>NW_026775576.1:8107154-13107154 GCF_030987335.1 Cornus florida | reverse complement strand
ATTCCTCCTTCATCTAGTGCAAAGGACCCCATTGTTGAGAAATCATCACAAAAAGTCTTTAAAAAATCTTTCGAGCCTAAGGCTCCATTTCTGGATGCTTTGAAAGCGTCTACATCTTTTGAAAAGCAAGAAGGTAAGGTGAATGAAATCATTGATGTATTTCGGCAAGTCAAAATAAATCTTCCACTCTTAGATGCCATTAGACAAATCCCGACTTATGCCAAGTTTTTAAAAGATTTGTGCACTCTAAAGAGAAAGAACAAGAGCCAAGCACCAAGGAAAGTTGTCCTTACTGAGCAAGTGAGCTCCATTTTACAACACAACACACTTCCCAAATTCAAGGACCCCAGTTCACCCACTACATCTTGCACCATAGGTGACCATGTCATTAATCGGGATCTTTTGGATTTAGAGGTGAGCGTAAATCTTCTTCCATACTCGGTACATGTCCAATTGGGTTTGGGAGATTTAAAGCCAACATCGGTAGTTTTGCAACTAGTTGACCGATCTATCAAAAAGCTCTGGGGTATAATTGAGGATATTTTGATCAAGATTGATAAATTCTTCTTCTCGGTTGATTTCGTAGTCATTGACACGGAACCGGTTCCCAATCTAAAGAGCCAAATACCCGTTATCCTTAGCCGTCCTTTTTTGGCTACCGCCAATGCCAACATAAATTGTAGGATGGGGATAATGAAGATTTCTTTTGGCCACATGAAAGTGAAGTTGAATATATTCAATCCAACCCCTAATTCAATGGACAAGCATAAAGAGGCCTTTGTTGTAGAAAATGTTGAAAAAATTGAGATGTTCTCTCTTTGTGTTAAAAATTCAAATGTTTTTCTATCAATTGATTTTTCAAAAGGTGCTGATTTTAAATCCAATGTTGAAAGGGCATGGAGACCCAAAATTCTTTTTGACCAAAATCCATCAAGTAAACTTGAGCCAAATCCAACAATTTCCTTCGAGAATGATTTGTTAGGTGGGGTTCGAAGTTCATTTCACCCTATTGAGAAGGGGATGTCCTACAAAATTTACGATCCGGGCTAAAAGAGCCCAACGTCTTGCTAGAGACGTTAAACACTAGCATTTGTAGGGTTTTCTAACCCTACTCCTCCCTTATTTCTTTTTATTTTTCATTCTTGCGTCATCTAAATAGGGTTCAAGGTTATTCATTTCTGTTTTAAGGCTTTATATGGATTCTTAGCACTTTTAGCTCAAAATTAGGCATTTGGTGCCAGTTCGATCGATCACAAGTGTACCTTGGATCGCTCGAACCTCTCTGCAGGCAATTCTCTACAGATTTCAGATCTCTGTCCATCATTCGAATGTTTTATTCAATCATTCTAAGTATACTTCAATCGATCAAGTATCCCTATGATCGATCATATTTACATACTTCGAAAAATTCTGTAGTTCTGCAAATTTTAGGTCTTTGTCCCATCGTTTGAACTTCTCTACAGATTTTCAGGTTTTTATCAATCATTCGAACCATTTAATCGATCGAGGTTTGATCAATCCAACCCTAATCGTTCAAAGTCCCATCCCTTGACCTTCTGTTGACTTTGACTTTTCAAAATTCAAATTTTGAAAAAAATAAATAAATAATTATTATTTTTATTTTTCATTGTATCCTTTATTTCCTTACATTTTCATTCCTTACATGTTTATTTGTTTATTTTATTTGTGTGTGTGTACATACTTGTTATTTTATTTTTCTTTCATTTTGTTTCTTTTCATGTTTCCATAAAAAATAAAAATAAAAAAATAAAATTATTTTTTGCATTCTTTATATCCTTGCATTTTTATTTACTTGCCTTTTTATTTTTGTTTGTGTACATACTTGTTATATCTAAAAAATAAAAATAAAAACACAAAAAATAAATTTCCAAAGTAGCATTCCGTCTTACTAGAGACGTTAAACTTAGCACCCACATGACACATTGTGTCTTTTATCTCTTGTATAGTACATATTCATTTTCATTTTTATTTCTTTATTTTTCTTGCATTTTGTTTCATTGTACATACTTTCATAAAAAGAAAAATATAAAAACTTTTCACCATATTGCCCTTATGTATAGTCATGCTACTTTCATATTTTTTATTGGGCTTGATCTCGTATCTCTCTTTTATTTTATGTTATACTGCCTTAAAATGCATTATTTGTTTATTCTTATCTCATTTGATATTTGATGTGAGTTTGCTAGTGTGGTTATTCAAATAGGTTGTTGATTCCAAGTTTGGGGGAGACACCCTTCATATTGGATCATTGCCAGACTTCATAGTCTTTTGCCACCATAGTATACTCTTTCTATCTTTTCTATTATTCTCAATGCACATTGAGGACAATGTGTGGTTTAAGTTTGGAGGTAAGGTGTCTTTGTTGCATTCTACTTAAAGTTGAGTTTTAAATGCATGATTGAGATTGGAGATCCATGTTAGCTATGATTTTGATCTTTTGAGGCATATATTCCTTAGAATTTAAAAATTGCTTGACTTGTGAGTTTAAAACTCTTTGTATGCCTTTTGGATGTCATTTTAGAGCAAATTTATTCAAAAGTTTGATTTCAAGTTTGCTTTTGTGGTCCATATCACCTTGTTTGTGAGAATGCTTTGAGAATTGACTCAAGAGTTCTACTGTAATGACCTGGTCATTTTCCTTCATTTCCTTTATCCTCAAATTTTACGGATATTTTTTTCCCTTGATCTTTTCTTTTCTGAATTCGGTTTCTCTTCACTTAGTGTCGTCTTCAGTGCTCGGAAATACTTTCTGAGACTCTTTCCTTGGGATTGACAACTTCCTTAAAGGACCACGTCATTTCCATATTTTTACTTTTTGGACACTATTCATTTTTCGCCCATTTCTTTATTTTGTCTTTTCCCTGTTTGTCACTTTGTTGGCATAGCCTCACTCTTGGTGTTCAGAGTTGATTTTTGACTTTACGTATCTTTATTCTAAGTGGTTTCCACAAAATACGTATCTTTACTTATATGGAAAAGCTCTCTAGCTGCTCCCGATGTCCATAGGGGCATGGATGCATAGTTTTTCAGAAAATTTTTCTTTTCTTGGGTTATTTTTCATAAATATCTTTTGAAGATATTTTATTTTAGAGGTTTTTAAGAAAATATTTTTGGAAGATATTTTCATTCTTGGTCATTAGTGCAATTAACACTTTTTGGAGGGACCATTGTGCAATTAATGAAAGTTATTGCAAAAATCTTTCGTTTTAAGCCTGGATCCTTGTACGGGATTCATTTTCACTTTTTGTTGAGCTACGCATTCTTAGAATTGTCTCCTGGTTATTTTCCCCCAGTTTTAGGGTTTCTGACCCCGGTTGTCGCCAAACTTGTTCAGGGCATATCTTTCTGCTCGGGACTCGATTTTCTACGTCGTTTTTTTTGTTATTCATATTTTCTCGTTTTAAATCTTTTTTGTTCACAAAGTTTTGCCGTTTGAGTGCGTCTGCTCAAATTCCAATTTTCCGGACCCGGTAGGACCCTTTCGGGACACTTTTAAGGTTTTGCTATAAATAGAATGTCTTAAAGTGAAAAATCCCTTTTTCATCATCTTCCTCCTTCTCTTGGCCGTCCATCCATGGTAGCCTTGGGCTGCCACCCTTCTCTCTTCTTTTCCTGCCATGTCCCTCTTGAAAAACATTGTAGAGCCTTAACGTTTATCGAAGGCCTTGATGGTGCGCACCTTTCTCCTTTATTAGAATCTGTTTTTGGCCATTTTTTGAGTTCGAGTTTGAGGCCAAGTTAGGATTTTGGTATGACTTCCTTGGGTTAATGATCACCGTGTTATCCCCAACAAAACCCCGAAGTTTCGTCGGATTCGAAACGGTTTCATTTTGGTGGCTTTTAAGATTTTCATCTCAAATTGAGGTAAGGGATGTTATAGGTTTATATTTTTGTTGTCTTACATACTATTGATGCTTATACAACTTGTATGCATGCTTTTATTCATAATTTAGAATTTAATTATATTATTTTCTTTATGTATGATTTAACTCACATGGTTATATATGTGATAAAATTAAATTATGGTATGCTAGTAAATTAGGCTTTGGTATGTTTGTTAATATATATTAAATTAGGATTATTTGAATAAGGATTACAACTTTGATTTAATAATTTTCTTTTGTGAAAGTTTAATTCTCATGGTCGTACCTTGCATGGAAGTAACTTGTGATATGCAATTAAATTAAGTCTTGGCATGTTCTTTAACATACTTTAATTTGAGAGCATTTGGATGAGTTTGAAAATTTAGAGATTTTAATTAAAAGAATTAATTAAAATCTATTTAATGGTTCCATTGGCTAAATTAAGTTTTTAACTTGATATTTGTAATGACTATGACTTGTTTACTAGCATATATTAATTTGGGACCATTTTGTTGCTTTAGAGTTTAGAGATTTAATTGTCATGATTTAATTAAATTCTACCTTATTGTTCCAATGACCTAATTAAGTTTTTGATTTGATGTATATAATGACCATGCTATGTTGTTTAACATGTATTAATTAGGGATCATTTGATTTAGATTTGAAACCTAGAGAAATTAATTCATTCATTTAATTAATTTTCATTTTTATTGCACTACTGATTTAATCATGTGCTTGACATTGGTATTATGTTTCAATCATGATTTTGGACTTGTAATGGATTCATAAGTTTATATTTTCAATATTGAATTATATTGTTATAACGTGTAACAAATCGCACACTGAAGATTCGACATGTAATGTTGTTATAGCGTGTAACGAATCACACTCTGAAGATTCGACATTTGTCATCCTGTAGTAGTTGTGGATTTAGAGCATGTGTTGTGTGGTTTCAACCTACTTGTGCATGGAAGGTAGTTTCGTGCATTATTTAAATTATGTATAAGTTTTGAACTTAATCTTGATTGTGGATTCTCTTGGGACATTGTTTCGATTCTTATGGCTAGAGTTTTGCTCTAGTGCGGGAGGTACGAGTTCTTCCCAGTTGAGATAGTACGCACTAGGATGGTAGTCCCAGTGGGTTAATACCCGGAATAACCGTTTAGGTCTTGGTTTTACTCCGAGATTTGATGTCCAAATCTTACACTATTTGATTTCGTACTCAATTCCAAGTTGACAACCAATGTTTAATTGTGACTTGTAGTTTTGGTTATTAGCGATTTAATGTTGCGAAGTACATTTATACATTATGATTTTTAATGAATCATCGCAGGTTTTGATGTTTTAAGTACATTTAAGCATTATGATTTTTAATGAATCATTGCGAACTTTGATGTTGTTAAGTACATCTATGCTATATTGTTCAAATGTAATTTAGGAATGATCTTATAGATTCATTTGGAATATAGACGTTAGGTGGCATGACCCACTTTAGTTGTTTTCACATTTTAGATTTCAAGTTGATCACTTTGAGAATATATATCTCGTTGCTTTGCATAGCATGCACTTATATTGTTCGGAATTGCATAAATGATATGATTTGTGCTAGAAATTATCTAGGGTAGCTTAGCATGATCCCTGAGTCTCACCTTTGACATAGACATTAGGTGGCATGACCCTTTTGAATTGTTTCGCATTAATGTGATAATTTAATAAAACGTTAGGCCTTTGGATGCTCATCTCCTACGAGTAGCTTTATGTTACTCACCCCAAAGTTACCTGGGACATTTTTTCAGGTATAGGAATCAAGGTGGAGATTCTCATTATGCTTGGATGATTTGTTGACTTGAAGGTTCCATTCTTGTAACGGTTGGCTTGAAATCCCACTTGTTGTCTTATATATCAAATGTGTATATTTGATTCTAAACTTGTAATGTGTGCCTAAGCACACTCTTTGATTCTCATTTTATGTTTATGATATAAGGCCAAGGGCCAAACTTATTTTTTAATTACATATATGTCATGAATGTTGAATCTTGTCTTTATTGAGAATATATGAAAATTATGCATTTTAGTATGTTATTTTGCATCGGAGTGTGCATTGTGTATGAAATTCATCCTGTTGCACCCAATTAATATGTATAAGGTGTGGCCAATAGCCAAACACCAATTCATTTTCATTTATATGCCATGGTGTCGTATTCCATATTTTTAGGCAATTGTATGAGAAATTAAGGTTTGAGAGGTCATATTTTGCATTGGGGTGTTTTAAGGTCGCGGACCATTGGAACGGGTCTTAAATGTCATTTTACATATGCGTGTATGTCCACATTTCTCAAAACTCTTAAGTTTCAACTTTTGAACTATTTTTGGGATGATTGATGGATTTTTATGAAAAATTCATGAATGGGAGTTTGATTTAAAGTTCCTCTTTGTTTTAGCATGTTATAGATGCTTGTATAAGGTTAGGAAATATTTTTAAACTTGTTCGTATCATATGGGATGCATGCATAGCATTAGTTTTTAACCGAGCTCCTTCCCATACATTGCAACAGCAGCTTTTGCTGCTGTCTGCTACGTCGGTCGGCTGATGAGAGACATCAACCGGCTAACAAATCTCGAGAATCCATTCCAGTAGCCTTTTTAGTGAATATTATCATTTCGGCCGGCTAATGATTAGGGTTTGGTTGACTGAAGGTTGAGGTTTAGCCAGCTAGTTCTTGCCATTGATTGACCGATCCTCCCTGGAATTATCCCTTTTCAGTTTCCTTGGACAGTTTTGTCGCACCAACTTCAGAGGGTCATTTCTCTTTTATTACTAATCCAAATTAGGTCGTTCTTGAGTCTAAGTTTAATATCTTGAAGTTAGTTTTCTAATGGTACCAACCACACATCAAAACTCCAACTGTAGTGAGAGTTATTCCAGTTTTAGTGAGATAAGTTTGTGGTATCTTTCAAATGGAGAATGCCACTTTGTCCTTTTTCATATGTTTTCCATCCGGACTCCGAATCAGGCGATTCTTGAGTCCAACTTCATTCATTTTTTTATTTTTTCTTCAATGATGTGCACGGTAGCACTCATTTCTGTTTGAAATGAGCATTTTACCCTAAGTTCTTTTCTTTTTGAGTTCGACATTCTTGTTTTATTGCTTAGCTTTCTTGAGTTCCATGGCTTCATGGGGAGTCATTTTGGTGCCTTAGGGATGACGTACATCTCTAGAGGTCATTTTGCATCTTTCGCTTCTACATTTCGAATCCGTTTTTGGGTCATATTTTGGTCATCACTGACGCACCGGGTTGCAAAACTTGGGCCGTCACAAGTGGTATCAAAACTCCTACGTTCGAATACCTTGTACGATGGGCTTTGGGTGCATATCATGCTTTTGTTGATGTACTTTGATATATTCACATGCCCTTGGTAACATGTTTTGGTGTTGTAACATGTTTACGTGCTTCTTGGTATTATGACATGTCTCTATGCTTATATGCTTATGTGTTTAAAACCACCCTTGTTTAACATGTATGCTTATTTGCTTAAGTACTTAGCCCTTTAAACAGCTTTCTTTGATTGCTTTAGCATGACCATATATTGCATACATTAACGTGTTATTTATTTGATGCATTCAGTGAGTAAGTTGCATTTGATTATAATAACTCGTGTTATTATTGATCTCGTTTCCTTTTAACGCATATAGCGTCACAGTCTTGACTCGCAGAGAGTCTTCTCGTTAGGGCTCAGGTGAGCGTACGGATATAGTTTCCGTCTGGCGAGATGAGACATAAGCCACGGAGGCACTGTTTCGTCTCATTTTATTTTGTCCCTTCGTGATGTAGTCATATTGGTGTTAGAGGTGTCAGTGTCATCTTTTAGGACTTCGTAGTAGTCTTAACGTCATGATGTCATTAAGGTCTTTATTTCTAGCGTCATGGGACGATGAGTCAGGAATGACTCGAGTCCTTCCTTGAGGAGTTGGGAGTTACTTTGTGAGCCTCAGGGCGAGGTTCTCATGTCTTGTTTTCTTAAAATGATGGTTTCCAGATTTGGATAGGTGTGTTGACCTAGAATCATTCTTGCGTTGCCTTGGACAGCTCTTACGAGCAACAGTTGGGATGTGAGCAGTTTTATGTGATTAATTGCGTTGGTGCAATTAATTACTCTCTCTTGTCATTGGAGACTTGGGGCCTTGTGTTAGGGTTCTGGTAGAATCTTGTAGAGTTCCTATCGAACTTGTTGGCATCTTGGATTGGGGGTTTTCATGTTAACATCTCGTAACGATTAGCATTGGGGCTTTCCATTTCATTGTTGCCTCGTTTCGTATGGTGTAGGGATTCCATCGGGTTGTGAGCTAGTCTTGGGAAAGACTTGCTAACCCTATGTCACGAGGAACTTAGTGGTCATTGGGGGGATGATTCCTTTCCTCGCAGTGAGAGATTGCACTCATCCAAGTTTTGTGTTACATTTTCTGAGAGGCTATCCTTTTGAGAGGCATTCCATTCATTTCTTCTTATTTTGTGAAAATTCCATTTGTAAGATCACTTTTACATGTTTATAAGCCCCATTGTTTTCGGGCATGCCTTAGAAACATGTTTAGGATATATGACTATGTGGTAGTTGTATGAGGATGTAGGTGATACGTTTTCATATACTGTATCCATTTAACATGCTAATGCCATTAGTGGTGTATATCGTGTCATTGTTTGTTCGACCCTTATATGATAGGTGGTTTATTTGGTTTACCTTATGTGTATTGTGTGCTTAGTACTAAGGTATTCTTTGGTTTATGTCATTTCATTTTATGAGCATGCACTATGTGAATATTTGGTTTATACTATTGCATCTTTCGTGCACTTATGTTGGGGTTTTGTGACCTTGGTTGTTGGGATAGAAATGTGTAAGTTACGTTGTAGACTCGTGTTTTGAGGTTTTTAGTTGTCCATTGTATGGATTTTGACCCAGCATTTTGTCTTCTGTATGTAACCTTACGGTAGGTCTACTTCATATTTGTGTTTAGGTTTTCGGTTTTATGGGTCCAATCCATTGGCTTGAGAGCACAGACTTATCAGGCTGTGGATTCGTGACTGGTGTTGTTGTTGTGGCGTTTTTAGATATGGGGGATGTAAGTTACGTTAGCGTTAAGGATTTAAGGCCTTAAGCATAACGATGCCAATAACATTATTGTTAGAGTTTTGGGATTAGCTACCCTAACTCTCGCCGATGCCTGGTTCCCGTAGTGCTTTTGGTAATGATCATTTTCGACATTGTTGTCATTTGTATCGAAAAGTTTCTTTCGGGGTTGATCTATTAGGGGCATGTTACGAACTAGTGCCTTATACTATCATGCTACCTTACTGATGATTGAGTCAACTTGTCGTTGTCTTGGGATTCTCTTGGTGATTGACATTAGGTTAATATGCCGATTCGTTTGGGAAGTGTCACCCAGTTCTTTGTTTTTACGTTCTTTCGGATGATCCTAGGGCTTTTGAAGTTATCCTTTAGTACCTTATAGTTTTTCCTTTGGTTCGACCTTACTTCGATCTTGTTTGGTTCTCTTTTGTCTGTTCTGGATTTTGGGGACGAAATCCGTTTAAGGATGGTAGGTTGTAATGACCCGGTCATTTTCCTTCCTTTCCTTTTTCCTCAAATTTCACGGATATTTTTTTCCCATAAATCTTTTCTTTTCTGAATTTGGTTTCTTGTCACTTAGTGTTTTCTTGAGTGCTCGGAAATAGTTTCTGAGACTTTTTCCTTGGGATTGACAACTTCCTTAAAGAACCGCGTCATTCCACATTTTCACTTTTTAGACACTATTCTTTTTTCGTCCTTTTTCCCTATTTTTTCTTTTTCCCCGTTTGTCGCTTTGTTGGTATAGCCTTACTTTTTGTGTTCGGAGTTGGTTTTTGACTTCACGTATCTTCACTCTAAGTGGTTTCCATGAAATACGTATATTTACTTTTGTGGAAAAGCTCTCTGGTTGCTCTCAGTGTCCATAGAGGCATGGATACATAGTTCTTCAGAAATATTTTCTTTTCTTGGAGTGTTTTTCATAAATATCTTTTGAAGATATTTTATTTCAAGGGTTTTTAAGAAAATATTTTTGGAAGATATTTTTATTCTAGGTCATTAGTGTAGTTAACACTTTTTGGAGGGGTCATTGTGCAATTAATGAAAGTTATTATAAAAAGGCCTCATTTTGAGCCTGGATCCTCATACGGGATTCATTTTCACTTTTCGTTGAGCTGCGTGCTCTTAGAATTGTCTCCTGGTCGTTTTGCCCCAATTTTAGGGTTTTTGACCCCGGTTACCGCCAAACTTGTTCGGGGCATATCTTTCTGCTCGGGACTCGATTTTTGACGTTGTTTCTTCTGTTATTCATCTTTTCTCATTTTGGATTTTTCTGTTCATGGTGTTTCACCGTTTGAGCACGTCTACTCAAATTCCACTTTTCCGGACCCGGTAGGACCCTTTCGGGGCACTTTTAGGGTTTTACTATAAATAGAATGTCTTAAAGTGAAAAATCACTTTTTCATCATCTTCCTTCTTCTCTTGGCTGACCGTCCATGGCAGCCTTGTGTTGCCACCCTTCTCTCTTCCTTTCCGGCCACTTCCCTCTTGAAAAACATTGTAAAGCCTTAACGTTTATCGAAGGCCTTGATGATGCACACCTTTCCCCCTTATAGAATCTGTTTTTTGGCCATTTTTTGAGTTCGGGTTTGAGGCCAAATTAGGATTTTGGTATGACTTCCTTGGGGCTAATGGTCATCTTGTTGTCCCCGACGTAACCCCGAAGTTTCGTCGGATTTGGGGCGGTTTCATTTGGTGGCTTTTGAGATTTTCATCTCTAATTGAGGTAAGGGATTTTATAGGTTTATATTTTTGTTGTCTTACATATTATTAATGCTTATACAACTTGTATGCATGATTTTGTTCATAATCTAGAATTTAATTTTATTATTTTCTTTATGTATGATTTAATTCACAAGGTTATATATGTAATAGAATTAAATTGTGGCATGCTAGTAAACTAGGCTTTGGTATGTTTGTTAACATATATTAAATTGGGAATATTTGAATAAGGATTGCATCATTTATTTACTAATTTTCTTTTATGAAATTTTAATTCCCATGGTCGTACCCTGCATGGAAGTAACTTGTGATATGCTATTAAATTAAGTCTTGGTATGTCCTTTAACATACTTTAATTTGAGAGCACTTGGATGACTTTGAAAATCTACAGATTTTAATTAAGAATTAATTAAAATCTATTTAATAGTTCCATTGGCTAAATTAAGTTTTTAACTTAATATTCGTAATGACTAGGACTTGTTTACTAGTATATATTAATTTGGGACCATTTGGAGTTTGTAATGACCCGGTCATTTTCTTCCTTTTCTTTTTCTCAGATTTTAATATATATTTTTTTTCCGTTGTCTTTTCCTTTTTGGGTTCGGATTTTCATCACTTGATGTCGTCTCGAGTGCTCTGGAATGATTTTCGAGACTCTTTTCCTTGGATTGACAACTTCCTTTGGGGATTATGTCATTTCCATATTTTATTTTTCCGAACACTATTCACATTGTCTTTTTCTCGTTTATCCTTTTTCCTTTCACAACCTCACTTTTTGTGCTTGGATTTGATTCCGGTTTTGCATGCATTCATGATATTTGATTTCCATGATAGTGGTATTTTTACTTTTCTAGAAAAGCATGTTGATTGCTTACTTCCTTCATAAAGGGGCATTAATGCATACTTTAGTGTAATTATTCTTAACTTGTGGGGTTTTAGTGTAATTAAATAAAGTAATTATTTTTCATCTTGGGGACCATTTTGCAATTAAATTTGGAAGGTATTTTCAAAAAGGACCTTTTTGTAATTTTTGAAAAGTGTGACAAGTGTCACACTCTCATTGGTCTACTTGTTGACATTTGTGTGGAAATCCTTTGATGCATCGGATGATGACATTTGGAGGGTGAGGATTCACCCACTTGTTGGCTTGGATGGTTGACAAGTGTAGGTGTGGGATTAAGCCTAGGAATGAGCCATGGATTGGTGACAAGTGTAGGTTCACAATTTAGTCTTGTAAATATCTTTGGGCCACTTTAGGATTATGGTTTTAAAGAGGGTTTTTGTGCAATTGACCATAGATGTGTGTGTTGACCATGGTGTAGTATCACATAGTGAGTGGATAATTTCTATTTCATCTCTTTCTTCCTCACCACAAAACCCTAGCCTCCATGGATGAAGCTTAAAGCTTTAGGCATTGACCTTGATCTTTGAGGCCCTTCCACTTACTTTAGACATAAAGCTTGGAATACTTTTTGTTCACCTCATCCTCCTTTTCAAAACCCTTGAAGGATCTAGCCTAACTCCTAGTTTTGCTTTGGTATCTAGAGGTTCAATTCTCTAGTGAGGCATTGATCTATTATTTTGAAGTATTCTTATGTCATTATTGAGTGTTTTATATGTATAGAAGAGAAGGACTTGTATTCTGCTCTTAAACTATTTTAACTTGAAATAAATCTTGTCAAATTAAATATATAACATGAAAATATAATCAATTAGCTTCCATTTAGTTTTGGTTTCATGTAATTTGGATTTAAAATGAATTAATTATGAATTTCTGAAGTTGCAAGCTAGTTGCTGGAAATTTAAATCTTTTCTTATCCAGTCTGGAAACGAATTTTTATATGGAGCTTTTGTACTTCAATTACCTTGAAATTTTTACTGGAACTTTCTCCATAGATTTGACACTACTCAGAATTTTTTCATGATTTTAGAGAATTTCTAAAAGTTTTTAAAAAATCTGAAACTATCTGCTGTCCATGTTTTTATTGTAGCTGGAAAACATATTTTTAAATGATTTATTTCACTAACCTTTTGACATTGGATCATGGCTTAAATTTTCAGTTTTATACTCTCATATGTTTACTTCCAAAATAAATTAGGTTTACCCAATTTGGATGTCAAATGAATTTTTCATGAATTTTCAAAGTTGGAAGCTACAAGCTGAAAATGTGTTTTCTGGGCAGAATTTGTTTCAAAGTTGTGGGTCAAAACTGTTTCAATTGAGAAAATATTTTGTTAAAATAAATTGATATTATAAAATTACAATGTTTAAGCTTTCATTGGGCTTTGGATTCATTCAATTTGGATTAGAATTGAATTTTTTATTAATTTCCCAAGTTGAAGGTAACAAAATGAAATATCTGTCTTGCGGACCAAAAATTTGGGGCGATTTCATTTCGATGGTAATTGGGATTTTAATTCCAATTGATGTAGGAAATGTTTTAGGATTTATATGTGTTGTATTGAGTGTTTCTCATGATTATACAACTTATATGTATGCCTTGTATCAAATTTAGAAAGTTAGTAATTTTTATTTCTATGTATAAGATTTAAAATTCATGATGATATATAACTTTGATTTGAATTGTGGCATGCTAGAAAATCATCTTTTAATATGTTTGTTAACATATATTAAATTGGTATTAATTGAATAAAAATTGCATATTTTATTTAATATTTATCTTTTGTGAAAAATTAAATCTCATGGCCGTACCTTGCATGAAATTGACTTGTGATATGCTTTTAAATTATGTCTTGGCATGTTGTTTAACATACTTTAATTTGAGAGCATTTGGACAAGTACGAAAATCTAGAGATTTTAATTAAAATGATTAATTAAAATCTAATTAAGGGTTCCATTGGCCTAATTAAGTGTTTAACTTGATATTTGTGATAACTATGACTTATGTTCTAGCATATATTAATTTGGAACCATTTGATGTTGTTTTAGAAGTTAAGGATTTGATTATCATAATTTAATTAAATTCCCCTTTATTATTCTTATGGCTTAATCCAGTTTTGATGTGGTGTATGTAATGATCATGTTATATTGTTTATCATGTATTAATTGGAGGCCATTTGATTGAGATTTGAAACCTAGGGAATTTAATTAGTTTATTGATTAAATTCTATTTATATTGTATTTTTGATTAACTCATGTATTTGATATTGATAGTATGTTTAAAGTATGACTTTTGACTTATAATGAATTTATGAGTTTATGTTTTCAATATTGGGTTATATTGTTGTAGCGTGTAATGAATCGCACTCTGAAGATTCGACATTGTCATTCTATAGTAGTTGTGGATTTAGAGCATGTATTGTGTGGTTACAATCTACTTGTGCATGGAAGGTGACTTCGTGCATTATATAAATCATATATAAGTTGTGAACTTATTTGGCTTATTTTGGAATCACTTGGGACATTGTTTTGTCAGATGGCTAGAGTTTGGCTCTAGTACGGGGACGTGAGTCCTCTAAGTCAAAAGTTCGCGCGTTGGGTAGTCTACCTGGGGGTTAGTAGCTCCAAATTAGCCATAAGAAATTCATGCGTTGGTTAGGCTGCCTGGGGGTTAGTAGCTCCAAATTTGCCTTATCTCGGCGGAAATCTGAGCTTTGATGTCCAAGTCTTCAACTATTTGTTTTCGCATTCAATTCCAAGTTTGCAATCATGTTTATATTGTGACTTGTGGTTTTGGCAATCGGTGATTTGATGATGTTAAGTACATCTATACTAAATTATTATATTTAGTTGATTTCACACTTTTAGATTTCCAGTTGATAACTTAGAGAATCTATATCTTGATGTGTGGTATTAGATATTCTAATTATACTAGATTGTTATATTTAGTTGATTTAGCATTTAGATTTCAAGTTGATAACTTTGAGAATCTATATCTAGTTGCTTTATGTAAGCATGTTTCTATCTAGTTGCTTTGTGTAAGCATGTTATATCTTGTTGCTATGTGTAGCATGCTCTTGTGTTGTTGAATTTGCATAAAGGATGTGTTTTATGCTAGAAATGATCTAGGGTAGCTTAGGATGCTTTCAGAGTCTCATCTCGACATAGACGTTAGGTGGCATGAGCCCCTTTAACATGTTTCACCTTAAGGTGATAAAATTGTAAAACGTTAGGTCGATGCATGCTCATTTCCTACGAGTAGCTTTATGTTGCGCACCCCAAAGTTACTGGGGCATATTTTAGGCACAGGATACAAGATTGGAGATTTGCACTTGCTTTGGTGGTTTGAAGAATTGAAGTTTTTTTAGAAGCATTCTTGTACACATGCAAGTGTTAGCATGTTTAAGTTTTGCCTATGAAATGTAATTTTTCCAACTTAGAGGTTTGACATGTTAAATGTTGTAAATGAATTGTAATAAGGCCATAGGCCATTTCAGCATGTTTAAAATGTTGTTTTACACTTGCGTATATGTTCACATCATCACACACTTGCATATAATTAAATTTGATTATGCAATGGGGGACTCAAGTGAGGCTTAAAGTTTCTTTTTTTCAGTTTTGGTGTATATGGTCTAGTTTGAACTAGATTTTGTCCCTTTGATTGTCATTGGTGCCATAGGGTACCATTTGACCCATTTCATATTAGCTTTTGCTTTTGCATTTCAGATCCGTTTTGGGTCATCACAGGACGCACCGGGTTAAAAAACTTGGGTCGTCACAGAGTTGTTTTAGAGTTTAGAGATTTAATTATCATGATTTAATTAAATTCTACATTGTTGTTCCAATGATCAAATTAAGTTTTTGATTTGATGTATATAATGACCATGCTATGTTGTTTAACATGTATTGATTAAGGATCATTTGATTGAGCTTTGAAACCTAGAGAAATTAATTAGTTCATTTAATTAATTTCTGTTTCTATTGCATTATTGATTTAATTATGTGCTTAATATTGGTAGTATGTTTCAATCATGATTTTGGACTTGTAATGGATTCATGAGTTTATGTTTTCATTATTGAATTATATTGTTATAGCATGTAACGAATCGTACACTGAAGATTCGACATGTGATGTTGTTATAGCGTGTAACGAATCGCACTCTAAAGATTCGACAATTGTCATCCTATAGTAGTTGTGGATTTAGAACATGTGTTGTGTGGTTTCAATCTACTTGTGTATGGAAGGTAGTTTTGTGCATTATTTCAATTATGTATAAGTTTTTAACTTAATTTTGATTGTGGATTCTCTTAGGACATTGTTTCGATTCTTATGGCTAGAGTTTAGCTCTAGTACGGGAGGTACGAGTTCTCCCCATTTGAGATAGTGCGCACTAGGGTGGTATTCCCAGTGGGTTAATGCACGGAATAACCGTTTAGGTCTTGGTTTTACTTTGAGATTTTATGTCCAAGTATTCCACTATTTGACTTCGCACTCAATTCCAAGTTGACAACCAATGTTTAATTGTGACTTGTGGTTTTGGTTATTGGCGATTTAATGTTGTTAAGTACATTTAGGCATTATGATTTTTAATGAATCATCACAGGTTTTGATGTTGTTAAGTACATTTAGGCATTATGATTTTTAATGAATCATTGTGAACTTTGATGTTGTTAAGTACATCTATGCTATATTGTTCAAATGTAATTTAGGAATGATCCTATAGATTCATTTGGAACATAGACGTTAGGTGGCATGACCGACTTTAGTTGTTTTCGCGCTTTAGATTTCAAGTTGATCACTTTGAGAATCTATATCTCGTTGCTTTACATAGCATGCACTTATGTTGTTTAGAATTACATGAATGATGTGATTTATGCTAGATGTAATGACCCGGTCATTTTCCTCCCTTTCCTTTTTCTCAAATTTTACGAATAAATTTTTTTCCGCTTAAATTTTTTTTTTCCGAGTTCTGTGTCTTGTCACTTAGTGTCGTCTCGAGTACTTGGAATTTGTTTCCGAGACTCTTTCGTTCAAATTGACAACTTCCTTTGAGAACCAAGTCATTTCTATATTTTCACTTTTCGGACATTATTCACCTTTTGCCTTTTTCCTGTTTGTCGCTTTGGTGGCACAATCTCACTTTTCATGTTTGGTTTTGCTTCCACTTTTGTAGGCACTCATGATTTATGATTTCATAGAGACGCGTATTTTTACTTTCCTAGAAATGCAGGCCATTTGTTCACTTTCTTCCTTAGGGGTGTGGATGCACACTTTCTTTGGAAACTTCTTATTTTTGGGGTTTTTATGTAATTACTTAAAGTAGTTATTTTTTATCTTAGGGACCATATTACAATTGAATTTAGAAGATATTTTCAAAAAGGACTTTTTTACAATTTTCGAAAAAGTGTGACAAGTGTCACACTCTTATTGGCCCACTTGTAGCCACCTCATTGGTTATCCTTGGAAGCCTTGGATGATGACACATGGAGGGTGGAGATTTAAACACTTGTTGGCCTAGGATTTGTGCACTTGTTGGCTTAGATGGTTGACAAGTGTAGGCTTGAGATTAAGCCTAGGAAGGATCCATTGATTTGTGACAAGTGTAGGCTCACAATTTAGTCTTGCAAATTACTTTTAGGCCACTTTGGGATTATGGTTTTAAAGAAGGGTTTTTGTGCAATTGACCAAGACTTGTGTGTGTTGACCATGGTGTAAGACCACATAGTGAGTGGAGGATTTCTATTTCCTCCACTCACATTCCATCACACTTGATTTCTTCATCTCCCTCCCTTGTAAAGAAAACCCTAGCCTCCATGGATGAAGCTTAGAGCCTTAAGCTTTGACTTTGATTTTTGAGAGCCTTCCATTGATTTCCAAGCTTGAAGTCGAGAATACTTTTTGTTCCCCTCATCCTCCTCTTCATAGCCCTTGAAAGGTTTGCCATTTTGTGTTAATATGCCTTGGATTCAAGAGGAACAATCCTCTTGTGAGGTAGGGAGTGTTATAATTTATTTTTCCAAGTGCTTTAAATTGTCTTTGTATGAAATACAAGTTGTATGCATGTCTTTTGTTAAATTGAGAAATTAATGATTGTTGTTGACGGTGGCCACTTGTATACATCAAAATAATGTAGTGAATGTGCGGTCCAAGAAAAGCCTTTTAGGTCAAATTTAAATTTATAAAAACCACAACCAATACTACTATTAGCGTAGCAAGAGTGAGTAGGGATTGTCCCAAGGGATTATACGTGTTGGAATTTAACTTCGAATCTAGTGGATCACAAGATTGCAAATAAGAGATTGATTGTTTGAATTAAACTAAAATTCAATTAATTAAAATGCAAGAAAAGTAAACTAGTGAGAGATAGGGATTTAAGAGATATGAAGAGAAGTCTTAGGGTGCTGGAATCACCACTAAGCTCGTGTAATTAACCACTTGCTTTCCATTAATGGGGAATACATTGTTGTGAACAAAATGTGACTACCAATTGCAATATTAAGCATGGACCATCAAATTCATGTATGAATTATCTACCTAACCAACAAATAAACTAAGTGTAGCACAACCCATTAATTCTAAGCATGACCCATCAAGTAAGTAACAATTGTAGCACATATCAATCTAGAGAATTATGAAATTTGCAATAATAAGCCATAGAATATCAAAGCAAGTAAATATTGTCTACCTACCTACAAGCATGAATTAAATTGTAGAACAACCCATCAAGTATAAGAATAATCCATCAAATTAATTGACAAATCCATCCAACGAAAACCCATGCTTAACCATCACTAAATCCTTAATTAATCACATATAGACATGCAACCAATATAGAGAATCTAGTGTAAAGATCAATTCCCAAATAATCACACATAAGACAACATATAATTAAAATAGAGAATCAATAGGAAGAATTAAATCAACAATCACAAGGCTAAGCATTAATCACAACAATATATATATAAATCTCTAAAAATAGAAATACAAGGGTTTAGATTACACAAGACTTTGGGCTCATCCAAGCCCTAATTGTAGATCTAGCCAATCATAGAGGAGGTAGATGTGGTCATGAAACCCTCAAGGGTTTGGGAGCCCAAAAATGTGAGAACTCGGCCCTAGAATCGTCCCTTTAAAGCATAGCCCGAGTTGGTTCGAAATGAGATTCAGATATACTTTTTAATAACTTTCGCGAACAGTTAGATCGATCCAATTTTTCTTCGATCGATCAGGATTCGATCGATCTCACTTTTCTTCGATCGATCCAACTTTTCAGCTTTCAGCATCAGCCTCCTTTTTGCTTTAAATTCTCACTAAGACTTAGTTTGACTCCAAAAAGGCCTTAAGAAATCATTTTTAGCTCATTTTAACATTTTTGACCTGAAATAGACAAAAATATAAATAAGTACTAAAACGGGTAAATAAAGATAGATAAATGGATTAAAAGACCCTCGCTTAAGGGGTTTAAATGCGCACTTTTCAGCACTCGTCACACCCCCAAACTTAAATATTACTAGTCCCTAGTAATGAACTATAAAGTAAAGGAATGAAATGAACAACTATACAACTATGAACTAGAAAGTAATAAATGGATAACGCCACTTTCGTAGGTAACACGATTGCATTTAGCATATGCAACAAGCCTTTTAAACCCCTAGGTTACCCCTAGTGGACGAGTGAAGTCTAGTGAGGGTTTTCAGAAATGATACCCACAAACATTAAGTTTATTCTCACTAAAGAGGCACCAATATTGCAAACAAGCATTGGGAGAAAACTACTTCAAGTATGCAATTTTTCAACCATTTCTAAGCAATCTCCCAAAATTTTAACATCGAGCAAACAAATATGGTTCTTCACACATTAAGAAAATGATCATGCAAATCAAAACAAGTCTAGAATCCTTTTTGAGTGGACTAGCATCAAATATATTGCTATCTTAGCTAACTAAAGAAATGATCACATCCTTACCCTCAAACAAGCACACAAATCTAGTACCGATCATTAAGACAAAGAATGGACCTTTTATTAAAGTTTTATTGTTCTAGGTGCGCTTATTCTTTTCACTCGGATTTTTTTTTTTTTTTGTTTTTGTTTTTTTCTATCCCTAAGGATCAAAGATGGAAGCATAGTACAATGTATTGATCTATTAAGCTTTCTAGCGATCCATGAGGTTGAGCGTTAGGTCAATGACTCCCAAACCAAACGGCTTTAGGGCAGTAGGTGTTTAAACACCCCTAAGGACTTACAAGCTCAAATTAACTATGCTACAAATCAAGACAACCTCCATCCAATCATTTCCCACTTCTCACCTTTTAGGAGAAGTCCTCACTTTTTATTACTTTTGCAACTTTTCTTTTTTTTTTAATTATTATTATTTTTTTTAAAGCAAGTTCAATTATTATCCTAGAGTTTAGGCCTTCCACCTTTTGGTGCGAGAAATTCAGTGCCTGATGAGGCTAGAATCCCGACTACTCAATGAAAAGGGTTTATTCTCCACCTCTATCAAGAATGAAAGCTTTCAATGCACTACTAGCCCAATTGGGATATAACCAATTCAATAATCAACAAAGCATGTACCCCACAAATGAATGCTTGTGTGCGTCTGTGCTAGTGTAGAATCCTAAAGTGAATCTCAAAACAATCACAAAATCAGGATGATGTGGACCACAAATGCAAACAAGATATCAATCTTACAAAAAATCCACAAAGCATACAAGAAGTATTAGACTCTCAAGTCAAGCAAATTTTAAATTCTAAGCAATATAGTCCTCAAAAGATCAAAATCATCGCTAACATCAATCTCAAATCTCAATCATGCATTTAAAGTTCAACTTTAAGTAGAATGCAACAAGACACCTTACCCCCAAACTTAAACTGCACATTGTCCTCAATATGCAGTGAGAACAATGGAAAATATGGAAAGAGTATACCATGGTGGTGAAAACATGAAGCCCAGCAATGATCCACTATGAAAAGGGTCTCCCCCAAACTTAGAATCAACAACCTATTTGAATAACCACACTAGCAAACTCACATCAAATATTAAATGGGATAAGAATAATCAAATCATACATTCTATGGCAATATATAGTAAAAGATGAAAGAGAGATATGAGATCAAGCCCAATATAAATCATAAGGTATGCATGACTACACATAAGGGCACAATGGTGAAATGTTTTTATATTTTTCTTTTTATGAAAGTATGTACAATGCAACAAAATACAAGAAAAACAAAGAATAAAATGCATAAACAAAATACAAAAAAGAAGAATAAAGAAAGTAAAATGTAATGAAAGAATATGTACAATGCAACAAATGACAAACAAAAAGTTAGAAAGGATGTAAGAACAAAAAAAATGGAAATGGAAATAAAAACTATTTTTTTTTTTAATCACACAAAGAAAAACGAAAAATGCAAGTAATATGCAAAATGGGTGCTAAGTTTAATGTCTCTAACAAGATGGAATACTACTATGAAAAACCATCTTCTTCTTTTTTTTTTAATTAAAAATATTTTTGGATTTTGCAAATTTTTGAAATAAAGTAAAAATAAAATCTTTTTGGAATTTTTGAAAATAAAATTTAAAATATTTTTGTAAGTTTTATGAATTTGAAATTCAAAGTCAAAGTCAAAGTCAAAAGAGCATAGATTGATTAAACCAAAATCGATCTCAGATAGGCTTCGATCGATCGAACAGGCAAAAACCTACAGACATGTTCGAACGATGAGATAGAGAGGCCTTTGGATGCAGGTTAGATGTAGGTTCAAAATTTTTCTAATTGTTGAGACTGTAGATTGATCCAAGACGAATCTGGATCAATCGAAGAATTTCCGATCGATCAGACAGAGAGCTGAAATATGCAGGTTTCCTTCGAACGATTGGACAGAGAGGTGATTGGATGCAGGTTTGATGCAGGTATGGAGTTCGATCAATCGAACCTCTTTTAAGATCGATTGAACAGGAACAAAATGCTCATTTTCAACATAAAAGTGCATGCAATCCTAATTACAGTTCCTAGCAATGCATATGAACCCAAAGCAAATATCTAGACTTCGAAAGAAATGAAATTTAAAATAGAAATGAGGGAGAAATAGGGTTGTGACATCTTACGAATACTAGTATTTAACGTCTCTAGCAAGTGGGTCAACTCACTAATCAAAAGAATCAAAAATCGGATATGAAACATCCTTATTGATCCTCTTTTCACTTTTCTCACTTGATGCCTCACTTATGACAATGGAATCATCCTCCAAAAGAATGACTTGAAAAGAAATGAAATAGATGATTTTGTTCCTTTCATCCACGGTTTTGAAAATAAAATTAATGATGAGTGGCCTTGCACTTGGAAAGGCAAAGTCTTTCAAAGACTCATTTGGAATGTCAAGAAACACCCTCTCTTCATCTTTTTTCTCTCCCTCAAAAATTACCATCTCCTCACCCTCCAAGTTAGCTAAGGAGTCCATTAGAGAGTTCACTTCATTTTTGGAGCTTTCAAGGTCAAAACCACAATTTTTATACATTTTGAAAAAACAAGTCTCAAGAGGGTCATTAGAGATAATAAAAGGAAGGCCCTCTTCAATAAGTTCCTCCTCTTCCTCTCCTGCCTCTATAGTGGTCAACATCTCCTCACTCTCTAGAGTAGCAATATCCAAGATAAAATCATAATCAAAACAAGGAAAGTCCTCATTAATCATGTTATACTCATTGGATTAGCTACTAACTCACTTGCCACTTCCTCCTCCATACAAGATAGAGTGCTAGTCATTAGCTCACTTGTCTCATCCTCCTCTTCACTCTTATCATCCTCATCTATATACATTGAAGTTCTTGCCATTTTTTCATTTGCCTCTTCCTCCTCCTCTTGACATGAAAGAGTAATTGCAATTTGCTCAACTTAAGCTTCTAACTTGGCTAAAGTTTAAGAATGAGAATTAATAAGTGAAGTTTGTGAAATATGCATATCAAGTAAAGCTAATACTTTTTCTTCAAATCCGGATGAGTTCCTAGAAGGTGGTGGATTTGGTTCATCATAAAATGGTAGGGGAGGGCAATAGTCATAAGAATGATCAAAAGAGTGATTAAGTCCATAATTAAATGATGCATGTTGAAATGAATTGGACTCAACCTTATAAGGATCAAAATATAGTGGAGGGACATAAGGTGAGGGGAAGTAATTTTCCCCCAAACTTGGATCAAACGATGGCTCCATCCAAATTCAAAATCCAAATGCAACAAATAATGGCCTCCACACAGGCCAATGCTTGGACAAAGATTTAAGCAATAAAATGAGCCTCAACAAGGGCTATCACAAGCATACAAAGAAGTGAAACAATTAAAATACAAGAGTTCCAAGAATTGCTCACAACGGTCCTTAAGCAACTTTAAATTCCAATGTTAGCTTTAAGCTCCAATGATTGCTTCAAGTTCCAAAGCTTGCCTTTCTTGTAGTCAAGTACCTAATTGACAAATCATAATGAAAACAAGAGAAAAGAATATACAATAGAAAATAAAATAAAAATAGAAGCAATTAAATGAACACTATTGTCTAATTTAATTCCAACAAAACCATTTATCCCCGGCAACGGTGCCAAAATTTGACGGTGGCCGCTTATATACGTCAAAATAATGTAGTGAATGTGCGGTTCAAAAAAAGCCTTTTAGGTTAAATTTAAATTTATAAAAACCACTACCAACACTACTACTAACGTAGCAAGAGTGAGTAGGGATCGTCCCAAGGGATTATATGTGTTGGAATTTAACTTTGACTCTAGTGGATCACAAGATTGCAAATGAGAGATTGATTGTTTGAATTAAACTAAAATTCAATTAATTAAAATGCAAGAAAAGTAAACTAGTGAGAGATAGGGATTTAAGAGATATGAAAAGAGGTCTTAGGGTGTTGGAATCACCACTAAGTACGTGTAATTAACCACTTGCTTTTCATTAATGGGGAATACATTGTTGTGAACAAAATGTGACTACCAATTGCAATATTAAGCATAGACCATCAAATTCATGTATGAATTGTCTACCTAACCAACAAATAAACTAAGTGTAGCACAACCCATCAATTATAAGCATGACCCATCAAATTAGTAACAATTGTAGCATACATCAATCTAGAGAATCATAGAATTTGCAATAATAAGCCATAGAATATCAAAGCAAGTAAAGATTGTCTACCTACCTATAAGCATGAATTAAATTGTAGAACAATCCATCAAGTATAAGAATAATCCATCAAATTAATTGACAAACCCATTCAATGAAAATCCATGCTTAACCATCACTAAATCCTTAATTAATCACACATAGAAATGCAACCAATATAGAGAATCTAGTGTAGAGATCAATTCTCAAATAATCAAACATAAGACAACATGTAATTAAAATAGAGAATCAATAGGAAGAATTAAATCAACAATCACAAGGCTAAGCACTAATCACAACAATATTTATATAAATCCCCAAAAATAAAAATACAAGGGTTTAGATTACACAAGACTTAGGGCTCATCTAAGCCCTAAGTGTAGATCTAGCCAATCATGGAGGAGGTAGATGTGGTCATGAAACCCTCAAGGGTAAGCTCCAAACATGGCTTCATTTTCTTCTTCCTCTTCTTCTTCTTCTTCTTTAAAGCTCTAGAGAGAGAGAGAGTGTGTGGATTTAGAGATAGATCTAGAGATGTGCCTCCACTTCCCTCTTTTCTTCTAACCCTAATCTCTAACTTTCTAGAGAGAGAAACTAATGAAGAAAAAGAAATTACAATGTAAAATATGAATCTCCCTACAAAAATGGCTTAATCTCTCTTATATATAAGGCTTTGGGAGCACAAAAATGTGAGAACTCCGCCCTAGAATTGTCCCTTTGAAGCACAGCCCGAGTTGGTTCGAAATGAGATTCAGATCTGTTATTTAATAACTTTCGCGAACAGTTCGATCGATCAAACTTTTCTTCAATTGATCCAACTTTTCAGCTTTCAGCATCAGCCTCCTTTTTCCTCCAAATCAGCCTCATTTTGCTCCAAATTCTCACTAAGACTTAGTTTGAGTCCAAAAAGGCCTTAAGAAACCATTTTTAGCTCGTTTTAACATTATTAACCTGAAATAGACAAAAACACAAATAAGTACTAAAACGGGTAAATAAAGATAGATAAATGAACTAAAATACCCTAGCTTAAGGGGTTTATGTGCGCACTTTCCAGCGCCCATCAGTTGTAACTTGCATATAACTCACTTTTGACTTGGTATATGGTATGGCCTTCACTTGATCTTTGTCATATGATTTTTTGGAGCCATTTGAATGAGTTTTCAAATCTAGAGATTAAATGGATTTAATTTGATTTAAATTCTAGTAAATTGTGTTTTGCTTGTTTTCCATTTTTGACTTGATAGATGGCATGGCCATGACTTAATCATTGATATATATTTATTTGGGATCATTTGAATAACCTTAGAAATCTAGAGATTTAATTAATTTAATTTGATTTAAATTCTACTTGATTGTTCCTTGTTTATATTCCATTTTTGACTTGATATATGGCATAGCCATGACTTAGTCCTTATTATATATTAATTGTGGATCATTTGAACAACTCTTGAAATCTAGAGATTTAATTAATTTACATTAATTAAATTCCACATGATTATGTCTTGCTCACTTTGTGAAATTGATGTGATATTTGCAATCACCATAGAATGGACATTATTTTGAGAATTTTTGGACAACTTTGATTTCTCGAGAAATTAATTAATTAGGTTAATTAATTCCCACTTAGTATTCTAATGAATTTGGAATTGTATTTCATGGGGCTTTTGCCCTTTGAACATATATCATGACTTGTTGCAACTTAGCTTCATTAACGTAGTTAATGAACTTGCACCCTTGCATTAGAATGATCTAATTACTCATGTGTTGCTTAGTAAGTAATTGAGTCATGTGTCTTATACTTGTAGTATACTTTCATTAATGGATTCCATGTGCTATATATCTTGGTTGTAGTCTATGTAGATTCATACCATGATTTCTTGACATTTCACATGCCATGATAGTTGATGAACTTAGGGCATGACTTGTGTGTTCCAAAATCTTGGTTGTACATGGAATGTGGTTTAATGCATTATTTGTACCTTGATACACTCTTGGCTGCACAACTTGTAGATTTTGGGACTTGGGATATCAATCAAGAATTGACATGGCTTGGACTTAGTTCTAGTACGGGGGATTGTCCCTCTACAACTATAGTGTGCACTAGGGGAAGGTGCCCATGGATTATTAGCCCTAAAGTGATCCCAAGAGTACGGTTTTAATCTAGGCGATATCCGAGTTTCCACATTGGTTGATTTCACTCTTTAAATTTCAAGTTGCTATTCCTTGAAGATTTAAACCTTCTCGTGTATGTGAAATGCTCCAATCTTGTTCATTGCATATATTTTATGCTTCATTCGTGATTTCGCTCTTTCGATTTCAAGTGCTATTATTTGAAGATCTAAGACTCTTTTCGTATTTCATGGAATGTTCCATCCTTATTTAATTGCATAGATATTATGCCTTGCTCTTGATTTCATGTATAACTCTTACTGTGTTAATTGGAATGTTCCAATCTTGTTCACTTGCATAGATATTATGCCTTGTTCTTGATTTCTCATGTAATTCTTTTCATGTTATATGATTTGTTCCTACCTTATCTAATTGCATAGATAATGTGCATTATCTTGGACTTCGTGTATTTTTCTTGTCATGTTAATTGGAATGTTCCAATCATGTTAATTGCATTGATAATGTGATTCATGTTAAATTATAAACTTGTCGTGTTCTTTGGAGTATCCCAACCTTGTTTAATTTCATAGACATCATGACTCATGTTGCTTCATGTTAATATGACTTAGGAATGATCCTATATAAGCATATTGACTTAGATTCTAGGTGGCATGGACCACATGTAATAGTTTATACTATCAAGCATAATCTTTGAACCCTTAGATTTCGGGTGTTATCTCTTGAAGATCTAAGAACCTTGTCGTGATTGTATGGAGTATTTCCTACCTTGCTTAATTTCATAAACATTATACCTGCTTCATGTATTTAGATCTTATTTGGTACACTTGAAACCGTGCACTTACTTCTTGTATTTAGAACTCCATTTAGTATACTCGTGTCTTGGATACTTGCCTTGTGCGTTTTTTATTCTATTTAGTATACCTGTGTTTTGTTTACTTATGTCGCATGTTTTCATCTTCGTTTAGTACACTTGTAACCGGTATGCATGTATGTCATGTATCTCCTTTCAATTGCATGAGTAGCTTAGGATGATCCCTGAGTCTTACCTTTAACATAGACGTTAAGTGGCATGATCATTTTGAATCGTTTCATGTTAGTCTAAAAATCTATAAGAATATCGAGTCTATGCATGCTCATTCTCTATGAGTAAACTTGTTTACTCACCCCGAAGTTACTGGGGATTTTGTCAGGTACGGATGCCTTGGTGTAGGATGCACAATATCCCAGGATCGTTGTGATGAATTGAAGTTCCTTAAGTGTATTCTTGTTCGTAACTCTTGTAAAGGTTGGCTTGAAATGCCACTTGTAGTCTTTTTGTCAAAATGTGTATATTTGATTTCATATATGTAAAGTGTATATAAGTATACCTTTTATACTGTATTTGACATGTATGAGATGAGGCCGGAGGCCAATGGCATTTATATTGCATCCAATGTAAATTTTGACTTCATGAAATACTTCAAAAATATTGAAAAATTCATACATGGGGTGTCATTTTGAGTTTCCCCTTGTTTTAGCAAGCTCTGGATGTTTAAACGAGGTTAGGGAATTTTTTAAAACTTGTCTGGGTCAATTAGGAAGCATCCGTAGCCTTAAAACTCAGCCCACGCACCGTTAAATAAGGCCCAAGGGGGCACCCGGTGGGCGCCCACGAGGGACCAGCGGGGCCCTGCACATTTCCCACAGTTCTGCCCATTTGGGCCGGTGCCCGCGGGTTTTGGGCGAGCGCCCACCTTGTTTTTGGGCTCTGCACCTCCCACTTTAGTTCATCGTATCTCACTTGTTTCAACTCCGAATTGGTCTGTTCTTGAGTCTAAACTGACCACGTCGAAAGAAGATTTCCAATGGTACCAATTAGAGCTTCAGATTCCATTTGTAACTCAAGTGATACCTATTTTTGTTAGATAGGGTCAGGGTATTTCTAAACTCGAGAATGCCATTTGTTCTTATTTTCATATATTTTCCGTCCGGACTCCGAATCAGGTGATTCTTGAGTCTAACTTCATTAATTTTTCATTGTCTTTCCAATGGTACTAGTTTCAATTTCAGATTCTTCTCCTAGGTCAATATATCCATGTTTTAGTGAGAGGGTGTTGGGTTTGGTTTGAACCGGGATAGGGTTCATCTGGGATTTCTCTCCCTTTGGCCTTAGGACTTCATGTGAAGTTACCAAAGGATTTTTTTGGATGTTTTTGATCTAATTTGACTTATTAAAAGTTAAATTCCTTCCTCTTAGGGTAAAATGACCAAATAACCATTTTACCCCTAGCTCTTCTCTTGTAGGGTTTTGATGCTCTTCTCTTCATTTTGTTTCCGTTGAGCCTCAAAACTTTTTGAAAGTCCATTCTTGTGCCCTAGGGATGACGTACATCTCTAAATACTTGTCTTTGTTTTGCTTCCACACTTTATTCATTTGGGTTCCATGACCTTATGGAAGGTTATCTTCGGGTCTTAGAGGTGTGTTATGTCTTGGGAGATCGTTGTCTTATTTCTTGCTTCTGCATTCTGAATCCGCTTCGGGTCATCACTAACGCACTGAGTTGAATAAACACCCGGGTCGTTACAAGTGGTATCAGAGCGTCCGGATTCGAATACCTTGGACGACGGGTTTTGGGTGCATATCATGCTCAAGTTGTTATGCTTTGGTATGTCATTTGTATCTTAATAACATATCTTATGTGATAACATGTTCACATGCTCAGGTATTTTGAGACATCTATTATTCGTTAAGCATGCTTTATGTGTATATATATGCTTCTTGATAACATGGTATGGTTACTATCATGTCCTGGTGTGATATCATGTCTACGTGTTTATGTTAGCATGACCGTATGCGACGTATGTTAGCATACCTTACACTTTTCATTCACGTGTATTGTCGTACCATGTACTTACGTACTTCTCGATAACATGTTTTGATTTGATAACATGTCTGTTTGCTTATGTGGCAATTTGTTTAGGAGCTTACTTTGACCATCTTAGCGTATGATATATGCTTGTTTACCTTAGCACATAGTACCTGCTTGTTATTTTAGCATGTGGTATATGCTCGTCTGTCTAAGTACATTGTATATGCTTGTTCATCTTCATATGATTATATGCAGCATATTGTCATGCTTTCTGTTCTTTTCCTGTATACATTGACAGGTCTTATGTGATCTTACTACTTGTGTGAGTAGATAGTCTGTTGTTATGCTGCATGCTAGCTGTTTATTTTCATGTCTGGTTTTGACTTTGTCTCTTAGGATCTATCGTATCCTTTAGATGCATTCTTATTTTATGAGTTTCTTCCTTGGATAGGAGAAATTCAATCCATAAGGACCCATTTTGGGAACCTTCTTGTTTGCTCTATCGGTTGATGCGAGTAAGGCTCATGTGAGCGTAGAATCGCAGTCCTTGTCTGGTGGAGTGAGACGCGTGCCAAGGAGGTCCCATTTCATTTCCTTTTCCTTCGTGGCTTCATGACGTGGATCTAAGGACTTAAGCGTAATGGTGCCACTGACATTGTTGTTAGAGTTTTGGGATTAGCTACCCCAACTCTCGCATATGCCTGGTTCCCGTAATACTTTTGGTAATGATCATTTTCGACATTGATGTCATCCGTATTGATAGGTTTTTCAGATTTGACCTGGTTTGGGGCATGTTATAAACTAGTGCCTTATACTATCATGCTACCTTGCTGACGAGTAAGTGTGGGCGGGTTCTGGTTGCTGTTCGTACTGCCTTGTCACTCTCTTCCTTTGTCGTGTTTCAACGTTTCATTTTCTTGGAATTCTCTCGGTGGTTGATGTTGAGTTAACGTACCGATTCGTATGAGGTATTGTCTTAGTTCGTGGTTTTGCATTCCTTCAGTTAATCTTGAGATTTCCGGAGTTGTCCTTCTGTGTTTTCTAAGCTGTCCTTTTATTTGACCTTTTGTTCGGTCCTACTTCTGTTTGTTCCGGCATGCTCCTAATTTTGAGGACGAAATTCCTTTAAGGAGGGTAGGTTGTAATGACCTGGTCATTTTCCTCCCTTTCCTTTTTCTCAAATTTTACGAATAAATTTTTTTTCGCTTAAATTTTCTTTTCCGAGTTTTGTTTCTTGTCACTTATCATCTCGAGTGCTTGGAATTTGTTTTCAAGACTCTTTTATTCGAATTGACAACTTCCTTTGAGGACCGAGTCATTTCCACATTTTCACTTTTCGGACACTATTCACCTTTTGTCTTTTTCCCGTGTGTCGCTTTGTTGGCACAACCTCACTTTTCGTGTTCGGTTTTACTTCCACTTTTGCAGGCACTCATGATTTACGATTTCTTAGCGACGTGTATTTTTACTTTCCTAGAAATACAGGCCATTTGTTCACTTTCTTCTTTAGGGGTTTGGATGCACACTTTCTTTAGAAACTTCTTGTTTTTGGGATTTTTATGTAATTACTTAAAGTAATTATTTTTCATCTTAAGGACCATTTTGCTATTTAATTTGGAAGATATTTTCAAAAAGGACCTTTTTGCAATTTTTGGAAAAGTGTGACAAGTGTCACACTCTCATTGGCCCACTTGTAGCCACCTCATTGGTTATCTTTGGGAGCCTTGGATAATGACACATGGAGGGTGGAGATTCAACCACTTGTTGGCCTAGGATTGGTGCACTTGTTGGCTTAGATGGTTGACAAGTGTAGGCTTGAGATTAAGCCTAGGAAGGAGCCATTGATTTGTGACAAGTGTAGGCTCACAATTTAGTCTTACAAATTACGTTTGGGCCACTTTCGGATTATGGTTTTAAAGAAGGGTTTTGTGCAATTAACCAAGACTTGTGTGTGTTGACCATGGTGTAAGACCACATAGTGAGTGGAGGATTTCCATTTCCTCCACTCACATTCCATCACACTTGATTTCTTCATCTCCCTCCCTTGTAAAGAAAACCCTAGCCTCTATGGATGAAGCTTAGAGCCTTAAGCTTTAACTTTGATTTTTGAGAACCTTCCATTGATTTCCAAGTTTGAACCTGGGAATACTTTTTGTTACCCTCATCCTCCTCTTCATAACTCTTGAAGGGTTTGCCATTTTGTGTTGATTTGCCTTCAATTCAAGAGGAACAATCCTCTTGTGAGGTAGGGGGTGTTATAGTTTATTTTTCCAAGTGCTTTTAATTGCCTTTGTATGAAATACAAGTTGTACGCATGTCTTTTGTTAAATTGATAAATTAATGATTGTTGTAACTTGCATATAACTCACTTTTGACTTGGTATATGGTATGGCCTTCACTTGATCTTTGTCATATAATTTTTTGGAGCCATTTAAATGAGTTTTCAAATCTAGAGATTAAATGGATTTAATTTGATTTAAATTCTAGTAAATTGTTTTTTGCTTGTTTTCCATTTTTGACTTGATAGATGGCATGGTCATGACTTAATCCTTGATATATATTTATTTGGGATCATTTGAATAACCTTAGAAATCTAGAGATTTAATGAATTTAATTTGATTTAAATTCTACTTAATTGTACCTTACTTATATTCCATTTTTGACTTGATATATGGCATAGTCATGACTTAGTCCTTGTTATATATTAATTTTGGATCATTTAAACAACTCTTGAGATCCAGAGATTTAATTAATTTAAATTAATTAAATTCCACATGATTATGTCTTACTCACTTTGTGAAATTGATGTGATATTTGCAATCACCATGAAATGGACATTTACATATATTATTTTGAGAATTTTTGGGCAACTTTAATTTCTAGAGAAATTAATTAATTAGGTTAATTAATTCCCACTTAGTATTCTATTGAATTTGGACTTGTATTTCATAGGGCTTTTGCCCTTTTAACATATATCATGACTTGTTGCAACTTAGCTTCATTAATGTAGTTAATGAACTTGCACCCTTATATTGGAATGATCTAATTACTCATGTGTTGCTTAGTAACTAATTGAGTCACGTGTCTTATACTTGTAGTATACTTTCATAAATGGATTCCATGTGCTATATATCTTGGTTATAGTCTATGCAGATGCATACCATGATTTCTTGACATTTCACATGCCATGATAGTTGATGAACTTGGGGCATGACTTGTGCGTTCCAAAATCTTAGTTGTGCATGGAATGTGGTTTAATGTATTACTTGTATCTTGATACACTCTTGGTTACACAACTTGTTGATTTTGGGACTTGGAATATCAATCAAGAATTGACGTGGCTAGGACTTGGTTCTAGTATAGGGAATTGTCCCTCTACAACTATAGTGCGCACTAGGGGAAGGTACCCATGGATTAGTAGCCCTAAAGTGATCCCAAGAGTATGGTTTTAATCCGGGCGATATCCGAGTTTCCACATTGGTTGATTTCACTCTTTAAATTTCAAGTTGCTATTCCTTGAAGATTTAAACCTTCCCGTGTATGTGAAATGCTCCAATCTAGTTCATTGCATAGATTTTATGCTTCATTCGTGATTTCGCTCTTTAGATTTTAAGTGCTATTCTTTGAAGATCTAAGACTCCTTTCGTATTTCATGGAATGTTCCATCCTTGTTTAATTGCATAGATATTATGCCTTGCTCTTGCTTTCATGTATAACTATTATCGTGTTAATTAGAATATTCCAATCTTGTTCACTTGCATAGATATTATGCCTTATTCTTGATTTCACATGTAATTCTTTTCGTGTTATATGAATTGTTCCAACCTTGTCTAATTGCATAGATAATATGCATTATCCTGGACTTCATGTATTCTTCTTGTTGTGTTAACTAGAATGTTCCAATCATGTTAATTGCATTGATAATGTGATTCATGTTAAATTATAAACTTGTCATGTTCTTTGGATTATCCCAACCTTGTTCAATTTTATAGACATCATGACTCATGTTGCTTTATGTTAATATGACTAAGGAATGATCCTATATAAGCATCTTGACTTAGATTCTAGGTGGCATGGACCACATGTAATAGTTTATACTATCAAGCATAATCTTAGAACCCTTAGATTTGAGGTGTTATCTCTTGAAGATCTAAGAACCTTGTCGTGATTGTATGGTGTAATGACCCAGTCATTTCCTTCCTTTTCTTTTTCCTCATAATTTCACGGATAATTTTAAAAATATGGAAATGACATAATCCCCAAAGGAAGTTGTCAATCCAAGGAAAAGAGTCTCGGAAATCATTCCAGAGCACTCGAGACGACATCAAGTGATGAAAAACCGAACACAAAAAGGAAAAGACAACGGAAAAAAAATATCCGTAAAAATCTGAGAAAAAGAAAAGGAAGAAAAATGATCGGGTCATTACACGAAGGAAGCCCCATAAAAATCACAACTTGACCTCAAACCCAAACTCAAGAAATGGTCAAAAATGAATTCTAATAAGGGGGAATGATAGAACACGTCGAAGGGAATAATAAATATAAAGGCGGAAGGATTTCTAACAAGGAAATCAAGTGGAGGGAAAGGAGAAAGGGTGGCAGCCAAGGAGCTCCCATGGCTTCCGGCCAAGAGGTGGAGAAGATGGGTGAAAATCTGATTTTTCACTTTAGGACATCCTATTTATAGTAAGTCTCAAAAACTGCCCCGAAAGGGCCCTGCTAGGTCCGGAAAAGTGGATTTTGAGCAAACGCGCTAAAACGGCAGAACTCCACGAATGAAAAAGATTCAAAATAAGAAAATATGAACAACGGAAGAAACGGCGTCAAAAACCGAGTTCCAAGCTAAGAGTTATGCCCCGAACAAGTTCGGCGGTAACTGGGTCCAGAAACTCTGAAACTGGAGAAAAATGACCAGAACAGAATTCCAAGAGTCCATGACTTGACGAAATGTAAAAATGAATCCCGTACGAGGATCCAGGCTCCAGACGAGGTATTTTGCAATAACTTTCGTTAATTACACAATGGTCCCTACAAAAAGGATTAACTGTGAAACTGCCCCAGAATGAAAATATCTTCGAAAAGATATTTTCTTAGATACCCCTGAAATAAAATATCTTCAAAAGATATTTATGAAAAACACCCCAAGAAATGAAAAAGATTCTGAAGAATTGTGCATCTATGCCCCTGTGGACACCGGGAGCAACCAAAGTACTTTCTTGCAAAAGTAAAGATACGTATTTCGAGGAAATCACTGAAGATGAAGGTATGTGAAGTCAAAAACCGACTCCAAGCATGAGAAGTGAGGTTGTGCCAACAATGTGATAAACGGGAAAAAGACAGAATAGGAAAAAAGACGAAACAGGGAAAATGACGAAAGGTGCATAGTGTCCGAAAAGTGAAAATGGGAAAATGACTCGGTCCTCAAAGGAAGTTTTCAATTCACATGAAAGAGTCTCAGAAACCAATTCCGAACACTCGAGATGACACTAAGCGACACGAAACAGAGCTCAACGAAAAAAAATTCATTCGTAAAATTTCAAGAAAAAGGAAAGGGAGGCAAATGACCCGGTCGTTACAAATTTTTCAATCCTAGCTCGTGTTTCCTGAAGGCGTGGCGCGAGCAGTCGCTGCTGTAGACATTTCTCAGCCACATATAGTCATTTTCGCAGCCACGAAACAAGAACCTCGAGCCTCTGAACATCATCTAATAGGAGTGTAGCCTCCTTGACAAGGTCTTCATCAGTCGAGCCCTGTTCGATTTCTACAAAAATCTCTAAAATTTTGCCAAAGCGTAGGTACATGGATTATCGTACATATGCATGGCGCGAAGATAGAAATTGTGAAACCTCAGGATGATGTGCAAGGGCTATGTCGAGGAGTCGTACATAGGCACGAGGAAATGGCATGCCCATCTACTCCACCTCAACACTGGCAGCTTGCATTCCCGCGCCACTAATAGCGATTTACTTATTCCCCAAAGTTAGCTCGCCAAGTGGGCGAGGGGTCCGTTCTATTTGAGCAATAAATTGTTCATCCATAGAGCTTGTTGTAGTTTGCTCAATAGTGGGAATTGTGGACTGCCTCGCTGGGGTAGCCATGGCATTCACCACGGCGGTCTCAGTTTGCGACGCAGGGAGGACTGGTGAAGGGTGCAACTCTGTCAATGGATAAGAGTGAACCCTCTCCTCTTATAAAGTCTCCTCATTCAAGAGGGAAACCTGCTCTATCTCCTGTGTTTCTAAGGGCGAGGCTTGGTGTTCTCGATTGGAGGCCTTATCCCTCTCGGAGGAGGCTTGCCCTACCATATGTTCATCCCCAGGTTACAAAGGCTCTCGCACTTCCATAGGAGAGCTAGAGGCTATGTCTGTATTATCTCGTGGGGGCACCTCTACATTTTCACCCATGGGTGACCCAACTGTAGGTTTGCCCGAATGACTTGTCCCCTCAGGGGTTAGGGATTTTGACTAATCCTCAGCCCTCACTTGGGCATCATCTCGAGACATATCTTCCCCCTTTCGGGGAAGTACTGTGGCCTTAGCAATGTCAACACTCGCTCGAGGTGGGGCTGTAGCGCTCACATACTCTCGCATCATCTCTGCCACCTCAACGGCATGGGTACGCACAGGTACGTCTTGAACGGTGATGAGAGGCGAGACATCCAACACCAGCTCTTCCATTTCTTCTTCTCTTGCCTTCGCTGAAGTGTCCTCTTGGCCATAACAATATAGGGCACTCTCACCTAAGGCTTGCATAAAGTTAAAAGTAGGTAAATTTGGAAATTCACTGTCAGAAGCTAGTACCTCGCCTGAGTTTATGTCGTGGACAGTGGTGTCAATCCCACCATCTCGCACCTGGTGAAGCTTGCGCTACCCACCTTGCCCCGGCCCAAAGGCTGCATCCATCTAGCCATGCTCTTCAACGAGAAGCTGTTCTTCATCATCTTCAGAAGTGTTAGTATTGTCACTCTCAATTGGTGCATCCACGAGTGGGATTCTGCTTGAGGAGGCCATGGGTCGAGATGTGTTTGGCGCTGGAGGCCTTACACTCTCCTCCCTCGTGGTAGCATTGGCTGGCTCTGTAGCACTTACAGCTGCTCGTTTCTAGGGGGGAAGGTTTGCACGTGAAGTGGCCCTTGTCTTGTGTCTGCGGACAGGCGCCAGGACTGCCTCGACCATAAGGATAGCGGTCACCGCGACAGGTTGCGAGAATTCCCCTTACTACATTTCGGCTGGTGCAGGATCAGGGGCAAAGCTATAGAGGGCCCCCCTATCAAATTCTATAGGAGGCCTCAGCGAGTGGTCCCCCGCATAGATTACCAACGCATTTGCGCGTTGGGCAGGACTCTAACAGAAATCTTTCCAACTTGCTAACTCTATAGCCCAGAGTGAGCGAGCTGTCTCGGTGCACCTCGGGGTCCTGCCCCTCCCTAGTAGGAAGACAGTACCAATTCCTTCACGTAGTAGCCCAATGTGATCTACTATAAACCTCGTGAAGCTGCTCTCGTAGGAGTCCTTGCCCTCAACAAAGATGTACTGCGAGGGTACCCCTCTATCATAGCCAAATTGCAGAGGGACTCTGTGAGGATTGTATGTCTTCGATATTTGGCCACCTTCCCATATCGTGGGAAAATAACCAGGGGTGGTCATTAATAGAAACACCAACACCTCGATCACGTTTAAGCGATGAGCACCTGCTAAAATGTGTTCATCATCATCAAAATACATGGGCAGAGTTAAGGCCCCAGGCAGGATCATAGCATAAGGGCGACTAACAAATTGGAAGCTTTGGTCCAAGGTATATCCCAGCCGTCCTCACGGCAACCGACCATGCCACCTCATGCCTCGCACGACCTCCACGTCCACAGCTAGGTCTGCTGGGATGGGAGCATAAGATTGGAACCTTTCGTACAAAAACATTTATAAGAAGATGGTAGATGCATATGAGCAATGGACAAAGCGCCCTATAGACCGTGCCATGTCTTCCCACACCATATCGAGATGATGGTACAATGTTCCTAAAAAGAGAGGTGTAAGGGCCACTTTCACACCACTCGCCAGCTTCACCGCGAGATTTACAAGTCGCGGCTGCGGAGCATCTTCCGAAGTCCCCTCAAAAAGGTATCTTGATAGCTAACATAGTAAGTAGGCCGCGAGACCGGAAGAATGGTCAATCCAGGGACCTAAAATCCCTTTTATTCCCTCCCCTGAGAGATTTTTCTTTGTCATTGGAAAATCCCTAAAGTAGTACCGCACCAAAGCCCCGAGAGTGGCTTTGTGCGTACCCTTGCCTCGAACAGCATGACGAACACCCTGTGCGCCCCACAATGACTTGAAGTCTTTGGTTTTCTCCAAGGCTGCCTCGAGATCCTGCGCCAAAGTCTCTTCAGCTTGCACGAATACCCAAGAGCCAGGATTCTCTACCCCTTGAAATGGTAGCCCTAGCAACTAGCTCACATCCTCAATAGTGGGAGTAAACTCTTCCCATGCAGTAACGAAAGTGTGCGAGCTTGAGCTCCATTGCGAAGTAAGTTCCCATAAACCGGCAGTGTCGCGAGGAATGTGTATTTGGCAAAACAGCTTAATACACAGTGTCAAGCTCGTTGCATCCAAAATTGCCTTGTACATCGGGTTCGCAAGGATCGCGTCCGTCCATTTTTCCCAACTATGGGCAGGACTTATGTGATTATTAAAATTCACATAAGACCATGGATATTGCCCTTGCTCGACCCCAAATCGCAGAATCGTATCAGCAGGGATGCGAGGAGCTAGGCTAATTTCAACCTCCTCCTCCATCAACTCAACCACTTTAAGTGGTTCGCCGGTGACCACAGACTTGCTCGCCCGATGCCAAAAAAAGTCACTCTTTCCAAAGAATGGTGTCCACCGCCATTCCGAATCTGCTGGCACCTTTGGAGGGGGGCAATCCTTCTTGCATAACTCTTGTTTCTTACTAGCCATTGTGGCAATCCCCTCAACTGAGAGCAAAAAATGAGCAAAAGAACTTTAAATTTTCACAAGACCTCTTCGTCGGCGATGATGGAAATGAAGGCAATCACAGTAATTTCAAAGTTCTCTTTTCACAAACAACCCTTCACACCATCACTATTCCCTTTTAATAGCCTTCTCACCTCGGGAATCCCTAAAAAATCAAAGCAGGAACAGACGGCGCATTAATGACTGGAGGCGACCTTTCACGCTTGCGTCCCTTCAACCCCCTCGAAATAATAAATGACCGAGAAACCTAGTCTTGCACGCCAATAATTCATTCTGAATCGTCGCACGTGCAGGGGAGGAAAATGTGGGTGTCACTTATTAGAAGCTGATGTGGCATGTTGACAAGTCAATACAACCTTAGCCAAATCCTCCGTGGCAATTTGAAAAGTCAAAAGCCTCGAAGGATCAAAATTCGAGCACCCTAAGCCCTAGCGTCGCTCCAAGCCCATCAAGCCTCGAAAGATCAAATTTCGAGCACTCCAAGCCCTGGTATCGCTCCAGACCCATCAAGTCTCGAAAGATCAAATTTCGAGCACTCCAAGCCCTGGCATCGCTCCAGACCCATCAAGCCTGGAAAGATCAAATTTCGAGCACCCCAAGCCCTGGCATCGCTCCAGACCCATCAAGCTTCGAAAGATCAAATTTCGAGCACCCCAAGCCCTGGCATCGCTCCAGACCCATCAAGCTTCGAAAGATCAAATTTCGAGCACTCCAAGCCCTGGCATCGCTCCAGGCCCATCAAGCCTCGAAAGATCAAATTTTGAGCACTCCAAGCCCTGGCATCGCTCCACGCCCATCAAGCCTCGAAAGATCAAATTTCGAGCACTCCAAGCCCTGGCATCGCTCCACGCCCATCAAGCCTCGAAAGATCAAATTTCGAGCACTCCAAGCCCTGGCATCGCTCCAAGCCCATCAAGCCTCGAAAGATCAAATTTCGAGCACTCCAAGCCCTGGCATCGCTCCAGGCCCACCAAGCCTCGAAAGACCAAACTTCGAGCACTCTAAGCCCTGGCACTACTCCAGGCCCACCAAGCCTCGAAAGACCAAACTTCGAGCACTCTAAGCCCTGGCACTGCTCCAGGCCCACTAAGCCTCGAAAGACCAAACTTTGAGCACTCTAAGCCCTGGCACTACTCCAGGCCCACCAAGCCTCGAAAGATCAAACTTCGAGCATACAAAGCCCTGGAATAGCTCCAGGCCCAATAAGCCTCGAGAGGCCGATCCTCGAGCATCCCAAGCCCTGGCAGCACACCAGGCCCATCAAGCCTCGAGAGACCAACTCTTGAATACCTCAAATCCTGGTGTTATGCCAAACAATACTGCTTTGAAAGGCTGGAGCTCCAGAAGGCTCACCATCAAGAGATTGCGTATAGCACGGGACGAAGGTAGGATCTTTGTGCTATAGGAATCTATGTTTGGGAAACTTATGAGGATCTTGGATTGGTGGATGAGAAGTCAAGAGGTGTCTTTACTCTCGGCAAGGCCCAATTAACAAGATGATGGGATTATACATGTCATGATAGCAAATCTTAAAATCACAATTAATGCTATGTCAGGCTTGACCAACCGATGGCTAAGCAACATTTAATGCCCCTGATTAAGGAAGAAATGACATGGCAACATACAACAAGGCTCGAGGAAAGGATTAGACCCTTCAGACTCCTAAATCTCCAGGATTACTCACGTAATCCAGATTAGGGGTAATGCATGTGAGGGACCATGCATGGAAGGAACCATTGGATAATAACCAATGGAATCCAGATCTATAAATGGCATTGTCCTATGAAGGAATAACCAACCCCAGAGGAGGAAAGCTGTCTTAAGATATTGTATACTCGCCCTACCATCATTTTTATCTTGATAGTTGGTCTTCTTCTCCTCCTCCTACACTGAGCTTCTCCTCTGTTTCCTTCGCTCCAGGCCCATCAAGCCTCGAAAGACCAAACTTCAAGCACTCTAAGCCCTGGCACCGCTCCGGGCCCACCAAGCCTCGAAAGATCAAACTTCGAGCATACAAAGCCCTAGAATCGCTCCAGGCCCAATAAGCCTCGAGAAGCCGATCCTCGAGCATCCCAAGCCCTGGCACCACACCAGGCCCATCAAGCCTCGAGAGACCAACTCTCGAATACCTCGAATCTTGGTGTTATGCCAGACAATACTGCTTTGAAAGGCTAGAGCTCCAGAAGGCTCGCCATCAAGAGATTGCGTATAGCATGGGACGAAGGTAGGATCTTTGTGCTATAGGAATCTATATTTAGGAAACTTAGGAGGATCTTGGATTGGTGGATGAGAAGTCAAGAGGTGTCTTCGCTCTCGGCAAGGCCCAATTAACAAGATGATGGGATTATACATGTCATGACAGCAAACCTTAAAATCACAATTAATGCTATGTTAGGCTTGACCAACCGACAGCCAAGCAACATTTAATGCCCCTGATTAAGGGAGAAGTGACATGGAAACACACAACAAGGCTCGAGGAAAGGATTAGACCCTTCAGACTCCTAAATCTCCAGGATTAGTCACGTAATCCAGATTGGGGGTAATTCATGCGAGGGACCATGCATGGAAAGAACCATTGGATAATAACCAATGGAATCCAGATCTATAAATGGCACTGTCCTATAAAGGATTAACCAACCCCAGAGGAGGAAAGCTATCTTAAGATATTTTATACTCGCCATAACACTATCTTTATCTTGATAGTTGGTCTTTTTCTCCTCCTCCTACACTGAGCATCTCCTCTGTTTTCTTCGTATTTGTATTCCTGATATCTCTATTATATTGTTGATTTATTGTCTAGTAGAAAAGAACACCTACACAATGTAACTAAAGTTTCATATTACTCTTGTCATATATGGACCTGATACTGAATGCTGTTTGACCATGGATTTAGAAAAAGAAAAAGAAAGTGACATAAACAAAGAAACAGATAAATAAGAATATAAACAGTGATTTCTTGCACTTTCCATTGATTTTCATTATCTTGTTGCCTGTTCTCACAAATAAAAGTGTATTAGATGACATTGCAAAGGTCTCGACACTACTCCATGGGTTAATACAATATTGTCTTTCGATAAGTAAATTTGAAATAGGTTATATGTACAATGATTGAGGACTAATCCAAAATTAGATTATTAGAATGTTAACATTCTTGACTAATTTACAAAAGGGTAATATAGTAATTTGATTTTTATCCTTTTTTTTTTTTTTTTCTCTTCTCTGTTTTATCCAAACAAGAATATTATGTTTTTCTTTCTTTTTTTCTTCTATCTATCTAAATATGAATATAAATTATACCTATCCTTTTTTTTCTTTTCTTTTTTAATAATTTTTTTTCTTTTCTCTTTTCTTTTAACAATTTTTTTTCTTTTCTCTCCTCCATATTCAAAGAAGCTTTAAGCTTTGGAAAATATCTATCCAAACATGAGCATAAATTATTCTCGTTGAGTACGTCATCCCTCAAACGCCAACCGTCGATCCCAGAACCCATCAAACGGCCACTGAAGTTCATCAAGTCAACTATCATTTCTTATTACAATACGGAGCAGAGCCGTAACAGAAAATCCCACTATCGAGTGTAGTAGTGGTAGTATCAAATCATCGCAGCAGAAGCTGCCATGAACAGCTGCTTCTGTATCTATATATATTAAGGCTTTGTATTCATCCACTGAATTTGATTTTGGGGGGTTTCTGAACATTTTTATATAATCGTCATGTATATAACTGCTGCTTCATCATCATCATATGCGCTTTTGAGAGCTTCTAGGGTTCGCTTCGCGTCTTTTCTCTCTAGAACTTCTTCATTTTCGCCTTCTCTCTCTAGACCTTCACTTTCTTCTCCTCTGTCGTCGCCTTCTTTGGTTAGTTACCGTTCGATTAGCTTCTCGTCGGCGTTTCGATCCCTCCGCCATTCTGTCCCTCGCTGGAGTCACGGTGTTGACTGGCGATCGCCCCTCAGTCTTAGGGCTCAGATCCGAACCGCGTCTCCTGTGATCGAACGCTTAGAGCGAAGGATCGCGACTATGGGTATATTCGATTTCTTTTTTTTTATTTTTTTATTTTTTTATTTTTTTATTTTTTTAAAGTTTTTAGTGTGATTCCTGATAATTGCGCCTTTTTTTTTTTTTTTCTTTTTTTGGTGGTTAAGTGTCCTGTAATTCAGTTGATAAAAGGACAGTGATCATTAGTTTAGTCAATAGAACAAGTAGAGATATAAGTTTTGGTATTTGCCAAGTTTTTGGTTAATTTATGCTCTAGCGCTTTTTAGTGATAGTTGACGGGAATGAAAAAGTGATTTTGATTTGATCAATTCATGCTTCGGTTTTCTTATTCAAATTTGTTAATTATGGATTTGTGTCCTTTTGTTGTTTTGCGGGACATTTTTCAATAATCATTGGTTAGGTGATGATTCTTTTGTTGTGGGTCATTTTTTAGTAAGTTTCATTTCGGGGATGATTTTTTTGTTGTGAACTTTCTATTCATAAGTGTTTCGGGACATTAGATTGGTAGAAATTAACTTAGTGTTGTTGTTCGAGCTCGAGATTGAGTCAAGCCCAAGCACGACCTTAGCACTACTTCTTGTCCTTGAGCTCGGTTCATTTCCTTGTTTAATCATATTTAATCTTGATATCGAGTTCAAGTTTGAGATCATGATTGTTAAGGAGAAAATTAATTATAAATCCAAACAATCCCTTACAAACTAGTCATGTTCACTTCACTTGCCTTTTATCAAGCTTGTTCACGAGTCTAACAAGCCGAGCCATGTATTATTTGGGCTCAATTCATTTATCAAACGAGCTTAAAAATTGAGCTCAAGCCGAGCTTTAATCGAGCCAAGCCCAAGCAGTTTATGAACAACTCATCTTGTTTGCAACCCTAATTGAGCCTGTATTATCATTTGACTTATCTTTGTTCATCTATGGATATGGGTTTGGTTATTTTGTTCTGATTTGTTGAAAATTTTTTAAGTTATTTTATTCTGATTTGTTGAAAAAATTTTAGGGCTTGATTTTTTAGTTGTTTGCTTTGGTTATGGTTGGCATGTTTTGGTTTGCTGGTTGTAAAGTGGTCAAATATCTTGTTATGAATATGAACTTCTCTGAACTTGCGATTTTTATTGGACATCTGCAAAACAGACCACTATACCACCGGGAAGGTGACATGGTTCACGTCATGGATAATGCTAGAGGAAGGGAAGACCAAAATTGACATGACAAAGAGTTAATAAGGAAAGATGATAATATGTGATTTGATTGAGACCATGGCATTAGGTAGAGAGAAATGTAAAAATAGAATTCATGTAGTACATCCCAGTAGGAGGAAAAAAGGCTTTGTTGAGTTGAATTGAGAATTACAATTTTTTTCCTTGGTTCAAGGTTCTGTTTGTTTGGTTGTGTGGTTCTAGAATTGTGCCATAAGAGATACTATTGAAATTTGTGAAGAATTTTATAGCATGCTGGTTCACTAGTTCTCCATGAAAAATACTCATATTACCCTTTTTGTTTCGTTTTGTTTTATTATGATTTTGAAATTTGAAGTGACAACTGTTATATAATATATATGTAAAAGGAAACAAAGATAGGGAGCATGTATTGTATTTCGCATCAAGTGATAAATTTTACTTGTTTAAATTGTTATTTATACATTCATTAAGAAAATATCAATTTGTTTTAACTTCTTAGTAGTGATCTTAAATTTTTGTGTATGAATATTTGGGTTTATTTAATTCTTTTTTGAATGTAATTTGAGTTTTTATTTTTATTTTAATTATTTGTCTTAAATTTTTTGTGTATGAATATTTGGGTTTATTTAATTCTTTTTTGAATGTAATTTGAGTTTTTTTTTTTATAAATTATTTGCTCTTCAATTTTGTATGTAGTGACTAGGGAATCAGGACATTATTGTTTAAGATATGGTTATTGATCCAGTAATGAGGTTTTAGTTTTTAATTCTTTTATCAATCTTTTCAGCTTCTGAGCACACTTTCAAGGGAATATTGACTGGTCTTCCTAAGCCTGGAGGTGGTGAATTTGGAAAATTCTACAGCTTACCTGCTTTAAATGATCCAAGGGTTGGTATGTATTTTAGAAGTCATATTCTCAGCTAAAGAAATTGATTTTTTGATTTTATATTATTCTGCGGAATATGTTCCTAGTTTTTGATTGAGTTGAATGCATTGTCTATCAGTTACCTGTTGTAGATCTTTTTTTCCTTGGGCTTGTTTATATCATTTTTTTGATAAGTGGGCTTGTTGTATATCATTGCGAGACATTTATTATTATTATTATTATTATTTTCATAGGTTTTTTTTTTTTTTCTTAAGATAATGTTATATTTTGTATGTTGACTCGAGGAGTATTATCTCTCTCTATATTTTAATTTGTTGTCTGTTTAATTGTATAGACATTTATTATTATTATTATTATTATTTTATTTATTTATTTATTTATTTTTAAGATAATGTTATATTTTGTATGTTGACTCGAGGAGTATTATCTCTCTCTCTCTATATTTTAATTTGTTGTCTGTTTAATTTTATAATTTTTTGGGTCCATTGCAGACAAGTTGCCATATTCTATCAGGATACTTCTGGAATCTGCTATACGTAATTGTGACAACTTCCAAGTTACAAAAGATGATGTGGAGAAGATCATTGATTGGGAGAATACTTCACCAAAGCTAGTTGAAATTCCTTTTAAGCCTGCTCGTGTTCTATTACAGGTTAATAATGTCCGCTTGGTTATTGCTTTAATTTTATGAGAGCAATGCCATCTCTAAAGCTCCTGATTCCTCTTTAGGATTTTACTGGAGTTCCAGCTGTGGTTGACCTTGCTTGTATGCGCGATGCTATGAACACGCTTGGTAGCGACTCTAACAAGATCAATCCCTTGGTATGTCATTTTTTTCTTTATTTGCATGTCATTTTATACTTTATTTGCATGTCATTTTAATACGTGGTTGATACCATGAAGTCATTTACTCTTTTTCCCCTTTATTTTGCATGTCATTTTAATGCATGGTTGACACCAATGAATTATCCTAGCAGTTTCTGGTACTTGTAATTGATTAGTGATACACTTTCTGTCTTCACTTCCAATCTTTATGTAGGAACTTTTGTACTTGACCCAAAATCTTGAATCCTTATATATATATATATATATATATATATATATATATATATATATTTATTTATATATTCATCTGCATTTGGTATTCTTATTTGTTGAACTAGAATTCTTTAACAGTGTCACTTGTGTTCTAACACAGTTCACGATTTCTGTGGCTAACGTTCAGTATTTTATGCTTTTGGTGTTTTTATTTTGTTGAACTGAAATGATAGAGACTGATTTCTGCGGCTAGCTCCTAATAGTTTATGCATTCTGAATTGAAGTCCCACACTTTTCAGAGTTTTTATATCATGTGTTCTGAGATAGATATTGTGTCCAGGTTCCGGTGGATCTTGTCATTGATCATTCAGTTCAGGTTGACGTAGCAAGATCTGAAAATGCAGTACAGGCAAATATGGACCTTGAATTCCAGAGAAACAAAGAGAGGTTTGCTTTTCTTAAATGGGGATCGACTGCTTTTCATAATATGCTCGTTGTTCCTCCTGGTTCTGGAATCGTCCACCAGGTGAAAATTTGGCATCATTATTTCAGATAGGTTTTTTCCTTTTAAGTTTTAACATGTTATATCTAATGTTCTAAAAGGCAAATAATCATCACTAGGGGGGCGGGATTTTATCTTTTATTTTCATACAAGTGGTGCATGCTCAAAACATGAAAAATGATGTAGATAAGAGGTTTGCAGTTTTCAATTTTTTACCCTTTGTGGAGCACGACATGTTTGCCTCGAGCCTATCGTCAATTATGGTGATATTAGGAAGGCAATCTATGAAAATATGATTCCAATAAAAGGAATGAGTTATTCTCAGATGTAGTTTTTGTCTTCATTGTACATCTTTGATTCAACCCGTTTTTTATCCTTCTTTTTATTGTGATGCGTAGATTTAGCAGTAACCAAGTCACTCTGATAATTTTTCAGGTTAATCTAGAATACCTTGGGCGGGTTGTTTTCAATACTGATAGCATTCTTTACCCCGATAGCGTGGTTGGAACTGATTCTCACACAACTATGATTGATGGGTTAGGAGTTGCTGGCTGGGGAGTGGGAGGAATTGAGGCAGAGGCAGCGATGCTTGGCCAGGTATTGTTGGCTTGCAACAAATTTTTCTTTATGTTCCTTGAGTTAAATATAGGTTAGCTGTACTTTGTCCAAATTAACAGGCTAATGAAATGTCAAAAATGTTGTTAACCTTGTCTTTACATTGGAACAAGTTGAATACATGAATGGTAGCCTTCTCACAAGTGGCTGGCTTAATAATAAATTTGTGAAGAAAAAGTTTCATGTGTTGGCATATCCATGAGGTCTATATTTGGTGTCACAGTGTCACTTCAGTGGAAGGTTTGCATCAATGTTGATGTTATGATAGAAGATTGAAGACGCTGGTCAATATTGAAGATGGGATGGTAGATTGAAGACTGAGCCAAAGGATCACATCGATATCTTATTACAACCTTCATCAATCACACAATATAAAAAAAAAAGTGACATAAGAGATCAGAGGATATGGACCTACTCTTCTCCTAGGGAGACATTTGGACACGCTTAGGACAAAGTTTGAACACGTGTTCGGCATATTTGGAAGTGTCTTAAAATTTGAAGTGTCAAGGCGGCACCCCTAGGAGAAGTGTCACTTCAGTGGAAGTTTTGCATCAATGTTGATGTTATGATAGTAGATTGAAGACACTCGTCAATATTGAAGCTGTGATTGTAGATTGAAGACTGCGCATGATAGCTTTGGACCAACACTTCTCCTAGGGGTGCCTTTGCGGTATCAGACATTCGGACACACGTAGGACAGAGTTCGAACACGTGTTCGACATATTTGGAAGTGTCATAAAAATTGAATATTGTTTTTCCTTGGTTGGACATGGCTAGGACATGTCATGCACCCGACAATGACATGTTTGGGACACTTTCAGGACATAGTCGTGTAGTTCTGTAATTATTTTGTTTAGAAGGTGAATCCAAAGCTATTTTAAAATATATTATGGGTTGATTAGAAAATTAATATAAAGTACTAGAAAATAAAAACAACATATGCCTAACTCTAAGCTCAAAATTGATCAAGATCGAGATTGATCAATCGAATTTAATCCGGAATATCTCGATTGAAATCTAGATTGATCAAGGAAAACCCAGAAGTTGTTGAACGATCAATTGAATTGATTCCTAGAGTCGGTGGAAGACGTTTTTTTAAGTTTGAAAAGGTTTTCAACTTTTCGAAGTCTCCAAAACTTGTCTAAGCATTTCTAACCAAATTTTAGTCACTCCAACACTATAAACATAAGAATAACATGAGACACAATTACACAATTGTGTGAGAGATTGACAGCTTTATTTTTCAATCAGAAGCGAGGTTCCTTGTAGAATATCTTATATTATTGTGTGATTGTGTTCTAAATCAATGAGCTTCACTGAATACTTGAAGATTGGTCAACCACAATACCTACACATCCAAGAATTGGATGAGTAGTAACTGGAGATCACATGATTAGGTGGAGAAGTGGATTACGCTAGAAGCGGATTGTTGACGAGCGGACTCTCTGCCTGGAGACTCAAGTGGAGAGTTTGATGATCAGTCCATGTCAAGAGGTAATTAGGAGTTTTAGGGTTTGAGAACTGATAACCTGTTGAAAACTTCTTTCTATTACCGGATTTGCTTTGCTTGGACTAAGTCGTCGTTTTTTCTGTTTCGGATTTTCACGTAGAAATCGTTTGTTCATGTGTGGTTTCATGGTTTATTTTTTTGTACTCTGTATTTAACTGGTTTTAATTGTTGAGTTTTAAATATAATTAAACAAATTTAAAAATCAGTCAATTATTAGTTAAATTTGAAGATTTGTTTTGGGCCTAGCACTAACTCTAGTTAGAACCGTGGTTAACTGTCCTATGATTTATCAAAATGCATTAATATGTATCTTTTTATTGCATAAAACATATATTTGTTTAATAAATTAAAGAGCGCTCAAAACAAAAAGGGCCAAGAGGACCTGCTATGCTGACAATCCACAAAATTTACTATATCTCCTACAGATTTACAATTTACTCCATATACCCAAAATAATAAAGAACTAATCAGCACCCAAATCAGAATGTCCTTCCCATCAAAATACTGCCTATTCCGCTCCGTCCTCAAGCCCCATCATATACAAAGGGGCGCCACCCTCCAAGCAGCACGGGCTTGCCTCCTCACTGTGCAGCCACCCAAGCCTCAAGCAAGCACTTTGAGGTCTCCGACATAACCCACTGAACACCAAAGAAAGCGAAAATAATGGTCAAGCTATTTCTCACCACTGGACAATGCAAGAGTGAACGACTCACTGACTTATCTCTGTTAGAGGATTTTACTATTAAAGTTACACCCTATCTAACAACTTAGCCAACTTAAGCTCTTAGAGTAGATGGTGGTTAACATGATATCAAAGCATGCAAGGTCCTGAATTCAAACCTCATCCTCATGCTGGTAATTAATGTTGAAACACGTGCTGGACCAAAAAAAAAGGCCATATGCGGGGGCTGTTAGAGGATTAAATATTAAGCTACACCCTGTCTAACATCTTTACCTTTTAGAGTAGATGGTGGTTAACAACATCCATGCACATTCAACACCAATTGACGATATTCTGGCATCTCCTCCTAAGATTATCAATTGTCAAAATCCTCTTCAGCACCGTTGTCCACCCAAAAAATGGCCACCTTAAGAGGTGCCCTAGTATGCCGATTTTCCTTACTTTTTGGATACATGAGACTACAGTCTCAAGTTTTTAATCTTCAGTCCATTTCAATTTTTTGTTTGCTTTCTGATCTAGGATTCAGGACACGGGTACAACACGAACATGGCTATATACAAATATGAAATCTTATTTATATACATCTATTAAGAGTATTAGACAACTTTAATTCATTTCTAATTTCTATACCATGAGTTGCTCTTACATGATTTAGAAAATGAGGTTATGCCATTATTGTAATGATTTTTATGTCGTATATATACCATTATTCCAATACTTTGTCATTGTAATGTTTTTTGTTTTGAACGAGCAAGTATCATTTTATGCTTCACTTGTGATCAAATATGTAATGCCAAATTTTCTTAAGAAAATAGTTAAAACACTTTAGAATGTGGTGATATTATTTTCAAGATTACCGGACATGACTACTCTACCTGTGTTTGTGTACATAAGACTTGTGTTGGAAATGTGGGAAAGTGTCGGCCAAGTGTCTGGGAAGTGTCGGCTAGGAGTCCATAATAATAAAATTTAATTTTTAATTATGGACACGTACATGAGGTATCAGACATGTGTCCAAGGAGTGTCCATAGAGTGTTGGTGTCCAACACGGATACGGCTCCTTCGTAGAAGTGTCCATGCTTTCTAGATGCATGTTTAAAGGGGAAAAAAGGTGAAAAAGCTAACTTAGGCTCCTTACATGCAGTAGCATTATGCCACTCTTCATAGGTGACTTAGTAGTAGTACCGTTTTACATAATTCATTCTGATTTCTTGATATGTATAATGCAAAGATATTCTTATATTATATTGGATCAGTTCATCACTTTAGGTTCAGTTTGTTGGAACACAGTTATGTGCTCAAGCCTATGCTCACTCCTGTAGTTATTTCTTGATCTTACTGTTATGTAGACAGAAATGCATTTAGCCATAGCTCTGCTTTTTGAATTTATTTATTTATTTTCTCTCTAATGTTCTTTTGCGATTTGACAGCCCATGAGCATGGTTTTGCCTGGTGTCGTTGGATTCAAATTGTCTGGGAGATTGTGCAATGGTGTCACAGCAACTGATTTGGTTTTGACTGTAACGCAAATGTTGAGGAAACATGGTGTTGTTGGCAAGTTTGTTGAGTTCTATGGTAATTTCAGTCTTCTATGTAACTCTGGCTGACAATTATTTTCTATCTCCACCTATCTGTTTCTTTGATGCATATGGCGTCACTTTGTTTGTAATACATATAGGTGATGGTATGGGGGAATTATCATTGGCTGATAGGGCCACTATTGCAAATATGTCACCGGAATATGGAGCTACCATGGGTTTCTTCCCTGTAGACCATGTCACATTACAGTACCTCAAATTAACTGGAAGAAGTGATGCGACGGTAAGATTTCCTTTTTCTTTTCTTTTTTACGTTCTTTTTATTATTATTTTTGTGTGCGGTATTCTGAATTGGATTTTTTATACTATCTTGTTACATTACTTATATAATCATCAGGTGGAAATGATTGAAGCTTATTTACGTGCAAACAGATTGTTTGTTGACTATAGTGAGGTATAACATTTTTCCTGTCCTTATAAAAAAATAAAAAAACATTTTTCCTGTCCTTTTCTGTACTTCCCTATATGTAATTATTTCAAGTTGGCATCTTCAGATGTGAGGTTAATGGGATTTTTTTTGTGTTCCAGCCTCAACTAGAAAGAGTATACTCATCTTATCTGCAGTTGGACCTAGCCAATGTTGTACCTTGTATTTCAGGACCGAAACGGTAAGCTCTGTTCTTAATTTCTGCACCTTATTCTTTGTAATTTTTCCTCTTGGTATATTCTCTAATTCTTCTTCCTTTTTTTTCCCCCCCTCCTTTTTTGCTTTTATCTTAACAGACCTCATGACCGAGTTCCTTTGAAAGACATGAAAGCTGATTGGCATTCATGTCTTGATAGCAAAGTTGGATTCAAGGTGAGTTACAATGAGCGGTTGCTATAGATTTATGATGATGTTAGGTTTTCTGGATTGAAATTTCGCTATTTAAACATCTGTTCACGTCAGTTGCTGCTTTTCTTTACCTGCAAAATGTTAGCATAGTGTTTTGTTTTTCTGATGCAAACTTGGCGCTTTATATGTGTTATTTTTCCCTGTTTGTATGACTGGTCCTATAAGTGATATGGCAATAAATGCGCTTCTAACTGGATTGCAATATGTGGAGAGGGCTATATAAATCTCAATCATGGTTGAGCTGTTATGTCAAGACCATTAGCTATGTTATTTAGTTTTTTAATATTTCAAATTCATGCAGGGCTTTGCTGTACCAAAGGAGGCACAGGATAAAATTGCAAAGTTTTCTTTCCATGGTCAGCCTGCAGAGATCAAGCATGGTAGCGTTGTGATAGCAGCTATCACTAGTTGCACAAACACTTCAAACCCTAGTGTCATGCTTGGTGCTGCTCTTGTTGCAAAGAAAGCATGTGACCTTGGTTTGGAGGTTAGTATTAGCTTCTCTAAATGTCCTGGGTTAACTTTTCTCTACGGATGCCAATGTTATTTATGTATAATGACTTGCTTTTGGCGAAACAGATAATTGCTACTTGACCTTACCTCCAAATGACTTACCAAAAAAAAAAAAAAAACCCTTACCTCCAAGTGAGAACTCAATTATTGGATCTTACTTTTCTAACAAGTATCTTACACGAATATTCAACAGGTCAAGCCATGGGTAAAAACAAGCCTTGCCCCTGGTTCTGGAGTTGTTACTAAATATTTGCTCCAGAGGTACTTGTTATAATTATTGGAAGATATTTTTAAAATGTTTAGTTTTCTTCTTTTGTTATTATCCACAGTTGATTTCAGTAATGAATAATGTGTCTGCCTTTGGTGTCTGTAGTGGTCTTCAAAAATATTTGAACCAGCAAGGCTTTCACATTGTTGGCTATGGCTGCACAACGTGTATAGGAAATTCCGGGGACCTTGATGAATCTGTTGCTTCTGCAATTACAGACAATGGTATACTATTTGACATTTATGCTTCATATATGTTCTAAATTACAAGAGTGACATAATTGTATGCTTGACTATGCCTCCTACTGTTTATAGTGCAATCAGCTCTGAAAGAAAAGAAATAAATCTTAAGAAGAGAAAACAGAGAGCTAATTCAAGCTAGAAAAATAGCTTAAACACCAACAACTCAATCCCAAAGAAAAGGGAGAGGTAAAAGGCTGCTACAGCAGACTGAAAATATTGTTAATACTTCAAAAACCTGCTGATTACAACTTGGAACGGCCCTTTCATTACACAAGGGATGCCCTAGCAAATATATAATCCTAGCCCTTCAAATAAATGTAATCTAAAGGCTAGTATCCTGTCCAGCAGAATAAAGAGATAAAAAATGACAAAAGAATCCTTAAGTAGTCGCATGACTCACTTAAAAGGCACATGGCTTATAAAATAAAACTAGAATGACAATAATAGCCTAAACATGAAATAAAAACATATTTAAAACTTAGATAAATGACTCAAGTCCCATAAATAAACACACAATCTGATCACACCATCAGCTGCATCTGTTAATGGAAACTAGTCTAGTCTTCTAAGGATCTTCAACTGTTTGAAGAAAGCACTCTTCCATTTGCACTGCATCAGCTTCGCTTCTGAATTATTTGGACTGGAGAAGTTAAGGGCATGTTCAGAGCAAAAACTTTGCAGCTTTTGAATAATTGGAAAAAAAATTTAAATTTTAGGGGGGAGATCTTAATTAGCTGAATATTGCATCTGTTCATAATAATACCATAAAATATATATTGAAGTAAACAAAAAATTAAGTTTAAACCTCTTTGAGGCATCACTATTGTTTTCCTAGCCAAAGTGATGCCGATAGTAATAATTTTCTCAAATTCTTGGCCTCATGGTATGGGTTGCATAAATGTATTCTTTTTAGCCATCCTGTAGTGATGCTCATGAGGGGGCTTTATCATATTGTTGAATGGCAGAGCATTGTATTTACAACTTCGGCCCTTCGGGCATCTTCATTCTGGTCATAACTCTGTTGCTTTCAATTTAAATCACAAGTGTTTTTATGGTGTAATCAGTGGCTAATTTCTTAATCCTGGGAAATATCTTCTCATCTTGTCCTTAATTTGTATTGTGTTCTGATTTCTCACAAGTGAATCCAATTTGAATATTATTTTCTCCATTATACATTTCCACGGTAACTTATTAAAAAAATATATATACATTTCCACGCTAGCTACACTCTCGATGAGCTGTCTTGGCGTCCTTATAATTCGTACTTTGAATAGTGGTCCGTCTTCAAACTTTTTGATCAAAATTTCTTTCTAGGTCTTTATCAAAGTTTTTTTTTTACTTCACCATGCTGTTGCATTTCTTTTCATGCTTCCTTGTCCAATGGATGTGGATGCGAAGATATATTGTCTTGAAATGTAAAAAGTAAAAGTCAAATAGCAATTATATTCATAGTACAGTTTACTGTATTCAAATATTTGAATATTTCTTAAGGCTGTTAGATTTGGGGTAGACTTAAATTTCATTAAAGATGACGTTTCTCTGAGGTATGTTTTTGAAATTTGAAACAATGCATCGGTGCACAACAAAAACATATTTACACAGAAACCGTAAATGTACCATATATTCTTGGAATAATGTAAATATAAGATATTTGGAGTGTTGTGTGACCGCTCAGATATTCTGGTTGGTTGGACAAATTTAGTCCTACCAAATCAAACTGTGGAAACTGTTGGAGTTGTTGTAACTCACTATGCCTTAAAAGTTTCAACTTGTCTTGCAACTTTTTTTCCTCTGGATAAATTACTTGTCTTTGAATTTGCCAGTACTTATAATATTCTTCTATGTGATTTCTCTCTCTCTCTCTCTCTCTCTCTCTCTCTCTCTCTCTCTCTCATGCATTTGTGGTATTTCCTACAGATATTGTTGCTGCTGCTGTGCTTTCTGGAAATAGAAACTTTGAGGGCCGTGTGCATCCGCTGACAAGAGCTAACTATCTTGCTTCTCCACCACTAGTTGTAGCCTATGCACTTGCTGGCACGGTATGTCTGTAAAATCTTAATGGAGATTCCTTATGCATCTTTCTTATTTGAGTGTTCCTGATGTAAATAGTGATGATCATTTTGTGAATTGAAAGGAAAATTTCAGAATGGAAAATTAAGAACTGATTTTGCAGTATAAAGATAAAGAAGGGCCTTTGTTAAAATGGTCAAGTGGTGAATTCCACCTGTGGCTGATTTTACTTGTCAATCAATTGGGGTTACTTCTCAGATAACATTTTGTTTAATAAGTTGACTATGCCGATTTACTACTTTTTTTCTCCTTCTAGACAAGGAGATGGGTTTTGTTGATACCCTTTTTTCTTACGTTCAGATCTAAGGGAACATTTTCTGCTATTTTTAGCTATTTGAGTGCCCAGGAGTTGGTTGTGGAATGGAGCACATCCATTGTTCTTTGAAGTTTCACGTGGACATCTCTAAGCAGTCCTACCATTGCTTATGGACCATTATGCATTTTTAAGACTATTAATATAAAAAAGAGAAAGGAAAAGAAATAACTATTATGATGATACATGTAACTCATGCTTCGCTGTCACTCATTAAATCCTCTCAAATTTTCATTTCAGGTTAACATAGACTTTGACAAGGAGCCAATTGGAACTGGAAAGGATGGTAAAAGTGTATACTTCAGGGATATCTGGCCCAGTACTGAAGAAATTGCAGAGGTAGATGTTTCTGTTTCTGAATCACTCTTTATGTAATTACTTTCAAGTCATGAATATTTGATTAGCAGTCCCTAATTGATTTAAAATATACGATGTATTAGGTGGTTCAATCAAGTGTACTGCCTGATATGTTCAAGAGCACTTATGAAGCTATCACGAAAGGCAATGCAATGTGGAATCAGCTATCAGTTCCCACAGGCACTCTTTATTCTTGGGACCCAAACTCGACTTACATACATGACCCCCCGTACTTCAAGGGTATGACCATGGACCCACCAGGTCCTCATGGAGTGAAGGATGCCTACTGTTTGCTCAACTTCGGTGACAGTATTACCACAGACCATATTTCTCCAGCAGGAAGTATACACAAGGACAGCCCTGCTGCCAGGTACCTCCTTGAGCGTGGGGTTGATCGCAAGGACTTCAATTCTTATGGTAGTCGTCGCGGTAATGATGAGGTGATGGCAAGGGGCACCTTTGCTAATATTCGTATTGTCAACAAGCTCTTGAAAGGAGAAGTTGGCCCAAAGACTGTTCACATTCCAACTGGAGAGAAGCTTTATGTGTTTGATGCAGCAATGGTGAGTTTCGTAATATCAACTCTTTCCACTTGTTTCCCTTCTGTGTGAAATTTGATAGTTATACCCATATTTAGTAATGTGATACATCATGTACAAATTGTTTCCTAATTTCTAGTTGATACTACTTGCTGGTTTACATATAAGTAGGAAAATATTCAAGCCTGGATTATGTCAGTTATTTGAAAATTGAAAGTTGCAAAGACTTCAAAAAAAAATTTTCTTCGGTATTCTTGGAAAATGGATCTTTAGTAATTGATGAATACCAAGAATCTTCCTTATGCTGTGTTTGGCGATATGGAATTGGAGCCTTGGAATTGGAATCGGTGGAATTGGAGAAAATTTTGGTTCAATTTTCTGAGTTGCTTCCACCAAAATTCCAATTCCAATTCCATGCCAGCCAAACATAGCCTTAATGTAATTGAACTGGAACTAAGTATTAGCTTGTGATGTCTCATCTGTTATCTGTTAAGGCAGTGAAATGTGGCAATTGGAATCTTTTACTAACAAGTTGTTTCAGACTGATAGTCGCAAGTTTGAAATATTTTCTTCTGGAGTTCCATCTGTTTGTATCATTTTTCTTTTTTCAAACATGAAATTCATTCAAGTAGGGAAGTAGTCTGTTATTTGTAGAATGTGCAAACAGTAGTATGGCTCAGTCAAGTATCTTTTTTGGTCGAAGGAATTAAAATTTTACCAGTGGATACCATTGAGTGGATATTAGATAATTATACTCGCCCTTTTATGAATGAGAGAGATACTAGGACATGCCCCAGTACCTGAGAGGAAGCTTTACTCATGGAAGCCAAGAGTACGTATGATATTTTGTTTGATCCCAGATCCCATAACTGGTGTCCAAATTTTTGCTATTTGGATCTCTCTCTCTCTCTCTCTCTCTCTCTCTCTCTCAGGGTGGAGGGGTGGTGACCTGTCGTGATTGATAATTGACATGTAGTGATGAATAGCGATCGATGCATTATAGGTTACTTCATTATCGTGTAATGAACCTAATGTCATATCTTTTGCAGAGGTACAAGGCTGATGGACACGACACCATTGTTCTGGCTGGAGCGGAATATGGAAGTGGCAGTTCTCGAGACTGGGCTGCTAAGGGGCCAATGCTACAGGTGAGTATTGATGTTTGTTTCTCAGCAATGTGTGAACTGTTGGTTTTTGTGTGGCGTTCTTGTCTCTTTTTCTAACACAATCTTGATCAGGGAGTAAAAGCAGTGATTGCCAAGAGCTTTGAGAGAATTCATCGCAGTAATCTGGTCGGAATGGGCATTATTCCTCTGTGTTTCAAATCTGGTGAGGATGCAGATACACTAGGCTTGACCGGTCATGAGCGTTACACTATAGATCTTCCAAGCAAAGTCAGTGAGATAAGGCCTGGCCAAGATGTGACTGTGACAACAGACACCGGCAAGTCTTTCACATGCACAGCCCGCTTTGACACAGAGGTACATTTTACATACTTGTTAGTATTATTGGTCTTTGTGTGAATGCATCTCTTCTTCTGATTCCTTGCTTGGGTGCCCATTAGTGCGATAACGCTAAGATAATTTAGATTATTCATTCAAGGATAATGATCATTTATAATTGGTAATGATTGGAATGCTTGTTCGGGTTAACTCTGGCTAAAACCTTTAGTCATGCTTGATGCCCATCTATTTTATATTTTGATTATATTCATTTGATTCCAATGTTCTGATTTCATTTGCAGGTTGAGTTGGCATATTTTGATCATGGTGGCATCCTTCCGTATGTCATCCGGAATCTGAGTAAACAGTAAATGTTTCGAGTTTTTGGACCTACAGTCTCTTCTCTTCTCCTCTGGCGAGCTTCCTCTATTGCGGGTATTTTAGACAGAGAGAGACACGGCGGTATGTAAATCGTGTTCCATCGTAGAACACTACTATGCTATAATTCTTGCCCTTCACTATTTCACTTTGCAAGGTTTTTCAATAAAAAAGAAAGGGGGGAAAATATGCTTTTGTTTTTTGTTTTTTTCACTCCCTTTCGCAAGCCTAGATGACCTTTTCCCTTGTTCAGAATTGGAAAAACTGATAATATAGGCAAGCAACCCTTGATGGGTGTGTAGACGTGCCAGTTAACTGCGTCCTTCCGAGTACCACTATTTTTTAGTATTTTATGTGTTTCATTTATTTGGGCCAAAAACAAAAACTCTTCGGAACCATCTCAATTTTGCAAATAATTCCTTGTCATATATGATAAATATTGCTCTTTCAACTTTCAAAGCTGCGTAATGTTTAAGCAATTGCCATGCAATTGCGTGCATATTTGTAGAGTTTTCAAACCATACGAGCGTGATCTGCCAGTCCAACTGCTTATTGGTCTACTAGAAGAGTAGAATCTTAATCAAATAAGAAGTTTATGTCACGTGAGATTGGATTTCCATTATTCAGCAATGACAATTTTATGTAGGGGTGGCAAATGGGCAGATTTAGTCGGTTGTGATTCATAGTCAAACGGGATCAATTTGTCATGAACTGCCAACTCGTTTTAGAAAGAAAAGAAAAAAAATGTTATTATTTTAAATAATTTCATTATTATATATTTTTATTTTTGATGGATAAAAGTTTGTAAAAAGTATGTATGGATAATTATAAATTTTTTATATTTTTTTAAAATTTATATTATTTTATTTTATGATTAGACATCCATGAAGATTATATATATATATATATATAGAGAGAGAGAGAGAGAGAGAGAGAGAGAGAGAGGATTGTTCACTTGAATTTTAATTGTTAGATATAAAAGAATAAACTACCTTTTTAATTGCCATATGAAATCTAACGGTTAATACTTGAGATGTGTATACAATTTTTTACACACGCAATAAGTGAACAATTTTATATATATATATATATATATATATATATATATGTTATATTATATGAAATCATCTCTCAAGTTTTTTATAGAATAAATAATTAAATGAATAAATTAGGTCAACATTGGTTTGTTTCGAGTCGTAGTATACACAAATACATTGTATATATGTTGTGGATGTAGAAGATCGCAATACTATAGTTATTGCAAAGAATTTTAGAGAGAGAAAGATGATGATGCAAGAGATTCTTATCATTTGTCTATGAATAAATTTAAAAGGTTTAATGTAAACAATTTTTCTGAGGTATGTTAGTTCATTATTTGTGATTTTATTATTTGTTTTGTGAAATCTTGTTATGAGCCTTTAAATGGAGGCTTAGAGCGTGAATGTTTTTTTTGACCATAACCTGGATCCTCCTCGTACATATTTGTATGCTATATGTCGAACAAGGATGCAAAAAGTGTATAATGGTAGTTTTTATTGTTGTATCCCGATGTAACATGTATATATGTTAAACATGAGTTACGAAATTAAAGAACTCAAAAAACTTACTCTAGCTTAATATACATATATTATTTTCGTCCCAAAAAAAGTGTCAACATTTCTGGAATTGTGACAGTTTAATTTGTGAGAGTCATGGTTTCCTAAAACTGACACTTTTTATGAGATCGGAGGGAATACTTTTTTTCAAAAATTTAAGATGTAATAACCGTGCGAAGCGCCGAATCCCAGCCTGGTGCTTTTGCCTGCCGCCACTCCTACATACTTTTTTAAAAAAAAAACCCTAATTTTTTTCTACCAAATTAACATCACATTTTTTCCTACGCGCTTTATTCCTTCTTCAGAACTCACGTTTGTCGATCTCTTGATAGGTTTCGCTTCTTTCTATTCGGCGGCATGCGTCTCTCTCTGTCGTTCAAGATGGCGGCAAACCCAAGCCACCAACTATATTGGATAGATGTAGATTTTGTGGACCCTGATACTTTCCAATGGTCCTTCTCACCTGATACTCTTCCCTTGATAGCATACGCGCATAACTATACATATGACGATGATTGGGTGGAATTAGAAAATCCCACTGAGATCACACAATTGCTCGTTGTGCCGTTCTATATGCTACAGTCTAATGATGATGAGCCTGCATTCTTATTCTCCTCCACGGCCCTCGCTCAGATGGGAGTCACGGTAGATGGCCCTCTCTTCGATCAGCTCCTCTATAATTGTCGTCACATGAACGATGTAAGAACTAATATTATCAACAATAGTTTTTCTTGACGTACAAGTTCGAAGATGGCCATCCAATTACAATATATTTGGAATTACCGATGATGATGATGCAATAGCTCGAGCTATGGAGGAGTCATTAGAGGAGGCGTTGCAGATGGTATCGGCAAGTCCATTTTCTCTCCACACGTTGGAGAAGGTGAAGTTTGGTGGTTCTTGTTCATCAGTATTTAGTTTGTTTGGAGGCGCTTATGGTGGATGAGGTGATCATTTGTATGCCGTGGTCTCACCTCTACCATGAAGACTGCATCACTAAGTGGCTGAAGACAAGTCATGTTAGGATTTATATGCCCTAACATAGCAAATTCCTATTTGGATTAAAGTGACATAAGTTCTTGACGTTTCTGAAATATATATGTTTTATACAATTGTTGAATTCAATGTATTATGTTTCGATTCATTATAGAATTGATAGTGTCCACTTGATTACAAGAGATATTTATATATGTATGTGATGGCGATCAATACATGAATATAAATAATAATCATAAATGGTTCATAGTCGGTAATTATGGATGGACTCATAATTGATTAAGACTTGAATTAGATCCGCGTTAGGTTGAGATATATTGCGAGAGCCGTCGTATGCAATTGTTTCCTATCACCGTCATAGCATTTGACTCTTAAGTATGAAAAAATTATAAACTCTTTTATTAATTAATAATTACTTTGATTTGTTCGGCGGATTCTTCGGGATCCTTAGACCGACACTTTGGGTAATTATGTAATTAATAGTTTGAGGGTTATATTTTCAATATTTGCATCATTGCTACTTATATTTATTTTATATTGATTATGGTTGATCACAAAGTAAATTCGAAGGCCTTCGTATGTTTTTAAACAAAATGATTTATTATATATTTATTTATTTAAATTATTATTTTTGTCAAACAAATATTTTATTGTGATCGAGCCAGAAATAATCAATGGTACCAAAATAAATATATTAATTAAGTAGTCGGATTGATGGCTTTATTTATCCGATAACTAATTATGCATAGAGGGGTCAAAGTGCAATATTGACTTAGTGGTTATTTATTATTTAATTAGAGTTCAATTAATTTCTTTTAGTGGAGTAGAAATTAATTTATGAATTAATTGAATTAGGTCCATGGACCGGGCCAATTATTAATTCATTGTAGCCAATAAAATAATAGGCCCAATGGATTCTCACTCATAGCCCAACTTGATATTGGAATCATATTAGATTTAAGACATGTGAATTAGAGATTGAGAAGGATTTGTTGTTTCCTTTTCTTTACCTTTATATTGCCTATAAATATACATGGTCTATGAATATTTTAGGAGTGATTTTTGGAAGAAGGAAAAAAGAATAAATTTTCTCTCTCTAGAAAATTAGGGTTAGTGTTCTCATCTAATGGAGGCTCCCACAAGCCTAGTTTTCCAAGGTCATTCATGGAGGCTTATGAGTGATTCCTAAAGGCAAGACCATTACCAAAAAGATGGAGATCCATGGAAAAGGTGTCTAGTAAAAGGGATCTACAATAAGTGAGAACATTCACTTTAGAGGAGAGATCTAAGGTTTACTCAAACCTTGATGTAAGTATTCAATCTTTTAATTGAATGATACATCATGTTTTATTTCTACATAAAACTTGTCTCTATGTGATGAATCAAGATTTATGAATTTAAATCTCTCGAAAAGTTTTTAAATATTGCATGTTTCCCAACAACCAGCAAGTCCATCTTCTCTCCACACGTTGGAGAAGGTGAAGTTTGATGGTTCTTGTTCATCAGTATTTAGTTTGTTTGGAGACGCTTATGGTGGATGAGGTGATCATTTGTATGCCGTGCTCTCACCTCTACCATGAAGACTGCATCACTATGTGGCTGAAGACAAGTCATGTTTGCCCATTGTGCCGGTTTGAGATGGCTACTGAATCAGAGTAGTATTGTTAATTCAATGTTCATTGTTTATTAGTCTTATTCGTGTGTAATGAAGGTTCTATGGTTGTGATTGTCTTGTAAGGCTCTTCTATTCTATGTATTTTGTATACAGAAGGGTTTACTTTCCCATGGCACTCGGTTGTCTGGTTTTCAAAACATATTCCGCGATATTCTTTCATTAAGCTCAACAAGGGACATTCCTGTTCTTGCAAAGAAAATTGCCCCCAATTATTGCTCGTTGTGTCTTGCTGCAGCCGCGACTCATCATATCTCTTCTTCAAATGTAAGTTCGCTACTGAGATTTGGATGTTTTTCCAACACCTCTGTGGTATCTATGTTGGAGACAACAACTTATTTGAGATCACTAATTAGATTGTGTCAATGTGGACGGATGGTACCAAGGCTCCAGAGGCGTATGTTTTCAAATTATGCCTTACAACTTCAGTATACTTCATCTGGAATGAGAGGAATAGGCGGCATGCCTTGAACCAAATGGCTTCCACTACTACAGTCACTAAACTGATTTACAGTAGTGTGAGGAATCGCCTTATGTCTTACAAGTTGAAGGATTCGAGGTTTGCGAGGTTTATTGCTGCTGCGTGGAGTTTGCCTTTCTCGGTGTTTCATGGTGATCTTTGAGGGTTTGCCTGTGTTGCCTTTGCATCTGGTTATGGTTGTTCCCTGTTGCTGTTGCAACGTTTTTCTTTTGTCCCTGGGCTGGGCTATTTGTAGCTTTCCTGGGCTGTTGCCTTTGGGCCGTGGTCTTTTGCCCTTCTTTGTATAGTTTCTCCTTTCCTTTTTTTAATGAATTGATTTACCAAAAAAAAAAAAAAAAAAGGTTTACTTTGTATATATATATATATGGAAGGTTCTATGTTCAGTTATGTTGTTAGACTATACATATTGGGGTTGAAAGTGGATAAATATCAGTCCACGTAATGGAGAAATCTTTGTTCATTTGTTTTGATCCTCCATGTTTCTCAAGGGCTGCTTTATGGGTGGGGGTCCTACTTTCATATGATGTGTACTTTGATGCTTTATTAAAATAATAATAAAAAGCCAAGACATATATATGTATATAAGTATATAAAGTACACGTACACTTAGAGAAAGTCAGGTCCACAAGAGTCATTTGTCTTACATTGGATCCGAATGAGAAGTGATTGAGTATAAATGGGTGGTGGGTATGCAATATTACTCAACAATTTCAGATTTTAGATAAATAGGTAAGCGCTCTTCCTTTACCGTTGGTATCAAAATCAGACTCAATTATTGATTCAGTGTCATGCCAAACGCTTGGCCTGGAAGCGTCCAGATTTACAGCTCGGGTAGGCAGGGTGGCTCGACCCGTAACGAGGGCGTTGCGAGTTTGGATGAGAAATAATGTAACAAGGATCATTTGTCCCACATCGAATTCGGATAGAAAAGTAATTGAGTATAAATAAATGGGATATGCAGTATTACCGAACAACTTGAAAGTAATTGGATATAAATAAGTGGAGTTAAGTAAAATTTGAAGAGATAAATTTAAGTACGAAAGACAGTTACCTTCATCGAAGCTCGAACCCCTAACCTCCATTTAAAAAGTAAAAACTTGGTACCGCTAAGCCATTAACCCGTTGGTACATTCAGTGATACTTGATCTCACCATTACTTAAAACTTCCACCATATTTTAAATCGCGCTTATTATTTTTAATTTTCAGTGCACACTTAATTTGATAAATACTTAATCCATTCATAATTAAGTGTGCCAGTGTGCCGGGTTACCGATCAATTACATGGTCGCCCTCATCATATAGATAAGTTCATACAGTTCTTCAACATTTAGCCAAGGTTGCTGCAAACCGCACAAACAAGCAGGAAAAGAGTTCTCATCCGACGTTGATCGATTTGCAAATTGTAGTACAACATAAAATGGGCAACCCAAACCACTAAAAAAAAAAGCGAAAAATATATGTTACATTTCTATGATATACAACACAAACAGAAGAGACACATTGTTCCATGACTAGTTTCGATTGTGTAGGGATTTGCCGACTTGTGAGGCAAGAGCTATTGCTTTTGCTCTTGTACTCGCCGTTACCCATTCCTTCTCTGCACGACGCTGGTGTTGCCTCGCATTCTTTGCTCGTTTTGGTGCTAACCGTGTATCTCTCTCCACAAACGCCAGTCTAAATTTTTCAGCCATCGGTAATTCACTAGAGTTTGAAGCAGATGTAGAGGTGACCTTAGCTGTAAACCCAGAAACTGCCCATGTTTTTGGATCAACATCCTCGACAAAAGGAGCATCAAGTGCTGCATTTGGTAGTGCTCCCCTTGGAACTTCAATCCCCCTATACCCAAACGGTGACAGCTTGGGGTTTACAATAATGCGCGGGCATTCAGTTGACAAAGTCTCCAATGAATCCTTGTCGATCTTTGGCTGCACAAAAGGAAAACAGGGGAATTTAAGAACGGAAAACAGGAAGATGGCAACGAGAGGGCAATACACCCTCACTATTCATAGAGCCAACGACCTCAAGGTAATGGAGACGCATGAAAACAGGAGTTGCACTCATAACCAGGCAAATAAATGAATCTGAATGAAGGTATATACATTACCCATGAAAACAAGAGTTGCACTCATAACCACGCAAATAAAAGAATCTCAATGAAAGTATATACATTACCCATAGAAGCCAGCGCAGTGACTCTGCACCATGAGCAATCTCTGAGGTATCAAGTTCCTCCCAAGACTCTCCCTCTACATCATTTAATTTTGGTTTAAAGATACCCAGGCATCTGCGTGCGGTGGAGTCACTCCTCGGGCACCCTCTGCAACATTAACTTTGGTTCATAGCCTGTTATGAGGTTTATACCCCTTGTCAAAACACAATATCCTGGGCTACTCCCGTCACTCAGGATGTAAATAAAAGCTAAAGAGATAAATTGGAAGTTCCATGATTTAGCATTGCATACTAACTACAAATAATTCTTTCGGGGGAGTCCATGTCATAATGAAAGTTTGACAAAAGATCTAGACACAACATTATTTAGAATTGGTGGTGTTACTTGCATGCAAAATAAAAGAGATTAGAAATGTATTGATTGCTTAAACTTCATGTTAAATAAATGAGCTATCAGATATTTAACAGTGAACCGGCTTCGTCTTTACTATATTCATGTTGTTTAAATGAAGATACATAATCCGATGAGCATGTATAGAGTACATGAATGCCTCTCTGTATCTCCACTTGGAGATATTACAGACTTCAGTATAAGCTACAGTGGAAGCAGTCTTTGTATGATTATGGCATTATCTTAAACCATCGTGGCAAGACAAATATACTTTGTTCTGAAAAATGAAAAAACTAATAGTTTGACAAACATTTGGTTACTTTCACCACCGATACATATAACCACTACGTATGGTACCAAATCACTAGTTTAAAAATAACCAAAGAGTCATTCCCTTTTATCATTCTTTTCCAGCGATTTGATCCCTCCATTGCCCGTCATTCCCAAACTTAAATTCATCACCTCTAAACCTCATTTTGTAAGGTTTTGCCAAAGCACCAAATATTTTCAAGATTGGGATCTCGGATGAGGTAGAATAGCGTGACCTAGAGTTCCTTTAGTTCCTAGTGCTAAACTACAATGACGGAATGACGGTTAACAGATCAAACTAAGATATAACGGGTTAGAGTTCAGAAATCAATGAATTGTTAGCATCTGGCTCAGGTTTCAGCAATCACAAGAGAGTGAATTGCTGTAACAAAAATATTCAGCAACTTTAGAAAAAATACAGAGAAAAGGGTATGCTTCTCTGCGAGGGTTCCACTTTCATTATTTAACCATGAAATGCCATTAATTCAACACATCTTGTTCCACAGGAGAAGGCATTATTTGTACTAAAAAACCTGAAAGACTTGCACAAACCTTCAAATTTTTTTATTTGATAAATAATAATCGATTAAAAAGCATTCAAAAGGGGAACGCGTCCCTTAAACAAAGCGGAACCGGGATCTAAGGACCCAAAGAATCCAAAAAATTAACTAAGTCATCGGAAGAGGAGCAATCCTCTTCACGTAACTAAAGATAGAGCGAATAATATGAAGTTCCAATGTCGCCATGGGCGACTCCTTCCCTTCGAACATTCTGCTATTCTAAATTTGATTGATTTCAATATAACCAAATAGAAGAGAAGAATTTCTGGAAATGGAAGTCTCTAAACTATTAATGGACTTGGACTACAAACCCAAGCCAAAGTAGGAGTCCCAAGAGTTGAGAAATGCTAAACTAAAAAAACAACTCATAAAATTTTCTAAAACTTCAGATATAAAACTTTTTGAACTCCGAAAATGACTCAATCAATCCTGGCCAAGAATAAGACAAGCCTGATACGTAAAACCATTATCAAGGGTTTAGCCTGAATTTTATCTCCTCTTCCTTTCAATTGGAAGGTTGAGGATTTGAGTCCCCAATGGGACAAATTTGGACGTGTGAGAGATAGGTAAAACTATTATAAAGCCCCTACACTATAGATAATGATGCATGTACTTGCTAGGGAATTCCTCTGCTTTGTTTACTACTCCTGGATCACTTTCCCTTATAATTATTTATTTTACAAGAATTGGCTTGTAGCTGTATATTATTTTTCCTTGTCTTCCTTTTAGTTGTATATGTTTCATGTTTTATCTTTTTTGATCTTATTTTCCTAGTCTATATCACTTTCATTCTTCGAATTAGACACAATAGGCCATTCAATATGTTTAAACTGAACTTCAAAACTGGGATGTGCTTCCTTTTTTTTTTTTTTTTTTGGGGTGGGTCCCCAGTTAAATTACTTGATGCTTCTGCTTATGGATAATTAATAACCAACTATTGATTTCAACTTCTGCTCATATGAAAACCGAACTCGGGGTACAGAATCTGTTACTTACGGCTTAGTCCCAACTGCAATTTCCCTACTACAGAAATTACCATCTTGTACAGTTGTACACTCTTTGAACTTATCTAACTACATTCTACATTCTCTATGATATGCATGCTATCAACTATTTTTGATAAGTAAGAATGTATTAGAAAGCGCTCAAAAGGGGAATGCATCCCAAGGAACTACACAACGACGAAAGCCAAAAGGCCGGCCCAAAAAATCAACTCTCTCCTCTAAAGATTTAGAATTTCTCCCCATAACCCAACAACAAAGAGAGCAAACAATAGAAAACTTTAAAACCCCAAAAGGAGATTCCTCTCCGTCAAATGATCCCCTATTCCGTTCCTTCCAAATGCACCACTAGACACAAGAGGGTGCCACTCTCCAAAAAACTTGGGCGTGAGGGCTCCACATGGAAACCTCTTCAAGCATCAATCAATCCTCTTGTAGACCTAGGCATAACCCACTGAACACCAAACATTTGAAGAGAAACATGCTGAATGCACCACAAACTGTTGCCTCTACTCGAACTCCTATTAATTTGGTTTGGGCTTCTTTGTTTTGCTTTGTTTTTCTGTAATAAATTTCAGGCTTGTTTTCCCAATTTTCCAATACATATTAGGTCCATGATTCACAGCTTATACTGATCCTAGGTAAAGATAAAGATATGGGTCAAGAGCTGATACTCATACCTAAGAGCATGATAAAACAGAATAAGCAGAAGAACATTCTAGGTTGGGCAAAGGGAGATTAAGGCACCAATTGTCCAGGGGCAGACAACTGTGGAGACAAGGGAGGGAGGGGGTAAGAATTGGGCAAAGGGAAAGCAAGAGAACAATTTACCATGTCTAGGGGCATACCACTCCTAATTTTTTTTTATTTTTTATTTTTATTTTTTAATACTGTACTATAGGTTTGGTTATAGAAACTTAGTTTTAGAAAATTTACAACGTGGTCCCCCAACTTAGAAAATTTACATTCCTGTTTATCAAAATTAGGTTTTTGATAAAATGATTTACAGAACAGTGAACCTTGAACAAATAGTTGATCAATCAAGATCTGTGCAAAAAATTATTTTGAAATCCAAAATGCCTCGACCGATGCGTTGATCGATTGAAGCTTGTCTAGTGGCACTTGATCGATGCGGACTCACTTTTATGGAAACTCTCAAATTAAAATCCTAAAAGGATATTATTAAACATACTACATGAGTCGCCTATATCATCTATAAACTAAGAAGCATGGATAAGACATGACACTGACACGACACATCAAACGTAAAAGTTTAACACATGGACAAAGCGAGGACACAACGACTAATAAATGTATATTTTTATATATATGATCATGTATTTTAAGAGCAATATTATTTTTCATTAACCTAATAATGAAAAATCCACAAATCATAATAATTAATGAGCTGTAAAAATAAAACTAGTTTATCGTTTAAAGAACAACACAATTGAATCTACTCCACAATAACAATAATAATTGTTTCTTAAACCAAAAATTATAAACATTATGTTATGACACCATATTATTAAAAATGTTCAAGGAAGTCATCATATTTACAAACACATATTTTTTTAACACTTTCTCAACATTCCCTAACAATGCAATACGTGTGTTAGACACGTGTTTGTACTGTGTCTGCAGTGTGTCTAAAAACTTTAAAAATTTCCGACACGTATATTAGGGTATCCAACACATGTCAAACGCATGCTGGTGTCCGACATGTGTTTGAGACGGATTCTTTGACCTTTTAGGTGTGTCTTTTTCCTGAGCCATAAATATGGGTAATACTTTGTGTAGGATCTCTCTCACTGGCTAGGAAGCACGGACACGCCTAAAAAGGCAAAGAATCTGTGTCGAACACGTGTCGGATATCGACATGCAATGGACATCTTTGACCTGTTAGACATACCAAAAAAATGTGTTTGAATTTTTTTTTTTTTTTTTTTTTTTTTTCTAAAAAATATTCGGACACGGCAAAGACACGCGTCAAACACGCCATGGATACATTTCCAACACGTGTCCCATTCTTGGGGATTTTTCTATAAGTAAGACATTTGGGGATTTTAATAAAGTTTTAGAAAGAAAGCTAGGTTGAAGTGAAATAGTGAGGAGTTGTTTAATAGCTTTAAGTAACATGATAATCACTACATAATTACTTAAAAGCTGTTTTTTTTTATAAAACAATGTTATATTAAAGAATAAGATATTTATGCTTATATTTTATTTCAAAGGTTCAAACTCTAGCACGATCATCTTTGACTCTCTCTTGTTCTCCCACCGACTCCCGGTGGATGGCCTCTCTCTCTCCCCCCTCTTCCTCTTTTCTCCCTTCTTCTTTGTCCTCCTCTCTTCTTTCTTCTTCTCCTTCTTCACAAACCGTAGATACTTCTTTTCTTCCTTTCACAACAAAATTATTTCCCTCTTTTTCCGTTTTTCCTCTTGTTTCCTTGGACTTTTTCTCTTCTATGGATTCTTACTAACTAAGCCCTAATTCTTTTTCTAATCCCAATCCTCTTTCTTTCTTTGTTTTTTCTCTTTCTTAACTGTCGTTCTATCATTCTTTCTTTTTCCCGGCAAAACACACACATATATTTTTTCATTATTAGGTTGATAAATTATACTCTTAATTTCTTAAAGTAAAACATCATATATATATATAAATATATATTTAGTATTCGTCGTGGCCCACCGTATCCATGTCCTAATTTTTAAGGATTTTCCGTGTCGCTGTGTCCATGTCGTGTTCTGTATTCGTTTCCATGCTTCTTAGCTCACTGGAGCTTTCAACTCTTGACATACAAGAGAATTTATATTTTTATAGAGAGAGCTTTGAGAATCAATCTAGGGTCTTCATAGATTACCATACTATATGTGATTGAGAGAATCAAAGCAAGGAGCTGAATCGAGAATAGCCATCATGGTTTGTATAGAACAACTTGATCGGACATCACTAGTCTGGGAGATCAGAATTCCATATAGGAGCAAATTGCATGAGAAGCGAGTTTCTCGACTGACCAACGGTTGAAAGATCTTGGGAGATCTTTTGCAAGTCTAAGTTAGGAAACACTCAGTGATCCTTAGATTAAACTGTGTTAACTTACCTCTTTCAAATCAAACATAGCAGATTCTGATTTACCTGGGCCAAATCCCATGATTTTTCCCATTTGGGTTTTCCATGTAAAAAATTATCTCTGCTTAATTTTATTATTGTTTTATGTGTTTGTGTATGATTATTGAGACACGCGATTAATTAATAAACTGAATTTTAAACAAGGATTAATGGTAATTTGAAAAGTTAGTCGCAAAATAATATCTATTAGACCTATTCACCTCCTCTAGGTCTAAATCATTGTCCGTACTCTAACGTATCAAAGTTTATATTTTTACTGGAGACAATATTGACCTTCACTACGGTCTCTCACAAAAGAGAAGTCTTGGCTTATCAAATTTCTTTCTTGTCATGCAACTTTTCCAACAATCAGATGATCACCCAAGAGACACTTGTGGTGGTAGAAATGATTAACACCTAAAAGGCCATTGCAATTGTAGGTGAAGACGATGTTGCTTGAAGGGAGCTTTGAATGAGAAGGGATGCTTGCGAAATTTCCCTTGAGTTCGGTGTAATTTGCAAGGATCATTGTCCTTCAAGCGACAAAGCTGTAAATTAGAGTCTATTGGATATTTCACAAATTTCCGAACACTAGAACTTGCAAAAGTGAGAAACCTTAGAGATAGCAGCAGAAAACTAGAGGAAGAAAGAGAGGAGACAATTGGATCATAGAGAAATGAGTTGAACTTGTTGTGGTTTATATACAAAGAAAGAAAATATCTGGGAGAGGTATATCCAAATACAAAGTGTGAGTGTGTGTCAGAGAGAGGGAGATACTGTTGGTTTACATATTTTGAGATCAAAGCAAGGATGGTCATGACATATTCTGAGATAAAAATATAGAGAAAGGAGGTTACGTTTGAATGAGGGTGGATGAGATTTGGTCTATGTTTGAGAGGATCAACTTTATAATGAATGACTGGTACCAAATCTCTCTCCGATTCAGTTCTACTATAATTCATCCAAATTCACATAAGATTCCTAAGAATTCTTACTAAGTTCACAAACTAATCATTGCCGAACCTTTTTGATCGATAAAGTGGAGTTCCCATCACGACAATGGTGACTCGCTCCCTCTTCAAGAATTTGGTTAGAATATTGATCGTCGTCTAAATTCTTTGATTTGGGACATAGAGAAAAGGTTTCATGATAGCTCAAGAATTAGTAACGATGGTGGTGAGAGATGGCAGGCCCTTCATCTTGAGTAAAATCAGAGATAGAGAGAGAGGGAGGGAGGTGTTTTTTGGTAGACACACGGCTGAGAGTTCAAATTTTAACACAGGGTACTTCAATAAACTCAACTAAACTGTTAGCACTGTCAAATGGACGTATTTTATATGGATAGTGTAATTTTTTAGTACTAAGTGAAGTCTCTATAATTTTACTTAATTAGGGGGGTGTCAATGTAATTCCCCTGATTTCTAGTATGAGTTGGTGTCAATTATCTTATTTAAAAATCCACAAGATCTATCTTAGTTTTTGGATAATAATTTTTTACATCTTATTATACAAGCATATTCTCAATTGGAATCTCCGATTGCTCGTATTGTTACAAGGGGTTACTAGTCTATAAATTTCTATAGAGTTGTCCATCAAAGTAGATGGTTTTATTTCTTGTAGAAAAATAGCGCAAAATGTTTATGTTTTTTCAGATTGATACAATGAGATGAAGTTAATTTAATATTTAGGGAATGTTTATGTTGCCAAGATATTGACCCTACAAGAGAGAGAGAGAGAGAGGGGTGTAAAAGTTAGTTACTTATTTGATTGATGGTAAGTGACATAGTTTTTTTTTTTTTTTTTTGATAAGTAAAGATGTATTAAAGAGCGTTCAAAAGAAAAACATGTAATGCAATAAGGATAGAAGCAATAAGAGAACAATAAATGTGAACAGAAGAGTTACAGAAATTTGCAAAAATTTAGGACACAACAATTTTTATGTGGTTTGGCTTCCTTGCTTATGTCCACGCCTCAAGAACACCTCTTGAGGATTCTCAAGTCCACTATGAAATCTTCCCTTACAGGTGGAAAGCAAACCTCGCTCACACTTGCGGGTGGATAGCTCACCGTTCTCGTACATCAAGGTGAAGAGCGCATAGATTGCTCTTAGGCCAACCAAACTCTGCTCACTCTTGCGGGTGGAAAACGCAACCAAATCTCTCTTTTTAAGGTGGAAAGTAAAACCTTTACAATGCTTTTTCAAGCTTCCCTTGCCAAGAGAACCTCTTGGGCTTTTCACTCTCAAGTGTAGGGACTAGGGATATGAAGTTCGAGTGTTACAATTCGTTTGAAACCAAATTGAGGATATCTCTCATAATACACAAACGATAGCTCACGAATGTAGAGTTAAAAATGAATTCTCAAGTGAAATTTCTTCTCTACAATCTCAGGTTCAAGCTCAATGGTGGTTCCTATCAATGAATGATATGCAAGTGTAAGCTCATTGTTGGAGAATATTATAGGAGTGATTTTAGCCTATGATAGAAGAGTGACTTATGGGATTGATTTTAGGAATACTCCATCAATGTATTTTCCATATTTATCACTTGTATTCTTTCACCTATAAAAAGAGTTGCTGATTGTAAAAAAGATTGGAGAGACTATAATAAAGGTGAGGTAGCCCTTTGGGCTTTGTGTGTCTATCGTTGTGTTGCTCATGTTTAAGTTCTCTCTTCATTTTTTATATCTTTCAACACTCATGTTATTTCTTTTCAAGTCTTTTAAGCTTGGTGAATGTGAATCTTTCTTTCACACTTCTCACTCTCACAGTTAATTGTTCAAGACAATGGGTGTTTATAGCCCATCTGAAGATATAGCCGTTTATAGCTGTTGGAGCATTTAATGAGCAAGAAGGTGATCATTGGATCTGCCAAATTTTTGAAAACTTTTGTAGAGTTTTAGACTGTTACTCCTAGATCCACTTTTTCGCAAACTTGTTTTAGAAGGCTAAACCTTCATTTTGGCAGGATACTAAGAGTTTAGCTCACAGTAGGAAAGTACTTGTCTTTATTTTTTTATTTTTTATTTTTTATTTTTTTTGCATAGTACACGGCTACAAGTCACCAGATTTAAAGATAAAATCTTTCTAAGCTTAGCTGGGACTTTTGACTAATGAAATGACTTCAATGCCCTTGTAAGGTGAATTCCATTAATTCAAAGGGTAAGTAAATTGGACAGGAACCTCTGAATGATATAAAACATTTTAGCTTACCCAAGTCTTTCTAGGTCATGGACCTTTGATTATTGAGACAAATGTTTATAAATTCTTATATGCAAGATCTTTGTTTTAAGAATTGAGTTCATCCAAAGGTTATGGAAGCTTGAATAAACACATTCTTGATAATGTTCCTAACTAAGTGATTTAAAGACTAGAGAAGGATATGCATGTGACATTGTTCCTAACTAAATGATTTAAAGACTAGAGAAAGATATGCATGTGAGTCTATGGTCTTTTTGGTTAGGTACAGAGATGGGCTTTTCATGTGAGTGTTTTAAGAATAACTTTACAATAATTCTATCACTCACGTAAAACTAGACTACCCATTTCTTTAGATTTTTGTTGAAGTCCTTTGTTTGCTTTTGCTACTGTCTTACTTTTTGTTCAAGTTGAATTCTTCCATTTGTCTTTTCTTCATATTTAGCTTTTAAGGTCATCATCTTTGTTATTAGTGTCCTTTGAGCTTCTTTTTCATATCTAACTTTTGAGGTCTTCATCTTTGTCATTAGCAGAGCTTTCTGCATTTGGATCTCCATGCAAATCTTTATGCACTTTGCCATTGATCTACTAGCTTCCCTTGAGTTTCTTAGTGATGAACTTGCTGTACTTAAACTCAAGTAGATGTTAAATATAACGCCTTCAACTGTTCGTAATCATCAAAATCTCTTTAGTGCCCTTGGCTTGATACCTCAGGCCCATAGTTTCCATTTGATAGTAGTGTTTTAATGTATAAAGTTAGAAACTTTGAGTGAAAATGATAGTTTTTAGTTAAAAATGACCTTATTCATACTTTACTAATGTATGATAAAGTAATTCTTTTATTCATTCTTGTGCATATATATAACAAAATTGGCTAAATGCATTTTTAGATGAACTTAATGGTTATGAAATACTTTTGCTTTATAAATAATCTTGTTTACTACATCCTTTCTATATTCAAAACATAACCAAGACTTGTATTACAATATGTATAACAATCTATAATTTTCTTTTTAACAAATTTTATTTTGGTATTCCGGAAGTCAGACTAGACCTAGAGGGAGGGTGAATTGGTGTCAAAACTAGTTACCTACTTAACTAACCAAACATGTGAAAATTAGCATTAAGCATAAATAAAGAAATCATGCCACACAAGAACATGAATTTTATGTGGAAAATCCCATGGCGAAAAACTACGATACCTAGTCCAGGAAGACCAAATGCACTACAGAAGAAAGAATTACACCCTTAGGCATCAAATCCTAAAACCCTAGAATCACCTAAGTAACCTCAGATCCAAACACACATCCTTTCTCCTCTGAAATTGCTTTTGTCAATCTACAAATCTGCTCGTCAAGCAATCCGCTCTTCAACTCATGACTGATCAGTCATCCAAGCTTGTAGATTGTCCGGATTTAGTTGTGTTATCACTCCTTGATGTACTTTGTTTATAATTGTTCGACACTCAAAAACACTCATCATCTAAATGCTTGATGATGAACGAAGGAAACAAGAGTTCTAGCAATCTGACTACAATAACACAGTCAATATGCTCTAAGACTGCCTCAATATGCTTAAATATGTTTGATATCTTTTCTGGAAACACATGGGCCCTTTTATAGGCCTTTGAGGCTAAAAAGGATTTAAGGTTTAAGAGTTAAAACCTATAGATATATATTTTTTGATAAGTAATAATGAATTAAAAAAGGCGTTCAAAAGGGGAACGCGTCTGATAAACATTAGTGGACCCGGGGGTTAAGGCAAAGAATTCAAAAAAGTAATTAAATCAACAAAAGAGGAGCATGACCTCCTCTTCACATAACTAAAGAGAGAACGAATAATAAATAGTTTCAGCGTCGCCGTAGACGACTCCTTCCCTTCGAACATTCTACTATTTCTCTCTTTCCAGATGCACCACCAAACGCAATGTGGGATAGTTCTCCAATAATCGCATATACCCCTACTCACACGACATCCTCTCCAAGCATGAATCAAATCCTTAGAAGAATGTCATCACCCAACACATGCCAAACAACCCAAGAATAAGATTCCAACAGTTGTGCGACACGGGGCAATGCATTAGGAGATGATCAACTGACTCCCCATCTTGCTTGCATAGGCAACATCAATTAACAAAACAATTTCCCCTCTTCCTCAAATTATCAATTGTCAATATCTTGCCCCAAACAGCGGTCCATACAAAGAATGTCACCCTAGTTGGAGCCATAGAGCACCAAATGGTCTTCCATGGGAAGTCAAGGCTGACAAAATTAGATAGACATAAGAACAAAGATCTTACTTCAAAGCGACCGTGAGAAGAGGGAATCCATATCAAATTGTCATAACCCCTACCAATTCCTTCCTGCCGATACAAATGGTCCAGAAAAACATTTACCTCGTCCAACTCCCAATCCTGAAATGAAAGCCGAAAATGCACGTCCCACGTAATCCCACTACTATCAAGCCGATAACAGTCAGCCACGTAGGCATGTTTATCAACTGTAAAATATCGGAATTGTACGAAATAATGGCTGATCCCCACACCAAAGATCTTCCCAAGAACGGACGCAACTACCATCACGAACTTTGAATCTGATATATGAGGAAAAGGCATCCCATCCCTTTCGAATGGACTTCCACACCCCAACTCCTCCCACAAGAGAAACAGGACGGGTAGCCTAACCGCCAACGTCTTCCCCATATTGACATGAGACTAACCTTCGCCAAGGACAATGTCTATCCATCCCGTATCTCCACAACCATTTTTCCAGGAGAGCTCGATTAAAAGGAATCAATCGTCTAATACCAAGACCACCCAACTTCATGGGCTTGCAGACTTGCTCTCATCTGACAAGGTGATACTTGAACTCTTCTCCCCTTCCACCCCAAAGGAAATCCCTTTGAATTTTTTCAATCCTATCAGCAACAGAGCATGGAATTTGGAACATAGATAGAAAATTTGTGGGGAGGCTCAATAAATTGCTCTTAATAAGAGTTACTTTACCCCCCTTAAACAAGTATTACTTCTTCCATCCTGCCAACCTCTTTGCATACCTGTCAATCACAGAATCCCAACTCCCCACTATCCTGGAAGAGACCCCTAGGGGCAAGCCCAAATAAGGAATAGGAAAGGAACTCGCCCTACACCCAAGTACTGTAGTTAAAGAAGAGATATCCTGAATATTCCCAACCGGGACAAGCACACTCTTAGCCACGTTTACCTTCAGCCCGGAAACCGCCTGAAGGTAGTTTCTAAAACCTATTTTAGAAACTACCGTCCGCATAGTTCGGTCGATTCAAGATCAAGTTCAGCCAATTGAACTCCCTAGAACATGAATTTTCTACAATTTTTAATTGAAAACAATTTTCATGCATTCAATTTTTCGTTTTAAAGATTAAAACATGAATGCTGATAAGAATGCATGAAAATGAAACACTAATTTGGTGTGTGCACAATTGAGAATTGAATTTACCTTTTTACTCTTCTCAATCCTTTGAAGTCTCCAATTTGACCTTGGATTTAAGGTAAATCAACTAACTAAACTAACTTCTGAAAAAAAGAAAAAACTAAAATAAAAAAATACAGACCGTTATGTACAAAATTTGCCAACCTAAGTCTTATTGACCTTAAGCCATGTCTATATTCCATATCCATTTAGAGTAGTGTTCGGCAAAAAATATTTCTTTGAACTCGGATTTTATGACTCAAGAACCCAGATGTAAATTTCAAATAGAAATGACTCAGTCAAGCGTGGTTTACCTGTTCAAAAGTATTGAGTCAAAAAATAAATCAACATTCTTAACATACTCACTTTGTTTCATAATACCAGATATTTGGTACCAGAGTGAGTTGGTCTTAACAACTGTCCATTTCAAGAAAAAATACGAACTACTAGCAAGTATTCAAAGCACTACATCTGGGCAATCAGCTGCAAAGGCTTTTTTTCATGCTTAAACCGGACAGAAATTGCTGCACGCAAAAGAGCAAAACAAGCGACTGAGCTTGTCATTACATGACTGGAAAAGGAGCAAGCATTAGTCTATGTGTCATCCTACATTTTTTTTTTTTTTGATAAGTAAAAATATATTAGAAAAGCGTTCAAAAGGGGAACGCGTCCCTAATACACAAAAACGAGAGACCTAAGGACCAACAGAGTCCAATAGATCAAATAAATCATCAATCAAGGAGCAAGCGCTGCCTCTTACATAATAGAAGAGAGAACGAAGAATATGAGATTTTAAGTTTGCAAGAGACGATTCATTTCCTTCAAAATTTCTATTATTTCTCTCTCCAAATGCACCACCAAACACAATGTGGGACGATCCTCCAAAAATCACGAGCATGACCAGTAACAGGGCATCTTCTCCAAGCGTTGATTAATTGAAAAGAGTGCTTAGGCATTACCCACTGAATGCCAAAACTACTAAATATGAGATTCCAACAATCAGACGCCACGGTACAACGCAAAAGAATGTGATCCACGGACTCTCCGTCTGTTTTACATAGGCAACACCAATTAACAATGGTATTGCCTCTCTTACGCAGATTATCCAATGTCAGAATCTTTCCCTAGGTAGCAGTCCAAATAAAGAATGCGACTCTAAGAGGAGCTTTAGAGTGCCAAATAGACTTCCATAGGAAATCTTGACCATCGAAATTAGACAAACACAGGAACATGGATCGTACTCCATATCTACCATGGGTGGAGGAGATCCACAAGATGTCATCACAACCTCTGCCAACATCCTTCTGTCTATACAACAATTCCAAAAAAGCGCATGCTTCTGCCATCACCCAATTCTGAAAAGAACGTCTAAAACGCACATCCCACGTAACCCCACTGCTATTAAAATGATAACAGTCAACTACGTAAGCATGCTTATTCTCGGCAATGCTGAAGAGACGAGGAAAGGAAAGGGACAACAACTGATCACCACACCATAAGTCTTTCCAAAATCGAACATACGTACCATCACGAACCTTGAATCTAATATGGGTGGAAAACACATCCCATCCCTTCAAAATGAATTTCCAAACACTTACACCTCCGGTAACAGAAACAGGACGAGAGGATCAACCCCCACTCTCCTCCTTAAAGCGACAGATATAACTCTTCTCCACTGTCTATGACGCTCTTTACCGAAACTCCATAACTACTTCCCCAATAAGGCTCTATTGAATGGGACCAGCTTCCGAATGCCTAAACCGCCAAATTTCAAAGGTTTGCAAACTTGCTCCCATTAACAAGATGATACTTGAACTCCTTTCCTCTTCCACCCCAAAGAAAGTCTCTTTGAATTTTTTCGATCCGTTTAGCAACAGAGCGCGGGATTTGAAACAGAGATAAGAAATAGGTGGGAAGGGACGAAAGGGTGCTCTTAATAGAGTGACCTTTCCCCCCTTCGAAAGATATTGTTTTTTCCATCCTGCCAATCTTTTTTCATACCTATTAATCACCGGATCCCAACTCCCCACTTTCCTAGAGGAAACTCTCAAAGGTAATCCCAGATAAGGAAGTGGAAAATCACTCACTCCATACCCAAGAACTGTAGCTAAGGAGGAAATATCAGGAACATCCCCTACTAGGACAAACAAACTCTTTCCAACATTGATTTTAAGTCCGGACACAGCTTGGAAGCAAGCAAGAATACACCTCAAGAATCTGAGTTGGGAAACATCAGCATCACAAAAAACCAAGGTATCATCCGCAAACAACAAATGGAATATCTCAATCTGATGAGCAACATCTCTACCGACTGTGAACTCCCTTATGAAACCCAGATCCTCCGCTCTTTTCATTAATCTACTCAATCCCTCCGTAACAATAAGGAATAAAAAAGACGATAAGGGATCACCTTGTCTCAAACCACGCGAACTCGGAAAAAAACCAGCAGGAGATCCGTTCACAAGCACAGAGAACATGACGAACGAGATGCAAGATTCGATCCATTTTATCCATCTTTCCCCAAACCCAATCCTCCGAAGCAAGTAAAGAAGAAACTTCCAATTAACGTGATCATAGGCTTTCTCGATGTCAAGTTTGCATAAGACACCAGGAACTCCACTCGTCAATCTAGAATCAACAAATTCCCCTGCTATGAGAACGGAATCCAAAATTTGCCTTCCACTAACAAAAGCATTCCATGAGTCTGAAATAATTCCATCCAAAACAGTTCGCATCCTAAGAACAAAGACCTTGATAATGAGCTTATACATACATCCCACTAAGCTGATTGGCCGAAAGTCTTTAATGTCAGAGGCATCGCCCTTCTTAGGAATAAGAGCAATGAAAGATGCATTCAAGGAATTCTCAAATGTGCCATGAGAATGAAAATCCTGAAAAGTGCCCATCACCTCATTACGCACCACCTCCCAACTCTCCTTGAGAAACCGCATAGTAAATCCGCCTGGCCTGGAGCTTTGTCACCATTACAACTGGATAACGCCTTAAGAACTTCCTCTTCAAAGAAAGTGTTAGCATATATGATACCACGATTTATGGTATGACTTACCATAATAGCAGAGATTTGACTATGCTATAGAATATGCCATAGAATATGCTTTAGAATAAGTTATGATTTGATTTTGATTTGATTTAGCTTCCTTTCTTGTAATATGAGCATGTGCTCATTTTATCTATAAATACTAGAGCTGTGAATGAGTAATTCATATCATTCAAGCCTTTACGCAATTCTCTCTTTTCTCTTCTTTTTATATATTTCTACTTGGTATCAAAGCCAACACCTTTCCACACCTTTCAGCAGCCTTGCTACTTGTGTAGCAGCTACCTTAAGCAGTTTGTGACATCGTGTGACGTTGCCTACACATGTTTTTCTGTGTTGCTGTTTTGTGATCGAAAACAGGTATTTTTAAGTTTTACAATTTCTTTTTCACTCTTCTAGGGTTGGGTAAATTGGGATAGTTGGTTTCCAACAACTAAAAGGGCTTGGGTAAAAAAAATTTGGTCTACAAAGAGGTTCCGGATATTAAGGAGGCTGTCTGGCTATATGTAAGCGGGCAGCGCTCCTTAAAAAAGGTATGTATTTGGGAATAGTCTAAGGAGACATTGTTATTGTTTATGGTCTGAGGAGACCCTTTGATTTTTAACAGAATTTGTGGTGTTTTTAGAATTTATATTGTCGTGTGACAGATTATGGTTGATTTAGAGTCCTCGACCGTTAATTCTCTTGGCTCACATTCTGTGGGTGGTGGTGCCATTTTTCCTACCAACTCATCAGAAAATCCAGGACTTCAAATCACCACAGTGAAGTTGGATGGTTCCAACTATTTGATTTGGGCACAGTCTGCCAAGATGTTCATTGGTGGCAAAGGCAAGATTGGCTATATTACTGGTTCTGAGAAAGAGCCAGCTGAGTCAGAGAAGGCATATCCATAGTGGTTTGCAGATAACGCTATGGTTATGTCTTAGCTAGTCAATTCGATGCAACCAAACATGGCTATTAGCTATATGTTTATGAAAACTGCTAAGCAGATTTGGGATTCAGTTCAACCCACTTATTCTCAGAGGCAGAATAATGCACGAATTTTCCAGCTGGGGCAAGATATCACCAGGATTTCTCAGGGTGACTTGACAGTTTCAGGTTATATAGCCAAGCTTCGTGCTATTTGGGAGGAGATGTCATATTATGATTCCTTGCACTCTTGGAAGGATCCAGATGATGCAGTTTTATATGCAGGGATTGTGGAGAAGAATCGAGTGTTTCAGTTTCTTGCTGGGTTGAACGACGAGTTTGAGTATGCTCGTGTTCATTTATTGAGCTTATCTTCATTCCCTACTCTTGAGGATGCATACTCCTATGTGTTGTCAGATGAGAGCCGCCGGACTCATCCATTAGGTGTTGCTTCTGTTGATCGTTCTGCTATGGCAGTTCGGGTTCCCAAACTTTCTGGAACTTCACCATCCCAGTCAGTTCAGAGCACTACCACCGGTCCTCCTCTGGGACGACAACGTGGACGGTGTGACCATTGTGGAAAAATTGGTCACATCAAATCTCGTTGTCATGCTCTACATGGACGTCCACCACAACAGAAACAACAGCCTCGATCCTCTGCACATTCTGTTACACAACCAGTCTCGTTGTCAACTTCTGACAACCCTGCCTCTACATCTTCTGCCACAGTTACCTTGACTCAAGCTGATTTGGACAAGTTCAAGCAATTCTTCAACCAAATGGAGGCATCATCTCAGCCAACCTCTACTTATGCCCACTCAAGTACTATTGCGTCTGCACATAGCGTATCTACATCTTCAACACCATGGATCATTGATTCTGGTGCTTCAGACAATATGACTGGTATGTCCTCACTCTTCCAATCTTATAGTATCTGCTCTGGCCAACGCAAGGTCCGCCTTGCGGATGGCTCTCCATCTTCCATTGCTGGGAAGGGTTTACTCCTTCATTAACTTTGTCAAATACACTTCATGTTCCAAAGTTGACTACAAATCTTATTTCTATTAGTAGTGTTACCAAATTGTAGTGTAACGTTCTTTCCCTCTCATTGTATTTTTCAGGATCTAGTGTCAAAAAGGACGATTGGCAGTGGGCGTGAAATGGACGGTTTATACGTGTTGGATGCTCCTTTGTCACCTCAAGCACATTCAGTTTCATTTTCTAATATTGTTTCATCTAATAAAGCCCAGCTTATGCGTTGGCACATGCGTTTAGGACATATTTCTTTTGGTTATTTGAAACATTTATTTCCTGCCTTATTTTGTAACGTGGCAGTGTCAGATTTATCCTGTGAAACATGTCATATGGTTAAACATGTTCGTTCCAATTATCCTGCTAGTAGTAATAAATCTGCTTTAACACCTTTTGATCTTGTTCATTCAGATGTGTGGGGTCCTTGCCCAGTTACTATGACAGAAGAACTACAAGCACTTGAGAAAAATCAGACTTCGGACATGGTTCCGCTTCCTATTGGACGAAAGGCTGTGGGTTGCCGTTGGGTGTTTATAGTTAAGCATAATCCAGATGGGTCAGTTGCTTGTTACAAGGCCCGATTGGTTGCCAAGGGTTATGCTCAGACTTATGGCATAGATTATCAGGAGACTTTTGCCCCTGTTGCCAAGATGAATACCATCCGTGTATTATTTTCCGTTGCTGCAATTCGATCTTAGCCTCTATTTCAGTTAGATGTCAAGAATGCCTTTCTCAATGGTGATTTGCAGGAGGAGGTGTACATGGTTCCTCCTTCGGGCTTTCGTTCTCCTGCTCATTTTGGTATGGTATTCTGGTATGGTATGTCGTCTTCGTCGTTCTCTATATAACCTCAAGCAGTCTCCTCAAGCTTGGTCTAATTGCTTTGGCACTGCTATGCTCAAGTTTGGTTTCCATCAAAGTGCAGCTGATCATACCTTGTTTTTACGTCATTCAGGCGGTAAGACAGTTGCTCTCATTGTGTATGTCGATGATATTGTTCTTACCGGCAATGATACTACCGGAATTGATGAGGTTAAGAGCTATCTTGGCCGTCAGTTTGAGATTAAGGATCTTGGTCCCCTACGGTACTTCTTGGGCATTGAGGTGGCTCGCTCTAAGACTGGCATTTTCATCTCTCAATACAAGTATGTTCTTAACTTACTTTCTGCTTCTGGTCAGCTTGGTGCTCGTCCTGCTGATACTCTGATTAAGCAGAATCATCGGTTGGCTGATTCTGAGGGGGAGTTGTTGTCAGATATTGGTCAGTATCGACGACTTGTGGAGAAGCTCATCTATTTATCCATGACTCGACCTGACATTGCTTATGCCGTGAGTGTCGTGAGTCAATTCATGCACTCTCCTCGTGCCCCTCACCTTGATGCAGCTATTCGGATCCTTCGCTACTTAAAAGGGTGTCTAGGCCGTGGTATTTTGTTTGCCAATCATGGTCACTTATGTGTTGAGGCTTGAACAGATGCTGATTATGCAGGATCAATTTCAGATAGGAGGTCTACTTCAGGTTATTGTACCACTTTTGGTGGTAACTTGGTTACTTGGCGCAGTAAGAAGCAGGATGTTGTCTCTCGATCTAGTGCAGAGGCAGAGTATAAGGCTATGGCTCTTGGGGTTGGTGAGTTGCTTTGGCTGAAAACCTTGATGACAGACTTGTGCCTTCCAGTGTCGCCTCCATTCTCACTCTATTGTGACAAGTCTGCCATTAGCATAGCAGCAAATCCCGTTCAGCATGACAGGACTAAGCATATAGAGGTGGACCGTCACTTCATTCGAGAGAAGATCATCTCTGGTCAAATTTGCACTCCATTTGTCACAAGCTCTCAGCAGCTTGCAGACATTCTTACAAAGGGCGTCAGCAAGATTATGTTTGAGAATGCATTGTCCAAGTTGGGCGTTTCAGATATCCACGCACCAACTTGAGGGGGAGTGTTAGCATATATGATACCACAATTTATGGTATGACTTACCATAATAGCAGAGATTTGACTATGCATATGTTAGCATATATGATACCACGATTTATGGTATGACTTACCATAATAGCAAAGATTTGACTATACTATAGAATATGCCATAGAATATGCTTTAGAATAAGTTGTGATTTGATTTTGATTTGATTTAGTTTCCTTTCTTGTAATATGAGCATGTGCTCATTTTATCTATAAATACTAGAGCTGTGAATGAGGAATTCATATCATTCAAGCCTTTACGCAATTCTCTCATTTCTCTTCTTTTTATATATTTCTACTTATAGGAACTTCAAGCCTATCACTATCCAGCGTAGAAATAGCATCGAATTGCAAACCATAAGTTTAGGTCTCCATCCCAAAGTCTCGGTATAGAGTTGCTAGTAAAAGGAAACAATTCCCCCACGCACCTCATCTTCTCTCCACAACTCTGAACCATTCACACGGATACGCCCGATGTGATTGCATCTTCTATAAGCGTTAGCAACCCTGTGAAAGAATTTTGTATTGCGGTCACCTTCTTTTAGCCACAAAGCCCGAGATTTTTGACGTCACGAAATCTCCTCCATAACAGCTAACTCAGCGCAAAAATCGTCTGACAAGACGCTCTTCTAAAGCGTAAAGACTCTGTATCCTGCCCTAGCTCATCAAGACGATCAAGTTCAGCAATATCAACCAAAACTCAATTCTTCTTCCATTCAAGATTCCCAAACACCTCTTTATTTCACTTCTTAAGCTCAGATTTGAGAATCTGAAACTTCGTAGCAAGCACATAGCTAGCAGAGCCGGTAAACGTTGCCTCCCCCCACCAAGACTGGACTTTCCCTTGGAAGTCCTCAGATCTTAATAGATAAATGGCAGAAAAAGTTATATTTCTTTCATATATCTCAAGGGTATTTATACATAATACACAGACCTATTCAAGGTAAGTCAACCATACAATTAATTTGACAACTAATACACGCTAACTCCTAATAGATAACAGCTAATACATGCTAACTCCTAATTGATAACTGCTGTAACTATTAATAGATAACAGCTGTACATTCAGCTATACACGCTAACTCTCCCCCTCAAGTTGGTGCATAGATATCGCACATGCCCAACTTGGATAGTGACGTATGAAATGAGCCACTAGTAACACCATGAGTCATCATATCAGCCAGCTGGTTCGCACTCTTAATGTAAGGAACCTCCATCACACCAGAATCCAGGTTATCCTTGATGTAGTTTCGGTCAAGTTCAATATGCTTAGTTCGATCGTGTTGCACTGGATTATTAGCAATATCAATAGCTGCCGTATTATCACAAAAAATCAATATAGGTTTCTTTGGACCAAACCCAAGCTCACTTAAGAGAATCTTCAACCATGTAAGCTCCGTAATTGCATGATGAAGAGCACGATATTCAGCTTCTGCACTAGACAACGATACCACATTCTGCTACTTATTCCTCCAGGTCACCAAATTGCCTCCAACGAATGACACATACCCTGAAGTAGACTTCCTATCCAACTTGGCTCCCGCAAAATCAGAATCTGTATAACCCACAATGTCTAAGAGTCCATGCCTGGAGAACATAACACCTTTACCTGGAGAGGACTTTAGATAAGCCAAAATACGATTCACTGCATTCATGTGTCGGTCACTTGGATTGTGCATGAATTGACTCACAACACTAACTGCATACGACAAGTCAGGCCTAGTGTGAGTCAGATAGATCAACTTCCCCACTAGTCTCTGATATCTCTCCTTGTTTATCGGAATCTGATCAGGATAGATAGCTAAGCCATGATTTACTTCAATATGAGTGTCTATAGGAACACACGCAGAGTTACCAGTTTCAGCCAAGAGATCTAATGTATACTTTCGTTGAGAGAGAAAAAGTCCCTGCTTGGACCGAGACACTTCAATGCCCAGAAAGTATTTCAGAACCCCCAAGTCCTTCATTTCAAATTCCTTGGCCAAATAGCTCCGAAGCTTCTCTATCTCATTGGTGTTGCTACCTGTAACAATCATGTCATCCACATAAACGATAAGCAGAGTAATATCATCACCATTCCTCTTATAGAAGAGAGTGTGATATGCCAAAGCTTGCTTAAAACCATCCTTCTTCATTGAGTAGTTCAACCTCCCAAACCATGCTCTTGGTGATTGTTTCAACCCATATAAAGCCTTCTTTAGCTTGCATACCTTACCTCCTTCAGGTGTAAACCCCGGGGGAGGATCCATATACACCTCCTCTATCAAATCACCATGAAGGAAGGCATTCTTCACATCAAACTGTTGTAATGGCCAGTCCAAATTAACTACGAGAGAAAGTATAACTCGAACAGTGTTTATCTTGGCCACAGGAGCGAAGGTCTTTTGATAATCAACCCCATAAGTCTGAGTGTATCCCTTGGCAACTAGTCTAGCCTTGTACCTCTCAACTGTCCCATCTGACTTATACTTCATTGTAAACACCCACTTACATCCCACTGTCTTCTTTTCCTGAGGTAACTCGACCAACTCCCAAGTAGAGTTCTTCTGGAGAGCCTTCATTTCCTCTACCATAGCAGCCTTCCACTTAGGATCTCCAAGGGCATCTTGAAAATGACTAGGAACAGACACAGAAGATAACTGAAAAGCTAGGTGAGTCTTAGACAGACGGTGATAGGAAACAACATCAGAGATATGATAGACAACATTAGAAGAAAATTTGGAGAAACCCAACCTATCAGGTTCTTTACGATCACGAAAAGGATACCTCCTACCCTGATCACCAACCTGTGGATTCAAGGCAGCAGTCTCCACAGAAGTTACAGGGTTAGAATTAATATCTAAAGTTGAAGTTAAAGGAGAAGAAACATGTACCTCAGAGTTAATCCTAGAAGATTCATCCGATGGCATGGTAGTATCATCAAGAGGGGTACTAGAGTTAGAAGGAGGTGGCATGACAGTGGCATCCTTGTTCCTTCTCACATATATTTCTTTGAACAAGTGGGCTAGTCTTTCACCTATTTTTTCATCGAACTCAGTCTCCACATGATCAAGAGTATCTAAAGGTTCTCCTGTTTTTATAATAGCTGAATCCTCTTCCTTACCTGAAATCCACAACCTCTTTTCTTCCAGCCATAACCGTTCCTCTTCCTTACTACTAATCTCCCCCTGAAGAGGAATCAGAGATACATCCCTAGAAAAATAAGACTCGCTTTCACAAAACTGAACATCAATGGACACATAGTATTTACTTGTAGGAGGATGAAAACATTTATAGCCTTTTTGTGAACTAGAGTAACCAAGGAAGACACACTTAAGAGCACGAGGGTTAAGCTTATCCCTATGAAGAGAATGTATATGAACATAACACACACAACCAAAAACTTTAGGACAAAGATTAAGTGTAGAAGGAATAGAGTGAAATCGGGATAGCATTCTCAATGGAGTTTGATATTTAATTATACGAGAAGGCATTCGGTTGATAAGAAAAATAGCAGTCATGACAGCCTCAGCCCAGAAACGCTTAGGAACATTCATAGTAAAGCATAAGGTACGAGCAACCTATAAGAGATGACGATTCTTACACTCTACTATGCCGTTTTGTTGTGGCGTGTAGACGCACGTTGACTGGGGGAGGATGCCATGTTGTTTGAAGAAATCAGTAAGAGACTGATTCACATACTCACCACCGTTGTCAGAATGGAAAACCTGAACCTGAGTATGAAATTGGGTGACAATCATTTTGTAAAACTGAGGAATAACATGTATAACATCACTCTTAGATTTTAGCAAATAAACCCAACTCACTCTAGTACAGTCATCAATAAAAGATACAAAGTATTTATGGCCCGAAGCAGAAGGAGTAGAAAAAGGACCCCACACATCTGTGTAAACACATGAAAAGGAATAGGACTTTTATTGAAACTCACTTTAAAAGGAACACGATGGTTTTTAGCATAAATGCATTGTTCACACCCTAAACTAAAAGCAGAAATATTGCAAAATAACTTAGGAAATAAACGTTCTAAATAAGAGAAAGATGGATGTCCCAAACGACAATGCCATAAAAATATCTCCTCTCTATCAGACTCTCTCTTTACTTGAAAACCATGGCTAGGTTTAGATTTTAACTCCCTTACCCCCTTCTCCAAGTAGTAAAGACTTCCTCTCTCCTTACCAATGCCAATCGTCATCTTCGTAAGATTGTCCTGAAACACACAATGGGTAGAATGAAAAGTTACAGAACAATTAAGTTTTTTGGTAATTTTGCTAATGGAAAGAAGGCTGTTAGAGAGATTAGGTGCAAGTAAAACTGAAGACATGGAGAGTGTAGAAGAAAGTGAGACATTCCCAGCCCCTGTAATTGGCATAGGAGTCCCGTTAGCAACCTGAACAGACTTAACAGGTGAAGGTATTAGAGAGTCAAGTATGGAAGAGTTACTAGTCATATGATCAGTGGCCCTGAATCAATAACCCAAGTGTTAGAAGCAGTAGAAATAAAGGCCAAACCAGAATTACCTCCTTGAGAAGACACTCGAGATACATGAGAAGCAGAAGATGGAGAAATGTCGGTGATAGCAACCTGAGCAAATTTCTTGTTCTTCTTCTCAGCTTGCTTAAGCTTGAACCACTCCGGATAACCATGTTTCTTCCAGCAAACATCAACCGTATGTCTCGTACTATTGCAGTGAGTGCAGAGACGTGAACTAGAGTCGGTAGAAGGGGGAGCTGGTCGGGAACTCCTTTGGACAGCAAGAGCCGAGGCCTCTGAGTGATCCTTTATTGCCATGGTGACCTGTCTCTGTGCTTCACGACGAACTAAAGAATATGCTTCTTCCAGGCTTGGAAAAGGAGAGGTAGCTAGAACACGACTACTAACTTGATCCAAACTGTGATCCAAACCTACAAGAAACATATAGACCCGATCCTCAGAAATACGCTTCCTCTGTTTCTCAATATCAGTTGCACACGTCATATCATTTGGTCTTTAATAATCAAGTTCCTTGAAGATTGAGTTCAGCTCATTGTAGTACTCTACAAGAGGCCAACCATCCTGACGCAATTGAAAGGACTTCTTCATCAGTTCATAAACCTGAGAAGAATCAGAGACATCAAGATAGCTTCTCTTTACCGCATCCCAAACCTCCCTGGCTGTTCCACACTGCACAAAGTGGGACATCAGATTTACCGTCATGGAATTGATAAGCCAAGACTTGACTAGGGCATCTTCAGCCTCCCATTCATCAAAGCTTGGATCATCCTCTGTAGGTGCAACCTTTCTCCCTGTGACATACCCCTTTTTCTGTCTACCAGCAATATGCATCTCCAAAATCTGAGACCAAACACGATAATTAGCACCATCCAATTTCATAGGAATGGGAGAAGAAGTTTCGTGAATAGTCATCGTGGAGAACTTCTTGCTGTCAGATGAATTTTCGGCTAGAGAGGAAGAATCAGTGGTTGTTTTGGCTGCCATAGATCGTGGCTAAGAGGTATTGAAGACAAGTAGCAGCAAAAGAAAAGAAAAGAAAGCAGCGGAAATTCCTTTCCCCTTTTTTTTTTTTTTCAGCTCTAATACCAAATAGATAAATGGCAGAAAAAGTTATATTTCTTTCATATATCTCAAGGGTATTTATACAGAATACACAGACCTATTCAAGGTAAGTCAACTATACAATTAATTTGACAACTAATACACGCTAACTCCTAATAGATAACAGCTAATACACGCTAACTCTTAATAGATAACAGCTGTAACTCTTAATAGATAACAGCTGTACATTCAGCTATACACGCTAACTATCTTAACCACATTTTCGAAGCGAAATGGTGTGCATCTAGATCTCATACCTCCACAATCAAGAACTAAGGGCACATGATCAAACGTGACCCTAACCAAAGTTTCCTGAGTAACATCCGGGAACTTCTCTTCCCAATCCCCAGAAATCAGGAATCTATCCAGCCTTGAAAGAGTGACTGGATCTCTGCCACTAGACCAAGTAAAAGCTGCCCCTTCCAATGGCAGATCAATAAGAAAGTGACCATCAATGAAGTCAGAGAACTGGGTCATCTCCGAGGACCACCTACGCCCTGTGGATCTCTCGAATGGAGACCTAACAGAATTAAAGTCCCCGCCTAAGCACCAAGGCAACGACCACAATTCCTTAACGTAGTTAAGCTCTTCCCAAAAGATAGGTCTATCACAATCAATAACGGGTCCATAATCTCCAGAAAAGACCCAACTAAAATTATCATCTTCTATCTGAAACACACATGACAAGGAAAAGAGCCCTTTCCAGAAGTTCGTTCTAGACAACCATCTTCGATCCCACATAATTAGAATTCCGCCCGATGTGCCAGAGGCGTTTAACGCTTCCCATTCCATAAACCTTCCTCCCCAAAGACTCTTAACCACTTCATCAGTAATAGAAGCCAACTTAGTTTCTTTCAAACATATAACATGGGCATTCCACTTCCTCACAGCAGCCTTAACCACTCTTCTTTTGTCCGGATCATTCAAACCACAGACATTCCAAGTAAGAATTCGTATCTTCATTGAGAACAAAAATGATCAATTCCCTTCCTCCCCGCTTCCCACTTCTGGTCCTTCCTCTTTCTTTATTCACCCCATCCTTCTCCTCGTAGTTAACATAGGAAATAAGGTTCTTAACCTCCTGTTCTCCTTTCCGATGTGATGAATGTTTTCTATTTTTAACAACTTTTGTACTTTTATGGGTCTCTGTAATTTCATTTCCTGCCACAATAGCATGAAGAATAGATTGAGTTTGGTTGACATCACCCTCCGACGAGACATCTAGAGCTTCACTAACATCGCCAATATTTTCAAACACCCAATCCATACCTAAATCAGAAGCTATTTCTAAACAATCAGGGTGCATAGCTCCCAAGGGTTCCATTATGTTCACATCAGATTGATCAATATCCTAGGAAATAAAATAATGAGGACAAACCTGTTGAGAAGAAAACTAATCTTCATACTCCTCCCCCTCACTTTTTAGATCATTCCGGTACATATTTAACTGCATATCCATCTCAGTTCCAGGATTGTCCGTAGCATCATGAGGATGATTCGCCTCAGTCTCGGAGGGTAGACCATTTAAGCCTTTTAGAGCAACAAAGAGCTTAAGTTCGTTGAGCAAAGTCACATCTAAGTTATCTGTCAACTTGAAATGAAGGTCCCGTCCTACACATACTGTCACCCCATTAGAGAGCAACCTACACTTTCGGACGTGTTCTTTGAAGACGTGACCCTTCATTCTGTGAGACAATGGCCCCAAAAAAACACCTTTGTTGAGCCATGCAATCCTCCACACCACCACCACCACCACCACCACCATTTCCCAACACCTCACACAAAGAAGGGGTAGAAATGGAACTCTGAGAATGAGAATCAGAATTCAAACCTGGAATAGGAGAGCATGCTACCCACCTCTATTTATCATTGCGAGTCCATCGAGAACCCTGGCGACCAACTGATGCACTCGGCCTATGAAGCACGGAAACTCCTCCCAGGGTCCCGTACCAGTGTCGGACACTTTTCAGACACGGACACGGACACGTGTCCGACACTTCTGTGAAGTGTCCAGAAATTAATTTTAATTGGACACGGGGTGAACACGGCTCGGACATGCGAAGGACACGGGGTGGACACGACTCGAACACGCGGGGGACATGGCGAGGTATATTTTGTAATTTTTTTTTAAGATAAATGGGGTACCTAATGTAATTTACTAATTTTAGAAGTTTAGAAGTAAAATTTTGAAAAAAATAAAAAACAACTACAGACAACAGAGTAGTACACAGAAAATTTATTTTCTCACACTTCCTCTCTCAGTCTCTCCTCTTCTTCAATTATCTTTGTACATGAAGAAGACATTTTTTTTTTTTTTTTAAAATTACATGAATAAGACTTTGTGAAAGACTGAAAGTATATATGTTTATTCATGTACATATTTAGCCCATTATATCTATGTCTCTTCTGCACATCTTCGTTTGGAATTTGAATCAACTTTATTTTTCATTTATTTTCTGTATTGTCTTGTCTATGTTTTTCTTATAACATAGATGAAATTATTGAAATTGGTCCTGTTATTTGTTATTATTTTATTTGCAATTTATTTAAAAATGAATGTGCAAGGTTCTAGTAATTATATTTTGAGTATATAATTATATATATATATATATATATATATATATATATATATATATATTATTTATTATTTTATAGGCATATCCCCGCCGTGTCTGTGTCCTATTTTTTTGAAATTTGCCATGTCGCCGTATCCGTGTCGTGTCGTACTCGTGTCCCGTGTCCGTATCCGTGCTTCATAGTACTCGGCTTTCTCCGCTTCACTTTCTTAGTCAAGGACCAGTGAGGTGTAGCTCGTTGTAACGAAGAAGAGGAGAGAGTTTGGGATTGGGCTTGAACCTGTGTTTTAACAGGTCCCAAAGATGGATCTGGGTCATTAAAAAAAGAAATCGACAAAGAGTTGGGTTCTTTACGAACCTGTCTTTTAGTATGGGCTATCCGAGGCCCAGGATTAACCAAAGTCAAAACAGGCTTGGGCTTATTCTTGATGAGCCCATTCTTAGACCCATAATGACTTAAAGCTTTAGCCTGGCCTGTCGCCCTCCGGCCCAAACCAACCTTAGGCCAATCTGAATTGTGGCCCAGCCCAACCTCTTCACCAACCCTTAAAGATAAGGATAAGGAAGAATCTAGATAAAAGCCCCTGCAGTCGCCACGTGCAACTCTTCCCTTATCAGCTTTAACGCGCTTGACCGGCGCGTGTCGGCTACTTGATCTTCCTCTCACGTATTTCACCGCCCTTTGGAGTTCTCTGTCTTTCAGCCATTGTTGAATCTGTAACACCCCTTCTTTCCCTTTGCTAAGAAGCATGTTCCATTCTTCCTCCATTATAAGATGAGACCCGTCGCTGCCTTCAAGACTCTCTGTCGAGGGAACTAGTTCCGGCGAGACTTCTTCCCAGATCGCAACCTTGTAGCAGAAGGTGTCATCATTAATAAATACGAACTGTAAACAGGGCGATCCAATTCTCACTGTAATCCGAACGCTTTTGGCGTCCTTTGTCTCATCAGCAACAACTCCCACGAATCCGCCGCACAACTCCCCTACTTCAACAAATAAAGCGTGACACCATAGGTGAAGGGGAAGTCCGAACAACCGGATCTTTTTGAGACCTTTGTCTCTGAGAATGCCGCAACATCCAACTCTGAAAGACCACACATTGATCCGCAAGGTTACAGATCCCCATTGTCGTCGGCCTTCCTTCAACACTCATTGAGCCTCTGCCTGAGAAGGAAACCTGAAGAGAAGCAACGAATCGGATAAGGGAGTGACCCCCACTCCACAAGACGTGTTCCATGCTTGTGCCGCCCATTCCTCCACCCGATCACATCCTCCAACTTCTTTGTTGAAACGACCGATCAAGCAAGATGAAAGAACCGTTTTCCTCCCTTCGACAGACTGACTTCCCATCGATGTACAGTAACGGCCCGCGATGAGAAATTGCCGACTTCACATCCCCACAAAGTGAAATTCTTGGAATCTTTGCAATTTCTAAAGAGGATTTCATCTCAGACTAATGAAATCACGATCGCCTTGAGATCGCCCCTAGTGGGGTGAAATTGCCCTTAGTGACGTAATTAAGTGTATTTGGGTACCCACTTGCCCTTCAAATTCTATCTATGTCATCCTACATTTTGGAGTCAACAAAGTTTAAAATTATGTCCAATTAATTACCAATTTGGAATCAATTATTAAAGGACAGTTTGATCCATACCTACCAAAAAGCGAGCTAAATGGTTCAACGAAACTTCTAGAATTTTTTTGTTTCCACTTCTTTTTTTACCCTATCCAATCATCCTATTATTCCCCCTTTATGTTCTCACTATTGGAGTTTGTCCAACTAAATAAGGAGAAGCAGCAAATAAGAATTATAGAGATGATGCACACTATAGGAATGAACATTATCATGCATTAGTTAGCATGCATTTCTCATACTTTGACCTTCTTTTACAAGTACTATTAGAGTTTGTAAACTAAATACGGGAGAAGCAGCAAAGAAGAAAAGCAAAGATGGTGTATAATGTAGGAAAGAACATAAAACATGCATTAATTTGTAAGTATTTTTCATCCTCTGACAAACTTTACAAGTACTGCTTAACTGAAGAAAGTGATTGTACCCGCATCTCAATATCTCCAACGAAGGACAGTGCTGCACAAGTTCGGAAACACCAAGCGATGTGATTTTGCTGCAGTGGCTGCATACAAATTATTTCAATATAACTAAGAATTAAAGGGAAAATAATCAAAATATCACCATTCCATATTAACAAGCCAGTGTGATTAAATTTATCACTCACATAAATATTCGAGACCGGTCACACAAAATAATTATGACTCCGACATTGTGAGCAGAAAAAATTATCTATCATTTAGTTCCTGATGACTCTCACATACAATAGGCTACATTGATATGAGACTCTCGAACTTATACCTTATATCCACGGCTCGGACAGATTTGCATATTTTCGCCACTTCTGATAAGCCAAAATCAGAAACATCTGAACCAGATAAATCAAGGATTTCCCAAGAACTGTCAGCCAATGCTATAATGACGTCATCGTCCAATAATTTTCTTCTCCGCGCAATTGCTGCCATTGCCATCTGTAGTTCAAGGAGATTATTTTTATATGTCAAAAAAAAAAAAAAAGAGCAACACAAAGCTTCTTTAAAGAATTTTTTTTTACGTAAAATCTGAAACTTGCATATTTTCATCAGTAAACAGCCTTTATCATGCCACACTTCATCAAGTACTATGAAAATACAGTCTTCATCAATAAATAATTAAATATACAACGCCTTTAAGTATGAATAAGAAAGTGTTTTGAAATTAGAAAATATGAATTTTTTTACTCAGGATTATAACAACACATGACAGCACCACATAAAAAAAAAAATAAAAAAAATAAAAAAAAAAAGACCTACCTGAATGCTATATCAACACCACTACTGCGAATTAGCCCTATCTTGCCCCAAATATACTCTACAGGTGTTAATCGGTTCATGAACTAAGATAAGCGCAGGCAAGCAACTATAGAAGCCATTAAGTCATGAAGGTGAGTGGCAATTAGTACCTTGATGGTCATGCAAGGTACAGATGAAGAGTCCTTTTCATGTATATGGTACCCATCATAATGACTTACTTAAATTGAAACTAGCTATTAGATATCATATCATGGACTGAAAAGTTGAATTCCGTCTCTCCAACTAAATTTGGCCTGGTTAGCGAAGATCAACAATCACAGTGGACGCTCTTGTCTACTAGGGTTCAACTCATTTATTATTTATTTATTTTACTATTTTGATGAAAAATCATATATCACCCACCAAAGTACTTGAGAAAAGTCCAACACAATCAAACAATCTTGAAAAAGATTGGATACACATAATTAAGTGCATATTGAACATGCTAAGACAATGAATCATGGGTTTTCTTCAATCACTATTAGACATGCTTAATGAGAAAAGGTTATGCAGTAACCGACCTAAAAATTAAATTATTTCCACAGAATAGAAAAAATAAATAATACTACATGCTTTTGATACAATTTGATTATAAGTGGTTCTTCATAGGCAAAACAAATGATACCTTAATATCAGCAGGAAAGCTGGCAGCAATCTCGCCCAAGTCCTCAATGATATCCTCAAAATGCTTCCCCACAACACCCAGACATAAGCTGACCAAAGTGGGAGGTTTTGTCCTCTTAAGAGATAATACTGCCACCAACAAGCTCAACAAGTTCATAAAATCAGACTAGCCATGGTACTTAATGGGTTCAATTAAGACCCTTATCAAGAACAATATAAAGAACACTGATAGATGCATAATATTTAGGTCTATCATACCATTGCAACTCCATATAATCTATATGTGTGTGATGTCTATATCAGTGTATGTAATATTCCATACTCCAATAATTAATTTTAAAGAAACACCCATATCCATAAACAAATATACAAACACATATACAGATAGGAGAAGCCTGATTTTGTTAAAATAGATCAAAAAGAGAGAGAGAGAGAGAGAGAGAGGGGTACCGGAGGATTGAAGGGTGGGAATGGAATTGTTGGTGAACTTGGGTTTGTTAGAGCTAAGGTTCAAATCAAGTTTCTGTAACGATGTTGTTAAGGCCCCCGCGGCTTTGCCTTTTTCCATGAGAGAGAGAGTTGATGATTTTGAAATTCTGATGGGTTACGAAGCGGTCAGACAAACGGGAAATAGTCCAACCTCTTTTATCACCTGGAGCCTTTTAATTCATTCTAAAACGTACTCCATTTGTTTTATTTGTTTATTCATTCTAAAACGTATTTGTTTATTTGAATAAACCAATACAAAATGAAAATTATAATTCTAACTTAAATAAATACAATGGGTAAATTACAATCACCTTTTAAGTTTTGACTTAATTGCAAATAGACCTCAGATCTGTATTTTTTTTTTTAAACGTATTTCCCTGAGGTTTGACGTGATTTTACAAACACCTCCTCATACAAAAATTAATACTTTTTGTCAAAAAATTTGTTTAAAGTGACCAAAATAATTTTTAAGTAAGTAAAAAAGACCCTAATACCCTCATAATGTCATGAAATAAATAAAAAAAAAATTGTAATAATGAACTAAAATACCCCTTTAATAAATTATTTGTAATAATATTATATTATATTTAATCGAAGGGTTAAGTGAAAAAAAAAAAAAAAAAAAAAAAAAGAAAAAAAAAAAAAAAACCATCACTATATATACAAGGTGTGCAAAAAATCCCTTTATTAGGAAAAAAGTGCATATAACTCCATGTATTATTCATCTTTTGAGCAAATTGCCCCTTAATCACCAATTTTGACCACAATTTTTTTTTTTTAAATAAAAATTCCAAAATACACTCCTTGCTAATGCAAGCAATAAATTTTTTTTTTTCTCTAACCTTTCTCTCTCTTCAAAATCGTCTCCATCCACACACACACACACACACTTTCTACAACTGCCTGTCCGTTGCGGCAACGCGACCGCGACAAAAAGAATGTGAAAAGAAGAAAAAGAAGAGATCTAGGCGATGTGTCTTCGAGGAATACCACTGAATTGAAGGATTGGAGCATTTCATCTTATTGAGGCAATGGAATGGAGTTTTGATGCGACCAAGGGCTCGATAGGAAGACTTATAAAAGATAGAATGACCTACTAAATCTATCACCACATCCTCGGGTAGATCTAGTTATGAGCTCAAAGTGGAAAAAGTATTATTCCCACAAAATCCTTGCTGGAGTTTCTAAAAAAACTCTCTCACAAAAAGCCGACCGAGAAACTAAATGATCGAGAAACCAGAGTGGCCACATGAATCGATTGCAAGACAGAGTTTTAATGAAGACCAGCCAATTCTGACGAGGGAAATGACCAATAGATGTTCTAGCAAAATGAGAGAAGGCTCCAATAGTGAAGATCCGTCAGTCGATGCCGACGAAAAGAAATCGACGGCTATAGTAGATTTTGGCCGCATCGTGGTGATGTTGACACAATTCTGTCTTCAGTTGTGCTGATTGGTTTGGCGAGAGAGTACAATTTTCTTATACGAATTTCTGGTTCAATTTGGAAAGTTTTATGGTTAGTCAAGAGTAATTGGGTATGTGTTTGGTGATGGAAGTGGTGTTTGGTGGTGTAGATGCAAGAAATTATCTTCTTTTAATTGATAGAAAGCTTTTCTCTTACACGAAACACTCTGCCTCCTCTTTACTTCCTTACCCTATTTATACATTATTTCCCTTTACCTAATTTCACTATGTGTGGGCCAACTGGATCGATATAGGCCCAGTCCACATCAATCGTTTGACAAGTGTCACTCTCAAGAGGTGGTGGGGAATGGAAAGGACATTCAAGGGTAAATTTGCCCTTTCACCTTGCCCCATAATTTCATTATAATGATTAGGTGAAATTAATGATATGGAGATTGATACAACCGATGGCTTAGCATAATGATAGGGGCAGATTTCGAGTTAGTGGCCCATGTCCTGATACTTTGAGTGTGTCGTCATCCCATTGACCATTGCACTCGCTTCGTATTTCGCGCTAGATATATTTATAAGACTCCGATCTGCACAGAGGTCTCTCTTTGCTTGACCTCCCCTACTTCGGCGATTATTTTCACTTCTCAATTCATCAAGGTTCTTTGTCGGCAAGTTCCATATTCTTGTTTTGCCGTCCTTCCGGTGGCAAATTTTGGAAATCTTGCTCTATCTTTTTGTCACCCGAGGTCAGTTCTTCTACTTCGCTTGTTTCTATAGTTTTTGTCCTTTTGTTTCTTTATTTCATTATTCCTTTCCCCTCTTCGACGAAGTTCTTCTCCCTATTTTCTTCATGGTCCTTGATCTAGATAATCTTCGCTCTCGGTGAGAGATTTCGGGGGATGTTCACCTTAGGCACTGCCCTAGAAGTCTCAACATTAAAACCGGTGTTGGCCTTGCCTAAGGGGATATCCTCTTTTCTGCCGTTCACCTGAACGTGCTTAGGTTTCCTTTGCACCTTTTTTCACGTAGTCCTTAATAAGTTAAATGATATGCGCTAAATATTTCATATTCAAGTGCCCTTAATTGCATGTTTTAGTCTATTTAGTTTATCAATAAAGTGTATATCACAGGCTTTTGTGTGTTTTGTCTATTTTCAGGGCTTATCTCCAAAAAGGAATAAAAGCGAGGTTTTACTGAATCTCAATGAACATGGGTTATGGCGAGCTGAAGAATCAACCAAAATGGGTCTTAGGACCATTAACAAGCTCAGCTTGAGGAAGGAAATCGACCTGAGAAGCCGGGCAAGGAAGATGAAAGCCATTTGAAGAACAAGGCTTGCGTTTAAACATAGCCTCCAAGAGCATTCTTGGCATTTGGACGCCCTGTGGAAACGTGGCTCAGCAATTGCAAATTCATAAGATATAAAATTCCAGTAGCCACAGAAATTTGCATCCGGACGCCCATCTCTGCGTTCGAACGCCCCATGCTAGAAGGTTGCAGCACAAGCACCCCAACGCATGCAAGACATACAGCATGCCAAGTTACGTCTGGACGCCCACCTACGAATAAATGTGCTGATTTGAATTTTCAATTATTTATCTCTCTTTCTTCCACTTGAATGCACGATTTTTAGGGAGTTTGAACCTTTAGTTTGACTATTAAAGGGCTATATACATATCTCTATATTTTTAGGGTTCTTGAGTGTTCTTGAGAAGGGCTGCTATGAGGTTGACGATGAAGGCTTCTTCTTCTCTCCTTGGGGCTTCTACAAGTTCCAGAATGAGCTAAATCCCCTCCTAGGGGGTTAAGGTAGCCTTGACCAAGTAATCATGTAGTATTTTGTATTTCAATTTGAGGAAATGATATTGTATATAATTGATTTCATGAATAAGAAGATGATTTATCTGAATTAGTGTTTTTACATAAAAATGGTGTATTATCTGAATTGAATTCCTATATATGAGTATGTTTATATACAATTCTTGTCTTAGAAACCATATTTGTATAATTATACTCTTGATTTTCTCATAGTGACAATGAGATTGAATTCATGAAATGGCTTTATTGGCATGTTATGTTAGAATTTGGATAAATTATGCCAAGGGAAGATGGACTATGTTACACGTTTAGATAAATTTAGTTAGGTAGATGGTTCATACCTACTGAAGATAGTTTATACTAGATGCTTGACTTTCATGTGCTAAAACTTACAATTTTAAGACCTTGATAGGCCATGCCTATGGAAGATGGCTCATACCACAATCTAGTTTAGGTGGATGAGCCATTTTAACCAAAGATGGGTTATGCTTAGTTTTGAATTGTACGAATTTCTGGAAAATGTTGTAGTTGTTTTATATTTCTACACATTATAGTTATATATAATTATTTTCCCCAAGTTGATTGCATAGAAGCATGTTTATGAGGTCTTGGTGAACTCGATTCCTTAGTTTCATCTCCTTTTTGTTTAAACCATTGATTTCATTTTAAATTCTGTTTTAAATTTATACTAAGTGACAAACCAACCAATCATCAATCCAATTTGTGACACTTATCAAACTCGAAAGTAATCTTTGAATTTTGATTGCCATAAGTTACCAATCTTCGTGGATCTATACCCTTACTTAGCCATTTTCTACTTGAATTTGTGCTATATGGTTTATATTGATACACCGCTTAGTTCACATCATTGAACCTCTCTTCGCTACAAGTGAATCCCATTTTCTTTAAGATCATGTCTGTTTTGGTGCTTTTAAATCAGGAGAGAAATATATATCTAAACATTTTGGATCTTCTTCTTTTTTTTTTTTTTTTTGGTTATAAAGTATGTAAAATTTGGCACACCAAGAAGTACTATCACCTTTTCCCCATGCCAGGTCTATCGTTCTGCCATAATAACCCTGAATCGGAGAAGGGTTGGAAAAAGAATATTATAGCTGTTAGAGGGAACTAAAAAGTTGCCTCTTTTGAGCGTTATCCAATTCCAACTATTTTTAATGACTGTTTCGTCCTTTTGTATAAAAAGTATAAAAAACACAAAAACGAGTGTGTCTGTGAAGTCTGCCTTCCTTGTTTTTGCTTATTCATTTGTCATCATATTGACATTTCTTATAATCTTCTGGACTTTAGTATTTGTAGAGCCAAGCTTTGTTATTTGGAGCTGAACTTGTGGAACAATGTCCCTTCATCCTCAGATTTCATAACCCCAGAGTTTTTCTGTAATATCTCTTTTGAGGTAATTTGCATAGACGAGTTGCAGATCCCTTCGTTCAGGAGGAACAAACATTTGCCTCGGCTCAATTAGGTTACTACTGGTCAAACGGGTGATGCCCAGCCCCAACAAATCATTCAGGCCCGATCACAGGGAAAAAGGCCCACTCAGTCGGATGATGGCAAGGGACTCGATAACGTCCCATTGGCTCAGCGGCAAAGAGTTGGTCGCTCAATCAGTTTGGCAGATGAACCCAATGTGACGGCTCATCCGGGCGTTGTTATACGTGACATTGGGTCCTTTTTTGGTGGCACTCCCTGTCCCGTTACTGTCATGCCATGGATTCCAAAGCTAGTTAGGACGGATGGGTCCTTGGTTACAGTCGGGGATACTATTTTTAAGCATGGGTCCACTGCTCTGGCCTTTTATTAGAACATGTGGACCCCTCGTGACATTCAAGTCTAAAGAGGTTTAAGCAGGAAAATGATGTTCTTCCGGTTCTCTCTTTCAGCTATAGAGGTATTCCAAATTCTCATATTGTCCGTTTATTGTGTGGCATTGCACGCTCGTTCTGTCTATACTTTGAATTTGATAGTTACCTCTTTTTGCTATGCATACCTTGTTTGGGATAGCCATTATGCAGTGGACTATAGAGGTGGCTGACCAGAATATGGCAACCCTGACTTCAGGCTGCAGGAAATTGGGGTTTCACTTGAAGGGGGTGAAGGCCCAATTGGTAGAGTCCGAGCAGAAGCGATCGGATATGAAGAAGGAGAGAAATGATCTTCTGGCCGCCCTAGAAAAGGAGCGAGTCATCCGTGTTTTATGGAGAAGAAATTATCGGATAATCGGGTTGCTTTACTTAATGTGATTAGCAGAGTGGAGAGGGGCGTCAAGGCACTGCACACTCGCTTCTCTCAAGTTGGGGCCATTAGGTACGTACACGACTATAGGGATAGATTCACTGATAGTTCGCCTCCTGAGGGTTATAAGAAGTCGTATGATGATCCTGATGACTGCGACGCTGACTTGCAGATCGTTCCTTTAGGTATCTATTCAGATCCTCCTGCTATAAAGATATTGTCGCTTATAGGGACTTTCAACATGTCCTTGTCTCCCCGCTTAATGGTACTGCTATTAGGGCACCCATCGTTCAAACTGAAGCCGAGTCTGATTAAGTCTATGATGGACAAGCCTTGGCTCTTACAGAACATGTGGTTGACTTGGAGTCTCCTTTTCATGCACAGAACTCCCAAACTGAATAGGAGAGTGTTTAACAAGATGAGGAGGCTGCTAGTTCTTAGGTATTATGTTTTTTTATAACGATATAGATGGAACCTATTGATGAGAGCTGAAAAGTACACATTTAAACCCCTTAAGCTTGAGTATTCTAGGACCTTTATCTATCTTATTTATCCGTTTTAGTACTTATTTGTGTTTTATCTATTTCAGGTCAATAATGTTAAAATGGGCTAAAAATGAGTTCTTAAGGCCTTTTTGGAGTCAAACTAAGTCTTAGCGATGATCCGGAGCAAAAAGAGGCTGATTTGGAGCAAAAAGAGGCTGATACTGAAAAGCTAAAAAGTTGGATGGATCGTAGAAAAAGTTGGATCGATCGAAAAAAAGTTTGATCGATCGAAAAAGTTGGATCGATCGAAAATAAGTTGGATCGATCGAACTGGACATACTGGCAGCAAGCTGTCACTTTTTCCGTGCGCGCCCATTTGTAAAAGAGGATTTTTAGCTTTTATCATTTTATTTTCTACATTGTAATTTTTATTTTCTCTCTCTAGAAAAGTTAGAGATTAGGGTTAGAAGAAAAGAGAGAAGTGGAGGCACATCTCAAGAACACATCTCTAAATCTACTATCTCTCCATCTCTAGAGCTTAAAAGAAGAAGAAGAAGAAGAAGAGGAAGAAGAAGATGGAACCATGTTTGGAGCTTGATTCCATGACTACATCCACCTCCTCCATGATTGACTAGATCTACACTTAGGGCTTGGATGAGCCCTAAGTCTTGTGTAATCTAAACCCTTGTATTTCTATTTTAGGGGATTTATATATATATTGTTGTGATTAGTGTTCTAGCCTTGTGAATTTCATGAATCTTGATATATTTCTATGATTTCCATGGTCTAATTCTTCCTATTAATTCTCTAGTTTATTTACATGTCTATGTGTGATTAAATTAGGAATTATGTCTCACATGATTCATATGGGTTAATTCTTCCATTGATTCTCTATTTTAATTACATGTTGTCTTATGTGTGATTATTTGGGAAATTGATCTCTACACTAGTTTTTCTATATTAATTGCATGTCTATGTGTGGTTAATTGAGAATCTAGTGATGGCTTGACATTAGTGCTTAATGGAATGCTCTTGTTATGTCTCTTAATGGTTCATACTTATTCCTTGATGGATTGTGCCTCTCCTTTAGTTTATTTTCATGCTAGTAGTGTAGTTGTAGTGTAGTGTTAGATGGGGAGACAATTCATGCTTGTTCTTTGATGTTCCATGTTTTTGAATGCAAGAAGCATATGCTCTAATATTGTGGTGTAATGGAATTTTGAGCTTAATGAAGGATTAATGACTTGTTATGATATATTGTATCTTTCACATGTGTTTAGACAATATATTCCTCTCCCAATAGATATATTGTGGCCTCTCACATGATGTTTAGACAATACATGTTTAACTAAGTCATCCTTGTGAATTATTTGGACTATGAGCTTAATGAAAGGTTTAATGACTTGATTTGATATTTTGTTCTCTTCACATGTTGTCTAGACAATATATTCCTCTTCCAATAGATATATTGTAGCCTTTCACATGTTATTTAGACATTATACACTTGTTGAGTCACCTTTGCTAGTCGAACCAATTTTGTTCACAACAATGTATTCCCCATTAATGGAAAGCAAGTGGTTAATTACATGAGCTTAGTGGTGATTCCAACACCCTAAGTCCTCTCTTCTCATCTCTTAAATCCTTATCTCTACTTAGTTTTACTTTTATTGCATTTTAATTAATTCTTTTCTAGAAGTAATCAACCAGCCCAACTCTCTTTTGCAATCATTTGGTACGCTAGAGTCGAAGTTGAAATTCCAACACGTATAATCCCTTGGGATGATCCCACTCACTCTTGCTACGTTAGTAGTGGTATTGGTAGTGGTTTTTATAAATTTAAATTTGACATAAAAGGCTTTTCTTGAACCACACATTCACTACATTTAGTTTGGCGTTTACAAGCGACCTCGTCACCTATTTTTTGATGTGATGGTGTTTTTATCAATGACAATAGGGATATTTTGCATTGGTTTCTTTTGATTTTTTTTAAATCATTAATCGTGTAAGGGTATTTTTAATCAAGTGTCTTACGATTGGTATGTGTTATCATCTAACATTATGACCTGCTCATATTATCACTTGTTGGGATTTCCTAAGTGTTTGGCTATCAGCATGTGGTGCCATTGCGACTGACACTTGTTAGACTTTGTCCAAGAGTTTGGCGATCGACATGTAGTGCCACTTGCCACTAATACTTGTTGGAAATTTTCCAAGTGTTTGGCAATCGGCATTCGGCATGTGGTGCTACTTGCTACTTACGCTTGTTGGAATTTTTCCAAGCCTTTAGCAATCGGCATGTGGTGCCACTTGTCATTGATGACTGTTGGAATGTTTCCAAGCCTTTGGCGATCGGCATGTGGTGCCACTTGCCACTGACGCTTGTTGAAAATTTTCCAAGTGTTTGGCGATCGACATGTAGTGTCACTTTCCACTAATACTTGTTGGAATTTTTCCAAGTGTTTTGCAATCGGCATGTGGTGCCACTTGCCACTAACACTGGTTGGAATTTTTCCAAGTGTTTGGTGATCGACATGTGGTGCCACTTGCCACTGTTTTGTGCTTGGCGATCGGCACTGTGCCTCTCGTCACCATTATTTTAGCTAAAAATTAGAGAATTTAATATGACCATTTGATAGCTAGAAAGAGCATTTCATTTATAGGTTTTCCAAAATAGTTGTCAATTTTGGCTCTCTAATTGCCTTACATTTAAATAATTCTTAAACAAAAAACACTAAGAAGGAGTGGTGACCTACTTCTTTTGCTGATAGTACCTTTTAAGATATGTGGCATTCCATGGCTTATCCACCTGCCTTCCACCAAAGCGTCTTGAGCCTATATGACCCATTTCCCACAATTTTTGCAATTTTTATGGTCCTTCCCATGGTTGTTTCATCTTTGGAACTATGCCCACTACCCTTTTCAATACCAGCTTTTCCAAGACAAAATTCATGTGCTTTACTTTCCTGTTATGATAGTTCATCAATGTTTGTTGGTATGAGGCGAGCGTAATCGCTGCTGACTCTTTCTTTTCCTTAAGTAAATCATGGTTAAGTTAGAGCATCTTGTCATTTCCTTCTTTGTTCCATGCTAGGGTTCCCATAGTTTGCAGTGTCTGCTCAATCAGGATGATAACTTCCGAACCATATGTTATGACGAACGGGCTTTCTCCTGTAGGGCTTCTTAGTGTTGTTCGGTATGCCCATAAGATGTTTGGGAGCTCATCTAATCACTTGCCCTTCTTATCCTCCAGTTTCTTCTTTATTCAATCGAAGATTGTTCTGTTAGTGATCTCCGCCTGCCCATTCCCCTGGGGTGGCTTACGGCTGCCAACTGATGAGTTCACATTTTATTCATTTTTTTCCCTAAATTTATATTAGTTAGTATTTTATTTTTATTTATTTTAATTAATTAGTTGATTTTTATATTTATTTATATTATTTGTAATGTCTACCAAAAAGAAGAAAAATAGATAAATTGTAGAAAGAAATTAGTGGAAAATAGGAAGTTGGCTACAGGATACAAAAGAGTATATATATATATATATATATATATATATATATATATATATATATATAATTTTTTTTCTAGTTAACATGTAACACTAGGAGCAACTCACTAAAGATGGCTGAATCTTTAGCCTATTTCTTCAGAGGTCTCAGGTTCAACTCTCCAATGTGTAAAATTTGAGTATATTTTTGGTCAAATATCCCTTTCAGCTGCCACATCATCATATAAGGCCGTCCTGCTACGTCATCATCTGGACCCACCAATGCCACATCATCAAATAAGCCCACCAGTTGCTACTTGTTATGTGTTTTATAATTTTTACTACTTGCAATAGAACGAATCCTTATAGGATAGCACTATAGAGAGGGTGTCGAACCCATAGGGAGATGAGAATTTATGTTTAGCCTTTAATTAATTTCTACTGGTTCACAGATAACTGGTTGAAGTGTTTGATTGGTTGACATGATTAAAAACTGAAATTAAACTAAATTAAACTAAGTGATTAGAGAGAGAAATCTTAGGGCTTTGACTTCACCACAATAATCATATTATGGTTAATTGTTTCAACTCTGGGGATTTAACAAATTATATTTTATATGAATTGAACTCAATAACATTCGTTCAATTCAGGTTTTAAAGAAAGATATTTTATAAAATTTAGTTAACTATAATCTGCGGTTAGCATGGACTATCCACCTACCTACTCTAACTACTTTGTAAATAAGCCATCTTTTCTAAGCATAAACTATGAAAACATTCTTTTATAAAAACGTTGCAACACCATTATATGACCTCTATTCTTATGTCTGGCATGGCTCTGCCAGATACCGTCTAATAAGAATAGGTTGAGAATAGAGAACAAACAGTTATATCTAAGATAAGGTAATAACAGTTTGTAATCTATTTAAAGTATTAAATCCAATTGAGTTGTCTCAATTGCTTAAAATCATATAATAAAAAACATAATATACATTAAATAATCCCAGAGTTAAGAACAATCAAACCATAATACTAGATTGGGTTACATCAGTGTCCTAAGAGAGTGTAATGACCCGGTCATTTTCCTCCCTTTCCTTTTTCTCAAATTTTACGGATAAATTTTTTCTGTTTAATTTTCTTTTTTGAGTTCTATTTCTCATCACTGAGTGTCGTCTCGAGTGCTTGGAAATAGTTTTCGAGACTCTTTTGTTCGGATTGACAACTTCCTTTAAGGACCGAGTCATTTCCACATTTTCATTTTTTCGACGCTATTCACTTTTCGTCCTTTCTCTATTTCGTCTTTTCCCCATTTGTCACTGTTTGGCATAACCTCAATTTTTATGCTCGGAGTTGGTTTTTGACTTCACGTGCCTTCATTTTAAGTGGTTTCCACGAAATAAGTATCTTTACTTTTGTAAAAAAGTACTCTAGTTGCTCCCGGTATCCATAGGGGCATGGATGCATAGTTTTTCATAATCTTTTTCTTTTCTTGGGGTGTTTTTCTTAAATATATTTTGAAGATATTTTATTTTAGGGGTTTTTAAGAAAATATTTTTGGAAGATATTTTCATTCTGGGTTATTAGTGTAGTTTTAACTTTTTAGAGTGGCCATTGTGCATTAATGAAAGTTAATACAAAAATGCCTCGTTTTGAGCCTAGATCCTCGTACAGGATTCATTTTCACTTTTCGTCGAGTCGTGTACTCTTAGAATTGCCTTTTGGTCGTTTTCCCCCAGTTTCAGGGTTTCTGGCCCTAGTTGCCGGCGAACTTGTTCGGGGCATATCTCTCTACTCGGGACTCGATTTTTGACAGTGTTTCTTCCGTTGTTCATATTTTCTCATTTCGGTTCTTTTTTGTTCACAGAGTTTTGTCATTTGAGTGCGTCTGCTCAAATTCCACTTTTTCGGACCCGGAGGGACCCATTTGGGGCACTTTTAGGGTTTTTCTATAAATAGGGGACTTAAAGTCAAAAAAATCGGATTTCATCATCTTCCTCCCCTCTCTTGGCCAGATTCCATGGCAGCCGTGGCTACCACCTTCTCTCTCCTCCTTTGAAGCTCTTCCCTCGTGTAAAACGCCATAGTGCCTTAGTGTTTTGTGTTCGCCTTGACAACGCACACCTTTCCCCCTTATTAGAACCCATTTTTGACCATTATTCGAGTTCGGGTTTGAAGTCAAGTTGTGATTTTCATGGGGCTTTCTTGGGATTCTTGTCCATCGTGTTGTCCCCGACAAAACCCCGAAGTATCGTCGAATTCGGAGCACTTTTCTTTCGGTGGGGATTTGAGATTTTTATCTCAAATTGAGTTAGGGGGTGTTATAGTTTATATTCTTGATGTATTACATGCTATTGATGCTTATATAATTCATTTACATGCTTTGGTATAAAATCTAGAGATTTTATTATTTATTTTTCTTGTATGAGATTTGATTTTTTCGGTTGATTATAGCTTGGTTTAAATATGTGGTATGGAATTAAATTACCCCTTGACATGGTCATTGACATATATTAAATTGAGAGCCTTTGAACAAGTATTGAAAGTTTTATTTAATATTTTTCTTGAATGAAAGATTAATTCACGTGGCCTCAACTAGCTTGAAATTAACATGTGTTGTTATATTATATTAGGCCCTAGCATGCTCTTCAACATAGGTAAATTTAAGAGTAATCGGAGATGTTTTGAAATCTAGTAATATTTAATTAATTTGATTAATTAATTTATTCCATGTGCACTGTTCACTCCATTGGATTTTCGACTTGATATTCTTGATGTGAATGCCATATACTTTCACATATATTAAATCGAAAATATTTGATTAGATTTTGAAACCTTTTATTTAATTATTTTCTAGTATTAAAGTTTAATACTCATGGCCATACCTTGCATGGAATTCACTTGTATCATGCTTTTAAATCAAGTCTTGACATGTTGTATAACATATATTAATTTGAGATCATTTGGATAAATTTCAAAATCTAGAGATTTTAATTAAATGAATTAATTAAAATCCATTCAATGGCTCATTGGTCTTGATTAAGTTTCCAACTTCGTATTCATGCTTTCCTTGACAAGTTCTTTCACATGTATCAAATTGAGAATAATCGGATAAGTTTTTAAGACTTGCATTTATTTATTTCCTTTGTATGGAATCTAATTCACATGGTTGTATCTCGTATGAAGTGAACTTGTAACTTGACATTGAACTTGTCCTTGATATATCTTGTTCATAGAACATTGGACTTGCCTTGTAATCTTGATGATTTAATCCCTTTAGTAGATTAAATTCCCTTTTATGCTTCCATCGAGTTAATCATGCTTTGATATTGAACTCTTGTCAACTTATGAATCGGACTCGTATTTCATGGACTTTTATCTTTTTATTAAGTATTGTGACCCCTGGTACCTAGGTTTCATTAATGTACTTAATGAACATGGACATTTGTCTTGGACTGGTTTAATTACACATGTGTTGTTTAGTAAGTAATTGAATCATGTATCTTATACTTGTGGTATATTTACTTCAATAGATTTCTTGTGCTATATATCTTGGTTCTAGTCTATATAGATGCACACTGTGATTTCTTGACATTTCACATGTCATCATAGTTGAGAACTTAGGGCATGACTTGTGTGTTCCAAAATCTTGGTTGTGCATGAAACGTAGTTAATGCATTTCTTGTATTTTGATACAATCTTGACTTGCACAACTTGTTGATTTTGGGACTTGGGATACCAATCAAGAATTGACATGGCTAGAACTTGGTTCTAGTACGGGAGAAAGAGAGATCCCTACACTACAGTGCGCACTAGGGGAAGGTACCCATGGGTTAGTAGTCCTAAAGTGATCCCAAGAGTACGGTTTTAATTCGGGCGATATCCGAGTATCCACATTGGTTGATTTCACTATTTAAATTTCAAGTTGCTATTCCTTGAAGATTTAAAACTTGTCATGTTATGTGAAATGCTCAAATCCTGTTAATTGTATAGATATTATGCCTTGTCCTTGATTTCATATATTACTTCTATCGTGTTAATTGGAATGCTCCAATCATGTTAATTGCATTGATAATGTAATTATTGTTAACTTATATCCGAGTATACCTTTTGTCGTGTAAATTGGTATGTCCCAATCATGTAAATTGCATTGATAATGTGATCCTTGTATTCTAGTATTCTCTTGTCGTGTTGTATGGATTATTCCAAATCTTGCTTAATTGTATTGATGATGCAATTCATATTGATTTATATTCAAGTATCCTTCTTATCATGTTCTTTGGATTATCCCAACCTTGATTCATTTCATGTATGTATATGTATCATGATTCTTGTTGATTTCACTCTAAGGTAGCTTAGGATGCTCCTTGAGTCTCATCTTGACCTAGACGTTAGGTGGCATGAGCCCTTTAACATGTTTCACCTTAAGGTGATAAATTTGTAAAATGCTAGATCGATGCATGCTCATTTACTACGAGTAGCTTTATGTTACTCACCCTGAAGTTACTGGGGATTTGTTTCAGGTACGAAGACTAGGTTCGTGAAGCTCATCATTCTTTGGATGACTTGTAACTTTTAGTTTCTATTTTATGCAAGTGTTAGCATGAAATGTCATTTTTGTAGCCTTATATGTCAAAACTTATATTCTTTGATTCTATATATGTAATGTGTACATAAGTACACTCTTTTCAATGTATTTGACATGTATAAGATAAGGCCGGAGGCCAATGACATGTATCTGTATTCTATGCACTTTTGTTTTCAAGGTTCACTATGAAAATATTGAAAAATCACAAGTATGAAAATATTAACTTTTGCATCGGGTGTGGAAATTCCATTCTTTTTCTTTCATAGGGTCTCTAGGATCATGTATGAGGTGTGGCCAAGGGCCAAACACCATTTTGTTCTAGGTTTCGCATTTTAGTTCCATTTAAAGCATTTTAAGGCATTTTTGGCCATTAAGAGGTCATATTTTGCATTTAGGACATTTTGAGGCCGCGGACCATTGGGAAGCGTCTTCAATTTCTTTTTACATTTTTGTGCATGTCCACATTTCACAAAACTCTTAAGTTTCAACTTTTGACCTATTTTTGGGCGATTTTATGAATTTTTATGAAAAATTCATGCATAGGGTGTCATTTTGAGTTCCTCTTTGTTTTGGCATGATTTGAATGCTTTAATAATGCTAAGGGATGTTTTCAAATGTGTTTGGATCATGTAGAATGCATGTAGAACCTTAGAGACAAACTGGGCACCATTTTCACACATTGCAACAGCTATTCATAGCTGCAGCAGATGTGTCGGTCGGCTGATGAGGATCCATCAGCCAGTTGACAAGCGTCGAGACCCCATTCCAATAGGCTTTTCATGAAAATCATCATTTTGGCCAGCCGATGATTGGGCTTCGGTTGACCGATCCTCCTTAGAACCCTTTTCTTCATTTTTTCCTTGGACAATTTTCTTGCATTAACTTCATGGGATCATATCTCACTCGTTTCAAATCCAAATTAGGTCGTTCTTAACTCTAAACTCAAGAGCTTGAAGTTAGATTTTCAATAGTACCAACCACACATCAAAACTTTATCTACAGTGTGAGTTATTCTAGTTTTAGTGAGATAGGTTCGTAGTAACTCTTAAACGAAGTAGGCCACTTCGTTTTAATTCCATATATTTTCTGTTCGGACTCAGAATCATGCGATTCTTGAGTCTAACTTCGCTCATTTTTCATTGTTTTTTCAATAGTGTGCACGGTGGCACCCATTTCTATGTGAAATAACCATTTTGCCCTTGGTTCATTTCTTTTCGGGTTTGGCATTCTTGCTTCATTTGCTTGGTTCATTTAAGTTTCGTGGCTTCATGGAGAGTCATCTTGGTGCCTTAAGGGTGCTGTACATCTCTTGAGGCGATTTTGTTTTATTTTTTGCTTCCGCATCTTGGATCCGTTTTGTGTTATCGCAGGACACACTGGGTTTAAAAATTCAGGGTTGTCACAGAAAGGGATTAGCTACTTTTGACGATGTTGGATATCATCTATGTTAGAGTTGTCTCCATCGTCACGGTCGGCACTTATCTTCTCAGGATCTTCACCTTCTAAGGTTGTGAAAACCCTAAAAGCCGCTACCACAGTATCAGCCTTTTTAAATAATACAAGAAAAATTGACCTCTTTTATCAGGGCTTGTGCCTTATTTTATAGAAGAAAATAAAAGCTTGGTGGGCTTTTAGGTCTTCTAGCCCATCTGGAATGAGATATGACTTGTAAAGAAAACAATCCCGTACCTTAAATCTGACATGTCATGGAAGGCTTAAGCTTTAGGAACAAGGGCTCGAGCTTTAAGGTTCGGGCTCAAGCTGTGGGAACAAGGCTCGAGCTTTTCTGGATTGGTGCTCGATCTTCACTTTAACACTTAGCCAAATTTCTTCAACTATTTTCTGAAGCATCTTTTTCTTCAACACTTAGAATATTCTCGGGCTTCATCTCTTTTAACATTGCTCGATCCAAGCTTCATGGGCTCAAGCACTAGGTACCAGGCTCGAGCTTTTGGTAATCAATACTTGAGCTTTGAGTAATGGTGCTCGATCCTTGAGGTTAGGCACGAGGCCCTGGGAGTTTGGTTCTTCATTAAATTAACTCTTCAAGTTTCGACGTCTTGTGCTCGAGCTTGAGGGTCAAGGCTCGAGCACCCTATGGTTGGGCTTGAGCACCCTGAAGGTAAGGCTCGAGCTCTAAGGTACAAGGCTCAAGCTTTAATGCCTTGTTGACTTTTCTTCTTTGACTTGTAGGGCTCGAGCCTCAAGACTTGGGCTTGAGCCTCAAGACTTGGGCTTGAGCTTTGGATCTTGAATTCCTCCAAACTTCACCATTTAAGCTTTCGATTTACTCTGAATGATCGTCAATGACTCTGTAAGCTTCGATATCAGTCTTTTCATCATAAAATCCCGATTTTAACTGTTTCTCTGGGAAAGTACCTATAAACATACATTAACCATAAATTAGTCTAACAATGGATAGAAGTATTACTTTAGGCCTTAACATATGTATATTTAGGGACTTGAATATACAAATATCCAGCGCTCATCACACCTCTAAACTTACATATTGCTAGTCCCTTAGCAATACAGAACTAAAAAGCCGCTTTCGTGGGAATTATGGTTGCATTTAGCTTATGCAACAAACCATTAAACCCCTAGGTTACCCCTAGTGGACGAGTTGTAGTCTCGTGAGGTTTCCAGTGAAAATACCCACAAACTTCTCAAATCAGTACCTTAATTGCACAGTAAGCTCATTCAAACCTATTTTCCAATCATATTATCCCTACAGTTCATTAATTAGTCAAATATAGCAAGTACAACTAATCATATAATCAAAAAAACTTTCAACTTCTAATTTCAATTTAATAACCATGGTCCCCATATGTCAGTTTAATCATTCATTCAACAATCTTAATCTCCAAAACACTTTTTTGAAAGTGATCCTACAATTCAACGTGTGGCTTACTATCCATACTTGCATTCATTCCTAGCTATTCCTCAATTCACAGGCAAACTTTTCTAATTCCAACTCCCAAGGCATTTATTAATAATTTTTTTTTCGAGGTATGCATCTTTTCAAAAAGGATACTGTGCAATGTTCAGGTCTATTAAGCTTTCTAAATTACCCATGTAACGAACTTTCAACCAATGACTCCCAGACCAGACGGTCTTAGGTCATTAAGTGATAAAGCACCCCTCCGGACCTAATTGTTCAAGTAATCTAGGTAACCTAAACCCCTTATGTAATAAGCTTTTAGCCAACGACTCCCAGACCAGATGGTCTTAGGGCATTAGGTGTCAAAACACACTCCTAAGGACTTAATCACTCAAGCAATCTAGGTACAGACCTGAACTTGATCATTTTCTACTTCTTTTCGTCATTTTTTTCTTTTCTTTCATTCACATTGGTGAAGAATTTTTTTTTTTCTTTTTATTGCATTGCATATATACCAATCTTTTTTATTATTATTTTTTCAATCTTTTTATTTTTTTATTTTTTTTTAATGCATTGGTTATCAAAATTATCAAATCTACCTTCTCATCTCAGTTTAACTCAAAACAAAACAAGACTTTTAATATTTACCCCACAGAATTCATGCAAGTGTGGATATGTGTAAAATGTAGCATTTCAAAGTTTAATTTCATTAAACAAGGATTATCCTAACAGAGTAGACCACATGCCACCAACTGATTTCAAAATTTTTAAGAATCCCTTTTCACAATATTTTAGCATATAAACCATATCTAACCAACATCAGACTGCAAACGGAGTATATAACAATCAACAGTCACAAACGTATGCTAATAACATCAAATATCATATCCTATCCTTATGTTTTAAAAATTTTCTCAAGTCCCAAATTACCTTACCCCCAAACTTATTGTGCACATTGTTCTCAATGTGGGAGAACAAAAGAGAGTTAGAAAGATATTACCAGATAAGCAGACCTACAAAGATAGACCAAAATGAAACTTAGAAGGGTAAATTGGGACATCACCCCTAAACTTAATCTGTAGCGTCTGGCAAAATCAATAAACTCCAAAACATATCAGAGTATTGTAATACCCCTAATTTTAAAAGGATAGTCTCGGTATTTTGTTTTATGGTTTTTGTGCATTTTTAAATTTATTACTTGATTATTTATCTATTTGTGTAATTGTTTACTTGTTTAAATTGAGTTATTTGTTTATTTGAAATTATATGCTTATGTAGCTGTTAGTTGTTAATTAAATATTTAAATTAAATGTTTAGTTCTGTTTTTTATTTTAATGGAGTTGGGCTTGGATAGTAGTAATGGACCAACTGTTTAGGTTGCATGGACTACTTGGATAGGAGGTTAAATGGGTACAACTAATTACCCATGGATAGTGATACATATATATATGGGTATATATGTATATAGGGTTATTATATTTATTAACTATCGTTAGTAATTAATATTAATAATAAATTTAAGTAAAATATATATATAGTTATAATATTATATAGAATATATATAGGTATATTTACAGTAGTTCTTTTTAGTCGTATTATTTGTAGCTTAGTATGTTTTAGTTTCCTTTTCTATTTTGTTTTCTTTTCCCTTAAGGTAGCAGACTTGGAATACGTATAGGACTAGGTTAAATTGTGTAAAGCCTATATATATAAATATGGTATTAGAGCCTGACCTAGCCGGAAGTGTGCGGACGAGGATGTCGGGCCTCCAGGGGGGTGGATTGTGATGACCCTGTGGGCGGGTGTGCCGTGGCGGGTGTGAGACACTGACAGGCTACTGCACTGGCGAGCTACGGGTGCACAATCCCACAATACCTGGGAAAGAGAAAAGTGAAGTGCTTCTATATAGGTGTGTCACTCTAATTGGTATGAGGCCTTTTGGGGTAAAGCCCAAGTGCAAAACCGTGCGAGCTCAGGCCCAAAGCGGACAATATCATACTATGTGATGGAGTGGGTCGTTACAAGTATCAAACTTATGGAGTAATAATAGAGAAATATCACTTGAAGTATAAATAATAAGACAATGATAACATAGGCAAAAAACATCTATATAAACGGTAATGATCAGTACAATGTTTTTAAAATAACAGACTTAGGGCAGATATATATCATAAAGAAATAAATACATCCAAAAAGACTGCCCTACTATACAAAAGTGCCTATCTAACAAAAGAAACTATAGAAAAGCCATAGTCAGCTAATCTATCTGTGGGGGAGGATCTGTAGAAATGGATGGAGTTGACTGAGTGCGGCATAGTAACTCCTCTAATATGCTCTGCTGCGCAGTCAGCATCTACTGCAGTACTGACTATTCGTCCTGCAGCTCTATAACTTGTGCATGTACTCTAATATCAGCCTGAGAAGAACTCTCAGGCTGTGCTGCATGAGCTGGCCTCCTCCTCAGAGGGGCTTGGTTATTGGAGAGATCTATCTCATCCTCTGTAGCCTCATCATCATCTGCTTTCCTAGCAGTAACTGCTATATATCCTTCATCACTAAACTCTACTGCATTGCGGCGATGTATCGGCAAATGTGTCTACACCTTATTCTATTCCTTCATTCCAAACTTTAGAGATTCATCATATGATTCCTCTTTCGGACCTACTACAAAACTGTAGCTCTAATAGCCTGGTAATCATATATGAAAAGGGTAGCATATGGGTAGGAACAGTCTTGTGTGGTCCAATTTCTGACCAAAACTCCAATAGTTGACAAAAAATCATCCTAGGAAATGAATACCAGTGCTCAAACTGCATAGCATACAGTGCTTGGAGAAAATCAATATTCCTAATATTCTTATGTCCAAGAGGATGGACATTAGCAGAGATGATAGAATCTAAAATCCATAGCCTCTTAGGAATTTTGGCTTTGGTAGTACTATTACACTTTCTCCTAGCAAATCGACCATCACACAACTTCTGAATTAAATTCTTTGTAATCGGTACCCTAGGGAAAGGCGTGAAAATGGGACAACTACACCTCTCATCTACCACCTCAGGAAGTGTATGATAACATTCTAGAGCTGCAGCAATGACACAAGGATTGATAATCAACTCATGCCCATCAATCATAGTCCTCATCTCTCAAGGGCCATCCTCACTATAAGCAAGATTGAGATAAAACAAGCGAACAAGACGAGGATATGCAATGTTAGTTACCGAGACCATAAGATGCAGAAGATGCTTGTAACTGAAAGACTTCATCGCCCATCTAGTGCGAGGATCAGTGATGAACACTTGATAATCAAAGGTCGTCTCATAACAAATTGGAATTCCTTTCTAAGCACTTGGCAAAACATCTTTAGTCACCCTAGCACACTTAGAAGGAGCAGAACGAACCATCTCTAGTTTCAATTAATAGTATCCTGCAATAAAATCACTAAAATCACCCAAAATTCGCAAAATCCTGCAATCTGGAAATTGAGGCTCGAGCTTGACCTTTCGGGCTCGAACTTCAACCAATGCTTGAGCTTAAAGCTGCAGAGCTCGAGCTCTACCTGGACTTCACCAAAACAGATCTTATAAATCAGCTCTTAAATTAATCAAGAATTGATCTAAACAACTAATATACGTTAATGATGTATAAAGGTCCAAATAATCATTCATCCAAGGAGTAACTTATGCTTTCCTCTCTGGATCTAGAAATTTATTTATCTAAGGAAGAGACAATGGAAAAAAGATGAAGAAGAAGAATTTTACCTCTGCATTTCCTGTAAATCTGCGAGGAGAATGTGAAGCATCATTAGATATGAATATGGAGAAAACTTGAAGAGACTTTATAGGGGAGGGATATCCTTTATGTCATAGGAGATGGAGTACTCAGTTTCTTAGTTTTAAAACTTTTAGAACCTAAGGCTCGAGCTTAAAGGATGTGAGCTCGAGCCTGCCGCCATAAACCCTAAAGTTAATGATGATGGAAGGCTCGAGTTAGCGTGTGCAAGCTCGAGCTTTCAGTAGCTGATGCTCGAGCGCCAAAGTTCAGGCTCGAGCATTAAGACAAATTTTTGGATTTTTTTTTTCTATTTTTATTTTCTTTTTCTATTTTATCTAAGCCTAAACTATTCTAAAAATAAAATAAACATAAAAATTACCTAAAACCTAAAACAAATAATTAAAGCACAAATAAAATAAATAAAACTAAAAATGAAATAAAACTACAGTACAACATACAAATGCTAAGTTTAACGTCGATAGCTCGACAACATACTAAGTTTAATGTTGATAACTCGACGAAAATTGACCTCTCTAGTCTAAATAAATAGGATTATGAAGTTCTACTGCCTCCACTGTGCCTCTCTACACACTACCCTCTATGTAGGGCTTAAGTTTGTCCATTGACCTTGGGTAGTTGTCCAGTCTTGCAATCTTGTATTTCAATCGCACCATAAGGTGTAACAGAAATAACCATATATGGACCTCCCCAATGTGACTTCAGTTTTCCAGGAAAAAGTTTCAGTCGTGTGTTAAACAACCAAACCTTATTCCCAGGCTCAAAAGTCTTTTGTAAGATATGCTTGTCATGAAATGCCTTAGTCTTTGATTTGTAAACCTTAGCACTCTTATAAGCGTCATTACGTAATTCTTCAAGCTTTGTTAGTTGAAGCTTCCTGTTAGATCCAACAGAGTTCATATCAAAGTTGAGCCTTTCTATGCCCAGAAAGCTCTGTGTTCTAATTCTACAGGAAGAAGACACCCTTTACCATAGATGAAATGGTAAGGTGACATACCAATCGGAGTCTTAAAAGCTATTCGATAAGCCCATAAAGCATCATTCAGTCTTAAAGACCAATCTTTACGATCTGGCTTAACCATTTTTTCAAGAATTATCTTAATTTCACGATTGGATAGTTCAACTTGGCCACTTGTTTGGGGATGATAGGGAATAACAACTTTATGAGTGATGGAGTATCTTTGTACCAAGGTATGAAAATACCTATTACAGAAGTGAGCACCTTCATCACTAATAATAGCTCGTGGCATACCAAACTGACTAAAAATGTTCGTTTGAATGAACTCAACCACGACTGCGTGATCGGCGGTTTTAGTAACAACTGCTTCAACCTATTTAGACACATAATCAACAGCCACAAAATCAATACCCCAGACATCAAAAACCTCAATGACTAAGATTGGAGTTAAGGGCATCATGTTTCTTCTGAAAATTAATCATAACTGCTGACATTGAAGGCATGACCTACAAAACAAGTATGCATCCTGAAAGAGTGAAGGCTAAAAGAAATTGCATTGAAGAATTTTAGCTACAGTTTTCTTTGCACTGAAATGACCTCCACAAGCTAAACTGTGACAGAAGGTTAGAATACTATGAAATTCACTCTTAAGAACACATCTACGAATGATTTGATCATCACAATATTTGAAGAGCTGAGGATCTTCCCAGTAGTACATCTTAATCTGAGAGAAGAATCAATCTTTTTCCTACTTTGACCAAGACAAAAGAATTTTGCCTATTGTAAGGTAGTTCACAATATCAGCAAACCAAGGCAAATCCGTATGAGAAACCCCAAACAGTTGTTCATCCAGAAAAGAATCACAAACTGGAAGTGAAGGTGAGGTATCCTAAATATGAATTCTGTCTGACCTTTTCTTATCCCAGATCTCATAATTAAACTCTTACAGCAAGAGGATCCATCGAATCAAACGGGGTTTGGTCATACAAATGGCTGAATAGAATTTTCACTTCACATTTTTTAAAAATCATTTACATGTCCATTCAAATGCCCATAGTGGGTTTCTATAGTCATACAAAGGTTTGGTAGCATTTTTGGGCATCTTTTGATCAACAATTCATCATAACTTGAGCGTCTCACGTCTTGACGCCACATATTACGTCCGAATGCCACAACCTGGAAGTACTCACATCCGGGCGCCAACACCGACTACTTCTCGCATCCGAACGCCAAAGCATGTGTCTGAACGCCATTCAATATAGAGACAACCCAGCACGCATACATCTCTCTTCGCGCACCCAACTACAGTCCGCGTCCGAACGCCATGGCTTGCGTCTGGACGCGAAAGCCCATGAAGCTAACCCGAGCCTAGCTCAGGATTTTATAAACTTCATTCCTCCATTCCTCATTCACAACCTATGCCTTCCAACTTCTAACCTTTCTTTCCCACACCATCTCAAAATCATATTTCACTCTATCCATCTTTTTTTTTCATCAATTCATCATCTTTAATCATCATCTTCCATTATCATCTTTCAATCAAGGAGGGCAAAGTTCCAAACTCCAAATTAAGGTAAGTTCTTTTCTATTCTATATTTTAACTATTGATTATTTCATAGAGATGAGAACTTGATCTTGTGGGAGATTGATTTATTGAGTGAGGAATTGTTGTGCTTTAATTCTAGATTCATGCTTATTAGATTCAAAGAATCTAATCTTCACAAGTGTTCTTTACTTTTCAGTCTTGCTCACCTCATGTTCGACAAAAGTCTAGAACCATCTTCATTCACTCAAATGGCCTCTACTTCTGCTTCTAAGCGTCCTAAAAAATCTAAGGGATCTTCTAAGGAAACTACTGATTCAGATTGGTCTAAATGGCCACTTCAATTTGAAACTACATTTGATGTTAGGAATGTCTTTCGTAGGCGTGCTGACACAGACTGGGCAGTCAAAAATCTCAGGAAACGTGGACTAGCATCTATATTTTAGCCCTATCATAATATGGTTCATCCTCGCTTAGTTCGTCAGTTCTACAAGAATCTTTCATACAAACCTCAGGAACCAACCAAGCTTTCAACTGAAATTGATGGCACCATGCTTTCGTTTACATTGGATGATATTGCAATTACATGTCGATGCCCAATTAACTCCCCAGTTGATGTGGACGGTCAGCCTATCTATGCTCCCCTCCCAGATATTCTTGATTTATTGGATAACCTAACAGATGTTTTGAAAGAAGTAGCACATAGCAATCTCAAAAGCTTAGATAACACCTCACCTAAAAGGTCCTTTGTTCCACCCCGAATTTAGTTCATTGAGGTTCTACTAGCTATGAATGTTATTCCAATTGGAAAACCTACGGAAAATAACAGTGTCCTTTTGGATTGTCTCTTTTCAGTAGAGAATAACTTTTGGTTTTCTGTTCCCACTCTGATTATAAATCAAATCTTAAAGATTTATAACAAATTGATTGTCCGCAAAAAGGAAAGTTCTTCGACTTGGTCCTTCCCGTTTCCCTATTTAAGCACAAAGATGATTAAGAACCAAGGGTTTGTGATTCCACGTAATGAGCAACGGGCGACTGCAAAGAAAGTTTACAATTTCAAAGACTGGAAGGAGTAACTTATTTGTTGATTCCATATTTGATCAAGAGGTTTTGCCCTTTAAATGTCAAGAGTATACCATACATTCTCAGCATTACTATTACTATTTCAAAGGGCAGCCAAGGGATATTAAAGGTTCATGAGTTGCTCTTTCTACATGTGTGTAACCTTTAATAGCACTTGCTGGGAATTGTACATTGCATCACATACCTTAATTTCATGAGTTATATATAAATATACAAGCTGCAGCAAAGTTCTCTAATGTTTTCATTGAAGTGTATTTCTGTAAATATGTCAATAGACTCGAGGATATCTTGGTCAATTCAAATTGCTGAGATAGTGTGAGATACTCTACATATGGTGCATTGTACAAAATGGTCTTCATTTATATGATTAAGCTCAACATTTTTCTGGTGTGCAATATGTAACAACAAAGGGGTATTTGAGAGAGTTTGTGTACAAATGAGGTATGAAAAGCTTGCTGCCACATGGCCTTGTGGTCCTACAGAGAGAAAGGTGCATGTTCAGACATTGGCTGTAGTGAGAAGATCTTATCCTCACTAGGGTTTTGAGTGTGACTATAAAGAGGCTGCTATAGCCTTTTTACAAAAGTGGCCTACTCTAAAAACCAAAAGAGCTGCAAAATGAGCTGAAATGAAAAAGAACTCTCGAGAGACTATAATGAAGATATTTTACTGAGTTATACATCTATCAAGTGAGCTGAATTTGCCTAAGAATCACACTAATCTGAGTATACAACTTGAAGAAGAAAAGAAGGGCTGGTAGCAGCTGATTTCTGGTGTAAAAGCAAGGTTTGAGGTGCTGCATTTGGCTTAAGTTGGTATTAACACATAAACAAGGTTAAGGCAAGTTTGTTTTCTTGATTTACATCTGTAGTTAACCTGTGTTTCACTATATTCTAGCTGCTGTTACTTTTAGTATCTTAAAACCCTTACAAGCTTGATTTTCTAGTTTAAGTACTTGAAATCTGAGGGTATCTTGTTTAACTCGAGCCATTTATTGATTATCTATCTACTGAGCATGTTTAATGTGGTGGTATAAAGCTAATTTAGTGGTAACAAGGGCAAAAAACTGATCAGTTCAGTTTATGGTACAACAGACCTCATTAATTAACTTTATTAGTGTTCAAAAGCCTGTTGTGTGCACTGTGTGTTCAATATCATCAAGCTATTACTGTGATTTTCATGTGAGCATATCTAAATTGATAGTATATGAATGGAGGAACCAAAAACCTAGCTATGCTACTGCAGAATTACATTTTTGTCCCTATGAATAGTGCTGCTGCTGAATACACCAGTAAAGCTTGTTTTGAACTGTGATTTGATATATACTTGCTATAAACTGAGAAGTGGAAATTGGAGAATATGTTATATGTTAAATGAAAGTTGTGAGAACTAAAATCAAGGAGGTCCAGCCATGAATTTACTGATTTACCCCTTAAACCAGAAAGTTACAGGTGCAGCAAAGTGCACCTGCTGTGAGCTTTTAACTTGCTATTTATGAGCTGCTATGGTGTGTCCTTATTGATATAACATGTCCTAGCATTAGACCTAGTGTAACAAATTATTTTCAAGATGAGAAAGTCTTTGGTTTTTGAAGAATTGAAGCATCTTAAGGCAGAGTTTTGAGAAGGCAGAGTTTTGAGAAGGCTGCAAAACAGGTTTTTAATTCTGAAGAGGCTGCTGTGAGCATACATATTGTTATACCTTGCTTTGTTTGATGTGATTAATATGTGAGCAAGTGTATATTTCCTATTTAAGACTGTGGGAGTCTATTTCAAGCCTAAACTGAAGCTACATTGTGAAGACACCATACTAACCTCAGTTTTGGGGTTTTGAGCCTTTGTGAAGTGAAAGTGTAATGCCTTGCTCTAATCACTGTGAATTCTATTGAGCAAAGTTATTTGAAGATATCAAGGCTGTGGGTGACAAGTGCAGGTTATTTCTAAAGCTGCAGAGTGAAGTTACTTCTTTGCCCTTGGTTTTAGGGGTTTTATCTCATTGTGCACTTGATGTGATCTACCTTGCTGAGTTTATTGAGAAAGACATTTATGCAAGTGTAAATTGGCTATACAGAGTTGTGGAAGTCCTTTGGAGGACATCCTTGGAGCTGCATTGTGAAGTTACCTTTAAACCCTTAAACTTGGGGTTTTAGCCTTTTGGGAGCTGTTATTGTTCTACCTTGCTTAGCTACTTGTGTATTCCATACAAGCAAGTGTATTTATTTTATTCAAGGTTGTGGGAATCTAGTTTGATCATCAAGTGAAGCTGCATTTTGTTTTGACAGTTACATCCATCTTGTTGCAGAGAAGTGAAGCTAGGGTTTCTTCTGTTTCATACTTATAGCTGTGTATTCATTCTTTTCTTGTGTTCCAGCTTAAGTATCATGTATATGGTGTGTTGACACCTTCTTTCATTGTTGATTAGCTCTTGAAAGCTTTTGTGTCCAAGCATAGGGGTTGTGGATTGGGGAGTGCCTGTGTGCACATTGTTTGATCTTGTGTGTGTGTAGAGGCTGTGAAAGTCAGTGTCTTAGTGAGTACAAGTTGGTTGGAAAGTGGGGCAACTGAGTGAGTAACTACTTACATGCAGCAAGTGAAGATAGTGAACTAGTGAGTGTGGATTGGTTGTGAAAGCTAGTATCAATTCTTGTACAAGGGTGTGCGTAGTGAGTGAGATAACTAAGTGTGTAACAAGGTTATACTACTAATGGAGGCATTTATTGGCTGAGGCCAAGAACCAAGGTTTTTTTCGTATTGATAGGGTTTCCTTGTATATCTTGTGTCATTGTGATTTGATTGATTGCATTAGTTTTATCTTCTATGTTATGCATGTTTGTACTCAAGTGAAAAAGAAGAAGAAACTACCTAGGACCAATTCAACCCCCCCTTCTTGGTCCAACAATTGGTTTCAGAGCCTTGGTCTACTTAACCAAGGAATTAACAAGCATGCAGTAAAGATTCTTGGAACATAATGGAAGGTCTATGCATTGACCAAGCACCGTGTCTTGATAGTACAAACTTTGAAGATTGGAAAGTTAGAATGGAGGTTTATCTAATGTCACAATCATATGATGTGTGGTATGGTGCAACTAAGGGATTATTTGTGTTTAATGAAGATGGTATGTCAAGTGATTCAAAGGGAAAACAAATTATACTCAGTGGTCTAATTCATCAGGATCTTGTGAAGGTCAAGGGTTGTCAATCATCTAAGGAAGTGTGGGACTTACTTGGGAGGGAATACACTTCTCAAGAAGTCTATAAAGCATTAGAGACAATCAATGATATTATCACTCAGGATTCTAACTCTCTTGTTCAAAAAGAAGAAGCTAAAAATGACATTTATGTTAAAGACCTATAGTTCAAACTCTCAGTCTTTGTTTCTTTTTCACTTGTTATTTATAACTTAGTGAAGCTTAGATCAAAGGACATCATTCTCAAAGAAAGCTTCACAGCGCTTTTGAAAGCTGAAAGCAAGGTTAAACATGGTTCTAGTGTTAAGGTTAATTGTATTGCAAAGGATCTCCACAAGGGTTTAATTCTGCAGAGTTTTAAGAAGAAGATACACTCAGTAAAAATTCAAGGAAACTCTAGTGTGAGTTGTCTAAAGAAAGCTTTAATATGTAGATGGAGTTCCAAAACTGGTGGATCATTTAAGCAACAAACTGAAATGCAAAGTGAAGGTGTTCCCAAAGAAGAAAGTGTTTTACTTGAATATACTGGTGACAAACTGTACTTTAATTGGCAGTTTTCAAGAAGTGTACCTCTTGGTTCACCTAAAGCTGATTCAGTTGTTATAAGCTCCCTCTTATTAATAGCCCGCTATCTAACTGATTTCAGATCTAGAAATTCCTTGAGAAGATTTGGAAAATACAGGAGATTGCATCTGTGGTGTCCTATCTCTTATACATCTGAAGACGGGCTAATGATTTCTCATGATTGTTTGAAGAAAGTTCCTAATCTGACATAAGAAACTAGTTGTATGCACAGAAGTGGTGTTGCAAGATGTTCAAAACAGGCTCAGTTATTAGCATCTAAAGATAAAGCTGTCTTTGTACATAAAGAGGTTCACTTTGGAAAAAGGAGAAGATCACCAGATATTGAATACATAAGGGTTCACTGTCTCTCTTCTAATAATCCTTTCAGCAAACTAAAGATGGTATACTCAGTAAGAAAATGCAAGCACTCAAGTTTCAGGATCAACACATTCCTCTTAATATCAAAAGCTGGTTATTACATCAAAGCAAATGGATCCCAAGCCTCAAAGATGATTGCTTGAAGTCTTGCAGAATTCTCAAATGCTCTTGATCTTAAAGCCTCCTTAAGTCTATCAAATCTGAAATCCAAAAATAAGGTGAATCGAAGGTCGCTTGAAGAAGAAATGGATGAAGAAGACAATCACTCTACAATACAACTCTCAAATAAATCCAAAATTCAGTGCGAAACTAAGGGTACTGCAAGTTGTTTTGTATTAAATCACTCACCAGTCTCTTCTACAATCAAGATTTCTGGCTTGTTCTCAGCATTGTTGGATGAAGATGGAAATTTTAGTCATAGGGTCTCTACGTTAAAGCCTTTTAAATTCACTTATCTCTTCAAAACCTCCACCTCTCAGAGATAAACCTGTTCATTATTCAGATGAAGAAAGGGGAGAAATATTACAATGCAATCTCAAGTTCTCTAAAGTTAATACTTCTGGTCCTTTAAACTTTGGTCTACTCTCAGATTTTATTCACTCACTTGTTAAAGGTTCAAGGCCTCCTCCACTTAGAGACAAAAACTTGCAAATTCATGCTACAGGTGTGGTGATTAATGTAGCAGCTAAATCAATCCATTGAATCTCTTTAAAAGACATATTCAGCTGGGGTTTCAGAAATTCAGCACCTATGTCATTCAAAGCTCCTAGATATCACTATATGTATTCACAATCTCAAGGGTTGACAAACTCAGGCCTCCTCCTCTCAGAGACAAGAATTTTAAAATCAATTCAGCAGGTATGGTGTTTAATTTGGCAGCTCCTTGTCAAAAATTCTCCTATATCTTACTTCAAAGTTTGTATCTCATCTGCTCTGATACTTTCAAGTTAAAAGCTGCTGGCCTTCAATACTTCAGTGTTAATCCCATCCACCTTTTGACTTCCAATGTCAAAAAGGGGGAGAAATGAATCAAAGGATTTTTAACATATGAAAGTGCAAAAGGGGGAGATTGTTGATCCCATGTTTGATCAAGAGGTTTTGCACTTTTCTGTCAAGAGTATACCATACATTCTCAGTATTACTATTACTATTTCAGAGGGCTGCCAAGGGATATTAAAGGTTCATGAGTTGCAGGGGTATTCTAGTCTTTCTACATGTGTGTAACCTTTAGTAGCACTTGCTGGGAATTGTATATTGCATCACAGACTTTAATTTCATGAGTTACATATAAATATACAAGCTGCAGCAAAGTTCTCTAATGTTTTCATTGAAGGATATTTCTGTAAATCTGTCAAGAGACTCGAGGATATCTTGGTCAATTCAAATTGCTGAGATAGTGTGAGATACTTTACATATGGTGCATTATACAAAATGGTCTTCATTTATATGATTAAGCTCAGCATTTTTCTGGTGTGCAATATGTAACAGCAAAGGGGTATTTGAGGGAGTTTGTGTATAAATGAGGTATGAAAAGCTTGCTGCCACGTGGCCTTGTGGTCATGCAGAGAGAAAGGTACATGTTCAGTCATTGGCTGTAGTGAGAAGGTCTTATCCTCACTAGGGTTTTGAGTGTGACTCTAAAGAGGTTGTTATAGCCTTCTTACAAAAGTGGCCTCCTCTAAAAGGCAAAAGAGTTGCAAAATGAGCTAAAATGAAAAAGAACTCTCGAGAGAATATAATGAAGATATTTTACTAAGTTATACATCTATCAAGTGAGCTGAATTTGCCAAAGAATCACACTAATCTGAGTATACAACTTGAAGAAGAAAAGGAGGGCTGGTAGCTACTGATTTCTGGTGTAAAAGCAAGGTTTGAGGTGCTGCATTTGGCTTAAGTTGGTATTGACAAATAAATAAGGTTAAGACAAGTTTGTTTTGTTGATTTACATCAGCAGCTAACCTATGTTTCACTATATTCTAGCTGCTGTTACTTTTAGTATCTTAAAACCCTTACAAGCTTGATTTTTTGGTTTAAGTACTTGAAATCTGAGGGTATCTTGTTTAACTCGAGCCATTTATTGATTATCTATCTACTGAGCATGTTTAATGTGGTGGTATAAAGTTGATTTAGTGGTAACAAGGGCAAGAAACTGATCAGTTTAGTTTATGGTACAACATACCTCATTAATTAAATTTACTAGTGTTCAAAAGCCTGTTGTGTGCACTGTGTTCAATATCATCAAGCTATTAATGTGATTTTCGTGTGAGCATATCTAAATTGATAGTATATGAATGAAGGAACCAAAAACCGAGCTATGCTACTGCAAAATTACATTTTAGTCCCTATGAACAGTGCTGTTGCTGAATACACCAGTAAAGCTTGTTTTGAACTGTGATTTGATATATACTTGCTATAAACTGAGAAGTGGAAATTGGAGTATATGTTATATGTTAAATGAAAGTTATGAGAACTGAAATCAAGGAGGTTTAACCATGAATTGACTGATTTACCCCTTAAACCAGAAAGTTACAAGTGCAGCAAAGTGCACCTGCTGTGAGCTTTTAACTTGCTGTTTATGAGCTACTGTGGTGTGTCCTTATTGATATAACATGTCCTAGCATCAGACCTAGTGTAACAAGTTATTTTCAAGATGAGAAAGTCTTTGGTTTTTGAAGAATTGAAGCATCTTAATGCAGAGTTTTGAGAAGGCTGCAAAACAGGTTTTTAATTCTGGAGAGGCCGCTGTGAGCATGCATATTGTTATACCTTGCTTTGTTTGATGTGATTAATATGTTAGCAAGTGTATATTTCCTATTTAATACCATGGGAGTCTATTTCAATCCTAAACTGAAGCTACATTGTGAAGAGACCATACTAACCTCAGTTTTGGGGTTTTGAGCCTTTGTGAAGTGAAAGTGTAATGCCTTGCTCTAATCACTGTGAATTCTATTGAGCAAAGTTATTTGAAGATATCAAGGCTGTGGGTGATAAGTGCAGGTTAGTTCTGAAGCTGCAGAGTGAAGTTACTTCTTTGCCTTTGGTTTTAGGGTTTTATCTCATTGTGCACTTGATGTGCTCTACCTTGCTGAGTTTATTGAGAAAGACATTTATGCAAGTGTAAATTGGCTATACAGAGCTGTGGAAGTCCTTTGGAGGACATCTTTGGAGCTGCATTGTGAAGTTACCTTTATACCCTTAAACTTAGGGTTTTAGCCTTTTGGGAGCTGTTACTGTTCTACCTTGCTTATCTACTTGTGTATTCCATACAAGCAAGTGTATTTATTTTATTTAAGGTTGTAGGAATCTAGTTTGATCATCAAGTGAAGCTGCATTGTGTTTTGACAGTTACATCCATCTTATTACAGAGAAGTGAAGCTAGGGTTTCTTCTGTTTCATACTTATAGCTGTGTATTCATTCTTATCTTGTGTTCCAGCTTAAGTATCATGTAATGTGTATGTTGACACCTTCTTTCATTGTTGATTAGCTTTTGAGATCTTTTGTGTCTAAGTATAGGGGTTGTGCACTGGGGGAGTGCCTGTGTGCACATTGTTTGATCTTGTGTGTGTGTAGAGGCTATGAAAGTCAGTGTCCTAGTGAGTACAAGCTGGTTAGAAAGTGGGGCAGCTGAGTGAGTAACTACTTGCATGCAGCAAATGAAGATGGTGAACTAGTGAGTATGGATTGGTTGTGAAAGCTAGTATCAATTCTTGTACAAGGGTGTGTGCAGTGAGTGAGATAGCTGAGTGTGTAACAAGGTTCATACTAATAGTGGAGGCATTTATTGGCTGAGGCCAAGAACGAAGTTTTTTCCCTATTGATAAAGTTTCCTTGTATATCTTGTGTTATTGTGATTTGATTGATTGCATTGGTTTTATCTTCTATGTTATGCATGTTTGTACTCAAGTGAAAAAGGAGAAGAAACTACCTAGGACCAATTCAACCCCCCTTATTCTTGGTCCAACATTATTGCCCGCAATGGTGAAGTAACGAAATGATCATGCTCTTGGAAGAGCTGGCACTTCACCTTCTATTTTGAGGATGGACTTGTGTCGTTCTTTAGTTTTTATAGTTCATGCTATTTATTTTTAATTTGTGTGTTTTGAATAATATTAGGATTTGGGTTGTGTTTGGTATAATAATTGTGGGTGCACTTTTTGATGTGCACATATTTTGGTTTTCTTTCCCAGTTTTGAATAAATCATGACATATTACTTCATATTTATATCTTTATATATGTCTATGCTTTTATGCTTGGTACCCAGTTTTGTGAACAGATTATATGGTCCAAATTTGGGGGAGAGAAGTTTAGCTTTGTCACTACAACTGATTGCACTGGAGTTATTATCTCGCATTCGGTAGTTTCTCTCCTTTTACACTTCTTTGCATGCTTAATTTCTATACTTGTTTTCATACATTGAGGACAATGTATCATTCAAGTTTGGGGGTGTTGAGAGTTAGCTATTCACAGGCATATTGTCATTGTTGAGTATGGTTGAATTTTTTATTTATAGGTGAATTGATTTGTTAACATATATATATATTTATATATATATTGTATGGTTAGGTAAATGATTTTTGGTGCTATGGGAACTAAGTTTGGGAGAAATTTATATGATTAATACAACTTGTATGCTTATATAGGATATTATTGAATGATTGAAAGTTGTTAGCATAATTGTTCAAATGAAAAAAAGGTCCATTGCATGATTTAAATATCTTATTTTGAAGTCTTTCATGTCTAAGTGACTTTACAATGCACATTGAGCACACCGAAAATTGCATTCCCTTCCTTATGGTTTTACTTAATTGGCTCCTTGAATTAGTAAGTCGGATGAATGAAATAATCCTCGGCATTAAAAAAAATAATAAAAAAAAACTGCATTATTTCAACATGTCAACTAATTAAAAAAGGAAGATAAGGAAATAATGTAAGATGTATGATTAGTTTGAGTTCGTAGCCTAACCATTCCGAGTCATTACGCCCTTAGGAGTGTCTTTGTACTTAACGCCCTAAGACCATCTGGTTTGGGAGTCATTGGCTCAATACTTATTATATGGGGTGATTAGAGAGCTTAAGGAACTTGGACATTGCACATGGTCATGCATATATTAAAAAAAAAAGAAAAGGAAGAGAAACACAAAATATGTTCAAATAAATACATACTTTGGATTATGATTTCAAAAGATAGATTAAGGATAGGAAAACATTGAATGAGCCATAAAAGGATTAAAAGTGCATTTTAAAAAGAAAATGAAATTTCGGTTCACTTTTAAGGAACTTGAGATGAAATTCTATTATAAATGAGATGTTGAAGATTATGTATGAGGACTAGTTTGTTGATACATGAATGTTGGGAATTGAATATTATTTTGAGATACCATTGTATGTATACCTGTTGTAGTCTTCATGATAGAATTTTTCCCTAAAGTCATATGTTTCAATATTTACTAGAATGAGCCTTGTGCTTAATGTTTGTGGGTTTCATTTCTAGTAAACCCTCACGAGACTTCACTCGTCCTCTAGGGATACTTAGGGGTTTAAAAGGCTTGTTGTATATGCTAAATGCAATCGTCACTTCTACGAAAGAGGAGAAGTTTGTGTTTCAATTTTGTTTTGCTAAGAGACTAGCAAAATGTAAGTTTAGGGTCTGATAAGCATCAAATATTGCATATTTAAGCGCCCTTAATTGCATTAGTTAAGTCCATTATTTGATCTATGTATATAGATTAACAACATTTTTATGTTTTTGTGTCTTTGCAGGTCTTATTGCGAAAAAAGAAATAAAAACAAGGTTTTAAGGGTTTTTGGAGCACAAATTATACCAGGCCTACATATCTAGTGGTTTTTGAGGAGAAATGACCTGAATAGGCGATGGATGCGACCAGAGCTAAAGAAAAAAGAAGAAGCCAAAGTAGCATGCCTCGCGTCCGAACGCAAGAGCTAGCGTCCGGATGCCACCTTTCAGTACCTCACATCCGGACTTAAGACTTGGCGTCCGGACGCTAAACCATCAGGACCTCACGTCCGGATGTCATTCTTTGCATCCGGACGCAAGACCACGGGCCCCCATTTTAATTAAGTCCAATTTTGTTATATCTTGAGCAGAAATTCAAATTTTGAATGAGTTATTTTATTTAGAAACTCATGTAAGGATAAAGAGGGGCAAAAGGCTTGTATCAAGGAGTTAGTTTTGGTTTTGAAAAAATATATTGTGAGGGAAAGGATTTCTCTTAAGGTTCTTGGCTAATTTTTGCAACAATGGTGAGAAGAGGGATTTCCTTCTCTTCTTCAATCCTGGAGGTTACTGCCATATCCATGAGAGGCTAACTTCTTTTCTAGGGAGTTGATGTAACCTAGACCAAATAAACATGTGTTGCTTTGTATTTCAATTTGGGGATTTCTATTGTATATATCCAGTTTCATAAATTAGAAGTATTTACATTGAATTGATATATGTGATTGTCATTTGAATATATATTTGTGTTGATTTGTTATCTTATCTTAGAAATTACATTGACACAATTATACACTTGATTTCCTATAGTGACAATGGGAAAGAATTTATTGAATGGTTATATTGGCATGTAATTGAGCATTTATATCGGTTATGCTTAAGGAAAATGGATCATGCTACACCTTTAGATTAATGTAGTTAGGTAGATGGTCCATACCAACTGAGGATAATCTATGATATTTAATTAATTTCATGTGCTGCAGCATACCATTGAAGGACCTTGATAGGCCATGCCTAGGGAAGATGGTTCATACCACAGCCTAGTTTAGGTGGATGAATCATGCTAACCAAAGATGGGTTATGCTTAGTCCTGAAATGTATGATCTTCTTGACGATGTTGTGGTAGTTTTATACTTCTACACATCTTTTTATATATATAATTGTCTATCCCCAAGTTGAGTGCAATTTCCCATGTTTATAAGGTTGAGGTGAAGTCAATTCCCTAGCCTTCTCTTTATAAGTTTAATTCATTCTAATCACATTATTTACTGTTTTATGTAATTTAAATTCGTAGGTTAAGTGACAACCCAACTGAATCATCATTTCTTTTATCAACTAGAAAGTAATTTTACAATTCTGTTTGTGAAAAACTAGTAATCTCTGTGGTTCGATAACCCCCTACAATAGCATTAATCTACAATGATGAATGCGTTATTGTTATAAGTGGAATTTTTAAGTAGTACACATTTGTGAAGCATCATCAATGCACAAAAAAAAAAATAAATAAATAAAAAAATAATAGCCTCCACACAGGCCGATGTCTTCTACAAGAAGGTACGCTTGGACTTAAAATATAACAATTCAATAAGCCGCCACTTGGGCTATCCAAAGCATGCAAGAGAATAGACAATTAAGGTTCAAGAATTCAAAGAAAAACTTACAAAAGGTCCTTAAACAACTTCAGTTTTTATTGCTTCAAGGTCCAAGGTTTGCTCCACTTTGCTTTAAGTACCTAATTGACAAATATCAAATGAGAAACTAAAATAAAATGAACTTTAAAGTAAACAATCAACAAAGAACTAATGTCAAATTCAATTCCTTGAACCGTTAGATCCCCGGCAACGGCGCCAAAATTATGATACGACTCGAGCGTGTGCACAAAATAATGCATAACACTTTGAGTTTAGAAATAGTGTCAAATGGACATCATATTTTATAATTTATAAAACCACTTAACACCTTATACTATGGAGTATGAAGTGAGAAGGGATTGTCCCAAGATCTAAAAATGTTGGTTTTTGGAATTGATTCTACCTTAGTGCTTATGTGAGAGCTAAAGAGAGGTTTGTTTAGTGATTAGAACTAATTTGAACTTAAATAATGCAATGGAATTAATGCTTAAAAGAGTAGAGTTAAGAAATTGGGAAGGAGACTTAGGGCATAGGAATCACCACTAAGCACATTCCTTAACCCACTAACTTTCAACTAATTGGAGAAATAATAATATGTAATCTAAATGTGGCTAACAATTGCAATGAAGATTATGAACATCAATTTCAAGCATGAATCGTCTACATACTAACAATTAAACTAAGTGTAGTGTAATTCACTAATTCAAAGTATGATCCATCAATTCAAGTTACAATTTTAGTATACATTAATCAAAAGGATAATGAAATTATGACAATAAGCATGGAAATCAAACACAAGCATGGATTGTCTACTTAACTAGGAATTAAAATGTAATAAAACTAATCAAGTATGAAATTAAACTAATTATGTAGTGCAATCCATCTAGTAGAAGCATTATCCATCAAATTAAACCACAATTACAACTAATTAACACCATGTATAGCCATCACAAGATTCAATTAACAAAGAAATCAAGTGTAGAGGTTGATTATCAATTGATCACATATAAGACAACATGAGATTCAAATAGACAATCAATTGGAAGAATTAATTCATTTTATTCAAGACTACACATCTATTACACAAATTAATCCCCAAAAAGTGAAAAGAGAGACAGATTAGGTTACATGCTTAGGGTTTATCCAACCCTAAGTTGAAGAATCAGCCACTCATGGTTGATGGATTCAAGGTGTCAACAAGTTCCATCCTTTGTTTCATCATCTTTGTGCTTTTCTTTTCAAACCCTATCATGTTCTTCTTTTTCTCCTCTCTTTCATGTTTCCAAATAGAACGATATATAAAACTAATACAGAAAAACTAATTAATTAATAAAACAAAAGATCACCTAACTAATGGGTCTTGTTTTTCCTTTTATACAAGCCCTCTTGGAGCCAACAATTCAGAAATTTAACCCAAGACAAAATAATCTTGTAGCCAAATAAATAGGTCAACCCTGTATCTTAAATTGCTGCAAGTAAGCATGGCGTCTGGACGCAAGATTTGGCATCCGGACGCAGTACATTGAAGACTTGCGTCCGGAAGCGGATGTTGGGGTCCGGATGCAGTGCATTGTGGACTTGCGTTTAGACGTGGATGTTGGCGTCTGGATGTAGTGCATTTTCTGCTGCATTCTTGGCACTTTTCTGATTTATTCTGGAATATTCTGGAACTTCTGTTTGTCTCCAAAAAGGTGGTAATGGACTAATTTAAGCCCGTTTGAACTTTATTGCCCTGAAATAAACACAAGCATAAATTAGAACTAAAATGGAAAATTAAGATAGATGTAAGGACTAAAATACCCTAACTTAGGTGCTGAAATATGCAACATTTAAGCACTTATCATAATCTTCTATAAATGGAGGCACAAGGCTTTCTCTCTTAGTTATTTTCTCTCAATTACTAGCGGCTTTTATGGTTTTGAAGGTAGAGATCCCTAGAAAAGAATTGTGGTCCATGGCGATGAAGACTACGACAACACATGATATCTGACATCTTCATGAGTAGCTAATTCCTCTCTTAGGGCATTGATGTAGCCTGAATTCGAGTGTTATGGTTTGATCGTTCTTAACTTTAGGGATTTATATGTTTATGTATCTTAATTGCATAATTATGAGCAACCGATTACAGACCAGTTGGTGTTTTAATGAAGTAATGGTTTTTGAATTATTATTATCTTGTCTTAGATATAATTGCTCTTAAACTGTTCTCAACCTGTTCTTACTGTACGGTATGGTAGAGGCCTATTGGACATAAGAATGGAGATTATGCAATGGTATTCAAACATTTTTCATGAATGAATATTTTCATAATCTATGCTTAGAGAAGACGAGTTATACTACAACATTAGATTAGAAGTAGGTAGGTAGATAATTCGTGCCAACCGAAGATATGTTATAGTTAGTTGAAGTTCATGGAACATCTTTCTTTAAAACCTGAATTAAACGAATGTTATTGAGTTTAATTCATTTGATACATAAACTGTGAAATCCCAAGGTTGAATGGTTGACCATAATATAAGATTCGTGGTGAAGTCAAACCCTAAGACTTTCTCTCTTTTGATTTTTTTATTTAATTTAATTTAGTCTTTATTTTATATTCGTGACAAACAATCAAATCAATCAACTTTTATTTTTGAATCAAAATTATATTAATTGGAGGCTTAAATAAATTACAACATTCTCTATGATTCAACACCCTTAATATAGTCCTATTCTACAAAGATTCGTGCTATTGAGAGTGGTATATTGACACATATCATGTCCTAGTCTTCTCTGCTACAACCAACTATGTTTATTTGATGACATAAAGCATTTAACATCTTGATCATGAAGTTCACCCAAAAGCAAAGTATATACATTTCCACTTCTAGGGCCACAAAATATTTGAGTTCTATTATTTTCAACAATGCATTTATCCATTTTAAAAATCACATCAAATCCCTTGTCATATAGTTGACTCACATTAAATAAGTTATGCTTTAATCCTTCAACAAGTAAGACATTATCAATAGTTAAGGAAGAAGAAATACCTATGGTTCCGATGCCAATTACCTTGCCTTTGGAGTTGTCTCCAAATGTAACGTTTCCTCCGTTATTTGATTTTAGGGAAGAAAATTTTGAGTAGTCACCCATCATATGCCTTGAACATCCACTATCTAGAAACCACTTATCCTTGAGAGATGAAGATGCCTTCAACCATCCTACAAGAGAGTTTTTAAATGATCTTCACTTGGTACCCAAATTTTGTTGGGTCCATATTAGTTAGGTAGATGTATGTACATTCCTTTAAGAACCCATTTCTTCTTGATTTTCAGCCTTTTATTTGAGCAATCTTGTATAAGATGACCTATTATTTTACAATAGTTACATCTAATATTCTTAGCTTCATTTTTAACAAAATGATCAAACAAATGTTCTCTCATTTTCAATAAGCATGCATTTTTGTTAAAATGATCATATCCTAATCCATGTTTTTGAAAAACACTTCTTTAGCTTACTAGCATGCGTTTCAAATTTTTTGTACCTTGAGTAAACCTCGCTAGACCATCAATTTGATCTTCAATAATTAATTTCAAAATTCATTTTCAGAAATAAGATCATTAGATGCAGATTCTTTCAGCAAGATACATTCTTTTTCCTTTTTCAAACAATCATTTTCATTTTCAAAAGTTTCAAGTTTCTTCTCAAGGATGAACTTTTCTCTTTTAAGAGAAGCACATTTTTTAACCATTTTACCTAGTTCATGATGCAATTCTTTAAAAACATCAAGTAGTTCATTGTAAGTATCAACTAAATCATCATAAGAAATATGCACATCAGATGAAAAATCAAAATTAGAGTTTACCTCATCCCTATTTACCATGAGACAGAGAAAAGCCATTTCCTAATCGCTTCCGGAGCCATTTGAGTCATCATTTTCCCATGTGGCTTGCATTTCCATTCTCTCACTCTTTTTTTTTTTTTTTTTTTTCCCTCTTTGTGAATAAGACAATCAACTTTTAAAATGCCCTGGTTTTCCACAATGAAAACAGGCAGGTGTATCCCGTTTGCCTTGTTCATTGGGTGATTCACCTTTTTTGAATTTTCCCTTGTTGAATTTATTCCTTTGAAGAAATCTTTTGAAGGATTGAGTAATGAGAGCTAAGTCATCATCATTTTCACTTTCATTGCCAGTGATTACCTTTTCCTTTAGAGAAGAATTGAGAGCAATCTCTTTCTTTTGGTGTTGATCTCCTTCTCTATCTTTCAAGGTAATCTCCCATGTGAGAAGGGAGCCAAGAAGTTCATTAAGTTCAAGAGTGTTGAGATTGTGAGCTTCCTTGATGGCTATAGTCTTTGCATCCCATTTTTCAGGTAAACTTCTCAGAATTTTCTTTGCAAGATCAGAATTATTGATAGTTCTACCAAGATGCTGTAAGCTATTTATAATATAAGTGAATCTAACAAACATTTTGCTAATAGATTCATTTTCATTCATGCGAAACAATTCATATTGATGCATAGATTCATGAACTTGTGATGTCCCTTCATATGTTATTTGAAGTTTATCCTAGATTTCTTTTGCTATGGTGCATATTGAAACTCTATTGTATTCACTAGGGCTTATAGCACAATTGAGATTGATTTTGGCTTTAGCATTCAAGGAGATAAGCTTGTAATCATTTATATCCCATTCACTTTCTACTTTAGGAACCATTTTCTTATCAACTTCCTTCATGGGAACAAATGGTCCATTCACTATGAAAAGCCATATTTGGTAGTTTATTGATTGAAGAAAATCTATCATTCAGTTTTTTCAATAACCATAGTTGGTTCAATCGAACCAAGGAGGTCTGGCATTGGATTGACCTTCTTGATGAATGATGCCATTTATGTTTGCCATGATCGTTCTTTAAGACACCTAAGTCTTTTAATAGAGATTAGGCTTTGATAACAATTGTTGCCCAAGTAAGGACTCTAGGGGGGTGAATAGAGTGTTTGCAAACAATGGACAATTTTTGAATTTAATTAATATGTAAGTACTATACTAACTATCTCAGCAATTGTCCAATGATAAAAACAGAATTTTAAGCTACAACAGATATCATTTTATCATGTAATCATTAAAGCTGAAACTTAAGCAATCAATAATATAAATATAAGAGATAAGGCAAGAGAGATTGCAAACAAGTACTCAACAATTTTAGCAAGGTTCGGAAACTCCTACTCCTCGGCTTAAGACCCCTCTTGAGACATCCCAATCCATTATGGCATCTCCTTGCGGGTGGAGAGCAAACGTTTACATAAACTAACTTCTTGCTTCACTTTGCTAAGAGAACAACCTTCCCTTAGTCCATGGATCAAGATAATCTCCTTGCGGGTGGAGAGCCCTTACAATGTTTGAAGATGAGAATTTCAGTACAAGATAATCTCTCACAGATTTGTAGTATAAATTTCAGTTCACTCTAGAGTATATATGAATATAATGAATAAGGGTGGCCACGGATCGGATTAGGCATCAATCTTAATCCAATCAACTCGCAACGGATTGGAATATTTTGAATTTGCCACCAATCTGTTAGTCTATGGATCGGATCTGTGAAATGATGGATCGGTTCGGATCCAATCCGCGGACTGGATTTTCCAACTTAGTTTATTTTCAATTTTTCACCAATTTCATATCCACTTACAAAAGTGTATAACAGAACATAGATTAAACCAATTTAAATGCATAATAGGTGTTGAACACGAATAATCAAACTGCAAAATATTGCATAACCAAAAGGATAGTAGTTATCCAAATTGTCCAAAAGTGAAAAAACAGTAGGATTAGAATGCCAAATATTACATAACAGTAGCAACCAAATGCCAAATATTACATAACAGTAGCAACCAAAAGTAGCAGTGAATTGAAATAAAAAAAAGGGGTAGCAGCTCCATATTCCAAATATTACATAACCAAAGGTCCAAAAATAGCAGTGAAGTGAAAAAAAAGAAGAAGAAGAAGTAGCAGACAGTCACTCCATATGCTATAACAATCTCCATGAATCTCAAACTATAGTCACATCTGCAAGAGTATAAAATTTTGATTAAATTAACAATAACTCACTAAGACAATTAATTAGTTAATTACAAACCAATTGAATAAAAATATAATAAATTGTTACCTGACTCGTATTGTTTAAGTTCCTCAATCTTTTCTTCAACTTCAATTGATAGTGGTGAAGCCCGTAACCAATCTTATGTATAAATTAAACATTCCATAAGCTTTGGGATTAGAGAACTACGGAATTGATTAAGCACACGACCTCCGGTACTAAAAGCAGACTCGGAAGCAACGGTAGAGACTGGAATAGCTAGAACATCTCTTGCAATTTCAGAGAGTATTTTATACCTATTACCATTGACCTTCCACCAACTCAATATGTCGAAGGTTGAATCATCATCTTCACAAGTTTCCTCCAAATATTTATCCACTTCGGACTTGCTACACTCATTTAGTGTTTTTTTTCCTTTCGCTTTTTGTAAAGAGACTTAAAAGATGCTACTTGCTCACTTTTTCCCAAATTTGATTGATCAACTCCCATCTCATTTTCATTTTGACTTGTTATACTAGAACTTGAAGTAAACACATGAAAATGTGTATATTCTCTGAAAAGACGGTTCAATGTAACCTTTACTTTTTTAGTAAGATGATTGACCATTTCGGAAGAATAAAGTTGGGAATAACAAAATTTCATAAAATCCAATTGGTAATGAGGATCCAAAACAACCGCAAGCACCACCACTATGTTCACTTTTTCAATACTTCCCTAATACTTGTCAAATTTAGCTTTCATTTTTATCACCATATTACTTAACCAAACATCCGAACTCGTTGACCATGTAAGTAATGAATTTTCAATTCCTAAAACTTCATGAAAATATGTGTTAGAAGTAATATATAAACATCTAGAAAGTTTGTTATTGGCCTCATAAAACTTTTCCAAGAACATGATAAAAACTCAAGCATTTTCCCAATTAACACTATTAGGAGGTTTATTATTGACTTCTAGTACAAATAGCTTATCATCATCTTCTAACTTTTCAAAAGCTTTTTGAAACTTTACAGCCGCCTCTAACATAAGGTATACGGAGTTCCACCTTGTTGAAACATTTAGGCACAAATGTAACTTAGATGTTATATTTTTCTTCACCGCACATGTTCGAAAACGCTCTAATCGTTATGGAGAACTCCTAACATACCTCACGGTCGCACGAATTTTAGTTTTTGAATCATGCAACTCACTCAAACCATCTTTCACAATCAAATTCAATATATGTACACAACACCTCATAAGAAAGAATTCACCACCTAAAATGAAAGTGTTAACTTTCCTAGAAACCTTCCCTTTTCTCAGGTATGCAAGCGCTAGATTATTTGAACTAGCATTATCAATCGTGAGTGTGCACATTAATTTATCTACCCCCCAATCAATCAAACAAGTCTCAACTGTACAACCAATGTCCTCACCTTTGTGGCTAGAAATTATACAAAAGTTCAAAATTCTTTTGTGTAAGTTCCAATTCTTATCAATGAAATGAGCCGTGAGACATATATAACAAAGGTTTTGTATTGATGTCTATGAATCAGTGGTGATACAAATTCTTTGATTTAATTGACTCAACAAGCTTTTTAACTTCATCTTTTCAACCCCATATAATGTCAAACAATCCCTAACCACAGTTGCCTGTGACACTAATTTAAATTTCGGTTGCAACACACTAAGAAAATACTGAAAACCTTCATGCTCAACAAACTTGAAAGGCAACTCATCAATGATTATCATTTTAGTAAATGCATTTCTACACAACTCTTGATCAAATTTCCAAGAAACCATAGTACTGTCTCCATCATTAACAGACTAAAATGATATGAGTTTTTATTTCTTGTCTACATTATATGGATATTTGGAACATTTATTTATATGGTTCTTCAATGTAGTTGTCCCATGTGCACTCACCCATGCATAAGATGTACCACAATAATTGCATTTCACATCACATTTTGACTTAGTACTATTCCCTTGTATAGCTTTTGTGAAATGATCCCAAACATCAGATACATAACATTTTTTCTTAGGACATACCTCCAATTGAGTGTTTGTATCATTATCATTGTTGGGGACTTTAGAGCCATCAATAGTAAAATTCGTATCTTCTGGACTTGTCATCTGCAAAGAAAAGGGGAAAAAAAAAATTAAGGTTTGAAATTTAAGAAAATAGAGAAAAAACAAAACTGAAATTATTGTAACATAAATGTTATTCAATATAAGTATTATGAAATAATTGAATGAATAGCTATAGCTACTATTAGAACAAAGCTACATATTTGAAGATAGCTAATGTTAAATTCAAGATGGTAAACAAAAAGGAATTTTATAAAGAAGAAAAAAAAGACAGATATGAAATTATTGGATTTTTTTTAAAGAAAACAAAGTAACAAACTTCAAAAATCAAAATAATAAAAATTTAACCAAAAAACCACAACACATTTAAATCAAAATATATAAAGAGAAGAGAATAAACTTTGTGAACTCACTGGAGACGGTGCAGATCTATACGATGAAAGTGCCGTTGTTGCTGCCAACGGTGAATAAATGATGAAGATCAGAAGAAGTCAAGAAGAGAGGTGAGGCGGCTAGGTTTTGACTTGGTGAAGGAGACGGAAGTAGATTAGAAGAAGAGAGGATCAGTGGCTAGGTTTTGATTTGCTGAAGGAGACGACAGCAAATCAGAATCCCTGAAGAAGACTAGTGAGGCGGCCACTTTCTCTTTGGCTTCTTTCAGTCTTTGCTTTTCTTTAGCTAGGTTTTGGTTTTAAGAAATGAAAATTCAGTGGTATGTATAATACTTAACAAAAAAAAAGAAAATAAAAAAGTAAGGTATGTCACTTTTTATATATATATCTGCTCGTTACGAAAAATAGAAAAGGTAAAGTTATAAGATATTACTATATATATATATATATATATATTACGGATTATCCACGGATCAGATCTGATTTTTGACAACCTAATCCGTGATTCGATTTGTGAACTACGAATTCAAAATTTTTTGTTGAACCAAGAGGGGGGTGTATTGGTTAAAACTTTGCTTGGTAAAACTTTCCCAAAACAACTAAACAAGCATTCAAAGAATATATAACACAAGGTTTACAAGGAAACCCTCTTAACTAGGGAAAACCCTCTTATCTTGTTACACACTCAGCTGTCTCACTCTCTGCACACACCCAAGCACAAGAATAGACACTAGTTTTCACAACCAATACACACACTAGTACACTACAGTGCATACAAGTACTCCCCCTATCCTAAGCAACCTTGCTTGGACCAAATAAGCTCTCATAGCTCACCACACAAACCATTACAGGTGCAACTTAGTACAATAAAGTCTTTGCAACAATTAAAATAAGCTGGACAACACAGAATTCCAAGTTACTGCCTCAAAACTACAATCTGCTGCATCTAGGACATCAATTCACCAGTACCTTACCCAGTCTTCTTTCACTGTAGTACTCATGTTCATAGCTTTGTACAGTCAAATACATCATGAGTATATCACACAGTTTAATCTCAGTCCTTATTTCAGCACAAAACAGCTTTAGCCTTAAGGCTTGAATACTTAAAATCAAAGCATACCATTTTTCTGTCACAAGCTCAACTTCAACAATCTTGATTCACCAAAATATACTTGCTAGAAGGTTAATTCATCATGAAACAGCTAAGAATACTCAAACAGTACTCGAATCCAAGATTAAATCAGAAAACAACCTTAACTAGTGATCACACTGTCCAAATTCATTTTCAACATATTTTCAGCACACACATAGTTTGAGCAAGTGTAAATAGTTGAATTATACCTGTGTCAACCTTCAGAATTGTCCGCAGCTACTTGAAACAAAATTTCACTACTCAAACTAACCCTTGCACCAGTAAAAATGACAGCAACAACATCTTCTCAGCAAATACACTAACAGGACAAGATTCAGTGAGTTTTTCTTACATGAGTCATCATCAAAACACTTAGAAAAACTTGTTCATTCAAAGCTCTCAAGAGAATACTAGCTGCAGCTTGATGGACGGGAGGCCGCACTACCACTAAGTTTGAGAGTGTGAAATTTAAGGCGAGGGCCAAGAGTTTTACATTTATAGAAGCCATTACTACCTTTCACTATAAATATAGCTAGGGTGAGTAGGGATCGTCCCAAGGGATTGTGAGGGTCGAACAAGGTTGTGAAATTACTATTAGGGCTAGTAGGTCGAGTGATCAAATAATTGGTTGGTTGGTTGATTAAACTAGAGAGCAACTAAATTAAATTAAGTGATAACAAACGAATGCAATTACGAGTAAGTAAGAGAGAGAAGAGTCTTGGGGTTTAGAGATCACCTCCAAGCAATGCATTTCTATACCATTGATAAGTGACTAATGAGGGGCAAATGGTGTGTTGCAATATTGGTGTGTGTGTGTGTTTGGTTGATTCAACAAGCAAGGATGACTAGTTAAGCATGTATTGTCTAAACATCATGTGAAAGGCACAATATATCTAAGCAATAAAGCATATATTGTCTAAACAACATGTGAAAGACACAATAGATCAAAACAAGTCATTAATCATTTCATTAAGCACACAATCCAAATACAACACAAGGTTAGAGACATATGCTACTTGCATTCAAAAGCTTGGATCATTAAACAACAAGCATGGATTGTCCTCCCATTTAACACTACACTACAACTGCATTACATCTACACTACTAGCATGAAAATAAACTAGGGGAGAGGCATAATCCATCAAAGAATTGCCTCTACCAAAAATGCTAAGTCCCCCTCAAAAAGTGCATCATATTCTTTTTATAGGTAGGTCAAGTGACACACAAAATGAGCTAAGGTCATGCAAAGAATATTCTCTAATGATTGGATAAAGGATGGATTGAACAAGCTGGCTTTTTAACTTTTTCGCACTAGAGGAAGTTCGATCTATCGAACCTGGACTTGGATCGATCGAACTGGCTGAGATCTATCGAACAGAGGCTGGATCGATCCAACTGGTTGAGGTTTTTGCGAAAAGACAAATCTGAGATATTTTTGGGAAAAGGACAAAAGTGGTTGGTAAGGTGGTACAATTAGATAAGATCAATCATTTGAATAAGGAAAAAAGTGTTTGATCGATAAAAGGGTGGTGTTGGATCTATCGAACTTTGGACTTTATGCTTTGGGTCAAGGTTTGGATCTATCTTGAAGTGCTGAGATCGATCAGTGTTCGATCGATTGAACATTAAAGTTGGATCAATCGAACTTTGCTGCTTCCCACCTTTGGCTTCATTTGCTTCTTTCTTTTCTCCATTTTGCTCCTTTCTTTGTTTAATCCCAGAATTGCTTCAATTAAGCTCTTATTTGGCTGAGTTAGCTTATTTTCAGGATAAGTGCCTAAAAATGGAAATAATATAAAATCAATCTAAAACGGTAAAGTAAGATAGATAAAGGTACTAGAATGCCTAAGCTTAAAGGGGTTTAAATACGCACTTTTCAGCGCTCATCACACCCTCAAACTTAAATATTGCTAGTCCCTAGTAATAAACTAGAGAGTTAAGGAATGAAATGAACAACTATACAAGTATGAATCTAGAAAATAATAAATGGATAACGCCACTTTTGTAGGGAACATGATTGCACTTAGCATATGCAACAAGCCTTTTAAACCCCTAGGTTACCCCTAGTGGACGAGTGAAGTCCCGTGAGGGTTTCCAGAAATGATACCCATAAACATTAAGCTCATTCTTTCAAAAGAGGCACCAATATTGCAAACAAGCATTGGGAGAAAATTACCTCAAGTATGCAATTTTTCAAACATTTCCAAGCAATCTCCCAAAATCTCAACATCAAGCAAGCAAGTATGGTCCTCCACACATCAAGAAAATGATCATGTAAATCAAAACAACTCTAGAATCCTTTTTGAGTGAACCGGCATCAAATGTGTTGTTATCTAAGCCAACTAAAGAAATGATCATATCCTTACCCTCAAACTAGCATACAAATCTAGTACCGATCATCAAGACAAAAAGTGGACCTTTTTATTAAAGCTTTATTGTTCTAGGTGTACTTATTCTTTTCACTCGATTTTTATTTTTTATTTTTATTTTTTTTTTAGGATCAAAGATGGAAGCATGGTGCAATGTGTTGATCTATTAAGCTTTCTAGCGATTCATGAGGTCGAGCGTTAGGTCAATGACTCCTAAACCAGACGGCTTTAGGGCATTAGCCATTCAAACACCCCTACAGACTTACAAGCTCAAATCAACTAGGCTACAAATTAAGATAACCTCCATCTAATCATTTCCCACTTCTTACCATTTGGGAGAAGTCCTCACTTTTTTTTATTGCTTTTGCAACTTTTTTTTTTTTTTTTTGAACAATCAATTATTAACCTAGAGTTTGGGCCCTCCACTTTTCGGTGCGAGAAGTTCAGTGCTTGATGAGGCTAGAATCCCGGCTGCTTAGTGAAAAGGGGTTGTTATCCACCTTTATCAAGAATGAAAGCTTTCAATGCACTACTAGCTCAATTGGGATATAACTAATTCAATAATTAACAAAGCATATACCCCACAAATGAATGCTAGTGTGCACCTGTGCTAGTGTAGAATCCTAGAATGAATCTCAAAATAATCAGAAAATCAGGATGATGTGGACCACAAGTGCAAGCAAAATATCAATCTGTCGAAAAATTTACTCATAAATGGCTTCTATAAAGCATACAAGGAGTATTGGACTCTCAAGTCAAGCAATTTTTAAATTTTAAGCAATATAGTCCTCAAAAGATCAAAATTATCGCTAGTTATGGACCAATCATAGAAATATCCCTCAAATACACAAGTCATGCTTAAAATTGTGAAATTTAAAGCTAACACTGCAAAGCACCATTCCCCCCAAACTTAAATGGCACAATGTCCTCAATGTGCAAGAGAACAAGGGAAAGAGTATATCAGTGCAACTAAGCAAGAATGATCGGGACTGAAGTATCCAAAGTGGGTGGCATGGCCCCCCAAACTTGGAATGAACAGTGGTCCTGAAAATTGGCACTTGGATAAACTCATCAGATAACAAAATCGGATAATTAGTGTACATTAGATATATAAGTGTAAATGGGATAAACAGATAAAGAGATAAGAGAGGTATAAGGGTGGTCCTGAAAATCGGGTAGCACTCTCTCACTGAAATCACTGTGATGCACCTGATGGAATCAAACATACAGATATGAGAACATAATCATATGACATCCACAATAAAAACATGTATAAATAGAAAATAAAGTACTAATACATAAAAAGATCTAAGCCGACAGACTGGCTGCAAAAATAATAGTATTGTACAGTGACAAAAATAGAGATCAAAGATCAGAGAGCAGAGAGGGATCAAAAGATGGAAGGAACTGGGAACTCTGAGGTAGGACGGGCAGGTCAGGCTCCGCGGATATCTCTGGATAGATCTCGGAACATAGTCGCGACATCCATACGGAAGGTAGTAAAATCAGCTCTGTGGGCCGTAAGATCAGCTCGTATGGCAACAACAGCATCCTCAAGAGTCTGCAGGCGTACTCCAAAGCCTGGGGTCAGATCTGGAGCCTCAGGTATAGATGAATTAGAAGAAAACTCCTGAGTTTGCTCCTGGTCGTGAATGGGCGACCTGGCTGGAGAGTACTGCTCTGTGTCATCTGCAGGGCGCTCTAAATCAATGTCTATATGCTCGGCAGCTGGATCGACTGGTGCGTCATCCGCTGCGGGATCTGCTGCTGCTGCCTAAGCTACTGCCTCTGCCTCCTCCTCAGCCTCTAGCTCCTCTGCAGCCACTACCGCGTGGTCCTGCAGTCTAGTAATAATGGTGTTGTAGCTCTTGTTCCAGTCCTTCTTCAAGAAGTGACAGGAACCTCTCTCAGGATGCTCCCGAGGATGAATAGGGTAGCGCTTGTTAATCAAAATCTGGGTGATGAGGTGGCCGAATGGGAGAGACTTAGCCCGTCCGGGCGTGTCCTTGCTAATGTACTCGTCAAATAGCTTCCTCATCACGGTCCAGATGAGCATGGGAATGGACACCCAGTGGCCTGTGTAGAAGGCATAGAGGGCTGTCAAATAATCTCCCCTCCTCTGAATCTTGTGCCCTACCATATAGATGTTCCGGAAGAGCACAGAATCGAAAAACCATAGGTTATCTGGAAGGAATGTGTGGGTGGCGAAGGTCTCGCCAGCAACATGGTGACCTGCAAGAAAGACTGCCATATCGGCATAAGAAGGCCTGTATAGCCTTGAATATGTCTCCTGAAGCTCTGGAGGACAGCGGTGTGGGCAGTGGCAAGACCGGGCTAGCGAGTCCACTGTGATAGTGATCTGGTGGCCATCTATAGTAGTGACCAGCTCAGCTGTGGTACGCAGGGATGGTCAGAGGTTCTGGAAGAACAACCGTACTAGCCGCGGGTAGACTGGCTTTATGACTGGGGCAAGAATAGCTGCAAGGCCTCTTTGAATGATATCGTGGTAAGCTGATCGGGTAAGCACTGATCTGGAGAAAAAAAGCTGTATTGAACACTGACTCATGGTCGACTGTCATATGCGCATATCTAGGCGTGGGCCTATCATGCTCCTGAGTTGGCTGAGCTGGCTGGTGTGGTGGAGATGGTACTGGCGAATGCTTAGCTCCAGCATGTGGTGGAGATGGTGATGGAGCAAATGCAGGATGAGCCGCAGAGGTGGATGGAATATGATCATCCTCGACCTCATGAGATGGTGACTAAGGTGGGGTAGCCTGTGCTGGCTCCTCCTGTGCATGAGAGGGCTCTGCTGGCTTCTTTATCCATATTCTAATATGTCTTTGAGGCCTGTGTTTCCTCTTGGCAACGATCTTGCGCTTAGTCATCGCTTGTAAAATAATTTAAAAACTTTCAAGGGGAGTTAGTACCAAAATTAAGAATTGAAGGCATGAAATAGAAACATGCATGTCAAATAAGATAGACAAATCATATAGATGAAATGAATCTATGAAAGTGACAAGATATGAAACATGCTAAATAATGTAAGTATGAAATGCATCCAATGTGGAATATCACAGGCATTGGACATATATGAGATAGCATGAACATAAGACATGATGAATGAAGTATGTGTGTGAGATCTATGAAGTTCGATCGATCATAAAAAGAAGTGAGATCGATCACAAAAGTTGGATTGATCGAAAATAAGTGGGATCGATCTCACGACTTCGATCGATCGAACTGTGCAATGAATGTAAACAGTCATAGATCTGTGACTTTGGAAGCACGGGGCCACATGAACGTGTTCGTGGGCCCATCAACACAACAAATCATCAAATCCCATCACCCAATCATGGCCCATCCTCCCAAAATCAATTCGAAAATAAAAAATATAACAACAAATATACACATGCTTCAAGGTCATCAATGGTGGATTTCATCATAAAAATGGCCTGGATTCAACATATAGAGTATATATGGATGAGATTGAAGCTTAAATGAACATGAGATGCTCGGATCTTACCTCAAAATGATGAGAGAAGTGGAGAAGGTACGAAGGAAGTGAAATTCGAGATGAGGAAGAAAGTGTAGCTTGGATCTCACCGGAGATCTTGCCGGAGATGGAAGAGATGAGAGTGCACAGTGGCAACGAAGAGGGAAGCAAGGGTTTGGAGGGTTGGATCGATCTAAATGATCGATCTTGAGACCCTCCAGGTCTATTTTAAAAACATTCCCGACAGAGTTCGATCGATCGAACTGAGACTTCAGATCGATCGAACTTTGATGAACTCTCCTCAAAGTATTTTTGGATTTTTAAAATTTTTGAAATTTGAAAAATGAAAAACTAAAATTAAAAATTTAGAATTAAAATTAAAAATTGTAAAATAAAATAAAATAGAATAAAATATTTTTGGATTTTTATTTTCATCATTTTTCATTTTTTTTAATTGAATAATCAATAATAATTAAAAACTAAATAAACTAAAATATTTTTGTATTTTTGAAATATTTTTGAGAAATAAAATAAAATGAAAATAAAATAAAATAAAAATAAAAATATTTTTGGATTTTTAAAATTTTGAAAAAGTCAAAATAAAGTCAAACAATGAAATGAAGAACTGAGATCGATCGGAACAAGAGTTCGATCAATCAGACAGAGAGCAAAAATATACAGGTTTTTGGTTCAGAAAATTGGCTAAGTGTTGGAACTTGAAGATCGAAATGTGTTGATCTATTAAGCTTTCTAGCGATTCATGAGGTCGAGCGTTAGGTCAATGACTCCCAAACCAGACGGCTTTAGGGCATTAGGCGTTCAAACACCCCTACAGACTTACAAGCTCAAATCAACTAGGCTACAAATTAAGATAACCTCCATCTAATCATTTCCCACTTTTTACCATTTGGGAGAAGTCCTCACTTTTTTTTATTGCTTTTGCAACTTTTTCTCTTTTTTTTTTTTTTTTTTTTTTTTTTTTTTTTTTTTTTTTTTTTTTTGAACAATCAATTATTAACCTAGAGTTTGGGCCCTCCACCTTTTGGAGCGAGAAATTCAATGCTTGATGAGGCTAGAATTCCGGCTACTTAGTGAAAAGGGGTTGTTATCCACCTTTATCAAGAATGAAAGCTTTCAATGCACTACTAGCTCAATTGGGATAAACCAATTCAATAATCAACAAAGCATGTACCCCACAAATGAATGCTAGTGTGCGCCTGTGCTAGTGTAGAATCCTAGAATGAATCCCAAAACAATCAGAAAATCAGGATGATGTGGACCACAAGTGCAAGCAAAATGTTAATCTTTCGAAAAATTTACTCATAAATGGCTTCCATAAAGCATACAAGGAGTATTGGACTCTCAAGTCAAGCAATTTTCAAATTTTAAGCAATATAGTCCTCAAAAGATCAAAATCATCGCTAGATATGGACGAATCATAGAAAATCCCTCAAATACACAAGTCATGCTTAAAATTTTGAAATTTAAAGCTAACACTGCAAAGCACCATTCCCCCCAAACTTAAATGGCACAATGTCCTCAATGTGCAAGAGAACAAGGGAAAGAGTATACCAGTGCAACTAAGTAAGAATGATTGGGACTGAAGTATCTAAAGTGGATGGCATGGCCCCCCCAAACTTGGAATGAACTGTGGTCCTAAAAATTGGCACTTGGATAAACTCATCAGATAACAAAATGGGATAATTAGTGCATAGTGGACATGCAAGTGTAAATGGGATAAACAGTGGACATGCAATTTGCTTCTTTCTTTTCTCCACTTTGCTCATTTCTTTGTTTAATCGCAGAATTGCTTCCATTAAGCTCTTATTAGGCTGAGTTAGCTTATTTTCGGTATAAGTGCCTGAAAATAAAAATAATACGAAATCAATCTAAAACGGTAAAGTAAGATAGATAAAGGTACTAGAATGCCTAAGCTTAAGGGGTTTAAATACGCACTTTTTAATACTCATCACAACTTACTTTTCTCAATTTTTCATAAGGCTTAAACCCTAAAAGTCACTATAACAACATATTTATAGTGATACTGAATTACACAAGGCCTCACACACCAAGGATATACACCTGTCACCTCTAGCCAATGATTAAGCGAACATATTTTAGATATTTTTAGATGAGAGGACCACTCACAGCAAGCCACCTCAGCAATTTTGTCACTATGCACACCTGAATTCATACACACACATTGCAAGGCTGTAAATTGCATTTTCCTCTAGACTGAGCCTACAAGAAATGTAATATTCTTATATATACTATCTCTCTAGGACCACTGGGACATACAACACACTTGAATGCAAATAGAATGGACCAAAATACCCTTGTAACAAATTAACTCCTTCATAGCCAGTAGGTAGTCCTGAAGCTGTATATTTCACAATGTAAGCTCAATCAAAGCTATCTAGTGCAATGCAGCTACCTAAACAAATGTATATCACTGAATTACAATTGAGAAAAGACCATAGTACCCCTGTGAGCACCTGTAGCTAAGACTGAAACACTGAACCTTCATTATCACAGTGATTTGATCACAACAGGCTGAAACATTGCAATGCACTATTGCAGACCACTGAGTACAATGTGATACATGGTAGTAAATGACAATACAACCCCTGGACCTTATTTTAACACACAATGTAGATAGAATTCATACTTAAAGCTACTGGAAATAATGCTTTTTGACATTCAAAGGCAAACATTCCTTAAGATAACTTAGGACCAATAATCTCCCCCTTTTACATTTAATGACAAAAACCAATTAACCTTGAAATAAGTTCTTGAGAATGAGAAATTTAAAAAAAAAAGATTCAGTAAATAGAACAACTCAAATGCAAAAGGAATAGCTTCAAGCTATCCTTATTTCAGTCTATATCTCCCCCTTTTTGACATTGAAGGTCAAAAGGTGAGTAGGACCAATAATATAAGGTCAGAAGGGAGGAGGAACAACCCTAAGAAGATCTCTAAGGGTTAAAAATCTCTAAAGAATAAGAGGTTTGGTCATGATATCTGCAAGTTGATCTTCAGTGGGTAAGTAAGTAATATCAATAAGGCCTTTTTGAACTTTGTCTCTGAGAAAGTGATACTTGATATCAATGTGTTTGCTTTTCCAGTGTAGTGTGAGATTTTTGCTTATATCAATAACACTTTGGTTGTCACATAAAAGCTTTGGAGGTCCTGAAAATTGAATTCCAAGGTCTGAAAGTGTAGTTTTCATCCAAAGTACTTGAGAGCTAGCTATATACTCAGCTTTAGAGGTTGAAAGAGAGACAGTGTCTTGCTTTTTACTTAGCCAAGAAACTACATAGGAGCCAAGAACATAACAGCAACCAGAGTTAGTTTTTCTGTCAGGTAAAGATCCACCCCAATCAGCATCTGAGAAGGCTGCAATAGACATTGAGGGTGAGAAAATGTAGTATAGACCATATGAGATGGTGCCTTTAACATATCTAAGAATTCTTTTGGCAGTTTGGAGATGAGAAGCCTTTGGATTACTTTGAAATCTGGCCATTAAACCCACTGAATACATTATATCAGGCCTTGAAGCAGTACTATACAGCAAACTACCAATGATTGACCTATAAAGTATTGAAAGAACAGCTTCAGTGGAGCACTCCAGTGAGAGTTTGGTATTAGGACATAGTGGTGTTGAGACAGCCTTACAATCATCCATTTTGAACATTTTAAGTAGCTCAGAGGCATATTTTTGCTGAGAAATGAAGATTTCAGTGGATGTTTGAGTAATTTACAGGCCTAAAAAGTATCTGAGAGTCCCTAAGAGTGACATTTCAAACCTTGTCTTCATGAGATTAGCAAATTTTGAAGCTAATAAGGTGTCTAAGCCACAAAACATGATATCATCAATATAGATTTGCAGAATTAGAAACTATTTTTGATGAGTTTTTACATAAAGAGTACTATCAACCTTGCCTCTGTGAAATCCTTGTTCAACTAAGAATTGATGCAGCTTCTCATACCAGGCTCTGGGGGCTTGTTTGAGACAATATAAAGCCTTACTTAGTTTGTAAACATGATAGGGAAACTTTGAATCTTCAAAGCCTTCAGGTTGTTTTAAGTAGACTTCTTTACTTATATATATATTAAGAAAATCAGACTTGACATCCATTTGGTATACTTTGACTTGTTTGTGACTGGCAAAAGATAAAAGCATTATAATGGATTCCATTCTTGCAACTGGAGCAGAAGTTTCATCATAATCAATACGAGCCTGCTGAGAGTAACCTTTACACACCAGTCTTGCCTTGTTTTTGATAACAGATCCCTTCTCATCTATTTTATTTCTAAAAATCCACTTTGAGCCAATTACATTCTTGTCTTTAGGTCTAGGAACAAGTGTCCAGGTATCATTCTTATTAATTTGATCAACTTCCTCTTGCATGGCAGCTAACCAGTCTTTACTTTTCTGAGCATCAAAATAGGACTTTGGTTCAATGGATGACAGCATAGCAAAGTGACTGTATTCTTCATCATCTTCAGCTTCTAAATCATTTAGCTTCTTTTTGTTTCTTGTTTGAACTCCAGCTTGAGGTGAACCAATGATGTTCTCAGCTTGAACCTACTTTTGCAGCACTGGATAAGTGGTTTCTCTTGGATCTTCAGGTTTAGTACTTGAGGAATTGGTTTCATTTGAACCAAAAGTATTGTCATAGTCTTCAAGAGGTGTGAACTTAGGATTCTCATCAAACTTCACATGAATTAACTTAACCACCTTTGAAGACCTTAGATTGTAGCATCTGTAAGCTTTGCTTTTTGTAGAATACCCCATGAATATGCCTTCATCTGCCTTTGAATCAAAATGCCCAAACTATCAATGTGATTCAATATATACCATTTGCTGCCAAATCTTTTGAAGTAGTGAACAGTTGTAGGTCTTCTATACCACAGTTCATAGGGTGTTTTAGTTGAATTAGGTCTAAGAAGAACCCTATTTATGATGTGCATAGCAGTACTCACAGCTTCATCCTAAAAACCCGTCTCTTCACAGTGCTACTTCTTTCATTTTCAATAAGATTAAAAAACTTAATGAAATGTGTAATAGCTTCTAATTTCTTCTTTAGGAAGTAAACCCACACCATTCTACTAAAGTCATCAATGAGAAGCATGAAGTACTTACTCCCACCAATGCTAGTAGTTCTAGTAGGACCACAGAGATCCATGTGTATCAGGTCAAGTGCTCTTGAGGTGTTGATTTCTTTTGAAGGAAATGAAACTTTGGTTTGTTTACCTTGTTGATAGGCTTTATAAAGATGATCATCTTTAAAATTGAGTTCAAGAAGTCCTTAGACAGCTTTTAGCTTCAAAATCTTGGACAAATTTCTTGAATGAAGATGCCCTAGTCTCTTATACCACAAATTAGCTTTATCACAGGTTGTCAAGTTGCATTGAGTAGCTTGGAATTCTTTAGTGACAGTATAAACATTTCCTGATGATCTACATGCTGAGAAGAGAACCTGTTTTGATTTAAGATCAACCACATTGCACTTTTCTTTATCAAAACACACAGTCCTCCCACTGTCACATAACTGACTTACACTGAGAAGGTTGTGTTTGAGTTCTTCAACAAGTAAGACTTCTTGAATCTCAGGCAATTCTTCAGACTTGCTCACAGTACCTATACCAATAATTTTAGCCTTCTGATTGTCTCTAAAGATCACATCTCCACCATCAAATTGTTTCAGAGTGATAAATTTAGATCTATCACCTGTCATGTGTCTTGAGCAGCCACTGTCAATATACCATCTGTCCACTTTGTTACAAGCCTTGAAAGCTATATACACAAGCAGATTCACTAAGTTTAACTTCTTGGGTATCCACATCATCCTGGATTTCGCAATAGAATCTTTGTTCTTGACCTTATGAGCTTGAGCTATATTACACTTCTTCATATACATTTTAGTTACTTTGAAGTTCCTTATAGATGTTGTAACAAAATCACTTCTGTTTAGTCTTGAGGAGTTGAAATTATTGTCAAGCAAATCAAATTTTGATCTCAAGGGTTTTATAACAGGATACCTTCCATACAATTCATTAGTTGTGGCTTTAATAAATACAAAGTGAGTTTGATTGACCTTTGTGGCTGAATCACACACATAGCCAATTCCAGTCTTCCTAATTTGCTTTATGGATTGCTTCCAGATCTCAGCCATCTTTAGGGATCTTTCTTCAAGAATGAGAGACAGTTCTTCTTTACACTTCTTAGTAGACCACTGAGTGTTGACTTGGGGTTTCAATAGGCTTTGAAAAATAACTGAAATTGAACACAGCATTGACAGTTTAAGTTTGAAGTGTTTAGTGAGAACTTGTTTGGACTTTAACAATTTTGAATTGAGCTTTTTTATCTGAGACTTCTGTTGATTACACTTCACTGCAAGCCTTTCACATTCTTTAAGAATTTCCTCAATCTCAGTGTCACTATCTTCTTCAACATGAACTAGAATTTGTGTTGCTTCAAGAATAGCCGTAAAGAGACATTCATCTTTTTGTGTCTACTTAGGTTTATCTTCTTCAGGAGCTGCATCCCAGTTTGAGATAAGTGCTTTTCAACCAAACCTTCCTTTGTAATTTCCTCCTTCATTCTTCTTCTGGCTTTGTCCCTTTGAGTTAGGACAATTTGATATAACATGACACGGTTTACCACAACCATAACATGTTAAATTTTTTAGTTGATTCTTCTTTTTAAACCTGAAATTTTTGAATTTCTTAGCAAGGTAGGCTATCTCATCTTCTTCAAGATCATCTTCAGACTTTGTTTCAGTTTCTTCAACAACTTCCTTTGCTTTGAGAACAGCTTCTCTTCTATGAACAGCTGGAACACCAATTCTCATTTCATAGGCAGTGAGAGAGGCTTGAAGCTCATCAATCTTCATCTGAGAAAGATCTTTGTCTTATAGAATTGTCACTTTAGGATTGAATCTAGAAGTGAGTGATCGTAGTATATTTTTACAAACATCAACATCCTTAATATCTTCACCAAGAGCTCTCATATTGTTGACAAGGTCATTGATCCTGAACATGTACTCAGCAACAGTTTCTCTTTCTTCCATCTTACAGACCTCATACTAAACTTTGAATAGTTATATCTTGTTCTCCTTAATAACCTTATTTCCTTCATGAGCTGCCTGAAGAGAATCCCACATTTCCTTGGTTGTTTTACAATTTTTAACTCTAGTGAATTCTTATTGCCTCAAGGCACAAAAGAGAACATGTTTGGCCTTGACATCATTAGCCACAGCCAATTTATCTATAGTAGAGGGGTTATCAGGATTAAGAATCACAACACCATGTATGGCAGCATGCCAAACATCATAGGACTCAGACATTAAGAAGGCTTCCATTCTAGTTTTCCAAGAGTCATAGTTTGAACCTTTAAACCCTAGAGCTTTGTTGATAACTTGACCTTCATCCATTGCTGGGATCAATTGCAGGCTTATTAGAACCTCACAATGCACACCAAAGTTCTTATACCAATTGTTGAACCAAGAGGGGGGTAAATTGGTTAAAACTTTGCTTGGTAAAACTTTCCCAAAACAACTAAACAAGCATTAAAAGAACAGATAACACAAAATTTACAATTGGTAGCTAGGGAAAACCTTGGTTGTTGGCCTCAGCTAATAAGCAATCCATTACTAGCTGTATGTATCTTGTTACACAATTAGCTGTCTCACTCTCTGCACACACCCAAGCACAAGAATAGACATTAGTTTTCACAACCAATACACACACTAGTACACCACAGTGCATACAAGCACAACCCCTGTCCTAAGCAACCTTGCTTGGACTAATTAAGCTCTCATAGCTCACCACACACACTAATACAGATGCAACTCAGTACAATAAAGTCTTTGCAACAATTAAAATAAGCTAGACAACACAGAATTCCAAGTTACTGCCTCAAAACTACAATCTGCTGCATCTAGGGTTTAGGGGGTAAAATGGGAAATTCCTCTCGACATCAATTCATCAAAACCTTACACAGTCTTCTTTCACTGTAGTACTCATGTTCATAGCTTTATACAGTCAAATACATCATGAGTATATCACACAGTTTAATCTCAGTGTAACGACCCGGGTTTTTCAACCCTGGAGCGTCAGTGATGAACCGAAGATTGACCCGATAACGGATCTAGATGCGGAAGCAAGAAACATGACAATAGTCTCCCAAGGCACAACACACCTCTAAAACCCTAAGATGACCTTCCATGAGGTCACGGAACCCAAAGGAATAACCGGAAGCGAAAGCTAGAATGAAAAGGGTCAAATGGTACCCTATGACACCAATGACAACCAAAGGAACAAGATCTAGTTCAAACTAGACCAGGTGCACCACTAAATGGTTTAAACAAGATCATCAAGGTTAAATAAGAATGAATGAAGCAAGGTTAACTTGTCTAGGCAACAACCCAACCAAAACTCGCAAAGCAACTCCATTTCGGTCGACCGAAATGAAGTATCGGTATGCCGAAATGAGCCTGGAAAAGAAGAAAAAAGAGCTCTCAGTTTGGTCGACTGAAGTGATAAACCGGTTGACAGGTTTAAGGCTCGAGATAAAAAAAAAATGAGTTTCGGTCGACCGATGTAGAGAACCGGTCAACCGAAATAAGCCTCGATGGTGAAGATGGCTACTGGAGTTGAGATTTTACTATTCAATTACAATTCAAAAGAGCATCGGTCGACCGAAACAAGCCACCGGTCGACCAAAACAGGTCAAAAATGTGCTGAATGAACCTGCTATGCACCAAAAATGAAGAAAAGTCCCTAAGTCTTATTTGAATCCCCCATGGCATGATTAAACTTAATTGAATGCTAGTGTGTGATGATGTGAACATACACGCAAGTGTAAAATAACATTTTAAACATGCTACAATCGCCTAAGGCCTCATTACAATTCATTTAAAACATTTGACATGTCAAATCTCCAAAGTTAATAAAAATACATTTTCAAACAAAATGTGGTGTCAAATGAATACAAGTACAAATATAAACATGCTTGGCCCTCGGCCTCATACCATACATATCAAATACATTGAAAAGAGTGTACTTATGTACACTTTAAAAATAATTAGAAACAAATATACAAGTTTTGTCATGAGAAGCCATAAATCACCCAGGGCAAGTGCAGTCTCCAAATCTTGAGTCCTGTACCTGAAAAATGTTCCCACTACGTGGGTGAGTAACATAAAGCTACTCGTAGGAGATGAACATGCATCGACCTAGAATTTTATAATTATATCACCTTAAGGTGAAACATATTAAAGGGTTCATATCACCTAACGTCTATATCAAAGTGAGACTCAGGGATCATCCTAAGCTACTTAGGCAATTGAAATGAACAACGTCATACAAGTATACATGCTCAAGTACACTAAGTCATGTTAAACAAGTTATGCATTGTCTAAGCATGCATATACAAACATACAATTAACATGGAAAGCTTGTGAATCAAGCATACAGGCACAAGTATACTAAGCTAAATGAATTACGCATAAGACAAGCATACACGACACAAGTATACATAATGAAGTCCGATTGCACACATCAAACATGCAATGCTTAAGTATACTAATTAGGGTTTAGATACACAACCAAGGATACAAGGTCAAGTATATTAAATGAGATCTAAATACATAAAACAAGTATACAGTTTCAAGTATACTAATTATGTTCTAAATACACAAAACAAGTATACAGTTTTAAGTATACTAATTAAGATCTAAATACAAGAAGCAAGTATACAGTTTCAAGTATACAAAATAGGATTCAAATATCCAAAGTAAGCATTAATTTTCAAGCTATAAGTAATCCATGATTAACAACTTGAAATTTAATGCTAAATCAAATAGTGGGAAGACTAAGATCCTTGGCTGCAGACCAATCGAGTTATTCCGGGTTACTAGCCCACAAGGTACTACCTACTGCGCATGTGTACAAGTTATTCCGGATAATTACGACCCACAAGGTACTACCTACTGCGCACTTCATATGACTTAGGAAACTCACGAATCCGTACTAGGGCCAGACCCTAGCCATCACATGAACGTGATTCTTACAAGCTTCTAAAAATAATAAGTCCAAAACTTATGCAAAATCAATAAGTTAAACCAAACTTATACATTTCAAATAATGTCTAGGAATCAATTTACATGCACAAGTAAGGTTGAATCCACACAAACCATGTCCTAGAGTTCAAGTCTAGATAGCATATGACATGTCAAGTCTCTATTATGTAATTTATACAAAAAGCAAGAATATTTTACAACAGTTGAACCATATTACCATCCTAAGCCACAGGTACTAAATAAGGTACAATATAGTAACAAGCTTTCAAGGTAAGCAATTGTAATATTCTAACAAGCTATATACCTACACAAGATATATTTAAATGAGCTATTTAAGACATTGATATCACCTATCATGCTAAGTCAAATTACCATCTTTAGAGGCTACAAGTACTAATTCTACAACAAGTTAGTAGCATGCCCACAAGGTAATCAAATGGACTACATTTCAAGGAATTATCAACGTATTACATCCAATATCAATTTAAGTGACTAACACACTTAAAACAAAATTAATTAAACCAATTAATTAATTTTTCTCTAGATTTTACAACATATCCAAATATCTTCAATTTAACATATGTTAAAGAACTCACCAAGGCCTACTTTAATATCACATTACAAGTTGATTTCATACTTGATACAACTATGTGAATTAATCTTTTGTAAAAGATAAATATTAAATAAGTTTTGCAATTCTTATTCAAATGCCCCAAATTTAATATATGTTACACAACTCACCAATGCCTAATTTACTAGCATGCCACAATTTAATTCTAAACTATATACCATCATTAGAATTAAATCCTAAACAAAGAAAATAAATAAATAAAATTCAAAAAAACTTGAACAAGGCATGCTCACAAGTTGAATACACTTATAAAACAATCAATACAACAATAATATAAAACTAAGACATCCCCTACCTCAATTTGAGGTGAAAATCTCAAAAACCCACTGAAATAAAACCGCTTCGAATCTGACGAAACTCCTAGGTTTTGTCGGGGACAACACGATCTACATGAACCCCCAATAAGCCCCATCAAAATCACAACTTGACTTCAAACCTAAACTCAAGAAATGATCAGTAATGAATTCTAATAAGGAGGAAAGGTAGAGCACGTCAAGGGGAACGATAAATGTTAAGGCCGAAGAGTTTCCATTAAGGAAATAAAGTGGAGGAGAAGAAAGAATGAAGGCAGCCCCTTGGGCTCCCATGACTGCCAGCCAAGAGGGTGAAGAAGATGATGGAAATCTAACTTTTTGACTTAAGACCCCCTATTTATAGAAAATCTCAAAAAGTGCCCCGAAAGGCACCCGCCTAGTCCGAAAAAGTGGATTTTGAGCAAACGTGCTCAAGTGTCAAAACTTTGCAAACAAAAAAGATTCTATGACAAAATATGAACAACGGAATAAACGGTGTTGAAAACCAAGTCCCGAGCAGAGAGATATGCCCTGAATAAATTCGGCGGCAACCGGGGCCAGAAACCCTGACACTGGAGAAAAATGACCAGAAGGAAATTCTATGTGTACATGACTCGATGAAATGTGAAAATGAATCCCGTACGAGGATCCAGGCTCCAGACGAGATATTTTGTAATAACTTTCGTTAATTGCATAATGGCCCCTACAGAAGGGTTAACTGTAAAACTGCCCCAGAATAAAAATATCTTCCAAAAGATATTTTCTTAGATACCCCTGAAATAAAATATCTTCAAAAGATATTTATAAAAAACACCCCAAGAAAAGAAAAACATTCTGAAAAAACTATGCATCCATGCCCATATGGACACCGGGAGCAACCAGAATAATTTTCTGCAAAAGTAAAAATACGTATTTCGTGGAAACCACTTAGAATGAAGATACGTGAAGTTAAAAACCAACTCCGAACACAAGGAGTGAGGTTATGCCAACAAAGTGACAAATGGGGAAAAGACAAAATAGGGAAAATAACAAAACAGGGAAAAGGACAAAAAGTGAATAGTGTCAAAAAATGAAAAATGTGGAAATGAGTCAGTCCTCAAAGGAAGTTGTCAATCCAAAGGAAAGAGTCTCAGAAACCATTTCCGAGCACTCAAGACGACACTAAGCGATGAGAAACTAAACTCAGAAAAGAAATTTCAACGAAAAAAATTCATCTGTGAAATTCTGAGGAAAAAGAAAAAGAAGGAAATGACCGGGTCATTACAACATACCCTCCTTAAAGAGATTTTGTCCCCGAAATCAGGAACATTCCCAAAGAATCGAAGAAGGACCGTACACAAGTTCACACCAAGGAACAGATTATAAACTACCCAAGGACAACTCCAAAGGTCCTAAGATCAACGAAGAGACATGAAACCATAACTAGTGAGACACCTCTCCAACGAATTGACATACTAACCCAATGTCAACAACCCAAAAGAGACCAAGGCGACTACACATCGAAACAAGAACACAATCAGAAGCAACATGGCAGCACGAATACTGACTAGAACCCGCCCACAACGTACCCAAGGTGCGGTAGCATCCACAGTGTCAAGTGCCCACCCACACTCACATTACTAGCTAGGTAATGCAAGGTAGCATTGACGACAACTAATACTCGCCCACACACAACCCCTAATTCGTCATCTGCCCCCAACAAGCTTACCCACGGAACCTATCGATACAAATGACATCAATGTCAAACAATCATTACTAAAAGCACCACGGAAACCAGGCATTTTGTGAGAGTTGAGATATGGTCCAAAGATGTCCAACCGGACCATCCTGGCCAATCCCAAAACTCTGACAACAATACCATAGGTACCGCTACGCTTAAGGCCTCAAATCCTCAATACCAGAAAATTGACAATCCCAAGTCTCAAAACACCGTTGTCAACCACATCAGTCACGAATCCAAAGCCTGACAAGTCTATGCCCTCAAGCCAATCGATAGGACTTTACAAAATCAAACAACATCATGTCACAATGACTCCTAACAAGACAATGCACCCAAAAACCTTTATGCCATCCTAAAGCTGACCTACTACCAGGCTACGCCTAGGAATCAAGACATCGGATCAAGCTCACACACACAATCCCGACAACCAAGGTCATACAACCCCCAGCATAGTGTGGAATGATAAAAAAAATGAACTAATAAAGTAATTAGTCATGAAACATATATATATCTATACAAGTATACATTCACAAGTATACTAAGAAATATCGAAATGGAAATACAATATATGAGTACATATACAAGTATACATTCGCAAGTATACTAAGCAGTACTAAATCCGTGCTAGACAAGCATACAGACTCAAGTATATTAAACCAAAACGAAATGAAATAAACAACGTGCAAGCATACTAGGTACAAGTATACTAAGCATAACTGAAAAGCTACGCACTAAACAACTAAACACATAGTGTACAAGGGCAATCAAATATACTACCTATCACATAGGAGTCAAGCATCAGAGACATACTACACATCGCCTATAACGCTAGCATGATAAACAGATATAGTAAGTGGAAAACACATCATCTATATCAACAAATAACTACCAAATAGTCACATCCCCTAAACATGTTTCTAAGGTAAGCTCAAAACAATAAGGCATATAAACATGTAAGAATGACTATGCAAATAACAATCCCACAAAATCCAAAGCAAGAAGGGGTGAAATGCCTCTCAGAAGGACAAACTCACTGAAAGTGAATCCCAAAAACCCGGATGAGTCCAATCCCTCACCACAAGGAAGTGAATCATCTCCCAGAATGAACACTAAGGTCCCTGAAACAAAAGTCTACAAGTCTTTCCCAAGACGGGCTCAAACACAAGGTGGAATCCTAACGCCACACAAAACAAACAACGAGGTAATGGGTAGCCCCAATACTAACCATTAAGAGATACCAACAAGAGATCTTAACTCAAGACACCGATGAGTTCGATAGGAACTCTACAGGATCCTATTAGAACCCTAAACATAACCCCAAGACTCCAATGACGAGGGAGAGTAATTGATTGTACCAATGCAATTAATTACATAAAAACACTCACACCCCAACCTAAGCTCGTAAGAGCTGTCCAAGGCAAGACAAGAAGAATTCTAGGTCAAGGCACCTATCAAATCCCTAACCTTCACTCTAAGAAGAAGAGACGCGAGGACCTCACCGTGAGGCTCACAAAAATGAATCTCCCAATCCCCAAGGGAGGACTTGAGTCAATTCGACTTATCGCCCTATGACGCTAGAAACAAGACCTCAATGACGTCACCACATCAAGGTCATGAAACCCCAAGAGATAATGGCCTAGCATTAATCTCAACCAACTAAGCTTGGACAACCCACAATGCCTTAACAAGACATAAAATAAGCAGTTAACACGTAACACAACAATAGACTATGTACTCACACAATTAGAAAAGAATCAAATAAGGCATGTCAATGTAAGCATCATACGATCATGTTAAGAATAACAAGTACATGTAATACACTAAGGCAAACAAGCATAACCCTCATGCTAAGCAGACAAGCGTAAATCAACCTGCTAATACATGTAATACACTAAGGCAAACAAGCATAACCCTCATGCTAAGCAGACAAGCGTAAATCAACCTGCTAAAACAGACAAACACATACAATGTACTGAAGCCGACAAGCATATATGGCATGCCCAGGCGAGCAAGCACATACAATATGCAAATGCTAACAGGCACATACTATGTACTCAGGGAGACAAACACAAACAATATGCTAAAACCTACAAGTATATACAATGTACTAAAGTAAACAAGCACATATATCATGCTGAGACAGTCAAGTAAACTTCTAAACATACGTCCACATAAGCACATAAACATGTTATCAAGAAGCAACTAAACACATAGAGCATGGCAACACAAGCATGATATGCACCCAAAACCCGTCGTCCTAAGGTTTTCGAACCTAAGAGCTCTGATACCACTTGTAACGACCCGGGTATTTCAACCCTGGAGCGTCAGTGATGAACCGAAGATTAACCCGATAACGGATCCAGATGCGGAAGCAAGAAACATGACAATAGTTTCCCAAGGCACAACACACCTCTAAAACCCTAAGATGACCTTCTATGAGGTCACGAAACCCAAAGGAATAATTGTAAGCAAAAGCTAGAATGAAAAGGGTCAAATGGTACCCTATGGCACCAATGACAACCAAAGGAGCAAGATCTAGTTCAAACTAGACTAGGTGCACCACTAAATGGCTTAAACAAGATCAACAAGGTTAAATGAGAATGAATGAAGCAAGGTTAACCTGTCTAGGCAACAACCCAACCAAAACTCGCGAGGCAACTCCATTTCGGTCGACCGAAATGGAGCATCGGTCTGCCAAAATGAGCCTGGAAAAGAAGAGAAAAGAGCTCTCAGTTCGGTTGACCGAAGTGACAAACCGGTCGACCAGTTTAAGGCTCAAGATAAAAAAAAAAATGACTTTCGGTCGACCGATGTAGAGAACCGGTCGACTGAAATAAGCCTCGATGGTGAAGATGGCTACTGGAGTTGAGATTTTACTATTCAATTACAATTCGAAAGAGCATCGGTCGACCGAAACAAGCCACCGGTTAACCAAAACAGGTCAAAAATGTGCTGAATGAACCTGTTATGCACCAAAAATGAAGAAAAGTCCCTAAGTCTTATTTGAATCCCCCATAGCATGATCAAACTTAATTGAATGCTAATGCGTGATGATGTGAACATACACGTAAGTGTAAAAAAACATTTTAAACATGCTACAATGGCCTACGCCCTTATTACAATTCATTTACAATATTTGACATGTCAAACCTCTAAGGTTGATAAAAATACATTTTCAAACAAAATGTGGTGTCAAATGAATACAAGTACAAATATAAACATACTTGGCCCTTGGCCTCATGCCATACATATCAAATACATTGAAAAGAGTGTACTCATGTACACTTTACATAATCAGAAACAAATATACAAGTTTTGTCATGAGAAGCCACAAATCGCCCAGGGCAAGTGCAGTCTCCAAATCTTGAGTCCTGTACCTGAAAAATGTCTCCACTACGTGGGTGAGTAACATAAAGCTACTCATAGGAGATGAACATGCATCGACCTAGCATTTTACAATTATATCACCTTAAGGTGAAACATGTTAAAGGGTTCATGTCACCTAACGTCTATATCAAAGTGAGACTCAGGGATCATCCTAAGCTACTCATGCTATTGAAATGAACAACGTCATACGAGTATACATGCTCAAGTACACTAAGTCATGTTAAACAAGTTATGCATTGTCTAAGCATGCATATACAAACATACAATTAACATGGAAAACTCATGAATCAAGTGTACAGGCACAAATATTCTAAGCTAAATGAATTACGCATAAGACAAGTATACACGACACAAGCATACATAATGAAGTCCGATTGCACAAATCAAACATGCAATGCTTAAGTATACTAATTAGGGTTTAGATACACAACCAAGGATACAAGGTCAAGTATATTAAATGAGATCTAAATACACAAAACAAGTATACAGTTTCAAGTATACTAATTATGTTCTAAATACACAAAACAAGTATATAGTTTCAAGTATACTAATTAAGATCTAAATACAAGAAGCAAGTATAAAGTTTCAAGTATACAAAATAGGATTCAAATATCCAAAGTAAGCATCAATTCTCAAGCTACAAGTAATCCATGATTAACAACTTGAAATTTAACTCTAAATCAAATAGTGGGAAGACTAGGATCCTTGGCTGCAGACTAATCGAGTTATTCCGGGTTACTAGCCCGCAAGGTACTACCTAGTGCGCACGTGTACAAGTTATTTCAGGTAATTACGACCGATAAGGTACTACCTAGTGCGCACGTGTACAAGTTATTCCGGGTAATTACGACCCACAAGGTACTACCTACTGCGCACTTCATATGACTTAGGAAACTCACGAATCCATACTAGGGCCAAACCCTAGCCATCATATGAACATGATCCTTACAAGCCTCCAAAAATAATAAGTCCAAAACTTATGCAAAATCAATAAGTTAAACCAAACTTATACATTTCCAATAATGTCTAGGAATCAATTTACATGCACAAGTAAGGTTGAATCCACACAAACCATGTCCTAGAATTCAAGTCTAGATAGCATATGACATGTCAAGTCTCCATTATGCAATTTATATACAAAGTAAGAATATTTTACAACAATTGAACCACATTACCATCCTAAGCCACAAGTACTAAATAAGTTACAATTTAGTAACAAGCTTTCAAGGTAAGCAATTGTAATATTCTAACAAGTTATATACCTACACAAGATATATTTAAACGAGCTATTTAAGACAATGATATCACCTATCATGCTAAGTCAAATTACCATCTTTAGAGGCTACAAGTACTAATTCTACAACAAGTTAGTAGCATGCTCACAAGGTAATCAAACAGACTACATTTCAAGGAATTATCAACCTATTACATCCAATATCAATTTAAGTGACTAACACACTTAAAACAAAATTAATTAAGCTAATTAATTAATTTTTCTCTACATTTTAAAACATATCCAAATATCCTCAATTTAACATATGTTAAACAACTCACCAAGGCCTATTTTAATATCACATTACAAGTTGATTTTATACTTGATACAACTATGTGAATTAATCTTTTACAAAAGATAAATATTAAATAAGTTTTGCAATTCTTATTCAAATGCCCCAAATTTAATATATGTTACACAACTCACCAAGGCCTAATTTACTAGCACGCCACAATTTAATTCTAAACTATATACCATCATTAGAATTAAATCCTAAACAAAGAAAATAAATAAATAAAATTCAAAAAAACTTAAACAAGGCATGCTCACAAGTTGTATATGCTTATAAAACAATCAATACAACAATAATATAAACCTAAGACATCCCTAACCTCAATTTGAGATGAAAATCTCAAAAGCCCACCGAAATGAAACCGTTCCGAATCCGATGAAACTCCTAGGTTTTGTCTAGGACAACACGATCTACATGAACACCCAAGAAGCCCCATCAAAATCATAACTTGACTTCAAACCCGAACTCAACAAATGGTTAGTAATGAATTCTAATAAGGGGGAACGGTAGAGCACGTCGAGGGGAATGATAAATGTTAAGGCCGAAGAGTTTCCACTAAGGAAATCAAGTGGAGGAGAAGAAAGAATGAAGGCAGCCCTTTAGGCTCCCATGGTTGCCGTGCAATAGGGTGAAGAAGATGATGGTAATCTGACTTTTTGACTTAAGACCCCCTATTTATAGAAAATCTCAAAAAGTGCCCTAAAAGGGTCCCGTTGGGTCTGGAAAAGTGGATTTTGAGCAAACGCGCTTAAATGACAAAACTCTATGAATGAAAAAAGATTCTATGAGAAAATATGAATAACGGAATAAACGGCGTTGAAAACCGAGTCCCGAGCAGAGAGATATGCCCTGAATAAGTTCGGCGGCAACCGGGGCCAGAAACCCTGAAACTGGAGAAAAATGACCAGAAGGAAATTCTATGAGTACATGACTCGATGAAATGTGAAAATGAATCCCATACAAGGATCCAGGCTCCAGACGAGATATTTTGCAATAACTTTCGTTAATTGCACAATGGCCCCTATAAAAGGGTTAACTACAAAACTGCCCCAGAATAAAAATATCTTCCAAAAGATATTTTCTTAGATACCCCTGAAATAAAATATCTTCAAAAGATATTTATGAAAAACACCCCAAGAAAAGAAAAAGATTTTGAAAAAATTATGCATCCATGCCACTATGGATACCGGGAGCAACCAGAGTACTTTTCTGCAAAAATAAAGATACGTATTTCGTGGAAACCACTTAGAATGAAGATATGTGAAGTCAAAAACCAACTCCGAACACAAGGAATTAGGTTATGCCAACAAAGCGACAAACGGGGAAAAGACAAAATAGTGAAAAGAACAAAATAGGGAAAAGGATAAAAAATGATTAGTGTCGAAAAACGAAAAATGTGGAAATGACTCGGTCTTCAAAGGAAGTTGTCAATCCAAATGAAAGAGTCTCAGAATCCATTTCCGAGCACTCAAGACGACACTAAGCGACAAGAAACTGAACTCAGAAAAGAAATTTCAATGAAAAAAATTCATCTGTAAAATTTTGAGGAAAAAGAAAAGGAAGGAAATGACCGAGTCATTACACTCAGTCCTTATTTCAACACAAAACAACTTTAGCCTTAAGGTTTGAATACTCAAAATTAAAGCATATCATTTTTCTGTCACAAGCTCAACTTCAACAATCTTGATTCACCAAAATATACTTGCTAGAAGGTTAATTCATCATGGAACAACTAAGAATACTTAAACAATACTTGAATCCAAGATTAAATCAGAAAATCAACCTTAACTATTGATCACACTATTCAAATTCATTTTCAGTATATTTTCAACACAAACACAGTTTGAGTAAGTGTAAATAGTTGAATTATACCTGTGTCAATCTTCAGAATAGTCCACAGCTACTTGAAATAAAATTTCACTACTCAAACCAACCCTTGCACCAGTAGAACTGACAGCAGCAACATCTTCTCAGCAAATACACTAACAGGACAAGATTCAGTGAGTTTTTCTTACATGAGTCATCATCGAAACACTCAAAAAAACTTGTTCATTCAAAGTTGTCGAGAGAATACTAGCTGCAACTCACTTTTCTCAAATTTTCATACGGCTTAAACCCTAAAAGTCACTATAACAACATATTTATTGTGATACTAAATTACACAAGGCCTCACACACCAAGGATATACACCTGTTACCTCTAGCCAATGATTGAAAGAGCATATTTCAGATATTTTCAGATGAGAGGACCACTCACAGCAAGCCACCTCAGCAATTTTGTCACTATGCACACCTGAATTCATACATACACATTGCAAGGCTGTAAATTGCATTTGCCTTTAGACTTAGCCTACAAGAAATGTAATATTCTTATATATACCATCTCTCTAGGACCACTGGGACGTGCAACACACTTGAATGCAAATGGAAAGGACCAAAATACCCTTGTAACAAATTAACTCTTTCACAGCCAGTAGGTAGTCCTAAAGCTGTATATTTCACAATGTAGGCTCAATCAAAGCTATCTAATGCAATGCAACTACCCAAACAAACGTATATCACTGAATTACAACTGAGAAAAGACCGTAGTACCCCTGTGAGCACCTGTAGCTAAGACTGAAACACTGAACCTTCAGTGTCACAGTGATTTAATGACAACAGGCTGAAACATTGCAATGCACTATTGCAGACCACTGAGTACAATGAAGCCCAACACTCTTATAATGATATGAGGTGTATGAAAGTCAGAACAAAAAGGCTCTTTGATTGCAGGAGTATATTTCTCAAATGTTGCAATAATGTTTTTTGAAGACCACAACTCAATATATAGAGTTTCTGATGCATTTGATACACAATATAGCTGTTGGACACATAGTTCTAGATAAAATAGCCGTTTGAATTTGAATTCAACCTAAATCGATCGTTCGAAATGAATGGGGTCTTTATTTCGGTCGTCCGAAATATCTTGAGGTTCATTTTACTACTTTATTTCTATCATCCAAAATGACTGAGGTCTTTATTTCGGTCGTCTGAAATAACCTAAGGTATATTTGACTGCTTCATTTCGGTCGTCTGGTTGTGATCCCGAACTTAGCATGGCTACTGCCCAAGATAAACTAGTAACCGGTCGTCCGGTTCATATTGTCTATGCATTTCGGTCGTCCGAAATGGAACTGCTGCTTCAGAGACTTGTAGTGTATCAATTTGTGTCCCTTGATCATTTAGTGCAAGTGTTGATATGAATAAACCTAAGTTTATGAGCTTCAAGAGATTCATAAATACTTTAATTATTCACCACCTTAGCTACCCTTTTTACATTTGACTTGGCATGATCTTGATAGCTTCTTTTTGAGACTTAATTTCTTTTAAGCTTCTCATGCTTCCCTTCATGTATCTCTCTATGTTATGATGCTCTTTTTCATTTGTGCTTTCCATGTAATGTCTTGTCTTGATGGATGCTGAGATCTGTTATTTAACTCAGGGTAGACATTAGTACATATATAACATCATTAATGAATTGTAATCATCAAAAGTCTTAGATTGAAGGTCAATAAGGTGGAACTACATACAGGGTAGCATTCATTTCCAGTTGTTGGAATAGTAATCTGGTGTGGCAAGTTTCCCTCGAACTCGCTACATGTCAACTTTCCATTTGTCCAGATTTGTGTTATTTACAGAAGTAATATATATATATATATATATATATATATATATATATATATATATTCTTTATATTCTTTTTCTTCTGTTTCAGTTTAATTTTCGTTTTCTTCTGTATAATTTTTGCTTCAATAATCCTATTTTTATTTAATTTATGTTCTCATTTTGGATAGTGGGCTATATATATATATGTGTGTGTGTGTGTGTGAGATTGCCATTCAATTGGTTTCTTAGCATTAATATATATATTGTTATATTGAGGATTAATTCTGGAAAAGCCTGGCAGCGCATGTCAAGAGATGATCAAATTATACTGGAAATTCTGCCCATGATTTGATTTGTGCAGCAATTAACAACCTAACCAGCAATGGAAGCAAAGATAGACAAGTTGTCCGAATAAATTGGGGAGTTGATTTTATGTATATTTTTCTTCTTAACTATTTTGGGTAGAATCAAAATGATAAACTCAACTCAACATATGGCACCAAGAATAGGGACCTCTTTTAAACTCAATTACACACGCACAAATATATTTATATAAGTATATATATAGAAATAGACAATTAACGGAGGAAGAATTTGCTAAATTCAATTCTCCCTTGCCTACAGCTAGCAGTCCTCTCTCTAAATATATGTATGTATAAAAATACATAGCTTCTTCTTCCTCCACGCAAAAAATGTTCATTAATTAATTAGCACTGCAACAGGATTTTGCAATGACAGAGTGCAACATGTTGTTTTCCAAGTTTTCAATTTTGATCGCACTCTTCATTCTTTCCTGTCTCTCCCAAACACCGGCTTTCGCGGCCAAAAAGGTAAGGCATTGTGTTGATTAATGTTTCTTCCTAACAGTGGAAATTGAATTCGATCCCTTAGGGACTTATTGTTTTGACAAATTACAAAAGTCAACTTCGGCCACCATTTTTGAGTTTAGTTTTACCTTTCGATAGACTAATGGTGTCTCTTGTTTGTTCCTTTTATCTTGCTCTTTCTTTGTTGGGTTCTGAAATAGTCCTACATCGTGTACCTGGGAGCACATTCACATGGCCAAAAAATTACGAAGGCTGATTTTCGTAAGGTGTCAAATTCTCATTACGAGTTTCTTGGATCATTCTTGGGATGGTATGGAATTTAATGCAATCGTGATTTGAACACTAATTAATCTTCCTATTTTTCATTCTTCTGCAATGTTATTGCTAATTAAGCTCTTTCTTTTGCTGAATGACTCGCAGTAAAAAGAAAGCTAAAGACGCCATATTTTACTCGTATAAGAGACACATCAATGGTTTTGCTGCAATGATTGATGAGAAGAATGCCGCCGAAATTGCAAGTACAACATCTAGCTTGCACATAATTCTTGTTTTGTGTTTCCTTAATATATGTTTTCTATTTTTCGTGTACTAATACGAGATTAATTTACAACAATTCAGAGCACCCGAAGGTTGTGTCTGTTTTCTTGAGTAAGCAGAGAAAACTACAGACAACCCATTCATGGAATTTTCTTTCGCTGGAAAATAGTAACGATGTTGTAGATTCAAGTTCCTTGTGGAAGAAGGCTAGGTTTGGAGAAGATATTATTATTGCAAATATTGACTCAGGTAACCTCAACCCTTTTTCTCATTCAAACACACTTCAATTGTGTTTCATATATCCTTTTAATCTTGAAGTTAGGCACCGTTTTATTGTTTGTCATGACTTTGCTAGGCGTATGGGCGGAATCAGAGAGTTTCAGTGACAAAGGGTATGGGCCCATTCCATCGAAGTGGAGAGGAATATGTCAAAATAACACACGTGACGGATTCCCTTGCAATCGGTGTGCTCTATTTTCACTTGAACCACCATCAGAATTATAATATCATAATATGGTTACGATGATTACACCAGCTTGCAAGTAGTAAAGAACTTAATTTTATTTTCTTGTCCCTTCATTAAGTATTCAAAACTGAAATTATGATGTCACTTTATAAGAGAAGATAATAATTGCCATGTGTTACAAGTAAAAATTTGTCCTACATCGGATTTGGATGAGGGTTGATGTGTATATAAATGGGTGGGTATGCAGTACTATCCAATAGTTCGAAATTTTAAGTAAATGGGCAAGCGCCCACCCGTTACAGCTGGTATCATAGTCAGACCCAATTCTCAATCCGGTGTCACGCCAAGCGCCCGGCCTGGAAGGCGTCCTCCGGTCGAGGGCTGTTGCACAGGTTCGGGTGAATGGGGGTTGATGTGTGTGTAAATAGGTGGGTGTGTAGCATTACCCAAAGCACTGACCCTTTACATTATGCCATAAAGCAATTTGATATCTCAACTTCCCTAATTTTACTTTTGGCAAATATATTGGATCTGCAGGAAACTTATAGGAGCTAGGTACTTTTACAAAGGATATGCTGCTATATACAATATTTCTGAGCCTTCAGCAACAATTAAAGAATTCTCTGCGCGTGACTATGATGGGCATGGAACTCACACACTATCAACGGCTGGTGGGAACTTTGTTCCTGGCGTAAGTGTGTTTGGGCTGGGGAATGGAAGTGCCAAAGGTGGTTCACCTAGAGCTCGAGTGGCATCTTACAAAGTAAATTGGCCAAAGATGATATTGAGGGATTGCGATGATGCTGATATACTGCAAGCCTTCGATCATGCCATACATGATGGCGTTGATGTGCTTTCAGTATCCCAAGGTTTTGAACCTCGTGACTTCTTCGACGACAGCATTTCAATAGGGGCGTTCCATGCTGTTAAGCATGGTATAATAGTGGTAGCCGGAGCTGGGAATGAGGGACCAAAATATGGCACTGTTACAAATCTTGCACCTTGGATAATAACTGTTGGAGCAAGCACCACAGATCGTGATTTGGCTTCTTATGTTCAACTTCATAATGGACTACGCCTCAAGGTACGAACGAGGTTCAATTAATTAGTCCAGAATCTATAAGATATATATATATATATATATATATTTTTTTTTTTATTTTTTATTTTTTATTTTTATTTTTATCCCTCACTTACATGTATTTCTTCTATTTGTTTGACATTGTACGTATTATTTGTTCTGTTATATTTAAAATTAATTAGGGAAAAGGTACCACCAAACCATTGCCAGAAGACAGATTCTACCCACTTATTACTGGTGCACAAGCTAAAGTTGACAATGCATCTGCTTCAGACGCGTAAGAATAATATATATTCTTCAAATCTTGCAGTAATTAATTTCTAACTTTGTACAATGCACACATAGCATGTGCCTTAATTTTGTATACGTTGTGTAGTTTACTCTGCAAAGGAGGAACGCTCGACCCCCAGAAGGTAAATGGTAAGATCTTGGTCTGTCTTCTAGGGGATAATGAAAGAATTGAGAAAGGACAACATGCTAATTTGGCTGGTGCCTTGGGGATGATTCTTTGCAACGATGAGGGTAACGGTACTACGATTAAAAACGAGGTTCATGTTCTCACAGCATCACATATCACTTACACAGATGGCCTTGCTGTTTTGGACTACATCAACTCTACTAAGTAAGTATTTATTTATTTCTTTATTTTTTTCAGAATGAGTTGTTTTTATAAAATTAAAAATAAGAGTTAATAGTACAAAATACAATAGAGATGCATACCCCTGTTTACAAAAAGCAAGAAATGGAGCTAATCCACTTCAAAACTTACTAACAACCAGTTAAGCTTCATTACACCACATCAAAAAGAGCTAGTATATCAGCAAGTCCAATAGAGAACTCCCGATGCCGCCAGGGGGCACCGGACACCACGCGACGTGTGGTGCTCTTCCAGTCGCTGGACCCTACCTCCTGCTGAGCCGAAGTGTAAAACTTCCCAAACCAACGTCAAAAAGAGCTAGTATATCATTTGCGGCAACAACGGGGAAACTTTAGTATCACAATGCAATGCTGAATTTCTCTCCAATCAGATCTTCCAAACAAACACAACAAATAACCCTTTCAACAACTTGGACTTAAAATCCTTAGGCTGTGTAATCTGAAACATCCACTCCACAAACAAATTAAGCTCTTGAAACCTTTTATCAGGAATATTCAACCAATGAACAACCTGCTGCCAGATTTCAATAGCATACACACAGGTACAGAATAAATGATTATTAGTGTATTCAGCCTGAAAACAATTATGACATACTGATGGTCCAAGGAAACCCCTTATCTGTAAATTAACAAATGACAGGTTTTTATTATGCATGATAATTGCAATCATCTTCCACATTTAATTTATATATTAATTTTTAGTAGTTTAATTTCATACACTCGATCATTAACAAATTAAATTTCATCAGTTCTCCACTGGCTATGATTAAGCCAATGTCAGAGCTGCCTGCAAAGCCTGCTCCGGCCGTGACTTCTTTCTCCTCTATGGGTCCAAACACTGTAACACCAGAAATCCTCAAGGTTTGGGCAATGAATTAAGTACCCATTAGAATATTAGTTGTCTGTATTTTTCAATTAATTTAACATTTTTGTAATTAACTAACTAATTTCCATTTTTGATCCAATTTATATATTCAGCCTGATATTACTGCACCAGGAGTAAATATCATAGCTGCCTACAGTGAAGCTATCAGCCCTACAGAGAGAGATTACGATAAGCGCAGGACACCCTATCTCTCTTTGTCTGGAACATCAATGTCTACTCCTCATGTTGCCGGAATTGTCGGTCTTCTGAAGGCAGCTCACCCTGATTGGAGTCCTGCTGCCATTAGATCTGCAATCATGACTACCGGTAATACTTCAATAATGAATTGTACTAATAATATTAGTTATTAGTAATTGGAGCACATTTATGTTAAAATTTGCTCTGTTTGATCATTCTGTGTTTAGCAAGAACAAGAGATAATACTCGCCATCCAATGCTAATTGGATTTAAGAACGGATCCTTTGCTAAGGCAACACCGTTCGCTTATGGTGCTGGGCATATACGGCCAAGCCTTTCTGCAGATCCTGGCTTGGTCTATGACTTAGAAGTTAAGGATTACGATGGCTTCCTTTGTGCAATTGGCTATAACAAAACTTTTATTGAACTCTTTTCTAAGAATTACGAATGTCCCAAGTCTACCAATCCTCTTAGTATTTTAAACCTGAACTATCCTTCAATAACTGTCCCTAAACTCTCCGGCTCAGTCATCGTGAGTCGAACAGTGAAGAATGTTGGCCCACCGAGCACCTACAAAGCTCGTGTTCGTCCACCACCGGGAATTTCAGTTAGTGTTCAGCCCAATGTTCTGAAATTTGAGACTACTGGTGAAATGAAGACATTTAACTTGACTCTGAAAGCTAAGAGAAGTGGTGTTTCCAAAGGCTATGCATTTGGTGAGTTATTATGGTCGGATGGTGTACATAATGTGAGGAGTCCAATCACAGTTGCTAAAGCCGCCACACCATGAATCGGATTTGAATGATACAATCACAGTTGCGATGGCCGCCCTTCAATATCATTTTCTGTACAGGGATAAAGTTGTGTAATTTGTTTATTCACTTCAAAAGAGTTGTAAATTTGGCCATGTGGAAGTAATTAACATAACAGTGCTTTTATAGGAAAATTAGTCAATACTTATACACCCTTGCCTTTGCTCTATTTTGTAAAAATTGCACCAGCAAAACAAAGAATGATTAGTGTGAAAAAAAATAAAAAAACTTGAATAAAAAATGATTATTGTGAAAAAAAATACCTTAAATAAAAACCAATAAACAGGAATTGCTATATGTTAAAGTTGATACAAGGGTAGGCTAAGGAATTCATCCCTACTCTAGTTAGGACGGATTCAGGATTTCTGAATAGGGTGACCTAATTTTGGATTAGGCTAATTTTAGGTTGGGGTGGGCTAATATTACATTTTTTTATTTTTTATTTTTATTTATTTATTTATTTATTTATTTATTTTCAGCCCACCTCTGCCCACCCCTCCCTCCGCCCTTGACTCTAGCTACCTGGATATGTTGTAACGAGTATGAACAACAATGCTGCAGATCTTCGAGCTACTTGTTAAGAGTAGTGACATGAGTAGCTTTAAAGTGGAAGCAAAACTCGAACCCCAAATATTCTTGTAGAAATCGGATTAAAAAGATAAAAACAAAAACAAAAACAAAAAAAAAACTGTGTTTAAATTCCTTATCTAGAGAGAGAGTGTTATACCCTTGGGGAATTGGTAGATTTCCAACTATGACAACACTCTAGTCTCCTTGTCCCAACTCTCCTCTTTGATGGTTTCCCCAAATGCTTCAATCCTATAGCCTCCTCTTCAAAACCACAAGCTATAAACTATACTAGTTATTAGTGCTTATAATGAGATTGCAAGTTTAATTTTACACCGACAGTATAGTATGAAATCTTGATATAATTTAATCACACTCATATTTAATCATAATTAAAAAAAAAATCACAAAAACCCAAGTTTAATCCACCGATAATCGAACATGGTGAACCCACGTTCTAAAATAATTCTTTCTAAATTAGCTCATGCCTTATCCACAGTCCCAGCTTCAACTCGCGCCACTCGTCTGCCACCTGGCATCTCAATTAAAGACTCTCTCTCTCTAAACGGTTAAATCCTTCCCAAGAGATAGTCTTGGACATACTCTCTCGACTCTCTGTGAAATCTCTTCTCCTATTTTGGAACATGCAGAGACAACCATATTACATGTCCGACCCTCAATTCGTCCAAACATACCTGTTTACACTCTTATTTCTCCCAGTGGAAAAACCAGAAAAGAGATTTTTAGTCAAAGCCAGGTTCTGTCACGTGAAAGAATTTGGGTCAAGCCGAATTTTTAATGAGTAAGAGTTTTGCTCAAGGAAGATTCACGGTAAAGTCTAATTAGAGGTAGTTTGGTCATATTAAGCTACTCTAATTTAATTTAGGCATGTAAGGAATATGGTTTGGTAAAAGAACGTGTCAATTATTGGATTATTAGACATGGAATTCGTGTGCCTAAAAACATGGAAGTTGGTTTCTTCAAAAGCCATGATACAACAGAAGAGTTTTTAACGTGGACCACTACCACCACCATCAGGAGTAATGACCATTATTCAGACAAAAAGAATCGTGCGATTTGTTTTTTATGACAACATCAAAGGGCACGATTGCATGATTTATTGTATGTTTGGAACGCTGGAGCTCTAGAGGCATCGAAAGGCACGATTGCATGAGTGATGGCATGTTTGGAACGTGGAAGTTCCAGAAAATCAAAACACGGTTCCAAGATGTTTGGAACGTGGGAGTTCTAGAAGCATCAAGGCATGATCACTTGATGGCACGATTACATGGGAGCTCCAGACATGATTACATGATTGGAACGTGGAAGAGGAACATGAAAGAGGAACGTGAAAGCTCTAGAAGAATTAGGAAGACACGATTGCATGGCTTGGACACTTGGAAGCATTTGGAGACATCAATGGAATTGCTCAGAACTATTATGTTAACTGCTTATATTTTCATTTTATAAATAGGTCATTATGTTGTAACGTAGTAGGCCTGCTTAACGCCAAACAGCTACGTATTTCAATACAATCTTCATTTTTTGCAATGCACTTTCAATATGATTAGTCTTAGTTGTGATGTTTCTGTTTTTAACTATTTTCCATTTTTGGGAATTTTCTGATTTTTCAAGGGCATTTTTGTTTTTTCTCATTTTACGTACCGGACACCGTGAGTCCAAGAGTTGATTGGAGCATTTCATTGAGTTTAGGACTCTTTGAAATGCAAGGGTTATCATTTCAACATTTTTTTTAGTTTTTCGGATCGGACAGTCTCGGGTGAAACCGTTACCAGAGTTGTTGTGTAAGGGAGTTGTGTCTCGGGTTATTTGTATACCATGCATTATTATATTTGTGCCTAAGTAAATTATTTAAGTGCTAAAGTGTGTTGCTATGATATAATTGAAGCATATATATATATATTGGTGGTAGAAATTAAAAAGAAAAGAAAAGAAAAAAAAAAATATTTTTAAGTGGGGCCCACCATCTACTTTAATTTTGAGGCCAAGAGATCACATTGGTCTCATTCTCTCTCACTCTCCCAGCAATCTCTCTCTTTCTTTCTTTTCTTGCCTTTTTTCTTTTTCTTTTCTTCTAAACTTCAATCTTTGATTTCTTTCTTAATTTTGAGAATTTTTGGGTGCCGTTTGCGGCAAATCGAAGAGCTTTTTGAGACCTACGCTTGGATAGGAGCAATTCACCATTTTGGCCATATTTGAATTTTTGAAATTAGGGCTTTGATTTGGAGTTTTGGGGGTTTTCATCTCCATTGAGGTAGGGATCTCTAATACATGGTTCTTCTTATGCTTTTGTGAATTTAATTCTTATAAATTGTTGAATTGCATGTTTAATTAGTATAAATTCTTGAAAATTGTTTAAATGCCATGTATGAATTTGTGACAAGGTGTTATTTGATATATTGTGCTTAAACATGCTTATGTGAAATGAAATTTTGTGATTTATATGCTTGATATGTTAGAGAAATGTGAAATGAAAGCATAAGTTGTGTATTTTAGTTATTTAATTATAAAAGCATATGTAAACTCTTATGATGGAATTGATGAATTGAAGCATGAAGCATTCATGCATTCATTGGGAAAGAAAAAAAAAAAAAGAAAAAAAAAAGGGAAAAAGTGTTTTAAAACAAACGAAAGTGTTTTGGGAAAATATTTTCTAAAGGTGTTTGCGAAAACCGGACGCCTAGGAGGTGCCTAGTGGTCCGTGATGTTAGTGTAGTCTAGAAGGGAGCGTGGTTGAACTAACTAGGCCGGATGTGACGCTTTGGAGGTGCCTTATGGTCGTGGATAGTTAGTTTATCCTCCGACGCCTTGGAGGTGTCTTGGGTCGAATTACACTAACGATTTGGATGATGAAACGAAAATGTTTCAGATATGGGGAGCGATATTTGTATGACATTGCACTTCATTAAAATATATGGTGTATATGTTTGGGTGACAATTGTTATATACTTGTCGTTGTAGTTGTTGTCATGCACCCCTTATATTATAATCCCGTTTTCTTTTACCCATTCCTTACGTGGATTCACGGGGTCATAAGAAGTGTGTCTTAGACACTTCCTACTGAGCGTTTAGCTCATCCCATTGTTTTAACATTTTCAGGTTCGGGAAAAGAAGTGGCGGACGTCAATCCACCCCAGCCTTAGTTTGGAGTAGAAAAATGTTTCTTCTTGCTATCTTTTGTAATTGGGCATAATTTTGTAAAGTGTTGACTCAAAATGTAGTATTTTGCAACATGTAAAGTATTCAAATTTATTTTGTGTATGGCCATTGAGGAAATATAATTAAGTTAACTACACTTAATCCTTTAGTGTATTTTATGTAACGTGTGCAAATTATGTTAACAATGTGGTTGTTGTTATTGTATTAGATGTTTGAAATGTATTTAAATCTGTACGTGAGTGTAATGGTATAGGTGGTTGGTTATCAAAGTTGGTGTATCTCGGTTTTCTTTGGACAGTGAGCAATTGAGTGTGGATAACCCAAAACCAGTCGACGTGAAATGCCATACGTCGACCGAATGACCTGAACCAGTAGACGTGTAGCACCCTACACGTCGACCGGTATCTTGGTAGTGAGCATTTCCACAGTAGAAGTTTTTAACGAGTCGATGTGTAGTGCAATTGAGTGTGGATAACCCAAAACCAGTCAACATGAAATACCATACGTCAACCGAATGACCTGAACCAGTCAACGTGTAGCATCCCACACGTCGATCAGTATCTTGGCAGTGAACATTTCCACTGTACAAGTCTTTAACCAGTCGATGTGTAGCCTTCCATACATCGACCGGTATCCTGGCAGTGAGCATTTCCACTGTACAAGTCTTTAACCAGTCGACGTATTTTTCCATTTTGCCCTTGACCACTCACTTAAGGGTATTGTTACACATTATAAAGTCCAGTAAAATACAAAAATTATATTTTACCCATGGGAATGACTATATTGCCTCAGACTTATTCTTAATTATTATGTGATACAAGTAAATGACTATTTTGCCATTTGAGTCTTAGACCATTAGAATTGTGACAAATGACCATCTTGTCCTTGTTGGACTTTAGTATACAAATTTAACTTGAAATGACCATATTACCCTTGGACGATTTTAGGTCAGGTAGGGACCCGTTTAATGATCCGAATCCAGTGGATTTGGGTCGTTACAAATTTGGTATTAGAGCTTTAGGTTCGAAAACCTAAGGACGACGGGTAGGGTTGACCTAAGTGAGACTTGAGTTGATTTGAAAGTTTAGACTGTTAAAGTGTTTAATGTTTTGAGAAACATGCTTATTTGCTATTTGTTTATATGTTTCAGTTTTGAAGGCATGCCTATTTGCTAATTACTTATGTGATTAATGTTAAATGTTGTATTACATGGCCATGCATATGAAGTAGTTATATAATTTAATTATGAAAATGAAATGTAAATGTATTTGAAAGCATGTTATATGTGATAAGATGACAAGTAATGGGGAGTATGGTGACGAAAAGTGGTAGGTACGGTGTGTGCAATTTTAATTTAAATGTTAAAGTAGCAACTGGTGAGCACGGTATGTGCAAGCGTGTTTGTATGGTATTGTGACGATTATTTAGGTATGGTTTATGTAATTATTTTCTTATGGAAGATGGAGTGTTTAAATTTTTTTATGAAGGAACATGATTGTATCATGGTATGGGATATGATATTTACATGTATATGTATTCTTATATGTATATGCAGTCGAGCATGGGATGGTTGTGTAAGCTTTGACCTGAGTAGGTGAGGAGCTCGATCGCTCCAAGATTGTTGGGTGCTAGTTCTTATCGAATGGATTGCTTGGTCTTTTAGCTCGTGGATTGAGCTATCCAGTGTGGGGTCCTCCTGATTTTCTTGTTCCATTTGCACAGTGCTTAAAGCACGACTTCAAAATGGGTTTGTATTTCATGGCACGGTGACTATGTTGTGGTGAGTTTCATGCGTCGGTGTATGGGTTCTTGTGACCGTGGAGGTTAGGTGTGTGGGATGGAGTTTTTGTGGAAGAAAGGTATGACCTTAGAGGGTTAGTGTTTGTGACTTAGGTCACAGTTTGGTGCGGAGGTTCTTTTCGAACCGGTCGTGGTAGGCGTGATAGGGGTTCCTTGAGTTATGAGTATAGTCTATGGGTTGTAGATGTGTGATTGCGGGTGTTCTGGTACGGTCTGAAAAGGCATGTTGGTTCTGGCTGTTGTGGGGACTTGTTTGACTCTTTAGGTCTAGGATAACGTAGGCATTGATTAGAGTCATGCTAGCATTGGGTGATTGATTGTTTGATGTGATTCGGTTTGTGGGTTGTGAGAGTCTATTTTAGAGATTGGTTAGTCGAGGGGTGATCCCTATTTCGGAGAGTTGCAGGGCATGTTGCTTGTAATTGACTCTCGGTGAGTTGACTACATAGCTCGGTTGATGAACAGGATTACGGGTTGGCACGATTATCGAGAGAGTCTCAAGGTGAGGTATAGTGGTCAGTCTTAGTTGTGTAGGGTAGGATTGCACTATAGGGTAGGTTGTGTGAGGTCATTAAGGTGTTTGGTTATTTACGAATGAAGTGATAACTGATGGGTACTGTGTTATCAAATAGACCATGTTCTAGGGTTTGAAAGCTGTGGATTGGGGTTATATTTCAACTGCTTATGGAGTATGAGGAGATAGTGCTTGGTGTTGAAGAATCCGAAAAGTAGACTGATGATAAGAATGATTGGAACGAGGTTGATCTTGTAGGTCTAGTAGGTAGCTCCATTTAGCTTTTGTCGAGGCCAAAGGTGTTATGGGGAAACGATGAAGAGAAGAAGCAATGATGTTGAACCTAGGTTATGAGGTTTTCTTGTTTAGATGCGTGGATCGCTTAGAAAGAGTGGTTTAAGTAGTCAGTTAGGCATTAGTGATTGATTGCATCGTTGGTGGTTTCAAGGAGACAGTTAGGTGTTGAGTAATTTGGGTTTTGTGCTCATTTTTGTTTTGAGGATTTGTCGGCATGGCATTACTGTTTGGAGATTCTTTTCTAGTGGTAAAAAGTGGTCATTATGGGGAGTATCGAGAGTAATTCTTATTTTTCTATAGTGATGGTATTATTTTAAGGATATTTGAGGATGAATCGCTTAGCAATGGCTTGATGGTTCGATGGGACGATAGGTTTGAATTGTTGTTTGGAAAGAATGGTGGTAGAGGTGTTACGGTGTGGTGTTTAGTACTGATGAGTTTAATGGTTTCGAGTATGAACCAAGGATGGATTTGAGATTTTGAGTTATTTGTTGTGTGTTGTCAGGTAGGAGATAGGGTTGTGAATCAATGGTGGGTAGTTTAGTCTTTAGAGCCAGTGAGAGTGGTGTTACCATATGTGCAATCCTTTTTTTGAAGAGTCAGTGGATTGTTGTAACTGAGGTCATGGGTTTTGTGTGCTTAGTGATTGGGACAGTGTCACTTGGGAAGGTAAAGATAGAATGGATGGTAAAGTGTCGTTTTATGGCTTAGAGGTTGTTATTTGGGAGTGACAGTTTCTAGAGGGAGCGAGATGCGGTGTCCGAAGGGCTGTAATTATTTCTCGTGTTAGTGTGCTGTAAGCGTGAGTGCTTTTGCCTGATTGATATATCGTGTGCGAGGTTTCTGTGTGATAGTGTTTAACGGTTCGTTTGTGGTGAGGTCGCCTAGATTTGGGTTCGTAGTTCTGTACAGGTGTCCAGTTGGTTCTTCTCCTTGTATGTAAAGAGTTGGTTTCATCTCAGGTGAGTTTGGGATGATTGGTGAGCAAAGTGTGATAGGGTGTCAGGTGCATTAAGGTAGGAGTTGTCAGTTTCTGGTGAGAGTAGGGTTCATTACCCTTTTCTGTTTGTTCAGGTCTTGGCAAGGATGTTGTTGGTTGGGAGTCTTGTTCTCCATTTAGGAGTTGTGCATATCCGTGGGTGGATCAACCTGTGTGTGGTTTGTTATGTTGTTAGAGCTCACCGGTAGAGGTCCAGGTTGAAATGGTCGACTCACTTCCATGGAAGAAGGTGAAGTCTTTAGTTTTTGTAGTGATTGTTCTTAGAGTGGTTTGATTGGTGGAATAAGAGGCACGGGTTGCCGAATAGGTGTTATGTTTCCAATGTTTGGTACTAGCAATAATGGCTAGGAAATGTGTTATAAATCGCAGCTTGAGGATGAATAGATGATGTGATATGAGACATGCACTCGGGTGTTCTTATTGATGTTTGATTTGAGCAGTGTTTTGAGAACAGGTGTTGGTATTACTTGAATGTAGTGCAGCTAGGGAATGAATGTGAGATTCCATTGAGGAATAATGGGAACGATTGACTTTGGTTTTAAGGGTTCAAGCATGAGATGATCATATTGTGTGTTTTGAGGAAGAAAGAATTGAATAGAATAATGTTATGAGTTATTTACCTAGTACGGGTGTTATGAGGAAATTAGAGATCATTTGTGTTGATTGATGAATGTGACGTTTGGTTGTATGTCATTTTTAGCTTGTTACGAGTTGTATGATTGAAGAATTATTGAGATCCTTAGAGCTAGTTGATGACTCTATAGTCGTTGAGGTTACGCATAGCGATGTATGGATAGTGAGTGGATTTATGGTTGTTTTGTGGGCTGTGTGAGACTGTGTTTGAGGTTTGGACCTGGGGACAGGAACGATGTCTGTGTCGAAGTCGGATTGAGGATGAGAATGGCCTGGCCAACCATTTTTCCTGAACCAATCCCTCTTTAGCACGATATCGGGTCAAAGGTCAATGATTGTTTTGAGTTGTCACAAATAGTGAGAGTATGGTATTGGGCGTTGTGTCGGTGTAGTGGTGTGGGTTCAGGAAGTTGTCTCGGGTAACGAGGTATGTTAGGTGAGACCAAGTGTCCAATCTGTTTGATTATTAAAGATCTTGTTTTTAGGATTTGTGTCTTGAGTACAGGATAGTACACTTTACTAATTTGGTGACTTATGTTTATGTAATCATTGGGAGAATCATTGTTTAATCATCTTGAAATTTTTAAGTGTAATGATTGTCTTATAGTGCGAATTGTAGTCATTGAAACGATTATGAGGTGGTGTAACTATGTCTTAGATAACAAGTGTTTGGTCTGTTAGGGATGTGTAGATTAGAGTTCGGTGTAACTATGGGCAGAATTCCTTGTTTGGGGCTTAGTGTGTCCTTTAAAGGATGAGTAGAGGTGGGATGTTGTCATATTCCAGGGTCTTGTGACAGTTTTTGTTTTTTTTGGGGCTTTGAAGCCTTTCGTGGCTGTATGGAGTAGGCCGATGTTCGTCTTAAGTCAAGCGTAAAATCTAGTTGATCTTGTGTTATGAGGAACATGAGAGGTGAGTACCCGTATTGGGTTTTAGTGGCAGTAGTATGTGATTGCCTGGTGACGTCTGGTGTCAAAGGCAGTAATGTTTGTGGGTTTATGGTCTTGAGATTTTGTGAAGTTTTCTCGGGGTTATGTGTGGCTGTGGGCCTCCTTCTTTAAGGAGGGTAGATTTCGACGACGAAATCTTTTAAGGAGGGTAGATTGTGATGTTTCTGTTTTTAACTATTTTCCATTTTTGGGAATTTTTTGATTTTTCAAGGGCATTTTCGTCTTTTCTTGTTTTGCGTACCGGACACCGTGAAGTGTGCCGGTTATGTTCGAGAGTTGATTGGAGCATTTCATTGAGTTCAGGACTCTTTGAAATGTAAGGGTTATCATTTCAGTATTTTTTTTTAGTTTTTTAGATCGGGCAGTCTCGGGTGAAACCGTTACCAGAGTTGTTGTGTACAGGAGTTGTGTCTCGGGTCATTTGCATACCATGCATTATTATATTTGTGCCTAAGTAAATTATTTAAGTGCTAAAGTGTGTGGCTATGATATAATTGAAGCAAATATATATATATTGGTGGTAGAAATTAAAAAGAAAAGAAAAGAAAAGAAATATATATTTTTAAGTGGGGCCCACCATCTACCTATAATTTTGAGGCTAAGGGATCACATTGGTCTCATTCTCTCTCACTCTCCCGGCCATCTCTCTCTTTCTTTCTTTTCTTGTCTTTTTTCTTTTTCTTTTCTTCTAAACTTCAATCTTTGATTTCTTTCACAATTTTGAGAATTTTTGGTGCCATTTGCGGTAAATCGAAGAGCTTGTTGAGACCTACGCTTGGATAGGAGCAATTCACCATTTTGGCCATCTTTGAATTTTCGAAATTAGGGCTTTGATTTGGAGTTTTGGGGGTTTTCATCTCCATTGAGGCAGGGATCTCTAATACATGGTTCTTCTTATGCTTTTGTGAATTTAATTCTTATAAATTGTTAAATTGCATGTTTAATTAGTGTAGGTTCTTGAAAATTGTTTAAATGCCATGTATGAACTTGTGACAAGGTGTTATTTGATATATTGTGCTTAAACATGCTTATATGAAATGAAATTTTGTGATTTATATGCTTGATATGTTAGAGAAATGTGAAATGAAAGCATAAGTTGTGTATTTTAGTGATTTAATTATAAAAGCATATGTAAACTCTTATGATGGAATTGATGAATTGAAGCATGAAGCATTCATGCATTCATTGGGAAAGAAAAAAAAAAAAAAAGGGGGAAAAAGTGTTTTAAAACAAACGAAAGTGTTTTAGGAAAATGTTTTCTAAAGGTGTTTGCGAAAACCGGATGCCTAGGAGGCGCCTAGTGGTTCGTGATGTTAGTATAGTCTAGAAGGGAGTGTGGTTGAACTAACTAGGCCGGATGCGACACTTTGGAGGTGCCTTGTGGTCATGGATAGTTAGTCAATCCTCTTTTCGTGATGCCTTAAAGGTGCCTTGGGTCAGATTACATTAACGGTTTTGATGTTGAAACGAAAATGTTTCAGATATGGGGAGCGACATTTGCATGACATTGCACTTAATTAGAATATATGGTGTATATGCTTGGGTGACAATTGTTATATACTTGTCGTTGTAGTTGTTGTCATGCACCCCTTATGTTATGATCCCGTTTTCTTTTAGCTATTCCTTACGTAGATTCATGGGGTCATAAGAAGTGTGTCTTAGATACTTCCTACTGAGCGTTTAGCTCACCCTATTATTTTAACATTTTCAGGTTCGGGAAAAGAAGTGGCGGACGTCAATCCACCCCAGCCTTAGTTTGGAGTAGAAAAATGTTTCTTCTTGCTATCTTTTGTAATTGGGCATAATTTTGAAAAGTGTTGACTCAAAATGTAGTATTTTGGAACATGTAAAGTATTCAAATTCATTTTGTGTATGGCTATTGAGGAAATGCAATTAAGTTAACTACACTTAATCCTTTAGCGTATTTTATGTAACGTGTGCAAATTATGTTAACAATGTGGTTGTTGTTATTGTATTAGATGTTTGAAATGTATTTAAATATGTACGCGAGTGTAGTGGTGTAGGTGGTTGGTTATCAAAGTTGGTGTATCTCGGTTTTTTTTGGACAGTGAGTAATTGTGTGACATCCCAAGTTTTTCAACTCGGTGCGTCAGCGATGAACCGAAAGATGACCCGATAACGGATCCGAAATACGGAAGTAAAAGAAGAACAACGGTCTCTAGAGATACAACATGACTCTAAGACGCCAATGTGATCCTCAACGAGGTTACAGAACCCAAAAGAACCAAATGCGGAAGCAACTTTTAAAAAACGAACAAGAATGAACCTAAGGGCAAAAACATCATTTCCACCTTAAAAGTGGGTGCTACTGAGCACACCATTGGAAAGACAACGAAAAATCAATGAACTTAGACTCAAAAATCACTTGATTCGGAGTCCGGATGAAAAAGATATGGCTAACGGAAGAAACAGGGGCAAAACGGTCAAAAAGAACCAACCCAAGAACATCTAATCGGTTAGATAACCTATCTAACCGGTTAGAAGGCCAAAATTAGTGACAAAAACACTACCCACACTCATCTAACCGGTTGCAAAACCCCTTCTAACCGTTTAGATGTGAAGGAGGCAGAATGGGCAGCAAGAAACCCTAGCAACAGGGGTTTTTTCGGGAAAAAAATAGAAATTTGAGGGCCTAGATGACATTTTCTGGAAAAACACAAAGAAGAAACCCCCCTCAAAATCGAGTTTTCTATGTGTCTATTAGGATAAATAAAAAAATACACATTGTGAAATGCCCAAAATGCCCTCCCAAGAAATTTGGTCCAGAGGGTCGAAAAAGTTGCTAAATAGAAAAACAGAAGCTAAACTTCGGAAATGGTTTCCGATGCCAAGACGACATTTTCAGGAAAAACACGAAGAAAAAACCCCCACTAAAATCACATTTTCTAAGTGACCATGTGAAGAACGGAATTTATTTCCTAAAGAAAATTCCCAAAATATCCTTAGGTCAGATTATGCAATAAAAGTGTAAAATGAGTCCGTAGGAGGCTCATTTCACCAAAGAAGAAGTTTTGCCTAGAAACGACCATGCACGCAAACATAACTTACCTAATAAGATGTGCTACAATGGTCCATAGCTTAAAAATACAGCCGATACAAAATATGACCCTCCAACGGCCAAAATGCCAAAAACGAAGTTTGGAACGAAAACTTGGAATTTAAAATCATGAGATGGTTTCAAAATATCGTTTGGCCCTTGGCCAAACTTCATACATGATTAATGAATGCTAATGGAAAAATTTCATATACAATGCACACTCCGGTGCAAAATAGCATACTAAAACGCATGAATTTTTCTTATATTCCCATTAAGACAAAAATTTAACATCTATAATACAAATGTAAATTCCAAAAGAAGTTTGGCCCTTGGCCTCATGTCATAAACATAAAATGAGAATCAAAAAGTGTACTTAGGCACACATTACAAGTTTAGAATCAAATATACACATTTAACAAATAAGGTTACATACGGCAGTTCAAGCCAACCTTCACAAAAAAAATAAAGCCTTCAAGCCATAATCATCCAAGCAATGATGAGAATCTCAACCTCGATTCTTATACCTAACAAATGTCCCCACTATATGGCTGAGTAACATAAAGCTGCTAATAGGAAATGAGCATGCATCGACCTACTTTTTACAAGTTTGCATGATTTAATTATTGTGGTTCATTCCACCTAACGTCTATGTCAAAGGTGAGACTTAAGGAGCATCCTAGCTACCTAAAATCATTTCTAGCATCAATCGCCTCATTCATGCAATTTTAACAACATAGGGTCATGCTTACACAAAGCAACAACATAGGAGCATGCTTACACAAAGCAACAACATATAGATTCTCAAGGTTATCAACTTGAAGTCTAAAATGCAACATCAACTAAATATAATAATTTAGCATAATTAGAATATCTAATACCACACATCAGGACATAGATTCTCTAGGTTATCAACTAGAAGTCTAAAAGTGTGAAATCAACTAAATATATCAATTTCTTATGGATGTACTTAACAATATCAAATCACCAATAACCAAAACCACAAGTCACAATTAAACATTGGTTATCAATTTGGAATTGAATGCAAAATCAAATAGTGGAAGACTTGGACATCAAAGCTCGGATTTCCGTCGAGAAAAGGTAAATTTGGAGCTACTAACCCCCAGGCAACCTACCCAACGCGTGAACTTTTGACTTAGAGGACTCTTGTCCCCATACTAGAGCCAAACCATAGCCATCACAGCTTAACAATGTCCCAAGCAACTCCAAAATAATCCAAATAAGTTCACAACTTATACATAATTTTTATAATGCATGAACTCACCTTCTATGCACAAGAAATTTTGAAACCACAAGTTAACAATATATTCATATTAGCAACATCCTCTCATGAATATAAATTTAACAACAATGTTCTTCAATGCTTAAAACACAATCAAGTGAATACACCACAAGTCTAAATCCATGATCTTAAAATAGAAGCAATTTCTAAAACATGATTAAATCCATGGATAAACAAGATAGAATTTAATTACATCAAAATAATTAAACTCATTAGATTTCAAATCATTTCCAATTAGCCCTAATTTAATATATGCTAATAGACATATCATGGTCATTACATATATTCACACAAAAGCTTAATTAGGCCCATGAAACCACAAAAATAGATTTTAATTAATTCTCTTAATTAAAGTCTCTAAATTTTCCAAACTCAACCAAATGCTCTCAAATTAAAGTATATTAAAGAACATACCATGACTTAATTTAAAAGCATATTACAACTCAATTTCATGCAAGGTACGACCATGAACTTTAATCTTTCATAAAAGATAACTATTAATTAAAAGAGCAATTCTTATTTAATTAATCCCAATTTATTATATATTAACCAACATATTAAAACAAGAGTTTCTACCATGCCACAATTCAAATCGAAATTTCTCATCATCATGAAAATTAAATCTTATACAAAGAATTAAAAATTTCAAATTTCCTAAATTTGATCCAAGGCATGCATATAGGTTGTATAAACATGGAAAACACACAATACAACACATATAAAATCCTAAAACATTCCCTACCTCCATTTGAGATGAAATCTCAAATCCCCATCAAAATAAATCGGCTCCGAATCCGACGAAACTCCTAGGTTTTGTCGCGGACAACACCACGAACATGAATCCCAAGGAAGCCCCATCAAAAACATAACTTGACTTCAAACCCGAACTCAAGAAATGGCCAAAACGAGATTCCAATCGGTTGGAATCGAAGGCCTCGCCAACACGAACATAAAACACTAAGGCAAGATAACTTTTCATTAAAGGGAAGAAGCTCAAAAGAGGAGAGAGAAGGTGGCAGACATGGGAGGAGCTTGGACTGGCCATGAGAGAGGAGAGAGAGAGAAAAATCTGATTTTTCATCTACTAACCCCCTATTTATAGAAAAACTCAAAAAGTGCCCAAAACGGGCCTCGTCGGGTCCAAAAAAGTAAAATTTGAGCAGACACACTCAAACGGAAAAACTCTGTGAACAAAAAAGATTTAAAATGAGAAAATATGAACAATGAAAGAAACGACATCAAAAACTGAGTCCCGAGCAGAGAGTTATGCCCCAAACAAGTTTGTACAAACCGGGGCTAGAAACCCTGAAACTGGAAAACATTGTTCAGGAGGAAATTCTAAGAGTCCACGACTCAATGAAATGTGAAAATGAATCCCGTACAAGGATCCAGGCTCAAAACAAGGCATTGAGTAATAATTTTCATTAATTGCATAATGGCCCCTCCAAAAAGTGAAAACTGCGAAACTGCCCCAGAATGAAAATATCTTTGATACCCCTAAAATAAAATATCTTTAAAAGATATTTACAAAAAACACCCTAAGAAAAGGAAATATTTTCAAAGAACAATGCATCCATGCCCCTATGGACATCGGGAGCAACCAGAGTACTTTTTCACGAAGATAAAGATACGTATCTCATAGAAATCATTGAGAATGAAGATACGTGAAGTCAGAAACCAACTCCGAACACAAGAAGTGTGGTTACGCAAACAAAGTGCCAAACGGGAAAAAGACAAAATAGGGAAAAAGGACGAAAAGTGAATAGTGTCGAAAAATGAAAAATGTGGAAACGACTCGGTCCTTAAAGGAAGTTGTCAATCCACATAAAAGAGTCTCGGAAATCACTCCAGAGCACTCAAGATGACACTAAGTGACATGAAACTGAACTCAGAAAAGAAAAAGGTCAACGGAAAAAAAATATTCGTTAAAATCTGAGGAAAGCGAAAGGAATGAAAATGACCGGGTCATTACAAATTGAGTGTGGATAACCCAAAACCAGTCGATGTGAAATGCCATACGTCGACTGAATGACCTGAACCAGTCGACTTGTAGCATCCCACACGTCGACCGGTATCTTGGCTGTGAGCATTTCCACTGTACAAGTTTTTAACCAGTCGACGTGTAGCCTTCCATATGTCGACCGATATCCTGGCAGTGGGCTTTTCCACTATTCACGTCCCAAACCAATTGACGTGTGATGTATACACATTAACCGGTTCCCGTGTAGTAAATATTTGTGACTTATTTTCCCATTTTGCTCTTGACCACTCACTTAAGTGTATTGTTACACATTATAAGGTCTAGTAAAATACAAAAATTATATTTTAACCATGGGAATGACTATATTGCCCCGAACTTTATCTTAATTATTATGTGATACAAGAAAATGACTATTTTGCCCTTTAAGTCTTAGACCATTAGAATTGTGACAAATGACCATCTTGTCCTTGTTGGACTTTAATATATAACTTTAACATGAAATGACCATATTACCCTGGGACGATTTTAAGTCAGGTAGGGACCCATTTAATGATCCGAATCCAGTGGATTTGGGTCGTTACTAAACTGCACTTTACTTTTCATTAGATAATTCCTTTACTTCCTTAAGTAACGTAGTTCTTCATAGCCAGTTAACTATCCCGAAGTCCTTTATCAAAGGCAAAAAGAACCTAGAGGTGTTCATTCCAGACCTCTTCACAATCATCTGGTCTCGTAATCTTCCTTCCGGAATATTATTTGGATCTTCCTTTGGAACTGGTGCAGTTCCTGGCATGCCCATCCGATTCCATCGAAACTGGCCGCTTTTCTAAGGCCAAATAATACCTAAATCGTAACAACAAACACAAGAGGGTCGTTCTTCCGTGTGACTCTAGACGCTATTATGGACCCTATCAGTTGTAACATAACAGAAACAATAGATTTGTTCACGTGGAAGGAGTTATCTTGAATTTACAAGATAGGGTATCTTAAATCCACAAGGTGATCATTTGAAACCACAACGTTGAATAAAAAATTACAAAGCAATTAAAATTTTATATTTTATATTATTTATTTATTTATTTTTAGTTAACTTGGGGTGTCCGGAAAGACACGAACCCTTAAGGTCTCTCAACAACCCGACTAATCCACGAGGACCCGGAAGGTTGCCTTGTGATACCCCTCGGATCCGAGACACGGGTTGATCAGGCCCAGGCCCAAACCCGAGGGAATATCAAACAATTAAAGTATTTTAAAACGAACACAGATGACAAAAAGAAATAATAAAGATAGAATAAAGCTGAAAGAAATAATAATAATAAAACCCTCCATGTATAACTGAAAATTGAAACTCCAATCCTCCAAAACTTCAAGGTTAAACTTGGGAATCCACTGATGGACCCTTAACCAAAAGTTCAACTAAAACTGAAAACTGAAAATAGATAATGCTAAAAACATCAAGAGAAGTCCTACGTAATCAGATGAAGGTGAGACTGTCCTCGACAAGCACGATCAAGCTCTAAGGCTGGAACCATCCTGTACCTGAAAAGAATAATGAAGGAGTGGGTCAGACCCACGAGCAAGTTCTAATCTAACTACAATCCATACAGTGACCCGATACGCAGATACACCGTAGACACCTCACAATATCTATCTAGTCCATACGTATAAATATATCCACACTAAGGGACATTGACTAGTCTATAATAGGGGTCTCAACCTGAATAGAAGGCAACATGTGAATACGCACCCAAAGGTGGGCATGAGTACCTAGACCTAACAGGGTACACCTCAACCTATTATAACCAGCTACGCATCCACTGCATATACGCACCCTAACCAACGAGTTTGAGACTCAAGCTCAACTCGTGGTACCATAAACATATATATAAAGTCCGTCCAAATCCAGGGTATGTAATTCAACTATTTATTAAACTGACATACAATAAACCAACTAGTTAGTCACTCAACTTATTCAATTGATATGACTTAACTACCATCCGTTAATCCAGGAAGTCATCCAACTTGGTTACAGCTGATCTGACTTAGTCACAATTAGGATTTTGATATCTTTCAATCCATTCCATTAATCCAATAGGTTAGGTTTATGCGTTTTGAGCTAAACCGTCCCTAGTATGTCACCGTCCCATACCGGTACATATAATCCTCCATATCCATGTAAATTATAACATATATAACAGTTCAATAATTTACAGACCAAAAACCACCATCCAAATAATTGCAGAAAAGTATTTAAGATTTCAGCAATTTAAATCCCAGAATTAAACCATGTAGTTGCAGGAAACATTTTAATAGTTTACACAACTAGCATCCAAAGCATGCATAGACCCAATCCAATATATCAATGACTCAATCATGCATTTAGAACAAATTCTATAATCTTATTATAGTCCAACAAATTGCTAAATTAACCTAAACAATTTATTTCGTCCCATCCGATAACAGTGTATTAAGTCATACACTTTTATACTGTTTTATCTTTTATCTTAGAGACTTAAACCATGCATCAACTAGTTTAATCACACTTAAAATCAAGTAATTAAATCCTCTGTAAAGTCCCCACAATCCATTAGAAACATCCAAAAGCTCAAACAGTGCCCAGAATACCAAACAGTACCTTAAAAACTAAAAAATAAATAAAATAAAATCGTATATTGGAGAGGGAGCCTGCTCCAAATTTTGGGAGCAAGCTCTTTCAGCCTAGAGCCGGCTCTAGGAGTCCTTAGAGCCAGCTCTACTTGTTGTGGGAGCCGGCTCCCACATCCATGGAGTCGGCTCTCACCTCCTTTGAGAGCCTCTATCCCTGTTGGTTCATTTCAGTCCGTCAGCTCCCTCTCTGATCAGTTCCTACCACTCTGTTGGTTTCTAAAACTAATCTTAGGAGTCTTAATTTAGTCTAGAAGCATCCCCCAAGGTTGTTTACAATAATTTTGAAAACAATTACAGAATTTAATCAAGCCACTTAAACTAGCATGCTTGGAAAACAATACTGGAACAGGTTTCAGAAACTTTCAGGTCTCTACTGAACCCTCTGTTCCTCTTCACCACTGAACCTACAGATCTTATATCAATCCCAATAACATCCCCATGGTTCATTTACAGAGTAAAAAAAGTATAATCCAAAGACTAAAGTTACAATAGAGCAACATGCTTAAAGAACAGAAAACTGAAACGAGCCATGCATGAACTGTAACAAAAACGGTTTTCAACATAAACAGATCGTTCATATGACATATATTAAACATATGTCTTCCAGTTATTGATCGATTAAACCTTAGAGATTATCTAGGTGCACAGAACATGAGCCAAAGAGTAAGAGAAAGAAAAGAACTTGCCTTTGAGTTTCAGACTTGAAACTCTAAATTCCCAGTTTCTGTATTGCCCGTTCAATTCCCCACTGTTGTTCCACAAACCCACGTTCCTTCTACCTTGCTCCCACCTATCCTTCCTCTCCTATTTCTCTCTATTCTCCCTCTGTATCCCACGGTCTCTGTTTTTTTTTTTTTTTATTTTTTTTACAGAAATTCCGTTTAATTATTCTAAAACCCTAAACCACCGTGACACACATACTTATAGGCTTAGTGATTAAACCCTAATCTATGTATAACTCAGCCCATAAAAACCTAGGTTATACTCACTGTCGGCTCATAAAGCTATCTAGGTTATAAGATACTCGACTACATACGCGTAACCTCTTAGGGAACCCTACTGTTTAAAATTAGACCAGTTATTAATTTATTTTACTACAGTAACTGACACTAATTTAGTCTATAATTTAATTTAATTAAAACATTTAAATAAACCAATTAAACATTAGAAAGACCAACTAACCCAATTACAGAAAATACACATATAACTAAATACACAACCCAATTAAAGAAAATAAGAAACAAATAACGAAAACAAAATTCATAATTAAACAATTAAAACACTTAAACAATAAATGCCAACTAAATACATGTCACATAAAAATTAATAAATAAAAATAATTAAACCAAATAATCACGCAAAAATACAATAAAAATAATAAATAAATGCCGAGACTATCCTTTTAAAATTAGGGGTATTACATTCTTCCCCCCTAACAAAAAGGAATTCCGTCATCGGAATTCGCTCTAACCTTCTTCCAATATTTCAGAAAATTGCGAGCGAATGACATCCTCCCATTCCCAAGTGGACTCAGCCTCATTGTGATGACTCCACTGTATACGAACCAAAGGGTAACCTTATTGCGAAGGATTTGATCCCGACGGTCAACAATACGACATGGTGGCTCCAAATAAGTTGCATTTGGCTGCAACTCAATCTCTCCAACATCGATATGCTGATACCGATCCTCATCACGCAGAAATTTTCGCAACATGGAAACATGAAACACGTTGTGAACTCGATCCAAGTTATCCGGAAGTGCCAACCGATAAGCCACAGCTCCCACTCGATCCGTAATCATGAATGGACTGACAAACCATGGAGATAACTTCCCTTTCTTCCCAAAGTGCATAACACCCTTCATAGGAGATACTTTGAAAAGAACCTGATCCCCAACCTGAAACTCCAAAGCATGAGTGCGACGATCATCATAGCTCTTCTACCTACTTTGGGCAGTACGCATGCGATCTCGAATAAGAGCAATCTTTTCAGAGGTATCCTTGATGAACTCAGGACCTAAGAATCGATTCTCTCCAACCTCCATCCAACAAACAGGTGATCGACACGGTTGACCGTATAACACCTCAAAAGGTGCCATCCCAATAGTCTTCTGGAAACTATTGTTATAAGCAAACTCCATAAGTGGCAAATATTCCTCCCAGTGGCCCTTGAAATCCAGAACACACGATTGAAGCATATCTTCCATAATCTGATTCACCCTATCAGTTTGTCCGTCAGTCTGAGGATGATAAGCAGTAAGAAGGTGTAACTCCGTACCTAAAGCCTGCTGAAAACTCTTCCAAAATCCAGATACAAAGCTCGAATCCCTGTCCGATATAATAGACAATGGAATGCCATGTAGCTTCACAATATCTGAAATGTAAAGCCTCGCCAACTGCTCCGAAGTGTAGTCAGTGCAAATAGGCAAGAAATGAGCTGACTTGGTTAACCTATCCACAATGACCCATATGGAATTATGTCCCTTGAAAGAATTTGGCAACCCTTCCACAAAATCCATAGATATACTCTCCCATTTCCACTCCAGAATTGGTAGTGGCTGTAGAGCTCCTGGCGGCCTCTGACAAGTACTACACTGAGAAACAAAAAGAGCAATGTCCCTCTTCATACCTGCCCACCAAAACTGCCGCTTCATATCTTGATACATCTTATCGCCTCCTGGATGAACAGAGAACTCAGAGTGGTGAGTCTCAGTCATCACATCCTTCCTCAAACCATCAGCAGAAGGTACTACTATACGCCCCTTGTACCTCAAACCTCCGTCAGCCCCAACATAGTAAAATGGAACCTCTCCAGAAGCTATCTCTGCAACCTTGTCAATACACTGCTGATCCGTGAGTTGTGCTTGTAAAACCTTGCGAATGATGGAAGGTGTAACCACCATGCAAGCCACAAAAGCATCCGATAACTCATCCACACTCTTCAAAGCATTCCACTCAGTAGTGAATAGAGCAGAAAGACTACCAACAGGTCGGCGACTGAGTGCATCCGCCACCACATTCGCTTTCCCTGGATGGTACTGTATAGAAAAATGATAGTCTTTTACAAACTCCAACCATCTGCGCTGTCTCATATTCAGCTCCCACTGAGTGAACAAGTACTGCAGACTCTTGTGATCACTGAATAATCTGAAGGACTCACCCAACAGATAATGCCTCCAAATATGCAAGGCAAAGACCACTGCTGCCAACTCCAAATCATATGTTGGATAATTAAACTCACGAGGCTTAAGTTTTCGAGATCCATAAGAAATCGGTCGCTCCTCCTGCATCAAAACACATCCAAGACCCTACAACAAAGCATCCGTGTAAACAAGATACTCTATCCCACTCTGCGGAGTAGCCAGAACCGGTGCAGAAGTCAGCTTCCTTTTCAGCTCATCAAAAGCTCTCTGACAGTGTTCATCCCACACGAACTGTACACCCTTCTTGGTCAGATGAGTGAGTGGTCCTGCTATCTTGGAGAACTCCTGGATGAATCTCCTGTAATATCTTGCCAGACCGAGAAAACTCCGAATCTCAGTAGGTGATGAAGGCTGTCCCCACTCAACCACCGCTGAAACCTTGGCCGGATCCGCTGCTATCCCCTTTTCTGACACCACGTGACCCAGAAATTTCACCTCCCGTTGCCAAAATTCACACTTCTCGAACTTTGCATATAACTGGTGCTTACGAAGCGTCTGCAAGACTATGAGAAGATGTCTAGCATGATCATCCTTCGACCGAGAATAGATCAAGATGTCATCAATAAAGACAATAACAAACTGATCCAAATAAGCCCGGAAGACTCTATTCATTAAATCCATGAATACTGCAGGTGCATTAGTCATCCCAAACGGCATAACACGAAACTCATAAGAACCATATCTCGTGAGAAATGCTGTCTTAGGAACATCCTGCTCCCTAACCCTCAACTGATGATACCCAGAACGCAAATCAATCTTGGAGAAGTATGTGGCTCCCCTTAACTGATCAAACAAGTCATCAATCCTGGGCAAAGGATACTTGTTACGAATTGTAACCTTGTTCAACTCCCTGTAATCTATACACAGACGAAGCGAACCATCCTTCTTCTTCACAAACAGAACCGGTGCTCCTCAAGGTGATGTACTCCTACGAATAAAACCCTGGCTGAGTAACTGCTGAATCTGATCCCTCAGCTCTCTCATCTCCACCGGTGCCATCCTATAGGGTGCCCTAGCAATAGGCGTAGTGCCTGGAGCTAAGTCTATCATAAAATCGATCTCGCGACTAGGTGGCAACCCTGGAATCTCCTGAAATCTCCTGAAATACATCCGGGAAATCCTGTACAATTGGTATGTTATCCAATGACACAGTAATCCCCTCCTTATTTTCCTCCTCCACATGGAACAGATAGGTGTTACCGCCCCCTTTAGAGCGTGGCATAGCTACTACATACATATCCTGACCAGGTATGGTAAAAATAATAGATCTATCAAAACAATCAACTTGAGTATGGTAGTGAGACAACCAATCAATCCCAAGTATCACATCATAAGTGTGCATGTCCAGGACCAGTAGATTGGCTAGAAATCTGAGTCTGCCAAAATCTAATGTCACAGGCCCACCACTCTCATGTATAATAGCTGTATCACCCAATGGTGTAAAAATACCCTGAGGTCTAGTGCATACCCTCGTCCTCATCCCAGATAAAGCAACAAAAGTCCTAGCTACAAATGAGTGTGTAGCACCTGTATCAAATAAAACACGTCCATGCAAACCATGAATAGGAAACTTACCCTCAATAGTCTGAGGTGCCCGAACATCCTGTGGCATGGGGTTATACACCCTGTCATAGTGCAACTGCTGTGGTGCCTGTCCCTGAGTCTATGGTGGTGCCGGTAAAGCCAGATGTGTCTGTCCCTGAATCCGTGGAACCTGGGGAGCTGGTAAAGGCACTGGCGCCCTCTGTCCCTGCTGCACATACTGTCCCTATCCCTGTCCTGCTTTAGGACACTGCCTGGTGGTATGACCATACTCTCCACAAGTGTAACAACTACCCTGGAAAGTACCAAATGGCCTCCTCTGTCGGTTAGCCTGTGGCTGACCCTGTCCTGCCTGTGGTCCCCCATTCTGTTGCCTCTGAATAGGTGCCCCATTCCGATTAGCATCTGAACCACCCTTGTGCTTCTTCCAAGGCTGTTGTCCCTGGAACTTGCCTTTGTCATTCTGCTGGTGACCATTGCCGTTCCCCTTTTTAGCTGACTGATTAGCAGAGTCTTTATCACCCCGCTTCTCACCACGAGCCTGTTTGATGTCCACAGTCAACTGATACTGTTGTAGAGCAGCGTCTACCACTTAAGCATAGGTAGTATAGGCTGGACTACTTGTAATAGCTCTCTTGATAGACCACATCAGTCCCTTGACGAAACTGTTGTGCTTCTTCTCCTCTGTATCCACCTCCTCCGGTGCAAAGAGAGACAAGCGTGTGAACTGCTGCTCATACTCCTCCACTGTCATGTTTCCCTGCTGCAGAGTTAGAAACTCGGTCTTCATAGCTGCTCTGACTGCATAGGGAAAATATTTCTCATCAAAGCGAGTACTGAACTCATCATAAATCAATGTCATCCTCTCCTCTGGGGTGGTAACTGATTCCCACCACTGTAGTGCATCCCCAACTAACTTGAAAGTAGCAAACATCTGCTTTTGAACCTCCATTCACTGAACCAAATGAAGATGACGCTCAATGTCCTGTTTCCACTGGTGAGCTGCTCTCGCATCGGTTGAGCCTGAGAACACAGGTGGACTCCCCTTTGTGAAAGAGCTCCTATCCTTTCCCCAAGAATCCGTCTAAACCACTGGTGCTGGTACAAGTGCCTGCTAAACCTGTGGTTGGTTCCGGAGTGCAGCTGTTACCCTAGCCTCTATAGCCTGAGCAACAAGGTCATTGAGGTGTGGAGGAATCTCTGGATCTCTGACCCGACCCTGAGTCTGTTGAACTTCCTCCTGCTCCTCCTGAAACCTTGGCATTTGCTGCTCTTCTTCCATTTGCCGACGTTGTAGACGTTCCTGCTGTCTACGTGCCGCTCTCCTCTGTTGACTGTTCATATTTAGTCCTCTTCCAGTGTTAACCATGCTGTTAACATAGAAAGACAGACATCAGTCTGAGTTTAAATGAACCGTAAAAGAATTCAACGAATCCTAAACATAAGCTCTATATAAAAAAAAAAAACGCTACGCGGAAGTCTTAATACGAAACGTCCTAGAGACACTTGAACCTGGAGGGCTCTGATACCAACTGTGATACCCCTCAGATTCGAGACACAGGTTGATCAGGCCCAGGCCCAAACCCGAGGGAATATCAAACAATTAAAGTATTTTAAAACGAACACAGATGACAAAAAGAAACAATAAAGATAGAATAAAGCTGAAAGAAATAATAATAATAAAACCATCCATGTATAACTGAAAATTGAAACTCTAATCCTCCAAAACTTCAAGGTTACAACTTGGGAATCCACTGATGGACCCCTAACCAAAAGTTCAACTGAAACTGAAAACTGAAAATAGATAATGCTAAAAACATCAAGAGAAGTCCTACGTAATCAGATGAAGGTGAGACTGTCCTCGACAAGCACGATCAAGCTCTAAGGCTGGAACCATCCTATACTTGAAAAGAATAATGAAGGAGTGGGTCAGACCCACGAGCAAGTTCTAATCTAACTGCAATCCATACAGTGACCCGATACGCAGATACACCGTAGACACCTCACAATATCTATCTAGTCCATACGTATAAATATATCCACACTAAGGGACATTGACTAGTCTATAATAGGGGTCTCAACCTGAATAGAAGGCAACATGCGAATATGCACCCAAAGGTGGGCATGAGTACCTAGACCTAACAGGGTACACCTCAACCTATTATAACCAGCTACGCATCCACTGCATATACGCACCCTAACCAACGAGTCTGAGACTCAAGCTCAACTCGTGGTACTATAAACATATATATAAAGTCCGTCCAAATCCAGGCTATGTAATTCAACTATTTATTAAACTGATATACAATAAACCAACTAGTTAGTCACTCAACTTATTCAGTTGATATGACTTAACTACCATCCGTTAATCCAGGAAGTCATCCAACTTGGTTACAGCTGATCTGACTTAGTCACAATTAGGATTTTGATATCTTTCAATCCATTCCATTAATCCAATAGGTTAGGTTTATGCGTTTTGAGCTAAACCGTTCCTAGTATGTCACCGTCCCATACCGGTACATACAATCCTCCATATCCATGTAAATTACCACATATATAACAGTTCAATAATTTACAGACCAAAAACCACCATCCAAATAATTGCAGAAAAGTATTTAAGATTTCAGCAATTTAAATCCCAGAATTAAACCATGTAGTTGCAGGAAACATTTTAATAGTTTACACAACTAGCATCCAAAGCATGCATAGACCCAATCCAATATATCAATGACTCTATCATGCATTTAGAACAAATTCTATAATCTTATTATAGTCCAATAAATTGCTAAATTAACCTAAACAATTTATTTCGTCCCATCCGATAACAGTGTATTAAGTCATACACTTTTATACTGTTTTATCTTTTATCTTAGAGACTTAAACCATGCATCAACTAGTTTAATCACACTTAAAATCAAGTAATTAAATCCTCTATAAAGTCCCCACAATCCATTAGAAACATCCAAAAGCTCAAACAGTGCCCAGAATACCAAACAGTACCTTAAAAACTAAAAAAAAAATAAAATAAAATCGTATATTGGAGAGGGAGCCTGCTCCAAATTTTGGGAGCAGGCTCTTTCAGCCTAGAGTCGGCTCTAGGAGTCCTTAGAGCCGGCTTTACTTGTTGTGGGAGTCGGCTCCCACATCCATGGAGTCGGCTCCCACCTCCTATGAGAGCCTCTGTCCCCGTGGCTTCGTTTTAGTCCGTCTGCTCCCTCTCTGATCAGTTCCTGCCACTCTGTTGGTTTCTAAAACTAATCTTAGGAGTCTTAATTTAGTCTAGAAGCATCCCCCAAGGTTGTTTACAATAATTTTGAAAACAATTACAGAATTTAATCAAACCACTTAAACTAGCATGCTTGGAAAACAATACTGGAACAGGTTTTAAAAACTTTCAGGTCTCTACTGAACCCTCTGTTCCTCTTCACCACTGAACCTACAGATCTTATATCAATCCCAATAACATCCCCATGGTTCATTTACAGAGTCAAAAAAGTATAATCCAAAGATTAGAGTTACAACAGAGCAACATGCTTAAAGAACAGAAAACTGAAACGAGCCATGCATGAACTGTAACAAAAACGGTTTTCAACATAAACAGATCGTTCATATGACATATATTAAACATATATCTTCCAGTTATTGATCGATTAAACCCTAGAGATTATCTAGGTGCACAGAACACGAGCCAAAGAGAAGGAGAAAGAAAAAAACTTGCCTTTGAGTTTCAGACTTGAAACTCTAAATTCCCTGTTTTTGTATTGGCCGTTCAATTCCCCACTGTTGTTCCACAAACCCACGTTCCTTCTACCTTGCTCCCACCTATCCTTCCTCTCCTATCTCTCTCTATTTTCCCTTTGTATCCCACGGTCTCTGTTTTTTTTTTTTTTTTTTTACAGAAATTCCGTTTAATTATTCTAAAACCCTAAACCACCGTGACACACATACTTATAGGCTTAGTGATTAAACCCTAATCCATGTATAACTCGGCCCATAAAAACCTAGGTTATACTCACTATCGGCTCATAAAGCTATCTAGGTTATAAGATACTCGGCTACATACGCGTAACCTCTTAGGGAACCCTACTGTTTAAAATTAGACCAGTTATTAATTTATTTTACTACAGGAACTGACACTAATTTAGTCTATAATTTAATCTAATTAAAACATTTAAATAAACCAATTAAACATTAGAAAGACCAACTAACCCAATTACAGAAAATACAAATATAACTAAATACACAACCCAATTAAAGAAAATAAGAAACAATTAACGAAAACAAAATCATAATTAAACAATTAAAACACTTAAACAATAAATGCCAACTAAATACATGTCACATAAAAATTAATAAATAAAAATAATTAAACCGAATAATCACGCAAAAATACAATAAAAATAATAAATAAATGCCGAGACTATCCTTTTAAAATTAGGGGTATTACATGCCTCCCCACCCGGGCCGGGTAAGTCACTATAAAAGCAGCGGAGGCTACCTGCAAAGAACATCCAGTGGGACTCAAACCACAGACCTTGGGCTTGCTAAACTCCAAATTCCAGTGAGTAAATCGTTGGGCCATAACCGAAGTGGATAATTAAAATATTATTGATAAAACTGAATGATTGAATATATTCTGCTACCGTAATTGGGGATGGCAACAGGGCGGAGTTGGGGTGGAGTTGCCTAAACCCTACTCCATCCCGTTACAAAATTAGTCATACCAACTCCGCTCCAACTCTGGGACGGGTTTATAATTGGTATACCATCCCCGCCCCAACTCCGGTAGACAAAATACCGACTCCGCCCCGCATACTCCGTTTAATTGCGGTAAAGTTGAAACTGTTGAATTATTCCTGGACTTGGGATAAAATACTAAGATCTTGAATCCTTGATTGAATCTTGAAGACTGAATCACGTGCACAATTGTGGAATTTTAATAAGTAGTGATTCTAGTGAATATTTAGTTAAAATGTATTAATGGACACTTAACTTAAATATATACTTTATATATATAGAGTAGTGATCTCTTACTACCTATGGAGTAAGAAAATTCTTCCGCACCTTTTATAGTCACATTTTAAACCCACCTATATGCTTTTCTTTCAATACAAAACTATTATCACTATTTCAAGTTTCCAAATTTAATATTTACCAATACCATTAATTGTAACAATAAAAGGTAAGTACTAAAAAAATAAAAATAGAAATCTCTTCACCTCTTGAAATCACATCTCATCACTATCGGAATTTTATTTTCTTTAAAAAAAAATTGTAAGTGTTAGAGAATTGCATCCATGACTTGATACTAAAGTTGACATTGCGTATTTGTTTGAATGTGAAAAAGAAATTAAAAATTACACTATTGACATACAAAACATCAACTAAAACATTAATAAAAAGGTAACCTGTGATTTGCACAACACTTTACAATTTAAATTATTATATACCTCCCTAAATGCATGCTATTTAAAAATTAGAAATTCAATCTATTGTTCTCTAACCCTCTGTCACAAATTGTTTCATCTTTCTTGTTAATTTTGTTTTATTTTATTCCAGATTTTAACTAGTTGTAAACACATTCCAATTACTCATATGTCATAATAAGTCATACAAAATATTTTTTCTAGTTTTACTATAATAACAAAAATTTATTGACATAATAAGGAGATTCACGACAAAAAAATATATAATTCTATAAAATTTTAGATTTTTGTTGTAAATTAGTTGTTTTTCTTAGTTTTTTCTTGAATACTACTATTATTATCATCATTTTTTTTTTTCGCTATCATCATTTTTTTTTTTGGTAAGCAAAAAAAGTATGAAAGACTGCTAATATGTAGAGTAACATCAATGAAAATAAAAATTCCAATTAGTGGTGGTGAGACATTCCAGAGGTGAAGCGATTTATATTTTTATTTGTTTGGTACTTACCTTTTATAGTTGTAATTAGTGGTATTGGTAAATTTTAAATTTAGAAACTAGAAATTATGATAGTGATTTTATATTAAAAGGAAAATATATAGGTGGGTTTGGAATTTGACCATTAGATTTAATCTAGGGATAATTCCATAAAAATGAAATTTTGTAGGTCAAAGGCCAAAAGATGGAGTCAAACTTCTATTTTCTAAATAAATGTAGTTTTATGAAATGCTGAGGTGGACATGGAAACTTATTGCGAAATGACCCAACTACCCTTTCTCTCTCTTCATATCTCTTTGTGATTGGAGAAGATGAATGCACAGTACCATCTTTCTCGATTAGTTGTTTCGCCTTTTTATTTATACATATCCTGTTATTGTACAAACTATATTTATGGACTGCCATATATATCAGTATATGGATTTGATTTTGTTGATTTTTAATTGAATTCTGTAATTCATTTGTCATAATTTGATTTGGTCATCAGATCTCCAAGAAACACACACCAACTATATTTATGGACTGCCATATATATAAGTATATGGATTTGATTTTGTTGATTTTTAATTGAATTCTGTAATTCATTTGTCATAATTTAATTTGGTCATCAGATCTCCAAGAAACACACACCACTGGTATTGAAAATGCAAAGAAGGTGAGGGGTTGGAAAATTAATAGATAGAAGAAAGTAACAGCACTTTTTATGTTTGTAATTTACTAATAAAAGCAAACATTTACAGAAAAGCTATTTCTATGGTATATGATCATCTCCAAACTTAACAAATGGTACAACCCCTATCATTGCTTATAATCCTTGCTTGTCGCCGGTATGAACACTCCATCGTCGCCATCATCGTTACTCTTAACTCAGTTTATCATAAACTTTCAGGTATGAAGAGATTTATAAAAACGGATAAAGGAAGCTTTGACTGAAAGAGCAGGCAATCACAAAGAGATATGAAGAGAGAGAAATGATAGTTGGGTCTTTACGCAATAAGTTTCCATGTCCACCTCAGTCTTTCATAAAACTCCATTTATTTGGAAAATGAAAGTTTGACTCCACCTTTTTGACCTTTGACCTACAAAATTCCATTTTTATAGAATTATCCCTTTAATCTAATGGTCACTATAAAAAGTGTGGAAGAATTTTCTTACTTCATGGAGAGCAAGAGATCACTATATATATATATATATATATATATATAATCGTGATTGGGGCAGGGCAGGGTGGGGGCATCACTAAATCCGCCCTCGCCCCAAACCCGCTTCGGGTTTTCAATTTTTTTACCATAACCGCCCTAAACCCATTTATGAAACTACCAAATCCGTCCCATTAGGAGCGGAGCGGGACGGAAACCCAGCGGGTTGGAGGAAATTTCCATCCCTAATCGTAATACATGTTTTTATAATAAATAAAATCCTAAAATCTTAAAGGAAACAAATTCCTAAAGAAAATAAAAATACAAGGAAACAAAACTAAAAAATATAAAGAAATTACCTAAAACTAAAAAATATAAACGAATTACCTAAAACTAAAAACTCTCTAAAAATATAAAATAAAAATAAATAAACAAACCTAATTAAAAAATAATAATAATAGTAAAATCTGTCCTCAGTTCCCTACACTTCAAAAAAGAAAAATGTCTTCGAATTTAATCATACATGAGTATGAACAAAATTTGATACCATGAATGCCTTGATCTTGATTCTTCATTAGCTTGCTTCAATTTCTTCCATTAAAGTCGGTGAATTTCATAGCCAAAATAGAAAGTTTTCTTTGTTGCACAATATTGTTGAATGCCATCGGGAGAAAACATTACCTTTTGAAAGATCTCTTTACTAAAGGTGGACCTTTTTCTCTCACTGTAGTCCACAAAATAATCAATTGTTGTTTTCTTATTAGAGACTGACCCACCATCAATGCAGTTACCTTTTGAAACCAACACAATTGACCGTGAATCCAAGATTAATGACCCGGCCAACCTGTTCATTCGACATCCAAGGATCAGGATCATCACGAATTCCATCTTTCGTATTGCTGCCCCATAATAAAATAAATGCAACACTGCGTGATTTTCCATCAAATTTGGACATATTGAAAGGCGTACAAAGCCATCTAATGTTATTTCCAGTGGCATCAACTTTCTTGGAATTTAATGCCTCGTTGGAAGAGTGGGACCTATAACTATAATTATAGTCATCTTAATCAAAATGGGTTTGGCAGTTATCATTAGAATCTATTTTACCATCCCTTCCCCATAAACATACCACCCAATATCTTCAAGGAAAACAATCAACTTTCCATGTCCCGAGCGCCCTCTGTAGTAGTTCAATTCATATGTTCTATTATTCATAACAATTGGAATGTTCCGAAGTATTCTTGCATCAACCGCATCTTCAATATTAGAAACTAAGTTAGTTTGCAATTTGGACAATACATGCCTTTCTTTTTCCAATTTGGAAGCTGCCAACTTCAATTAGATCTCCATTAAACACCAAACAGTGATGGCTATTGTTCGGCTCGCAAGGAAGCGCTGGTTCCGCACTCTGGATAGTGTGGAATGTGGATAGGATAGAATAATGTGGTGTGCGGGCATGCCAGGAACTGCAGTAGTTCGAAAGTGGAAATCCGAACAGTAATCCAGTTAGAAATTTGTAGGGATAAAGCGATTGTACGAAGGTCTGGAATAACAACCTTCGAAGGGTCTTTTTTGCTTTTGAACAAGGACTTCAAACTATTCTATGGCTAATGGAAATGAAGACGGTATTGAAGGTGCAGGGCTGGAAATTAAAGTAATTTAAAGTGCAGGACTGGAAATTAAGATAATTGATGTGCATGGCTGGAAATTTAAAGTAATTCAAAATGCAGGACTGGAAATTAAGATAATTAAAGTGCATGGCTGTAATTGAAGTGCATGGCTGGAAATTTAGAGACATGGAAATGCAGTGCTCGGCTGGAAGTAACAAAAGAGTACTACACTTAACTTAAGCATTATGAAAATTCATTGTATGGAATGAATGCTATATGGAATAGCAAAGTGCTGGACTCAACTTAAAAGAATGTAAATTCATTACTGGAATGGAAATACATGAACTAGCAAAGTGCTAGGCTTAGACATAATATAAATTCATTATGGAAATGAAAGATACATGAATAGCAAAGATGTTGAATTGATGTATGTTGTATGATGGGCAGTCAGGGTTTGCAAGTTAATCCTTAGTGCACTATTTATAGACTTCCTTGCATGCAGTAACTTGATGTGGCAATTTTAGCAGCTTCCACGTGGACTGACTTCGGATTGCCACGTCTCCCATGATCTTCTAACCTATCTCAATGTTGACAAATGTAAAACCATATTCTCCTATGATCTACAATTCATAAATAGTGGTAATGGCAGTTGTATATATGTTTGTAAGCCTTCTCCCACATTTTGGAACTGCCCAAATGGAAAGGTAGCAGTTCTAGCAGCAGTTGAGAACTTCCACTTGGAAGTTCTGGATCATGCCACATGTCCCATGTCTTCCTTAGTCTTCTCCCTCATATGTGGTCTTCTCCTTTATTTCAGACCATGATTCCACTAATTAAGCCTTGGCATCCATTATCTTCAAACACTCCCTCAGCTAGTGGTAGTTACCATATGAAACACCACCACTTTCAACTGACTTATTTTTTTAAGCAAAGTATCCCACATTCTTTGTAGTCTTTCCTTCTACATAATCCTTCGTTCTGTATAATTTCTATATATATCATGCATGTATATAGAAATTATTCATATACCCACATTCCCTTGGCTTTAGGTAACCTCTTCTGGTTGGACTTTCCTTCCTTTCATGGCGTCGTGTCCTCCAAAATTATAGTGGCTTCTTTTTATCGTGGGTGTGTATCTGATATAACATATATATATATATACATCCATAAATATAAATAATTTCCCACATTCCTTTTCCTTTGCGACCAATGTTTCCTCGACTTTGGTAACTTCCTTCAACCAAACTTTCATTTTTGATTTTTTGAATCCATGGTGTCGTGTACTCCTTTGTTTCAGTAACTCCTCATCATGTTTGTATTTTAGTATAAATATACACACACACACAGACACACACACACACACACACACACACACACACACACACACACACACATATATATATATATATATATATATATATACATCCATAAATACAAATCATCCCACGTTCCTTTTCTCTTGCAAGCTTGTATTTTGACTTAACAAGGTTTAGTGACTGAATATCTGCCAAAAATCCCTACAAAGTAGGAGAGATTTTTGTCACCACGTTCTCCTTTTCAACTTTGGTCTTGTCATAATGGGAAACCTCCAATTACTTAGGGATACATGATTTTTACCCATAAACCTTCTATAACAACAATTCTTTAAAAGAATTTGATATAATATGGTAAGTTCCATATAGCTCGCCATGTGTTGAGAGCCAATTGGTTGAATTTGTCTTGAGTAATTGTATGAGGTTGCATATATGGTAGTATTTCCATAGAATAATTCTTTCATTCCAAATAGGAATTTGTAGGCCATGACTTTAAAGATGGCAAGTCCTAATAGGGCTCATTTCTTTTCTTTTAGGATAGAAAACTTTATATGGTAGGATTGTGTTGGCCCACTTGTCTTTAATTACTATGTAAAATTAAATAGCTTTAATACTCCAATAATAACTTATTAGAGTTGTGATCCAGTGTGGTAAGTTCTATTAGAACTCGTCACATGTCGCCTTTCCATTAGGCTAAAATAATAGAGTAAACATATGCCCCCCAAATTCCACGCCTTGTGGAACAATTTGATGACAAGGTATGGGATTTGAATTTTGCCATTATGAAGAAGAAGAAAAAGAAATTGAAGGAAAAGAAGTGGAAGTACTAGAAGAAGGAGAGGATATTTTGTATAAAGCACAGGGATAAGGAAAAGTTTCATAGGTACCTTCAATATGGCTGGACTTAACTTAGAATGGCTAACATGGAAATACATGTATATACAAGCAAGATGAGTAATTTCCAATATGAATAGAACCAGGACCATATAGTGTAGCCTCTTTCTCATTGAAATGTTCCATACTTAGGAAATTAACTGATCTTTGAAATACAGCTAAGTCCGCTTCATAGCTCTAGCCAATGTATGCTTTCAAATAGTTAGCCTCTTCTTGAAATGAATTCTTCATCGAGTTTGACTTAGCTATCAGAATGGCCAAAGTATGGTCATTATGCTTCTTTTCTAACTTTCTGGTTTACTTGGAAAGGAAGGTACCAACTAAATTATGTGGCCGGTTGAAAGACTATAGCTTTCCAATCTTTATAGATGGAAGGGTGATACTCTTTCAGGTATACCCTATTTACAGGATGCTTGTGGGACCTTCTATCTATGTTTATCAATCTATAAGCCCCTTTTTCCAAAGACTCGTTCCACCAAGTAAGGACCATCCCAATTTGGTGTCCATTTTTTATATTCCAAGGTTTTGACTCCAGGTAGAAATTTGACTTGCCATATCAAGTCTCTTTCAACAAACATCTTTGCCTTAAGCTTCTTGTTATATGCCCGCATGACTTTTTTCTTTTGAGCAATAATATGGTCTAAGGTATTGAGATGGACTTCATCAAAGTCTTCTAGTTCTACTAACATGGCATGATTGTAATCTACTGGAGTTAGCTTATTTGGGAAAGCCACCCTTGCAGACTTAATGGTCATTTCCATTGGAAGCATATATGGTGTGAGGCCCGTACTTGATCTTTTTGAATTCCTGTAAGTCCAAAGGGCCTCAGAAAGTAAGTGATGCCATTTCTTTGGATGATTCTCTATCATCTTTTCAAGGATGTTGAGAATTACTTTATTGGAAGCTTCTGCCTGTCCATTTGCTTGGGCAAAATATGGAGTAGAACTGATTACTTGAACATCATATTCAGCATAATAGTTAATAACCTCACTTCCAACAAAAGAAAGACTTCTATCGGTGGTGAGAGTCTCTGGAATTCCAAACCTATGTATAATGTGCTTCTTGATGAAATTAATCACTGTCAATTGCTCACAGGTTTTTAATGGAATGGCCTCCACCCACTTTGTGAAATAATCCGTTGCAACTACCATATAACTATGGCCATCTGCAGATGGTGGCCTTAACTTTCCAATGAAGTCCAAAGCCCACCCTCTGAATGGCCATATTTTCACTATTGGCTGCATGTTTATAGCTGGAACTTTTTGGACCGGATCATGTTCTTGGCATGCAGTACAAGTTTTTGTAAACTTTATGCAATCTTTCAATATTCCTTTCCAATAATAACCGTACCTTCTCAAAAGCCATCTCATTTTGATTCCAGCTTGATGTGTTTCGCATATTCCACGGTGTGATTCTGCCATCACTCTCATGGACTCGCTCCTGCCAAGGCATCTTAATAAAAGTTCATCTTCTTTACTCTTTTTGTAGAGATATCCATTAATCAAAATATAATGAGGTGACAAAATCTGAACTCTCTTGTCCACATTGGCACTAGGTACCTGCAAGAAATGAATAATCGATGTTCTCCAATCATCCAAGTCTAATCCATCTATATCAACATTGAAAATCTCCCATGCCTTCTTGGTAGGTTTAATTCTTTCTGGCTTGTCAGATTGGAAATGACTTGCCATCTCATACCGTGACTTTACCGAAGGAAGAGTCCTTCTTTTGATTGTGATCAAGGTCTCTTCTACACCTAATGGGACTTTCACTTGAGAAGCTAATTGTGCTAAATCATTAGCCTCCGTATTCAAATGTCTTGGCCAATATTTGAGTTGGAAATCATTAAACTGGCAAAGTAATTCCAAGGCCAAAGAATAGAAATGCCTTAAATGCCAATTGAGACATCCATATTCTTCAGAAAGTTGGCTAAGTATCAAGTTAGAATCTCTAATAATCTGGACCTTATCCACCTTTAGCTCTAGTAGGATGTCCAGCCCAATAATTAGTGCCTCACACTCAGCTTGGCTGTTTGTACACTTGAAATCCAAGAAGAAAGTGTTCGGCTCGTGAGAAAGTGTTGGTTCTGCTTTCCAGATCGCATGGAAATGTGGAATAGAATAATATGAGTTGCGAGCGTTCCAGGAACTGTAGTAGTTCCAAAGTAAAAAAAATTTGAATGGTTATCCAGTTGGAAAGTTGTAGGGATCAGGTGATTGTACAAAGGTCTAGAATGACCACCTTCGAAGGGTCTTTTTTGCCTTTGAACAAGGACTTCAAACTATTCTATGGCTAATGGAAATGAAGACGGTATTGAAGGTGCAAAGCTGGGAATTAAAGTAATTGAAAGTGCAAGACTAGAAATTAAGATAACTGAAGTGCATGACTGGAAATTAGAGAAATGAAGTGCAATGCTTAGCTAAAAGTAACAAAAGGAGTACATGACTGGAAATTCATCGCATGGAATGAAAGCTATATAGAATAGCAAAGTGTTGGACTCAACTTAAAAGTATGTAAATTCATTGCTGGAATGGAAAGTACATGAACTAGTAAAGTGCTAGGTTTAGACATAATGTAAATTTAATAGCAAAGATGCTGTGTTTGTATGTTGGGTAGGCAGGCCCCTCGAACTAGCCTTGGGTGCTCTATTTATAGAGCTCTTCATTGCATGTAGCAACTCGATGTGGTAGCTTCAGCAGTTTCTACGTGGACTAATTCTGGATTGCTAAGTGTCCCATATTCTCTTGACAGTTGTAACTTCTTTTCAGTTAAACTTCTCCTTGCTCCTTATTTCTTCTGATGCACAACCTAAGCCATGTTTGGAGTAGTTCTTCATGAACTTGCACCGTGGTAGTTTTATTGGAATGAAATTCCACTTGTCTTCTTCACACTTTGACACACATCCCACGTCTTCTTGTTCTTCTTCCGTCTCCCACAAATTCTTCCTCCAATTTAAACACGATTTAATCACCTTAAAGCCATCATCTAAAAACTACATCAACCATTTTCAGTTAGTGGTAGTGGTTGCATGAGACACTACCACTTCCAATTGATCTTATTCCATGATCTCTTGTAATCCCTTATTCCTTTAAAGTCCTTCTTCTGTATAATTTCTATATATATCATGCATGTATATAGAAGTTATTTGCAGACCACGTTCTCCTAGGTTTGGGTAACTTCCTTCCAATTAGACTTTCCATTTTGGTCTCTGTATCATGATGTCGTGGCCCCTTTCTTTCAGCGATTTCCTCATCATAGAAAATATATATATGTAAATATATATATATCCATGAATACATTATCCCCAACATCTACTGACCATGATCTCCATATTTTAATAACCTTCCTTAATCAGACTTTCCCTTCTTGCTTGATGGTGTTATGGTCCCTAAATTTCAGTAACTTCTTCATCGTGGGAAATATTCCATCTATGGCATCGTGGTCTCTTCTTTCAGCAATTTCCCTTTCGTGAGTCATATCTTGTAATGACCCGGTCATTTCCTTTCATTTTTCCTTCTCTCAGATTTTTACGGATATTTTTTTTTTTTTTCGTTGATCTTTTCCTTTCTGAGTTCAGTTTCTCATCACTTAGTGTCATCTTGAGTGCTCGGGGATGGTTTTCAAGACTCTTTTCTTTGGATTGATAACTTCTTTGAGGACCGAGTCATTTTCATATTTTCATTTTTGGACACTATTCACTTTTTGTCTTCTTCCCTATTCTGTCTTTTCTCCGTTTGTCACTTTGTTGGCATAACATCACTTCTCGTGTTTAGAGTTGGTTTTTGACTTCACGTATCTTCATTCTAAGTGGTTTCCATGAAATACATATCTTTACTTTTGCAGAAAAGTACTCTGGTTGCTCCCGGTGTCCATAGGGGTATGGATGCACAGTTCTTTAGAAACATTTCCATTTCTTGGGGTGTTTTTTGTAAATATCTTTTGAAGATATTTTATTTCAAGGGTTTTTAAGAAAATATTTTTTGGAAGATATTTTCATTCTGGGCCAGTTGTGCAATTTTCACTTTTTAGATGGGCCATTGTGCAATTAATGAAAGTTATTGCTAAATGCCTTGTTTTGAGCCTGGATCCTCGTACGGGATTCATTTTCACTTTTCCTCAAGTCGTGTACTCATAGAATTTTCTTCTGGTTGTTTTTCTCCAATTTCAGGGTTTTTGGCCCTGTTTGCCGCCGAACTTGTTTAGGGCATATCTCTCTGCTTAGGACTCGGTTTTGATGCCGCTTCTTTCGTTATTCATCTTTTCTTATTTCAGTTCTTTTTTGTTCATGGAGTTTTTCTGTTTGAGCTCGTCTGCTAAAATTCTACTTTTTTGGACCCGACGGGGCCCGTTCGAGACACTTTTAGGGTTTTTTTTTTTTTTTTTTTTTTTTTTTTTTTTTTTTTTTTTTTTTTAAATAGGAGGTCTTAAGAAGAAAAATCAAATTTTTCTCTCTCTCTCCTTTCTCTTGGCCTGCAGCTATGGCAGCCAAAGGGCTGCCACCCTTTTCTCTTCATTTTTCAGCCACTTCCCTTTAGTAAAAAGGTGTAGTGCCTTAGCATTTTATGTTCGCCTTGCCGTGCTCTACCTTTCCCCCTTATTAGAATCCGTTTTTGGCCATTTCTTGAGTTTGGGTTTGAAGTCAATTTGTGATTTTGATGGGGCTTCCTTGTGGGTTATGTTCATCGTGTTGTCCCCGACAAAACCTAGAAGTTTCGTTGGATTCGATATGGCGGTCCAAGTTTTTCAACCCAGTGCGTCAGTGATAAACTGAAAGTTGACCCAGTAACGAGTCCGAAATGCGGAAGCAAAAGATGAAACCAAAGTCTTTAGAGATATAAACCCTCTCTAAGACACCAATGTAACCTTCCATAAAGTCACGAAGCTCAAAGAGAACAAAAGCGGAAACAAAAGGTCAAAATGGGCAAATCCGTGAACCAAGGGCAAAATGGTCAATTCATAAATAAAAAGAGAAATTTGACTCTAAAAAAGTCAAACAAGGTGAAAACAACTTAATCTAATCATTTCACAACATTCTAAGAGGTTCTAAGAACATTAGAGAAGAATCCCACAAAATGCCCTTTCCCGGTTTAAGCAAAAACTGACACCCTCTCACTAAAACATAAGTAACTCCCACTGTGATTGGAATCTGAGAATGGAATTGGTACCATTGGAAATCTGACTCAAAATCCATGAATTTAGGCTCAAGAATCACCCCATTTGGATTTAAAAAGAAAGAGTTATGACCATTCAAAGTCGGAAGAATAGTGCTGAAACTGAACTGAAGCTGTGCTTGGGATCTACCTATTTCGGTCGACCAAAATGAGCCATCAGACGACTGAAATGAACAAAATTTATGCTGAAAACATGTTTTTGAGGTGTGGTTACTTCGGTAGACCGAAATGAACCATCGGTCGACCGAAATGGCCCTAAACAGTAGAAATGGCTACTGGAAATGGGTTTTTGAAGTCCAAACAATTACCAAAAGCTAACGGTCGACTGAAATGAAGCTTCAGATGACCGAAATGACTCGAAAAGGCACAAAAACACTAGTTATGCACAAGAAATATTGAAGCTTCACCAAAGCCTCGAACCCCAGCATGAATATGGATAAAAAACAAGATTTTAAGTTCTATAGGCATGCTGGCAAGTGTACTTTATATAATGAAACGTATTACAATGGTCCATGGCCTCATTACATGACATTTGCTCAAAATCATATGCTAAACCTCAAGTTAAAAAAGAATACATTTCAATGACAAAACTCAAAACTTAAAAGCATACACTTGAACTTTAAGGTTGGTGACCCTTGGCCACAAATCATATATATCAAATAGGTCCCAAATAGTGTATCCCAGTACTATAATGACTCGAATTTTCACGGATATTTTTTTTCCGTTGTCTTTCCTTTCTAAGTTCAGTTCCTCTTCACTTAGTGTCGTCTCGAGTGCTCCGGAGTGATTTCTGAGACTCTTTTCTGTGGATTGACAACTTCCTTTGAGGACTGAGTCATTTCCGCATTTTTCGTTTTTCGACACTATTCACTTTTCGTCATTTTCCTTATTTCGTCCTTTTCCCTATTTTGTCTTTTCCCTGTTTGACACTTTGTTGGCGTAACCACACTTCTTGTGTTCAGAGTTGGTTTTTGACTTCATGTATCTCCATCTTGAGTGGTTTCCACGAAATACGTATCTTTACTTCTGCAAGAAAGTACTCTGGTTACTCCCGGTGTCCATAGGGGCATGGATGCAAAGTTCTTTGAAATTATTTTCTTTTCTTGGGGTGTTTTTCTTTAATATCTTTTGAAGATATTTTATTTCAAGGGTTTTTAAGAAAATATTTTTGGAAGATATTTTCATTCTGGGCCATAAGTGTAGTTTTCACTTTTTGGAGGGGCCATTGTGCAATTAATGAAAGTTATTGCAAAATGTCTTGTTTTGAGCCTGGATCCTCGTACGGGATTCATTTTCACATTTCATCGAGTTGTGTACTCTTGGAATTTCCTCCTGGTCGATGTTTTCCAGTTTTAGGGTTTTTGGCTCCGGTTTGCGCCAAACTTGTTTTGGGCATAACTTTCTGCTCGGGACTCAGTTTTTGACGCTGTTTCTTCCATTATTCAAATTTTATCTTTTTAAATCTTTTTTGTTCACAAATTTTTGCCATTTGAGTGCGTCTGCTCAAATTTTACTTTTTCAGACCCGACGGGGCCCGTTCGGGGCACTTTTTGAGATTTCTATAAAAGGGGGGTGAGATATTTCATTTTTCATCTTCTCCCCTCTTCATGCACGACCTGGAGCTCACATGGCAGCCCAAGGGGTGCTGCCATCTTCTCTCTCCTCTTTTGGTTCACTTTTCCTTGATGGAAAGTCTTCGGTCTTAACGTTTGTTGTTCCTCTCGCCGTGCTCTACCTTTCCCCCTTATTAGAATTTAGTTTTAACCATTTCTAGAGTTTGGTTTGGAGGTCAAGTTATGATTTTGATGAGGCTTTCATGGGGGTTATGTTTACGGCATTGTCCCCGACAAAACCTAGTAGTTTTGTCGGATTCGGAGCCGTTCCATTTTGATGGCTTTTGAGATTTTCATCTCAAATTGAGGTAGGGAATGTTTTAGGCTTTTGTGTGTGTTGTATTGAGTGTTTACCATGATTATACAATTTATATATATGCCTTGTATCAAATCTTGAAAGTTATTAATTTTTATTTCTTTGTATAAGATTTAAAATTCATGATGATATATAACTTTGATTTGAATTGTGGCATGCTAGAAAATCTAGTTTTAATATGTTTGTTAACATATATTAAATTGGGATTAATTAAATAGGAATTGCTCTTTTTAATTAATATTTATCTTTTGTGAAAGATTAAAGTGCATGGCCGTACCTTGCATGAAATTAAGTTGTAGTATGCTTCTAAATTAGCTTTTGGCATGTTGTTTAACATACTTTAATTTGAGAGCATTTGGACAAGTATGAAAATCTAGAAATTTTAATTAAAATAATTAATTAAAATCTAATTAAGGGTTCCGTTGGCCTAATTGAGTGTTTAGCTTGATATTTGTGACAACTATGACTTATGTACTAGCATATGTTAATTTGGGACCATTTAGAGTTGTTTTAGAATTGAGAGATTTAATTATCATGATGTAATTAAATTCTACCTTGTTGCACCGTTGATTGAATCATGTAATTGACATTGATAATATGTTTAAGGCATGATTTTAGGCTTATAATGGAATTATGAGTTTATGTTCCAATATTGAATTATATTGTTATAGCGTGTAACGAATCGCACACTGAAGATTCGACATGTGATGTTATTATAGTGCGTAACGAATCGCGCTCTGAAGATTCGACATTGTCATCCTATAGTAGTTGTGAATTTAGAGCATGTGTTGTGTGGTTACAACCTACTTGTGCATGAAGGTAGTTTTGGTGTACTGTTTAATACATATATAAGTTGTTAACTTATTTATTTTGGAGTCTTGGGACATTGTTAAGTTGAGATGGCTAGAGTTTCGCTCTAGTACGGGGACGTGAGTCTTCTAAGTCATTGAGATAGTGCGCACTAGGGGTGGTATGACCACGGGTTAATGCCCGGAATGACCATTGAGTCTCTGCAGAATTTTGAATTTAGATGCCCAAGTCTTACACTATTTGCTTTCACGTGCAATTCCAGGTTAACAATTATGTTTATATTGTGACTTGTGGTTTTGGTTATTGGCGATTTTGATGTTGTTAAGTACATCTATGTTTATGATTTTAGTGAATCATTTTAATGTTGTTAAGTACATTTATGTTTATAATTTTCAATAAATCATTGTAAGCTTTTAAATGTTGTTAAGTACATTCTTGTTTTATGATTTTTAATGAATCATTATAAGCTTTTGATGTTGATAAGTACATCTATGCTATATTGTTCAAATGTAATTTAGGAATGATCCTATAGATTCATTTGGAACATAGACGTTAGGTGATATAATCACTTTTGTCGTTTTCGTATTTTAGATTTCAAATTGATGACTTGAGAATCTATATTTTGTTGCTTTGAATAGCATGCTCCTATGTTGTTTGAATTGCATGAATGATGTGATTTATGCTAGAAATAATCTTAGATAGCTTAGGATGCTCCATGAGTCTCACATTGACATAGATGTTAGGTGGAATGAACTACAATAATTAAATCATGCAAACTTATAAAACGTAGGTCGATTGAGTAGCTTTATGTTACTCACCCCTACGATACTGGGGCATATTTCAGGTACAGGATACAAGATTGGAGATTGAAATTGCTTGGGTGTTTTGCTGAGTTGAGCTTCTTTAGAAGCATTCTTGTTTACATGCAAGTGTTAGCATGTTCATGATTTGTCTATGAAATATAATTTTTCTAACTTGGAGGTTTGACATGTCAAATGTTGTAAATGTATTATAATGAGGCCATAGGCCATTGTAGCACATCTATTTTATCATATTACAAACACTTCCATGCTCACTTTGGCAAACAATACCTTCCTTGATTAAACAAAAACTCTAAGTAGCATTTTTAGGGAGTTTTACCCTATTCTATTCCAGGGGCATTTCAGGTATTTCACAATACATTTATTTTTTTTAATTTTTCCTTAAGTGTCACATAGAAAACTCAATTTTGAGGGGGGTTTCTTCTTTGTGTTTTTCCAGAAAACATCCTCTTGGCCCTCAAAAATCAATATTTTTCTGAAAAATCCTTACTGCCAGGTTTTGCTAATTTTTAGTGCAAATGTAGTTGGTACTATTCATCGACTTTTTTTTGAAAATCATCACGACCGATCTGAAACTTCCGAAGGTCTTGTGGGTGCATTTTAAGATTGCATTTTCAATTTAGGCAATTTAAAAACCTCCCGAAGCCCTATTTCCAAAACTTGGGCAGTAGCTCGGATTAGTTTTTGTCCTCTTGACCTGATTTTCTTGGGGCATTCTGGGCATTTTATAATGCATTTTTTTTTTTATTTTTCTGTTCATGATCGGGGTAGGAAACTTGATTTTAGGGGGTGTTTCTTCTTTGAGTTTTTTTTTTTCCAAAAAAGTCTGTTTAGATACCAGTTTTTACTCTCAGTTACAGCAGTGGTGGGTTATCCTCGTCGGGCCGCCACGACATCATTTTTGTTTTTGACCTTTCTCCCCCGTTCGGACTCCAAATTGAGTAAATTTTTTTTTGAACTTGAATAATTTGTCATTGTATTTCCAGCAGTGTGCTCGATAGCACTTGAATCCACTTTTTACAAAATGACCATTTTGCCCCTAGGTTCTTTTTGTCCGTTTTTGAAACGACACCTCTGCATTTGTTTCCTTTGGGTTTCGTGACCTCATTGAGGGTCACATTGGTGTCTTAGAGACGCATTGTATCTCTAGAGACCGTTGTTTCACCTTTCGCTTCCGCATTTCGAATCTATTATCGGGTCATCTTTTGGTCATCACTGACGCACCGGGTTTACAAAACTTGGGCCGTCACAAGTGGTATTAGAGAGCCTAGGTTTGAATACCTTGGATGATAGGTTTTGGGTGCATATCATGCTTGTGTTGCCATGCTCTATTTGTTTATATGCATTATGATAACATATTTTGGTTTGATAATATGCTTATGTGCCTAGATGGTATATGTAGTATATCGTTTGGTTAAAGTATGATTTTATTTTAGTATAAGAAGCATGACTTATGATGTATGATAGGTTAGATTTGTATATGCATATTGTTTTGCGTATTTGATAGGACTTGGGATTAGTCACAGATGTTTGACTCGAGGTTGGGTTATTTGGTGAGTTTACACTTAGTGTAATATTTGGTGTGTTTTGGTTTGTTTGGGCACTCTTCTTAGATGTTGTTAGCAATTGTCAGTTTGGTTTCATGGTAGTTTAGGTCATTGTTGACCTAGCGTTGGCTTTGGATAGGTGGATGGTCACCTTTTGTTTAGGCTCTCGTGAGATAAGTTGTTCGGCGTTACCATAGTGCTGGATTTGTTGGTTTGGGGCCATTATGAGGTTATGGACCTCTTAGGATCCTTTATTGTTCAGGATGATTCCTCTGGAACTTGCGTTTTTCGTGGGCGGGTACGTTGTGGGCGGGTGCAAGGCACTGTCATGCTACCGTACTGGCATGCTACATGTGCAGTTCGGATGGAATCAGTGTCGATTTTGTTTTGATAGGCGTTGTCCTTTTAATCGATGATGATGGTGTTTGTTTTAAGGATCACTAGTAGTGATTGATTTGTTTTTTGTTGGTATGGCTGTACTTGCCATTTTCTTTGAGGAGTTCTTGCGTGATGATGCTTTTGGGATCAAGTCAATTGATTGATCCTCCGGGTAGAGTGAGAGTACTGCATTGTTAGTGTCACTTGTAGTGTTGCCTCTAGTTTCGAAGATAGATTGTTAGAGTCTTACCATTATGGTAAAGGCTCCCGTTTGTTTGGAGACAAGTTGTTATCTCACTGATTTTTTGAGACAGTTTATTGCTAGGAATTACTTTCCTTTTTACCTAGGCACTCTAGGACACGATGTCCATAGGGTTCATTATTATATCTTTTTTTTTTTTTTTTTTTTTTTTTTTTTTTTTTTTTTTTTATCTTCTGTAGTTTCGTTTTCTACTATGTTAGTAGTTTGATACATGATATTGGGATCCCTGAGTAGGTGGAGGTCTATCCACATTTGTTTTCTTATCGTATGGCATTAGTATACCTTCTTTATATGTTTAGAGATGCCATGTTGTTATTGCGCTTTAGTGACATGCTTTTGTGCCTATGTGGAGACGTGTTGCATGTACCTTTGATTTTTATCTATGTGAGTAGATTTTCCTTCTAGTAGTTGCATTCCTTGTTATATGCATGATTTTCAGGGTTGGTATTCCCTCGGTTGCACATGGAGTATATGTGGGTCTCCGTAAGGGTTTCGCTGTGAGATTCCTTGTAGAGGAGTTGTCACATCTGTTTTGTCTTGAGCTATACATTTCCCTAAGGTGGGAAGGATGCTCTATTTTTGTGGTTGTCAAATCGACACTTGTGGGAGGATAGGGTTTCTTCTCTCTTCTTGGTTCGAGTAAGGGACTTCACAAGGAGTGAGTTTTTTCTCTTCATTGTATAGTGCAGAGTTTTGGGGTTGGTTGGTCCGTAAGGATCACTATCGTTGTTTAGAGTCCTTGGTGAGGATTTGATGGGATTTTGGTCGACTTACTTCCATGTAGGGGGTGAAGTCTTTGACCTTGTTGTCTTTTATTTCAGAGATGGATTCGTGGTGTTGTCCTTCTTAGGACTGGTGGTTTCCTTTCTTTTGTGTCTTCCATTGGGGAGTTTCTGCCGTGGTTATTGACGGTTGTGGTGCTCAGAGTGAGTTGATTGGTGTGAGGTCATTTTACGGGGACTTATGTCCATATCATTGAGGATTTGTTTAATTCGTGAGGTGAGCTCGTTGCACTTTGAGAATGTCTTCCGCAGACTTGTTTTCATTTTGGAGGCCTTGATGTGGTTGACTCTTAGGAAGAATTTTGGAGGATCGCTGTTGGATATGGCTTGTTGTGGAGTTTCTTGTCCTAGTTATAACTAGGCATGGTTTTGAGGAATCGTAGTTCCAGTGGTTGTTTATGGATCGATAGAAATTGAGGAATTTTGATTTAGCTTGGTGTTGCCAAGCATGGTTTTGAGAGATTCATCTTGTGACCTTAGTTGTTGGCATTTTGATGTGTGTGCCACTTGGTGGATTTCTATTTTGAGGATTTAGTTATCTGTGATAAGGATGTGGATCTGATGTTTGATCATGGTGATTGGTCTTGTAGTTGATCTATTTCAGGGAGACATGTGAAGGACTTTCGATGAAATGTCTTATTGTGAGGTTTTTTTTTATTTCTGTAGGCGTTGATTTGCTTGTCAAGTTTTGGATTCCTGATTAATGTTGTTAATAGGGGTATTTTGAGACATTGGAGAAGTTGGTTTTGTTGTATTGAGGATTTAAGGCCTTAAGAATAGCGGTACCTATGGCATTGTTGTCAGAGTTTTGGGATTGGCTAGGATGGTCTGGCCAGGCATCTTTGGACCATATCTCAACTCTCACAAAATGTTGGTCTCTGTAGTGCTTTTGGTAATGATCATTTTTGACATTGATGTCATTTGTATCGAGAGGTTTCTTGGGTAGACCTAGTGGGGGTACGTTATGAATTAGTGCCTTATATTGCCATGCTACCGTACAACCGGACAAAGTTGTGTGTTGTGGGCGAGTACTAGTTGCCATCGATGCTACCTTACTGACGAGTAAGTGTGGGCGGGCACTAGGCACTGTCATTCCTACCACACATTTAAGTACGTCGTGGGCAGGTTCTGGTCACTATTCGTACTGCCGCATCATCTTGTTCGGTACCCTGATATGATACGTGGTTATCTTAGAGATCTTTTGGTGGTCGTTTTTGGATCGGTATGATGGTTCATCTAGAGGGATGTTTACGATTGTTGTCTTCCATTCCTTTGTCTCACCTTGGGTTCTGTGTGTGAGTTCCGACTTGCTGGGTGGCCATTTAGTCACTTTCCTTTTGAGAGGTTGTCAAGCCATTAGCACGTGGGTGCGAATGACATTGGTCTGTGCGTTGTCTTTCAGCTTTGGGATTGCTTTTGCATTGCGTTGTGTGGGATACTCGGAGATGTACTCCGTAGTTATCCTGGTTTCGCCTTTTTGTTTTGGTTGGGGTTGGATTTCAGGGACGAAATCCCTTTAAGGTGGGAAGGTTGTAATGACCCGGATTTTCACGGATATTTTTTTCCGTTGTCTTTCCTTTCTGAGTTCAGTTCCTCTTTGCTTAGTGTCGTCTCGAGTGTTCTAGAGTGATTTCCGAGACTCTTTTCTGTGGATTGACAACTTCCTTTGAGGACCGAGTCGTTTTCGCATTTTTCGTTTTTTGACACTATTCACTTTTTGTCATTTTCCTTATTTCGTCCTTTTCCCTATTTTATCTTTTCCCCATTTCACACTTTATTGGCGTAACCACACTTCTTGTGTTCGGAGTTGGTTTTTGACTTCATGTATCTCCATCTTGAGTGGTTTCCACGAAATACGTATCCTTACTTTTGCAAAAAAGTATTCTGGTTGCTCCTGGTGCCTATAGGGGCATGGATGCAAAGTTCTTTGAAATTATTTTCTTTTGTTGGGGTATTTTTCATAAATATCTTTTGAAGATATTTTATTTCAAGGGTTTTTAAGAAAATATTTTTGGAAGATATTTTCATTCTGGGCCATAAGTGCAGTTTTCACTTTTTGGAGGGGCCATTATGCAATTAATGAAAGTTATTGCAAAATGTCTTGTTTTGAGCCTGGATCCTCGTACGGGATTCATTTTCACATTTTTTCGAGTTGTGTACTCTTGGAATTTCGTCCTAGTCGATGTTTTCTAGTTTCAGGGTTTCTGGCCCCGGTTTGCGCCAAACTTGTTTTGGGCATAACTTTCTGCTTCAGACTCAGTTTTTAACGTCGTTTCTTCTGTTTTTATATTTTATCATTTTGAATCTTTTTTGTTCACAAAGTTTTGCCATTTGAGCACGTCTGCTCAAATTTTACTTTTTCGGACCCGGCGAGGCCGTTCGGGGCACGTTTCCAGATTTCTATAAAAGGGGGGTGAGATATTTCATTTTTCATCTTCTCCCCTCTTCATGCATGACCTAGAACTCCCATGGTAGCCCAAGGGGTGGTACCATCTTCTCTCTCCTCTTTTGGTTCACCTTTCCTTGATGGAAAGTCTTCGGCCTTAATGTTTGTTGTTCCCCTTGCCGTGCTCTACCTTTCCCCCTTATTAGAACTCAGTTTTAACCATTTCTAGAGTTCAGTTTTTAGGTTAAGTTATGATTTTGATGGGGCTTTCATGGGAGTTATGTTCACGGCGTTGTCCCCGACAAAACCTAGGAGTTTCGTTGGATTCGGAGCCATTCCATTTTGATGGCTTTTGAGATTTTCATCTCAAATTGAGGTAGGGAATGTTTTAGGCTTTTGTGTGTGTTGTATTGAGTGTTTACCATGATTATACAATTTATATATATGCCTTGTATCAAATCTTGAAAGTTATTAATTTTTATTTCTTTGTATAAGATTAAAATTCATGATGATATATAACTTTGATTTGAATTGTGGCATGCTAGAAAATCTAGTTTTAATATGTTTGTTAACATATATTAAATTGGGATTAATTAAATAGGAATTGCTCTTTTTAATTAATATTTATCTTTTGTGAAAGATTAAAGTGCATGGCCGTACCTTGCATGAAATTAAGTTGTAGTACGCTTCTAAATTAGCTTTTGGCATGTTGTTTAACATACTTTAATTTGAGAGCATTTGGACAAGTATAAAAATCTAGAGATTTTAATTAAAATGATTAATTAAAATCTAATTAAGGGTTCCATTGGCCTAATTGAGTGTTTAGCTTGATATTTGTGACAACTATGACTTATGTACTAGCATATGTTAATTTGGGACCATTTAGAGTTGTTTTAGAATTGAGAGATTTAGTTATCATGATGTAATTAAATTCTACCTTGTTGCACCATTGATTGAATCATGTAATTGACATTGATAATATGTTTAAGGCATGATTTTAGGCTTATAATGGAATTATGAGTTTATGTTCCAATATTGAATTATATTGTTATAGCGTGTAACGAATCGCACACTGAAAATTCGACATGTGATGTTATTATAGTGCGTAACGAATCGCGCTCTAAAGATTCGACATTGTCATCCTATAGTATTTGTGGATTTAGAGCATGTGTTGTGTGGTTACAACCTACTTGTGCATGAAGGTAGTTTTGGTGTACTGTTTCATACATATATAAGTTGTTAGCTTATTTATTTCGGAGTCTTGGGACATTGTTAAGCTGAGATGGCTAGAGTTTGGCTCTAGTACGGGGACGTGAGTCTTCTAAGTCATTGAGATAGTGCACAGTAGGGGTGGTATGACCACGGGTTAATGCCCGGAATAACCATTGAGTCTCGGCAGAATTTTGAATTTAGATGCCCAAGTCTTCCACTATTTGTTTTCATGTGCAATTCCTGGTTAACAATTACGTTTATATTGTGACTTGTGGTTTTGGTTATTGGCAATTTTGATGTTGTTAAGTACATCTATGTTTATGATTTTAATGAATCATTTTAATGTTGTTAAGTACATTTATGTTTATAATTTTCAATAAATCATTGTGAGCTTTTAAATGTTGTTAAGTACATTCTTGTTTTATGATTTTTATTGAATCATTATAAGCTTTTGATGTTGATAAGTACATCCATGCTATATTGTTCAAATGTAATTTAGGAATGATCCTATAGATTCATTTTGGAACATAGACGTTAGGTGATATGATCACTTTTGTCGTTTTTGTATTTTAGATTTCAAATTGATGACTTGAGAATCTATATTTTGTTGCTTCGAATAGCATGCTTCTATGTTGTTTGAATTGCATGAATGATGTGATTTATGCTAGAAATGGTCTTAGGTAGCTTAGGATACTCCCTGAGTCTCACATTGACATAGATGTTAGGTGGAATGAACTACAATAATTAAATCATGCAAACTTATAAAACGTAGGTCGATGCATGCTCATTTCCTACGAGTAGCTTTATGTTACTCACCCCTACGATACTGGGGCATATTTCAGGTACAGGATACAAGATTGGAGATTGAAATTGCTTGGGTGTTTTGCTGAGTTGAGCTTCTGTAGAAGCATTCTTGTTCACATGCAAGTGTTAGCATGTTCATGATTTGTCTATGAAATGCAATTTTTCTAACTTGGAGGTTTGACATGTCAAATATTGCAAATGTATTATAATGAGGCCATAGGCCATTGTAGCACATCTATTTTATCATATTACAAACACTTGCATCCTCACTTTGGCAAATAATACCTTCCTTGATTAAATAAAAACTCTAAGTAGCATTTTTAGGGAGTTTTACCCTATTCTATTCGAGGGGCATTTCGGGTATTTCACAATACATTTTTTTTTTCATTTTTCCTTATGTGTCACGTAGAAAACTAAATTTTGAGGGGGGTTTCTTCTTTGTGTTTTTCCAGAAAACATCCTCTTGGCCCTCAAAAATTAATATTTTTCTGACAAATCCTTGCTGCCAGGTTTTGCTAATTTTTAGTGCAAATGTAGTTGGTACTATTCATCGACTTTTTTTTGAAAATCGTCACGACCGATCTGAAACTTCCAGAGGTCTTGTGGGTGCATTTGAAGATTGCATTTTCAATTTTGGCAATTTAAAAACCTCCCGAAGCCCTATTTCCAAAACTTGGGCAGTAGCTCGGATTAGTTTTTGTCCTCTTAACCTAATTTTCTTGGGGCATTCTGGGCATTTTATAATGCATTTTTTTTTTTTTATTTCTCTGTTCGCGATCGGGGTAGGAAACTTGATTTTAGGGGGGGTTTCTTCTTTGAGTTTTTTTTTTTTTCCAAAAAAGTCTGTTTAGATGCCAGTTTTTACTCTCAGTTACAGCAGTGGTGGGTTGTCCTCGTCGGGCCGCCACGACATCATTTTTGTTTTTGACCTTTCTCCCCCGTCCGGACTCCAAATTGAGTAAATTTTTTTTTAAACTTGACTAATTTGTCATTGTATTTCCAACGGTGTGCTCGATAGCACTTGAATCCACTTTTTACAAAATGACCATTTTGCCCCTAGGTTCTTTTTGTCCGTTTTTGAAACGACACCTCTGCATTTGTTTCCTTTGGGTTCCGTGACCTCATTGAGGGTCACATTGGTGTCTTAGGCGTTGTCCTTTTGATCGATGATGATGGTGTTTGTTTTAAGGATCAGTAGTAGTGATTGATTTGTTTTTTGTTGGTATGGCTGTAGTTGCCATTTTCTTTGAGGTGTTCTTGCGTGATGACGCTTTTGGGATCAAGTCGATTGATTGATCCTTCGGGTAGAGTGAGAGCACTGCATTGTTAGTGTCACTTGTAGTGTTGCCTCTAGTTTCGAAGATGGATTGTTAGAGTCTTACCATTGTGGTAAAGGCTCCTGTTTGTTTGGAGACAAGTTGTTATCGCACTGATTTTTGGAGACAGTTTATTGCTAGGAATTACTTTCCTTTTTACCTAGGCACTCTAGGACACGATGTCCATAGGGTTCATTATTGTATCTTTTATATTTTTTATTTTTTTATCTTCTGTAGTTTCGTTTTCTACTATATTAGTAGTTTGATACATGATATTGTGATCCCTGAGTAGGTGGAGGTCTATCCACATTTGCCTTCTTATCATATGGCATTAGCATACCTTCTTTATATGTTTAGAGATGCCATGTAGTTATTGCGCTTTAGTGACATGCTTTTGTGCCTATGTGGAGACGTGTTGCATGTACCTTTAATTTTTATCTATGTGAGTAGATTTTCCTTCTAGTAGTTGCATTCCTTGTTATATGCATGATTTTCAGGGTTGGTTTTCCCATTTGTTTTCCCTCGGTTGCACGTGGAGTGTATGTGGGTTTCCGTAAGGGTTTCGCTGTGAGATTCCTTGTAGAGGAGTTGTCACATCTGTTTTGTCTTGAGCTGTACATTTCCCTAAGGTGGGAAGGATGCTCCATTTTTGTGGTTGTCATATCGACACTTGTGGGAGGATAGGGTTTCGTCTCTCTTCTTGGTTCGAGTAAGGGACTTCACAAGGAGTGAGTTTTTTCTCTTCGTTGCATGGTGCAGAGTTTTGGGGTTGGTTGGTCCGTAAGGATCACTATCGTTGTTTAGAGTCCTTGGTGAGGATTTGATTGGATTTTGGTCGACTTACTTCCATGTAGGGGGTGAAGTCTTTGACCTTGTTGTCTTCTATTTCAGAGATGGATTCGTGGTGTTGTCCTTCTTAGGACTGGTGGTTTCCTTTCTTTTGTGTCTTCCATTAGGGAGTTTTTGCCGTGGTTATTGACGGTTGCGGTGCTCAGAGTGAGTTGATTGGTTTGAGGTCATTTTACGGGGACTTATGTCCATATCATTGAGGATTTGTTTAATTCGTGAGGTAAGCTCGATGCACTTTGAGAATGTCTTCCGCAGACTTGTTTTCATTTTGGAGGCCTTGATGTGGTTGACTCTTAGGAAGAATTTTGGAGGATCGCTGTTGGATATGGCTTGTTGTGGAGTTTCTCGTCCTAGTTATAACTAGGCATGGTTTTGAGGAATCGTAGTTCCAGTGGTTGTTTATGGATCGATAGAAATTGAGGAATTTTGATTTAGCTTGGTGTTACTAAGCATGGTTTTGAGAGATTCATCTTGTGACCTTAGTTGTTGGCATTTTGATGTGTGTGCCACTTGGTGGATTTGTATTTTGAGGATTTAGTTATCTGTGATAAGGATGTGGATCTTATATTTGATCATGGTGATTGGTCTTGTAGTTGATCTATTTCAGGGAGACATGTGAAGGACTTTCGATGAAATGTCTTATTGTGAGGTTTGTTTTGATTTCTGTAGGCGTTGATTTGCTTGTCAAGTTTTGGATTCCTGATTAATGTTGTTAATAGGGGTATTTTGAGACATTGGAGAAGTTGGTTTTGTTGTATTGAGGATTTAAGGCCTTAAGCATAGCGGTACCTATGGCATTGTTGTCAGAGTTTTGGGATTGGCTAGGATGGTCTGGCCAGACATCTTTGGACCATATCTCAACTCTCATAAAATGTTGGTCTCCGTAGTGCTTTTGGTAATGATCATTTTTGACATTGATGTCATTTGTATCGAGAGGTTTCTTGGGTAGACCTAGTGGGGGGTACGTTATGAATTAGTGCCTTATATTGCCATGCTACCGTACAACCGGACAAAGTTGTGTGTTGTGGGCGAGTACTAGTTGCCATCGATGCTACCTTACTGATGAGTAAGTGTGGGCGGGCACTAGGCACTGTCATTCCTACCACACATTTAAGTACGTCGTGGGCAGGTTCTGGTCGCTATTCGTACTGCCGCATCGTCTTGTTCGGTACCCTGATATGATACGTGGTTATCTTGGAGTTCGTTTGGTGGTCGTTTTTGGATCGGTATGATGGTTAATCTAGAGGGATGTTTACGGTTGTTGTCTTCCATTCCTTTATCTCACCTTGGGTTCTGTGTGTGAGTTCCGACTTGCTGGGTGGCCATTTAGTCACTTTCCTTTTGAGAGGTTGTCCTGCCATTAGCACGTGGGTGCGAATGACATTGGTCTGTGCGTTGTCTTTCAGCTTTAGGATTGCTTTTTCATCGGTTGGTCAACTAAACATCAACCTTCGCAATAGCACGAATCATTGTAGAATAGGGCTATTGGTCGGGTAAGTCGAACCATTGGGACTGCGCTAGTCTATGGCAACCTAAGTGTCTAGAATTGTTCTTAGAATGATAAGGGGTTTATAGAGGTTTTGTTGGATGTCACTTAAGCTAGGAAAGTAAAAGTGCATAAAATAATAAATTGAAGGAGATTAAAAGGAGTGAAACTTAGGTGGAGAGGACTAGGGAAATGAATCCACCACACACCTCATAAACATGCTAGCTTGCAATTAACTTGGGGAACTACTTATGTAAATGACCATGATATATAGAGATGCATGATAACTACACTATCTTCAAGAAGTTCATACAATCAGAGCTAAGTATAAACCATCTAAGTATAATCCCCTAAGAATGGCCTATCAAATCCCGTACTTTGTATGGTAAATGCACATGTAATCAAAGACTAAGTATAATCCATCCACGGTTGGTATGAACCATCTACCTAACTACATTAAACTAGGGGTGTAGTATGGTTCATCGTTCCTAGGAATGGACTATCAAAACCTTCACAAGACATGCCAAGAAAACCATTTCATATTCTCATCTCCATTCTCACTATGAAGATATAAGCCCTATAATCATGAAAACATACAATCTAAGACAAGATGATACATTTAACACAATCATTTATTGAATTAAAGAACATTTACAACATGTGTAAGTCTCTAGAATATGAAAAGATCACAAATACACTTCATTCCCCAAATTAAAACAAGATTATAGCATGCTTACAAAGGAGGCTTCATCACCTCCCTAGATGGAGGTTTAGTTACCCATTGATGCACTAGAGGAAGGAGGAAGCAAAGCCTTGACCTCCATTTTCGAGCTCCCCTCTTCTAGCTCCAAGAACACACCTTTCTTGCTCTCTTCTCTCTCCTCTATCTTCTAAAAATGAAGCTTCATGTCAATGTGTGGCTTCCCTCTCTTATCTTCTAGAGATAAGGCTCAAAAAATCCCCCACCAACCAACATCTCCAACCAACCATTAAAGAGGGAAATTAGAATTGAGGAACCCAAGATGCAAGTGGCTGAAAATGGGCCATTTCCGGATGCAATTCTGCCCTACTTTCGAGCACTCAAAATAAGGGCTCGAGCACTCGAAATTGGAGCAGAATGCTCCATTCTTGCCTTGCTCCGCCCAGACCTACTTTGGTTAAACAGCCATAACTTTGCGCTCCGAATTCCGAATGACAAACCGTTTAAAGATTTGGAGAGCTGATTCAGAGCTTTAAAAACTTCATGTTTTGACGAAGACCTAAATCTCAAGTCTGGTTGGTCGAAAATGGGGAGAAAGGCAGTACTTCAGTGCTGCCAGGCAGTTCTGCGCACCTCTGGTAACAAGGCCATAACTCTCTGCTCCGAGCTCCGAATGATGAACCGTTTGAAGATTTGGAAAGCTGATTCAGTGCTCTAAATCTTTCACGTTATGATGGAAGTCCATTTCTCGAGCTTTTTGGGTCAAAATGGTGAGCAAATTCCTGACTCCACTGCTGATCTCGTGAAGCAATCTGCCCTAATTTCGAGCACTCGAAATAAGGCCTCGAGCACTCGAAAATTGGCCAGAATGCCCTATGCTTGGTTTGCTCCGCCCGGACCTACTTTGGTAAAATGGCCATAACTTTGCGCTCTGAACTCTAAATGATGAACTGTTTGAAGATTTGGAAAGCTAATTCAGAGCTCTAAAAACTTCATGTTTTGGTAGAGATCCAATTCCCAAGGATGGTTGGTCAAAAATGAAGATTAAGGCAGAATTTCATTGCTGCCAGGCAGTTCTGTGCACCTCTGGTAACAAGGCCATAACTCTCTGCTCCGAGCTCCGAATGATAAACCGCTTGAAGATTTGGAAAGCTGATTCAGAGCTCGAAATATGGCATTTTATAATGGAAGTCCAATTCTCGATTTTGCAAGGTCAAAATGGTGAACAAAGTTCAGGTTTCACTGCTGCCAGAATTTCAGAATTGGCACCTTTGATGTTCAAAACTCCACAAAGCATCCTTCTTGCTTCTTTTTGGCCAATGGACCTGAAAATTTGCAAAAACATACAATTGGAGATAATCTATATAAAATACACAAATAAAGAACTTAACTAATGCAATTTAGGGCGCTTGAATATACAAGATTCGGCGCTTATCACACCCCCAAACTTACATTTTGCTAGTCCCTTAGCAAAACCAAAATGCAAAACTCAATGGAATGACAAACATGGGACTGCTACTACAAAAATATCTACCTATTGGGAAACGTGCTAGTTTTAAAAACTTTTTGAGGTATTTAAATTCATAGATCTTGATTCATTACATAGAGACAAGTTTTATGCAAAAATAAAACATGATGTATCATTCAATTAAAAGATTGAATACTTACATCAAGGTTTGAGTAAACCTTAGATCTCTCTTCTAAAGTGAATGTTCTCACTTATTGTAGATCCCTTAGCAAGATGTATTCTCCTTGGATCTCCATCTTCTTGGTAATTGTTTTGCCTTTAGGAATCACTCATATGCCTCCATGAATGACCTTGGAAAACTAGGCTTGTGGGAGCCTCCATTAGATGAGAACATAAACCCTAATTTTCTAGAGAGAGAAAATTTATTCATTTTTCCTTGTTATAAAAATCACCCCTAAAATATACATAAACTATGTATATTTATAGGCAATATAAAAATAAAGAAAAGGAAACAACAAATCCTTCTCCATCTCTAATTCATATGTCTCAAATTTAATATGATTCCAATATCAAGTTGGGCTATGAGTGAGAATCCATTGGGCGTATTATTTTATTGGCTACAATGAATTAATAATTGGCCCGGTCCATGGACCCAATTCAATTAATTCATAAATTAATTTCTAATCCACTAAAAGAAATTAATTGAACTCCAATTAAATAATAAATAATCTCTAAGTCAATATTGCACTTTGACCCCTCTATGCATAATTAGTTATCGGATAAATAAAGCCATCAATCCGACTACTTAATTAATATATCTATTTTGGTACCTTTGATTATTTCTGACTCGATCACAATAAAACATTTGTTTGACAAAAATAATAATAATTATTCATTTTTATAAGAAGGAAAAATGAATAAATTTTCTCTCTCTAGAAAATTAGGGTTTATGTTCTCATCTAATGGAGGCTCCCACAAGCCTAGTTTTCCAAGGTCATTCATGGAGGCATATGAGTGATTCCTAAAGGCAAAACAATTACCAAGAAGATGGAGATCCAAGGAGAATGCATCTTGCTAAGGGATCTACAATAAGTGAGAACATTCACTTTAGAGGAGAGATCTAAGGTTTACTCAAACCTTGATGTAAGTATTCAATCTTTTAATTGAATGATACATCATGTTTTATTTTTGCATAAAACTTGTCTCTATGTAATGAATCAAGATCTATGAATTTAAATCCCTCAAAAAGTTTTTAAAACTAGCACGTTTCCCAATAGTGGTATCAGAGCATGGTTTGATTCATTACTAGAGATCATGTTTTTATCAAAATCATCATCATGGATCCAAATTATATATATATATTGATGTATGATTTAATATATTGATACATGATGATGTATGTATAATTGTGAATAGATGATGATGTGTGTTTGGGCCATGGATGAAGCTTATAGGTTAATTGAATGTAATTTTATCTTTGGATGACTGTAATTAAAGCTTTGATTTAGCCGTTTGAAAGTTCAATGATGTAATTTAATTTTTCCATTGTATTTCAAATTGTAAATTTATTTAAAGCCATGTAATCTTCATCAAAGGATGCTATGAAGCTTCAAGAAGGTCCAAGAGGATTAAATTAGGCTTCAGGAATTTTCTGGAATTTTTTAGAAATTTTCTGGAATTTTTTTTAAGGCCTAATTTAATTTTTGGAATTTTTCGGCGATTTTCCGGCGACCGGAGAGTTGTTGGCGGCAAGGTTTTGGCCGGAGATCAAGAGGGATTGATGGGAAATAATCCCATCTGACGCGGCTAATGATAGACCCTCGCGCATTACTTAGAGCATATAAATGTTAAAAGCTGAATCCATTGGCCATTTAAATTGCTTCTGTCTGTTATTTATTTATTTAACTGATGCATGGAATAATTAATTGTTTATTATTATTATTTATGCATTGGATCCATGATATTTAATTAAATGACTTGATTTATATTAATTAAATTATGAAAATTAATTGGATTTGATTACTAATTAATTTTAGAGCACTTATTGGGAAACGAAAAAATTATTTTTGTAAATTATTTTTAAAGTGTGCCTCAAATTAAATATTAGTGAATCGTTTAAAGTCCAAATATTTTCTAAATTTAATTGGATTAAAATCAAGACGTTTTGCATGCATTATATCATGTAAATAGATAAATTCAAAACCCTAATTATGAATGATTAAAAATTGAGTGGGAGCGGGGATTTTTATACATTACCCCATGGCCTTTGTTATTAACACCATTGTAATTAGATCTTCAAAAATAAGGCCCCACGCATGATTTGAAGAGTCTTAATATTACAAGAACAGTTATCTTATGAAAATAATAATATTAAATGTTCATTGTAATTAAATCTTTAAAAATAAGGCCCTACGCATGATTTAAAGAGTCTAGATTATAATGACAAGATATTTATTATTTTATTTTTCATTAAAGTTTTAATAACGTTAGACACTCAATCTAAAATCAATAGTGTTAGCTCCCCAACGGAGTGGTCTACACTAGGTAATTTTAGAAAGGCTAAACATAATCGGGAATCATTTCATATAGATAGACAAGACATTGTCTTAAAAAATATGGAGATGATGGGATTGCCCGCCAATAACAATAATGAACTTCGCCAACCGAATAAGTTATTGGTGTATTGGTTATCCGATTTTTCATGCAGTGGTTAAGGGACCCACATATTATTTTAATGGAAGTGCTCACCTAATAGCAAATGAATCTCTACAATAGTAATAATGAACTCCTCCAACATGATAAGTTATTGATATATTGATTGGTTGATTTATTATGCTATAGAGTTGAGGGACCCACATAAATTAAAAGGGATTGTTCACCAATAATGATAATGATCTCTTGTTCGATTGAGATTTATTATATTATGTGGTAAACAAACTCATTTTAATTTTAAATATGCATGATAGTATTAATAATTCACCTTGCATATTGTATGAATGCAATTATATTTAGACTAATTATGTCTAATCCATTTTATCTGCTTGCTAATTTCAATGTATGTGGACTTCATTTATAATGACTAGAAAAGGAATTTAGATATTTTATTCACAACGTGGTGGTACAAATGTATTTACTACTCCTAAAACCTAATCCTTTTACTTTAAGATATCCAAGAGAACATTAATGCTTTGAATAAGTGAAATAAGGCAAATGAGATGAATTGTTGCAATATTCTTAGAGTTTACCTCGAATACGCTCCAAAGCTAACATTTACATTATTTTATTTTCTTCAAGCATCATGTTAAATGTCAATAAGATGTTTTGGTGAGATTAGATAGAGAGTATGCTAAAGTACTATATCAGACTTAGATAGAATGAAGATAGCCTAAGGAACTCCAGTATGAAATCGAATTTTGAAAAATGATTATTTATTATTTAAAATTAGCTGGAGATCAATAGGGCTGACTTGGGTAGTAAGTTTCAAGTTGACATGATTATTGCCTTGTTACCAAACTCGTTCGACTCTATTAGAGTGAACTAAATAAGGAATCAGTTTGAGTTCACACTCGCTAATATTCTTATAGAATTGGTAACAGATGAAGGGATAATCAAGAGTTTGGGCTCAATCTAACCTAGTCTATACCATCTTCTTCTAGGCCCAAGTAGACGGGCAAAGTAAAGAAGAAAGATGATAATAGGACTAGGCTAGCACAAAACATAGGTATCTAAAAGGTTAAAGAGAATAAGGCAGTGTATGTTGAGGGCGAATGAAACTGTTTCTTTTGCCGTTAACTAAAACACTATAGGACGAACTGTCTAAGCAGTGACGTGGCATAGGAAAATATATATTTAACCATTGAGCCATGTTATGTGGTTGCATCTATTAATTCCTGATGGATAGATTCTGGAGCCACTAAACATGCTTGCAATTCATCGTAAGGATTTCAGGAATCTAGAAGCCTTGATGATATGGATATATATTTATCTTTTGACCTGATGCCAAAGTTGTAGTTAGGTCAGTGGGAGTATTACATCTGAAATTAGAGAGTATGAGGATATTAGTATTAGAAAACTATCTTTATGTATAGAAGTTAGATGCAATCTAATTTTTGTTTCACTTGTGGTTTATAAAAACTATGTTGTTATTTTGTAAAACTGGTTTTATAAAATTGAATAGATATGCGATTACTTCTGGTGCATTGAAAGATAGTTAATATACTATAATCACAAACTCTTAAGATTTGCAAGATGTAGAAACTAATGTTGCATCTTCTAGATTGAATGTTAAGAGAAAATTTGTTATTCCTGACTCATTGTATTTTTAATATCTATTTTTGGGTTGTTATCAATCAAAATGAGATTCAAAGATTGGTCAAAGAAGGTTTATTACCTAGTGAGGCAGAGGAGCCTAAACCAAACTTGTGAATCTTGTTTTGAATGATAGAATACTCTGAGTGCTTAATCAGCCAAATGAAATAGACATAAAGAACAATTGGAGTCGGTACACACGGATACGTGTGGTCTTGTGAACATCCAAGCAAGATTACTCACGTTTTGGATAAATTTACCTGTTGCGACACAAGTCTTATACTTTTGGTATATTCCGAGAGGGTCAAGACTGATGTGGAGCACAGATTAGGTAAACTTATCAAGACACGTCGATCTGATCGAGGATATGGTATTTCTTAGGATAGTGCAAAGACTATATGGTCAATGAGGGTGTTATGTATCAGTTTTCCGCAATTGACGCTAAATGCATTTAGGTGTCAAATAGGAATAACAGAATTTCACTTAACATGGTTAGATCTATGATCAGTTATGCTATATTATCTCTTTCATTTAAGAGTTTAGCGTTAATTACATCGATGCGCATTATGAACTGCATTCCATCTTAGTCTGTCTCAAGGATACCGTTGAGCTGTGTTTTTTACTAAATCTTAGTTTGAATCACATGCACATATTGGGTAGTCTTGTACAAATGCTCTTGATATGAATAAGTAAGTTGGAAACAAATCATACGCATGATAGATTTGATAGCTACTCTAAAAGTCACTAGGATGGATTATTTTATGATCTCAATGATAAAAGTTGATTGTTTACACTCACTGTTTATCTATAGGAGGATCATATTATGAATTACATACCTAGTAGCATAATGTTAGAGAATATGGTATGAGTACCAGATGTACTATATGTGAACACACTTATTATAGAGATTGAGAATAATATATGAATTCTCTATTGATGCGTCAGCATCATCTAGTACACAGATTCCTCCATCGGTATATTAATGTAGTGGGAGGATTATCATCCAACCGATAGAATCATGTTTTTAGGTGAGACCATTATGGACATCACTGTTAAACATGAGTTGGACCCAGTAAGCTACACGGAAGCGTGAACCGATATGGATACAGATCATTTTGGCGAGTTACTATGAAATCAGAGTTGGAATCTATGTATTCTATTAAATTCTGGGATCTTGTAGAACTTTCTAGTAGGGTGATACCTATGGAAGGCAAGTTAATCTACAAAAAGATACCAGAAGATTTCTTAGTGAATAAATTATGAGTGTACAAGGGAATGTCATTATTTTTCTTAATTCTATATATTGATGGCATCCTACTCATTTATAATGACGTGGAAATTTTGTCATCAATAAAAAGGTAGTTGTTCAATTACTTTTAAATGAAGGATTTTCAAGATGTAAGCTATATTTCTAGGATCAAGCTTTTGCAAGATCAGGTTAAAAGGAAAATAGGCTTATCTTAATAATCCTACATTAATAAAGTTTTGACCAGGTTTGGTATGCATAACTCACAGAATGAGTTCTTATTTTATTGATATGGATTGCTCTCTCTAGTAAGTAGTTTTCCAAGACTAGCAGAGCAGATTGAGCAAATGAGACTGAAACTATATGCTTTGGCATATGAGAGTCTCATATATGCCATAGTCTATACCAAACAGGACATCCGCTACATAGTAGGGATAGTCAGTAAAGATCAGTCCAATACTGGACTTGACAACTGGTCTGTTGTGAAAAATATCATTAAGTACCTAAGGAGAATCAATGATATCATACTCATTTATGGATGTGATGATATGGTCCTAGTCAGGTATGCTAGTTCTGATTTTCAATCAGAAGTAGATACTATGAGGTTCATGACTTAGTGTATGTTCACTTAATGGAAAGAAAATCAGTTGGTAGATTGTCAAGCAGATTACAACTGTTGACTCAAACCTGCAGGTGGAATATATTGTAGCCTTAAAGGCGGCAAAAGAAGCCTATTGGTTTGATCTCACTGATTTAGAGGTTGTGGAGCATACTAGCCTGCCTATCGAGCTATATTGCGACAATAGTGCAGAAGTAGTCCAAACCAATGACCCAAGGTTCCATAAATGAACAAAATACACTGATAGGAAGTATCATGTTCTACATGATATTGTCCGGTAAGAAAATGTACTTGTGGCTAGAACATTGCATTGGAACACAACTTTGTTGATCCATTAACAAAGGTGTCGTCGATCAATAGTTTTGATCAACACCTGGATAACATTGGAGTTAGATGCAATTTGAATTGGCTATGAGGAAAATGTACTTGTGGCTAGAACATTGCATTAGAACACAACTTTGTTGATCCATTATCAAAGGTGTTATTGATCAATAATTTTGATCATCATCTGGATAACATTGGAGTTAGGTGCAATTTGAATTGGCTATGAGGGCAAGTGGGAGCTGTTGGGATTTATATGCCCTGGCATAGCAAATTCCTGTTTGGATTAAAGTGACATATGTTCCTGACGTTTATGAAATATTTATGTTTTATACAATTAGTGAATTCAATGTATTATATTTCGATTCATTATAGAATTGATAGTGTCCATTTGATTACAAGAGATATTTATATATATGTTTGTGATGGCAATCAATGCATGATATATAAATAATAATCATAAATGGTTCATAGTCGGTAATTATAGATGGACTCATAATTAATTAAGATTTGAACTGGATCCGCGTTAGGTTGAGATATATTGCGAGAGCCGTCGTATGCAATTGCTCCCTATCACTGTCATGACATTTGACTCTTAAGTATGAGAAAATTATAGACTCTTTTATTAATTAATAATTACTTTGATTTATTCGGCGGATTCTTCGGGATCCTTAGACCGACACTTTGGGTAGTTATGCAATTAATAGTTAGAGGGTTATATTTTCAATATTTGCATCATTGCTACTTGTATTTATTTTGTATTGATTATGGTTGATCACAAAGTAAATTCGAAGGCCTTCGTGTATTTTTAGACAAAATGATTTATTATATATTTATTTATTTTTCCTTCTTATAAAAATCACCCCCAAAATATACATAAACTATGTATATTTATAGGCAACATAAAAATAAAGAAAAGGAAACAACAAATCCTTCTCCATCTCTAATTCATATGTCTCAAATCTAAACAGGAATTTGCTATGCCAGGGCATATAAATCCCAACAGTACCATGGTAAAATAAAATAGATACATAGCTCAAATACAACTTGAAACAGACAAAAACTGGAGATGGGGTCATTGGGAAAACTACCTTGCATATATGAAGCATTGATACAAAAATTGGCTAAATAAATTTCCACATACATGCATCAACATCAAAGTCTATATAATTAACTCAATTATCATCCCTTGAATGGAAATCAACTCTAGCTTTAGTGAAAGTGAATTGGATTCTCAACATGCGGCTTTTACTTTCTTTTCCAATTCCCAAGCATAAGTTTTCAAATCATTGAATTCCCCTTTAAATGAGGTCCCTAAGGCATGATTTTTATTTACACGACAACTTTTGTTGCTTGTTGACAATTTATTGCAACTCATAAGCGAAACATAGAATGGTTGTGCAATGCTAAAGTCCCTTAAGCTTTCTAACCAACCTATGTAGCAAGCGTTAGGCCAACATCTCCCAAACCAGATGGCTTTAGGGTGTTAAGTGTAGAGACACTCCAAAGGGCTTAATAGCTTAAGTTGGAAAGGCTACGAACTCTAGCGAACCATGTTTATTACAATTTTTTTGAATGACCGTGCAATGTTTAGGTCCTTTAAGCTTTCTAACCAACCCTTGTAGCAAGCGTTAGGCCAACAACTCCGAAACCAGACGGCTTTAGGGTGCTAAGTGTAGAGACACTCCTAGGGCTTAATAGCTCGAGTTGGAAAGGCTACGAACGTCAACTGGTCATTTTTTTTCTTTCTTTCTCAGTTTGTTTTTTTTTTTTTTTTTTTTTTTAACTTAAATCATGCCAAATGTATTCATCTATCAGGTTCATCAAATCAGATTAACTAGGCCAAGGTCAAGGTTGATCAAGTTGCATGCCTCACAATTAAGTTTCCAATGTGCATCTGTGCATTGTGAAGCTTATAAGAGTGTAAATCCAGTAAGAATCTAATTGAGACATTTATACGGACTAATTTGAATCTACATGATCATTTCAACTCAAATTTTTCTTTATTTTCAAAAATGTCAATTGCTTCTATACACAAGGTATTAAACATATGCTTCATCTCCGACAAGTGTCAAGTTATACTATCATTGCTTAGCAAAAATTATGAAACCAAAAATGCATAAATGCACCCCCAAACTTGAATGTCACATTGTCCTCAATGTGTGAAGACAAGCATACCAAAATAAGAGCAAAGGGGGAAAAGAACAATAATACCAAGTAGAGTGACGACGACGTAGATGTGCAGCCATGTGAGTGCGCAACGGCGTCCCCCAAACTTGGACATGAAGACTTGAATTTTAGTGCAAGATAAAAAATCCAAACAAAAGACAAATGCTGACATTAGCCACAAGCGTAAAATGCAAAACAAAATAATGCCAAAAAATTTATTTATTTATTTAGTATTATTATTATTATTAGTACTATTAATTTTTGTAGGAAGACAAATGGTGGAAGATGCCGAGAGATGTGTGCATGCAGGAGGGGTGCCCGAGCATAGTGGTGTTGGGTTGTGGGTTTGGTTGGTTGATGGGGTGGTGTTGAAATGCATGCATGGTTTATGGAGATGAGGTTGTGGGGTTGGTGTTTGGGGTTGCAGAGAGATATGCCGAGAGTGGTTGGTTTAGGGAATGGAGGTTGATGCAGGGAAGGAAGTTGGTTTGGTGTTGAGAAGATGGGCTACAGAGATGCCGAGAGGGTGGGGAAGGTTTGTGGGTTATGGGAGTTGGTTGCTTGGGGGTGGTGTGTGCATGGTGTTGAGGGGGTGGTTGTGCTGTGGAGAGAGAGAAATGAGATGAGGAAGGTTGGTTTGGTGTTTGAAGCCGAGAGAGTGAAGGGAATGGAGAGAAGCCAAGAGGAAGGAGATGCATGAGGTTGGGAGGTTGGTTGCGAGGGCTCGGAATGTGAGGATGGTGTATTGTGCTTCACACTTCGAGCACTCGAAATGGGACTTCGAGTGCTCGAAGTCTTGGCAGTGAGTGAGGGAAAGGTTGAAGGGGTGTAGATTGGTGATGGTGGGTTGTGGAATGAGAGAGAGCTTGGCATGGGAGGGTTGGTGCATGGAGTGGTTGATGAGATGATTGTGAGGTGGTGGGTTTGGAAGAGATGGATGAGTTGCCGAGTGTGAGCTTGCATGGATGAGGTTGGTTTGGTTAGTAGATGAGATGGCCGAGAGGAAGAGAAGGCGATGAGGGTGAGGCAATGAGTGCTCGAGGCGTTGGCATGAGGTGTTCAAGCACTCGCTAGGGGGAGCTCGAGTGCTCGAAATGGAGCCAGTAGGTTCAGTATGTTGGGGTTGGCTATGGAGAGAGAAAGAAGGTGGAGTTCGAGCACTCCAAATAGGATCGGCGAGTGCTCGAACTGAGAGCAGTGAGTTGGGTGGGTTAGTGCATGAAATTTGAGCACTCAAACTAGAATTTAGAGTGCTCGAAAATGGCTCAGTAGGCTAGGGGGTGAGCTCGGCTGTGAGGACTGAAATTTGGAGCAATCCAAATGGAATTTAGAGCGCTCTAAAATTGGGCAGTGGTGCATGCAAGATTGGTTCACAATTGGAGCACTCTAAAATAGAGCTAGATTGCTCGAAATAAAGGCAGTGACTTCGGCAAGTTGGTGTGGTAATTTGGAGCAATCTCTAAAATGGGTAGTAGCTCATGGAATTTTGGTTAGATCATTCGAGCACTAGAATCTTGGCCTAGTGAGCATTTTGAGTGGATGCAATTGCTGAAACAAATGTGTCAAACTTTGCAACATCTTGCTAATGCATGAATATAATTGGAAATTTTTTCAAAATGTAACACATTTCCAATGTATGGATGAATTTTGAACTTTGCAAATTCATTCCATTCCAATGCATGGATGGAATATTTTTAAACTTGGCATGCCATTCCCATGCATGGAAAGATTTTTAAAGCTTTGCATGGCAGTTGGAAAAATATTTGAAAACTTTGCATGCCATTCCATGCATTGCAAATTTTTCATGTCATTCCCATGCATTGAAAAATCATTGCACGCAGCAGCTTCAATTCAAGCCATGCATGGAAAATTTTAAAACTTTGCACATTATTCCAATCTAATGCATGGATGGATTTTTGAAGCTTTGCATGCATGGAAAGAAATTGAAATTTTGCATGGGACAATGCATGGGGAATTTTGAAAATTTTTCAAACATTGCAAATGCATGGAAAAATTTTAAATAGTGCAAGAATTTCAATGCATGGATGATTTTGCGAAAATTTTCAAGAATGTATTACAAATGAGACATTATGCACATGAGTAGCATTCCCAAGATCCGATGAAATTGCTAGGAAGCGATGGAAATTTCCGGGAATGAAAATTAGAGTTGAGAAGGTCTAAGAAAAATCAAATTTTTGGCTTTTCTAAACCGTTTCCCAGAAAATTTTGCAAGGCACGAGCAATTTCAAAGAGAAGCAAGCTTGGAAATTGAAAGAATTGCTTCCCTTGCTTTGCTAAATTTAATGTCGATAGCTAGACGAAGTTAGAGCAGGTACTAATCCTCAAAAATCTCGATAGCTAGACACACCGAGATCAGGTTAGTCCTCCTTACCCTATACCATGTCTCTCAAGAGATTCAAGCTTCCCCAAATAGGATAATTCTTTTAAAAGTGAAGGAGGAAGAGCTTGAAGACAAAAGTGGAAAAGAGGTAGCGGAAAGACCTCAACCCACTCTTCATCCTCAATGAAGAACTTTGGATTATGGGGCTTATTTGGATTATGGGAAGATGGATTAGGTGAAGGTGCACCAAGCAACGACTTATGAAGGGTCATATTGAGCACGGGAATGCTCAACAAGTTATCCTTCAGACTTTCAACATCCTCCTCACACTTATCCGGCGGTTCGGGCTCAATAGCTTGAGATAACTCAGGAGAAGGAATGGGATGAGATGCAAGCTCCCAAGAAAGAGATACATTTGATGTTGACCAAGGAAGAGAATGAATAGGTGGATGAATATTAAGCAAAGAATTCACCTCCGAAATGGAATTGTCAACATTAAAATCCTCACAATTGAAATGAGCCAAACAAGCTTTTAGAGGATCCTCCATTGAAGGAGGTGCATCAAGCAAAGGATTATTTAGGGGTTGTTCTGGAGTTTTAAAGGATGCAATCTCATCATCTTTTTCCTCATTTTTAACCACAAATTCTTCCATTTTATGAGTGGCAACAATTTGATCTTCAACCACCATTTCAACATTTTCACATGTAATAACCACTTGATCATTCTCATGATGAAAGTTACTAGGAGTAATCTCATCATTCATAGAATTTTCTTTTGGATTGGCCATAAATTCAAATGAAAATGTTTCCTCCTCTTCATGATTTTTAGCATTAATCCTTTGTTGAATTTGAGATATTTGGTCATCTATCATTACACTAACTTGGGATTGGTGATATGGTACCACTTGATTGATAGACTCTACTGTGGATTGCATGCTAGCAAGGGAGGCTAATAGTTGATTGTTGGAGTCCATCATTTGCGTGTGCATAGACTCCATCATTTGTTTGTTAGCAACAATTAGCTCATCCAATGGAGACGGTGGAAAAGGAGAAGAGGGCGGGAAAGGATGATCATTGGGTTGAAAAGGTTGCATATGAGATTGTGGGGTTGAATTTCCTATGTCATGCCACAAGAAATTTTGGTGATCTCCCCTACCCGAGTCATAACCATTGAAGTATGGATAACTACCCGGTTCAGAGAAATTTGCATTTGGTTGCTTTAGATAAAAATCCGAGAATTGTTTCGTTGGAAGACAATCTCTTGTATGATGTGTATTACTGGAGCAAAAAACACAAAACGCATGTGGTGTGTAGAATTGAGTTGGGAGATAATTATTCTCCATCTAGGAGTTAAACATCAACAACACACAACATAATCAACACAACAATTCTTTATCATCAACTCCACATACAATGATATTCCCTTTCTCCTCAATTATCAAGACAAAAATTAAAATGGCCACGACAAAGACCGATGCTTGAACATGAAATTAAAACAATAATATAGCCTCAACAAGGGCTTGCAAATAAATTAACTACTTCTAAGCTTAACACATGCACAATATCCACAATTCGAAACTAGAAGTCACGAGACTTACCTGGGGTCTTCTAGACTTACAATTTGCTAGTAATCCCACGGCGAGCTTCGAGTCCCTAGAATCTTACAACACGAAGATGATCAAAACACACAAGAAATATTCACAAGACACAATATTAACAATCAAACTAAAATTAACCCTAGAACTTTGGTCGCTAAACCGTTTGCAGTCCCCGGCAACGGCGCCAAAAATTGATCGGTTGGTCAATTAAACATCAACCTTCGCAATAGCACGAATCATTGTAAAATAGGGCTATTGGTCGGGTAAGTCGAACCACTGGGACTGCGCTAGTCTATGGCAACCTAAGTGTCTAGAATTGTTCTTAGAATGATAAGGGGTTTATAGAGGTTTTGTTGGATGTCACTTAAGCTAGGAAAGTAAAAGTGCATAAAACAATAAATTGAAGGAGATTAAAAGGAGTGAAACTTAGGTGGAGAGGACTAGGGAAATGAATCCACCACACACCTCATAAACATGCTAGCTTGCAATTAACTTGGGGAACTACTTATGTAAATGACCATGATATATAGAGATGCATGATAACTACACTATCTTCAAGAAGTTCATACAATCAGAGCTAAGTATAAACCATCTAAGTATAATCCCCTAGGAATGGCCTATCAAATCCCTTACTTTGTATGGTAAATGCACATGTAATCAAAGACTAAGTATAATCCATCCACGGTTGGTATGAACCATCTACCTAACTACATTAAACTAGGGGTGTAGTATGGTTCATCGTTCCTAGGAATGGACTATCAAAACCTTCACAAGACATGCCAAGAAAACCATTTCATATTCTCATCTCCATTCTCACTATGAAGATATAAGCCCTATAATCATTAAAACATGCAATCTAAGACAAGATGATACATTTAACACAATCATTTATTGAATTGAAGAACATTTACAACATGTGTAAGCCTCTAGAATATGAAAAGATCACAAATACACTTCATTCCCCAAATTAAAACAAGATTATAGCATGCTTACAAAGGAGGCTTCATCACCTCCCTAGATGGAGGTTTAGTTACCCATTGATGCACTAGAGGAAGGAGGAAGCAAAGCCTTGATCTCCATTTTCGAGCTCCCCTCTTCTAGCTCCAAGAACACACCTTTCTTGCTCTCTTCTCTCTCCTCTATCTTCTAAAAATGAAGCTTCATGTCAATGTGTGGCTTCCCTCTCTTATCTTCTAGAGATAAGGCTCAAAAAATCCCCCACCAACCAACATCTCCAACCAACCATTAAAGAGGGAAATTAGAATTGAGGAACCCAAGATGCAAGTGGCTGAAAATGGGCCATTTCCGGATGCAATTCTGCCCTAATTTTGAGCACTCAAAATAAGGGCTCGAGCACTCGAAATTGGAGCAGAATGCTCCATTCTTGCCTTGCTCAGCCCAGACCAACTTTGGTTAAACAGCCATAACTTTGCGCTCCAAACTCCGAATGACAAACCGTTTAAAGATTTGGAGAGCTAATTCAGAGCTTTAAAAACTTCATGTTTTGATAAAGACCTAAATCTCAAGTCTGGTTGGTCGAAAATGGGGAGAAAGGTAGTACTTCAGTGCTGCCAGGCAGTTCTCCGCACCTCTGGTAACAAGGCCATAACTCTCTGCTCTGAGCTCCGAATGATGAACCGTTTGAAGATTTAGAAATCTAATTCAGAGCTCTAAATCTTTCATGTTATGATGGAAGTCCAGTTCTCGAGCTTTCTGGGTCAAAATGGCGAGCAAATTCCTGACTCCACTGCTGATCTCGTGAAACAATCTGCCCTAATTTCGAGCACTCGAAATAAGGCCTCGAGCACTCGAAAATTGGCCAGAATGCCCTATGCTTGGTTTGCTCTGCCCGGACCTACTTTGGTAAAATGGCCATAACTTTGCGCTCTGAACTCCAAATGATGAACTGTTGGAATATTTGGAAAGCTAATTCAGAGATCTAAAAACTTCATGTTTTGGTAGAGATCCAATTCTCAAGGATGGTTGGTCAAAAATGAAGATCAAGGCAGATTTTCATTGCTGCCAGACAGTTCTGCGCACCTCTGGTAAGAAGGCCATAACTCTCTGCTCCGAGCTCCGAATGATGAACTGCTTGAAGATTTGGAAAGCTGATTCAGAGATCTAAATATGCCATTTTATAATGGAAGTCCAGTTCTCGAGTTTGCAAGGTCAAAATGGTGAACAAAGTTCAGGTTTCACTGCTGCCAGAATTTCAGAATTGGCACCTTTGATGTTCAAAACTCCACAAAGCATCCTTCTTGCTTCTTTTTGGCCAATGGACCTAAAAATTTGCAAAAATATACAATTGGAGATAATCTATATAAAATACACAAATAAAGAACTTAACTAATGCAATTTAGGGCGCTTGAATATACAAGATTCGGCGCTTATCACACCCCCAAACTTACATTTTGCTAGTCCCTTAGCAAAACCAAAATGCAAAACTCAATGGAATGACAAACATGGGACTGCTACTACAAAAATATCTACCATGGTAAAATAAAATAGATACATAGCTCAAATACAACTTGAAACAGACAAAAACTGGAGATGGGGTCATTGGGAAAAGTACCTTGCATATATGAAGCATTGATACAAAAATTGGCTAAATACATTTCCACATACATGCATCAACATCAAAGTCTATATAATTAACTCAATTATCATCCCTTGAATGGAAATCAACTCTAGCTTCAGTGAAAGTGAATTGGATTCTCAACATGCGGCTTTTACTTTCTTTTCCAATTCCCAAGCACAAGTTTTCAAATCATTGAATTCCCCTTTAAATGAGGTCCCTAAGGAATGATTTTTATTTACACGACAACTTTTGTTGCTTGTTGACAATTTATTGCAACTCATAAGCGAAACATAGAATGGTTGTGCAATGCTAAAGTCCCTTAAGCTTTCTAACCAACCTATGTAGCAAGCGTTAGGCCAACATCTCCCAAACTAGATGGCTTTAGGGTGTTAAGTGTAGAGACACTCCAAAGGGCTTAATAGCTCAAGTTGGAAAGGCTACGAACTCTAGCGAACCATGTTTATTACAATTTTTTTGAATGACCGTGCAATGTTTAGGTCCTTTAAGCTTTCTAACCAACCCTTGTAGCAAGCGTTAGGCCAACAACTCCGAAACCAGACGGCTTTAGGGTGCTAAGTGTAGAGACACTCCTAGGGCTTAATAGCTCGAGTTGGAAAGGCTACGAACGTCAACTGGTCATTTTTTTTCTTTCTTTCTCAGTTTGTTTTTTTTTTTTTTTTTTTTTTTTTTTTTTTTTTTTTTTTTTTTTTTTTTTTAACTTAAATCATGCCAAATGTATTCATCTATCAGGTTCATCAAATCAGATTAACTAGGCCAAGGTCAAGGTTGATCAAGTTGCATGCCTCACAGTTAAGTTTCCAATGTGCATCTGTGCATTGTGAAGCTTATAAGAGTGTAAATCCAGCAAGAATCTAATTGAGACATTTATACGGACTAATTGAGAATCTTGGAGATCTTTTGGTGGTCGTTTTTGGATCGGTATGATGGTTCATCTAGAGGGATGTTTACGGTTGTTGTCTTCCATTCCTTTATCTCACCTTGGGTTCTGTGTGTGAGTTCCGACTTGCTGGGTGGCCATTTAGTCACTTTCCTTTTGGGAGGTTGTCCTGTCATTAGCACGTGGGTGCGAATGACATTGGTCTGTGCGTTGTCTTTCAGCTTTGGGATTGCTTTTGCATTGCGTTGTGTGGGATACTCGGAGATGTACTCCGTAGTTATCCTGGTTTCGCCTTTTTGTTTTGGTTGGGGTTGGATTTCAGGGACGAAATCCCTTTAAGGTGGGAAGGTTGTAATGACCCGGATTTTCACGGATATTTTTTTTCCGTTGTCTTTCCTTTCTGAGTTCAGTTCCTCTTTGCTTAGTGTCGTCTCGAGTGTTCTAGAGTGATTTCTGAGACTCTTTTCTGTGGATTGACAACTTCCTTTGAGGACCGAGTCGTTTTCGCATTTTTTCGTTTTTCGACACTATTCACTTTTTGTCATTTTCCTTATTTCGTCCTTTTCCCTATTTTATCTTTTCCCCATTTCACACTTTATTGGCGTAACCATACTTCTTATGTTCGGAGTTGGTTTTTGACTTCATGTATCTCCATCTTGAGTAGTTTCCATGAAATACGTATCTTTACGTATCTTTACTTTTGCAAGAAAGTATTCTAGTTGCTCCCGGTGTCTATAGGGGCATGGATGCAAAGTTCTTTGAAATTATTTTCTTTTCTTGGGGTGTTTTTCGTAAATATCTTTTGAAGATATTTTATTTCAAGGGTTTTTAAGAAAATATTTTTGGAAGATATTTTCATTCTGGGCCATAAGTGCAGTTTTCACTTTTTGGAGGGGCCATTATGCAATTAATGAAAGTTATTGCAAAATGTCTTGTTTTGAGCCTCGATCCTCGTACAGGATTCATGTTCACATTTCGTCGAGTTGTGTACTCTTGGAATTTCCTCCTGGTCGATGTTTTCCAGTTTCAGGGTTTCTAGCCCCGGTTTGCGGCAAACTTGTTTTGGGCATAACTTTCTACTTCAGACTCAGTTTTTGACGCCGTTTCTTCCGTTGTTCATATTTTATCATTTTGAATCTTTTTTGTTCACAAAGTTTTTTCATTTGAGCGCGTCTGCTCAATTACTTTTTCGGACCCAGCGAGGTCCGTTCGGGCACGTTTTCAGATTTCTATAAAAGGGGGGTGACATATTTCATTTTTCATCTTCTCCCCTCTTCATGCATGACCTGGAACTCCCATGGCAGCCCAAGGGGTGCTACCATCTTCTCTCTCCTCTTTTGGTTCACCTTTCCTTGATGGAAAGTCTTCGGCCTTAACGTTTGTTGTTCCCCTTGCCGTGCTCTACCTTTCCCCCTTATTAGAACTCAGTTTTAACCATTTCTAGAGTTCGGTTTTGAAGTCAAGTTATGATTTTGATGGGGCTTTCATGGGGGTTAAGTTCACGGCATTGTCCTTGACAAAACCTAGTAGTTTCGTCGGATTCGGAGCCGTTCCATTTTGATGGCTTTTGAGATTTTCATCTCAAATTGAGGTAGGGAATGCTTTAGGCTTTTGTGTGTATTGTATTGAGTGTTTAGCATGATTATACAACTTATATATATGCCTTGTATCAAATCTTGAAAGTTATTAATTTTTATTTCTTTGTATAAGATTTAAAATTCATGATGATATATAACTTTGATTTGAATTGTGTGTGGCATGCTAGAAAATCTAGTTTTAATATTTTTGTTAACTATATTAAATTGGGATTAATTAAATAAGAATTACTCTTTTTAAATAATATTTATCTTTTGTGAAAGATTAAAGTGCATGGCCGTACCTTGCATGAAATTAAGTTGTAGTATGCTTCTAAATTAGGTTTTGGCATGTTTTTTAACATACTTTAATTTGAGAGCATTTGGACAAGTATGAAAATCTAGAGATTTTAATTAAAATGTTTAATTAAAATCTAATTAAGGGTTCCGTTGGCCTAATTGAGTGTTTAGCTTGATATTTGTGATAACTATGACTTATGTACTAGCATATGTTAATTTGGGACCATTTAAAATTGTTTTAGAATTGAGAGATTTAATTATCATGATGTAATTAAATTCTACCTTGTTGCACCATTGATTGAATCATGTAATTGACATTGATAATATGCTTAAGGCATGATTTTAGGCTTATAATGGAATTATGAGTTTATGTTCCAATATTGAATTATATTATTATAGCGTGTAACGAATCGCACACTGAAGATTCGACATGTGATGTTATTATAGTGCGTAACGAATTGCGCTCTGAAGATTCGACATTGTCATCCTATAGTAGTTGTGGATTTAGAGCATGTATTGTGTGGTTATAACCTACTTGTGCATGAAGGCAATTTCGTGTACTGTTTAATACATATATAAGTTGTTAACTTATTTATTTTGGAGTCTTGGGACATTGTTAAGCTGAGATGGCTAGAGTTTGGCTCTAGTACGGGGACGTGAGTCCTCTAAGTCATTGAGATAGTGCGCACTAGGGGTGGTATGACCACGGGTTAATGCCCGGAATAACCATTGAGTCTCGGCAGAATTTCGAGTTTAGATGCCCAAGTCTTCCAGTATTTGTTTTCGTGTGCAATTCCAGGTTAACAATCATGTTTATATTGTGACTTGTGGTTTTGGTTATTGGCGGTTTTGATGTTGTTAAGTACATCTATGTTTATAATTTTAATGAATCATTTTAATGTTGTTAAGTACATTCATGTTTATGATTTTCAATAAATCATTGTGTGCTTTTAAATGTTGTTAAGTACATTCTTGTTTTATGATTTTTAATGAATCATTATAAGCTTTTGATGTTGATAAGTACATCCATGATATATTGTTCAAATGTAATTTAGGAATGATCCTACAGATTCATTTGGAACATAGACGTTAGGTGATATGATCACTTTTGTCGTTTTCGTATTTTAGATTTCAAATTGATGACTTGAGAATCTATATTTTGTTGCTTTGAATAGCATGCTCCTATGTTGTTTGAATTGCATGAATGATGTGATTTATGCTAGAAATGATCTTAGATAGCTTAGGATGCTCCCTGAGTCTCACATTGACATAGATGTTAGGTGGAATGAACTACAATAATTAAATCATGCAAACTTGTAAAACGTTGGTCGATGCATGCTCATTTCCTTCGAGTAGCTTTATGTTACTCACCCCTACAATACTGGGGCATATTTTAGGTACAGGATACAAGATTGGAGATTGCAATTGCTTGGGTGTTTTGCTGAGTTGAGCTTCTTTAGAAGCATTCTTGTTCACATGCAAGTGTTAGCATGTTCATGATTTGTCTATGAAATGTAATTTTTTTAACTTGGAGGTTTGACATGTCAAATGTTGTAAATGTATTGTAATTTGGCCATAGGCCATTGTAGCACATCTATTTTATCATATTACAAACACTTGCATGCTCACTTTGGTAAACAATACCTTCCTTGATTAAACCAAAACTCTTAGTAGCATTTTTAGGGAGTTTTACCCTATTCTGTTCCTGGAGCATTTTGGGTATTTTACAATATATTTTTTTTATTTTTCCTCTGGTGTCACATAGAGAACTCAATTTTGAGGGGGGTTTCTTCTTTGTGTTTTTCCAGAAAACATCCTCTTGGCCCTCAAAAATCAATATTTTTCCGAAAAATCCTTGCTGCCAGGTTTTGCTAATTTTTAGTACAAATGTAGTTGGTACTATTTGTTATTGTCTTTCCAGTGGTGTGCTCGATAGCACCTGAATCCACTTTTTGCAAAATAACCATTTTGCCCCTAGGTTCTTTTTATCCGTTTTTGAAACGACACCTCTGCATTTGTTTCCTTTGGGGGTCATATTGGTGTCTTAGAGATGCATTGTATCTCTAGAGACCGTTGTTTCACCTTTCGCTTCCGCATTTCGGATCCATTATCGGGTCATCTTTTGGTCATCACTGATGCACTGGGTTTACAAAACTTGGGCCGTCACGAGTACACTTTACATGTAATAAGATAAAAATGGCATATTGAACCTATCTAAGTGTTACAACATCAAAAGTAAGACTTGAACATGCAAACATTTGTATGTGAACAAGAATGCTTTGAAAGAACTTCAAATCTCCAAACCACCAAGGGTAAATGCTAATCTCCATACCTTGAATCCTGTACCTGAAATATGCCCCAGTAACTTTGGGGTGAGCAACATAAAGCTACTCATAGGAAATGAGCATGTATCGACCTACGTTTTACAATTTCATCACCTTAAGGTGAAACATGCTAAAGGGACTCATGCCAACTAACATCTATGTCAAGATGAAACTCTGGGAGCATCCTAAGCTACCCTAGATCATTTCTAGCATAAATCACATCATTCATGCAATTCCAACAACATAGGAGCATGCTTACACAAAGCAACAAAATGTAAATTCTCAAGGTTATCAACTTGAAATCTAAAATGCTAGAATAGCCAAAGTGAGTCATGCCACCTAACGTTTATGTTCCAAATGAAAATATAGGATCATTCCTAAACCACATTTGAACATATAAGCATAATGTACTTAACAACATCAAAGCTCACAATGATTCACTAAAATCATAAAACATAGATGTACTTAACAATATTAAAATGATTCATAAAAATCATAAACATAGATGTACTTAACAACATCAAAATCGCCAATAGCCAAAACCAAAAGTCACAATATAAACACAATTGTTAACTTGGAATTGAATGCGAAAACAAATAGTGAAAGACTTGGACATCACGTTTCGGATTCCGCCGAGAACAAAATGGTTATTCCGGGCATTAACCCGCTAGGAAGACCACCCTAGTGCGCACTATCTCAATTGGGGAGAACTTATAACTCCCGCACTAGAGCCAAACTCTGGCCATGTCACATATAACAACAATGTCCCAAGACTCCAAAATAATCCAAATAAGTTCACAACCTATACATAACTTATATAATGCACGAAAACCACCTTCCATGCACAAGTTAAAACCACACAATCCATGCCTTAAGTTTCAATTTTAAAATGACATACATAATGTTAACACAAAGTGTACAATTCCTTACACAAGTCAATCATATATTCAATATTGAAAATAAGTTCTCATGAATATAAATTTAGCAACAATGCTCTTCAATGCTTAAAACATAATCAAGTGAATACTCAACAAGTCCAAATCCATGATCTCAACATAGAAGCAACTTCTAAAACATGATTAAATCCATGGATAAACAAGAAGAATTTAATTAAATTAAAATAATTAAACTCTCTAAATTTCACATCATTTCCAAATGGCCTCAATTTAATATATGTTAAAGGACAAATCATAGTCATTACATATATGCATTCAAAAGCTTAATTTGGCCAATGAAACCACAAAATAGATTTTAATTAATTCATTTAATTAAAGTCTCTAGAATTTCAAACTCAACCAAATGCTCTCAATTTAAAGTATGTTAAAGAACATGCCAAGACTCAATTTAAAAGCATAACACAAGTTCATTTCATGTAAAGTATGGCCATGGGAATTAATCTTTCATAAGGAAAAATATTAAATAAAAGATGCAACTTTTATTCAAATAATCCCAATTAAATATATGTTAACAAACATATTAAAACTAAGCTTTCTAGCATGCCACAATTCAAATCCAAGTTATACATCATCATGAAAATTTAATCTTATACAAAGAATTAAATATTACTAACTGTCTAGATTTGATACAAGGCATACATATAGGTTATATAATCATGGGCAACACATAATATAACATAAAAATAATCCTAAAACATTCCCTACCTCCATTTGAGATGAAATCTCAAATCCCCACCAAAATGAATGTGCTCCGAATCCGATGAAACTTCTAGGTTTTGTCGGGGACAACACCGTGAACATAACCCCCAAGGAAACCCCATCAAATTCACATCTTAACTTCAAACCTGAACTCAAGAAATGGCCAAAATTGAATTCTAATAAGGGGGAATTGAAGAGCACGTCGACGGGAACAATAAACATAAAGGTACTACACCTTTTTAACCAAGGGAAGTGGCCGGAAAATGAAGAAGAAGACCGGCAGCCATGGGTGCCATGGATGGCCAGTCAAGAGAGAGGAGAGAGAGAGAGAAAAATCTAATATTTTCTCTTAAGTGCTCCAATTTATAGAAAAACCCTAAAAGTGCCTCGAACGGGCCCCGCCGGGTCCAAAAAAGTCAAATTCTTGCAGACGCGCTAAAATGGCAAAACTCCATGAACAAAAAAATTTCAAAATGAGAAAATAAGAACAACGAAAGAAACGGCATCAAAAATCGAGTCCCGATCAGAAAGTTATGCCCCAAACAAGTTTGGCGCTAACCGAGGTCAAAAACCCTGAAACTGAAGAAAACAACCAGAAGGAAATTCCAAGAGTACATGACTTGACAAAAAGTGAAAATGAATCCCGTACGAGGATTTAGGCCCAAAACAAGACATTTAGCAATAACTTTCATTAATTGCCCAAGGCCCCTCCAAAAAGTGAAAATTGCACTAATGGTCCAAAATGAAAATATCTTCTAAAAATATTTTCTTAAAAACCCCTGAAATAAAATATCTGCAAAAGATATTTATGAAAAACACCCCAAGGAAAGAAAAAGATCCCAAAGAACTTTGCATCCATGCCCCTATGGACACCGGGAGTAACCAGAGTACTTTCTTGCAAAAGTAAAGATACGTATTTCATGGAAACTACTCAAGATGAAGATACGTTAAGTCAAAAACCAACTCCAAATACAAGAAGTGTGGTTATGCCAACAAAGTGGCAAACGGGGAAAAGACAACATAGGGAAAAGGACGAAATAGTGAATAGTGTCGAAAAACGAAAAATGTGGAAACGACTCGGTCCTCAAAGGAAGTTGTCAATCCATAGAAAAGAGTCTCAGAAATCACACCAGAGCACTCGAGATGACACTAAGCGATGAGGGATTAAACCCAGAAAGGAAAAGATCAACGGAAAAAAAATATCCGTGAAAATCTGAGAAAGGGACATGAATGAAGATGACCGGGTCTTTACATTCGGAGCAGTTTCATTTTGGTGGGGATTTGAGATTTCATTTCAAATGGAGGTAGGGGGTGTTATAATTTCATATTTTTGTTGTCTTGCATGTTTTTGATGCTTATACAACTTGTATGTATACTTTTGTTAATAATCTAGAATTTAATTTAATTATTTTCTATGGTTAAGATTTAATTCTCATGATGATGTATAATTTAGAATTAAATTGTGAAATGCTAGAAAATTTGGCTTTGATATGTTAGTTAACATATATTATATTGGGATTATTTGAATAAGAATTGCACTTTTTTATTTAATAATTTTCTTTAGTGAAAGTTTAATTCCCATGGACGTACCTTGCATGGAAATAACTTATGATATGCTTTTAAATTAAGTCTTGACATGTTCTTTAACATATTTGAACTTGAGAGCATTTGGATGAATATACAAATCTAGAGGTTTTAATTAAAAGAATTAATTAAAATCTAATTAATGATTCCAGTGGCTTAATTAAGTTTTTAACTTGATATTTGTGATGACTACGACTTGTGTACTAGCATATATTAATTTTGGATCATTTAGAGTTGATTTGTAAATTAGAGATTTAATTATCACGATTTAATTAAATTATATCTAATGGCTCTATGGATCTATTTGTGTTTTAGAAGTTATTTCGATATTCAAATCATGGACTTGGACTTATTGTGTATTCACTTGGTTGTGTTTTGAGCAATGGATAACATTGTTGTTATATTTATATTCATCAAAACATGTTTTCTTTATGGAATATATTGTTGCCTTGTGTAATGAATTGCATACTTTGTAATGGACATTATATATGCCATTTTAGAATTTAAACTCTAAGGCATGGATTGTGTGATTTTAACCTATTTGTGCATGGAAGGTGATTTCGTGCATTATATAAATTATATATAAGTTGTGAACTTATTTGAATTATTTTGGAGTCTTGGGACATTGTTGTTACAAGTGATATGGCTAGAGTTTGGCTCTAGTGCGGGAAGTATGAGTTCTTCCCATTTATAGTGCGCACTAGGGTGGTCTTCCCAGCAGGTTGATGCCCGGAATAACCATTTTGTTCTCGGCGGAAATCCGAGATTTGATATCCAAGTCTTCCACTATTTGATTTCACATTCAATTTCAAGTTGACAATCATGTTTAATTGTGACTTGTGGTTTTGGCTATTGGCGATTTGATGTTAAGTACATCCATACTAAATTGATATATTTAATTGTTTGCACACTTTTAGATTTCAAGTTGATAACTTAGAGAATCTATGTCTTGATATGTGGTATTAGAAATTCTAATTATACTAAATTGTTATATTTAGTTGTTATTGCATTTTAGATTTCAAGGTGATGGCTTTGAGAATCTATGTCTTGATGTTTTGTATAGCATGCACCTATGTTGTTGAAATTGCAAAAAGGATGTGTTTTATGCTAGAAATGATTTAAGGTAGCTTAGGATGCTCCTTGAGTCTCACCTTTGACATAGACGTTAGGTGGCATGACCCTTTTGAATTGTTACATGTTGTTATAAAAATCTATAAAGAAATCGAGTCGATGTATGCTCATTCTCTACGAGTAAACTTGTTTACTCAGCCCGAAGTTACTGGGGGATTTGTTCAGGTACAAGATTCAAGATTTGGAGATTTACATTTGCCCCTGGTGATTTGGAGATTTGAAGTTTCTTTTAATGCATTCTTGCTCACTTTTAAGTGTTAGCATATTTAAGTTTTGCTTATAAAGATGTAATACTTAGTTAGGTTTAATTATGTCATTTTTGCCTTATAACATGTAAAGTGTACTTGGATACATTATTTGGGACCTATTTGATATGTATGACACGAGGCCAAAGGCTAAAATCCTTAAAGTTCAAGTGTATGCATTTAGATTCCACGTTTTGTCTTTGGGATGTAATATTCCTAACTTTGAGGGTTGGCATGTAAAATCTTGTAAATGAAATGTAATGAGGCTGTAGGCCATTGTAACATGTTTAAAATGTCTTATTACACTTGTGTGTATGTTTACATCATCACACACTTGCATATAATTTAGTTTAATCATGCCATTGGGGATTCATTTGAGACTTGAGAAGTTTTCTTCATTTTTGGCATTTAGCAAGTGATTCAGTTCTTTCTCGAGTCATTTCGGCCGATCAAAATACCATTTCAGTAGACCGAAGGCTTTTGGGACTTCATTTGTACAGTAAATCATACATTCCAGTAGCCATTTTTGATGTTTTGGCCCAATTCGGTCGACCTATGGCTTGTTTCGGTCAACCGATGCTCTTTTGGTTTTTGTTGAACAGTGAAAACTCAATTCTAGTAGCCATTTTCAGTTTCGTGCCACAAACTGGTCGATCGGTTTGTCATTTCAGTCGACCGAAATGAAGTGATAAGCGCCGAATATTGCATATTCAAGCGCCTTTAGCTTCATTAGTTAAATCCATTATTTGATTATTCTTTATAAATTATCTTTATTTGCACATTTTTATATATTTTCAGGTTCATTGGCCAAAAAGGAGCAAAAATGGTGTTTTATTCAATCTTTGAATAGCAATGTGCTCAAGGCTAAGTTCTGGCAACAGTGGAATCTGACTTTGCTCGCCATTTTTGACCAATCAAACTCAAGAACTGGACTTCCATTAAAACATGACATATTTAGAGCTTTGAATTAACTTTCCAAATCTTTAAACCGTTTGTCATTTAGAGTTCGTAGCAGAAAGTTATGGCTGTTCTACCAAAGTAGTGCAAAGTAGGTCAAGAGGAAGGAGTATACTGGTCTAACTTCGAGCGCTCGAAGTGCTTAGTTCGAGCGCTCGAACTATAGGCAGACTACTCTCCGGGAACCATCACTTCAGCCCACTTGCACCTTGTTTCCCTCATCTCTAATTTCCATCTTTATGGGTTGGTTGGAGATGTCTTTTGGTGGGGTTTTGAGCCTTGTTTGGTGGAGAGGAATGTCTATAAAAGGAAGAGGACCACACATAACATCATATCTCATCTTTGCAAGATTTGTGGAGAGAGAAAGAGGAGGAAAAAGATAAAGTTCTTGAAGCCAAGGAAAGGGAGCTCAAAAGTGGAGGTTGCAACCAAGCTTCTTCCTTCTTCTAAAGCTTCCATGGGTAACTAAACCTCCATCTAGGGAGGTGATGAGGCCCTTCCCTTGTAAGCATGTTCTAATGTAGGCTATATTTTGGGGATTACAATGTATATTCTTTGGTCTTTTCATGGTCTAGAGCATTTTGCCTTTTGTAATGGATCTTCATGTATTTAAATGATTAATGTTGAGTCAATTATCTATCTTTGATGGTTTATTCTTTTAATCATGTTGCTTGCACTCTCATGGTGACAATGGTAGTGAGATCATGGAATTGTTTTAATGGCATGGAGTTGGAGGACTTTGATAGATCATTGCTTAGGTGAAACCTTTGATGATTTATGCTTATTTCTTACCTTCATGTGCTTCATCATTTTATCTAGGGCTTGATAGTTTTTCATTCAAGTAAATGTGGTTAAGCTACACCTTAGTTAGGTAGTCTAAACATGTTAACCTTTGATGGATCATGCTTGCTTCAGATTTAATGAACTTCTTGAGGATATTATAGCAAACAAGTGTTGCTATGTATCATGACCATAATATATATTGTTTTTCCCCCAATTTAGCTCTAACCTAGCATGTGTATAGGGATGGAGCCGGATTCACTTCCCTAGTCCTCTTTACTTGTATTTTATCTCCTTTAAATTCTTGCAAGCTTTTAATTTATGCACCTTAATTTCATAGCTTAAGTGACAACCAACAAATCCTCTATGAACACCCTGTATCATTCTAAAAAGACTCTAGACACTTAGGTTGCCATAGATTAGCGCAGTCCCAGTGGTTCGACTTACCTGACCAATAGCCCTATTTTACAATGATTCGTGCTATTGCGAAGGTTGATTTATAATTGTAATCGACTCAACCGATCATGAAGGCTCAATTCTTCTCCCTTTCTTGGTTCATTTCGACAGACCGAAGCTCCATTTCGGTCGACCGAAATGGAGCTGCCTTGTTGATTTTGTTTGGTTGTTTTTTATTTTAGGCTTGTACCAATTGGTTTACTTCCACTCGACTTCGTTACTCTTGTTTGGGCCATTTAATGGTATAGGTGATCTAGTTTGAACTAGATCTTGTTCCCTTGGTTGTCATCAATGCCATAGGGTACCATTTAACCCTTTTTGTTTTAGCTTTCACTTCTGGTTAGTTACTTGAGTTCCGTGACTTCATGGAAGGTCACATTGGCATCTTGGAGATGATCTATATCTCTAAAGATTTTGGTTTATTTTTTTTCTTCGCTTCCGCATTTTGGATCCGTTATCGGGTCAATTTTCGGTTCATTACTGACGCATCGGGTTGAAAAACTCGGGTCATGACATATCTGATACATAAATATATATCCATAAATATAGATATTCCCTACGTCCCTTATTCTTCTGTAACTTTCCTAAACCAAACCTTCCTTCCTGTTTTCACGGCATCATACTCTTAGGGCACAAGCGACTTCTTTTAAATCATGGGTTTAATAAATATATCTATAAATATGTTAAACCCATGATTTGCAGAATTACAGCACCAAATACTGACTAGGTCTGAACAAACCACTGAGATTTCCTAAAAATAAGGAGAAATTCCAGCCCCACGCACACTTTTCTTGACTTGGTCAATCTTGAAAGAATTAATCCACCGTGGCAAGTTCAATAAAACTCGCCATGTGTTAATAAATCATTAGTTACCTAATCTATGACTGTAAACTTCTCATGAGGTTGCACTCATAATAGTAACTCCATGCCACCTCTTTAGGACATTATATCCTAAACTTGGTAAGTCCTAATGGGACTCACCACTTTCCTTCAATTCAATAATTCCATGTGGTGGAGCTTTTCTCGACCTATCACTCTTCTAATGAAACCACATAGTTTCAATGTCTCAAAAGAATATATTAACCAGAATTACAATCCAGCGTAGCGAGTTCCATTAGACCTTGCCATACTTCTCTTTTCTAGTGGTAACCCATGTCAATAATTACATGTTACGCCTTCCTTTATTGGATAATTAGTATGAAAAACCCCATATGGTAAGCTCGCTAAAACTCGCCATTTGTTATCTTTCTATTAGACAAAAAATAATGGAGTAAACATATGCCTTTCAAATTCCATGCCTTGTGGAACAACTTGATGACAAGGCATGGGATTTGAACCCTCGCCATCATGGCCTACTTAATCTTCAATGTTCCATAGCTAGTCGATGAGTTCCATCCATATCAACTTCTTTTGCTGTCAACATATCATAAAAATCTTATCTGTTTCTTTCTTTTAAATTTCAAAATTCCATCTAAACCCCTTCTGAATATGCCCTTAGAAACTCGAGATAATTATTAAAGGGAAAATTTCTATGTAACACGTGGCTGCTCCTTCGGCTTCTTTTCTATCACTGATTCCGTATCCCAAAGGAGTCCTATCCATTTATGGCTTAGTGCTGTCAGACTACCCAATCCTTGTTATTTTCTTTTTAAATTTTGAAAATCCTCCAACTACTCCTTCATAAAATAAAGGCATCCTTGGACTCCGGAGACTCACCACAATCAAATCAAATCTTCCACATGTTATCCAGCTGGTCTCTTGATTCTCCCTATGCTACTCTTTCCTGCTGCCAAACACGTTCCGTCTTCAAATAAACTTCTTATCTATATATGGTAGTACATCATTTAACTTCCAAAACTCTTAAGACTTCCCCTTTTGAATTTTGAAAAAACCTCAACCAACAATCCTCGAAAAACGCCCTTAGTCTTTAATACCTTCCTCATCACTCCTATATATATATGTATACCTTTTGTACTTATCACTTACCCAAAACCCCTTTTTTTTCTATCTTCTTCTTTCTTCCTCTCCAAACAGAAACCCTAAAAGAAAAAGACCTTAGTCACGAATCATGGCTCCTAAGAAACCCTCCAAACAAACCACTAGTTCATCCTTGCCAGCCCCTTCCATTCAAACCGAAGTCAAAACTCGAAGTCACAGTCACCAAGTTCAAATGCTTTTGAAGTCTTTAAACCCTGCCAGACTTCATCTTGAGCCTTTAGTTAATCTCAAAGACTCTTCAGTTAGATTGGGTCCAGCTTTTACTGACGTAGCCCCCTCTGAACTGGCTAAATTCTATCCTTCCTGTAAGTCCCCTCTCCTCTTTGAGTCAGAATTTCCTCTTATCTCAAAGAAAGGGAAAAAGGTGAAACCTTCTTTCAACATTTGAAATTGGCCAACATACCACTCATCTTGGTCCTCCTGGGTAAGTCGCCTTTCCAAGGATGAAAAGATTTCTTCACAGTTGAAAAAATAAGGCATATTTGATGTCATTCAAGTAGTAAGTCTTCCATTATACTTGATCCGAACCTTCTTTTTCCAGCTCTCTTCTTTTGGTCATCAACCACTAATTCTCTTCACCTTAAATGTGGCATAATGTCTCCTACTTTGAGAGATATTTGTCATATTACAGGTCTTAAACCCCATGGAGATGATGTAAGTGCCATCCTTTATATTGATCATTTTCTCTTTCCTACCAAAAACACTGGAAGTAAGAAATTCATCTCCTCTCATCTTCTTTTAATCAAACATTGTAAGAAAATCGGGCCAGTTCAAGAAGAAGAACACATTGCGTTCCTGATCTGTTGGCTTTCTGGCCATTTGTTGTGTGTTCCATTTGGCCAAGTTACAAAAGACTTTGTCCAAGTAGCCATTTCCTTAGCCAGAAATGGAGACTTGGCCCTAGCCCCTCTTGTGTTTTCTCACTTATACAGAGGCCGGAACGACTTGCTTTCTTCAAAATTTTTAAGATTCCAAGGTCCATTTTGGTTATTCCAAATGTGGCTTAAAATGTATTTTCAAAGTAGAACTTCACCCCTAGCCACTCCAACTGGAAAATCCCTCCTATGCTACTCCCTGGCAATAGCAGATCCTTCTCCTTTCAGCTTTGCTAAAATATTTGAATATTTCTATAATCAATATGGAACTAGAGATGATGGATTCTTTGACCCATTTACTTCCCTTAACTGCATGCCATCATGGTTGGTTCCTTCTCCTAGAGTGTCTACCAAAAAATATTCTGAAGATTGGAAGAACATTTGGGCTTGCTTTCTTCTTACCCGTGATCTTCATTATAGCACTGCCCAGCCCACTCTAAAGAACAGCCTTTGGGGTGTTGAGTTCTACAATCCAGCCCAATTGGCTAGGCAAATGGGTTTTGCCTAAATGATTCCTTTGCCACCTTATAAGTCCTATAACAGGTTCTTTGACCAATGAGTAAGGCTCACCAATGCAGAGCAATTTGCTGCAATTGACAAAGCTTATGCAGCAGAAAGAGCAACTTTCAATTTCCAAGGCCATACTAGCAAGCCTCGGTGATGAGCACTGAAAAGTGCATATTTAAACCCCTTAACCTTAGGCATTCTAGTACCTTTAGCTATCTTACTTTACCATTTTAGATTGATTTCGTATTATTTTCAATTTCAGGCACTTATCCCGAAAATAAGCTAACTCAGCCAAATAAGAGCTTAATTGAAGCAATTCTGGGATTGAACAAAGAAAGGAGCAAAGTGGAGGAAGAAAGAAGCAAAATGAAGCAAAGCAGCAAGTTCGATCGATCCAAGTTCAAGGTTCGATCTATCGAACATTGATCGATCTCAGCACTTCAAGATAGATCCAAGCCTTGACCCAAAGCACTTAAGTCCAAAAGTTCGATTGATCCAACATCATTCTTCGATCAATCGAATACCTTTGTCCTTATCCAAATGATTGATCCTATCCACAGCTGTACCACCCACCAACCACTTTTGTCCTTTTCCCATAAATATCTCGGATTTGTCTTTTTCCAAAAAGCTCAGCCAGTTGGATCGATCCAGCCTAAGTTCGATCAATCTCACTTACTTTCGATCGATCTCACTTCCTTTCGATCGATCAAACTTCCTCCAATGCGAAAAAGTTAAAATTCCATCCCATTCAAAGTTGTCCTTTATCCAATCATTAAGGAATATTGTGTGCACAACCCCAGCTCATTTTGGGTGTCATTTTGACCTACCTATATAAGGATAAGGATTGCTTTTTCAAAAGGGGAGCCAACATTATTTTTGATAACTTCTCTTGGAGAGGAAGTTTTAAAGGAGGAGAAGGCTAGAGACACCATTGGAGATCTTCATCAATAAGGAGCAAACCTTTTCCATGGAGTTAACCCTTAAGGGTTGGAGCATCATCACCATTAGTGGCTAGACATCTTCTTGGGGCTAGAGTTAGCCCCAAGTATGTTTTCTATATCTTAATCTTGTGTATTATTGAGGGATTAGTGTTGTAATTGATGGTTTGACACTTTGATATATATAGATCTTGTTTATTCAATGATTTATGTGGTTTAATGCTTCTAATTGGTCATTTCATTCTATCCATATGTCTATGTATGCTAGAATAGATGTTCATGTGTTTATCTCTAGACTTTGTGTTATTGATGCATGTCTTTGTGTATTGATGCTATAGGTTTAGAGATTATCAAAACATTGTGCTTAAAAGAATGCTTTTGTGATTCTCTTGATGGTTCATGCTTACCTCTTGATGGATTGTGCCTCTCCCCTAGTTTATTTTCATGCTAGTAGTGTAGATGTAGTGTAGTTGTAGTGTAGTGTTAAATGGGACGACAATCTATGCTTGTTATTTGATGATCTAAGCTTGTGAATGCAATTAGTATATGTCTCTAATCTTGTGTTGTATTTGGATTGTGAGCCTAATGAAAGGATTAATGACTTGTTTTGATTTATTGTGCCTTTCACATGTTGTTTAGACAATATATGCTTCATTGCTTAAATATATTGTGCCTTTCATATGATGTTTAGATAATATATGCTTAACTAGTCATCCTTGCTTGTTGAATCAACCAAATACACACACACACCAACATTGCAACACCCTAATTGCCCTCATTAATCACTTGTCAATAATATAGAAATGTATTGCTTGGTGGTGATCTCTAAACCCCAAGACTCTTCTCTCTCTTACTTATTCTTAATTGCACTCTTTTACTATTACTTAGTTTAATTTAGTTGCTCTTTAATCAACCATCCAACCAATTGTTTGATCACTCGACCTACTAGCCCTAATAGCGATTCCACAATCAACTCTGACATTGCTCAATCCCCATAATCCCTTGGGACGATCCCTACTCACCCTAACTATATTTATAGTGAAAGGTAGTAGTGGCTTCTACAAATGTAAAACTCTTGGCCCTCGCCTTAATACACACACTCAAACGTATGGTGCGGCGACACGCCCCATCAATTTTTGGCGCCGTTGCCGGGGATTAGTTGATTAGATTTGGCAACATCGGATTTATGGAATTGATTAGGATTAGTACTCTTTTGATCGTGTTTTTACTTTATTTTTTATTTTTCTTTTTGGTTACTTATTGTGTTGTTCTTACTTCACTAGGTACATTGTTGGAGAGGAAGCAAGCAAAGAAGCCATTGAGCATTCAATTCAAGCAAGCAAAGAAAAGAAAAATGCTAAAAACTTAAAAAATTTTGCTAAGCTAAGCTTTAAAATTTGGAGTTGAAGTGCTAAAGGACCTTTGTGAGACTTTCTTTACTCAATTCCTTAGTTAAATTGTCGGCCCGCGTGGAGGCTATTGTACTGTTCTTTGCATCATCTTTGTTAAAGCATAGGAATATGGGTTAAGTGTTTATGGAGGGAGTTTCATTACATTATTGTGAAGGCACAGTGTCTGTCATTCTTTGTGTTTGTTGTGTTTTTTTTATTGTGCATACATGGGCGTCGTTCATTAAGACCAACTCTTGCCCCTCGTGATTTGCATCTTGAATCTATTGTTAGAAATCTTAGGGGAAGAGGAAGTTCGAATAGAGCCAATCTTTCAATGGATGACCGTAATGATGATTATATTGAAGACATTGGTCACATAGACCAACAAGGTATCCTTCATCCCAATGTGCACAATGAAAACATGCAAATACCATTAGGTATGCCAAGGCCATTCATCTAACCACCATAACAACAAGGCCAAGTTCCGTATGGAATGCCAAGGCCAATGTATGCTCTAGAACCTCCCATTATTAATTAAGGAATTCATAACCAAGGAGTTCATGTTGCACCTCAAGTTGCTAACCCACCACTTGCTTTGAGAGACCATTATGTGCCAAATGAATATAATGCATCCACATGCATTCAATTGCCTCCATTTCGAGCACACCATTATGAAATTAAAGCATAAACCATTCAAATGCTTCCTAACTTTCGTGGACTTCCAAGTAAAGAACCCTATAAGCATTTTGATGAGTTTCTTGAAGTTTGTTCTACCGTAAAATATACGGACATGCCAGAAGAATTCTTAAGGCTTAAACTTTTTCCATTCACCCTTAAGGACAAAGCAAAGTATTGGTTTAACAATCTTAGGCCTTTTTCAATCACTTTATGGGCAGAAATGCAACAAGAGTTTTTGAAGAAGTACTATCCGGTTTCTAAGACCAATGCCATGAGGACCTCAATTCGAGAATTTACACATGGGGATGGGGAGACATTCCATGAGGTATGGGAACGCTTCATTCTTCTTGTCCTGTTCTTTGGATTATCCCAACTATGATTCGTTTCATACACGTATGTATATCATGATTCTTGTTGCTTAGACTCTAAGGTAGCTTAGGATGCTCCCTGAGTCTCACTTGAACATAGACGTTTCGTGGCATGAGCCCCTTTAACATGTTTCACCTTAAGGTGATAAATTTGTAAAATGCTAGGTCGATGCATGCTCATCTCCTAAGAGTAGCTTTATGTTACTCACCCCTACGATACTGGGGCATATTTCAGGTACGAAGACTTGGTTCGTGAAGCCTAGCATTCCTTGGATGGCGTGTAGCTTTCAAGTTTCCATTTCATGCAAATGTTAGTATAAAATGTCATTTTGTAGACTTATATGTCAAAATATGTATATTTGATTCCATGTATGTAATGTGTACTTAAGTACACTCCTTTCAATGTAATTGATATGTATGAGACGAACCCATGGTATACAAAATATGATATCAAAGTTAAGCATGCTAAATACTTGCATGTCAATATACAAAAATGCTTCAAATGACTCATAAGCCTCTAAGGATGATGAGCATCCAAGAACATAGTCTCTTTACCTGAAAAACAACCCAAACCACTAGGGTGAGTAATCAAGTTACTCTTAGGAAGAAGCATATGCGTATACCCTAAAGTTTTAATATCATTGCAAGATCAATATAGACGAATACAAAGGATCATTCCACTTAACGTCGATGTTCAAGGTGTTCTAAGGGATCATCTTAAGCTAACTTAACTGATTTGTTAACCACACATATCAATATCAATGTACTTAACAACATCAATTCTCTAATAACAAGAATTACAAGTTACAATTAAGCATTGGTTGTCAACTTGGAATTTTATGCAAAATCAATTAGTGGAATACTTGGGCATCACGTCTCAAACTAAACCAAGAACAAAATGGTTATTCCAGGCATTAACCCACTGGGAAGACCACCCTAGTGCACACTCTTTCAATTGGGGAGAACTCATAACTCCCGCACTAGAGCCAAACTCTAGCCATATCACTTGTAACAATGTCCAAAGATAATCCAAAATCACAATCAAGTTCAAAACTCAGACACTATAATTAAGGCATATAAACCACCTTCCATGCACAAGTATTTTGAAACCACACAAACCATGTCTTAGGGTTCTAAGTCTAAAATGGCATACCAAATGACAAGTCCTCATCATGATATTTTGTACAATATAATACCACCAACCTATCAATTTAAAACAAGCCTCAACAATAGGCTATGTATACTAGAATACAACATTATAGTATTTAGCCTATAAAATAATCACAATTGTCATCAACAAGATAATAGAATTATCACCACTATAAATATAGCAATTCAAGTCAATAGGAATTGTTTATAACATTAATAATTCTACAAGAGTTTTATATCACTACACATGTGAAAATACTAGAATTTAGTATACTACTAAATCATATAATCCTTCTACACATGATTTATACATATCATACATGCTTAAATCAATAAACCCTGAGTTAAGAAGTTTGGGTTTTCTATAATATGCAAAATTATCATATTAAAAGCATGTATACAATATATATTAAACCCCAAGGATTATAAAACACTTAAAATATAAATATGCTACCACCCCTACCTCAATAGAGAATTGAATCTCTATAATCCAAGCAATCAAGCTCAAAATTGAAAATAAGTTTAGGGTTAATGAAGAGGAGAGTGAGTGGAAACTTTTCTCTCCCAATGTTTATGGTCTAAGGTGAATGGAAGGAAGCCAAAATGAACCAAGAAGCTCTATACCAAGCTTTCCTCTAATGGTGGATTGGTTAGTGTTTTGAAGAACAAGTGTAAATTAAGGGGATGAAGGTGAAAATTGTGAGTGGAGGGTCTAGAAATCCTCCACTCACTATGTGCTCTTACACTACCTCTCACACACACACAATGCAAGACTAAATCATGATCCTACACTTGTCACAAATCCAATGCTCCTTCCTAGGCTTAATCTTAAGCCTATACTTGTCAACCATCTAAGCCAACAAGTGCACCTATCATAGGCCAACAAGTGGGTGAATCTCCACCTTCCAAATGTCAAGAGGTTATGTTTCCAAGTCTCCTCACCCAAATGCCAACAAGTGGCTCCATGAGAGTGTTACACTTGTCACACTTTCCAAAAATTGCAAAATGGTCATTTTTCAAAATATCTTTCGAATTAAATTGCAAAAAGGTCCCTAAGACAAAAAAATAATTATTTTTCATAATTACCCTAAAACCCCAAAATCAAGAATAATTACAATAAAGTATGCATCCATGCCCTTTACAAAAATGAAAGCAACTAGCACGGTTTTCTACAAAAGTAAAAGTACAAAAATCATGGAAATCAAATATCATGGATGCATGCAAAACCGGAATCAAATCTGACCACAAGAAGTGAGGTTATGTAAGGAAAAATGATAAACGGGAAAAAGACAAAATAGGGAAAAGACGAAAAAAGAAAATCACCGAAAAAGGAAAGGGAGGAAAATAACCGGGTCATTACAGGTATGGATGCTTAACTTTTTTTGTAATAGTCTTAACTTATGGGGTTTTAGTGTAATTATGTAAAATAATTATTTTTCATCTTAGGGACCATTTTGTAATTTAATTTGGAAGATATTTTCAAAAAGGACCTTTGTGCAATTTTTGAAAAGTGTGACAAGTGTCACATTCTTATTGGTCCACTTGTTGGCACTTGTGTGGGGACACTTCGATGCCTTGGATGATGACATGTGGAGGGTGGAGATTGAACCACTTGTTGACCTAGGATAGGTGCACTTGTTGGCTTGAATGGTTGACAAGTGTAGGCTTAGGATTAAGCCCACAATGGATGCTTAGATGAGTGACAAGTGTATGCTCCAAATTAAGTCTTGCAATTATTTTTGGGCCACTTTGGGATTATGGTTTTAAAGAGGGATTTTTATGCAATTGATCAAGACTTGTGTGTGTTGATCATGGTGTAAGATCACATAGTGAGTGAAGGATTTCTAATTCCTCCACTCACACTTCATCTCATTGTTTCATTTCTTCCCTCACCAAAAACCCTAGCCACCATTAGAGAAGCTTGATGTTTAAGCTTTGACCTTGATTTTTGAGGCCCTTCCACTCATCTTTGACCATGAAACTTGAAATACTTTTTGTTCCCCTCATCCTCCTCTACATAACACTTGAAGGGTTTGCCATTTTGTGTTGATTTGCCTTACATTCAAGGGGAATAATCCTCTTGTGAGGTAGGGGGTATTATAGTTTATTTTCCATGTCATTTTGATTGCTTTTGTAATGGAATACAAGTGATATGCACGTTTTAATGTTAATTTGAGAAATTAATAATTGTTGTAACTTGCATATAATTCATTTTTGACTTGGTATGTGGCATGGCCTTCACTTGATCCTTGTTATATAATTAATTGGAGACATTTGAATGAGTTTTCAAATCTAAAGATTTAAATGAATTTAATTTGATTTAAATTCTATTTAATTGTACCTTACTTGTTTTTCATTTTTGACTTGATATATGGCATGGCCATGACTTAGTTCTTGTCATATATTTATTTGGGATCAATTGAACAACTTTGAGAAATTAGAGATTTAATTAATTTAAATTAATTAAAATCTACATGATAATGTCTTGATCATTTTGCTCTTTTGAATTGATATATGCAATGAGCATGTTACATTGTTTAACATATATTAATTTGAGGTTATTTGGGATAGATTTGAAATCTAGAGACTTTCCATGATTAGGTTGAAAATCTCTTAAAATGTAGTATTCTAATTACATTATGAGCATGCTACAAACTTGATGTATAATTAGTACTTGTGGCCTCTTAAAATGTAATTGGACTTAACATGATATAAAATATCATTGATTTGCAAAGCTTGTTTAAATAAATCTTTTGTAGGTATATAGCTTATTAGAATATTATAATCATTTACTTTGGAAGGTAGTTACTAAATTGAAGCCTATTTAGTGCTTGTGGCTTAGGATGGTAATGTGGCTCAATTGTTGTAAAATATTCTTGCGTTGTGTATAAATTGCATATTGAGGAAATGACTTATCATATGCTATTTAGACTTGAATTCTAGGACATGAATTGTGTGAATTCAACCTTACTTATGCATGGAATATGGTAACTTGCATTCGATTTTGTATAAGTTTTGAACTTATTGATTTTGGAAAGCTTGTGAGGACATAAATTATGTGATGGCTAGGGTTTGGCTCTAGTACGGAGACAAGAATCTTCTAAGTCATAAGTGTGCACTAGGTAATACCTTGTAGGTCGTAATTACCGGTTGGTTTAGCTACCACATGTCCTAGTCTTTCCACTATTTGTTTTCATATTTAATTTCAAGCTGTTAATCATTGATTACTTGTAGCTTGAGAATTAATGTTTACTTTGGGTATTTGAATCCTATTTAGTATACTTGAACTTGTATACTTGCTCTGTGAGTTTGGATTGCATTTAGTATACTTATGCCATGTATACTTGTCTTGTGCATACTTGTTTAGCTTAGTATACTTGTGTGTGTATGCTTGATTTATGAGTACTCTCTCTTTCTATATATATATATATATCTTATACTTGTGTATGTATGCTAGATATTGTTTATCTCATTTAACGTGATTTAGTGTACTTGTGAGCATGTGTACTTAAATGTCGTGTATCATGTTTTAATATGGTTTAGTGTACTTAAGCATGTATACTTGCATGCCGTAATTCATTTCAATTGTATGAGTAGCTTAGGATGATCCCTGAGTCTCACCTTGACATAGACGTTAGGTGGCATAATCCTTTTGAACTGTTTCATGTTAGTCTAAAAAATCTGTAAGAAATCGAGTCTGTGCATGCTCATTCTCTACGAGTAAACGTGTTTACTCACCCCGAAGTTACTGGGGGATTTGTTCAGGTACGAAGACTTGGTTCGTGATGTTCATCATTGCTTGGATGACTGTAGACTTGAAGGTTTTAATTCTTGTAAAGGTTGGCTTGAAATGCCACTTGAAGTCTTTTAGGTCAAAATGTGTATATTTGATTTCATTTATGTAATGTGTACATAAGTACACTCTATGCAGTGTATTTGACTTGTATGTATTGAGGTCAAGGGCTAAAGACACTTTATGTGATATGTATGCAAATTTTTAACTTCATTTTTGCTTATGGAAGTTAGGAGATTTTATGCATTGAAGGGTCATATTTTACATACAATATGCCATGAGGCCATAGGCCATTGTAGTACATCTACTTTAGCATATTACATATGCTTGCATGGTCACTTTGGAACACAATACCCTTCTTGATGAAACAAAAACTTAAGGTTGCATTTTTTTTTAGTTTTTACCCTAGTCTGTTCCAGGGGCACTTCGGGTATTTCGTAATGTGTTTTTTTCATTTTTGCCCACGCAGTCGAGTAGAAAACTTGATTTTGGATGGGGTTTCTTCTTTGTGTTTTCCCAGAAAATGTCATCTTGGCCCTCAGAAACCCATTTGTTCTGAAAAATCCTTACTGCCAAGTTTTTGCTGAATTTTAATATAAGTGTACTTGGTACTATTCATTGACTTTTTCTTGAAAAGCGTGACGATCGATCCGAAACTTCCGGGGGTCTTGTGGGTGTATTTTAAGATTGTATTTTCAATTTAGGCAGTTTAAAAACCTCCTGAAGCCCCATTTCCTTTTCTTGGGCAGTAGCTAGGACTGATTTTTACCCTCTTGACTTGATTTTCTTGGGGGCATTCTGGGCATTTTACAATGCATTTTTTTTTTTTTTTTTTTTTTGTTTCCGTTTGCATTGCCGAGTAGAAAACTTGATTTTAGGGGGTTTTCTTCTTTGAGTTTTTTGAAAAAAGTCCGTTTAGATGCCTGTTTTTACTCTCAGTTGCAGCAGTAGTGGGTTGGCAACACTATAGCAGTCGTGACCCTCGTCGGGCCGCCGCGACATTGTTTTTGTTTTCGACCTTTCTCCCACATCCGAACTCCAAATCGAGTAAAATCTTTTTTGAAATTGTGTAATTTTTCGTCGTCTATTCAATGCTGTGCTCAATTATGCTTGGATATTTTTGAATAATTACCAGTTTACCCTTTTTGCTTTATATGTCCGTTTTTCTTTGTTTTGCCATTTCTCCTTCGTCCGGACTCCAAATCATGCGATTCCTAAGCCCATCATTATTATTTTTTCATTGTATTTCCAGCGGTGTGCTTGGTAGCACCTGAATCCATATTTTTATAAAATGATTATTTTGACCCTAGGGGCTTATTTGTCATATTTCTGTTCTTTTGCTTCCGTGTCAATTCTCATTAAGTTTCACGACGTCATGGAAGGTCATCAAAGTGTCTTAGAGGCATTTTGTGCCTTGGGAGACCGTTGTTTTATTTTTGCTTCCGTATCTGGATCTGTTATCGGGTCAATCTTCGGTTCATCATAGGACGCACTGGCTTGAAAAACCAGGGTCGTCATAGTCCATGTCATCATATTCTTTCACTTCCACCTAAGGCTACAACTTGGGCGGGCTAACCTAGTCCAACCCAACCGCAACCACCCAAAAATTTTGAAATTTGGACTTAAAATTCACAAATCGGGGCTCATATTCGGGTTGGGTTTTGTCAAAACCCAGACATGTTCGGGTTAGGCTCGGGCTCAACCAGAACCCAACCTGAAACCCAAAATAAAAATAAAAATTAATATTTTATTTTTTTCTCCTTTCTCTCTCCTCTCTCTTCTCTCTTCTTTCTCTTTCTCTCTCAGCTGCCGTCCCTTCTATTACGGCCGTCGCTGCCATCGTCCCTCTGCTGTCGTTGCCACCATCGCCGTACCCTCTGCTGCTGCCGCCATCCCTTGCCCTCAGCCACTGATCCACTGCCGCCGCTACCCCTCTGCCTCTGCCGCTACTACCGCCGCCGTCACTTCTAAAAATTAAAACAAAACCAATACATACAAGTTAGCAGTTGCAGAGAGAGAGGGGACAAGCTTAATAATTGAGAGATAGTGGCCGAAGCTTGCGAACTATGAACCCGAATTGGAACAGCGGGCGATGGAAACCAAAAGATACGGGTTTTAATATTTTGAACAATCTGAAATGATATGCTGATATGGGTTTTGATATAGGTAATAGGTTTTGAACTTTTGATTCTTATAGATAGATAGATAAACTGAAAAATATAGGTTTTGAACATTTGATTCTTATAGATTTTGTAGTTTATAGTTACAGAGAGAGAGAGAGTTGAGAATGAAACTAGAGATGGAGGCGATTGGGGAGGCTAAAATGATTTGCTCTAAAAATATTTTATTTTTTAATTATAATATAATCAAATATATATTATATTATATATATATATATATATATATATTTCTAAATTTTTTTTTAAAAAAAAAACTCAACCCATCAACCCGCTCCAACCTGCCCAAAAATATTCGATACGGATTATGACCATGACCCATGTTGGGTACAATTCGGGCTGGCCCAACCCAACCTGATTCGGGTTGAGGTTGGGTTAGGATTGGGCAGCCCAACTTGCAGTCGTACTTCCACCTCACCCAAACCACCAGTTCACTCCTCTAAGGTGGTCATTGAAGCTGTGTTTTTAAAAGCCTTTTCAAGTATTCCCATTGCGACTAATGCGTGGAAAACTTCATCATCCTCAACTCCAGTAGGGGTATGATTGGTTGATCAACTATACATCAACCTTCGCAATAGCACGAATCATTGTAAAATAGGGCTATTGGTCGGGTAAGTCGAACCACTGGGACTGCGCTAGTCTAAGGCAACCTAAATGTCTAGAATCATTCTAGAGTGATGAGGGGTTGTTTATAAAGGTTTTGTTTGTTGTCACTTAAATTAGGAATTCAAAGCGCATAAAACACTAATTTGCATGGAATTTAGGATGAAATAGAACAATAGAGAAAAGGAGACTAGGGAAGTGAATCCGCCTCCATCCCTATACATATGCTAGATTAGGCCTAAATTGGGGGAAAAACAACATATGATGGTCAAGACTTACATAGCAACACATGGTTGCCATATAAGTAATCAAGAGGTACATTAGGTCTCAAACAAGTATAATCCATCAAAAGATAAACATGCTTAGACTACCTAACTAAGGTGTAGCTTATACACACTTACTTAAATGAGAGACTATCAAGTTCTTGACAAAATGATAAAGCACATGGAGTTAGAGATTAAGCATACACCATCAAAGGATTTCCTAAGCAATGGTCTATCAAAGTCACCTATCAACATGCCATGAAACCATTTCATAACCTTGCTTCCACTCTCACCATGAAAAACTCAAGCAATATGATTACTCTAAGACATCATCTAAAGCAAGATAATCAACTTAAAGAAATCATCCATACATGTATCAACATTGATTACAACAAATGAGGTGCTCTTGGTTATGAAAAGACCATAAAATATACATGGCAAATCCCCAAAATAAACTATCCTAGGACATGCTTACAAGGGAGGGACTTCATCACCTCCCTAGGGAAAGAGTTAGTTACCCATTGCTAAGCTAGAAGAAGGAAGAAGCTCCATCTTCATGGCCATTTTCGTGCAACCTTCTTGGTGCTTGAAGAACACACCTCCTTTGCTCCTTTCTCTCTCTTCTAATCTTGTAGAAAAATGTAGGATCCCAAATGTGTGGCCTTTGGTAGCCTTTTATTCTCCAACAAAACCCTCTCTCTCCTCCAAGGAACACCTCCAACCACTTCATAAAGAAGGAAGATGGCATTGAGGAAACCAATGTGCAAGTGGCTGAAATTGAGCCATTTCCGAGTGCAATCTGCCTAATTTTCGAGCACTCGAAAAGTGGTCTCGAGCACTCTAAATTAGTGCAATGTGCAACATGCTCTTCTTGCTTAGTGCTGACCTACTTTGGTAAAACTGCTATAACTTTGTGCCCCGAACTCCGAATGATGATCTGTTTGAAGATTTGGAGAGCTGATTCAGTGCTTTAAAAACTTCATGTTTTGATGAAGACCTAATTCTCAAGTATTATTGGTCGAAAATGGGGAGAAATGCAGTACTTCAGTGCCGCCAGGCAGTTCTGCGCACCTCTGTTAAGAAGATCATAACTCTCTGCTCCGAACTCCGAATGATGAACTGCTTGAAGATTTGGAAAGCTGATTAAGAGATCTAAATCTTTTATGTTATGATGGAAGTCCAGTTATTGAGTTTTCTAGGTCTAAAATGGTGACAAAAGTCAGGATCACTGCTGCCAGAAATTCAGAAATGGCATCCTTTTTGTTCAAAATTCCACAAGGCATCATTTTTGCTTCCTTTTTGCACTTTAACCTGAAAATGCATAAAAACATGCAAATGGAGTTAATCTACATAAAATAATCAGTTAATGGACTTTGTTAATGTAATTTAGGGTGCTTGAATATACAGTATTCAGCGCTTATCAGGGTAGCAATAAAATTTTGCTCACAATTAATCTCATCAAAAACACTTGGTGCTTTAACAAAATTTTGATTAGCTTTGATGCCACCATCGTTCGACTCCTTGACAAACCATCTCTTTTTCCTACAATTTTGGTATTGGTGATAAAATATTAGTTGATAACTTGGCGGTAAAAGTTTAACAATCAACAACCTTTTCATCTTTAACCATGATTGTATAGGTTGCTTTCCTTGCATCCTTTGATTAATGTTTACTTGTTCCCACCAAGCTAAACCTCCTTTTCTAAGTATGATTGCTACAAGAGGAACTTGCTTGTGTTTGGGTATGTCAAAATACTTGAGAAAGTAATCAACTTCATTAAGCCAATCCAAGACATCTTCGACACAAAACTAGAGGTAAAAGTAAGTAAATCAAGTTTTTTTTTTTCTGAAACTTACGAGTGTTTGGATATGTATAGATTCTTTAACCTCGATCCACTGCAACTTCTCTAGATATGAAGTCCATATCATTGAAAGAATCTGCATAGGCTGGAGGCCTAAGTGGATAAACATGAACATAACCCATATTCGGTTGGTTGCGAGACACATCATCAGCATGAACATGAACTGAACCATTAACCTGGTTGCCACCAATTCCAAAACCAGTTGCTACAAACTGATCTTAAGTATGCATGGCTGCCTAACTCCTGATCATCGTCGCGAGAGCAGTTCCTACCAAAATGACCAATTGTTATTAGACTAGGGTACGATAAGGCTCTGATATCAACTGACGTAATGAAAGCGATAGATTTGTTCACGTTGAACGGGATTATCCTGAATCCACAAGATAGGATATGTGACAACCCTGGTTTTTCAAACTAGTACGTCCTGTGATGAACCGAAGATTGACTCGATAACGGATACGAATGCGAAAGCAAAAATAGTAAACAAGACTCTAAGAAGTCAAAGTGACCTTCCATGAGGTCGTGGAACTTAATGAGACTGATGCGGAAACAAAAGATCAAAAATATGACAAATAAGCACCCAGGGGCAAAATAGTCATTTCTGAAAACTGTGGACTCGGGTGCCACCAAGCACACCGTTGGAAGGATAATGAAAAACTAATCAAGATGAACTCAAGAATAGCATGATTTAGAATCCGGACAAAGGAGAAACGGCATGACGAAGAAAAAAGAGCACTTAAATCAAAAAGGGTAAACTGGAAATTATCCAAGAAGATTCTGTACAACCGAGCACACCATTGGAAAGATAGCAAAAAATTAGTCAAGTTCAAAAAAAAGTTCACTCAATTTGGAGTCCGGACGAGGGAGAAACGAGTGTTTAAAGTTGTGACGTCGTGGCGGCCTGACGAAGGCCATGGTGCGCCTGGCGCCCATGCCGGCGCCCAATGGCATGCGCATGTTGATAGCAAGAAAAAATATTGAGTGTCCAGAACTGAGGCTTGAAACGAAGGTCGAAACGAGTTTTTCTGGAAAAGCACAAAGAAAAAACCCTCCCTAAAATTGAGTTTTCTATCCGACATTGTGGAAGGAAACGAAAAAAACTCATTGTAAAATCCCCAAAATGCCCCTAAATCAGAACTAGACAAGAGGGCAAAAAGCTGCTACAGGATCTGAGATCGAAAACGAGCTACCAAACGAATTTTTTTGGAAAAACACAAAGAAGAAACCCCCCACAAAATTGAGTTTTCTACTTGACTTACAAAGCATTAAAAAAAAAAAACTCACTGTAAAAGGCCCAAAATACCCTTCCATGAAATCTGGTCATGAAGTCCAAAAAGCTGCTACAATTGAAAACTAGAAGCTGAAACTTCACGAGAGATTTCCGATACCAAGACGACATTTTCTGGAAAAACATGAAGAAGAAACCTCCCCTAAAATCACATTTTCTAAGCGACCATGTTGAAACAAGAAAATAAAACTAATGTGAAAAGTCTAGAAAGCCCCTAGATCAGATTATGCAACAAAGTTTCAAAATGAGTCCATAGGAGGCTCATTTCACCAAAGAAGAAGGTTTGCTAGGAAACGACCATGCACGCAAATGTAAATTACCAATTAGGACATGTTACAATGGTCTATGGCATAAAAATACCACCGATGCAAAATCTGACCCCCCAACGGGCAAAAAGGCAAAAATGAACAATAAAAGGAAAATTTGAAAACCAAAATTAACAAATGATTTCAAATTACCATTTGGCCCTTGGCCACACTTCAAACATGATTTATAAGACCCTATGAAAGGAAAAAAATGGAATTCCCACACCCGATGCAAAAGTTATGAAGCAATGACGTAGCATTTTTCAATATTTTCATAATATTTCATTAAGTTAAAGTTGCATAAAATACAAGATACATGTCATTGGCCTCCGGTCTCATCTCATACATGTCAAATACATTGCATAGAGTGTACTTATGTACACATTACATAATTGGAATCAAATCTACACATTTTGACAAATAAGGCTACAAGTGGCATTTCAAGCAAACATTTTCATGAAAATGGTACATCAAGTCTATAAAAGTTCCATGGCATAGTGTGCTTCCCAAATCAAGGTCCCTGTACCTGAAAAATGTCCCCACTACGTGGGTGAGTAACATAAAGCTACTCATAGGACATGAGCATGCATCGACCTAGCATTTTACAATTTTATCACCTTAAGGTGAAACATGTTAAAGGGCTTATGCCACCTAACGCCTATGTCAAAGTGATACTCAGGGATCATTCTAAGCTACTCATGCAATTGAAATGCACAACGTCATACAAGTATACACGCTCGAGTACACTAAATCATGTTAAACAAGTTATGCATTGTCTAAGCAAGTATATACAAACATACAATTAACATGAAAAACTCATGAATCAAGCATACATGCACAAGTATACTAAGCTAAATGAATTACACATAAGACAAGCATACACGACACAAGTATACATAACACAAATCAAACATGCAATGCTTATGTATACTAACTAGGGTTTAGATACACAACCAAGGATACAAGTTCAAGTATACTAAATAAGATCTAAATACACAAAACAAGTATACAGTTTCAAGTTTACTAATTAAGATCTAAATACAAGAAGCAAGTATACAGATTTAAGTATACAAAATAGGATTCAAATACCCAAAGTAAGCATCAATTCTCAAGTTACAAGTAATCCATGATTAACAACTTGAAATTAAATGCGAAATCAAATAGTGGAAAGATTATGATCCTTGGCTGCAGACCAATCAAGTTATTCCGGGTTAATAGCCCGCAAGGTACTACCTAGTGCGCACATGTATAAGTTATTCCGGGTAATTACGACCCACAAGGTACTACCTACTGCGCACTTCATATGACTTAGGAAACTCACGAATCCATACTAGGGCCAGACCCTTGCAATCACATGAACATGATCTTTACAAGCCTCCAAAAATAATAAGTTCAAAACTTATGCAAAACCAATAAGTTAAACCAAACTTATACATTTCAAATAATGTCTAGGAATCAATTTACATGTACAAGGAAGGTTGAATCTACACAAACCATGTCCTAGAATTCAAGTCTAGATAGCATATGATGTGTCAAGTCTCCATTATGCAATTTATACACAAAGCAAGAATATTTTACAACAGTTGAACCACATTACCATCCAAAGCCACAAGTACTAAATAAGCTACAATTTCGTAACAAGCTCTCAATGTAAGCAATTGTAATATTCTAACAAGTTATATACTTACACAATATATATTTAAACGAGTTATTCAAGACAATGATATCACCTATCATTCTAAGTCAAATTACCATCTTTAGAGGCTACAAGTACTAATTCCACAACAAGTTAGTAGCATGTTTACAAGGTAATTAAACGGACTACATTTCAAGGAATTATTAACCTATTACATCCAATATCAATTTAAGTGACTAACACACTTAAAACAAAATTAATTAAGCTAATTAATTAATTTTTCCCTATATTTTCAAACATATCGAAATATCCTCAATTTAACATATGTTAAAGAACTCACCAAGGCCTACTTTAATATCACATTACAAGTTGATTTCATGCTTGATACAACTATGTGAATTAATCTTTTACAAAAGATAAATATGAAATAAGTTTTGCAATTCTTATTCAAATGCCCCAAATTTAATATATGTTACACAACTCATCAAGGCCTAATTTACTAGCATACCATAATTTAATTCTAAACTATATACCATCATTAGAATTAAATCCTAAACAAAGAAAATAAATAAATTAAATTCTAAAAACTTGAACAAGGCATACTCACAAGTTGTATATGCTTATAAAACAATCAATACAACAAAAATATAAACCTAAGAAATCTCTTACCTCAATTTGAGATGAAAATCTCAAAAGCCCACCGAAAAAAAAGTGCTCTGAATCCGACGATACCGAAAGGTTTTGTCGGGGACAACACGATCTACATGAACCCACAAGAAGCCCCATCAAAATCACAACTTGACTTCAAACCCGAACTCAAAATTTGGCCATAAATGGGTTCTAATAAAGGGGAAAGATGCACGTGGTCAAGACAAACACAAAACGCGAAGGCACTTCGACTTTTTAACAAAGGGAAGAAGGTTCAAATGAAAGAAGAAGGGTGGCAGCCCCCTTGGGCTTCCATAGCAAGTTCTGGTCGTGCATGGAGAGGGGAGAAGATGACTTTTTAATTTTAAGTCCCCCTATTTATAGAAAATCTCAAAAGTGCCTCGAACGGGTCCCGTCGAGTTCGGAAAAGTAAAATTTGAGCAGACGTGCTCGAACGGTGAAACTCTATGAACAAAAAAGATTCAAAATGAGAAAATATGAATAAAGGAAGAAACGACATCAAAAACTGAGTTCCGAGCAGAGAGATATGCCCTGAACAAGTTCGGCGGCAACCGGGACCAGAAACTTTAAAACTGGAGAAAAATGACTAGAAGGAAATTCCATGAGTACACGACTCAATGAAAAGTGAAAATGAATCTCGTACGAGGATCCAGGATCAAAATGAGGCAATTTTGTGATAACTTTCATTAATTGCACTATGGCCCCTCTAAAAAGTGAAAACTGTACTAATGGCCTAGAATGAAATTATCTCCCAAAAATATTTTTTTAAAAACCTTTAAAATAAAATATCTTCAAAAGATATTTACGAAAAACATCCCAAGAAAAGAAAATAGTTGCAAAGAACTTTGCATCCATGCCCCTATGGACACCAGGAGCAACTAGAGTACTTTATTGTAAAAGTAAAGATACGTATTTCGTGGAAACCACTTAGAATGAGGATACGTGAAGTCAAAAACCAACTCCAAACACAAAGAGTGAGGTTACGCCAACAAAATAAAAAATGGGGAAAAGACAAAATAGGGAAAAGGACAAAACAGGGAAAAGGACGAAAAGTGAATAGTGTCGAAAAACGAAAAATATGGAAATGACTCGGTTCTCAAAGGAAGTTGTCAATCCAAAGGAAAGAGTCTCAGAAACCATTTCTGAGCACTCGAGATGACACTAAGCGACGAGAAACTGAACTAAGAAAAGAAATTTCAATGAAAAAAAATTCATCCGTAAAATTTTAAGGAAAAAGAAAAGGAAGGAAATGACCGGATCATTACAACCTACCCTCCTTAAAGAGATTTCATCCCCGAAATTAGAAACATTCCCAAAAGAACCAAAGAAGGATCATACACAAGGTTACACGAAAGAACAGATCATAAAGTACCTAAGGACAACTCCAAAGTTCTCAAGATCAAAGAAGAGACACAAAACCACGAACCGTGAGACACTTCACCAACAAATTGATATACCAACCCAATGTAAACCATCCCAAGGAGATTAAGGTAACTACACATCGAAACAAGGAACACAACCAGAAGCAACATGGCAGCATGAATACTGACTAGAACCCGCCCACAACGTACCCGAGGTATGGTAGCATCCACAGTGTCAAGTGCCCGCCCACACTCACATTACTAGCTAGGTAATGCAAGGTAGCATCGACGGCTACTAGCACTCACCCAGACACAACCTGTACGGTGGCATGACAGTATAAAACCCTAATTCATCATTTACCCCCAACAAGCTTACCCGTGAAACCAATCGATACAAATGACATGAATATCAAAATGATCATTACCAAAAACACCATGGAAACCAGGCATTCTGTGAGAGTTGCGATATGGTCCAAAATGTCTAGCCAGACCATTCTGTCCAATCCAGAACTCTGACAACAATGTCATAGGCACCACTACGCTTAAGGCCTTAAATCCTTAATACTGGAAAAACTGACAACCACAAGTCTTAAAACATTGTTGTCAACCATACCAGTCACGAATCCAAAGCCTAACAAGTCTATACCTTCAAGCCAATGGATTGGACTTTACAAATCAAGCAACATCATCATTGCCCTAGTCACAACGACTCCCAACAAAACAATGCACCCAAAATCTTCCGTGTCATCCTAAAGCTGACCTACTATAAGGCTACGCCTAGGAATCAAGACATCGGATCAAGCTCACACACACAATCCCGACAACTAAGGTCATACAACCCCAAGCACAGTGCGGAATGATAAAAAGGATTAAACTAATAAAGCAATTAGTTATGAAACATATATATACATATGCAAGTATACATTCACAAGTATACTAAGAAATATCGAAATGGTAATACTATATATATATATATATACAAGTATACATTCACAAGTATACTAAGTAGTACTAAATCTATGCTAGACAAGTATATAGGCTCAAGTATACTAATCCCAATCGGAATGAAATAAATAACGTGCAAGCATACTAGGTACAAGTATACTAAACATAACTGAAATTCTATGCACCAAACAACTAAACACATAGTGTATAAGGGCAATCAAATATGTTACCTATCACATAGGGGTCAAGCATCAGAGACACACTGTACATCACCTATGACGCTAGCATGACAAACAGATATAGTAATTGAAAAACACATCATCTATATCATCACATAACCACTAAATAGTCACATCCCCTAACATATTTCTAAGGCATGCTTAAAACAACAAGGCAAATAAACATGTAGGAATCACTATGCAAATAACAATCCTGCAAAATCACAAGCAAGAATTGATGAAATGCCTCTCAGAAGGACAAACTCATGGAAAGTGAATCCCAAAAACTCGGATGAGTCTGATCTCTCTCCGTGAGGAAAGGAATCATCTCTTAGAATGAACACTAAGGTTCCCGAAACAAAGAGTCTACAAGTCTTTCCCAAGACTGGCCCAAACACAAGGTGGAATCCTAACACCACACAAAACAAACAATGGTGTAATGAATAGTCCCAATACTAACCATTATGAGACACCAACGAGAGAAGTCAACTCAAGATGCCAATGAGTTCGATGAGAACTCTACAGGATCCTATTCATAGAAAATCCCAAGTCTCCAAGGATGAGGGAGAATAATTAATTTCTCCAGTGCAATTAATTACGCGTAACCATTCACACGCCAACCTTAGCTCATAAGAGTTGTCCAAGGTAAGACAAGAAGAATCCTAGGTCAACGAACCTATCAAATCTCCAACCATCACTCTAAGAAGAAGAAACGCGAGGACTTCGCCATTGAGGCTCACGAAAACAAAAACTACCAATCCCTAAGGAAGAACTCGAGTCAATCTGACCTATCATCCCATGACGCTAGAAACAAGATACCAATGATGTCACCACATCAAGGTCACCACGAAACCCCAAGAGATGATGCCCTAGCATCAATCTTAACCAACCAAGCTGGAACAACCCACAATGCCTAAACAAGACATAAAAGTAAGCAGTTGTCACGTAACACACAAGTTAAAAAGAATCACATAAGGCATGCTAATGTAAGCATCATACGATCATGCTAAGAATAACAAGCACATGCAATATGCCAAGGCAAATAAGCATAACCCACATGCTAAGCAGACAAGCGTAAATCAACATGCTGAAACAGACAAGCATATACAATGCACCCAGACAACAAACACATATAATATACTAAGACCCACAAATATATACTACATACTAAAGCAACAAGTATATATATATTATGTTGAGACAGTTAAGTAAACTTCTAAACATACGTCCACATAAGCACATAAACATATTACCAAGAAGCCACTAAACACATAGAGCATGGCAACACAAGTATGATATGCACCCAAAACCCGTCGTCCTAAGGCTTTCGAACCTAGGAGCTCTGATACCACCTGTGACGACCCTGGTTTTTCAAACCAGTACGTCTTATGATGAACCGAAGATTGACCCGATAACGGATCCGAATGCGGAAGCAAAAATAGTAAACAAGACTCTAAGAAGTCAAAGTGACCTTCCATGAGGTCGTGGAACTTAATGAGAACTGATGCGGAAGCAAAAGATCGAAAATATGACAAATAAGCCTCCAGGGGCAAAATAGTCAAATCTAAAAACTATGGACTCGGGTGCCACCGAGCACACTGTTGGAAGACTAACGAAAAACTAATCAAGATGGACTCAAGAATCACATGATTCGGAGTCCGGACAAAGGAGAAACGGCATGACGAAGAAAAACGAGCACTTAAAGCAAAAAGGGTAAACTGGTAATTATCCAGAAAGATCTAGGTACAACTGAGCACACTGTTGGAAAGATAGTGAAAAATTAGTCAAGTTCAAAAAAGAGTTCACTCAATTTGGAGTCCGGACGAGGAGAAACGAATGTTTGAAGTTGTGACGTCGCGGCGGCCCGACGAAGGCCATGGGCGCCCAGCGCCCATTGGCATGTGCATGTTGACAGCAAGAAAAAAAATTGAGTGTCCAGAACTGAGGCTTGAAACGGAGGTCGAAACGAGTTTTTCTGGAAACACATGAAAAACAAACCCCCCCTAAAATTGAGTTTTCTATTCGACCACGTGAAATGAAATGAAAAAAACTCACTGTAATCCAAAATGCCCCTAGATCAGAACTGGACAAGAGGACAAAAAGTTGCTATAGGATCTGAGATCGAAAATGGGGTACCAAACGAATTTTTCTGGAAAAACACAAAGAAGAAACCCCTCTCAAAATTGATTTTTCTATGTGACTCATGAAGAATTAAAAAAAAAAACTCACAGTAAAATGCCCAAAATACCTCTCTATGAAATCTAGTCATGAAGGCCAAAAAGCTGCTACAATTGAAAACTGGAAGTTGAAACTTCACGAGGGATTTCTGATGCCAAGGTGACATTTTCTGGAAAAACACGAATAAGAAACACCCCCTAAAATCACATTTTCTAAGCGACTATGTTGAAAGAAGAAAATAAGACTAATATGAAAAGTCTAAAAAGCCCCTAGATCAAATTATGCAACAAAGTTTTAAAATGAGTCTATAGAAGGCTCATTTCACCAAAGAAGAACGTTTGCTCGGAAATGACCATGCATATAAACGTAACTTACCTATTAGGATGTGCTACAATGGTCCATGACTTAAAAATACTACCGATGCAAAATCCGACCTCCCAACGGGCAAAAAGGCAAAAATGAACAAGAAAAGGGAAATTTGAAAACCAAAATTAACAAATGATTTCAAATTACCATTTGGCCCTTGGCCACACTTCAAACATGATTTTTAAGACCCTATGAAAGAATAAAAATGGAATTCCCACACCCGATGCAAAAGTTATGAAGCAATGACGTAGCATTTTTCAATATTTTCATAATATTTCATGAAATGAAAGTTGCATAGAGTACATGATACATGTCATTGGCCTCCGGCCTCATCTAATACATGTCAAATACATTGCATAGAGTGTACTTATGTACACATTACATAATTGAAATCAAATCTACACATTTTGACAAATAAGGCTACAAGTGGCATTTCAAGCCAACATTTTCATGACAATGATACTTCAAGTCTACGAAACTTCCATGGCATAGTGTGCATCCCAAATCAAGGTCCCTGTACTTGAAAAATGTCCTCACTACGTGGGCGAGTAACATAAAGCTACTCGTAGGAAATAAGCATGCTTCGACCTAGCATTTTACAATTTTATCACCTTAAGGTGAAACATGTTAAATGGCTCATACCACCTAATGCCTATGTCAAAGTGAGACTCAAGGATCATCCTAAGCTACTTATGCAAGTGAAATGAACAACGTCATACAAGTATACATGGTCAAGTATACTAAGTCATATTAAACAAGTTATGCATTGTCTAAGCAAGTATATACAAACATACATTTAACATGGAAAACTCATGAATCAAGCATACATGCACAAGCATACTAAGCTAAATGAATTACGCATAAGACAAGCATACACGACACAAGTATACATAATAAAGTCCGATTGCACAAGTCAAACATGCAATGCTTAAGTATACTAATTAGGGTTTATATACACAACCAAGGATACAAGTTCAAGTATACTAAATGAGATCTAAATACACAAAACAAGTATACAGTTTCAAGTATACTAATTAATATCTAAATATAAGAAGCAAGTATACGGTTTCAAGTATACAAAATAGGATTCAAATACCCAAAGTAAGCATCAATTCTCGAGCTACAAGTAATCCATGATTAACAACTTGAAATTAAATGAGAAATCAAATAGTGGAAAGACTAGGATCCTTGGCTGTAGACCAATCAAGTTATTCCGGGTTACTAACCCGCAAGGTACTACCTAGTGCGCACGTGTATAAGTTATTCCAGGTAATTATGACCCACAAGGTACTACATACTGTGCACTTCTTATGAATTAGGAAACTTACGAATCCGTATTAGGGCCAGACCCTAGCCATCACATGAACATGATCCTTACACGCCTCAAAAAAAAATAAGTTCAAAACTTATGCATAACCAATAAGTTCAAAACTTATGCATTTCAAATAATGTCTAGGAATCGATTTACATGCACAAGTAAGGTTGAATCTACACAAACCATATCCTAGAATTCAAGTCTAGATAGCATATGACGTTTCAAGTCTCTATTATGCAATTTATACACAAAGAATATTTTACAACAATTGAACCACATTACCATCCTAAGCCACAAGTACTAAATAAGTTACAATTTAGTAACAAGCCCTCAAGGTAAGAAATTGTAATATTCTAACAAGCTATATACCTACACAAGATATATTTAAATAAGCTATTTAAGACAATGATATTACCTATCATGCTAAGTCAAATTACCATCTTTAGAGGCTACAAGTACTAATTCTACAACAAGGTAGTATCATGCTCACAAGGTAATTAAACGGACTACATTTCAAGGAATTATCAACCTATTACATTCAATATCAATTTAAGTGATTAACACACTTAAAACAAAATTAATTAAGCTAATTAATTTTTTTTATTTTTTATTTTTTCTAGATTTTCAAACATATCCAAATATCCTCAATTTAACATATGTTAAAGAACTCACCAAGGCCTACTTTAATATCACATTACAAGCTGATTTCATGTTTGATACAACTATGTGAATTAATCTTTTACAAAAGATAAATATTAAATAAGTTTTGCAATTCTTATTCAAATGTCCCAAATTTAATATATATTACACAACTCATCAAGGCCTAATTTACTAGCATGCCATAATTTAATTCTAAACTATATACCATCATTAGAATTAAATCATAAACAAAGAAAATAAATAAATTAAATTCAAGAAACTTGAACAAGGCATGCTCACAAGTTGTATATGCTTATAAAATAATCAATACAACAATAATATAAACCTAAGACATCCCCTACCTCAATTTGAGATGAAAATCTCAGAAGCCCACCGAAAAAAAAATGCTCTGAATCCGACGATACCGAAGGGGTTTATCGGGGACAACATGATCTACATGAACCCACAAGAAGCCCCATCAAAATCACAACTTGACTTCAAACCCGAACTCATAATTTGGTCAAAAACGGGTTCTAATAAGGGGGAAAGATATGCGTGGTCAAGACAAACACAAAACGCGAAAACACTTCGACTTTTTAACAAAGGGAAAAGGGTTCAAATGAAAAAAGAAGGGTGGCAGCCCCCTTGGGCTGCCATAGCAGGTTCTGGTCGTGCATGGAGAGGGGATAAGATGACCAATTAATTTTAAGTCCCCCTATTTATAGAAAATCTCAAAAAGTGCCCCGAACAGGTCCCGCCGAGTCTGGAAAAGTAAAATTTGAGCAGACGTGCTCAAACGGCGAAACTCCGTGAACAAAAAAATTCAAAATGAGAAAATATGAACAACGGAAGATACAACGTCAAAAACCGAGTTCTAAGCAGAGAGATACTCCCCAAACAAGTTCGGCGGCAATTATGACCAAGAACTTTGAAACTGGAGAAAAACAACCAGAAGGAAATTCCATGAGTACATGACTAGACGAAAAGTGAAAATGAATCCCGTATGAGGATTCAGGATCAAAATGAGGCAATTTTGTAATAACTTTCATTAATTGCACAATGACCCCTCCAAAAAGTGAAAACTGCACTAATGGCCCAAAATGAAAATATCTCCTAAAAATATTTTTTTAAAAACCCTTGAAATAAATATCTTCAAAAGATATTTACGAAAAACACTTCAAGAAAAGAAAATAATTCCAAAGAACTTTATATCCATGCCCCTATGGAAACCGGGAGGAATCAGAGTACTTTCTTAAAAAAGTAAAGATACATATTTCGTGGCAACCACTTAGAATGAAGATACATGAAGTCAAAAACCAACTCCGAACACAAAGAGTGAGGTTACGCCAACAAAGTGACAAACGGGGAAAAGACGAAATAGGGAAAAGGACAAAATAGGGAAAATGATGAAAAGTGAATAGTGTCGAAAAACGAAAAATGTGGAAATGACTCAGTCCTCAAAGTAAGTTTTCAATCCAAAGGAAAGAGTCTTAGAAACCATTTTCGAGCACTCAAGACGACACTAAGCGATGAGACACTAAACTCAGAAAAGAAATTTCAGCGAAAAAAAAATTCATCCGTAAAATTCTGAGGAAAAAGAAAAGAAAGGAAATGACAGGGTCATTACAGGATACCTTGAATCCACAAGGTGGTAACGTTGAATGCACAAAGTTGAATAAAAATTGGAAAGCAATTAAAATATTTTTGATAAAATTGAATGATTGAATATCTTCGGCTACCGTAATACATCGTTTTATAATAAATAAAATCCTAAAACCTTAAAGGAAACTAATTCCTAAAGGAAAAATAAAAATACAAGGAAACAAAACAAAAAAATATAAAGAAATTACCTAAAACAAAAAACTCCCAAAAAATATAAAATAAAAATAAACAAAAAAGCCTGATTAAAAATAATAATAATAATACTAAAATTTGTCCTCCATCAAGTTGATAGGATCGAAATGGTGGGTTCTTGAAACGGCTTGATTTTACTTATATATGCACAAAATATATGGACTTGGGTACGATAATACAAGGATACAAAACTAAAAAATATAAAGAAATTACCTAAAAGAAAAAACTGTCTAAAAATATAAAATAAAACTAAACAAATAAGCCTGATTAAAAAATAATAATAATAATAAAATTTGTCCTACATCATGTTGATAGGATCGAAATGGTGGGTTCTTGAAACGGCTTGATTTTACTTATGCACAAAATATATGGACTTGGGTATGATTCATCTATAAATGTTTACAAGGTGGTGCAAGTTTTTGTTACAAAATATAGAGGCACTCAAAACAAATACGTCTCTTCCAAGTGTTAGTTTGGAAGAGGTAAACACAACAAAAATAGTTATTGAGAGAATTGTAGAATACTGAAATCGAACCCATTGCATTAATGAAATTCTATTTACATGCTTAAATAGAGAAAATATTCCTAAAAAAACCGAACCACAATGACACGTTCTGCACTTCTAAACAACCACTAATAACACAAAATAACCCATGATGATAATAACGCAAACTTACCCACGTCCACAACAATCACATACCACCCACAATTAATATAACCAACCACTATTCACGTAACACATACACATTAACATGAACAACAATAACCACCATGCTTAACCCAAACAATGTAACATCCCACATACCCATGTATTAAACACGTATTTTTGCATTATTCTCAACACTTCTCCATAATTATATTAATATATTTGGAAGTGTCTATACACTGAGAACGGATTCTTGAAGTTTCAAAGGGATTACTGATTTACCCTTTCATCCTACTCTTGTCGCCATCTCTTCGGGGGTTCATCTGAACTGGTCTTTGAAGACTCATATGATTTGGGGGTTCTTGGAGGTTGTTCTCTATCTTTGTAATGCGTAATCATTCCAAAACTAATGTTTGGGTGACGAAGGAATATGGGGAGATTGAGACTTAGGCTAAAGTTACAATTTATATACCAAAAATTTCGTTGTTCGAACCCTTATGCTCGCTCGAAATTGATGGGCTAGTTCTGCTGGAAATGAATGCAAGGAAATTGGTTGCATACAATTATAAGGAAGGCACAACAAGGGATATCATGGTCCATGGCATTCCGTTTGGAGAGCCTTATCTCGCCTTATTAGAAAGGTGGGATTGAGGGAAAATATAAAGGAAGGGAAAACTTGAAAGTGTTATCAACTATTTTTTTTTTTCACATATTCATATCACATGTGCCACCATATTATAGAAGTTTATGGCATTTACATCATTATAATTTATTTATGGAAAAATTTATAATACACCGACTAAGAAATAGAGAGGCGTAAAGTGGCAGATGTGAAATATAATTTTTGTAATCGAAAATTTTCGGTGTCAAAACAAATCCGATCGAGTTATAATTTCAATCGAGATTGGCTGTAGAATCGGAAAGTTATTCAAGTTCGATTGACTGAGATCTATGAAAAAGGAATGAACAACAAATTAGGAAGATGAGTTTTGAGGTGAGGACACTTTTCATACTTGGTATTTTTGCAAACTTACCAAAACAATATTTTTTCTATGCGTTTGACCTTCATTGTTCAAGACTGGCCATCTTGAACCGGTTCAAGCTTTTTGGAACCTGTTCAAGTATCAATCAATTGCTCGAATATATTTTCACTGGCCATCTTGAACCGGTTCAGCTTTCCTTGAACCGGTTCAAGGGTCTTCAGACAATTTAGGTAGCTTTGTTTTCTGTTTTGTTTTTCCTTCCTATTTGGTTTAGAATACTACCAAAAGTCCTATGCACGAAAATTACCTTTTCCTATGCATATCTTGGTATTTGAAAATTTTATATAAACCTTGAGTTTCATCTAGGTTGGTACGACTTTTGCACTACAACTTCAAAATTCTTAAAAGCCTATTAGAAAGATAGTTTTGCAGAACATCAAATCTGATTTTTCTGTCTTTCTTTCTAGAACACACACATAAACACAAGAGTGAGTTTAGAGTGTTGTTCAAATCCTGATCATGTTCAAAGTTTATTAAATATTGCATCTACAACAATTAGAGAAAGCAGATCTACTTTTTCTACATCAAATTTAGATCTTAAGGAACAAAGGTGAAGCGATCACACTTTGAAAGGGTCAAAACATTCGAGGACTGTTGTTTGATCTACCAGCAATCCTTCTACAGAGATCAATAATAAGCCTGAGGTCAAGAGTTATTGGACGGGACATCGCAAAGCCAAAATATTATCAGTGATTGGTGTTTGGTAGAACGATAGGGTGTGAGCCTGAGTCAAAGTCCATTGTACTTTATTTCAAACATAATGGATTGGTTTACTTTGGACTGTACAATCCACGAGGTTTTTCCCGCAAATAGTTGGTCTATTCTATCAATTGAGGTTTTCTCACTAAAAATCCTAGTGTCATCTCAAATTCTATTACTTTATTTTATCTTGCATGAGATTAATTGATTTATTGCTAAAATAAGTAAACTTAGAGAGACATAAATCTACTTTTAAAATACAAAACTTTTTACACAAGTTATCTTCCGCTGTGTATCAGAGCCAATCTCTACACATTGAGTTGATCCTTGTGGAAAGTATTGATTGTTTTTCAAAAATTTGTTTCATCATGTCTTATGCGTTGAAAGAAGGTGGATCTAATCAAAGTGGTCCTTTATTTGAAGGAAATAATTATAATTTTTGGAAACCTAAGATGAGAGCCTATTTGCAAAATTCAAGAGGTAAAGTTTAGGCTGTAGTTGAAATAGGTTATACACTACCTACAGAAGAAAAAACTATAGATGATAAAGTAACTCAAGTTTTGAAAGATGCTTTTACCTTTATTGCAATATAAACTGAGTGTAATGATGCTAATTGAAATGCCTTATATGCAATCATAAATTTTGTTGTTCCATTTGAATGTGTTAGAATTTCTGATTGTAAAACTACTAAAGATGCTTTGGAAATTTTGCAGATTACTCATGAAGGGACTTCTAAAGTGAATCTGTTCAAAATCTAAATGTTTTCTCATAACTTTGGGAATATTGTGATGAAAGAAGATGAATTATTTTCTGATTTTTATTCTAGTCTTCTTTAAAATTTTTCTAAACTACGTCACTTAGGCAAAAGAGTTAGTGATAAGAAAATTTGTGAGAAAATCTTAAGGTCTTTACCTAAAAGATTTCAAATAAAGGTAGAAACTATTACTGAACATTGAGATTTGTCTATTTCTAAAGTAGATGAAGTTGTAGGTTCATTGAAAAATTTTAAGATGCAGAATTTTAATCTAAATCAAGAGGAAAAGAATCTTGCTTTAAAATCAACATAGGTTGATAATTCTATCGATGAAAATTTTGATGATGATGCTACTTTTATCTCAAGGCAATTTAATCAGTTTTTGCTAAGACAATAGAGGAGAAGGAATGGTAATGAGGCCAATCCTAAATTTTTTGACAAGGGGTCAAAATTGAAAAGAAAGTAGAAGAGTCAAAAGAAACAGAATTTAGTTACTGGAAATGTGGTGGCAAAGGTCAGTCTGCAAACATTTTTCCCAATCCTAAAAAAAATAAAAATGATAGGAATAAAGGGACATCAATGAAAGTTTTTATTTCTTAAAATTCTGCTTCTAGGGATAATGAATTTTGTGACGGCCCTGGTTTTTAGGCCAGTGCGTCCTAAGATGAACGGAACGTAAATCCAATGATGAATCCATAATGCGGAAGCAAAAGGTATAACAAAGGTTTCTATAGATACTACACATTTGTAAGACACCAACGTGACCCTCAATGAAGTCACAAAACCCAAGGAAAACAAATGTGGAAACGACGACTCAAAAATGGACAAGAATGAACCTAGGGAAAAATGGTCATTTCATAGAGAAATGGATGCTACCAAGTATACCATTGGAAACACAACGAAAAATTAATGAATTTAGACTCAAGAATCACCCGATTCGGAGTTCGGACGGAAAAGATATGAATTTAGAACAAAGTGGCATCCTCCGTTTAAGAGATAGCACGACCCTATCTTACTAAAACTGATATAACTCTCACTACGATTGGATTTTTTGAGTATAATTGGTATCATTGAAAATCTGGCTTCAAGCTATTGAGTTTAGGCTCAAGAATGACCTAATTTGGATTAGAAATGAAGGAGTTATGGCATTCTGAAGTCAAGAAATCTGTCCGAGATGCTGAAAGGAAACTATGCTTCAGGGAGGATCAGCCGGCTGAACCCCCATCATCAGCCGACCAAAACTTAATGATCAGCCGGCCGAACTCAATCATCAGCAGGCTGAAACTCCAATTTTCACAAAAAAAGGCTACTGGAATGGTGCGAAACATTCATCAGCCGACTGATGATTGCCATTAACTGACTGATGGGCTTAGCAGCAGCAAAAAAAGCTGTTGTAACCTTCTATGATCCATGGGAAAGATGCTTGGCTTGGTTTTAAGGCTAAGCATGCTTCCTAAATGATCTAAACAAGTCTCATGTAATGACCCGATCATTTTTTTTCCTTTCCTTTTCTCAGATTTTCACGGATTTTTTATATCCGTCGATCTTTTCCTTTCTGAGTTCAGTTTCTCACCACTTAATGTCATCTTGAGTGCTCGGGGATGGTTTCCGAGACTCTTTTCCTTAGATTGACGACTTCCTTTGAGGACCGAGTCATTTTCACATTTTCACTTTGTGATACTATTCACTTTTCGTCTTTTTCTCGGTTGTCACTTTGTTAGCATAACCTTACTTTTCGTGTTCGGATTTGATTCCGGCTTTGCATGCATCCATGATATTTAAATTCCATGCTATGTGTATTTTCACTTTTGTAGAAAAGCATGCTAAGTGTTTACTTTTTTTGTAAAGGGTATAGACGCATAACCTTTTTGTAATTTTCCTAACTTTTGGGGTTTTTGTGTAATTACTGTAAAGTAATTATTTTTCATCTTAGAGACCATTTTGCAACGTAATTTGGAAGATATTTTCAAAAAGGACCTTTTTGCAATTTCCGGAAAGTGTGACAAGTGTCACACTCTCATTGGTCCACTTGTTGACATTTGTGTGGAAACAATTTGATGCCTTAGATGATGACATGTGGAGGGTGGAGATTCACTCACTTATTGACCTAGGATTGGTGCACTTGTTGGCTTGGATGGTTGACAAGTGTAGGCTTGAGATTAAGCTTAGGATGGAGCCTTGGATTTGTGACAAGTGTATGCTCCAAATTAAGTCTTGCAATTGTTTTTGGCCCACTTTGGGATTATGGTTTTAAAGAAGGATTTTTGTGCAATTGACCATAGATGTGTGTGTTGACCATGGTGCTAGAGCACATAGTGAGTGGAGGATTTCTATTTCCTTCACTCACACATTTTGGGATTATTTCATTCTTTCCTCACCAAAAACCCTAGCTTCCATGGATGGAGCTTGAAGCCTCAGGTCTTGACCTTGATTTTTGAGAGCCTTCCATTGATTTCCAAGCTTGAACTTGGGAATACTTTTTATTCCCCTCATCCTCCTCTTTATAATCCTTGAAGGGTTTACCATTTTGTATTGATTTGCCTTGGATTCTAGAGAGACACTTCTCTAGTGAGGTAGGGGATGTTATAGGGTTATATTTTGTTTCTTGCATGCTATTGATGTTTTTATAAGTTGTATGCATGTCTTTTGTTAATTTAAGAAATTAGTGATTTATCATATATTATATATAACTCATTTTAGACTTGGTAAATGGCATTGCCATGAGTTGATCTTTAATATATATTAATTTGGGATGATTTAGATGAGTTTTCAAATCTAGAGATTAAATGGATTTAATTTCATTTAAATTCTAGTAAATTGTATTTTACTTGTATTCCATTTTAGACTTGAGATATGGTATGACCATGATTTGGTGCTTGATATATATTAATTTGGGATCATTTGAATAACTTTTGAAATCTAGAGATTTGATTAATTTAAATTAATTAAATTCTATATGATGCTATCATGCTCATTTGACACTTTTGATTTGATATATGTAATGAGCATGCTATGTTGTTTAACATATATTAATTTGATGTTATTCGAATTTGATTTGAAATCTAGAGAATTTGATTATCTTGTTTAATTAAATTCTATCTAATGGCTCCATGGATCTGTTGGTATTTTTGAAGTTATTTCTATATTCAAATCATGGACTTGAACTTGTTATGTATTCACTTGGTTTTGTGTTAATCATTTGATAACATTGTTGTTATATTTATATTCATGAGAACATGTTTTCTTTATGGAATATATTATTACCTTGTGTAATGAATTGTACACTTTGTAATTGACATTATGTATGCCATTTTAGAATTGAAACTCTAAGGCATGGATTGTATGGTTTCAACCTACTTGTGCATGGAAGTTGTTTTCATGCATTATATAAATTATGTATAAGTTGAGAACTTATTTGGTTTATTTTGGAGTCTTGGGACATTGTTGTTACAAATGACATGGTTAGAGTTTGACTCTAGTGCGGGAGGTATGAGTTCTTCCCAATTGAGATAGTGCGCAATTAGGGTGGTCTTCCATGCGGGTTAGTGCCCGGAATAACCATTAAGGTCTTGCCAGAATTCCGAGCTTAGATGTCCAAGTCGTCCACTATTTGGTTTCGCATTTAGTTCCAAGTTGACAATCTTGTTTAATTGTGACTTGTGGTTTTGGTTATTGGCGATTTTGATGTTGTTAAGTACATCCGAGCTTTATGATTTCAATGAATCAAGGTAAATTTTGATGTTGTTAAGTACATCCATACTAAATTGTTATATTTAGTTGCTTTCATACTTTTAGATTTTAAGTTGATAACTTAGAGAATCTATGTCTTGATTTGTGGTATTAGAAATTCTAATTGTACTAAATTGTTATATTTAGTTGTTATTTTATTTTAGATTTCAAGATGGTAACTTTGAGAATCTATATCTTGATACTTGTATAGCATGTTTCTATGTTGGTTAATTGCGTAGATATTGTGATTGTGCTTTGTTGTTCAAATGTGACTTTGGAATGATCCTATAGATTCATTTGGAACATAGACTTTAGGTGGCATGATTCACTATAGTTGTTTTAGCATTTTAGATTTCAAGTTAGTGACCATGAGAATATACATCTTGTTGTTTTGTTTAGCATGCTCCCATGTTACTTGAATTGCACGAATGATGTGATTTGTGCTAGAAATGATCTTAGGTAGCCTAGGATGCTCCCTGGGTCACACTTGACATTAGGTGGCATGAGCCCCTTTAACATGTTTCACCTTAAGGTGATAAAATTGTAAAAAGTTAGGTCGATGCATGGTTATCTCCTATGAGTAGCTTTATGTTACTCACCCACGTTATGGGGACATTTTTTAGGTACAGGAATTAAAGTTGAAACTCTCATTATACTTGGATGGTTTGTGGACTTGGAGGTTTCTATCTTTGTGAAGGTTGGCTTGGAATGCCATTTGTAACCTTTTTTGTCAAATGTGTATATTTGATTATAAACTTTTAGTGTGTGCCTGAGCATACTTTTTGATTTTCATTTTATGTATATGACATGAGGCCAAGGGCCAAACTTATTTTGAAATCACATATATGTCATGGATGTTAAATTTTCCCTTTAATGAGAATATATGAAAATTTTGCATTTTAGTATATTATTTTGCACCGGGGTGTGCATTGTGTATGAGATTCATCCATTAGCATTCATTAATCATGTATGAAGTATGGCCAAGGGCCAAGCGGTAATTTCCAATCATTTGTTAATTTTGGTTTTCAAAATTTCCATTTCAGATTCATTTTCGCCTTTTTGGCCGTCGGGGGGTCGGATTTTGCATCGGTCGTTTCTAGGAGCCGCGTACCATTCCCGCACGCTCAAAATCACTTATTATGTTTGCGTGCATATTCATTTTAGCCTAGAAGGGCATTTGGGGTCAAATGTATGTTTGGTGCAAATTCGCATTTTTGCTGTTTTGAGCCTAAACTGAGCATAAGGGCATTTTGGGGTCTTAACATGAAAAATAAAATTTTATTTTGGCATGGTTGGCTATAAATCATGATTTTGAGGGGGGTTTCTTCTTTGTGTTTTTTTCAAAAAGGCCAAGAAAGTCCTTAAAATTGCATTTCAAGTTGGCATTTCTAGTGCAGCCTACAGCAGAATGAGCGCTCCAAGGGGGGTTCGATCACTCCAATTTTGGATAGAACTCTCAGGGCTATTTATGATCACTCTAAGCCCTTGCACGAGCGCTCAAGGTACTATTCATGTGTGCGTGTGTTTGTGTCTTGGTTCAGCACTGCACCTCCGACTTCAAACTATCATATCTTCTTCGTTTTAACTCCGAATTGGTCCGTTCTTGAGTCTAAATTGACCGCGTCGAAATAAGAATTCCAATGGTACCAAGTAGAGCTTGATTTTCTTCTTGTTACTCAAGATATTCAATTTTTAGTAAGGTAGTGTCTATTTTTGGTTTGAACCGAGATGGGGTTTCCCTTCCTTCGACTTCAGAACTTGATATTTTTGTCGTCCGAACTCTGAATCATGCAATTCTTGAGTCTATTCTTGTTGATTTTTTGTTGTCTTTCCAATGGTGTGCACGGTGGTACCCATTATGGTTTGAAATGACCATTTTACCCCTTGGTTCATTTCCCTTCGGATTTGGCTTTCTTGCTTCATTGCTTGGCTCATTTAAGTTCCATAACTTCATGTAGAGTTATTTTGATGCCTTGGGGATGACGTACATCTCTAGAGGTCACCTTCCTTCTTTTGCTTCCACATTTTGGATCTGTTTCGGGTCATCATAGACACACTAGGTTGAAAAATCCAGGGTCGTCACATCTCAAAACACTTCCTAGTCTCATACAAGCATCTAAAACATGCTAAATCAAAACGAAGCTTTAAATGATACTCTAATGCATGTATTTTGCTTAAATTTGCATAATTCATCCATAAATAGTTCAAAAGTTGGAGTTGAATAGTTTTGTGAAATTTAAACATGCACGCATACGTAAAATGGTGAAGTAGACACGCTACAATGGCCTACAGCCTCATGGGACATCAAATGCAAAATATGACCCTTCAATGGATGAAATCCCTTAAATTCCACATACAAACTATAATGATAAAGTAGCATACATAGCATATTAGTATCTTTGGCCCTTGGTCTCCTTACATACACAACTAGGGTGTATCAAAAGGTACACTTAAGTGTACATTACATAGTTTGAACATTAAATACATGTTTTGTCAAAACAAACAAGAATGGAGCATGATATGCTAACAAGTGCATATTCTAACATACAAAAATACTCCAAGTAGTAAAGCAATCGTAAGAGTGTTGAGCATCCCACAATAATGCATCTTTACCTGAAAAATACCAAGTAACTTTCGGGTAAGTAAACAAGTTTACTCGTAGGGAATGTGTATACATAAGTTTAACTTATTACATAGTTCGCAATTCAATAAAGTTTAGTCCATGCTATTAAAATGACATTAGAACTTTTCACATGGCACAATGAGATGCAATATCACATAGCTATCAAATTTGGAATTTAAAATGCGAAATCAAACCAAAGTGGATACTTGGACATCACGCCAAATCAAGCCGACACCATGGTTACTTTAGGGTTACTAGCCCATGGGTAACCTCCCTATGTGCACACTAGACTTGTAGAGGGACAATCCCCTGTACTAGAACCATGCCCTAGCCTTAGTCATAACAATGACATCCCAAGTTTCTAAAATCAACAACTTGTGCAACAACATATATGTATTAACATAACATATATATATATATATATATACAATGTAAAGCCATCAACCATGCATAAACCAATTTTGGAAACACAATACATGCCCTAAGTTCATAACTATAATGGCATGAAGAATGTTGAATAACCATTATGCAACTTATTACTCTTTATAACAATGTCCATCAATTTTAAGAATATAATCCCACAATTATAGTACAAGTCCAGAATTATGATTTAAATATGCAATTAGCATACAATATATACAAAAATCAATAATACAACAAGGATAGAAATTAATTAAACAAAACAATTAATTTATCTAATTTTCATTTCTCATCCAAACATGCTCAATTTAATCTATGTTCAAGAACCTATCATGATCATTACATATATCACTTCAAAACTTGATTTAAGTCATAAGAATACTTAAATGAAAATTAATTAAATTAATTAACTAATTCCTCTAGATTTCAAAACAACCCTAAATGGCTTCAAATTAACATAAGTTATGAATCAAGTCATGGCCTTTCCAAAAATCATGTCCTAGTTAAATTTCATGCAAGATATAATTAACAACTCATTTAAATTTTTTATTAGAGACATGTACTCCATTTGTACCAAAATATTAAAACATATAAAGCATCAAAGACATAATTTAGAACACCCCCTATCTCACAAGAGGATTGTTCCTCTTGAATCCAAGGAAAGCAAAGGAATTTCAAGTTTTCCTCCTAGGGTTATGAAGAGGAAGATGAGACAAGGCTTTTATATTCCAAGCTCAATGATCTAAGGTGAGTGAAGGGTGGTCAAAAATGAAGTCAAATCCTTAAACTAAGCTTGTCTTCAATGGTGGCTAGGTTAGGGTTCTTGAGAGGAAAGAGATGAAATGAAAAATGAAATGAAAACCCTAAGTTAAATTTGGTGGGATTCTCCACTCACTAGGTACTCTTACACTACCTCTCTCACACACACACTTGCAAGACTAAAGGTGAGTCCTATACTTGTCATGAATCTAAGTAAGCTTCCTAGATTAAATCCTAAGCCTACACTTGTCAACCATCTAGGCTAACAAGTGGTCGAATCCTAGGCCAATAAATAGGTGAATCTCCACCCTTCATGTGTCAAGAGATTAAGCCTCCAAGTAGTTCCTCCACAATGTCAACAAGTGGCACCTTAGGAATGTGACACTTGTCACATTTTCCAATAATTGCAAAAAAGGTCCTTTTTGAAAATATCTTCCAAAATAAATTACAAAATGGTCCCTAAGACGAAAAATAATTACTTTATTTAACTACGCAAAAACCCCTCAAGTTTAAAGTAATAACCAAAAGTGATGCATTCATGTCCTTCACAAATGCCCAAAATGCCCTCCCAAGAAAACTGGTACAGAGGGTCCAAAAAGCTGCTAAATTTAAAAACTAAGAGCTGAACTTCGGATGCGATTTCCGATGCAAAGATGACATTTTAAAGAAAAACACAGAAAAGAAACCCTCCCTAAAATCATATTTTCTATTCAACAATGTTGAAAGAAGAAAATAAAACCACCATGAAAGGTCCATAATGCCCCTAGATCAGAATATGCAAAAAAAATGCGAAATGAATTCACAAGAGGCTCAAAACACAAACGATAAGGTTTTTCCTGAAAACGACCATATACGCAAACGTAACTTACCTATTTGGACGTACTACAATGGTCCACAACTTAAATATACCACTGACACAAAATCCGACCCTCCAACGGTCAAAAAGGCAAAAATGGGCTTAGAATGGAAAACATGGAATCCAAAACTGCAAAACGGGATCAAATGACCGTTTGGCCCTTGGCCACACTTCATACAAGATTAATAAGACCCTATAAAACAATGAAAATGGAATTCCAACACCCGATGCAACCGTAGTGAAGCAATGACTTGCGATTTTTCAAGGTTTCCATAACATTTCATGAAGTTAAAAAGTTGCATAGAATACAATATACATGTCATTGGCCTCTGGCCTCATCTCATACATATCAAATACATGGAAAGGAGTGTAGTTAAGTACACATTACATACATGGAATCAAATATACATATTTTGACATATAAGTCTATAAAATGACATTTCGTGCTAACATTTGCATGAAATGGAAACTTAAAAGCTACACGACATCTAAGGAATGCTAGGCTTCACGAACTAAGTCTTTGTACCTGAAATATACCTCAGTATCGTAGGGGTGAGTAACATAAAGCTACTCGTAGGGGTGAGTAACACAATTTTCAATATCAATGCAATTTAACCAACATTGGAACTTCCAATACAATGCATAAAGCACAATTTCGCAAAGTTAACATCCTGTAACTTAAAATGGAACGACAAATAAGAAACAACAAGTTACAACATCATCTAGTTATCAACTTGAAAATGAAATGCGAAATCAAACAAAGTGGATACTCTGACGTCACGCCGGATCAGACCAACAACATAGTTACTTTAGGGTTACTAGCGCATGGGTAACCTTCTTATGTGCGCACTAGACCATATAGAGGGACTATCCCCCGTACTAGAATCACATCTTAGCTATAGTCAAACAACGACATCCCCAAGTTTCTAAAATTAACAAGTTGTGCAACAACGCATATATCAACAAGAATATGCAAGATAATCAACTATCTACTAAGCACAACCAAATTTGGAAACCTATACAATACATGCTCTAAATCCACAACTAATATGATATGAGTAATGTCGAATCTTCAGTGTGCGATTCGTTAAACGCTATGCATGAAAGATGTTAAACACGAAGTGTGCAAATCATTACACATGGAAACAATATATTCAATAAGGAAAACATATTCTCATGAATACAAACATAGCAACTATGTTATCAAATGTTCAAAACATAACCAAATGAATATACAACAAGTCCAAGTCCATGATTTGAATATAGAAACCACCTCTAAAACACAACTAGATCATGGAGCAAATTGATAGAATTTAAATAAATAAACACAATTAAATTCTCTAGATTCCGATTCAATTCCAAATAACCTCAATTTAATATATGTTAAAGGACATGGCATGGTCATTACCTATATCCATTCTAAAACTCAATTAGGTTGTTGGAACAACAAAGTAGAACTTTAATTAAATCATGCTAATTTAATTACCAAGGTTCTAAAGCAACTTCAAATGGTCCACAATTAATATATACTAGTAAACAAGTCATGGCCAATACAAATATCAAGTTAAAATCTTAATTAAGCTAATGGGATCACAAAATAGATTTTAATTAATTCTTTTAATTAAAATCTCTAGATTTTCAAACTTAACCAAATGCTCTCAATTTAATATATCCTAGAGAACATGCGAAGGACTAATGTAATATCACATTACAAGCTTATTTCATTCAATTTAAGACGATGTGAATTAAACTTTCACTAAAGTTAAATATAAAACAAAAGTTGCAATTCTCATGCAATAAATCCCAATTTAATGCATGTGAACAACCATACCAAAACTTAATTTTCTAGCATGCCACAATACAATTCCAAGTTGTATATCTCTATGAGGGTTAAATCTTAAACATGGAATTTAATTAAATAAAAGGTTTCAAAACCTAACCAAATATTCTAAATCAAATATATGTGAAGCTATATGGCATGTAAATCAAGAATATCAAGTCGGAATTTAAATAGAGTGAATAGTGCACTCGGGACAAATTAATTAATCAAATTAATTAATAATAATCACTTTCAAATTCAACTATGTTGGAGAGAATGCTAAGGCCTAATTTAATATGCTAACACATTGATTTTAAGCTAGTTAAGGCTATATGAATTAATCTTTTACCTAAGGCAAATATTAAATAAAATCTTTAATACTTATTCAAATGTTCCAATTTTAATACACGACAATGAGCATATCAAGGGGCAATACATGCTACGTGTTTAAACCAAGTCATGAGCAACTAGGAAAATTAGATCCCGTACAAGAAAAATAAATAATAAAATCTCTAGATTTTATATTTAATCATGCAAACAAGTATTATAAGCATCACAAGCATGCTATATCACAAGAATTTAAACCTAGAACATCTCCAATCTCAATTTGAGATGAAAATCTCAAATGCCATCAAAATGGAACGTTTGCGAATCCGACGAAACTACTAAGTTTTGTCGGGGACAACGCCGTGAACATAACCCCCATGAAAGCCCCATCAAAATCATAACTTGACCTCAAAACCAAACTCAAGAAATGGTCAAAACTGACTTTTAATAAGGGAGAAAGGTAGAGCACGGCGAGGGGAACAACAAACATTAAGGCCGAAGACTTTCTATCAAGGAAAAATGAACCAAAAGAGAATAGAGAAGATGGTAGCACCCCTTAGGCTGCCATGGAGCTCCAGGTCATGCATGAAGAGGGGAGAAGATGAAAAATGAAATATCTCACCCCCTTTTTATAGAAATCTCAAAAAAGTGCCCCGAACGGGTCCCTTCAGGTCCGAAAAAGTAAAATTTGAGCAGACGCGCTCAAATGGCAAAACTTTGTGAACAAAAAAGATTCAAAATAATAAATTATGAATAACAGAAGAAATAGCTTCGAAAACTGAGTCCCGAACAGAAAGTTATGCCCAAAATAAGTTTGGCGCAAACTGGGGCCAGAAACCCTAAATCTGGAAAACATCAACCAGGAGGAAATTCCAAGAGCACACAACTCGATGAAATGTGAAAATGAATCCCGTATGAGGATTCAGGCTCAAAACAAGACATTTTTCAATCACTTTCATTAATTGCACAATGGCCCCCTCCAAAAAGTGAAAACTACACTTATGTCCCAGAATAAAAATATCTTCCAAAAATATTTTCTTAAAAACCCCTGAAATAAAATATCTTCAAAAGATATTTACGAAAAACACCCCAAGAAAAGAAAATAATTTCGAAGAACTTTGCATCCATGCCCCTATGGACACCGGGACCAACTAGAGTACTTTCTTGCAAAAGTAAAGATACGTATTTCGTGGAAACCACTCAAGATGGAGATACATGAAGTCAAAAACCAATTCCCAACACAAGAAGTGTGGTTACGCCAACAAAGTGTTAAAGACAAAATAGGGAAAAGGACGAAATAGGAAAAATGACGAAAAGTGAATAGTGTCGAAAAACGAAAAATGCGAAAATGACTCGGTCCTCAAAGGAAGTTGTCAATTCACATGAAAGAGTTTCAGAAATCAATTCCGAGCACTCGAGATGACACTAAGCGACATGAAACAGAGCTCAGAAAAGAAAATTAAACGAAAAAAATTAATTCGTAAAATTTCAAGAAAAAGGAAAGGAAGGCAAATGACCAGGTCGTTACATACAATCTCTTGTGTCATTGGTGACAACAAAATCGAGAGGGCCCTCCTTAACTTAGGAGCTAGTGTGAATTTAATTCCATACTCAGTTTATTTACAGCTTGGCATGGGAGATTTAAAGCCGACTTCCGTGGTCTTGCAACTTACCGATAGATCGGTCAAGCATCCACGAGGCATTCTTGAGGATGTTATCATCCAAGTGGACAAATTCTACTTCCCGGTAAACTTTGTGGTTTTTGACACGGAACCAGTCCACGATCCAAAAAAGCACATTCCCGTGATCCTTGGTAGGCCATTCTTAGCTACGGCTAATGCATCAATTAATTGCCAAACCGGGGTGATGGACATTATTTTTGGAAACATGCAAGTCAAGCTCCATATCTTTCATGCAACTCAACATCCTTCCAATGAGGATGATTGTTTCCTTATGGATGTCATTGATGAAGTGGTCGAAGAATCTTTCCCCTTCATTCTAAGTAAGGACCCTCTTGAAACTTGCATGTCTCATTTCAACTTCTCAAACTTTGACATTGATCAATCTATCCAAGAAGTTAATTCTCTGCTTGATGTTGCTGCTATCATGGTCATTCCCCCTTGGAAAATCCCAAAAGAGCCGCTTCCTCAGCTCTCCACCACTCCTCCGGTTCCATCTCTGAAATCTCCACCACAACTTGAGCTTAAGCCGCTCCCGGCCCATCTCAAGTATGTATTCCTTGGATCAAATCAAACTCTCCCAATCATCATTACATCGGACCTTCTAAAGGACCAAGAAACCAACCTTTTAGTGGTGCTACAAGAGTACAAAGAAGCTATTGGTTGGGCAGTGGCTAACTTAAAAGGAATTGACCCCTCCATTTGTATGCACCGCATTCATATAGAGGAGGACGCAAAGCCTGCTAGAGAGGTTCAGCACCGGTTAAATCCTAACATGAAGGAAGTGGTAATGAAGGAAGTGATAAAATTGCTAGATGCGAGAATCATCTACCCCATTTCTGATAACAAGTGGGTAAGCCCCACACAAGTTGTTCCAAAGAAATCTGGTCTCACTGTTGTTGAAAATTTAGCGGGTGAGCTCGTGCCTCAACGAACCACCACCGAGTGGCGTGTGTGCATTGACTACCGGAAGCTTAATTCGTCAACTAAGAAAGATCATTTTCCATTCCCATTTATTGATCAAATCCTAGAAAGGCTAGCCGGCCAAAGCTACTATTGTTTTCTTGACGGTTATTCCAACTATAACCAAGTGGTAATCGCCCCCCAAGATCAAGAAAAAACAACATTCACATGTCCCTTTGGAACCTTCGTATATCGTCGTATGCCTTTTGGGCTATGCAATGCTCCGGCAACGTTTCAAAAGTGCACGATGTCCATATTTTCCAATATGGTTGAAAAATTCTTGGAAGTTTTCATGGACGATTTTTCCGTTTTTGGTTCCTCCTTTGATTCTTGTCTCAATAATTTATCTCTTGTGCTCTAAAGGTGTAAGGAGACAAATCTCATTCTAAGTTGGGAGAAAAGCCACTTCATGGTCTGAGAAGGCATTGTTCTAGGACATGTCATTTCGAAATGGGGAATTGAGGTGGACAAGGCAAAAGTTGAGTTAATCTCTAATCTTCCTCCTCTGAATTCCGTCCATCAAATCCGTTCCTTTCTTGGCCATGCCGGATTTTATCGTCGCTTCATCAAGGTCTTTAGTAAAATTTCTCGACCCTTGTGTAATCTCTTAGCCAAGGATGTTCCATTCAATTTTGATGAAGCATGCATGGAAGCTTTCATTAAACTTCGCACTCTCCTCTCATCTACCCCAATAATGAAACCGCCCAATTGGTCTCTCCCTTTTGAGATCATGTGTGATGCATCCGACTATGCATTAGGCGCGGTTCTGGGCTAACGTGTGGACAAGCTCCCATGCAACATGAGCACCTTGGTTATGAATTCCTTGATTAATGACGGGAGGTTGTGGAGCATACATTGGCCTTGGTATTCCATACGGAACTTGGCCTTGTTGTTGTGGTGGTTGGATGAATGGCCTTGGCATGCCTAATGGTACTTGCATATTTTCATTGTGCACATTGGGATGAAGGATACCTTGTTGGTCTATGTGACCAATGTCCTCAATATGGTAATCATTATGGTCATCCATTGAAAGATTGGCTCTATTTGAACTTCCTCTTCCCTTAGGATTTCTAACGATAGATTCAAGATGCAAATCAGGAGGGGCAAGAGTTGGTCTCAATGAACGACGCCCATGCATGCACAATACAAAACACAACAAACACAAAGAATGACAAACACTATGCCTTCACAACAATGCAATTAGACTTCTTCCACAAACATTAAATTCATACTCCCATACTTTAACTCAATGATGCAAGACAATAAAAAATAAGCCTCCACGTGGGCCGACGATTTAACTAAGGGATTGAGTAAAGAAAATCTCGCAAAGGTCCTTTAGTACTTCAACTCCAAATTTAAAAGCTTAGCTTAGCAAATTTTTTTAAGTTTTTAGCATTTTTCCTTTCTTTGCTTGCTTGAATTGAATGCTCAATGGCTCTTTTGCTTGCTTCTTCTCCAACAATGCACCTAGTTAAGTATGAACAACACAATAAGTAACCAAAAAGAAAATTAAAAATAAAATAAAAACACGATCAAAAGAGTACTAATCCTAGTCAATTCCATATATCTGACGTTGCCAAATCTAATCAACAAATCCCTGGCAACGGTGCCAAAAATTTGACGAGTAAGGCCGCTATCGAATGCCAAAATTTGATGTAGTGAATGTGCGGTTCAAGAAAAGCCTTTTGGGTCAAGTTTAAATTTATAAAAACCACTACCAACACTACTACTAACGTAGTAAGAGTGAGTAGGGATCGTCCCAAGGGATTATGGGGATTGAGCAATGTCGGAGTTGATTGTGGAATCACAATTAGGGTTAGTAGGTCGAGTGATCAAATAATTGGTTGGTTGGTTGATTAAAGAGCAACTAAATTAGACTAAGCAATTGAATGCAATAGAGAGTAAGTAAGGGAGAGAAAAGAGTCTTGGGGTTTAGAGATCACCACCAAACAATGCATTTCTATATTATTGACAAGTGATTAATGAGGGCAATTAGGGTGTTGCAATATTGGTGTGTGTGTATTTGGTTGATTCAAAACGCAAGGATGACTAGTTAAGCATGTATTGTTTAAACATCATGTGAAAGGCAAAATATATCTAAGCAATAGAGCATATATTGTCTAAATAACATGTGAAAGGCACAATAAATCAAACCAAGTCATTAATCCTTTCATTAGGCTCACAATCCAATTACAACACAAGATTAGAGACATATGCTAATTGCATTCAAAAGCTTGGATCATCAAACAACAAGCATAGATTGTCCTCCCATTTAACACTACACTACAACAACACTACATCTACACTACTAGCATGAAAATAAACTAAGGGAGAGGCATAATCCATCAAGAGATAAACATGAACCATCAAGAGAATCACAAAAGCATTCTTTTAAGTACAATCTTTTGACAATATCTAAATCTATGGCATCAATACACATGGACATGCATCAATAATACAAAATCTAGAGACAAGAACATGAACATCAATTCTAGCATACATAAACGTATGAATAGAATGAAATGATCAATTGGAAGCATTAAACCACATAAATCATTGAATAAACAAGATCTATATATATCAAAGTGTCAAAACATCAATTACAACACTAATCCCTTAACAATACACAAGATTAAGATATAAAAAGCATGCTTAGGGCTAACTCTAGCCCCAAGAGGATGTCTAGCCACTCATGGTAAGGATGCTCCAACCCTCAAGGGTTAACTCCATGGAAGAGGTTTGGTCCTTGTTGATGAAGATCTCCAATGGTGTCTTTAGCCTCCTCCTCCTCTAAGCTTCCTCTCCAAGAGATGATATTAAAATAATAATATTGGCTTCCTTTCGAAAAAGCAATCCTTATCCTTATATAGGTAGGTCAAAATGACACCCAAAATGAGCTAGGGTCGTACACACAATATTCCCTAATGATTGGATAAAGGACAACTTTCAATGAGATAGAATTTTAACTTTTTCGCACTGGAGGAAGTTCGATTGATCGAAAGTAAGTGAGATCAATCGAACTTAGGCTGGATCAATCCAACTGGCTGAGCTTTTTGGAAAGAGACAAATCCGAGATATTTATGGAAAATATTTATGGGAAAAGGACAAAAGTAGTTAGTGGGTGGTACAGCTGCGGATAGGATCAATCATTTGGATAAGGACTAAGGTGTTCGATCGATCGAAGAATGATGTTGGATCGATCGAACTTTTGGACTTAAGTGCTTTGGGTCAAGGCTTGGATTCATCTTGAAGTGCTGAGATCGATCAATGTTCGATCGATCTAACCTTGGACTTGGATCGATCGAACTTGCTGCATTGCTTCATTTTGCTTCTTTCTTTCTCCACTTTGCTCCTTTCTTTGTTTAATCTCAGAATTGCTTCAATTAAGCTCTTATTTGGCTGAGTTAGCTTATTTTTGTGTCTAAAAATGAAAATAATACGAAATCAATCTAAAACGATAAAGCAAGATAGATAAAGGTACTAGAATGCCTAAGCTTAAGGGGTTTAAATACGCACTTTTCAGTGCTCATTATGGGTCAGGCCCACATGCAAATTCTTTTTTAACTACAATCTAAACAGTGACCCGATGCGTAGATACACCCTAGATATCTCAACAATAGCTATCTAGTCCATACATATATATATAAATGCACACTAAGGGACATTCACTAGACTACAGTAGGGGTCTCAACCTGAATAGAAGGTAATATGCGAAAACGCAACCAAGGTGGGCATGAGTACCTAGACCTAACAGGGTACACCTCAACCTACTATAGCCAACTACGCATCCACTGCATATACGCACCCTAACCAATGAGTCTGAGACTCAAGCTCATCTCATGGTACCATAACCATATATTTAAAGTCCATTCTTATCCATCCATAGGAACTCCAATAAAATCGTTCAGCTTATTCAACTACACAGACTTATATAAGAGATCCAGTAAGTCGTTCAGCATATTCAACTGCACATACTTAAATATAAGGAGAATTATATTTTTTTTATAATTCGCACCCTTATCTAAAATAGGTAGGACTGAGTATTTTGAATCAATCTGTCCCTAGTATGCCACCGTCCCATACCGGTGCATACAATCCACAAAATCCATATAATTGATCGAACAGATAAAGCTGTTCACCAATTAAAATCCATAAGGTAGGAATTAACATTTTGAGCTAAACCATACCTAGTTTGTCACCATCCCATACCGGTGCATACAATCATCCATATCCATGTAAATTACAATATATAAATAATAAGCAAGTAATTTACAGTCCAAAACCAAATATCCATAGCATTGTAGAAAAGTGTTTTAAGTTTCAGTAATTTAAATCCAAGAGTTAAACCAGGTATTGTTTAACAGTTCCACAACTAGCATCCAAAATATGCATAGATCAGTTTTAATGAATCAACTACTCTATGACGCATTTAAATAAGTTTTGTAATCATGTTATAGTCCAAACAATTGCTAAATTAATTTAAGCAATTTAATTCTTTCTATCCGGTAATAGCGTACTAAGTTCTATACTCGTATTCTGTTTTATCCTCCAACACGGAGCCATACACTATGCCCCAAGTCCAATTTTTTAATTAAAAGACTTCACCATGTATTTAAAATTTAATCTAGAATTATGATATAGCACTTTAAATTGTCCAACCAAAACTAGACAACAAATCTCCTTCCAGCCGTTAACCGTACGCACAGTTGTTAAATTAGCACACTGTTATTTTCATTCACTTAGAGGTCAACCTTACCCAATTTAAGGACTTAATAACACTCAAAACCAACCCTCTAATCCCTCTGTAAAACCCTAGAGTCAACAGAACAGTTCCCATGCTCCAACAGTAACCAAACAGTTCGTAAAAAAAAAAAATTTAGAAAACACTATTGAAAAGAGCCTTCTTTAAAAAACTAGAGAAGGCTCTAAGTTACAAGAGACGTCTCCAACTAAGGGAGAGCCTTCTCTAAGTTTTTCAAGAGCCTTCTCTTTTCCTTACTACAGGTCTTCTGCTTCATCTCTGGCATATCCGACCTTATTATTCTTCCTCTAAATTGAACTTACATGTCTTAAATTACATCTAGTATTAATCCAGACTTCGATTTATTGCAGTAAAATTCCATACCAAAAATAACACAGTGGTGACTTCTATGTTAAAACAAAGACGGTAAAAGCCATACATGATAGAACTATTGCAGACAAGTTTTCACAAATAACAGATGATCAAAGTCAAATATAGAAATCATGCATTTTAAACAAGATTTATATTCATGCTATAATCCAACAAATTGTTAAAATGAAATTAAACAATTCAGTTCCTCCCATCCATTAACCGTATGCTAAATTGTTTACTTTTATACTGTTCCATTCTTTTACATAGGACAAAAACCATGCAATAAGATATTTTAATAACTCTTAAAACTTCACTTAGGAACCCCAGTACACTCACAAAGCAGTTCAGGAACATTAAACCATCCAAACACTGCCTAGAAAACTTCAAAAAATAATTCCCGTGGGAGAGCCTGCTCTAAAACTTGTAGAGCAGGCTCCAAAAAACAAAAGAGCAGGCTCCAAATTCTTGGAGCCTTCTCTAGATAGGTAGAGCTGGCTCTACAATGGGGGGGAGCTGGCTCCCTCCTCCTGGAGCCAGCTGTCTCCCTCTCTAAGAGCCGTCTCTTGCGTCTGCGCTTTCTGCGACCTTCTTCTTCAACGCCGACCGCTTCCAACCCTTTCTATCTTGTTTTAAATTGTTCCTAAAAGTCTTAACTATATCCAGTACAATTCCCATGGTGTGTTTATAGCATTTGAAATCTAATATAGAGATTACAAGTTCTACAAACTAAACATGCTTTATGAACACAATTTAAATCAGACATGCACGAACTATACTTGAACAGATTTCAACACATACAGAGCATCAATATAGCATCTAATATAACTGTAAAACTCAGTTCATGATTAATAAACCCTAGAGGCTACCTAGGTGCATAGAACATAAGCTAAAGGGAAGGAGAAAGAAAAGAACTTGCCTTTACAGTTTTGGATTCAAAACTCTATTGCCATCTTTCTAAGTTTTTCCCGACGATCCAATTCACTGTTCAATCTCTTATTACTCCATCTTCCTCTCTCCTATGTCTGTCCTTTAAGCCACGGCCAAACCCTCACCAAAGTTGCTCTGTTTGTTTCTCACAACCTCTCTCTGTTCCTCTCTGTTTTCTCTCAACAACTCTGAACGTAAATAGGGTCTGTGTTTGCTAAAACCCTAAGGTGCTATACTGTTATATATATATCTAGACTTAATAAACCCTACTCCCTGTAGGACTAAAGATAGAGCCCTAATCTAAATCCTAGTCGGCCCATAGAACAAAACCTAAGTTATCATCCACGGCACCTAAATTATAATCTACGGTTCCACATACGTGACGTTCAAAAGACTGTAAGTAATTAACGTAATTAAAGTACAATTAATTAACGTAACCACCGAAAATCAAAATACAATTAATTGATTCAAATAAGCACAATAAAAAAAATTAATTCGTTTAAAAAAAATAATTAATTAAAATAAACCACTATTCAAATAACCAATTTGACACATAGAATCAAATTTAAATTCCAATCTTATCCTTTTAAAAACTAAGGATATTACATTCTTCCCCCCTAACAAAAGGAATTTCGTCCTCGGAATTCATGAAACTTTGAATTAGTTCTTTTAAAATTCATTTCTGTTCTCATGTGGACTCAGCTCTTTCAGTACGAATATATTAAGTCATAACTTGGCAACTAACCCATTCCTCCCTAAGTATAGTTATTTATATTTTGGCAAATAAACCATGCCCCTTTTTTTGTATATTGTATTAAACCTTTGCAAATCAACCATGCTGACAATTCAACCATGTTTGTGGCAAATCACCCATGCTGCCTTAAGTATATTTAGTTATACTTGACAAATCAACCATGCCTTAATTTAACCATATACCGCTTTGAAACGGAACAAAGAACTAAACCACGGAACAAAGAACTAAATCACCCATAGTCCGAGCATGCATATCAAACGCAAAACATTAATTTTAAATAAATAACAAATCCAGATAGACAAATTAAACATGTCTTACATCATCCGGTTCACGGGACCAGACAGTCGATGTCCTGATTGTGCAATCGCATTCCTAACATAAGAATGTCTACAAGGATATAGTAATCTTGAAAGTCCAGCTCGATCATATTAAAGATGGCGACAAAAACACTACGTCCCTCTACTCGCTGATTCCCAAAAACCTCGGCTCCATCGATCAAAAGTCAACTTATTACGACTTTTTTACACCCACCGTGCACCACTTCCTTATATAGGTGTTAGATCTCACCTTCCTTGTCTTCGTTCAATTGAATCTGAAACCTTTTTCCATCTGCCATATAGTCTTCAGTATCAGAGCGTTGCAAAAGATAACCATAAAAAAATTTCCACATTTTGTACAGTGTAGAAACTTTAGTCCCTCCTCCGAGTGCAACACCAGCAAACCCTTCAAATGACACCCATGTAAAATAATGTCTGGATTATGAATAGACTGATAAAGCTTAAATCAGTCCACTATCCCCACCGACGTCATTCCAATAAGTACCTACCAGCCCGAAATCCTCCATCCGAACCATAGTGGCATTACAGTGATCTTTACCTACCATAACCTCACGAATTCCCCAAGACATTAACAACCACCATTCTTATAGTGCTGTACAAACGAATCCCTACCTAGCATAGAGCATATCAAACTAATCATTGTAGATTATTTGACTCGTATTACTAGTTTAACCATCCCTTCCCAAATAGCATATCATATTAATGCATATCCAGGTCTAATAGATTGGCTAGAAGTTTGTATCTCTACCCAATCCTATGACCCTATATCCACAAATCCTAGCGCATAGAGCAATATTACTCCATGTTATTACAATAATAGTTGGCCGACATACGTGTGCCCTAACTAAACCCTATTCCAAATCCTGAACAAATTAACAAAAATGAAACACTTAATAACAAAATGCAACACAGAATAACAAAAATCAAACACATAGATACACACAATACAACAAAACAACCAAAATATAATTTTTACTTAAAACATCCTCCATTCCAGAGAAGAAAAACCTCCTTTGAACTCAAGTTCCCAAATTATGTCACAAAAGTTCATTTCGCAATTTGTTGGTAATCATCCAACCTTGAAACCTATCTGTAACCATAGCTTAAAAGCAACATTCTTTTGCCTAAGTAAATACCAAAGGTTTACCCCTTATCCTCCTCATACGCGGAATGCAAACCGTCTATCATGGCTTTACAAAGCAACTTATAATGTCACAGCCTAATCCCCATACTCTCCTGAACGTGAGATAAAATCACAACCTTGTTCTGATAAGAACTCCATCCGATTCCCAAACTCCTAAAAAGTACTTCTCAATTAACTCTTTAAGACATGATACGAAAATTCATCCATCTGTAGATTGGTTCACACCAACGCTACTAGTATCTTTCACTATACTGCGGGTGAATGAGAGCACCCTCGTATAATCCTTCATCTTCAAGCTTCAATATCCCCTTTCTTGGAGACGCTGATATCCCCTCCCTTAGGATCCTCTTCAGAATCCTACTCTTCGCTTGTGTCCTTTTTGAGATCATCCAAAGTTGTGTTGGTCCCGGTATTCGGTGACCTAACACCTACACCTTAATCCGTTCTCAGCGTATACTTTCTAAGTAATATCAACCTTAGAACTAAACCTTCGATCCCAAGTTCTGCTTCTGGCAAAGAACTCGACAACCTACTCCTTTACTCTTTTGGGTCCGTATCGCTTTCGCCTTGAACCCCATCCTTCTCCTAGTATCAACCATTTATGGAATATAATTGACATCAACTCCTCCGAACGAACCGTAAAGAGAGTACTACGAATCCTAACATGCCTCTAATTTTTAAAAGACACAACGCGGAAGTCTTATAATGAAAACACTCCTAAGAACACTAGAACCTAGAGTGCTCTGATACCAACTGTGATACCCCCGGATTTTCAGATGCGGGTTGGCCAGGCCCATGCCCGATTACCCAAGGATATCAAACCAATTAGCAATAATCGAATACAGAATACAATTAAAACAAATGAGATAAATAAAATTTGCTGAAATGAAAACTAAAAATGATAATCCAATGATTGAAACCTTAGAATAAATAATTCCATTAATAAATAAACTATTCTGTTACAACTGATCCTCAACGAATACAAATCATTCTCCAAATTATACAACTCGGGAGTCCATCTAGTGGACCCCTAAAATATCCCACTGAACTCAAATGACTGGAAATAAAACCAAAGCCTAAAATATGAAATAAAGTCTTACAGCATCGGTGGAGTGAATGACTGTATCTGCTCAGCACGATCCAGCTCTAAGACTAGAACTAACGAACACCTGTAAAAATAAGAGTGGGTCAGGCCCACATGCAAATTCTTCTCTAACTACAATCCAAACAGTGACCCGATACGCAGATACACCCTAGATATCTCAACAACAGCTATCGAGTCCATACATATATATATATATATATATATATATATATATATATATCCACACTAAGGGACATTCATTGGACTACAGTAGGGGTCTCAACCTGAATAGAAGGTAACATGTGAAAATGCACCCAAAGGTGGGCATGAGTACCTAGACCTAACAGGGTACACCTCAACCTACTATAGCCAGCTACGCATCCACTGCATATACGCACCCTAACTATAATGACCCAGATTTTTTTTAGATAAATTTTTTCCATTGTCTTTTCCCTTCTAAGTTTGGTTTCTTGTCGCTTAGTGTCATCTCGAGTGCTCGGAAATGGTTTCCGTGACTCCTTTCTGTGGATTGACAACTTCTTTTAAGGACCGAGTCAATTCTGCATTTTCACTTTTCGGACACTATGTGTCTTTCGTCCTTTTCCTTGTTTCGTCTTTTTCCCTATTCTGTCTTTTCCCCGTTTGTCACTTGTTTGGAAAAACTTCACTTTTCGTGCTCGAAGTTAGTTTTTGACTTCACGTGTCTTCATCTTGAGTGGTTTCCTCAAAATACGTATCTTTACTTTCGCAAGAAAGTACTCTAGTTGCTCCCGGTGCCCATAGGGGTATAAGTGCAAAGTTCTTTGGAAACATTTCCCTTTCTTGGGATGTTTTTCCTAAATACCTTTTGAAGATATTTTATTTCAGGGGTATCTAAGAAAATATCTTTTATTTTCATTCTGGGGCAATTTTGCAGTTTTCACTTTTTGGAGGGGCCATTGTGCAATTAATGAAAGTTATTGCTCAATGCCTTGTTTTGAGCCTGGATTCTCGTACGGGATTCATTTTCACATTTTGTCGAGTTGTGGACTCTTAGATTTTCCTCCTGGTCGATGTTTTCCAGTTTCAGGGTTTCTGACCCCGGTTTGTGCCAAACTTGTTTGGGGCATAGCTCTCTGCTCGGGACTCGGTTTTTGACGCTGTTTCTTCCGTTGTTCATATTTTCTCATTTTGAATCTTTTTCATTCACAGAGTTTTGTCGTTTGAGCGCGTTTGCTCAAGCTCCACTTTTTCGGATCTGGCGGGGCCCTTTCGGGGCACTTTTTGAGACTTACTATAAATATGGGACTTAAGAATAAAAAAATTAGATTTCTTCTTCTTCTTCCTCTCCCATGGCCGGCCAAGCTCCCTCCCATGGCTGCCACTTTCACTCTCCTCCTTTGATCCACTTTTCTTTGATGAAAAGTCGTCGGCCTTAACGTTTAATGCTTGCTTTGACGCCGTGCACCTTTCCCCCTTATTAGAAACCACTTCTAACCAAATTTTGAGTTCAGGATTGAGGTCAAGTTTGGATTTTCATGGGGCTTCCTTGGGATTCATGTTCGTGATGTTATCCCCGACAAAACCTAGGAGTTTCGTCGGATTCGGAGCCGTTTCATTTTGATGGGGATTTGAGATTTCATCTTAAATGGAAGTAGGGAATGTTTTAAGATTGTTTGTGTGTTGTAGTATGTGTTTTCCATGATTATACAACTCATTTGTATACCTTGTATCAAATCTAGAAAGTTAGTATTATTTATTTCTTTGTGCAAGATTTAAATTTCAAGGATGTGTATAGCTTAGATTTGAATTGTGGCATGATGATAAATTAAACTTTAATATATTTGTTAACATATATTAAATAGGGATTATTTGAATAAGAGTTGAGCTTTTTATTTAATATTTTTCTTTTGTGAAAGATAAATTTATATGGATGAACCTTGCATGAAATTGACTTGTAGCATGCTTTTAAATTAAGTGTAGGCATGTTGTTTAACATACTTAAATTTGAGAGCATTTGGATAAGTATGAAAATCTAGAGACTTTAATTAAAATGATTAATTAAAATCTATTTAATGGTTCCTTTAGCTTAATTAAGTTTTGACTTGATATTTGAGATGACTAGGACTTGTATACTAGTATATGTTAATATGGGACAATTTTATATTATTTTAGAATTTAGGGATTTGATTATCATGATTTAATTAAATTCCATTTTGTTATTCAATTAGCCTAATCAAGTTTTGGAATTGGTCTATGCAATGACCATGCTATGTTGTTTAACATGTGTAATTTGAGGCCATTTGGTTGAGAATTGCAACTTAGAGGAATTAATTAGTTTACTTGATTAAATTCTGTTTCTATTGCATTATGGATTTAAATCATATGTTTGACGTTGATTGTATATCTAAAGCATGATTTTAGACTTGTAATGAATTTATGAGATTGCGTTTCAATATTGGATTATCTTGTTATAGCGTGTAACGAATCGCACACTGAAGATCCGACATGTGATGTTATTATAACACGTAACAAATCGCGCTCTGAAGATTCGACATTTGTCATCCTATAGTAGTTGTGGATTTAGAGCATGTATATTGTGGTTACAAACTACTTGTGCATGGGATGTGGTTTCGTATATATATGTAAGTTGTTAACTTATTTATTTTGGAGTCACTTGGGACATGGTTACTATGATCTGGCTAAAGTTTGGCTTTAGTGCGGGAGGTATGAGTTCTCCCCAATTGAGATAGTGCGCACTTGGGGTGGTTTTCCCTGCGGGTTAGTGCCCGGAACAACCATTGACCTCGGCAAAATTCTGAGTCTAGATGTCGAAGTCTTCCATTATTTATTTTCGCATTCAATTCCAAGTTAGCAATCATGTTTATATTGTGACTTGTGGTTTTGGTTATCGGCGATTTTGATGTTGTTAAGTACATCCATGCTTTATGATCTTTGTAGATTTTGATGTTGCCAAGTACATCCATGTTTTACGATTTTAATAAATCATTTTAATGTTGTTAAGTACATTCATGTTCATGATTTTTAATAAATCATTGTGAGCTTTTAATGTTGTTAAGTACATTCTTGTTTTATGATTTTGATGAATCATTATAAGCTTTTGATGTTGTCAAGTATATTCATGTTGTGTTGTTCAAATGTAAATTAGGAATGATCCTATAGATTCATTTGGAACATAGACGTTAGGTGGCATGATCACTTATGTCATTTTCGTTCTTTAGATTTCAAATTGATGACTTTGAGAATCTATGTTTGTTGCTTTGTGTAAGCATGCTCCTATGTTGTTGCTTGGTGTAAGCATGCTCCTATGTTATTGCTTTGTGTAAGCATGATCCTATGTTGCTAAAATTGCATGAATGAGGTGATTGATGCTAGAAATGATCTTAGGTAGCTAGGATGCTCCTTGAGTCTTACCTTTGACATAGACGTTAGGTCGAATGAACCACAATGATTAAATCATGCAAACTTGTAAAACGTAGGTCGATGCATGCTCATTTCCTACGAGTAGCTTTATGTTACTCACCCCTACGATACTAGGGCATATTTCAAGTACAGGATTCAAGGTTAGAGATTCTCAACATGCTTGGATGATTTGGGAACTTGAAGGGTTCAATTCTTACGAAGGTTGGCTTGAAAAGCCATTTATAACCTTATATGTCAAATGTGTATATTTGCTTCTAGACTTGTAGTGTGTGCCTAAGTACACTTTTTGATTCTCATTTTATGTATATGACATGAGACCGATGACCAAACTCTTTTTGAAATTACATTTATGTCATGGATGTTAATTTTTGCCTTCAATGAGAACATATGAAAACCATGCGTTTTAGTATGCTATTTTGCACTGGAGCCTACATTATGTATGAACTTCTTCCATTAGCATTCATTTAACCTACATAAAGTGTGGCCATGGGCCAAACGGCATTTTGAAACCATTTCATGATTTTAGGTTTTAAGTTTTCATTCCAAACTTCATTTTTGGCATTTTGGCCGTTGGGGGATCATATTTTGCTTTGGCCATATTTTTGAGCCACGGACCATTGTAGCACATCTTATTAGGTAAGTTACATTTGCGTGCATGGTTGTTTCCAGGCAAAGCTTCTTCTTTGGTGAAATGAGCCTCCTACGGACTCATTTTACACTTTTGTTGCATATTCTGACCTAAGGGTATTTTGGAAATTTTCTTTTGGGAAATAGATTCCGTTCTTCATATGGTCACTTAGAAAATGTGATTTTAGGGGGGGTTTCTTTTCTGTGTTTTTCCATAAAATGCGATCTTGGCATCAAAAATCGCATCCAAAGTTCAACTCTCAGTTTTTAAATTTAGCAGCTTTTTGGACCCTCTGGACCAGTTTTCATGGAGGGGCATTTTGGGCATTTTACATTGTGTAGTTTTTGATTTGCCTAATGAGTCATGTAGAAAACTCGATTTTGAGTGGGGTTTCTTCTTTGAGTTTTTCCATAAAATGTCATCTAGGTCCTCAAATTTCCTTTTTTGCCGAAAAAACCCCTGCTGCCAGAATTTCTTACTGCCCATTCTGCCTCCTTCACATGTAAACGGTTACGACAAGTTTGGTAGCCGGTTACATGTGCTTGGGCAGTGTTTTGGTCAAGTTTTTTTGTCTCCTAACCGGTTAGGAAGGCTTAGTAACCGGTTAGATGATCTAGGGTTTGCACTTTTTGACCGTTTTGCCCCTTCTTCTTCCGTAAGCCATATCTTCTCCATCCGGACTACGAATCAAGTGATTCTTGAGTCTAAATTAATTCATTTTTCATTGTTTTTCCAATGGTGTGCTCGGTGGCACCCATTTTTCAGCCAAAAATGACAATTTTGCCCCTAGGTTCAATCTTGTTCGTTTTTGAAACGTTGTTTCCCCATTTAATTCCTTCGGGTTCCGTGACCTCGTTGAGGGTCATAATGGTGTCTTAGAGCAAGGATGTACCTCTAGAGACCGTTGTTTTGTCTTTTGCTTCTGCATTTTGGATCCGTTATCGGGTTATCTTTCGGTTCATCACTGATGCACCGGGTTGAAAAACTTAGGCCGTCACAAGTGGTATCAGAGCGTCTGAGTTCGAATACCTTGGATAATGGGTTTTAGGTGCATATCATGTTTTGTTGATGTACTTTGATATTTTCACATGCTTTTTGATAACTTGTTTACGTGCCATTTGATAACATGCTCGATGTGATGACATGGTTTCTGCACTTATATGCTTATGTGTTTAAAAGCATCATCATTTGATACGTGCTTATGTGTTTAAGTACCTAGGAGTTTTCATTATCTATTTAGCATGTTGTATATGCTTATCTACTTATGCATGACTGTATGTTACATATATTGATGTGGTAATTATTTGATGCATTCATTGAGCGAGTTGCATTCGATCATAATAACTCGTGTTATTATTGATCTCGTTTCTTTTTCACGCATATAGCATCACAGTCATGACTCATGGAGAGTCTTCTCGTTAGGGCTTAGATGAGCATGGTGTTGTAGTCTCCTTTTTGGCGAGATGAGATGTAAGCCACGGAGGCACCGTTTCGTCTCATTTTCTTTTGTCTTTTCATGACATAGTCATGGTGGTGTTGGAGGTGTCGGTGTCATCCCTTAGGACTTCATAGTGGTCTTGACATTATGATGTCATTGAGGTCTTTGTTTCTAGCATCATGGGATGATGAGTCAAGATTGACTCGAATCTTTCCTTTAGGAGTTGGGAAATTTCTTGTGAGCCTCAAGGCAAGGTTCTTGTGTCTTGCCTCCTTAGGACGATGGTTTTAGGATTTGGATAGGTGCATTAACCTAGAATCCTTCTTGTGTTGCCTTGGTTAGCTCTTACGAGCTACAGTTGGGATGTGAGCGGCTTTTTGTAATTAATTGTGTTGGTGTAATTAATTACTCTCCCTTGTCTTTGGAGACTTAGGGAGTTGTGTTAGGGTTCTGGAAGAATCCTGTAGAGTTCCTATCGAACTCGTTGGCATCTTGGATCTGGGGTTTTCTTATTGATTGTTTCATAAAGGTTAGCATTGGGGCTATCCATTTAGATGTTGTTTTGTTTCGTATGGTGCTATGATTCCATCGGGGTATAAGCTGGTCTTGGGAAAGACTTGCTGACCCTTGTCTCGAGGACTTTAGTGGTCGTTTGGGGGATGGTTCCTTTTCTCGTAGTGAGAGATTGGACTCATCCAGGTTTTGTGTTACGTTTTCTGAGAGGTTGTCTTTTGAGAGGCATTCCATTCATTTCTTTTGATTTTACAAATTTGTCATTTGTATGATCACTCTTACATGTTTATGAGCCCCATTGTTTTCGGGCATGCATTAGAAATATGTTTAGGATATGTGGCTATGTGGTAGTTTGTGTGAAGGTGTATATGATACGTTTTCATATACTGTATCCATTTAACATGCAAGTGACATTAATGGTGTATGGCATGTCATCATTTGTTTAACCACTATGTGATAGGTGGCATGTTTCATTTACCTTGTGTGTACTATGCTTAGTACTAAGATATTATTTGATTTATATCATTTAATTTTTGGCGAACATGCACTATGTGAGTATTCGTTTTAATACTGCTTCATCTTTCCTGCATTTATGTTGGGGTTTTGTGACCGTGGTTGTTGGGATAGAGATGAGTGAGCCACGTTGTAGACTTGTGTTTTGAGGATTTTAGTTATCCACTATAGGTATTTTGATCCAGCGTTTTGTCTTCTGTATGTAGCCTTACGGTAGGTTTACTTCAGATCTGTGTTTAGGTTTTCGATTTGGCTGGTCCAATTCATTGGCTTAAGGGCCCAGACTTGTCAGGCTGTGGATTCGGGACTAGTGTTGTTGTTGTTGCATTTTCAGATGTGGGGTTCGTTAGTACTCCAGCGTTAGGGATTTAAGGCCTTAAGCGTAACTGTGCCACTGACATTGTTGTTAGAGTTTTGGGATTAGCTACCCCAACTCTCGCGGATGCCTGGTTTTCGTAGTGCTTTTGGTAATAACCATTCCAACATTGATGTCATTTGTATTGAAAAGTTTCTTTCTGTGGCATGTTGTGAACTAGTGCCTTATTCTGTCATACTACCTTACTGACGAGTAAGTGTGGGCGGGTTCTGGCCATTGTTCGTACTGCCGTGTCATTCTTAGCCATCTGTCTTGATTTAACTTGTAGTCGTCTTAGGATTCTATCGGTGATTGACGTTGAGTTAATATGTCGATTCGTTTGGGAAATGTCACTCAGTTCTTGGGTTCTGCGTTCCTTCGGATGATCTTCAGGCTTTTGAAGTTGTCCTTTAGTAACTTATGGTGTGTCCCTTAGTTTGATCTTGCTTTGATCTTGTTCGGTTCTCTTTTGTCTGTTCCTGATTTCGGGGACGAAATCCCTTTAAGGTGGGAAGGTTGTAATGACCCGGATTTTTTTGGATAAATTTTTTCCGTTGTCTTTTCCCTTCTGAATTTGGTTTCTTGTCGCTTAGTGTCATCTCGAGTGCTTCAAAATGGTTTCTGAGACTCCTTTCCGTGGATTGACAACTTCCTTTGAGGACCGAGTCAATTCTGCATTTTCACTTTTCGGACACTACGCGTCTTTCGTCCTTTTCCTTGTTTCGTCTTTTTCCCTATTCTGTCTTTTCCCCATTTGTCACTTATTTGGCAAAACTTCACTTTTCATGCTCGAAGTTAGTTTTTAACTTCACGTGTCTTTATCTTGAGTGGTTTCCTCGAAATACGTATTTTTACTTTCGCAAGAAAGTACTCTGGTTGCTCCCGATGCCCATCGGGGCATAAGTGCAAAGTTCTTTGGAAACATTTCCCTTTCTTGGGGTGTTTTTCCTAAATACCTTTTGAAGATATTTTATTTTAGGGGTATCTAAGAAAATATCTTTTGGAAGATATTTTCATTCTAGGGCAGTTTCGCAGTTTTCACTTTTTGGAGGGGCCATTGTGCAATTACTGAAAGTTATTGCTCGATGCCTTGTTTTGAGCCTGGATCCTCATACGGGATTCATTTTCACATTTCGTCAAGCTGTGGACTCTTAGATTTTCCTCCTGGTCGATGTTTTCCAGTTTCAGGGTTTTTGACCCGAGTTTGTGCCAAACTTGTTTGGGGCCTAACTCTCTGCTCGGGACTCAGTTTTTGACGTTGTTTCTTCCATTGTTCATATTTTCTCATTTTGAATCTTTTTCATTCATAGATTTTTGTCGTTTGAGCGCGTTTACTCAAAATTCACTTTTCCGGATCCCGCGGGGCCCTATCGGGGCACTTTTTGAGACTTACTATAAATATGGGACTTAAGAACAAAAAAATTAGATTTCTTCTTCTTCTTCCTCTCCCATGGCCGGCCAAGCTCCCTCCCATGGCTGCCACTTTCTCTCTCCTCCTTTGATCCACTTTTCTTTGATGAAAAGTCTTCGGCCTTAACGTTTAATGCTTGCCTTGACGTTGTGCACCTTTCCCCCTTATTAGAAACCATTTCTGACCAAATTTTAAGTTCAGGATTGAGGTCAAGTTTGGATTTTCACGGGGCTTCCTTGGGATTCATGTTCGTGATGTTGTCCCCAACAAAACCTAGGAGTTTCGTCGGATTCTGAGCCGTTTCATTTTGGTGGGGATTTGAGATTTCATCTCAAATGGAGGTAGGGAATGTTTTAGGATTGTTTGTGTGTTGTATTAAGTGTTTTCCATAATTATACAACTCATATGTATGCCTTGTATCAAATCTAGAAAGTTAGTATTATTTATTTCTTTGTGTAAGATTTAAATTTCAAGGATGTGTATAGCTTAGATTTGAATTGTGGCATGATGATAAATTAAGCTTTAATATGTTTGTTAACATATATTAAATAGGGATTATTTGAATAAGAGTTGAGCTTTTTATTTAATATTTTTCTTTTGTGAAAGATAAATTTACATGGATGAACCTTGCATGAAATTGACTTGTAGCATGCTTTTAAATTAAGTCTAGGCATGTTGTTTAACATACTTAAATTTGAGAGCATTTGGATAAGTATGAAAATCTAGAGACTTTAATTAAAATGATTAATTAAAATCTATTTAATGGTTCCTTTAGCTTAATTAAGTTTTGACTTGATATTTGAGATGACTAGGACTTGTATACTAGTAGATGTTAATATGGGACAATTTTATGCTGTTTTAGAATTTAGGGATTTGATTATCATGATTTAATTAAATTCCATTTTGTTATTCAATTATCCTAATCAAGTTTTGGAATTGGTATATGCAATGACCATGCTATGTTGTTTAACATGTGTAATTTGAGGCCATTTAGTTGAGAATTGCAACTTAGAGGAATTAACTAGTTCACTTGATTAAATTCTGTTTCTATTGCATTATGGATTTAAATCATGTGTTTGACGTTGATTGTATATCTAAAGCATGATTTTAGACTTGTAATGAATTTATGAGATTACGTTTCAATATTGGATTATCTTGTTATAGCGTGTAACGAATTGCACACTGAAGATTCGAAATGTGATGTTATTATAGCGCGTAACGAATCGCGCTCTGAAGATTCGACATTTGTCATCCTATAGTAGTTGTGGATTTAGAGCATGTATTGTGTGGTTACAAACTACTTGTGCATAGGATGTGGTTTCGTATATATATATAAGTTGTTAACTTATTTATTTTGGAGTCACTTGGGATATGGTTACTATGATATGGCTAAAGTCCGGCTTTAGTGCGGGAGGTATGAGTTCTCCCCAATTGAGATAGTGCGCACTTAGGGTGGTTTCCCTGCGCGTTAGTGCCCGGAACAACCATTGACCTCAGCAGAATTCCGAGTCTAGATGTCCAAGTCTTCCATTATTTATTTTCGCATTCAATTCCAAGTTAGCAATCATGTTTATATTATGACTTGTGGTTTCGGTTATCGGCGATTTTGATGTTAAGTACATCTATACTTTATGATCTTTATAGCTTTTGATGTTGTTGTTTTATTATTTTAATAAATCATGTTAATGTTGTTAAGTACATTCACGTTCATGATTTTTAATAAATCATTGTGACCTTTAAATGTTGTTAAGTACATTCTTATTTTATGATTTTGATGAATCATTATAAGCTTTTGATGTTGTCAAGTATATTCATGTTGTGTTGTTCAAATGTAAATTAGGAATGATCCTATAGATTCATTTGGAACATAGACGTTAGGTGGCATGATCACTTATGTCATTTTCATTCTTTAGATTTCAAATTGATGACTTTGAGAATCTATGTTTGTTGCTTTTGTAAGCATGCTCCTATGTTGTTGCTTGGTGTAAGCATGTTCCTATGTTGTTGCTTTGTGTAAGCATGACCCTATGTTGCTAAAATTGCATGAATGAGGTGATTGATGCTAGAAATGATCTTAGGTAGCTAGGATGCTGCTTGAGTCTCACATTTGACATGGACGTTAGGTCGAATGAACCACAATGATTAAATCATGCAAACTTGTAATACGTAGGTCGATGCATGCACATTTCCTGCGAGTAGCTTTATGTTACTCACCCCTATGATACTAGGGCATATTTCAGGTACAGAATTCAAGATTAGAGATTCTCAACATGCTTGGATGATTAGGGATCTTGAAGGGTTCAATTCTTATGAAGGTTGGCTTGAAAAGCCATTTATAACCTTATATGTCACATGTGTATATTTGCTTCTAGACTTGTAATGTGTGCCTAAGCACACTTTTTGATTCTCATTTTATGTATATGACATGAGACCAATGGCCAAACTCTTTTTGAAATTACATTTATGTCATGGATGTTAATTTTTGCCTTTAATGAGAACATATGAAAACCATGCATTTTAGTATGTTATTTTGCATTGGAGCGTGCATTATGTATGAACTTCTTCCATTAGCATTCATTTAACATGCATGAAGTGTGGCCAAGGGCCGAACGGCATTTTGAAACCATTTCATGATTTTAGGTTTCAAGTTTTCATTCCAAACTTCATTTTTGTCATTTTGGCCGTTGGGGGGGGGGGGTCATATTTTGCTTTGGCCATATTTTTGAGCCACGAACCATTGTACCACATCTTATTAGGTAAGTTATGTTTGCGTGCATAGTCGTTTCCGGGCAAACTTCTTCTTTGGTGAAATGAGTCTCCTACGGACTCATTTTACACTTTTGTTCCATATTCTGACCTAAGGATATTTTGGGAATTTTATTTGGGAAATAAATTCCATTCTTCACATGGTCACTTAGAAAATGTGATTTTAGGGGGGGTTTCTTTTCTGTGTTTTTCCATAAAATGCCATCTTGGCATCAGAAATCGCATCCGAAGTTCAGCTCTCAGTTTTTAAATTTAGCAGCTTTTTGGACCCTTTGGACCAGTTTTCATGGAAGGGCATTTTGGGCATTTCACATTGAGTAGTTTTCGATTTTCTTAATTTACATGTAGAAAACTCAATTTTGTGGGGGGTTTCTTCTTTGAGTTTTTCCATAAAATGTCATCTAGGTCCTCAAATTTCCTTTTTTTCGGGAAAAACCCCTGCTGCCAGAATTTCTTGCTGCCCATTCTGCCTCCTTCACATGTAAACGGTTACGAGAAGTTTGGTAACCGGTTACATGTGCTTGGGCAGTGTTTTGGTCAAATTTTTTTGTCTCCTAACCGGTTAGGAAGGCTTGGTAACCTGTTAGATGATCTAGGGTTTGCACTTTTTGACCGTTTTGCCCCTTCTTCTTCCGTAAGCCATATCTTCTCCATCCGGACTCCGAATCAAGTGATTCTTGAGTCTAAATTCATTAATTTTTCGTTGTCTTTCCAATGGTGTGCTCAGTGGCACCCATTTTTAAGATGGAAATGACAATTTTGTCCCTAGGTTCAATCTTGTTCGTTTTTCAAACGTTGCTTCCCCATTTAATTCCTTTGGGTTCCATGACCTCGTTGAGGGTCATAATGGTGTCTTAGAGCAATGATGTACCTCTAGAGACCATTGTTTTGTCTTTTGCTTCCTCATTTTGGATCCGTTATCGGGTTATCTTTCGGTTCATCACTGACGCACCGGGTTGAAAAACTTAGGCCATCACACTAACCAACGAGTCTGAGACTCAATCTCATCTCATGGTACCATAACCATATATTTAAAGTCCATTCATATCCATCCATAGGAACTCCAATAAATCATTCAGCTTATTCAACTGCACAGACTTATATAAGAGATCCAATAAGTCGTTCAGCTTATTCAACTACACAGACTTAAATATAAGGAGAATTTTGTTTTTTATAATTCGTACGCTTATTCCAAAATAGGTAGGACTGAGCACTTTTAATCAGTCTGTCCCTAGTATGCCACCGTCCCATACCGGTGCATACAATCCACAAAAGCCAAATAATTGATCGAACAGATAAAGCTGTTCACCAATTAAAATCCATAAGGTAGGAATTAGCGTTTTGAGCTAAACCATACCTAGTATGTCACCATCCCATACCAGTGCATACAATCCTCCATATCCATATAAATTACAATATATAAATAATAAGCAAGTAATTTATAGTCCAAAACCAAATATCCATAGCATTGCAGAAAAGTGTTTTAAGTTTCAGTAATTTAAATCCAAGAGTTAAACCATGTATTATTTAATAGTTCCATAACTAGCATCCAAAATATGCATAGATCAGTTTTAATAAATCAACTTGTAATGACCCGGTTATTTTTCTTCCTTTTCCTTTTCTCGAATTTTTACGGATATTTTTTTTCCGTCATCTTTTCCATTCTGTGTTCGGGTTTTCGTCACTTGATGTCGTCTTGAGTGCTTTGGAATGATTTCTGAGACTCTTTTCCTCTGATTGACAACTTCCGTGAGGGATTGTGTCATTTCCACATTTTTTTTTTCCTGAACACTATTAACTTTTGTCTTTTTCTTGTTTATCATTTTCCTTGCACAAGTTCACTTTTTTGTGTTTAGATTTGATTCTGGTTTTGCATGCATCCATGATATTTAAATTCCGTGCTATGTGTATTTTCACTTTTGTAGAAAAGCATGCTAAGTGCTTACTTTTCTTGTAAAGAGTATCGACGCATAACCTTTTTGTAATTTTTCTAACTTTAGGGGTTTTTGTGTAATTACTGTAAAGTAATTATTTTTCATCTTAGGGACCATTTTGCAATTTAATTTGGGAGATATTTTCAAAAAGGACCTTTTTGCACTTTTCAGAAAAGTGTGACAAGTGTCACACTCTCATTGGTCCACTTGTTGACATGTGTGTGGAAACACTTTGAGGCCTTGGATGAGGACATGTGGAGGGTGGAGATTTAACCACTCGTTGGCCTAGGATTGGTGCACTTGTTAGCTTGGATGGTTGACAAGTGTAGGCTTAGGATTAAGCCTACAATGGATGCTTGGATGAGTGACAAGTGTAGGCTCACAATTTGATCTTGCATTAGTGTGTGTGTGAAAGGTAGTGTAAGAGCACATAGTGAGTGGAGGATCTCTATCCCCTCCACTCACATTTCATCTTCATTATTTTCCATTTCCTCCCTCTCTTGTAAAGAAAACCCTAGCCTCCATGGATGGAGACTAAAGCCTTAAGCTTTGACCTTGATTTTTGAGAGCCTTCCATTGATTTCCAAGCTTGAACTTGGGAATACATTTTGTTCCCCTCATCTTCCTCTTCATAACTCTAGAAGGGTTTGCTATTTTGTGTTGATTTTTCCTTGGATTCTAGAGAGACACTTCTTTAGTGAGGTAGGGGATGTTTTAGGGTCGTATTTTTTGTTATCTTGCATGTTATTGATGCTTATATAAGTTGTATGCATGTCTTTTGTTAATTTGATAAATTAGTGATTTATCATATCTTGCATATAACTCATTTTAGACTTGGTAAATGGCATGGCCATGAGTTGATCTTTGATATATATTAATTTGGATTGATTTAGATGAGTTTTCAAAGTTAGAGATTAAATGGATTTAATTTGATTTAAATTCTAGTAAATTGTATTTTACTTGTATCCTATTTTGGACTTAAGATATGGTATGACCATGACTTGGTGCTTGATATATATTAATTTAGAATCATTTGAATAACTTTTGAAATCTAGAGATTTGATTAATTTGAATTAATTAAATTTTATATGATGTTATCTTACTCATTTGATACTTTTGATTTGATATATGTAATGAGCATGCTATGTTATTTAACATATATTAATTTGATATTATTTGAATTTGATTTGAAATCTAGAGGATTTGATTATCTTGTTTAATTAAATTCTATCTAATGGCTCCAAGGATCTATTGGTATTTTAGAAGTTGTTTCTATATTCAAATCATGGACTTGAACTTGTTATGTATTCACTTTGTTGTGTTTTGATCATTGGACAATTTTGTTGTTATATTTATATTTATGAGAACATGTTTTCTTTATGGAATATATTGATGCCATCTGTAGTGAATTGCACACTTTGTAATTGACATTATGTATGTCATTTTAGAATTAAAACTCTAAGGCATGGATTGTGTGGTTTCAACCTACTTGTGCATGGAAGGTGTTTTCATGCATTATATAAATTATGTATAAGTTGTGAACTTATTTGGTTTAGTTTTGGAATCTTGGAACATTGTTGAGTTGAGATGGCTAGGGTTTGGCTCTAGCATGGGGACATGAGTCCTCTAAGTCATTGAGATAGTGCGCACTTAGGGTGGTCTTCTCTGCGAGTTAGTGCCCGGAATAACCATTGAGGTCTCGGCAGAATTCCGAGCTTAGATGTCCAAGTCTTCCACTATTTGGTTTCGCATTCAATTCCAAGTTAACAATTATGTTTATATTGTAACTTGTGGTTTTGGTTATTGGCGATTTTGATGTTGTTAAGTACATCCATGTTTATGATTTTAATGAATCATTTGATGTTGTTAAGTATATCTATGTTTATGATTTTAATGAATCATTTTGATGAATCATTTTGATGTTGTTACGTACATCTACGTTTATGACTTTAATGAATCATTTTGATGTTGTTAAGTACATCCATACTCAATTGCTATATTTAGTTGATTTCACACTTTTAGATTTCTAGCTGATAAACTAGAGAACCTATGTCTTGATGTGTGGTATTAGATGTTTTAATTATGCTAAATTGTTAAATTTAGTTGATGTTGCATTTTAGACTTCAAGTTGATTACCTTGAGAATCTTTATGTTGTTGCATTGTGTAAGCATGCTCCTATGTTGTTACTTTGTGTAAGCATGACCCTATGTTACTAAAATTTCATGAATGAGGTGATTGATGCTAGAAATGATCTTAGGTAGTTAGGATGCTCCTTGAGTCTCACCTTTGACATAGACATTAGGTGGAATGAACCACAATAATTAAATCATGAAAACTTGTAAAACCCCTACGATACTGGGGCATATTTCAGGTATATGAATTAAAGTTAAGACTCCCATTATGCTTGGATGACTTATGGACTTGAAGACTTCTATTTTTGTGAAGGTTGGCTTGGAATGTCAATTGTAGTCTTATCTGTCAAATTGTATATATTTGATTCCATTTATGTAATGTGTACATGAGTGCACTCCTTACAATGTATTTGACATGTATGAGATGAGGCCGGAGGCCAATGACTTGTATTTGTATTCTATGCAGTTTTGACTTCATGAAATGTTATGAAAATATTAAAAAATGTTAAGTTATTGTCTCACTATGTTTGCATCGGGTGTGAGAATTCTATTTTGATTCTTCTGTAGGATCTCATTAATCATGCATGAAGTGTGGCCAAGGGCCAAATGGTAATTTCCAATCATTTGTTAATTTTGGTTTTTTTCAAAATTTCCATTTCAAATTCATTTTCGCCTTTTTGGCTGTCGGGGGGTCGGATTTTGCATCGATCGTTTCCGGGAGCCGCAGACCATTCCCGTGTGCTCAAAATCACTTATTACATTTGCGTGCATATTCATTTCAGCCTAGAAGTGCACTTGGGGTCAAAAGTATGTTTGGTGCAAACTTACATTTTTTGCCGTTTTGAGCCTAAATTGAGCATAAGGGAATTTTGGGGTTTTATCATGAAAAATAAAAATTTCTTTTGGCTAGAAATCATGATTTTGAGGGGGGTTTCTTCTTTGTGTTTTTTTCAAAAAGGCCCAGAAAGTCCTCAAAATTGCATTTCAAGGTTGCATTTCAGGTGCACCCTACAGCAGTTCGAGCGCTCTAAAGGGGGGTTCAAGCACTCTAACTTTGGGCAGAACTCTTGGGGCAATTTTTGAGTGCTCGAAGCCCTTGCTCGAGAGCTTGAGGAGTAGTTCACGGGTGTATGTGTGTCTTGGTTCAGCACTGCACCTCTGACTTCAAATTATCATATCTTCTTCGTTTTAACTCTGAATCAGGCGATTCTTGAGTCTAAATTGACCATGTTGAAGTAAGCTTTCTAATGGTACCAATTTCAGAATCAGATTATTCTTGTAGATTAAGATATTCGAGTTTCGGGATGTAGTGTCAGAATTTGGTTCGAACCGGGATGTGGTTTCCATTCCTTCAACTTCAAGACATTATATCTTTGCCGTCCGGACTCCGAATCAAGTGATTCTTGAGTCTATCTTCATTAATTTTTCATTTTCTTTCCAATGGTGTGTATGGTGGCACCCATTTCAGTGTAGAATGACCATTTTGCCCCTAGGTTCATTCTTATCCGTTTTTGAAATGTTGCTTCTGTATTTTCTTCCTTTGGGTTTCGTGACCTCATTGAGGGTCACATCGATGTCTTAGAGGAGTGTTGCATATCTAGAGACCATTTTTCTATCTTTTGCTTCCGCATTTTAGATCCGTTTTCAGTCATCACAGGACACACTGGGTTGAAAAATCTAGGGTCGTCACAGGTGGTATCAGAGCTCCTAGGTTTGAAAACCTTAGGACGACGGGTTTTGGGTGCATATCATGCTTTTATTGATATGCTCTATGTGTTTATATACTTTCTGATAACATATTTTGGTTGATAATATGTTTATGTGCTTACGTGCTACATATTGTATGCTGTTTGTTTAGCATTATTTTATTCTAATGTAAAGAGCATGACATGTGACGTATGCTAAATTAGAATTGTATATGCATAATTGTGTTGCATATTTGGCATGACACGGGATTGGTCATTGAGGCACGAGTTGAGGTTGATGGTGATTGTAGTCACAGTTTCGTGGTAGTATAGGTTGTTGTCGACCTAGTATTGGTTTTGACGTAGGTGGATGGTCACCTTTTGTTTAGGCTCTTGTGAGATGAGTCATTTGGCATTACCGTAGTGGTGGATTTGTTAGTTTTGTGCCATTATGAGATTATGGACCTCTTAGGATCCTTGATTGTCCAGGAAGATTCCTCTGAGATTGCAATTTTCGTGGGCAGGTACGTTTGTGGGCGGGTGCATGGCACTGTCATGCTACCATACTGGCTAGCTAGAAGTACAGTTCGGATGGAATCAATGTTGGTTTTATTGTGATATGTGTTGTCCTTTTGGTTGGTGATGATGTGAGTTTTGTTTTGAGCGTCTGGTGTTGAGACGGTGATTGATGGTCATTTTGAGGATGATTTTAGAGATTGATTCGGTTGTCTGATTGTATGGCTAAAGTAGCCATTTTGTTTGAGTTCTCTTTGTGTGATGATACTTTTAGGATCGAGTCGATTGATCGATGTTTTGGGTTGGTGAGAGCATTGCATTGTTAGTGTCATTTATAGTGTCATCTCTAGATTCAGAGTTGGATTGTTGGAGCCTTACCATTATGGTAAAGGCTCACGTTTGTTTTGAGACAGGTTGTTGTCGCATTGGTTTTGGAGTCAGTTTATGGCTAGGAATTGTCCTTCCTTTTACCTAGACAATCTAGGACACGATGTCCATGGGGTTCATTGTTGCATCATTTTATTTTCTGTAGTTTCATTTACTACCATGCTAGTAGTATAATTTATGTTATTGTGATGCATAAGTAGGTGGAGGTCTATCCACATTGGTTTCTTGTTGTGTGGCATTAGCATGCCTTATTTATATGCTTAGAGATGCCATGTTGTTATTGTGTTTTTGTGACATGACTTTTGTGCTTACGTGGAGAAGTGTTGCATGTATCATTGATTTTTATCTATGTAAGTAGATTTATTTCTCAGTAGTTGCATTTCCTTGTTATATGTATAACTTCCAGGTTTGGTTTTCCCCATTCGTTTCCCGCGGTCGCACGTAGTGTGTATGCGGGTTTCCACAAAAGTTTTGTGTTGGTTCGTGTTAGGGACTTCACAAGGAGTGAGTTTCTTCTTTTCGTTGCATTGTGCATAGCTTTGGGGTTGGTTGGTCCATGAGGATCACCATTGTTGTCTTGAGTCCTTGGTGAGGATTTGGTTGATTTTGGTCGACTTACTTCCATGTAGGGGGTGAAGTCTTTGACCTTGTTGTCTTTCATTTCAGAGACTGAGTCGTGGTGTTGTCCTTTTTAGGACTGGTGGTTCCCTTTCCTTCGTGTCTTCCCTTGGGGAGTTTCTTCCGTGGTTGTTGACGGGTTGAGGTGCTCAGAATGAGTTGATTGGTGTGAGATCATTTTATGGGGACTTGTGTCCATATCATTGAGGATTTATTTGATTGTGATGTGAGCTCGATACTCTTTTGAGGATGCCTTTTGGAGACTTGTTTCAGTTTTGGAGACCTTGATGTGGTTGACTCTTGGGAGGAGTTTTGAAAGATCGTTGTTGGATCTGGCTTGTTTGTGGAGCTTTCTCGTCCTAGTTATGACTAGGCGTAGTTTTGAGGAATCGTAGTTCTAGTGATTGTTTATGGATCGATGGAAAATTGAGGAATTTTGATTTAGCTTGGTGTGGCCAAGTACGGTTTAGAGAGACTCATTTTGTGATTTTGATTGTTGTCAGAATTTTGATATGTGTGCCACTTAGTGGACTTGTATTTCGAGGATTTAGTTATCCACGATAGGAATGCGGATATGATGTTTGATTACGGTGTAGTCTTGTAGTTGATCTGTTTCAGGGAGATATGAAGGACTTTCGATGAAATGTCTTATCGTGAGGTTCATTTTGATTTCTGTAGGCGTTGCTTTGCTTGTCAGGTTTTGGATTCCTGATTAATGTTGTTAATAAGGGTATTTTGAGACATTGGAGATGTTGGTTTTGCTGTATTGAGGATTTGGGGCCTTAAGCATAGCGGTACCTATAGCATTGTTATCAAAGTTTTGGGATTGGCCAGGATGGTCCGGCCGGACATCTTTGGACCATATCTCAACTCTCACAAAATGTTGGTCCCCGTAGTGCTTTTGGTAATGATCATTTTTGACATTGACGTCATTTGTATCGAGAGGTTTCATGGGTAGACCTAGTGAGGGGCAGGTTATGAACTAGTGCCTTATACTGTCATGCTACCGTACAAAGTTGTGTATTGTGAGCGAGTACTAGTTGCCGTCGGTGCTACCTTACTGACGAGTAAGTGTGGGCGGGCACTAGGTACTGTCATTGCTACCACACATTTGAGTGCGTCGTGGGTGGGTTTTGGTCACTATTCGTACTGCCACGTTGTGTTTGTTCTGTACCCTGATTTGACACGTGATTATTTTGGAGTCCTTTTTGGTGGATGTGTTTTGGATCCGTTTGATGGTTCGTCAAGAGGGATGACTACGGTTGTTGTCTTCCGTTCCTTTGTTGACCTTGAGTTTTGTGTGTGAGTTCAGACTTGTTGTGTGGCCATGTAGTCATTTTTCCATTAACAGGTTGTCTTGTCATGAGCACGTGGGTGCAAATGACATTGGGTTGTGGGGTTCCTTTCAGCTTTGAGGTCGCTTTTGCAGCATGTTGTGTGGGATACTCGGAGATGTACTCTGTAATTTTTTGGTTTCGCCTTTTGTTGGTTGGGGCTGGATTTCGGGGACGAAATCCCTTTAAGGTGGGAAGGTTGTAATGACCCGGTCATTTTTCTTCCTTTTCCTTTTCTCGGATTTTTACGGATATTTTTTTTCCTTTGTCTTTTCCATTCTGTGTTCAGGTTTTCGTCACTTGATGTCGTCTTGAGTGCTCTGGAATGATTTCTGAGGCTCTTTTCCTTGGATTGACAACTTCCGTTAGGGATTGTGTCATTTCCAAATTTTTATTTTTCCAAACACTATTCACTTTTGTCTTTTTCTCGTTTATCATTTTCCTTGCACAAGTTCACTTTTTGTGTTCGGATTTGATTCTGGTTTTGTATGCATCCATGATATTTAAATTCCATACTATATTTATTTTCACTTTTGTATAAAAGCATGCTAAGTGCTTACTTTTTTTGTAAAGGGTATAGACGCATAACCTTTTTGTAATTTTCCTAACTTTAGGGGTTTTGTGTAATTACTGTAAAGTAATTATTTTTCATCTTAGGGACCATTTTGCAATTTAATTTTCGAATCTTGGAACATTGTTGAGTTGAGATGGCTGGGGTTTGGCTTTAGTACGGGGACGTGAGTCCTCTAAGTCATTGAGATAGTTCGCACTTAGGGTGGTCTTCCCTGTGGGTTAGTGCCCGGAATAACCATTGAGGTCTCGCCAGAATTCCGAGCTCAGATGTCCAAGTCTTCCACTATTTGGTTTCGCGTTAAATTCCAAGTTAACAATCATGTTTATATTGTAACTTGTGGTTTTGGTTATTGGTGATTTTGATGTTGTTAAGTGCATCCATGTTTATGATTTTAATGAATCATTTTGATGTTGTTAAGTACATCTATGCTTATGATTTTAATGAATCATTTTGATGTTGTTAAGTACATCCATGTTTATGATTTTAATGAATCATTTTGATGTTGTTAAGTACATCTACGTTTATGACTTTAATGAATCATTTTGATGTTGTTAAGTACATCCATACTAAATTGATATATTTAGTTGGTTGCACACTTTTAGATTTCTAGCTGATAACCTAGAGAACCTTTGTCTTGAGATGTGGTATTAGATGTTCTAATTATGCTAAATTGTTATATTTAGTTGATGTTGCATTTTAGACTTCAAGTTGATTACCTTGAGAATCTATATGTTGTTGCTTTGTGTAAGCATGCTCCTATGTTGTTGCTTTGTGTAAGCATGACCCTATGTTGGTAAAATTGCATGAATGAGGTGATGGATGCTAGAAATGATCTTAGGTAGCTAGGATGCTCCTTGAGTCTCACCTTTGACATAGACGTTAGGTGGAATGAACCACAATAATTAAATCATGCAAACTTGTAAAACGTAGGTCGATGCATGCTCATTTCGTACGAGTAGCTTTATGTTACTCACCCCTACGATACTGGGGCATATTTCAGGTACAGGAATTAAAGTTAAGACTCCCATTATGCTTGGATGACTTATGGACTTAAAGACTTCCATTTTTTGTGAAGGTTGGCTCGGAATGTCAATTGTAGTCTTATCTGTCAAAATGTATATATTTGATTCCATTTTTGTAATATGTATATGAGTGCTCTCCTTACAATGTATTTGACATGTATAAGATGAGGCCGGAGGCCAATGATTTGTATTTGTATTCTATGTTGTTTTGACTTCATGAAATATTATGAAAATATTGAAAAATGTTAAGTTATTGTCTCACTATGTTTGCATCGGGTGTGAGAATTCTATTTTGATTCTTCCGTAGGATCTCATTAATTATGCATGAAGTATGGCCAAGGGCCAAACGATAATTTCCAATCATTTGTTAATTTTGATTTTTTTCAAAATTTCCATTCCAAATTCATTTTCGCCTTTTTGGCCGTCGGGGGGTCGGATTTTGCATCGGTCGTTTCCGGGAGCCGCGTGATAAGCGCCGAATATTGCATATTCAAGCGCCCTTAGCTGCATTAGTTAAATCCATTATTTGATTATTCTTTATAAATTATCTTTATTTGCATGTTTTTATATATTTTCAGGTTCATTGGCCAAAAAGGAGCAAAAATGGTGTTTTATTCAATCTTTGAATAGCAATGTGCTCAAGGCTAAGTTCTGGCAGCAGTTGAATCTGACTTTGCTCACCATTTTTGACTGATCAAACTCGAGAACTGGACTTCCATTAAAACATGACATATTTAGAGCTTCGAATTAACTTTCTAAATCTTCAAACGGTTCATCATTTGGAGTTCGGAGCAGAAAGTTATGGCTGTTCTACCAAAGTAGTGCAAAGCAGGTCAAGAGGAAGGAGTTTACTGGTCTAACTTCGAGCGCTCGAAGTGCTTAGTTCGAGCGCTCGAAGTGCTAGTTCTAGCGCTCGAACTATGGGCAGATTACTCTCCGGGAACCATCACTTCAGCCCACTTGCACCTTGCTTCCCTCATCTCTGATTTCCATCTTTATGGGTAGGTTGGAGATGTCTTTTAGTGGTTTTTTGTGCCTTGTTTGGTGGAGAGGAATGTCTACAAAGGAGGGGAACCACACAAACAAGAGGATATCCCATCTTTATAAGATTTTTGGAGAGAGAAAGAGGAGAAAAAGATAGAGTTCTTGAAGCCAAAGGAAGGGAACTCGAAAATGGAGGTTGCAACCAAGCTTCTTCCCTCTTCTAAAGCTTCCATGGGTAACTAATCCTCCATCTAGGGAGGTGATGAGGCCCCTCCCTTGTAAGCATGTTCTAATTTAGGCTATATTTTGGGGATTACAATGTATATTCTTTGGTCTTTCCATGGTCTAAAGCATTTTGCCTTTTGTAATGGATCTTCATGTATTTAAATGATTAATGTTGAGTCAATTATCTATCTTTGATGGTTTATTCATTTAATCATGTTGCTTGCACTCTCATGGTGATAATGGTAGTGAGATTATGAAATGGTTTAATGGCATGTTGATAAGGACTTTGATAGATCATTGCTTAAGTGAAACCTTTGATGATTTATGCTTATTTCTTACCTTCATGTGCTTCACCATTTTTTCTAGGGCTTGATAGTCTTTCATTCAAGTAAATGTGGCTAAGCTACACCTTAGCTAGGTAGTCTAAACATGTTAACCTTTGATGGATCATGCTTGCTTCAGATGTAATGAACTTTTTGAGGATATTATAGCAACCAAGTGTTGCTATGTATCATGACCATAGTATATATTGTTTTCCCCCAATTTAGCTCTAATCTGGCATGTGTATAGGGATGGAGGCAGATTCATTTCCCTAGTCCTCTTTACTTGTATTTCATCTCCCTTCAACTCTTGCAAACTTTTACTTTATGCACTTTAATTTCATAGCTTAAGTGACAACCAACAAATCCTCTATGAACACCTCTATCATTCTAAAAAGACTCTAGACACTTAGGTTGCCATAGATTAGCGCAGTCCCAGTGGTTCGACTTACCCGACCAATAGCCCTATTTTACAATGATTCGTGCTATTGCGAAGGTTGATTTATAATTGTAATCGACTCAACCGATCAATTTTTGGCGCCGTTGCCGGGGACTGCAAACGGTTTAGCAACCGAAATTTTAGGGTTAATTTTAGTGTGATTGTTAATATCATGAATTGTGAATATTTCTTGTGTAGTTTGACCATCTTTGTGTTTTAAGTGTTTGTGAGATTCTAGGAACTCGATGCTCACTGAGGGAATGTTAGCAAATTTGTAAGTCTAGGGGACTTTAGGTAAGTTTCTTGACCTTCTTGTTTCGAATTTGTAATATATTGTGCATGTGTTAACCTTAGTGATAATTTAGTTTTAAAGCCCTGGTGGAGGCTATTATCTTGTTTAAATTTCCTGTACAAGCATCGGTCCTTGTCGTGGCCATTTAAATTCTGTCTTGATAATTGAGGAGAATGGGAACATCGTATGTGGAGTTGGGAATGATGAATAGTAGCATTGATAGCATTATATATTGTTGATGTTTGGCCGTAGATCGCTCTCCCTACCAACTCTTGACTCGCCAGTTGACATAAATTCACTTGAAAGAACGCTTAGACGAAACCTTAGGGAATCTTCTAGCGTAAGAGAGCTTGAAACTGAATTTAACACCATGGTTGAAAATGTAAGAGATGTTAGAAATGAGGGAATTAGGGCTGAAATTCCAAATGAAGAGCCAATGACTTTCAGGGACCATTTCATCCCTACTACATATGCTTCACCTTCATGCATAGTGATGCCAAACATTGATGCGGCTTAATATGAGATCAAATCAAGTACCATTTAAATGCTTCCATCTTTCCATGGCCTTGATAATGAAGATCCGTATAAGCACCTTGATGAATTCCTTGAAATCTGTTCGACCATCCGGTTGAGAGGTTTTCCTGAGAATGCACTCCATCTGCATCTTTTCCCATTTTCTTTAAAAGATAGGGCAAAATATTGGTTAAACTCACTCACTCCAAATTCCATCACTTCTTGGGCTCAATTACAGCAAGAATTCCTTAAGAAGTATTATCCGGTGAGTAAAACCAACCAAATGAGGCTTTCCATTCTTAGCTTTTCTTAAACGGATGGAGAACAACTTTACGAGACTTGGGAAAGGCTACAAGACCTTCTTAGAAAATGTCCGCATCATTTGATTCCAAAATGGCAATAAGTGCAAGCTTTCTATGCTGGCTTAACCGAACCCCATAGATTCATGGTTGACTCTTCTTGTGGTGGGATGTTCATGTCCAAGAATGCAGATGAGGCTTGGACCCTACTAGAGAATTTAAGCAAAAATTCACTTCAACATAATTCTCGTAGGGCTCCGACCTCAACCAATGCAAAGAACACTAACCCGTGTCAACTAAAATCAATAAGGGAGGAATCATCCCAAGTGGATGCCATAGCTCATAAATTCTATCAATTGATGGCACCACATCTCTCTCCTTCATTATCTCAAAATTCGGTAAGTTCGGTATGCTTATCATGTACTAGTCTATTCCATCTCATGAAAGATTACCCCACACCGGAGCAATATTCCAATCCAAATGAAGAGCAAGCTAATGCCATGTTCTCAAGATCCGAGAATAATCCCTATTCCAATACCTACAATCCGGGATGGCGAGATCACCCTAATTTTTCGTGGCGGCAACAAGCCCCACAAAATTCCCAATTCCAAAATCAAGGGCATCAAAATCAGCACCCTCCTCAATTTCAAAATAGGCAATTTCCAGCCTCCTCAAGCTACCGTCCTCCGTATAATCCAAAGTCTCTAATCAACCTCCGGTCTACCCAACTGATGAAATTGTGGCTGCAAACAAGCAAATGATGGAGTCATTAAATAAGCAAATCATGGACTCCAACAAGTAACTCTTGACATCTTTGCAGCCTACTCTTCAAATGGTTCACTCTCATACTCAATCCATAGCTAAGCTCGAAAATCAAGTGGGCCAAATAGCTAACTCTGTGAACCAATTGCTTCAAAAGGATAAGGGTAAGCTTCCTGCTCAACCATTTGAAAATCCTAGAGGGATGCATGCGATTAATGAAACCCCTCCATCGAGTGGGCCGAGTCATGAGCATGTTCAAGCAATCACCACCCTTAGGAGTGGTAGAGTGGTTGACAACAAGGTTGATGGAGACAAAAATGGAAAAGAACCTCCTTTAAGAAATCCAAATTCAAGCTCTTCCAATCAAATTCCAAGCTCTTCTCGTACAAATACCATTCACGGAAATCCCACACATGTTAACCCAAATGTGGAAACTACTTATAAGCCAAAAGCTCCGTTTCCATAATGTCTTCAAGAGTCAACACACATTGGGAACAAGAATTGTAAAATTCAAGACATGTGGGAAGTTTTCAAGCAAGTGAAGATCAACTTGCCCCTCTTGGATGCTATCAAGCAAATCCCTCCCTATGCGAAATTTCTCAAAGACTTGTGCACTCAAAAGCGCACTTCTAAAAGTCATTTGCCAAAGAAAGTGAGGTTAACTGAAAATGTTAGTGCTATCATTCAGCACAGCACTCCTCCAAAGTATAAGGATCCGGGTGCCCCCACAATCTCTTGTGTCATTGGTGACAACAAAATCGAGAAGGCCCTCCTTGACTTAGGAGCTAGTGTGAATTTAATTCCATACTCAGTTTACTTACAGCTTGGCCTAGGAGATTTGAAGCCGACTTCCGTGGTTTTGCAACTTGCCGATAGATTGGTCAAGCATCCACGAGGCATTCTTAAGGATGTTATCATCCAAGTGGATAAATTCTACTTCCCGGTAGACTTTGTGGTTCTTGACACGGAACCGGTCCACGATAAAAAAAAGCATATTCCAGTGATCCTTGGTAGGCTATTCTTAGCTACGGCTAATGCATCAATTAATTGCCGAACCGGGGTGATGGACATTGCTTTTGGAAACATGCAAGTCAAACTCCATATCTTTCATGCAACTCAACATTCTTCCAATGAGGATGATTGTTTTCTTGTTGATGTCATTGATGAAGTGGTTGAAGAATCTCTCCCCTTCATTCTAAGCAAGGACCCCTTTGAAACTTGCATGTCTCATTTCGACTTCTTAAACTTTGATATTGACCAATCCATCCAAGAAGTTAATTCTCTGCTTGATGTCGACGCTATTATGGATATTCCCCCTTAGAAAATTCTAAGAGAGCCGCTTCCTCAGCTTTCCATTACTCCTCCGGTTCCGTCTTTGAAATCTCCACCACTACTTGAGCTTAAGCCGCTCCCGGCCCATCTCAAGTATGTATTCCTTGGTTCAAATCAAACTCTCCCGGTCATCATTGCATCAGATCTTCTAAAGGACCAAGAAACCAACCTTTTAGCGGTGCTACAAGAGCACAAAGAAGCTATTGGTTGGGCAGTGGCTGACTTGAAGGGAATTGACCCCTCCATTTGTATGCACCGCATTCATATGGAGGATGACGTAAAGCCTACTAGAGAGGTTCAGCGCCGGTTAAATCCTAACATGAAGGAAGTGGTAATGAAGGAAGTAATAAAATTGTTAGATGCGGGAATCATCTACCCCATCTCTGATAGCAAGTGGGTAAGCCCCACACAAGTTGTTCCCAAGAAATCCGGTCTCACTGTTGTTGCAAATTCAGCGGGTGAGCTCATGCCACAACGAACCACCACCGGGTGGCGTGTGTGTATTGATTACCGGAAGCTCAATTCGTCAACTAGGAAAGATCATTTTCCATTACCATTTATTGATAAAATCTTAGAAAGGCTAGCCGGCCAAAGTTACTATTGTTTTCTCGACAGTTATTCCGGCTATAACCAAGTGGCAATCGCCCCTCAAGATCAAGAGAAAACAACATTCACATGTCCCTTTGGAACTTTTGCATATCGACGCATGCCTTTTGGGCTATGCAATGCTCCTGCAACGTTTTAAAGGTGTATGATGTCCATATTTTCCGATATGGTTGAAAAATTCTTGGAAGTTTTCATGGACGATTTTTCTGACTTTGGCTCCTCCTTTGATTCTTGTCTCAACAATTTATCTCTTGTACTCCAAAGATGTAAGGAGACAAATCTAATTCTAAGTTGAGAGAAAAGCCATTTCATGGTCCAAGAAGGCATTGTTCTAGGACATGTCATCTCTAAACGGGGAATCAAGGTAGACAAGGCCAAAGTTGAGTTAATTTCTAATCTTCCTCCTCCGAATTCCGTCCATCAAATCCGTTCTTTTCTTGGCCATGCCGGATTCTATCGTCGCTTCATCAAAGACTGTAGCAATGTCTCACGGCCCTTGTGTAATCTCTTAGCCAAGGATGTTCCATTCGATTTTGATGAAGCTTGTATGGAAGCTTTCATTAAACTTCGCACTCTGCTCTCATCTGCCCCAATAATGAAACCGCCTAATTGGTCTCTTCCTTTTGAGATCATGTGTGATGCATCCGACTATGCATTAGGCGCGGTTTTGGGCCAACGTGTGGACAAGCTCCCATACGTCATTTATTACGCTAGTTGAACTCTTTCTGATGCTCAATTAAATTACACAACTACTGAAAAAGAGTTGTTAGCTGTAGTTTATGCCTTGGACAAATTCCGCTCCTATCTTCTAGGTTCCAAGGTCATAGTTTTCTCGGATCATGCCGCCCTTCGGCATTTGCTATCAAAAAAAAGAGACCAAACCCCGCTTGATTCGATGGATACTCTTACTTCAAGAGTTCGACATTGAAATTCGGGATAAAAAAGGGGCAGACAATGTTGTCGCTGATCATCTCTCTCGCTTACTCATTGAAAAATCTTCCGATTTCGCTGTTGTCCGTGATTCTTTTCCGGATGAGTAACTCTTCCAAATTTCCCATGCAAATCTTCTATGGTTTGCGGATATTGTTAACTACCTTACGGTAGGTAAAATTCCAACTCATTGGTCCAAACAAGAGAAGGACCGGTTCTTTTCCCAAGTCAAGCATTTCTTTTGGGAAGATCCGGAGCTATTCAAATACTGCCCGGACCAAATCATCCAACGATGTATTCCCGAAACTGAGACCACAAGCATTCTCAATTTCTCTCATACTCTTGCTTGTGGAGGCCATTTCAGTGCCAGAAAGACCGCTCACAAAGTTCTTCAAAGCGGATTCTATTAGCCCCCCTTGTTTCGAGATGCATACAATTTATGTAAATCATGTGAAAGATGCCAAAGGCTCGGATCCATGTCCAAAAGAGACATGATGCCCCTCAATTCCATATTAATAATTAAAATTTTTGATGTGTGGGGAATCGACTTCATGGGACCATTTCCATCTTCTTATGGCTACGAGTACATCCTTGTAGCGGTGGACTACGTTTCCAAATGGGTGGAAGCCGGGGCCACCAGAACCAGTGATCATAAAGTTGTGATCGAGTTCATTCAATCTAACATCTTTAGTCATTTTGGTACGCCCCGAGCAATCATCAGTGATGGCGGATCACATTTCAGAAATCGTTATCTTAAATCCGTCCTTTCTAAGTATTCCATCATCCATAAGGTTGCTACACCTTACCATCCTCAAACGAGTTCATTATTTGGAGTTTGGAGCAGAAAGTTATGGCTGTTCTACCAAATTAGTGCAAAGCAGGTCAAGAGGAAGGAGTTTAATGGTCTAACTTCGAGTGCTCGAAGTGCTTAGTTCGAGCGCTCGAACTATGGGCAGATTACTCTCTGGGAACCATCACTTCAGCCCACTTGCACCTTGTCTCCCTAATCTCTGATTTCCATCTTTATGGGTTGGTTGGAGATGTCTTTTAGTGGTTTTTTGTGCCTTGTTTGGTGGAGAGGAATGTCTACAAAGGAGGGGAACCACACAAATAAGAGGATATCTCATCTTTGCAAGATTTTTGGAGAGAGAAAGAGGAAAAAAAGATAGAGTTCTTGAAGCCAAAGGAAGGGAGCTCGAAAATGGAGGTTGCAACCAAGCTTCTTCCTTCTTCTAAAGCTTCCATAGGTAACTAATCCTCCATCTAGGGAGGTGATGAGGCCCCTCCCTTGTAAGCATGTTCTAATTTAGGCTATATTTTGGGGATTACAATGTATATTCTTTGGTCTTTTCATGGTCTAGAGCATTTTGCCTTTTGTAATGGATCTTCATGTATTTAAATGATTAATGTTGAGTCAATTATCTATATTTGATGGTTTATTCTTTTAATCATGTTGCTTGTACTCTCATGGTGACAATGGTAGTGAGATCATGAAATGGTTTAATGGCATGTTGATAAGGACTTTGATAGATCATTGCTTAGGTGAAACCTTTGATGATTTATGCTTATTTCTTACCTTCATGTGCTTCACCATTTTTTCTAGGGCTTGATAGTCTTTCATTCAAGTAAATGTGGTTAAGCTACACCTTAGCTAGGTAGTCTAAACATGTTAACCTTTGATGGATCATGCTTGCTTCAGATTTAATGAACTTCTTGAGGATATTATAGTAACCAAGTGTTGCTATGTATCATGACCATAGTATATATTGTTTTCCCCCAATTTAGCTCTAATCTAGCATGTGTCTAGGGATGGAGGCGGATTCACTTCCCTAGTCCTCTTTACTTGTATTTCATCTCCCTTCAACTCTTGCAAACTTTTACTTTATGCACTTTAATTTCATAGTTTAAGTGGCAACCAACAAATCCTCTATGAACACCTCTATCAGTCTAAAAAGACTCTAAACACTTAGGTTGCCATAGATTAGCGTAGTCCCAGTGGTTCGACTTACCCGACCAATAGCCCTATTTTACAATGATTCATGCTATTGCGAAGGTTGATTTATAATTGTAATCAACTCAACCGATCACCGCGGACCATTCCCACGTGCTCAAAATCACTTATTACATTTGCGTGCATATTCGTTTCAGCCTAGAAGTGCACTTGGGGTCAAAAGTATGTTTAGTGCAAACTTACATTTTTTGCCGTTTTGAGCCTAAACTGAGCATAAGGGCATTTTGGGATTTTATCATGAAAAATAAAATTTTTCTTTTGGCATGGTTGGCTAGAAATCATGATTTTGAGTGGGTTTCTTCTTTGTGTTTTTTTCAAAAAGGCCCAGAAAGTCCTCAAAATTGCATTTCAAGGTTGCATTTTAGGTGCAGCCTGCAGCAGTTCGAGTGCTCTAAAGGGGGGTTCGAGTGCTCTAACTTTGGGCAGAACTCTCAGGGCAATTTTTAGCACTCGAAGCCCTTGCTCGAGTGCTCAAGGTACTGTTCACGGATGTATGTGTGTCTTGGTTTAGCACTACACCTCCGATTTCAAATTTTCATATCTTCTTCGTTTTAACTCCGAATCAGGCGATTCTTGAGTCTAAATTGACCGCGTTGAAGTAAGCTTTCCAATGGTACCAATTTAAGATTTAGATTATTCTTGTAACTTAAGATATTCAAGTTTTAGTGATGTAGTGTCAGAATTTGGTTCGAACCGGGATGGGGTTTCCATTCATTCAACTTCAGGACTTGATATCTTTGCCGTCCGGACTCCATATCAAGTGATTCTTGAGTCTATCTTTATTAATTTTTCGTTGTCTTTCCAATGGTGTGCACGGTGGCACCCATTTCAGTGTGGAATGACCATTTTTCCCCTAGGTTCATTCTTATCCATTTTTGAAACGCTGCTTCCGCATTTTCTTCCTTTAGGTTTTGTGACCTCGTTGAGGGTCACATCGATGTCTTAGAGGAGTATTGTATCTCTAGAGACCATTGTTCTATCTTTTGCTTCCACATTTTGGATGCGTTTTGGGTCGTCACAGGACACACTAGGTTGAAAAATCCAGGGTCATCACACAACTACACTATCATGCATTTAAATAAGTTTTGTAATAATGTTATAGTCCAAACAATTGCTAAATTAATTTAAGCAATTTAATTCTTTCCATCCGGTAACAGCGTACTAAGTTCTCTACTCGTATTCTGTTTTATCCTCCAACACGGAGCCATACACTATGCCCCAAGTCCAATTTTTTAATTAAAAGACTTCACCATGTATTTAAAATTTAATCTAGAATTATGATATAGCACTTTAAATTGTCCAACCAAAACTAGACAACAAATCTCCTTCCAGCCGTTAACCGTACGCACAGTTGTTAAATTAGTGCACTGTTAATTTCATTCACTTAGAGGTCAACCTTACCCAATTTAAGGACTTAATAACACTCAAAACCATCCCTCTAATCCCTCTGTAAAACCCCAGAGTCAACAGAATAGTTCCCATACTCCAACAGTAACCAAACAGTTTGTAAAAAAAAAAATTCAGAAAACACTATTGAAAAGAGCCTTCTCTAAAAAACTGGAGAAGGCTCCAAATCACCTAGAGCCTTCTCTAAAAAACTGGAGAAGGCTCTAAGTTACAAGAGACGTCTCCAACTAAGGGAGAGCCTTCTCTAAGTTTTTCAAGAGCCTTCTCTTTTTCCTCTACACGTCTTCTGCTTCATCTCCGGCACATCCAACCTTACTATTCTTCCTCTAAATTGAACTTACAAGTCTTAAATTACATCTAGTATTAATCCAGACTTTGATTTATTGTAGTAAAATTCAATACCAAAACTAACACTGTGGTGACTTCTATGTTAAAACAGAAACGGTAAAAGCCATACATGACAGAACTATTGCAAACCAGTTTTCACAAATAACAGATGATCAAAGTCAAATATAAAAATCATGCATTTTAAACAAGATTTATATTCATGCTATAATCAAACAAATTGTTAAAATGAAATTAAACAATTCAGTTCCTCCCATCCATTAGCCGTATGCTAAATTGTTTACTTTTATACCGTTCCATTCTTTTACATAGGACATAAACCATGCAATAAGAGATTTTAATAACTCTTAAAACTTCACTTAGGAACCCCAGTACACTCATAAAGTAGTTCAAGAACATTAAACCATCCAAACACTGCCCAGAAAACTTTAAAAAATAATTCCCGTGGGAGAGCCTACTCTAAAACTTGTAGAGCAGGCTCCAGAAAACAAAAGAGCAGGCTCCAAATTCTTGGAGCCTTTTCTAGATAGGTAAATCCACCTTCACCTATCCTAGAGCCAGCTCTACAATGGGGGGGAGCCAGCTCCCTCCTCCTGGATCCGGCTTTCTCCCTCTCTGAGAGCCGTCTCTTGTGTCTATGCTTTCTGCGACCTTCTTCTTCAATGTCGGCCGCTTTTAACCCTTTTTATCTGGTTTTAAACTATTCCTAAAAGTCTTAACTATGTCCAGTACAATTCCCATGGTGTGTTTATAGCATTTGAAATCCAATACAGAGATTACAAGTTCTACAAACTAAACATGCTTTATGAACACAATTTAAATCAGACATGCATGAACTATACTTGAACAGATTTCAACACATACAGAGCATCAATATAACATCCAATATAACTGTAAAACTCAGTTCATGATTACTAAACCCTAGAGGCTACCTAAGTGCACAGAACACAAGCCAAAGGGAAGGAGGAAGAAAAGAACTTACCTTTATAGTTTTGGATTCAAAACTCTGTTGCCATCATTCTAAGTTTTTCCCGACGATCCAATTCACTGTTCAATCTCTTATTACTCCATCTTCCTCTCTCCTATGTCCGTCCTTCAAGCCACGGCCAAACCCTTACCAAAGTTGCTTTGTTTGTTTCTCACAACCTCTCTCTGTTCCTCTCTATTTTCTCTCAACAACTCTGAACGTAAATAGGGTCTGTGTTTGCTAAAACCCTAAGGTGCCATACTGTTATATATATAACTAGACTTAATAAAACCCTACTCCCTGTAGGACTAAAGATAGAACCCTAATCTAAATCCTAGTCGGCCCAAAGAACAAAACCTAAGTTATCATCCACGGTACCTAAATTATAATCTACGGCTCCACATACGTGACGTTCAAAAGACTGTAAGTAATTAACGTAATTAAAATACAATTAATTAATGTAACCACCGAAAATCAAAATACAATTAATTAATTCAAATAAACACAATAAAAAAAATAAAAAAAACAATTCATTTAAATAAAACAATTAATTAAAATAAACCACTATTCAAATAACCAATTTGACACATAGAATCAAATTTAAATTCCAATCTTATCCTTTTGAAAACTAGGGGTATTACAAATAGATATAGATGTTTGGAAAGCCACTGAACAAGGAGACCATATTCCAACCAAAATAGTAGATGGTGAAAAAGTTCTAACAACCAATATTGAATGGACCCTCAATGACCGTAGGCTTGTACAATGCAATGTCAAGTCTATCACTAATCTCTATTATGCCTTAAGCAAAGACAAATTCAATAGAGTTAAGGATTGCGAAACGGCCAAAGAAATTTGGGATAAACTTGAAATTACCTATGTAGGTACTAGTCATGTTAAGAAATCTAAAATGAATATGCTCGTCCATAAATAAAAACTTTTTACCATGAACAACAAATAAATTATTAGTGAAATGTACTCTCGTTTTACTAACATTGTGAATCCTTTGAAGGCTCTTGGAAGATCATATACATCGTCCGATAATGTGAGAAAAATTCTTAGGTCCTTGCCCAAAAATTGGGAAGCCAAGAAAACCGCCATCCAAGAGGCCAAAGATCTCAACAAACTCCCTATAGATGAACTCATTGGTTCGTTGATGGCTTATGAGCTAGAAATGAATGATAGAGATGAAGACAAAGAAACTCAAAAGAAGAATCTAGCTCTTCAAGCTACTACCAAAGAAGTTGCAATTGATAAAGCTCCTAAAGATGAAGATAAAGAAGAAATTGCTCTCATTACCAAAATCGTGAAAAGAGTCCTTCAAATAAAGAAGTACCAAAAGAGTTACAACTTCAAAAGAAATGGTTCATCAAATGAGCAAGGAAAAAGTGAATCACTTACTTGTCTTCATTGTGGAAAATTGGGACATTTCAAATCCAATTGCTATGCTTACAAAAATGTAAAGGAAAGGAAAAAGAAAGGCAAAGCAATGCGAACTACGTGGGAGGATGATGATTCAAATGGATCCGAAAGTGATGAATTGGTCAATCTTTGTCTCATGGCCGATGAAGATGAGGTAAATTCTAATCATGACTCATTTGATTTGGAAACTACTTATAATGAATTGGTTGATGCACATGACTATTTACTAGATGCTTTTAAAGAATTGCATGATTAATTATGCAAAATGGTTCAAAAATGTGCTAGTCTTAGAAGAGAAAAGCTTATCATCTCTCAAAACCTTCAAAAATCTCAACTTGAAAATGAAGGTTTGAAAAAGGAAAAAGAATTAGCTAAAGAATTGGCCTCAATTGACTTAATTTCTGAAAATAAATCATTGAAAGTCATTATTGAGGATCAAATTGAGATTTTAGCCAAATTCATAAAAGGTAGAGAGAATTTGGGCCTCATACTTGGAAAGCAAAGAAATGTTTATGCTAAGTATGGGCTTGGATATGATCCTCACAACAAAGATTCTTATTTATTGAAAAAGAGAAAACCTTTGAACAATTATTTTGTTTAAAAGTCCTCTTTAAGTCCAAAATGAAATTATTGTAAAAGAACTAGGATATAAGATCAATCATTGTCTTATTAGGCCATGTATGACAAAATAAATTTGGGCTATTAAAGGGACATATATGCCTCTTCCTAACTCTCATGGACCTAAGAAAATGTGCGTACCAAAAGAAGATTACTCAAATTCCTTTTGTAGGTTTGCTTAAAGACTTCATATTCATCCAAGGATAAATAGTTCCTTAATAGTGGATACTCAAGACATATGACGGGAAATCAATCAAAATTTTATTCCATCAAACCTCATAAAGGAGGAAGTGTTACGTTCGGTGATAATTCAAAAGGCAAGGTCATTGGCATTGGAACTATTGGTATCTCCTCTTCCTTATCTATTGATGACGTTCTACTTGTTTAGTATTAGCGAACTGTGTGATAAAGGATATGATGTTTTGTTTAAATTAGATAAATGTATTGTCAAAAAGGATAGTAACGAGGTATTTCATGCTCTTAGAAATGGTAATGTGTATACTTTGCTTTTGTGTGAATTACATGATCAAGATGTCAAGTGCCTTGTATCTTTAAATGAAAATAATTGGTTGTGGCATAGAAGGTTAGGTCATACTAGTATAGATTTGATTTTAAAACTATCTAAAAATGAATTAGTCAAAGGCCTCCCAAAGATTAATTTTTTTAAAGATAAAACTTGTAACGCATGCCAACTAGGCAAGCAAATTAAGTCATCATTTAAAAGGAAAAAGGACATAACAACTATAAAACCACTTGAATTAATTCATATGGACTTATTTGGTCTAGAGAGAATTGCTAGTCTTGGTGGTAAACTCTATGCATTTGTCATTGTTAATGATTACTTTAGATTCACTTGGGTGTTTTCCCTTACACATAAAAATGAGGCTCACACAATCTTTGCTAAATTTTGTAAAAGAGTCGAGAATGAAAAAAAGTGTAAGATTAAGACCATTAGAAGTGATAGAGGGAGAGAGTTTGAAATCCAAGATGTAGAAAGATTTTGTGATGAAAATTGATACAATCATAATCTTTCAGCTCCTAGAACTCCTCAACAAAATAGAGTTGTTGAAAGGAAGAATAGGTCTCTCCAAGAAATGGCTAGGACTATGTTGAATGAACATAAATCTCCTAGGACTCTATGGGCCGAAGCTATTAGTACCTCATGCTATGTCATAAATAGATTCATCATTAGAAAACTCCTTAATAAGACTCCTTATGAACTTTAGAACAAAAAGAAGCTAAATATTGGATACTTTAAAGTTTTTGGGTGTAAATGCTTCGTGTTAAAAGACAAAGATAATCTAGGAAAATTTAAACCTAAATCGGATGAAGGCATTTTCCTAGGATATTCTTCTCGTAGCAAAACATTTAGAGTGTTTAACAAAAGAACACTTATGGTTGTGGAATCTATACATATCGCATTTGATGAATCACCATTGCCCCCTCTTAGATGTTCATTGGATTATAATGAAGATGTGATTGAGATTAAAAAGAGTATTGAAAATCTTATTTTAAATGATCCAGTTCTTGAAGATCTCCCCAAAGATGATCCAAAAGAAAGCCACTCTCATAAGGACACACTTCTTAAGGCTTGGAAACAAGTGCCTAATCATCCAATAAATTAAATTATTGGTGATCCATCTGAAAGAGTAAGCACTAGATCTCAAACGAGTAATATTTGGCATTATGTGGCTTTTGTTTCCCAACTTGAACCAAAGAATATTCATGAAGCAGAAAATGATGAAACTTAGCTCTTGGCGATGCAAGAAAAACTTAACCAATTTGAAAGAAATGAAGTTTGGCAATTGACTCCAAGACATAAAGATAAAACTATCATTGGCATAAAGTGGGTATTTAGGAATAAAAAAGATGAATCAGGAATAATTGTGAGAAACAAGGCAAGGCTTATTGCTCAAGGTTATAATCAAGAAGAAGAAATTGATTATGAGGAAACCTTTGCCCTTGTAGCTAGAGTTGAAGCTATAAGAATGTTCCTTGCATTTGTATCCCATAAGAACTTTAAGTTATATCAAATAGATGTAAAAATTGTTTTCTTAAATCTTATTAAAGAAGAAGTGTATGTAGAACAACCATTGGGCTTTAAAAGCTACAATTATCCAAATCATGTTTTCAAATTGTTAAAAGCATTGTATGGTTTGAAACAAGCTCCAAGAGCTTGGTATGAAAGACTAAGTGGTTTTTTACTTGCTAATGGTTTTATTAGAGGAAAAATTGACAATGCTCTTTTTACTAAAACCATTAATACCAACTTGTTGGTCATTCAAATATACGTTGATGATATTATCTTTGAATTAACCAATAGTGTGCTATGTGAAAATTTTGCCTCAAGCATACAAAATGAATTTGAAATGAGCATGATGGATGAACTTAGCTTCTTCTTAGGGTTGCAAATCAAATAAACACTCGATGGCATTTTTGTTTGCTAATCTAAGTATGTTAAAGATTTGCTAAAGAAAATTGGCTTGGAGGAAGTCAAACATACCAATACTCCAATGAGCTCATCGTTGAAACTTGACAAAGATGAAAAGGGCACTAATGTAGATATTAAAAAATATAGAGGTATGATTGGTAGTCTCTTATATTTAACCGCAAGTAGATCGGACATCGTGTTTAGTGTATGCTTATGTGCTCATTTTCAATCTTGTCCTAAAGAATCTTATCTATGTGCCGTCGAACGCATCTTTCGTTATTTAAGTTATACCACATTTTTAGGACATTGGTATCCTAGGCATACATCATTTGACCTTGTTGGTTACTCGGACGCTGATTTTGGAGGATGCAAAGTTAATAGAAAAAGTACTAGCGGGACTTGTCACTTCAATGGACAATCATTAGTATCTTGGTCTTGTAAGAAACAAAATTCCGTAGCTCTATCAACAGCAGAAGCCGAGTATATTGCGGCCGGTAGTTGTTGCGCTCAAACACTTTACATTAAGCAACAACTTGAGGATTTTGGACTTTATTTTGATCATGTTCCTATTATGCGTGATAATACAAGTGCAATATGAATTTATAAAAATCCTATTCAGCATTCAAGGACAAAGCATATAGAAATTAGGTACCATTTTCTTAGGGATCATGTTTGTAAGGGCGACATTGAGCTTATATTTATTATTACCGAAAAGCAATTGGCTGATATCTTTACAAAACCACTCCAAGAGGATAAATTTTTCTTGCTTAGAAGGGAAATTGGAATGATCACAGAACATAATGTAATGAGCTGAGGCAAACAGCAGCAGAGCCGGTTTCATCCAAAGAAGAGCCGACTCTATAAAAAGAAAGAGCCGTCTCTATATCAAGTAGAGCTGGCTCCACACCTGGTTATACATACTTGTTCTCGGGAGTTCTTTAGCAAAACAAAAGAGCCGGCTCTATAAAAATAAGAACCGCCTCTATGGAGAATGAGAGTCGACTCCACTCACAAGAGAGTTGGCTCCCCAACCTGGATACAAATTCTAAATATGTCTGCTCTTGGGAACTCTCACTGCCCACAATAGAGCCGGCTCCATAAAAGGAAAAGTCGGCTCTATGAAAATTCTTAAAATCTCTTCAATAATGGAAAAGAGCCAGCTCTATACAAGGTTGACCTGCCTCTATGGAACAATAGAGCCGGTTCCATATACAATAGAGCCGGCTCCAAACCTGAATGTCTCTCTTTTACTCTCGACATTTCTCATTTTGGACATATCAGTTGCTTTTTCAGAGAGCAAAAACGTCTAGGGCACTTCATCTATGTTTTGGGCATCATCACTTATAAGTTCCCCTTTTCAAATTCAGTCCTTAATTCATAATTACTTGCTTTCAATTTGTATTTTCAGTCATTCTCTCTCAAGTTCATTTCCCCTAATATCATTCATTCACTAAATTTAACTAAGCACCGAATCTCTCTCTTTCTCTCACTAATTATAGGTTCATCCTCTAAGGTAAGACTCATTCACTTACTCTCTTAAATTCATGCCTCCTTGATGTTCCCAGTCACCATTATTTAAGCATGATTCTCTCTTTGTACTCTATGTCAAATCCTTCTTTGTCAAACCCTCATAACCCTAGAAAAGTTATGTAGTAATTTGAACACAAAATTTGGGGATTTTTCATTGTGAATCTATGCTCTGAATTGTGGGTGTTACTGTGATTCCATTAAATTTCCATATTGGGTTTCCATTTCAAGGCTGATTTTATCAATTCCAAATCCTTGACCTTGTTGCTCAACAATTTCCTTTGGAGGTTTCAAGTATACATTCTCTTTGCTCTCAAAACTATGGCTGGATATGCAAATTAAATTAGTTTTTATTTGCACAAACACTTGGGATTTTAAATTTTATTTCCATTGAATTTCTATTTTGAGTGTTCCTTGAGCATTCAAAATTTTTATTCTATGGCTTCCTCTTCCTGTAGAAGGAATCCTCCCCGTGGCCAAAATAGGAATACTCAACTCACCCATAATCATGAATCCAGCCCTAGTTATCCCAATCCTCCTCCAAGACCAATTCAAATTTTTGCAACCATGTTGTATAGAAATTCAACATATAAAAGGTTGTATGAGAAAAATTATACGCATTGGAAAGTGGCCAAAGGTAAAGTTCTGTCACACATAATTTGTGACGACCTTAACCTCAACACCTACAAACTCTTTGATGCTGACGAGGCCGCTTGTATATGCCAAAATAATGTAGTGAATGTGCGGTTCAAGAAAAGCCTTTTAGGTCAAGTTTAAATTTATAAAAACCACTACCACCACTACTACTAACGTAGCAAGAGTGACTAGGGATCGTCCCAAGGGATTATACGTGTTGGAATTTAATTTCAACTCTAGTGGATCACAAGATTGCAAAGGAAAGATTGATTGTTTGAATTAAACTAAAATTTAAATAATTAAAATACAATTAAAATAAACTAAGTTGAGATAGGGATTTAAGAGATGAGAAATGAGGTCTTGGGGTGCATTGGAATCGCCACCAAGCTCATTCACCAAACGAAACACTTTCAACTACTTTGGGGAAAACATTCTTGTGAACAAAATGCGATTACCAATTGCAATATTAAGCATGTGACGGCCCTGGTTTTTAGGCCAGCGCGTCTTGTGATGAACTGAACGTAGATCCGATAACAAATCCAGAATGTGGAAGCAAGAAACAAGACAATGGTATTCCCGAGACACACCTCTAAGACACTTTGATGACCTTCCATGAGGTCGTGGAACTCAATGAGAACTGACGCGGAAGTGAAAGATCGGAAATATGATAAATAAGCCCTCAGGGGCAAAATAGTCATTTTACATAGGAATGACGTCCTTAGAATGTATTTTATTCCCGAGACACATCCATAACTTCCCGTGAAGTCATGGAACTCAAAAGAAAGTAGCGGAAGCGAATTACAAGAAAACTGGACAAAAATAGCCCCAAGGGCAAAATGGTCATTTTTGAAAATATAGATTCGGGTGCTACCGAGCACACCAATGGAAATACAATGAAAGATTAATCAAGATGGACTCAAGAATCGCATGATTCAGAGTCCGGATGAAGGAGAAACGGCAAAACAACGAAAAACGGACATACAAAGCAAAAAGGGTAAACTGGTAATTATCCAGGAAGATCTGGGTGCAACCGAGTACACCATTGGAAAGACAGCCAAAAAAAAAAACTCAAGTTTGAAATTTTTTTTACTCGATTTGGAGTCTGGACGAGGGAGAAAGGTCAAAAACAAAAACAGGGTCATGACAGCTACAGTGCTGCCGACTCATTGTTGCTGCAACTGAGAGTAAAAATGGGCATCTAAACGGACTTTTTTGGAAAAACTCAAAGAATAAACCCCCCCTAAAATCAATTTTTCTACCCGGATTCATAGGCAGAAACAAAAAGAATTCATTACAAAATGCCTAGAATGCCCCCAAGAAAATCAGGTTAAGAGGGTAAAAATCATTCCTAACTACTGCCCAAAGAAAGGAAATGGGGCTTCGGGAGGTTTTTAAATTGCCTAAATTGAAAATGCAATCTTAAAATAGACCCACAAGACCCCCGGAAGTTTCGGATCGGTCATCACACTTTAAAAAAAAAAAAGTCGATGAATAGTACCAAGTACACTTGTGTTAAAATCATCAAAAAACCTGGTAGCAAGGATTTTTCGGAAAAAAATGGGTTTTTGAGGCCAAGATGACATTTTCTGGAAAAACACAAAGAAGAAACCCTCTCCGAAATCAAGTTTTCTACCTGAAATTGTGGGCAAAAATGAAAAAAAAATATTATGAAATACCCGAAATGCCCCTGGAACAGAATATGGTAAAAACTCAAAAAAATGCAACCTTAAGTTTTTGTTTCATCAAGAAGGGTATTGTTTGCCAAACTGAACATGTAAGTATATGTGATATTATAAGGTAGACATACTACAATGTCCTATGGCCTCATGGCATGTTGTATGTAAAATATGACCCTTCAATGCATGAAATTTCCTAATTTCCATAAGCAACAATGAAGTTAAAAATTTGTATACATATCACATAAGTGTCTTTGGCCCTTGGCCTCATTACATTCAAGTCAAATACTTTGCACAGAGTGTACTAATGTACATATTACATAAATGGAATCAAATATACACATTTTGACCTAAAAGACTACAAGTGGCATTTCAAGCCAACCTTTACAAGAATTAAAACCTTAAAGTCTACAATTATCCAAGCAATGATGAATATCGTGAACCAAGTCTTCGAACCTGAACAAATCCCCCGGTAACTTCAGGGTGAGTAAACAAGTTTACTCGTAGAGAATGAGCATGCATAGACTCAATTTCTTTATAGATTTTTACATTAACTTGAAACAATGCAAAAGGGTCATGCCACCTAACGTTTATATCAAAGGTGAGACTTAGGGAGCATCCTAAGCTATCTTAGATCATTTTTAGCATAAATCACATCCTTCATACAATTCCAAACAACATAAGAGCATGCTATACAAAGCAACAAGATATAGATTCTCAAAGTTATCAACTCGAAATCTATAATACGATAACAACTAAATATAACACTTTAGTATAATTAGAAGTTCTAATACAACGCATCAAGACATAGATCCTTAAGGTTATCAACTTGAAATCTAAAATGCAAAAACATCTAAATATGACAATTTAGCATAAATATACTTAACAACATCAAAAACATGCAATGATTCCTTAAAAAAAATCATAATGCACAAATGTACTTAACAATATTAAATCGCCAATAACCAAAACCACAAGTCACAATTAAATATGATTGTCAACTTGGAATTGAATGCAAAATTAAATAGTGGAAGACTTGGACATCAAATCTTGGATAAAGCCAAAACTTAAACGGTTATTTCGAACACTAACCTGCTGGGAATACCACCCCAGTGCCTACTATAAAATAGGGAGAACTCATACCTCCCGTACTAGAGCCAAACTCTAGCCATATCTCGGAAACAATGTCCAAAGTGACTCCAAAATAATCAAATAAGTTCACAACTTATACATAATTTAAATAATGCATGAAATCACCTTCCATGCACAAGTAGGTTGAAACCACACAATCCATGCCTTAGAGTTTCTATTCTAAAATGGCATATATAATGTCAATTATAAAGTGTGCAATTCATTACACAAGGCAACAATATATTCCATAAAGAAAACATGTTCTTGTGAATATAAATATAACAACAATGTTATCGAATGCTCAAAACACAACCAAATGAATACACAACAAGTCCAAGTCTATGATTTGAATATAGAAACAATTTCTAAAGCACAAATAGATCCATGGACCCATTAGATAGAATGTAATTTAAACAAAATAATTCAATTCTCTAGATTTCAAATTAATTCCAAATAACCTCAAATTAATATATGTTAAACAACATAGCATGGTCATTACATATATCCAATCAAAAGTGCAAGATAAGCAAGATATCATCATATAGAATTTAATTAATTTAAATCAATTAAATCTCTAGATTACAAAAGTTGTTCAAATGATCTCAAATTAATATATATCAAGCACTAAGTCATGGTCATACCATATATCAAGTCTAAAATGGAATACAAGCAAAACATAATTAACTAGAATTTAAATCAAATTAAATTCATTTAATCTCTAGATTTGAAAATTCATTTAAATCATTCCAATTTAACATATAACAAAGATCAAGTCATGACCACGCCATATATCAAGTTTAAACTGAGTTATATGCAAGCTAAGATAAATCATTAATTTCTCAAATTAACTAAAGACAAGCATACAACTTATATTTCATATAAAAGCAAGTAAAACACTTGGAAAATGAACTATAATACCCCCTACCTCACTAGAGAAGAGTCTCTCTAGAATCTAAGGCAAACAAACTCAAAATGGCAAACCTTTCAAGGGTTATGTAGAAGAGGATGAGAGAAACAAAAAGTAGTCCAAACTTTATGGTCTAAGGTGAGTGGAAGGGCCTCAAAAATCAAGGTTAAAGCTTAAGCATCAAGCTCCTTTAATGGTGGCTAGGGTTTTTGGTGAGGGAGGAAATGAAACAATGAGATGAAATGTGAGTGGAGGAATTAGAAATCCTCCACTCACTATGTGACCTTACACCATGGTTAACACACACAAGTCTTGGTCAATTGCTCAAAAACCCCTCTTTAAAACCATAATCCCAAAGTGGCCCAAAAATAATTGCAAGACTTAATTTGGAGCATACACTTGTCACTCATCCAAGCATCCATTGTAGACTTAATCCTAAGTCTACACTTGTCAACCATCCAAGACAATAAGTGCACCTATCCTAGGTCAATAAGTGGTTCAATCTCCACCCTCCACATGTCATCATCCAACGCATCAAAGTGTCCCCACACAAATGCCAACAAGTGGACCAATGAGAGCGTGACACTTGTCACACTTTCTGAAAATTGCAAAAATGTCCTTTTTGAAAATATCTTCCAAATTAAATTTCAAAATGGTCCCTAAGACGAAAAATAATTACTTTACATAATTACACTAAAACCCCAAAAATTAAGAAAATTATCAAAAGTGATCCATCCATGTCCTGTACAAGAAAAGTAAACATTTAGCATGCTTTTATACAAAATTTAAAATGTAGATATCATAGAAATTAAATATCATGGGTGCATGTAAAGCCAGAGTCAAATCCGAGGGCAAAAAGTGAGGTTATGCAACGAAAAAGGAAACCGGGAAAAGACAAAAAGTGAATAGTGACGAAAAATGAAAAATGTCGAAATGACTTGGTCCTTAAAGGAAGTTGTTAATCCCAAGAAAAGAGTCTCAAAAACAATTTCTGAGCATTCGATATGACACTAAGTGACAGGAAACCAAACACAGAAGAGAAAAGACAACGGAAAAAATTTATCCGTAAAATTTGAGCAAAAGAAAAGGAATGAAAATGAACCGGTCATCACAAAGCATGGCCCATCAAATTCAATGATGAATCGTCTACCTAACCGATAATTAAACTAAGTGTAGCACAACCCATCAATTCTAAGCATGACCCATCAAACTAGTCACAATTGTAGCACACATCGATCTAGAGAATCATGGAATTTGCTATAATAAGCCATGGAATATCAAATCAAGTAAAGATTGTCTACCTACCTACAAGCATGAATTACATTATAGAATAACCCATCAAGCATAAGAATAATCCATCAAATTAATTGACAATCCCATTCAATGAATACCATGCATAGCCATCACTAGATCATTAATTAATCACACATAGACATGCAACCAACATAGAGAAACTAGTGTAGAGATCAATTCCCAAATAATCACATATAAGACAACATGTAATCACAAAGAGAATTAATAGGAATAATTAAACCATATGAATCATGTAAGACATAATTCCCAATTTAATCACACATAGACATGTAACTAAACTAGAGAATTAATAAGAAGAATTAAACCATAGAAATCATAGAAATATACCAAGATTCATTTTATTCACAAGGCTATAGCACTAATCACAAGATAAATTCCCCAAAAAGTCAAGAGAAAGGGTTTAATTTACAAGTTTGGGGTTCATCCAAACCCCAAGGAGAAGCTTAGCAAATCATGGAGGAGGTGGGTGTGATCATGGAACCCTCAAGGGCAATCCCCAAACATGGCTCCATCTTCTTCCTCTTTTTCTTTGTTGAATTTTAGGGAGAGAGAGTGTGTAGATATTGAGATGTGTTCTTGGAGCCTCCACTCTTCTCTTTTCTTCTAACCCTAATCTTTAACTTTTCTAGAGAGAGAAAATAAAATTACAATGAAAATAAAATTGAGGACTAAAGATATAGATTAGATAACAAAAATGTTTCAATTCCCTTTAAATACAAGGTCATTTTCTTAGTCATTAAGTTAGAAATACAGCCCCAAAAATATCTAATCCCGCAATTATGTGGTAGGTGGAGTTTGGGCGCGCGGGAATAAAATAACTTGCTGCCAGCACATTTTCGATCGATCGAAGAAATCTTTGATTGATCGAAACTTTGATTGATCCAAAATATCTTCGATCCATCCAAATTTTCAACATTTTTGACCTTTTTCTGGATTTTTCTGAAATCTTCTAAGAACTTTTGTTTGACTCCAAAAAGGCTATAATAGACGATTTTTAGCCCGTTTGAACCTTATTGGGCTCAAATTGATAAAAACACAAATAAGTAACTAAGACATGAAAGTAATTAAGATAGATGAATGGACTAAAATACCCTAGCTTAGGTGCTAAAATGCGTCACATTTGAGCACTCATCAGATGCTATTGGCCTTGGTGCATTTATTGGGATGAACAATAAGTATTATCCCAAACTTGTGAAATTGTTCTACACCCACCTTGAGAAAATGCTCAGTGTAGAGAAATTACAATGTTATATGGCTGGAGTAGAATTCCATCTTGATGTTAGCAGCATTGCCAGAATTTTTCATCTTATGGATGGCATTCAATTCTACTCACCCCAAAAATGGTATAATAGGAAAGGTTTTGACAAACTTGCAGCAATTCGTGAAATGAGCTATGATTCCCGCACTACTAATACAAAAGAGGTCAAATCCAAACAATTAACCATGGAAGCTCGCCTGATCCACAAAATCATTACATACTCCATTCTTCCTAAATTCGGCAGTCGTTCAAAAGTCTCTCACATGGAAATCTTCTTGATTTTGTGTCTTAAATGGAAAGGTCTTTGATTTGGCGTACATCATCTTTCATCACTTGTTGGCATGCATGAGAAAGAAAAAGGCTCCCCTCTACTATGCCATGGTTCTCACTCACATTTTCATGGATAAACATAGTCCACTTGACGATAGCGAATCAGACAAACAAGGCCCAAGAGATATACTCGATGCTTACAATCTTGACCAAATAGGGCTAAAAAGGGACTCAAATGGTGTGTGGTTTTATCCTAGGCAAAGAGGCTGGAAGAGGCTAGAGCTTGAGGAGAAGAGATTGATGATATTAATGATGGGGATGAGGAAGAACATGAAAGTGATTACGGTACTGAAAATGAGGAAGTTCCAGCTGAGGAAAGCTCCAATCGTGATCTTTTGTTGGAAATCTTGGACGTGTCTTGTCAAAACCAAACCACTCTTGAAAGGCAACAAGAACAAATTGACAAAGTTGTCATGGCAATCGATGCCCTAAATGCCAGTTTTTGAGAAATGCGAAGCGCTTATGGATTTCCTCCATATTAAATCTACAGTAGCCTTTTTAGAATCTATTTTGAGCACTTCATTTTCTATCCTTGCTTTAGAGAAGCATCTTTTTAACTATATTTTATTTATTTCTGTCATTTTCTTTTGAAGTCCTTATCTTAAATTATGTTTTTGTCTATCATATGGCATTTGTGTCCACATTCTCCTTATGTATTGAAATCTACCATCTCTAAAATGAAATCTTTGCTATTTATATATCTTCATTTACCCTATATTTCATTTTTCTCTATTATTTCATGAAATGGTAAGTAACTTCTTTGTCCTCCCACCTTTTTGAGATAATAAAGGGGGAGAAAGATGTGTGATTCATTATGCTTGTTATGCTTATGCATATATTGCCTCTCACTTATATATTCTATATAGACGTATATTGAAAGGAGAAGACTTATACACTTTTATGTCTAAAATATTTATTGTAAAATCAAGCATGATATAATATTCAAAGATACGCATATCAATAGGGGGAACATTCTTTCAAATGTAACTCCACTTTGGTAATAAACACATCAATATTTTGTCATCATCAAAAAAGGGGAGATTGTTGGCCTACAGATTTTATCTAAAGGTCAATCTAATGTTTTGATGATTACAAACCATTTATGATGTTTATGTACTAATATTTTCATTTTGTGATGTATAGATGGTCAATATTCAAACCTCAATGTTGAGCTAGAAAATTCATTCCTAGTATTCCAAGCATTCTAAGCATTCAAGTAATGGATTCAAGGAAGCCTCAAAAGTTACAAGAAATAAAAAAAAAACTCAAACTTCAAAGATCATTCAAGTATTTCAAAGAAAGAAAGCAAGTTTTCATCAAGCCCAAACGATCATGGTCAAATAATGAATAAAAGGGTAGGTAGGATGATGAGAGCTTAAGATTTAATGTCAAAGTATATTTGAATATATTTTGAAGCCAAAAATTTTTAGGATCATACATATTTATTCTAAATTCATTTTTTAAAAATTGTCTAAAGTTTGCTCATGAACTTCATACATACATTCTACTCAAGCTACTCATAATAGGAAGTGCAAAGGACTTAGTTAAATTCAATTTTAGTCTTGCACAGCAATAGAGCAGCCTCCATTCAAGTAGAGCATGCTCCATTCAAGGTAGAACATGCTTCATTTAAAGTTAAGCCTGCTCTTTTCATTCCAGTAGACAATTTTGGTTTTACAAAGCAATGGAGCCACCTCTATTCAAAGTTGAGCCTGCTCTTTTCACTCCAGTAACTAAATTTGGCTCTAGAAACAAGTTTTTAGGGAAAGAGCCGCCTACCATTTTTGGGAGCCGCATCTACTTGAAGTAAAGCCTGCTCCACACATAATGGAGCCGCTTCCTTTATTACATAGAGCTGGCTCTTTCTAGGGATTTGTAATTTCAAAGGGAATTTTTTGTACTTAATGTTCTCCAACTACCTCTAATAGCTATATTAAGCTTTATATCTATATATATATGGATGGTTGGTCTGATGAATAAATACACCACTTGAAAGAGCATTCAAGAGCCATAAATTCTTTCCCTTGAGTATTCATTTATATCACTACATTTTCTCACATCATCCTAGAACTTGAGCTTTATTTATATTCTTATTTACTCTAGTTGTGAGCTGAAATTGTACATCTTTTCTTTGACAGAGAAACAATCTTGTATTTCATTTATTTTACTTCAAACTTGTAAGGGTTGTGTGACCCAAAAGAAGCCTAGGAGAAGGGTGTTCTCCTAGCAAGGAAGAGAAGTAAGGTCTTGCTTCAATTGAAGGTTCTCTCTCCACCATTAAGGAGAAGCTCTAGTGAATTTGGGAAGTCTTAAAGGGGACCTTGAGCCGAGGGGTAGGAGTTTCCGAACCTCGCTAAATTGCTTAGTCATTGTTTGTAATTTCTTATCTCTATCTCTTTCATATTTGTGCTATATATTGCTTAAATATTTCAATTGATTATTGCATGATAGTTAGTTGGAAATAATTTTTATAAATTGCAAAAATTGGCCATTGACTCTATTGAACCCCCCTCTAGAGTTAATTAGTGGTTAACACTCAAGCTAAGAAAATTGTTAGTATTATTTCTTGTCAGGAGAAGAAGGAAGAGGCAAATGAAAAATGATAAGAACTTCAATTCATATAGATGAGGATAATGAGAGTGAAGAGGAAGAAGTAACAGGTGAGCTAATGCCTAACACTCTATGAGTTAGTCACTTAAGACATACCTTTTTGAAATGTATAAAAATTATGGTTTTGACCTTGGAAGCTCCATAATTGAAGTCGACTCTCTAATGGACTCCTTAGCTAACTTCGAAAGTGAGGAGATGGTGATTATTGGGGAAGATAAAAGGGATGAAGAGAGTGCGATTCCTATTAATCTAATTGAGTCTTTAAAAACATTGCCTAGCCATGTGCAAGGCCGCTTATTATTGACTTTATTTTCAAGGCCTTGGATGAAAGGAACAATATCATCTCTTTCATTTCCTTTCAAGTCATTCTTTTGGAGGATGTGCATATTGTTGTAAGTGAGGCAACAAATGAGAAAATGAAAGAAATGATCAATAAGGATGTTTCACATCCAGTTTTTGATTCTTTTGATTTGTGAGTTGACCCAACGTCTTGTTAGAGACGTTAAACACTAGTTTTCGTAGAGTTTTAAAACTCTATTCCTCCCTCATTTCTTTTTATTTTTTATTTTTTATTTTTCATTTTTGGGTACATTTTTCCATCTATTCTTCAATCTCTATTCTTGTTACCATCATTGGGGCTTAGCATAGGATTTTCTGCACTTTCAGCTCAAAATGAGGCATTTAGTGCTAGTTCGATCGATCACAAGTGTACCCTGGATCGATTGAACCTCTCTATAGTCAATTCTCTACAGATTTTTGGTCTGTATCCATCGTTCAAACTTGATGTTCGATCGTTCCAAGTGCACTTTGATCGATCCGGTTGTCCCTGTGATCGATCTCACTTCCATACTTCGAAAATTTTTTGAAGCTCTGCAAATTTCATACCCTTTATCCCATTGTGCGAGCATAGAGATCGATCATGGTATGATAGATCCAAGTTAGGATCGATTACAGCTTTGCCCCTTTGACTTTTTGACTTTTTCCACTATTTATTTTTATTTTATTCTATTTTTCATTTTCTTTTACTTTTGTCATTTTCTTTTATTTTATTTAGTTACTTTTCTCTTGTCTAAAAAAAAATAAATAAACAAAATTAAAATAAATAAATAAACACCAAAAATAATATTTCAAAGTAGCATTCCGTCTTGCTAGAGACGTTAAACTTAGCACCTACATGACACATTGTGTCTTTTATCTCTTGTATAGTATATATTCATTTTCATTTTCATTTCTTTATTTTTCTTGCATGTCATTTCATTGTACATACTTTCATGAAAAAAAAAAAAAAAAAAACTTTTCACCATTGTGCCCTTATGTGTAGTCATGCATACTTTCATGCTTTAGTCAGGGCTTGATCTCATATCTCTCTTGCATCTTGTGTTATATTGACTTAGAATGCATGATTTGATTATTTTTATCCCATTTGATATTTAAAGTGAGTTTGTTAGTGTGTGGTTATTCAAATAGGTTGTTGATTCCAAGTTTGGGAGTGCGCTTTTTTCCAATGAATCATTACCGAGCTTCATGTCTTTGCCACCACGGTATATTCTTTCCATCTTTTCCATTGTTCTCATTGCACATTGAGGACAATGTGTGGTTTAAGTTTGGGGGTAAGGTGTCTTTGTTGCATTCTACTTAAAGTTGAGTTTTAAATGCATGATTAAGATTGGAGATCCATGTTAGCTATGATTTTGATCTTTTGAGGACCATGATACTTAAAATTTAAAATTGTTTGACTAGAGAGTCCAATACTCCTTATATGCTTTGTAGATGCCATTTAGGAGTAAATTTTTCAAAAGATTGATATCTTGCTTGTACTTGTGGTCCACATCATCTTAATTTTGTGATTGTTTTGAGATTCACTCTAGGATTCTACACTAGCACAGGCGCACACTAGCATTCATTTGTAGGGTACATGCTTTGTTAATTATTGATTTGATTATATCTCAATTGAGCTAGTAGTGCATTGAAAGCTTTTCTTCTTAACAAAGGTGGATAACAAACCCTTTTCACTAAGTAGCCGGGATTCTAGCCTCATCAAGCATTTTCTCGTGCCGAAAGGTGGAGGGTCCAAACTCTAGGTTAATTAAATATACATAAAATAAAATAAAAAATAAGTTTGCATATGCAAATAAAAAAGTGAGGACTTCTCCCAAAAGGTGAGAAGTGGGAAATGATTAGATGGAGGTTGTTTTGATTTGTGGCTTAGTTGATTTGAGCTTGTAAGTCCTTAGGGGTGTTTAAACACCTAATGCCCTAAAGCCATCCGATTTGGGAGTTATTGACCTAACGCTCTACCTCATAGATCGCTAGAGAGCTTAATAGATCATCACATTACACCATGCTCCCATTTTTTATCCTTTAGATTAGTTAAAAAAAAAAAAAAATCGAGTAGAAAGAATATGTGCACTTAGTTGAATAAAACTTTAATAAAAGGTCCATTCTTTGTCTTGATGATCGGTACTAGATTTACGTGCTAGCTTGAGACCGGATGTGGTCATTTCTTTAGTTAGCTTAGATAGCAATATATTTGATGCCGGTTCACTTAAAAAAGGATTCTAGAGTTGTTTTGATTTGCATGATCATTTTCTTAATGTGTGGAATACCATACTTGCTTGCTTGATATTAAAATTTTAGAGAATTGCTTGGAGATGGTTGAAAAATTGCATACTTGAGGTAGTTTTCTTCTAATGCTTGTTTGGAATATTGGTGCCTCTTTAGTGAGAAAGAGCTTAATGTTTTTGGGTATCATTTCTGGAAACCCTCACGAGACTTCACTCGTCCACTAATGATAACCTAGGGGTTTAAAAGGCTTGTTGCATATGCTAAATGCAATCGTGTTCCCTACGAAAATGGTGTTATCCATTTATTGCTTTCTAGTTCATAGTTGTTTAGTTGTTCATTTCTTTCTTTACTTCGTAGTTTATTACTAGGGACTAGCAATATCTAAGTTTGGGGGTGTGATGAGTGCTCAAATGTGACGCATTTTAGCACCTAAGCTAGAGTATTTTAGTCCATTCATCGATCTTTATTTTCCTGTTTTAGTACTTATTTGTGTTTTTGTCTATTTCAGGTCAATAAGGTTCAAACGGGCTAATTTCGGTCCATTAAGGCCTTTTTGGAGTCAAACTAGTCTTAGTGAGAAGCTGAAGCAAAAGGAGGCTAATGTTGAAAACTATGAACGATCGAGCTCTGAACGATTGAACCAACTCTGAATGATCGAACCATACCTATGATCGATCAAGAGAGCTCTGAACGATCACATTGTTACTCTGATCGATCGAACTATTCGCAGAAGTTAATAAAAAGCAGATCTAAAGCTTATTTTGAACCAACTCGGGCTATGCTTGAAAGGGAAGATCCTAGGGTCGAGTTCTCCCACTTTTGGGCTCTAAAAGCCTTATAATAAAGAAGGATTGAACCATTTTGTGAGGAGATTCATATTTTTACATTTTAATTTCTATATTGCTGTAGTTTTCTCTCTCTAGAAAGTTAGAGATTAGGGTTAGAAGAAAAGAGGGAAGTGGAGGCACATCTCTAGATCCACATACTTTCTATCTCTTAAGCTTCAAAGAAAAAGAAGAAGATGATGATGCTATGCTTGGAGGAGGACCTTGTTGACACCTTGACCACCTCTACCACCATAGGCTAGATCTTCACTTAGGGCTTGGATGAGCCCTAAGTCTTGTGTAATCTAAACCCTTGTATTTCTATTTTTAGGAATATATATATATATATATTCTTGTGATTAGTGGTTAGCCTTGTGATTATTGATTTAATTCTTCCTAGTGATTCTCTATTTTAATTACATGTTGTCTTATGTGTGATTATTTGGGAATTGATCTCTATACTAAATTCTCTATGTTGGTTGCATGTCTATGTGTGATTAATTAAGGATTTTCATTGAATGGGTTTGTAAATTAATTTGATGGATTATGCTTACACTTGATGGGTTGTTCTACAATTTAATTCATGTTTGTAGGTAGGTAGACAATCTTTGCTTGGTTTGATACTCCACACTTATTGCAAATCCAATGATTCTCTAGATTGATGTGAGCTCTTATTAGATACATTTGTTAACTAATTAATGGATTATGCCTTTATCTTGATGGATTATTCTACACTTAGTTTACTTGTTGGTTAAGTAGACAATTCACACTTGCATTAGATAGTTCACACTTTTGCATGCATATTGTGTTTATGTTTGTGGCCACATCTAGATTGCAACAATGCTTTCCCCATTAATGGAAAGCAAATGGTTAATTACATGAGCTTAGTGGTGATTCCAACACCCTAATACCTTTCTTCATATCTCTTAAATCCCTATCTCTCACTAGTTTACTTTACTTGCATTTTAATTAATTGCATCTTAGTGTAATCAACCAACCCAACCATCCTTTGCAATCTTTTGATACGCTAGAGTCGAAGTTAAATTCCAACACGTATAATCTCTGCGGATGATCCCTACTCGCTCTACTTCATTAGTTGTAGTAGTGGTTTTAAAAATATAAATTTGACTTTCTAAGCTTCCAAAACCATAATCATATTTTGACCTTGCGAAGCGACCTCTTGCATTAAAAAGTCTGTTTTCTATCACATAGAAAGGGGCTCGTAAGTCCCCATAAGGTTGTGGAGGGTTTGGTTGAGAGTGCAAGTAAGATTATAGTTTCCACTCCCATTAAGCCAAAAAGAAAATAGAAACTGGAGGTGGGGAAGTATGATAGAATAACTATGAGTCAAGTTGGGGGTGTTAACCCCTTCTCGATTTCTCAATGATCGGCTTCTGGAATGTTAAGGGCTTGAATAACCCAGAAGGCAAAGAGAGGTTAAAAATTGGATATTCAAAGAAGCCTCCCATTTTGTCTATGTTGTGGAAACAAAGGTGAAAAACCTAGTTTTGATAGAATCTCTAGAAATATCATAAATAATTGGGACTGGTCGAACAACTATGATGCGCATGAGCATGGTAGAATTTGGCTGGGATTAAATCCTTTAGTTTTTTCTATAACAGTTCTGGATGTTAAGGCTCAGTGTGTTTTAATAAAGGTGAGAGTGTTAGAGACTGGGGAAGGGTTCTTCTATACCCCTGTCTATGCTTCAAATTTAATCAATGATAGGAAACAACTATGGGAGTCCCTTGTATAATATTATACTCTAGTGACTGGACCTTGGATGGTTATGGGATATTGGAATGCTATTAGATTTTATGTAGACAAAAAGGGTGGCAAGAGTGTTCCTTAGAGAATTCTCAGTGATTTTAATGATTGTTTGTTCAAAGTAGGTTTAAATGAATTATATCCTATTAATAGTGAATGGTCTTGGTGCAATAGACAGCAGCGTACTAGAAGGATTTTTGTTAAACTTGATAGAGTTTTTCTCAATGAGAGTTGGTTAGACAAGCTGCCTGGTACTAAGGCTTTGTATACTGCTGCTTCATATTCTGATCCATATGGAATTGCTATTCACATCTCCAAAGAATTTGCAGCAGGTCCCAAACCTTTTAAAATGCTCAAGTTGTGGTTTATAAAAGATTATATGCCTCCTATGGTACAGAAAGCTTAGGATATTGAGGTTTTAGGGAATCCAATTCATGTTCTTCTGAAGAAGCTCAAATATGTCAAGTTGATCATAAAAGATTGGACAAGAATTGCTTTGGTAATTTTGGTGAGAAAGTGATTAAAACTAAGGAACATTTGGTTCAAGTCCAGCTCTAATTATTGAATGATACCAGTGATACAACCTTCCAACTTAAATAAGAAGCTAGATTGGCTTATCAATCTGCTGTCAGTGATCAAGAAATTCTTGTAGCCCAAAAATCTCTGATACTTTAGCTAAAAGATAATGATAGAAGTACTGGGTATTTTTATAGTAAGCTGAAACAACAAAGAAATTTTAATGTAATTACTATTGTGGAGAATAATAGTGGACAGAATACTATGGATTTGGGGATAATTAGAACATGGTTTGTGGAGTATTATCAGCAGTTGTTCTCTAGGACTCCTGAGGTTTCTCATCCAGATGTTGCTCCTAGATTTTCTTTGAAGCCTGAAGAGGTAGTTTCTCTTGATAGAACTGTGAGTGAGGAGGAGATAAATGAGGTTGTTATGGGGTTTCATCTTGAAAAATCACTAGTATCAGATGGATTTTCAGTTAGATTCTATCAGAAATTTTGGTCTGTTGTAGGCAAGGAAGTTATAGCAGTAATTCAGCATATTTTCCATACAAGTGTTATACCAATGGGAGTGAGTAGTTGTTTTCTAACTCTTATTCCTAACGTGGGTAATGCAAAGAAACTGGGAAAGTATAGGCCTATAGCTTTGTGTAATTTACTTTATAAAATTATTACAAAAGTTTTCGCAAATAGATTGGCCGCTGTGTTGACAACATTGGTTGGACGTGAGCTGAGTGCTTTTGTGAAGGGGCGTAAAATTCAAGATTCTCTTATTATGACACATGAATTGGTTAGAGATTTTAATGGACCTAAACATGCTTCCATGGCATTGAAGGTGGACATTAAGAAGGCCTATGATTCTGTGTCTTAGAGTTTTTTGTTGAGGGCTATGAAAGGTTATGGTTTTAGTGAAGTATGGATCAATTGGATTTATGCTATTCTAAACTCTACTAGATATTCCATCTTGATCAATGGATCTCCAAATGGTTTCATACAAATAGGTAGGGGATTAAGACAAGGGTGTCCTTTATCCCCTTTGTTGTTTACTTTTTTTACAGAACACTTGTCTAACACTACAAATGCTGCTGTCCAGAGAGGGAAAGTAGAGTTAACACATACAGCTGCTAAAATTCATTCTTCTTTAAGCCATATTTTCTTTGCAGATGATTTGTTGTTGGCTTGTGAGGCTTCCATCTCTAATGCTAAAGTGCTATCAGGTTTATTCAAACAATTTGAGGATTTTATAAGGCTGCAAGTCAGTCAACAGAAAAGTAATGTTATTTTTTCCAGAGCAGTGAGAAGAAGGCAACAGTTGCTGACTATTTTATAATGTTCAGAGGCTCAGTTCCCTATTAGATATTTGGGATTGCCATTGTGTCCCTATGGCATTAAGAGAATTCACTGTCAGGGGTTGATAGATAGAGTCTCTAGCAGAATTCAGTGTTGGAGTACCAAGATGCTACTAGTAGTAGGTAAAGTCGAATTTATCAGGTTTACTATCACTCATATTTTCCACTACTGGTGTATTATTTACAACATTCCTATGGCCGTGATTAATCAATTGCAAAGATTATGTAGGAATTTTGTTTGGGGCAGTACTGAACATTCAAAGAAGATGTATTTACTTAGCTGGGATATGATCACAAGAAGTAAAGCTGACAAGGGGCTGGGATTGAGAAAATTGGTGGATATACAGAGTGCTTCGAAGCTGGTATTAGCTTGGGATTTTCTTACAAGTAAGGATCGACTGAGGGTATCTTGGTACAAGCTTAAATATACTTTTAATTTTGACTATTGGACAGTCATTCCAAGGATGACCAATTCAGTTATTTGGAAAGCGTTAGTGGAGGTTAGAGATAATATGTTGAATTATATTCGCTTCAGGGTGGGTAGTGGAAAGCTTTTTACTTTAAAAGATCCATGGAGTGAAGATAGTTACACAGAGATTTGGACATAGAGTGTTAAGGTATTTACACTTATCTAGAAATGATACATTGGATAGCCTAATAAACAATGGAAGGTGGGATTTAAATATGTTTTAGGAACCTGCTCTACACCAGTTTAAAGATTTTCTGGTGTTGGTACCAGTTAAATATGATACTGAAGACAAAATGCTATTGGATGGATGAATGTTTTCTTTTTAAAAAGCTTGGATTTCTTGTAAGTTTGAAGCTGAAGAGGTCACCTGGGCTTCTTTGCGTTGGGGTAGGGCTAGGCTAAGATGGTCTGTTAATATGGTTTTTGTTATGCTTAACAAACTTCCTTCCATGGTGAATCTTCAAAGAAGGGGAGTTATTTTAGTAGCTAGATGCTCTCTCTGTAACAGAAATGTTGATCTAAGAAGGGGAGTTATTTTAGCAGCTCGATGCTCTCTCTGTAACAGAAATGTTGATTCTACTTTACACCTATTTGTGGAGTGCTCTTTCACTCAGATTTTTTGGAACTGGTTTGGTGAAGTGCTTCACTGGGATTTACAAAAATTTATTGAAATCTCTTCTATTGAAGAATTATTTTGCTGGTTTAAGAATTTGTACAATACTGGTCCACTAAAATGTTTGTTTGCTGCAGCAATTTGGGGTATTTAGCATGAGAGAAATACAAGATTATATGGGTCAAATACTAAACCAGTTTCAGTGGAAAGGGGTTTGTTGATGGAAGTCTTAGACATCAATGGTATTAAGTTCAGTGACTATATTGCAACTTAGTCTTTTGATTGATGTGTTATGAGATAAGGGTTTTGTCCTTAATTCTCTTTTATTTTCAGTTATTCTGAGGGAATGCCCTCCGTGCCTCTGTATATATTTGTTTTTTTATCTACACAAAAATCCATTTATGAAAAAAAAGTAAAAAGATCTCTTAAACTCTTTAGAAGATTCATGTAGCGAGCGTTAGGTCAATAACTCCCAAACCGGACAGCTTTAGGGCATTAGGTGTAAAGACACCCCTAAGGACTTAAAAGCTCAAATAAACTAGGCTACAAATTAAAACAACTCTCTTTTAATTTCCCAACTCTTCGCCTATTTTGGTGAGAGTACTCCTTTCTTTATTTTTTTTTATTTGGGCCCTTCGCCTTTTGACACGAGAATCAATGCTTAATGAGGCATGAATCTCGGTTACTTAGTGAAAAGGGCTTCTTATTTAGTATGTAAGGTCATTTTGTAAAGAATGATGATTCTTCAAAGCCTACTAAATCAAATGGGATATAACCAAAACAATAATAAACTAAGCATGTACCCCACAAATTGAATGCTAGTGTACGCCCATGCAAATGTAGTACTCTAGAATTAATTCTCAAAGAATTTTCAACAAGTAAGATGATGTGGACCACAAAAGCAAGCATGATATCGAAAATTAAAATTTACCCTTAAATGGCATCCTAACTCATACAAGAAATATGAGACTTTCAATTCTTGCCATTTAAAGGTAACTATGTTTCAAAAGATCAAAATCATGGCTATCCATGGACCGAAATGAATCATAAATCTCACATGCACATATCATATTTTAATTTTGAAATGAATGAAAAGAGTCCACATTAACCCCAAACTTAAATCGCGCATTTTCCTCAATGTGTAATGAGAACAATAAAAAGAGGAAAGAGTATACCAGTGTAGGAAAGGTGATATGAAATAGGGATGCAAGGATCCAAAGTGGATGGTAGTACCCCCCAAACTTGGGATCAACTATAGTCTTGAAATAATAACACTAGGATAAAACCTTATCAAATAACAAATGGGATAGGTAATTGTGTGCAGTATGCATACAAAGGAAGGTGATAAATAGATAAAGATAAGAATAAAAAATGGTCCTGAAAAGAGAGAATGGGATCTCTCAATTGGTCAGTGTAATGTACTTGATATTGGAGTTAACATCAATAAATATATAAAAATATGAACAAGAATCCAAAATATCCAAAAATAATAGTATAGGTACATCATAGGATAATATGGCCAACAGAATGGCCACAAAAATATCACAAAAGTATATCAAGTATCACAGATATATATGTGAGATAGAGAGATCAGGCAGAGGATGGTGGCCTGGCTGGGTGTAAACCCTAGATTTGTTTAGATAAATCTGCCATCAAAATCTAGAACTCAGCACTCATGTCTCGGACCTCTCCACGTAGACTATTCATGTCTTCCTGGAGCATAATGACTCGGTCAGATAAAGACTAGTAGTGCCCTTGGGTCATGACAAATGGAACCTATGGGTCAGGAATGACTGGGTCATCCTGATCTTGCAATCTCGAGTCAGCCTTAGACTTCTACTCATCCTGGCTCTGAGAGTCCTGATTTGTGAAGAAAGATTGAGATCTTACTAAAGGGTCTTGATTTAGGTCTACCTCTATAGCTGCTTCTGGAACTGCCTCGGGATCTACCTGAGGATCCTCCTCGAGATCCCTCCGAGCTTAGCATTGTGGAATGAACTTGACCAAAGCATTGTAACTCTTGGTCCAATCCTTCCACCTATAGTGGCAGGATCCCGCCTCTGCTAACTTATATGGAGCAAAGGAATAATGTTGGTGCTGTAGGATCTATGTGACCAAGTGAGAGAAAGGAAGATATTTGATCCTCTGTGGGTTCTTCATTGAGATGTACTTGTCGTACATCTTCATCATGATGCCCCACATAAAGGCAGGCATGGAAAACCAATAGCCTTAGTGAATGGTGGTGTGTCTCGAACCAAAGCATGCAAAAGTGTGTATTGTGGCCAAGTCTAAATTTAGAAAATGCCACTACCACTTCCAACTAAAAATATTGCTAGAGTGAGTAGGGATCGTCCCAAGGGAAAGAAGGTGTATTTGTGATGGAAACTAATGTCAAATTAGTAGGTCGAGTGATTAAAGATTGATTTGTGATTGATTAATTAAACTACAAGGCAATTAAAGATTAATGTAAGTAAAATGAGCAATCTAGAAAGTAGGGAAAAGATATAGGAGAGAGGTCTTAGGGCATAGCGTCACCACTAAGCTTCACTTCATCAAACACCAGCAATTGTACATTAATAGGGAAATTTAAATTATAACTTTTGTGTGTGTGACATCAATTGAAACTAAGCATGGGTGGCAAATAAGTATAGATTGTCTAGCCAATTTTAATGAATAGTATAACCTATCAAATAAGACCAATATCCATTCAATTAAACCACAACGAATGCACACACAAATATCTAGAGATATGCACTCTTTGCATTCACAAGTATGGAACATCAAGAAACAAGCATGGATTGTTCACCTACCTAAGAAATTAAAGCAATTACATTACAACTAGGCTAGAGACATGAAATTAAACTAATTAAACTAATAAAACTAGAGATGCGATACAACCCATCAAGATATAAGTGTGAACCATCAAATAAATCACAAGAATGCTCCATTAAGCACCATGCCTTGACCATCACTAGATTAACATCATCAACACACATAGACATGCATCAATTTCATTAAATCTAGAGATAAAAAGATGAACATCAATTCTAGCATACATAGACATATGACTAGAGCTAAATGATCAATTGAAAGCATTAATCCATACAAATCAACTAGAAATCACAAGATCTATATTTATTCATGGTCAAAACGTCTATTATAATTCAAATCCCCAAAAATACACAAAAGCTAGGTTTGAGAAGCAAGCCTAGGGGTTATCTCTAGCCCCAAGAGAAGGATTTAGCCACTCATTGTAGTGGATATGGAACCCTCAAGGGGTTGGAGGTTGGCATTATCATCTTCATCCTTGCTTTCTTCTCCAAAACCCTAGTTCTAAAGAGGAAAATTTTCTATTCTATATTTGGTAATAATAAAATCGTCTATCTATTACAATGATGTTCAATAAATCAATTACACACTTCTTTGAGTAAGGACCAAGTCAGAATAATAGCCTCTGATTGGAGGAAATTCGCAGCTATACACGATAGGTAGAAATCGGCGCGCTAGGGAATTAGACAGCTCACTCCCAGTAGGTATTTCGATCGATCGAAGATTTTCGATCGATCAAAGCTGATGTGGTATCAAAAATATCTTCTGGCCTTATCCACTTTGCTGAGCTCGCACCGCCTTGTTTCGATCGATTGAAGACCACTTCGATCGATCGAGACATCCCTTCGATCGATCGAAGTTCCCCTGGTGCATTTTTCTTGGCTTCTTTCCAACTTTGTTCCTTAGTTCCAAAAATGTGGTAAATGGCTCTTGTTAGCCTGTTTGAACATTATTCACCTGAAATAGGCAATAACACAAATAAGTATCTAAGACATCAAAGTAACATAAATTAATGGACTAAAATACCCTAGCTTAGGTGCTAAAATGCGCCACATTTGAGCACTCATCACACCCCCAAACTTAGATATTGCTAGTCTCTAGCAATGAACTACATGGAAATTAAAGATATAAGCAACTAAGTAACTATGAACTATAAAGTAATAAAATGATAGCGCCACTTTCGTAGGGAACACCAATGGATGAGGGAAGTCTTGTAAGGGTCTCTAGAAATGATACCCACACACATTGAGCTATTTCTCACTAAAGAGGCACCAATATACAAAACAAGTATTGGGAGAAAACTATCTCAAGTATGCAATTTTTCAACTCTTTCCAAGCAATCTATCAAAATCTCAACATCAAGCAAGCAATATGGTCCTCCACACATCAAGAAAATGATCATGCAAATCAAAACAATTCTAAAATCCTTTTAAGTGAACCGGCATCAAATATGTTGCTATCTAAGCCAACTAAAGAAATGATCACATCCTTACCCTCAAACTAGGACAAATCTAGTCCCGATCATCAAAACAAAGAGTTGGCCTTTTATTAAAGCTTTATTTAACTAGGTGCGCTTATTCTTTTCACTCGATTTTTTTTTTTTTTTTAACTATCCTCGAGGATTAAAGATGGAATCATGGTGCAATGTGTTGATTTATAAAGCTTTCTAGCAATCCAAGAGGTCGAGCGTTAGGTCAATGACTCCCAAACCGGACGGCTTTAGGGCATTAGGTGTTAAAACACCCCTAAGGACTTACAAGCTCAAATCAATTAGGCTACAAATCAAAATAACCTCCATCTAATCATTTCCCACATCTCACCTTTTGGGAGAAGTCCTCACTTTTTTATTACTTTTGCAACAACTTTTTTTTTTTTTTTTTTCAACATTCAATTATTAACCTAGAGTTTGAGCCCTCCACCTTTCGGCGTGAGAAATTCAATGCTTGATGAGGCTAGAATCATGGCTACTCAATGAAAAGGGTTTGCTATCTACTTTTGTCAAGATGAAAGCTTTCAGTGCATGTAACGACCTTGGATTTTTCAACCCAGTGTGTCCTGTGATGACCCGAAACGGATCCAAAATGCGGAAGCTAAAGAGAAACAAGAAAATGGTCTCCCAAGGCACAAAACACCTCTAAGACCTTAAGATGACCTGCCATGAGGTCATGAAACTCAATGAGAACTGACGCGGGAGCAAAAGATCATAAAAATAACAACTAAGCCCTTAGGGGCAAAATGGTCATTTTTAAAAATATGGATTCAGGTGCTACTGAGTACGCCACTAGAAATATAATGAAAAACTAATCAATATGGATTCAAGAATCGCATGATTCGGAGTCCGGATGAAAGAGAAATGGCAAGATGAAGAAGATGAGCACTAAAGGCTCAAAGGGTAAAATGGTAATTTCAAACTAAAATGGATACCCACGTGTATGCCACTGGATAGAAAATAAAAAATTAACCAAGATGGACTCAAGAATTACTTGATTCGGAGTCCGGACGGTAAAGATATCAATTCCTGAAGTCGAAGGAAGGGAAACCCTATCCCGGTTCGAACCAAATCCTGACACTACTTCACTAAAACTTTAATAACTTGAGCCAAAAATGGAATATGAATCTATAATTGGTACCATTGGAAAGCTTATTTCGACGCGGTCAGTTTAGACTCAAGAACGGACCAATTCGGAGTTAAAATGAGTGAGATACGGCCTGTTGAAGAAGAGTGTCCAGTGTAGGAATAGTATCCGCGGGCGCCTGCCCAAATGGGTAAAACCATGGGAAATGGTGCAAAGCAGCCCTGTGCATGGCGGGGGCCTGCCCAACACCCATGGGCGCCCGCCCAAATGGGCAGAACCCTGGGTCAATTGCAGAAACAGTGTTTTTGCATAAAAACGAGTTTGCGACGCGGTTTTCAAGGCCAAGATGACATTTTTCGAAAAAACACGAAGAAGAAACTCCCCCTAAAATCACATTTTCTATGTGACAAAGTCAAGAACAGAATTTATGTCCCAAATAAAATACCCAAAATGCCCTTAAGCTAGAATTTTCAACAAATAGGTTAAATGAATTCGTATGAGGCTCAAAACGCATACGAAAGGTTTTTCATGAAAACGATCATGCACGCATATGTAAATAGTAATTTTGAGCACGTGGGAATGGTCCGCGACTCCTGAGAATGGCCGAGTCAAAATCCGACCCCCCAACGGCCAAAAAGGCAAAATTGAACTTAAAATGGAAAACTTGAAAACTAAAATCAACAAATAGTTTCAAATTATCGTTTCGCCTTTGGCCACACTTCATACAAGATAAATGAGACCTAGTGAATGTGCCGGAACACACATTGCACCACCCGATTTGAAAATGAACCCTTAAAGGCTCGGATTTCACTATTTTAGCCCAAAATGCAAAATGTAAAACCTAAAACAAAATGGTGTTTGACCCTTGGCCACATCTCATACATGGTAAATAAATGACAAATAATGAATTTCATACACAATGCACACTCCGGTGCAAAAATGTCATGATAAAACCTTAATTTTCATACTTTACTCATTAAAGGCAAAATTCAACATTCATGAATATTCATGGATTTCAAATAAAGTTTGGCCATTGGCCACAAATTATATACATAGAATGAATTCCAAAAAGTGTGCTTAAGCACATAATACAAGTCAAAGGCAAAAAATGACATTTTGGCCTAATTACACAATACAATTCAAAAACTGAACTTAAGCATGCTAACACTTGCATGTGATCAAGAATGCATTTAAAAGGACTTTAAGTCTCCAAACCACCCAAGGAATGCTAAACATCACAAACCAAGTCTTCATACCTCAAATATGCCCCGGTAACTTTGGGGTGAGCAACATAAAGCTACTCGTAGGAAATGAGCATGCATCGACCTAGCATTTTACAAATTTATCACCTTAAGGTGAAACATGTTAAAGGGGCTCATGCCACCTAACGTCTATGTCAAAGTGAGACTCAGGGAGCATCCTAAGCTACCTAAGAGTTTAAGCAACAAGAATCATGATATATATACATATATGAAATGAATCAAGGTTGGGATAATCTAAGAACAAGACAAGAAAGATGCTTGAACATAGATTTACATGAATTGCATTATCAATACAATTAAACAAGGTTTGGAGCATTCCAATTAACACGATAAGAAAAACACATGAAGTCTAGGACAATGCATAATATCTATGCAGGTAAACAAGATTGGGGCATTCCAATGAACATGACAAGGATTATACATGAAACCAAGTACAAGGCATAATGTCTATGAAATTAACAATGTTGGAGCATTTCAAGTAACACGACAAGAGTAATACAAGAAATCAATGACAAGGCATAATATCTATGCAAGTTCATAAGGATAGAACATTCCATGAAACACGAAAAGAGTCATATGTGAAGTCAAGAACAAGGCATAATATCTATGCAATTAACAAGATTGGAACATTCCAATTAACACGATAGAAGTAATACAAGAAATCAATATAAAGGCATAGTATCTATGCAATTAACAAGGTTGGTGCATTTCACATAGCACCACAAAGACAAGGTGTGAAATCAACCAATGTGGAAACTCGGATATCGCCCGGATTAAAACCGTACTCTTGAGATCACTTTAGGGCTACTAACCCATGGGTACCTTTCCCCTAGTGCGCACTATAGTTGTAGGAGGACATTCCCCCATACTAGAACCAAGTCCTAGCCATGTCAATTCTTGATTGATATCCCAAGTCCCAAAATCAACAAGTTGTGCAAGTTAAGATTGTATCAAATACAAGAAATGCATTAACCACGTTTCATGCACAACTAAGATTTTGGAACATACAAGTCATGCCCTAAGTACTCAACTATGATGGCATGTGAAATGTTAAGAAATCATAGTGTGCAACTATATAAACAACAACCATGATATATAGTGCTTGGAATTCATTGAAGAAAATATACCACAAGTATAAGATATATGATTCAATTACCTTCTAAGCAACACATGTGTAATTAAACCATATCAAGACAAGTACATGTTCATTAAATACGTTAATGAAACCTAGATACAAGGGGTCATGATTATATCGATAGGAGCATAAAAAGGGAACTTAATCTACTCAAGGGATCAAGTTATCAAGATTTCAAGGTAAGTTCAAGTGTTCTACAACAAGGCATGTCAAGGATCATGTCAAGGCCAAGTTCAATGTTAAGTTACAAGTTCATTTCATACAAGATGCAAACATATGAATTAAGTTCCATACAAAGGAATTAATTAAATATAAGTTTCAAAACTTATCCGATTATTCTTGATTTGATACACGTGAAAGAACTTGTCAAGGAAATCATGAATACAAGGTTAGAAACTTAATCTAGCTCATGGAACCATTGAATGGATTTTAATTAATCTCTAGATTTTAAAAGTCATCCAAGTGACCTCAATTTATTGTGTGTTATACAACATGCCAAGACTTGTTTTAAAAACACGATACAAGTGAATTATATGCAAGATACAACCATAAGTATTAAACTTTAATACTAGAAAAATAATAAATGATAAATTTCAAAACCTAATCAAATATTCTAGATTTAATATATATGAAACTAGATGACATGTACATCATGAATATCAAGTCGAAAATCAAATGGAGTGAATAGTACACTCGGGGCAAATTAATTAATCAATTAATTAAATATTCTCTAGATTTTTAAACAACTCCGATTACTCTCAAATTTACCTATGTTGAAGAGCATGCTAGGGCCTAATATAATATGCTAACACACATCGATTTCAAGCTAGTTAAGGCCACATGAATTAATATTTTATTCTAGTAAAATATTAAATAAAATCTTCGTTACTTGTCCAATTTCTCTCAATTTAATATATGTTAATCTAAATACCAAGAGGTAATATTTTATCATGCCACATATTTAAACAAGGCTATGGGCAAACGGGAAAATCAAATCACATGCTAGAAAATAAATAATTAAAATCTCTAGATTTAATATCCAAGCATGTAAACAAGTATCATAAGCATCACAAGCATGCTATATAACAAGAAAACAACCTAGAACACCCCCTACCTCAATTTTAGATGAAATCTCAAAGGCCCACCAAAATAAAAGTGGTCCGAATTCGATGATACCGAGAGGTTTTGTTGGGGACAACACCGTGAACAATCCCAACTTGACTCCAAACCCGAACTCAAAAAATCATCGGAAATAGATTCTAATAAGGGCATAAGATGCGCGGCGTCAAGACAAGCATTAAACGTTAAGGCCGAAGAGTTTTCACTCGAGGGAAGTGGCCGGAAAATGAAGAAGAAGCATGGCAGCCCCTTGGAAGCCATGGATGCCAGCCAAGAGAGAGGAGAGAGAGAAGAAAATTCTGATTTTTCTCTTTAAGTCCCCTATTTATAGAAAAACCCTAAAAGTGCCCCGAAAGGGCTTCGCCAGGTCTGGAAAAGTGGATTTTGAGCAAACGCGTTCAAATGGAAAAACTCTATAAACAAAAAAGATTCAAAATGAGAAAATATGAACAACGGAAGAAACGGAATCAAAAACTGAGTTCCGAGCAGAAAGTTATGCCCTAAACAAGTTCGGTAGCAACCGGGTCCAGAAATTCTGAAACTGGAGAAAAATGACCAGAACGGAATTCTAAGAGTCCACGACTCGAAGAAATGTAAAAATGAATCCCGTATGAGGATCCAGGCTCTAGATGAGGCATTTTGCAATAACTTTCGTTAATTGCACAATGGCCCCTACAAAAAAGGTTAACTGTAAAACTGCCCCAGAATGAAAATATCTTCCAAAATATATATTCTTAGATACCCCTGAAATAAAATATCTTCAAAAGATATTTATGAAAAACACCCCAAGAAAAGAAAAGAATTCTAAAGAATTGTGCATCCATGCCCCTATGGATACCGGGAGCAACCAGAGTACTTTATTGAAAAAGTGAAGATACGTATTTCGTGGAAACCACGCAAGATCAAGATATATGAAGTCAAAAACTAACTCCGAGCATGAAAAGTGAGGTTGTGCCAAAAACTGACTAACAGGAATAAGACAGAATAAGGAAAAAGACGAAATAGTGCATAGTGTCCAAAAAGTGAAAATGTAGAAATGACTCAGTCCTCAAAGGAAGTTGTCAATCCACGGAAAAGAGTCTCAAAAACCATTTTTGAGCACTCGAAATGACACTAAGCGACAAGAAACAGAGCTAAGAAAAGAAAATTAAACGAAAAGAAAAAAAAAATTTATCCGTAAAATTTCAGGAAAATAGAAAGGGAGGTAAATGACCAGGTTGTTACAATGCATTACTAGCCGAATTGGGATATAACCAATTCAATAATCAACAAAGCATGTACCCCACAAATGAATGCTAGTATGCGCCTATGCTAGTGTAGAATCCTAGAGTGAATCTCAAAACAATTATAAAATCAAGATGATGCGGACCACAAATGCAAGCCAGATATCAAATTTTCAAAAAAATTACTCCTAAATGGCATCCACAAGGCATACAAGGAGTATTAGACTCTCAAGTCAAGCAATTTTTAAATTCTAAGTATCATGGTCCTAAAAAGATCAAAATCATAGCCCAAAAATTTATCTCAAATCATACCACATGTATAGAAATCAAGTGCGACATGTAAGATATGTTAATACAACCCCAAACTTAATCTGTGCATTGTCCTCAATGTATAAAGAAGCAACAAATAATGGAAAGAGTATACCAAATGGGTGTAGCAAAAGAGACTCGGTAACGGAAGCTTAGCTTTGGAAGGCGCACCCCCAAACTTAAATTCCGGACACCTGTCTGAAAATGGGTCACACTAACAATGGTCAAAGCATATGCATCAATGATATAAATGAGAAGTGATACTGAGAACTGGGCAAAAATCATGGTATATAGCAAGATATAGCATAGGATGGCCAAAACTAATATCAAAGATCCAAAAATCCATATATAGAAAATAAGTGCAAGATCAAATATCGAGAAAATATCCCAAAATATCCAAAAACAAATATCCAAATAAATATCCAGAAACCAATGCAAATATCCAAATAATGTAGAAATATCATAGCAATGTAGATAATGAGTATGAGAGAGAGAAAATGGGATAAGACGGTAGGATCAGGGGTAAGCATGTCGGCAATATACTGCAGTATGACAGACATCTCTATGCTGTGGTGAGTGAACAAAGTGGTAAGGTCGGTCTTCAAAGCTCCAAGCTCATATCTCACCTCAGCTACCTCATCTGGTAGCGCATTAGATCTCCGAACTAAGTCATCATGTCTCCCCACTAGATCGTCGTGTCTCCTCACCAGGTCGTCATGCCTCCTCGTGACATCCTTGTGTCATTCAGTCATATCAGCTCTGAAAGATATGAAATCTGTATGCGACTGAGCTACCTCTAATCTGTAGCTAAAATCAGTGTTGGTATGGGCTGTCGGCTCAGTAGGAGGAGCATGTGAAGGGCTACTCTACTAATATGCACTAGGTACATCTGACTGAGAGGTAGAACCGAGAGTAGTAATGCGACGTCTCTATCTAGGAGGAGATCTATCAGCTGTATCATCCTCTGGAGCATCACCTACTGTAGCTGCTTCTACTGCTGCTCTCTATTGCTATGCCTAAAGTCTCTTGAAGTCTATATTTGCTCTGTTCTTATGGTATGAATTGAAGGTCTTGTTCTAGCAGGTCAGATCATAAGCTCTCTTTGCCCTGTCAGCATCAGGCTCTGCAATCTCCTCGGGGTCAAACTGATACCCCCTGGTCTAATAGTAGCTGTATGATCAAATAGCCAAAAGGTAAAGGCTAGGTCTCTGCTCTGGTTGTAGGCGAAAAATGCAAGTTCTTCCAGAACTTGTGGATAAGCTCCCAGATGAGTGCAGGAATGGAGAACCAATAACCCTGATCAACGCAGTATAAAGCCTAGAAGATATCCTCTCTCTTCTGAGTGTCATAACTGGTAGGGAAAGCATTGAGGTGAAGTATGGAATCGAAGAACCAGTACCGGGGATCAATCTCGACCTGGTCTGCAAATGTGTGCCCCTCATATGCCACCTGTGGAGATAATGTGGCTACCATGGTCAGCTCAGTAGGAAATGGTGAATGTGCAGGGTACAGAGGCTCCTGAGTATCATCAGGCAGTGGAGAAGTATGAGGGCATCGATTGGCAGCAGCTATAGCCAGAAAAAAAATGTTAATCTCCTGGCCTTCAATGGTAGTGTGCAATAGAAATCTGTTAGCCTCATCCATCCAAAGGTGCTGCTAGAAGAGAGCAACCAACCGAGGGTAGACAACTGTGTCTGTTGGAGTCATAATAGCATCAATGCCCTGCCTCACTAACTCATCATAAGACCACTAGGTCTGGTCCAAGGTGGAGAATAGATCTCAATCAAATCTATACTCAAATCTCCCGTATCTTATTGGCGTAAGACTCAATGGGGACCTCTCTGATAATGGTATGCTCGGCATCTATAATAGACGATGAAGAAGAAGATGAAGAGGAAGACTCTGCAACTAGAGATACAGGTTGTGGCACTCTAGGAACTCTCTTCCTGGTAAGAGTCTTTCTTCTACGCTGCATCTGCAAAAACACAAGTATAAATCAGTGCACAGGTAGAAAATATGGTAAGCAACTGATAAGGAAACACAAAACATGCCTAAAACAAATATAAAGGGTTAATAGACAAATAGGATCATGCTTATGCAAGAAGTGATTAAGAAAGCTTCCAAATCATCATTCTACATGCCTCAGCTAAACAAAACAGATCAGATATGCAATAATGGCATAGAGGGTAGAAAAGTCACATATGAAACAGATCAAGTAGAATTATGATCAACAGGATAAACATAGGCTGTAATGTGTATAAATGATGCAACATGCATTCACAAACCTAAAACTCAAGAAGACGCTGCAATCGTATGACAAGTAGACTCTAGGATAACATTGTATCAATTCCTAGCAAGAATGTTTACAGGTGCAACAATGAAGAACAAAATAGAGCAACAGGATAGCATGGAGCATATAGGCATAGAAACTATCAACCTAGGACTCAAGAAACAGGCATGACATGCAATAAAGACTAAGTGAAATGCACGGTTGCAAAACACAGCAATCCAAGGCATGTTATGACAGGCAAGTTCAAGAAAGAATCCTGGATATGGTATGCAACTAGATGGCATATATTTGAATGATGCACAAATGAAAACAACTCCAAACAAAGAAATATCCTGTATAGCAATGCAACAAAATCAATATCCTATGATCTCTCATGGCTAGTGACCTCCTCTGATGCTTAAATGAAGTAGAGAATGGTTAAATACGGAGAATACAAGAAGCTTACCATCTGTAAGTTAAAATCTAGACCGGAAAGAACTTCGGTCATCAAGAATGATCACAAGTATATAAGATATCAAGACAATGGCATGTAATAAGATAAACAACAATATCAAGTAAACACAGCCCTAACTTGGTTCACATTTCAGTTCAAAATCTCAACTAAGGCCAGAGAACAGAGACAACATCCAAATCATGCATTTGAAATTCCAAGAATCCATATCACACCCCTAAACTTAGTCAGGAATTAATTCCAAGAAGATAGGCTCAAAGGATGCACAGAAAATGTTCAAAAACAGTCAATGTGGTAAAAGTGAGCAAAATGGTGTATATACAAGCAACAAGTTACAATTATTCCAAAGTGCACACAATTATTCTAAAGAAATCGCATTTGACAAGTTTCAAAATCATTAAGTACCAGAAGATCAAAATCATGAAAAAGAGGGTCCAAAGATATCAAACTAGGCTCTAGGATGGCAAGAATCAAGAATTGGATCACATACAAGTTCAAAGGCACTTAGAACATGCAAATGGATGCAAAGGAATCAAATGGAACAAGTTTCAACTCAGTCAAGGGCATGTTGGTCGACTTTGGAATTTCTCAACACTTTTGGGGCAAAATTAAAATTTTTGAAAACTTTAGGGTCAAGGCATTCAATTGCATTGTAGAAAAACTTCATGACAAGAATCATATAATGAATGAACAATAATAAAAGGAATCATGCAACTGAACTTCACATTTTTCAATTAAAGTTAAAAAATTTCTCTTTTTTAAATCATTTGAAACCCAACAAGTCTGATCACAAAGCATGTCAACAATGAAAGATCATTTCACCAAAACAATGCACTCAATCCAATCAAGATTTTTGCAAAGAAATCCATTTGAAACATTTTATATGCATTAAGACAAGACTTAGCATTCTTAATTTCAAAAGCACAAATTCAAGTCAAGTCATGCTTGCAAGCAATTTAAGGAACTTAGAATATATCCATGCATTTCATATTCAAGACAAGTAAATGAGACAAGATGAAACTATGCTCACAACAATTCAAACTTTGCAATGCCATTTTTTTTCAAAAGCAACATCAATAGCTCAACTTTGAAAACAAGTTAAAAATTTCTTTTTTTTTTTTAATCCAAAATCTACTCAAAAATCCATTTCAAATTCTAACTCATGTCCCAAAATCAAACTACATGCCATTTGGAATTTAAAAATCAAAGTGTAAATTTTTTTTTTTCAAAAATCTAGCTTGGTTTCCTCTTAAAAATTGGCATCCCAAAATTTTTCAAACATAACAATTTCAATCAAACAAACAATTTCAACATCAACAAGGGACACCGCCCATAATCAATCCACAAATCCAATGAACTTTGCACATTCTCCTTCTAGAAACTACTCAAGAACAAACCACATTTCATTCCAACTCCAATTTCAATTTCCATCACTCTTTATGCAAAATTCAGGGCAAAATCTAATACAAATGTTCCAATTTTTTTTTTTTTTAGCAACAATTTTCAATAAGAATTTTTATTTATTTTTTTTATTTTTCATTTTTCATTTTTTTTATTTGTTTTTGTTGTTTTCCAATTTTTAGTTTGCTTTCAATTGTTATATATATACAAGAATATATACAAAATGAAAATTAAAAGCAAAATTAAAAAGAAAGCAAGAAACAAAATAAAAATAAAAATAAATAAAATGATGCAAAATAAAATAAAAATCTAAAAATTGGAACTTACCCAAAAATTTAGAGAGTAGAGAAGAGTAGAGGAAGAGATTTAGAACAAAAATGGAGGTTTTTCAATCTCGCCAGCGTCAGAGAAGATGAGCGAAGTGTAATGACCCAATTATTTTCCTTCATTTCCTTTTTCTGAAATTTTCTAGATAAATTTTTTCCGTTGAATTGCCTTTTCTGACTTTGGTTACTCATCACTTAGTGTCATCTCAAGTTCTCGGAAATGATTTCCGAGACTCTTTCCTTTGGATTGACAACTTCCTTTAAGGACCGTGTCATTTGCACATTTTTCATTTTTCAATACTATCTCACTTTGTTGGCATAACCTTACTTTTCGTGTTCGGAGTTGAGTTTTGACTTCATGAGTTTTTATTCCAGTTGATTTCCTCGAAAGGCGTAACTTTACTTTTGGAGAAAAGCTCGCCGGTTGTCTCCTTTTCCTATAGGGGCGTGGATGAAAGGATTCTTCAGAAACATTGTAGTGACCCGGGTTTTTATTCAACCCGGTGCGTCAGTGATGACCCAAAAGTTGACCAGTTAACGGATCCAGATGCGGAAGCAAGAAACAAGACAGCGGTCTCCCAGCGTACAATACACCTCTAAGACACTTTGATGACCTTTCATGAGGTCATGGAACCCAAGAAAGTAAATACGGAAGCAAAAGATAAACCAAAGTCTTAAAAGATATAGATCATCTCTTAGACGCAAATGTGACTTTCCATGAAGTCACGGAACCTAAGGAAATAACCGGAAGTGGAAACTAGGATAAAAAGGTTAAATGGGACCCTATAGCACCAATGACAACCGAAGGAACGAGATCTAGTCCAAACTAGACCACATACGCCAATAAATGGCTTGAATAAGATCAACATGGTCAAGTGGGAATGAATGAAACCAGGTTAACCTATCTAGGCAACAAACCAAACAAGACCCACAAGGCAGCTCCATTTCGGTCGACCGAAATGGAGCTTCGGTCTGCCGAAATGAGCCAAGAAAAAGAGAAAAATTAAGCCTTTATTCCGGTCAACCGGTTTGTGGCTCGAGATGAAAAAGGCTACTGGAATTCGTGATTTTATTGTTCAAATGAAACCCAAAAGGGAATCGGTCGACTGAATTGGCATTTCGGTCGACCAAAATGGTTTGAAAAAGTGCATATGAACCTGTTATGCAGAAAAATGAAGAAAAGTCCCTAAGTCTTATTTGAATTTCCCCATAGCATGTTCAAACTGAAATATATGCAAGTGTGTGAAGATGTGAACATACACGCAAGTGTAAAATGGTATTTTAAACATGTTACTATGGCCCACAGCCTCATTACATTTCATTTACAAAATTTTACATGCCAAACCTCAAAGTTGGAAAAGTTACATTTCAAAGGAAAAACTTGAAGTTTACATACGTACACTTGAACTTTAGAGTTTGTAGCCCTTGGCCTCATGTCATATACATCAAATATGTCACAAATAGTGTATCTAAGTACACTTTACATGTTATAAGGAAAAAATGGCATATTAAACCTAACTAAGTATTACAACTTTAAAGGTAAAACGCAAACATGCTAACACTTGCATGTGAACAAGAATGCTTTAAAGGAAACTTCAAATCTCCAAACCACCCAAGACAAGAGCAAATCTCCAAGTCTTGAATCATGTACCTAAACAAATCCCCTAGTAACTTTGGGGTGAGTAAACAAGTTTACTCGTAAAGAATGAGCACGCATCGACCCGATTCCTTTCAGATTTTTTAGACTAGCATGAAACAATTCAAAAGGGACATGCCACCTAATGTCTATGTCAAAGGTTAGACTTAGGAAGCATCCTAAGCTACCGTAGAGTATAAACAACAAGAATCATAATATACATACATATGTGAAACAAGTCAAGATTGGGATAATCTAAGGAACACGATAAAAAGGATGCTTGAAAATAGATCAACATGAATTGCATTATGAATACAATTAAGCAAGGTTTGGAATAATCCATATAGCATGACAAGAAGATACTAGAATACAAGGATCACGTTGTCAATGCAATTTATATGATTGGAACATACCAATTGTCATAATAGGAAGTATACTCGGATATAAGTTAACAAAGATTACATTATCAATGCAATTAACATGATTGGAGCATTCCAATTAACACGATGAGAAAAATACATGAAGTCAAGGACAAGGCATAATATCTATGCAATGAAACAAGGATGAAACATTCCATGAAACACGGAAAGAGTTATACATGAAATCAAGAACAAGGCATAATATATATGCAAGTAAACAAGATTAGGGCATTTCATATACACGAAAAGTTTAAATCTTCAAGGAATAGCAACTTAAAATTTAAAGAGTGAAATCAACCAACGTAAAAACTCGAATATCGCCTAGATTAAAACCGTACTCTTGAGATCACTTTAGGACTACTAACCCATGGGTACCTTTCCCCTAGTGCACACTATAGTGTAGAGGGACATTCCCCCATACTAGAACCAAGTCTTAGCCATGTCAATTCTTGATTGATATCCCAAGTCCCAAAATCAACAAGTTGTGCAAGTCAAGATTGTATCAAAATACAATAAATACATTAACCACATTTCATGCACAATCAAGATTTTGGAACACATAAGTCATGCCCTAGATTCATCAACTATGATGGCATGTGAAATGTCAAGAAATCACAGTGTGCATCTATATAGACTAGAACCAAGATATATAACACAAGAAATCCATTGAAGTAAATATACCACAAGTATAAGATACATGATTCGATTACATACTAAACAACACATGTGTAATTAAATCATTCCAAGACAAATGTGCATGTTCATTAAGTACATTAATGAAACTAACTTACAAGAAGTCATGATGCTTGATAAAAAGACAAGGGTCCATGAAACACAAGTCCAATTGACAAGTTTAACAAGAATTCAATATCAAGGCATGATTAACTCGATGGAAGCATAAAAAGGAAATTTAATCTACTTAACGGATTAAATTATCAAGATTACAAGGCAAGTCCAAATATTCTTAAATTAATGTGCATTATACACATGTCAAGACTTGATTTAAGAGTATGATACAAGTGAATTCTAAGTGAGATACGGCCATGAGTATTAAACTTTAATACTAGGAAAAAATAATAAATGAAAGGCTTCAAAGCCTAATCAAATATTTTAGATTTAATATATGTGAAAGTATGTGGCATACACATCAATAATATCAAGTCAGAATTCAAATGAAGTGAATAGTACACATGGAATAAATTAATTAATCAATTAATTAAATATTCTCTAGATTTTAAAACATCTCCGATTACTCTCAAATTCACCTATGTTAAAGAGCACAATAGGACCTAATATAATATGACAACACATGTTAATTCAAAGCTAGTTAAGGCCACATGAATTAAATATTTATTCAAGATAAATATTAAATAAAATCTTCGTTACTTGTCCAAATGCTCTAAATTTAATATATGTCAATGGCCATATCATGGAGTAATATAATATCATGTCACATGTTTTAAACAAGTATTAACCCACCGGGAAAATCAAATCTCATGCAAGAAAAATAAATAATAAAAGCTCTAGATTTTATATCCAAGCATGTAAATAGGTTGTATATGCATCAAAAGAATGCAATATAACAAGAAAGTAAATTATAACACCCCCTACCTCAATTTAAGATGAAAATCTCAAAAGCCCACCGAAAGAAAAGTGCTCCAAATTTGACGATACCGAAGGGTTTTGTCGGGGACAACACGGTGAACAAGAATCCGAAGGAAGCCCCATCAAAATCACAACTTGACTTCAAACCCAAACTCAAGAAATGGTCAGAAATGGGTTCTAATAAGGGGGAAAGGTAAAGCACGATGAGGGAAACAATAAACGTTCAGGCCGAAGACTTTTCACTTAGGAAAAGTGGATCAAAGGAGGAGATAGAAAGTGGCAACTCCATGGGCATCCATGGCTGCCGGCCAAGAGAGGAAGAAGAAGAGAAAAATCTGATTTTTCTTCTTTAAATCCCCAATTTATAGAAAATCTCAAAAAGTGCCCCGAAAGGGCCCCACCGGGTCTAGAAAAGTGAAATTTGAGCAGACGTGCTCAAATGAAAAAACTTCATGAATAAAAAAGATTCAAAATGAGAAAACATGAACAATGGAAGAAACGGCATAAAAAACTGACTCTCGAGCAGAGAGATATTCCCCGAACAAGTTCAGCGCAAACCGGGTTCAGAAACTCTAAAACTGGAGAAAAATGACCAGAAGAAAATTCTAGGAGTGCACGACTCGATAAAATGTGAAAATGAATCCCGTACGAGGATTCAGGCACCAAACAAGGTATTTTTGCAATAACTTTTGTTAATTGCACAATGGCCCCTCCAAAAAGAGTTAACTATAAAACTGCCCCAGAATGAAAAATATCTTCCAAAAATATTTTCTTACAAACCCCTAAAATAAAATATCTTCAAAATATATTTACAAAAAACACCCCAAGAAAAGAAGAAGATTCAGAAGAATTGTTCATCCATGCTCCAATGGACACTAGGAACAACTAGAGTACTTTCTTGCAAAAGTAAAGATACGTATTTCATGGAAACCACTTAAGAAAAAGGTACGTGAAGTCAAAAATTAACTCTGAGCACGAAAAGTGAGGCTATGCCAACAAAGTGACAAACGGGGAAAAGACAAAATAGGGAAGATGACGAAATAGGGAAAATGACGAAATGTGAATAGTGTCCGAAAAGTAAAAATGTGAAAATGACTTGGTCCTCAAAGAAAGTTGTTAATCCGAATGAAAGAGTTTCAGAAACCATTTTCGAGCACTCGAGATGACACTATAAGATGAGAAACTGAACTCAGAAAAGAAAATTAAACGGAAAAAAATATATCCGTAAAATTTGAGGAAAAAAAAAAGGGAGGAAAATGACCGAGTCATTACAAACATTAAAGTTTCTTGGGTTATTTTTCATAAATATCTTTTGAAGATATTTTACTTTGGGGGTTTTTTAAAAAATATCTTTCAGAAGATATTTTCATTCTGGGTCAGTTGCGCAGTTATCCTTTCTTGGAGTGGCCATTGTGCAATTAACGAAAGTTATTGCAAAGTGCCTCATTTTGAGCCTGGATCCTTTTATAGGATTCATTTTCACATTTTGTACAGTCGTGGACTCTTGGAATTTCCTTCCAGACGTTTTCCCCAGTTTTAAGGTTTTCGGCTCCGGTTAGCGCCGAACTTGTTTGGGGCATATCTTCCTGCATGGGACTCAGTTTTCGACGCCGTTTCTTCTGTTGTTCATTTTTTTTTTCTTCTTTTTTATTCACGGTGTTTTAGCATTTGAGCGCGTCTACGCAAATTCCACTTTTCAGGACCCGACGGGGCACTTTTAGGGTTTTACTATAAATAGGGGGTTATAAAATTAAATCAGATTTTTTCCTCTTCTTCTCCTACGTTTTAGACTAGGTATGGCAGCCCAAGGGGCTGCCACCTTCTTCTCTCTTGTAAAATGTCGTAGTGCCTTAGCGTTTATCGAAGACCTTGGCGAGGCGGACCTTTCTCCCTTATTAGAAGCCGATTCCGATCATTTTTGAGTTCGGGTTTTGAGTTCGGATTTGGATTTTCATGGTGCCTTAAAGGTCAAAGTTGCTTCCCTAGTAGTCCCCGACATAACCTAGGAGTATTGTCGGATTTAGAGCATTTTCGTTTCAGTGGGGATTTGTGATTTTATCACAAAATGAGGTAGGGGATGTTTTAGGTTTATATTTATGTTGTATTGATTATTTTTTAAGCATATACAACTTGTAAGCATACCTTTATATTAATTATATAATATAATTTAATTATTTTCTATGTTTAAGATTTAATTCTCATGGTTATACACAGCTTGGAATTAAATTGTAGCATGCTATTAAATTAAGCCTTCATATGCTTGTTAACATATATTAAATTCGGAGGATTTGAATAAGTATTGTAACTTTTAATTAATCTTTCATTTGAATGAAAATTTAATTCACATGGTTGTAACTAGTATGAAATCAACTTGTAATGTGATATTAAAATAGGTCTTGGTATGTACATTAACCTATGTTAATTTGAGGGTAATTGAAGTTGTTTTAAAATCTAGAGAAAATTAATTAATTAGCATGGATTTTTAACTTGATATTGTTAATAAGCATGCTATGTTCTTCCATATATATTAAATTGAGAATATTTGAAAAGGTTTTGAAACTTTTATTTAATTATTTTCTTGTATGAAAGTTAAATTTACCTAGTTGTATCTAGCTTAGAATTAACTTGTAACATAAAATTAAGATAGGCATTGATATGACCTTTGACATATATGATTTGTAGAATATTTGGAATTGCTTTATAACCTTGAGAATTTAATTACTTAAGATAATTAAATTCCCTTTTATGCTTCCATTGAGATAATTAGGCATTGATGTTATATTCTTGCTTAATTTGTAGTTTGGAACTTTTAATATGATTACATGATAGTATTCCATGAGTTGAAGTTATGATTTAACTTATAAGTATTCATATTTTATTTATATGACATTTAATATGCCATTATAGCTTGAATGCCTAGGGCATGGCTTGTGTGTATTCATGACTTGGTTGTGCGTGGTAATTGATTTTGGTGCTTTGTGTATATGTGATATACTTGTTGCACAACTTAATGATTTTTTGGAAAGCTTGTATAGACATTGGAAATTGTTACGACTAGGGCATGACTCTAGTATGGGGGATAAAAGTTCCTTCTATTTCATATAGTGCGCACCGGGTGGTACCCTGAGGGCTAGTAACCCAAAATCACCAATATAACGGTTTTATTTCGGGTTTAGTTGCGCACTAGGTAGTACCTTACGGGCCAGTAAACCGGAACCACTTGCTTGGTCATTAAGACTTTATGTCCTTTATCTTTCCTCCAATTGTTGATTTCGCATTCAATTCCTAGTTGTAATCTTGGATGGCTTTTAACTTGTGTTAGGATGCATGATACCTCATTTCTTGCTTAGTATACTTGGATTTGTATATTTGTATGCCTTGTATATAAAAAATGCTTAGTATACTTGTGAGTGTATACTTGTATATATGTTGCATTTCCATTTCAATATTGCTTAGCGTACTTGGTGTGTACATTTGTATATAGATGATTTACCTTCTAGATAACCTAGTATACTTGTGTCTTGTATACTTGTCTTAAGTGCATTTCAATATTGATTATATACTTGTGTATGTATACTTGTATATTGATTACCTTGTTACGTGTACCTCACGTTTCTACGTTATTTAAATTACATGCATGATGTGGTTTATGCCAGAAATGCTTTAAGGTAGCTTAGGATGCTCCTTGAGTCTAACATTGGACATAGACGCTAGGTGGCATGGACCTTATATATCGATTTATATCAATTTAATGAACAGTAAAATATTAGGTCTATGCATACTCATCTCTTACGAGTAGCTTTATGTTACTGACCCACATAGTGGGGACATTTTTTAGGTACAAGGACCATGATTTGGGATGCACACTATGCCATGGAAGTTTCGTAGACTTAAAGTATCTATTTCATGGAAATGTTAGCATGAAATCCTATTTGTAGCTCTGTATGTCAAAACTTACATGTTTGATTCCATATATGTAATGTGTACATAAATACACATTTTATGATGTATTTGACATGTATGAGATGAGGCCGGAGGCCAATGACTATTATTTTGTATCCTATGTAACTTTTGACTTCAAGAAATATTATGGAAATATTGGAAAATGACAAGTCATTGCTTCAACATGTTTGCATCGGGTGTGGGAATTCCATTTTTAATCTTTCATAGTAATTTGAAACCATTTCATATTTTTGGATTTCAAATTTTCCATTTCGAGTTCATTTTTGCCATTTTTGGCCATCGGGGGGTCGTATTTTGCATCGGTCATTTTTCACAGACATTGACCATTCCCACGTGCTTAAAAACACTAAATACGTTTGTGTGCATAATCGTTTTAGCCTAGAAATGCATTTAGGGTCAAATGAACACTTGGTGCAACGTTGCATTTTCCTTGTTTTTGGCCTAGACTGATTAGGGGTGTTCTGGGCATTTCACAGAGTGTTTTATTTTCTTCTTTCAACATGGTCGGGTAGAAAATATGATTTTAGGGTGGGTTTCTTCTTCGTGTTTTTCCATAAAATGTCGTCTTGGTACCGAAAATCCCTTGCGAAGTTCAGTTTTTTGTTATGCAAGTAGCAACTTTAACCCTCTTGGCTTAAACTGATCTAGGGGTATTTTGGAAATTTTCTTCAAAAACTAATTCTAGTCTTGACATTATCGCATAGAAAACATGATTTTATGGGGGGTTTCTTCACAATATTTTTCCAGAAAATGTCGTCTAGGACCCGAAAACCCCGCGTCAAATCTGATTTCCTGTGCGCACCTGCACTATTTGAAAAAGTCCTTTGTAAGGGCATTTTGGGGATATCACGTCAAAAATAAATTTTTATTTTGACACGGTCAGCTTGGAAAAATTATTTTAAGGGGGGCTTCTTCTTCGTATTTTTCCAGAAAATGTCGTTTATTACTTCAAAACGGCACACGAACTTCAGCATTTTGCCCAGGTTACTATTCATTGTTGTCAAAACACTATTCACGGCCTCGGCGATGTCAAAACTTTGTTTTGACTTTTCTCTTCCATCCGGACTCCGAATCAAGTGATTCTTGAGTCTAACTTCATTAATTTTCCGTTGTTTTTCCAATGGTGTGCTCCGTAGCACCCAGATCTTGCTAAAAATTACTTTTTTTCCCTTGGGGCTAAACTTGTCCGGTTTTCTTTTTTTAAAATTGCTTCTGCCATACTTTCTGTGAAGTCACGGATGTGTATTGGGAATGATGTAAATTTCCAAAGATATTGCTTCCTTGTAAAAGACTATTTTACCCTTGGGGGCTTATTTGGTCTTTTTCTGATCTTTTCTTCCGCATCGGTTCTCGTGGAGTTTTGTGGCCATATAAAAGGTCACTTTGGTGTCCTAGGGATGTTGTATATCCCTAGAGACTTGTTTTCTATTTTTGCTTCCGTATTTCGGATCCATTATCGGGTCAAACTACGGTTCATCACAGGATGCACTAACTTGAAAAACCAGGGCTGTCACAATTTTCAACAAGAATTTTTATTTTGTTATGTTATTTTGCATTTTTCATTTTTTTTATTTGTTTTTGTTGTTTTCTAATTTTTATTTTGCTTTCAATTGTTATATATATACAAGACTATATACAAAATGAAATTTAAAATGCAAAATTAAAAAGGAAGCAAGAAACAAAATAAAAATAAAAATAAATAAAATGATGCAAAATATTATAAAAATCTAAAAATTGGAACTTACCCGACAATTTAGAGAGTAGAAAAGAGTAGAGGAAGAGATTTGGAGTAAAAACGGAGGTTTTTCAACCTCGCCGGCGTTGGAGAAGATGACCGGAGTCTCGCCGAAAAATGCAGAAAGTCGCCCGTGGTTGGAACCGGATCTCCTTGGCCTAAATCAGCCGGAGACGATGAATAAGATGTTACTCGAGAGAAAATGGAGAAGAGGAACCGGTTTTGGCCACTTTTGAGCCAAAACTTCGCCGGAATTTATGGAGGAACGGCGGCGGGAAGCTTAGGCTTCTCGGATCTCGCCAGGAATGAGAAGAAGGGAGGTGAGGTGGTGTTGTGGTTGAGGTGAGGGGGAGATAGAATGAGAGATTGAGAGGAGGGAGGTGGTTCGGGTGAGAGAGAGATGGTGGTGGCTAGGGTTTGCAAGAGAAGGAGAAGATGAATAGAAGGGAGGAAAAAAGAAAATAGAAAAAGAAAAGAAAAATAGGGAAGGAAAAGAAAAAGGAAAAAGGAAAAAGAAAATAAAAAATGGGGAAGCTGAACGGCCAAAAGGGATTTTCGAAAAATTCAAATGACGCACTTTCGATCGATCGAAGAACTTCGATCAATCGAACCCTTAACTTTGATCGATCCAAAATGGATTTCAATCTATTGAACTTAATCTTGATCAATAGAAATGGAAACTGAAGAGTCCTCATCGCAAGTGATTCGATCGATCGAAGTGGAACTTTGATCCATCGAACTTGAGTTCGATCGATCGAAATGTCCCTGGTAGTACTCAAAATGCAGAAAATAGCTCTCAAACCAGATTTTTCAATGCAACTCATATCTATACGACGCAAGAACATGTAAAAACATAAATGAGGGAGGAATAGTGTGACGACCCTGGATTTTTCAACCCAGTGTGTCCTGTGATGACCCAAAACGGATCCAAAATGCGGAAGCAAAAGATAGAAAAATGGTCTCTAGAGATACAACACTCCTCTAAGACACCAATGTGACCCTCAACAAGGTCACGAAACCCAAAGGATGAAAATACGGAAGCAACGTTTCAAAAACGAATAAGAATGAACCTAGGGGCAAAATGGTCATTCCACACTAAAATGGGTGCCACCGTGCACACCATTGGAAAGAAAATGGAAAATTAGTAAAGATAGACTTAAGAATCACTTGATTCGGAGTCTGGACGGCAAAGATATCAAGTTCTGAAGTCGAAGGAAGGGAAACCCTATCCCGGTTTGAACCAAAAACAGACACTACCTTACTAAAACTTGAATATCTTGAGCTACAAGATGAAACTGAAGCTCTAATTAGTACCATTGGAAAGCTTATTTTGACGCGATCAATTTAGACTCAAGAACGGACCAATTCGGAGTTAAAACGAAAAAGATATGATGATTTGAAGTCGGAGGTGCAATGTTGAACCAAGACACACATACACCCGTGAACAGTACCTCGAGCACTCGAACAAGGACTTCGAGCGCTCAAAAATTGCCCCGAGAATTTTGCCCAAAGTTAGAGCACTCGAACCCCCCCTTTAGAGTGCTCGAACTAGTGTAGGTTGTACTTGAAATGCCAACTTGAAATGCAATTTTGTGGACTTTCTGGGCTTTTTTGAGAAAAACACAAAGAAGATACTACCCTCAAAATCATATTTTCTAGCCAACTATGTCAAAATAAAACTTTATTTTTTAAGTGAAAACCCCAAAATGCCCTTATGCTCAGTTTAGGCTCAAAACGGCAAAAATGTGAATTTGCACCAAACATACATTTGACCCCAAATGCACCTCTAGGCTGAAACGAATATGTATGCAAATGTAATAATTGATTTTGAGCACGCGGGAATGGTCCGTGGCTCCCAGAAATGGTCGAGTCAAAATCCGACCCCCCAACGGCCAAAAAGGCGAAACTGAATTTGAAATGGGTATTTTGAAAACCAAAATTAGCAAATGATTGGAAATTACCATTTGGCCATTGGCCACACTTCATGCATGATTAATGAGATCCTACGGAAGAATCAAGTTTGCATGATTTAATTATTGTGGTTCATTCCACCTAACGTCTATGTCAAAGGTAAGACTCAAGAAGCATCCTAGCTACCTAAGATCATTTCTAGCATCAATCACCTCATTCATGCAATTTTAGCAACATAGGGTCATGTTTACACAAGGCAACAACATAGGAGCATGCTTATATAAAGCAACAACATATAGATTCTCAAGGTAATCCACTTGAAGTCTAAAATACAACATCAACTAAATATAATAATTTAGCATAATTAGAATATCTAATACCACACATCAAGACATAGGTTCTCTAGGTTATCAACTAGAAATCTAAAAGTGTGTAATCAACTAAATATAGCAATTTAGTATGGATGTACTTAACAACATCAAAATGATTGACAAAAATCATTAAACATAGATGTACGTAACAACATCAAAATGATTCATTAAAATCATAAACATGGATGTACTTAACAATATCAAAATCGCCAATAACCAAATCCAAAAGTTACAATATAAACATGATTGTTAACTTGGGATTGAATGCGAAAACAAATAGTGGAAGACTTAGACATCTAAGCTCGGAATTCTGCCGAGACCTCAATGGTTTTTCCGGGCACTAACCCGCAAGGAAGACCACCCTAAGTGCGCACTATCTCAATGACTTAGAGGACTCACGTCCCCGTACTAGAGCCAAACCCTAGCTATCTCAACTCAACAATGTTCCAAGATTCCAAAATTAAACCAAATAAGTTCACAACTTATACATAACTTATATAATGCATGAAAACACCTTCCATGCACAAGTAGGTTGAAACCACACAATCCATGCCTTAGAGTTTCAATTCTAAAATGACATACATAATGTCAATTTCAAAGTGTGCAATTTACTACACATGGCATCAATATATTCCATAAAGAAAACATGTTCTCATGAATATAAATATAACAACAAAGTTGTCCAATGCTCAAAACACAACAAAGTGAATACATAACAAGTTCAAGTCCATGATTTGAATATAGAAACAACTTCTAAAATACCAATAGATCCATGGAGCCATTAGATAGAATTTAATTAAACAAGATGATTAAATTCTCTAGATTTCAAATCTATTCCAAATAACCTCAATTTAATCTATGTTAAACAACATAGCATGCTCATTACATATATCAAGTCAAAAGTACAAAATGAGCAAGATACCTTAATATAGAATTTAATTAATTCAATTTTAATTAAATCTCTAGATTTCAAAAGTTATTCAAATGATCCCAAAGTAATATATAACAAGCACCAAATCACGGTTATACCATATCTCAAATCTAAAATGGGATACAAGCAAAACACAATTTACTAGAATTTAAATCAAATTAAATCCATTTAATCTCTAAATTTGAGAACTCATCTAAATCATCTCAAATTAACATATATCAAAGATCAACTCATGGCCATGCCATTTACCAAGTCTAAAATGAGTTATAAGCAAACTACCATTAATTATAATTTCTCAAATTAATACAATACATGCATACAAGTTGTATAAGCATCAAAAACATGCAAGATAACAAACATATAACCCTATAACATCCCCTACCTCACTAGAGAAGTGTCTCTCTAGAATCCAAGGCAAAATCAACACAAAATGGCAAACCCTTCTAGGGTTATGAAAAGGAAGATGAGGGGAACAAAATGTACTCCCAAGTTCAAGCTTGGAAATCAATGAAAGGCTCTCAAAATCATAGTCAAAGCTTAAGGCTTTAGGCTCCATCCATGGAGGCTAGGGTTTTCTTTACAAGAGAGGAAGGAAATGAAAAATGATGAAGATGAAATGTGAGTGGAGGGGATAGAGATCCTCCAATCACTATGTGCTCTTACACTACCTCTCTCACACACACTAATGCAAGATCAAATTGTAAGCCTACACTTGTCACTCATCCAAGCATCCATTGTAGGCTTAATTCTAAACCTACACTTGTTAACCATCCAAGCTAACAAGTGCACCAATCCTAGGCTAACAAGTGGTTAAATCTCCACCATCCACATGTCCTCATCCAAGGCCTCAAAGTGTTTCCACACACATGTCAATAAGTGGATCAATAAGAGTGTGACACTTGTCACACTTTCTGAAAATTACAAAAAGGTTCTTTTTGAAAATATCTTCCAAATTAAATTGCAAAATGGTCCTTAAGACGAAAAATAATTACTTTACAGTAATTACACAAAAACCACAAAAGTTAGGAAAATTACAAAAAGGTCATGCATCTATACCCTTTACAAGAAAATGAAGCACTTAGCATGCTTTTCCACAAAAGTGAAAATACACGTAGCATGGAATTTAAATATCTTGGATGTATGCAAAACCGGAATCAAATCCGAACATGAAAAGTGAAGTTATGCTAAAAAGTGGCAACTGAGAAAAAGACGAAATGTGAATAGTGTCACAAAAGTGAAAATGTGAAAATGACTCAGTCCTCAAAGGAAGTCATCAATCTACGAAAAAGAGTCTCAGAAACCATCCTTGAGTACTCAAGATGACACTAAGTGACAAGAAACCAAACTCAGAAAGGAAAAGATCAATGAAAAAAAAAATATCCGTGAAATTCTGAGAAAATGAAATGAAAGAAAATGACCGGGTCATTACAAATAGGGTTGTCAAACCCTATAAAATGCACTAGTCTTTAACGTCTCTAGCAAGACGTTGGGCTCTTTTAGCCCGGATCAAAAATCTTGTTGTGCATCCCCTTCTTGACGGGGTGAATGATATTTTGAATCCCACCTAACAAATGGTTCTTTAAAGAACTTGTTGGATTTGATTCAAAGGAGATTGATAGTCGTTTGTCAATGCAACACTGAGGCTTCCATGCCCTTTCAACATTCGGTTTCAAAACAACATTCTTTTAAATCATTTTGGAAGATAAACTTTTGAAAATTTCATTTAAACAAAGACTCAACTTTTTCAAATTCATTGTCAAGACACTTTTCCACAACACACACTTCTTCATGCTTGTCCATTAAACTCGAGGTTGGATTAAATGTATTCAACTTCACCTTCATATGGCCAAATAAAATTTTCATTATCCAAGTCCTACAATTTATGTTGGCATTAGTGGTTGGCAAGAATGGACAGCCAAGGATAACGGGAATTTGATTCTTGGGATTTGGGATTGGTTCCGTGTCAATAACAACGAAATCAACCGGGAAGAAGAACTTATCAATTTTAATCAAGACATCCTTAATAATACCCTGGGGCTTTTTGATGGATCGGTCGGCTAGTTGCAAAACTATTGGCGTCGGTTTTAAATCTCCTAAGCCTAATTGAACATACACCGAATTTGGAAGTAGGTTAACACTCGCTCCTAAATCTAGAAGAGCCCGATTAATGACATGGTCACCAATGATGCAAGAAGTAGTAGGTGAACCAGGGTCCTTAAATTTTAAGAGAGTGTTATGTTGCAAAATGGAGCTTATTTGCTTAGTCAAGACCACTTTATTTGGTGATTGGCTTTTGTTCTTCCTCTTTTGGGTGCAAAGATCTTTCAAGAATTTTGTATAAGCCGGAATTTGTTTAATTGCATCCAAGAGCGGAAGATTAATCTTCACTTTCCTAAACACTTCAATTATTTCATTCACTTTGGTCTTTTGCTTTTCAAAAGAAATGGATCCTTCTAAGGCATCCAGAAATGGAGCTTTAGGCTCAAAAGCTTTTTCAAAATCTTGTTTCACAACATTTTCAACACAAGAATTTTTCAAATCATGTTTCACAATTTTCTCAACAAAATGATCATGCACATGCAATGAAGGAGGAATAAAATGTGAAATTCACTCACTTCATTTTGGATACCAACTTGGTTGTCAACAATTTTTCCACTTCCCAAAGTTGTCGCCATATTAACATGTTCAATTGTATGACCTTCCGATGAGGGGTTAGTCTCCACAACAAATTGTTGCTTTGGTGGGGTATTTAAAGGAATCTTCCATTTTTCTCTAGTATTCAAAGTACTAGCTATTTGCTTAACTTGGGTTTCTAGCTTAGCAATGGATTGGGAATGGGAATAAAGCAATTGAATGTTTGCCTCTAAAGTACCCAAAGTGGTCAACACTTTTTCCTCAAAAGTGGGACTCCTAAAATTTCCTTGAGAGTAAGATGATTGATTTGGAAAATAAGAGTGTGAGAATTGGTTTCTATGTGATGATTGAAAAGATGATCTATAACCTTGGGAACCTTGGCTTTGCATTGGGGGCGGAACATACTTGCCTTGAAAACCACCGTGGGGAGGGTTTGAACCTTCCCCTTGGCTTTTCCAAGAGAAGTTTGGATGGTTCCTCCACCCGGGATTGTAATGTGTGCTATAGGGATTATTCCCTTGGTTAACAAATGTGGCATTGACTTATTCATGGTGCTCACTTTGCACATGTCCATGGAGATAATTGGAAGTAGAATGTAAAACACTAGAACAAGTCATACATGCTTCATTAGATAGATGATGAACATGATTAGGGGAGGAAGACACTTGATTCACCGAAGTTTGTTGATAAAAAATTGATCAAACCTTTGAAATCACTTTGCACTTGTCCATGAGGACAATTGGATGTAGAATGTAAGACACTAGAACAAGTCATGCAGGCTTCATTAGATGGATGATGAATATGATTAGGGGAGGAAGACACTTGATTCATTGAATTTTGGTAGATAAAAAATTGATCAAACCTTTGAGATAAAGACTTGACTTCGGCCGCTATGTCATTGGAATTGTCAACTTGATATAAGCCGACATTCTTCCTTCCACCTAAATTTCTACCATTTTTGGAAGACAAGGATCGATGCATTGAATTCTCAGTCATGCTTTCATAAAGACGCCATACATCATTTTCATGCTTATCAGGATAAGAATCACCTATAGATGCATCAACTATACCTTTGTGATTATTCGGCAAACTTTCAAAGAAATATTGAACTAATTGCCACTTAGGCATGTCATGATGTGGATACTACCTAAGCAAGTCATTAAATAGTTCCCATGTCTCATGAAACAATTCCCCATCCCCTTGACAAAATTCTCTAACGGAAGTTCTCATAGCATTGGTCTTTGAAACTAGATAGTACTTTTTCAAGAACTCTTGTTACATTTCTGCCCAAGAAGTTATCGAAAAAGGCCTAAGATTGTTGAACCAATATTTTGCCTTATCTTTAAGGGTGAAAGGAGAAATTTTTAATCTCAATACATTTTCCCGCATGTCCATGTATTTCACGGTGGAGTATACTTCCAGAAACTCATGCAAATGCTTGTAAGGTTCTTCACTTGGAAGTCCATGATAGTTGGGAAACATTTGAATAGTTTGTGGTTTAATCTCATAGTGATGTGCTCTAAAAGGGGGTAATTGAATGCATGTAGGTGGATTATATTCATTTGGCATATAATGATCACGCAAAGCAAGAGGAGGATTCACAATTGGAGGTGCTACATAAGCACCTTGATTGCCTTGAATAATGGGAGGTTGTGGAGCAAAAATTGGCCGAGGCATTCCCAATGGAACTTGGCCTTATTGCTGTGGTGGAATGAAAGGTCTTGGCATGCCTAATGGTACTTGAATGTTGTCATGATGCACACTAGGGTGAAGGATGCCTTGTTGGTTTATGTGACCAAGGTCCTCCACACGGTCCCCATTGATGTCTTCCACTGATGAAATGGAATGACTCAAATTACCCCTTCCCTTAGAATTACGAACAATGAATTCAAGATTCAAATTAAGTGGAGCAAGAGTAGGATTTAACGACCTATGACCATGCTTGCACAAATAAAACACAAACAAGCAACAAGCAAGTAGCAATTACTTCTCCTCCACAAGAAATCAATTATCAATAATCCTCCACATACTATGATCCCATGCTTCCATGCTTTTAACAATATGCAAGAAAAATTAAATTGCCTCCACGTGGGCTCACGATTTATCTATGAAAGTAAGACTTGCGTCCACGTGGGCTCACGATTTAACTAGAGATTGAGTTTAGAAAAGCTCACAAAGGGTCTTTAAGCAACTTCAAATGATTTTTCAATTTTTTTCTTTGCCATGCTTTGCTTTGCAATTTTAATTTTATTTTTGAGCTTTTTATGCTCTTACTTAGCTTCACTTGGCTTCTTTTGCTTCTCTTGCTTTTTAATTTCCCTTTACTTCACTCTCTTGGCTCAATTTACCTAGCCAATCAAGAACAAACACAATAAGTAACCAGAATAAAATAAAAATAAAAAAAAGATTAAAAGTGTACTAATTCCTAATTAATTTCCAAATACGACTGTGCCAATCCCTGGCAACGGCACCAAAACTTGGTGTGTCTCGAACCAAAGCATGTAAAAGTGTGTAGTGTGGCCAAGTTTAAATTTAGAAAATGCCACTACCACTTCCAACTAAAAATATAGCTAGAGTGAGCAGGGATTGTCCCAAGGGAAATGAGGTGTATTTGTGATGGAAACTAATGTCGGATTAGTATGTCGAGTGATCAAAGATTGATTGGTGATTGATTGATTAAACTACAATGCAATTAAAGATTAATGTAAGTAAAAAGAGCAATCTAGAAAGTAGGGAAAAGATATAGGAGAGAGGTCGTGGGGCATAGAGTCACCACTAAGCTTCACTTTATCAAACACTAGCAATTGTACATTAATGGGGAAATTTAAATTGTAACTTGTGAGTGTGTGACATCAATTGAAACTAAGCATAGGTGGCAAATAAGTGTAGATTGTCTAGCCAATTTTAATGAATAGCATAACTTATAAAATTAAACCAATGTCCATTCAATTAAACCACAATTAATGCACACACAAATATCTAGAGATATGCACTCTTTGCATTCACAAGTATGGAACATCAAGAAACAAGCATGGATTGTTCACCTACCTAAGAAATTATAGCAATTACACTACAACTAGGCTAGAGACATGACATTAAACTAATTAAACTAATAAAACTAGAGATGTGATACAACCCATCAAGAAACAAGTGTGAACCATCAAATAAATCACAAGAGTGTTCCATTAAGCACCATGCCTTGACCATCACTATATTAACATCATTAACACACATAGACATGCATCAATTTCATTAAATCTAGAGATAAAAGCATGAACATCAATTCTAGTATAAATAGACATATGACTAGAGCTAAATGATCAATTGAAAGCATTAATCCATACAAATCAAGTAAAAATCACAAGATCTATATTTAGTCAAGGTCAAAACATATATTACAATTAAAATCCCCAAAAATACACAAAAGCTAGGTTTGATAAGCAAGCCTAGGGGCTATCTCTAGCCCCAAGAGAAGGATTTAACCACTCATTGTAGTGGACATGGAACCCTCAAGGGCTAGCTTGGAGGTTGGCATCATCATCTTCATCCTTGCTTTATTCTCCAAAACCTTAGTTCTAGAGAGGAAAATTTTCTAGTCTATATTTGGTAATAATAAAATCTTCTATCTATTACAATGATGTTCAATAAATCAATTATGCACTCCTTTAAGCAAGGACCAAATTAGAATAATAGCCTCTGATTGGAGGAAATTCGTAGCTATGCATAGTAGGTAGAAATTGGCGAGCTCGAGAATTAGACAGCTTCGATCGATCAAAGATTTTCGATCGATCAAACACTTAGCTTCGATCGATCGAAGCTGATGTGGTATCAAAAATATCTTCTGGCCTTATCCGCTTTGCTGAGCGGGTACTGCCTTGTTTCGATCGATTGAAGAGCACTTCGATCGATCGGGACTTCCCTTCGATCGATCGAAGTTCCTTGGTGCATTTTTCTTAGCTTATTTCCAACTTGGTTCCTTAGCTCTAAAACTGTGCTAAATGGCTCTTGTTAGCCTATTTGAACATTATTCACCTGAAATAGGCAATAACACAAATAAGTATCTAAGACATGAAAGTAAGATAGATGAATGGACTAAAATACCCTAACTTAGGTGCTAAAATGCATCATATTTGAGCACTTATCAAATGGCATAGAGTGCTGCTAGAAAATTTGCTTATTGTTGTACCTTATGTCTAGCCATGTAGACATTTTGGAGTAGGACTGAATCAAAAAACCATAACCTCCAGGGCATACGGGACGGGCTGGCAAAGGTCGTGGACATTCAAAGCCATAACCTTGTTGGCATCAGATGGTCTTTGAAGACTGGGGTAGTCGACCCTAGCTAAAGGTGCATGAGGGCAATGAGATGCTGTCTCCAAAACCTCGACTATAATGATGATGGGAAATGTAATGACCCGGTCATTTTCCTTCCTTTCTTTTTTCAAAAATTCTTTTTTTCGTTTTTTCCCTATTTTGTCCTTTAGTCGTTTTTCCATTTTTCCTTGCATAACCTCACTTTTTGTGCTTGGATTTGATTTCGAATTTGCATATATCAATGATATTTCATTTCTATGATATTTACATTTTTACTTTTGCCGAAAAGCATATTAAATGTTTACTTCCCTTGTAAAGTGCATGAAAGCATGACTTTTTGGTAATTGCTCTAAACATGAGGGGTTTTAATGTAATTAAGAAAAGTAATTATTTTTCATCTTAGGGACCATTTAGCAATTTTATTTGGAAGATATTTTTAAAAAGGACCTATTTGTAATTTCTGAAAAATGTGACAAGTGTCATATTCCTAAGTGCCACTTGTTGGTTTTGTGGTGGAACCACTTGGAGGCTTAATCTCTTGACACGTGGAGGGTGGAGATTCTCCCATTTGTTGACCTAGGATTGGACCACTTGTTGGCATAGATGGTTGACAAGTGTAGGTTCAATATTAAGCCTTAGAAGTTTACATAAGATGGTGACAAGTGTAGGCTTCACAATTGGTCTTGCATTAGTGTGCGTGTGAGAGGTAGTGCAAGAGCACCTAGTGAGTGGAGAATCACACCATTTTAACTTAGGGTTTGCATTTTTATTCATTCATCTCTTTCCTCTCAAGAACTCTAACTTAGCCTCCATTGAAGGAAAAGCTTGACCAATAGCTTTGACTTCAATTTTGGTGCCCTTCCACTCACCTAAAACCATTAAACTTGGAATACTTAAGTTTCCTCTCACTGTCCTCTATAAAACCCTTGTTTCATTTTCCATTTTTAAGCTTGGTTGCCTTAGATTATAGAGATTCTATTCTCTATTGAGGTATGGGGTGTTATAGTTTATTAGTCAAGTCAATTATTGTTTTTCATAATGATGTATAAGTTGTATGGAAGATTGTATTAAATTGAGAAACTAATGATTAATGGTAACTTGCATATAATTCATTTTAGACTTGATAAATGGTATGGCCATGACTTGATCTTTGTTGTATATTAATTTGGCATGATTTAAATAAGCTTTTAAATCTAGAGAATTAATTAATTTAAATTGATTTAAATTCTACTTAATTGCACCATGCTTAAATTCCATTTTTGACTTGATATATGGCATGTCTATGAATTACTACTTGCCATATATTTAATTGGAATCATTTGGACAACTCTTGAAGTCTAGAGAAATTACTTAAGTAGTTTAATTAATTTCTATGTTATTGTTCTAATGATTTAGTCATTCAATTCATGGAACTTGTTGTGTTTTATCACATATCATGACTTGTTGCTCTACTTGTTGATTTTGGAAACTTAGGATATTATCAAAAACTTGACTAGGCTAGGACTTGGTTCTAGTATGGGAGATAGAGAGCTCCCTATATTATAGTGCGCACTAGGGGAAGGTACCCATGGGTTAATAGCCCTAAAGTGATCTCAAGAGTACATTTTTAATCCGGAAAATATCCAAGTATCCACTTTGGTTTGATTTCGCATTTAAATTCCAAGTTGTTAACTTTGTGGATTTATATCTCATGTGCTATGTTGAAAGTTTTAATGTCACTTTAATAGCATGGATTAAATTGTATTGAATTGTAAACCTTGTATAAAGATAAACCTATGCATTCCCTACGAGTAAACTTGTTTACTCACTCTGAAGTTACCAGGTGTTTTTCAGCTAATGAAGCCATATTGTGGGATGCACAACAATCTTAGACTTGCTAGACTACTTGGAACATTTTTGTTATGTTAGAATATGCACTTGTTAGCATATCACACTTTGTTTTGGTTATTATGTTAAAAACTTGTATTTATTGTTTAAGACATGTAATGTGCACTTAAGTGCACCTTTTGATACTCTTTGGACGTGTGTGTAATGAGGCCAAGGGCCAAACATGTTTAACTTAACACTTGTAGTCATTTGGTACCATCCTTTGCTTTAAAAATGTTTTTAAACTAACCTTGAAGGTTTGGCATATGAAATTCTTGTAATGGACATGTATAAGGCTATAAGTGGTTGTAACACATTCATTTAGTCATTTCAAGGTTGTTGGCATGTTCACATACTCAAAATCTCATTGAAAATCAGTTTTAAACACTCATTTTTGAACCAAATCATCATAGGATTCAAAGCATGGGTTGAACCTTAACACCTTTGTCATATAGCAAGCCTTATATCAGCTTTTTGAGGTGTTTCAGATGACCGAAACTCTATTTCGGTCGATTGATGGCAATTGGATTTGTCTTTGCACAGTAATTCATCATTCCAATAGCCAATTCTACTGTTCAAGGCCTATTTCGGTCGACCGAACCTTTATTTCAGTTTACCAAAACAACTAGCACTTATATGTAGGTTTTCAGCACATTTTTTGGTCATTTTGGTCGACCAAAACTCCATTTCGGTCGACCTAAATAGCTTTCATATGCACAACTTCCAGATTATATTTCAGCATTGATCTTTCAACTTCAAAGGGTCATAACTTCTTCGTTTCTAAACCAAATGGGGTGATTCTTGAGCCTAAACTCAAGGATTTTGAGTTAGATTTTCAATGGTACCAATCTCATTCTTAGATTCCAAACACAAGGAAAGATATGTATGTTTTAGTGAAGTAGTGTCAGTTTTCACTTAAACCGGGAATGGACGTTTTATGGGAATTCTTATCCAAAGTTATTAGAACCTCTTGGAATGTTAGGAAATAATTAGATTAGGTTGTATTCACCTTTTTTGACTTGTCTAGGGTTAATTTTCTCCCTTTAATTGTAAATTGACCATTTTGCCCTTGTTTAACGGATTTAGCCCGTTTTAACTCTAGTTTCCCCTTTTGCTCTCTTTAGCTTTCGTGACTAGATGGAATGTCACATTTGTGTCTTAGAGATGATTTATATCTCAAAGGACTATGGTTTCATCTTTTGCTTTCGCATCTGGATCCGTTAACGGGTCAATCCTCGGTTCGTCATTAACGTACCGGGTTGAATAAAACTCGGGTCACGACAAGAAATCCATCAATGGTAGTGCGTAGCTCTGCCAAATTGTCCAGATTGGGCTTAAGGTTCTGGTAGAAGATTCGAACAAGTCTCAGATAGACTAGAGTTGTAACAGGGGCAAAGATAGCAAAGAGGCACCGCCTAAATATCTCGTCGTATGACCACTTGGTTTGCTCATATGAGGAGAAGTCCTCCTCGAAGAATGTAGACTCATGCTCCATACCTAGACGGGCATACTTCCTATGGAACCTGCCTCAGAAGATAGCAGGGCCGGTAGGAGTAGGAGTTACTAGTGGAATGGGGGCAGGAACAGGTGTAAGAGCAGGATTAAGAGTTGCTAAAGATGATGAAGCTGCTGGCTCAGGAGGATCCTAAACTGAATCCTCAGGAGGATCAACTATGGCTTTAACCCTGCGTGCATAATGCCAGTTGGCACGGGTCTTCTGCCTAGTCATGGCCTACAAAATAGAGAACACTTGTATTCTAAGTCAGTAATGCGAATGGATATGAAAATCAAGAATGAATGCATAAGTGATAGCAAACATGCTTGTAAAGTAAGGATAGACAAAATAATCTTGAAATAATACACAGAGTAAGTATCACATCAATATACATATGAATGCTATCAATGCAAGTCTTGATGCAATCCCAAACTTAGAAAATTACGACGAAATAGCATGCATTTGCAAAACCAAGGTAAATTGAAACATGCTAAGATATAACAAGTATAGAATGTGATAAGTGCTCAAATTTTGCACATTTTAGCCCTAAACTAGGGTATTTTAGTCCTTGCATCTATTTTTATTTTTACGTTTTAGTTTTAATTTGTGTTTTTGTCAATTTTAGGTCAATAAGGTTCAAACGGGCTAATTTCGGTTCATTAAAGCCTTTTTGAAGTCAAGCAAAGACAGTCAGAAAAAGTTTAGAAAAGAAGTTGTAGCCTATCGTTCGTATAGTGTGCTTATCTTTCAAAAGTGGTCAATTTTATCTTTTTCGGGCCTTTGATGATGTTCTCAATGATCAAGAAGCAAACCAATTATCTCGGGGCCAAAATGGAGTTAAAAATGGGCTTAAAGAAAATTTCAGCACTGGGGGATCGATCCCCTACTGTTCACAAAACTAAAAAATGCCCTTTAGGAATCGATCACCAAGGTTGGGGAATCGATCCCCCAGCCCCTGGTAGCATTGTGGGATTTATCATTTTTTTCTCTTTTCTTTTCCTACTTGGCCCAGACTTCTTCCAAATGGGCCGGCCAATCGTTATTTTGTTACATTTCATTTTGTAAAAAGTGGATAGAAAGTTAGAGATAGAGATTAGGGTTTTGAAAAAGAAGAAGTGGAGGCACAAAAGAGTGATTCATTTTTTATTTTACATTGTAACTTTTATTTTTTTTCATTAGTTTTCTCTCTCTAGGAAAGTTAGAGATTAGGGTTAAAAGAAGAGAAGAAGAGTGGAGGCACCAATAACACATCTCAAGATCTATACACACACTCTCTCTAGAATTCAACAAAGAATAAGAGGAAGAAGATAGAGCCATGTTTGGGGATTGCCCTTGAGGGTTCCAAGATCACACCCACCTCCTCCATGATTGGCTAGACTTTTTCTTGGGGCTTGGATGAGCCCCAAGTTTGTAAATCTAAACCCTTCTTTTTACCTTTTTGGGGAATTTATCTTGTGACTAATGTTTTAGCCTTGTGTATACAATGAATCTTGGGTTCTCCTTTGATTTCCATGGATTAATTATTTATATTGATTCTCTATGTGATTACATGTTGTCTTATGTGTGATTATTTGGGAATTGATCTCTACACTATTTTTTATTTTTTTTATTTATGTTAATTGCATGTCATTGTGTGGTTGATTGAGAATCTAGTGATGGCTATGCATAGTTTTTATTGAATGGATTTGTCAATCAATTTGATGGATTATGCTTAGGCTTGATGGATAGGTAAACAATCTATGCTTGAATTTGATACTCCAGGGCTTATTATTGCAAATTCCAGGATTCTCTAGATTGATGTGTACTACAATTGTTACTAATTTGATAGGTCATGCTTAGAATTGATGGGTTGTTCTACACCTTTATTCATGCTTGTAGTTAGGTAGACAATTCATTCTTGAATTTGATGGTCCATGTTTAATATCACAATTGGTAGTTGCATTTTATTCACAAGAAGGTTTTCCCCAATTAGTTGAAAGTGTGTGGTTTGGTAAACGAGTTTGGTGGCGATTCCAATGCCCTAAGCCTCTCTTCTCATCTCTTATACCTAGTTTACTTTATTTGTAATTTAATTAATTGAAGTAGTTTAAGTCACTAAACCAACCTCCTTTGCAATCTTTTGAATAGGGGGGCACACGGATCGGTTCCTGACGGAACCAGAATCGGAACCAATCTCAACGGTTCCTTAAAAATGGAACCAGAAACCGGAACCATTGAGATCTAGATCAGGACCGACCGAACCGTCATTCACAGTTCAGTTTTGGTTCGGTTCCAAGGAATCGTTGATTGTCGTTAACTGCTACAATGGAAACCTAAATTTTCTAGGAGCTTTGCAAATCTTCGGCCACCCCTCTTCCTTCAAGGCTTGATATGAAAGGTCATTCTGGTATGCAAAAAAAAAAAAGAAAAAAAAAAAAATATATATATATATATATATATATATATATATATATATAATAGGATTTAGTTTGTAAAATAAGAATTACAGTCTTACAGACCTTGATTAATTGATTTAGAAAAAAAAAAAAAAAAAAGTTTAAAACAAAACGCCTACATACAAGTTAGCAGTTGCAGAGAGAGTGGGGGGCAAGCTTGAGAGTTAAGGGACAGCGACTGAAGCTTGCGAATTGCGAACCAGAATTGGAACAGCGGGAGATAGAAATTGAAAGATGTGGGTTTTGATTTTTTGAACAATCTGAAATCATATGCCGATATGGGTTTTGAACTTTTGATTCTTACAGACAGATGGATAAAGTGAAATATATGGGTTTTGAACTTCTAATTCTTCTAGATTTTGTACTTTGCAGTTGGAGAGAGAGAGAGAGAAAGAAGTTCAAATTTGAGAACGAGAATAGAGATGGAGGCGATTGGGGAGGGTGAAATGATTTGCCCTAAAAATATGAATAGAGATGGAGGAGATTGGGGAGGCTGAAATGATTTACCCTAAAAATATTTTATTTTTTTGGTTTAGAATTACTAATAATATAATCATACATATATATATATATATATATTACGGTTCGGTTCGGTTCCAAAACCAAACTGAATCTTAACGGTTCCTCATTTTAGGAACTGGGACCGGAACCGAAACCGTGAGAACCGGAATCGAAGCCCCGGTTCAGTTCGGTTTTGGTCCCAGTTCCACGGTTCTTTTGTGCACCCCTACTTTTGAATCATTAGAGTCGAAGTTAAAATTCCAACTACATGTTTAATCTCTTGGGAAGATCCCTTCTCACTTCATACTATATAGTATAGGTGGTAAGAGGTTTTATAAATTATAAAGTATGATGCCCACTTGATACTATTTCTAAACTCAAAATGTTGCGCATTATTTTGTGCAGACACCCGGGTCGCATCAGAATGCATCCAATGTAGAAAACACATGCATTGGGCATAAATGGGATAGCATGGATCATGGGGCAATAAAGGAAAGCATACATTTGTAAAACAAAGAGGTTCGATTGATCATGCAATGGGTTAGATTGATCATACTATGACCAATAAGAGCATTGGTATGATCGATCGAATTGACTGGAATATAAAAAATGGCACATTATATGACGTGGAAACACGAGGTGAATGCAAATGGTCACTTGAAGGCTCGTGACCTGCTATACACCTCACAAAGCATACCAATGGTCACTTAATGGCCCGTGACCCCCGTTTTAGATTTGAAAATCAAAAATATATACAAAACTACATACAACTATATACACGTGCCCGAATCTAAATATGGAAGCATGGAATCATATATACACACAATCTATACATGTTATATACAAGAATCAAACCAAATAATATAAGAAAAAAAATGATAAAATGAATAAACTAACCTTGACTGAGGTGAGAAGTGGAGAGGAGAAGAGAGGAAGATGAAGACAAAGCTTGGATTTAAAGCTTACAAGCTCAACAATGGAGCTCGGCATGAGTAGAGGAAAGGAGAAGACGAGTCGCAGCGGAGAAGATACTCTGGATCGATCAAAACAGCCAAAAGAATGGCCCTTGGATCGTTTTAAAATAAAATTGATTCAAACAATTATGATTAATCACATTGCAAGACGACAATTTTTTTTTTTTTTTTTTTAGAGAATTTTTGAATTTCTTGAAATTTGAAAAGTTTCTTTTTTTTTTTTTTTTTGAAATAAAATAAAATAAAATAAATAAAAGAAATTAAAAGAAAATGGAAAATGAAAAATGAAAAGGTCAAATGGGCCGAGACTGATCGATCAAGACCTGGATCAATCACGATGTCAAGGTTCGAACAGTGAGACAGAAGCTTGATTTTTGGGTCCAAGTTTGAACGGTGAGATAGAAGCTTGTTTTTTGAAAACTTTCAAAAAATTTCTGAGTATAGAACTAAGATCAATCACAAGGACACTTGGATCGATCATGGCACATTTGGATCGATCATGAGAAAGTTTAAACAATTAGGCAGAAGCTTGATTTTTGGGCCAAAGTTCGAACGGTCAAACAGAGAGCATGTTTTTAGAGAAATCCAAAAATTATCTAAGTATTGAACTCTGTGATCGATCAAACTGGCACAAAGTTGCCTCATTTTGAGATGAAAGTGTAGAAAATCCAATGCTAAGCCCCAATGAAGATACACAAGTAGAGAGAGTGAAGAATGTACACAACAACTTAGGGTTTGGAAACCCTAAAATGGCTAGGTTTAACGTCTCTAGGCGACATTGACAATTCTCAATCTTCCAAGTAGATGGGATCCACCAAGAGGGCGGCTTCCAAATCCGTTTAGATGGTAAGAGCATCTCCAATGCTCTTTCATTTTGAGCTCTCAAACTCATAATTTGAGAGATGGGTAAAAAAAAGCTACTCCAATGGCCTTTCATTTGGCCTCTCAAAATTTGAAAATTTCAAAATTTATCTCAAATATAAGAGCTGCCAAATTTTTTTGGCAGCTCTCAAACCCCCCCCCCCCCCCCACACACACATAATTTCAACCCAAATTCATCTACATATATATATATATATATTTTAAAAAGATTATAAAAAATGTCAGCAAATAGGATTTAGTTTGCAAAATAAGAATTACAGACCTTGATTAGTTGATTTAGGAAAAAAATTAAAACAAAACCCATACATACAATTTAGTAGTTGCAGAGGGAGAGAGGCCAAGCTTGAGAGTTGAGAGAGCAGCTAAAGCTTGCGAACGGCGAACCCGAACTGGAACAACAGGCGATGTAAACAGAAAGATATGGGTTTTTGAACAATCTGAAATGATATTCTGATATGGGTTTTGATCTTTTGATTCTTGCAAACAGATAGATAAACTGAAATATATGGGTTTTTAACTTCTGATTCTTGTAGATTTTCTAGTTTGCAATTGCAGAGAGAGAGAGATAGAGAGAGAGGGGGAGTTCAGAGTTGAGAACGAGAATAGAGATGGAGGCGATTGGGGAGGCTGAAATGATTTGCCCTACAAATATATATTTTTATTAATAATATACTCAAATATATATAATATACATATATATATATAATATATATGAATTTCAGAAAAAGAAAATAAAAATTTATTAAAAAAAATTATATAACAATATAATCAAATATATAAATTTATACATATATTTATATATATATATATATATTTTGGTCCTTTTTTGACCAGATATTTTAGATTTTTGTTTCTTTTTAATTAAGTTTAATTTTAGTTTCCTTCTGATGTCTACAACTTGATTTGGAATGTGACTAATATTAATATTACTGATGCAAATATGAATGGTAAGAATGGTAATTGAAAAAGAATGGTGGTTGTGTCAAAAAATAGCATTTTGTATGAAATGCACCATTGGAACAGAATTGCTAAAATTTAACATTTTGACACTGTAGTACCTATCAAAATATAGATTTGGCAGCTAAAAATAGCTTTTAGCATTGGAGATGCTCTAAGTTCTTCAATGTAGGGTTTTAACCTTTGGCCATTTACCTTGAAGGTTCCTTTATCCTTCAAGCATTTAAGCTCAATTGCCCCATGAGGTGAGACAGAAATGATCCCATATGGACCATCCCACCTAGTGTGGAGCTTTTCAGGAAATAATTTAAGCCTTGAGTTGTAAAGCTATGCTTTTGTCCGGGCTTTGATAAGGGCTCAAATGTGATGCATTTTAGCACCTAAGCGGGGGTATTTTAGTCCATTCACCTATCTTACTTTCATGCTTTAGTACTAATTTATGTTTTTGTCTATTTTTAGGTCAATAAGGTTCAAACAGGCTAAAAATGGTCCATTACAGCCTTTTTTGAGTCAAGCAAAAGTTCCGAGTTGTAGAGCTATGTTTTTGTCCAGGCTCTGATAAAGGCTCAAATGTGATGCATTTTAGCACCTAAGCTGAGGTGTTATAGTCCATTCACATATCTTACTTTCATGTTTTAGTACTAATTTATCTTACTTTCATGTTTTAGTACTAATTTATGTTTTTGTCTATTTTTAGGTCAATAAGGTTCAAACGGGCTAAAAATGGTCCATTACAACCTTTTTGGAGTCGAGCAAAAGTTCCGAGAAGATTCCAGAAAAATCCGAAAAAAGGTAAAAAATGCAGAACATCGCCACCAGTTGGTTTGGATTGATCGAAGATACGCTGGCAATAAGTTATTTTATTTCCACGCACCCAAACTCCACCTACCACATGGCTGTGGGATTAAATATTTTAAAGGCTTATTTTCTAACTTGTTCACTACTCCAAGAAGCTTGTATAAAGGGGGAATTGAACCAATTGTAAAGGTCTTCAATTTTATTTTATTTTACATTGTAATAATTAGTTTCTCTCTCTAAAAAAAAATTAGAGATTAGGGTTAGAAGAAAAGAGAAGAGTGGAGGCACTAAGAACATATCTCAAGATCTACACACACACTCTCTCTAGAATTCAACAAAGAAGAAGAGCAAGAAGATGAAGCCACGTTTAGGGATTCCCCTTGAGGGTTCCAAGATCGCACCCACCCATGATTCACTAGACTTCTCCTTGGGGCTTGGATGAGCCCTAAGTTTGTAAATCTAAACCTCTATCTTTTTCATACTTTTTGGGGAATAATATCTTATGATTAGTGTTTTAGCCTTGTGAATTTAATGAATCTTGGGTTCTTCTTTGATTTCTATGATTAAAGACTTCCATCTAATTCTCTATTTAATTACATGTTGTCTTATGTGTGATTATTGGGGAATTGATCTCTACATTATTTTCTCTATGTTTGTTGCATGTCTATTTGTGCTGAATTAAGGAATTAGTGATGGTTATACATGGTTTTTATTAGATGGGTTTATCAATTAATTTGATGGATTATATTTATGCTTGATGGGTTGTTCTACAATTTAATTCATGCTTGTGATCGGTTGTCAATTATACATCAACCTTTGCAATAGCACAAATCATTGTAAAATAGGGCTATTGGTCGGGTAAGTCGAACCACTAGGACTGCTAGTTTATGGCAACCAAGGTGTCTAAAATCACTTTTAGAATGATGAAGGTGTATAGAGTTTTGTTTGGTTTGTCACTAAAATTAGGAATTGAAAAATTGTATAAAATGGCAATATGCTAGGAAGTGAAGAGAAAAAGATAATAAGGAAGGGACTAGGGAAGTGAATCCACTACCTATCAATAAGCATGCTAAGACATGATTTACTTGGGGAAATAATATATATACATGACAATGGAATGCAACAACATAAAATTGCTACATTACCTTTAAGAAATTTATGAAATCAATTGGCAAGAATAACCTATCAAAGCATTACATGCTTTGGTTACCTAAACTAAGATGCAACATAAGACATGCTCACTAAGCCAAAGATTATCAAGCCCTTAATCTCATAATAAAAGCACATGAAATAGAAATCAAGAATAATCTATCAAAGGAATGCCCTAAGCAATAGATTATTAATGTGACGGCCCAAGTTTTTCAACCCGGTGCGTCAATGATGAACCAAAAGATGACCCGATAATGGATCCAAAATGCAGAAGCAAAAGACAAACAAAGGTCTCTAGAGATACAACATGACTCTAAGACGCCAATGTGACCCTCAACGAGGTCACGGAACCCAAAGGAATCAAATGTGGAAGCAACGTTTCAAAAACGAACAAGAATGAACCTAGGGGCAAAAACATCATTTCCAACCTAATAGTGGGTGCCACCAAGCACACCATTGGAAAGACAACAAAAAATTAATGAACTTAGACTCAAAAATCACTTGATTCAGAGTCCGGATGAAGAAGATATGGCTAACGGAAGAAGAAGGGGCAAAACGGTCAAAAAGTGCCAATCCAAGAACATCTAACCGGTTACCAAGCCTTCCTAACTGGTTAGGAGACCAAAAAATTTGACCAAAAAACTTCCCATGCACATGTAATCGGTTACGAGGCCCTATCTAAATGTTTACATGTGAAGGAGGTAGAATGGGCAGCCCAAAAACCTGGCAGCAGGGCTTTTTTTAGAAAAAATGGAAATTTGAGGCCTTAGATGACATTTTCTGGAAAAACACAAAGAAGAAACCCCCCTCAAAATCGAGTTTTCTAGTGAATCTTAAGAAAAATGGAAAAATACGCACTTTGAAATATCCAAAATGCCCTCCCAAGAAAACTGGTCCAGAGGGTCCAAAAAGCTGCTAAATTGAAAAATAGAAGCTGAACTTTGGGATCGATTTTCGATGCCAAGACGACATTTTCTGGAAAAACACGAAGAAGAAAGCCCCCCTAAAATCATGTTTTCTATTTATCCATATAAAGAACAGAATTTATTTCCCAAAGAAAGTTTCCAAAATACCCTTAGGTCAGATTATGCAACAAAAGTGTAAAATAAGTCCGTTGGAGGCTCAAAACACAAACGATGAGGTTTTGCCTGGAAACGACTACGCACGCGAATGTAACTTACCTATTTAGACGTGTTACAATGATCCATGGCTTAAAAATATAGCCGATGCAAAATCCAACCCCCCAACGGGCCAAAAGGCAAAAAATGGAACTTAGAACAAAAACTCGGAATTCAAAATTATGAAATGGTTCCAAAATACCATTTGGCCCTTGGCCACACTTCATACAAGATTAACAAGACCCTAGGAAAGAATCAAAATAGAATTCCCACACCCAATGCAAACATGGTGAAGCAATAATTCAACATTTTTCAATATTTTCATAATATTCCATGAAGTCAAAAATTACATAGGATACAAATTACATGTCATTGGCCTCCGACCTCATCTCATACATGTCAAATATATTATAAAGAGTGTACTTACATACACTTTACATAAACGAATCAACGAATACAAGTTTAAACAAATAAGGCTACAAAGAGGCATCTTATGCTAACACTTGCATAATATAGAAACTTAGAAATTGTAAGCCATCCAAGGAGCAATGGAATCTTCAAATCCTGATTCCTATACCTGAAATATGCCCCATTATCGTAGGGGTGAGTAACATAAAGCTACTCGTAGGAGATGAGCATGCATCGACCTGCATTTTACAATTTTATCACCTTATGGTGAAACATGTTAAAGGGGCTCATGCCACCTAACGTCTATGTCAAGATGAGACCCAGGGAGCATCCTAAGCTACCTAGATCATTTCTATCATAATCACATTGTTCATGCAATTCAAACAACATGGAAACATGTTATACAAGGCAACAAGATATAGATTCTCAAAGTCTTCAACTTGAAATCCAAAATACGAAAACAACAAGTGTAGGTCATGCCACCTAACGTCTATGTTCAAAATGAATCTATAAGGTCATTCCTAAACTACATTTGAACATCAAAACACAAATTATGATATCGAAGCAATTTAACCAACAATGGAACTTCCAATACAACGCACGAAGCATGCTTTCACAAAGCTACATCTTAAGCTCAAAATAGGAAATCAAATAAGGAACAACAAGTTACGATATCATCTAGTTATCAACTTGAAATGAAATATGAAATCAAACAAAGTGGATACTCGGACGTCACGCCGGATCAGACCGATAACACAGTTTCTTTAGGGTTATTAGCCTATGGGTAACCTCCCTATGTGCGCACTAGACTATATAGAGGGACAATCCCCCGTACTAGAACCAAGTCCTAGCCGTAGCCAAATAACGACATCCCCAAGTTTCCAAAATCAACAAATTATGCAACAACGTATATATATTAACATGTATATACAAGATATCAACTATTTACCAAGCACAATCCAAATTTTGAAAACTTAAACAATACATGCTCAAAATTCACAACTACTATGGCATGTAAGATGTCAAATACAAAGTGTGCAATTCCTCACACATAGCAACAATATATTCAATAAGGAAAAACATATTCTCATGAATATAAAAGTAACAACTATGTTATCCAATGCTCAAAAGTAATCAAGTGAACATATATCAAATCCAAATCCATGATTTAAATATTGAAACAACTTCCAAAATGCAATTAAAACCATAGAGTAATAAAGTAGAATTTAATTAAACATAAATAGTTAAATTCTCCAAATTCCAAGTTAATCCAAATAACCTCAATTTAATATATATTGAAAGACATGACATGGTCATCATATATATAACATCAAATGACAAGTTAAGTGATTAAAACACTTAAAACAAAATTAATCAAGCTAACTAATTAATTTCCTCTAGATTTTTAAACAATTCCAAATGCCCTCAATGTAATCTATGTTAGAGAACATGCCAATGCCTATTTAAATACCACATTACAACTTGATTTAATGCTTGATACAATCATGTGAATTAAACTTTCACTAAAGATAAATACTAAATAAAAGTTGTAATTCTTAATTAAATGATTCAAATTTAATAAATGTTAACCAACATATCTAAGTATAATTTCCTAGCATGTTACAATTTAAATCAAAGTTATACATCATCATAAATTTTAAATTTTATACAAAGAAATAAAAATTACTAACTTCTAGATTTGATACAAGGCATACATATATGTTGTATACTCATGGAAAACACACAAAACAATACACAAATAATCCTAAAACATTCCCTACCTCCATTTGAGATGAAATCTCAAATCCCCACCAAAATAAATCGACTCCGAATCCGACGAAACTCCTAGGTTTTGTCTGGGACAACACCACGAACATGAATCCCAAGGAAGCCCCATCAAAAACACAACTTGATTATAAACCCGAACTCAAGAAACGGCCAAAACAGGATTCCAATCGGTTGGAATCGAAGGCCTCGCCGAGGGGAACAATAAACACAAAGGCATCACCACTTTTTAATGAAGGGAAGAAGTCCAAAAGAGGAGAGAGAAGATGGAAGCCATGGATGGAGCTTGGACCGGCCATGAGAGAGGAGTTAGAGAGAAAAATCTGATTTTTCTCTCTAAGACCTCCTATTTATAGAAAAACTTAAAAAGTGCCCCGAACAGGTCCCATTGGGTCCGGAAAAGTGGAATTCTCATAGACACGCTCAAATGGCAAAAATCCATGAACAAAAAGATTCCAAATAAGAAAATATGAACAACGGAAAAAACGGCGTTAAAAACTGAGTCCCGAGCAGAGAGTTATGCCTAAAACAAGTTTGGCGCAAACCGGGGCCAGAAACCCTGAAACTGGAAAACATCGTCCAGGAGGAAATTCTAAGAGTCCATGACTCAATGAAATGTGAAAATGAATGCCATACGAGAATCCAGGCTCAAAACAAGGTATTGAGCAATAACTTTCATTAATTGCACAATGACCCCTCCAAAAAGTGAAAACTGCGAAACTGCCCCAGAATGAAAATATCTTCCAAAAGATATTTTCTTAGATACCCCTGAAATAAAATATCTCCAAAAGATATTTATGAAAAACACCCCAAGAAAAGAAAAGGTTTCCAAAGAACTTTGCATTTATGCCCCTTTGGACACCGGGAGTAACCAGAGTACTTTCTCACGAAAGTAAAGATACGTATCTCATAGAAATCATTGGGAATGAAGATATGTGAAGTCAAAAACCAACTTCAAACACAAGAAGTGTGGTTACGCAAACAGAGTGACAAATGAGGAAAAGACAGAATAGGGAAAAAAATAAAAAATGAATAGTGTCGAAAAACGAAAAATATGGGAATGACTCGGTCCTCAAAGGAAGTTGTCAATCCACATAAAAGAGTCTCAGAAATCACTCCAGAGAACTCGAGACGACACTAATCGACAAGAACCCAAACTCAGAAGGAAAAAGACAACGGAAAAAATTTATCCGAAAAATCCGGGTCATTATAATTAAACTTCCTAATATCATGCCAATAAAAACATTTCCATGAACTCGTCTCCATTGTCACTATGAAAATATAGCATTATAATCATAGGAGAAAAATAATCTACGATATGATATTTAACTCAAAATGATCATTTATAAACCTTAAAGTTCATTCCATCATATAGAGTGCTTTAGTTCGTGGAACAATCACATATATACATTATCTCCCAAATATAAATCAAAACAAAGCAATGCTTACAAAATAGGGCTTCATCACCTTCCTAGATAGGGAGTTAGTTACCATGGATACAAGGAATGAAGAAGAAGAAGAAGATCCCCTCTCCATTTTTCGCACCTCAGGCTCCAAGAACACACAAACCCTCCAAAACTCCTCTTTTTCTCTCTAAAACTTAACCAAATGTGAGATAGATCAAAATACAAGCCTTCCGCCTCTTATCTAGGCAAAAACCTACTTTTATCCACTCAATCACGAGCTCCAACCACCCTAGAAGTCATTTGGACCACACAAAATGCAGAGTGAACAAGGTCCAGCACAAAAGTAAGAGCAGGTGATTTGCTACCTGTAGATTGGTTGGGGCCCGCGAGGCACTGGCGGGCGCTCGCTGGTTCTCAGCATCCGAGGAAACTCTTTGGCATGTTTGGCCGGTGCCTGCGGTGACGTGGTGGGTGCCCGCGGAGGCTCAGCGGGGGCCCGCGAAGCACTACGGGGCCCCGCGAATGGATACATTATACTGGCGTGATTGGCGGGCGCCCGCAGAGACTATCCCTCAGCAATTTTAGCCCTTCTTTGAACCTAAATGGAATGTCTGTCAATGCACTCTTTGACCTGAGCTCTATACCCCAACTCCACACATGTGAGGACTCAAGAAGTTTGGCCTAAAATATGGTCCCCAGCAATGGCGTGCTCTGATCCTTCAAAGGATTGCTAAAATTGCTCTTTTAATCATATTCGGGGGAACTAACCTGAAAGTAGACCAAAAAAAACAAAAAAAGCTAAACTATACATTATCATCAACTAATGGAGTTAACTAATGCAAATAAGGGTGCTTGAATATGCAATATTCGGCGCTTATCAGCTTGTAGGTAGATAGACAATCTATGCTTGATTTGATATTCCATGGCTTATTATTGCAAATTCTATGATTCTCTAGATTTATGTGTGCTATAATTGTTATTAATTTGATGGGTCATGCTTAGAATTGATGGGTTATACTACACTTAGTTTATTTATCGGTTAAGTAGACAATTCATCCTTGAATTTGATGGTTCATGCTTGATATGGCAATTAGTAGTCACATTTTGTTCGCAAGAATATGTTTTCCCCAATTAGTTGAAAGTGTGTGGTTTGGTGAACGAACTTGGTGGCGATTCCAATACACCCCAAGACCTCACTTCTCATCTCTTAAATTCCTATCTCATTTTAGCTTTATTTCATTACATTTTAAATTAATTGCATCTTAGTGTAATCAATGAACCAACCCTCCTTTGCAATCATTTGCTACATTAGAGTCGAACTTAAATTCCAATATGTATAATCCCTTGGGATGATCCTTACTCACTCTTGCTATGTTAGTAGTAATGGTTTTTATAAATTTAAACTTTGACTTAAAAGGCTTTTCTTGAACCGCTCATTTACTACATTATTTTGGCGTATCCAAGTGGCCTTGTCAAATTTTGGCGCCGTTGCCGGGGATTAATGGTTTTGTTGGAATTAGACTAGACAATAGTGTTCATTTGATTGATTCTATTTTTATTTTATTTTTTTATTGTATATTCTTTTCTCATTCTTGATATTATTTATTCAATTAGGTACTTGACTACAAGGAAGGCAAACATTGGATCTTAAAGCAATCATTGGAGCTTAAAGCTAGCATTGGAATTTGAAGTTACTTAAGGACCATTGTAAGCATTTCTTGAAAATCTTGTAGGTTAATTGTTTCGCTTCTTTATATGCTTGAGATAGCCCTTGTTGAGGCTAATTTCATTGCTTTATTTTAAGTCCAAGCATCGGCCTATGTGGAGGCTATACACACAAATTTTGAAAGTCTGTAATAGAAACAAAATGTGGGAAAATATAATATTTTATTAATTGAGAAAGATGGAGTACAATCCTTTGTAATATTCTTTACAAAAAGAAAGGTCCCTTAATTCGATCTCCTTTTCGGTTGGTTGGATTCAAGGGCTACACGAGCTTGGTCTTGAATCACCGTGGAATTTGGATGAAGAACGGCACGTTTTTTGATGTGCTTGCTGTTGATCACGTGGAATTTGATGAAGAACGGCATATCTTTGGATATGCTTGATGTTCTTCGCTTTTCGGTTTGGATTCTAAATTTGTGTCTCTGACTTCTGAGTCTCTAGATTTCTAGACTTCTGAATTCTGAAAATGTCCCTCCTCCTTCTTCCTTCAGGCCTCTATTTATAGGCTTCTTGGATTAATAGGATGATGACATGTATCATCTCCTGATAAGGATAAAATCATAGCTGGGCCGGGCCGGTTATATTATGATAACTATCCTTAAATATAATTATTCTAAATATATTTTATTCGGAATAATTACCATTTTATTTAATTATCTGGGCTGGGCTAATTTAAGAATTTAAGTGGACCAAGCTTGGGCCAATTAAATAACTTAATTAAACATTAAGCCCATATTTCATAGGTCCATTTGTCAAAACCAAAGCCCACTAAAATTTTAGCATCTGCAAATTACCCCCACTTCGAGTCTTAAGATTGGCAGGACTTATCTCCTTTTTCAAGTGGGACTTGAAGTATTCAACTTTTTGTTTTTTTTGTTGTTTTTTTTTTTTGTTATCCAACTTTGGATTGTAAGATTTCCTCTTTTGCTTTTCTATCCAACTTTGGATTGGAATTTTACTTTCCCATTTAACTTGAATTATCCAAATCTCAATACAACTGGGAAGTATCTTGTTGCCTATATATACCCTTAATATTGTAGGGTTTGACATCAATTCCAATAATCTTTGAAGACTTGTCAGATTACAAATTCCAAAGACTATGTTAGATTGTGGCCTCTGCTTGAACACAAATAATTCGTATGTCTTTGTTCTTCTTTATTTATTTATTTATTTTTTGAAATAACGTTTCTTTTTTTTTTTTTCATGATTTTGTTTTTTAGTCCCTCTGGGACCATTGTTCCGTTGGAACGCAACTAGTCTGTAAGGACCCATTGCTCCTTTGGATCGCATCTAGTCCATAAGGACCCATTGTTCCTTTGGAATGTAACTAGTCCGTAAGGACCCATTGTTCCTTTGGAACGCAACTAGTCCGTAAGGACCCATTGTTCCTTCAGAACGTAACTAGTCCGTAAGGACCTATTGTTCCTTTGGAACGCATCTAGTCCATCAGGACCCATTATTCCTTTGGAACGTAACAAGTCCCTTTAGAACGTAACTAGTTCGTAAGGACCCATTGTTCCTTTAGAACACAACTAGTCCCTTTGGAATGTAACTAGTCCGTAAGGACCCATTGTTCCATTGAACAAAAAAAATCTTCCATGCATGCCAATCCACACTTTTTATTTATTTATTTTTTTTTTCAGGGGTATTAGTCAACCATGGTGTTTTTCAAGAGTTTCAAACCCTATACTATCACCATTTTGGAGCGAGAGAACGACACCATAGAGAAAGGAACTACTTTAGATGTCAGAACTTCTCTTGTTGGCCACTTTGCATTGAAGCCGCTTCACTCTGATCCTCCGTACCATCATTTACTAGAGTGGTCCCGCATATCTTCCTGTGAACTCTCCAACCTTGGCTATAATCAGAATAATGAGATAAGCTCGATTTCAAATATTTTGATTTTACACTTTGCACTTCATGAACCAATAAAGGCGCCAGAACATTTTTCACTTTTGGGTCATAGGATGCGTGCTAAAGGAGCTAAATGGGGCAATTCCTTTAAGATCCCTGATTTATCCTATACTGATGGATATTGGGAATGGTTAGAGGACGTCATGGGTTGCCATGCTAAATTCCTTAAAGAAAAAAAACTATATGGTGCAATATTTGCTTCGTTATTCACATATGTTCGCCCTGGGCTTGTTCTTAAAGCTTTCCTTGAATCTTGATGTTCTTTTACCAACACCCTCCATTGCTCAATAAGCGAATTTTCAATTTCTCTTCGCGACTTGTATGTGATAGGAGGTCTTCCTTTTCTGGCAAATAATACGAAGAAGTTATCCCTTCTGTGAAAGAGTTACCAGACTCAGACAAAGACAGTAAACCTTTCCTTCCTCCTTACTATCAGTACTTATTTTCTGCCTTCCACCATCTTTGTAAATAGCACACAAAGGAGTAAACTATAAAGATTTCTAATTGGGTAAAGTTTTGGTTTCAAGGCCCAATAAAGTATGAAAAACTTAAAAGAAAAGTGTCAAAGAACAAACCCCAACGCCCCAAACAGACTCATAAGCATCCTTCTGGAGTGATCACCACCATTCATACTTGGACTTTGCAAGCATATGAGGTATTCACCAGCCTTGGAATAGAATAGGGGATGAAAAAGAAAACTTATTTAGCTACCTTTGCAGCTTGTTGGTTATGCAAATTCGTTCTGCCTTCCAGCCCTAAAAATGTAATTCGCCTTGGAGTTTTCAAAGTTGCCAGCATGATTGCAGATGGTGATGGGTTTTGTCTTTCTGTTCTGGTCCTGGCCAACATTTACAAGGGCTTGAACGATATTGTTTCTTCCTCTACCCCATGGAATTTGATAGTGACATTTCCCATTCACTATGTGTATAGATGGCTAGCCGAATATTTAAACACGCACTTTATTTCTCCAGAGCACAACTATGTTCCTCAAATGATACAGTTCGAAGGGGAAGGGTCAGCGAAGCACTTAGATGAATCAGAAGCCCAAAATTTGTTCAGATTTTATGAAGGTGTCAAATTATCTCATTTATCTAAAACATTTGAGCCAGAGCGACTATTTGTGGATGAGGGCCAGCAAAATTTCTTAATCTTTAAATATTTTGCCTCTTTTCGGTCGAGTTATTTGACATTATGCCAAGGTAACCATTTCATCATTGAGCCTTACAGTCCGCACAGGTTTAGCAGACAATTTCATTTTCCTCAAGATATCCCACGGAGGTTAAAGAGAGACATTCATACTGCTAAATTAGAAGAGGTCCACCTGTTTCCATACTGGGTGTAAGGTATTGCTTCCTTCAAGCTCCAATCTTTATAAATTTGGGGTCATAAAAGTATATGCTGAATGGTGGGCCAAAGTCTATGTTGATCCATTTACACAGGAAAAAACTACCTCAAAGCAACCTAAACGCACGATTTCTCCACCAGAGAAACCAATTAAAATCAGAAGGTTTTAATTAAGGGACTGAAGTCAAGCCTCCCATCTAAGCTAATGCCAAAGGCAACCATTAAATCTCATAATAATTCTAATGTTGTTGGAGGGTCTAGTAGTCATCACTAAATAGCAGAAGATGTTCCACCACTAATCAATAACCGTCGCCGTCATCAGTTAGCAATGGATTCAGATGAGGATGTGAAAGCTTAAGATGAGGATCGTAACTGGAAGCATGTCACTGATAAAGTGAGACTTGATCCAGTACAAGAATGTGTTGCCACTTCCCTTGATCAATTTTTTACTGGGGTACCTAGCAGTTCACAACCTATACAGGTATATAATTTTTTAATTATTATTATTTTTTCCGCGATTTACCATCACTTTCTTTTCTTAATAGACAAAAGGCAACGAGGGATTTCTCGGGGAAGATATCCTTTGTTGCTAACCCAACATATAATGAAGAATCTATTTATGGACCGTCTGCCTTAGCGTTGGCAACTGTGATAGGAAAAGGTAGAGAGGTTTCACAACAAAGAAGCAGAGCTATTTAACATTCGGATGTTTTGGGGGTTGCTGAAGTGACTAGTCAAACTATGGAGGTGGTTGAAAAGGTTGGCATAGATCATATGGCTATCCCTTACTTGCCTATAAGAGAATAGGGTCCACCCTTGCATCATATTGCCCCCTCCGAAATGTCAATTTTCAATGCGGAAGAGATCATTCTTGGTGTTCATCGCCGTGCTGCTTTATTCTTTATTGATTTCATAAAGGGTATCATACGCGATACTCCTACCGATAAAATATCATCTCGAGCACCTAAACTTTAAACACTTTATGAGGGACTCGCAAAACTCCCTGGAGACCATTCAGCTTTAAAGAAGCGAATTTACTCGTATACGAATAATGCGGCCAATTATGTTGCTATATCTTCGTCCGATACTTGTATGATGACTTCAGACTCTCAATCCCAACAATTGGCTAGTATTGATACACAGCTCACCAATGCTAGGTCTATAGAAGATGATGGTGCTAAGCGTATATAATCACTTTGGTCTAGTTTGAGTGAAGCAGAAGTTAAAGAAGCCAAGTTAGTGAAGGAGTTGCAATATGCCAGGGAAGAAACTCAGGGGCTTAAAGTCCTCATATCGACGGCGGATGCATAATTATCTCAGAAGAAGGAAGTCATCACCAAACGTTGGGAAGATCAAAAATTAGTGGAAGAAGCTAATGTCATCTCTAATCACGATTTGAAGTAGTGAAACAACTAGAAGAGATATTACGGCAAGAATGTGACGAAATCATAGATATGGAATTTTAATATTAATCATCATCTTTTTTTATTATTATTTTTTATTCAACTCCAAAGGTTGTAACTTTGAATCTTAGCAATAAAACAAATGATTTATTGTCTATTTTTTTTAACAAAGATGTTGTCATTGTTTATTGGTTTCGCCGTTCAGAGTTTATACTCTTGCGAGCCAGGACTATACGAAAATTATTATTATTATTATTATTATTATTATTTTTTAATGGATGACTAAACTTGTAACAAACTTCTAAGCTACCTACGTACCCTTACAGGGATCAAGTCAATGATGTAGTTCGGTAGAAAATAACTTTTTTTGTTTTTTAATTCTTGGGGCCGTACATAGTTTTAGCTCATGCGGGGTAGGAGCATAGTGCAGTTTAAGCTCATACGATCAGGAGCATAGCCTTTATGGGTAGTAGTGCTTTAGGAATTTGCCATTAGGAATTTGCCATTAATGGGCCCTACTCTTACTCCGTCTTCATCAATAATGAGATGTGTGCCGTTAGTATAAACTTCGCAAACAACATATGGTCCATTCCATTTGGTTATAAATTTATTTCCCTTGCAATTCATGATAATTGGTCTATGAACAGCTAATACTGAGTCTCGAACTTGAAATGACCGAGGTTGAACTTTCTAATTGAACGATTTAGAAAGTCGAGCTTGATAACACTCTAGCTGTTGTTGAGCTTTTAATCTATTCCCATCCAATGCTTCCAGTTCTTGAAGATGTAAGATGACATTTTCTTCACTTAAAAGACCTTTTTGTATGGCTATCCTTAATGAAGGGATCTGCTGTTCCAATGGAAGAGCTGTTTCTACGCCATAGACAAGGGAATACGGAGTTGCTTGAGTAGGTGTACGATGCGTAGTGTGGTATGCCCATAATGCTTCTTCCATTCGCTTATGCCAATCTCTCTTTGTCTAGTTGATTACTTTCTTCAATAACTCACAAAGAGTTTTATTGAATGCTTCCATGAGGCCATTTGCAGGGGGCATTGTACATGGAGGATTTACGTTGTTTGAAGCCAAACTTCTCACAAAGGTTAGTTACCCAACTGTTTTTAAAATTCGTCCCATTATCAGTGATGATATATCGAGGGACACCATATCAATAAATAAGGTTAGACTTGATGAAATCAACCACTGTTTCCTTTTTCACATGTTTATAAGGTGCAACTTCCGCCCATTTAGAAAAATAATCAGTGGCAACCAAGATATACAAGTGGCCCTTTGAAGACTTTTCTAGAGGACCAACTACATTTAATCCCTATGGATCGAATGGCCATGACGTCACAGTAGGGTGCAACGGCTCCGGTGGTTGGTGTATGAAGTTAGCATAGAATTAACAGGCTTGACACCTCTTTGCATACTCTAAGCAGTCCTTGACCATGGTGGGCCAATAATAACCCATTCTTTTGACGCGAAAGTGAAGCTTTAGACCAGATTGATGGGCTCCACAAATCTCAGAATGTGCCTCCTTCATTGCATGGGTTGCTTCATCATTTCCAAGGCAGCGAAGGAAAATACCCTCAGATGAACGCCTATACAACGTATCATTGTAATAGATTGTAATGACCCGGTCATTTACCTTCCTTTCCTTTTTCTCAAATTTTAAGGATAAATTTTTTTTCGTTTAATTTTCTTTTCCGAGTTCTGTTTCTCGTCGTTTAGTATTATCTCGAGTGCTTGGAAATGGTTTCCGAGACTCTTTCCTGTGGATTGACAACTTCCTTTGAGGACCGAGTCATTTTCGCATTTTCACTTTTCGGACATTATTCACTTTTTATCCTTTTCCCTATTCTGTCTTTTCTCCGTTTGTAAGTTTTTGGCACAACCTCACTTTTCATGTTCGGAGTTAGTTTTTGACTTCACGTACCTTCATCTTGAGTGGTTTCCACGAAATACGTATCTCTACTTTTGTAGAAAAGTACTCTAGTTGCTCCCGGTGTCCATAGGGGCATGGATGCACATTTCTTTAAAATCTTTTTCTTTTCTTAAGGTGTTTTTCATAAATATCTTTTGAAGATATTTTATTTCAGGGGTATCTAAGAAAATATCTTTTGACAGATATTTTCATTCTGAGGGAGTTTTGCAGTTAACCCTTTTTGTAGGGGCCATTGTTCAATTAACGAAAGTTATTGTAAAATAACTTGTTTTGAGCCTGGATCCTCGTACGGGATTCATTTTCACATTTAATCAAGTTGTGTACTCTTAGAATTTCCTTCTGGTCGTTTTTCCTAGTTTCAGTGTTTCTGACACCAGTTGCCGCCGAACTTGTTTAGGGCATATTTCTCTACTCGGAACTCGGTTTTGGACGCCGTTTCTTCCATTATTCATATTTTCTTATTTTGAATCTTTTTTGTTCATAGAGTTTCATCATTTGAGTGCATTTGCTCAAAATTCACTTTTCCAAACTCGGTAGGGCCCTTTCGAGGCACTTTTAGGGTTTTTCTATAAATAGGGGACTTAAAGAGAAAATATCAGATTTTTCTCTCTCCCTCCTCTCTCTTGGTGGCTGCCATAGTTCATCTTCTTTTTTCGGCCAGTTCCCTCGAGCGAAACATCATCGTGCCTTAGTGTTTATTGCTCGCCTTGACGACGTGCATTTTTCCCCCTTATTAGAACCCATTTCTGACCATTTTTCAATTCGGGTTTCAAGTTCAAGTTTGGATTTTCATGGTACCTCCTTGGTGTTTAATGTTCCTCTCGTTGTCCCCGACATAACCTAGGAGTATCGTCGGATTCAGAGTATTTTTCTTTCGGTAGGGATTTGAGATTTCATCTCAAATGGAGGTAGAGGGTGTTAAAATTTATTTTCTTGTTACATAGCATGCTTGTGATGCTTATACAACTCATTTACATGCTCGGATATCAAATTTAGAATTTTTATTTATTTATTTTCTTGTATGAGATTTGATTTTCCCGGTGGGTTATAGCATGCTTTAAACTTGTGGTATGGTATTATTTTACCCCTTGATATGGTCATTGACATACATTAAATTGAGGACTTTTGAACATGGATTGAAGATTTTATTTAATATTTATTTTGAGTAAATATTTAATTCATATGGCCTTAACTAACTTCAAATCAACATGTGTTAGAATAATATATTAGGCCCTAGCATGCTCTTCAACATAGGTGAATTTGAGAGTAATCGGAGATGTTTTGAAATCTAGTAATATTTAATTAATTTATTCCGAATGTACTATTCACTCCATTGGATTTTCGACTTGATATTCATGATGTGCATGTCATATAGTTTCACATATATTAAATCGAGCATGTTTGATTAGGTTTCGAAATCTTTCATTTATTATTTTTCTAGTATTAAAGTTTAATACTTATGGTCGTATCTTGCTTAAAAATCACTTGTATCATGTTCTTAAATGAAGTCTTGACATGTTGTGTAACGTACATTAAATTGAGATCATTTGGATGAACTTCAAAATCTAGAGATTTTAATTAAAAGGATTAATTAAAATCCATCCAATGGTTCCATGAGCATGATTAGGTTTTTAACTTGGCATTCATGATCTTCATGACAAGTTCCTTCACATGTATCAATTTGAGAATAACTGGATAAGTTTTGAAACTTATATTTAATTTTTTCCTTTGTATGGGATTAAATTCACATGGTCGTGTCTTGTATGAAATGAACTTGTAACTTGACATTGAACTTGCCCTTGACATGGTACCTTGACATAACTTGTTCGTGGAACATTTGACTTGCCTTGAAATCTTAATAATTTAACCCCTTAAGTAGTTTAATTTTCCTTTTATACTTCCATTGACTTAATCATGACCCCTTGTATCTTGGTTTCATTAATGTACTTCATGGATTTGTATATTTGTCTTAGAATGGTTTGAATTACACATGTGTTGCTTAGTAAGTAATTGAACCATGTATCTTATAGCTGTGGTATATTTACTTCAATGGATTTCTTGTGCTATGTATCTTGTTTCTAGTCTATATAGATGCATACTATAATTTCTTGACATTTCACATGCCATCATAGTTGAGTACTTAGGGCATGAAGTGTGTGTTACAAAATCTTGGTTGTGCATGAAACGTGGTTAGTGCATTTCTTGTATTTGATACAATCTTGACTTGCACAACTTGTTGATTTTGGGACTTGGGATATCAATCAAGAATTAACATGGCTAGCACTTAGTTCTAGTACGGGGGAATGTCCCTCTACACTATAGTGCACACTAGGGGAAAGGTACCCATGGGTTAGTAGCCCTAAAGTGATCTCAAGAGTACGGTTTTAATCCAGGTGATATTCGACTTTCCACATTGGTTGATTTCACTATTTAAATTTCAAGTTGCTATTCCTTGAAGATTTAAAACTTGTCGTGTTATGTGAAATGCTCCAATCTTGTTAATTACATAGATATTGTGCCTTGTTCTTGACTTTGTGTATTTTTCCTATCATGTTAATTAGAATGCTCTAATCATGTTAACTGCATTGATAATGTAATCCTTGTTAGCTTGTATTTGAGCATACTTCTTATTATGTTAATTGGTATGTTCCAATCATGTTAAACTACATTGATAATGTAATTCTCATAATTCATATCCAAGTATCCTTCTCGTCGTGTGAATTGAATTATTCCGATCATGTTAATTGCATTGATTATTCCAATCATGTTAATTGCATTGATAATGCAATTAACATGATTGGAATAATTCAATTGATAATGTGATCCTTGTATTCTAGTATCCTTCTGTCGTGTTGTATGGATTATTCCAAACCTTGCTTAATTGTATTGATAATGTAATTCACGTTAATCTATGTTCAAGTATCCCTCTTGTCATGTTCCTTGGATTATCCCAACCTTGATTCATTTCATATATGTATATATATCATGATTCTTGTTGATTATACTCTAAGGTAGCTTAGGATGATCACTAAGTCTAACTTTGACGTAGACGTTAGGTGGCATGATCCCCTTTTGAACTGTTTCATGTTAATTTTAAAATCTATAAGAAATCGAGTCTATGCATACTCATCCTCTACGAGTAAACTTGTTTACTCACCCCGAAGTTACTGGGGGTATTGTTCAGGCACATGATTCAAGATTTGGAGATTTGCACTTGCCTTGGGTGTTTTCTTGTTCACATGCAAGTGTTAGCATGTTTGCGTTTTACCTTTAAAGTTGTAATACTTAGTTAGGTTCAATATGCCATTTTTCCCTAATGATATGTAAAGTGTACCTAGATACACTATTTATGACATATTTGATATGTATGACATGAGGCCAAGGGCCACAAACTTTAAAGTTCAAGTGTATGTATTTAAATTTCAAGTTTTGCATTTGAAATGTATTCTTTTCAACTTAGGAGGTTTGGCATGTCAAATCTTGTAAAGGGAATGTAATGAGGCCGTAGGCCATTGTAGCATGCTTAAAATGTCATATTACACTTGCGTGTAGGTCACATCATTACACATTAGCATACAATGCCAATTGAACATGCCATGGGGGATTCAAATAAGACTTAGGGTCTTTTCTTCATCTTTGGTGCATAACAGGTTCATATGCACATTTTCGACCAGTTTCGGTCGACCGAACCCCTTTTAGATTTCATTGTTTAGCAAAAACTCCAAATTCCAGTAGCCATTTTTACTGTTGAGGCTCATTTTGGTCGACCGGTTCTCTACTTCGGTGGACTGAAGCACCTTTCTCGTCTAAGAACTACAAACCGGTCGACCGGTTTGTCATTTCGGTCGACTGAACTGAAGGCTCATTTCCCTTCTTTTCTTGGCTCACTTTGGTCGACCGAAACTCCATTTCGGTTGACCAAAATGGAGCTGCCATGTGAGTTTTGTTTGGTTTGTTGCCTAGATTGGTTAACCTTGCTTCATTCATTCCCACTTGACCTTGTTGACCTTGTTCAAGCCATTTAATGGTGTACGTGGTCTAGTTTAAACTAAATCTTGTTCCCTTGAGTGTCTTTGGTGCCATAGGGTACCAATAGACCTTTTCATTTTAGCTTTTACTTCCGTTTGTTTCCTTGAGTTCTGTAACCTCATGGAAAGTCATCCTAAGGTCTTAGAGGTGTGTTATGCCTTGGGAGACCATTATCTTTTTTCTTATTTCCGCATCTCGAATCTAGTTCGGGTCATCACAGAACACACTGGGTTGTAGCATAGGTCATCGGGAAGCTTTCCATGTTCCAGAAATCAATGATAGAGAGCCTCTAGTCTTCTTCCTCTTGTGTCCAATAAGAAACCAAATTACTTTCTTCAAATTTATCTTCCAGGACTTGTGGCAAGACCCATCGTTAACATACAGGAACATCAACTAGGTCCTCATTAGTTAACGCCAATGTTGTAACTAAAATTGCCAAAGCATCAGTTATCCGATTTTCTTTCCTCGGAATGTGTTCGAGCTTGACGCTATCAAACCGTTCCAATAAATGAAATGTATAACGATGGTACAACACTAGATCATCTTTCTTAACCTCATATTCTTTAAGAAGTTGGTTAATCACCAACTTAGAGTCTCCATATATTTCGAGATCAGTGATCTTTATCTCATTTGCCATTTGAAGGCCGATGATCCAGGCTTGATATTCAGCTACATTATTTGAATAGTTTTTAGCGAGCACAAAAGAGTATGGCAGAACATGTCTTTTTGGGAAAAAAAAACTACGCCCGCTCCGGCTCCGTCTAATCGTGCTGCCCCATCAAAAAACATCATCCATAGAGGGAGGATGTCCACCAGGAAGGCTTCTTTATCAGGAAAATCTTCAGAAATTTCCCAATCGGCTGGAATAGGATGGTCAGCTAAAAAATTTACTAGTACTTGTCTTTTTACTGCTTTTCATGGCACGTAAGCAATTTCAAACTCATTGAATAAAATTGACCACCTTGTCAAGTGTCCATAAAGGACCGGTTTAGACCTGACATATTTGAGAGGATCAGCTCTTGCACTAAAATGTATTGTATGAGCCAAGAAATAATGCCTCAATTTCTTAGAGGTGAAGATAAGCGCGAGGCATGTTTTTTCTATTGGAGGATAATTTCGCTTCGTCGGGGTGAGCCTGCGACTTAAGTAATAAAATGTCGTCTCTTTATGTTATTCATTATTCTGAGCAAGTAAAGCACCAAGCAATTCTTCTTGCGTAGCAATGTAAAGTATGAGTAGTTTTCTACGTACAGGTGCTCCCAATACTAGAGAATTAAGAAGGTACTTTTTGATGCTATCAAAAGCATTTTGGCATAATTGGTCCCAATTAAATGGAACATCTTTCTTCAGGAGTCGGTTAAAAGTTTGACAACGACCAGCTAAATTTGAGATGAACCGATGAATGAACGTAAGTTGACCTTGTAAACTTCGAAGCTCACATAAATTCTTTGGTGGCGACATCTTTTAAATGCCTTAACTTTATTAGGATGAATCTCAATACCACGATGACGTATGACATATCCCAGGAATTTCCCTGAAGTCATACCAAATGCACATTTAAGGGGATTCATCTTGAGTTGAAATTTTCGGAGGCGATTAAAAACTGTACGTAGATCCTGTAAATGATTTCTTCGCTCTTTCGTCTTTACCACCAAGTCATTAACACAACATTCAACAATCTTGTAGAGTATGTCGTCGAAGATCCTTTGCATGGTGTGCTGGTATGTTGCTCCTGCATTTTTTAGTACGAAGGGTATAACTTTGTAGCAATATATACCTTTAGGAGTGCGAAAAGCAGTTAGCTCCTCATCTTTCAGAGTCATTATGATCTGATTGTACCCAGAGTAACAATCCATAAACGAGAGAGCTTCATGCCCCATGGTTGTATCTACAGTGAGCATTTTTCTATAGTGGACTTTCATGATTTGAATGAGGATGGGAAGAGGAAAATTATCTTTTTGGTATGCCTCATTCAAATCACGAAAGTCCACACAAATTCGAATCTGTCCATTTTTCTTCTTTACTGGAACAATGCTCGAAATCCATGTTGGATATTTGACCTTACGAATAAACCCTACTTCAATCAATTTGTTGAGTTCTTCCTCTATCCTCGAAACTAGCTCTGGACGGAAGAAACGTTGAGACTACTTAATCGGATGTATCCCATGTTTGATAGCGAGATTGTGCATTGTAATTTTAGGATCAAGACCGGGTATCTCTTTATATGTCCAATCAAAGACATCCTTGTACTCAGACAATAATTGAAAATAATCATTTTCTTCTAAGGGGCTTATGGATGCACTAACGAAAACTGGTTTGGGTTGATCATCAGTCCCTAAGTTCATTTCCTTGAGTTGATCAACAGTAGCCTACCCCCTGTCTTCTAGTGTTGGTGGAGCTTTCTCAATTTCATCTGGTTGCTCAAAGTCAGGTTCCTCTTCAACTGTAATGTGGTATGAAGTAACATAAGATGATTCGCCAATGCTTTCCATTCTCTCCACTTTTTTCTGATTGATTAGTGAATATAATGATTCGCCTTCGAGCTTTTAGTGTAACATCATTTGTGACATCTATCTCTGTCTTATGTTTCATTCGTGAAGGCACTAGGCTCTGAACTTCACTATTGTTCACCACGTTGATGTTAACTTCCTCTGACTTTCCAATATTGCTACTTTTTAGCGGTGTATCTTTAATAGTGCCAATCTGAGAAAATACTGTCTTTCGAGATTGAGGTTATGGAGATTTTCTCCTTTGGTCATGAAAACTTATTCTGTTAAAAACAAAGGTACGAGACAAACTGTTGACATGAGAATTTGAAACATTTAACTTTTGGCTTGACAACCTGTTGAATACAGATATTCGATCACATGGAGCTCCTATACGATCGGAGACTGATTTTTTATGCATAGTTTGTTGGTCTTATTCATCATCAATTTCTTCAAACCCAATGTATAAAGTGTTTGACTTTTTATCCTTTTTTGTGATTTAAATTCGATGTGGCTCAGAAACTATGAAACTGAGACCGGACTTGGGTGGAATGATTTTATGCCCTTGTTCTTTCAACTTCTTCTGTGTCTCATTGAGGCTATGCACTTTCTCACCGGTGACCTCATAATTCAGTTTTCCAAGGTTTGCAGGATTTGTGAAATCATACCCCGACTTAGCTATGAGTTGGTATGCTTTAGGATCGAATCCTTCATCAATCCTTTGTTTTGGAAGTAATCCATGATCGACCAGAGATTGAGAAGGCCGCACGAATTTTAACGGAGACTTGGAAGGCGAAGACTTTTGAATCTTGGTGAGAGGAAGAGTTAACTCTCCTTATAACTTTTGCATATCTTCTTTTTCCTTGGTTTATGACATCTTCAATTTAAATTCCTTGGTTTCAATTATCTCGATGACAGGTGACTGCCTTTCTTGTCGTTGAGATTTTGGAACATACTTTAAAATAGGCTTCGTTCGATGTGCTTTTATTTAGACCCCTCACGTTTTAGCTACCTTTACAATGTCTGTCACTGAAACATCTAATGGATCACTCAACACTTTTTTTGTTGTTGTAGATTGAATCTCTTGTGTAGACGGATGGCTTGGGATGGGCACTTCTGAAGGTGTATCAGGATCGATATAGAACTTAGTATCGGCAAAATGAGATTCTGCTTCTGTAAATGGTTTATGGTCCGCTACAACCGTTTGTATGCCATTCTTGTAGAATTTGAAGCACTGATGAAGAGTCAATTGAATGACACCATTACTATGTATCCAAGGCCTTCCCAACAACAAATTGTAGGACGTCCTTGCATCAATAATGTGGATTAAGGTTTCAGCTTGGAGCTCGCCAATAGTTAGTTTTGCCCGAATCATGCCAATAGCTCTCTGTCCTCCTTGGTTAAAACCTTTAATAATAAGACGTCTATGAGATAACTCTTCGACTGTGATGCCGAGATTTTTTATGGTAAATTTTGGCATGAGATTCACCGTTGATCCATCATTAACAAGCATTCGAGTAACTTTTTGTTCTTTTATATAACCGGAAATGAAGAGAGGACAATTATGCGGCTTCAAAACCAACTGAAGATCCTCGTCAGAGAAAACAATTGGTACATAACACGAATCAAGTGTACCTCCTACTATTTCATCATCATTGGCATTGCTGTGGAAGATGTAAGATTCCCAGACAGTGGTGGTGTGAAAGTTGCACGATTCCTAGTTAGCGATGCTGTGGAAGCTGTGGGATGCCTAGATTATACTAGTGATTCACTGAAGGTCTGAACTTCCAATTTGTTCATCAGTGTAGCGATTTGCAAGTCTTTCTCTTCAACAGTCTTTGTAAGGTTCTCAATGGCATGAGACATAGTTACTAGTTATTCCTCCATCGTGGCAGCTCTAGTCATCATAGTAGCGACCATATCTGAGTATGATAGGCCTTGAGAGTCAACGTTCCTTGAAGTGATTAATTCCTCCGAAGTATGACGTGGTGACTCTAGGGTGAACAGACACTAGAGTGAGTATCATAAATGGAATGAGGTAAATCTGGTGGCGGAATCTCCTCTGGAACAACGTCAGGGTTCTTGACATGTTGAGTTTTCATGTTCGCCGGCTTTGCAGGATTGGTTTTCACCAAGTATTACTGATGTTTGGATGAAGCCATCGCTTAGGACTTGCTACGTGTCACAGGGCCTGCCAGGGTACTTCCATCACTTGGTTTGGCCTTCGTGCCACTTTTCATGGTAGCTTTGGCATCGACCTTTGCAATAACAATATTTTTTTGGCTTTCTTGTCTGTCTGAGCCTTAAGGGGAGCCATAGAATCTGATAGAGAAGAAACTTGATGGTAGGAGTAAGAGATGAGAGGCAAAGGAGGTCCCACCGGGCATGCCAGAAATTTGGACACACAAATTTTATAAGTCTATCACGACTTCGTCATCTAGATATCCTTCTGGAAAAAACTCTTGCAAAGTAATGGGCTTTTGAAGCCCTTTGCTCATAGAGGCGGGTTTAGATGACTGTGTCTTCTTGACCCATTTTCTGTTATGGCCAGACTGCTTATGATGCTATTAAGGTTTCTTCTTCCTTTGCCCCCTGTTAGAATAACTAGTCTAAAAAAATGTCAGCTGGTCGCTTCCATGGTTTCTTTCTTGTCCCCAGAGTCCATCCTTCTTCATCATCCTAAGGAAAGACCCTTCCAAATGTTAAAACGTCTTGTACACTGCCTTGGCCAAGATTGATGGGTATTGGTTCCAATGAGCCAAACTGAATGGTTATGTAATATACCTTAGAAGTTGAAGGTTGAGAATGAGCACTCCTCACGATAGAGGTTGTCAAAGTAGCAGTAGTATGATTTGAAGTTATAACTTCGTCTGTGTCCAACAAGATTTTTCCTTATTTTGCCAGATTCATCACCACCTCCTTGAAGATAAAACATTTCTCAATTGGATAACTGATAATACGATGATATTTGTAGTATTTTGGGTCATTGACACGTCCCATCTCTTGAGGGCGTTTTGCTTTCAGGGAGTTCTATAATTTTATTTTCGAGTAAGCATTCCAATATGCTAGGAACATCGGAATTGGGAAATGGGTATTCCTTCTTCTTTAATTCCTTTAGTGTAGGACGTTGTCTTTCCCCTTCTTGAAGCTAGTGAGACTTTTTATCATCTTTCTTGTTATCTTTAATAGATATCTTGACTTGGTAGTTGAGATAGTCATGGATTCTTTAGCAGTGTTCTTTGACGACTTGTCGCTCTTCTTCCAGTCTTTCTTATCCTTGCGAGGTTCTATGGCCACGGGACCTTGCCGTCATGGCATTTCATACTGATTTCCATGTCATGGGCACACGTAGCCAATTCTTCAAATGTGCGAGGTTTTATGCCTTGAAGAATGTAGAGAAGGCCCCAATGCATTCCCTACATACACATCTCTATAGTAGAGATTTCTAACAATCGATCTTTACAGTCCAGACTGAGTGGTCGCCAACAATTAATGTAGTCGATTACAGGCTCATCCTTCCATTGTTTCGTGTAGGTCAATTCTATCTTACCAACAGTACAACGAGTGCTATAGAACCTGTTTAAGAATTCTCGTTCTATTTGGTCCCAACTATCAATTGATTCTAACTTTAGGTCGGTGTACCACTCGAACGCATTTCATTTAAGGGAGCGGACAAACTGTTTAACTAGCAAGTCCCCATTAGTTTCGGCATTGTTGCAAATCTTAACAAAATGGGCAATGTGTTGCTTGGGGTTGCCTTTTCTGTCAAATTGCTGAATCTTCAGAGGTTGGTATCCTACATGCATCCTCATACTGTTGATTCTCTTTGTATAGGGCTTTGAGTACATGAGAGTACTCTGTGAGATGCCTTTGTATTGGGCTCGGATTGTATTCGTTATCATATCTTGCAATTGTTCGACAGATAATAAAGAGACTAAAGAAGCATGATTGGTTTGACTAACTGCCTGTTCTGTCAACGGTGTCTGGTTTTGACTAGCCGCCTATTCTATCCTCGGCGTCTGTTTGGGGTCCTTCATGTGAGTACCTTGTGCAGTAGATTTAGGATTCTCCGTCGGCATTGCTGTGGAAGATGTAAGATTCCCAGACGGTAGTGGTGTGAAAGTTGAACGATTCCTAGTTGGCGATGTTGTGGAAGCTGTGGGATGCCCAGATTGTACTAGTGATTCACCAAAGGTCTAAACTTCCAATTTGTTCATCAGTGTAGCAATTTGCAAGTCCTTTTCTTCAACAGTCTTTGTGAGGTTCTCAATGGCACGAGACATAGTTGCTAGTTGTTCCTCCATCATGGCAGCTCTAGTCATTATAGCAGTGACCACATCTAAGTATGATAAGCCTTGAGAGTCAACGTTCTTTGAAGTGATTGATTGCTCCAAAGTCTAATGTGGTGACTCTGGGGGTGAACCGACACTAGAGTAAGCATCATAAACGAAATGAGGTAAATCTGGTGGCGAAATCTCCTCTAGAACAACGTCAAGGTTCTTAACATGTTGAGTTTTCACGTTCGCTGACTTTATAGGATTGGTTTTCACCAAGTCTTGCTAATGTTTGGATGACGCCATCGCCTGGGACTTGCTACGTGTTACAGGGCCCGCCAAGGTACTTCTATCATTGGGTTTGACCTTCGTGCCACTTTTCATAGTGGCTTTGGCGTTGACCTTTGCAGTAGCAATGTTTTTTTGGGCTTTCTTGGCCGTTTGAGTCTTAGGGGGAGCCGTAGAATCTGATAGAGAAGAAACTTGATGGTAAGAGAAAGAGATGAGAGGCAAAGGAGGTCCCACCGGGCGTGCCAGAAATTTGTACACACAAATTTTGTAAGTCTGCAATAGAAATAAAATATGGGCAAATATGATATTTTATTAATTGATAAAGATGGAGTACAATCCTTTGTAATATTCTTTATAAAAAGAAAGGTCCCCTGATTCGATCTCCTTTTTGGTTAGTTGGATTCAAGGGCTACACGAGCTTGATATTGAATCACCGTGGAATTTGGATGAAGAGTGGCACGTCTTTGGATGTTCTTGTTGTTGATCACCGTGGAATTTGATAAAGAACGACACATCTTTGGATATGCTTGATGTTCTTCGCTTTTGGGTTTGGATTCTGAATTTGTGTCTCTGACTTCGGAGTCTCTAGATTTTTGAGTCTCTGGATTTCTGGACTTCTGAATTCTGAATTTGTCCCCCCTCCTTCTTCCTTCAGGCCTCTATTTATAGGTTTCTTGGATTAATAGGATGATGACACTTATCATCTCCTAATAAGGATAAAATTATAATTGGGCCGCGCCAGTTATATTATGATAATTATCCTTAAATATAATTATTCTAAATATATTTTATTAGAAATAATAATTATTTTATTTAATCATCTAGGCTGGGCTAATTGAATAATTTAAGTTGACCAAGCTTGGGCCAATTAAATAACTTAATTAAACATTAAGCCCATATTTCGTGGGTCCATTTGTCAAAACCAAAGCCCACTAAAATTTTAGTGTCTACAGAGGCCAAAAAATTTCTTGCATTTGAATTTTTAATGTGAATGGAGCCATTGTTTAATCCAAGTTCTTACCTCCACCTTATGATCCTCTATTATATTTTGATCCTTATGAGATTGAGTCCAATGTTCAACATGCATCATTTTATTATGGACTTGATCACTCTTTGAATCATTCTTATAACTATTGCCCTCCCCCACCATTTTACGAAGAACCACCTCCATCACCTTATTCACCCGAGTTTCAAGAAAAAGTGTTAACTTTACTGGATGTGCATATTTCACAAACTCAACTTATTAATTTTCATTCTTATATCTTAGCCAAGCTTGAAGCTCAAGTTGAGCAAATTACAAGTATTCTTTTTCGTTAAGAGGAGGAGGAGAAGGAAGAGGCAAATGAACAAATGACAAAAACTTTAATTTATATAGATGAGGATGAGGAGGATGAAACAAGTGAGCTAATGCCTAGCACACTGTCTTGTATAGAGGATGAAGTGGCAAGTGAGTTAGTGGCTAATCCAATAGAGCACAACATGATTAATGAGGACTTTCCTTGTTTTGATCATGATTTTATCCCGGCCATTGCTACTTTAGAGAGTGAGGAAACGGTGACCACTATTAAGGTAAGAGAGGAAGATGAGGAACTTGTTGAAGAGAGCCTTCCTTCTATTATCTCGAAAGACCCTTTTGAGACATTCCTTTTTAAAATGTATAAAAATTGTGGTTTTGACATTAAAAGCTCCAAAAATGAAACAAACTCTCTAATGGACTCCTTAGCTAACTTGGAAGGTGAGGAGATGGTGATTTTTGAGAAAGAGAAAAAGGATGAAGAGAATATGTTTCTTGATATTCCAAATGAGTCTTTGAAAGACTTGCCAATTCATAAAGGAAGTGATTATTTGAATACACTTCAAGAGCATAAAAATGAGGCAAGGTCAACCATTATTGATTTTGTTTTCAAGACCGTGGATGAAATGAGTGAAATCATTTCTTTTATTTCTTTTCAAGTCATTCTTTTGGAGGATGATTTTATTGTCATAAGTGAGGCATTAAATGAGAAAATTAAAAAGAGGGTCAATAAAGATGTTTTATATCCGGTTTTTGACACTTTCGACTAATGAGTCGACCCAATATCTTGCTAGAGATGTTAAACACTAGCATTCGTAGAGTTTTCAACTCTATTCCTCTCCCATTTCTTTTTATTTTTCACTTCTTGCGGCGTCTAAATATGTTCGATTGAGCTTCATTGAATATTTCATGCATGTTAGGCATAAAATAAATAAATAAAAAAAAATTCCCTCCTTTGAAAAAAGTGCCAAAAAATTCAAAATTTTTCCCAAAATTTTTTTGCCCGGTGCTAGTTCGATTGATCGAAAATTTTCTCGATCGATCGACCGACCATGTTCTCGATTGATTGAAAAATCTTTCAATCAATCGATTTTACATCGTAAATTTTTATTCCCAGGGCATCATTCTACAAGCTTTTTGATCGATCGTGGAAAATCTTGATCGATTGTTGAAAATCTCAATCATTATTTTCTTGATCATTATTTTCTTCTTGCATCCTTTCTTACTTTTTGTTTTTCATTTCTTACACTGTACATATTCTTTCGTTACATTTTACCTTCTTTATTTTTCTTTTTTCTTTTGTATTTTGTTCATACATTTTATTTTTTGTTTTTCTTGCATTTTGTCTATCCATGGCTTTTATAAAAAGAAAAACATAAACACTTTTCAATAGTATGCCCTTTTGTGTAGTCATGCATACTTTATAATTTATCTTGGGTTTAATCTTATATCTCTCTTTCATCTTATACTAGATTGCTTTAGAATGCTTGATTTGTTTATTCTTATCTCATTTGATATTTGAAGTGAGTTTGCTAGTGTGGTTATTCAAGTAGGTTATTGATTCTAAGTTTAGGGGTGCATTTTTTCCCAATGGATCATTACCGGGCTTCATGTCTTTGCCACCACAATATATTCTTTCCATCTTTTCCATTGTTCTCATTGCACATTAAGGATAATGTGCGGTTTAAGTTTGGGGGTAAGGTGACTTTGTTGCATTCTACTTAAGTTTGAGACTTAATTGCATGGTTAAGATTTGGGATCCATTTGAGCTATGGTTTTGATCTTTTGAGGACCATGATACTTAGAATTTAAAAATTATTTGACTTGAGAGTCCAACACTCCTTGTATGCCTTGTGGATACCATTTAGGAGTAATTTTTTTGAAAGATTGATATTTTGCTTACATTTGTGGTCGACATCATCTTAATTTTGTAATTGTTTTGAGATTCACTCTAGGATTCTACATTAGCACAGGCGTACACTAGCATTCATTTATAGGGTACATGTTTTGTTGATTATTGATTTGGTTATATCCCAATTGAGCTAGTTGTGCTTTAAAAGCTTTCATTCTTGACAAAGGTAGATAACAAACCCTTTTCACTAAGCAGCCGGGATTCTACCCTCATCAAGCATTGAATTTCTTGTGCCGAAAAATGGAGGGCCCGAACTCTAGGTTAAAAAAAATATGCAAATTACAAAAACAAATAGAAGTAAGGACTTCTCCTAAAAGGTGAGAAGTGGGAAATGATTAGATGGAGGTTGTTGTGATTTATAGCCTAGTTGATTTGAGCTTGTAAGTCCTTAGGAATGATTCTACACCTAGTATCCTAAAGTCGTCCGGTTTGGAAGTCATTGACCTAACACTCGTCTTATGAATCTTCCAGAAAGCTTAAGAGATTAACACATTGCACCATACTTCTATCTTTTATCCTACAAAAAAAAAATTGAGTGAAAAGAATAAGTACACCTAGTTGAATAAAGCTTTAATAGAAGGTTCACTTTTTATCTTGATGATTGGTACTAGATTTGTGTGCTAGCTTGAGGTCAGATGTGATCATTTCATTAGTTGGCTTAGATAGCAACATATTTGATGTCGGTTCACTTAAAAAGGATTCTAGAGTTGTTTTGATTTGCATGATCATTCTCTTGATATGTGAAGGACTATACTTGCTTGCTTGGTGTTGAAATTTTGGAGAGTTGCTTGAAAATGGTTGAAAAATTACATACTTAAGGTAGTTTTCTCCCAATACTTGTTTTGTATATTGGTGCCTCTTTACTGAGAAAGAGCTTAATGTTTGTGGGTATCATTTCTGAAAACCCTCACGAGACTTCACTCGTCCACTAGGGGTAACCTAGGGGTTCAAAAGACTTGTTGCAAACGCTAAATACAATCGTGTTCCCTACGAAAGTGGGGTAATCTTTTCGTTGCGTTCAAGTTCATGGTTGTATTGTCGTTTATTTCTTTCTTTTCTTTGTAGTTTATTGCTAGGGTTAGCAATATCTAAGTTTTGGAGTGTGATAAGTGCTCAAATGTGATGCATTTTAGCACCTAAGCTAGGGTATTTTAATCCATTCATCTATCTTATTTTCATGTTTTAGTAATAATTTATGTTTTTGTCTATTTTAGGTCAATAAGTTCAAGCAGGCTAAAAATGGACCATTACAGCTTTTTTGGAGTCAAACAAAAGTTCTGAGAAGATTCCAGAAAAATCTGAAAAAAGGTAAAAAATGCAGAATTTTACCACCAGCGGGTTTGGATCGATCGAAGATTTCTTCTGGTACACTCTAGCCATTATGATGTGCCAAAATTGATTGTGATTGTGGCTAAGTTTAAATTTGTAAAATGCGACTACCATTATACTAATGTAGCAAGAGTGAGTCAGGATCGTCCCAAGGGATTTACAAGGTATTCCAGAATCAATGTTGATTAGTAGGTCGAATGATCAAATAGGGTTTGGTTGGTTGAATTACACTAATGGTCCAATTAAAACAATGCAATTTAACAACAATCTAGAAATTAGGGAAAAGAATATGAGAGAAAGGTCTTAGGGCTTAGAGTTCACCACTAAGCTTCACTTCACTAAACACTAGCAATTGTAAATTAAAGGGGAAATTCATGTTGTAAATTGTGTGTGTGTGTGTGTGTGTGTGTGTCATTAATTGAAAACTAAGTATAGATGACAAATAAGCATAGATTAATCAATCAAGTGAGTAGCACAACCTATCAAATAAGGCTATTAACTATTCAATGAGACCACAATTAATGCACACACAAAAATCTAGAAAAATGTGCTACTTGCACTCATAAGCATGGATCATCAAACAACAAGAATGGATTGTCCATCTATCTAAGAAATGAAAGTAATTACACTACAATTATGCTAATGAGATGGAAATTAAACTAATTAAGCTAAGGAGGTAGCACAATCCATCAAGAAATAAGCATGATTCATCAAACAATCCACAAGAGTAATCAATTAAGCACCATGCCTTGACCATCACTAGATTTATAATTCCAACACACACAGACATGCATCAAACTCATAAAATCTACAGAAAAGCACATGAACATTCATTAGCATACATAAACATATAAATAGAATTAGATGATCAATTGAAAGTATTAATTCATACAAATCATGTAAAAACACAAGAGCTATATTTATTTATGGTCAGAACATCAATTACAACTAAAATCCCCAAAAATCACAAACTGCTAGGTTTAGGAAGTAAGCCTAGGGGCTATTTCTAGCCCAAGGAGAAGGATTTAGCCACTCATTGTTGTGGCCATGGAACCCTTAAGGGTTGTCTTCAAGTTTAGCACCATTTTCTTCCTCCTTGTTTTTTTCCCGAAACCCTAGTTCTAGAGAAAGAAACTATTTATTCTATAATTGGTAAAAAAAATCAACTTGAGGAACTCTATACAAATTGGTCCGTTTAATTTAAATACAAGCATCTTTAAGTAGGAAACAAGACAGAAATAAGGCTTTTGATTGGTGAAAACTTGCATCTACAAAAGTTAGAAGAGTCCGGGTGCACTCGGGAATTAGACAGCACACTGCTAGCAGTCACTTCGATCGATCGAATATGACTTTGATCGATCCAACACTTACTTCAATTGATCGAAGCTGACGTGGCAAGATATTTTTGACACCTGGCAACCTTATCCATTAAGCTGGCACTGCCTTGATCTCGATCGATTGTAGATGTCTTCGATCTATCGGGACTTCCTTCGATCGATTGAAGATCCTTCAATGCAATTTTTCTGGCTTCTTCCGGGTCTTCTCCTTAGCTCCAAAATTGAGCTCAAATGCTCTTTTTAGCATTTTTGAACCTTATTGACTTGAAATAGACAAAAACACAAGTAAGTACTAAAACATGAAATTAAGATAGATGATTGGACTAAAATACCCTAGCTTAGGTGCTAAAATGCATCACATTTGAGCACTTATCATCTTTGATCGATCGAAGATATTTTAGATTGATCGAAGATACGCTGGCAGCGAGCTGTTTTATTTCCGCGTATCCAAACTCCACCTAACACATGGTTGCGGGATTAGATATTTTAAAGGCTTATTTTCTGACTTGTTCAGTACTCCAAGAAACTTGTATAAAGGGGGAATAGAACCAATTATAAAGGTCTTCAATTTTATTTTATTTTTACATTGTAATAGTTAGTTTCTCTCTTAAAAAAAAGTTATAGATTAGGGTTAGAAGAAAGAGAAAAGTGGAGGCACCAAGAACACATCTCAAGATCTACACACACACTCTCTCTCTAGAATTCAATAAAGAAGAAGAAGAAGAAGATGGAACCATGTTTGGGGATTGCCCTTAAGGGTTCCAAGATCACACCCACCTCCTCCATGATTGGCTAGACTTCTCCTTGGGGCTTGGATGAGCCCCAAGTTTGTAAATCTAAACCTCTATCTCTTTTATACTTTTTGAGGAATAATATCTTGTGATTAGTGTTTTAGCCTTATGAATTTAATGAATCTTGGGTTCTCCTTTAAATTTCTATGATTAAATACTTCCATCTAATTCTCTATGTAATTACATGTTGTCTTATGTGTTATTATTGGGGAATTGATCTCTACACTATTTTCTCTACGTTTGTTGCATGTCTATGTGTGATGAATTAAGGAATTGGTGATGGCTATACATGGTTTTTATTAGATGGGTTTGTTAATTAATTTGATGGATTATACTTATGTTTGATGGGTTGTTCTATAATTTAATTTATGCTTGTAGATAGGTAGACAATCTATATTTGATTTGATATTCCATGGCTTATTATTGCAAATTCCATGATTCTCTAGATTGATATATGCTACAATTGTTACTAATTTGATGAGTCATGCTTAGAATTGATAGGTTGTGTTACACTTAATTTATTTGTCAATGTGGTAGACAATTCATTCTTTAATTTGATGGTTCATGCTTAATATAGCAATTGGTAGTTGCATTTTGTTCACAAGAATATGTTTTCCCCAATTAGTTAAAAGTGTGTGGTTTGGTGAACGAACTTGGTGGCAATTCCAATGCACCCCAAGACCTCACTTCTCAACTCTTAAATCCCTATCTCATTTTAGCTTGATTTTATTGCAGTTTAATTAATTGCATCTTAGTGTAATCAAACAACCAACCCTCCTTTGCAATCATTTGGTACATTAAAGTCGAAGTTAAATTCCAACATGTATAATCTCTTGGGATGATCCATACTCACTCTTACTACATTAGTAGTAATGGTGGTAGTGGTTTTTATAAATTTAAACTAGACCTAAAAGGCTTTCCTTGAATCGCACATTCACTACATTATTTTGGCATATACAAGCGGCCTCATCAGGCTCAAAAGAATTCTTCACAATATGGCTATCATGAAAAGCTTTTGTCCTTACCTTGTAAAATTTGGCATTGTCATAATCATCATTTCTTAGCTCATCAAGCTCATTCAATTGAAGAAAATGGTTCTTTTCAGTGTTGTCAATATCAAAATTGAGCCTTTTGATTGCCTACAATGCTTTATGTTCTAGCTCAACTGGAAGGTGATAAGGCTTCTCATAAACAAGTCTATAAGGAGACATGCCTATTGAAGTCTCGTAAGCCATTCGATAAGTCCACAATGTGATATTAAGCTTCATTGACCAATCTTTCCGATCTGGATTCACCATTTTCTCTAAGATATGCTTAATCTCCTGATTAGATACCTCAACTTGCCTATTTGTTTGTAGATGGTAAGGGGTGGCAACCTTATGAGTGACGAAGTAATTCAAGAAGAGTTGCTTCAAAAAGCGATTGCCAAAATGCTTTCCCCCATCACTAATAATTGCCCTTGGCATTCCAAAATGAGTAAAGATGTTGGATTTGATAAATGTAACAACCACAGAGTGGTCATTCATTTTGGTAGCACAAGCTTTCACCCATTTTGACACATAATAAACAACAAAGCAAAGAGGATGTATTCAAAGCAGTACAACATTGGGAATGATTCCATGAAGTCAATTCCCCACACATCAAATATTTCAACAATGAGGATCGGAGTTTTGGGCATCATGTCTCTCTTTGACACAGTTCCCAATTTCTGACATCGAACACACACTTTACAAAAATTGAAGGCATCTCTATGAATGGTTGGCCAAAAGAGGCCACTTTGAAGAACCTTTAGTGTGGTCTTCTTGGCACTAAAGTGCCCACCACATGCAAGAGTATGGCAAAACATGAGAACGCTCAGAATTTCACTTTTCGGCACACATCTTTGAATAATTTGATCCAGAAAATATCAAAACAAGATTGGATCTTCCTAATAATATTTCCGGATGTTTGTGAAGAAATGGTCATTTTATTGTTTTGACCAAGTAATAGGAAGTTTGCTAATCGCAAGATAATTTACGATGTTGGCAAACCATGGCAAATTCCTATTAGAGATATGAAAGAGTTGCTCATTGGAAAAGAGTCACGAATTGGAAGATCATTAAAAGATTCAATTTGTAATCGAGAGAGATGATCGACAACGATATTGTCAAAGCCCTTTTTATCTTTGATCTCAAAATCAAATTCTTGAAGAAGTATGATCCATCTTATCAAACAAGGCTTGGTTTCCCTCTTTGACAAAAGATGTCTTAAAGCGGCATGGTCGAAATAGAACAACCTTGGATCCTAGAAGATATGACCTAAACTTGTCAAGGGTGTATACTACCGCTAGCGACTCCTTCTCGGTAGTGGAGTAATTCAATTGAGCTCTCGATAGGGTTTTACTTGCATAGTATATGGCACATAGAAGTTTGCCAACTCTTTGGACTAAAATGACACCCATTGCATAGTTGAACACATCATACATGATCTTGAATGGTTGGGACCAATTTGGAGGTTATATGATGTGAGCGGGTGATAGAATAGATCAAAGTTGATGAAAAGCATCTAGACATGCTTTATTAAAGATAAATAGAGTCTCCTTGGCAAGTAAATTGTACAAGGGTCTAGCTATCTTGCTAAAGTCTTTGATAAAATGGCGATAGAAGCCGGTATGACTTAGAAAGGTGCAGATTTCTCATACCATAGAAGGTAGAGGTAATTCAAAAATGAGCTCAACTTTCACCTTATTAACTTTAATACCCCTCTTGGATATGACATATCCAAATACAATCCCCTCTTGAACCATGAAATGACTCTTTTCCTAACTAAGCACTAGGTTTGTCTTTAGACACCTTTGAAGCACGAGAAAGTGATTTTTGAGGCATGAATCAAATAAAGACCCAAAGACCAAAAATTCATCCATGAAGACTTCTAGATACTTTTCTACCATGTCTAAGAAAATTGACATCATAACTTTGGAATGTGAAAGGGGCATTACACAAACCAAATGGCATCCGTTGGTAAGAAAATGTGCCAAAGGGACAGGTAAAAATGGTTTTCTCTTGGTCGAGCGGGTCTAGGGCTACTTGATTATAACCTGAGTAGCCATCTAAGAAGCAGTAGTAACTTTGCCCGGCCAATCATTCTAAGATTTTATCGATGAAGGGAAATAGAAATGGTCCTTCCTAGTGGTGGAATTGAGCTTGCCATAGCCAATGCACACACGCCATGAAGTGGCGGTGCGTTATGAAATTTGCTTGCCTTTTGAGCTCTCAACGACCGTAATTCCCGACTTCTTGGGAACTACTTGTGTTGGACTCACCCATTTACTATCGGAGATAGGATATATGATCCTAACAACTAATAGCTTTACTACCTCCTTCTTGACCACCTCTTTCATGTTAAGGTTCAACTTCCTTTCTGATAAGCGCCGAATATTGCATATTCAAGCGCCCTAAATTGCATTAGTTAAGTCCATTATTTGATTTTATTATGTAGTTTATCTTCATTTGTGCATTTTTGTTTATTTTCAGGTTCATTGGCTTAAAAGAAGCAAGAATGATGTTTTGTTGAAATTTTGAATGCAAAGGCATAATGCTGAAGCTTGGCAGCAGTGGAACCTGACTTTTGTCGCCATTTTTGACCTAGTAAACTCAAGAACTAGACTTCCATCATAACATGAAAGATTTATACCTCTGAATCAGCTTTCCAAATCTTCAAGCGGTTCATCATTCGGAGTTTGGAGAAGAGAGTTATGATCTCTTTATCAGAGGTGCTCAGAACTGCCCGGCAGCAATGAAAGTCTGTCTTGTTCTTCAATTTCGACCAACCCAACTTGAGAATTGGATCTCTACCAAAACATGAAGTTTTTAGAGCTCTGAATCGGCTTTCCAAATCTTCAAACGGTTCATTATTTGGAGTTCAGAGCGCAAAGTTATGGTCATTTTACCAAAGTAGGTCCGGGTAAAGCAAAGCAAGTATGGAGCTATCTGCTCCATTTTTGAGTGCTCGAGGCCCTATTTCGAGCACTCAAAATTCAGGCAGATTGCACTTCGGAAATGGCTCATTTCAGCCCACTTGCACCTTGGTTTCTTCATTTTGTTTTCCTCTTTAATGAAGTGGTTGGAGATGTTGGTGGTTGGCTTTTTGGGTGGAGTAACATGTCTACAAAGGAGGGGAGCCACACATAACATATCATTAAGCTTCATTTTGAGAAGAGAGAGGAGGGGGAAGAGAGAAGGAAGGAAGTGTTCTTCAAGCAAAAAGAGGGGAGCACGAAAATGGAGTTGGAGGCCTTGCTTCTTCCTTCATCTAGACCTACCATGGGTAACTAACTCTTCCTCTAGGGAGGTGATGAAGTCCCTCCCTTGTAAGCATGTCCTAGGGTAGTCTATTTTGGGGGATTGCAATGTATATTTCTATGGTCTTTTTCATAACTAAGTGCCTTTCATTTGTTGGAATGAATGTTTATTTATGTATGGTTGATTTCTTCAAGTTCATTATCTTGATTGTTAGGTGGTGTCTTGTATGAATCTTATTGCTTGAGTTTTCATGGTGAGAATGGGAACAAGGCTATGAAATGGTTTCATGGCATGTTGATAGGTGACTTTGATAGACCATTGCTCAGGAAATCCTTTGATGGTGTATGCTTAATCTCTAGCTCCATGTGCTTCATCATTTTGTCAAGAACTTGATAGTCTTTCATTTAAGTAAATGTGTATAAGCTACAGCTAAGTTAGGTAGTCTAAGCATGTTTACCCTTTTGATAGATTATACGTGTTTGAGACTTATTGTACTTCTTGATCAATTACATGGCAACCATGTGTTGTTATGTAATTCTTGATCATTATACGTTATTTTTCCCCTTAATTAGTTCTAATCTAGCATGTGTATTGGGATGGAGATGGATTCATCTCCTTAGTCTTCTCTACTTGCATTTCACCTCTTTACATTCCTTGCAATCTACTAGTTTATGCATCTTTACATTCCTAGTTTAGTGACCATCAAACAAACCCTTATTACTCCTTATCATTCTAAGAACAATTCTAGACTCTTAGGTTGCCATAGACTAGCGCAGTCCCAGTGGTTCGACTTACCCGACCAATAGCCCTATTTTACAATGATTCGTGCTATTGCGAAGAGGGTTAATTTATAATTGATTTCGACCGCCGATCAATTTTTGGCGCCGTTGCCGGGGACTTGCATACGGTTTAGCGACTAAAGTTCTAGGGTTAATTTTAGTTTGATTGTGAATATCGTGTTTTGTGAATATTCCTTGTGTGTTTTTATCGTCTTTGTGTTGTAAGATTCTAGGAACTCAAAGCTCGCCGTGGGAATGCTAGCAAATTGTAAGTCTAGAGGACCCCAAGTAAGTCTCTTGACTTCTAGTTTCGCATTGTGAATATTGTGTATGTGTTAATATAGTGATAATTTAGTTGCAAGCCCTTGTTGAGGCTCTTATCTTGTTTATATTTCGTGTTCAAGCATCGGTCGTTGTCGTGGCCATTTACATTTTTGTCTTGATAATTAAGGAGAAAGGGATCATTGCATGCGGATGTTTTGGTGAAGGGTTGCTGTGTAGTTTAATTGTGTTGTATATATTTTGTGTGAATTCACCTTAATGTATCTAATCAAGTGGTTAAATTAGTCCTTAATGGGGAGTAATTTTCCTTCAACTCAATTTTACACACCTCATGAGTTTTGTGCCTTTTGCTCTAGTCATACACATCATACAAGAGAATGTCTTCCAACGAGACAATTCTCGGACTTTTATCTAAAGCAACCAAATGAAAATTTCTCTGAACCGGGTAGTGATCCATACTTCAATGGTTATAACTTGGGTTTGGGAGATCATCAAAACTTCTTGTGGCATGACATAGGAAATTCAGCCCCACAATCTCTTGGGCAACATTTTCACTCCAATTTTCAACCCAATGATCATTATTTCCAGCCCTCTTCTTCTCCTTTTCTACCGTCTCCATTGGATGAGTTAATAGCTGCCAACGAACAAATGATAGAGTCTATGCATACGCAAATGTGGAGTCCAACAAGCAAATGTTGGATGACATTGTTAGCATGCAATCCACCGCCTATTCTCATTCCCAATCTAGAGTTGATTTAGATGACCAAATAGTCCAAATTCAACAAATGGTTGATGTTCTAAATCAGGAAAAGGAAGAAGAATTTCCCATTGAACTTGTGGTCAATCCAAAAGAGAATTCTATGAACGATGAGTTTACTTCTAGTAATTTTCATCACGAGAATGTTCAAGTGGTTACCGCATGTGAAAATGAAGAAATAGTGGGTGAAGATCAAATTGTCGCCACACAAAAAATTGAAGAATTTGTGGTTCAAAATGAGGAAAGTAATGATGATGAGATTGTATCCTATAAAAATCCAGCACAGCCCCTACATAATCCCTTGCTTGATGCACCTCCTTTAATGGAGGATCCTCTAAAAACATGCTTAGCTCATTTTAATTATGAGGATTTTGATGTTGCCAATTTTGTTTGCGAGGTCAATTCTTTGCTTGATATTCCTCCACTCATTCACTGTCCTTATTGGAAAACATCAAATGTATCTCTTTCGTGGGAGCTTGCACCTCCTCTCATTCCTTCTCCTGAGTTATCTCAAGCTATTGAGCCCGAACCGCCGGATAGGTGTGAGGAGGATGTTGAAAGTCTGAAGGATAACTTGTTAAGCATTCCCATGCTCAATATGACCCTTCATAAGTCGTTGCTTGGTGCACCCTCACCTAATCCATCTTCCTATAATCCAAATCAGCCCCATAATCCAAAGTTCTTCATTGAGGATGAAAAGTGGATTGAGGTCTTTCCGTTACCTCTTTCCAACTTTTGTCTTCAAGCTCTTTTCCTTCCGCTTCTAAAAGAACTTTCTTACTTAGGGAAGCTTGAATCTCTTGAGAGACATGGTATAGGGTGATGAGGACTAACCTGATCTCGGTGTGTCTAGCTATCGACGTTAAATTTAGCACTCATGGGAAGCAATTCTTTCAATTTCCAAGCTTCCCTCTTTTCAATTGCCTGAGCCTTGAAATTTTTCAGGAAATGGTTTCGAAAAGCCAAAAATTTGATTTTTCTGGAATGCTCTTCAATTGTGTTTCACAATTTTAGACCGGCTTATTAGACCTTCTCAACTCCTGTTTTCATTCCCGCAAGTTTCCGGCTCTATCAGACAATTTTCTCGGACTTTCGACATGGCACTCACATGCATAGCCTCTCATCTTCAATGCATTGTTGGATCATGGTTCCTCAAAATCATCCAAGCATTTGTGTGATGTTGTGAAAGTTTGAAAAGTTTCTTAAATTCATTCATGCAGTAGAGAGTAGTTGCAAGGTCTCAAAATTTTCCCAAATTTCATCCATGCATTTGAGATGAAGTGCAAAGTTTAAATTTTTCCATGCATTGAATTAAAATGGAGTTGCTAAGTTTTAAAAAATTTTCCATGCATTTGAGATGATGTGCAATTTCAATTTTTTTTTTTTTTCTTTTCTCCTAAATTCATCCAAGCATTGGAGAAAAATTGCTCAGTCTGAAAAATTTTTAAAATTTTCCATACATTGCATTGAAGCTTAGAGCTTGGCAATTTTTCCATCCCTGCAATTGCAAAGTTTTTGAAATTTTTTTTCCCACAAGTCCATCCATGTATTGCATTAGAATAATGTGCCAAGTTTCCTAATTTTCCATGCCAAGTTTCACTTTCTATCCATGCATGCAAGGTGAAACTATTCTATCCATGCATTGATTTGGAAGCATATTGCAAGGTTTTATCAATTCTTCAGCTCTCAGTTGATCATATTCACATTCACAATGCATAAGAATGAAGCACATAATGTTACAATGCATGCAAAAATTCATCTCTCAACCTCAATGCTCACTGCCGAGTGCTCCAAGGCTTTAACCAAGATTCCATGAGCCTACTGCCTTCATTTAGAGCACTCTAGCTCCCATTTGGAGTGCTCTAAATGTGAACCATCAATCCCAAGCTCACTGCCTTCATTTAGAGCACTCTAGCTTCCAATTTGAGTGCTCCAAATTCTTCAACCCATAATGCCGAACCTACTGCTCTCATTTCGAGCACTCTAAATTCTGGTTTGAGTGCTCGAATTCCATGCACCAACCAACCCTCACTCTCTGCCAAAATGTCGAGCACTCAAAAAGGCCATTTCTAGTGCTCCAACTTCCTTGCACCAACCATCTTGCCCTCTGCCGGATCTTCGAGCACTCGAAGACCCACTTTGAAGTGCTCGAATTTTGCTTCACCTCCAACCTTTCTCTCTCTCGTCCACTTCCTCAACCCATCTTCTCACCATCCCTCTCAAACCAACCTTCCCAACTCTTGGCCATCACCCACAAACCAACCAACCCTCTCTCTCGGCAACCTCAACAACAAACCACCCAACCCACCCCATGCAACCCCAACTTTCGGCTTCTCTCTCTCTTCCATACACAACCCATAATCAACTTCCATGCATGCCCCTACAAATCAACCTCCTCACCAACCCAACCTCATTTTTCCTCTCGGCATCTCCCACCCCATAACACCTTTCACCCTCACCTCAACCCCTGCAACCCCCACTCAACCTCGGCAGCAACCACAACCCCACTACCTCACAATACTTCATCTTCCTCACTCCAACACCACCTCACCATCCATGCACCAACCTTCCTTCCTCTCTCTCTCTCAACCCCAGCTTGCAAACCAACTCACAACAACCGCACCCAAGCACCCTCAACCTCACCCAACAAATCCCAACCAACCTTCTAACCTTCTCTCTTTCTTGGCCTCTCCAGCCAAACCACCCTCCAACCGGCAAACCGAACATCACGACCACCATGCCCACCACCTCCCGGCAACTTTCTCTCTCTACCCAACCAAACCAACACTCCTAAAAAAAAAATTTAATTTTTAATTCAAAAAAAATAAATAAATAAATAAAAATTGTATAGATTTTTGTCTTTCTTTAGCATGCATGTTTGCATTTTTATTTATGTTTTGATTTTTCTTATGAGACCTATGCTTTCACTTGTGTATAGTAGTTGTGTTTCGATAGGTTTTCCTGTCCAAGTTTGGGGGACGCAGTGGCGCACTCACATAGCTGAACATCTTTGCCTTCGTCACTCCACTTGGTATTATTGTTCTTTAACCCTCTCTGTTCTTATTTTCATTCACTTGTCTTCACACATTGCGGACAATGTGCCATTCAAGTTTGGGGGTATAGTGTACGGTATTGTATATTGTAGAGTGTTTGCATTTGCTATTTTGTTTAAATAGATTTGTATAAAATTAAAAATTTAAAAAAAATGAAAGCAATGATTTTGGAAATTTGGAATTTGTTAGAGATTAAAGCATATGTTGAATACTTTGTGTATAGAGGTAAATGATAGTTTTGAATTGAGAAAAATCTGAAATGAACATATGGATTCAAAAAGGTTTATATAAATGCTTCAATTAGATTATCTTCAAGTATCATTCTCTTCCATGCTTCACAATGCACAGATGCACATTGGAAACTTAACTGTGAGGCATGCAACTTGATTGACCTTGATCTTGGCCTAGTTAATCTGATTTGATGAACCTGATAGATGAATACTTTTGGCATGTATTTTGAAAAAAAAAAAAAAAAAAAAAAAAAAAAAAAATCTGAGAAAGAAAGAAAATAATGACCAGTTGACGTTCGTAGCCTTTCCAACTCGAGCTATTAATCCCTAGGAGTATCTCTTCACTTAACACCCTAAAGCCATCTGGTTTGGGAGCTGTTGGCCTAACGCTTGCTACAAGGGTTGGTTAGAAAGCTTAAAGGACTTAAACATTGCACGGTCATTAAAAAAAAAAAAAAATTTGTAATAAGCATGGTTCGCTGGAGTTCGTAGCCTTTCCAACTTGAGCTATTAAGCCCTTTGGAGTGTCTCTTCACTTAACACCCTAAAGCCATCTGGTTTGGGAGCTGTTGGCCTAACGCTTGCTACATAGGTTGGTTAGAAAGCTTAAAGGACTTAAGCATTGCATAACCATTCTATGTTTCACTTCTGAGTTACAATAAATTGTCAGCTTTGTTCTGTAATAAATTCATGCCTTAGGGACTTTATTTAAAAGGGAATTCAATGATTTGAAAACTTGTGCCTTGGAATTGGAAAAGAAAGTAAAAGCCACATGTTGAGAATCCAATCCACTTTCACTGAAGCTTGAGATGATTTCTATTATAGATATGACAATTGAAGTATTTATATAGACTATGATGCTAATGCATAAAAGTTGAAACTTGAATAACCATTTTGTTCTATCAATGCTTCATATACACAAGGTAGTCTTCATAATGATTCCATCTCCAGTGTTCTCTATATTCTAAGTTTTCAAATGAGCTTCGTGCACCTTCACGCACCATGTTGATGTTTGTGGGTATCATTTCTGTTAAACCCTCACGAGACTTCACTCGTCCTCTAGGGATGCCTAGGGGTTTAAAAGGCTTGTTGCATATGCTAAATGCAACCGTCGCTCTCATGAAAGAGGAGATTTGTTGTCATTTCATTAACTATTTTCATTCTAGTTTGGCTAAGGGACTAGCAAAATGTAAGTTTGGGGGTGTGATAAGCGCCGAATATTGCATATTCAAGCGCCCTAAATTGCATTAGTTAAGTCCATTATTTGATTTTATTATGTAGATTATCTTCATTTGTGCATTTTTGTTTATTTTCAGGTTCATTGGCTTAAAAGAAGCAAGAATGATGTTTTGTTGAAATTTTGAATGCAAAGGCACAATGCTGAAGCTTGGCAGCAGTGGAACCTGATTTTTGTCGCCATTTTCGACCTAGTAAACTCAAGAACTTGACTTCCATCATAACATGAAAGATTTAGAGCTCTGAATCAGCTTTCGAAATCTTCAAGCAGTTCATCATTCGGAGTTTGGAGCAGATAGTTATGATCTCTTTATCAGAGGTGCTCAGAACTGCCTGGCAGCAATGAAAGTCTGCCTTGTTCTTCAATTTCGACAAACCAGACTTTAGAATTGGATCTCTACCAAAACATGAAGTTTTTAGACCTATCAATTAGCTTTCCAAATCTTCAAACGGTTCATTATTCAGAGTTTGGAGCGCAAAGTTATGGCTATTTTACCAAAGTAGGTCCGGGCGAAGCAAAGCAAGCATGGAGCAATCTGCTCCATTTTCGACTGCTCGAGGCCCTATTTTGAGCACTCGAAATTCAGGCAGATTGCACTTTGGAAATGGCTCATTTCAGCCCACTTGCACCTTGGTTTCTTCATTTTGTTTTCCTCTTTAATGAAGTGGTTGGAGATGTTGGTGGTTGGCTTTTTGGGTGGAGTAACATGTCTACAAAGGAGGGGAGCCACACATAACATATCATTAAGCTTCGTTTTCAGAAGAGAGAGGAGGGGGAAGAGAGAAGGAAGGAAGTGTTCTTCAAGCAAAAAGAGGGGAGCACGAAAATGGAGTTGGAGGCCTTGCTTCTTCCTTCATCTAGAGCTACCATGGGTAACTAACTCTTCCTCTAGGGAGGTGATGAAGTCCCTCCCTTGTAAGCATGTCCTAGAGTAGTCTATTTTGGGGGATTGCAATGTATATTTCTATGGTCTTTTTCATAACTAAGAGCCTTTCATTTGTTGTAATGAATGTTTATTTATGTATGGTTGATTTCTTCAAGTTCATTATCTTGATTGTTAGGTGATGTCTTGTATGAATTTTATTGCTTGAGTTTTCATGGTGAGAATGGGAACAAGGTTATGAAATGGTGTCATGGCATGTTGATAGGTGACTTTGATAGACCATTGCTCAGGAAATCCTTTGATGGTGTATGCTTAATCTCTAGCTCCATGTGCTTCATCATTTTGTCAAGAACTTGATAGTCTTTCATTTAAGTAAATTTGTATAAGCTACACCTTAGTTAGGTAGTCTAAGCATGTTTACCCTTTTGATAGATTATACTTGTTTAAGACTTAATGTACTTCTTGATCAATTACATGGCAACCATGTGTTGTTATGTAATTCTTGACCATTATATGTTATTTTTCCCCTTAATTAGTTCTAATCTAGCATGTGTATTGGGATGGAGACGGATTCATCTCCCTAGTCTTCTCTACTTGCATTTCACCTCTTTACATTCCTTACAATCTACTAGTTTATGCATCTTTACATTCCTAGTTTAGTGACCATCAAACAAACCCTTATTACTCCTTATCATTCTAAGAACAATTCTAGACTCTTAGGTTGCCATAGACTAGCGCAGTTCCAGTGGTTCGACTTACCCGACCAATAGCCCTATTTTACAATGATTCATGCTATTGCGAAGAGGGTTGATTTATAATTGATTTCGACCGCCGATCACTTTCAGCATCCCTAAAAGACTTTTCATCCTCTTCCATGTGAATGCGATGCATACACACAGAAAGATCAATGCCCTTCAAGTCAGCGACACTTCATCCGATGACTTCCTTGTTTTCCTTGAGTAGTTCCAAAATATTATTCTCTTGGTCATCTTCAATATTTGAAGCAATGATGACCGAAAGAGTTTCATTTGGGCCTAAGAAGGCGTACTTTTGGTTGGATTAGCTCAAGATTACGTGGAAAAATGAGTGATGAAACCGGTGGAGTACTTGAGAGTGGAGGAAGAGGTTCTTTTGAAGTTTTCCATGGCGAGTAGTCCATTGTGGACACGGTACCCATTAAAGCATTCACTTTGCATATGGAGCCATCAATATCTAATGCATCCATATTGAAATGAGCAAGGCACGCCTTCAGAGGGTCCTTTTCTAGAATAAAAGGAAGGGATTCTTCTATAATTTCATCCGAAACATCCACTAAGACACACTTACCTTCATCGATAGGACGTTGTTTTGCATTGAACACATTAAGTTTAACTATCATGTTGCCAAAAGAGATATCTATTATGCTGGATCTACAACTGATGGTGGCATTGGCGGTGGCAAGGAATGGTCTTCCAAGGATGATTGGAATGTGATTGGTAGGGTTAGGGACCAGCTCGATATCAAGCACAATGAAATCAACCGAGAAATAGAATTTATCAACCTTAATAATGATGTCTTCAATAACTTCCCTTAGTTGTTTCGTGGATCGATCGGCTAATTGGAGTATTATTGATATTGGCTTAAGGTCACCTAAACCTAGTTGAATGTACATAGAGTAAGGAATGAGATTAACACTCGCCCCTAAGTCTAGAAGAGCCCTTTGAACCTTATGGTTCCCAATGATGCAAGAGATGGCAGGAGCACCAGGGTTTTTGAACTTAGGTGGGGTTTTATACTTTATAATCAAACTCACTTGCCCTATGAGGAGCACTTTCTTTGGGGCTTAACCCTTACACTTCCTCTTTTGTGTACACAAGTCCATCAAGAACTTGGCATAAGACGGAATTTGTTGAATTACATCAAGAAGAGGAAGGTTAATTTTCACTTGTTGGAAGATTTCCATCATATGTTGGATCTTGCCTTCTTGTCTCGCAAATGGATAAGATTTTCTCAATGATTGAGGAAATGGAGCTTTAGACTCGATCATAAGGCTTCTCTAGATTGGGATATGATGATGATGATAATGGTGATTGATCCTTAATGTGACCGCTTGTTTCTAGTGAAGAAGGAATAGATTTGGGAATGGAGAGTGGGCAAACACTTGGTTGCACAAGACCACTAACTTAACTAGGTAACTCAACCTTGTTATCAACTTTCCTCCCACTCCTCAAGTTGGAAATGGTTTACACTTGTTCATGGGTTGAATATCCTGATGAAGGATTTGTTTCCATTATGAAATGCACTTTCGAGTTTGGCTCGGGTTGACTAGATAACTTTCCCTTCTCCCTTGCATTCATAGAATTTGCGATTTGCCTAATTTGGGATTCAAGCTTTACAATGGACTGGAACTAAGAGTGGAGTAATTAAGTGTTTTCCTTGAGGTTGCCCAAAGCGGCCAAAACCTTGTCCTTAAAAGTGGAATTCCTTGGAGGAGCTTAGGGAGGATGAGAGTATGCTTGATTTTGTTGATTTTGAAGGTGGGGAGGGACATACTTTCCTTGGGAATTTTGAAGAAGAGCAGTATTGGTACCTCCTCCTTGATTTCTCCAAGAAAAGTTAGGATGATCCCACCACCCCGGATTGTATGAGTTGGAATATGGATCATTCCATGGATGAGTAAATGTGGCACTAACTTGTTCTTGGGTCTCACTAGGTAAAACATGCCTAAGAAGACAATTAGAAGTATTGTGAGTAGCGATATAACAAGTCATGCAATTCTCATTTTAAGGGTGGAAAGAAGAGGACGATTAACTTGCCGGGTTTTGACTTAAGATGAATTGATCAAACTTTTGAGTGAGAGTCTTAACCTCGGCGACAATCTCCGAAGAGCTTTCTATTTGACAAAAATTTGTGAGTTTCTTTCCCCCAACATTATAAATACGCCTTGACCTAGAAGATGACAAACAGTGCATGGAATTTTCACTCATATTTTCAAAATGAGTCCAAATGTCGTCTTTATGCTTTTACAAATATGTGCCTCCACATAAAGCATCGATCATAGAGTGTCGGATAAGCTTTCATAGAAGCATTGAACTAATTGCCACTTAGGGAGTGCATGATGTGGGCACTTCCATAGTAAGTCATTCAAGCACTCCCAAGCTTCATGTAATGTCTCTCCATCACCTTGGGAAAATTCCCAAAGTGAAGTTCTCATTGCATTAGTCTTACTTGCGGAGTAATATTTCTTTAGGAATTCTTGTTGCATTTGAGCCCAAGATGTAATAGTATAAGCCCCCAAGTTGTTGAACCAATACTTAGCCTTGTCCCAAATAGTGAAAGGGAATAATTTCATGCTCAAAACTTCTTCAGGGACATCCGTGATCTTCACAATAGAGCAAACTTCTAGGAACTCATCCAAATGTTTGTATGGTTCTTCATTTCTTTACCCCATGGAAAATGGGACACATTTGGATGGTTGAGGCTTTGATCTCATAATGGTTGGCCCTGAAGTTTGGCAATTGGTAGCATGTTGGTGCATCATAGACATTAAGAATATAATGATCCAGAAGGACAATATGAGGAGAAAGAAGAGCTTGAACTTCGGGAGGATGTTGCAATAGATTGGCTCTAGGGCCTCCTTAATTGGGTTGTTCTACTTGAGGATGAATTTGTTTTTCCGTTAAGTTGAATAGTTGATCAAGAGTGGGAAGAATTTTACTCGCTCTATTCCTTAATTACCTTAAAGATTATTCAATGTCTTGGTCAAGAGGGATGAGAGGAGTGTGAAGAGATTTCCTACCGCGTATGCACAACAGCAGTTCACAACAACAATAACTTCACCACAACAAATCACAACCTTCACATACGATGTTCCCATTCTCCTCAATTTAACAATGCAATAAAGTAATGACTTTGACAAGGTCCTATGCTTTGAACATTAAAGTAAATGGCCTCAACAAGGATATATGCTTGGATAAGAATATAAATAATGTGATAGCCTTGACAAGGGCTATCTCGCAAGTATATATAGCAATATATAATAATGGTGCAAGAGTTCAAGATACGCTCACAACAATACCAAGCAACAAAGCTCGTTTCTCTTGTGATCAAGTACCTAATTGCACATTAGAGAAAATAATAAGAAAATAGTAGGAGAATAATCCTACTTACAATCAAATGAACACCAATATCAAATTTGATTCCAAATTGAAAACCGTTTAATCCCCGACAACGGTGCCAAAAACTTGGTGCGACCCTAGTGTGTGTACAAAAATGTGTTTAAATATTTATAATTAAGAGTGCAAGAGGGCATCAACTTTTATATTTATAAAAGCCACAAAACACTTTTATGTGAGTATAAAGTGAGAAGGGATCGTCCTTATGGATTATTGGATGGAATCTAACTCGACATTAATGGACATGAGATTGAAAGAAAGTTTGTTTGATTAAATATACTAATGTGAACATGCAATTAAAATTGAAGCTAAAGTAAATAGGGTTTAGAGATAGGAAGAGGAGTCTTAGGGCATATGAATCACCACTAAGCTGATGCATTAAACCACTTGTCTTAAACTGAAATTAAACTAAAATTAAGCTAAAGTGATCAGAGAGAGAGAGATTTTAGGGCTTTGACTTCACCACAATCGTCATACTATGGTTACTATTTCAACTCTGGGGATTTAACAAATTATATTTTAAATGAATTGAACTCAATAACATTCGTTCAATTCGGGTTTTAAAGAAAGATGTTTTATAAAATTCAGTTAACTATAACCTATCTACGGTTAGCATGGACTATCCACCTACCTATTCTAACTACTTTAACTACATTATAAATAATCCATCTTTCCTAGGCATAGACCATGAAAAAATTCTGTAATAAAAATGTTGGAACACCATTACATGACCTATATTTTGATGTCTGGCAGGGCTCCGCCGGATACAGTCTAGTAAGAATAGGTTTATAATAGAGAACAAATAGTTATATTTAAGACAAGGTAATAACAATTTGTAATCTGTTTAAATCATTAAATCCAATTGAGTTGTCTTAATTGCTCATAGTCATATAATCAAAAACATATTATACATTAAATAATCCCAAGTTAAGAATAATCAAACTATAATACTAGATTAGGTTACATCAGTGCCCTAAGAGAGGAATTAGCTACTCATAACGATGCTGGAAATCATCTGTTTTGGAGTTGTCTCCATTATCATGGACGACACTTCTCTTCTCAGAATCTTCACCTTCTAAGGTTGTGGAAACTCTAAAGCCACCACCACAGTATCAGCCTTCTAAAATAATACAAGAAAAATGGACTTCTTCTATCAAGGCCTATGCCTTCTTTTATAGAAGAATATAAGGTTTGGTGTGCTTTTAGGTCTCTTGGCCCATCTGGAATGAGATACGACTTGTAAAGAGAACAATCCCGTAACTTAAATCTGACATGTCATGGAAGGCTTGAGCTTTAAATACAAAAGCTTGAGCTTTGAGGTTTGGGCTTGACCTTTGGGAATAAGGCTCGAGCCTCATTGAGTTGATGCTTGAGCTTCAAGAATTAGTGCTGGATAGCTACTCATGACGATGCTGGAAATCATCTGTTTTGTAGTTGTCTCTATCATCACGGACGACACTTCTTTTCTCAGGATCTTCACTTTCTAAGGTTGTGAAAACCCTAAAAGCCACCATTACAGTATCAACCTTCTAAAATTATACGAGAAAAAGGGACTTCTTCTATCAAGGCCTATGACTTCTTTTACAGAAGAAAATAAGGTTTGGCTGGCTTTTAGGTCTCCTGGCCCATTTGGAATGAGATACGACTTGTAAAGAGAATAATCCCGTAACTTAAATCTGATATGTCATGGACGGCTCGAGCTTTAAGTACAAGAGCTCGAGCTTTGAGGTTTGGGCTTGCCCTTTGGGAATAAGGCTCGAGCTTCATTGAGTTGATGCTCAAGCTTTAAGAATTAGTGCTGGATCTTCACTTTGACACTTAGCCAAATTTCTTCAACTATTTTTCGAAGCGTCCTTTTCTTCGAACACTTAGAATATTCTTGGGCTTCATCTTTTTTAACATTTCTCGATCTAAGCTTCGTGGGCTCGAGCACTAGGTACCAGGCTCAAGCTTTAGGTAATGGTGATCGATCCTTGAGGTCTAGCACGAGGTCCCTCGGAGCTTGGTTTTCGATTAAATCAACTCTTCAATTTTCGATGCCTTGTGCTCGAGCTTGAGGGTCAAGGCTCGAGCACCCTTGGTTAAGGCTTGAGCTTGAAGGTGCAAGGCTTGAGCTTCAATGTGTTGTTAATTTTTCTTCTTTTACTTGCAAGGCTTGAGCCTCAAGACCTGAGCTCAAGCTTTGGTTCTTAAATTCTTCCAAACTTCACCATTTAATGTAATGACCCGGATTTTCACGGATAATTTCTTTTCGTTGTCCTTCCTTTCTGAGTTCAGTTCCTCATCGCTTAGTGTTGTCTCGAGTGCTCTGGAGTGATTTTCGAGACTCTTTTCTGTGAATTGACAACTTCCTTTGAGGACCGAGTCGTTTCCACATTTTTTGTTTTTCGACACTATTCACTTTTTGTCCTTTTCCCTATTTCGCCTTTTTCCCTATTTTGTCTTTTCCCTGTTTGTCACTTTGTTTGCAAAACCACACTTCTTGCATTCGGAGTTGGGTTTTGACTTCACGTATCTTCATTCTCAGTGGTTTCCATAAAATACGTATATTTACTTTTGCAAGAAAGTACTCTGGTTGCTCCCGGTGTCCATAGGGGCATGGATGCATAGTTCTTTGGAAATATTTCCTATTCTTGGGGTGTTTTTAGTAAATATCTTTTGAAGATACTTTATTTCAGGGGTATCTAAGAAAATATCTTTTGGAAGATATTTTCATTCTGGGGCACTTTCGCAGTTTTCACTTTTTGGAGGGGCCATTATTCAATTAATGAAAGTTATTGCTCAATGTCTTGTTTTGAGCCTAGATCCTTGTACGGGATTCATTTTCACATTTCGTCGAGTCATGTACTCATAGAATCCCCTTCTGGCCGATGTTTTCCAGTTTCAGAGTTTCTGGCCTCGGTTTATGCTAAACTTGTTTGGGGCATAACTTTCTGCTCGGGACTCAGTTTTTAACGCCGTTTCTTCCGTTATTCATATTTTCTCATTTTGAATCTTTTTTGTTCACAGAGTTTTTCCATTTGAGAATGTCTACTTAAATTTTACTTTTTCGGACCCGACAGGGCCCGTTCGGGGCACCTTTTGAGATTTCTATAAAAGGAGGATGAGATATTTCATTTTTCATCTTCCCCACTCCTCTTGCATGGCCTGAAGCTCCCATGGTAGCCCAAGGGAGGCTGCCACCTTCTCTCTCCTCTTTTGAGCTTCATTCATTTGTCAAAGCATAGTAGTGCCTTAATATTTGTTGCTCGTCTTGGCGGTGCGCATCTTTCACCCTTATTGGAACCCATTTTTGACCATTTTTCAAGTTTGGGTTTGGAGTCAAGTTGTGATTTTGATGGGGCTTCCTTGGGGGTTATGATCATCGTGTTGTCCCCGACAAAACCTAGTAGTTTCGTCGGATTCGGAGCCGTTCCATTTTGATGGCTTTTGAGATTTACATCTCAAATTGAGGTATGGAATGTTTTAAGACCTTGTATGTGTTGTATTGAGTGTTTTCCATGATCACACAACTTATATGTTTGACTTGCATCAAATCTAGAAAGTTAGTATTATTTATTTCTTTGTGTAAGATTTAAAATTCAAGGATGCATATGGCTTATATTTAAATTGTGGCATCCTAGAAGGTTTAGTTTTAATATGTTTGTTAACATATATTAAATTGGGATTAATTGAATAAGAATTGCACTTTTTATTTAATATTTATCTTTTGTGAAAGATTAAATCTCATGGCCGTACCTTGCATGAAATTGACTTGTGATATGCTTTTAAATTATGTCTTGGCATGTTGTTTAACATACATTAATTTGAGAGCATTTGGACAAGTACGAAAATCTGGAGATTTTAATTAAAATGACTAATTAAAATCTAATTAAGGGTTCCATTGGCCTAATTAAGTGTTTAACTTGATATTTGTGATAACTATGAATTATGTTCTAGCATATGTTAATTTGGAACCATTTGATGTTGTTTTAGAAGTTAGGGATTTGATTATCATGATTTAATTAAATTCCACTTTGTTGTTCTTATGGCCTAATCAAGTTTTGATGTGGTGTATGTAATGACAATGATATATTGTTATCATGTATTAATTGGAGGCCATTTGATTGAGATTTGAAACCTAGGTAATTTAATTAGTTTATTGATTAAATTCCGTTTCTATGGTATTATTGATTAACTCATGTATTTGACATTGATAGTATGTTTAAAGCATGACTTTTGACTTATAATGAATTTATGAGTTTATGTTTTCAATATTGGATTATATTGTTTTCAATATTGTTATGTTTTCGACATTGTCATCCTATAGTAGTTGTGGATTTAGAGCATGTATTGTATGGATACAATCTACTTGTGCATGGAAGGTGACTTAGTGCATTATATAAATTACGTATAAGTTGTGAACTTATTTGATTATTTTGGAGTCTTGGGACATTGTTATTATGATATGGCTAAAGTTCAGCTTTAGTGCGGGAGGTATGAGTTCTCCCCAACTAAGATAGTGCGCATTAGGGTGGTTTTCCCAGCGGGTTAATGCCCGGAATAACGAATTTGTTCTTGGTTTAGTCCGAGACGTGACGTCCAAGTCTTCCACTATTTGTTTTCACATTCAATTCCAAGTTTGCAATCATGTTTATATTGTGACTTGTGGTTTTGGCTATCGGTGATTTGATGTTGTTAAGTACATCTATACTAAATTGTTATATTTAGTTGATTTCACACTTTTAGATTTCTAGTTGATAACTTAGAGAATCTATGTCTTGATATGTGGTATTAGATATTCTAATTATATTAAATTGTTATATTTAGTTGATTTGGCATTTAGATTTCAAGTTGATAACTTTGAGAATCTATATCTAGTTGCCTTGTATAGCATGCTTCTATGTTGGTTAAATTGCATAGATGTTGTGATTTGTGATTTATTGTTCAAATGTGACTTAGAAATGATCCTATAGATTCATTTGAAACATAGACGTTAGGTGGCATGACCCACTTTGGTTATTTTAACATTTTAGATTTCAGGTTGATAACTTTGAGAATCTACATTTTATTGCTTTGTGTAAGCATGCTCCTATGTTGTTGGAATTGCATGAATGATGTGTTTTGTGCTAGAAATGATCTTAGGTAGCTTAGGATGCTCCTTGGGTCTCATCTTGACATAGATGTTAGGTGGCATGAGCCCCTTTAACGTGTTTCACCTTAAGGTGATATAATTGTAAAACTTTAGATCGATGCATGCTCATTTCCTGTGAGTAACTTTACGTTGCTCACCCCTATGTTTCTGGGGCATATTTCAGGTACAGGATTCGAGATTGGAGTTTTGCACTAGCTTTGGGTGAATTAGAGAGTTGAAGTCTCTTTAGAAGTATTCTTGTTTACATGCAAGTGCTAGCATGTTTAGTTTTGCTCATGAAATGTAATTTTTCTAACTTGGAGGTTTGACATGTCAAATGTTGTAAATGAATTGTAATAAGGCCTTGGGCAATTGTAACATGTTTAAAATGTTATTTTACACTTGCGTGGATGTTCACATCATCACACACTTGCATATAATGCATTTTGATCATGCAAGGGGGTTTCCATTTGAGACTTAGGAACTCTTCTTCATTTTAGTGCATAGCAGGTTCAGAAGCACATTTTCGAGCCATTTTGGTCAACCGAAATGCCACTTTGGTCGACCGAACCTCTTTGAATTTCAGTTGAATAGTAATTCATCTCATTCCAGTAGCCTTTTTCACTTCAAGGCTATTTCGGTCGACCGGTTCGTCATTTCGGTCGACCGAAGTGAAGGTTCATTTCCTTCCTTCCTTGGTCCATTTCGGCAGATCGAAGCCGCATTTCGGTCGACCGAAATGGAGCTGTTTTGTGGTTTTTGCTTAGTCGTTTGTTTCGGCTGGTTAGTTTTATCTGTTGTTCCCACAGAACTTGGTTGATCTTTTTTAAACCATTTAGTGGTGTACTTGGTTTAGTTTGAACTAGATCTTGTTCCTTTGGTTGTCATTGGTGCCATAGGGTACCATTTGACCCTTCATTCTATTTTGCTTCCACATTTCAGATCCGTTTTAGGGTCATCTTTCAGTTCACTACTGATGCACCGGGTTGAAAAACTTGTGTGACGGCCCAAGTTTTGTAAACCCGGTGCGTCAGTGATGACCAAAAGATGACCCGATAATGGATCCGAAATGCGAAAGCAAAAGGTGAAACAACGGTCTCTAGAGATACAATGTGTCTCTAAGACACCAATGTGACCCTCAATGAGGTCACGGAACCCAAAGGAAACAAATACAGAAGTGTCGTTCCAAAAATGGACAAAAAGAACCTAGCGGCAAAATGGTCATTTTGCAAAAAGTGGATTCAAGTACTATCAAGCACACCGCTAGAAAGATAATAAAAAATTAATCATAATGGACTCAAGAATTTCATCATTCAGAGTCCGGACGAAGGAGAAAGATTTAAAACAAAAATGATGTCGTGGCGACCTGACGAGGACAACCCACCACTACTGCAACTGAGAGTAAAAACGGGCATCTAAACGGACATTTTTTGGCAAAACTCAAAGAAGAAAGCCCCCCTAAAATCAAGTTTTCTACCCCGCACGTGAGCAGAAACAAAAAAAAATGCATTTTAGAATGCCCAGAATGCCCCCAAGAAAATCAGGTCAAGAGGGAAAAAAATAATCCGAGCTACTGCCCAAGTTTTGGAAATAGGGCTTCGGGAGGTTTTTAAATTACCTAAATTGAAAATGCAATCTTAAAATACACCTACAAGACCTCCGGAAGTTTCGGATCGGTCGTGACAATTTTCAAAAAAAAGTCGATGAATAGTACCAACCACATTTGTACTAAAAATTTGCAAAACCTGGCAGCAAGGATTTTCTGGAAAAATATGGATTTTTGAGGGCGAAGATGATGTTTTCAGGAAAAATACAAAAAAGAAACCCCCCTCAAAATCAAGTTTTCAACGTGACATGGGAGGAAAAATGAAAAAACTCACTTTGAAATACCCAAAATGCCCCTATAACAGAATAGGGTCAAACAAAAAAAATATGCAACTTTAGGTTTTTGTTTCATCAAGGAAGGTATTGTTTGCCAAAGTGAGCATGCAAGTGTGTGTAATATGATAAAATAGATGTGCTACAATGGCCTATGGCCTCATTACAATACATTTACAGCATTTGACATGTCAAACCTCCAAGTTAGAAAAATTACATTTCATAGACAAATCATGAACATGCTAACACTTGCATGTGAACAAGAATGCTTCTAAAGAAGCTCAACTCAGCAAATCACCCAAGCAATTGAAATCTCCAATCTTGTATCCTATACCTGAAATATGCCCCAGTATCGTAGGGGTGAGTAACATAAAGCTACTCGTAGGAAATGAGTATGCATCGACCTATGTTTTACAAGTTTGCATGATTTAATTATTGTAGTTCATTCCACCTAACATCTATGCCAAAGGTGAGACTCAAGGAGCATCCTAGCTACCTAAGATTATTTCTAACATAAAACACATCCTTTATGCAATTTCAACAACACAAGAGCATGCTACACATAGCAATAAGATATAACATGCTTACACAAAGCAACGAGTTAGAAACATGCTTACACAAAGCAACCAGATAGAAACATGCTTACACAAAGCAACTAGATATAGATTCTCAAAGTTATCAACTTGAAATCTAAATGCTAAATCAACTAAATATAACAATTTAGTATGGATATACTTAACAACATCAAATCGCCAATAGCCAAAACCACAGTCACAATATAAATATGATTGATAACTTGGAATTGAATGCGAAAACAAATAGTGGAAGACTTGGACATCACGTCTCAGACTAAACCAAGAACAAATTGGTTATTCTGGGCATTAACCCGCTGGGAAGACCACCCTAGTGCGCACTATCTCAATTGGGGAGAACTCATACCTCCTGCACTAAAGCCGAACTTTAGCCATATCATAGTAACAATGTCTCAAGACTCCAAAATAATCAAATAAGTTAACAACTTATACGTAATTTATATAATGCACTAAGTCACCTTCCATGCACAAGTAGATTGTATCCACACAACACATGCTCTAAATCCACAACTACTATAGGATGACAATGTCGAATCTTCAAAGTGCGATTCATGACACGCTATAACAATATAATCCAATAATGAAAACATAAACTCATAAATTCATTATAAGTCAAAAGTCATGCTTTAAACATACTATCAATGTCAAATAGATGAGTTAATCAATAATACCATAGAAATGGAATTTAACCTATAAACTAATTAAATTCCCTTGGTTTCAAATCTCAATCAAATGGCCTCCAATTAATACATGATAAACAATATAGCATGGTCATTACATATACCACATCAAAACTCGATTAGGCCATAAGAACAATAAAGTGGAATTTAATTAAATCATGATAATCAAATCCCTAACTTCTAAAACAACATCAAATGGTTCTAAATTAACATATGCTAGAACATAAGTCATAGTTATCACAAATATCAAGTTAAACACTTAATTAGGCCAATGGAACCCTTAATTAGATTTTAATTAAAATCTTTAGATTTTCATACTTGTCCAAATGCTCTCAAATTAAAGTATGTTAAACAACATGCCAAGACATAATTTAGAAGCATATCATAAGTCAATTTCATGCAAGGTACGGCCATGGGATTTAATCTTTCACAAAAGATAAATATTAAAAAAAATATGCAATTTTTATTCAATCAATACCAATTTAATATATGTTAACAAACATATTAAAACTAGATTTTCTAACATGCCACAATTCAAATCAAAGTTATATATCATCATGAATTTTAAATCTTATACAAAGAAATAAAAATTAATAACTTTCAAGATTTGATACAAGGCATATATAGAAGTTGTATAATCATGCTAAATACTCAATTCAACACAGACAAAAGCCTAAAACATTCCCTACCTCAATTTGAGATGAAAATCTCAAAAGCCATCAAAATGGAACGGCTTCGAATCCGACGAAACTACTAGGTTTTGTCGGGGACAATGCCATGAACATAACCCCCATGAAAGCCCCATCAAAATCATAACTTGACCTCAAAGCCAAACTCAAGAAATGGTCAAAACTGAATTCTAATAAGGGGGAAAGGCAGAGCACGGCGAGGGGAACAACAAACGTTAAGGCCGAATACTTTCTATCAAGGAAAAGTGAACCAAAAGAGGAGAGAGAAGATGGCAACACCCCTTGGGCTGCCATGGGAGCTCCAGGTCATGCATGAAGAGGGGAGAAGATGAAAAATGAAATATCTCACCCCCCTTTTATAGAAATCTCAAAAAGTGCCCCGAACGGGCCCTGTCTGGTCCGAAAAAGTAAAATTTGAGCAGACGCACTCAAATGGCAAAACTTTGTGAACGAAAAAGATTCAAAACGATAAAATATGAACAATGGAAGAAATGGCATTGAAAACTGAGTCTCGAACAGAAAGTTATGCCCAAAACAAGTTTGGTGCAAACTAGGGCCAAAAACCCTGAAACTGGAAAACATCGACTAGGAGAAAATTCCAAGAGTACACAACTCGAAGAAATGTGAAAAGGAATCTCGTATGAGGATCAAGGCTCAAAACAAGATATTTTGTAACAACTTTCATTAATTGCACAATGGCCCCTCCAAAAAGTGAAATTGCACTTATGGCCTAGAATGAAAATATCTTCCAAAAATATTTTCTTAAAAACCCCTGAAATAAAATATCTTCAAAAGATATTTACAAAAAACACCCCAAGAAAAGAAAATAATTTTAAAGAACTTTGCATCAATGCCCCTATGGACACCAGGAGCAACCAAAGTACTTTCTTGCAAAAGTAAAGATACGTATTTCGTGGAAACCACTCAAGATGGAGATACATGAAGTTAAAAACTAACTCCAAACACAAGAAGTGTGGTTACGCCAACAAAGTGTCAAACGAGGAAAAGACAAAATAGGGAAAAAGACGAAATAGGGAAAAGGACAAAAAGTGAATAGTGTTGAAAAACGAAAAATGTGGAAACGACTCGGTCCTCAAAGGAAGTTGTTAATCCACGGAAAAGAGTCTCGAAAATCACTCCAAAGCAGTCGAGACGACACTAAGCGAAGAGGAGCTGAACTCAGAAAGGAAAGACAACAGGAAAAAAATATTCGTGAAAATCCGGGTCATTACAACTTGGGCCATCACATTTAAGCTATCGGCTTGCTCTGAGTGGCCGGCAATGACTCTGTAAGCTATAATATCAGTCTTTTCATCTTAAAATCCTGGTTTTAACCATTTCTCTGGGAAAGTACCTATAAACACATATTAAACATAAATCAGTCTAACAATGGATAGGAGTATCACTTTAGGCCTTAACATACATATATTTAGGGGCTTGAATATGCAATATTTAGTGCTCATCACACCCCCAAACTTCCATATTGCTAGTCCCGTAGCAATACAGAACTAAAAGCCTCTTTCATGGGAATCGTAATTGCATTTAGCCTATACAACATGCCTTTAAACCCCTACGTTACCCCTAGTGGATGAGTTATAGTCTCATGCGGGTTTCTAGTAAAGATACCCACAAACTTCTCAAATTAGTGCTTTAAGTGCATAGTAAGCTCATTCAAGCCTATTTTCATATCATATTATCCCTGCAACATTAATCAGTCAAATATAGTAAGTATAGCCAATCATGTAATCAGAAAAACTTTCAAATTTTAATTTCAATTTAGCAGCCATGGTCCCCACATATTAGTTTAATCACTCATTCAACAATCTTAATCTCCAAAACACCGTTTAAAGTGGTCTTACAATTGAACGTGTGGTTCACTATTCGTACTTGCATTCATTCCTTGATATTCCTCAATTCATAGGCAACCTTTTTAAATTCCAACTCCCAAGGCATTTATTATTTTTTCTAAGGTATACATTTTTTCGAAAAGGATATTGCGTAATGTTCAGGTCTTTGAAGCTTTCTAGATAACCCTTGTAACGAACTTTCAGCCAATAACTCCCAGACCAGACGGTCTTAGGCTATTAAGTGATAAAGCTCCCCTCTGCACCTAATTGTTCAAGTAATCTAGGCAACCTAAACCCCTTAAGTAACAAGCTTTTAGCCAACGACTCTTAGACCAAATGGTCTTAGGGCATTAGGTATCAGAATGCACCCCTAAGGACTTAATCACTCAAACAATCTAGGTACAGACCTGAACTTGATCCTTTTTTTATGCCTTGGTTAGCAAAATCATCAAATCCACCTATTCATCTCAATCTAACTCAAAACAAAACATGACTTCTAGTTTTTACCCCACAGAATTCATGTAAGTGTGAAAATATGCAAAGTGTAGTATTTTAGAGATTAATTTCATTAAACAAAGATTATCCTAATAGAGTGGACCACAGGCCCCCAACTGATTCCAAAAATTCTCAAGAATCCATTTTCACAATATTCTAGTATACAAACCATTTCTAACCAACGTCAGACTGTAAGCAGAATATACAACAATCAACAGACTCAAACTCATACTTATAACATCAACAATCATATCATATCCTTGTGTTAGCAAAAATTTTCAAATTTGTGTCCAAGTACTAAGTTACCTTACCCCCAAACTTAGTGTTCACATTGTCCTCAATGTGCGATAACAAAAGAAAGGTAGAAAGATATTACCAGATAAGCAGACCAGCAAAGATAGACCAAAATGAAGCATAGAAGGGTAAAATAGAAAAATCACCCCCAAACTTAATCTGTAGTACTTGTCAAAATTAACAAATTCCAGCACACATCAGAGTATCAAGCTTATGACGTAATAATAGAGAAATATCACATGAAGTGTAATTAGTAACACAAGGATAATATAGGCAAAAAAATCTATATAAATGAGAAAGATCAGTACAATGCACTTGTAAAACAGATTTAGGGCAAATATACAGCATGAAGAAATGAATACATCCAAAAAGCTGCTCTAGTCAATAGAAGTGCCTATCTAATAAAAGAAAATATATAAAAGCCCTAGATAGCTAATCTATCTGAGGTGGAGGAGTATCGGTAGAAGTGGAGGGGGCAGACAGAGTGTGGCGCCAGATGGCTCTACTGTGCAGTCAGCATCTGCTGCAGCACTACCTGTCCGTCCTGTAACTCGGTCACCCTGACTTATAGCTCTTGAATCTCGGCCTGAGAAGAACTCTCAGGCCAGGCTACAAGAACTGGCCTCCTCCTCCGTGGGGCCTGGCTATCGGAGAGATCCATCTTATCCTCCGTAGCCTCATCATCATCTGCCCTTCTAACAGTAATCGCTATGTATCACACATCACCAAACTCTACTGCATTACGGCGACGTGCCGACATATGTGTCCATACCTTATTCCATTCCTTCATTCCAAACTTTGGAGATTCATCACATGACTCCTCATTTGGACCTATTATAAAACCCTGCAGCTCTAGCAGCCTGGTAATCATATATGGAAAAGGTAGCATATTTGTAGGAACAGTCTTGTGTGGTCCAATCTCTAACCAAAACTCCAATAGCTGACAGAAAATCATCCTAAGAAATGAATACCAATGCTCAAACTGCATAGCATATAGTGCCTGGAGAAAATTAGTATTCCTAATATTTTTATGTCCAAGAGGATGGACATTCACAGAGATGATAGAATCTAAAATCCATAACCTCTTAGGAATTTTGGCTTTGGCAGTACTACTGTGCTTTCTCCTAGCAAATCAACCATTACACAGCTTTTGAATTAAATTCTCTGCAATTGGTACCCTAGGGAAAGGTGTGAAAGTGGGACAACTATGCCTCTCATCTAACACCTCAGGAAGTGTATGATAACATTCTAAAGCTACAGTAATGGCACAAGGATTAATAATCAGCTCATTCCCATCAATCATAGTCCTAAGCTTCCAAGGGTCATCCTCACTATACATAAGATTGAGATAAAATAAATGAAGAAGACGAGGATATGCAATCTTAGTAATAGGGACCATTAGATACTGAAGATGCCAGAAAGATTTCATAGCCCATCTAATGTGAGGATCAGTGATGAACGCCTGATAATCAAAGGTCGTCTCATAAGAACTTGGAATTGTCTTCCAAGCACTTAGCAAAACATCTTTAGTCACCCTAGCACGCTTAGAAGGAGCAGGACAAACCATCTCTATTTTTAATGAATAGTATCTTTCAAGAGAATCCCTAAGATCACCCAAAATACTCCAAGTTCCATAATCTAGAAACTGAGGCTCAAGCTTCAACCAATGATAGAGCTTAAAGTTACAGAGCTCGAGCTTTACTTGGACTTCACCAAAACAGATCTCAGAAATTAGGTCATAAATCAATCAAGAATTGGTCTAAACAACTAGTATATGTTGATGATGTCTAAAAGACCAAAGAATTATTCATCCAAAGAGTAACTCATGCACTCTTGCTTTAGATCTAGAAATTTAATTAACTAAGGAAAAGACAATGGAAAGAGGCTGAAAAAGGAGAACTTTACCTCTATATTTCCTGCAAATCTGCGAGGAGAATGTGAAGCATCATCGGATATGAATATGGAGAGAACTTGGAGAGACTTTATAGGGGAGGGATGTCCTAATGTAATAGGAGACGGAGAACTCAGGTTCCTGGTTTTTTTTTTTAACAAAAAAAAACAAAATTTTAGAACCTAAGGCTCGAGCTTCTTAATTGGAGCTCGAGCCTGCTACCACAAACCCTAAAGTTAACGATGATGGAGGGCTCAAGGTTAGTGTGTGTAGGCTTAAGCCTTTAGTAACTGATGCTCGAGCTTCAAAGTTCAGGCTCGAGCATTGAGACAAATTTTTTGATTTTTTTCTATTTTTTAATTTTTATTTTATTATTCTATTTTATCTAAACCTAAACTATATTAAACATAAAATAAACATAAAAATTACCTAAAACCTAGAAAAATAATTAAATCACAAACTAAAAAAAAAAAAAAAAAAAAAAAAAAACTACAGTACAACATACAAATGCTAAGTGTAACGTCGATAGTTCGACGAAAACTAACCTCTCTAGTCCAAGTAAATAGGATCATGAAGTTTTACTGTCTCCACTGTGCCTCTCTGCACACTACCCTCTATATAGGGCTTAAGTCACTGTCCATTGACTTTGGACATTTGTCCAGTCTTGCAATCTTATATTTCAATCGCACCATAAGGTGTAACAGAAATAACCATATATGGACCTTTCCAACGTGACTTCAGCTTGCCAGGAAAAAGTTTCAGTCATGTGTTAAACAACGAAACCTTCTTCCCGGGCTCAAAAGTCTTACGCAAGACGTGCTTGTCATGAAATGCCTTAGTCTTTGATTTGTAAACCTTAGCACTCTCATAAGCATCGTTATGCAATTGTTCAAGCTCTGTTAGTTACAGCTTCCTGTTAGATCCAGCAGAGTTCATATCAATGTTAAGCTTTTTTATGGCCGAGAACGCTCTGTGTTCTAATTCTACAAGAAGATGGCACCCTTTACCATAGACGAGACGGTAAGGTGACATACCAATTGGAGTCTTAAAAGTTGTTCGGTAAGCCCACAAAGCATCATTCAGTCTTAAAAACCAATCTTTACGATCTGTCTTAACCGTTTTTTTAAGAATTCCCATAATTTCCTGATTGGATAATTCAACTTGGCCACTTATTTGGGGATGATAGGGAGTAGCAACTTTATGAGTGATGGAGTATCTTTGTACCAAGGTACAGAAATACCTGTTACAGAAGTGAGCACCTCCAGCACTAATAATAGCTCGTGGCATACCAAACTGACTCAAATGTTCATTTGAATAAACCCAACCACGACTGTGTGATTGGCTGTTTTAGTGTCCATTGCTTCAACCCATTTAGACACATAATCAACAGCCACAAGAATATATTCATCATGATTTGACTAAACAAAAAGACCCATGAAATCAATACCCTGTACATCAAAAACCTCAATAACTAAGATTGGAGTTAAGGGCATCATGTTTTTTTTTTTTTTTTTTTCAGAAAATTGATTCTAACTGCTGGCATCAAAGGCATAACCTACAAAATAAGTATGCATCCCGAAAGAGTGAAGGCCAAAAGAACCACATTGAAGAATTTCAGCTGCAGTTTTCTTTGCATTGAAATAACTTCCAAAAGCTAAATTGTGACAGAAGATTAGAATACTATGAAATTCACTTTCTGGGACAGATCTATGAATAATTTGATCAGCAAAGTATTTGAAGAGCTAAGGATCTTCCCAATAGTACATCTTAATCTAAGAGAAGAATCGATCTTTTTCCTGCTTTGACCAAAACAAAGGAATTTTGCCTATTGCGAGGTAATTCACAATATCAGCAAACCAAGGCAAATCCGTATGAGAAACCCCAAACTGGAAGTGAAGTTGAGGTATCCTTAATAAGAATTCTAGAAAGATGGTTAGCTACAACATTCTCTAACCCTTTCTTATCCCGGATCTCATAATCAAACTCTTGAAGCAAGAGGATCCATCGAATCAAACGGGGTTTGGTTTCCTTTTTCGAAAGAAGATGTCTCAAAGCAGAATGATCAGAATAGACCACTACTGTGGAACCCAATAGATAAGATCTAAATTTGTCTAAAGCAAAGGCAACTACAAGCAACTCTTTTTCAGTAGTGGTATAATTCAATTATGCTTTTGAAAGAGTTTTGCTCGCATAGTAGATAACATAAGGAAGCTTATCTAGTCATTGTCCTAAGACCGCACCAATAGCATAATCAAATGCGTTACACATGATCTCGAATGGAAGAGCCCAATTTGGAGGATTCATAATAGGAGCTGAAGAAAGAAAAGAGCGAAGCTTATGGAAAGCTTCTAGGCATGAGTTATTAAAGACAAAATGAGCCTCCTTTGCAAGTAGATTACACAAAGGACCAGAAATTTTGCTAAAATCTTTAATGAAACGTCGATAGAACCCGGTGTGCCTAAGAAATGATTGCACTCCCCTTATGGAGGTAGGAGAAGACAATTTGGAGATCAAATCTACTTTAGCTCTATCAACTTCAATACCTCTCTTAGAAATGATATATCCTAAAATAATCCCCTTTTGAACCACAAAATGGCTTTTTTCCCAACTAAGAATAAGATTAGTTTCCCTACAACGTTAAAGTACTAGGGACAGATTTTTGAGATAGTTTTTGAATGTGGATCCAAAAACAGAGAAGTCATCCATAAAGACCTCGAGAAACTTTTTAACCATATTTGAAAAGATAGACATCATACACCTCTGGAATGTTGCTGGTGTATTACACAATCCGAATGGCATCCGTCTATACGCAAATGTTCCAAATGGACAAGTGAAAATAGTTTTCTCCTAATCCTTAGGATCAATGGCCACCTGATTATAGCCGGAATATCCGTCGAAACAGCAATAATAGCTCTGGCCAGCCAATCGCTCTAGAATTTGATCAATGAATGGTAATGGAAAATGATCTTTTCTAGTAACGGAGTTGAGTTTCCAGTGGCATCCAGTGGTGGTGCGTTGTGGAACTAATTCTCCCTTAGAATTCTCAACTACTATAATACCTGTCTTCTTAGGTACTACTTGAGTAAGACTCACCCATTTGCTATCTGAGATGGGGTAGATTATTCCCGCATCTAGCAACTTCACAACTTCCTTCAAAACCACCTCCTTCATATTAGGATTCAATCTTCTTTGGAGTTCCCGAGACATTCAGGAATCCTTCTCCAAATGAATCTGATGTATGCAAATTGTGGGACTAATTAATTTCAAATCAGCTACACTCCACCCAGTAGCCTCTTTATTTTGTTCAAGAACTGTTAAGAGACTACTTTCTTGGGAACTTGTTAGATTGGGAACAATGATCACCAGGAGGGTGTCATTTAAACCCAAGAAAGCATACTTGAGCTTGTCCGGAAGTGGCTTAAGCTCAAGCTTAGGTAGAGACTCTAAGGAAGGAATAGGCAAAGTACTAGAAAGTGGAGGAAAAGGCTCACGTCTAGATTTCCATAGAGAAAAATCTGTGATAGGAGTGGAATTGAGCAAGGAATTTACTTCAGCTATTGAAGATTCGATATAAAATTCTTTATAGTTGAAGTGATTTAGACAAGCTTCTAAAGGATCTTTGTATAAAATAGTTGGGAGTGATTCCTCAACTAACTCATCAATAACATCAAGGAAGAAGCATTTATTATTATCGTGAGGATGATGAATAGAATTAAAGATGTTCAGCTTGACTTTCATATTTCCAAAAGATAAATCCATGGCTCCAGTCCTATAGTTCATGCAAGCATTCGCTGAGACAGCCTAAGTTTTGCAACTCGGTGTATCAGTGATGAACCGAAAGTTGACCTGATAACGGATCCGAAATATGAAAGTAAAAGATAAAACTAAAGTCTATAGAGATATAAATCATCTCTAAAACACCAATGTGACCTTCCATGAAGTCACAGAACTCAAAGAAAATAAAAGCGAAAACAAAGGTAAAAACAGGCAAATTCCATTAACCAAGGGGCAAAATTGTCAATTTACAAATAAAAAGAGAAACTTGACTCTAAACAAGTCAAACAAGGTGAAAACAACCTAACCTAGTCATTTCACAACATTCCAAGAGGTCGCTAAGAATCCCATAAAACACCCATTCCGATTTCAAGCGAAACCTGACATTGTCTCACTAAAACATGAATAACTCCCACTGTGATTTGAATCTGAGAATGGAATTGGTACCATTGGAAAGCTGACTCAAAATCCTTGAGTTCAGGCCTAAGAATCACCCTATTTGGATTAGAAATGTAGGAGTTATAATCTTTTAAAGTCGGAACAACAATGCTGAAACAAAATCTGGAAGGCTGGTGTATAAGGGCTATTTTGGTCGACCGAAATGGAGTTTTGGATGACCGAACCGGACAAAAACTTTTTTAAAAACATGTTTTTGAGGGGAGGTTACTTTTGTAGACCAATATAAGGCATCGGTCGACCGAAGTGAGCCAAAACAGCACCTAAGCTATTGGAAAATGAGTTTTTTTACTGAACAATTAAGTTGATCAAAGAACCGGTCAACCAAAACAAGCCATCAGTCGATCGAAATAGGTCGAAATGGTAAGAATGAGGCCTACCATGCACAAGAAATGAGGAGAGTTCATAAGTCTCATTTGAATCCCCTGTAACATGATCAAATTGGATTGTATGCAAGTATGTGATGATGTGAACATACACGCAAATGTAATATGACATTTAAAACATGCTATAATGGCCTATGGCCTTATTACAATTCATTTACAAAATTTGACATGTCAAACCTACAAGTTAGAAAAATTACATTTCAAAGACAAAACTCAAACATATTAACACTTGCATGTGAACAAGAATGCATTAAAAGAAACTTCAAATCTACAAATCACCCAAGGCAAGTGCAATTCTCCAAATCTTGAATCCTGTACTTGAAAAATGTCCCTACTACGTGGGTGAGTAATATAAAGCTACTCGTAGGAGATGAGCATGCATAGACCTATCGTTTTACTGTTCATTCAATTAATGTAAATCAATACATATGGTCCATGCCACCTAGCGTCTATACCTAAGGTGAGACTCAGGGAACATCCTAAGCTACCTTAGAACATTTCTAGCATAAATTACATCATTCATGCAATTCCAACAACATAAAAGCATGCTATACAAAGCAACAATATATAGATTCTCAAAGTTATCAACTTAAAATCTAAAATGCGATAACAACTAAATATAATAATTTAGTATAATTAGAATCTCTAATACAACACATCAAGACATACATCCTCAAAGTTGTTGTAATAACCCGGTCATTTGGCTCCCTTTCATTTGTTATGAAATTTTACGGATAATTTTTCCATTTAATTTTCCTTTCTGAGCTCTGTTTCTCGTCGCTTAGTGTCATCTCGAGTGCTTAGAAATGGTTTCTGAGACTCTTTCGTTTGGATTGACAACTTCCTTTGAGGACCGAGTTATTTTCACATTTTCACTTTTTGGACACTATTCACTTTTTGTTCCTTTCCCTATTTTGTCCTTTTCCCTATTCTGTTTTTTCTCCGTTCGTCATTTTTGGCACAACCTCACTTTTCATGCTCGGAGTTGGTTTTTAACTTCACGTGTCTTCATTTTAAGTGGTTTCCATGAAATACGTATCTTTACTTTTGCAAGAAAGTACTCTGGTTCCTCCCGGTGTCCATAGGGGCATGGATGCACAGTTCTTCAAAATCTTTTTCATTTCTTTGGGTATTTTTCATAAATATATTTTGAAGATATTTTCATCCTAGGTCAATAGTGCAGTTAACCCTTTTTGTAAGGGGCATTATGCAATTAACGAAAGTTATTGCAAAAATACCTCATCCAGAGCCTGGATCCTCGTACGGGATTCATTTTCACATTTTTTCAAGTCATGTACTCTTAGAATTTCGTTTTGGTCATTTTTCTCTAATTTCAGAGTTTCTGACCCCAGTTGCCGCCGAACTTGTTCAGGGCATATCTCTCTGCTCGGGACTCCATTTTCAATGGTATTTCTTTTGTTGTTTATATTTTCTCATTTATAATCTTTTTTGTTCACGAAGTTTTGCCATTTGAGTGCGTTTGCTCAAAATCCACTTTTCCAGACCTGGTGGGGCCATTTCGGGGCACTTTTTGAGATTTTATATAAATAGGGGACTTAAAGAGAAAAAGTCAGATATTTTTCTCTCTCTCCTCTCTCTTGGCCGGCAGCATTGGCCTCCAAGGGGCTGGCATGCTTCTTCTTCTTTTTTCGGCCACTTCCCTCGAGTGAAATATCGTAGTGCCTTAACGCTTAATGCTTGTCTTGACGACGTGCATCTTTCACCCTTATTAGAACCCATTTTTGACCATTTCTTGAGTTCAGGTTTGAAGTCAAGTTATGATTTTCATGGGGCTTCCTTCGGATTCTTGTTCACCGTGTTGTCCTTGACAAAACCCTTTGGTATCGTCGAATTCGGAGCACTTTTATTTCGATGGGACTTTGAGATTTTCATCTCAAATTGAGGTATGGGGTGTTATAATTTACTTTCTTGTTATATAGCATACTATGGATGCTTATACAACTTGTTTGCATGCTAGGATATTAAATCTAGAACTTTTTATTAATTATTTTCTAGTATAAGATTTGATTTTCCTAGTTGCTCATAGCTTTGTTTAAACATGTGGCATGATAGAATATTACACATTGATATGTTGATTGACATATATTAAATCTAGATCATTTGGATAAGTAACGAAGATTTTATTTAATATTTATCTTGAATAAAATATTAAATCATGTGGCCTTAATTAACTTGAAATCAATATGTGTTAGCATATTATATTAGGCCCTAGCATACTCTTCAACATAGGTGAATTTGAGAGTAATCGGAGGTGTTTTGAAATCTAGAGAATATTTAATTAATTGATTAATTAATTTATTCCGAGTGTACTATTCACTCCATTAAAATTCTGACTTGATATTCTTGATATGCATGTCATATAGTTTCACATATATGAAATTTAAAATATTTGATTAAGTTTTGAAACTTTTCATTTATTATTTTTCTAGTATTAAAGTTTAATACTCATGGCCGTATATTGCATGGAAATCACTTGTATCGTGCTAGTAAATCAAGTCTTGACATGTTGTATAACATATATTAAATTGAGATCATTTGGATGAATTTCAAAAATTGGAGATTTTAATTAAAAGGATTAATTAAAATCAATTCGGTGGCTCCTAGGTCTAGATTAAGTTTTTAACTTGGCACTCATGACTTTCATGACAAGTTCCTTCACGTGTATCAAATTGAGAATAATCGGATAAGTTTTGAAACTTAAATTTAATAATTTCCTTTGTATGGAATTAAATTCTCATGGTCATGTCTTGTATGAAATGAACTTGTAACTTGACCTTGAACTTGCCTTTGACATGACTCTTGACTTGTCTTGTAATCTTGACAATTTAATCCTTTAAGTAGATTAAATTACCTTATATGCTTCCATCACGTTAATCATGCTTTAATATTGAACTCGTTTACCTTATATGCTTCCATCGCGTTAATCATGCTTTAATATTGAACTCATGTTAAACTCATGAATTAGACTTATATTTCATGTACTTTTATCTTTTTATCAAGCATCGTGACTCCTTGTATTTAGGTTTCATTAATGTGCTTAATGAACTTGCACATTTGTCTTGGAATAATTTAATAACTCATGTGTTGCTTAGTAGGTAATTAAATCATATAACTTATACTTGTGGTATATTTATTTCAGTGGATTCCATGTGATATATGTATCTTAGCTCTAATCTATATAGATGCATACTACGAATTCTTGACATTTCACATGCCATCATATTTGAAAACTTAGGGCATGTCTTGTGTGTTCCAAAATCTTGGTTGTGCATGAAACGTGATTAATGCACTTCTTGTATTTTGATACAATCTTGGTTGCATAACTTATTGATTTTAGGACTTGGGATATCAATCAAGAATTGACATGGCTAGGACTTGGTTCTAGTACAGGGGAATGTCCTCCTACACTATAGTGCACACTAGGGGAAAGGTACCCATGGGTTAGTAGCCCTAAAGTGATCTCAAGAGTACGGTTTTAATCTGGGCGATATCCGAGTTTTCCACATTGGTTGATTTCACTCTTTAAATTTCAAGTTGTTATTCCTTGAAGATTTAAACTTTTCGTGTTATATGAAATGCTCCAATCTTGTTTACTTGCATAGATATTATGCCTTATTCTTGATCTCATGTATAACTCTTTCCGTATTTCATGGAATGTTCCATCATTGTTTAATTGCATAGATATTATGCCTTATTCTTCGATTTCATGTATTACTCCTATCGTGTTAATTGGAATGCTCCAATCATGTCAAACTGCATAGATATTATGCATTATTCTTGATTTCATGTATTACTCTTGTCTTGCTAATTAGAATGTTCCAATCTTGTTTACTTGCACAGATATTATGCCATGATCTTGATTTCACGTATTCTCTTGTCTTGTCAATTGAAATATCCCAATCATGTTAATTGTGTCGATAATGTAATCCCTGTTAGCTCGTACTCAAGTATCCTTCTTGCCTTGTTCCTTGGATTATACCAATCCTGATTTGTTTCATACATGTATATGTATCATGATTCTTGTTATTACTACTCTAGGGTAGCTTATGATCCTCCCTAAGTCTCACCTTTAACTTAGACTTTAGGTGGCATGACCCTTTCGAACTATTTCACGTTAGTTTAAAAATCAGAAAGAAATCAAGTCGATTCATGCTCATTCTCTACGAGTAAACTTGTTTACTCTCTCCGAAGTTAGTAGGGAATTTGTTCAAGTACGAAAACTTGGTTCGTGATGCTTGTCGTTCATTGGGATGGCTTGTAACTTTGAGTTCCCATTTCATGTAAGCGTTAGCATGAAATATCATTTGGTAGCCTTATATATCAAACTTGTAATCTTTGATTCCATTTATGTAATATGTACATAAGTACACTCTTTTCATTGTATTCAACATGTAAACATGAGGCCAAGGGCCAAGCATGTTTATATTTGTACTTGTACTCATTTGGTACCGCCTTTTGTTTAAAAATGTAATTGTATCAACTTTGGAGGTTTGGCATGTCAAATCTTGTAAATGGAATGTAATGAGGCCGTAGGCCATTGTAACATGTTTAAAATGTCATATTACACTTGCGTGTATATTCACATCATCACACATTAGCTTATAATGCAAATTGATTATGTCGTGGGGGATTCCAATGAGACTTAGGAATTCTTTCATCATTTGGTGCATATCAGGCCTGATTTTTAGTTTTTCGACCTATTTCGGTCGAACGGTGGCTTGTTTCAGTCGACCGATTCTCCTTTGGTTTCAATTGTTCAACAAAAACTCCAACTCTAGTAGCCTTTTCACTGTAGAAGCTTATTTCGGTTGATCGGTTCTCTACTTCGGTCGACCTAAGCACCATCTTTCATCTCGAGCCTCAAATCAGTCGACCGGTTTTTCACTTCGATCAACCGAACTGAAGGCTCATTCCTTCTCTTTCCTCCTAGCTTATTTCGGTAGACCGATGCTTCATTTCGATGGACCAAAATGGAGCTCTCTTGTGGGTCTTGTTTGTTTTGTTGCCCAGACAGGTTAACTTCATTTTGTTCATTCCCATTTAACCTTGTTTATCTTGTTAAGCCATTTAAAGGTGTACGTGGTCTAGTTTGAACTAGATCTTGTTCCATTGGGTGTTATTGGTTCCACAGGGCTCTAGTTGACCCTTTTATCTTAGTTTCCGCTTTCGATTATTTCCTTGGGTTCTGTAACTTCAGGTAGGTCATTTTTGCGTCTAAAAGATTGTTTGTATCTCCTAAGACTTTGGTTTGTCTTTTGCTTCTGCGTCAGTTCTCATTGAGTTCCATGACCTCATGGAAGGTCATCTTAGGGTCTTAGAGGTGTGTTATGCCTTGGGAGACCATTGATTTGTTTCTTGCTTCCGTATCTGGATCCGTCATCGGGTCAATCTTCTGTTCATCAGTGAGCCACCGGGTTGAATAAAAACCCAGGTCATTATAAGTGGTATCAGAGCGTCCAGGTTCGAATACCTTGGACGATGGGTTTTGGTTGTATGTCATGCTCACGTTGTTATGCTTTGATATGTCATTTGTTTCTTGATAACATGTCTTGTATGATAACATGTTCACATGCTCCGGTGTTTTGAGACATCTAGTATTTGTTAAGCATGCTTTATATGTATATGTGCTTCTTGATAACATGGTCTGGATTGCTATCAAGTTCTAGTATGATATCATGTCTACGTGCTTATGTTAGCATAACCGTATGTGACGCATGTCGGCATACCCTACATTTTTTATACACGTGTATTGTCATACCATGTACTTACGTGCTTTTTGATAACATGTTTTGATTTGATAACATGTTTGCTTGCTTATGTAGCACCTTGAGTAAATAGTGCATTGCTATGTTGCATGCTAGCTATTTACTTTTATGTCTAGTTTTGACGTTGTCTCTTAGGATCTGTCACATCCCTTGGGTGCATTCTTGTTTTATGTGTTTCTTCCTTGGATAGGAGAAATTCATTCTGTAAGGACCCATGTTGGGAACCTTCTTGTCCGTTTTTCGAGGTTGGGTGTTTTGAGACCATAGTCTGTTCTGTTGGTTGATGCGAGTAAAGCTCATGTGAGCGTAGAGGACTGCGATTCATTTCCTTTTCATTGTCTGGTGGAATGAGACGTGCGCCAAGGAGGTACCATTTCATTTCCTTTTTCTTCGTGGATTCTAAATCTAAGACTTTAAGCGTAGCGGTGCAAGTGAAATTGCTGTCAGAGTTTTGGGATTAGCTACCCCAACTCTCGCAGATGCCTGGTTCCCGTGGTGCTTTTGGTAATGATTGTCTTCGACATTAATGTCATCTATATCGATAGGTTTTCAGAGTTAACCTGGTTGGGGCATGTTATAGACTAGTGCCTTATATTGTCATACTACCTTACTGACGAGTAAGTGTGGGCGGGTACCGGTCGCTGTTCGTACTGCCTTATCACTCTCTTCTTTTGTTGTGTTTTAATGTTTTGTTGTCTTAGGATTCTTTCGGTGGTTGACATTGACTTAACGTACTGATTCGTATTAGGTGTTATCTCGGTTCATGGTTTCGCGTTCTTTTAGTTGATCTTGAGACTTCTGGAATTGTCCTTCAGTTACTTATAAGCTATCCTTGGTTTGACCTTTTATTCGGACCTTACTCTGTTCTTTTTCGGAATGTTCCAAATTTCGGGGACAAAATTTCCTTAAGGAGGGTAGGTTTTAATAACCCGGTCATTTGACTCCCTTTCCTTTTTTCTGAAATTTTTCGGATAAATTTTTTCCGTTTAATTTTCCTTTTTGAGCTCTGTTTCTCATCGCTTTGTGTCATCTCGAGTGCTCGGAAATGGTTTCTGAGACCCTTTCGTTTGGATTGACAACTTCCTTTGAGGACCGAGTCATTTCCATACTTTCACTTTTCGGACACTATTCACTTTTTGTCCCTTTTCCTATTTCGTCCTTTTCCCTATTCTGTCTTTTGTCCATTTGTTAGTTTTTGCCACAACCTCACTTTTCATGTTCGAAGTTGGTTTTTGACTTCACGTGTCTTCATTCTAGGTGGTTTCCACGAAATACGTATCTTTACTTTTGCAAGAAAGTACTCTGGTTGCTTCAGGTGTCCATAGGGGCATGGATGCACAATTTTTCAGAATCTTTTTCATTTCTTGGGGTATTTTTCATAAATATCTTTTAAAGATATTTTATTTTAGGGGTATCTAAGAAAATATTTTTGGTAAATATTTTCATCCTGGGTCATCATTGCAGTTAACCCTTTTTGTAGGGGCCATTGTACAATTAACGAAAGTTATTTCAAAAATACCTCGTATGAAGTGTGGATCCTTGTACGGGTTTCATTTTCACATTTCATCGAGTCGTGTACTCTTAGTATTTCGTTCTGGTCATTTTTCTCCAGTTTCAGAGTTTCTGACCCTAGTTGCCGCCGAACTTGTTCGAGGCATATCTCTCTGCTCAGGACTCGATTTTCGACGCCGTTTCTTTCGTTATTCATATTTTCTCATTTCGAATCTTTTTTGTTAACAGAGTTTTTCCGTTTGAGCACGTTTGCTCAAAATCCACTTTTCTGGACCCGGCAGGGCCCTTTCGGGGCACTTTTTGAGATTTTCTATAAATAGGGGACTTAAAGAGAAAAAGTCAGATATTTTCCTCTCTCTCCTCTCTCTTGGCCGGCAACCATGGCTTCCAAGGGGTTGCCATGCTTCTTTTTCTTTTTCAGGCCACTTCGGTCGAGTGAAATATCGTAGCGCCTTAACGCTTAATGCTTGTCTTGACGACGCGCATCTTTCACCCTTATTAGAACCCATTTCTGACCATTTCTTGAGTTCAGGTTTGAAGTCAAGTTGTGATTTCCATGGGGCTTCCTTCGGATTCTTGTTCACCGTGTTGTCCCTGACAAAACCCTTCGGTATCGTCGGATTCGGAGCACTTTTATTTTGGTGGGCTTTTGAGATTTTCATCTCAAATTGAGGTAGGGGGTGTTATAATTTACTTTCTTGTTCTATAGCATGCTATGGATGCTTATACAATTTGTTTGCATGCTAGGATATTAAATCGAGAACTTTTGATTATTTATTTTCTAGTATGAGATTTGATTTTCCCGGTTGCTCATAGCTTTGTTTAAACATGTGGCATGATGAAATATTACCCCTTGATATGTTGATTGACATATATTAAATCTAGATCATTTGGACAAGTAACGAAGATTTTATTTAATATTTATCTTCAATAAAATATTGAATCATGTGGCCTTAATTAGCTTGAAATCAATATGTGTTAGCATATTATATTAGGCCTTAGCATGCTCTTCAACATAGGTGAATTTGAGAGTAATCGAAGGTGTTTTGAAATCTAGAGAATATTTAATTAATTGATTAATTAATTTATTCCGAGTGTACAATTCACTTCATTGAAATTCTGACTTGATATTCTTAATATGCATGCCATATAGTTTCAAATATATTAAATCTAGAATATTTGATTAAGTTTTGAAACTTTTCATTTATTATTTTTCTAGCATTAAAGTTTAATACTCAAGGCCGTACATTGCATGGAAATCACTTGTATCATGCTAGTAAATCAAGTCTTGACATGTTGTATAACATATATTAAATTGGGATCATTTGGATGAATTTCAAAACTTGGAGATTTTAATTAAAAGGATTAATTAAAATCAATTCGGTGGCTCCTAGGTTTAGATTAAGTTTCTAACTTGGCATTCATGACTTCCATGACAAGTTCCTTCACGTGTATCAAATTGATAATAATCAGATAAGTTTTGAAACTTATATTTAATAATTTCCTTTGTATGGAATTAAATTTACATGGTCGTGTCTTGTATGAAATGAACTTGTAACTTGACCTTGAACATGCCTTTGACATGACCCTTGACTTGTCTTGTAATCTTGACAATTTAATCCTTTAAGTAGATTCAATTACCTTATATGCTTCCATCGCGTTAATCATGCTTTAATATTGAACTCGTGTTAAACTCATGAATTGAACTTGTATTTCATGTACTTTCATCTTTTTATCAAGCATCGTGACTCCTTGTATCTAGGTTTCATTAATGTGGTTAATGAACTTGCACATTTGTCTAGGAATAATTTAATTACTCATGTGTTACTTAGTAGGCAATTAAATCATGTAACTTATACTTGTAGTATATTTTTTTCAATGGATTCCATGTGCTATATGTATCTTGGCTCTAATCTATAATTCTGGACATTTCACATGCCATCATAGTTGAAAACTTAGGGCATGACTTGTGTGTTCCAAAATCTTGGTTGTGCATGAAACGTGGTTAATGCACTTCTTGTATTTTGATACAATCTTGGTTGCATAACTTGTTGATTTTGGGACTTGGGATATCAATCAAGAATTGACACGGCTAGGACTTGGTTCTAGTACCGGGGAATGTCCTCCTACACTATAGTGCGCACTAGGGGAAAGGTACCCATGGGTTAGTAGCCCTAAAGTTCTCTCAAAAGTACGGTTTTAACCTTTCCCCTAGTGCGCACTATAGTGTAGGAGGACATTCCCCCGTACTAGAACCAATGGGTTAGTAGCCCTAAAATGCTCTCAAAAGTACGGTTTTAATCTGGGCGATATCCGAGTTTTCCACATTGGTTGATTTCACTCTTTAAATTTCAAGTTGCTATTCCTTGAAGATTTAAACTTTTCGTGTTATGTGAAATGCTCCAATCTTGTTTACTTGCATATATATTATGCCTTGTTCTTGATCTCATGTATAACTCTTTTCATGTTTAATAGAATGTTCCATCCTTGTTTAATTGCATAGATATTATGCCTTGTTCTTGATTTTGTGTATTACTCCTATCGTGTTAATTGGAATGCTCCAATCATGTTAAATTGCATAGATATTATGCATTATTCTTGATTTCATGTATTACTCTTGTCTTGCTAATTGGAATGTAACTATCTTGTTTACTTGCATACATATTATGCCATGATCTTGATTTCACTCATTCTCTTGTCTTGTCAATTAAAATATCCCAATCATGTTAATTGCATCGATAATGTAATCCATGTTAGCTCGTACTCAAGTATCCTTCTTGCCGCGTTCCTTAGATTATCCTAATCCTGATTTGTTTCATACATTTATATGTATCATGATTCTTGTTATTAGTACTCTAAGGTAGCTTAGGATGCTCCCTAAGTCTCACCTTTGACATAGATGTTAGGTGGCATGACCCTTTTGAACTGTTTCATGTTAGTCTAAAAATCTGAAAGAAATCGAGTCGATGCATGCTCATTTTCTACGAGTAAACTTTTTTACTCACCCCAAAGTTACTGTGGGATTTGTTCAGGTATGAAGACTTGGTTCATGATGCTTGTCGTTCATTGGTATGGCTTGTAACTTCGAGTTCCCGTTTCATGCAAGCGTTAGCATGAAATATAATTTGGTAGCCTTATGAATCAAACTTATATTCTTTGATTCCATTTGTGTAATATATACATAAGTACACTCTTTTCATTGTATTCAACATATATAACATGAGGCCAAGGGCCAAGCATGTTTATATTTGCACTTGTACTCATTTGGCGTTGCCTTTTGTTTAAAAATGTAATTGTATCAACTTTGGAGGTTTGGCATGTCAAATCTTGTAAATGGAATGTAATGAGGCCGTAGGCCATTGTAACATGTTTAAAATGTCATATTACACTTACGTGTACGTTCACGTCATCATACATTAGCTTATAATGCAAATTGATCTTGCCATGGGGGATTCTAATGAGACTTAGGACTTCTTTCATCATTTGGTGCATAGCAAGTCTGATTCTTAGTTTTTCGACCTGTTTCGGTTGACCGGTGGCTTGTTTCGGTCGACCGATTCTTCTTTGCTTTCAATTGTTCAACAAAAACTCCAACTCTAGTAACCTTTTTCACTGTAAAGGCTCATTTCGGTCGACCGGTTCTCTACTTCGGTTGATTGAAGCACCATCTTTCATCTCTAGCCTCAAACCGATTAACCGGTTTATCACTTCGGCCGACAGAATTGAAGGTTCATTCCTTCTCTTTCCTCCTGGCTCATTTCGGCAGAACGATGCTCCATTTCGGTCGGCTCATTTCGGCAGACCGATGCTCCATATCGGTCGACCGAAATGGAGCTGTCTTGTGGGTCTTGTTTGTTTTGTTGCCCAGACAGGTTAACTTTTTTCGTTCATTCCCATTTAACCTTGTTTATCTTGTTAAGCCATTTAATGGTGTGCGTGGTCTAGTTTGAACTAGATCTTGTTCCCTTGGGTGTCATTGGTGCCATAGGGCACTAGTTGACCCTTTTATATTAGTTTCCGCTTCCGGTTATTTGCTTGGGTTTCGTGACTTCATAGAAGGTCACTTTTGTGTCTAAAAAATGGTCTGAATCTCCTAAGACTTTGGTTTATCTTTTGCTTCCGCGTCAGTTCTCATTGAGCTCCATGACCCCATAGAAGGTTATCTTAGGGTCTTAGAGGTGTGTTATGCCTTGGGAGACCATTGATTTGTTTCTTGCTTCCACTTCTAGATCCGTCATCGAGTCAATCTTCGGTTCATTAGTTACAAGTGGTATAAGAGCGTCCGGGTTCGAATACCTTGGACGACGGGTTTTGGGTGCATGTCATGCTCACATTGTTATACTTTGATATGTCATTTGTTTCTTGATAACATGTCTTATATGATAACATGTTCACATGCTCCAGTGTTTTGAGACATCTAGTATTTGTTAAGCATACTTTATATGTATATGTGCTTCTTGATAACATGGTCGGGATTGCTATCATGTTTTGGTATGATATCATGTCTACGTGCTTATGTTAGCATGACCGTATGTGACGCATGTCGGCATAACTTACGTTTTTCATTCACGTGTATTGTCATACCATGTACTTATGTGCTTCTTGATAACATGTTTTGATTGGATAACATGCCTGCTTGCTTATGTGGCACCTTAAGTAGATAGTCCATTGCTATGTTGCATGCTAGTTATTTACTTTTATATCTAGTTTTGACGTTGTCTCTTAGGATTTGCCGCATCCCTTGGGTGCATTCTTGTTTTATGTGTTTCTTCATTGGATAGGAGAAATTCATTCTGTAAGGACCCATGTCAGGAACCTTCTTGTCCGTTTTTCTTAGTTGGGTGTTTTGAGACCATAGTCTGTTCTGTTGGTTGATGCAAGTAAAGCTCATATGAGCATAGAGGACTGCGATTCATTTCCTTTTCATTGTCTGGTGGAATGAGACGTGCGTCAGGGAGGTACTGTTTCATTTCCTTTTCCTTCGTGGATTCTAGATCTAAGACCTTAAGCGTAGTGGTGCCAGTGACATTGTTGTTAGAGTTTTGGCATTAGCTACCCCAACTCTCGCAGATGCCTGGTTCCTGTGGTGCTTTTGGTAATGATTATCTTCGACATTAATGTCATCCGTATCGATAGGTTTTCAGAGTTGACCTGGTTGGGGCATATTATAGACTAGTGCCTTATACTATCATACTACCTTACTGACGAGTAAGTGTGGGTGGGTACCGGTCGCTGTTCGTACTGCCTTGTCACTTTCTTCTTTTGTTGTGTTTTAACATTTTGTTGTCTTAGGATTCTTTCGGTGGTTGATGTTGAGTTGACGTACTGATTCGTATTAGGTGTTGTCTCGGTTCATGGTTTCGCGTTCCTTCAGTTGATCTTGAGACTTCTAGAGTTGTCCTTCAGTTCTTTATAAGCTGTCCTTGGTTTGACCTTTTGTTCGGACCTTGCTTTGTTCTTTTTCAGAATGTTCCAAATTTCAGGGATGAAATTTCCTTAAGGAGGGTAGGTTGTAATGACCCGGTCATTTGACTCCCTTTCCTTTTTTCTGAAATTTTACGAATAAATTTTTTCCATTTAATTTTCCTTTCTGAGCTCAGTTTCTCGTCACTTAGTGTCATCTCGAGTGCTCGGAAATGGTTTCTGAGACTCTTTCGTTTGGATTAACAACTTCCTTTGAGGACTGAGTCATTTCCACATTTTCACTTTTCGGACACTATTCACTTTTTGTCCCTTTCTTATTTCATCCTTTTCCCTATTCTGTCTTTTCTCTGTTTGTCAGTTTTTGGCATAACCTCACTTTTCATGCTTGGAGTTGGTTTTTGACTTCACGTGTCTTCATTCTAAGTGGTTTCCACGAAATACGTATCTTTACTTTTGCAAGAAAGTACTTTGGTTGCTCCCGGTGTCCATGTTATGGAATATTGAGTCCTCTTTCCGAGATAGAGTACTCACTATTTGCCTAACTTGTGCCTCTAGCTTTGTTATAGCTTGTGAATGAGAATTAAGAAGTTGGGTATTGGCTTTAAGATCAACAAGAACATTGAGTACTTAATCCTCAAAAGTAGAATTTCTAAGAGGAGGTGGAAGATTAGGAGTTTAAGTTGGTTAATTCCTAAACTGACGTGGATAATAGATACCAGATTGATTAAAAGAGTTATGTTGTGGCATAGGATTGGATCAATTTTGATATTGTCCCTGTGATTGAGGAATAGTGGTTCCCTAGCTTTGATTGCACCATGATAGATTTGGATAATCTCTCTTGCCAGAATTATATGTAGAAGCATATGGATTGTAAGTTGGTCTAGAAAATACAGCATTCACTAACTGCTGTGGGATCTCAGATGACTGTCCCATCATAGGGCAAGTGTCAGCAAAATGGGAAGGATTAGCACAGATGGAACAAACTTCCTTTAGCAAGAGAGTTTGTGGATTAGCAATAGGAGTAAAGCTAGATGATAAGATTTGATCAAACCTACGGTTCAAGGCTTCTATTTGAGTGGCTAACTCACTAGATCTGTCTACCTCAAAGATTTTTTCAACTTTATACATTCCAGGTGAAGACCTAGACCTAGAGGAAGACGCATGTTGCGTTGAATTTTCACTTAAGGCCTCAAATAGTTTCTAAGCGTCAGCCGGACTCTTACGTAGAAAAGCTCCATTACTAGATGCATCAACGATGTTTCTATAAGAATCGGAGAGACTATTATAGAAAATCTATATTAAGTTCCATTGAGCAATATCATGCTGTGAACACTTTCTTAGAAGATCATTATATCTTTCCCATGCATCATGGAACTGTTCTCCTAGGATTTGCGAAAATGCCATGATTTCTCTTCTCATTTGACTGGTTTTATCCACTGTGTAGTACTTTTTCAAGGACTCTTGTTGCAACATATCCCATGTAGAAATGGAATTTGATGGAAGGGAATGCAACCAAGTTCTTGCTTTGTCCTTGAGATAGAATTGGAAAAGTCGCATCCTGAATGAATCATTGGTAAGAGTGGTCAACTTGGTAGTTGAACACAATTCAAAAAATACATCTAAGTGCATATAGGGATCCTCTATTGCAAACCCATGGAAGGTAGGAAGCATTTGGATCATAGCAGGCTAGATCTCAAAATGGGTTGCATCAGCATCCGGAAATACAAAGCACGAAGGAGAAGTATATGTGGTAAGAATGAAATGATCCCTCAATTGTGGTTATGGAGGAATAGATGGAACTCATCCTCCATTACCATTGCCATTACCCGGTGCATCATGATTATCAGCCACATTATCAAAGGAACTTCCTATTGTATTCAAATATTTTTTAAGTTTTCTTAACTGACTAAAAGTTCTCTCTATTTCATGATCATGCACTAAAGGTTTTGACCGAGTATAACAAGTTAACATACACTAATTCCATGAATCCTAAAAAGTGACAAAAATAAAATTTTCAAGTAAAAAAAAAAATAGCAAAAACTCATAGAAGGTTTAATAAACCGAAGCATTTATCCCTTAAGCGTCTTTGTTTCCACTGCTAATTTCCTGTACCTGAAAAGAAAAAGAATTAAGGTGAGATATCAATAAGTCCAAAGACTGGTAAACCAAAATAAAACTAATTAAAAACTAAACTACATACAAATCTCCCTGGCAACTGCACCAAAAATTGTTGTTAAAAATTACCACTCACAATAGTACAAATCTTTGTAGGATAGCACTATAAAGAGGGTGTTGAACCCACAGGGAGATGAGAATTTATATTCAGCCTATAATTAATTCCTATTGGTTTACAGGTGACTGATTGAAGTGTTTGATTGGTTGTCATGATTAAAAACTGAAATTAAAGTAATCAGAGAGAGAGAGAGAGATCTTAGGGCTTTGACTTCACCACAATTGTCGTACTATGGTTAACTATTTCAACTCTGGGGATTTAACAAATTATATTTTAAGTGAATTGAACTCAATAACATTCATTCAATTCAGGTTTTAAAGAAAGATGTTTTATAAAATTCAGTTAACTATAACCTATCTGCGGTTAGCATGAACTATCCACCTACCTACTCTAACTACTTTATAAATAATCTATCTTTCCTAAGCATAGACTATGAAAACATTCTTTAATAAAAACATTGGAACACCATTATACGACCTCTATTCTTATCTCCGGCAGGGTTCCACCAGATACCATCCAGTAAGAATAGGTTGAGAATAGAGAACAAACAGTTATATCTAAAACAAGGTAATAACAATTTGTAATCTATTTAAAGCATTAAATCTAATTGAGTTGTCTCAATTGCTCATAATCATATAATAAAAAACATAATATACATTAAATAATCCTAGAGTTAAAAACAATCAAACCATAATACTAGATTGGGTTACATTAGTGCCCTAAGAGAGGAATTAGCTACTCATGATAATGCTGGATCTCATCTGTGTTGGAGTTGTCTCTATCGTCATGGACTCTCTTCTCAGGATCTTCACCTTCTAAGGTTGTGGAAACCCTAAAAGCCGCCATCATAGTATCAGCCTTCTAAAATAATACGAGAAAAAAGGGACTTCTTTTATCAAGGCCTATACCTTCTTTTATAAAAGAAAATAGGGTTTGGTGGGCTTTTAGGTCTCCTGCCCCATCTGGAATGAGATACGACGTGTAAAGAGAACAGTCCCATAACTTAAATCTGACATGTCATGTAAGGCTCGAGCTTTAGGCACAAGAGCTCAAGCTTTGAGGTTCGGGATCGAACTTTAGGAACAAGGCTCAAGCTTCATTGAGTTGATGCTCGAGCTTCAATAATTGGGGCTCGATCTTCAGTTTGACACTTAGCCAAATTTCTTCAGCTATTTTCTGAAGTGTCTTTTTCTTCTAACAGTTAGAATATTTGTCACGGCCCAAGTTTTTCAACCCGGTGCGTCAGTGATGAACCGAAAGTTAATCCGATAATGGATTCAAAATGCGAAAGCAAATGATAAATCAAGGTCTTAAGGGATAGGAATCACTCCTAAGACACAAATGTGACCTTTCATGAGATCACGGGACCTAAAGAGAACAAAAGCGGAAATAAAGGTCAAAAAGGACAAAATTCGTTATTAAAGGGGCAAAATGGTCAATTCATAATTTAAGAGAAAAAATTGACTCTAAACAAGTCAAACAAGGTGAATACAACCTAATCTAATCATTTCCCAACATTCCAAGAGGTTTTAAGAACATTGGCCAAGAATCCCACAAAATGCCCTTTCTCGGTTGAAGTAAAAACTAACACTACTCTAGTAAAACATGAATATTTCTCACTGTGTTTGGAATCTGAGAATGGTATAGGTACCATTGGAAAGCTGACTCAAATCCTTAAGTTTAGGCTCAAGAATCACCCCATTTGGATAAGGAACAAAGAATTTATGGCCTTTCGAAGTTGGACCATCAGTTCTGAATTGAAATCTGGAAATCCTGGTGCACAGGGGCTATTTCAGTCGACCGACTTAGAGCTTTGGTCGATCAAAACTCATAGAATGTTTTTTGAAGGTTGGTTTTTACTGTTCATTTGGTCTCAAAAAGGGATTGGTCGACCGAGATGGAGTTTTGGTCGACCGAAACTCCTCGAAATGCTGCTGAAAATTCTTCCAAACATGTGAAATTGCAATGGAAACTATGGGATTCATTCTACCCACATGCATAGATCAAAATTTGATTCATTTTAGGGAAGATTGGACATATGAACATGTCAATTACAAGAATTTCATGTGGCAAACCTCCAAGATGGTTAAAATACATTTTTGAAGAAAATTTGATACCAAAAGAGTATAGATGCAAAAATAAACATACGTGGCCCTTGGCCTTTTTACATACATGTTTATAATGTCAAAAGCAAATATAATGTATAAAACAATATCACTACTTATCAATTTAGAACATGCCTCAACAATAAGCTTTCTCTACTAATCATCAACAATTTAGCAACAAGCTTACAAAATAACCATAATAAGTCCTTGGCAAGCATATAGAATTATTGCTACCATAAGATAACAATTTAAATCAATAGAAATTGCTTGTGGCATTTATAATTCTACAAGAGTTCTATATTACTACCACATGTGAAAACACTAGAACTTAGCACACTACTAAATCATACAACCTTTCTATACATGGTATATACAAATTATACATGCTTAATTCAATAAACCCTAAGTCAACAAGTGAGGGTTTCCTATAATATGCAAGACTATCATATTAAAAGCATGTACACAATATATATTAAACCCCAAAGGACTTAAAACACTCAAAATATAAATATACTACCACCCCTACCTCAATAGAGAATTGAATCTCTATAATCCAAGCAACCAAGCTCAAAATGGAAAACAAGTTTAGGGTTAATGAAAAGGAGAGTGAGGGGAAACTTTTGTGTTCAAAAGTTTTAAGTCTAGGGTGAATGGAAGGAAGCCAAAAATGTAGTCAAAGCTATGGACCAAGCTTTTCTTCAATGGTAGCTAGGCTAGGGTTCTTGAAGAACATGTGAAATGAAAAAGATAAAGTGTGAAATGGTGAGTGGAAGGACTAGAAATCCTCCACTCACTATGTGTTCTTACACTAACTCTCACACACACAATGCAAGACTTATTTTGGTGCCTACACTTGTCACAAATCCAAAGCTCCTTCCTAGGCTTAATCTTAAGCCTACACTTATCGACAATCAAAGCCAACATGTGCACCAATCCTAGGCCAGCAAGTGGGTGAATCTCCACCCTCCAAATGTTAAGAGATTACACATCCAAGTCACTCCACCCCATTGCCAACAAGTGGCCCCATGAGAATGTGACACTTGTCATATTTTCCAAAAATTGCAAAAAGGTCCTTTTTAAAAATATCTTACAAATTAAATTGTAAAAAGGTCCCTAAGACGAAAAATAATTACCTTATGTAATTACACAAAAACCCCTAAAATAATGAATAATTACTATAAAGTATGCATCCATGCCCTTTATGAAAAAGTAAGCAACTAGAATGTATTTTCTACAAAAGTAAAAATACAAATGTCATGAAAATCAAATATCATGAATGCATGCAAGACCGGAATCAAATCCGAGCACAACAAGTGAGGTTATGCAAGGAAAAATGAAAATGAAAAAAAGACGAAATAGGGAAAGGATAAAATAAGAAGAAGACGAAAAAAGAAAAATCACCGAAAATGGAAAAGGAGGAAAAAGACCGGGTCATTACAATATTCTTAGGCTTCATCTCTTTTAACATTGCTCGATCCAAGCTTCATGGGCTCAAGCACTAGGTACCAGACTCGAGCTTTAGGTACTCAAGGCTCGAGCTTTAGGTAATAGTGCTCGATCCTTGAGGTCTGGCACAAGGTCCCTTGGAGCTTGGTTTTCCATTAGATCAACTTTTCAAATTCCGACGCCTTGTGCTCGAGCTTGAGGGTTAAGGCTTGAGCACCCTAAGGTTGGGCTCGAGCACCCTTGGTTAAGGCTCGAGCTTGAAGGTGCAAGGCTTGAGCTTCAATGCCTTATTGAATTTTCTTCTTTTACTTGCAAGGCTCGAGCCTCAAGACTTGGGCTCGAGCCTCAAGACTTGGATATTTTTCTTCTTTTATTTATTTACGGGGACTTGTGTCTATATCATTGAGGATTTATTTAATTCATGAGGTGAACTCGAGACTCTTTTGGGGATGTCTTTTGGAGACTTGCTGATGTATTGGAGACCTAGATGTGGTTGACTCTTAGGAGAGATTTTGGAGGATCTTTGTTGGATATGGTTTATTTATGGAGTTTTCACGTCCTAGTTATGACTAGGCGTAGTTTTGAGGAATCGTAGTTCCAGTGATTGTTTATGGATTGAAATTGAGGAATTTTAATTTAGCTTGGCGTAGCCAAGCATGGTTTCGGAAGACTTATTTTGTAACCTTGATAGTCGTGATTTTGATGTGTATACCACGTGGTGGACTTGTTTTTTGAGGATTTAGTTATCCGTGATAGGGATTTTGATCTGATATTTAATTACAATGAGTAGTCTAGTAGTTGATCTGTTTTATAATGATATATGGGATTTTGGAGACGCTGTTTTGCTTTTCAGGCTTGGAATTTGTGACTAAGGTTGTTGATAGGGGTGTTTTGCAATGTAGGAGTACATTATTGGCTCGACTTGCACTTAGGATTTAAGGCCTTAAGCGTAGCGGTACCTATAGCATTGTTGTCAGAGTTTTGGGATTGGCCAGAATGGTCTGGCCGGACATCTAAGGACCATATATCAACTCTCACAAAATGTTGGTCTCCGTAGTGCTTTTGGTAATGATCATTTTCGATATTGATGTCATTTATTTTGAGAGGTTTCATGGGTAGACCTAGTGGGGGCAGGTTATGAACTAGTGCCTAATACTGTCATGCTATCGTACAAGTTGTGTACTGCGGGCGGGTGCTAGTTGCCGTTGATGCTACCTTACTGACGAGTAAGTGTGGGTGGGCACTAGGCACTGTCATTGCTTCCACACATTTGAGTACGTCGTAGGCATGTTCTAGTCACTATTCGTACTGCCACGTTGTCTTTATTCAGTACCTTGATTTGATACGTAGATATCTTGGAGTTCTTTTAGTGGTTATTTTCGGATCCGTATGATGGTTCGTCAAAAGGGATGCTTACGGTTGTCGTCTTCTGTTCCTTTGTTTAACCTTAGATTCTGTGTGTAAGTTTTGACTTGTTGTGTGGCTGCGTGGTCACTTTCCCTTTGAGAGGTTGTCCTATCGTGAGCATATGGGTGCGAATGACATTAGTTTGTACGTTATCTTTCAGTTTTGGGATTGTTTTTGTAGCATGTTGTGTGGGGTACTTGAAGATGTACTTCGTAGTTATCCTGGTGTAACCTTTGGTTTTGTTTGGACTGGATTTTGGGGACGAAATCCTTTTAAGGTGGGAAGGCTATAATGACCCGGTCATTTTTCTTCCTTTCTTTTTTCCTCAAATTTTGCAGATAAATTTTTTTTCCGTTGTCTTTCCTTTTCTATGTTCTATTTCTCGTCTCTTGGTGTCGTTTTGACTACTCAGAAATGGTTTCTAAGACTTTTTCCTTTGGATTGACGACTTCCTTTAAGGACCGAGTCATTTCCACATTTTCACTTTTGTGACACTATTCACTTTTCCTCTTTTTCTCGGTTGTCACTTTGTTGACATAACCTCACTTTTCGTGTTCGGATTCATGTCCACTTTTGAATGTACTCATGATTTATGATTTCTTAGAAACGTGTGTTTTTACTTTCCTAGAAAAGCATGCTAGTTGTGTACTTTCTTCCTTAGGGGTATGGATGCGCATTTCTTGGAATTTTGCTTTCTTTTGGGGTTATTTGTGTAATTACTTAAAGTAATTAATTTTCGTCTTAGGGACCATTTTATAATTTAATTTGGAAGATATTTTTAAAAGGACCTTTCTGTAATTTCTGAAAAGTGTGACAGGTGTCACACTTTCATTGGTCCACTTTTTGACATCTGTGTGGGGACACTTTGATGCCTTGGATGATGACATGTGGAGGGTGGAGATTCAACCACTTGTCGACCTAGGATAGGTGCACTTGTTGGCTTGGATGGTTGACAAGTGTAGGCTTAGGATTAAGCCTACAATGGATACTTAGATGAGTGACAAGTGTATACTCCAAATTAAGTCTTGCAATTATTTTTGGGCCACTTTGGGATTATGGTTTTAAAGAAGGGTCTTTGTGCAATTGACCAAGACTTGTGTGTGTTGACCATGGTGTAGGATCATATAGTGAGTGGAGGATTTCTATTTCCTCCACTCACACTTCATCTCAATGTTTTATTCTCTTCCTCACCACAAACCCTAGCCACCATTAGAGGAGCTTGATGCTTAGACTTTGAAATTAACTTTTGAGGCCCTTCCACTTACCTTAGACCATAAAGTTTGGTATACTTTTTGTTCCCCTAATCCTCTTTTATATAACCCTTGAAGGGTTTGCCATTTTGTGTTGATTTGCCTTGGATTCTAGAGAGACTCTTCCCTAGTGAGGTAGGGGGTGTTATAGTTTATTTTCCAAGTGGTTTTAATTGCTTTTATAGTGAAATACAAGTTGTATGCATGTTTTATATCAATTTGAGAAATAAATGATTTATTGTAACTTGCATATAACTCACTTTAAACTTGATGTATGGCAAGGCCATAACTTAATCTTTATTGTATATTAATTTGGAGTGATTTAAATGAGTTTTCAAATCTAGAGATTTAATGAATTTAAATTGATTTAAATTCTACTAAATTGTACCTTGCTTGTATTCCATTTTTGACTTGATATATGGCGTAGCCATGACTTAGTCCTTGTTATATATTAATTAGGAATTATTTGAACAACTTTTGAAAATTAGAGATTTAATTAATTTAAATTAGTTAAATTCTACATGATGATGTCTTGCTCATTTTGCTCTTTTGATTTGATATATGTAATGAGCATGCTATGTTATTTAACATATAATAAATTGAGGTTATTTGAAATTGATTTGAAATCTAGAGAATTTAATTATTTTTGTTTAATTAAATTCTATCTAATGGCTCCATGGATCTAATTTTGTTTTAGAAGTTGTTTCTATGTTTAAATCATGGACTTAGACTTGTTGTATATTCACTTGGTTATGTTTTGAGCAATGGATAACATTGTTGTTATATTTATATTCATGAGAACATGTTTTCTTTATGGGATATATTGTTGTCTTGTGTAATGAGTTGTACACCTTGCATTTGACATCTTTCATGCCATAGTAGTTGTGGACTTAGAGCATGTATTGTCTGTGTTTCCAAATTTGGTTATACATGGTAAATAGTTGATTATTTTGTATATACATGTTGATATATATGTTGTTGCACAGCTTGTTGATTTTGGAAACTTGGGGATGTCATTGTTTGACTACGGCTAGGACATGGTTCTAGTACAGGGGAATGTCCTCTTATAGTTTAGTGCACACATAGGGCGGTTACCCGTGGGCTTGTAACCCTAAAGTAACTATGTTGTCGGTCTGATCCGACATGATGTCCAAGTATCTACCTTGTTTGATTTCACATTTCATTTCAAGTTGATAACTATATGATGTTGTAACTTGTTGTTCCTTATTTGATTTCCCATTTTAAGTTACAAGATGTTAACTTGAGAATTTGTGCTTGATGCTTTGTGTTGGAAGTTCCAATGTTGGTCAAATTACATCGATATGGTGAATTGTGTTTTAAATGTTCAAATGTAGCTTAGGAATAAACCTACAGATTCATTTGGAACATAGATGCTAGGTGGCATGACCCACTTTGTTGTTTTCATATTTTAGATTTCAAGTGGATGGCTCTGAGAATCTATATCTTGTTGCTTCGTATAACATACTACTATGTTGTTACTTGCATAGATATTGTGATTTATGCTACAAATGCTTTAAAGTAGCTTAAAATGATCCCTGAGTCTCATTTTGACATAGACGTTAGGTGGCATGAGCTCTTTTGAATTATTTCAAGCTAATATAAAAATCTTTAAAGAAATTGAGTCTATGCATGCTCATTCTCTACGAGTAAACTTGTTTACTCACCTCGAAGTTACTGGGGGATTCGTTCAGGTACGAAGACTTTGTTCGTGATGTTTACCATTGCTTGGATGATTGTAAACTTGAAGGTTTTAAATTCTTGTAAAGGTTGGCTTGAAATGCCATTTGTAGCCTTCTTTGTCAAAATGTGTATATTTGATTCCATATATGTAATGTGTACATAAATACACCTTTTGTAATGTAATTGACATGTATGAGATGAGGTCGGAGGCCAATATCATGTATTTTGCATCCAATGTAAATTTTAATTTCATGAAATATTACGAAAATATTAAAAAATGTTAAGTTATTGTTTCACCATGGGTGTATCGGGTGTGGGAATTTCATTTTCATTCCTTCATAGGGTCTCATTAATCATGTATGAAGTGTGGCCAATGGCCAAACGGTCATTTGAAGTCATTTGTTAATTTTGGTTTTCATTTTTCCCATTTCAAGTTCATTTTCACCTTTTTGGCCGTCGGGGGGTTGGATTTTGACTCGGCCATTTCCGGGAGCTGGGGACCATTCCCGCGTGCTCAAAATCACCATTTACATTTGCGTGCATGATCGTTTTCATGAAAAACCTCTTCTTGGTGAAATGAGCCTCCGGTGGACTCGTTTCACACTTTTTTTGAAAAATCTTATTCAAGGGCATTTTAGGGATTTTCTTTGGGAAATAAATTATGTTCATGACTCTGTCATAGAAAATGTGATTTTAGGGGGAGTTTCTTCATGACATTTTTCCTAAAAATGTCATATTGATCTCGAAAATCGCGTTCTAAACTCATTTTTCTGCAATTACACTATTTCTGCTGCATTTGTTCAACTCTGGTAAAGTTGAACTAGTTCAAGAAGGTTAAACTGGTTCAAGATGTGCCTTTTGGTCCAACATAGGTGTACTACCCATGTTGAACCGGTTCAAGGAGGCTGAACCTGTTCAAGTCTTCCAGTTTTGTGTTGTAGGATCAACTTTGGTCTTCCAATTTTGAATTGATGTAACTTCTTCATTTCAACTCCGAATTGGTCCGTTCTTGAGTCTAAACTGACCGCGTTGAAATAATATTTTCAATGGTACCAATTTTAGATTCAGATTCTTCTCCTAACTCAAGATATACTTGTTTTAGTGAGAGGGTGTCAGTTTTAATTCGTACAGGGATAGGGTTCATTTAGGATTTCTTTTCCTTTGGCCTTGGGACTTCATGTGAAGTTACTAAAGGATGCTTTTTGATGTTTTTGATCTCATTTGACTTGTTGGGAGTCAAATTCCTTCCTATTAGGGTAAAATGACCATTTTACACTTGGTCCTTCTTTCGGTTGGGTTTTGATACCCTTATCTTCGATTTGCTTCCGTTGAGCCTCGAAACTCTTTGAAAGTCCATTCTTGTGTCCTAAGGATAATGTACATCTCTTTGGACTTGTTTTTATTTTGCTTCCGCATTCTGGATCCGCTTCGGGTCATCACATGACATATTAGGTTGAAAAATCCAGGGTCGTCACACCCATGTCCTTGTAACACTTTCTGAATAAAATCCCAATCAATCGAATCATACGCTTTCTTCAAATCAAACTTCAAAGAAATAGTTGGATCGCCATATTTTTTTCCAAATCCATTAATTAGATTAGATACTAGCAGAGTATTGTCATGAAGCCTTCTATCTTTTATAAACGCAACTTGCTTAGGACCAATGATGTTGGGAAGAACTTTACTCAGTTTATTTGCCAAAATTTTGGATATAATTTTGTAAGCCAAATTACACAAGGTAATGGGCCTATAATTAGCAATTTTGTCACCATGATTTGCCTTGGGAATGAGGGTCAAAAATGTGGAATTGATACCTTGTGGAAGGGTACTTTCAGTGAAAAAGTAACCAACAGCATTAATCACATCTTGTCCATACACCTCAATAATGTTGATAAAATCTGGCTGGGAATCCATCTGGACCTGGTGCCTTATTAGGATGAAATTGCATAACAACATCTTTAATTTCCTCTGCTGATATACCACAGTCTAAACTCTGAGCATCTTCATTACTTTGAACCTTTCTTGGGGCTTTCAGCGTAGCCACAATGTCTCCTTATTTATTGTACAATTCATTATAGAATGTAACCAACCAGTCTTTGATAGTATTAGGATCAACCGACACCTCACCATTGGAATTTTGCAGTTGAGAAATAGAATTCGAACATCTACTTTGTCTAACCACATTATGGAGAAAAAAAAAAATAGTACACTTATCTCCTTCTTGCAGCCATTTAATCCTAGACTTTTGAGCCCAATAAATTTCTTTAAGTTCCAAAGCTTGTTGCAATTTACCTATCAGATCTCTCTCTCTGTCTATACAATCTTGATCAACTTGCTGATGTAACAATTTCATTTTAGCTAAATGTAAATCATCTCTAGCTACTTGCATTTGTTCAGAAATAGTACCCTTAGTTTTGTTCCATTCTTTGACATCTGCCTTCACATCTCTTAATTTTTTCTGTAGAATATGTAAAGGACTCCCTGTAACATCCTTCTTTCATGCCTTACAAACAGCTAATTCAACTTCATTATGTAGACACCAAATTTTGAGGAATTTAAAAGGTTTTGGACCATTAGAGCTATCAAAATACCATTGAACTACCATATCATAATGATTAGACAAAAAGGCAGGTGTGAGAGAAACATTTGAATCAGTGAATTGTTGCAGCCATTAAGAATTCACAAGAACTCTATCTAACTTTGCATTAATCCTTGATTATAAGTTCTGTTTATTACTCCAAGACCATTCTCCATTATTTATGGGAAGGTCTTCCATACTTATTTCCTGAATCAAGCTGTTAAATTCATCCAATCTACATTGAGGAACTCGCAGACCACCTTTCTTCTAATGACTGTATCTAATAATATTCCAATCTCCCATAGCAATCCAAGGGCCTGAAATTTTTTCAGCTTGAGCCCTAAGAGATTTCCACAGATCTCTTATTTCTTTAACTCTATTTGTAGCATAAACTCCAATAATAAAAAAATTTCTACCAGACACAATATGTTTCACTTGAACTAACATTACTTGAGCATCTTCTTGTATCAATTCCACATCAAATAAAGCTCTATTCCAACCAATCCAATTTTTTACCAAATAGCTAGACTTGTAGTTAGCCAACCAACTCCATTGAGGACAAAGTTTTTTCTGAATTTTAGATGCCTTACCTTCCTTCACTTTAGTTTCCACAAGGACAACAATAACAAATTTGTTTTCCAGAATCCACTGCTTTGCTTCTTTTTGCATGGGAGGTCTATTAAGACCTCTCACATTCTAAGCCCCTAACATTATTGAGACAATGGCAGTAAACCACTGCCTGTTTGCATTCCTCTCGTTATTCTATCTAAGGGAGGCACATAGGGCTTCTTTCTCTACCTAGAAGATTTATGCTCTTCCATTACTTGTAATTTACCTTCTTGCTCCACAGCCCCAGATATATTCTTGAAATTATCTTTCTTAACTGAGTCCACAGATTTAATACCATGTTTTTTGCTTTATTTTTAACTAATCAAATTTATTTCTTGGTTTATAGGTAACTGGTTGAATTAATTGATTGGTTGTCACGAGCATGAAAGAACATTAACCTGAATTTAAACTAAAGAGATGAGAGAGAGAAAAATTCTTAGGGCTTTGACTTCACCACAAACTTCATACTATGGTTAACTATTCAAATCTAGGGATTTAACAATTTATATTTCAAATGAATTAAACTCAATAACATTTATTCAATTCAGTTTTAAAGAAAGACGTTATATAAATTTCAGTTAATTATAACCTATCTGCGGTTAGCATGGACTATCCACCTACCTAATTTAACTAATTTTGCAAACAATCCATCTTTCCTAAGCATAGACTATGAAAACGTTCATTTATAAAAAGCATTGGAACTCCATTACATGATCTCCATTCTTATGTCTGGTAGGGCTCCGCCAAATACCGTCCAATAAGAATGGAGTGAGAATAGTCTAAGAACAGTTATATCTAAGACAAGGTAATAACTTTTTCAAAAACTATTTAAAACATTAAAATCCAATTGAGTTGTCTCAATTGCTCATAATCATGCAATCAGAAATATAATATATTAAAAATATCCCAGAGTTAAAACAATCAAACCATAGTACTTAGATTGGGTTACATTAATGCCCTAAGAGAGGAATTAGTTACTCATAACGATAAAAAATATCATCTGTGTTGTTGTCGTCTTCATCGTCACGGACAACACTTCTCTTCTCATGATCTTTACCTTCTAAGGTTATGGAAACCTTGAAAGTCGCCACCACAATATCAGCCTTCTGAATAATACGAGAAAAAAGAACGTTTTCTATCAAGGCATGTGTCTTCTTTTATAGAAAAAATAAAGGTTTGGTGTGCTTTTAGGTCTTCTGGCCCATTTGGAATGAAATAAGACTTGGAAAAGAATAATCCCCATAACTTATAAATCCAATCTGTCCTGGAAGGCTCGAGCTTAAGGAGTAGAGCTCGAGCTATTGGCTCAAGCTCAAGCTTTGAGAGCAAAGCTCAAGCTTTCTTGAAAAATGGCTCAAGCTTCAAAGGATGGTGCTTGATCTTCACTTTTGTACTTAGTCAAATTTCTTCAACTATTTTCCAAAGCATCTTTTCCATCAACAATTAGAATATTTTAAGTCATTAGGTACAAAGCTCAAGCTTTTGGGGCTCAGGGCTCGAGCTCTGAATGATAGTGCTCGATCCTTGAGGTCTGGCATGAGGCCTTGGGAGCTTGGCTTTTTTAAAAATCAACTCTTCAAATTCCGACGCCTCATGATCGAGCTTGAAGGAAAAGGCTCGAGCACCCTTGGGTAAGGCTCGAGCACCACTGTGTAGGGCTCGAGCTCTGGAGGTACAAGTCTTGAGCTTTAATGCCTTCTTGATTTTTCTTCTTTTTCTTACAGGGCTCGAGCCTTAGAACTTTGGCTCGAGCTTTGTTACTTGGATTCTTCTAAATTTCACCATTTATGCTCTCGGCTTTCTTTGAATGACCAGCAATAGCTCTGTAAGTTTCAATATCAATCTTTTCATCAGAAAGTCTCGGTTTTAACCGTTTCTCTGGAAAAGTACTTATAAACACATAATAAACATAAATCAGCCTAACAATGGATAGAAGTATTACTTTTAAGTCTTAACATATGTATATTTAGGGGCTCGAATATGCAATATTCAGCGCTCATCAGCCATCACTAAACACGATTAGTAAAAGCATTTAGTGTATAAATTAATTCCCAATTAATTAGACATAAGACAACATGCAACCAACATAGAGAATCAATATGAAAAATTATCAATAAAAACCTTGGTACAACCAAATTTAATTACACAAGACCATAGCACAAATTACAACATATAAATCCCCAAAAATTGAAGAACAAGAGTTTAATTACACATGCTTAAGGCTCGGGGCTCATCCAAGCCCTAAGTGAAGGACTAGCCACTCATGGAGAAGGTAGATGTCTTCAAGGATGCTTCACAAATCATCTCCAAGGCTTAGCTCATCTTCTTCTTTTTCTTCTTTGGTTGAAACCCTAGAGAGAGTGTATGAAATAGAGAGAAAATGTCCCAAAATGTATCTAATCCTAAGCTAATCTTTTCCAAAATGTCTAAACTTTCACCAAAAAAGGGCTAATTCCCTTATATAGGTGACTCAAATGACACCCCAAATGGTTAGACCTCGTGCACTAGGCTCCCCAAATGATTGCACCCCGAGCTCCCCTGAAATCGGGCTTCAATTCTATTTTTACATAGTTTTCAAGGTAGTTCGATCCATCATAGGAATGGCTCGATCGATTATAGCATGGTGGCTCATAATGTGATAAGGACAAAGGCTGAGATATTTATAAAGATAAGGACAAAAGTATTTACGATGATAAGAATAAAAGTTGTGATCGATCATAGGAAAGTTGGATTGATCGAAGCTGATGAGATATTTATGAGGATAAGGACAAGGGCTTCGATCCATCATGGTAGCTGGCTGGATGGATCAAAGTATGATCGATCATACTAAAGGTTCGATCGATCATAGAGGAAATTTTTCATCTTTTGCTTCCATTTTGCTCCATCTTCCCGCTAAGACTTTTGTTGACCTTCCCAAGACTCTAATTCAACTGAGTTTGCTCATTTTAACATTATGCACCTGAAAAGGGGAAAAACATAAAATAAGACTAAAGCGATAAAGTTAGATAGAATAAGATCCTAATATACTCAAGATTAAGGGTTGAAATGTGCATATTTCAGCAGTTATCAACTCTTTAAAAATAGAACTTTGTAAAACACTTTAACCAACTCCCTATATCCTATGTTATCTATCATCTTCTGAATATCATCATATGACATGATGTATGGGTCAACTGTTGGTATCATAGAGAAATCTTCTTCTATATACGACATAGGGGGTGTTTTAAAGAACACACCCCCATGATGGAGTTTAATGTTGTAAAGGTGCATCTACATAACATAAACCCAAATACTTTAATAACACTTGATAGTAAACAATTAAAAAGTGCTAACCAAATACTTTAATCACACATTAAAGTAAACAACTAAAAAGGTTGTTGAGATTTCAAAAAGGTCAATAATAAGCACAAAAAGTCAAAAAGTGCAATAGAGGATACACTTAAATAAGAGTACAAAATAAAAAAGAACAACAAAGACCACTTGATAATAAAACAACATACAAATGGGCCACTGAATAACAGAACATAATATGTAAGACACAAATAGTGAAAGCATATATAGTGTTTGATGCAATAAAGACAAACAAGATCATAACTTTATATATAGGGCACAGATCATAAGTCTTTTTCTATCAGTCGACAACAAAACAAAACTTTAAATTTATTTTTTTTAAATTGTCAGCAAGATTCTTTAAATAATAAATCACGTACTGTCAACTTTAAGTTGGTATAATATTCATTGTTGAGCCAAATGTTTCTGCCAAAATTATATAGCCATGCACCATTATCACATTCCATTCATAGATGAAAAAAAAACAAAAGAAAAATAACATCAAAGAAGAATCCTAAACCCTAACATTCTTGTAACAAAAAATAGTATAACACTAGAGAAATTATAGTATCGCAACTAATTTTCGTGGTTTAAACAAAAAGAAAATCAAATCAAATTATAATATTAAACCCTAATACTTTTTAGACACAAAATCATACCCAATAACACTATAACAGTTGAGACTAGTAAATCGCAACTAATTTTTGTGGATTAACACAATATTTAGCAATTAATGGTCATATATTTACCGATTGAAGAACAAAAATCAAATACGCATACGATTTTTGGCTTGTTCTCAGTCGCGATCCTTGGCTTTGGAAGCTCGGTGGTCTTCAAACCAAAGTAGTTGTATTCGGCGCAAAGTGAGAATGAGATATAGCTAAGGTGGTTCAAATTCTTTATACCTAGGGTTGTTGATAAGGTGGTTGCTAAGGTTTCAATCTGTTATTGCTCTTCAGATTACAATATGCCATGTCATTGGTTTCAATTTAGGCCTATGAAATTTTAATGAAACTACGTTGTTTTGTATGAGAGTATGAATATCATTTAACATTCCCGATGAGGGAGTTTGACCGGAAAAGTTACTATTGTCCTTAATTGCAACAAATTGATACTTGAAGGTTTTTTTTTTTTTTTTTTTTTTTTTTTTTGTAGTTCAGAGGGATTAGTTACAAAAGGCCCATAGTTCAGGGGGTCTTAGAATTGAAATACATTTGCAGCAAAGTATAGCTCAAGAACAAGTGCTCAGCAAATGTAAATAGCTCAAATATACATGTCTCAACCTCAGGCCTAAAGTGAACCTTAAAACCAGCCCTTGCACCAACAAAACATGATTGAAAATGGACTACATGATGAACACAACAACAAGGATCAATTCAGTGACATTTTTATGAAGATTTTAGGTTTAGATCATCATCAAGGACCTTAGAAATGTTGGTTCATATAAAGCTCTCGAGATAGGTTCAATGCAGGTTATAATTAGGATTTTTCAAGAGGCTAGCTTCTGTAAAATGGCTATCACAGTATATATATACTCAAGCATACAATGCAAGTCCTACTATAAGAAGGATATACATATGGCATCTGTAGCCAATCATTGGTCAGAGAATATTCTGACATTCTTAATGTGAATAGACCACAATGCCCTTGACCACTCAGCTAATTTATCCTCTAGAGTACCAGAAATTATAGCTCACTATATCAAGGCTCTAATAGTATTCTTATCCAAAACTTGTTGATTAAGAAATGTAATATAGTGTGTACACTCTCACTCTAGGACTACAACAACGTGCCACACACCTGAGCTTTAAGTAGAAAGGCTAAAATGCCCTCGTAACAGCCACTTGTCATTCTTAGCTTTAAACTGTTGCTGAGACTGTGTAATTCATAATGCAAGCTAATTCATAGGTGTTCAATGCAATGCAGCTATCTAAACAAACGTATAAACATATAATACAACTATGAAATGACCATAGCACCCCTGAATACCCCTGTAGCCAATTTTCATATACTTAACCTCAATTAACACAGTGAATATGCCTTAACAAGCTAAACACTTGTAATGTACTATCTTAAACCATTGTGAAATTGTGTCACAAGATGGAAAAATACTTAACTACCCATGAGAGATGATATAAGCCACAACATTGGTGATAATACTAGCCCTTGACAACTCTGAAACACCAAGTTTTGACATTAAAGTGGCAAACATAAATTGGTACTAGGACCAACAATCTCCCCCTTTTGCCTTTAATGACAAAAACCTCAGTAATGAAATAAGAACTAAATAGTGAAGTTTCGTCAACACAAGTATATGGATACTACCATCACATAAGATAAATGTAAGCACCAAAACCTTATTTAAAGATAGAAACTATCCTTATTTCAGTCTTTTTTCTCCCCCTTTTTGACATTGAATGTTAAAAGGTGATAAGGATCAATAATTACAAGCTCAAAAGGGTGGTGGAACAACCCTGAAAAGGTCTCTAAAGGCTATCAATATCTGAAGAAGAAGAAGTTTGGTTATAATATCTGCAAGTTGATCTTTAGTGGGCAAATAAGTGATATTGAGACCTTTTTAACTTTGTCTGTAAGAAAATGATACCTAATGTCAATGTGCTTACTCTTCTAATGGAGAGTTGGATTCTTACTGATAGCAATGGCACTTTAGTTGTCACAGTACAGCTTGGGAGGACCTGAAAATTAAAGACCAAGGTCTATAAGTGTTATCCTTATCCAAAGTAGTTGAGAACTATATTGAGAGGTAACAATGTACTCAGTTTCTGAGGTTGAAAGGGATAATGTAACTTACTTTTTGCTTAGCCAAAAGACTATATTGGAGCCAAGGAGATAACAACAGCCTGAAGTACTCTTTCTGTCAGGCAAAAAACCACCCGAATTAGTATCTGAATAGGCTTCAATAGGCAATATAAGAGAAACTAAGTAGTTAAGGCCATAGGAAAAAGTTCCTCTGACATATCTGAGGATTCTGTTGGCAGCTTGATGGTGTGAAGCTCTTGAATTTCTTTAAAACCATGCAACTAAGGCCCCTGAATACATGATATCAGGCCTAGAACATGTGAGATACAACAAACTCCCAACGATAGACTTATAAAAGGTTAAAGGGACAGCTTTTATGGTACACTCAAGTGTAAGTTTGGTATTAGGGCACAAAGGTGTCAAAATAACCTTAATTTCAGCCATTTTAAACTTCTTAAGTAGTTTAGTAGCGTACTTCTCTTGAGAAATGAAGATTCCTATGGATATTTGATGTATTTGAAGGCTTAATAAGTATCTGAGAGTCCATAAAAGAGACATTTCAAACCTTGTCTTCATGAGATTAGCAAATTATGAGGTCAGCGAATTGCTTGAGCCACAGAACATGATATCATCAACATAAATTTTAAAGAATGAGGAATTAATCTTAATGAGTTCTGACATATAAAGTGATATCCACCTTACCTCTGTGAAACCCTTGTTCAACCAAGAAGCTAAATAGCTTTTCATACTAAGTACAGGGGCTTATTTACGACCATACAAAGCCTTGCTTAGTTTAAACACATGAGAGGAGAGTTGTGAATCTTCAAAACCTTTAGGTTGTTTCAAGTAAATTTCTTTATTAAGTTCTCCATTTAAGAAGGCAGACTTTATATCCATTTGGTAAACTTTAACTTGTTTATAACAAGCAATGGATAATAGCATTATGATGATGGATTACATTCTTGCCATAGGAGCAAATGTGGTCATCCTAGTCAATACCAGCTTGTTGAGCATACCCTTTGTACACCAGCCTTGCCTTATTTACGATAACAGAGCCATTCTCATTCATCTTGCTTCTGAAAATCCACTTAGAACTAATAAGATTCTTGTCTTTAGGTCTTAGAACAAGCTTCCAAATGTCATTCTTGTGGATTTCATCAAGCTCTTCCTACATAGCTACTATCCAATCTTTATATTTCTTGGATTCGGAATAGGATTTTGGTTTAATAAAGGACAGCATTAAAAAACGATTATATTCTTCAGCATCTTCGACCTTTGACTCACTAAACTTCTTCTTAGCCCTTATTTTTACTCTAGTTTTTGGTGAGCCAATAATGTTTTCAACTTGAACCTGCTTCCACAGAATTAGATAAGTAGTTTCTTTCTGAATTATAGACTTTGGGAGTGAGGTACTAGTTTAACTTGATCCTGGTATAAAACAAGCTTCTTTAGAGGCATTTACTTGAGGATTCTCATTAAACCTCACATGACCTAACTCAACCACCTTTGAGGATCTTAGATTATAACACCTGTAAGCCTTGCTCTTGGTTGAGTATCCTAAGAAGATACTTTCACCTGCCTTTGAATCAAACTTTCTAAGGTTATCAATGTGATTTAGAATGTAACACTTGTTGCTAAATACTTTAAAGTAATAGACTGTTGCAAGTCTTCCATACCAAAGTTCAAAGGGGGGTTATGGTTGAATTAGGTCTAAGAAGGACCCTATTGATAATGTAAACAGCTATATTCACAGCTTCAGCCTAAAAATCCTTTACAAGTCCATTTTCAAGTAGCATTGTTCTCCCCATTTCTTGAACTATTCTATTTTTCCTTCCACAACACCATTTTATTGAGGTGTAGCCAGAGAATGACATCATAACAGCTTTCAAACTCCCTTATAGTGAACTCAGTGCCAAAATATGACTTAAGTTTCTTCATAGTGCATCCTCTTTCATTTTCAACAAGATTTATAAACTTGATGAAATATGTAATAGCTTCAAATTTCTCTTTCAAGAAGTAAATCTATACCATTCTACTGAAATCATCAATAAGAAGTATGAAGATTGTTAGTTCTATTATTTGCTCTTTTAATGACAAAAGAAGATATTGTTTGAAGTGCCATCATCTAGGGGCTGTTTGGCAACTACAAGGTCACAAGGGGTATTTATGTCATTCTTCAAATGTATACAGTCAACCTATACTTGCTTGAGATGGTGCATTATGTATTAGAGCTAAGATAAACAATTCTAAGGACTTAATTATGGCTACAATTTAGTGTATGACTTATATACCACTGAAGGGCATTTCAGTAATTGTGTTCACTGAACCAAGGGTATCTTGGTCACCCCAATTTGTTGAGACAATTTGGAACCCTATGGTGAAGGTGCAATGCAAAAATAGCCCTTGTATTCATACTAAAAGTCATTATTTTATCACATTCAACAAGGGGCAGTTCTGGAAGGTTTGTGTACAAAATGTGTTGTGAATGTGCTGAGAATTCACCACTGCCACGTGGCATTGTGGTCCAGAAAAGAGAAAACTGTGTAGTGAATTCGTTGGCCAATGTTGAATGGATCTTATCCACACTAGGGTTACAAGTTGAAGACTATAAATACAATGTTATAGTAGTAGCCTACATTAAGCCTCATTTGCTGAACTTTACAAAACTCTAGAGAGGCTGCATTTCAAGAAGTCTTTGAGAGACACTCGAGAGAATCTGTAATGACTCGAGTTTAATTCAACCCGGTGCGTCAGCGGTGACCCGAATGTAAATTCGACATTGAAACAAAATGCTGATGCAAAAGGTAAAATAATGGTCTCTAGAGATACTATATGTTTATAAGACACCAATGTGACCCTCAACGAGGTCACAGAACCCAAAGAAAACAATTGCAGAAGTGACGTTTCAAAAACAGATAAGAATGAGCCTAGGGGAAAAACGGTCTTTTCTAAAATGGAAGTGGGTGCTACCAAGCATGCCATTGGAAAGACAACAAAAAATTAATGAATTTAGACTAAGAATCATCTGATTTAGAGTCTGGACGAAAAAGATATGAATTTAGAACAAAATGGCCTTCTCTGTATAGGAGGTACCACGACCCTATCTTACTAAAACTGCAATAACTCTCACTATAGTTGTATTTTTAATGTATGGTTGGTACCATTGGGAAGCTAACTTCAAGATCTTGAGTTTAGACTTGAGAACAACCTGATTTGGAATAGAAATAAATGAGTTATAGCTCTCTGAAGTTGGTGCAACAAAGCTGTATAAGAAAAACAAAAGGGAAAGGTTCCAGAGAGGATCAGCCGGCTGAACCTCCATCATCAGCCAACCAAACCCCAATCATCAGCCGGCCGAACCCCAAAAATCCACTGGCTAAAAAGCCAAAAATCCCAAAAAGGCTACTAGAATAAAGACTCGAAATGTGTCAACTAGCTGATTTCTGCTATCAGCCGACCGATGCACCCTGTTGCAAAAGAAAAAGCTATTGTAAAGAATAAGGAAGGTGTTTGGTCCATTTCTAAGGCTATTCATGCTTCCCATTTTATCTAAACAAGTTTTAAAACATCTTTAAACCTTAAATGAAAAACCATTGCATGCTAAATTGAAGTGAAGCTTTAATTGATACCCCAATGCATGAATTTTGCTTAAATTTTCATAATTCATCCAAAAATAGTTCAAAAGTTTGAATCCATGTATTCATTGAGATGTAATCATGCTCACATGTGTAAAATGATGAATTAGATGCGCTAGAATGGTAAATGGCCTCTTGGCATATCATATGCAAAATATGACCCTTCAATGCATGAAACCGCATGTATTCCATAAACAAACTACGAAGATAAAGAGCATACAAGTCATATAAAATGTCTTTGGCCCTTGGCCTTATTATAAACGCCTCCTAAGAGTATCAAAAGGCACACTTAAGTGCACATTACATAGCTTGAACAAAAATTACAAATTTTATATAATACACCAAAAAGACCATGATATGCAAAGAAGTGCATATTCAATGTCACCAAAAATACTCCAAGAATTCTAGCAAGTCTAAGAGTGTTGTGTATCCCACAATAATGCCTCTTTACCTGAAAAACACGCAGTAACTTCAGGGTGAGTAAACAAGTTTACTCATAGGGAATGAGCATGTATAAGTTTAACTTATTACAAGATTTTCAATTCAATAGTATTTAGTCCATGCTATTAAGATGACATTGGGACTTTTAACATAGCGCAATAAGATGCAAATATCACAAGGTTATCAAGTTGGAAATTAAAGTTCGAAATCAACTAAAGTGGATACTTGGACATCACGCCAGATCAAACCGACACCATAGTTACTTCAGGGTTACTAGCCCATGGGTAACCTCCCTATGTGTGTACTAGACTTGTCGAGGGACAATCCCTCGTATTAGAACCATGCCCTAGCCTTAGCCATAACAATGACATCCCAAGTTTCCAAAATTGACAATTTGTACAACAACATATATGTATTCGCATAACATATATATATATAATGCAAAGCCATCTACCATGCACAAACCAATTTTGGAAACACAATACATGCCCTACGTTCTCAACTACAATGGCATAAAGAATGTTGAGTAATCATTATATAATTTGTTACTCTTTATAACAATATCATTCAACAACAAGAACATAGTCTCACAAGTATGATATAAGTTTAAAAATCATAATTTAAACATGCAATCAATATAGGATACATACTCATTCACTAACACAACAAGGATATAAATTAATTTAATAAAACAACTAATTTCTCTAGATTTCATTTCTCATCCAAACATGCTTAATTTAATATATGTTGTAGTACCTATCATGGTCATTACATAAATCACTTCAAAACTTGATTTAAATCATAAGAACATAATAATGAAAATTAATTAAATTAATTAACTAATTTCTTTAGATTTCAAAACAACACTAAATGACTTCAAGTTAATATATGTTATTAATCAAGTCATGGCTTTTCCAAAAATCATGTCCTAGCTAAATTTCATGCAAGATATAATTAACTACTCACCTAAATTTTAGATTATAGACATGTATTCCATTTGTTTCAAGATTTTTAAACATATAAAACATCAAAGACATAATTTAGAACACCCCCTACGTCACAAGAGGATTGTTCCTCTTAAATCCAAGGAAAGCAAAGGAATTTCAAGTTTTCCTGTAATGACCCGATCATTTTCCTTCCTTTCCTTTTTCCTCAAATTTCACGAATATTTTTTTTTCCGTTCGTCTTTTCTTTTATGAGTTCGGTTTCTTGTCACTTAGTGTCATCTTGAGTACTCAGGAATTGTTTCTGAGACTCTTCCTTTCGGATTGACAACTTCCTTCAAGGACCGAGTCATTTCCACATTTTCACTTTTGTGACACTATTCACTTTTGTCTTTTTCCCGTTGCCACTTTGTTGGCACAACCTCACTTTTTGTGTTCGGATTTGATTCCGGTTTTGCATACATCCATGATATTTAAGTTCCATGGCATATGTATTTTTACTTTTGTAGAAAAACATGATAGTTGCTTACTTTTACGTAAAGGGGTATGAATGCATACTTCTTTGCATTTTTCTTTCTTTTTGGGGTTTTAGTGTAATTATGTAAAGTAATTATTTTTCTTATAAGGGACCATTTTGCAATTTGATATGGAAGATATTTTTGAAAAGAAACTTTTTGCAATTTTTGGAAAGTGTGACAAGTGTCACACTCTCATGGAGCCACTTGTTGGCATTGGGGTGGAAAGACTTGGAGGCATCATCTTGTGACATTTGGAGGGTGAAGATTCACCCACTTGTTGGCCTCGGATTGGTCCACTTGTTGGCTTAGATGGTTGACAAGTGTAGGCTTAGGATTAACCCTACAATGAATGCTTGGATGAGTGACCAGTGTATGCTCCAAATTAAGTCTTGCAATTATTTTTGGGTAACCTTAGGATTATGTTGTTAAAGAAGGGCTTTTGTACAATTGATCAAACTAGTGTGTGCTGACCTTGGTGTAAGACCACATAGTAAGTGGAGGATTTCTATTTCCTCCACTCACATTCTTTCACACTTGATTTCATCATCTCCCTCTCTTATAAAGAAAACCTTAGCCTCCATGGATGGAGCTTGGAGCTTTAGGCTTTAACCTTCATTTTTTAGAGCCTTTCATTGATTTCCAAGCTTGACCATGGGAATGCTTTTTGTTCCCTTCATCTTCCTCTTCATAACCCTAGAAGGGTTTACCATTTTGAGTTAACTTGGCTTGGATTCAAATGGAACAATCTTCTTGTGAGGTAGGAGAGGTTTTAGGATTTTGTATGTGTTGTATTAAGTATTTTTCATGATTATACAACTTGTTTGCATGCCTAGTATCAAATCTAGAATATTAGTAATATTTATTTTTTTGTATGAGATTTATTTTGCAAGGATGCATATAGCTTAGAATTGAATTTTTGGCATGATGATAAATTATGCTTTGATGTGCTTGTTAACATATATTAAATTGGAATTATTTGAATAAGAATTGCATTTTTTATTTAATAATTATCTTTTGTGAAAGTTTAATTTTCATGGATGTACCTTGCATGAAATTAACTTGTGTTATACTTTTAAATTAAGTCTTGACATGTTTATTAACATACTTTAATTTGAGAGCTTTTGGATAAGTATGAAAATCTTGAGATTTTAATTAAAATGATTAATTAAAATCTATTTAATGGTTCCATTGGCCTAATTAAGTTTTTAACTTGATATTTGTGATGACTAGGACTTGCATACTAGCATATGTTAATTTGGGACCATTTGATGTTGTTTTAGAATTTAGGGATTTGATTATCATGATTTAGTTAAATTCCATTTTTATTGTTCAAATAGCCTAATCAAGTTATTGAATTGGTATATGCAATCTCCATGCTATATTGTTTAACATGTGTTAATTAGAAGCCATTTGGTTAAGATTTGAAACTTAGAGAAATTAATTAATTTACTTGATTAATTTCTGTTTCTATTGCATTATTGATTTAAATCATATGTTTGGTGTTGGTATTATGTTTAAAGCATGATTTTAGACTTGCATTAGATTCTTCAGTTCATGTTTATAATATTGAATTATATTGTTTTAGCATGTAAGGAATCGGACACTGAAAATTTTACATGCGATGTAATTATAGCGTGTAATGAATCGCCCTCTGAAGATTTGACATTGTCATCCTATAGTAGTTGTGGATTTAGAGCTTGTATTGTGTGGTTTCAATCTACTTGTGCATGAAGGTAGTTTCGTGTACTATTTGATACATATATAAGTTGTTAACTTATCTATTTTGGAGTCACTTAGGACATTGTTACTGAGACCTGGCTAGAGTTTGGCTCTAGTACGGGAGATAGAGAGCTCCCTATAATATAGTACGCATGGTGTGGTATTCCCACTGGGTTAGTGCCCGTAATAACCATTTAGGTCTTAGTTCACACCGGGATTTACTGTCCAAGTCTCCACTTTTTCATTTCACACTTTTAAATTTCTAGTTGATAACTTAGAGAATCTATGTCTTAATGTGTGGTATTAGAAATTCTAATTATACTAAATTGCTATATTTTGTTGATTTCGCACTTTTAGATTTCAAGTTGATAACTTTGAGAATCTATATCTAGTTGCTTTGTATAGCATGCTTCTATATTGGTTAAATTGCATGGATATGGTGATTTGTGTTTTGTTGTTCAAATGTATGTTAGGAATGATTCTATAGATTCATTTGGAACATAGACTTTAGGTGGCATGACCCACTTTTGTCGTTTTTATATATTAGGTTTCAAGTTGATGACTTTGAGAACTTATGTCTTGTTACCTTGTACAGCATGCTTCTATGTGGTTTGAATTGCATGGATGATGCAATTTATGCTAGAAATGATCTAGGATAGCTTAGGATGCTCCTGAGTCTCACCCTTGACATAGACGTTAGGTGGTATGAGCCCTTTAACATGTTTCACCTTAAGGTGATAAAATTGTAAAATGCTAGGTCAATGCATGCTCATTTCCTACGAGTAGCTTTATGTTACTCACCCATGTAGTGGGGATATTTTTTAGGTACAGGGATCAAGGTTGGGGTTCTCATTATGCTTGGATGATTTGAGGACTTGAAGGGTTCAATCCTTCTGTAGGTTGGCTTGAAATGCCACTTGCAGCTTTATATATCAAATGTGTATATTTGCTTGTAAACTTGTAATGTGTGCCTAAGCACACTTTTTTATTTTCATTTTATATATATGACATGAGGCCAAGGGCCAAACTTCCTTTGGAATTACATATATGTCATGGATGTTAAATCTTGCCTTTAATGAGAATATATGAAAACTATGCGTTTTAATCTGTCATTTTGCACCGGAGCGTGCTGATCGATTGCCAATTATACATCAACCTTTGCAATAGCACAAATCATTGTAAAATAGGGCTATTGGTCGGTTAAGTTGAACCACTGGGACTGCTAGTTTATAGCAACTTAGGTGTCTAGAGTCATTTTTAGATTGATAAGGGGGGTAATTGAGGATTTGTTAGATTGTCACTAAGATTATGAATTAAAAAGTGCATAAAACATTAATGCTAAGAAGTAGAGAGGCAAAGACAATTAAAATGGGAAATAGGGAAGTGAATCCACTACCCATCCATAAGCGTACTAGGACATGATTTACTTGGGGAAATATATATATATATATAACCACAGAATGCAACAACATAGCATTGATATATTATCTTTAAGAAATGTATGAAAATAAGATACAAGAATAACCTATCAAAGCTTACATGTTTTGGTTACCTCAACTAGGATGCAACCTTAGACATGATCACCAAGTCATAGATTATCAAGCCCTTAATCTCATAATAAGAGCACATGAATTAGAAATCATGAAGAATCTATCAAAGGAAAGCCCTAAGCAATAGATTATCCAAATTCCTAAATGTCATGCCAATAAAATCACTTCCATGAACTCATCTCCATTGGCACTATGAAAATGTAGCAATATAATTATGAGAGAAAAACAATCTAAGACAAGATATTTAACTCAAAATGACCATTTATAGATAATGACATTCATTACATCATATGAAGGGCTCTAGTTCATGGAAAAGTCACATATATACATTATACCCCAAATAGAAATCAAAACAAAGCAATGCTTACAAAATGGGGCTTCATCACCTCCCTAGATAGGGAGTTAGTTACCCATGAAGACTAAGAATGATGGAGAAGATGAAAAATCCCTCTTCATTTCCACACCTTAAGCTCAAGAACACCTCTTTCCCTCTCTAGCACTTAACCTTTTCTAAAATTTGAGATATGAGATATGAGATGTGTGCCTCCTCTTTATTCCAACCAAAACCTACTCACTATATCCCCAAAATCCCGAGCTCCCCCCTCTACATCAAGCTAAGCCACACAAAATGAAGATAAGGAGACAAAAATGCTGAAATTCAGGGGCAATTGAGCTGCCTACAGCAGGTCGGCGGTCGCCCACAAAGCGCTAGCTGGCACCCGCGGTGGCGCGAGAGGGACTGGAGTGTTTGGCGGGTGCCCACGATAGTGCAGCGGGCACCCGCGGTGGCTCGCAGGGGCTCCAGCGGGGGCTCGCAAGGCCCCGTAAAATGCGGCAGAGAGATGAGGGGTTCGGCGAGCGCCCGCGAGGCGCTGGCGGGCACCCGCGGTGGCTTGCCTCTACATATTAACAAGGCTTATTGCAAGCCTTCTTCACGCCGGACCGTGAACGCACTTCCACGATGAACACTCAGTCATGACTTCACAAAGCGGCAATAGAAGAAGTCAGGTCCAAAAGATGACTCCCAGACACGGCGCACGTATTTCAACAAAAAGTTATCAAAACTGCTTCTTTGATCATTCTTGGGAAAAAAACCTGAAATTAGAAAGAAATACACAACTGAATTAAAATTATACATTATCCTCTAATAATGGACTTAACTAATGCAAGAAAGGGCGCTTGAATATGTAATATTCGGCGCTTATCACGTGCATTGTATATAAAATTCATCCATTATCATTCATTTATCATGTATGAAGTGTGGCCAAGGGCCAAACGGTAATTTGCAATCATTTGTTAATTTTGGTTTTCAAAATTTCCATTTCAAGTTCATTTTTGCCTTCTTGGCCGTTGGGGGGTCGGATTTTGCATCGGCAGTATTCTTAAGCCATGGGTCATTGTAGCCCATCCAAATAGGTAAGTTACATTTGTGTGTATGGTCATTTCTGGGAATAACTCCTTCCTTGATGAAATGAGCCTCCTATGGGCTCATTTTGCATTTTCTTTTGTAAAAACTATGCATAAGAGCATTTTGGGGTTTTCACAAGAAAAATAAAGTTTTCTTTTGGCATGGCTGGCTAAAAAACATGATTTTGGGGGGGGGGGGGGGGAAGGGGTTTCTTTGTTTTTTTTAAAAAAAGGCCCAGAAAGTCCTCAAAATCACATTTCAAATTCAGAAATCTGATAAGCTTGTTGCAGAACAAGCACTCCAAGGGGCGTACGAGTGCTCCAATGTTAGATAGAAATCTTGGGGCTATTTACGAGCACTCCAAGCCCCTTAACGAGTGCTCGTGGTACTGTTCACGTGTGTGTGTGTGTGTGTGTGTGTGTGTGTGTGTCTTAGTTCAGCATTGCACCTCCGACTTCAAGTTGATGTATCTCCTTTGTTTTAACTCCAATTTGGTCCGTTCTTGAGTCTAAATTGATCACGTTGAAACAAGCTTTCCAATGGTACCAATTTTAGTTTCAGATTCCATTTTTGGCACAAGATATTCAAGTTTTAGTGAAGTAGTATCAGGATTTAGTTCGAATCGGCATAGGGTTTCTTTTCCTTTGACTTTAGGACTTGATATCTTTGCCATCCGGACTCTAAATCAAGTGATTCTTAAGTCTATCTTTATTAATTTTTTGTTGTCTTTCCAATGGTGTGCACTATGGTACCCATTTCAGTTCAAAATGACCATTTTGCCCTTAGTTCTTTCCTTAGAGGGTTTTAAAACCCTAACGCCGGTTTTTCTTCCGTTGAGTCATGGGACTCCTTGGAATGTCAGTCCTATGTATTAGGGATAATGTACATCTCTATAGACTTGTTCTTGTTTAGCTTCCATAATTTGGATCCGTTTCGGGTCATCATAGGACACACTTGGTTGTAAAATCAAGGGTCATCACAGGTGGTATCAGAGCTCCTAGGTTTGAATACCGTAGACGACGGGTTTTGGGTGCATTTCATACTTTTGTTGATTTTCTTTGATGTGTTCACATGCTTTTTGATAATATGTTTACTGGCCTTTTGATAACATGCTCGGTGTGATAACATGTTTTCTGTACTTATACGCTTATATGTTTAAAAAGCATCCTAGTTGATATGTGCTTATGTGTTTAAGTACCTAGATGTTTTCATTTTCTGTTTAGCATGTTATGTATGTTTATCTGCTTTAGCATGATTGTATGTTGCATACATTGACGTGCTACTTATTTTATGCATTCATTGAGCGAGTTGCATTCGATCATAATAACTCGTGTTATTATTGAACTCGTTTTCCTTTTCACGCATATAGCATCACAGTCTTGACTCACGGAGAGTCTTCTCGTTAAGGCTTAGGTGGGCGTAGGATTGTAGTCTCTGTTTGGTGAGATGAGACGTAGGCCACGGAGGCACCGTTTCGTCTCATTTTCTTTTGTCCTTTCGTAGTGTAGTCATGATTGAGTGAGAGGCATTGGTGTCATCTCTTAGGACTTCATAGTGGTTATTAAGGTCTTTATTTCCAGCATCATGGGACGATGAGTCAGGATAGACTCGAATCCTTCCTCGGGGAGGGGAAAATTTGCATTGAGAGCCTCAGGGCGAGGTTCTCGTGTCTTGTTTTCTTCGAATGATAGTTTCAGAATTTGGATAGGTGTGATGACCCAGAATCCTTCTTGTGTTGACTTGGACAGCTCTTGCGAGCTACGGTTGGGATGTGAACGGTTTTGTGTAATTAATTGTGTTGGTATAATTAATTACTCTCCCTTGTCTTTGGAGACTTAGGGTGTTGTGTTAGGTTCTGCTAGAATCCTGTAGAGTTCCTATCCAACTCGTTGGCATCTTAGATTGGGGGTTCTCTTGTTGATGTCTCGTAATGGTTAGCATTGAGGCTATCTATTTCGTTGTTGTCTTGTTTCGTGTAGTGTTCGGATTGCATTGGGGTATGAGCTGGTCTTGGGAACCAGCTGACCTTATGTCTCGAGGACTTAGTGGTTATTGGAGGGGGATGATTCCTTTCCTCGTGGTGAGGGATTGGATTCGTCCAGGTTTTGTGTTACGTTTTCTACATGGTGTCTTTTGAGAGGTATTCTATTCATTTCTTTTGATTTTACAAACTTGCCATTTGTATGATCATTTTTACATGTTTATGAGCCCATTGTTTTGGGGTGTGTACTAGAAATATGTTTAGGATGTATGACTATATGGTAGTTATATGAGAATGTAGATGATACGTTTGCTTATACATTTATGTCATTTAATTTTTGCGAGCATGCACTATGTGAGTATTTGATTTATACTATTTCATCTTTCCTAAAATTTTGTTGGGGTTTTGTGACTATGGTTGTTGGGGTAGAGATGTGTGACCTACGTAGTAGACATTTGTTTTGAGGATTTTAGTTGTCCAGTATAGGGATTTTGACCCAGTGTTTTGTCTTCTGTATGTAGCCTTACGGTAGGTCTACTTCAGATTTGTGCTTAGGTTTTCAGTTTTATGGGTTCAATCCATTGGCTTGAGGGCACAGACTTGTCAGGCTGTGGATTCGGGACTGGTGTTGTTATGTCGTAGCATTTCCAGATGTGGGGGTCGTTAGGGATTTAAAGCCTTGAGCGAAACAGTGCCAAAGACATTGTTGTTTGAGTTTTCGGATTAGCTACCCCAACTCTCGTGGATGCTTGGTTCCCGTAGTGCTTTTGGTAATCATTCTTAACATTGACGTCATTTGTATTGAAAAGCTTTTTTTTGGGTTGACCTATTATGGCATGTTATGAACTAGTACCTTATACTGTCAAGCTACCTTATTGACGAGTAAGTGCAGGCGGGTTCTGGTCATTGTTCGTACTGCCATATCATTCTTAGCCATCTGTCTTGATTCGACTTGTCATTGTCATGGGGATTCTCTCAGTGATTGACTTTGGGTCAATATGCCGATTCATTTGGGAGGAGTTATTCAGTTCTTGGTTTTCGCGTTCCTTCGGATAATCTTCAAGATTTTGGAGTTGTCCTTTAGCACCTTATGATCTGTCCTTCAGTTTGACTTTACTTTGACCTTGTTTGGTTTTCTTTTGTCTATTATGAATTTCGGGGACGAAATTCCTTTAAGTAGGGTAGGTTGTAATGACCCGATCATTTTCCTTCCTTTCCTTTTCCCACAAATTTCACGGATATTTTTTTTTCGTTCATCTTTTCTTTTCTGAGTTCGGTTTCTTGTCACTTAGTGTCATCTTGAGTGCTCGGGAATGGTTTCCAAGACTCTTTCTTTTATATTGACAACTTCCTTTAAGGACCGAGTCATTTTCACTTTTGTGACACTATTCCCTTTTGTCTTTTTCCCGTTGTCACTTTGTTGGCACAACTTCACTTTTTGTGTTTGGATTTGATTCTAGTTTTGCATGCATCCACGATATTTAAATTCCATGCCATGTGTATTTTTACTTTTGTAGAAAAATATGATAGTCGCTTACTTTTACATAAGGGGGTATGGATGCATACTTCTTTGCATTTTTTCTTTCTTTTTGGGGTTTTACTGTAATTATGTAAAGTAATTATTTTTCATCTTAGGTACCATTTTACAATTTGATTTTGAAGATATTTTCAAAAAGGATATTTTTGTAATTTTTGGAAAGTGTGACAAGTGTCACACTCTCATGGAGCGACTTGTTGGCATTGGGGTGGAGAGACTTGGAGGCATCATCTTGTGACATTTGGAGGGTGGAGATTCACCCACTTGTTGGCCTAGGATTAGTGCACTTGTTGGCTTGGATGGTTGACAAGTGTAGGCTTAGGATTAAGCCGACAATGGATGCTTGGATGAGTGACAAGTGTATGCTCCAAATTAAGTCTTGCAATTATTTTTGGGTTACCTTGGGATTATGTTGTTAAAGAAGGGCTTTTGTGTAATTGAACAAACTAGTGTGTGTTGACCTTGGTGTAAGACCACATAGTGAGTAGAGGATTTCTATTTCCTCCACTCACATTCTTTCACACTTGATTTCATCATCTCCCTCTCTTGTAAAGAAAACCTTAGCCTCCATGGATGGAGCTTGGAGCTTTAGGCTTAACCTTCATTTTTGAGAGCCTTCCATTGATTTCCAAGCTTGACCATGGGAATGCCTTTTGTTCCCTTTATCTTCCTCTTCATAACCCTAGAAGGGTTTACCATTTTGAGTTAGCTTGCCTTGGATTCAATAGGAACAATCTTCTTGTGAGGTCAGGGATGTTTTAGGATTTTGTATGTGTTGTATTGAGTGTTTTTCATGATTATACAACTTGTTTGCATGCCTAGTATCAAATCTAGAATATTAGTAATATCTATTTCTTTGTATGAGATTTATTTTACAAGGATGCATATAGCTTAGAATTGAATTTTTGGCATGACGATAAATTATGCTTTGATGTTCTTGTAAACATATATTAAATTGGAATTATTTTAATAAGAATTGCACTTTTTATTTAATAATTATCTTTTACGAAAGTTTAATTCTCATGGATTTACCTTGCATGAAATTAACTTGTGTTATGCTTTTAAATTAAGTCTTGGCATGTTCATTAACATACTTTAATTTGATTGTATTTGGATAAGTATGAAAATCAAGAGATTTTATTTAAAATGATTAATTGAAATCTATTTAGTGGTTTCATTAGCCTAATTAAGTTTTCAACTTGATATTTGTGATGACTAGGACTTTCATACCAGCATATGTTAATTTGGGTCCATTTGATGTCATTTTAGAATTTAAGGATTTGATTATCATGATTTAGTTAAATTCCATTTTTATTGTTCAAATAGCCTAATCAAGTTATTAAATTGGTATATGCAATGACCCTGCTATGTTGTTTAACATGTGTTAATTAGAGGCCATTTGGTTGAGATTTGAAACTTAGAGAAATTAATTTTACTTGATTAATTTCTGTTTCTATTACATTATTGATTTAAATCATGTGTTTAACGTTGGTATTATGTTTAAAGCTTGATTTTAGACTTGTATTAGATTCCTCAGTTCATGTTTTCATTATTGAATTATATTGTTATAGCGTGTAACGAATCGCATACTAAAGATTCAATATGTGATGTTATTATACCGTGTAACGAATCACACTCTGAAAATTCGACATTGTCATCCTATAGTAGTTGTGGATTTAGAGCTTGTATTGTGTGGTTTCAACTTATTTGTGCATGAAGGTAGTTTCGTGTACTATTTAAAACATATATAAGTTGTTAACTTATCCATTTTGAAGTCACTTGGGACATTGTTACTGAGACATGGCTAGAGTTTGGCTTTAGTATGGGAGATAGAGAGCTCCCTACAATATAGTGCGCATGGGGTGGTATTCCCAGCGGGTTAGTACCCAGAATAACCGTTTAGATCTTCGTTCACGCCGGGATTTACTATCCAAGTCTCCACTATTTGATTTCAAACTTTTAGATTTCTAGTTGATAACTTAGAAAATCTATGTCTTGATGTGTGGTATTAGAAATTCTAATTATACTAAATTACTATATTTAGTTGATTTCGCACTTTTAGATTTCAAGTTGATAACTTTGAGAATATATATCTAGTTGCTTTGTATAGCATGCTTCTATATTGGTTAAATTGCATGGAGATGGTGATTTGTGTTTTGTATTTTAAATGTAGCTTAGGAATGATCCTATAGATTCATTTGGAACATAGACATTAGGTGGCATGACCCACTTTTGTCGTTTTTATGTATTAGGTTTCAAGTTGATGACTTTGAGAACTTATGTCTTGTTACCTTGTATAGCATGCTTCTATGTGGTTTGAATTGCATGGATGATGTGATTTATGCTAGAAATGATCTAGGGTAGCTTAGGATGCTCCCTGAGTCTCACCCTTGACATAGATGTTAGGTGGCATGAGCCCTTTAACATGTTTCACCTTTAGGTGATAAAATTGTAAAATGCTAGGTCGATGCATGCTCATTTCCTACGAGTAGCTTTATGTTACTCACCCACGTAGTGGGGACATTTTTCAGGTACAAGGATCAAGGTTGGGGTTCTCATTATGCTTGGATGATTTGAGGACTTGAAGGGTTCAATCCTTGTGTAGGTTTGCTTGAAATGCTACTTGCAGCTTTATATGTCAAATGTCTATATTTGCTTCTAAACTTGTAATATGTACCTAAGCACACTTTTTTATTCTCATTTTATATATATGACATGAAGCCAAGGGCCAAACTTCCTTTGGAATTACATATATATCATGGATGTTAAATCTTGCCTTTAATGAGAATATATGAAAACTATGCGTTTTAATATGTCATTTTGCACCGGAGCTTGCATTGTATATAAAATTCATCCATTAGCAATCATTTATCGTGTATGAAGTGTGGCCAAGGGCCAAACGGTAATTTGCAATCATTTGTTAATTTTGGTTTTCAAAATTTCCATTCTAAGTTCATTTTTGCTTTTTGGTTGTTGGGGGGTTGGATTTTGCATTGGCGGTATTCTTAAGCCATGATTCATTGTAGCGCGTCCAAATATGTAAGTTACGTCAGCGTGTATGGTCGTTTCTGGGAAAAACTCCTTCCTTGATGAAATGAGCCTCCTATGGGCTCATTTTGCATTTTCTTTTGCAAAAACTGTGCATAAGGGCATTTTGGTGTTTTCACATGAAAAATAAAGTTTTCTTTTGGCATGGTAATTTTTGGGGAGGGGTTTCTTCTTTGTGTTTTTTTAAAAAAAGGCCCTGAAAGTCCTAAAAATCACATTTCAAATTCAGAAATCTGCTAAGCTTGTTGCAGAATGACCGCTCCAAGGGGCGTACGAGCACTCCAATGTTGGACAGAAATCTCGGGGCTATTTATGAGCGATCACTACAACAGTTTTGGCTTTTACCAACACTCAAAAAAGCTAGTAAAAGCCTTAAAAAGCGCTGGTAATTCAATTACCAGCTTACCAGCGCTTCTTTAAAAGCGCTGGTAAATCCAGCGTCAGTAAGGCTTTACCAGTGCTTTTGGAGAAGCGTTGGTAAGTGGCTTTTACCAGTGCTTCTCCAAAAGTGCTGGCAAATGGCTTTTACCAGCGCTTCATCAAAAGCGCTGGTAAAGCGTATTTTCCAGCACTTTTTGAGAAGCGCTGGAAAAACGTATTTGCCAGCACTTTTTCAAAAAGTGCTGGTAAAGGGCTATTTTATTTTTATTCCCCCCCATGCCAGCGCTTCTTAAAAGAGCGCTGGTAAAGGGTTATTTAATTTTATTTTTTTTCCCCTTATTGTTTTTGGGAAAAAAAATCTTTACGGCTACTAATGTCATCCCAATAACACAAGTCTATAAAAATACCACCCAAATTGTTTCCATAAGTTAAACCTACTGCCAATATGAAATTGTTTTTAAATAGTACTATCGAAATAGGGTAGTAAATGTCAACCAAAAAGCGAAAATGTTATACAACCACAAGTTAACCTGCCAATATGAAGATACAATCCAAATTGTCTAGATAAAGCTACTAAATGTCACATAAAAAGAATTAAGAATTTTGACAAATGTAGTACAAGTTTTTCAAAAAGAACCCATCCACGGCGAAAGAAATTCAAAAAGCACATCCACTCCCCCATCTTCAGCTTCAACTTCAACTTCAACTTCAACAAGTCTTCTTGCCCATTTGATTTGAATTACCCTACATTTTTTATAAATTCATTAAGCGCACATTATAATAAATGGAAACTTAACATATAAGATAAATTAAAAAAGTTCATAACCTTAACTGAATTGGCATCATGACTAGAAAACGAATTTGGAGGTCTAAGAGGAGCATTTAAAGAATCAGAACCCTTCAAAATAACAAAACAAAATACATGAAATCTTGGCATAAGTAAACATATATTTAGTAAATAATAAAACTAATAATAAATATACCTGTCCACTACAATTTTGTTGTTGCATTTGCATTAGTCCAACCATTAGTTCTCACTGTAAAAGATTGTTCATTATTAAAGTTTCCCTATTTTTCCTATCAAGTCCTTGGATTCTAATTATAGAGAAAAACTACAAAATTGGGAGTAGTTAACATTTACTAAAATGTTTTGTTCTATGATCTGTATTGAAATTTTAGGTTCACTGGTTTTTTCTCTTTCAATTTTGCCTTTTTCTATATATGATAGATTTCTAGAATGATCAACAGGTCAATGGAAAAGCCCAACATAATAGAAGTAGAACACTAGTTTTGAGTTCTCTGATCAACAACAGCATGACTACTTTGGCAATAATGTATTGTTCATTGATTGTTGACAGTTCTAAGATGAAATGTTATATACTATCTGAGTACGAGATAGAGCTCTAACTGATACTTTTTTTTTTTTTCTTTTCTTCTAAGCTTAAGGCTTTTCTGGGAGTAATTATTGCTCATATATGAATTAATTATGTTTGATGTGTAGTTGGCTCTATAGCTTTATCTATGTTCTTCTAACATAGCCCTGGTGTTTTCAATATAAGAAAATTATAAATCCTACTAAATAGAGGAGCCATTGTTTTAAGCTTAAAATATAGTCATTGAAGTTTGCTCATGACTCTGCATACCAGTCAACATGTTTCACGCACACGCACACACACATTAGCAGTCAGATTTTGTATTTTGGATTAATGAACATGTGAGAAATAGAGGAATGAACAATGATTATTGATGTGTGTGTGTGTGTGTGTGTGTGTGTGTAAAGATTTATGTTCTGATATAGTGAATCAGAATTTAACTACAAGGAGGAAGTTCCTCCTTACATGAACGGGCATGGACAAGTGACAAGGCTAGCACAAAATCCATGGAGAAACTTTAAACCTACCTACCAAGGATCCAAATCCATCCACTGCCCCACTAGTTCTCCCCACAAAGGAAAGAAAAGAAAAGAAAAGGATTTAGATTTTCATGCCAACCAAACAATCATAGGAACATGAACACTTTGAAAGTAAAATGCAAACAAAGGACCCCCATTGATCCTATATGATAATAAAATTTCAAGAAACAAAATTAAAAAAATCCTTTTCCCTTACATCAAAGGGTCCCACCCCAAGTCCCCATTTTGGCCCCTATCAATCCCATTTTTAGGTTAATGGCTGATATTCAGTTGTGTCATATTTTTTCATCAAATAAATAATGACTAGTGATTTTTTTTTTTTCAGTATACAGTTGAATGTTCTATATCTCAGCTGTAGCATTTTATGATCTGTCATGTAAATTTTTTAGTGTCTAAGAATTGTAGAGTAGTAGCATGTACTTTCTTATTTTGTCCTACCATCATTTTCGGATAGTTTTGTTTTTTTGTTCTACACTTTTAGAGAATGATATGTAATGAAACACCCAAAATTTATCATTTCTTTCTATAACTAAAGATGCTGAGAAAGTTATATCTACAAGATTCATCATGTTTATTTATGCATTTCCAAATGATGAAATATGTGAGTGCAGTAAGTTACAGTGATTAGAAAATATTTCCTTCTTGAACACTATGTTTCAAAAGTGCTAGAAGCATAAAATTGTAACTTTTTTTTTTTTCCTAGTAAGCCATAAAATTGTAACTTCATTGCTTCATTGTGCATGTGTGTGTGTGAGACACAGAGAGTGATTGAGAAAGAAGTAGTTAATGTCACAATCTGAAGTCAACTAAGAATAGAGAAGCGAAGTATAGATTTTAAAAGTGAATTCATAGGAGCGAACATGAAAATTTATGTTGGATACTTGAAGTATAGATTTTAAAAATAGAGAGGGGAATTTAAATGAAAATTTTCGAACTGAATATTTAATTTGGTCAATATAGGCTGGGGCTAGAAACCTACTTTCAAAGGTTAATGGCTGCTCAGAATTACTTCCGTCTATTACTTATGGTACAACTTTTTAATGTACTTTTTAGAAAAGGAAAAAAGAAACAGAAAAAAACATGTTTCTTGGTTGTATGACTTGTATTTTGGCCTTATAAACTAGCAAATGTTATCAGTTTATGGTGTAACATAGGGATGACCAGCTCTTTTGTGGACGTTCAGTCATTATGGTGGTGCATGAAAACATGTATGTGCTATGTATAAACTACAACACATAAAATTAAAACCCAAAAATTAACATCACAATACTAATATGTTTGTTCTAAATGCATTTTATATGATTATAGATTTCAATCAACAAGAAGCCTCCACATACAATGATCCTATACTCCCATGCTTTTCAACAAATACAAGAAAGTAAATTGCCTCCACACGGGCCGATGATAAATAATGAAATTAAAATGCCTCCACACGGGCCGATGATTTAAAAATTGGTCACTTCAAGGCATGTGACCCCCTAATACACCGCGAAGAGTTTAAAAATTGGTCACTTCAAGGCGCGTGACCCCCTTTTTGCAAAATGGAAGCATGAAAACTTACAATCATCTCCGAAGCAGCAGCATCAGTAGCACGTCACCCCCTTTTTGTTCACTCACTTTTTCCACTTCACTACCCGTTCATTTCATTGTAAGCTTATTCTTTATCCTTTCTGGAAAAGCAAACAAAAAAGTGAGAATTCATTTAAGAGAATGCAATCAAATTGTTAAAAAAAAAAGCGGTGCACAATCCAAGAATCTTTTAGGTTTGTACAACTTACCATCTTGAATTTTTTCATCATTTTTATGGATTATTAACACCATAAGCTTTAGTGCTTCACCACTTTTGCAAAATTACATGATGGATTTTACAGTTTTTACTATTTCTACAGGTGAGTAAAAATAAGTGATCGAGGTGAAATTCACCATCCCGTGAAATTTCACACAGCATGAAACTAAAAAAAAAAATTAATAATAATAATAATTTCTTGGTGAGAATTTTGATTCTTTGATGTATTCATCTTCTAAAACCTTAAAAAAAAAAAAAAAAAAAAAAAAAAAAAAAAAAAAAAAAAAAAAAAAAAACATATATATAAAAAGAAGCAAAGCTTCTAATGTACTCTGTCCATCCCATAATTGTTGTCCACATTGGGATGGAGAGATAGTAATAGAGAAGTTAGTTACAGAGTGTGAACAACATGATTCGTGTTAGTTATATAAGTAATTATTATTTTAAAAAAACCAAATTTTATATAAGTAATTATTTACTTTCCTTATCTTGTCTTGCAATAGTATTATATTTCTCCCATTTTCCTGTAGGAACTCTTATGCAATTTAACAAAAAAAATAAAAATAAAAAAGTAACACTCTTATGCATTAACAGAGGCTAATCAGACTAGTCCTGTGGGCTCTAGAGAATTGTTGGTAAAATGTTTGGAAAGTAGAAGGTTGCTTCAGTTGGAGATACTTGTGTTGAGAAAGGAAAGGAAAAGAAAAGGGAAAAGGAAAAGGAAAAAAATAAAATAAAATGATTCCATATTATTTTTCAACATTTGCTTTAATGTCCTTTCTTGTCATGGGTCCCTTCTCTTTAAGAGAATGTCTTACATAAATATATAGAAAAATTGCATTCTTTTGTTGAGGTGACCCCAATGCATGAAGCCATAAATTGAGCTTGTTAAGTGAAGAATGAATAAGCAAAAGAAGAAAGAAGAAAGAAAAAAAAAAAAAAAAAAGGAACACCAACTAATGATATCCTTATGTGAGAAATCATGAAGTGGGTATGTGTCTATCTTGTGTGTGTGTGTGTGTTAGGAGAGATGAATGCTATAAATTTTTAAATCTTTTCATTTTTTCATTTATGTTCAATAAGCACATAAAACACATACAGATTCTAATATTCAATAAGAAATTAGTATATAGTTTATTTCAGCAAGCATAAATATTACTCGAAAAAGATATAAAATGTTGAATTCATGCGATTTTTCATGATGAGAAAAATATCATAGTAAAACATAAATGTTAAAAATGCGCACACATACCACCTGACATTTTAATGGTGGAAAAATGAATTGTGACAGAAGATGGACACGAAGATTCATCTACACATGATAATGTCATAACGAACCAACAAATGCTCTGTTGCAAGGAAAGAACATTTATAAGGAGTAAGTAACAATGTTTGCGCAAGACATTTTTGTTTTGGTTTTTTTGGGTAAGGATACATGTGATATGAACAATAAAAAAAGTATGTACAAGTTCAGGTATATCATTCTTTCCATGAAATTTTTTTACATAAAAAACATTTTCTGATATAAAAACATTTTATACCAAAACCAATGGAGATAAGAGAGAGAATCTGGAAAGCAGTAAACAAATTCAACTTCTCTCTCTATATCAACACACACATATATATATATAATATAATCACTAAAAAAAGATATACTACTCTTTTATAACATGATATTAATCTGAAAACAAAGCCTTCAGAAATCCTATGAAATGGACAGACCCTACAATAATTTGGTCGTGACTGGAAAAGTCCCAATACATTTCACTTCATCCTTCACAACCTCTGTCAAAGTTCAAGTTCAACAAGCATTTCGGAATGAATTTAGTTTTCATAATATTCTAATAAACTAAGAGAAAGTGAAATCCAATGTTAACAGGCAACTATCTAAATTGTCAGGTATAAAGGATAAGAATGGTAAAAAGAACAGATCTCTAATAATACTCATTAATGTTGGAGCTTCCTGAACAACATATATCTAGAATAATTGTTAAAGATTAGAACAAATTAACCAGCTAATGTGTCTGTCATGCCATGGATTGCGATATTGTTGGTAGTACCAAAGGATTCCGTTCCAAATTAGGGCATGATGAGAAGTCAAATTAAACTTTCAGATCAACAGATTCCCTAAAAAAAAAAAAAAAAAAAAAATAACAGAGAAAAGTAAAGAAAAATTCAAAGTCCAAAACAAAAAAGTTCAAACAATCAAACATAGGAAGTTAGGAGCACACCTTGTTTAGACTTTAGAAAGCTGTAAGGAGGAGGCAAGGAGCTATCCAAGGCTTTCGTGATGTCCAGTGGTCGGGGGGCAAGGAGCTAGGGATTTCACGAAGAGAGTCGTCTACCGACTCTGCAGAAATAAAGCTAGGGCTTTGTAACTTTCCTACTAGTGCACATTGACAAATATGGTAATTTCATAATTTAAATTAAAAAATAAATATACACAGGTAATCAAAATCAGAAGGCGAACAGTTACTAACCTAAAAAAATTCTCGTCCGATCTGTTAGTGTAGACTAGGTTTTGGAAACCCCCATCGATGACTCTTTCTCTGTGTGTATGTGACTTTGTCTCTCTAAACCTAGCCACCAGTTTTGGAACGCTGACCGGTGATTGAAGGAGAAAGAGCTGTGATGACCGGTGATGGAAGGAAAGAGCTGTGATGACCAGTGATGGAAGGGCGAGACCGGTGATGGAAGGGAGAGAGAGTTGTGATGGAAGGAGGGAGAGCGGCTGAAGGTGTTAGGGTTATTGCAAAATGAAATGGGAAAGGGGAATAAAGTGTTAATTGGCTCTCAAAAACGAAGTAGTTTAGGGCCCAAAATCAATGGAGGGAAAAAAATAGAGGAAAAAAAAAAAAAAAAAAGGAGGGAAGGGAAAAAAGGCTAAAGACTTAATACTAGCGCTCCTAAAAAGAGCGTTGGTACAAAAGACCCAATACCAGCACTCCTTTTAAGAATGCTGCTACTAAAGACCCAATACCAGTGCTCCCACAAAGAGCGTTAAAACTAAAGACCCAATACCAGCGCTCCTAATGAGAGCGTAGGTACTAAAGACCCTATACACCCTATAACGGCGCTCCTAAAAAGAGCGCTGGTAATAGTGCACCTACACCAGCGTTCTTCAAAAGAATGTAGGTAAAACCCCAATCTATTGTAGCGGCTCCAAGCCCTTGGACGAGCGCTCATGGTACTGTTCACTTGTGTGTGTGTGTGTGTGTGTGTGTGTGTGTCTTGGTTCAGCATTGCACCTATGACTTCAAGTTGATGTATCTCCTTCGTTTCAACTCTGATTAGGTCTGATCTTGAGTCTACATTGATTGTGTTGAAACAAGCTTTCCAATGGTATCAATTGCAGTTTTAGATTCCATTTGTGGCACAAGATATTCAAGTTTTAGTGAAGTAGTGTCAGGATTTGGTTCGAATTAGGATAGGATTTCTCTTCCTTTGACTACAAGACTTGATATCTTTGCCGTTCGGACTCCGAATCAAGTGATTCTTGAGTCATCTTTATTATTTTTTTGTTTCCTTTCCAATGGTGTGTACGATGGTACCCATTTCAATTTAAAATGACCATTTTGCCCTTGGTTCTTTCCTTAGAGGGTTTTGAAACCCTAACACCGATTTTCTTCTGTTGAGTCACAGGACTCTTCAGAAAGTCATTCTTGTGTCTTAGGGATGATGTACATCTCTATAGACTTGTTTCTGTTTAGCTTCCGTATTTTGGATCCTTTTCGGGTCATCACAGGACATATTGGGTTGTAAAATCCAGGGTCGTCACAGGTGTTATCAGAGCTCCTAGGTTTGAATACCTTGGACGACGAATTTTGGGTGCATTTCATACTTTTGTTGATTTGTTTTGATGTGTTCACATGCTTTTTGATAATATGTTTACGGGCCTTTTGATAACATGCTCGGTGTGATTACATGTTTTCTGTACTTATACAATTATGTGTTTAAAAAGCATCCTAGTTGATACATGCTTATGTGTTTAAGTACCTAGACATTTTCATTTTCTGTTTAGCATGTTATGTATGCGTATCTGCTTTAGCATGATTGTATGTTGCATACATTAACGTGCTACTTATTTGATACATTCACTGAGCGATTTGCATTCAATCATAATAACTCGTGTTATTATTGATCTCATTTTCCTTTTCACACATATAGCATCACAGTCTTGACTCACGGAGAGTCTTCTCATTAAGGCTTAGGTGAGCGTAGGATTGTAGTCTCTGTCTAATGAGATGAGACATAGGCCACGGAGGCACCGTTTCGTCTCATTTTCTTTTGTCCTTTCGTAGTGTAGTCATGATAGAGTGAGAGGCATTGGTGTTATCTCTTAGGACTTCATAGTGGTCATTAAGGTCTTTATTTCTAGCGTCATGGGACGATGAGTCAGGATAGACTCAAATCCTTCCTCGGGGAGTTGAGAATTTGCCTTGTGAGCCTCAAGGTGAGGTGCTCGTGTCTTGTTTTCTTCGGATGATAGTTTTAGGATTTGGATAGGTGTGATAACCTAGAATCCTTCTTGTGTTGACTTGGACAGCTCTTGCGAGCTATGGTTGTGATGTGAACGGTTTCGTGTAATTAATTGTGTTGGTGCAATTAATTACTCTCCCTTGTCTTTGGAGACTTGGGGTGTTATGTTAGGCTATGGTAGAATCCTGTAGAGTTCCTATTGAACTCATTGGCATTGGATTGGGGGTTCTCTTGTTGATGTCTCGTAATTGTTATCATTATCCATTTCGTTGTTGTCTTGTTTTGTGTAGTGTTGGGATTCCATTGGGGTATGGGTTGGTCTTGGGAAAGACTTGCTGACGCTATGGCTCGAGGACTTAGTGGTCGTTGGGGGGGGGGGGGGGGGGATGATTCCTTTCCTCGTGGTGAGAGATTGGATTCGTCCAAGTTTTGTGATACGCTTTCTGCATAGTGTCTTTTGAGAGGCATTCCATTTATTTCTTTTAATTTTACGAACTTGCCATTTGTATGATCATTTTTACATGTTTATGAGCCCATTGTTTTGGGGCGTGTCTTAGAAACATGTTTAGGATGTATAACTATGTGGTAGTTATATGAGGATGTAGATGATACGTTTTCTTATACATTTATGTCATTTAATGTTTGCGAGCATGCACTATGTGAGTATTTATTTTATACTGTTTCATCTTTCCTAAACTTATGTTGGGGTTTTGTGACTGTGGTTGTTGGGATAGGGACGTGTGAGCTACGTAGTAGACATGTGTTTTGAGGATTTTAGTTGTCCAGTATAGGAATTTTGACCCAGCGTTTTGTCTTTGTATGTAGCCTTACGGTAGGTCTACTTCAGATTTGTGCTTAGGTTTTCGGTTTTATGGGTGGCTTGAGGGCACGGACTTGTCAGGTTATGGATTCAGGACTGGTGTTATTGTGTCGTAGCATTTCCAGATGTGGGGGTTGTTAGAGATTTAAGGCCTTAAGCGTAACGGTGCCAATGACATTGTTGTTTGAGTTTTGGGATTAGCTACCCCCACTCTCGCGAATGCTTAGTTCCCATAGTGTTTTTGGTAATCATTCTTGACATTGACGTCATTTGTAACGAAAAGGTTCTTTTTGGGTTGACCTGTTGTGGCATGTTATGAACTAGTACCTTATACTGTTATGCTACTTTATTGACGAGTAAGTGTGGGCGGGTTCTAGTCATTGTTCATACTGTTATATCATTCTTAGCCATCTGTCTTGATTTAACTTGTCGTTGTCTTGGGGATTCTCTCGGTGATTGACTTTGGGTTAATATGCCGATTCATTTGGGTGGTGTTATGAAGTTCTTTGTTTTCGCGTTCCTTCGGATGATCTTCAAGCTTTTGGAGTTAACCTTATGATCTGTCCTTCAGTTTGACTTTGCTTTAACCTTGTTCGGTTTTCTTTTGTCTGTTCTGAATTTCGGGGACGAAATTCCTTTAAGGAGGGTAGGTTGTAATGACCTAATCATTTTCCTTCCTTCCCTTTTTCCTCAAATTTCACGGATATTTTTTTTCCGTTCATCTTTTCTTTTCCGAGTTCAGTTTCTTGTCATTTAGTGCCATCTTGAGTGCTCGATAACGGTTTCCGAGACTCTTTCTTTTGGATTGACAACTTCCTTTAAGAACGGAGTCATTTCCACATTTTCACTTTTGTGACACTATTCACTTTTGTTTTTTTCCCGTTCTCACTTTGTTGGCAAAACCTCACTTTTCGTTTTTGGATTTGATTCCGATTTTGCATGCATCCACAATATATAAATTCCATGCCATGTGTAAAATTTTGTAGAAAAACATGCTAGTTGCTTACTTTTACGTAAAGAGGTATGGATACATACTTCTTTGCATTTTTTCTTTCTTTTTGGGGTTTTAGTGTAATTATGTAAAGTAATTATTTTTTTACTTAGGGACCATTTTGCAATTTGATTTGAAGGATATTTTCAAAAATAACCTTTTTGCAATTTTTGAAAAGTGTGACATTTGTCACACTCTCATGGAGCCACTTGTTGGCATTGGGGTTGAGAGACTTGGAGGCATCATATTATGACATTTGGAGGGTGGAGATACACCCACTTGTTAGCCTATGATTGGTGCACTTGTTGGCTTGGATGGTTGATAAGTGTAGGCTTAGGATTAAGCCTACAACGGATTCTTGGATGAGTGATAAGTGTATTCTCCAAATTAAGTCTTGCAATTATTTTTGGGTTACCTTGGAATTATGTTGTTAAAGAAAGGCTTTTGTGCAATTGACTAAACTAGTGTGTGTTGACCTTGGTGTAAGACCACATAGTGAGTGGAGAATTTCTATTTCCTCCACTCACATTCTTTCACACTTGGTTTCATCATCTCCCTTTCTTGTAAAGAAAACCTTAGCCTCCACAGATGGAGCTTGGAGCTTTAGGCTTTAACCTTCATTTTTGAGAGCTTTCCACTGATTTCAAAGCTTGACCATGGGAATGGTTTTTGGTCCCCTCATCTTCCTCTTCATAACCCTAGAAGGGTTTAGCTTGCCTTGGAATCAAGATTAACAATCTTCTTGCGAGGTAGGGGGTGTTTTAGGATTTTGTATATGTTGCATTGAGTGTTTTTCATGATTATACAACTTGTTTGCATGCCTAGTATCAAATCTAGAATATTAGTAATATTTATATCTTTGTATGAGATTTATTTTACTGGGATGCATATAGCTTAGAATTGAATTTTTGGCATGAGGATAAATTATACTTTGATGTGCTTGTTAACATATATTAAATTGAAATTATTTGAATAAGAATTGTACTTTTTATTTAATAATTATCTTTTGTGAAAGTTTAATTCTCATGGATGTACCTTGCATGAAATTAACTTGTGTTATGCTTTTAAATTAAGTCTTGGCATGTTCATTAACATACTTTAATTTGAGAGCATTTGGATAAGTATGAAAATCTAGAGATTTTAATTAAAATAATTAATTAAAATCTATTTAATGGTTCCATTGGCCTAATTAAGTTTTTAACTTGATATTTGTGATGACTATGACTTGCATACTAGCATATGTTAATTTGGGACCATTTGATGTTGTTTTAGAATTTAGGGATTTGATTATCATGATTTAGTTAAATTCCATTTTTATTGTTCAAATAGCCTAATCAAGTTTTTGAATTGGTATATGCAATCACGATGCTATGTTGTTTAACATATGTTAATTAGAGGCCATTTGGTTGAGATTTGAAACTTAGAGAAATTAATTAGTTTACTTGATTAATTTCCATTTCTATTGCCTTATTGATTTAAATCATGTGTTTGACGTTGGTATTATGTTTAAAGTATGATTTTAGACTTGTATTAGATTCTTCAGTTCATATTTTCAATATTGAATTATATTGTTATAGCGTGTAATAAATCGCATACTTAAGATTCGACATGTGATGTTATTATAGCGTGTAATGAATCGCACTCTGAAGATTCGACATTGTCATCTTATAGTAGTTGTGGATTTAGAGCATGTATTGTGTGGTTTCAACCTACTTGTGCATGAAGGTAGTTTCGTGTACTATTTAATACATATATAAGTTGTTAGGTTATCTATTTTGGAGTCACTTGGGACATTGTTACTGAGACATGGCTAGAGTTTGGCTCTAGTACGGGAGATAGAGAGCTTCTTACAATATAGTGTGCACGGGGTGGTATTCCCAGCGGGTTAGTGCCCGGAATAACCGTTTCGGTCTTGGTTCAAGCCGGGAGTTACTGTCCAAGTCTCCACTATTTGATTTCACACTTTTAGATTTCTAGTTGATAACTTAGAAAATCTATGTCTTGATGTATGGTATTTGAAATTCTAATGATACTAAATTGCTATATTTTGTTGATTTCGCACTTTTAGATTTGAAGTTGATAACTTTAAAAATCTATATCTAGTTGCTTTGTATAGCATGCTTCTATATTGGTTAAATTGCATGGATATGGTGATTTATGTTTTGTTGTTCAAATGTAGCTTAAGAATGATCTTATAGATTCATTTGGAACATAGACGTTAGATGGCATGACCCACTTTGGTTGTTTTTATATATTAGGTTTCAAGTTAATAACTTTGAGAACTTATGTCTTGTTACCTTGTATAGCATGCTTTTATGTGGTTTGGATTGCATGGACGATGTGATTTATGCTACAAATGATCTAGGGTAGCTTAGGATGCTCCCTAAGTCTCACCCTTGACATAGATGTTAGGTGGCATGAGTCCTTTAACATGTTTCACCTTAAGGTGATAAAATTGTAAAATGCTAGGTCGATGCATGCTCATTTCCTACGAGTAGCTTTATGTTACTCACCCACGTAGTGGGGACATTTTTCAGGCACAAGGATAAAGGTTGGGGTTCTTATTATGCTTAGATATTTTTGAGGACTTGAAGGGTTCAATCCTTGTGTAGGTTGGCTTGAAATGCCACTTGCAGCTTTATATGTTAAATGTGTATATTTGCTTTTAATGTTGTAATGTGTGCCTAAGCACACTTTTTGATTCTCATTTTATATATATGACATGAAGCCAAGGGCCAAACTTCCTTTGGAATTACATATATGTCATGGATGTTAAATCTTGCCTTTAATGAGAATATATGAAAACTATACATTTTAATATGTCATTTTGCACTGGAGCATGCATTGTATATAAAATTCATCCATTAGCATTCAGTTATCACGTATGAAGTGTGACCAAGGGCTAAATGGTAATTTGCAATCATTTGTTAATTTTGGTTTTCAAAATTTCCATGTCAAGTTTATTTTTGTCTTTTTGGCCGTTGGGGGGTCGGATTTTGCATCGGCGGTATTCTTAAGCCATGGGTCATTGTAGCGCATCCAAATAGGTAAGTTACGTCTGCATGTATGGCCGTTTTTGTGAAAAACTCCTTCCTTGATGAAATGAGCCTCCTATGGGCTCATTTTGCATTTTCTTTTGCAAAAACTGTGCATAAGGCATTTTGGGGTTTTCACATGAAAAAAAAAGTTTGCTTTTGGTATGGTTGGCTAGAAAACATGATTTTGGGGGGGGAGGGGGGGGGGGGGGGGTTTCTTATTTTTGTTTTTTTTAAAAAGGCCTAGAAAGTCCTAAAAATCACATTTCAAATTCAGAAATCTGCTAAGCTTGTTGCAGAATGAGCGCTCCAAGAGGCGTACGAGTGCTCCAATGTTGGACAGAAATCTCGGGGCTATTTACGAGTGCTCCAAGCCCTTGGACGAGTGCTCGTGGTACTGTTCACGTGTGTGTGTGTGTGTGTCTTGGTTCAGCACTACACCTCCGACTTCAAGTTAATGTATCTCCTTCGTTTTAACTCCGATTTGGTCCGTTCTTGAGTCTAAATTGATAAATTTCAGACAACCTTTCCAATGGTACCAATATTAGTTTCAAATTCTATTTATAGGACAAGATATTCAATTTTAGTGAAGTAGTGTCAAGATTTGGTTCGAATCGGGATAGGGTTTCTTTTCCTTTGACTTCAAAACTTGATATCTTTGTTGTCTGGACTCTGAATCAAGTGATTCTTGAGTCTATCTTTATTAATTTTTTGTTGTCTTTCCGATAGTGTGCACGATGGTACCCATTTTAGTTTAAAATGACCATTTTGCCCTTGGTTATTTCTTTGGAGCGTTTTGAAACCCTAACACTGGTTTTTCTTCCGTTGAGTCACGGGACTCCTCAAAAGGTCATTCCTGTGTCTTAGGGATGATGTACATCTCTATAGACTTGTTCTTATTTAGCTTCCATATTTTGGATCCGTTTTGGGTCATCACAGGACACACTGGGTTGTAAAATCCAGGGGCGTTACATTTCCTTCTATGGTTATGAAGAGGAAGATGAGACAAGGCTTTTGTATTCCAAGCTCAATAATCTAAGGTGAGTGGAAGGAGGTCAAGAATTAAGTCAAAGCCTTAAACCAAGCTTGTCTTCAATGGTGGCTAGGTTAGGGTTCTTGAGAGGAAAGAGATGAATGAATAAAATGTAATGAAAACCCTAAGTTAAATATGGTGTGATTCTCCACTCACTAGGTGCTCTTGCACTACCTCTCATACACACACTTGTAAGACTAAAGGTGAGACACTTGTCATGAATCTAAGTAAACTTCCAAGATTTAATATCAAGCCTACACTTGTCAACCATCCATGCCGACAAGTGCTCCTATCCTAGGCCAACAAATGGGTGAATCTCCACCCTCCATGTGTCAAGGAGTTAAGCTTCCAAGTCTCCCCACCCCAATGCCAACAAGTGGCACCATGAGAATATGACGCTTGTCACATTTTCTTAAAATTACAAAAGGTCCTTTTTAAAAATATCTTCCAAATTAAATTGTAAAATGGTCCCTAAGATGAAAAATAATTACTTTGCATAATTGCACTAAAACCCCAAAAGTTTAAGAAAATTACCAAAAGTCATGCATCCATGCCCTTTATAAGAAAAGTAAACATTTAACATACTTTTCTACAAAAGTAAAAATATATATATCATGAAATTTAAATATCATGGATGTATGCAAGGCCGGAATCAAATCCGAGCACAAAAAGTGAGGTTATGCAAGTAAAAATAAAACATGAGAAAATGACGAAATAGAAAAAAATACGAAAAAAGAAATTACCGAAAAAAAAAAGGAAGGAAAATGACCAGGTCATTACAGAATCAATATCATAGAAGTTTTCTGAGTATGTGGTAAATTAAGGGAGCTGAAATACCTCAGAATAACACCTGTGGGAGTATACAACTTGAAGATGAAAAGAAGGCCTGTTTGTTGCTGATTTCCTGTTGCAATTTGGTGTTTAAGGAGGTCCATCTCTACAGTCTTGCTGTTCTTAAACACTACTTAAGCTAGGGTTTTAAAAGGTTGAGCTAATTTAAATCTCTAAGAGTAATATAACATGTTGTTTCTGCTGAGATTATGCATTAAACATGTTTATTACATTGAAATCAAGCTGAAGATCTGAGGTTTGAATTACTACAAGCTGAAATTCCAATTTTGTCCTTCAAGACTAGAGATATTTGTGTTTCTGCAGAAAATAACCTGCTGTGAGAGCTAAAACTGCAATGCACTTGATTGATTGATGTACTCTGCTTCTGTGAAATTACAGTTTTGCCTCTGAGAACAAAATCATAGCAAAGTTTTGTCTTGGAAAACACCTTGAACTGAAATTTAGTATTGTCTTGCTTTACATTGAGTATTATTGATCTGAGCAAGCTATATATGTTGAGAAAATGTTGTTGAAAGATACAGTGAGCCTAAGTTGATGCTGCATTGTACTTTGACCTACCAAACCTAACATCTACAGAATTGTACAAGACAAAATTTGAAGTTTCAGGTTAAGTCCTTGAATTGTGAACCTGTTGTAAGCTGAGATATATCTACATTATTATGGTTAGTGTGTTGATTAACTGAGTTAGTGTCTAATGAGTTAACTAAGGCAATGAAGTCAAAGAAAGGGTGAATATTGAAGCTAGATTGTATATTTACTATTCTGCCCATTGAAATCTACTATGAAGCTAGTTGTGGACTGGTTACTTCTCCTCTTGTTGTGCTGATTGAATTCATCATTCAAGCAAGATTATATTGTGGTTTCAAGACTGTGAAAGCATTAAAAAGAGCTGAGGTGAAGTTGTACTATGAAATGACCTTTGTACCCTTTTTCTCTAAGGTTAAAGCCTCTTGGGAGCTGAAATTGTGTTACCTTGCTTATCTAATTGAGTACATCACTTAAGCAAGTGTACTTGGTTGAGACAAAGCTGTGAAAACCTAGTTAGATCATCAAATGAAGGTGTATTGGGTTTTGATCGATCTATCCCTCTAGATGTAGAGAAGTTAAAGCTAAGGTTTCACTTTGTTCTTCACTTAAGGCTGTATATTGCATTCCTAAATTGTGTTGTAGCTTAAGTGTATTATACTTGGTGTATTGACATTTCATTGTAAATGGTAGTGAGGCTTTGATACCTCACCCCATTGTTGATAAAGCTATTGAGAGCTTTAGGGTCCAAGCAAGGTTGCTTAGGACAAGGGGAGTGTTTGTGAGCATATTGGTGAGCTAGTGTGTGTGTATTGGTTGTGAAAACTAGTGTCTATTCTTGTACAAGGGTGTGTGCAGAGACTGAGACAACTAAGTGTGTAACAAGGTACATATAGCTAGTGGATAATTTATTGGCTGAGGCCAAGAACCAAGGTTTTTCCCTATTAAGAGGGTTTCCTTGTATATCTTGTGTCATGTGCCTGATTTGTGTTTGATTGATTTTGTTGACTAAGAAGAAAAAGCTTAATTAGACCAATTCACCCCCCTCTTGGTCCAACAATTGGTATCAGAGCTTTTGGTCTATATATCTAAGGACTTAACAAGCCTATAACAAAGATTTGGGTTAATGAAAGAGGGTCAATTCATTCACCTATCTCATTTATTTGATGGTGTTGATTTTGACACTTGGAAAATTAAGATTGAAGCCTATCCAATGTCACATTCCTATGATGTGTGGCATGTTGCCACAAAAGGGGTATCCAAGCTCAATGAAAAAGAGATTACAAATGATTTAACGGCAAAACAGATTATATTTAGGGGTTTCAAGTATTATAAACTCATTAAGGTTGAGAACTGTCAATCTTCTAAGGATGTGTGGGACTCACTCAATTCAATATATGATGTCAATGAAGATTTTGAAGTCTCAGGAACATTCAATAGTGTAAGAAATACTATGGCCATTTAGTGTTACAAAGATGCAGCTCAAAGAGATGTTGATGTAGAGAATTTCTGTACTAATATCTTCAAGTGTGAACTTTCAACTTTACTCTCCTTCTCTCTTATTGTGTTCAACATGGTAATGATCAGGTTAAAGGACTCCTTGTGGAAGAAGAGAAAAGAAGATAAATGTCTTCCAATGCTCATGATAGATCAAATGGAATTTGAATAAGATTCTACTGATGGGGTTGTTTTCATTACAAATAAACTTACACTTCTTTGTCACAAGAAAAAAAGGCCAGAAGATTCATTAAAAATGTGGAAGAATGTCTTTGACAGAAGGTTATTAAAGAGCAATCTCAATATTATAGACAACCCACACTTGGCTGCAAAGTATAAGAAACACTTCAGTAATATCAAGATAATGAGGCCAGCTTATAAGCTATCCTCAATGAAATTGTTAATGTATACAATTCCCAGGATCTGTAACAAAAGTAGTAAATGGATTTGAGATGACAAGTGCTTAAGTCAGTCGAAGATAAGGTCAAAAGTTTAAACTCAATGCAGTGGTGAAGAAATCTTAAGGCTGTCAATATTTGCAAACACTCACATAATAAATTCCAGGTTTCATTGTTCTACAAATTCAAGAATCCTTAATTTTAGATTGATTCAAAGATTCACACAGCTTCAAGACTTTACAAGACGACCTCCACTCAGAGATAAGGGCTTCCATGGTTATTATGGTTTCATTGTTTGCCAGTTGCATAAATCTATAAGACCTCCTCCCCTCAGAGACAAAATCTTCAGTGACTATTGAATGTCTTATGTTGTTGTTTTGATGCTTCTATTACTTGGTTTGAAAGGATAAAGGCACTTGAAATTAGTTTGGAGCTCAGATAAATTAAGGACAAGTGTAATTCATCGCTCTACATCTGCAGAAGGGACTTACATAACCTCACTCAAGCTGGTATCAATTTTCATATCTCAAACCTGCCTTATTCTTCAATATATGTGCATTGCTAATGTTTTTGGACTTACTGCTGCTATATCTTGATGCTTCATGGTTTATTATCATTTTATCATGCTTATAATGTTTAACCAAGGATGTGCAACTAAAGAAAAGTTCAGAAAGTTGAGTCTTATACTTGTTGAACCACTAAACCCTTGCTTGAATAGGGCTTTTGGCTGAGTTTGACTTAAACTGTGAAACACTTACGAAACTACTTGTTGTGTGTGTGATGAACAACATCAGAGCAAGTTTGTATAAGAGATTCAAGTTTTGAAAATTGGATTAAGGTCTGTTTAATATCAAATTCACAGTTCTGCCCTCAGTTTGCTTATTTTTGAAAAAAATTACTGAGGCTTGTTTTACTTGTTGAATAATGAAATATCAAGTGTACTTAATTATTCTTATCATCTGAAAATTTGTATAATGGTGATTTAAGTCCGTGAGAGTCCTGTTTCAAGCTGAGAAGTTTCAGAAGACAATTTCTTCTTTCTTATCAAAGACACTGAAAATGCAGCATCATAGAAACAGTCTAAGAATAGTTTTGGGGACTATAATTCATATATCTATTGTTGTACTTAACCTTTGGGTTTCATTGTGAAGATACTACAAGGTTGTGAGAGTATTGTTTAAGCCTGCGACCCTACAAAATACTGGTTATATCCTTGGAATAAAAGCATTACAGCAACACCAAAATTAACTCTGCAGAGAGCTGTTCTGTTACTGACTTTAGGCTGCAGAACTCTGTTATTGCTATGCTAAATGAGAACACTACTTTTTTAAGTGTGTTATGAGTATATGAAGTTGTTAATGATGAATTTTTTCCAGAAAAATGGGTTAGTGTATGTTTTGAAGTCACAAACCTCACCAACAAGGGTTTCATGTCTTATTCAGTGAGATTTGTGAACTAAAATTATACTACATTATGATCTTCCTCAGAGTGTGTGTAGAAGGATGATATAAGTTTGTGAGAACTTAATCCATGCCTGGAACAGTGTTAAATTCCAAATTTACCTCTCAGTTGAGACAATCTGCAGAAACTGACTGAGTGCAGCTTTACTGAACCTGCAGTAAGGTGTTTTGTTACTAAACTTAATCTACATTGCTCTATATTTGCCTAAAAAGCTTGACTATTCATTTGAGCAATTTTTATTTACTGGACTGAAGCTATGGAATATATTGGTTAAGGGAGAAGTTTAAGTGTTCTGAGTTTTAGCTGCCATATTCTTGAAAGCTCATTGTACAACAGAATTATAATTTAACCCCTTTGGAGCATCTCTCACTGTTTATCCCTATGCCCTTTTCACTTTCAATGTCAAAAAGGGGGAGAATTGAAGCTTGAAGTGATTTTTGGGGTTTTGTCATTAAAAGGCAAAAGGGGGAGTTGTTGGTTCTATTGTTTGCTCTTTTAGTGACAAAAGAAGATGTTATTTGAAGTGCTATCATCTAGGGGCTGTTTGGCAACTACAAGATCACAAGGGGTATTTATGTCATTCTTCACATGTATATGGTCAACCTATACTTGCTTGAGATGGTGCATTATGTATTAGAGCTAAGTTAAACAATTCTAAGGACTTAACTGTGGTTACAATTTAGTGTGTGACTTATATACCACTGAAGGGCATTTCAGTAATTGTGTTCACTGACTCAAGGGTATCTTGGTTACTCTATTTTGTTGAGACAATTTGGAACCCTATGGTGAAGGTGCATTGCAAAAATAGCCTTGTATTCATAATAAAAGTCATTATTTCATTACATTCAACAAGGGATAGTTCCGGAAGGTTTGTGTACAAACTGTGCTGAGAATTCACCACTGCCACGTAGCATTGTGGTTCAGCAAAGAGAAAACTGTGTAGTGAATTCGTTGGCCAATGTTGAATGGATCTCATCCATATTAGGGTTACAAGTTGAAGACTATAAATACAATGTTATAGCAGCAGCCTACTTTAAGCCTCATTTGCTGAACTTTACAAAACTCTAGAGAGGCTGCATTTCAAGAAGTCTTTGAGAGACACTTGAGAGAATCAATATCATGGAAGTTTTCTAAGTATGTGGTAAATTAAGGGAGCTGAAAATACCTCAGAATAACACCTGTGAGAGTATATAACTTGAAGATGAAAATGAGGCCTATTTGTTGCTGATTTCATGGTGTAAATTCGTGTTTAAGGAGGTCCAAACTTGCTGTGAGTACTCTAAGAGCTGGAGTTATGCTTGAGCAAATGTGTTACAACTATTCTAAGTGACCACAAGCACCTAACATCACTACAGTAAGTTTTGGTAACTCAAAACTGCTATATCAAATTTTCTGGTGCAAAATAGCCTCTGATATGAAGTGTGAATATGGATATAATTCTAACAAATGTGTTTATAGCTTCTGAGCATGATTGAAATAAGTAGATACAGCTATTTAAATTAAGAGTTGAAATAAGAAACCATCTCTACAGTCTTATTGTTCTTAAACATTACTTAAGCTAGGGTTTTAGAAGGTTGAGCTGATTTAAATCTCTAATAGTAATATAACATGTTGTTTCTACTGAGATTATGCATTGAACATGTTTATTACATTGAAATCAAATTGAGAATCTGAGGTTTGAATTACTATAAGCTAAAATTCCAGTTTTGTCCTTCAAGACTAGAGATATTTGTGTTTCTGCAGAAAATAACCTGCTGTAAGAGCTGAAACTGCAATACACTTGATTGATTGTTGTATTCTACTTCTGGGCTCATGTAATTTGATTATATCAGACTATTACCATCATGACCAGGTATATTTAGCTATGAAATTACAGTATTGCCTCTGAGAACAGAATCATAGCAAAGTTTTGTCTTGGAAAACACCTTGAACTGAAATTTAGTATTATCTTGCTATACATTGAGTATTACTGATCTGAGCAAGCTATATATGTTGAGAAAATGTTGTTAAAAGCTACAGTGAGCTTAAGTTGATGCTGCATTGCACTTTGACCTACTAAACCTAACATCTGCAGAATTCTATAAGACAAAATTTGAAATTTCAGGTTAAGTCTTTGAATTGTGAACCTGTTGTAAGCTGAGATCTATCTACATTATTGTGGTCACTATGTTGATTAACTAAGCTAGTGTCTAATGAGTTAATTAAGGCTATGAAGTCAAAGAAAGGGTGAATATTGAAGCTACATTGTATATTTACTGTTCTGCCCATTGAAATCTACTATGAAGCTAGTTATGGACTGGTTACTTCTCCTCTTGTTGTGTTAATTGAATTTATCATTCAAGCAAGATTATATTGTGGTTTCAAGACTGTGAAAGCATTAAAAAGAGCTGAGGTGAAGCTGTACTGTGAAATGACCTTTGTACCCTTTTTCTCTAAGGTTAAAGCCTCTTGGGAGCTAAAAGTGTGCTACCTTACTTATCTAATTGGGTACATCACTTAAGCAAGTGTATTTGTTGAGACAAAGCTGTGAAAACCTAGTTTGATCATCAAATGAAGGTGCATTGGGTTTTGACAGATCTATCCCTCTTGATGTAGAGAAGTTAAAGTTAGGGTTTAACTTTGTTCTTCACTTAAGGCTGTATATTGCTTTCCTACATTGTGTTGCAGCTTAAGTGTATTATACTTGGTGTATTGACATTTCATTGCAGATGGTAGTGAGGCTTTGATACCTCACCCCATTGTTGATAAAGCTATTGAGAGCTTTAGGGTCTAAGCAAGGTTGCTTAGGACAGGGGGAGTGTTTGTGAGCATATTGGTGAGCTAGTGTGTGTGTATTGGTTGTGAAAACTAGTGTCTATTCTTGTACAAGGGTGTGTGCAGAGAGTGAGACAGCTGAGTGTGTGATAAGTTACATACAGCTAGTGGATGGTTTATTGGCTAAGGCCAAGAACCAAGGTTTTTCCCTATTGAAAGGGTTTCCTTGTATATCTTATGTCATGTGCTAGATTTGTGTTTGGTTGATTTTGTTGACTAAGAAGAAAAAGCTTAATTAGACTAATTCACCCCCCTCTTGGTCCAACAATGTACTTACTTCCACTAATACTTGTATTTCTGGTAGGGCAACATAGGTCCACATTAATCAAGTCAAGTGGTCTTGAGGTGTTAATTTCTTTGAAGGGGAATGAAACATTGGTTTGTTTCCCTTGCTGGCAGGCTCTGTAGGTGTGGTTTTCTTTGAATTTTAGTTCAAGTAAACCTTTTACAGCTTTTAACTTCAAAATCTTTGAGATATTTCTTGAATGAATATGCCCTAGTCTCTTGTGCCACAGAATAGCTTCGTCAAAGGTTAACAGGTTTCATTAAGTTATGTGTGCTTCTTCAGTATTTGTATAGACATTTCCAGATGATCCAAGGGTAAGAATAGAACTTTCAGTTATCCTTATCAAAACACACCTTCTTGCCACTGTCACATAATTAACTCACACTAAGTAGATTGTGTTTGAGTCCTTCAACAAATAAAACTTCAGTGATCTCAGGTAGTTCTCCAATCTTAGCCTTTTGATTGTCTCAAAAGACTATATTACCACCATTAAATTTCTTCAGAGATAGAAACCTTCAGCCATCACTTGTCATGTGCATTAAACAACCACTGCCAACATACCATCTGTTATTAGAATTATAAGCCTTAAAGGCTGTGTAAACCAACATACTCTAATTCAGATTCTTAGGTAGCCATGTCATCTTAGTCTTCACAAAGGAGCCTTTGCTTCTAACTTTCTGAGCTTGAAGTAAGTCTACTTTCTTCATGTACATCTTAGTCGCCTTGATGTTTCTCATAGTTGTAGTAACAAAGTCACTTCTGTTGAGTTTTAGGGTGTGATAAGTGTTGTCAAGTATATCATACTTAGACCTTATTAGTTTTATAATGGGGAACCTTTCATATACTTCACTAGTTGTAGCTTTTACAAACACAGAGTGAGTTTGTCTGGTCTTGGCTGCAGTATCACAGATGTAGCCAATGCCTATTTCGCCAATTTTCTTTGTGGTATACTTCCAAATCTCTACCATTTTTAGTGATCTCTCTTTAAGAGCCTGTGAAAGCTCTTCTTTACACCTTTCGGTAGTCCACACCTTGTTAGATATGGCTTCAAAAGACTAAACATAGTAATAGAAATTGAACACAATGTTGACTGTTTTAGCCTGAAGTGCTTTGTAAGTAATTGTTTGGACCTCAGCAGCTTTGAGTTAAGCTTCTTGATTTGAGACTTCTGTTGATCGTACTTTATAGACAATCTTTCACATTTTTCAAGAATTTCCTCAACTGCAGTGTCACTAACTTCTTCCACTTCACCTTGAACTTGAGAGGTTTCAAGAATAGCCATGAATAGATATTCATCTTATTGACCTTCTTCTGGTTTATCCTCTTTAGGAGCAACATCCCAGTCATTGATACGAGTCTTCCTTCTGGTTTTGCCCCTTTGAATTAGGACAGTTGGCTACATAATGGCCAGAGTTAGGTTTTGTGTTTGTGTCCTCTTCTTGAACCTGTATTCTCTGAACTTCTTAGCCAAGTAAGATACTTTATCTTCCTTAAGATCATTATCTTCAGACTTTAGTTCATCTTCTTCAATTATTTCTTTGGCTTTAAGAGCAGCTTCTCTTCTGTGTTAAATAAGGTCACCAATTCTAATCTAATAGACTATGAGTGAGGCTTGAAGATCATCAATATTCATTAGTAACATATATTTATCTTCAAGCATGGTGACTTTAGCATTGAATCTAGAGGCCTCGTAATCTTCAAAGTGGGGTTGGTCATCTTCATCCAAATGAGATGTCAAAGGACAATCCCAAGCCGTGGCAATGTCATTAATGGTGAATACATAAGGCATGCCATAAATGGTATTTTTGATCGCATTCGGCTTTGTACATGAATAGGACATATTAGAATAAAATTGCCGGACCAGACGCGAAAAAAATGCATGAGTACATGGTTTGCACAAGGCACTAAGGCCACGGTCCTTCAAATTTTGGACAGACCAAGCCATCTCATGATTGGTCTTGAATTCATCCCTTATGACAAATTTTGCTTCAAATTCAATTGGCCATTCAGACCAAACCAGGGTAGGAACCTCTTGGGAAGTCCCTTCGGAAGAGCAAGGGCGCTTGGAAGCAATTTTGGGAGCCATTTGGATGAAGAGATTTAGTTCAGGAATTTTGTCGAACATGTGGTATGCAAGACTAAAAATCAAATAACAAGAATAATGTGGAAATGGTTAAAACCTGAAAATTTTGACCTGTAATTTCACCACAATAAACCCCAAACACAATGACAAATTTCCACAATATGATTTCCCAATCTCTGTTAGATACCCATGAAGTGAAAGAGTAGAAGAAAAGAGAGAAACTTACCCCAAAAAGAAGAGCTCCCAACCTTATGTGCTATGAGAAGAACAAGATGAAAATAAGGTTTGGTAATACAGAAGAAAGATGGAATAGAAGAGGAATGAAGGGAGTATGAGGTGAAAGATTGGTGAGGTTAGGTTTTCTTAGAGTGTGGGTTGAAGAGTGAATGGTATGAAATGATTTAAAGGGCATGAAATTTGACAAAGAAGTGGGCTCAAAAATTTACTGGGCCTTGGCATGTGCCAGCTACGGGCTGTGGGCCCCCGCAAGATGTCAAGGATTGCATGCAGCACAAGGCATATGCGTAGAGAAAAGATGGCTGTGGCACTTGGTGGTCGCCCGCCAGAAGCCGCGACCGCCCACCAAATTAGCCAGGGACTGTTTTTTTATTTTGTCCGAACAGGGGGTGAGCCGAGCTCCAAAAATTCTCTAATTACAAACTTAAAGTCCTTAAAAATCACCATTTCATAAATTCATTCCTATTGTCATTATAGGAATATAAAGTGTATAATCATGTCAATATGAATTCTAAGACAAGTATGCATATCAACATAATTATATATGCAAATGAAGATCACATATATACAAGATGAATTCCCTAAATCGAAAGATAATTATAACATGTCTACTTGATCTAGGCTACATCAACTCCCTAAGAAGGGAGTTAGTTCCTTATAGACATGGCAGCAGCTCCAAGGAATGAAGAAGAAGAAGAATTCCACTCCAGCCCCATGGATGCAAAACTCAGCATAAGCCCTAAAATCCCCTCTTTCTTTTTAAGATAAATTCAATAATAATTCAATGATCCTCCCCCTATAATAAACCAAAATAGGCTGCCAAAACCTTTCAAATTTGAAACTTTCAGTTCCCTAATTAAAGGGAACAACCTTTGACCAAGAAAGAGTGGGACAACTCAGCATTTTGGAAGAATTCGTATGTGACATTGGGCTCCAGTTTTGACCCCTTAAATATGGAAATTTTATTTCCATTAAAACATAAAGTATTTAGGGTTGTGAATCAAATTTCCATGTCATTAAACCATTTAACAATTCGACTTGTAACCAGAGAGATATGGTCAAATACCACAGGGGTGCAAAGCTGAGTTCTGCCAGCCTTGCAGCATGTTGGTGTTCTCTTGTTCTCCATTTTTTACCATTCAAACATGGGAATTGGAATTCTATTAAAACATTAACCACATAGAGATATGAGTTAGATTTTCACAGATCAAACGGTTCATCATTTGGAGTTCGGAGCAGAGAGTTATGGCCATTTTACCAAAGGTGCGCAAAGCTGGCTACATGCGCGCTCGCGCGAGACAAAGCCATGGCAAGCTGTGGGCAAGGCAATGGCAACCCGCGAGTGGACATCAAAGTGGTAGTAGGCTGGAATTTCATATTTGCCAAACGGAGCCCGGGATGAGCCCAAAAAATTGTGTAATTACAAACTTAAGCTCCATAAGGCCCTAGACACCCAGAATGACCATCGGAACGGAATTCGGAGCCTTCCTATGAAAGCGCTATTTTTATGGTCCAAAATAATGGTCTTTATTGCATTTTGAGGAGAAAGCCTGAAAATAAGAAAAACATAAAAACGCATATAAGGTATGCAACATCAATACAAAAATGGATTAAGATATGCAATTAAGGGCGCTTGAATATGAAATATTCGGCGTTTATCAGTAATCTTCTTACATACTTCAGATTCTTTGACGTATTCACCAAGATCCTTCATGTTATTAACTATCTCATTGATTCTGAATAAGTAATATGCTATAGCTTCGATTTCCTCTATCTTATAGCTTTCATATTGAACCTTTAGAAGTCGATTCTGAATAAGTAATCTGTTATAGCTTCCATTTCCTCAATCTTACAGCTTTCATGTTGAAGCTTTAGAAGTTGTATCTTGTTCTCTTTGATTATATTATTCCCTTCATTAGCAGCCTTAAGAGAATCTCACATTTCTTTAGCTATCTTACAATTTTTAATCCTTATGAACTCTTATTTTTTAAGAGCACAAAAAAGTACATGTTTTACCCTTCCATCATTAACCAAAGTAGCTCTGTCATCTAGAGAATGATTAATTGGATTGAGAACAACAATGCCAAACACAGTGGCATGTCAAACATCATAAGATTGAGACATTAGAAAAGCTTCCATCATAGTCTTCCAAGAATCATAGTTAAAACCATCAAACCCTGGTGCCTTGTTAGTGACTTGACCTTCTTTCATTGCTATGATCAATTACAGGCTTATTAGAACCTTATTATGTAGACCAAATCTCAAATTCCAATTATTGGACCAAGAGGTGGCTGAATTGGTTAATTTCAAATCCTTCTTCTTCACAGCAAGATCAATGTTGACAAGCAAATACAATGAACACAAGGTGTACATGGAAAACCCTCTCAATAGGGGAAAACCTTGGTTCTTGACCTCAGCCAATATAAGCTCCACTAGTTGTATGCAAGTAATTACAAACTCAGTTGTCTCACACTCTGTATACACCCTTGTACAAGTTGAAACACTAGCTTTCACAACCTCTACACACACACAAGCTCAACATAGTGCTCATAAGCACTCCCCTTGTCCTAAGCACCCTTCTTTGGACCCTACAAGCTCCACAACTCACCAAATACATATAAAAGAATGAATATCAACAATATTTAAGTATGCACAAAAGATAAGAGTGGTTGTGCAGCTCAAAACAACAATCTATAGCCTCAGGAATACCTTTTGCTGCAACTAGGGTATAAGGGGCCGAATTAGAAATTCATGTCCCCAAAAATTATGAAATCAATCCCATTGCCTTATATCACCATTACAAAAATGCTTAAATGATAAACAAGAGAATTATAGCATGTGAATCACAATATAACATCAAGAAGGCCTTGACAGCAGCTTCACAATGAAGAACTAAGGTTTTGGTAGGTCAAAACCAAAGGTGACCAAAGTTCTGTCTAAAAACCAACTTCAACAGCCTTGATTCATCAAAATAAACTTGCAAGCATGTAGATCAAACATTGTATAGCAAGATATAAATAATCTATATATGACTCACAAGGCTAAATAAGAAAATAGCTTAAATCACAAGTCTTAGAAGTGAAATTCATCTGCAGCAAAGCATAGCTTAAAAACAAGTGCTCAACAAATATAAATAGCTCAAATATATATGTCTCAACTTTGACTTTGCACCACAGCAACCTTAGGCCTAAAGTGAACATTAAAACCAGCCCTTGCACCAGCAAAACATGACAGCAAATGGACTATATGATGAACACAGCAACAAGGATCAATTTAGTGACATTTTTATGAAGATTTTAGGTTCAGATCATTATCAAGGACCTTAGAAATGTTGGTTCATATGAAGCTCTCGAGATAGGTTCAATGCAGGTTATAATTAGGGTTTTTCAAGAGGCTTGCTTCTACAGAATGGCTATCATAGTATATATATATACAAGCATACAATGCTAGTCCTACTACAATAAGGATATACACATGGCACCTATAGCCAATCATTGGAGAGAGAATATTCTGACATTCTTCTTGTGAATAGACCACACTACCCTTGACAACTCAGCTAATTTGTTTTATAGTGTACCGAAAATTACAGCTCACTATATCAAGGTTATACAACAAAATTGATCTTTAACAACACATTTTCAACAACAGACTTACATGGTATGTTGTAAAAAGGGTTTTCTACAATAGGCCTACATGGCCTATTGTAGAAAGGTATTTTTTAACAACAGGCTCACATGGCCCATAGTGGAAAGGGCTTTCTACAACAGGCTCGCATAGCCTCTTGTAGAATGGTACTAGAAAAATTAAGTTTCGAGGTCAGTTTTGTCATTGCTGCGCGCCAAGATTATTTTTAGTACTCCTCTCCATCATCGCTCACATCCATCAAACAAAACCTAACCCTCTCTCGAATCCATTAACGAAACCCTAACCCTTTTTAAGCCCAAACAATACTTTTCCTCAGTCACAGGGAATAATTGTCTGGAGCTTCGATCGCGTCTTTTGCGAGTCCTCTCTCTTGAATCCATCAACGAAACCCTAACCCTCTTTAAGCCCAAATAGGACTTTGCCTCACAGAGGATAATTGTCTGGAGCTTGGATTGTGTGTTTTGTGAGTTTAGGCTTCAAAGGAAAATTACCCTGGTATATACGCTTATTCTCCTTTATTCCTTCCCTAAACTCTCATCTTTGTTCTTCTTCTTTCTTTCTTCCCTAAACTCTCATCTATTTTCTTTTTTTTTTCATCATGCACAACAAAGTTATTTCTTCAAGCATGGTGGATTAGTCAACTCTCTCTAACATAGGTATTATTTTTTTAACTTTCTATTTCAAATATCTCTGCATTCTTTTAACAATTTGTAGAGCCTCTCTTTGTAAATGTTACCATGTGGGGATAATTTCAATCAATCAAGTGTCCATTGTCATTACTTTCTGTTGAGATTATTTTAATTCTTATGCTATGTACATATTTACTTGATTTGATACTCATAATGAAAAATGATACTATTGCCCCTTGGTATAAGTTGTTATCAATTGCCAAAAAAAGAAAGAATATTTTTTATTTTTATTTTTATTTTTATTTTTATAAATAGAACAGAAGTAGATGTGCTTTTTTTTTCCCTATTGAACTAAAAATTGTCCAATATTATACATTTAAATTTTATGGATTATGTTAGGAATTCCATTTTAATGGACATGCCTTTTACTATGAACATACAAAGGGAAGAATTATGGATTGCCACTTCATCTTGGTTAATTAATTAATACTAATGTTATTATTTAATCATATTAATTTTTGTTATGTTAAATTTTTATACATAGGCAATTAATTCTCTAAGAGTTTGTTGATGGTGATGGAACAATTAATGGGACATTTTTACGCCTAGTTCTTAGAAAGATCAACTAAAGTCACATGGTCTTATTTTGTGCTTTACTTCTCTCTCTTTTATTAGTGGTAAAATCACTTATCTAGCAAAGGAGAAAAAAATGTATGTGTATCAGGCTCTCCAATTTTGTTAATATTCAACTACTCCAATTCATTAACTCGTGTTCTAAATCATATTTTTCAAGGACTGAGCTCTAAGACACCAAATGTGGTGAAAATGCGATAATGCAAAAACCCGAAAGTGAAACAAAGTCAAACGCCAAAGCTTTAGAAAGCTCTCTTGAAACACTCATTGTAACGACCCAGTCATTTGCCTTCCTTTCCTTTTTCCTGAAATTTTACGAATGAAATTTTTTCGTTTAATTTTCTTTTCTGAGCTCTGTTTCGTGTCGCTTAGTGTTATCTCGAGTTCTCGGAATTGGTTCCTGAGACTCTTTTCCGTGGATTGACAACTTCCTTTGAGGACCGAGTCATTTTCACATTTTTCGTTTTTCGACACTATTCACTTTTCGTCATTTTCCCTATTTCGTCCTTTTTTCCTATTTTGTCTTTTCCCTGTTTGACACTTTGTTGGTGTAACCACACTTCTTGTGTTCGGAGTTAGTTTTTGACTTCATGTATCTCCATCTTGAGTGGTTTCCACGAAATACGTATCTTTACTTTTGCAAAAAAATACTCTGGTTGCTCCCGGTGTCCATAGGGATATGGATGCAAAGTCCTTTGAAATTATTTTCATTTCTTGGGGTATTTTTCATAAATATCTTTTGAAGATATTTTATTTCAGGGGTATCTAAGAAAATATCTTTTGGAAGATATTTTCATTCTGGGGCAGTTTCGTAGTCAACCCTTTTTGTAGGGGTTATTGTGCAATTAACGAAAGTTATTGCAAAATGTCTCGTCTAGCGCTTGGATCCTTGTACGGGATTTATTTTCACATTTTGTTGAGTCGTGGACTCTTAGAATTCCATTCTGGTCATTTTTCTCCAGTTTCATAGTTTCTGGCCTCGGTTTGCGCCAAACTTGTTTTGGGTATAACTTTCTACTCGAGACTCAGTTTTTGACGCCGTTTCTTCTATTGTTCATATTTTATCATTTTAAATCTTTTTTGTTCACACAATTTTCCCATTTGAGTGCGTTTGCTCAAATTTTACTTTTTCAAACCCGGCGGGGCCCGTTCGGGGCACTTTTTGAGGTGAGATATTCCATTTTTCATCTTCTCCCCTCTTCATGCACGACCTGGAGCTCCCATGGCAGCCCAAGGGGTGCTGCCATCTTCTCTCTCCTCGTTTGGTTCACTTTTTCTTGATGGAAAGTCTTTGGCCTTAACGTTTGTTGTTCCCCTCGCCGTGCTCTACCTTTCCCCCTTATTAGAATTCAGTTTTGACCATTTCTTGAGTTTGGTTTTGAGGTCAAGTTATGATTTTGATGGGGCTTTGATGGGGTTATGTTCACGGTGTTGTCCCCGACAAAACCTCTCGGTATCGTCGAATTCGGAGCACTTTTATTTTGGTTGGCCTTTGGGATTTTCATTTCAAATTGAGGTAGGGGATGTTTTAGGTTTAAATTCCTGTTATATAGCATGCTTGTGATACTTATACTACTTGTTTGCATGATTAAATATAAAATCTAGAGATTTTATTATTTATTTTTCTTGTACGGGATCTAATTTTTCCGGTTGCTCATGACTTGATTTAAACATGTAGCATGATTTTATATTGCCCCTTGATATGCTCATTGTCGTGTATTAAAATTGGAACATTTGAATAAGTATTAAAGATTTTATTTAATATTTATCTTAGGTGAAAGATTAATTCACATGGCCTTAACTAACTTAAAATCAATATGTGTTAGCATATTAAATTAGGCCTTAGCATGCTCTCCAACATAGTTGAATTTGAAAGTGATTGGAGGAGTTTTGAAAATTAGTAATTATTAATTAATTTGCCCCGAGTGCACTATTCACTCTATTTAAATTCCAACTTGATATTCTTGATTTACATGCCATTTAGTTTCACATATATTTGATTTAGAATATTCGGTTAGGTTTTGAAACCTTTTATTTAATTAAATTACATGTTTAAGATTTAATCCTCATGGTGATATACAACTTGGAATTGTATTGTGGCATACTAGAAAATTAAGTTTTGGTATGGTTGTTTACATGTATTAAATTCGATTTATTGCACGAGAATTGCAACTTTTGTTTTATATTTAACTTTAGTGAAGGTTTAATTCGCATGGTCGTAAATTGAATGAAATAAACTTGTAATGTGATATTACATTAGTCCCTGGCATGTTTTCCAACATAGGTTAATTTGAGAGCATTTGGTTAAGTTTAAAAATCAAGAGATTTTAATTAAAAGAATTAATTAAAATCTATTTTGTGGTCCTATTAGCTTAATTAAGGTTTTAACTTGATATTTGTATTGGCCATGACTTGTTTACTAATATATATTAATTTGGGACTATTAGAAGTTGTTTTAGAACCTTGGTAATTAAATTAGCACGATTTAATTAAAGTTCTACTTTGTTGTTCCAACAACCTAATTGAGTTTTAGAATGCATATAGGTGATGACCATACCATGTCCTTTAACATGTATTAAATTGAGATTATCTAGAATTGCATCAGAATCTAGAGAATTTAATTGTGTTTATCTATTTAAATTCTATCAATTTGCTCCATGATCTAGTTGTGTTTTAGAAGTGGTTTCTATATTCAAATCATGGACTTAGACTTGTTGTATATTTATTTGGTTATGTTTTGAACATTGGATAACATAGTTGCTATGTTTATATTCGTGACAATATGTTTTCCTTGTTGAATATATTGTTGCCTTGTGTAATGATTTGCACACTTCGTGTTTAACCTCTTTCATGCATAGCGTGATTCGACATTCATCATATCATATTAGTTGTGGATTTAGAGTATGTATTGTATAGGTTTCCAAATTTGGTTGTGCTTAGTAGATAATTGATTATCTTGCATATTCCTGTTGATATATACGTTGTTGCACAACTTATTGATTTTGAAAACTTGGGGATGTCGTTGTTTGACTATGGCTAGGACGTGGTTCTAGTACGGGGGATAGTCCCTCTATATGTTCTAGTGCGCACATAGGGAGGTTACCCATGGGCTAGTAACCCTAAAGTAACTATATTGTCGGTCTGATCTGGTGCGACGTCCGAGTATCCACTTTGTTTGATTTTGCATTTCATTCTCAAGTTGATAACTAGATGATGTTGTAACTTGTTATTTCTTATTTGTAGTTCCATTTTAAGTTACAGGATGTTAACTTTGCGAAATTGTGCTTTATGCGTTGTATTGGAAGTTCCAATATTGGTTAAATTGCATCGATATTGAAAATCGTGTTTTGACGTTCTAATAAAGCTTAGGATTGATTCTATTGATTCATTTATAACATAGACGTTAGGTGGCATGAACCACTACTGTTATTTTGTGCTTTAGATTCTAAGTTGATGGCTTTGAGAACTTAAACCTTGTTGCATTGTATAACATGCTCTTTTGTTGTTGAATTGCATGGATAATGTGATTCTTGTTAACCTGTATTCAAATATGCTTTTGTCATGTTGTATGGATTACTCTAGACCTAGTTCAATTGTATTGAAAATGCAATTCATGTTAATCTATGTTCAAGCATTCTTCTTGTCGTGTTCTTTGGATTATCCCAACCATGATTCATTTCATACACATATGTATATCATAATTCTTGTTACTTAGACTCTAAGGTAGCTTAGGATGCTCCCCGAGTCTCACTTGGACATAAACGTTAGGTGGCATAAGCCCCTTTAACATATTTCACCTTAAGGTGATAAATTTGTAAAATGCTAGGTCGATGCATGCTCATCTCCTACGAGTAGCTTTATGTTACTCACCCCTACGATACTGAGTCATATTTCAGGTACGAAGACTTGGTTCGTGACGCCTAGCATTCCTTGGATGTCGTGTAGCTTTCAAGTTTCCATTTCATGCAAATGTTAGCATGAAATGTCATTTTGTAGACTTATATGTCAAAATATGTATATTTGATTTCCTGTATGTAATGTGTACTTAAGTACACTCTTTTCAATGTATTTAATATGTATGAGATGAGGCCGGAGGCCAATGACCATTATGTTGTATTCTATGTACTTTTTAACTTCATGAAATATTGTGAAAATCTTGAAAAATCACAAGTCATTGCTTCACCATGGTTGCATCAGGTGTGGGAATTCCATTCTCATTCTTTCACAAGGTCTCATAAATCATGTTTGAAGTGTGGCCAAGGGCCAAACGGTCATTTGATCCCATTTTGTATTTTTGGATTCCGAGTTTTCATTCCAAGTTCCATTTTTGCCTTTTTGCCCGTTGGGGGTCGAATTTTGTATCGGTGGTATTTTTAAGTCGTGGACCATTGTACCACGTCCAAATAGGTAGTTACGTTTGCGTGCATGGTCATTTTCGGGCAAAACCTTATCGTTTGTGTTTTGAGCCTCTTGTGAATTCATTTCGCATATTTTTTGCATATTCTGATCTAGGGGCATTATGGACTTTTCAAGGTGGTTTTATTTTCTTCGTTCAACATGGGTAAATAGAAAACATGATTTTAGGGGGGGTTTCTTTTCCGTGTTTTTCCAGAAAATGTCGTCTTGGAATGGGAAATCGCTTACGAAGTTCGGCTCTCAGTTTTTCAATTTAGCAGCTTTTTCGACCCTCTGGACCAGATTTCTTGGGAGGGCATTTTGGGCATTTTACAGTGAGTTTTTTTTTAATTCTCATGTGTGTCATGTAGAAAACTCAATTTTGAGGGGGGTTTCTTCCTTGTGTTTTTGCAAAAAAGTTCATCTAGGCCTCCAAATTCAGCCTCTATTCCGGATTTTTCTGAAAAAAGAACCCACACAGCAGCTTTATGGGCTGCTGCGAGCCATGTGTGCACCTGGCACGTGCGCTGCGTGCATGGACCCGCGCATAGGCGTGGGCATGGGGCTGTCATGGCCCCTCGCCGGGCCGCCGCGACGTCAATTCTTCTTTTGGGCTTTTCTCCTTTGTTCGGACTCCGATTCAAGTGAATTTTTTTTTGAACTTGATTAATTTTTTGTCGACTATCCAACGGTGTGCTCGGTTACACCCAGATATTTCTGAATAATTACCAGTTTGCCCTTAAAGCTTTAAGTGTCCGTTTTTCATCGTCATGTCGTTTCTCCTTTGTCCGGACTCCGAATCATGCGATTCTTGAGTCCATCTTGATTAGTTTTTCATTGTCCTTCCAGCGGTATGCTCGGTGGCACCCGAATCTACAGTTTTTAGAAATGACTATTTTGCCCCTGGGGGCTTATTTGTTATATTTTTAATCTTTTGTTTCCGCATCAGTTCTTGCTAAATTCCATGACCTCATGGAAGGTCACTTTGACTTCTTAGAGTCTTGCTTTCCATTTTCACTTCCGCATTTGGATCCGTTATCGGATCATCTTTACGGTTCATCACAAGACACGCTGGCCTAAAAACCTGGGTCGTCACAGGTGGTATCAGAGCTCCTAGGTTCGAAAACCTTAGGACGACGGGTTTTGGGTGCATATCATGCTCACGTTGTTTTGCTTTGATGTGTCATTTATATCTTGATAACATGCCTTGTTTGATAATACGTCTTGTATGATAACATGTTCACAGGCTTAGGTGTTTTGAGACATCTATTATTTGTTAAGCATACTTTATGTGTATATATGCTTCCTGATAACATGTTCTGTGTCACTATCATGTTCTGGTGTGATAACATGTCTGCGTGCTTCCTGATAACATGTTTGATTTGATAACATGCCTATTTGCTTATGTGGCAACTTGTTTACTACTTGTATAAGTAGATAGTTATGCTATGTTGCATGCTACTTGTTTACTTTATGTCAGGTTTTTGCATTGTCTTTTAGGATCTGTCGTATCCCTTGGATGCGTTCTTGTTTCACGAGTTTCTTCCTTGGGTAGGAGAAATTCATTCTGTGAGGACCCATGTAGGGAACCTTCTTGTCTGTTCTGTTGGTTGATGCGAGTGAGGCTCGTGTGAGCGTAGACGACTACGATTTGTCTGGTGGAGTGAGATGTGGGCCAGGGAGGCACCGTTTCATTTCATTTTCCATCGTGGCTTTTAGATCTAAGGCCTTAAGCATAATGGTGCCAGTGTCATTGTTGTCAGAGTTTTGGGATTAGCTACCCCAACTCTCGCAGATGCCTGGTTCCCCAGGTGCTTTTGGTAATAATCATTTTCGACATTGATGTCATCCGTATCAATAGGTTTCTCAGAGTTGACCTGGTTGGGGCATGTTATGAACTAGTGCCTTATACCGTCATGCTACCTTGCTGACGAGTAAGTGTGGGCGGGTTCTGGTCACTGTTCGTACTGCCTTGTCATTCTCTTCTTTCACAGTGTTTGACGTTTTGTTTTCTTGGGATTCTCTTAGTGGTTGACATTGAGTTAACATGCCGATTCGTATGAGGTGTTTCCTCAGTTCATGGTTTCGCGTTCCTTCAGTTGATCTTTAGACTTCAGGATTTGTCCTTCAGTGCGTTGTGACCTGTCCTTTGATTTGACCTTTTATTCAGTCATTATTCTATTTTCTCTGGTATGTTCCTAATTTCGAGGACGAAATTCCTTTAAGAAGGGTAGGTTGTAACGACCCAGTCATTTGCCTTCCTTTCCTTTTTCCTGAAATTTTACGAATGAAATTTTTTCGTTTAATTTTTTTTTCTGAGCTCTGTTTCGTGTCACTTAGTGTCATCTCGAGTGCTCGAAATTGGTTCCTGAGACTCTTTTCCGTGGATTGACAACTTCCTTTGAGGACCGAGTCATTTTCACATTTTTCGTTTTTCGAAACTATTCACTTTTCGTCATTTTCCCTATTTCGTCATTTTCCCTATTTTGTCTTTTCCCCGTTTGACACTTTGTTGGCGTAACCACACTTCTTGTGTTTAGAGTTGGTTTTTGACTTCATGTATCTCCATCTTGAGTGGTTTTCACGAAATACGTATCTTTACTTTTGCAAGAAAGTACTCTGGTTGCTCCCGGTGTCCATAAGGGCATGGATGCAAAGTTCTTTGAAATTATTTTAATTTCTTGGGGTGATTTTTGTAAATATCTTTTGAAGATATTTTATTTCAGGGGTATCTAAGAAAATATCTTTTGGAAGATATTTTCATTCTGGGGCAGTTTCGCAGTTAACCCTTTTTGTAGGGGTCATTGTGCAATTAACGAAAGTTATTGCAAAATTTCTCGACTAGAGCCTGGATCCTCGTATGGGATTCATTTTCACATTTTGTCGAGTCGTGGACTCTTAGAATTCCGTTCTGGTCGTTTTTCTCCAGTTTCCGAGTTTGTGGCCCCGGTTTGCGCCAAACTTGTTTTAGGCATAACTTTTTGCTTGGGGCTCATTTTTTGACGCTATTTCTTCTGTTATTCATATTTTATCATTTTAAATCTTTTTCGTTCACAAAGTTTTGCCATTTGAGCGCGTCTACTCAAATTTTACTTTTTCGAACCCGGTGGGGCCCGTTCGGGGCACTTTTTGAGATTTCTATAAAAAAAGGGGTGAGATATATCATTTTTCATCTTCTCCCCTCTTCATGCAAGACCTGGAGCTCCCATGGCAGCCCAAGGGGTGCTGCCATCTTCTCTCTCCTCTTTTGGTTCACTTTTCCTTGATGGAAAGTCTTCGGCCTTAACGTTTGTTGTTCCCCTCGCCGTGCTCTACCTTTCCCCCTTATTAGAATTCAGTTTTGACCATTTCTTGAGTTTGGTTTGGAGGTCAAGTTATGATTTTGATGGGGCTTTGATGGGGGTTATGTCACGGTGTTGTCCCTAACAAAACCTCTCGGTATCGTCGAATTCAGAGCACTTTTATTTTGGTGAACCTTTGGGATTTTCATCTCAAATTGAGGTAGGGGATGTTTTAGGTTTAAATTCTTGTTATATAGCATGCTTGTGATGCTTATACTACTTGTTTGCATGATTAAATATAAAATCTAAAGATTTTATTATTTATTTTTCTTATACGGGATCGAATTTTCCCAGTTGCTCATGACTTGGTTTAAACATGTCGCATGATTTTATATTGCCCCTTGATATGCTCATTGTCGTGTATTAAAATTGGAATATTTGAATAAGTATTAAAGATTTTATTTAATATTTATCTTAGGTGAAAGATTAATTCACATGGCCTTAACTAGCTTAAAATCAATATGTGTTAGCATATTAAATTAGGCCTTAGCATGCTCTCCAACATAGTTGAATTTGAAAGTGATTGGAGGTGTTTTGAAAATTAATAATTATTAATTAATTTGATTAATTAATTTGCCCCGAGTGCACTATTCACTCTATTTAAATTCCAACTTGATATTCTTGATTTATATGCCATATAGTTTCACATATATTTGATTTAGAATATTCGGTTAGGTTTTGAAACCTTTTATTTAATTAAATTTCATGTTTAAGATTTAATCCTCATGGTGATATACAACTTGGAATTATATTGTGGCATGCTAGAAAATTAAGTTTTGGTATGGTTGTTTACATGTATTAAATTGGATTTATTGCACGAGAATTGCAACTTTTGTTTTATATTTAACTTTAGTGAAGGTTTAATTCGCATGGTCGTAAATTGAATGAAATAAACTTATAATGTGATATTACATTAGTCCTTGGCATGTTTTCCAACATAGGTTAATTTGAGAGCATTTGGTTAAGTTTAAAAATCAAGAGATTTTAATTAAAAGAATTAATTAAAATCTATTTTGTGGTCCCATTAGCTTAATTAAGGTTTTAACTTGATATTTGTATTGCCCATGACTTGTTTACTAGTATATATTAATTTGGGACTATTAGAAGTTGTTTTAGAACCTTGGTAATTAAATTAGCATGATTTAATTAAAGTTCTACTTTGTTGTTCCAACAACCTAATTGAGTTTTAGAATGCATATAGATGATGACCATGCCATGTCCTTTAACATGTATTAAATTGAGGTTATTTGGAATTGAATCGGAATCTAGAGAATTTAATTGTGTTTATCTATTTAAATTTTATCAATTTGTTCCATGATCTAGTTGTGTTTTAGAAGTGGTTTCTATATTCAAATCATGGACTTAGACTTGTTGTATATTCATTTGGTTATATTTTGAACATTGGATAACAAGTTGCTATGTTTGTATTCGTGATAATATGTTTTCCTTATTGAATATATTGTTGCCTTTTGTAATAATTTGCACACTTCGTGTTTAACATCTTTCATGCATAGTGTGATTCAATATTCATCATATCATATTAGTTGTGGATTTAGAGCATGTATTGTATAGGTTTCCAAATTTGGTTGTCCTTAGCAGATAGTTGATTATCTTGCATATTCCTGTTGATATATGCGTTGTTGCACAACTTGTTGATTTTGGAAACTTGGGGATGTCGTTGTTTGACTATGGCTAGGATGTGGTTCTAGTACGGGGGATAGTCCCTTTATATGGTCTAGTGCCCACATAGGGAGGTTACCCATAGGCTAGTAACCTTAAAGTAACTATGTTGACGGTCTGATCTGGCGTGACGTCCGGGTATCCACTTTGTTTGATTTCGCATTTCATTCTCAAGTTGATAACTAGATGATGTTGTAACTTGTTGTTTCTTATTTGTCGTTCCATTTTAAGTTACAGGATGTTAACTTTGCGAAATTGTGCTTTATGCGTTGTATTGGAAGTTCCAATGTTGGTTAAATTGCATCGATATTGAAAATCGTGTTTTGACGTTCTAACATAGACATTAGGTGGCATGAACCACTACTGTTATTTTGTGCTTTAGATTCTAAGTTGATGGCTTTGAGAACTTAAACCTTGTTGCATTGTATAACATGCTCTTCTGTTGTTGAATTGCATGGATAATGTGATTCTTGTTAACTTGTATTCAAATATGCTTTTGTCATGTTGTATAGATTACCCTAGACCTAGTTCAATTGTGTTGAAAATGTAATTCATGTTAATCTATGCTCAAGCATTCTTCTTATCATGTTCTTTGGATTATCCCAACCATGATTCATTTCATACACGTATGCATATCATGATTCTTGTTGCTTAGACTTTAAGGTAGCTTAGGATGCTCCCCGAGTCTCACTTGGACATAGACGTTAGGTGGTATGAGCCCCTTTAACATGTTTCACCTTAAGGTGATAAATTTGTAAAATGCTAGGTCGATGCATGCTCATCTCCTACGAGTAGCTTTATGTTACTCACCCCTACGATACTGGGGCATATTTTAGGTACAAAAACTTGGTTCGTGACGCCTAGCATTCCTTGGATGTCGTGTAGCTTTCAAGTTTCCATTTCATGCAAATGTTAGCATGAAATGTCATTATTGTAGACTTATATGTCAAAATTTGTATATTTGATTCCATGTATATAATATGTACTTAAGTACACTCCTTTCAATGTATTTGATATGTATGAGATGAGGCCAGAGGCCAATGACCATTATATTGTATTCTATGTACTTTTTAACTTCATGAAATATTGTGAAAATCTTGAAAAATCGCAAGTCATTGCTTCACCATGGTTGCATCGGGTGTGGGAATTCCATTCTCATTCTTTCACAGGGTCTCATAAATCATGTTTGAAGTGTGGCCAAGGGCCAAACGGTCATTTGATCCCGTTTTGTATTTTTGGATTCCGAATTTTCATTCCAAGTTCCATTTTTGCCTTTTTGCCCGTTGGGGGGTTGGATTTTGTATCAGTGGTATTTTTAAGTCGTGGACCATTGTAGCACTTCCAAATAGGTAAGTTACATTTGCGTGCATGGTCATTTTCGGGCAAAACCTTATCGTTTGTGTTTTGAGCCTCTTGTGAATTCATTTCCTATTTTTTTTGCATATTCTGATTTAGGGGCATTATGGACTTTTCACTGTGGTTTTATTTTCTTTGTTCAACATGGTTGAATAGAAAACATGATTTTAGGGGGGGTTTCTTTTCTGTGTTTTTCCAGAAAATGTCATCTTGGAATCGGAAATCGCTTACGAAGTTCAACTCTCAGTTTTTCAATTTAGCAGCTTTTTCGACCCTCTGGACCAGATTTTTGGGAGGGCATTTTGGGCATTTTACATTGAGTTTTTTTTTAATTCTCTCATAAGTCACGTAGAAAACTCAATTTTGTATGGGGTTTCTCCTTTGTGTTTTTGCAAAAAAGTTCATCTAGGCCTCCAAATTCAGCCTCTGTTCCGAATTTTTCTGAAAAAAGGAACCCACACAGCAGCTTTATGGGCTACTGCCAGCCATGTGTGCACCCGGCGCACGCACGGCATACTTGGGCGTGCTCATGGGAGTGCGCATGGGGCTGTCATGGCCCCTCGTCGGGCCGCCGCGACGTCAATTCTTCTTTTGGGCTTTTCTCCTTCGTCCGGACTCCGATTCAAGTGAATTTTTTTTTAAACGTAATTAATTTTTCGTCGTCTATCCAACGGTGTGTTCGGTTACACCTGGATATTTTTGGATAATTACCAGTTTGCCCTTAAATCTTTAAGTGTCCGTTTTTCATCGTCATACCATTTTTCCTTCGTCCGGACTCCGAATCATGCGATTTTTGAGTCCATCTTGATTAGTTTTTCATTGTCCTTCTAGTGGTGTGCTCAGTGGCACCCGAATCTATAGTTTTTAGAAATGACTATTTTGGCCCTGGGGGCTTATTTGTCATATTTTCAATCTTTTGTTTCCGCATCAGTTCTTGTTAAGTTCCACGACCTCATGGAAGGTCACTTTGACTTCTTAAAGTCTTGTTTTCCGTTTTCGCTTCCGCATTCGGATCCGTTATCGGATCATCCTTACGGTTCATCACAGGACACGCTGGCCTAAAAACCTGGGTCGTCACACTCGTAGATTTCAAAGAATGAATTCTTTGACTGTTAAAAATCAATGGCAGATTCCTTATTATATGTGTTGGGAAATGTGCAAGTTTTTAAAAACTTTTTACGGGATTTTAATACATAGATCTTGATTCATCACATAGTGATAAGTTCTAAGGGAAAATAAAATATGATGTAGCTTTTAATTAATAGATTGAATACTTACATCAAAGATTTGAGTAAACCTTTAAATCTTTTCTCTAAAGTGAATGTTCTCACTTATTGTAGATCCCTTAGCAAGATCATTTCTCCTTCTTCTTGATAGTAATCTTCCCTTTAGGAATCACCAATAGATATACCTTGATGAATGACCTTGGAGGCAAGACTTGTGGTAGCCTCCTTTAGAAGAGAAAGCAAACCCTAAAAAATTAAAGAGAGAAAATATATTCCTTTGTCTTTCAAAAGTCTCCCCCTAAAATATACATGGACCCATGTATATATAGGCAAAATAAAGATAAGGAAAGTAAACAATAAATTCTTCTCAATCTCTAATTCACATATCTCAATTCTAATAGGACTTCAATATCAACTTAGGCTATGGGTGAGAATCCTTTGGGCTTATTATTTCTTGGCTACTATAAATTAATAATTGGTTTGGTCCATTAAACTATGGACCCAATTCAATTAAGTCAATGTTGCACTTTGACCCCTCTATGAATAATTATTTATCGGATTATAAAGCCATCAATCTAACAACATAATTAATATAATTATTTTGTTACCTTTGATTATTTCCAGCTTGATCACAATAAAATATTTGTTTGACAAAAATAATAATTTACTAAATATATATAGAAAACACTTTTTCTAAAACATACGAAGGCCTTCGAATTTAATTTGTGATTAACCATAATCAATACAAAATAAATACAAATAGTACTGATGCAAATATTGAGAATATAACCCTCTAACTATTAATTACATAACTACACAAAGTGCCGATCTATGAATCCCGAAGTATCCGCCGAACAAATCAAAGTAATTATTAATTAATAAAAGAGTCTATACTTCCCTCATACTTGAGAGTTAAATGTCATGATAATGATAGGGAGCAATTACATACAATAGCTCTTGCAATAAATCTTAATCTAACACGGATCCAGTTCAAGTCTTAGTTAATAATAGGTCCATCCATAATTACCGACTATTAACAATTTATGATTACTATTTATATTCATGTATTGATCGCCCTCACATATATATATAAATATCTCTTATAATCAAGTAGGCACTATCAATTCCATAATGAATCGAAACATAATACATTGAATTCACCAATTATATAAATTATAAATATTTTAGATATGTCAGGAACATATGTCACTATAATCTCATAGAAATTTTCGACACTATTCACTTTTCGTCTTTTTACCTATTTTGTCTTTTCCCCGTTTGTCACTTTGTTGGTATAACCTCACTTTTTGTGTTCAGAGTTGGTTTTTGACTTCACTTATCTTCATTCTAAGTGGTTTCCACGAAATACGTATCTTTACTTTTGCAGTAAAGTACTCTGGTTGCTTCCGATGTCCATAGGGGCATGGATGCATAGTTTTTCAGAATCTTTTTCTTTTCTTGGGGTGTTTTTCGTAAATATCTTTTGAAGATATTTTATTTCAGGGGTTTTTAAGAAAATATTTTTGAAAGATATTTTCATTTTGGGCCATTAGTGCAGTTTTCACTTTTTGGAGGGGCATTATGCAATTAATGAAAGTTATTACTAAATGCATTATTTTGAGCCTGGATCCTCGTATAGGATTCATTTTCACATTTCGTCGAGTCGTGTACTCTTAGAATTTCCTTCTGGTCATTTTTCTCCAGTTTCAGGGTTTTTAGCCCTAGTTGTTGCCGAATTTGTTTAGGGCATATCTTTCTGCTCTGGACTCAGTTTTTGATGTCTTTTCTTCCATTATTCATATTTTCTCATTTCAGTTCTTTTTTGTTCATGGAGTTTTGCCATTTGAGCGCGCCTGCTCAAATTTCACTTTTCCGGACCCGGTGGAGCCCTTTTGGGGCACTTTTTGAGATTTCTATAAATAGGTTGCCCTAAATTTTAAAATTAGATTTTTCAGACCTTCTTCTTCCTCGTGGCTGGCAGCCATGGGAGCCCAAGGGGCTTCCTTCACTCTTTCTTCTCCTCCACTTGTTTTCCTTTGTGAAAAGCTTCGAGCCTTAATGTTTATTGTTCGCCATGACGACGCGCACCTTTCCCCCTTAATAGAACCCATTTCTGACCATTTTGTGAGTTCGGGTTTGAAGTCAAGTCATGATTTTCATGGCGCTTCCTTGGGATTCTTGTTCATCGTGTTGTCCCCGACAGAACCCCGAAGTATCATCGGATTCGGAGCACTTTTCTTTTGGTGGGGATTTGAGATTTTCATCTCAAATTGAGGTAGGGTATGTTATAGGTTTATATTTTGTTGTCTTGCATGCTATTGATTCTTATACAACTTATATGCATGCTTTTGTTCAAGTTTTAGAATTTAATTTAATTATTTTCTATGTTTAAGATTTAATTCTCATGATGCTTTACAACTTAGAATTAAATTGTGGTATGCTAGAAAATTAAGCATTGGTACGGTTGTTCACGTATATTAAATTGGAATTATTTGAATGAGAATTGAAACTTTTAATTAATATTTTTCTTTGGTGAAAGTTTGATTTACATAGATGTAATTTGCATGAAATAAGCTTGTAATGTGATATTACAATAGGCCTTGGCATGTTCCCTTATATACGTTAAATTGAGAACATTTGGATGAGTTTAAAAATCTATAGATTTTAATTAAAAGAATTAATTAAAATCTATTTAATGGCTCCATTGGCTTAATTAAGTTTTTAACTTGATATTTGTGATGACTAGGACATGTATACTAGCATATATTAATTTGAGACCATTTGATGTTGTTTTAGAATTTAGGGAATTGATTATTAAGATTTAATTAAATTCCATTTTTTATTGTTCCAATGGCCTAATTCAGTTTTTGAATTGATATATGTAACGATCAAGTTATATGGTATAACATGTATTAATTATGGATCATTTGGTTGAGAATTGAAACCTAGGGAAATTAATTAGTTTATTTAATTAATTTCTGTTTACTTTGTATTAAGGATTTAATCATGTATTTGACGTTGGTTGTATGTTTAAATCATGATTTTGGATTTGCATTAAATTCATGAGTTTATGTTTTCAATATTGAATGATAATGCCATAGCGTGTAACGAATCGCACACTGAAGATTCGACATTTGTCATGCTTTAGTAGTTGTGGACTTAGAGCATGTATTGTATGTATTTTCAAATTTGGTTGTGCATGGTAGATAGTTGATTATCTTGTGCATACATGTTCATATATACGTTGTTACACAACTTGTTGATTTTGGAAATTTGGGGATGTCGTTGTTTGACTATGGCTAGGACAAGGTTCTAGTATGGGGGATTGTCCTTCTACAGTCTAGTGCGCACATAAGGAGGTTTACCATGGGCTAGTAACCCTAAAGTAACTATAGTGTCGGTCTGATCTGGCATGACGTCTAAGTATCCACTTTATTTGATTTCACATTTCATTTTAAGTTGATAACTAGATGATATCGTAACTTGTTGTTCCTTAGTTGATTTCCCGTTTTGAGTTTCAAGATGTTAATTTAGAGAAATCATGCTTATGCGTTATATTGGAAGTTCCAATGTTGGTTAAATTGCATCGATATTGTGATTTGTGTTTTAATGTTCAAATGTAGCTTAGGAAGATTCCTTAGACTCATTAAAACATAGACGCTAGGTGGCATGACCCACTTTAGTTGTTTTTGTATCTTAAGTTGCAAGTTGATAATTTTGAGAACCTATATCTTGTTGCCTTGTATAACATACTTCTATATTGTTTAAATTGCTTGGATAATGGGATTTATGGTAGAAATGATCTAAGGTAGCTTAAGATGCTCCCTGAGTCTCATCTTGACATAGACGTTAAGTGGCATGAGCCCCTTTAACATGTTTCACCTTAAGGTGATATAATTGTAAAATGCTAGGTCAATGCATGCTCATCTCCTATGAGTAGCTTTATGTTACTCACACACGTTGTGGGGACATTTTTCAGGTACAGGGACCTTGATTTGGGATGCACACTAAGCCATGGAAGTTTCGTAGACTTGAAGTATCATTTTCATGAAAATGTTGCCATGAAATCTTTTCTATAGCTTTATGTATCAAAACTTGTACCTTTGATTCTATTTATGTAATGTGTACATAAGTACACTATTTTCAATGTATTTGACATGTATGAGATGAGGCTAGAGGCTAATGACATGTATTTTGTATTCTATGCACTTTCGTTGATAAGGTTCACTATGAAAATATTGAAAAATCACGAGTTATTGCTTCATAACTTTTGCATCGGGTGTGGGAATTCCATTCTTTTTCTTTCATAGGGTCTCCATGATCATACATGAGGTGTGGCCAAGGGCCAAACCATATTTGATTTTCATATATATTCATAAATGTTGAAAATTGCCTTAATGGGAATATTATGAAAACTATGCGATTTAATATGTCATTTATGCACCAGAGTGTGCATTGGGTATGAAATTCATTTTCTACCATTCATTTAATATGTACAAGATGTGGCCAAGGGCCAAACACCATTTCGTTTTCATTTTTGCACTTTAGTTTCATACTTTGCATTTTGAGCTAAAATAGTAAAATTCGAGCCTTTAAGGGTTCATTTCCAAATCGGATGATGCAAAGTGTGCACGAGCACATTCATTAGGACCTACTTAATATGCATGAAGTGTGGCTAAAGGCCAAATGGTAATTTGAAATCATTTATTAATTTTATTTTTCAAATTTCCCATTTCTAGTTCATTTTTGCCTTTTTGGCCGTAGGGGGGTCGAATTTTGCATCGGTGGTATTTTAAAGCTGTAGACCATTGTACCGCATCCTAATAGGTAAGTTACATTTGTGTGCATGATCGTTTTCAAGAAAAACCTCATCCTTGGTGATTTGAGACTCTTATGGACTCATTTTACATTCTTATTGCATAATCTGATTTTAGGGTATTTTGGGATTTTTCTTCGAGAAATGAATTCCAGTCTTCACATGGTCACTTAGAAAACGTGATTTTAGGGGGGTTTCCTTCTTTGCGTTTTCCCAGAAAATGTCGTCTTGGTACCAAAAATCCCTCGTGAAGTTCAGCTTTCAGTTTTTCATTTTAGCAGCTTTTTAGCCTTCTTGATCTGATTTCTTAGAGGGACATTTTGGCCATTTTACTGTGAGTTTTTTTCATTTTCTCTCACGTTGCCAGGTAAAAAATTTGATTTCGGGAGGGGTTTCATTTTCGTATTTTTCCAGAAAAGTTTGTTTAATAGCCTGTTTCTGCACTCAAATCAGGACAGTTATTGTAGCAACTTTTGCCCTCTTGTCCAGTTCTGATCTAGGGGCATTTTAGGAATTTTTTTCTATTTTTTTTGTTTCCTTCTATTTACTCGGGTAGAAAACTCTATTTTAGGGGGGGGTTTCTTCTTCATGTTTTTTCATAAAATGTCATCTTGGACCCAAAAACCCTACGTCAAATCTGATTTCCTGTGCGCATCTACACTATTTGAAAAAGTCTGTTGTAAGAGCATTTTGGGGATTTCATGTCAAAAATAAAATTTTCTTTTGATATGGTCAGCTTTGAAAAATTATTTTGAGGGGGTTTCTTCTTCGTGTTTTTCCAGAAAACGTCGTTTAGTGCCTCAAAACGGCACACGAAATTCAGCATTTTGTCCAGGTTACTATTCATAGCCGCGGCGACGTCAAAACTTTGTTTTGACTTTTCTCTTCTATCCGAACTCCGAATCAAGTGATTCTTAAGTCTAACTTGATTAATTTTTCAATGTCTTCCCAGTCATGTGCTCGGTAGCACCCAATTTTATATTTTTCAGAAATGACCATTTTGCCCTTGGGGTTATTTTTGTACAACTTTCTTGTAATTCGCTTCCGCTACTTTTTTTGAGTTTCGTGACTTCACGGGAAATCATGGATGTGTCTCGGGAATAATATACATTCTAGGGATTTCATTTCCATGTAAAATGACTATTTTGCCCCTAGGGGCTTATTTATCATATTTTCGATCTTTTGCTTACACATCAGTTCTCATTGAGTTCCACGACCTCATGGAAGGTCACTTTGACTTCTTAGAGTCTTATTTTCTATTTTTGCTTCCGCATTCAGATCCGTTATCGGGTCAATCTTCGGTTCATCAGATGACTCACTAGCTTGAAAAACCAGGGCCGTCACAAGATAAGCCTATTTTTCCTTTAACCTGATCTTGCAAAAGCTTGATCCTAGGAATATAGCTTACATCTTAAAGATCCTTTATTTCAATGTAATTGAACAACTACCTCTTTAATGATGGCAAAGCTTCCATGTCATTATAAATTAGTAGAATGTCATCAATATATAGAATTAGAAAAAACAATGACATTACCCTGTACTCATATGGTTCATTCACTAAGAAATCTTCTGGTATCCTTTTGTAGATTAATTTTTCTTCCATAGGTATCACCCTACTAGAAAGTTCTAAAAGATCCCAGATTTTATTAGAATACATAGATTCCAACTCTAATTTCATAGTAACTTGCCAAAACTATCTGTATCCATATCGGTTCACGCTTCCGTGTAGCTTACTGGATCCAACTCATGTTTAATAGGGATGTCCATATCAGTCTCACCTAAAAACATGATTTTGTCGGATTGGATGTTAATGCTCCCACTACATTAGTGTACTGATGCAGGAATCTGTGTACTAGATGATGCAGACGCATCAATAGGGAATTCATATATAATTCTTAATCTCTATAATAAGTGTATTCATATGTGGTACATCTGGTACTTATACCGTATTCTCTAACATTATGCTACTATGTATATGATTCATAATATGATCCTCCTATAGATAAATAGTGAGTGTAAACAATCAACTTTTATTATTGAGATCATAAAATAATCCATCCTAGTGCCTTCAGAGTAGCCATCAAATCAAACATACCTATGATCTGCTTCCAACTTACTTGTCCATATCAAGCGCACATGTGCAAGACTATCCATATGTGCATATGATTCAAACTAAGATTTAGTTAAAAACACAGCTCAAAAGGTATCCTTGAGACAGACTAAGATGGAATGCAGTTCATAATGTGCATCGATATCATTAAGGCTAAACTCTAAAATGAAAGAGATAATGTAGTATAACTGATCATAAATCTAACCATGTTAAGCAGAATTCTCTTATTCCTATTTAACACCTCAATTCATTGAGCATCAATTATAGAAAACTGGTACACAACACCCTCATTGACCATATAGTCTTTGCACTATCCCAAGAAATACTCACATCCATGATCAGATCAAAGTGTTTTGATAAGTTTACCTAATATGTGCTCCACATCAGTCTTGGCACTCTCAGAATATACCAAAAGTTTAAGACTTATGTCGAATCAAGTAAATGTATCCAAAACTGAGTAGTCTTACTTGGATGTTCATAAGACCACACATGTCAATATATATCTACTCCAATTGTTTTTTATATCTATTTTATTGGCTGATTAAAGCCGTTAAAGTTATCTATCATTCAATACAAGATTCACAAGTTGGTTTAAGCTACCCTGCCTCACTAAGTAATAAACCTTCTTTAACCAATCTTTGAATATCATTTTGACTGATTATAACTCAATAATAGTTACTAAAAATACAATGATTCAGGAATAATAAATTTTTTCTTAATATTCAATCTAGAAGATGCAACATTAGTTTATACATCAGGCAAATATTAAGAGCTTGTGGTTATAGTATATTAACCATCTTTCAACATCAGTTTCCTTTGCCTTCAACTTACACTACCTTACTTCCTTTAACCTTTTGGAAACCCATGTTTTGTGCTAACCTGGTCCCATTATCATCCTTCTTCTTTTTCTTTACCCTTTCACTTGGGCCTAGAAGAAGATGGTATAGACTAGGTTAGACTGATAGGAACATCTATACTTTTGATTATCCCTTTATTTGTTACTAACTCTATAAGAATATCAACGAGTGTGAACTCAAACTGGTTCCTTATGTAGTTCACTTTAAAAGACCCGAACGAGTTTGGCAACAAGGCAATAATCATGTCAACTTAAAGCTTACCACTTAAGTTCACCCCATCGATCTCCAGTTAAATTTTAAATAATAAACAATCAGTTTCAAAATACGATCTTTTACTGGAGTTTCTCAGGTTATCTTGATAGTATTTAAGTCTGACGTAGTACTTAGGCATACGCTCTATCTAATCTCACCAAAACATCTCATTGAGATTTAACATGATGCTTAAAAATAATACAAATATTAGCTTTGGAGCGTATTTGAGATAAACTCTAAAATGTTGCACCGAGCCATATCATTTATCTTATTTCACTTATTAAAAGGATTAATGTTCTCTTGGGTATCTTAAAGTAAAAGGATTAGGTATAGGAGTAGTAAATACATTTTGTACCCTTACGTTGTGAACAAAATATCTAAGTTCCTTTTCCAGTCCGTATTAAAAAATGTCCAATTGCATTGAATATGTTAGCAAGCAGATTAAATGGATTAGACATAATTAATCTGAATATAAATGCATTCATACAATATGCAAAGTGAATTATTAATACTATCATGCATATTTAAAATTAAAATGAGTTTGTCAACCACATAGTATAATAAATCTCAATAGTATAGGAATTCATTATCACTATTAGTAAACAATCTCTTTTAATTAATGTGGGTCTCTCAACTTCGTAGTATAATAAATCACACAATCAATACGTCAATAATTTATCCTGATAGAAGAGTTCATTATTACTATTGTTAAGCGTTATTTGCTATTAGGCGAGCACTTCCATTAAAATAATATGTGGGTCCCTTAACCACTGCATGAAAAATCAGATAACCAATATGCCAATAACTTATCCAGTTGGCGGAGTTCATTATTGTTATTGACAAGAAAAACTCATTATTTTCATATCTCTTTAGACAATGCCTTATGTATATCTGAAATAATTCTCGATTTTGTTTACCCTTTCTAAAATCACCTAGTATAGACCACTCCATTGGAGATCTAATACTATTGATTTTAGATTGAGTATATAACGTTATTAATGCTCCAACGAAAAAACAAATATTAAATAAATTGCCATTATAAGCTTAGACTCTTTAAATCATGCGTGGGACCTTTTTTTAAAGATCTAACTATCATGAACATTTAATAAATATATTTTCATGAGACAACCATTTTTGTAATCTAGACTCTTTAAATTATGCATGGGGCCTATTTTTAAAGATCTAATAACAATTATTATAATAACGAAGGTTATGGGGTAATGTATAAAAATCCTCGCTCTCCTACTCAATTTTTAATTATTTATAATTAGAGTTTTCAATTCATGATATAATGCATGCAAAACACCTTGATTTTAATCCAATTAAATTTAGAAAATATCTGAACTTTTAAATGATTCACTAATATTTAATTTGAGGCACACTTTAAAAATAATTTAGAAAAATAATTTTTTGTTTCCCAATAAGTGCTCTCTAATTAATTAGTAATCAAATCCAATTAATTTTCATAATTTAATTAATATAAATCAAGTCATTTAGATAAAAATTATGGATCCAATGCATGAACAATAATAATTAGCAATTAATTATTCCATGCATTCCATACATCAATAAATAATAAACAAAAGCAAATAAAATGGCCAATGGAATCAGCTTTTAACATTTACATACAATTCCTATTGTACGGGCGTCCGCCAACGACTTGTAAACACCTGTAGGAAACTGGTACGTGCCTAGAGAAGCAAAATAGTGCTTGGGACACGCGTGAAGGGACTTGCACGCACTAGCACGCGCCTGGAAGAGCTACAATGCATCCCTACGCACTGGCACACGCCTGGGGAAGATGCAGCGCGTCACCACGTGCTCGGGGAGCGTGCAGCGCGTCCCTATGCGCTGGGGGGATCTTCATGTGTGTGGCACGCACCGCCACGCGCTGGTCAACCCTAGGTTAAAGCCTGGCGCATGCTCCTCGTGCGCCAATTAGAAAGGGCGCACCTTGGTGCGCCGCATTGGATCGTTGCCCATGAACCAATAATTCTAGATCCGGGCACACAGTATTAAGGTGTACCGCACCGCATCAGAACCGGTAGCCCTCCTACGGCACCGCCCTTGCCACTGGCGATGCTCTGGCCGTCGAAATTCCGTCGAAAATTACAGAAAATTCCAAAAAAATTAAATAAAGCCCAAAAAAAAATTCTAAAATTTTTTAAAAAATTCCTAAAAAATTCCAGAAAATTCCAGGGGCCTTATTTAATTCTCTTAGACCATTTTGAAGCTTCATAGTACCCATTGATGAAGATTATATGGCTTTGAAATTATATATACATATGAAATACAATGAAAAATAATTTAATTACATCATTGAACTTTCTAATAGCTAAATCAAAGCCTTAATTACATTCATCCAAAGATAAAATTACATTAAACCTATAAAGCTTCATCCATGTCCCAAAATACATCATCATCCATTCACAATTATACATACATCATCATCATGTATCAATATATATCAACATATTAAATTATACATCAACTACATTAATAAATATATATATATGCATATATAAATTTAGATCTATGAATGATGATTTTCATAAAAACATGATCTCTAGTAATGAATTAAACCATTCTCTGATACCACTATTGGGAAACGTGCAAGTTTTTAAAAACTTTTTGAGGGATTTTCATACATAGATATTAATTCATCACATACAGACAAGTTTTATGCAAAAATAAAATATGATGTAGCATTCAATTAATAGATTGAATACTTACATCAAAGGTTTGAGTAAACCTTTAAATCTTTCCTCTAAAGTGAATATTCTCACTTATTGTAGATCACTTAGCAAGATTATTTCTCCTTCTTCTTGATAGTAATCTTCCCTTTAGGAATAACCAATATACCTCGATGAATGACCTTGGAGGCAAGGCTTGTGGTAGCCTCCTTTAGAAGTGAAAGCAAACACTAAAAAACTAGAAAGAGAAAATATATTCCTTTGTCTTTAAAACATCTCCCCTAAAAATATACATGGACCCATGTATATATAGACAAAATAAAGATAAGAAAAGTAAACAATAAATCCTTTTCAATCTCTCACATATTTCAATTCTAGTGGTACTCCAATATTAACTTGGGCTATTGGTAAGAATCCCTTACGCTTACTATTTTCTTAGCTACTATAAATTAATAATTGATCTAGTCCATTAAACCATGAATCCAATTAAATTAATTTATCAATTAATTTTTACTACACTAAAAGAAATTAATTGCACTCCAATTAAATAGTAAAAAACCTTTAAGTCAGTGTTGCACTTTGACCCTTCTATGCATAATTTTTTATCGGATTATAAAGCCATCAATCCGACAACGTAATTAATATAATTATTTTGTTACTTTTGATTATTTCCGGCTTGATCACAATAAAATATTTGTTTGGCAAAAATAATAATTTACTAAATAAATATATAGAAAATATTTTGTCTAAAATATACGAAAGCCTTCGAATTTAATTTGTGATCAACCATAATCAATACAAAATAAATACAAATAGCACTGATGCAAATATTGATAATATAACCCTCTAACTATTAATTACATAACTACCTAAAGTGCCGATCTATTGATCCCAAAGTATCCGCCGAACAAATCAAAGTAATTATTAATTAATAAAAGAGTCTATACTTCTCTTATACTTAAGAGTCAAATGCCATGACAGTGATAGTGAGCAATTCCATATGACGGCTCTTACAATATATCTCAACTTAACACGGATCCAGTTCAAGTCTTAGTTAATAATGGGTCCATCCATAATTACCAACTATGAACAATTTATGATTACTATTTATACTCATGTATTGATTCGCCATCACATACATATATAAATATCTCTTGTAATCAAATGGACACTATCAATTCCATAATGAATTGAAACATAATACATTGAATTCACCAATTGTAGAAATCATAAATATTTCAGATATGTCAAGAACATATGTCACTATAATCCAAATAGGAATTTGCATTGTCAGGGTATATAAATCCCAACAATATGATCAAGGCAGTGCCTAAGCTTCGTGATTTATCTCAATTGCCATCTTTTGACTGTTAAGAATCAATGGCAAATTCCTTGTCATATGATCAGAGCAGTGCCTGAGCTTCGTGATTATTTCCATATTTTAATTTGAATGCTAAGGACTTTATTCATTGGACCCCCTCTCTTAACTCCAAATTTCTGTTTCTAGAACTATTTCAGCCCTCTCTCCTTCCCTCCATTAGGCTCTTGGTCCCAGCTTAATTTGTATCCTCAAACACTGTTTTGTTCTTTGGATGACAGTTATGGTAAAAAATACTTCCAACCAAAGATAATCTTTCTCTAGCCTTTTTACAGTGCCTCAAAATTTGCATCCTTTGTCACTCACTCTGCAGTTGAATCTCACTTCCACCTATTTTTTCGAATGCTCATTTTCTAGGCACATTGGGAACTTCTTCTAACCCTTGTGGCATTCATGTTCATCTGCAATCATGGGACCTTTTTGTTAGCTTGGCAGTCTCCTCATGGAATTTTCCTCGAAAATCCCTCAAATTCTTAATTCACAAGTTTGTTTTTGCTACCTCCATCTGCTTCATTTGGCGTGAAAAGAATGATAGATCCTTTTGCAATTCATCCATCTCTCTCTCTCTTTCTGCTCTTATTGGTGTGATTAGGGATACATTTAGTTAGATATATTATGTATATATATTGCTTTCTTTGAAGCTCAACAATGGTATGATTCCTTATCGAGTTATTTTTCTTGTAGAACTGTTGTTGAGTGGTCTCTTCCCAGCTATTGCATTCAATCCCCTTAGCTTGCTTTCTTTTGTTGTTATTGATCTTAGTTGCTTTTAGAATTTTGGCTTTTGGTCTTGTCTTGGTTCTTGTTCCCTCTGGCTATGCTGATGTTGTTGCATGATTAGTACTCTATGGCTTCCTCTGGCTAGCTTTGGGCCATATATTTTTAGCATGTGTAACTCCAGCAAGTCTGATCCATGAGATATATGATCCAGATTGCACATAGGAAAATTATCTTATGTGACTTTTTCTTTCATCAGTGTCACTTTTTACTCCTAGGAAATGCATTATTTAGTTACACAATTTTTCTAAATAATTGTATTTCTTAACTGCAAACACTATGTACCTTAAGGAATAGCTAGCTTTATAGATTCTTCCTCTTCAACTTTATGAATTCTGCTACAACACTCACTCTATAAGCATTTCTATCTATCATTCATATAATGATCTAATTCTGTAGGCAACCTCTGCGATCTCCTCTTCCTTACGGACAAGCAGCCTAAAATATCAAAAAATGGTGAATCAAATATCTCTTAAACCGTTAATAAGTGTCGTCCGACTTCATTCGTTCTTCTGATTTTGCTAAATTACTCTCCATAATGTTAAGTTTTTAACTGCTTGATCAAAATTCTTTCAATTCTAGAGTCTCTCTAATTTTATCTCATCTCTTGGCTTAATCTTGAGGAATGTATTTTTTTTATAGCATTGCTTTCTATTAATCGTTTTGCTTAAATGATACTTGAGGTTGTGATCTCTTTAATAGCATTGTTATTATTGAGTCCTGACTCTCATGGTTTAGAAAGTGGTTGTTGAGTAGATAACTAGTCCCTATTTGATGACTCGCACATGCTTGAACCTCTAGTATTGCTAGGAACTTGTTTTTCGCGCAAAAGATTTAGAACTTAATTTACATTATTAAAAGAAAGTAAGTTAATGATGATTTTAAAAGCTTTTTGTTCATATTTTTGGTATGAGATTCGTGTAATTTTTTAATGTAAACAGTTGAGTGTTCTGACAGAGCCTACAAAACCACACTTCATAATATCTAATACACATTTACAAGTTGTCAAATTCATAAACAATGAAACAAAGTGATTCAGAAAATTTTAAGTAACTCGAGTTAACATGGTTGTCACTAGTACATTGAAAACATTAAAATCTTCTACAACATTGCAAGATTACAATTCAAACAATGGAAAAAAAATTGTCCAGTAAATAGGAGAAGGCCAACAGCCAAAAACTAAGAGCAGCAACTTTAAAGACTAGTGCTGTTATTTTAACAAAAAACTAGAGTAAATAGTAATAATTATATAAAGGGAAGCAACTTCTTATTCTTCTACAAAGGCTAGCCCGGTCCAATTTTTAGTTTTCTCTCTCCCGGTTCAAGCTCTGTTTTTCTTCCTATCTCCCTGCTCAATCTCTTGAACTGGGCACGTCGTCAAAATCAGAAAATCCGGTTGTTGAAATAGAGTTTGTTGAAAATTTGTAGGAATGAATCCTATTTAAACTTCACTAATCTATGAGAAAGAAAGAAAGAAAAAAAATTAATAGCTCAGTTAAAATCTGGTGAAACATGACCAAGAAATCTGAAACTTAAAAGCTCAACAAGAAATCCGAAACTTAAAAGCTCTTGGGTTGATCAAAGCTAGCCAAGTTTTAAAAAATTTAGTTTTCAAATTTGGTCCAAATGTGAACGACTAATTTAAGCCAAAGAAAAAAATTGGCTTTTGAATTCCAAAATAGAACCCTTTGTGATAGTGGTAATCTATATAATGTTATTAAATCACTACAATGGAAAAATAAATTGTCTTACTACGAATTGTAATTAAACAATCAACCAAAAAACAAATTTTCAAAATAAAAATCCAATTCTGCCAATCACGAATACGAACTTGACAATCAATATATCATTTGCTTTTTCTTTCTATCAATTTCTCAGTAATCAAACAATGGGGGCTTCAGCAATACAACTTTTCAGCTGAATCACTTTCTCTGTTTTCACTTTCCCAATCTCAATGTAAAGCAAATGCACAAAGTAAAAGAACTAAAAAAAAAATCTTTTTTTCATAGATTTCTCAACCCTAAGCCAGTATACCAGTTTTACCATTGCTTGTAAACAACTCAAAATCCCCAGCAGTAAATGACCGATTTTTGCCAAAGGAGATGGATCTTTTCAAGTGTGAGTATGCATAATATTCTACTTCAGATACTGTAGTATCCTTCAAAAACGCAGAAACTGAAACTCCAACCCCTTCCCCTACACAATCACAAGATGGGTACAACTTAACAATGCTAACACTTGTTTGAAAACACATGAGACTAAATCAAAAACTCAGAACACTGCATAAAGCTAGATAAATAAATAATACATCATCTGAAAGCACATTTTTTTGGCGATAAAACTGTAGTTGCTTAAAATCCTAACATTTTCATATGCAATAAAAAGTCTCTTTTACTAGACAAGAAAAAGAGAAAGGGCTAGTCATTGCAAATGAATGCTATCGAGAAATTAGACCAACAGCAATGCAGAACACGATTCAATTTTTTCGCTCAAATTTGTGATTGGGAAATCCATTAAGTTGTAGATTAAAAATATACAGGCATTTTATCTGTAAAGGGTTACAAAAGACAGAAATCATATTACAGTTACGATTATCTCAAACATTAGAATGTATCTTTATCTTCCTTGATTGTTGGAGTTATGTGTTTCAAATTAATTACTTATTAATTTCCTAAAATTCCAACAGATGTCTTAATGAAGTTTTAATAAACTATAAATAAAGTTTTCTTCATTTAATGTATTAACTTACTTTAACTTATATGTTATTTATGGAAATTAAATACCTTCATTAATATAAGTTAATTACATCCCCATTACTAACCCCATTACTACTAGTATAAATAGTAGGCTTACGAATCCTACAATATACACTCTCTCTAAACTAGTTAGAGTTAATTAAAAGATATTTGAAAAGTGTTTTTTCAAATTATTGAGTTTGAGTGTGTGAGTTTCACATTTTCTGTTGATCGGACGGAGATAAATACACAGGTTCATGAAGAAGAAGTGCAACCTTCATGAACATACAGTTTTGATATCTGGGCTTAGTTGAATCCTGGAGATAGTGCTGCCACTTGTCTTCCGTTGCACGTGGGAGAGGCTTCAACTATCTTCAAGAAGCGATTATGCGCCTCTAAGCCTCGATATTCCCCATTTTAATATATTGGTTCCAACAATTTGTAGATAGTTTCTCTCCAATGGCTTCATCATCGTTGCTGTCCAACCCTATTTCTTCGGTTTTTCAACCGAATATCGAGGCTTTTGATGGTAAAAATTACTTTTGTTGGAAAGGAAAAATGGAATTTTTCCTTCGACAATTGAAAATTGCTTATGTCTTGACTGAGCCATGTCCAACTCCTCCAGGAGACAAGACGCCGTCTGATCAAGTTAGTTCGATCAACGAGAAGATCTCAAGGTGGATTGACGATGATTACTTTTGTCGTAATCATATCCTTAGTGGTATGGTCAACACCTTTTATGATCAATACTCGAAGAAATGCAAGACCGCCAAAGAGTTGTGGGATATTCTCAAATTAGTCTACACAACTGAGGAGGCCTGTACCAAAAATTTCTTGGCTTCTAATTATGTGGGCTTCAAGATTGAAGATGGAAGGTCAATCTTTGAGCAAGCACAGAAATTTCAACTCATAGCAAATGATATTATTGCTGCTGGAATGTCTCTTGATGAGAACTTCCATGTAGGGGTTATTATTACAAAACTCCCTCTATCTTGGAAGGATTTTCAGAATAAACTCATACACAAAAAGGAAGATATTACTCTAGAGCAATTAATGCAACACATCTTTATTGAAGAAGAAACCAAAAATCGTGATGTCAAGCAAGATTCTAAAGAAACAATAGTAAAAGCTCATGTTGTTGAGGAAAGGTCTCACAACAAAACCGTCAAGAAGAATCACAAGAAGAATGATTTGAAAGCCAAGTCTTCTGAAAGCTTCAAAATACGTTTTGGCTCTAGTGCAAATGCAAAAGACAAAGGGTGTTTCTATTGTCATAAGATCGGTCATTTTGCTAAAGATTGTCAAAAACGAAAGGCTGATCTCATGAACCAGAAAGAGCCTAAGAAATACGCTAAGGAAGATCTAACTGCTGTAATCACTGAGGCTTTTGTCATTGGAACCTCAGTGGAGTGGTGGATTGATACTGGAGCAACTCGTCATATTGCAATGAATCTTAACTCTTTCAAAACCTACGAAATAGTGGGGGATGGAATGTCACTGTTCATGGGAAATTCTTCCTCTTCCAAGGTTGTGGGTAAAGGAAGCGTGGACTTAAAGTTTACTTCCGGAAAAGTGATTACTCTGAAAGATGTGCTACATGTTCCAGATATTCGCAAGAATTTGGTGTCTGGTGCCCTCCTCTCCAAGCATGGATTCAAGATGGTTTTTGAATCTGATAATTTCATTCTGTCTAAGAATGGTGTGTTTGTCAGGAAAGGCTATGCTGCAAATGGTCTGTTTAAACTTAATGTTGAAAATGAAGTTATTTCTACTTATATTGCTGAGTCAATTGATTTATGGCATGGTAGATTAGGCCACATGAATTTTAAGTCTATTAATCAAATGGTTAATGAGGGGTTAATCACAGTTTGTGATAAAACACATATGGATCAATGTGTGACTTGTAGTAAATGCAAAATTACTAAGAAAACTTTCTATTCGATAGAGAGGAAATCCACTCTATTGGAATTGATCCATACTGATGTATGTGAAATGGACTTTTTATCACGTGGAGGGCATCATTACTTTATCACATTTATTGATGATAATTCTAGATATACCTATGTCTATACTTTACGATCTAAAGATAAAGCTTTAGACAAGTTCAAGGCATATAAAGCAGAAGTTGAAAAGCAACTGAATTCAAGCATCAAAGTTATTCGATCAGATAGAGGAGGAGAATACAACAAGTCCGAGTTTCAACATCTATGTGAAGATGAAGGAATCGAAAAATAACTGACAGCCTCTTATACTCCTCAACAAAATGGAGTAGCTGAAAGAAAGAACATAACTTTGACAGAAATGGTGAACTCAATGCTTACCAGTTCGGGCTTACCTAAAAATATGTGGGTAGAAGCTTTGTTATCTGCTTGCCACATTCTCAACAGAGTCCCACATAAGAAAGTCAATATGACTCCATATGAAGTGTGGAGAGGAAGAAAGCCGAATGTTAATTATTTCAGAGTCTGGGGTTGCTTAGCTCATGTTAGACTACCATATCAGCAGACGTCGAAGATTGGTCATAAAGGCATTGATTGTGTATTTATTGGTTATTCAACAACCAGTAAAGCCTATAGATTCTTAAATTTGGAGTCTCCTTCGCCTCATACAATCATCGAGTCAATTCATGCGAATTTCTTCGAGAATATTTTTCCGAAGAGAGAAGGTAAAAATGAACATGATATTCCTTTAGATTCTAATACAATGAAAAGAAAATCCTCTGATCCTTCAAAAGAAATTGAACCAAGGAGGAGCTCCAGAATTGCTAACCAAAGTCCTTTGGACCAGATTTCTATACTCTCATGATCGAGAATGAGCTTGTAACTTATTCCGAGGCGATGTCCTCACATGATGCTCCATTCTGGCGAGAAGCAATCGATGATGAAATGCATTCAATTATGTCCAACAATACTTGGATGTTGGTGGATCTTCCTCCTGGTTGCAAGTGGATCTTCAGGAAGAAATTAAAGTCAGACGGAACGCTGGATAAGTACAATGCTAGATTGGTGGCAAAAGGTTTCAAGCAGAAGAAGGAGATTGACTATTTTGACACTTTTGCTCCTGTTGCAAGAATTCCTTCTATCAGGCTTTTGATTGCCTTAGCTGCTATCAATAATTTGATAATTCATCAGATGGATGTAAAGACTGCTTTCCTCAATGGCGATCTAGTAGAGGAAATCTATATGGAGCAACCTGAGGGGTTTGTATTACCTGGACAAGAAAAGAAGGTGTGCAAATTAATCAAGTCATTATACAGCTTGAAACAAGCTCCTAAGCAGTGGCACACGAAATTCAAGAAGGTGATGATATCTGCTGGATTTAAGATTAATGGAGGAGATATGTGCATCTTTAGTAGATTTCAAGGAAACTCTGGTGTCATAATCTGCCTCTATGTTAATGATATGCTCATTTTTGGGACAGACATGGAAAGTGTCATAGAAACTAAGAAGTATTTAACTTCTAGTTTTAACATGAAAGATCTTGGCGAGGCTGATGTGATTCTAGGAATCAAAATCGAGAGGTTCCAAAATGGTCTAGCACTTACGCAGTCCAGCTATATCGAGATGATTCTGAAAAAGTTTAATCACTTTTCAGATTCTACAGTCTCTACTCCAATTGATCCTAGTGCGAAGTTGGTACGTAATCAAGGTAAAACGATGGATCAACTCGAATATTCTCGGATTATCGGTAGTCTTATGTATGCAATGTACTGCACAAGGCCAGATATAGCCTTTGCAGTGGGTACTTTGAGTAAGTACACAAGCAATCCAGGAAAGGAGCATTGGAATGCTTTGCTGAGAATCCTAAAGTACTTGAAAGGTACTATGGATTATGGATTGCACTGTGGCAAATTTCCAGCTGTAATCGAAGGGTACAGCGATGCTACATGGAACTCTGATAGAGAAGACTCATTATCTGTGACTGCCTGGATCTTCACATTGGGTGGAGCAGCGATTTCATGGAAATCAAAGAGGCAAACATGTATAACTCATTCCTCTATGGAATTGGAGTTTATAGCACTTTCCTCTACCGGAGAAGAAGCTGAATGGTTGAAAAGCATATTGGAAGATATCCCGATATGGAACAAGCCAATACTACCCTTGACAATATATTGTGACAATATGGCTGCAATACTTTGAGCTAACAGCGAGTGTTACAATGGAAAATCTAGACAGGTGCAATTAAAGCACAATCATGTGAGAAGGATCCTAGCTGATGGAATTATTTCTACTCAGTATGTGAAGTCCAAATCAAATCTGGCAGATCCATTGTCAAAGGGCTTGGGTAAGGACCAAGTGTTCGAGACATCGAAAGGGATGGGATTAAAGCCTGTAATTGAATAAGTTGTACTGTTATAGGAACCCAACCCAGTGATATTTCTCCTGGGTTCAATGGGAAAAACAAGTAATATAACAACTTGTGTGAGCACATCAATGTTCTTTTCCCTATAATGTGATGTGGTGCTCAATCCTGTAACCGAGGAGGTTGAAATTTAGATCTCTTAATGAATCTATAGATCGATTTTCGATTGGAGTGTACAGGATCACTCTTGATAGATTCACCGTATAATCAATGAGGAGGCTGAGACATGAGTCTCTTAATGAATTCTATAGATCGGATTTCCGATTGGGGTGTACACAATCACTCTTGATAGATTCACCGATTTATCTTGCAATGAAAAGGGTGAGATTAAAATTCTCTTAATGAGTCCATAATCAGTATTCGGTTGGAGTGTGCAAGGTCACTCTTGATGGACACACCGATCTGAGTGTGGAAGTAGGGTCGCTTTTATAGGATCCAGACAGGCTTGATCCTTAACGACACTTAGAAGTACGGATTCCGAACATATAGCCGAAATGTGTCAAGCTTTAGTACATTATCTCCGAACAGAAGTGTGTGTGTAGTATTTCTTCTTCATCAATGTGGTTCTTGGTTCAAGACATCGTTCACCAAGTTCCTAGATGAAATCAAGGATACTTATACTAGGTAATGGTTCAAGTCCAAAAGACACCATTATTGATGCACATAACTGTACCGATCAACAAAATGAATTTGAAACAAGTGCGGGATTGTTGGAGTTATGTGTTTCAAATTAATTACTTATTAATTTCCTAAAATTCCAACAGATGTCTTAATGAAGTTTTAATAAACTATAAATAAAGTTTTCTTCATTTAATGTATTAACTTACTTTAACTTATATGTTATTTATGGAAATTAAATACCTTCATTAATATAAGTTAATTACATCCCCATTACTAACCCCATTACTACTAGTATAAATAGTAGGCTTACGAATCCTACAATATACACTCTCTCTAAACTAGTTAGAGTTAATTAAAAGATATTTGAAAAGTGTTTTTTCAAATTATTGAGTTTGAGTGTGTGAGTTTCACATTTTCTGTTGATCGGACGGAGATAAATACACAGGTTCATGAAGAAGAAGTGCAACCTTCATGAACATACAGTTTTGATATCTGGGCTTAGTTGAATCCTGGAGATAGTGCTGCCACTTGTCTTCCGTTGCACGTGGGAGAGGCTTCAACTATCTTCAAGAAGCGATTACGCGCCTCTAAGCCTCGATATTCCCCGTTTTAATATATTAGTTCCAACAGGTGAAACAAAGTACAAGAAACAGCACAATTGAAAATGAAATGAAGCTTACCATGTGTGACAAGCAGCAAGTTTTCCAAAGGGAATTTATCTGCAAGGGCTTTAATAATCTGTTCATACCTAGTCCTTGCACCAATCACGGTCTCTTCCCATTGTGGCAAGTTGAGTACCTCGAGCAAAGAATGTCAGTACATATGATAATTTTTGCTGATCTGCATATGTGCTAATACACACCAAGAAATTCTCATTTATAAAGGAAACATTAAAGGAATATGTATTGAGTGTACCTCTGTTCCAGCTGGTAACAAAGCTTCAAGCTCCGAGATCTTAAAATCAAAATTTCCATCTTTAGGAGCGATACCAGCTCTTATGGCTTCCCGTTTCAACATCTCACACAATCAGTGACATGCTTCCTTATCATTTCTCTCCAAGTAGAGTTCCTACTGTTGATGGGTGGTGTCTCTTGCTTTTTTGTATAAGGTGATTATTCACCTGTTGGAGTTCCTTTTTGTTAATAATGGGCAAGAACATCTTTGGGTTGGTAGTTTCCCAATGTTTGCTGGCTTCTCATCCTCTTTAGTGGGATACATGTGTTGGTATTGTAAGTTGTGGAGTAGTTATCAAGTAAATTGCCTCTACACATCAGACTTCCATGGTTGATTTTGGTCTGAGCTATCCCTCTTGGCTAATGCACTTCTTTTCTTTTTCTTTTTTCCTCTTTTTCTATTTTTATTTTTTGGTTGTTGTCGGGAGGAGTGGAACTTCACTTCTTATCTTGCATATCTATATATGCTTCATGGTTCAACGTCTCACACAATCCGTACTCAACGGAGACCCAAAAAATGTATAAAAAGTGTTCAAACATGTTACCTTCGGCCTTATTGTGGATTTGATTTTCCAAATGTGAAGCAATTATTCCATAGGATCAAGAAACAGAGCATCATGTTATAGATGTACACTAGAATATGTACTTCGGGTTTGTAGTCTTACCTTGTTTTATAACTTCTACGTGTATTTTTTTAGATTGAGGTTCATTCAATGATTTAATGAAAATAAATAATGCTAGAGAAAAAACTAGTAAGAAAGTAGACAACTAGCATTTAACACAAGCACAAAAAGTCTCAGCAATAAACAAGATCGAATTCATCATAATTTTGCAAATGTAAACAAGTTATAAAACCATGTTCAAACTCTTAGAAAGCTAGTGTTTCATACAATAATAACATCAATCTCCAATTAAAGATGAATTCTGACAAAAATGAAGCAAATCTGATTGAATTTACCTATGAGTGGACGAACATGAATATAATGCTGTTGGATTTATGTCAGTGTGGTTTTTTTTTTACTTGGTAGCACCCATATGTTTTGATTCCATTTGGTGCCTTAGTAGTCTCTCTCTAATAAATTAATTATATCCAATTCTATTTTCTCTATTTACAGTTTCAAAATCGATTATCATCTTCTTTTGGGTATTAGAATATGATGACGGACACTACAATGAGGATATCAAGATAAGAAAAACACAAGACCAATTGGGTTGCCTAGAAGAGTGAGCAATTGCCTTAATATTTTGATTTTTTGTGGGTATTGCTCCTTGCCAAGTTACAATTTTTGTGGGTATATATATATGTCAACAATGATGGAATTATACATTGAAATCTTTAATGAATATAAGACTTCTTGAAATTTATTTGTTCGTGATTGGTGGGATTTGCCCTTTTTTATTTTTTGTATGACTTGAGCTATTTTTTTGCATGCATCTGATGTTATTGATATGCACAAGCACCGGATTTTGCGTTGTACCTTTATGGTAGATCACCTTCAACCCTATCCTAGCCTCATCTGTAAGGTAATGGAAAGGGTCGGATCTATCAGAACAGATCAGGCTATCTATCAATCGATTTTCTAGGTGGAGCCGACGGTTAGTGCTACAGCTAGCTTGTCTTTCAATGGATAATTAAAGATAACAAGATTTTAAGGCTTGGTGTGAAAATATATGGCTTTGGGTGGAGTTTTGGTTGTGTCATATTCGTGAAAAAACAGGCATATAGTTTTGAGTTGGATCTAATGAAAAACAGGCATACAATTTTTTTTGGGTGAAAAAAAAAAATTCACTTTTCACAAGGGGCAAAGATCATTGTGGAAAGTTACATTTCTAACAGGGGATATGTCCGTCGTAGAAAATGACACCTTCTACAACAGGTATAAGTACCCGTTGTAGAAAAATCTACTTTCTACACCAACCATTTCCCGTTGTTGAAGTATGAACTTCTACAACGGTCTAAACCTTTGTCAAAAATTCCCTTTCCATAACGTGCTGAAACCATTGTATAAGACCCTGAGTCAACAACGACAGGGGATACCATAACGGGCCATGCCCATTGTAAAACTGTTTTTCGCCTCTTGTTAAAAGTCATTTTTTCTTTTAGTATACATAATAGCGTTCTTATCCAAGACTTGGTGATTAAGAAATGCAATACAGTATATACACTCTTACTCTAGGACCACAACAACGTGTCACACCTGAGCTTCAAGTAAAAAGACCAAAGTGCCCTTGCAAGTTGTCATTCTCAGCTTCAAACTGTTGCTGATACTGTATAATTCACAATGCAGACTAATTCACATGTGCTCAATGCAATGAAACTATCTGAACAAATGTATTAAAATATAACATAACTGTGAAATGACTATAGCACCCCTGAATACCCCTGTAGCCAATTTTCATATACTGAACCTTAATTAACATAATGAGCAAGCCTTAACAAGCTAAATAGCTGCAATGTACGTACTATCTTAAACCATTGTGAAATTGTGTCACAAGATGGAAAAATACTATACTACCCTTGAGAGATTATATAAGGCACTATGCATAACAATGGTGATGATACAAACCCTTGACATTTTTTTTTTTTTTTTTTTGATAATTAAGCCCTTGACAACTTTAAAACACCAAATTTTGGCATTAAAGAGGCAAACACAAATTGTTACTAAGACCAACAACTATATATATTACTACAGTGTACATGCATCCAATCTTATTATACATATATATATACACACACACATTATATACACACTTAGTACCCGAATTTGGGGAATTTTCGTGATGGTTGGAAGAGGAATTACAAAGACTTGCTTTGTTTGGCTTTAGTCTGAAGTCTGGTTGGAAGAGGTAATACAGAGACTTGGGCTTTGTTTGGCTTTAGTCATAAGTCCGTAATAAGATAGGTTGGGTGAGATGAGGTTGAATGAGTTGAGTTATCTCATTTTGATTGGTTGTTGGTATTTTAATTGCCATATCATTAACTTGAGTATAAAACTCTTAAAAATAAGTAGTTTTAGATGGCCAAAAATCACCTCCATTCCAACAGTGACGAGAAACCGAACTCGTAAAGGAAAAATCAACAGAAAAAATTTATTCACAAAATTTGAGAAAAACGAAAAGGAAGGAAAATGACCAGGTCATTACACAAAGTGGAAAGCCACTTATTACCAGAAACACCATACTCTGCAATCATTAAATACCATTCCCTGATGAAATCATCCTCCTTCTCAATTTAGAACATTAATTTTGAGATGACCTTTTTTATTCCTTCAATGCGTTTAAAAAAAAAATAGTAGATTCTTCTACGCATTAGTTATTAAGTGCCAAACATATAAATGATGCTTCATTGCCGGCATGACCTGTAAGATTAATTGACTTAATACCCATGTTGCAATATTGCAAATACAAAAAAATACAACTGAAATAATACGATTGTTTCAGCATACCAAGTGACAAGAATGGAGATGAATGAAAGTTATTCACCTGTTTTAATACCTTCGCCATTGCAGCGTCTTGATCCGTAATAATCGTCTTTGGCACTTTTCGGCCCCAATGTTTCAAATAACCAGATAAACGAATCCGTTGTCTCATCATACATTAAGGCTGCTCCAAACACAGCGATCTCCCGGTGATGATTCATACCCAAGAAAATTGCAAATGGTCTGTTGCCGTGTACCACTTTGTACATTGTGTCGAAATTAATAACATCGCCAAAATGGCCATAATCAATGATCATTCTAGAATCTAACCAGAATATGTTCATAATCATTTGCTCAGTATCCAATTGCAAAGAATAGAAGAATGAAGGATCTTCACAAGCACGCATCTTAAAATAATCCACAAGCCATAACGCCTCTCCATAAAGAAGCTCCTTTTGTCTTCGGGTCCTTAGATAATTTTTAAGATCCACTTTCAAGTACCTAACTGATTCTTTGCCACCAGATTACCTTCTCATCAACTCATATGCATTACAAGCCGGAACTCCTGAATCCAAAGCCAACTCAACATCAATGGCCTGGACTGAGGAAATTCATCGCGAACAGCATCATATGGCTGTATTCAGGAATTATGAATGGATGGTTATGACTTTCTACAAATTTAGAAACTATGTACTTTGCCTTTGTCTTGTTATATCTAAGAACTATTCGTGCACCGCAATTGGTTCGTGTTTCAGGCCAGGGAGGCTTTCTAAATACATCCTGTTTGTCAGTCCCCTTCACACCCTCCTCCTTGCTACAAAACACCCTTAATGTAATTATTCCCTTAACTTTATTGCCATATGCCTCTTCCTCACTATCAAACTCCATTTTATTCCTTGGTTTCCATTTAATCACTTCCGATTCTACAGCAAGAACGTTTCATCCATTTGTTGTGTCTTGAATATTATTTACTTCACCTTCCATCTGAACAGCTCAAATACAAAACCTTTTCTCACATATGCAAAAAATATTGAATTAACAAAAAAAAAAAAATTACTTCTACATCCCAAGTATGTTCCATCTCAATGGCTCAAATACAAAACATTTTCACATGTATGACCAATCAAATAAAAAAACCTTTTCACATGTATGACCAATTAAATTGGGTTAAATAATAATAAATAAAAAAAACCCCTGAACTATTGGTGTGACGGCCTTGGTTTTTCAAGCCAGTGCATCCTGTGATGAACCGAAGATTGACCTGATAACAGATCCGAATGCGAAAGCAAAAACAGAAAACAAGACTCTAAGAAGTCAAAGTAACCTTCCATGAGGTCATGGAACTCAATAAGAACTGATGCGGAAGCAAAAGATCGAAAAAATGACAAATAAGCCCCCAGGGACAAAATGGTAATTTTTTAAAAATATGAATATGGACTCAAGAATCACATGATTCAGAGTTTGGACGAAGGAGAAACGGCATGATAAAGAAAAACGAGCACTTAAGGCTAAAAGGGTAAACTGGTAATTTTTCAAGAAGATCTAAGTGTTACCAAGCACACCATTGGAAAGACAGCAAAAAATTAATCAAGTTCAAAAAATATTTCACTCAATTTGGAGTTTGGACGAAGGAGAATGAGCAAAAATAAAAGTCGACGTCACGACATCGAGATGAGCACCCTATGAGCACCCCGACAAGCACCATGACATGCTAGGGGAAGAAAAGTTCCAGCCAGAACTGAGAGCAGAAACGAGGTCCGAAACAAATTTTTTTTGGGAAAACACAAAGAAGAAACCCCCCTTAAAATCGAGTTTTCTACCAAACCATGCAAAAGAAAATAAAAATAAAAAACTCACTGTGAAATACCTAAAATGAAGAGGTCAAGAGGGCCAAAAGCTGCTATAGCAACTGTCCTCATCTGAAAGCAAAACGGGCTATCAAACGAATTTTTCTGAAAAAAACACCAAAAAGAAACCCCCCCTAAAATCAAGTTTTCTACCTGGTTACGTGAAAGAAAATGAAAAAACACATTGTGAAATACCCAGAATGCCCCTCCATAAAATCAGGTCATGAGGGTTAAAAAGCTGTTAAAATGCAAAACTGAAAACTGAACTTCGCGAGGGATTTCCGGTACCAAGATGACATTTTCTGGAAAAACACGAAGAAGAAGCACCCCTCCCCCCCCCCCCCCCCCCCCCAAATCACGTTTTCTAAGTAACCATGTGAAGATCGGAATTTATTTCTCGAAGGAAAACCCCAAAATGCCCTAAAACCAGATTATGCAAAAAAAATGCAAAATGAGTCCATAGGAGGCTCAAATCACCAAGTGTAACGATCCTGGATTTTTTAACCCAGTGTCCAGTGATGAACCGAAGATTGACCTGATAATGGATCCAGATGCGGAAGCAAAAGAAACAAGACAATGGTCTCTTAAGGCATAACACACCTCTAAGACCCTAAGATGACATTCCATGAGGTCACGGAACCCAAAGGAATAACCAGAAGCGAAAGTTAGAATGAAATTAAATGTCACTTGGTACCCTATGGCACCAATGACAACCAAAGGAGCAAGATCTAGTTCAAACTAGACCATGTGTGCCATAGAATGGCTCAAACAAGATAAACAAGGTCCTGTAGGAACAACAAACGAAGTTAACCTATCTAGGCAACAAGCCAAACAAAACCTACAAGGCAGCTCTATTTCGGTCGACCGAAATGGAGCTTCAGTCTACCGAAATGAGCCAGGAAAAGAAGGGGAAATAAGCCTTCAGTTTGGTCGACCGAAATGACAAACCGGTCGACTGGTTTGTGGCTCGAGATGAAAAATGGCTACTAGAATTGAGTTTTCACTGTTCAATTGAAATTCAAAGGGCATCAGTCGACCGAAATAAGCCACCGGTCGACTGAAACAAGTCAAAAATGTGAAGAATGAACCTGCTATGCACCAAAACTGAAAAAGATACTTTAAGTCTCATTTGCATCCCCTTTGGCATGATTAATTTACATTATATTCTAATGTGTGATGGTGTAAACATACACGTAAGTGTAATATGATATTTTAGACGTGCTACAATGGCCCATGGCCTTATTACATTTCATTTACAAAATTTGACATGCTAAACCTTCAAAGGTTGGAAAATTACATTTTTAGACAAAATCTAGCGCCAAATGAGTATAAGTGAAATTATAAACATGCTTGGCCCTTGGCCTCATGTCATACACGTCAAATACTGTAATGACCCGAATTTTCATGGATATTTTTTTTTCCGTTGTCTTTCCTTTCTGAGTTCAGTTCCTCTTCACTTAGTGTCATCTCGAGTGCTCTGGAGTGATTTTCGAGACTTTTTTCTATGGATTGACAACTTCCTTTAAGGACCGAATCGTTTCCACATTTTTCGTTTTTCGACACTATTCACTTTTCGTCCTTTTCCCTATTTTGTCTTTTCCCCATTTGACACTTTGTTGGCGTAACCACACTTCTTGTGTTCGGAGTTGGTTTTTGACTTCATGTATCTCCATCTTGAGTGGTTTTCACGAAATACGTATCTTTACTTTTGCAAGAAAGTACTCTGGTTGCTCCCGGTGTCCATAGGGGCATGGATGCAAAGTTCTTTGAAATTATTTTCTTTTCTTGGGGTGTTTTTCATAAATATCTTTTGAAGATATTTTATTTCAGGGGTTTTTAAGAAAATATTTTTGGAAGATATTTTCATTCTGGGCCATAAGTGCAGTTTTCACTTTTTGGAGGGGCCATTGTGCAATTAATGAAAGTTATTGCAAAATGTCTTGTTTTGAGCCTGGATCCTCGTACGGGATTCATTTTCACATTTCGTTGAGTTGTGTACTCTTGGAATTTCCTCCTGGTCGATGTTTTCCAGTTTCAGGGTTTCTGGCCCTAGTTTGCGCCAAACTTGTTTTATGCATAACTTTCTGGTCGGGACTCAATTTTCAACGTTGTTTCTTCTGTTGTTCATATTTTATCATTTTGAATCTTTGTTGTTCACAAAGTTTCGCCATTTGAGCGTGGCTGCTCAAATTTTACTTTTTCGGACCTAGCAAGGCCCGTTCGGGGCACTTTTTGAGATTTCTATAAAAGGGGGGTAAGATATTTCATTTTTTATCTTCTCTCCTCTTCATGCACGACCTGGAGCTCCCATGGCAGCCTAAGGGGTGCTGCCATCTTCTCTCTCCTCTTTTGGTTCACTTTTCCTTGATGGAAAGTCTTCGGCCTTAACGTTTGTTGTTCCCCTCGCCGTGCTCTACCTTTCCCCCTTATTAGAATTCAGTTTTGACCATTTCTTGAGTTTGGTTTTGAGGTCAAGTTATGATTTTGATGGGGCTTTCATGGGGGTTATGTTCACGGCGTTGTCCCCGATAAAACCTAGTAGTTTCGTCGGATTCGGAGCCGTTCCATTTTGATGGCTTTTGAGATTTTCATCTCAAATTGAGGTAGGGGATGTTCTAGGCTTTTGTGTGTGTTGTATTGAGTGTTTAGCATGATTATACAACTTAATTTCATGCCTTGTATCGATTCTAGAAATTTAGTATTAATTATTTCTTTGTATGAAAGTTAATTCACAAGGATGTGTATAACTTAGAATGGAATTGTGGCGTGCTAGAAAATCATGTTTTAATATGTTTGTTAACATATATTAAATTGGGATTAATTGAATAAGAATTGCATATTTTATTTAAGATTTATCTTTTGTGAAAGATTAAATCCCATGGCCGTACCTAGCATAAAATTAACTTGTGATATGCTTTTAAATTATGTCTTGGCATGTTGTTTAACATACTTTAATTTGAGAGCATTTGGACAAGTATGAAAATCTAGAGATTTTAATTTAAATGATTAATTAAAATCTAATTAAGGGTTCCATTGGCCTAATTAAGTGTTTAACTTGATATTTGTGATAACTATGACTTATGTTCTAGCATATGTTAATTTGGAACCATTTGATATTGTTTTAGAAGTTAGGGATTTGATTATCATGATTTAATTAAATTCCACTTTATTGTTCTTATGACCTAATCGAGTTTTGATGTGGTGTATGTAATGACCATGCTTTATTGTTTATCATGTATTAATTGGGGGCCATTTGATTGAGATTTGAAACCTAGGGAATTTAATTAGTTTATTGATTAAATTTCGTTTCTATTGTATTATTGATTAACTCATGTATTTGACATTAATAGTATGTTTAAAACATGACTTTTGACTTATAATGGATTTATGAGTTATGTTTCAATATTAGATTATATTGTTATAGGGCGTAACGAATCGCGCTCTGAAGATTCGACATGTGATGTTATTATAGCGCGTAACGAATCGCGCTCTGAAGATTCGACATTGTCATCCTATAGTAGTTGTGGATTTAGAGCATGTGTTGTGTGGATACAATCTACTTGTGCATGGAAGGTGACTTAGTGCATTATATAAATTACGTATAAGTTGTGAACTTATTTGATAATTTTGGAGTCTTGGGACATTGTTACTGTGATATGGCTAAAGTTCGGCTTTAGTGCGGGAGGTATGAGTTCTCCCCAATTGAGATAGTGTGCACTAGGGTGGTCTTCCCAGTAGGTTAATGCCCGGAATAACCAATTTGTTCTTGGTTTAGTCCGAGATGTGATGTCTAAGTCTTCCACTATTTGTTTTCGCATTCAATTCCAAGTTATCAATCATGTTTATATTGTGACTGTGGTTTTGGCTATTGGTGATTTGATGTTGTTAAGTACATCCATACTAAATTGCTATATTTAGTTGATTTAGCATTTAGATTTCAAGTTGATAACTTTGAGAATCTATATCTAGTTGTTTTGTGCAAGCATGTTTCTATCTGGTTGCTTTGTGTAAGCATGTTTCTAACTAGTTGCTTTGTGTAAGCATGTTATATCTTGTTGCTATGTGTAGCATGATCTTATGTTGTTGAAATTGCATAAAGGATGTGTTTTATGCTAGAAATGATCTTAGGTAGCTAGGATGCTCCCTGAGTCTAACCTTTGACATAGACGTTAGGTGGAATGAACCACAATGATTAAATCATGTACACTTGTAAAACGTAGGTCGATGCATGCTCATTTCCTACGAGTAGTTTTATGTTACTCACCCCTATGATACTAGGGCATATTTCAGGTACAAGATACAAGATTGGAGATTGCAATTGCTTAAGTGATTTGCTGAGTTGAGCTTCTTTAGAAACATTCTTGTTCACATGCAAGTGTTAGTATGTTAATGATTTGTCTATGAAATGTAATTTTTCTAACTTGGAGGTCTGACATGCCAAATGTTATAAATGTATTGTAATGAGGCCATAGGCCATTGTAGCACATCTATTTTATCATATTACATACACTTGCATGCTCACTTTGGCAAACAATACCTTCCTTGATGAAACAAAAACCTAAAGTTGCATATTTTTGGGTTTGACCCTATTCTGTTACAGGGGCATTTCGGGTATTTCAAAATGAATTTTTTTTCATTTTTCCTTATGATTCACATAGAAAACTTGATTTTGAGGGGGGTTTCTTTTTGTGTTTTTCCAGAAAACATCATCTTGGTCCTCAAAAATTCATATTTTTCCAGAAAATCCTTACTGCCAGGTTTTGCAAAATTTTAGTACAAATGTAGTTGGTACTATTCATCAACTTTTTTTTGAAAATCATCACGACCGATCCGAAACTTCCAGAGGTCTTGTAGGTGCATTTTAAGATTGCATTTTCAATTTAGGCAATTTAAAAACCTCCCGAAGCCCTATTTCGAAAACTTGGGCAGTAGCTCGGATTAGTTTTTTTCCTCTTGACCTGATTTTCTTGGGGGCATTTTGGGCATTTTACAATGCATTTTTTTTGTTTCCGTTTGAGATCAGGGTAGGAAACTTGATTTTAGGGGGGGTTTCTTCTTTGAGTTTTTCCAAAAAAATCCATTTAGATGTCCGTTTTTACTCTCAGTTGCAGCAGTGGTGGGTTGTCCTCGTCGGGCCGCCACGCCATCATTTTTGTTTTTGACCTTTCTCCCCCGTCCGGACTCCAAATTGAGTAAACTTTTTTTTTGAACTTGACTAATTTGTTATTGTCTTTCCAGCAGTGTGCTCGATAGCACCTGAATCCACTTTTTGCAAAATAACCATTTTGCCCCTAGGTTCTTTTTGTCCGTTTTTGAAACGACACTTCTGCATTTGTTTCTTTTCGGTTCTGTGACCTCATTGAGTGTCACATTGGTGTCTTAGAGATGCATTGTATCTCTATAGACCGTTGTTTCACCTTTCGCTTCCGTATTTCGGATCCATTATCGGGTCATCTTTTGGTCATCATTGACGCACCGGGTTTACAAAACTTGGGCCGTCACAAATACGTTACAAAAAGTATACTTATGTACACATTACATATTTAAAACAAAAATACAAGTTTTTACATATAAGCTACAAAAGGGCACTTCATGCTAACATCTTCATAAGAATGATACTCCAAGTCTATGAAACTTCCATGGCATAGTGTACATCTCAAATCATGGTCCTTGTACCTGAAAAATGTCCCCACTACGTGGGTGAGTAACATAAAGCTACTCGTAGGAGATGAGCATGCATCGACCAAGTATTTGACAATTATATCACCTTAAGGTGAAACATGTTAAAGGGGCTCATGCCACCTGACGTCTATATCGAAGTGAGACTCAGGGATCATCCTAAGCTACTCATGCAATTTAAAGTGAACAACGGCATACAAGTATACATGCTCAAGTATACTAAGCAATGTTAAAACATGTTATACAGCATACAAGCATACATTTCCAAGTATACTAAACCACATTAAGACAAGTCATGCAATGTCTAAGCATATTTACACAAGTATGCATTTTATATGAAAATCTCGTAAATCAAGTATACCGATACAAGTATATTAAGCTAAGAGAGATACGCCTAAAATAAGTATACACGGCACAAGCATACTAAATGAAATCTAAACTCATGGAGCAAGTATACAAGTTCAAGTATACTAAATAGTATTCAAATATCCAAAGCAAGCATTAATTCTCGAGCTACAAGTAATCCATGATTAACAACTTAAAATTAAATGTGAAACCAAATAGTGGAAAAACCAGGACATGTGGTTGCTAGACCAAGCAGGTATTTTCGGGTAATTACGACCCACAAGGTACCACCTAGTGCACAATTATGACTTAGAAGACTCTTGTCTCCGTACTAGAGCAAAACCCTAGCCATCACATAAATTATGTCCTCACAAGCTATCCAAAACCAATAAGTTCAAAACTTATACAAATCAAATGCAAGTTACCACATTCCATGCACAAGTAAGGTTGAATCCACACAATTCATGTCCTAGAATTCAAATCTAAATAGCATACGACATGTCATGTCCTCAATATGCAATTTATACACAAAACAAGAATATTTTACAGCAATTAAACCGCATTACCATCCTAAGCCACAAGTACTAAATAGGCTACAATTTAGTATCAAGCTTTCAAGGTAAACAATTGTAATATTCTAACAAACTATATACCTACACAAGATAAATTTAAACAAGCTTTGCAAATCAATGATACTCTATATCACGTTAAGTCCAATTACCATTTTAAAAGGCCACAAGTACTAATTGTACATCAAGTTAGTAGCATGCTCACAAGGTAATTAAACATATTCCATTTCAAGAGATTTTCAACCTAACATGGAAAGTCTTTAGATTTCAAATCAATTCTAATTAAGTCCAAATTAATACATGTGAAAGGACATAGCACAGTCTTAACATATATTGCCTCCAACATCAATTTAAGTGACTAAAACACTTGAATTAAAATTAATTAAGTTAATTAATTAATTTTCTCTAGCTTTTCAAACATATCCAAATGTCATCAATTTAATATATGTCAACAATTATACCAAGGCCTAAATTACTGGCATGCCACAATTTAACTCTAAGTTACACACTTCATGAGAATTAAATCTTAAACATGGAAAATAATTAAATTAAATTCTAAAACTTAAACAAAGGCATGCTTACAAGTTGTATATGCTCATATAACAATCAATACAACATTAATATAAACCTGAGACATCCCCTACCTCATTTTGAGATGAAATCTCAAATCCACACCGAATTGAAACTGCTCCGAATCCGACGAAACTTCGAGGTCTTGTCAGGGACAACACGATCTACATGAACCCCCAAGAAGCCCCATGAAAATCATAACTTGACTTCAAACCCGAACTGAAGAAATGGTCAGAAATGAATTCTAATAAGAGGGAAAGGTAGAGCATGTTGAGGAGAACGATAAAAGTTAAGGCCGAAGAGTTTTCACTAAGGAAATCAAGTGGAGGAGAAGAAAGAATGGCAGCCACTTGAGCTCCCATGGCTGCCGGCCAAGAGGGTGAAGAAGATAATGGAAATCTGACTTTTTGACTTAAGACCCCCTATTTATAGAAAATCTCAAAAAGTGCCCCGAAAGGGTCCCGCCGGGTCCGGAAAAGAGGAATTTGAACAGACACGCTGAAACAGCAAAACTCCATGAATGAAAAAGATTTAAAATGAGAAAATATGAATAACGGTAGAAACGGCGTCGAAAACTGAGTCCCGAGTAGAGAGATATGCCCCAAACAAGTTCGGCGGAAACCGGGTCGAGAAAATGACCAGAAGGAAATTCTATGAGTACATAACACGACGAAAAGTGAAAATGAATCCCGTACGAGGATCCAGGCTCAAAACAAGGTATTTTGCAATAACTTTCGTTAATTGCATAATGGCCCCTTCAAAAAGTGAAAACTACACAACTGCCCCAAAATGAAAATATCTTCCAAAAGATATTTTCTTAGATACCCCTAAAATAAAATATCTTCAAAAGATATTTATGAAAAACACCCCAAGAAAAGAAAAAGATTCTAAAGAACTGTACATACATGCCCCTATGGACACCGGGACAACCAGAGTACTTTATTACAAAAGTAAAGATACGTATTTCATGGAAACTACTTAGAATGAAGATACGCGAAGTCAAAAACCAACTCCGAACATAAGGAGTGAGGTTATGCCAACCAAGTGACAAACGGGGAAAAGACAAAATAGGGAAGAGGACAAAGTAGGAAAAATGACGGAAAATGAATAGTGTCGAAAAACAAGAAATGTGGAAATGACTCGGCCCACAAAGGAAGTTGTCAATCTAAAAGAAAGAGTCTCAGAAACCCTTTCCGAGCACTCAAGACGACATTAAGAGACGAAAAACCAAACTTAGAAAAGAGATTTCAATGAAAAAAATTCATCAGTGAAATTCTGAGGAAAAAGAAAGGAAGGAAATAACCGGGTCATTACACCAAGGATGAGGTTTTTCTTGAAAACAATCATGTACGCAAATATAACTTACCTATTAGGATGTGCTACAATGGTCCATGGCTTAAAATTACCGCCGATGCAAAATCCGACCCCCCAACGGCCAAAAAGGCGAAAATGCAAATGAAATGAAAATTTTGAAATTTAAAATTATGAAATGGCTTCAAATTACCATTTGGCCCTTGGCCACACTTCATACATGATTAATGAGACCCTATGGAAAAATAAAAATGGAATTCCCACACCCGATGCAAACATGGTGAAGCAATGACTTGTCATTTTTTAATATTTTCATAGCATTTCATGAAATCAAGAATTAAATAAGATGCAATATTAATGTCATTGGCTTCCGGCATCATCTCACACAACTCAAATACATCGTAAAAGGTGTACTTATGTACACATTACATATATGGAATCAAATATACAAGTTTAGACATACATTTCATGCTAACATTTGCATGAAATGGAAACTTAAAAGTTACAAGTCATCCAAAGTATGACAAGCATCACGAACCAAGTCTTCATACCTGAAACAAATCCCCAGTAACTTTAGGGTGAGTAACATAAAGCTACTCGTAGGAAATGAGCATGCATTGATCTAGCATTTTACAAAATTATCACTTTAAGGTGAAACAAGTCAAGGGGCTCATGCCACCTAACGTCTATGTCAAGATGAGATTCGGGGAGCATCTTAAGCTACCTTAGATCATTTCTGGCATAAATCACATCATTCATGCAATTTAACAACATGGAAGCATGTTTTACAAAGCAACAAGATATAGATTCTCAAAGTCCTCAATTTGAAATCTAAAACAGGAAAACAACTAAAATAGATCATACCACCTAACGTCTATGTTCCAAATGAATCTATAGGATCATTCCTAAGCTATATTTGAACATCAAAACACAAATCATGATACTGATACAATTTAACCAACATTGGAACTTCCAATACAACGCATAACGCATGATTTCTCAAAGTTAACATCTTGAAACTCAAAATGGGAAATCAATTAAGGAACAACAAGTTACGATATCATCTAATTATCAACTTGAAATGAAATGTGAAATCAAACAAAGTGGATACTTGGACATCACGACGGATCAGACCGACACCATAGTTACTTTAGGGTTACTAGCCCATGGGTAACCTCCTTATGTGCGCACTAGACTATAGAGGGACAATCCCCCGTACTCGAACCATATCCTCGCCATAACCAAACAACGACATCCTTAAGTTTCCAAAATCAACAAGTTATGCAACATCGTATATATCAACATGTATATACAAGATAATCAACTATCTACCATGCACAACCAAATTTTGAAACACATACAATACATGCTCTAAGTCTACAACTGCTAAGGCATGACAAATGACGAATCTTCAGTGTGCAATTCGTTACACGCTATAACAATATATCTTAACATTGAAATCATAAACTCATGAATCTAATACAAGTCCAAAATCATGATTTAAACATGTAACCAATGTCAAACACATGTTAAATCATTAATGCTATAGAAACAAAAATTTATTAAATAGACTAATTAATTTCTCTAAGTTTCAAATCTCAATCAAATGATCCCTAATTAACACATGTTAAACAACATTGTATGGTCATTACATACATCCATTCAAAATCTTAATTAAGCCAATGGAACAACAAAGTAGAATTTAATTAAATCATGATAATTAAATCTCTAACTTCTTAAGCAACTTTAAATGGTCCCAAATTAATATATGCTAGTAAACAAGTTCTAGTCATTTCAAATATCAAGTTTAAAACTCAATAAAGCCAATGGAACCCTTAAATCGATTTTAATTAATTCTTTTAATTAAAATCTCTAAATTTTCATACTCATCAAAATGGTCCAAAATTAAAGTATGTTAAAGAGCATGCCAAAACTTAATTTAATAGCCTATCACAAGTTAATTTCATGCAAGATACGGCCATGGGAATTAATCTTTCACAAAATAAAAATATTAAATAAAAGTTGCAATTCTTATTCAAATGACCCAAATTTAATATATGTCAACAATCATACCAAGGCCAAATTTACTAGCATGCTATACTTTAATTATAAGTTATATACATCCTTGAGAATTAAATCCTATACATGGAAAATAATTAAATTAAATTCTAAGATTAATACAAAACATGCATACAAGTGGTATAAGCTTATAAAATCATCAATATAACATAAATAATAGCCTAAGACATCCCCTACCTCTATTTGAAATGAAAATCTCAAATCCCCACTGAAAGAAAAGTGCTCCGAATCCGACGATACTCCTAGGATATGTCGGGGACAACACGGTGAACATTAAACTCTAAAGAGGACATACCAAAATTCAAACTTGACCTCAAACCCGAACTCAAAAAATAGCCAAAAACGGATTCTAATAAAGGAGAAAGATGCGCGTAGTCAAGATAAACACAAAAGCGAAAATAGAAGAATTTTGCGGAATTCATTTTATGATTTGAACCAGGAAAAAAGGGAGCATTGCCGGGAGGATCAACAAGAGCTTTGCCTTTTTCGGTCAAAGGCACTATGACTTTTTAACAAAGGGAAGGAGGTTTAATTGAGAGAAAAAGGGTGGCTGTCCCCTTTGGCCTGCCATGGATGCTGTTGGACGTCCATGAAGAGAGGGGAAGATCACTTTTTAATTTTATAACCCCCTATTTATAGTAAAACCCTAAATGTGCCCTGTAAAGGTCCCGCCGGTTTCGGAAAAATGAAATTTGAGCAAACACGCTCAAATGACAAAACTCTATGAACAAAAAGAACTGAAATGAGAAAATATGAATAACGGGAGAAACAGCGTCAAAAATCAAGTCCCGAGCAAAGAGATATGCCCCGAACAAGTTCGGCAGCAACCGGGGTCAGAAACCCTAAAACTGGGGAAAATAACTAGATGGCAATTCTAAGAGTACACGACTTGACGAAAAGTGAAAATGAATCCCGTACGAGGATCCAAGCTCAAAACGAGACATTTTTGTAATAACTTTCATTAATTGCACAATGGCCCCTCTAAAAATGGAAACTGCACTGATGACCCAAAATGAAAATATATTCCAAAAATATTTTCTTAAAAACTCCTGGAATAAAATATCTTCAAAAGATATTTATGAAAAACACCCCAAGAAAAGAAAAAGATTCTAAAGAACTATACATACATGCCCCTATGGACACCGGGACAACTAGAGTACTTTATTGCAAAAGTAAAGATACGCATTTCGTGGAAACTACTTAGAATGAAGATACGTGAAGTCAAAAACCAACTCCGAACACAAGGAGTGAGGTTATGCCAACCAAGTGACAAATGGGGAAAAGACAAAATAGGGAAGAGGACAAAATAAGGAAAATGACGGAAAATAAATAGTGTCGAAAAACAAGAAATGTGGAAATGACTCGGCCCACAAAGGAAGTTGTCAATCTAAAAGGAAAAGTCTCAGAAACCATTTCCGAGCACTCGAGACGACATTAAGAGATGAAAAACCGAACTTAGAAAAGAGATTTCAATGAAAAAAATTCATCCGTGAAATTCTGAGGAAAAAGAAAGGAAGGAAATGACCGGGTCATTACACCAAGGATGAGGTTTTTCTTGAAAACAATCATGTACGCAAATATAACTTACCTATTAGGACGTGCTACAATGGTCCATGGCTTAAAATTACCGCCGAGGCAAAATCTGACCCCCCAACGGCCAAAAAGGCGAAAATGCAAATGAAATGAAAATTTTGAAATTTAAAATTATGAAATGGCTTCAAATTACCATTTGGCCCTTGGCCACACTTCATACATGATTAATGAGACCCTATGGAAAAATAAAAATGGAATTCCCACACCCGATGCAAACATGGTGAAGCAATGACTTGTCATTTTTCAATATTTTCATAACATTTCATGAAATCAAGAATTAAATAAGATGCAATATTAATGTCATTGCCTTCCGGCCTCATCTCACACAACTCAAATACATCGTAAAAGGTGTACTTATGTACACATTACATATATGGAATCAAATATACAAGTTTAGACATACATTTCATGCTAACATTTGCATGAAATGGAAACTTAAAAGTTACAAGTCATCCAAAGTATGATGAGCATCACAAACCAAGTCTTCATACCTGAAACAAATCCCCAGTAACTTTAGGGTGAGTAACATAAAGCTACTCGTAGGAAATGAGCATGCATTGATCTAGCATTTTACAAAATTATCACTTTAAGGTGAAACAAGTTAAGGGGCTCATGCCACTTAATGTCTATGTCAGAATGAGATTCGGGGAGCATCTTAAGCTACCTTAGATCATTTCTGGCATAAATCATATCATTCATGCAATTTAACAACATGGAAGCATGTTTTACAAAGCAACAAGATATAGATTCTCAAATTCCTCAACTTGAAATCTAAAACAGGAAAACAACTAAAATGGATCATGCCACCTAACGTCTATGTTCCAAATGAATCTATAATATCATTCCTAAGCTATATTTGAACATCAAAACACAAACCATGATACCGATACAATTTAACCAACATTGGAACTTCCAATACAATGCATAAAGCATGATTTCTCAAAGTTAACATCTTGAAACTCAACATGGGAAATCAATTACGGAACAACAAGTTACGATATCATCTAATTATCAACTTGAAATGAAATGCGAAATCAAACAAAGTGGATACTTGGACATCACGCCGGATCAAACCGACACCATAGTTACTTTAGGGTTACTAGCCCATGGGTAACCTCCTTATGTGCGCACTAGACTATAGAGGGACAATCCCCCGTACTCGAACCATATCCTTGCCATAGCCAAACAACGACATCCTTAAGTTTCCAAAATCAACAAGTTATGCAACATCGTATATATCAACATGTATATACAAGATAATCAACTATCTACCATGCACAACCAAATTTTGAAACACATACAATACATGCTCTAAGTCTACAACTGCTAAGGCATGACAAATGACGAATCTTCAGTGTGCAATTCGTTACCCGCTATAACAATATATCTTAACATTGAAATCATAAACTCATGAATCTAATACAAGTCCAAAATCATGATTTAAACATGTAACCAATGTCAAACACATGATTAAATCATTAACGCTATAGAAACAAAAATTTATTAAATAGACTAAATAATTTCTCTAAGTTTCAAATCTCAAACAAATGATCCCTAATTAACACATGTTAAACAACATTGTATAGTCATTACATACATCCATTCAAAATCTTAATTAAGCCAATGGAACAACAAAGTAGAATTTAATTAAATCATGATAATTAAATTTCTAACTTCTAAAGCAACTTTAAATGGTCCCAAATTAATATATGCTAGTAAATAAGTTCTAGTCATTTCAAATATCAAGTTTAAAACTCAATAAAGCCAATGGAACCCTTAAATCGATTTTAATTAATTCTTTTAATTAAAATCTCTAAATTTTCATACTCATCGAAATGGTCCAAAATTAAAGTATGTTAAAGAGTATGCCAAAACTTAATTTAATAGCCTATCACAAGTTAATTTCATGCAAGATACGGCCATGGGAATTAATCTTTCACAAAAGAAAAATATTAAGTAAAAGTTGCAATTCTTATTCAAATGACCCAAATTTAATATAAGTCAACAATCATACCAAGGCCAAATTTACTAGCATGCTATACTTTAATTATAAGTTATATACATCCTTGAGAATTAAATCCTATACAAGGAAAATAATTAAATTAAATTCTAGGATTAATACAAAACATGCATACAAGTGGTATAAGCTTATAAAATCATCAATATAACATAAATAAAAGCCTAAGACATCCCCTACCTCTATTTGAAATGAAAATCTCAAATCCCCACTGAAAGAAAAGTGCTCTGAATCTGACGATACTCCTAGGATATGTCGGGGACAACACGGTGAACATTAAACTCTAAAGAGGACATACCAAAATTCAAACTTGACCTCAAACCCGAACTCAAAAAATGGCCAAAAACGGATTCTAATAAGGGGGAAAGATGCGCGTAGTCAAGATAAACACAAAACACAAAGGCACTATGACTTTTTAACAAAGAGAAGGAGGTTTAATTGAGAGAAAAAGGGTGCCTGTCCCCTTTGGGCTGCCATGGATGCTGTTGGATATCCATGAAGAGAAGGGAAGATCACTTTTTAATTTTATAACCCCCTATTTATAGTAAAACCCTAAAAGTGCCCCGTAAGGGCCCCGCCGGTTTCGGAAAAGTGAAATTTGAGCAGACGTGCTCAAATGACAAAACTCTGTGAACAAAAGGAACTGAAATGAGAAAATTTGAATAACAGGAGAAACAGCGTCAAAAATCAAGTCCCGAGCAGAGAGATATGCCCCGAACAAGTTCGGCAGCAACCGGAGTCGGAAACCCTAAAACTGGGGAAAACGACCAGATGGCAATTCTAAGAGTACACGACTCGACGAAAAGTGAAAATGAATCCCGTACGAGGATCCAGGCTCAAAATGAGACATTTTTGTAATAACTTTCATTAATTGCACAATGGCCCCTCCAAAAATAAAAACTACACTGATGACCCAAAATGAAAATATATTCCAAAAATATTTTCTTAAAAACTCCTAAAATAAAATATCTTCAAAAGATATTTATGAAAAACACCCCAAGAAAAGAAAAAGATTCTGAAAAACTATGTATCCATGCCCCTATGGACACCGGGAGCAACTAGAGTACTTTACTCCAGAAACAAAGATACGTATTTCGTGGAAACCACTTAGAATGAAGATACGTGAAGTCAAAAATTAACTCCAAACACATAAAGTGAGGTTATGCCAACAAAGTGACAAATAGGGAAAAGACAAAATAGGGAAAAGAACAAAAAGTTAATAGTGTTGAAAAAATAAAAAATGCAGAAATTACCCGGTCCTTAAAGGAAGTTGTCAATCCAAAGGAAAGAGTCTCGAAAACCATTTCTGAGCACTCGAGACGACGCTAAGTGACGAGAAATGAAGCACAGAATAGAAAAGATAATGAAAAAAAAAAAATTATCAGTAAAATTTTAGGAAAAAGGAAAGGAAATAAAATAACCAGGTCATTACAACCTACCCTCCTTAAAGGGATTTCGTCCCCAAAATCAAGAACAGACAAAAGAGAACCGAACAAGATTAAACCAAAGGACAAACCATAAGGTGCTAAAAGACAACTCCAAAAGCCTAAAGATCAACCGAAAGAATGCAAAAACCCAGAACTGGGTGACACTTCCCGAACGAGTCGGTATATCCACTCAAAGTCAATCACCGAAAGAATCCCCAGGACAACGACAAGTCAAATCATGACAGATAACTAAGAATGATATGGCAATATGAACAATGACCATAACCTGCCCACACTTATTCGTCAGTAAGGTAACATGACAATATAAGGCACTAGTTCATAACATGCCCTCAATAGATCAACCTAGAAAGAAAATTTTCAATACAAATGACATCAATGTCGAAAATGATCATTACCAAAAGCACTACGGGAACCAAGCATCTGCGAGAGTTAGGGTAGCTAATCCCAAAACTCTAACAACAATGTCATTGGTACCGTTACGCTTAAGGCCTTAAATCCCTAACGTTGGCGTAACTAACGACCCCCACATTTGAAAATGCAACAACAACAGCACCAGTCTCGAATCCATAACCTGACGAGTCTGTGCCCTCAAGCCAATGGATTGGACCCACAAAACCAAAAACCTAAGCACAGATCTGAAGTAGACCTACCAGAAGGCTACATAAAAAAGACAAAACGCTGGGTCAAAATCCCTATAGTGGACAACAAAAATCTCAAAATACAAGTCTACAATGTAACTCACACATCTCTATCCCAACAACCAAGGTCACAAAACCCAACATAAGTGCAGGAAAGATGAAACAGTATAAACCAAATACTCACATAGTGCATACTCACAAAAATTAAATGACATAAATCAAATAATATCATAGTAGTAAACACACAGTACACATAAGGTAAACTAAATAAACCACCTATCACATAGGGGTCAAACAAATAGTGAAATGCTATACACCACCAACGGCACTAGCATGGTAAACCGATACAGTATATGAAAATGTATCATCCACATCCTCATACAACTACCACATAGTCATAAATCCTAAACATTTTTCTAAGGCATGCCCGAAAACAATAGGGCTCTTAAACATATAAAAGTGATCTTATAAATGGAATTTTCACAAAATAAGAAGAAATGAATGGAATGCCTCTCAAAAGGACAACCTCTCAGAAAACATAACACAAAACCTGGATGAGTCCAATCTCTCACTACGAGGAAAGGAATCATCCCTCAACGACCACCAAGGTCTCCTAAACATAGGGTCAACAATCCCTTCCCAAGACCGGCTCATACCCCGATGGAATCCCAACACCATAAGAAACAAGATAACAATGAAATAGATAGCCCCAATGCTAACCGTTATGAGACACTAATAAGAAAATCCCCAATCTAATATGCCAACGAGTTCGATGGGAACTTTACAGGATTCTACCAAAAGCCTAACACAACGCCCCTACGTCTCCAAAGATAAGGAAGAGTAATTAATTGCACTAACGTAATTAATTACACGAAACCGTTCACATCCCAACCGTAGCTCGCAAGATCTGGCCAAGGCAATACAAGAAAGATCCTAGGTCAACACACCTATCCAAATCCTGAAACCATCGCCCTAAGAAGGCAAGATACGAGAACCTCGCCCTGAGGCTCACAAAGCAACTTCCTAACTTCTTAAGGAAGGATTCGAGTCAGTCCTGACTCATTATCCCATGACGCTAAAAACAAAGACCTCAATGACATCATGACGTCAAGAACACTATGAAGTCCTAAGAGATGACACTGACACCTCCAACACCACCATGACCACATCACAAAAAGACAGAGAAAATGATACGATACGGTGCCTCCGTAGCCTACGTCTTATCTCGCCAGACGGATACTACAACCCTACGCTCACCTAAGCCCTAACAAGAAGACTCTCTGAAAGTCAAGACTGTGATGCTATATGCGTGAAAAGGAAACAAAATCAATAATAACACGAGTTATTATGATCGAATGTAACTCACACTATGAATGCATCAAATAAATAGCACGTCAATGTATGCAACATACAGTCATCCTAAAGCAATCAAGGGAAGCTTTTTAAACAATTAAGCACTTAAGCAAATGAGCATACATGTCAAACAAGGATGCTTTTAAACACATAAGCATATAAATATAGAGACATGTCATAATACCAAACATGTTATCAAGAAGCACATAAACATGTTATAATACCAAAACATGTTAATAAAGAGCATATACACACGTATAACATAGCAACAAAAAACGTGATATGCACCTAAAACCCATCATCCCGAGGTATTCAAACCTGGGAGCTCTGATACCACTTGTGACGGCCTTGGTTTTTCAAGCCAGTAGGTCCTGTGATGAACCGAAGATTGACCCGATAACGGATCCGAATGCGGAAGCAAAAACATAAAACAAGACTCTAAGAAGTTATAGTAACCTTCCATGAGGTCGTGGAACTCAATGAGAACTAATACGGAAGCAAAAGATCGAAAAAATGATAAATAAGCCCCGGGCAAAATGGTAATTTTTTAAAAATATGAATTCGGGTGCCACCAAGCACACCGCTAGAGAGACAATGAAAAACTAATCAAGATGGACTCAAGAGTCATATGATTCAGAGTTCGGACGAAGGAGAAACGGCATGATGAAGAAAAACGAGCACTTAAGGCTAAAAGGGTAAACTGGTAATTTTCAGGAAGATCCAGGTTCAACCAAGCACACCGTTGGAAAGACAGCAAAAAATTAGTCAAGTTCAAAAAAAAGTTCACTCAATTTGGAGTCCGAACGAAGGAGAACAAGCGAAAACAAAAGTCGACGTCACGACGTCAAGACGAGCACCCCGACTAGCACCATGACATGCTAAGGGAAGAAAAGTTCCGGCCAGAATTAAGAGCCGAAACGAGGTCCGAAACAAATTTTTTCTGGGAAAACACGAAGAAGAAACCCCCCTTAAAATCTAGTTTTCTACCCAATCCAGTAGAAGAAAATGAAAAGAAACTCACTATGAAATACCTAAAATTCCCCAAGATCAAAAGAGGTCAAGGGGGCCAAAAGCTGCTACAGTAACTGTCCTCATCTGAGAGCAGAAACGTGCTAACAAACGAATTTTTCTGAAAAAACACGAAAAAGAAACCCCCCTAAAATCGAGTTTTCTACCCGTCTATCTAGAAGAAAATGAAAAAAACACATTCTCAAATACCCAGAATGCCCCTCCATGAAATAAGGTCATGAGGGTTAAAAAGCTGCTAAAATGCAAAACTGAAAACTGAACTTCACGAGGGATTTCCGGTACCCCCCCCCCCCCCCCAAAATCAGGTTTTCTAAGTGACTATGTGAAGACTGAAATTTATTTCTCGAAGGAAAACCCAAAAATGCCCTAAAATCATATTATGCAAAAAAAAAAAAAAAAATGCAAAATGAGTCCATAGGAGGCTCAAATCACCAAGGATGAGGTTTTTCTTCAAAATGATCATGCACGCAAACATAACTTACCTATTAGGACGTGCTACAATGGTCCATGGCTTAAAAATATCGCCGATGCAAAATCCGACCCTCCAACTGCCAAAAAGGCGAAAATGCAAATGAAATGAAAATTTTTAAATTTAAAATTATGAAATGGCTTCAAATTACCATTTGGCCCTTGGCCACACTTCATACATGATTAATGAGACCCTATGGAAAAATAAAAATAGAATTCCCACACCCAATGCAAACATAGTGAAGCAATGACTTGTCATTTTTCAATATTTTCATAACATTTCATGAAATCAAGAATTAAATAAGATGCAATATAAATGTCATTGGCGTCCGGCCTCATCTCACATAAGTCAAATACATCTTAAAAGGTGTACTTATGTACACATTACATATATGGAATCAAAGATACAGGTTTAGACATATAAGGCTACAAAATGACATTTCATGCTAACATTTGCATGAAATGGAAACTTAAAAGTTACAAGTCATCCAAAGTATGATGAGCATCACGAACCAAGTCTTCATACCTGAAACAAATCCCCAGTAACTTCGGGGTGAGTAACATAAAGCTACTCGTAGGAAATGAGCATGCCTTGATCTAGCATATTACAAAAATATCACCTTAAGGTGAAACAAGTCAAGGGGCTCATGCCACCTAACGTCTATGTCAAGATGAGACTTGGGGAGCATCCTAAGCTACCTTAGATCATTTCTAGCATAAATTACATCATTCATGCAATTTAACAACATGGAAGCATGTTTTACAAAGCAATAAGATATAGATTCTCAAAGTCCTCAACTTGAAATCTAAAACACGAAAACAACTAAAGTGGATCATGCCACCTAATGTCTATGTTCCAAATGAATCTATAGGATCATTCTTAAGCTACGTTTGAACATCAAAACACAAATTATGATATTGATGCAATTTAACCAATATTGAAACTTCCAATACAATGCATAAAGCATGATTTCTCAAAGTTAACATCTTGAAACTCAAAATGGGAAATCAATTAAGGAACAACAAGTTACGGTATCATCTAGTTATCAACTTGAAATGAAATGCAAAATCAAATAAAGTGGATACTTGGACATCACGCCGGATCAGACCGACACCATAGTTATTTTTGGGTTACTAGCCCATAGGTAACCTTTCTATGTGCGCACTAAACTATAGAGGGATAATCCCTCGTACTAGAACCATATCCTAGTCGTAGCCAAACAACGACATCCCCAAGTTTCCAAAATCAACAAGTTATGCAACAACGTATATATCAACATGTATATACAAGATAATCAACTATCTACCACGCACAACGAAATTTGGAAACACATACAATACATGCACTAAGTCCATAACTACTAAGGCATGACAAATGTCGAATCTTCAGTGTGCAATTCGTTACACGCTATAACAATATATCTCAACATTGAAATCATAAACTCATGAATCTAATACAAGTCCAAAATCATGATTTAAACATATAACCAATGTTAAACACATGATTAAATCATTAACGCTATAGAAACGAAAATTTATTAAATAGACTAATTAATTTCTCTAAGTTTCAAATTTTAATCAAATGATCCCTAATTAACGCATGTTAAACAACATTGCATAGTCATTACATACATCCATTCAAAATCTTAATTAAGCCAATGGAACAACAAAGTAGAATTTAATTAAATCATGATAACTAAATCTCAAACTTCTAAAGCAACCTCAAATGGTCCCAAATTAATATATGCTAGTAAACAAGTCCTAGTCATTTCAAATATCAATTTTAAAATTCAATTAAGCAAATGAAACCCTTAAATCGATTTAATTAAAATCTCTAGATTTTCATACTCATCCAAAATGTCCAAAATTGAAGTATGTTAAAGAGCATGCCAATACTTAATTTAATAGCCTATCACAAGTTAATTTCATGCAAGGTACAGCCATGGGAATTAATCTTTCACAAAAAAAAATATTAAATAAAAGTTGCAATTCTTATTCAAATTACCCAAATTTAATATATGTCAACAATCATACCAAGGACAAATTTACTAGCAAGCTATACTTTAATTCTAAGTTATACACATCCTTGAAAATTAAATCATATTCAAGAAAAATAATTAAATTAAATTCTAAGATTAATACAAAACATGCATACAAGTGGTATAAGCTTATAAAATCATCATTACAACATAAATAAAAGCCTAAGACATCCCCTACCTCCATTTGAGATGAAAATCTCAAATCCTGTAATACCCCTAGTTTAAAAGGATAGTCATGGTATTTAGTTAATTGTTTAAATGGCATTTTTAATTGTTTAATTGTTTATTGGCGTGTTTATTTGTTTTATTTAGATGAATTATTTTATTTAAGTGAATTGTTTTATTTAATGGTGTTTATTTGAATTAATTAATTATTTAATTGTATTTTATTTTTTTTATATAATTATATTAATTGTTTTAATAAGTTAACTGTGTTAATTGTAATTTAGGGTTTTGTTTTATTTTCTTCACGTTGTGGCCGACTAGAATTTAATTAGGGTTTTCTGTCTCCAATTATAAGTGGACTAGGGTTTTATATTAGCCTATATAAAGAATAGTATGTCTTCCAAGGGTTTGTAAATCCAGTTCCTGTATACAAAGAGACAGAGATAAACAGAGAGAAATAAAGAGAAGAACGCAAGGGTTTGGCTTAGACTAAGACTGAACCAAGGAGGGGAAATTGACGCATGCTCGTGGGTTGAACTAGGAGCAACAAAGTTCAGTAAAAGCAATTAAGGTCGCTGGAGTTGCTAGAGAAGACGGTTTAAGATTGCTAAACTGAAATCAGAGGCAAGTCTCTATTCTAACTCTTTCCCTTAAACCTATGTTCTGTGCATGCCTAGGTAGGCTCCAGGGGTTTATTTAATGCTAAAACAAATCTCTTATACATGTTTAAAGTATATTTAATCTCATTGAATTAAACTGGTTTGCAAATTCTTAAAGTTCTGTTAACTGTTTCCTACTGTCTTTGGTTTTAAACTTTGTTTAATTGTTTAATTGGGATCATTGATGGATAATGATGTCTTATAAATAATCTGGGACATTAATCAAATACTAGAACAAGAATTTAAAATATTACAGAGGCCCTGGGAATCACCGGAGGCGAGGAAGACGACGCAGAATGACTTCAAGGAGTGAAAGAGCAGGCTCCCAAAAGGAGGGAGCAAACTCCCTCATTAATGGAGCTGGCTCCCAGGAGTATGGAGCCGGCTCCTAGCTCCATAGAGCCTGCTCCCAAAGTTAGGGAGCTGGCTCCTATGTTAATGGAGCAGGCTCTTAATTTGTGAGAGCCTGCTCTCGCTCTGAATTACGTTTTAACTGTTTTTAGGGCGTTGTTTAGACGGTATAGGGTATTCCTACTTTGTTTAAACTATTTTAAATGATGTATATGATTGTCATAAACCTGTAAAAAAAAAGGAAAATAATAATTCATAAATAGATTAAGGAATGGACAGTGTGAACTCAGGAAAAAATCCTACATGTTGCACTTTGGTTGTTAATCAACTATCATACTGGAACTTGGAGATTCTTGTAAATATGATTTAATATTGTTTAAACATATTTAAATAGAGATATAAGTATAGTGAATTACTTGAAATTAACTACGCTTGGCTGGGATTAAATTGGTATTTAATTTGCTATAAACTGTATCAATTTATGAACGATTTGGAGGATTTAAATGCTTTAATTTATTTTAGCAATTTAAATAGTTGGAACATGATTTTTAGGTTCTATAATGAATGCCTAATATCGTTTTATATGTATTAATTTATATTGATGCATATTTTGGAGAATGGTTGATGAATCCTAGTGCTATTTTATCAATTATGCTAATTGGAGGATTGTATGCACCGGTATGGGACGGTGGCATACTAGGGATAGATTAGTTCAAATACTAAGTCCTACCTAATCTGGATTGAGGTATAGATTAACCATAAAGGTTAAGTCTTACTCATATTTGTGTCATGTCAATAAAATAATTGAATGACCTACTTTGGTTTCTAGATGGATTGTTATACATATATCAGGCCACTATATCAGATGGATGATATTTTGTATTAGGCTTATATGGACTTTAGATATTTATGTTATGGTGCCTTGGTATCAACTTGAGTCTCAGGACCATGATTAAGGTGCGTATCTCACCTAGGATGGATAACTGGACAATAGTTGTTGTTCCCTGGTAGGTCTAGGTACACATGACCACGTTATGTGCGATTTGCATGGTATCCCTACTCAAGCTGAGACAGACCTATTGGGCTAGTGAGCGTCCTATAGTGTGTAATTATACACACGGACTATTCTAGTTATTGTTGAGCTATCTAGGATGTATCTGCGTATCGAGTTTCTGTATAGATCGTAATAGGATAGGACTTACATGTGGGCCTGACCCACTCTCTTATTTTTTAGGTGTTCGTCCGTTCCAATGTTAAAGCTTGATCGTGCAGAGCAGATACAGTGACTCACTCCTCCGACTACGTAGGACTGTTTTCTTTATTTAGCGTTGGATTTTTACTACAGTTATTTCCTTTCCAGTTTGGGATTTTATTAGGGGTCCACTTGATGGATTCCCGAGTTGTTAAATTAATGGAGGTGTTTTGGATTATTGGATTTTAACAATAATAACTTTTGAGGATTTTATAATTAGAGTTCTTTTCAGCTTATTATTTTATTCTTATTTCGTTTTGAAATCTGTGTTCATTTAAATATTAATTGTTTGATATTCTCTAGGGTTTGGGCTTGGGCCTAATCAACCCATGTCTCGGATTCGAGGGATATCACAGTTGGTATCAGAGCACTTCAGGTTCAGTGTCTCTAGGATTCTATCGTATAAGACTTACGCGTAGCGTTTTCTCTTGTTTAGAGCTTAAGTTTAGGATTCATTGTATTCCTTTACGGTTCAGTTTAAATTGTACTAATGTCTGTCTTTCTATGTTAACAGAATGGTTAATGCTAGAACCAGATGGAACAATCAGCGACGAAGGGAAGCGGCCCGCAGGCAGCTTCAGGAGGATGATGGTCTGTTCTACGAAGAGTAGGAGGATGTTCAGTAGACTCAGGATCAAGGAGGAGATCCAGAGTATCCTCCTCATATCAATAACCTCATTGCTCGAGTTATAGAAGTAGATGTAACAGCTACACTTCATAATCAACCACCGGTTCAGCAAGCACCAATACCAGCACCAGTTGTTCAGGTTGATACTTGGGAAAAGGCTAGGAGTTCTTTCACAAAGGGGAACCCACCTGAGTTCTCAGGCTCCACCGATGCGAAAGTAGCTCACCAATGGAAATAGGACATTGAACGACATCTTCACCTGGTTCAGTGCTCAGAGGTTCAGAAGCAGATGCTTGCTACTTTCAAGCTAGTCGGAGATGCATTGCAGTGGTGGGAATCAATTACCACCACAGAGGAGAGGATGTCATTGACTTATGATCAGTTCAGTGCTCGCTTTGATGAGAAGTACTTTTCTTATGTAGTCAGGGTAGCTATGAAGACAAAGTTCCTTAATCTACATCAGGGAAACTTGACAGTGGTAGAGTATGAGTAGTAGTTCACGCGCTTCTCTCTTTTTGCTCCAGAGAAGGTGGATACAGAGGAGAAGAAGCGAAATAGTTTTGTTAAAGGACTCATGTGGTCTATTAAGCGAGCTATTACAAGTAGTCCAGCCTACACTACTTATGCTCAGGTGGTAAATGCCGCTTTACAGCGGTATCAGTTGACAATAGACTTCAGACAGGCTAAGGGTGAGAAGCGGGGTGACAGAGACTCTGCTAATCAGTCAGTTGAGAAAAAAAATGGCAATAGGCACTGACATAATGAAAAGGGCAAATTCTAGCGACAACAGTCTTGGAAGAAGCACAAGGGTGGTTCAGATGCTCACCGAGATGGGGCACCTATTCAGAGGCAACAGAATGGGGGACCACAGGCAGGACAGGGTCAACCACCGACTAACCGACAGAAGAGGCCATTTGGCACTTTCCAAGGTAGTTGCTACACTTGTGGAGTGTATGGTCATACTTCGAGGCAGTGTCCTAAAGCAGGACAGGGACATGGACAGCATGTGCAGTAGGGACAGAGGGCACCGGTACCTTTACCAGCTCCACAGGTTCTACGGATTCAGGGACAGACATATCCGGCTTTACCAGCACCGCCACAGCCTCAGGGACAAGCACTGCAACAGTTGCATTATGGCAGGGTATACAACCCCATGCCACAGGATATTCAGGCACCTCAAGCTGTTGAGGGTATGTTTCCTATTCATGGTTTATTAGGGCATGTTTTATTTGATACGGGTGCTACACACTCATTTGTATCTAAATCTTTTATTATTTTATCTGGGATGATGACGCGGGTATGCAATAGGCCTCAGGGTATTTCTACACCGTTAGGCAATACTGCCATTTTATATGAGAGTGATGGGCCTGTGACACTAGATATTGGTAGACTCAGATTCCTAGCCAATCTTTTGGTCCTGGACATGCACACTTATGATGTGATACTTGGGATGGATTGGTTATCGCACTACCATGCCCAAGTTAATTGTTATGATAGGTTTATTGTCTTTACCGTACCTGGTCAGGATTTGTACGTCGTCGCTATGCCACGTTCTAATGGGGTCACTAGCACTTATTTGTTCCATATGGAGAAGGAAACGGAGGAGGGGATTATGGTATCATTGGATAGCATACCAATTGTACAAGACTTTCCGGATGTATTTCAGGAGATTCCAGGGTTACCACCTAATCGCGAGATAGACTTTATGATTGACTTAGCTCCTGGCACTACACCTATTGCTAGGGCACCATACAGAATGGCACCAGTGGAGATGAGAGAGCTGAGGGATCAGATTCAGCAATTACTCAGCCAAGGTTTTATTCCTAGAAGTACTTCACCCTAGGGAGCACCAGTGTTGTTTATGAACAAGAAGGATGGTTCGCTTCACCTTTGTATAGATTACAGGGAGTTGCACAAAGTTATTATTCGTAAGAAGTACCCTTTGCCCAGGATTGATGATCTTTTTGATCAGTTGAAAGGATCAACATACTTCTCTAAGAATGATCTTCGTTCTGGATTTCATCAACTTCGGGTTCGGGAGCAGGATGTTCCGAGTATAGCGTTTTTCACTAAATATGGTTCTTATAAGTTTCGTTTCATGCCTTACGGACTAACTAACACACCAGCAGTCTTCATGGACTTAATGAACAGAGTCTTCAGGGCTTACTTAGATCAATTTGTCATTGTCTTCATTGATGAAAGTTTGATTTATTCAAAGTCAAAGGATGATCATGCTAGACATCTATGCATAGTCTTGCAGATGCTTCGTGAGCACTAGTTATATGCTAAGTTCGAGAAGTGTGAATTTTAGCAGCGGGAAGTGAAGTTTCTGGGTCACGTGGTGTTAGAAAGGGGAATAGCGGTAGATCTAGCCAAGGTTTCAGCAGTGGTTGAGTGGGGACAGCCTACTTCACCTACCGAGATTCGGAGTTTCCTCGGATTGGCAGGATATTATCGTAAGTTCATTCAGGGGTTCTCAAAGATAGCGGGACCACTCACTTACCTAACTAAGAAAGGAGTATGTTCATGTGGGATGAACATTGTCAGAAAGCTTTTGATGAGCTAAAGCGCAAGTTGACTTCTACACCGGTTCTGTCTACTCTACAGAACGGGCTAGAGTATCTTGTCTACACAGATGCTTCGTTGCAAGGTCTTAGGTGTGTATTGATGCAGGAGGAGCGACCGATTTAGTATGGGTCTCGTAAGCTTAAGCCTCATGAACTTAATTATCCAACACATGATTTGAAGTTGGCAGCTGTGATCTTTACCTTATGCATTTGGAGGCATTATCTGTTGGGGGAATCCTTCAAATTGTTTAGTGATCACAAGAGTCTGCAGTATTTGTTCACTCAGCGGGAGCTGAATATGAGACAGCACCAATGGTTGGATTTCGTGAACGACTATCAGTTCTCTATATAGTACCATCCAAGGAAAGCAAATGTGGTGGCAGATGCACTCAGTCATCGACCTGCTGCTAGTCTTTCTGCTCTATTTACCACTGAGTGGAACGCTTTGAAGATGGTGGATGAGTTGTCGGATGCTTTCATGGCTTGCGTGGTAGTTACACCTTCTATTCTTCAAAAAGTTTTGAAGGCACAACTCATGGATCAACAGTGCATTGATAAAATTGCAAAGATAACTTCTGAGGAGGTTTCATTTTACTATGTTGGGACTGATGGAGGTTTGAGGTATAAGGGACGGTTGGTGGTACCTTCTACTGATGATTTGAGGAAGGATGCGATGATTGAGACTCACCACTCTAAGTTTTCTGTTCATCTAGATGGGGACAAGATGTATTAGGATATGAAGCGGCAGTTTTGGTAGGCAGGTATGAAAAAGGACATTGCTATTTTTGTTTCTTGATGTAGTACTTGTCAGATGGTCAAGATTGATCATCAGCGGCCGCCAGGAGCTCTACAACCATTACCTATACCGGAGTGGCAATGAGAGAGCATTTCTATGGATTTTGTGGAGAGATTGCCTACTTCCTATAAGGATCACAATTCTATTTGGGTCATCGTGGATATGTTAACTAAATCAGCTCATTTCTTACCTATTCGCACTGACTTTACTTCAGAGCAATTAGCGAGACTTTACATTATAAAGATTGTGAAGTTGCATGGTATTCCATTGTCTATTATATCGGACAGGGATTCAAGCTCTATGTCAGGATTTTGGAAGAGTTTCTAGCAAGCTTTGGGTACAGAGTTGCATCTTAGCACTGCTTATCATCTTTAGACTAATGGATAGACTTAAAGGGTTAATCAGATCATGGAAGATATGCTTCGTTCGTGTGTTCTTGATTTCAAGGGTCATTGGGAGAATTATTTGCCACTTGTGGAGTTTGCATATAACAATAGTTTCCAGAAGACTATTGGTATGGCACCATTTGAGGCATTGTACGGCCGACCGTGTTGATTGCTTGTTTGTTGGATAGAGGTTGGCGAGAGTAGATTTTTGGGTCCTGAGTTCATTAAGGATACCTTTGAGAAGATTGCTCTTATTAGGGATCGCATGCACACTGCTCAGAGTCGGTAGAAGAGTTACACAGATCGTCGTACTTGTGCATTGGAGTTTCATATTGGGGATGAGGTTTTACTCAAGGTATCTCATATGAAAGGAGTAATGCGCTTTGGGAAGAATGGGAAGTTGTAACCGCGATTTTTTGGTCCATTCATGATTACGGATCGAGTTGGCGTTGTTGCTTATCAGTTGGTACTTTCGAATAATTTAGATCGTGTACACAATGTGTTCCATGTTTCCATGTTGCGAAAATTTCTGCAAGATGAAGATCGGTATCAACATATCGATGTTGGGGAGATTGAGTTGCAACCGGATGCAACATATTTGGAGTCACCGTGTCATATTATCGATCGTCAGGATCAAATCCTTTGTAATAAGGTTATCCCTTTGGTGCGTATTCAGTGGAATCATCACAATGAGGCTGAGTCCACTTGGGAACAGGAGGATGTCATTCGCTCATAGTTTCCTGACAAATTGGAAGAAAGTAAGAGTAAATTCCGAGGATGGAATTCCTTTTGTTAGGGGGGAAGAATGTAATACCCCTAATTTTAAAAGGATAGTCGAGGTATTTAGTTAATTGTTTAAATTGCATTTTTAATTGTTTAATTGTTTATTGGCGTGTTTATTTGTTTTTTTTAAATGAATTGTTTTATTTAAGTGAATTTTTTTATTTAATGGTGTTTATTTGAATTAATTAATTATTTAATTGTATTTTGTTTTTTATATAATTACATTAATTGTTTTAATAAGTTAAATAGATTAATTGTAATTTAGGGATTTGTTTTATTTTCTTCACATTATGGCCAACTAGAATTTAATTAGGGTTTTCTGTCTCCAATTATAAGTGGACTAGGGTTTTATATTAGCTTATATAAAGAACAGTATGTCTGCCAAGGGTTTGTAAACCCAGTTCCCGTATACAAAGAGACAGGGAGAAATAGAGAAAAGAAGGCTAGGGTTTGGTTTAGACTAAGACTGAACCAAGGAGGGGAAATTGATGCATGCTCATAGGTTGAACTAAGAGCAACAGAGGTCAGTAAAAGTAATTAAGGTTGCCGGAGTTGCTAGAGAAGACGGTTTAAGATTTCTAAACTGAAATCAGAGGCAAGTCTCTATTCTAACTCTTTCCCTTAAACCTGTGTTATGTGCATGCCTAGGTAGACTCCAGGGGTATAATTAATGCTAAAACAAATCTCTTATACATGTTTAAACTATATTTAATCTCGTTGAATTAAACTGGTTTGCAAATTCTTAAAATTCTGTTAACTGTTTCCTACTATCTTTACATTTAAACTTTGTTTAATTGGGATTGTTGATGCATAATGATGTCTTATAAATAATCTAAGACATTAATTGAATACTGGAACAAGTATTTAAAATATTACAGAGGCCTGGGAATCACCGGAGGTGAGGAAGACGACGCAGAAACGCAGAACGGCTTCAGGGAGTGAGAGAGCAGGCTCCCAAAAGGTCATCAATGGTGCCAGCTCCAAGGAGTGTGGATCTGGCTCCTAGCTCCACAGAGCCGGCTTGTAATGACCCGGCCATTTTTCTTCCTTTCCTTTTCTCAGATTTTCACGGATATTTTTTTTTCGTTGATCTTTTCCTTTCTGAGTTCAGTTTCTCATCACTTAGTGTCATCTTGAGTGCTCGGGGATGGTTTCCGAGACTCTTTTCCTTGGATTGACGACTTCCTTTGAGGACCGAGTCATTTTTATATTTTCACTTTTGTGACACTATTCACTTTCGTCTTTTTCTCGGTTGTCACTTTGTTGGCATAACCTCACTTTTTATGTTCGGATTCGATTCCAGTTTTGCATGCATCCACGATATTTAAATTCCATACTATATGTATTTTTACTTTTGTAGAAAAGCATGCTAAGTGCTTACTTTTCTTGTAAAGGGTATAGATGCATGACTTTTTTGTAATTTTCTAAACTTTGGGGGTTTTGTGTAATTACTGTAAAGTAATTATTTTTCGTCTTAGGGACCATTTTGTAATTTAATTTGGAAGATATTTTCAAAAAGGATTTTTTTGCAATTTCCGAAAAGTGTGACAAGTGTCACACTCTCATTAGTCCACTTGTTGTGATGTGTGTGGAAACACTTTGAGGCCTTGGATGAGGACATGTGGAGGGTGGAGAGTTAACCACTTGTTGGCCTAGGATTGGTGCACTTGTTGGCTTAGATGGTTGACAAGTGTAGGCTTGAGATTTAGCCTAGGATGGAGCCTTGGATTTGTGACAAGTGTAGGCTCACAATTTGATCTTGCATTAGTGTGTGTGTAAGAGGTAGTATAAGAGCACATAGTGAGTGGAGGATCTCTATCCCCTCCACTCACATTTCATCTTCATCATTTTTCATTTCCTCCCTCTTTTGTAAAGAAAACCCTAGCCTCCATGGATGGAGCCTAAAGCCTTCCATTGACTTCCAAGCTTGAACTTGGGAATACATTTTGTTCCCCTCATCTTCCTCTTCATAACCCTAGAAGGGTTTGCCATTTTGTGTTGATTTTGCCTTGGATTCTAGAGAGACACTTCTCTAGTGAGGTAGGGAATGTTATAGGGTTATATGTTTGTTGTCTTGCATGTTTTTGATGCTTATACAACTTGTATGCATGTAGTGTATTAATTTGAGAAATTATGATTAATGGTAGTTTGCTTATAACTCATTTTAGACTTGGTAAATGGCATGGCCATGAGTTGATCTTTGATATATATTAATTTGGGTTGATTTAGATAAGTTTTCAAATCTAGAGATTAAATGGATTTAATTTGGTTTAAATTCTAGTAAATTGTGTTTTGCTTGTAATCCATCTTAGACTAGATATATGGTATGACCATAACTTAGTGCTTGATATAAATTAATTTGAGATCATTTCGACAACTTTTGAAATCTAGAGATTTAATTGATTTAAATTAATTAAATTCTATTTGATGATATCTTACTTATCTTGCACTTTTGATTTGATATATGTAAAGACTATGATATGTTGCTTAACATATATTAATTTGAGATTATTTGCAATCTAGAGAATTTAATCACCTTGTTTAATTAAATTCTATCTAATGGCTCCATGGATCTATTGGTATTTTAGAAGTTGTTTCTATATTCAAATCATGGACTTGAACTTGTTATGTATTCACTTGATTGTGTTTTGAGCATTGGACAACTTTGTTGTTATATTTATATTTATGAGAACATATTTTCTTTATAGAATATATTGATGCCATGTGTAGTGAATTGCACACTTTGTAATTGACATTATGTATGTCATTTTAGAATTGAAACTCTAAGGCATGGATTGTGTGGTTTCAACCTACTTGTGCATGGAAGGTGTTTTCATGCATTATATAAGTTATGTATAAGTTGTGAACTTATTTGGTTTAATTTTGGAATCTTAGAACATTGTTGAGTTGAGATGGCTAGGGTTTGGCTCTAGTACGGGGACGTGAGTCCTCTAAGCAATTGAGATAGTGCGCACTTAGGGTGGTCTTCCCTGCAGGTTAGTGCCCGAAATAACCATTGAAGTCTCGGCAGAATTCCGAGCTTAGATGTCCAAGTCTTCCATTATTTGTTTTCACATTCAATTCCAAGTTAACAATCATGTTTATATTGTAACTTGTAGTTTTAGTTATTGGCGATTTTGATGTTGTTAAGTACATCCATACTAAATTGATATATTTAGTTGATTTCACACTTTTAGATTTCTAGTTGATAACCTATAAAACCTATGTCTTGATGTGTGGTATTAGATATTCTAATTATGCTAAATTGTTATATTTAGTTGATGTTGCATTTTAGACTTCAAGTTGATTACCTTGAGAATCTATATGTTGTTGCTTTGTGTAAGCATGCTCCTATGTTGTTGCTTTGTGTAAGTATGACCCTATGTTGCTAAAATTGCATGAATGAGGTGATTGATGCTAGAAATGATCCTAGGTAGCTAGGATGCTCCTTGAGTCTCGCCTTTGACATAGACGTTAGGTGGAATGAACCACAATAATTAAATCATGCAAACTTGTAAAACGTAGGTCAATGCATACTCATTTCCTATAAGTAGCTTTATCTTACTCACCCCTACGATACTGGGGCATATTTCAGGTACAAGAATCAAGGTTGCAATTCTCGTCATGCTTGGATGATTGGTGGACTTGAAGATTTTCATTTCTTGTAAAGGTTGGCTTGAAAAGCCATTTGTAGCCTTATATGTCAAAAAATGTATATTTGAATTTAAACATGTAATGTGTACATGAGTGCACTCCTTACAATGTATTTGACATGTATAAGATGAGGCCAGAGGCCAATGACATGTATTTGTATTCTATATAGTTTTGACTTCATGAAATATCATGAGAATATTGAAAAAATGTTAAGTTTTGTCTCACTATGTTTGCATCGGGTGTGGGAGTTCCATTTTGATTCTTCTGTAGGATCTCATTAATCATGCATGAAGTGCGGCCAAGGGCCAAACGGTAATTTCCAACCATTTGCTAATTTTGGTTTTCAAAATTTCCATTTTAAATTCATTTTCGCCTTTTTGGCCGTCGGGGGGTCGGATTTTGCATCGGTCATTTTTGGGAGCCGCCGACCATTTCCGCGCGCTCAAAATCACTTATTACATTTGCGTGCATATTCGTTTCAGTCTAGAAGTGCATTTGGGGTCAAAAGTATGTTTGGTGCAAACTTATATATTTTGTCGTTTTGAGCCTAAACCGAGCATAAGGGCATTTTGGGGTTTTCACTTGAAAAATAAAGTTTTCTTTTGGCATGGTTGGCTAGAAAACATTATTTTGAGGGTAGTTTCTTCTTTGTGTTTTTCTCAAAAAGGCCCAGAAAGTCCTCAAAATTGCATTTCAAGTCAGCATTTCATGAGCAACCTACAGGAGTTCGAGCGCTCTAAATGGGGAGTTCGAGCGCTCGAACTTTGGGCAGATTTCTTAGGGCAATTTTCGAGTGCTTGAAGTCCTTGTTTGAGTGCTCGAAGTACTGTTCACGGGTGTGTGTGTCTTGGTTCAGCAATGCACCTCCGACTTCAAATCATCATAACTTCTTCGTTTGAACTCCGAATTGGTCCGTTCTTGAGTCTAAATTGATTGCGTCGAAATAAAATTTCCAATGGTACTAATTAGAGCTTCAGATTCTTCTTGTGGCTTAAGTTATTCAAGTTTTAGTAAGGTAGTGTCTGTTTTTGGTTCGAACCGGGATAGGGTTTCCCTTCCTTCAACTTTAGAACTGGATATCTTTGCCGTCCGAACTCCGAATCAAGTGATTCTTGAGTCTATCCTTATAAAATTTTTGTTGTCTTTCCAATGGTGTGCACGGTAGCACCCATTTCAGTGTGGAATGGCCATTTTGCCCCTAAGTTCATTCTTATCCGTTTTTGAAATATTGCTTCCGTATTTTCTTCCTTTGGGTTTCGTGACCTCGTTGAGGGTCACATTGGTGTCTTAGAGGAGTGTTGTATCTCTAGAGACCATTGTTCTATCTTTTGCTTCCGCATTTTGGATCTGTTTTGGGTCATCATAGGACACACTGGGTCGAAAAATCCAGGGTCGTCACACGGCTCCCATGTTAATGGAGCAGGCTCTCAATTTGTGAGAGCCTGCTATCGCTCCGAATTACGTTTTAACTATTTTTAGTGCGTTGTTTAGACGGTAGAGGGTATTCCTACTTTGTTTAAAATGTTTTAAATGATGTATATGATTGTCATAGACCTGTAAAAATATAGGAAAACAATAATTCATAAATGGATTAAGGAATGGACAGTGTAAACTTAGGGAAAATTCCTATATGTTGCACTTTGGTTGATAATCAACTTGCATACTAGAACTTGGAGATTCTTGTAAATATGATTTAATACTGTTTAAACATATTTAAATAGAGATATAAGTATAGTGAATTACTTGAAATTAACTATGCTTGGTTGGGATTAAATTGGTATTTAATTTGCTATAAACTGTATCAATTTATGAACGATTTGGAGGATTTAAATGCTTTAATTTATTTTAGCAATTTAAATAGTTGGAACATGATTTTTAGGTTCTATAATGAATGCCTAATATCGTTGTATATGTATTAATTTATATTGATGCATATTTTGGAGAATGGTTGATGAATCCTAGTGCTATTTTATCAATTATGCTAATTGGAGGATTGTATGCACCGGTATGAGACAGTGGCATACTAGGGATGGATTAGTTCAAATACTAAGTCCTACCGAATCTGGATTGAGGTATGGATTAACTATAAAGGTTAAGTCCTACTCATATTTGTGTCATGTTAATGAAATAATTGAATGACCAACTTTGGTTTCTAGATGGAATGTTATACATATATCAAGCCACTATACCAAATGGATGATATTTTGTATTAGGCTTATACGGACTTTATATATTTATGTTATGGTGCCTTGGTACGAGCTTGAGTCTCAGGACCATGGTTAGGGTGCGTATATCGCCAAGGATGGATAACTGGACAATAATTGCTATTCCCTGGTAAGTCTAGGTACACATAACCATGTTATATGTAATTTGCATGGTATCTCTACTCAGGCTAAGACAGACCTATTGGGCTAGTGAGCGTCCTATAGTGTGTAATTATACATATATAGACTATTGTAGTTATTGTTGAGCTATCTAAGATGTATCTGCGTATGGGGTTTCTGTATGGATTGTAGCAGGATAGGACTTGCATGTGGGCCTGACCCACTGTCTTATTTTTCAGGTGTTCGTCCGTTCCAGGGTTAGAGCTTGATCGTGTAGAGCAGATACAGTGACTCACTCCTCCAACTACGTAGGACTATTTTCTTTATTTAGCATTGGATTTTTATTACAATTATTTCCTTTCCAGTTTGGGATTTTATTAGGGGTCCACTTAATGGATTCCCGAGTCGTTAAATTGATGGAGGTTTTTTGGATTATTGGATTTTAACAATAATAATTTTTGAGGATTTTATAATTAGAGTTCTTTTCAGCTTATTATTTTATTCTTATTTCATTTTGAAATCTGTGTTCATTTAAATATTAATTATTTGATATTCTCTCGGGTTTGGGCTTGGGCCTGATCACCCATGTCTCATATTCGAGGGGTACCACAAATCCCCACCGAAAGAAAAGTGCTCTGAATCCGACGATACTCTTAGGATATGTCGGGGACAACACGGTGAACATTAAACTCCAAAGATAACATACCAAAATCCAAACTTGACCTTATACCCGAACTCAAAAAATGGCCAAAAACGGATTCTAATAAGAGGGAAAGATGTGCGTAGCCAAGACAAACACAAAACACAAAGGCACTACGACTTTTTAACAAAGGGAAGGAGGTTTAATTGAGAGAAGAAGGGTCCCGCCGGGTCCGAAAAAGTGAAATTTGAGCAGACGCGCTCAAATGACAAAACTCTATGAACAAAAAAGAACCAAAATTAGAAAATATGAATAACGGAAGAAACGGCGTCAAAAACTGAGTCCCGAGCAGAGAGATATGCCCTGAACAAGTTCGGCGGCAATTGGGGTTAGAAACCCTGAAACTAGGAGAAAACGACTAGAAGGCAATTCTAAGAGTACACGACTCAACAAAAAGTGAAAATGAATCCCGTACTAGGATCCAGGCTCAAAACGAGACATTTTTGCAAAAACTTTCATTAATTGCACAATGGCCCCTCCAAAAAGTGAAAACTGCACTGATAACCCAGAATGAATATATCTTCCAAAAATATTTTCTTAAAAACTCTTGAAATAAAATATCTTCAAAAGATATTTATAAAAAACACCCCAAGAAAAGAAAACGATTCTGAAAAACTATGCATCCATCCCCCTATGGACACCGGGAGCAGCCAGAGTACTTTACTCCAAAAGCAAAGATACATATTTCGTAGAAACTACTTAGAATGAAGATATATGAAGTCAAAAACTAACTCCAAACACAAAAAGTGAGGTTATGCCAACAAAGTGACAAACGGGGAAAAGACAAAACAGGGAAAATGACGAAAAGTGAATAGTGTCGAAAAACGAAAAATGCAGAAATGACTCAGTCCTTAAAGGAAGTTGTCAATCCAAAGGAAAGAGTCTTGGAAATCAATTCTGAGCACTCGAAATGACACTAAGTGACGAGAAACCAAGCGCAGAACAGAAAAGACAACAAAAAAAAATTTATCCGTAAAATTTGAGGAAAAAGGAAAGGAAAGAAAATAACTGGGTCATTACAATTGGGGGTTTGCAAGAAACTCCCCTGAACTATAAGAAACCCCCTAAACTATTATTTTGTTGCAATTCACCCATTAGGTCACCAGAAAAGGCAAAAGACAATTTCTCCCTTACTATTAACTACAAAACTAGTTTTTGGAACTAGTTTAGATTCTTGTCTAGGACAGTGCTACATTTGTAGCCAAACAGAGGTATTAGGCCTTGATATAATATATATATATATATATATATATATATATATATATATATATCATATACGTCTCTGCAAACCTAGAAGGGGAAAGTACTACAGCCACGGGGATAGCAATGAGGATCGGCCTGCAACGGAAGAACGACAATGAGCTTGGCTGGTTCGAATGATGGTGGTCGTTATGGAGTGACGGTAGAGAAAAGAGTTTAGCGAGGAACGGTGGCTATAGTGGTGGAGAGATGGGCTGACTTGCGGCGGCTAAGATATATATATATATATATATATATATATATATATATATATATATAATCACATACATATATATATATATATATACAAGGCATATATCTGAAATCTATTGAGGGAAATTCATGTATGGAGGTGACGGTGCTTTAGCCACGGCGCTCTTTCTCACCGGTAAGACGGTCCTCGAACTCACCTCCGTACCATTTGATAAAGCTCTAATTATACTCGCCGCCTGAGATTCCGAGGGCGATATCATAATTTTATTGCCGGAAAACAGTCTGTTCTCCGTTAAGTACCGACTTTTCACAAGCGGCGTATCGATTACCTCCACCGAGGCATCATCTGCCGACACGATGCCGTTTGATTTTGCTCTAATGTTCTTCACAAAATCTGACGATTATGACTTCTTAATCGAGAAGTCGCTGAACTGAAGCTTGACATGAACGAAGAAGTTAGGGTTTTGGTTGCCGATCAAATTGAACTCAGCGTTCATGGTCATGGAGCTCGAAATTGGCGACCCGAAGTAACCAGTTCCGATTTTGAATACGAGACTGAAGGGATTCAGCAAATCATTGGGACGATAAGCAATCTTCAAAGAGGGACTTGAATCGAAGAAAGTGTCGAGATTCAAAGAGAGTTCTCTGGATTCACCAGCAACTATACCGGATTGAAATAGAAACCGTAAGATGTTGTTTTATCATTCTTTTTTCATACACAATTCTAGAATAATTGGAGTCCTTATCCTATATCATACTTACGTTAAAGAGCCCGACTTGTGATCAGTAACTGTCTTTCTCTAATCAGCTGATTTTTTCAATTTCTATGTGCATCCGGTAATTTTTTTGCAAAGAAGATGAACAGTGGTTCCAAGGATAATAAGGGCGTGTTTGGGTGTAGCAATAAGAAGGGGGTGTGTTTGTGTTTAGGTGTCAAAATAAGGGGCAATATAGTATTTTCATATTTATAAGGGTATTATGGTCTTTAAATTAAATATTATGGTCATGTGGTATTTTAATGGCGAGTTTCAACCGATGTCGTTGCCGGAGGGGGTCATCTGCAACAAAAATGTATAGTTCGAGGGATTTTTTGCAATTTTTGTAGTTCAGGGGGGTTTATTGCTAATTAGCCAATAGTTTAGGGGGATTTTTTTCATTTAACCTAATTAAATTTGACATATATCTCATTCATTTCTTTGCATGTATCAATCAAATATATCCCTGACAAACTAGGATAAAAATCCTCTATGCCACAACAGAACATATATGTCCAACCAACTGATGCTAATTTGACATACACTTTATGAAAATGTTAAGATTAATATTACGCAAAATTTGAGATTTACGTTAGGAAACAGTTGGGATTCACCTTACGAAAAAGTTGGGACTCACCATAGGAAAATTTTGGGATGCACCTTAGGAAACTGTTAGGATACACTTTACAAATACTTTAGGAAAATGTTGTGATTCACTTTACAAAAATTTTGGGATGTAGATAAGGAAAATTTTAGAATGCTTATTAGGATAAAGTTGGGATGCAACTTAGGAAAATGTTGTGATGTAAGCCCAACGACTAAATATTTTCTTAACATAGATCACAAACTCTTATAACGGGCATACGTATATATTATTGCGGCAGAGAGGATTTTGAACCGACAAACCAACCCAAACAAAAGCTAACTTTCTTCCCTTCAAACATAGTTAAATTAAATCACACTCCAATACTCACAACCATTTTAACACTCTAAAATAGTCTTTTTCGGCACTCATGTACTCTACAAATTTTCTCATTTTTTATCCTCACAAACAAACATTAAAACCACAAATAACTGCACAATAAAAAAATGATCAATTTAAATTCACCATTAATTTTCTATTTCTGGGATTCTTCCAATAATGTCCATTTCTTCTTACTAATTATATTTGTTTCTGCCATTCAGTTCTTATGAAAATAAGACGATTTCCTTCAAAATCAAATCTGAAAATTATGAGTCGTACCTGCTTAGGTTTGGAAATAAGGCGATCTCCTGCTTTGATTTGGAAATACACTCCTGCTTAGTTTTGGAAATACACTCCTGCTTCGTTTTTCGAAGGAAATTAGAATCAACAATTTTATTGGGACTGATAGAAGCGCTGCTTCTATTTGGAAACAATTTGTAGCATCCAAAATTTGGATTGATTCACAGAACAATCGCTATTTTTAGCTTCTATTTGGAAAGAAATCAATTTCTAAAATGGGTTCATTCATATTTTTGGAGAGAAGAAGGCTAGCTCTGGCGGGATTTGATTTCTATTTCAAATAGGTTGCTAAAATGAGGGAGGGAAGAAGAAATAAGGGAGGGAACTATACATATATATATAGAGGAAAATTCTATACTAGGCAAATATACTTTTATGGTAAACACTGTTTATTGACTGAAACTAGAGCAAATGGACTACTATACAACTAGATCCGATCCTGGTCCACTTTTAGATAAGGATAAATGTATCTTTTGATTTTTTTTCGATCTGATTGTTCAAGGAGTGCCCCTATATAACCTAAGGTTAGCTAGCAAATGGTTCACGTACTCAAGAGCTTAAAATTATTATTTTTATTACTCTATTATGATTATTATTTTTTGTACTTGAAGTAATTAGAGACCGACGCTTGCTTGTACCAGAAAGTTGGCGAAAAAGACATGGGCTTTCAAAACATGAGCTATCAAAAGTGATTTTCACCAACCACTACATTAAGATAATAATGGATGTTAATTTTTGAGTGTAAAATATAAACTTCTTATCCAAAATTATTGATGTTCTTATCTATTCAACTATGATTGATTGATGGTTGAATATACATGTATTATTGATTAATTTAGAATCAAAATTTGTTATTTATTTATTTTTTTCACACTCAAAATTTGTTAATTACCTATAAACACATTTTTATTTCTGACAATATTTAGATCCTTGAACAAAAAAGTAGGCAGCACTTCAATTGACAGCAAATATTGACTGTTTCTTTTTTTCTTTTCTCTATCTTTGAAAAATAAAATAAAATAAAAATAAAAATAAAATAAATAAATAAACCAGCTAGCTAGAACAATTATTACAATCAGCCAGATTCAAAATTTCAACAGGTAAGCTCTTTATAAATATCAACAACGACTATGATACACAACAATCCGCCAAAGTCAGGTTACAGCCTTTTCAACAAATAAGTTGGACATTACAAAACAAACATGCCAGTACACTATTTATTAAAAGAATAATAATAAGATCCAACAACACAATGGTAAAGGGAACACCAAAAGAATCCCTTTAATTATGATATACATTAAAAAATTAAAACAATAAATGAATCTCTCAATCCTCAGAAACACGCGTCCAAGACACAGCAACAGCACAAGGCAGCACAACTGCACCACAAAACAGAACCAGCCAGATTCGATTACTACTATTTCAGTCATATATATATATATATATATCATATACATAGATAGAGAACATACCATCCCTTCCAGAAGCCATCACCCCTGGACTGAGTTTGTGCTGAATGATGATGATTCTGGGGATTTGCTTCACCGTCTTTCATTGGATAACCAGCCGGCGGTGGAGCCACATAAGGACCTTGTGGGTACCCCTCAACCGGTGCAGTAGTTGCTGGAAAAGGATATGCTTCTGTCAAATTCATCCAACAACGTGCAATCATATATCTATCTATGGATATATACAAATATATATATACTAGTACCAACTATGCAATACAAGAAATGAAAGATGTAAATATATATTTACCCTGAGGCTTGTTTTGATCGTAGTGACTCATGCTGAGAATTACAAACTTAAAAGTATATGAAACTAGTAGATGATATTTTAGAGAGAGAGAAGGAAGTCAGGAGAAGCTGGATGAAGGAATTGGTTATAGGATGATGTGTGTGTATATATAATATATAGGTAGTGAGATAGAAGTTGGAGTTGTTAGAGTTGTTGCTTAGCCGACGGAGAAAGCAAGGTCGGCCCACACCGCGTGGAGGGAAAAATATTTATATTTATATATATAGATGTAGATGCAAAAACGAGAAGTTCAACTAAAGCAGGCCTTACCTTACCGCGCGGAGGTAAAAAAAAAAAAATATATATATATATATATATATATATAGCTATATAGCGTGTTCTATTCGGTGGAGTCCCTATCTGATGAAGCCCTGACATTTTCCTGAACCTTCTTCATTGTAACACGTGTCCATATCTTTTTCTTTTTTCTATTCAGATTTTTTTCAACCAATGATGCTCCTTTATTCTTCTTTCCCAACTGTGGGCTGGGTGATTTCATTTGAAAGTCAAATCTTATATCATTCAAAACTGATTTTGCGTTTTTTTTTTTTTTTTTTTTTTTTTTTTTTTTTTTTTTTTAATTCAAAGCCTTGTAACATATAGTTAATGCTTGTGAATGTACCCAAGTTTGTTGAACCCTCAAAAATCTAAAGAAATTCACATTTATTTGGAGTTTCCAATGACGAAGTCAAATAATGCTATTAATGATATTTTGATATTAAATTTGGGCGGTTGTCTTTGTTTTTTTTGAAAAGTTGGGCGGTTGTCTTGGGAAAAAAAAAATAAACAGTTTTTATTTAGAAAAAATTACATATAAATGGAGTCAAAGTTCCATATTTAGTTAGAGGCTGAGTCAAAGTTCTATATTTCTCTAAAATGGATTGCTGAGGTGGCACATGATTTTTTACTATTTAGAAATTGTGGTGCCTAAAATACCCTTCCGCGAAGGTACTACTTTTTCTTCGAAGGTACTACTTTTTTGAACTGAAGGTACTACTTTTTGGCGTCCAGGTACCATATTTTTTAAACACCCGCGAAGGTACTACTTTTTTGAACTGAAGGTACTACTTTTTTGTTAGGGAATGGCATTTTAGGCACCACAATTTTCTAAACAGTAAAAAACCATGTGCCACCTCAGCAATCCATTTTAGAGAAATATGGAACTTTGACTCAGTCTCTAAGTAAATATGGAACTTTGACTCCATTTATATGTAATTTTCCCTTTTATTTATTTATTACTATTTTGATAAAAGATAGTTAATATACTCAAAAGAACCAAAGAACAAATTACCGGAAAAAAAAAATAAATAAATAAACAAATAAATAAACATATTAAGAACACTACAACAAACCATATAAGTTACCAAATTGGTCTAAGGGACTTGAACCGGCTCAAGAATTTTTGAACCGGTTCAAGTTGGCTATAAGAGAATTTTTTTTAAAAAGATGTTGCAACTTGAATCGGTTCGGGTGGGGCTAAATCGGTTCAAGTTGGCAAAATGAAAATTTTCTAAAAAGCTTAATTTTGAAACCATGCATGTATCCTCACATACTCAATTATCTTCCTAATGCGTTGTTCTTATCATCACAGAATGTATCAAAGTATGAACACGATCAATTCTTCAATTCTGCTTTCGATCTTGAGTCTTGACAAATCGAACCAAAAACTTACAACTCAATCAAACTTATTTTGACAACGAAATTTGCCAATTACAAATTTATATTTCACAATCTTCCCCTTTGTCAATTTTGTGACAAAACCCCTAAGACAAGTAATCTACCCAAGCAAAAAAATTAAATTACATTAATTTTCAAGAATAGAACAATAATGGAGCTTCGATCATAGAAGCTTCATTAAGGTAGTAGAGCATTTTTTCAATGGAAACAACCTGTAAACCTGCACAATGCTCAAACAAAACTACCCGTGAAAGCTTAATCAAGAAAGATAAACAACATATATCAATATGTGAATATCAATGGATATATCTCCCCCTCATTTCTAGAAACTCTCCCCCTCAAATATCTCAAATATGCACACTTCTCCCCCTTTTTGTTACAAATTGACAAATAAAGCTTAACCAGAAAGGAAAAGAAATAATAAGAGAGAATTAACACGAAGAGAGATAAAAATTATCATCCATCCATATGATATAGCAATAAGCACAACAATATGATGATATATGGTTGCAATGGAACCAAAGACGAGTATCCAAGATAACACTGGTACCATCCACAAAATAAATAAGACCAATCATGCTCAAATTCCTAATAAAAACTAAAAAGAAAATCTTTTTGGGTTTTTTTTAATTTAAATTTTTTTTTTTTTTTTATCTTTCTGATATTTGAACAAAAATTATGAGATTGCAATTTCCATGAATTTCACATATATGAGATCCAAAAAATTTTCAAGGGGGCCTTCACTCTAAAGAGTAGACATCAATTCCCTATTTTGAATTGTCTCCTCCTTTCTTTTTACTCAATTTACTCCAGTTCAAAGTCTAGTAGGAGCTTTCGAACTAATCTCAATAGGTTGCCTTTTCCTTACCAAATATTTTCAACATTCTTTTGATTTTTCTTTTCTTTTCATGCTGAAATGTTTTCATTATTTTTCAAACACATTCTCTATTTTTTTTTTTTTTATTTTAAAAAAACAATAACCTGTATAGTTTGTATGAGCAATATGACCTAGTCAACTTCTCAATGATTTCCTATTAAATTTCTCAGATTTGGACTAGTGCACATGAAAAAATATGAACTCAATAGACACATCTTTAAAAATAAATAAAGAAAGCAAATTGTCTTTCAACACATAAATTACACATCAAGAACATTTTTCATCAAATAATCATGTGTCCCAATTTGCATTCAAAAATAATGAATTCAAGAGAAATAATTATCACTCATGTATTGACGAGAAAAACATAATCATCACTTTCTCATAAATTAAAAAAAAAAAAAAAAAAAAAAAAAAAAAAACCCCAAATACTAAACTACAAGATATGGTCCAATGGAAACAAGATATTCATCAAAGCATAGTCCATGACCATAAAACCACTTTAGGATTTACTCAGGGGGGTTTGCACCCATAGACCTAATAGGAACAAGTCCCATAGCATCAATATGCACATAATTAACCAAGTCTTCCTTTTTTATCCACACAGTTTTTACATTCAACTTTTGATAGAACTTTTCAATTTTAACATTTTTCTTATTTGAATAAATCTTAGCATATGAATTTTTTGGTTGATTCAAATAATTTTACTTCCTAGCATGAACTTTATTCATAGTATAAGAACTATTCGCACGAAATTCAGAATGTGTTTTTCTTCTCTTCTTGTAGCAATAATATTGGCTATGTCCATTCCTACCACAATAATTGGAATGCAAAATAGTAGGCACATAAGAAATATTAGCATGTGATGAATTAACAATCTTAGATTCATTTTTAGGCACATTCAAGTTATTGAGTTTCACAAAAATAGTTTTACCCTAATTACTAGATGAAGCCTTATTGAAATCTAAACTAGTTTTATCATTCACATTCTTGTCATCATTAATCATCTAATAAAGTTTAATCTGCCCAGAAGTAAATCTAATCAATTTCTCTTGTGAATTTTTCAATTCATGCTCAAAAAGATTAACTTTAACAACATGAGATTCTTCAACAGAATTATCTTGAGTTACCTCGCTCTCGATAATTTTTAGCTTTCCTTGAAGACTCTAAATTTCATCTTTGTTCTCTGATGTGTGGTTGACAGTGTCAATAATAAAATACCACATGCAATAGAACTAATCCTTGACATGATAGGGCTACTTAGAGGGTGTCGAACCTCAGGGACTTTGTTGGTTTATCAAGCCTTCAATTAATACTATTTTCACTTAGAGTGAAAGATTGTTTGATGAGTTGTGTTTCAAAAATATAAAAAAATTAAACTAAATATATGACTGAGATTAGAGAGAGAAGATCCTACCTAGGGACTGACTTCACCACGAACCTCATACTATGGTCAACTGTTCAACCTTGGGATTTCAATACTTATGTATAATATGGAATTAAACTCAATAACATTTGTTTAATTCAGATTTAAAGAAAGACGTTTCATGAATTTCAGTTAATAATAACCTATCTTCGGTTGTCACGAATTATCTACCTACCTACTTCTAACTAATGTTGTAGTATAACTCGTCTTCTCTAGGCATAGACTATGAAAACATTGATTCACAAAAAGTCTTTGAACACCATTACATGATCTCTATTCTTATTGTCCGATAAACCCTTAGCCGCCAATCTCGTACTCTAAGAATAGGTTTAATATAGTTTAAGAACAATTAAATCTAAGATAAGGTATTAATTACTTAAAAACTAATATATTTCATTAAAATCCCAGTTGCTTAGAATATCTGGTCAAAATCATGCAATCAAAATACATAAACAATTAAAATCCCAAAGTATAAAACAATCAAACCATAGTAATCGGATTCGGATTACATCAATGTCCTAAGAGAAGACATAGCTACTCATAACAATGGAAGATATCATATGTGTTGTTGTGGACTTCATTGTCATGAACTACACTTTTCTTCTGAGATTCTTCACCTTCAATGCTTTAGAATAACTACAGAAAACCTAAAAGCCGCCACTAGATCTAGAATAAAAGAAAACTAAAACGAGCGAGCTTTTCTGTGGCCTTGTGCATCTTTTTATAGAAGCAACTGACTTCTAACAAGGATTGGATGGGCTTTAGGTCTTCTAAGGTCATTTGGGCCCGTCTAGGACGAATTAGGACTTAATTAGAATTAATCCTGCACTTTAAAAATCAGACTTAACAGGAAAGGCTCGAGCAGAGAAGCTTCTGCTCGAGCTTTCTGGCTAGTGCTCGAGCAGGAATTCTTTACTTAGCTATTTTTCTCCAAATAATTTTCGAAGCGTCTTTTTCATCAACACTTAGAATATTTTGGGATATTTTCTTCAGGGTGCTCGATCACCTTGCTTGGGTGCTCGAGCCTTTGAACTTCTACTTGAGCTTTCTGAGTTATGCTCGAGCCTTGTGATCTCTGCTCGAGCTCTGGCAACATAGATCTTCCAAGGTGTCTTTTCATATTCCGAGGGAGTTCGTTCTCGAGCCCTTTTGCAAATGATCGAGCACCTTGAATCTCTACTCAAGCATAAAGATCTCTGCTTGAGCCTTTTGGCCTTAGTTGTTTTTCTTGCCTCATTTGACTTTGTGTATGAGCTAAGGAACTTGTGCTCGAACTTTTGCACTTGAATTTCTCCAAAATCACCATTTTGACTCCAAACTTGCTTCAGATGATTGGCAACAACTCTGTAAGCTTTGATATCAGTCTTTTAGTCTAAAAATCCCGATTTTATCCATTTTTTTGGGAAAGTACGTACAAAAGCAAAGTAAACTAAAATCAGTCTAAAACTGGATAGAAGTACTACTTAAGGTCTTAACATACACACATTTAGGGGCTCGAATATGCAATATTCAGCATTCATCATACCCTCAAACTTAAATATTGTTAGCCCCTTAGCAATACAGAACTAAAAATCCATTTTTATGGGAATCACGGTTGCATTTAGCCTATGTAACAAGCCTTTAAATCCCTAGTTTACCCTAGTAGACGAGTTGTAGTTTCGTGAGGGTTTCTAGTGATGGTACCTACAAACATCTCAAATATGTGCCTTACTTGCACAATAAGTTCATTCAAACCTGTTTTCATATCATAATGTCCCAACAATTCATCAACAATCAAATACAAAAAGTATAACAAACTACCTTACTCAAGAAAAATTTCGAAAAAATAATAATAAAAAAGAACCGAAATTTGAAGAACGAACAAAACCCAGAAAAAAATTAGTCGCTCAAATATGGCATGTTTTTTCGTCCCTAGAACTACACCACCATGTTTATAGAAAAAATAGTTGTTACCCTCGTCAAAAGGAAAGAGAGAAATAGCAAGAGAACGAAAACCCTATAAACAAGTCGTAAAATGGTTGGGAGGATGTGGTTTTGTTTGGGATATGGTTAAAACAAACAATTGTTTACTTAGAGAGCAAAGGACATTATGGAAAATATAAAAGTTTCATTAAAACTAGGGTAAATTACATAGGCACCCCTGAGATTAGGTCATATTTTAGCTATATGAAGATTTTGGTATTAACTCTCACTTGCATCCTAATTTACTTTTTGGCCTCTGACACATGCCAATTGACTATTTTAACCTCAATTTTTTAATACAAAATATATGTAATCTTAAATGACAAAAAGGCCCCTCTATAATGTTCTGGATATTCCTTTCTCTCTCCTCTTCATTTTCTCTCTCATCTCCCCTGCAAACCAAAACTAGCATGGTGGCAACGACGACATCATTTTTCTCTACTTTTTTGCGTACCCTTTTTTTTTCCCCCCCTCCCCCTAGTAGATCTCATTCACTGCATTCTGTTATTACATATACAATACTTCATCTCTCTCTATCTTCTTGATTTGTTGCTCAATTTGCTTTAATTCCAAATGGGTTTTCAGTAATTTTGCAGAAAAGATATGATTGTGAAATGGGTTCCTAATTTTCCTTATTGTAGATGCTTTAGCCAAAAAAAAAAATTGTTGTTGCTCAATTTGCTTATTTCCAAATTTTAGCCCAAAAAAAAAACAAAAACAAACAAACGGGAAACTTGCAATGGGTTATTAAGGAATTGTTTTGGTTTCCTTTAATTTTACAAAAAATATCTAATTTTGTAATGGTTTCCTTACATTTCAATTCTAATTTTTTTTTAATTTTATTTTATTGTAGATGATTTAGCCACCAAAAAAAAAAAAACTTACAGTGGATTATTCAGGAAAAAAAAAAGTTTGTTGCTTAATTTTGCTTATTTCCAAATGGGTTTCCTTTAATTTTGCAGAAAATATCTAATTCTGAAATGGGTTACTTCTGAAGGTGGCCTCAAATCTCAGCATGGTGATGACAGCGGCAAGATCGGTTTCATACAGTGCCAATAGCAGTGAAGGTGTTGGTTTTGGCATGGCAAAGTTGTCGAGATCGGTTCAACAACTACTCATCACCGACCATAGTTTCGATGATCATGAATTATTGTGAAGCGTGGTTCTAAGCTCACCCAGCCACCGCCACCTCCAATCCACAACCCAAAATGATCTGGCCAACCCCTGATTCGAAGCCACCATTCCAAGCTCGCTTGACCACCGCCACCTCCAATTCATACCCCAAAATCGATCCTGCCGACCCCTATTATGTGTGTGTGTGTGTGTGTATGTGTGTGTGTGTGTGTATGGATGAGATATATGTGTGTGTGTGTGTATATATATAGATGAGGTTGATGCATGGGTGGAGTTGAGGGGTGAATTGGATGATGGTCTGAGGAAGATGAAGAAGAGGAAAGGTGTATGTTGGGGGTATTTTGGTCACAAAAATAGTCAACAGCGTGTCAAATGGTAACATAGTCATTTAACACCTCAAAAGTACTATGAACCCACCAAAAATTGACATTGGGGGTGTAACTGAAATGTTAAACCACTAATTCAAATGAAAGTGAAATTTAAAATCAAAATGTTAATCTAGCTCAATAATGACCTAACCTCAAGGGGGTGTGAATGTAATTTACCCTTAAAACTATAAACCCCTTATGTTTTACAAGTATTCAATAATAGAAAATGATATTTTTGATGACTTTAAAATTCCGACTTAAAATCGACAGAGATAAAATATGACGTGGTTATTTTAAAATTTCAACTTTAACATGCATCATTACTACTCTGTTTTATTTCCATAAAATACGTTTATTTTCCCTTCCTTATTTTTTCAGTTTTTCATAGTACATTTCCTTATCTTTTTTAGTTTTCCATTTATGGTTGTATCATCTTCGGTTTTTTTTTTTTTTTCAAGTTTCATGGTACTCAAATATAAGAATTTGATTTGTACAAAATCTACAACAAAAATTACAAAGTTTTTTTTTTTTACAATTTTTCAATACTCTGCAAAAAAAAAATTAAAATTCCTCTACTTATTTTTGTTTCTAGGAGTCAATAGATCATAAGCTTTAATCATTATAGCAATTAATAAATGCCTATCAAAGTAACTGATGTATATTTATGATCAAAGACACAATATTTTATATATAACGAGAGATACACAATCTAATTATATATAGGAGATGTTTGAAGTATCGAAAATCTCATTTTTCCTACTTCCACCGCTCATGTCCCTTTCACATGCATATTAACTATTCAAGTTCACATGCACACTGACAACTTACTATTACATAGGTTAATATTTTAGCTATAAATTTCCACAGAAGACTTGGATTTAGAAATCAAGATAGAGAACAGAGCCACAGATTGGAGTTTGAGAAGAGGCATCAAGAGTTCTTACAGAGATGCAATGTGATGTATATATATATAATAGATACACAATTTGATACATGCGGTGATTGAAACTTTAATTGCCAACAAAGATACTAAATTAAGATGAAACCTAAAAAAAAGGTCTACAACTTTCTAAATAGTTAATTACCTTATCTTTTAATATGGGTCCAATTATATTTGACACATAAATAGCCACATAGACTTGATAAAATAGTATGTTTTTATTTGTCGGGCTAAACAGCAGGACTTATAATAGAAAATTAAATGATATTTTTGACGACTTTAAAATTCTGACTTAAAATGGACAGAGATAAAATATGACATGGTGATTCTAAAATTTGAACTTTAACAGGCATCATTACTACTTTGTTTTATTTCCATAAAATACGTCTATTTTGCCTTCCTTATTTTTCAGTTTTTCATAGCACATTTTCTTATCTTTTTAGTTTTCCATTTATGGTTATATCATCTTCTTCTTCTTTTTTTTTTCTTCTTTTTTTTTTCTCATCAAGTTTCATGGTACTCAAATATAAAAATTTGATTTGTACAAAATCTACAACAAAAATTATAATATTTTTTTTTATACAATTTTTCAATACTTTGCAAAAAAATTTTAAATTCCTCTCCTTATTTTTGTTTCTGGGAGTCAATAGATCATCAGCTTTGATAAATATAGCAATTAACAAATGCCTATCAAAGTAATTAATGTGTATTAATGATCAAAGACACAATATTTTATATATAACGAGGGATCGATACACATTCTAATTATATATGGGAAATGTCTGAAGTATCACAAATCTCATTTTTTCAACTTCTACCGCCCATGTCCCTTTCACATGCATATTAACTATACATGTGACGGCCTAAGTTTTTCAACTCGGTGCGTCAGTGATGAACCGAAAGATGACCCGATAACGGATCCAAAATGCGGAAGCAAAAGACAAATAACAGTCTCTAGAGATATAACATGACTCTAAGACGCCAATGTGACCCTCAACGAGATCATGGAACCCAAAGGAATCAAATGCGGAAGCAACGTTTCAAAAACGAACAAGAATGGACCTAGGGGTAAAAACATCATTTCCAACTTAAAAGTGGGTGCCACCGAGCACACCATTGGAAAGAAAACAAAAAAGTAATGAATTTAGACTCAAAAATCACTTGATTCGGAATCCGGATGAAGAAGATATGGCTAACGGAAGAAGAATGGGCAAAACGGTCAAAAGTGCCAACCCATGAACATCTAACCGGTTAGGAGATCTTTCTAACCGGTTAGAAGGCCAAAAATAGTGACAAAAACGCTGCCCACACTCATCTAAACGTTTAGATAACCCCATCTAACCGGTTAGATGTGAAGAGGGCAGTAAGGTGTAACCCAAAAACTTGGCAGCAGGGGTTTTTCCGGAAAAAATGGGATTTTAAGGCCCTAGATGACATTTTCTGGAAAAACACAAAGAAGAAACCCCCTTCAAAATTGAGCTTTCTATGTGACACATGAGAAAAATTGAAAAGTACGCGCTATGAAATGCCCAAAATGCCCTCCCAAGAAAACTGGTCCAAAGGGTCCAAAAAGCTGCTAAATGGAAAACAGAAAGCTGAACTTCGTGAACGATTTCCGGTACCAAGACGACATTTTCTGGAAAAACACGAAGAAATAACCCCCCCTAAAATCACATTTTCTATTCAACCATGTGAAGAACGGAATTTATTTCTCAAAGAAAATTTTCAAAATACCCTTAGGTCAGATTATGCAACAAAAATGTGAAATGAGTCCGTAGGAGGCTCATTTCACCAAAGAAGAATCTTTGCCCGGAAACGACCATGCACGCAAACGTAACTTACCTAATAAGATGTGCTACAATGGTCCATAGCTCAAAAATATGGCCGATACAAAATATGACCCCCCCAACGGCCAAAATGCCAAAAATGAAATTTGGAATAAAAACTTGGAATCCAAAATTTTGAAATGACTGCAAAATACCGTTTGGCCTTTGGCCACACCTCATACATGTTAAATGAATTATAGATAACAAATTTCATACACAATACACGCTCCGGTGCAAAATAGCATACTAAAACACATGAATTTTCATATAATCTCATTAAAGGGAAAAATCAACATCCATGACATAAATATGATTCTAAAAGGAGTTTGGCCTTTGGCCTCATGTCATATACATAAAATGATAATCAAAAGTATTCTTAGGTACACATTACAAGTTTAGAATCAAATATACACATTTGACATATAAAGCTACAAAGGCATTTCAAGCCAATCTTCATAAAATGGAAATCTTCAAGTCCACAAGTCATCCAAGCATATAATGGGAGTCTCAACTTTAATTCTTGTACCTGAAATATACCCTAGTATCGTAGGGGTGAGTAACATAAAGCTACTAATAGGAAATGAGCATGCATAGACCTACGTTTTACAAGTTTGCATGATTTAATTATTGTGGTTCATTCCACCTAACGTCTATGTCAAAAGTGAGACTCAAGGAGCATCCTAGCTACCTAAGATCATTTCTAGCATCAATCACCTCATTCATGCAATTTTAACAACATAGGTTCATGCTTACACAAAGCAACAACATAGGAGCATGCTTACACAAAGCAACAACATAGGCGCATGCTTACATAAAACAACAACATATAGATTCTCAAGGTTATCAACTTGAAGTCTAAAATGCAATATCAACTAAATATAACAATTTAGCATAATTAGAATATCTAATACCACACATCAAGACATAGATTCTCTAGGTTATCAACTAGAAATCTAAAAGTGTGTAATCAACTAAATATAGCAATTTAGTATGGATGTACTTAACAACATCAAAATGGCCAATGGCCGAAACCACAAGTCAACAAGATAAACATGATTGTCAACTTGGAATTGAATGAGAAAACAAATAGTGGAAGACTTGGACATCACGTCTCGGATTTCTGCCGAGAACAAAATGGTTGTTCCGGGCACTAACCCGCAGGGGAACCACCCTAAGTGCGCACTATCTCAATTGGGAAGAACTCATACCTCCCGCACTAAAGCCGAACTTTAGCCATATCACATGTAACACAATGTCTCAAGACTTCAAAATAAATCAAATAAGTTCATAACTTATACATATTATTACTACATAGTAACAAGTTAGCAATATAACTCTAAATTGTACATAATAAGCATTTCATATCCATAATGCTGTGAAATCACAAGCCAACTATATATTCATATTAGAAACATACTCTCATGAATATAAATTTAACAACAATGCTCTTCAATGCATATAACATAATCAAGTGAATACATCACAAGTCTAAATCCATGCTCTTAAAATAGAAACAACTTCTAAAACATGATTAGATCCATAGATAAACAAGATAGAATTTAATTACATCAAAATAATTAAACTCTCTAGGTTTCAAATCATTTCCAAATGGCCTCAATTTAATATATGTTAAAAGACATATCATGATCATTACTTATATTCACACACAAGCTTAATTAGGCCCATGAAACCATAAAATGGATTTTAATTAATTCTCTTAATTAATTGGCCTCAAGATTTTCAAACTCAACCAAATGCTCTCAAATTAATGTATGTTAACAAACATGCCAAAACTTAATTTAGAAGCATAATATAACTCAATTCCATGCAAGATACGGCCATGAACTTTAATCTTTCATAAAAGATAAATATTAATTAAAAAGAGCAATTCTTATTTAATTAATTCCAATTTAATACATGTTAACAAACATATTAAAAAAAGATTTTCTAACATGCCACAATTCAAATCTAAGTTACACATCGTCATGAATTTTAAATCTTGTATAAAGAAATAAAAATTACTAACTTTCTAGATTTGATAAAAGGCATACATATATGTTATATAATCATGGAAAACAAACAATACAACACACAAATAATCCTAAAACATTCCCTACCTCCATTTGAGATAAAATCTCAAATCCCCACCAAAATAAATCGGCTCCGAATCCGACGAAACTCCTTGGTTTTGTCGGGGACAACACCACGAACATGAATCCCAAGGAAGCCACATCAAAAACAAAACTTGACTTCAAACTTGAACTCAAGGAATGGCCAAAACGAGATTCTAATCGATTGGAATCGAAGGCCTCGCCGAGGGAAACAATAAACATAAAGGCATCACCACTTTTTAGTGAGGGGAGGAAGCTCAAAAGAAGAGAGAGAAGATGGAAGCCATGGCTGCCATGAGATCCGGCCAAGAGAAGGGAGAGAGAGAGAGTGAAATTTGATTTTTTTCAATAAAGACCTCCTATTTATAGAAAAACTCAAAAAGTGCCCCGAACGGCCCCGCCAGGTCTGAAAAAGTGAAATTTGAGCAGACATGCTCAAATAGCAAAACTCTGTGAACAAAAATATTTAAAATTAGAAAATATGAACAATGGAAGAAACGGCGTCAAAAACCGAGTCCCGAGTAGAAAGTTATGCCGAAAACAAGTTTGGTACAAACCGGGGCCAGAAACCCTGAAATTGGAAAACATCGACCAGGAGGAAATTCTAAGAGTCCACGACTCGACGAAATGTGAAAATTAATCCCATATGAGGATTCAGGCTCAAAACAAGGCATTGAGCAATAACTTTCATTAATTGCACAATGACCCCACCAAAAAGTGAAAACTGCGAAATTACCCCAGAATGAAAATATCTTCCAGAAGATATTTTATTAGATACCCCTGAAATAAAATATCTTCAAAAGATATTTATGAAAAACACCCCAAGAAAAGAAAAAGTTTTCAAAGAACTTTGCATTTATGCCCCTATGGGCACCGGGAGCAACCAGAGTACTTTCTCACGAAAGTAAAGATACGTATCTCATAGAAATCATTGAGAATGAAGATATGTGAAGTCAAAAACCAACTCTGAACATAAGAAGTGAGGTTATGCCAACATAGTGACAAACGGGGAAAAGACAAAATAGGAAAAAGGACGAAATATGGAAAGGACGAAAAGTGAATAGTGTCGAAAAATGAAAAATGTGAAAATGACTCGGTCCTCAAAGGAAGTTGTCAATCCAAAGAAAAGAGTCTCGGAAATCACTCCAGAGCATTCGAGATGACACTAAGTGACGAGGAACTGAACTTAGAAAGGAAAAGACAACAGAAAAAATTTATCCGAAAAATCCGGGTCATTACAACCTTCCCACCTTAAAGGGATTTCGTCCCCGAAATCCAGCCCAAACAACAAAAGGCAAAACCAGGATAACTACAGAGTACATCTCCGAGTACCCCACACAACACGGCACACCAGCGACCTCAAAGCTAAAAGGAACACATAAACCAGTGTCATCTGCACCCATGTGCTCATGACAAGACAACCTCTCAAAGGAAAAGTGACCATATGGCCACACGACAAGTCTGAACTCACACAGAGAACCCAAAGTCAGACAAAAGAACGGAAAACAACAACCGTAAGCGTTCCTCCTGACAAACCATCATAAGGAACCAAAAACAACCACCAAAAGAACTCCAAGATAACCACATATCAAATCAGGGTACAAAACAAACACAACGTGGCAGTACGAATAGTGACCAAAACCCGCCCACGACGTACTCAAATGTGTGGTAGCAATGACAGTACCTAGTGCCCACCCACACTTACTCATCAGTAAGGTAGCATCGAAGGCAACTAGTACTCGCCCACAACACACAACTTTATACGATAGCATGACAGTATAAGGCACTAGCTCATAACCTGCCCCCCACTAGGTCTACCCATGAAACCTCTCAATACATATGACATCAATGTCAAAAATGATCATTACCAAAAGCACTACGGGGACCAACATTTTGTGAGAGTTGAGATATGGTCCAAAGATGTCCGGCCGGACCATCCTAGTCAATCCCAAAACTCTGACAACAATGCTATAGGTACCACTATGCTTAAGGCCCCAAATCCTCAATAAGCAAAACAAACATCTCCAATGTCTCAAAATATCCCTATTAACAATATTAATCATGAATCTAAAACCTGACAAGCAAATCAACGCCTATAGAAATCAAAACGAACCTCACAATAAGACATTTCATCGAAAGTCCTTCACATTACTCCCTGAAACAAATCAACTACAAGACCAATCACTATGATCAAACATCAGATCCGCTTCCCTATCGTGGATAACTAAATCTTCAAAATACAAATCCACCAAGTGGCACACACATCAAAATGACAACAACCAAGGTCACAAAATGAATCTCTCAAAACCATACTTGGAAACACCAAGTTAAATCAAAATTCCTCAATTTTTGATCCACAACCAATCATCAAAACTACGATTCCTCAAAACTATGCCTAGTCATAACTAGGACGAGAAACTCCACAACAAGCCATATCCAACAGCAATCCTCCAAAACTTTTCCTAAAAGTTAACCACATCCAGGTCTCCAAAATGGAAACAAGTCTCCAAAAGACATTCTCAAGGGAGCATCGAGCTCACCTCACAATCAAACAAATCCTCAATGATATGGACACAAGTCCCCATAAAATGATCTCACACCAATCAACTCACTCCAAGCACTACAACTCCGTCAACAACTACGGCAGAAACTCCCCAAGGGAAGACACGAAAGAAAGGAAACCACCAGTCCTAAAAAGGACAACACCAAGACTCCATCTCTGAAATGAAAGACAACAAGGTCAAAGACTTCATCCCCTACATGGAAGTAAGTCGACCAAAATCCATCAAATCCTCACCAAGGACTCAAGACAACGATAGTGATCCTCACGGACCAACCAACCCCAAAACTGTGCACAATGCAATGAAGAGAAGAGACTCACTCCTTGTGAAGTCCCTAACACGAACCAACACAAAACCCTTGTGGAAACCCGCATACACACTACCTGCGACCGAGGGAAACGAATGGGAAAACCAAACCTGGAAGTTATGCATATGACAATGAAATGTAACTACCAAGAAGTAAATCTACTCACACAGATAAAAATCAAAGGTACATGCAACACGTCTTCACATAAGCACAAAAGCATCTCACAAAAGTATAGTAACAACATGGCATCTTTAAGCATATAAAGAAGGCATGGTAATGCCATACAACAAGAAGGCAAATGTGGATAGACCTCCACCTACTCATGCATCACAATAACATAAATCATACTACTAACAAGGTAGTAAACGAAACTGCATAAGACAAAATGATGCAACAATGAACCCTATAGACATCGTGTCATAGAGTTTCTAGGTAAAAGGAAGGACAATTCCTAGCCATAAACTGACTCTAAAACCAATGCGACAACAACCTATCTCTAAACAAACGTGAGCCCTTACCACAACGGTAAGACTCTAACAATCTAACTCAGAATCTAAAGGTGATATTGCAAGTGACACTAACAGTGCAGTGCTCTCACTACCCGAAACATCAATCAATCAACTTGATCCCAAAAGCGTCATCACGCAAGAACTCCTCAAGGAAAATAGCAACTACAGTCATACCAATAATAACTAAATCAATCACCACGACTGATCCCCAAAACAACCATCATCATCACCGATCAAAGGACAACGCCTATCAAAACAAAACCAACACTAATTCCATTCGAACTGCACTTGTAGCTAGCCAGCACGATAGCATGACAGTGCCATGCACCCGCCCACAAACGTACCCGCCCATGAAAAATGCAAGTTCTAGAGGAATCTTCCTGGACAATCAAGGATCCTAAGAGGTCCATAACCTCATAATGGCCCAAAACCAACAAATCCACCACTACGGTAACGCCAAATGACTCATCTCACAAGAGCCTAAACAAAAGGTGACAATCCACCTACCTCAAAACTAATACTAGGTTGACAACAACCTATACTACTACAAAATTGTGACTACAATCACCATCAACCTCAACTCGTGCCTTAATGACCAATCCCGTGTCATGCCAAATATGCAACACAATTATGTATATACAATTCTAATCTAGCATACGTCACATGTCATGCTCTTTACATTAGAATAAAACAATGCTAAACAAACGGCAAACAACATATAACATGTAAGCACATAAACATGTTATCAACCAAAATATGTTATCATAAAGCATATAAACACATAGAGCATGGCAACAAAAGCATGATACGCACCCAAAACCCATCGTCCTAAGGTTTTCGAACCTAGGAGCTCTGATACCACCTGTGACGGCCCAAGTTTTTCAATTCGGTGCGTCAGTGATGAACCGAAAGATGACCAGATAACGGATTTGAAATACGAAAGCAAAAGATAAACAACAGTCTCTAGAGATACAACATTACTCTAAGACACCAATGTGACCTTCAACGAGGTCACGGAACCTAAAGGAATCAAATGCGGAAGCAACGTTTCAAAAACGAACAAGAATGGACCTAGGGGTAAAAACGTCATTTCCAGCTTAAAAGTGGGTGCCACCGAGCACAACATTGGAAAGACAATGAACAATTAATGAATTTAGACTCATTAATGATTCGGAATCCGAATGAAGAAGATATGGCTAACGGAAGAAGAAGAGGCAAAACGGTCAAAAGTGCCAACCCAAGAACATCTAACCGGTTAGGAGATCTTTCTAACCGGTTAGACGGCCAAAAACAGTGACAAAAACGCTGCCCACACTCATCTAAACGTTTAGATAACCCCTTCTAACCTGTTAGATGTGAAGAGGGAAGTAAGGTGTAACCCAAAAACCTGGCAGCAGTTTCCGGGAAAAATGGGATTTTGAGGCCCTAGATGACATTTTCTGGAAAAACACAAAGAAGAAACCCCCCTCAAAATTGAGTTTTCTATATGACTTTTAAGAAAAATCGAAAAGTACGCACTGTGAAATACCCAAAATGCCCTCCCAAGAAAACTGGTCCAGAGGGTCCAAAAAGCTGCTAAATGGAAAACAGAAAGCTGAACTTCGTAAACGATTTCCGGTACCAAGATGAAATTTTTTGGAAAAACAAGAAGAAGAAACCCCCCCTAAAATCACATTTTCTATTCAACCATGTGAACAACAGAATTTATTTCCCAAAGAAAATTCCCAAAATACCCTTAGGTCAGATTATGTAATAAAAGTGTGAAATGAGTCCGTAGGAGGCTCATTTCACCAAAGAAGAATCTTTGCCCAGAAACGACCATGCACGCAAACGTAACTTACTTAATAAGATGTGTTACAATGGTCCATAGCTTAAAAATATGGCCGATACAAAATATGACCCCCCAACGGCCAAAATGCCAAAAATGAAATTTAGAATAAAAACATGGAGTCTAAAATTTTGAAATGACTTCAAAATACCATTTGGCCTTTGGCCACACCTCATACATGTTAAATGAATTCTAGATAACGAATTTTATACATAATACACGCTCCGGTGCAAAATAGCATACTAAAACACATGAATTTTCATATAATCTCATTAAAGGCAAAAATCAACATCCATGACATAAATGTGATTCTAAAAGGAGTTTGGCTCTTGGCCTCATGTCATATACATAAAATGAGAATCAAAAGTGTGCTTAGGTACACATTACAAGTTTAGAATCAAATATACACATTTGACATATAAAGCTACAAAGGCATTTCAAGCCAATCTTCACAAAATGGAAATCTTCAAGTCCACAAGTCATCTAAGCATAATGGGAGTCTCAACTTTAATTCTTGTACCTGAAATATGCCCCAGTATCGTAGGGGTGAGTAATATAAAGCTACTCATAAGAAATGAGCATGCATCGACCTACGTTTTACAAGTTTGCATGATTTAATTATTGTGGTTCATTCCACCTAACGTCTATGTCAAAGGTGAGACTCAGGGAGTATCCTAGCTACCTAAGATCATTTCTAGTATCAATCACCTCATTCATGCAATTTTAACAATATAGGGTCATGCTTACACAAAGCAACAATAAAGGAGCATGCTTACACAAAGCAATAACATAGGCACATGCTTACACAAAGAAACAACATAGGCGTATGCTTACACAAAACAACAACATATAGATTCTGAAGGTTATCAACTTGAAGTCTAAAATGCAACATCAACTAAATATAACAATTTAGCATAATTAGAATATCTAATACCACACATCAATATATAGATTCTCTAGGTTATCAACTAGAAATCTAAAAGTATGTAATCAACTAAATATAGCAATTTAGTATGGATGTACTTACCAACATCAAAATCGCCAATAGCCAAAACCACAAGTCAACAAGGTAAACATGATTGTCAACTTAGAATTGAATGCGAAAACAAATAGTGGAAGACTTGGATATCACGTCTCGGATTTCCGCCGAGAACAAAATGGTTGTTCCGGGCACTAACCCGCAGGGAAAACCACCCTAAGTGCGCACTATCTCAATTGGGAAGAACTCATACCTCCCGCACTAAAGCCGAACTTTAGCCATATCACATGTAACATAATGTCCCAAGACTCCAAAATAAACCAAATAAGTTCATAACTTATACATATTACTACTACATAATAACAAGTTAGCAATATAACTCTCAATTGTGCATAATAAACATTTCATATCCATAATGCTATGAAATCATAAGCCAACAATATATTCATATTAGAAACATAATCTCATGAATATAAATTTAACAATAATGCTCTTCAATGCATATAACACAATCAAGTGAATACATCACAAGTCTAAATCCATGCTCTTAAAATATAAACAACTTCTAAAACATGATTAGATCCATGGATAAAAAAGATAGAATTTAATTACATCAAAATAATTAAACTCTCTAGGTTTCAAATCATTTCCAAATGGCCTCAATTTAATATATATTCATGATCATTACATATATTCACACACAAGCTTAATTTGGCCCATGAAACCACAAAATGGATTTTAATTAATTATCTTAATTAAAGCCTCTAGATTTTCAAACTCAACCAAATGATCTCAAATTAAAATATGTTAACAAACATGCCAAAACTTAATTTAGAAGCATAATACAACTCAATTTCATGCAAGGTACAGCCATAAACTTTAATCTTTCACAAAAGATAAATATTAATTAAAAAGAGCAATTCTTATTTAATTAATCGCAATTTAATATATGTTAACAAATATATTAAAACAAGATTTTCTAGCATGTCACAATTCAAATCCAAGTTACACATCATCATGAATTTTAAATTTTATACAAAGAAATAAAAATTACTAACTTTCTAGATTTAATGGCATACATATATGTTATATAATCATGGCAAATACACAATACAACACACAAATAATCCTAAAACATTCCCTACCTCCATTTGAGATGAAATCTCAAATCCCCACCAAAATAAATCGGCTCCGAATCCGACGAAACTCCTAGGTTTTATCGGGGACAACACCACGAACATGAATCCCAAGGAAGCCCCATCAAAAACACAACTTGACTTCAAACCTAAACTCAAGGAATGGCCAAAACGGGATTCCAATCGGTTGGAATCGAAGGCCTCGCCGAGGGGAACAATAAACATAAAGGTATCACCACTTTTTAGTGAGGGGAGGAAGCTCAAAAGAAGAGAGAGTAGATGGCAGCCATGGTTGCCATGAGATCCGGCCAAGAGAGGGGAGAGAGAGAGTGAAATATGATTTTTTTCAATAAAGACCTCCTATTTATAGAAAAACTCAAAAAGTGCCCCGAACGAGCCCCGCCGGGTCCGAATAAGTGAAATTTGAGCAGACGCCCTCAAACAGAAAAACTCTGTGAATAAAAAAGATTCAAAATTAGAAAATATGAACAACGGACGAAACGGCGTCAAAAACCGAGTCCCGAACAGAAAGTTATGCCCAAAACAAGTTTGGCGCAAACTGGGGCCAGAAACCCTGAAATTGGAAAACATCGACCAGGAGGAAATTCTAAGAGTTCATGACTCGACGAAATGTGAAAATGAATCTCATACAAGGATCCAGGCTCAAAACAAAGCATTGAGTAATAACTTTCATTAATTACACAATGGCCTCTCCAAAAAGTGAAAACTGCGAAACTGCCCCAAAATATATTTTCTTAGATACCCCTGAAATAAAATATTTTTAAAAGATATTTATGAAAAATACCCAAAGAAAAGAAAAAGTTTCCAAAGAACTTTGCATTTATGCACCGGGAGCAACCAGAGTACTTTCTTACGAAAGTAAAGATACGTATCTCATAGAAATTATTGAGAATGAAGATACGTGAAGTCAAAAACTAATTCCGAACACAAGAAGTGAGGTTATGATAATAAAGTGACAAACGGGGAAAAGACAAAATAGGGAAAATGATGAAATGTGGAAAGGACGAAAAGTGAATAGTGTCGAAAAATGAAAAATGTGGAAATGACTCGGTCCTCAAAGGAAGTTGTCAATCCAAAGAAAAGAGTCTCAGAAATCACTCCAGAGCACTTGAGACGGCACTAAGTGACGAGGAACTGAACTTAGAAAGGAAAAGATAACGAAAAAAATTTATTCGAAAAATTCGGGTCATTACAATACAAGTTCACATGCACACTAACAGCTTATTAGTACGTAGGTAAATATTTTAGCTATAAATTCCCATAAAAGACTTGGATTCAGAAATCAAGACAGAGAATAGAGCCACAGATTGGAGTCCGAAAAGGGGCATCAAGAGTTCTTACAGAGATGCAATGTGATGTATATATATATAATAGATACACAATTTAATACGGACGGTGATTGCAACTTTAATTGCCAACAAAGATATTAGATTAAGATGAAACCTACAAAAAGATAAAACCTAAAAAAAGGTCTAGAACTTTCTAAGTAGTTAATTACCTTATCTTTTAATATGAATCCAATTATATTTGATACATAAATAGCCAAATAGACTGGGTAAAATATTAGGTTTTTATATGTCAGGCTAAATAGTAGGACTCTTTAATAATATACTACTACACAACTAAGGAAAATTGAATGCTTTCAACATTATCTTCCTTAACAATTATAAAAACCAAGGGCGGATCCAGAAATTATCAATGGGGTGGGCTAAAATTAAACATAAATTTAATAACATAATTTCTTAAGCATAGTTTTTTATTAGGGCTTGTTTAGCTTGGGCCTTTATTTTAGTATTGTGACTTAACTAACTTGGATTTGTTTGGGTGGACTAATACTAATAATAATTTATTTATTTATTTTTTGACTAGGTTAAAATTACCCATAGTTATTATTATTTTTTTTTTTTAAAAAAATTTGGGGCCCAGCCTTCCCCTATATACGAAAACTATGAAAATTGAATGGCCACAGTCTAAGTTACATAGAGGGGGAGCGAGACCGAGAGCGGGAGCGGAAGCGGGAGCGGCATATCCCAAAAAATCTTAGAGCGAGAGCGCCGCTAGAGCGCCGCATTATAAATATATAGAATATTAATTTATAATAGTAAATATATGTTTTAAATAAATTTTATGCAAATAAAAAGACAAAATAGTAAAACAAATATGAGTCCATTACAACCAATATAACCTGCTTTATAAAAATGTATAAATTAACAAACATGGCAATCAAACAAGCTGCTTTATAAAAATAAAAACATAATAGTGAATATGGCATAATAGAAAAGCAATATTCAAAAACTTTATCTTTTATACATTTAACCTGCTTTAAACTCTCAAGATGATAATCATTATCGTTGAAATAGCAATGTTCAAAAGCATATGAAAAGTATATGAAATAGCAGAGAGAATATGAAATGATGGAACGAGAATAAGATTATAAGAGTGAATCAAGAGTCAATTACTAGTGAAAGAAGTTCAAAAATCACAAACCCAATACTTAATAGCAGAGAAAAAATTGAGAAATCACAATCAGAATATGAAAAGTTATTCATTCATTTATTTCTTTACTAATAAATAAGTATTATTAAATATTAAGTATATTGTTATATTATTTGATTTTTACTTATAAAGGACAGAGTTTACTTAATTAAATTAAATTGATTATTTTTTCACATAACTAACCTTATTTGGTCTATTTAAGTTGGGGGTAAAATCAAAATTTCTCAAGATTCACTCTAAATTCGTGAATTTATTGTCAAAATTCGTCGAATTCCTGAACAAAATACGCGATTTTACTTTACATAATTCATCGAATTGAACTTTAAAAACCAGCGAATTCCTAAATTGAATTCGTGAATTCAAAATTATGAATTCGCGAATTCAAAAACATGAGAGCATGAATTTTTGGCGAATTCGCTCTCAAAACGCCAATTCGCGCGCGGAGCGATGGAGCGCTAGTGGTTTGAGCGAATTATGTGACTTAGGCCACAGTTGCATCACTCCTTCCCTTAAAAAAAAAAAAAAAAAAAAAAAAATGAATATTCCAGTTAGAACAACAGCCAATGACTTTTGGTCAAGTCAAAAAAGAAAAAAAAAAGTATCAATAAATCATCTGCTCTACAAAAAAGTCGGTAATATCTCTAAGTATTTGTGTAGGAACAAATGTAAGGATTGTATTTATCTCTCTTTTTAAACTTATATTTGTGTAGGAACAAATGTAATGATTGTATTTATCTCTCTCTTTGTAAACTTATAATTTGTCCACAGCAAGGTAGAAAATTAAACCTTTCCAACGTATAGTTTGTCCTCAGCAAGGTAGAAATTAAACCAGGAGGTCAATATAGGTCAGCATTAAACTAATATAATAAACTAATTTCATTTCACGAATAGATTAATATTATCGAGTTCACAAACTTGGGTTACTACTATTCATCACAAAATTAATCACAATTCCAAAAGCATCATCAAAGTAATTAAACAAAATATCACAAAAATTGCCACCTACCATCCATCACAAAATTAACCACAAAGTACACAAGTTGGGCAGGCCCAACTTAGTTCGGTCTCAAACCATCCTCAATTTAAAATCAGGTTGGGTTGGGTGGAGCCAGCTCGATGTCAAAAAAGGTTGGCTCTAACAGTAACTCGAATTTGAATGTGTTCGGGTCGGAATGGCTGACCCGTTCAATTAAAAAAAAAAAAAAAAAATTCTCTTTCAAACAAATATGCAAATTACATCATTCTTTTCCCGGTTTGAAACATCAATTTTTCGAAATTTTTTTAATTCATTAATAATATTTTTTTATCAAGTCAATAAAACCTAGAAATAAGAATGTCTATAATGGAAATTGGATAGACAAATAACAATTATTACCGTGACTGAATAAAAATTGAATTGGAAAGATCATTTGTTTATAATGTTTTCAAATTTCTTATTAAACACCCATTTTAAATTTCATAAATGAATGGGAAGATGATTTTGTATCGTCTTTTCAAATTCCATATAAAACACCCATTTTTAAATTGCAATAAAACTGAATTGGGGATCTCATTTTGTATTCTTAGAACACTTTTAAATTTCATAATTGAAAAAAACTTTTATACTCCATATTAATTTCATATTTAAACACTCTTTTTTTTTTTTTAAATTCCATATTTTAATTTAAAAAATGTAACGAAAATTTCTTTGGACTTGTAAATAAAAGAATAAAGTCTATATATATATATATTTATATATATATATATATATATAAATATATATCATTAATCAAGTTTTTAAAACTGAAATTGGCATGATTGCCTTCTTCAAATTCAATAATTTATTAAACGCCCTTTTTAAATTCCAAAAATGAATAAAAACTAAATTGGGAAGGTGATTTTGTACCGATCCCTTTTTAATTTCAAAAAATAAATAAAAACTGAATTCAAGTGGAGATTCTTTTGTATTCTTTCTTCAAACACTTTTAAATTCTAGATTAACTTCATATTAATCACACTTTTTAAAATTCTATATTTTGATTTAAAAATGTAACTGAAATTCCTTTAGACTTACAAATGGATGTGATTATTCCTCGTTAAACATCAAAAAATAAAGAAATATTTAGGACCAACTGAAACATTAATCAAGACCAACAGCCATAGAAATTGGAAAGTTTTGTCTTTTCAAATTCAGTAAGGAAGATCATTTTGTATGATCTCTTCAAATTCTTATTAAACATTTTTTAAAAATTTCATAAATGAATGGGAAGATGATTTTGTATGGTCTCTTCAAATTCTTTATCTCTTGGAAAACATTTAAATTCCATATTAATTCCATATTATAATTATAATAATTGTTAGTAAAAAAACATTTAATGTAAAGTATTTAGTGAAAATTATTTTGTATTTCTAAAAATTTAAAAATGTTAAGAAATTCCTTACCTGTTTAAAATAGTTGTAGATTAAATAAAATTTTATTTTTAAATTATTCCAAATAAAATCCTAAAACAATTTGTGTACATGGGAGTAATCCTTAACACAAGCTGTTGCTGGAGAGCAAACTGGAGAGAGAGGGGGAGGAAAAAAAAAAAGATCACTTCCTTGCTATTAGGGTTAGTTTGGTGTGCAGGAATGAATTGGAATGGAATGAGAATAGAGGTGGGAATGGAATGAGAAGAGAATGGAATGGGAATGTTGATTCTCATTCTACCGTTTGGTTGCAAACATGGAATGTGTAAAGTTGGAATAGAATGGATTTAAATACATTTTATTATTGTAAAAATATTAACAAAAATAGATGAAATCTACCAAAAACAACTCTCAAAAATAGATGAAATCCACCAAAAATACCAAAAATAGAGGAATCGACTAATAGATGAAATCCACCAAAAATACCAAAAACAACTGTGAGATAGGAATCGATGAATAGGGAAAAAAGATGCTTCTGTTATGCCAAATCGTCACCGATAGAGGGGATAACCTGCAAGAGATCCGATTCCGGCCAAATAACGAACCAACAACATGCTTCAGTCCGGCGACACTACAAGCGTCCTAGACGAAACCCAATTCAAAACGGTTGTGGACTCGCCAGAGCTCTGTACAAGAATCGAGTGTAGCTCTGTAACTTCATCGCCAATGTCAGATCTGCAAGCTTCACCGTTAGTAAGACGTCGCCCTTGTCGGCCATTTAAAGTTAAAAGCATCGCCGTCCTTCTTTATAATGAATTAATTATATAAAAATATTAATTTTTAATAAAACCCAGTTGTCCGCCGGACACACTTCAGGAATTTCACGTAGTTCTTCCTGATTCCCATTCCTAAAAAAAAGGTACGAAGAAGGTGATCAATAACTCACCGATTCATTCTACCGACACAGTCTTGCTGGTCGGGGCCGGCTTTGATTCTTTGTGAACACACAGGGTTATTGTGGTGGGTTTGTAATTTGTTAGGGACACCTTCAGCTTTATTTTTTAATATTTTTTTTAATTTGTATTTTTTTCAAGTGGGAATGGAATGGTCATTCCTTTTGTTTAAAGGTGAAATGACTTTGATGGAATGACCATTCTCTAAGAATGGTGGAGAATGACGATTCCAAGTTTAAAATTGGGCACCAAACACAAGAATGGAATAAAAACCATTCCATTCCACTTTTTTTGTATTCCATTCCACCACACCAAACTAGCCCTTATAGTAATGAGATGTTGCCAGAACTACAACCCAAAGGGTCGCTTCCTTACATCAACAACTAAGTCGCCATAAGGCATTTATTATCCTTCTTCTCCGGTAATGCATTTACCTGTCTGGTGCAGGGTTCTGGTCGCTGCAAATAGGAGCTACTGCACCGCTACTTCTTCTCCAGTCAACCAGGTTGTCGGAGAGCAACCTGGTGTGCGTCTTGGACGGCGACACAAAGTCGCCGTCAGTGACCACTATAGTCACCTGTGGAGACCAAAGAGGTTGCCCTTAGCGGCAACCGCTATCTCCAAACGGCAATTATCCTTTTCTCTCTTTACCAATTTATCTCTTCAATCACATATATAAATAGAAAAATATATATATGTCAAAGATCAATTAGGGTTTTCAGTAAATGATATAGATATAAGTATAGATTACATATATATTACAGATTTGGAAGGTGAAATTTTTTTAAAAAAAAAAAATGGAAGTTTTTTTATATTTAGGGTTTTGGGTTGGGTTCGGGTCAAGCTTGAGCCTAACCCGAACACGTCTGGGCTTTGAAAACCTCCAATCTAATTTGGGCCCGATTTATAAATTAAAAGGCCAAGTCACAAAAATTTCGGCCTGAGTTCGAGTTGGCCGGCCCAAATTGCACCCCTACCACAAAGTTCAAATCATCATCCAAGCATTCATAATAAAATCCATTAACTCTTTAGCCAAATATTACAAAGAAAGTGTCACCTACGTTACTACGTAGAAGCTTCACAAAAATGACTTAATGTAATACTCCTAATTTTAAAAGGATAGTCTCGGCATTTTAACTAATTATTTTATTGCATTTTTCTTTGCTTATTTGTTTATTTGCCTATTTGTTTTTTTTTGTTAATTATTTTTATTTAATTAAATTCTTTGATTAATTGTTTTATTTAATTGAGTTATGTGTTTTAATTATTTGTTTTTCATTAATGTATGCTTATGTGGAAATTTAATTGTTTGTTTTCATTAAGTGTTTAAGTAGGGTTTTGTATTCGTTTAGGTAGTCACGTTTGGTATAGCTGACTTGGGTATAGACTTAGCTGTTTTCTTTCTCCTTTTCTCAATATAATTCGTATTAGGGTTTGTGTTTTCCTAAGTCTATAAATATAACTATAACGACCTAGCTCCTCATGGATCCAGATCATTAAACGGGACCCTTCCCGACCCAAAATCATCTGAGGGTAATACAGTAATTTCACGTTAAATTTAAATATCACGGTCCAAAAAGGACAAAATGGTAAATTGCCACAATTCAATAATTTGAGACTCAAAGGGTATAATAGTCATTAACTTGGATCACATAATAAATAAAATAAAGTTCAGGGCAATATAGTTTTTTACGGTGGTTAAAATATTAACATCAGTTGGGTGCCAAAGTGTAATTTGGGAAACTAAAATAGAGTTTAATTAAAAGGCAGAAACCGGTTGACGTATGTATACTATACGTCGACTGGTTTGGGTTATGAACAGTGGATATACCCACTGCCAAGATACCGGTCGACGTATGGGGAGCCATACGTCGACTGGTTTGGGACGTGATACCGGTGGACGTATGGCTTCCCATACGTCAACTGGTTTGGAACGTATGCCATAATGACCTATTCTGCCAAGATACCGGTCGACGTATGGGAGGCCACACGTCGGCCGGTTCTGGGAAATTTGCACTTCTACTTCCCACTGTCCAGTGATAACTCAATTATACCAACATTTGGTAATTAACCACCCCCGCCACTACATTCACATACAAAATTAAATACATTTCAACACTAAATTGTAATAATAACAACCACGTTGTTAACGTAATTTGGCACACGTTACTTAAAATACACAAACTAATTTTGAGTGAGTAAAACTTAATTACATTGCCCAATGGCCATGTACACAATAAATCCAAATATTTTACATGTTGTAAAAAAAATGATACATTTTAAGTCTACATCTTTACAAAATTAAGGCCAACTACAAAAACTAGCAAAAAGACATTTCCTACTCCAAGCTAAGGTTGAGTGGGATTACCCTCGGCTACTTCTTTTCCATGACCTGAAAAATGTAGAATATGATGGGGTGAGCAATATGCTCAGTAGGTGACACTTAAGACACGTCTCTTGTGTACCCATGAATCCAAACATAGAATAGATCAATGGAAGTAGGGATCATAGAATGTCGGGGTAATACAACGTTCCAACCAAACATTAATACAAATAATGCAATGCCATGGAATGCAAATGTATGCCAATGTCGCTCCCCATTTTCTTTTCTCAAAACCATCTCTTTCAAACTGTTAATGTAACCCCCTTTGGTGACTCCGCAGCGTCGAGGGAAGGATTGGCTACTGTCCCTGACCTTTGGTGACTCCGCAGCGTCATTATGGGGCCCAGATAGCTCAACTACGCGAGGGCAATCTCCCTAGTTCCCTCTAGGTTACATTAACCTACCGGCCCATTAGTGACGTCGGAGCGACCGGGTTTTATCAAAACACTTTCATCAATACATTCTATCCCAAAACTCCCCTTTTTTATTTCAAAATCAATTCTTCCCATTTCTTGCCCAATGTAAATGCATAAATGCATTATATCATGTCAATGTTCATCATTTCACAATTAACTTAAATTGAACTAGCAAAACACAATTCATGAGAATTTCCAAGAAAGCTACAACATGCTTTCATACAATATCATCTAGCATAATAGGCATGTAAAGAATCAATATATAAGCATGCTCTTCACATAGACCATTTATCACATATAATTGCACAAAATTGATAAGTATACATGACAACTAATCAGTTGGCTAGAAACTATACAAATTGAGCATACCAAACAATCATTTAAGAGAGATTAACTCACAAAAACACAAGAACTCATGGATTAAGAGCCCCTACCTTGATTTTTAGCAAATCCCTTAAAATGGGCCAAGAATTTCGAAAATGCTAGGAACTTCCAAATCTAAAATTGTTGGTATGGATACGTAGGCCTTGCCGTGGGCTTCGATTTGCCTCAAACGACACTTAAAACTTCCAAGAATTGAGTGAGTAATCAAGATCCAAAGCTTAATTCTCAATTTGAAAGAAAAAGGAAGAGGAAATGAGAGAGAGAGAAAAGCCACGGGGAGAGAGAAAAATGGGTGAGAATTGTGGTCTTTAGACCACTTAGAGGTGTGAGTGGTGGGCCCCACAATTTTATTTTCTTTTCCCTTTTTCTTTATTCTTTCATTTTACACCTCATACACATAAATGCACCCCATACAAATACCACTTAACCCACATAAATTAAAATGCACAAATGCAATTGGGCTCTACTACAATCCCCGCACGCAAGACATGAAAAAATGAAAATGCCCTTGCGGCGACAGAATCTCCGAAAAAATGAAAAATGCCGAAAATCGGAAACGTTACAATAACCGTATATGTCTGTTTAGGGTTGGAAAACCCTGTTCACATACATTGAAACTTGAGAGGAAAACAGAGAGAGACTTGAGAGGAAAATAGAGAGAGACTTGAGACAAAACCAGGGAGGCTCAAGGAAGGGATTGCTTCTAGATTGAACCAAGAGCAATGGAGGTGTTGAATGACAGTCTAGGAATTTGTCGGAAAACTAAGAGACGGTGGTTTAAGGTTTCAAAACTGAAACCGAAGGCAAATTTTATTCTAACTCCTTCCCTTAGACCTATGTTCTGTGCATGCCTAGATAGTCTCTAGGACTTAATTAGACTTTAAAATGGATAATTTATGTATGTTAATTCAGACTGTAAACTACTTTATGTTTTGCTTAACTGAAATTGTTTTATTGCATAAACTGTTACCGATTTTGTTTTAAATTCTTGTTAGCAATTCGTACTGGAATTTGAGGAGCTTCTAGAACCTTTGGGACTTGGATTGAACCCTAAAAATCTTAATAAAATCAATACAGAGGGCTCTGAATATCACTGGAGGCGAAGAAGATGAACATGAGGAAGTATACGGCTCTCAAGGAGAGAGAGCCGACTCCCTGAATTAGGGAGCCAGCTCCCTCATGGACAGAGCCATCTCCCACATGGAGGGAGCCGGCTCCTAGCCTTATAGAGTCGGCTCTCACTTGTGAGGAGCCGGATCCCATGAAAATAGAGCTGGCTCTTAAAGGTTGAGAGCGTGCTCTCGCGCTGGAACTTTCAGAAAGTGTGTTTTTAAGTTCTGTTTGGCCATCTAGAGTATACCTAAGTTGGTTAAGATATTCTATGTAACGACCAGGTCATTTACCTCCCTTTCCTGTTTCCTGAAATTTTACGGATAAATTTTTTTCGTTTAATTTTCTTTTCTGAGCTCTGTTTCTTGTCGCTTAGTCTTATCTCGAGTGCTCGAAAATGGTTTTCGAGACTCTTTTCCATGGATTGACAACTTCCTTTGAGGACCAAGTCATTTCTGCATTTTCACTTTTCGGACACTATGCACTATTTCGTCTTTTTCCCTATTCTGTCTTATTCCTGTTTGTCAGTTTTTGGCACAACCTCACTTTTCATGCTCGGAGTTAGTTTTTGACTTCACATATCGTGATCTTGGGGGGTTTCCACGAAATACGTATCTTCACTTTTCTAAGAAGGTACTCTGGATGCTCCCGGTGTCCATAGGAGCATGGATGCATAATTCTTTAGAATTCTTTTTCATTTCTTGGGGTGTTTTTCATAAATATCTTTTGAAGATATTTTATTTCAGGGGTATTTAAGAAAATATCTTTTGGAAGATATTTTCATTCTGGGACAGTTTCGCAGTTAACCCTTTTTGTAGGGGCCATTGTGCAATTAACGAAAGTTATTGTAAAATGTCTTGTCTAAAGCCTGGATCCTCGTACGGGACTCATTTTCACATTTCATCGAGTCGTGGACTCTTAGAATTCCATTCTGATTGTTTTTCTCCAGTTTCAGAGTTTCTGGACCCGGTTGCCGCCGAACTTGTTCAGGGCATAAATTTTTTCTCGGGACTCAGTTTTTGATGTCGTTTCCTCCATTGTTCATATTTTCTCATTGTGAATCTTTTTCATTCACGGAGTTTTTCCATTTGAGCACGTTTGCTCAAAATCCACTTTTCCAGACCCGGCGTGGCCCTTTCGGGGCACTTTTTGAGATTTTCTATAAATAGGGGACTTAAAGAGAAAAATTAGAATTTTCTTCTCTCTATCCTCTCTCTTGGCTGGGAGCCATGGCTGCCAAGGGGCTGCCATGCTTCTTCTTCATTTTCCGGCCACTTCCCTCGAGTGAAAACTCTTCGGCCTTAACGTTTAATACTTGTCTTGACGCCGCGCATCTTATGCCCTTATTAGAATCCATTTCCGACGATTTTTTGAGTTCGGGTTTGGAGTCAAGTTGAGATTTTCATGGGGCATCTTGCGGATTCTTGTTCACAGTGTTGTCCGCGACAAAACCTCTCGGTATCGTCGAATTCGGAGCACTTTCGTTTCGGTGGGCTTTTGAGGTTTTCATCTCAAATCGAGGTAAAGGATGTTCTAGGTTTAATTCTTGTTATATAGCATGATATTGATGCTTGTACAAGATGATTACATGCTTAAATATAAAATCTAGAGATTTTATTATTTATTTTTCTTGTACGGGATCTAATTTTTCCGGTTGCTCGTGACTTGGTTTAAACATGTAGCATGATATTATATTACTCCATGATATGCTCATTGTTGTGTATAAAAATGGGAACATTTGAACAAGTATTAAAGCTTTTATTTAATATTTATCTTAAGTGAAAGATTAATTCATATGGCCTTAATTAGCTTGAAATCAATATGTGTTAGCATATTCTATTAGGCCCTAGCTTGCTCATCAACATAGATTAAATTGGGAGTAATCGGAGTTGTTTAAAAATCTAGAGAATATTTAATTAATTGATTAATTAATTTGCCCCGAGTGTACTATTCACTCCATTTGATTTTTGACTAGATATTCATGATGTACATGTAATCTAGTTTCACATATATTAAATCTAGAATATTTGATTAGGTTTTGAAATCTTTCAATTATTATTTTTCTAGTATTAAAGTTTAATACACATGATTGTGTTTCGCATGTAATTCACCCGTTTCGTGTTTTCAAATCAAGTCTTGACATGTTATGTGTTATACATTAACTTGAGAGTATTTGGATGAATTCCAAAATCTAGGATTTTTAATTAAAAGGATTAATTAAAACCTATTCAATGATTCTCTGAACTTGACTAAGTTTTTAACGTGGTATTCATGATTTCCTTGACAAGTTCTTTCATGTGTATCAAATCAAGAATAATCGGATAAGTTTTGAAACTTATATTTAATTAATTCCTTTGTATGGAACTTAATTCACATGGTTGCATCTTGTATGAAATGAACTTGTAACTTGACATTGAACTTGGCCTTGACATAATCCTTGACATGCCTTGTTGTAGAACACTTGAACTTACCTTGAAATCTTGAAAACTTGATCCCTTGAGTAGATTAAGTTCCCTTTTTATGCTCCAATCGATATAATCATGACCCCTTGTATCTAAGTTTCATTAACGTATTTAATGAACATGTACTTGTCTTGAAATGGTTTAATTACAAATGTGTTGCTTAGAAGGTAATTGAATCATGTATCTTATACTTGTGGTATATTTTCTTCAATGAATTCCAAGCACTGTACATCATGGTTATTGTCTATATAATTGCACACTATGATTTCTTGACATGTCATATGCCATCATAGTTGAGTACTTAGGGCATAACTTGTATGTTCCAAAATCTTGGTTGTACATGAAACGTGGTTAATGCATCTCTTGTATTTGATACAATCTTGACTTGCACAACTTATTGATTTTGGGACTTGGGATATCAATCAAGAATTGTCATGGCTAGGACTTGGTTCTAGTACGGGGGAATGTCCTCCTACAACTATAGTGCGCACTAGGGGAAAGGTACCCATGCGTCAGTAGCCCTAAAGTGATCTCAAGAGTACTGTTTTATTCTGGGCGATATCCAAGTTTCCACATTGGTTGATTTCACACCTTGTCTTTGTCGTGATATGTGAAATGCACCAATCTTGTTTCATTGCATAGATTTTATGCTTCATTCGTGATTTCAAGTATACTTCTTGTCATGCTAATTGGTGTAGTCCAATCATGTAAATTGCATTGATAATGTAATTCTTGTTAACTTATATCCAAGTATACTTATTGTCGTGTTATATGGAATATTCCATCCTTGTTTACGTGCATAGATAGTATGCCTTATCCTTGATTCCATATGTTACTCCTTGACGTGTTTTATGAAATGCACAAACCTTGTTAATCACATAGATATTATGCCCTGTTCTTGATGTCTTATATGACTCCTATTATGTAAATTAGAATGCTCTAACCTTGTCATTAGCATAAATATTATGCATTACCCTTGATTTCATGTATATTCCTTATCTTGTTAAATGGGGTGTTCCAATCTTGCTTAATTGTATTGATAATGCAATCCATGTTGATCTATATTCATGCATCCTTCTTATCGTGTTCTTGGATTATCCCAACTTTGACTTGTTTCATGTATGTACATATATCATGACTCTTATTGCTTTGTATAACATGTTTTTATGTTGTTGAAATGCATGAATGATGTGATTTATGCTAGAAATACTCTAAGGTAGCTTAGGATGCTCCCTGAGTCTCACTATGACATAGACGTTAGGAGTCATGAACCCCTTTAGCATGTTTCACCATAAGGTGATAAAACCGTAAAATGCTAGGTCGATGCATGCTCATCTCCTACGAGTTGCTTTATGTTGCTCACCCCTAGGATACTGGGGCATATTTCAGGTACGAAGACTTGGTTCGTGACGTTTAGCATTCTTTGGGTGGTTTGGAGACTTGAAGTCCTTTTAAATGCATTCTTGATCACTTGCAAGTGTTAGCATGTTTAAGTCCAGTTTTTGAATTATATTGTGTAAGTAGGCCAAAATGTCATTTTTTTGCCTTTGACTTGTAATATGTGCATAAGCACACTTTTTGGCACTCATTCTATGTATATGATATATGGCCGAGGGCCAAACTTCATTTGAAATCCTTGCGTATTGAAAAAATGTATAAATTTGTCTTTAATATGAATGCTATGAAAACCATGTGAATTACCATGTCATTTTTGCTCTGGAGTGTACATCGAGTGTGTGATTCATCCTTTAGTATCCATTTACCATGTATGAGGTGTGGCCATGGGCCAAACACCAATTTGTCTTCACTTTTGCATTTTAGTCTTATACATTGCATTTTGGGCCAAAATAGTTAAAACCGAGCCTTTAAGGGTTTAATTTCAAATCGGGTGGTGCAAAGTGTGTTCCGGAACCTCCACTAGGTCTCATCAGTCATGTTTGAAGTGTGGCCAAGGGCCAAATGGTCATTTGAAATCATTTCCTAATTTTGGATTTCAAATTTTCCATTCCAAGTTCATTTTTCGCCTTTTTGGCCGTTGGGGGGTCGGATTTTGACTCGGCCATTTCCAGGAGCCGCGGACCATTCCCGCGTGCTCAAAATTACTATTTACGTCTGCCATGCATGATCGTTTTCGAGAAAAACCCTTTCGTTTGCGTTTTGAACCTCTTACGGATTCATTTCCCCTTTTTGTTGAAAATTCTAGCTTAAGGGCATTTTGGGTATTTCTTTTGGGAAATAAATTCCGTTTTTGACTTTGTCACATAGAAAATGTGATTTTAGGGGGAGTTTCTTCTTCGTGTTTTTCAGAATAATGTCATCTTGGTCTCAAAAACTGCATCGCAAACTCAAATTTTTGCTAAAACACTGTTCCTGCTGTCTTGGGTGGGCGCCCGCGGGTCCTTGGCGGGCGCCCGCGGATACTATTCCTACACTGGACACTCTTCTTCAACGGGCCATATCTCACTCGTTTTAACTCAGAATTGGTCCGTTTTTGTGTCTAAAATGTCCGCGTCAAAATAAGCTTTCCAATGGTATCAATTAGAGCTTCATATTCCATTTGTAGCTCAATTTATTCAAGTTTTAGTATGGTAGTATCAGTTTTTGGTTCGAACCGGGATAGGGTTTCCATCCCTTCGACTTCAGGACTTGATATCTTTACCGTTCGGACTCCGAATTATGTGATTCTTGAGTCCAAATTTGTTAATTTTTCATTGTATTTCCAATGGTATGCTTGGTAGCATCCATTTCTCTGTGAAATGACCATTTTGCCCCTTGGGGCGTAATTGTTATCCTTCCGATTTCTTGCTTCCGCACATATTCCTTTGGGTTCTGAGACCTCATGGAAGGTCATCTTAGGGTCTTAGAGGTGTGTTGTTCCTTGGGAGACAATTGTCTTGTTTCTAGTTTCCGCATCTTGGATCCAGTTTGGAAAATCCAGGGTCGTCACAGGTGGTATCAGAGCATTCGGGTTCGAAAACCTTAGGACGACGGGTTTTGGGTGCATATCATGCTTTTGTTGGTGTACCTTGATGTATTTATGTGCCTTTGATAACATGTTTTGGTATTATAACACGTGTACGTGCCTTGTTTGATAACATGCTCGGTGTGATGACATGCTTTCTGTACTTATATGCTTATGTGTTTAAAATCATCTTTGTTTGACATGTTTGCTTGTGTGGCACCTTGAGTAGATAGTTCATTGCTATGTTGCATGATAGCTACTTCCTTTATGTCAGGTTTTGGCATTGTCTCTTAGGATCTGTCGTATCCCTTGGATGCGTTCTTGTTTCGCGAGTTTCTTCTTTGGGTAGGAGAAATTCATTCTGTGAGGACCCATGTAGGGAACCTTCTTGTCTGTTCTATTGGTTGATGCAAGTAAGGCTCATGTGAGCATAGACGACTGCGATTCATTTCCTTTTCCTTGTCTGGTGGAGTGAGACGTGAGCCAGGGAGGCACCGTTTCATTTCCTTTTCCTTTGTGGCTTCTAGATCTAAGGCCTTAAGCGTAATGGTGCCAGTGGCATTGTTGTCAGAGTTTTGGGATTAGCTACCCCAACTCTCACAGATGCCTGGTTCCCGTGGTGCTTTTAGTAATGATCATTTTCTGACATTGATGTCATTCGTATCAATAGATTTTTCATAGTTAACTTGGTTCGGGGTGGGTTATGAACTAGTGCCTTACACTGTCATGCTACCTTACTGACGAGTAAGTGTGGGCGGGTTCTGGTCGCTGTTCGTACTGCCTTGTCACTCCCTTCCTTTATCGTGATTTAGCATCCGTTGTCTTGGGATTCTCTCGGTGGTTGACATTGAGTTAACGTGCTGATTTATATGAGGTATTGTCTCAGTTCATGGTTTCGAGTTCCTTCAGTTGATCTTGAGACTTCTGAAGTTGTCCTTCAGTTCTCTATGAGCTATCTTTGATTTGACCTTTTGTTCGGTCCTTGTTCTGTTCTTTTCCTGGTATATTCTAAATTTTGGGACGAAATTTCTTTAAGGAGGGTAGGTTGTAACGACTCAGTTATTTACCTCCCTTTCCTTTTTCCTGAAATTTTACGGATAAATTTTTTTCGTTTAATTTTCTTTTCTGAGCTCTGTTTCTTGTCGCTTAGTGTCATCTCGAGTGCTCGGAAATGGTTTTCAAGACTCTTTTCCGTGGATTGACAACTTCCTTTGAGGACCAAGTCATTTTTGCATTTTCACTTTCGGACACTATGCACTATTTCGTCTTTTTCCCTATTCTGTCTTATTCCCGTTTGTTAGTTTTTGGCACAACCTCACTTTTCATGCTTGAAGTTAGTTTTTGACTTCACATATCATGATCTTGGGTGGTTTCCACGAAATACGTATCTTCACTTTTCCAAGAAGGTACTCTGGTTGCTCCCGGTGTCCATAGGGGCATGGATGCACAATTCTTTAGAATTCTTTTTCATTTCTTGGGGTGTTTTTCATAAATATCTTTTGAAGATATTTTATTTCAAGGGTATTTAAGAAAATATCTTTTCATTCTGGGGCAGTTTCGCAGTTAACCCTTTTTGTAGGGGCCATTGTGCAATTAACGAAAGTTATTGCAAAATGTCTTGTATGGAGCCTAGATGCTCGTACGGGACTCATTTTCACATTTCGTCGAGTCGTGGACTCTTAGAATTCCATTCTGGTCATTTTTCTCCAGTTTCAGAGTTTCTGGACCCAGTTGCCGCCAAACTTGTTCGGGGTATAACTTTATACTCGGGACTCAGTTTTTGGTACCGTTTCTTCCATTGTTCATATTTTCTCATTTTGAATCTTTTTCATTCATGGAGTTTTTCCATTTGAGCGCGTTTGCTCAAAATTCACTTTTCCAGACCCGGCGTGGCCCTTTCGGGGCACTTTTTGAGATTTTCTATAAATAGGGGACTTAAAGAGAAAAATCAGAATTTTCTTCTCCCTCTCCTCTCTCTTGGCTGGTAGCCATGGCTGCCAAGGGGCTGCCATGCTTCTTCTTCATTTTTCGGCCACTTCCCTCGAGTGAAAACTCTTCGGCCTTAACGTTTAATGCTTGTCTTGACGCCACGCATCTTATGCCCTAATTAGAATCTATTTCTGACGATTTTTTGAGTTCGGGTTTGAAGTCAAGTTGGGATTTTCATGGGGCTTCTTTCGGATTCTTGTTCATAGTGTTGTCCCTGACAAAACCTCTCGGTATCGTCGAATTCGGAGCACTTTCGTTTCGGTGGGCTTTTGAGGTTTTCATCTCAAATCGAGGTAGGAGATGTTCTAGGTTTAATTCTTGTTATATAGCATGATATTAATGCTTGTACAACATGATTACATGCTTAAATATAAAATCTAGAGATTTTATTATTTATTTTTCTTGTACGGGATCTAATTTTCCCGGTTGCTCGTGACTTGGTTTAAACATGTAGCATGATATTATATTACTCCATGATATGCTCATTGTCGTGTATAAAAATGGGAACATTTGAACAAGTATTAAAGCTTTTATTTAATATTTATCTTAAGTGAAAGATTAATTCATATGACCTTAATTAGCTTGAAATCAATATGTGTTAGCATATTATATTAGGCCCTAGCATGCTCATCAACAAAGATTAAATTGGGAGTAATCGGAGTTGTTTAAAAATCTAGAGAATATTTAATTAATTGATTAATTAATTTGCCAAGAGTGTAATATTCACTCCATTTGATTTTCGACTTGATATTCATGATGTACATGTCATCTAGTTTCACATATATTAAATTTAGAATATTTGATTAGGTTTTGAAACCTTTCAATTATTATTTTTCTAGTATTAAAGTTTAATACACATGATTGTGTTTCGCATGTAATTCACCCGTTTCGTTTTTTCAAATCAAGTCTTGACATGTTGTGTGTTACACATTAACTTGAGAGTATTTGGATGAATTCCAAAATCTAGGATTTTTAATTAAAAGGATTAATTAAAACCTATTCAATGATTCTCTGAACTTGACTAAGTTTCTAACGTGGTATTCATGATTTCCTTGACAAGTTCTTTCACGTGTATCAAATCAAGAATAATCGGATAAGTTTTGAAACTTATATTTAATTAATTCCTTTGTATGGAACTTAATTCACATGGTTGCATCTTGTATGAAATGAACTTGTAACTTGACATTGAACTTGGCCTTGACATGATCCTTGACATGCCTTGTTGTAGAACACTTGAACTTACCTTGAAATCTTGAAAACTTGATCCCTTGAGTAGATTAAGTTCCCTTTTTATGCTCCCATCGATATAATCATGACCCCTTGTTTCTAGGTTTCATTAACGTATTTAATGAACATGTACTTGTCTTGAAATGGTTTAATGACACATGTGTTGCTTAGAAGGTAATTGAATCATGTATCTTATACTTGTGGTATATTTTCTTCAATGAATTCCAAGCACTATACATCATGGTTGTTGTCTATATAGTCGCACACTATGATTTCTTGACATTTCACATGCCATCATAGTTGAGTACTTAGGGCATGACTTGTATGTTCCAAAATCTTGGTTGTGCATGAAACGTGGTTAATGCATCTCTTGTATTTGAGACAATCTTGACTTGCACAACTTGTTGATTTTGGGACTTGGGATATCAATCAAGAATTGTCATGGCTAGGACTTGGTTCTAGTATGGGGGAATGTCCTCCTACAACTATAGTGCGTACTAGGGGAAAGGTACCCATGGGTTAGTAGCCCTAAAGTGATCTCAAGAGTACGGTTTTAATCCGGGCAATATCCAAGTTTCCACATTGGTTGATTTCACACCTTGTCTTTGTCGTGATATGTGAAATGCACCAATCTTGTTTCATTGCATAGATTTTATGCTTCATTCGTGATTTCAAGTATACTTCTTGTCATGTTAATTGGTGTAGTCCAATCATGTAAATTGCCTTGATAATGTAATTCTTGTTAACTTATATCCAAGTATACTCATTGTCGTGTTATATGGAATATTCTATCCTTGTTTACTTGCATAGATAGTATGCCTTATCCTTGATTCCATATGTTACTCCTTAATGGGTTTTATGAAATGCACAAACCTTGTTAATCGCATAGATATTATGCCCTGTTCTTGATGTCTTATATGACTCCTATCGTGTAAATTAGAATGCTCTAACCTTGTCATTAGCATAGATATTATGCATTACCCTTGATTTCATGTATATTCCTTATCTTGTTAAATGGGGTGTTCCAATCTTGCTTAATTGTATTGATAATGAAATCCATGTTGATCTATATTCATGCATCCTTCTTATCGTGTTCTTGGATTATCCCAACTTTGACTTGTTTCATGTATGTACATATATCATGATTCTTGTTGTTTTGTATAACATGTTTTTATGTTGTTGAAATGCATGAATGATGTGATTTATGCTAAAAACATTCTAAGGTAGCTTAGGATGCTCCCTGAGTCTCACTATGACATAGACGTTAGGAGGCATGAACCCCTTTAGCATGTTTCACCATAAGGTGATAAAATCGTAAAACGCTAGGTCGATGCATGCTCATCTCCTACGAGTAGCTTTATGTTGCTCACCCCTAGGATACTGGGGCATATTGCAGGTACGAAGACTTGGTTCATGACGTTTAGCATTCCTTGGGTGGTTTGGAGACTTGAAGTCCTTTTAAATGCATTTTTGATCGCATGCAAGTGTTAGCATGCTTAAGTCCAGTTTTTGAATTGTATTGTGTAAGTAGGCCAAAATGTCATTTTTTTGCCTTTGACTTGTAATATGTTCATAAGCACACTTTTTGGCACTCATTCTATGTATATGATTTATGGCCGAGGGCCAAACTTCATTTGAAATCCTTGCGTTTTGAAAAAATGTATAAATTTGTCTCTAATGTGAATGCTATGAAAACCATGTGAATTACCATGTCATTTTTGCACTGGAGTGTACATCGAGTGTGTAATTCATCCTTTAGTATCCATTTACCATGTATGAGGTGTGGCCAAGGGCCACACACCAATTTGTCTTCACTTTTGCATTTTAGTCTTATACATTGCATTTTGGGCCAAAATAGTTAAAACCGAGCCTTTAAGGGTTTATTTTCAAATTGGGTGGTGCAAAGTGTGTTCCGGCACCTCCACTAGGTCTCATCAGTCATGTTTGAAGTGTGGCCAAGGGCCAAATGGTCATTTGAAATCATTTCCTAATTTTGGATTTCAAATTTTCCATTCCAAGTTCATTTTTCGCCTTTTTAGCCGTTATGGGGTTGAATTTTGACTCGGCCATTTCCAGGAGCCATGGACCATTCCTGTGCGCTCAAAATTACTATTTACGTCGGCATGCATGATCGTTTCAGGGAAAAACCCTTTCGTTTGCGTTTTGAGCCTCCTACGGATTCGTTTCCCCTTTTTGTTAAAAATTCTAGCTTAAGGGAATTTTGGGTATTTCCTTTGGGAAATAAATTTCGTTCTTGACTCCGTCACATAGAAAATGTGATTTTAGGGGGAGTTTCTTCTTCTTTTTTTTTTCAAAAAATGTCATCTTGGTCTCGAAAACCGCGTCACAAACTTAAATTTCTGCTAAAACACTATTCCTGCTGTCTTGGGTTGCTTCTGCCCATTTGGGCAGGCGCCCGCGGGTCTTGGACGGGCGCCAGCCATGCACAGGGCTGCTCCACACCATTTCCCACGGTTCTGCCCATTTGGGCGGGCGCCCGCGTGTCCTTGGAAGGCGCCCGCGAATACTGTTCCTACACCGGACACTCTTCTTCAACGGGCCATATCTCACTCGTTTTAACTTGGAATTGGTCTGTTCTTGTGTCTAAACTGACCGCGTCGAAATAAGATTTCCAATGGTATCAATTAGAGCTTCAGATTCCATTTGTAGCTCAAGTTATTCAAGTTTTAGTGTGATAGTATCAGTTTTTGGTTCGAACCGGGATAGAGTTTCCATCCCTTCGACTTCAGGACTTGATATCTTTACCGTCCGGACTCCGAATTATGCGATTCTTGAGTCCAAATTTGTTAAATTTTCATTGTATTTCCAATGGTATGCTTGGTAACATCCAATTTTTTATGAAATGACCATTTTGCCCCTAGGGGCTTAATTGTTATCTTTCCGATTTCTTGCTTCCACACATATTCCTTTGGGTTCTGTGACCTCATGGAAGGTCATCTTAGGGTCTTAGAGGTGTGTTGTTCTTTGGGAGACCATTGTCTTATTTCTAACTTCCGCATCTTGGATTCAGTTTGGGTCATCACAGGACACACTGGGTTGAAAAATCTAGGGTCGTCACATTCTAAATGATTTAAATAACTGTTATGGACATATAAAACTATTTGGAAGCATTATTACATTAATGTGTTAAGGAATGGAACAACATGAAGTTAAAGAGAAAGCCTATATGTTGGATATCAATTCGTTGATTTAATTATTTACTGAAATTTAACAATTCTTCTCTACATGATTTAATAACGTTTAATCATATCTCAGTAGTGTTATAAGTGTAGTTGATTTCCTAAAAATGATTATGCTTAGATTGGATTAATTGATATTTTAATTAATTGTAATTGCATCAATTATTGGACTGTTTGGAGGATTTAAATGCCTAGTCTTATTATAGCAATTTAAAGGACTGGAACATGATTTATAAATCTTGTATTGGATGCATATTATGGTTATATACATATTAGACTTTATTTATGCTTATTTTGGAGTATGGTTGATGATTTTACTACATCAATCATTTGATTTGTGAATTGTATGCACTGGTATGGGACGGTGGCATACTAGGGATGGATTAGTTCAAAATCCTAAGTCCTACCTATTCTGAAATAAGTTGGATTACTATAAAAGTTAAGTCCTACTTATATATATGTATATGCACCGGTATGGGATAGTGGCATATTAGGGATGGATTAGTTCAAAACACTAAGTCCTACCTATTCTGGGGATGGATTAGTTCAAAACACTAAGTCCTACCTATTCTGAAATAAGTTGGATTAACTATAAAAGATAAGTCCTACTTATATTTATGTCAGGTCAATAAACAGTTGAATGACATACCTTACTTTTGATGAATTATTTATATATATATACTTATGGTACCGTGATATGAGCTTGAGTCTCAGGATCATGGTTAGGGTGTGTATATCGCCTAGGATGGATAACTGGACAGTTTTGTTCCCTGGTAGGTCTAGCTATACATTCCCACTGTGATGTGCGATTTGCATGTTACCTTCTATTCAGGCTAAGACAGAACTATAGACTAGTGAGTGTCCTATAGTGTGTATTTATACATATATGGACTATTTTAGTTATTGCTGAGCTATCTAGGATGTATTTGCGTATCGGGTTTCTGTATGGATTGTAGTAGGATAGAACTTGCTAGTGGGTCTGACCCACTCTTATTTTTCAGGTGTTCGTCAATTCCAGGCTTAGAGTTTGATCGTGCTGAGCAGATACAGTCACTCATTCCTCCAACTACGTAGGATTACTTTTTTTGTTTTAGTTTTGGATTTTGTTTCTGTACTTTACTTTCCATTGGGATTTTATTAAGGGTCCACTAGATGGATTCCCGAGTTGTACATAGATTGGAAAGTTTGGATTTTATTGGTTTTAACTTTTGAGGAGTTAATATTTAGAATTCTTTCAGCCTTTATTATTTTGTTCTTAATTCTTTTTGTATTCCTGCTTGTTTACATATTAATTGTCTGGTATCCCTCAAATCTGTGCTCGGACTTGATCACCCGTAACTCTAGAATCGAGGGGTATCACACTTAATTAAAAGCAAATTGTCATAGATGTCGCATTTTGTTTGGTAAGAACTTTTCCCTTCACGCGGTCTTTATTTGAAAGCAAAATTTAATTCAAATTTGATTTGTGGACTTTTAAATTTTATTGAAAGCTTGAAACTTGAGTTTTTGTGAATTATTTGCAGATTTTGACTTAATTAAAAGATTTTGACTCTTTTACGGATGAAGCCGTGATAATTTTTTAATTTCCACCATGACTATTTTTTGTTTTCTTTCTAAGTCAGATACATGGAATTCATATACTATTGTCCCAATTTGAAGTTAATCTTAGATACTTTCATAAGAAAAATATCCAACTCCATCTTTAACTCCAATGATCATGTCTTACACATAAAAAGGATTTTTTATTTATTTATTTTTTTCACACAAAAAAAGGGATTTTTTTTTGGCCTGGCAAAGAAACAACAACAGACACAACAATTAAAACACAACCAAACAACACATCCAACACAACAACAAACAGCCAAAAACACACCGCCCACCCACACCCTAAACAAACCAGAGACTACGAAGGTAAACCCAAGGCATCCAAATGAGCAGAAGCATAAATCTGAGGCAGAAGTGGAAGTAGCTCATAATCAACAGGGGAAGCAACTCTAGACAACATTGCAATATCATTAGTCACTCTATTGCCCGAACAACGAACATGCTCCAGAGAGAGCAACAACAAAAGACCGAAGGTCTATCAGGATAGCAAAGCAAAGTGAAGCAATCTCAGAAGGGCAAACTGAAACATCCTTCACAGTCACAACCACACCCTTTGTGTCGGATTCAAACATACACAGCGCAACCCAAAAAAAGAAGCCCAAGAAAGAGCTCTATGAAAAGCAATCGTTTCAGCCATCAACGCCGAAGAAGTAATGAAAGGCCGAAAGATAACAGCATGAAGAATAATTCCCCTACAATCACGAAACACAGTACCTCCACTGCCATGGAAAGAGTTTGGAGAAAAAGTAGCATCAAAGTTACACGTAACCATATATTCCTTCGGCAGGTGGAACCCAACATTCGGCGGAGAAAGCAAGAACATTGGGACCGAGATTCTGTAAACTCCCAAAAACTTGCAACAACTTTAGCCACCACCTTCTCTGGACCCCATAACACATCATCAAACACCCTATAATTGCGATTTCCAAATATACCACGCATAAAAAAACATCAAACCCAGAGCTATGGATTGATCCGGTGATGAAGTAGCCCGCAACATCAAAAAGCGCCAGCCATCCAAAAAGGGATGGAGTGACACAGTGGAAAAATCCAGATGAAAAGGTGACAACTTCCAGACTTGAACAGAATGAAAATACGTGAAGAAAAGATGAATAAGCGATTCTTCTTCCACCCTACACCATGGACATAGAGGAGAATCGACACAACCCCTTAATAGCAACGACACACCAGTAGGCAAGGCATTATGAAAACACCGCCATAGGAAATGTTGAACCTTAGAGAGAGTATTACACCTTCAAACCAATCACTAAGAGAAAGTGTCCGAAGGAACCATGCAAGGATCGGAAAAGGACCTTGCAAAAACATAAGTAGAGCGAACAGAAAAAGACTTAGTTCGCTCAGGCGCCCAAATCAAAGTATCTTGCTTATCTCAATGACTAATAGGCAACCGTAAAATTTTTTGAACAACCAACGGAGGAAATAAATGACGTAATACATCCACCTTCCAGCCCATGGAGTGTGGACAAAACAAATCCACCACCAAACGAAAGGGCACTACACCCACGGTTCAGGGAAGCAAATTTGGAAGATCAGGCACCCAATGGTCTAGCCAAATATGAATTGTTTTGCCATTGTTAACCAACCAATGCAAACCACGACGTAAAATTGGCAGAGTTAACCAAATATTACGCCAACCCCAAGACGGATTATACCCCAGCTGAGCCTCCAAAAGGGAAGTATCAGGAAATACCTAGCCTTCTGTGACGGCCCTGGATTTTCAAACCAGTGCGTCCTGTGCTGATCCGTTAATGGATCCGAATGCGGAAGTAAAATATCAGAAATATGACCAATAAGACTCCAGAGGCAAAATAGTCATTTTACATGAAAATGACGTCCCTAGAATGTATATTATTCCCGAGACACATCCATGACTTCCCATGAAGTCACGAAACTAAAAAGAAAGTAGTGGAAGCAAATTACAAGAAAATCAAACAAAAAATAGCCCCAAGGGCAAAATGGTCATTTCTGAAAATATAGATTCGGGTGCTACCGAGTACACCAATGGAAAGACAATGAAATATTAATCAAGATGGACTCAAGAATCACATGATTCGGAGTCCGGACGAAGGAGAAACGACAAAACAACAAAAAATAGACATACAAAGCAAAAAGGGTAAACTGGTAATTATCCAGGAAGATCTGGAAGCAACCGAGCACACCGTTGGAAAGACAGCAAAAAGATAGTCAAGTTCAAATTTTTTTTTACTTGATTTGGAATCCGGACGAGGGAGAAAGGTCAAAAACAAAAACGACCACGAGCATGGCGCAGCTGGCAACAAGGGTTTTCTTCCGAGTTTCCAGAACTGAGGCTTAAAACGGACCCTTAAATGAACTTTTTTGGAAAAACACGAAGAAGAAACCCCCCCCCCCCCCCAAATCAAGTTTTCTACCCAATAGCGTGGACGGAAACCAAAAAAATGCACTGTAAAATGCCCAGAATACCCCCAACAAAATCAGGTCAAGAAGTTTAAAATTATTCTAAGCTACTGCCCAAGGAAAGGAAATGGGGCTTCGGGAGGTTTTAAAATTGCCTAAAATGAAAATTCAATCTTAAAATACACGCATAAGACCCTCAGAAGTTTCGGATCGGTCGTCACACTTTTCAAAAAAAAGTTGATGAATAGTACCAAGTACACTTGTATTAAAAATCAACAAAAACCTGGCAGTAAGGATTTTTCGGAAAAATATGGATTTTTGAGGGCCAAGATGATATTTTTTGAAAAACACAAAGAAGAACCCCCCCCCCCCTCAAAATCAAGTTTTTTACTCGGCAACGCGAGCGAAAATGAAATAAACACATTGTGAAATACCCAAAATGCCCCTGGAACAAAATAGGGTAAAAACTCAAAAAAATGCAACCTTAAGTTTTTATTTCTTTAAGAATGGTATTGTGTGTCAAAGTGAACATGCAAGCATACGTAATATGATAAAGTAGACGTACTACAATGGCCTACAGCCTCATGGCATGTCATATGCAAAATATGACCCTTCAATGCATGAAATCTCCTAACTTCCATAAGCAACAATGAAGTTAAAAATTTGCATACATATCACATAAGTGTCTTTGGCCCTTAGCCTCATTACATACAAGTCAAATACATTGCATAGAGTGTACTCATGTACGCATTTCATAAATGGAATCAAATATACACATTTTTGACATATAAGGCTACAAGTGGCATTTCAAGCCAACCTTTACAAGAATTAAAACCTTCAAGTCTACAATCATCCAAGCAATGATGAACATCACGAACCAAGTCTTCATACCTGAACAAAACCCCCAGTAACTTTGGGGTGAGTAAACAAGTTTACTCGTAGAGAATGAGCATGCATCGACTTGATTTCTTATAGATTTTTACATTAACATGAAACAATTCAAAAGGATCATGCCACCTAACGTCTATGTCAAGGTTAGACTCAGGGAGCATCCTAAGCTACCTAAGAGCATTCCAAGCATAAACTACAATATTTATGCAATTAAACAATATACAAACATGCTATACAACGCAATAAGATATAGATCATCAAAATCATTCACTTGAAATCTAAGATGCGAAATCAACTAAAGTTGTTCATGCCACCTAGCTTCTATGTTCCAAACGAGTCTAAGGAATCGTCCTAAGCTACATTAGAATAATAAAACACAAATCACCATATCGATACAGTTTAACCAACATTGGAACTTCCAATACAACGCGTAAAGCATAAATTCTCAAGGTTAACATCTTGAACTTAAAATGGGAAATCAAATAAGGATCAATAAGTTACGATATCATCTAGTTATCAAATTGAAATGTAATGCAAAATCAAACCAGGTGGACACTTGGACGTCACGCCGGATCAGGCTGACACCATGGTTACTTTAGGGTTACTAGCCCATGGTAAACCTCCTTATGTGCGCACTAGACTTGTAGAGGGACAATCCCCCGTACTAGAACCATGTCCTACCCTTAGTCAAACAACGACATCCCTAAGTTTCCAAAATCAACAAGTTATGCAACAACGTATATATCAACATGGATATACAAGATAATAAACTATCTACCACGTACAACCAATTTTGGAACCACAATACATGCCCTAAGTTCACAACTGTAATGGCATGAAGAATGTTGAATACTCATTATACAACATGGTACTCTTTATAACAATGTCCATCAATATTAAGAATACAATCCCACAATTATTGTACAAGTCTAGAATTATGATTGAAACATGCAATTGGCATACAATACATACTCAAATCATTAATATAACAAGGATAGAAATTAATTTAATAAAACAACTAATTTCTCTAGATTTCATCTCTCATCCAAGCATGCTCAATTTAATATATGTTGTAGTACCTATCATGGTCATTACATAAATCACTTCAAAACTTGATTTAAATTATGAGAACATAATAGTGAAAATTAATTAAATTAATTAACTAATTCCTCTAGATTTCAAATCAAATTCAAATAACCTCAAGTCTAAAATGGAATACAAGCAAAGTACAATTTACTAGAATTTGAATCAAATTAAATCCATTTAATCTCTAGATTTGAAAACTCATTTAAATCATCCCAATTTAATATATATTAAAGATCAAGTCATGGCCATGCCATATACCAAGTCTAAAATAAGTTATAAGCAAACTATGATACATCATTTATTTCTCAAATTAGCATAAGACATGCATACAACTTATACCGCATACAAAAGCAAGTAAAACCACTTAGAAAATAAATTATAACACCCCTACCTCACTAGAGAAGTGTCTTTCTAGAATCCAAGGCAAATCAACACAAAATGGTAAACCCTTCAAGGGTTATGAAGAGAAGGATAAGGGGAACAAAAAGTATTCCAAGCTTTATGGTCTAAGGTAAGTGGAAGGGCCTCAAAGATCAAGGTCAAGGCCTAAGGCTTCAAGCTCCATCCATGGAGGCTAGGGTTTTCTTGTAAGGAAGAGAATGGAATAATGTGGTTAAGTGTGAGTGGAGGGAATAGAAATCCTTCACTCACTATGTGCTCTTACACCATGGTTAACACACACATCTATGGTCAATTGCATAAAAATTCTTCTTTAAAACCATAATCTCAAAGTGGCCCAAAAATAATTGCAAGACTTAATTTGGAGCATACACTTGTCACTCATCCAAGCATCCATTGTAGGCTTAATCCTAAGCCTACACTTGTCAATCATCCAAGCCAACAAGTGGTCCAATCCTAGGCTAACAAGTGGTTCAATCTCCACCTTCCACATGTCATCATCCAAGGCCTCAAAGTGTTTCCACACAAATGTCAACAAGTGGACCAATGAGAGTGCTACACTTGTCACACTTTCCAAAAATTGTAAAAAGGTCCTTTTTGAAAATATCTTCCAAATTAAATTGTAAAATGGTCCCTAAGACGAAAAATAATTACTTTATTAGAATTTAAATATCGTGGATACATGCAAAACCGGAATCAAATCCGAACACGAAAAGTGAGGTTATGTCAACAAAGTGACAATCGAGAAAAAGACGAAAGGTAAATAGTTTCACAAAAGTGAAAATGTGAAAATGACTCGGTCCTCAAGGGAAGTCGTCAATCCAAGGAAAAGAGTCTCGGAAACCATCCCTGAACACTCAAGATGACACTAAATGACAAGAAACCGAACTCAGAAAGGAAAAGATCAACAAAAAAAAAAAATATCCTTGAAAATCTGAGAAAAATGAAAAGAAGGAAAATGACCGGGTCATTACACCTTCAGAAGCTCAAAAGCCAAACCATGTTGACGCACCTGAAGATTCCAAGCATGCTTGGTCAGAAGCGCTAAATTGAATGCCTCAAGATCCCTGAAGCCAAGCCTCCCCAATTTCTTACTCCAACATAGCAAATCCCAGTGGACCCAGTGAATGAAACGAGACTTTCCTTTATTGCACCATTAGAAGGAGTGAATATGTTTCATTAATTCAAGACAAAACATCTGAGGAAGCCTGAAAGAAAACATAACATATGTAGGCAAAGCACTCAGCACTGCTTTAATCAACACCTCCTTCCCTCCACTAGATAATGTGTTCGCCTTCTATGAAGACAATCAGTCCTACACCCGATCCAGTAAAAATTGAAAAACATCCCATTTAAACCAGCCCACAATAGCCGGCACGCCTAAATAACGCGCATGCAATCATTCCACCGTTAAACCCAATAACTCACTTAAGAAACAGCGCTTAGCAGTAGAAGTATTCTTGGAGACAAAAACTGATGATTTTGTAAAATTAACTTGTTGTCCCAATGCCCTTTCATAATCAATCAAAATGCATTTCAATAACCGGACTTCAGATTTAATGGTAGCACAAAAAATAATAGAATCATCGGTAAAGAACAGATGAGAAACTGAAGAGGCAGCCCTATAAATTTTCACCCCAGACAACAAACTTGCTTATTGAGCCTGTAAAATAGTCAGAGAGAGGGCTTCAGCACATAAAATAAAGAGATACAGAGAAAACGGATCACCCTGATGCAATCCCCGAGAAGGATGAAACAATCCATGTAATGACCCAGTCTTTTTCCTCCTTTTCCTTTTTCAGCAATTTTCTTTTTTTCGTCTTTTTCCTATTTTGTCTTTTCCTTATTTTGTCTTTTTCCTGTTTTTCATTTTTCCTTGCATAACCTCACTTGTTGTGCTCGGATTTTATTCCGGTTTTGCATGCATTCATAATATTTGATTTCCATGACATTTGTATTTTTACTTTTGTAGAAAATACATTCTAGTTTCTTACTTTTTCATAAAGGGCATGAATGCATACTTTAGTGTAATTATTCATTATTTTTGGGGTTTTTGTGTAATTACATAAAGTAATTATTTTATATCTTAGGGACCTTTTTGTAATTTAATATGTAAGATATTTTGAAAAAGGACCATTTTATAATTTTTGAAAAATGTGACAAGTGTCACATACTCACGGTGCCACTTGTTGGCAATGGGGTGGAGTGACTTGGATGTGTAATCTCTTGACATTTGGAGGGTGGAGATTCACCCACTTGTTGGCCTAGGATTGGTGCACTTGTTGGCTTAGATGGTTGACAAGTGTAGGCTTAAGATTAAGCCTAGGAAGGAGCCTTGGATTTGTGACAAGTGTAGGCACCAAAATAAGTCTTGCATTGTGTGTGTGCGAGAGGTAGTGTAAGAACATATAGTGAGTGGAGGATTTCTAGTTCTTCTACTCACCATTTCACACTTTACCTTTTTCATTTCACTTGTTTTCTCAAAACCCCAACCTAGCCACCATTGGAGAAAAGCTTGGTTCATAACTTTGACTTCATTTTTGGCTTCCTTCCACTCACCTTAGATCAAAGACCTTGGAACACAAAAGTTTCCCCCCACTCTCCTCTTCATTAACGCTAAACTTGTTTTACATTTTGAGTTTGGTTGCTTAGATTATAGAGATTTAATTCTCTATTGAGGTAAGGGTGGTAGTATGTTTATATTTTAAGTGTTCTATAATCCTTGAGGTTTAATATATATTGTATACATGCTTTTAGTATGATAGTCTTGCATATTATAGGAAACCCTTACTTGTTGACTTAGGGTTTATTGAATTAAGCATGTATAATTTGTATATAGCATGTGTAGAAAGGTTGTATGATTTAGTAGTATGCTAAATTCTAGTGTTTTCACACGTGGTAGTAATATAGGACTCTTGTAGAATTATAAATGCCATATGCAATTTCTATTGATTTAAATTATTATCTTATGGTGGTAATAATTCTATATGCTTGTCAAGGACTTATTGTGTTTATTTATAAGCTTGTTGTTAAATTGTTGATGATTAGTAGATAAAGTTTATTGTTGAGGCATGATCTAAATTGATAAGTAGTGATATTGTTTTATACATTATATCATGATGAATACTTGTCATTTATTATGCCATTTTAGATTTGGAACCCTAAGATATGGTTTGTGTGGTTTCAAAATACTTGTGCATGGAAGGTGGTTTATATGCCTTAAACATAGTGTTTGAGTTTTGAACTTGTTGTGATTTTTTATTATCTTGGGACATTGTTAAAGTGACATGGCTAAAGTTTGGCTTTAGTGCGGGAGGTATGAGTTCTTCCCATTTGAGATAGTGCACACTAGGGTGGTCTTCCCAGCGGGTTAATGCCCGGAATAACCATTTTGATCTTAGTTTAGTCCGAGACGTGATGTCCAAGTCTTCCACTAATTGATTTCGCATTAAATTCCAAGTTGACAACCAATGTTTAATTGTAACTTGAAATTCTTGTTATTGGCGAATTGGTGTTGTTAAGTACATTGATATTGATATGTGTTGCTAAGAGATATTTAAGTTAGCTTAAGATGATCCCTTAGAACACCTTGAACATAGACGTTAAGTGGAATGCTCCCTTGTATTCGTCTATATTGATCTTGCAAAGATATTGAAACTTTAAGGTATACGCATATGCTTCTTCCTACGAGTAACTTGATTACTTACCCTAGTGGTTTGGATTGTTTTTTGGGTAAAGAGACTATGTTCTTGGATGCTCATCATCCTTAGAGGCTAATGAGCAATTTGGAACATTTTTGTATATTGACATGCAAGTGTTTAGCATGCTTTACTTTTGGATATTCTATTTTTGTATACCATGGATGTATGGTATTTTTGGGGCTAATGTAGCTACCTTAATGTGTAATGATACCTAAGTACTTACTTTTGACATTATAAGCATGTATGTATGGAGGCCAAGGGCCAAGCATGATTACTTTTGTACTTGTACTCTCTTGGCATCAAACTTTTACTTTAAATTGCATTTTAACCATCTTGGAGGTTTGCCACATGAAATTCTTGTAATTAACATGTTCATATGTTCATATGTTCAATTTTCCTTAAAATGAATCAAAATTTGATCTATGCATGTGGGTAGAATGAATCCCATAGGTTCCATTGCAATTCCATATGTTTGGAGGAGCATTCAGCAGCGTTTCAAGGAGTTTCGGTCGACCAAAACTCCCTGAAAAGTTGCTGAATGCTCGACCGAAACTTTATTTCAGTCAACCGATGCCTCAAACCGGTCGATCGAACCAACCAAGCCTTAAAACCATATTTTTAGAAAGTATTCTGTGAGTTTCGGTTGACCAAAACTCACCCTACTTCTATTTCGGTCGACCAAAATAGCCCTCATTGCGCAACTCTACAGTTCAGTTTCAGCACTGATGGTCCAACTTCGAAAGGCCATAACTTCTTCGTTTCTAATCCAAATAGGGTGATTCTTGAGCCTAAGCTCAAGTATTTTAAGTCAGATTTCCAATGGTACCTATTACATTCTCAGATTCCAAACATAGTGAGAGATATTTATGTTTTGGTGGAGTAGTGTCAGTTTTCATTTCAACCGGGAAAGGGCATTTTGTAAAATTCTTAGCCAATGTTCTTAAAACCTCTTGGGATGTCTTGAAATGATTAGATTAGGTTTTATTGACCTTTTTTGACTTTTTTAGAGTCAAGTCTCTGACTTTATTTGTGAATTGACCATTTTGCCCCTTTGATAACGAATTTTGTACTTTTTGACATTTGTTCCCGCTTTTGCTCTCTTTAAGTCCCGTGATCTCATGAAAGGTCACATTTGTGTCTTAAGAGTGATTCATATCTCTTAAGACCTTGGTTTATCATTTACTTCCGCATTTCGGATCCATTATCGAATTAACTTTCGGTTCATCACTGATGCACCGGGTTAAAAAACTTGGGCCGTCATAAGTGGTATCAGAGCTCCTAGGTTTGAACACCTTAGGACGATGGGTTTTGGGTGCATATCATGCTTTTGTTGATCTACTTTGATTTATGTGCATGCTTTTGATAACATGTTTTGGCTTTATAACATGTATACGTGTTTCGTTATAACACACTTGGTTGTATGACATATCCTTAGGTTTATATGCTTATATGGTTAAAAGCATCCTTGTTTGACATGCATGCTTACTTGCTTAAGTACTTAACTGTTTACACAGCTTTCGTTGATTGCTTTAACATGACTGTATGTTGCATACCTTGTCTTGCTTGGTTTTTTGTACATTTATAGTGTGAGTTGCACTCGGTCATAATAACTTGTGTTATTGTTGACCTTCCTTCTTTTGCACGTTTAGCACCATGGTCGTCACACGTGGAGAGTCCTCATGTCAGGGCACTGAGGAGCAGGTGGCTGACACCAAGTTCACGAGGGGTCCGGGGAGGCCCAGGATTCTAGTTCGTGGCGTGAATGCTAACCCGCCACGGGCACTAACTTATGAAGATCGGGCTGCTCAGGGAATCAATTAGGGGATTGCTGAATCCTTACAGGAGTTGATACGTAGGCAGGTGGTAGGGATACAGTTTTCAGCACCGGCACTGGCACTGATAGTCAATGAGGCACTAGAGTAGTTTATGCAACTACAGAGGGTTAAGATTGATCCATTTACGGGGAGTTCAGATCCGCTAGTCTTAGAAGCTTGGTTGGACCTTATGGTTTGCAAGTTAGATAGTATGGCGGTACCCACGGACAGGTTGAGGATTTCCGTGATTGCTTCTTGTTCATAGGGAATGTAGATATTTGGTGGAGGTCTATGACTAATGTCCACAACGTTGAGTTGATGACTTAGAACAAGTTCAGAGATTTATTCTTCAAGCACTTATTTCTTAGGGCTATGAGGTGGGAGATGAGGACACAGTTCGCAGGTCTCTATCGGGGCACTATGAGTGTCATTGAGTATGAGACACGATTTACTTCTTTCTCTCGTTATGCCGAGGATATGGTAGCAACTGACAATGCCAGGGCAATGAAGTTTCAGGATAGGCTACATCTTGACATCAGGCCACGGGTCTTAATTCTTGATTTGAGGACTTATAAAGAAGTGGTCCAGAGGGCTATTGTAATGACCCGGTCATTTTCTTCCTTTTCCCTTTTTCCTCAAATTTTGTGGATAATTTTTTTCCGTTGTCCTTTCTTTTCTATGGATGGTTCTTTGTCGCTTAGTGTCATCTCGAGTGCTCAGAATTGGTTTACGAGACTCTTTCATGTGAATTGACAACTTCCTTTGAGGACCGAGTCATTTTCGCATTTTTCATTTTTTGACACTATGCGCTATTTCGTCTTTTCCCTATTTTGTCATTTTCCCTATTTCGTCTTATCTCTGTTTGTCAGTTTTTAGCACAACCTCACTTCTTGTGCTCGGAGTTGGTTTTTGACTTCACGTATCCTTATCGTGAAAGGTTTCCACGAAATACGTATCTTTACTTTTACAAGAAAGTACTCTGGTTACTCCCGGTGCCCATAGGGGCATGGATGCATAAATCTTTAGAATTAATTTCATTTCTTGGGGTGATTTTCATAAATATCTTTTGAAGATATTTTATTTTAGGGGCATCTAAGAAAATATCTTTTGGAAGATATTTCATTCTGGGGCAGTTTCGCAGTTAACCCTTTTTGTAGGGGCCATTGTGCAATTAATGAAAGTTATTGCAAAATGTCTCGTCTGGAGCCTGGATCCTCGTACGGGATTCATTTTCACTTTTTGTTGACTTGTAAATTTATAGAATTCCGTTCTGGTCATTTTTCTCCAGTTACAGAGTTTCTGGACTTGGTTGCCGTCGAACTTGTTCGGGGCATAACTTTCTGTTCGGGACTCAGTTTTCAACGCCGTTTCTTCCTTTGTTTATATTTTCTCATTTTTAATCTTTTTCATTCATGGAGTTTTTCCGTTTGAGCGCGTTTGCTCAAAATCCACTTTTCCGGACCCGGCGGGGCCCTTTCAGGGCACTTTTTGTGATTTACTATAAATAGGTGCCTTAAAGAAGAAAAATCAGATTTTCTTCTTCTTCCTCCTCTCCTTGCACGACCAAAGGCATCCATGGATGCCCATGGAGCTGCCATCTTCTCTCTCCTCCTTTAACCTACTTTTCCTAAGTGAAAATCCTTCGGCTCTTGCATTTGTTGCTCGCCTCGTCGTGCTCTACCATTACCCCTTATTAGAAACCATTTCTGAGCAAATTTTGAGTTTGGGATTTAGGCCAAGATTGGATTTTCATGGGGCTTCTTGGAGATTCATATAGATCGTGTTGTCCCCGATAAAACCTAGGAGTTTCGTCGGATTCGGAGCCGTTTCGTTTTGATGGCTTTTGAGATTTTCATCTCAAATTAAGGTAGGGGGTGTCTTAGGATTATATTTGTGTTGTATTGATGATTATATATGCTTATACAACTTGTATGCATGTTTTGTATAAGCCTTGGAATTTAATTTTAATTAATTTCTTTGTAAATGATTTAATGCTCAAGGATATGTATGACTTGGAATTGAATTGTAACATGGTAGAAAATTATGCTTGGATATGTTGGTTAACATATATTAAATTTGGCTCATTTGATTAAGAATTACAACTTTTATTTAATATTTATCTTTAGTGAAAATTTAATTCACATGGTTGTAGCAAACATGAAATCATGATGTAATGTGATATTTGGATAGGCCTTGGCATGTTCTCTAACATAGATTAAATTGAGGGCATTTGGAATTGTTTAAAACTCTAGAGAAAATTAATTAATTAGCTTGATTAATTTTGTTTTAAGTGTTTTAGTCACTTAACTTGTCATTTGATGATATATATGTGATGACCATGCCATGTCCTTCAAATTATATTAAATTGAGATTATTTGGGATTAACTTGGGATTTAGAGAATTTAACTATTTATGTTTAATTAAATTCTATTTTATTACTCCATGGATTTAATTGCATTTTGGAAGTTGTTTTTATATTTAAATCATGGATTTGGATTTGGTGTATGTTCACTTGATTACTTTTGAGCATTGGATAACATAGTTGTTACTTTTATATTCATGAGAATATGTTTTTCCTTATTGAATATATTGTTGCTATGTTTAAGGAATTGCACACTTTGTGTTTGATATCTTTCATGCCATAGTAGTTGTAGACTTTGAGCATGTATTGTATAAGTTTCAAAAATTAGATTGTGCTTGGTAAATAGTTGATATCTTGTATATACATATTGATATTTATATACGTTGTTGCACAATTTGTTGATTTTGGAAACTTGGGGATGTCGTTGTTTGGCTACGGCTAGGACTTAGTTCTAGTACGGGGGATTGTCCATCTATATAGTCTAGTGCGCACATAGGGAGGTTACCCATGGGCTAGTAACCCTAAAGTAACTATGTTGTCGGTCTAATCCAGTGTGACGTCCGAGTATCCACTTTGTTTGATTTCATATTTCATTTCAAGTTGATAACTAGATGATATCGTAACTTGTGGTTCTTTATTTGATTTCTTATTTTGAGCTTAAGATGTAACTTTGTGAAAGCATGCTTTGTGCGTTGTATTGGAAGTTCCATTTTCGATTAAATTGTATCGATATCATAATTTGTGTTTTGATGTTCAAATGTAGTTTAGGAATGATCCTATAGATTCACTTTGAACATAGATGTTAGGTGGCATGTCCCACTCTTGTTGTTTTCGTTTCTTGGATTTCAAGTTGAAGACTTTGAGAATCTGTATCTTGTTGCTTTGTATAACATGTTTCCAAGTTGTTTGAATTGCATGAACAATGTGATTATACTAGAAATGTTTTAAGGTAGCTTAGGATGCTTCCTGAGTCTCATTTTGACATAGACGTTAGGTGGCATGAACCCCTTTGATATGTTTCACCTTAAGGTGATAAAATTGTAAAATGCTAGGTCGATGCATGCTCATCTCCTACAAGTAGCTTTATGTTACTCACCCCTACGATACTGGGGCATATTTCAGGTACAGGACTCAAGACTTGAAGATTTCCTTGCCTTGGATCGTTTGGTAGCTGTATGTATTAAACTTGTATTCTTTGATTCTACGTATGTAAAGTGTACATAAGTACGCTCCTTTTAATGCATTTTACATGTATGACATGAGGCCAAGGGCCATTAACTTGAAAGGTTACAAGTATGCTTCCTCTAAAACTCAAGTATTGCCATTGTAGCTTATTTGTGAGAAATGGAGGCTTTGTATGCTAAAACTTGTTAATGGAATGTAAGAGGCTTTAGACCATGTTGGTACATCTATTTTATCATATTGCATGCACTTGCATACTCACTTTGGCAAACAACACCATCCTTGATGAAACAAAAACTCTAAGTAGTATTTTTAGGGAGTTTTACCCTATTCTGTTCCAGGGGAATTTTGGGTATTTCATAATGCGTTTTTTTCATTTTTCCTTAAGAGTCACGTAAAAAACTCAATTTTGAGGGGGGTTTCTTCTTTGTGTTTTTCCAAAAAATTCCATCTTGGCCCTCAAAAATCTATATTTGTCCGAAAAATCCTTGCTACCAGGTTTTGAAGATTTTTAGTGCAAATGTACTTGGTATTATTCATTGACTTTTTTTTGAAAAGTGTGACGACCGATCCGAAACTTCCGGGGGTCTTGTGGGTGTATTTTAAGATTGAATTTTCAATTTAGGCAATTTAAAAACCTCCCGAAGCCCTATTTCCTTTCTTTGGGCAGCAGCTCGGAGAAATTTTTACCCCATTGACCAGATTTTGTTGGGGGCATTCTGGGCATTTTACAATTCATTTTTTTGTTTCCGTTCGTGATCAGGGTGGGAAACTTGATTTTAGGGGGGGTTTTTTCTTTGAGTTTTTCCAGAAAAGTCCATTTAGATGCCCGTTTTTACTCTCAGTTGCAGCAGTAGTAGGGTTACGGCACTGTAGCTGTCACGGCCTTCGTCGGGCCGCCGCGACATCGATTTTGTTTTTGACATTTCTCCCTCATCCGGACTCCAAATCAAGTGAATTTTTTTTTTTAAAATTGATTAATTTTTCATTTTCTATCCAACGGTGTGCTCGGTTGCACCCAAATATTTTTGAATAATTACCAATTTACCTCTTTTAGCTTTATTGCTCGTTTTTTTTTGTTTTGTCATTTCTCCTTCGTCCGAAATCCGAATAATAAAATTCTTGAGTCCACCATGATTAGTTTTTCGTTGTCTTCCCAGTGGTGTGCTCGATAGCACTTAAATCCATTTTTTTGCAAAATGACCATTTTGCCCCTAGGTTCCTTTTTGTCCATTTGTTTTCCTTTTGGTTCCATGACCTCATTGAGGGTCACATTGGTGTCTTAGAGACGCAATATATCTCTAGAGACCGTTGTTTCACCTTTCACTTTCGCATTTCGGATCCGTTATCGGGTCATCTTTTGGTCATCACTGACGCACCGGGTTTACAAAACTTGGGCCGTCACAGCTATGTTAGATGAAGCAGAGGAACGGGATTAGTTACGGATCAATGGTTCACACAAGCAGCCTCGCGGAGATAATCCATCATCTTCTGGGCGTCAGTCGAAGAAAGCCAGGGCAGGGAACAATACTCACTCACAAGGGGCATCGCAGCAGAATCGTTCTGCACCCACAGTTCCTATATCTTCGGGATTAGCCCAGGGAGTGGTTTGTTACCATTATCAACAGCCGGGGCACATCAAGCCTCGCTGCCCATAGCTTTGAGCACAGGCCAGTCAGACTTCAGCTTCTAGAAAAATAGGGCAGGGAGCTTGCTTCTATTGTAAGCGGCCAGGTCATCTCAAGAAGGATTGTCCAAGGTTGTTGAATAAGTCACGTGGTGGCACAGATTCACAGATGGTACCGGCACAGTCTGCAGTGGTTTAGTCTGGTTTCAGAGTTCTTCAGGCGCCACAGCCAGTGGCGCCAGTTGGCACTTATCCAGCCAGGGGTTCTACACCTACTACTTCTACACATCAGTCAGGCTATCAGGGCAGTTCACAGCAGGGCTTAGGGATGAGCCTATGCTCTTCCACAGGCGGATGCTTCCGCAGGCACCTCTTCAGTTCGAGGTATCTTTCCAGTTTTCAGTTCTTGGGCACGGGTTCTTGTTGACAAGGGTGCATCACATTCTTTCATTTCTACATCATTTGCACATTCATTGGGTCTGGAGGTCACACTTTAGGATATTCTTCTCTGTGTTGACACACCAGTTGAGGGTCTAGTGTCTTTGGATCGTGTTTGTCGGGGTTGTGCTATTGAAATAGTTGGGCGGACCTTAGAGTTCGATTTCGTTGTTCTCGACATGATGGGCTTTGACGTCATTCTCGGGATGGATTGGTTGTCATGCTTTCGGGCTACGATTGATGCTTCCACGGGAGGGTGTCCGTTTCCACTCCCAAGGGAGATTGTTTCCATTTTGTGGGAGATCGGAGTGATTCCCACCTAGCGATGGTTTTCAGTATTGGTGACTGGAGTCGCCACAGATCCTACTTGGCTAGTTTGCTAGTTGACAAGGGTAGCAGTTTGGGCCGTGTTCTTCCGGCAGTTGTTGAGGAGTTTATTGATGTCTTTCCAGAGGAACTGACAGAGTTACCTTCTTTAAGGGAAGTTATTTTTGCCATTGATGTTATTCCCGGTACAACGCCTATTTCTATGGCACTGTACCGTATGGCACCGGCAGAGCTTGATGAGCTGAAAAGTTAGTTGGATGATTTGAAAGCTAAGGGCTTTATTCGTCTTAGTGCTTCACCATGGGGAGCACCGGTTCTTTTTACAAAAAAGAAGGATGGATCTTTGAGACTTTGCATCGATTATCGCAAGTTGAATCATGCTACGATCAAGAACAGATATCCTTTGCCTAGGATTGATGACTTGTTTGATCAGTTGAAAGGACCGACATTCTTTTCGAAGATTGATTTGAGATCAGGTTACTATTAGTTAAGGGTTAAGGATGAGGATATATCCAAGACCGCTTTTTGTACACGGTATGTCCATTATGAGTTTCTGGTGATGCCATTTGGTTTGACCAATGCTTCAGCAGCTTTTATGGATTTGATGAACCGTGTATTCGGTGACTATCTTGACAAATTTGTGGTGGTGTTCGTTAACGACGTTCTGGTATACTCGGCTTCGGTGGAGGAGCATGAGTATCATGATAGTGTTGCAAATCCTTAAGGAAAATCAGTTGTATGCCAAGTTCGAGAAATGCGAATTTTGGCTACCGGAAGTGAAGTTCCTTGGACACGTCGTGTCAAGGAGTGATGTTGCAGTGGATCAGTCAAAGATTGAGTCTGTGATGGATTGGGAGCTGCCCAAAGACAGTGTTTGAGGTTTGGAGCTTTCTTGGCCTAGCCGGATATTACAGGAGATTTGTACGGGATTTCTCTCATCTAGCGGCACCTATGACTCGACTTACTCGCGAGGGAGTCAAGTTCATATGGAATGAGGCTTGTGATTTTGCTTTTCAGGTGTTGAAGGTCAGATTAACATCAGCTCTAGTTTTTATCATACCTGAACATGGTTTGGGTTACGTGGTCTATTGTGATGCTACGCGGGAAGGATTGGGTTGTATCTTAATGCAGACAGAATGGGTGGTTACTTATGGGTTTCGATAGTTGAAGACTCAAGAGTTAAACTATCCGACACATGACTTGGAGTTGGCAATAGTTATCTTTGCTCGGAGGGGGTGGAGACATTATTTGTATGGAGAGAAGTTCGAGGTTTTCTCCAATCACAAGAGTCTCAAGTATCTCTTCTCTCAGAAGGATTTGAATTTGAGACAGCGCAGATGGGTTGAGTTCATAGAGGACTATGACTTTGAGTTGCAGTATCATCCGGGAAAAGGCCAATGTGGTGGCCAATGCATTGAGTAGGAAGTCATGGGGTACTCTTGCTAGCATTTCTATTCACAGATGGAAGATGCTAGAAGAGCTTGCAGATCTTGGTTTGCAGTTGTATGAGGATGTTTCACCAGCTATTTTGTTTAGCCTTGTGGCCCAACCAGCTCTTGTTAGCAAAGTTATTGAGGCACAGCAGGACAATGGGGAGATGAAGTCCATCTACGATCAAATTTCAGGTGGCGAGAATATAGAGGGTTGGACCTTACATTCAGATGGCGGTCTCAGGTACAGAGGGAAGATGGTTGTTCATTTGTCTTGTCGTGACGTTGTTCGTTGGGATTTTCACCATTCTTGACTTGCAGTTCATCGTGGTGGTATGAAGATGTATCACAATTTGCGGAGATAGTTTTGGTGGAAAGGCATGAAATGGGATGTTTCTCAGCTCGTGGCTAAATGCTTTACTTGTCAGCAAGTGAAGGCAAAACATCAAAGACCGGCAGGGTTGTTGTAGCCACTATTAGTGGCAGAGTGGAAGTGGGAGCACATCACTATGGATTTCGTGACTGGACTTTCGAGATCCAAGGCAGGGAATGATACCGTTTGGGTCATTGTTGACAGACTGACTAAGACGTCTCACTTCTTGCCCATAGCAGTGACAGATGATGTAGAGAAACTTAATGGACTGTACGTGGTGCAGATTGTCAGGCTTCACGGGGTTTTGGTATCCATTGTTTTGGATAGGGATCCCAGGTTCATGTCTCACTATTGGCATAGTTTTCAGGAGGCTCTTGACATGGGGCTTCATTTCAGTACAACATTCCATCCTCAGACTGATGGTCAATCGGAGCGTACCATTCAGATATTGGAGGATATGCTACGGGCTTGCATTTTGGATTTTGGGGGTAGTTGGGAAGACTACTTTCCCTTAGTTGAGTTTTCCTACAATAATAGTTACCAGACCAGTATCGGTATGGCACCTTTTGAGGCGTTGTATGGCAGACCTTGCAGATCTCCAGTTTGTTGGACTGAGGTAGGTGATACAGTCACCTTGGGTCTCGATATTGTCTTTGAGACTACAGAGAAAATTAAGTTGATTTGGCAGCGGTTGGCTACAGCTCAAAGCAGGCAGAAGAGTTATGCTGATAAGAGGAGGAGATCCTTATCTTTTGAGGTAAGGGCCTACGTCTTTCTCAAGATTTCTCCACGGAAGGGACTTCTGAGATTTCGGCAGACGGGCAAGTTGTCTCCTAGGTTCATTGGACCATTTCGGATTTTGGAGTGCGTCGGTGAAGTTGCTTATCATTTGGCATTGCCGCCAGACTTGGATAGGGTTCACGATGTCTTCCATGTTTCTATGTTGAGGAAGTACAAGCCAGATCCATCGCATGTCTTATGGTAGATAGATGTTGTTGTTAATGAGGATATGACTTACGAGAAGGGTCCAATCTAGATTCTTGATTCACAGGAGTAGGTTTCGCAGACCAAGACCATTCCATTGGTTAAGGTCTTGTGGAGACATCGTGGCGTTGAGGAGGCTACCTGGGAGCTTGAACAGGAGGTTGACTCTCAGTATCCCCATTTGTTCTCTCTTTCAGGTACGACTCGATTTCGGGGACGAAATCTTTTTAAGGAGGGTAGGTTGTAATGACCCAGTCTTTTTCCTCTTCCTTTTTCGGCGATTTCCTTTTTTTCGTCTTTTTCCTATTTTGTCTTTTCCCTATTTCGTCTTTTTCCCATTTTTCATTTTTCCTTGCATAACCTCACTTTTTGTGCTCAAATTTCATTCTGATTTTGCATGCATTTATGATATTTGATTTCCATGACATTTATATTTTTACTTTTGTAGAAAATACATTCTAGTTGCTTACTTTTTCATAAAGCGCATGAATGCATACTTTAGTGTAATTATTCATTATTTTGAGGTTTTGTGTAATTACATAAAGTAATTATTTTATGTCTTATGGACCTTTTTGCAATTTAATTTGTAAGATATTTTGAAAAAGGATCATTTTGTAATTTTTGGAAAATGTGACAAGTGTTGTGTTTTTTTGCAGTGGTGGTGGTCATTGGGGAATATTTGCTGTACGACCCCAGCTCATTTTGGGTGTCATTTGACCTACCTATATAAGGATAAGGATTAATTTTTGTATAAAAAACATAGAGGATCATATTGTATCACATCATATCATATCATACCTTGTAGAACCCTTAGTGAGGAAGCAAAGAAGAGGAGGAGGCTAGAGACACCATTGGAGACTCTTCATCAACCAAGGAGCAGATTTCTTCCATGGAGCTTGCCCTTGAGGGTTGGAGGACATCATCCATGAGTGGCTAGACATCCTTTTGGGGCTAGAGTTACCCCCAAGCATGCTTTCTACTTCTTGATTTATGTATTTTTGAGGGGATTTGTATTGTGATTCATGTCTTGACACTTTTATACATATAGATCTTGTTTATTCAATGATTTATGTGGTTTAATGCTTCCAATTGATCATTTCATTCTATCCATATGTCTATGTATGCTAGAATAGATGTTTATGTGTTTGTCTCTATTTCTTGTGTTATTGATGCATGTTTATATGTATTGATGCTATAGATCTAGAGATTGTCAAGACATAGTGCTTAATATCATGTTCTTGTGGTTTATGTGATGGTTCATACTCAATTCTTGATAGATTGTACCTCTCCCTTAGTTTAATTAGTTTAATTTCATATCATTAGCTTAGTTGTAGTGTAGTTGTTAAATGGGAGGACAATCCATGCTTGTTGTTGATGTTCTATACTTATGAAAAACAAGTAATATGTATCTCTATCCTTGTGATGTGTTTGGATTGTAAGCTTAAAGAAAGGATTAATGGCTTAATTTGATATGTTGTGCTATCCACCATGTTGTTTAGGTAATATATGCTTAATTGATCATCCATGCTTGTTGAAACAACCACACACACACATTTTGTTGGAATACATGCTCTTCCCCTCATTAATCATTCATTAAAGGTGTAGAAAAGCTATGCTTAGTGGTGATCTCTAAACTCCAAGATCTCTCTCTCTTTTATTCTCTCTATTGCATTATTGTTTACTTTAATTTAAATTGCATCTAGTTTAATTCAATCAACCAACCACTATTTTGATCACTCGACCTACTAACCCTAGTTTTGATTCCTCAACCTAGTACGACACTCGATCCCTTGGGACGATCCCTACTCACCCTAGCTATATTTTTAGTGAAAGGTAGTAGTGGCAATTTCTAAATGTAAAACTTGGCCACATTGCATAAACTTTTGGGTTCGACGACGACCCACACCAAGTTTTTGGTGCCATTGCCGGGGATTGATTGATTGGCAACGTCATATTTGTGGAATCAATTAGGAATTAGTACTCTTTTGATCGTGTCTTTACTTTGTTTTTAATTTTTGTTACTTATTGTGTTTGTTCTTGTTTGACTAGGAGAATTGGGCTAAGAAGGTGAGTATAGGAACATCCAAGCAAAGGAGCTAAGCAAGCAATGGAAAAATGCTAAAATCATAAAAAAATTGCTAAGCTAAACTATAAATTTGGAGTTGAAGTGCTAAACTCATCCCTTAGTTAAATCGTCGGCCCGCGTGGAGGCTTGTATTTCAATTCTTAGATAAATCATGAGCCCGCGTGGAGGCAATTTACTTTTCTCGTATATTGTTAAAGCATGGGAGTATGAGAACATTGTATGTGGAAGAAGTTTGTTGATTATTGACTTGTTGTGAAGGTGAAGTGTTTGTGTCATTGCTTGTTGTGTTGCATTATGCATGCATGGTCGTAGATTATTGAGACCCACTCTTGTCCCTTTAAATTTTCATCTTGAATCCATTGTTCAAAACCTTAGGGGAAGAGGTAGTTCTAGTCAATCCATTTCATCAATGAAAGGACACAATGAGGACCATGTGGAGGACCTTGGTCACATAGACCAACAAGGCATCCTTCACCCCAATGTGCATCATGATAACATGCAAGTTACATTAGGTATGCCAAGGCCATTTATTCATCCACCACAACAACAACAAGGCCAAGTTCTATTGGGAATGCCAAGGCCAATCTATGCTCCCCCACCTCCCATCATTTAAGGCAACCAAGGTGCCTCTGTTGCACCTGCAATTGCTAATCCTCCCCTTGCTTTAAGAGATCACTATGTGCCTAATGAATATAATGCACCCACATGCATTCAATTGTCACCATTTAGAGCACACCACTATGAAATCAAACCACAAACCATTCAAATGTTTCCGAATTATCATGGACTTCCAAGTGAAGAACCTTACAAGCATTTGGATGAGTTTCTTGAAGTATGTTCCATCGTAAAATACACGGACATGCCGGAAGAAGTCTTAAGGCTTAAACTTTTTTCCATTCACCCTTAAGGACAAGGCAAAATATTGGTTTAACAATCTTAGGCCTTTTTCAATAACTTCTTGGGCAGAAATGCAATAAGAGTTCTTGAAGAAGTACTATCCGATTTCTAAGACCAATGCCATAAGAACCTCAATTCAAGAATTTTCACATGGGGATGGAGAAACATTTTATGAGGCATGGGAATGCTTTAATGAATTTCTTAGGAAGTGTCCACATCATGACATGCCCAAATGGCAATTAGTTCAATATTTCTTTGAGAGCTTATTGGATAATTACAAAGGCATGGTTGATGCTTCCATGGGTGGCTCTTACGTTGATAGGCATGAGGATGACGTGTGGCGTCTTTATGAGAGCATGAGTGAAAATTCTTTGCATCGTACTTATTTTTCGAAGAATGGTAGAAATTCTAGTGGTAGGAAGAGTGTTGGCTTACATCAAGTCGACCACTCTAATGAAATTGCCACCGAAATGAAATCATTATCTCAAAGGTTTGATCAATTTTTGATCAACCAAAACTCGGCGAATCAAGTATCTTCTTTTCCTAACTATTCTCATCATGCATCTAATGAGACATGTATGACTTGTTCAAGTGTTTTACATTCTACTTCCAATTGTCCCCATGGACATGTACAAAGTGAGCATCATGAACAAGCAAATGTTGTTTTTACTAATCAAGGGAACAATCCTTATAGAAATCATTACAATCCTAGTTAGAGGAATCACCCGAATTTCTCTTGGAAAAACCAAGGGGAGGGCTCAAACCCTTCCCAAGGTGGTTTTCAAGGAAAGTACATTCCACCTCCAATGCAAAGCCAAGGTTCCCAAGGTTTTAGATCATTATATCAATCACAAGGAAACCAATTTTCAAATTCTCATTTTCCTAATCAACCATCATATTCCCAAGGAAATGTTAGAAGTCCCGCTTTTGAAGAGCAAGTTTTAACCGCTTTGGGCACTTTAGAGGCAAACACACAATTACTTTATTCTCACTCTCAATCCATTGCAAAGCTAGAAACCCAAGTAGGGCAAATAGCTAGCACTTTAAATGCAAGAGAGAAGGGAAAAATGCCTTTGAATGCCCCACAAAAGCAACAATGTGTTGTAGAGATTCATTCCTCATCGGAAGGTCACATAATAGAGCATGTCAATGCGGTGACTACCTTGAGAAATGGAAGGATTGTGGAAAACCAAGTGGGTGTGTCCAATGAAGAGAGTGAACCGGTGCAACCACAAGTTGACACCTGTCCCGTTTCATATCATATTCCTTCTTCATTGCATGTGCATGACCATATAAATGAGAATGTGTTGAAAAGTGGTTTGAAAAGTGATTTTGAAAAGAAAGATTTGCAAAATGATTTGAAAACTTCTTGTGTTGAAGAAACTTCAAAGAAAAATTCTGAAAAGGTTTTTGAACAAAAAGCTCCATTTTCGGATGCCTTAAAAGGATCCATTTCAAATGACAAGCAAAAGGCCAAAGTAAATGAAATCAGGGACGTGTTTAGGTAAGTGAAAGTCAATCTTCCACTTTTGGATGCAATCAAGCAAATTTCAGCTTATGCCAAATTCTTAAAAGACTTGTGCACCCAAAAGAGGAAGAACAAAAGCCAAGCACCTAGAAAAGTGGTCTTAACCGAACAAGTAAGTTCAATTTTGCAGCATAACACTCTCCCCAAGTTTAAGGACCCTGGTTCACCTACTACTTCATGCATCATTGGTGATCATATCATTAATTGGGTTCTTCTTGACCTAGGAGCAAGTGTTAATCTTCTTCCATACTCGGTTTATATCAAATTAGGCTTAGGAGACTTAAAACCAACGTCAGTAGTTTTATAACTTGCCGACTGATCAATTAAAAAGCTTAGGGTTATCATCGAGGACGTATTGATTAAAATTGATAAATTCTTCTTTCCCGTTGATTTCGTTGTCATTGACACGGAACCGATCCCAAATCCTAAGAGCCAAATTCCCATTATCCTTGGCCGTCCTTTCTTGGCAACCACGAATGCCAACATTAATTGTAGGACGGGGATAATGAAGATCTCATTTGGCCACATGAAGGTAAAGTTGAATATTTTCAATCCAACCCCCAATTCATTTGACAAGCATGCAGAGATTAATGTTGTAGATAAATGTCATGACCTCAAAAGTGAAGGAATTGAGTTTTTGTGTGAGACCAAAGTTTCAAAAAGTCTATCTTCAACCTTGAAATCAAAGAAAGTTGTTTCAAAATCTTGTTTTGAAAGGGCGTGGAAGCCCAAAGATTGTCTTGACTAAGGACCGAAAATGTCTTTTGAGCTTAATTCAACAAGTTCTTTAAAGAACCATTTGTTGGGTGGAGTTCAAAACACTTATCACCCTATTGAGGAGGGGATGCACTACAAGATGTTTGATCCGGGCTAAAAGAGCCCAACGTCTTGCCAGAGATGTTAAAAACTAGTAAGACATTTTGTAGGGTGTCAAAACCCTATTCCTCCCTCATTTCTATCTTTAATTTCAATTCTTGCAAAGTCTAGATACTTGTTTTTGGTTTATATGCATTGCTAGGAACTTTGATTAGGATTGCATGCACTTTTATGTTGAAATTGAGCATTTTGCATAAGTTCGATCGATCTCCAAGGAAGATTCGATCGATCGAACTTCGACCTGCATCCAACACTTAGAAAATTTTCGACCTGCATCCACCTGCATCCAAATCACCTCTTTGTCCCATCCATCGAATTTGTTCTCAGATTGATCATAAGTCCTTAGATCGATCCAAACTTCAAGTTTGATCGATCTTGAGTTCCAACACTTAGAAAAATTTATGAACCCAAAAACCTGCATATTTTTAGCTCTCTGTCAGATCGATCGAACATTTGTTCAGATCGATCTCATTTCTGGAATTCATTGCTTTGACTTTGGTTTGACTTTTTAATTTAAAATTCCAAAAATATTTTATTTATTTTATTTTATTTTATTTTATTTTATTTTTTCCAAAAATCCCAAAAATATTTTATTTTATTTTAATTCTTCAAAAATCCAAAAATTTTTATTTTCAATTTTTAATTTTTAATTTTTAATTTAAATTCAATGGAAAAAAAAAATCTTAAATTTTTCAAAAATACTTTGAGGAGAGATCGATGTTAGTTCGATCAATCTGAGGATTCAGTTCGATCGATCGAACTGGCAAAGGGATGTTTTTAAAAAATTGAACCAAGGGTTTGTAGATTGATTCCAAAGATCGATCTAACCCTCTCAAAGCCCTAACCCTCTCATCGCCGCTGCACCCATCCACTCTCTCATCTTCAGCGAGACCTCCGGCGAGCTTTATCTCATCCCGAATCTCTCTCTCTCTCCTCTCGGATCTTCATCTCATCTTCATCTCATCTCATCTTTCGATTTGGGTAAGATCCGAATCTCATCTTGTATTTCAAGCTTTGATTTATTTCATACATGCTTTTACTGTTGGATCCATGCTATTTTGATGATGAAAATCTCCATGGATGAAGCTTCGACTCACTTTGTATATATATGTATATGTGTATATATGGGTGTATATATTTTGTTAGATTTTTAATTTTTGATTTGATTTGATTTTTGGGAGTATGGGCCTCATTAGGTGATTAGGATTGATGCTTTGTGTGTTGATGGGCCCACGACCTTGTTCGTGAAGGCCCCGTGTCATCCACGTCACAGATCTATGACTGTACATGTTCTTCGCACAATTTTATCGATCGAACATATTTCTCAGATCGATCTAGTGAGATCGATCGAACTTAGTTTCTCAGTTTCTCAGATCGATCATCGATCTCATAATTTTTGTGATTGATCGAACTTCACAGATTTCATATACACATTCCATGCATCTTATCTTGTGTCCATGCTATCTCATTCATGCCCGATGCTTGTGATTTTTCACATTGGATGCATTTTACATTTATACTACTTAGCATGTTCACATCCTGTCACTTCCATAGATTCATGTCATTTATCTATTTTGTCTATCTTACTTGACATACATGATTCTATTTTGTGCTTTAAATTCTTTCATCTGGCACTGACTTCCCTTGCAAGTTTTCAATTATTTTTTAGGCCATAGCTCGGGTCAAGACTGTAGCCTGCAGACACTATCACCGCCGAGGCAGGCAAACTTTGGATGACTGGGCCAGTCCATCTTATGCCCAGGACCTCATATAGGAGGAGCCAGTTGAGCCCACACAGTCTCCCCATTATGAAAGCATATTACACTCTGATGCTAGTGCATCTCCTTCACACGGTGACGCTGAGGCTGAGCACATACCATCTCCACCACCACAGCCAGCTCTGCCAGCGCAGGAGTTAGACTAGCCATTACGCAGATACTCACGCCTTCTAGTGGCGCACAAGTCAATCATCGATACAGATTTCTTTTCCCAATCGGTGCTTACCCGATCAGTATATGATGATATATTATGGAGAGGCCATGCAACCATTCTTGCCCCTGTCACATACCCAGTGTACCCGATGCTAGTACAAATGTTTTTCCAGAACCTCTGGCCTGCCCCGCGTAACACTGCGGAGCTGAGGACCTCCATTGATGGCCATCTGATTTCTATCACTGTGGACACATTATCCAGATCGTGCCATTGTCCACATGATTGCCCTCCAGAGCTACAGGAGACATATCCCAGGCTATACCAGCCTTCATATGCAGATATGGCTGTTCTCCTTACAGGACATTATGCCGATGGTGAGACCTTCCCCACCCGCACCTATTTGCCAGATGACTTGTGGTTCTTTGACTCAGTCTTGTTCGCAAAGTCTTCATGGCGGGCCATAAGATTCAGTGAAGAGGCGACTACTTGACAGCTCTATACGCTTTCTATACAGGACATTGGTTGTCTATCCTTGCGCTCATCTGGAGCGTGATGAGGAAGCTCTATGATGATCACATTAGCAAGGAATGGCCCAAAGGGCTAAGTCTCTCCCATTTGGCCACCTCATCACCCAGATCTTGCTAGGTAAACGCTATCCTTTCCATCCATAGGAGCGCCCTGAGAGAGGATCCTGCTCGTTTGGAAAGAAGGACTGGGATAAGAGCTACAATGCTATTATCAAGAGATTATAGGATGACGTAGTAGAGACGGCAGAGGAGATAGAGGTTGAGGAGGCAGCAGCAGCAGACCCGGCAGTGGACGACGCAGCAGTCGATCCGGCTGCCGTACACATGGACATTGATTTAGAATAGCCTGCAGAGGACGTAGAACAGCACTCTCCAGCTGGGTCACCCATTCACGCACAGGAGCAGACTCAGGATCATCATTCTCCCGATCCAGCACCTGAGGCTCCAGATCACATACCCTGCTTTGGAGAGCGTCTTCAGACTCTGGAGGACATAGTGGTAACTATCCGCGCAGAGACTGTCGCCCTCAGAGCTGACATTGTTTCCCTCCACATGGATGTCATGACCGCATTCAGAGATCTATCCCAAGACATCCGCGGAGCACGCCCTGCCCATCCTGCCTCATCCACCTGAGATTCCCAGTCCCTCTTCCTTATTATACTTGATATTTGTGATACTTGTTACATTTTTGTCACTGTATACTATTTTTGCAACTAGTCTGTCGGCTTTGATTTTATGATGTACTATGCACTTTATCCTGCTTTATATATATGCTTTCTTTATGGATGTCATATTCTTATATTCTTATATCTGTCTGTTTGACTCCATTAGGTGCATCTGAGTAACTTCAGTGAGAGAGAGTACTACCCAAAATTTTCAGGACCAACCTTATACCTCTCTCTATTTTTAGTTGTTATCCCATCTACACTTGCATATCCACTGTGCATTGTTATTATCCCTTTTGTTATCTGATGAGTTTATCCAAGTGCCAAATTTCAGGACCACAGTTAATCCCAAGTTTGGGGGGGCTATGCCACCCACTTTGGATACTTCTGTCCCAGCTAATCTTTGCTGTAATTGCACTGGTATACTCTTTTCTTTTGTTCTCTTTGCACATTGAGGACACTATGCCATTTAAGTTTGGGGGTAATGGTGTTTTGCAGTGTTTGTTTTTAAATTCAAAATTTTAAGCATATCTTGTGTACTTGAGAGATTTTATATGATTGGTTCATGCTAGCGATGATTTTGATCTTTTGAGGACCATATTGCTTAAAATTTAAAAATTGCTTGACTTGAGAGTCCAATACTCCTTGTATGCCTTGTGGATGCCATTTATGAGTAAATTTTTTGAAAGATTGATATCTTGCTTACACTTGTGGTCCACATCATCTTGATTTTGTGATTGTTTTGAGATTCACTTTAGTATTCTACACTAGCATAGGCGCACACTAGCATTCACTTGTGGGGTACATGCTTTGTTGATTATTGAATTGGTTATATCCCAATCGGACTAGTAGTGCATTGAAAGCTTTCATTCTTGATAAAGGTGGATAACAACCCCTTTTTACTAAGTAGCCGAGATTCTAGCCTCATCAAGCACAGAATTTCTCGGGCTAAAAGGTGGATGGATCAAACTCTAGGTTAATAATTGAATACAAAAAAAAAAAAAGTTGCAAAAGCAATAAAAAAGTGAGGACTTCTCCCAAAAGGTGAGAAGTGGGAAATGATTAGATGGAGGTTATCTTGATTTGTAGCCTAGTTGATTTGAGCTTATAAGTCCGTAGGGGTGTTTGAACACCTAATGCCCTAAAGCCGCCTGGTTTGGGAGTCATTGACCTAACGCTCGACCTCATGAATTGCTAGAAAGCTTAATAGATCAACACATTACACCATGCTTCTATCTTTGATCCTTAGGATTAGAAAAAAAAAAAAAATTTTGATGAGTGAAAAGAATAAGCGCACCTAGAACAATAAAGCTTTAATACAAGGTCCACTTTTTGTCTTAATGATCGGTATTAGATTTGTGTGCTAGTTTGAGGGTAAGGATGTGATTAATTATTTAGTTGGCTAAGATAGCAACACACTTGATGTCGGTCCACTCAAAAAGGATTCTAGAGTTGTTTTGATTTTCATGATCATTTTCTTGATGTGTGGAGGACCATACTTGTTTGCTTGATGTTGAGATTTTGGGAGATTGCGTAGAAATGTTTGAAAAATTGCATACTTGAAGTAGTTTTCTCCCAATGCTTGTTTATAATATTGGTGCCTCTTTTGTGATAATGAGCTTAATGTTTGTGGGTATCATTTATGGAAACCCTCACGAGACTTCACTTGTCCACTAGGGGTAACCTATGGGTTTAAAAGGCTTGTTGCATATGCTAAATGCAATCGTGTTCCCTACGAAAATGGCGTTATCTATTTATTATTTTCTAGATTCATAGTTACATAGTTGTTCATTTCATTCCTTTACTTTCTAGTTCATTGCTAGGGACTAGCAATATTTAAGTTTGGGAGTGTGATGAGCGCTGAAAAGTGCGTATTTAAACCCTTTAAGCTTAGGTATTCTAGGACCTTTATCTATCTTATTTTACCGTTTTGTATTGATTTCGTGTTATTTCCATTTTCAGGTACTTATCCCCAAAATAAGCTAACTCAACCAAATAAGAGCATAATTGAAGCAATTTTGGGATGAATCAAAGAAAGGACCAAAGTAGAGCAAAAGGAAGTAAAGGGTGGAATTTCAGCAACTTCGATTGATCTCAAGAAAAGTTCGATCGATCCAACTTTCATCAATCTCAGCACTTTAAGATGGATATGAGCCATGTTTGTCCCTGTTTAAAGATTTCAAAAGTTTGATCAATCCAACTTCCTTCTCTGATAGATCGAACATTCTTGTCCTTATCCAAATGATTGATCTTATCCAGTTATACCACCCCACCAACCACTTTTGTCCTTTTCCCAAAACTATCTTCAAAATATCTCAGATTTGTTTTTATCCAAAAAGGCGCCGCCATTGAGGATCAATCCAGCCTAAGTTTGATAGATCTCAGCCATGTTCGATCGATCCAAGTCCAAGGTTTGATCGAACGAACTTCCTCCAGTGTGAAAAAGTTAAATTTCCAGCTCATAAAAAGTTATTCTTTATCCAATCATTGGGGAATATTTGCTGTACAACTCCAGCTCATTTTGGGTGTCATTTGACTTACCTATATAAGGATAAGGATTACTTTTTACATCATATCATATCATACCTTGTAGAACCTTTAGTGAGGAAACAAAGAAGAGGAGGAGGCTAGAGACACCATTGGAGACTCTTCATCAACCGAGGAGTAGATTTCTTCCATGGAGCTTGAACCCTAAGCATGCTTTTTACTTCTTGATTTATGTATTTTTGAGGGGATTTGTATTGTGATTCATGTCTTAACACTTCTTGATATATATATAGATCTTGTTTATATAGATATAGATCTTGTTTATTCAATGATTTATGTGGTTTAATGCTTCCAATTGATCATTTCATTCTATCCATATGTCTATGTATGCTAGAATAGATGTTCATGTGTTTGTCTCTATTTCTTGTGTTATTGATGCATATCTATGTGTATCGATGCTATAGATCTAGAGTTGTCAAGACATAGTGCTTAATGTCATGTTCTTGTATTTTATTTGATGGTTCATACTCATATCTTAATGGATTGTACCTCTCCCTTAGTTTAATTAGTTTAATTTCATGTCATTAGCTTAGTTGTAGTGTAGTTGTTAAATGGGAGGACAATCCATGCTTGTTGTTGATGTTCCATACTTATGAAAAACAAGTAACATGTATCTCTATCCCTGTGATGTGTTTGGATTGTGAGCTTAAAGAGAGGATTAATGGCTTAATTTGATATATTGTGCTATTCACCATGTTGTTTAAATAATACATGCTTAATTTGTCATCTATGCTTGTTGAAACAACCTCTCAGACACATTTTGTTGCAATACATGCTCTTCCCATCATTAATCATTCAATAAAGGTGTAGAAAAGTTATGCTTAGTGGTGATCTCTAAACCCTAAGATCTCTCTCTTTTATTCTCTCTATTGCATTATTGTTTACTTTAATTTAAATTGCATCTAGTTTAATTCAACCAACCAACCACTATTTTGATCACTCGACCTACTAACCCTAATTTTGATTCCTCAACCTAGTATGACACTCAATCCCTTGGGACGATCCCTACTCACCCTAGCTATATTTTTAGTGAAAGGTAGTAGTGGCAATTTCTAAATGTAAAACTTGGCCACATTGCATAAACTTTTGGGTTTGACGACGACCCACACCATATCTTGATGCCCCTGCCTCCTCATTTGTTTTCATGCTATTGTACATATGCCCAATGCCTATGTTTTCCACATTAGTTGCATTCCTTACCTATGATATTTAGCATGTTTCATGCGTTTGATCATTCAGTGCTTATATTTGGCTACATTATCACTTGCATAAATTCATGTACATACCTTCTAAGTTGTTTATCTTCATCTGATACGCATGTTTCTATCTATTGTGCTTTCAGTTCTCTATTACACATATCATTTCTTGTTACTGACTTTATTTGCAAGTGTTTTCTTCTTTTGCAAACCATGACTAGGTACAAGACCACGAAGAACCGAACATATGACCGTTGAGTTCGGCAACGGGTAGAGGAGCATGAGGCACCAACTCCTGCTCAGGAGGCTGAGCGCTCCTCCTCTTCTGCATTTGCCTCTTCATCTTTTTCAGCTCAGGAGGCCACGCCCACCCCACCTCCTACACCTATTCCAGCACCACCGGCATAGCCTGGTATGGCCCGTGACTAAGTTGAGCCCAGATTTCTGCGACTTTTAGTGGCGCATGAGTTAGTGTTCGATGAGACTTTCTTTACCCTATCGGTCACGACCAAGTGGGCCTATGATGAGATCTACCGATATAATATCTTTCCTATCTTGGCCCCGGTAGCAAATCCGGTTTACCCAAGGTTCGTTCGGTTATTCTACCAGAACCTCAGGCCGGCCCCGAGTAACCTGGCAGAGTTGCAGACCATTATCGATGGCCATCTTATCCGCATCACAGTTGAGACTCTTACTACGGCTTCTCAGTGCCCACACATCTGCCCTTCTGGCTTTGATTATCCAGTTCTCCAGTGGCCACTTTATTCAGCCATGGCCACAGTGCTTAATGGCCCCGCTAGTGCCGGTGAGACATTTTCCATCAGGACCTACCTGCCAAATGACCTATGGTTCTTTGATTTGGTATTGTACCAAAATGTTTTTATGGCGGGGCACAAGATTCAAAGACGGGCAAACTTTTTAGCAGCCCTCTATACTTTCTATATTGGTCACTGGTTCTCAGTCCCTGCCCTCTATTGGACTGTCATGATGAAGTTTTACGACTCCTTCGTTAGCAAGAAAAAGCCTAAGCGGGCTAAGTTCCTTCCCTTTGCGCACTTGATCACTCAGATCCTTTGGGACCAGTATTATCCTATTCACCCGGAGGAGCATCCAGAGACAGGGGCTTGCCATTATGGCAAGAAGGATTGGAATAAGAGCTACAATACTCTTATTCGGAGATTAGATGAGGAAGCAGTCCTAGCAGCAGAGGAGGCAGAGGCAGAGGCAGCGGCAACATCATCCACAACTGAGGGTGCATTTATGGACATAGACCTGGAGCAGTAGCCTTCGGTAGAGTCACCACATCACTCTCCTGCAGGGTCACCATTTCTTTCCGAGGAGCATAATCAGGCCGAGCATCAGTTCTCTGATCCTGTCATTCCTGATGCTGCAGCTCAGACACCCAGCCTAGGGGAGCGTATCCAAGCACTAGAAGATGTGGTTGCCTCTCTTCGAACAGATGTGACCTCCCTCCGTACGGATATGCTGACCACACTGCAAAGCCTTTCCAGAGATATCTGCGGTTTACGCCCTGCCAGACCGACTTCATCTACCTGGCCTCTCTCTCTTTATCATTTATATATATATCTGTGATCTTTACCTGCTACTTTGACACTTTAATGCTGTTGTTATATTTTTGTGGCCAGTATGTTGGCCCAGATACTGTGTTGTACCATATCCTATTTTTATTTTTTATATTTTATACATGGTCTTTTTGGATGTCAAATTCTTATATTGATTTATCTATTTGTGATTGACTCCATTATCAGGTGCATCCCAGTGACTTTAGTGAGAGAGTGCTGCCCAAATTTTTTAAGACCACCCTTATCCCTCTCTTTCTATTTTCATTTACTATCATATTTACACTTGCATGTCCACTGTGCACCATTATTATCCCCTTTGTTATTTGATGAGCTTTTATCCCAATGCCATCTTTTCAGGACCACAGTAAATCCCAAGTTTGGGGCGGGTTGTACCACCCACTTCGGATAATTATGTCTCGGCCATTCTTTGCCAAAGCTGCACTGGTATACTCTTTCCTTCGGTTCTCCTTGCACATTGAGGACATTGTGCCATTTAAGTTTAGGGGGGGTTAATGTGTGTTCTTTTAATTCAAACATTTTGAACATGACTCATGTACTTGAGGGATTTTCTATGATTGGTCCATAACTAGCTATGATTTTGATCTTTTGAGGACTATTAAATTTAAAAATTGCTTGACTTGAGAGTCTAATACTCCTTGTATGCCTTGTGGATGCCATTTAGGAGTAAATTTTTTTAAAAGATTGATATCTTGCTTGCACTTGTGGTCCATATCATCTTGATTTTGTGATTGTTTTGAGATTCACTCTAGGATTTTACACTAGCACAGGGGCACACTAGCACTCATTTGTGGGGGTACATGCTTTGTTGATTATTGATTTGGTTATATCCCAATTGAGCTAGTAGTGCATTGCAAGCTTTCATTCTTGATAAATGTGGATAACAAACCCCAATTGAGCTAGTAGTGCATTGCAAGCTTTCATTCTTGATAATGGTGGATAACAAACCCTTTTCATTGAGTAGCCATGATTCTAGCCTCATCAAGCACTGAATTTCTCACCCCGAAAGGTGGAGGGCCCAAACTCTAGGTTAATAACTTGACCAAAAAAAAAAAAAAAAAAGTTGCAAAAGTAAATAAAAAAAATGAGGACTTCTCCCAAAAGGTGAGAAGTGGGAAATAATTAGATGGAGGTTGTTTTGATTTGTAGCCTAGTCGATTTGAGCTTATAAGTCCTTAGGGGTGTTGAAACACCTAATGCCCTAAAGCCGTCCGGTTTGGGAGTCATTGACCTAACGCTTGACCTCATAGATTGCTAAAATGCTTAACAAATCAACACATTGCACTATTCTGCCATCTTTGATCCTTAGGGATAGAAAAAAAAAAAAAATTGAGTGAAAAGAACAAGCACACCTAGAACAATAAAGCTTTAATAAAAGGTCCATTCTTTGTCTAGATGATCGGTACTAGATTTATGTGCTAGTTTGAGGGTAAGGATGTGATCATTTCTTTAGTTGGTTTAGATAACAACATATTTGATGCCGGTTCACTTAAAAAGGATTCTAGAGTTGTTTTGATTTACATGATCATTTTCTTGATGTGTGGAGGACCATACTTGCTCGTATGTTATTGAGATTTTAGGAGATTGTTTGGAAATGGTTAAAAAATTGCATACTTGAGGTAGTTTTCTCTCAATGCTTGTTTGAAATATTGGTACCTCTTTTGTGAAAATGAGCTTAATGTTTGTGGGTATCATTTCTGGAAACCCTCACGAGACTTCACTCGTCCACTAGGGGTAACCTAGGGGTTTAAAAAGCTTGTTGCATACGCTAAATGCAATCGTGTTCCCTACTAAAGTGGCGTTATCCATTTATTACTTTCTAGATTCATAGTTGTATAGTTGTTTATTTTATTTCTTTACTTTGTAGTTCATTATTAGGGACTAGCTTTATTTAAGCTTGGGGGTGTGATGAGCACTGAAAAGTGCGCATTTAAATCCTTTAAGCTTGAATGTTCTAGTACCTTATACTATCTTATTTTTCCATTTTAGTCTAATTTTATGTTATTTCCCTTTTCAGGCACTTATCCCCAAAATAAGTTAATCCCACTGAATTAGAGCATAAAAGATGTAATCTCAAGCTCAATGAAAGAAAGGAGCAAAGTGGAAGCAAGTTGGTGAAAGGAAGCTCTTTCGATCGATTGAACAGAGCTCAGATCAATCGAACATTGATCGTTCTAACAATGTCAAGATGGTTCGAGCCTTTTGTCCTTATCCTCAGCAAGATGCCTTCTTCGAACTATCCAATAATTCTTCGATCGATCTAACACCTTTGATCTTATCCGCACCTACCACTTTTGTCCTCTTCCTAAAAATATCTCAGCCTTGTCTTTATTCCGAAAAGGTGCCGCCATGGTTCGATCGATCAAACCAACCTTGAGATCGATCGAACTGCCTCGAGTTGCATGAAAAATTGATTTCAAGCCAAATTAAATGTGTGCTCATGGTGCAATCATCGAGAGGCCCTAGTGCACGAGGTCTAACCATTGGGTGTGACGTTTGAGCTATCTATATAAAGATTTTGGCTATTTTGAGTAAAGAGGTTGGTGAGATTAGAGAAACTTGGTGAGAGATTAGAGAGAGAATACTCAAATTGGGAAAGTTCTTCATCTCTTCTAGGGTTTCTACTAAGGAGGAAGAAGAAGATTTCTAGCATAGAAATAGACCTTGAGGGTTGGATGACAACATTAATGAGTGGCTATACATCTTCTTGGGGCTAGAGCTACCCCTAAGCATGCCTCCTAGACCTTGATGTTTTGTAATTAATGGGGATTAATGTTATAATTCTTGTCTCGACCTTTGATATATATATAAATCTTGTTTCTACCATGATTTGTGTAGTTTAATACTTCCAATTGATCATTTCATTATATTCATATGTCTATGTATGCTAGAATAGGTGTTCATGTGTTTATCTCTAGGTTTTGTGATATTGATGCATGTCTATGTGTGTTGATGCTATGAATTTAGTGATGGTCAAGGCATAGTGCTTAAATGGAATACTCTTATGGTTTGTTTGATGGTTCATACTCATTTCTTGATGGACTGTGCCTCTTCCTTAATTTAATTAGTTTAATTTTCATTTTCCTAGCTTAGTTGTAGTGTAGTTGCTTTACTTTCTTAGATGGGAGGACAATCCATGCTTGTTGTTTGATGTTCCATACTTATGAACGCAAGTAGTATATATTTCTCTAATTTAATGATGTGTGTTGATTGTGGACTTAAAGAAAGGAATAATGGCTCAATTTGATATGTTGTGCTATTCATTAGTTTATCTAGACAATATATACTTATCTAGTCATCCATGCTTGTTGATTCAATCAATGACACACGCACTAGTATTGCAACATATAATTCCCCTCATCCATCAAACATTGAATGTCAAGGAAGGTGATGTTTAGTGGTGAGCTCTAAGTCCCAAGACCTCTCTCTCTCATTCTTTACACTTTACTCAATTTAGTTGTTCTATATTTCATTTGTCTACTTTAATTTGTAGTTTAACTCAACCAACAAACCATCCTTTGATCACTTGACCTACTAATCCAACATTGTTTCCGCACAAATACTGCCCTTTTTCCCTTGGGATGATCCCTACTCACCCTAGCTATATTAGTAGTTAGAGGTAGTAGTGGCATTTTCTAAATTTAAACTTGGCCACACTACACACTTTTGCAAGCAATTGCGTGTTTTGAGGCACACCAATAAGCTAACTCCAGCAGACTATAACCATGCCATGTTAGTAGAGCTAGAAGACCTTGATGAAGTCCGTCTCAGTGCCTTAGACTATATTATTGCTCAAAAGAAGAAAGTCATGCGGGTATACAACAAGAAGGTTAAGGCAAAGACGTTTGTTGAAGGAGACTTGGTATGGCAAGTCAAATTTTCACCTGGAGTTAAAGACTTGGAATATAGAAAATGGACTCCTAATTGGGATGATCCTTACTTGGTGGAACGAGTCCTTAGAAAAGGGGCTTATAGATTGATGAACATAGATGGAGGGTCCCACAAGTATCCTGTGAATGGTGTATACTTGAAAGAGTATCACCCTTCCATCTATGAAGATTGGAAAGCCAAAGTATTTCAACCGGCCACATAATGTGGCTGGTACCTTCCTTTCCAAGTGAACCAGAAAGTTAGAAAGGAAACATAATGGCCATACTTTGGCCATTCTAATAACTAAGTCAAAATGGATGAAGAATTCATCTCAAAGAAGGAAAAACTAAGTACTTGAAAAGGTACTTTGGCTAGAGCCATGAAGCAAATTTAGCTGTATTTCTAAGATCATATAATTTCCTAAGTATGAAACATTTTATTGAAAAAGAGGCTACACTACATGGTTCAGGTTCTGTTCATATTAGAAATTACTCATCTTGCTTGTATATACTTGCATTTCCATTTTGGCAAGTTCTTTTATTTTTCTGAATTCCTTTGTTATGAAAAGTCATTTTATGGCTAGGCCTTATTGTTAACATATATGAAGGAATTTTCCAATTTCAATGACTTAAAAAATTTTCATATAATTGTACAAGAGGCACATATAAAAGAATTGAGAAATAAACATCATTCCCATTAGATACTTGACTTCATTACAAATTCCAAAAATGGCCGTTAACATTTAGAGCTGGCTATACAAGTGATTTCAAAAGTTATGTACTTATTTCCATCCATTAACCCATAAGTTTTCCAAAAGCAAGCACATAAAAGTACCACAAAAGAACCACATAAGATCAAATAAAGGCAAGGCTACCTCCAAATTTTAACCAAAGTTTCTTTGATTCTTTAAGAGTAGCCAATGCCTTAATCTTAACATCCTCAAATTATGGAAATTCATTGACCCGCCTCTCCCATTCCTTCCTCAAAGGCTCAGTTGCATTGACAAGGGCACTAGCTATTTGGTCTAATTCAAATTCTTCATGTTCCACCTGTTCCAACTCCCTTTGAATCCTATCTAATTCCTTATTCAATTATTCTTTCTTGGCTATGAGCTTCTCAACTTGCTCTTTGATTTCTAGGTAGGGCTCTAATGAGAGTTGGAAATCCTTCCTTCTCATACTCATACTCAGACTCAGATTTATTTTTGAGCCTACCTTCCTTCTCATACTCAGAAATTGTGGAAGAACTAGAGCTCACATGGGCAACAATGAATTAGAGTGGGTGTTGTAGTTTGGTCAAGGAAGCTTGGGCATGCTCAGGAAATCCAAAATGTTTTTTAAGGGTCATTATAGTGCTGGCCAGACTCTGGTGGAAAGATACAACATCCTCTACATCATGAGCAAGATAAGACAATAGTTTTTCTTTGGCCACCATGATAACATCATCTGAAGGTCCTGGAAGCATGAGGACACTAGCACTTGAGGTAGAAGTACTGGAAGACTTGGTGGCCATGATCACTTTGGAAAGATCGACCAAAGCTGGAAGGGCTCTTCTCTGCACCATGAAGGAGGTTGATGTAGATAAGGAAGGAGCTATTTGAAGTGAGGACAAGTTTTTATTAGATAGAAAGAAATAAAGGAGGTGAAGTTTGAAAGTATAAAGAGACTTGCCTCTGGGATGGAAGGAGCAGGGCCTGTAGAAGTTCCACCAGTACCGAAAGGAATGGATGTTCCAATAGTAGGAGTTGGAATGGGTAGACTTTTCTCACTTTTGCTGGTCAAACTCTCCGTAATTAAAGCTTGAAGGGCTAAATCCTCTCCTTATGCAATTTGTTAGTCTAGATGGATGTTCATAAAGTTGTATCCCATAGAAGAGCCCTGTTAGTCAAGTTTGAAGGGAGTTATAAACATTTTAAAAGTGATGAAACTGGAAGGGAACAAAGACAGAGACTTACCAAAATAATTTATTTGGATGGCTTTAACTTTTTGTGTTTTGGAGAGTCTTTGGGCTGTTTAAATTCTTCTGTTTTTTCTGATTCAGGTATGATTTTTCTTTTTGCTTTTCCAACAATCTTTCCATAAAGGCTATGCATTTTGAGGGCCTTGCTAGAATGCCGAGTAGTGGTTTGCCCTTTGGAAATACCAACCTCTTCATCAGAGGAATCTTCATCAGAAGAGGAGAACTGGGGTTGAAATTCCTTCTTCACAATAGCTAGTCCCTATAAAAGGAAATATAAGTGAGGTCCAGAAAATGGAAAACTAAGTCCAGCCACATTGAAAATACCTGAGAAGTTTTTTCCTTTCCCTTTGCTTTGTACAAAGCATCTTTTCCTTCTTCTGGTAGTTCTACATTTTCTTCTTCGAGTTCTTCTTGTTCTTCATCATCACTTGAGGAAATACTTTCAATGATTACATCACCACTTTCGGCTACCCCTTCAATTTTGCTAGACATTATAGTAGTTTTTTCTCCACCTTCATTTTCCTCACTCTCCTCGAGTATTTCTTCTTCTCTATCTAAAATTTATCAGATCAATTTTTATATATGGAAGATTGACAGATTTTAAGAAGGAAAGATAGGAAAGGAAAATTTGCAATAAATACATTTGTACCTAGAGACAAGGGCTTGAAAGAATCTAATATGGAATCACAAACAGCCTTATAATTCTTTGTTTGGGTGGAAGAAATATAAGTTGACCACCATACATCAAATTCATTGGTTGATCGAGGCTTGCTAGTATGGCCTTGGAAGTTAAAAACTGCCCTTTTCGCTGCATAAGCTTTATCAATTGCTGCAAATTGCTCAATATCTGTAAGCTGTACTCGTTGGTCAAAGAATCTGTTATAAGATTTGTAAGGTGGCAAAGGAATAATTTGGGTAAAATCCATTTGCTTAGCCAGTTGAGCTGGATTGTAGAACTTAACACCGCAAAAGCTATTTTTTAGAGTAGGCTAAGCAGTGCTATAATGACGATCACGGGCAAGAAAAAAGCTAGCCCAAATACTTTTCTAATCTTCAGAATATTTTTTGGTAGACACTCCAGGAGATAGAACTAACTATGATGGCATACGACTAAGAGAGGTAAATGGGTCAAAGAATCCATCATCACCAGTCTCACCTTGGTTGTAGAAATATTCAAAGTTTTCAGCAAAACTAAAAGGAGAAGGGTCCGCTGTTGCCAAAGAACATCGCAGAAAGGATTTTCCAGTTTAAATGGCTAGGGGTGAAGTTTTACTTTGAAAATACACCTTAAACCACATCTGGAATAACCAGAAGGGACCTTGGAACCTTAAGAACTTTGAAGCAAGCAGGTCATTCAAACCTTTGTACAAATGAGAGAGCACAAGAGGAAATTGCCACTTGAACAAAGTATTTTTTGATTTAGCCAGATGGAACACATAACAAATGTCCAGAAAGCCAACAGATTAGGAAAGCAATGTGTTCTTCTTGAACTGGGTGGTTTTCTTACAGTGCTTGATAAAAGGAAGATGGGAGGGGATAAATTTCTTACTTCCAGTGGTTTTGGTAGGAAAAAGGAATTGATCAATGTAGAGGGTGGCACTTACATCATCTCCATGGGGTTTAAGACCTGTAATTCAACAAATATCTCTTAAAGTGGGAGACATCATGCCACGTGTAAGGTGAAGGGAAGTGGTCAAAGACCAAAAAAAGAGAGCTAGAAAAAGAAGGTTTGGATCATGCATAATGGAAGACTTACTGATTTGAATAATGTCAAATATGCCTTGTCTTCTCCATTGTGAAGTAATCCTTTCATCTTTGGAAAGGCGACTCACCTAAGAAGACCAAGATGAATGGTATGTTGGCCAATTTTTTATGTTGAAAGAAGGTTTCACCTTTTTTCCTTTATTTGAGAAAAGAGGAAATTGTGAATCAAAGGGGAGAGAAAACTTAAAGGAAGGGTAGAATTCGGCCAATTCAGAAGGGGCTATGTCAGTAAAAGTTGGACCCAGTCCAACTGAAGAATCTTTAAAATGAACTAGGGGCTCAAGATGAAGTCTAGTAAGGTTTAAGGATTACAAAAACATTTGAACCTGGTGGCTAAGGCTTCAGGTTTTGACTTTGGTTTGAATAGAAGGGGCTGGCAGGGATGAACTAATGGTTTGCTTGGAGGGTTTCTTAGGAGCCATAGTTCGTGATTTTCACGGGTTGAGATTTCTTCTCCTTTAGGGTTTTTGGTTGGAGAGGAAGAAAGAAGAAGAGAGAAGATAAGGCTTTGTGAGAAGTTGATAAGGATGGAAGGTGTATATATATAGGAACAATGAGAGAGGCATTAAGGTTCAGATATGCCTTTTGAGGATTGGTAGTTGGGGTTTCAAAATTTAAAAAGGGAAGTGGTAAGGTTTTTGGAAGTTGGATGGTTTAGTGCCATTAAAGGATAAAACTTTTATGGGAACACAAAATAAATTTTGTATGGCAGCAGGAAAGGACATCATAGGGAAAATCGAGAAACGAGCCGAGTAGCGCGTAGAGGATCTTACTGATTATAATGATTACTTTGAGTTTTCAAAGTCCAAGGACTTTTTTTAGGGGGGTTAGTTAGAGAATTCAAAAATTCAAAAGAAGGAAATAATAAGGTTTTGTTTGTGAACCATAAATAGGTCTTTTGAGATACACGGAACTTTTGAAATTGGCGGTAGAAGAAGATTAGCATGGAAGGAACCGAATGGTTAGCTGTATGAATTACTGGAAGATTGGATAACTGTGACATTTGCATAAAAAATTAAGTGGGTCATGATGGCAAAAATTCAAATACCATACCTTGTCATCAAATTGTTCCACACAGTATGGAATTTGGGGGGCATAAGTTTGCTCCATTATTTTTTGCCCAATGGAAAGACAACAAATAGCGAGTTTTAACAAGCTTGCCACATTTGATTAGTACTCTAATTATCCAAAAAAGGAAGTGTGACATGGAATTATTAATATGGTCTACCAATAGAAAAGAGGTACATGGCGAGTTCCAATGGAACTTGTCACGCTAGATCATAACACTGATAAAATTTCCTTTGGAATATTAAAACTATGTGGTTTCATTGGAAGCAAAGAATGATTGGTCGAGATAAATTCCACCACGTGGAATTGTTAATTAAAAGAAAGTGGCGAGTCCTATTAGGACTTACAACTTTGAATACAATGTCCTAAAAGTATAGAAAGGTGGCATAGAGTCACTACCATGAGTGCAACCTCATATAAATATTAAAGTCAAGGTCATCCAACCAATGGTTTATTAACACATGGCTACTGAACTCACCATGGTAGATCAATTCTTTTAAGAGTTGATTATATTGAAGATTCATGGAAAGTCCTATTTTTAGAGGATACCAATTAAAAGGTTATTTTCCATTTAATTACGAAATCAAGGTTGACTAAGCAAGACGTGGGGCTGGATTTTCTCCTAAAATCTAAGAGGTTTCAACAACTACTTCTGACTAAATCAAACAAAGAGGTTATTTAAAAGGAAGTAGAGTTTTATTTCTAAAAATGTAGAATATATTTCTAAATATATATATATATAAGGAAGTAGAGTTTTATTTCTAAAAATGTAGAATATATTTCTAAATATATATATATATATATATATATATTTATATAACCCACGATGGATAAAGGAGTTGCTGAAATTCTGAAAGAAGTCATGATGCCATAAACTTTAAACCTGGAAGGGAAGTCTCAGGAAGGGAAGTTACAGGAATTAAGGATGCCAATCCACGATGAGAAGGACACTGAAATTTAGGAGTTCATGGCGTCATGGAGTCTAAGACCATAAAGGGAAGTTTGGTTAAGAGAAGTTACCAAAGTTAAGGGAGTGTGGGTCGCAAAGGAAAAGGGACATGGGTGATGATTTATATCTTGGATGTATAAATATTCATATATATGTATATATACGTGTGTTATATTAGATACACACCCACGATGAGAAGAAGCTGTTGTAATTTTGGAGGACACGACGTCATGAAAGGAAGAAAGTCCAACTAGAAGAGGTTACCTAAAGCCAAGGGAACATGGATGTATGTATAATTTCTATATACATGTATGATATATATAGAAATTATACAGAAAAAAGGACTCTGCAGAAGGAAAGACCACAAAGGAACGTGGGATACTTGACTCATCACGAATGCATCAGTTGAAAGTGGTGGTGTTTCATGTAACTACTACCATTAACTGAATATGGTTGTCGTAAATTATGGATGATGGGGCTAAGATGATTAAATCGTGTCTAAATTGGAGAAGGAATTTATGGAAGACAGAAGAAGAACATAAAGACGTGGGACGTGTGTAAATTTATGAAGAAGACAAGTGGAAAATTCAATCCAAAAACCACCCATAATACAAGTTCATGGAAGACTATGGAGAATATGGTTAGAGTTGTGCATCAGAGGAAATAAAGAGGAAGAAGAAGATAGAAGAAAAGAAGTTACAAGTTCCAAGAGAACATGGGGCACTTGGCAGTCCGAAATCTGGCCACGTGGAAATCATTGGAGTTGTCACATCCAGCTGCTGCATGTATGGAAAGGTCTATAAATAGAACAGTTAAGGCTAGTTTGAAAGGCCTGCTTAACGCATATAACACAACATCTTTGTTATTTCATGTACCTTTCATTTCAACAATGAATTTACATTATGTCTAAACCTAGCACTTTACTAGTTCATGTATTTTCCATTCCAGCAATGAATTTACATATTTTTTATATTAAGTCCAGTACTTTGCTATTCCATATAGCATTCATTTCAGTAATGAATTCTCATAATGTTTGAGTTAAGTCCAATACTTCATTTCACTACTTTCCGTCAAGTAGCTTTCTATGTCTTCAATTCCAGCATTCACACTTCCTTTCTTTAATTTCAGCACTCGCACTTCCTTTCTTAAATTCCAAGTCCTGCACTTCAATTACTTTTAATTTCAACACTCGCACTTCAATATCGTCTTTCTTTCCATTAGTCATAGAATAGTCCCGAAGTCCTTGTTCAAAGGCAAAAAAGACCTTTCGAAGGTGGTCATTCCAGACCTTTGTACAATCGCTTAATCCCTACAAATTTCTAACTGGATTACTTTTTGAATTTCTACTTCGGAACTACTGCAATTCTTGGCATGCCCGCACACCCACACTATTCTATCTTATCCATATTCCACACAATCCAAAAAGCGGAACCATCGTTTTTTCACGAGCTGAACAGTAATAATGGATAATTTTCATAAATAAAAAATATATCTTTTATTTAGTTCATTTTATCAAAACTTAACTTCGAATTACAATCATAACAATATTAAACAAGTGAATTAGGGCATAACCTATCTAATATACATCTTTAATTAATCCAGCAGAGAAAGCAAATTGAAAATTTAGAATTCACTAATACCAACTAAAAAAGAATAGAAGACAAGCTCATTTAACTCAAATAATTAGAAATTTTATATACAAAAAGTGAAAATCAAAATGACCATTTAATGAGAAGAAGACTGACTACTTGAACAATATTGGAGCTGCAGAGAAAATTAATTACCAAAACACAGAGGAAATTAAACATTTAGACAACACTTGAGAAATAATTGTAGGATTGATAGAGAAGGGTCTTTAATACTGCATTAAATATACGAAAAAAGCACCCGACCTCCTTGTAGAAGAGTAATATATATGTAAATTAAGTGTGATAATAAAGAGATTTGTTCAGTCAAAGAAGACTGGATAACCAAGAGATCAAATAATTTCACCATGGAAGAGGAGGTTAAGAATTTAAAGCTCTCACCCAGTAGAGGTAGGGAAGGAGAGAAAAAAGAGGAGAGAGATAGAAAGAGCTGGGTATGATAAGAAAGGACAAAGATTTAACATTCAGAGATATATGGCTTTTTTTTGGTAGCTTCTGCCTTCAACGGGCCAGGTATTGCTGAAGAAGAAGGTCGGAGGGGTGATGTTGTCGATCCGGAGCTCTGTAGAAGAATCTGGCGCCGACGAAGGGCAGGCCAAGGTCGTTGCCGGGTTCTAACTGATATGCGGCGTGGGTGATATATATATATATGTAATGTGTGACGGCCCAAGTTTTTCAACCCGGTGCGTCAGTGATGAACCAAAAGATGATCCGATAACGGATCCGAAATACATAAACAAAAGACAAACAATGGTCTCTAAAGATACAACATGACTCTAAGACACCATCGTAACCCTCAACGAGGTCACGGGACCCAAAGGAATCAAATGCCAAAACAACATTTCAAAAACGGACAAAAATGCACCTAGGGGCAAAATCATCATTTCCAGCCTAAAAGTGGATACCACTGAGCACTCCATTAGAAAGACAACGAAAAATCAATGAACTTAGACTCAAAAATCGCTTGATTCGGAGTTCGGATGAAAAAGATATAGCTAACGGAAGAAGAAGAGGCAAAACGGTCAAAAAGATGGCAACCAAGAACATCTAACCGGTTAGGAGACCTTCCTAACCGGTTAGGAAGCCAAAAATCATGAGAAACACACTGCCTATGCACATGTAACCGGTTACAAAACCCCTCGTAACCGTTTACATGTGAAGGAGGCAGAATGGGCAGCCCAAAAACCTTGGTAGCAGGGGTTTTTCCAAGAAAAATGGAAATTTAAGGGCCAAGATGACATTTTCTGGAAAAACTCAAAGAAAAAATCCTCCTCAAAATTGAGTTTTATACATGACTCGTGAGAAAAAAAAAAAAACACAATGTGAAATGCCCAAAATGCCCTCCCAAGAAAACTGGTCTAAAGGGTCAAAAAAGCTGGTAAATTTAAAAACTGAGAGCTAAACTTCGGATGTGATTTTCGATGCCAAGATGGCATTTTCTAGAAAAACACGAAAAAGAAACCCCCTCTAAAATCATATTTTCTATTCAACCATATGAAGAACGGAATTTATTTTTAGAAGGAAATTCCCAAAATACCCTTAGGTCAGAAAATGCAACAAAAGTGTAAAATGAGTCCGTAGAAGGCTCATTTCACCAAAGAAGAAGCTTTGCCCGGAAACAACCATGCACGCAAACGTAACTTACCTAGTAAGATGTGCTACAATGGTCCATGGCCCAAAAATATGGCCGATACAAAATATGACCCCCCCAACGGCCAAAATGCCAAAAATGAAGTTTGGAACGAAAACTTGGAATTCAAAACTATGAAATGGTTTCAAAATGCCGCTTGGCCCTTGGCCACACTTCATACATGGTGAATGATTGCTAATGGAAGAATCAAAATGGAATTCGCACACCCAATGCAAACATGGTGAATCAAAAACTCAATATTTTACAATACTTTCATAATATTCCATGAAGTCAAAATTTACATAGGATACAATTTACATGTCATTGGCCTCCGGCCTCATCTCATACATGTCAAATACATTCTAAAGAGTGTACTCATGTACACATTACATATAAGGAATCAAATGTACATATGTGGACATATAAGACTACAATTGGCATTCCAAGCCAACCTTCACAAAAGTGGAAGTCTCCAAGTCCACAAACTATCCAAGCATAATGAAGACCTCAACTTTAATTCTTGCACCTAAAATATGCCCCAGTATCGAAGGGGTGAGTAACATAAAGCTACTCGCAGGAAATGAGCATGCATCGACCTACGTTTTACAAGTTGCATGATTTAATCATTGTGGTTCATTCCACCTAACGTCTATGTCAAAGGTGAGACTCAAGGAGCATCCTAGCTAGCTAAGATCATTTCTAGCATCAATCACCTCATTCATGCAATTTTACCAACATAGGTTCATGCTTACACAAAGCAACAACATAGGAGCATGCTTATACAAAGCAACAATATAGGAGCATGCTTACACAAAGCAACAACTTATAGATTCTCAAGGTTATCAACTTGAAGTCTAAAATGCAACATCAACTAAATATAACAATTTAGCATAATTAGAATATCTAATACCACACATCAATACATAGATTCTCTAGGTTATCAACTAGAAATCTAAAAGTGTGAAATCAACTAAATATATCAATTTAGTATGGACGTACTTAACAACATCAAAATCACCAATAGCCAAAACCACAAGTCAACAAGGTAAACATGATTGTCAACTTGGAATTGAATGCGAAAACAAACAGTGGAATACTTGGACATCACGCTCGGAATTCTACCGAGACCTCAATGGTTATTCCAGGCACAAACCCACAGGGAAGAGCACCCTAAGTGCGCACTATCTCAATGACTTAGAGGACTCACATCCCCATACTAGAGCCAAATCATAGCCATCTCAAGTCAACAATGTTCCAAGATTCCAAAATAAGCCAAATAAGTTCATAACTTATACATATTACTATTACATAATAACAAGTTAGCAATATAACTCTCAATTGTGCATAATAAGCATTTCATATCCATAATGCTACGAAATCACAAGCCAACAGTATATTCATATAGAAACATACTCTCATGAATATAAATTTAACAACAATGCCCTTCAATGCATATAACACAATCAAGTGAATACTTCACAAGTCTAAATCCATACTCTTAAAATAGAAACAACTTCTAAAACATGATTAGATCCATGGATACACAAGATAGAATTTAATTACATCAAAATAATTAAACACTCAAGATTTCAAATCATTTCCAATTGGCCCCAATTTAATATATGTTAATAGACATATCATAGTCATTGCATATGTTCACACACAAGCTTAATTAGGCCCATGAAACCACCGAAATAGATTTTAATTAATACCTTAATTAAAGTCTCTAGATTTCCAAACTCATCCAAATGCTCTCAAATTAAAGTATGTTAACACACATGCCAAAACTTAATTTAGAAACATAATACAATTTAATTCCATGCAAGGTATGGCCATGAATTTAAATCTTTCACAAAAAATAACTATTAATTAAAAAGAGCAATTCTTATTTAATTAATCCAAATTTAATATATGTTAACCAACATGTTAAAACAAGATTTTCTACCATGCCACAATTCAAATCAAAGTCATATATCATCATGAATTTTAAATCTTATACAAAGAATTAAAAATTACCAACTTTCTAGATTTGATACAAGACACATATATAAGTTGTATAATCATGGTAAATACACAATACAACACACAAGAAATCCTAAAACATTCCCTACCTCCATTTGAGATAAAATCTCGAATCCCCACCAAAATAAATCAGCTCCGAATCCGACGAAACTCCTAGGTTTTGTCGGAGACAACACCACGAACATGAATCCCAAGGAATCCCCATCAAAAACACAACTTGACTTCAAACTCGAACTCAAGAAACGGCCAAAACAAGATTCCAATCAGTTGGAATCGAAGGCCTCGCCGAGGGGAACAATAAACACAAAGGCATCACCACTTTTTAATGAAGGAAAGAAGGCCAAAAGAGGAGAGAGAAGATGGCAGCCATGGATGGAGCTTGGACCGGCCATGAGAGAAGAGAGAGAGAGAAAAATCTGATTTTTCTTTCTAAGACCTCCTATATATAGGAAAACTCAAAAAGTGCCCCGTACGGGCCCCGTCGGGTCCGGAAAAGTGGAATTCACGCAAACGTGCTCAAATGGCAAAACTCCATGAATGAAAAGATTCCAAATGAGAAAATATGAACAACGAAAGGAACGGCATCAAAAACCGAGTCCCGAGTAGAGAGTTATGCCCAAAACAAGTTTGGCGCAAACTAGGGCCAGGAACCCTGAAACTGGAAAACATCATCCAGGAGGAAAATCTAAGAGTCCAGGACTCAACGAAATGTGAAAATGAGTCCCGTACGAGGATCCAGACTACAAGGCATTGAGTGATAACTTTCATTAATTGCACAATGACCCCTCCAAAAAGTGAAAACTGCGAAACTTCCCCAGAATGAAAATATCTTCCAAAAGATATTTTCTTAGATACCCCTGAAATAAAATATCTTCAAAAGATATTTATGAAAAACACCCCAAGAAAAGAAAAAGTTTCCAAAGAACTTTGCATTTATGCCCCTATGGACACCAGGAGCAACCAGAGTACTTTCTCACGAAAGTAAAGATACGTATCTCATAGAAATCATTGCGAATGAAAATACGCGAAGTTAGAATCCAACTCCGAACACAAGAAGTGTGGTTACGCAAACAGAGTGAAAAACAAGGAAAAGATGAAATAGGGAAAAAGACAAAATAGGGAAAAGACAAAAAGTGGATAGTGTCAAAAAATGAAAAGTGCGGAACTGACTCGGTCCTTAAAGGAAGTTGTCAATCCACAGAAAAGAGTCTCGAAATTCATGCCAGAGCACTCGAGACGACACTAATCGACAAGAAACCAAACTCAGAAGGGAAAAGACAACGGAAAAAATTTATCCGAAAAACCCGGGTCATTACAACCTTCCCACCTTAAAGGGATTTCGTCCCTGAAATCCAGCCCAATGAAACAGAAAGCGAAACCAGGATAACTACAGAGTACATCTCCGAGTATCCCTCACAACGCGCTACACTAGCGACCTCGAAGCTGAAAGGAACACACAAACCACTGTCAATTTGCACCCGCGTGCTCATGACAAGACAACCCCTCAAGGGAAAAGTGACCACATGGCCACACGACAAGTCTGAACTCACACAGAGAACCCAAGGTTAGACAAAAGAACGGAAAACAACAACCGTAAGCGTCCCTCCTGACAAACCATCATAAGGAACCAAAAACAACCACCAAAAGAACTCTAAGATAACCACATATCAACGTGGCAGTACGAATAGCGACCAGAACTCGCCCACGACGTACACGAATGTATGGTAGCAATGACAGTATCTAGTGCCCGTCCACACTTATTCGTCAGTAAGGTAGCATCGACGGCAACTAGTACTCGCCTACAACACACAACTCGTACGGTAGCATGACAGTATAAGGCACTAATTCATAACCTGCCCCCCACTAGCACTGAAACCTCTCGATACAAATGACATCAATGTCAAAAATGATCATTGCCAAAAGCACTATGGAGACTAACATTTTGTGAGAGTTGAGATATGGTCTAAAGATGTCTGGCCAGACCATCCTGGCCAATCCCAAAACTCTGACAACAATGCTATAGGTACCGCTATGCTTAAGGCCCCAAATCTCAATACAGCAAAACCAACATCTCCAATGTCTCAAAATACCCCTATTAACAACATTAATTAGGAATCCAAAACCTGACAAGCAAATCAAAACTTCCAGAGATCAAAACGAACCTCAACATAAGGCATTTCATCGAAAGCCTACATTTCTCCTTGAAACTGATCAACTACAAGACCAATCACCATGATCAAACATCAGATCCACATCCCTATCACGGATAACTAAGTCCTCAAAATACAATTCCACCAAGTGGCACATACATCAAAATGCCAACAACCAAGGTCACAAAATGAATCTCTCAAAGCCATGCTTGGCAACACCAAGCTAAATCAAAATTCCTCAATTTTTGATCCACAACCAATCATCAGAACTACGATTCCTCAAAACTATGCCTAGTCATAACTAGGATGAGAAACTCCACAACAAGCCATATCCAACAGCAATCCTCCAAAACTTCTCCTAGAAGTTAACCACATCTAGGTCTCCAAAGCGGAAACAAGTCTCCAAAAGACATTCTCAAAAGAGCATCGAGCTCACCTCACAATCAAATAAAACCTTAATGATATGGACATAAGTCCCCAAAAAAAAATGATCTCACACCAATCAACTCACTCTGAGCACCACAATTCTGTCAACAACCACGGCAAAAACTCCCCAAGGAAAGATATGAAAGAAAGGGAGCTACCAGTCTTAAAAAGGATAACATCTCGACTTTATCTCTGAAACGAAAGACAACAAGGTCAAAGACTTCACCCCCTACATGAAACTAAGCCGACCAAAATCCAACAAATCCTCACCAAGGACTCAAGACAACAACGATGATTCTTATGGACCAACCAACCCCAAAACAGTGTACAACACAACGGAAAGAAGAGACTCACTCCTTGTGAAGTCCCGTACACGAACCAACACAAAACCCTTGTGGAAATCCGCATACACACTATGTGCGACCGAGGGAAACGAATGGGAAAACCAAACCTAGAAGTCATGCATATGACAAGGAATGCAACTACCAGAAAGAAAATCTACTCACATAGATAAAAATCAAAGGTACATGCAACACGTCTCCACGTAAGCATAAAAGCATGTCACAAAAATGCAGTAACAACATGGCATCTCTAAGCATATAAAGAAGGCATGCTAATGCCACACAACAAGAAGGCAAATGTGGACACAATTCCACCTACTCATACATCACAACATCATAAATCATACTACTAACATAGTAGTAAACGAAACTGCATAAGACAACATGATGCAACAATGAACCCTATGGATATCGTGTCCTAGAGTGTCTAAGAAAAGAAAACACAATTCCTAGTCATAAACTGTCTCCAAAACCAATGTGATAACAACCTGTCTCCAAATAAATGTGAGCCCTTGCCACAATGGTAAGACTCTAACAATCTAACTCCAAATCTAGAGGTGACACTATAAGTGACACTAACTGTGAAGTGCTCTCACTACCCGTAACATCAATCAATCGTCTTGATCCCAAAAGCGTCATCACACAAGAACTCCTCAAGGAAAATGGTAACTACAGCCATACCAATAACAACTAAATCAATCACCGCGACTGATCGCCAAAACAACCATCGCCATCACTGATCAAAGGACAACGCCTATCAAAACAAAACCAACATTGATTCTACCCGAACTGCGCTTATAGCTAGCCAGTACGGTAGCATGACAGTGCCATGCACCTGCCCACAAACCTACCCGCCCACGAAAATTGCAATCCCAGAGGAATCATCCTGATCAACCAAGGATCCTAAGAGGTCCATAACCTCATAATGGCCCAAAACCAACAAATCCACCACTACGGTAATGCCAAATGACTCATCTCACAAGAGCCCAAACAAAAGGTGACCATCCACCTACCTCAAAACCAATGCTAGGTCGACAACAACCTACATCACCACGAGACTGTGACTACAATCACCATCAACCTCAACTCGTGCTTCAATGACCAATCCCGTGTCATGCCAAGTATGCAACACAATTATGCATATGCAATTTTAATCTAGCATACGTCACATGTCATGCTCTTTATATTAGAATAAAACAATGTTAAACAAACGGCATACAACATGTAGCACGTAAACACATAACCATGTTATCAACCAAAACATGTTATCATAAAGCATATAAACAGATAGAGCATGGCAACAAAAGCATGATGTGCACCCAAAGCCCGTCGTCCAAAGGTTTTCCAACCTAGGAGCTCTGATACCACTTGTGACGGCCCAAGTTTTTCAACCCGGTGCGTTAGTGATGAACCAAAAGATGATCCGATAATGGATCTGAAATGCGGAAGCAAAAGATAAATAACGGTCTCTAAAGATACAACATGACTCTAAGACACCATTGTGACCCTCAACGAGGTCACGGGACCCAAAGGAATCAAATGCGAAAGTAACATTTCAAAAACGGACAAGAATGCACCTAGGGGAAAAATCATCATTTCTAGCCTAAAAGTGGGTACCACTAAGCACAACATTGGAAAGATAACGAAAAATCAATGAACTTAGACTCAAAAATCACTTGATTCGGAGTCCGGATGAAGAAGATATGGCTAACGGAAGAAGAAGGGGCAAAACGGTCAAAAAGATGGCAACCAAGAACATCTAACCGGTTAGGAGACCTTCCTAACCGGTTAGGAAGCCAAAAATCACAAGAAACACACTACCCATGCACATGTAACCAGTTACGAAACCCCTTGTAACCATTTACATGTGAAGGAGGCAGAATGGGCAGCCTAAAAAACCTGGCAACATGGGTTTTTCCAAGAAAAATGGAAATTTGATGGCCAATATGACATTTTCTGGAAAAACTCAAAGAATAAACCCCCATCAAAATCGAGCTTTCTACGTGACTTGTGAGAAAAATCTAAAAATACGCAATGTGAAATGCCCAAAATGTCCTCCCAAGAAAACTGGTCCAGAGGGTCCAAAAAGCTGCTAAATTTAAAAACTGAGAGCTGAACTTCGGATGTGATTTCCGATGCCAAGATGGAATTTTTTGGAAAAACACAAAAAAGAAACCCCCCTAAAATCATATTTTCTATTCAACCATGTGAAGAACGGAATTTATTTTCCAAAGAAAATTTCCAAAATACCCTTAGGTCAGAAAATGCAACAAAAGTGTAAAATGAGTCCGTAAGAGGCTCATTTCACCAAAGAAGAAGCTTTTCCCGGAAACGACCATGCACGCAAACGTAACTTACCTAGTAAGATGTGTTACAATGGTCCACGGCCCAAAAATATGGCCGATGCAAAATATGACCCCCCAACGGCCAAAATGCCAAAAATGAAGTTTGGAATGAAAACTTGGAATTCAAAACTATGAAATGGTTTTAAAATGCCGCTTGGCCCTTGGCCACACTTTATACATGGTGAATGAATGCTAATGGAAGAATCAAAATGGAATTCCCACACCCAATGCAAACATGGTGAATCAAAAACTCAATATTTTACAATACTTTTATAAAATTCTATAAAGTCAAAATCTACATAGGATACAATTTACATGTCATTGGCCTCCGGCCTCATCTCATACATGTCAAATACATCATAAAGAGTGTACTCATGTACACATTACATATAAGGAATCAAATGTACACATGTTGACATATACGACTACAATTGGCATTCCAAGCCAACCTTCACAAAAGTGGAAGTCTCCAAGTCCACAAACCATCCAAGCATAATGAAGACCTCAACTTTGATTCTTGCACTTGAAATATGCCCCAGTATCCTAGGGGTGAGTAACATAAAGCTACTCGTAGGAAATGAGCATGCATCGACCTACGTTTTACAAGTTGTATGATTTAATCATTGTGGTTCATTCCACCTAACGTCTATGTCAAAGGTGAGACTCAAGGAGCATCCTAGCTAGTTAAGATCATTTCCAGCATCAATCACTTCATTCATGCAATTTTACCAACATAGGTTCATGCTTACACAAAGCAACAACATAGGAGCATGCTTATACAAAACAACAACATAGGAGCATGCTTACACAAAGCAACAACATATAGATTCTCAAGGTTATCAACTTGAAGTCTAAATGCAACATCAACTAAATTTAACAATTTAGTATAATTAGAATATCTAATACCACACATCAAGACATAGATTCTCTAGGTTATCAACTAGAAATCTAAAAGTGTGAAATTAACTAAATATATCAATTTAGTATGGATGTACTTAACAACATCAAAATCGCCAATAGCCAAAACCACAAGTTAACAAGGTAAACATGATTGTCAACTTGGAATTGAATGCAAAAACAAACAGTGGAATACTTAGACATCATGCTCGGAATTCTGTCGAGACCTCAATGGTTATTCCAGGCACAAACCACAGGGAAGACCACCCTAAGTGCGCACTATCTCAATGACTTAGAGGACTCACGTCCCCGTACTAGAGCCAAACCCTAGTCATCTCAACTCAACACTATTCCAAGATTCCAAAATAAGCCAAATAAGTTCATAACTTATACATATTACTATTACATAGTAACAAGTTAACAATATAACTCTCTATTGTGCATAATAAGCATTTCATATCCATAATGCTACGAAATCACAAGCCAACAATATATTCATATAGAAACATACTCTCATGAATATAAATTTAACAACAATGCCCTTTAATGCATATAACACAATCAAGTGAATACTTCACAAGTCTAAATCCATGCTTTTAAAATAGAAACAACTTCTAAAACATGATTAGATCCATGGATACACAAGATAGAATTTAATTACGTCAACATAATTAAACTCTCTAGATTTCAAATCATTTCCAATTGGCCCCAATATAATATATGTTAATAGACATATCATGGTCATTACATATGTTCACACACAAGCTTAATTAGGCCCGTGAAACCACCAAAATAGATTTTAGTTAATACCCTTAATTAAAATCTCTAGATTTCCAAACTCAACCAAATGCTCTTAAATTAAAGTATGTTAACACACATGCCAAAACTTAATTTATAAGCATAATACAACTCAATTCCATGCAAGGTATGGCCATGAACTTAAATCTTTCACAAAAAAAAAATATTAATTAAAAAGAGCAATTCTTATTTAATTAATCTAAATTTAATATATGTTAACCAACATGTTAAAACAAGATTTTCTACCATGCCACAATTCAAATCAAAGTCATATATCATCATGAATTTTAAATCTTATACAAAGAATTAAAAATTACCAACTTTCTAGATTTGATACAAGACACATATATAAGTTGTATAATCATGGTAAATACACAATACAACACACAAGAAATCCTAAAACATTCCCTACCTCCATTTGAGATGAAATCTCAAATCCCCACCAAAATAAATCGGCTCCGAATCCGACTCCTAGGTTTTGTCGGGGACAACACCACGAACATGTATCCCAAGGAAGCCCCATCAAAAACACAACTTGACTTCAAACCCGAACTCAAGAAATGGCCAAAACAAGATTCCAATCGGTTGGAATCGAAGGCCTCGCTGAGGGAAACAATAAACACAAAGGCATCACCACTTTTTAATGAAGGGAAGAAGTCCAAAAGAGGAGAGAGAAGATGGCAGCCATGGATGGAGCTTGGACCGGCCATGAGAGAGGAGAGAGAGAGAGAGAAAATTCTGATTTTTCTTTGTAAGACCTCCTATTTGTAGAAAAACTCAAAAAGTGCCCCGAACGGGCCCCGCCGGGTCCGGAAAAGTGGAATTCACGCAAACGCGCTGAAATGGAAAAACTCCACGAACGAAAAAGATTCCAAATGAGAAAATATGAACAACGGAAGGAACGGCGTCGAAAACTGAGTCCCGAGCAGAGAGTTATGCCCAAAACAAATTTGGCGCAAACCGGGGCCAGAAACCCTGAAACTGGAAAACATCATCCAGGAGGAAAATTTAAGAGTCCGTGACTCAATGAAATGTTAAAATGAGTCCCGTACGAGGATCCAGGCTCAAAACAAGGCATTGAGCAATAACTTTCGTTAATTGCACAATGACACCTCCAAAAAGTGAAAACTGTAAAACTACCCCAGAATGAAAATATTTTCCAAAAGATATTTTCTTAGATACCCCTAAAATAAAATATCTTCAAAAGATATTTATGAAAAACAACCCAAGAAAAGAAAAAGTTTCCAAAGAACTTCGCATTTATGCCCCTATGGACACTGGGAGCAACCAGAGTACTTTCTCACGAAAGTAAAGATACTTATCTTATAGAAATCATTGAGAATGAAGATACGCGAAGTCAGAAACCAACTCAGAACATAAGAAGTGTGGTTACGGAAACAGAGTGACAAACGAGGAAAAGACGAAATAGGGAAAAAGACAAAATAGAGAAAAGACAAAAAGTGACTAGTGTCAAAAAACGAAAAGTGCGGAACTGACTTGGTCCTCAAAGGAAGTTGTCAATCCACAGAAAAGAGTCTCAAAAATCACTCCACAGCACTCGAGACGACACTAATCGACAAGAAACCAAACTCAGAAGGGAAAAGACAACGGAAAAAATTTATCCGAAAAACCCGGGTCATTACATAATGTGTAATGTACATACACCCACACGCGATACACATGCCCGTGTATAGAGAGAGAAATGGGAAGGGTGTTTTAGTCTTTTCATTTAAGTTACTCCAATATATAATATATAGGCAAAATGGTAAAATCACACAATTCTGTTTGTGAAATGGCTTGTGTTGTTTGATAAGGGAGGTAGGTGAAATATTAAAACATAAAAAGAGTGGAAGTGAAATATTGTCACCTAAAAGTGTAGATAAAATTTAGGGTAAGATGCAAAAAACTCCCCTGAACTATAGGGGTTTTGCAACTAACCTCCCGGAACTATAAGAATTCTCGCTGAACTTTCAATTTGTTGCAATTTGCCCATTTAGGCCACCGGAAAAGAAAAATGACGAAGTTGCCCTTCTAATAAAACGACGCAATTTGCTTATTATCTCAATTTCACTTATTGATGTGGCAAACAACATTTAACCAACCAATAGGATTGCCACACAACAACCAAACCCTAACCCACCTTCCTTTATTCATGGCAAACATAGAGAGCAGAAAAGGAAACCACTTTGACGCCGCTCTGGACACATCAATCATGGCGATGCACAGCTCTGGACACTTCGATCGCGATGGAGTTCTCGATGCTTAGAGCTCGCCGGTATGAGCTGTGTAGCCGACGGTTGGAGCTCGCTGGTGTGAGTCAAATCCGTAAATTCATCACCCACATTTAAAGAATGATAAACCTAGACACCCCCACCAACCCATCATCACCACCAAACAAAGCCCCTTGTGCCCAAATCTTCAAACCTGACAACCACGGACAACTCAACCACTAGACACCCATTGAACCAGAGCAATAATTTTGTTGCATATTTGAAATAAGAAACTCAAAATTCATTCTTTTTTTGCTAGTTATAAAAGGTGAGTATTTATTCTTCAGTATAAACGGGTATTTGTTCTTCAGTACAAACACAACACCTATTTGTGTTTTTGTTTATGTTAATTTTATAGGTCTTTTGTTTTTGAGCATCTTCTCTTCAGTAGCTTATGAATCCAACTAAAATTAGCTTTGAATGGGTTTAAAGAGAGAGAGAGGGGGTTTACAGATTAAGTAGAAGGGAGGAATTATTTGATGCTAATTTAGAGAGATGGAGTGGGTTTAAAGATGGAGACTTTGATCCATCTCTAGCGAATCAAACCCAGTTTTCAGCTAATCGATATATTCATTTGTGATGCTCTTGCTCCGTCTGCTCCGATGGCCGTAATTGCCCTCCGCTTCAGCCACGCCTACATATTCGGCGACCAAGAATTCTTATTGCAGGCATGGCTTTGATCGCAGTACCAATTTCCCTCTCTAAAACTCTCACCTAGTCTTTTTCTCTTACTAAATAAGAATATAGAAGTCTTAACCCGTAAGGGGCTTCCCTTTCTTAGCATTCTCCCCAACCTTGTAAAGTATATATATATATAAATACATAAATGCATATATGTATACTGGTGGTGATGGTTGAAATTAAAAATTGGAGCCTCATCCATGCTTGTCGCAATCACCATCATCGTCACCACTTCTGCAATCACCTTCATCGCCATCATACGCTCAGTACCTGTTTTGCAATTTTCCACCAATAATTACAGTCTCAAAATTTATAGTGCAATTTGTTTGGCCGGTAAGTTCAGTTACAGTGCAGCCGACCTTTTTGTTCATTGCCAATGAGGTTTATTCTTAGTCACGTGTGCTCACCATTGAATCCTTGTTTCCTCGCCGTTTCGAGCTCGCTATAAGCCCTCTTTGTTGCCCTATTGGGCATCCTCATGAGCTCGCCGACATTATGAGGTTATGGACCTCTTAGGATCCTTGATTGTTTAGGATAATTCCTCTGGAACTTGCATCTTTCGTGGGCGGGTACGTTGTGGGCGGGTGCATGGCAATGTTATGCTACCGTACTAGCATGCTACATGTACAGTTCGGATGGAATCAGTGCCAATTTTTTTTTTATAGGCGTTGTCCTTTTGATCGATGATGATGGTGTTTGTTTTAGGGATCAGTCGTGGTGATTGATTTGGTTGTTGTTGGCATGGCTATAGGTGCCATTTTCTTTGGAGTTCTCCTTGAGTGATGACGCTTTTGGGATCAAGTCGATTGATTGCTGTTTTGGGTAGAGAGAGCATTGCATTGTTAGCGTCACTTGTAGTGTCACCTCTAGATTTGGAGTTAGATTGTTAGAGTCTTACCATTGTGGTAAGGGCTCACATTTGTTTTGAGAAAGGTTGATGTCGTATTGGTTTTTGGAGACAGTTTATGGCTAGGACTGGTCCTTCCTTTTGCTTAGACACTCTAGGACACGATGTCCATAGGGTTCATTGTTGCATCATTTTGTCTTTTGCAGTTTCGTTTACTACTATGTTAGTAGTATGATTTATGATGTTGTGATGCATGAGTAGATGGAGGTGTATCCACGTTTGCCTTCTTGTTGTGTGGCATTAGCATGCCTTCCTTATATGCTTAGAGATGTCATACTGTTATTACGCTTTAATGACATGCTTTTGTGCTTACGTGAAGACGTGTTGCATGTACCTTTGATTTTTATCTATGTAAGTAGATTTCTTTCTGGTAGTTGCATTCCTTGTCACATGCATGACTTCCATGTTTGATTTTCCTTTCTGTTTCCCTCAGTCATACGTAGTGTGTCCGATTTTGTTGTGAGATTCCTTGTAGACGAGTTGTCACATTTGTTTGGTCTTGAGCTGTCCATTTCTTTAAGGTGGGAAGTGGGAGAATGGGATTCCTCTTCTTTCTTGGTTTGTGGTTGGGACTTCACAAGGAGTGAGTCTCTTCTTTTTGTTGCGTTGTGTACAGTTCTTGGTTGGTTGGTCCGTGAGGATCACCATTGTTGTTTTGAGTCCTTGGTGAGGATTTGATGGATTTTGGTCGACTTACTTCCATGTAAGGGATGAAGTCTTTGACCTTATTGTCTTTCATTTCAGAGATGGGATTGTGGTGTTGTCCTTTTTAGGACTGGTGGTTCCCTTTCTTTCGTGTCTTCCTTGGGGAGTTTTTGCTGTGGTTGTTAACGGAATTGTGGTGCTGGGAGTGAGTTGATTGGTGTGAGATCATTTTATGGGGACTTGTGTCCATATCATTGAGGATTTGCTTGATTGTGAGGTGAGCTCGATGCTCTTTTGAGAATGTCTTTTAGAGACTTGTTTCCGTTTTGGAGGTCTGGATGTGGTTAACTTTTAGGAGGAGTTTTGGAGGATCGCTGTTGGATATGGCTTGTTGTGGAGTTTCTCGTCCTAGTTATAACTAGGTATGATTTTGAGGAATCGCAGTTCTAGTGGTTGTTTATAGATCGATAGAAATTGAGGAATTTTGATTTAGCTTGGTTTTGCCAAGCATGGTTTTGAGAGATTCATCTTGTGACCTTAGTTGTTGGCATTTTGATGTGTGTGCCACTTGGTGGATTTATATTTTGAGGATTTAGTTATTCGTAATAGGGATGTGGATCTGATGTTTGATTACGGTGTAGTCTTGTAGTTGATCTGTTTTAGGGAGATGTGAAGGGCTTTCGGTGAAATGTCTTATTGTGAGGTTCGTTTTGATTTCTGTAGGAGTTAATTTGCTTGTCAGGTTTTGGATTCCTGATTAATGTTGTTAATAGGGGTATTTTGAGACATTGGAGATGTTGGTTTTGTTGTATTGAGGATTTAAGGCCTTAAGCATAGCGGTACCTATGTCATTGTTGTCAGAGTTTTGGGATTGGCTAGGATGGTCTGGCCAGACATCTTTGGACTATATCTCAACTCTCACAAAATGTTGGTCTCCGTAGTGCTTTTGGCAATGATCATTTTTGACATTGATGTCATTTGTATCGAGAAGTTTCTTGGGTAGACCTAGTGGGGGGCAGGTTATGAATTAGTGCCTTATACTGCCATGCTACCGTACAAAGTTGTGTGTTGTGTGCGAGTACTAGTTGCCGTCGATGCTACCTTACTGACGAGTAAATATGGGCGGGCACTAGGCATTGTCATTGCTACCACACATTTGAGTACGTCGTGGGTGGGTTCTGGTCACTATTCGTACTGCCGCATCATATTATTCAGTACCCTGATATGATACGTGGTTATCTTGGAGATCTTTTGGTGGCCGTTGTTGGATCGGTATGATGGTTCATTTAGAGGGATGTTAACGGTTGTTGTCTTCCGTTCCTTTGTCTCACCTTGGGTTCTGTGTGTGAGTTCCGACTTGTTGGGTGGCCATTTAGTCACTTTCCTTTTGAGAGGTTGTCCTGTCATTAGCACGTGCGTGTGAATGACATTGGTTTATGCGTTGTCTTTTAGCTTTGGGATTGTTTTTGTATCGCGTTGTATGGGATACTCAGAGATGTACTTCGTAGTTATCCTGGTTTCGCCTTTTTGTTTTGGATGGGGCTGGATTTCGGGGACGAAATCCCTTTAAGGTGGGAAGGTTGTAATGACCCGGATTTTCAGGGGTTTTTAAGAAAATATTTTTGGAAGATATTTTCATTCTGGGCCATAAGTGCAGTTTTAACTTTTTAGAGGGGCCATTGTGCAATTAATGAAAGTTACTGCAAAATGTCTTGTCTTGAGCCTGTATCCTCATATGGGATTTATTTTCACATTTTGTCGAGTTGTGTACTCTTGGAATTTCCTCCTAGTCGATGTTTTCCAGTTTCAGGGTTTTTGGCCCTAGTTTGCGCTAAACTTGATTTGGGCATAACTTTCTGCTCGGGACTCGGTTTTTGACATCGTTTCTTCCGTTGTTTATATTTTATCATTTTGAATCTTTTTCATTCACAAAGTTTTGCCATTTGAGTACGTCTGCTCAAATTTTACTTTTTCGGACCCGACGGGGCCCGTTCGGGGCACGTTTTGAGATTTCTATAAAAGGGGGGTGAGATATTTCATTTTTCATCTTCTCCCCTCTTCATGCACGACCTGGAGCTCCCATGGCAGCCCAAGGGGTGCTGCCATCTTCTCGCTCCTCTTTTGGTTCACTTTTCCTTGATGGAAAGTCTTTGGCCTTAACGTTTGTTGTTCACCTCGCCGTGCTCTACCTTTCCTCCTTATTAGAATTCAGTTTTGACTATTTCTTAACTTTGGTTTTGAGGTCAAGTTATGATTTTGATGGGGCTTTCATGGGGGTTATGTTCACGGCGTTGTCCCCGACAAAACTAAGTAGTTTCGTCGGATTCGGAGCCGTTCCATTTTGATGGCTTTTGAGATTTTCATCTCAAATTGAAGTAGGAAATGTTTTAGGATTTTATATGTGTTGTATTGAGTGTTTCTCATAATTATACAACTTATATGTATGCCTTGTATCAAATTTAGAAAGTTAGTAATTTTTATTTCTTTGTATAAGATTTAAAATTCACGATGATATATAATTTTGATTTGAATTGTGGCATGCTAGAAAATCATGTTTTAATATGTTTGTTAACATATATTAAATTGGTATGGATTGAATAAAAATTACATATTTTATTTAATATTTATCTTTTGTGAAAGATTAAATCCCATGGCCGTACCTTGCATGAAATTGACTTGTTATATGCTTTTAGATTATGTCTTGGCTTATTGTTTAACATACTTTAATTTGAGAGCATTTGAACAAGTATGAAAATCTAGAGATTTTAATTAAAAAGATTAATTAAAATCTAATTAAGGGTTCCATTGGCCTAATTAAGTGTTTAACTTGATATTTGTGATAACTATGTCTTATGTTCTAGCATATGTTAATTTGGAACCATTTGATGTTGTTTTAGAAGTTAGAGATTTGATTATCATGATTTAATTAAATTCCACTTTATTGTTCTTATGGCCTAATCGAGTTTTGATGTGGTGTATGTAATGACCATTGTATATTGTTTATCATGTATTAATTGGAGGCCTTTTGATTGAGATTTAAAACCTAGGGAATTTAATTAGTTTATTGATTAAATTCCGTTTCTATTGTATTATTGATTAACTCATGTATTTGACATTGATAGTATGTTTAAAGCATGACTTTTGACTTATAATGGATTTATGAGTTATGTTTCAATATTGTATTATATTGTTATAGCGCATAACGAATCGCGCTCTGAAGATTTGAAATGTGATGTTATTATAGCGCATAACGAATCGCGCTCTGAAGATTCGACATTGTCATCCTATAGTTGTTGTGGATTTAGAGCATGTGTTGTGTGGTTACAACCTACTTGTGCATGAAGGTAGTTTCGTGTATTATTTAATACGTATATAAGTTGTTAACTTATTTATTTTGGAGTCTTGGGACATTATTACTGTGATATGACTAAAGTTCGGCTTTAGTGCGGGAGGTATGAGTTCTCCCCAATTGAGATAGTATGCACTAGGGTGGTCTTCCCAGCGGGTTAATGCTCGGAATAACCAATTTGTTCTTGGTTTAGTCCGAGACGTGATGTCCAAGTCTTCCCCTATTTGATTTCGCATTCAATTCCAAGTTGACAGTCAATGTTTAATTGTGACTTGTGGTTTTGGTATTTGGCGATTTGATGTTGTTAAGTACATCCATACTAAATTGATATATTTAGTTGATTTCACACTTTTAGATTGCTAGTTGATAACCTAGAGAATCTATGTCTTGATGTGTGGTATTAGATATTATAATTATGCTAAATTGTTATATTTAGTTGATGTTGCATTTTAGACTTCATGTTGATAACCTTGAGAGCCACTATGTTGTTGCTTTGTGTAAGCATGACCCTATGTTGTTAAAATTGAATGAATGAGGTGATTGATGCTAGAAATGATCTTAGGTAGCTAGGATGCTCCCTGAGTCTCACATTGACATCGACATTAGGTGGAATGAACTACAATAATTAAATCATGCAACTTGTAAAACTTTAGGTCGATGCATGCTCATTTCCTACGAGTAGCTTTATGTTACTCACCCCTACGATACTGGGGCATATTTCAGGTATAGGATACAAAATGGGAGATTGTAGTTGCTTGGTTGATTTGCTGAGTTGATCTTCTTTAGAAGTATCTTTGTTCACATGCAAGTGTTAGCATGTTCATGATTTGTCTATGAAATGTAATTTTTCTAACTTGGAGGTTTGACATGTCAAATGTTGTAAATGTATTGTAATGAGGGCATAGGCCATTGTAGCATATCTATTTTATCATTTTACATACACTTGTATGCTCACTTTGGCAAACAATACCTTCTTTGATGAAACAAAAACTCTAAGTAGCATTTTTAGGGAGTTTTACCCTATTCTGTTCCAGGGGCATTTCAGGTATTTCAAGATGCATTTTTTTCATTTTTCCTCGCGAGTCACGTAGAAAACTCAATTTTGAGGGGGGTTTTTCTTTGTGTTTTTCCAGAAAACATCATCTTGGCCCTCAAAAATCAATATTTTTCCAAAAAATCCTTACTGCCAGGTTTTGCAAATTTTTAGTGCAAATGTAGTTGGTACTATTCATCGACTTTTTTTGGAAAATCGTCACGACCGATCCGAAACTTCCGGAGGTCTTGTGGGTGCATTTTAAGATTACATTTTCAATTTAGGCAATTTAAAAACCTCCTGAAGCCCTATTTCCAAAACTTGGGCAGTAGCTCGAATTAGTTTTTTTTCCTCTTGACCTGATTTTCTTGGGGGTATTCTGGGCATTTTACAATGTATTTTTTTTGTTTCCGTTTGTGTGCAGGGTAGGAAAATTGAGTTTAGGGGGGATTTCTTCTTTGAGTTTTTCCAAAAAAGTCCGTTTAGATGCTCGTTTTTACTCTCAGTTGCAGCAGTGGTGGGTTGTCCTCGTCGGGTCGCCACAACATCATTTTTGTTTTTGACCTTTCTCCCCCGTCCGGACTCCAAATTGAGTAAACTTTTTTTTGAACTTGACTAATTTGTCATTGTCTTTCCAGCGGTGTACTTAATAGCACCTAAATCAACTTTTTGCAAAATGATCATTTTGTCTCTAGGTTCTTTTTGTCCGTTTTTTAAATGACACTTCTGCATTTGTTTCCTTTGGGTTCCGTGACCTCATTGAGGGTCACATTGGTGTCTTAGAGACGCATTGTATCTCTAGAGACTGTTGTTTCATCTTTCGCTTCCGCATTTTGGATCCATTATCAGGTTATCTTTTGGTCATCACTGACGCACCGGGTTTACAAAACTTGGGCCGTCACAGTAAAGTTCTGTGATTTAGGGAAATTTGGTTAAAGCCATGTTTGGGGGTTAAGGGCACTCTTGCCATTTCATGCTTCTAAGTGTAGTATGGTCTTTTAAAATAATTCAACAAATTTTAACAGTTAATTCTCACCGGACCTTGGCCGGATGGGGTGATGTGCAACTTTTTTGCATACTTCAAGGGGTTTCTTACATTTTTTATAGTTCAGGGGTTAGTTACATGTTTTTCCATAATTTAGGAGGATTTTTTGCATTTAACCCTAAAATTTATCCAAATTATTATGTCAAATGTGAGGGCAACCTTCTCAATTTTACATGTTTGGTTGAAAGAGATTATCATCAATTTATGACAATTAAAAACCCAACCACTCCATGATCTAGAATAAAGCAACATTGTGATTTCTGAATATGTCGGCTGGTTACTCAAACCATTTAAAAAAGCTCCAGCTGTTTTTATAAACACAAATTATTCAGCTTTTCCCTTTCTAATTTTTACTTTCATTTATTTAATTGTTTGTATGTTGAGAATTGAGATTACTCATTTTTTTATGATTATACAGAGATAAGGAAAATGGAATTTCTTACCCAAAAAAAATAAAAATCACCAGATATACCGAGTGATTGCCTAGTACATTTGTTGCGTTAGTCACTAAGAAGATAAGATGTTTATTTTTCATTTGCTTTAGGGGCTTGAAGCCTTGAAGCTGAGTTTGGTTCAATTCGATCTTGGGAAAGCACAAAACATTCTAAAAGAATTGTACACTCAACTAGAGCACCTTCTCAAAATATTAAACAATGACTTTCTCAATTGCTTTTCTTATTTCTTTTTTCTTTTTCTTTTTTTTTTTTTCTTTTCTATATTATTATTTTTATTTTTTTAATATAAAAACCTATTTTACTATCCTATTCAATCTCATGACACATGTCGTAGACTTGCGTAGCCGAGGGGATTCCAACCCACATCCGGTGCATTAAATACAGTTTGTTCAGACGCTATCGCTAAGCCCAAGAGATAAATTAAACTTCACACCATTTTATTTTGGGACTGGACTTAATGCCAAAAAACTTCCATGACCGCTCTGATAAGTTTACAACAATTTTTTTATTTTTCCCTGGAAAGTATTCTTTCACATTAATGTGAATTGACACCCATCCTTCCTTTCTCTTAATTTAATGAGTTTTTAAGGAAACAGCGACTGATCTCCAACATGACATATGACCAAATTGCATGTAATTTTCAACATGCATTGAAACAAAGTCTGCACCCCAATGACCGTCTTAAGAAGGGTTTCGGTGTTGTAATGAGAAATTGAAAAACTTGCCCTTTCTATAAATTAGTAGTGTTCAGATCGACACCAAGTCGAATACTCAACAACAATGGCCTTTAATCCCTCTCTTCTATTAGGAGCTTTCCTCCTCCTCCTCCTTGTGTCAATACCTATCACTGTTCACTGTAAAGATCATACCGGAAAATCCTTCGATTTCCTGCACCACTTGGAGGGATGCCACAAAGGCCAGACAGTGAAAGGCCTTCATGCGCTCAAACGCTATCTCCAAAAGTTTGGGTACTTGAACTATGGTCATGATCATCATGATTCATCAAAGAATAGAAATCTCAAGCATGCAAACAACGATGAATTTGATGACCTTTTAGAGTCTGCAGTGAGAGCATACCAATCAAATTATCACATGAAGGTCACCGGAATCTTAGACTCCGACACCATTCAAGAAATGATGCTCCCAAGATGTGGGGTGCCCGATGTTGTCAAAGCCACAAACGCAATGTCGAGCAGAAAAATGAAACAGTCCAAACTTTTCAACACCACTCCTCAATACTCATTCTTCCCAGGAATGCCAAGGTGGCCTCCATCAAAAACCCGTCTCACTTATAGTTTCCGATCCAGTGCAAAGGTTGTGGGAATACAAGTACTGAGGTCGGTGTGCTCTCGAGCTTTTAGGAGATGGCAAAATGTCAGCCATTTCACATTTCAGGAAGCTCGGCGTGGTGCAACCGGCGACATTGTTATTGGGTTCCATCATGGTGGTCATGGAGACCAGTACCCATTTGATGGGCCAGGCAACACATTGGCTCACGCTTTTGCACCACAAAGAGGATGGTTCCACTATGATGCTGATGAGAATTGGAGTACTAATCCGGTGAACATGACCCAAGTAGACTTGGAATCTGTCGCTGTTCATGAAATAGGGCATATTCTAGGGCTTGGGCACAGTTACGATAGGAATGCCATTATGTTCCCATCTTTTTCGCCTGGTACAATCAAGAGAAATCTGCGAGCTGATGATATTGAAGGAATCCGGGCGTTATACTCTTAAATACTACATGGCAGAGGCTGATCACCGCACTCCAACTCACAAACCTGCTCTGCTTTGAGGGTGGAGATATTAGAAATATTCATTTTGGGGGGCCAATTAGTAATATAAAATTAAATTATAAAAATAAAAATAAAATAAGTGTAACCATTTTTATTTCGGCACATTTTTTTATGTATACTTCTAGGACCTTGTCCATTATAATATATATATTTTTTACTAACCCAGTGCACGAGACTATTAGGATTTTATGGTCTAAAAATAATTAAATATCCAAATGTTCCTCGTCTTCTTACCTCTTAATGAAAAGTCTGTCCGTTTCGGTCACCTCTGTACCAACTCGTAATATAAGAAGAAAAACATGAAGGGAACAACAGTCATACATCCAACAAATGAGACTGTCAAGTGTCAATTTTAAATTTTATATCATTGTATTAGTGTGTTTTTATTGGTTTAAATGAATTAATATGATAAAATGGGCAGGTTGGCCCATGTTGAAAATAGACGGGTTAAACATGGATCAAGACTCATATTCAACTTGTTTTAAACAGATTAAAAATGAGCGGGTAAAAAATATACAGAGTCAACCCGCTTTGTACCGTAGACCCATTAAATTTTATTTATTTATTTATTTATTTATTTGTTTTCAAAAAATATTTTTTTAATTAATTCCATGAGGCATTCACAATAGGACCAAGCTTACAACAGATTTAGTGCCAAAAATATTACTCCAGTCAACAAATGCCACAGGATTAAGCAATTGACAAGGGCAAGGGCAAGGGCAGTAGCAGTACTTTATCTTAGTCTTCATATTGGCTCAAATTAATGACAGATGAAACCAAAATTTTCACCTTAAAACAGGTACAGAAAATCCATAAAAAAGGGGGCAATCTCAACCTCATTGTTACAAGACAATATAAAATCACTGCACTGCCGTTATGTATATAATAGCATATAAAAAATTTCAAATAAAGGATTAACATTTCACGAATATGGCTGGAAATCCTAACTGGTTTTTGCAGGAACAAAACTTATAACAGAAAAATGGAGTACCGATAAAATTTACCACTAGTACACATGATCAACACTAGGCATCTGTTAGGATATGTGTGCCCTAGCATAGCAAATTCTAATTTTGGATTGTAAAAGTCATGGTTTCTTGTCTGGATATTATTATTAAAGCATTATACAATTGGTGAATGGAATGTATTATTTTTCGATTCTTTATGGAATTGATGGTGTCCGCTTAATTACAAAATATATTTATATATGTATGTAATGGCAATTAATACTATGATATAAATTAGTAATCATAAATGGTTTAAAGTCGGTAATTATTGATGGACATTTAATTAGTTAAGACTTAAACCGGGTCCACGATAGATTGAGATATATTGCGAGAGTTGTCGTATGCAATTGCTCTCTATCACAGTCATGGCTTTTGACTCTCAAGCATGAGAGAAGTATAGACTCTTTTATTAATTAATAATTACTTTGATTTGTTCGGCGGATACCTCGGGATCCTTAGATCGACACTTTGGGTAGTTATGTATGTTGGGAAACGTGCTAGTTTTAAAAACTTTTCGAGGGATTTAAATTCATAGATCTTGATTCATCACTTAGAGACAAGTTTTATGCAAAAATAAAACATGATGTATCATTCAATTAAAAGATTGAATACTTACATCAAGGTTTGAGTAAACCTTAGATCTCTCCTCTAAAGTGAATGTTCTCACTTATTGTAGATCCCTTTTGCTAGACACCTTTTCCATGGATCTCCATCTTCTTGGTAATTCTTTTGCCTTTAGGAATCACTCATATGCCTCCATGAATGACCTTGGAAAACTAGACTTGTGGGAGCCTCCATTAGATGAGAACATAAACCCTAATTTTCTAGAGAGAGAAAATTTATTCCTTTTTCCTTCTCATAAAAATCACCCCCAAAAAATATACATAGACCATGTATATTTATAGGCAACATAAAAATAAAGAAAAGGAAACAACAAATCCTTCTCCATCTCTAATTCATATGTCTCAAATCTAATATGATTCCAATATCAAGTTGGGCTATGAGTGAGAATCCATTGGGCCTATTATTTTATTGGCTACAATGAATTAATAATTGGCCCAGTCCATGGACCCAATTCAATTAATTCATAAATTAATTTCTACTCCACTAAAAGAAATTAATTGAACTCCAATTAAATAATAAATAACCTCTAAGTCAATATTGCACTTTGACCCCTCTATGCATAATTAGTTATCGGATAAATATAGCCATCAATCCGACTCTTTAATTAATATATTTATTTTGGTACCTTTGATTATTTCTGGCTCGATCACAATAAAACATTTGTTTGACAAAAATAATAATTTAAATAAATAAATATATAATAAATCATTTTGTCTAAAAACACACGAAGGCCTTCGAATTTACTTTGTGATCAACCATAATCAATACAAAATAAATACAAGTAGCAATGATGCAAATATTGAAAATATAACCCTCTAACTATTAATTACATAACTACCCAAAGTGTCGGTCTAAGGATCCCGAAGAATCCGCCGAACAAATCAAAGTAATTATTAATTAATAAAAGAGTCTATACTTTTCTCATGCTTAAGAGTCAAATGCCATGACGGTGATAGGGAGTAATTGCATACGACGGCTCTCGCAATATATCTCAACCTAACGCGGATCCAGTTCAAGTCTTAATTAATTATGAGTCCATCCATAATTACCGACTATGAACAATTTATAATTACTATTTATATATCATGCATTGATTGTCATCACATACATATATATAAATATTTCTTGTAATTAACTGGACACTATCAATTTCATAGTGAATTGAAACATAATACATTGAATTCACCAATTATATAAATCATAAATATTTCAGATATGTCAGGAACATATGTCAATACAATCCAGATAGGAATTCGCTATGCCAGGGCATATAAATCCCAACAGCTCCCACTTGCCCTCATAGCCAATTCAAATTGCACCTAACTCCAATGTTATCCAGATGATGATCAAAATTATTGATCAATCACACCTTTGATAATGGATCAACAAAGTTGTGTTCCAATGCAATGTTTTAACTACAAGTGCATTTTCTTGCCGGACAATATCATGTCGAACATGATACTTCCTCTCAGTGTATCTTGTTCCTCTATGGAACCTTGTGTCATTGGTTTGGACTACTTCTGCACTATTGTCACAATATAGCTCGATAGGCAGGCTAGTATGCTCCACAACCTCTAAATCAGTGAGATCAAACCAATAGGCTTATATTGCCACCTTTAAGGCTGCAATATGTTCCACCTGCAGGTTTGAGTCAACAGTTGAAATCTGTTTGACAATCTACCAACTGATTTCCCTTCCATTAAGTGAACATACACTAAGTCATGAATCTCATAGTATCTACTTCTGATTGAAAATCAGAACTAGCATACCTGACTAGGACCATATCATCACATCCATAAATGGGTATGATATCATTGATTCTCCTTAGGTACTTAATGATATTTTTCACAATAGACCAGTTGTCAAGTCCAGTATTGGACTGATCTCTACTGACTATCCCTACCATGTAGCGGATGTCCTGTTTGGTATAGACCATGGCATATATGAGACTCTCATATGCCGAAACATATTGTTCCAGTCTCATTTGCTCAATCTCCTCTGCTAGCCTTGAAAAACTACTTACTAGAGAGAGCGATCCATATCAATAAAGCAAGAACTCATTCTTTGAGTTATGCATACCAAACCTGGTCAAAACTTTATCAATGTAGGATTATTAAGATAAGCCTATTTTCCTTTTAACCTGATCTTGCAAAAGCTTGATCCTAGGAATATAGCTTACATCTTGAAAATTCTTCATTTAAAAGTAATTGAACAACTACCTTATAATTGATGACAAAACTTCCACGTCATTATAAATGAGTAGGATGTCATCAATATATAGAATTAAGAAAAATAATAACATTCCCTTGTATACTCATGATTTATTCACTAAGAAATCTTCTGGTATCTTTTTGTAGATTAACTTGCCTTCCATAGGAATCACCCTACTAGAAAGTTCTACAAGATCCCAGAATTTATTAGAATACATAGATTCCAACTCTGATTTCATAGTAACTCACCAAAACGATCTGTATCCACATCAGTTCACGCTTCCGTGTAGCTTACTGGGTCCAACTCATGTTTAACAGGGATGTCCATAATGGTCTCACCTAAAAACATGATTCTGTCGAATTGGATGATAATCCTCCCACTACATCAATGTACCGATGCAAGAATCTGTGTAGTAGATGATGCTAACGCATCAATAGGGAATTCATATATTATTCTCAATCTCTATAATAAGTGTGTTCACATGTGGTACACCTGGTACTCATACCAAATTCTCTAACATTATGCTACTAGGTATGTGATTCATAATATGATTCTCTTATAGATAAACAGTGAGTGAAAACAATCAACTTTTATCTTTGAGATCATAAAATAATCCATCCTAGTGACATTTAGAGTAGCTATCAAATCTAGCATGCCTATGATCTGCTTCCAACTTACTTGTCCATATCAAGCGCACATGTGCAAGACTACCCCATATGTGCATATGATTCAAACTAATATTTAGTCAAAAACACAGCTCAACGGTATCCTTGAGACAGACTAAGATGGAATGCAGTTCATAATGCGCATCGATGTCATTAACGCTAAACTCTTAAATGAAAGAGATAATGTGGCATTACTGATCATAGATCTAACCATGTTAAGTGGAATTCTGTTATTCCTATTTGACACCTAAATTAATTTAGCGTCAATTGCGGAAAACTGGTACACCACACCCTCATTGACCATATAGTCTTTGCACTATCCCAAGAAATACTCAAATACTCGATCAGATCGAAAGTGTCTTGATAAGTTTACCTAATCTGAGCTCCACATCAGTCTTGACCCTCTCAGAATATACCAAAAGTATAAGACTTGTGTCGCAACAGGTAAATTTATCCAAAACGTGAGTAATCTTGATTGGATGTTCATAAGACTACACGTGTACGTGTGTACCGACTCCAATTGTTCTTTATGTCTATTTCATTTGGCTGATTAAGCCCTTAGAGTTATCTATCCTTCAAAACAAGATTCACAAGTTTGGTTTAGGCTCCTTTGCCTCACTAGGTAATAAACCTTCTTTAACCAATCTTTAAATCTCATTTTGATTGATTACAACCCAAAAATAGACACCAAAAATACAATGAGTCAGGAATAACAAATTTTCTCTTAATATTCAATCTAGAAGATGCAACATTAGTTTCTACATCCTGCAAATCTTAAGAGCTTGTGATTATAGTATATTAACCATCTTTCAATACACCAGAAGCAATCACATATCTATTCAATTTTATAAAACCAGTTTTACAAAATAACGATCTAGTTTTTATAAGCCAAAAGTGAAATAAGAATGAGATTGCGTTTCACTTCTGTGCATAAAGATAGTTCTCTAATACTAATATCCTCATACTCTCTAATTTCAGATGTAATACTCCCACTGACTTAGTTACAACCTTGGCATCAGGTCAAAAGATAAATATATACCCATATCATCAAGGCTTCTGGATTCCTGAAATCCTTACAATAAATTGCAAACATGTTCAGTGGCTCCAGAATCTATCCATCAGGAATCAATAGATACAACCACATAACATGGCTCAATGATTAAATATATATTTTCCTATGCCACGTCATTGCTTAGACAGTTTGTCCTTTAGTGTCTTAGTTAACGGCAAAAGAAACAGTTTCATTCGCCCTCCACATACACTGCCTTATTCCCTTTAACCTTTTAGATACCTCTGTTTTGTGCTAGCCTAGTCCTATTATCATCCTTCTTCTTTGCTTTGCCCATCCACTTGGGCCTAGAAGAAGATGGTATAGACTAGGTTAGATTGATAGGAACGCCCATACTCTTGATTATCCCTTCTTCTGTTACCAATTCTATAAGAATATCAGCGAGTGTGAACTCAAACTGATTCCTTATTTAGTTCACTCTAACAGAGTCGAATGAGTTTGGTAACAAGACAATAATCATGTCAACTTGAAACTTACCACCCAAGTCAGCCTTATTGATCTCCAGCTAATTTTTAAATAATAAACAATCATTTTCCAAAATTTGATTTCAAACTGGAGTTCATCAGGCTATCTTGATGGTATTTAAATTTGACACAGTACTTAGGCATATGCTCTATCTAATCTCACCAAAATATCTCATTGACATTTAATATGATGCTTGAAGAAAATAAAATAATACAAATGTTAGCTTTGGAGTATATTCGAGCTAAACTCTAGAATATTGCACCAAGTCATATCATTTGCCTTATCTAATTTATTAAAAGCATTAATGTCAAATTTGGTATCTCAAAGTAAAAGAGATAGGTATAGGAGTAATAAACACATTTTGTACCCTTACGTTGTGAATAAAATATTTAAGTTCATTTTCCAGTCATTATAAATAAGGTCCAATATCATAGAATATGTAAGCAAGTAGATAAACTGGATTAGACATAATTAATCTGAATATAAATGCATTCATACAATATGCAAGGTGAATTATTAATTCTGTCATGCATATTTAAAATTAAAATGAGTTTGTTAACCACATAATATAATAAATCTCAATCGAACAAGAGATCATTATCATTATTGGTGAACAATCCCTTTTAATTAATGCGGGTCCCTCAACTCTGTAGCATAATAAATCAACCAATCAATATGTCAACAACTTATCCTGTTGGAGGAGTTCATTATTACTATTGTTGAGATTCATTTACTATAAGGTGAGCACTTCCATTAAAATAGTATGTGGGTCCCTTAACCACAGCATGAAAAATCGGATAACCAATACACCAATAACTTATTCGGTTGGCGAAGTTCATTATTGCTATTGGCGGGCAAATCCCATCATCTCCATATCTCTTAAGACAATGCCTTGTCTATCTATATGAAATGACTCCCGATTATGTTTAGCCTTTCTAAAATCACCTAGTGTAGACCACTCCGTTGGGGAGCTAACACGATTGATTTTAGATTGAGTGTATAACATTATTAATGCTCTAATGAAAAATAAAACATTAAATATGTTGTCATTATAATCTAGACTCTTTAAATCATGCGTAGGGCCTTATTTTTAAAGATCTAATTACAATGAACATTTAATATTTTTATTTTCATGAGACAACCATTCTTGTAATATTAAGACTCTTCAAATCATGCGTGGGGCCTTATTTTTGAAGATCTAATTACAATGGTTTTAATAACGAAGGCCATGGGGCAATGTATAAAAATCCCCGCTCCCACTCAATTTTTAATCATTCATAATCAGGGTTTTCATTTTATTCATTTACATGATATAATGCATGCAAAACGTCTTGATTTTAATCCAATTAAATTTAGAAAATATTTGGACTTTAAACGACTCACTAATATTTAACTTGAGGCACACTTCAAAAATAATTTATAAAAATAATTTTTCGTTTCCCAATAAGTGCCCTCTAATTAATTAGTAATCAAATCCAATTAATTTTCATAATTTAACTAATATAAATCAAGCCATTTAAATAAATATCATGGATCCAATGCATGAATAATAATAATTAGCAATTAATTATTTCATGCATCTCATACAACAATAAATGACAGATAAAGCAAATAAAATGGCCAATGGAATCAGCTTTTAACATTTAATTGCTCTAATCACTGCGCGAAGATCTTCCATCAGCTTGCAAACACCCACATAAGGTTGGTACGCACCAGGAGAAGCAAAACACGGCTTGGAACGCGACTGGAGGGCCCCACACGCGCTCACACGCGCCTGGGGCATGCTGCAGGTGAAGCCACGCGCCCCCACGCGCTGGCACGCGCCTGGGGCGCGTGGGACGCGCCCCCACGCGCTGGCACGCGCATGGGGCGCGTGGGACGCGCCTCCACGCGCCTGCACGCGTGTGGAGGCCATACACATTTGGCTGGCGCGTGCAATGCACGCGCCAGCAGATGTCACCTCCTGGCGCGTGTTCCTCACGCGCCAGGCTCACCCCAGATGCACTACACTTGATTCTAGCCTCCTCCGACGTCTCTTCTCGCCGCCGGTGATGCTCCGGCCACCGGAAAAACGCCGAAAAATCCAGAAAAATTAATAAAAATTTCCAGAAATTAAATTAGGCCTTAAAAAATTCCAGAAAAATTCCGGAAAATTGCTAAAAACTCCCAGAAAATTTCTGAAGCCTAATTTAACCCTCTTGGACCTTCTTGAAGCTTCATAGCATCCTTTGACGAAGATTACATGGCTTTAAAAATATTTACAATTTGAAATACAATGGAAAAAATTAAATTACATCATTGAACTTTCAAACGGCTAAATCAAAGCCTTAATTACATTCATCCAAAGATAAAATTACATTAATTTAACCTATAAGCTTCATCCATGGCCCAACCATACATCATCATTCATTCACAATCATTCATACATCATTATGTATCAATATATATCAACATATTAAATCATACATCAACATACATCAATAAAAATATATATGAATATAATTTTGGATCCATGAATGATGATTTTCATAAAATCATGATCTCTAATAATGAATCAAACCATGCTCTGATACCACTGTTGGGAAACGTGCTAGTTTTAAAAACTTTTCGAGGGATTTAAATTCATAGATCTTGATTCATCACTTAGAGACAAGTTTTATGCAAAAATAAAACATGATGTATCATTCAATTAAAAGATTGAATACTTACATCAAGGTTTGAGTAAACCTTAGATCTCTCCTCTAAAGTGAATGTTCTCACTTATTGTAGATCCCTTTTGCTAGACACCTTTTCCATGGATCTCCATCTTCTTGGTAATTCTTTTGCCTTTAGGAATCACTCATATGCCTCCATGAATGACCTTGGAAAACTAGACTTGTGGGAGCCTCCATTAGATGAGAACATAAACCCTAATTTTCTAGAGAGAGAAAATTTATTCCTTTTTCCTTCTCATAAAAATCACCCCCAAAAAAATATACATAGACCATGTATATTTATAGGCAACATAAAAATAAAGAAAAAGGAAACAACAAATCCTTCTCCATCTCTAATTCATATGTCTCAAATCTAATATGATTCCAATATCAAGTTGGGCTATGAGTGAGAATCCATTGGGCCTATTATTTTATTGGCTACAATGAATTAATAATTGGCCCGGTCCATGGACCCAATTCAATTAATTCATAAATTAATTTCTACTCCACTAAAAGAAATTAATTGAACTCCAATTAAATAATAAATAACCTCTAAGTCAATATTGCACTTTGACCCCTCTATGCATAATTAGTTATCGGATAAATATAGCCATCAATCCGACTCTTTAATTAATATATTTATTTTGGTACCTTTGATTATTTCTGGCTCGATCACAATAAAACATTTGTTTGACAAAAATAATAATTTAAATAAATAAATATATAATAAATCATTTTGTCTAAAAACACACGAAGGCCTTCGAATTTACTTTGTGATCAACCATAATCAATACAAAATAAATACAAGTAGCAATGATGCAAATATTGAAAATATAACCCTCTAACTATTAATTACATAACTACCCAAAGTGTCGGTCTAAGGATCCCGAAGAATCCGCCGAACAAATCAAAGTAATTATTAATTAATAAAAGAGTCTATACTTTTCTCATGCTTAAGAGTCAAATGCCATGACGGTGATAGGGAGTAATTGCATACGACGGCTCTCGCAATATATCTCAACCTAACGCGGATCCAGTTCAAGTCTTAATTAATTATGAGTCCATCCATAATTACCGACTATGAACAATTTATAATTACTATTTATATATCATGCATTGATTGTCATCACATACATATATATAAATATTTCTTGTAATTAACTGGACACTATCAATTTCATAGTGAATTGAAACATAATACATTGAATTCACCAATTATATAAATCATAAATATTTCAGATATGTCAGGAACATATGTCAATACAATCCAGATAGGAATTCGCTATGCCAGGGCATATAAATCCCAACAATGTAATTAATAATTAGAGGTCTATATTCTCAATATTTGCATCAGTGCTATTTGTATTTATTTTGTTTTGATTATGGTTGATCACAAATTAAATTCGAAGGCCTTCGTATGTTTTAGACAAATGTTTTATATATATATATTTATTTAATAAATTATTATTATTTTTTGTCAAATAAATATTTTATTATGATCGAACCGGAAATAATCAAAGGTAACAAAATAATTATATTAATTATGTTGTCGGATTGATGGCTTTAATTATCCGATAAATAATTAAGCATAGAGGGGTCAAAGTGCGACATTGACTTAGAGGTTATTTACTATTTAATTGGAGTGCAATTAATTTCTTTTAGTGGAGTAGAAATTAATTTATGAATTAATTGAATTGGGTCCATGGTTTAATGGACCGGACCAATTATTAATTTATAAGAGCCAAGAAAATAGTAAGCCCAAAAGGATTCTCACCAATAGCCCAAGTTGATATTGGAGGCATGTTAGGATTGAGAAAGTTGAATTAGAGATGGAGAATGATTTATTGTTTCCTTATTCTTATTTTTATTTTGCCTATATATACATGAGTTCATGTATATTTTAGGTGTGACTTGGAGAACAGGAAAAAGGAATACACTTTCTCTCTCTAGATTTTAGGGTTTTGTTTCTCTTCTAAAGGAGGCTACCACCAGCCTAGATTCTAAGGTCATTCATCAAGGCATATTGGTGATTCCTAAAGGGAAGATAATAATCAAAAAGAAGGAGAAAGGATCTTACTAAAGGAATCTACAATAAGTGAGAATATTCACTTTAGAGGAAAGTTCAAAAGGTTTACTCAGACCTTTGATGTGAGTATTCAATCTGTTTATTGAATTATGCATCATCTTTTATTTATCTTTGCATAAAACTTGTCTCCATGTAATGAATCAAGATCTATGATTGCAAATCCCTCAAAAAGTTTTAAAAATTTGCACGTTTCCCAACAGTGGTATCAGAGCACATGGTTTGATTCATTACTAGAGAACATGTGTTTATAAAAATCATATTCATGGATCCAAATTATATATACATATATAAAATTATTGATATATGTTGATGTATGATTTATTATGTTGATATATATTAATACATGTTGATGTATGTATAATTGTGAATGGATGATGATGTGTGTTTGGGCCATGGATGAAGCTTATAGGTATATAGAATGTAATTTTATTTTTGGATAAATGTAATTAAGGCTTTGTTTTAGCCATTTGAAAATTCAATGATGTAATTTAATTTTTTCCATTGTATTTCAAATTGTAAGTATTTATTAAAGCCATGTAATATTCATCAAATGATGCTATGAAGCTTCAAGAAGGTCCGAAAGGGTTAAATTATGCTTCAGTAATTTTCTGGAATTTTTTCAAAATTTTCGGGAATTTTTTGAGGCTTAATTTAATTTTCTGGGATTTTTCCGGATTTTTTGGAATTTTTTCTGCGTTTTTCCGGTGGCCGGAGCTTCGCCGGCGGCGAGAAGAGGCGTCGGAGGTGGCCCGGATCAGGTGTGGCAGTGGCTAGGTGAGCCTGGCGCGTGTTCCACACGCGCCAGGAGTGGGCTGGTCAATGATAAGCTAGCGCGTGGATCTCACGCGCCAGCCAAGGAGTTGGTACACTCCACGCGCCCCAGGCGCGTGGGAGCGCGTGAGGGTGCATTCCAAGCGCCCCAAGCGCGTGCCGGCACGTGGGGGCGCGTGGGAGCGCGTGCAGCTTGCCCTAGGCGCGTGCCAGCGCGTGTGGGGTCCTCCGGGCTCGTTCCAATCGGCGTTTTGCTTCTCCTGACGCGTACAAGCTTCCTATGGGTGTTTACAGACAGTTGAAGGATGCCCGTACAGCAAGAATAGTTTTTAAATGTTAAAAGCTGAATCCATTGGCCATTTATATTGCTTCTGTCTATTATTTGATGCATGGAATAATTTAATGCTGATTATAATTGTTCATGCATTGGATCTATGATTTTTAATTAAATGGCTTGATTTATATTAATTAAATTATGAAGATAAATTGGATTAGATTGCTAATTAATTTGAGAGCATTTATTGGGAAACAGAAAAATTATTTTTGTAAATTATTTTTTGCCTCAAATTAAATATTAGTGAATCATTTAAAATCCATATATTTTCTAAATTTAATTGGATTAAAATCAAGGCGTTTTGCATGCATTAAATCATGAATTGAAAACCCTAGTTTTACATTATTAAAAATTGAGTGGGAGCGGGGATTTTTTATACATTACCCCATGGCCTTCGTAATTATAACCATTATGATTAGATCTTTAAAAATAAGGCTTCACGCATGATTTAAAAAGTGTCTGGATTACAAGAATGGTTGTCTCACGAAAATATATTTATTAAATAACCATTATAGTTAGATCTTTAAAAATAAGGCCCCACGCATGATTTAAAGAGTCTAAGTTATTAATGGCAATATATTTAATATTTGTTTTTCCGTTGGAGCATTAATTATGTTATACACTCAATCTAAAATCAATAGTATTAACTCCCCAACGGAGTGGTCTATACTAGGTGATTTTAGAAAGGCTAAATCTAATCGGGAATTATTTCATATTTAGATAAGGCATTGTCTAAAGAGATATGGAAATAATGAGTTATTCTCGTCAATAAGTAATAATGAATTCCGCCAACCGGATAAGTTATTGGCATATTGATTGTCCGATTTTTCATGCAATGTGGTTAAGGGACCCACAATTAATTAATTGTTTTATACTTGCATGATTATTATTATTCACTTTATTTATTGTATCAATGCTTTTATTTTCAGAATTATCATGACTAGTCCATTCAGTCCACTTGCAAACATACTAAAAGAGAATCGATTAACTGGACCTAATTATATCGATTGGAAAAGGCAACTAGATATTGTACTCACATATGAGGGGTTGAATTATGTGCTTACTACTCCTAGACCTTCTCCACCTTTGCCTGAGGATCCTCCTGAGGAGCATGAAGTATTTAAGAAATGGAATAAAGCAGATGAGATGACTAGGTGCTACATTCTTGCTTCACTCTCGAATGTACTCCAAAGTCAACATCTTCAATATCTCACTTCTGCAGACATCATGCTTAACCTTAAGGAAATGTTTGGGCAAATTGGTAAGAGCGCACGCCAAAATGCTATGACAAATTTGATGACCATTAAGATGGTCCAAGGTACTTCAGTTCGGGAACATGCTTTAAAAATGATTGGTTTTTTAAATGAACTGGAGATCTTTGGATGCAACTTGGATGGTGAACTTCAGGTTGACATGATTATCGCTTCATTGCCAGACTCATTTAACTCTTTTAGGGTTAATTATTATATGAATAAGCTTGAGTACACACTCGCTGAACTATTGAATGAGTTGGTAACCTTTGAAGGGATAAACAAAAGCAAGGGTGCATCTATCAACTACACTCAGTCTGCTGGACCATCCACTTCTAGGCCCAAGAGGAGGGGCAAGAAAAAGAAGAAGGATGGTGCCAAAACTGTGGTTGTGCCAAACAAAGTAATCAAAAAGGATAAGGGAAAGAAGAAAGTGCGGGTTGAAGGCGAAGGAAACTGCTTCCATTGCGGTCAACCAGGACACTGGAAACCTAACTGCCCAATACTTCGCACACAAGGCAAAGAAAAAGGTATATTCATTGTTGAGGCATGTAATGTGGTTGAATCTATAGATTCGTGGTGCATAGATTCTGGAGCCACTAATCATGTTTGCAATTCATTGCAGGGATTCCAGGAATCCAGAAGCCTCAATGAAGGAGAGATATACTTGCATATGGGATCTAATGCCAAGGTGGAAGCTAAAGCAGTGGGAGTGGTTCATATGCAGTTTGACAGTGGGAGGAGTCTTATATTAGAAGATTGTCTTTATGCGCCAAATGTTAGGCACAATTTAATTTCAGTTTCTTCGTTGGTTTGCAAAAATTATATTTTTACTTTTGGAAAAAATGTTTTAATTAAATTAAATGGTTGTGTTATAACTTCTGATGCATTGAAAGATAATCTATATGTTTTAACTCCTAGCTCATATCAAATGCAAAATTATGAATTAAATGCAACTTCATCTAGATTGAATGTTAAAAGAAAAACAGTTTCTCCAAACTCATTGTATCATTGGCATCTACGATTGGGTCACATCAATCAAAATAGGATTCAAAGGTTGGTTAAAGAAGGTTTATTACCTTGTGAGGCAGAGGAGCCTATGCCAAGTTGTGAATCCTGTATTGAAGGAAAGATGACTCGAAGGGCTTACTCAGCCAAAGGAGATAGAGCCAAAGAACAATTAGAGTTGGTGCACACAGACGTGTGTGGTCCCATGAACACCCAAGCGAGAGGAGGGTTTGAGTACTTCATCACTTTCATTGATGATTATTCACGTTTTGGATATATTTACCTAATACGACACAAGTTAGAAGCTTATGGAAAATTCCGTGAGTTTCAGGCGGAAGTGGAGCGTAAATTAGGTAAACTTATCAAAACACTTCGATCTGATCGAGGAGGTGAATACCTCTTCGGGGAGTTCAAGGATCATATGGTCAATGAGGGAATTGTGCGCCAGTTATCCGCACCTGACTGCCCTCAACAGAATGGAGTGGCAGAAAGGAGAAACAGAACTTTACTTAACATGGTTAGATCTATGATGAGTTTTGCTACATTACCTCTATCATTTTGGGGATTAGCCTTAGAATTAGCGATGTATATTTTGAACTGTGTTCCATCCCAGTCTGTTTCAGGAACGCCATACGAGCTGTGGTTTGGACGTAAACCTAGTTTAAATCACATGCATATATGGGGGTGTCCAGCACACGTGCGAAAGAAACAGGCAGATAAGTTGGAAGCAAGATCAGATGCATGCTTATTTGTTGGCTATCCTAAGGGCACTAGAGGTGGATTATTTTATGATCCCATGGACAATAAGGTTATTGTTAGCACTCATGCTGTTTACCTGGAGGAGGATTATATTATGAATCACAAACCTAGTAGCCAGATAATGTTAGAGGAGATGGTTGGCACGTCAGAGATACCCCCAGTGGACACACCTAATATAAATACTGAGAATGATGAGACACAAGAATTCCCTGTTGAATTACCATCATCTAGTACATCGATTCCTGCACCGGTCCTTCGGCGTAGTGGGAGGACTATCATCCAACCCGAAAAACTCACACTTTTGGGTGAGGTCTATGAGGCTGTCCCCAATAAGCATGAGTCGGACCCAGTAAGCTATGCGGAAGCGTTGACCGATATAGATGCGAATCGTTGGAAAGATGCCATGAAATCAGAGTTGGAATCGATGTATTCTAACAAAGTCTGGGATGTTGTAGAACTTCCTAGTGGGGTTCAGCCCATTGGTTGTAAGTGGATCTACAAACGAAAGAGAGGAATGGATGGGAATGTTGAGACATTCAAAGCTAGACTGGTTGCCAAAGGCTTCACTCAACGTGAAGGTATTGATTATGAGGATACATTCTCACCAGTTGCAATGCTTAAATCTATTCGCATTCTTTTGGCCATTAGTGCTTATTATGACTATGAAATATGGCAGATGGATGTTAAGACAGCATTTTTAAATGGCCATCTTGAACAAGACATCTACATGAGGCAACCAGATGGTTTCGTGGTTAAAGGTCGTGAGGACTATGTATGTAAGTTGAATAGGTCTATTTATGGACTTAAGCAAGCTTCACGCACATGGAACATTTGTTTTGATCAGGCAGTCAAATTATTTGGCTTTGAACAAAACGTGTTTGAACCTTGCGTTTATAAGAAAAAACAGGGTAATGTCATCATGATTCTCGTTTTATATGTTGATGACATCTTGCTCATTGGTAATGATGTAGAAGCATTATCATCAGTTAAAAGGTGGTTGTTCAATAAATTTGAGATGAAAGATCTTGGAGAAGCAAGCTATATTCTTGGGATCAAGCTTATGCGAGATCGGGTTAAAAAGAAAATAGGCTTGTCTCAAGAGTCTTACATTGACAAAGTTCTGATCAGGTTTGGAATGGAAAACTCTAAGAAAGGGTTTTTGCCATTTAGACATGGGTTGGCTCTTTCTAATGACCAGTCTCCCAAGACTGATAAGGAAATTGAGCAAATGAGGCGGATACCATACGCTTCGGCAGTTGGTAGTTTCATGTATGCCATGGTCTGTACCAGACCGGACATCTGCTACTCGGTAGGGATTGTCAGTAGATATCAGTCCAATCCTGGACTTGATCATTGGTCAGCTGTGAAGAATATCTTAAAATACCTTAGAAGAACTAAGAATCTAATGCTCATTTATGGAGGTGATGATCTGGTTCCAGTCGGATATACGGATTCTGATTTTCAATCAGATCCAGATGCCAGGAAATCTACATCTGGATATGTGTTTAAGTTCAATGGAGGGGCAGTTAGTTGGAAGAGTGTCAAGCAGGGTTGTACTGCTAACTCAACCATGGAAGCAGAATACATTGCAACCTCTGAGGCAGCAAAAGAAGCTGTTTGGTTGAGAAACTTTCTAATTGAACTGGAGGTTGTGGAGCATATAGATCGGCCTATGACGCTTCATTGTGATAATAGTGCAGCTATAGCCCAAACCAAGGACCCAAAATTTCATAAAGGAACAAGACACATTCAGAGGAAACATCATGTGGTTCGTGATATAGTAAAGCGAGGAGATATACTTGTGGCCAAGATTGCATCGGAACATAACCTTGCTGATCCATTCACAAAGGCTTTACCGATCAAGATGTTTGATCGTCATATGGAGAACATGGGAGTTAGATGTGATTTGAATTGGCTATAAGTGCAAGTGGGAGCTGTTAGGATATGTGTGCCCTAGCATAGCAAATTCTAATTTTGGATTGTAAAAGTCATGGTTTCTTGTCTGGATATTATTATTAAAGCATTATACAATTGGTGAATGGAATGTATTATTTTTCGATTCTTTATGGAATTGATGGTGTCCGCTTAATTACAAAATATATTTATATATGTATGTAATGGCAATTAATACTATGATATAAATTAGTAATCATAAATGGTTTAAAGTCGGTAATTATTGATGGACATTTAATTAGTTAAGACTTAAACCGGGTCCACGATAGATTGAGATATATTGCGAGAGCTGTCGTATGCAATTGCTCTCTATCACAGTCATGGCTTTTGACTCTCAAGCATGAGAGAAGTATAGACTCTTTTATTAATTAATAATTACTTTGATTTGTTCGGCGGATACCTCGGGATCCTTAGATCGACACTTTGGGTAGTTATGTAATTAATAATTAGAGGTCTATATTCTCAATATTTGCATCAGTGCTATTTGTATTTATTTTGTTTTGATTATGGTTGATCACAAATTAAATTCGAAGGCCTTCGTATGTTTTAGACAAATGTTTTATATATATATATTTATTTAATAAATTATTATTATTTTTTGTCAAATAAATATTTTATTATGATCGAACCGGAAATAATCAAAGGTAACAAAATAATTATATTAATTATGTTGTCGGATTGATGGCTTTAATTATCCGATAAATAATTAAGCATAGAGGGGTCAAAGTGCGACATTGACTTAGAGGTTATTTACTATTTAATTGGAGTGCAATTAATTTCTTTTAGTGGAGTAGAAATTAATTTATGAATTAATTGAATTGGGTCCATGGTTTAATGGACCGGACCAATTATTAATTTATAAGAGCCAAGAAAATAGTAAGCCCAAAAGGATTCTCACCAATAGCCCAAGTTGATATTGGAGGCATGTTAGGATTGAGAAAGTTGAATTAGAGATGGAGAATGATTTATTGTTTCCTTATTCTTATTTTTATTTTGCCTATATATACATGAGTTCATGTATATTTTAGGTGTGACTTGGAGAACAGGAAAAAGGAATACACTTTCTCTCTCTAGATTTTAGGGTTTTGTTTCTCTTCTAAAGGAGGCTACCACCAGCCTAGATTCTAAGGTCATTCATCAAGGCATATTGGTGATTCCTAAAGGGAAGATAATAATCAAAAAGAAGGAGAAAGGATCTTACTAAAGGAATCTACAATAAGTGAGAATATTCACTTTAGAGGAAAGTTCAAAAGGTTTACTCAGACCTTTGATGTGAGTATTCAATCTGTTTATTGAATTATGCATCATCTTTTATTTATCTTTGCATAAAACTTGTCTCCATGTAATGAATCAAGATCTATGATTGCAAATCCCTCAAAAAGTTTTAAAAATTTGCACGTTTCCCAACAGTGGTATCAGAGCACATGGTTTGATTCATTACTAGAGAACATGTGTTTATAAAAATCATATTCATGGATCCAAATTATATATACATATATAAAATTATTGATATATGTTGATGTATGATTTATTATGTTGATATATATTAATACATGTTGATGTATGTATAATTGTGAATGGATGATGATGTGTGTTTGGGCCATGGATGAAGCTTATAGGTATATAGAATGTAATTTTATTTTTGGATAAATGTAATTAAGGCTTTGTTTTAGCCATTTGAAAATTCAATGATGTAATTTAATTTTTTCCATTGTATTTCAAATTGTAAGTATTTATTAAAGCCATGTAATATTCATCAAATGATGCTATGAAGCTTCAAGAAGGTCCGAAAGGGTTAAATTATGCTTCAGTAATTTTCTGGAATTTTTTCAAAATTTTCGGGAATTTTTTGAGGCTTAATTTAATTTTCTGGGATTTTTCCGGATTTTTTGGAATTTTTTCTGCGTTTTTCCGGTGGCCGGAGCTTCGCCGGCGGCGAGAAGAGGCGTCGGAGGTGGCCCGGATCAGGTGTGGCAGTGGCTAGGTGAGCCTGGCGCGTGTTCCACACGCGCCAGGAGTGGGCTGGTCAATGATAAGCTAGCGCGTGGATCTCACGCGCCAGCCAAGGAGTTGGTACACTCCACGCGCCCCAGGCGCGTGGGAGCGCGTGAGGGTGCATTCCAAGCGCCCCAAGCGCGTGCCGGCACGTGGGGGCGCGTGGGAGCGCGTGCAGCTTGCCCTAGGCGCGTGCCAGCGCGTGTGGGGTCCTCCGGGCTCGTTCCAATCGGCGTTTTGCTTCTCCTGACGCGTACAAGCTTCCTATGGGTGTTTACAGACAGTTGAAGGATGCCCGTACAGCAAGAATAGTTTTTAAATGTTAAAAGCTGAATCCATTGGCCATTTATATTGCTTCTGTCTATTATTTGATGCATGGAATAATTTAATGCTGATTATAATTGTTCATGCATTGGATCTATGATTTTTAATTAAATGGCTTGATTTATATTAATTAAATTATGAAGATAAATTGGATTAGATTGCTAATTAATTTGAGAGCATTTATTGGGAAACAGAAAAATTATTTTTGTAAATTATTTTTTGCCTCAAATTAAATATTAGTGAATCATTTAAAATCCATATATTTTCTAAATTTAATTGGATTAAAATCAAGGCGTTTTGCATGCATTAAATCATGAATTGAAAACCCTAGTTTTACATTATTAAAAATTGAGTGGGAGCGGGGATTTTTTATACATTACCCCATGGCCTTCGTAATTATAACCATTATGATTAGATCTTTAAAAATAAGGCTTCACGCATGATTTAAAAAGTGTCTGGATTACAAGAATGGTTGTCTCACGAAAATATATTTATTAAATAACCATTATAGTTAGATCTTTAAAAATAAGGCCCCACGCATGATTTAAAGAGTCTAAGTTATTAATGGCAATATATTTAATATTTGTTTTTCCGTTGGAGCATTAATTATGTTATACACTCAATCTAAAATCAATAGTATTAACTCCCCAACGGAGTGGTCTATACTAGGTGATTTTAGAAAGGCTAAATCTAATCGGGAATTATTTCATATTTAGATAAGGCATTGTCTAAAGAGATATGGAAATAATGAGTTATTCTCGTCAATAAGTAATAATGAATTCCGCCAACCGGATAAGTTATTGGCATATTGATTGTCCGATTTTTCATGCAATGTGGTTAAGGGACCCACAATTAATTAATTGTTTTATACTTGCATGATTATTATTATTCACTTTATTTATTGTATCAATGCTTTTATTTTCAGAATTATCATGACTAGTCCATTCAGTCCACTTGCAAACATACTAAAAGAGAATCGATTAACTGGACCTAATTATATCGATTGGAAAAGGCAACTAGATATTGTACTCACATATGAGGGGTTGAATTATGTGCTTACTACTCCTAGACCTTCTCCACCTTTGCCTGAGGATCCTCCTGAGGAGCATGAAGTATTTAAGAAATGGAATAAAGCAGATGAGATGACTAGGTGCTACATTCTTGCTTCACTCTCGAATGTACTCCAAAGTCAACATCTTCAATATCTCACTTCTGCAGACATCATGCTTAACCTTAAGGAAATGTTTGGGCAAATTGGTAAGAGCGCACGCCAAAATGCTATGACAAATTTGATGACCATTAAGATGGTCCAAGGTACTTCAGTTCGGGAACATGCTTTAAAAATGATTGGTTTTTTAAATGAACTGGAGATCTTTGGATGCAACTTGGATGGTGAACTTCAGGTTGACATGATTATCGCTTCATTGCCAGACTCATTTAACTCTTTTAGGGTTAATTATTATATGAATAAGCTTGAGTACACACTCGCTGAACTATTGAATGAGTTGGTAACCTTTGAAGGGATAAACAAAAGCAAGGGTGCATCTATCAACTACACTCAGTCTGCTGGACCATCCACTTCTAGGCCCAAGAGGAGGGGCAAGAAAAAGAAGAAGGATGGTGCCAAAACTGTGGTTGTGCCAAACAAAGTAATCAAAAAGGATAAGGGAAAGAAGAAAGTGCGGGTTGAAGGCGAAGGAAACTGCTTCCATTGCGGTCAACCAGGACACTGGAAACCTAACTGCCCAATACTTCGCACACAAGGCAAAGAAAAAGGTATATTCATTGTTGAGGCATGTAATGTGGTTGAATCTATAGATTCGTGGTGCATAGATTCTGGAGCCACTAATCATGTTTGCAATTCATTGCAGGGATTCCAGGAATCCAGAAGCCTCAATGAAGGAGAGATATACTTGCATATGGGATCTAATGCCAAGGTGGAAGCTAAAGCAGTGGGAGTGGTTCATATGCAGTTTGACAGTGGGAGGAGTCTTATATTAGAAGATTGTCTTTATGCGCCAAATGTTAGGCACAATTTAATTTCAGTTTCTTCGTTGGTTTGCAAAAATTATATTTTTACTTTTGGAAAAAATGTTTTAATTAAATTAAATGGTTGTGTTATAACTTCTGATGCATTGAAAGATAATCTATATGTTTTAACTCCTAGCTCATATCAAATGCAAAATTATGAATTAAATGCAACTTCATCTAGATTGAATGTTAAAAGAAAAACAGTTTCTCCAAACTCATTGTATCATTGGCATCTACGATTGGGTCACATCAATCAAAATAGGATTCAAAGGTTGGTTAAAGAAGGTTTATTACCTTGTGAGGCAGAGGAGCCTATGCCAAGTTGTGAATCCTGTATTGAAGGAAAGATGACTCGAAGGGCTTACTCAGCCAAAGGAGATAGAGCCAAAGAACAATTAGAGTTGGTGCACACAGACGTGTGTGGTCCCATGAACACCCAAGCGAGAGGAGGGTTTGAGTACTTCATCACTTTCATTGATGATTATTCACGTTTTGGATATATTTACCTAATACGACACAAGTTAGAAGCTTATGGAAAATTCCGTGAGTTTCAGGCGGAAGTGGAGCGTAAATTAGGTAAACTTATCAAAACACTTCGATCTGATCGAGGAGGTGAATACCTCTTCGGGGAGTTCAAGGATCATATGGTCAATGAGGGAATTGTGCGCCAGTTATCCGCACCTGACTGCCCTCAACAGAATGGAGTGGCAGAAAGGAGAAACAGAACTTTACTTAACATGGTTAGATCTATGATGAGTTTTGCTACATTACCTCTATCATTTTGGGGATTAGCCTTAGAATTAGCGATGTATATTTTGAACTGTGTTCCATCCCAGTCTGTTTCAGGAACGCCATACGAGCTGTGGTTTGGACGTAAACCTAGTTTAAATCACATGCATATATGGGGGTGTCCAGCACACGTGCGAAAGAAACAGGCAGATAAGTTGGAAGCAAGATCAGATGCATGCTTATTTGTTGGCTATCCTAAGGGCACTAGAGGTGGATTATTTTATGATCCCATGGACAATAAGGTTATTGTTAGCACTCATGCTGTTTACCTGGAGGAGGATTATATTATGAATCACAAACCTAGTAGCCAGATAATGTTAGAGGAGATGGTTGGCACGTCAGAGATACCCCCAGTGGACACACCTAATATAAATACTGAGAATGATGAGACACAAGAATTCCCTGTTGAATTACCATCATCTAGTACATCGATTCCTGCACCGGTCCTTCGGCGTAGTGGGAGGACTATCATCCAACCCGAAAAACTCACACTTTTGGGTGAGGTCTATGAGGCTGTCCCCAATAAGCATGAGTCGGACCCAGTAAGCTATGCGGAAGCGTTGACCGATATAGATGCGAATCGTTGGAAAGATGCCATGAAATCAGAGTTGGAATCGATGTATTCTAACAAAGTCTGGGATGTTGTAGAACTTCCTAGTGGGGTTCAGCCCATTGGTTGTAAGTGGATCTACAAACGAAAGAGAGGAATGGATGGGAATGTTGAGACATTCAAAGCTAGACTGGTTGCCAAAGGCTTCACTCAACGTGAAGGTATTGATTATGAGGATACATTCTCACCAGTTGCAATGCTTAAATCTATTCGCATTCTTTTGGCCATTAGTGCTTATTATGACTATGAAATATGGCAGATGGATGTTAAGACAGCATTTTTAAATGGCCATCTTGAACAAGACATCTACATGAGGCAACCAGATGGTTTCGTGGTTAAAGGTCGTGAGGACTATGTATGTAAGTTGAATAGGTCTATTTATGGACTTAAGCAAGCTTCACGCACATGGAACATTTGTTTTGATCAGGCAGTCAAATTATTTGGCTTTGAACAAAACGTGTTTGAACCTTGCGTTTATAAGAAAAAACAGGGTAATGTCATCATGATTCTCGTTTTATATGTTGATGACATCTTGCTCATTGGTAATGATGTAGAAGCATTATCATCAGTTAAAAGGTGGTTGTTCAATAAATTTGAGATGAAAGATCTTGGAGAAGCAAGCTATATTCTTGGGATCAAGCTTATGCGAGATCGGGTTAAAAAGAAAATAGGCTTGTCTCAAGAGTCTTACATTGACAAAGTTCTGATCAGGTTTGGAATGGAAAACTCTAAGAAAGGGTTTTTGCCATTTAGACATGGGTTGGCTCTTTCTAATGACCAGTCTCCCAAGACTGATAAGGAAATTGAGCAAATGAGGCGGATACCATACGCTTCGGCAGTTGGTAGTTTCATGTATGCCATGGTCTGTACCAGACCGGACATCTGCTACTCGGTAGGGATTGTCAGTAGATATCAGTCCAATCCTGGACTTGATCATTGGTCAGCTGTGAAGAATATCTTAAAATACCTTAGAAGAACTAAGAATCTAATGCTCATTTATGGAGGTGATGATCTGGTTCCAGTCGGATATACGGATTCTGATTTTCAATCAGATCCAGATGCCAGGAAATCTACATCTGGATATGTGTTTAAGTTCAATGGAGGGGCAGTTAGTTGGAAGAGTGTCAAGCAGGGTTGTACTGCTAACTCAACCATGGAAGCAGAATACATTGCAACCTCTGAGGCAGCAAAAGAAGCTGTTTGGTTGAGAAACTTTCTAATTGAACTGGAGGTTGTGGAGCATATAGATCGGCCTATGACGCTTCATTGTGATAATAGTGCAGCTATAGCCCAAACCAAGGACCCAAAATTTCATAAAGGAACAAGACACATTCAGAGGAAACATCATGTGGTTCGTGATATAGTAAAGCGAGGAGATATACTTGTGGCCAAGATTGCATCGGAACATAACCTTGCTGATCCATTCACAAAGGCTTTACCGATCAAGATGTTTGATCGTCATATGGAGAACATGGGAGTTAGATGTGATTTGAATTGGCTATAAGTGCAAGTGGGAGCTGTTAGGATATGTGTGCCCTAGCATAGCAAATTCTAATTTTGGATTGTAAAAGTCATGGTTTCTTGTCTGGATATTATTATTAAAGCATTATACAATTGGTGAATGGAATGTATTATTTTTCGATTCTTTATGGAATTGATGGTGTCCGCTTAATTACAAAATATATTTATATATGTATGTAATGGCAATTAATACTATGATATAAATTAGTAATCATAAATGGTTTAAAGTCGGTAATTATTGATGGACATTTAATTAGTTAAGACTTAAACCGGGTCCACGATAGATTGAGATATATTGCGAGAGCTGTCGTATGCAATTGCTCTCTATCACAGTCATGGCTTTTGACTCTCAAGCATGAGAGAAGTATAGACTCTTTTATTAATTAATAATTACTTTGATTTGTTCGGCGGATACCTCGGGATCCTTAGATCGACACTTTGGGTAGTTATGTAATTAATAATTAGAGGTCTATATTCTCAATATTTGCATCAGTGCTATTTGTATTTATTTTGTTTTGATTATGGTTGATCACAAATTAAATTCGAAGGCCTTCGTATGTTTTAGACAAATGTTTTATATATATATATTTATTTAATAAATTATTATTATTTTTTGTCAAATAAATATTTTATTATGATCGAACCGGAAATAATCAAAGGTAACAAAATAATTATATTAATTATGTTGTCGGATTGATGGCTTTAATTATCCGATAAATAATTAAGCATAGAGGGGTCAAAGTGCGACATTGACTTAGAGGTTATTTACTATTTAATTGGAGTGCAATTAATTTCTTTTAGTGGAGTAGAAATTAATTTATGAATTAATTGAATTGGGTCCATGGTTTAATGGACCGGACCAATTATTAATTTATAAGAGCCAAGAAAATAGTAAGCCCAAAAGGATTCTCACCAATAGCCCAAGTTGATATTGGAGGCATGTTAGGATTGAGAAAGTTGAATTAGAGATGGAGAATGATTTATTGTTTCCTTATTCTTATTTTTATTTTGCCTATATATACATGAGTTCATGTATATTTTAGGTGTGACTTGGAGAACAGGAAAAAGGAATACACTTTCTCTCTCTAGATTTTAGGGTTTTGTTTCTCTTCTAAAGGAGGCTACCACCAGCCTAGATTCTAAGGTCATTCATCAAGGCATATTGGTGATTCCTAAAGGGAAGATAATAATCAAAAAGAAGGAGAAAGGATCTTACTAAAGGAATCTACAATAAGTGAGAATATTCACTTTAGAGGAAAGTTCAAAAGGTTTACTCAGACCTTTGATGTGAGTATTCAATCTGTTTATTGAATTATGCATCATCTTTTATTTATCTTTGCATAAAACTTGTCTCCATGTAATGAATCAAGATCTATGATTGCAAATCCCTCAAAAAGTTTTAAAAATTTGCACGTTTCCCAACAGCATCACCAACACAAGCACCCAAAAATTCAGAATTAAAACACTTTACTTTAGAAACCTCAGCTACAGATAAGAATAACACAAACTCAAACCTGGATCAGAATAGATGGGAAATATACCCTCTAACCTGGATCAGAGGCAATTGAACATGACATAATAAACTGCAATTCCCGGCCGTAAACAGCACAAGACTATTTGATAGTTCATATTTACATCTGCAACTAATTAAAAACAAAAATAATCAACCTCTTCCACTATTTCACTGAACTCATCGCCAAAATAGATAAAAGAAGACTAAACAAGATACAGCTATCCTCCATTTCATCTTTCAAGGTTGTGATTCGTTTTACCATCATATGCACCAAAGTTTAGGATTTCAGCATGCACTTTCCATTCCTTTGTTTCTGTGCCAAAGAGAGGGAAGATGAAGTCTATAACTTCTCAAGAGCCTCTTTAAATCACCAAAGTTGCAGAGACAAAAGCTATCCGAGTGAGACCAAATACGTCAGAGATCACTTTTCAGGTTGAGGAATGATAGGTTCAAAATCTTCAACTAGTCCCTCTTTACCATAATCTACTGAAAATACATCTAATGATTACAAAAAATATATATATTTATATAATTAAATGTAAAAAAATAAAATTAAATGCAACTTTCAGAAATTGAAATTTGTGTCGATCAACTTTAGTAGATAAAATGCTTGACGAAACCTTAATGCACACCAACGGGCCAATGGCCTAGAGGGTATCAGCCTCTTACCTCCCAAAGGGAGGTCAGGAGTTTAAGTCTCAAGACATGTGTGTGTGAGTACCAATTAGGAAAAAAAAAAAAAAAAAACCCTTAATGCATTCTCATGTAAGCAATTACAACCCAAATAGGATTCATGACACTAATACATAAATTTGATAAGAAGATATACCACATATAGAAACCCAATTTGGAGAGAACTATAACGGAAACGATCTTCAACCCTCTTCTATTTCTGCAAAACTAGATGATGGATTCCAAAATTTCATTTGCTTATATAGTGAGAGTTGGGACCGTTTTAATATTTATGTGAAGAGATGTGTTGGTGTGAGATATATATTTTGTAATTGGCTAATTTCATTGTCAAAACAAGTCCGATCAAGTTGTAATTTTTCGGTTCAAAATTACAAAAATTGAAGATCGGATGTGGATTTGAAGAAGATCAAGTGTTCATGGGATACTACACTCCGAGATAATGTTTTAAGAAATTTTGAGGAGTAGTGAGAACATTTAGGAAGGGTTTTGGAAGGTTCGAAACAAGTTTTTACATTCTGTCTATCTTGAACTGGTTCAAGATTTATCGAACAGGCTTAACATCAGCAGAACAGCAAAATTTCAAGACTGACCATCTTGAACCGGTTCAAGGGGGCTGAACCGGTTCAAGAATTCGAGGGATTCTGTACTGGCCATCTTGAACCGGTTCAGCCCCTCTGAACTAGTTCAAGGAGTCCTAGATGCATTAGGTTTCCAAGTTTCCTTCTTCTGATGTTTCCTTTTTGATCCCAACTTCCTTCTAAGTCCTATGCACGAAATTTATCATATTTTTTGAGAGATTAGGACTTTCTAAACTCTATATAAACCTTGTCATATACATTGGTTTATTTCACGGCTTTAGGGAAAATCAATTCTATATTTTGAGAAAGCCTTTAGAGAGAGAAAAATTCAGAAAATCAAATCTGATTATTCTGAATTTATTTTTGAGAGCACACATATATATTCATGAGTGATTTAGTTGTGTTGTTCTCTATCTCTTCGGAATTGGAGCCATATTGAAGATTCAGAGATTCCATATGAAGAGTAGGTTTTAATTCTTCTACAACCGAGTTCAGATCTTGAATAACAGAAGTAAAAGCAATCACACTTTGAAAGTGTTGTAGCATTTTTGGAGTGTTGTATGATCTACCTACTACTCTTTTACAAATATCAAGCATAAATCTGAGGTCGAGTTACTGTTGGACGGGGAGTAGCAAAGCCATAGGATTGTCAGCAGTTGGTGTTTGGTATAACAATAGGGTGTGAGCTAGAGTCAAAGTTCGATATACTTTGTTTCAAGTATAGTGGATTGGTTTACTTTAGACTATACAGTCCATGAGGTTTTTCCCATAACAGTTGACATATTTTATCAGCTGGGGTTTCCTCGTTAAAATCCTGGTGTAATCTCTCTAACTTTAACTTGCTTTACTTTACATATATTTGTGATTGTGGATGTTTAAATTGATCAGATAATTTAATCAATCATAAATTGAGCAAGTTGACCTAATAATCAGAACTAGGATTAAAGGAGTTAATCACAATTAAAATCAACTGACTATTTTCGCATCCTGCGTAACTCTTTATTTTCACAGTTGGTTCCATCAATAGACACAACTCTTTATATATACATATGTGACTATTCATTCAAATTAGTAGCACCTTTAAGGATTAACATGGTGCAACACACCTTATTAAATACATGGATAACTGTTCATTAATTAATTAAAGTTAGAATATTATTTTTTCTTAAATTCTCCCACTTAGTCTAAAAATAATTATTTCCGATCACTTCAAGATCAAAATGATTATAAGTGTACTCTAGAAGTAAATCCATATATTTATAAGAAACACCTCTATCATTCAATTTGGAGTACCTTCGAGTCTACTAATATGGGATCAAGGGTGTTATTATTTCATTAGTGATATAAGACACCAATGGTCACTAATACTAACAAACTCAACTCCAAAGTCACATATATACCGTATGTGCATATATTTAACACAATATTCATGTCATACATCAGTCCTATCGTGTCTCAATAAGGACACATCGTGTCTCAAAACTAGACACTTGAGTCATAAATTTTCCATACACGTGTGCACTAATATGGAAAATCTAATAAATGAGGATAACAAATGTGATCACAAAATAAAATTGTTTTTACCTGAGTCAAATACAACTTCCCACTAACTAAGTAAATTAGTTGTCAAAGAGAAATATGCATGCTTACTGTACAACATTAGCGGCAAACCCCTTAGTCATGGGATCAACAATCTTTTGTTGTGTATTAATGTGCTCAATCAGACACTAGCCGGCTCTGTATCCTCTATTTCACAACAAGGTATTAATGGTCATATTTTAGACCAACTTGAACTCTTGTTGTTTCTTTAATACAAAACTGTAGCGGTATTGACCTAAAGTCCAAAACTGATATTTTATAATGCATGAAACGTGGCCTTATAACATACAAATAAAATCTGCTTCTATCACTTATCATAATAGTAAAACAATACTTGCAGTGGATTTGTATACTGTCCTAGCAACCAGCAAAGTCAGTTTTTCCACCACCCCAATCCTATCGGTCTTATTATAAAACATATGGTTCTTAATCCTTTGTAGATACCTTATAAATTTTTTGGCCGCTTATTATAGATCTAAACTAGGATCATTGTGATATCTGTCTAGCATATGCTATATTATAGTTAACCATATACAAAACCTGAGTATATATTAGGCTCCCAAAGGTATATGAAATGCCTTTTATCTAATCTTGCTCTAGGTATTTTTCGACCATTGAAATATCAAATTCTCACATTTACAATGAGTGCAATTTCACTTTTATAGTGTTATATGTCAAGTACTTTTACAACTCTATCTAAGTAGGTTATTTGTGACTATTCAAGAATTTCACAAGATTTATTTAGGTGAAACTTAATGCCGATAAAGAGGCTTCACCAACACCTCCATCTCAAAATATTTGAGAAGTTAAATTGTTTAATCTCATATACAATAATATCACAACTATTATCCACATTTAACACTAAGATGAATTTTACTCTAATTGACTTTGAGAATAACTAAAGCCACAAATTTACAGTTTAATTAATGGAAATGTCAACTAAACTTTCCAGAGTTAATTAAATAATGCCTCAAACTAATAAAGTCCGAACAAGATCAACTTAACATATAATAATCTTTCCTTTGGGCCAAAATTATCATATGTTAGTCTCCCACTGGTGAAATCCTTTTCACCTTTGAAACTAATTAATCATAGAAAACACAATAACAACTTATACTCCTTTGGGTGTAATAAGTCATCAATTATGTATTTCACATTAATTAACCTAATCCGCTTAGTTGGACAAAATCAATGACCCAACTTTGGGCTTGATCATTGTTTGTCTCTACTAAATGCCAACACAATCCTTCAAATTTAGCAAAATAATAATCTTACCACTAACTACAAATACCATTAAAATTTTCATGAGTGTGCCACTTTAGTGACTAAACACTCAATCAAACTTAATGGCACTTGTGATTAGGATTGCAAAATGATTCAATTTTCTTGAATGAAACCAAAATACCATATACATATCATGCAGTAATATGAAACATGAAACACAGCATAATTATGTATATAATTTCAATAACATGTATAATTTCACAATTCATATATGCTATGAGACCAAATATTTAATCATTAATTATCTTATGTATATCTTTAAAGATATAAAATATTTAAATAGTGATGCATGTTATAACTAATTAATATTTAAGAAAGATTACTAAGGCACAAAATTAGATTTCAAACGTTAAACAATTCATACATGCTATAAAAATAATTTTGGTACTAAAATTGAATTATGAATCTTATATCAGTCATATATATTTTTTAGACTAATTAGCCACAATCTAATTGAGTTTGCTATGTGTCTATAGCAGAACACATTTAGTATACCATATACATAACTCTTGGTGCAGAGATCATAAAGCGTACGTACAAGCGAATGTAACATGCATAACTCTGTAGGTATAGAGACATAACTATTGGTTCAAATCCAAAAAGACATGTATGTTGGTTTAAACCTAAAAAGACATGGCTATTAATTTGAACTCCAAAATGGGCTTAGTCACCACTTGCTGGCTCTGATACCATATATATATATATATTTTTTAAACAACATATAGGGCTGCAGTTAAACCTCTTAACTCAAGAGGACTTAACACTGCTATCATGCTACTCTCAGAGATTGTAGGCATCTCAATTTTGAAACCTCTTTGTTAGGAGTTTGCCAAACTAGCATTTTTTATGGCCCACAATACTTCAATTGTTTTCCAAATTATTCAGTAGCTCTTGATGATCCAACAATCCTCCGTACTTTAACCCTCAATGTCTCAAGTAGTGGTTATGAAATGATGGATAGAACCATACCTTTCAATGTTGTCTATAGAGTCCATTACAAAGTCTATACTACTCAGGTCAATCCCCATGCTCTTCGTGAGTCTCCCAAAAGCAAACCCTTCTTCTCCATTCTAGTGATGAAAATTCACACACTTATGTTCGAAAAACCATCACATGGAATAAAGTCACCTTCCCAGAAGAATGGACTCTATAGCATACAGCTCCTCCTTCAAACATTGAGAATAAAAGGTTGAACAAATATCTCAATTTTCTGATGGAATGGTAAAGGTTAGATTTAATTCTAACAGGCCCAATAGACTTTCTATCTAAGAAATAGAAAGACCTAGATCATCTTTTTCTCATGCTTCTTTCCCTCACACAAGCTATTCAAAAGCCCCTTCCAGAAAATTATTTTTCGAAACACCTACATGACAACTAAACCTCATTGGAGTTAAAAACAAAGAAGTTGCTAACCCAGTTTACCAGGACAACGTAAGCGTACAGACTAAAGAAGAAAACAACCCTTCTCTTTGACACAATCCTTTACCTACCAAACTTGAGCCTTAAAACAAAGATCTACAAGATCCTCCTCTAAACGAAGATCCTCAAGATTCTCCTCCATTGCCAAGCCATTCTCAATTTGAAGATCCAGACCGACAGATTCATTAACTTTATGTGATCGAGAAGATTTATGAAATTGATAAAGAATTCCTATGCAAAGACTTCTATTCCAACACCAATGATACCAAGAGGCAATGGTATTTTAAAACTTTTTCTTCTCAAAAACCATTGAGATTAGGGAAGAGTGCTATACTTTTTGTGTACACCACAAGTTCTTAGCCCTTTCTTTATATGGTTTGAAAAATATTGTCTTGAAAACGGTACTGATTTTCCCTTCTCAACAATTAAATTCTTAAACGTCACATCCAAAACCACAACCACATGGCAAATGTTCTGAGGTGAAGCCATCCATCCTCCAGCTGAGGCAATCAAATTCAAGACAAAGCCAGTAAGAACGGTCACACTTACTGCTTCTCCTTTTAAGACAAAGGCAGTAGCCACAGATAATACTCCATCCACAACCAGTGATGTCCGAAGCATCATGGAACAAAATAACTACACGAACCAGCACCTCCAGACACTTGACGCTCAGTTTTCTCGAGTAGAAACCTTGTTTCAGAAAGAATAAATCATCCCCATTCAATCTGATAATGCTCCCCCTTTCATACCCCATGAAATCCCCCTACATTTATCTAAACAATTATCAAAGCACAGTGTCATTGAAGAAACACAGGACAGGATTAAGCGAATCGAATCCCTTATGGCTTCCACGACGATAATTCTTGATATACCTGAACGACCTACTAGAACCATCAATACTTTTGACCAAGAAATTGGTACTGATACTAAAATTGATGAAATTACTGAGGTCTTCTAGAACCAACATGTCAATACCTTAGAACCAACTTCTTCTCGAAACTACTATCCCAGGCCTACTTTCCCTAACCTCTAGATCGAAGAACGAGGCTAATTCTCCCAAGCTGCTTATCATGGTGGCACCATTTATGAATAGAACATAGATGGCAAAACTGAGTATCACATTCTCAATACACTTCAAGAAATGACTATGGTCAGCACTGCTTACAAGACCAAGAATGACTCATCTGATCATACTATAACACAACTCTTAGTAGGAGGATTCATAGGCCAACTCAAAGGATGGTGGGATAACATCCTCTCACTCCAGATAAATGCCATGCCATTCTTCTCTCTATTAAAACAACTCCTAAAGGAACAACGATAAAAAAAAAAAAAGGTGCAGATATAGAAGATGTAGTTGCTACACTCATTTTCTCTACCGCTAAACAATTCCTTGGTGACCTCTCAATTGTTAGGGACAAGACCTCAGAAATCCTAGCCAACCTTAGATGCCGCAAACTCCAGGATTTCCGAAGGTATAAAGACGTTATTCTCTCAAAGTTCCTCACCAGGATTGATTGTAACCAAGCCTTCTGGAAAGAAAAGTTCATTGTTGGACTCCCCAATCTTTTGCTGAAAGAATTCACAAGCATTTCAGATCAAAACACATTGGCCGTATTCCTTATAATTCCCTCACCTATGGTGACATCATCAGTACCATCACAGCAGAAGGAATTGCTCTCTGAACTGATTTCAAACTTCAATAGCAAATTAAGCATCGGAATGCCACTAGCAGAAAGGAATTAGGATATTTTTGCCAACAATTCGGCTTCGAAAACCTAACCCCTCCTTCCAAACGAAAAAGTTATAACCACTAAAGGAAGCCTTCTTCCAAGAGATATGACAACAGGTCACGGTATAACAAGAACAAGCCCTCATTTGCGAATAAATACCTTTCCTCAAAGAAAAATAGACAGAAAAATGCCCCTCCTCCAAAACATTTTCAAAGAAGCCTGCCACTTCAAAAGCAGAAATAAAATACTTCAAGTGTGGTAAGTTGGGTCACAACAAACATGATTGCAGAACCAAATAGAAAATCAATGAGCTTGATCTCCCTGAAATTGTGAGAAGCCAGTTGATGTAAACTCTTTTAAACTCTTCAGATGAAGAATCCGAACATGATATCAATGGTATTCAAGAGGATGATTATCATGCTGATACAGATTATGATTCTGATTCTTGCAACCCATCTTTAGATGACCAACCTATCAAAACCAAATGCATTTGTATGATTACCAAAGATGAAGAATTCATGCTAGAACTCATTGATAAAATTGAGGATCTTGATCAGCGCAAAGAATACTTGATCAAATTCACCAACAGCATTGACCAAAGGAATGACAAGACTCCCGCTGTTATTCCAAACACTTACACCAGATGCCAATTACGATTGAAGACCTCCATAAAGAAATCAAACAAACCAAGTAAGAGATTTTGATCCTAAAGCAAGGGGGCAAGGCTTTGAAAGATTCCACTACTCATGATATTCTTACCCTCAGAAGCCAAATCCTTTTTCAACAATCCCAGATAGGTGGCCTAATACCTAATTGACTCTGGTGCTGATCTCAAATAACATTCTAGAAGTGGTATGTTAATCTGAAATTGTCATCAACAAAGACTTTACCATTCATACAGTAGCCCTTATTGACTCTGGTGCTGATCTCAATTGTATTAATGAATGACTTGTCCCTATGAAATACTTTAAGAAAACCAAATAACGACTTCAAGGTGCTAATGGTTCGCGACTCACTGTTCAGTACAAGTTAACCAAAGCCCATGTTTGTAATTAGGGTCTTTGTATTAAGACACCTTTCATCCTTGTCAAAGACCTCAATACCCCTGTTATTTTAGGAACTCCATTTATTTCTCTTCTTTACTCATTCAAAGTTAATAGCTAGGGCATTTCAACAACTCTGGTCGGACAAGCAACTCTGGTCGGATAAGAAATTTGCTTTCCTTTTACCATCCTATAGACACCAAGGTTCTCACTACCATCAAGGATTCTTATATTACTAAGATCCCAGCTGTCAACAGGATTGAGAGCAAAACGAAGCATTTAGATTTTCTCGAACAATAACTGACCTTCAAACAAATTGATGAACGGCTCGGTCACAAAAGTCTCCAAGACTCTATTCAAAGGTTTAGATCGAAACTAGAAAGTCAGGTTTGCTCCGATCTCCCAAACGCTTTCTGGCACAGAAGACAACATATTATTAAATTACCTTATGAAAAATCTTTCCATGAAAAGGATATTGCTACCAAAGCCAGTCCAAGCCAAATGAATTAAGAACTTCTTGAATACTACATGAAGGAAGTCCAGAAATTATTGAGCAAATCCCTCATCCGAAAAAGCCATTCCCCATGGAGCTGTGCTGCTTTCTATGTCCAAAAGAATGCTGAAATAGAAAGAGGTGTTCCCAGATTAGTCATCAATTACAAGCCCCTCAATGAAGTCCTTCAATGGATTAGATATCCCTTGCCCAATAAAAAGGACCTAATCCAACGTCTCGTTCACGCAACGATTTTCTCAAAATTTAATCTCAAGTCAGGATTCTGGCAAATCCAAATTACTGAAAAGGATAGATACAAAACAGCCTTCACGGTTCCTTTTGGCCGTTACAAATGGAATGTGATGCCTTTCGGATTAAAAAATACCCCTTCAGAATTTCAAAAAATCATTAATGATATTTTTATTCATCTTACGAATTTTTCAATTGTTTATATCGATGACATACTAATCTTTTCGTCTTCCATATATGCATATTGGAAACATCTCAATATATTTGCTCAAACCATTAAGCATAATATATTAGTCCTTTCTTTATCAAAGCTAACCTTTTTCTAGACCAGGATCAGGTTCTTAGGTTTTCAGATCCACTAGGGAATTGTCATCCCAATTAACAGATCCATCCAATTTGCTGATAAATTCCCTGATGAAATTAAAGACAAAACCTAGCTTCAAAGATTTTTGGGGTGCCTAAATTATCTTTTTGAGTTCTTTAAGGATCTTTCCCTTCTTTGTGCTCCATTACGCCAAAGACTAAAAAAGTCCCTTCCACCATGGTCCGATGAACATACAAGAACAGTCATAATCCTTAAAAGTAAAGCAAAAAACCTCCCTAGCCTATCTATTGCTGATTCAGAAGCCTTCAAAATTGTGGAAACTGATGCCTCTGAATTAGGATATGGAGGTATCCTTAAACAAAAGACAGGTGGCGAGGAACAACTAGTCCAGTTTGCCTCTGGCACATAGAACCAAGCACAACACAATTACTCTACAGTCAAAAAGGAAATTTTATTTATAGTTTTATGCATTTTAAAATTTCAAAGTGATTTACTAAATCAAAAATTTTTGGTTTGTGTTGATTGCCAATCTGTAAAAACTGTTTTAAAAAAAGATGTTCATAACATAGTTTCAAAACAAAATTTTACCCTATGGCAAGCTATTCTTTCTGTATTTGACTTTGATATTGAATATATAAAAGGAGAAAACAATTCTCTTCTTGATTTTCTCACCAGAGAATTTTTGTAGGAAAAAACAGGAGTTTAAGTGCGGTCACCATGCCTCCCAAGACAGGTAGAGGTGCCTCAATTGCAAGCACAAAACCTCACAAAACAATAGATGCCTATACACAATCATCCTCTTCCCAAACCCCTCTCAAATTAAGCTGGTATGATAAAGTCCAGGAAGATGAAGCAACAAGGTGTGCTAGGCAATCTTCATTGAATACAAACCAATTTTTAGCCCTAACCAAAATTCCCCAACATGTCATAGATATGTCCCCAATCCAATACTACCCTATCCAAACATATTTACAATCTAAATAACCAGTTTTACCTCCTTTGCAAAAATCTTACGCTAAAATTTCTTCAGCATCAGACAAACAAATTTCATCAAGAACCGTTAACCAGTAAGTGGTGGTTAGTAATCCCACTCTAAAAAGAACTCGTTATTTTTAAAAACCAGATTCATCAACCAATTGTGTGGTTGAAAAAGATCTTTTTAACCAAAACCCTATTTTACTTTCTCAAAATCATTTTGTCAAAGGTTTTTAATATCCTACATCAGATTTTCGAAAAACATAAAATTTTTATAAGTTTATTTTAGTGGATACTGATTCCATCAAGATTCGAACTCATTCAAACCGGGTGATGAGTCTTTCATTTCTCACACAACCTGTACAATTCAAAAAGTCCTTACTCCAGCAGCCGCCTAGGTAAAAATATTAATGCTCCGAGGCAATTTTCTCAACCTCGTAATCCTCAAACTTTCAATTACTGGGACTATCAAGATGCCTGGTACAATACCTTTTATTTCCAAAATCAGGATTACAGCAATTCCTAGCTTATCCTTTTCTAAAAGAATTTCAATATGAATGTCGCAAGATGGTTTATTAACTGGTGGCATATGTTTGGTCCATGCAAAGAAATTATCCCTGATTCTGTGTCCAAGGGATTTTCAATCTTCCTAGAAAAATTCTAAGCTCCTCCTGAGCTTTCAGAATTTCCCAAATCATTCTTATTCTTTGCAAATTTCACATTTTCATGGATAGTTCTATGGCAATTCCAAATCCTCAATTCTCCTTCCAATCTTCCTCTTCTAGGAAGAATTTTCAAAGTTAAATGGTGGGACCAATTCTCCATCAAAGATGTTACTCCTGAAGCAATTTCAGAATGGTTTTCGAAGCATCCTGCAATCTCATGTTCTGGCTTAAGAGAATCCTCAACGTTCCTCCTATCCAAAAGCAAACCCAAGCAAGGCTTTCTTCAACAAAATCCAAAGATGAGAGTGAAGCCTTCCTTATGGAAGCTTTAGACTAAGTCAATCCCATAGCCTTCTCAAGAATGGGCTCCAATAGAAGTAAAGGTTCATGTTCATTCCATGGCTCCCAAACAGATCTGGCCTAAACCAATGATGAGGCCCAGGCCAATGAAGATGACTGTTTTGGTTTTTTCACCCAATAGCTCTAGTGACAAAATTTTCAAAAAATCTTCATTACCCTTCAAAAAAGTTTCAGACATCAGTCATTCAATGCTGCTGCATAGCAAAAAAAAAAAAAAGTTATTCAACAGTTCTCCATTTTCAGTCTTCTAGCACCTTTTGGCACTCATGGCAGACAAAAGTTTTAGAAATTATTTCAATAAAGGAATCCAAGGCCTCTTTAACCACGCATAGCAAGCTACAGCTCTATTATCAGAGCATATGGAGGTCAATAGCGTTAGCAGCCATAACCTCAATTTAGCCTTTCAGCCTTTGCACATGGCCTCTAGCAGCATCCTTATCCCCAAGGAATCCAAGGCTCCCCAAAGCTCCTTCAAGGCCCTATAAATAACAGCTCCTCAAGACATTGAAGACAGGATAGAACAAAGTTCAGTTCTTAGTTTCATTTCAAAAGTTCTCAGTTCAAATTGTAATATTTAATTTTTTAGTTTTACATTATCCAAGGAGCTCAGCTCAGAACAAAGTGTTGTATTTAAAGATTGATGAGCGCTGAAAAGTGCATATTTAAACCCCTTAAGCTTAGGTATTCTAGGACCTTTATCTATCTTATTTTTCCGTCTTAGACTAATTTCGTGTTATTGCCCTTTTCAGGCACTTATCCCAAAAATAAGTTAATTCAGCCAAATAAAAGCTTAAAAGAAACAATCTCAAGCTAAATGGAAGAAATGAGCAAAGTGTGGAAAAACAGCAAGTTCGATCGATCTCAACATTCCTTCGATCGATCAGAGCAACATCGATCTGGCCTCATCAAGATGGATCCAACCAATTGTCCTTATCCAAAAGATCTCACCATCTTCGATCGATCCAACCTTTCTCAGATCGATTGAAATTATTCGATCTTATCCACACCTACCATTCTTGTCTTTTTCCCAAAATATCTCAAAGATTTGTCTTTATTTGAAAAGGCGGTGCCAAGGATGATCGATCTCTGCAGCATTCGATGGATCTCACCTAAGTTCGATGGATCTCACCGCAATTTGATCGATCGAACCTCCTCAAGTCTGAATTAAAACAAATTCTAACTCATTAAAAGTTAGCGCATGGTGCAATCATTGCAAGGGCCCTAGTGCACGAGTCCAGACCATTGGGTGTGACACTTGAGCCTCTTATATAAGGATTTGGAGCCATTTTAAGAGCAACATTCATCATAACTTACATATCACATATCTTGAAGAAGAGGCTAGAGACTATAGAGAGCTTTACACATCTTTGAGAGTTGTTCCATTCTTCTAGGGTTTCCATCAAGAATGAGGTCATTCCTACCATAGAGATAGCCCTTGAGGGTAGGATGACTACTTCAATGAGTGGCTAGACATCCACTTGGGGCTAGAGTAGCCCCTAAGTTTGCTTCCTAGACCTAATGCTTTGTATATGTTTGGGGATTCATTTGTAACAAATGTTTTGATCTTGGATTTATATATATATCTTATGGTTTCTACTTGATGTGTATGGATTAATGCTTTCAATCGATTATCTATTTCTAACCATATGTCTATATATGCTAGAATAGATGATTCATGTGCTTTTCTCTAGATTTAATGGAATTTATGCATGCCTATGTGTATAGATGAAGTTAATCTAGTGATGATCAAAACATAGTGCTTAATTGAACACTCTTGTAATTTATTTGATGGCTCACACTTGTTTCTTAATGAATTGTGCCACACCTTTAACTTACTTAGTTTAATTTCCATATATTTAATATAGACGTAGTGTAGTTGCTTTAGATTCATAGATATGTGGATAATCTATTCTTGTTCCTTGGTGTTCCATACTTATAAACGCAAAGGGTGTATGTTTCTAGATAGTTGTGTGTGCATAAATTGTGGTTTCATTGAATGGATTTTGGTCTCATTTGATAGGTTGTGCTTTCCATTTAAATTGGCTAGACAATCTATACTTATTTGCCATCCATGCCTAGTTTCAATTAATGTCACACACACACACAAGTCATAATTTAATTTCCCCATTGATATACAATTGCTAGTGTCTAGTGAAGTCAAGCTTAGTGGTGAGCTCTAGTACCCCAAGTCCTCTCCTCTATATCTTCTTCCCTACTTTTTAAATTGTTACCTTTTACTTGCTTTAATTTCAATTGCATTGTAGTTTAATCAACCAAACAAACCATCTTTTGATCACTCGACTTACTAACCCTATTTATTGTTTCCATTGCAAACACGCCCACAATCCCTTGGGACGATCCCTACTCACCCTAGCTATATTTTTAGTTAGAGGTAGAAGTGGCTTTTATAAATTTAAAACTTGGCCAGTAATGACCCGGTCATTTTCTTCCTTTTCCCTTTTTCCTCAAATTTTGCGGAAATTTTTTTTTCCATTGTCTTTTCTTTTCTGTGGATGGTTTTTCATCACTTAGTGTCATCTCAAGTGCTCAAAATTGGTTTCTGAGACTCTTCATGTGAATTGACAACTTTCTTTAAGGACCAAGTCATTTTCGCATTTTTCGTTTTTGGACACTATGCACTATTTCGTCTTTTCCCTATTATGTCATTTTCCCTAATTCGTCTTATCTCCGTTTGTCAGTTTTTGGCACAACCTCACTTCTTGTGCTCGGAGTTGGTTTTCGACTTCACGTATCCTTATCGTGAGTGGTTTCCACAAAATACGTATCTTTACTTTTGCAAGAAAGTACTCTGGTTGCTCCCGGTGCCCATAGGGGCATGGATGCATAAATCTTTGGAATTAATTTCATTTCTTGGGGTGTTTTTCATAAATATCTTTTGCAGATATTTTATTTCAGGGACATCTAAGAAAATATCTTTTGGAAGATATTTTCATTCTGGGGTAGTTTCGCAGTTAACCCTTTTTATAGGGGCCATTGTGCAATTAACGGAAGTTATTGCAAAATGTCTCGTTTAGAGCCTGGATCCTCGTACGGGATTCATTTTCACTTTTTGTTGACTTGTAAATTCATAAAATTCCGTTCTGGTCATTTTTCTCCAGTTTTAAAGTTTTTGGACCCGGTTGCCGCCGAACTTGTTCGGGGTATAATGGTGTCTTAGAGCCATGTTATATCCCTAGAGACCGTTGTTTTGTCTTTTGCTTCCGCACTTCGGATCCGTTATCGGGTCATCTTTCGGTTCATCAATGACGCACCGGGTTAAAAAACTTAGGCCGTCACAGGTCCTCCGCAGGACTGATTGTAACCAAGCCTTTTGGAAAGAAAAGTTCATTGCTGGACTCCCCAATCTTTTTGCTGAAAGAATTCGCAAGCATTTCAGATCAAAACATAATGGCCATATTCCTTATGATTCCCTCACCTATGGTGACATCATCAGTACCATCACAGCTGAAGGAATTACTCTCTGTATTAATTTCAAACTTCAACAGCAAATCAAGCATGAGAATGGCACTAGCAAAAAGGAATTAGGATATTTTTGCCAACAATTTGGCTTCAAAAACCTAACCCCTCCTTCCAAACGAAAAAGTTATAACCGCTACAAGAAGCCTTTTTCCAAGAGATACGACAACAGGTCACGGTACAACAAGAACCAGCCCTCCTTTACGGATAAATACCTTTCCTCAGAGAAAAATATACAGAAAAATGCCCCTCCTCCAAAACATTTTCAAAAGAAGCTTGCCACTTCAAAAGCAGAAATAAAATGCTTTAAGTGTGGCAAGTTGGGTCATTACAAACGTGATTGCAGAACCAAATAGAAAATTAATAAGCTTAATCTCCCTGAAATTGTCAGAAGCCAATTGATGCAAATTCTTTTAAACTCTTCAGATAAAGAATCTAAACATGATATCAATGGTATTCAAGAGGATGATTATCATGCTAATACAGATTATGATTCCAATTCTTCCAACCCATCTTTGGATGACCAACCTATCAAAACCAAATGCATTTGTATGATTACCAAGGATCAAGAATTCATGCTGGAACTCATTGATAAAATTGAGGATCTTGGTCAGCACAAAGAATGCCTGATCAAATTCACCAACAACATTGGCCAAAGGAATGACAAGACTCCCGCTATTATACCAAACACTTACAACCTTACTGATATCTTTGAAAGATTTAGTACACAACCCCAAATGCCAATTACGATTGAAGACCTCTATAAAAAAATCAAACAAACCAAACAAGAGATTCTGATCCTAAAGCAAGAGGGCAAGGCTTTGAAAGATTCCACTAGTCATGATATTCTTACCCTTAGAAGCCAAATCCTTTTTCAACAATCCTAGATAGATGCCCTAATACCTAAGTTCTCCGCAAAACTTGAACAACAAGTTTCTGAAAATCTTACCAAGGATAATCAGACTTACATCAACCTTCTGACCCAAATAACATTCCAGAAATGGCATATTAATTTGAAAATTGTCATCAACAAAGACTTTACCATTCATACAGTAGCCCTCATTAACTCTGGTGCTGATCTCAATTGTATTAATAAATAACTTATCCCTTCGAAATACTTTGAGAAAACCAAAGAACGACTTCAAGGTGCTAATAGTTCACGACTCACTGTTCAGTACAAGTTAACCAAAGCCCATGTTTATAATCAGGGTATTTGTATTAGACACCTTTCATCCTTATCCAAGACCTCAATACCCCTGTTATTTTAGGAACTCCATTTATTTCTCTTCTTCACCCATTCAAAGTTGATAGCCAGGGCATTTCGACAACTCTAGTCAGACAAGAAATTTGCTTTCCTTTTGCCCATCTTATAGACACCAAGGATCTCAATACCATCAAGGATTCTTATGTTACTAAGATCCCAGCTGTCGACAGGATTGAAAGCAAAATGAAGCATTTAGATTTTCTCAAACAATAACTGACCTTCAAACAAATTAATGAACGGCTCAGTCACAAAAGTCTCCAAGGCTCTATTTAAAGGTTTAGATCGAAACTAAAAAGTTAGGTTTGCACTGATCTCCCAAACGGTTTCTGGCACAGAAGACAACACATTGTTGAATTACCTTATGAAAAATCTTTCAATGAAAAAGATATCCCTACCAAAGCCCATCCTAGCCAAATGAATCAAGAACTTTTTTCTGTATTTGACTTTGATATTGAATATATAAAAGGAGAAAAATAATTCTCTTCCTAATTTTCTCACCAGAGAATTTGTGCGGGGAAGAGCAAGAGCTTAAGGGCAATCACCATGCCTCCCAAGACAAGCAGAGGTGCCTCAGTTGCAAGCACAAAACCCCATAAAACAAAAGATGCCTACGCGCAATCATCCTCTTCCTAAACCCCTTTCAAATTAAGATGGTATGATAAAGTCCAAGAAGATGAAGCAATAAGGTGTGCTAGTCAATCTCCATTGAATATAAACCAAATTTCAGCCCTAACCAAAATTCCCCAACATGTCATAGATATGTCCCTAACCCAATACGACCCTATCAAAACATATTTACAATCCCAACAACCAGTTTTCCCTCCTTTGCAAAAATCTTATGCTGAAATTTCTTCAACATCAGAGAAACAAATTAATAGTCATGTCTTTTGAGGTTTAAACCAACATAGATGTCTTTTTGGATTTGAACCAATAGTCATGTCTCCATACCTATAGAGTCATGCATTTTACATTCGCTCGTACATATGCTTTATGATCTCTGCACCAAGAATTATGTATATGGTATACTAAATGTGTTCTGCTATAGACCCATAGCAAACTCAATTAGATTGTGGCTGATTAGTCTAAAAAATAATTACATTACTGATATAAGATTCAAAATTCAATTTTAGTACCAAATTTCTTTTTATAGCATGTATGAATTGTTTAAAGTTTGAGATCTAATTTTGTGCCTTAGTAATCTTTCATAAATAGTAATTAGTTATAACATGCATCACTATTTAAATATTTTATATCTTTAAAGATATAAATAGCATAATTAATGATTAAATATTTGGTCTCATACCATATATGAATTGTGAAACTATACATGTTATTGAAATTATATACATAATTATGCATGTGTCTCATGTTTCATATTATTGCGTAATATGTATATGGTATTTTGGTTTTGATTCAGGAAAATTGAATCATTTTGCAATCCTAATCACAAGTGCCATTAAGTTTGATTGAGTGTTTAGTCACTAAAGTGGCGCACTCATGAAAATTTTAATTGTATTTGTAGTTAGTGGTAAAATTATTATTTTGCTAAATTTGAAGGATTGTGTTGGCGTTTAGTAGAGGCAAATAATGATCAAGCCCAAAGTTGGGTCATTAATTTTGTCCAACTAAGTGGATTAAGGTAATTAATGTAAAATACATAATTGATGACTTATTACACCCAAAGGAGTATAAGTTGTTATTGTGTTTTCTATGATTAATTAGCTTCAAAGGTGAAAATGATTTCACCAGTGGGAGACTAACATATGATAATTTTGGCCTAAAGGAAATATTATTATATGTTATGTTGATCCCGTTCGGACTTTATTATTTTAAGGCATAATTTAATTAACTCTGGAAAGTTTAGTTGACATTCCCATCAATGTGGTTAGTAATCCCACTATTAAAAAATCTCGTTATTTTCAAAAACCAGATTCGTTAACCATTTGTGTGGTTGAAAAAGATCTTTTTAACCAAAACCCAATTTTACTTTCTCAAAATCATTTTGTCAAAGGTTTTCAATATCCTACATCAGATTTTCAAAAAACACAAAATTTTTATTACTTTATTTTAGTGGATACTAATTCCATAAAGATTCAAACTCATTCAAAACTGGGTGATGAGTCTTTCATTTCTCATACCACTTGTACAATTCAAAAAGTCCTTACTCCAGCAGCCTGGGTTAAAAACATCAATACTCTAAGGCAATTTTCTCAGCCTCGCAATCCTCAAACTTTTAATTACTAGGACTATCAAGATGCCTGGTACAATACCTTTTATTTCCAAAATCAAGATTACAGCCATTCCAGGCTTAACCTTTTCCAAAAGAATTTCAATTTGAATGTCCCTAGATGGTTTATTGACTGGTGGCATATGTTTGGTCCATGCAAAGAAATTATCCCTGATTCTGTGTCCAAGGGATTTTCAATCTTCCTAGAAAAATGTAATGACCCGGTCATTTTCCTCCCTTTCCTTTTTCTTAAATTTTACGGATAAATTTTTTCCGTTAAATTTTCTTTTCTGAGTTCGGTTTCTCATCGTTTAGTGTCATCTCGAGTGCTCGGAAATGGTTTTCAAGACTCTTTTGTTTGGATTGACAACTTCCTTTGAGGACTGAGTCATTTCCATATTTTCACTTTTCGGGCACTATTCACTTTTCGTCCTTTTCCCTATTCTGTCTTTTCCCCGTTGGTCACTTTTTGACACAACCTCATTTTTTGTGCTCGGAGTTGGTTTCTGACTTTACGTATCTTCATTCTACATGGTTTTCATGACGTACGTATTTTTACTTTTGTAAGAAAGTGCTCTAGTTGCTCCTGATGTCCATAGTGGCGTGGATGCACAGTTCTTCAGAAATTTTTTCTTTTCTCGGGGTGTTTTTCATAAATATCTATTGAAGATATTTTATTGCAGGGGTTTCTAAGAAGATATTTTCATTCTGGGCAATTTTGCAGTTAACCTTTTTTGTAGAGGCCATTGTGCAATAAACGAAAGTTATTGCAAAATATCTCGTTTTGAGCCTGGATTCTCATACGGGATTCATTTCGTCGAGTCGTGTACACTTAGAATTTCCTTCTGGTCGTTTTCCCCAGTTTTAGGGATTTCTGACCCTAGTTGTCGCTAAACTTGTTTGAGGCATATCTCTTTGCTCGGGACTCGGTTTTTTATGCCGTTTCTTCCGTTGTTCATATTTTCACATCTTGGTTCTTTTTTGTTCATGGAGTTTCACCATTTGAGCACATCTGCTCAAATTTCACTTTTCCAGACCTGGCGGGACCCGTTCGGGGCACTTTTAGGGTTTTCTATAAATAGGGTGACTTAAAGTGAAAAATCACCTTTCACCATCTTCTTCCCCTCTCTCTGGCCAGCAACCATGCAGTCCCTTGGGCTGCCACCTTCTCTCACCTCCTTTGAAGCTCTTCCCTCGTGTGAAATGCCGTAGTGCATTAGTGTTTTGTGTTCGCCTTGACGTGCTCTACCTTTTCCCCTTATTAGAACCCATTTCTAGCCATTTTTTGAGTTCGGGTTTGAAGTCAAGTTTTGAGTTTCATGGTACCTCCTTGGTGTTTAACGTTCCTCTCGTTGTCCCCGACATAACCTCGGACTATCGTCAGATTTGGAGCATTTTTCTTTTGGTGGGGATTTGTGATTTCATCTCAAATCGAGGTAGGGGGTGTTATAATTTATATTCTTGATGTATTGCATGCTCTTGATGCTTATACAACTCATTTACATGTCTTTATATCAAATCTAGAGATTTTATTATTTATTTTTCTAGTATGAGATTTGATTTTCCCGGTTGGTTGTAGCTTGATAGAATATTACCCCTTGATATGTTCATTGACATATATTAAATTGAGAGCATTTGGACAAGTATTGAAGTTTTTATTTAATACTTTTCTTGAATGAAAATTTAATTCATTTGGCCTTATCTAGCTTGAAATTGATATGTGATGTCATATTATATTAGGCCTTAGCATACTCTTCAACAGAGGTGAATTTGAGAGTAATCGAAGGTATTTTAAAATCTAGAGATAATTGATTAATTTGATTAATTAATTTATTCCAAGTGCACTATTCACTCCATTGGATTTCCGACTTAGCATTCTTGATGTGCATTCCATATACTTTCACATATAATATTTTGAGAATTTTTGGACAACTTTGATTTCTAGAGAAATTAATTAATTAGGTTAATTAATTTCTACTTAGTGTTCTAATGAGTTAGACTTGTATTTCATAGGGCAGTTGTCTTTTTATCGTGTATCATGACTTGTTGCAACTTAGCTTCATTAATGTAGTTGATGAACTTCCACCCTTACATTGGAATGATTTAATTGTTCAAGTGTTGGTAAACAAATCATTAAATCATTAATTTTATACTAGTGGTATGTTTGCATCAGTGGATTCTATGTGCTATATATCCTAGTTTGTAGTCTATGTAGATGCATACAATGATTCATTGACATTTCACATGCCATGATAGTTGAGAACTTAGGGCATGACTTGTGTGTCCAAAATCTTGGTTGTGCATGGAACGTGTTTAATGCATTACTTATATCTTGATGCTATCTTGACTTGCAAAACTTGTTGATTTTGAAAACTCGGGGATATCAATCAAGAAGTGTCATGGCTAGGACTTGGTTCTAGTACGGGAGATAGAGAGCTCCCTACACTATCATGCGCACTAGGGGAAGGTACCCTTGGGTTAGTAGCCCTAAAGTGATTCCAAGAGAACGATTTTCTATCATGCGCACTAGGGGAAGGTACCCTTGGGTCAGTAGCCCTAAAGTGATCCCAAGAGAACGATTTTCTATCGTGCACACTAGCGGAAGGTACCCTTGGGTTAGTAGCCCTAAAGTGATCCCAAGAGAACGATTTTCTATCGTGCGCACTAGGGGAAGGTACCCTTGGGTTAGTAGCCCTAAAGTGATCTTAAGAGAATGATTTTCTATCATGGGCACTAGGGGAAGATACCCATGGGTTAGTAGCCCTAAAGTGATCCCAAGAGTACGGTTTTAATCCGGGCGATATCCAAGTATCCACATTGGTTGATTTCAGTACTCTTTAAATTTCAAGTGTTACATTCCTTGAATATCTAAAACTCTTTTCGTGTTATAGGAAATGTTCCATCCTTGTTTAATTGCATAGATATTATGCCTTGTTCTTGATTTCACGTATGACTCTTGTTGTGTTAATTGGTATGTCCCAATCATGTAAATTACATTGATAATGTGATCCTTGTATTCTAGTATCCTCTTGTCGTGCTGTATGGATTATTCCCAACCTTACTTAATTGTATTGATAATGTAATTCATGTTGATCTTTATTCAAGTATCCTAATTGCCATGTTCTTTGGATTATCCCAACATTGTTCAGTTTCATACACATCGTGATTCATGTTGCTTCATGTTGATATGATTTAGGAATGATCCTATATAAGCATCTTGACTTAGATTTTAGGTGGCATGGACCATATGTAATGATTTATATCAACATGCAAAATCTCTAAACTCTTAGATTACAAGTGTTATCTCTTAAAGATTTAAGAACCGTGTCGTGTTATATGGAGTATTTCTTACCATGTTTAATTGCATAGACATTATGCTTACTTCATGTATTTAGACCTTATTCAGTATACTTGAAATTGTGCACTTGCTTCTTGGATCTAGATTTCATTTAGTATACTCGTGTCTCGTATACTTGCTTTGTGTGTTTCCGATCTCGCTTAGTATACCTGTGTTTTGTATACTTACCTTGCATGTTTTCATCTTCATTTAGTACACTTGTAACCGGTATGCTTGTATGTCGTGTATCTCATTTTAATTGTATAAGTAGCTTAGGATGATCCCTGAGTCTCACTTTGACATAGACGTTAAGTGACATGAACCCCTTTGACATGTTTCACCTTAAGGTGATAAAATTATAAAATACTAAGTCTATGTATGCTCATCTCCTACGAGTAGCTTTATGTTACTCACCCCGAAGTTACTGGGGATTTTTTTCAGCTACGAAGACTTGGTTCATGATGCTCATCTTTCCTTGGATGACTAGTAGCTTTTAAGTTTCCATTTCATGCAAATGTTAGCATAAGATGCCTTTTTATAGCTTTTATGTCAAACTTGTATCTTTGATTCCATGTATGTAATGTGTACATAAGTACACCTTTTGTAATGTATTTGACTTGTATGAGATGAGGCCAGAAGCCAATGACATGTATCTTGTATCCTATGTAACTTTTAACTTCATGAAATATTACGAAAATATTAAAAAAAAGTCAAGTATTTGCTTCACCATGTTTGCATTAGGTGTGGAAATTCTGTTCTTATTCTTATATAGGGTCTCATTAATCATGTATGAAGTGTGGTCAAGGGCCAAATGATCATTTGATTCCATTTTATAATTTTGGTTTTCATTTTTCCCTTTTCAAGTTCATTTTCGCCTTTTTGGCCGTTAGGGGGTCGGATTTTGACTCAGCCATTTCTGAGAGCCACAGACCATTCCTGCATACTCAAAATCACTATTTACATCTGTGTGCATGATCATTTTCATGAAAAACCTCTTCCTTGGTGAAATGAGCCTCCTTTGGACTTACTTTAAAATTTTCTTGTATAATTCGGCTTAAAGGCATTTTGAGGATTTCCTTTGAGAAATAAATTCCATTCTCAACTCTGTCACATAGAAAATGTGATTTTAGGGGGAGTTTCTTCATGACATTTTTCCAAAAAATGTCATCTTGACCTCAAAACCGCAGTTCAAACTCGTTTTTCTGCAAAAACACTATTTCTGCTGCATATCACTGTTTTTGTCAAGGTTGAACCGGTTCAAACTTGTTGAACTGGTTCAAGATGTCAATTTTGGTCTAGCATGGGTGTACTGCCCATGTTGAACTGATTCAAGGAGGTTGAACCGGTTCAAGTCCTCCAGATCCTGTTTGAAGGTCCAGCATTGGTCTTCCAACTTTAAACTATTGTAACTTCTTCGTTTCAACTCCGAATTGGTCCGTTCTTAAGTCTAAATTAACCGTGTCAAAGTAAGCTTTTCAATGGTACCAATTTCAGATTCAGATTCCATTTGTACCTCAAGATATACTCATTTTTATAAGAGGGTGTCGGATTTGATTCGAACCGGGATAAGGTTCTTATGGGATTTCTCTTCCTTTGGCCTTGGGACTTCATTTGAAGTTACCAAAGGATGTTTTTGAATGTTTTTGATTTCATTGGACTTGTTGGAAGTCAAATTCCTTCCTCTTAGGGTAAAATGACCATTTTACCCTTGGTCCTTCTTCGATTGGGATTTGATACGCCTGTCTTCGTTTTACTTCCGTTGAGCCTTGAATCTCTTCAAAAGTCCATTCTTGTGTCCTAGGGATAATGTACATCTCTATGGACTTGTTTTCATTTTGCTTCCGCATTCTGGATCCGCTTCGGGTCATCACAGGACACACTGGGTTGAAAAATCCAAGGTCGTCACAAAAAATTCCAAGCTCTTCCTGAGCTTTGCAGAATTTCCCAAATCATTCTTATTCTTTGTAAATTTTGCATTGCCATGGATAGTTCTATGGCAATTCCAAATCCTCAATTATCCTTCCAATCTTCCTCTTCTAAGAAGAATTTTCAAAGTTAAATGGAGGGACCAATTCTTCATCAAAGATGTTACTCCAGAAGCAATTTCAGAGTGGTTTTCAAAGCATCCTGCAATGATACATTAAATGGGTGGTATGTGTTAATAGAAAACAATCATAAACAATCATACAGATAACCCGGGTTCATGCATAAATTGAAATAGGAAATATTCATTTTGTTATGAACACCAAATGGGAAATATTCATGTTTTTGTGAACACCAAATGACAAATATTCACATTGCTGTCATGAACACCTCAAGACAAATAGGACTAAACACATATTATAAACTTTCAATATTTAAAATAAGAAATATTCACATTGTTATAAACACCAAATAGGAATTATTCATGTTGTTTTATGAAAAAAAAAAAAAAAAAAAAAAACCGTTGTTACCATGAGATAAGTGCTCAAATGTGATGCATTTTAGCACCTAAGTTAGGGTATTTTAGTCCAATCATCTATCTTACTTTCATGTTTTAGTTCTTATTTGTGTTTTTGTCTATTTCAGGTCAATAAGGTTCAAACAGCCTAAAAAGAGCCTTTTAGCTCAGTTTTGGAGCTAAGGTTCAAACAGCCTAAAAAGTCAGAAAAACTTCACTTTGAAGCTTCAATCGATCGAAGGAAGTCCTGATCGATCGAAGTAAGCTACAATCGATCGAAAAAAAGGCGGTGCCAGCTCAATGGATAAAGTTGCTAGGTGTTAAAAATATCTTGCCATGTCAGTTTCGATCGATCGAAGTCCTGTTCGATCGATTAAAGTGACTGCTGGTAGTGTGTTGTCTAATTCCCGAGCGCGCCGAAACTCTACCAACTTTTGTAGCTGCGAGTTTTCACCAATCAAAAGCCTTATTTTTGACTTGTTGGCTACTATAAGAGGCTTGTATTTAAATTAAATGAGCCAATTTGTATAGAGTTACTCTAGTTGTTCAATTAGATATTTTTTTTACCAATTATAGAAATAGTTTCTCTCTTTAAAACTAGGGTTTTAGGAAGAAAGCAAAAAAGAAGAAGATGATGCCTACCTTGAAGAAAACCCTTGAGGGTTCCATGGCCACTACCATGAGTGGTTAGATCCTTCTTTTGGGGCCAGATATAGCCCCTAGGCTTGCTTCTTAAACTTAGTATTTTGTGATTTTGGGGGATTTTAGTTGTAGATGATATTTTAACCATGAATAAATATAGATCTTGTGTTTTTACATGATTTGTATGAATTAATGCTTTCAGTTGATTTAATTCTATCCATATGTCTATATACGCTAGAATGAATGTTCATGTACTTAACACTAGGTTTTACGAGTTTGATGCATGTCTATGTGTGTTGAAATTATAGATCTAGTGATGGTCAAGGCATGGTGCTTAATTGATTACTCTTGTGGATTTTTTAATGGATCATGCTTATTTCTTGATGGATTATGCTACTTCCTTAGCTCAATTAGTTTAATTTCCATGTCATTAGCATAGTTGTAGTGTAATTGCTTTAATTTTCTAGATAGGTAGACAATCCATTCTTATCGTTTGATGATCCATGTTTATTAGTGCAAGTAGAACATCTCTCTAGATTTATGTGTGTGCATTACTTGTGGTTTCATTGAATGGTTAATGGCTTTATTTGATAAGTTGTGCTACTCACTTGATTGACTAGAAAATTTATGTTTATTTGCCAACCATGCTTAGTTTTCAATTAATGACACACACACACACACATTTGGTTTACAACATGAATTTTCCCTTAAATTTACAATTACTAATGTTTAGTGAAGTGAAGCTTAGTGGTGAACTTTAAGCCCCAAGACTTTTCTCTCATTCACTTTTCCCTAATCTCTAGATTTTTGTTAATTTGCATGATTTTAATTAAGCCATTAGTTAATTCAACCAACCAAACCCCTATTTGATCATTTGACCAACTAATCGAACATTAATTCCGGAATACCTTGCAAATCCCTTAGGATGATCCCTATTTGCTTTTGCTACGTTAGTAGTTAATAGTGGTAATGGCTTTTATAAATTCAAACTTGGCCACCAAATCACAAATCAATTTTGGTATATACAAGCGACCTTGTCAAGTTTTGGCGCCGTTGTCAGGGATTAACAACGTCGTATTTGGAATTAATTAGGAATTAGTACTCATTTGATCCTTGTTTTATTTTTATTTTATTTTGTTTTCTTATTATGTTTACTCTTGATTTGCTAGGTACTTGGAGCCAAGAGAAGCAAAGTAAAGGAATTTCAAGCAAGCAAGCAAAGCTAAGCAAAACATAAAAAGCTAAAAATAATAAATAAATAAATAAATAATAATAAATAAAAAAAATTGCAAAGCAAAGCAAAGCAAAAAGCTCAAAAATATCTTGAAGTTGCTTTAAGACCCTTTGTAAGATATTCTAACTCCTCTTGCTTAATTAAATCGTCGGCCCGCATGGAGGCATTTTATTTCATTGTTTATTGTCGGCCCGCGTGGAGGCATTTTATTTTTGTGCATTTGTTGAAAGCATGGGAGTATGGGATCATTGTATGTGGAGGCTTGTTGTTGATTGATTTGTGTTGTGGAGGATAAGTATTTGCTACTGGTGTGTCATTTGACCCAAAGCACAAATGTGTGTAGTGTGGCCAAGTTTGAATTTATAGAATACCACTACTACTACTAACTATTAATATAGCTAGAGTAAACAGGGATCGTCCCAAGGGAATTTGGAGTGTATTCTGCTTGGAAATCAATTTTGGATTAGTAAGTCGAATGATCAAAAGATGGTTTGATTGGTTAATTAAACTCAGCTTCAATTAAAACAATGCAAGTAAGTAACAATCTAGAAATTAGGGAAAGATATGGGAGAGAGAGGTCTTGGGGCTAAGAGTTCACCACTAAGCTTCACTTCACCAAACACTAGCAATTGTAAATTAATGGAGAAATTTAAGTTGTAAAATGTGTGTGTGTGCCACTAATTAAAAACTAAGCATAGATGACAAATAAGCATAGGTTGTCTAATCAATCTAGTGAGTATCATAAACTATCAAATGAGACCATTAACCATTCAATTAAACCACAATTAGGGCACACACAAATATCTAGAGACATGTAATCTTTGCATTCATAAGTATGGAACATCAAACAACAAGAATGGATTGCCCACCTACCTAAAAAATTAAAGCAATTACACTACAACTATGCTAGAGACATGAAAATTAAACTAATTAAACTAAAAGTGTGGCACAATCCGTCAAGAATTAAGTATGAACCATTAAATAAACCACAAGAGTGTTCAATTAAGCACCATGCCTTGACCATCACTAGATTAACAACTTCAACACACAGAGACATGCATCAATTTCATTAAATCTAGAGGCAAAAACATGAACATCAATTCTAGCATACATAGACATATGGATAGAACCAAATGATCAATTAAAAGCATTAATCCATACAAATCAATTAAAAATTACAAGATTTATATTTATTCATGATCAAAACATCTATTACAACTAAAATCCCCAAAAATACACAAAAGCTAGGTTTAGGAAGCAAGCCAAGGATTTAGCCACTCATTGTAGTGGTCATGGAACCCTCAAGGGCTAGCTTAGAGGTTGGCATCATCATCTTCATCCTTGAGAGAATTATTTCTATAATTGGTAATAAACTCTATGATGATATTTTTCAATATAGTTCAATGAATCAATTACATTCTACTTGGAGTAGGCACAAGTTAGAAAAATAGCCTATGATTGGAGGAAATTCGTAATTACACAGGTTAGGTAAAGATCGGCGCACTCGGGAATTAGACAGCTCACTGCCAGCAACATTCTCGATCAATCGAAGATTCTCGATCGATCCAATACTTAGCTTATATTGATCGAAGCTGACGTGGCATCAAAAATATCTTTTGGGCCTTATCCACTTTGCTGAGCTGGCACCGCCTCATTTCGATCGATTGTAGACATCTTCAATCGATCGGGATTCCCTTCGATCGATCGAAGTTCCTCTGGTGCATTTTCTTAGCTTCTTCCAACTTTGGTCCTTGGCTCCAAAATTGAGCTAAATGGCTCTTATTAGCCTATTTGAACTTTATTGACCTGAAATAAGCAAAAACACAAATAAATACTAAGATATGAAAGTAAGATAGATGAATGAACTAAAATACCTTAGCTTAGGTGCTAAAATGCGTCACATTTGAGCACTTATCACACCCTCAAACTTAGATATTGCTAATCCCTACCAATGAACTACAAGGAAAATAAAAAACTATATAACTATGAACTAGAAAGCAATAAAAAGATAACGCCACTTTCGTAGGGAACTTGATTGCATTTAGTATATGCAACAAGCCTTTTAAACCCCTAGGTTACCCCTAGTGGATGAGTGAAGTCTCATGAGGGTTTCCAGAAATGGTACCCACAAACATTGAGCTCTTTCTCACACGAGAGGCACCAATATACAAAACAAGCATTGAGAGAGAATTACCTCAAGTATGTAATTTTTCAACCCTTTCCAAGCAATCACCCAAAATCTTAACATTAAGCAAGTAAGTATGGTCCTCCACACGTTAAGATAATGATCATGCAAATCAAAACAACTCTAGAATCCTTTTTAAGTGAACCGGTATCAAATATGTTGTTATCTAAGCCAACCAAAGAAATAATCACATCCGGCCTCAAACTAGCATACAAATCTAGTATCGATCATCAAGACAAATAGTGGACCTTTTATTAAAGTTTTATTTATCTAGGTGCGCTTATTCTTTCACTCAATTTTTTTTTTTTTTTTTTTTTTTTTAACTAACTTAGAGGATCAAAGATGGAAGCATAGTGCAATGTGTTGACCTATTAAGCTTTCCAACGATCTATGAGGTCAAGCGTTAGGTTAATGACTCCCACATTGGACAGCTTTAGGGCATTAGGTGTTTAAACACCCCTAAGGACTTACAAGCTCAAATCAACTAGGCTATAAATCAAAACTACATCCATCTAATCATTTCCCACTTCTCACCTTTTAGGAGAAGTCCTCACTTTTTTTATTTGGTTTTGCAACTTTTTTTTTTTAATTATTAACCTAGAGTTTGGGCCTTCCACCTTTTAGCGCGATAAATTCAATGCTTGATGAGGCTAGAATCTTGACTACTCAATGAAAAGGGTTTGTTATCTACCTTTATCAAGAATGAAAGCTTTCAATGCACTACTAGCTCAATTAGGATATAACCAAATCAATAGTCAACAAAGCATGTATCCCATAAATGAATGCTAGTGTGCGCCTGTGATTGTGTAGAATCCTAAAATGAATCTTAAAACAGTCACAAGATCAGGATGATGTGGACCACAAATGCAAGCAAGATACCAATTTTTAAAAAAATTTACTCCTGAATGGCATCCACAAAGCATACAAGGAGTATTGGACTCTCAAGTCAAGTAATTTTTAAATTCTAAGTATCATAGTCCTCAAAAGATCAAAATCATAGCCCAAGACTCTCAAATTATACCACATGCATAGAAAGTAAGTGTGACATGTAAAATATGCTAAACACACCCCCAAACTTAATCTGTGCATTGCCCTCAATGTGCAAAGAAGCAACAGATAATGGAAAGAGTATACCAAATGGGCAAAGCAAAACGGACCCGACAACGGAAGCTTAGCATTAGAAGGCACACCTCCAAACTTAGATTCTGAAAACCTATCTAAAAATGGTCACACTAACAACTGTTAAAGCACATGCGTCAATGATATAAATGAGAGGTAAAATTGAGAACTGGGAAAAAATCATGGCATATAGTAGTGTAAAGTGCAAAAAATCCAAGATTGAGAACAAAATCCCAAAAATCCATAGATAGCCAATAAATCCAAAACCAATACATAGACATGCATCAAATCTAGAGAAACTAGTGTAGAGACATAACCCTCAATTCAATCACACATGTCAATGTTGAAGACACCAAAAGTGATCCGGGCTTGGTATGATTCATATTGCTAAGAACGGGTAGGGTATGGGTGACCGAGATGGAACAAGTCCTCGCTGAATGGGCCCAAGTCTAGGAAGTCATTACGGAAGCCCACATTGTGATGAAAGAAGTTGGGCCCAAAGAAAAGGAAAGAAGATAGGTCCAGCCCAAGAGTGATTGTAATCGTCTATAAATAGACGGAAATGAGAGGGAAAAGTGGTTGGAAAATATTTTGGAAGTGTAAAGTTTCTCTCTCTAGAATTGGGGAAAATTCTTTGTACTTTCAATTGGCGCCGTCTGTGGGAAGAACGACTAGGATTGATTGGTGTTGATCAAAATCGATTCGATTCAGAGCGCTCTACGAAGAAGGTGCTTGATCTCTGAAAGCTGAATCAAGATTGATGGAATTGTGATCTGTCTTGATGAATCTCGGTTCTAGTTGATTTCGAGAGGTTGGCATCTGATCTACACAGATCTAATCTGTGCTTGTTCTGGCGAGTTGTGCAGTTGCGACTTATTGAGATTGCCGAATTCGGCAAGCTCGTAGCTGAAGTAATCCAAATCCGGCCAGTTAAGAACAGAATTCAACAAGTTTGAGTCCAGATCTGGTGTGTCTGCATTAGCAAAGCTCAGATCTGATTAAGAAATCCGCGGTTAATGACTTTGCTCCGATTAGGAATGATGATCGGAGAAGAGAGCTCAAATCCCTTGGAGAATGGCCAGCAGTCAAAGCTCGATGAGTTAATGAACATGATCGAAGCCCTGAGAAAAGAAAATGCAGAATTGCAAGCTTGAATGGAGCGTCGTGAAGCTCCTACTATTACGAGACCACCTCTGGTAGGAGAGGGAGTCTTGTTGTTCAATGCTATTCATCAAGGTCATCCAGAAGGTGTCAATCACGTAGATCCTCATCGTGATGAAGTCTTAGTAGGCGATCAACCTCCAAATGTCCGTCAAGTAGAGGATCGAGAGGGACCTATTCATTTAGAGCCACACTATGAATGGATCATATGAGAGGAAGCGTCGGCGTACGATCGTAGGGCAGCATCACCATGGCAAAGTGAGTTTGCAGAGGTCAAATCGTTTGATCCACCTTATCAACCTTCAATGGCAACATTTGATTACTGCAGTCAGAAAGGAGATCTGCCGATTAAGGAGTTCCATTACGATTTTTAAGGGAGAACAAAGCACTGTGCTCATCAGCAAGGATGGTTACATCTCCGTTCACTGATGAAACCCTAAACGCTCCAAATCCGAAGAAGTTTTCCATGCCGATCTTCATTCTGTTTGATGGAACAACCGACCCGGTTGACCACATCTACCACATTCAGTTGAAAATGGCTTTAAATACTAACAATGATCCTTTGATGCGCAAATGCTTCCCAATAAGTTTGGCAGGGTCAGCCCTCAATTGGTTTAAGAATCTGGCTCAAGGTTCAATTGCTAGTTTCTAGGACTTGTGTGATAAGTTCATAAGCTAGTGCTATGGGAATAAATGCTCGGCTAAGGATGTTTCAAGCCTTTTCACAATGAAGCAGCACGAAGATGAACGACTCTAAGCTTTCCTCACCCGGTTCAACCTTGTCAAATTTATGGTAATAGAATATCATCCGTCTACAATGGTCCAAGCGTTTAAACTTGCAATAAACCGAGGGACACCATTCCACACAAGCTTGGTGGTGAATATGGCGAAGACCGTGGATGAGCTGAACGAGAGAGCTGATGGTTTTGTGCGTCTAGAAGAAGAAGAGGTAGCTAATGCAAGGAAGACGTCAATTATTTCTACAGAAGAGAAGTCCAAAGCTAAGATCCGGTAAAAATAAGCTCAGCCACAACGTCAGACGTCTTGGAAGGCAGAGAAAAGGCCAAGAAAGGAAGAGTTGGTTACTCCACTTAGAGTTACCCTGGCAAGGCTATATCAGGAAAACAAAGATAAGTTTCGCCCTCCCTTACCAATCAGACAACCTCTTGAACAGAGGGATCAAACTAAACATTGTGTTTTCCATAGTGACTTTGGACATCAGACTAATGAATGCAGGAACCTAAGGAGGCAAGTGAAGATGCTAATCGCAAAGGGGGAATTTGCAGGATATGTTCAAGGTCCGACACAAGAGCAGAACCGACCGGCTGAGCAGATCAAGAGAAATCAGAAGTTGAACCACCACAACACTCAGCCCGTTCAGATTATAAATGTAATTCATGGCTGACCTGAACAGACAACGGAGTCAGAGGAGCTGCTCAGATCGTAATTAAGCCAGGCCCAGTTAAAGAGAAGGATTGACAGTGTACATGCTTTGCAACAGTAGAACGCAGTGGCACAGATAAAGCTTGACAGAACAAACCTGCTATGCGTTCAGGTTCCTCATGAAGATCCACTGGTTGTTAGTCTGACAGTTGCGGAATGCCTGGTATGAAGAGTTCTGATTGATCCAGGAAGTAGTGCAAATGTCATGCCCAGAATAACGTTCGACCGGCTCGAGATCGAACCCGGGAAACTTAAACCCACAATACAAGTTGTTGAGAGAGTTCTGACTGAGAGTTTTGTGGTCGTAGAAATTCATCCATCTTACAACCTCTTGATGGGAAGAGGGTGGATTCATAGAGTTCAGTGTGTCCTATCAACCTTACATTAAGTGATGTGATGCTTGGGTCTAGATGGGACCAAGGTGATTGACATTCATGAGAACTAGGTTACAGCTAAAGAATGTTATTCAATGACTTTGAAATATGTTAGAAAGGGGAAAATTCCCATCCATTCTGTAAGTCCAAGATAGCAATCATAGGAACCTCCACCCAACAAAAGTGAGGAGGAGGAGCTACCAGTTCTGACCGCAGAACCTCTTCTTGATGTGTAGATCGACCATAAGAAGCCAGACCGAACAATGCGGGTGGGATCCAGACTTGTTGAAGAGGAAAAACTAGGGTTGATTGTCTTCTTGATTCAGAATGCAGATGTGTTTGCGTGGAGCCATTCAGACATGCCAAAGATTAGTCCTTCTGTGTCCTGTCATTCCCTCAATGCAGATCCGAACGCAAAACCTGTGAAGCAGAAGCAAAGAAGATTTGATCCAGAACGCAATCGAATCATAGCTGAAGATATTAATCGGTTGCTCGAGGTAGGATTTATTGAGAGTATGTATTGACTTCACTAATCTAAACAAAGCTTGCCCAAAGGATAGCTTCCTATTGCCAAGGATTGATCAAATGGTGGATGCCACTATTGGGTACGAGCGATTAACCTTCCTAGATGCTTATTCAGGTTATAATCAAATCCCCATGGACCCGATTGATAAAAAGAAAACTTCTTTTGTTACTGAACGTGGGACCTACTGCTACAAAGTCATGCCATTCGGATTAAAGAATGATGGAGCTACTTATCAGAGGCTAATCAGTAAGATTTTCAAAAGTCAAATGGGTAGAACTGTAGAGGCTTACATTGATGATATGGTGGTCAAGAGTAAGAAGAAGGATGATCACTTGGAGCACTTATAGCATGTGTTCGGTGTGTTGAGGAAGTACGGAATGAAGCTTAATCCAACCAAATACTCATTCGGCGTAAGCTCTGGCCAATTCTTGGGACATGTGGTCAATTATTGAGGAATTGAGGCTAGCCTAGCCGAGGCGGAAGCTCTGATCAGAAATGCAGAACTAAAGACAATTAAGGAAGTGCAAGCACTCACAGGTCGAATAGCTGCACTGAGCCGATTCATTTCTAAGCTCTCAAACCATTGTAAACCATTTTTTGACACAACACGAGGCTATGGAAGACAAGCCTGGGGGGATGAACAATGACAGGCATTGACTAGCCTAAAAGATTACATGCGAAACCCTATGGTTCTATTTGCTCCCGAGCCAAATGAAAAGTTCTTTGTGTACCTTGGGGTATCCAGCATCGTAACAAGTGCCATTCTGATCCGTTGTAAAGACAGCAATCAGTTCCCAGTGTTTTATGTCAGCAAAACAATGGCCGAGCCAGAAAGAAAGTGCTCAAAGGCCGAACGGATGATCTTGTCCTTGGTCAACGCGAAAAGGAAGCTCAAGCATTATTTCGAATCCCATCCAATTATTGTCTTAACTACTTTTCCTATAAGGATGATCTTGCACAAGCCAGATCTATCAAGAAGAATGACAAAATAGGCCATTGAGTTGAGCTCATTTGATATTACATATGAACCCAGAACGCCGATCAAAGGTCAAGCGGTGGTTGATTTCTTACTTGAATGTGATATTGAAGACTTAGAGGAAGATTATAGTTGTTCCTTATGGAAGATCTTTGTTAATGGCTCTTCAAATCAAATGGGGGCAAGAATTGGAATCAAATTGCAAACACCATAGGGCACCACGCTGAGCCAAGCGATCAAACTTGAGTTCAAAGCAACCAACAACGAGGCTGAATACGAGGCATTGTTAGCTGGGCTGAAGTTGGCTAAAGAGCTAAAGATCAAGAATCTAATTGCTTATAGCAATTCACAACTAATTGTTCGGTAGGTAACTGGAGAATACAGAACCAAAGATAAGACTATGGAAGCATACCGAACCGCAGTTCTGCGTGAGGCAAAAGACTTCGATCAGATTAAGTTCATTCAGTTGCCAAGGGAGTATAATGAAGATGCCGATCGCTTGGCCTGTAGTGCATCCAGTTCTGGAGAAACACTGGCTAGGGTCATCCCGGTTGACGTGTTGATCCAGCCATCCATTTTTTATGAACTACCCGATTCGAGCGCTCAGCAAGTTAATGTTATACCATATAAGCCAAGCTGGATTGATCAAATCATGGTTTTCGTACGTGATGGTGTGCTGCCCAAATAGAAGCAAGAAGAATCAGGTCCAATGCCGCAAAATATGCTATTGTGCATGATTAGTTGTATAGACGGTCCTTTTCGGGTCCATACTTGAAGTATGTTACCCCAACAGAGGCTAGATAGATCATGCGAACCATTTATAAAGGTGTATGCGAAAATCATTCAGGAGGAAGATCTTTGGCACACAAAGCAATGACACAAGGGTACTTTTGGTCAAACATGGCACGGGATGCAGAAGAATTCTCAAGAAGATGCGATAAATGCCAAAGGTTTGGACCATTGATACACCAACCACCTAAAGACTTGAACGTAATGGCCACGCCATGGCGTTTCGAGCAATGGAAGACGAACGTGGTTGGCCCTCTGCCGACTGCAAGATCACAGAACAAGTACATTCTACTAGCAACAGATTACTTCACCAAGTGGGTGGAGGCAGAGCCGTACCCTAGTGTTACCCAAACTCAAGTAAGACGCTTCATCTAGAATAATATTATCTGTCGCTTTGGCGTACTAAGGTCGATCGTTATGGACAATGGGACCAATCTCGATAGCAAGCAAATGAAGGAGCTGCTGGAAGAATATGGAATCAATCAAAAGTTGGCAGCAGTTAGCCATCCCCAAGCTAATGGTCAAGCTGAGATCACGAACAGGACAATATTTGCCTGTATCAAGAAGAAGCTCAAAAATGAAAAAGGAAAATGGTTAAATGAGCTTCCGAACGTCTTGTGGGCTTACAGAACAACCCCAAGACGGCCGACCGGGGAGAGCCCATTCACTATGGCGTACGGCACTAAGGCAGTGATACCAATTGAGCATTTAGTTCCAACCGTTAGAAGCTTAGCGTGGAATCAAGAGTAGAGTGATAGAATGTTAAGATTTAATCTTGATCTACTGGAGGAGAAAAGGGATGCAGTTGTAATAAGGCTTGTTTCTTATCAGCAGACGCTAATAAATAGCCATAACAAGAGGGTGAAGCATAGAGACTTCGCCCTTGGCGATCTGGTTCTAAAAAGGAAGGTGGGGATAGTCAAAAAGATGTTTTCGCCATGGGAAGGTCCATACAGGATTGCAAAAGTCATAGGGAAGGGGGCATACATCCTGGAGACCATGGTAGGAAGGTTGGTCAGTAAACCATGGAATGCCACGTCTCTGAAAAGGTATTACCAGTAGAAGTAGAATTCAATTCAGAAAAGTATGCTCGTTTTGACTTACATACTTGCAAGTGTACAAAATTCTCAAGTTTTATTAAAAAAAAAAAAAAAAAAAAAAAGAAAAGAAAAAAAAAAGAAAAAAAAAAGAGAGTTTATTTTGGTTAAGATTAATTGGCATTCTTCCCACATAGCAGAGCAAGTGGTAGTTGGCACTATAAGCTGAATGCCAAACACTTGCTCAAAAATAAACTTATGTCGAGTGGCAAGTGGCATTCTAGCCGAGCGCCAGGCACTTAGCAATGTCAGTGGCAGCTGGTATTACAAGCCGAACGCCAAACACTTGCTCAAAAATAAACTTATGCCGAGTGGCAAGCAGTATTCTAGCCGAACGCCAGGCACTTAGCAATGTTAGTGGCAGTTGGCACTACAAGCCGAACGCCAAACACTTGGTCAAAAATAAACTTATGCCTAGTGGCAAGTGGCATTCTAGCCGAGCGCCAGGCACTTAGAAATGTCAGTGGCAGCTGACACAACAAACCGAACGCCAAACACTTGCTCAAAAATAAACTTATGCCGAGTGGCAATTGGCATTCTAGCCAAGCGCCAGGTACTTAGCAATGTCAGTAGCAGCTGGCACTACAAGCCGAACGCCAAACACTTGCTCAAAAATAAACTTATACCGAGTGGCAAGTGGCATTCTAGCCAAGCGCCAGGCGCTTAGCAATGTCAGTGGCAGCTGGCATTACAAGTCAAACGCCATACACTTATGAAAAGTGAAGTTTAAAAATTGAAACTTGAAATTAAAGGGAAAAGTCAGGTATCAAGTTACCATATCATCTAGAATTGAAGAATGGAAGTTTTGCCAAAAATAGGTATTATCATTCCCTGTTCCTTTATTACAAAACAATCCTGAGTTACATGGCTTGATGTTTTGAGGATACATGAAGATATATTCCAAAAAAAAACTGTTGCAAAAGATTGCAGAATGCTAGTTGGCACGATCTTGTCCAAGCTATGACTCGTTGTTTCCCCTATCATTACCCTCTGGCCTATTGTGGTCCTTTTCATTCTTAGCTGTACCATCATCCTATTTTGAGCTTAAGATGTAACTTTGTAAAAGCATGCATTGTGCGTTGTATTGGAAGTTCCATTGTCAGTTAAATTGCATTGATATCATAAATTGTATTTTAATGTTCAAATATAGTTTAGGAATGACCCTATAGATTCATTTTGAACATAGACGTTAGGTGGCATGACCCACTCTTGTTGTTTTCGTATTTTGGATTTCAAGTTGAAGACTTTGAGAATCTATATCTAATTGTTTTGTATAACATGTTTCCATGTTGTTTGAATTGCATGAACAATGTGACTATGCTAGAAATGATCTAGGTAGCTTAGGATGATTCCTAAGTCTCACTTGACATGGACGTTAGGTGGCATGAGCCCCTTTAACATGTTTCACCCTAAGGTGATAAAACTGTAAAACGCTAGCCGGTGCATGCTCATCTCCTACGAGTACCTTTATGTTACTCACCCCTACGTTATTGGGGTATATTTCAGGTACAGGACTTAAGACTTGAAGATTTCATTGCCTTGGATCGTTTGGTTGCTTTATATATCAAACTTGTATTCTTTGATTCTACGTATGTAAAGTGTACATAAGTACACTCCTTTTAATGCATTTGACATGTAGGACATGAGGCTAAGGGCCAAGCAAGTTTATATTTGCACTTGAATTCAATTGGTGCCATATTTTGCTTGAAAATGTATTTTTATCAACTACGGAGGCTTTGTGTGATGACCCTGGTTTTTAGGCTAGCATGTCCGGTGATGAACCGTAAGGATAATCCGATAACGGATCTGATATGCGGAAGCGAAAACAGAAAACAAGACTCTAAGAAGTCAAAGTGACCTTCCATGAGGTCGAGGAACTCAATGAGAACTGATGTGGAAGCAAAAGGTCAAAAATATGACAAATAAGCCCCCAAGGGCAAAATAGTCATTTATGAAAAATGTGGATTCGGGTGCCACCGAGCACACCGCTGGAAAGACAACAAAAAAATAATCAGGATGGACTCAAGAATCGCATGATTCGAAGTCCGGAAGAAGGAAAAATGGCCTGACGAAGAAAAACGAGCACTTAAGGCTAAAAGGGTAAACTGTTAATTATCCAAGAAGATCCTGGTGCAACCGAGCATACAGTTGGAAAGACAGCAAAAAATTAGTCAAGTTCAAAAAAAAGTTCACTCAATTTGGAGTCTGGACGAGGGAGAAAAAAGGGTTTGAAGTTGAGACGTCGCGGCGGCCCGACGAAGGCCATGGCGCACACGAAGCTCATGCGCGAGCCCACCGGCGCGCATGCCGGCGCCCAAGGACATGGCTGGTGGCAGCACTTGGCTGCTGCTATATTTTTTTTGATCTGCCCAAAACTGAGGCTTGAAACGGAGGTCAAGACGAGTTTTTCTAGAAAAACACGAAGAAGAAACCCCCCCTAAAATTGAGTTTTCTACCTGATTACATGAACGGAATTGAAAAAAACTCACTGTGAAATACCCAAAATGCCCCTAGATCAGAACTGAACAAGAGGGTTAAAAGTTGCTACAGTGACTGTCTGCAGCTGAGAACAAAAACGGACTAGAAGATGAATTTTTCTGGAAAAACACAAAGAAGAAACCCCCCTCAAAATTGAATTTTCTATACAACACGCATGAGAATTAAAAAAAAAATGCAATGTAGAATGCCCAAAATGCCACTCCATGAAATCTGGTCATGGAGGTCCAAAAAGCTGCTAAATTGAAAAACTAAGAGCTGAACTTCGTAAGCGATTTCCGCTATCAAGAAGACATTTTCTGGAAAAATATGGAAAAGAAACCCCCCCTAAAATCATGTTTTCTATTCAACCATGTTGAAAGAAGAAAATAAAACGACCTTGAAAAGTCTATAATGCCCCAAGATCAGAATATGCAAAAAAAAATGCGAAATGAATTCACAAGACGCTCAAAACACAAACGATAAGGTTTTGCCCGGAAACAACTACCCACGCAAATGTAACTTACCTATTTGGACGTGCTACAATGGTCCACGACTTAAAAATAGCACCGATACAAAATCCGACCCCCCAACGGGCAAAAAGGCAAAAATGGAACTTGGAATGAAAACTCGGAATCCAAAAATGCAAAACGGGATCAAATGACCGTTTGGCCCTTGGCCAAACTTCATACAAGATTAATAAGACCCTATGAAAGAACAAAAATGGAATTCCCACACCCGATGCAACCATGGTGAAGCAATGACTTGCGATTTTTCAAGATTTTCACAATATTTCATGAAGTTAAAAAGTTATATAGAATACAATACACATGTCATTGGCCTCCAGCCTTATCTCATACATGTCAAATACATTGAAAGGAGTGCACTTATGTACACATTACATACATGGAATCAAATATACATATTTTGACATATAAGTCTACAAAATAACATTTCATGCTAACATTTGCATGAAATGGAAACTTGAAAGCTACATGACATCCAAGGAATGCTAGGCGTCACGAACCAAGTCTTCGTACCTGAAATATGCCGCAGTATTGTAGGGGTGAGTAACATAAAGCTACTCGTAAGAGATGAGCATGCATCGACCTAACATTTTACAAATTTATCACCTTAAGGTGAAACATGTTAAAGGGGTTCATACCACCTAACGTCTATATCGAAATGAGACTCAGGGAGCATCCTAAGCTACCTTAGAGTGTTTCTAGCATAAATCACATCATCTATGCCATTTAAACAATATGAAAGCACGTTATACAAAGCAACAAGATATAGGTTCTTAAAGGTATTAACTTGCAATCTCGAATACAGAAATAACTAAAGTAATCATGTCACCTAACGTCTATATTCTAAATAAGTCTAAGGAATCATCCTAGGCCATGCTGAACAATCAAAACGCAAATTACAACTTCAATACAGTCTAACCACATAAAAACATATTATACAAGGCAACAAAATATAATTTCTTAAAGCTATCAGCTTGGAATCTAAAGCATGAAAACAACAGAAGTGGGTCATGCCACCTAACGTCTATGTTATAAATGAATCAATAGGATCAATCCTAAGCTTTATTAGAACGTTAAAACACAATTTTCAATATCGATGCAATTTAACCAACATTGGAACTTCCAATACAATGCATAAAGCACAATTTTGCAAAGTTAACATCCTGTAACTTAAAATGGAACGAAAAATAAGAAACAAGTTACAACATCATCTAGTTATCAACTTGAAAATGAAATGCAAAATCAAACAAAGTGGATACTCGGACGTCACGTCGGATCAGACCAACAACATAGTTACTTTAGGGTTACTAGCCCATGGGTAACCTCCCTATGTGCGCACTAGACTATATAAAGGGACTATCCCCCGTACTAGAACCACGTCTTAGCCATAACCAAACAACGACATCCCCAAGTTTCCAAAATCAACAAGTTGTGCAACAACGCATATATCAACAGGATTATGCAAGATAATCAACTATCTACCAAGCACAACCAAATATGGAAACCATTACAATACATGCTCTAAGTCCACAAATAATATGATGTGATGATTGTCGAATCTTCAGTGTGCGATTCGTTACACGCTATGCATGAATGATGTTAAATACGAAATGTGCAAATCATTACACAAGGCAACAATATATTTAATAAGGAAAACATATTCTTATGAGTATAAACATAGCAACTATGTTATCCAATGCTCAAAACATAACCAAATGAATATACAACAAGTCCATGTCCAGGATTCTGATATAGAAACGACTTTCAAACACAATTAAATCCATGGCTCAATTCGATAGAATTTAATTAAATAAAAATAATTAAATTCCCTAGATTCTAATTCAATTCCAAAAAACCTCAAATTATTACATATTAAAGAGCATGTCATGGTCATCACCTATATCCATTCTAAAACTCAATTAGGTTATTGGAACAATAAAGTAGAACTCTAATTAAATCATGCTAATTTAATTACCAAGGTGCTAAAGCAACTTCAAATGGTCCACAATTAATATATACTAGTAAACAAGTCATGGCCAATACAAATATCAAGTTAAAATCTTAATTAAGCTAATGGAACCACAAAATAGATTATAATTAATTCTTTTAATTAAAATCTCTAGATTTTCAAACTTAACCAAATCCTGTCAATTTAACGTATCTTCGAGAACATGCCAAGGACTAATGAAATATCACATTACAAGCTTATTTCATGCAAGTTACACCTATGTAAATTAAACTTTCACTAAAGTTAAATATAAAATAAAGGTTGCAATTCTCATGCAATTAATCCCAATTTAATCTATGTGAACAACCACACCAAAGCTTAATTTTCTAGCATGCCACAATTCAATTCCAAGTTGCATATCACCATGAGGATTAAATCTTAAACATGGAATTTAATTAAATAAAGGGTTTAAAAACCTAACCGAATATTCTAAATCAAATATATGTGACGCTATATGGCATGTAAATCAAGAATATTAAGTTGGAATTCAAATAGAGTGAATAGTGCACTCGGGGCAAATTAATTAATTAAATTAATTAATAATTACTAATTTTCAAAACACCTCCAATTGCTTTCAAATTCAACTATGTTGGAGAGCATGCTAAGGCCTAATTTAATATGCTAACACGTATTGATTTCAAGATAGTTAAGGCCATGTGAATTAATCGTTCACCTAAGATAAATATTAAATAAAATCTTTAATACTTATTCAAATGTTCCAATTTTAATACACGACAATGAGCATATCAAGGGGCAATATAAAATCATGCTACATGTTTAAAGCAAGTCATGAGTAACCGGAAAAATTAGATCCCGTACAAGAAAAATAAATAATAAAATCTCTAGATTTTATATTTAATCATGCAAACAAGTAGTATAAGCATCAATAGCATGTTATATAACAAGAATTAAACCTATAACACCTCCTACCTCAATTTGAGATGAAAACCTCAAAGGCCCACCGAAAAAAAAGTGTTCCGAATCCGCCGAAACCGAAGGGTTTTGTCAGGGACAACACGATCTAATAGAATCCCCAAGAAGCCCCATGAAAATCCAAACTTGGCCCCAAACCCAAACTCAAAACTTGGCCAAAAATGGTTTCTAATATGGGGTAATGGTAGAGCACGACGAGGCGAACAACAAATGCTAAGGCCGAAGGATTTCTACTAAAGAAATCAAGTGGAGGAGAAGAAAGAGTGAAGGCAGCCCCTTGGGCTCCCATGGCTGCCAGCCAAGAAGAGGAAGAAGTTCTGAAAATCTGATTTTAAAAATTAGGGCAACCTATTTATAGAAATTTCAAAAAGTGCCCCGCCGGGTCCGGAAAAGTGGATTTTGAGCAAACGCGCTTAAACGGCAAAACTCTGTGAACAAAAAAGATTTAAAATAAGAAAATATGTACAATGGAAGAAACGACATCAAAAATTGAGTCCCGAGCATAAAGTTATGCCTCGAACAAGTTTGGCAGCAACCGGGTCCAGAAACTCTGAAACTGGGGAAATATGACCAGAAGGAAATTCTATGAATTTACGAGTCAACGAAAAGTAAAAATGAATCCCGTACGAGGATCTAGGCTCCAGACGAGACATTTTTGCAATAACTTTCGTTAATTGCATAATGGCTTGTACAAAAAGGGTTAACTGCGAAATTGTCCCAGAATAAAAATATCTTCCAAAAGATATTTCCTTAGATGCCCCTAAAATAAAATATTTTCAAAAGATATTTACGAAAAATGCCCTAAGAAATGAAAAAGATTCTCAAGAATTGTGCATCCATGCCCCTGTGGGCACCGGGAGCAACCAGAGTACTTTCTTTCAAATGTAAAAATACGTATTTCGAGAAAACCACTCAAGATGAAGGCACGTGAAGTCAAAAACCAACTCCGAGCATGAGAAGTGAGGTTGTGCCAAAAACTGACAAACGGAGATAAGACAGAATAGGGAAAAGGACGAAATAGCGCATAGTGGCGAAAAAAAAATGTGAAAATCACTCGGTCCTCAAAGGAAGTTGTCAATCCATGGAAAAGAGTCTTAGGAACCAATTCCGAGCACTTGAGATGACACTAAGCAACATGAAACAGAGCTCAGAAAAGAAAATTAAACGAGAAAAATTCATTCGTAAAATTTCAGGAAAAAGGAAAGGAAGGCAAATGACCGGGTCGTTACAACCTACCCTCCTTAAAGGAATTTTGTCCCCGAAATTAGGAACATACTAGAGAGAATAGAATAATGACGGAACAAAAGGTCAAATCAAAGGACAGCTCACAATGCACTGAAGGACAAATCCTGAAGTCTAAAGATCAACTGAAAGAACACGAAACCATGAACTGAGACAACACCTCATACAAACCGGCACGTTAACTCAACGTCAACCACCGAGAGAATCCCAAGACAAAGGAATGTTAAATCACAATGGAAGGAGAGAGTGACAAGGCTGTACGAACAGCAACCAGAACCTGCCCACACTTACTAGTCAACAAGGTAGGATGACGGTATAAGGCACTAGTCCGTAACATACCCCAAACCAGGTCAACTCTGAGAAAACTTTTTATACGAATGACATCAATGTCAGAATGATCATTACCAAAAGCACTGCAAGAACCAGACATCTACGAAAGTTGGGGTAGCTAATCCCAAAACTCTGACAATAATGACACTGGCACCATTACGCTTAAGGCCTTAGATCTAGAAGCCACAAAGGAAAAGGAAATGAAACGGTGTCTCCCTGGCACACATCTCACTCCACCAAACAAGGATTGCGATTCTACGCTCACATGAGCCTTACTCACATCAACAAAATAACAAGAAGGTTCCCGACATGGGTCCTTACAGAATGAATTTCTCCTATCCAAGGAAGAAACTCGTGAAACAAGAATGCATCCAAGGAATACGACAGATCCTAAGAGACAATGCCAAAACCAGACATAAAAGTAAACACATGCAACATAGCAATGGACTATCTACTCAAGGTGCCACATAAAAATCAAAACATTTTATCAAGAAGCACATATACACATAAAGTATGCTTAACAAATAATAGATGTCTTAAAACACCTAAGCATGGAATATGTTATCATACAAGACATGTTATCAAATAAAGCATGTTATCAAGATATAAATGACATATCAAAGCAAAACAACGTGAGCATGATATGCACCCAAAACCCGTCGTCCAAGGTATTCGAACCCGGATGCTCTGATACCACCTGTGATGACCCTGGTTTTTAGGCCAGCGTGTCTTGTGATGAACCGTAGGGATAATCCGATAACGGATCCGATATGCGGAAGCAAAAACAGAAAACAGGACTCTAAGAAGTCAAAGTAACCTTCCATGAGGTCGTGGAACTCAATGAGAACTGATGCGGAAGCAAAAGGTCAAAAATATGACAAATAAGCCCCCAAGGGCAAAATAGTCATTTCTAAAAAATGTGGATTCGGGTGCCACCGAGCACACCACTGGAAAGATAACAAAAAAATAATCAGGATGAACTCAAGAATCGCATGATTCGGAGTCCGGACGAAGGAGAAATGGCCTGACGAAGAAAAACAAGCACTTAAGGCTAAAAGGGTAAACTGGTAATTATCTAAGAAGATCCGGGTGCAACCAAGCACACCGTTGGAAAGATAGCGAAAAATTAGTCAAGTTCAAAAAAAAGTTCACTCGATTTGGAGTCCGGACAAGGGAGAAACGAGGGTTTGAAGTTGAAACGTCGTGGCGGCCCGACGAAGGCCATGACGCACACAGCGCCCATGCGCGAGCCCACCGGCGTGCATGCCGGCGCCCAAGGACATGGCTGGTGGCAGCCCTTGGCTGTTGCTACATTTTTTTTGATCTGCCCAGAACTAAGGCTTGAAACGGAGGTCAAGATGAGTTTTTCTGGAAAAACACGAAAAAGAACCCCCCCTAAAATCGAGTTTTCTACCCAATCTCGAGGACGGAATCAAAAAAAATCATTGTGAAATACCCAAAATGCCCCTAGATCAGAACTGACCAAGAGGGTTAAAAGTTGCTACAATGACTGTTTGCAACTGAGAGCAAAAACGGGCTAGAAGATGAATTTTTCTGGAAAAACATAAAGAAGAAACCCCCCTCAAAATTGAATTTTCTACGTGACTAGTGAGAGAATTAAAAAAAAAAAAAGCAATGTAGAATGCCCAAAATTCCACTCCATGAAATCTGGTCATGGAGGTCCAAAAAGCTGCTAAATTGAAAAACTGAGAGCTGAACTTCATAAGTGATTTCCGCTATCAAGATGACATTTTCTGGAAAAACACGAAAAAGAAACCCCCCCTAAAATCATGTTTTCTATTTAACAATGTTGAAAGAAGAGAATAAAACCACCGTGAGAAGTCTATAATGCCCCTAGATCAGAATATGCAAAAAAAAAAATGCGAAATGAATTCACAAGAGGCTCTAAACACAAACGATAAGGTTTTGCCCTGAAACGACCATGCACGTAAACGTAACTTACCTATTTGGATGTACTACAATGGTCCACGACTTAAAAATACCACCGATACAAAATTCGATCCCCCAACGGGCAAAAAGGCAAAAATGGAACTTGGAATGAAAACTCGGAATCCAAAAATGCAAAACGGGATCAAATGACCGTTTGGCCCTTGTCCACACTTCATACAAGATTAATAAGACCCTATGAAAGAATAAAAAAGGAATTCCCACACCCGATGCAACCATGGTGAAGCAATGACTTGCGATTTTTTAAGATTTTCACAATATTTCATGAAGTTAAAAAGTTGTATAGAATACAATACACATGTCATCGGCCTCCGGCCTCATCTCATACATGTCAAATACATTGGAAGGAGTGCACTTATATACACATTACATACATGAAATCAAATATACATATTTTGGCATATAAGTCTACAAAATAACATTTCATACTAACATTTGCATGAAATGGAAACTTGAAAGCTACACGATATCTAAGGAATGCTAGGTGTCACGAACCAAGTCTTCGTACCTGAAATATGCCGCAGTATCGTAGGGGTGAGTAATATAAAGCTACTCGTAGGAGATGAGCATGCATCGACCTAACATTTTACAAATTTATCACCTTAAGGTGAAACATGTTAAAGGGGTTCATGCCACCTAACGTCTATATCGAAATGAGACTTAGGGAGCATCCTAAGCTACCTTAGAGTATTTTTAGCATAAATCACATCATCTATGCCATTTAAACAATATGAAAGCACGTTATACAAAGCAACAACATATAGGTTCTTAAAGGTATTAACTTGCAATCTCGAATACAAAAACAACTAAAGTGATCATGTCACCTAACGTCTATGTTCTAAATAAGTCTAAGGAATCATCCTAGGCTATGCTGAACAATCAAAACTCAAATTACAACTTAAATGCTGTCTAACCACATACAAGCATATTATACAAGGCAACAAAATACATGTGACGACCATGGTTTTTAGGCCAGCTTGTCCTATGATGAACCGTAAGGATGATCCGATAACGGATCCAAATGCGGAAGCGAAAACAGAAAACAGGACTCTAAGAAGTCAAAGTGACCTTCCATGAGGTCGTGGAACTCAACAAGAACTGATGCAGAAACAAAAGATCAAAAATATGACAAATAAGCCCCCTGGGGCAAAACAGTCATTTCGAAAAATTGTAGATTCGGGTGCCACCGAGCACACCGCTGGAAGGACAACGAAAAACTAATCAAGATGAACTCAAGAATCGCATGATTCGGAGTTCGGACGAAGGAGAAACGGCATGACGAAGAAAAACGAGTACTTAAGGCAAAAGGGTAAACTGGTAATTATCTAGGAAGAACTGGATGCAACCGAGCACACCGTTGGAAAGATAGCCAAAAATTAGTCAAGTTCAACAAAAAATTCACTTGAATCGGAGTCCAGACGAAGGAGAAAAGCCCAAAAGAAGAATTGACGTCGCGGTGGCCCGACGAGGGGCCACGACAGCCCCATGTGCACGCCCATGCGCACGCCTATGCATGCCACGTGCACGTTGGTGCACGCATGGCTGGCAGCAGCAGCCCATAAAGCTGCTGTGGGGTTATTTTTCAAAAAAATCCAGAATAGAGGCTGAATTTGGAGGCCTAGATGAATTTTTTTGCAAAAACACAGAGAAGAAACCCCCCTCAAAATTGAGTTTTCTACGTGACTTATAAGAGAATTAAAAAAAAAAAATGCAATATAGAATACCCAAAATGCCCCTCTATGAAATCTGGTCATGGAGGTCCAAAAAGCTGCTATTTTGAAAAACTGAGAGCTGAACTTCGTAAGCAATTCCCGATATCAAGACGACATTTTCTGGAAAAACACGGAAAAGAAACCCCTCCTAAAATCATGTTTTCTATTCAACCATAGTGAAAGAAGAAAATAAAACCACCGTGAAAAGTCTATAATGCCCCTAGATCAGAATATGCAAAAAACGTGCGAAATGAATTCACAAGAGGCTCAAAACACAAACGATAAAGTTTTACCCAGAAACGACCATGCACGCAAATGTAACTTACCTATTAGGACATGCTACAATAGTCCACGACTTAAAAATACCACCGATACAAAATCCGACCCCCCAACGGGCAAAAAGGTAAAAATGGAACTTGGAATGAAAACTCAGAATTCAAAAATACAAAACGGGATCAAATGACCATTGGGCCCTTGGCCACACTTCATACAAGATTAATAAAACCCTATAAAAGAATAAAAATGAAATTCCCACACTCGATGCAACCATGGTGAAGCAATGACTTGCGATTTTTCAAGGTTTTCATAACATTTCATGAAGTTAAAAAGTTGTATAGAATATAATATACATGTCATTGGCCTCCGGCCTCATCTCACACATATCAAATACATTGAAAGGAGTGTACTTAAGTACACATTACATACATGAAATCAAATATACATATTTTGACATATATACATATTTTGACATATAAATCTACAAAATGACATTTCATGCTAACATTTGCATGAAATGGAAACTTGAAAGCTACACGACATCCAAGGAATGCTAGGCGTCATGAACCAAGTCTTCGTACCTGAAATATGCCGCAGTATCGTAGGAGTGAGTAACATAAAGCTACTCGTAGGAGATGAGCATGTATCGACCTAGCATTTTACAAATTTATCACCTTAAGGTGAAACATGTTAAAGGGGTTCATACCACCTAATGTCCATATCGAAATGAGACTCAAGGAGCATCCTAAGCTACCTTAGAGTGTTTGTAGCATAAATCACATCATCTGTGCCATTTAAACAATATCTAAGCACGTTATTCAAAGCAACAAGATATAGGTTCTTAAAGGTATTAACTTGCAATCTTGAATACAAAACAACTAAAGTGATCATGTCACCTAACGTCTATGTTCTAAATAAGTCTAAGGAATCATCCTAGGCCATGCTGAACAATCAAAACGCAATTTCAACTTCAATGTAGTCTAACCACATAAAAGCATATTATACAAGGCAACAAAATACAATTTCTTAAAGCTAAGCTTGGAATCTAAAGCACGAAAACAACAGAGGTGGGTCAGGCCACCTAACGTCTAAGTTATAAATGAATCAATAGGATCAATCCTAAGCTTTATTAGAACGACAAAACACGATTTTCAATATCGATGCAATTTAACCAACATTGGAACTTCCAATACAACGCATAAAGCACAATTTCGCAAAGTTAACATCCTGTAACTTAAAATGGAATGACAATTAAAAAACAACAAGTTACAACATCATCTAGTTATCAACTTGAAAATGAAATGTGAAATCAAACAAAGTGGATACTCGGACGTTACGCCGGATAAAACCGACAACATAGTTACTTTAGGGTTACTAGCCCATGGGTAACCTCCCTATGTGCGCACTAGACTATATATAGAGGGACTATCCCCCGTACTAGAACCACGTCCTAGCCATAGTCAAACAACGACATCCCCAAGTTTCCAAAATCAACAAGTTGTGCAACAACGCATATATCAATAGGAATATGCAAGATAATCAACTATCTACTAAGCATAACCAAATTTGGAAACCTATACAATACATGCTCTAAATCCACAACTAATATGATATGATGAATGTCGAATTTTCAGTGTGCGATTCGTTACACGCTATGCATGAAAGATGTTAAACACGAAGTGTGCAAATCATTACCCAAGGCAACAATATATTCAATAAGGAAAACATATTCTCATGAGTATAAACATAGCAACTATGTTATCCAATGCTCAAAACATAACCAAATGAATATATAACAAGTCCATGTCCAGGATTTTGATATAGAAACGACTTTCAAACACAATTAAATCCATACCTCAATTCAATAGAATTTAATTAAATAAAAATAATTAAATTCCCTAGATTCTAATTCAATTCCAAATAATCTCAATTTAATACATATTAAAGAACATGGCATGGTCATCACCTATATCCATTCTAAAACTCAATTAGGTTATTGGAACAACAAAGTAGAACTCTAATTAAGTCATGCTAATTTAATTACCAAGGTTCTAAAGCAACTTCAAATGGTCCACAATTAATATATACTAGTAAACAAGTCATGGCCAATACAAATATCAAGTTAAAATCTTAATTAAGCTAATGGAACCACAAAATAGATTTTAATTAATTTTTTTAATTAAAATCTCTAGATTTTCAAACTTAACCAAATGCTCTCAATTTAACATATCTTAGAGAACATGCCAAGGACTAATGTAATATCACATTACAAGCTTATTTCATGCAAGTTATACCTATGTAAATTAAACTTTCACTAAATTTAAATATAAAATAAAGGTTGCAATTCTAATGCAATTAATCCCAATTTAATATATGTGAACAACCACACCAAAGCTTAATTTTCTAGCATGCCACAATTCAATTCCAAGTTGTATATCACCATGAGGATTAAATCTTAAATATGGAATTTAATTAAATAAAAGGTTTCAAAACCTAACCGAATATTCTAAATCAAGAATATCAAGTCGGAATTCAAATAGAGTGAATAGTGCACTCGGGGCAAATCAATTAATCAAATTAATTAATAATTACTAATTTTCAAAACACCTCCAATTACTTTCGAATTCAACTATGTTGAAGAGCATGCTAAGGCCTAATATAATATGCTAACACATATTAATTTCAAGCTAGTTAAGGCCATGTGAATTAATCTTTCACCTAAGATAAATATTAAATAAAATCTTTAATACTTATTCAAATGTTCCAATTTTAATACACGACAATGAGCATATCAAGGGGCAACATAAAATCATGCTACATGTTTAAACCAAGTCATGAGCAACCGGGAAAATTAGATCCCATACAAGAAAAATAAATAATAAAATCTCTAGATTTTCTATTTAATCATACAAACAAGTAGTATAAGCATCACAAGCATGCTATATAACAAGAATTTAAACCTAGAACATCTCCTACCTCAATTGGAGATGAAAATCTCAAAAACCATCAAAATGGAACGGCTCCGAATCCGATGAAACTACTAGGTTTTGTCGGGGACAACGCCGTGAACATAACCCCCATGAAAGCCCCATCAAAATCATAACTTGACCTCAAAACCAAACTCAAGAAATGGTCAAAACTGAATTCTAATAAGGGGGAAAGGTCGAGCACGGCGAGAGGAATAACAAACGTTAAGGCCGAAAACTTTCCATCAAGGAAAAGTGAACCAAAAGAGGAGAGAGAAGATGGCAGCACCCCTTGGGCTGCCATGGGAGCTCTAGGTCGTGCATGAAGAGGGGAGAAGATGAAAAATGAAATATCTCACACCCCTTTTATAGAAATCTCAAAAAGTGCCCCGAACCGGCCCTGCCGGGTCTGAAAAAGTAAAATTTGAGCAGACGCACTCAAATGGCAAAACTTTGTGAATGAAAAAGATTTAAAATGATAAAATATGAACAACGGAAGAGACAGCATCAAAATCCAAGTCTCGAGCAGAAAGTTATGCCCAAAACAAGTTTGGCAAAAACTAGGGCCAGAAACCCTGAAACTGGAAAACATCGACCAGGAGGAAATTCCAAGAGTACACAACTCGACGAAATGTGAAAATGAATCCCGTACGAGGATCCAGGCTCAAAACAAGACATTTTGCAATAACTTTCATTAATTGCACAATGGCCCCTACAAAAAGGGTTAACTGCGAAATTGCCCCAGAATGAAAATATCTTCCAAAAGATATTTTCTTAGAAACCCCTGAAATAAAATATCTTCAAAATATATTTACAAAATACACCCCAAGAAAAGAAAATAATTTCAAAGAACCTTGCATCAATGCCCCTATGGACACCAGGAGCAACCAGAGTACTTTCTTGCAAAAGTAAAGATACGTATTTCATGGAAACCACTCAAGATGAAGGCACGTGAAGTCAAAAACCAACTCCGAGCATGAGAAGTGAGGTTGTGCCAAAAACTGACAAACGGAGATAAGATAGAATAGGGAAAAGGACGAAATAGCGCATAGTGTCAAAAAACGAAAAATGTGAAAATGACTCAGTCCCCAAAGGAAGTTGTCAATCTACGGAAAAGAGTCTCAGGAACCAATTCCGAGCACTCGAGATGACACTAAGCGACACAAAACAGAGCTCAGAAAAGAAAATTAAACGAAAAAAATTCATTCGTAAAATTTCAGAAAAAAAGGAAAGGAAGGCAAATGACTAGGTCGTTACAATACAATTTCTTAAAGCTATCAGTTTGGAATCTAAAGCACGAAAACAACAGAAGTGGGTCATGCCACCTAACGTCTATGTTATAAATGAATCAATAGGATCAATCATAAGCTTTATTCGAACGTCAAAACACAATTTCAATATCGATGCAATTTAACCAACATTGGAACTTCCAATACAACGCATAAAACACAATTTCGCAAAGTTAACATCCTGTAACTTAAAATGGAACGACAAATAAGAAACAACAAGTTACAACATCATCTAGTTATCAACTTGAAAATTAAATGTGAAATCAAATAAAGTGGATACTTGGACGTCATGCCGGATCAAACCGACAACATAGTTACTTTAGGGTTACTAGCCCATGAGTAACCTCCCTATGCGCGCACTAGACTATATAGAGGGACTATCCCCCGTACTAGAACCACGTCCTAGCCATAGCCAAACAACGACATCCCCAAGTTTCCAAAATCAACAAGTTGTGCAACAATGCATATATCAACAGGAATATGCAAGATAATCAACTATCTACCAAGCACAACCAAATTTAGAAACCTATACAATACATGCTCTAAGTCCACAAATAATATGATGTAATGAATGTCAAATCTTCAGTGTGCGATTCGTTACACGCTATGCATGAATGATGTTAAATACGAAATGTGCAAATTATTACACAAGGCAACAATATATTCAATAAGGAAAACATATTCTCATGAGTATAAACATAGCAACTATGTTATCCAATGCTCAAAACATAACCAAATGAATATATAACAAGTCTATGTCCAGGATTTTGATATAGAAACGACTTTCAAACACAATTAAATCTATGGCTCAATTCGATAGAATTTAATTAAATAAAAATAATTAAATTCCCTATATTCTAATTCAATTCCAAATAACCTCAATTTAATACATATTAAAGAACATGGCATGGTCATCACCTATATCCATTCTAAAACTCAATTAGGTTATTGGAACAACAAAGTAGAACTCTAATTAAATCATGCTAATTTAATTACCAAGGTTCTAAAACAACTTCAAATGTTCCACAATTAATATATACTAGTAAACAAGTCATGGCCAATATAAATATCAAGTTAAAATCTTAATTAAGCTAATGGAACCACAAAATAGATTTTAATTAATTCTTTTAATTAAAATCTCTAGATTTTCAAACTTAACCAAATGCTCTCAATTTAACGTATCTTAGAGAACATGCCAAGAACTAATGTAATATCACATTACAAGCTTATTTCATGCAAGTTACACCTATGTAAATTAAACTTTCACTAAAGTTAAATATAAAATAAAGGTTGCAATTCTAATGCAATTAATCCCAATTTAATATATGTGAATAACCACACCAAAGCTTAATTTTCTAGCATGCCACAATTCAATTTCAAGTTGCATATCACTATGAGGATTAAATTTTAAACATAGAATTTAATTAAATAAAAGGTTTCAAAACCTAACCGAATATTCTAAATCAAATATATGTGAAGCTATATGGCATGTAAATCAAGAATATCAAGTCGGAATTCAAATAGAGTGAATAGTGCAATCGGGGCAAATTAATTAATTAAATTAATACATAATTACTAATTTTCAAAACACCTCCAATTGCTTTCAAATTCAACTATGTTGGAGAGCAAGCTAAGGCCCAATTTAATATGCTAACACGTATTGATTTCAAGCTAGTTAAGGCCATATGAATTAATCTTTCACCTAAGATAAATATTAAATAAAATCTTTAATACTTATTCAAATGTTCCAATTTTAATACACGACAATGAGCATATCAAGGGGCAATATAAAATCATGCTACATGTTTAAACCAAGTCATGAGCAACCGGTAAAATTAGATCCCGTACAAGAAAAATAAATAATAAAATCTCTAGATTTTATATTTAATCATGCAAACAAGTAGTATAAGCATCAATAGCATGTTATATAACAAGAATTAAACCTATAACACCTGCTACCTCAATTTGAGATGAAAACCTCAAAGGCCCACCGAAAAAAAAGTGTTTCGAATCCGCCGAAACCGAAGGGTTTTGTCGGGGACAACACGATCTATATGAATCCCCAAGAAGACCCATGAAAATCCAAACTTGGCCTCAAACCCAAACTCAAAACTTGGCTAAAAATGATTTCTAATAAGGGGTAATGGTAGAGCACGACGAGGCGAACAACAAATGCTAAGGCCGAAGGATTTCTACCATGGAAATCAAGTGGAGGAGAAGAAAGAGTGAAGGCAGCCCCTTGGCCTCCCATGGCTGCCAGCCAAGAGGAGGAAGAAGGTCTGAAAATCTGATTTTAAAAATTAGGGCAACCTATTTATAGAAATCTCAAAAAGTGCCCTTAAAGGGCCCCGCCGGGTCCGGAAAAGTGGATTTTGAGCAAACGCACTCAAACAGCAAAACTCCATGAACAAAAAAGATTTAAAATAAGAAAATATGAACAACGGATAAAACGGCGTCAAAAACCGAGTCCTGAGCAAAAAGTTATGCCCTGAACAAGTTCGGCAACAACCGGGTCCAGAAACTCTGAAACTGGGGAAATATGACCAAAAGGAAATTCTATGAATTTAGGAGTCAATGAAAAGTGAAAATGAATCCCATACAATAATCCAGGCTCCAGACGAGACATTTTTGCAATAACTTTCGTTAATTGCACAATGGCCCTTACAAAAAGGGTTAACTGCGAAATTGCCCCAGAATAAAAATATCTTCCAAAAGATATTTTCTTAGATGCCCCTGAAATAAAATATCTTCAAAATATCTTTACGAAAAATGCCCCAAGAAATGAAAAAGATTCTAAAGAATTGTGCATCCATACCCCTGTGGGCACCGGGAGCAACCAAAGTACTTTCTTGCAAAAGTAAAGATACGTATTTCAAGGAAACCACTCAAGATGAAGGCACGTGAAGTCAAAAACCAACTTCGAGCATGAGAAGTGAGGTTGTGCCAAAAACTGACAAACGAAGATAAGACTGAATAGGGAAAAGGACGAAATAGCGCATGGTGGCGAAAAACGAAAAATGTGAAAATGACTCAGTCCTCAAAGGAAGTTGTCAATCCACGGAAAAGAGTCTTAGGAACCAATTCCGAGCACTCGAGATGACACTAAACGACATGAAACAGAGCTCAGAAAAGAAAATTAAACGAAAAAAATTCATTCGTAAAATTTCAGGAAAAAGGAAAAGAAGGCAATGACTGGGTCATTGCACTTTGTATGTTAAAACTTGTTAATGGAATGTAAAGAGGCTTTAGGCCATGTTGGTACATCTATTTTATCATATTGCATGCACTTGCATACTCACTTTGGCAAACAACACCATCCTTGATGAAACAAAAACTCTAAGTAGCATTTTTAGGGAGTTTTATACTATTCTGTTCCAGGGGCATTTTGGGTATTTCAAAATGCATTTTTTTCATTTTTCTTCAAGATTCACATAGAAAACTCAATTTTGATGGGGGTTTCTTTTTTGTGTTTTTCCAGAAAATGCCATCTTGAGCCTCAAAATTTTATTTTTTCCTGAAAAATCATTGCTGCCAGGTTTTTGCCGACTTTAGTGCAAATATACTTGGTACTATTCATCAACTTTTTTTTGAAAAGTGTGACGACCGATCCAAAACTTCCGGGGGTCTTGTGGGTGTATTTTAAGATTGTATTTTCAATTTAGGCAATTTAAAAACCTTCCGAAGCCCCATTTCCTTTCTTTGGGCAGTAGCTTGGAACGATTTTTGACCTCTAGACCTGATTTTCTTGAGGGTATTTTGGACATTTTATAATGTATTTTTTTTGTTTCTGTCCACAATTGGGGTAGGAAACTTGATTTTAGGGGGGGTTTCTTCTTTGAGTTTTTCCAGAAAAATCCGTTTAGATGCCCGTTATTACTCTCAGTTGCAGCAGTAGTAGGTTGACGGCACTGTAGCTTGTTTTTTACCTTTCTCCCTCATCCGGACTCCAAATTAAGTGAATTTTTTTTTTTAAATTGATTAATTTTTCATTTTATATCCAACAATGTGCTCGGTTGCATACAGATATTTCTATATAATTACCAGTTTATCCTTTTAGCTTTATTGCTCATTTTTCTTTGTTTTGTCGTTTATTCTTCGTCCGGAATCCGAATAATGAAATTCTTATGTCTATCATGATTAGTTTTTCATTGTCTTCCCAACAGTGTGCTCGATAGCACTTGAATCCACTTTTGTAAAATGACCATTTTGCCCCTAGGCTCCTTTTTGTCCGTTTTGAAACGACATTTCCGCATTTATTTTCCTTTAGGTTCCATGACCTCATTGAGGGTCACATTGGTGTCTTAGAGATGCATTGTATCTCTAGAAACTGTTGTTTCACCTTTCCCTTTCGCATTTCGAATCCGTTATCGGGTCATCTTTTGGTCATCACTGACGCACCGGGTTTACAAAACTTGGGTCGTCACATGGCCACATTGCATACTCATATTTTTTGCATATTTTTAGGCTTTAGTCCGATGACACACCAAAGATCAAAGTTGTAAGTTCCAAGATTCAATCAAAGTTCTTCATGTTTTGTTGTTTATTTACGTTCTTCAAAGTTATTCATGTTCTGTTGTTTATTTTCTGATTTGCATATTTGCATATTTCATTGATTATCTTTCTGTTTTTAATATTCTGTTTCTATCATAATTCATTATCAGTTATTTATCCTGGGTGCTTATGGTATCGGAGCCAGCAGGTGGTGATTAATACCATTTAACCTTTCTACATTTCTGATTCCGGACGGTCATTTAGGTAAGGTTCAATGAGTTTTTTCAACCAAAGCATGTCTTCTGCATCAACAACTCCTCTAGGAGGAAGAGTGATAGTTAACCAAGAAGAACAGCATATTGATAGTGGTTAGAGTGATCAATGGAATACTTAGAATATACCTAAGGTTCCCATTGGGGATATTTACAAATCCTCAACTTTCAACCTCAAAATAGGATACTCCATCAAAACTGTAGAACAAACCATTTCTCTCAAAAACCCTTTTGAAGTCATCCAACTATTGCAAAAAAGAGCCATAGTCGAACACAAGAAGAAGTACAATTTCCTACATATAGGGCTTGTCTAAATTACAGTTAAACCTCTTACCTCAAGAGGACTTAACACTGCTATCATGCTTACACTCAGAGATTGTAGCCATCTCAATTTTGAAACATTTTTGTTAGGAGTTTGCCAAACTAGCCTTTTGATGGCCCACAATACTTCAATTTTTTTCCAAATTATTCAGTAGCTCTTGATGATCCAACAATCCTCCATACTTTAACCCTCAATGTCTCAAGTAGTGGTTATGAAATGATGGATGGAGCCATACCTTTCAATGTTGTCTATATAGTCCATTACAAAGTCTATACTACTTAGGTCAGTTCCCATGCTCTTTGTGAGTCTCCCAAAGGCGAAACCCTTCTTTTCCATACTAGGGATGAAAATTCACACACTTATGTTCGAAAAACCATCACATGGAATGAAGTCACCTTCCTTGAAGAATGGACTCTCGAACATGCAGCTCCTCCTTTAAAGATTGAGATTAAACGGTTGGAACAAATATCTCAATTTTCTAATGGAATGGTAAAGGTTAGATTTAATTCTAACAGGCCTAATAGACTTTCTATCCAAGAAATAGAAAGACCTAGATCATCTTTTTCTCATGCTTCTTTCCCTCACAGAAACTATTCAAAAATCCCTTTTAGAAAATCATTTTCTGGAACACCTACAAGACATCCAAACCTCATTGGAGTTAAAAATAAAGAAGTTGCTAACCCAGTTTACCAGGACAATGTAAGCGTACAGACTGAAGATGAAAACATCCCTCCTTTTCACTGCAATCCTTTACCTACCAAACTTGACCCTCAAAACAAAGATCTGCAAGATCCTCCTCTAAATAAAGATCCTCAAGATTTTCCTCCATCACCAAGCCATTCTTAGTTTGAAGATCCAAACCGACAGATTCATCAACTTTATGTGATCGAGAAGATCTATGAAATTGATAAACAATTCCTGCGCAAAGACTTCTATTCCAACACTAATGATACTAAGAGGCAATGGTATTTTAAAACTTTTTCTTCTCAAAAAACCATTGAGATTAGGGAAGAGTGGTATACTTTTTGCGTACACCACAAGTTCTCGGCCCCTTTCTTTACATGGTTTGAAAAATATTGTCTTGACAACGATACTGATTTTCCCTTCTCAACAATCAAATTCTTAAACGTCACATCCAAATCCACAACCACATGGAAAATGTCTAGAAGTGAAGCCATTGAAGCCATCCACCCCCCAGCTGAGGCAATCGAATTCAAGACAAAGGCAGCAGGAAGCCATTGAAGCCATCAACCCCCCAGCTGAGGCAATCGCATTCAAGACAAAGGCAGCAGGAACGGTCATACTTACTGCTTCTCCTTTTAAGACAAAGGCAGTAACCACAGATAATACTCCATCCACAACCTGTAATGTCTGAAGCATCATGAAACAAAATAACTACACGAACCAGCACCTCCACAGACACTTGGCGCTTAGCTTTCTCGAGTAGAAACCTTACTTCAGAAAGAACAAATCATCCCCATTCAATCTGATAATGCTCCCCCTTTTATACCCCATGAAATCCCCCTACATTTGTTTAAACAATTATCAAAGCATAGTGCCATTGAAGAAGCGCAGGACAGGATTAAGCGAATCGAATCCCTTATGGCTTCCTCGACTACGATTCTTGATATGCCTGAACGACCTAATAGAACCATCAATACTCTTCACCAAGAAATTGGTACTGATACTGAAATTAATGAAATTACCGAGGTCTTCCAGAACCAGCTTATCAATACCTTAGAACCAACTTATTCTCAAAACTACTATCCCAAGCCTACTTTCCCTGACCTCCAGATCGAAGAACGAGGCCAGTTCTCCCAAGCTGCTTATCCATTTATGAATAGAACATAGATGGCAAAACTGAGTATCACATTCTTATTACACTTCAAGAAATGACAATGGTCAGTACTACTTACAAGACCAAGAAAGACTCATCTGATCATGTTATAGCACAACTCTTAGTAGGAGGATTCACAGGTCAACTCAAAGGATGGTAGGATAATGTCCTCACTCTGGATAAACGCTATACCATTCTTTACTCTGTTAAAATAACTCCCAAAGGAACAACGATCAAAATAGAATAGGTGCAAATATAAAAGATGCAGTTGCTACACTAATTTTCTATATCGTTAAACAATTCCTTGGTGACCTCTCAATTATTGGGGACAAGACCTCAGAAATCCTAGCGAACCTTAGATGCCGCAAACTCCAGGATTTCTAATGGTATAAAGACGTTTTTCTCTCAAAGGTCCTGTAATGACCCGGATTTTTCGGATAAATTGTTTCCGTGGATCTTTTCCTTTCTGAGTTCAGTTTCACGTCGCTTCGTATCGTGTTGAGTGCTCTGGAGTTATTTCTAAGACTCTTTTCTGTGGATTAACAACTTCCTTTGAGGACCGAGTCGTTTCCACATTTTTCGTTTTTCGACACTATGCGCTATTTCATCTTCTTCCCTATTTCGTCTTTTCCCCGTTTGTCACTTTGTTTGCATAACCACACTTCTTGTGTTCGGAGTTGGTTTCTAACTTCGTGTATCTTCATTCCTAATGATTTCTATGAGATACGTATCTTTACTTTCGTGAGAAAGTACTCTGGTTGCTCCTAGTGCCCATAAGTGTAAAGTTCTTTGGAAACTTTTTCTTTTCTTGGGGTGTTTTTCATAAATATCTTTTGAAAATATTTTATTTTAGGGGTATCTAAGAAAATATCTTTTGGAAGATATTTTCATTCTGGGGCAGTTTCGCAATTTTCACTTTCTTGTGGCGCCATTGTGCAATTAATAAAAGTTATTGCTCAATTCCTTGTTTTGAGCCTGGATCCTCGTATAGGATTCATTTTCACATTTCGTCTAGTCATGGACTCTTAGAATTTCCTCCTAGACGATGTTTTCCAGTTTCAGGGTTTTTGGCCCCAATTTGCGCCAAACTTGTTTTGGGCATAACTTTCTGCTCAGGACTCGATTTTTGACACCATTTCTTCCGTTGTTCATATTTTCTCATTTTGAATCTTTTTTGTTCACGGAGTTTTGCCATTTGAACGCATCTGCACGAATTCCACTTTTCTGGACCCGGCAAGTCCCGTTTGGGGCACTTTTTGAGTTTTTCTATAAATAGGAGATCTTAGAAAGAAAAATCAGATTTTTCTCTCTCTCTCCTCTCTCGGCCGGTCCAAGCTCCATCCATGGCTGCCATCTTCTCTCTCCTCTTTTGGACTTCTTCCCTTCATTAAAAAGTGGTGATGCCTTTGTGTTTATTGTTCCCCTCGGCGAGGCCTTCGATTCCAACCGATTGGAATCTCTTTTTGGCCATTTCTTGAGTTCGGGTTTGAAGTCAAGTTGTGTTTTTGATGGGGCTTCCTTGGGATTCATGTTCGTGGTGTTGTCCTCGACAAAACCTAGGAGTTTCTTCGAATTCGGAGCCAATTTATTTTGGTGGGGATTTGAGATTTCATCTCAAATGGAGGTAGGGAATGTTTTAGGATTTCTTGTGTGTTGTATTGTGTATTTTCCATGATTATACAACTTATATATGTGCCTTGTATCAAATCTAGAAAGTTAGTAATTTTTATTTCTTTGTATAAGATTTAAAATTCATGATGATATATGACTTTAATTTGAATTGTGGCATGGTAAAAACTCTTGTTTTAATATGTTGGTTAACATATATTAATTTGGGATTAAGTAAATAAGAATTGCTCTTTTTAATTAATATTTATCTTTTGTGAAAGATTTAAGTTCATGGCCATACCTTGCATGGAATTGAGTTGTGTTATGCTTCTAAATTAAGTTTTGGCATGTTTGTTAACATACTTTAATTTGAGAGCATTTGGTTGAGTTTGGAAATCTAGAGACTTTAATTAAGGGAATTAATTAAAATCTATTTTGGTGGTTTCATGAGCCAATTAAGCTTGTGTGTGAATATATGTAATGACCATGATATGTCTATTAACATATATTAAATTGGGGCCAATTGGAAATGATTTAAAATCTAGAGAGTTTAATTATTTTGATGTAATTAAATTCTATCTTGTGTATCCATAGATCTAATCATGTTTTGGAAGTTGTTTCTATTTTTAAAACATGGATTTAGACTTGTGATGTATTCACTAGATTGTATTATATGCATTAAAGAGCATTGTTGTTAAATTTATATTCATGAGAGTATGTTTCTATATGAATATATTGTTGACTTGTGATTTCGTAACATTATGGATATGAAATGCTTATTATGCACAATTGAGAGTTATATTGCTAAGTTGTTACTATGTAGTAGTAATGTGTATAAGTTGTTAACTTATTTATTTTGGAGTTGCTTGGGACATTGTTTAGCTGTGATGGCTAGGGTTTGGCTCTAGTACGGGGACAAGAGTCCTCTAAGTCAAAAGTTCGCGCGTTGGGTACGCTGCCTGGGGGTTAGTAGCTCCAAATTTGCCCTATAAAGTTCGCGCATTGGGTAGGCTGCCTGGGGGTTAGTAGCTCCAAATTTGCCTTGTCTCGATGGAAATCCGAGCTGTGATGTCCAAGTCTCCCACTATTTGTTTTCGCATTCAATTCCAAGTTAACAATCATGTTTACCTTATTAACTTGTGATTTTAGCTATTGGCGATTTTGATGTTGTTAAGTACATCCATACTAAATTGTTATATTTAGTTGATTTCACACTTTTAGATTTCTAGTTGATAACTTAGAGAATCAATGTCTTGATGTGTGGTATTAGATATTCTAATTATGCTAAATTGTTATATTTAGTTGATGTTGCATTTTAGGCTTCAAGTTGATAACCTTGAGAATCTATATGTTGTTGCTTGTGTAAGGATGCTCCTATGTTGTTGCTTTGTGTAAGCATGAACCTATGTTGCAAAAATTGCATGAACGAGGTGATTGATGCTAGAAATGATCTTAGGTAGCTAGGATGCTCCTTGAGTCTCACCTTTGACATAGACGTTAGGTGAATGAACCACAATGATTAAATCATGCAAACTTGTAAAATGTAAGTCGATTCATACTCATTTCCTACGAGTAGCTTTATGTTACTTACTCCTACGATACTGGGGCATATTTCAGGTACAAGAATCAAAGTTGAGGTCTTTATTATGCTTGGATGGTTTGTGGACTTGGAGACTTCCATTTTTGTGAAGGTTAGCTTGGAATGCCAATTATAGTCTTATATGTCAACATGTGTACATTTGATTCCTTATATGTAATGTGTACATGAGTACACTCTTTACGATGTACTTGACATGTATGAGACGAGGCCGGAGGCCAATGACATGTAATTTGTATCCTATATAAATTTTGATTTCATGGAATATTATGAAAGTATTGAAAAATATTGAGTTTTTGCTTCACCATGTTTGCATTGGGTGTGGGAATTCCATTTTGATTCTTCCATTAGCATTCATTAATCATGGATGAAGTATGGCCAAAGGCCAAACGGCATTTTGAAACCATCTCATGATTTTAAATTCCAAGTTTTCGTTTCAAACTTCGTTTTTGGCATTTTGGCCGTTGGGGGGTCATATTTTGTATCGGTCATATTTTTGGGCCATGGACCATTATAGCATGTCTTACTAGGTAAGTTACGTTTGCGTACATGGTCGTTTTCGGGAAAGGATTCTTCTTTGGTGAAATGAGCCTCCTACGGATTCATTTTTCACTTTTGTTGCATATTCTGACCTAAGGGTATTTTGAGAATTTTCTTTAGGAAATAAATTCTGTTCTTCACATGGTTGATTAGAAAATAGGATTTTAGGGGGGGTTTCTTTTTTGTGTTTTTCCAGAAAATGCCATCTTGGCATCAAAAATTGCATCTGAAGTTCAGCTCTCAGTTTTTAAATTTAGCAGCTTTTTGGACCCTCTGGACCAGTTTTCTTGGGAGGGCATTTTGGGCATTTCAAATTGCATATTTTTTGATTCTTCTCAATGGTCACATAGAAAACTCGATTTTGAGGGGGGTTTCTTCTTTGTGTTTTTCTAGAAAATGTCATCTAGGCCCTTAAATTTCCATTTTTTCCGGAAAAACCCCTGCTGCCAGGTTTTTGGGTCGCACCCTTACTGCCCCTTCACATCTAAATGGTTACGAGGGGTTTCGTAACCGGTTAGATGAGTGTGGGCAGCGTTTTTGTCACTGTTTATGGCCTTCTAACCGGTTAGATAGGCCATCTAACTGGTTAGATGTTCTTGGTTGTCCTCTTTTGGACCGTTTTGCCCCTTCTTCTTCCGTTAGCCATATCTTCTTCATCCGGATTCCAAATCAAGTGATTCTTGAGTCGAAATTCATTAATTTTTCGTTGTCTTTCCAATGGTGTGCTTGGTGGCACCCACTTTTAAGCTAGAAATGATGATTTTTCCCCTAGGTTCAATCTTGTTTGTTTTTGAAACGATGCTTCCCCATTTGATTCCTTTTGGGTTCCGTGACCTCGTTAAGGGTCATAATGGTGTCTTAGAGCCATGTTGTATCCCTAGAGACCATTGTTTTGTCTTTTGCATCCACACTTCGGATCCGTTATCGGGTCATCTTTCGGTTCATCACTGACGCACCGGGTTGAAAAACTTAGGCCATCACAGGTCCTCCCCAGGACTGATTGTAACCAAGCCTTTTGGAAAGAAAAGTTTATTGCTGGACCCCCCAATCTTTTTGCTGAAAGAATTCGCAAGCATTTCAGATCAAAACATAATGGCCATATTCCTTATGATTCCCTCACCTATGGTGACATCATCAGTACCATCACAGCTGAAGGAATTAGTCTCTGTATTAATTTCAAACTTCAACAGCAAATCAAGCATGAGAATGCCACTAGCAAAAAGGAATTAGGATATTTTTGCCAACAATTCGGCTTCAAAAACCTAACCCCTCCTTCCAAACGAAAAAGTCATAACCGCTACGAGAAGCCTTTTTCCAAGAGATACGACAACAGGTCACGGTACAACAAGAACCAGCCCTCCTTTACGGATAAATACCTTTCCTCAGAGAAAAATATACAGAAAAACGCTCCTCCTCCAAAACATTTTCAAAAGAAGCCTGCCACTTCAAAAGCAGAAATAAAATGCTTCAAGTGTGGCAAGTTGGGTCATTACAAACGTGATTGCAGAACCAAATAGAAAATCAATGAGCTTAATCTCCCTGAAACTGTCAGAAGCCAATTGATGCAAATTATTTTAAACTCTTCAGATAAAGAATCTAAACATGATATCAATGGTATTCAAGAGGATGATTATCATACTGATACAGATTATGATTCTAATTCTTCCAACCCATCTTTGGATGACCAACCTATCAAAACCAAATACATTTGTATGATTACCAAGGATCAAGAATTCATGCTGGAACTCATTGATAAAATTGAGGATCTTAATCAGCGCAAAGAATGCCTGATCAAATTCACCAACAGCATTGGCCAAAGGAATGAGAAGACTCCCGCTATTATACCAAACACTTACAACCTTACTGATATCTTTGAAAGATTTGGTACACAACCCCAGATGCCAATTACGATTGAAGACCTCTATAAAGAAATCAAACAAACCAAATAAGAGATTCTAATCCTAAAGCAAGAGGGCAAGGCTTTGAAAGATTCCACTAGTCATGATATTCTTACCCTCAGAAGCCAAATCCTTTTTCAACAATCCCAAATAAATGCCCTAATACCTAAGTCCTCCGCAAAACTTGAACAACAAGTTTCTGAAAATCTTACCAAGGATAATCAGACTTACATCAACCTTCTTACCCAAATAACATTCTAGAAATGGTATATTAATCTGAAAATTGTCATCAATAAAGACTTTACCATTCATACAGTAGCCCTCATTGACTCTGGTGCTGATCTCAATTGTATTAATGAATAACTTATCCCTACGAAATACTTTGAGAAAACCAAAGAATGACTTCCAGGTGCTAATGGTTCACGACTCACTGTTCAGTACAAGTTAACCAAAGCCCATGTTTGTAATCAGGGTATTTGTATTAGACACCTTTCATCCTTATCCAAGACCTCAATACCCCTGTTATTTTAGGAACTCCATTTATTTCTCTTCTTCACCCATTCAAAGTTGATAGCCAGGGCATTTCAACAACTCTAGTCAGACAAGAAATTTGCTTTCCTTTTGCCCATCCTATAGACACCAAGGATCTCAATACCATCAAGGATTCTTATGTTACTAAGATCCCAGCTGTCGACAGGATTGAAAGCAAAACGAAGCATTTAGATTTTCTCAAACAATAACTGACCTTCAAACAAATTAATGAACGGCTCAGTCACAAAAGTCTCCAAGGCTCTATTCAAAGGTTTAGATCGAAACTAGAAAGTCAGGTTTGCTCTAATCTCCCAAACGGTTTCTGGTACAGAAGACAACACATTGTTGAATTACCTTATGAAAAATCTTTCAATGAAAAAGATATCCCTACCAAAGCCCATCCTAGCCAAATGAATCAAGAACTTTTTTCTGTATTTGACTTTGATATTGAATATATAAAAGGAGAAAACAATTCTCTTCCTAATTTTCTCACCAGAGAATTTGTGCGGCGAAAAGCAGGAGCTTAAGGGCAATCACCATGCCTCCCAAGACAAGTAGAGGTGCCTCAGTTGCAAGCACAAAACCCCACAAAACAAAAGATGCCTATGCGCAATCATCCTCTTCCTAAACCCCTCTTAAATTAAGATGGTATGATAAAGTCCAAGAAGATGAAGCAGCAAGGTGTGCTACTCAATCTCCATTGAATACAAACCAATTTTCAGCCCTAACCAAAATTCCCCAACATGTCATAGATATGTCCCTAACCCAATACGACCCTATCAAAACATATTTACAATCCCAACAACCAGTTTTCCCTCCTTAACAAAAATCTTATGCTGAAATTTCTTCAACATCAGAGAAACAAATTAATAGTCATGTCTTTTGAGGTTTAAACCAACATAGATGTCTTTTTGGATTTGAACCAATAGTCATGTCTCTATACCTATAGAGTCATGCATGTTACATTCGCACGTACGTATGCTTTATGATCTCTGCACCAAGAATTATGTATATGGTATACTAAATGTGTTCTGCTATAGACCCATAGCAAACTCAATTAGATTGTGGCTGATTAGTCTAAAAAATAATTACATGACTAATATAAGATTCAAAATTCAATTTTAGTACCAAAATTCTTTTTATAGCATGTATGAATTGTTTAAAGTTTGAGATCTAATTTTGTGCCTTAGTAATCTTTCATAAATAGTAATTAGTTATAACATGCATCACTATTTAAATATTTTATATCTTTAAAGATATACATAGCATAATTAATGATTAAATATTTGGTCTCATACCATATATGAATTGTGAAATTATACATGTTATTGAAATTATATACATAATTATGCATGTGTCTCATGTTTCATATTATTGCGTAATATGTATATGGTATTTTGGTTTGATTCAGGAAAATTGAATCATTTCGCAATCCTAATCACAAGTGCCATTAAGTTTGATTGACTGTTTAGTCACTAAAGTGGCACACTCATGAAAATTTTAATGGTATTTGTAGTTAGTGGTAAAATTATTATTTTGCTAAATTTGAAGGATTGTGTTGGCGTTTAGTAGAGGCAAATAATGATCAAGCCCAAAGTTGGGTCATTAATTTTGTCCAACTAAGTGGATTAACGTAATTAATGTGAAATACATAATTGATGACTTATTACACCCAAAGGAGTATAAGTTTTTATTGTGTTTTCTATGATTAATTAGCTTCAAAGGTGAAAATGATTTCACCAGTGGGAGACTAACATATGATAATTTTAGCCTAAAGGAAAGATTATTATATGTTATGTTGATCCCGTTCGGACTTTATTATTTTGAGGCATAATTTAATTAACTCTGAAAAGTTTAGTTGACATTCCCATCAATGTGGTTAGTAATCCCACTATTAAAAAATCTCGTTATTTTCAAGAACCAGATTCGTTAACCATTTGTGTGGATGAAAAAGATCTTTTTAACCAAAACCCAATTTTACTTTCTCAAAATCATTTTGTCAAAGGTTTTCAATATCCTACATCAGATTTTCGAAAAACACAAAATTTTGATTACTTTATTTTAGTGGATTCTAATTCCATCAAGATTCGAACTCATTCAAAACCGGGTGATGAGTCTTTCATTTCTCATACCACTTGTACAATTCAAAAAGTCCTTACTCCATCAGCCTGGGTTAAAAACGTTAATGCTCTGAGGCAATTTTCTCAGCCTCGCAATCCTCAAACTTTTAATTACTAGGACTATCAAGATGCCTAGTACAATACCTTTTATTTCCAAAATCAGGATTACAGCCATTCCTGGCTTAACCTTTTCCAAAAGAATTTCAATTTGAATGTCCCCAGATGGTTTATTGACTGGTGGCATATGTTTGGTCCATGCAAAGAAATTATCCCTGATTTTGTGTCCAAGGGATTTTCAATCTTCCTAGAAAAATGTAATGACCCGGTCATTTTCCTCCCTTTCCTTTTTCTCAAATTTTACGAATAAATTTTTTGCATTAAATTTTCTTTTCTGAGTTTGGTTTCTCATCGTTTAGTGTCATCTCGAGTGCTCGAAAATGGTTTTTGAGACTCTTTTGTTTGGATTGACAACTTCCTTTGAGGACCGAGTCATTTCTATATTTTCACTTTTCGGGCATTATTCACTTTTCGTCCTTTTCCCTATTCTGTCTTTTCCCCGTTGATCACTTTTTGACACAACCTCATTTTTTGTGCTCGGAGTTGGTTTCTGACTTCACGTATCTTCATTCTACGTGGTTTGCATGACGTATGTATATTTAATTTTGTAAGAAAGTGCTCTAATTGCTCCTGATGTCCATAAGGGCGTGGATGCACAGTTCTTCAGAATTTTTTTCTTTTCTTAGGGTGTTTTTCATAAATATCTATTGAAGATATTTTATTTCAGGGGTTTTTAAGAAGATATTTTTATTCTGGCTAATTTTGCAGTTAACCTTTTTTATAGAGGCCATTGTGCAATTAACGAAAGTTATTGCAAAATATCTCGTTTTGAGCCTGGATCCTCAAACGGGATTCATTTTCACATTTCGTCGAGTCGTGTACACTTAGAATTTCCTTCTGGTAGTTTTCCCCAGTTTTAGGGATTTCTGACCCCGGTTGTCGTTGAACTTGTTTGGGGCATATCTCTTTGCTCGGGACTCGATTTTTTATGTTGTTTCTTCCGTTGTTCATATTTTCACATCCTAGTTCTTTTTTGTTCATAGAGTTTCACCATTTGAGCACATCTGCTCAAATTCCACTTTTTCGGACCCTGCGGGACCCGTTCAGGGCACTTTTAGGGTTTTCTATAAATAGGGTGACTTAAAGTGAAAAATCACCTTTCACCATATTCTTCCCCTCTCTTTGGCCGGCAGCCATGCAGCCCCTTGGGCTGCCACCTTCTCTCACCTCCTTTAAAGCTCTTCCCTCGTGTGAAATGCCGTAGTGCATTAGTGTTTTGTGTTCGCCTTGACGTGCTCTACCTTTTCCCCTTATTAGAACCCATTTCTGGCCATTTTTCAAGTTCGGGTTTGAAGTCAAGTTTGGATTTTCATGGTACCTCCTTGGTGTTTAACGTTCCTCTCGTTGTCCCCGACATAACCTAGGACTATTGTCAAATTTGGAGCATTTTTCTTTTAGTGGGGATTTGTGATTTCATCTCAAATGGAGGTAGGGGGTGTTATAATTTATATTCTTGATGTATTGCATGCTCTTGATGCTTATACAGCTCATTTACATGTCTTTGTATCAAATCTAGAGATTTTATTATTTATTTTTCTAGTATGAGATTTGATTTTTCCGGTTGGTTGTAGCTTGATAGAATATTACCCCTTGATATGTTCATTGACATATATTAAATTGAGAGCATTTGGACAAGTATTGAAGTTTTTATTTAACACTTTTCTTGAATGAAAATTTAATTCAGTTGGCCTTATCTAGCTTGAAATTGATATGTGATGTCATATTATATTAGGCCCTAGCATACTCTTCAACAAAGGTGAATTTGAGAGTAATCGGAGGTATTTTAAAATCTAGAGATAATTGATTAATTTGATTAATTAATTTATTCCAAGTGCACTATTCACTCCATTAGATTTCCGACTTGGCATTCTTGATGTGCATTCCATATACTTTCACAGATAATATTTTGAGAATTTTTGGACAACTTTGATTTCTAGAGAAATTAATTAATTAGGTTAATTAATTTCTACTTAGTGTTCTAATGAGTTAGACTTGTATTTCATAGGGCATTTGTCTTTTTATCATGTATCATGACTTGTTGCAACTTAGCTTCATTAATGTAGTTGATGAACTTCCACCCTTACATTGGAATGATTTAATTGTTCAAGTGTTGGTAAACAAATCATTAAATCATTAATTTTATACTAGTGGTATGTTTGCATCAGTGGATTCTATGTGCTATATATCCTAGTTTGTAGTCTATATAGATGCATACAATGATTCCTTGACATTTCACATGCCATGATAGTTGAGAACTTAGCGCATGACTTGTGTGTCCAAAATCTTGGTTGTGCATGAAACGTGTTTAATGCATTACTTGTATCTTGATGCCATCTTGACTTGCACAACTTGTTGATTTTGAAAACTCAGGGATATCAATCAAGAAGTGACATGGCTAGGACTTGGTTCTAGTACGGGAGATAGAGAGCTCCCTACACTATCGTGCGCACTAGGGGAAGATACCCTTGGGTTAGTAGCCCTAAAGTGATCCCAAGAGAACGATTTTCTATCGTGCGCACTAGGGGAAGGTACCCTTGGGTTAGTAGCCCTAAAGTGATCCTAAAAGAATGATTTTCTATCATGGGCACTAGGGGAAGGTACCCATGGGTTAGTAGCCCTAAAGTGATCCCAAGAGTAAGGTTTTAATCCGGGCGATATCCAAGTATCCACATTGGTTGATTTCAGTACTCTTTAAATTTCAAGTGTTACATTCCTTGAATATCTAAAACTCTTTTCGTGTTATAGGAAATGTTCCATCCTTGTTTAATTGCATAGATATTATGCCTTGTTCTTGATTTCACGTATGACTCTTGTCGTGTTAATTGGTATATCCCAATCATGTAAATTACATTGATAGTGTGATCTTTGTATTCTAGTATCCTCTTGTCATGCTGTATGGATTATTCCCAACCTTGCTTAATTGTATTGATAATGTAATTCATGTTGATCTTTATTCAAGTGTCCTTCTTGTCATGTTCTTTGGATTATCCCAACCTTGTTTAGTTTCATACACATCGTGATTCATGTTGCTTCATGTTGATATGATTTAGGAATGATCCTATATAAGCATCTTGACTTAGATTCTAGGTGGTATGGACCATATGTAATGATTTATATCAACACGCAAAATCTCTAAACTCTTATATTACAAGTGTTATCTCTTAAAGATTTAAGAACCGTGTCGTGTTATATGGATTATTTCTTACCATGTTTAATTGCATAGACATTATGCTTACTTCATGTATTTAGACCTCATTCAGTATACTTGAAACTATGCACTTGCTTCTTGTATCTAGATTTCATTTAGTATACTCGTGTCTCGTATACTTACTTTGTGTGTTTCCGATCTCGCTTAGTATACCTGTGTTTTGTATACTTACCTTGCATGTTTTCATCTTTATTTAGTACACTTGTAACCGGTATGCTTGTATATCGTGTATCTCATTTTAATTGTATGAGTAGCTTAGGATGATCCCTGAGTCTCACTTTGACATAGACGTTAAGTGGCATGAACCCCTTTGACATGTTTCACCTTAAGGTGATAAAATTGTAAAATGCTAAGTCTATGCATGCTCATCTCCTACGAGTAGCTTTATGTTACTCACCCCAAAGTTACTGGGGATTTGTTTCAGGTACGAAGACTTGGTTCATGATGCTCATCATTCCTTGGATGACTAGTAGCTTTTAAGTTTCCATTTCATGCAAATGTTAGCATAAGATGCCTTTTTATAGCTTTTATGTCAAACTTGTATATTTGATTCCATGTATGTAATGTGTACATAAGTACACCTTTTGTAATGTATTTGACTTGTATGAGATGAGGCCAGAAGCCAATGACATGTATCTTGTATCCTATGTAACTTTTAACTTCATGAAATATTACGAAAATATTAAAATATGTCAAGTAGTTGCTTCACCATGTTTGCATTGGGTATGGAAATTCTATTCTTATTCTTACATAGGGTCTCATTAATTATGTATGAAGTGTGGCCAAGGGCCAAATGGTCATTTGACTCCATTTTATAATTTTGGTTTTCGTTTTTCCCTTTTCAAGTTCATTTTCGCCTTTTTGGCCGTTAGGGGGTCGGATTTTGATTCGGCCATTTCTGAGAGCCACAGACCATTCCTGCATGCTCAAAATCACTATTTACATCTGTGTGCATGATCATTTTCATGAAAAACCTCTTCCTTGGTGAAATGATCCTCCTTTTCACTTATTTTAAAATTTTCTGGTATAATTCGGCTTAAAGGCATTTTGGGGATTTTCTTTGAGAAATAAATTCCATTCTCAACTCTGTCACATAGAAAATGTGATTTTAGGGGTAGTTTCTTCATGACATTTTTCCAAAAAATGTCAGCTTGACCTCAAAACCACATTCCAAACTCGTTTTTCTGCAAAAACACTATTTCTGCTGCATATCACTGTTTTTGTCAAGGTTGAACCGGTTCAAGATGTCAATTTTGGTCCAGCATGGGTGTACTGCCCATGTTGAACTGATTCAAGGAGGTTGAACCGGTTCAAGTCCTCCAGATCCTGTTTGAAGGTCCAACATTGGTCTTCCAACTTCAAACTATTGTAACTTCTTCGTTTCAACTCCGAATTGGTCCGTTCTCAAGTCTAAATTGACCGTGTCAAAGTAAACTTTCCAATGGTACCAATTTCAGATTCAGATTCCATTTTTACCTCAAGATATACTCATTTTTATAAGAGGGTGTCAGATTTGATTCGAACCGGGATAAGGTTCTTATGGGATTTCTCTTCCTTTGGCCTTGAGACTTCATGTGAAGTTACCAAAGGATGTTTTTGAATGTTTTTGATTTCATTTGACTTGTTGGAAGTCAAATTCCTTCCTCTTAGGGTAAAATGACCATTTTACCCTTGGTCCTTCTTCGATTGGGATTTGATACGCTTGTCTTCGTTTTACTTCCGTTGAGCCTCGAATCTCTTCGAAAGTCCATTCTTGTGTCCTAGGGATAATGTACATCTCTATGGACTTGTTTTCATTTTGCTTCCGCATTCTGGATCCGCTTCGGGTCATCACAGGACACACTGGGTTGAAAAATCCAAGGTCGTCATAAAAAATTCCAAGCTCTTCCTGAGCTTTGTAGAATTTCCCAAATCATTCTTATTCTTTGTAAATTTTGCATTGCCATGGATAGTTCTATGGCAATTCCAAATCCTCAATTCTCCTTCCAATCTTCCTCTTCTAGGAAGAATTTTCAAAGTTAAATGGAGGGACCAATTCTTCATCAAAGATGTTACTCCAGAAGCAATTTCAGAGTGGTTTTCAAAGCATCCTACAATGATACGTTAAATGGGTGGTATGTGTTAACGTACAACAATCATAAACAATCATACAGATAACCCAGGTTCATGCATAAATTGAAATAGGAAATATTCATTTTGTTATGAACACCAAATGGGAAATATTCAGGTTTTTGTGAACACCAAATGAAAAATTTTCACATTGCTGTCATGAACACCTCAAGACAAATAAGACTAAACACATATTATAAACTTCTAATATTTAAAATAAGAAATATTCACATTGTTATAAACACCAAATAGGAATTATTCATGTTGTTTTATGAAAAATAAATAAATAAATAAATAAATAAATAAATAAAAAACCGTTGTTACTATGAGATAAGTGCTCAAATGTGATGCATTTTAGCACCTAAGTTAGGGTATTTTAGTCCAATCATCTATCTTACTTTCATGTTTTAGTTCTTATTTGTGTTTTTGTCTATTTCAGGTCAATAAGGTTCAAACAGCCTAAAAAGAGCCTTTTAGCTCAGTTTTGGAGCTAAGGAGAAGATTTTGAAAAAGTCAGAAAAACTTCACTTTGAAGCTTCGATCGATCGAAGGAAGTCCTGATCGATTGAAGTAAGCTACAATCGATCGAAAAGAAGGCGGTGCCAGCTCAATGGATAAAGTTGCTAGGTGTTAAAAATATCTTGCCACGTCAGTTTTGATCAATCAAAATCCTGTTCGATCGATTGAAGTGACTGCTGGTAGTGTGTTGTCTAATTCCCGAGCGCGCCGGAACTCTACCAACTTTTGTAGCTGTGAGTTTTCACCAATCAAAAGCCTTATTTTTGACTTGTTGGCTACTATAAGAGGCTTGTATTTAAATTAAATGAGCCAATTTGTATAGAGTTACTCTAGTTGTTCAATTAGATATTTTTTTTTACCAATTATAGAAATAGTTTCTCTCTTTAGAACTAGGGTTTTGGGAAGAAAGCAAAAAAGAAGAAGATGATGCCTACCTTGAAGAAAACCCTTGAGGGTTCCATGGCCACTACCATGACTGGTTAGATCCTTCTCTTGGGGCCAGAGATAGCCCCTAGGCTTGCTTCTTAAACTTAGTATTTTGTGATTTTAGGGGATTTTAGTTATAGATGATGTTTTAACCATTAATAAATATAGATCTTGTGTTTTTACATGATTTGTATGAATTAATGTTTTCAGTTGATTTAATTCTATCCATATGTCTATGTACGCTAGAATGAATGTTCACGTACTTAACACTAGGTTTTACGAGTTTGATGCATGTCTATGTGTGTTGAAATTATAGATCTAGTGATGGTCAAGGCATGGTGCTTAATTGATTACTCTTGTGGATTTTTTAATGGATCATGCTTATTTCTTGATGGATTGTGCTACCTCCTTAGCTCAATTAGTTTAATTTCCATGTCATTAGCATAGTTGTAGTGTAATTGCTTAAATTTTCTTGATAGGTAGACAATCCATTCTTGTCGTTTGATGATCCATGTTTATTAGTGCAAGTAGAACATCTCTCTAGATTTATGTGTGTGCATTACTTGTGGTTTCATTGAATGGTTAATGGCTTTATTTGATAAGTTGTGCTATTCACTTGATTGACTAGAAAATTTATGTTTATTTGCCAACCATTCTTAGTTTTCAATTAATGACACACACACACACATTTGGTTTATAACATGAATTTTCCCTTAAATTTACAATTACTAATGTTTAGTGAAGTGAAGCTTAGTGGTGAACTTTAAGCCCAAGACTTTTCTCTCATTCACTTTTCCCTAATCTCTAGATTGTTGTTAATTTGCATCATTTTAATTAAACCATTAGTTAATTCAACCAACCAAACCCCTATTTGATCATTCGACCAACTAATCGAACATTAATTCCGGAATACCTTGCAAATCCCTTAGGACAATCCCTACTCGTTTTTGCTACATTAGTAGTTAATAGTGGTAATGGCTTTTATAAATTCAAACTTGGCCACCAAATCACAAATCAATTTTGGTATATACAAGTGACCTTGTCAAGTTTTGGCGCCATTGTCGGGGATTAACAACGTTGTATTTGGAATTAATTGGGAATTAGTACTCATTTGATCCTTGTTTTATTTTTATTTTATTTTGTTTTCTTATTGTGTTTACTCTTAATTGGCTAGGTACTTGGAGCCAAGAGAAGCAAAGCAAAGGAATTTCAAGCAAGCAAGCAAAGCTAAGCAAAACATAAAAAGCTAAAAATAATAAATAAATAAATAATAAAAAAAAATTGCAAAGCAAAAAGCTCAAAAATATCTTGAAGTTGCTTTAAGACCCTTTGTAAGATATTCTAACTCCTCTTGCTTAATTAAATAGTCGGCCCACATGGAGGCATTTTATTTCATTATTTATCGTCCGCCCGCGTGGAGGCATTTTATTTTTGTGCATTTGTTGAAAGCATGGGAGTATGGGATCATTGTATGTGGAGGCTTGTTGTTGATTGATTTGTGTTGTGGAGGATAAGTATTTGCTACTGGTATGTCATTGGACCCAAAGCACAAATGTGTGTAGTGTGGCCAAGTTTGAATGTATAGAATGCCACTACCACTACTAACTATTAATATAGCTAGAGTAAACAGGGATCGTCCCAAGGGAATTTGGAGTGTATTTTCCTTGGAAATCAATTTTGGATTAGTAAGTCGAATGATCAAAAGATGGTTTGATTGGTTAATTAAACTCAGCTTCAATTAAAACAATGCAAGTAAGTGACAATCTAGAAATTAGGGAAAAATATGGGAGAGAGAGGTCTTGGGGCTAAGAGTTCACCACTAAGCTTCACTTCACCAAACATTAGCAATTGTAAATTAATGGAGAAATTTAAGTTGTAAAATGTGTGTGTGTGCCACTAATTGAAAACTAAGCATGGATGACAAATAAGCATAGGTTGTCTAATCAATCTAGTGAGTAGCATAAACTATCAAATGAGACCATTAACCATTCAATTAAACCACAATTAGGGCACACACAAATATCTAGAGAAATGTACTCTTTGCATTCATAAGTATGGAACATCAAACAACAAGAATGGATTGCCCACCTAACTAAGAAATTAAAGCAATTACACTACAACTATGCTAGAGACATGAAAATTAAACTAATTAAACTAAAAGTGTGGCACAATCCGTCAAGAATTAAGTATGAACCATCAAATAAACCACAAAAGTGTTCAATTAAGCACCATGCCTTGACCATCACTAGATTAACAACTTCAACACACAGAGACATGCATCAATTTCATTAAATCTAAAGGCAAAAACACTAGCATATATAGACATATAGATAGAACCAAATGATCAATTGAAAGCATTAATCCATACAAATCAATTAAAAATTACAAGATCTATATTTATTCATGATCAAAACATCTATTACAACTAAAATCCCCAAAAATACACAAAAGCTAGGTTTAGCAAGTAAGCCAAGGATTTAGCCACTCATTGTAGTGGTCATGGAACCCTCAAGGGCTAGTTTAGAGGTTGGCATCATCATCTTCATCCTTACTTTCTTCCCAAAACCCTAGTTCTAGAGAGAGAATTATTTCTATAATTGGTAATAAACTCTATGATGATATTTTTCAATATAGTTCAATGAATCAATTACATTCTACTTGGAGTAGGCACCGAGTTAGAAAAATAGCCTATGATTGGAGGAAATTCGCAGCTACACAGGTTAGGTAAAGATCGGCTCACTCGGGAATTAGATAGCTCACTGCCAGCAACATTCTCGATCGATCGAAGATTCTCGATCGATCCAACACTTAGCTTCGATTGATCAAAGCTGACGTGGCATCAAAAATATCTTTTGGGCCTTATCCACTTTGCTGAGCTGGCACCGCCTCATTTCGATCGATTGTAGACATCTTCGATCAATCGGGATTCCCTTCGATCAATCGAAGTTCCTCTGGTGCATTTTCTTGGCTTCTTCCAACTTTACTCCTTGGCTCCAAAATTGAGCTAAATGGCTCTTATTAGCCTTTTTGAACTTTATTGACTTGAAATAGGCAAAAACACAAATAAATACTAAGGTATGAAAGTAAGATAGATGAATTAACTAAAATACCCTAGCTTAGGTGCTAAAATGCGTCACATTTGAGCACTTATCACACTTCCAAACTTAGATATTGCTAATCCCTACCAATGAACTACAAGGAAAATAAAGAAATAAACAACTATACAACTATGAACTAGAAAGCAATAAAAACGATAACGCCACTTTTGTAGGGAACATGATTACATTTAGTATATGCAACAAGCCTTTTGAACCCCTAGGTTACCCCTAGTGGACGAGTGAAGTCTCATGAGGGTTTCCAGAAATGGTACCCACAAACATTGAGCTCTTTCTCACACGAGAGGCACCAATATACAAAACAAGCATTGGGAGAGAATTACCTCAAGTATGTAATTTTTCAACCCTTTCCAAGCAATCACCCAAAATCTCAACATCAAATAAGCAAGTATGGTCTTCCACACGTCAAGATAATGATCATGCAAATCAAAACAACTCTAGAATCCTTTTTAAGTGAACGGTATCAAATATGTTGTTATCTAAGCCAACCAAAGAAATAATCACATCCGGCCTCAAACTAACATACAAATCTAGTATTGATCATCAAGACAAATAGTGGACCTTTTATTAAAGTTTTATTCATCTAGGTGCGCTTATTCTTTCACTCGATTTTTTTTTTTAACTAACTTAGAGGATCAAAGATGGAAGCATACTGCAATATGTTGACCTATTAAGCTTTCCAACGATCTATGAGGTCAAGCGTTAGGTCAATGACTCCCACAACGGACAGCTTTGGGGCATTACGTGTTTAAACACCCCTAAGGACTTACAAGCTCAAATCAACTAGGCTACAAATCAAAACTACCTCCATCTAATCATTTTCCACTTCTCACCTTTTAGGAGAAGTCCTCACTTTTTTTTTTTTTTTTTTAAATTATTAACCTAGAGTTTGGGCCTTCTACCTTTTAGCGCGATAAATTCAATGCTTGATGAGGCTAGAATCTTGACTACTCAATGAAAAGGGTTTATTATCTACCTTTATCAAGAATGAAAGCTTTCAATGCACTACTAGCTCAATTAGGATATAACCAAATCAATAGTCAACAAAGCATGTATCCCATAAATGAATGCTAGTGTGCACCTGTGCTTGTGTAGAATCCTAAAATGAATCTTAAAACAGTCACAAGATCAGGATGATGTGGACCACAAATATAAGCAAGATACCAATTTTAAAAAAAATTTACTCCTGAATTGCATCCATAAAGCATACAAGGAATATTGGACTCTCAAGTCAAACAATTTTTAAATTCTAAGTGTTGGCCTAAGGATTTTATCTAAAGGTCAATCTTATGTTTTGATGATTACAATCCATTAATGATGTTTATGTACTAATATTTTCATTGAGTGAAGTATAGTTGTTCAATCATTCAATCCTCAATGATGAGCTAGAAGTTCCATTTCAAGCATTCCAAGCACTCAAGCAATGATTTCAAAGAAGCATCAAAGTGCAAGAAAATAAAGAAGAACTCGGACTTCAAAGATCATTCAAGCTTTTCAGCAAATCTTCATCAAGCTTAGACGATCATGATCAAGAAATGAAGAAAAGGGTAGATAGGATGGTGAGAGACTTAAGGTTCAATGTCAAAGTTTAGTTGAATATATTTTGAAGCTCAAAATTACAATTCATGCATATCATTCTCATTTCATCTCTCAAAGAACATAAAATTAACTCATTAGGTTTTTAAACACATTCATATGAGCCTTACATCATACTGGAATTCATTTTAAGCCTCCTACTGAAAGTAGAGAAGGCTCTACAAAAATTAGAGAAGGCTCAGGGGAAAGTAGAGAAGGCTCTACGAAAGTAGAGAAGGCTCTAAAAATCTAGAGAAGGCTCAGAAAATTAGAGCAGGCTCCATTTCAATTAGAGACGGCTCTAAAAGCTTTTTTCAATGAAAAATGAAGTTTCCATCCAAAGAGTAGGCTCCCAAAAAGGAGAGCCGGCTCTCAAGGCTAGGGAGCCACCTCCTCTTGTTTTCAAGAGCCGGCTCCTTCTAGGGTTTTGATCTTCAACGGAAACTTTTTCATTTATTGTTTTCCAACCACCTGCAATAGCTATATTGACCATTGTTTATCTATAAATATAGAGGTTGGTCTGCATCAAAAAATACACTATTACAGAGAGCATTCTACCATTCTTGAAAAGCATTAAAGAAGCATTTGTTGAGCATTCATTCCCTCTGCTTTCATTTCCTCTCTTACATTTCATTCTACTGTAGTAATTCTGGGCTTCAGATATATATTCATCTTTACTATAGTCGTGAGCATAACTGTGTTCTTCTATCTTTGAGAGATTTATTGTACAATTCATTTCTATTCCAAGTTATTGTAAAAGGGTTGGTGTGACCCAAAAGAAAGTCTAGGAGAAGGGTGTTCTCTTAGCAAGGAAAAGAAGGAAGGTCTTGCTTAAATTGAAGGTTTGCTCTCCACCATTAAGGAGAAGCTCTAGTGATTTTGGGAAGTCTCAAGGGGGACCTTGAGCCGAGGAGTAGGAGTTTCCGAACCTCGCTAAATCGCCGAGTCATAGTTTGCAATCTCTCATCTCTATCTCTCTTATACTTGTGCCATACACTGCTTGAATTTTTCAGTTTCTTTGTGCTTAATAGTTTGTTACATTTAATATTTTTAAATTGCAAAAAATTGGCCCTTGACTCTATTCACCCCCCCTCTAAAGTCAATTAGTGACTAACACTAAGTATCATAGTCCTCAAAAGATCAAAATCATAGCCCAAGACTCTCAAATTATACCATATGCATAAAAAGTAAGTGTGACATGTAAAATATGCTAAACACACCCCCAAACTTAATCTGTGCATTGCCCTTAATGTGCAAAGAAGCAACAAATAATGGAAAGAGTATACCAAATTGGCAAAGCAAAACGGACCCGACAACGGAAGCATAGCATTGGAAGGCACACCCCTAAACTTAGATTCTGAAAACCTGTCTGAAAATGGTCACACTAACAACTGTTAAAGCACATGCGTCAATGATATAAATGAGAGGTGAAATTGAGAACTGGGCAAAAATCATGGCATATAGCAGTGTAAAGTGCAGAAAATCCAAGACTGATAACAAAATCCCAAAAATCTATAGATAGCCAATAAATCCAAAACCAATACATAGACATGCATCAAATCTAAAGAAACTAGTGTAGAGACATAACCCTCAATTCAATCACACATAGACATGTTGAAGACACCAAAAGTGATCCGGGCTTGGTATGATTCATATTGCTAAGAACGGGTCAGGTATGGGCGACCGAGATGGAACAAGTCCTCGCTGAATGGGCCCAGGTCCAGGAAGTCATTACGGAAGACCACATTGTGATGAAAGAAGTTGGGCCCAAAGAAAAGGAAAGAAGATAGGTCCAGCCTAAGAGTGAGTGTAATCGTCTATAAATAGACGGAAATGAGAGGGAAAAGTGGTTGGAAAATATTTTGGAAGTGTAAAGTTTCTTTCTTTAGAATTGGGGAAAATTCTTTGTACTTTCAATTGGCGCCGTCTGTGGGAAGAACGACTAGGATTGATTGGTGTTGATCCAAATCGATTCGATTCAGAGCGTTCTGCGAAGAAGGTGCTTGATCTCTAAAAGCTGAATCAAGATTGATGGAATTGTGATCTGTCTTGATGAATCTCGGTTCCAGTTGATTTCAAGAGGTTGGCATCTGGTCTACGCAGATTTGATCTGTGCTTGTTCCGACGAGTTGCGCAGTTGAGACTTGTTGAGATTGCCGAATTCGGCAAGCTCGTAGCTGAAGTAATCCAAATCTGGCCAGTAAAGAACAGAATTCAACAAGTTTGAGTCCAAATCTAGTGCGTCTGCATTAGCAAAGCTCAGATCTGATTAAGAAATCCGTGGTTAATGACTTTGCTCCAATCAGGAATGATGATCGGAGAATAGAGCTCAAATCCCTTGGAGAATAGCCAGCGGTTAATGCTCGATGAGTTAATGAACATGATCGTAGACCTGAAAAAAGAAAATACAGAATTGCGAGCTGGAATGGAGCGTCGTGAAGCTCCTACTATTACGAGACCACCTCTAGTAGGAGAGGGAGTCTTGTTGTTCAATGCTATTCATCAAGGTGATCCAAAAGGTGTCAATCGCGTAGATCCTCATCGTGATGAAGTCTTAGTAGGCGATCAACCTCTAAATGTCCATCAAGTAGAGGATCGAGAGGGACCTATTCATTTAGAGCCACACTACGAATGGATCATGTGAGAGGAAGCGTCGGTGTACGATCATAGGGCTGCATCACCATGGCAAAGTGAGTTTGCAGAGGACAAATCATTTAATCCACCTTATCAACCTTCAGTGGCAACATTTGATTACTGCAGTCAGAAAGGAGATCTGCCGATTAAGGAGTTCCATCACGATTTTTAAGGGAGAACAAAGCACTGTGCTCATCAGCAAGGACGGTTGCATCTCCGTTCACTGATGAAATCCTAAATGCTCCAAATTCGAAAAAGTTTTCCATGCCGATATTCATTTTGTTTGATGGAACAACCGACCCGGTCGACCACATCTACCACATTCAGTTGAAAATGGCTTTAAATACTAACAATGATCCTTTGATGTGAAAATGCTTCCCAACAAGTTTGGTAGGGCCAGCCCTCAATTGGTTTAAGAATCTGGCTAAAGGCTCAATTGCTAGTTTCCAGGACTTGTGTGACAAGTTCATAAGCCAGTGCTATGGGAATAAATGCTCGGCTAAGGATGTTTCAAGCCTTTTCACAATGAAGCAGCACAAAGATGAACGACTCGAAGCTTTCCTCACCCGGTTCAACCTTGTCAAATTTATGGTAATAAAATGTCATCCGTCCACAGCGGTCCAAGCGTTTAAACTTGCAATAAACTGAGGGACACCGTTCCACACAAGCTTGGTGATGAATATGCCAAAGACCATGGACGAGCTGAATGAGAGAGCTGATGGTTTTGTGCGTCTAGAAGAAGAAGAGGCAGCTAATGCAAGGAAGACATCAATTATTTCAACAAAAGAGAAGTCCAAAGCTAAAATCCGGCAAAAATAAGCTCAGCCACAATGTCAGACCTCCTGGAAGGCAGAGAAAAGGCCCAGAAAGGAAGAGTTGGTTACTCCACTCAGAGTTACCCTGGCAAGGCTATATCAAGAAAACAAAGATAAGTTTCGCCCTCCCTTACCAATCAGACAACCTCTTGAACAGAGGGATCAAACTAAACATTGTGCTTTCTATAGTGACTTTAGACATCAGACTAATGAATGCAGGAACCTAAGGAGGCAAGTGGAGATGCTGATCCCAAAGGGGGAATTTGCAGGATATGTTCAAGGTTCGGCGTAAGAGCAGAACCGACCGGATGAGCAGATCAAGAGAAATCATAAGTTGAACCACCACAGCACTCAGCCCGTTCAGATTATAAATGTAATTCATAGCTGACCTGAACAGACAATGGAGTCAGTGGAGCTGCTCAGAACGCAATTACGCCAGGCCCAATTGAAGAGAAGGATTGGCAGTGTACATGCTTTGCAACAGCAGAACGCAGCGGCACAGATAAAGTTTGACAGAACAAACCTACTATGTATTCAGGTTCCTCATGAAGATCCACTGGTTATCAGTCTGACAGTTGCGGAACGCCTAGTACGAAGAGTCTTGATTGATCCAGGAAGTAGTGCAAATGTCATGCCCAGAATAACATTCGATCGGCTCGAGATCGAACCCAGGAAACTTAAACCCACAGTACAAGTTGTTGAGAGAGTTCTGACTGAGAGTTTTATGGTCGTAGAAATTCATCCATCTTACAACCTCTTGACGGGAAGAGGGTGGATTCACAGAGTTCAGTGTGTCCTATCAACCCGACATCAAGTGATGTGATGCTTGGGTCTAGATGGGACCAAGGTGATTGACATTCATGGGGACCAGGTTGTAGCTAAAGAATGTTATTCAGTGACTTTGAAATCTGCTAGAAAGAGGAAAATTCCCATCCATTCTGTAAGTCCAAGATAGCAATCACAAGAACCTCCACCCAACAAAAGTGGGGAGGAGGAGCTGCCAGTTCTGACCGCAGAACCTCTTCTTGATGTGCAGATCAACCATAAGAAGCCAAACCGAACAATGAGGGTGGGATCTAGACTTATTGAAGAGGAAAAACTAGGGTTGATTGTCTTCTTGATTCAGAATGCAGATGTATTTGCGTGGAGCCATTCAGACATGCCAGGGATTAGTCCTTCTATGTCCTATCATTCCCTCAATGCAGATTCGAACGCGAAGCCTGTGAAGCAGAAGCAAAGAAGATTTGCTCCAGAACACAATCGAATCATAGCTGAGGAGATTGATCGGTTGCTCGAGGTAGGATTCATTAGAGATGTTCAATACCCGGCCTGGTTCTCCAATGTCATTGTTGTGCAGAAAAAGAATGGGAAATTGAGAGTATATATTGACTTCACTAATCTGAACAAAGCTTGCCCAAAGGATAGCTTCTTATTGCCAAGGATTGATCAAATGGTGGATGCCACTATTGGGTACGAGCGATTAACCTTCCTAGATGCTTATTCAGGTTATAATCAAATCCCCATGGACCTGATTGATGAAGAAAAAACTTCTTTTGTTACTGAACATGGGACCTACTGCTACAAAGTCATACCGTTCAGATTAAAGAATGCTGGAGCTACTTATCAGAGGCTAATCAGTAAGATTTTCAAAAGTCAAATGGGTAGAACTGTAGAGGCTTACATTGATGATATGGTGGTCAAGAGTAAGAAGAAGGACGATCACTTGGAGCACTTACAGGATGTGTTCGGTGTGTTGAGGAAGTACGGAATGAAACTTAATCCAATCAAATGCTCATTCAGCGTAAGCTCTGGCCAATTCTTGGGACATGTGGTCAATCATAGAGGAATAGAGGCTAGCCCAACCCAGGCGAAAGCTCTGATCAGAAATGCAGAACCAAAGACAATTAAGGAACTGCAAGCACTCACAGGTCGAATAGCTGCACTGAGCCGATTCATTTCTAATCTCTCATACCATTGTAAACCATTTTTTGATATGATACGAGGCCATGGAAGACAAGCCTGGGGCGATGAATAATGACAGGCATTGACTAGCCTAAAAGATTACATGCGAAACCCTCCGGTTCTATTTGCTCCCGAGCCAAATGAAAAGCTCTTTGTGTACCTTGGGGTATCCAGCATCGCGACAAGTGCCATTCTGATCCATTGCAAAGACAAAAATCAGTTCCCAATGTTTTATGTCAGCAAAACAATGGCCGAGCCGGAAAGAAGGTACTCAAAGGCTGAACGGATGATCTTGTCGTTGGTCAACGCGAAAAGGAAGCTCAGGCATTATTTCGAATCCCATCCAATTATCGTCTTAACTACTTTTCCTATAAGGATGATCTTGCACAAGCTAGATCTATCAAGAAGAATGACAAAATAGGCCATTGAGTTGAGCTCATTTGATATTACATATAAACCCAGAACGGCGATCAAAGGTCAAGCGGTGGCTGATTTCTTACTTGAATGTGATGTTGAAGACTTGGAGGAAGATTATAGTTGTTCCTTATGGAAGATCTTTGTTAATGGCTCTTCAAATAAAATGGGGGCAGGAATTGGAATCAAATTGTAAACACCATAGGGCACCACGCTGAGCCAAGCGATCAAACTTGAGTTCAAAGCAACCAACAATGAGGCTGAATACGAGGCATTGTTAGCTGGGCTGAAGTTGGCTAAAGAGCTGAAGATCAAAAATCTAATTGCTTATAGCGATTCACAGCTAATTGTTCGGTAGGTAACTGAAGAATACGGAACCAAAGATAAGACTACGGAAGCATACTGAACCGCAGTTCTACGTGAGGCAAAAGACTTCAATCAGATTAAGTTCATTCAGTTGCCAAGGGAGTATAATGAAGATGCCGATCGCTTGGCCTGTAGTGCATCCAGTTCTAGAGAAACACTGGCTAGGGTCATCCCGGTTGACGTGTTGATCCAGCCGTCCATTTTTGATGAACTGCCCAATCTAAGGGCTCAGCAAATTAATGTTATACCATATGAGCCAAGCTGGATTGATCCGATCATGGCTTTCGTATGTGATGGTGTGCTGCCCGAATAGAAGGATGAAACAAGAAGAATCAGGTCCAATGCCGTGAAATATGTTATTGTGCATGATCAGTTGTACAAATGGTCCTTTTCGGGTCTATACTTGAAGTGTGTTACCCCAACAGAGGCTAGATAGATTATGCGAACCATTCATGAAGGTCTATGCGAAAATCATTCAGGAGGAAGATCTTTGGCACACAAAGCAATGACACAAGGGTACTTTTGGCCAAACATGGCATGGGATGCAGAAGAATTCTCAAGAAGATGCGATAAATGCCAAAGGTTCGGACCATTGATACACCAACCACCTAAAGACTTGCACGTAATGGACACGCCATGGCGTTTCGCGCAATGGAAGATGGACGTGGTTAGCCCTCTGCCGACCGCAAGATCACAGAACAAGTACATTCTGCTAGCAACAGATTACTTCACCAAGTGAGTGGAGGCAGAGCTGTACCCTAGTGTTACCCAAACTCAAGTAAAACACTTTATCTGGAATAATATTATCTGTCGCTTTGGCATACTAAGGTCGATCGTTATGGATAATGGGACCAATCTCGATAGCAAGCAAATGAAGGAGCTGCTGGAAGAATATGGAATTAATCAAAAGTTGGCAGCAGTTAGCCATCCCCAAGCTAATGGTCAAGCTGAGATCACGAACAGGACAATATTTGCCTGTATCAAGAAGAAGCTCAAAAATGAAAAAGGAAAATGGTTAAACGAGCTTCTGAACGTCTTGTGGGCTTACAAAACAACCCCAAGATGGCCGACCGGGGAGAGCCCATTCGCTATGGCGTACGGCACTGAGGCAGTGATACCAATCGAGCATTCAGTTCCAACCGTTAGAAGCTTGGCGCGGAATCAAGAGTAGAATGATATAATGTTAAGATTTAATCTTGATCTGCTGGAAGAGAAAAGGGACGCAGCTGTAATAAGGCTTGTTTCTTTTCAGCAGATGCTAGTAAATAGCCATAACAAGAGGGTGAAGCACAGAGACTTCGCCCTTGGCGATCTGGTTCTAAAAAGGAAGGTGGGGATGGTTAAAAAGATGTTTTCGCCATAGGAAGGTCCATACAGGATTGCAGAAGTCATAGGGAAGGGGGCATACGTCCTAGAGACCATGGTAGGAAGGTTGGTCAGTAAACCATGGAATGCCACGTCTCTAAAAAGGTACTACCAGTAGAAGTAGAATTCAATTCCGAAAAGTATGCTCGTTTTGACTTGCATACTTGCAAATGTACGAAATTCTCAAGTTTTATTAAAAAAAAAAAAAAAAAAAAAAAAAAAAAAAAAAAAAAAAAAGGGAAAAGAGTTTATTTTGCTTAAGATTAATTGGCATTCTTCCCACATAGTAGAGCAAGTGGCAGTTGACACTACGAGTTGAATGCCAAACACTTGCTCAAAAATAAACTTATGCCGAGTGGCAAGTGGCATTCGAGCCGAGTGCCAGGCACTTAGCAATGTCAGTGGCAGCTGGCATTACAAGCCGAACACCAAACACTTGCTCAAAAATAAACTTATACCGAGTGGCAAGCGGCATTCTAGCAGAGCGCCAAGCACTTAGCAATGTCAGTGGCAGTTGGCACTACAAGCCGAATGCCAAACACTTGCTCAAAAATAAACTTATGCCTAGTAGCAAGTGGCATTCTAGCCGAGCGCCAGGCACTTAGCAATGTCAGTGGCAGCTGATACTACAAACCGAATGCCAAACACTTGCTCAAAAATAAACTTATGCCGAGTGGCAATTGGCATTCTAGCCGAGCGCCAGGCACTTAGCAATGTCAGTGGCAGCTGGTATTACAAGCCGAACGCCAAACACTTGCTCAAAAATAAACTTATACCGAGTGGCAAATGGCATTCTAGCCGAGCGCCAGGCACTTAGCAATGTCAGTGGCAGCTGGCACTACAAGTCAAACACCATACACTTATGAAAAGTGAAGTTTAAAAATTGAAAATTGAAACTTGAAATTAAAGGGAAAAGTCAGGTATCAAGTTACCATATCATCTAGAATTAAAGAATGGAAGTTTTGCCAAAAATTGGTATTATCATTCCCTGTTCCTTCATTACAAAACAATCCTGAGGTACATGGCTTGATGTTTTGAGGATACATGAAGATACATTCCAAAAAAAAAAAAAACTGTTGCAAAAGATTGCAGAATGCTAGTTGGCACGATCTTGTCCAAGTTGTGACTCGTTGTTTCCCCTATCATTACCCTCTAGCCTATTATGGTCCTCTCCATTCTTAGCTGTACCATCATCCTTGGAGGGAGAGTTAAGATAAATCACCCCCTCAGCTAGCATGAGTCTGTCAGAGGCAACTGAAGTGGAGGGGATGATAGTAGTAATAGGAGGAACGTTCAAATGATGGAAAGGTGGAACAACCCCTGAATCTGCAACCTCTCTGCATTTAATAAAGATATTCTCAGTAGGGTCACAGGGTGGATTCTGGTAGTTGCTTGGTGGATGGATGTCCAAAGAGGCTTCCAACTCATCCGGACCAGCACAGGAGCTAGATTCACCTTCAGGGGGAGAACGGTTAATAAAGCAGTCTCTACACCCTTCAGCATACCTGAGAGCACTGGTTCTAGTGAAGTGGGCAAGTAGAGCTCTCATGCCACCCTCAACTTTGCTAATCATATTCAGCAAAGAAGAACGTTCATTTAAAAGCTTTTCCTTTGAGTTGGCATAAGTCAACCGGTTAGCAATAAGTGTACGCTGAAGATTTCCCTTCTCAGCCCTCAGTGAGTCCCTTTCAGTCAGGGCAATGTTCTTCTCAGTCTTCAGGACATCAACTTTATCTTAAAGAGAGTCCTGTTCAGCCTTAAGGGCCTCCCGTTTAGCTCTCAAGGCGTCCCTCTCATTTGCCAGAACGTCTTTCTTAGATTTCAAGGTGGCAGTTTCTTTCTCTGACTCGTTCAGCTTAAACTCAAGCTCAGCGATTTTGGCCTCAAGACGGTTCTCCGCTTCAACAGATCTTTTAAGGCTAGCAGAGAGAGACTTGAGCTTCTTGTTCAAAACCTCAATGGTCTTCTAAAAGGTGAACATCCCAAATAGAGTCTGCACAGAGGAAGGGAGGTTCTGGTCAGTTCAACCACCAAAAAGTTAAAATAGAAATGAGACATATCTCAATAAGAAGAAAAGTTACCTCCATGGCAACTGCTGGGAACCACCGATACATCTCACTAAAGGTCATCTTGTTCTGGATTTCAAGATCCTTGGGAGTCCAAAAACCCTTGTAGAAAGCAAAAGAAGTGAAGGGGTCCTGGTATAAAGAATCTGTAGGGCCAATGGTCGAGCCATCTTCATGGTTGAGCAGAGGGCACCATGGAAGAACGGATGGTGCTGGACCAGAGGTTCTAACAAATTCACCCTCTGGAATGAAAAGCTGAGCTGGGGGCATGGGTTCAGTGATCTTGAAAGAAGCCATCCTGGTCCTCCGAGCTGGTGGGACGTCACTCTGGTCATGACCGCCCTCAGGCATTGTCCTTTTTCCCAGACTTTTCTCTGACATACCAGCTCTAACTGGCCCTCTATTGTTCTGAGATCCCACAGCATCCTGAGTGCTCTCTAAAGAAGTGTTAGACAGAATGTTTGAAGGCACATTGGTGGGAGCAGTAGGATAGGCCTCAATAGAATGATCCACAACACGGGTCTCAGCAGGGATGGGTGCAGAAGGCCCGTCAGCAGAATGATCTGCGACTAGAGTTATAACTGGAGCAGTCACAACCTGTTCTGGAGCTGAGACAGCAGAGGTGGATGATGTGGTAGCACGTGTAGAGGAAGATATAGTAACAGGAGCAGCAGAAGGGATGGGAGCAGAATGTCTCCTCCTGCTGAAAGATGGAATCTGAATGCTCTCCACCGTAGATCCTAGGAGAGAGATGTCAGAGAGATTGTTAAGAGTAAGCAAATCTATAAATAAAGGGACGTTGTTCAGCACACTCTCTTGTAAGATGTCTAGCCTGGCCCTGCAAATGCTATAAACCAGTTCATCATGAGGTATTTGAAGGCATCTACAAAGAAAAGTACAAAAACGGGGAAGGCAACTTTCACAGTGGCATTTAGTGGGATGTGTTTTCAGTTTTTTATAACTAGAGACAGAGCATACTCCAAAGGTGGAGGGGATAGAGAAAGATTGGCCGGACGGAGTTGTAACGACCCGGTCATTTGCCTTCCTTTCCTTTTTCTTGAAATTTTGAATGACTTTTTTTTCGTTTAATTTTCTTTTCTGAGCTCTGTTTCGTGTCGCTTAGTTTCATCTAGAGTGCTTGGAATTGGTTCCTAAGACTTTTTTCCATGGATTGGCAACTTCCTTTGAGGACCGAGTCATTTTCACATTTTTCGTTTTTCGACACTATGCGCTATTTTGTCCTTTTCCCTATTTCGTCATATCTCCGTTTGTCAGTTTTTGGCACAACCTCACTTTTCAAGCTCGGAGTTGGTTTTTAACTTCACGTATCCTTATCGTAAGTGGTTTCCACGAAATACGTATCTTTACTTTTGCAAGAAAGTACTCTAGTTGCTCCCGGTGCCCATAGGGGCATGAATGTATAAATCTTTAGAATTAATTTCATTTCTTGGGGTGTTTTTCATAAATATCTTTTGAAGATATTTTATTTCAAGGGCATCTAAGAAAATATCTTTTTTCATTCTGGGGCAGTTTCGCAGTTAACCCTTTTTGTAGAGGCCATTGTGCAATTAACGAAAGTTATTGCAAAATGTCTTGTTTGGAGCCTGGATCCTTGTATGGGATTCATTTTCACTTTTTGTTGACTTGTAAATTCATAGAATTTCCTCCTGGTCGATGTTTTCCAGTTTCGGGGTTTCTGGCCCCAACTTTCGCCAAACTTGTTTTGGGCATAACTTTCTGGTCGGGACTCAGTTTTTGATGCCGTTTCTTCCGTTGTTTATATTTTATCATTTTAAATCTTTTTTGTTCACAAAGTTTTGCCATTTGAGCTCGTCTACTCAAATTTTACTTTTTCGGACCCGGCGGGGCCCGTTCGGGGCACTTTTTGAGATTTCTATAAAAGGGGGGTGAGATATTTCATTTTTCATCTTCTCCCCTCTTCATGCACGACCTGGAGCTCCCATGGCAGCCCAAGGGGTGCTGCCATCTTCTTTCTCCTCTTTTGGTTTACTTTTCCTTGATGGAAAGTCTTCGGCCTTAACGTTTGTTATTCCCCTCGCCGTGCTCTACCTTTTCCCCGTATTAGAATTCAGTTTTGACCATTTCTTGAGTTTGGTTTTGAGGTCAAGTTATGATTTTGATGGGGCTTTCATGGGGGTTATGTTCACGGCGTTGTCCCCGACAAAACCTAGTAGTTTCGTCGAATTCGGAGCCGTTCCATTTTGATGGCATTTGAGATTTTCATCTCAAATTAAGGTAGGGGATGTTTTAGGTTTAAATTCTTGTTATATAGCATGCTTGTGATGCTTATACTACTTGTTTGCATGATTAAATATAAAATCTAGAGATTTTATTATTTATTTTTTCTTGTACGGGATCTAATTTTTCCGGTTGCTCATGACTTGGTTTAAACATGTAGCATGATTTTATATTGCCCCTTGATATGCTCATTGTCGTGTATTAAAATTGGAACATTTGAATAAGTATTAAAGATTTTATTTAATATTTATCTTAGGTGAAAGATTAATTCACATGGCCTTAACTAGCTTAAAATCAATATGTGTTAGCATATTAAATTAGGCCTTTGCATGCTCTCCAACATAGTTGAATTTGAAAGTAATTGGAGGTGTTTTTAAAAATTAGTAATTATTAATTAATTTGATTTATTAATTTGCTCCGAATGCACTATTCACTCCATTTAAATTTCGACTTGATATTCTTGACTTACATGCCATATAGCTTCACATATGTTTGATTTAGAATATTTGGTTAGGTTTTCAAACCTTTCATTTAATTAAATTCCTTGATTAAGATTTAATCCTCATGGTGATATCCAACTTGGAATTGAATTGTGGCATGCTAGAAAATTAAGCTTTGGTGTGGTTGTTCACATATATTAAATTGGGATTAATTACATGAGAATTGCAACTTTTAATTTATATTTAACTTTAGTGAAAGGTTAAGTCACATGGTCTTAAATTGAATGAAATAAACTTGTAATGTGATATTACATTAGTCCTTGGCATATTCTCTAAGATATGTTAAATTGAGAGCATTTGGTTAAGTTTGAAAATCTAGAGATTTTAATTAAAAGAATTAATTAAAATCTATTTTGTGGTCCCATTAGCTTAATTAAGATTTTAACTTGATATTTGTATTGGCCATGACTTGTTTACTAATATATATTAATTGTGGACCATTTGAAGTTGCTTTAGAACCTTGGTAATTAAATTAGCATGATTTAATTAAAGTTCTACTTTGTTATTCCAATAACCTAATTGAGTTTTAGAATGGATATAGGTGATGACCATGCCATGTTCTTTAATATGCATTAATTTGAGGTTATTTGGAATTGAATTAGAATCTAGGGGATTTAATTATTTTTATTTAATTAAATTCTATCGAATTGAGCCATGGATTTAATTGTGTTTGAAAGTCGTTTCTATATCAAAATCATGGACTTGGACTTGTTGTATATTCATTTGGTTATGTTTTGAACATTAGATAACCTAGTTGCTATGTTTGTATTCATGAAAATATGTTTTCCTTATTGAATATATTGTTGTCTTGTGTAATGATTTGCACACTTTGTGTTTAACATCTTTCATGCATAGCGTGTAACGAATCGCACACTGAAGATTCGACATTCATCATATCATATTAGTTGTGGATTTAGAGCATGTATTGTATAGGTTTCCAAATTTGGTTGTGCTTAGTAGATAGTTGATTATCTTGCATATTCCTGTTGATATATGCGTTGTTGCACAACTTGTTGATTTTGGAAACTTGGGGATGTCATTGTTTGACTATGGCTAGAACGTGATTCTAGTACGGGGGATAGTCCCTCTATATATAGTCTAGTGCACACATAAGGAGGTTACCCATGGGCTAGTAACCCTAAAGTAACTATGTTATCGGTCTGATCCGGCGTCACGTCCGAGTATCCACTTTTTTTGATTTCGCATTTCATTTTCAAGTTGATAACTAGATGATGTTGTAACTTGTTGTTTCTTATTTTTCGTTCCATTTTAAGTTACAGGATGTTAACTTTGCAAAATTATGCTTTATGCGTTGTATTGGAAGTTTCAATGTTGGTTAAATTGCATCGATATTGAAAATCGTATTTTGACGTTCTAATAAAGCTTAGGATAGATCCTATTGATTCTTTTATAACATAGACGTTAGGTGGTATGAACCACTACTGTTATTTTGTGCTTTAGATTCTAAGTTGATGGCTTTGAGAACTTAAACCTTGTTGCATTGTATAACATGCTCTTTTGTTGTTGAATTGCATGGATAATGTGATTCTTGTTAACTTGTATTCAATTATGCTTTTGTTATGTTGTATGGATTACTCTAGACCTAGTTCAATTGTATCGAAAATACAATTCATGTTAATATATGCTCAAGCATTCTTCTTGTCGTGTTCTTTAGATTATCCCAACCATGATTCGTTTCATACACGTATGTATATCATGATTCTTGTTACTTAGACTCTAAGGTAGCTTAGGATGCTCCCCGAGTCTCACTTGGACATAGACGTTAGGTGGCATGAGCCCCTTTAACATGTTTCACCTTAAGGCGATAAATTTGTAAAATGCTAGGTCGATGCATGCTCATCTCCTACGAGTAGCTTTATGTTACTCACCTCTACGATACTGGGGCATATTTCAGGTACGAAGACTTGGTTCGTGAAGCCTAGCATTCCTTGGATGTCGAGTAGCTTTCAAGTTTCCATTTCATGCAAATGTTGGTATGAAATGTCATTTTGTAGACTTATATGTCAAAATATGTATATTTGATTCCATGTATATAATGTGTACTTAAGTACACTCCTTTCAATGTATTTGATATGTATGAGATGAGGCCGGAGGCCAATGACATGTATATTGTATTTTATACAACTTTTTAACTTCATGAAATATTGTGAAAATCTTGAAAAATCGCAAGTCATTCCTTCACCACAATTGCATCGGGTGTGGGAATTCCATTTTCATTCTTTTATAGGGTCTTATTAATCTTGTATGAAGTGTGGCCAAGGGCCAAACGGTCATTTGATCCTGTTTTGCATTTTTGGATTCCATGTTTTCCATTCCAAGTCCATTTTTGCCTTTTTGCCAGTTGGGGGGTTGGATTTTGCATCGGCTATATTTTTAAGCCATGGACTATTGTAGCACATCTAAATAGGTAAGTTACGTTTGCGTGCATAGTCGTTTCCGGGCAAAACCTCATCGTTTGTGTTTTGAGCCTCTTGTGAATTCATTTCGCATTTTTTTTTTGCATATTCTGATCTAGGGGCATTATGGACCTTTCACCTTAGTTTTATTTTCTTCTTTCAATATGGTCGCTTAGAAAACGTGATTTTAGGGGGGGGGCTTTTTTCGTGTTTTTCCAGAAAAGGTCGTCTTGGTACCGGAAATCCCTCGTGAAGTTTCAGCTTCCAGTTTTCATTTAGCAGCTTTATGACCCTCTTGTTCAGTTCTGATCTAGGGGCATTTTGGGGATTTCACAGTGAGTTTATTTCGATTCCATTCGCGATGTCGGGTAGAAAACTCGATTTTAGGGGGGATTTCTTCTTCGTGTTTTTCCAGAAAAACTCGCCTTGACCTCCGTTTCAAGCCTTAGTTCTGGGCAGATAAAAAAAAAATGTAGCAGCAGCCAAGGGCTGCCAACAGCCATGTCCTTGGGCGCTGGCATGCACGCCGGTGGGCTCGCGCATGGGCGCCGTGTGCGCCATGGCCCCTCGTCGGGCTGCCGCAACGTCAATTCTTCTTTTGGGCTTTTCTCCTTCGTCCGAACTCGGATTCAAGTGAATTTTTTTTTGAACTTGACTAATTTTTCGCTGTCTTTCCAACGGTGTACTCGATTACACCCAGTTCTTCCTGGATATTACCAGTTTACCCTTTTTGCTTTAAGTGCTCGTTTTTCTTCGTCATGCCGTTTCTCCTTCGTTCGGACTCCGAATCATGCGATTCTTGAGTCCATCTTGATTAGTTTTTCGTTGTCCTTCCAGCGGTGTGCCTATTTTGCCCCTGGGGGCTTTTTTGTCATATTTTCGATCTTTTGCTTCCGCATCAGTTCTTGTTGAGTTCCACGACCTCATGGAAGGTCACTTTGACTTCTTAGAGTCATGTTTTCTGTTTTTGCTTCCGCATTCGGATCCGTTATCGGATCATCCTTACGGTTCATCACAGGACACGCTGGCCTAAAAATCAGGGTCGTCACAGGAGTCTGCCAATTCCCACTGATCCCAATCAAGTTTTGTCTCCAACCTTTTTCAAATGAGTTCTTGTCCGTACAGATTGCTCATTTTTTAATAGGAAAGAAATGATAGTACAGCTCACTTTGTTTGATTCTGTTAATTCAGTAGTAGAGGAGGAGGTCAATGATGTCAAGATTGAGACCCCTATCATGGTTCAAGAACAGAAAGACTTAAATTACCCTAAGGAAGTTAGGGTTAACTTGCAGAGGGCAAAGCCCCAATTTGCTGAAGATGTAGCAAAAGAATGGGTGTAAGGGGAACCTAATAACGTTTAAGTGGATGGCAGAGAATAAAATCTCCCCAGGAAGGAGACCCTCACCAGAGCTCCCATCTAGGTTTGTGGGGTGGATCCTGAGAGAAACGTCATTGGGAATGCTATTTTTGAAACGAATGGCATTCAAATTAGGGGGAGCCATGGAGAAGGGGAGGAATCTCTGATAATGAAGGTTTTTTTCTTTCAAAAAGGATAGTTAAAAAAAAAAAACTGACTTTGAGGAAGGATTTTGTGAAGTACTCAGCAACAGCATAAGAGCCAAATCGCGAAGGAAAAACTCGCTGGAGAAACTGAAGAAAGCTCGCTGGAAAATGTAGGAAGATGACAGAAGAGACCCGAGAAGACAATAATGGAGGATAAAAGTAGGATATGTTAAAGGAAGACAAGAATTGAGAGGATCAAGGTTTTTAAAGAGAAGAAATGGAGGCGACATAGAATTTGAAAGGTTAAGGCAAAAGTGAAGCAGCAGATCTCGGAGCCTGGGTCTTTGTGCCAGCCGTTCAATTCCCTGTGTCATCACTCTGAGCCGTCAGACCAAGATTGTGTCTTTTAAATAATCTCACCCTAATTAATTAAGGGAGAGATTATGGGGGCAAATGAAGACACCAAAAGTGATCCGAGCTTGGTATGATTCATATTGCTAAGAACGGGTCAGGTATGGGCGACCGAGATAGAGCAATGTAATACCCTAGTTTTCAAAAGGATAAAATAGGAATTTAATTTTAAATTTTAATTTTTATTTCAAGTTTTTTTTATTTAATTATATGATTTATTTTTTAAAATTAATTGTTAATTGGTAAATTTGTTTTGTTTGCCTAATTGTTTAATTGATTAATTATGTGTTTAAATTAGTATTGTCTAATTGTGTATGTGTTTTATTATTTGTCTAACTTGAAATTGTTTATGTATTTTGAGTGTTTTATTTAGTTATATTTATTTAGTTGTTTTCATTAATTTGTTTGAGTGTTATTAATTAATTAGTTAGTTAATTGTAATACAGATATAGTTGGGATGAACGTAATTGTTTTGTCACTTATGTGTATTACAGTAGTTGCGTATATGTAAATTTAGGGTTTCAAATTATGTAAATAGGGTAGGCGACGTATTGATAGGCTGGGATTAGGATTAGGGTTGTGCAAGAGTCTATATATATAGAACATTATGTCTGCAAGGGTTTTGGGAGACACCTCATTCACGTAATAGTTTGGAGAGGTAAAACAGAGAGAAAGGTGAGAGGAAAACATAGAAAGTCTCGAGAGATAATCTGTGAGGCTAAAAGAGATTAAGTAAGGGAACTGCTCATGGATTGAACCAAGATGCAACAGAGGTAGAGAACAGCGATGAAAGGAGGGAACAGTCTTGGAGAATTTAGCAACGGCGTAGAAAGGTTTCGAACCGAAACCTAAAGGCAAGTTTCAATCTATCTCTCTCCTATAAACTTGTGTTCTGTGCATCTTATATAGACTCCAGGAACTTAAATAAACTTTTAAAAATGGACTTTTTGCATGCTAGATGATTTCTGTAATCTGTTCTGCCTTTTTTTAAAAGTTTAAACTTATTGTTGCATAAACTGTTCTGTTAGGAGTGTAGTTTCTGTCGATTGATTTACACTGGAGTATGAGGGGTTCTAGGACTATAAGAAACTTAAATAGAATCCTAAAGATGTTACAAAGTTTTGGGGATAGGATAGGAAGCTTCGCCGGAAGCACAAACATCAACCGCACGAGCAGAGGTGAAGCAGAGAAGTGGAGAAGGCTCAAAGTTGGGAAAGAGAAGGCTCCAGATTTGTGGGAGCCGTCTCCCCCTTCAAAGAGCCAGCCCCAAGGGGTTAGGGAGCCAGCTCTAAGTGAGCCTGCTCTTTGATTTTAGAGCAGGCTCCCTTGGTTGGGTTATGTTTGGACGTAGTTTGGACACTGTTTGGACATTTTTGGGCATTGTTTGGGATTTTAAATGGTTTCAGGGACTGGAATGAGAATTCTAAAAGTAATTACAATGGATTTTAATCCCTTTAAATGTATAATTTGGTCCATAAGGTCATTGGAAGAAATGGGGTAAGAATAAGCAACTTTGTACGCTGCTAACGGATAGGACGAACTAAATTGCTAAATCTTCTTTTAAAAATTTAACGGATTGTAGCATGGACTTTAAATATGTTATTTTGCTAGGTTACAGCCACATTAAATAAATTAATGTCTTTGTGCTCATAGATTTAACCATAATAAAGTATACAGCGGTGCAGGCTATTAACGGACGGAAGGAGTTTAAATGCCTAGTTTAATTTTAGCAATTTAACGGAATATATATATTTGATTATAAATCTTGGTTTGGTTGTATGCTAGGGTCAGTTATATATCATGTTTGATCTATGCATACCTCGAATGGTAACTATGAAAATACTAAATTCTTTTTTACAATACATGGATTTGAGCTTGGGTTTTAATTGCTATAATATTATGCAATACCCTGAAATTATTGAATTTCGGTTTGGACTTAAATTGCTAAACTAATACTTAAGTTCTGTCGATCTAATTGGATGTTGGCCTGGAACTAATTGCAGAATTAATAATATATTTTCTGTTGAATTATCTGGATGGATGCTGGACTTAAACTTGATGAATTATTAAACTTTGTCTAGTTAGTTACATGGATGGATTCTGGATTTTTAGTTGATGACTTGTTTAAAATCTGTGTTTATCAACTATATGGATTATGTGGACTTTATTTGATATACTGCTCATAATGTTGCATCATTCAAGGATCATTTGCATTAAATGTACCAGTATGGGACGGTGACGTATCAGGGATGGATTAGATCAAAAATCTAAGTCTTACCCCTTCATACATAAGAAATGGATTAACTAAAACAGTTAAATCCTACATGGATGCATGTCCTGTCAACTAAAACAGTTGAACGACATAATGGATACTTGTTTTATCTTTCTGCACTAGGAAGGAATTTATATATATACTTATGTTACCGTGATACGAACTTGAGTCTTCTGATCACGGTTAGGGTGCGTATATTGTAAAGGTTGAGTAGTTAGATATAGCTAATGTTCCCTGGTAGGTCTAGGTACTTGGCCACTGAAAAGTGTGTTTTATATGTCACCTTCTACCCAGGCTGAACTATGTTATAGGCTAGTGAGCATCCTATAGTGTGTGTATATATATATATGGACTATTATAGATATTGCTGAGCTATCTAGGATGTATCTGTGTATCGAGTTTATGTACAGATTGTAGTAGATTAGAACTTGCATGTGAGCCTGACCTACTCCTATTTTTCAGGTATTCGCCAGTACCAGGCTTAGAGTTTGATCGTGTTGATGCAGATACAGACACTCACTCTTGTGATTACATAGGATTTCCTTTCTATTTTTGTTTTGGATTTTAATTCTGTAAATTTATTTAAAGATTTGGAATTAGGGGTCCACTAGGTGGATTCCCGAGTTGTACGGATTTAAATTATATTAATTTATTATTTAAGGTTTGAGGATTTTCATTTTAGTTTTCTTTCTGTTTATTATTATTTTATTCTTAATTCAGTTTTATTCCTGCTTGTTTACATATTGATTATTTGGTATCCCTCAGATCTGTGCTCGGACTTGATCACCCGTGGCTCTAGAATCGAGGGGTATCACAATTGGTATCAGAGCACTCCAAGTTCTAGTGTCCTTATGAGTGTCTTTCGTTAGAAGTCTTCCGTGTTGCGTCTCTTAAAAAAACTTAGAGCCATATTAGGATTCATTGTACTCTTTTACGGTTCATTAGGAGGAGCAGCTGATGTCAATTATATTCCATAATTATGGAATGGTTGACACTAGAAGGAGGATGGGGTCCGCGGTGATAGTGAATCAGACCGAAGAAGTAGGGGAGTACGTTATCGAGTTCTCTATTACAAGCAGAACTTGGGATTGGAGGTTTAGTAGTCGGCTGGCGCTACTTTTACAAGTATAAGCCAATGAGGGATATAGGAGTGCGTTTTAGGTCACCGCATAATGGGACCAACACGGTTTCAGTTGTTCTCGTAAAGGATACAACCATGGGATAGGAGTCTAAAGAAAATTCTAGTGGAGGAGATTTCAACATATCCAAGAAAAAGGATGTTGAATGTTGAAAATCAAGGATCACCCGAAAGTGATCTTGTTCGCTAATAGCATAGTAAACGATACTCGTAGAGTTGAGGTGGATAGTTAACCTTTTGTATTACCTTTAAACGAGGTAGATAAAGAGAACTCTTTAGGGGTTCAGGAATAAGATGGAGTTCTTCTCAGAATGAAGCAAAGATTATATAGCACGTTCCGGGGAGTATAGGGATTAGGTTTTGACGATCTAAGTTGCTTTATACAGCTACATTAGATGGTTTGCATTCCATGTATAAGGAGGATGAATGTTAAGCCTTTGGCATTTCCTGAGGCAAATGGAGTTTGTTTTGAGCTATGTTTCGAAGTTGGATGATTACCTCCGAAACTGTAGAAAGGAGATTGTGAACCAATCAGGTAAAGTTGATTTCTAAAAGAGATTTTCTTTGTTAGAAGGAACGATGTTTTACGTAGGGTTCTATTGTGTTTTGTTATGTTTTATTGTGTGTGCTTTATGTGTTTCCTTTTCGTCAAGTATTCAGGTTTGGGAATACGGTTTAGTTGAGGACACAAGTGAGTGATTAGTCAACTACTGTTTTGGAGGAATAGCGTTCATTACTCTAGGATTTTTGGGGCATATGGTCATAGGATTTGGTAAGTATATCTAACTTTAGCCAACTTAAGGACCTTAGACATGCGTGGTTATAGTATGTGTTCAGGATGGGATAATTAACCCCGCGGTATGAGTCAAATAATCTAGATTCATTTGATATACTTTAAAGCCACGCTGATTTATCGGAGGAACTGACTTTGCTGAATAGCTTCTCAAGAATTTTAAAAAGGTATTCCCAAGTCAGCAGGAGGATCTTGAAATGGTTTAAGTACTTATTGGAACACCACCGACCGAGGATATTATACAGATTAACTATTCATCAGTTTATCCTTAATCAAGAATTTGATTCATGAGGGCGTGTCATTAGGAGGAATTGCCAGAGTTGCATATCAAGGAGAAAGCAAGTCACTTCATTTGCACAAATAATAAGAAATTTTTTTTTTTAGGTCACAATTCGCAACAAATAGTTGTTGCTCAGAAATTGTTGACTATTTGGAGGATGCAAGGATTTCATATACATTTGCAGTTAGATAGGATGTCTAATAGACACTTACTTATGTTAGAAAAATAAGATATCAAAGACTTGGAAGATGAGACCAAACATCTAATTATGGAAGCTAGTGTTACCAGAATAACAATACTTTCATTAAACAAACTGGAAGGAAGATGTAAGGACTGAGGGTCACAACTCTTAGTTCTTTAGGGGTATTGGAGGAAACGTGATGCTTTGCAAGAGGAAGCAGATGTCTGGAAGATAGGTAGGAGGAGGGACAGAGTGATTTGTCTTAAAGTCTGAGATTTAGTAAACAATCTAGGTGGACCGTCAGAGATCAATAGATCCTTGCGGCCACTTCTCATGCTAGAGCGGGACTGATGGGAGTAGTTTCCACAGATCTAGATGAGAGATTGCTAATTCTACCCAAGGGTCAGGATTCTGGTTGGGATATGGTTTGACTGATAAAATTGAATCAACTTCACTTTGTCTATTTTGGAACTGGTAAGAAATCAGTTCCTACGAATAGCACAGATCACGAGACAGCTTAGATGGATAGCTGTGGTAATTCACACTTTGCATTAAGTTACGTCTAGGGGAGGGAATTGGAGGAGGATACTTTTACTAACCGCTATGGTAATTGAGCCTTTGGTGGTTATTTTGAAGGCAGTTGAGTTTTTGCATATGGAAATAATAACACTTGCTATTACCAGGGACATGGAAGCAGTCAACTTGGAATACTTGGGCTGACCCCATAGGAAGGAGTACCTTACTCAGATGAGATAGGGTACTGAAGGAGGATTAGTAGTTGTCTTTCCGATTCTAGGAAGGTTGGAATGACTGAGATGTAAAATTCATAAATTTTACGGTGCAGTCAAATGGATAGGAGTTATAGCATGACTTACTCGGTTCGTCTTGGTGAGCCAATATGGATAGAGACATGTATATCACTGTCTCCAAATGTATCACCTACTAACAAGGTGGAAAATTGAGGCTTGGATATCATTGGAGGTTTTAGCCGCATCCTATATCAATAGGGAAGTAGGAGTAATCAAGAGGTGGATGGTTGGTAGAAAGTACCGACATTGGTTGGAATTTTAATTCCATATGGATTAAGAGTTGTGGATAAGCAAGTTCGATGGTGGACATCGCTGTTAGTGGTGTTTGTTTTGGAGTGTTATGTCAAGTTCTATATTGCACTGATAACGGAGTTGTAGTATGTGGTTATCTCTTATAGGAGTTAAACACTGCTATGTCAATGGAGTTTTGAAGGTGTTCGAGCAACAACTATGCTTCGCATCTCTAGACAGGAAATCAGATTACGATATAATATGTGATCATAGCAAATATGCTTAGGATATATATCCTAGGTTGGCCTGGGTAGTTGAAAGTGTTACTTAGCTCTTCAGTTATTGTCAGTGCTATTGTTGGCACAAGGAGGTTGGTGCGACAAGTTTGGGATGTTGGATAGTATGTGGGCAGATCTCTCACTAGTTGGATGGGCATGGAAGCGAGGTTATATAGTAGGACCTTGTCTTTCTTTAAGGATACATCGGAGAAAAATACTCTCTTTTGGTAATGGTTGCGAACGGTTTGAAGGCGGCAGTCTGATTTTGTAGATAGTTGAACTTGTTTATACAAGTTTTTATTAGGAACTGGTTATTTAGGAGGATTTCTGTATGGGAAACATTATCTTTGGAGGAAGGTCAGTTGCACATATCGCACTGACTCTTCACGGATTTTGGTTATTGATTTAGGCAGTAGCATATTGTTTAGCGTTACCAACTTGTTAAGCGCTGGATGTATAGAATTTTATGCTTTTGTTCTATAGAACTGGAAGGAATAGGGATGGTTACCCTTCGCTAAATATAGGTATGATTGGATCGTTGATAGATACAACCTTGGAGTTGTACATTTATGCTATTTTTTTTTTTTTCCATAGAAACTTAGTATAATGTTGGTTATGTTGGGAATTTGGTGGAGTTCATATAAACGACTGTGCCACATGATAACGGAAATGAATTTTACAAAGTCATTAATTCAGAGTTTCGTGAATTCCGAGGACGGAATTCCTTTTGTTGGGGGAAAAATGTAATACCCTTAGTTTTCAAAAGGATAAAATGGGAATTTAATTTTAAATTTTGATTTTTATTTCAAGTTTTTTTATTTAATTATATGATTTATTTGTTTAAATTAATTGTTAATTGGTAAATTTGTTTTGTTTGCCTAATTGTTTAATTGATTAATTGTGTGTTTAAATTAGTATTGTCTAATTATGTATGTGTTTTATTATTTGTCTGACTTGAAATTGTTTATGTATTTTGAGTGTTTTATTTAGTTATATTTATTTAATTGTTTTCATTAATTTGTTTGAGTGTTATTAATTAATTAGTTAGTTAATTGTAATACAGATATAGTTGGGATGAACGTAATTGTTTTGTCACTTATGTGTATTACAATAGTTGCGTATATGTAAATTTAGGGTTTCAAGTTATGTAAATAGGGTAGCCGACGTATTAATAGGCTCGGATTAGGATTAGGGTTGTGCAAGAGTCTATATATATAGAACATTATGTCTGCAAGGGTTTTGGGAGACACCTCATTCACGTAATAGTTTGGAGAGGTAAAACAAAGAGAAAGGTGAGAGGAAAACATAGAAAGTCTCGAGTGATAATCTGTGAGGCTAAAAGAGATTAAGTAAGGGAACTGCTCATGGATTGAACCAAGATGCAACAGAGGAACAGAACAGTGATGACCGGAGGGAACAGTCTTGGAGAATTTAGTAACGGCGTAGAAAGGTTTCGAACCAAAACCTAAAGGCAAGTTTCAGTCTATCTCTCTCCTATAAACTTGTGTTCGGTGCATCTTATATAGACTTCAGGAACTTAAATAAACTTTTAAAAATGGACTTTATGCATGCTAGATGATTTCTGTAATCTGTTCTGCGTTTTTTTAAAAGTTTAAACTTATTGTTGCATAAACTGTTCTGTTGGGAGTTTAGATTCTGTGGATTGATTTACACTGGAGTATAAGGGGTTCTAGGACTGTAAGAAACTTAAATAGAATCCTAAAGATGTTACAAAGGTTTGGGGATAGGATGGGAAGCTTCGCTGGAAGCACAGACATCAACGCACAAGCAGAGGTGAAGCAGAGAAGTGGAGAAGGCTCAAAGTTGGGAAAGAGAAGGCTGCAGATTTGTGGGAGCCATCTCCCCCTTCAAAGAGCCGGCTTCAAGGGGTTAGGGAGCCGGCTCTAAGTGGCAAAGAGCCTACTCTTTGATTTTAGAGCAGGCTCCCTTGGTTGGGTTATGTTTGGACGTGGTTTGAACACTGTTTGGACATTTTTGGGCACTGTTTGGGATTTTAAATGGTTTCAGGGACTGGAATGAGAATTCTAAAAGTAATTACAATGGATTTTAATCCCTTTAAATGTATAATTTGGTCCATAAGGTAATTGGAAGAAACAGGGTAAGAATAAGCAACTTTGTACGCTGCTAACGGATAGGACAGACTAAATTGCTAAATCTTCTTTTAAAAATTTAATGGATTGTAGCATGGACTTTAAATAAGTTATTATGGTAGGTTAGAGCTACATTAAATAAATTAATGTCTTTGTGCTCATAGATTTAACCATAATAAAGTATACAGCGATGCAGGCTGTTAATGGACGGAATGAGTTTAAATGCCTAGTTTAATTTTAGCAATTTAACGGAATATATATATTTGATTATAAATCTTGTTTTGGTTGTATGCTAGGGTCAGTTATATATCATGTTTGATTTATGCATACCTCGGATGGTAACTGTGAAAATACTGAATTCTTTTCTACAATACATGGATTTGAGCTTGAGTTTTAATTACTGTAATATTTCGCACTACCCTGAAATTATTGGATTTTGGTTTGGACTTAAATTGCTGAACTAATACTTAAGTTCTGTCGATCTAATTGGATGTTGGCCTGGAATTAATTGCAGAATTAATTATATATTTTCAGTTGAATTATCTGGATGGATGCTGGACTTAAACTTGATGAACTATTAAAATTTGTCTCGTTAGTTACATGGATGGATTCTGGATTTTTAGTTGATCACTTGTTTAAAATCTGTGTTTATCAACTATATGGATTATGCGGACTCTATTTGATATACTACTCATAATGTTGCATCATTCAAGGATCATCTGCATTATATGTACCGGTATGGGACGGTGACATATCAGGGATGGATTAGATAAAAAAGCTAAGTCCTACCCCTTCATACATAAGGAATGGATTAACTAAAACAGTTAAATCCTACATGGATGCATGTCCTGTCAACTAAAACAGTTGAATGACATAATGGATACTTATTTTATCTTTCTACACTAGGAAGGAATTTATATATATATACTTATGGTACCGTGATACGACCTTGAGTCTCCTGATCATGGTTAGGGTGGGTATATTGCAAAGGTTGAGTTGCTAGATATAGCTAATGTTCCCTGGTAGGTTTAGGTACTTGGCCACTGAAAAGTGTGTTTTATATGTCACCTTCTACCCAGGCTGAACTATGTTATAGGCTAGTGAGCATCCTATAGTGTGTATATATATATATATGGACTATTGTAGACATTGCCGAGCTATCTAGGATGTATATGCGTATCGGGTTTATGTACGGATTGTAGTAGATTGGAACTTGCATGTGGGCCTGACTCACTCCTATTTTTCAGGTATTCGCCAGTACCAGGCTTAGAGTTTGATCGTGTTGATGCAGACACGGACACTCACTCTTGCGGTTACATAGGATTTCCTTTCTATTTTGGTTTTGGATTTTAATTCTGTAAATTTATTTAAAGATTTGGAATTAGGGGTCCACTAGGTGGATTCCCGAGTTGTACGGATTTAAATTATATTAATTTATTATTTAAGGTTTGAGGATTTTCATTTTAGTTTTCTTTCTATTTATTATTATTTTAATCTTAATTCAGTTTTATTTGTGCTTGTTTACATATTGATTGTTTGGTATCCCTCGAACTTGATCACCCGTGGCTCTAGAATCGAGAGGAATCACAAACAAGTCCTTGCTGAATGGGCCCAGGTCCAGGAAGTCATTACGGAAGCCCACATTGTGATGAAAGAAGTTGGGTCCAAACAAAAGGAAAGAAGATAGGTCCAGCCCATGAGTGATTGTCACCGTCTATAAATAGACGGAAATGAGAGGGAAAAGTGGTTGGAAAATATTTTGGAAGTGTAAAGTTTCTCTCTCTAGAATTGGGGAAAATTCTTTGTACTTTCACATGTAAATAAACTAGAGAATTAATTGAAAGTATTGAACCATACAAATCATAGATAAAATCAAGATTTATATAATCACAAGGTTAAAACATTTATTACAACATAGAATCATCAAAAATGTCAAACTTTTAGAGTTTAGAGTACAAGCCTAGGGCTTTTTCTAAACCCTAAGAAGATGATTTAGCCACTCATTGATGTGTTCTTGCAACCCGCAAAGGGTATCTTCATGGTTGAATTCATCTTCTTTCTCTTGGTCTTCTTGGTAGAAACCCTAGAGATGGAGAGAGATAGTTTCCCAAAGTGTGTCTAATCCCCTCCTAGTCTCTTGCCAAAATTGTCTAACTAACCAACCTCCTTACAAAAAATGGATAAATCCCTTATATAGGTAGCTCAAGTGATACCCCCAATGGTAAGAACTCATGCCTTATATGTATGTGACGGCGATCAATACATGAACATAAATAGTAATCATAAATAGTTCATAGTAGGTAATTATTGATGGACTCATTATTAATTAAGACTTGAACCAGATCCACATTAGGTTGAGATATATTGTAAGAGCCGTCGTATACAATTGTTTCCTATCACTGTTATGGCATTTGACTCTTAAGCATGAGAGAAATATAGACTCTTTTATTAATTAGTAATTACTTTAATTTGTTCGGCGGATTCTTTGGAATCCATAGACCGGTACTTTGGGTAATTATGTAATTAATAGTTAGACGGTTATATTTTCAATATTTGCATCATTGCTTCTTGTATTTATTTTGTACTAATTTTGATTGATCACAAACTAAATTCGAAAGCCTTCGTGTACTTTTAGATAAAATGATTTTCTATATATTTATTTATTTAAATTATTATTTTTGTCAAACAAATATTTTATTATGATCATGCCAGAAATAATCAAAGGTACCAAAATAAATATATTAATTTAGTAGTCAGATTGATGGCTTTATTTATCCGATAACTAACTATGCATAGAGGGGTCAAAATGTAACATTAACTTAGATGTTATTTATTATTTAATTAGAGTTCAATTAATTTATTTTAGTGGAGTAGAAATTAATTTATGAATTAATTGAATTGAGTCCATGGTATAATGAACTGGACCAATTATTCATTCATTGTAGCCAAAAAAATAATAAACCCGAAGGATTCTCACTCATAACCCAACTTAATATTGGAAGCCCATTAGATTTGAGATATCACTTTAATATTAGAGATTGAGAAAAATATATTGTCTTCAATTATTATTTTATGTTGCCTATATATACATGGGGTCCATATATATTTTAGGTTACACCTTTGTGCAATAATTTTTAGAAGACAATAAAAGTTTTTCTCTCTAGAATTTTAGATTTAGTGTTCTCATCTGATAGAAACTCTCACAAGCTTAACTCTCCAATGTCATTCATGGAGGCTTATAAGTGATTCCTATAGGCAAGATCATTACGAACAAGATAGAGATCCAAGGAAGAGGCATCTAGTAAAGGGATTTACAATAAGTGAGAACATTCACTTTAAAGGAAAGATTTAAGGTTTACTCAAACCTTGATGTAAGTTTCTATATCTAATTGAATGGATCATTATGTTCTTTATTCATAAAACTTGTCTCTACACATGAATCAAGATCTTTATTTGAATCATAAAGTTTAAAAAACTTCCATTTCCCCAATAGATGAAACATCCATGGGCGTGAATCACTCTTTTCCTACTATTTCTTGTAACTCTGTCTTCCACTTCCTTCAAGGCTCAACTCTGTTTTCTTACCCATTTTTCTCAAATAGAAGTGAATCACATTAATCTGCCTTTCTGGTTTTTTTTTTTTTTTTTCACCATGTTTTAGAGAGAGAGTCAACCGAACCCTGCCCCTTCTGTCACTCTAAAAAAAAAGAGTCAACCTGGACAACCCAACCGATCCAAAAATATTCGGGCTTAGGTTTACAGGCAAAACTAGAGGTCAACTTGGACTCAGGTTGGTCCGACTTCAGGTTGGTTCCGGGTTAAGGTTAGGGTCAATTTCGGGTTGGGGATGCCCAGCTTGCACCCTTAGAGCATATTTTTGCGATTGAGTGTTCTTACTCTAAATTTTCATTAAAAAAAAATGTTGTTATAAGAAAATTCAGCTCTTTGCAACAAGGCAATGGAGAAATGGACTATTACAAATCCTTCCTTACATTAAATTGAAGACCAAAAGGAAAATCTATTAAATAGAAAACAAGGGAGAAAAAAGAAGAAGATCGAGGAAGAAGAAGAAAAGAAAAAGCAAAAAATCAAAATGACCATCTATATGTTGTGTTGGTTATAGAGTCATATACAAAATGGATTGAGACATCTAAGATACAGTTTAATTTAGAAGTCAATGATGGGTTCTCCAAGAGTCAAATTTCTCTCCACAGTCCATGACGAGTTGAATAGCTTGGCCATTATAAATTTGAAGATTTTGTTCACATTGATGTTATGGGTTGCACTTGAGAAGAAAAGGGTCGCTTTCATGGCCTTTGCATATGCCCTTGCCTGCATCATATGAATAAATATTAAAATGGAAATCATGCGATACGTGTAAAAGTTGCAATGAATAGCAATTAAATAAGGTTTTTACGAGTCTCATATAAAATATAATTTTGCTCCAGATGTGCCCCATTGTGTTTATCTCCTACACGGAGAGAGAGAGAGAGAGAGAGATGGTTTGGACATTTCTAAGAATCGACAATTAAGAAAGAGAAGGAGAAATTGGACATGTCTTAGAATTAGAAAAAGGAAGGCTCGTCCAAGCCTTTCAAGCATTCCTCTCTTATTTCACACTCCAATATAGGTGGGGGGCACACACTTGCAATATAATATTGTTTAATTTGCATGCTAGTCTTTTTTTAAATTTTGTGGAGCCAAATTAAATCAACTTGTTCTTTGGTAATGAGCATATGTGTTTTCTAATGGTATTTTTTTTTTTTTTGTTTTAATTTTTGTCAAAAAATTTAAGTAATTATGTACATAGCTATAATATTGTTCTTAACATGGTTCGAATACGTAACATCTCTTCTGATAATGATAGATTATATCATCTAACTTAATGACTATTAATTGTAAATACTGCTGCAAAAATGTTGGACAATATCTATTACCTGAGTCACAATTCTCCATTGTAAATTCAGGGGAAGTTGGACAAAATCATCGAATTTGGTCCCGATAAGAATTGGAATTGCTGTCTACAAAATCATCCACATAAAAAAGTGAGATGTGAATATATATATATATATATATATATAGATTAAGTGCAAAAAACTCCCCTGTAATATAGGTTATGTGCACAATGAGTCCTTCCTTTTGAAAAGAGTATTTCAATCCATAATAATAAAAAATAATAAAATAAATAAAAAAAAAGGTGCAAATAAGCCCCTCTGATCACTTTTTGACAAAAAGTAAATCTGAAAATCCGATTTTACCCTTTTCGTTCCTATTTTGCCCCTCACAGAATGTGCATATACTTTTGGGTTAAAATCACAACCCCCCCCCCCCCCTTTCAAATTCTTGTAAAAAATAAAAAAAATAAAAAATAAAAAAACAATTTTTCACGGTATGCTTTTCAAAATAGGTCTTTGCCTTTTAAAAAAAAAAAATAGTATAACTCGTTTGTCTTTAGAGCTAAAATATAGGATTTACTAGGAATTTTTTATACAACACGAGGCTTATTTTTATTTTGGGTGAATTACCCTCACCTCCTTGAGGTTTGTCAATATATCTCCCATATGAAACTTTTGCCAAAACTATCTCTAACCTCCCCCAATTCAAAGTGAAAATACTATTCTGCCCTTCATCTTTTGTCTTATTTTTTTCTCCTAGTCCTCTCCTTGTCTGATCCAAACCCACAAGACCGCCACCGCCTCACTCTACCATACCCCCTCCCCTCTTTCGCACAGGGGCGACTCGAGCCTTAGGCGAGTTAGGCGGCCGCCTAAGGCCCCATCCAATAAAGGCCCCAAAATATTATAGTTGTCTTGTATATGATATATTGTTATTGTTTCCTTATTGAACACTAATTCTAAAAAATTTCTTATTGTATATGATATATTGTTATTATTTTTTTTTTTTTTTATTAATTTTTTATCTCCTAAAATATCTCATTAATATTTTATTTCTTTTTTCTGTCATATAAACGTTTTTTTTTTACACCACTCACCAGCACTATATATATTTAATATTTTTTTGGTAAGTTGCACTACAATAAATATTTAGCCGTTGTATGGAGAAGAGAAGAAACTTTCCATATTCTCTTTTTCTAGATTTTTATTTTTTTTATTTATTCTTATTTGTATTCCTAACCTTACGTTCATTTTGATTAACTCAACAAGTTACTTATAAGTTACAAGTCATCTCCTATCTCAGTCCTCTCTCATTACAACTTTATAATTTCCTTTATTCTGTACTCAATATTCATTAGTCTCAAATCTCAATTTGAACACACTTTTCTTTTATCGAAGAATTTGCAACAGTATTGAATTGGGGCTTTCTAAATCAGGTTATATTGTTTTTTTTTCTTTAATTATTTTTTAGTTTTACTAACTTTTGTTATTATAAATTTGTATATATATATATATATATATATATATATATATGTTTTTCATATATTTTTATATTTGTTTATGAGTTGTGAGTCTTAGTGATTATTTTTACCCATATTTTTTAATATGTCGGCTAGAAAGTATGAATCCGGATTTGAAAAACTTAAAAAAAAAAAAAAAAAAGAGAAGAATAGATAAACTAATTCAATCTCAAAAGGGAGCTATTGATAAATTTGTTACAACTAATAATCAAAACCTAACAAAAAATTTAGGTAAAAGTTCAGCAAATGAACAATCAAATCATTTAAAAGAATTAGAAGATTATATAATAGTGAAAGAAAAAAAAAATACTAATGACTTGATTCACAATAATAATCAAGAACAACAAAAAGAATTGAAAGAAAGTGAAACAAGTAATCGAAAATCATATTTTAAGACTATTCCCACAAATATATATGATCCTGGACAATAGAAAAATATTGATACAAAGGTAAGAGATTTATTAGGAGAAAATGGTCTAATTAGATTTAACCACACTTGAATATAAGAATTTAATTAGTAAGTTTGCATCTCAAAAAGTAACAAGGATGATTTTTAATTAATTATTATTTAATAATTAATATATTGCATATTATGATATGAAAAGGCCACTTTTTATTTTTTGCCTAAGACTCCGAGTTACATTGAGCCGCCCCTACTTTCGCACCACCACCACTCCCACCCAAAAACTTTTCTTTTTCCCTCACTTTCCTCATATCCAAAACACGCACATCACAGAGGGAGGCTCAATTTAATCAACAAACAAATTAAAATAAAAATCACAATCAAACCTTTAATTATAGAATCATAACATAATGTATTATTCATATATAAATTTACAAGGATCTCAAAAATGAAGAAACTAACACCTGCAGTTCTGGTCAAGCAAACACATATAATGATATAAATTAAAAGAAAAACCAAAACAAAATCAAAATCAAGATAGCGAAGAAAAATTGAAGCTTTATTGAAGTCATTTGCTTTGGTTATTGAAATTCATCTTCTCGTAATAATGAATTGAGAGCAGAGACAGCGAGAGATGAACCCCATACTTTCCCCATTGAGTTTTAGCAATGAGGGGCTTCGCTGGAACCATCGGAAGCTGTGGAGGAGGCATACAAGGATATGCGAATGAGGTGGTGCAGGAAGAAGAGGGGAAGGAGGAAGAAGTCAACTTAGAGAGGGCCCAAAGGTAGAGAGAGTGGAGGCGCGAGAAACCACCTAGGGTAAGAACCACCGAGTGGAGCTGTTGGCTACCATAACCGGTGTTGGCCAGTGTCTGGTGCATATCAGCTCCCAGAGATGCTCATCCTGCACCGTCGAATGCCACTGTTTGCTGACACATGCTGCAGTGGCCAGCGTGAGTGTTTACATGCTTCTACACCTCATATAACAAGTTTTTGTCCATCAACATATACGCCTATCTCTTTGGCTCCTCCTCTTCTTCATTTTCTTGTCATCGCTAGTGACCAGATCTTCATCACTAGTAATTGATCGCTTCATCGCCACTAAATAAGTATATAGATACAGATATTTAGAGAGAAAAAGGGAAGTGTATACACCATAATTATTAGCCATTATCAAGTAGAAGGATGCCCTGGTCGATTCCAATGGAAGGTACAGCGATGTTTCAGTGGAAATCACTATCTTCTAAAGACTTTGGCTATAAACCAATCCAAGCTGGACACGTGGCTTAATAAAAGGGCCACAACTATAACTATTTGCACCATAATTCTCAGTCACTTTCCAATGGAAAGTTGTTGTGCCTGATTCTAATGGAAGGGTGATATGCAGACATGGGTGCAATCATAAAACAACACATGAATTCATCTAAGAAATCCATTTGGTGAAGTAACCACCTTAGGACATGTGGAAGCCAAGGAGCAACTAGTTACATGCAAGTGGAAAGTCATAGGACACGTGGCAGCCAATGAAGCATGTAGTTACATGCAAGTAGAAAGTCATTGGACATGTGGCAGCCAAGGAAGCAAGTAGTTACATGCAAGTGGAAAATCCTAGGACACATAGTAGGCCAAGAGGTAAACAGTTGGAAGACATGACTTACAAGTGGGACACGTGGCATAATTTCCAATCAAAGAGGGATTATTCCAATGGAATTTACAAGATTCCAATGGAATGTCATGTGAATAAGTAGCAGAAATGGCATAACGTGGCTGCAAGTTGAGCGCACAACTTGGAAACGTAGGACACGTAGAAGATTTCCATTGGAAGAGTGGTTATTCCCGGCTAATGGAAAGTCATGCTAAAAATGGCAAAAATGTAGGAAAACATGGTCATCCACGTGTAAGCACTATGAAGGCTAGAAACTGCCCATGCTAACTGCCATTACCAAATTCTATAAATAAGGCATGTTATTATTACTTAAAGGCACTCCTCAATACACATACAACTACATCACTTCATTTATATTTCAATTCCTTCAATTGTAATTCTTTTATCTTTCAATTCATGCAATTTACTTCAATTATCTTCATTAATGCAAGATATATTACAGCTCTTTACTTTCCAAGTCATGCACCTTCAATTCATTACTTTCAGTCCAGTACTTCAAGTCCTTTTATTTCCAGCCATAAGAAAATCTCAAAGTCTTTTGTCACTAAAGGCAAAAAATAATCTTTGGAGGTGGTCAATCCAGACCTTCTTTCAGTCGCCTGATCCATTTCATTTCCATCTAAAATATAGTTTGGATTCTCACTCGGAACTTCTTGAGTTCCTGGCATGCCCGCACTTCCACTAGACCAGTGGAAGAGATTTTTTACTGGCCAAACATATTGGTGGCATACCCGGTGGGACAACCGATAAAAGATCTTTCTTATGGCACAAAGTGGAATTCAACTAATAACTAACACATTTCAGACGTACATTGATGAATGGCGTGACGAATTCTACCAAGAGATGGCCAAAGTACGTGAAGAGTACTATCGAAGGATAGCCGACAAACGTGAGCAATATTTTTGAGAATTCAAGGAAAAACTCCGAGAATGTCTTTGGAATGTAATAGTAGAATGGAAAAAGGTTCCAACAATGTGTACAAACCCTTCCATGAGCTCTGCAAAAACTACCACCTATGGCGTCGATTCCACTAGCAGTGAAGTCGATTCCACCACCAGTTCAAGTTCCACTACAAGTGGAACCTCAAGTGCAGAACCTTCCACCAGCAGTAGCTCAATTACTTCCATCGCAAGTGCAGATTCTACCTTCAGTACAGAATCTTCCATCAAAAGTGGTCCAACCATCTCCTCATCAGGACCAACAGAATGTTCCACTTTGGAACATTTAACAACCTATAAACATGCCACCAAAGCCACTCATGGCCTTTCCAATGGCGTTTGAAAGGCAACGCCCTCCAAGAAAACCTCCTGACCAAGGAGGTAACCAAATCAGATGGAGGAACAATCCTCTGTCTGACCCAAACACATATCCAATAGCGTTTGGGGGGGTAGTTTTCCCAAAAGAATATCCTGATCAAGGAGTAAATCCAATCTGCCAAAGAAATACTCCTCTAGCAGATCTAAACCCACTTCCAGTGGTGTTTAAGGGGCATCCAATGGACAACCTACCCAAAGGTTAGCCAGAAAATACAATTTCATTACCCCAACATATGGTACTTGATCATAGCCAACTTGCTGGCTTCTTCCAGCAAGACTTAGGCTTGGCCATGAAGAAGGTCAACAAACCTTTCCATAGGAAGCCGTTACCACTTCTTCCATTGGAAAAAGATTTTCCACAGTCAGATTTTCTTTCAAAAATGGCACAATTTTCTTAATTGTTGTATATTCTTCCACCTGAAGAATATAAATATCATAGTATTTTCCTCTAAGTTTGGAAAAAATTCTAGTACTTTATTTTTCCCAAATTCACATCTTGTGATTTTTAGGGGGCAAAACTTGGCAAATCAACTATGTATTTAGCCAGAAGATTTACAAATTCGTCCTCGTCGTACACCTCCAAACCCTGAGAGGCAACGAAATTTGACCGGAGGCTTCAAATCCTAAATCTTACAACTTTCGACCTAGTTAATAAGCTGATTAAAGTTTTCAGCCAAATGGTACATTCCGGCTGAAAGTTTTGGTTGTCCCATTCCTTACCGAACAAAAACATCACATTCCAAATTCTCACTCATATCTAAAATTTTATTTGCCTTGCAATTCTTCAAAGAATATCATGCACATAAAATTTGGGGGGTATATGTTTATACCATAATTATCAGCCACTTTCTAATGGAAGGTTGCCTAGTCGATTCCAATGGAAGATACTACGATGTTCCAATGGAAATCACTATCTTCTAAAGACTTTAGCTAGAAACCAATCCAAGTTAGACAGGTGGCTTAATAAAAGGGCCACAACTATAACTATTTGCTCCATAATTATCGGTCACTTTCCAATAGAAAGTTCTTGTGGCCGATTCCAATGGAAGGGTGATATGCAGACATGCGTGCAATCATAAAGCAACATGTAGATTCATCTAAGAAAACAATTTGGTGAAGTAACCACCTTGGGACACGTGGAAGCCAAGGAATCAACGTTAAATGCAAAGGAAAAGTCATAGGACACGTGGCAGCCAAGGAAGCAAGCAGTTACATGCAAGTGAAAAATCCTAGGATACGTGACAGGCCAAGAAGTAAGCAGTTGGAAGACATGACTTCCAAGTGGGACATATGACAGATTTTCCAATCAAAGAGGGATTATTCCAATGGAATTTGTAAGATTCTAGTGGTATGTCATGAGAATAAGTAGCAAAAATGGCAGAACGTGGCTACAAGTTTAGCGTAGAACCTGAAAACATGGGACACGTAGAGGATTTTCATTGGAAGAGCGGTTATTCCTGACCAATGGAAAGTCATGCTGAAAATGGCTGAAAATGGCAGAAATGTAAGAAAACATAATCATACATGTGTAAGCAACAGAAGGCTGAAGAATACAGTAGGACACATGGCATGAATCCAATCAATCCACTTGGGGGCATCTAAAGTTGGCAATGAAACTGCCCACGTTAACTGCCATTACCAAATTCTATAAATAAGGCATGTTATTGTTAATTAAAAGCACTCCTCAACACACACACAACTACAACACTTCATTTATCTTTCAATTCCTGCAACTGTATATCTTTTATCTTTCAATTTATGCAATGTACTTCAATTATCTTCAGTAATGCAAGTTATCTTTGAGCACTTTACTTTCTAAGTCATGCACCTTCAATTCATTACTTTCAGTCTAGCACTTCAAGTCCTTTCACTTCTAGCCATAAGAAAATCTCAAAGTCCTTTGTCACTAAAGACAAAAAAGAACCCTTGGAGGTGGTCATTCCAGACCTCATTTCAGTCGCCTGATCCATTCCATTTCCATCTGGAATATAGTTTGGACTCTCACTCGGAACTTCCTGAGTTCCTGGCATGCCCACACTTCCACCAGACCAATGGAAGAGATTTTTTACAGGCCAAACAGGATGAATTCCTAAATACGGAACTTTTGATCTTCTCAAAGTGAGGAAATAACGAGGGTTAGGTTGGGTTGGGTGGTTGGTTGGTGACGGCTTGGTGGGTGGAGGGTGATTTCTTGTAGAGAGAATAGAAAGAGAGAGGAGGTGGTACAGTGGGTGTTCTTGGGTTTGGGCTGGGTGAGAAGGATAGGACTAGGAGAAAATAATTGATAAAGGGTAGAATAGTGCTTTCACTTTGAGTTAGAGGAGATTAGAGATAGTTTTGGCCGAAGTTTCATCTGGGAGATATGTGGACAAACCTCAGGGGAGGTGAGGGAATTTCACCCTTTAACTGTTGTTCCGAATAAACAAACTCCTACATAAATTGGAAAAAATAGTCATTTTACATGGCTTGTATTTATATTTATTAATTTATTCTACTAAAATGAGGGTATTATCGTCATTTCAAGTCTCCAAAGGCTATTTGCACCAAATAAAAAATATAAGGGTGTTTTTTTGGCACTTAACCCTATATAGCATGCTTGCTTGTATTTGAGGATTATTAACATAGTACCTGATTCCACCTTCTTGCTTCATTATACCATCCTATGACACTGCAATTGTGTAAAAAAAAAATCCAGCATATGCGACGTTATTCTACTAACTTCAAAATTTTCTATTAAATGATCATCAACACTCCAACATACCTATTTAGGGTACACCGGCTGGTAAGATCAAACATAAACAAAATCGCTACTGCATCTTTGCAAGCGATCGGAACATGATCAAGCGACATATTTTCACCTAAAATCCAAGTAGTTAGGACCAAACACATTAAAAGTGTATAAATCCCACTTTTAGGATTTTGCAGATATAATACTCCTAATCAAGTGTAGATAACATAAATTTAATTTACTATTTTACCCCTCAAGAAATGAAAATAAAAAGAACATTTGTTGTAAAAAAGAAGGGTATTGTAGAAATTTCAAGTTAAAAAAAAAAAAAAAAATTACAAGCCAATTTTTCATCTGTGTCTGCCTAATTTTGAAATAGTATATGTAAATTTTGTGAAAAAAATGAAATTTTTCATTTTTTTTTTTTGGCATTTTCCCCTAGAAAAATAATAATACCAAAACTGAATATACACATGAAATTTGATAATAGTCAAAAAGATTAATTAATCAGAATACCTCCAACATCCCAGATTCTAAAAGCAATCTTTGCACCTCGAATGATTAATGTTTTATCCATTAAATTTAATCCACTCATCTGCAAACCTCTCTTCTCCGGTTCATCCCCTGCATACTTGATCTTGAAAAAAAAAAAACAAAGGAGAGAAAGTGTCAATTGCCTACCCATTAAGTTGTCCAACTAATATATTTCAGAGATAATCGTATATTCATATGATATATATCTATATATAAACACATATACAGACATACCACATATAAACATATTACAAAATGAAGTATATTTAAAAATAACAAATTAATTTAAATCACTGACCACAAAGCTTGTTTTTCCAATTTGGCAATCGCCCAATAGAGTGATCTTCAAATCCACTATATCCGAATCAGTATCATAACCGCTACACGTAGTTGTGAGGTCCTCTGGCTCCAAGCCGGACTCGAGAATATCCATCACCGGAGAAGAAGACCGGCGAGACAAACGCCGATACCGAACTGGCTTCCCTATGGAACAAACAAGAATTCTATCCCAAATGAAATGAAAGAATCGACAAAAAATTGATTCCCTTTCGAGTATACTCCACCTAATGTTGATACGAAGGATTTTCCGGCGAAGTTGTGTCATCTTTCCGGTGGCTTCATGAATTCTTTGAGGCATCATAACATATGGTGGCTTCTTGTTCTGTCATACCTTTTGTTGTAAGTTTTGGTTTTTTTTGGAGTCTGGTCAATTGAACCAACCAAAGCTAAGAAGTTGTATTGCGACCGTATTTTGTCCACACCAGAACAGTCAATTTTGCCGGCTTCAGCAGTGAGTTTATTTTTCAATTATGGGGAGTAGATGATATTTGGATAGATGGGTATTTTAGTCAATGTATGAATTGGGTATTTTAGTCAATGTAAGAGATACTTTGGTCAATGTATAGGTTTATTATTTTGACCACTCCCAAGGACACTTTTTCTCGCTCACACCCTTGCCGTATTCTATTCGTTAGAACCGTTAACCAAATTTGATATAATGACCATGTTACCCTTAGGTTATGAAATTGATCGTGCAAAAATGAAGATCAATTTTTTTGAGACCCGTCTCTGGAATCCAGTCGCGATGTTTCTCTTCAAGTTCAATTTTGGTCTCGTTTGGATAGCTCAATTCGTTGTTCAAAGGCAAGGAGATTATGAAATTGATCATGCAGAAGATGAGCCACAAAGAGTTGCAAGGGCCTCAGGTTCAAATTGCCCTTCATTCCGGTTCTAATCCCATCGGTTTCAGTCACATGCTTTCCAATCACCTCGTCAATTTGCAGAATTAGCAGCGATTTTTTATTTATTTATTTATTTTTGTATCTATTTACTACTTCCGTTTCTCTGAATAAATTAGGGTTGGGGTTTCTGATTTTTAAGACTGATTCCTGTGACTTTTTTTTTTTTTTTTTTTTTTTTTTTTTTTGGAAATGTTGTGAAAATCATGTAATTCAGGCAAACTAGGGTTAGGATTTTGAATTGTTTTGATTTTCTTTTTGGTTTTTGTGTTTTCCTAAAATCTCCCTAACTACAAAAATTGCAAAAAACTTTCTAAAACTATAAAATTTTATTGCAGCTAGTTTCATCCGGTCGATCATTCTGCAATCGGCACCGGTAAACCGGTAAAATTGATCATGCACAATTACGTGACATACAAAATAGAACTTAATGACTATAATACCAATAAGACTATAAAAAGATGTTATTGCCCTTTATAATAACCATGGCACCAACAACTCTTTAAAATGACGTACACCCTGTACTATTTTGTCTATAATCTATATACACACACATATATATATACTCACAAATATATGTCATCAAATTTGTAAGCTCTTGTGTATATATATATATATAAACAAGAACCCAATTATTTAGAATCCTAATTTCTCAAATTCCAAAATGGAATCCCCAAATCAAACTCACTCCCCTCAATATCGGATGGTGCTGGAATTATTAGTCGTCAATTTCTTTGCTTCCACCATCAGAGCCCTCTTTGGCTTCCCACATAAAGTCAGCAGAGCCATGATCCAGCACCTTCATGTAAATTTTTTTTTTGTCTCTGGTCTCTTCTTTCCCTCCCTCTCTCTACCAGTTGGTTACTGTGATTTGGTTTTGTACGGTGACCAACATATGTACAGGAGATGGTAAGAGTTGAATTCAATATGTAAGTTTAAATCGGTGTAGAATTCTGTAAGGGTAAATTGGTCTTTTACTTTTTCCAATACCTGAAGATGACGCAATGGGGTTAAATGCAACAAAACCATAATTTAGAGTATTTCTTGTAGAATTTTTTTTTTTTTTTTTGGCATTTTACCCTATAGTCTACTAATAATAAATTCATATCTAGAATATGCATAGTAGGGCAGTGGCATGTCATGTGTATACTAGTTGGTGTGTGTGTGTTTGTGGAGATGGAGATGGAGATGGAGATGGAGACTGCTTAGCTGGGAAGAGAGAGAAACCAAGGGTGTATATATCTATATGTATATATGTTGGATAGTAAAGTAATTTTCATTAAATATTGAAGGGCATAATTGACTTTCCATTCTTAAAATGATGTATGTTAACCCACTAACTGTATTAGGGGAGGTGAAAGTAATAAACCCCAATTACTCCATCTCTATGAAATTTGCCCAAACTTTAGAAAAAGTAAGTGCAATTTACCCAAATATATGGGATGTATGGATAAAATATATAGGATTAATGTGTATGAGAAATTAAGAATGGTGCTCGTAGGAAATAATGGACATCAATAATAACGAGTCTCGGTTACTCAAAGTAACTTTATCCCAATCGAAAATGAACCAGCATATGCTTTACGTGCCAACCTATGAAGCGCGGATACGAACACGGGACAGGGATACGATACGACACGAATACGGCGACACGACAAAATTAAAAAAAATAAGACACGGACACGACGAGGATACACCTATAAAATTATATATATATATATATATTCAAAATCCACAATACCATAAATCTAACCTCCCCCAAAAACTACTGCAATAAAAGAAATACTTTAATTAATTAGAAACTGTTTGGCCTAAAAAAAACGGGTGCCGATTCTGATGGAACTGGATGGGCATGCCAGGAATTGCAGTAATTCCAAAGAGAGATCCAAATAATATTCCAGAAAGAAGACTGCGGGACCAGGCGATTATGTTGAGGTCTGGAATGAACACATCTGAATTCTTTTTGCCTTTGATAAAGGACTTTGGGAAAGTTAATTAGCTAGGAAGAACTGTAAAATTACTTTTGAAAGTAAGGAATTATCTAATGAAAAGTAAAGTGCAGGACTGAAACTAATCATATTGAAAGTGTATTGCAATGAAAAGTAAAGTTGTATTGAAATGCTTTATTTAGCATTGAGCAGACCTTCTAAGTTACAATATTATGCCCTATTTATAGAATTTAGTAATGATAACTTGCATATAACCGCTTACTTCCTAAGCTTCCATGTGTCCCATGACTTTGCATGTAACCGCTTACTTCCTTGGCTGCCATGTGTCCCAAGATTTTCCACTGGAACGTCGTAGTACTTTTCCATTGGACCGACTATCTTATTAGGCTGCCATGTGTCCCATGACTTTGTATGTAACCGCTCATTTCCTAGGATGTGTCCCATGACTTTGTATGTAACCAATTGTAACCACTTACTTCCTAGGTTGCCATGTATCCCATGACTTTGCATGTAACTGCTTACTTCCTTGGCTGCCATGTGTCCCAAGACTTTCCATTGGAATGTCGTAGTAACTTTCCATTGAAATCGACCAGTTTCCTAGACTGCCACGTGTCGCATGTCTTTGCATGTAACCGCCCACTTCTTAGGATGTGTCCCATGACTTTGCATGTAACCACTTGTAATCACTTACTTCCTAGGCTGCCATGTGTCCCATGACTTTGCATGTAACCACTTGTAACCGCTTGCTTCTTTGGCTGCCATGTGTCCCAAGACTTTCCACTGGAATGTGGTAGTACCTTTCCATTGAAATCGACCAGGGTGATCTCCTACTGGAAAGTGGAAAATAAGGGTGTAAACATTGCCCCTCAAATTTGATGTGCCTGATATTCTTTGAAGAATTGTAGGGCATATCAAATTTTAGATGTGAGTGAGCATTTGCCATGTGATATTCCTATTGTTAAGGAATTGAACAAGTAAAACTTTTCAGTCGGAATGTACTATTGGGCCGAAAACTTTTAAGCAGCTTTATTTAACTAAAAACGAAGATTTAAAGCCTCACGTCTAATTTCGTTGCACCCCGGGGTCTGGAGGTTTACGAGGAGGACGAATTTGTACATCTTCAGGCCAAATACATAGTTGATTGGCCAAGTTTTGCCCCCCAAAATTCACAAGATGTGAATTTGGGACAAATAAAATAGTAGCATTTTTTTCTAAAATTGGAAGAAAAATACTATGACCATTATATTCTTCATGCGGAAGAATATACAATGATTGAGAAGCTTGTGCCGTTTTCGAAGGAAAATCTGGCTGTGGAAAACTTCTTCCAATGGAAGAAGTGATAACGGCTTCCTATGGAAAGGTTTGTTGACCTTCCTCATGGCCAAGCCACAGTCTTGCTGGGAGAAGTTAGTAAGTTGGCTTGTATTTTTTGGCCAATCTTTGGGTTGGTTGGCCATTGGATGCCCCCCAAACACCACCGGAATTGGGTTTAGGTTTGCCATAGGAATATTCTTCCGGCGGATTGGATTTACTCCTTGATTGGGAGGTTTCCTTGGAGGGCGTTCAATTTCGAATGCCATTGGAAAGGCCATAAGTGGCCTTGGTGGTGTGCTTGTAGGCTACTGAATGTTTGAAAATGGAACATTCTGTTGGACCTGAAATTGAACTTTCTGGACTGTTGTTGGTGGAAGGTTCTGCACCTCATGTAGAACCTGCACCTGCGATGGAAGTGGTTGAGCTACTGCCAGTGGAATCGACTTCCCTACTGCTAAAAGGTTCTGCATCTTAGGTGGAACCTGCATCTATGATGGAAATGGTTGAGCTACTGCTGGTGGAATCGACTTCACTGTTATTGAAGGGTTCTGCACCTTAGGCGGAACCTGCATCTATAATAGAAGTGGTTGAGCTACTGCCAGTGGAATCCACTTCCCTGTTGCTGAAGGGTTCTGCATCTTAGGTAGAACCTGCATCTGTGATGGAAGTGGTGGTAGAATCAACTTCACTACTAACATAATCGACTTCACTATCAGTGGAATCGACACCACGGGTGGTGATTGTTTCTGAGCTTGTGGAAGGGTCTGTACTTGAGATTTGGAGCCACTTCCTTCTACCAAAGTAAGGCTTCCGTAATTGCTCTCGTAACTCGCTTTCATCCATGCTTGTCTGAAGTGCATTACGCAGTAGAGCGGCACGTAAACTTTGGTTAAAAAGTTCAATAGCCTGTTCCTTTAAAATATTGGCAAGATCTTGAAAATATTTGCTGTGTTACCTAAAACTTTCGGCAAGATCTTAAAAAGATTTGCTGTATTATGCAGGTGGCACCTGTACCATTTGCACCTATGGCATGGAATGCACAGGCTGATGAGAAGGACTCCCCTCAACAAACGTACTAGGCCTGTTCACCGGAACGGATGATTGTTGAGTAGTATTGGGTGAAAAGTATGGCTAACTTCCTGATTGACCAGCCTGAGCCGTATACTGACAAGACCCAAAATGATGCCAATTGTTAGTAAAAACATCATAACAAAGCTGTTGAGGAATTACCACAGGATTCTGTACATGTTGTTCCACTGGAATAGACATCGATTGTGCATATGGCATCTGCATTGTCTGCACCTGCAACGTAGCTCGAAAATATTGTTCACGTTCTTCGGCCACCCTTCAGTAGTACTCTTCATGTTCAAAGCTCAGATATGCCATACGAAAGATCTTTTCCTGGTTGTCCCACCGGGCATGCCACTATGTTTGGCCTGAAAAAAGCGGGTGCCGGTTCCGATGGAACCGGATGGGCGTGCCAAGAACTGCAATAGTTCCAAAGAGGGATCCGAATAATATTCCAGAAAGAAGACTGCGGGACCAGGCGATTGTGTTGAGGTCTGGAATAAACACCTCTGGGTTCTTTTTGCATTTGATAAAGGACTTTGGGAAAGTTAATTGGCTAGGAAGAATTGTAAAATTACTTATGAAAGTAAATGAATTATCTAATGAAAAGTAAAGTGCAGGACTGAAACTAATCATATTGAAAATGCATTGCAATGAAAAGTAAAGTTGTATTGAAATGCTTTGTTTGGCGTTGAGCAGACCTTCTAAGTTACAATATTATGTCCTATTTATAGAATTTAGTAATGATAGCTTGCATGTAACCGCTTACTTCCTAAGCTTCCATGTGTCCCATGACTTTGCATGTAACCGCTTGTAATCGCTTGCTTTCTTGGCTGCCATGTGTCCCAAGACTTTCCACTGGAACATCGTAGTACTTTTTCATTGGACCGACTATCTTCTTAGGCTGCCATATGTCCCATGACTTTGCATTTAACCGCTTGTAACCGCTCACTTCCTAGGATGTGTCCCATGACTTTGTATGTAACCACTTACTTCCAAGGTTGCCATGTATCCCATGACTTTGCATGTAACTGCTTGCTTTCTTGGCTACCATGTGTCCCAAGACTTTCCACTGGAATGTCGTAGTAACTTTCCATTGGAATCGACCAGTTTCCTAGGCTGCCACGTGTCCCATGACTTTGCATATAACCGCTTGTAACCGCCCACTTCTTAGGATGTGTCCCATGACTTTGCATGTAACCACTTGTAACCACTTACTTCCTAGGCTGCCATGTGTCCCATGACTTTGCATGTAATCACTTACTTCTTTGGCTGTCATGTGTCCTAAGACTTTTCACTAGAATGTGGTAGTGCATTTCCATTGAAATCGACCAGGGTGATCTCCTACTAGAAAGTGGAAAATAAGGGCCTGTTTGGTAAGTGTTTTGTTTTGTTTTAGGCTTGCTACAGTAACCTCTTTTAAGCCCAAAACATGTTTGGTTGGGCTTGTTGTGTTTCAAACAGTTGTAAAACATTTTCAAAATTGGGCCCAAAATCTGAAACACCAATTTGGTGTTTTTTGTTGTTTTGGTTTTATTTGGGGTCTCAATTGCTGTAGCGGGAAAAGCAAAAACCATTATTTAACTGTAGCGGATACAACAATTGTTTCACGTATAAAACCAAAAAGTTGCAACAATTTAGGGTTTCTGTTTGCTCATTTGGTCTGGCAATTCTGGGCGATTCTTGGCGACGGCTTGGCAACAACTGAAAGGCAAGGTTCCACTGCTGTTTTTAGCCGATCTCTTTGACGATAACCAGGTGCATGCCTCTCTCTCTTGTTTTATCTTTTCCTCCATTTTGTTTTCCTATGTGAAACAGTTCTTGCCCCTCTTGTGTTATTTCGGCTTCCACCAAGCTTTTGATTCTTATCGTATGATTGGCGTTGGAAGTATGGTCATATATATCTATATGTATATCTGTATGTATTGTGGGTTTTTGAGATTAGTCTTTACCTGCTCCTCTGTTTTTCATGTTAATAATGTTTATATTTCATTTTTGTTTAAATATGCTTTTATATTCTGGTTATTCTTTTTTTCTTTTTTTTTTTGTTTTTGTTTTTGAAATCTGCTTATGTATGCTCTTTAATCGATGATCAAAATCTTAATCTTCTGCGTTATAGGTGTTTTAATCAAAATCCCCCTTCCCTCCCCTCCTTTCCTTTTTTTTTTTTTTTTTTTTTTTTTTTTTTTTTTTTTTTGGCTCTAACAGATCCCCACACATGGTTTCTCATATTCAGTCACTAGCCATTATTACATCAAATGTATCCGTATTGAAACTTTTAAGTCTTCACGATGATCAGTTAAATGACAATCATTTGTATTTTGTATCTGTAAATCAAAAAAATGATTTTGGAATTATGGAGATTCCTTCTCAATTTCCAATATGTGAGTTTAGAGCAGGGCCTTCCACGTAGATGCAAAAATTAGCTGATTAGGGTAATCACAATCTACACATCGTCATGTTAACCAGTCATTATTAAAAATTCTTGGTAGTTGTTGAACCTATCTTGTAATTCCAAAATGGCAGGAATCTCAACTGTGCTTGAGTTGGGAAGGACTTTATCATGTGACACATTTTCTTGTTTCATCCACTTGTTTGACAAGTGAGAACACTCAGCTGGATGAATCTCAGATTTTATTTTAATTTTTTTTTTTTTCATTTTTTGCAGTATAATGGTTTAGACTTTGTTGTAAGGTTTATCCTTTAGTTTTCGTTCTCCAATTTACAAGTTTCTTTTGTACCTGAAAACTCTCTCTTTAGCTAAGAAGCTTCTTATTCCAAGTCAAGTCATTTACTGGCAGTTTAACCATTTCTTTATGTTCTATTAATACACAATTGAGTTTTCAGAGACTTCTGTACTATTCTATCCTCCCACAGTAGTACCATTTCCAAGCTAGCTTGTGATTTTATGTCTGATACTACTATTATGCTTCATTTGGATGCCTAGTGAAGAAGAGGAAAATCTCACAACTGTGATTTCAACCCTTAAATGGGTCTTGATTGTATAGTGATCTATTTTTGTCTTGATTATCATCTTCTTGGCAATGACTTATTAAAAAAATTTATCATCTTCTTGGCAATGAACTTCGAGTATTTTATTGTACATTTGTGCAAAAAAATTTCTAATTATCTGACAGGTAAAGATCCAAACTCGGGCATCTGTTGAATTTCAGTATTTCTCCAAGTACCTTTAGCTTGAGGGTTTGACATTGACTAATTGTTGAGGTTTTCTTTTTTAAGTAAATTTGTAAGAATCTAAGATAGTGTTGTGAGCTAAATGAATGTGGTACAAAGTCATTCCTTTCTGTGTTAAGGTCCTTCATGGTTCTTCTATTCGGTTATTTGACTGGGTATTCCACCATGTTATGTAGATTATTCTTTTATAAATCCTTATTATTTTATATTTTCAAAACGATTTAATTACTCATTGTTACTCATTGTCAATATAAAGAATTATTTATTTTGACTTTAATTATTCTATACATTTTGTGTGGCTTCTAAGAAAATAGTAAGAAATCATTCATTGAATAATGGAAGAACTTATAGGGCTTTGAGTTATTGAAGTAATAACATGAGTTATTGAAGTAATATATATTATTTTGTTGTTATTAATTATAGTATTGTTATTAATCTGTTAGATGGATATGAATGTTGAGAATGTGGAACAATGTGGTGATGATCTCACAATTGAAAAAGAAGAGATGGTTGAAGTTACGAAAGATGGAAAATTGTTATGGGATGACTCACTCATTGAAAAATTCTGTGATATTATGGAGGAACAAGTTAAGGTTGGTAATCGTATTGACACAACATTTAAACCAAATGGTTGATATTATTATTAATATATTTCAACTTAAATGTTATTATTGTAGATATGAAGTGTGTTGATGCTCTCTTGAAGGCCACATATGCTGTTATGAAGATACATGCTGTTATGAAGATGATGTGTCGTAGCCATTGTCATTCACTTTATGAACTTATTATTAATTTATAGTGACAACTATGTATTGTTAATGCTGTGTTTCAAACATTTAATGTAGAACTTAAACTTGTTTAATTTGTTGGTTGAATGTTTAAGCACTTGTAAATGATATACACTCTATTCCAATTATGCTTTTAGTTGGGTTTGTTTTTATAGGGTAATGTTGTGTTGGACTATACAGGTAACAGGATAATAAAATTGAAACAGGTTATTGTAAAGAACTTGTAAATAGGTTATTGCAATTTTTTTTTTTTACAAATGTTGACTCTCATGTAATATAAATGTGCCTAGAGATGTTTTTATTTTTAATGTTGTGTTGGACTATATAGGTAAAATGATAATAAAATTAAAGTAGGTTATTGCAAACAACTTGTAAATAGGTTATTGCAAAAATTAATATATATATATATATATATATATATATATATATATATGTTTGTGGGTACAAATTTCTTCATATCTATTAAAAATATGATAACTATTTATAAATATACTTAAAATTTATAAAAACAAATTAAAAACAATGATAACCAAACATGTTTTTTTGTTTATGTTTTATTTTTTTTGGCAGCAGTTGGACTGACCGAACATGTTTTATTTTCAAAAATTTTGAAACGCATGACTTACCAAACATGTTTTACATGTTTTTGTTTCCGATATTTCCACAGCAAAACATCATTACCAAACGAGCTTTCGAATTTTTTCAAAAACACTCCTATAACAAAAACACTGTTTCTGTTTTAGCCAAAAACAAAACGCCAAAAACAAAGCGCATGCCAAACGGACCCTAAGGATGTAAGCAGAAACAAAGTAAAGTTATCAACATCTTTACAGTTTATATTTTACACACATCCACAAATATAATTGTTTTAATTTCTCTCTATTTTTCTTGCAACGGTCTAAAAGTTTATTTAATTCCAGTATGGATATGAATGAATCAAATAAAAAATAAATATAAAGGAATTATAAAATTTAATAAAAGTAGTCAAAGAGTTAAACTTCTAAAATTACATTAGTTACCCCAATTTTCTTAAAAAAAATTACAAAATATATCCCGCAGTGTCCGGTAAGTGTCTTCTGCATGTCCCAACCGTGTCCAATAAAAAATAAAATATGGACACTTCACAAAAGTGTCGGACACGTGTCCAAACCTCGGACACGCGTGTCCAACACTGGTACGGGACTCTTAGAAGGGGTGTCTGTGCTTCATAGGTGCCAACACAGCCTTGATCAATCGTGCGGTAGAAATATGAGCGTAATCCTCAAATTCACAGTCCAAATGTTTTTCCTACTCTCCAGAAACAATTGACTGAGAAAGAGAATATTTGATGTGCTAGGGTTTTCTTTTGATTTTCTATGTACATCGTAGGTGTCTCAAATATTACAATATAATGTTAAGATTGTGGAGTAAATATGTATCATATACTATAGTATAATTTATTTAAATATTATTTGTGAATATAATATTTATTATAATAATCTATATATATTTATTTAGTTTAATATCAAGAAAATAAAATTATAAAATAAAAGAACTTGTTAAAGTCGAGGCTAGAATTTAATTCTATAGCCTTAAGACAGATACGTCCCGCTACGGTGCTAACGGACTCTTCGGCGTCTATCTCCCAGGATACAACGACTTTTCTTCCTTTGGTAGTAGCACTTCAAACCAATGGAATAGGCGAACCGGCTCGGTGAAGTACTCTCAGACTCGGATTCGGACTCGAAGTGAGTGACTAAGGTTCAAACCCAATTAGTTAGGGTTGAACCCAAACAGAATCCCTAAGGTTTGAACCTAATTGGTTAGGGTCGAACCCAAACAGATTATAAAAGAAAAAGAGGGAGAAGTAAATTCAGAATAGAGAAGATTTTGTTCTGAATTTGGTATATTGAAATGAATCCATGGAGGGCTATTTATAGGCTTAATGGTGCCTATTCCAAATGGGTGCACCCATATTCCAAATGGATGCAACCATTGTGGACCAATGAGACATTAGAAAGCCAAAACTGATTTAGGTTCAAAAGGTGCAACCCTTTGTTCAAATAAAAATTGTTTTATGGTTTTTAATTTGAATTTAAACCCAAAACAAATTAATCCGATCCAGCCCAGCAAGCAAACTTCGGCCATTAATTCAGCCCAGCCCAGCGTGCTCCACCCGCAAGCCCACTTAAATAAGTCCAGTAGACAAATAAAATAAATTTCAACCATACAGGCCCAGTCCAACTTTGTGTAAAAAGGTTAGACCCATTTTACAATTAAGCCCCGCCCCGCCCAAGCCCGGACATGGCGGGCGACGTGCGCGTGTGTGGTAGTTGGTTCGGATCTAGGCTAGCCTAGGTCCTCCCCCTCTCAAAAACTTGGGTGCCCTTGGGCCCAAACCCAAATCCCATACTACACATATATATACTCAAGGTTGCTTTGCTACTTTTTCAATGTGGGACAAGCATTTCCTACTTTATTCACACCCATTTAGGCTTTATAAATCACTTACTTTGGAGCCAATTTCTCATTCACCCCGAAACGGATTTGAGAAAATAAATATACCACGTTCATCTCCTCGCAGAGAGGAACGCGCTCGTCAATAGATTCGCAAAAAATTCTTAGCGGAATCTTTTAAAAATCCTTCCAAAGTTTGCGTTTTCTAATGCCGTTTCCAACAATCCCCCACATGAATGAAAATTTGCGCAGATTACAAAAGGAGAAGATACAGACACTATAGAGAGTACTATTGGAAAGTTACTGCATCGGGATAGGTAGCTTTTGGCCTTGAACCTTCCCTAGTGTATTACTATCGGATTTACTGGTTAACCAGTGAACATGATGTCTTGAACTGTTCAGCCATTTATGTAAACCAAGACAATAGTAAACACACAGTTCCTTCCCGCACAGAGTCGGTTCTCATGGTTGTGTTCATATAGCCCTGAACAACGCCTGGTATTTCATGAGAGCTTTAGAAAACTTAGCCTTAGAAGTTTTCATAGAAGCGGCCCCACTTCACACTCATATAGGTGACTTCTTATTAAGAGTATCCTACCCTACCCCACTTGAATTTTTAAGGTATAAGAGTCATTAAAAGCATAGCATATCCTACTCATCGCTGTAAGTAACACTGTCTCATCATAGAAATGGGTAGAAGATTAAATCTTCCCAGTGCTTCTGGTGAGCCATTCAGAATTTCTGTTGTCCCTTTGAACCTAGATCTTGGGATCTCCAGTCAACTAGGTTGGGTTTCCATTAAGATGACTCGTTAGCTTTCGGCTTTAATCCCATTCCCCTCAATGAACTATACAATTGCTCTCTTGTCAAACCTTTTGTAAATGGATCCGCTAAATTATCTTTTAACCTGATATAATCTATTGAGATTATCCCACTTGAGAGCAATTGTCTAACGGTATTATGTCGTCGACGTATATGTCGAGACTTACCGTTGTACATATTACTTTGTGCCCTTCCAATTGCTGATTGACTATCACAATGTATACATATAGCGGGCACCGGTTTAGGCCAATTTGGAATATCTTCTAAGAAATTACGAAGCCACTCAGCTTCTTCACCAGCTTTATCCAAAGCAATAAATTCAGATTCCATAGTGGATCTGGCAATACAAGTTTGTTTTGAAGATTTCCAAGATATGGCATCTCCTCCAACAGTAAAGACATAGCCACTTGTGGATTTAGAATCCTTTGTATCTGATATCCAATTAGCATCACTGTATCCTTCAAGTACTGCTGGATATTTAGAATAATGCAATCCATAACTTATAGTATATTTTAAATACCTTAGAACCCTGATTATTGCAGTCCAATGGTTCTTTCCTGGATTATTAGTATATCTACTCAATTTATTAACTGAGTATGCTATGTCTGGTCGTGTGCAATTCGTCAAATACATTAAGCTTCCTATAATGCGAGAATACTCAAGTTGTGATATGCTAGGACCAGTATTTTTCGATAAATGAAGATTTACATCAACAGGAGTCTTTACAAGACTACTATCCTCTTTATTAAACTTTTCTAATATTTTCTCAATATAGTGAGATTGAGATAATACTAGACCATCTGATGTTCTAGAAATCTTAATTCCTAGTATGACATCAGCTATACCTAAATCTTTCATATCAAAATTTTTGGTCAACATCTTTTTAATAGTTTTGATTATAACATTATTACTACCCATTATTAGCATATCATCCACATATAGGCACACAATGACATATCCATTTTGAGTGTTTTTCACATACACACATTTATCACACTCATTAATTTTAAAACCATTTGACAACATCACTTTGTCAAAATTTTTCATGCCATTGTTTAGGTGTTTGTTTTAATCCATATAAGGATTTTATAAGTTTGCACACCTTCTTTTCTTTTCCTGGAACTATAAACCCTTCAGGTTGTTCCATATAGATTTCCTCCTCTAATTCACCATTTAAGAAGGCAGTCTTAACATCCATTTGATGTATTTCTAAGTTTTGCAATGCTGCAATAGTTAGTAATAATCTAATGGATGTTATTCTTGTGACTGGTGAATATGTATCAAAATAATCCAATCCTTCTTTTTGCCTGTATCCCTTAGCAACAAGTCGGGCTTTATATTTTTCAATTGAACCATCAGGCTTCATCTTCCTCTTGAAAATCCACTTATACCCTAAAGGTTTAGTACCAGGAGGAAGATCCACCAGCTCCCAAGTATGATTTTGCATGATGGATTCAATTTCACTATTTATGGCTTCTTTCCATAAATTAGTTTCAAGAGAAGACATAGCTTCCTTGTAGCTTTGTGGCTCATTCTCCAATATATATGTCAGAAAGTCAGGACCGAATGACTTAGACGTTCTAGCTCTTTTGCTACGTCTAGGTTCTTCCTCATTTTCATCATCTATAGACTCTTGGTCTATATTCTCTTGTATATTGCTATTAGCAGTATCATAATTTCTTTTAAGATGATTTTTGCATGGAAATATATTCTCAAAGAAATAAGCATTCCTTGACTCAATAATTGTATTGACATGGATATCAGGAATGTCTGATTTATGCACAAGAAAACGATATGCACTACTATTCTGTGCATAGCCTATGAAAATACCATCAAAGGTTTTTGGTCCTATCTTAATCTTTCTTAGGAGTAGGAACCGCAACCTTAGCTAAACACCCCCACACTTTTAAGAATTTATAGGAAGGTTTTTAACCTTTCCATAATTCATAAGGTGTCACATTTGATTTCTTTTGAGGTACCTTGTTGAGAACATAATTAGCAGAGAGCAAAGCTTCCCCCCACAAATTCTGGGTTAAACCAGAACTTATCAACATAGCATTCATCATTTCTTTTAAGGTACGGTTTTTGCGTTCAGCAACGCCGTTCTGTTGAGGTGAATAAGGAGCGGTAGTTCAGTGAATAATACCATGTTCTGAGCAAATGTCAGCGAATGGTACTTCGTATTCACCACCTCTATCACTTCTAAACATCTTTATCTTTTTTCCAAGTTGATTCTCAACCTCATTCTTGTAATGTTTAAACATTTCCTAGGCTTCATCTTTACTTCTTAACAAGTATACATAACAATATCTTGTGCAGTCATCAATAAAAGTAACGAAATACTTTTTCCCACCTCTAGTTGGCACAGATTTAAAGTCACAGATACCACTGTGAATTAATGCTAGAGGTTCAGTACTTCGCTCTATGGAGTGAATGAGGTTCTAGTCAATTTTGCTTCTACACATGTTTGGCATTTTTTATTTAAATCAATATTAAATTTAGGTATAGATTCCATATTAATTAATCTACGAATAGTATCATAATTAACATGTCCTAACCTACCATGCCATACATCAGATGAGTCAATAATATAAGCAGAAGAAGCACTAGCTTTATTATTATCATTAATAGTTTTGGGTACAATAGTCATTACATTGAACTTAAATAGTCCATTACTTAGATACCCTTTGCCCACATACACCCCATTCTTAGTCAGCACAAACTTATCAGATACAAAGACTAGCTTGAACCCATTCTTGCTTAGTAGTGACCCAGAGACCAAGTTGTTCCTGATGTCTGGTACATGCAGCACATTATTAAGAGTGAGCTCTTTCCCTGAGGTCATTAGTAGCTTGATCTTTCCTTGTCCTTCAACCTTTGCAGTAGAAGAATTCCCCATGTAGAGTTGTTCTTCATTATCTATAGTTTCATAGGTAGTAAACATCCTCTTTTCAGAGCAAACATGACGAGTAGCTCTTGTGTCCACCCACCATTCTCTATTGTTGCTTACCAGGTTGATTTCAGAAACCACAGTTGAAAGATTTAACTCTGATACATCAGCTGTCAACTTATCTTCTTCAGCTATGTGCACCTCAGTGGTCTTCTTCTTGGGGTTATGATGTGTTTTGCGGCTACGACAATCTTTAGCTCGGTGTCCTAGCTTGCCGCATATGAAACACTTCCCAGTGAACTTCTTGTAGTTTCGTTGGCTAGGACCTTCTCCAGAGTGCTTCCTCTTCTTATTTTTCTGTTCAGCTTCCACTACATTTGCCTTTGACACCATTGAAGAATTTCCGGCTCTCTTTTCAGATGTACGGTTATCTTCTTCAATTCTCAGCCTGACAATTAAGTCTTCGAGCCCCATTTCCTTGCGCTTATGCTTCAAGTAATTTTTGAAATCTTTCTAAGTAGGTGGCAGCTTTTCAATGATTGAAGCTATTTGAAAGGATTCACTCAATGTCATCTTCTCAGCATGTATCTCATGTAGGATCAGCTGGAGCTCCTGCACTTGGCTCATGACTGTCTTGGAGTCTATCATTTTGAAGTCCAGAAATCGTCCAACCACAAATTTCTTCAAACCAGCATCCTCTGTTTTATACTTTTTGTCTAACAACTCCCAAAGCTCTTTAGTAGTATTTATTGGACTGTACACATTATATAAGGTGTTGTCCAATCCATTGAGGATGTAGTTCTTGCATAGGAAGTCTCCATGCTTCCATGTATTAACAACTCCAAGCTTGGTAATGTCTGTATCACCCTCATCTAACACTGGAGCAGTCTCAGTCAGATACTTGCTTAGATTCAGAGTTGTAAGGTAGAACATCATTTTCTGTTGCCACCTTTTAAACTCCGTCCCGTTGAATTTTTCGGGCTTCTCCCCATGACTGACGGGAACATTAGGCACGGTAATACTCGTACTAGCCATTTGTCTGTTATATATTGATATACAGACCACGAGTCAAATTATAATAATTATAACAACAATAATAATTAAATAATTATTACTATAGTATAAAGTTATCTATCTTAAGATTGTTAAGATTGTGGAGCAAATATGTATCATATACTATAATATAATTTATTTAAATATTATTTGTGAATATAATATTTATTATAATAATCTATATATATTTATATAGTTTAATATTAAGAAAATAAAATTATAAAATAAAAGAACCTGTTAAAGTCGAGACTAGAATTTAATTCTATAGCCTTAAGACAGATACGTCCCGCTACGGTGCTAACGGACTCTTCGGCGTCTATCTCCCAAGATACAACGACTTTTCTTCCTTTGGTAGTAGCACTTCAAACCAATGGAATAGGCGAACCGGCTCTGTGAAGTACTCTCAGACTCGGTGAACTATATATATATTTATATAGTTTAATATCAAGAAAATAAAACTATAAAATAAAAGAACCTGTTAAAGTCGAGGCTAGAATTTAATTCTATAGCCTTAAGACAGATACGCCCCACTACGGTGCTAACGGACTCTTCGGCGTCTATCTCCCAAGATACAATGACTTTTCTTCCTTTGGTAGTAGCACTTCAAACCAATGGAATAGGTGAACCGGCTCGGTGAAGTACTCTCAGACTCGGATTCGGACTCGAAGTGAGTGACTAAGGTTCGAACCCAATTAGTTAGGGTTGAACCCAAACAGATTATAAAAGAAAAAAAGGGAGAAGTAAATTCAGAAGAGAGAAGATTTTGTTCTGAGTTTGGTATATTGAAATGAATCCAAGGAGGGCTATTTATAGGCTTAATGGTGCCTATTCCAAATGGGTGCACCCATATTCCGAATGGATGCAACCATTGTGGACCAATGAGACATTAGAAAGCCAAAACTGATTTAGGTTCAAAAGGTGCAACCCTTGGTTCAAACAAAAACTGTTTTATGGTTTTTAATTTGAATTTAAACCCAAAACAGATTAATCCGATCTAGCCCAACAAGCAAACTTCGGCCATTAATTCAGTCCAGCCCAGCGTGCTCCACCCGCAAGCCCAGTAGACAAATAAAATAAATTTCAACCACACAGACCCATTTTACAATTAAGCCCCGCCCCGCCCAAGCCCTGACCGGGCGGGCGGCGCGCGCGTGTGTGGTAGTTGGTTCAGATCCAGGCTAGCCTAGGTCCTCCCCCTCTCAAAAACTTGGGTGTCCTTGGGCCCAAACCCAAATCTCATACTAGACATATATATACTCAAGGTTGCTTTGCTACTTTTTTGATGTGGGACAAGCATTTTCCACTTTATTCACACCCATTTAGGCTTTATAAATCACTTACTTTGGAGCCAATTTCTCATTCACCCGGAAACGGATTTGAGAAAATAAATATACCACGTTCATCTCCTTGCAGAGAGGAACGCGCTCATCAATAGATTCGCAAAAAATTCTTAGCGGAATCTTTTAAAAATCCTTCCAAAGTTTGCGTTTTCTAATGCCGTTTTCAACATATAGTACATATTATATTATTTCCTTTCTTGGTCCCCAGTCCAATATCGGACATGTAAAGCTCTAGGTATAATCTAAACTTTTCCTAATCAGGTCGGGCTCACCCACAGACGCTTCGGTTTGGGTCTAAACCAAAAGTCTAACCCTCCTGATCAAATGGCTAATACATGTTTCAAGTTTTGCTTAATTATTGATTAATTATTAAATAATGATGGAGGGTATCAACTAAGCAAATCTAAAATTATGACCCACCAGTTGGTTTTCAACCACGAGATCATTACTACCCCATGGTTATCTTTATCATGAAAAACTTAATAACAGATCATAGCCTTCTTAATTTACTATCATGCATGATTCTCTTTTTTGGTCTATTATGAAAATTCATGCTGTGTACATCGTTAATCTTGTCTTTGTATGTGCCTCAACATATATATATATATACACACACGCACACATACATGGGCGCAAAATGATATTTAACTTGAGAAGTTAAAAACTTAAAATAAAAGTTTATCTATCCTTAAATTTGTTTTAAGTGAGAATTCTATACATCATGTAAAATATATTTAAGACATAGGTGTGTCGGTATTGTCCAAATAGTAAAGGGGCAAACCTTAAGTACCCCACTCTATTTGAGACGAGTTCGACTTGGTAGAGAAAAATGTTTTGTACGAATCTTAGGGTGGAGAAAAGTGTGATGTGCACTCTTTGAGTATAGCTTAGAGTTTGGGTGAACCATGTTTATGTGATTATTTTTTCAATTGATTGTGTGTTTTATTCCGCCGCAATAGCTGGAATCATAGAATTCTATTGTTTCACAACAAATAATTGGCTAAAATTTACCAAAAATGAATACTCGACTAAAAAATAGACGTGATAACATCCATTCCATTTAGATCATTTTTAAAACACAATTTCCAATAATTATGAGACAAAAAAAATTACCTATAATCGGTAATGAATTATGAAATGTTATACGAGATTAGGTTGTCCACGCCACCATCGTTCTAAACAATAAATAAATAAATAAATAAAAAACAAACAGTTTCTGTTCAATCACAAATTTATCCTTCTTTTTTGGTGCACATATATTTGATCCCTCTGATTTTTAAATATAAAGTTCGTCTATACAGTGAAATTCTTTAACAAATATACTTTAGAAAACGTAATTGTAAAGAATCCACGTCCCCACTTAGACAAATCAATCTGAAGCTAACCCTCTATTCATTAGGTTGACACCTATACCAAAACCACCTAACTACTAATTTTTACATAACCATTTGTTTGCAAGCAAGGCCGTCGGTTGGGTGGGTTTTGAAAAAACTGTCGTACCAAACTTGTAATGATTAAAGTATTCTAGTTTTATCTTATAAGGTTATATTCGTAATAATATTGGATTTGATTAAGAGTTTTTGTAACACCATTAAGTGTGATTAGTTATGATTCCTTTGGTATGATTTCAATTCTTTCTTAGCAGACAATGATGCTCAACACATGCATTGCCACATCAAAAGTCAGTTAAGAGGCCGTAACCTTAATGATGGATTCCACACAATGTGTCATTGGTTGAACGGTCCTACTCCTAGCCAAAACGGCTTAAATAAATAAGATATTAAATAAATAAATCTAAACTTTTAATAATTTCTGGAGACCTTAACAAAATCCTCCTATGGAAGTTATTTCTTTAAAAAAATGACACGGAGTACTTGAATCGAAAAAACACGACAAACTAAAGCTAATGGCTGATGTGGCAGGCGGTGTGGTCATCTCATATATATTTAGTTGAAATGGATCTATATTACAGAAGCAAATTGAATCCCGAATGTTATTGTAGTAATCAAATTTAAGCAAAATTGAATACCGATCGCGAATGTTATTGTAGTAATCAAATTTAAGAGAGGTAAACAGATTAAGTTAAGATGGATTTTTTATTTATTATTATTATTATTATTATTTTGTGTGTAGAAGTAGAAAATAAGGAGAGATAGAGAGAGAGAGAAAGAGAGGGAGGGGAGAATGTGAAAGGTGATACTCGTTAGGGTTTCCCCAACTTCAAAAAAATAAATGCCCTTTGATGAATAAAAGAAATAATAAACTAAACTCTGTATCTCTATCTCTATCTCTATCACTCCTCAAGTTGAAAAATACAAATTAAACATGCACAACTTAGGAACACGTGTTGAAAAGTAGGATGAGCAAACGATTTTGTTAGAACATCACCCAGCTGGTGTACAGTGCAAATATAGGGAGTAAAATTTATTTCCGCATCAACAGATCCCGAATAAAATGACAATTCACCACAATATGCTTGGTACGCTCGTAAAAATCCGAATTACTAGCAATAAATATAGTGGCCCCATTATCACAATGGATCGACAATAGAGTATGAACGTTAATAACCACCTCTTGAAAAAGATAACGAACCCATAACATCTTTGTGGCGGTGTGAGCATAGCACGGTGTTCAGCTTTAACATTGGATCTTACTGGCCATGCAACAAGATTACCCACCAACAAAGGTACAATAAGTAGATGTAGACCTCCTATCAGAATGATTGTCAACCTAGTTAGTTGTTGGAATTATATGCCCTAAAATCCCATTATATACTTTTAATATTTAACATTTAGTCAATAAATGTGATTTATTGAAGGGCAAAGTACAGAAAACTCCCTTCGACTTGTAACATTTTTCAGTAAATCACTCGTTCTAATTTTTTTACCAAAGAACCTCCCTCAACTTGTAATATTTTTTCAATAAATTCCTCTTGTCTAATTTTTTTACCAAAGAACCCCCCTCAACTATCTAAGGGGTAAAAAAGTTGATATTCGGACCAAAATGCTCTTTTATTTAAATATTAAAATTTTCGAACTTTAAAAATTCATATCTCATAAACCGTACATTAAAATATTACAAATAATATATACATGGTAAGCTTATAAAAAAACTTCATAACCAGAGAGAAATAGATAATCTAAAAATCTAATACAATAATCTTATTTTATTTTATTTTTAAAAAATTCTTGGGTTATTTGTAACTAAAATTTTCAGAATTATTCATTTTCATATGGTATATAACATATAAAAAAATTAGCCCTAATAGAGACCGAATATTCATTTTGAATTTTTTTTTTTAATGGTGAAGCTATAAAATAATGAAAGTACTTTGACGTAAAATATGATATATTATAAAATCGATTTCTGTTGGGGCTAAACTTTTTATATATTCTGCTCCATATGTACGTAAATGAATAATTCTGAAAATTTTCTTACAAATATCTCGAGTATTTTATTTTTAAAAAATAAAATAAAATTGTTGAAGTAGATTTTTAGATTGTCTATTTCTCTCTGGTTATGAAGGTTTGTTGCACAAATCTTATATTTTTGAAATCCTTATTTCATAAGCTTTCTGTGTATATATTATTTACAATTTTTAAATATACGGTTTGTGAGATATGAATTTTTGAAGTTGAGGAGAATTAACATTTAAATAAAAGGGTATTTTGGTCCAAATATCAACTCTTTTACCCCCTTTAGATAGTTGAAGGGGGGGTTCCTTGGTAAAAAATTAGACAAGGGGATTTATTGGAAAAATGCTACAAGTTAAGGGGGGTTCTTTGGTAAAAAAAATAGATAAGGGGTTTACGGGAAATGGCTACAAGTTGAGGTGTTTTTTTTTTTTTGTAATTTTTCCTTTATTAAATTAGATATTCATGCATTGGGTTTGTTATATATTTGCATGAGATACATTATATATAGTCCTCAAGTTCCATTATAGGTGACTTAAGTGTGTGAATGAAATTTGCGGGAGAGTTGAGCTCACTGGTTTCTTGTATCTTGGTATTGTTCGCAGTTGATGATAAAAGTTGGGCACTTTTATCTGTAAGATTGTAATACAATTGACCTTGATCTATTAGATAGGATGGTTTGTCTCGACCATTGGGGTGGTTGACTCTAAGTCAGTGTTGTTGACCCTAAAGGTCATTCAAAGACCAGCTAATGATTTTGGTGATTACAAAACATTAAAAGTGTTCCCGGACTAATATTTTTTTTGAGCATGCAAAGCAAAAGGATCAAACACGCAAAACGATTATAACCAAGCAAACAAGATGAAAATGCCATTTCAAAAGAAACCAAGTTTACCTTAAGCTCAAAGCAAGCATGTTCGTCTCGAAGAAAAAAGGGTAGATAGATTGGTGAGTGATTAGGATCCTTGTCAAAGTAATTTATGAATTGATTTGAAGCTCACATCTATAGGCCCATACATTTACCTCAAATATATTTTCAAGATCGTGCATTTAAAAGAGAAATCAAAATTTCCTATCCATAGATCTTGTAACCGGTTAGGAAGATTCATCAAACCGATTAGGAGAATGGGCAGAACACTCACATTGTGAAATCAGACCTGTAACCGGTTAGAAAATATCATCTAACTGAGTAGATGCGCAAAATAGAGAGCACGACCTAATCAACTGGATCTTATAACCAGTAAGAAAGTTGGTTTTAACCGATTAGATCAACGCACAGAATGATGCATCCAATTATATCTTTTCGTAACTGGTTAGGAGAACCTATGTAATCTATTACCTTCGCTCAAATAGAATACCATTTTTCTTGGCCAATGATGTAACCGGTTAGGAGAATCTATGTAACCGGTTATCTTCGCTTAAATAGAATACCACTTCTCTTGGCCAATGATGTAACCAGTTAGGAAGCCTTCTGTACTCGAGTAGTTGGTCTTAATAAAAAAGTCTCCTAGCTGATGTGTCCGGTTAGGAAGAATCTTGTAACCGGTTAGATAAGATCCAATCTCAATTTCTCGAGTACTTTAAAAAAGCTAAGACAGATCTAAACTTCAGTATTTATTGCTTCAACGGTTACTTACTCATTTAATGCTTCACAACCAACTCCAACAGTTATATTTGAGCAATTAATGCACTTCATCTTCCTCCTCACTCTATATAAGTTCAAGCATTGATGAAGGTAAGTGCGCGGTTGAGAGATCATTTAAAATATCGTTCAAGAGCATTTACTCTATCATTTATTCATTCAACCATATTAGACTTGAGCTTTATTTGATTCATTTATTACTCTAGTCTTGTGAGCTTACATTTGTATATCTATCTTGAGAGAGATTCAATCTTGTATTTCAACTACAAACTTCTCTACAAACTTATAAGGGTTGGTGTGACCCAAAAGAAGCCTAGAGAAGGGTGTTCTTCTAGCAAGAAAGGGAAGCAGAGGCTTGCTTCATGTGAAGGTTTACTCTCCACCATTAAGGAGAAGCTTTAGTAGATTGGGAAGTCTCAAGAGGATCTTGAGCCGAGGAGTAGGAATTTCTAAACCTCGCTAAAATCTCCGAATCATTGTTTGCAATCTCTTATCCCTATCTCTCTTACATCTATGCTTTGAATTATTTATCTACGATAATTGCCTATTGCATATTTGTTGATTAGAAGTTAAATTTGTAAATTTGAAAAATTACCCACTGACTCTATTCACCCCCTTCTAGAGTCAATTAATGTTTAACAATTGGTATCAAAGCCTAATCTCTAGTTAAAGATCTAATCATCTTAGAGAACGATCATAGCCAACTTTAATCAAGAAGGTCAATCTAACAATAGACCTCCTTGGTTTGATGGAAATGATTATCACTATTGGAAAATCAAAATGAGAGCATTTCTAAGAGGTCTAGATATCGACACTTGGAAAGCCACCGAATAAGGTGATCATATTCCAACCAAACTTGTTGAAGGTAAAACGGTTCCTAAAACCGATGATGAGTGGACCCCAAATAAGCGTAGGCTTGGTCAATGTAATGTCATGGCTATCACCAATCTCTATTGTGCTCTAAGCAAAGACGAATTCAATAGAGTTTCGGATTGTGAAATGGCCAAAGAGATTTGGGATAAACTTGAAATTACACATGTTGGCACTAGTCATGTTAAGGAATCTAAAATAAACATGTTTGTCCATAAATATGAATTATTTACCATGAACAACAAAGAAACAATTAGTGAAATGTATTCTCGCTTTACTAACATTGTCAATCCTTTGAAGGCTCTTGGAAAGTCATATACATCTTCCGAAAATGTGAGAAAAATTCTTAGGTCTTTGCCTAAGAATTGGGAAGCTAAGAAGACCGCTATTCAAGAAGCCAAAAATCTCAACACACTTCTTATTGATGAGCTCATTGGTTCTTTGATGGCATATGAGCTAGAAATAAATGATGGAGATGATAGCAAGGAAGCTCACAAGAAAGATTTAGCTCTTCAAGCCACTACCAAAGAAGTTGAAGTTGAGAAAGCTTTTGACAATGAAGAAGAAGAAGAAATTACACTCATCACCAAAACTGTGAGAAGAGTCCTTCAAATGAAGAAGTACCAAAAGAACAACAATCTCAAAAGAAATGGCTCCACAAGTGAGTAAGGAAAAAGAGAGGCACCTGCTTGTTTTCATTGTGGAAAATCGGGGCACTTCAAATCGGATTGCTATGCATACAAAAATGAAAAGGAACGGAAAAAGAAAGCGTAAGCCATGCCTGCTATATGGGAGGATAATGATTCAAATGGATCCAGAAGTAAGGATGAACTCAATGAATTGATCAATCTTTGCCTCATGGCCGATGAAGATGAGGTAAACTCTAACCATAACTCATTTGACTTAGAAACTACTTACGATGAATTAGTTGATGCTCACAATTACTTGCTTGATGCTTTTAGAGAATTGCATGACGAATTAGGCAAGATGGTTCAAAAGTGTGCTAGTCTTAAAAGAGAAAAATACATTATTGTTCAAAAGCTTGAAAAATCTCTTCTTGAAAATGAAGCATTAAAAAAGGAAAAAGAATGTGAGTTAGCTAAAGAATTAGTGTCTATTGATTTAGTCTCTGAAAATAGGTCCTTGAAATTCGTAATTGAGGATCAAATTGAGACTTTAGCCAAGTTCACAGAGAGAATTTAAGTCTTATGCTTGGTAAGCAAAGAAATGCTTATGCTAAGGATGGGCTTGGACATGATCCTTATAATAAAGATTTTTGTTTGATAAAGGAAAGAAAACCTTTGAACGACTATTTTTCTTAAAAATTCCTCTCAAATCCAAAATGTAATTATTATAAAAAGTTAGGACATAAGATTAATCATTGTCCTATTAGGCCATGCTAGACAAAAGAAATTTAGGTTATTGAAGGAACATATATGCTTCTTCCTAACTCCTATGGACCCAAAAAAAGGTGGGTACCAAAAGAAGATTACTTAAATTCCTTTTGTAGGTTTGCTTGAAGACTTCATCATCATCTAAGAACAAGTGATTCCTTGACAGTGGATGCTCAAGACATATGACAGGAGATCACTCAAAATTTCTCTCTATCAAGCCTCACAAAGGAGGAAGCATCACGTTTGGAGACAACTCAAAAGGCAAGGTCATTGGCATTGGATCTATTGGTATCTCTTCTTCCCTATCTATTGATGATGTGTTGTTTGTCAAAGGTTTAAAACATAACTTGCTTTGTATTAGTCAACTATGTGACAAAGGATATGATGTGCTATTTAAATCAGATAAACGCATTGTTAAAAAGGATAATAGTGAAGTGTTTCATGCTCTTAGAAATGGAAATGTTTATACTTTGCTTTTATGTGAATTGCATGATCAAGATGTTAAGTGCCTTGTATCTTCAAATGAAAATAGTTGGTTGTGGCATAGAAGGTTAGGTCATGCTAGCACGGATCTTATTTCAAAGTTATCTAAAAATGAGTTAGTCAAAGGCCTCCCAAAGACTAATTTCACTAAAGATAAGACTTGTAGTGTGATGGTTCAGAGGCCGCACCACCACCAAGCTTGGAGTGTGTGGATTTTAAGGCAAGGGCCAAGTTTTACATTTATAAAAGCCACTACTACCTTCACTAAAAATATAATTAGGGTGAGTAGGGACCGTCCCAAGGGATTGGAGTCGTACTTGGTTGTGGAATCGCAATTAGGGTTAGTAGGTCGAGTGATCAAACAAATGGTTGGTTGGTTGATTAAACTAGAGAGCAAATTAAACTAAATAATTGAATGCAATAAAGAGTAAGTAAGAGAGAGAGAAATCTTGGGGTTTAGAGGTCACCACCAAGCAATGCTTTTCTATATCCTTAACAAGTGACTAATGAGGGTAATGTGTGTTGCAATATTGATGTGTGTGTGTGTTTGGTTGATTCAATAAGCAAGGATGACTAGTTAAGCATGTATTGTCTAAACATCATATGAAAGGCACAATATATCTAAGCAATGAAGCATATATTATCTAAACAACATGTGAAAGGTACAATAGATCAAAACAAGTCATTAAACCTTTCATTAAGCTCACAATCCAAATACAACACAAAGTTAGAGACATATGCTACTTACATTCAAAAGCTTGGATCATCAAACAACAAGTATGGATTGTCCTCTCATTTAACACTACACTACAACTACACTACATCTACACTACTAGCATGAAAATAAACTAGGGGAGAGGCACAATCCATCAAGGAATAAGTATGAACCATCAAGAAAATTACAAGAGCATTCCATTAAGCACTATGTTTTGACAATCTTTAAATCTATAGCATCAATTCACATAAACATGCATTAATAACACTAAATCTAGAGACAAGCACATGAACATCTATCCTAGCATACATAGACATATGGATAGAATGAAGTAATCAATTGAAGCATTTAACCACATAAATCATTGAACAATCAAGATCTATATATATCAAAGTGTCAAAACATCAATTACAACGCTAATCCCTCAATAATACACAAGATTAAGATATAGAAAGCATGCTTGGGGCTAACTCTAGCCCCAAGAGAATGTCTAGCCACTCATGGTGATGTTGCTCTAACCCTCAAGGGCTAACTCCATGGAAGAAATCTGCTCCTTGTTGATGAAGAACTCTAATGGTGTCTCTAGCCTCCTCCTCCTCTAAGCTTGCTCTCCAAGAGATGATATGAAAAATGATATTGCCTCCCTTTGTAAAAAGCAATCCTTATCCTTATATAGGTAGGTCAAATGACACGCAAAATGAGCTGGGGTCGTGCACACAATATTCCCTAATGATTGGATAAAGGACAACTTTCAATGAGATGGAAATTTAACTTTTTCGTACTGGAGGAAGTTCGATCAATCGAAACTTGGACTTGGATCGATCGAACTGGCTGAGATCCATCAAACTTAGGCTGTATCGATCCAACTGGAAAAAAAAAATCCGAGATATTTTGGGAGATATTTTTGGGAAAAGGACAAAAGTGGTTAGTAGATGGTACAGCTGTGGATATGATCAATCATTTGAATAAGGACAAAAGTGTTCGATCTATTGAAGGGTGGTGTTGGATCGATCGAACTTTGGACTTTTTACTTTTGGGCCAAGGCTTGGATCTATCTTGAATTGCTGAGATCGATTATTGTTCAATCGATCGAACCTTGAAGTTGGATCGATCGAATTTTGCTGCTTCTCACCTTTGGCTTTATTTGCTTTATTCTTTTTCCACTTTGCTCTTTTCTTTGTTTAATCCCAGATTGCTTCAATTAAGCTCTTATTTGGCTAAGTTAGCTTATTTTCGGGATAAGTGCCTGAAAATGGAAATAATACGAAATCAATCTAAAACGGTAAAGTAAGATAGATTAAGATATTAGAATGCCTGAGCTTAAGGGGTTTAAATACGCACTTTTCAGCGGTCATCACACCCCCAAACTTAAATATTGCTAGTCCTTAGCAATGAACTAGAAAGTAAAGGAATGAAATAAATAACTATACAAGTATGAATCTAGAAAACAATAAATGGATAACGCCACTTTCGTAGGGAACACTATTGCACTTAACATATGCAACAAGCCTTTTAAACCCCTAGGTTACCCCTAGTGGATGAGTGAAGTCTCGTGAGGGTTTCCAGATATGGTACCCACAAACATTAGCTCATTCTTTCAAAAGAGGCACCAATATTGCAAACAAGCATTGGGAGAAAACTACCTCAAGTATGCAAATTTTCAAACATTTCCAAGCAATCTCCCAAAATCTCAACATCAAGCAAACAAGTATGGTCCTCCAAACATCAAGAAAATGATCATGCAAATCAAAACAACTCTACAATTCTTTTAAGTGGACCGGCATCAAATGTGTTGCTATCTAAGCCAACTAAAGAATTAATCACATCCTTACCCTTAAACTAGCACACAAATCTAGTACCGATCATCAAGATAAAAAGTGAACCTTTTATTAAAGCTTATTGTTCTAGGTGTGCTTATTCTTTTCACTCGATTTTTTATTTTTTATTTTTTATAAAGGATCAAAGATGGAAGCATAGTGCAATGTGTTGATCTCTTAAGCTTTCTAGCGATTCATGAGATCGAGCGTTAGGTCAATAACTCCCAAACCAGACGGCTTTAGGGCATTAGGCATTCAAATACCCCTACGGACTTACAAGCTCAAATCAACTAGGCTACAAATTAAGACAACCTCCATCTAATCATTTCCCACTTCTCACCTTTTGGGAAAAGTCCTCACTTTTTTTATTGCTTTTGAAACTTTTTTTTTTTTGAGCAATCAATTATTAACCTAGAGCTTGGGCCTTCCACCTTTCGGCGCGAGAAGTTCAGCGCTTGATGAGGCTAGAATCCCGGCTACTTAGTGAAAAGGGGTTGTTATCCACCTTTATCAAGAATGAAAGCTTTCAATGCACTACTAGCTCAATTGGGATATAACCAATTCAATAATCAACAAAGCATGTACCCCACAAATGAATGCTAGTGTGCACCTGTGCTAGTGTAGAATCCTAGAATGAATCTCAAAATAATCCCAAAATCAAGATGATTTGGACCACAAGTGCAAGCAATATAGTCCTCAAAAGATCAAAATCATAGCTAGATATAGACCAATCATAGAAATATCCCTCAAATACACAAGTCATGCTCAAAATTTTAAATTTAAAACTAACACTATAAAGCACCATTCCCCCCAAACTTAAATGGCACAATGTCCTCAATGTGCAAGAGAACAAAGGAAAGAGTATACCAGTGCAACTAAGGCAAGAATGATTGGGATTGAAGTATCCAAAGTGCTGAAAATTGGCACTTAGATAAACTTATCAGTTAACAAAATGGGATAATCAGTGCACAATGGACATACAAGTGTAAATGGGATAAACAGATAAAGAAATGAGAGAGGTATAAGGGTGGTCCTGAAAATTGGGTAGCACTCTCTCACTGAAGTCACTGTGATACACCTGATGGAGTCAAACATACAGATATGAGAATATAATATATGACATCCACAATAAAAATAGATATATATATAAAAAAATAAAGTATAGTACATCAAAAGATCCAAGCCGACAGGCTGGCTACAAAAATAATAATGTACAGTGACAAAAGTAAAGTATCAATAGTAAAGAGGGATCATGAGATAGAAGGGACTGGGAACTCAGGACAATGAGGTAGGACGGGCAGGACGGGCTCCGCGGATATCTCTAGATAGATCTCGGAACATGGTTGCGACATCTGTGTGGAATGCAGCAAAATCAGCTCTGTGGGCTGTGAGATCAGCTTGTATGGCAACAACAGCATCCTCAAGAGCTTGCAGGCGTACTCTAAAGCCCGGGGTCAGATCTGGAGCCTCATGCAACGACTCAGATTTCTCAACCCGGTGCGTTAGTGATGAACCGGAAGTTGACCCAATAACGGACCCGAAATGTGGAAGCGAAAGAAGCCAAATGACCTCAAGAGATGTACGTCATCCCTAAGGCCCCAAAATGACTCTCCATAAAGCCACAGAACTCAAATGAGCCAAGCAAATGAAGCAAGAATGCCTAACCCGAAAAGAGATGAACTAAGGGCAAAATGGTCATTTTTTACTGAAAAGGGTGCCACCGTGCACACCATTGGAAGGACAACAAAAAATGAACATAATTAGACTCAAGAATCGTCTGATTCTGAGTCCGGACAGAAAAGATATGAAATTCCAACACCCGATGCGAAAGTTATGAAGCAATGACTTAACATTTTCGAATATTTTCAGAATAAACTTTGAAAACAAAAGTGCATAGAAAATGAGATACATGTCATTGGCCTCCGGCCTCATCTCATACATGTTAAATACATTGAAAAGAGTACACTTACGTACACTTTACATATACGAATCAACGAATACAAGTTTAAACAAATAGGGCTACAAAGAGGTATTTTATGCTAACACTTGCATAAAATAGAAACTTAGAAACTGTAAGCCATCCAATGAGCAATGGAATCTTCAAATCCTGAGTCCTGTACCTGAAATATGCCTCAGTATCGTAGGGGTAAGTAACATAAAGCTACTCGTAGGAGATGAGCATGCATCGACCTAGCATTTTACAATTTTATCACCTTATAGTGAAACATGTTAAAGGGCCTCATGCCACCTAACATCTATGTCAAGATGAGACCCAGGGAGCATCCTAAGCTACCTAGATCATTTATATCATAATCACATTGTTCATGCAATTTAAACAACATGGAAACATGTTATACAAGGTAACAAGATATAGATTCTCAAAGTCTTCAACTTGAAATCCAAAATACGAAAACAACAAGTGTGGGTCATGCCACCTAACGTCTATGTTCAAAATGAATCTGTAAGGTCATTCCTAAACTACATTTGAACATCAAAACACAAATTATGATATCGATGCAATTTAACCAACAATGGAACTTCCAATACAATGCATAAAACATGCTTTCACAAAGCTACATCTTAAGCTCAAAATATGAAATCAAATAAGGAATAACAAGTTACAATATCATCTAGTTATCAACTTGAAATGAAATACGAAATCAAACAAAGTGGATACTCGGATGTCACGCCGGATCAGACCGACAACATAGTTACTTTAAGGTTACTAGCCCATGGGTAACCTCCCTATGTGCGCACTAGACTATATAGAGGGACAATCCCCGGTACTAAAACCAAGTCCTAGCCGTAGCCAAACAACGACATCCCTAAGTTTCCAAAATCAACAAATTGTGGAACAACTTATATATATCAACATGTATATACAAGATATCAACTATTTACCAAGCACAATCCAAATTTTGGAAACATATATAATACATGCTCAAAATTCACAACTATTATGGCATGTAAGATGTCAAATACAAAGTGTGCAATTCCTTACACATAGCAACAATATATTCAATAAGGAAAAACATATTCTCATGAATATAAAAGTAACAACTATGTTATCCAATACTTAAAAGTAATCAAGTGAACATACATCAAATCCAAATCCATGATTTAAATATAGAAACAATTTCCAAAAGTCAATTAAATCCATGGAGTAATAAAGTAGAATTTAATTAAACATAAATAGTTAAATTCTCTAAATTCCAAATTAATCCAAATAACCTTAATTTAATATATATTGAAAGACATGTCATGGTCATCATATATATAACATCAAATGACAAGTTAAGTGATTAAAACACTTAAAACAAAATTAATCAAACTAATTTATTAATTTCCTCTAGATTTTTAAATAATTCCAAATGCCCTCAATTTAGTCTATGTTAGAGAACATGCCAATGCCTATTTAAATATCACATTACAACTTGATTTAATGCTTGATACAACCATGTGAATTAAACTTTCACTAAAGATAAATATTAAATAAAAGTTGTAATTCTTAATCAAATGATCCAAATTTAATATATGTTAACCAACATATCTAAGCATAATTTCCTAGTATGTTACAATTCAAATCAAAGTTATACATCATCATAAATTTTAAATCTTATACAAAGAAATAAAAATTACTAACTTTCTAAATTTGATACAAGACATACATATATGTTGTATAATTATGGCAAACACACAATACAACACACAAATAATCCTAAAACATTCCCTACCTCAATTGGAATGAAAATCCCAATTACCACCGAAATGAAATCGCTCCAAATTTTTGGTCCGCAAAACAGATTTTTTAGCTTGCTACCTTCAACTTGTAAAATTCATACAAAATTCAATTCTAACCCAAATTGAATAAATCAAAAGCCCAATGAAAGCTTAAACACTGTAATTTGATAATGTCAATTTAGTTTGACAAAATATTTTCCCAATTGAAACAGTTTTGACCCACAACTTTGAAATAAATTCTACCCAGAAAACACATTTTCAGCCTGTAGCTTCCAACTTTGAAAATTCATGAAAAATTCATTTGACATCCAAATTAGGAAAACCTAATTTATTTTGGAATTAAACATATGAGAGTATAAAACTGAAAATTTAAGCCAAGATCCAATATCAAAAGGTTGGTGAAATAAATCATCTAAAAATATGTTTTCCAGTTGCAATAAAAACATGGACAGCAGATAGTTTCAGATTTTTTAAAAAAAATTTAGAAATGCTCTAAAATCGTGAAAAAATTCTGTGTAGTGTAAAACCCATAGGGGAATTTCAATAAAAATTTTAAGGCAATTGAAGCACCACAGCTCCATATAAAAATTCATTTCCGGACCGAAAAGGAAAAGTTTCAAATTTCCAGCAACTAGCTTGCAAGTTCAAAAATTCATAATTAATTCATTTTAAATCCAAATTACATGAAACCAAAACTAAATGAAAGCTAATTGAGTATATTTTCATATTCTATATTTAATTTGATAAGATGAATTTCAAGTTAAAACAGTTTAAGGGCAAAATACAAGTCCTTCTCTTCCATGCATGTAAAACACTCAATAATGACATAAAAATACTTCAAAATAATAGATCAATACCTCATTAGAGAATTGAATCTTTAGATACCAAAGCAAAACTAGGAGTTAGGTTAGATCCTTCAAGGGTTTTGAAGAGGAGAGTGGGAGAAGCCTAAAGTATTCCAAGTTCAAAGTTCTAAGGTGAGTGAAAGGGCACCAAAAATGAAGTCAAAGCTACTAGTCAAGCTTTTCTCTAATGGTGGCTTCCTTAGGGTTCTTGAGAGGAAAGTGATGAATGAATTAAAATGTGTAAACCTTAAGCTAAATTGGTGGGCTTCTCCACTCACTAGGTGCTCTTGCACTACCTCTCACACACACACTAATACAAGACTAAAGGTGAGTCCTACACTTGTCATGAATCCAAGTAAGCTTCCAATATTAAATATTAACCCTACACTTGTCAACCATCCATGCCAACAAGTGCACCAATCCTAGGACAACAAGTGGGTGAATCTCCACCCTCCATGTGTCATGAGATTAAGCCTCCAAGTGGTTCCACCATAAAATCAACAAGTGGCACCATAGGAATGTGACACTTGTCACATTTTTCGGAAATTGCCAAAAGGTCGTTTTTGAAAATATCTTCCAATTTAATTTGCAAAATGGTCCCTAAGACAAAAAATAATTACTTTACTTAATTACTCAAAAACCTCTCAAGTTATGGATAATTACAAAAAGTCTTGTTTTCATGACTTTTACAAAGAAAGTAAGCATTTAATATGCATTTCTACCAAAGTAAAAATGTAGATGTCATGGAATTTAAATATCATGGACGTATGCCAAGTCGGAATCAAATCCGAGCACAAAAAGTGAGGTTAAGTAAGGAAAAATGAAAAATGACTAAAGGACAAAAAAGGGAAAAGACGAAAAAATGAATAGTGTCAAAAAAATAAAAAATTTGGAAATGACTTGATCCTCAAAGGAAGTTGTGAATCCAAAGGAAAGAGTCTCAGAAACCATTTTCGAGCACTCAAGACAACACTAAGAGGCGGGAAATTGAACCTGAAAAGGAAAAGACAATGAAAAAAATTTATCCGCAAAATTTGAAGAAAGAGAAAGAAATGAAAATGACCGGGTCATTGCACTTCAGGTATAGAAGAGTCAGAAGAAAGCTCCTGAGTCTACCCCTGCTCGTGAATAGGCGACCTAGCTGGAGAGTACTGCTCTGTGGCATCTACAGGGCGCTCTAAGTCAATATCTATATGCTCAGCAGCTGGATCGACTGGTGCATTGTCCGCTACGGGATCTGCTACGGCTGCCTGAGTTGCTGCCTCTACCTCCCCCTCAGCCTCTAGCTCCTTTGTAGCCACTACTGCTTGGTCCTGCAGTCTAGTAAAAATGACATTGTAGCTCTTGGTCCAGTCCTTCTTCAGAAAGTGATAGGAACCTCTCTCGGGGTGCTCCCGAGGATGAATAGGGTAGCGCTGGTCGATCAAAATCTGGGTGATGAGGTGGCTGAATGGAAGAGACTTAGCCCGTCCGGGCATCTCCTTGCTAATGTACTCATCGAATAGCTTCCTCATAACGCTCTAGATGAGCGCGGGAATGGACACCCAGTGCCCGGTGTAGAAGGCGTAGAGGGCTGTCAAATAATCTTCCTTCGTCTGAATCTTGTGCCCTGCCATATAGATGTTCCGGAAGAGCACGGAATCAATAAACCACAGGACATCTAGAAGGAATGTCCAGGTGGCGAAGGTCTCGCCAGCGGTATGGTGACCTGTAAGAAAGACTGCCATGTTGGTGTAAGAAGGCCTGTATAGCCTCGGATATGTCTCCTGAAGCTCTGGAGGATAGCGGTGTGGGCAGTGGCAAGAGCGGGCTAGTGAGTCCACTGTGATAGTGATTTGATAGCCATCTACAGAAGTGACCAGCTCTGCTATGGTACGCAGGGATGGTCGGAGGTTCTGGTAGAACAACCGTACCAGCTGCGGGTAGACTGGCTCTGTGACTAGGGCAAGAATAGCTACCTAGCCCCTTTGAATGATATCATGGTAAGCTGATCGGGTCAGCACCGATCTGGAGAAAAAGGCTATGTCGAACACTAACTCATGGTCGACCGCCATATGCGCATATCTAGGCACGGGCCTATCACGTTCCTGAGCTGGCTGAGCTGGTTAGCATGGTGGAGATTGTACGGGTGAATGCTCAGCTCCAGCATATGGTGGAGATGGTGATGGAGTAAATACAGGATGAGCCGCAGAGATGGATGGAATATGATCAAGCTCTACCTCAGCCTTGTGAGATGGTGACTGAGGTGGGGTAGCCTGTGCTGGCTCCTGCTGTGCATGAGAGGGCTCTGCTGGCTCTTTTATCCGTGGTCAAATGTGGCATTGAGGCCTGTGTTGCCTGTTGGCAACGGTTTTCCTCTTAACCATGGCCTGCAGAAAGAAAAAGAAAAACTTGCAATGGGAGTTAGTGCCAGAATAAGAAATTTTAAGCACAATATAGAAATATATATGTCAAGTAAAATAGACAAAACAGATATGACATGAATCTATGTAAGTGGCAGGATGTGAAACATGATAAACAATGTAAGTATGAAATGCATTTAATGTGGAATATCACAGGCATTGGGCATATATGAGATAGCATGAACATAAGATATGAAGAATGAAGTGTGTGCTTGAGATCTGTGAAGTTCGATCGATCACAAAAAGGAGTGAGATCAATCACAAAAGTTGGATCGGTCGAAAATAAATGAGATCAATCTCACAACTTCGATCGATATGAGACATGAGTTCGATCGATCTCTCAAGATTGATCTGAGATACAAGTTCGATCGATCGAACTGTGCGACGAATGTAATCAGTCACAGATCTGTGACTTTGGAAGCATGGGCCCCACACGAACGTGTTCGTGGGCCCATCAACACTACACATCAACAAATATCATCACCCAATCATGGCCCATCTTCCCAAAATAGATCAAACACATACATATACATATGAAACATATACACACATATATATACATGGAAACTCAGTGCTTCAAAGCTTCAAAAATGGAGATTCAATCATGTATAAAGCAAGATGCAACATATAAAGCATCTAATCATCATATCGAAGCTTAAATCATAGGTGAGATCTCAGATTTTACCTCAAAACGAAGGGAGAGAAGTGGATGAGGAATCCGAGATGAGGGAGAAAAAGTAGCTTGGATCTCGTCGGAGAACTCGCCGGAGATGAAAGAGATGAGGTTGCACAGTGGCGACGAAGAGGGGTTGGGGTTTGGAGGGTTGGATCAATCTAAATGATCGATCTTGAGACCCTCCAGGTCTATTTTAAAAACATTCCCGACAGAGTTCGATCGATTGAACTGAGACTTCAGATCGATCGAACTTTGATGAACTCTCTTCAAAGTATTTTTGGATTTTTAAAATTTTTGAAAAATGCAAAACTAAAATTAAAATTAAAAATTATAAAATAAATTAAAATAAAATAGAATAAAATATTTTTGGTTTTTTTTTTTCATTGAAATTCAATAATAATTAAAACAAAAACTTTTTGTATTTTTGAAATATTTTTGAGAAATAAAATGAAAATGAAATGAAAATAAAATAAAATAAAATAAAAGTGAAAATATTTTTGGATTTTTGAAAATTTGAAAAGTCAAAATAAAGTCAAAATAATGGAATGAAGAACTGAGATCGATCAGAACAAGAGTTTGATCGATCAGAAAGAGAGCAAAAATATACAGGTTTTTGGCTCAGAAAATTGGCGAAGTGTTGGAACTTGAAGATCGATCGAACTTGGAAGTTGGATCGATCGAAGAAGTTTAGATCGATCTTGGAATGTTTTGATCGATGAGACAGAGAGCTGAAATATACAGGTTTATGCAGGCTTAAAATTTTTCTAAGTGTTGAATCATGAGATCGATCGAACTTTGAAGTTGGATCGATCGAAGGTCTCTTGATCGATCTAAGAATTAGTTTGAACGATGGGACAGAGAAGTGATTTGGATGCAGGTTTCTGCAAGTTAAAATTTTTTCTAAGTGTTGGATGTAGAATGGAGTTCAATCGATCGAACTCAGGTTTGAGATCGATCGAACTCTGCAGAATGCTCAATAATGACATGAAAGCTCATGTAATCCTCATCAAAGTTCATTTCAATGCATATGAGAACCAAAAACAAGTATCTAGACTTCGCAAGAAATGAAATTTAAGATAGAAATGGGGGAGGAATAGGGTTTTGACACCCTACGAAATGTTTTTGCTAGTCTTTAACGTCTCTAGCAAGACATTGGGCTCTTTTAGCCCCGATCAAAGATCTTATAATGCATCCCCTCCTTGTTGGGGTGATAGATGCTTTGAACTCCACTGAACAAATGGTTCTTTGAAGAACTTGGTGGATTAAGCTCAAAAGAAACTTTTGATCATTTGTCTATGCTGTAATGACCCGGATTTTTCGGACAAATTTTTTCCGTTGTCTTTTCCCTTCTGAGTTTGGTTTCTTGTCGATTAATGTCGTCTCGAGTGCTCTGGAGTGATTTCTAAGACTCTTTTCTTTGGATTGACAACTTCCTTTGAGGACCGAGTCATTTTCACATTTTTCGTTTTTTCGACACTATTCACTTTTCGTCCTTTTCCCTATTTAGTCTTTTTCCCTATTTCGTCTTTTCCTCATTTGGCACTTTGTTTGCGTAACCACACTTCTTGTGTTTGGAGTTGGTTTCTGACTTCACGTATCTTCATTCCCAATGATTTCTATGAGATACGTATCTTTACTTTCGTGAGAAAGTATTCTGGTTGCTCCTGGTGTCCATAGGGGTATAAATGCAAAGTTCTTTGGAAACTTTTTCTTTTCTTGGGGTATTTTTCATAAATATCTTTTGAAGATATTTTATTTCAAGGGTATCTAAGAAAATATTTTCTGGAAGATATTTTCATTCTGGGGCAGTTTCGCAGTTTTCACTTTTTGGAGGGGCCATTGTGCAATTAATGAAAGTTATTGCCCAATGCCTTGTTTTGAGCCTGGATCCTCGTATGAGATTCATTTTCATATTTCGTCGAGTCATGGACTCTTAGAATTTCCTCCTGGACGATGTTTTCCAGTTTTAGGGTTTCTGGCCCCGGTTTGCGCCAAACTTGTTTTGGGCATAACTCTCTGCTTGGGACTCAGTTTTTGACGCTGCTTCTTTCATTATTTATATTTTCTCATTTGGAATCTTTTTTGTTCATGGAGTTTTTCCGTTGGAGCGCGTCTGCTCGAATTTCACTTTTCCGCACTCGGCGGGGCCCGTTCGGGGCACTTTTTGAGTTTTTCTATAAATAGGAGGTCTTAGAAAGAAAAATCAGATTTTTCTCCCTCTCTCCTCTCTTATGGCCGGTCCAAGCTCCATCCATGGCTGCCATCTTCTCTCTCCTCTTTTGGACTTCTTCCCCTCATTAAAAAGTGGTGATGCCTTTGTGTTTATTGTTCCCCTCGGCGAGGCCTTCGATTCCAACCGATTGGAATCTCGTTTTGGCCATTTCTTGAGTTCAGGTTTGAAGTCAAGTTGTGTTTTTGATGGGACTTCCTTGGGATTCATGTTCGTGGTGTTGTCCCCGACAAAACCTAGGAGTTTCGTCGGATTCGGAGCCGATTTATTTTGGTGGGGATTTGAGATTTCATCTCAAATAGAGGTAGGGAATGTTTTAGGATTTTATATGTGTTGTATTGTGTGTTTTTCATGTTTATACAACCTATATGCATGCCTTGTATCAAATCTAGGAAATTTGAAATATTTAATTCTTTGTATAAGATTTAATTTTCATGATGATGAGAAACTTGGTTTTGAATTGTGGCATGGTAGAAACTCTTGTTTTAATATGTTGGTTAACATATATTAATTTGTGATTAATTAAATAAGAATTGCTCTTTTTAATTAATATTTATCTTTTGTGAAAGATTTAAGTTCATGGCCATACCTTGCATGAAATTGAGTTGTGTTATGCTTCTAAATTAAGTTTTGGCACGTTTGTTAACATACTTTAATTTGAGAGCATTTGGTTAAGTTTGAAAATCTAGAGACTTTAATTAAGGGAATTAATTAAAATCTATTTTGGTGGTTTCATGGGCTTAATTAAGCTTGTGTGTGAATATATGTAATGACCATGATATGTCTTTTAACATATATTAAATTGGGGCCAATTGGAAATGATTTGAAATCTAGAGAGTTTAATTATTTTGATGTAATTAAATTCTATCTTGTGTATCCATGGATCTAATCATGTTTTAGAAGTTGTTTCTATATTAAGAGCATGGATTTAGACTTGTGATGTATTTACTAGATTGTGTTATATGCATTGAAGAGCATTGTTGTTAAGTTTATATTCATGAGAGTATGTTTCTAATATGAATATATTATTGGCTTGTGATTTTGTAGCATTATGGATATGAAATGCTTATTATACACAATTGAGAGTTATATTGTTAACTTGTTACTATGTAGTAGTAATATGTATAAGTTATGAACTTATTTGGCTTATTTTGGAATCTTGGAACATTGTTGAGTTGAGATGGCTAGGGTTTGGCTCTAGTACGGGGACGTGAGTCCTCTAAGTCATTGAGATAGTGCGCACTTAGGGTGGTTTTCCCTGCGGGTTAGTGCCCGGAATAACCATTGAGGTCTCGGCAGAATTTCGAGCGTGATGTCCAAGTCTTCCACTGTTTGTTTTTGCATTCATTTCCAAGTTGACAATCATGTTTACCTTGTTAACTTGTGGTTTTGGCTATTGGTGATTTTGATGTTGTTAAGTACATCCATATTAAATTGATATATTTAGTTGATTTCACACTTTTAGATTTCTAGTTGATAACCTAGAGAATCTATGTCTTAATGTGTGGTATTAGATATTCTAATTATGCTAAATTGTTATATTTAGTTGATGTTGCATTTTAGACTTCAAGTTGATAACCTTGAGAATCTATATGTTGTTGCTTTGTGTAAGCATGCTCCTATGTTGTTGCTTTGTGTAAGCATGAACCTATGTTGCTAAAATTGCATGAATGAGGTGATTGATGCTAGAAGTGATCTTAGGTAGCTAGGATGCTCCTTGAGTCTCACCTTTGACATAGACGTTAGGTGGAATGAACCACAATGATTAAATCATGCAAACTTGTAAAACGTAGGTCGATGCATGCTCATTTCCTACGAGTAGCTTTATGTCACTCACCCCTATGATACTGGGGCATATTTCAGGTACAAAAATCAAAGTTGAGGTCTTCATTATGCTTGGATAGTTTGTGGACTTAGAGACTTCCATTTTTTGTGAAGGTTGGCTTGGAATGCCAATTGTAGTCTTATATGTCAACATGTGTAGATTTGATTCCATATATGTAATGTGTACATGAGTACACTCTTTATAATGTATTTGACATGTATGAGATCAAGCCGGAGGCCAATGCCATGTAATTTGTATCTTATGTAATTTTTGACTTCATGGAGTATTATGAAAGTATTGAAAAATATTGAGTTTTTGCTTCACCATGTTTGCATTGGGTGTGGGAATTTCATTTTGATTCTTCCATAGGGCCTCATTAATTATGTATGAAGTGTGGCCGAGGGCCAAATGGTATTTTGAAACCATCTCATGATTTTAAATTCCAAGTTTTCGTTCCAAACTTCATTTTTGGCATTTTAGCCGTTAGGGGGTCATATTTTGCATCGGCCATATTTTTGGGCCATGGACCATTGTCGCACATCTTACTAGGTAAGTTACGTTTGCGTGCGTGGTTGTTTCCGGGCAAAGCTTCTTCCTTGGTGAAATGAGCCTCCTACGGACTCATTTTTCACTTTTGTTGCATATTCTGACCTAAGGGTATTTTGGGAATTTTCTTTGAGAAATAAATTCTGTTCTTCAGATGGTTGAATAGAAAATATGATTTTAGGGGGGGTTTATTTTTTGTGTTTTTCCAGAAAATGCATCTTGGCATCGGAAATCGCATCCGAAGTTTAGCTATCAGTTTTTAAATTTAGTAGCTTTTTGGACCCTCTGGACCAATTTTCTTGGGAGGGCATTTTGGGCATTTCAAATTGTGTATTTTTCAATTTTTCTCATGAATCACGTAGAAAACTCAATTTTGAGGGGGGTTTCTTCTTTGATTTTTTCCAGAAAATGTCATCTTGGTCCTCAAATTTTCATTTTTCCCGGAAAAACCCCTGCTGTCAAGTTTTTGGGCTGCCTATTCTGCCTCCTTCACATGTAAACGGTTACGAGGGGTTTCGTAACCGGTTACATGTGCATGGGCAGTGTTTTTGGCGAGATTTTTGGCTTCCTAACCGGTTAGGAAGGTCTCCTAACCGGTTAGATGTTCTTGGTTGCCATCTTTTTGACCGTTTTGCCCATTCTTCTTCCGTTAGCCATATCTTCTTCATCCGGACTCCGAATTAAGCGATTCTTGAGTGTAAGTTCATTGATTTTTTATTGTCTTTCCAATGGTGTGCTCGGTGGCTCCCACTTTCAAGCTGGAAATGATGATTTTGCCCCTAGATTCAATCTTGTTCGTTTTTGAAACGTTGTTTCCCCACTTGATTCCTTTGGGTTCTGTGACCTCGTTGAGGGTTATAATGGTATCTTAGAGTCATGTTGTATCTCTATAGACCGTTGTTTTGTCTTTTGCTTCTGCATTTTGGATCCGTTACCGGGTCATCTTTCGGTTCATCACTGATGCACCGGGTTGAAAAGCTTGGGCCATCACAAGTGGTATCAGAGCCCCTAGGTTCGAAAACCTTTGGACGATGGGTTTTGGGTGCATATCATGCTTTTGTTGCCATGCTCTATCTGTTTATATGCTTTATGATAACATGTTTTGGTTGATAACATGCTTATGTGTTTACGTGCTACATATTGTATGCCGTTTGTTTAACATTGTTTTATTCTAATGTAAAGAGCATGACATGTGACATATGCTAGATTAGAATTGTATATGCATAATTGTGTTGCATATTTGGCATGACACGGGATTGGTCATTGAGGCACGAGTTGAGGTTGATGGTGATTGTAGTCACAGTTTCGTGGTAGTATAGGTTGTTGTCGACCTAGTATTGGTTTTGAGGTAGGTGGATGGTCACCTTTTGTTTAGGCTTTTATGAGATGAGTCATTTGGCATTACCATAGTGGTGGATTTGTTGGTTTTGAGCCATAATAAGGTTATAGACCTCTTAGGATCCTTGATTGTTCAGGATGATTCCTCTGGAACTTGCATTTTTTCGTGGGCGGGTACGTTTGTGGGCGGGTGCATGGCACTATCATGCTACCGTACTGGCGAGCTACAGGTACAGTTCGGATGGAATCAGGGTTGGTTTTCATTTTGATAGGCGTTGTCCTTTCGATCGATGATGATGATGGTTGTTTTGGAGATCAGTCGTAGTGATCGATCTGATTGGTGTTGGTATGGCTGTAGTTGCCATTTTCCTTCAGGAGGTCTTGCGTGATGACGCTTTTGGGATAAAGTCGATTGATTGATGTTACGGATAGTGAGAGCACTACACTGTTAGTGTCACTTATAGTATCACCTCTAAATTCTGATATGGATTGTTAGAGTCTTACCGTTGTGGTAAGGGCTCACGTTTACTTTGAGACAGGTTGTTATCGCATTGGTTTTGGAGACAGTTTATAACTAGGAATTGTCATTTCCTTTCTTAGGCACTCTAGGACACGATGTCCATAAGGTTCATTGTTGCATCATATTATCTTATGTAGTTTCGTTTACTACCATGTTAGTAGTATGATTTATGATATTGTGATGCATGAGTAGGTGGAGGTGTATCCACATTTGCCTTCTTGTTGTATGGCATTAGCATGCCTTCTTTATATGCTTAGAGATGCCATGTTGTTATTGCACTTTAGTAACATGCTTTTGTGCTTACGTGGAGACGTGTTGTATGTACCTTTGATTTTTATCTACGTGAGTAGATTTTCTTTCTGGTAGTTGCATTCCTTGTCATATGCATGACTTCCAGGCTTGGTTTTCCCATTCGTTTCCCTCGGTCGCACGTAGTGTGTATGCAGGTTTCCATAAGGGTTTTGTGTTGGTTCGTGTTAGAGACTTCATAAGGAGTGAGTCTTTTCATTCTGTTGTGTTGTACATTGTTTTGGGGTTGGTTGGTCCATGAGAATCATCGTCTTTGTCTTGAGTCCTTGGTGAGGATTTGATATATTTTGGTCGACTTACTTCCATATAGGGGGTGAAGTCTTTGACCTTGTTGTCTTTCGTTTCATAGACAGAGTTGAGGTGTTGTCCTTTTTAGGACTGGTGGTTCCCTTTCTTTCGTGTCTTCCCTTGGGGAGTTTCTACTGTGGTTGTTGACGGCTGTGGTGCTCAAAGTAAGTTGATTGGTGTGAGATCATTTTATGGGGACTTGTGTCCATATCATTGAGGATTTGTTTGATTGTGAGGTGAGCTCGATGCTCTTTTGAGAATGTCTTTTGGAGACTTGTTTCCGTTTTGGAGACCTGGATGTGGTTAACTTCTAGGAGAAGTTTTGGAGGATTGCTGTTGGATATGGCTGTTGTGGAGTTTTCTCGTCTTAGTTATGGCTAGGCGTAGTTTTGAGGAATCGTAGTTCCAGTGGTTGTTTATGGATCGATAGAAATTGAAGAATTTTGATTTAGCTTGGTGTTGCCAAGTAGGGTTTTGAGAGATTCATCTTATGACCTTGGTTGTTGGCATTTTGATGTATGTGCCACTTGGTGGATTTGTATTTTGAGGATTTAGTTATCTATGATAGGGATGAGGATCCGATGTTTGATTAGGGTGTAGTCTTGTAGTTGATCAGTTTCAGGGAGAAATGAAGGACTTTCAATGAAATGTTTTATTGTGAGGTTCGTTTTGATTTGTGTAGGCGTTGATTTGCTTGTCAGGTTTTGGATTCCTGATTAATGTTGTTAATAGGGGTATTTTGAGACATTGGAGATGTTGGTTTTGCTGTATTGAGGATTTGTGGCCTTAAGCATAGCTGTACCTATAGCATTGTTGTCAGAATTTTTGGATTGGCCAGGATGGTCTGGCCAGACATCTTTGGACCATATCTCAACTCTCACAAAATGTTGGTCTCCGTAGTGCTTTTGGCAATGATCATTTTTGATATTGATGTCATTTGTATCGAGAGGTTTCATGGGTAGACCTAGTGGGGGGCAGGTTATGAATTAGTGCCTTATACTGTCATGCTACCATACAAAGTAGTGTGCTGTGGGCGAGTACTAGCTGCCGTCGATGCTACCTTACTGACGAGTAAGTGTGGGCGGGCACTAGGTACTATCGTTGTTACCACACATTTGAGTATGTCGTGGGCGGGTTTTGGTCACTATTCGTACTGCCACGTTGTGTTTATTCTGTACCCTGATTTGATATGTGGTTATCTTGGAGTTCTTTTGGTGGTTGTTTTTGGTTCCCTATGATGGTTTGTCAGGAGGGACGCTTACGGTTGCTGTTTTCCATTCTTTTGTCTGACCTTGGGTTCAGTGTGTGAGTTCTGACTTGTCGTGTGGCCATGTGGTCACTTTTCCCTTGAAGGGTTGTCTTGTTATGAGCACGCGGGTGCAATTGACAGTGGTTTGTGTGTTCCTTTCAGCTTCGAGGTTGCTGGTGTAGCGCGTTGTGAGGGATACTCAGAGATATACTCTGTAGTTATCCTGGTTTCGCTTTCTGTTTCGTTGGGCTGGATTTCAGGGACGAAATCCCTTTAAGGTGGGAAGGTTGTAATGACCCGGATTTTTCGGACAAATTTTTTCCGTTGTCTTTTCCCTTCTGAGTTTGGTTTCTTGTCGATTAGTGTCGTTTCGAGTGCTCTGGAGTGATTTTCGAGACTCTTTTCTTTGGATTGACAACTTCCTTTGAGGACCGAGTCATTTCCACATTTTTCATTTTTTTGACACTATTCACTTTTCATCCTTTTCCCTATTCAGTCTATTTCCCTTTTTCGTTTTTTCCTCGTTTGGCACTTTGTTTGCGTAACCACACTTCTTGTGTTCGGAGTTGGTTTCTGACTTCACGTATCTTCATTCCCAATGATTTCTATGAGATACGTATCTTTACTTTCGTGAGAAAGTACTTTGGTTGCTCCCTGTGTCCATAGGGGCATAAATGCAAAGTTCTTTGGAAACTTTTTCTTTTCTTGGGGTTTTTTTTCATAAATATCTTTTGAAGATATTTTATTTCAGGGGTATCTAAGAAAATATTTTTTGGAAGATATTTTCATTCTGGGGCAGTTTCGCAGTTTTCACTTTTTGGAGGGGCCATTGTGCAATTAATGAAAGTTATTGCTCAATGCCTTGTTTTGAGCTTGGATCCTCGTATGAGATTCATTTTCACATTTCGTCGAGTCGTGGACTCTTAGAATTTCCTCCTGGACGATGTTTTCCAGTTTTAGGGTTTTTGGCCCAGTTTGCGCCAAACTTGTTTTGGGCATAACTCTCTGCTCGGGACTCAGTTTTTGACGCCGCTTCTTTCGTTGTTTATATTTTCTCATTTGGAATCTTTTTCGTTCACGGAGTTTTTCCGTTTGAGCGCTTTTGCTAGAATTTCACTTTTCCGAACTCGGAGGGGCCTGTTCGGGGCACTTTTTGAGTTTTTCTATAAATAGGAGGTCTTAGAAAGAAAAATCAGATTTTTTTTTCTCTCTCTCCTCTCTTATGGCCGGTCTAAGCTCCATCCATGGCTGCCATCTTCTCTCTCCTCTTTTGGACTTCTTCCCCTCATTAAAAAGTGGTGATGCCTTTGTGTTTATTGTTCCCCTCGGCGAGGCCTTCGATTCCAACCGATTGGAATCTCGTTTTGTCCATTTCTTGAGTTCGGGTTTGAAGTCAAGTTGTGTTTTTGATAGGGCTTCCTTGGGATTCATGTTCGTGGTGTTGTTTCTTCTTCTTCCGTTAGCCATATCTTCTTCATCCGGACTCCGAATTAAGCGATTCTTGAGTCTAAGTTCATTAATTTTTCGTTGTCTTTCCAATGGTGTGCTCGGTGGCACCCACTTTCAAGCTGGAAATGAAAATTTTGCCCTTAGGTTAAATCTTGTTTATTTTTGAAACGTTGTTTCCCCACTTGATTCCTTTGGGTTCCGTGACCTCGTTGGGGGTCATAATGGTGTCTTAGAGTCACGTTGTATCTCTAGAGACTGTTGTTTTGTCTTTTGCTTCCGCATTTTGGATCCGTTATCGGGTCATCTTTCGGTTCATCACTGACGCACCGGGTTGAAAAACTTGGGCCGTCACATATGGAATCATAACCTTTGGGCTTCCATGCCCTTTCAAAGCAAGAATTTGAATCAACACTTTGAGAATGCAAGGTTGAAGATGGTCATTTGGAAGTTTTGGTCTTACACAAAAGCTCATTTCCTTGACATTGAAGATCATGACATTAATCTGCAACATTAACCTCTCCTTCATATTTGTCAAATGAATTGGGTGTGGGATTAAAGATTTTCAACTTCACCTTCATGTGGCCAAATGAAATCTTCATTATCCCCGTCCTACAATTGATGTTTGCATTAGCGGTTGCCAAGAAAGGACGGCCAAGGATAACGGGAATTTGGCTCTTAGGATTGGGGACCGGTTCCGTGTCAATGATAACGAAATCAACGGGAAAGAAGAATTTGTCAATCTCAATCAAAACATCCTCAATTATACTTCTAGGCTTCTTAATGGATCGGTCGGCAAGTTGCAAAACTACCGACGTCGGTTTCAATTCACCTAAGCCCAATTTGACATAAACCGAGTATGGAAGAAGGTTAACACTTGTTCCTAAGTCAAGAAGCGTCCGATTAATAATATGATCACCAATAATGCATGATGTAGTGGGTGAACCGGGGTCCTTAAACTTTGGCAAAGTGTTATGTTGCAAAATTGAGCTTACTTGCTCGGTCAAAACCACTTTTCTTGGTGCTTGGCTCTTGCTCGGTCAAAGCCGAAATTTGCTTGATTGCATCCAATAGTGGAAGATTAACTTTCACTTGCCTAAACATTTCCATAATTTCGTTGGTTTTTGCCTTTTGCTTGTCTTTTGAAATGGATCTTTTTAAGGCATCCGGAAATGGAACTTTTGGTTCAAACACTTTTTCAGAATTTTCTTTTGAACTCTCTTCAACACAAGAAGTTTTTAAATCACTTTGTTTCAAATCATTTTTCAACAAAACTTTTTCAACATTATTTTTCAAAACTTATTTTTTAAACACATTTTTCAAAACTTTCTCATTTACAAGATCATGTATATGCAATGAAGGAGGAATGGGATGTTAAACGGGACGGGTGACAACTTGAGGTTGCACCGGTTCACTCTCTTCATTGGATATTTGAACTTGATTGTCCACAATCCTACCACTCCGCAAGGTAGTCACCGCATTAACATGTTCAATGGTGTGGCCGTCCGATGAGCAATGGGTTTCCACAACACATTGTTGCTTAGGTGGGGCATTAATAGGCATTTTTCCCTTCTCTCTTGCATTGAGAGTGTTTGCTATTTGTCCTACTTGGGTTTCTAGCTTTGTAATAGATTGAGAGTGAGAATGGAGCAATTGAGTGTTAGCCTCTAAAGTGCCCAAAGCATTCAAAACTTTTTCTTCAAAGGCGGGACTTCTAGTATTTCCTTGGGAATAAGATTAGTTGGGAAAATGAGAATTAGCAAATTGATTCCCTTGTGATTGATAAGGTCTATAACCTTGGGATCCTTGGTTTTGAAGTGGAGGTGGAATGTACTTCCCTTGAAAACTGCCTTGGGAAGGGTTTGAGCCCTTTCCTTGGTTTTTCCAAGAGAAATTCGAATGATTCCTCCAACTTGGATTATAGTGAGTACCATAAGGATTGTTCCCTTGGTTCACAAAAGCTGCATTAACTTGTTCATTAGGTTCATTTTGCATTTGTCCATGAGGACAATGAGAAGTAGAATGAAGAACACTAGAAGAAGTCATACATGTTTCATTTGATGCACGATGAGAATGGTTAGGGAAGGAAGATACTTGGTTTGCTGAGTTTTGGTTAATAAAAAATTGATTAAACCTTTGAGCTAAAGACTTCATTTCTGCGGCTATTTCATTTGAATGGTCGACTTGATGTAAGCCAACACTCTTCCTACCTTGTGAATTTCTACCATTCTTGGATGATAATGTTCTATGCAAAGAATTTTCACTCATGCTCTCATAGAGACGCCACATGTCATCCTCATGCCTATCAATGTATGAGCCACCCATGGAAGCATCAACCATACCCTTTCAATTGTCCGATAAGCTCTTAAAGAATGTATCTAAGCAATGAAGCATTTATTGTCTAAAAAACATGTGAAAGGCACAATAGATCAAAACAAGTCATTAATCCTTTCATTAAACTCACAATCCAAATACAACACAAAGTTAGAGACATATGCTACTTGCATTCAAAAGCTTGGATCATCAAACAACAAGCATGGATTGTCCTCCTATTTAACACTACACTACAATTACACTACATCTACGCTACTACCATGAAAATAAACTAGGGGAGAGGCACAATCCATCAAGGAATAAGTATGAATCATTAAGAAAATTACAAGAGCATTCCATTAAGCACTATGTTTTGACAATCTCTAAATCTATAGCATCAATTCACATAGACATGCATCAATAACACTAAATCTAGAGACAAGCACATGAACATCTATCCTAGCATACATAGACATATGGATAGAATGAAATAATCAATTGAAAGTATTTGACCACATAAATCATTGAACAATCAAGATCTATATATATCAAAGTGTCAAAACATCAATTACAACTCTAATTCCTCAATAATACACAAGATTTAGATATAGACAGCATGCTTGGGGCTAACTCTAGCCCCAAGAGGATGTCTAGCCACTCATGGTGATGTTGCTCCAACCCTCTAGGGCTAACTCCATGGAAAAATCTGCTCCTTGTTGATGAAAAACTCCAATGGTGTCTCTAACCTCCTCCTCCTCTAAGCTTGCTCTCCAAGAGATGATATGAAAAATGACATTGGCTCCCTTTGTAAAAAGCAATCCTTATCCTTATATAGGTAGGTCAAATGACACCACAAATGAGCTGGGGTCGTGCACACAATATTCCCTAATGATTAGATAAAGGATTACTTTCAATGAGATGGAAATTTAACTTTTTCGCACTGGAGGAAGTTCGATCGATCGAACCTTGGACTTAGATCGATCGAACTGGCTGAGATCCATCGAACTTAGGCTGGATTGATCCAATTGGTTGAGCTTTTTGGGAAAAGACAAATCCGAGATATTTTGGGAGATATTTTTGGGAAAAGGACAAAAGTGGTTAGTGGGTGGTACAGCTGTGCATAGGATCAATCAATTGAATAAGGATAAAAGTGTTCGATCGATCGAAGGGTGGTGTTGGATCGATCGAACTTTAGACTTTTTGCTTTTGGGCTAAGGCTTGGATCTATCTTGAAGTGCTGAGATCGATCATTGTTCAATCAATCGAACCTTAAAGTTAGATCGATCGAACTTTGCTGCTTCCCACCTTTGGCTTCATTTGCTTTCTTCTTTCTCCACTTTGCTCCTTTCTTTGTTTAATCCCAGAATTGCTTCAATTAAGATCTTATTTGGCTGAGTTAGCTTATTTTCGGGATAAGTGCCTGAAAACGGTAAAGTAAGATAGATAAAGGTACTAGAATGCCTGAGCTTAAGGGGTTTAAATATGCACTTTTCAGGGCTCATCATATGCCAAATTGACAAACAAATTAATTCTTCATCCAAAGAAAAAAGGACATAACATCGCCAAGACCACTTGAATTAATTCATGTGGACTTATTTGCTCCAGAAAGGATAGCTAGTCTTAGTGAAAACTCTATGCATTTGTGATTGTTGATGATTTCTCTAGATTCACTTGGGTATTTTTTCTCTCACACAAAAATGACTCACACTATTTTCTCTAAATTTTGTAAAAGAGTTGAAAATGAAAAAGAATGCAAGATTAAGTCCATTAGAAGTGATAGAGGAAGAGAATTTGAAAACCAAGATGTTGAAAAATTCTGTGATGAAAATGGTTACAATCATAATCTTTCGGCTCCTAGAACTCTTCAACAAAATAGAGTTGTTGAAAGAAAGAATAGGTCTCTTCAAGAAATGGCTAGGACTATGTTGAATGAACATAAGTCTCATAGATCTCTATGGGCCGAAGCCGTTAGCACTTCATGCTATGTTATTAATAGAGTGGTTATTAGAAAACTCCTCAACAAAACTCCTTACGAGCTTTGGAACAAAAGAAAGCCAAACATTGGTTATTTTAAAGTCTTCGGATGTAAATGCTATGTGCTTAATGATAAAGATAATCTAGGAAAATTTGAGCCTAAATCAGATGAAGGAATTTTCTTAGGTTATTCTTCTCATAGTAAAGCATTTAGAGTGTTCAACAAAAGAACACCCGTGGTTGTCGAGTCTATACATGTTCTTTTCGATGAATCACCCTTACCCCTCCTAGATTTTTATTGGATGATAATAAGGATATAATGGAGATTAAAAAGAGCATTAAGAATCTTGACATAAACAATCCATCTTTTGAAGATCTCCCCAAAGATGATTCAATAGAAAGTCATCCTCATAAAGCCACACTTCCTAAGGATTGGAAGCAAGTGCCTAATCATCCAATAAATTAAATCATTGGCGATCCATCCAAAGGAGTTAGTACAAGATCTCAAATTAGTAACATATGCAATTATGTGGCTTTTGTTTCCCAACTTGAACCAAAAAATATTCTTGAAGCCGAAAATGATGAGTCTTGGATCATGGCTATGCAAGAAGAACTTAACCAATTTGAAAGAAATAAATTTTGCCAATTAGGTTCTAGACCTAAAAATAAGACTATCATTGGCACAAAATGGGTTTCTAGGAACAAAAGGGATGAATCGGGAATAATTGTGAGGAATAAGGCTAGACTTGTTGCTCAAGGATATAATCAAGAAAAAGGAATTGACTACGATGAAACCTTTGCTCCCGTAGCTAGACTTGAAGCCATTAGAGTGCTTCTCGCATTTGCTTCCCATAAAAACTTTAAGCTATATCAAATGGATGTAAAAAGTGCTTTTTTAAAATGGTTTTATTGAGGAAGAAGTGCATGTGGAACAACCACCGGGTTTTGAAAGCTATGATCAACCTAATCATGTTTACAAATTGTCAAAAGCATTGTATGGTTTAAAACAAGCTCCAAGAGCTTGGTACGAAAGATTAAGTAGGTTTCTACTTGAAAATGGTTTTAATAGAGGCAAAATTGATAACACTCTTTTTACTAAAACCATTGATGACAATCTATTAATTATTCAAATATATGTTGACGATATTATTTTTGGATCATCTAATAAAGAGCTTTGTGAAAAGTTTGCCTCTAGCATGCAAAACGAGTTTAAATGAGCATGATGGGTGAACTTACATTCTTTCTAGGATTTGAAATCAAACAAGCACTTGATGGAATTTTGATTTGTCAATCCAAGTATGTTAAGGATTTGCTAAAGAAATTTGGCTTGGAGGAAGTCAAACATGTCAAAACTCTAATGAGTTCATCTTTAAAGCTTGACAAAGATGAGAAAGGCAAAGATGTGGATATAAAAAAGTATAGAGGCATGATTGGTAGTCTTCTATATTTGACTACAAGTAGACCTAATATAATGTTTAGCGTATGCTTATGTGCTAGATGCCAATCTTGTCCTAAAGAATCACATCTTTGTGTCGTTAAAAGAATTTTTCGTTATTTATGTGGCACTATTAATTTAGGTTTATGGTTTCTGAGTCATACTTCCTTTAATCTCATAAGCTATTCACATGCCGACTTTGCCGGGTGCAAAATTGACAGAAAAAGTACTAGTGACACTTGTCATTTTCTTGGTCATTCACTTGTCTTATGGTCATGCAAGAAACAGAACTCCGTCGCTCTATCTACGGCAGAAGCTGAATATATCGCCACTGGAAGCAGTTGTGCTCAAGCTCTTTACATTAAGCGACAACTTGAAGGCTATGGTATTTTCTTTGACCACATTCCAATTAAATGTGACAATACTAGTGCAATTTGCATTTCTAAAAATCCCATTCAGCATTCACAAACCAAGCATATAGAAATCCGTTATCATTTTCTTAGAGATCATGTTACAAAAGATAACATTGAACTCGTTTTTGTCAATTCTGACAAACAATGGGCTGATATCTTTTTTAAACCTCTTCAAGAAGATAGCTTTCTTACAATTCGAAGAGAACTAGGAATGACAAATATCTCTGAAATTTGATCTCACTGAGGTAAGTCATCTAACCAGTTACCAAGTTCCTCCTAACCAGTAAGGTGAACTGAGTCCAGTAACCTCATCTTTAAACTCGTTATTCTTCTAACGAGTAACCAAAATTCCTTCTAACCGGTAGGACAAACTGAATCTAGTAACATTATTTTTTAAATCATTTCTCCTCTAACTGGTTACCAAATTATTTCTAACCGGTTACATGATCGTACGAATCTCTTCTAATCATTTAGATAAAACAATATAACCGGTTACATCAGATGTACATCTAAACTAACTGATCAGATCCTACTATCTAACCGGTTACATGCACTTTCACCTTAAATCACTTAACTCATCTAAACGGTTACCAAGAGAGTTCTAACCGGTTACTTAAGATCTAGATCTAAAGTACTCAAGTACTTCTCACCTCCTAACCGGTTAGTTGTTCTTCCTCTATAAAAACCGTAAGTCATTTTCAAGTGTCCTAATCGAACACATCTTTTCTTCTACTCGAACACTCAATCATCTTCTTCCTCAAGTCTTAATCTAGTCACCATGGGTAGTGTTCGAGGTGGTGGTCATCATCCTAAGAACATCCCTATCTAAGGTGGTCACACTGGCCGTGGTTCCGGCAGAGGCACCTCTCAATCCTCTTCCTCCTTTTTCATCGAAGAAGCTTCTTCAGGAGAATAATACAATCCATCATCTTCAACTACTCAACTAAGAAAACGTAAAAGGACTGGATCTTAAGAAGGAATGTCTCAAGATGATGCCCCTGTTCTTGATGTATCCTATCTCACCCAGGAGATGGAATTATTATTTAATACACAATTTTGCAATAGAGGAGTGGCTTAGGGTAGAATTTTTGAAGCGGATTTATGTATTTGAGAAAACTTGTCATTCTATGAGAAATTTCAAGCCATGGGTTGGGATTCTTTCACTGGGATCGAGGAACCCTACTACCCTACCCTTATTTAAGTTTTCTATACTCACCTTACTCTCTAAAGTGGGTATCTTCACTCCCATGTCAAAGGAGTGAACCTAAAGTTCAACTACAAAACACTAAATTCAATCTTAGGTATTGAAAACAAAGAGAAGAAAATCTATGCTCACAGATTTGAGATTGAGGTTGATTGGTACAGTGAGATGATGGCAGTAATATATCTCACTCAAAATTTCTTTCGCATTAAAGCATTTCTCCTCACCACCTTAGACTTTACTATTGAGACCCGACTCATCCACAATGCTCTGTTTTACTGCATTACTCCTCAAGGCAGTGGCAGAACTCATGAGTCTCACCTTGATCTTTTCTTGATCTGGTGTATCATAATGGGAATACAGCTTAATACAGGCTACATTATTTTTCAACATATTCTTCAATTCCTTGCTGACCCAGACGATACTCCATCCATGCCTGATAAAGCTGCAAAACTTGCCACTTTGCCTTACTGGATGTTCCTCACCCGAATCTTTAAACAATTCAATGTCCTTCTTGATTCAGAGTTTCACAAAAAAGGATCCAACTCGAGAAAATAAGCTTTCCCTAAAAATCTTAAAGAATATGCAGTGTCACAAAGTCAATGGCATATGGGAAAGACTTCCTGCAGTCCCTGCCCCTGTAGCCCCTACTCCATCATCTGCTTCTCTACCAGAGGTTGACCCGTTTCCGCACAATCCATTTGACTTTGCTTATCTTGATAATTTCTTTCCTGAGGTCCCTGTATTGCCTTAGCATCAGCCTCTTATTCCTCCTGATATCACTTAGCTCCTTTATGACCAGCACGCCGAGACCATGGCGGCTATCCGAGCCCTGGTTGACCGAGTCACAACTCTTGAGAGTCGAGCTGACAGCGTTAGGACGTCGCTTATCATTCGCTCATATGATCACTCCTCCAGGATTTGTCTTTCCAAAACAATGCAAGAAGTCCGATGCTCCACCGCCTCCCCCACCTCCACCTCCTAAGCGCCGTGACCCCGCTGTGGAGATTATTGATTGATTTGGCTGACTTTTGATTACTTTTTGTTGTTATTTATCTATTTCTATGCCCCCCCTTCCTTTTTGAGACGTCAAAGGGGGAAAAAAGTGAATGATGTGTTTAAAATGCTTATGTATTCAAATGCTTAAATGAACATGAATTATTTTTGCAAAAGTATCTTTATCATGCATATGAAAGCTATATTCATTCTATGCATCATGACAGGGGGAGAAATTCCAAATTTGCATTAAAATAATATTAAATGTTTATCTCAATTGTGTATGAACACATCAATGTTTTGCCATAATAAAAAAGGGGGAGATTGTTGACCCTAAAGGTCATTCAAAGACCGTCTAATGATTTTGATGATTACAAAACATTAAAAGTGTTCCAGGACTATTATTTTCATTGAGCATGCAAAGCAAAAGGATCACACACGCAAAGTGATTATAACTAAGCAAACAAGATGAAAATGCCATTTCAAGAGAAACCAAGTTTACCTCAAGCTTAAAGCAAGCAATTTCATCTCGAAGAAAAAAGGGGTAGATAGATTGGTGAGTGATTAGTATCCTGTCAAAGTAATTTATGAATTGATTTGAAGCTCACATCTATAGGCCCATGCATTTACCTCAAATATATTTTCAAGATCGTGCATTTAAAAGAGAAATCAAAATTTCCTATCCTTAGATCTTGTAACCGGTTAGGAAGATTCATCTAACAGATTAGGAGAATGGGAAGTACACTTACATTGTGAAATCAGTCCTGTAACCGTTTGGAAAATATCATTTAATCAAGTAGATGAGCAAAACATAGAGCACGACCTGATCAACTGGATCTTATAACCAGTTAGAAAGTTGGTTTTAACTGATTACATCAACGCACAGAATAATGCATCCAATTATATGTTTTCATAACCGGTTAGGAGAACCTATGTAACCGATTACCTTCGCTCAAACAGAATACCATTTTTCTTGGCAATGATATTACCGGTTAGGAGAATCTATGTAACCGATTATCTTCGCTTAAACAGAATACCACTTCTCTTGGCCAATGATGTAACCGGTTAGGAAGCCTTCTGTACTCGAGTAGTTGGTCTTAATAAAAAAAGTCTCCTAGCTGATGTGACCGGTTAGGAAGAATCTTGTAACCGGTTAGATACAATCCAATCGTAGTTTCTCGAGTACTTTAAAGGAGCTAAGACAGATCTAAACTTCAGTATTTATTTCTCCAATGGTTACTTACTCATTTAATGCTTCACAACCAACTCCAATAGTCATATTTGAGCAATTAATACACTTCATCTTCCTCCTCACTCTATATAAGTTCAAGTATTGATGAAGGTAAGTGCGTGGTTGAGAGATCATTTAAAATATCATTCAAGAGCATTTACTCTAGCATTTATTCATTCAACCATATTAGACTTGAGCTTCATTTGATTCATTTATTACTCTTGTCTTGTGAGCTTACATTTGTATATCTATCTTGAGAGAGATTTAATCTTGTATTTCAACTACAAACTTGTAAGGGTTGGTGTGACCCAAAAGAAGCCTAGAAGAAGGGTGTTTTTCTAGCAAGAAAAGGAAGCAAAGGCTTGCTTCATGTGAAGGTTTGCTCTCTACCATTAAGGAGAAGCTTTAGTGGATTGGGAAGTCTCAAGAGGGATCTTGAGCCCAGGAGTAGGAATTTCCGAACCTCGCTAAAATCTCCGGGTCATTGTTTACAATCTCTTATCCCTATCTCTCTTACATCTATGCTTTGAATTGTTTATCTACCATAATTGCTTATTGCATATTTGTTGATTAGAAGTTAAATTGGTAAATTTAAAAAATTACCTAGTGACTTTATTCACCCCCCCTTTAGAGTCAATTAGTGTCTAACAAGTGTGTTAGTATGCTTGGAATACACTGAACTGGATCACCCTAAGCTCACACCATATAAATTACTGTCATTATTTTGATGTACTTATTTACTAAATTCATTAGGCTTAAAATCTTGAGAGGTTTAGTGAAATCAAGTTTCAGTACTAGTCACTTTGACTTGCAAATGTGTATCAGAGCAACTCACGTACTTTTCAATAAATTAAAGGGATGAATTGAATACTTAATTGTTATCTATTCATGCATGTATAGATGTTTTTTCATTAATGTATTGTATTTATTTGATAAATGTATATATATATTCTACTTTTGTTTGATTTGTTAAGCATGGTGAGATGGAGAACGGGTAACATTGAATAAAAATATAAATAAAAATATAGTGGTAATGTGTGCATACCCATCACCCATGTGATGCGTGTCACGCAAAAAAAGGGTAATCTGTTGATTGCCAGTGTCAGAACTTTGGTAGTAAATTAAACAAACAAAAAAAAACAAAGGATTTTTTATTTTATCCAGCGATTGTGCAGGTAATTAATTTACCGATTCACGTTTTTTGAGTTTTAATTAGGGTTGAAGTTGGGTTAGCCCAATCTAGTTCAGTTCCAACCTAACCTCAATCCGAAATCGGATTGGGTTAGGCAAACCCAAATTCTATCCAAAATGGATTATGTCTATAATTCAGTCCGAATATGTAAATATAAAAAATCTTTTTAGAAATATACTACAAGTCAAGGGGGGGTTCTTTAGTAAAAAAATAGATAAGGGGGGTTTACTAGAAATGATTACAAGTCGAGTGTTTTTTTTTTTTTTTTTTTTTTTTTTTTTTTTTTTTTGTACTTTGCCCTTTATTAAATTAGATATTCATGCATTGGGTTTGTCATATATTTGCATGAGGGCATCTCCAATGCAATGCTATATGGGCTACCATTTCTAAAATATAGCAAGTGGGCTTAAAAATGGGCTCTCCAATGCAATACTATATAGTCTGCCAATTTTTAACTTTGCCAAAACTGATGCTAATTGTAGCACAAGAAATAGCTACCGTTATTTCAAGCAGAGAGTGAGAGAGAAAGGGGGAGTGGGGGGTGGTTTTAGATATATATATATATATATATATATATATATATATATATATATATTTAAAAAAGATCATAAAAAATTTCACGAAATATGATTTAGTTTGCAAAACAAGAATTTCAAACCTTAATTAATTGATTTAGAAAAAAAATTAAAACAAAACCCATACATTCAAGTTACCAGTTGTAGAGAGAGAGGGGGGCAAGCTTGAGAGTTGAGAGACAGTGGCTGAAGCTTGCAAACGGCGAACCCGAATTGAAACAGTGGGCGATGGAAACTAATATGCCGATATGGGTTTTGAACTTTTAGACAATTTATTTTTCTACAAAAGTGAAAATGTAGATATCATGGAAATGAAATATCATGGATGTATGCAAAGCCAGAGTCAAATCCGAGTGTAAAAAGTGAGGTTATGCAAAGAAAAATGAAAAATGACTAAAGGACGAAAAAAGAAAATTACCAAAAAAAAAAGAAAGAAAGTAAAATGACAAGGTCATTATAACCTACCCTCCTTAAACGGATTTTGTCCCCGAAATTGAATCATACCTGAAATGTGACAACCCTGGATTTTTCAACCTAGTGTGTCCTGTAATGACCCAAAACAGATCCAAAATGCGGAAGTAAAAGATAGAACAATGGTCTTTAGAGATACAACACTCCTCTAAGATACCAATGTGACCCTCGACGAGGTCATGAAATCCAACGAAAGAAAATGCGGAAGCAACGTTTTAAAAACGGTAAAGAATGAACCTAGGGGCAAAATGGTAATTCCACACTGAAATGGGTGCCACCGTGCACACCATTGGAAAGACAATGAAAAAATAATAAAGATAGACTCAATAATCACTTGATTCGGGGTCCAGACAGCAAAGATATCAACTATTTAGATTCCCATATCGTCTAGCTATCGACGTTAAATTTAGCACTCCAAGAAATCAATTCATTATATTCCGAGATTCCTTATTTCTTTCTTATTGTAAACAAAAAATCTTTGAAAATGACTAAGTAAAGACTCCACTTTGCATTCTTCAAGAATCATTTAGATTTCCATTCTAGTGGTTATCGTAGGTTTCTATAGTCATATTACGGTTTTAGTAACATCTCTGGGAATTTTCGGACCCATCTCCAGAATAAGACCTGGGCACAAATGCATCTGGACACCAATCTCTGGGCAATTCCACGTCCAGACGCCAATCTTTGAGTCCGGACTCCAATACCTGAGTTCTCCCATGTCTGGACGCTAGCTTTCGCATCCGGACACCAATACCTAGGCATTGTCACCTTTGGACGCCATCCTTTGCATCTAGACGCCATGTCCACATTGCTCCTACAGCTGCGCATATGAGCAAAGCCACGCACACCCCATGGCATCTCGCGTCCGGACGCCATCCTTCGCGTCTGGATGCCAAGGTCCAATAAGGAACCCGAGCCTATGCTTTAATGTGTTATAAGATGCCCCCTTCTCTATATTCTTCACTTTCTTCCTTCTATCTTTTCTCTCTACACCTCCCACCTCCTAACCCTACCTTCCCCACCTTCTTGATCTTTTCTTTCACCCTCACCATCTCCATTATTTCCTTTTTTTTCACCTTCCATCATCGTCATTCCATCAAAAAGGGCAAGGTTTGGAATTCCAAATTGAGGTAAGTTCTTCTCTCTTGCACTTTTTCAATTCTTGGGTATTTCATGGCGGACGGGGCTTGATATTGTGGAGTATTGAATATTGTTTGAGGATTGTTATGCTTCAATTACAGTTTCATAACTCTTGGGTTTTCCTCATTCTAATCTTCATACTTGTTCTCTACTTTTCAGTTTTGCACACCATGTGTTTAACAAAAATCCTAAACCAAATTTCTTCACTCAAGTAGCTTCTGGATCTGCTTCCAAGCGTCCTCACACTTCCGAAGGGTCTTCTAAGGAAGCTCCCACTCCAAATTGTAATGAATGGTCCCTTCAATTTGAGACTAGATTCAATGTTAGGAATGTCTTTAGAAGGCGTCCCAACACAAAATGGGCGGTAAACAATTTTAAGGAACGTGGCCTTACATCTATATTTTAGCCATGTCATAACGTGGTTCATCCTCACTTAGTTCATCAGTTATACCAAAATATTTCATATAAATGTGAGGAACCAACCCAAATTTCAACTACAATTGATGGCACCGTGCTTACATTTACATTAGATGATTTTGCAAATGCATGTAGCTGTCCCATCAACTCCCCAGTTGATGTGAAAGGTCAGCCTCTCTGTGCTCCACTACTAAATATACTTGAATTATTGGATGGCATAGAGGATATTTTGAAAGAAATGGCAAATAGCAATCTCACAAACGTAGAATGCACCTCGACTAAAAAGTCCTTTATGCTACCCCAAATTTGGTTCACTAAGGTTCTACTAGCTCATAATGTTCTGTTGTGTTTTGCAATAATAAATTTACCACTCGCAATAAAATGATATCGTGTAGGATAGCTCTACGTAAAAAAAATGTTGAACCCACAGGGAGATGAGATTTGCATTAGTCTTTAATTTCGTTTTATGGTTTACAGGTAACTTGGTTGGAAAGTTTGTTGGTTGTCATGATTTAACAAAATAAGATTATAACAAAATATTTAACCAGAACAAATTAAACTAATTTAAATGATCAGAGAGAGAAAGTCTTCGGGCTTTGACTTCACCACAACCATCATATTATGGTTAATTACACTAACTCTGGGAATTTAACAATGATATTTTTCAAAAGAATTGAACTCAATAACATTCGTTCAATTCAGATTTAAAGAAAGATGTTTTACAAGATTAGCTAACTATAACCTATCTGCGGTTTGCGTAGACTATCCGCCTAACTACTCTACCTACTTTAACTACTTTGCGAATGAACCACCTTTCCTAAGCATAGATTATGAAAACATTTTTTTGTAAAAAACATTGGAATACCATTATATGACCTCTATTCTTATGGTCGGTAGGACTCCGCCAGATACCGTCTAATAAGATAGGTTGAGAATAGAGAATAAACTATTATATCTAAGACAAGGGAATAACAGTTTATAATCTATTAAAGTGTGAAAACCACTTGAGTTGTCTTAAGTGCTCATAATCATATAATCAAGAAAATAATTATATATTAAAATAATCCCAGAGTTGAAACAATCAAACCATAATAGTAGGTTGGGTTACATCAGTGCCCTAAGAGAAGAATTAGCTACTCATAACGAGGCTGGATATTATCTGTGTTGAGTTCATCTCCATCGTCACGGACGGCACTTTTCTTCTCAGGATCTTCACTTCTAAGGTTGTAAGAACCCTAAAAGCCACCACACCTTCAGCCTTCTGAGTAACACCGTCAAAAGGGATTGAAATTTTTGACCTCTTCTATCAAGGCTTACGCCTTCTTTTATAGAAGAAAATAAGTATTTGGTGGGCTTTTAGGTCTTCTGGCCCAACTGGGATGAGATACGGCTGGTAAAGAGAACAATCCCATAACTTTAATCTAACATGTTATGGAAGGCTTGAGCATTAGGAACAAGGCTCAAGCCTCTCTGGATGGATGCTCGAGCTTTAATAAATGGTGCTCGATCTTCAATAAATGGTGCTCGATCTTCACTTTGACACTTAGCCAATTTTCTTCAACTATTTTCTGAAGCGTCTTTTTCTTCAACACTTAGAATATTTTTGGAGTTGAACTCTTTTAACATTGCTCGATCCAAGCATCATGGGCTCGTGCACTAGGTACCAAGCTTGAGCATTTGGGACTTAAGGCTTGAGCCTCAAGTGATGGTGCTTGATCTTGGAGGTAAGCCACGAGACTTGGGAGCATTGCTTTTCAATTAAAATCAACTCTTTAATTTTCGATGTCTCATGCTCGAGCTTGAGGGTCAAGGCTCAAGCACCCTTGGTTAAGGCTCGAGCACCCTAAGGTAAGGCTCAAGCACCAAGGTACAAGACTCGAGCTTTTGGGCCTTGTTGACTTTTCTTCTTTTCTTTGTTGTGATGCTCGAGCCTTAACACTTGGGCTCGAGCTCTAGGGCTTGAATTTCTTCAAACTTCACCATTTAAGCTCTCGGCTTGCTCTGAATGACCGGCAACGACTCTGTAAGCTTCGATATTATTATAAAGTCCCGGTTTTAACCATTTTTCTAGGAACGTACCTACAAACACACATTAAACATAAATTAGTCTAATTATGGAAAGTATCACTTTAGGCCTTAACATATACGTATTTAAGGGCTCAAATATACATATATTCAGCCCTCATCATGTTCTTCCAATTGGCAAAACTACGGAACATAACAGTGTACTCTTGGATTCTCTCTATTCAACGGAAAATGACTTTTGGTTTTCGGTTCCCACTTTGATTATGAATCAAATCTTGAAGATCTATAACAAATTGATTGTCTAATAAACCAAAAGCTCATTGAATTGGTCCTTCCCATTCCCCTATCTAATCACAAAGATAATTAAGCACCAAGGGTTTGTTATTCTATGTAATAAACGGCAGGCAACCTCAAAGAAGGTCTACAACTTCAAAAAGTGGAAGGAGTCACTTATTACCCGTAATGGTGCAGTCACTGATTAATCGTCCTCCTGAAGGGGCAGGCACTTCGTCTTCTACTCTAAGGGTAGACTGACTTTATATTTGCTATTGTTATTTCATGTTATTTGTTTCAGTCGTGCATTTCGATACTATTTTGGCCATGTTTAGCATGACTTATTGGGTGCACTTTTTGATGTGCACATATTTTGATTTCTTTCCAGGTTTTAATAAAGCTTGATATGTTATTTCCAATTTATATCCTTATCTATGTCTATACCTTTATGCTTGATACTTAGTTCATGTGGACAGATTATTAGGTACAAGTTTAGGGGGAAGAACTTTGGCATTTTCAATATGACTGGTTGCACTGGAGTTACTATTTCACACTCAGTAGTTTCTCTCTTTTTACGCTTCTGTGCATGCTTAATTTTCATATACTTGTTTTCATACATTGAGGACAATGTATCATGTAAGTTTGGGGTGTTGAGAGTTAGCTATTCATATGTATATTGTCATTGTCGGATGTGGTTGAATTATTTAAACAACAAAAAAAAAAAAAAAAAAAAATTATTGTATATTTAGGCAATTGATTTTTGGTATTGTTGTAACTAAGTTTGGGGGGAATTTATGTGATTAATACAACTTGTATGCTTATATATGATATCAAGGAATGCTTGAAAGTTGTTAGCATGATTGTTCAAATGAAAAAGGTCCATTCCATGATTCAAATGTTTTATTTTGGAGTCTTTCATCTCTAAGTGACTTCACAATGCACATTGAGCACACCAAAAATTGCATTCCCTTCCTTATGGTTTTAGTTAATTAGCTCCTAGAATTAGTAAGTTGGATGAATGAAATAATCCTTGGTATAATAAAAAAAAATGAATAAAACTGCATTCTTTCAATATGTTAACTGATTAAAAAGGAAGACAAGGAAAGAATGTAAGATGTATGATTAGTTTAAGTTTGTAGCCTAACCATTCCGAGTCATTACGCCCTTAGGAATGTCTTTACACTTAACGCCCTAAGACCATCTGGTTTGGGAGTCATTGGCTTAACACTTGTTACATGGGGTGATTAGAGAGCTTGAGGAACTTAGACATTGCACATGGTCATGCATAATAAAATAAAAAAAAATAGAAAAAAAAAGAGCAACACAAAATGTGTTCAAATAAATTCATGCCTTGGATTATGATTTCAAAAGATAAATTAAGGATGTGGAAGACATTGTATGAGCCATAAAAGGGTTAAAAGAGAAATTTAAAAGAAAATGAAATTTTAATTCACTTCTAAGGAACTTGAGATGAAATTCTATTATAAATGAGATGTTGAGGATCATGTATGTGGACTAGTTTGTTGATGCATGAATACTGGGAATTGAATATTGTTTTGAGATGTCATTGTATACATACTTGTTGTAGTCTTCATGATAGTATTTCCCCCAGAGTCATATCTTTCAATTTATACTAGAATGAGCCTTGTTGAATGTTTGTGGGTATCATTTCTGGTAAACCCTCACGAGACTTCACTCGTCCTCTAAGGATACCTAGGGGTTTAAAAGGCTTATTGCATATGCTAAGTGCAATCGTCACTCCCACAAAAGAGGATAAATGTGGATAGTTCATTGTGTGTTTCATTTTATTTTTGCTAACGGACTAGCAAAATGTAAGTTTGGGGGTGTGATAAGCACCAAACATTGCATATTCAAGCACCCTTAACTGCATTAGTTAAGGCCATTATTTAATCTTTGTATATAGATTATCTTCATTTTTGTGTTTTTGTATTTTTACAGGTTTATTTACTAAAAAGAAATAAAAATAAAGTTTTAAGGGTTTTTGAAGAACAAGTTATATCGGGCCTAAATATCAAGTGATTTTCAAGAAGAGATGGCCCAAATATTCAATGGACACATTTAGCATTGTAGAAAAAAAGAAAGAAGTCAAGTATGAACCTCGCCGGACGCCATGCACTGTCACCTCGCGTCCGGACACCATCTTTCGCGTCCGAATGCTAACCTACGGGTCCCCACTTTTATTTGGCAAAAGTTTGTTCCCTTTTACTAGGGAATTTGAATTTCAATGGACTGGGTTGTTTGGTAACCCATTTTGGGATTAAGAGGGGGAAAAAGGATAAAAAGGATATCATTAATTTTATTTAGAAAGATATATTAAGAGAGAATGGAATTTTTTGTGACGACCCTGGATTTTAATACCCAGCGTGTCCTGTGATGACCCGAACTGGATCCAGAATGTGGAAGTAAAAGATGAAACAATGGTCTCTAGAGATACAACACGTCTCTAAGACACCAATGTGACCCTCAACGAGGTCACGGAACCCAAAAGAAATAAATGCGGAAGCGGCGTTTAAAAAATAGACAAGAATGAACCTAGGACCAAAATGGTAATTTCTAACATGAAAGTGGGTGCTCCCAAGCATACCATTGGAAAGACAATGAAAAATTAGTAAACTTAGACTCAAGAATCACTTGATTTGGAGTCCGGATGAAGAAGATATGACTAACGGAAAAAGAAGGGGCAAAAAGGTCAAAAGGAGCAAACCCTAGAACATCTAACCGGTTACCACACCTTTCTAACCGGTTAGAAGGCCAAAAATCATGACCACAACACTGCCCAAGCACATCTAACCATTTAGATGAACCGGTTAGATAGCAAAAACAGTAGGTTCAGCAAAGAAAACTGGCAGTAAGGGGTTTTTTTGTCAAAAATTGGATTTTTGAGGGCCAAGATGACATTTTTTGGAAAAAGACAAAGAAGAAACCCCCCTCAAAATTGAGTTTTCTACATGTTGACATGTAAGGAAATGAAAAAAACTCAATGTAAGATGCCCAAAATGCCCCTCTATGAAATTAGGTCATGAGAGTCCAAAAAGCTGCTAAATGCAAAACTGAAAGCTGAACTTCGTGAAGGATTTCCGGTACCAAGACAACATTTTCTTGAAAAACACGAAGAATAAACCCCCCATAAAATCACGTTTTCTATTTAACCATGTTGAAATAGTGAAAGGTCAAGAATGCCCCTAGATCAGATTGTGCAATGAAAAGATAAAATGAGTCCATAGAAGGCTCATTTCACCAAGGATGGGATTTTTCTTGAAAACGATCATGCACGCAAATGTAACTTACCTATTTAGATGCGCTACAATGGTCTATGGCTTAAAAATACCGCCGATGCAAAATTCGACCCCCCAACGGCCAAAATGACAAAAATGGAACTTGGAATGAAAACTTGGAATTCAAAACTATGAAATGGTTTTAAAATACCATTTGGTCCTTGGCCACACTTCAGACATGATTAATGAGACCCTATGGAAGAATCAAAATAGAATTCCGACACCCAATGCAAACATAGTGAAGCAATAACTCCATATTTTTCAATATTTTCAGAATGTTCCATGAAGTCAAAAATCACATAGGATACAAATTATATGTCATTGGCCTCCGACCTCATCTCATACATGTCAAATGCATTGCACAGAGTGTACTCATGTATACATTACATATATGGAATCAAATATACATATTTTGACATAAAAGGCTACAAGTGGCATTTCAACCCAACCTTTACAAGAACCAAAAACCTTTTAGTCTACAATCATCCAAGCAATAATGAACATCACGAACCAAGTCTTCGTACCTGAAACAGCCCCCTAGTAACTTCGAGGTGAGTAAACAAGTTTACTCGTAGAGAATGAGCATGCACGACTCGATTTCTTTAGAGAGTTTTAAATTGACTTGAAACAATTCCAAAGGGTTCATGCCACCTAACGTCTATGTCAAAGGTTAGACTCAGGGAGCATCCTAAACTACCTTAGAACATTTCTAGCATAAATCACATCATGCATGCAATCCCAAACAACATAAGGGCATGTTATACAAAGCAACAAGAGATAGATTCTCCAAGTTATCAACTTGAAATCTAAGGTACAAGAACAACAAAATATAACCATTTAGCATAATTATAACTTCTAATACAATACATCAAGACATAGATTCTAAAAATTATCAACTTGAAATGTAAAATGCAGAAACAACTATATAAAACAATTTAGCATCGATGTACTTAACAACATCAAAATTTACCATGATTCATTGAAATCATAAAGCTCGGATGCACTTAACAACATCAAAATCGCCAATAACCAAAACCACAAGTCAAAATTAAACATGATTGTCAACTTGGAATTAAATGCGAAATCAAATAGTGGAAGACTTGGACATCAAAGCTCGTAATTCTGCTGAGACCTCAACAATTATTCCGGCATTAACCCACGGGGAAGACCACCCTAAGTGCGCACTATCTCAATTGGGGAGAACTCATACCTCCCGCACTAGAGCCAAACTCTAGCCATGTCAGTTGTAACAACAATGTCCCAAGACTCCAAAATAAACCAAATAAGTTCACAACTTATTCATAGTTTATATAATGCATGAAAACACCTTCCATGCTCAAGTAGGTTGAAACCACACAATCCATGCCTTAGAGTTTCAATTCTAAAATGGCATACATAATGTCAATTACAAAGTGTGCAATTCATTACACAAGGTAACAATATATTCCATAAAGAAAACATGTTCTCATGAATATAAATATAACAACAATGTTATCAAATGCTCAACACAAAACCAAGTGAATACACAACAAGTCCAAGTCCATGATTTGAATATAGAAACAACTTCTAAAACACAAATAGATCAATGGAGCAACTAGATAGAATTTAATTAAATAAAATAATTAAATTCTCCAAATTTCAAATCAAATTCAAATAACCTCTAATTAATATATGTTAAACAACATAGCGTACTCATTACATATATCAAATCAAAAGTGTAAAATGAGCAAGATGTCATTAAATAGAATTTAATTAATTTAAATCAATTAAATATCTAGATTTAAAAAGTTGTTCAAATGATCTCAAACTAATATATATCAAGCACTAAGTCATGGTCATACCATATATCAAGTCAAAAATGGAATACAAGTAAAACACAATTAACTAGAATTTAAATCAAATTAAATTCGTTTAATCTCTAGATTTGAAAACTCATTTAAATCATCCCAATTTAATATATAACAAAGATCATGTCATGGCCATGCCATATACCAAGACTAAAATGAGTTATATGCAAGTTACAACAAATCATTAATTTCTTAAATTAATCAAAAGACATCCATACAACTTATATATCACTACAAAAGCAAGGAATACCCTTAGGTAATAAATTATAACACCCCCTACCTCACAAGAGGATTGTTCCTCTTGAATCCATGGCAAATCAACACAAAATGACAAACCCTTCAAGGGTTATGAAGAGGAGGATGAGGTGAACAAAAAGTATTGCCAAGGTTAAGCTTGAAAATCAATGGAAGGCTCTCAAAAATCAAAGTCAAAGCTTAAGGCTCTAAGCTTCGTCTATGGAAGCTATGGTTTTTGGTGAGGAAGGTAATGACATAATGTGAAAAAAGTGTGAGTGGAGGAAATAGAAATCCTCCACTCACTATGTGATCTTACACCATGGTCAACACACACATCTATGGTTAATTGCACAAAAACCCTCCTTTAAAACCATAATCCCAAAGTAGCCCAAAAATAATTGTAAGACTTAATTGTGAACCTACACTTGTCAGAAATCCAAGGTTCCTTCCTAGGCTTAATCTCAAGCCTACACTTGTCAACCATCTACGCCAACAAGTGCACCAATCCAAGGCCAACAAGTGGGTGAATCTTCACTCTCCAAATGTCAAGAAGTCATGCTTCCCAAGTCACTCCACCCCAAAGCCAACAAGTGGTACCATGAGAATGTGACACTTGTCACATTTTCCAAAAATTACAAAAATGTCCTTTTTGAAAATATCTTCCAAATTAAATTACAAAATGGTCCCCAAGATAAAAAATAATTACTTTATTTAATTACACTAAAACCCCACAAGTTAAGAATATTATAAAAAAGTATGCATCCATACCCTTTACAAGAAAAAGGAAGCACTTAGCATGCTTTTCTAAGAAAGTAAAAATACACATGGCATGGAATTTAAATATCATGGATGCATGCAAAACCGGAATCAAATCCGAACACAAAAAGTGAGGTTGTACAAGGAAAAATGATAAACGAGAAAAAGACGAAAAGTGAATAGTGTCCGGAAAAAATAAAAATGTGGAAATAACACGATCCTCAAAGGAAGTTGTCAATCCAAGGAAAAGAGTCTCGAAAATCATTCCAGAGCACTTGAGATGAAAAACCGAACACAGAAAAGAAAAGACAATGGAAAAAAAATATCCGTGAAAATCTGAGAAAAGAAAATGAAGAAAAATGACCGGGTCATTACAACCTTCTCACCTTAAAGGGATTTCGTCCCTGAAATCCAGCCCCAACAAGACAAAAAGGCGAAACTAGGATAACTACATAGTACATCTCCGAGTATCCCAAACAACATGCTACGAAAGCAAATCCGAAAACTGAAAGATTTTGTACAAACCCCATGTCATTCACGTCTACGTGCTCACGACAAGACAACCCCTTAAAAGAAAAGTGACCACGCCGCCACACAACAAGTCAGAACTCACACACAGAACCCAAGGTCAGACGAGGGAACGGAAGACAACAATCGACAGCACCCCTCCTGACGAACTATCATAAGGAACCAAAAATAACCACCAAAAGAACTCCAAGATATCTATAAATCAAATCAAGGTACTAAACAAAGATGACATGGCAATATGAATAGCAACCAGAACCCGCCCACGACGTACTCAAATGTGTGGTAGCAATGACAGTACTTAGTGCCCGCCCACGCCTACTCGTTAGTAAGGTAGCATCGACGGCAACTAATACTCGTCCACAGCGCACAACTTGTACGGTAGCATGACAGTATAAGGCACCAATTCATAACCTGCCCCTACTAGGTCTACCCATGAAACCTCTCGATATAAATGACATCAATATCAAAAATGATCATTACCAAAAGTACTACGGAGACCAACATTTTGTGAGAGTTGAGATATGGTCCAAAGATGTCCGGCTGGACCATCCTGTCCAATTCCGAAACTCTGATGCCATAGGTACCGCTACGCTTAAGGCCTTAAATCCTCAATGCAACAAAACCAATAACTCTAACGTCTCAAAACACTATCATCAACAACATCAGTCATGAATCCAAAGCCTGATAAGCAAAATAGCGTCTCCAAAATCCCAAATATCATCTTGAAATAGATAAACTATAATACTACTCACCGTAATCAAACATTAGATCAAAATCCCTATCACGGATCCTCGAAATACAAGTCCACCAAGTGGCACTCACATCAAAATCCTGACAACTATGATCACAAAATGAATCTCTCGAAACCGTGCTTGGCATCACTAAGCCAAATCAAAATTTCTCAATTTTGATCCATAAATCATCACTAGAACAATAATTCCTCAAAACTATGCCTAGTCATAACTAGGACGAGAAAACTCCACAAACAAGCCATATCCAACAATGATCCTTCAAAACTCTTCCTAAGAGTTAACCACATCAAGGTCTCCAAAATTGAAACAAGTCTCCAAAAGTCGTTCTCAAAAGCTGATAAGCGCCGAATATTGCATATTCAAGCGCCCTTATTTGCATTAGTTAAGTCCATTATTTGATTATTTTATATAGATTAGCTTCATTTGCATGCTTTTGTTTATTTTTAGGTTGGTTCCCCAAAGAGAGTTAAAAGAGATGCTTTGACGAGTTCTTAAAGAATTAAAGCACGTCGTTGCCAAGGACCTTCATTTTGGCCAAGATTAATGATCCATGGGACTCATAACGCTCTATACAAAAAGTTCTGGGAAGAATTGCTGCATCTTCGGGCCGAGCCAAATCATTTCAGGTTGCAAGTAGCAAATTGGTGCAAGGTTGTAACAGGGCGGGCGCCGATTCATTTTCCATCAGACTTTGGCCTCCAATTATGACCCTTTGTATATGAGAATTTGGTCTTTAGTAAAACATGAAATATGAAGGGCTATGAGTCAGCTTTCCATAGACATAAAGTTTGCCTCATTTGGAGTTTGGAGCAAAGAGTTATGTCATTTTTACCAAAGGTACGCAGAACAGCCTGGCAGTAGTGAAGTTCGACTTTGCTCTTCATTTTAGACCCAACAAACTTGAGAACTGGACTTCCATTAAAACATGGCACACTTAGAGCTTTGAATTATCTTTCCAAATCTTCAAACGGTTCATCATTTGGAGTTCGGAGTAGAAAGTTATGGCCATTTTACCAAAGCATCTCAAAGCTGAGTAAGTTGACTTCGAGCGCTCGAAGTGCTTAGTTCGAGCACTCGAACTATGGGCAGAATACTCTCCGGGAACCATCACTTCAGCCCACTTGCACCTTGTTTCCCTCATTTCTGATTTCTATCTTTATGGGTTGGTTGGAGATGTCTTTTGGTGGAGAGTTGAGCCTTGTTTGGTGGGAGAGGATGTCTACAAAGGAGGGGAACCACACAAACGAGAGGATATCTCATCTTAGCAAGATTTGTGGAGAGAGAAAAAAGAGAAGAGAGAGTTCTTGAAGCTACAACCAAGGAGCTCGAAAATGGGGTTTACAACCAAGCTTCTTCCTTCTTCTAAAGCTCCCATGGGTAACTAAACCTCCTTCTAGGGAGGTGATAAAGCCCCTCCCTTGTAAGCATGTCTTAGTATAATTCTATTTTGGGGATTGCAATGTATAATCTTTGGTCTTTTCATGGTCTAGAGCATTTTATCTTTTGTAATGGAACTTCATGTATGTAAATGATTAATGTTGAGTTAATTATCTATCTTTGATGGTTTATTCTTTAATCATGTTGCTTGCACTCTCATGGTGACAATGGTAGTGAGATCATGAAATGGTTTAATGGCATGTTTGTAAGGACTTTGATAGATCATTGCTTAGGTGAAACCTTTGATGATTTATGCTTATTTCTTGCCTTCATGTACTTCATCATTTTATCTAGGGCTTGATAGTTTTTCATTCAAGTAAATGTGGTTAAGCTATACCTTATTTAGGTAGTCTAAACATGTTAACCTTTGATGGATTATGCTTGCTTCAGATTTAATGAATTTCTTAAGGATATTATAGCAACCAAGTGTGCTATGTATCATGACTATATATATATATATTGTTTTCCCCCAATTTAGCTCTAATCTAGCATGTGTATAGGGATGGAGGCAGATCAACTTCCCTAGTCCGTTTTACTTGTATTTTATCTCCCTTAAACTCTTGCAAACTTTTAATTTATGCACCTTAATTTCATAACTTAAGTGACAACAAACAAATCCTCTATGAACACCCCTATCATTCTAAAAAAAACTCTAGACACTGAGGTTGCCATAGATTAGCGCAGTCCCAGTGGTTTGACTTACCCGACCAATAGCCCTATTTTACAATGATTCGTGCTATTGCGCAGGTTGATTTATAATTGTAATCGACTCAACCAATCAATTTTTGGCGCCGTTGCCGGGGACTGCAAATGGTTTAGCAACCGAAGTTTTAGGGTTAATTTGAGTGTGATTGTTAGTATCATGAATTGTGAATATTGCTTGTGTAGTTTGACCATCTTTGTGTTTTAAGTGTTTATGAGATTCTAGGAACTTGGGGCTCACTAAGGGAACGCTAGCAAATTTGTAAGTCTAGGGAACTCCAGGTAAGTTTCTTGACCTTCTAGTTTCGAATTTGTAATATATTGTGCATATGTTAACCTTAGTGATAATTTAGTTTGAAAGCCCTTGTTGAGGCTTTTATCTTGTTTAAATTTTGTGTACAAGCATCGGTCCTTGTCCTGGCCATTTAAATTTTGTCTTGATAATTGAGGAGAAATGGATCATTGCATGTGGATGTTTTGGTGAAGGGTTGTTGTATATCTTGTTTGTGTTGTATATATTTTGTAGGAATTTATCTTAATGTATCTAAACAAGTGGCTGAATTAGTCCTAGATGGAGGGTCATTATCTTCCAACTCAATTCTACACACCACATGAGTTTTGTCCATTTTACTCTAGTCATACACATCATACAAGAGATTGTCCTCCACCGGGACAATTTTCAGATTTTTATCTAGAGCAACCCAATGCAAATTTCTTTGAACCGAGTAATGATCCATACTTCAATGGTTATGACTCGGGTTGGGGAGATCATCAAAACCTCTTATGGCATGACATGGGAAATTCAGCCCCACAATCTCATGGGCAACATTTTCACTCTAACTTTCAACCCAATGATCATTATTTCTAGCCCTCTTATCTTTTTCCACCATCTCAATTGGATGAGTTCATTGCTGCAAACAAATAAATGATGGAGTCTATCAATAAGCAAATGATGGAAGGAAAGACACAAAGGGAAGGAACCACCAACCCTAAGAAGGACAACACTACTACTCCGTCTCTAAAATGAAAGACAACAAGGTCAAAGACTTCACCCCTTACATGGAAGTAAGTCAACCCAAAATCCACCAAATCCTCACCAAGGACTCAAGACAACAACGGTGATCCTCACGGACCAACCAACCCCAAAATAGTGCACAAGGCGACAAAGAGAAGAGACTCAATCCTTGTGAAGTCCTAAACACGAACCAAGAAAAAGAGGTGAAACCCTATTCTCCCACAAGTGTCAACACGATGAACACTAAAATGGAGCATTCTTCCCACCTTAGGGAAGTAGATAGCTCAAGGCAAAACAAATGCAAAAACTCCTCTATAAGGAATCTCACAACAAAACCATTACAGAAATCGGCATACAACTACGTACGACCGAGGAAAACAAAAAAGGAAAACCAAACATAGAAGTCATGCATATGACAAGGAATGCGACTACCAAATAAGTAAATCTACTCACATACGTCTCCACATAAACACAAAAGCATGCCATTAAAGCACAGTAATAACATGACATCTCTAAACATATATGTAAGGCATGCTAATGTCATACAACAAGAAAATAAATATGGATAGACCTCCACCTACTCATGTATCGCAATAACATAAATCATACTACTAACATGGTAGTAAACAAAACTGCAGAAAATAAAATGATGCAATAATGAACCCTATGAACATCATGTCCTAGAGTGTCTAAGTGAAAGGAAGGTAAGTCCTAGCCATAAACTGACTCCAAAAACCAATGTGACAACAACCTATCTCTAAACAAACGTAAGCCCTTACCACAATGGTAAGACTCTAACAATCCATTTCCGAATCTAAAGGTGACACTACTAGCGACACTAACAATGCAATGCTCTCACCAACCCAAAATATTGATCAATCTACTCGACCATAAAAGCATCATCATGAAAGGAGAACTCAAAGAAAATGGCAACTATAGCCATACCATCAACAACCAAATCAATCTCAATAATCGTCCTTAAAATGACCATCAATCACTGACCAAAAGGACTACGCCTATCGGAACAAAAACCAACGCCGATTCCATCCGAACTGCACTCGTAGCTAGCCAGTACGGTGGCATGACAGTGCCATACACCCGCCCACAAACGTACCCGCCCACAAAAATTACAATCTCAGAGGAACCTTCCTAAACAATAAACGATCCTAAGAGGTCCATAACCTCATCATAGCCCAAAACCAACAAATCTAGCCCTATAGCTACGCTCAATGACTCAACTCACGAGAGCCTAAACAAAAGTGTCTCTCCACCTACTTTAAAACCAATACTAGATCAACAACGACCTAAACTATAATGAAACTGTGACTACAATCACCATCTACCTCAACTCATGCCTCAATGACCAATCCCGTGTCATACCAAATATGCAAAATAGTTATGCATATACAAATCTAACCTAGCATACATCATATGTCATGCTCTTTACAATAGAATGCAATCATACTAAACAAACAGCATACCACATACAGCACGTAAGCACATAAACATGTTATCAGACTAAAACATGTTATCATAAAGCATATAAACACGTAAAACAAAGGAACAAAAATGTGATATGTACCCAAAACCCGTCGTCCAAGGTATTCAAACCTAGGAGCTCTGATACCACCTTTGGCAACCCTAGATTTTTTAACCCAGTGTGTCTTGTGATGAACCAAAAGATGACCCGATAACGGATCTGAAATGCAGAAGCAATAGAAGCAAGATGGCCCCAAGAGATGTATGTCACCCCTAAGGCACCAAGATAACTCCCCATGAAGTCATGGAACTCAAATAAGCCAAGCAAATGAAGCAAGAATGCCTAACCCGAAAAGAAATGAACCAAGCGCAAAGTGGTCATTTCGCACTAAAATGGCTGCCACTGTGCACACCATTGGAAAGACACCAAAAAATGAACATAGTTAGACTCAAGAATTGCCTAATTCGGAGTTCAGACGGAAAAGTTATGAAGTTAAACAAAGTGACCTTCTCCGTTTAAGGATTACCACGAACCTATCTCACTAAAGCTGGAATAACTCACACTATAAGTGGAGTTTTTTTAGGTGGTTGGTATCCCTGGAAAGCTAACTTCAAGCTCTTAAATTTAGACTCAAGAATGACCCCATTTGGATTTAAAATGATAGAGATATGATTCTCTAAAGTCGATGTAACAAAGCTGCTTAAGAAAACTGAAGTGGAGAAGCTCCAGGGAGGATCGGTCGACCGACGGCAAGGATCAGCCGACCAAAAGAGCATCCTCATCCGGCCAAACCCCCATAGTCAGCAGACCAAAATGCCATTTTCCACAAAAAGGCCATTGGAATGGACCCTCGAGGCTTGTCGCCGACAGATGATGCTTCATCAACCGACCGACACATTTGCTGCGGCAATGAAAAGCTGCTAAAATGTGTGAAAATAGTGTCCAGTCCATCCTACATGCTTTTTACATGATCCGAACAAGTTTGAAAACATTCCCTAACCTCATACGAATGTTTAAAACATGCCAAAACAAGGAGGAACTTAAAATGATGTCCCAATGCATAAATTTTCATGAAAATTCATAAAATAGCCCAAAAATAGTTCCAAAGTTAAAACTTAAGAGGTTTGTGAAATGTGGACATGCACGCAAACATAAAAAGACATTTAGGAAGCGACCCAATGGTCCACGGCCTTAAAATAACCACAATGCAAAATATGACCTCTCAACGGCCAAAAATGCCTTAAAATGCTATAAATGAAACAAAAATACAAAACCTAGAATGAAATGGTGTTTAGCCCTTGGCCACACCTCATACATGATCATAGAGACCCTATGAAAGAAAAGGAATGGAATTCCCACACCCGATGCAAAAGTTATGAAGCAAAGACTAAAATTTTTTCAATATCTCCACAATAAACCTTGAAAACAAAAGTGCATAGAATACAAGATACATGTCATTGGCCTTCGGCCTCATCTTATACATGTTAAATACATCGAAAAGAGTGTACTTATGTGCACTTTACATATATGGAATTAAAGATACAAGTTTTGATATACAAAGTTACCAAATTGCATTCCATGCTAACATTTGCATGAAATGGAAACTTGAAATCTACAAGCCATCCAAGGAGCAATAAGCATCACAAACCAAGTCCTCGTACCTGAACAAATCCCCCAGTAACTTCGGGGTGAGTAAAGAAGTTTACTCGTAGAGAATAAGCATGCATAGACTCGATTTCTTTCAGATTTTTAGACTAATATGAAACAATTCAAAAGGGGTCATGCCACCTAACGTCTATATCAAGATGAGACTCAGGGAGCATCCTAAGCTACCTTAGAGTATTTCTAGCATAAATCACATCATCCATGTAATTTAAACAATACAAAGGCATGTTATACAAAGCAACTAGATATAGATTCTCCAAGTCCTCAACTTGAAATCTAAAACACGAAAACAACTAAAGTGGATCATGCCACCTAACGACTATGTTCTAATGAATCTATAAGATCCCTCCTAAGCTGCATTTGAACATCAAAACCCAAATCATGACATCGATGCAATTTAACCAATATTGAAACTTCCAATACAACGCATAAAGCATGATTTCTCAAAGTTAACATCTCGAAACTTAAAATGGGAAAACAATTAAGGAACAACAAGTCACAATATCATCTAGTTATCAACTTGAAATGAAATGCGAAATCAACCAAAGTGGATACTTGGACATCACGCCGGATCAGACCGACAACATAGTTACTTTAGGGTTACTAGCCCATGGGTAACCTCCCTATGTGCGCACAGGACTATATAGAGGGACAATCCCCCATACTAGAACCAAGTCCAAGCCGTAGCCAAACAACGACATCTCCAAGTTTCCAAAATAAACAAGTTATGCAACAACGTATATATCAACATGTATATACAAGATAATTAACTATCTACCATACACAACCGAATTTGGAAACACATACAATACATGCTCTAAGTCCACAACTACTAAGGCATGACAAATGTCGAATCTTCAGTGTGCGATTCGTTACACGCTATAGCAAAATATCTCAACATTCAAATCATAAACCCATGAATCTAATACAAGTCCAAAATCATGATTTAAACATACTACCAATGTCAAGTACATGATTATATCATTAATGCAATAGAAACGGAAATTAAGTAAATAACGTAATTAATTTCCTTAGGTTTCAATTCTCAACCACATGATCTCTAATTAAAACATGTTCAACAACATAGCATGGTCATTACATATACCAAATCAAAACTTAATTAGGTCATTGAAACAATAAGGTAGAATTTAATTAAAACATGATATTAAATCTCTAACTCCCAAAACAACTTCAAATGGCCCCAAATTAATATATGTTAGTATACAAGTCCTAGTCACCACAATTGCCAGGTTAAAAACTTAATTAAGTCAAAGGAACCATTAAATAGATTTTAATTAATCCTATTAATTAAAATTTCGAGATTTTTAAACTTATCAAAATGCTCTCAAATTAAGGTATGTTAAGGAACATGCCAATGCCTATTTAAATGTCACATTACAACTTAATTTTATGCTTACTATGACCATGTGAATTAAACTTTCACAAAAGATAAATATTAAACAAACTTTGTAATTCTTAATCAAGTGATCCAAATTTAATATATGTCAACAACCATACCAAGGCCTAATTTTCTAACATGCCATAATTTAATTCCAAGTTTCATAGCATCATGAAAATTAAATCTTAAACTAAGAAAATAATTAAATTAAATTCTACAACTTAAATTAAAGCATGCATACAACTTGTATAAACATCAATAACATGCTATACATCAAGAATAATAAATTATAGCACCTCCTACCTCAATTTGAGATGAAAATCTCAAAAGCCACCAAAATGAAACAGCTCCGAATCTGACAATACTTCGGGGTTTTGTCAGGGACAATGCCGTGAACATTAACCCCTAGGAAGCCCCATGAAAATCAAAACTTGACCTCAACCTGAACTTGAAAAATTGTCAGAAATGGATTCTAATAAGGGTGAAAGATGCGCGCCGTCAAGACAAGCATTAAACACTGAGGCACTATGATGTTTTAACAAAGGGAAGGAGCTCAAAATAGGAGAGAGTAGGTGGCAGCACCATGGACATCCATGGCTGCCGGCCAAGAGAGGAAGAAGAAGAGAAAATTCTGATTTTTCTTCTTTAAGTCCCCCATTTATAGAAAAACCCAAAAAGTGTCCTGAAAAGGGCCCCGCCAGGTCCAGAAAATTGAAATTTGAGCAAATTAGCTCAAACAGTGAAAATCTGTGAATGAAAAAGATTCCAAATGAGAAAATATGAACAACGGAAGAAAGAGCGTCAAAAACCGAGCCTCGAGCAGAAAGTTATGCCCCGAACAAGTTCAGCGACAACTAGGGCCAGAAACCCTGAAACTAGAGAAAAACGACCAGAAGGAAATTCTAAGAGAACACAACTTGACAAAATGTGAAAATGAATCCCGTATGAGGATCCAGGCACAAAATTAGGTATTTTTGCAATAACTTTCATTAATTACACAATAGCCCCTCCAAAAAGTGAAAACTGCACTAATGGCCAGAATGAAAATATCTTCAAAAAATATTTTCTTAAAAACCCCTGAAATAAAATATCTTCAAAAGATATTTATGAAAAACACCCCAAGAAAAGAAAAAGATTCTAAAAAACTATGCATCCATGCCCCTATGGACACCGCTAGCAACCAGAGTACTTTATTACAAAAGTAAAGATACGTATTTCGTGGAAACTACTTAAGATGAAGGTACGTGAAGTCGAAAACCAACTCCGAGCATGAAAAGTGAGGTTGGGCCAAAAAGTGACAAACGAGGAAAAGACAAAATAGGGAAGATAACAAAACAAGGAAAATGACAAAAAGTGAATAGTGTCAAAAAATGAAAAATACGGAAATGACTCGGTCCTCAGAGAAAGTTGTCAATCCGAATGAAAGAGTCTCTGAAACCAATTCCAAGCACTTGAGATGACACTAAATGACAAGAAACAGAACTCGAAAAAAGAAAACTAAACGGCAAAAAATTCATCCGTAAAATTTCAAGAAAAAGGAAAGAAATGAAAGTGACTGAGTCATTACAACCTACCCTCTTTAAAGGAATTTCGTCCCCAAAATTAGGAACATACCAGAAAGAACAGAACAATGACCGAACAAAAGGTCAAAGCAAAGGACAGCACATAAAGCACTAAAGGACAACTCCAGATGTCTCATGATCAACCAAAGGAATGCGAAACCATGGACTGAGACAACACCTCATACGAATCGGTACGTTAATTCAACATCAACCACCGAGAGAATCCCAAGACAACGAAATGTTGGATCATGATAAAAGCAAAGAGCGACAAGGCAGTATAAACAGCGACTAAAACCCGCCCACACTTACTCGTCAGTAAGGTAGCATGATAGTATAAGGCACTAGTTCATAACATGCCCCTAATAGATCAACTCAGAAAGAAAATTTTCGATACAAATGACATCAATGTCGAAAATGATCATTACCAAAAGCACTACGGGAACCGAGCATCCGCGAGAGTTGAGGTAACTAATCCCAAAACTCTAACAACAATGTCATAGGCACCGCTACGCTTGAGGTCTTAAATCCTCAATACAACCAAACTAACAACTTCAATGCCTCAAAACAACATCAAATGGCCCCAAATTAAAATATGTTAGTATACAAGTCCTAGTCATCACAATTGCCAAGTTAAAAACTTAATTAAGTCAAAGGAACCACTAAATAGATTTTAATTAATCCTATTAATTAAAATCTCTAGATTTTTAAACTTATCTAAATGCTCTCAAATTAAAGTATGTTAAGGAACATGCCAATGCGTATTTAAATGTCACATTACAGCTTAATTTTATGCTTGCTATAACCATGTGAATTAAACTTTCACAAAAGATAAATATTAAACAAATTTTGTAATTCTTAATCAAGTGATTCAAATTTAATATATGTCAACAACCATACCAAGGCCTAATTTTCTAACATGCCACAATTTAATTCTAAGTTTCATAGCATCATGAAAATTAAATCTTAAACTAAGAAAATAATTAAATTAAATTCTACAACTTAAATTAAAGCATGCATACAACTTGTATAAACATCAATAACATGCTATACATGAAGATTAATAGATTATAACACCCCCTACCTCAATTTGAAATGAAAATCTCAAAAGCCACCAAAATGAAACGGCTCCGAATCCGACAATACTTCGGGGTTTTGTCGGGAACAACGCCATGAACATTAACCCCAAGGAAGCCCCATGAAAATCAAAACTTGACCTCAACCCAAGCTCAAAAAATGGTCAGAAATGGATTCTAATAAGGGTGAAAGATGCGCGCCGTCAAGACAAGCATTAAACACTAAGGCACTACGATGTTTTAACAAAGGGAAGGAGCTCAAAAGAGGAAATAGTAGGTAGCAGCCTCATGGACATCCATTGCTGCTAGCCAAGAGAGGAAGAAGAAGAGAAAAATCTGATTTTTCTTCTTTAAGACCCCTATTTATAGAAAAACCCTAAAAGTGCCCAGAAAGGGCCCCGCTAGGTTCGGAAAAGTGAAATTTGAACAGACGTACTCAAACGGCAAAACTCCATGAATGAAAAAGATTCCAAATGAGAAAATATGAACAACGGAAGAAACAGTGTCAAAAACTGAGTTCTGAGCAGAAAGTTATGCCCCAAACAAGTTCGGTGGCAACTAGGGCTAGAAACCCTAAAACTGGAGAAAAACAACCAGAAGGAAATTCTAAGAGAACACAACTCGACGAAATGTGAAAATGAATCCCGTACAAGGATCCAGACTCAAAATTAGGTATTTTTGCAATAACTTTCATTAATTGCACAATTGCCCCTCCAAAAAGTGAAAACTGCACTAATAGCCCAAAATGAAAATATCTTCAAAAAATATTTTCTTAAAACCCCTGAAATAAAATATATTCAAAAGATATTTATGAAAAACACCCCAAGAAAAGAAAAAGATTCTGAAAAACTATGCATCCATGCCCCTATAGACACCGGGAGTAACCAGAGTACTTTCTTACAAAACTAAAGATACGTATTTCGTAGAAACCACTTAAGATGAAAGTACGTGAAGTCAAAAACCAACTCCGAGCATGAAAAGTGAGGTTGTGCCAAAAAGTGACAAATGGGGAAAAGAAAAAATAGGGAAGATAACAAAATAGGGAAAAAGACGAAAAGTGAATAATGTCAAAAAATGAAAAATACGGAAATGACTCGGTCCTCAATGGAAGTTGTCAATCCGAATGAAAGAGTCTCAGAAACCAATTCCAAGCACTCGAGACGAAACTAAATGACAAGAAACAGAACTCGGAAAAAGAAAACTAAACGGAAAAAAATTCATGCGTAAAATTTCAGGAAAAAGGAAATGAAGGAAAGTGACCGGGTCATTACACTGAAACAATTAAAACTACAAAAATAGCACAAACAAAACCATGCTGTTAATATACATGGTTTTTACAATTTGAATGCACTCATTCAATGGCAGTCCATCATTCACAAAACTTTATGAAGGAGATAGAACAGCTAGGCGAGGTGCTGGTACTTGTACTTCATCTTGGATACCAGGTTCAACCCACCATTCCCAGAATGTACAAGGACTTAATTCCTTCTTGCATTTGAAATATAGCTTACCTGGATTATTGTTGGAGTCAGATATGTATACAGCAGCCTTGACACCATAAAAACATCTCCTATTCTTAAACACACCTCTTCGAATGCCAGAAGTGCAAGAGGATTCACTAGTTGACCTCATTTATTGCAATAATCCTTATATATCTGTGTATATATGTGGATGGTAGATGATAGATATAGAGAAGAGAGATATTACAGATCGAGACCAAGATGGTTCCACTAACTATTGATTTAAAATGATATAGTTATTGATATATATATATATATATATATATATATATATATATACACACACATATGGATTTCATCTATCTCTCTATCACATCTCTATCCTCCTGCTGGAATCTTGATCGAGAGATAGAGATGTGATAGAGAGATAGATGAAATCCATATGTGTGTGTATGTATATATATATATATATATATATATATATATATACAAATACAAATTAGGGTAATGGATTTGGGGAATAAGGGCTTTTTGGTATTTTTGTATGATAAAGGTGAAATGGGCATTTAGAAAAAAAGTGGCATACACGCGCCTAATAATGGTCAAAAATTTTCTGAAGGTGACCGGAGTAGGTAAATTGCAATGAAATACCATAATTCAGGGGGTTAATTGCATTTTTTTTGTAGTTCAGGGGAGTTTATTGTATTTTGGCACATAGTTCAGGAGGGTTTTTTGCTCTTTACCCTATTAATAAGGTAAGGGTTACTAAAGGCAACATGTAATATAGTTAAAAGAACTTTGCAACCCTCAAAAGGTGCAAGGAGCAAAAAGATGATCTAATCTCTGTGATCACCATGAGAAACCCAGAAAATCTTCATCCCAACCTGCCCTATCGATCACCAAAACAATCCCTACGATCACCAAACCACCTCAAACCCCTTCACCTCAATTTTCCCCATCGATCACCAATACACTCTCAAAGATCACCAAATCACCTCAAACCCCCATTCCTACCTCTATAACTTGATCGGCCAATAACATGTCTCAACCAATCCAAGCCTAAATCATCCACTAAGGGCCCACTTAAACCACCTAGACCTCCAACCAAAATCGCATTAATTTTGGATTACAACCCCAAACCTCATACAAACATTAAATCCAACACAAACCCCATTTCAACTCACCCCAAATCACCCTCGCCTGACCGTTACAAACCTCGACCACCGACAGTTACAGGAGCCACTCTCACAAAGGTCAAAAATGTGCTACAACAAGACCGTATCCTCAATCTAGATGGAAAGGAGATCTGCGATGTGGTGTATCTGCCGGAGGGGCTTGATGCTTCTATTATGGAAGCTTCAAAATTTGAGCTCCTTAAGGAGGTTGACAGACTCCAGGAAGATTGTGCTGACTAAGCTTTCCTCCTTGATAATGAAGTGACCGTTCTGCGGGACATTCTTACCAAACTGAACTAGGGGGTGCCCTCACAACTTCATTGCAATCATCAAGAGCTGGAACATTACACATCTGGTGAAGGTCACGCGCCGCCAGCAGTGAGTGCCCATGGCAAGGTACGAATTTTCAAAGTTTGAATTCAAATATTGTTTTGTCACATCCATCCCCTGACTTTGGGGTTTTTGCTGCACCAATCATATGTCATGTGGACCAAGAAAGTCCAAGTCCTATCCCAAGTAGTGTTGACTCATTCTCTTTTCCCTCCAACCCTCCTAATCATATCCTAACTACTGCTCTAACTCTAACTCTGCTTCTTTCAGAACCCCACATACCTCAAAAACATTATCCTGTTCTCTTTTGCCACCGCACCTCACCCAGCCATGCAAGTCCCACTCTTAATCTTAATGAGCCACACTATACAGAATGATAGCATTATTATTAAACCGCCTGATTACATTGAGCTTAAAGGGGAAAAATACTGGAAAAACTATGTTGTGGGTTTCTTTCACAATAAATTTCCTTTTAAAATGGTTTCTAGTATTGCTTATAATCTATGGAAGAGCAGATGTTTGCAAAAAGTTATTACAATCAAAGATGGTACATACGTCTTCAGATTTGATTTGGTGAAAAATTGCAAGGAATTGATCGCAGGTAGACAATAGCTTTTTGCAGGTAACCCCTTTACCCTCCGACTGTGGCTAAGGGACTCACCCCCACCCCATAAGGAAAATTGTAAGACTTTCTCCATTTGGGTAAAATTCTTCAATGTGCTATTACATCTATGGTCCCCTAAAGGCCTTAACTACATTGCAAGTGCTGTTGGAAAGCCACTATTTGCAGATGCTAATACACAGGGTATGGATAGGATTGACTTTGCAATGGTTTGTGTGGAAATTAATCCACATTCCACACTCCCATCTTCCTTCCCTGTTAAATCAAAGGGTAATAAGCTTAATACTATCTCTGTCCAGTATCCTTGGAAACCTTTGATTTGTTCAGGGTGCATTTCTTTTAGACACACACTAGATCAATGTTTGGAGTCTTTAGATAACTTACCCACACCCAGAGATGAGCTAAGGGAGAACACTTTTGATGAAGGTGGGTGGAAACCTGTCACTAGAAGAAACAATGGTAGTAGTACACAATGTCACTCCATTTCTAACCCCTTTCCTCACCCTTCAAATTAAAAACCAGTTGGGGAAGCTATATCATCCACCTCTCCTCTGCAACCACCTTGTAACCAACTTTCTATCATTCCATGGTCTGACAGTTACACCAACACTGTCACTGTGGATAATGATTATTCTCCTCCCCCCCCCCCCCCCCCACCCTCCCCACCCCATCATGACAACTCCTTTGATGACATCTTCCACCACATATTCTAGCGTGCTAAAGACCTTGAATCTTGTGGTTGACTTATCTCCCCGTAAGATAACCAAATCCCAAGTTATTGCCCCTACCACATTGCAAGTTCCAGTCTCTAATTCATTTGTTGCTTTATTGTTGAATTCTTGTGAAGATGAGTTGGATTCCTTGGCAGGAAATGATATACTGCATGAAGAGGATGACTTTACCACAATGGAGCACTATGATCCTACCTTCTCACCCATTGTTAATAAGGCACTCAAGCCTAAGAAGCCAATGAATGGGAAACACTCTAAGATCAACAAAAAGCTAAAGGTAATGAAGCCTATTTTGAATAATATTACTGCGCTTAAGGGGTTTAGGGGGTTGATCAAGCTAACCTTATCTTCTCAACGATCTGGGTTGCATAGAATATTAGGGGATTGAACTCTATCCTGAAACAATTAGAGGTAAAGAGATTAATTAGTGAGAATGGTCTTTCTTTGGTTGCATTACTGGAAACAAAGGTTAACCAAGATAACATTAATTCTATCTATAGAACTATTGCCCCTAAATGGGATATCTTGTGTAATTACTCTCACTCAATACTGGGAAGGGTTTGGATTCTTTGGGATCCAATGAAAGTTTCAGTGATCTCTTTTTCTTGTATTGGCCAAGTAATCAATTGCACTATCTGGTTGATAGACTTGAAGCTAAAATGTATTGCTTCCTTTATCTATGTTGCAAATACAGCCTTGGAGAGGGTTCCATTTTGGAGAAGTCTTGATTGTTTTAGTGATTCAGTTGTTCCATGGATCCTTATGGGAGACTTTAATGTCTTACTTCATGTGAATGAAAGCTTTGGAGGTGCATTGAGATAGACACAAGGGATGCAGGACTTTAAGGATTGTATTTATAGGAATGAGTTGGAGGATTTACGTTTCTCTAGTATCTACTTCACATGGACTAATAATAGTTTTGGATGTGCAAATATTTCCAGGAAGCTTGATATATAGAGTGTTGGTTAACCATGCTTGGCTACAGCTTTTGCCCCAAGCTGCTTGTGACTTCTTGCAGCATAGGATTTCAGACCAATCTCCTATGGTGGCCAAACTTGAATGCTTGGCACCAAAAAAGAATTTACCACTCAGATTCTTCAACTTTTGGACCCTTAATGAGAAGTTCATTAACATTGTTTACAATGGGTGGTAAAAGGAGGTTCATGGAACTAAAAATTTTTGTGTGGTATAAAGACTAAAAGCCTAAAAGCATCCTCTCAAATTGCTTAACAAAAATGATGACAGTTCCATCTCAGCAAAGGTGACCATATGCAAAAATGAGTTATCCAAATGTCAAGCATGTTTGGATTTAAATCCCTCAAATGACCAACTCAAATTGACTGAAAGAGGTTTGGTGTAATACCCCTAATTTTAAAAGGATAATCTCAGTATTTATTAATTTGTTTTAATTGAATTTTTAATTGTTGAATTGATTATTTGTCTATTTTTTTATGTGTTAGTTGAATTATTTGTTTATGTGTTAATTGCATTATTTGTTTATGTGTTAATTGAATTATTTGTGTAGATTAATTTGTATATAATGATTTGTATTTGTTTATATTTTTATTTGTTATGATTAAATGAATTTGTTGTTTATATTTTATTTTTATTGTTTAAAAAGGATGCATAGATAGTAGTAATGGACCACTCCAATGGGTCGCATGGACTACTTGGATAGGAGATGTAATGGGTATGGATAACTACCTATGGATGAGTGTACATATATATATGGATATATATGTATATTAGGATATTATATTTATTAGTATTTGTAAATAATTAATATTATTAAATATAGTTAGTTTATATATATATATATGAGTTGATTATATATATATATATATATATAACTATACATCATGTACAAACTAGAGATTATATATATGTATTATTATTTTCCTTTTATCAGACTTGGAATGGAATTAGGATTAGGGTTAATTTTCTTTAACCGATATGTACATATAAGTATAAGTCTGTAGGAGGCTTCAAAAGGATATTACGTGATTTTATTTTAGAGAAAGAAAGTTACAGAGAGGTTAGAGATAGAGAAAAAAACAGAGAAAAGAAAAGAGAGAAAGAGTAGGTATGGCTAAAGGAGAAGGCTGGACCAAGGAGGGAAGGAAGGAGGGCTATGCGTGGACTAGCACGAAGTAACAGAGAGGTTCAATGACAACCAAAGGTCACCGAAAAACTGAGTTTAATCTAGGAAGAAGAAGGAGTTGGGTTTTATTCAAAACCCGTAAGGTAATTTTTACTTCTATCTTCTTCCATTTGATCTGTGTTTTGCACATACCTAAGAAAATTCCAAGGTCATTAATAGGTAAAATCAAGCATGTATGCATAATAAAAAAGATCGATGAATTATAGTGCCTTATATATATGTGTATATGTTTGATTTAATTTGAACTTTGAATCCATGAAACTTAATTTAAACTTGTTTAATTTATGCATAAGGATGTTAAATAATGTTTAGGGGTGTTCTGGACTTAAAGCAGTAGCCTTAGGACCCTTAACAGAGGAGAACGGAGTCGCCTGAGTCAGAGAAAGTGATCAGGCGCGGAGGTTTGGTCGATCGGTTTGGTGTTTCGGTTGACCAAAGTGGTTCAGCAGTGAGGAATAGAGGTTGTATTTTGGCCGATCGAATTGGGTATTTCGGTCTACCGAAATAGTTGTATTTACTGACCAGTTTGGTACTTCGGTCGACCGGTTTGGCACTAAAAACTATTTTTTGGAATTTTTGCATACTATATATGGTAACATGTGATGAATCTATTTTTTAATGTCTTAAATCTGTTTAAATAGATTCATAGAGGATTGGGATAAATAAGTAAATATTAATATGCTAATGATAAGAACAGCATGGACTTTAATTATACATATATGTTGTTGATGGAGGATATAAATGCTTAATTTTAATCTAGCATGATCTTGCATTGTATGTATATGATTTTAGTCATATATTGTTAGTATAATATAATCATATATATGCCTGATTTATATTATGCTCATCTATGGATTTAAATTGATGTAATATTATATTTATTTTCATCAATTATGGATTGTGTGATGTAATGCACCAGTATAAGATGGTGGCATTCTGGGGACGGATTAACTTATCAGTTAAGTCCTACCTATTTTGTATAAGGAAATGGATCAACTAAAATGTTAAGTCCTCCTTATATTCAAGTCAAATCAGTTGAACAAGTTGAATGACTTATAGAGGATTAATTGTAGAGGATTAATTATAAAGGATTACTTGTAAAGGATTAATTATAGAGGATTATTTGTAGAGGATTAATTATAGAGGATTACTTTATACTAGATAGGATGGTTAATGTATTTATATATATAATTATGTGCCATAATATGAGTTTGAGTCTCAAGATCAATGGTTAGGGTGTGTATTGCCAGGGATGTGTAGCTCGATATAGTGTAGTTGTGTACCCTGGTAGGTCTAGGTACTCATGCCTACTATATGTGCGTTTTACATGTTGCCTTCTATTCAGGTTGAGACAACCCTATAGTCTAGTGAGGTTCCTTTAATGTGTGTGTATATATATATATATATACGGACTACTAGTTATTGTTGGATTGACTAGAATGTATATGTGTATCGGATCTCTGCTTGGACTGTAACAGAGTAGAACTTGTTTGTAGGCCTGACCCACCATTATTTTTCAGGTGTTCGTCAAGAGTAGAGGTTGTTCGTGCTGAACAGGAGTTTCCTTTATGTTTCAGTATTCTAATGTAGATAGTTATTATTGCTGTCACTTGTTCAGTTGGGATTTTCTAGGCACATAGTATGGATTCCCGAGTTTTATTAGTTTGGAAGATTGGTTGTATCGGAATAAGTTATTATTTAATGAAAATTTATTCTGAGGATTAATTATTAGATTGTCATTTTAGTTTCTTTTCAGTATTTTATTTATTCTTTTTTAACATATTTGTATTCGGTGTTCGATTATTGTCGATTCATTTTGATATCACCGGGTATTCGGGCATAGGCCTGGCCAACCCGCATTCGAAAATCCGGGGGTATCATAGTTGGCATCCAAGCTCTCTGAGCTTTGTTTGGCTGAGGAGATGTTCTTCAAGCAAAAAGCAAAAATACATTGGCTAAATTAGGTTGGAGACCAGAACACCTCCTACTTCATGAAATCATTCTCCTCCAAAGCTAATAGGAGGAAGATTGTCTCTATTGAGGATGCATATAGAAATTCAATTCAAGAATAGGACCTAAAGAATGAATTCCTTTGCCACTTCAGGAACCTGCTTGGACAATCCTACAGCAATTACCCAGGTATGTCCTCATTCTCTCATCTTATCTCTAAGTCAGTTCCCTCCCACCTTCTTCCAACCCTTACCGCCATACCTACCGACTTGGAGATTCAGAATTGCATCCTCTCTTTTAACCCCTATAAAAGCCTTAGACCTAATGGCTCTAACTCATATTTTTTCAACCATGCTTGGCCAATCATTGTACAAGATATCATTGGGGCAATTAAAGATTTCTTCATTTTTGGGAGGATGCTCTCTGAACTTAATTGTTCTTATATTGCTTTGGTCCCCAAAATCCCTAACCCTTCAACTATTAGTGACTACAGACCCATTTCTTGCTATAACCTTCTCTATAAGTGTATCTCTAAATTGATTGCAAATAAGCTCAGTACTGTCCTTCCATCTCTTATCAATCCCTCTCAGAATGCTTTTATTAAGGATAGGCAAATTTCTGATAACATCATTTTAGCTCATGAATTGCTGAATGGCTATCATAAGGCGAATCATCCTCCTTCTTGTACCCTTAAAATTGATCTTAAAAAAGGCATTTGATTTATTACATTGGCAGATCATCCTTGACACTCTCCAATTGTTTGGCTTTCCTAGATTATTTGTTCACTGGATTAGCCAATGTATTTCTTCACCATCCTACTCAATCTCACTTAATGGAGAATTGTTTGGGTTTTTCAGAGGTAAAAGAGGCATTAGACAAGGTGATCCTATCTCACCTTTGCTTTTTGTTCTTGTTATGGAAGTCCTTTATCTCTTGGCTCTACCATTTCATGTAGCCCTTGTTTTAAGTACCACTGGAGGTGTAAGAAACTGTCTGTCTCACACTTGGCCTTTGCTGATGACTTACTCCTCTTCTCCTTTGAGAATCTTGAATCTGTCAATGTATTACACTAAGCATTGAGTGATTTCCTAACCGTATCAGGGCTCTCAATTAATTGCTCTAAAAGCAAAGTCTTCTTCTCTTGTGTGGATACTTCCACTAAGGAAGCTATACTCAATCTACTGCGTTTTGAGGCTGGTTCCCTGCCAATCACTTACCTTGGACTCCCAGTTTCTTCCTCCTCAATCAATTCCACTGATTGCCAAACCCTTATGCAGAAAATAACAGCTAGGATTCACTGTTGGAAATCTAGATTTTTATCATATGCAGGGAGGGCAGTCCTTATAAAAGCAATCCTTTTTTCTATTCAAGCTTACTGGTCACAAGTTTTTAGACTTCCACTGAAGGTTAGAGATCAAATTAACCAATTCTAGGATATTTCTACTGGTCTGGCTTTGAATTGAAGAAGAATGGGGCAAAGTTGCATGGTCCTTCATTTGCAGACCAAAGGTTTATGGTGGTCTTGGTTTTCCCTATGTTGATTTAAACAATCATTGGGTCTTGCCACCACATCTTCTTTACATCCCTTTCCTATAATCTCAATCCTTCATAAATCAGCTGCAATCTCTGCATTCCCCTTCAGCAACTACTCCTGATTTGGTGGACTGGCTTCCTTGTCCCATAAGAAGTTTCTCACATAAATACACCATGGAATACTTCACTCCTCCATCCATAGCTTTTTCATGACACCACTTGCTTTGGTTCAAGCATCATATTCCGAAACACAGCCACATTGCATGGGTGGCAATGAGGAGAAGGTTGTATACCTTAGACACCAAACCAATGCTAAACAAGCATTACACAAATGTTTGTTACCTCTGCATGTCAGATTGGGAGTCCCTTGATCACCTATTTTTTAGATGCTCATTTAGTTCTATTATTTGGAACTTTGTACAGCAAACAACAGGTTTCAGTTTTCACCCTAGCAGCTGGAATGAGTTAGTTACTTGTTGTAGTTGTAATTGGACATCAGCTTGTTTTGTCACGCATAAACTCCTCCCTGCTGCTGCAATTTATTTCATTTGGCAGGAAAGGACTGCTAGAGTATTCAGGAACAACTCTTCTCCTCCACATATTTCCATCTCACTTATCAAAAGCACAATTCGAGCAAGACTTGCTTCATTGATGCTGAGAACTGGCAATGAACTAAAGAGGCGAGGATTGATTCTTTAGCTAGTCTTCATCATTTATTTTTGCAGGGCTGCTCATCTGCAGGGGTTCACTCTTGGTATATCATGGATTAGACTACACCATGTTGAGATGTTATTTGCAGGGGTTCACTCTTGGGTCACTCTTGTTGTGCCTAGTGCCTCATGCTGCAGTGCCTACTAACTGTTAGATACTTGATGATATCTGTTTCTTCGTGCTCTTTGGCAAACTACACACCCATGACTGATCTGAAGTACCTTACTGCCTGTAGTACCTGCTATGGGTATCTTGCTGTTATTATCTTGCTCTTTGAAGTGCCTACAATGGCAAACTACACACTCATGACTGATCTGAAGTGCCTTTCTGCCTGTAGTACCTGCTATGGGTATCTTGCTGTTATTATCTTGCTGTTTGAAGTGCCTACAATGGTATCTGATGAATCTTGCTGGTCTTCTACCATATTTTTGGTGGCATTTTACTATGTCTGTAATGATGTATCTTGTGACAGTTTTGGCTGCAATGTTGTATATTGTGTTTATCTTGTTGTGGATGTTGGGACATCTTGTGTTGAGAGTCTGTGCGCAGCGGAATGGTTGTTGAATATAAATAAATATATATCTCACATCTTGTTGTCCCTGGTCTTGGCTGTAATGTCCTTACTTAGACGGACCTCATGTACATCATTATTTTATTTACCAAAGCTTACCCATTTACTTTTAAAAAATAAATAAATAAATAAATAGGTAAGCGCTGCTTTCGTTGAACTCTCGTTTTTACATCTATATATATATATATATATATATATATATATATATATATTTCCTTCACGCGGTACGTGTGGGTCGTCCTCGCTTTCTCGGTCAGCTAAGCAACAACTCTAGACCAACTCCACCTTCTATCTCACAACCTATATACTATTTATACACACACATCATCATAAAGGTATATCTAATTCCTTCATCCATCTTCTCCCGATTCACTTCTCTCTCTCTTTCTCTGTCTCTAAAATATCATCTACTAGTTTCATATACTTTTAAGTTCGTAATTCTCAATATGAGTCACTACGATCAAAACAAGCCTCAAGGTATATAATATATTTACATCTTTCATTTCTTATATTGCATGGTTGGTACTAGTATATATATATTTGTATATATCCATAGATAGATATATGATTGTATGTTGTTGGATGAATTTGACAGAAGCATATCCTTTTCCATCAACTACTGCACCGGTTGAGGGGTACCCACAAGGTCCTTATGTGGCTCCACCGCCGGCTGGTTATCCGATGAAAGACGGTGAAGCAAATTCCCAGAATCATCATCATTCAGCACAAACTCAGTCCAGGGGTGATGGCTTCTGGAAGGGATGGTATGTTCTCTATCTATGTGTATGCTATATATATATATATGACTGAAATATTAGTAATCAAATCGATCTGGGTGGTTCTGTTTTGTGGTGCAGTTGTGCTGCCTTATGCTGTTGCTGTCTCTTGGACGCGTGTTTCTGAGGATTGAGAGATTCATTTATATGCTTTAATTATTTAATGTATATCATAACTAAAGGGATTGTTTTGGTGTTCCCTGTACCATTGTGGTGTTGGATCTTATTATTATTCTTTTAATATATAGTGTAGTGGCGTGTTTGTTTTGTAATGTCCAACTTATTTGTTGAAAAGGCTGTACAGCCTTGACTTTGGCGGATTGTTGTGTATCATAGTCATTGTTGATATTTATTTATAGAGAGCTTACCTGTTGAAAATTTGAATCTGGCTGATTATAATAATTGTTCTACCAAGATTTTTTTTTTTTTTTGGAAAAAAGAAAAAAAGAAAGTCAATATTTGCTCTCAATTGAAGTGCTGCCTACTTTTTTGTTCAATGATCTAAATATTGTCAGAAATAAGAATGTCTTTATGGTAATTAACAAATTTTGATACTAAATTAATCAATAATCATGTATATTCAACCATCAATCAATCATAATATAATGGATAAGAACATCAATAATTTATCAGTTATTTATATTTTACAATAAAAAATTATCAACCATTAGTATCTTAATGTAGGGCTATATTAGTTGGTGAAAATCACTATTTGACAGCTCATGTTAATACGAGAGATTAGTTGAAAGTCCATGTCTTTTTCGCCAACTTTCTGGTACAAGCAAACGTCGGTCTCTAATTACCTCAAGTACAAAAAAAACAAAAAATAATAATCATAATAATTAAAATAATAATTTTAAGCTCTTGAGTACGTGAAGCATTTACTAGCTAACCTTAGGTTATATATAAGTTCAGGACTGTGTTATCAAAGGTCTATGGTGTAATGATCCGGTCATTTTTATTCATTTCATTTTCTCGGATCTTCATGAATATTTTTTTTCCGTTGATCTTTTCCTTTCTGAGTTCTATTTCTTGTCACTTAGTGTCATCTAGAGTGCTCGGGGATGGTTTCCGAGACTCTTTTCCGTGGATTGACGACTTCCTTTGAGAACCGAGTCATTTTCACATTTTCACTTTTGTGACACTATTCACCTTTCGTCTTTTTCTCGGTTGTCACTTTGTTGGCATAACCTCACTTTTCGTGTTCGGATTTTATTCCGGTTTTGCATGCATCCACGATATTTAAATTCCATACTATGTGTATTTTCACTTTTGTAGAAAAGCATGCTAAGTGCTTACTTTTTTTGTAAAGGGTATAGACGCATAACATTTTTATAATTTTCCTAACTTTTGGGATTTTTGTGTAATTACTGTAAAATAATTATTTTTCATCTTAGGGACCATTTTGCAATTTAATTTGGAAGATATTTTCAAAAAAGACCTTTTTGCAATTTCCGAAAAAGTGTGACAAGTGTCACACTCTCATTGGTCCACTTGTTGACATTTGTGTGGAGACACTTTGATGCCTTGGATGAAAACATGTGGAGGGTGGAGATTTAACCACTTGTTGGCCTAGGATTGGTGCACTTGTTGGCTTGGATGGTTGACAAGTGTAGGTTTGAGATTAAGCCTAGGATGGAGCCTTGGATTTGTGACAAGTGTATGCTCACAATTAAGTCTTGCAATTTATTTTTGGGCCACTTTTGGATTATAGTTTTAAAGAGGGGTTTTTGTGCAATTGACTATAGATGTGTGTGTTGACCATGGTGTAGGAACATATAGTGAGTGGAGGATTTCTATTTCCTCCACTCACCCATTTTCACATTATGTAATTTTCTTCCTCATTAGAACCCTAGCCTCCATGGATGGAGCTTGAAGCCTTAGGCCTTGACATTGATTTTTGAGGGCCTTCCACTCACCTTAGACCATGAAGCTTGGAACACTTTTTGTTCCCTTCATCCTCCTCTACATAACCCTTGAAGGGTTTACCATTTTGTGTTGATTTGCCTTGGATTCTAGAGAGACTCTTCTCTAGTGAGGTAGGGTGTGTTATAATTTATTTTTTTAAGTGATCTTACTTGCTTTTGTGTGAAATACAAGTTGTATGTATGTTTAAATGTTAATTTAAAAAATTAATGATTGTTGTAACTTACATATAACTCTTTTTGACTTGGTATGTGGCATGGCCTTCACTTGATCCTTGTTATATAATTAATTGGAGCCATTTGAATGAGTTTTCAAATCTAGAAATTTAAATGAATTTAATTTGATTTAAATTATATTTAATTGTACCTTACTTGTTTTCTATTTTTGACTTGATACATGGCATGGCCATGACTTAGTCCTTGTTATATATTTAATTGGGATCATTTGAACAACTTTTGAAAAATTAGAGATTTAATTAATTTAAATTAATTAAAATGAACATGATGATGTCTTGCTCATTTTGCTCTTTTAATTTGATATATGCAATGAGCATACTATATTGTTTAACATATATTAATTTGAGATTATTTGGAATAGATTTGAAATCTAGAGACTTTCCATAATTAGGTTGAAAATCTCTTAAAATGTGGCATTTCAATTACCTTGTGAGCATGCTGCTAACTTGATGTAGAATTAGTACTTATGGCTCCTTAACATAGTAATTGGACTTAGCATGATATGGAATATCATTGACTTGAATGGCTTGTTTACATATATCTTGTGTAGGTATATAACTTGTTAGAATATTACAATTGTTTATCTTGGAAGTTAGTTACTAAATTGAAACTTATTTAGTATTTGTGGCTTAGGATGATAATGTGGCTCAATTGTTGTAAAAATATGCTTGCTTATTGTATAAATTGCATATTGAGGACATGACTTGTCATATGCTACTTAGACTTGAATTCTAGGACATCAATTGTGTGGATTCAACCTTACTTGTGCATGGAATGTGGTAACTTGCATTTGATTTTGTATAAGTATTGAACTTGTTGATTTTGGAAAGCTTGTGAGAACATAAATTATGTGATGGCTAGGGTTTGCCTCTAGTACGGAGACAATAGTCTTCTAAGTCATAAGTGCGCACTAGGTAGTACCTTGTGGGTCGTAATTACCCGAAAATACTTGCTTGGTCTAGCGACCGCATGTCCTAGTATTTCCACTATTTGATTTCACATTTAATTTCAAGTTGTTAATCATGGATTACTTGTAGCTTGAGAATTAATGCTTACTTGGATATTTGAATCCTATTCAGTATACTTGAACTTGTATACTTGCTCCACGAGTTTAAATTGCATTTAGTATACTTGTGCTATGTATACTTGTCATATGTGCAATCCTATTAGCTTAGTATACTTGTGTCAGTATATTTGAGTTATGAGATTTTCATATAAAATGCATACTTATGTAAATATGTTTAGACATTGCATTACTTGTCTTAATATGGTTTAGTATACTTGGAAATGTATGCTTGTACATTGTATAACATGTTTTAACATTGCTTAGTATACTTGAGCATGTATACTTGTATGTCGTAGTCTATTTCAATTGCATGAGTAGCTTTGGATGCTCCCTGAGTCTAACCTTTGACATAGACATTAGGTGGCATGACCCTTTTGAATTGTTTCAAGTCAATGTAAAAATCTCTAAAGAAATCGAGTCATGCGTTCTCATTCTCTACGAGTAAACTTGTTTACTCACCCCGAAGTTACTGGGGGGTTGTTTCAGATATGAAGACTTAGTGCATGATGTTCATCATTGCTTGGATGATAGTTGACTTGAAGGCTTTAGTTCTTATAAAGGTTGGCTTGAAATGCCATTTGTAGCCTTAATTGTCAAAATGTGTATTTTTGAGTCGATATATGTAATGTGTACGTAAGTACACCCTTTGCAATGTATTTGACATGTATGAGATGAGGCCGGAGGCCAATAACATGTATTTTGTATCCTATGAAATTTTTGACTTCATGAGATTTCGTGAAAATATTGAAAAATGTCAAGTTTTTGTTTCATCATGTTTGCATTGGGTGTGGGAATTCCATTTTGATTCTTCCGTAGGATCTTATTAGTCATGTATGAAGTGTGGCCAAGGGCCAAACAGTCATTTGAAGTCATTTGTTGATTTTAGTTTTCAAAGTTTCCATTTTAGGTTCATTTTCGCCTTTTTGACCGTTGGGGGGTCGGATTTTGACTCGGCCATTTTCGCGAGCCATGGACCATTCCCGCACTCTCAAAATCACTTATTACATGTGCATGCATATTCGTTTCAGCTTAGAAGTGCATTTGGGGTCAAGTGTATGCTTGGTGCAAAGTTGCATTTTCGCCGTTTTGAGCCTAAACTGATCTAAGGGAATTTTGGGGATTTCCTTTGAGAAACAAATTCCATTCTCAACTTCGTCACATAGAAAATGTGATTTTAGGTGGAGTTTCCTTTTCGTGTTTTTCCGAAAAATGTCATCTTGACCTCATAAACCGCGCTCCAAGTTCAATTTGCTGCTAAAAACACTGTTCCTGCATTTTTTGAGGTTCCAACCCATGCCATTACCCCATTTGGCCGGCCCCCGCAGCCATTTGGCGGGCGCCCGCGGCTCACTGCCGCATTTGGCGGGCTCCCGCAGGTTTTTGGCGGGCCCCCGCGGGCACTATTCCTGCTCCAGACATCTTTCTTCAAAGGGCCATATCTCACTCGTTTTAACTCTGAATTGGTCCGTTCTTAAGTCTAAATTGACCGCATCAAAATAAGCTTTCCAATGGTACCAATTAGAGCTTCATATTCCTCTTGTAACTCAAGATATTCAATTTTTAGTAAGGTAGTGTCAGAATTTGGTTCGAACTGGGATAAGGTTTCCCTTCCTTCGACTTCAGGACTTGATATCTTTTCCGTCCGGACTCCGAATCAGGTGATTCTTGAGTCTAACTTCATTAATTTTTTGTTTTCTTTCCAATGGTACCAGTTTTAGTTTCATAATTTTTTCATAGCTCAAGATATTCGTGTTTTAGTAAGAGGGTGTCGGATTTGGTTTGAATCGGGATAGGGTTCATCTGGGATTTGTCTTCCTTTGGCCTTGGGACTTCATGTGAAGTTACCAAATGGTGTTTTAAGATGTTTTAGATCTAATTTGACTTGTTGAAAGTTAAATTCCTTCCTCTTAGGGTAAAATGACCATTTTACCCATGGCTCTTCTCTTGTAGGGTTTTGATGCCCTTCTCATCATTTTGTTTCTGCTGAGTCTCGAAACTCTTTGAGAGTCCATTCTTGTGCCCTAGGGATGATGTACATCTCTAAGGACTCATCTTTGTCTTACTTTCGCGCTTTATTCATTTGAATTCCGTGGCTTCATAGGGAGTCATCGTGGTGCCTAGGGATGGCGTACATCTCTTGAGGTCATTTTGCTTCTTTTGCTTCCGCATCTTAGATCCGATTCGGGTCATCATAGGACACACTGGGTTGAAAAATCCGGGGTCGTTACATATGGGGGGAAAATAATAATAATAATGTGGCCTTTTAATAAAATCTACGGTAAAAAGTAAAAATCTTCCTAAATTACTGGCCTTTTACAACTGTAGGTGTCGATTACTAATGGTTGACATAGCACGATGAAAAGTCGACATAAGGACTTAAGCAAGTCTATGTGGCACATAGAAAAGCTAAAGAACTTCAATAATGAAAACCTAGCATAAAATCCTTGGTCACTAAGCCTCGAAGGCCAGCCCTCGAGCAATTCCAAACCCTGGTATCGCATCCCAGGTTGCCAAGCCTCGAAGTCCGACCTTTGAGTAGTCCCAAACTCTAGCACCAAGTCCTAGGTCACTAAGCCTCAAAGGGCAATCCTTGAGCAATTCCAAACCCTAGCATCGAGCATCAGGTCACTAAGCCTCAAAGGCCAGCCCTCAAGTAACTCCAAACCCTGGCATCGTGCCTCAGGTCACTAAGCCTCGAAGGCCAGCCCTCAAGCGATTTCAAACCTTGGCATTGTGTCTCAGGTCACCAAGCCTTGAAGGCCAGCCTTCAAGCAACTCCAAGCCCTGGCATCACGTTTCAGGTCCCTAAGCCTCAAGGATCAGCCCTCGAGTAGTCCTAAACCCTGGCAGTGCATCCCAGGTTGCCTAGCACGGCGAGTAGCTCCAAACTCTTACATTATGTTACTAGGTCACAAAACACGCCGCGAAATGAAGGTAGGGCCTTCTTAGCCTTTGGTGATTTCCCCATTGGGATGTATTGAAGGAGCCTGGATTGGTGGATGGGAAGCAAAGAAATGCCTCCGCTCATAGCAAGGCCAGGTCAACAAGATGATGGAAACATACTATGAAACCTTAAATCACATTTAATATGTGCTCTGACATTGTCCATTACGTATTTAACCAACCGACAGTCATATAAGGACAAAGTGCATTTAATGCCTTGAATAAGGGAGACGCAACCTAGCGCATGGCTTAATAAGAGGACTTGACTGCTTAGGTTCCTAGAGCTATCATGACTACTTAGGCAGTGATAGACAGGAGCGAGCTATGCAACAAACCTCTGGATAATTGCCATGACGGTTGATAGTCTATAAATAGCATTCTCCTATAATACATCAAGGCAACAGAAAAAGAAGTTATCACAAGAACAATATATTCTCCCTACCTCCATCTGAATCTTGGAAGGTCGGTCTCCTTCCTCTCCTTCATTAGGAACCTTCTCTGCATCCCTCATATTTGTACTTTAGATATCACATGTACTTATCTTATTATATAATGTTACGAAAAAGAACCCCTACATTTTGGTAACTCCACTGGGATATCAGTATAAGACGATGGAATCACAAAATGTGCAGCCCCACCATTTCGAGCCTTCCGTGGAAGGAGGCAGCAACATGCCAGTCTAGTTACAAGCCCCGTCGTACACCTCCACCATGGGTGTAGCACGCATGTAATGACCCAGTCATTTTCATTCCTTTTCTTTTTCTCCATTTTTACGGATTAATTTTTTTTCGTTGAAATTTCCTTTCACGTAACCTCACTCTTCGTGGTCGGAGTTGATTTTTGACTTTACGTGCTTTCATTCTTGTTGATTTCCTTGAAATGCGTAACTTTACTTTTAGAGAAAATTCGCCGGTTATTTCTTTTTCCCGTAGGGGCATAGATGAAAAGATTCTTTAGAAATATTTTCGTTTCTTGGGGTGTTTTTCATAAATATCTTTTCAAGATATTTTGATTTGGGGGGTTTCTAAGAAAATATCTTTTGGAAGATATGTTCATTTGAGTCACTTGCGCAGTTATCCTTTTGTATAAAGGCCTTTGTGTAACCAATGAAAGTTAATTGCAAAGTGTCTCCTTGGGGCTTGAATCCTCGTACGAGATTCATTTTCACATCTCGTCGAGTCATGTACTCTTAGAATTGTCTTGCGGTCGATCTCCCCAGTTTTTAGGTTTTTGACCTCGGTTGCCGCCGAACTTGCTCGAGGCATATCTCTCTGCTCAGGATTCGGTTTTCGATTCCGTTTCTTCCATTGTTCATTTTTTCTCATTTTGATTCTTTTTTGTTTACGGTGTTTTACCATTGGATCCTCGTATATACATTTTATTTACGGGGAGCTTGAAACCCCGTAAATAAGAGGCCATATATTAATGAAAATCCTTGTAAATAACTTTTCTACGGCATTCATGTTACCTCATGAGAATGGTTTATATTATTTACGGGTAGCTAAAATTCGTCGTAGAAAACTTTTCTACGGCATGCTTCAATGCCTCATGAGATTATTTACGGATAGTTAAAATTCGCCGTAGAAACCTTTTCTACGACATGCGTTGGTGCCTCGTGAGATTATTTACCGGTAGTTACAATTCCCCGTAGAAAACTTTTCTACGGCATGCGTCGGTGCTTCGTGAGATTATTTACGGGCAGTTAAAATTTGCCGCAGAAAACTTTTCTTCGGCATACGTTGGTGCCTCGTAAGTTAATTATTAATGGGAAAATATCCATGTTGTAAATAAATTTAATATATAAACAAAATTGTTTTCTACAGCAAATTTATTATTTTTCTACGAGATAGATTTTTTCTCGTAAAAAAAATTAAGTATTTACGGAACTCTTATACACGAGGGCCTACAATGCGCCGTAAATAAGTTTCAACGGCACTTTTGGCCCCTTATAGAAGCCCTTTTTTCTTGTAGTATATATATCTATATATATGTATATATAGACATAAGGGATAAGGGCACAAGATAGAGACACTGTCAATATATGTATATAGACGATATATATATATACACGCAGACAATATATAGATGATATATATATATATATAGACAAAGACGATATAGATCATCTGATGCAGATAGATATATATATATATATAGAGAGAGAGAGAGAGAGGGAGAGAAAGGTGCTAGGATTTTTGGAAAAGAGTTAATTACAACGACACCCCCTGAGGTTTGTCATATTGACAGTCATATACAACTTAACCATTTTTTTGGACAAAGACACCCCCTTAAGTTTGATACAATTAAGAAAGACACCTGTCAGAATTATTGATCCAAACAAGCCCTTAAAAGGTGAGAAAATACTTAGATTGCCCTTTAATAAAATACTAATTTTTGATTTAAAATATCCAAATCTTTAAATGACATAATTACCCTTATTATTCCCAATTTTATCTCTCTATTCTCTCTCACTGAAAACCTAGATTTTTTTCCCCCAGAAACCACCACCACCACCACTTCCACCATTGCCACCTCTACGCACTCAACACTGCCACCTCCACCAAAATGTTTTAAGACCTCGAAAACATGATGGAATGTTCAATACCCACATACATCTATCTATCTCTATATATCTTCCAACTCCTGAATCAACTAAAGTTCAATTGTGTTCATGTGTATATACATATATATATATATATATATATATATATATTTATATGTATATACTGAAGATCAATTAAAGTTCAATTATGTTCATGTGTATATATATATATATGTGTGTGTGTGTGTGTGTGTGTGTGTGTGTGTGTGTGTGTGTGTGTATATACTGAGGATTGAGAAGAGAAGTAGAGACCCGCATATTTTTGAACCCATCTAAGGGGGAAAAAAAACGAAACAGAGAAATTGGAAATGGGTTTAGTGAGAATTATTGCATACTATTATTATTATTTTTTGATAAGCAATAATCAATGTTTTCTTTTTCCACCATCAAGTTTCTCTGTGCCCATCCAAGATGCATGCTTCTTCAATTTTGTGGGCAAATATATATTCGTTCTTATATATATATACATTTCTTAAAAGAACGAACCGGGGTGATAGTGGTAGAGAGAGTGGAGGCGGCGCCGGGCCTTTGTCGAAGCTTCCACTGGTCGTCGCCACCGTCGGGAATCGCGGTTGTATCACAAGCTTTGGTTTGGTGGTAGTGATCCGACGTCTTCCGGTCGGATCAATGTGGTTGTGCCTAAGTCTTCGATTCGCCCATTAACGGATTCATTCGCTGGGGTTCGCCCGCCTAATCAAAGTCGAAGTACTCAAATTTGTAAAGAACATCTCTTTTTGGGTCGTCAAATCACTTAGTCGACTTCTCACCGATTCGCGTTTAGGTGTGATTCCAAAAGGTCGCGGTAAGGCGAAGAAAAGTGTTGATTCTCGACAACAAGAACCAGCGGTTGTGGTTGAGAAATGGTGGTGGTATAAGGAGGAAGATGATGGCAGCGGCTGTGGTTGGGGAGATGGCGACAGCGGATGTGGTTAGGGGCGAATGAACTTGGTTTTATATATATATATATATATATATATATATATATATATATATATAAGATGGTGCTTATGTAATAGTGTATATATAAGGGCAAATTTGACTTTTCATGAGTTCAATATTTTACTATAAAAATGAATTAAACATTGAAGGGTAATATCGTCTTTTCTAACATTTTATGGACTTGTTTGGATCAAAATTCTCACAGGGGGTGTCTTTGTCCAAAAAATGGCTAAGTTATATATGGCTGTCAATATGGCAAACCTCAGAGGGTGTCGTTGTAATTAACACTTTGGAAAATTAGATTAGGTTTTGTTTGGGTATGTCTCAATAATCGTATTTGGTCTAAAAAGGGGTATTATGGTCCTCTCATGTTTATAAGGGTATTATCATCCCTTAATTTAAAGATGTGTGTCACGTGCAACACTTGATCATTTTATCGGCGAGATCCAACCGCAGCATCACCGGATGGAGTCATCTGCAACACAAATTTATAGTTTAGGGGATTTTTTTGCAACTTCTGTAGTTTAGCAAGGTCTGTTGCTGATTCACTAATAGTTCAAGGTTTTTTTTTTTTTTTAACCCTATAATATATAAAAGGTGATTAGTAAAATTTAATTTCAATTACTATTCTCAAATAAAGAATTTATCAAAGAGTTTGTGTGTTACTTTTAATTTGTTCAAAATAAAATCAAATAATTTGTCTTTAATGATTTTTTTTTTTTTGAAAAATAAAATCAAATAATGTAATATAATATATCATAAAATAATTTTTAAATAAAAAAATAATCCGCGACTCATTGTATTTTAGTAATAGTATAATCACAGTGTTTTACGAGCTATGAAGCCGTGTTCTATATTTTTAGGTCGGTTTTGGATGATTAGCATGCGAATCGTGTATAGAGAGAGACCTTAAGTCCAAAAATTCAACAAGCATTTGGATCCCAGAGACGCGTTTCTTCCAATATATATAGATGAATCACTAACATAGGCATTCCAATATATATAGATGAATCACTAACATAGGCAATCGAAATATAAGCCTTAGTTATGTTCTCGAGTCTTTGGCCTTCCTTTTTTTCAAAAAATAAATAATAATAATAATAAAATAGTCCCTGATGCATTAAATTCCGTTGAGAAGAAAAATTAGTTACATCCTTCATCCCAAGTGAATTCAACACACATAAATACTGCTTTTCATTTCTATTCTATCACAAGTCATGTCACCTCTTACATTTAAAGTTTAAAAATAATTTATAATTACTTCATCACAGGTATTGAGGGAGTTTAAAAATAATTTATAATTACTTCATCACAGGTATTGAGGGAGTTTAAAAATAATTTATAATTACTTCATCACAGGTATTGAGGGAGTTTCAGTCATTAGTCTCCCTGTTCCTTTCCTTCCATGTAAAACTAATTTTTCTAGTCTTACGAGTGCATCTCCATGTTTTCGCTGTATGTCTTCATACCACCTAAGCCTGCTTGCTGCTTCTTTTTCTTTTTTCTTTTTTAATTTATTTTCAGCAATAAACTCGATACTAATCCCGCTAAACGCATCGAGCGGATTTTTAATATATGCATGATTAATTTGCAAATTCAGCACTATTACATGATGCAGAAATTTGTGAAATATATATCCAGCTATCCCTTTTGGTCTTTTTGAAGATTAAAAAAAAAAAAAAAAAGGCCTTCAATGCAAGGATTCTTATAGAGAAACCCATTAATTCTGCAACTCGAGGAGCATTTCAATTTAAGTTGTGCACCGCTGAGTTGTTGCCTCCGTTGTTCTCTTTCTCATTGTCCAAAATGCAGCGTAATATCGATTCTGCAATAAGAAGAAAAACCAAGCTTGAACAAAGTGTAAGAATCTTTAAGAGATTATACAACACCAATAAAAAGAGTACAGATAATTGAGTTCAACTTTCTAGCACGACGATTATGTCCAACCTCCAAAATATAATTCCTGATATATGGAGACCTTTACAGATTTTTTTATTTTTTTCTTCCAACAATTAAGACATTTAAAGGTAAAAGTACCGTGTTCATTAAAATTTGAAAAGTATATATTTTTCATATCAGGAAGCAGATGTTAATTTTTTGTTTAACTTTTCTACTATAGCAATTAATTTGAGTTTTGTTCATAACTATAGACAAATATAAAGTGCCTTTCACCAGAATTTATTTACTTTTTCTATTTTTATAATTTCGCCGAAATGACAAGTTAAATTTTGAAGTAACAAAAAGGACATGTGAAATAAAAAGGAAAACTCAAAAAATTGATTCACCTAAATTCAGTTCATTAATATCATAACAAATTAAGTTTAAATTCAGAAAAGGAAAAAAAAAAAAAAGAAAAAAAAAAGAGTTTAACTATTAAATCAATTTATCATTTTATTCACAAACTGAATATCAGATTTGCAAAAAATTTAAAAAATGAATTTCCATTCTATAGTTTACACTTACGCGTACCCTTTTTTCCCTCAGAAATAGAGCTATATGATCTTAATACACGACAGAACACAGCCTGTCCCCAGAGGCAAAAAATAGGACATATCTCTTCTTGTAAACAATTGTAAAAGCTGACTTCTCATGCTGGCCACAAAAGTTGGAACAGGCTTTGGTGAAAATTAGATGGGAAAAAAATAATAAGAAAAAAAAAAAAAAAAGCATTAAATGCAAATACATCAGCCCCAACCATCTTTAATAGCTCCTATTTATTTCCTGGTGCAAGAGCACATTTCAATTATTTCCCAATTCGACAGGTGTACCATATTACAGTAAACTTGTCTTCTTTTCCTTGAATTTGGTATTAAAAAAAAAAAAAAAATGACTCTCTAGATACGTACTCCCTATGAAATTACATACTATGTGAATATAATTGAAAAGGTGACGTTCCCGCAATGCTCAGTCCAAATTGAATACAATAATCAGTTTATATCAGAAGCATTTTAATGCAATATTAAATATACAACTAAAAAGACAATAGACCCAGTGAGATAGACAAAAAATGCATAAGGTGAGAAGCTTACTTGCATCATAGATCGAGGATTTGTAGTATAGGTTGTCTCAATGGTCTTCTCTTTCTATTGTCCAAAAATTGAAGAGTTGAACAATATCAATATTGTCATCCACCAACTCAAAGACAACAAAGGACAACAGATTGAGATTACCTCTAACTGAAATCCATAATAGAAAGCAACCCTCCTTATATCTTCCAAACTTAATTCAACGGACATCTCCTAGAAAGAAGCAACAGATACAAAAAAAGAAATCATGACCGAATTTATCAAGCCCATTGAGTAGGAGTGTGTGCATCTACTTTGAGGCAAGAATCTTACATCTTCTTGACCATACATATCTGCAAAGTGATACAGAAGGGGCCCCAAGTTTATCCAAACCTATCAGCCAAGTAGATGACCTTTGAATTCTCCAAAGGATGAAAAAGAATTAACAAGAACTGATTTCAAACAACTTACTCCCCCATCTTTGAGGATTCTTGAAATGATTTCAATATATTCAACAATATTGTGTGCCGTATCAAGGAAGAAACATGTCACAACTGCATCCCAAACTCCTGCAAAAACCATAAAACTTCTCCATGAGTGTATCATTACAATATGCCACGCATATGTAATATGTGGGCCTGGAACAATTAAAGAGGTATTAACATCCAAAGACCTGGAAAAATATTAATAAGAATTTACTCGGATGCATACAGCATTGGCTCCAGTTATAGTCAGTAATCAGTTGGTTTGACGGATACAAGAGGGTTGTTGTTGTTGTTGTTGTTGCTGTGGTTGTTGTTATTGTTATTATTTTCTATAAAAAAAAATGGGACTCAGACTGTCATCCATTTGAAGGAGCTCAAAGGGATTCCATGTGCAAAATTAGAGTTAAATTTGCTTTCCCAATGCCCATCAAATCAGAGGTGCTCCAAACCTCCAAACGCAGAGAAAACCCATTTGTCTCGTGAAGCTATAAATTGAAAAAGATTGTAAGGAGAAATGCAAGGTTTCCAAGGGATTGCAGGTGTCCCCGTAGATCATTGTAGGAGTCGTGTGATTCTCAAGTCTGTGAAAATAGAAGACTTGATTGTAGAGACGCTTGTGCAGATTAATATTATTAAAATGTTTTAGATTATAAAATATTAAATAGATAACCTGATAATTTTGATATTAGGATATCAATATAAGATTTTTTTTCTTTGAATTAATAACTGGAATTTAGAATACACCATGAGTACAAAATTTAGTAGGACTATAATTCATAAACATAAAATACAAATGTTAGGATCCAAAGGAATGGCTAACTATATAATATGATGGAACGGATATAAATCTCCATAAGGAAATAGAAAAGTGATACATGCATCATAAGTGTTACACCTTGAAAAAAAGATGATATAGCTATTATACTCAAAAATAAATAAATAAAATTAAATACATAAAATAACAAAAACAAGTGATAATTAACTACAGGATGGGACATATTAATTACAAGTAGGAAGCATAATAAATCGTAAGTATGATTTAATTTATAAACCAATTATATTTATTTGTCAACAATTCATATTCCTTATTATATGTACTAGTTGTTACTAGAATTATTCAGAGGATTGATGTTGGGATCCCTGAATATGTGAGCTTTTTTAAAGCTATGCCTATTGATGTTATTTCAGTGGAGAAGTCACTATCTCATACAAGTCTACAGGTTTCATGCACTATTGGCTACAAAGAGGATGTGCCTGAGATTCTTGACGAGCTACAGATTGAACTTCCTCTTTCTACTGAGCAACTCCATCTACTCGTGGATCTTTAGTGTCAACACCTACCACTACTGATGCTATTTCAGTGGAGAAGTCACTATCTCATACAAGTCTACAGGTTTCATGCACTATTGGGGCTAAAAAGAGGATGAACCTGAGATTCTTGACGAGCTACAGATTGAACATCCTCTTTCTACTGAGCAACTCCATCTACTCATGGATCTTTAGCATCAACTCCTACTACTATTGCAGATGTTCAGAGTTTAGACACATTATGAAAGGAGTATTTGGAGATCTGAATGCTGGGTTTGATGGAATTGAGCATTCATGGAAAGAATTGAGCATGAGCTTCTACAGTTACCAGCTAAAGTTTTGTCCCAAGTACTTGCATCGATTAAATTCGTTTTGTTTTGGCGTGGATATGTAAAAGATGACTGGTAGTTAATGAATTTCTGTCGTGATTAGGATACATCTTGTATGTAGAACTTGGGTTCTGCCACATAATTTTCAAAGGGAATGATTGTGAAAACTCAGTGTTAATGTGCTGACAAATTATCCAGTCAAAACGACAGTTGTAATTAGTCAGGTCAAATGTTGGTTTGTCAATTAGTCACTTCGATTTACCTATTGATGTGCCTGAAAAGACACATAATGAAGATGTGAAGATAGAAAACTGCATGGATATCATGAAGATTGCAAGGATGAGATGGATTAATAGTCTTGATCGATTAAATCACATAGAAATTAGGTAAAATTAAAATTGACTAAGAGGACTGTTAGAGGATTTAAATATTAAAGTTACACCCTCTCTAACAACTTAAGCTTCTAGAGTAGATGATGGTTAACATAGTATCGGAGCCAAAGGTCTCGAGTTCACCGTTGCCTGCCTGGCTGAACAATGTAGTTGTATGCGGGCGAACGACGGGGATTGTACCTATGCGCAGTGGATATCCGCAGGTAATTTCCTTGGATTTCTGGTTCACCATAGAGGAATCGAGGTAAGTAGAAGATCGATCACCACAAGCTCATTCACTGATCCTAGGTTCCTTGCTTCAAAAAGCATAAATTTCTAAATTCGGAAAGTTCCTCGTTGCCTTTTCCTTTTTTAATTTAGTGTATGTAGAACTTATATTGCACATTTTAGGTAGAAGTGTCATGCGTTGCCATATTCCGTGAACAAAATCTTGGCTAGTCTAAAGTTTTGTGTCACTTCATTGTCGGATTTGGTACTGAAGTTGTGTAGATGATGAAGACCAAGCTAGGAGATTGCATCATCTTCTTTACACTCCTAAATCACACAACTAAGAAACATAAGTAACCTAGAAGACCATCGGATTTGGAATGAATAATTAATAATTAATAATTAAGCTCGTCTAATTAATAATCATACTATGGAAGTTTGGGTTGGGTTGATGATATTCTTGGGTGGCATATGCCTGTGTGTAATTCTTTTGGCCAGTGTTTGGACTGGTTCATGCAGCTCACTGAGAGTAACACATTCAGATCGAAATTTAATAGGATGGTCTTCACAGCAATCTTGTGGGCTCTATGCAGTGAAAGAAACGGTAGATATCATCAAGATGTGTGCAGGTCTGCTATGGGGTTGCAAAAACCTCCTTGTTTCAAGTGATAGATGCTGCTAGACTCCATTTACAGGATGTTTATCTTTCATTAAATGTGTTTGTGAGGACTGGGATAGTGTTCTTTATGTAGGAAGTGGAATTTTTCTGTTGATTGTTTTTCTTACATGCGTTTTGTGAAGTTGGGGTATGCCTCTACTGTGAGTGATCTCTTGTACTGATTGCAATATTTTGAGTTGATCAATACAATACCTGTGTATGAAAAAAAAAAAAAAAAAAAAAAAAAAAAAAAAAAAAAAAAACACGAAAAAAGAGTAGTTCTTAATTTGACCTTGAAAAATTGGTTAAAATTGTATTAGAATCAATTAGGAACTAATTAAGAATTATTTTGGAATAAGGTTTTTTTTTTTTTTTTTTTTTTTTTTTTTTTTGATAAATAATAATCGATTAAAAAGCATTCAAAAGGGGAACACATCCGGAAACAAGAGTGGAACCGGGTTCTAAAGACCCAAAGAATCCAAAAAATTAACTAAGTCATCGGGGAGAGGAGCAAGAACTCTTCACATAACTAAAAAAAGAACGAATAATATGAAGTTTCAGCGTCGCCGTGGATGACTCCTTCCCTTCGAACAGTCTACTATTCCTCTCCTTCCAAATGCACCACCAAACGCAATGCGTAACTGCCCTCCAAAAATCGCGAACACTACTTCTCACACGGCATCCCCTCCATGCACAAATCAATCTCTTGCAAGATCCAGGCATTACCCAAAACATACCGAATAACCCAAATATGAGGTTCCTACAGGCGTATGCCACTGGACAATGCAGGAGGATATGATCCACTGACTCACCGTCACGTTTGCAAAGGCAACACCAATTAACAATACAATTGCCTCTCTTCCTCAAATTGTCAATCATCAAAATCTTACCCCATATAGCTGTCCAAACAAAAAATGCCACTCTAGGTGGAGCAACGCAACGTCATATGGTCTTTCATGGAAAATCAATGCCTACGAAGTTGGTTAGGCATCGAAACAGGGATCGTACTTCAAAACGACCATGGGATGAGGGAATCCACCTAATATCATCACTACCGTTGCCAAGTACCTCCTGTTTGTACAACATTTCCAAAAGAACACATACCTCGTCCATCTCCCAATCCTGAAAGGAAAGCCGAAAGCTCACATCCCATGTAATCCCACTACTATCAAGCCAATAGCAGTCAACTACGCAGGCATGTCTATCGGTTGTGATGCTATACAATCTTGGGAAGGTACAAGATAACGGCTGATCACCACACCATAAATCCTCCCCAAAACGAACATATCTACTGTCATACACCTTAAATCTAATGTGAGAAGAGAAAATATCCCAACCCTTTCGAATGGATTTCCACACTTCAACTCCACCAGCCATAGACACTGGACGAGTAAACCACCCACCACTCTCCTCCCCAAAACAACATGAGACGAGCTTTATCCAGGGGTGGTGCCTTTCCCTGCCGAATCTTCATAACCATTTACCCAAGAGAGCTTGATTAAAACGAACCAACCTCCGAATACTCAGACCACCCAACTTAATGGGCTTGCAAACTTGATCCCACCTGACAAGATGATAAAAAATAAGTAGGCAAACTCGACAGAGTACTCTTTATGAAAGTAACTTTCTCCCCCTTCAACAGATATTGCTTCTTCCATCCTGCCACCTCTTAACATATCTATCTATCACAGGGTCCCAACTCCCCACCCTCCTAGAGGAGACCCCCAAAGGCAAACCCAAATAAGGAAGAGGGAAAGAACTTACCCTACACCCTAGAACTACGGTTAAGGAAGAAATATCCTGAACATCCCCAACCGGAACAAGCACACTCTTAGCCGTAATAACCTTCAGTCCAGAAACTACCTGAAAACAAACCAAAATGCACCTCAAATATCAAAGTTGAGACACCTCAGCATCACAAAAGACCAAAGTGTCATCTGCAAACAGGAGATAAGAAATCTCCATTTGATGAGCTAAATCTCTACCCACCCTGAAGCCCTTGATAAGACCGAGATCCTCTGCCCTCCTCATAAGTCTACTAGCCCTCCATTACGACAAGAAAGAGAAAAGTCGACAGGGGATCACCTTGTCTCAATCCTTTAGAGCACCCAAAAAAAACCAGCAGGAGATCCATTCACGAGAATAGAGAACTTTACAGACGAAAGACAAGCCTCAATCAATTTCTTCCATCTACTACCAAACCCCATTCTCTGAAGTAAGTACAACAGGAAATTCTAGTTAACATGGTCATAAGCTTTTTCAATGTCAAGTTTGCATAAAACTCCAGGGACTCCACTTTGCAGTCTAGAATCTACACATTCGCCGGCAATAAGAACTGAGTCAAGAATCTGCCTTCCTCCGACAAAAGCATTCTGGGAATCCGAAATAATGCCATCCATGACATCCCTCATCCTAAGAGCGATAACCTTAGCAATAAGCTTGTAAATGCAACCCCAAAAGGCTAATTGGTCTAAAGTCCTTAATATCGAAAGCACCACCCTTCTTAGGGATGAGGGCAATGAAAGAAGTATTTAACGACTTCTCAAAGACTCCATTAGAATGAAACTCCTGAAAGGTACCCATCACCTCATTTCTCACCACCTCCTAACTTTCCAACAGAAATCGCATAGTAAACCCATCTGGCCCCGGGGCTTTGTCGCCATTGCAACTCGACAAAGCCATAAGCACTTCCTCTTCGGAAAAAGGCATCTCAATACCGCCTCTATCCACCTCAGAAATAGTCTCAAAATGAAGCCTGTCTAGCTTGGGTCTCCATCCTAAAGGCTCGGTGTATAACTTCTGGTAGAAAGAGGCGATCCCATTACGCACCTCTTCCTCCCTCCACAACTTCGAACCATCCACCCGAATTTGCCCTATATAATTACTCCTTCTGTGTGCATTAACAAGCCTGTGGAAAAATTTCGTATTACGGTCACCCTCTTTGAGCCATAAAGCCCGAGATTTCTGGCGCCACGAGATCTCCAAACGGGCAATCTCAGCAAAGTCCACCTAACAAGAAGCTATCCTAGAGCGTAAAGACTCCACATCCCCACCCACCTCTTCAAGACGACCAATCTCAAAAAAATCAGCAAAGACTCTATTCTTTCGCCATAAAAGGTTCCCGAAAACTTCCTTATTCCACCTCTTAAGTTTGATTTTAAGAGCTCTGAGCTTCCTAGCTAACACAACTAGAAGACCCTGTAACCGTTGCTTCCTCCCACCAAGACCGTACCCTCCCTTGGAAGTCCTCCGCTCTCAACCACATATTCTCAAATCGAAACAAGGAGCACCGAGACCTCAAACCCCCACAATCTAGAACCAGAGGAACATGATCAGAGGTGACCCATGCCAAAACCGCCTGAACAACATCCGCGAATTTCTCTTCCCACTCCCCAGAGATCAAGAACCTATCCAGTCTTGATAAAGTAACCAGGTCTTTGCCATTAGACCAGGTAAAGGCTGCCCCTTCCATAGGCAAATCAATGAGAATGTAAGGAATAAGTTTAAGCTTACTTAAGAAGTTTGGAATTAGATATTATATAATTGGGAATGAATTTGGAAATCTCATTTTGGTTTGGTAGCTTAGATTTTGAGCTTGAGTTAAAAGCCAATTAAAAAGTGGATTTGGTAAGGATTCATGTTGTCAAAATCGGCTTTTATGCTTTCAAAAATCATTAAATACTATTTTAACTTGGAATAGCTATTAATTTTAAGGAACTAAACTCAATAAGCTTTCTAATAATGAATTATAAGCCTAATTTCAAGTTTATTAAATAACAAGACATCTAAAGTCAGACTACCTGCAATCATTGTGTGGATCGATCGACCAAGATCGTGGATTCCTCAAACTCACTCCAGAATGCTTTAATGGATCAATCAATCTATCAATCTGTACTGATACAGTAGTTTAGAGCAATCGACAAACATGGATCAACTGGTAGTCGCCAAAGAGTAGCAAAAAGTGCTTCCAAGTTTGGATAGGTTTCAGAAATATGACAAACAACATATGCAAGAGCGTTTAACCAGAGTAAACGTTGAGTGTTCTATTATCATATAGGGTTTTGAATAAGAAACCATATTTCTTATTGGGAAAAAAAAAAAATATATATATATATATATATATACATTATGATGTAATGTGATTGAGTGCTCAAAGCAAGGAGATTCATTGAACAGTGAGTCTCGTAAGTGAATGGGGTACATCGACAAACAGTAGCAAACCTCAAATAGGGCGTCTGATATGAGTTAGGATCAAAGGTGAATCAATACAGGTAATTCTTAGGTAAGAGTGTGGACCTGAGTTGGATTATTTGCTCTATATGTCCCGTGGTTTTCTCTTACTCAGGTATTTGACATAAATTTCTGTCTCCCTAATTTAATTTATTGTTTTATGCTTCGAATGGTTTGATTAGACAATAACTCACATGAAAAAGATTATTTAATTGATTAATTATGTGATCAAAACAATGGCAGTAGTTAGACACGTGTTGGTTTAGGTCAGTCCATGTCGACGTTATGAGTCTTTCTCTAACATATACACAATCTTGAGACTTGGAGAATACTGAGAGGATCACAAAGATGCAGAAAGGGTTTTGCAGAGAGGCTCATACCTACGAGGGCAGACCTATTATTCTGAAAAGTGGGCCAAGAATGTAAACTTAGAAAGGGATTTACTGCGATCTGTTCTTATATGGTTGAGAATCCATGGTCTCCCTATTTATTCCAGGAATAAGATCGTGCTCGAGAACGAGGAAACTACCTTGGGGTGATGGTGGAAGTCGACATCAATGAGGAATTGCCTAACGATTTTGCCGTGTCCATCCATGGTGATAGTCGTGTGGCACAGTTTTGAGTACGAATGGAACCTCAGGGCAGCAAGTAACATACAGTGGTAGATCTCTGTCCCTAGGAAGATAATTGCTGAGATGATAAATAAGAGAGAGGTGGGGCAGCAGTGGGTGGTTAAGATGAAGGAAAAATGGTGGTAGATCTGGGAACATATTGACAAGAATGAAATGGTTAACACTGCTGGTGAATCCTCTGGGAAATCAGTGCCTCTACACAACAAATTTGATTCTCTTGGTATGGATTCCACTAGGGAGTCTTTAGCCCTAGTAGTATGGGATGATCATCAACAAGAGGGAAAATCTCGGGGGATATCAACGAAAAAATGCAGAGTGAAGATGATTTTGAGGAAGATGGCACTCAAGAAGAGGATCCATTGTCCCAAGATGCTTGCAATCCTAGCAGGAATGCTAGCAATTATTCTTTGAATGACAAGCATGTTAGTGAGTCAGAGAGGCATGTTCAAGTGGAGACTCAAGAGAGATATCATAATTAGCTGCTTGTTCTTGATGATAGCCTTCTAGAGCATGGTGGGAAGAAGACAAAGGGAAGGAAGAAGGCAGCAATTCCAGCCACAGATAGAGTGACTAGGGGAAAGGTTGTAGGTAGTGTCATTCCACCAAACCCTAACTCCCAATGTTAGGCTGCTGGAATGTGTGGCATAAACAAGCCACCTATGCAACAAGAGGTTCGAAACTGGTTGTCTTGTAATAAGTTTTCTCTTGTCGTGTTAGTTGAGACTATCGTAAAAGAGGGTAACAGCTCTAGAATTAATGGTAAATGGAGATGGGCTACTAATTATAATCAACAGTCCTATTGGCAAATTTTGGGTTTCTTGGAACCTCTTGTGTTTTATGCGAAAGCATCCTTTTTTCCACGTGAGATGCAAGACTTTCGTGGGGTTCCCTCTCAGAAAATGAAGTCGGAAAGATGCGACAGGAAATCAAAACTGCCAAATGGTTTTGCAAGATTTGCAGTCTATGCTTTTTTTAATCAAAGTGCTTTCTACTGGTTATGTATTTTACCCTTTTTTTTATTTTTTATAAGTAACTGGCTATATATTTTACCTTTCTGCAGTATATGCTGCTAATATCAGGTTGGTGGGCTTCCTTGGTATAAAAGACTGGAACTTGGTGAGATTTCATCAAGAGAAGGTTGGAGAATTGAAATTGCCTCAAGCTTTATTAGATGAATTTAACCTCACTCTTGATTCATTAGGTCTTGATGATATCCCTGTCCTTAATGGTGGTTGGTCTTGGTGCAATCATCAAGTCCCTAAGAGGAGAATCTTGGCTAAGCTAGAAAGGGTGATGGTTAACAGAAGTGGTTGAGTTGCTTTATTGACACTAAGCCGTCTCTCATCTCAGCTTCTTTATCAGTATTTTGGGATTGCAGTCAAATGGTTTGCTAGCTGTGCTGATGGGCCCAAACCATCCAAGTTCTTGAAGGTTTGGTGCTTTGAAGTGGAAGTAGAGAATCGTATAGCTAGTACATGGGCTCTTCCTGTCAATAACAATCCTCTGCATCAACTTATCAAAACTTGAAAGCTGTAAAGTCAGAAATCAAGAAATGGAATAAGCAAAAAGGTACAGTCAAGAGCAGCTGCAATTAACTAGACAGGACCTGTAGGGTATACAGTTTGGATTGCTCAAGGATCCTATGAGTTCTGAGGTTATTGAGAGGGAAAGAGTTGCTAAAATCACTGTGCAATCTATGTTAAAAAGGGAAGAAATATTGTGGGCTCAGAAATCAAGGGTGAAATTCATGACAGAGGGAGATCGATCCTCAGCTTTCTTTCACCAGAAAGTGAACAAAAGGAAGCCTTGGAATTCTACCACGGCTCTGGAAGATCAAGACGGAACTTACTCTGAAGCTCACAAGCTTATGAAGAGTGGCTTGTCAGATTTTATAGCAATTTGTATTCTGCTCCAGTTAGAACACACGCAGAGGATATGGTTAATTTGAACAAGAAGATTTCTGTTGGGGATAGAGTTATGGTAGATCAGATGGTTACTGATGAGGAGATCAAGGATGCAATGATGATGGCAAGGCCAGATAAGGCTCCAGGTCCTGATCGGTTCCCTGCAAGGTTCTATCAAAAAATTTGGAACATAGTGAAGGAATATGTTTGTAAGGCCATCCAGTACTTTTTTTGGTTCTGTTAAGCTTCCTATGGGGATCAATTCAATTTTTCTTACCATGATTCCTAAGAAGAATAATGGTTTCAATATCATGGATTACACCCATTGGTTTCTGCATTTTTTTGCATAAAATAATTACCAAAGTGTTTTCTAACAGATTGTGTAGAGTTTTGCCCTCTTCGATAGGGATGGAGCAAGCTGCTTTATCAAACAGAGAAGGATTCGTGATAACATAATTTAGCTTCTGATTTGAACAAAGGTTTCAGTAACAAAAGAGGAGATCCTTCCATGGCCATGAAGATTGATCTTAGAAAGGCCTATGACTCAGTGGATTAGGGCTTCATCTTCAGAATTATACAGATGTATGGTTTTAGAGAGAATTGGATCAACTGGGTGAAAGTGTGTTTGTCCACTGCCAAGTTTTCTATCTTGTTTAATGGTGTGCCTGCTAGTTACGACTCTGCATTTAAAGGCCTTAGACAAGGATGTCCTTCTGATTTGAACAAAGGTTTCAGTCACAAAAGAGGAGATCCTTCCATGGCCATGAAGATTGATCTTAGAAAGGCCTATGACTCGGTGGATTGGGGCTTCATCTTCAGAATTTATACAGATATATGGTCTTGGAGAGAATTGGATCAACTGGGTGAAAGTGTGTTTGTCCACTGCCAAGTTTTTTATCTTGTTTAATGGTGTGCCTGCTGCTTACTACTCTGCATCTAAAGGCATTAGACAAGGATGCCCTCTTTCTCTTCTCTTCACTTTTGTTACTGACTATTTTTCTTGTCTAGTGAAGGAGAAAGTCAGAGACAAGGGGTGATTCAGTTGAGAAGTTTAGTTTCAAAAGCTGGGTTAAACATTTGTCATGCTTTTTTGTTGATGACCTTTTTCTGCTGACTAAAGCTGACTTTTTTACTGCTAAAGCAATTTCTGAGGTCTTCAAGGACTTTGAAGAAGTTACTGGTTTACAGATTAATAGAAACAAAAGTTCTTTGATTTTCTCACTTTGTTAAGAGGAAGAGAAGAATCAAGGAGCCCTTGAAGGTAGAGTGGAGTTGGTTAAGACTGTCTTGTTGTCTTTCATTTACTACTGGAGTTTTGTATACAAAATCCCTTGGTCCTGTAGAGTTACCATAAAAAGAAAGCTGAAAAAGTTCATTTGGGGAGGTAATGAAGATGTCAATAAGATGCAACCAAATGTGTTGGAAGATGATCACTAGGCCTACTTCTAAAGGAGGCTTTGGTCTGAGGAAAGTGGAGGATATAGACTTTGGTGCTAAATGTGTCATTGCTTAGGATTTCATTCAAGGAAAAGAGAAACTATGGGTTCAGTTATTTCAAGCAAAGTACCTGCATCAGACTTCTTTGTGGACATTGCAGCCTGCACAGAGTCCTTTGTTGTTTGGAAACAAATTTTTGAAGTCAGGCATTTTATTCTTGATAATTAATCTTACATTCTTGGCACAGGTACAAAGTTTAGTCTCTTATTTGACCCGTGGTGCAATGGGATATCTATTGTGCAATTGGTTGGTTTGAATGCCTGTAGAGGGTTTGACAGAAGCTCCACTGTTTCAACCCTCATTCATGATGGTAGATGGCAATTCCCAGAATTCTTCCCTTCTCAGATTTCAAATGCCATTTGCAGAATTTCTTTGAAGAATGAACCTGACAAAGTTGTTTGGAAGAAGGGTATTTTTTCATTCAAATCTGTTTGGGACTCGGTAAGGAAGAAAGATCAGAAGGTCTTATGGCATAGAGTGGTTTGGAAGTTCTGTAGACCTAGAGCTGCAGTTGCTTCTACTTTGATTATGAGGAATAGGAACCTCTCTTTGGTGAAGTTACAGAGAAGGGATTGTTGTAAGGGGCTTATTTGTTATTGCTTATATAATATTGGGGCTTATGTGTAATTTCTGAAACTTATTAGCATAAATAGAATGTGATGGAAGGATGAAAGAATTCTTTCTCTCTTCCAACCCCCCCCCCCCCCCCCCCCCCCCCCTCGCTCTCTCTCTCTCTCATCCTCGTTCTTCTCTTTTTCTTCTTCTTCTTATACTTTACTCTTGATTTGATTATATCTTAAAGTCAACATGGTAGTAGAGCATGGTTTGTAAAGCTCTAGGTGTGTAGTTGAAACCCTAGGGCAAGTTTGCGTAAATCCTAGTGGGTGTGAAGTGTTTTGAAGAGATTCCAAGATGGAATTTGATTGCAAGGAAGTAGTGTTAATTACATCCACAGTGTTAAAAAAATTTTGGCCCTGTTTTTTATCTGTTGCAGTCTCGATTGGTTTTTTTTCGTGTTCGCGTGGTTCTGCAACAGCAGCTTTTTCTTCGTCATTCGCAATTCTGGTATGGTCTCCTTTGTTGCTTTCTAGAGTTTGTGTTGTGACTGCGTGGTCACTTTTTATGCATCTCAGAAGACGGTGATCTTTCTGGTTGAAGTTTATGTGTTAGAGAAGTGGTTCTCTACATATTTTGTTGCTGCTTTTGTTTCTGAGGATTGTATACCCAGAAACTGTTTGATAAAATGTCTAACTCAGAGGTGACTTCAAAAGAAGTTTGGTCTTCTCCTAGTCTGACTCCAGTATTGGGAGGTAGTAGTGATGACCATCCAGGGCTTTGTATTACGACTGTTAGGCTAGATGAAACGAATTATATGGAGTGGGCTCAATCTACTCGTATGCATATCACTGGTCGTAGGATGATCAACCATATCAAAGGGACTATCACGTAACCTTCCAAGAATGATCCTGAATTCAAAGAGTGAAGTGCAAATAATGCACTAGTTATGGCATGGTTGTTGCAGTCAATGCAGCCACAGATCAGCAAAGGGTTTTTGCTTGTGAAAATAGCTAAAAAACTATGGACGGTTGTAGAAGAGACGTATTCCTCAGTTAGTAATTTTGCAATACTGTATGAACTCCAACAACAGATTTCAAGATTCAAGTAGGAAGATCACACTCTTGCTAAATATTACCACACTCTACGTGGTAAATGGGAAGAGTTAGATCACTACCAAGACTACATACCTATGTGTGCAGCTGATGTTAAAGCATTTCATGTTATGGTAGAAAGGAATCGAATCTATGAGTTATTGGCTAGTCTACATCCGAGATATGAGCATGCTAGGGTACAAGAGTAAGGTAGGTATCCAGCCCCTACATCTGTTAGAAATGTGTTATCGTATATCCAAGGTGAGGAGAGTAGAATAAAGGCTATGTTTGCACCTGTATACACTAAGCCTGAGCCAGAAGTACCATTGTCTGAAAAGTCTGCTCTTGCCACACAACAATGGAACAAACCCAATCCTCCAAAAGGAGGGAAGCAGGATGACAAGAGCAAGTTGAGGTGTGATCACTGTGGAAACATGCTGGAATCTACACGGTCGCCCTACTCAAACAAATGTTAGGTCGAGGCCTGGTCCATTTAGAGGGGTTATCTACGGCACATATTGCAGAACGTGAGACTGCTTCTACTAGTCATGCCTCCTCAGAGCCACCGAGTTCTTTGTCTGGGGCTGAACTTGATGCTCTCCGACATCTACTAGCACAACATGCCTTCATTCCACCTCTAACTTCGCTCAGACAAGTACCTCTCATTCGGCACATCAGGTTTCCACATTATCTGGTGGGCCACCCTGGATCATTGATTCAGGAGCCACTGATCACACGACTAGTATGGCATCTGATTTTTCTTCATACAGTTTATGTTCTGGTAAGGATAAGGTTAGAGTGGCTGATGGCACCTTCACCTCCATTACGGGGAAGGGCACTATTTCTGCCTCTCCTAATCTTACCTTATCCTCTGTTCTTCATGTCCCAAAGTTTACCAATAACCTCCTTTCTATCAGTCACATTACAAAATGATTGAATTGTAGTGTAACCTTTTTTCCATCTCACTGTATGTTTCAGGACTTGGATACGGGGAAGACGATTGGAAGTGGATGTGAGGACAATGGCTTGTATTTGTTGAACGTGAGGCCAACTTCTTATTATGTTGCAAATCAATCTAGTGTTAGGAATAGTAATATCAATAAAGATTTGTTAAAGCGATGACATAATAGACTAGGTCATTTACCTCTTCCTGTTTTGAAGCATGTGCTTCCCCAGTTTGCTTCTATTGAATCTTTTGAGTTCAATTGTGAAACATACATTCTTGCCAAAAAATGTCGTGTTTCTTAACCTACTAGTATTAATAAAAGTACAACTCCTTTACAGCTTGTTCATTCTGATGTGTGGGGTCCTGAATCTACTACTTCATTACTTGGTTTTCGGTACTTTGTTGTGTTTGTTGATGACTTTAGTCGACATACTTGGCTATCTTATGAAAAACCAAAAATGAAGTTCATTCCATTTTTAAAACCTTTCATAGGATGGTATGTACTCAGTTTGGTTGTCCCCACAAAATCCTTCGATCTGATAATGAAAGAGAGTTTATGTATGGTGGTCTTGCCTCATTTTTTGCTAATAACAAGATTATCCATCAAACCTCCTGTGTCGACACACCACAACAGAACGATGTAGCTGAAAGAAAACAGAGTCATATTACGGAGGTTACCCGTTCTCTTCTAATTGGGATGGAAGTGCCTAAAAGTTATTGGACTTATGCAACCTTAACAACTACATACCTTATCAATCGTATGCCTTCTACGGTTCATGGCTATCAATCCCCCTTCTTTGTTTTACACCATAACATTGCCTTGTTTACTGTCCCTCCGAAAGTGTTTGGTTGTGTTTGTTATGTTCACATTCATCATCGCAAGGACAAAATGGACCCTAAGGCAATCCGATGCTTATTTCTTGGATACTCCGCCACTCAGAAAGGGTATCGGTGTTATACCCTACCATATGTCGTCGCCTTGTCTCCATGGATGTTACATTCTTTGAGTCTATTCCTTTTTTTTCCACTACTCGGGATTCTCTACAGGGGGAGACTACTATACAAGTAGAGAATATGCCGTCCATTCAGAGGGAATGCCCCCTTCCTTTGCCTGTTCCCATTCAGGGGGAGCTTCTTACTGAGGTGCCTACGTCTAGTCCTCCTACCATTAATGATTTTCAGCAAGGAAAGCAGCCAATTGTCTACACTAGGAGGGCAAAACAAGTCATTGACTTGCCCCAGGACTAAGAAGTCTCCCTCGATCCAGGTAAAATTCCTCAATTGACATTGATACTCCTGATTCTTTTCCCAATAGCATTCATGTTCATCTTGATGTCCTTATTGCCTATCGTAAAGGTGTTCGTAGCTGTAAAAAACATCCCATATCTCAGTTTGTATCCTATAATGCCTTATCTCCAACATATCGTGCTTTCACTTCGTTTATCACCTCTGTATATGTTCCTTCTAGTGTTTTAGATACTCTCAGCCAAACTCCATGGAAGGAAGCCATGCTTGAAGAGATGAAGGCCCTTGAGAAGAATGGTACTTGGGATATTGTTCCATTACCTAGGGATAAGAAACCAATAGGCTGCAAATGGGTCTACACAATAAAGTATCATGCAAACAATTGAGAGATATAAAGCCCGGTTAGTTGCAAAGGGCTTCACTCAGACCTATGGGATTGATTATCCGGAATCATTTGCTCCAATTGCCAAGATGAACTCTATGTGTCCTTCTTTCTTTGGCAGCTAATTTGAATTGGCCTTTACATCAGCTGGATGTAAAGAATGTTTTCCAAAAAGGTGACTTGGAGGAAGAGGGGTATATGACTGTGCCACCAGGGTTTAAGCTTGCCAATCGTCAGAATTTAGTGTGCAAGCTGAATAAAGCCTTGTATTGGTTAAAGCAGTCGCCACGTGCTTGGTTTAAGAGGTTTAGCACTGCTGTGAAAAGAGTAGAAAAGAGTAGGGTACACACAGAGTCAGGCAGATCATACTCTCTTCATCAAGAAGCACCAGGGCTGCACCACTGCCTTTATTGTATATGTTAATGATATTGTTATCACTGGAAATGATTCAGAAGAGATTCATCAAATGAAATCATTCTTGGAGACAAAGTTCGAGGTTAAAGACCTCGGATTATTGAGATACTTTCTTGGCATCGAGGTGTGTAGATCGAAGAAAGGGGTATTCATTTCTCAACGGAAGTATTTGTTAGATTTGTTGGCTGAAACAGGCAGGCTTGGAGCTAGACCTAGTGATATTCACATTGAGCAGAACCATAGAGTTAATGATATAGATAGAGACCCATTAGTGATGTGAAAAGATTTTAGCAATTGGTTAGGAAACTAATTTACCTATCTCTCACGCACTCGGATATTGCCTACACTGTTAGTGTGATTAGTCAGTTTATGCATCCCCCACATACACCTCACCTTAAGGCAGCTCATCATGTTCTTCACTACCTCAAGGGTTGTAACGACCCACTCCACCACATGGTATGATATTGTCTGCTTTGGGCCTAAAGCCCACACGGTTTTGCTCTTGGGTTTTACCCCAAAAGACCTCGTACCAATTGGAAATGACACCACCATATATAAGCACTTCACATTTCCCTTACCCAGGCGATGCAAGATTGTGCACCCGTAGCTCACTAAGTGTGGTAGTCTGCCAGTGCCTCGCACCCACCCACAAGGTCGCCACAATCACCCTCCCTTTGGGGCATAACGTCCTTGTTGGCCACACTTCCGACTGGTCAGGCTCTAATACCATTTGTATTTTGTAACAACCCTTACCTTAGCCAGACACAATATTGTCCACTTTTGGATCCCTCAGACCAAAGACTTCCCAAGGGGTCACCTATCTTGGTATTACTCTAGCTTAAGCACGCTTAACTCCGAAATTCTAGTAGGTTCACGGCCATCACAGCTTTAAAACGCGTTGTATCATAGAAGGGTGTTGAATGGACATATAGCACTTGCCCCCATCCATACCTAGGCGATATGAGGTTGTGCACCTGTAGCTCACCCAGTTTTGTAGCCTACTAGTGCCACCTGCACACGCTCACACACACCCGCCCACAACGTCACCATAATCACCCCCCCCCCCCTCCTTTGTGGCAAATTTTGTGGGCGGGTGCGAGGCACTGGATACTACACTGGGCAAGCTATGGGTGCACAATCCCACATTGCCTCGGTAAGAGAAAGGTGAAGTGATTATATGTAGTGGTGTTATCTCCAATTGGTATGAGGTCTTTTGGGGTAAAGCCCAAGAGCAAAACTGTGCGGGCTCAGGCCCAAAGCGGATAATATCATACCATGTGGTGGAGTGAGTCGTTACACGTGGTATCGGAGCCCTAGGTTTGAATAGCGAGGACACAAGGACGTTGAGCCCCAAAGGCGAGGTGATTGTGGCGACCTTGTGGGCGGCTGTGTGGGAGCGTGTGCAGATAGCACCAGTAAGCTACAACACTAGCCGAGTTACAGCTGCACAATCGCACATCGCCTGGGTGTGGATGGGGCAAGTGCTATATATAGATTCAACACCCTTCTATGACACAACACATTTTAAAGTCGTGATGGCCATGAACCTATCAGAACTCCGGAGTTAAGCGTGCTTAACCTGGTGTAGTACTCATAGGTGACCCCTTGGGAAGTCTCTGGTCCGAGGGAGCCAAAAGTGGAGAATATTGTGTTTAGCTAGGGTAAGGGTTGTTACAAGACTTCACCTGGTAAAGGGATATTATTTGGCCGTAATGGCCACTTGCGTGTTGAAGCCTATACTGATGTTGATTGGGCAAGGTCTGTGACAGATCGACAATCTGCTTCAGAATATTGCACATTTGTTGGAGGTAATCTTATTTCATGGTGAAGTAAGAAACAATATGTTGTAGCTAGATCTAATGCAGAGGCTGAGTTCAAATCCATGGCACACAAAGTTTGTGATTTGTTATGGCTACAAACGATGTTGGGTGAGTTGGGTTGTTGTTAGCATATATGATATCCACGATTTATGGAATGACTTTCCATAATAGCATAGATTTGACTATGCATATGTTAGCATATATGATAGCCACGATTTATGGAATAACTTACCATATTAGCAGAGATTTGATTATGTTATAGAATATGTAATAGAATATGCTCTAGAATATGTTGTGAGTTAATTTAGATTTGATTTAGTTTCCTTTCTTGTAATATAAGCATGTGCTCTTTTTATCTATAAATACTAGAGCTGTGAATGAGTGATTCATCTCATTCAAGCCTTTACACAATTCTCTCCTTTTTTCTTCTTTTTATTTCTACTTGGTATCAGAGCCAACACCTTTCCACACCTTTCAATAGCCTTGCTAATTGTGCAACCACCACCTTAGGATGTTTGTGACATCGTGTGACGTAGCCTACACATGTTTTTCTGTGTTGCTGTTTTGTGATCGAAAACAATTTTTTATTGTCATGTGACAGATTATGGCAGATTCAGGGTCCTCGATTGTTGATTCCCTTAGCTCAAGTTCTGTACATGGTGGTGCCATTTTTCCCACCAACTCATCAGAAAATCCAGGACTTCAAATCACCATAGTGAAGTTGGATGGTTCCAACTATTTGATTTCGGCACAGTCTGCCAAGATGTTCATTGGTGGCAAAAGCAAGATTGGCTTATATTACTAGTTCTGAGAAAGAGCCAGCTGAGTCAGAGAACGCTATGATTATGTCTTGGCTAGTCAATTTGATGCAACCAAACATACCTGTTGGCTATATGTTTATGAAGACTACTACGCAGATTTGGGATACAGTTCAACGCACTTATTCTCAAAGGCAGAATAATGCACGGATTTTCTAACTAGGGCGAGATATCACCAAGATTTCTCAGGATGACTTGATAGTTTCAGGTTACATCGCCAAGCTTCGTGCTATTTGGGAGGAGATGTCATATTATAATTCCTTCCACTCTTGGAAGGATCCAGATGATATAGTTTTATATGCAAGGAATATGGAGAAGAATCGAGTATTTCAATTCTTGCCAGGTTGAACGACGAGTTTGACTATGCTCGTGTTCATTTATTGGGCTTATCTCCATTCCTTACTCTTGAGGATGTATACTCCTATGTGTTGTCAGATGAGAGCCATCGAACTCATCCATTAGGTGTTGCTTCTGTTGATTGTTCTGCTATGGCAGTTCGGGTTCCCAACCTTTCAGAAAGTGCACCATCCCAATCAGTTCAGAGCTCTACCACCGGTCCTCCTCTGGGACGACAATGCGGACAGTCTGACCATTGCGGAAAAATTGGTCACATCAAATCTCGTTGTTATGCTCTACATGGACGCCCACCGCAACAGAAACAATAGCCTCGATCCTCTACACATTCTGTCACACAACCAGCCTCGTTGTCAACTCCTGACAAATATGCCTCTACATCTTCTGCCACAGTTACCATAACTCAAGCTGATTTAGACAAGTTCAAACAATTCTTCAACCAAATGCAGGCATCAACTCAGCCAACCTCCACTTATGCCCACTTAGGTACTATTACATTTGCACATAGCGTATCTACATCTTCAACACCATGGCTCATTGATTCTGGTGCTTCAGACAATATGACTGGTACGTCCTCATTCTTCCAATCTTATAGTATCTGCTCTGGCCATCGCAAGGTACACCTTACGGATGGCTCTCCATCTTGCATTGATGAGAAGGGTCACATATCAGTTACTCCTTCATTAACTTTGTCAGATACACTTCATGTTCCATAGTTGACTACAAATCTTATTTCTATTAGTAGCGTTACCAAACAATTAAATTGTAGCGTAACGTTCTTTCCATCTTATTGTATTTTTCAAGATCTGGTGTCAAATCGGACGATTGCCAGTGGTCACGAAGTGGACGGTCTATATCTGTTGGATGCTCCTTTGTCACCTCAAGCACATTCCACATCATTTTCTAATTTTGTTTCATCTAATAAAGCCCAGCTTATGCGTTGGCACATGCGTTTAGGACATAGATCTTTCAGTTATTTAAAACATTTATTTCCTTCCTTATTTTGTAACGTAGCAGTGTCAGATTTATCCTACGAGACATGTCATATGGCTAAACATGTTCGTTCCAATTACCCTGCTAGTAGTAATAAATCTGCTTTAACACCTTTTGATCTTGTTCATTCAGATGTGTGGGGTCCTTACCCAGTTACTTCTAGTCTTGAATTTCGATATTTCGTGTTGTTCATTGATGATCATAGTCGTGTTACATGGGTTTATCTTATGAAAACCAAAAATGAGTTATACACCATTTTTAAAAATTTTATGATAATGGTTCAGACTCAATATGGTCGTACCATTAAAAAATTCAGATCTGACCAGGAAGGTACAGCGGTTATGTACAGAATTTGGAATTAAGCATCAGATGGCTAATGTTAAAACTCCTCAACAGAATAGCCGTTCTGAGAGAAAGAATCGCCACATCCTTGACTTAGCCAGAGCAATTTGCATTGGCATGAATGTTCCCCAGTCATTTTGGGGAAATGCAGTTCTTACAGCTGTTTACATCATTAATAGAACTCTTTCTAGGGTTCTTAACTTTGCAGCCCCACTCTAAATCTTACATCCCAATTCATCTGTTTTTTTGATTCCTCCGCGAGTCTTCAGGTGTGTGTGCTTTGTTCAACAGTTGGGGCAGACTCTTACAAAGCTTGACCCTAAAGCTTTGAAGTGTGTGTTTTTGGGCTATTCTCACTCTCAAAAAGGTTATATGTGTCACCATCCTCCCAGTCGTCGACGGTTTATATCCATGGATGTTTCTTTCTTTGAGCATACACCATACTATAGTGGTTCAGTTGGTTCTCAAAGTGAATAGTTCCCATTGAATATAATGGATGATCACCTTCTTCCGTCTTCAACTCCTCTACCGTCTTCAACTCCTCTACCGTTACTTGTTTCGTCTTCTATAATTCCTCCTCATGATACCCCTTTAGCAGGGGGAATTGTTCCTTTTGCACAAGTTTATAGTCGAAGACAATAGGTACAAGCTTCTACTCCCACGATCGACTGCCTTGTTCCTTTGGCATCAGCTTTGCTCTTCGAAAGGGTAAACGTTCTTGTACATACCCTATTTCTAATTTTGTTTCTGATTATGCTCTCTCACCCTCCTATCGGAGTTTTCTTATTTCTGTTGCCTCGGTTCCTCTTCCTTCATTTGTTGTAGATGCACTAGCACAACCTCAATGGCATGATGCTATGACAAAACTACAAGCACTTGAGAAAAATCAGACTTGGGACATGGTTCTGCTTCCTATTGGACGAAAGGTTGTGGGTTGTCGTTGGGTGTTTATAGTTAAGCATAATCCAGATGAGTCAGTTGCTCATTACAAGGCCCAGTTAGTTGCCAAAGGGTTATGCTCAAACTTATGGCATAGATTATCAGGAGACTTTTACCCCTGTTGCCAAGATGAATACCATCCATGTATTATTTTCTGTTGCCGCAATTTGATCTTGGCCTCTATATCAGTTAGATGTCAAGAATGTCTTTCTCAATAGTGATTTGCAGGAGGAGGTGTACATGGTTCCTCCTCCGGGCTTTCGTTCTCCTGCTCATTCTGGTATGGTACGTCGTCTTCGTCGTTCTCTGTATGACCTCAAGCAGTCTCTTCGAGCTTGGTCTGATCGCTTTGGCACTGCCATGCTCAAGTTTGGTTTCCATCAAAGTGCAGCTGATCATACCTTATTTTTACGCCATGCAGGCGGTAAGACAGTTGTTCTCATTGTGTATGTCGATGATATTGTTCTTCCCGGCGATGATACTACCGGAATTGCCGAGGTTAAGAGCTATCTTGGCCGTCAGTTTAAGAATAAGGATCTTGGCCCCTTATGGTACTTTCTGGGCATTGAGGTGGCTCACTCCAAGGCTAGTATTTTCATCTCTCAACGCAAGTATGTTCTTGGCTTGCTTTCTGTTTCTGGTCAGCTTAGCGCTCGTCCTACTGATACTCCGATTGAGCAGAATCATCGGTTGGCTGATTCTGAGGTGGAGTTGTTGTCAAATGTTGGTCTATATCAGCAACTTGTGGTGAAGCTCATCTATTTATCCATGACTCGACCTAACATTGCTTATGCCGTGAGTGTCGTGAGTCAATTCATGCACTCTCCTCGTACCCCTCACCTTGATGCAGCTATTCGGATCCTTCGCTATTTAAAAGGGTGTCCGGGCCGTGGTATTTTGTTTGCCAATCATCGTCACATATGTGTTGAGACTTGGACAGATACTGATTATGCTGGATCAATTTCAGATAGGAGGTCAACTTCGGGTTATTGTACCACTGTTGGTGGTAACTTGGTTACTTGGCATAGTAAGAAGCAGGATGTTGTCTCTCGATCTAGTGCAGAGGCAGAGTATAGGGCTATGGCACTTGGGGTATGTGAGTTGCTATGGCTGAAAACCTTGATGACAGACTTGGGCCTTCCAGTGTCACTTCCATTCTCACTCTACTGCGATAACAAGTCTGCTATTAGCATAACAGCAAATCCCGTTCAGCATCACAGGACTAAGCATATAGAGGTGGACCGTCACTTCATTCGAGAGAAGATCATCTCTGGTCAAATTTGCACTCCATTTGTCACAAGCTCTCAACAGCTTGCAGACATTCTTACAAAGGGCGTAAGCAAGATTGTATTTGAGAATCTCAAATGCTTTTACCGTTTTGATGACCCATTAAATAAATTTTCTAATCAAAAGTTTTGTACAATGACCATTACATTATACCTTTTTTTAATAAAAATGCAATATCTTACTTATATCTTAAATTTAATAATTAACTTTTTTCACATGGATCACTTCCATAATTGTCAAGTTTTTGAATGTTTGGAGACAAGAGACAGTTTCTTGAAATTTTATTTGAATGTGATTTGACCAGTCAGTTAATCCTAATTAGGTGGATGGATAAAGCTCAAAAAATAAAAATAAAAATAAAAATAACAATAAACCAGAAGGGTATTATGGTCTATTATGTTTTGTGATTGACAAATTAATCAAGGGCATTATAGTAAATGGGTATCATACCAATGATTGAGAACAAAACCTTGAGAGAAACTGTTGGAGAACGTGCACAGGGTGGTTGTTCGCGGATGTGGCATGACCAAGCAACTTGGTTAGGTCCCCACTATCGACGTGTGCAACAGAGAGGCGTGAGCTGTCACGACGTGCGTGGTAGGCGACAATGGCCCTCCCCAGGAAATCGTACGGCCCATTTTTTATGGTAGGAAACATCAGGGCCGTCCATTTGGGGCCCCAATCAATTTTCCACGTTTAAGAGTGGACTGAGATTAATCAGGATTTTGTGGGTGATACGTTGTATTCAATGCTGGCTTTGTTTGAAAGTAACCAAAATGGTGCCCTCTTATTTGGGTTCCGACTCCATGCATGGCATGTGCATTTCCATTCATGTACTACATAGCTAGAGCATGGCCACATGGCAGTGAGATATTGGGTAAATACGTTCAGGCCCCATGACTAATCATACATTGTGATTTCTTATGAACATGAAAAAAGAATATTGGTGGTACAGGTAAAAAGTTATCAAAAGATATTAAAAAATTATCAGTATTTTGTTTTGGACTACTTAAGACATTTGGTTTTAATTAAGCTCAAAACACTCTTCAATAATAATAATAATAATAATTATTATTATTATTATTATTATTTTTTGACACCACTCTTCAATTATTAAGTAGTTGTAATACATAATTCTAACCATCAAATCCACGTATCAAGTTTTGGCGTTTAAAAAGGCGAGGGGGCAAGGCACGTGGCACATAAACATAAAACATTAACTGAAATATGAGTACTGCTAAATTTTTTAATTATTATTATTTTTTTTTACAAGGCAAGAAGGGTTAGAAGTTAGATTAGTAAGTGCAAAGAGTCGAAACCTGGCACTCCCAAAATTCACCGAAGACACTAACCACTAAGCTATCGAGGCATCTGCAGTAATGCTAAATAGAAGAATAGTGATACTTATATCCATAATGTCTTAAAAGTGAAGTACTATAATTTAATGATTATAAGTGGTTAGCATTGCCCACAATCCAGTTCAACATGATCGGACAAAGCACATTGAAGTCGATCAACACTTCATTAAGGAAAAGCTTTGTCTTGGGTTGATTTGTACTCCATACATCAACACACATGATCAAGTTGCTGATGTTTTGACTAAGGGTGTGAGCAAGACTTGCTTGCAAAATATGTTAGTCAAGCTGGGTATGATAGATATCTTTGCACCAGCTTGAAGGGGAGTGTTGTCAGGGACTTATTTGTTATTACTTATATAATATTGGGGCCTATGTGTAATTTCTGAAACTTATTAGTATAAATAGAATGTGATGGAACGACGAAAGTATTCTTTCATTCTCTCTCTTTCCTGATCTCTCTCTCTCTTTTTCTCTCATCCTCTTTCTTCTCTTTTTCTTCTTCTTCTTCTTATACTTTACTCTTGATTTGATTATATCTTAAAGTCAACAGGGTTTGCATCTTACTTCTGTTTGTCATTGTTTGGATATAGCTGATAGTAATGAGCACAAGGCCATTTGGGAGAAGCTGTTCCAACTGACTGGTACTCCTTTGCCTCAGGTTACTAGTCTGCATCAGTTGATCTCTTGGTCATGTAGCAGCCACTCAGAATAAGTCAATTTCATCTTCCATTGTCTCTGTCATCCTTGCTACTACTCTCAGGAAGATTTGGAAAGAAAGAAATTCTACATTCCACTTGGATCACAAGGATACTCCAGAGGGGGCAACCCTCTCATCATTTGGGAAGTTATGACAGTTCTGAAGCTTTCAGCAGAAGACTTTGTTATTTTATTCTCTTGAGCTATCATGTTTTTAGTCTTTTTGTTTTTGTTGCTTATTGCTTTGTAATGGAAATGGCCCTTCTCCATTTCCTTTTCTTATTTTTAAGGGGTATGCCCCCCTTCTTGTCTCTTGTACTAATGTTCTTCCTTTAATACACATCTCATCCAGAAAATTTAAAAAAAAAAAAAAGCGGTGCGGATTTGTGCAACAAGTTTCAAAATGACATTTTTGCTAAAACATCACCTCGAATCCAAGGTTCGAGTATTGCCCAATTTTTTTTTAATTATCAAAAAAAAGTTTTAAAATGACATTACTGCACAATTATTGTAAAAAGTCTGATGACACACATTTAATAAAAGGTAAACAAACCTTACTTTGCACACAAAGAAGAAAATTCATTTTCAGAAAGAAAGAAGTAACTTGTAGTCTGAAGTTGAGAGAATGGTAATAATTTTGATGACTGCTACCATTTAGTCGAAGAAATGTCAGATTTTGGGAAGACATATGGTGTGGGCATTTGGTTTTGGCCCGTAGGTTCCTGCTTATGTATCGAATTGCTGTGAATAGAGATGCTTTAGTTGCTGATTTTTATCGTCTTGATAATGGTAGGGTGATTTGGGATTTACGGTTTCGTAGACAGTTCCATGATTGGGAACTAGTGGAGGTTGCAGATCTTTTGGCTTTCATTTATAGTCAGATGGTGGTCAGGGTGGGCATGGATGAGATGGTGTGGGTAGGTGCCTCGAGAGGGGTGTTCGAGGTCAAGTCTTTCTATTTTAGTATGGTGGAGCTTCTTGGCCTTGTTTTTCCTTGGAAATCTGTTTGGAGGCCGAAGCACCACTGAAGGAAGCTTTTTTCTCGTGGACAGCTGCTTTGGGAAGCATCCTCACTATTGATAATCTTAGAAGAAGAAGTCAAGTTGTGGTAAACAGGTGCTACATGTGTAAGAAAACCGGGGAATCTGTCAACCATCTTCTTATTCATTGCTCGGTGGCAAGGGATGTTTGGAGCATGTTTTTGGTTGCTTTAGGTATTCCATGGGTGTTCTCAGATTCTACGGTTGACTTGCTTGAGACTTGGAGATCGTGTACAGTGGAGAGCCGAGTCAGAAATGCTTGGAGGGCCACTCCCTTGTGTATATGGTGGGGTTTGTGGCGAGAGAGAAATAGGAGATACTTTGACGGTGTGGAGTCTCCTATTTGAGCCATTAAGTATAGTATTCTTTCTTCTTTGTTCTTTTGGGTGGATGGGCGGGATTGTATATCAGTGGATTGTCTTTTGGATTTTGTTGATAGCTTGAAACTTCAGTGTCGTCTTGGATGGCAGTTGTTTGATATGGGAGCGCTGCCCGTTTCAGCGTATTTATAAAATCTTTTCATTATCTATCAAAAAAAAAAAAAAGTTTATGCATCAATTCAAAAAATTAGATTTAAAAAAAAAAAAAGAAGACTGAAGTTATACTATAACTCCTACCTACTTGGCTTGGATCGCTGTAGACTTCAACGAAGTCACCACCACACATAGAAAAGCCTTCAGTAATCCCTGCACTGTTTTCCAAGGCAAGCCAGTGATAAAGTGAGCACTCGAACAGTACAGATATGGATAGTGGTCGCAAAAGCATGGAACAAATACAATAACATGGTCCACAAAAATTTCCAAAAAAAATGGGCTACTTGCCCAGCTGATTACCTCTCAAATTCTAAAATTACAAATATAATCTTCCATTTAATGCCATTGTAAGGGAAACCAGAATTTTGGCATCAAATGGAACTCATTTACAATAACTGGTAGAGAAAATGTAAAGGAAATTGAAGACATTGAACCAATGTTGCCATCCTGCTTTACAAAAACTGAGATCTAAATTATTTACACAGCTATCAAGTTGTATAAAACCAACTCTTCAAGATTGCCGACTTATTTATTAAGCCATTGGGGGCTCCAAAAATTATGAAACCACACTAGATACACCACCACCCGAAAAAAGAAAAAACAGAATATTGAATATGTAAATCAACTAGTTAGGACTTGGTGTCCTCTTCTTAGAAAAATGTCATGTCAACAATCAAAATCATCGAGTTGTAATTTTGTTAAATTTACATGGACTCATCAAAAATTGGTGAAGTAGCTGGTATTTAAATATGTGTATGACCAACGGGCCAGTGGCTTAGCGGTATCAGTCTCTTACTTCCCAAAGGGAGGTCAATAATTCAAGTCTCAATAGAGACATGTGTGCAAGTATCAACTAGGGGAAAAAAAAAAAAAACACCAAAGGGCCAGTGGCCTAGCGGTTTCAGCCTCTTACTTCCCAAAGGGAGGTCAGGGGTTCAAGTCTCAGAAGAGACGTGTGTGTGAGTACCAACTAGGAAAAATATATATATACATATATATATATGTGTGTGTGTGTGTGTGTGTGTGTGAGTGTGTGTGTGTGCGTATGGAGTATATGCCTGACATGTATCTAACAAGCAGATCAATTAAGAAATATTTATCTATAATTATGCACGATATTCTATGTTTCTTTTGCTTCAAAACAAATGTAAACATTTTTTTACTTTACAAAATTAATGAATTAAGTTGATAAGTAAAGAAAAATATTAAAACAATATTGTGTCCCCGTTTCCTTAGTTTTGGGCATTTGGTAAATCCAATGCTTCAACACATACTAGCACCCTAACACATACCCAAGTCTATATAACGACATAAAGTAGATTTTATTTAGTTTTGAACTTTGTTTATGCACCGGTACATTCCTTGTAAAAGAGTTATGCACCAATACATGCTTTAGTAGTGACAAGAAGTTGGAGTTTTTAACTTAAAAAAGGATTCGATGTTAGACTTGGAAAAGGGTTTCTAAATTATTTAAAGTCTCTTAGGGAAAAAGAGATGTATTGAGCACACAAACCTATTTGAGCAATTGAGAATTAAGATTGAACGTCTTTGTTCACTGATCATCTTCCTTAGTGCCAAGATTGAAAATTCTAATGAACAACGCCAGTAGTTCGGTTCATAGTTACTTCATGCTCATGTATGAGACCTTGGGCGATGATCACTATATAAAGAAGGCAAACCACAAAGAGTTATTGTGTTGACTATAAGTGGCGGCTAGAATTACAGAACGAGTGTTTGAGGATTAATTGAAGTTATACATGGTGATGTATAGAAATAGTGGGAATGCCATGGGTCGAAGGTAAATCAACTTTCACGGGATTCTACGAGCAAAGTATGCCTTGAATGGTATTGAGCTCATAATTGAGTCCCATGGCTTTTCCCGGTTTGGATTCTCTACATGAAATTTCTGGTGTCTTCTTTACTGCTTTTAATTTATTGTTGGTTGATTATATGAATGCTTGGTTCAATGCATAGATTAGTTAAAGTTAATTTATAATAAAAGTAGGAAGAAACTTATTCAACCGATAAGCTTTACTTTCAGTCAGTAGCAGAGTAGGTTACTTATCTCATGACTTTGATTGTTAATATTTTATTGGACTAATTGCACAAAACACCCCTTTGGTATGCACTATGGCGTACTACATGGGTGTTTTGTGTAATTAATCCAATAAAATCTTTGATTGTTCGAGTCTTTGATAAATTCAAATTACTGGAAAAACAAGATATAGTTGATTTATCTATACGCGCGCACACACAAAACAAGGTCGTTTGCAAAGGCAGATAGACTACGTTGGCTGTACGCTGGAGGTGAGTCCATTGTCCTACCAGTGCCAGAGACGAGAGAGTTATGCTTCAAAGTAAAGGAAAGGTTTTTTGGTAGAGGCATGATGCTCTTCAGACTTGTCTTGTAAGGAAGTTTGACAAACCAGTAGGGCCAACGGAAAGAACAGCTGAGTGGGCTTCTCAAGCATGGAAAGTGGCCAGCAGCGTGGGGATGTTGATGTTGCCGGATACTTTGTTACTCTTTCAATTGTCGTTGCATGCCAAGGCAATTAGAGTCCTTCTGGAAGGGAAGAGGTCGTGGGGTGATGCAACCCTAAGATTGGATGTTTGGTGTTTTAGGGTTCGTTGTTCAGGCATATTGAAGGGGAGAAGAGAGCAGCGGATGCTATTGTATTGGTTACCACTCCAAGTGTGGTGTGATTCCCAGTTTCAAGCTATTAGAGACACGTGGGGGGTTTAAAATGGTAGAGGCTGACGCTACATGACATGCTTCGAATGTCACAATCACTATTAGTGAAGGCGACCACATTCCAGACTTTGTATTGCAACACTTCCCTCCACTTGATTATTGTTGTATAACGGTTGGTGTAGGTGTTCACTTAGCAAAGAGAGACAAGCATGTGAAGCTTTGTAAAGGTTTCCTCTCCACCCGTGAAGGATAGTGCTATTGTGGATTGGAATCTTCGAGAGGTGTTCTCGAGTCATGGGCGCAGATGGGGTGCCAAACCACATTATGACTCGGTGTTCCTTGTGTTTGCATCTCACTACCCGTATCTCTCTTTTATCTTCAGCTTGTTTATTATTTGTTTGCTTATGTTGAAATTTCATTTTAATCAAGTTAGTCGAAAATTTTCCTATCAATTTGCCAAAAGACCCAATTCACCTCCCCCCAACCAAAAAACCCCTCTTGGGCCATTGTTTGGACAACAGGGGTGTTTGGGAAATGGGAAGTCTTCCTGCCTCCAAATTTTTTGTTAATTATTGAATTTGTTCAGTCATTCTACTATTTATTAAGCTTGTGGACAGTTGAAGATCAAGTGAAATATGTTGACAGATTGTGTTTATCACTTCTTGGAAGACTGGTGCATTTACTACAGTGCCACTTGGTTTGGGGGCTTGACAGTGCCCCATTAAGAGGTCGACAAGGTTCTAACTTTTTCTTTGGGAAATAATCTAGTATTATTCCAAATAAGAAAATCAACTACACATGCTTCAAGAGATCATATTTATGGGGAAATTATTAGATCGAAAACAAGAAAACAAAGTAAAATGGAAGCTTGCTAAATGCTTTGGGGAAAGAAAAGGAAAAGGGCAGTGGTTCTTCAAATTTTGCTTGGGGTGGAGCAGTGTGCCTTTGTTAAGGGCAGAAAAATACAAGAGGCATTAATTATGGCACATGAACTGGATAGAAACTTTAACAGTCCCAGGCATCCTTCTGTGGCCATGAAGGTGGACATAAAGAAGGCACATGGGGAGTTTTTATTCAAGGCTCTTAATGGTTATGGTTTTAGTGAGAGGTGGATTTCTTGGCTCTCAACTATTTTTCATTCTACAAGAAACTCTATTTTAATTAATGGTACAGCTGCTGGCTTCATACAACCTGGTAGGGGCCTTAGACAGGGCTGCCCCCTATCACCACTACTATTCACACTGTAACTGAACATTTGTCAAAAAATTTAGATGATGCAGTTCAAAGGAAAGATCTTACAGTCCTCCGCTCTGCAAACAAAATTCAGTCCTCCTTGTGCCACATATTTTTTGCAGATGATCTCTTGGTGGCTTGTAAAGCTTCAATTCATAGTGCTAGAACACTGTTTACTATTTTAGAAAGTTTGAGGAGCTCACAGGTCTTCAAGTAAGTCACCAGAAGAGCAGTATTTTGTTTTCTAGAGCAGTCTGAAGGGAAAATGCTATAGTGGAGCTTCTGCACTGTAATGAGGATACTTTTCCTATTATATACTTGGGGCTCCCTTTGTGTCCCAGTGGGCTTAAAAGATCTCATTGCAAGGATCTGATTGACAAGATCTCCAATAAGATTTTCTGCAGGAATGCAAAGCTTCTCTCAGTGGCAGGCAAGTTGTAATTACTTAAGGCTGTGGTAACTCCTATTTTTCTGTACTGCTGTAGTATATATAACATCCCTGTTGCTGTCACTAATCAGATTCAGAAGTTGTGTAGGGACTTCTTATGGGGCAGTAAGGATCATGATAGGAAAATGCATTTACTAGTTGGGATATGACCACAAGAACCAAAAAGGAAGGTGGGTTGGGACTTAGAAAATTAATGGATATCCAAGTGGCTTCCAAATGTGTTCTTGCCTGGGAGTACTTAGCTGGTAAAGACAGACTATAGGCGTCTTGGTTTAAACATAGATATGCCCCTCATGCTAATTACTGGAATGTGATTCCTAGAGATTCCTATTCTGTTATTTGGAAATCTTTGGTGGCAAGACATCATGTTGTTGAATGTAGGTTTTCAAATTGGACATGGACAGTCGGTTCTTCTTTTTCATGATCCTTGGTGCGGAGGCCAAACAATTGCCCAGAAATTTGGTCTTAGGATGGTTAGGAGGTTGCATTTCTCCAAAAATTCAACTTTGAACCATTTGGTGCTAAATAGAGAATGGAATTTACAGTTGTTGCAGGATGAGGCTGTTCAACCTTTCAGGGATTATGTTAACTCTGTTACTATCCATACCAGTGAGGACAAGCTTTTGTGGGATGGAGGTAAATTTTCTTTCAAAAATGCTTGGAACTGCTGTAGGTCTGCTTGTGAGGAAGTTCAGTGGTATATCGATGGTCAACTACAGCTGTTTTTGTGATGTTGGATAGGTTACCCTCTATGTGTAATTTGCAGAGAAGAAATTGCAGCTGGCTCCTAGGTTCTCTTTATGTCAGAAGGATAGTGACATAGGGACCATCTTTTTGTTTCCTGTCCATTTGCTCAGGCTGTTAGCATATATGATATCCACGATTTACGGAATGAATTACCAAAATAGCAAAGATTTGACTATGCATATGTTAGCATATATGATAGCCAAGATTTATAGAATGACTTACCATATTAGCAAAGATTTGATTATGCCATAGAATATGCTTTAAAATATGTAGTGATTTGATTTAGATTGTTTCTTTTCTTGTAATATGAGCATGTGCTCTTTTTATCTATAAATACTAGAGCTGTGAATGAGTGATTTATCTCATTCAAGCCTTTACACAATTCTCTCCTTTTTTCTTCTTTTTATATTTCTACTTGATATCAGAGCCAACACCTTTCAGAAGCCTTGCTACTTGTGCGACAGCCACCTTAGGCTGTTTGTGACATCGTGTGACGTTGCCTACACATGTTTTTCTGTGTTGCTGTTTTGTGATCAGGTATTTTTAAGTTTTACAATTTCTTTTTTAGTCTTCTAGGGTTGGGTAAATTGGGATAGTTGGTCTCCAACACCTAGAAGGGCTTGGGTAAAAATAAAAAATAAAAACTAGTCTACAAAGAGGTTCCGGATATTAAGGAGGAGGTTGTTTGGCTATATGTTAGCGGGCAGCGCTCCTTAAAAAGAGAATGTATTTGGATTTTTCGAAAATGGTCTGAGGAGACATTGTTATTGTTTATGGTCTGAGGAGACCCTTTGATTTATTAATAGAATTTGTATTGTTTATGGAGTTTTTGATTGTCGTGTGACAGATTATGGCAGATTCAGGGTCCTCGACTGTTAATTTTCTTGGCTCAAGTTTTGTGGGTGGTGGTGTCATTTTTCCCACCAACTCATCAGAAAATCCAGGACTTCAAATCACCACAGTGAAGTTGGATGGTTACAACTATTTGATTTGGGCACAGTTTGCCAAGATGTTCATTGGTGGCAAAGGAAAGATTACCTTTATTACTGGTTCTGAGAAAGAGCCAGCTAAGTCAGAGAAGGCATATCCACAGTGGTTTGCAAATAACGCTATGGAGATGTCTTGGCTAGTCAATTCGATGCAGCCAAACAAAGCTATTGGCTATATGTTATGAAAACTACTAAGCAGATTTGGGATTCAGTTCAACACACTTATTCAGTTCAGCCAACCTCCACTTATGGCCACTCAGGTACTATTGTGTACGCATATAGAGTATCTACATCTTCGACACCATGGATCATTGATTCTGGTGCTTCAAACAATATGACTGGCATGTCCTCATTCTTCCAATCTTGTAGTATCTGCTCTGGCCATCACAAGGTACGCCTTGCGGATGGCTCTCCATCTTCCATTGCTGGGAAGGTTCACATATCAGTTACTCCTTCATTAACTTTGTCAAATACACTTCATGCTCCACAGTTGACTACAAATCTTATTTTTGTTCGTAGCGTTACCAAATAATTAAATTGTAGTGTAACGTTCTTTCCCTCTCATTGTATTTTTCAGGATCTGGTGTCGAAACGGACGATTGGCAGTAGGCGTGAAGTGGACGGTCTATATCTGTTGGATGCTCCTTCGTCACCCCAAGCACATTCAGCTTCATTTTCTAATTTTGTTTCATCTAATAAAGCCCAGCTTATGCATTGGCACATGCGTTTAGGACATATTTCTTTCGGTTATTTAAAACATTTATTTCCTTTCTTATTTTGTAATGTGGCAGTGTCAGATTTATCCTCTGAGACATGTCATATGGCTAAACATATTCGTTCCAATTACCCTGCTAGTAGTAATAAATTTGCTTTAACACTTTTGATCTTGTTCATTCAGATGTGTGGGGTCCTTGCCCAGTTACTTCTAGTCTTGTATTTCGATATTTCGTTTTGTTCATTGATAATCATAGTCGTGTTACATGGGTTTATCTTATGAAAACCAAAAATATGGTATACACCATTTTTAAAATTTTATGACAATGGTTCAGACTCGATATGGTCATACCATTAAAAAATTCAGATTTGACTAGGGTACGGAGTATGGGGAGGTACAGTGGTTATGTACAGAATTTGGGATTGAACATTAGATGGCTAATGTTAAAACTCCTCAACAGAATGGCCGTTCTGCGAGAAAGAATCGCCACATCCTTGACTTAGCCAGAGCAATCTGCATTGGCATGAATGTTCCTTAGTCATTTTGGGGAGATACAGTTCTTACAACTGTTTACATCATTAATAGGACTCCTTCTAAGGTTCTTAACTTTGCAATCCCACTCTCAATCTTACATCCCAATTCATCTCTTTTTTTAATTCCTCCGCGAGTGCTTTGTTCAACAGTTGGGGCAAATTCGTACAAAGCTTGACCCTAAGGCTTTGAAGTGTGTGTTTTTGGTAATTCTCACTCTCAAAAAGTTTATAGGTGTTACAATCCTCCCAGTCGTCAATGGTTTATATCCATGGATGTTTCTTTCTTTGAGCATACACTTTACTATAGTCGTTCAGTTGGTTCTCAAAGTGAATGATTCCCATTGAATATAATGGATAATCACCTTCTTCCGTCTTCAACTCCTCTACCGTTACCTGTTTCGTCTTCTATAATTCCTCCTCGTGATACCCCTCCAGCACGGGGAATTGTTCCTTTTTCACAGGTTTATAGTCGGAGACAACAGGTACAAGCTTCTACTCCCACAATCGACTGCCCTGTTCCTTCCGCACCAGCTCCGCCTTCTCAAGCTATTATTTCGCTTGATGATTGCCCCATTGCTCTTCGAAAGGGTAAACGTTCTTGTACATACCCTATTTCTAATTTTGTTTCTGATTCAGCTCTCTCACCCTCCTATCAAAGTTTTCTTGTTTGTGTTGACTCGGTTCCTCTTGTTGCAGATGCCCTAGCACAACCTCAATGGCGTGATGCTATGACAAAAGAACTACAAGCACTTGAGAAAAATAGGACTTGGGACATGGTTCCGCTACCTATTGGACGAAAGGCTTTGGGTTGTCGTTGAATGTTTACAGTTAAGCATAATTCAGATGGGTCAATTGCTCGTTACAAGGCCCGGTTGGTTGCCAAGGGTTATGCTCAGACTTATGGCATAGATTATCAGGAGACTTTTGCCCTTGTTGCTAAGATGAATATCATCTGTGTATTATTTTCCGTTGCTGCAATTCGATCTTGGCCTCTATTTCAGTTAGATGTTAAGAATGCCTTTCTCAATGGTAATTTGCAGGAGAAGATGTACATGGTTCCTCCTCCGGGCTTTCATTCTCCTGCTCATTCTGGTATGTCGTCTTCGTCGTTCTCTGTATGGCCTCAAGCAGTCTCCTCGAGCTTGGTCTGATCGCTTTGGCACTGCCATGCTCAAGTTTGGTTTCCATCAAAGTGCAGCTAATTATACCTTATTTTTATGCCATTCAGGCGGTAAGACAGTTGCTCTAATTGTGTATGTCGACAACATTGTTCTTACCGACGATGATACTACCGGAATTGTTGAGGTTAAGAGCTATCTTGGCCGTCAGTTTGAGATGAAGGATCTTGGTCCCCTACGGTATTTCTTGGGCATTGAGGTGGCTCGCTCCAAGGCTGGCATTTTCATCTCTCAACGCAAGTATGTTCTTGACTTGCTTTCTGCTTTTGGTCAGCTTGGTGCTTGTCATACTCCAATTGAGCAGAATCATCGGTTAGCTGATTCTGAGGGGGAGTTGTTGTCAGATGTTGGTCAATATCAACGACTTGTAGGGAAGCTCATCTATTTATCCATGACTCGACCTTACATTGCTTATGCCATAAGTGTCGTGAGTCAATTCATGCACTCTCCTCGTACCCCTCTTCTTGATGCAGCTATTCAGATCCTTCGCTACTTTAAAGGGTGTCCAGGACGTGGTATTTTGTTTGCCAATCATGGTCACTTACGTGTTGAGGCTTGGACAGATGTTGATTATGCAGGATCAGTTTCAGATAGGTCAACTTCGGGTTATTATACCACTATTGGTGGTAACTTGGTTACTTAGCGCAGTAAGAAGCAGGATGTTGTCTCTCGATCTAGTGCAGAGGCAGAGTATAGGGCTATGGCTCTTGGGGTATGTGAGTTGTTATGGCTGAAAACCTTGATGACAGACTTGTGCCTTACAGTGTCGCTTTCATTCTCACTCTACTACGACAACAAGTCAGCCATTAGCATTGCAGCAGATCCCGTTCAACATGACAGGACTAAGCATATAGAGGTGGACCAAATGAAGCCGTCACTTCATTCAAGAGACGAACATCTCTGATCAAATTTGCACTCCATTTGTCACATCTCTCAGCAGCTTGCAGACATTCTTACAAAGGGCGTTAGTAAGATTGTCTTTGAGAATGCATTATCCAAGTTGGGCGTTTTAGATATCCATGCACCAACTTGAGGGGGAGTGTTAGCATATATGATATCCATAATTTATGGAATGACTTACCATAATAGCAGAGATTTGACTATGTACATGTTAGCATATATGATAGCCACGATTTATGGAATGACTTACTATATTAGCAAAGATTTGATTATGCTATAGAATATGCCATAGAATATGCTTTAGAATATGTGGTGATTTGATTTAGTTTCCTTTCTTGTAATATAAGCATGTGCTCTTTTTATCTATAACTACTAGAACTGTGAATGAGTAATTCATCTCATTCAAGCCTTTACACAATTCTCTCCTTTTTCTTCTTTTTATATTTCTACTGCCTTTTGGTCTTGGCTAGGTGAAGTGTTGGGATGGGATAAGGGACAGTTTGTGGAGGTGTCAACTGTATGGGACCTGTTTCTCTGGATGAATCAACTCTACTAGGACTCCAATGCTCTGAAGAGCTTATTTGTTGCTGCTTTGTGGAATCTTTGGAGAGAAAGGAATGCTAGGCTCCATGGAACTGCCCTGCTCTCCCATGAGACAGTAGCTAGACAGACTCTCCTTGAAGTCCTTGATGTTCAGAATGCCTCAATTTATGACATATTATTATAGCTTCTGGTTTCCGGTTTTTGTTTTGTACTGAAAATGGGCCTTCTCAATAGTTCCATGTTAAGCCCTCGGATGTTTCTCTTTAATTTTTACTTTCTTTCCTGAGGGCCCTCTGTGCATCTGTACTTCATTTCTTTATCTTAATACAACACCAATTATGAAAAAAGAGAAGGAAAAGGAAGAACATAAATTAAGGATCGGATAAACGTACAGAATAATATTAAACAGAAGAATAAATACCTAGCTGGATGAATATCTGGAATAGAAACAGAACGGAGCTGGTCACTGTCTGAGAGTGAATTGCAATTACTGTGAATCCAAGGATATATTGTCCACTCCCCAGCACTGTCAGACCTAATAAAATAATAAAAAATTCCAACATCAGAACGATCAATTTGTGATCTTCATAAGAAATTGGGAAATATAGAAAAATTGAAAGAGGCTGTCATGAAATTCTCACTGGTTTAGAATAAAACTCGAGCAGATCATCATATAGTATGAAAATTCATTTCCTTGGCTAATAAAACCTGAGATAAAAGAAAATATCCAGCAGTGGGTGAAGCATAAATTTTTATTTTTGAATGTGTAACAATTCAACGTCTAAAACATACCTAGACAAGAAATTTCCAAAGCCAGCCTCCCAAGTCCAGCACCAGGAACTAAACAGACAGGAGGGCTATTCAACAAAGATTATAATTTTAGCCATCTCTAGAACAACATATCATTTCCATACAATAATATTAGGGAATTAAAGAAAAAGTGTAAAAGAAAGACACGAATCCAATCATTATGCCGAGAACCATGCACTGTAAGCCTACAACCTAAGACAATTCTTCTGGAAATAATTTTTTTTAAGGAAAAAAAATATATATGTGTGTGTGTGTGTGTGTGTGAAAGAAAGAAAGGAGAAGAATCAAATAATGCACCTCTCTTTATGTCGGTCAGGAAATAGACTTTCAAGCTCTTCAAGTATAGGCCTGTAGCACTGGTCCCGTTCCCTCTGGCCCTGTATTAACATAAGCAGTAGAAGGAAAAGGTGCCCAAACAATCAATAGATACCAGGGGATAGTGAACCTCAAAGCCACATTTATCTTCAGTATTAAGTTTAAAAATAAAAAAACAAAAGAAGAAGAAGACAATAAAGAGTCAATGAGTACCTCAGCTGCCCAATCTCTTACAATGTTCCTTATAACACAACGAACCTGAGAAAATAACAGAAATAAACTCATTAAAACCTTGATGCACATAAGATGTTATCTATGATTTTTTTTTTCTAAAAATATAATTAACAGTTAAAATAACTTATAGTTTGACTTCTAGATATTTTGCCAATATACCACTATGTCCCCAAAATTCAAGTTTTCGAATTCAGAAAAAGGAAATATGCTAATGGATTATACTATATTAATGTGTGTGTATATTTTTATGTGTATAAATTGAGCTAAGCATACCATCTCTTATTTTAAGGGGTCTTTGACATCAAGTAGTTCAAACAGATCCCATATTGATCCTTCTTCTATTTATAGCAAATATAAAATACTAAACCATGTAGAGCCAGTTTTTAGCTATAAAAGAAGAGAGAAACCTTATCCACATCAACTAAAGGAACATTCAACTGCAATGACGGATCCAACCAATCAGGAGGTGATGAGGATACCTGAAAACAGAAAAAGCCGCCCGGGGGGGGGGGGTGGAATGAACAATAAATCAGAACAATTTATAATAATTGAAATAAAGTTAAACATAAACAGAATGATTTTATCCTTGACCAAAGCAAAAAACAGGAACCAGGAAATTGAGGATCATCTAAATGTTTTAACAAGTACAGCTTCTCCTAGTATTGGAATCATCTACCCTAATAAACATAATTAAACAAAACAGCAGCTATTTTCTGTCCCCAAAAAAAAATTAAAAAATAAAAATAGTCAATGGAGTCAGCATAGAACAAACAGAACTGCCTCAACACTCCATTTGGCAATAACAACTCTTTCAATGTCCAAGAGAGATATAGAGGAGGAGGAGGAGGAGGAGGAGGTGGTGGTGGTGGTGGTGGTGGTGGTGATATGTATGGAAGCTGGAATTTGTGATGCTTATCACACAAACTACTGTCGCATGTACATATAATACCAAATAGATAATGATGTGGTATATATACGTAAGATATCTCCACCTCAATCTGCTATGATGATGTCACACAGACCTCACTTATCGACCATTCAAATCAGTTATGGAAGATAGATGTCCAAGAACAAGTGGAGAATCAGATGACCACATCAGGTACATATGGATGCTTCAATTACTGGAAGTGAACTCTTCAGCATCCAGTTATGCAACGATAGCCAATTCCATCTCATTGTACAACTCTAGTGAAAATGCATGTCTGACATTTCTACGAGCAAGGTGATTTAAGATATCCATAAATAACAGGTTAAAGTGAACAAAATGACCTTACATTTCCATTGGAATCATTAAAAGAATAAGATATCGCCAGATTGTTAACAATCTTAACATCAAGCTGGTAATGGCCATTTCCATCTCATGGTACAACTCTAGTGTGAATGTATATCTGATGTTTATACCAGTAAGGTGATTTAAGCTATCCAGAAATAACAGGTTAAAATGACCTTACATTTCCATTGGAATCATTAACAGCATAAGATATCGACATATTGTTAACATCCTTGAAATCAATGCCAACAGCTTCATCGCTCTTTCTGTTACATTCTGAGACTGCAGAGCAGGTCCCAGCATCGGACTCATTTAAAAATTCAATTTTCGCCCCCTGTTTTTATCTACAGTAGTCAAATTTCTACATAAAAATATAATATTAAATTAACTGAATACTGCAATCTTAACACCTCTTATTTATCACAAAAATGAAAAAAAGAATAAAAATCACATAACTGCTATAGACCTCATTGAAAGGCACCCCTTTAAGTGGCCTGCACATTACATTGCTGTCATCCACACAACTAGCTTCATCAGATTTCGGAATTCCACCCATTGAGGCTGACACACAAGAGCGAGCATTATTTCCTCCAGAGAGGTGATGATTGTCTGGGACATTCTCCAGATATTCTTCACAAACATCAATGTCCTGGCTCATATCAAGCGGGGGTTCAAATGCCTGCCAAGCAATTAACATAAACTTACCAATAATTTTTGAACGAACAATATAGTTTTAAAATAAAACTCGTTTCAGACAACCCTTGCAGAGTACTTCCCATGGGTATATAAGAAAGAACTACACAGACAATAAAGTAGCTGAAGGGAAAGAAGACATGGAAAAGCAGAGCCGGAAAAATTACCCGAAGCATGTTAAATATGAAAAATGAATTTTTAGAAATACACCTGCAGCATAAAGAGCCCAACTGATTAGAATCTCCCAAGATTTGATGCACCTAATTCAGACCCTAGATCCAAGCATGTAATTCATCACTTTCAATCAAAGTTACTAAATACATACATATAAATCATTGATTCATCATATAATAATCACTAAGAGATATTCAGAGGAGGGGGTGGGGGGGAGACTCACTAAGAGATGAAAAAATTTAAAGTAATGCCTCGACTGTAAATGGCATTTAGTAGTGGGTAACATATTCTATGAATGTGAACAGTGTTAAGGAGTCGAGAAATGGTGTGCCGGTGTAGTTAAAGTAAGGAAAAACAAAGGATAAAATGATAAATAATAATTACAAGCATAAAGAGAACTTTGCCAGAAAGGGAAACTGCTGATGCCCATTGCCAAAACCTGAAACTTCCTTAGACCCTCATCTTCTGTCCTAATAATGCCTATTGCCGTGACCTGCACCGATGGTGCGCAGTGCCAAATTAGCAGCATTCACTTTTTAGCCTTCTCATGGAAGACACTAGTGATTGTTGTGTCAGTGTAAAAAAAGGGCTAGCCCATTGCACGAGTGAAGCAAACAGAAAATGAAGAAGTCTTCTTACGACAGTAAGAAAGACCAGAATTACTCCAATCACCGTCGGAGCCTAGATTTCTACAGGGAAATCTGGGGGAAAGCCTTAGAGAAGTATAAACCCTGATAATATCACAAAATTATAATGATTAAAATTTGAATACAAAACATATAGGGGCTGTCCCTTTTATATGACAACTCTTAATGACACTTGCTTCTCCAAGACTGACTTTCAAACTACCCACAAGTCATTAATAATGACTTCTACAATTCCCATAACAATTTCAGATTCCCATATCATAATTACTTAGTAAATAGACTTTTGACTAGATACTTTCCAAGACACCATTGACCGCCATAATCCCAACTAAAGTACCCTTACTGATTTGCATCAGACCCTCTTCCTTGAAAAAAACTCAACCTCATGTTTGAAACAATTTACCACGATCAATGATAAGCCCGAGTAAAGCCTTCCATCCTTTCTTTCTTCTTTTCCTTGCTCGATCAAAGCACAATAAGCCTCTGTTACCGAGAAAGAATAACTTTGAACAAACTTTCAGAGCTCTCTTGTGAAATCTCCAAAACTTGCTTGAAGATAAATCGTGAACCAAGGTCTGAATTAATCTGATTTTTGCGTTGGAACAACATCTGGCCATATGTCGCACCAAGAATCCATCCCAAATCAGATCACGAATATGGGGTTGGATACTCCTTTGTGGTGGCAATCCTGCAGGGAAGTTAGCAGGGAAAACTTCAGCTAGTTCATTCAGCAACATGTCAATTTCAGCCGGTACTTCTTGCAGTTCCTCCTTTCTTTCCTTGGCCAGCAGCCTTAAGCAAGCATGTCCTTCCTCCATTTTGGACTTGGGAAAGTCTTCATCTTCCATTGGAACCAGGATCACCTTAACTCCATTCTTATAAAAGGCATAAACATTCTTTTTACCAAGGTGGACAGTCTTGTTATCAAACTGCCACGGTCTTCCCAATAAGATATGACAAGCCTCCATATTTACCACATCACACAAAACTTTATCTGAATAACTTTTCCCAATTGAAAAAGGAACAAGATATTGTTCTGTTACCTTTACTTCACCTCCTTTCTTGAACCAAGCTATCTTATATGGCTTTGGATGTGGATGCACCTCTAGTTTCAGCTTTGTAACCATCTCCTTGGAAACTAAATTATCACAGCTGCCCCATCAATAATGACGTTGCAAAGTCGTCCGTGAGAATACATTTAGTTCAGAAAATGTTGCTTCGCCTCCAATCACCTTCTGGTTGTTCTGGTGTTAACATGGCTCGACATACCACCAGACTTGGAAGATCTCTATCTTCAAATGTGACTTCATTTTCTTCAAATTCCAGCAGACCTTCATCATCTCATGCATCATCGTATCGACCCTCTGTATTGTTTGATTCACCTTCATTGATAAGCAAGTTACTTGCTGCCTTTCGACAATTAGAGGACTTGTGGCCTTCTTTACCACATTTGAAACATATTATCTTGTTTCCCATGTACTGAAATGGTGTACTACTACTCGCAGTAGCAGTATTTGTCGCTCCATGTCCCCGACATCGACCACGTCCATAGGCAACATGTGCTGTATTATTTTCCTGCGTAGCATTGTTTGCTGCTCCAGCCTTCTGACTCATGTTTTCTTGATAAAGTTCAGCTTCCAATTGTACTTGTCCACTTCTGAACTGATTTGAATGGTTGTTGGACTGATTTTGTTGTGTTTCAACCTTCGTTGCCAGTTGAACAGCACTTGCTAAGGTCCAACAAGGCTGTAATTCCACATGGTTTCTTATGCCTGACCTTAATCCCATCAAAAAACGGTGGATCACCTGTGTTTCTGTCTCAGCCAACTGCACTCGAGTTCTCATCTTATAGAACTCATTTGTGTATTCCCGAACTGAGCGAACTCCTTGATAAAGGAACTGATAATGCTGAAATAGAATTCCTTCGTAGTTTAATGGAAGGAATTGGCTTCAGATCATCCTTTGCATTTTTGCCCAGGTTTGAACACGATCCTTTCCAGACTGAACTCTAGTTGCTTGAACTTGCTGCCACCAAGAAGATGCATATCCCTTCATTTTAATGGCTACCAATTGTACCTTCTTATTACCAGGAAGGTCAAGGAACTCAAAGATCCTTTCGACTTCATTTAACCAGTCCAAAACTTCCTCCAGCTGGTCTTCCCCAGTGAAAGTTGGAATTTCCACCTTAATACGTGGATCTTGATCTCTCTGAAAGTTACGATTAAATATTGGTTGCCTTGCATATGGTAAAACTCCATCTTCATCATCTGAAAATTCTTCTGTAGCTTGCTGAAGTCTTTCTACAGCAGGCTGGTTCCTCCAATTTCCCTGTTGATAGACATTCATTTGATGTCCCCTTTGTCTTCCAACAGTCGGATTAGGAGCACCAAGGATTCCTGATTGCTCCAACCTGGTGCACAATTGATTAACTTCTTGTTGCATTTATTGCTGCATTTCTCCAAATCTTCTTTTGTAGCCACATTACCAGCATTTAGTGCTTCTGTATTGTCCACTTGGTTGTTTCCTTGCCCAGCCATAGATCCGCAATATTCATAGATCTTAGAGGGAAGGCTCTGATACCACTTGAAGCAAACAGAAAATGAAGAAGTCTTCTTACAACAATAAGAAAGACCATAATTACTCCAATCACCGACGGAGCCTAAACTTCTATAGGTAAATCTGGGGGAAAGCTTTAGAGAAGTATAAACCCTGATAATATCTCAAAATTATATTGATTAAAACTTGAATACAAAACATATAGGGGCTGTCCCTTTTATAAGACAACTCTAAATGACACTTACTTTTCCTAGACTGACTTTCAAACTACCCACAAGTCTTTAATAATGACTTCTACTATTCCCATAACAATTTCAGACTCACATATCATAATTACTTACTAAATAGACTTTTGACTAGATACTTTCCAAGACACCATTGACAGCCATAATCCTGACTAAAGTACCCTTACTGATTTGCATCAACGAGGCTCCCGCCATTGCGGCGTCTGAGGAGGGTCATGCCATCCATAAAATATTATAGCTATGCTTTATACATTTTCTTCTTCTTAAAGGGAAAAAAAGTATATTTAGGCACCATTTTGTTGTGCTAAATCATGTTCCTTGGTTGAAAATGCTTAGATATTATAGTTTTTTTTTTTAAGTAAAGTTTCATTAAAAGCTCTCAAAAGGGGGGGTGCCCAAGGTCTTGCTGCTCAAAGCATATCCTAGTTGGCCCACTAAGATTGTGATAGTTAGTGCTGTGGCCCAATATATAGTCTGCCATAAATCGAGAGCATTGTGGCTTAAAGAAGGGGATAGAAATACTCAGTTTTTTCGTCGATTAGCTAATGCTCATAGAAGAGGGAACAGTATGGGGAGGATATGTTTTGATGGTGTTATGGCTGAAACGGAAGAGGAGATCCAGACAGGTTTTGTGGCATTTTATTAGGAGCTATTTACAGAGTCCGTCTCTTGGAGGCGGGGTATGGATGATATTGTGTTTGAAAAAATTTCTGATGAGGATAGAGGGGATTTGGAGAGGCAATTTGGGGAGGAGAAAGTGTTGGAAGCTTTAAGGAGTTGTGATGGAGATAAAGCTCCTGGGCCTGATGAATTTACAATTGCATTTTTTCAAAAGAATTGGGAGGTGGTGAGAGAGGATGTGATGGGTGTAATGCATGCTTTTTTCGAGGAAGGGTGTTTTGAGAAGAGTTTGAATGCCACTTTTATCACTCTTATTCCTAAGAAGGGGGGAGCGTGTTTTTGTTTTTCTATATTAGGGACGCGTTCCCCTCTTGAACGTTTTTCTAATATATTTTACTTATCAAAAAAAAAAAAGAAGGGGGGAGCGGTTGAAGCTAAGGATTTCAGACCAATTAGTTTGGTGGGTGCAGTTTATAAGATTATTGCAAAGGTTCTTGCAAACAAGTTAAGGAAAGTGGTGGATGGGGTCATTTCAAAGTCTCAAAATGCGTTTGTTGGAGGAAGACAAATTCTCGACCTGGTGCTTATTGCTAGTGAATGTATTGATGCTAGACTTAGGAGTGGTGAACCAGGGATTGAATGTAAATTGGACATTGAAAAAGCATATGATCATGTGAATTGGGCGTTCTTATCGTATGTGTTGGAGAGGATGGGATTTGGCATAACATGGAGGGGGTGGATTCATCAATGTATTTCGACTACTCGGTTTTCTATCTTAGTAAATGGGTCACCAGCAGGTTTCTTTGCAAGTTCGAGAGATTTACATCAGGGGGACCCATTGTCCCCGTTTCTATTCATTATTGTAATGGAAGCTTTTAGTAGACTCATGAAAAGGGCAGAGGGTCTGGGATTTATTCAAGGGTTTACAGTGGGCTGTGCGCCAAATCAGATTTTTACATCTCACTTGCTATTTGCTGACGACACTATTATGTTTTGTGATGCTAGTGTGAATCAAGTGAGACACTTGAGGTGTGTTTTGGCCTGTTTTCAAGTGGTTTCGGGGTTGAAGATTAATATTGGAAAGAGTGTGATTGTTCCAGTAGGGGATGTGAGACATATTCATGAGTTGGCAGCTATTCTGGGTTGCGGAGTGGAGGTTTTTCCTATTTCTTATTTGGGGCTGCCATTGGGTGCTTCCTCGAGGAGAGTTGCTGTCTATTTCATGTCTTTGTTTCCAATCCCTAAAACAGTGATTGGTAGACTTAATAAGATTCGGGGGAATTTTTTGTGGGGGGGTGTAGGGAAGGAGTTCACCCCAATTCCAAGAGGTGGATTGGGGTTGAGCAGGTTGGATATGTTTAATAAAGCTCTGTTAGGGAAATGGTTATGGAGATTTGGATGTGAAAGGTTCGTGTTTTGGAGGCGTGTTATTGCTTGCCAGTTTGGGGAAGAGGAGGGAGGTTGGGTGTCCAGAGGTGTGAATGCATCAGCAGGTATGGGATCATGGAAAGGTATTAGGAGGGGGTGGGACGAATTCTCTAAGCGGATACGGTTTCGAGTTACGGATGGTAGTTTTGTGAGGTTTTGGACGGATGTTTGGTGTGGAGATGTGGCGTTGGATTGTAGGTTTCCTAGACTTTATAGGATGGTTGAGGTGAAGCATGTGGTGGTGGCAGATTATTTTAGGTTAGAGAATGGGAGAGCTACTTGGGATGTGAGATTTCGCAGAAATTTTAATGATTGGGAGTTGTTGGAGTTTACCAAATTAATGGGATTAATTTATAGTCAAGTGGTGGAGGGGGAAGAAAGGGATGGTGTGGAAGTGGGATTCTAGAGGGGTGTTTAAGGTGAGGCTGTTTTATAAAAGTCTTACAAATTCAATGAGCAATGGGTTTCCTTGGAAGGCTGTTTGGAGGCTTCAGCTCCAACAAAGGAGGCTTTTTTCACATGGACAGCGGCGCTTGGCAGCATTCTTACGTTGGATAATCTCATAAAAAGACGCCAAATAACAGTTAATTGGTGTTGCATGTGTAAGAAGGCGGGTCAATCGGTTAATCATCTCTTGTTGCATTGTAGAGTGGCAGCGGATGTTTGGAGTCTGATGCTGAATGTATTTGGGGTGGAATGGGTTGTGTCAAGTAATACGAGGGATATGTTAGAAGCTTGGAGAGGGAATAAAATAGAAAGTCGGGTTAAGAAGGTGTGGAGGGTTGCACCTCTTTGTATTTGGTGGGGGTTGTGGCGTGAGAGGAATAGGAGATCTTTCGAAGGACAGGAATCGTCGGTGTCGGTTATCAAGGCGAATATTTTGCATTCTCTTTATTCTTGGGTTAATGGGAAATATTGCCCATCTGTAGATAGTTTTTTGGATTTCGTTGACAACTTATCGTTGTATTGACGCCTTTTGCGTTTTTGTTTATTGTTTTGTAAGGGTTCACTCCCCTCTGAGCGTGTTCGGTTATACATCTTTACTTATCAATATATATATATATATATAGTCTGCCATATATGAAAAATGGACATCACTGGTGCAACACATATTTCTCATAAATATAGATAAAGATTATATTATATTCCTCCAACCTATCTTATTGTTAGTCTAAGTACATATTAACACCATATATATATATATATATATATAATTGTTATCGAAATAAATTCTGTGCACCCTAAATCCGATTTGATACTCAAGATCAAAGTTAAAGCATGACCAAATTAAAGAAATTGTGTTTTGGATGATGAATTCTATAAAGAAATATTAAATAAATAAATTACTCTTGTCATTCTCGAAACCAATTTGGAACATGAATTATTTATGTGAATTAGATAGCGTAGTTGTTGAACTTGTTGGGGAGGTTTATCAAACAACAATGAAGAGGCATCACCTAACAAAGTTGGATGTATAAAGAAGTGGAAACTTCAGTTATGACCATGGTTCGAAGATTTGGACACAGCCGCAGACGCATAATGGACTCGGAGCTGTATTGGGCGTCACGTAAGGAAATCGGTTATCGTGATTGTGAATTTTTTTAGACCTTACACATCATCAGATGTGCCTCAGCAGATTTCCAAGGGACAGAGTTGAGAATCAGTGGAGATTTGGCTGATTCCCTAGGTACTCGGATGGGAACCAAACGATTCTCTAGGGACAGGACCAAGTCTTATGTGGTTCTGATACTAATATATTGGTGAGCATCGAACACAGAATCAACTGAATCTGAAAAGACGACTCATAGCTGATACGAATAACTGAGGATGGATTTTCCTTTACATACCTTACTTATGTGCTTACTCCTTTTTATTGCTCAAACTCTTGGTTAAGAATTGTAGGTCCATGTGGAAAGAAAAGGGTCATGCCTCATGCTAATTCATTTGTGCAAGATATTTGATTGTTGCTGATCGCCTTACGAGAGATCCTTGGGAGGCACATTTACTTTGCCAAAAAACATAGTGATTTCACAAGTGATGACTGTACGTTTTTGCTCAACCTCAAGCAGGCTTTAGACCTATTAGTTTGGCGCAATGCATTTATAAATTAATAGCTAAGAGGATTTTTTTAGAGACAACGAATTGGGAGAGCCTCTTTGAGAGAGAGAGCGAGACGAGGGGGAGGGGGAGGGGGGGGAGGAGAGACAGAAAATTTGCTGAGGATTTTTTGTTATTTCCTTTTATCTTATACACATACTTTTGTACTTGAGCGATACCAGGGTGTCTCCACATGCCTTGCCTTCAATCACAGCAACTCCTTCAGGTGTCTCACTTCATACAAATCTGGACCTCTTCTATAGGAAGTGGAGAAGATGCCACTCGAACTCAAATAATGAAGCTCAATGATCCCATTATATAATCTTTTTTCTGGTATACTACCACAGGATTCCTCACAAAATCTGATTGTTTATTACCTTATAAAAATAATAATAATAAATTAAGCAAAACGGTGTCTTATGCAAATAGCAAGGTAAGTGGATGGGAACCAACACACCCTTAGAATATATAGAATCAATATTATAATCTCCTGTGAAAAAATCTAACCATCCAAGTGCAATTTCCTATATTCATGATTATCGGAAACAAATAACTTCAACTTCAACCAAGCCTAGGATAATTAAACAGACAGCAAAATGAAAATCTACACAAAGTTTATGATGCAGAAAAAAGTTGTGGGAAATATACCGTCTTAGTCTTTGAAATTTCGAAGGGAGATGTGATAGCAGAGCCTGCAAAATTTGTGAGAAAAAAAAAAATTTGAGGGAAAAAAAAAAAGGTCAAAGATGAATATTTTTTGATGAATAAAATTACATTAAGAAAAACCAATAGAATTGTCAATCACGTTAGCATAAAAAATGTCAGTTTTTCCTACGACACAACTCTTTAAGCAAAGGATTCTTCAAGAGCACTAGCACATTATGCATTGTGATGGCAGCTAACATAGTATTACTTATTACAAATATACCGACATGGTTTAAAATCTCAGTCGACACGGGCGACTTGGCCGGGTTTTAAGGGACTCAGCCTGAGTTGTTCCTGTACAATCTGTCTGTTACATTGGTGGGAATAAAAAACAAAGGGACTAGGGCAGACTCAGTCTAACTCAAACAGATTTAGAAAACCACAAACCAACCCCTCCCTCCCCCCCCCCGGCGGGGAGCAATCGCCAACAACCATTTCTACCCCATTTTTTCACATCCTTACTCTCTCTCCCCAAAAATCAGTTCCCACAACAAAACTCATCCTAAAACCTAAATATTTGAATTAGAACTCAAAAAACACTAGATTTTGCCTCGAACTTGGATCAAATCACTCCCTAGTTTTCAACTAGTAGGTAAGATTTTGACTTTTTTATTTTTTTATTTATGATTTTTTTTCTTTCCCAAGATCTAATTTTTTCATGTTGATTGATGCTAGATCCATAAATTTTGTTTGTCAAACTCTCAATTTGTTTGTAGAATGTGCAACAGATCTCTCAAATGATTTTTAAATTATTTGTGAATTTCCTCAAAGGGGCAAGTGTATTCCACTCCATATTCCCATACATTATTGTAGATAACAATTTCTTTATGTAAAATTTTATTCAGTTCAATCAAGCCCATTTAGCAAGTGGCTGCCAAGATTTGCATAAAACAGACATGCTTTAAGGCACATAATGGTGGGTGTAAGTTCCAGCTAGATTAGGTGTGCCTGATGAACAACAATGGAAGTGGCTAGAGAGAGATTCTCATCAGGTGGGCCTATGAATGCTATCAGTAAGGGACAGGAGGAATTAGCTTTATAGCTGGAGAGTAGTCTGGGGTCGGGTTTTTAGCAAGCTTTTAACAGGATAATCATTATAGAGAAGTGAAAGAAGATGTTCTCCAACCTTCCCATTTTGTTCATAGGAAGTATGCCACTCATGGGGAGATTATTGTTAAATTGAATGGAAATGTGTGGGATATACAATTATCTTGAGCTATACAAAATACAGAACTCCAAAAGTTATATCTTACTTGATCTTCTATTTGGTTTTAATATTACAAGTAGTAGGAATATGCTATTTGATACAAGACAGTGGGTAATGGTAAACTAAATTTTTGATCTTTTATGAGGTGTTAAGGATTGGGACAGGCGAGCCGTGATGTGTTTCCATACAAGAGTATTTAATGTGAAAGTGCCATCAAAGGTAATTTTTTCTGCATACTGCATTTTTAGAAATTCGTCACCATTGTTGAATTGGTCATAGGATGCATGGTGCTTCTTAATTGGTGTTAAATGTGCAAACGAGCGATGGAGAAGATACACCAATGTCAGTGCACTGATTGGTTATCCAAAAAGTCAGGTCAGATATGTTATCTTTATTTCAATTTTAGTGAGTCATGCTGAGGTCGATCAAGGTTTTATAGTCTTTGACAGTTGGAAGGTGCTCCAGAAGAACTACGCCATGTGGAATGTGACTCCCCTTAGCCTAAAATGGGCTTTGGGGAAGGAAGAAGCAAGCACACTTTCGGGGGAAAAAAGCTTGTGGCACATAAACTCAAACACGCTGGACTTGGACCTCACATTAGTGTCTCGGAAAGCAGGGCTCTGTTTTTTAGTATTTCTTTCATTGATTATATAGGAGATATATCTAGATAAATTTGTGTCATGAAGTCGGTCTCTTTTTTGAATTGCCTGTTTAGTTCATTTTCTTCCTTGGTCCAATTTAATATCTATTTCACACAAGAGGAAAGAAGAAAAAAATTCTGTTAGCCAAGTAGAGCAAGAGAATACCTTGTGAGCAGGTGGAAGCCTTTTATAAGATCTTTCATATCTTTTTACATCCTCTTCCGAAGCATCCGGATAGCTGTATGTGAAGTAGAACAAGAGTAGGGAATGTGGTCAATAATAGTATTCTATCCAAGCATTCTTGCTCAAAAATATGATTTAGGAACAAGAAAATAAAATCACCAAGTTGAAAATAATTGAAGATGGCCGAAACAAGACACAAATGTCAGATGGAAACCGAGATTAATATAGAATCTAAACTACATATAACTTGAGATGTCATATTGTGATCAGACAATATGCCATAATGTGATCAGATAATAGCGCAAGCATTAGCATCCAGCATCAATATTTCTTTCAGAATGTACAGCTGACATATACAAAAGGTACGGCTGATAGTCAAGGCATGAAAGCTCATGAATATTTATTTTTATTTTCATACAAAACTGATGGCTCATACACAAAAAAAAAATAATTTAAAAAAAGATTTAAAAAATTTGTTCAATTCTTTTTCCCCTTACAAATGTCCAAGTACCCGTGTCTAAATATTGGAAACTATTTAGCCGGGTCCCCGTATCCTATAATTTGATAGATTGGCGAGTCCAGCCTCTAGATACACATGTCTGGCACCTGTACGCGATTTCGGGTAACATAGTGTAACAAAAGATATGCATATAGACAAGCTCATATCAAGCCTAAATCTAAAGGAGCTATCTAACATAGCTTATAACTAAGCCTAAACATATGTAACAAAAGATGTGCAAATATACAAGCATAAATCTAAAGGGGCTGTCTAACACTCCCCCTGCAAACTCAACGGTCTAGAGTGGATGAGTTTGGAATGCAGAAGCCCCTTATGCTCTGTTCGGTAGGAAGGATAAAAATTGGATGGAAGGGAGAAAAGAAGGGATGGATGAGACATTCCTAGGGAAGATGTTGTGTATTTCTTTTTTTTTTTTTGTTCGGTTGGATAGAAGAGAAGAAAATAAGCTCATAATTTACTATGTTTGTTAAAAGAGAAGGAAAGAGAGAGTTTTAATTGTGCCATTATATCCTATAATATCTATAATATTATAATTTATAGAGCATAGTACTGTAATTTAAACTAGTACAATTTAAGATAATATTTAATTTAAAACTTCTATAATAGTCCACTTGTCTTCCCTCCTTTCTTCCGCTCATTTTTAGGCAGATGAAAATTTGTAAAGGAGGAAGGATGAGTCATCTTTCCTATTCTCCTTTCTTTCCTTGTATCATCTCTACCGAACAAAGGAAGTACTTCCTTCCTTCCTATTTTCTCTCCACAACTCTTCCTTCCTTCCTACCGAACACAGCATTAGTGAATACATCTGCAGTTCTGTCGGTGGAAGGAACAACTTGAACATGATGCCTACCAGAGAGAACAAGGTCCCGAATGAAGTGATAATCCAACTCAATATACTTGGTAAGAGGATGCAACACAACGGGATTATATGCCATGTAAGTAATGCTAAGGTTGTCATAGTAGAGCATGGCTGGTGTGGAGAGGCACATGAAGCTCCCGTAGAACTGAAGGTGTTGTATCCAAAAAGTCTCTGCACATACTTAAGCGAGTCAGCGATACTCATACTCAGTTGTCATACGAGAAACTGTAAGTTGTCTCTTAGCATTCCAAGAAGTGCAATTCAGGCTCAAAAAAAACATAGTTGCCAGAAGCCGAACACCGAGTATCAAGACAACCAACCCAATCAGCATCAGAGAAGGCATGAAGGACTAAAGCACCAGAGGAGGGGTGAAAGACCAATCCAAGATCCAAAGTGCCTTTGAGATAGCGCAGAATGTGCTTATAGGAACAAGATGAGTAGTCTGAGGGGCACTCATGAACTGAACAACATAATGAATCGCAAAGACAATGTCTTAATGGGTCAGAGTCGGGTAGTGAAGAGATACAACGAAGCGGCGATGCTCTGTAGACTCAGAAAGTGGATCACCCTATAAGGCTAAGAGTTGTGTCGTGGCACTCAAGGGGGTAGCACATGGTTTGCACTCAACATAGAATTGCAGCATAAGAGATCAACAGTGTATCAAGTCTGAGAAAGAATTTGTGACCACATATCGGATTGAATCAAATTAGGCATCAAACCTAATCCAAACCGATCCCAACAGATTGGTGAAAATTGAAGCCAATCCGATCCGTGTACTTACGTAAAATATCGGCTTGGATCAAATCAATTCTATGGATTGGCTTTTTTCTAAACAGCCCAATATTTGGCATTTTTTAGTAATACTAATACGAGTTACATTTGGATTATTACAAATGAGTAGCTTGATAGAGATCGAAAGAGTATAGTATACTTCTGGCTCGCGATGATATCAAGTTTTACGAGTGTTTGTGATCAGAAGGATCAGAATTAAAAAAAGTTACGAGGTTATGATCAGAATTTGTGAAGGAAAGTGGGCTCATTTGTTTTTTATTGTCATCATAAGACATTTGATGTAATGTAGCTTGTATGTGGTGAGTGAATAAAGCCATTTTAGAGTTCCGAGTCTCCCAAAAACATTGTGGGAATTATTTGTCATGACAAAAACAGAAAAGAAAAGAATTTATTGATATCCAAATAAATAAAGCTATCATGTGTTGAATGATCAATAATACATTTATAAAGATGGATAGCCTTAATTTTACTCTGTTCTGTCTATTTGCTTTGAATATTAAAATATAATTTCGGATTGGTCGTTCTCAGTGTGTGAAGTGAAGAGTAAAGGTAGGTTAAGCCATTTAGGGTTAAAAGTTAAAACTAAAAAGAACTAATCAATTAAATAAATAGTATATATACCAAACACTGTTAAGCTGAAAGGAACAAGAACTAAGAGGAAGAGCCATGATACCCATAGTGATAGGGAGGTGAGAACCATTGCCAAGATATACTAAATCGGCTCCAGTATATAGGGGATATGATTCTACAAAAGGCAAGGATCACCAGTCATGTGATGAGTAGCACTAGTGTCCGGGCACCAATTATAATTCAGATATGGTGGTTGTAAGGACTGCGACAAAATCTGTTGCAGATAACTCTGCGTAGGGAATGGTGATAAAGGAGATGGTTGAGATAACTAAAGACCAACAAAGGCGGCATTGAGAGTGTCAGCATTCAAACGAGCACACCAACGACGACACTGGAGGGCAGCATGTCCAGTACCATTGCACAACTAACAAAAAGAACCAGAAATGCAAGTAGAACCCTGACCCGATGCGGTCTTGATTCCTATGGTTGCCACCCCAATTACCAAACTGGGAGGAGGAATAGAATACCGTTGAGCTAGAAGTGCAATCTAAGGCGGTAAAGTAGCAGCAGAAGCCTGAGCCTCAAAGGACAGTAGCCAAGCCCGATGGTCTTGAAATGAAGGCAAAGGCGGAAAATGCGGGTGTAGTTGTTATAATCATCACATAACCTGAACCCAAACCCAAAAGAACATTAGTGACTAAATCATCACTGAATACAGGCTGACCAATAAAAGCCAAGGAATAAGCCAGGAAGTTGGCATATAAGAGATAGTTAGAGATGGAGTGGTTCTCCTTGCTGAGAGACAGGAGGCAGAAACGAAATGTAGAGGCATGAGCAACAGATTGCTGAGAAAAGTGTTGCTCAAGGCAGGTACAAACATCTCGTGAGGCATGGAGGCCAACAACCACTCCCAGAATGGGCTCAGAGAAGGAGGCGTTGAGAAGACTAAGGAATGTCTGATCGGTGCGAAGCCAAGTCAGGTGATCTGGGTTTGGTACTCCAAGTTGGCCAACAGTCATCGTGAGTAATTCCGAGGGCACAGGATAAGAGCCATCCACAAAGCGCCAAAAATTTTGGCAAACCAGAAAGGGCTTGACCTAATAGCACCGAATGAGATAGTTGAGTCGGCCAATTTTACACTCACCAAATTGGTGATGTTAGGGACTGAGAACAAGGAAAACAACACCATAGAGGTTATCAGTGTAGATGTCACTGTGTCCGTAGAGGCATAGGTGCTAGAAGAAGAAGACGTGCCATGATAACAGTGAAGCCGGACAATGGTCGAACAAGGGGCACCTCAATACAAAGGGACACGCCGGAGGGATCTCATGGTGGAGGAGGCAGAGCCTCATTTAAAAAAAATGTAAGAAAGAAAAAAGAAGAAGAAGAAGTGGAAAAGACTATAGGATTGTGAGACCCTCTGATACCATGTGAGAGTTAAAGAATTGGGAAAATTCAACTCCATTGTATTCATCCCAATAGGGATATCTACAAGAACCAGAAAAGTATGTGAGAGGGGGCGACCTTTAACAAAAGAATGTTGTGGGGGGCAATAGTGGAGTTTTTCTCTAATTTTAGTGGGGCAAACTCAAAAAATTTCAAGTAGATAATTTAAAAAGAAAAATTAGTGGGTAAAATTGCAAAAAGAAAAAATTTCAGTGGGGGCAATTGCCCCCCTCTAAGCCCATCACAGGTCCATCCCTGTATATCTATATGTGTGTTACATAGAATCGAAAAGGGCGTGTACAAAGGCGAGCCCAAAATTAAGCCTAAATGTAAGCTAAGCCTATAATTAAGCCTAAACATATGTAAGAGAAGATATGCAAATATACAAGCTAATATCAAGCCGAAATCTAAGAGGGTTGCCGAACATTTGGTCTATGATATGCACGTCTTAGGTAAATTATGAAGGAAAACACAAGATTTATTTTGAGTCTGTTCATTTCTTTTTATTTTGTTATGAAATTGAAAAGGTGGGGGATCGTTAGGCCATTACTATTTGCTACTTTGTATTGGAAATTTTTTTAATAAAATCCAAGTCTACATCTTTGATTTCAATTTATTTTATTGGGTCAAGTTCTTATGTTTCGTTATTACCCATATAATTGAAATAATCTATATATGGGTTATCGTCAATTAGACTTCAGAAGACCTATTCACCCACCACCATTAGGCTCCATGTCTAATAGCCTCAAAGTAATGTCATCAAACTAACCAAAATTAATCATTAATAGCTCCCTTTCACCACTCAAATATCAATATTGATGCTTAGTGGACTAGGGTTTTTACACAAGTGAATTGATTATATAATCGTCAAAATTAGCCTACACTTTAAAATAAAATTAATTAAAGGAATAATAATTGAAAGTTGAAGACTAAACTATAGCACATTTTTACTTATAGAATCATTTAAAAGTCCTCAAACCAATTCCACTTCAAAGTGACAAACAATTACAGCCGATTTTTTTTTTTTTTTCCATGTATACAAATTCTTCAAGTTCTCATGCAAGCTTATTTAACGACAATATCTATAACCCGTATGTTCTCTTCCAGAAACAGAAAATTCACACATCAGAATTTTGGGTTGAATTAACTATCCACAAATTCATGCATTTGAACTTCCACAAGATTTTAGAGAGTCGGAGAGAAAGATGAGTCCGTAAGACTTATCAACATAACGAGAGAGGGGTAGAGTTCGTGACCCAATAAAACAAAAATCAGCACCACACAGTCGAAGATTGAAACGTCGAAGTACAAGAGATTAACAGTAGATACTAGGAAATGCCAATTGAAGTAGCCCAAAAGTCACAAACTTGTAGAATGCGTATAAAATGTTAATAAAGTTCCATTAAAAGCGATCTTCAAATACAAACTGAGAGGTATACACATATAGATGATGTTTATATATATATATATATATATATATATATAGATACATACTTGACGTAGGCACTGATGATACGCCTAAGAGATTTGATTTCGAGGGCTTCTTCAATCTTTCTCCGACGCACTTCCTCTTCGTGCTCGCTTACCATCGACATTTTTCCTTCTGTGAACTTTCTATCTGACAAAAAGAGAAGAAACCTGTCTTCTTCAACCTCAACGCTACAGCATTTCCCGAATTTCTGTGTTGTTTGTGGACTACTTTGTTATTTTATTATTGGTGAATTACTCCAACCACCCTAGCATTTGCTATAATTACTTAGAGATCAAGGCTTTTGAAAATATAACACTGATACCCCATTCAAAATTAAAGTGAGGGTAAACTTCAAATAAGATTTGGTCTAACAATGTAATTATAGCAAATACTACAATGTCCTGAGGTTTGGTCTAATTTCAAATAAATTTGAGATTTGCCCCTTTTTTTTTTTTTTTTTTTGTAAAGACACCCTATGTCAAATTTTGCTATAAATTTACTTATATACCCTTATTATTATATTATTAAAAATAACAAAATATCTAAGAATCTAAAATGACTTTTTTGCCCATTAATATTTATCTAATAAAATATTTACATTTTTTTTTTTTTTGCCCTTTTTCCCACAATTCCTATCTCCACTCCATCGCCACCAATCATATACACCCCACCACCCTCCGGCAGCCGACTCAAACTCTTCGTTGTTCTCTGTTTCTCTCTCAATATGGGGCCTAGATTCCATTCCTCTTCCACGCATCTCTGTTTCTCTCTCTACATTTTGCACTCAATAATTTGTTTGTTTCTCTCTCTAAAATATGATCAAATTCGTAGCTTTTTTCTTTCTAGGTCTTAAACATTCAATCCATTTAAGCTCCAGATAACGGATTTGTAGTCTCCAACATTGATTTTCCGAACTGGGTCTTTAAGATCACAACCCAAATCATTGTAAAAAAACGTTAACGTTTGGGAGGATTTTGTTAACGGAAGAACTTCACAGCTCTCAACCTCTCTCTCTTCCGGTGACCTCTCACCTTTCTATGTTGCTGAAGATACAAGAAAATGTAGCTCTATACTAAGAAAGGATTTTCTCACATTCCAAACAATCTGCCTTTTTTTCTTTTTGTCCACCTCTACTTATAGAAGTTTACATTTACCCTAAAAACTTTCTCATCAACCCTTAAACTTAGGAGTTGATGGGCCATATTCTACCCTTTTGTCCCGTTTGCGCCCCTTATCATATACACAGCTGGGCTAAGGTGTTGTCAGGCCTCTTCTTTGACTGAGTGGGCTGATTTGGCTTTGGCACAATGAGGTCATTAGACTTCTTAGCTAGGTTGAGAACAATGTTTACCGGGTATAACGAGGCCCAATATTCATCTAATCCTACTAGGTCGGCCCAAGGTCAATTCGGCCCCTTCACCTGCCCCCTAATCTCTCCCTAATTTATCAGGGTGAGATTAACGAGTGAAGGGACTTTAGAATGTGACGGCTTGAAATGATGGCGTAGGGAAGCGGATAGTTCGCTTGGACATTGGCGCTTTGGTACCTATAATGTCATCAATGTTGTGTCGCCTCAATCAATACACGGTTGCTTTTTAATGTCTTGACTCGCGCCTCTCTCTCCTCTTCCGTCTCTATCAGCCTTTCGAGTGTAATGATCCTCTCTCTGTCTCTAGTGACGAGTCCTCTTCTATATGTGGTAGAATACCAACTTTTTAATGCGAGAGGTCGCTTCATAAGGTCAAATTACGAGTGTGGTTTAAAAAGCTTTTTTAGTCAAATTTAAATTTATAAAACCACCACTACTACTACTAATGTAGCATAGGAGTAGTGATCATCCCAAAAGATTATAAGGGTATTTGAAATTAAATTCGAATTAATAGGTCAAGTGATCAACAGAGTGGCTTGGTTTGGTTTAATGATTAACTAAATTATGCAATGCAATAGAAAACAAGCTAAATAAAGTATGGTGAAAGAGACTCAGAGAGAGGTCGTAGGGCATAGGAATTACCACTAAGCTCTTCCTCTAAACATCTAACCTTTAACAATTTGGAGGAATTCAATGTTGTAACCAAAGTGTGTGTGTGCTAATAATTGAAACAATGAGCATGGGTGACAGAAACAAGCATGAATTGTCTACTTAAGCTAGAATGTAGTACAACTCATCAAGTTAAGGCATAAACCATTCAATAAACCCACAATTGTAGCACACATAAATCTAGAGAAATATACATCTCACAACAAAAACATGGATTATCAAACACAAGTTTGGATTGTCTACCTAATCTAGGAATTGAAATGCAATTACACTATAATTACACTAAGACAAGGAAGTTGAATTAATTAACTAGGGGCGTAGAACAATCCATCAATCATGAGCATAATCCATCAAATCAATTCACAAAAGTATACATTAAGAACAATCATGCATAACCATCACTAGATTCTCAATTTAATCACACATAGACATGCATCAAATCTAGATAAACTAGTGTAGAGACATAATTCCTAATTTAATCACACATAGACATGTAAATAAACCAAAGAATTAATTGTAAGAATTGAACCATACAAAACATAGACAAAGTCAAGATCTATACATTCACAAGGTTAAACATTCATTACAACATAGAATCCCCAAAAATGTCAAAGGTCTAGGGTTTAGAGGACTAGCCTAGAGCTTTTCCAAGCCCTAAGAGGATGATTTAACCACTCATGGATGTGGTCATGGAACCCTCAAGGGCTATCAAGCTTGAATCCATCTTCTTCCTCTTGATCTTCTTGGTAGAAACCCTAGGTATGATGAAGATCTTGCCTCTTTTCTTACTCAAAAACCTTAATTTCTAGAGAGAGAAACTATTGTCTAGAGATTGGTTCAAATGTAAAAATAGCTAAAAGTTATTGAACCCTAACAAAATGGTTCAATTTGATTTAAATACAAGCTCCTTTGTGTGGTCAACAAGTCAGAAAATGGCCTTTTAATTGGTTCAATCTCGTAGCCAAAAGTTAAGTGAAGATCGGGCGAGTTCGAGAATTAAACAGCTCACTGGCAGTAAGATGCGATTGATCGCCAAGGTTCTTCGATGGATCACCAACCTCGGCGATCAATCGAAGATTGTGATACCCCTTAGATTTGAGACACGGGTTGATCAAGCCTAAGCCCAAACCCGAGGGAATATCAAACAATTAATATTTTAAAACGAACACAAATGACAAAAATGAAATAAGAATAAATAATAAAAGCTGGAAGAAGCTACAATGAAATTCTTTAACATAAAAACTTAAATCCCAATAATCCAAAACCTCTAATAGATTAGACAACTCGGGAATCCATCTCTAGTGGACCCCTAATAAAAATCCAAACTGAAATAAAATAACTGAAAAAACATCCTGATATAAGCTATAGAGAGAAGTCCTATGTTGTCGGTAGAGTGAGTAGAAACCTCTTCTCAGCACGAACACGTCTAAGTCTGGAACTTTCGTGTACCTGAAAAATAGAAGTGGGTCAGGCCCACGAACAAGTTCTAACCTACTACAATCCAAGCAGAAACTCGATACGCATATACATCCTAAGCAATTCAGCAATAGCTAATAGTCCGATACATAATTATATCCACACTACAGGACTCTCATTGGACTACGGAGGGGGTCTCAACCTGAATAGAAGGCAACATACGAAAACGCACCCAAAGGTGGGCATAAGTACCTAGACCTACCAGGGTATACCTCAACCTCTCATATCATTGCATATACGCTCCCTAACCGACGACTCTGAGACTCAAGCTCAAATCGCAGTACCATAACATATATTTAAAATCCGTCCTAACCATAAAAAGTCCAGTTAGTCATTTAGCTTGTGCAGCTTCTTTGACTTAACATAACTCACGAGTAATCCGAGTAGTCATTCAGCTTATGCAGCTTCTTTGACTCAATTATAAGTAGGATTTATTTTAATATCCATTCCCTTATTCTGTATAGGTAGGATTTAGTATTTTGAAACTAATCCAACCCTAGGCATGCCACCGTCCCATACCGGTGGATGTAATCCAACATCCACAGTTGACAACACAGGTAATAAATGTAATTATCAACTATATAGTATATCCAACAATAATCCAACATCCACAGTTGACAATATGAGTAATAAAAGTAATTATCAACTATACAAAATATCCAACAATCGACAGTCAATCACTCAATTGTAAACATCAACTACTTCACATTAAACATGTTAAAACTTTGTTATTTAACAAGTCTATTCAACACTCCTCCACACAGTTCCATGATGGATAATACAGACCATGTATATAACCCTTAATTAAATCCAAGTAAGCATGACAGATTTGTTTTACAAATTTACATACTTATCCTATAATACTACACAATTGTTCCGGAGTGAATAAAACAGTTAATGTAAGTATACATCTTTCATCCATTATAGGCATGTAATTCATTCTATAGTCCTGCATGTTTATAGTCCATTACAGAAACATAATCATAGCCTAACTCCATTCCCAAATAAACTGCTACACCTAAAGTGGTGTAGTTTAAATCCTAAATCTCCAAAACAGTTTACTAGTTTTCTTAGAAATTGTATAATGTTCCAAACAATAATATTAATTGGTTGAATATGCATTAACAAGCCCTCTGAAGACCTAAATTAATCTCAGGCAACAACCACAATTCCTATTCACAGCTCCTACACACATTTGCCATGTCAAAACCCAGTCCAGAACTCGTAGAAACTCAAAAAAACTGGATAAACACAAGGAGAGCAGGCTCCCACAAGGTGGAGCCATCTCCACCCATGCTAGAGCCAGCTCTAACCATGGAAGAGCCGGCTCCTAACCATGTAGAGCCTTCTCCATGGTTCCATGGAGCCGTCTCCTCTTCCCCCTCTCCTCTGTCTGCTTGGTTCGTCTCCGTTTGACTGCACTACATCTGTCCTTTTCTGTTACAGCTTCTAACACCTTTATTTATGTTCAGACCTACCTAGGGAAAACCCATCTACCTCCTTCATGCATTGATTAACAATAATTTAAAAGAACAATTACACAGTTGGACACAAAACAAACAATTTACAACAAGTTTCAGCACATACTGATATAATGAGTTCTAAACATGCATAGTCAATTAATTTCGTTTAATGATTTCCTGGAGCTACTTAGGCATACAAAGAACACGAGTAAAAGGGAAAGAGATGAGGTTAGAGCTTGCCTTTAGCCTTTCCCCGTTGCCTTCCTAACTTCTCCCCTTGGCAGACCTTTCAATACTCTGCTCTCAACCCTCTGTTTATGTGTTTACAGAACTTAGGTTAGGTCTGTGAACTAAGTGCTTTGATCATAACCCTAGACCTATATTATTATGATGTATTTATAAACTTTAATCCCTAAAACCCTAATCCTTATAAGATTAGAGACAAAGCCCAACTCGGCCCATAAACCATCCTATGATATAAACAATGTCGGCTACCCATATAAAGTTTAAACCTAATGTAACTATATATAAGCAACAATAAACAGACACGTTAAGACAAGACAATAATGAAATTTAATTAAATAAAGTCAAATAAAACAATTAACTAATTAACTTAAACAATGAATGTAATGACTTGGATTTTCACGGATATTTTTTTCCCGTTGTCTTTCCTTTCTGAGTTCAGTTCCTCTTCGCTTAGTGTCATCTCGAGTACTCTGGAGTGATTTCCGAGACTCTTTTCTGTGAATTGACAACTTCCTTTGAGGACTGAGTCGTTTCCACATTTTTCGTTTTTCGATACTATTCACTTTTCGTCCTTTTCCCTATTTTATCTTTTCCCCGTTTGACACTTTGTTGGCATAACCACACTTCTTGTGTTTGAAGTTGGTTTTTGACTTCATGTATTTCCATCTTGAGTGGTTTCCACGAAATATGTATCTTTAATTTTGCAAGAAAGTACTCTGGTTGCTCCCGGTGTCCATAGGGGCATGGATGCAAAGTTCTTTGAAATTATTTTCTTTTCTTGGGGTATTTTTTGTAAATATATTTTGAAGATATTTTATTTTAGGGGTTTTTAAGAAAATATTTTTGGAAGATATTTTCATTTTGGGCCATTAATGCAGTTTTCACTTTTTGGAGGGGCCATTGTGTAATTAATGAAAGTTATTGCTAAATGCCTTGTTTTGAGCCTGGATTCTTGTATGAGATTCATTTTCACTTTTCGTCGAGTCGTGTACTCTTAGAAATTCCTTCTGATCATTGTTTTCCAGTTTCAGGGTTTCTGGCCCCGGTTAGCGCCAAACTTGTTTGGGGCATAACTTTCTGTTCGGGACTCGGTTTTTGACGCCGTTTCTTCCGTTATTTATATTTTCTTATTTTAAATCTTTTTTGTTCATAGATTTTTGTCATTTGAGCGTGTCTGCTCAAATTTCATTTTTTCGGACCCGGCGGGGCCCTTTCGGGGCACTTTTTGAGATTTCTATAAAAGGGGGGTGAGATATTTTATTTTTTCATCTTCCCCACTCTCTTGCACGACCTGAAGCTTCCATGGCAGCCCAAGGGAGGCTGCCACCTTCTCTCTCCTCTTTTGAGCTTCATTCCTTCGTCAGAAACATAGAAGGGCCTTTGCGTTTAGTGTTCGTGTTGACTACGCCCTTCGTTCACCCTTATTAGAACCCATTTTTGACCATTTTTTGAGTTTAGGTTTGAAGTCAAGTTGTGATTTTGATTGGGCTTCCTTGGGGGTTATGTGCACGGTGTAGTCCCTGACAAAACCTAGAAGTTTCGTCGGATTCAGAGCAGTTTTCATTTGGTGGCTTTTGAGATTTTCATCTCAAATTGAGGTAGGGGATGTTCTAGGCTTTTGTGTATGTTGTATTTAGTGTGTAGCATGATTATACAACTTAATTGTATACCTTGTATCAATTCTAGAAAATTAGTATTAATTATTTCTTTGTATGAAATTTAATTCACAAGGATGTGTATAACTTAGAATGGAATTGTGGCATGCTAGAAAATTATGTTTTAATATGTTTGTTAACATATATTAAATTGGGATTAATTGAATAAGAATTGCACTTTTTATTTAATATTTATCTTTGGTGAAAGATTAAATCTCATGGCCATACTTTTCATGAAATGAACTTGTAGTATGCTTTTAAATTAAGTCTTAGCATGTTTGTTAACATACTTTAATTTGAGAGTATTTGGACAAGTATGAAAATTTAGAGATTTTAAATTAAATGATTAATTAAAATCTATTTAATGGTTCCCTTGGCCCAATTAAGTTTTTTTTTACTTGATAATCATGATGACTAGGATTTGTGTACTAGTATATATTAAATTGGGACCATTTGAAGTTGCTTTGAAATTTAGAAGTTTAATTATCATGATATAATTAAATTCTACCTTGTTGTGCCATTGGCCTAATTAAGATTTTAGTGAATGTATGTATATACTATGCTATATTGTATAATATACATTGATTAGGGGCCATTTGATTGAGATTTGAAAGCTAGGGAATTTAATTAGTTTATTTGATTAAATTCCGTTTTTATTGCTTCAATGATTAAATCCTGAAATTAGCATTGATAGTATGTTTGAAGCATGATTTTAGACTTGTAATAGATTTATAAATCATGTTTTCAATATTGGATTATATTGTTATAGCGTGTAGCGAATCGCACACTGAAGATTCGACATGTGATGTTATTATAGCGTGTAACGAATCGCGCTTTGAAGATTCTACATTGTCATCCTATAGTTATTGTGGATTTAGAGCATGTGTTGTGTGGTTACAACCTACTTGTGCATGAAGGTAGTTTCGTGTACTGTTTAATACGTATATAAGTTGTTAATTTATTTATTTTGGAGTTACTTGGGACACTGTTAAGCTGTGATGGCTAGGGTTTGGCTCTAGTACGGGGACAAGAGTCCTCTAAGTCAAAAGTTCGCGCGTTGGGTAGGCTGCCTGGGGGGTTAGTAGCTTCAAATTAGCCCTATAAAGTTCGCGCGTTGGGTAGGCTGCCTGGGGGTTAGTAGCTCCAAATTTACCTTGTCTCGGCAGAAATCCGAGCTGTGATGTCCAAGTCTTCCACTATTTGATTTCGCATTCAATTCCAAGTTGACAACCAATGTTTAATTGTGACTTGTGGTTTTGGTAATTGGCAATTTGATGTTGTTAAGTACATCCATACTAAATTGATATATTTAGTTGATTTCACACTTTTAGATTGCTAGTTGATAACCTAGAGAATCTATGTTTTGATGTGTGGTATTAGATATTCTAATTATGCTAAATTGTTATATTTAGTTGATGTTGCATTTTAGACTTCAAGTTGATAACCTTGAGAACCACTATGTTGTTGCTTTATGTAAGTATGCTCCTATGTTGTTGCTTTGTGTAAGCATGACCCTATGTTGTTAAAATTGTATGAATGAGGTGATTGGTGCTAGAAATGATCTTAGGTAGCTAGGATGCTCCCTGAGTCTCACCTTGACATATACGTTAGGTGGAATGAACCACAATAATTAAATCATGCAACTTGTAAAACTTTAGGTCGATGCATGCTCATTTTTTATGAGTAGCTTTATGTTACTCACCCCTACGATACTGGGGCATATTTCAGGTACAGGATACAAGATTGGAGATTGCAATTGCTTGGGTGATTTGCTGAGTTGAGCTTATTTAGAAGCATTCTTGTTCACATGCAAGTGTTAGCATGTTCATGATTTGTCTATGAAATGTAATTTTTCTAACTTGGAGGTTTGACATGTCAGATGTTGTAAATGTATTGTAATGAGGCCATAGGCCATTGTAGCACATCCATTTTATCATATTACATACACTTGCATGCTCACTTTGGCAAACAATACCTTCCTTGATGAAACAAAACTCTAAGTAGCATTTTTAGGGAGTTTTACCCTATTTTGTTTCAGGGGCATTTCGGGTATTTCAAAATGCATTTTTTCCATTTTTTCTTAAGAGTCACATAGAAAACTCAATTTTGAGGGGGGTTTCTTCTTTGTGTTTTTCCAGAAAACATCATCTTGGCCCTCAAAAATTAATATTTTTCCAAAAAATCCTTACTGCCAGGTTTTGCAAATTTTTAGTACAAATGTAGTTGGTACTATTCATCGACTTTTTTTTGAAAATCGTCACGACCGATCCGAAACTTCCGGAGGTCTTATGGGTGCATTTTAAGATTGCATTTTCAATTTAGGCAATTTAAAAACCTCCCGAAGCCCTATTTCCAAAACTTGGGCAGTAGCTCGGATTAGTTTTTTTCCTCTTGACCTGATTTTCTTGGGGGCATTCTGGGCATTTTACAAACAATCAGGGTAGGAAACTTGATTTTAGGAGGGGTTTCTTCTTTGAGTTTTTCCAAAAAAGTCCGTTTAGATGCCTGTTTTTACTCTCAGTTGCAGTAATGGTGGGTTGTCCTCGTCGAGCCGCCATGACATCATTTTTGTTTTTGACCTTTCTCCCCCGTCCGGACTCCAAATTGGGTAAAATTTTTTTTGAACTTGACTAATTTGTCATTGTGTTTCCAGCGGTGTGCTCGATAGCACCTGAATCCACTTTTTACAAAATGACCATTTTGCCCCTAGGTTCTTTTTGTCCGTTTTTGAAACGACACTTCTGCATTTGTTTCCTTTGGGTTCCGTGATCTCATTGAGGGTCACATTGGTGTATTAGAGACGCATTGTATCTCTAGAGACCGTTGTTTCACCTTTCGCTTCCGCATTTCGGATCCATTATCGGGTCATCTTTTGGTCATCACTGACGCACTGGGTTTACAAAACTTTGGCTGTCACAATGAGTGCAATTAAAATCAATTAAACAAATAACCAAGTAAACTGACACATCATTCAAATAATGATAAGTAATTCAAATAAATCAAATAATTGCAATTAGGTCAAATAATTCAAGCAAATTAAGCAATTAGACAATTAACCATTAAAAATTACAATTAAATAATTAATGAAATTCCAGGACTATCTTTTGTAAAATTAGGGGTATTACAAAGATGACGTGGCATGTTTATCTTGACAACTGGCAACCTTATCCTCTTAGCTGGCACTGATGTGGCACTGCGAACAATCGCCAATTGTTACGATCGATCGCCACTTTGGACGAATGATGAGGTGGCAGTCTTATCCCTTTTGCTGATGTGGTTGCGATGGATCGCGTGGCCTTCAATCGATCGTGGATGACTCTGCGATCAATCGCCGATGCTTCGAGGCAATTTTTCTGACTTTTTTCAGATTTTCTTTTTGACTCCAAAAAGGGCTTAATAGGCTGTTTTTAGCCTATTTGAACCTTATTGACCTGAAATAGACAAAAACAATAATTAGAACTAAAAAAGGAAAGTAAGATAGATAAATGAACTAAAATATCCTAACTTAAGTGCTAAAATGTGCAACATTTGAGCACTTATTCTCTGGGCATAAATGAGTCTTTTCCGTCGAGATCTTGACGTTTCCGATTTATAGCTTTCCGGTGGTGACTCTCTAACTTTGTTATTTAAGGTTAGTTATGTTCCCTTGTTGTTTCTAGAAAATTCTTTCATCTTTTCTCTTTGGGGTTTTGGAAATCTTCTTCGCTGTTGCCATGGCTGGTGACCTTGACTCCCTCCGTGCCCAATGTGAAATCTCTGGAGATGTGTTTATTAGACATTATCCTAAAAACTTAAATGTTGAAACCGGTAAGGGTCTTCTATAGGGGGAAATCCTTTTTTCTACCATTCACTTGAACGTAGTTAGGTTCCCCTTGTATCCCTTTTTTTCATTTTGTTCTCAACAAATTAAATATTTCCCCTCTGCAAGTGAATCTAGCTTGGGTAAGACTTTAATGACGCCATAGAAGGGAAGTTTGACGAGCGCGACGAGAGCTTCAAGGCTATGGTTTTGGATTTTGATTTGGAGCACTTTGGAGTTTTCGGGTGAGACCCGAGTTCGGATTTTGGAGGCGCTATAGAAGGAATGATTACTTTCCTTCACATCCTCTTTCATCCTACGGAGTCGATTTCACAAGAAGAGCATTTTGGTTTCTGTAAGAATTAAGATTTTCATCCTAATTTGAGATAGGCGTGTCTAATTTATGGAGTCCTAGGTGTATTGTGAGTCTTTATATGTTAATTGCATATTTTAGCATGCCATAGATGTCACGTTTTAATTATTTGATGGACTATGTGAAGATTTTAGTTATAACCATGCCTATGTGATGTTTAATTGTGTTTAATTTATGCCATCTATGTGTGAAAATGACAAGCTATGATAAATTTGTGCAATTTATCATAATTTGTGCTAATAATATGCTAAAATGTTTATGTGAAGAAATTGTTAACATGCTATAATGGTAGAAATTATGTTAAGTTATGTGTTACATGATAATTATGAGTACAATTGGTACTACTTATGAAATTGTGTGTGTCACAATTTAGAACTTTACTTTAATAAGATAAAACATGCTTAATATTATATAATGTGATTAGGTCAAGTAAATGGTTAAACTTTGTATTGATTGAAGCATGTTTGCATAATGTGGTTTTGATATTATTGGATGGCATATTCATTTCATGATGTTAGTTAGGAGCTAATCATTCTAAGTTGGACGTTGAGCATTCATGGGAGTGTGTGGGTGAAAGGAGTGATGTGAGGAGGATGAGATTCAAATTAAGGAAAGTTGTGTTGGACGGAAGACAAGCGGTAGTCTTGTTTATGAGATTTACAGTAGTCTTGTTTCCGAGATTTTTAGTAGGTAAGCCCTAAAAGGTGATGAACAGTGGTCTTACGCTAGGGATAGCTAACCAGTGTTCCAAATGGTGGATAAACGGTAGAGGCCTCTAGTGTGAATTTGCATTGTGACATGAATTGGTTGGAAAAGTGCATTTGTGTGTATGATGAGATCATGGGATTGATCAGAGGACTCATGGCATAAACATTGATTGCGTTGATAGTTTTGTGATAAATTTGTGTGTGCGTGTGTGAATATGGTGAAGCTGATACATTAATATTCTTACTAATGCCATATATTGTTGATTTCGTTATTTTTCCCGTAATAGCATTATCTTATTATTTTGATCTCATTTTCTTTACGTGTTTACTTACGGGGCTTTATGAGACATGCCTTAAGCATACTCTACTGAGCAGTGGTGCTCACTCCTTTACTTTAAATATTTTCAGGGCTTGGAGGAGAAGTGGGAAATGGTGCGTCCTTGCAAGCTTAGTTATAGTTAGGGAATTATTTTGATATCTTTTGTAGCCATGGCTATTTTTTTGTAAAGCTTGGGATGAACTTCTATCATCTTGAAATCATTTCAAAAGGAAATATAACAATACTGTTTTGATGATATAACCAATCAACTCGTCAGTATTTTGAAAACTCATGACCGTTGATGTTTTCAAATGGTTCTCAAGAAGTCACGTGATCATATCATTATCAAAATTTCATTCAACATGGGTATTTTTATTTAATTGTTCACGATTCCATGTATATGTGGATTTGATCATTCTATACAAGTTTTTGGACCAGTTTAAGGCCATTGACATTATTAGAATTGAACCTAGTGGGTTGTTAAGTGCTTGGGGAGCACAAAGGGGGCAGAGTGTACAAATCTAGGCACAACTGGTCGACGTGTACTAGACGTCGACCGATATCTTATTATTTTAGGTACTGTGCAGGGCCAACCGATCGACGTCTATGGGCTTTATGTCAACTGAGTCCCACAATCCGGTCGACGTGTATGTCTCACATGTCGACAGATACTTGAAAGCTAGGTCAGTTTGTTTAAAAACCAAATTTTGTTCCTTCTTTGACCGTTTCATTACTCCATTGAGTCTTATGGACCCGATATATTATTTTAATGATGCCTCAAAAAAGGAAAGAACCATGTTAACCTTGAGAGTCCACGGGTTCTGGTAAGGACCCGACTAATGATTTGGACCCCTAGGTTCGGGTCGTTACAGGTCGTTTCTCTTTAAAAATGGTCATTTTCGTCATATTTGACACGTTAAGCCCATTTTCACTTAAACGTTCATTTTCGTCACTTTTGACACTTTTAAACCCGTTTTCACTAAAACAGTCATTTTTGTAACTTTTGACACATTAAAACCCGTTTTTGTCAGAATGATCATTTTTTACGTAAACCCCGTTTTTGTCAAAAATGGTCATTTTCTACATAAAAAAACTCATTTTCAATAAAATGAACATTTTCAATATTACATTTTCAAACATAAAAACCACTTCATTTGAAGTGTGCATTTTTCAAATCCCAAAAGCCACTTTTTGGAATTGATGTGTTGGAATTGAGAGAAAGAAATGGATTTGATAATTGAAAATGGTCATTTCCTAAAAAGCCACTTTTTAGGAAATGACCATTTTCAATTATCAAATCCATTTCTTTCTCTCAATTCCAACACATCAATTCCAAATATATGTTTCATTTCAATCTCCAAATCATTAATCAATTTAATGCATTTTCAAAAACATATCAACCATCACATTGTATTTCGAATCCCAAGAGCACAAAGGTTCTCATGATTTCCCTCATTTGAAGGAACTTGGAGAAGAAAATTAATTGTTGTTAATCAACGAATCCTGTGACATTACAATGTCTAGAAAAGCTATGTCAAATGACATACGTGCCCAAGGATTACGAGTTTTAAGTGGGACTGATGTGACCCCTCCATTTTCGTGGGAGCTTACCTGGTTGTATGACGTTGAAATCTTGATTGATAATTTGAAAACATTCTTTCCAAAAACACCTTCAAATTCCAAATCAATCCCAAATCATGAATCCTCTTTTCATCCTAAACATGAAGATTCACAACGGGAGAGAATCATTTTTGCCATTGATGACTCCCTTGATTGCACAATGTTTAAGGAAATTTTTGTCAAAAATAGGCAACTCCATTGTCTAAGTAGCTTGGGTTCTAAGTAGGATTGTGATGATGCTGCCCATTCCTCCTAAGAATATTCCTGGTTGTGTGTTAAAGGATCATAGTTGGCAATTTGGAAACATTCTCTCAAAAAATATAAGACGGCCTAAGTTTTATAAACCAGGTGCGTCAGTGATGACCCGATAACAGATTCGAAATGTGGAAGCGAAAGATGATCAAAGCAAAAGGTTTTGACGCATGGACGAGTACTTGTCCAAAGCCAAAGCACCGAGCGCCTGTTCGGCACTCTCAACACTGAGTGCTCATTTGTCATTCTTCAACACTGAGTGCATGTTCGGCACTCTTTAACACTGAGCGCACGTTCGGCACTCTTCAAGGTCGGTCGTTTTGACCTACATGGTCAAGTATTTTGACGGAAGGGTCAAGTGTTCTGATTGAAGGGTCAAGCGTTCGGACTTACATGGTCAGGCGCTCTAACCTATATGGTCAGGCGTTCTGACTGTCGAACGACGAAACAAAAAGCAACAATTTGCTGAACAACGAAACAGAAAGCAAAAATTAGCCGAACGACGAAACAGAATTCAAAAATCAACTGAACGACGAAACAGAATGCAAAAATCAGTTGAACGACAAAACAAAATGCAAAAATCAGCTGAACGACAAAACAGAATGCAAAAATCAGCTAAATGATGAAACAGAAAGCAACAAAAGCTGCTGCTGCGAAGCTTGGGGAAGTGCTAAGTCTAACCTTAAGGCTAAACATGCATTCCAATGATCCGAATCAAGTTTAAAACATACTTGTGAACTTTAAAATTAATGGCCATTGACATCATGTTATACATACACATAAAATGAATGTCAAAAGGTGTGCTTATGCACATATTACATGTTTAAAATCAAATATACACATTTTGATATATAAGGCTACAAGTGGCATTTCAAGCCAACATTTACAAGAATGGAACCTTCAAGTCCACTAATCATCCAAGCATAATGAGAATCTTGAACCCTGATTCCTGTACCTGAAAAATGTTCCCACTACGTGGGTGAGTAATATAAAGCTACGGTAGGAGATAAGTATGCAAAGACCTAACGTTTTACAAGATTATTACATTAACTTGAAACAATTCAAAGAGATCATGCCACTTAACGTCTATGTCAAAAGTGAGACTCAGGATTCATCCTAAGACCTAAATGGTTATTTCGGGTATTAACCCGCTGGGAAGACCACCCTAGTGCGCACTATAAAATAGCGAGAACTCATACCTCCCGTACTAGAGCCAAACTCTAGCCATATCTCTGTAACAATGTCCCAAGTGACTTTAAAATAAATAAGTTAATAACTTATACACGAATGAACTAATACATGAAACTACCTTCCATGCACAAGTAGATTGAAACCACACAATACATGCTCTAAATGCACAACTACTATAGGATGACAAATGTTTAATCTTCAGAGTGCGATTCGTTACACACTATAACAACATCACATGTCGAATCTTCAATGTGCGATTCGTTACACGCATAAATCTATTATAAGTCTAAAATCATGATTTAAACATACTACCAATGTCAAACACATGATTAAATCAGTAATGCAATAGAAATGGAAATTAATCAAATAACTAATTAATTTCTCTAGATTTCAAATCTCAATCAAATGATTCCCAATTAATATATGTTAAACAACATAGCATGGTCGTTGCATATATTCATTCAAAATCTTAATTAGGCCAATGGAACCATTAAATAGATTTTAATTAATTCTTTTAATTAAAATCTCTAGATTTTCAAACTCATCCAAATACTCTCAAATTAAAGTATGTTAAAGAACATGCCAAGACTTAATTTAATAGTATATCACAAGTTAATTCCATGCAAGGTACGACCATGAGAATTAAACTTTCACAAAAGAAAATTATTAAATAAAGGTTACAATTCTTATTCAAATAATCCCAATTTAATATATGTTAATAAACATACTAAGGCCTAATTTACTAGCATGCCACAATTTAACTCTAAGTTGAATACCATCATGAGAATTAAATCTTAAACATAGAAAATAATTAAATTAAATTCTAGATTTTGAACTAAAGCATGCATACAAGTTGCATAAGCTTCTAAAACAATTAATATAACATTAAAATAAACCTAAGACATCCCCTACCTCAATTTGAGATGAAAATCTCAAAAGTTACCAAAATGAAACCGCTCCGAATCTGACGATACTCTTAGGTTATGTCGGGGACAACAAGGTGAACATTAAACACCAAGGAGGCACCACTAAAATCCAAATATGAACTCAAAAATCGAACTTTAAGATGGTCAAAAATGGATTCTAATAAGGGGAAAAGGTGCGCGTCGTCAAGGTCTTCGATAAACGTTAAGGCACTACGACATTTATCAAGAGGGAAGAGGCCAGAAAAAGAAGAAGAAGGGTGGCAGCCATGGCTGCCATGGATGGCCGGCCAAGAGAAGGGAAAGAGATGATGAAAAATTTGACTTTTCATTTCATAGCCCCTTATTTATAGGAAAACCCTAAAAGTGTCCCGAACGGGTACCGCTAAGTTTGGAAAAGTGAAATTCGCACATACACGCTCAAACGGCAAAACTTCATGAATGAAAAAGAATCAAAATGAGAAAATATGAACAACGGAAGAAAAGACGTCAAAAATTGAGTCCCGAGTAGAAAGATATGCCTCGAATAAGTTCGGCGGCAACAGGGGTCAGAAACTCTAAAACTGGGGAAAAACGATCGGAAGGAAATTCTAAGAGTACAGGACTCAACGAAAAGTGAAAATGAATCCTGTACAAGGATCCAGGCTTAAAATAAGGCATTTTTGCAATAATTCATTAATTGTACAATGGTCCCTCTAAAAAGTAAAAACTGCACTAATGACTCAGAATAAAAATATCTTCAAAATTTTTTTTTCTTAAAAACCCCTAAAATAAAATATCTTCAAAAGATATTTATGAAAAACACTCCAAGAAAAGAAAATGTTTCTGAAGAACTATGCATCTATGCCTCTATGGATACCGAGAGCATCCAGAGTACTTTTTTACAAAAGTAAAGATACGTATTTCATGGAATCCACTTAGAATGAAGGTACGTGAAGTCAAAAACCAACTTCAAGCAGAAAAAGTGAGGCTATGCCAACAAAGTGACAAACGGGGAAAAGGATGAAAAGTGAATTGTGTTCAAAAAGTGAAAATGTGGAAATAACGTAGTCCTTAAAGGAAGTTGTCAATCCATAGGAAAGAGTCTCAAAAACCATTCCCGAGCACTCGAGATGACACTAAGTGACGAGAAACCAAACTCAGAAAAGAAAAGATTAATGAAAAAAAAAAATCCGTAAAAATCTGAGAAAAGAAAAGGAAAGAAAACAACCAGGTTATTACAAAAGAGCCATGAGTTTGAGTTCAGATGATTGTAACCAAAAATCCTTTCATCAATCATTCCCAATCCATGGGCTAAAGCCTAATACTCAACCCAAGCCACACACGGCTCACTTCATCCCAAATCATGGGTTGAGGCCCTAAAACTCAATTCAAGCTAATATAAGGCGCATCTATCCCAATTATATGGGCGGAGTTCCTGAAATTCATTTGAGGTTGCATTTGGCTCAATTCAATTCATTTCATATGCGCGGCGGTCCTAAAGCTAAAATCCGAGTTATTTATGTAATGACCCGGTCTTTTTCCTTCCTTTCTGTTTTCAGTAATTTCTTTTTTCGTCCTTTTCCCTATTTCGTCTTTTTCCTGTTTATCATTTTTCTTTACATAACCTCACTTTTTGTGCTCGGATTTGATTCCGGCTTTGCATGCATTCATGATATTTAAATTCAAGATAATTGTATTTTTACTTTCGTAGAAAATACATTCTAGTTGCTTACTTTTTCGTAAAGGGCATGGATGCATATTTTCCTTGAAATATTCTTGATTTTTGGGGTTTTAGTGTAATTATGTAAAGTAATTATTTTTTGTCTTAGGGACCATCTTGTAATTTAATTTAGAAGATATTTTGGAAAAAGACATTTTTTACAGTTTTTGGAAAGTGGGACAAGTGTCACACTCTCATGGAGCCACTTGTTGGCTTTTTGGAGGAGTCACTTGGAAGCTTAATCTTATGACATATGGAGGGTAATGATTCAACCACTTGTTGGCCTAAGATAGGTGCACTTGTTGGCATGGATGGTTGACAAGTGTAGGTGTGGGATTAAGTCTTAAAAGGAGCCATGGATTAGTGGCAAGTGTAGGCTCACATTTTAGTCTTGCATTGTGTGTGTGTGAGAGGTAGTGTAAGAGCACATAGTGAGTGGAGGAATACTAGATCATCCACTCACCATTTTCACTTTCATCTTTTGCATCACACTTGTTCTTAAAACCCTAACCTAGCCACCATTGGAGAAAAGCTTGGTTTATAGCATATTTCTTCATTTTGGCCTCCTTCCACTCACCTTAGACTATTAACCTTGGGAAGTAAAAGTTTCCTTTCACTCTCCTCTTCAAAACCCTAGAATTCTTATCCATTTGGAACTTGGTTGCCTTGGATTATAGAGATTCAATTCTTTATTGAGGTAGAGGTGGTAGTATATTTATATTTTGTGTGTTTTAAAATCCTTTGGGGTTTAATATATATTGTGTACATGCTTTTAGATTTGTAGTATTGCATATTATAGGAAATCCTTATGTTTGACTTAGGATTTATTGATTTTAGCGTGTATGTTGTGTATTTATCTTGTGTAAGATTATTAATGTTGTAAAGAACTCTTATTGACTTGAATTACTATACTATTGTGATGATAATTCTACATTTTAGTTGATTACTATTGGTAATTGTAACTATTTTAGAAACTTGTTACTAAAATGTTGAAATTTAGTATATAAAGCTTATTGTTGAAGCATGGTTTTAATTGATAAGTTGGTGATATTGTATTGCACATTATATCATGTTAAGGACTTGTCATTTATTATGTCATTTTGGACTTACAATGCCAAAACATTTTATCAAAGGCATGGGTATATATCAAAGTAGATCAACAAAAGCATGATATACACCCAAAACCTATCGTCCTAAGGTATTCAAACCTAGGAGTTTCGATACCACTTGTGACGGCCCAAGTTTTTACAACCCGATGCGTCACTGATGACCTTAAGTTAACCCGGTAACGGATCCGAAATGCGGAAGTGAAAGGTAAAATAAAGTTGTCTAGAGATATAAATCATTCCTAAGACTCCAAAGTGACCTTCCATGAAGTCATGGAACATTAGGAGAACGAAAGAGAAAATGAGAGTCAAAACAGGCAAAATTCGTTAATCAAGGGTAAAATGGTCAATTTACAAATAAAAAGAGAAACTTTCCTGAGAATGCAAGGTCTTGTAATGCATCCCCTCCTTGTTGGGGTGATAGATGCTTTGAACTCCACCTAACAAATGGTTCTTTGAAGAACTTGTTGGATTAAGCTTAAAAGAAACTTTTGATCCTTTGTCAATGCAATCACAATCTTTGGGCTTCCATGCCCTTTCAAGGCAAGAATTTGAAACAACACTTAGAGAATGAAAGTTTGAAGATGATCCCTTTGAAGTTTTGGTCTTACACAAAAGCTCACTTCCTTGATATTGAAGATCATAGCATTTATCTACAACATTAACCTCTCCTTCATATTTGTTAAATGAGTTGGGTGTGGGATTGAAGATATTTAACTTCACCTTCATGTGACCAAATGAGATCTTCATTATCCCCGTCCTACAATTGATGTTGGCATTAGCGGTTGCCAAAAAAGGATGGTCAAGGATAACGGGAATTTGGCTTTTAAGATTGGGGACCGGTTCCGTGTCAATGACAACAAAATCAACGAGGAAGAAAAATTTGTCAATCTTTATTAATACATCCTTGATTATACCCCTAGGCTTTTTAATGGATCGGTCGGCAAGTTGTAAAACTATCGGCGTCGGTTTCAATTCAATTAGGCCTAATTTGACATAAACCGAGTATGGAAGAAGGTTAACACTTGCTCCTAAGTCAAGAAACGCCCGATTATTGATATGATCACCAATGATGCATGAAATAGTAGGTAAACCGGGGTCCTTAAACTTTGGTAAAGTGTTATGTTGCTAAATTGAGCTTACTTGCTCGGTTAAAACCACTTTTCTTGGTGCTTGGCTCTTGTTCTTCCGCTTTTGGGTGCACAAGTCGTTCAAGAATTTGGCATAAGCTGGAATTTGCTTGATTGCATCCAAAAGTGGAAGATTGACTTTCACTTGCCTAAACATTTCCATGATTTCATTGGTTTTTGCCTTTTGCTTGTCTTTTGAAATGGATCCTTTTAAGGTATCCGAAAATGGAGCTTTTGGCTCAAAAACTTTTTCAGCATTTTCTTTTGAAAACACATAATTTAGAGTTGGCAGCAGTTATCTTTATCCTAAAAGGGTGGAGACATTATTTGTATGGGGAGAAGTTTGAGGTTTTCTCCGATCATAAGAGTCTCAAATATCTTTTCTCTTAGAAGGATTTGAATTTAAGACAGCGCAGATGGGTTAAGTTCATAGAGGACTACGATTTTGAGTTACAGTATCATCCGGGAAAGGCCAATGTGGTGGCCGATGCATTGAGTAGGAAGTGACGGAGTACTCTTGCTAACATTTCTGTCCACAAATAGAAGATGTTAGAAGAGCTTGCAAATCTTGGTTTACAATCATATGAGGATGTTTCACCGGCTATCTTGTTTAGCCTTGTGGCTCAACTGGCTCTAGTTAGCAACGTTATTGAGGCACATTAAGAGGATGGGGAGATGAAGTCCATCCACGATCGGATTTTAGGCGGCGAGAATGTAGAGGGTTGGACTTTGCATTCAGACAGTGGTCTTAGGTACAGAGGGAAGATGTTTGTTCCTTTGTCTTGTCGTGACGTTATTCTTTAGGATTTTCACCATTCTCGACTCACAGTTTATCCTAGTGGTACAAAGATGTATCACAATTTGGGGAGACAGTTTTGGTGGAAAGGTATGAAATAGGATGTTTCTCAGTTCGTGGCTAAATGCCTTACTTGTCAATAAGTGAAGGTAGAGCATTAGAGACCGGTAGGTTTGTTGTAACTACTACTAGTGGCAGAGTGGAAGTGGGAGCACATCATTATGGATATCATGACGGGTTTTCCGAGATCCAAGGCAAGGAATGATGCTGTTTGGGTCATTGTTGACAGATTGACTAAGACGGCTCACTTTTTGCCTATGACAGTGACAATGACATAGAGAGACTTAGTGGACTGTATGTGAAGCAGGCTGTCAGGCTTCACAGGGTTCCAATATCCATTATTTCGGATAGGGATCCCAGATTCACGTCTCACTTTTGGCAGAGTTTTCAGGAGGCTCTAGATACAGGGCTTCATTTCAGCACGGCATTCCATCCTCAGAGTGATGGTCAGTTGGTGCGTACCATTTAGATATTGGAGGATATGCTACGGGCTTATATTTTGGATTTTGGGGGTAGTTGGCAAAACTACTTACCTTTGGTTAAGTTTGCCTACAACAACAGTTACCAGACCAGTATTGGCATGGCACCTTTTGAGGCGTTGTATGGCAGACCTTGCAAATCTCCAGTTTGTTGGACTGAGGTAGGTGATGTAGTCGCCTTAGGTCCCGATATTTTCTTTGAGACTATAGAGAAGATTAAGTTGATTTGGCAGTGCTTGGCTACAGCTCAGAGCAGGTAAAAGAGTTATGCTGACAGGAGGAGGAGATCCTTATCTTTTGAGGTAGGGGACCACATCTTTCTCAAGATTTCTCTACGGAAGGGACTTCTGAGATTTCGGTAGACGGGTAAGTTGTCTCCTAGGTTCATTGGACCATTTCAGATTTTGGAGTGTGTCGGTAAAGTTGCTTATCATTTGTCGTTGCCGCCAGACCTAGATAGGGTTCACGACATCTTTTGGATCTCTATGTTGAGAAAATACGAGCCGGATCTATCGCATGTTTTATGATGGACAGATGTTGTTGTTGATGAGGATGTGACCTACGAGGATGGTTCAATCTAGATTCTTGATTCACTGGAGTAGGTCTTGCGAACCAAAACCATTCCATTGGTTAAGGTCTTGTGGAGACATCACGGCGTTGAGAAGGCTACCTGGGAGCTCGAACAGGAGGTTCACCTCGGTATCCTAATTTGTTCTCTCTTTCAGGTACTACTTGATTTCGGGGATGAAATCCTTTTAAGGAGGGTAGGTTGTAATGACCCGGTCTTTTTCCTTCCTTTCTTTTTCAGTAATTTCTTTTTTTGTCCTTTTCCCTATATTGTCTTTTCCCGTTTATCATTTTTCTTTGCATAAACTCACTTTTTGTGCTCGGATTTGATTTCGGATTTGCATGCATTCATAATATTTAAATTCCAAGATAATTGTATTTTTACTTTCGTAGAAAATACATTCTAGTTGCTTACTTTTTCGTAAAGGGCATGGATGCATAGTTTTCTTGAAATATTCTTAATTTTTGGGGTTTTAGTGCAATTATGTAAAGTAATTATTTTTCGTCTTAGGGACCATCTTGCAATTTAATTTGGAAGATATTTTAGAAAAGGACATTTTTGCAGTTTTTGGAAAGTATGACAAGTGTCACACTCTCATGGAGCCCCTTATTGGCATTTTGGAGGAGTCACTTGGAAGCTTGATCTTGTGACATGTGGAGGGCGGAGATTAAACCACTTGTTAGCCTAGGATATGTGCACTCATTGGCATGGATGGTTGACAAGTGTAGGTGTGCGATTAAGTCTTCAAAGGAGCCATGGATTAGTGACAAGTGTGGGCTCACATTTTAGTCTTGCATTGCGTGTGTGTGAGAGGTAGTGTAAGAGCACATAGTGAGTGGAGGAATACTAGATCCTCCACTCACCATTTTCACTTTCATCTTTTTCATTACACTTGTTCTCAAAACCCTAACCTAGCCACCATTGGAGAAAAGCTTGGTGTATAACTTATTTCTTCATTTTGGCCTCCTTCCATTCACCTTAGACCATTAACCTTGGGAAGTAAAAGTTTCCTCTCACTCTCCTCTTCAAAACCCTAGAATTGTTATCCATTTGGAGCTTGGTTGCCTTGAATTATAGGGATTCAATTCTCTATTGAGGTAGGGGTGGTAGTATGTTTATATTTTGAGTGTTTTAAAATTCTGTGGGGTTTAATATATATTGTGTACATACTTTTAGATTTGTAGTATTGCATATTATAGGAAATCCTTATGTTTGACTTATGATTTATTGATTTAAGCATGTATGTTGTGTATTTATCTTGTGTAGAATTATTAATGTTGTATAGAACTTGTTGACCTTAAGAATTCCATCCAAGGACAATCTAGAGATTTTGATGATAACAAACCATTAATGGTGTTTAAGGACTAATGTTTACATTGAGTGTTATAGATTATTCACATTCAAATGATGACCTCAATGAAGCACGAAAGATCATTCCAAGTATTCCATTACTCAAATCACATCTATGGGAAGCAAAAGAGACAAAGGAATATGAAGTTACAAAGAACCAAATGCAAAGTCCATCCAAAGATAGCTTGGACTACAATGAGCAAGAAAGCAACTCAAAGAAAGGAAGAAAGCGAGTCTACCTGAAAGCCTACACGATCATGAACAAAGCTTGAAGAAAAGGGTAAATAGGATGGTAAGTGTTTAGGATTCAATGTCAAAGTATTTATGAATCCATTTGAAGCTCATCTCTATAGGATCATGCAAATCATATCATCATTCATATGCTCTTTTATCCATTAGTAATAGATTATGCACTTCATTCATATACAATTGACATATGGAGTCATTGCTAAAGAGTGAGTTAGTTCAAGCTTGCATAAGCTTTGAAAGAACTCTTCACTTGTGCTAGAAATGCTAAGACCATGCACATCAATCATATAATTCATATTGGTCAACAATTAAGGCATGAGAAGCCTTCATTACCACTAGTTGGTAACGGACATTAGGACCCCAGAATGTGCATCATGAAAAACTGTGTTTTTGGCTAAGTGTGAAAAATAGATTTTTGAAATAATGATAATTTCAAAATAATTTTTTCCGGTAATAACTCTTTATACTTAAACTAGCCTAAACTGATTTTATCATAATTTTTGACCAAGTCTACATTGGTCTACATAAGGATTCATTTTTACCAAAACTGTCAGAAATCCAAATTTGTACTAAAACTGAATTTCTACATTTTGATTTAGTAGGATTTTAATTTTCTAGTATTTTTTATTAAATCCAAATAGGGGGTACTTCCTTATTTACATTGTAAACTTAATGTAAATGGACATATAAATACTGTAACGTTTTAAATGAAATGAGGAAGGAGTTTCGGTCGACCGAAACAAAAGGTGAATTATTTCGGTCTACCGAAATAAGGAATCATAGCCAACTTAAATCATTTTGGATGATCGAAACACAATGGTGTTTCATTTTGGTCGACTGAACCTGCCCAGATTCGAATCTGAATGACTATTTTGCCTTGAACCGCGTGCCCAACAGCTCTAATTTTGAATTCGGTGCTGAAACTCTATAAATAGAGTAAGGGGACTTCAGGATTAAGAGTTGCTACCATAGACAAACATCATATAGCATCCAAAGAGCTTTTGTTCTTCCATTCATACATCCCATATCATTAGAAGAGTATTGAGCTTCATTGTATTCATATATATACTCTAGAGTGAGCTTAAACTTTGAACTATAAATCTGTGAGAGATTACCTTGTACTGAAAATCTGATATTCAAATCTATTATAAAGCCTAAGAGGAGTTGTTCTCCTAGCAAAGGAAGAAGAAGCTAGTTGGCTTCAATTTGTAAGGGTTGGTGTGACCTAAAGGAAGACTAAGAGAGGTTGTCTCTTAGCAAGGTGAAGCAAGGAGTTGCTTCATGTAAAGGTTTGCTCTCCACCCGCAAGGAGAAGCCATAGTGGATTAGGAAGTCTCAAGAGGGGTCTTGAGCCAAGGAGTAGGAGTTTCCGAACCTCGCTAAAATCACCTTGTGAATGTTTGTAATCTCTCTTCCCTTATCTCCTTTATATTTATGCTATTAATTGCTTATGTTTATATCTTGATTATAGCATAATTGTTAGAAGGGTTTAATAGAATTTGCAAATCTGAAAATTGGCCATTGTTTGCCAAAGACTCTATTCACCCCCCCTCTAGAGTCTATACTTGGGCAACAAAACTCTTATTGACTTGAATTACTATACTATTGTGATGATAATTATGCATTTTAGTTGATTACTATTAGTAATTGTATCTATTTTAAAAGCTTGTTACTAAAATGTTGAAATCTAGTATATAAAGCTTATTGTTGAAGCATGGTTTTAATTGATAAGTTGGTGATATTGTAGTGCATATTATATCATATTGAGGACTTGTCATTTATTATGCCATTTTAGACTTGGAACCCTAAGACATGGTTTGTGTGGTTTCAAAAATACTTGTGCATGAAATGTGGTTTATATGCCTTAAATATTGTGTATCAGTTCTAAACTTAATTATAATTTTAGATTCTCTTGGGACATTGTTACAAATGACATAGCTAGAGTTTGGCTTTAGTATGGGAGATAGAGAGCTCCCTATATTATAGTGCGCACTAGGGTGGTATTCCCAGCGGGTTAATGCCTGAAATAACCGTTTAGGTTTTGGTTTACTCCGGGATTTGATGTCCAAGCTTTCCACTAATTGATTTTACATTCATTTCCAAGTTGACAACCAATACTTAATTGTGACTTGTAATTTTAGTTATTGGTGAATTGATGTTGTTAAGTACATTGATATGAATATTGTGTTGTAATAGAATCATTTAAGTTAGCTTAAGATAATCCTTTAGAACACCTTGAACATAGACGTTAAGTGGAATGATTCATTGTATTCGTCTATATTGATCTTGCAATGATATTGAAACTTTAGGGTATACACATATGTTTCTTCCTACGAGTAACTTGATTACTCACCCTAGTGGTTTGGGTTGTTTTATAGGTACAGAGACTACGTTTTTGGATGCTCATCATCCTTAGGGACTTATGAGCAATTTGAAGCATTTTTGTATATTGACATGCAAGTGTTTAACATTCTTTACTTTTGATGATATATTTTGTATACCATGGGTGTATGGTATTTTCAAAGCCAATGTAGCTTCCTTGATGTGTAATGATACTTAAGTACTTACTTTTGACACTATTATCATGTATGTAATGAGGTCAAGGGCCAATCATGTTTACTTTTGCACTTGTACTAATTTGGTGCTATATTTTGTTTCAAAAATGTATTTTTACCAACCTTGGGGGTTTGGCATATGAAATTCTTGTAATTGACATGTATGAGGCCATGAGCCATTGTTTTACATTCAAATATTCATTTTAGGTTCGTTGACATGTTCAGATACTCACATCTTCTTGAAAAATAACTTTTAACCTTTGTTTTTGAACCAATTCATGAGGGAATTTGAGGCTTGGGTTATGCCACAATGTTCTTGGCATATAACAAGTCCTATAGCAGCTTTTCAAGTTAGTTCGGATGACCTTCAGTCGACCGATGGCTTTTGGGAACTTCATTGAACAGTAAAATACACATTCCAATAGCCATTTTCACTATTTGGGTTCATTTTGGTCGACCGATGCCTTATTTCGGTCTACCGAAGTGAACTTCCCTCAAAACCCAGTTTTCAAGAAAGTTTCTATCCATTTTGGTAGTCTGAAATGCCATTTCGGTGGACCGAAATAGCTCTCATGCACCAGCCTTCCAGATTTTGATTCAACATTGTTGTTCCGATTTTAAACAGTCATAACTTCTTCATTTCTAATCCAAATGGGGTGATTCTTAAGTTTAAACTCAAGGATTTTGAGTCAGCTTTCCAATGATACCAATTCCATTCATATATTCAAATCAAAGTGGGATTTATTAATGTTTTAGTGAGGTAGTGTCAGTTTTCGCTTAAACTAGGAATGGACATTTTGTGGGATTCTTGGTCAATGTTTTTAGAACCTCTTGGAATGTTATAAAATGATTAGATTAGGTTGTATGGACCTTATTTGACTTATTTAGGGTTAAGTTTCTCTTTTTATTTGTAAATTGACCATTTTACCCTTGATTAACGAATTTTGCCTGTTTTGACTCTCATTTTCTCTTTCGTTCTCCTTGTGTTCCGTGACTTCATGGAAGGTCATTTTGGAGTCTTAGTGATGATTTATATCTCTTGAGACCTTTGTTTTACCTTTCGCTTCCACATTTCAGATCCGTTACCGGGTCAACTTAAGGTCATCACTGACGCACTGGGTTGTAAAACTTGGGCCGTCACAATTTACGGCTCACTTCATTTCCTGTGGGCTGAAGCCTTAAAACTCAAATCCGTGTTATTTGTGACCCACTTCATAAGGGCGAAGGTCCTAAAATTCAAATTGAATTATCTACAATTCTTCCCATATGTCAAACAAGAAAAACTGGATTGGTACAAATGGGCTAGAACATGGTTTTTGTTCCTTTTTCATGTTGTATTCGATGAACTTCATTTTAGATTAATTTGGGGGTGATATGTGGGAAATCTAAGATGATTTTAAGGGGAATGAATGAGTTTATTTTATGTATGTTTGGAATTAAATTTCACTTCTTTTTCATTTCCTTCGTTTATCAATTTCTTTTCATGACAATTCGGGACTCATTTATGTAATTTGGGTGCATGGCTTTGCTTTGGTTTTCAAGATACCAATGAATGATTTTTATGATGGCTATTTTGAGTATGCTTGAGGATCAAGTACATTTTTCTTCTATTTTATCTTTCTCTCTCTATCTTGTTAATGGTAAATGGGTCTTTGTTTGATTAATTTCAAACCTTGTTTCCACTTCATTCTATGAATGTTTCTAAAGGGATTCTATGCAATGAATGGTTTAGGTGTATTTTAAGGTCGGTGCTTCGAGTCTCATTGGCCACTTAGGTCAGTGATTATGTGAGTTTGCTTCCTCTTGATTTGATGATACGGTTGTTTGGTGTTGGTTCTTGCATTCATGGTGTTTGCCTATTTAATGTCAAAACTGTATGTTTCAAGGCTACCAAAGTGTTTTATCACTTCTATTGTTGTGCACAGTGGCTTATATTATCTCTCAAGGGTAATTTAATCTCTTACCATTTTATGGTACAACTTTATATTGGTTTAATTGTATTTATTCAGCAGCTTGTAGCCAGTTTTCTAGTTTTTTATGAGGTTCAGAGTACGTAATTTTACTACAGATTTATCCAGGGGCATTAAGGTTTTTTACAATTGCATTGGGCATTTTCACACTTGTCTAGCATATTGCATTGCGTTGAATAACTTTAATATGAGTTGCATTATGAATTATACAGCCTCAGTAATAGTTTTTTGCTAAGAGTGACAAGTGGCTATTTCAGGGGAATTTTGGCCTTTCTACTTGGTGCTCTTTTGTCTGACACGTTGTTATTGTCCTAATGTGAGAGTGTATACACTGCACTGCATTTCTTCGGGTCTAAGTTTTGGATAAGAATGCTTACACAGCTGTTGAGATTTTTCTGGTGCACTACAGGACAAAATTGGTGAGTTGGCAAGGGTACAATTGTCCTTTTAAGTGAGGGAATGTCATAATATTCCCTGGCCAACGATTGGTTGCAGGTACGAGGTGGATATCCTTATTAGAGTAGGACTTGGTTCAAGGCTTAGTGTATATATATGGTGTTATGTAGCTGTAACCAGTTTCAAGCCCCTTTACAAACCCTAATTTGATAACACATTATGTGTAATACCCCTAATTTTAAAAGGATAGTCTCGGTATTTATTTATTTATTTTTATTGTATTTTTTTAATTGTTTAAATGATTATTTGACTAATTGTTTATGTGTTTAATTGAACTAAGTCTTACTTGATTAATTGGCTACTTATCTATGTATTATTTGTATTTTGTTTAGGTGTTATTTGTATTATTTGTTTAATTAGATTGTGTACTTAAATGATTTATTTGATTAATTGTAAATTAACTGCTTAAATGTTTTCTTTTATTTTATTTTATGGTTATGGTTAGTGGTAATGGGCTAACTAATTGGGTCCCATGAACTACTTGGATAGGAGGTTGGATGGGTATGGATAATTACCCATGGATAGTTGTATATGTATATATATATATAGATATATATGTATATACATATATATAAAAAGGAAAGTAATTTATTAATATTATAGTAACTTTAGTATTAATAAATAATCTGATGTGTATATTTTATATATTTATATAATAAGGATATACGTATATTTTATACGTAACATGTTTTAAGTTACCTTTTTAATATTATGGTAACTTTAGTATAAATAAATAATCTGATGTATATATTTTATTTATTTAATGAGGATACAGATAGATTATATACGTAACATGTTTTAAGTTACTTTTTAATATTATGGTAACTTTAGTATAAATAAATAATCTGATGTATATATTTTATTTATTTAATGAGGATATAGATAGATTATATACGTAACATGTTTTAAGTTACCTTTTAATATTATGGTAACTTTAGTATTAATAAATAATCTAATGTATATATTTTATTTAATTAATAAGGATATACATAGATTATATACGTAACATATTTTAAGTTACCTTTTTAATATTTTTATTTTTTTAATTTTTCTTTATTAAGTTGACTTGGATTGGAAAAATGAATAGGGTTATTATTTAGCTTATAAATACACAACTATAGGTTGAAAAAGGAGTGAAAATATATCACGCAATATATTCTAGAGAGAGAGAGTTAGAGAGAGAAGGAGAAAGAGGAAGGAATGAGGAGAAAACCCTTTAGAGAGAAGATCAAGGAAGAAGAAGTTTAACTTTCTGTCCTAAAGTTTAAGGCAAGTTCTTCTTCTATCTCTTTCCCTTTGATTCATGTTTCTGTACATGCCTAGGAAATTTCAGGATTTATTAAACACATAAAATTAAATAATTATGCATGTTTAATTGGGTTAGAATATAGATTTTATGAAATTGGTTCATATCTGTTCTTGTGTTATGAATTGATAAAATGCATGATTTTGATTTGATTTCTGACGTGAATTTTTACATATTTAAATTATGTATTTTTCATATCTGTGGAATGATGGAACGTAGAAACATGCCTAGGATTCCTGAACATTAAATAGGGACTAGGTTTGGGTTTTAATAAATTTAAATAGACTCGATCATAATGATGCTTGCTATTTGAATGTTTTAAACAAATGAATGGATTTAATCTTTTAAAATATTTTAGCAATTGAGATTAAATGTGTAGGATGAATTGGATATACCCTTATTTAACGGTATAATACAATATCATCATGTATAAGATTCAGTTTGTGTAGGACATATGATATAGGAAGTTTAAAGAAATAATAAGTCATTCCTATTATGTGATAACTTGATATCATATTTATCATAGTTATTTATGGAATGTTTGATGTATTTCCTTAATTGGTACATCAATTGTTGGATTGTGTGGTTTAATGCACCGGTATGGGACGGTGGCATTCTAGGGATGGATTAACTTATCAGTTAAGTCCTACCTATTTTATATAAGGGAATGGATTAACTAAAATGTTAAGTCCTACTTATATTTAAGTCAGGTCAGCTGAACAAGTTGAATGACTTATGGAGGATTAATTTATTATATAAGGGAATGGATTAACTAAAATATTAAGTCCTACTTATATTCAAGTCAGGTCAGCTGAACAAGTTGAATGACTTATGGAGGATTAATTTATACTGAATAGGATGGTTACTAGATTATATATATATAAGTATGGTGCCATGATATGAGTTTGAGTCTCAGGATCAATGGTTAGGGCGCGTATATCGCCAGGGATGTGTAGCTAGATATAGTGTAGTTGTGTACCCTGATAGGTCTAGGTACTCATGCCCACTATATGTGCGTTTTGCATGTTGCCTACTATTCAGGTTGAGACAACCCTATAGCCTAGTGAGGTTCCTTTAGTGTGTGTATATATATATACGGACCACTAGTTACTGTTGGATTGACTAGGATGTATACGTGTATCGGATCTCTGCTTGGACTGTAGTAGAGTAGAACTTGTTTGTGGGCCTGACCCACCATTATTTTTCAGGTGTTTGTTAGGAGTAGAGGTTGTTCGTGCTGAGCGGGGATCAGTCAACTTCATTCTTCCAATGCTACATAGGAGTTCTTTTATGATTCAGTTTCCTGATTTAGACAGTTATTGATGTCATTTGTTTAGTTTGGATTTTCTAGGGGTCCACACAGTATGGATTCCCGAGTTGTATTTTGGAGGATCAGTTGAATCAGAAGAGTTTATTAATTAATGGAAATATATTATGAGGTTTATTATTAGATTATCATTTTAGTTTCTTGTCAGCATTTTATTTATTCTTCTTTATTCTTTTGTACTCTGTGTTCGTTTATTATCAATTTGTTTTGATATCCTCGGGGTATTCGGGCGTGGGCCTGGCCAACTCGCATTCGAAAATTCGGAGGTATCACATTATGTGTGTCTTGAGAACCCTTGATGAACCATCTTTATTAGGATTGTATGTGATGATTTGAGCCCGATTTCTACTTAGAAAGATGATATATGAAGCCACAATGTTATGTTGATCTCTGAAGTCCAACTACTATCAAGTTTACTATTGTAGAAGCTGGTTTGGGACTTGAGATTTGGTTTGAGCTGCTAGGGTGCTTACACAAGGTTGAGACAGGTATACTTTAGCATTTTACATTTGTTGGACACTTGTTCTTGAGCTTATCACTGCTGCAAATGGATTTTGTATCTCAGACCTGATCTATGAGTTATTTTCTGGTCTAGTCCTTTAATTTGCATATATTTTGTTTATATCTTGTTATTCCTTGCTTGATCTACATTCTAGCAAGTTATTTTAGTGAATCTAGGCTATTAAAATTGATCTTTGAGCAGTATTATGGCTATCTTTGGTTTGACGTTGAAAAACCCTAGTTCTTTATTGTTTCAACTGATGTCAATGCCTTATTGTTGATATAATGTGATTCACATGCTTTACTCATCTTATTGATCATCTGAGCATGTCTGTAATGAAGATTTAAGGTTGTGAAATTGATCTCAAAATTTTGGGGACACAAAATTCCAATTATACCCCTAAAACCCTAGTGGCTGCAAAATGAGTTCCAGAGGGTGTTGATTGTTGTTTTGGGCTGCACAACCACTCTTATTCCTTATGTATGCTTGATTATTGTTATTGTAACCACCCAAATTCATTGGATCCGGATCGCTAACTGGGTCCTTACCCGAACCCGATGGACATATAAGGGTACTAAGGTCATTTCATAGTAAATTAATACTTTAAGACTCAACAAGGGCAAAAATGGTCGTTTAACTCAATTATAATGGTGTAAGTGCTAGGGAAAAGGGGAAGATGCCTTTGAACCCACCTCCCAAGTAACAATTTGTTGTAGAAACTAGCTCCTCATCAGAAGGTCACACAATTGAGCATATCAATATAGTGACAACCTTGAGAAGTGGAAGAATTGTAGACAACCAAGTTGGAGTTCATAATGAAGAGAGTGAACCAGTGCAACCAAAAGTTGACACCCGTGCCGTTTCACACCCTATTCCTCTTTCATTACATGTGCATAACCCATTTGTTGAAAAAGTTTTGAAAAATGATTTGGAAACTTCTTGTGTTGAAACTGATTCAAAGGAAGATTTTGAAAAAGCTTTTGAGCCAAAGGCTTCATTTCCGAATGCATTAAAATGATCCATATCTCTTGAAAAGCAAAAGACTAAGGCCAATAAAATAATTGACATGTTTAGGCAAGTGAAGATTAGACAAATTTCGGCGTATGCCAAATTCTTGAAAGATCTTTGCACCCAAAAGAGGAAGAATAAGAGCCAAGCACCAAAGAAAGTTGTCTTGACCGAGCAAGTGAGCTCAATATTGCAACACAACACTCTCCAAAAATTCAAAGACCCTGGCTCACCTACTACTTCTTCCATCGTTGGTGACCATGTCATTAACCGGCCTCTTCTTGATTTAGGAGCAAGTGTGAACCTTCTTCCATATTCGGTGTATGTTTAATTGGGCTTAGGAGATTTAAAACCGATGTCAGTAGTGTTGCAACTAGCCGACCGATCTATTAAAAATTCCAGTGGTATTATTGAGGATGTGTTGATTAAAATTGATAAGTTCTTCTTCTCGGTCAATTTCATAGTCATTGAAACAGAACCGATTGCAAACCCTAAGAGCCAAATTTCTGTTATCTTTGGTCGTCCTTTCTTGGCAACCGCTAATGCCAACATAAATTGTAGGATGGGGATAATGAAAATTTCATTTAGGCATATGAAGGTGAAGTTGAACATTTTCAATCTAACCCCCAATTCTTTGGACAAGCATGAAGAAGTTTGTGTTGTTGAAAAATGCCTTGAAAATGAACTTGAAAAACATGAGTCTTTGCTTGACAATAGAATTTCAAGTGACTTGTTTTCAAAAGAGAGTTTAAAGAGAAATGTTTCAAAACCAAGTGTTGTAAGGTCATGGAAGCCCAAAGATTTGTTTGACAAAGAACCGTCAACTCCTTTTGAATCAAATCCAACAAGTTACCTAGGGACTAGTTTGTTGGGTGGGGTTCAAAAGTCATTTCACCCCATCAAGGAAGGGATGCATAACAAGATTTTTGATCTGGGCTAAAAGAGCCTAACGTTTTGATAGAGACGTTAAACACTAGTGATTCGTAGGGTTTACAACCCTATTCCTTCCTCATTTATATTTTACTTTCATTCCTTGCGTCGTCTAGATATATTCTAGGATCATAAACATTGTTTGGGACTTTGATAGAGAATGCATACACTTTTATCTTCAAATTAGGCATTTAGTGCCTGTTCGATCGATCACAAAAGGAAGTTCGATCGATCGAACATCATCTTTGCATATTCCCACCTCTCTATTCCATCGTGCAAAAATTTCCTGCATATTTCATCTCTCTGTGTATCGTGCGAATTTTTCTCTCAGATCGATCTAAGTATCATTCGATCGATCCAACTTTCCTTTGGATTGATCTCAGTTCTATACTTAGAAAATTTGTTGAAACTTTGAAAAATACCTCTCTATGTATCGTTCGAAGATCCCTGCAGGTTTTTACCTATTGGATTGATCGAGGTTCGATCGATCAACATATGATCGATCTATGGTCTCCCGTTTGACTTTGACTTTTTCATTTCCAAATTTCAAAAATCCAAAAATATTTTTCTTTTTTTTTTTTTTTTTTAAAAAATATATGTATATTTTTAATTTTCCAAAAATTCAAAAATATTTTGTAGTCTTGTGGGTTTAATCGATCCATTTATCTTCATGATCGATCCATTTTTGATTTATCGAATCACTTTTGTGATCAATCGAGCATGTCGAGATCAGTTTTTTTTAAAAATGACCCAAGGGTCATTTCGATCGATTCCTACATCAATCTAAAGCTTCCTCTCTCTCTCGGCGGCATTCCTTCATCTTCCCAATCTCCGGCGAGTTTCAAAGCCTCGAAACTTCCATCTTTGCACTTGATCTCATCTTCTCTCTCTTGGTCCACTTCTTTCCCTCGTTTTTGGTGAGTTCTTGGTTTTGTTTTCAAATTTTGAATTTCATCTAGTATTTTCCATGTTGCCATGTTTAAATTTAGAGCTTCCATGTTTAATTATTGCCATTTTGGAAGCTTCGAAGCATGTGTATATATATGTATATATTTTTGTATATATTTTGTTTTTGAATTTGATTTCGGGGTTCAAGTGCCGATTTAAGTGACCATTTGTTAATTGTTGAGGTGTAGAGGGGCTTGCAAGACCATTTGGATGCCCCTGTGTTGTCCACGTCACGGATCCGTGACTGTTTATGTTTTTCCATGGGTTCAATTGATCGAACCCAAGCTCAGATCGATCATAGTTATATCGATCCAACCCATCTCATGATCAATCCAACTTGGATTGATCCCATTTTCTTATTATTTTATGATAGATCGAACTTCACTGCTTTGCATATTGATGCCCTTGCACCCTCATTTGTGTTCATGCTATTCTAATTTTGCCCAATGCCTGTGTTTTCCACATTGGTTGCATTCCATACTTATCATGTTTAGCATGTTTCACATGTTTGACCATTCAATACTTATACTTGGCTGCATTATCACTTGCATAGATAGGTTCATGTGCATACCTTCTGAGTTATCTATCTTCATCTGATAAGCATGTTTCTATCTATTGTGATTTCAATTCTATATTTCAAATATTATTTCCTGTTACTGAATTTCTTTGCAAGTGCTTATTTCTTTTTGCAGACCATGACTCGGTATAAGACTACGGCGAATTGGACATATGATCGACGAGTCTCGTAGCGAGTAGAGGAGCCTGAGGAGCCTACTCTTGCTTAGGTGGCAGAGCCCTCCTCCTCTTCTGCAGCTTCCTCTTCATCTTCATCAGCTCAGGAGGCCGAGCACACGCCACCTCCTGCACCTATTCCAGCACCACCACCGGCACAGCCCAGCATGGCCCGTGACTGTGTTGAGCCTACATTTTTGTGCCTTTCAGTGGCACACATGTCAGTATTTGATGAGACTTTCTTTGCTCGGTCACCCACGACCAAGTGGGCCTATGATGAGATCTACCGGCGTAATATTTCTCCTATTTTGGCCCCGGTAGCCAATCCGGTTTACCCGAGGCTCGTCCGGTTGTTCTACAGAACCTCCGGTCGGCCTCGAGTAATCTGGCGGAGTTGCGGACCACTATAAATGGCCATTCTATCCACATTAAAGTTGAGACTTTTGCTCCAGCCTCTCAGTACCCACACGTCTGTCCTCTTAGATTTGATTATCCAGTTCTCCGGAGGCCACCCTATGTAGCCATGGCCACAACTCTTAATGGCCCTGCTAGCACTGGCGACACATTTGCCATTAGGACCTACCTACCTGACAGCCTATGGTTCTTTGATTCGGTCTTGTACCGAAATGTTTTTATGACGGGGCATAAGATTCAGAAGCGGGTAGACTTTTTAGCAGCCCTCTATGCTTTCTACACAGATCATTGGTTCTCAGTCCCTGCCCTTTATTGGACTGTTGTAATGAAGTTCTACGATTCCTTCGTCAGTAAGAAAAAGCCCAAGCGGGCTAAGTACTTCCCCTTCGCTCACTTGATCACTCAGATCCTCCGGAACCAGCATTATCTTTTCACCTGGAGGAGCATCCTAAGACAGGGGCTTGCCATTATGGCAAGAAAGACTTGGATAAGAGCTACAATGCTCTTATTAGGAGATTAGCGGATGAGGCAGTCCTGGAGGCAGATGAGGTAGAGGCAGCAGCAGCAGCACCGGCGGCTGAGGGTGCATTTATGGACATTAACCTGGAGCAGTAGCCTCCAGAGGAATCACCACATCATTCTCCAGTGGGGTCTCCACTTCATTCACAGGAACATAGCCAGGGTGCGCATTAGTTTCTTGATCCCACCATTCCTGACGCTCTAGCTCAAACACCCAGTATAGGGGAGTGTATTCAGACGTTGGAGGATGTGGTCATTTCTCTCTGCGCAATGTGGCCTCTCTTAACACCGACGTGACTATCCTCTAGACTGATGTGCTGACTGCACTACAGGGCATTTTTAGAGATATTCGGGGTTCACGCCCCACTAGATTGACCCTTTCTACCTGATCTTTCCCTATTTTCATCATATATATCTGTGATTTTTGACTGTTACTTTGATACTGATATTATATTTTTGTGGCCAGTCTGTTGGCCCAGCTATTGTGATGTACCATATACTATTTTTATTTTTCTATATTTTATGCATCGTATTTTGGATGTTCGATTATTATATTGATATATCTATTGTTGATTGACTCTACTATTAGGTGTATCCTAGTGACTTCAGTGAGAGAGTGTAGCCCATACTTTTTTAGGACCACCCTTATCACTCTCTCTATTTTTCATTTACTATCCCACTTATACTTGCATGTGCACTGTGTACCATTATTATCCCCTTTGTTATCTGATGAGATTTTATCTTAGTGCCATTTTTTTAGGACCACAGTTAATCCCAAGTTTTGGGGTGTTATACCACCCACTTCGGATACTTATGTCCGGGCCATTCTTTGCCAAAACTGCACTGGTATACTCTTTCCTTTTATTCTCTTTGCACATTGAGGACACTGTGCCATTTAAGTTTTTTTTTTTTTTTTTGGGGGGGGGGGGGGGGTAATGTGTGTTCTTTGTAGTGTTTGTTTTCAATTCAACATTTTGAGAATGACTTGTGTATTTGAGGGATTTTCTATGATTGGTCCATGACTAGTTATGATTTTGATCTTTTGAGGACTATATTGCTTAAAATTTAAAAATTGCTTGACTTGAGAGTTCAATACTCCTTGTATGCCTTGTGGATGCCATTTAGGAATAATTTTTTTGAATGATTGATATCATGCTTGCATTTGTGGTCCACATCATCTTGATTTTGTGATTGTTTTAAGATTCACTCTAAGATTCTACATTAGCACAGGCGTACATTAGCATTCATTTGTGGGGTACATGCTTTATTAATTATTAATTTGGTTATATCCCAATTGGACTAGTAGTACATTGAAAGCTTTCATTCTTGATAAAGGTGGATAACAAACCTTTTTCGTTGAGTAGTCGAGATTCTAGCCTCATCAAGCACTGAACTTCTCACGCCGAAAGGTAGAGGGCCCAAACTCTAGGTTAATAATTGGGAAAAAAAAAAAAACAAAGTTGTGAAAAGCAAATAAAAAAGTGAGGACTTCTCCCAAAAGGTGAGAAGTGGGAAATGATTAAATGGAGGTTGTTTTGATTTGTAGCCTACTCGATTTGAGCTTGTAAGTCCTTAGGGGTGTTTAAACTCCTAATGCCCTAAAGCCGTCCGGTTTGGGAGTCATTGACCTAACGCTCAACCTCATGGATCGCTAGAAAGCTTAACAGATCAAGACATTGCACTATGCTTCCATCTTTGAGCCCTGGGATTAGGAAAAAAAAAAAAAAAAAAATTGAGTGAAAAAAATAAGTGTACCTAGATCAATAAAGCTTTAATAAAAGGTCCACTCTTTGTCTTGATGATCGGTACTAGATTTGTGTGCTAGTTTGAGGGTAAGGGATGTGATCATTTCTTTAGTTCACTTAGATAGCAACATATTTGATACCAGTTCACTCAAAAAGGATTCTGGAGTTGTTTTGATTTGCATGATCATTGTCTTGATGTGTGGAGGACTATAGTTGTTTGCTTGATATTGAGATTTTAGGAGATTGCTTGGAAATAGTTGAAAAATTGCATACTTGAGGTAGTTTTCTGCCAATGCTTGTTTGAAATATTGGTGCCTCTTTTGTGAGAATGAGCTTAATGTTTGTGGGTATCATTTATGGAAACCTTCATGAGACTTCACTCATCCACTAGGGGTAACCTAGGGGTTTAAAAGGCTTGTTGCATATGCTAAATGCAATTTTGTTCCCTACGAAAGTGGCGCTATCCATTTATTACTTTCTAGTTCATAGTTATTAGTTGTTTATTCCTTTATTCCTTTACAGTTCATTGCTAGGGACTAGCAATATTTAAGTTTGGGGGTGTGATAAGCGCTAAAAAGTGTGTATTTAAATCCCTTAAGCTTGAACGTTCTAGTACCTTATCCTATCTTATTTTCCCGTTTTAATCTAATTTCATGTTATTTCCTTTTTGAGGCACTTATCCCTAAAATAAGTTAATCTAGCTGAATTAGAGCATAAAAGTCTCAAGCTTAATGGAAGAAAGGAGTAAAGTGGAAACAAGTTGGTGAAAGGAAGCACTCTTCGATCGATCGAATAAAGCTCAGATCGATTACACAGTGATCATTCTAGCAATGCCAAGATGGATCGAGCCTTTTGTCCTTATCCTCAGCAAAATAACTTCTTCGATTGATCCAACATTTCTTCAATTGATCAAACATCTTTGATCTTATCCTCACCTACCACTTTTATCCTCTTCCCAAAAATATCTCAGCCTTGTCTTTATTCCAAAAAGACGCTGCCAAGGTTCGATCGATCGAACCAACCTTGAGATCGATCGAATTACCTCGAGTTACGTGAAAAGTTGATTTTAAGCCAAATTAAATGTGTGCTTGTGGTGCAATCATAGGGAGGTCCTAGTGCACGAGGTCTAACCATTGGGTGTGACATTTGAGCTACCTATATAAGGATTTTGGTTATTTTTGGGTAAAAGGGGAGGTGGAGATTAGAGAGACTTGGCTAGAGATTAGAAAGAGAATACACAAATTGGAAAAGTTCTTCCTCTCTTTTAGGGTTTCCACCAAGGGGGAAGAAGATCATTTTCTAGCATGGAGACAACCCTTGAGGGTTGGATGACAACATCAGTGAGTGGCTAAACATCTTTTTGGCGCTAGAGCTAGCCCTAAACATGCCTCCTAGACATTGATGCTTTGTAATTATTGTCTTGACCTTTGATATATATATAAATCTTGTTTCTACCATAATTTGTGTAGTTTAATACTTCCAATTGCTTATTTAATTCTATTCATATGTCTATGTATGCTAGAATGGATGTTCATATGTTTATCTCTAGATTTTGTTACATTAATGCATGTCTATGTGTGTTGATATTATGAATCTAGTGATGGTCAAGGCATAGTGCTTAAATGGAATACTCTTGAGGTTTATTTGATGGTTCATACTTATTTCTTGATGGATTATGTCATAACTTTAGTTTAATTAGTTTAATTTTCATGTCATTAGCTTAGTTGTAGTATAGTTGCCTTATTTTCTTAGATAGGTGGACAATACATGCTTGTTTGATGTTCCAAACTTATGAATGCAAGTAGTATATTTCTCTAATTTGATGATATGCATTGATTGTGGACTTAAAGGAAGGAATAATGGCTTAATTTGATATGTTGTGCTATTCACTAGTTTGGCTAGAAAATGTATACTTATTTGGTCTCTTATGCTTGTTGATTTAATTAATGACACACACTTGTATTGCAACACATAATTTCCCCTCAATAATTACACATTGAGTGTCTAGGAAGGTGATGTTTTGTGGTGACCTCTAAGTCCTAAGACCATTCTTATATATTTTCTACATTCCATTCTATTTCAATTGCTTTACTTTGCATTTATTTACTTTATATTGTAGTTTAATTAACCAACCAAAAACATCTTTGATCACTTGACCTACTAATCCGACATTGATCTCCAAGCACAAATACACCTACTTTCCCTTGGGACGATCCCTACTCACCCTAGCTATATTAGTAGTTAGAGGTAGTAATGGCACTTTACAAATTTAAACTTGGCTGCACTACGCACTTTTGCATGCTTTGGTCTTGACCACACCACCAGCTAATCTTTCCAAGATTTGATCAATGAAAGGCAATGGAAAATGGTTATTCCTAGTGGCGGAATTTAGCTTTCGGTAATCTATGCAAACACGCTATGAAGTGGCGTTACGTTTCGATATGACATCACCCTTAGCATTTTCAACAACTGCGATTCCCAACTTTTTAGGAACCACTTAAGTTGGACTAACCCACTTGGAATCAGAGATAGGATAAATGATTCCCGTATCTAGAAGTTTTACAACCTCCTTCATGACAACTTCCTTCATATTTGGGTTCAATCTCCTTAGAGCATCCCGAAATGGCCTTTCATCCTCTTCCATATGTATGCGATGCATACAAATAGAAGGGTCAATAGCTTTTAGGTCAACCACACTCCATCCAATGGCTTCTTTGTTAGCTTTAAGCACTTCCAAAATATCATTCTCTTGTTCATTTTTAAGATTTGAAGCAATGATGACCGAAAGAGTCTCTTTTGGGCCTAAGAAGGCATATTTGAGATTGGATGGAAGAGGCTTAAGCTCAAGAGTTGGAAGAGAGGTGAGAGAAGGAACTGGTGGAGTACTAGAGAGTGAAGGAAGAGGTTCTTTCTTGCTTTTCCAAGGTGGGAAATCTAAAGTGGCCACAGAGTCCATCAAAGCATTCACCTCACTTATAGATCCTTCTGTGTCAAAACCACAATTTTCAAACATTTCACAAAGGCATGCCTCAAGAGGGTTCTTAAAGAGAATAGAGGGAAGATTCTCCTCTATGGTTTCATCTAAGACATCCACTAAGAAACACTCGTCTTCATCTGTAGGATGTTGGCTCGCATTGAATACATTAAGCTTAACCAACATGTTGCCAAAAGAGATGTCCTTAATGCCAGATCTACAATTAATAGTGGCATTAGCAGTGGCATGGAATGGTCTTCCTAGGATAACTAGAATGTGATTGGTAAGATTAGGGACTGGCTCAGTATCAAGTACCACAAAATCAACCGGGAAATAAAACTTATCAACCTTAATTAAGATGTCCTCAACAATTCCCCTAGGTTTCTTTATTGATCTATCGGCTAATTGGATTACTACTGATGTTGGCTTCAAGTCCCCTATTCCTAATTGCAAGTAAACAGAGTATGGAATGAGATTAATACTTGCACATAAATCAAGGAAAACTCTACGAACCTCTTGGTTTCCAATAACACAAGAAATGGTCGGAGCACCCGGATCCTTGAACTTAGGAGGAGTGTTAGAAAGAAGAATGGAACTTAGTTGTTCAGTTAGAAGCACTTTTTTGAGGTCCTTTCCTTTGCTCTTCCTCTTTTGTGTGCACAACTTCTTTAAGAACTTTGCATATGGTGGAATTTTCCTAATTGCATCTAGAAGAGGAAGATTAATTTTCACTTGTTTAAACAATTCCATCATACCATGAATTTTTCCTTCTTGTCTCCCAAATGATAAAGTCTCTCTCAATGCTTGAGGAAATGGAGCTTTTGGCTCACAAGGCTGCTCTAATTGGGGAGATGATGATAAAGATGATAGAATGTCCTTTTTGGAACCACTAGAATCCAAGGAAGTAGGAATAGGATTTTGAATGGGACGGATGTAACCACTTGGTTGCATTAGTTCGCTATCTTCCTTAGGTAACTCTACCTTATTGTCCACTTTCCTACCACTCCTCAAGGTAGTAATTATTTTAACTTGCTCATTTCTAAAAAATCCAGATGAAGGACTTGCTTGCGCTATAAATTGCCCCTTAGGATTGGTCTTAGTTTGACTAGGCAACTTACCTTTCTCTCTCACATTTAAAGAATTAGCTAATTGCCCAATTTGAGCTTCAAGCTTTGCAATTGATTGAAAGTAAGGATGAAACAATTGATTATCTTTTCGAAGATCACCCAAGGCTTCCAAGACCTTGTCCTCAAAAGTAGGACTCTTAGGAGGCGCTTGATTTGGATTAGAGTAAGATTGAGAATTTGATGCTTGAGGATGAGAGTAGGATTGAGAATTTGATGCTTGAGGATGAGAATATTGATTCATATTTTGAGGATAGAATGAAGGATAGTAACCATGAGAATTTTGATTTTGGAGATGTGGGGAAACATACTTTGCTTGGTAACCTTGAGTTTGAGGAGGGTTTGCACCGTCTCCTTGATTTTTCCATGCAAAGTTTGGATGATTCTTTCACCCGGATTGTAAGTATTGGAATAAGGGTTGTTCCCTTGATGAATGAAAGCAACATTTGCTTGTTCTTGAGACTCACTTAGTATAATTTGTCCAAGAGGACAACTAGAACAAGTCATGCACATTTCATTGGAATAATGGAAAGAAGATTGAATTACCGGACCTTGATTCAAAAGGAATTTATCAAACCTTTGAGTAAGATTTTTGACCTCGGCGGCAATTTCCACGGAAATGTCTATTTGACATAAAGCTTTCTTTCCTCCCACATTTGCTAGGCGACCCCCCCTAGAAGATGAAGATCTATGCATTGAGTTTGAACTCATTTTTTAAAAAAGATGCTAAATTTCATCCTCATTTCTTTCTATGTAGCTGTCTCCACGTGAAGCATCAATAATGCCCTTATTGGTATCAGATACACTTGCAAAGAAACATTGAACTAATTCCCACTTAGGAATGTCATAATGTGGACATTTCCGGAGCAAGTCATTCAAACGTTCCCATGCTTCATGAAGGGGTTCTCATTCTTCTTGTGCAAATTCACGAATGAAAGTTCTCATGGAATCGGTTCGACTCGCGGGGTAGTACTTCTTTAGGAACTCTTGTAGCAATTGTGCCCAAGAGGTGATTGTATTTGGTCCCAAATGGTTAAACCAATATTTAGCTTTATCTCAAAGAGTGAAAGGGAAAAGTTTCATTTTAAGAACTTCTTCCGGCACATTCGTGATTTTTACGGTGGAACAAACTTCCAAGAACTCATCTAAATGTTTATAAGGCTCTTCATTACTCAACCCATAGAAAAGGGGGCACATGTTAATGGTGGAAGCCTTAATCTCATAATGATGAGCACAGAAATTTGGCAACTAAATGTAAGTGGGTGCATTATATTGATTTGGAGTGTAACGATCGCTAAGGACCATTGGAAGATTGAGAGGATTGGGAGGAGGGTATGCCATTTGAACATATTGATGTTGTTGCTCACCAATTGGGAACAACATTTGGCCTTGGCAACCCTAGATTAGGTTGTTGCACAACATGATTGATTGGTCTTGGAATTCCTAAGGGTGGATGCACACCTTGGGGTTCCAAATTATGAAGTTGTGGGTGGTACACACCTTTGTGATCCACATGACCAAGATCTTTAATTGGGTCTTCCATTAAAGGTGATGGAGGATCAAAATTTGAAAGATTAGGATGAACATCCCTAGTATACCTCTTAAACGCTGAAGGGAAACTTCGAGATTTTGATTTACAGGAGCAAGAGGACGACTAAGTGATCTACGATCATGTATGCACTAGAATAAGTCAACACACCAACACTTCAATTTTTCAACTTCCACATACGATGTTCCCAAACTCCTCAAAAATATCAATGCACTCAAACAAATAAAAGCCTCCACACGGCCAATGCCTTCTACAAGAAGGTATGCTTGGACTTAAAAATAAAACAATTCAATTTAAGCCTCCACTTGGGTTATCTAAAACATGCAAGATAGTAAACAATTAAAGCACAAGAATCAAAGAGAAACTTACAAATGGTCCTTAAACAAATTCAATTTTTTTTTTTTTTTTTAATTGCATCAAGGTCCAGCGTTTGCTCCACTTTGCTTTAAGTACCTAATTGACAAGTATCAAGTGAGAAAATAAAAATAAAATGACTTTAAAGTAAACAATCAACAAAGAACTAATGTCTAATTTAATTCTTTAAAACTGTTAGATCTCCGGCAACGTTGGCAAAACTATGATGCGACTAAGCGTGTGCACAAAATAATGCACAACACTTTGAGTTTAGAAATAATGTCAAGTGGGCAGTATATTTTATAATTTATAAAACCACTAAACACTTATACTATGGAATATGAAGCGAGAAGGGATCGTACCAAGAGATCTAAAAAATGTTGGTTTTTAGAACTGAATTCTACTTTAGTGCTTATGTGATTTCTAAAGAGAGGTTTGTTTTGTGATTAGAGCTAATTTTAACTTAAGTAATGCAATGGAATTAAAGCTTTAAAGAATAGAGTTTAAGAGATTAGGAAAGAGACTTAGGGCATAAGATTCACCACTAAGCACATTCCCTAACTCACTAACTTTCAACTAATTGGGGAAATAATACTGTGTAATTCTAATGTAGCTAACACTTGCAAAGAAAAGTATGAATCATCAATTTCAAGCTTGAATTGCCTACTTAATGACAATTAAACTAAGTGTAGTGCAATTCACCAATTCAAAGCATGACTCATCAATTCAAGTTACAATTTTAATATACATCAATCAAGAGGGTAATGTTTCTGTGATAATAAGCATAGAATTCAAACACAAGTATGGATAGTCTACTTACTTAGAAAATTAAGTGCAATTAAAATAATTAAATTTAAATTAAACTAACTAAGCATGAAATTAAACTAATTAGACATTGAATTAACGTAATTGTGTAGTGCCATCCATCTAGTAGAAGTATTTTCCATTAAATTCAAACACAAATACAACTAATTAGCACCATGCATAGCCATCACAATATTCAATTCACAAAGAAATCAATTGTAAAGGTTGATTATCAAGCAAACACATATAAGACAACATGATATTAACATTGATAATCAATTAAAAGAATTTATTCATAAACATTCAAGGCTATACACTAATTACACAAATTCATTCCCAAAAAGTAAAAAGAGAGAGAGATTAGGTTACATGCTTAGGGTTTATCCAACCTTAAGTTGAAGAATCAACGACTCATGGTTGATGGATTCGAAGACGGAACAATCTCCATCATTTTCTTCATCATCTTTGCGCTTCTTCTTCTTCTCTGTACTTTTTCTCAAAACCTTAGCCTTTTTTCCTCCTTCGCGTTTTCTAAAGAGAATGTGATATATCGATTACAGAAAAATAAAATTTAAATTAAAATAATAAAAACTAACCCTCTAAATAAAGGTCATGTTTTCTCTTTAATACAAAACCTATTAAAGCCTATAGGTTACAAAAATCAGCCCAAAAGGTTAAAACCTGTAGCTATAAAAACAAGTCAAACCCGTAACTAAATCTGCTGCCAGTAGCATGGTGTCCGGACGTAGCTTATGGCGTTCGGACGCAGTGTATGGAAAGCTTGTGTCCGGGTGCAAGGAATGGTATCTGGACACAAGGAATGGCGTCCAGACGCAGTGTAATGATGACTTGCATTTTTTTGCTTCCTTCTGAATCTTATCCCGATGCTCTAGCTTTACTCCAAAAGGTTGTAAGAGACTGCTCTTAGCTCATTTTAACTTTATTGCCCTGAAATACACATAAACATAAATTAGGACTAAAACATGAAATTAAGATTGATGCAAGGACTGAAATACCCTAGTTTAGGTGCTGAAATGTGCAACATTTAAGCACGTATCACGCGCCGCAGCCCCCTGACATGCCATGTGGACCTGCACCTATTTTTCGACTTTGAATGCTGTTTTGAGGGCTTAAATAACCTTTTTTTGGAAAAAAGTTGTGAAATAACCCCCCCAAAATCATGTTTTATACATGATTATGGCAAGAGAAGTTTTTAATTTTTAAGTAAAATACCCAAAATGCCACTTAGATCAAACTTTTTCTTGAAAAAGTGTATGCACCAGAAAATCAGATTTAACGTGGGATTTTTGAGACCGAGGCGACATTTTTTGGAAAAATGTTGTGAAGAAACCCCCCCTAAAATCACGTTTTCTATATAACCATGATAAGGCCATAATTTATTTTCCAAAGAAAAAACCCTAAAATACTCCTAAACCAGATTTTGCATAAAAAGTGCAAAATGAGTCTATAGGAGGCTCATTTCACCAAGGAAAAGGTTTTGCTAAAAAATAACCATGCATGCAAACGTAATATACCTATTAGGACGTGCTACAATGATTTATGGCTTCAAAATCTCCTCGATGCAAAATATGACCTATCAAACCTCAAAAGCGTGAAAAATGTCATTTAAAGGGAAAACTTGAAGCAAACGGACATAGATGCATTCAAAAGACTATTTGGCCCTTGGCCATATGTCATGCATATTAAATGAGTCCTAGTGAGTATGCTCCGAATTGAAAATGACATACTAAAACCTCGAATTTCTTAATATTGCCTTTAAGGGAAAATTACGAATCCAAAGTACATAATGTGAAAAAAATGGTGTTTGGCCCTTGGCCACACCTCATACATATTAAATGAATGCCAAAAAGTAAATTTGCATATGCAATGCATACTCCAATGCAAAAAGGGCATGTCAAAACCCTTAATTTCATAATATTTCCATTAAAGGCAAAATTTCACATTTAGTGCATACATGTAATTCCAAATAAAGTTTAGCCCTTGGCCACATATCATACATATAAAATAAGTACCGAAAAGTGTACTTAGGTACACGCTACATGTTCCAAGGCAAAAGTGATATATTAAGCCTAACTATGCATTACAACTTAAAAAGGAAAAACGACACATGTTAACACTTGTATGTGCATCCCAAACCAAGGTATCCGTACCTGAAAAATATCCCAAACAATTAGGGTGAGTAAACGAGTTACTCATAGGAAATGGACATTCGTATAACCTAAAGTTTTACAAGTTTTGCAAGTCAAGTATAAATTGATCCATGTGGTTTATGCCACTTAACGTCTATGTCCAAGGTGAAACTAAAGGAGCATCCTAAGCTACCTTAAAACATTTCTAGCTTAAACCACAATATTCATACAACTTAACAAAATTGAAGTACCAAATGTACAATGACTAATTACAACTCCATGATATTATCAACCTAGAAACGAAAATGCGAAATCAACTAAAGTGGTTTATGCCACCTAACGTCTATATTCTAAATGAGTCTATAGGATCATTCCCAAGCTACATTATAACAACTCAATACAAATTACATTATTTATACAATTTTAACAACATTGCAACATCCAATACAACGCACAAATTATAAATCTTCAAAGTTATCAACTTAAAATGCGAAATCAACAAATTGAAACAAGAAGTTACAACGATATAGTGCTATCAACGACATCACGCCAGAATAGAACCGTACACAATGCTCACTTTTGGATTACTAGCCCGTGGGTACCCTCCCCTAAGTGTGCACTATAAAGTAGGGAGAACTCGTATCTCCCGTACTAGAGCCTTACTCTAGCCATAGTCAAGACAATGACATCCCAAGTTTCCAAAATTAACAAATTGTGCAACAATGTATATATTATATATATATATATATACACACACACACACACACACACATAACGCTACAAGCCACCTACCATGCACAATAAAATTTGAATATACACAAGTCATTCCCTAAGTTCACAACTAATGGCATACGAAATGTCGAATCTTCAATGCACGATTCGCTACACCTACAAGACATATAAATGTCGAATCTTCAGTGCGTGATTCGTTACACGCAACAACAATATTATTCAATATTGAAAACATAATCACATGAATATACAACAAGTCCAAATCCATTATTTAAGCATAGAAGCAACTTCTTCAACATGATTAAGTTAATGGAACAATTAGATAGAATTTAATTAAATAAAATAATTAGATTCTCTAGATTACAAAACAACTCTAAATGACATCAATTTTTAAAATGTATATTTAATACAAACTACAACTAAAATATCATTACATAAAACCCATTTATGTAAATTTACAACAAGTCCCAAATTCATGATTTAAACATGCAACAACATCAAATTCATGATTAGATCATTAATACAATAAAATGTAAATTTATTAAATAAAATAATTAATTTCTTTAGATTTCAAATCTACTCCAATTGACTTCAAATAATTATATGTCAAAGATCATGTCATGGTCATCACATATATCAAGTCAAATACTTAATTAAATCAATGGGACCATTAAATAAATTTTAATTAATTCATTTAATTAAAATATTTGGATTTCAAAACTCATCCAAATATTCTTAAATTAATATATGTCAAAGAGCAAGTCAAGGCCTAATTTAATATCACGTCTTATGTTAATTCCATGCTAGATACAACTACGTGAATTAAATTTCATACAAAGAATAATTAAATTAAATTCTAGATTTTATCCAAAGACATGCATACAACTTATATAAACCCCAAGAACATATAGAACACTAAGGGTATAAACATAAAAACATGTCCTACCTCAATTTGAGATGAAAATCTCAAGTGACACCAAAATGAAACCTCTTCAAATCCGATGATACTTCGGGGTTACAATAGGGACAACGAGGGGAACAACAAACCCTCTTGCGGTAACACCAAAATCCAAACCAGAACTCAAAACTCGAACTCAAAAATAGTCACAACCGGATTCTAAAGGAAGTGAAATGACGGCCTTGTCAAGTCCAACTATAAAGCCTTCATCGGCGAGGGAAAAATCAAAGAGGAAAGCAACTAAAATGAGGAGAGAAGGAAGAGGGAGGAGAAAAGCCATGGGCAGAAACCATGGGAGGAGGAGAGAAAATCTGATGTTCTCTTTCTCCTACCCTTTATTTATAGAATTTCTAAAAGGTGCCCTAAACGGGCCCCGCGTGGGCCTGAAAAGTGAAAACTGCGCAAGCGCGCTCAAACGGAAAAACACCGTGAACAAAAAAGAACCAAAATGAGAAAAAATGAACAATGGAAAAACGGCATCGAAAACTGAGTCCTGAGCAGAAAGATATGTCCCGAACAAGTTCGGCGGCAACCGTGGTAAAAAACCCTAAAACTGGGAAAAATGACCGGAAGACAATTCTAAGAGTAGATGACTTGATGAAAAGTGAAAATAAATCCTGTATAAGAATCCAAGCCCAAAACAGGACCTTTGGCGTTAACTTTCGTTAATTGCACAAAGGTCCCTTCACAAAAGGATAACTGCACAAATGACCCCAACTGAAAATATCTTCCAAAAGATACTTTCTTAAAAACCATTGAAGCAAAATATTTTCAAAATATAGTTACGAAAAACACCCCAAGAAAGAATGTTTCCGAAGAAACTTTGCATCCATGCCCCTACGGACACAATGAATAACCAGTGTACTTTTCTACAAAAGTAAAGATACGCATTTCATGGAAACCAAATGGAATGAAGGTACGTGAAGTTGGAAATCAAATCCGAGCACAAAAAGTGAGGTTACGCGAAAGAAGTGATAAATAGGAAAAAGACAAAAAAGAAAAATGTCCGAAAAAGAAAAGAGGAAACGACATAGTCTTCACAAGGACGATACCGATCTCCCAAAAGAATAAGTGTTGGGAACTATTCCCGAGCACTTATGACGATCTAAAGGGTCAAAACTCGGACTCAGAAAGGAAAACATCAACAGAAAAAAAAATAATCGTAAAAATAGGGAAAAAGAAAGGAAGGAAAATGACAGGGTAATTACAACCTACCCTCCTTAAAGAGATTTTGTCCCCGAAATCAGGAACATACCGAGGAGAATCGAAATAAGATCGAACGCAAGGTCAAATCAAAGGACAGATCATAAAGTGCTAAAGGACAACTCCAAAAGCCTCAAGATTGTCCGAAGAACGCGAAACCAAGAACTGAGATACACCTCACCAAACGAATCGGCATATTAACCTAATGTCAATCACCGAAAGAATCCCAAGACAATGGCATGTCGAATTAAGACAAATAACTAAGAACAACATGGTAGTATGTACAATGACCAAAACCGCCCACGACATACTCAAATGTGTGGTAGCAATGACAATGTCTAGTGCCCACCTATACTTACTCGTCAGTAAGGTAGCATCGACGGCAACTAGTACTCACCCACAACACACAATTTTATACGGTGGCATGGCAGTACAAGGCAGTAGTCCATAATATGCCCCCAACCAGGTCAACCCGGAAAAACTTCTTGATACAAATGACATCAATGTTGAAAATAATCATTAACAAAAGTACTACGGGAACCAGACATTTTATGAGAGTTAGGGTATGGTACAAAGATGTCCGACCGGACTACTCTGACAATAATGTCATTGGCACTGTTACGCTTAAGGCCTTAAATCCTCAATACCAAAAAAAATTGATACTTCTATGTCATAAGACACCATAATAACAACATTAGTCACGATTCCATCGCTTGACAAGTTTGTGCCCTTAAGCCAATGGATCGGACTCCACGAAACCGAAAACCTAAGCACAGATCTAAAGTAGACCTACCATAAGGCTATATACAGAAGACAAAACGCTGGATCAAAATCCCTATCGTGGAAAATTAAATCCTCAAAATGCAAGTCTACTACGTAGCTCACACATCTCAATCCCGACAACCACGGTCAGAAAACCTCATAGGAATATAAGTAAACAACAATATACTACGCATTACTAAGGATACCAGTCTAATAAGCAAATACAAGATGCAAGAAATGTATCATTTCTATCATCATATGAACCAACACATAGGCACATATCCTACACATGTTTCTAAGGCATAGTTGAAATGAAAAAGCATATAAACACGTAAAGGAGATTACATAAAACAATGTTATAAAATCAAAGGTAAAATTAAATGCCTCTCAAAGGACACCTCGCAGAAAGCGCACCTCGAAAGCAATGAGTCTAATCTCTCATTGTGAGGAAAGGAATCATCTCCCAAAATGAACACTAAGGTCTCCGAAACATAGGGCAGTAAGTCCTTCTCAAGACCAGCTCATACCCCAGATGGAATCCTAACACCACACAAAACAAGACAATAACGTAATGGATAGCTCCATTGTTAACCGTTATGAGACATTAATATGAAGACCCCTAGTCCAAGATGTCAACGAGTTCGATAGGTTTGTAGCCTAGTTAACTTGAGCAATTAAGTCCTTAGGGGTGTCTTTATACATAATTCCCTAAGACTGTCTGTTATTGGGGTTAATGGCTGAAAGGTTGTTACATAAGTCTTCTAGAAGCTTAATAGACCAGACATTGCATAACTAATCAGTACAATGTGTGTGAGAAGAAAAAAAAAAATTCAATAGAAAGATAACTTGAGAAGGGATCTGAGGAATTGAAGTTGGACTCAATTGAAAAGAAATTACTATATAGGTGATTCGCTAGTTCAAAATTTCATAAAATTGGGGATTGATTTTGCTATTATTCTTATTGTAAAAGTGTGTGGAAAACATAGGGGTGAGGTATAAGAATAATGACTAAGGAGTATTGTCAGTTAATAATTTTAAAAGTATTTTTGTGTAGTCTTCCCCTTGATTAATGTGATGGTATGAGAATAAGTTGATTATCGAAGGATTGAATTGTTTTGGATGTTTGTGAGTATCATCTCTGGAAATCCTGATGAAACTTCACTCATCCACTAGGGGTAGCCGAGGGGTTTAAAAGGCTTGTTGTATATGCTAAATGCAATCGCGTCTCCCACGAAAGTGGAGTTAGGGTAGTTTTATTGCTATGGGACTAGCAATATGTAAGTTTGGGGGTATGTTAGGTGCTGAATGTTATACATTTTAGGCCCTTAACTTACATGTTTTATTCTCTTAGTAGTAGTTTATTTGTGATTTTACATTATTTTATTATTTGTATTTATTTCAGGGCTTTAATGAAAATATTAGTCAAGACCAGTGATTTCAGGGCTTTAAAAGACCACATCCATTGGATCGAGTTATGATGAGGATCCGAGTCTAATTAGACTTAGAAAAGAGTCCAAGAGAAGCTACAAGTTGATGAGAATGGAAAGAAGAAGAAAAGGAAGAATCCTTCTCCAACTAGGAAACTTTCTCCAAAGTTGGTAACTTGAGCCCGTTTTGATAATCTGCCTGTATCTCTCTCATCGAGTGTCAAATTGTTAAATTTTTGCGTGTGCTGAAAGGAAAGTCAAAGAGCTACAATTTTGTATTTATTGAGGATTTCATAAAATAGCATTTTACCTTGTCAAAATTGGGCTGGAAGTTTGTACGAATTTTGGAGTCCTTGTTTGATAGAATTTCCATAAATGTCTTTTATATGAAAAAGGGAACTTTGGGGTTGAACTTATTTATTTATTTATTTATTTAAAGGGAGTTTTCTACATCATTAGGATTATCATACAGAGGAGCTTGAGGCTAAGATCAGAGGAGAAATATTCAGAAGAAAGAAGGGATCAATCCATGGCGGTGAAGATGTCTTCCTCAATCATTAAGAAGTCCATTCCAGTCACGCTTAGCTAAAAGCTTTGCTAGGGCTGTGATGTAGCCCTAGCTTAGCACCATTGGTTTGATTGTATTTATTTATTGGAGAACAATTATTTTCATGCATGATTGTGTAACCTATAGCATTTTTACTTGACTGTTCAATAAAAATCAGTTTTAAAGTTTTAATTCAATTATAAAGTATTTTTCTATCTTGTCTTAGATATTTGAATCTTGTGATTGAACACGACTCATTCACTTTTTATAGTTGTGAATGAGATGGTTGACGAGGCCGCTTGTATACGTCAAAATAATGTAGTGAATGTGTAGTTCAAGAAAAGTCTTTTAGGTCAAATTTACATTTATAAAAACCACTACCAACACTACTACTAACGTAGAAAGAGTGAGTAGGGATCGTCCCAATGGATTATACATGTTGGAATTTCATTTCAACTCTAGCGTATCAAAAGATTGCAAAGAGAGATATTTGTTTGATTACACTAAGGTGCAATGAAATTAAAAAGCAAGTAAAGTAAATTAGTGAGAGATAGGGATTTAAGAGATATGAAGAAAGGTCTTAGGGTGTTGGAATCACCACTAAGCTCATGTAATTAACCACTTGCTTTCCATTAATGGGGAATACATTGTTGTGAACAAAATGCAACTACCAATTGCAATATTAAGCATGGACCATCAAATTCATGTATGAATTGTCTACCTAACCAACAAATAAACTAAGTGTAGCACAACCTATCAAATCTAAGCATGACCTATCAAACTAGTCACAATTGTAGCACACATCAATCTACATGGAATTTGCAATAATAAGCCATGGAATATCAAATCAAGTATAGATTGTCTACCTACCTACAAGTATGAATTAAATTGTAGAACAACCCATCAAGCATAAGTATAATCCATTAAATTAATTGATAAACCCATTCAATGAAAACCATGTCTAGCCATCACTAGATTCTCAATCAACCACACATAGACTTGCAATTAATATAGAAAAACTAGTGTAGAGATCAACTCCCAAATAATCACACATAAGACAACATGTAATCAAATAGAGAATCAATAGAAAGAATTAATCCATATGAATCATGTAAGAAATAATTCCTAATTTAATCACATATAGAGATGTAAATAAACTAGAGAATTAACAGGAAGAATTAAACCACATAAATCATTGAATAAACAAGATCTATATATATATAAGTGCCAAAACATGTATTACAACACTAATCCCTTAATAATACACAAAATCAAGATGTAAAAAGCATGCTTGGGGCTAACTCTAGCCCCAAGAGGATGTCTAGCCACTCATGGTCATGCTTCTCCAACCCTCAAGGGCAAAATCCATGGAAGAAATCTACTCCTTAGTTGATGAAGAGCTCCCAAGCTTGTGTTTCTAGCCTTCTCCTCCTTTCTTCCTCCCTAAGAATAGCCTCTATTGTGATAGATGGATCCTAAGTATCCTCCTTAAAAAGTGTATCATATTCTATATATAGGTAGGTCAAGTGACACACAAAATGAGCTAGGGTCGTGCACAAAATATTCCCCAATGATTGGATAATGACAGCTTTCAATGAGCTGGAAATTTAACTTTTTCGCACTGGAGGAAGTTCGATCGATCGAACCTTGGACTTGGATCGATCAAACATAGCTGAGATCTATCGAACTGAAGTTGGATCGATCCTCAATGGCGGTGCCTTTTTAGATAAAAACAAATCTGAGATATTTCAAAGATATTTTTGGGAAAAGGACAAAAGTGGTTGGTAGGGTGGTACAACTAGATAAGATTAATCATTTGGATAAGGACAAGGTAGTTCGATCAATCGAAGAATGATGTTGCATCGATCGAACTTTTGAGATCTCTGAAAATGTCATCATGGCTCAGATCCATCTTGAAGTGCTGAGATCGATCATGTTGGATCGATCGAACTTTGATCTAAGATCGATCGAAGATGTTGAATTCCACCTTTTGCTTCTTTTTGATCCACTTGGCTCCTTTCTTTGATTCATCCCAGAATTGCTTCATTTTTGCTTTTATTTGGCTGAGTTAGCTTATTTTCAGGATAAGTGCCTGAAAATGGAAATAACACGAAATCAATTTAAAACGGTAAAGTAAGATAGATAAAGGTACTAGAATACCTAAGCTTAAGGGGTTTAAATACGCACTTTTCAGCGCTCATCACACCCCCAAACTTAAATATTGCTAGTCCCTAGCAATGAACTAGAAAGTAAAGGAATGAAATGAACAACTATACAACTATGTACTAGAAAGTAATAAATAGATAACGTCACTTTTGTAGAGAACACGATTACATTTAACATATGCAACATGCCTTTTAAACTCCTAGGTAACCCTTAGTGGACGAGTGAAGTCTCACGAGGGTTTCCAGAAATGATACCCATAAACATTAAGCTCATTCTTTCAAAGGAGACACCAATATTACAAATAAGCATTGGGAGAAAACTACCTCAAGTATGCAATTTTTCAAACATTTCCGAGCAATCTCCCAAAATTTCAACATCAAACAAGCAAATATGGTCCTCCACACATCAAGAAAATGATCATGCAAATAAAAAAAACTCTAGAATCCTTTTTGAATGGACCGGCATCAAATGTGTTGCTATCTAAGCCAACTAAAGAATTAATCACATCCTTACCCTCAAACTAGCACACAAATCTAGTACCGATCATCAAGACAAAAAGTGGACCTTTTATTAAAGTTTTATTGTTCTAGGTGCGCTTATTCTTTTCACTCATCATTTTTTTTTTTCTAATCCTAAGGATCAAAGATGGAAGCATGGTGCAATGTGTTGATCTATGAAGCTTTCTAGCGATTCATGAGGTCGATCGTTAGGTCAATGACTCCCAAACCAGATGGCTTTAGGGCATTAGGCGTTCAAACACCCCTACGAACTTACAAGCTCAAATCAACTAGGCTACAAATCAAGACAACCTCCATCTAATCATTTCCCACTTCTCACCTTTTAGGAGAAGTCCTCACTTTTTATTGCTTTTTTTTTTTTTTTTTTTTTTTTTTTTTTTTTTTTTTTTTGTAAGCAAGTTCAATTATTAACCTATAGTTTAGGCCCTCCACCTTTCGGCGCGAGAAGTTCAGTGCTTGATGAGGCTAGAATCCCGGCTACTTAGTGAAAAGGGGTTGTTATCCACCTCTATCAACAATGAAAGCTTTCAATGCACTACTAGTCCAATTGGGATATAACCAATTCAATAGTCAACAAAGCATGTACCCCACAAATGAATGCTAGTGTGCGCCTGTGCTAGTGTAGAATCCTAGAGTGAATCTCAAGACAATCACAAACTCAGGATGATGTGGACCACAAGTGCAAGCAAGATATCAATCTTTCGAAAAATTTACTCCTAAATGGCATCCACAAGGCATACAAGGAGTATTGGATTCTCAAGTCAAACAATTTTTAAATTTTAAGCAATATAGTCCTCAAAAGATCAAAATCATTGCTAATATGGACTAATCATAGAAAATCTCTCAAAAACACAAGTCATGCTCAAAATTTTGAATTTAAAAGCAAACACTGTAACATACACCATTACCCCCAAACTTAAATGGCACAATGTCCTCAATGTGCAAAGAGAACAAAAGGAAAGAGTATACCAGTGCAATTAAGGCAAAGAATGACTAGGACTGAAGTATCCAAAGTGGGTGGCATGGCCCCCCCAAACTTGGGATTAATTATGGTCCTGAAATTTGGCACTTGGATAAACTGATCAGATAACAAAAGGGGATAATCAGTGCACAGTGGACATGTAAGTGTAAATGAAATAAATAAGTGAGAGAGATATAAGGGTGGTCCTAAAAATTATGTAGCATTCTCTCTCACTGTGGTCATTGGATGCACCTGATGGAGTTAAATAGATAGATTTAAGAATATAATTGATGACATCCATAGCAAAAACATATATAAAGAAAATAAAGTATAGAGTACATCAAAAGATCAAAGCCGACATATCCGGCTACAAATAATATACAGTGACAAAAATGAAGTATGAATGACAGAGATGTAGTATGAAAAGATAGAAGAAACTGGGAATCTCAGGTGGACGAGGCAGGACGGGCAGGGCGAGCTCCGCGGATATCGTGAGATAAGTCTCGGAGTGCAGTCATGATATCCGTGCGGAATGTAGCAAAATCAGCTCGGTGGGCCACAGTATCGGTTCGAATGGCAGCAGTATCAGCTCTGATAGCAACCACTGCATCCTCCAGAGCTTGAAGACGCTCTCCAAAGCTGGGGGTTTGACTGGGAGCCTCAGGTACGGATGAATCAGAAGAAAGATCCTGAGTCTGCTCCTCTGTATGAATGGGTGATCCAGCTGGAGAGTGCTGCTCTGCGTCATTTGTAGGTCGCTCTAAATCAATATCCATACGCTCGACAGTCGGATCAACTGGTGCGTCGTCCGCTGCCAGGTCTGCTACTACTGCTGGGGCCTGAGCCTCTAAATCGTCTAAATCTAAGTCCTCTGCCACCTAAGCTGCATCCTCCTGTAATCTGGCAATAATAGCATTATAGCTCTTGTCCCAATCCTTCTCCAAGAAGTGACAGGAACCTCTCTCAGGGTGCTCCTGTGGATGGAAAGGATAGTGCTGATCAAGCAGGATCTGGGTGATGAGGTGGCCAAATGGGAGAGACTTAGCCCTTTTGGGCCTCTCCTTGCTGATATGCTTATCGTATTGCTTCTTCATCACGCTCCAGATGAACACGAGGATAGATACCCAGTGGCCCGTCTAGAATGCGTAGAGGGCTGTCAGATAGTCTGCTCGCCGCTGAATCTTGTGCCCGACCATATATATGTTCTGAAAGAGAATGGAATCAAAGAACCATATGTCATCTGGAAGATAAGTGCGGGTGGCGAAAGTCTCGCCATCGGCATAGTGACTTGTCAAGAAAACTGCCATGTCGGCATAAGAAGGCCTGTATAGCCTGGGATAAAGCTCCTGTAGTTCCGGAGGGCATCGGTGTGGACAATGGCATGATCTGGCTAATGTGTCCACAGTAATAGAAATTTGGTGGCCATCTATGGTAGTGACCAGCTTTGCCGTGGTACGCAGGGACGGTCGGAGGTTCTGGAAGAACACCCGAACTAGCCGTGGGTAGATTGACTCAGTAACTGGGGTAAGAATAGCTGTAAGGCCCCTCCGGATAATATCATTATAAGCTGATCGGGTCAGTACCGATCTGGAGAAGAAATCTGTGTCAAAAACTGACTCATGGGCCACTAACATCTGTGCATATTTAGGCAATGGCCTGTCACGCTCTCGAGCTGGCTGAGGTGGCTGGTGTGGTGGAGGAGATGGAGATGGTGTAAACGCAGGCTGAGCCTGAGAAGGAGATGGAGAATGCTTAGCCTCAGCCATATGAGAAGGTGACTGAGGTGGAGTAGGCTCTAATGGCTCCTCCTGTGCAGGGTCCTATGCATGAGAAGGACCAGCCTGGCCATCGGAAGTGTGCCTGCCCCGGCGGTGATAGTGACCGCGGGCTACAGTCTTGAGCTTAGTCATGGCTTGAAAAATAATTTAAAACTTGTAAGGGGAGTCAGTGCCAGAATAAAGAATTGAAAGCACAAAATAGAAACATGCATGTCAAATAAGATAGACAAAACATATATGACATGAATCTATATAAGTGACCGGAGGTGAACATGCTAAGCAATATGAGTATGAAATGCATCCAATGTGGAATATCACAGGCATTGGGCATATATAAGATAGAATGACACAAGATAAGATGCATGGAATGTGTGAATGAAATCTGTGAAGTTCGATCGATCATAAAAAATGTGAGATCGATCTCAAAACTTCGATCGATCTGAGAAACTGAAAAACTGAGTTCGATTGATCTCTCAAGATCGATCTGAGAAATAAGTTCGATTGATCGAACTGTGCGATGTGAAAATCGAAAAGTCACAGATCTGTGACGTGGATGACACGGGGCCTTCACGACATGGTCGTGGGCCCATTAACACAACAATTCCTCAATCCTTGTCACTGGACTAGGCCCATACTTCCATAAATTGAATCAAAACATAAAATATATACACATATATACAAATCTATATACACACATATATAACATACTTCAAGTTTCATCAATGGAGGATTTGAACATTTAAGCAACCTAGTTCTAGAATATAAAACATTTATGCATCAATTCGAAGCTTAGATTTAAAGACGAGGTTCGGATCTTACCCCAAACGAAGAGAGAAGTGGAGATGCGAAGGGGGTGATGGAATCCGAGAGAAGAGAGAAGTCAACGCTCACCGGATCTTGCCAGAGGTTCGCCGGAGATGATGATGAAGATGGGTGCATGCACAGTGGCGAAGAAAATAAGGGACAAGGTTGAGAATGAGAGAGGGTGAGATCGATCTAATGAATCGATCTTGAGACCCTCTGGTTCTATTTTTAAAAACTGTTCCTGACCAGTTCGATTGATCGAACTGAATTCTCAGATCGATCGAACTATGATGATCTTTCTTCAAAGTATTTTTGAATTTTTTTTTTTTTTTGAAAAATTAAAAACTAAAATTAAAAATTAAAAATAGAAAATATTTTTGGATTTTTGAAAAATAAGAATAAAAATAAAATAAAAGAAAATAAAATCTTTTTGGATTTTTGAAATAAATAAAGTAAAATCTCTCTTTTTTTTTTTTTTGTTTAATTTGAAAAATTAAGTAAATAAAAGAAAAATAAAAGAAAATCTTTTTGGTATTTTTGTAAAATAAAATAAAATAAAAATATTTTTGGATTTTTGAAAATTAAAAAGTCAAATAAAGTCAAAGATGGTGAGAAGAAGAATAGAGATCGATCTGAACAAAATGTTTGATCGATCTGACAGAGAGCAAAAATATGCAGGTTTATCGTTCAAAAATTTGGCTAAGTGTTGGAACTCAAGATCGATTGAACTTGAGGTTTGGATTGATTGAAAAAGTTATGATCGATCTGAGAACAAGTTCGAACGATGGGACAGAGAGGTGATTTGGATGCAGGTCGAAAATTTTTCTAAGTGTTGGATGCAGGTAGAAGTTTGATCGATCGAATTCTCATTTGAGATCGATCAAACTTAAGCAAAATGCTTAATCACAACATAAAAGTGCATGCAATCCTAATTACAGTTCCTAGCAATGCATATGAACCAAAAACAAGTATCTAGACTTCGCAAGAAATGAAATTAAAGATAGAAATAAGGGAGGAATAGGGTTTTGGCACCCAACGAAATGTCGTGCTAGTCGTTAACGTCTCTAGCAAGACATTGGGCTCTTTCAGTCCGGATCAAAGATCTTGCAATGCATCCCCTCCTTGTTGGGGTGATAGATGCTTTGAACTCCACCCAACAAATGGTTCTTTGAAGAATTTGTTAAATTTAGCTCAAAAGAAACTTCTTATCCCTTGTCAATGCAATCACAATCTTTGGGCTTCCATGCCCTTTCAAAGCAAGAATTTGAACAACACTTTGAGAATGCAAGGTTGAAGATGATCCCTTTGAAGTTTTGATTTTACACAAAAGCTCACTTCCTTGACATTGAAGATTATAGCATTTATCTACAATATTAACCTCCCCTTCATATTTGTCAAATGAGCTGGATGTGGGATTGAAGATATTCAACTTCACCTTCATGTGGCTAAATAAGATCTTCATTATCCCCGTCATACAATTGATGTTGGCATTAGCGGTTGCCAAGAAAGGACTGCCAAGGATAACGGGAATTTGGCTTTTAGGATTGGGGACCGATTCCGTGTCAATGACAACGAAATCAACGAGGAAGAAAAATTTGTCAATCTTTATCAAAACATCCTCAATGATACCCCTAGGCTTCTTAATGGATCGGTCGGCAAGTTATAAAACTACCGACGTCAGTTTCAATTCACCTAGGCCCAATTTGACATAAACTGAGTATGGAAGAAGGTTAACACTTGCTCCTAAGTCAAGAAGTGCCCGATTAATGATATGATCACCAATGATGTATGGTGTGGTAAGTGAACCGGGGTCCTTAAACTTTGGTAAAGTGTTATGTTGCAAAATTGAGCTCACTTGCTCGGTTAAGACCAATTTTCTTGGTGTTTGGCTCTTGTTCTTCCACTTTTGGGTGCACAAGTCTTTCAAGAATTTGGCATAAGTCAGAATTTGCTTGATTGCATCTAAAAGTGGAAGATTGACTTTCACTTGCCTAAACATTTCCATGCTTTCATTGGTTTTTGCCTTTTGCTTATCTTTTGAAATGGATCCTTTTAAGGCATCCGGAAATGGAGCTTTTGGCTCAAAAACTTTTTCAGCATTTTCTTTTGAAAACTCTTCAATCACTTTGTTTCAAATCATTTTTCAACAAAACCTTTTCAAATTCATTTTTCAGCAAATCTTTCTTCAAATCATTTTCAAAATCATTCTTCAAATCACATTTTGAAGCTTTCTCATTCACAAGATCATGTATATGCAATGAAGGAGGAATATGATAGGAAACGGGACGGGTGTCAACTCGTGGTTGTACCAGTTCACTCTCTTCATTGAACATTTCAACTTGATTATCAACAATCCTACCACTCCACAAGATAGTCACCGCATTAACATGCTCAATGGTGCGGCCTTTCGATAAGGAATGGGTTTCCACAACACATTGTTGCTTAGGTGGGGTATTCATAGGCGTCTTTCCCTTCTCTCTTGCATTAAGAGTGCTTGCTATTTGCCCTACTTGGGTTTCTAGCTTCGCAATAGATTGAGAGTGGGAATGAAACAATTGTGTGTTTGCCTCAAGAGTGCCCAAAACATTCAAAACTTTTTCTTCAAAGGCGGGACTTCTAGCATTTCCTTGGGAATAAGATTGGTTGGGAAAATGAGAGTTAGCAAATTGATTCCCTTGTGATTGATAAAGTCTATAACCTTGGGATCCTTGGCTTTGAAGTGGAGGTGGAATGTACTTCCCTTGAAAATCGCCTTGGGAAGGGTTTGAGCCCTCTCCTTGGTTTTTCTAAGAGAAGTTCGGATGATTTCTCCAACTTGGATTATAATGAGTACCATAAGGATTGTTCCCTTAGTTCACAAAAGCTGCATTGACTGGTTCATTAGGTTCGTTTTGCACTTATCTGTAAGGACAATGAGAAGTAGAATGAAGAACACTAGAACAAGTCATACATGATTCATTCGATGCACGATGAAAATGGTTAGGAAAGGATGATACTTGATTCGCCGAGTTTTGGTTGATCAAAAATTAATCAAACCTTTGAGATAATGATTTCATTTCAGCAGCAATTTCATTTGAGTGGTCGACTTGATGTAAGCCAACACTCTTCCTACCTTATGAATTTCTACCATTCTTGGATGATAATGTTCTATGCAAAGAATTTTCACTCATGCTCTCATAAAGATGCCACACGTCATCCTTATGCCTATCAATGTAAGAGCCACCCATGGAAGCATTAACCATGCCTTTGTAATTGTCCGATAAGCTCTCAAAGAAATATTAAACTAATTGCCATTTGGGCATGTCATGATGTGGACACTTCCTAAGCAATTCATTAAAGTGTTCCTATGCCTCATGAAATGTTTCTCCATCCCCATGTGAAAATTCTCGAATGGAAGTTCTCATGGCATTGGTCTTAGAAACTGGATAGTACTTCTTCAAGAACTCTTGTTGCATTTCTGCCCAAGAAGTGATTGAGAAAGACCTAAGATTGTTAAACCAATACTTTGCCTTGTCTTTAAGGGTAAATGGAAAAAGTTTAAGCCTTAATACCTCTTCTGGCATGTCTATATATGTTATGGTGGAACATACTTCAAGAAACTCATCCAAATGCTTGAAAGGTTCTTCACTTGGAAGTCCATGATAGTTAGGAAGCATTTGAATGGTTTGTGGTTTAATTTCATAGCGATGTGCTCTAAATGGAGGCAATTGAATGCATGTGGGTGCATTGTATTCATTAGGCACATAGTGATCTCTTAAAACAAGTGGAGGATTATCAATTTGAGGTGCAACATGGACACCTTGATTTTGATTTCCTTGATTGATGGGAGGTTGTGGAGCATACATTGGCCTTGGCATTCCCAATGGAACTTGGCCTTGTTGTTAGTTGTGGTTGGTGAATGAATGGCCTAGGCATGTCTAATGGTACTTGAATGTTCTCATGATGCACATTTGGATGGAGGATACCTTGTTGGTCTATGTGACCAAGGTCCTTCATATGGTCTTCATTATGGCCTTCCATTGATGTAATGGATTGGGTAGAACTAGAACTTCCTCTTTCCCTAGGATTTCTAACTACGGATTCAAGATGCAAATCAAGAGGGACAAGAGTTGGTCTTAGTGATCTATGACCATGCATGCACAATGTAAAACACACAAACACAATGAATGAACAAGCACTTCGACTTCACAATAATTCAATGAAACTTCATCCACAAACACTTAACCCATACTCCTATGCTTTAACAACAATGATGTAAAGAACAATTAAGAATGCCTCCACGCGAGCTTACGATTTATTTAAGAATTTAAAAACAAGCCTCCACGCGGGCCGACGATTTAACTAAGGGATTGAGTAAAGAAAAGCTCACAAAGGTCCTTTAGCACTTCAACTCCAAATTTAGCTTAGCTTAGCAAAATTTATTTATTTTTTATTTATTTATTTTTTTTAGCCTTTTTCCTTGCTTGCTTATCTCTTTTGCTTGAATGTTCTTTTGCTTGCTTCCTAGCTCAATGCTCCTTGTCAATCAAGAACAAACACAATAACTAACAAAAATTGAAAACAAAGTAAAGACACGATCAAAAGAGTACTAATTCCTAATTGATTTCACAAATACGACGTTGCCTAATCCCTGGCAACGACGCTAAAAACTGATGGTCTGTGCCGTCCTACCATAAGCTTAAGAGTGTGCATTAAGGCGAGGGCCAAGTTTTACAGTTATAAAAGCCACTACTACCTTCACTAAAAATATAGTTAGGGCAAGTAGGGATCGTCCCAAGGGATTGGAGTCAAATTTGGTTGTGGAATCGCAATTAGGGTTAGTAGGTCGAGTGATCAAATAAATAGTTGGTTGGTTGATTAAACTAGAGAGCAAATTAAACTAAATAATTGAATGCAATAAAGAGTAAGTAAGAGAGAGAGATCTTGGGGTTTAGAGGTCACCACCAAACAATACTTTTCTACACCCTTCACAAGTGACTAATGAGGGAAATGTGTGTTGCAATATTGATGTGTGTGTGTGTGTTTGGTTGATTCATTTAACAAAGGATGGCCAATTAAGTATATATTGTCTAAGCAACATGTGAAAAGCATAATATATCTAACAATTAAGTATATATTGTCTAAGTAGCATGTGAAAAGCACAATATATCTAGCAAGTCATTAATTCTTTCATTAAGCTCACAAGCCAAATACACCACAAGGTTAGAGGCATATGCTACTTGCATTCAAAAGTATGGAACATCAAACAACAAGCATAGATTGTCCTCTTATCTAACAACTATACTACCACTATACTACAATTAAGCTAATGACATGAAATTAAACTAATTAAGCTAAGGGAGAGGCATAATCCATCAAGAAATGAGCATAAACCATTAAGAAAATTACAAGAGCATTCCATTAAGCACTCTGTTTTGACAATCTCTAGATCTATGACATTAATACATATAGACATGCATCAATAACACAAGAAATAGAGACAAACACATGAATATCTATTCTAGAATTCATAGACATATAGATAGAATGAAATGATCAATTGGAAGCATTAAACCACATAAATCATTGAATAAACAAGATCTATATATATAAAAGTGCCAAAACATGTATTACAACACTAATCCTTCAATAATACACAAAATCAAGATGTAGAAAGCATGCTTGGGGCTAACTCTAGCCCCAAGAGGATGTCTAGCCACTCATGGTCATGCTTCTCTAACCCTCAAGGGCAAACTCCATGGAAGAAATCTACTCATTGGTTGATGAAGAGCTCCCAAGCTTGTGTCTTTAGCCTTCTCCTCCTTTTTTCCTCCCTAAGAATAGCCTCTACTGTGATAGATGGATCCTAAGTATCCTCCTCAAAAAATGTATCGTATTCTATATATAGGTAGGTCAAGTGACACATAAAATGAGCTGGGGTCGTGCACAAAATATTCCCTAATGATTGGATAAGGACAGCTTTCAATGAGCTGGAAATTTAACTTTTTCGCACTGGAGGAAGTTCGATCGATCAAACCTTGGACTTAGATCGATCGAATATAGTTGAGATCTATCGAACTGAAGTTAGATCAATCCTCAATGGCGGCGCCTTTTTGGATAAAAACAAATCTGAGATATTTTGAAGATATTTTTGGGAAAAGGACAAAAGTGGTTGGTAGGGTGGTACAACTAGATAAGATCAATCATTTAGATAAGGACAAGGTAGTTCGATCGATAAAAGAATGATGTTGGATCAATCAAACTTTTGAGATCTCTTAAAATGTTATCATGGCTCAAATCCATCTTGAAGTGCTGAGATCGATCATGTTGGATCGATCGAACTTTGATCTAAGATCGATCGAAGATGTTGAATTCCATCTTTTGCTTCATTTTGCTTCCACTTGGCTCCTTTCTTTGATTCATCCCAGAATTGCTTAATTTCTGCTTTTATTTGGCTGAGTTAGCTTATTTTCGGGATAAGTGCCTGACAATGGAAATAACATGAAATCAATCTAAAACAGTAAACTAAGATAGATAAATGTACTAGAATACCTAAGCTTAGGGGGTTTAAATACGCACTTTTCAGCACTCATCAATGGTTATGCAATGGTTTTTCTCTGAATATAATATTAGGGATTTAATGGATTATGACTAGAAATGATAGACCATACTACACATTAGAATATAGTAGTTAGGTAGATGGTTTATACTAATCGAAGATAGTCCATGCTTAACTTTAATTTATATTATCTTCTAGCTAAATTAATATGTGCTTATAGCCATGATTAATTCCTTATGCATATTTTTTTAGATCTCTCCAATAAATTGATGCAATTGACTGGTGGTGCGACATTAGTGGTGAAGTCATGTCCCTAGTTTCATTTCTCTTATTTTCTCCCTCTAATTTAATTATTGTTTTTTAATTTAGTTTTCTACTTAGTTCATTTAGATTAAATCCAATTTAAACTTATTTGTCCTAATTCAAATTAATTTAGAATTTGAGAAATTTGTTAACAACTTCATTAACATAAGTCCCTTAGGTACGACACCCTTACAAGGAAGCCCTATCTGCAAAGATTCGTCCACTTGCGAGTGGTTACCTATAAAATTTTCAACAAGTTTTTGGCATTGTTGCCAGGGACTTGTTTTAGTTCTTGACAGATTATATTAAATTCTATAATTAATTTCAATTAGGATTTTATTTTATTTTATTTTATTGACTATTTCAGGTGGCAGTACATGTTTGGAAGACATTCTTTGTCACTCACTAAGCTTCCGTTAGACCCAGAAATCAAAAAGACTCTCAGACATTTGAAGAAAGATTTTGGAGGCTTTGAAAAGGAAAAGATGGCGAATGATAGGGAGAACAACAGGGAGTTGCAAGCAGAAGGGGTGGTTCGCTGTTTAAAGGATCACTACGAACCAGGTGCATATAATTCTTTATTTGCAGTTTGGTATCCTGAAGTAAGGGCCCATCACTATGAAATTAAGGCCAGTACTCTTCAGTTACTGCCTTCTTTTTACGGCCTATCAAAAGAGGATCCATACTGGCACTTGGATGACTTTGCAAAGGTGTGCAGAATAATAAAGATCTAGAGCTTTGTTGATGATGTACTCAAGCTACACCTTCTCTCCTTTTCATTGAAGGACGAGGTGAAAGACTGGTTTAATTCCTTGCCACAAACTCCATCACTACATGGGTAAAGTTGAGACAAAAGTTTTTGAACAAGTACTTCCCCATGGTGAGAATTACTCAATATAGAGATGCCATCACCCATTTTGCTTAAAGGCCTAAGGAGTTTTTTTATAAGGCTTTGGATAGATTTAGAGACCTTCTTCAGAAGTGTCCTCATCACGACATACCAAAATGGCAGCTTGTCAACTTTTTTTATAAGGGGCTCAATGAGGCATAAAGGTATATGGTGGATGCATTGTGTGGTGGAAATTTTATATTAAAGAGTGAAGAGGAGGCATGACACCTCTTCAAATATATATCTGATAACTCTACACAACATGTCTTACCTCCAGCAATAGGACCTCCTATCATATTAAGGAGAGCAGAAAGTGTGAATGAATCAAGAGCTGGTGAGCTAGATAGAGGCATTGACCAAGAAATTTGAACAATTGATGACTTCACAATCAAATTCTATTCCTCATTCAACTGATGCTCAAGACTTTGAAGTGTGCTCTTTCTATTCCAGTCCTACTCACCATATGTCCATTTGTCCAAGTGCAGCTCAGTATTCAGAAATTCCACAAGAGCAAGTGAATGTTGCCTATGCAAGGCCCAGAGGTAATATGTTTTCAAACACTTATAATCTAGCTTGGAGAAACCATCCTAACTTCTCATGGAAAGTCCAGTTATAGGAACATCAACTCCTTCACCTCAAGTACCTTAGGTATAAGGCAATTTTCAATCTCAAGTTCAGACTTCAAATCCTCCAGGGTTCACTCCTATCAATGCTTTCGGTCAACCTCAATAATTCTTATCAATGCTCAAGGCAATGATAACAAAATAGTTAGAGCCAACTAATCAACTTGTGTAGTTTCATTCTTAATACCTTGCCAAGTTTGAGACTTAAGTTGGCCAACTAGCTTAAGTCTTGAATAGAAGAGATAATGGCAAGCTTCTGAGTCAACCAGTGGCTAACCCAAGAGGAGTGAGGGTAATTGATGACAGTACTAGCTAAGAGGTTCACCATGCACATGTGCAAGCAATTACTACTCTAAGAAGTGGTAAAAGAGTTAAAAATAAGGTGGAAGAAGAGGAAGCAAAAAAGGATGAAAATTGGAAGAAAAGACTTAAAGAAATTAAAGAAGGAGCGTAATGAAGAAGCACAAAAAGCACCTCCAACTAATGAGCCAGTTGTGCCATTCCCTTAGAGACTATAAGAAACATCAAAGATGGCAAAGCAAGCAGATAAACTTTAAGACATAAAGATATTCAAGCAGGTGAAGATTAATCTCCCATTGTTTGATGCAATTAAGCAAATTCCAGTTTACGCCAAATTTTTCAAACATCTGTGTACTCAGAAGAGGCATTTAAAAAATTACGTTACTAACAAGGTGATACTGACTGAACAAGTGAGTTCCATAATCAAGCATTGCACTGCTCCACAGTTCAAAGATCCAGGCGCTCCAACAATTCATGCACAATACGGAACCATCAAGTAGATTGAGCCCTTCTAGATTTGGGTACAAGTGTAAACCTTCTTCCTTATTTAGTTTACTTGCAACTTGGCTTGGGAGAATTGAAGTCTACCTTAATTATTCTCCAATTAGAAGATTGGTCAACCAAGTAGCCTTATGGGATCATCGAAGATGTGATCATTAAAGTAGATAAATTCCACTTCTGGATGGATTTTATTATGCTAGATACTGAGCCAGTTCCGAAGCCAAGGAGGCACGTTCTAGTGATCCTTGGCCGTCCTTCCTTGCAACAGCAAATGCATGCATCAATTGTAGGATTGGCGTCATAGACTTATCTTTTGGCAATATGAAGGTTCGCTTAAATATTTTCAATGCCAGTTAATGCCCTTTAGACAATAGTGATTATTTTCTTGTCGATGCCATAAACGGATGTGTTGAAGAGGTGAATACTATGCTTGATAGAGCCAGTGTGCATAACATTCCACCGTGGAAGCTCCCTGTTGAGCCCCTCCCACCATTGTTAAGTGAACCCCCTACGCTATCTTTGGAGTCCCTACTAGAGTTAGAGCTGAAGTCGTTGCCCTCTCATCTAAAGTATGCATATCTTGGGCTGAAAAACACTCTTCCGATAATTATTTTAGCAGAGCTATCCCACGAACAAGAAGAGAAATTGCTAATGGTACTGGCCACTCATTAAGAAGCTATTGGCTGAAGTGTAGCTGATCTCAAAGGGATTGATCCATCGGTTTGTATGCATCGGATTTTCTTGGAGGAAGATTCCAAACCTTCGCGGGAAGCATATAGGCAGTTAAATCCGAACATAAAGGAGGTAGTCGAGTTGTTAGATGCGGGCTAGAGAGTGGCATTACGTTAGCTAGAGGCATTAAACTTAGCATGTGATGGGGGCATAGCCTTCATTATAGATTAATTTTTATTTTATTTTTCTTTTTGTAACTTAGATTAGGATAATTTTAGGTGACTTTATTTTTGTTTTTATTTTAGTTTTTATTTTGTAGAATAGTTTAGATTTTTTCTTTGTATTTAGGATGGGTTATTTTAGTTGTTATTTTTATAGTCTAGGATAGCTGGTTAAAAAAAAAAATTTAGGGCAATGGTACCCCCTTTCAGTCGACGGTAGGGACGATAATACCCCTTTTCAGCCTACGTGTAATAACCCTAATTTTTAAAAAATAGTCTCAGTATTTATTTAATTATTTTACTTGCGTTTTTAGATTATTTAATTGATTATTTGTTTATGTGTTTAAATTATTTAATTGATTAATTGATTAATTGATTAAGTGTTTAAATGTGTTTTGTGAGCTTATTTGATTTTAACTGATTTAACTGAATTATTTGTTACCTGATGATATGTAATTTAATTGTTAGGATTTAAATATTTATTTTCTGTCTTATACTTAAAGAAGTTGGACTTGGATAGTTGTATTGGGCCAACCAATTGGGTCCCATGGATTACTTGGATATGAGGAGTAATGGATACGGATAATTACCCATGGATAGTGTACATATATATATGGGTATATATGTATATATATATGGTTATTTTATTTATTAATTATTATTAGTAGTCAATGTTAATAAATATATAAAGGCAATATATGTGATACATATATAATTATAATATTACATAGTATATATATATATATACATATCACGTTGTTGAACCAAGAGGGGGGTGAATTGGTTCAAACTCTGCTTTCAGAAACTTTCTTGCACATTAAGCAAGCAATCAAAGAATAGATAACACAAGATTTACGAGGAAACCCTTTTAATTAGGGAAACCTTGGTTCTTGGCCTCGGCCAATAAGCAATCCACTAGTTGTATGTATCTTGTTACACACTCAGCTATCTCACTCTCTGCACACACCCATGCACCAAAGTGAACACTAGTTTTCACAACCAATACACACACACACACACTAGTACACCACAGTGCATCCGAGCACTCCCCCTATCCTAAGCAACCGCGCTTGGAACCAATAGGCTCTCACAGCTTAATCAACAATGGGGTGAGGGATCATGCCTCACTACCATTATCAACAATGGGGTGAGGATGTAAAGCCTCACTACCGTTAACAATAAGTGTCAACACACTAAATACAATGAAGTTTTTGCAACAATTAGAATAGGCTGGACAACACAGAATTCCAAGTTACTGCCTCAGAACTGTAATCCGCTGCATCTACGGTTTGAGGGGTAAAATGGGAAATTCCTTTTGAGATTAATTCACCAGTGCCTCATATAGTCTTCTTTCACTGTTGTACTCATGTTCATAGCTTTGCATAATCAAACACAGCATGAGTATATCACAAAGTTCAGTCAAAGTTCTTGGTTCAGAAAATAACAGCTTCAGCATAAAAAGTTTTGGCACAAGATAGCTTCGGCACAAAAAGCTTTAGTACAGATAGCTTCGGCACAGAAAGCTTCGGTAAAGAATAGCCTCAGCACAAATTAACTTCAGTATAAAACAGCTTCGGCATAAAATACTCAAAATCAAAGCATGCCATATCTTTGTCACAAACTTAACTTTATCAATCTTGATTCATCGAAATATACTAGCTAGCAGCATAGATCATCATGAAATAGCTAAGTATAATCAAATAGCACTTGAATCCAAGATTTCTTCAGAAAAATAAGCTTAACTAGTGACCACACCGTCCAAGTTCATTTTCATCATATTCTTAACACAAACACAGTCTGAACAAGTGTAAAAAGATGAATTATACCTGTGTCAACCTTCAGAATCGACCACAGCAGCTTGAAACACCAAGTCACTACTCAATACAGCCCTCACATCAGCAACTTTGACATCAGCCTCATCTCAGCAATCAGTACACACCTCAAAGTGGATTCAATGAGTTTTTCTTGCATAGATCATCATCAAATAGTAGAGAAAAACTTATTTAACATAGTATACTCGACGTTTCTTAGCTGCAGCTCAATGTGCAATGTGAATTAAAGAGGCTTGAGCTCTAAGGAGCCTTATAACAGCATATTTATAGTGACACTGAATTACACAAGGCCTCACACACCACGAATATACACCTGTCACCACTAGCCAATGATGGGAGAGCACATTTTAGATATTGTCAGAGCAATGGACCAATGCAGACCTGCCACCTCAGCTAATTTTGTCACTATTCTTCCAGCTACAGCAGGTTACAAGTATGAGTACTGAATTCCATTTCTGTCCAAACTTAGCCTCTAAGAATGAAATATTCTTGCATATACCAGCTCTCTAGGACCACTGAGATGTGTCACATTCTTCTTTAGGACCACTTAGACATGTCACATTCTTCTCTAGGACCACTGAGACGTGTTACATTCTTGAGCATAGCTGGAAAAGACCATACTACCCTCAAAACAGATTTAACTCTACTCAGCACTGTGACAGAGCCAATGCTGTATTCCTTACAATGCAGGTTCAATTTCAGTGCAACACAGGTACCTAAGCATACGTATATATATCTGAAATACAATTGAGAAGAGACCATAGTACCCCTGTGAGCATCTGTAGCTAAAACTAAAGTGCTGAACCTTCACTGTCCGAGGCTGAAGCATTGCAATACTTTTTTACATTAAAAGGCAAACATTCCTTAAGGTAACTTAGGACCAACACACATTAGTATATATTAGCATATATATATATATATATATATATTATATTTTTTCCTTTTCATTTAATTAAATTAAGGTAATTATAGTTGTAAAAGGATTTAGATTATTAGGCTCTATATATGTATGTATTATGTCTGCCAAAGGGTTTCAAACCCTATTCCCGTATAAGAGAGGAGGCAAAAAGCTTAGAAAGAGAAAGGAGGAAAAAGGAAAAAGGAGTTAAGGTTTTGAACCAAAACCTTAGATATAAGTTCTAATTCTGTCTCTTCTCCTTTGACTTATGATCTATGCATGCTTAGTTATATCCCAAGATTTTTAATTAGAACTAATAAACTGATTTGCGTGTTAAAAATATGATTTTATAGTGTTTTCATATATGTGATGGGTTTTGCTTAGTTTTTACTTAATTTAATGTTGTGATGCATGATCTGTGATTTAAGTTGATGTAAAGATGTTTATATACTTAAAAATCAATGTGGGAATACTCTGGGATGTAGTTGGTAAGCTTTGAACCTTCAACAGAAGTGGTTCAGAGGAGTAGGACAAGTTGGTGTTTCGGTCGACCGAATTGGGTATTTTAGTCGACCGAAATAGTTGTATCGGCCGACCGGTTTGGCACTGGGAACTGGCTTTTGGGATTTTTGCATATTGTATATTCTTGCATGTGTGGAATCTGTTTTAAATATCTTAAATCTGTTTAAATAGATTCATGGAGGACTGGAATGCGTAATTTAAATTACTATGCTAATGATTTGAATAACATGAACTCTTTATGTGGATGCTATATAATCTTAATCATGAGTTTGTAGTATTATAATCATGTATAGTATCAGATTTTATCATGTTTATATTCTTGAATTAATTGATGGATTATCTAATTATTTCATCAAATTGGGTTTTTGTGAATCGAATACACCAGTATGGGATGGTGGCATTCCAGGGACGGATTAACTTATCAGTTAAGTCCTACCTATTTGGTATAAGGGAATGAATTAAAAAAAATGTTAAGTTCTCCTTATATTTGAGTCAGGTCAGCTAAACAAGTTGAATAACTTATAGAGAATTAATTATAGATGGATATGATAGATTATATATATATAATTATATGTCATGATATGAGCTTGAGTCTTAGGATCAGTGGTTAGAGCGCGTATATTGCCTGGGATGTGTAGCTAGATATAATGTAGTTGTGTACCTTGGTAGGTATAGGTAATCGTGCCCATTATATGTGCGTTTTGCATGTTGCATTCTATTCAGGTTGAGACAACCCTATAGTGTGTATATATATTTATACGGATTATATAGTTATTGTTGGATTAACTAGGATGTATATGTGTATCGGGTCTCTGTTTGGGATGTAGTAGATTAGAATCTGTTTGTGGTCCTTACTCACTATTATTTTTTTAGGTCTTCGATAGTTCCAGTCTTAGAGGTTATTTATGCTGAGTAAAGACAGTCTACCATCACTCTTCCGATTTGACATAGGAGTCTTGTAACGACCCGGTTATTTTTGTGACGACCCTGATTTTTAGGCCAGCGTGTCCTGTGATGAACCGTAAGGATGATCCGATAACGGATCTGAATGCGGAAGCGAAAATAGAAAACAAGACTCTAAGAAGTCAAAGTGACCTTCTATGAGGTCATGGAACTCAACAAGAACTGATGCGGAAGCAAAAGATCGAAAATATGACAAATAAGCCCCCAGGGGCAAAATAGTCATTTTTAAAAACTATAGATTCGGGTGCCACCGAGCACACCGCTGGAACGACAATGAAAAACTAAACAAGATGGACTTAAGAATCGCATGATTCGGAGTCCGGACGAAAGAGAAACGGCATGACGAAGAAAAACGAGCACTTAAGGCAAAAGGGTAAACTGGTAATTATTCAGGAAGAACCGGGTGTAACCGTGCACACCGTTGGAAAGACAGCAAAAAATTAGTCAAGGTCAAAAAAAAGTTTACTCGATTTGGAGTCCGGACGAGGGAGAAACGAGGATTTGAAGTTGAGATGTCGCGGCGGCCTGACGAAGGCCATGGCTCACACGGCGCCCATGCGCGAGCCCACCGGCGCGCATGCCGGCGCCCAAAGACATGGCTGGTGGCAGCCCTTGGCTGCTGCTGCATTTTTTTTTTTTTTTTTATCTGCCCAGAACTGAGGCTTGAAACGGAGGTCAAGACGAGTTTTTCTGGAAAAACACGAAGAAGAAACCCCCCCTAAAATCGAGTTTTCTACCCGACTTTGTGGACGGAATTGAAAAAAACTCACTGTGAAATCCCCAAAATGCCCCTAGATCAGAACTGAACAAAAGGGTCATAAAGCTGCTAAATGAAAACTGGAAGCTGAAACTTCACGAGGGATTTCCGATACCAAGACGACATTTTCTGGAAAAATACAAAGAAGAAACCCCCCCTAAAATCATGTTTTCTATTCAACCATGTCAAAAGAAGAAAATAAAACTGATGTGAAAGGTCCATAATGCCCCTAGATCAGAATATGCAAAAAAAATGTGAAATGAATTCACAAGAGGCTAAAAACACAAATGATAAGGTTTTGCCCAGAAACGACTATGCACGCAAACGTAACTTACCTATTTGGACATGCTACAATGGTCCATGACTTAAAAATACCACCGATACAAAATCCGACCCCCTAACGGGCAAAAAGGCAAAAATGAAACTTGGAATGAAAACTCGGAATCCAAAAATACAAAACGGGGTCAAATGACCGTTTGGCCCTTGGCCACACTTCAAACATGATTTATAAGACCCTATGAAAGAATGAAAACGGAATTCTCACACCCGATGCAACTATGGTGAACCAATGACTTGCGATTTTTCAAGGTTTTCATAGCATTTCAAGAAATCAAAAGATACATAGGATACAATATAATGGTCATTGGCCTCTGGCCTCATCTCATACATATCAAATACATTGAAAGGAGTGTACTTAAGTACACATTACATACATGGAATCAAATATACATATTTTGACATATAAGTCTACAAAATGACATTTCATGCTAACATTTGCATGAAATGGAAACTTGAAAGCTACACGATATCCAAGGAATGCTAGGCGTCACGAACCAAGTCTTCGTACCTGAAATATGCCCCAGTATCGTAGGGGTGAGTAACATAAAGCTACTCGTAGGAGATGAGCATGCATCGACCTAGCATTTTACAAATTTATCACCTTAAAGTGAAACATGTTAAAGGGGTTCATGCCACTTAACGTCTAATCGAAATGAGACTCAGAGAGCATCATAAGCTACCTTAGAGTGTTTCTAGCATAAATCACATCATCTATGCCATTTAAACAATATGGAAGCACGTTATACAAAGCAACAAGATATAGGTTCTCAAAGTTATTAACTTGCAATCTTGAATACAGAAACAACTAAAGTGATCATGTCACCTAACGTCTATGTTCTAAATAAGTTTAAGGAATCATCCTAGGCCATGCTGAACAATCAAAACATAATTTACAACTTCCATGCAATCTAACCACATAAAAGCATATTATACAAGGCAACAAAATACAATTTCTTAAAGCTATCAGCTTGAAATCTAAAGCACGAAAACAATAGAAGTGGGTCATGCCACCTAACGTCTAAGTTATAAATGAATCAATAGGATCAATCCTAAGCTTTGTTAGACCGTCAAAACACAATTTTCAATATCGATGCAATTTTACCAACATTGGAACTTCCAATACAACACATAAAGCACAATTTCGCAAAGTTAACATCCTGTAACTTAAAATGGAACGACAAATAAGAAACAATAAGTTACAACATCATCTAGTTATCAACTTGAAAATGAAATGCGAAATCAAACAAAGTGGATACTCGGACGTCACGCCAGATCAGACCAACAACATAGTTACTTTAGGGTTACTAGCCCATGGGTAACCTCCTTATGTGTGCACTAGACCATATAGAGGGACTATCCCCCGTACTAGAACCACGTCCTAGCCATAGTCAAACAACGACATCCCCAAGTTTCCAAAATCAACAAGTTGTGCAACAACGCATATATCAACAAGAATATGCAAGATAATCAACTATCTACTAAGTACAACCTAATTTGGAAACCTATACAATACATGCTCTAAATCCACAACTAATATGATATGATGAATGTCAAATCTTCAGTGTGCAATTCATTACACGCTATGCATGAAAGATGTTAAACACGAAGTGTGTAAATCATTACACAAGGCAACAATATATTCAATAAGGAAAACATATTATCACGAATACAAACATAGCAACTATGTTATCCAATGTTCAAAACATAACCAAATGAATATACAACAAGTCTAAGTCCATGATTTGAATATAGAAACCACTTCTAAAACACAACTAGATCATGGAGCAAATTGATAGAATTTAAATAGATAAGCACAATTAAATTCTCTAGATTCCGATTCAATTCCAAATAACCTCAATTTAATACATGTTAAAGGACATGGCATGGTCATCACCTATATCCATTCTAAAACTCAATTAGGTTGTTGGAACAACAAAGTAGAACTTTAATTAAATCATGCTAATTTAATTACCAAGGTTCTAAAACAACTTCTAATAGTCTCAAATTAATATATACTAGTAAACAAGTCATGGCCAATACAAATATCAAGTTAAAACCTTAATTAAGCTAATGGGACCACAAAAATAGATTTTAATTAATTCTTTTAATTAAAATCTCTTGATTTTCAAACTTAACCAAATGCTCTCAAATTAACCTATGTTGGAAAACATGCCAAGGACTAATGTAATATCACATTACAAGTTCATTTCATTCAATTTACGACCATGTGAATTAAACCTTCACTAAAGTTAAATATAAAACAAAAGTTGCAATTCTCATGCAATAAATCCCAATTTAATACATGTGAACAATCATACCAAAACTTAATTTTCTAGCATGCCACAATACAATTCCAAGTTGTATATCACCATGAGGATTAAATCTTAAACATGGAATTTAATTAAATAAAATGTTTCAAAACCTAACCGAATATTCTAAATCAAATATATGTGAAACTATATGGTATGTAAATCAAGAATATCAAGTCAGAATTTAAATAGAGTGAATAGTGCACTCGGGGCAAATTAATTAATAATTACAAATTTTCAAAACACCTCCAATCACTTTTAAATTCAACTATGTTGGAGAGCATGCTAAGGCCTAATTTAATATGCTAACACATATTGATTTTAAGCTAGTTAAGGCCATGTGAATTAATCTTTCACCTAAGATAAATATTATATAAAATCTTTAATACTTATTCAAATGTTCCAATTTTAATACACGACAATGAGCATATCAAGAGGCAATATAAAATCATGCTACATGTTTAAACCAAGTCATGAGCAACCGGGAAAATTAGATCCCGTACAAGAAAAATAAATAATAAAATCTCTAGATTTTATATTTAATCATGCAAACAAGCAGTATACGCATCACAAGCATGCTATATAATAAGAATTTAAACCTAGAACATCTCTTACCTCAATTTGAGATGAAAATCCAAAAGGCCCACCAAAATGGAACGGCTCCGAATCCGACGAAACTACTAGGTTTTATTGGGGACAACGCCGTGAACATAACCCCCACGAAAGCCCCATCAAAATCATAACTTGACCTCAAAACCAAACTCAAGAAATGGTCAAAACTAAATTCTAATAAGGAGGAAAGGTAGAGCACGGCGAGGGGAACAACAAACGTTAAGGCCGAAGACTTTCCATCAAGGAAAAGTGAACCAAAAGAGGAGAGAGAAGATGGCAGCACCCCTTGGGCTGCCATGGGAGCTCTAGGTCGTGCATGAAGAGGGGAGAAGATAAAAAATGAAATATCTCACCCCCCTTTTATAGAAATCTCAAAAAGTGGTCCGAACGGGCCCCGTCGGGTCCGAAAAAGTAAAATTTGAGCAGACGCGCTCAAATGGCAAAACTTTGTGAACGAAAAAGATTTAAAATGATAAAATATGAACAACAGAAGAAATAGCGTCAAAAACCGAGTCCCGAGTAGAAAGTTATGCCCAAAACAAGTTTGGCACAAATTGGGGCCAGAAACCCTGAAACTGGAAAACATTGACCAGGAGGAAATTCCAAGAGTACACAACTCAATGAAATGTGAAAATGAATCCCGTACGAGGATCCAGGCTCAAAACAAGACATTTTGCAATAACTTTTGTTAATTACACAATGACCCCTACAAAAAGGGTTAACTGCAAAACTGCCCCAGAATGAAAATATCTTCCAAAAGATATTTTCTTAGATACCCTTGAAATAAAATATCTTCAAAAGATATTTACGAAAAACACCCCAAGAATGAAAAAGATTCTAAAGAATTGTGCATCCATGCCCCTGTGGGCACCGGGAGCAACCAGAGTACTTTCTTGCAAAAGTAAAGATACGTATTTCAAGGAAACCACTCAAGATGAAGGCACGCGAAGTCAAAAACCAACTCCGAGCATGAGAAGTGAGGTTGTGCCAAAAACTGACAAACGGAGATAAGACAGAATAGGGAAAAGGACGTAATAGCGCATAGTATCGAAAAATGAAAAATGTGAAAATGACTCGATCCTCAAAGGAAGTTGTCAATCCACGGAAAAGAGTCTTAAGAACCAATTTCGAGCACTCAAGATGACACTAAGCGACACGAAATAGAGCTCAGAAAAGAAAATTAAACGAAAAAAATTCATTCGTAAAATTTCAGGAAAAAGGAAAGGAAGGCAAATGACTGGGTCGTTACAATTTTACTTCCTTCCTTTTTTTTTTTTCGGTAATTTCTGTTTTTTTTTTTCGTCTTTTCTCTTTTTCGGCCTTTTGTCGTTTTTCACTTTTCCTTGCATAACCTCACTTTTTGTGCTCGGATTTGATTCCGGCTTTGCATGCGTCCATGATATTTCATTTCCACGTTATCCACATTTTTACTTTTGTAGAAAAACATGTTAAATTGGTACTTTTCTTGTAAAGGGCATGAAATCATGACTTTTTTGTAATTATCCTTAACTTGAGGGGTTTTTATGTAATTAAGTAAAGTAATTATTTTTCGTCTTAGGGACCATTTAGCAATTTAATTTGGAAGATATTTTCAAAAAGGACCTATTTGCAATTTCTGAAAATATGACAAGTGTCACATTCCTAAGGTGCCACTTGTTGGCTTGGTTGTGAAACCACTTGGAGCCATTATCCCTTGACACATGGAGGGTAGAGATTCACCCATTTGTTGACCTACGATTGGAGCACGTGTTGGCTTAGATTCATGACGAGTGTAGGCTAGGGATTTAGTGTAGGGAGACACCATGGATTCATGACAAGTGTAAGCACAAGATTAAGTCTTGAAAGTGTGTGTGTGAGAGGTAGTGCAAGAGCACCTAGTGAGTGGAGAAGCCTACCACCTTATTTAACTTAACGTTTGTATTTCTTCTTGCATATTTCATCTTTTCCTCTCAAGCCCTAACTTGACCACCATTAGAGCAAAGCTTGAGTCATGGTTTAAAGCTTCATTTTGGTACCCTTCCATTTGCCTTAGATCATTGAGCTTGGAATACAAAAGCCTTGCCTCATCATCATCTTCATAACCCTAGAAGAAGAACTTGAATTTCCTTTGCTTTTATTGGATTCAAGAGGGTCAATCCTCTTGTGAGGTAGGGGGTGTTCTAATGTTTATTTTTTTAAAGTAAATCATTGTCTTTTTAGTGATGTATTAAATGTATGCATGTCTAGTACTAACATGAGAAATTGAGGGTTTAATTGTAGTTTGTATATAAATCACTTTACACCTTGTATAGGGCATGATCATGACTTAAACCATGATATATATCAAGTTGGCATAATTTGAATAATCTTTTTAAATCTAGAGAATTAATTAGTATGAATTGATTTAAATACTACTGAATTATATTATACTTGAATTCCATCCTAGACTTGAAATATGGCATGATAATGACTTATTCATTGCTATATATTTAATTGGAATCATTTGGACAATTCTTGAAATCTAGAGAAATTACTTAGTTGGTTTATTTAATTTCTATCATGTTGATCTTATGATTAAATCATGTACTTCATGGAAATTATTGTGTGTTAATACATATTATAATTTGTTGCTCTATATGTTGATTTTGGGAACCTGGGATATCATCAAGAACTTGACATGGCTAGAGCTTGGTTCTAGTACGGGGGATTGTCCTCCTAAACTATAGTGCGCACTAGGGGAAAGGTACCCATGGGTTAATAGCCTTAAAGTGATATCAAGAGTACGGTTTTAGTCTGGGCAATGTCCAAGTATCCACCTTAATTTGATTTCACTCTTTAATCCTTAGACTTGATAATCTTATGATATTGCATTTTAATGTGCCATTTTAAAGTCTTAATGTCATTTTAATAGCATGGACCAAATACTCTTAAATTGTAAACTTTGTAATACATTAATCATGTGCATGCTCATCCCCTAGGAATAAACTTGTTTGACTTGTTTATTCACCCCGAAGTTACTGGTTGTTTTTTGGGTAAGGAAGCTATATTGTGGGATGCACAACAATCTTAGACTTGCTAGACCACATGGAGTATTTTTGCTATGTTAGAATATGCACATGTTAGCATATCATGTTTACTTTTGTTTATTTTGATAAAACTTGTACTTATTGTCTAAGCCATGTAATGTGCACTTAAGTGCACCTTTTGACACTCTTTTGATATGTATTGTAATGAGGCCAAGGGCCAAAGACACTTATGGGATACGTATGCTAATTTTAACTTCATTGTTGCCTATGGGAGATATGTGATTTAATGCATTGAAGGGTCATATTTTGCATATGATATGCCATGAGGCCGTATGCCATTATAGCATGTCTATTTTATCATATTACACATGCGTGCATGGTCATTTCCGCGCAAAACCCATTCCTTGGTGATTTAAGCCTTCAATAGACTCATTTCACATTTCTTTTGCAAAAACTAAGCATAAGGGAATTTTGGGGTTTTCACATGAAAAAGAAGGTTTCCTTTTGGCATGGTTAGCTAGAAAACATGATTTTGGGGAGGGTTTCTTCTTTGTGTTTTTCTAAAAAATGCCTAGAAAGTCCTCAAAATCATTTTTTAAGTCCCAAAAGCTGCTAAGCTTGTCTGCAGGATGAGTGCTCGTGCATGAGGACGAGCGCTTGCATTTGGGGCAGTAGGATTTTGCCCCTGGGTGTGCACCGTACGAGGGCTCGTAGCCCTTCTACGAGCGCTCGTCCGTCCCTTTTTCAGCACTGCACCTTTGACTTCAAATTATCATATCTTCCTCGTTTTAACTCCAAATTGGTCCGTTCTTTAGTCTAAACTGACCGCGTCGAAATAAGATTTCCAAAGGTACTAATTAGAGCTTCAAATTCCATTTGAAACTCAAGTTATTCAAGTTTTAGTGAGGTTGTGTTAGGATTTGGTTGTACCGGAAAGGGGTTTTCTTTCCTTAACTTTAAGACTTGATATCTTCTTCGTCCGGACTCCAAATCAAGTCGTTCTTGAGTCCATTTTTATTAATTTTTTGTTGTCTTTCCAATGGTATGCTTGGTAGCATCCATTTCTCTATTAAATGACCATTTTACCCCTAGGTTTGTTCTTATCTGTTTTTGAAACGTCGCTTCCGCACTTGTTTTCTTTGGGTCCCGTGACCTCATTGAGGGTCACCTTGGTGTCTTATAGACATGTAGTATCTCTAGAAACCATTGTTTTACCTTTTGCACCCGTATTCTGATTCATTGTTGGGTTTACATTCGGGTCACCGCTAACGCACCGGGTTGGATAAAATTCGGGTCGTAACAGGTGGTATCAGAGCTCCTAGGTTCGAAAACCTTAGGATGACGGGTTTTGGGTGCATAACATGCTTTTGTTAGTGTACTTTGATTTATTAGCATACCTTTAATAACATGTTTTTGGTATTATAACATGATTACATGTTTCTTGGTGACATACTTGTTATTATGATATATCTCTATGTTTGTATGCTTATATGTTTAAGAAGTATCCTTGTTTGACATATTGCTTAAGTGCTTAACTGGTTAAACAACCTTCTTTGATTGCTTTATCATGACCGTATGTTAGATACCTCATCTTGCTTCATGTTTCTTACTTTCATAGTACGAGTTGCATTCGGTCATAATAACTTGTGTTATTGTTGACCTCTTTCATTGCATATATGAAGCCATTATGGTTATCACATGTGGGGAGTTTTCACGTCAGGGTATTGAGGAACAGGTGGATGACACCGAGTTTACGAGGGGTCCAGGGAGGCCTAGGATTCCAGTTCGTGGCATGGGTCCTAATCCACCACGAGCTCTGACTTATGAGGAGCAGATTGCACAGGGAGTGGCTTTGGGGATGTTAAAGTCCATTCAGTAGATGTTCCGTCAGCATATTATAGGGATGCAGATTCTGGTACCAGCACCAGCACCGACACCAATTGCTAATGAGGCATTGGATTACTTTATGAAGTTACAGAGGGTTAAGATCGACCAGTTTGCAGGGAGTATGGATCTGCTTGCTTCAGAGGCATGGCTTGATCTCATGGTACGCAAGCTCGATAGCATGGCAGTACTTACAGACTGATTGAGGATCTCCTTGATAGCTTCTATGTTCATGGGGGATGCCAATATCTGGTGGAGGTCCATCACCAATGTCCACGATGTGGAGGTGATGACATGGGAGGACTTCAGGACATTGTTCTTCAATTGTTTCTTTTTGAGGGCTATGAGGCAGGACATGAGAGTGCAGTTCACAGGTCTCTATCATGGCAAGATGAGTGTCATTGAGTATGACACACACTTCACTTCTCTTTCCCGCTATGCACCGGAGATGGTAGCTACCGAAGAGCTCAGGGCGAGGAAGTTTCAGGATGGGTTACACCTTGATATTAGGCCACGGATTTCAGTGTTGGAATTGAGGACCTATGGGGAGGTAGTACAGAAAGCTATGTTGGTTGAGGCAAAGGACCGAGATCAGCTCAGGATTAAGGGTTCATATAAGCAGTCTCGTGGGGAGGCTTCGTCTGTATCTGTTGGGGGCTAATGGAAGAAGGCTAAGGCCGGGGACAATTCACACACTCAGGGACAGCCACAGCAGGCTCGGTCTGCACCTGTAGTTCCAGTATCTTCGGGGTCAGCCCGGGGAGTGATTTGTCACCATTGTCAGTAGCCGGGGCACATCAAGCCTCGCTGCCCACAGCTTCAGCCACAAACCAGTCAGTCACAGGCTAGTAAGCCTACAGGTTCGATGAAAGGGTTTCAGGGGACTTGTAACTATTGCAAGAAGCCTGGTCACATGAGGAAGGATTGCCCTCATCCACAGAGCAGGGCACAGAGTGGCGCAGGTCCACAGGCTACACCGGCATAGTCGACAGTCGTACAGTCAGGTTTCAGGGTGCCTCAAGCACCACAGCTAGTTGCACCAATCAGTTTGTATTCAGGTAGGAACCCCATACGTACTGCTTCCGGACATCAATCAGCTCAGCAGGGCAGTTCACAGCAGTCGGGGCTCAGGGACGAGCTTACGCACTGCCACAGGCCGATACCTCTGCTGGGACTTCTACAATTCGAGGTATCTTTACAGTTTTCAGTTCTTGGGCTAGAGTTCTTGTTGACACAGGTGCATCGCATTCATTCATATCTGCTTCATTTGCACATTCATTGGGTCTGGAGGTCACGCAGCGGGATGGTTTCCTTTGTGTTGACACATCAGTTGGGGGTCCAGTGTTTTTGGACGTGTTTATCAGGGTTGTGCTATTGAGATAGCTGGGCAGACTTTAGAGTTCAATTTTGTTATTTTTGACATGATGGGCTTTGACGTCATTCTTGGGATGGATTGGCTATCCTTCTTTCGTGCTACGATCGATTGCTTCCATGGGAAGGTGACTGTATGCACTCCCGAGGGAGACTGTTTTCACTTTGTGGGAGATCAGAGTGATTCCCACTCGACGATGATTTTCAGTATCGGTGACTGGAGTCGCCATAGGTCCTACTTGGCTAGCCTATTAGCTGACGAGGGTAGCAGTTTGGGCCGTGTTTTTTCGACAGTTGTAGATGAGTTTTTGGATGTCTTCTTAGAGGAGTTGATAGAACTCCCTCCTCTTCGGGAGGTTGTCTTTGCCATTGATGTCATTCCCGGTACTGCACCTATCTCTATGGCACTGTACCGCATGGCACCGGTAGAGCTTGATGAGTTGAAAGCTCAATTGGATGATTTGAAAGCTAAAGGCTTTATTCGTCCTAGTGCTTCACCCTGGGGAGCACCGGTTCTTTTTGCAAAGAAGAAGGATGGGTCTTTGAGACTTTGCATCGATTATCACAAGCTAAACCATGTCACGATTAAGAACAAGTATCTTTTGCCTAAGATTGATGACTTGTTTGATCAGTTGAAGGGAACGACATACTTTTTGAAGATTGATCTGAGATCGAGTTACTATCAGTTGAGGGTTAAGGATGAGGATGTATCCAAGACCGCTTTCCACACACGGTATGGCCATTATGAGTTTCTGGTGATGCCATTTGGTTTGACCATTGCTCCAGCAGCTTTTATGGACTTGATGAACCGTGTATTCAGTGACCATCTTGATCAGTTTGTTGTAGTCTTTGTTGATGACATTCTTGTATACTCAGCTTCGGTGGAAGAATATGAGTATCATTTGAGGACAGTGTTGCAGATCCTTAGGGATAATCAGCTGTACGCCAAGTTCGAGAAATGTGAATTTTGGCTACTAGAAGTGAAGTTCCTTAGACATGTTGTATCAGGGGGCGGTGTTGCAGTGGATCCAATGAAGATTGTGTCAGTGATGGATTGGGAGAGTCCGAAGACAGTGTTTGAGATTCAGAATTTTCTTGGCCTAGCCGGCTACTACCGGAGATTTGTTCGGGATTTCTCTCGTTTAGCGGCACCTATGATTCGACTTACCTGTAAGGGGGTCAAGTTTATATGGAACGAGGCTTGTGAGTTTGCTTTTTAGGAGTTAAAGGTCAGGTTGACATCGACTCCAGTTTTGATCATTCCTGAACGTGGTTTGGGTTATGTGATCTTTTGTGATGCTTCGCAGGAAGGTTTGGGTTGTGTCTCGATGCAGACAGAGCAGGTGGTTGCTTACGGGTCTTGATAATTGAAGACTCACGAGTTGAACTATCTGACACATGATTTGGAGTTGGCAGTAGTTATCTTTACCCTGAAGGGGTGGAGACACTATTTGTACGGGAAAAAGTTTGAGGTTTTCTTTGACCACAAGAGTCTCAAGTATCTCTTCTCTTAGAAGGATTTAAACTTGAGACAGCGCAGATGGGTTAAGTTCATGGAGGACTATGACTTTGAGTTACGGTACCATCTGGGTAAGGCCAATGTGGTGGCCGATGCATTGAGTAGGAAGTCACGGGGGACTCTTGCTAGCATTTCCATTCACATATGGAAGATGTTAGAAGAGCTTGCAGATCTTAGTTTGCAGTTTTATGAGGACGCTTCATCGGCTATTTTGTTTAGCCTTGTAGCTCAACCAGCTCTGGTTAGCAGAGTTATTGAGGCACAGTTAGAGGATAGGGAGATAAAGGCCATCCATGTTCGAATTTCAGGCGGTGAGGATGTAGAGGGTTGGACCTTACATTCAGATGGTGGTCTCAGGTACAAGGGGATGATGTTTATTCCCTTGTCTTGTCGTGAGGACGTTCTTCGAGAATTTCACTACTCTCGGCTCGTAGTTCATCCTGGTGGTACGAAAATGTATCATAATCTGCGGTGACAGTTTTGGTGGCATGGCATGAAACGGGATGTCTCGCAGTTTATGGCTCGATGCCTTACTTATTAGCAAGTGAAGGCAGAGCATCAGCAACCGGCAAGATTGTTGCAACCGTTACCAGTAGCTGAGTGGAAATGGGAACATATTTCTATGGATTTTGTAACTGGACTTCCAAGGTCTCAGGCAGGGAATGATGCTGTTTGTGTCATAGTTGACAGGTTGACTAAGATGGCTCACTTCTTGCCCATGGCAGTGACAGATAGTGCCGAGAGACTGAGTGGACTGTATGTGAGATATATTGTCAAGCTTCATGGGGTTCCTGTATCAATTATTTTGGATAGGGATCCGCAGTTCACGTCTCATTTTCGGCAGAGTTTTTAGGAGGCTCTTGATACGGGGCTTCGTTTTAGCATGGCATTCTATCCTCAGACTAATGGTCAGACGGAACGCACCATTCAGATATTGGAGGATATGTTACGGGCTTGCATTTTAGATTTTGGGGGTAGTTGGGAGGACTACTTGCCTTTGGTTGAGTTTGCCTACAACAACAGTTACCAGGCCAGTATTGGCATGGCACCTTTTGAGGCATTGTATGGTAGGCCATGCAGATCTCTAGTTTGTTGGACTGAGGTTGGTGATACCGTTGCCTTGGGTCCCGACATTGTCATTGAGACTACAGAGAAAATCAAGTTGATTCGGCAGCGGTTGGCTACCGCACAGAGCAGATAGAAGAGTTACGCTGACAAGAGGAAGCGATCCTTAACTTTTAAGGTAGGGGACCATGTCTTTCTTAAGATTTCTCCACGGAAGGGACTTCTGAGATTTTGACAGACTAGTAAGTTGTCTCCTAGGTTCATTGGACCATTTGAGATTTTGGAGCGCGTCGGTGAGGTTGCTTATCATTTAGCGTTATCACCAGACCTGGATAGGGTTCACGACTTCTTTCATGTCTCTGTGCTGAGGAAGTATAAGCCAGACCCATCGCATGTATTACAGTGGATAGATGTGGTTATTGATGAGGACGTGACCTACGAGGAAGGTCCAGTCCAGATTCTTGATTCACGGGAGTAGGTCTTGCAGACTAAGACCATTCCATTGGTTAAGGTCTTGTGGAGACACCATGGCATTGAGGAGGCTACTTGGGAGCTCGAACACGAAGTTCGCTCTCGGTATTCCCATTTGTTATCTCTTTCAGGTACGGTTCGATTTCGGGGACAAAATCCCTTTAAGGAGGGTATGTTGTAACGACCTGGTCATTTTACTTCCTTCCTTTTTTTTTTCGGTAATTTCTTTTTTTTTTTTCATCTTTTCCCTTTTTCGTCCTTTTGTCGTTTTTCACTTTTCCTTGCATAACCTCACTTTTGTGCTCGGATTTGATTCTGGCTTTGCATGCATCTATGATATTTCATTTCCACGTTATCTAAATTTTTACTTTTGTAGAAAAACATGTTAAATTGGTACTTTTCTTGTAAAGGGCATGAAATCATGACTTTTTGGTAATTATCCTTAACTTGAGAGGTTTTTGTGTAATTAAGTAAAGTAATTACTTTTCGTCTTAGGGACCATTTAGCAATTTAATTTGAAAGATATTTTCAAAAAGGACCTTTTTGCAATTTCTGAAAATGTGACAAGTGTCACATTCCTAAGGTGCCACTTGTTGGCTTGGTTGTGAAACCACTTGGAGCCATTATCCCTTGACATATGGAGGTAGAAATTCACCCATTTGTTGGCCTAGGATTGGAGCATGTGTTGGCTTAGATTCATGACAAGTGTAGGCTAGGGATTTAGTGTAGGGAGACACCATGGATTCATGACAACTGTAAGCACAAGATTAAGTCTTGCATGTGTGTGTGAGATAGGTAGTGCAAGAGCACCTAGTGAGTAGAGAAGCCCACCACCTTATTTAACTTAAGGTTTGTATTTCTTCTTGCATATTTCATCTTTTCCTCTCAAACCCTAATTTAACCACCATTAGAGCAAAGCTTGAGTCATGGTTTAAAGCTTCATTTTGGTGCCCTTCCATTTGCCTTAGATCATTGAGCTTGGAATACAAAAGCCTTGCTCATCATCATCTTCATAACCCTAGAAAGAGAACTTGAATTTCCTTTGCTTTCATTGGATTCAAGAGGGTCAATCCTCTTGTGAGGTAGGGGGTGTTCTAATGTTTATTTTTTTAAAGTAAATCATTGTCTTTTTAGTGATGTATTAATTGTATGCATGTCTAGTACTGACTTGAGAAATTGAGGGTTTAATTGTAGCTTGCATATAAATCACTTTACACCTTGTATAGGGCATGATCATGACTTGAACCATGATATATATAAAGTTGGCATGATTTGAATAATCTTTTAAATCTAGAGAATTAATTAGTATGAATTGATTTAAATACTACTTAATTGTATCATACTTGAATTCTATCCTAGACTTGAAATATGGCATGATTATGACTTATTCATTGCTATATATTTAATTGGAATCATTTGGACAATTCTTGAAATCTAGAGAAATTACTTAGTTGGTCTATTTAATTTCTATCATGTTGATCTTATGATTAAATCATGTAATTCATGGAAATTATTGTGTGTTAATACATATTATAACTTGTTGCTCTATATGTTGATTCTGGGAACTTGGGATATCATCAAGAACTTGGCATGGCTAGAGCTTGGTTATAGTATGGGGGATTGTCCTCCTAAACTATAGTGCGCACTAGGGAAAAAGTACCCATGGGTTAATAGCCCTAAAGTGATCTCAAGAGTATGGTTTTAGTCCGGGCGATGTCCAGGTATCCACCTTAATTTGATTTCACTCTTTAATCCTTAGACTTGATAATCTTGTGATATTGCATTTTAATGTGCCATTTTAAAGTCTCAATGTCATTTTAATAGCATGGACCAAATACTATTAAATTGCAGACTTTGTAATATATTAATCATGTGCATGCTCATCCCCTACGAATAAACTTGTTAGACTTGTTTACTCACCCCGAAGTTACTGGGTGTTTTTCAGGTAAGGAAGCTATATTGTGGGATGCACAACAATCTTAGACTTGCTAGACCACTTGGAGTATTTTTGCTATGTTAGAATATGCACATGTTAGCATATCAAGTTTACTTTTGTTTATTTTGACAAAACTTGTACTTATTGTCTAAGCCATGTAATGTGCACTTAAGTGCACATTTTGACACTCTTTTGATATGTATTGTAATGAGGCCAAGGGCCAAAGACACTTATGGGATATGTATGCTAATTTTAACTTCATTGTTGCCTATGGGAGATATATAATTTAATGCATTGAAGGGTCATATTTTGCATATGATATGCCATAAGCCATAGGCCATTGTAGCATGTCTATTTTATCATATTACACATGCGTGCATGGTCATTTCTGGGCAAAACCCATTCCTTGGTGATTTAAGCCTTCAATAGACTCATTTCACATTTCTTTTGCAAAAACTGAGCATAAGGGCATTTTTGGATTTTCACATGAAAAATAAAGTTTCCTTTTGGCATGGTTAGCTAGAAAACATGATTTTGGGGAGGGTTTCTTCTTTGTGTTTTTCTCAAAAATGCCCAGAAAGTCCTCAAAATCACTTTTTAAGTCCCGAAAGCTGCTAAGCTTGTCTGCAGGATGAGTGCTCATGCCTGGGGACGAGCGCTCGCATTTTGGGCAATTGGATTTTGCCCTTGGGCATGCACCGTACGAGCGCTCGTAGCCCTTGTACGAGTGCTTGTCCGTCCCTTTTTCAGCACTGCACCTCCGACTTCAAATTATCATATCTTCCTCGTTTTAACTCCGAATTGGTCCGTTCTTGAGTCTAAACTGACCGCGTCAAAATAAGATTTTCAATGGTACCAATTAGAGCTTCAGATTCCATTTAAAACTCAAGTTATTCAAGTTTTAGTGAGGTAGTGTTAGGATTTGGTTGAACCGGAAAGGGGTTTTCTTTCCTTAACTTCAAGATTTGATATCTTCTTCGTCCCGACTCCAAATCAAGTCATTCTTGAGTCCATTTTTATTAATTTTTTGTTGTATTTCCAATGGTATGCTTAGTAGCATCCATTTCTATATGAAATGACCATTTTACTCCTAGTTTCCTTTTTGTCCTTTTTTGAAATGTCGCTTCTGCACTTGTTTTGTGTGGATCCTGTGACCTCATTAAGGGTCACCTTGGTGTCTTATAGACATGTAGTATCTCTAGAAACCATTGTTTTACCTTTTACATCCGTATTCTGATTCATTGTTGGGTTTACGTTCGGGTCACCGCTAACGCACCGGGTTGGATAAAATTCGGGTTGTAATAAGTCTTCTTTACGTTATAGTATTTGGATATCATTTATTTCAGTTGGATTTTGGATTAGGGGTCCACATGATGGATTCCCAAGTTGTAATTTTTTATTAATTAATGGTATCAGAGGATTTATTTATTGGAGGTTTATTATTTAGTTTTCTTTCAGCTTTACTTTTTATTTTTAATTCATTTTGTATTCCATGCTTATTTAAATATTAATTGTTTGATATCCTTTGGTTATGTGTTCAGACTTGATCTCCCGTGGTTCTTGATAAGCGCTGAATATTGCATATTCAAGCGCCCTTATTTGCATTAGTTAAGTTCATTAGTTGATCATATTGTATATATTAGCTTCATTTGCGCGTTTTTGTTTACTTTCAAGTTGGTTCCCCAAAGAGAGTTAAAAGTGTCACTTTGTTGAGTTGTTGAGGAATCAAAGCATGCCGTTGCTGGGGACCTTTATTTTGTCCAAGCCAGTGATCCATTAAACTCATGGTTATCCCTGCAAAAAGCACTAAGGAGGGTGAACGCATCATCGGGCCGAGCCAAGTTCAATTCAAGAAGCAAATGTGGTCCTCAGGAGCATTGCGGGCGCCCGCCAAATGAGGCAAAAAGTTTGCAAAAATGCAGGGCCCCGTCATGAACTGCGGGCCCCCGCCAAGTGCTGTAGCCAGCCACTTTGACACCCCGCGGGCGCCCGCTAATCTGCAGACAAGAGGTCGTGGGCAGCTTTATTTCACCTAATGTTATCCCCTTGATTCAGGGGATTGCTCTACACTTCTCTAGGAGTTTTAGACCATGAAAATAGAGCTGTTGGAGGGCTATGGTTGCTTATTAAAGGCTTGATACAACGTAATAAACATATCTCATATGGTAGGATATTTCTAGTGAGAGAAATATTGTGTTCTTGAGGGTTGTGTGTGTTTTGTGGTTCCTAGGTGCAAAAAAAGGAGGGTAAGATTACTTCTTCTCCTTCCTCCCTTATTTCTATAGGTAACTAAATCCCTTTCTAGGGATGCGATGAAACCCTTCCTTGTAATCATACCTTAGTTTTGGTTTATTTTGGGGAATGACATATGTATGGGCCAAGTTTCATAATCTAGAGTATACACATGATGTAATGGATATTAATGTCTATAAATGATCATTTTGAGTTTATTATCTTGTCTTAGATTGTTTTCTCTCATGATCATATGGCTTGCATTTTCATAGTGACAATGAAAATGAGATTGTGAAATGGTTTTAATGACATATTGTTTAAGAAGTTTGATAGTCCATAGCTTAGGGCCTTCCTTTGATGGACTATTCTTGGTTTTCAGCTTCATGTGCTTTATCATTTGATTGAGGGTTTGATAATCTCTAGCTTAGTAAGCATGTCTAAGGCTACACCCTAGTTTAGGTAGTTCAAGTATGTAAAACTTTGATATATTATTCTTGCCTATTGATTTCATGAATTTCTTGAAGATAATGTAGCAATTTTGTGTTTTTACATATCATGATCATATATGTATATTGTTCCCCATGTTAATCACAAGCTAGCATGTTTACAGGGTTGGTCGTTGATTTACTTCCCTAGTCCTCTCTACCTAATTTTCTTTCCTCTTAATCTCCTTTAATTTATTGTTTTAAGCACATTTTAATTCCAAGTACCAAGTGACAAACCAAACAAAACTCTACACCTCTTTCATCAAACTAAGTGATTTTAAAGACCTTGGTTGCCATAAACTTTCAGTCCTTGTGGTTCGACTTACCCCTATGATAGCCCTATTTTACAATGATTTATGCTATTGCAAGGGTTGATTATAATTGGTTGATATAATTGACACTGATTAGCTCAAGAATCGAGGGATATCACAGTTGGTATCAGAGTACTCCAGGTTCAAGTGTCTCTAGGGATCTATCGTTTTAAGATTTTCGCGTAGCGTATTCTTTTATTTAGAGCCGAAGTTTAGGATTCATTATATTCTTTTATAGTCCGCTTAAATTGTACTGATGTTTGTCTTTCTGTGTTAATAGAATGGTTAACGCTAGAAGATGATAGAACATGCAAGGAAACAGGCAGCAAATGAGAGCAGCACGTAGGCAGCAATATCTCCTACAACGTCTGCGAGTTGCAGAGGAGTAACAACTGCTTGGGTTTCAGGAGGAGTAGGAGGAAGATGGTTAGTTGCACATAGAGTATAGGGAAGTTCAGCAGACTCATGAGTCTCAAGATCGGGGCTACTATTAGGGAAGGGATCCAGAATATCCTCCCCATCTAAATGACCTCATTGTTCAGGATATAGAAGTAGGTGTAGCAGTTGCACTTCACAATTAACCACAGGTTTACCAGGCACCTATACCGGCACCAGTGGTTCAGACTGATCCTTGGAAAAAGGCTAGGAGTTCTTTCACAAAGGGAAGCTCACCTGAATTCTCAGGCTCCACCGATGCGAAAGTAGCTCATCAGTGGAGCAAGGACATCGAGCGACATCTTCACATGGTTAAGTGCATAGAGGTTCAGAAGCAGATGCTTGCTACCTTCAAGCTTATTGGAGATGCACTCCAGTGGTGGGAGTTAGTTACCACCGCGGAGGAGAGGACTTCATTAAGCTATGATTAGTTCAGTGCTCGCATCGATGAGAAGTACTTTCCATATGCAGTCAGGACAGCTATGAAGACAAAGTTCCTTAATCTACAGCAGAGGAACATGATAATGGCAGAGTATGAGCAGCAGTTCATGCATTTATCTTTATTTGCTCTAGATGAGATGGATACTGAGGAGAAGAAAAGTAATAGCTTTGTTAAAGGGCTTATGTGGTCTATTAAGCGATCTATTACAGGTAGTCCAGCCTACACTACTTATGCTTAGGTGGTAGAAGCCACTCTACAATAGTATCAGTTATCTATGGACTTCAGACAGGCTAAGGGTGAGAAGTGGGGTGACTGAGACTTTGCTAATTAGCTAGCTAAGAAAGGGAACACCGACATAATGATAAGGGCAGATTCCAGGGACAACAGTCTTGGAAGAAGCACAAGGGTGGTTCAGATGCTCACAAAGATGGGGTACTTATTCAGAGGTAGCAGAATGGGGGACCACTGGCAGGACAGGGTCAGCCACAGACTAAACAACAGTGGAGTAAATTTGGCACTTTCCAGGGTAGTTGCTATACTTGTGGAGAGTTTGGTCACATTTCTAGGTAGTGTCCTAAAGTAGGATAAGGACAAGGTCAGCATGTGCAGTAGGGACAGAGGGCACCATTACCTTTACCCATTCCATATATTCCACGGATTTAGGGACAGATTTATCCGGCTTTACCAGCACCACCACAGCCTCAGAGAAAGACACCACAATAGTTGCATTATCGTAGGGAGTATAACCCCATGCCATAAGATGTTTAGGCGCCTCAGGCTGTTGAGGGTATGTTTCCTATTCATGGTAGATCTGGTCATATTTTATTTGATACGGGTGCTACACATTCATTCGTGTCTAGTACTTTTGTTGCATTATTTGGGATGACGACGCGAGTGTGCGATAGACCTCATGGTATTTCTACACCTTTAGGCGATACTATCATTTTATATGAGAGTGATGGGCCTGTGACACTAGATATTGGTAGACTTTGATTTCTAGCCAATCTATTGGTCTTGGACATGCATTCTTATGATGTGATACTCGGGATGGACTAGTTATCTTATTACTATACCCAAGTAAATTATTATGATAGGTCTATTATTTTCATAATACCTGGTCAGGATATGTACGTCATCGCTATGCCACGTTCTAACGGGGTTTCTAACACTTATTTGTTCTATGTGAAGGAGGAGACCGAGGAGGAGAGTACTGTGCCACTGGATAGTATACCTATTGTACAGGAATTTTTAGATGTTTTTTAAGAGATTATAGGGTTGCTACCTAGTCGAGAGATAGACTTCATGATTGATTTAGCTCCAGGTACTATGCCTATTGCTAGGGCATCATATAGGATGACACCAGTGGAGATACAAGAGCTGAGGGATTAGATTCAGCAATTACTCAGTTAAGGTTTTATACGTAGGAGTACTTCACCTTGGGGAGCACCAGTTTTGTTTGTGAAGAAGAAGTATGTTCACTTCGCCTGTGTATAGATTATAGGGAGTTGAACAAGGTTACTATTCGTAACAAGTACCCTTTGCCTAGGATCGATGATCTTTTTGATCAGTTGAAGGGAGCTACATATTTCTCTAAGATTGATCTACATTCTGGATATCATCAACTTCGAGTTAGGGAGCATGTTCCTAAGACAACATTTCTCACTAGATATGGTTCTTATGAGTTTCGTGTCATGCCTTTCGGATTGACTAACACACTAGCAGTCTTCGTCGATTTAATGAACAGAGTCTTCAGGGCTCACATAGATCAGTTTGTTATTGTCTTCATTGATGACATTTTGATCTATTCTAAGATAGAGGATGATCATGCTAGACATCTTCGTACAGTGTTACAGATGCTTTATGAATGCCAGTTATATGCCAAGTTCGAGAAGTGTGAATTTTGGCAGCGAGAAGTGAAGTTTTTGAGTCACGTGGTGTCAGAAAAAGGGGATAGCGATAGATTTAGCCAAGGTTTCAGCAGTGGTAGAGTAGGGACAACCTACTTCACCTACCGAGATTTTGAGTTTCCTCGGATTGGCAAGATATTATCATAGGTTCATTTAGGGGTTCTCGAAGATAGTGGGACCACTTACTCATCTGACTAAGAAGGGTGTACGGTTCGTATGGGATGAGCATTGTCAGGAAGCTTCTGATGAGATAAAAGTCAAGTTAACTTTTGCACTGGTTATGTCTACTCCACAGAGCGGGATAGAGTATCTTGTCTACACAGATGCTTCTTTGCAAGGTCTTGTATGTGTTTTAATGCAGGAGGAACGACCGATTTCTTATAGATCTCGTAAGCTTAAGCCTCATGAGCTTAATTATCCGATGCATGATTTGGAGTTGGTAGCTGTGGTCTTTGCCTTACGCATTTGGAGGCATTATCTGTTGAGAGAGTCTTTCAGATTATTTAGTGATCATAAGAGTCTGCAGTATTTATTCACTCAGCGTGAGTTAAATATGAGACAACGCATATGGTTAGAATTTGTGAAAGACTATCATTTCTCTATATAGTACCATCCAGGCAAAGCGAATGTGGTGGTTGATGCACTCCGTTGCTGACCCTATACGAGTCTTTCAGCATTATTCACCACTGAATGGAATGCTTTGAAAATAATTAACGAATTTTTCGATGCTTTCATGGCTTGCATGGTAGTTACATCTTCTATCATTCATAAGGTTTTGAGGGCATAACTTACGGATCAGCAGTGCATTGACAAAGTTACAGAGATAACTTTTGGGGAGGTTCCATTTTACTATGTTGGGATTGATGGAGGCTTAAGGTATAAGGGATGTTTAGTAGTACCTTTTGCTAACGATTTGATGAAAGATGTGATGACTGAGACTTATCAATCTGAGTTTTCTGTTCATGCAAGAGGAGACAAAATGTATCAGGATATGAAAAGGCAGTTTTGGTGGGCAGGTATGAAGAAGGACATTGTGATGTTTGTCTCTAAGTGTAGTACTTGTCAGATGGTCAAGATCGATCATTAGAGGCCACCAGGATCTCTACAGTCACTACTTATATCGGAGTGAAAATAGGAGAGTATTTTTATGGATTTTGTGGAGGGATTGCCTAATTCATTTAAGGATCACAATTCCATTTGGGTTATCGTTGATAGGTTAACTAAATCAGTTTTTTTCTTGCCTATTCGCATTGACTTCACTTAAGAGCAGTTGGCGAGACTTTACATTACAGAGATTGTGAAGTTGTATGGCATTCCGTTATCTATTATATCAGATAGGGATTCGAGCTTTGGGTTAGGATTTTAGAAGAGTTTTCAGCAGGCTTTGGTACAAAGTTGCATCATAGTACTGTTTATCATCCTTAAACAGATGGACAGACTGAGAGGGTTAATCAAATCATGGAGGATATGCTTCGTTCTTGTGTCCTTGACTTTAAGGGTTATTGGGAGGACTATTTGCCACTAATGGAGTTTGCATATAACAATATTTTTCAGAAGACTATTGGTATGGCACCATTTGAAACATTATATAGCCGACTGTGTCGATCTCCTATTTGTTGGATGGAGGTTGGCAAGATCATCTTTCTGGGTTTTGAGTTCATCAAGGATACTTTTGAGAAGATTGTTCTTATTAGGGATAGTATGGGCATTGCCAAGAGTAGGCAGAAGAGTTATGTAGATTGTGTGACAGCCCTGGTTTTTCAAGCTAGTGCGTCCTCTGATGAATCAAAGATTGACCCAATAACGGATCTGAATACGGAAGCGAAAACAAAAAATAAGACTCTAAGAAGTCAAAGTGACCTTCCATGAGATCGTGGAACTCAATGAGAACTGATGCGGAAGCAAAAGACCGAAAATATGAAAAATAAGCCCCCAAGGGCAAAATGGTAATTTTTTAAAACTATAAATTCGGGAACCACTGAGCACACCGTTAGAAAGACAACGAAAAACTAATTAAGATGGACTCAAGAATCGCATGATTCAGAGTCCGGACGAAGGAGAAATGTCATGACGAAGAAAAACGAGCACTTAAGGCAAAAAGGGTAAACTGGTAATTATCTAAGGCGATCCGGGCGCAATCGAGCACACCGTTGGAAAGACAGTGAAAAATTAGTCAAGTTCAACAAAAAGTTCACTCGATTTGGAGTCCAGACGAGGGAGAAACATGGGTTTGAAGTTGAGACGTCACGGTGGCCCAACGAAGGCCACGGCAGCCCCATGCGCGCGTGCCCACCGGTACCCCATGCAGCGCCCAAGGGCATGCACATGTTGACAGAAAGAAAAAAAAAGGTGAGTTTCCAGAACTGAGACTTGAAATGGAGTCCGAAACGAGTTTTTCTGGAAAAACACGAAGAAGAAACCTCCCCTAAAATCGAGTTTTTTACTCGACTCCATGGAAAGAAATGAAAAAAACACAATGTGAAATACCCGAAATGCCCTTAGATCAAAAGAGGTCAAGAGGGCCCAAAAAGATGCTACAGTGATTATCCACATCTGAGATAAAAAATGGGCTACCAAACGAATTTTTCTGGAAAAACACGAAGAAGAAACCCCTCCTGAAATAAAATTTTCTACCTAGAAATGTGAAAGAAAATTAAAAAAACTCACTGTAAAATGCCCAAAATACCCCTCCATGAAATCTAGTCATGAGGGTTAAAAAGCTGCTAAAATGCAAAACTGAAAGCTGAACTTTGCGAGGGATTTCCAGTACCAAGATGACATTTTCTGAAAAAACACAAAGAACCCCCCCCCCCCCCCCCCCCCCCCCAAAAAAAAATGACGTTTTCTAAGTGACCATGTGAAGACCGGAATTTATTTCTTGAAGGAAAACCCCAAAATCCCCTAAAATCAGATTATGCATAAAAATGCAAAATGAGTCCATAGGAGGCTCAAATCACCAAGGATGAAGTTTTTCTTGAAAATGATTATGCACGCAAACATAACTTACCTATTTGGACATGCTACAATGGTCCATGGCTTAAAAATACTACTGATGCAAAATTCGACCCCCCTAACGGCCAAAAAGGCGAAAATAAACATGAAATGGGAAATTTGAAAACCAAAATTAACAAATGATTTCAAATTACTGTTTGGCCCTTGGCCACACTTCAAACATAATTAATGAGACCCTATGGAAGAAAAAAAAAATAGAATTCCCACACCCGATACAACCACGGTGAAACAATGACTTGTGATTTTTCAATATTTTCATAATATTTCATGAAGTCAAAAGTTACTTAGAATACAAAATACATGTCATTGGCCTCCGGCCACATCTCACATGTCAAATACATTACAAAGGGTGTACTTATATACACATTACATATATGGAATCAAAGATACAAGTTTTGACATATAAGGCTACAAAATGACATTTCATGCTAACATTTGTATGAAATGAAAATTTAAAAGCTACAAGTCATCCAAGAAATGATAAGCATTACGAACCAAGCCTTCGAACCTGAAACAAATCCCCAGTAACTTTAGGGTGAGTAACATAAAGCTACTCGTAGAAAATGAGCATGCATCGACCCAGCATTTTACAAAGTCAAAAGGGCTCATGCAACCTAACGTCTATGTCAAGATGAGACTCAGAGAGCATCCTAAGCTACCTTAGATCATTTCTAGCATAAATCACATCATTCATGCAATGTAACAATATGGAAGCATGTTATACAAAGCAACAAGATATAGATTCTTAAAGTCCTCAACTTGAAATCTAAAACCCGAAAATAACTAAAGTGGATCATGCCACCTAACGTCTATGTTCTAAATGAATCTATAGGATCGTTCCTAAGCTATATTTGAACATCAAAACATAAATCACAATATCGATACAATTTAACCAACATTGGAACTTCCAATACAACACATAAAGCATGATTTCTCAAAGTTTACATCTTGAAACTCAAAATGGGAAATCAATTAAAAGACAACAAGTTACGATATCATCTAGTTATTAACTTGAAATGAAATGCGAAATCAAACAAAGTGGATACTTGGATGTCACGCCGGGTCAGACCGACACCATAGTTACTTTAGGGTTACTAGCCCACGGGTAACCTCCCTATGTGTGCACTAGACTTGTAGAGGGACAATCCGCCATACTATAACCATGTCCTAACCTTAGTCAAACAACGACATCCCCAAGTTTCCAAAATCAACAAGTTGTGCAACAACGTATATATCAACATGTATATACAAGATAATCAACTATCTACCACACACAACTAAAATTGGAAACACATACAATACATGCTCTAAGTCCATAACTACTATGGCATGAAAGATGTCAAATACAAAATGTGCAACTCATTACACAAGACAATGATATATTCAATATAGAAAACATATTCTCATAAATATAAATATAACAACTATGTTATCCAATGCTCAAAATGTAACCAAGTGAATATATAACAAGTCTAAGTCTATGATTTAAACATAGAAACAACTTCCAAAACGCAATTAAATCCATAGAGCAATTAGATAGAATTTAATTAAATAAAAATAATTAAATTCTCTAGATTCCAAATTAATTCCAAATTACCTCAAATTAATATATGTTGAAGGACATATCATGGTCATCAAATATATAACATCAAATAACTAATTAAGTGATTAAAACACTTAAAGTAAAATTAATTAAGCTAATTAATTAATTTCCTCTAGATTTTTAAACAATTCCAAATGCTCTCAAATTAACATATGTTCAAGAACTCACCAAGGCCTACTTTAATATCACATTACAAGTTTATTTCATGCTTGATAGAACCATGTGAATTAAACTTTCACAAAAGATAAATATTAAATAAAAGTTGCAATTCTTATTCAAATAATCCCAATTTAATATATATCAACCACCAGACCAAGGTCTAAATTTCTGGTATGCCATAATTTAATTGTAAGTTGAATATCATCATAAGAATTAAATCTTACACAAAGAAAATAATTAAATTAAATTCTAGATTATGAACAAAAGCATGCATACAAGTTGTATAAGCATCATTAGCATGCAAGATAACAAAAATATGAAACTATGATAACAAAAATATGAAACTATAACACCCCCTACATCCATTTCAGATGAAAATCTTAAAAGTCACCAAAATGAAACGGTTCCGAATCCGACAATACTTCAGGGTTTTGTCAGGGACAACGCCATGAACATTAAACTCCAAAGACGACATACCAAAATCCTAACTTGACCTCAAACCCGAACTCAAAAAATGGCCAAAAATGGGTTCTAATAAGGGGAAAAGATGCGTGTAGCCAAGACAAACACAAAACACAAAGACACTATGACTTTTTAACAAAGGGAAGAAGATTTAATTGAGAGAAGAAGGGTGGCAGCCCCCTTGGGCTGCCATGGTAGCTTCTGGTTGTGCATGAAGAGAGGGGAAGATCACTTTTTAATTTTATAACTCCCTATTTATAGGAAAACCCTAAAAGTGCCCTGAAAGGGCCCCGCTAGGTCCGGAAAAGTGAAATTTGAGCAGACCCACTCAAACGGCAAAACTCTGTGAACAAAAAAGAACTGAAATGAGAAAATATGAACAACAGAAGAAATAACATCAAAAACTGTGTCCCGAACAGAGAGATATGCCCCAAACAAGTTCGGTGGTAACCGGGGCCAGAAACACTAAAACTGGGGAAAAATGACCAGAAGACAATTCCAAGAGTACACGACTCGATAAAAAGTGAAAATGAATCCTATATGAGGATCTGGGCTCAAAACGAGGCATTTTTGCAATAACTTTCATTAATTGCACAATGGCCCCTCCAAAAAGTAAAAACTGACTAATAACCTAAAATGAAAATATCTTCCAAAATTTTTTTCTTAAAAAACCCTGAAATAAAATATCTTCAAAAGATATTTATGAAAAACACCCCAAGAAAAGAAAAAGATTCTGAAAAACTATGCATCCATGCCCTTATAGACAGCGGGAGCAACCAGAGTACTTTACTGCAAAAATAAAGATACGTATTTCGTGAAAACCACTTAGAATGAAGACACATGAAGTCAAAAACTAACTTTGAGCACAAAAAGTGAGGTTGTGCCAAAAAGTGACAAACGGGGAAAAGACAATAGGGAAAAGGACGAAAAGTGAATAGTGTCGAAAAACGAAAAATGTGGAAATGACTTAGTCCTTAAAGGAAGTTGTCAATCCAAAGGAAAGAGTCTCAGAAACCATTTTTGAGCACTCGAAATGACACTAAGTGATGAGAAACCAAACACAGAATAGAAAAGACAACGAAAAAAATTTATCTGCAAAATTTGAGGAAAAGGGAAAGGAAGAAAATGATCGGGTCATTACAGATCGTCGTACTTGTACTTTAGAGTTTCAGGTCGGAGATCAGGTTTTACTCAAAGTGTCCCCTATGAAGGGAGTAATGCGCTTTGGGAAGAAAGGGAAGTTGTCACCACGTTTTGTAGGTCCTTTTATGATTACAGATCGAATTGGAGCGGTGGCTTATCGCTAAGCACTTCCGGACAATTTAGGTCGTGTCCATAATGTGTTTCATGTTTCCATGTTATGAAATTTTTTTCGAGATGAGGATCGTAATCAGCATATTAATGTTGATGAGATTGAATTGCAACCAGATGCAACATATGTGGAATCGCCGTGTCATACTATTAACCGTTGAGATCAAATTCTTAGTAATAAGGTTATACCATTAGTGTGTGTCCAGTGGAGTCACCATAATGAGGCTGAGTCCAAGTGGGAACGAGAGGATGTCATTCGCTTAAACTTTCCAGAAATAATGGAAGAATGTAAAGGCGAATTCCGAGAATGGAATTCCTTTTGTTAGGGAGGAAGAATGTAATACCCCTAATTTTAAAAAGATAGTATCGGTATTTATTTAATTATTTAATTTGCATTTTTAGATTATTTAATTGATTTAATTGATTATTTGTTTATGTGTTTAAATTAATTAATTAATTAATTAATTGATTAAGTGTTTAAATGTGTTTTGTGAGCTTATTTGATTTTAAATGATTTAACTGAATTATTTGTTACCTGATGATGTGTAATTTAATTATTAGGATTTAAATATTTATTTTCTGTCTTATATCTAAAGGAGTTGGACTTGGATAGTAGTAATGAGCCAACCAATTGAGTCCCATGAATTACTTGGATATGAGGAGTAATGGGTACGGATAATTACCCATGGATAGTGTACATATATATATGGATATATATGTGTATATATATGGTTATTTTATTTATTAATTATTATTAGTAGTTAATGTTAATAAATAAATAGAGGTAATATATGTGATATATATATAATTATAATATTACATAGTGTGTGTGTGTATATATATATATATATATATATATATATATATATATATTATATTATATTTTTCCCTTTTCATTTAATTAAACTAAGGTAATTATAGTTGTAAAATGATTTGGATTATTAGGTTTTATATATGTATGTATTATGTCTGCCAAAGGGTTTCAAACCCTATTCCCGTACAAGAGAAGAGGCAGAAAGCTTAGAGAGAGAAAGGAGGAAAAAGGAAGAAGGAGTTAAGGTTTTGAACCAAAACCTTAGAGACAAGTTCTAATTCTATCTTTTCTCTTTTGACTTGTGATCTATGCATGCTTAGTTATATCCTAAGATTTTTAATTGGAATTAATAAACTGATTTGCATGTTAAAAATCTGATTTTATAGTGTGTTCATATATGTGAAGGGTTTGCCTAGTTTTTACTTAATTTAATGTTGTGATGCATGATATATGATTTAAGTTGATGTAAAGATGTTTATATGCTTAAAAATTAATGTGGGAACACTCTGGGACATAGTTGGTAAGCTTTGAACCTTCAATAATAGAGTTTTGAAGGAGCAGGTTCGTCGGAGAAGAAGAAGATAGATAACCGCGGAGGTTTGGTCAACCGATTTGTTGTTTTGGTCGATCGAAGTGGTTCAGAGGAGTAGGACTAGTTGGTGTTTCGGCTGACCGAATTGGGTATTTAGGTCGACCGAAATAGCTGTATTGGCCGATAGGTTTGGTACTTCAGTTGACCGATTTTTGGGATTTTTGCATACTGTATATTCTTGTATGTGTTGAATTTGTTTAAATATCTTAAATCTATTTAAATAGATTCATGGAGGACTGGAATGCGTAATTTAAATTATTATGCTGATGATTTAAATAACATGAACTCTTTATAAAATTTGCATGTTGTTAAATGACGGTTTAAGTTGCATAAAAATATAATCTAGCAATTTATGTGGATGCTATATGATCTTTATCATGAGTTTATAGAATAATATAATCATGTATAGTATTAGATTTTATCATGTTTATATTCTGGAATTAATTGATGGATTGTTTAATTATTTCATCAACTATTGGATTTTTATTGATCGAATGCACCAGTATGGGATGGTGGCATTCTAGGGACGGATTAACTTATAAGTTAAGTCCTACCTATTTGGTATAAGGGAATGGATTAACAAAAATGTTAAGTCCTCCTTATATTCGAGTCAGGGCAGCTGAACAAGTTGAATGACTTATAGATGATTACTTATAGAGGATTAATTATAGTTGGATATGATGGATTATATATACATAATTATATGTCATGATATAAGCTTGAGTCTCAGGATCAGTGGTTATAGGGCGCGTATACTGCCAGGGATGTGTAGCTAGATATAGTGTAGTTATGTACCCTGGTAGGTCTAGGTACTCAGGCCCACTATATGTGTATTTTGCATGTTGCCTTCTATTCAGGTTGAGACAGCCCTATAGTCTGGTGAGGTTCCTTTAGTGTGTATATATATTTATACGGACTATATAGTTATTGTTGGATTAACTAGGATGTATATGTGTATTGGGTCTCTGTTCGGGATGTAGTAGAATAGAACTTATTTGTGGGACTGACCCACTATTATTTTTTCAGGTGTTCGACAGTTCGAGTCTTAAGAGGTTGTTTGCGATGAGTAGAGATAGTTTATCATCACTCTTCCGATTTAATGTAGGAGTTTTCTTTACGTTATAGTATTCGGATATTATTTATTTTAGTTGGATTATAAATAAGGTCCATATGATGGATTCTCAAGTTGTAATTTTTTATTAATTACTAGTATCAGAGGATTTATTTATTGGAGGTTTATTATTTAGTTTTCTTTCAGCTTTATTTTTTATTCTTAATTAATTTGTATTCCATGCTTGTTTAAATATTAATCGTTTGATATCATTCGGTTCTGTGCTCGGACTTGATCACCCGTGGCTCTAGAATTGAGGGGTATCACACTGCGCTTGAAAAAAAAAAAAATTTGAAGCAGCTGGTGAAGAGCAGGTTCGGGCGACCGTTCGCCCAGTGTAAAAAAAAAATTTGGCAGAATTTTTTTCCTCTTCTCCTATCTAATCTTTAACCTTCTCCACTTCTACCTACTTTCACACCCCTTTTACATCTACCTATACATATACACACCCTTAAATATCTATCTTCTTCCAATCTTTCAGCTTCCCATTCACCAATTTACCTCTTCTTAAACCCATTACACCAACTTCCACATAAACCCACTTTCCTACCCCCATTAGAAATCCTTCCTTCACCATACCCACTTTCCTTGCTTTTGTGCAGAGCATCCATATGATTATTTGGTAGGTGAGGTGACCCAACTCAAAGCTGAAGTTCAAGAAATTCGTCAGGAACAGAGGATGATTCGTCAGGATCCAAGGTCAATGATGGATATGATGCGAGCTCTTATGATTCATAACAGGCTTAATCTCGATGCTCCACTGCCTCCATTATAGCTATCCTGCCAGGTGATTTTGTTCTTTCTTTTTCTTTTCTTAGTAGTTGTTATTTTTCTTACTTTTGATTTTTGCCCAGTGAGGACACTGTCCAATTCAAGTTTGGGGGCATCGACTCTAGAGTATAGTATAAAATAAATAAATAAATAAATAAAAATTTCAATTCTTTTTCTTTGGCATATTGATTTTTAATTCATGTATTTGAGAATTGTTGGGGGGATTAAGACACTTAAGTAATTTTTAAAATTATTTTCTGAGATAGTCCTGAATTCCTAATATTTGTACTTTACCTTATGTGGGTTCCATTATCTAGTATGATAGGAGTTCTAGTACTTGTTAGTCGCTGATGGATTTCACATGCACACTAGAATTTTATTAATGGGTACTTGTATTTTTAGTTGAATTCTGATGACTATAGATGGATATGAATTAGTGAACTTTGAAGGTTATTACTACGACATATAAATAAATAAATAAATAAAATCTAAACCCTTTCATGGAGTAATCGGGCCTCATGTCTCATAAGCATAGAGTGTTCGCATAAAGAAGTGGTAGGTAAGGATGAGAAAATAAAAAAAATAAAAAAAAAAAGAAGAAGAAGAAGAAGAAGAAGAAGAAATTGAAATAAATTGATTTGGTTCGTCTAGGTTTGTAGCCTAGTTGACTTCAGCAATTAAGTCCTTAGGGGTGTTTTTACACCTAATGCCCTTAGACTGTCTGGTCTGGAAGTCATTGGCTAAAAGCTTGTTACATAAGTCTTCTAGAAAGTTTAATAGACCGGACATTGCACAACCAATCAATACAATGTGTGTGAGAAGAAAAACAAAATTGCAATAGAAAGATAACTTGAGAAGGAATCTGAGGAATTGAAGTTATAGAAGTTGGACTCAATTGAAAAGACATTAGTATATAGGTGATTTGCTAGTTCACAATTTCACAAAATTGGGGATTGATTTTGCTATTATTCTTAATGTAAAAGTGTGTGGGAAACATAGGGGTGGGGTATGAGAATAAGGAATAAGGAGTATTGTTAGTTAATAATTTTAAAAGTATTTTGTGTAGTCTTCCCCTTGATTAATGTGATGATATGTGAAAAAGTTGATTACTGACTGATTGAATTGTTTTGGATGTTTGTGGGTATCATATTTTAAAACTCTAACAAGACTTCACTCATCAAATAGGGGTAACCTAAGAGTTTAAAAGGCGTGTTGCATTTGCTAAATGCAATCGTGTCTCCCACGAAAGTGGAGTTAAGGTAGTTTTATTGCTATGGGACTAACAATATGTGAGTTTGGGGGTGTGTTAGACGTTGAATGTTATACATTTTAGCCCCTTAAATTGCATGTTTTATTCTATTAGTAATAGTGTGACACCCCCAACAATTTCCACGCATAAGTTGATCAGGCTTATACACGAAAAACGAGGGATATCAAAAACAATTGGCAATATACAAGCATGGAATACAAAATGATAATAATAAAAGAATTTAGACAGGAAAGGAACACTAAATAATACAACATCTATCCATCCTTTATTTAATACAGTACTCCATTACAACTTGGAAATCTTATGTCAAGGATCCCTAAATATAAACCTGAGAGTTCAACGTCAAAAGTAAATAAAAACTGAAACTGAAGTAATACATAAAACTTCTACCCTGAACTGGATCGTAAGAGTAGATGAGTTCGGATGGTGGTCCCACACTGCTAACCTCAACCTTGGAACGGGTACTGACCGTATCCTGAAATAACAACAATGGTGGGTCAACCCCATGAGCAAGTCCTCTCTACTGTAACCCAAATCAGAGAATCAAATAAATTAATCATTATGAATTGGATGAGTACTATATCTGTATACATCCTAAGGGAACTACCTAATGTATAATATGACCTCAACCAGAATAGACGGTGATCACTTAGACTCACACTAGGTGGTTAAGTGTCTCCCTTCCCTACCCGGGAAATCAGCTATTATACATGGTATACGGTACTGACAATACAGACTGTAAAGACTACACAGTAGTAACGCATCTCCATGTACAAATGAATATACTGAGCATATCAATTAGGCAACACATGCCAACAATATTAATAAATATACCGAGTATGTCAATTAGGCAACACATGCCAATAATATTAAACCACATACCCCGACAGTCACACATCTGTCTATCGCAACGAATGCATAAGGTATAAATGAGTCTAAACTTATTAGCCAGCTCACATGGTTCTATATGGCAACATATCCATATAATATAAATGCGACATAATTTAAACAGTCTATTTATTCTCTGAAATGCACACAGCATAATAATCATGGTTTATATATGATTAACAGTATAAACATTCCATAATATATAATGGATAATTTACATGACTAACCATGGAATCTTAACATTAATGATTAAATACCATTTAATAACACAATTAGTATATGACGGTGTTATTAAATTAATCACATGCATTTAATAGCGATCCGTACTGTAAACGGGGCAATTAATGTTTGGAAATATTAATCGATCATAATAATAATTAACGGGTAATAAAATAATAATTCCGTGGCCCGTTAAACCCGTAAATACCGACACCGGCCCTAAAAACATAGTTTAAGGTTCTGGAATTTACAAAACAGGCCCTAGGGGTATTCTGGTCATTTCCAGTAGCTGAAAGGGCCCTTCACGCGCCCCCACGCGCCGCCCTAAGCTTCCCTACGCGCAGCCAACTCATTCCCACACGCGCACGCGCCTACACGCGCCATCACACGCGTCTAGAACCTGCCACGCGTGCGCACGCGCTCCCACGCGCCCTCTAATGCTTCTTGCTAATGCGGCGGCTCCTGATTCGGTGGTTGCATGGACTTTGTTGTGGGTGCGCTGCATGGAATTGATCCAAGGCTCATCCTTTAATCCAACGGCTCCTGACTTGCGTGCACCATGCTATTGTGTGCTGCGCTATACCGAATCAATCTGTGATTTAAAATCCAATCTAACCGCTACTGATGCGCGCGCATAGTAAGCCTTGTGCGCCGCACCACATGGGATCACTCCGGTCACCTTCCTCGTTGCCGGTGGCCGGAAATCTCGCCGGAGCCTCGTCGAAAATTACAGAAAAATCCTGAAAAATTCTAGAAAATTCTAGAAAAATCGCTAAAGCCTTATTTAATTATTTTCAGCCATTATTAATTTCATAGGATATTAAATAAATATATACCATCCTATATAATTAAAATTTCACAAATTTAATAAACTAAAATTCCTAATTTATTAAACTCCTTACATGGTCTCTATGCTCTAAAATAATATAAATAAACTAAACAATTAATTTATTAATTCAAAGGGGAAAAATAGATAATAACTTGCCTTATGGATTTAAAATAAATCTGCCGGTCTGCGCGTAGTTGGGTAAATTCCCTACACCGGTCCAAGCTCCTTTCTTTCTCTCTCTTCCTTTCAGTCTTATACAAGAACTCACTTTTATTATTTCCTTCTTCAACCTACGTGAATCCTCAACCAAAGGGCTAACTTCTATATATAAATAACTTATATAATTTAAATATTACAAATATCTTTTTACTAACCATCTAACTTCCCACCTATATTTACTTGAAGCATGCAATCCAAGTCAAGTACATTGACTTAACCAAAATGCTACCATTAGGTCAAGTTCCCATCATGACATTTGATCATTTGATTATTATTATGATTATTACTATTATTATTAGTATTATTATTATTATATTATTATTATTATTACATAAGAATACATTATAATCATAATAATACTTTATATCACAAATATAAAACTTTAATTAACTAATATTGCTTAATATAAACATAACCAACAAATAAAATTATTAATAATAATACATGCACAATTAAATGAATAAATTTACTATTTTAACATACATAATTAATTTACATGCACAATTAAATGAACTTAATATAATAATGTAGCATGCACAATAATAGGTAAAGAAATCTACACATAAATGAATTTAAATAAACTAAGCTCTTTAATAAAATACGGGGTATTACATTCTCCCCCCCTAATAAAGGAATTTCGTCCCCGAAATTCACTACATACCTGTATTAAAGAGCTCTGGATACTTGGCACGGATAATATCTTCCCGTTCCCAAGTAGACTCTGTAGCACTATGATGACTCCACTGTACACGTACTAATGGAATAGTCTTCGTGCGCAGTATCTGATTCCTACGATCGAGAATACAGTAAGGTTGTTCCAAATAGGTTGCATCGGGTTGCGACTCAATCTCACCCACATCAATGTGTTGATATCGATCTTCTTCCCGTAGAAATTTTCGCAGCATAGATACATGAAAAACATTATGTACCCTATGAAGATTATCTGGTAGAGCCAGACGATAAGCTACTGCCCCAATCCGATCTGTAATCATAAAAGGACCCACAAAACGAGGCGATAACTTACCCTTGGACCCAAACCGCATTACTTCCTTCATGGGAGAAACCTTAAGCAAAACCTGATCACCAACCTTAAACTCCAAAACACGATTTCGACGGTCAGCATAACTTTTCTGTCTGCTTTGAGCTGTACGCATCCGATCCCTAATGATAGCGATCTTTTCTGACGTGTCCTTAATAAATTCAGGACCCAAAAAGCTGTTCTCACCAACTCCAAGCCAACAGACAGGAGACCTACACGGTCTATCGTACAAAGCCTCAAATGGTGCCATACCAATAGTTTTCTGATAACTATTTTTATAAGCAAACTCTGAAAGCGGCAAATATTCCTCCCAATTGCCCTTAAAATCAAGAACACATGCCCGCAACATGTCTTCTAAAATCTAATTAACTCGCTCAGTCTGTCCATCTGTTTGAGGATGATAAGCAGTGCTAAGATAAAGTTCTGTACCCAAAGCCTGCTGAAAGCTCCTCCAAAATCCTGATACAAACTTCGGATCTCTATCTGATACGATGGACAATGGTACGCCATGAAGTTTCACCATTTCTGCAATATACAGCTTAGCATACTGTTCTGACGTAAAGTTTGAACGAACAGGCAGAAAATGAGCGGACTTGGTCAATCTATCAACAATGACCCAAATAGAGTTGTGATTATGATGTGAAGTAGGTAATCCCTTTATGAAGTCCATGGAAATACTCTCCCATTTCCACTCTGGTATGAGAAGTGGCTGTAACGATCCTGGCGGTCTCTGATGATCAATCTTAATCATCTGACAGGTGCTACATTTAGAGACAAAGATAGCTATATCTTTCTTCATGCCGGCCTACCAAAACTGGCGTTTCATGTCCTAATACATCTTGTCTCCCCCTGGATGTACAGAGAACTGAGAAGTGTGTGTCTCTCTCATCACAACATTTCTCAAATTATCAGCTGAAGGCACAATTAAACGTCCTTTGTACCTTAATCCTCCATCAGTCCCCATAGAATAAAAAGGAACATCTTCGGAGGCTAACTCCGAAACCCGATCAATGCACTGTTGATCTGTGAGTTGAGCTTGAATGACCTGGTGAATGATAGAAGGAGTTACTACCACACATGCCATAAAAGGGTCTGCTAACTCATCAACAGTCTTCAAAGCATCCCACTCTGTTGCAAACAAAGCTGAAAGGCTGACATAAGGTTGGCGGCTGAGTGCGTCTGCAACAACATTCGCTTTTCCTGGATGATACTGAATAGAGAAGTGATAGTCTTTCACGAACTCCAACCATCTGCGCTGTCTCATATTCAGTTCCCTCTGTGTGAACAAATACTGTAGACTCTTATGATCGCTAAACAATCGAAAAGTCTCCCCCAAAAGATAATGCCTCCAAATACGCAAGGCAAAAACCACTGCTGCGAGCTCTAGATCGTGAGTCAGGTAATTAAGCTCATGAGGCTTAAGCTTCCTGGACCCATAAGAAGCTGGTCACTCTTCTTGCATCAATACACAACCCAAACCCTTTAGAGAAGCGTCAGTAAATACTAAATACTCGATTCCACCCTGAGGTGTGGCTAAGACAGGTGCAGAAGTTAACTTACTCTTCAATTCAGCAAAAGCAGTCTGACAAGAATCATCCCATACGAATGGTACATTCTTCTTAGTCAGATGAGTAAGTGGACCCGTAATTTTGGAAAACCCCTGGATGAACCTGCGGTAATACCCCGCCAATCCCAGAAAACTGCGAATCTCTGTCGGTGAGGTAGGCTGTCCCCACTCCATAACTGCCGCAACCTTGGCTGGATCTACTGCTAACCCTTCTTCTGACACTACATGACCCAAAAATTTGACCTCTTTCTGCCAAAATTCACACTTCTCAAACTTCGCAAACAACTGATGTTCTCGAAGTGTCTGCAACACTATGCGTAAATGTCTGGCATGGTCCTTCTCCGACTTAGAGTAAACCAGAATATCATCAAAGAAAACAATGACAAACTGATCTAAGTACTCTCTGAATACTCTATTCATCAAGTCCATAAAGACAGCTGGGGCATTAGTTAAGCCGAAAGGCATAACACGAAACTCATAAGATCCGTACCTTGTGAGAAATGTTGTCTTTGGAACATCTTGTTCTCTGACTCGTAGCTGATGATAACCAGACCTTAAATCGATCTTTGAGAAGTAAGTAGCTCCCTTCAACTGATCAAACAGGTCATCAATTCTGGGCAACGGGTACTTGTTGCGAATAGTGACCTTGTTCAGTTCTCTGTAATCAATACAAAGACGAAGAGATCTATCCTTCTTCTTGACAAACAGTACTGGTGCTCCCCATGGTGAAGTACTCCTGCGAATAAATCCCTGGCTGAGCAACTGCTGAATTTGATCTTTCAACTCTCGCATCTCCACTGGTGCCATTCTGTACGGCGCCTTAGCAATAGGCGTAGTGCCTGGTGCTAAATCAATGACGAAGTCTATCTCTCGACTCGGTGGCAAGCCTGGAATTTCCTGGAATACATCCTGGAATTCCTGTACTACCTGGATACTGTCAAGAGATACCGCAGTCGCTTCTTGTGAGTGCTCCTCAAGAACGAATAAATAAGTGCTAGGCCCTCTATCAGGTTGTGGTACAACAAGAAGATACATCTCCTGTCCTGGTATAGCAAATACAATAGACTTTTCATGACAGTTAACCTGAGCATGGTACTGAGATAACTAGTCCATCCCAAGTATAACATCATACGAATGCATAGATACATCTCCTGTCCTGGTATAGCAAATACAATAGACTTTTCGTGACAGTTAACCTGAGCATGGTACTGAGATAACCAGTCCATCCCAAGTATAACATCATACAAATGCAATCTAACACTAACAAATTTGCAATAAATCGAAGCCGGCCCATATCTATAAGGATATCACCGCTACACTCTCGTAAAATTGCGCCAACTCCCAATGGTGTATAAATATTAAGAGGTTGGTCACATAACTGAGTCGTCATACCAGATAAGATAACAAAAGATCTAGACACAAAAGAATGTGATACACCAGTGTCAAACAGTATACGAGCAGTTCTACCATGTATAGAAAACATACCCTCAATAGCCTGAGGAGCCTGCGCATTATGTGGCATGAAGTTATAAACTCTGCCATGATGCAACTGCTGTGGAGGTTGTCCCGGAGGAAATGGTGGTGCTGGAAGTGCCAGAAAATTCTGAACTTGCCCACGTGGCATCAGTGGGGCCGGTAGAGGTAATGGCTGATTAGGTCTCGGCTGCCCATACTGTCCCTGCTTAGCTTTGGGACACATCTTGGCCGGATGCCCAATCTCTCTAGAGTGATAACAACGTCCTGTAAAAGGACCTGCCTGCCTCCTCTGTTGACTTCCCGAAAACTATTCCTGTCCGGTCTGAGGTACCCCACCTTGTCTACCCTGATTAGGGACTCCATCCCTCTGCACATCTGGGTTTCCTTTGTTTTTCTTCCAAGGTTGATGTCCTTGAAATCTGCCCCTATCATTGGACTTGGTACCACTGCTGCTTCCTTTCTCCACTGTCTGGTAGTCTCGGTTAGCCCACTTATCTCCCTTGGACTTCCGGTAATCACTCCTTATCTGGCAGTGCTGTAAAGCGGCATTAACCACCTGGATATAAGTAGTATATGCAGGACTACCAATGATCACCACTTTAATCGGCCATATCAACCCCTTAACAAAGCGGTCTCTCTTCTTTTCTTCCGTATTGACCTCCTCTGGTGCAAATAATGACAAATTAATGAACTTCTGTTCATACTCAGCCACAGTCATATCCTCCTGTTGCAGATCCAGAAATTCAGTCTTCATCGCTGATCTTACTGATATAGGAAAATACTTGTCATCAAAGCAAGTCTGAAATTCAGCATAAGTCAATCTGGTCCTCTCTTCGACAGTAGTAATAGACTCCCACCACTGCAACGCATTGCCTATCAGCATAAACGTAGCTAGCATCTGTTTCTGCACTTCGGTACAGATTACCATCCGAAGATGACGCTCGCTCTCCTATTTCCACTGATATGCTAACAAGACATCTGTGGACCCCGCAAACGATGGTGGATTCCCTCTGATAAACGAGTGACGAGTTTTGTCCCATGACATTGGTTGTGCCACTGGTTCAGGAATAGGTACTATCGGAGGAGGTTGCTGGTTTCGTAAAGCATATGCTACTCCTGCTGCTACAGCTTGTGCAATAATAACAGCAACTTGAGGGGAAAATTCCTGATTCTCATTTTGAGTTGGGGAAATACTACGATGACGGTTCGCATTTGTTGTCCCACGCCGAGACATCTTTCTTTTGGATTCAGAAAAATCTAACGTCAGTACATTATAATGGACCGACTAAAAGAATACAAAGAACCCTAATACTTAGGCTCTAATTATCAGAATACACAACGCGGAAGTATAGTAATCACAGATCCCTAAGACATTCAAACCTGGAATGCTCTGATACCAACTGTGACACCCCCAACATTTTCCACGCATATGTTGATCAGGCTTATACACGAAAAACGAGGGATATCAAAAACAATTGGCAATATACAAGCATGGAATACAAAATGATAATAATAAAAGAATTTAGACAGGAAAGGAACGCTAAATAATACAACATCCATCCATCCTTTATTTAATACAATACTCCATTACAACTTGGAAATCCTATGTCAAGGATCCCTAAATATAAACCTGAGAGTTCAACGTCAAAAGTAAATAAAAACTGAAACTGAAGTAATACATAAAACTTCTACCCTGAACTGGATCGTAAGAGTAGATGAGTTCGGATGGTGGTCCCACACTGCTAACCTCAACCTTGGAACGGGTACTGACCGTATCCTGAAATAACAACAATGGTGGGTCAACCCCACGAGCAAGTCCTCGCTATTGTGACCCAAATCAGAGAATCAAATAAATTAATCATTATGAATTGGATGAGTACTATATCTGTATACATCCTAAGGGAACTACCTAATGTATAATATGACCTCAACCAGAATAGACGGTGATCACTTAGACTCACACTAGGTGGTTAAGTGTCTCCCTTCCCTACCCGGGAAATCAGCTAGTATACATGGTACACGGTACTGACAACACAGACTATAAAGACTACACAGTAGTAACGCATCTCCATGTACAAATGAATATACTGAGCATATCAATTAGGCAACACATGCCAACAATATTAATAAATATACCGAGTATGTCAATTAGGCAACACATGCCAATAATATTAAACCACATACCCCGACAGTCACACATCTGTCTATCCCAACGAATGCATAAGGTATAAATGAGTCTAAACTTATTAGCTAGCTTACATGGTTCTATATGGCAACACATCCATATAATATAAATGCGACATAATTTAAACAGTCTATTTATTCTCTGAAATGCACACAGCATAATAATCATGGTTTATATATGATTAACAGTATAAACATCCCATAATATATAATGGATAATTTACATGACTAACCATGGAATCTTAACATTAATGATTAAATACCATTTAATAACACAATTAGTATATGACGGTGTTATTAAATTAATCACATGCATTTAATAGCGATCCGTACTGTAAACGGGGCAATTAATGTTTGGAAATATTAATCGGCCATAATAATAATTAACGGGTAATAAAATAATAATTTCGTGGCCCGTTAAACCCGTAAATTCCGACACCGGCCTTAAAAACATAGTTTAAGGTTCTGGAATTTACAAAACAGGCCCTAGGGGTATTCTGGTCATTTCCAGTAGCTGAAAGGGCCCTTCACGCTCCCCCACGCGCCGCCCTAAGCTTCCCTATGCGCAGCCAACTCATTCCCACATGCGCACGTGCCTACACGCGCCATCACGCGCGTCTAGAACCTGCCACGCGTGCGCACGCGCTCCCACGCGCCCTCTAATGCTTCTTGCTGACGCGGCGGCTCTTGATTCGGTGGTTGCATGGACTTTGTTGTGGGTGCGCTGCATGGAATTGATCCAAGGCTCATCCTTTAATCCAACGGCTCCTGACTTGCGTGCACCATGCTATTGTGTGCTGCGCTATACCGAATCAATCTATGATTTAAAATCCAATCTAACCGCTACTGATGCGCGCGCATAGTAAGCCTTGTGCGCCGCACCACATGGGATCACTCCGGTCACCTTCCTCGTTGCCGGTGGTCGGAAATCTCGCCGGAGCCTCGCCGGAAATTACAGAAAAATCCCGAAAAATTCTAGAAAATTCTAGAAAAATCCCTAAAGCCTTATTTAATTATTTTCAGCCATTATTAATTTCATAGGATATTAAATAAATATATACCATCCTATATAATTAAAATTTCACAAATTTAATAAACTAAAATTCCTAATTTATTAAACTCCTTACATGGTCTCTGTGCTCTAAAATAATATAAATAAACTAAACAATTAATTTATTAATTCAAGGGGGAAAAATAGATAATAACTTGCCTTATGGATTTAAAATAAATCCGCCGGTCTGCGCGTAGTCGGGTATATTCCCTACACCGGTCCAAGCTCCTTTCTTTCTCTCTCTTCCTTTCAGTCTTATACAAGAACTCACTTTTATTATTTCCTTCTTCGACCTACGTGAATCCTCAACCAAAGGGCTAACTTCTATATATAAATAACTTATATAATTTAAATATTACAAATATCTTTTTACTAGCCATCTTACTTCCCACCTATATTTACTTAAAGCATGCAATCCAAGTCAAGTACATTGACTTAACCAAAATGCTACCATTATGTCAAGTTCCCATCATGACATTTGATCATTTGATTATTATTATGATTATTACTATTATTATTAGTATTATTATTATTAATAAATTATTATTATTATATTATTATTATTATTACATAAGAATACATTATAATCATAATAATACTTTATATCACAAATATAAAACTTTAATTAACTAATATTGCTTAATATAAACATAACCAACAAATAAAATTATTAATAATAATACATGCACAATTAAATGAATAAATTTACTATTTTAACATACACAATTAATTTACATGCACAATTAAATGAACTTAATATAATAATGTAGCATGCACAATAATAGGTAAAGAAATCTACACATAAATGAATTTAAATAAACTAAGTTCTTTAATAAAATACGGGGTATTACAAATAGTTTATTTATGATTTTATATTATTTTATTGTTTTAATTTATTTGAGGGCTTTAATGGAAAATATCAGTGAGTGATTTCAGGGCTTTACAAGACCACATCCATTGGACCGAGTTATGATGGTACTTAGATTGGGTTACATCAATGCCCTAAGAGAGGAATTAGCTACTCATGACGATGCAGAATATCATCTGTGTTGTTGTCGTCTTTATCGTCACAGGCAACACTTCTTTTCTTAAGATCTTCACCTTCTAAGGTTATGGAAACCCTAAAAGCCGCTACCACAAAATTAGAACTCTAAACAATACGAGAGAAAGGGACAATTCTTCTGAGGCCTTGTGCCTTCTTCTATAGAAGAATTAAGGTTTTGGCAGGCTTTTAGGTCTTCTGGCCCATCTTGAATGAATTAAGACTTTAAAAAGGATAAATCCCATAACTTATAAATCTAATCTGTCATGGAGAGCTCGAGCTATTTGGCATAGGCTCGAGCTTTAGAAGCAAAGCTCGAGCTCTTGAATATGGCTCGAGCTTCAGAGGATGGTGCTCGATCTTTCCTTTTGTATTTAGTCAAATTTCTTCAACTAAGCGTTTTTCCCATAACACTTAGAATATTTTTAGGTTTTATTCCTTTTAACAGTGCTCAATCCTTTCTTTATAGTGCTCGAGCTTTAGGTGCAAAGCTCGAGCTTTTGGCTCAAGGCTCAAGCTCTGAGTGACAGTGCTCAATGCCTTAAGGTCTGGCATGAGGTCTTTGGAGCTTGGCTTTCTCTGAGATCAACTCTTCAAATTTCGACACCTCAGGCTCGAGCTTTTAGGCAAAGGCTGGAGCACCCTTATGTAGGGCTTGAGCTCTAGAGGTTAAAGCTCGAGCTTTAATGCCTTGGTTGATTTTATTATCTTCTTGCAGAGCTCGAGCCTTAGAATTGAGGCTCGAGCCGTGGCACTTGAATTCCTCCAAACTTCACCATTTTATCTCTCGGCTTGCGTTGAATGACTAGTAATGACTCTGTAAGCTTCGATATCAGTCTTTTCATCATAAAGTCTCAGTTTTAACCATTTCTTTGGGAAAGTACCTATAAACACACAATAAATATATTTTACCTATTGCAAGATAATTCACAATATCAGCAAACCAAAGCAAATTCTTATGAGAAACCCCAAACAGTTGTTCATCCAGAAAGGAATCACAAACTGGAAGTGAAGTTGAGGTATCCTCAATCAGAATTCTAGAAAGATGGTCAGCTGCCACATTCTCTGACCTTTTCTTATTCCTGGATTTCGTTATTAAACTCTTGAAACAAGAGGATCCATCGAATCAAACGGGGTTTGGTTTCCTTTTTAGAGAGAAGATGTCTTAAAGCAGAATGATCAGAATAGACCACTACTTTGGACCCAACATATATGATCTGAATTTGTCCAAAGCGAAGACAACTGCAAACAACTCTTTTTCAGTAGTGTTATAATTCAATTGTGCATCTGAAAGAGTTTTGCTTGCATAGTAGATAACATGATGAAGTTAATCTACTCGTTATCCCAAGACAGAACCCATAGCATAATTGGATGCATCACACATGATCTCAAATGGAAGTGCCTAGTTCAGAGGATTCCCGATAGGAGCTGAAGAAAGAAGAGAGCAAAGCTTATGGAAAGCTTTTAGGCATGATTCATTAAAGACAAAAAGAGCGTCATTTGTAAGTAGATTACATAGAGGACGAGAAATTTTGCTAAAATCTTTAATAAAATGTCGATAAAACCCGACGTGCCCAAGAAATGATCGCACTCCCCTTGCTGAGGTAGGAGGAGGCAATTTGGAGATCAAATCTACTTTGGCTCTATCAACTTCAATACCTCTCTTTGAAATGACATGTCTTAAAATAATACCCACTTGAACCATAAAATGGCTCTTCACCCAACTAAGAATAAGATTTGTTTCCTACAACGTTGAAGCACTAGGGACAAATGTTGGAGACAGTTTTCGAAAGTGGATCTGAAAACAAAGAAGTCGTCCATAAAGACCTCAAGAAACTTTTCAACCATGCCTAAAAAGATAGACATCATACACCTCTAGAATGTTGCAGGCTAGAATGTTGCAGGCACATTGCATAAACCGAAAGGCATCCATCTATATGCAAATGTACTGAATGGATAAATGAAAATAGTTTTCTCTTGATCCTTAGGATCAATGGCCACTTGATTATAGCCAAAATATCCGTCTAAGAAGCAATAATAGCTCTGGCTAGCTAATCACTCTAGGATCTGATCAGTGAATGGTAATGGAAAATGATCATTTCTAGTAACAGAGTTGAGTTTCCGGTAACCAATACACACACACCATCCAGTGGTGGTGCGCTGTGGAACTAATTCTCCCTCAAAATTCTCAACTACTGTAATACTTGACTTTTTAGGTACTTCCTTAGTAGGACTCACCCACTTGCTATCTGAGATGGGGTAGATTATTCCTGCATCTAGCGACTTTAGAACTTTCTTCATAACCACCTCCTTCATATTGGGATTCAATCTTCTTTGGAGTTCTTGAGATGTTCAGGAATCCTCCTCTAAATGAATCTGATGCATGCAAATTGTGGAACTAATTCCTTTCAAATCAGCCACATTCCACCCAATAGCCTCTTTATTTTGCTCAAGAACTTTTAAGAGACTTCTTTCTTAGGAACTTGAAAGTTGGAAGCAATGATCACCGGGAAGGTGTCATTTAAACCCAAGAACACATACTTGAGCTTGTCCGGTAATGGCTTAAGGTCAAGCTTAGGTGGAGACTCTAATGAAGGAATACGCGGGGTACTAGAAAGTAGAGGAAGAGGCTCAAGTCTAGATTTTTATAGAGGAAAATCTGTGATAGGAGTGGAGTTGAGCAATGAATTCACTTCAGCAATTGAAGATTCGATATCGAAGTCTTCATAATTGAAGTGATTCAGACAATCTTCTAAGGGATCCTTGGATAGAATAGTTGGGAGTGATTCCTCAACCAACTCATCAATAACATCAAGGAAGAAGCATTCACTATCATCGTGGGGATGATGAATAGCATTGAAGATGTTTAGCTTAACTTTCATATTCTCAAAAGATAAATCCATTGCTCCAGTCCTACAGTTAATGCAAGCATTTGTTATGGCAAGGAAAGGATGCCCAAGAATAACTGGAATATACTTTTTGGAATCATGGACCGGTTCTATATCAAGAAATAAGAAATTGACCAAAAAATAGAACTTTTCCACTTTTATGAGTACATATTCAACAATACCTCGCGGTTGTCTAACATAATGGTTAGCAAGCTGTAGAATAAACGACGTAGGTTTTAACTCTCCTAAACCTAACTTCTCATACACCGAGTAAAGAATAAGATTTACACTTGCTCCAAGATCAATAAGTGCTCGCTTTATCACATTGGTTCCAATTATGCAAGAAATTGCAGGATCACCAGGATCTTTAACCTTTAGAGGAGTGTTGTACTTAAGAATAATATTGACTTGCTCGATGAGACAAATTTTCTTAGGAACTTGGCTTTTGGATTTTCTCTTAAGAGTGCACAAGTCCTTTAAAAATTTGGAGTAAGCTGGAATTTGCTTTATAGCATCAAGAAGAGGAAGATTGATTTTGGCCTATTTAAAGACCTCCATCATATCTTGAATTTTCTCCCCTTACTTACCAAAGTAAGAGGGTTCCTTGAGACATTCAGGATAAGGCGCTCTTAGCTTATAAGCTACCTCAAGGTTGGGAGTAGATGAAGAAGTGACTCCACCTTTAACTCCTTTTGTAGTTGGTGGAATGGATTTTAAGGGAACATCTATGGGATATGGATTATGAATGATAGTATTAATGGGAACCTTAAGCCTTTCCTTTTCTTCTTGTCCTTTTTCAACTTGATTATCAACCACTTTACCACTCCTCAATGTAGTGATAGCCTGAACTTACTCATGATGAACACCTGAGGAATGGGTTTCATCAATCATGTAAGTCTGCCCATTCGGGTTGGCTACTAGCTGACTAGTCAGCTTTCCATCCTCTCTTCGAGATAGAGTACTCACTATTTGCCTAACTTGTGCCTCTGGCTTTGTTATGGCTTGGGAATGTGAATTTAGAAGTTGTGTATTCGCTTTAAGATCAATAAGAGCATTGAGTACTTGATCCTCAAAAGTAGAATTTCTAGGAGGAAGTGGAAGATTAGGAGCTTGAGTGGGTTGATTTCTAAATTGAGGTGGATGATAAATGGAAGATTAATTGAAAGAATTATTTTATAGCGGAGGGTTAGATGAATTTTGGTACTGTCCTTGTGATTATGGAACAGTGGCTCCTTGACTCTGATTACACAATAATAATTTTGGATGATCTCTCTAGTCAGGAATATAGGTAGAAACATAAGGATTATAGGCTAGTCTAGAGAATGCAACATTCACTTGCTCCTGAGGAATCTCAGATGATTGTCCCATCATAGGGCAAGTATCAACAAAATGGGAAGGATTAGCATAGATTGAACAAACTTCATTTGGCAAGGCAGTCTGTGGATTAGCAACATGAACATAGCTAGATAACAAGACTTAGTCAAACCTATTGTTCAACGCTTTTATTTGAGCAGCTAACTCACTAGATTTTTCTACCTCAAATAGTTTTCCAACCTTATGAATTCCAGGTGTAGACCTAGACCTAGAGGAAGAAGCATGTTGCATTGAATTTTCACTTAAGGCCTCAAACAGTTCTCAAGAGTCAGTCGAACTCTTATAAAGAAAAGCTCCATTACTGGATGCATCAACCATGTTCCTATGAGAATCAGAAAGATCATCATAGAAAATCTGTACTAAGTGCCATTTAGCAATATCATAGTGTGGACACTTTTTCAAAAGATCATTATATCTTTCCTATGAATCATGAAACTATTCACCCAGGATTTGGGAAAACGCCATGATATCTCTTCTCATTTATGAGGTTTTACCCACTGTATAGTACTTTTTCAAGAACTCCTATTGCAATATGTCCCATATAGATATAGAATTAGATGGAAGGGATTGCAACCAAGTTCTTACTTTGTCCTTGAGAGAGAATTGGAAAAGTCGTATCCTAAATGAATCATTAGTAAGAGTGGTCAACTTGGTAGTTGAACACAATTCCAAAAATACATCCAAGTGTGTATAAAGATCTTCTATTGCAAAGTAGGAAGCATTTGAATTATAGCAGGCTTGATTTCATAATGGGTTACATCAGCATCTGGAAATACAAACCACGAAGGGGATGTATATGAAGTGATCCCTCAATTGTTGCAGTGGAAGAACAGGTGCTCGTAACACTTGTTCTCCACTACCCGGTGAATTACGATCATCAGCCATGTTATTAATAGAGGAACGTCCTATCAAATTTGAATACTTTTTAAGTTTAATAAGAGTTTTCTCTACTTCAGGATCATACAATATCAATGGTTCTGACTAAGAATGACGAGTTAACATGCACCAATTCCACAAACACAGATAGTAACAAAAACAAAAATTTTAAGTTAAAGAAAACAGTAAAAACTCCCAAAAGGTTTTATAAACTGAAAATTTTTATCCCTTAAGCATCTTTATCCTCACTACTAATTTCCTACACTTGAAAAGAAAAAGAAATAAGGTGAGATATTAGAAAGTCCGAAGACTGATAAACCAAAAATAAACTAATTAAAAACTAAACAAATAAACAAATCTTTCCGGCAACGGCACCAAAAATTGATGTGTGCTCAATGTTACCACACGCAATAGTACGAATCTTTGTAGGATAGAACTATATAGAGCGTGTCGATCCCACAGGGAGATTGTGACGACCCTGGATTTTTCAACCCAGTGTGTCCTGTGATGACCCAAAACGGATCCAAAATGCAGAAGCAAAAGATAGAACAATGGTCTCTAGAGATACAACACTCCTCTAAGACACCAATGTGACCCTCAACGAGGTCAAGAAACCCAAAGGAAGAAAATACGGAAGCAATATTTCAAAAACGGATAAGAATGAACCTAGGGCCAAAATGGTCATTCCACACTAAAATGGGTGCCACCGTGCACACCATTGGAAAGACAACGAAAAATTAATAAGGATAGACTTAAGAATCACTTGATTCGGAGTCTGGACGGTAAAGATATCAAGTTCTGAAGTCGAAGGAAGGGAAACCTATCCCGGTTCGAACCAAAAAACAGACACTATCTTACTAAAACTTGAATAACTTGAGTAACAAAAAGAATCTGAGGCTCTATTTAGTACCATTAGAAAGCTTATTTTGACGCGATCAATTTAGACTCAAGAACGAACCAATTCGGAGTTAAAACAAAGAAGTTATGATAATATAAAGTCGGAGGTGCAGTGCTGAACCAAGACACACACACCCGTGAACAGTACTTCGAGCGCTCGAACAAGGACTTTGAGCACAAAAAAATTGCCCTAAGAAATCTGCCCAAAGTTCAAGTGCTCGAACTCCCTATTTAGAGTGCTCGAACTCCTGTAGGCTACTCCTAAAATGCTGACTTGAAATGCAATTTTGAGGACTTTCTGGGCCTTTTTGAGAAAAACACAAAGAAGAAACTACCTTCAAAATCATGTTTTCTAGCCAACCATGACAAAAGAAAACTTTATTTTTCAAGTGAAAATCCCAAAATGCCCTTATGCTCAATTCAGATTCAAAACGGCAAAAAATGTAAGTTTGCACTAAACATACTTTTGACCCCAAGTGCACTTCTAGGTTGGAAAGAATATGCACGAAAATGTAATAAATGATTTTGAGCATGCGGGAATGGTCCGCGGCTCCCGAAAATGGTCGAGTCAAAATCCGACCCCCCAACGGCCAAAAAGGCGAAAATGAAAATGAAATGGAAATTTTGAAAACCAAAATTAGCAAATGATTGGAAATTACCATTTGGCCCTTGGCCGCACTTCATGCATGATTAATGAGATCCTACGGAAGAATCAAAACGGAACTCCCACAGCCGATGCAAACATAGTGAGACAAAACTTAACATTTTTTCAATATTCTCAAGATATTTCATGAAGTCAAAACTATATAGAATACAAATTCATGTCATTGGCCTTCGGCCTCATTTTATACATGTCAAATACATTATAAGGAGTGCACTCATGTACACATTACATGTTTAAATTCAAATATACATATTTTGACATATAAGGCTACAAATGGCTTTTCAAGCAAACCTTTACAAGAAATGAAAATCTTCAAGTCCACCAATCATCCAAGCATGACGAGAATCGCAACCTTGATTCTTGTACCTGAAATATGCCCCAGTATCGTAGGGGTGAGTAACATAAAGCTAATCGTAGGAAATGAGCATGCATCGACCTACATCTTACAAGTTTGCATGATTTAATTATTGTGGTTCATTCCACCTAATGTCTATGTCAAAGGTGAGACTCAAGGAGCATCCTAGCTACCTAGGATCATTTCTAGCATCAATCACCTCATTCATGCAATTTTAGCAACATAGGGTCATTCTTACACAAAGCAACAACATAGGAGTATGCTTACACAAAGCAACAACATATAGATTCTCAAGGTAATCAACTTGAAGTCTAAAATGCAACATCAACTAAGTATAACAATTTAGCATAATTAGAATATCTAATACCACACATCAAGACATAGGTTCTCTAGGTTATCAACTAGAAATCTAAAAGTGTGAAATCAACTAAATATATCAATTTAGTATGGATGTACTTAACAACATCAAAATCGCCAATAACTAAAACCAGAAGTTACAATATAAACATGATTGTTAACTTGGAATTGAATGCGAAAACAAATAATGGAAGACTTGGACATCTACGCTCGGAATTCTGCCGAGACCTCAATGGTTATTCCGGGCACTAACCCGCAGGGAAGACCACCCTAAGTGCGCACTATCTCAGACTTAGAGGACTCACGTCCCCGTACTAGAGCCAAACCCTAGCCATCTCAACTCAATGTTGTTTTAAGATTCCAAAATGAAACCAAATAAGTTCACAACTTATACATAACTTATATAATGCATGAAAACACCTTCCATGCACAAGTAGGTTGAAACCACACAATCCATGCCTTAGAGTTTCAATTCTAAAATGACATACATAATGTCAATTACAAAGTGTGCAATTCACTACACATGGCATCAATATATTCTATAAAGGAAACATGTTCTCATGAATATAAATATAACAACAAAGTTGTCCAATGCTCAAAACACAACCAAGTGAATACATAACAAGTTCAAGTCCATGATTTGAATATAGAAACAACCTCTAAAATACCAATAGATCCATGGAGCCATTAGATAAATTTTAATTAAACAAGGTGATTAAATTCTCTAGATTTCAAATAACCTCAAATTAATATATGTTAAGCAACATACCATGGTCTTTACATATATTAAATCAAAAGTGCAAGATAAGCAAGATATCATCAAATATAATTTAATTAATTTAAATCAATTAAATCTTTAGATTTCAAAAGTTGTCCAAATGATCTCAAATTAATTTATATCAAGCACTAAGTCATGGTCATACCATATATCTAGTCTAAGATGGATTACAAGCAAAACACAATTTACTAGAATTTAAACCAAATTAAATCCATTTAATCTCTAGATTTGAAAACTCATCTAAATCAACCAAAATTAATATATATCAAAGATCAACTCATGGCCATGCCATTTACCAAGTCTAAAATGAGTTATAAGCAAACTACCATTAATTATAATTTCTCAAATTAATACACTACATGCATACAAGTTGTATAAGCATAAAAAACATGCAAAACAACAAACATATAACCCTACAACATTCCCTACCTCACTAGAGAAGTGTCTCTCTAGAATCCAAAGCAAAATCAACACAAAATGGAAAACCTTTCTAGGGTTATGAAGAGGAAGATGAGGGGACCAAAATGTATTCCCAAGTTCAGGCTTGGAAATCAATGGAAGGCTCTCAAAAATCAAGGTCAAAGCGTAAGGCTTTAGGCTCCATCCATGGAGGCTAGGGTTTTCTTTACAAAAGATGGAGGAAATGAAAAATGATGAAGATGAAATGTGAGTGGAGGGGATAAAGATCCTCCACTCACTATGTGCTCTTACACTACCTCTCGCACACACACTAATGAAGATCAAATTGTGAACCTACACTTGTTACAAATCCAAGGCTCCATCCTAGGCTAAATCTCAAGCCTACGCTTGTCAACCATCCAAGCCAACAAGTGCACCAATCCTAGGCACAAGTGGTTAAATCTCCACCCTCCATATGTCCTCATCCAAGGCCTCAAAGTGTTTCCACACACATCACAACAAGTGGACCAATGAGAGTGTGACACTTGTCACACTTTCCGGAATTTGCAAAAAAACCCTTATTGAAAATATCTTCCAAATTAAATTGCAAAATGGTCCCTAAGACGAAAAATAATTACTTTACAGTAATTACACAAAACCCTTAAATTTTAGAAAATTACAAAAAAAGTCATGCATCTATACCCTTTACAAGAAAAGTAAGCACTTAGCATGCTTTTTTACAAAAGTGAAAATACACATGGTATGGAATTTAAATATTGTGGATGCATGCAAAACCGGAATCAAACCAGAATCAAATCTGATCACAAAAAGTGAGGTTATGCTAATAAAGTGACAACCGAGAAAAAGACGAAAGTGAATAGTGTCACAAAAGTGAAAATGTGAAAATGACTTAGTCCTCAAAGGAAGTCGTCAATCCAAGTAAAAGAGTCTCAGAAACCATTCCCGAGCACTCAAGATGACACTAAGTGACGAGAAACTGAACTCAGAAAGGAAAAGATCAACGGAAAAAAAATATCCATGAAAATCTGAGAAAAGGAAAGGAAGGAAAATGGCCGGGTCATTACAACCTTCCCACCTTAAAATGATTTCATCCCCGAAATCCAGCCCCAACCAACAAAAGGCGAAACCAGGAAAACCACAGAGTACATCTCCGAGTATCCCACACAACACGCTACACCAGCGACCTCAAAGTTGAAAGGAACCCCACAACCCAGTGTCATTTGCACCCACGTACTCATGACAAGGCAACCTCTCAAAAAGAAACTGACCACGCGGCCATACAACAAGTCAGAACTCACACACCGAACCCAAGGTTAGACAAGGGAATAGAAGACAACAACTGAAAGCATCCCTCCTGACAACCATCAAATGGATCCAAAACACATCCACCAAAAAGGACTCCAAAATAATTACGTATCAAATCAGGGTACAAAACAAACACAACGTGGCAGTACGAATAATGACTAAAACCTGCCCACGACGTACTTAAATGTGTGGTAGCAATGACAGTACCTAGTGCCCGCCCACACTTACTCGTCAGTAAGGTAGCATCGACGGCAAGTAGTACTCACCCACGACACACAACTTTGTACGGTAGCATGACAGTATAAGGCATTAGTTCATAACCTGCCCCCCACTAGGTCTACCTAAAAAATGTCTCGATACAAATGACATCAATGTCAAAAAAATAATCACTGCCAAAAGCACTACGGAGACCAACATTTTGTGAGAGTTGAGATATGGTCCAAAGATGTCCGGCCGGACCATCCTGGCCAATCCCAAAACTTTGACAACAATGCGATAGGTACCGCTATGCTTAAGGCCCCAAATCCTCAACACAGCAAAACTAACATCTCCAATGTCTCAAAATACCCCTATTAACAACATTAATCAGGAATCCAAAACCTGACAAGCAAATCAACACCTACAGAAATCAAAACGAACCTCACGATAAGACATTTCATCGAAAGTCCTTCATATATCCCTGAAACAGATCAACTACAAGACTACACTGGAATCAAACATCAGATCTGCATCCCTATCATGGATAACTAAATCCTCCAAATACAAATCCACCAAGTGGCAAACACATCAAAATGCCAACAACCAAGGTCACAAAATGAATCTCTCAAAACCGTACTTGGAAACACCAAGTTAAATCAAAATTCCTCAATTTTTAATCCACAACCAATCATCAGAACTAAGATTCCTAAAAGCTACGCCTAGCCGTAACTAGGACGAGAAAACTCCCCAGACAAGCCATATCCAACAACGATTTTTCAAAATTCTTTTAAGAGTCAACCACATCAAGGTCTCCAAAACTGAAACAAGTCTCCAAAAGACATTCCTAAATAGCGTCAAACTCACACAACGAGTCAACCATATCCCCAATCAAATGGACACAAGTCCCCTTAAAATGATCTCACACCAATCCACTCACTCTAAGCATCACAACCCGTCAATAATCACGGTAAAAAATCCCCAAGGGAAGACATGAAAGAAAGGGAACCACCAGTCCTAAGAAGGACAAAACCATGACTCCATCTCTGAACTGAAAGATAACAAGGTCAAAGACTTCACCCCCTACATGGAAGTAAGTCGACCAAAATCCATCAAATCCTCACCAAGGACTCAAGACAACGATAGTGATCCTCATGGACCAACCAACCCCAAAGCTATGCACACTGCAACGAAGAGAAGAGACTCACTCCTTGTGAAGTCCCTAACACGAACCAACACAAAACCCTCGTGGAAACCCGCATACACACTACGTGCGACCGAGGGAAACGAATGGGGAAAACCAAACCTAGAAGTTATGCATATGACAAGGAAATGCAACTATCAAGAAATAAATCTACTCACATAGATAAAAATCAAGGTTACATGCAGCACGTCTCCATGTAAACACAAAATCATGTCACTAAAGTACAGCAACAACATTGCATCTCTAAGCATATAAAGAAGGCATGCTAATGCCACACAATGAGGAAACAAATATGGATACACTTCCACCTACTTATGTATCACAACATTAGAAATCATACTACTAACATGGTAGTAAATGAAACTGTAGAAAATAAAACGATGCAACAATGAACCCCATGGACATCGTGTCCTAGAGTATCTAGGAAAAAAGAAAGACCAGTCCTAGTCATAACTATCTCCAAAAACCAATACGACAACAACCTGTCTCAAAACAAACGTGAGCCTTTACCACAATGGTAAGACTCCAACAATCCAATGCCGAATCTAGAGGTGACGCTGTACATGACACTAACAATGCAATGCTCTCACCAACCCAAAACATCGATCAATTGACTCGATCCCAAAAGCATCATCACATAAAGAGAACTCAAACAAAATGGCTACTTTAGCCGTATAATCAGACAACCAATTCAATCTCCAAAATCGTCCTCAAAATGACCATCAATCACCGCCTCAACACCGGATGCCCAAAACAAAACTCACATCATCACCAACCAAAAGGACAATGCCTATCACAACAAAACCAACATTAATTCCATCCGAATTGCACTTGTAACTAGCCAGTACGGTAGCATGACAGTGCTATGCACCCGCCCATAACGTACCTGCCCACAAAAATTGCAATATCAGATGATCCTTCCAAAATAATTAAGGATCCTAAGAGGTCCATGACCTCATCATGGCCCAAAACCAAAAATCCAGCACCATGGCAACGCCAAAGGACTCACCTCACGAGAGCCTAAACAAAAGGTGTCTCACCACCAACCTCAAACCAATGCTAGGTCGACAACAACCTATACTACCATAAAACCATGTGGACAATCACCAACAACCTCAAGGAAGAATGCCAAAATGAAACCAATTTCACCAACCATCGTACTAAGTGAAAACTCACCAAACGACTCAATCTCAACTCAAACATCCAATGACTAATCCTAAGTCCTGCCAAATATGCAACACAACAATGCATATACAATTCTAATCTAGCACACATCATATGTCATGCTCTTTACATTAGAATAAAATCATGCTTAAACAAACGGCATACTGTATATAGCACATAAGCACATAAGCATATAAACATGTTATCAAACCAAAACATGTTATCAAGTTATCATGAAGCATATAAACATATAGAGCATGGAAACATAAGTATGATATGCACCCAAAACCCGTTGTCCAAGGTATTCAAACCTAGGAGATCTGATACCACCTGTGACGACCCTGGATTTTTCAACCCAGTGTGTCCTGGGATGACCCAAAACGGATCCAAAATGCGAAAGCAAAAGATAGAACAATGGTCTCTAGAGATACAACACTCCTCTAAGACACCATTGTGACCCTCAACGAGGTCACGAAACCCAAAATAATAAAATAAGGAAGCAACATTTCAAAAATAGATAAGAATGAACCTAGGGACAAAATGGTCATTCCACACTAAAATGGGTGCTACCGTGCACACCATTGGAAAGACAACGAAAAATTAATAAGGATAGACTCAAGAATCAATTGATTTGGAGTCCGGACGGCAAAGATATCAAGGTCTAAAGTCGAAGGAAGGGAAACCCTATCCCGGTTCGAACTAAAAACAGATACTACCTTACTAAAACTTGAATAACTTGAGACACAAGAAGAATATGAAGCTCCAATTAGTACCATTGGAAAGCTTATTTCGACGCGATCAATTTAGACACAAGAATGGACCAATTCGGAGTTAAAACGAAGAAGTTATGATGATTTGAAGTCGGAGGTACAATGCTGAACCAAGACACACACACCCATGAACAGTACTTTGAGCGCTCGAACAAGGACTTCGAGCACTCAAAAATAGCCCTAAGAAATTTGCCCAAAGTTTGAGTGCTCGAACTCCCCATTTAGAGCGCTCAAACTCCTGTAGGCTGCTGCTGAAATGCTGACTTGAAATGTAATTTTGAGGACTTTCTGGGCCTTTTTTAGAAAAATACAAAGAAGAAACTACCCTCAAAATCATGTTTTCTAGCCAACCATGACAAAATAAAACTTTATTTTTCAAGTGAAAACCACAAAATGCCCTTATGCTCAATTTAGATTCAAAACGGCAAAAAATATAAGTTTGCACCAAACATACTTTTGACCCCAAGTGCACTTCTAGGTTGGAATGAATATGCATGCAAACGTAATAAATGATTTTGAGCATGTGGGAATGGTCCGCAGCTCCCGGAAATGGTCGAGTCAAAATCCGACCCCCCAACGGCCAAAAAGGCGAAAATGAAAATGAAAATGAAATGGAAATTTTGAAAACCAAAATTAGCAAATGATTGGAAATTACCGTTTGGCCCTTGGCCACACTTCATGCATGATTAATGAGATCCTACGGAAGAATCAAAACGGAACTCCCACACCCGATGCAAACATAGTGAGACAAAACTTAACATTTTTTCAATATTCTCATGATATTTCATGAAGTCAAAACTATATAGAATACAAATACATGTTATTGGCCTCCGGCCTCATCTTATACATGTCAAATACATTGTAAGGAGTGCACTCATGTGCACATTACATGTTTAAATTCAAATATACATATTTTGACATATAAGGCTACAAATGGCTTTTTAAGCCAACCTTTAAAAGAAATGAAAATCTTCAAGTCCACCAATCATCCAAGCATAACGAGAATTGCAACCTTGATTCTTGTACCTGAAATATGCCCCAGTATCGTAGGGGTGAGTATCATAAAGCTACTCGTAGGATATGAGCATGCATCGACCTACATTTTACAAGTTTGCATGATTTAATTATTGTGGTTCATTCCACCTAACGTCTATGTCAAAGGTGAGACTCAAGGAGCATCCTAGCTACCTAGGATCATTTCTAGCATCAATCACCTCATTCATGCAATTTTAGCAACATAGGGTCATGCTTACACAAAGCAACAACATAGGAGCATGCTTACACAAAGCAACAACATATAGATTCTAAGGTAATCAACTTGAAGTCTAAAATGCAACATCAACTAAATATAACAATTTAGCATAATTAGAATATCTAATACCACACATCAAGACATAGGTTCTCTAGGTTATCAACTAGAAATCTAAAGGTGTGAAATCAACTAAATATATCAATTTAGTATGGATGTACTTAACAACATCAAAATCGCCAATAACTAAAATCACAAGTTACAATATAAACATGATTGTTAACTTGGAATTAAATGCGAAAACAAATAATGGAGGACTTGGACATCTACGCTCGGAATTCTGCCGAGACCTCAATGGTTATTCCGGGCACTAACCCGTAGGGAAGACCACCCTAAGTGCGCATTATCTCAGACTTAGAGGACTCATGTCCCGGTACTAGAGACAAACCCTAGCCATCTCAACTCAACAATGTTCCAAGATTCCAAAATTAAACCAAATAAGTTCACAACTTATACATAACTTATATAATGCATGAAAACACCTTCCATGCACAAGTAGGTTGAAACCACACAATCCATGCCTTAGAGTTTCAATTTTAAAATGACATACATAATGTCAATTACAAAGTGTGCAATTCACTACACATGGCATCAATATATTCTATAAAGAAAATATGTTCTCATGAATATAAATATAACAACAAAGTTGTCCAATGCTCAAAACATAACCAAGTGAATACATAACAAGTTCAAGTCCATGATTTGAATATAGAAACAACCTCTAAAATACCAATAGATCCATGAAGCCATTAGATAGAATTTAATTAAACAAGGTGATTAAATTCTCTAGATTTCAAATAACCTCAAATTAATATATGTTAAGCAACATACCATGGTCTTTACATATATCAAATCAAAAGTGCAAGATAAGCAAGATATCATCAAATAGAATTTAATTAATTTAAATCAATTAAATCTCTAGATTTCAAAAGTTGTCCAAATGATCTCAAATTAATTTATATCAAGCACTAAGTCATGGTCATACCATATATCTAGTCTAAGATGGATTACAAGCAAAACACAATTTACTAGAATTTAAACCAAATTAAATCCATTTAATCTCTAGATTTGAAAACTCATCTAAATCAACCCAAATTAATATATATCAAAGATCAACTCATGGCCATGCCATTTACCAAGTCTAAAATGAGTTATAAGCAAACTACCATTAATTATAATTTCTCAAATTAATACACTACATGCATACAAGTTGTATAAGCATAAAAAACATGCAAGACAACAAACATATAATCCTATAACATTCCCTACCACACTAGAGAAGTGTCTCTCTTGAATCCAAGGCAAAATCAACACAAAATGGCAAACCTTTCTAGGGTTATGAAGAGGAAGATGAGGGGAACAAAATGTATTCCCAAGTTCTAGCTTGGAAATCAATGGAAGGCTCTCAAAAATCAAGGTCAAAGCTTAAGGCTTTAGGCTTCATCCATGGAGGCTAGGGTTTTCTTTACAAAAGAGGGAGGAAATGAAAAATGATGAAGTTGAAATATGAGTGGAGGGGATAGAGATCCTCCACTCACTATGTGCTCTTACACTACCTCTCACACACACACTAATGAAGATCAAATTGTGAACTTACACTTGTCACAAATCCAAGGCTCCATCCTAGGCTAAATCTCAAGCCTACACTTGTCAACCATCTAAGCCAACAAGTGCACCAATCCTAGACCAACAAGTGGTTAAATCTCCACCCTCCACATGTCCTCATCCAAGGCCTCAAAGTGTTTTCACACACATCACAATAAGTGGACCAATGAGAGTGTGACACTTGTCACACTTTTTGAAAATTGCAAAAAAACCCTTATTGAAAATATCTTCCAAATTAAATTGCAAAATGTTCCCTAAGACGAAAAATAATTACTTTACAGTAATTACACAAAACCCCTAAATTTTAGAAAATTACAAAAAAAAGTCATGCATCTATACCCTTTACAAGAAAAGTAAGCACTTAGCATGCTTTTTTACAAAAGTGAAAATACACATTGTATGGAATTTAAATATCGTGGATGCATGCAAAACCGGAATCAAACCACAATCAAATCCGAACACAAAAAGTGAGGTTATGCTAACAAAGTGACAATCGAGAAAAAGACGAAAGTGAACAGTGTCGCAAAAGTGAAAATGTGAAAATGACTCGGTCCTCAAAAGAAGTCGTCAATCCAAGGAAAAGAGTCTCCTAAACCATCCCCGAGCACTCAAGATGACACTAAGTGACAAGAAACTGAACTCAGAAAGGGAAAGATCAACGGAAAAAAAATATCCGTGAAAATCTGAGAAAAAGAAAGGAAGGAAAATGGCCAGGTCATTACAGAGATGAGTGTTCTTTGTTTTATGTCTAACTAATCTAATTCGTTTTGGTCTATAAGTAACTGATTGGATTTAATTGATTGCTTGTCACGAACATAAAGTAGAATTAAACTGAATTTAAATTAAATAGATCAGAGGGAGAATGTCTTAGGGCTTTGACTTCACCACGAACTTTGTACTATGGTCAATCGTTCAACTTTGGGGTTTTAACAATTTATATTTTACATGAATTAAACTCAATAACATTCGTTCAATTCAGTTTTAAAGAAAGATGTTTTATAAATTTCAATTAACTATTACCTATCTGCGGTTAGCATGGACTATCCACCTACCAACTTTAACAATTTTAACTAATTTTGCAGCATAATCCATCTTTCCTAAGCATAGACTATGAAAACATTCATTTATAAAAAAACATTGGAGCACTATTGGATGATCTCCATTTTTATATCCAATAGGTCTCCACCAGATATCGTCCAATAAGAATGGGTTGAGAATAATTAATAAATACCTAAATCTAAGATAATGTATTAAATATTCAAGAATTATTTAAAACATTAAAATCCAATTGAGTTAACTCAAGTGCTCAGAATCATGTAACAAAAAATATAATATATTAAAATACCCAAAGTTGAAACAATCAACCATAGTACTTAGATCGAGTTACATCAGTATCCTAAGAGAGGAATTAGCTGCTCATGACGATGCAGAATATCATCTGTGTTGTTGTCATTTTCATCGTCACATACATCACTTCTTTTCTCAGGGTCTTCACCTTTTAAGGTTATGGAAACCCTAAAAGCTGCTACCACAAAATTAGAGCTTTAAACAATATGAGAGAAAAAGGACAATTCTTCTGAGGCCTTGTGCCTTCTTTTATAGAAAAATTAAGGTTCCAACAGGCTTTTAGGTATTCTGGCCTATCTTGAATGAATTAAGACTTTAAAAAGGATAAATCTCGTGACTTATAAATCCAATCTGTCATGGAGAGCTTGAGCTTTAGAAGCAAAGCTCGAGCTATTTGGCACAAGCTCGAGCTTTGGAAGCAAAACTCGAGCTTTCTTAAATATGGCTCGAGCTTCAGAGGATGGTGTTCGATCTTCACTTTTTTACTTGGTCAAATTTCTTCAACTAAGCATATTTTCCATTAACACTTAGAATATTTTTATGTTTTCTTCCTTTTAACAGTGCTCGAGCTTTAGGTGCAAAGCTCGAGCTTTGAGTGACAGTGCTCGATCCCTTGAGGTCTGGCAAGAGGCCTTGGGAGATTGGCTTTCTCTGAAATCAACTTTTCAAATTCCGACACCTTAGGCTTGAGCTTTTAGGCAAAGGCTCAAGCACCCTTATATAGGTCTTGAGCTTTAATGCCTTGGTTGATTTTCTTATCTTCTTGTAGAGCTCGAGCCTTATAATTGATGCTCAAGCCTTGGCACTTGAATTCCTCCAAACTTCACCATTTTAGCTCTTGGCTTGCTTTGAATGACCGGTAACAACTCTGTAAGCTTCGGTATAAGTCTTTTCATTATAAAGTCTCGGTTTTAACCGTTTCTTTGGGAAAGTACCAATAAACACACAATAAACATAAATCAGTCTAACAATGGATAAAAGTATCACTTTAGGTCTTAACATACGTATATTTAGGGCTCGAATGTGCAATATTCAGTGCTTATCAAGAATCCTCCCAAATTGTGTTTAGTCTCCCTCTAATCTCCAGCCAAAAGTATCCAACTGACTAACCTCCTTTACTAAAAATAGCAATTCCCTTATATAGATAGCTCAAATGACACCCCAAATGGTCAGACCTCGTGTACTAGGACCTCCGAATGATTGCACCACGAGCACACCTTCAATTGGGCTTGAAATCTATTTTGCACAATTTTTAAGGAAGTTCGATTGATCACACTGTTGCTTCGATCGATCGAAGTATGGCAGCACCTTTATTTGGATAAGGACAAAGGCTGACATATTTATAGGGAAAAGGACAAAAGTGGTTACGAGGATAAGATCAAAAGGTTCAATCGATCATAGAAAGTTGGATAGATCGAAGAGGAAATTTTCCTGAGGATAAGGACATAAGCTAGATCCATCATGGTAGGGTTGGAACGATCACATCGTGATCGATCATAACATAGTTTGATCGATCGAACAGAGACAATTTTCACCGTTTTGCTTCCACATTGTTCCTTCTCTCCACTAAACTTTGGATTGCTTCCTCCAATGCTTAAATTAAGCTAATTTGGCTTACTTTGGGGCTAAGTACCTGAAAAGGAGGAAAACATGAAATTAGACTAAAGCAGGGAAATAAGATAGAATAAGGTCTTAGTATACTCAAGATTAAGGGTTTAAATATGCACTTTTCAGCGTTTATCAGATGGGTAGCTGGATATAGGGATGTGTGTGACTCGGTAGAAGAGTTACTCATGACCACCTTATGTGCGCTTGCATGAGACCTACTATCCAGTTGAGCCTACCTTTTAGTTCAGTAAGAGTCTATAATGTGTATACTTATGTATATTGACCTATGTAGTTATTGCATGAGTTGGACTAGGATATATTGTTTATTGGGTCTCTGTTTGGATGTAGTAGAAATGACTTGTTCATGAGTTTTGACCCACCTTTGTTGTTATCTTTCTAGGTCCTCATTAGTTCCACGCGTAGGGTCAGTTCGTGCAGAGCAGAGGTCGGTCTTCTTCATTCTTCCGGTGTCATCAATGTAGGACTCTACATTATGTTTTTATTATTTCTAAGATAGACATTCATTATTCATTTACCTGTTTGGGATTTTTATTAGGGGTCCACATAGTTAGATTCCCTAGTTGTTCTCTGGAGATTTATTACTATTATGGGAATTTATTGGAGATTATGGTATCAGAGGATTTATTTTTTAATTATTAATTTGGTTTTCCCTTTTAATGTTCTTTATTTATTTTATTATTTTTACTCTTGTATTCTGTGCTTATTTACTAGTGATTGGTTGATATTCTTCGATTTTGTGCGCGGACTTGATCAACTCGTGTTCCAAAATTTGGGGGTATCACAAAATGATTCTTCCAAAGAGTTTTACTCCTTGAGGTTTTCAAGTGAGGACTTATTTGATTTCTCATTTTCTTAAGTCCATCTAAACATTTTCAAGTTCAATAACCTCATTTCATATATGCAATGAGTGATGCCAATAAAATGGAGATATAACAATTGAAATCATAAAAGCACATAAATGAAAAAGTAATTCTTTACCCAAGGTACTAGCTCCATTAGTCATAGCCTTGGAGTTGTTTTCTCAATGTGATGCATTCTCTTCCTTCAACTAAATTAGCAATTTAAATGTCTCTAACATGGTAGTGCATTTGTCAATTTAATAAATAGACATGCTTATGATTACATTCAACTCAATGAATCCATATGAAGTAAGAAATAATTGACATACATAGCATAATTTCATGTATAGATTATAATGTAATTCCATGAGCATTGTCCATAATGAAATTCAAGAATTGACAAAGAGGAACATGATTCTTCCTAAGTAGGCAAACATGAATAAAGTTTTATTTTTAGAAATCCTTAAGGATTCACCAATTTAAAGGAAGATGCATTTCTTTCTAGATCAAATTTATTTTTCAAAGAATGCTAGCTCATTTGAAAGTGAAGTTCCTTTTAAGATTTACACCATTAAAAACATTTTTCTTCTTATTTAAGATATAGAATTCCAAATATAATTACAAGTAATTCATATAAATGTAAAAAATAATTTTTCAATCCTTGAAAATCATGCACTAAAAACAGTTTGCATAGTTAATGATTACTTGAATTACAATAAAAGAAAATTTCCACAATATATAAATGATTCCAAAAAATCATAACATAAATAATCAAGCAATAGCATGGAAATATTGTTTGGAGTTTTACCAATTACCTTACCCTTGGGGTTGTTCCAAAGTGTGATACTTCCTTCCTAATCCTTGATTGTAGAAGATGCCATTAAGTACCCTTACAAGAAAAGGTTGCATATTCTTCTTTTGGTACCCAAATTTTCTTGGGTCCATATAAGTTAGGCAATAGAACATAAGTTCCTTTTGGAACCCAAATCTTCTTTGACCTTACTTATTTTTAAATGGACAATCATGAATTGTGTCCTAGTCTCTTATAATAATTTCATTTAAAGGGTTGAACATCTCTTTCGATAAAGTGTTCATACAACAAATTTCTCTTTTTCAATAAATATGCATCTTTATAGTGAGGATTATATTCGAAGTCATTTTTTATAAAGACATTTCTTTGATTATCAAGCATAATACTCAAGTTCTCTTTTTCCTTGGTAAACTTTGCTAATATGTCATTTTGATCATTAATGATTTTCTTTAAAGACTCATTTTCGGAAACAGGATAAATTGATGACGACTCTTTAGAGAGTACACATTTCATTTCATTTTTCAATAACTCATTTTCAATTTGAATCTTTTCTAATTCTTGCACAAGATAATGATTTTCCTTTTTCAAAGAGTCATTTTCCATTTAAACTTTTTCATGACTTTAAAAGAGATCATGGTTTTCCTTTTTAAAAGAAGCACATTTCACAAGCATGTTTTCTACCATACCATGTAACTCTTTAAACGTGTCATGCAAATCATTATGCTCATCAACTAATTCATTATAAGAAGTTTCTAAATCAAAAGATTCATGATTAGAATTTACCTCATCTTCATTGGCCATAAGATAAAGATTAACCAACTCTTTAATGTTAATTGCTTCTTTGTTAAATCATGGAGAGCTATACTCTTCTTTTACATTGCATCACTTTCTTCACTATAAATGGATGAGTTAGTTCTACCAATAATATTTAAATGATTAGTAATGTTAGTAAAACTATAATGCAACTGATTCATGCTAGAGGGCTCATTTATATTTGATTCCTTATCATGACTTGATCCAACATAGGCTAATTCAAATAAGTCCCAAATTTCTTTACCCGTTTTACAAAAGATAATTTTATTGAACTCATTTTTGCTCAATGCACAATAAAGATAGCATATGGCTAAAGCATTACATTGAATTAATCTATGATCATTTTCATCCCATTTCCTTTTTGATTTGAGAATTTCATTTCCTTCAATAACTTTGATTGGGATATGACCACCATTTTCTATAACTTTCCATACATCAATATCAATACTTTTTAAAAAGACCCTCATTCTAATTTTCCAATAGATCTAATCATTTCCATCAAAATAAAGAGGTTTATCAATGGGTTGTCCTTCTAAGTGTGTGATACTACCATTGTTGGCCATAATCATACTCTAAGACGGTTAAGTCCTTCCATAGAGTTTAGGCTCTGATACTAATTGTTACCCAAGAATTGACTCTAAAAGGGGGAGTGAATAGAATCAATAGCCAATTTTCACAATTTATAGATTTACAATTTTTAATCAACCACTTAAGCAATTATGTAATAATCAAGATATGAAAGTAAACAATTAATAGCGCAATTATAAAAGAGAAAAGGGAAGAGAAATTACAAACAATGACTCGGCAATTTAAGCGAGGTTTGAAAGCTCCTACTCCTCGGCTCAAGACTCTTCTTGAGACTTCCCAATCCATTATGGCTTCTCCTTACGGGTGGAGAGCAAAAATTTACATGAAGCAACTCCTTGCTTCACCTTGCTAAGAGAACAACCTTCCCTTAGTCTTCTTTTGAGTCACACCAACCCTTTACAATAGATTGTACAAGAAATCTCTCAAAGATAGATGTACAAATTTCAGCTCACAATTAGAGTATTGATGAACATAAGTGAAGCTCAAATGCTATGAATGATATAAATGAGAAAAGTGATATAAGTGAAGAACATAAGCTTTTATGTACTTAATAGAAACTCCCAAGTGTATAATAGAGCAAATACTCCATGAAGATTCAAATAAAAACAAAAGCCCTTTGAATCCTTAGTAGAATCTCTCAAGATTAGTATATGTATGAATGAGAGAGATGAAGAGAAAATGTGAGAATAAAAGATCTCTTTAACGCCTAATAAGGTCTCTCAAGTGTTGGTTCTCTTGCATGCCCACAATCCAAACATTGTGTATTTATAGCCCCATTGAAAAGTATAGCCGTTTGGGGGCAATATGGTAAAGTCCCATGAGGTTAAATGGTCAAACTAGTCATTATTTCATATTCTGTCTCAATGTAGGTCGGCTAATGGTACATTTTTGGTCGGCTAAAAGTGCCTTGTCGGTCGGCCGAAACGATGACTCTCAGAATCCAAACTCTCTGTTTTCTTGTCGAAAGGTTGCCACATATTGGGCATTATCACCAGATGGCTAACCATTAGAAAATATGTGTTGACAGTTTTATTTTTAGTTTAGACATTCTGCCAGACTGTCTGCATACCTTATTTTCATTGAAAACATTTAAGTAAATGTTTTCCATTTACTTTAAGTTTACAATGTAAATAAAGAAGTACCTCCAATTTAGATTCAATAAAAAATATAAGAAAATTGAAATCCAACTAAATCAAAATGTAGAAATTCAGTTTTAGTACAAATTTGGATTTTTGACAGTTTTAGTAAAAATAAATCCTTATGTAGACCAATGTAGAATTGATGAAAAATCTAATTAAATCAGATTTGGCTATTTGAAGTGTAAGGAGTAATTATCGGGAAAAATTATTTTGAAATAATCATTATTTCAAAAATCCATTTTTCATAGTTAGCCATTTTTCATACTTAGCCAAAAAGACAGTTTTTCATCAGGTGCATACTAGGGTCCTAATGTCCTTTACCAAGGCATGGTAACAAAGGCTTCATAGATGAATAAATAAGTTCGAAGCCTTAACCTTTACTATCTAGAGACCAAAGTGAATCATGTAATAGATGTGCATGGTCCTAGCATTCTAGCACAAGTGTTGAGTTTTTTCAAAGTTTAAGTAAGCTTGAACTAATTCATTCTTTAGCAATGACTTCATACGTCAATTATATATGTGAATGAAGTGCATAGTTTATTGTTACTGGATATAGAAATATATGAATGATAATGATGATATGCATGATCCTATAGAGATGAGTTTCAAATGGATTCATAAATACTTTGACATTGAATCCTAAACACTCACCAATCTATCTACTCCTTTCTTCATGTTTTAGCCATGATCATTTATTCTCCGAGGTATCCTTGCTTCCTTACTTTCTATGAGTTGCTTGCTTATTCATTGTTGTTCAAACTATCTTTAGATGGACTTTACATTTGGTTCCTTACAATTGATAAGCACTGAAAAGTGCGCATTTAAACCCCTTAATTTTGAATGTTCAATGACTTTATTTTATCTTATTTTCTCGTTTTAGTACTAATTTATGTTTTTGTCTATTTTAGGTCAATAAGGTTCAAACGGGCTAATTTCGGTCCATTAAGGCTTTTTTGGAGTCAAACTAAGTCTTGGTGAGAACTGGAGCAAAAAGAGGCTGATGCTGAAAACTGTCTAGTTGGAACAATCGTGTGAACGATCGAACCAACTCTGAACGATCGAACCATACCTCCAAACGATCGAGCTCTGAACGATCACACTATTGGTTGGATAGATCAAACTGTTTGCAGAAGTTATAAAAAGCATATCTAAAGCTCATTTCAAACCAACTCGGGTTGTGCTTGAAAGGGGAGATCCTAAGGCCGAGTTCTCACATTTTTTGACTCTAAAAGCCTTGTATATAAGAGGGATTGAACCATTTTTGTAGGGAGATTCATATATTTACGTTGTAATTTCTATATTGTTGTAGTTTCTCTCTCTAGAAAGTTAGAGATTAGGGTTATAAGAAAATAGAGAAGTGGAGGCACATCTCAAGAACACATCTCTAGATCCACTGTGACAGCCCTGGTTTTTCAAGCCAGTGCGTCCTGTGATTAACTGAAGATTGACCCAATAACGAATCCGAATGCGGAAGCGAAAACAGAAAACAAGACTCTAAGAAGTCAAAGTGACCTTCCATGAGGTCGTGGAACTTAATAAGAACTGATGCGGAAACGAATGATCAGAAAAAGACCGAACAGGCCCCCAAGGGCAAAATGGTCATTTCTGAAAATATAAAATCGGGTGCTACCGAGCACACCACTAGAAATACAGCAAAAAATTAATCAAATTAGACCCAAGAATCACTTGATTCGGAGTCTGGATGAAGAAGATATGAAACATCAAAGTTTCAAAAAAACCAACTTTTGGGTTTAAAATCAGTGCGGCAATGGTATTTGACAAGGGGTAAAATGATCTTTTTAGATATAATTGGATGCAACCGTACATATCGTTGTATAGACCAGTAAAAACTAATAAACTTATAATCAAAAATCACTTGATTTGGAGTCGGGACGAAGAAGATATGAAGCCTCAAAGTTTCAAAAAAATATCAACTTTCCGGGTTCAAAATTCTATGCAGGAATAGTGTTTTGACAGCAAGCACCATTTGAATTTTTTTCTCGGAACGGAGGCTAAAAACGGATCCTTAAACGAGTTTTTCTGGAAAAACACGAAGAAGAAACCCCCCTTAAAATCATGATTTCTACCTAGCTGTATGGAAGGAAACCAAAAAAAAATGTTGTAGAGTCCCTAAAATGCCCCTTGAACAGCCTAGGTCAAGAGGGTCCAAAAAGCTGCTGAAGCTAAAAGGAAGTTCTGCTGTCCAAAACTGAGAGCAAAAACGGGCATGAAGATGACATTTTCTGGAAAAACACAAAAAGAAACCCCTCCCGAAATCGAGTTTTCTACCCGGCACGCAGAAGAAAATGAAAAAACACACTGTAAGATGCCCAAAATGCCCCTAGTTCAGTAAAAGGTCAAAAACTCAAAAAATGCAACTTTGCACCAAGTATGCATTTGGCCCTAAATGTATTTCTAGGTTGAAACAAATGTGCACGCAAGTGTAATAAATGATTCTAAGTGCGCAGGAATGGTCGGCGGCTATCGAGAAGCCCCGACTCAAAATCTGACCCCCTGACGGCCAAAAATGAGAAAAATAGACTTGAAATGGGAAATTTGAAATCCAAAAATATAAAATGGAGTCAAATTATCATTTGGCCCTTGGCCACACTTCAAACATGATTAATAAGACCCTACAGAAGAATAAAAATGGAATTTCCACGCCCAATGCAAACATGGTGAGCTAATGACTTAGCATTTTTCAATATTTTCATAATATTTCATGAAGTTAAAAGTTATATAAGGTACAAATTAGATGTTATTGGCCTATGGCTTCATCTCATACATGTTAAATACATTGTAAAGAGTATACTTATGTACATATTACATAATTGGAATCAAATCTACACATTTTGACAAATAAGGCTATAATGGCATTTCAAGCCAACATTTTCATGAAAATGATACTTCAAGTCTACGAAACTTCCATGGCATAGTGTGCATCCCAAATCAAGGTCCCTATACCTGAAAAATGTCCCCACTATGTGGATGAGTAACATAAAGCTACTCGTAGGAGATGAGCATGCATCAACCTAGCATTTTACAATTATATCCCCTTAAGGTGAAACATATCAAAGGGCTCATGCCACCTAACGTCTATTTGAAAATGAGACTCAGGGATCATCCTAAGCTACTCATGCAATTTAAAGTGAATAACGACACACAAGGATACATTCTTAAGTATACTAAGCATTGTTAAAACATGCTACATAATATACAAGAATACATTTCCAAGTATACTAAACCATATTAAGACAAGTCATGCAATGTCTAAGCATATGTACGCAAGTATACCTTTTATATGGAAATCTCATAAATCAAGTATGCAAACACAAGTATACTAAGCTAAAAGAGATACGCCTAAAACAAGTATACACGGCACAAGCATACTAAATGAAATTTAAACTCACGGAGCAAGTATATAAGTTTAAGTATACTAAATAGGATTCAAATATCCAAAGCAAGCATAAATTCTCAAGCTACAAGTAATCTATGATTAACAACTTGAAATTGAATGCGAAATCAAATAGTGAAAAGACTAGGACATGCGGCCGCTAGACCAAGCAAGTGTTTCCGGGCAATTACGACCCATAAGGCACTACCTAGTGCGCACATGCATAAGTTATTCCGGGCAATTACGACCCACAAGGTACTACCTAGTGCGCACTTATGACTTAGAAGACTCTTGTCTCCGTATTAGAGCCAAACCCTAGCCATCACGTGAAATATGTCCTTACAAGCTTCCAAAAATCAATAAGTTTAAAACTTATACTAAAATCAATAAGTTAGACCAAACTTATATCAAAATCAATAATGCATAAAACCATCTTCCATGCACAAATAAGGTTGAATCCACACAAACCATGTCTAATGATTCAAGTCTAAATAGCATATGACATGTCAAGTCTCCAATATGTAATTATACACAAAGCAAGAATATTTTACAACAATTGAGTCACATTACTATCCTAGGCCACAAGTACTAAATAAGCTTCAATTTAGTAACAAGCTTTCAAGGTAAACAATTGTATTATTCTAACAAGCTATATACCTACACAAGATATATTTAAACAAGCTTTACAAGTCAATGATATTCTATATCATGCTAAGTCCAATTACCATTTTAAGAGGCCCCAAGTACTAATTCTACATCCAATTAGTAATATGCTCACAAGGTAATTAATTTCACTACATTAAAAGGGATTTTCAACCTAACATGAAAAGTCTCTAGATTTCATATTAATCCCAAATAAACTCAAATTAATATATGTTAAGGGACATAGCATAGTCTTTATATATATTATACCCAAAATCAATTTAAGTGACTACAACACTTAAAAATAAAATTAATTAAGCTAATTAATTAATTTTCTCTAGATTTTCAAACATATCTAAATGTCCTCAATTTAATATATGTTAAAGAACTCACCAAGGCTTACTTTAATATCACATTACAAGTTGATTCCATGCTTGATACAACTAGGTGATTTAAACTTTCACAAAAGACAAATATTAAATAAAATTTTTGCAATTCTTATTCAAATAACCTCAATTTAATATATATCAACCACCATACCAAGGCCTAAATTTCTAAAATGCCACAATTTAATTTTAAGTTGCCTAGCATCATGAGAATAAAATCTTAAACAAAGAAAATAATTAAATTAAATTCTATAACTTGAACAAGGCATGCTCACAAGTTCTATATGCTCATATAACAATCAATACAACATTAATATAACCCTAAAACATCCCCTACCTTGATTTGAGATGAAGATCTCAAAAGCCCACCGAAAAAAAAGTGTTCCGAATCTGACGATACCGCGGAGTTTTGTCGGGGAAAACACGATCTACATGAACCCACAAGAAGCCCCATCAAAATCATAACTTGACTTCAAACTTGAACTCAAAATTTGGCCAAAAACGGGTTCTAATAAGGGGGAAAGATGCGCGTGGTCAAGATAAACACAAAACACGAAGGCACTTCGACTTTTTAACAAAGGGAAGAAGGTTCAAATGAAAGAAGAAGGGTGGAAGCCCCCTTGGGCTACCATAGCAGGTTCTGGTCGTGCATGGAGAGGGGAGAAGATGACTTTTTAATTTTAAGTCCGCCTATTTATAGAAAATCTCAAAAAGTGCCCCGAACGGGTCTTGCCGGGTCCGGAAAAGTAAAATTTGAGCAGACGTGCTCAAACGGTGAAACTCTGTGAACAAAAAAGATTCAAAATGAGAAAATATGAACAACAAAAGAAACAACATCAAAAACTAAGTTCCAAGCAGAGAGATATGCCCCGAACAAGTTCGGCGGCAACCGGGGCCAAAAACTTTGAAACTGGAGAAAAATGACCAAAAGGAAAATCCATGAGTACATAACTCGACGAAAAGTGAAAATGAATCCCATACGAGGATCCAGGATCAAAATGAGGCAATTTTGCAATAACTTTAATTAATTACACAATAGCCCTTCCAAAAAGTAAAAATTGCACTAATGGCCCAGAATGAAAATATCTCCCAAAAATATTTTCTTAAAAACCCCTAAAATAAAATATCTTCAAAAGATATTTATGAAAAATACCCCAAGAAAAGAAAATAATTCTAAAGAACTTTGCATCCATGCCCCTATGGACACCGGGAGCAACCAGAGTACTTTCTTGCAAAAGTAGAGATACGTATTTCGTGAAAACCACTTAGAATGAAGATACGTGAAGTCAAAAAATAAATCCAAACACAAAGAGTGAGGTTACGCCAACAAAGTGACAAACGGGGAAAAGACAAAATAGGGAAAATGACAAAATAGGGAAAAGGACGAAAAGTGAATAGTGTCGAAAAACGAAAAATATGGAAATGACTCAATCCTCAAAGAAAGTTGTCAATCCAAAGGAAAGAGTCTCAGAAACCATTTTCGAGCAATCGAGACGATACTAAGCGACAAGAAACTGAACTCAGAAAGGAAATTTCAACGAAAAAAATTTATCCGTGAAATTATGAGGAAAAAGAAAAGGAAGGAAATGACCGGGTCATTACATCCACATACTCTCTATCTCTTGAGCTTCAAAGAAGAAGAAGAAGAAGAAGAGGAAGAAGAAGATGGAGTCATGTTTGGAGCTTGCCCTTGAGGGTTTTATGACCACATCCACCTCCTCCATGATTGGCTAGGCTCTTGACTTAGGGCTTGGATGAGCCCTAAGTCTTGTGTATCTAAGCCCTTGTATTTCTATTTTTGGGGATATATATATTGTTGTGATTAGTGGTTAGCCTTGTGACTGTTGATTTAATTCTTCCTAGTGATTCTCTATTTTAATTACATGTTGTCTTGTGTGTGATTATTGGGAATTGATCTCTACACTTGATTCTCTATGTTGGTTACATTTTATTTGTGATTAATTAAGGATTTAGTGATAGCGAAGCATGGTTTTCATTGAATGGGTTTCTAAATTAATTTGATGGATTATGCTTACACTTGATGGGTTGATCTACAATTTAATTCATGTTTGTAGGTAGGTAGACAATCTTTGCTTGGTTTGATACTCCACACTTATTATTGCAAATTCCATGATTCTCTATATTGATGTGTGCTCTCATTAGATACATTTGTTAATTAATTAATGGATTATGCCTTTGTCTTGGTGGGTTGTTCTACATTTACTTTACTTGTTGGTTAGGTAGATAATTCACTCTTGCATTAGATAGTTCACACTTTTACATGCAAATTATGTTTATGTTTATGGCCACATCTAGATTATAACAATGTATTCCCCATTAATGGAAAGCAAGTAGTTAATTACATGAGCTTAGTAGTGATTCCAACACCCTAAAACCTCTCTTCATATTTCTTAAATCCCCATCTCTCACTAGTTTACTTTAATTGCATTTTAATTTAATTATTTTCTAGAGTAATCAACCAACCTAACCCTTCTTTGTAATCTTTTGATACGCTAGAGTCGAAGTTAAATTCTACCACGTATAATCCCTGCGGACGATCTCTACTCGCTATACTTTATTAGTTGTAGTAATGGTTTTATAAATGTAAATTTGACTTTTAAAGGCTTCCTAAACCACAATCATATTTTGACCTTGCGAAACAACCCTCGTATTACAAAGTTCATTCTAAACACTTAGAAAGGGGCTCGTCAAATTTTGGCGCCGTTGCTGGGGATTAACGGTTTTGTTGGAATTAAACTAGAAAATAGTGTTCATTTGATTGCTTCTATTTTTATTTTACTTTCTTTTGTATATTCTTTTCTCATTCTTGATATTATTTGTCAATTAGGTACTTGACTACAAGGAAGGCAAATATTGGATCTTAAAGCAATCATTGGAGCTTAAAGCTTGCATTGGAATTTGAAGTTGCTTAATTACCTTTGTAAGCATTACTTAAAAATCTTGTAGGTTAATTGTTTCACTTCTTTGCATGCTTGTGAGAGCCCTTGTTAAGGCTAATTAAATTGTTTTATCTTTGTCCAAGCATTGGCCCGTGTGGAGGCCAATATTTTCTTGCATTTGGATTTTAATTGTGAATGGCGGAATTGTTTGATCCAAGTTTGGGGGAAAATTACATTCCTTTACCTTATACTTCTCCATTATATTTTAATTCTTATGGGATTGAGTCCAATGTTCAACATACATCATTTTATTTTGGACTTGATCACTCATAAGATCATTCTTATGGCTATTGCTCTCCCCCACCATTTTATGATGAACCAACTCCAGCACCTTCTAGGTACTCACCCGAATTTCAAGAAAAAATGTTAGTTTTACTTGATGTGCTTAATTCACAAACTTGACTTATTCTTTCACATTCTCAAATCTTTGCCAAGCTTGAAGCTCAAGTTGAACAAATTGCAAGTACTCTTTCTCACCAAGAGGAGGAAGAAGAGGCAAATGAAAAAATGGCAAGAACTTCAATTCATATAGATGAGGATGATGAGAGCGGAGAGGAAGAAGTAGCAAGTGAGATAATGCCTAGCACTCTATCTTGTATAGAGGAGGAAGTGGCAAGTGAGTTAATGGCTAATCCAATAGAGCATAACATGATTAATAAGGACTTTCCTTGTTTTGATCATGATTTTATCTCGGCCATTGCTACTTTAGAGAGTGAGGAGACGGTGACCACTGTAGAGGTAGGAGAGGAGGAGGAGGAACTTGTTGAAGAGAACCTTCTTTCTATTATCTCCAAAGACCCTCTTGAGACATGCCTTTTTGAAATGTATAAAAATTGTGGTTTTAACCTAGAAAGCTCCAAAAATGAAGTGAACTCTCTAATGGACTCCTTAGCTAACTTGGAAAGTGAGAAGATAGTGATCATTAAGGAAGAGAAAGGGGATGAAGAGAGTGTAATTCCAATTAATCCAATTGACTCATTGAAAGACTTTGCCTTGCCAAGTGCAAGGCCATTCATTATTGACTTTATTTTCAAGGCTGTGGATGAAAAGAAACAAATTGCATCTTTCGTAATTTCTTTTCAAGTCATTCTTTTGGAGGATGTGTGTATTGTTGTAAGTGAGGCATTAAATGAGAAAAGTGATAAAATGATCAATAAGGATGTTTCATATTTAGTTTTTGATTATTTTGATTAGTAAGTTGACCAAACGTCTTGCTAGAGACGTTAAACACTAGTTTTCGTAGAGTTTTAAAACTCTATTCCTCCCTCATTTCTTTTTATTTTTTGTTCTTGTGTACATTCCTAAATCTATTTTTCAATCAACATTCTTGTTACCATCATTGGGGCTTAACGTAGGATTTTCTGCACTTTCAGCTCAAAATTAGGCATTTAGTGCCAATTCGATCGATCCTAAGTGTACCTTCGATCAATCGAACATCTCTGCAGATTTTCATGTCTTTGTCCAATCGTTCGTGATTCTCTGCAGATTTTTAGGTCTCTGTCCATCGTTCGAACTTATTATTCGATCGTTCCAAGTGCACTTCGATCAATCCGGTTGTCCTTGTGATCGATCTCACTTCCATACTTAGAAAAAATTTCGAAGCTCTGCAAATTTCATGCCTCTGTCCCATCAAGCGAGCATAGAGATCGATCATGGTATGATCGATCCAAGTCAGGATCGATCATAGCTTTGCCCCATTGACCTTTTGACTTTTTCCTTTTTCTATTTTTATTTTATTTTACTTTTCATTTTCTTTTACTTTTGTTATTTTCTTTTATTTTATTTGGTTACTTTTCTCTTGTGAAAAAAAAAAAAAAAATTATTTCTTTACATTCTTTATTTCCTTGCATTTTTACTTCTTGCATTTTTATTTTACTTACATTTTATCTTTGTTTATGTACATACATGTTATGTTTTAAAAAGAAAAAAAAAAGACGGTTTTTCAAAGTAACATTCCATCTTCCTAGAGACGTTAAACTTAGCACCCACATGACACATTGTGTCTTTTATCTCTTGTATAGTCCATGTTTATTTTCATTTTTATTTCTTTATTTTCTTACATTTTGTTTCATTGTACATACTTTCATAAAAAGAAAAATATAAAAACTTTTCACCATTGTGCCCTTATGTGTAGTCATGCGTACTTTCATGTTTTAGCTAGGGCTTGATCTCATATCTCTCTTTCATCTTGTATTATATTGCCTTAGAATGCATGATTTGATTATTCTTATCCCATTTGATGTGAATTTGCTAGTGTGGTTATTCAAATAGGTTGTTGATTCCAAGTTTGGGGGAGACCATTTTCATATTGAATCATTGCCGGGCTTCATGTTTCCGCCACCACGGTATATTTTTTCCATCTTTTCCATTGTTCTCATTGCACATTGAGGACAATGTGCGGATTAAGTTTGGGGATAATGTGCATTCTTTGCATTTAATTCAAGGTTTTGAGCATGCCTTGTGTATTTATGAGATTTTCTATAATTGGTTCATGTTAGCTATGATTTTGATCTTTTGAGGACTATATTGCTTAAAATTTAAAAATTGCTTGACTTGAGAGTCCAATACTCCTTGTATGCCTTGTGGATGCCATTTAGGAGTAAATTTTTTGAAAGATTGATATCTTGCTTGCACTTGTGGTCCACATCATCTTGATTTTGTGATTGTTTTTAGATTCACTCTAGGATTTTACACTAGCATAAGCGCAGACTAGCATTCATTTGTGGGGTACATGCTTTGTTGATTATTGATTTGGTTATATCCTAATTGAGTTAGTAGTGCATTGAAAGTTTTCATTCTTAATAAAGGTAGATAGCAAACCCTTTTCACTAAGTAGCCGGGATTCTAGCCTTATTAAGCATTGAATTTCTCACGCTGAAAGGTGGAGGGCCCAAACTCTAGGTTAAAAAAAAAAAAAAAAAGTAAAAAAAGGTTGTTGTAAAAGCAAATAAAAAAGTGAGGATTTCTCCCAAAAGGGTGAGAAGTGGGAAATGATTAAATGGAGGTTATTTTAATTTGTAGCCTAGTTAAGTTGAGCTTGTAAGTCCTTAGGGGTGTTTTAACACCTAATGCCCTAAAGCCGTCCGGTTTAGGAGTCATTGACCTAACGCTCGACCTCATGGATTGCTAAAAAACTTAATAGATCAACACATTGCACCATGCTTCCATCTTTGATCCTCTAGGTTAGTAAAAAAAAAAATCAAGTGAAAATAATTAATAAGCGCACCTAGTTGAATAAAGTTTTAATAAAAGGTCCATTCTTTGTCTTAATGATAGGTACTAGATTTGTGTGCTAGTTTGAGGCTGGATGTGATCATTTCTTTAGTTGACTTAGATAGCAATATATTTGATATCAGTTCACTTAAAAAGGATTCTAGAGTTAGTTTGATTTATATGATCATTGTCTTTATGTGTGGAGGATCATACTTGCTTGCTTGAAGTTGAAATTTTAGGAGATTGCTTAGAAATGGTTGAAAAATTGCATACTTGAGGTAGTTTTCTCCTAATGCTTGTTTGGAATATTGGTGCCTCTTTAGTGAGAAAGAGCTTAATGTTTGTGGGTATCATTTCTGGAAACCCTCACGAGACTTCACTCGTTACTGGGGGTAACCTGGGGGTTTAAAAGGCTTGTTGCATATGCTAAATGCAACCGTGTTCCCTACGATTTATTGCTATCCATTTATTGCTTTCTAGTTCATAGTTGTATAGTTGTTCATTTCTTTATTTTATTCGTAGTTCATTGCTAGGGAATAGCAATATTTAAGTTTGGGGTTGTGATAAGCGCTGAAAAATGCGCATTTAAATCTTTTAATGTTGAATGTTCTAGGACCTTATTTTATCTTATTTTTCGATTTTAGTACTAATTTATGTTTTTGTCTATTTTTAGGTCAATAAGGTTCAAACGGGCTAATTTTGGTCCATTAAGGCCTTTTTGGAGTCAAACTAAGTCTTGGTGAGAAGCTGGAGTAAAAGGCTGATGCTAAAACCTACCTAGTTGGAATAATCGTGTGAACAATCAAACTCTGAATGATCAAACCATACCTCTGAATGATCGAGCTCAGAATGATCACACCATACCTCTGAACGATCACACTGTTGGTTGGATCAATCGAACTGTTCGCAGAAGTTATAAAAAAATAGATCTAAAGCTCATTTCGAACCAATTCGGGTTGTGCTTGAAAGAGGGGATCCTAAGACCGAGTTATCACATTTTTGGGCTCTAAAAGCCTTGTATATAAGAGGGATTGAACCATTTTTGTAGAGAGATTCATATATTTACATTGTAATTTCTATATTGTTGTAGTTTCTCTCTCTAGAAAGTTAGAGATTAGGGTTAGAAGAAAAGACGGAAGTGGAGGCACATCTCAAGAACACATCTCTAGATCCACATACTCTCTATCTCTTAAGCTTCAAAGAAGAAGAATAAGAGGAGGAATAAGAAGATAGAGCCATGTTTGGAGTTTGCCCTCGAGGGTTTCATGACCACATCCATCTCCTCCATGATTGGCTAGGCTCTTCACTTAGGGCTTGGATAAGCCCTAAGTCTTGTGTAATCTAAACCCTTATATTTCTATATTTGGGGATATATATATATATATATATATATATATATATATATATATATATTGTTGTGATTAGTGGTTAGCCTTGTGATTGTTGATTTAATTCTTCCTAGTGATTCTCTATTTTAATTACATGTTGTCTTATATATGATTATTTGGGAATAGATCTCTACCCTAGATTCTCTATGTTGGTCTAATGTCTATGTGTGATTAATTAAGGATTTAGTGATGGCTAAGCATAGTTTTCATTGAATGGATTTGTAAACTAATTTGATGGATTATGCTTACATTTGATGGGTTGTTCTACAATTTAATTCATGTTTGTAGGTAGGTAGACAATCTTTGCTTGGTTTGATACTCCATACTTATTATTGCAAATTCCATGATTCTCTAGATCGATGTGTGCTCTCATTAGATACATTTGTTAATTAATTGATGGATTATGTCTTTGTCTTGGTAGGTTGTTCTACACTTAGTTGACTTGTTGGTTAGGTAGACAATTCACTCTTGCATTAGATAGTTCACACTTTTACATACAAATTATGTTTATGTTTATAGCCACATCTAAATTGCAACAATGTATTCCCCATTAATGGAGAGCAAGTGGTTAATTACATGAGCTTAGTGGTGATTCCAACACCCTAAGATCTCTCTTCATATCTCTTAAATCCCTATCTCTCACTAGTTTACTTTAATTGCATTTTAATTTAATTATTTTCTAGAGTAATCAACCAACCCAACCCTTCTTTGCAATCTTTTGATACGCTAGAGTCGAAGTTAAATTCCAACATATATAATCCCTGTGGATGATCCCTATTCGCTATACTTCATTAGTTGTAGTAGTGGTTTTATAAATGTAAATTTGACTTTTAAAGGCTTCCTAAACCACAATCATATTTTGACCTTGCGAGGCGACCTCTCGAATTACAAAGTTTGTTTTCTAAACACTTAGAAAGGGGCTCGTCAACAACTTCATGTCTTCTTTGTATCCATTGCTTTACTTGATGTGATCTTGAATAATGGAATATTTGGAATGATCTTTATGATCTTCATTGATGTTCTTCTTTGAATGTAAATCATCTGTAACACTCAATGTGAACATTAGTCCTTAAACACCATTAATGATTTGTTATCGTCAAAACATCTAGATTGTCTTTGGATGAACCCTTATTGTCAACATATTTAATTGAATTTCATCATTAGTTTAATCAACCAATCAACAACTTTTCAATCTCACGCTCATTAATACTAAGTTCATTCCAAGCCTAAAATCCCAGTGGACGATCCCTACTTGCTATACTCACATATAGTTGTGTAGTGGCTTTTATAAATTTAAAAGTTGGTGTTCTCAATTGCCACATTTATTCATCTATTTTGTTGTACCTCCGGGAGCACATCAGTTCCAGAGGGTGTTGATTGTTGTTTTGGGCTGCATAACCACTCTTATTCTTTGTGGATGCTTGATTATTGTTATTGTTCATACTTTTTATTGTATTTAGTTAGCTGTGAGAGCTTGTAAGGTCCAAGCAACATTGTAATAGGGCTGCTATGTGTGTACTGCTATATATATGCTGTGATAAGGTCTTTTAGGGTTAATGTATTGTGAGAAAAAGTTGCATTGAGAGCTGCAGCTGTCAAACCTCGAGCATTCAATGTTAATAAAGTTTTTCCTGACTATTTGATGATGTTCCATGCATGAAAAACCTGATGAATCAACTTTTGTGAATGTGCTTAGTGCTGAGATGAGGCTGCTGTCAAAATTACTGATGCAACGGCTGGATTGAGTAGTGATTTTATGTTCCAAGTTGCTTTGGTCATTTTTAAGGGCTGTCATAGGTATAATCAAGTTATTTACTCTTGCTCAGTGCTTTGTTTTGGTCAAAATCTTGCTGGAACTAATTTTGAATCTCTAGACCATCATTCAAGCCTAATTTTTATTTCTATCTAAGATTTAAGTACAAAATGATTAAGACTAGCTATTTAATGGATTATTTTCTTGCTAACAAGTTTTGTTTGGTGAATTAAAGCTATTAAAATTGGTTACAGAACATTATATTGGTAGCTGAGTTATTGACCTTGCTGAAACCTTAAATCAGTGCTGTTGTGTGGTTATGTAAGCACTGTAATTGAAATTTTGTGAACACTCATGCTATACTTGATTATACAAAGTTATGAACTTGAGTACTACAGTAAATGAGGACTGAATGAGATGCCAGTGAATTGATCTCAAGAGGAATTTCCCATTTTACCCCTCAAACCCTAAGTACAGCAAATTGATGTTTTGAGGCAGGAAATTGAAATTCTGTGTTGTCCAGCTTATTATTTATTGTTGTGAATACCTTCTTGTGATTATCTACATCTATAATGGTGTGTGTGGTGAGCTAGGAGAGCTTATTTGGTCCAAACATGGTTGCTTAGGACAGGGGGAGTGCTTATATGCACTATGGTGTGCTAGTCTATGTATTGGTTATGAAAACTAGTGTCTCTTCTTGTACTTGGGTGTGTATAGAGAGTGAGACAGCTGAGTGTGTAATAAGATACATACGTCTAGTTGTGGACTTTATATTGGCTGAGGCCAAGACCAAGGGTTTCCCTAGTTTAGAGGGTTTTCTTGTAATTCCTGTTGCACTAATCTTTAATTACTATTTGATTTTTTGTTAGGACTTAAACATTGCAAAGGTTTTAACCAATTCACCCCCCTCTTGGTTCAACAATTGGTATCAGAGCCTTGGCCTACATTATAAGGTTCTAATAAGCCTGCAGTTGATCTTAACTATGGATGAAGGTTTAGTTATCAATAAAGTTCCAGGGTTTAAAGGTTCAAACAATGATTCTTGGAAGACCAGAATGGAAGTTTTCCTAATGTCTCAATCTTATAATGTTTGGTATGCCACTCTATATGGTGTTGTTATTCTCAATCCTGAAAATCCCTCTGCTGAAGACAAGCTAGTTATAGCTAATGATGGAAGGGCAAAACATGTTTTATTTTGTGCTTTGAAGCAACAAGAGTTTACCAAAGTTAAAAATTGCAAGACAGCCAAGGAAATGTGGGATTCTCTTCAAACAGCTCATGAAGGAAACAACGTGATCAAAGACAACAAAATTTAACTATTCAGGGTCCAATATGAAATCTGTAAAATGGAAGAAAAGGAAACTATGGTTAAGTACTTGTTCAGGATTAATGATCTTGTCAACAATATGAAATCTCTTAGTGAAGATATTAAAGACTCTGAAGTTTGCAAGAAGATTCTCAGATCCCTCACCTCTAGATTTAATGCTAAGGTTACTATTCTAGAAGACAAGGATTTAACTAACATGAAGATTGATGACCTTCAAGCTTCATTTACAGCTTATGAGATGAGGATTGGTCCTCCAATCTCACATAGAAGAGAATCTACACTCAAAGCTAAGGAGGTTGTTGAGAAGGTTGATGCAAAATCTGAAGATGATCTTGAAGATGATTAAGTGGCTTATCTTGCTAAGAAATCAGAAAGTTCAGATTAAAAAAGAAATCTTAGCTGCATAATCTAACATGTTATGGTTGTGGTAAACCTGGACATGTGGTATCTAACTGTCCTAATTCAAAGGGGCAACATCAAAGGAAGTATGAAGGACAGAATAACAAAGGAAGGTTTGGAAAGAAGGCTCTGATAACTAACTGGGTGGTGGGTCACTATGTCTACAAATTATAATCAACCCCTGTAATAGCACAAATCATTATAAAATAGGGCTATCATAGGGGTAAGTCAAACCACAAGGACTGCAAGTTTATGGCAACCAAGGTCTTTAAAATCACTTTATTTGATGAAAGAGGTGTAGAGTTTGGTTTTGCTTGTCACTTAGAAACTAGAATTGAAAATTGCATAAAACAATAAATTTAAGGAATTTAAGGGGAAAAAAACTTAGGTAGAGAGGACTAAGGAAGTGAATCAACTACCAACCCTATAAACATGCTATCTTGTGATTAATTTGGGAAACAACTTAGATATATGGCAATGATATCTAGCAATACAAGATTATTGCATTATCTTCAAGAAGTTCATAGCATCAAGAATTAAGTATAATCCCTCAAAGTTCCACATGTTTGAACTATCTAAATTAGAGTGTAGCTATGACATGCTCACTAAGCTAGGGACTATCAAACCCCTCAATAACTATGGTAATAACACATAGAGTCAAGAATCAAGAGTAATCCATCAAAAGAAGTCCCTAAGCTATGGACAAGTCTTATACAACATGCCAATAAAAACCATTTCACAATCTCATTTCCATTCTCACTATGGAAATACAAGCCATACAATCATAAGAAAATATAACCTAAGATAAGATAATAGATTCAACATAATCATTTATAGAGATTAAACTCCATTCAATCAAGTTTAGTGCTCTAGATTATGAAACTACCATATACATACTTCATTCCCCAAATTAAACAAAACTAAAGCATGCTTACAAAGAAGGGCTTCATCACCTCCCTAGAAAGGGAGTTAGTTACCCATAGAAGCAAGGGAGGAAGAGGTTGAGAGGATCAGCCCCTCCATTTTCACCCTAGAAGCAAGCTCCAACCCAAGCTCTCAATAATATAATATTTCTCTCTCTAGAAAAACTTATAATGTTGGATATCTCTTCACAACCATTCAAACCCTTTTTATGAGCCAAAAATCCTCCCAAAATCAATTAATCTCGTGGTTAGAAATCCCTAGAATAGTGCAGAGCCATTCATTTAGTCAAGGGGACAACATTGAGCAAAACAATGGAATTGGTGACCTACTGTCTGTAGCTTGGAGGGCGCCTGCGAGGTGTTAAGGGGACTTCCATGCACTGGCAAAGGGCATCCATGGCTCTCATGATAGCAAATGGCGGGGGCCCATAATGCATGGACGGGCCACACCAAATTTGAAACCTACTGGACAAATTGGCGGGCACTTGCAGTGCATGGCGAGGCCCCGCAATGCTCCTGGGCTCAAATCTCCTTCTTGAAATGACTTTGTCCTGGCCCGATAATGCTAGTTTCCTTCTTGGCATGATGCAGAGAATGCCATGAGTTCAATGGCACGAATTAGCTTTGCAAACTGGAGATCCCCGGCCCGGCATGCTTTGATCTTCAAGAACTCATCAAAACATCATTCTTATTCCTTTTTGGGAAACAAACCAAAAAATAAACAAAGACATGCAAATAAAGATAACCTAAACAATAGAACCAACTAATAGACTTAACTAATGCAAATAAGAGTGCTTGAATATACAATATTTGGCACTTATCATATCCCCAAACTTACATTTTGCTAGTCCCATAGCAAAACCAAAATAAATACTTAATGAATTGACAACAATTGGAATGCTACCCAAAAGTATCAATCATGGTGCACGAAGATGCACAAGGCTCATTTGCAACTTAGAACAGAGAACATTGGAGATGGAATCATTACGAAGACTACCTTGTGTATAAGAAGCCTTGATATAACAAAATGGCCAAACATATTTCAATTCTCATGAATCAACATCATAGTCCATATAAATACTTCAATTTTCATATCTATAAAAGAAATCATCTCTAGCTTCATTTAAAGTGAACCGGATTCCCAATATGTGGCTTTTACCCTTTTTTCCCATTTCAAGTACACAAGTCTTCAAATCATTGAATTTCCCTTTTAAATGAGGCCTCTAAGTCATGAATTTATTCAAAATACAACTTTTGTTGTTGTTATTTATTATTATTTTTTTTTTATGGCCGTGCAATGTCAAAGTCCCTTAAGCTTTCTAACTAACCCATGTAGCAAGTGTTAGGCCAGCAACTCCCAAACCGGATGGCTTTAGGGTGCTAAGTGTAAGGACACTCCAAAGGCTTAATAACTCAAATTAGCAAGGCTACGAACTCAAACTAACCATATTTATTTATTTATTTTTAATTTTTTGTGAATGACCATGCAATGTCTATGTCCCTTAAGCTTTCTAACTAACCCATGTAGCAAGTGTTAGGCCAACAACTCCCAAATTGGATGGCTTTAGGGTGCTAAGTGTAAGGACAATCCAAAGGCTTAATAACTCGAGTTAGCAAGGCTACGAACTTCAGCTAGTCAATTTTTTTTTTTAATAAGTTTCATGCCAAAGGTATCCATTCATTAGGGTCATCAATTCAAATCAACTAAGTCATGGTCAAGGTAAATTAAGTTGCATGCCTCACAATTAAGTTTCTGGTGTGCATCTGTAAAAGTGTGAAGCATAGAAGAGAATAAAATCTGACGAAAATCTAATTGAAGCATTTATACAAACTAATTTGAATCAATATGATCATTTTAGATTTTTCTTTATTTCAAAACTATCATTTGCCTCTATACACAAAGTATTAAATACATGGTTCAGTCTCTAACAAGTTCCAAGATTACAAGATCCTTACTTCCCAAAAATTATTTTATCAATTTACATGAACAATTTTTGCACATGCAAACAAAAATGCATACCAAAATCAAAGATTCATACCAAAATGATACCCCCAAACTTGAATGTCACATTGCCCTCAATGTGAGAAGACAAAGAATGAAAAATGAAAAATAGAGAGGGTAAAAAGAGCAATAATACCGAGTAGGAAGAAAATTTGTGGCGTTGTAACAATATGCCACCATGTGAATTCCAAAAGCCACGCCCCCAAACTTGAATCTAAAAACCTGTCAACAATACAAATATATACAATAAATAGGATACAGAACATAAAAAGAGATAAAAAATAACCAACTGCAATTATATTTAACCAAAAACCGAGTATCCATGCAATATAGCAAAAAAAATTGCAATTATAAGTTCAAAATAAGAACTGAAAGGAATGCCAAATGCATCCCAAAGTAAAGTAAAAGAGTACTACTGAAAATGAAAATGGGAACTGAAAGTAGAATCATCGGAGTAGAGGATAAGCCACCGGCGCCGCCTGGGGCTTGGTCAATCAAACATTGTAGCATGGCCTACAAGACTTGCTGCCCCTCCTCAGTCTCTTTACGAAAATCCGTAAGGGTGCCCTCCATGGTCTCAACTCGTAGCTACAGTGTGTCAAGACAGGTGCTGAGAGAATCATAATCGGCACGGGACATAACAGGTGGAGGCGGCGCAACCGGTGCAGGAGCAGCCTGTGCAGGAGCAATAGGGACATCAGCACCCCCCCCCCCAATCTAGCACACCACCAATGCGTGCTTACCGAGATGTTTTAAACTGGACGGTGTTTGACTTCCATGCACCGAGATCATAAAAATATACCTCAGTATTCTACTCCTCATTTCGGGGTGCCTTGAACTTTTTGTTCTTGAGCAGCTTGGTAACCAAGTATGGGAAAGGAAGCACCCAAGTCAGTGCATTATCCGACAGCGCAATGAATTAATCATTGTAGACCTTGAGAAGTTAGTCCCAAATAAGCTGCGGAACACAAAACCATTACCCCTTCTCAGCTGCATAAAGGGTGTTCAGAAAAACGCCCTTACGTTCAGAGTGCTTGGGGACTAGGAGAACATTTTTGGCGAGGACAGAGTCCAAGAACCACAGCCGGCATGGAAGATAGGACTTGTTTGTGCTTGTTTTATGACTGCCGGTATAATTGTTGTGGCATATCTCATGGACAATTTCTGACAAGGTCACATCCTCAGGGAAAGCACCGTAGAGAGGTTGGAGGTCCTCATCCAAAGGAGATGCCAACGGACACTCCAAGGCCGTGGCAAGGTCATCAATGGTGAATGCAAAAGGCTCGCCATCAATGGTTGTCCTAATCACTTCTGGCTCTATGCATGAATAAAACATGTTAGAGTAGAATCGGCAGACTAAATGCAGATAGAATGCCGAGGTGCATGGCTTGAATAGAGCTTTTAGGCTATGGTCCTTTAACTCTTTGACCGACCAAGCCGTCTCTGGATTTTCCTTAAACTCGTCTTTAATGACAAATTTGGCTTCGATTTCAATTGGCCACTCAGCCCAATTTGGAGTGGGAGTGTCCTCGGATGGTCATTCAGAGGAGCGAGCATGCTTGGAGGAAGTTTTGGGAGCCATTTGGAAGAGGGAGTTGGCTTAGGCAATTTGTCGAACACCTGGTGTGCAAGACAAAAAGGAAAAGAGCCAAGGGATGATTAGAGATGAGAAAACTCAAAAATTTTGATCCTGCAATCAAGATATACTAGCCCCAAACACATACTACACCTCTACACAATCAATCCCATCCGCCATTAATCCAAAAAAAAAAAAAAAAAAATAAGAGATAGAAACTTACCCAAAGTGAAGAAACCAAAGGCCCATTCTTGGTGCGAAATAGTGGTGATTTGGATGAGAGATTGATGGAGATGGAAAATGGCTGGAGATGGAAGAAGATGAGATGGAATAGAGAAAGAATGGAAGGAGAGGAAGAAGGGTTTGGGAAGGAGACAGTGAGGGTCGGCTGTAGGATGAGAGAGAGAGTTATAGGATTTGAATGGGCCTCGGAATGGGGCATTTTAATGAAGGCCCAAAGCTTAGCGGGTGCCCGCAAGATGCCAAGGCATGGCATAGGCCAAGCCTGGCATGCAGCTGCGGCACCTAGTGGCACTCGACGGGCCCCCGCAAGAATTGGCGGGAGGCCACCAAATTGGCTAGGAATTATTTTTTCATTTTGGCCGAACAAAGGACATGCCGGGATCCAAAAAATTGTCAATTAGAAACTTAAGCTCCTATGGACCCTAGATACCTTGTATAACCCTCGGAATGGGAATCGAAGCTCATTTGCAAAAGCACTAATTTTGGGGTCCGAATTTCCCGTGATTTTTTGGATTTTTCGAAAAAATTGCTTAAAAAACCTTGAAAAATTCTGAAAATGGTATCGAGACCTTAAAATGACTAAGTAAGCCTAAAAAAACTTTTGGAATACAATTTGAGATAGTTCCAGAAAAGGGCAAATTTTGGCTATACTTAGCTATTTTCCGAAAAAAATTTTGGCTAAGGCAACTTGGAAGAGGGAAGCTTTGGAGTTAAAAGACTTGCTTCCCAAGAGTGCTAAATTTAATGTCGATAACTAGACGAACCATGATTTCGCATCAGTCCTCATAAATTGGGTCCGTTAATAGAACTTTTTCCACTTTTCGAAGCGGGACGATGCCATTAACATAAGGCTTAAGCCGTTGGCCATTAACCTTAAAGAGAGATCCATCGGTAGGATCATCAAGTTCAACGGCACCATGAGGAAAGACAGATGAGATAACATATGGACCATCCCACGGTGAACGGAGTTTACTGGGAAAGAGTCACAGCCAAGAATTGAAAAGCCAAACTTTCTGTCCGGGGGCAAGAGACTTGTTAACAATGTGCTTGTTATGAAATGTTTTAGTCTTTGCCTTATAAATTTTGCGCTTTCATATGCATCATTTCGAATTTTCTCAAGCTCATTAAGCTGCAATTTGCGAGTAGAACTGGCTTGCTTAAGATCAAAGTTGAACCATTTTATGGCCCGAAAAGCTCGATGCTCTAACTCTAACGGAAGATGACAAGCTTTACCAAAGACAAGTCGATATGGTGACATGCCAATGGGCGTCTTATACGTTGTCTGGTAGACCCAGAGCACATCGTTTAGTCTTAATGATCAATCTTTACGGTCCGGTCGAACTATTTTTTCCAGAATATGCTTGATCTCACGATTAGATACTTCCACTTGACCACTCGTTTAAGGGTGGTAAAGTGTGGCAACCTTGTGAATGACGGAGTATTTAAGAAGGACGGATTTGAGATAGCGATTTCAAAAATAAGATCCTCCGTCACTGATGAGGGCTCTTGGCGTACCAAATTGACTGAAGATGTTCGATTGAATGAACTTGACAACAACTTTATGATCGTTGGTTTTCGTAGCTTTAGCCTTAACCCATTTAGACACGTAATCCACCGCTACGAGAATATACTTATAGCCATAAGAGGATGGAAACAGTCCCATGAAGTCAATTCCCCATACATCAAAAAATTTTATGATTAAAATGGGGGTAAGGGGCATCGTGTCTCTTCTGGACATGGATCCGAGCTTTTGGCAATGCTCACACGACTTGCAGAAATTGTAAGCATCCTAAAACAAAGAGGGAAAATAAAATCCGCTTTGAAGAAATTTATCAGCAATTTTCTTGGCACTGAAGTGGCCTCCATATGCAAGAGTGTGGCAGAAATTTAGGACACTTGAAAATTTAGTTTCGGGAATGCATCGCCGGATGATTTGGTCCGGGCAATACTTAAATAATTCTAGATCTTCCCAAAAGAAATTTTTGACTCAGGAGAAGAACAGGTCCTCTTATTTGGACAATTTGGCCAGAATTTTTCCTACCGTAAGGTAGTTGACAGTATCAGCAAACCAAGGAAGATTTGTATGAAAAATCTGAAACAGTTGCTCATCTGGGAAGGAATCACAAACTGTAGAAAATTTAGAAGATTTCTCAATGAGTAAACGAGAGAGATGGTCGGCGACAACATTGTTTGTCCCTTTTTTGTCCCGAATTTCAATATCAAACTATTGGAGTAAGAGTATCCATTGAATTAGCCGGGGTTTGGTCTCTTTTTTGGTGAGCAAATGCCTAAGAGCAGCATGGTCCGAAAAGACAATGACCTTGGATCCAAGAAGATAAGAACGAAATTTATCCAAGGCATACACCGCTAGCAACTCTTTTTCAGTGGTGGTGTAATTTAATTGAGCATCAGAGAGAGTTTTGCTAGCATAATAAATAACATGTGGTAGCTTGTCCATATGCTGGCCCAAAACCACACCCAATGTAAAATCGGATGCATCGCACATGATCTCAAATGGAAGAGACCAGTTAGGCGGTTTCATGATTGGGGCTGAAGAGAGAAGAGTACGAAGCTTCTAAACATGCTTCATCAAAATTGAAGGGAATATCCTTGGCAAGAAGATTACACAAGGGCCAAGCTATTTTGCTAAAATCTTTGATGAAACGGCAATAAAAGCCTGCATGACCAACAAAGGAATGGATTTGTCGGACAGAATTTGGAGGCAGAAGGTTAGAGATCAATTTGACTTTTTCCTTGTCAACCTCAATTCCCCTTTTTGAAATAACGTGCCCCAAGACAATGCCTTCTTGGACCATGAAATGACTTTTTTCCCAACTTAGAATCAGATTTGCCTTCTTGCATCTTTGAAGCACAAGGGATAGATTGTGGAGATATGAGTCAAAGGAAGATCCAAAGACGGAAAAATCATCCATGAATACTTCCAAAAACTTCTTAACCATATCAGAAAATATGGACATCCTGCATCTTTGGAAAGTTATCGGTGCATTGCATAACCCAAAGGGCATGCGTCTATAGGCAAAGGTTCCAAAGGGACATGTGAATGTGGTCTTCTTCTGATCTTGAGGATCAATTGCCACTTGGTTTATAGCCGGAATAACCATCAAAGAAATAGTAGTAGCTTTGGCCAGCAAGCCTTTCTAGGATTTGATCAATGAATAGAAGTGGGAAATGATCCTTCCTAGTGGTAGAATTGAGTTTCCGGTAGTCATGCACACACACCACCCAGTGGTGATGCGTTATGGCACAAGCTCTCCCGCTGAATTTTCAACAACAATGAGGCCGGATTTCTTGGGAACAACTTGAGTAGGGCTTACCCACTTTCTATCCGAGATGGGGTAAATGATTCCCGCATCTAGTAGCTTGATCACTTCTTTCATAACCACTTCCTTCATGTTTGGATTCAACCAGCGCTGTACCTCTCTAGAAGGTTTTGCGTCGTCCTCCATATGAATGCAATGCATACAAATAAAAGGGTTCAAATCAGCCACTACCCAGCCAATAGCTTCTTTGTGCTCTTGTAGCACCGCTAAAAGGCTATTTTCTTGGTCCTTTAAAAGGTCCGATGCAATAATGACAGGAAGAGTTTTATTAACATATACATGAGGTGGGTTGGGAGCAGCTTTCACTCAAGTTGTGGTAGAGATTTCAATGAAGGGACTGGAGGAGTAATGGAAAGTTGAGGAAGTGGTTCTCTTGGCACTTTCAATGGAGGAAAGTCCATGATAGCACAATGTCGAGCAAAGAATTTACTTCTTGGATGGATGGATTGATTGATATCAAAGTTTACGAAATCAAAGTGAGACATGCAAGTTTCAAGAGGATCCTTGCTTAGAATGAAGGGGAGAGATTCTTCGACCACTTCATCTACCTAATCAATGAGAAGACAATCATCTTCTTCGGAAGGATGTTGAGTTGCATGGAAAATATAGAGTTTGACTTGTATATTTCCAAAGGCAATATCCATTACCCCGGTTTGGCAATTTAGTAAGGCATTAGCTGTAGCTAAGAAAGGCCTATCGAGGATCACGGGAATATGTTTCTTTAGATCATGGACCGGTTCCATGTCAAGAACCACAAAGTCTATCGGGAAGTAAATTTTGTCCACTTTGATGATGACATATTCAAGAATGCCCCGTGGGTGCTTGACTGATCTATCGGCAAGCTGCAAGACCACGGTGGTTAGCTTAAGACTCTCAACCCAAGTTGTAAGTAAACTGAATATGGAATCAAGTTCACACTCACTCCTAAGTCAAGGAGGGCCCTTTCTATCTTGTTGTCACCAATGGCACATGAGATTGTCGAGGCACCCAGATCTTTATACTTTGGAGGAGTGTTGTGTTGAATTATCGCACTCACTTGTTCAGTTAGTCTTACCTTCTTCGGTAAATGACTTTTGGAAGTGTGCTTTTGAGTACACAAATCCTTGAGAAATTTGGTATAGGGGGGAATTTGTTTGATAGCATCCAAGAGAGGTAGGTTGATCTTTACTTGCCTAAAGACCTCCCACATGTCCTGAATTTTACAACTTTTGCTCCCAAAATGTGTCGACTCTTGGAGACGTTGAGGAAACGGAGCCTTAGGCTCATATGAGGTCTCCACATTTGGGGTGACAAGCTTGGAATTTTCAGTGCTGGACTTTAGATATTTAGGAGTGAAATTTAGATTAGATGAGCTAGGATTTGGATTTTTGGGAAGAAGAACTTTTCCATCTTTTCCTCCATCAACCTTGTTGTCTAAAACTCGACCACTCCTAAGGGTGGTGATTGCTTGGACATGTTCATGAGTAGGCCCACTTAGAGGAGGGACTTCGTCAATCACACGGATCCCTCTAGGATTCTCAAATAGTTGAGCGGGAAGTTTTCCCTTGTCTCTTTTAAGAAGTTGGTTCATTGAATTTGCTTGTAATGACCCGGATTTTCACGGATTTTTTTTTTTTTTCTTTCCGTTGTCTTTCCCTTCTGAGTTCAGTTCCTCTTCGCTTAGTGTCGTCTCGAGTGCTCTGGAGTGATTTCCGAGACTCTTTTTTGTGGATTGATAACTTCCTTTGAGGACCGAGTCGTTTCCACATTTTTCGTTTTTTCGACACTATTCACTTTTTGTCCTTTTCCCTATTTCATCCTTTTCCCTATTTTATCTTTTCCCCGTTTGAAACTTTGTTGGCATAACCACACTTCTTGTGTTCGAAGTTGGTTTCTGACTTCATGTATCTCCATCTTGAGTAGTTTTCATGAAATACGTATCTTTACTTTTGCAAGAAAGTACTCTGGTTGCTCCCGGTGTCCATAGGGGCATGGATGCAAAATTCTTTGAAATTATTTTCTTTTCTTGGGGTGTTTTTCATAAATATCTTTTAAAGATATTTTATTTTAGGGGTTTTAAGAAAATATTTTTGGAAGATATTTTCATTCTGGGCCATTAGTGCATTTTTCACTTTTTGGAGGGGCCATTGTGCAATTAATGAAAGTTATTACTAAATGCCTTGTTTTGAGCCTGGATCCTCATACGGGATTCAATTTCACTTTTCGTCGAGTCGTGTACTCTTAGAAATTCCTTCTGGTCATTGTTTTCCAGTTTCAGGGTTTCTAGCCTCGATTAGTGCCAAACTTGTGTGGGGCTTAACTTTCTGCTCGGGACTCAATTTTTGATGTTGTTTCTTCCGTTGTTTCATATTTTATCATTTTGAATCTTTTTTGTTCATAGAGTTTTGTCATTTGAGTGCGTCTGCTCAAATTTCACTTTTTCAGACCCGGCGAGGCCCGTTCGGGGCACTTTTTGAGATTTTTATAAAAGGGGGGTGAGATATTTTATTTTTTCATCTTCCCCACTCTCTTGCATGACTAAAGCTTCCATGGCAGCCCAAGGGAGGCTTCCATCTTCTCTCTCCTCTTTTGAGCTTCATTCCTTCGTCAGAACATAGAAGGGCCTTTGCGTTTAGTGTTCGTGTTGACTACGCGCTTCTTTCACCCTTATTAGAACTCATTTCTGACCATTCTTTGAGTTTGGGTTTGAAGTCAAGTTATGATTTTGATGGGGCTTCCTTGGGGGCTATGTGCACGGTGTAGTCCCTGACAAAACCTAGAAGTTTCGTCGGATTCGGAGCGGTTTCCATTTGGTGGCTTTTGAGATTTTCAACTCAAATTAAGGTAGGGGATGTTCTAGGCTTTTGTGTGTGTTGCATTGAGTGTTTAGCATGATTATACAACTTAATTGCATACCTCATATCGATTCTAGAAAATTAGTGTTAATTATTTCTTTGTATGAAATTTAATTCACAAGGATGTGTATAACTTAGAATGGAATTGTGGCATGCTAGAAAATCATGTTTTAATATGTTTGTTAACATATATTAAATTGGGATTAATTGAATAAGAATTGCATATTTTATTTAAGATTTATCTTTTGTGAAAGATTAAATCACATGGCCGTACCTAGCATAAAATTGACTTGTGATATGCTTTTAAATTATGTCTTGGCATGTTGTTTAACATACTTTAATTTGAGAGCATTTGGACAAGTATAAAAATCTAGAGATGATTAATTAAAATCTAATTAAGGGTTCCATTGGCCTAATTAAGTGTTTAAATTGATATTTGTGATAACTATGACATTTGTTCTAGCATATGTTAATTTGGAACCATTTGATGTTGTTTTAGAAGTTAGGGATTTAATTATCATGATTTAATTAAATTCCACTTTATTGTTCTTATGGCCTAATCGAGTTTTGATGTGGTGTATGTAATGATCATGCTATATTGTTTATCATGTATTAATTGGAGGCCATTTGATTGAGATTTGAAACCTAGGGAATTTAATTAGTTTATTGATTAAATTCCGTTTCTATTGTATTATCGATTAACTCATGTATTTAACATTGATAGTATGTTTAAAGCATGACTTTTGACTTATAATGGATTTATGAGTTATGTTTCAATATTGGATTATATTATTATAGCGCGTAACGAATCGCGCTCTGAAGATTCGACTTGTGATGTTATTATAGTGCGTAACGAATCGCGCTCTGAAGATTCAACATTGTCATCCTATAGTAGTTGTGGATTTAGAGCATGTGTTATGTGGTTTCAGCCTACTTGTGCATGAAGGTAGTTTCGTGTATTATTCAATACGTATATAAGTTGTAAACTTATCTATTTATTTTGGAACCACTTGGGACATTGCATGATGGCTAGGGTTTGGCTCTAGTACGGGGACAAGAGTCCTCTAAGTCAAAAGTTCGCACGTTGGGTAGGCTGTCTAGGGGTTCGTAGCTCCAAATTAGCCCAGAAAAGTTCACGCGTTGGGTAGGCTACCTGGGGTTAGTAGCTCCAAATTAGCCCTGTATCGGTCTCATCCGACTGATGTCCAAGTCTTCCACTATTTGTTTTCGCATTCAATTCCAAGTTATCAATCACATTTATATTGTGATTGTGGTTTTGGCTATTGGCGATTTGATGTTGTTAAGTACATCCATACTAAATTGTTATATTTAGTTGATTTAGCATTTAGATTTCAAGTTGATAACTTTGAGAATCTATATCTAGTTGCTTTGTGTAAGCATGTTATATCTTGTTGCGATGTGTAGCATGCTCTTGTGTTGTTGAAATTGCATAAAGGATGTGTTTTATGCTAGAAATGATCTTAGGTAGCTAGGATGCTCCCTGAGTCTCACCTTTGACATAGACGTTAGGTGGAATGAACTACAATGATTAAATCATGTACACTTGTAAAATGTAGGTTGATGCATGCTCATTTCCTACGAGTAGCTTTATGTTACTCACCCCTACGATACTGGGGCATATTTCAGGTACAGGATACAAGATTGGAGATTGCAATTGCTTGGGTGTTTTGCTGAGTTGAGCTTCTTTAGAAGCATTCTTGTTCACATGCAAGTGTTAGCATGTTCATGATTTGTCTATGAAATGTAATTTTTCTAACTTGGAGGTTTGACATGTCAAATGTTGTAAATGTATTGTAATGAGGCCATAGGCCAGTGTAGCACATCTATTTTATCATATTACATACACTTGCATGCTCACTTTGGCAAACAATACCTTCCTTGATGAAACAAAAACTCTAAGTAGCATTTTTAGGGAGTTTTACCCTATTCTGTTCCAGGGGAATTTTGGGTATTTCACAATGCGTTTTTTTTATTTTTCCTTGTAGTCACATAGAAAACTTAATTTTGAGGGGGGTTTCTTCTTTGTGTTTTTCCAGAAAACATCATCTCGACCCTCAAAAATTAATATTTTTCTGAAAAATCCTTGCTGCCAGGTTTTGCAAATTTTTAGTACAAATGTAGTTGGGACTATTCATCGACTTTTTTTTTTAAATCATCACGACCGATCCGAAACTTTCGGAGGTCTTGTGGGTGCATTTTAAGATTGCATTTTCAATTTAGGCAATTTAAAAACCTCCCGAAGCCCTATTTCCAAAACTTGGGCAGTAGCTCGGATTAGTTTTTTTCCTCTTGACCTGATTTTCTTGGGGGCATTCAGGGCATTTTACAATGTATTTTTTTGTTTCCGTCTGCGATCGGGGTAGGAAACTTGATTTTAGGGGGGGTTTCTTCTTTGAGTTTTGTAATGACCCGGATTTTTCGGATAAATTTTTTTCGTTGTCTTTTCCCTTCTGAGTTTGGTTTCTTGTCGCTTAGTGCCATCTCGAGTGCTCGGAATTGGTTTCTAAGACTCTTTTCCATGGATTGACAACTTCCTTTGAGGACCGAGTCAATTCTGCATTTTCACTTTTCGGACACTATGTGTGTTTCGTCCTTTCCCTTGTTTCGTCTTTTTCCCTATTCTGTCTTTTCCCCGTTTGTCGCTTGTTTTGTAAAACTTCACTTTTCGTGCTCGGAGTTAGTTTTTGACTTCACGTGTCTTCATCTTGAGTGGTTTCCTCGAAATACGTATCTTTACTTTCGCAAGAAAGTACTCTGGTTGTCCCTCGTGCCCATAGGGGCATAAGTGCAAAGTTCTTTGGAAACATTTCCCGTTCTTGGGGAGTTTTTCATAAATATCTTTTGAAGATATTTTATTTTAGGGGTATCTAAGAAAATATCTTTTGGAAGATATTTTCATTCTGGGGCAGTTTCGCAGTTTTCACTTTTTGGAGGGGCCATTGTGCAATTAATGAAAGTTCTTGCCCAACGCCTTGTTTTGAGCCTGGATCCTCGTACGGAATTCATTTTCACATTTCGTCGAGTCATGGACTCTTAGATTTTCCTCTTGGTCGATGTTTTCCAGTTTTAGGGTTTCTGGCCCCAGTTTGTGCTAAACTTGTTTGGGGCATAATTCTCTGCTCGGGACTCGATTTTTGACGCCGTTTCTTCCGTTATTCATATTTTCTCATTTTGAATCTTTTTCATTCATAGAGTTTTGCCGTTTGAGCGCGTTTGCTCAAAATCCACTTTTCCGAACTCGGCAAGGCACTTTCGGCCTTAACGTTTAATGCTTGCTTTGACGCCGTGCACCTTCCCCCCTTATTAGAAACCATTTCTGACCAAATTTCAAGTTCGGGATTGAGGTCAAGTTTGGATTTTCATGGGGCTTCTTGGGGGTTCATGTAGATCGTGTTGTCCCCGACAAAACCTAGAAGTTTCGTCGGATTCGGAGCCGTTTCATTTTGGTGGGGATTTGAGATTTCATCTCAAATGGAGGTAGGGAATGTTTTAGGATTGTTTGTGTGTTGTATTGAGTGTTTTCCATGATTATACAACTCATATGTATGCCTTGTATCAAATCTAGAAAGTTAGTATTATTTATTTCTTTGTGTAAGATTTAAATTTCAAGGATGTGTATAGCTTAGATTTGAATTGTGGCATGATGATAAATTAAGCTTTAATATGTTTGTTAACATATATTAAATAGGGATTATTTGAATAAGAGTTGAGCTTTTTATTTAATATTTTTCTTTTGTGAAAGATAAATTTCCATGGCCGTACCTTGCATGAAATGAACTTGTAGTATACTTTTAAATTAAGTCTAAGCATGTTTGTTAACATACTTTAATTTGAGAGCATTTGGACAAGTATGAAAATCTAGAGATTTTAACTTAAATGATTAATTAAAATCTATTTAATGGTTCCCTAGGCCTAGTTAAGCTTTTAACTTGATAATCATGAGGACTAGGACTTATGTATTAGTATGTATTAAATTAGGACTATTTGAAGTTGCTTGAAATTTAGAAGTTTAATTATCATGATATAATTAGATTCTACCTTGTTGTACCATTGTCCTACTTGAGATTTTAGTGAATATATGTGGATACCATGATATGTTGTATAACATGTTTTAATTAGGAACCATTTGGTTGAGGTATGAAGCTTAGGGAAATTAATTTGGTTATTTGATAAATTTTCATTTCTATTGCATTAATGATTTGATCATGTATTTGACAATGGTTGTATGTTTAAAGCATGATTTTTGACTTGTAATGGATTCATGAATTTCTGATTTCAATATTAGATTATATTGCCATAGCGTGTAACGAATCGCACACTGAAGATTCGACATGTGATGTTATATAGCGCATAACGAATCGCGCTCTGAAGATTCGACATTTGTCATCCTATAGTAGTTGTGGATTTAGAGCATGTAATGTGTGGTTACAAACTACTTGTGCATGGGATGTAGTTTCGTATATATATAAGTTGTTAACTTATTTATTTTGGAGTCACTTGGGACATGGTTACTATGATATGGCTAAAGTTCAGCTTTAGTGCGGGAGGTATGAGTTCTCCCCAATTGAGATAGTGCGCACTTAGGGTGGTTTTTCCTGTGGGTTAGTGCCCGGAACAACCATTGATCTCGGCAGAATTCCGAGTCTAGATGTCCAAATCTTCCATTATTTATTTTCGCATTCAGTTCCAAGTTAGCAATCATGTTTATATTATGACTTGTTGTTTTGGTTATCGGCGATTTTGATGTTGTTAAGTACATCCATGCTTTATGATCTTTGTAGATTTTGATGTTGCCAAGTACATCTATGTTCTATGATTTTAATAAATCATTTTAATGTTGTTAAGTACATTCATGTTCATGGTTTTTAATAAATCATTGTGAGCTTTTAATGTTGTTAAGTACATTCTTGTTTTATGATTTTAATGAATCATTATAAGCTTTTGATTTTGTCAAGTACATTCATGTTGTGTTGTTCAAATGTAGAGTATGAATGATCCTATAGATTCATTTGGAACATAGACGTTAGGTGGCATGATCACTTATGTCATTTTCGTTCTTTAGATTTCAAATTGATGACTTTAAGAATCTATGTTAGTTGCTTTGTGTAAGCATGCTCCTATGTTGTTGCTATGTGTAAGCATGACCCTATGTTGCTCAAATTGTATGAATGAGGTGATTGATGCTAGAAATGATCTTAGGTAGCTAAGATGCTCCTTGAGTCTCACATTTGACATAGACATTAGGTGAAATGAACCACAATAATTAATCATGCAAACTTGTAAAACGTAGGTAGATGCATGCTTATTTCCTATGAGTAGCTTTATGTTACTCACCCCTACGATACTGGGGCATATCTCAGGTACAGGATTCAAGGTTAGAGATTCTCACCATGCTTGGATGATTTGCGAACTTGAAGGGTTCAATTCTTGTGAAGGTTGGCTTGAAAAGCCATTTGTAACCTTATATGTGAAATGTGTATATTTGCTTCTAGACTTGTAACGTGTGCCTTAGCACCCTTTTTGATTCTCATTTTATGTATATGACATAAGGCCAATGGCCAAACTCCTTTTGAAATTACATTTATGTCATGGTTGTTAATTTTTGCCTTCAATGAGAACATATGGAAAACCATGCTTTTTGGTATGCTATTTTGCACCGGAGTGTGTATTGTGTATGAACTTCTTCCATTAGCATTCATTTAACATGCATGAAGTGTGGCCAAGGGCCAAACGGCATTTCGAAATCATTTTATGATTTTAGGTTTCAAGTTTTCATTCCAAACTTCATTTTGTCATTTTGGCCGTTGGGGGGTCGGATTTTGCATGGGCTATGTTTTTAAGCCATGGACCAATGTAGCGCGTCTAAATAGGTAAGTTACGTTTGTGTGCATAGTCGTTTCTGGGCAAAACCTCATCATTTGTATTTTGAGCCTCCAACGGACTCATTTTACATTTTTGTTGCATTTTCTGACCTAAGGGTATTTTGAGAATTTTCTTTGGGAAATCAATTCCATTCTTTACATGGTCACTTAGAAAATGTGATTTTAGGGGGGGTTTCTTTTTCTTGTTTTTCCAGAAAATGCCATCTTGGCATCGGAAATCGCATCCAAAGTTCAGTTCTCAGTTTTTAAATTTAGCAGCTTTTTGGACCCTCTGGACCAGTTTTCATGGAGGGGCTTTTTAGGCATTTCAAATTGTGTATTTTTCGATTTTCCTTGGCATCTTTGTAGAAAATTCAATTTACATGCTTAGAGATGTCATATTGTTACTATGCTTTAATAATATACTTTTGCGTTACGTGGAGACATGCTGCATGTACCTTTGATTTTATCTATGTGAGTAGATTTGCTTACTTGGTAGTTGCATTCCTTGTCATATAGATGACTTTTATGTTTAGTTTTCCCTTTTGTTTCCTCCGGTCGCACTTAGTGCGTATGTGGGTTTTGTAATAGTTCCATTGTGAGATTCCTTGTGGAGGAGTTTTCACATTTGTTTTGTTTTGAGCTGTCCGCTTCCCTAAGGTGGGAAGAACGCTCCATTTTTGTGTTCGTTGTGTTAACACTCGTGGGGGGATAGGGTTCCCCCTCTTTTTCTTGGTTGTCTCTTCTCTTCGTCACCTCGTGCACAATTTTGGGGTTAGTTGGTTCGTGCGGATCACCGTGGTTGTCTTGAGTCCTTGGTGAGGGTTTGGTGGATTTTGGTCGACTTACTTCCAAGTAGGGGGTGAAGTCTTTGACCTTGTTTTCTTTTGTTTCAGAGGTGGAGTCATGGTGTTGTCCTTCTTAGGACTAGTGGTTTTCTTTCTTTCGTGTCTTCCCTTGGGGAGTTTTTACCGTGTTTGTTGACGGAGTTATGGTGCTCAGGGTGGGTTGATTTGTGTGAGATCATTTTACGAGGACTTGTGTCCATATTATTGAGGATTTTTTTTTATTTGTGAGGTGAGCTCGATGCTCTTTTAAGAATGTCTTTTGGAAACTTATTTCGATTTTGGAGACCTGGATGTGGTTGACCCATAGGAGAGGTTTTGAAGGATCGCAGTTAGATTTGGCTCATTTGTGAAGTTTTCTCGTCCTAGTTATGGCTAGGCATCGTTTTGAGGAATTGTAATTCCAATGATTGGGTATGGAATGAAATTGAGGAATTTTGATTTAGCCTGGTATTGCCAAGCACGGTTTTGAAAGACTCTGTTTTTATGACCATGGTTGTCAGAATTTTGATGTGTATGCCACGTGGTGGACTTATTTTTCGAGGACTTAGTTATCCATGATAAGGATGTGGATCTGATGTTTAATTTCGGTGTAATTTTGTAGTTGATCTGTTTCAAGGAGATATGTGGGACTTTTAATGAAATGTCTTGTATTGAGGTTCATTTTGATTCATGGTGGGGTTGATTTATCTGTCAGGTTTTGGATTCCTGATTAATGTTGTTAATAGAGGTATTTTGAGACATTGGAGATGTTGGTTTTGTTATATTGAGGAGTTAAGGCCTTAAGCATAGCGGTACCTATAGCATTGTTGTCAGAGTTTTGGGATTGGCCAGGATGGTCCTACCGGATATCTTTGGACCATATCTCAACTTTGGTACAAAATGTTGGTCCCCGTAGTGCTTTTGGTAATGATCATTTTTGACATTGATGTCATTTGTATCGAGAGGTTTCTTAGGTAGACCTAATGGGGGGCAGGTTATGAATTAGTGCCTTATACTGCCATGCTACCATACAAACTTGTGTGTTGTGGGCGAGTACTAGTTGCATCGATGCTACCTTACTGACGAGTAAGTGTGGGTGGGCACTAGGCACTATCATTGCTACCACACATTTGAGTACGTCGTGGGCGGGTTCTGGTCGCTATTCGTACTGCCGCATCGTCTTGCTCGGTACCCTGATATGATACGTGGTTATCTTGGAGATCTTTTGGTGATCGTTTTTGGATCGGTATGATGGTTCATCTAGAGGGATGTTTATGGTTTTTGTCTTCCGTTCCTTTGTCTCACCTTAGGTTCTGTATGTGAGTTCCAACTTGTTGGGTGGCCATATAGTCACTTTCCTTTTGAGAGGTTGTCCTGTCATTAGCACTTGGGTGCGAATGACATTGGTCTGTGCGTTGTCTTTCAGCTTTGGGATTGCTTTTGTATCGCGTTGTGTGGGATACTCGGAGATGTACTCCGTAGTTATCCTGGTTTCGCCTTTTTGTTTTGGTTGGGGCCAGATTTTGGGAACGAAATCCCTTTAAGGTGGGAAGGTTGTAATGACCCGGATTTTCACGGATATATATATATATTTTTTTCTTTCCGTTGTCTTTCCCTTCTGAGTTCAGTTCCTCTTCGCTTAGTGTCGTCTCGAGTGCTCTGGAGTGATTTCCGAGACTCTTTTCTGTGGATTGATAACTTCCTTTGAGGACCGAGTCGTTTTCACATTTTTTGTTTTTTCAACACTATTCACTTTTCGTCCTTTTCCCTATTTCGTCCTTTTCCCTATTTTGTCTTTTCCCCATTTGATACTTTGTTGGCATAACCACACTTCTTGCATTCAAAGTTGGTTTTTGACTTCTCCATCTTGAGTGGTTTCCACGAAATACGTATCTTTACTTTTGCAAGAAAGTACTCTGGTTGCTCCCGGTGTCCATAGGGGCATAGATGCAAAATTCTTTGAAATTATTTTCTTTTCTTGGAGTGTTTTTCGTAAATATCTTTTGAATATATTTTATTTCAGCGGTTTTTAAGAAAATATTTTTGGAAGATATATTCATTCTGGGCCATTAGTGCAGTTTTCACTTTTTGGAGGGGCCATTATGCAATTAATGAAAGTTATTGCTAAATGCCTTGTTTTGAGCCTGGATCCTCGTATGGGATTCATTTTCACTTTTTGTTGAGTCGTGTACTCTTAGAAATTCCTTCTGGTCATTGTTTTCCAGTTTCAGGGTTTCTGGCCCTAGTCAGCGCCAAACTTGTTTGGGGCATAACTTTCTGCTCGGGACTCAGTTTTTGACGCCGTTTCTTCCGTTATTCATATTTTATCATTTTGAATCTTTTTTGTTTATAGAGCTTTGTCATTTGGGCACGTCTGCTCAAATTTCACTTTTTCGGACCCGGTAGGGCCCGTTCAAGGCACTTTTTGAGATTTCTATAAAAGGGGGGTGAGATATTTTATTTTTTCATCTTCCCCACTCTCTTGCATGACCTGAAGCTTCCATGGTAGCCTAAGGAAGGCTGCCATCTTCTCTCTCCTCTTTTGAGCTTCATTCCTTCGTCAGAACATAGAAGGGCCTTTGCGTTTAGTGTTCGTGTTGACTACGTGCTTCTTTCATCCTTATTAGAACCCATTTTTGACCATTCTTTGAGTTTGGATTTGAAGTCAAGTTATGATTTTGATGAGGCTTCCTTGGGGGTTATGTGCACGGTGTAGTCCCTGACAAAACCTAGAAGTTTCGTCGGATTCAGAGCAGTTTCCATTTGGTGGCTTTTGAGATTTTCATCTCAAATTGAGGTAGGGGATGTTCTAGGCTTTTGTGTGTGTTGTATTGAGTGTTTAGCATGATTATACAACTTAATTGCGTGCCTTGTATCGATTCTAGAAAATTAGTATTAATTATTACTTTATACGAAATTTAATTCAAAAGGATGTGTATAACTTAGAATGGAATTGTGGCATGCTACAAAATCATGTTTTAATATGTTTGTTAACATATATTAAATTGGGATTAATTGAAAAAGAATTGCATATTTTATTTAAGATTTATCTTTTGTGAAAGATTAAATCCCATGGCCGTGCCTAGCATAAAATTGACTTATGATATGCTTTTAAATTATGTCTTGGCATGTTATTTAACATACTTTAATTTGAGAGCATTTAGACAAGTATAAAAATCTAGAGATTTTTATTAAAATGATTAATTAAAATCTAATTAAGGGTCCATTGGCCTAATTAAGTGTTTAACTTGATATTTGTGATAACTATGACTTATGTTCTAGCATATGTTAATTTGGAACCATTTGATGTTGTTTTAGAAGTTGGAGATTTGATTATCATGATTTAATTAAATTCTACTTTATTATTCTTATGGCCTAATCGAGTTTTGATGTGGTGTATGTAATGATCATGCTATATTGTTTATCATGTATTAATTGGAGGCCATTTGATTGAGATTTGAAACCTAGGGAATTTAATTACTTTATTAATTAAATTCTGTTTCTATTATATTACTGATTAACTCATGTATTTGACATTGATAGTATGTTTAAAGCATGACTTTTGACTTATAATGGATTTATGAGTTATGTTTCAATATTGGATTATATTGTTATAGCGCGTAACGAATCACGCTCTAAAGATTCGACATGTGATGTTATTATAGCGCGTAACGAATCGCGCTCTGAAGATTCGACATTGTCATCCTATAGTAGTTGTGGATTTAGAGCATGTATTGTGTGGTTTCAGCCTACTTGTGCATGAAGGTAGTTTCATGTACTATTTAATACGTATATAAGTTGTAAACTTATCTATTTATTTTGGAACCACTTGGGACATTGCATGATTGCTAGGGTTTGGCTCTAGTACGAGGACAAGAGTCCTCTAAGTCAAAAGTTCGCGCATTAGGTAGGCTGCCTGGGGGTTAGTAGCTCCAAATTAGCCCAGAAAAGTTCGCGCGTTGGGTAGGCTACCTAGGGGTTAGTAGCTCCAAATTAGCCCTGTATCGGTCTCATCCGATTGATGTCCAAGTCTTCCACTATTTATTTTCGCATTCAATTCTAAGTTATCAATCATATTTATATTTTGGCTATTGGCGATTTGATGTTGTTAAGTACATCCATACTAAATTGCTATATTTTGTTGATTTAGCATTTAGATTTCAAGTTGATAACTTTGAGAATCTATATCTAGTTGCTTTGTGTAAGCATGTTTCTATCTGGTTGCTTTGTGTAAGCATGTTTCTAACTAGTTGCTTTGTGTAAGCATGTTATATCTTGTTGCTATGTGTAGCATGCTCTTGTGTTGTTGAAATTGCATAAAGGATGTGTTTTATGCTAGAAATGATCTTAGGTAGCTAGGATGCTCCCTGAGTCTCACCTTTGACATAGACGTTAGGTGGAATGAACCACAATGATTAAATCATGTACACTTGTAAAATGTAGGTTGATGCATGCTCATTTCCTACGAGTAGCTTTATGTTACTCACCCCTACGATACTGGGGCATATTTCAGGTACAGGATACAAGATTGGAGATTGCAAATACTTGGGTGTTTTGTTGAGTTGAGCTTCTTTAGAAGCATTCTTGTTCACATGCAAGTGTTAGCATGTTCATGATTTGTCTATGAAATGTAATTTTTCTAACTTGGAGGTTTGACATGTCAAATGTTGTAAATGTATTGTAATGAGGCCATAGGCCAGTGTAGCACATCTATTTTATCATATTACATACACTTGCATGCTCACTTTGGCAAACAATACCTTCCTTGATGAAACAAAAACTCTAAGTAGCATTTTTAGGGAGTTTTACCCTATTCTATTCCAGGGGAATTTTGGGTATTTCACAATGCGTTTTTTTTATTTTTCCTCACAATCACGTAGAAAACTTAATTTTGAGGGGGGTTTCTTCTTTGTGTTTTTCCAGAAAACATCATCTCGACCCTCAAAAATCAATATTTTTCTGAAAAATCCTTGCTGCCAGGTTTTGCAAATTTTTAGTACAAATGTAGTTGGTACTATTCATTGACTTTTTTTTTAAAATCGTCACGACCGATCCGAAACTTTCGGAGGTCTTGTGGGTGCATTTTAAGATTGCATTTTCAGTTTAGGCAATTTAAAAACCTCCCGAAGCCCTATTTCCAAAACTTGGGCAGTAGCTCAGATTAGTTTTTTTCCTCTTGACCTGATTTTCTTGGGGGCATTCTGGGCATTTTACAATGCATTTTTTTTGTTTCCGTCTAAGATCAGGGTAGGAAACTTGATTTTAGGGAGGTTTTCTTCTTTGATTTTTTCCAAAAAAGTCCATTTAGATGCCCGTTTTTACTCTCAGTTGCAGCAGTGGTGGGTTGTCCTCGTCGGGCCGCCACGACATCATTTTTGTTTTTGACTTTTCTCCCCCGTCCAGACTCCAAATTGAGTAAACTTTTTTTGAACTTGACTAATTTGTCATTGTCTTTCCAGCGGTGTGCTCAATAGCACCTGAATCCACTTTTTGCAAAATGACCATTTTGCGCCTAAGTTCTTTTTGTCTGTTTTTGAAACGACACTTCTGCATTTGTTTCCTTTGGGTTCCGTGACCTCATTGAGGGTCACATTGGTGTCTTAGAGACGCATTGTATCTCTAGAGACCGTTGTTTCACCTTTCGCTTCCGCATTTCAGATCCATTATCGGGTCATCTTTTGGTTTTCACTGACGCACCGGGTTTACAAAACTTAGGCCATCACATAGCTATTTGTCCCACTTGATTCTCAAGTTTAGCTATCGACTGAGTATATGAATGAACCATTTGGAGAGTGGGCTGCAATGATGTCAAGAGTTGCTTGTTAGATTCTAACATATGCTTGTTAAGGGATTCCATCATTTGCTTATTTGCAGCGAGACTCTCATCAATTGGAAACACAGGAAGTGGAGTAGAAACATTTGGATTATAGGGTGGATGGTAACTTGAAGAGGCCTGAAATTGCCTATTTGGAAATTGAGAAGAGGGCTGATTTTGATGCCCTTGATTTTGAAATATCGAATTTTATGGGGCGGGTTGCCTCCACGAAAAATTCGGATGATCTCTCCATCCCGGATTGTAGGTATTGGAGAAAGGATTATTTCCAGGCCTGGAAAACATAGCATTTGCTTGCTCTTAATTGTTACTAGGAAATTGCTCCAGTGTGGGGCAATCTTCCGAAAGATGGAACGGGTTAGTGCATGATGCACACACCGCACTTGCTGAATTTTGAGACAAAGAAGGAAAGAGATATGGTGCCATTAATTGATTGAATTTGTGAGCTATGGCATCCACTTAAGAAGATTCTTCCCTCATTGTCTTTAGTTGACATAAATTGGTGTTCTTTGCATTGGTTGAGGTTGGAGCCCTATGAGAATTATGTTGCAATAAGTTTTCACTCAAATTCTTAAGTAAGGTCCAATCCTCATTAGCATTTTTAGACATAAACATCCCTCCACATGATGAGTCAACCATCAGTCTATGTGGCTCAGTTAAACCATCATAGAAAGCTTGCACCAATTGTCATTTTGGAATTAGGTGGTGCAGACATTTCCTAAAGAGGTCTTGGAGTCTTTCCCAAGTCTCATGGAGTTGTTCCCCATCAATTTGTGAAAAGCTAAGGATGGAACACCTCATTTGGTTGGTTTTACTCACCGAATAGTATTTTTTTAAGAATTCTTGTTGCAATTGTGGCCATGTAGTGATGGAATTTGCAACAAGGGGTTCAACCAATATTTTGCTCTATCTTTTAAGGCGAATGGGAAGAGACGCAAATGGAGTGCATTTTTAGGGAAGCCCCTCAGCTTGATGGTAGAACATATTTTAAGGAACTCATCAAGATGTTTATAGGGGTCTTCATTTTCAAAACCATTAAAGGATGGAAGCATTTGAATTGTGCTAGATTTGATCTTATATTGAGCTGCATCGATGTTTGGCATCATTATGCAAGAAGGAGAGGCATAAGTGGAAGGGATGCAATGGTCCTTAAGAGTCATAGGTACTATATTTGGAATTTCAGCCCTTTCATTATTGATTTCCTCATTCCTTACATTTTCTTCATTTCCTGCTATTGTATTAAATTTAATTTCAATTCCTCTTATATTTTCAGATTCCTTAAGGTTTCTTTTAAGAGTCCTTTCAAGTGAATTTATATCAATTGGGGCTTTAAGAGTTGGCAAAGATAATGACCTACATCCCAACATCAACAACACAATTCACAACAAGCACAACACTTTTTCACCATAACATCCACATACAATGTTCCCTTTCTCCTCAATTAACAACAAGACAGAAAATAAATGGCCACAACAAGGATCGATGCTTTGCAATATAGTAAAACAGGAATAGCCTCGATAAGGGCTTCACAATCAAAAATCACTAATTTAAACACATGCAATATATTCACAATTTTTACACTAGAACTTTGAAAATCTTACCGGGAGTCCTTTAAGCTTATAATTTTTTAGTTTTTTTCCTCGGCAAGCCTTGAGTTCCTAGAATCTCATAAGAGTACTTAAAATAAAGAAATTTGCAAAAACCAAAACCAAATTGAAAAATATCCACAAATCACAATATTCACAATCAAACCAAAGTTAATCCTTGAACCTCGGTTACGAAACCATTTGCAATCCCTGGCAATTGCGCCAAAAATTGGTGGGTCGCTATATCTACCAATTATAATCAACCCTTGCAATAGCACAAATCATTGTAAAATAGGGCTATCATAGGGGTAAGTCGAACCACAAGGACTGCAAGTTTATGGCAACCAAGGTCTTTAAAATCACTTTGTTTGATGAAAGAGGTGTAGAGTTTGGTTTGTTTGTCACTTAGAAACTAGAATTGAAAATTGCATAAAACAATAAATTGAAGGAATTTAAACGGAAAGAAACTTAGGTAGAGATGACTAGTGAAGTGAATCAACTACCAATCCTATAAACATACTAGCTTGTGATTAACTTGGGAAATAACTTAGATATATGGCAATGATATGTAGCAATACAAGATTACTACATTATCTTCAAGAAGTTCATAGCATCAAGAATTAAGCATAATCCCTCAAAGTTCCACATGCATAAACTACCTAAGTTAAAGTGTAGCTATGACATGCTCACTAACCTAAGAACTACCAAACCCCTCAATAAGTATGGTAATAGCACATGGAGTCAAGAATCAAGAGTAATCCATCAAAGGGAGTCCTTAAGCTATGGACTAACAAGCTTCTCATACAACATGCCAATAAAACCATTTCACAATCTCATTTCCATTCTCACTATGGAAATGCAAGTCATACAATCATGAGAAAATATAATCTAAGACAAGATAATAGATTCAACACAATCATTTATGGAGATTAAGCTCCATTACATCAAGTTTAGTGCTCTAGATTATGAAATTACCATATACATACTTCATTCCCCAAATTAAACAAAACTAAAGCATACTTACAAAGAAGGGCTTCATCACCTCCCTAGAAAGGGAGTTAGTTACCCATAGAGGCAAGGGAGGAAGAGGTTGAGAGGATCAGCCCCTCCATTTTCACCCTAGAAGCAAGCTCCAACCCAAGCTCTCAAGAACATAATATTTCTCTCTCTAGAAAACCTTATAATGTTGGATATCTCTTTACAACCATTCAAACCCTTTTTATGAGCCAAAAATCCTCCCAAAATCAATTAATCTCGTGGCTAGAAATCCTTAGAAGAGTGCAGAGCCATTCATTTAGTCAAGGGGACAACATTGAGCAAAACAATGGAGTTGGCGACTCACTGTCTGCAGCTTGGCGGGAGCCCTCAGCGCAGGGTGGGCGCCCGTGAGGTGTTAAGGGGGCTTCCACGTGCTGGCAAAGGGCATCTATGGCTCTCATGATGGTAAATGGTAGGGGCTCATAGTGCATAGTGGGGCCTTGCTAAATTTGAAACCTACTAGACAAATTGGAGGGCGCCTGCAGTGCATGGCGGGGCCCCACAATGCTCCTGGGCTCAAATCTCCTTCTTAAAATGACTTTGGCCTAGCCCGATGACGTCAGCTTCCTTCTTAGCATGATGCAGAGAATGCCATGATTTTAATGGCACGAATTAGCTTTGCAAACTGCAGATCCCCAGCCTGGCATGCTTTGATCTTTAAGAACTCATCAAAACATCATTCTTATTCCTTTTTGGGGAAATAAACGTGAAGATAAACAAAGACATGCAAATGAGGATAACCTATACAATAGAACCAACTAATGGACTTAACTAATGCAAATAAGGGCTCTTAAATATGCAATATTCTGCGCTTATCACTGGGATACATCTCCTGAGGAAGAAAAACCTGAAGAACCACAAAAAGATGAATGTCTTTTCATGGCCATTCTTGAAACACCAACAGATTCAGCTCAAGTTGAAGAAGAAAGTGATACTGAGATAGAAGAAATTCTAGAAGAATGTGAGAGACTTGCTGTGAAGTGTAATCAATAGAAATCTCAAATCAAAAAGCTCAATGCAGACTTGTTAAAGTTAAGATAGATTCTCACCAAACACTGCAAGCTTAAGCTGTCAATCTTGTGTTCAATCTCTCTTATATTTTAAAGCTTGCTAAAGTCTCAAAACAACACTCAGTGGTCCACCAAGAAGGGTAAAGAAGAACTATCCCTTATAGTTGAAGAAAGATCCTTGAAAATGGCTGAGATATGGAAGTAATCTACTAAGCAAATTGGGAAGACTGGAATTGGCTATGTCTGTGATACAGCCTCAATGCTTAAACAAAGTCATTCTGTCTTTGTTAAGGCTACAACTGGAGAAGTGTATGCAAGATTTCCTACCATAAAAACTCAGAGGTTTAAGGGTGAGGTACTAAGTAACCCCTGCAATGCTCTAAGTTTCAACAAGAGAGACTTTGTCACCACAGTTATAAAGAATTTCAAGATAACTAGAATGTATGTCAAGAAGTCAGACTTAACTTTAGCTCAGAAGGGCAAGGACAAAAGATCATTGGTGAAGTCTAGAATGATGTGGATTCCCAAGAAATTAAACTCAGTGAGTCTTCTAGTGTATACAGCTTTTAAAGCTTGTAACACTCAAGACAAATAGTACATTGATAGTGGCTGCTCTAAACACATGACAGGTGATGAATTCAAATTTACTTCTCTAAAGCAATTTGATGGGGGAAAGTTATCTTTAGAGACAATCAAAAGGCAAAAATTATTGGTATTGGAACTGTAAGCAAGTCTGAAGAATTACCTGAGATTCATGAAGTTCTACTTGTTGAAGGGCTCAAACATAATCTTCTCAGTGTTAGCCAACTGTGTGATAATGGGAAAGAAGTATGCTTCAATAAAGAAAAGTGCAATGTGGTTGATCTCAGATCCAAATAAGTACTTTTCTCAGCTTATAGATCCTCAGGAAATGTCTATACTGTCACTGAAGAAACTCAGACTACTCAATGCAATCTGACAACCTGTGATGAAGCCAAGCTGTGGCATAAAAGATTGGGACATCTACACTCAAGAAATTTCTCTAAACTTCTCAAACTAAAATCTGTCAAAGGTCTACCTGACATCAATTTCAAAGAAGATCATCTCTACAAAGCTTGTCAATAAGGAAAACAAACAAAAATTCATTTCCATCCAAGGAAATCAACTCTTCAAAAGCTCTTAACTTGATACATATGGATCTCTGTGGCCCTACCAGAACCAATAGTGTTGGTGGAAGTAAGTATTTCATGCTTCTTGTTGATGATTTTAGTAAGATGGTATGGATTTTAGTAGGATGGTGAAGCTATTACACATTTCATTAAGTTTGTCAATCTTGTTGAAAATGAAAAAAGCTGCACTGTGAAGAGACTTAGGTCTGATTTTGGGTCTGAATTCATCATAAAAGAGTTTGAGCATTAATGTGATGACAAGGGTACTAAAAAATAATTCTTAGTTGTGGCCACTCCTCAATAAAATGGGGTTGTGGAGAGAAAGAATAGGACTGTTCAAGAAATGGGAAGAACAATGCTCCTTGAAAAAGGCTTGGCAAAAGGGTTTTGGGCTGAGGCTGTATGTACTTCTGTGCATATTATTAATAGGGCCCTTCTTAGACCAAATTCAAACAAAACACCCTATGAATTATGGTATGGAAGACCTGCAAGAGTTCACTACTTCAAAGTTTTTGGCAGCAAATGTGATATATTAAACCACATTGACAGCTTGGGAAAGTTTAACTCAAAGGTAGATGAAGGTATATTCTTGGGGTATTCTACAAAAAGCAAGACTTATAGGTGTTACAATCTAAGATCCTCTAAAGTGGTTAAATCTATCCATGTGAAATTTGATGAGAATCCTCAGTCCACTCACCTTGAAGACTATGAAAACACTTGAGGATCAAATGAGACTAGTTCCTCAACCAATGAGTCTGAAAATTCAAGGGAAAACACTTATCTAGGGCTACAAAAGCAGGTTCAAGCAGAAAACATCATTGGTTCACCTCAAGCTAGAATTTAAACAAGGAATAAAAAGAAGTTAACTGATTTAGAAGCTGAAGATGGTAAGGAATACAGTCACTTTGCTATGCTCTCATCTATAGAACCCAAGTCCTATCTTGAAGCTCAGAAAAGTGAAGATTGGATAGCAGCTATGCAAGAAGAACTTGATCAAATTCACAAGAATGATACCTGAACACCTGTTCCCAGACCTATTGACAAGAATGTGATAGGCTCAAAGTGGATTTACAGAAACAAGATGGATGAGAATGGGTTAGTTATAAGAAATAAGGAAAGATTGGTATGCAAAGGTTATTCTCAACAAGCTGGAATTGATTATGATGAAACGTTTGCTCCAGTTACTAGAATGGAATCTATTAGAATGCTTCTGTCTTTTGCTTGTCACAAACAAGTTAAAGTATATCAAATGGATGTTATGTATGCCTTCCTAAATGGAGACTTAAATGAAGAAGTTTACCTAGAACAGCCTGAAGGTTTTGAAGATTCAAAGTATCCCTCTCATGTGTTCAAACTAAGTAAGGCCTTGTATGGTCTAAAACAAGTCCCCAGAGCCAGGTATGAAAAGCTACATCAGTTCCTAGTCAAACAAGGATTCCATAGAGGCAAGGTTGATAACACTCTTTATGTCAAATCTCATTAAGACCAGTTTCTAATTTTACAAATCTATGTTGATGATATCATGTTTTATGGCTCAGACATCTCTTTAACCTCAGAATTTGCTAATCTTATGAAGACAAGGTTTGAAATGTCATTCTCGGGAACCCTCAGATACTTCTTAGTTCTTCAAATCACTCAAACCTCAAAAGGGATATTCATATCTCAGCAAAAGTATGCCTCTGAGTTACTTAAGAAATTCAATATGGATGATTGTAAGGCTGTCTCCATACCACTGTGTCCTAATACCAAACTCTCACTGGAATGTACTACTGAAGAAGTCCCCTCAACTCTCTACAGGTCTGTTATTGGTAGTCTGTTGTATCTTACAGCTTCAAGGCCTGACATCATATACTCAGTGGGCTTAATGGCTAGTTTTCAAAGTAATCCAAGGGCTTCTCACCTTTAAGCAGCCAAAAGGATCCTCAGATATGTCAATGGCACCACTTTCCATGGTCTATTCTATATTTACTCACCCTCAATGTCTATTACAGCCTTCTCAGATGCTGATTGGGGTGGATCTTTACCTGATAGAAAAAGTACCTCTGGTTATTGCTATATTCTTGGTTTTAATGTGGTCTCTTAGCTGAGTAAAAAACAAGACACTGTGTCACTTTTAACCTCTGAAGCTGAATATATAGCTGCCTCACAAGCTGGTTCACAATTACTTTGGATGAAAACTACTCTCTCAGGTCTTGGAATTCAATTCTCAGGGCCTCCTAAGCTTTTCTGTGATAATCAAAGTGTTATTGATATCAGTAAGAATCCCACACTACATTGGAAGAGCAAACACATGGACATCAGTTATCACTTTCTCAAAGATAAAGTTTAAAAAGGTCTTATTGATATTACTAACTTGCCTACTGAAGATCAACTTGCAGACATCATGACCAAAGCTCTTCTTCCTCAGAGATTTTCAACCCTTAGAGGTCTTCTCAGGGTTGTTCCTCCTCCTACCTGATCCTTTTATTGTTGGTCCTGCTCACCTTTTGACCTTCAATGTCAAAAAGGGGGAGAATAGGACTGAAATAAAAATAGTTTGAAGTTATTTCAGTTGTTTCCTTTGCATTTTGGATTGTTTTAGTTATTGTATCTCTGTTATGTTCATTGTCAAGACCTTATTTCAAGAAAAATTGGTTTTTTTCATTAAAGGCAAAAGGGGGAGATTGTTGTTCCTAAAGTGTCTTAAGGATGTTTGCCTGTTTAATGTCAAAAAGTTGTATTTCAGTAGTATTTGAGATGTTTCAAATATGATCTCTAGCTGCATTGTGGTTTGAAATAAGGTCCAGGGGTAGCATTGTCATCTACTTCACTGTGACACATTTTATTCACTGGACTGCAATTGTTCACTTCAATGTATCAGCTTGTTTTGGCTTAAATCACTGTGGCAGTGATGTTTTGTATCTCAAGTTCAGCTACAGGTGTTCTCAGGGGTATTATTGTCCTTTCAAAGATTTATTCCATGCATATACATATGTCCTAATAGTTGCATTACATTGATCAGCCTTAATTGAGCCTGCATTGTAAATTATATAGTCTAAGGACTATTTGTTTGATGAGAAGAATAATTTCTGTCACAAGGGTATTATGGTCTTTTCTAACTATACTCAGGAGTGTTCTACGACTCAGTGGTCCTAGTGTGTTGAACAATCAAGGATCCTAAGAGGTCCATAATCTCATAATGGCCCCAAACCAACAAATCCAGCACTATGGTAATGCCAAACAACTCATCTCACGAGAGCCTAAACAAAAGGTGAACATCCACCTACCTTAAAACCAATACTAGGTCGACAACAACTTATACTACCACGAAACTGTGACTACAATCACCATCAACCTCAACTCGTGCCTCAATGACCAATTCCATGTCATGCCAAATATGCAACATAATTATGCATATACAATTCTAATCTAGCATACGTCACATGTCATGCTCTTTACATTAGAATAAAATAATGCTAAACGAACGGTATACAACATGTAGCACGTAAGCACATAAACATGTTATCAACCAAAATATGTTATCCTAAAGCATATAAATACTTAGAGCATGGCAACAAAAGCATGATATGCACCCAAAACCCGTCGTCCTAAGGTTTTCAAACCTAGGAGCTCTGATACCACTTGTGACGGCCCAAGTTTTGTAAACCCGGTGCGTCAGTGATAACCAAAAGATGACCCGATAACGGATCCGAAATGCGGAAGCGAAAGGTGAAGCAACGGTCTCTAGTGATACAATGCATCTCTAAGACACCAATGTGACCCTCAATGAGGTCACGGAACCCAAAGAAAACAAATGCAGAAGTGTCGTTTCAAAAACGGACAAAAAGAACCTAGGGGAAAAATGGTTATTTTGCAAAAAGTGAATTCAGGTGCTATCGAGTACACTGCTAGAAAGACAATGACAAATTAGTCAAGTTCAAAAAAAATTTTACTCAATTTGGAGTCCGGACGGGGGAGAAAGGTCAAAAACAAAAATGATGTCGTGGCGGCCTGACGAGGACAACCCACCACTACTGCAACTGAGAGTAAAAAAGGGCATCTAAACGGACTTTTTTGGAAAAACTCAAAAAAGAAACCCCCCCTAAAATCAAGTTTCCTACCCTGATCATGAACGGAAACAAAAAAAAAATGCATTGTAAAATGCCCAGAATGGCCCCAAGAAAATCAGGTCAAGAGGAAAAAAACTAATCCGAGCTACTGCCCAAGTTTTGGAAATAGGGCTTCGGGAAGTTTTTAAATTGCCTAAATTGAAAATGCAATCTTAAAATGTACCCACAAGACCTCCGGAAGTTTCGGATTAGTCGTGACGATTTTCAAAAAAGAGTCGATAAATAGTACCAACTACATTTGTATTAAAAATTTGCAAAACCTGGCAACAAGGATTTTTCAGAAAAATATTGATTTTTGAGGGCCAAGATGATGTTTTCTGGAAAAACACAAAGAAGAAACCCCCCTCAAAATTGAGTTTTCTACATGACTAGCAGGGAAAAATAAAAATAAAAATGCATTGTGAAATACTCAAAATGCCCCTGGGACAGAATAGGGTAAAACTCCCTAAAAATGCTATTTAGAGTTTTTGTTTCATCAAGGAAGGTATTGTTTGCCAAAGTGAGCATGCAAGTGTATATAATATGATAAAATAGATGTGCTACAATGGCCTATGGCCTCATTACAATACATTTACAACATTTGACATGTCAAACCTCCAAGTTAGAAAAATTAAATTTCATAGACAAATTATGAACATGCTAACACTTACATGTGAACAAGAATGCTTCTAAAGAAGCTCAACTCAGCAAATCATGCAAGCAATTTCAATCTCCAATCTTGTATCCTGTACCTGAAATATGCCCCAATATCGTAAGGGTAAGTAACATAAAGCTACTCGTAGGAAATAAGCATGCATCGACCTACATTTTACAAGTGTACATGATTTAATCATTGTAGTTCATTCTACCTAACGTCTATGTCAAGGTGAGACTTAGGGAGCATCCTAGCTACCTAAGATCATTTCTAGTATTAATCACCTCATTCATGCAATTTTAACAACATAGGGTCATGCTTACACAAAGCAACAACATAGGAGCATGCTTACACAAAGCAACAACATAGTGGTTCTCAAGGTTATCAACTTGAAGTTTAAAATGCAACATCAACTAAATATAACAATTTAGCATAATTAGAATATCTAATACCATACATCAAGACATAGATTCTCTAGGTTATCAACTAGCAATCTAAAAGTGTGAAATCAACTAAATATATCAATTTAGTATGGATGTACTTAACAACATCAAATCGCCAATTACCAAAACCATAAGTCACAATTAAACATTGGTTGTCAACTTGGAATTGAATGCGAAATCAAATAGTGGAAGACTTGGACATCACAGCTCGGATTTCCGCTGAGACAAGGCAAATTTGGAGCTACTAACCCCCAGGCAGCCTACCCAACGCGCGAACTTTATAGGGCTAATTTGGAGCTACTAACCCCTAGGTAGCCTACCCAATGCACGAACTTTTGACTTAGATGACTCTTGTCCCCGTACTAGAGCCAAACCTAGCCATCACAGCTTAACAATGTCCCAAGTAACTCCAAAATAAATAAGTTAACAACTTATATACGTATTAAACAGTACACGAAACTACCTTCATGCACAAGTAGGTTGTAACCACATAACACATACTCTAAATCCACAACAACTATAGGATGACAATGTCGAATCTTCAGAGCGCGATTCGTTACGCGCTATAATAACATCACATGTCGAATCTTCAGTGTGCGATTCGCTACACGCTATAACAATATAATCCAATATTGAAAACATAATTTATAAATCTATTACAAGTCTAAAATCATGCTTCAAACATACTATCAATGCCAATTTCAGGATTTAATCATTAAAGCAATAGAAACGGAATTTAATCAAATAAACTAATTAAATTCCCTAACTTTCAAATCTCAATCAAATGGCCCCTAATCAATGCATATTATACAAGATAGCATAGTATATATGTAATGGCCCAGTCATTTTTCCTCCTTTTCTTTTTCTTAGATTTTAACGGATATTTTTTTTTCCGTTGTCTTTTCCTTTTTGGGTTCGGTTTTTTCATCACTTCATGTCGTCTTGAGTGCTCTGAAATGATTTTCGAGACTCTTTTCCTTGGATTGACAACTTCCTTTAGGGATTGTGTCATTTCCATATTTTATTTTTCCGAACACTATTCACATTTTGTCTTTTTCTCGTTTAACCTTTTTCCTTTCACAACCTCACTTTTTGTGCTCGGATTTTATTCCGGTTTTGCATGCATTCATGATATTTAATTTCCATGATAGTGGTATTTTTACTTTTCTAGAAAAACATGTTGATTGTTTACTTCCTTCATAAAGGGGCATTAATGCATACTATAGTGTAATTCTTCTTAACTTGTTGGGTTTTAGTGTAATTAAATAAAGTAATTATTTTTCATCTTGGGGACCATTTTGCAATTAAATTTGGAAGATATTTTAAAATGGGCCTTTTTGTAATTTTTGAAAAGTGTGACAAGTGTCACACTCTCATTGGTCCACTTGTTGACATTTGTGTGGAAACACTTTGATGCATTAGATGATGACATTTGGAGGGTAAGGATTCACCCACTTGTTGGCCTAGGATTGGTGCACTTGTTGGCTTGGATGGTTGACAAGTGTAGGTGTGGGATTAAGCCTAGGAAGGAACCATGGATTGGTGACAAGTGTAGGTTCACAATTTAATCTTGCAAATATCTTTGGGCCACTTTGGGATTATGGTTTTAAAGGACGGTTTTTGTGCAATTGACCATAGATGCGTGTGTTGACCATGGTGTAGGATCACATAGTGAGTGGAGGATTTCTATTTCCTCCACTCACACATTTTCACATTTCATCTCTTTCTTCCTCACCACAAAACCCTAGCCTCCATGGATGAAGCTTGAAACTTTAGGCATTGACCTTGATCTTTAAGGCCCTTCCACTTACTTTAGACCATAAAGCCTGGAATATTTTTTGTTCCCCTCATCCTCCTCTTCAAAACTCTTGAAGGATCTAACCTAACTCCTAGTTTTGCTTTGGTATCTAGGGATTCAATCCTCTAGTGAGGTATTGATCTATTATTTTGAAGTATTTTTATGTCATTATTGAGTGTTTTAGATGCCTAGAAGAGAATGACTTGTATTCTGCCCTTAAACTGTTTTAACTTGAAATAAATCTTGTCAAATAAAATATATAACATGAAAATATAATCAATTAGCTTCCAATTAGTTTTGGTTTCATGTAATTTGGATTTAAAATGAATTAGTTATGAATTTTTGAAATTGCAAGCTAATTGCTGAAAATTTAAATGTTTTCTTATCCGGTCCGGAAATGAATTTTTATATAGAGCTGTTGTGCTTTAATTACCTTTACATTTTTACTGGAACTTTCCCCATGGATTTTACACTACTCAGAATTTTTTCATGATTTTAGAGCATTTCTAAAAATTTTTAAAAATCTGAGACTATCTACTGTCCATGTTTTTATTGCAGCTGGAAAACATATTTTTAGATGATTTATTTCACTAACCTTTTTACATTGGATCATAGCTTAAATTTCTAGTTTTACACTCTCATATGTTTACTTCCAAAATAAATTAGTTTTGCCCAATTTGGATTTTAAATGAATTTTTCATGAATTTTCAAAGTTGGAAGCTACAGGCTGAAAATGTGTTTTCTGGGCAGAATTTGTTTCAAAGTTGTGGGTCAAAACTGTTTCAATTGGGAAAAAAATTTGTTAAAATAAATTGATGTTATCAAATTACAGTGTTTAAGCTTTCATTGGGCTTTGGATTCATTCAATTTGGATTAGAATTGAATTTTTTATGAATTTCCCAAGTTGAAGGTAACAAGCTGAAATATCTGTCTTGCGGACCAAAAATTTGGGGCAATTTCACTTCGGTGGTAATTGGGATTTTCATTCCAATTGAGGTAGGGGATGTTATAGGCTTTTGTGTGTGTTGTATTGAGTGTTTAGTATGATTATACAACTGAATTGCATGCCTTGTATCGATTCTAGAAAATTAGTACTAATTATATCTTTGTATGAAATTTAATTCACAAGAATGTGTATAACTTAAAACGGAATTGTGGCATGCTAGAAAATCATGCTTTAATATGTTTGTTAACATATATTAAATTGGAATTAATTGAATAAGAGTTACACTTTTTATTTAATATTTATCTTTTGTGAAAGATTGAATCTCATGGTCGTACCTTGCATGAAATTGACTTATGATATGCTTTTAAATTATGTCTTGGCATGTTGTTTAACATACTTTAAATTGAGAGCATTTGGACAAGTATGAAAATCTAGAGATTTTAATTAAAATGATTAATTAAAATCTAATTAAGGGTTCCATTGGCCTAATTAAGTGTTTAACTTGATATTTGTGATAACTATGACTTATGTTCTAACATATGTTAATTTGGAGGCCATTTGATTGAGATTTGAAAGCTAGGGAATTTAATTAGTTTATTGATTAAATTCCGTTTCTATTATATTATTGATTAACTCATGTATTTGATTTTGATAGTATGTTTAAAGCATGACTTTTGACTTAGAATGAATTTATGAGTTTATGTTTTCAATATTGGATTATATTGTTATAGTGTGTAGTGAATCGCACTTTGAAGATTCAACATTGTCATCCTATAGTAGTTGTGGATTTAGGGCATGTATTGTGTGGATACAATCTACTTATGCATGGAATATGATTTCGTGCATTATATAAATTATGTATAAGTTGTGAACTTACTTGGATTATTTTGGAGTCTTGGGACATTGTTTTGTGAGATGGCTAGAATTTGGCTCTAGTACGGGGACGTGAGTCCTCTAAGTCAAAAGTTCGCGTGTTGAGTAAGCTGCTTGGGGGTTAGTAGTTCCAAATTAGCCCCTAAGGAGTTCGCGTGTTAGGTAGGCTGCCTAGGGGTTAGTAGCTCCAAATTTGCCTTGTCTCGGCGGAAATCCGAACTTTGATGTCCAAGTCTTTCACTTTTTATTTTCGCATTCAATTCCAAGTTGACAATCATGTTTAATTGTGACTTGTGGTTTTGGCTATTGGCGATTTGATGTTGTTAAGTACATCTATACTAAATTGTTATATTTAGTTGTTTTCACACTTTTAGATTTCAAGTTGATTACCTTGAGAATCTATGTCTTGACGTGTGGTATTAGAAATTCTAATTGTACTAAATTGTTATATTTAGTTGTTTTCGTAATTGTAGATTTCAAGTTAGTAACTTTGAGAATCTATATCTAGTTGCTTGTATAGCATGTTTCTATGTTGGTTAAATTGCATAGATGTTGTGATTTGTGATTTATTGTTCAAATGTGACTTAGGAATGATCCTACAGATTTGTTTGGAACATAGACGTTAGGTGGCATGACCCACTTTGGTTGTTCTAGTATTTTAGATTTCAAGTTGATAACCTTGGGAATCTATATTTTGTTGCTTTGTGTAAGCATGCTACTATGTTGTTGGAATTACATGAATGATGTGATTATGCTAGAAATGATCTAGGGTAGCTTAGGATGCTCCTGGGGTCTCATCTTGATATAGACGTTAGGTGGCATGAGCCCCTTTAACATGTTTCACCTTAAGGTGATGAAATTGTAAAACGTAGGTCGATGCATGCTCATTTCCTACGAGTAGCTTTATGTTACTCACCCCTACGATACTGGGGCATATTTCAGGTACAGGATACAAGATTGGAAATTGCAATTGCTTAGGTGATTTGTTGAGTTGAGCTTCCTTAGAAGCATTCTTGTTCACATGCAAATGTTAGCATGTTCATGATTTGTCTATGAAATGTAATTTTTCTAACTTAGAGGTTTAACATGTCAAATGTTGTAAATGAATTTTAATAAGGCCTTGGGCCATTGTAGCATGTTTAAAATACCATTTTACACTTGCATGTATGTTCACATCATCACACAATAGCATATAATGCAATTTCATCATGCCATGGGGAGTCATTTTGATGCCTTAGGGATGACGTACGTCCCTAGTGGTCACTTAGCTTCCTTCGTTTCTGCATTTCGGATCCGTTATCGGGTCATTCTTTTGGTTCATCACATGACACACTGGGTTGAAAAATCTAGGGTCGTCACAATATACATACATTCACTAAAATCTCAATTAGGCCAATGGCACAACAAGGTAGAATTTAATTATATCATGATAATTAAACTTCTAAATTTCAAAGCAACTTCAAATGGTCCCAATTTAATATATACTAGTACACAAGTCCTAGTCATCATGATTATCAAGTAAAAAACTTAATTGGGCCAAGGGAACCATTAAATAGATTTTAATTAATCATTTAATTTAAAATCTCTAGATTTTCATACTTGTCCAAATACTCCCAAATTAAAGTATATTAACAAACATGCTAAGACTTAATTTAAAAGCATATTACAAGTTCAATTCATGAAAAGTATGGCCATGGGATTTAATCTTTCACCAAAGATAAATATTAAATAAAAAGTGCAATTCTTATTCAATTAATCCCAATTTAATATATGTTAACAAACATATTAAAACATGATTTTCTAGCATGCCACAATTCCATTCTCAGTTATACACATCCTTGTGAATTAAATTTCATACAAAGAAATAATTAATACTAATTTCCTAGAATTGATACAAGGCATGCAATTAAGTTGTATAATCATGCTAAAGACTCAATACAACACACACAAAAGCCTAGAACATTCCCTACCTCAATTTGAGATGAAAATCTCAATAGCCACCAAATGGAAACCGCTCCGAATCCGACGAAACTTCTAGGTTTTGTCGGGGACTACACCGTGCACATAACCCCCAAGGAAGCCCCATCAAAATCATAACTTGACTTCAAAACCAAACTCAAAGAATGGTCAGAAATGGGTTCTAATAAGGGTGAAAGAAGCGCGTAGTCAACACGAACACTAAACGCAAAGGTCCTTCTATGTTCTGACGAAAGAATGAAGCTCAAAAGAGGAGAGACAAGGTGGCAACCTCCCTTGGGCTACCATGGAAGCTTCAGGTCATGCAAGAGAGTGGGGAAGATGAAAAAATAAAATATCTCACCCCCCTTTTATAGAAATCTCAAAAAGTGCCCCGAACGGGACCCGCTAGGTCCGAAAAAGTGAAATTTGAGTATACGCACTCAAATGACAACAATCTATGAATGAAAAAGATTTAAAATGAGAAAATATGAATAACGAAAGAAACGGCGTCAAAAACCGAGTCCCGAGCAGAAAGTTATGCCCCAAACAAGTTTGGCGCTAATTGGGGCCAGAAACTGGAAAACAATGACCAGAAGGAATTTCTAAGAGTACACTATTTGACAAAAAGTAAAAATGAATCCCGTACGAGGATCCAGGCTCAAAACAAGGCATTTAGCAATAACTTTCATTAATTGCACAATGGCCCCTCCAAAAAGTGAAAACTGCACTAATGGCCCAGAATGAAAATATCTTCCAAAAATATTTTCTTAAAAACCCCTAAAATAAAATATCTTCAAAAGATATTTACGAAAAATAACCCAAGAAAAGAAAATAATTTTAAAGAACTTTGCATCCATGCCCCTATGGACACCGGGAGCAACCAGAGTACTTTATTGCAAAAGTAAAGATACGTATTTCATGGAAACCACTCAAGATGGAGATACATAAAGTCAAAAACCAACTCCGAACATAAGAAGTGTGGTTACGCCAATAAAGTGTCAAACGGGGAAAAGACAAAATAGGGAAAAGGACGAAATAGGGAAAAGGACGAAAAGTGAATAGTGTCAAAAAATGAAAAATGTGGAAACGACTCGGTCCTCAAAGGAAGTTGTCAATCCACAGAAAAGAGTCTCGAAAATCACTCCAGAGCACTCGAGACGACACTAAGCGAAGAGGAACTGAACTCAGAAAGGAAAGACAACGGAAAAAAAATATTCGTGAAAATCCGGGTCATTACATCACAGGTATAATCAAGTTATTTACTCTTGCTCAGTGCTTTGTTTCGGTCAAAATCATGCTGGAACTAATTTTGAATGACCATCATTCAAGCCTAATTTATGTTTCTATCTGAGATTTAAGTACAATATGATTAAGACTAGCTGTTTCATGGATTATTTTCTTGGTAGCAAGTTTTATTTGGTGAATTAAAGCTATTGAAATTGGTTGTGGAACATTATATTGGTAACTGAGTTATTGACCTTGCTGAAACCTTAAATTAATGCTATTGTGTGCTTATGTAAGCACTGTAATTGAAATTTTGTGAACACTCATGCTATACTTAATTATACAAAGTTATGAACATGAGTACTATAATGAAAGAAGACTGAATGAGATGCTAGTGAATTGATCTCGAGAGGAATTTCCTATTTTACCCCTCAAACCCTAAGTGTAGTAGATTGATGTTTTGAGGAAGTAAATTGAAATTCTGTGTTGTCCAGCTTATTGTTTATTGTTGTGAAGACCTTCTTATGATTATCTACATCTGTAATGGTGTGTGTGGTGAGCTAGGAGAGCTTATTTGTTCCAAGCATGGTTGCTTAGGACAGGGGGAGTGCTTGTATGCACTATGGTGTGCTAGTGTGTGTATTGGTTGTGAAAACTAGTGTCTATTCTTGTACTTGGGGTGTGTGCAGAGAGTGAGACAGCTAAGTGTGTAACAAGATACATACATCTAGTAGTGGACTTTATATTAGCTGAGGCCAAGAACCAAGGTTTTCCCTAGTTTAAAGGGTTTCCTTGTAATTCCTATTGCACTGATCTTTAATTACTGTTTAATTTTCTATGAGGACTTAAACATTGCAAAGGTTTTAACCAATTCACCCCCCTCTTGGTTCAACAAATATGTGTTATTTTATTAAAGAAAATTTTGTGTGGTGGAACGGGAATAATCAATGTGTAAAAAATAAGGATTAATTAAGTAATTGAATCAATGACAATTATTTATCCATTGGCTAGCTAATTATGTGTGGAGGGGTTATATCATAAATTAACATATTAGGTTTACCATTCTCAAATTAGAGTGCAACCATTTTTATACATTGGAGTTATGTTTTGTGATAGGGTAAAATAAAACCTACTTTGACCTAATAATAGAAGTAACCAAGTGTTGACCAGTCGCCAGATCTCTTCAACTTCCATATGATCACGGGTCTGCGATATGGATGACGACATTCAGTTAACGATGATATTTGAAGTGGTTGTTAATGATAAGCATAATCTCAACAAGCAGGATTCGGTTCAATAGCCTACATCAACAAAGCACCATAAATACAAGGGACGATGGAATGACGTAGATACACAAAAAATCCTATTACAGCTATTACAGTTTAATTATCTCTCTAAACCCCTACTAACTTGATCGTCGGAGGGTCTACGGCCAGCATCACACCAGTACCTAACTCAGTCGCCTTCATTTTATAGGAAATTGTGTCATACTAGGCCACGACGAATTTCAACCCCAATAGTTGGCGCCGTCTGTGGGAACGACGATTCCCTTAAATCAATAAATTACTCGATTGGGTATATGTATTTGCGGTTCGGTATGGTAACTAGAAAAGAAACATCATTGCATGGATCCAGTCAAAGAGGAGGGTCGAGTGAATACCCAGATGTCCCGAATGACCAGGAATGGCTTGCAGCGTTGGAACTACAGGTCCAAACTCTGAATCAGGATATGGACCAGTTGATCCAGCAAAATGCAGTGATCCTGCAACATCTTATCCCAATGGGACCACCACCTTAACAATAATTGTCCGACCAATCTCCTCCTAATCTAAATAATGGGGGAGAAAATGGGGATGACTGAAATAATGATCCTCCTCATGAGTTTGAGGAAGAACAAAGCCAAGTCAGGAACTGACATAAAGAACCTCCTCCTCCACCTCCGCAAAATCCCCAGCCTTAGGCAGGCACAACCTTTTGTGTTGAGGAGAAGACAGAGAAAGTTACTTATTTCAACCTGCAGATCGAGGATCTCAAGGCGAAAATGAAAGATGTAATGCAGGCTATGAAAGGAAAAGGTCTTACCGCCATAGATGACATGGTGTAGAGGACCAACTTGCTATTCAGCCCTGCCGTTATGAAATGCCCCCTACCTAGCAAGTTCAAGATGCCCTCGTTCGAAAGCTTCGATGGGACCAAAAACCCCCTCGATCACCTGGAGACCTTTTAAGCTCTTATGCATTTACACGTTGTGCCGGATGAAATCATGTGCCAACCCTTTCCCACGATACTTAAGGGATCGGCAAGAGTTTGGTTCAATAAGCTGAAGCCAAGAACCATCAACACCTTTGAAGAACTGAGTAAGCAGTTTGTGAGCCACTTCATTACAGGTCAGAGGCATAGGAGGTCAGCCACCTACCTGCTGACTGTGAAGCAACAGAAGGGAGTGTCGATCCAGGAATACATCACCCGATTTAACACAGAGATGTTACAGGTAGAAGATGTGGACGACAAGGTGGCTTTGACCGCTTTCATAGGAGGACTCCAAACCTCTAGATTCTTGTTCTCCTTATCAAAAGAACCTCCCACTAGCATGGCAGAGTTGTTGATCAAAGCACAGAAGCACATGAACACTGAAGACGCCATGAATGCACAGAAGGAAAAGGAATGAGAGGACGAGAAGAGGTCAGCCCATAGTGCCAGGGATGAAAAGGAAACCAAATATAATCATTCTTCAGCCAAAGCGATAGGACATATCGTGAGAAGGACTCAGATAAGTATACCGACTACACTCCTCTAAATATGTCAATTAACCATATTTTCTTACAAATTCAAGATGATGCGTCTTTGAAATGGCCACAGAGGATGAAGTCTGATCCAGCGAAAAGATCTTGAGATAAGTATTGCAGGTTCTATCAGGATTATGGGCACACTACGGATGATTGTTTTGACCTTAAGAATCAGATTGAGAATCTGATTCAAAGTGGTTACTTACAAAAGTTCGTTACCAATGAAGGGACAAACCCTAATAAGCGCCTTCTGGGGCAGCAATCAATTGGGGAAATCAATATCATCTCTAGATAAATAGACCTGGGAGGATGAATCCAACTCGGCTCAGAAGGATAGCGTGATAAAAATTGTCTCATAACTGGAATTAGCCTTATCAAGTCATTCAAAATAAAGTTTGGGGTATGTCATGTAATGACTCGGTCTTTTTCCTCCTTTTTCATTTTTGGTGATTTTTTTTTTCGTCTTTTTCTTATTTCGTCTTTTACTCGTTTATCGTTTTTCCTTACTTAACCTCACTTCGGGTGTTCAGATTTGATTCCGGTTTTGCATGCATTTATGATACTTGATTTCCATGACATTGGTATTTTCACTTTTGTTGAAAAGCATGCTAGTTGCTTTTATTTTTCATAAAGGGCATGAATGTATACTTTAGTGTAATTATTTTTAATTTTGGGTTTTTAGTGTAATTATGTAAAATAATTATTTTTCGTTTGAGGGACCTTTTGTAATTTATTTTGGAAGATATTTTGAAAAAGGATCATTTTGCAATTTTTGGAAAATGTGACAAGTGTCACATTCTCATGGTGCCACTTGTTGGCAATTGGGTGAAGAGACTTGGTACCATAGTTTCTTGACAATTGGAAGGTGGAGAGTCATCCATTTGTTGGCTTAGGATTGGTGCACATGTAGCCATTAATTGTTGACAAGTGTAAGCTTAGGATTAAGTCTTGGAAGAGGCATTGGATTAGTGACAAGCGTAAGGTTAGGATTAAGTCTTGGAAGAGGCATTGGATTAGTGACAAGTGTAAGGCCATGATGTAGTCTTGCATTGTGTGTGTGTGAGAGGTAATGCAAGAGCACATAGTGAGTGGAGGATCTCTAGCACTTCCACTCACCATTTTTTTCACTTTACCTTCTTCATTTCATTATCTCACATGAACCCTAACAAATCCACCATTGGAGGAAAGCTTAGTCCATAGCTTACCCCTTCAATTTGGCTCACTTCCATACACCTTAGACTAAAAACCTTGGGAGAGAAAAGTTTCCTCTCATTCTCCACTTCAAGAACCCTAAACTTGTTTTCCATTTTGTGCTTGGTAGCTTGGATTATAGAGATACAATTCTCTATTGAGGTAGGGGTGGTAGTATGTTTATATTCTAAGTGTTTTATAATCCTTGGAGTTTAATATATATTGTGTACATGTTTCTAATATGATAGTTTTGCATATTATAGGAAACCCTCACTTCTTGACATAGGGTTTATTGGATTAAGCATGTATGTTATGTATAAACCATGTGTAGAGGACTATAAAATTTAGTAGTATGTAAATTCTAGAAATATCACATATGTTAGTGATATGGAACACTTGTAGAATTATTGATGTTATATGCAATCTCTATTGATATGAATTGCTATATTTATTGTTACAATAATTCTATGTCCTTGTGAATTACTAATTGTAATTATTTAGAAGCTTATTGCTATAATGTTGATATTTAGTATATGAAGCTTATTGTTGAGGCATGACCTAAGTTGTTAAGTTAATGGTATTTTATTGTGCATAGTACCATAATGAGGAATTATCATTTGGCATACCATTCTAGACTTAGAACCCTAAGACATAGTTTGTATGGTTTCAAAGTACTTGTGCATAGAAGGTGGTTTATATGCCTTATTATCTATATATAAGTTTTAAACTTGATATATACTTTGGATTCTCTTGGGACATGGTTACTAGTAACATGGCTAGAGTTTGGCTCTAGTGCGGGAGGTATAAGTTCTCCCCAATGAGATAGTGCGCGCTTAGGGTGGTCTTCCCTACGGGTTAATGCCCGGAATAACCGTTGAGGTCTCGGTAGAATTCCGAGCTTAGATGTCCAAGGATTCCACTTTTGATTTCGCATTCAATTCCAAGTTGACAATCAATGCTTAAGTTGTAACTTGTAATTTTTGTTTCATGCGATTTGATGTTGTTAAGTACATCCTTTTGATATTGTGTTGCAACAGAATCATTGCATTAAGTTTAAGATAATCCCTTAGAAGACCTTGAACATAGACGTTAAGTAGAATGCTCCTTTGTATTCGTCTATATTGATCTTGCAATGATATTGAAACTTTAGGGTATACGCATATGCTTCTCCTACGAGTAACTTGATTACTCACCCTAGTGGTTTGGGTTGTTTTTCAGGTAAAGAGACCATGTTCATGGATGCTCATCATCTTTAGAAGCTTTTGAGCTAGTTGAAGCATTTTTGTGTATTAGCATGCACTTGTTTAGCATGTTTTATCTTTTGGATGTAATACTTTTGCATACCATGGATGTATGGTATTTTAGAAGCTAAGATGGCTTCCTTCATGTAATGTGTATCTAAGTACTCTTTTTGATACTTGTTTTGTATGTATAACATGAGGCCAAGAGCCATCAACATGAAAGGTTGCAAGTATATTTCTTTAAAACTCAAGTTTTGCCATTGTAGCTTGTTTGTGAGAAATTGAGGTTTTGTATGCTAAAACTTGTTAATGGAATGTAATGAGGCTTTAGGCCATGTTGGTACATCTATTTTATCATATTGCATGCACTTGCATACTCACTTTGGCAAACAATACCTTTCTTAATTAAACAAAATCCTAAAGTTGCATATTTTTTAGTTTTGACCCTATTATGTTCCAGGGGCATTTTGGGTATTTCAAAATGTGTTTTTTCATTTTTCCACATGAGTCACGTAGAAAACTCAATTTTGAGGGGGGTTTCATTTTTGTATTTTTCCATAAAATGTCATTTTGGCCCTCAAAATCACATTTTTTTCCGAAAAACCCTTGTTGCCAGTTTTCCTTGTTGCCTATTCTGTTTTTTGCTTTGTAACCGGTTACAAGGGGCTATGTAAACGGTTACATGTGCTTGGGCAGTGGGTTGGACGTGATTTTCAGCCTTCTAACCGGCTTGAAAGGCTTCCTAAACATTTAGATGACCTAGGGTTAGCTACTTTTAACCTTTTTGCCCCTCCGTTAGCCATAACTTCTTCATCCGGAATCCAAATCAAGTGAATTTTTTTTTGAAATTGACTAATTTTTCGTTGTCTTTCCAACAGTATGCTCGATAACACTCACTTTTATGTTGGAAATGACCATTTTACCGCTAGGCCCCTTTTAGTCCATTTTTGAAGCGTCACTTCCGCACTTGTTTTCTTTTGGTTTTGTGACCTCATTGAGGATCACATTAGGGTCTTAGAGACGTGTTGTACCTCTAGGGACTATTGTTTTATCTTTTGCTTCCGCATTTCAGATCCGTTATCGGGTCAACTTTTGGTTCATCACTTACGCACCAGGTTGAAAAACTTGGGCCGTCACATGTCAGTTAATCATTTTAAATGGAGGATAGCTCCCTTATATGCTATCTTGTTTTCCAATAAAGTCACCATCACCAATGAGATGGATGACCCTCATTTTTTACGCAATAAAATATTATGTTTTTAGTTACCTACCTACGTGGTAATGCTTTACAGAAAGCTACAAAAAAAAAAAAAAAAAAAAAAAAAAAAAAAAAAACCAAGCTCCTTTACTAAAGGGATTAGGCGAGCAAAGCTCGTGAAAACATTTCCCTTACTAAAGGGACGAGCTGAGTGAAGCTCGTAAAACCCAATTCCTTTACTAAAGGGATGAGCTTAGTGAAGCTCGTAAAAATTAATTCTCTTACCAAAGGGACGAGCTGAGCGAAACTCGTAAAAATTAATTCTCTTACCAAAGGGACGAGCTGAGCGAAGCTCGTAAAAACTAATTCCCTTATTAAAGGGAAGAGCTGAGTGAAGCTTGTAAAATTTATTCCCTTGCCAATGGGATGACCTTACTGCAACCCATAAAATCTACAAATAGTATGCTGGATTTTAAAAAGAAAAATCCAGCTTTACATCGCTAAGAGTCATTGACCATGGGTTTGAATCTATGCCCTTTCAAAACAGAATATTAATTTGATATCTGTTTCGGGAACAATACTCGGTAAAGTTCCCTTTGGTAAAGTTCCCCTCGGGAATAGTACCAGGGGTAAAGTTTCCCTCGGTAAAATTATCCATGGGAATAGTACCCGAGGGTAAAGTTTCCCTCGGGAACAGTGCCCGAGTGTAAAAAAAAAATACCCGCGGGAATAGTACTCAGGGGTAAAGTTCCCCTCGGTAAAATTACCTGCGGGAATAGTACTAGGGGTAAAGTTCCCCTCGGTAATAGTCCCCGAGGGTAAAAAAAAAAAAAAAAATTTACCCACGGGAATAGTACCCGGGGCTAAAGTTCCCCTCGGTAATAGTGCCCAAGCGTGTAAAAAAAAATAAAAAATTACTCGCGGGAATAGTACCCGAGGGTAAACCTCCCCTCAGTAAAATTACCCTTGGGAATAGTACCAGGGTAAAGTTCCCCTTGGTAAAGTTTCCCTCGGGAATTGTACCCAGGGGTAAATTTTCCCTCAGGAATTATACCCGGGGATAAAGTTTCCCTCGGTAATAGTGCCTAAAGGTTGAAAAAATAAAAATTAAAAATTACATTCCCAGAGCCAGACGAGCAAGCTTGGGAATGGGGGGCAACTGATAGGGTAAAATAAAACCTACTTTAACTTAATAATACAAGTAACCAAGTGTTGACCAGCCACCAGATCTCTTCAACTTTCGTATGATCATGAGTCTGCGATATATGATGAGCACTGAAAAGTGCGCATTTAAACCCGTTAAGCTTAAGCATTCTAGTACCTTTATCTATCTTACTTTGCCGTTTTAGACTTATTACGTGTTATTTATATTTTCAGGCACTAATCCCAAAATTGAGCTAACTCAGCCAAATAAGAGCTTAATTGAAGCAATCCTGAGATAAACCAAAGGAGGGAGCAAAGTGGAAAAAGAAAGGAGCAAAAAGGAATCAAAGTTGTGCAGCTGAAAAGTTCGATCGATCCAACTTAGAGTTCGATCGATCGAACATCTATGATCGATTACAGTACTTCTCGATAGATCCAACCTTGGCCTTTGCTGAAATTCCAAGTTCGATCGATCGAACCCTATTTTGTCCTATTCAAATGATTGATCTTATCCACAGCTGTACGCCTACCAACCACTTTTGTCCTTTTCCCCATAAATATCTTTGAAATATCTCAGCCTTGTTCTTATCCGGAGGAGTCAGACCACTTCGATCGATCTAAGATGCAGTTCGATCGATCGAACCCATCTTCGATCGATCCAAGTTAAGGTTCGATCGATCGAACTTCCTCCAGCGAGAAAAAGTTAAAGTCCAGCTCATTTATTCCGTCCTTCACCCAATCATTGGAGAATATGCCTTGCACGACCACAGCTCATCATAGGGTGTATTTGACCTACCTATATAAGGAATATGATACACTTTTTGGAGGGGAGTCTAGAGTCTCTTGTCACACATTGAAAATCATCTTGGAGGCTATTCTTGGAGAGGAAGAAGGGAGGAAGCTAGAGCAACCATTGGAGGAGATCTTCATCTACAAGGAGCAGCCATGGAGTTAGCCCTTGAAGGTTGGATCATCACTACCATGAGTGGCTAGACATCTTCTTGGGGCTAGAGTTAGCCCCAAACATGCTTTCTTTACCTAATCTTGTGTAATTTTGAGGGATTTGTGTTGTAATGCATATTTTGATTCTTGAACTTATGAAGATCTTGATTATTCATTGAGTTCTATGGATTAATGCTTCTAATTGATCATTTTCTCTATCTATATGTCTATGTATGCTAGAGTAGATGCTCACCTCTAGATTTAATGTTATTGATGCATGTCTATGTGTATTAATGCCTTTAATCTTGAGATTGCCAAAATATGAAGTTCTTAATGTAATGCTCTTGTTATGTCTCTAGATGGTTCATACTTATTCCTTGATGAATTGTGTTTCTCTTTTAAGTAGTGTAGTGTTAGTTGGGGAAACAATTCATGCTTGTTCTTTGATGTTCCATGCTTTTGAATGCAAGAAGCATATGCTCTAATTTTGTGGTGTAAAGGAATTTTGAGCTTAATGAAGGATTAATGATTAGTTATGATATGTTGTATCTTTCACATGTGTTTAAACAATTTATTCCTCTCCCAATAGATATTTTGTACCTCTCACATGATGATTAGATAATGCATGTTTAACTAAGTCATCCTTATGGATTGCTTGGACTATGAGCTTAATGAAAGGTTCAATGACTTGAATTGTTATTTTGTTATCTTCACATGATGTTTAGACAATATATTCCTCTACCAATAGATGTATTGTGGCCTCACACATGTTGATTGAGACAATTTGCACTTGTTGAGTCACCCTTACCAATTGAATGTCTTTTACACACACAATATTGTTGCAACACATTCATTTCCCTCATTAGTCACTTGATTATGGTTTGGAATAGTATTGTTTGGTGGTGATCTCTACACCCAAGACCTTTCCTTCTTACTTACTCTTTATCTTATTGCATTGCTTTATTATAGTTTAGCTCATTTAGTATAATCAACCAACCAACCAATTGTGTGATCACTCGACCTACTAACCCTAATTACCATAGTTCACAATTCGATACACCATCAAATCCCTTGGGACGATCCCTACTCGCCCTATCTATATTTTATATAGAGAAAGGTAGTAGTGGCTTTTTATAAATGTAAAACTTGGCCACCTCCTAAACACACATAACTCTTCAAGCTTGACTTGGTATCGCGACCCTTGTAAAGGACCGGTCAGTTTTTGGCGCCGTTGCCGGGGATTTTAAATTGGCAACGTCGAATTGTGAAATTCAATTAGGATTAGTACTCTTTTGATCGTGTCTTTACTTTCTTTTTATTTTCTGTTTTTGATTACTTATTAAGTTTGTTCTTCATTAACAAGGTGCATTGAGTAAGGAGCTAGCAAAGTAATTCCAAGCTAAGGAGCAAAGCAAAGCAAAGGAAAAATGCTTAAAATGAAGAGTTGCTAAAAAAAAATTTTTTTTGCTAAGCTAAGCTTTTAAATTTGGAGTTGAAGTGCTAAAGGACTATTGTGAGACCTTCTTACTCAATCTCCTTAGTTAAATTGGGGGCCCACGTGGTGGCATTGCATATCATTGAAAGCATGGGAGTATGGGAATTATTGTATATGGAGGAAGTTGATGATATTTGACTTGTTGTGGAGGAGAAGTGTTTGTTTGATTGCTTTGTTGTGATTTGTAGTCTTTACTTGATCATTCACTCTATGCATTCACATGGAAAACCTAGAGGGTAATCTTGGCCACCTAGACCCGCATTTCATGCAAAACCTCCCTCCCGATCAATACGGTCTCGGAGCTCAAGCTCCAATGCCTCCAATGGTACTTCGTGACTATTATGATCTCCATGCATACCATGCACCTTCTTGTATCATGTTGCCTAATTTCGAGACAAATCAATATGAAATCAAGCCCGAAACTATTCAATTGTGTCCACTTTTCTATGGTCTAAATGATGAGGAGCCTTATAAGCATCTAAATGAATTCTTTGAAATATGTTCCACCATTAGATACATGAATGTCCCGGAGGAAGTGATTAGACTACTCCTTTTCCCTTTCACACTCAAAAGCAAGGCAAAGCATTGGTTCAATACTTTGGAAGCAAATTCTATAACTTCTTGGATGCAAATGCAAAATGAATTTTTAAAAAAGTTTTATCCATGAGCTTGACCAAGCTATGCGTACTTCAATTAGAACTTTTTCTCAAAAAGAAGGGGAGTTATTACATGAGGCTTGGGAAAGATTGAATGACTTGCTAGGGAAATGCCCACATCATGGCATTCCAAAATGGCAAGTGGTTCAATCCTTCTATGAGAGCCTATCCAACATTCATAAAGATATTGTTGATACATCATGTGGAGGATCATATTTTGGGAAACATGAGGATGACATTTGGCAACTCTTTGAGAAGATGAGCGAAAACTCTTTACAAAAATTTTATACTTCTCAAATTGACCATGAACGAAAAGAGAAGAAGAAAAATTCTCAAGTTTGTCAAATAGAGAGTTCAATGGGAATTATAGCCGAGATTAAAACTCTTTCTCAAAAGTTTGACCAATTCTTGTTAAATCAAAAACCGGCTAACAATTCCTATCCTCATCATCATACCTCTCAAATGAATGAGCCTTGTATGACATGTTCAAGTGTTTTGCACACTACTTTTGATTGTCCCCACGGACATGCTTATAATGAACACTATGAACAAGTCAATACTACATTTGCTCATCCCTATTCCAATGCTTATGTTCCAAGGTGGAATGAACATCCAAATTCTTTTCAAGCTCAGAATTTTCAAAACAAGTACATTCCACCTCACAAGAGAAATGAAAGTTTTCAAGGGTTCACTCCTTCATACCATCAAAGAATGAATAATTCTTCACATCCTCAATTGTATGAATTCCAAATGGAGCATCATTCTCCTCATGCACTTCATAATGATTCTACATTTGAAGATAAGGTTTTAATGGCTTTGGATAGCCTAGAGAAGAACACAAATTTGTTGCATTCACACTCTCAATCTATATCAAAGCTAGAGTCCCAAATCGGGATCATAGCTAATGCATTGAATGCAAGGGAAGTGGATAAGTTACCTAGTCAACCCGAGAGGAACCCAAAAGCCCAATTTTGTGTGGAGGCAAACTCTACGTCGGAGAATGCCTCACAAGTTCAAACACAAGCAATCACTACTTTGAGAAGTGGTAAGCAAGTTGACAATAAGGTTGAGTTGCTAAAGGAGGATAGTGAATCGGTGCAACCAAATGTTGTCACTCATCAAAATTCCAATTCCATACCTATCTCTTTAGATGAGAATGTTCCAAATCGGAATACTCAATCTTCATCATCTTCTCAAGTGCCAAAATGTCATGAGCCAAAAGCTCCTTTCCCTTATGCTTTGAGAGAAACCTCACCTCAAGAGAGGCAAGATGGGAAAATACTTGACATGATGGATGTTTTCAAGCAAGTGAACATAAATCTTCCCCTCTTAGATGCAATTAAGCAAATTTCGCCTTATGCCAAATTCTTGAAAGATCTTTGCACACAAAAGAGGAGGAACAAAGGACAAGGTCCTAAGAAAGTGTTCATCACGGAGCAAGTGAGCTCCATTCTTCAACAAAATACTCCACTCAAATGCAAAGACCCCGGTGCTCCAACCATTTCATGTGTAATTGGAAATCACGAGATCCGGAGAGCTCTTCTTGACTTAGGTTCAAGTGTTAACCTGATTCCTTATTCTGTGTATGTCCAATTGGGGTTAAATGAGTTAAAACCAACCTCGGTGGTGCTTCAAATGGCCGATAAATCCGTCAAAACACCTAGGGGTATGGTTGAGGACATCCTTGTCAAAGTAGATAAATTCTACTTTCCGGTTGATTTTGTAGTGTTAGACACTGAGCCGGTTGCTAATTCCACTACTCAAATCCCAATCATCTTGGGAAGACCATTCCTTGCCACCGCCAATGCCACTATCAATTGTAGGTCCGGAATCATGGATCTTTCTTTTGGCAACATGATGGTCAAACTCAATGTTTTCAATGCAAGTCGACATCCCATAGATGAAGATGAGTGTTATGTTATTGATGTGTTAGATGAGGTTGTTGAGGAATTAATTCCCACAATGATCATGAAACAACCGCTTGAGGATGATCTCTCATCTCTTTTATCCGATGATCCTCTTGCCTCATGTCTTTTTGAAATGTATGAGAGTTGTGGGTTTGATAATGAAAATTCAATCAATGAAGTAAGCAATATAATGGAATCCGTAGCAAGTTTGAATTGTCCACCATGGAAAACTCCAATTGAGCCTCTTCCTTCACTTTCTAGTACTCCTCCGGTTCCATCTTTGGTATCTCCACCAACTCTTGAGCTAAAAACTTTGCCTTCTAATCTTAAGTATGCATTTCTAGGTCCTCGCGACACTCTTCCGGTTATCATCTCTTCAAGCCTAGATGAGGACCAAGAAAATGCTCTACTTAATGTACTTAAAGAAAACAAAGAAGCTATAGGGTGGAGTGTGGCGGACCTTAAGGGAATTGATCCTTCCATTTGTATGCATCGTATACTCATGGAAGAGGATACAAAACCCTTTAGGGATGCCCAAAGGAGATTGAATCCTAACATGAAAGAGGTAGTTAAGAAAGAAGTAGTGAAACTTTTGGATGCCGGAACCATCTACCCAATCTCCGATAGCAAATGGGTGAGTCCTACACAAGTAGTTCCCAAAAAGTCAGGAATTACCGTGGTTGAAAATGCTAAAGGTGAGGAAATCTCTAAGCGCACCACCAACTCATGGCGTGTGTGCATTGATTACCGAAAATTAAATGCTGCCACTAGAAAGGATCATTTCCCTTTACCCTTCATTGATCAAATCTTAGAGAGATTGGCGGGGCAAAAATACTATTGCTTTCTAGATGGATATTCCGGTTACAACCAAGTGGCCCTTGACCCATTAGACCAAGAGAAAACCACCTTTACATGTCCATTTGGCACATTTGCTTATAGACGGATGCCTTTTGGTTTGTGCAATGCTCCTGCTACATTCCAAAGGTGTATGATGTCTATCTTTTCGGATATGGTGGAAGAGTATCTTGAGGTCTTCATGGATGATTTTTCTGTTTTTGGGTCTTCCTTTGATGCTTGCCTCAAAAATTTGGACTTAGTGCTTAAAAGATGCCGTGAAACAAACCTTGTTCTTAGTTGGGAAAAGAGCCATTTCATGGTTCAAGAGGGAATTGTTTTGGGTCACGTCATATCTAGAAGAGGAATTGAGGTAGATAAGGCGAAAGTTGAACTCATCTCTGAACTACCCCCACCTTCAACGGTGAGGGAAGTTCGCTCTTTTCTAGGTCATGCCGGCTTCTATCGCCGCTTCATCAAGGACTTTAGCAAAATCGCTAGACCTTTGTGCAATCTTCTTGCCAAGGATACTCCTTTCATCTTCGATCAAGCATGCCTAGACGCCTTTCATAAATTGCGCACTTCATTGTCAACTGCTCCTATCATGCAACCTCCTAATTGGTTTTTGCCCTTTGAAATTATGTGTGATGCTTCTGACTATGCCATGGGGGCAGTTTTGGGCCAACGAGTAGGTAAGCTCCCTTGTGCCATATACTATGCAAGCAAAACCTTCTCAGGAGCTCAATTGAATTACTCCACTACCGAGAAGGAATTACTTGCTATAGTATATGCTCTTGATAAGTTCCGCTCTTATTTGCTAGGATCTAAGGTTGTTGTTTACTCTGATCATGCTGCATTGAGACATCTTTTAACAAAGAGGGAAACAAAACCTAGATTGATTAGATGGATTTTACTCCTCCAGGAATTCGATTTTGAAATCAAGGACAAAAAGGGCACCGAAAATGTGGTTGCTGATCATCTTTCCAGATTACAAATAGAGCCTTTCCCTAGTCCTCCAATTCATGACTCCTTCCCGGATGAACAACTTTTTCAAGTCTCAAATGGAATAATGCCTTGGTTCGCTGATATTGTGAATTATTTGGCAATAGGCAAGCTTCCAACCTCTTAGTCAAAGAACGACAAAAATCGTTTCTTTGCCAACATCCAGAATTACTATTGGGAATACCCTGTTTTATACCGCTATTGTCCCGATCGAATTGTGATAAGATGCATTCCGGAGAGTGAAATCCCAAGTGTCCTAGTGTTTTGCCACACACTTGCATGTGGTGGGCATTTTAGTGCAAAGAATACCGCCCTAAAGGTTCTTCAAAGTGGGCTCTTTTGGCCCACTATTCATAGAGATGCCTACAACTTTTGCAAGTCATGTGAGAGGTGTCAAAAGATGGGAACAATGTCTAAAAGAGATATGATGCCATTAACCAATATATTGGTTGTTGAAATTTTTGATATTTGGGGCATTGATTTCATGGGTCCATTTCCTATGTCATATGGTTATCAATACATTCCTCTTGCTGTTGATTATGTTTCTAAGTGGGTTGAGGCTTGTGCTACCAAAACGAACGATCACTCCGTGGTCATTCAATTCATTAAATACAATATCTTTGCTCGTTTTGGTATGCCAAGGGCTATGATAAGTGATGGAGGAAAGCATTTTTGCAATCATTTCTTGAGGCAATTATTTCTTAAGTACTCCGTCACTCACAAAGTAGCCACTCCCTACCATCCTCAAACAAGTGGACAAGTTGAAGTGTCTAACCGGGAAATTAAGCATATCCTTGAGAAAACGGTTAACACCACCCGGAAAGATTGGTCAAGAAAGCTAAATGATGCTTTGTGGGCTTATCGTATGGCATATAAGACTCCCATTGGCATGTCCCCTTATAGAATTGTTTATGGGAAGCCTTGCCATCTTCCAGTTGAGCTAGAACACAAAGCCTTTTGGGCAGTTAAAAAGCTCAATTTTGACCTAGCCAAAGCCGGAGAGAATAGGCTACTTCAATTGAGTGAATTGGAAGAGCTAAGGCACAATGCTTATGATAATGTCAAGCTCTACAAAGAAAGAACCAAAGCCTTCCATGATAAGCATATTGTGAAGAAGTCCTTAGAACCCGGTCAAAAAGCTTGGCTTTTCAACTCTAGGTTAAAACTCTTTCCCGGCAAATTGAGAACCAAGTGGGAAGGTCCCTATGAAATTATCTCGGTTGCACCGCATAGAGCGGTAGAGATACAAGACTTGAAGAAGGGGAACATCTTCAAGGTGAATGGGCAAAGATTGAAACCATACATAGAGGGTCAAGTCTTTCAAAGACATTTAGAGGCTGCAAATCTTATTGACCCAGTGTATGAACATATTGATGAAGATTTTGATAAGAATTTAAAAACATCTTTTGAGTTAAATCCAACAAGTTCTTCCAAGAACCATTTGTTGGGTGGAACTCAAAACATCTCTCATCCCAAAAAGGAGGGGATGCATTGCAAGATCTTTGATCCGGGTTAAAAGAACCCTAGGTCTTGCTAGAGACGTTAAAGACTAGCACTGAAATTCGTAGGATGTCAAAACCCTATTCCTCCCTCATTTCTATCTTGCATTTTGATTCTTGCGAAGTCTAGATACTGTTTTTGTGGTTCATATACATTGGAAGGAACTGAGTAAGGGATTGCATGAGCATTCAAGTCATTTTGAGCATTTAGGCATAATTTCGATCGATCCAAGTCTTGGTTCGATCGATCCAACTATGGACTCGATCGATCCAGCTCTCATTTTGCATCCAACACTTGGAAAAATTTTGGACCTGCATCCAAATTCCAAAATGCATGCTCTCGGGATCTCCAAATTTTTAAAAGTTCGATCGATCGTAAACCAATTCGATCGATCGAACTACCTTTCGATCGATCCAACATGTGGTTCGATCGATCATAAGTCCCAACACTTAGAAAAATTTGGACCTGCATCCAAACTCCAAAATGCATGCTCTCGGGACTTTTCAAAATTTTTCATGTTCGATCGATCGAATTCCAAGTTCGATCGATCCAAGGTTCCAGCACATATCAACTCTTGAACCCTTAAACTTGTACATTCTTTATCCTCTTCGATCGATCGAAATATTTCTTCGATCGATCGAAATTTGCATCTCATTAAAAAAAAAAAAAAATTCATTAAGAGTGGAGACCTAAGTTCGATCGATCGAACTCCATCTTCGATCAATCGAACTCACAGCCGGCACCTCCAGCAGCAGCGGATATCGCAGCGGACGACACACCGGTCGGTCCGGCTACAGATCGCATGGACATTGACCCGGAGCGACCTGCGGAGGAGTATGCTGATTCCGATAATACCAGTGATCGAGCCGCTGCTCAGGAGCGAGTTCGGGAGTCTTCTTCAGAGGCATCTCTACCTAAGTCTCCAGTTCCCACTCCCGGATTCGGAGCACGCTTGCAGACACTGGAAGAGGACGTAGCAGCCATGCGAGCCGACATCACTGCCCACCGAGCTGAGTTCACCTCTTTCAGGGCGGATGTCATGGCTTGCTTTGCCGATCTCTCCAGCCGACTCCCTGCACCTGCACCCGCACCTGCACCTCCAGCCACTGCAGATCTCCACGATCAGGCCTCCTGAGACTCCACTTCCAGTTGTTCTATGCTTTCATTTCTTTTATTCTGGATCTGTATTATACTGTCACTGTTACTGTATTATATTTTGCGGCCGGTCTGTCGGCTTTATTATTTTATTGATGTACCTGCACTTTATATTCTCTATATATTGCTTCTTGATTATGGATGTCTCTTAGTATCTCATATTTGTATGTTTGACTCCATCAGGTACACCACAGTGACTTCAGTGAGAGAGTGCTGCCTAATTTTTTAGGACCACTCTTACACCTCTCTCTCTATTCTCTATTTATCCCATCTTACACTTGCATGTCCACTGTGCACTGATTATCCTATCTTGTTATCTAATGAGTTTATCCGAGTGCAAACTTTTTAGGACCACAGTTTATCCCAAGTTTGGGGGGGCCATGCCACCCACTTTGGATACTTCTATCCCGATCATTCATGTCTAAAGCACTGGTATACTCTTTCCTTTGTTCTCTTCACACATTGAGGACAATGTGTAGTTTAAGTTTGGGGGTATTGGTGTATATTTCAGTGTTACTTTAAAATTCAAATTTTGAGCATGTCTTGTGTATTTGAGGGATATTTCTATACTTGGTCCATTTCTAGCTATGATTTTGATCTTTTGAGGACTATATTGCTTAAAATTTAAAAATTGCTTGACTTGAGAGTCCAATACTCCTTGTATGCCTTGAGGATGCCATTTAGGAGTGAATTTTTCAAAAGATTGATATCTTGCTTGCATTTGTGGTCCACATCATCCTGATTTTGTGATTGTTTTGAGATTCATTCTAGGATTCTACATTAGCACCGGCGCACGCTAGCATTCAATTGTGGGGTACATGCTTTGTTGATTATTGAATTGGTTATATCCCAATTGGGCTAGTAGTGCATTGAAAGCTTTCATTCTTGATAAAGGTGGATAACAACCCCTTTTCATTGAGTAGCCGGGATTCTTGCCTCATTAAGCAGTGACCTTCTCGCGCCGAAAGGTAGAGGGCCCAAACTATAATTGATTAAAAAAAAAAAAGTTGCAAAAAGCAATAAAAGTAAGGACTTCTCCCAAAAGGTGAGAAGTAGGAAATGATTAGATGGTTGTTGTCTTGATTTGTAGCCTAGTTGATTTGAGTTTGTAAGTCCATAGGGGTGTCTTAACACCTAATGCCCTAAAGCCATCTGGTTTGGGAGTCATTGACCTAACGCTCGCTACATGAATCTTCTAGAAAGCTTAAGAGATTAATACATTGCACAATATTTCCATCTTTGATCCTCAATAAAAATAAATAAATAAATAAAAAATAGAGTGAAAAGAATAAGCGCACCTAGAAGAATAAAGCTTTAATAAAAGGTCCACTCTCTTATCTTGATGATCGGTACTAGATTTGTGTGCTAGTTTGAGGGTAAGGATGTGATTACTTCTCTAGTTGGCTAAGATAGCAACACACTTGATGCCGGACCTCTCACATGGATTCTAGACTTGTTTCGATTTTCATGATCATTTTCTTGATGTGTGGAGGACCATGCTTGCTTGTTTGATGTTGAGATTTTGGGAGATTGCTTGGAAATGGTTGAAAAATTGCATACTTGAGGTAGTTTTCTCCCAATGCTTGTTTGCAATATTGGTGCCTCTTTTGAAAAAATGAGCTTAATGTTTGTGGGTACCATTTCTGGAAACCCTCACGAGACTTTACTCGTCCACTAGGGGTAACATAGGGGTTTAAAAGGCTTGTTGCATATGCTAAATGCAACCGTGTTCCCTACGAAAGTGGCGCTATCATTTTACTTGCTTTCCAGTTTACACTTGTTTAGTTGTTCATTTCATTCCTTTACTTCTTAGTTCATTGCTAGGGACTAGCAATATTTAAGTTTGGGGGTGTGATGAGCACTGAAAAGTGCGCATTTAAACCCGTTAAGCTTAAGCATTCTAGTACCTTTATCTATCTTACTTTGCCGTTTTAGACTTATTACGTGTTATTTATATTTTCAGGCACTAATCCCAAAATTGAGCTAACTCAGCCAAATAAGAGCTTAATTGAAGCAATCCTGAGATAAACCAAAGGAGGGAGCAAAGTGGAAAAAGAAAGGAGCAAAAAGGAATCAAAGTTGTGCAGCTGAAAAGTTCGATCGATCCAACTTAGAGTTCGATCGATCGAACATCTATGATCGATTACAGTACTTCTCGATAGATCCAACCTTGGCCTTTGCTGAAATTCCAAGTTCGATCGATCGAACATCACCTTCGATCGATCGAACCCTATTTTGTCCTATTCAAATGATTGATTTTATCCACAGCTGTACGCCTACCAACCACTTTTGTCCTTTTCCCCATAAATATCTTCGAAATATCTCAGCCTTGTTCTTATCCGGAGGAGTCAGACCACTTCGATCGATCCAAGATGCACTTCAATCGATCGAACCCATCTTCGATCGATCCAAGTTAAGGTTAGATCGATCGAACTTCCTCCAGTGAGAAAAAGTTAAAGTCCAGCTCATTTATTCCGTCCTTCACCCAATCATTGGAGAATATGCCTTGCACGACCACAGCTCATCATAGGGTGTATTTGACCTACCTATATAAGGAATATGATACACTTTTTGGAGGGGAGTCTAGAGTCTCTTGTCACACATTGAAAATCATCTTGGAGGCTATTCTTGGAGAGGAAGAAGGGAGAAAGCTAGAGCAACCATTGGAGGAGATCTTCATCTACAAGGAGCAGCCATGGAGTTAGCCCTTGAGGGTTGGATCATCACTACCATGAGTGGCTAGACATCTTCTTGGGGCTAGAGTTAGCCCCAAACATGCTTTCTTTACCTAATCTTGTGTAATTTTGAGGGATTTGTGTTGTAATGCATATTTTGATTCTTGAACTTATGAAGATCTTGATTATTCATTGAGTTCTATGGATTAATGCTTCTAATTGATCATTTTCTCTATCTATATGTCTATGTATGCTAGAGTAGATGCTCACCTCTAGATTTAATGTTATTGATGCATGTCTATGTGTATTAATGCCTTTAATCTTGAGATTGCCAAAATATGAAGTTCTTAATGTAATGCTCTTGTTATGTCTCTAGATGGTTCATACTTATTCCTTGATGGATTGTGTTTCTCTTTTAAGTAGTGTAGTGTTAGTTGGGGAAACAATTCATGCTTGTTCTTTGATGTTCCATGCTTTTGAATGCAAGAAGCATATGCTCTAATTTTGTGGTGTAAAGGAATTTTGAGCTTAATGAAGGATTAATGATTAGTTATGATATGTTGTATCTTTCACATGTGTTTAGACAATTTATTCCTCTCCCAATAGATATTTTGTACCTCTCACATGATGATTAGATAATGCATGTTTAACTAAGTCATCCTTATGGATTGCTTGGACTATGAGCTTAATGAAAGGTTCAATGACTTGAATTGTTATTTTGTTATCTTCACATGATGTTTAGACAATATATTCCTCTACCAATAGATGTATTGTGGCCTCACACATGTTGATTGAGACAATTTGCACTTGTTGAGTCACCCTTACCAATTGAATGTCTTTTACACACACAACATTGTTGCAACACATTCATTTCCCTCATTAGTCACTTGATTATGGTTTGGAATAGTATTGTTTGGTGGTGATCTCTACACCCCAAGACCTTTCCTTCTTACTTACTCTTTATCTTATTGCATTGCTTTATTATAGTTTAGCTCATTTAGTATAATCAACCAACCAACCAATTGTGTGATCACTCGACCTACTAACCCTAATTACCATAGCTCACAATTCGATACACCATCAAATCCCTTGGGACAATCCCTACTCGCCCTATCTATATTTTATATAGAGAAAGGTAGTAGTGGCTTTTTATAAATGTAAAACTTGGCCACCTCTTAAACATACATAACTCTTCAAGCTTGACTTGGTATCGCGACCCTTGTAAAGGACCGGTCAATATAAATGACGACTTTCAGTTAACGACGATATTTGAAGTGGTTATTAATGATAAGCAATCTCAACAAGCGGGATTCGGTTCAACAGCCAACATCGACAAAGCACCATAAATACAAGGGACGATGGAATGAGGTAGATACACAAAAAAATCATATTACAACTATTATAGTTTAATTATCTCTCTAAACCCCCACTAACTTGATCGATGGAGGGTCTATGGCCAGCATCACACCCGTGCCTAACTCAGCTGCCTTCATTTTCCAGGAAACTGTGTCGTACCAGGCCGTGGCAAATTTCAACCACAACATTTGGTTAATAGGTTGATTTAAATTGGATCAAGAGATGGCCAGATTAATTAATTTGTCCATTAGAGCCAATGAGAGCTTGGACCCAAATAAGATCCTCACTACTAAGTCCAATTTGAGTGTTAAATAAGAGAGAGTGAAATAAGTAGGGCATAAAGTGTGCTATGGGGCACTCCAAGAGAGTTTACTTTGGATAGGGCTAGAATCGACGAGTAGGGGTATGTTCAAGCTCGACTCGGTCAACTTACCATAGTGTTCAAGTTCGGCTCCAGTTAGCTTGACTTGAGCTTCTATATGAGTGCCCGAGCTCAGCTTGGTTATGTTTGGAACTGTTTGAGATTGGCTGATAAGACCAAAAACTAAGAACATAATCAGAGTTGTAGGTTTCTATTGTCTATGTGTATACCTGGTACAAGAAATAACCACCCATCTGCATCCAACTTCCAATCTTCAGCTTAATGTTTAACCATTCTTCCATCAAGTATGAGAGATACAAAAGAGGTGCGAGATTAGGGTGAACTACGATCGAGAGAGATAGAGAGAGAAAGGGCAAAAAAAAACCCGTATATTTTTAGCCATGGTAGCACCTTCACCGGTGATGCTGTTGCAGAGTTGCCACTGGTTTCTTCAAGGCCAGTGGTGTTGTTACAGAGTTGTGTAGGATTTATATGAATGGGCTGGAAAAATAGGGCTGGAAAGATTGGGCTGGAGTTTCTCTTTTTAAATGGGTTAATATTATAAACATTATTGAATTAGGTTGGGCTGAATTGGAATGGGCTCTACTTTTTAGTTAAAAATAAAAAAAGAATGGATCTAAACTACGGAGTATTGAATATATATGTGTGTGTATTCATGAGCCCAATAACGAGCATGTTCACAAATGTGTTCGCGAACTATCGAGCCAAGGTGAAGGGTGTTTGGGATTAGTTTGTTTCTTAATCAAACATCCAAATTTTGTTCGAGCTCAATTCGTTTATTAAATAAACAAACGCGAACTGAGCTTTTAGCAAACTGATGAGTCCGAACAATTTGCGAACAATTTAGCTCGTTTGTAACAATAGCTATGGGCATTCTAAGGCTTGTGGATACATGTGGGGTTATAAACCATAAGGCATCTTATCCTACATGAAAACTTCTCTCTATGTATGCATATACACTCTAAGCCTAAAGCCTACATACTCTCTCTTAAGACTGCCACAAGTCGTAGCTTAGAAAACTCACCATTGGGTCACAGTGGTGACATCTTTGGGCATAATTGAACCTTGTATGAGTAAGAAGGACCAAAGGAGATAGGAGATCAAAGGTGGTAGAGCTTGAAGGTCTAACTATCTACAAGGTGTTCAAGATTGGAAGACGGGAATCCTACTTCATCCCTTGAGGTATAAGACTCTAATTCCTTTGTTGTATGTCTCTACACATTTATACATGGTTTTGAAAAAGTTCCATGGCTCGCTCTACACAATTTAAGGTTTCCTTACTTCCCAAATGTTTTTAAAATCCATTTCCATCCAACTCCTAAACCCCAAGTATTATATGGCACAGAGTTACATAGTTCATCTAATGATTTAAAATTCAAAGAAAGATTTTGTTCACTAATTCAATGTATTTTTAGCATTTAATACCATTTTAATCAAGATAAGATTCAAAGATTGGTAGAAGAAGTTCATCACCTATAGAAGCAGAGGATCTTATACCGATTGTGAATCTTTGTTTAGAGGTTTAAACCACAAGGATGTTGTTCATGGTCCAGGGACATAAAAACTTTTCTATGGAGTGCTAAATTAATGGTAGTGATGTGAATATTGTTGAGCTTAACATTTTGAAATATTTACATTAGACTTGGAAATTAGAAGTAAAATTATCCGTGACATTTGGTTCAATTATATATATTTTGTGGCCATGATGATGCTAAATTACAATCAAAATTCATGACATACATGATTGACACTACAACAAATGGGGTTATTTTCGATGCCAAAAGGCATCGTAAAACCCCAAAATTAGTGTTAGAAAGGGTATTAACGACCCCAAATAGGGATCGCATCTTGTGTTAGCAATGGCACTGTCGCAAAAGCCATATCAAAAGGGGTCGGAAATAACCCTATTACTGAGACGCCATCCACCCACAATTCTTTTAACTCGTCTATCAACGGTCTTAAATACGCGTCAATGTCCTTTCCAGGTGATTTTAGACCGGGAATAAGCAACGGCATGAACACACATGGATCCCTCATCAATTTCCAAGGTGTTTCATTGTATGCTACAATAAAGACAGGCCACATGCTATTTGCATTGTTCATGTTACCAAATGGATTAAATCCATCAGCTCATAACCCTAATCGAATGTTTCAAGGGTCTTTTGCAAACCAAAAATGTTGATTATCAAATTCCTCCCAAACTCTAGAATCTACCAGATGTTTTAAAACAATCGTCTCCTTGAAACACTTTTCCTTATGCCACCACATATCTTTCGCAGTCTTTCTTGACATATGACAATCTTCAAAACCTTGGTTTTAAGGGAAAATATCGAAGAACCTTTTAAGGAACTTTTTTCCTCTTGCCTTCATAGAATTTATACCGAGATGCACCACATTTAGGACATTCTTCATTATGCTCATATTCCTTCCAAAATAGTACACAATCATGTTTACAGGCATGAATCATCTCATAGCCAAACCTAAATCATGCAATATTCTTTTAAGCTCGTAATGGGATTTTGGCAATGTCTCAACTTCTGGTAACAACTCTTTAAGAAACTCAAGTAACATAGTGAGCGACTTGTTAGTCCATCGAATAATAACTTTTAGATGGAGTAACTTAAGAATACAAGACAACTTTGTGAATTTTTGACAACCTGGATACACCTCTGTTGGACCAAGAAGGGGGGTTGGATTGGTCCTAGGTAGTTTCTTCCTTTTTCACTTGATTATGAACATGCATAACATAAAAGATAAAATCAACGCAAACAGTCAAATCACAAGGACACGAGATATACAAGGAAACCCGATCAATAGGGAAAAACCTTGGTTCTTGGCCTCAGCCAATAAATGCCTCCACTAGTAGTATGAACGTTGTTACACACTCAGTTGTCTCACTCTCTACACACACCTAGGCACAAGAATAGACACTAGTTTTCACAACTAATTCACACTCACTAGTTCACCATCTTCACTTGCTGCATACAAGTAGTTACTCACTCAGCTGCCCCACTTTCCAACCACCTTGTACTCACTAGGAAACTAAATTTCACTCCACCTACACACACATAAGATCAAACAATGTGCACACCGGCACTCCCCCAGTCCACAACCCCTATGCTTGGACACACAAAGCTCTCAATAGCTTGATCAACAATGGGGTGAGGATGTAAAGCCTCACTACCATGTACAATGAAGTGTCAACACACTAAATACAATTTACTTCGGCTACACCACAAGATAAATATGTAGAACTTAGCCTTGAATCAAAGAATACAGTGCAATCCTAGCTTCTCTCTTTTGCAATCAATAGGATAAATCTCCCTCAGCACAATGCAGCTTCACTTGAATATCATACTAGGTTCACATAGCCTTGAATTAGTCGAATACACTTGCCTGTAAGGATAGCACAAGTAGATAAGCAAGGTAGAACACAAGCAGCTCCCTCAAGGCAAAAACCCAAATTCAAGGGTAATGAAATAACTTCACTTTGCAGCTTCAGAACTGACCTGTACTTGTCACCCGCCGCTATTATATCTTCATACAACCCTGCTCAACAAGATTCACAGTGATTGGAGCAAGGTATCACAATGTCACTTCACAAAAGGCTTGATTTACAAATTTAAGGGTAGAATGGTCTCTTCATAATGTAGCCTTGGTTCAGCCCTATAAATGTCTTCCACAGCTTTATAATCTTAGCACACTTGCACAAATGAAAGATACATTAATCACAGCAAGATAACACAATGTCAGCCCCAAAACAGTTTGTGTTCAGCAAATAAACTTCAATAAGCATCAGCATAGATAATCAACAATGTAGCACCTTCATTCAGATCAAACCTCAGCAATCTCTACTCCCATGCTTTAGAACCAGCTCAAACTACACTCCCGCATTCTTCAACAGGCCAAATAAACTTGCTCAGTTGATTGGAACAAATTATAAAGCAAGGTATGACAATTATAGTGCAGAACAGGTTTGTTTTCACTTAAAACCAGAGCCTTAAAGAATGGAAAGGCTTTCTTCAATGAAGCTTCAAATTGACCTCAACCTGAATGAACTCAGTCTTCTTTTAGCAATATAAACTTGCTCAGTAATAGTCTTCAGCTCAATGTTTAACAGAACTCAGTATAGAACTTAAATATTCATAAAACTGGCTCGAAACAAATATATTATGCTTGGTCTATAACTGGGAGAAGATATACACACCAGGAAACAATAATACAGCACATACACAGTTGAAACTCAACAGATAACACTTGCTCAAGGTCCTATTTCAGAGATAATTACAAGATGTTAATAAATTAAAGTCCGAGATCAGTATGTAAATCAGTTTCAGCTACAGCACTGATAATGGGGCAGAAATGGAATTTCACAGCAACATCAACATAAGCTCTGCACCCTCAGTCATATTTTAGTTAAATATAAATGCTCAGATGATTATCACAGCATAGCTAGCATCATTGATCAAATTAGTTCACTTCATAATATAGAATGGTTATAGCTTTCTAAGTTCAGTTTCAACAGCATAAATCAGAAAACCAAAATTATCTAGAGGTTTGAGATATGATATTCAATACCAGCCTTAATATGTAGTCTCGAGCACCTTCAGCTGTTGTATATCACCAAAATATGTATGCTCAGCCCTTTGTTCAAGCTTCAGACACGACCCCAGCAACTTTGAATCACTTCAGCCACCTTTTGCATCAGAAAATCAGCACCAATCAGCCTCACTTCTCGTATCTGCAACTGTGCTTTCTTCAGGCAAATTTTTGAGATTCATTAGAGCTCAAACATCATGCAATATCTCAGAAATTGTTGTTCATTCTCAACTCACGAATAAAAGCTCTCACCGCAGCTGTAAACCTTGCTTTTTCACTCAAAGAGGCACACCTTGCTGAATGTTATAACAGCCCTTTTATATGCAACATAGAAAACCCTAGAGAGGATAAGATCAATCCTCCATTAGCCAATTAATTCATTGTACAGCCTTCTCTCTGCAGGACCACAATGCCACGTGGCAGTGGTATATTCCAAGCTCATTCACAGCTCACAAACACACATAGCAGACTTGTTTTTTAAATTCTTTTCCTTAAAGACAAAGCAAGGCTAATATCACACTTTCTCTGAAGGACCACTGTGCACGTGTCATTTGAATATTCATTGTACATCCTTGTGACCACCATTGTATATGGACTTCCAGAAATGCCCTTCAACTTGACACTTGTTGCTTAAACCAGACGTTGCTTGCTGCAGCCCATTTAGCCTTCAGCTCTCAGCCTTGTATTAAAATGCTTAAACCAGATGTTACTTGCTGCAGCCCATTTAGCCTTTAGCCTTCAGTAGATATATGGGAGAACTTTCCTGTAGCCTGTGCTGAACCATGAACTTGCTGAACCATGAACTTGCCGAACCTTTAGGTGCCGAACCCTGTATGTGCTGAACCTTTGAGTTCCGAACCCTGTATGTGCTGAACCATCTTATCAACAAGACACATGTTATAACACATTTAAAGTGCAAAACACTTGATCAACCGTGAATCAACAATCTCCACCTTTTGCACTTTCAAATGTTAAAAACCTATTAGTCCATTTCTCCCCCTTTTTGACATTGGAAGTCAAAAGGTAAATAGATGTCAAAATAAAGAGTTAAAGGCTAGAAACTTTTCAATTGGGAAGTATTAGAGGAGATGAGGTACAAACTTTGAAAAAAGATAGAAGAATTCTGAACAAGGAGCTACCAAATTGAACACCATACCTGCTGTAACAATTTTCACATCCTTGTCTCTGAGAGAAGGAGGCCTGAGATTGACCACCCTTGAGATTGGTAAACATAGAGAGTGATGTTTAAGGGCTTTAACAAATGTTGGTTGTCTGCAGCTCCAACTAAGAATAACCCTTGAAAGGACACAATGGATTGATTGAGCTGCAACATCCATCAATGCACCTTCAAGATCAATTTTCAGGTTCTTATCTCTCAGTGGAGGAGGTCTTGAAGGGATAAATAAACTTTATAAGCTTTGAGATTGAGACTCTATGTCTGACATTTTCATCTTCATCCAACTATGTTGAGAACAGGCTTGTGAAGGAATAGAAAGCTTGGTTGTAGAGGTAAGTGAAGAGTGATTTGATACCAGATTTGATTCAAAACAGTTTGCAGCACCCTTAGTTCCACACTGAATTTTGGATTCATTTAAGAGTTGAATTGCAAAATTATTGTCTTCTTCATCCTTTTCCTCTTCAAGGTACCTTAAATTTCTTTTGTTTCTGAATTTCAACTTTGATAGGCATATGGAGGCTTTGAGTTCTTGAACTTTTGAGAATTTAGCAAGTTTACCTATTCTTGAAGAACTTGTGGCTATGAGAACAATCATCTCCGAAGCTTGAAATCCACTTACTTTGATGTGACAACCAGTTTTTGAACTTGAAAAGCATGTGTTGATCCTGAACCTTGAATATATAGACTTTATCACTGAGCATGTCTGTTTTGATTTGATGAAGGGATTAGTGGAAGAGGGACTATAAATCTCTATGTGTTCAACATTAGGTGGTCTTCTCTTTAGAGGCTTAAAAACTGAATTGACAAAGTTTAGGACAGTTGGAAGATCTTTGTGAACAAGGACAGTTTCATCTTTAAGAGCTATTGACTGAGCCTATTTTAAACATTTTGTAACTTCACCCTTGTGAACACTATCAACTTCTTGAATCAATTTAAGAATATTCTTCTAGTCTTCTTGAGATTTCAATAAGCCTTCTTCAGAAGCATAAGAAGTGGAACACCACAGATGCAATTTTCTACATTTTTCAAGTCTTCTCAATGAGACTTTTGATCTGAAATCTGTTAGGTAGTAGGCTGCAAATGAGATGGAGTTCATGATAGATAAACTGGCTTTGAATTGATCAAAAGATACACTTCTTGAAAGTTGCCAATATGAATTATGTTTATCACCAACATCTTCAAGTGTAACATTCTCTGCTGTGGATATATCTTCACTCTTCATTTCAGCTTGTTGCTTCAATGATTTTTCAGGATTAGATTTCCATTTAGGGATCAGAGCTCTCTTTAGACAACTCAAACTAAAGTTTCCTTGAATTTTCATAGATGTAATCTGAGTATAGTTATTAAACTTCTCATATTTAGACATGTGAGCAATTATACTAAGAGCACTGGACAGTCCTTTATGACCTTTCTTTTTCTTAACCCTCTGCAACGTTGAGCCCCTTTTCTTATTGTTAAACTTCTGTAACCAGCTCCTTTCAAAGATCCATCTTCTAAATCTGTAATAGACCTCATTCCCAGATTGACTTTGCTTCTTGAGCCTGAGACTAAAGAGATTTTTTGCAATGTAATCAACCTCAGCACTAGAACCTTGTTTAGCCTTGCTTTTATCTGTCAAAAAGGTTGCAGCCCTCTCTTTAACAATGCTGTTTTTCCACAATACTTTCTTTGATCTGAGCTTCACTATGTTACAAATGACAAGTGAAAAAGAGATTAAGACTGAGAGCTTAGACTTGAAGTCTTCAACATGACACAAGATATACAAGGAAACCCTAACAATAGGGAAAAACCTTGGTTCTTGGCCTCAGCCAAAAAATGCCTCCACTAGTAGTATGAACCTTGTTACACACTTAACTGTCTCACTCTCTGCACACACCCAGGCACAAGAATAGACACTAGTTTTCGCAAGCAATTCACACTCACTAGTTCACCATCTTCACTTGCTGCATGCAAGTAATTACTCACTCAGTTGCCCCACTTTCCAACCACCTTGTACTCACTAAGACACTAACTTTCACTCCACCTACACACACACAAGATCAAACAATGTGCACACCGGCACTCCCCCAGTCCACAGCCCCTATGCTTGGACACATAAAGCTCTCAATAGCTTGATCAACAATGGGGTAAGGATGTAAAGCCTCACTACCATATATAATGAAGTGTCAACACACTAAATACAATTTACTTCGGCTGCACCACAAGATAAGAATGTAGAACTCAACCTTGAATCAAAGAATACAGTGCAATCCTAGCTTCTCTCTTCTGCAATCAATAAAATAAATCTCCCTCGGCACAATATAGCTTCACTTGAATATCAAACTAGGTTCACATAACCTTGAATTAGTCGAATACATTTGCTTGTAAGGATAGCACAAGTAGATAAGCAAGGTAAAACACAAACAACACTCTCAAGGTAAAATCCCAAATTCAAGGGTAATGAAATAACTTCACTCTGCAGCTTCAGAACTGACCTGCACTTGTCACCTGTAGCCTTGATATCTTCATACACCCTGCTCAACAAGATTCACAGTGATTGGAGCAAGGTATCACAATGTCACTTCACAAAAGGCTTGATTCACAAAATCAAGGGTAGAATGGTCTTTTCACAATGTAGCCTCGGTTCAGCCCTGTAAATGTCTTCCACTGCTTTATAATCTTAGCACACTTGCACAAATGAAATAAACATTAATCACAGCAAGATAACACAATGCCAGCCCCGAAACAGTTTGTGTTTAGCAAACAAACTTCAATAGGCAGCAGCACAAATACTCAACAATGTAGCCCCTACGTTCAGATCAAACCTCAACAATATCTACTCCCACGCTTCAGAACCTGCTCAAACTTCACTCCCCCATTCTTCAACAGGCCAAATAAACTTGCTCAATTGATTGGAACAAATTATAAAGCAAGGTATGACAATTATAGTGCAGAACAGGCTTATTTTCACTTAAAACCCGAGCCTTAAAGAATAGAAAGGCTTTCTTCAATGCAGCTTCAAATTGACCTCAACCTGAATGAACTCAGTCTTCTTTTAGCAATATAAACTTGCTCAGTGATAGTCTTCAGCTCAGTGTTCAACAGAACTCAATATAGAATTTAAATATTCATAAAACTGGCTCGGAATAAATATATTATGCTTGGTCTAACTGGGAGAAGATATGCATACCAAGAATCAACAATACAGCACACACACAGTTAAATCTCAATATATAACACCTGCTCAAGGTAATATTTCAGAGATAATTGCAAGGTGTAAATAAATTAAAGTCCGAGATCAATGTGTAAATCAGTTTCTGCTGCAGCACTGATAATGGGGCAGAAATGGAATTTCACAGCAACATCAACATAAGCCCTACACCCTAAGTCATATTTCAGCAAATTATAGATGCTCAGATGATTATCACAGCATAGCTAGCATCATTGATCAAATTAGTTCACTTCATAATATAGCATGGTTATAGCTTTCTAAGTTCAGTTTCAACAGCTTAAACCAGAAAACCAAGATTATCTAGAGGTTTGAGATATGATATTCAATACCAACCTTAATATGTGGTCTCAGGCACCTTCACCTGTTGTATATCACCAAAATATGTATGCTCAGCCCTTTGTTCAAGCTTTAGACACGACCCCAGCAACTTTGAATCACTTCAGCCACCTTTTGCATCAGAAAATCAGCACCAATCAGCCTCACTTCTCATATCTGCAACTGTACTTTCTTTAGGCAAATTTTTTAGATTCATTGGAGCTCAAACATCATGCAATATCTCAAAAATTGTTGTTCATTCTTAGCTCACGAATAAAACCTCTCACCACAGCTGCATACCTTGCTTTTTCACTCAAAGAGGCACACCTTGTTGAATGCTATAACAGCCCTTTTATATGCAACATAGAAAACCCTATAGAGGATAAGATCAATCCTCCATTAGCCAATGAATTCGCTGTACAGCCTTCTTTCTACAGGACCACAATGCCACGTGGCAGTGGTATATTCCAAGCTCATTCACAGGTCACAAATACATATAGCAGACTTGTTTTTGAAATTCTTTTCCTTAGAGACAAAGCAAGGCTGATATCACACTCTCTCTGAAAGACCACTGTGCACATGTCATTTGAATATTCATTGTACAGCCTTGTGACCACCATTGTATATGGACTCCCAAAAATGCCCTTTAACTTGACACTTGTTGCTTAAACCAGACGTTGCTTGCTGCAGCCCATTTAGCCTTCAGCCTTTAGCCTTCAGCCTTGTATTGAAATGCTTAAACCAGATGTTGCTTGCTATAGCCCATTTAGCCTTCAGCCTTCAATAGATATATGGGAGAACTTTCCTGCAACCTGTGCTAAACCATGAGCTTGCTGAACCATGAACTTGCCGAACCTTCAAGTGCTGAACCTTTAGGTGCCGAACCTTTAAGTGCCGAACCTTTAGGTGCCAAACCCTATATGTGCTAAACCATGTTAGTGCTGAACTTTTGAGTTCTGAACCCTGTATATGCTGAACCATCTTATCAACAAGACACATGTTATAACACATTTAAAGTGCAAAACACTTTATCAACCATGAATCAACAACCTCACATTATGAATTCTACAACAATCTCGCAAACCTATATGCACCTCCTTCCCCCTCACCTTCAGGGATATTAAGTGGTCTGTTATTATGTTGAATATATTCTTGTTTAATATTCATGTATTCTCCAATCTGTATGTCTTCCAAGTATTCATGCACCTCGTCAGCATTTCCACTTTGGTCTTCTATATCATTAACACCAAGCTCGACTTGATCATTTTTTGAGTTTTGAACACTCTCTCCATGATATATCCAAGCCGTGTATTGTTTGTACATTTCATACTTGTATAAATGATCCTCCACTTCTTTCAGTTGCCTTACTACTTTGTTTTTACAACTACGACATGGACAGTGCGCTCTATTTAAACCATCCAGATGACCACTCACAAACTGAATGAAATCTTCTATTCCTTTCAAGTACAGTGGATGAACCCTAGTTAGAATCTGCATCCAACTCTTATCCATCTAAATACACATAGAACAATATATTAATTAATCAAGCCATAAACCAACAGACAAATTGCCTCAAAATGTGTTTGCTTGGGAAGATTTAAAACTGGCTAATATTTTCAATAGTATGCAAGCACCATAGAGCAGTTTATGTTCAACATCAAATCATATATGCTAATATTCTCTGTCACTAGTGAGAGTTTTTCACTGAGGTAAGTATGTAAGAATATGGACTTTTCTAATTTATTTTCACTCAGTGTCAATTAACAGAAGAAATGACTGAAATAACAAATACCGGATAAAACAAAAATGCTCTGATGTTGTAAATATCTGATTAAGTATTACGTCAATAAGATACATGTAATGACAACTAGTAATTCTACTCGATAGCAATGCTCACATAAATTTTGTTGAATTATAATTAACACAAAATTTGATTTAAAATTACATTGGAATTCCATTTTTTTTAAATAATTACAAAACTATCAGTCATGTTTTGAAAGTGTCCCAAAAGTATATTCAAATTATACAACTTGCAGCAGTATTGAACATGTGTCCCACGAGTGTGTTGGATATGGTTGCAACACTCTGTGCTTCAAAGGTTTTATCAAGCAACCATTTAGAAAAAAAGGGGATGATCAAATTGCAGCTCGATAACTTTACATAGAATTCATTTTTTGTCAATCTAACCACCAGATTATATTGCTTTATCATGTTCTTCAAGCATGCCAAATAACATATTATTAGAAACATACTCTAAAATAAAGTGCGATGTTGATGAGCCAGCCCTAAATTTCTGATTAATTTGATTTTTATAGCCTTATCATGTTCTGCAAGAATGCCAAATAACGTATTATTAGAGACAAATTAACTCTAAAGTAAAGTGTGATGTTGATGAGGTAGTCCTAAATTTCATGATCTGATTAATTTGATTTTTAATATGCAAAAAGGAAATTCAATTCAAAAAGTGTTGGAAAAGATGAAAACATGATAATTTATTGACAGGTATAAGATTTTTATTCTAATATATATAGGTAGTGCATACTGCCCAATCAGGCCCTACACAACCGATAGTTCTGCTAACTTAGGGACTACTAGATAATCATCAGCTCTGCATTAGAAGAGATGTCAAACAGAGAGGCAAAAACAGGGAGAGAGAGAAAATCGAAGGGAGATAAGATCTGAGATGCACCATAGAGATGAACCATCACATCTAAAAGCCTTGAAGACCAAAATTGAAGCAAAAAAATTCACAAAGTCTTCTAATAAATTCACCAACACACATAAATTTTATAAAACTGAAGAGAGAATGATACTACAAACTCACCGTTTCAGCTGCTAGATCGCAAATGATGAAGTGCTTGATGAAAATAAAGCAAATAATCGAGGACGAAGAGTGCAAATGATCGTTGATAAAATGCTTGATGAACAGAATGCAAATGATTGACGATTGAAATGCTTCGATTGACAATTGAAATGCTTGATGAACAAATTGCGAGCTGAACAAAATGCGAGCTAAACTGGAGTAAAAGAAATTTGGGGAAAATGGTGTGGTTCATCGGCGACCCCAAAGCACAAGACAGCGTTTGGATAAGAGTCCAAATTAACATGTTTGAAAAATAATAATAATAATAGATCCAACTCTATACGGTGTCGTTTAGATTTTTCCAACCTCCCTTAACGTCGGAAAAAACCAATTTTACCCGACGTTTTGTCCCAAAAAATAAAGGCTGGGCCCAAAAAAAAAAAAAAGGCCGGGGAGGTGAATAAAAAGGGAGTGAAAAATGTATTTCCGACCCCTACCAGTAGGCGTCGGAATTGACCCCTTATATCTTACGCCAAAAATTTGAAGTCACCAAAAGAGGGAATTTTTCGACTAATATCTAGGCGTCAGAAAATAGTGGCGTCCCAACAGCCACCTTTTGTTGTAGTGTGAGATGCTAAGATGGTTTGGGGTTGTTAATGTTTCTTCAACAATAGTGTCATAAAATAGAGGGAATAGATTAATGATTAATCCACAATATATCCAACTTCAATGTAGAATATATATATACTATGTTGATCGAGACTTAAAAATTGAAGGGAAAAAACAGAAGGTAAATGCTTTTATAAAACTAAAGTACTTAATTTGTTCGAATTCCTAGTACAAATAAAAAGGAAACTTAATGCTAATTAATTAAGATCCTGATATGCATGAACATCTTTAATTTAATGGAAGTCACATCTGGAATGATTTCTTGATATCATTAGCGAAGGCTGCGAGATTGGCCAGTGCTCTTGACCTAGCCTCCTTTCCCACGAGCCTCTCGTTTAGTCTCATTAGTGTGTGTTTCATTTCATTGTCCTCCACAACCCTCTTCAAACTTTCTTCCACCTCTTTCTGTCCAAACTCACTGATCCTTGCCCCAATTCGCCATACCTTAACAATATAGGCACAATTAATGAACTGGTCACCTGCAACTGGATAACACACAAGGCGCTTCTTGCATTGTATGGCCTCCATCGTGGAATTCCACCCACAGTGAGTGAGATAACATCCCACGGCCTTATGCTGCAACACCCGAATCTGAGGAGCCCATGAAACCACTTTTCCTTGTCTCCAAACTCGATCCAAAAACCCTAACGGTAACCCTTCACAGCATGCAGAGCCTAGTACCCAAAGGAATGGTCGCCTTGATGCCTCGAGTGCCAATGCTAAATTCTTCACCTTCCTCTCCCCAATAGGGCTAACCCAGCTCCCAAACGAGACGTACACAACTGATCCAGGACTTTGCATGTCTAGCCAATCTAAGCAGCTCATATCTTCTGCCCAAAAGCTAGCATTCTTACTCAATGCAAGTTTGTTATCCTCCATTAATGGTCCAACTGGAAAAACACGCGTATAATCTTGAGAACCGTCAGTGATGATCAACTGATCATTCTGTTGATTGTTATCATGTAATTCATCTGGAATGGAATTCACAAGGAGCCAACGAAGCGTTCTCAATCTATTTAAGGTCCTGATCCAAAATTTGAACCTTGAGCTTCTTTCAGTAATAGTGCCAATCAACCATGGTAGATCTTCTGTGCTTAGAACAGGTTGACCTGGTAGGAATATAGCTCCTTGCTCTTTTGGATTACCTGTCAAAATTACCATCTCTTAATGCGCGTGTGTATAAATATATGCTAATTATTGGTTAAGTTGACTAAACTCAAGAACATATTAATAATTTTGTCACAATGCTGATCAATATCATACTTTAAGTAATTATATTTCGGGATTTATACTTCGATTTCTTGACAAGGCTGGCTATTTTTTTTTTTTTTTTTTATTGGCATCAGGAACTCGTCTAGGCAGGGCCCCTTCAGGACCCACCCTAGACTACAAACCTGGGGATGTTGTTGACGGCTCCACATCTCAGCACCAATTTCAGTCAGGAAATATAATGGGAATGGACGGGCTCAAACCTGGGACATGTGACACCCCAGACCGTTGCCTTATCAACTCTACCAAGCCACGGGGGCAAGGCTGGCTATATTACTTTTAACAATGATGTTCATTTCTTGATAGTTGACCTCTATAAACAGATTTTCGATCTTATATTCATATTTCTCTTGGATCTAGTCACTGTTAGAAAAACATGCACTACAAGTCTACAAATATGTTTGGGAGCTTTGAATCCAAGGATAAATAAAAATTGATTTCATGGTCCAAAACTCAATGTACACCTTCTTTGTTTAGATACCTAAACGATGACATAACACATTATTATTATTATTATTATTATTAATAGTAGTATTTTTATCATGGTAATAAATAACAAATTAATACTCCCTTCGTCCCATTTTAAATGTTCACTTTGAGAACTGACTTGCAATAATTTAAAATGGGACGAAAGGAGTATTAATTTGTTATTTATTGTAAGTCACAGTTTTCGAATTGAACATTTAAAATGGGACAGAAGTAATATATATATATATATATATATATATATATATATATATGGATAAAGTGAAAAAAAAAAACCCTTAAACTATTGCCCTTTTGCAACTAACTCCCCTAAACTAAAAACTGCCTCCCTAAACTATTAATTTGTTGCAATTAAGGACAAATCCATCGCAAAAGACTATTTTATCCTTTCTCATTAAATTTGTCATTTCTTATTAAATTATTTTTATTATATTTTTTCTTATCTAAATATTAATTATACTTTTTACCTTAATTTTATTATTAGTATCAATTTATCATAGAAATAAAAATAAATAAATAGATTTGTAACCACCATTTTCTAAAAATGATTAACTTATTATTAAAATTTTATTATTTATAATAAAATTTATTATACCCAGTTTAAAAAAAAAAAATACAGTAGAAAAATACCTTCTTTTTCATATAATATATGCATAAAAATTTAATAAATCACTTAAATAAAAAATACCTTCATTTTAATGTAATATACATAGTATATATGAAAAATTAAGAAATTAATTAAATTGTTTTAAAATTTTCTACTTAAGATTTTTATTTAAACAATTAATTTCAAAAATTAAAGGTAAAATTGTGCAAATTAAATGGAGAATATGTCATCAAATTAGTATGAATTTTTTTCATAATTTATTTCAAAAAAAAAAAAAAAAAAGATTAAGTGTGATTCAATAAAAAAGGGCACTATGGTCATTTAATGAAATATAGTTTAGGTATTAGGGTATTTTGTAACAAAATGTGATAGTTTAAGAGGTATTATGTACAAAATATAGGTTATTAGCAAATTCGAATATAATTGAGTGATTTTTTTATTATATGCACTTTACTCTATATATATAAATATATATATACATACATGTGAGTGGTACACACGTGAGTGGGGAGAGAGAATGAGAGGAATTACCTGTTTGAGAAATAATGCCAGTGCGAATCATGACAGGTATTGCAGCAATGAGTCGATAGGTAGCGAGCATGGCAGGCCAGAATCCAGCAACTTGGACCCCACATTTATCGGCGACGTCGATGGCCCATGACGCCAATACATCCACAACCATACATACTCTTCCATCAACATCACCAAGAAACTCACGAACGACGCGCTCTAAATGCAGTGGCATGTTGTTCTCCATAGCCATCTCAATGGCGAAGAAATCACGGACCGTGTCTTCTTCCAAACCGTCTGGTATGGAAATGCATGAAATCTCCTTGACCTGGTTCGCAATACGACTGTGAATAAACTCTGGAGTCACCACCACTGGCTCAAATCCATGGTTAAGCAAGGCTGAAGCTAACTTAAGCATGGGAGTCACATGTCCTTGTGCTGGATATGGAACCAGAATCATCTTATTACCCCTTTTCAGGCTCTTCATTTTTCTCTCACCCAACCTATATATTACTCAAACTGCAAATTTATATCCTCAACTTATAAATGCTCATCTAAATGATAGATATCATATGTATGCATGTATGAAGGAATAGAGAGAGAGAGAGTCAACTAAGCATGTGGGTTGGGATTTGTAATGTGATTTGTGACATTGGCTGACAAATATGGCTAAATCCTTCTGCGACAAAATTTTTATAGACGGAGAGTTAAAGCTAAGTTTGGGGTAGTTAAATCGGGCTTACCAATAGCGAAGCAGTCAACTAAGGAAAAAAAATAAAATAGCAAAGCAGTCCTCCTTTGGTATTATGCCACCAAAGTGTCCAAAGTGTGTGTGAAATCATAGTCAAATAAGAATGGGGCAAGTTTGACTTATGGACACGAATTTAATGTGTGTTTTAGACACGTGAACTGTTTGTTATATATAGGTGATGCCATTAATTTCATGTTCCGTGGACAAAACTTTTTGCATATTTTTAAATAAATCTCCGACCAACTACTGGGGCTGAAAGAGGTTTTTTTTATAAAAAAAAAAATATTATTTATTAATTAGGGTTGTCATTTTGAATAAGAAACATTGACCATTATGCATGTTGCTATAGTAGAAGAGGAAAAAGATCTATTTCATTCCTTAAATTGATGACCACAACTTCTCTCTTTCTAATTGGAAAGTGATAAATAATATGATAGCGGGACAGATTTGATCCCGTTTCATTCCTTAAATTGATGACCACTTCTCTCTCTCTCTCTCTCTCTCTCTCTCTCTCTCTGAAAAAAGATAAATTATACTATAGTGGGACAAATTGGACTCTTTCATGTGAGTGATAATGTAACGATCCAAACACGGTCCGGGTCATTATCGGGGTTCTTAATTGAACTCAAGGTCATTGAAGGGTATTACGGTCATTTTTAATGTCAAAACATAATTAATACATCATTCTATGCTTTGAAGTACCCTACGACATCGTCAAATGGGTCGGGATTTGTGATGATCCCGTCATTTTTTTTTCCCACATTTTTATTTTTATTTTTTATTATTATTATTTATTTTATTTTATTATTTAATTTTTATTTCATTTCTTGTTACCTCAAGGATTTGGAGGACCCGAGGTAGGGTTTGGTGTCCGGGACAAATTTCCAACACTTCATGCAGTTAATTTAGTTTATTTTATTATTAATGCATAGTTTAATCGTGTAGCAAAGTATGCTTATTTTATTATGTTTCCGTAGGGGTATATGTGTTTTATTTTTTCGGGGACATTTTCATTTTTGGGGGTCATTGTGCGATTATCTTTTGGAGATATTTTGTCTAGGGACCTTTGTGCAATTATTTTTTTGGAGATATTTAGGAGAGGGACTTTTGTGCAATTTGAAAAAAGTTAAGACAAATGTCTCTTTTTCATTGGGCCATGTGTTGCCACTTGGTTGGTGACATGTGGAGGGCTTGGATGATGCCAAATGTAAGGTTGATTAAATGTTTTGTGGGGAGGCTTGTGATTGTGACAAGTGGAGGGCTTAGATGGTTATGTGTGTGTGAGAGATAGTGCTAGCCATATTAAAGTGATGTACATCACTTTTTGCCTTACACCTTTTTGTTGTAACTTTATTTTCTTCCTCTCATTTCTTCTCTCTACCCTCAATTGTTGTAAAACCTTAGAGCTTAGTTCTACCTACCTTCCACTCACATTTTGGCTTCACCATTGAAGGATAAAAGCTTCCTTACACCTTGGACTATAAATCCCTTCCTTTAGATTTCTCATTTGCACATATTTTCCTTGGATTCTAAAGAGGCTTTCTCTAGTAAGGTAGGGGGTGTAATATATTTATAACCTTTCAAATTCCTTGTGTTTTGGAGTTTGCCATACGTTGTATGCATGTTGTGTGAGTTATAGAAGGGTTATTGTGAATTGTTTCATGAATTAGGCTTCTAAGTTATTTCAAAGCATGTATATATGTATATATATGTTGTCTTGTAGGCTTATTAGTAAATTGGTAGAAGGTTACATTATCACTAATTTTCTTGAAATATAATTGTTATATTCTTAAATACCTTTTGCCATTATAAATTGCTAAAGGCTTCCATAGTACTTATATGGTTGGTAGTTAAGTATTTAAGACTTAAAATGCTAGCGCATATATATATAAATGACTTGTTGATATCATGTCATAGTTAGTCTTGAGGAGTTAGGACATGGAGTGCTTGATTTTATTATCTTATGTGTGCATGGAAGGTGAAAGTTGTGTATTTTATAAATATGATTATTTTGTGACATTATTGTTGATTTTGGGAAACACTTAGGGCACCGTTACTTTGATAGCTAGAGTTTGGCTCTAGTGAGGGAGGTATGAGTTCTCCCTAATTATAGTGGCCACTTGGATAGTTCCTGGCGGGTTAGTATCCCCGAAATAGCTGATTTTGTCTGGGTTGTGTTTCATGACCGGATGTTGTTGTCCAAGATATTCCTATTATGTGATTTCGTAATTCAATTCCAAGTTGACAATCTTATGTAATTGTAGCTTGTGGTTTTGGTATTGGATGTTCCAATTTGGTTAAGTGTATTATCATGATGTGGATTCTATTTACAATGCTCCGATGTTAGTTCTAGGATAATCCTTTAGCTTCACCTTCGATCTAGACGTTAAGAGGCATATTCCACATGTTATGATTTATGTTAGAGTTGCAAAGCCATTGAAACATTAGGTTATCCTCATAATGCATTTTCCTACGAAGTAATTCAAATTACTCACCCTAGTCGATTTAATGTTTTTCAAGCAAGGATGTACTCTTCTTGGATGCACATCATCCTTAGCTCGGATTTACGTTTATGTTTTAGGACATCTTTTGGTTTATGCTCACATACAAAGTGTTTAGCATATTGTGTGCAACTTTTAGGATAAAAACTTGTTATGTGTAATATGTTTAGTATTATATCTCTTTTGAAAGGGGAAATGGAATTGGGACTAGTAAACCTCTTGGTTGAGTCCCAAGGTCATTTATGCCCTAGTGCATCTTTTATGTAACCTTGGATTTCATGTAATGAGGCCTTAGAGCCATCTTTTGCAAATTGTATTCATTTGGGTTAAATTGCACACTTATGTATGTTCCACACACTTTCAAATGATTATCCATGTTTTGGGAGCTTGTACAACACTTTAGGATGCTTAGGAACCTATTTTGGATCACTTAGAATGCATGTGTAGGGATAAAAAAATGGACCAAGACCAGATTGCACATTCTGCAGTTCTCGTTTTTTCTACTCCCATGATGTTTTGGTTGGCTGGTAACATATGCCAGCCGGCTGACAGGCCATATTTGGCTCGGGCAGTGAGTTTGCTTGCTGGAAAGCACGTTTCGCCAGGCTGACAAAGTTTGTCGACCGACTGATGGTGTGGTTTCGATAGGCTAATCCTCACCATCAGCCGACTGACCCTTCCTGGAACCCACCTTTTTCAGTTTTTGGGATAGCTTTATTGCATAGTCTTTGAACAACCATATCTCATTCATTTATAATCTAAATTAGGTCATTCTTGAGTCCATTTTCAAGGTCTTGAAGTCAGTTTTCCAATGATACCAACTCCATATAGAAACTCCAACCGTAATGAAAGTTATGATTGTTTTAGTAAGACATGGTTGTGATATCTCTTAACCAAAGAATGCCGTTTTGCGTCATCTTTTTCGGTAGGGTCTAAAACCTTGTTGAATGTTCATATATGGTTAGTATATCATATATAACCTTTGTTGGCACTCTTTTTAGTCACATTATCCATGTAGGTTGATGTGGTCTTTTGCCTCCACTTTTCAGACTCGTTATCGAGTCGATTTTGGTCTCTTTCAGTTGATTGGGCTGGGCTTATGAATGGTTACACCTGGTGTGAACCAGTACATCCAAGGGTTGCACCTGGTGTGTGAACCAGTGCACTCCATTTGAATACGTGCCTTTGGTGTTAGTTCAAGTTGAACCATTGTGTCCCATGGCTTTTCGGGTCATTTGAAAAAGGCACCTATATGCCTATAAATACTCCCCCTTGAGTCATTTGCAAATCACACCAAAACTCGGAAATCTTCTTCTCTAATTCTGAGTTTTCCTCTCTTCTTTTCTTCTCTCATATTTGCATACACAGTGTTAGTGTGTCAGTTTGAGTCTGGTTTAGAGAGAGAGTACTTCAGTACTTCACCGAGCCAGTTCGCCCATTTCTCCAGTTTGTAGTGCTGTTACCGAAAAAAGAAAGGTCATTGTATCCTGGGAGATAGATACCACTGAGTCCGTCAGCGCCATAACGGGACAAATCTGTCTTAAGGAGATCGAATCCAATTCTAGACTCGACCGATTAACAGGTTCTTTTATATAGTTTTATTTTATTAGAAAATTATATATTTATATATATATATATAATATATATATTATATTTTCACATAATATTTAATATAGTTTTATTTTATTATATATACACTAGCTTTCAGCAAATCATAAGTAATAGGAAGACCTCCTCTTCATGGTTTCACAATTAGCACCCCTGGTGGCACTATTATCCTTAATAAGAGATATAAAATTCTATATGAATCTGGCCTTCATGTTGAGGAATTTAACTCACCATTAGAGATGCCTGAAAATCATTCAGACCTTCCAAGACTGGAACATATTGGTATCATACAATTTGGTTTAGAGGATGCATTCTAAAATACTCCGTTTTATGGCTTGTATGTAACTAGGAGCAAACTCCAAACTCAGGTTATAGTACAAATCTGGAGGGGCTTCATCTTTTTTTTTTTTTTTTTTTTGGTAGATCAGTTACTGAGATTTTCATCACCACTTTCTGACTCAGCTCACTTCCAGAATCTGGTTATCGATAAATTCTAAGGATGCCATCTGTCAGCATATTCTTCATGCTAAGGATTGATTGCTTGGGCTTAAGGATGGCAATTTGACCCGCTCCAACAGTTACCCGCCCCGCCCCGCCCAATTTTTGGCAATTTTGGAGGACTATTTAACTTATTTGGACAGCAATGATTTGATGTAATAGAAACCTGCGCGAGTTTAGTGCGGGGGCGGGGGGAGGTCGCTCTGTTTAAATAGACAAATTACTTAAGCCCTTATTTCATTAGTATATACATTTCTTATCCTATACAACAATATTAAAGTAATAAATAAATTTAATTAGAAAAAAGTTGCAATGGCAAAAAACTAAAGATGAGGGAGAAAAAAAAAATGCAAATCTATTTCAATAAAATAAATTATGGTCTTAAACGGGACGGAACCGGTACCCGCGGAATAAAAATGTTAAACGGTTGCGAGAATGGGGTAAAAAATCTCCCCGCTTTTGCGGTTCTGAACGGAGATGGGGGCGGAGTTTTTAAACGGTTGCGGGGACAAGGGAGGGTACACCCGCCCAAACCCGCCCTGTTGCCATCCCTACTTGGGCTGCTGTCAACGTAAGAAATAATTTATCTGCAATACAGAAATAACGAACTCCTACCTGCTACTACTTTACCATATATGGATAGAAACACAACAGGCTCCATTCAGAAAAAATATTATGGAGGGCTGTTAAGACTGAAGATATCTTCCAGTTCTAAAGTTAAAATGGCAGACAAACAAGTGGCTTCAGAGACAATGGCATGTCCATGGCTATTTTCCTCTATGGTTTTTCTTTTATGAAATTTTGTTTGAGTTAGTTCATACCTAGAGGGGTATGTCTGTTTTCACTTTGTACGTTTGTTTATATTTATAAAATTACTTGCCAATAAAAATAGAGCCCAAAGCATGCAAAGGAAAACAAAATACAGGTTTTCATTTACAAAATAAATTTACTTAAATTTGGAGGATGTTTTGGGTACACAGAGTTGTTGAACAAAGTTGATGGTACATTATGAACTCAATGACCAGTAGATGCAAGCTCTAAAAAAGCCAATGCTTTCTTTTGGGTGCTCTAGTAGGAATTTCTGTATAAAATCAGTAAAACAATAGGAAGTTAGATTTCTAATTTTGCACATAAATAACTGAAAGGAAAAACAAATGAGCAAATTTAACAGCAAAAGAGAATTAGCAGCAGCAGGATTTATCACCTCCGCGTTCATACAATGAATTATAATGTACTTCACTCCAAAAGCTCAGCCATAATTCTGGAGAAACGAGAGAACGGTTAAACAAATATAGCAAAAAAAATAGGGTAGGGAAAAAAATTATAATTGAGAAACCCCCCTCTACTAATGTATTTTAATTAAAAAGTAAAATACGTGTAATTGGCTTAACTCCTAATGAGAGTAGCCACTCTTTATATATATATACAAAAAGGAGTACATCAAGGGAAGAAAAATAAGGAAACATCAATCCTTAACGTAAGGAAAGAAAATAAGGAAACGAAAAATAATGAAAGAAAAATAAAGTCAAATTTCCTACACTCCCCCTCAAGCTGGAGCAAAGATATCAACCAAGCCCAGCTTGGGTATAGACAACTTTAGTATGGATGGTCCCACTGATTTTGTAAACATATCTGCAGTTTGCTCTGACAAAGGAACAAAAAATGGAACAATAATGCTTGACCGAACCTTCTCCCGAATGAAGTGATTATCAACTTCTATATGCTTTGACCTTTCATGAAGAACAAAATCTGAAGCAAGCATAATCGCAGATTTATTGTCACAAAATAATTTAGATGAATCTTTGACAGGTATACCCAACTTGGCGAGAATAGATCAAAGCCAAAGGAGCTCACATGTACCCAGAATTGATCATTTAGAGAAAAACTGTCATTTAAGCATCATAAAGCATGTTTCCAAGCCTAAGACTAAGGAGGAGTGGGTTGTTAAATCTAAAGGCAAGCTAGTTGTTGTTGAAGATGAATCAAATGCAAAGCTTACCGTCCCTCAAGCCTCAGATTCCATGGATAATGCAGAGCATACGATCACTAAAACCTCAGAACATGAGGTAGAAAATTTTGATGGATTCATTACTCAATCTCATTCTAAGCACAAATCAAGAGCTAAGGGTAAGGGGGTTGTCACACAAAAGCAGGTGTTATCCACAAACGCATTTGCAGTTCTCGACGAAATCCTGACTCAAGTTTAGCAATTAATCAAGATGATTGTCAGCAGGCCACTGAGATTTCTGAAGTGACGGAAAATGATAATGTTCCCTTGAAGACTTTATTAGCATCTGGAGGTAAAAAGAAGGGAAAAAACAAAAAGAATGGAGTGACGATTTCTGACACAGTCACAAGAACTAAAGTTCAGTTTGGTAATATTTCAGGCCTGAAGATGAGTAAAGAGAAAAGTTCTGTTTTCTTTTCTAGATCAGTAAGAAGAAAGGCTAGCATTTTGAGGATCATGCAGTTTAAAGGTCTTCTTCCAGTTTCTTACTTGGGGTTGCCTTTGGTGGATGGTAGATTAAGGAAATCTCACTGATCAGCCTTATTAGACAAAATCAATGCACAATTTTCTGCTTGGAACTCCTTCAACCACTCAATTGCAGGTAAAGTGGAGCTCATCAGATCATTTATTTCCTCCCACTATTATTTCTGGGCTGCAGTCTTTTCCATCCCTATAGGAGATCAAGATGAAATTGAGAAAAGGGTTCGAAATTTCTTATGGGGAGGTAAACATGAAAAAAATAAAATTCCTCTTTTAGCTTGGAACAGCACCACACTGCGTAAATCAGAGGGAGGTCTGGGGTTAAGAAGTTTCGGAAGTATTAATCTGTCTTGCTCCTGTCTTTTGTCTTGGCAGTTCATTCATCATTGTATCTAAGGAAGCTTTGTGGATTAAATGGTTTAGGGATAAATATTCGAAGAATTCTTCTTTCTGGACATTAAATGCCAGAGCTACAGATTCAATTTTTTTGGAAATCAATTCTGGATAACAGAGACCATTTGCTCCAGCATCTAAATTTCTCTATTGGTGATGGCCAGAGCTTCAAATTATTCACTGATCCATGGTTTAATGGTCTAACATTGCAGCAGAAATTTGGACTCAGAAGTTTGCTCTCTGCAAGATTTAATTATACTGACAAGCTAGCAGTGCTGAAGTCTCATTCTGGATGGCATATTCCTGAAAACTGGCCTGTTGAAACTGGCCAGTTCTTTAGGAATTTGCCTATCTCTAAGCCTACTGATTCAATTACATGGAAACATGGTAAGATCTCTTTTAAATCAATGTGGAGGGCGCGTAGAGATCAGAGTATCAGGGTGCATTGGCACAAGTAAGTGTGGAATCAAGGCCGACCTAGAATTCAATTGCAGGCTGCTTTAATTCTCCTCAACTCTTTCCCTTCCTATTATAACCTCAGAAAGAGGGGTTTTATAGGTCCAGCCATTTGCCATAACTGTTATGCAAATGCTGACACCAGAGATCATCTATTTTGGTGTTGTCCATATGCTAATCAGGTGTGGCAGTGGTTATCTCACTTATGTCATTGGGACGCTCTTTTACAGATGCAGCACTTCTCAGATGTAGTGGACTGGTTTATCACTCAAACTAAAGGAGAAACTGTGAAATGCAGACTGGTTAGGATATTGTTTACAGCAACATTGTGGTGCATTTCGGGTGAAAGAAATATAAGGGTTCATGGTGGTATCACAAGCACACGACATCAACTAAGAAAGAAAGCATGTATTGAAGGTCTAGATGCAGTTGGATTGTATCTTTCTGATCTAGCACACCTTTTTTGATTCTGCTGCTGGTTGTCTGTCATCTTACTCATCCTATTCAATAGAGTGTTTTTCTTTTCTTTGATGTATTTTGATTATTGGTCTTGGGGTATGCCCCAAACTGGTTTTTTGGTTGTTTTCTTTATTATTCTCTCCTTGTGATCTGAAATAGATCACCATTTCCTTTTGTACTTTATTGACTATTTGTATTAATAAAATGAAACATATTCAGGAAAAAAAAAACTGGAAACATAACTTTATGGCATCATTTGGCACAAATTGGCTACTGTAAACCTTCATTTGTTTTGACCAGAAATATTTTTCCTGTTTTTGGGTGTTTGGTTCTACGAGAGTTGAATAAAACATTTTACTTGAACAAATGTACATCATTTTTAACAAAAAAGACTTGTGGATCCAATATCAGAAAGTCAATTTACGCTTCTAGCATTCCAATACATAACAGACCTAATGAGGCTCAAGACATTCTGAAAATCAGAAGAATAGGGGAGAGAGAGAGAGAGAGAGAGAGAGAATCACCTGTTCCAGACTATGTTATCCGTACACGTGTAACTTTATCCAGTGCGGGTATGTCTGTAAGTGTCTGATTTTCTAAAATCCAAATCTTAAGATACCCGATATGTGTCCAAAAGTTGGATATGTGATTGTAGACAAATACTAAATATTTAAATACATTAAATATTTTATTTAGTGTAACGTTCAATATTATTGTTTCATAAGAATATACTCTATTATTACTCAAATTGGTAAAAGAGAAGGGTTTCCATCTATTTTGTATATAAGTAACCTACTCTAATATTAAATTTGAGTTTATTCTTCTTCAATCATGCCATTTGAAGGATCAGTGTCTGATTTTGGTCCTTGTGCCAAGCACATATCCACTATTCATATCCATGCCGTGTCGACATGGGTACATGAAGGTAAATAGGAGAGTTCATGTAACTAAGGTTCCAGAGAGAGTTACCTATCATGAAACAAATCTAATGAGACTCATCTGTTTCATAGATTCTACAAATCAAATGAGGGGGAAAAAGCAATATTTGCCGAAAGCATTTCTTCAAGCTCCACTAGTTTTGGTTCGTGTTGTGTAACACTCTCTCTATATAAACACATATATGTATCTACACATAAATATAGATTTATGTCCGTATATGTATATAAAGATTGTTACGACAAACACGGCAAATCAAGAACAAATCACGACAGAAAAACAAACACGCCCCACACAAAGAACACAAAGATTTACGTGGTTAAGCTTAAAGCAAGCCTACATCCACGGTGAAGATTCGGCAAAAGATTTCACTATGCAAAAATCAAGAGATTACAAGTTTCAGCAACCAAACCCCAACTCTCGCTCTCACTGTCACTCTCACTCACTTTCCTGCTATTTTTAGTGCTCTCTTATTACCCACTCTAAAACCTAAACGCCCTTATATACTGAGCTACAAGAGAGTACTAAACAAGATCCATAACCTGCAAGCGAAAACGGATCAAGAATTCCTGGTTGCAACCCGAGCCAAAACAAATTTCAGGCCACATCATCACAACTCTTGCTTTTTCATACCAAATTTTTTCTCTTTTCATCATAAGCTTTTTCTTAAAAATTGTGCTATGTTTTCAATATTCAAACCAAACACCAGAAAAGAAGATAAAGAATAATTTTTCATTTTACTCGGAAAAAAAATTTATGTAGAAAATGTTTAACCACCAATATTTTACATTGAAACAAATGGAGCCTAAAGACTCAAGCTCGCGCTACCTTGTGCTTATTCGTGTGACGTTGCCTACACAAATTTTTCTGTATTGCTGTTTTGTGATCGAAAACAGGTATTTTTAAGTTTTACAATTTCTTTTTTACTCTTCTAAGGTTAGGTAAATTGGGATAGTTGGCCTCCAACACCTAGAAGAGCTTGGGTAAAAAACAAATTAGTATACAAAGAGGTTCCGGATATTAAGAAAGAGGCTGTCTGGCTATATGTAAGTGGGCAGCGCTCCTTAAAAAATGTATGTATTTGGATTGTTTATGGTCTGAGGAGACCTTTTGATTTATTAACAGAATTTGTGGTGTTTTTGGAATTTTTTATTGTCGTGTGACAGATTATAACAGATTTAGGGTCCTCGACTGTTAATTCTCTTAGCTCAAGTTCTGTGGGTGATGGTGCCATTTTTCCCACCAACTCATCAAAAGATCCAAGACTTTAAATTGCCACAGTGAAGTTGGATAGTTCTAACTATTTTATTTGGGCACAGTCTGCCAAGATGTTCATTGGTGGCAAAAGCAAGATTGGCTATATTACTAGTTCTGAGAAAGAGCCAGTTGAGTCAGAGAAGGTATATCCACAGTGGTTTGCAGACAACGCTGTGGTTATGTCTTGGCTAGTCAATTCGATGCAACCAAACATAGCTGTTCGCTATATGTTTATGAAGACTGCTAAGCAAATTTGGGATTCAGTTCAACACACTTATTCTCAAAGGCAGAATAATGCACGAATTTTCCTGGGGCGAGATATCACCAGGATTTCTCAGGGTGACTTGACAGTTTTAGGTTTCATCGCCAAGCTTCGTGCTATTTGGGAGGAGATGTCATATTATGATTCCTTCCACTCTTGGAATGATCCAGATGATGCAATTTTATATGCAGGAATTGTGGAGAAGAATCAAGTGTTTCAGTTTCTTGCTGGGTTGAACGACAAGTTTGAGTATGTTCGTGTTCATTTATTGGGCTTATCTTCATTCCCTACTCTTGAGGATGCATACTCCTGTGTGTTGTCAGATGAGAGCCGTCAGACTCATCCATTAGGTGTTGCTTCGTTGATCATTCTGCTATGGCAGTTCGGGTTCCCAACCTTTCAGGTACTGCACCATCCCAGTCAGTTCAGAACTCTACCACCGGTCCTCCTCTGGGTCGACAACGCAAACAGTGTGACCATTGCGGAAAAATTGGTCGCATCAAATCTCGTTATTATGCTCTAGATGGACGCCCACCGCAACAGAAACAACAGCCTCGATCCTCTGCACATTCTGTTACACAACCAGTCTCGTTGTCAACTCCTAACAACTTTGCCTCTACATCTTCTGCCACACTTACCTTGACTCAAGCTGATTTGGACAAGTTCAAGCAATTCTTCAACCAAATGGAGGCATCATCTCAGCCAACCTCCACTTGATACTGGTGCTTCAGACAATATGACCGGTATGTCCTCACTCTTCCAATCTTATAGTATCTGCTCTGACCATCGCAAGGTATGCCTTGCGGATGGCTCTCCATCTTCCATTGCTGGAAAGGGTCACATATCAATCACTCCTTCATTAACTTTGTCGGATACACTTCATGTTCCACAGTTGACTACAAATCTTATTTCTGTTAGTAGCGTTACCAAACAATTAAATTGTAGTGTAACGTTCTTTCCCTCTCATTGTATTTTTTATGATCTGGTGTCGAAACGGACGATTGGCAGTGGGCGTGAAGTGGACGGTATATACCTGTTGGATGCTCTTTTATCACCTCAAGCACATTCAGCTTCATTTTCTAATATTGTTTCATCTAATAAAGCCAAACTTACGCATTTAGGACATATTTCTTTCGATTATTTAAAACATTTATTTCCTTCCTTATTTTGTAACGTGGCAGTGTCAAATTTATTATGTGAGACATGTCATGTGGCTAAACATGTTCGTTCCAATTATCCTGCTAGTAGTAATAAATCTGCTTTAACACCATTTGATCTTGTCATTCAGATGTGTGGGGTTCTCACCCAGTTACTTAATAGTCTTAGATTTCGATATTTCGTGTTGTTTATTGATGATCATAGTCGTGTTACATGGTTTATCTTATGAAAACCAAAAATGAAGTATACACCATTTTTAAAAATTTTATGACAATGGTTCAGACTCAATATGGTCGTACCATTAAAAAATTCAGATCTGACCAGGATACGGAGTACACTTATGGGGAGGTACAATAGTTATGTACAGAATTTGGGGTTGAGCATGATAGCTAATGTTAAAACTCCTTAACAGAATGGCTGTTCTGAAAGAAAGAATCGCCACATCATTGACTTAACCAGAGCAATCTGCATTGGCATAAATGTTCCCCAGTCATTTGGGGAGATGCAGTTCTTACAGCTGTTTACATCATTAATAGGACTCCTTCTAGGGTTCTTAACTTTGCAGCCCCTCTCTCAATCTTACATCCCAATTCATCTCTTTTTTTTATTCCTCCGCGAGTCTTCAGGTGTGTGTACTTTATTCAGCAGTTGGGGCAGACTCGTACAAAGCTTGACCCCAAGGCTTTGAAGTGTGTTTTTGGGCTATTCTCACTCTCAAAAAGGTTATAGGTGTTACCATCCTCCCAGTCATCGGCGGTTTATATCCATGGATGTTTCTTTCTTTGAGCATACACCATACTATAGTGGTTCAGTTGATTCTCAAAGTAAATGGTTCCCATTGAATATAATGGATGATCACCTTCTTCCGTCTTCAACTCCTCTATCGTTACCTATTTCATCTTCTATGATTCCTCCTCGTGATACCCCTCCAGCAGGGGGAATTGTTCCTTTTTCACTGGTTTATAGTCGAAGACAACAGGTACAAGCTTCTACTCCCACGATCGACTGACCTGTTCCTTCGCCACCAGCTCAGCCTTCTCAAGCTATTGTTTCGCTTGATGATCGCCCCATTGATCTTCGAAAGGGTAAACGTTCTTGTACATACCCTATTTCTAATTTTGTTTCTGATTATGCTCTCTCACCCTCCTATCGGAGTTTTCTTTTTCTGTTGCCTCGGTTCCTCTTCTTTCTAGTGTTGCAAATTCACTAACACAACCTCAATGGCACGATGCTATGACAGATGAACTACAAACACTTGAGAGGACATGGTTCCACTTCTTATTGGACGAAAGGCTGTGGGTTGTCGTTGGGTGTTTACAGTTAACCATAATCCAGATGGGGCAGTTACTCGTTACAAGGCCCAGTTGGTTGTTATGCTCAGACTTATGGCATAGATTATCAGGAGACTTTTGCCCCTGTTGCCAAAATGAATACCATCCGTGTATTATTTTCCATTGCTGCGATTCGATTTTGGCCTCTATTTCAGTTAGATGTCAAAAATGCCTTTCTCAATGGTTATTTGCAAGAGGTGGTGTACATGGTTCCTACTCCGGGCTTTCGTTCTTGTAATGACCCGGTCATTTTCCTTCCTTTCCCTTTCTCAGATTTTCACGGATATTTTTTTTTCGTTGATCTTTTCTTTTCTAAGTTCAGTTTCTCGTCACTTAGTGTCATTTCGAGTGCTCTGGAATGGTTTCCGAGACTCTTTCATTTGGATTGATAACTTCCTTAAAGGACCGCGTCATTTCCACATTTTCATTTTTGGAATACTATTCAATTTTCGTCATTTTCCCTATTTCGTCTTTTCCTCGTTTGTCACTTTGTTGGCATAACCTCACTTTTTGTGTTCAGAATTGGTTTTTGACTTCATGTATCTTCATTGTAAGTGGTTTCCACGAAATACGTATCTTTACTTTTGTAGAAAGGTACTTTGATTGCTCCCAGTGTCCATAGGGGCATGGATGCATAGTTCTTCAGAAACATTCTCTTTTCTTGGGGTGTTTTTTGTAAATATCTTTTGAAGATATTTTATTCCAGAGGTTTCTAAGAAAATATTTTTGGAAGATATTTTCATTTTGGGCCAGTTGTGCAGTTTTCACTTTTTGGAGGGGCCATTGTGCAATTAATGAAAGTTATTGCTAAATGTCTTGTTTTGAGCCTGGATCCTCATACGAGATTCATTTTCACTTTTCGTCAAGTCGTGTACTCTTTGAATTCCCTTCTGATTGTTTTTCTCCAGTTTCAGGGTTTCTGGCCCCGGTTGCCGCCGAACTTGTTCGGGGCATATCTCTCTGCTCGGGACTCAGTTTTCGATGCCGTTTCTTCCGTTGTTCATCTTTTCTCATTTCGGTTCTTTTTCATTCACGGATTTTGCCGTTTAAGCGCGTCTGCTCGAATTCCACTTTTCCAGACTCGGTGGGGCCCGTTCAGGGCACTTTTTGAGTTTTTCTATTTATAGGGGGGGTCTTAGAAAGAAAAATCAAATTTTTCTCTCTCCTCTCTCTCTCTTGGCCGGATTCCATGGCAGCATGGCTGCCACCTTCTCTCTCCTATTTTGAGCTTTTTCTCCTTAGTGAAATGCCGCAGTGCCTTAGTGTTTTATGTTTGCCTTGGCAAGGCCTTCGATTCCACCGATTGGAATCTCATTTTAGCCATTTCTTGAATTCGGGTTTGAAGTCAAGTTGTGATTTTGATGGGGCTTCCTTAGGGATCTTGTTCATCATGTTATCCCCAACAAAACCTAGAAGTTTCATCGGATTCGGAGCGGTTTCATTTTGGTGGCTTTTGAAATTTTCATCTCAAATTGAGGTAAGGGGTGTTTTAGGATTATGTATGTGTTGTATTGAGTGTTTTCCATGATTATACAACTTGTTTGCATGCCTTGTATCAAATCTAGAAAATTAGTAATATTTATTTCTTTGTATAAGATTTAATTTACAAGGATGTATATAACTTAGAATTGAATTGTGGCATGATGATAAATTATGCTTTGATATGTTTGATAACATATATTAAATTGGAATTATTTGAATAAGAATTGTACTTTTTATTTAATAATTATCTTTGGTGGAAGTTTAATTCTCATGAATGTACCTTGCATGAAATTAACTTGTAATATGCTTTTAAATTAAGTCTTGGCATGTTCTTTAACATACTTTAATTTGAGAGCATTTGGATGAGTATGAAAATCTAGAGTTTTTAATTAAAATGATTAATTAAAATCTATTTCAAAGGTTCCATTGGCCTAATTAAGTTTTTAACTTGATATTGCGATGACTAGGACTTGTATACTAGCATATATTAATTTGGGACTATTTAATGTTATTTAAGAATTTAGGGATTTGATTATCATGATTTAATTAAATTCCATTTTATTGTTCAAATAGCCTAATTAAGTTTTTGATTTGGTATATGTAATGACCATGCTATGTTGTTTAACATGTATTAATTAGGAACTATTTAATTGAGATTAGAAACTTAGGGAAATTAATTGTTTCATTTAATTAATTTATGTTTCTACTGCATTACTGATTAAATCATGTGTTTAACATTGGTAGTATGTTTGAAGCATGATTTTAGACTTGTAATGGATTTATGAGATTATGTTTCCAATATTGAATTATATTGTTATAGCGTGTAACGAATCGAAACATTGAAGATTTGACATGTGATGTTATTATAGCGTATAATGAATTGCACTCTAAAGATTCGACATTTATCATCCTATAGTAGTTGTGGGTTTAGAGCATGTATTGTGTGATTTCAACCTACTTGTGCATGGAAGGTAGTTTCGTGCATTATAAAAATTACGTATAAGTTTTGAACTTATTTGAGTATTTTGGAATCACTTGGGACATTGTTACAGAGATATGGCTAGAGTTTGGCTCTAGTGCAGGAGGTATGAGTTCTCCCCATTTTATAGTGCGCACTAGGGTGGTCTTCCCAGCGGGTTAATGCCCGGAATAACCATTGAGGTCTCGGCAGAATTCCGAACTTGATGTCCAAGTCTTCCACTATTTGATTTCGCATTCAATTCCAAGTTGAGAATCATGTTTAATTGTGACTTGTGGTTTTGGTTATTGGTGATTTAATGTTGTTAAGTATATTCAAGTATTATGATTTCTAATGAATCATTGCAAATTTTGATGTTGGTAAGTACATCTATGTTTTATGATTTCTAATGAATCATTGCAGGTTTTGATAATGTTAAGTACATCTATGCTATATTGTTCAAATGTGACTTAGTAATGATCCTATAGATTCATTTGGAACATAGATGTTAGGTGGCATGACCGACTTTAATTGTTTTCGCATTTTATATTTCAAGTTGATGACTTTGAGAATCTACATCTTGTTGCTTTGTATAGCATGCTTCTATGTGGTTTGAATTGCATGGATGATGTGATTTATGTTAGAGATGATCTAGGGTAGCTTAGGATGCTCCATGAGTCTCACCCTTGACATAGACGTTAGGTGGCATGAGGCTTTTAACATGTTTCACCTTAAGGTGATAAATTGTAAAATGTTAGGTCGATGCATACTCATTTCCTACGAGTAGCTTTATGTTGCTCACCCCAAAGTTACTGAGGATATTTTTCAGGTAAAGGAATCAAGGTTAGAGATTCTCATTATGCTTGGATGATTTGTGGACTTGAAGGTTTCCATTCTTGTGAAGGTTGGCTAGAAATGCCATTTGTAGCCTTATTTGTCAAATGTGTATATTTGATTCTAAACTTATAATGTGTGCCTAAGCACACTTTCTGATTCTCATTTTATGTATATGACATGAGGCCAAGGGCCAAACTTCTTTTGGAATTACATATATGTCATGGATGTTAAATCTTGCCTTTAATGAGAATATATGAAAAATCATGCGTTTTAGTATGCTATTTTGCATCAGAGCGTGCATTGTATATGAAATTCATCCAATAGCATTCATTAATCATGTATGAAGTGTGGCCAAGGGTTAAACAGTATTTTAAAACCATTTTATAATTTTGAGTCCCAAGTTTTCATTCCAAGCTTCATTTTTGTCATTTTGGCTGTCGGGGGGTCATATTTTGCATCGGCGATAATTTTAAGCCGTGGACCATTGTAGCACATCCTATTAAGTAAGTTACGTTTGCGTGCATGATCGTTTTCATGAAAAACTTCTTCTTTGGTGAAATGAGCCTCCTATGGGCTCATTTTGTATTTTTATTGCATAATCTGGTCTAGAGGCATTTTGGGGTTTTCCTTTGGGAAATAAATTCCGACCTCGACATGGTCACTTAGAAAACATGATTTTAGGGGGGGTTCTTCTTCATGTTTTTCCAGAAAATGTCATCTTGGTACCGGAAATCCATTGCAAAGTTCAGCTTTCAGTTTTACATTTTAGCAGCTTTTTGACCCTCATGACCTGATTTCATGGAGGGGCATTTTGGGCATTTCACAGCGAGTTTTTTTCGTTTTCTTCCTTTTGGTCGAGTAGAAAACTCGATTTTGAGGGGGGTTTCTTCTTTGTGTTTTTCCAGAAAATGTCATCTATCGCCTCAAAAACCCATTTTTTACTGAAAAACCCCTGCTACCAAGTTTTTTGCTGAGTTGTAGTTCAAGTGTGCGAGTAGTAAGCTTCTCGTAACAGGTTAAATGAGTTGGGGCAGAATGCGAACCTCCTGTTTTTGCCTCCTAACCAGTTAGATGGTCTTGGGTTGACTATTTTGACCTTTTTACTCCTGTTTCTTCCGTTGGCCATATCTTCTTCATCCAGACTCCGAATCAAGTGATTTTTGAGTCTAAGTTTATTAATTTTTCGTTATCTTTCCAATAGTGTGCTCGGTAGCACCCACTTTCATGTTGGAAATGACCGTTTTGCCCCTAAGTTCATTCTTATCCGTTTTTGAAACGCCGCTTCTGCATTTGTTTTCTTTGGGTTCCGTGACCTCATTGAGTGTCACATTGGTGTCTTTGAGACGCGCTGTATCTCTAGAGACTGTTGTTTCATCTTTTGCTTTCGCATTCTGGATTCGTTATCGGATCTACGTTCGGTTCATCACAGGACGCGCTAGCCTAAAAACCAAGGCTGTCACAGTTCTCCTGCTCATTCTGGTATGGTATGTCGTCTTTGTCGTTCTCTATAAGGCCTCAAGCAGTCTCCTCGAGCTTGGTCTGATCGTTTTGGCACTGCCATGCTCAAGTTTTGTTTCCATCAAAGTGCAGCTGATCATACCTTGTTTTTACGTCATTCAGGCAGTAAGACAGTTGATCTCATTGTGTATGTCGATGATATTGTTCTTACCGGTGATGATACTACCGGAATTACTGAGGTTAAGAGCTATCTTGGTCGTCAGTATGAGATTAAGGATCTTGGTCCCCTACAGTACTTCTTAGGCATTGAGGTGGCTCACTCCAAGGCTGGCATTTTCATCTCTCAACGCAAGTACGTTCTTGACTTGCTTTCTGCTTCTGGTCAGCTTGGCGCTCGTCCTGCTAATACTATAATTGAGCTGAATCATCGGTTGGCTGATTCTGAAGGGGAGTTGTTGTCAGATGCTGGTCAGTATCAACGACTTGTGGGGAAGCTCATCTATTTATCCATGACTCGACCTGACATTGCTTATGCCGTGAGTGTCATGAGTCAATTCATGCACTCTCCTTGTGCCCCTCACCTTAATGCAGCTATTCGGATCCTTCGCTACTTAAAAGGGTGTCCAAGCCGTGGTATTTTGTTTGCCAATCATGGTCACTTACATGTTGAGGCTTGGACAGATGCTGATTATGCAGGATCAATTTCAAATAGGAGGTTAACTTCGGGTTATTGTACCACTATTGGTGGTAACTTGGCGCAGTAAGAAGTAAGATGTTGTCTCTCGATCTAGTGCAGATGCAGAGTATAGGACTACATAGGACTACGGCTCTTGGGGTATGTGAGTTGCTATGGCTGAAAACCTTAATGACAGATTTGTGCCTTCTAGTGTCGCTTTCATTCTCACTCTACTGCGACAACAAGTCTGCCATTAGCATAGAAGCATATCTAGTTCAGCATGACAGGACTAAGCATATAGAGGTGTACCATCACTTCATTCGAGAGAAGATCATCTCTAGTCAAAATTGCACTCCATTTATCACAAGCTCTCAGCAGCTTGCAAACATTCTTACAAAGGGCGTCAGCAAGATTGTGTTTGAGAATGCATCGTCCAAGTTGGGCGTTTCAGATATCCACTCACCAACTTGAGGGAAAGTGTTAGCATATATGATATCCACAATTTATGGAATGACTTACCATAATAGCAGAGATTTGACTATGCATATGTTAGCATATATGATAGCCACGATTTATGGAATGACTTACCATATTAGCAGATTTTTTATTATGCTATAGATTATGCTTTAGAATATGTTGTGATTTGATTTAAATTTAATTTAGTTTTCTTTCTTGTAATATGAGCATGTGCTCTTTTTATCTATAAATACTATAGCTGTGAATAAGCGATTCATATCATTCAAGCCTTTACATATTAGAGCATCTCCAATGCAAAATGCTATATTTCCATGCCAAAGCTATATTTTAAGAAGAGCTACGATGTCAAAATGCTATATTTTAGCAATTCTACTCCAATGGTGCATTTCATCCAATCTTCCCATTTAATGCAATGTTCCAAGATTGTGGGACTTTTAACAACCTTAAAATATGAGAGGTCTTTTGGAGTGCCTTATTTTCATCCACTAGTTATATTTTGAGAGACCATTTGAGAGGGCATTGGAGATGCTCTTATAAATCTCATTCAAGCTTTTTACATATTTCTCTTCTCTTTCTTCTATATTGTATTTCTACTCTTCCACTAGTCATCCGGTCTATAGATACCTTAGAGGGGGAACTTCTGGAACTGCCTTCCTAAGTTCAGCAGGTGGATGTTAACGCTCAGGGCCATTTTAGGGCATCTAGGCTTCAAGGGGCACCCCTTTCCCTAAATATCCGGTCAAGTCGCCAAGCTAGCCGAAGCTCTCCAAGCCATGGTTAGCACGAGCAACACGAACTTTACACTTTGAGTTCGGAACTCTTCCAACTGTATCCACCACAGAGGGCTAAAGTTGGGCTTCAAGTTTCTGAGAATTTGTGGAGGTCCATAGGATTTATGGCCCAATTTGACGTCGTCCTTGGATGTATCTCGAAAAACCTTTACTCTCGCATCTGATTTGAGGAAGAGTGGAAATCCCGCACTTGGTGCCTTAAATGCCCGCTGCAGGATGAGATGGACTTCTGATGCCAGCATTTCCGGGTGCAGCCGAACCCAAAGAAAAGCATTTGAGTGGAACTCTTCCCTAAAAGACCGCAAAGCAGAAAGTCGAGTTGGTGGCAGGTAGTCAAGTCGATCAACGCCATCGGGAACCAAAGCGTTAAGAGCCGATATTTTTACAGATTCTGTTGAAATATCTGTATTATTATTATTTTTTTTTTTTTATTAGTTGTTTTCAACCTTTTATTAGGTGTTTTATGTAAGATCCCTATTATCATGGGATCACGTAGATAAGATTCCCATAATCAGATCACGTAGATTTTGGCATATTTCCTGTTTTTCGTTGATTTGGTTTCCTTTCTTTATACTATATTCTTGTATATAAATATAGCTCTTGGCTCTCAGTTTAAGTAAGCCAAAACCCAAAACTTTTTCTTTTTGGTATCAGAGCAAAACAAAAACCTTCGCCTCCCCATCTTCTTCCACCCCAACGCTGCCACCTTCTCTCTCCCTCTCTCCATTTTCCCTCACCTCCAACGCACCTCCATCTCCTCCCAGCCCTTGCGTCGAACACCTCGGGTAACCCTCTGCTTTATGACCTACGAGTCCTTCTAGTGGTTTTTTTTTTTCTTTGTGGGCTGCAGGTGTTTGTTCAGCAGCATATTTGGAGGAAAGCGCCGATTTTTCCGGCCTTGTTTTTTTCTCTTTCCTCCTACTTTGACGTGTGGACCAGCCTTATTTTAGTACAATGACTGATTCTAGTAGCCAAAAGGACACTTTATCCTCGGTCCAACATACTTTATCTTCGGCACATCATACTCCAGCACAGCGGGTTACTAGTGTGCTCTTGAATGGACGCAACTTCGTATCTTGGTCCCATTCTCTTCAACTCTATATTGGAGGGAAAGGGAAATCTGGTTGGCTTTTTGGGTCTAGTCAAGGAACCGAAAAAGACGGATACTAAATATATTGCATGGGACATGGACAGGTGCACCATTTTGGGTTGGATCTTCAACTCAATGGAGGAGCATATCTATAATATGTTCAAGTTTCAAACTTCCGTTTTTCGTCTGTGGCAAGCCCTAAACAAGATGTATGCCCATTTTCGCAATGACGCTTGTATCTTTGAACTCTATCAAGAGATTGCTCGTGCAACTCAGGAGACACTCAAGTTGTCACTATCAGAGTATTTTGGGTACCTCCAGTCTAGGTGTGAAGAATTACCACAGTATGAACTTCTCTCCGATTTCTTTGAAGAAGTTGCAATTCTTTTGGTCTAAGAGACTGGACCGCCAACATACCTACCAGTTTTTGATGGGTTTACAATCTGAGTATGATGCTCTTAGAACTCATATCATAAACACCTCTCCTATGCCTGATTTATTTGATGCCTTCGCTATTGTTGACCATGAGGTGCTTAGACATCAGATCTCTCAGCCAGTAGCTTTAACAGAGACTCCAGTTGATTATATGGCTCTTGCTCCTAATTCTAGACTTTCAGAGGGAAAGGTTATTTGTCAACATTGTGGAGCCATGGGTCATGTAAAGGATAGTTGCTTTAAGCTTCATCCCGAGTTAAAGCAAAAATTTTCTCGCAATCGTCCTTCTGGCCGTTGCCGCACTGCCGCAGTAGCCAATACTATTGGTGGATATACTACTCCACAGATTGTCCCTCCTGCTTCAACTCCCCAGACCATCTTTTCAGGACTTCAATCAGTTTTAGTCTCAGATTGGTTAGCTCCAGGAGCAGTTCGGAGCTTTATCTACCAAGGCTGGCTCTTCTATTCCCCCGACTACTATAGCTACAGGTACTCCTGCTTTTCATGAAGCAGGAAAACCTAGTTGGGTTCTGGATTCTTGAGCCAATGATACTGTTGAGTTGTCATTATTTTTAACTCCCGTTACCCCTGTTACTTATGCAGTTAGTCTAGCCGATGGGTCAACCACCATTATTCGTAGTAAAGGAGATGTTCATCTATCCCCTGATATTATTTTGCCATTTGTTCTTCATGTTCCTAACTTTGCATTTAATCTTCTATTTGTTAGCAAACTTGCCAAATCACTAAACTGTGCAGTGATTTTCTTTCCTCATTACTGTATTTTACAAGACTTGTGTTTGAAGAGGATTTTTGGCAGGGGATATGAGCATAATGGTCTCTACTACTTTAGGGATCCTCCACCAACACCTCCTCCACTTGCTTCAAGCCTCTGTTCTTCTCTAGGTCTTATGATTTTTCTTTTCAGACTTTAAATTTATGGCATGCTCGCCTTGGGCATGTAAACTTTCAGTATTTATGTCTGTTTTTCCATTCATTAACAATGGCTTGTAAGGATAATAAGTTTCAATGTGAGATTTGTGAGCTTTCTAAACATACTAGAACCAGTTATATTTCTCATATGCATCGTGCACCTAGTATGTTTGATCTCATACATTCTGTTAGAAATAAAAAAGAGAGAAATTGTATTATATTGTATTGATGTGAAAGATATAAGAATACATAGGGGTTTATATAGGAAATGATATGTATGGAGAGCAAGTAATCCTAAACAATATATGGTAAACCTAAACCCTATATGGTAAACCTAGACATGGTAACATTATATTATAGAATATATTCTAACAACACATGGTAACAATATATTCTAACAGCCCCCCTCAAAGTCAATGTGGGTTATATGAAGCCATCTTGAGTTTGAAGACAATCCTTTCACCCTGATGTAGGTGACGTGGCATCGATGCTAACGAATCTTTATACATTAAAAAGGTGGAGTGACATAAAAGGTACCTTGATTGGAGTATTTTCATACAAAGATTTAATTTTTAGTCATTAAAACATTGTTCGCGACTTCCTATGGAGCTTGAATAAGTTAAACTCAAAACTCAAATTTTCTTTAAAAGATTCAATCTTTATACATTAAAAAGGTTTAGAGACATAATAAGTCCCCAAATTGAGGTAATTCAATTGAAAGACTCAATCTTTGCCCCTTAAAACACTCTTCGTTAGGTCAAAGCGAATTCGAATAAGTTTCAATCAAGACTCTCATTTTCTTTCAAAGATTTAATCATTATAAAATAAAATGGTCTAGTGACATAATAGGTACATTGATTGACGTATTTTCATTCGAAAAATTTATCTTTAGTCTTTAAAAGGCTCATTGCTACTTCATAGGGAACTTGAATAAGTTAAACTCAAAACTCTCATTTTCTTTCAAAGATTCAGTCTTTATACAATTAAAAGGTCTAGTGACATAGTTAATACCTTTATTGAGGTAATTTCATTCAAAGATTCAATATTTACTAACTAAAACACTCTTCGTGATCTCAAAGGGAACTCAAATAAGTTTAGCTCAAAACTCTCATTTTCTTTTAAAGATTTAATATTTATACATTAAAATGGTCTAGTGGCATAATAGGTTCATTGATTGAGGCATTTTCATTTTAAGATTCAATCTTTAGTCATTAAAACACTCTTCGCGACTTTATAGGGAACTGGAATATGTTAAACTCAAAACTCTCATTTTCTTTCAATGACTCAATCTTCATACATTAAAAAGGCCTAGTTACATACTAGGTACCCATATTGAGGTAATTTCCTTCAAAGATTCAATCCTTACTCGTTAAAACACTCTTCGTAAAGTCAAAAGGAACTCGAACAAGTTTAACAATAAAACTCTCATTTTTTTCAAAGGTTTAATCTTTATACATTAAAATGGTCTAGTGACATAATAGATACCTCGATTGAGGTATTTTCATTCCAAGATTCAATCTCTACTCACTAAAACACTCTTCGGGACGTCAATCGGAACTTGAATAAGTTTAACTAAAAACTCTCATTTTCTTTCAATGATTCAATTTTTATACATTATAATAGTCGAGTGGTAAAATAGGTTAATGACATGGCAAGTGACTTGGCACTACTATTGGCACCTCTGCTGCGTGGCAACTGACGTGGTAGGTAACGTGGCACATCTATTGGCACCGTTGCAGAATATGTCTGACGTTGCACCAATGCTGACATGTCAGGTGATGTAGGGTGGATCTATGAAGATCTTGGAGCTAGGTGTGGAGCATTAATAGGTTGTTGTTACCATCCCCGGTGGTAACTACTATAAACTGATGGGTGATGAATTTGTAAAGATTCACCACGTTGAAGGCGCGTGTAAGCGCATGATGACCATGGATGGCGCAGTGACGGAGTTGATCCGATACGTTGAGGTGCGGGACTACCACTGGTGCGCGTGAAAGCGAATGGAAGAGTGGGATCACCACTTAAGGCGCATGGTGGCGCTGTGATGGAGCTAATCCGACACGTAGAGCATCTCTGAACAAGGCATCTCGTTAAACAACGAGGCTTCCCTATACGGGGCATCCCTAAGCGGGGCTTCTCTAAACGAGACATCTCGTTGGGTTTCCTGGAGGAATACTTAGACAACGAGGCTTCCCTGGACAGGTTGCCGCCGAGGATGGGGTTGATGGTGTCATCCCCGGCGGTGATTACGATAAACTAATAAACTGTTTACCAGTGATCGAAAAGCTCTGATACCATGTTAGAAATAAGAGAGAGAGAAATTGTATTATATTGTATTGATGTGAAAGATATAAGAATACATAGGGGTTTATATAGGAGATGATATGTGTGGAGAGCAAGTAATCCTAAACCCTATATGGTAAACCTAGACATAGTAACAATATATTATAGAATATATTCTAACAATACATAGTAACAATTTTTTTTTTAATATATTCTAACACATTCTGATGTGTGGGGTCCTTCTCCTGTTACTGCTTTTTCGGGGCATCGTTATTATGTCACATTCATTGATGATTAATCCCGTTACACATGGGTATGCTTACATAAAAAGAAATCTGAAGTTTTTCCCTTGTTCACTCAATTCCTCCAAATGATCAAAAGTCAATATAAAACTGTTGTTAGGAATATTAGGTCTGACAATGGTCGTGAATATGTTTCCAATGAGTTGTTGACTTTAAGATATAATCAAATCAAGACCAAGTGATAATGAAGAGAAGAAAACGAGAAGAAAGTGGATGAGAGAAAAAGAGAGAGAGATGGGAAAAGAGAGTTAAAGAATACTTTCATCCTTCCACCACATTCTATTTATAATAAAAAGTTTTAGAAATTACACATAAGCCTCAACATTATATAAGTAATAACAAATAAGCCCCTGACAACACTCCCCCTCAAGCTGGTGCAAAGATATCTATCATGCCCAACTTGACTAACATATTTTGCAAGCAAGTCTTGCTCACACCCTTAGTCAAAACATCAGCAATCTGATCATGAACCTGATCATGTGTGTTGACGTATGGAGTACAAATCAGCCCAAAACGAAGTTTTTCCTTGATGAAGTATCGATCGACTTCAATGTGCTTTGTCCTGTCATGTTGAACTAGATTGTGGGCAATGCTAATAACAGCCTTGTTGTCACAATACAACTTTATTGACTCGCGAACAGGATAACCCAACTCACTCAACATCGTACGTAGCCATAACAACTCACAAACTCCATGTGTCATGGATTTGAACTCAGCCTCTGCACTAGATCTAGCGACTACAGGCTGTTTCTTGCTTCGCCATGAAATAAGATTACCTCCAACAAATGTGCAATATCCTGAAGTAGATCGTCGATTTGTCACAAACCCTGCCCAATTAGCATCAGTATAGGCTTCAACACGCAAGTAGCCATGACTCCCTAACAATATCCCCTTACTAGGTGAGCCCTTGAGGTAAGGAAGAACATGATGAGTTGCCTCAAGGTGAGGTGTACGCAGAGCATGCATAAACTGGCTAATCACACTAACAGCGTAGGCAATATCCAGGCACGTGAGAAATAAGTAAATCAGTCTCCCAACCAATCGCTGAAATCTTCCCGCATCATCTAATGGGCCTCCATCTACATCATTTAGCCTATGGTTCTACTCAATGGGAATATCAATAGGTCTAGCTCCAAGCCTGCCTGTTTCAGCTAACAAATCTAACACATACTTCAGTTGAGAAATGAACACCCCTTTCTTCGATCTACACACCTCGATGCCAAGAAAGTATCGCAATGATCCGAGGTCTTTAACCTCGAACTATGTTCCCAAGAATGACTTCATTCGACGAATCTCTTTTGGATCATTTCCAGTGATAACAATATCATCAATATATACAATAAGGGCAGTGATGCAACCCTGGTACTTCTTAATGAAGAGAGTATACTCTGCCTAACTCTATGTGTACCCTACTCTTTTCACAACAGTGTTGAACCTCTCAAACCAAGCACGTGGCGACTGCTTTAACCCATACAAGGCTTTATTTAGCTTGTACACTAAATTTTGACCATTGGCAAGCTTAAATCATGGTGGCATAGTCATATACACCTCTTCCTCCAAGTCACCATGAAGGAAAGCATTCTTTACATCCAGCTGATGTAAGGGCCAATTCAAATTAGCTGCCAAAGAAAGAAGAACACATATAGAGTTCATCTTGGCAACTGGAGCAAATATTTCCAGATAATCAATTCCATGGGTCTAAGTGAAGCCCTTTGCAACTAACCGAGCTTTATATCTCTCAATTGTTCAGTCTACATGATACTTTATTAGGTAGACCCATTTGCAGATGAAGGGGCATAAAATCCTACTGGGCCGAATTCGGCCCAGCCCACCCATTTGAAAAGAAATTCCAGCGATTGCCTAGTCCACTCATTTTTTATATCGAACCTGTCTTTGTGGTGGAACAGCCCAAGAGGAAACCAAGCCCGCAAAGAATTTTAGGGCAAAGGGACTTCTATAAAAGGAAGGTGAGAGAGAATGTAAAGGTATTCTGATTGGAGTGTAAGTAAATCCTTTCCTAATATAGAGAACCATTTTCTTGCATCTTCATCTGGTACCGTCTGTGGGAAGTCGACGAGTGATTTTCCAATAGTTTTCCGATCCAATTGATGACACAGCTTCGTTTCCTAATATAGTTTTCAGGAGGTTAACCAGAACGGTCGACAAGAGGAACTTTGGCAATTGATCCAGACCTTGCGCAAGGAGAACGCGGAGGTCGTGGAGATCTTGCGCAGAAAGGGTACTCGCTCTTGTACCATGCATCCTATTGCTAATTATGTGCCTTACCATAGATTATCTCCAAATTATAGAACTTTTACCACTAATCTCTCTAGTGTTTCAATTCCTAGAACCATACAGGAGACCTTGAATCATACTGAGTGGAAGGCAGCAATTATGGAAGAGATGAGGGCTTTTGATAAGAACAAAAGTTGGTAGATTGTTGAGTTGCCAAGGGAGAAGAAGACTGTAGGCTGCAAATGGGTGTTCACGGTTAAATATAAGGCTGATGGTAATATTGAGAGATACAAGGCAAGACTCGTAGCTAAAGGCTTCACCCAAACATATGAAATAGATTACCAGGAAACCTTTGCCAATAGATCACAAGGAAACCTTTGCCACGGTGGCAAAGGTAAATTCCATACGGGTGCTGTTGTCTCTTGCTGGAAGCTTGAGTTGGCCATTGCAGCAGTTAGATGTAAAGAATGCGTTCTTAAATGGTGAGCTAGAGGAAGAAGTGTTTATGAATCTACCACAAGGATTTGAAAATGATTATGGAGCTGGAAAGGTGTGTAAATTGAAGAAATCGCTATATGGTTTGAAACAATCACCCAGAGCATGGTTTGATCGATTCACTAAAGCTATCAAGGGTCATGGATATCGTCAAAGTCAAGCTGATCACACTATGTTCTACAAACATTCAATTGATGGTAAGATAGCCATACTTATTGTTCATGTGGGTGACATAACCTTGACCGGAGATAATAAAAGAGAATTGGAGGATTTGAAGTCTTTTCTTGCAAAGGAATTTGAGATAAAAGATCTTAGCGCTTTGAAATACTTCCTATGAATGGAATTTGCCAGATTCAAGAGAGGGATATTTGTCTCTCAGAGGAAGTATATGTTTGATTTACTTATAGAAACTGGTTTACTTAGCTGCAAACCGGTGGAAACACCAATGGAGCCCAATTTAAAGTTGCAGGCAACAAGTGCAGAAAAAGTGGTGAACCGAGAGCAATTCCAAAGGCTGGTTGGAAGACTCGTTTATCTTTCACACACTCGGCCAGATATTGCATTTGCAGTGAGTGTAGTGAGTCAATTTATGCACTCACCAGAAGAAGAACACTTTGAGGCAGTCTACTGGATTCTCAAATACCAAAAGGGATCACCTGGAAGAGGTTTGTTGTTTGAAAACCACGGCCATCTAAGGATTGAAACCTATACCGATGCTGATTGGGCAGGTAGTGTGACGGATAGAAGGTCTACTTCAGGTTACTGTACTTATGTTGGTGGAAACTTGGTTACTTGGAGGAGCAAGAAGCAAACCGTTGTAGCAAGGAGTAGTGCAGAAGCTGAGTTCAGGGTTGCTCATGGAATTTGTTAACTTTTGTGGCTGAAAAGATTACTTGAAGATCTTAAAATCTTAAGTCCAATGCCTACGAAGCTTTACTATGATAACAAAGCTGCAATCAACATAGCTCATAATCCTGTCCAACATGATAGGACTAAGCATGTGGAAGTTGATCGACATTTTATTAAGGAGAAATTGGAAGGAGGAGTGATATGTATGCCCTATTTATTAAGGAGAACAGGTAGCAGATATCCTCACTAAAGGATTCCCGAAGGGGAAATTTGACAATCTTACATGCAAGCTGGGAATGCAAGATATTTTTTCGAGCCAGCTTGAGGGGGAGTGTGGAAAGATCTAGACTGAATTGTTAGGAAATTAGTTAGGGAGGATTTTTAGGAATTATCCATAGTTAGATAGTTGACTTTTTTAAAATTATGATATGTATATATCTTTTCCTTAGATAGAATTTGTAATACACTTCTACATATATAGGCCTGTAAACTAACATATGATATATGAAAAGAGAATATCAGAATTTATTCTTTTTCACCTTTGTGTTCACAATCAAACCCTACTCTTAGAGGGATTAATAATGGGGTACAATAAAAGAACAGGCTACTGCTTCTTTTAGTGATCCACTTAACCTCCCTCTCTCTCATTTACTGGTGCAAGTTCCAAATTGAATATTCAATTGCCGATAATACTAAAATATATATATATCATGCTTGTTATCCTCTATACACCCACCTACTTAAAGTCTCCATCTTATTATCAGTATTGCAGTTACTGATATTCCAGTTACTGAGAGTCTGAATATAGGAGTTAGTTCCAAATTGAATATTCAATTGCAGATAATACTAAAATTTTGGCCCATATTTGGAATCATCCTAATCAATTTCTCTACAACAATAAATGAGGATATTATTTCAACAAAGGGAAAAATATATTCAAATCTCATTCAAAATTAAATATATATATATACACACACTCATTCTTTTATGCTCATGTTACATTTATTAATAAAAGATATCGCGAAACAAAAAGTTGCCAAAAACTAGGGGCTAATGATGCAATAGTGTAAGAAAAATTAAATCAACTTAAAGAAATTCTAAAAAGTTATATGAGTTAAAATAAACATACAGCAATATGAGCCTAAATATCATTGAGTTACCTTTGGAAGGATTTTTGTCCTTGGGAACAATCTCAATGTAGCAGGTGTCTCGAAATGAGGTGACTACAGATATTTTTGCTTCAAACTACAGAAAGTGTTTTAAATACATCAGAAACCAATGATTTTAGAACTTACAAAAATCTGGATGCTAGCAAAGCGGATAATTAAACTGCCCATAAAGATAAATCAGTTTTAATAAAGAAGTAATAAGAAGGTTGCATATAGAATGTCTAAAAGTTGTACAGAAAGTTAATAATTATGAATCAGAAACCCATTTTACAAAGGAATAGAACTTTCTAGCAACATCAACTAGAAGGGCCACATTGTCAATCTTCAGCAACAAAATTAGGTAAAAGACTGTTACTCCCAAGAAAAGGTCTATCTCGAGTCCTCCCTCCCCAGGACCTTGTTGTAGTAGGATTTTCTTTCCCTTTAATACGGGAGTAAGATTTTCTGTAGATTCAGCTCGTGGACCTCTAAAAGTTTAGAAAATGTGAGGTCCACGAGTAGAGATTGCAGGACAATCGTGTTCATCACCTTTTTATTCTATCATTTCATACCTAAATGTGTATGATGCCTAATATGCCACACAAATTCACATGTCAGTCATTTGATAAAGAAAATAATAAGATGGCAAGACAGCAGTGGGAGAATTAGAAAACCTAGCTAAAACATAATTTGAAATGAGCTTCTAAATAGCATAAATAAAGAAAATATAAGGATTTGGCTTACACGGTCTGCAGCTGCTTGTAGAGTAACATGATCTCCCCATTCCCCTGATCTAGTCCCACATAAAATTTTGTAAAAAGATACAATCAGATATTAGTCACATCAAAAATCATTAAAACATGATCTAATTTTGCAGGAAGATAATCAATATGCATCAACCAGATGTCTGACTTTTTCATCTTCTTCAGGTAGCTTTTGTACTTCATCGGGACATAGGCTTCATATAACTTTTTGAAATGCTTTAGCTGAAAATAATTTCAGATACTAAAATAAGAACAAATGATGATAAAAAGAAAAGCTCCCTTCAATGAGAAATATGCAATGGAAATATCACCATAGATTGTTGTAGATGTTGTGTTTGTAACATTAAATTGTCAATACAAGTTTATTAACATATACCTCATTTATACATATGATACCCACATACATGTGTATCTATATGTGTAAAAGCAAAGGAAAAAAAAAATTAAAAATAAAAATAAAAATAAAAAAAGAAGAAGAAGAAGAGAGAGAGAATCACTTATCCTCCACCCATAATAATACTAATAGTCATCATCATCCTTACCTTAATCCGATATGAGTGGGGTCGGCCACATGAATTCTCTCTCTCTCTCTAAGCTTTTCTATTACATATTCACCTACTATACTTAAATTTTTTAAATCATTTTTAATAACCTCATCCCATATTATTTTTGGCCGCCCTCTCCATCCCTTACCTTCTATTACAACTAGTATTCCTCGTTTGACTGGCACGTCGCTAGGTCTCTGATACATATGTCCAAGCCATCTAAGTCTACTCTCTCGAATTTTTTCGCCTACAGGTGCTTGCTACACCCAATTTTTATCACACTTCCATCTAGTGATCCAATCTCTAGTCCTCCACTCATCCATCTTAATATTCTTTCTTGTTTCTTTTTTAAGGCCCAACACTCCACTCCATACAACATAGTTGGTTTAATAACGGTTTAGGCTATGTTTTATTCTTTTATCACATAAAATCCTACTAGTATGTCTCCATTTTGTCCAACCCATGCCAATTCTACCAGTTACATCACTATCAATCTCTCCCTCCTTTTGTATTATCGATCCTAGATACAGAAAGTGGTTGTTTTGAGTAATCCTTTGGTTTTAAAGTACTATCATTATATTATCTATATCCGAATCTTATTTTTTTTTCTTAGTTGAAATCCGAATCTTTATTAAATATGCACTTCATATGCTCTCTCAAATTTTTTCACCAATGGGTGCTTGCAACACCTAATTTTCCTCACACTTCCATTTAGTGACCTAATCTCTAGTCACTCCACTCATCCATCTTCACATTCTCATTTTCACTACATGAATGTGTCGTTCTTGTTTCTTTTTTAAGGCCCAACACTCAGTCCATATAACATAGTTGGTCTAGCTTGTTGGGTACGATACGCTATTCAAAGCATCAAGAAAGTGGGGCATCAAGAGACCACTAGCCAGTGGGAAGGGGGAAATATATTAAACAACCTTTGATTCCTCAACAACCAAGTTCTCTAAATTTCAAGTGAAGATAGGGTCTTATCTTCTCCCGCTGTACAGATTCAAGAGATTTCAGGGCATACTGAGGCTTTTGAGCTTACTGCCGCTAAAAGCCCTTGGCGGACAGCAGAGGGCAGAGGAGAGATCATTTTGAACAGCTCTAGAAGAGCGATGCTTCCTTATCGACCCCCTTACCCCTGATGACCCGAACGCTCGTCTCTCAAGAATTGCTGAAGATCCTTTTTGCTTGTGGCCTTAATTTGCCCCTTGTGTGAGTGGCTTGAGCTATTCGCTTAGGTCACGCTTCTCCTTGTCTCGTGTCCTAGTTTCATTTGGTTTGGAATGGTGGTCGAGTTAGGTGGTTGGTATATGCTGTGCTTATATCCACGATGCAGCCCTGACATGCTCAAATCTTCGACGAAGAGGGATGTTTATGCCGTCGGTGTGTCACAACTGCTTGAACAGTGAGGAGATTTGTTAATCATTTATTTGCTTCCTGTTACTTTGCATGGGAGGTTTGGTGTTGCTTAGGGTCCTTGATGGGTTGGGATTTGCAGCCTCAAGAAGGGATTCTTGAACTGGCTACAGCCTTTGCTGCATATACTACCAAGTCTACAACGCACAAGGTGTTTTGCATGCTATCCACGATGCAGCCCTGACATGCTCAAATCTTCGACGAAGAGGGATGGTTATGCCGTCGGTGTGTCAAAACTGCTTGAACAGTGAGGAGACAGTTAATCATTTATTTGTTTCCTGTTACTTTGCATGGGAGGTTTGGTGTTGCTTATTGTCCTTGATGGGTTGGGATTTGCAGACTCAAGAAGGGATTCATGAACTGGCTACAGCCTTTGCTGCATATACACTACTAAGTCTACAAGGCACAAGGTGTCTTGCATGCTATTCACTGCAACTCTTCATCATATTTGGATGGAAAGGAGTGCTAGATTTCATGGTAGTGCTCATTCTACTCCCATGGAACTTACTAGACGCATTATTGGTGAGGTGCTTGGTGTCTTGGGAATTGCTCTTCAGGATGTCATTAAGTAGTTAGGACTTCATTTTTATTGTATTGCCCTGCAAGTTTCGGCTTGTTTTGCTCTCTTTTGCAGTTCTTGCTTGTTTGTATTGTAAGGGTATGCCCTTACTGAGTGGCCTTGTAATATAACCTTAAACTTGTTTTATATAAAAATTCTTTTAGGAAAAAAAAAAAATCAATACACTGAACTCGCTCCTACAATTACGATCACAAATAAGCTGCATCCCAAAGATGAAGTTGGTAGAGCCAATAAAATGCAGTATGACTAAATAAATCAGTTGTTAATGACGAAATCAAAGGACAACATTCCAATTTAAACTTAAAGATGGAAGTTGGTAGAGCCAATAAAATGCAGTATGACTAAATAAATCAGTTGTTAATGAAGAAAATCAAAGGACAACATTCCAATTTAAACTTAAAGATGAAGTTGGTAGAACCAATTAATAAAATCTTTTGATGAAACATGATCTTCTGAGACCATTCAATTTAAATGTCAGCTTTTGAAATTTCAATATCCGATATACTTTGTAATACTTATGCCAAGGTGAGCGCGATAAAATGAATTAAAAGAGTTATCTGAACTTCACCTGCTTGAAAACCTGCTTTCTTACATGTTTGTGGTACTCTGGATTGTGAAACAACTGATCCGCAAGAGCTCGAAACTGTCCAATAAGTCAAACATGTGAATTAGAAAGCATATTAAGAAGAAAATAAATTTTTTTTTGAAAAATAAAAAATAAAAAAAAGGATGCAAGAATAAGTTGACACAAATTATAGATATTTATCCCCTTGAAAAAAGATATACATATATATATGTGAATAGAAATACGGAGTGCAATGATAATAATCAAACCAATATAAGCTACAACCTGGCAATTGCCGTCTCCCTCCATTTGAAGTTCAGTTAAACCATATGTGGCCAACCTGAATGACAGAAATATTTATGAAAGAACCAAAAGTTATTTATATTTGAGACATTAAGTATGTAAAACCAAACATTTGGTGCTACTCTCTAAAGATCACACCTATCAACAGGGCTTTTTAAGCACAACAGTCATCATCCAGCAAAATCAAAGAATATAGACAAAAAATGATTGCTAGATAAACTATATCCAGGAAGTAGATTTCAGTGAAAAGAATAAAGAATAACAATTCAAACCGTAGAGGACTCATCACACGATTAGCGACAATATAGAGCTTGCTGACAGAGTAATATTTGAAACGTTAGACCATGATTTCAAGGCATGCAAAAAGGTTAGAAACTTATATAAATATGATGGTAGTCACTAAAAAGTTCCATACAAGACTCAAAGATGGACAAGAAAGACTGAAATTTGTCATAGAAATGGCATTAGTAATTAACCAAAGAATAACCTGCAACTAAAAACTGACAGTGAGCATGTTTTCAACAAAACAATCTATAGATTGCATGTCAAGCTCTAGTAAAATTGTAACCTTTCTGACAGCCGCTCATGGTCTAAGGTTGCATCAGTCACATCAGGTATTTCCCCATTTACCCGCGGAGTGTGCTGCCAACAGTATGAATCAATGAGTACAAACATAGAAAGAAATACCAAGGAAATATTTGAATTGCCAAAACACAAAATAGAAAAATAAGGTTATCATGTGTGAATATGCACCGCATACTCATTAAAATAATCGTTGCTGGTGAAATAAATTATGGCTACCAAAAAAGCAAGGCAGCTAGTATACTTACGCGGAACATTACTAGGCATTTCAAGATTCTCTAACATTACTAGGTTTTTTCAGACAGGTTTCGGACTGGTTTTCTCTTCTTTTGGCTTGGAACATGCCTTCATTTCTCAATTCACAGCAATTAATATGTTGGGTTGTTGCAAATCTGAATTCTAAGTCCACAACACACTGTGTAGAAGAATTATTTCCACAGTTTTATGGAATATATGGATGGAGAGAAATTCAAGACTTCATGACCAAGGGATCAAACAAGCTGATGAAAAAGCTAAATTATCCTGGTCATGGTGAGAGGTAATGGATCTTATGGAGTTCACTTTGGCTGATCTTCCTTTTTGTCTATAATGTTTCTCATTAAATTCCTTTTAAGTCATCTCTTCTTCCCTTGTTATTGGAAGTGGAGATTTTCTTTGTTGATTTCTTTGTAAAGGGGAGATATGCGTCCTCTTATAGGCCATGTACTTCATTGATTTATCTATATACACCATCTCAGAAAAATAACATGGTGGTATTTCAAGATTCTCTAACAGATATAACATGGTGAGTAGTATTTCTTTGGACTTGTATATAAGGCTATGCACAAACAGGTAAATAAATACCAACATATATCCAAGTATATGAGCATATTTCAAGCAAAAATGTCATAACTTGGAGGGGCATATTTTAACTCAATAATATACTAGATAGACCACAATTCCAAAAAACAATTCATGTAACCAACACACATAGCTAGGAAGAAGGGTCTGATTAAATTCATGTGCACATTAATCAACATTATGGTTAAAATGTAACAACCATCACCAGACACAATATTGTCTCTTTTTGGTCCCCCGAACCGGTCACTTCCCAGGGGGTCACCCCTCTTGGTACGACTCCAGTATAAGCACGCTTAACTTCGTAGTTATGATAAATGTGTTGTGTCATAGAAGGGTATCGAACCTTACATAGAGCACTTCACCTTCCCTATGCTGTGTGGGATCATGACACCCTATAGCTTGTCCAGTGTTTCGCACCCAGGGACGAAGCCAGTGTGTGCCCAGAGGGGGCACATGCCCCTCTGGCCTGACCCCACCCACTATAAAATATAGTAATTTTTATTTTAATTTGTACATTTATAAGAAAATTTCTATATAATGCCCCCCTAAAATTTTAAATTTCTAAAATTGTCTTTAAAATTTTTCTTTCCTTTTTCTTTTGCTCTTAATATTCCTTTGATTTCCTTAAAAAGAAGTTAAATTTTCCTTCTTTACTCAAACTCTAATTTTTTTTTCCCTTTCAAATTTCTCATTTTTCTTCCCTTTTCTTCTTCTTCTTATTAATTTTTTTTGGCCCCCTACTTCTTAACATTCTTCTTTTTGCATTTAAGAATGATGTATATAGTATGTAATTTCTTTTTTTTTTTTTTTTGTTCTTATTTAAATTATAATTTTTTTTTTTTTTTTACACTGCGGCCCCTCTGAATTAAAATCTTGACTCCGCCCCTGCTCGCACCCACCCACATCACACCCGTCCATAGAGGTCGTGACATAAAATTTGGTGAAATATTTATTACCATCTCAATATAATATTATGTCATTGGTACAAGGCTCATTTAGGTGGCAAATCAAACACATACTTCAATAGAATTACGATAATACTACCTAAGGGGAAAACGTGTTCTGAAACAATGTCATGCTAATTGATAAGAAAGAATTTTTACTTCCAATAACATCATAATATAAGTGCCTCAATACCATGTTAAATTTCGGGACGGCTATATATTAAGTGCAGATATTTGAACAAGAGGAAAAAGACTGTTTATGAAAGTAACATATGAAAGGAGTACTTCTATAAGAAAAGCTTGTCTGAAGCGATTATATTACCGGGATGGAATCCAAATGAGAAAGTCTCTTCCCTAGCTTTCCACCATTTTTCTGACTTTCATCTTCTGCTAGAATTTTGGCAATGGTTTGGTCATCCTCTGTATCATGAGAACTGCTATTTAAACTTGAGCTTGAGCTTGAGCTTGCACTTGCATTACCAAAGTGCTCAGTCATATTATCTTGATAACCAACGTATGGAGAGCACCAACCTAAAATAAATACGGAAATAGAGTAAAGCAATTACATTATTTCTTTACATCAGATAGTCTATAATTCAACAGTTGACCAAAAGACAAAGCTATTAAAATTTTTGTCAACCCAAGAACTGATCTTGATATCCTAATTCAGCAAATTTTCCTTGATCAGTTGAAAATCATATGATGTAAACCCCCATCCTGCTGCGATAATTTTAGTTAAATATCATTAAAAAAAAATTGAAACGTGTAGTGCCAAAAAAAGAATTAAAAGACCCAACTCATGTCCATATTTGAACAAATAAGGAACACCCATTATTTATATTTCACAAAATTCACAGAATCTCTTCATATATGGTATGAATCCAAAGATACAAAATGGAACAGAGAGAATAGGTATGCTTCTTTAAGTGAAGAAATATACATAGAAGTAAAGCAGTAAAAGTTACCCAAAAGAGAAAGAGAGGAGAAGGCAGAGACGAGCACACAGATTATTGCTGTAGAGGAATATGGGTTTTTGGTACAGATTAGACCAAACGTAATTCTCTCCCCGACAAGAAACGAATACTATCGAGGGAACAAGCTTGACAAGCCGTGTGAACTTTCCCTGCTAAAATATCATAAAATAACATCTGAAAAAAATAATAAAATAAATATATAAAATATTTGTCGAAATAGATAAGAAAAATAAGTAAGAAGTTAATATAAAATAGTTGTCGAAATAGATAAGAAAAATAAGTAAGAAGTTAATATAAAATAGTTGTCGAATACCTTAGTAGATGTTTTGAAAAACATCAATCGGAAAAAGTCATAACAAAGTTTCCTTACGCCGTCAAGGGTTTATCTGACATAAGAGTTTTCTCGTTGTATAGAGAGTCTGGAGTGTTGTGTCCCTTTGTTTGGTCACCTTGAGTGGTGTTTCTTCACTTTTCCGTTCTGGTTTTCTTTGTTCCCTGTTGTTTTGAGGGTGGTCTGCTTGGATCTGGTTGGTGGGCTGTGTTTTGGTTGGATCTGGGTGAATTCCTTCAATCTCTGGGTTTCTGGGGTTTCCTTTTGTTTATCAGTCTGGATGTTTGGTGTTTAGTTTATGCTAAGTGTTTGGTGTCTAGTTTGGGTTTGGATTACTCCGGTTTCGGTTGTTTGGTATGGCTTCGTTTCGTAATTTTTCTCAATTCCAATTCATTGGTGTACCAATCCGACTCCGCTTCTGTCTCCATTGTTTTGGCGGGCTATCATGAGTCCGATGTGTGGGGTGTTGATTAGTGGTGTTGGTCAGAAGGGAGGAGGAGGGGGGCAGTTAGGACCTATTTTAAATTGGGGGGCTCTGGTTGGAGATGGTCCGCTAGGGTTGGGATAGGGGTTGCTGAGAAAATGGTTGTTTTTGACGATTTATTGGCAGTCTGTGTGGGTGTTGGGGGGTTACTGGTTCCATGGTCGAGGGGGGAAGGGGTTTGCCGGCAGTGGTAAGGGTGCTCACTGGTGTACCATTTGTTGTCGGCACTTGTTGTTAGTGTTGTGGATGTCGGTCACTGTTAGGATGGTGTCCTTGCTGACATTAGGGAAGGTTCTCGATTTTGTTTATCTGGTGAGACCTATGTCTCTGCCCAACTACGTAATCCTGTTGACTAAGACGTACCACCTTTATTGGGTAACTTGTTTCTTCACTTCTCAGAGGTTACAGTGCTTGGGCTTGTGGATAGGCTTATAAGCCGTCTTTACTATGCTTTGTGATATGATAATTCTGAGGGTTTATTACCTCGAGCAGTGCATGACGGTCACTTCACCTATCGTCAGTGCTACTGCCATGGCGGTGGAAAAATGGTTGAGTTCTCTCAGTGCTTGGCCTTTGGGCTATGTTTGGGCTATTTATTTGTTGTTCTTCCGTTATTTCATATATGTGTGGCTTCTATCTCTTTTCTCTATTTCTTTATTGCCAAAGTGGGCGATATTCATACCCCCTTTGTTTCTTAACTGTAGTTTCTTTTATGAGGGGATCATAGAACAAGACCTTCTGACACAGCTCGGGGGATTGACTTTAACGCCGGCTGAGAAAGAGCCGATTCACCTGACAGCTGAGGATATGGCCCAAGGAGTTCAGGTTTGTATTGAGAGTCTTTTTGCCAAAGTTTGGACTTCTAAATCTATCACTTTTGCAGGTGCGAAGTTTATGTTTGGAAAGATTTTTGCTAAGTTGTGGCCAAAGAATCAACATAAGCAACCCCTGTACCAGCAGATTTAGGTTTTTAAGGTTGCACATAACTTATTCCAGTTGATTATTCTAAACACAGGAGTTCGTCATGGGGTGATTCAGGGATGTCCTTGGTTATTTGATTGCCACCTTGTGGTTATTAAGGTGTAGAAGGAGGGTCTTTTAAATTCTGAAGGTCTGTTCCAAGTCTTTCCATTCTAGATACAACTTTCTGATGTTCAGACAGATTTCTAATCTGAAAAGGTGGGCCAATGAATTGCTAACTCCTTTGGTAGATGCTTAAAAGTTGAATTACGGGACAAAAGTGGTGTGGATGGTAAAGAGAAAGGTCTTGCGGATAGTCGGGTTCTCCGCATTAAGGTGGAGCTGAATGTTTTGCAACCTCTTAGACGTTATGTGGTCTTATATAACCCAACTGGGGTGGCTTCCACGGCTCAAATTCAGTATGAAAAATTACCTTCCTTTTGTTTCTTATGTGGCATCATTGGGCATCACTGGAAAATTTGTACTGTGGAAAGGGGTCCCGGGATGCCGGATTTTAAGGAGTATGGGGGTTGGCTTAGGTTCGAAGGCTTTATAGGGCGGGATTCATGGCAGCCAGAGAAGGATGGAAGTGCTAGTAGGGGTGAAAATCAAAAACAATGGCTTTATATGGAGGATAATGACTCTAGTGGACGATATGGGTCATTCCCCTTCCTCTTCCTTGGCTCGTCCTTTTTCCTAAATGGCCTGGTGACTCTCATGGGATCTTTGGGAGCCATTTGGGTAGAAACTCTTGCCCTCAAATGCTTCCTTTACAACCATCAGTGGTTGCTCTGTCATATGTGGGTGATCCAAATCGAATGTTAGGTGGAGAAGGTCATGGTGAGGGGTCTACAGGTGCTATTGATTTACCAATTCTGCCAGCGGTGGAAAATAATGGTAAGGGGGTTGTGGTGGATTTTAATCCCGGGACAGATCAATTGCCAGTGCCTGAAGGGGGTATTATGGTAGGGTCGTCCTCCTAGAGTCATGTGGCTTCTATGCAGGTGGAATATGCAGTGAACTTTGATCCAGTTACCTCTCCTATTAAAGGCCGGATTCTGCCGCTAGAGTGTTGGGCCCAAATGGTTAAAGGAAGGCAGAAAGGCAAGGCAAAGTCCACAGTTGGAAAGGGCTCTCCCTCGGATTCGTCCGCCACTTCAAATAGTTAGGGCTCTTCGCTGGCTTGAAAGGGTCGCAAACGTCGTCAAACACTATCCGGTGGGTCTTCAGCAGCTAAGCAAAAGGGGGATAAGCGGTGAAAGGGAATGGGAGGGGGTGATTTGAGCCAGATGGCTTCGTTGAGTCCTCCTAGTAGTCTGGCTGGTGTTCACTCAGGTTCTTCCGGCGGCTTGGGAGCGCAGTTGACGGATTCCTTCAATTTCGAGTCCTCTCAGTCGTGTGCAACAAAGATTGCTATGTTAGTAGGGGCTAGACGGTCTCCTACCCTGGAAACTGCTTAAGCTTTGGTTCTCATGACAGTGGTCATGTCTTAGCTTTAGCATAAGTTTCTTTGGGAGTCATCTGGCTGTCTTCTTTAATGGTTCTTTTGTAATGTTCTTATGCTTTATTTGCTTCTTGCTATTCCTGTAATGGCCTGCTGGCTCTTTCTTGACTAGACAAAAAAAAAAAAAAAAAAAAAAAAAAAAAAAAAAAAAAAAAAAAAAAAGAAATAGATAAGAAAAATAAGTAAAAAAAATTTCCCATCTCTTTGTTCCATGTGGCAGTCTTTTGCGCGTTCATACTTCATTTTCTTTTTTAAAGATGGCAGTTTGAAAGAAAAAATTGGATTACAACACAGATATCATATTGTTTTGCTGACAACGAATCACCAAACAATTGGATTTCATGTGGGATACTTGATACATGCATTTGACTACTATCATGTAAACAATTGGATAAATAATCGTCTGCTGTGGAATCGGGTCATATGGTAAAAAGTTTTCCTTTCTCTTTGTTCCACGTGGTATTCTTTTTGTGGAATCAGGTCATCATTGTGATCAATCGCAAGCCAATCACGATCGATTACAAATCCTAGTCAGCGATAAGTTCAAAAGTGGTTAAGGTCAAGCCACGTTAACACGATCGATTGCAGCAGAGTTGCGATCGATCGCAACACTGTGCGATCGATCACACCTGCTGCTAACAGCCTGTTTTGTGCACGGTTTTGCTGGATCTTCACCTACCTAATGGCTACGGGATTGCATCATTTTGGGGCCTATTTCTGACCTGTTTTGGGCTCAAAAGGTCTTATATAAAAATGGAATTGAACTATTTTGTAAAGGGTTAGCTAGTTAGAGATATTTTTAGAGAGAGAAAGTAAGAGATACACATTAGGGTTTTGAAGTGAAGGCAAGAACACTCTCATCTCTAAAGTTTCAAAGAAGAACGAGAAGAAAGAAAAGATGAACCAAGGCATGGGGATGGATCTAGAGGACTCTTTAATGACATCTACACTTTCCATGAGTGGCTAAGCTTCTTGATAACGCTCTTGCGAGAGGTCGCTTCACAAGGTCAAAATGTAAATGTGGTTTTGGAAGCTTAAAAAGTCAAATTTGCATTTATAAAACCACTATTACTACTAATGAAGCATAGCGAGTGGGGATCGTCTGTAGGGATTAAACACGTAGTTGGAGTCTAATTTCGACTTTAGTGTTTCACAAGATTGCAAAGAGGGGGTTGTTCGATGATTAATCTAAGGTGCAATGAAATTAAAATGCAAATAAAGTAAACTAAATGAGCTAGGGTTTAAATGATAGGAAGAGAGGTCTTGGGGTGTTGGAATCACCACCAAGCTCATTCATCAAACCACAAGCTTTCAACTAATTGGGGAAAACATTCTTGTGAACAAAATGCGACTACCAAATGCGATATTAAGCATGGACCATCAAATTAAAGCATGAATTGTCTACCTAACCAACAAGTAAACTAAGTATAGCACAACCCATCAAGTCTAAGCATGACTCATCAAATTAGTAACAATTGTAGCATACATCAATCTACAGAATCATGGAATTTGTAATAATAAGCAATGGACTATCAATTCAAGCATGGATTGTCTACCTAACAACAAGTAAACTAGGGTTTAGTGCAACCTATCAAGCATAAGTATAATCCATCAAATTAATTGACAAATCCATCCAATAAAGATCATGCATAGCCATCACTAAATCCTCAATTAATCACACATAGACATGCAACCAACATCGAGAATCTAGTGTAGAGATCAATTTCCAAATAATCACATATAAGACAACATATAATCACATAAAAAATCAATAGGAAGAATTAAACCATAAAAATCAAAGGAGGACCCAAGATTCATTTTACACACAAGGCTATAGCACTAATCACAAGAAATAAATTCCCAAAAAGATGAAAGATAAGGGTTTAGATTACAAACTTGGGGCTCATCCAAACCCCAAGGAGAAATCTAGCCAATCATGGAGGAGGTGGATGTGGTCATGGAACACTCAAGGGCTATCTCCAAACATAGCTCCATCTTCTTCCTCTTCTTCTTTGTTGAATTATAGAGAAAAAGTGTATAGATCTTGAGATGTGTTTTTGGAGCCTCCACTCTCCTCTTTTCCCAAAACCCTAATCTCTAACTTTTCTAGAGAGAAAACTAAAAATATATATAAGTTACAATGTAAAAATATGAATTCCCCTTTACAAATAGCTCATTTCCCCTTTTATACAAGACCTTTGGAGTGCTAAACAAGTAGAATTGGGCCCTAAAAAGATCTAATCTCGCAACCATTTGGTAGGTAAAGTTCAGGCGATGTCGGGAATAAAACAGCTCACTGCCAGGCTAATCATGATCGATCGTGGAATTCTATGATCGATCGTCAATGATAAGCACTAAAAAGTATGCATTTAAACCCTTAATCTTGAGTATACTAGGACCTTATTCTATCTTATTTCTTTGCTTTAGTCCAATTTAATGTTTTTCTCCTTTTCAGGTACTTAGCCCCAAAATAAGCCAAATCAACTGAATTAGAGCACTGGAGGAAGCAATCCAAAGTCTAATGGAGAGAAGAAGCAAAGTGGAAGCAAAATGGTGAAAATTGTCTCTGTTTGATTGATTGAACTATGCTATAATCGATCACGCTATGATCGTTCCAGCCCTGCCTTGATGGATCAAGCTTTTGTCCTTATTCTCAGGAAAATTTCCTCTTCGATCGATCCAACCTGTTCTTCGATCAATCGAATCCCTTGATTTTATCCTCATAACCACTTTTGTCCTTTTCCCCATAAATATCTTAGCCTTTGTCCTTATCCAAATAAGTGCGTCACCATGCTTTGATCGATCGAAGCAACAGTGTGATTGATCGAATTACCTCAAAAATCGTGCAAAACATATTTCAAGCCCAATTGAAGGTGTGCTCGTGGTGCAACCATTTGGAGGTCCTAATGCACGAGGTCTGACCATTTGGGGTGACATTTAAGCTACCTATATAAGGGATTTGGTTATTTTTAGTAAGGGAGGTTGGTTGGTTAGATTATTTTGGCTAGAGATTAGAGAGAGACTATACTCAATTTGGGAAGGATTCTCTTTCCATATTTCTTCTAGGGTTTCTATCAAGAACACCAAGAGGAGGAAGATGAATTCAACCATGAAGAGAACCCTTGAGGGTTGGATGACAACAACCATGAGTGGCTAGATCAGTCTCTTGAGGCTAGAGATAGCCCTAGGCTTACTTCCTAAACTTTAATATTTTGTAATTAGTGGGGATTTATGTTGTAAATATTGTATTGGTCTCATGTTTATATAAATCTTGTTTCTACATGATTTGTGTGGTTTAATGCTTCCAATTAATCTTTCAATTCTATTCATATGTTTATGTGTGATGGAATGGATGGCTATATGCTTACATTTGATTCTTTACATTTGGTGCATGTCTATGTGTATCAAAATAATGGATCTAGTGTTGGTCAATGCATGGTGCTTAATTGATTACCCTTGTGATTTATTTGATGGATTATGCTTATTTCTTGATAGATTGTGCTACCTCCTTAGCTTAATGAATTTAATTTTCTTGTCATTAGTATAATTGTAGTGTAGTTGCTTTAAATTCCTAGATAGGTAAACAATCCATACTTGTTGTTTGATGATCCATGCTTATGAGTGCAAGTAGTACATTTTTCTAGATTTTTGTGTGCATTAATTGTAGGTTTAATTGAATGGTTAATGGCTTAATTTGATAGGTTGTACTACTCACTAGCTTAATTAGACAATGTATGCTTACTTTGTCATCCATGCTTAGTATTTCAATTGATGGCACACACACTTGTTTCACAACATTTAATCCCCCTAATTTGACAAATATTAGATGTTTAGTGAGGTAAAGCTTAGTGGTGAACTCTATCTCCCAAGACCCTTCTCTCACTCTCTACACCTCATTTACTTTAGTTTGTTTTACATTGCATTACTTGTAATTAAATTGTAATATAAGTTAACCAGCAAACCACTCATTTTGATCATTCGACCTACTAATCCAACTTTGATTCCATAATACCTTGCAAATCCTTTGGGACGATCCCTTTTCACTCATACTACATAGTATAGTGTTAAGTGGTTTTTATAAATTTTAAATGTGGTGGCCACTTTATACACTCACACTTCTTACATCATTTTGAGCACTCAGTTCGATAAAACACCAGTCAACTTCTACAATTGATTGTAGCTGATGTGGCAGTCCTATCTTAACAACTGGCAATCCTATCTGTTGAGCTGGCGCTGTCGTGGCATTGCAAACGATCGCAATTGGCTGCGATCGATCGTGACTTGAACGAATGATGACGTGGTAGCCCTATCCAATTGCTGACGTAGTAGCGAACGATGACGTGGCCTGCGATCGGTTGTGAATGCTCTAGGGCTATTTTCTAAACTTTTTTCGAATTTTCTGCTTAACTCCAAAAAGGCTTTAATAGACTGTTTTAAGCCCGTTTGAACCTTATTGACCAGAAATAGACAAAAACACAAATTAAAACTAAAATGGGAAAGTAAGATAGATGAAGGGACTAAAATACCCTAACGTAGGTGCTAAAATGTGCAACATTTAAGCACTTATCACTTCTCCTTAGGGCTTGGATGAGCCCTAAGCTTGTAATCTAAACTCTTGTCTTTCATCTTTTTGGGGATTTAAATGTTGTAATTGATGTTGTAGCCTTCTGTATATGCAAAACTTGGTTGTACCAAGGATTTCTATGGTTTAATTCTTTATATTGATTCTCTATGTGATTTCATATTGTCTTATGTGTGACTATTTGGGAATTAATCTCTACATTAGATACTTTTTGTAATTATATTTAGTAATGGCTATGCATGGTTTTTATTGAATGTAATTGTTAATTAATTTGAGGGGTTATGCCTTTATCTTGATGGGTTGTTCTACACCGTAGTTTACTTGTTGTTAGGTAGACAATTCATGCAATGAATTGGGTAGTCCATGCTTATAATTACAATTAGTATTATCTTCTTGATTGATGTGTGCTTTTATTAGATACATTTGCTAACTAGTTTGGTGGGCTATAGTCATGATGGGTTATTCTACACCTTAGTTTACTTGTTATTAGGTAGACAATTCATGCATTGATTTTGATAGTCCATGCTTATTATATGCATCATTGTACTAATGATTGTAGCTACATCTTGATTAATGTGTTCTCTTATTAGATACACTTGTGACGAGTCTCGCCCCTTCCTCTATGTGATTTAGAAAACGGACTTTTTAATACGAGAGTCGCTTCGCAAGGTCAAAATATGAACGTGGTTTTGGAAGCCTTTCTAGTCAAATTTAAATTTATAAAAACCACTACTACAACTAATGAAGTATAGCGAGTAGGGATTGTCCGCAGGGATTATACGTGTTGGAATTTAACTTCGACTCTTGCGTATCAAAAGATTGCAAAGGAGGGTTGGTTGTTTGATTACACTAAGATGCAATTAATTAAAATGTAATTAAAGTAAACTAGTGAGAGATAGGGATTTAAGAGATATGAAGAGAAGTCTTAGAGTGTTAGAATCACCACTAAGCTCATGTAATTAACCACTTGCTTTCCATTAATGAAGAATACATTATTGTAATCTAGATGTAGCCACAAACATAAACATAATTTGCATTTAAAAGTGTGAACTATCTAATGCAAGAGTAAATTATCTACCTAACCAATAAGTAAACTAAGTGTAGAACAACCCACTAAGACAAGGGCATAATCCATCAATTAGTTAACAGATGGGTCTAATGAGAGCACACATCAATCTAGAAAATCATGGAATTTGCAATAATAAGTGTGGAATATCAAACCAAGCAAAGATTGTCTACCTACCTATAAGCATGAATTAAATTGTAGAACAACCCATCAAGTGTAAGCATAATCTATCAAATTAATTGATAATTCAATGAAAACCCATGCCTAGCCATCATTAAATCCTTAATTAATCACACATAGACATGCAACCAACATAGATAATCTAATGTAGAGATCAATTCCTAAATAATCACATATAAGACAATATGTAATTAAAATAGAGAATCACTAGGAAGAATTGAATCAACAATTACAAGGCTAACCACTAATCACAACAATATATATATAAATCCCTAAAAATAGAAATACAAGGGTTTAGATTACATAAGACTTAGTGCTCATCCAAGCCCTAAGTGTAGATCTAGCCAATCATGGAGGAGGTGGATATGGTCATGAAACCCTCAAGGGCAAGTTCCAAACATGGCTCCATCTTCTTCTTCTTTGATGCTCCAAAGAGAGAGAGAGTATGTGGATCTAAAGATGTGTTCTTGAGATATACCTCCACTTCCCTCTTTTCTTCTAACCCTAATCTCTAACTTTCTAGAGAGAGAAAACTAATGAAAATATAGAAATTACAATGTAAAAATATGAATCTCTTTACAAAAATGGTTCAATCCCTCTTATATACAAGGCTTTTAGAGCCCAAAAATGTGAGAACTCGGCCCTAGGATCTCCTCTTTCAAGCACAGCCCGAGTTGGTTTGAAATCAGCTTTAGATATGCTTTTTTATAACTTCTGCGAACAGTTCGATCGATCCAACCAACAGTGTGATCGATCAGAGGTATGGTGTGATTGATTAGGGTTCGATTGATCTAACTTTTCTTCGATTGATCCAACTTGACAGTTTTTCAGCATCAGCCTCCTTTTGCTCCAGATCAGCCTCATTTTGCTCCAGATTCTCACCAACGCTTACTTTGACTCCAAAAAGGTTGTAAGAAACCATTTTTAGCCCGTTTTAACATTATTGATCTGAAATAGACAAAAACATAAATTAGTACTAAAATGGGAAAATGAGATAGATAAAGGTCCTAGAATACTCAAGCTTAAGGGGTTTAAATGCGCATTTTTCAGCGCTTATCACACCCCCAAACTTAAATATTGCTAGTCCCTAGCCTTGAATTACAAGGTAAAGAAATGAAATGAACAACTAAACAACTATAACTAGAAAGTAATAAATGGATAATGCCACTTTCGTAGGGAAAACAATTGCATTTAGCATATGCAACAAGCCTTTTAAACCCCTAGGTTACCCCTAATGGACGAGTGAAATCTCATAAGGGTTTTCAGAAATGATACCCACAAATATTAAGCTCATTCTCACAAAAGTGGTACCAATATTTCAAACAAACATTGGGAAAAAACTACCTCAAATATGCAATTTTTTATCCATTTCCAAGCAATCTCCCAAAATCTCAACATCAAGCAAACAACTATGATCCTCTACACATCAAGACAATGATCATGCAAATCAAAACAACTCCAAAATACTTTTTGAGTGAACTGGCATCAAATATGTTGTTATCTAAATCAACTAAAGAAATGATCACATCCTTACCTTTAAACTAGCATACAAATCTAGTACCGACCATCAAGACAAAGAGTGTACCTTTTATTAAAGATTTATTAATCTAGGTATACTTATTCTTTTCACTCGATTTTTTTTTTTTCAAATCCTAAGAATCAAAGATGGAAGCATAGTGCAATGTGTTGATCTATTAAGCTTTCTAGCGATCCATGAGGTAGAGCGTCAGGTCAATGACTCCCAAACCGGATGGTTTTAGGGTATTAGGTGTTTAAACACCCCTAATGACTTACAAGCTCAAATCAACTAGGCTACAAATCAAAACAACCTCCATCTAATCATTTCCCACTTCTCACCTTTTGGGAGAAGTCCTCACTTTTTTGTTTACTTTTGCAAAAACTTTTTTTTTTTTTTTTAAGTTCAATTATTAACCTAGAGTTTGGGCCCTCCACCTTTCGGTGCGAGAAGTTCAGTGCTTGATGAGGCTAGAATCCCGGTTATTCAATGAAAATGGTTTGTTATCCACATTTGTCAAGAATGAAAGTTTTCAATGCACTACTAGCTCAATTGGGATATGTGTAAATCAATAATCAACAAAGCATGTACCCCACAAATGAATGCTAGTGTGCGTCTGTGCTAGTGTAGAATCCTTGAGTGAATGTCAAAACAATCACAAGATCAAGATGATGTGGACCACAAATGCAATCAAGTATTAATCTTTTGAAAAAATTTACTCCTAAATGGCATCCACAAGGCATATAAGTAATATTGGACTCTCAAGTCAAACAATTTTTAAAATTTAAGCAATATAGTCTTCAAAAGATCAAAATCATAGCAACATGGATCTCCAATCTCAATCATGCATTTAAAGCTCAAAACTTAAGTAGAATGCAACAAAGTCACCTTACCCCCAAACTTAAACCGCACATTGTCCTCAATGTGCAAAGAGAACAATGGAAAAGATGGAAAGAATATACCGTGGTGGCGAAAACATGAAGCTCGGCAATAATCCAATATGAAAAGGGTCTCCCCCAAACTTAGAATCAACAACATATGAATAACCACACTAGCAAACTCACATCAAATATTAAATGGGATAAGAATAATCAAATCATGCATTCTAAGGCAATATAACACAAGATGCAAGAGAGATATGAGATCAATCCCTAACTAAAGTATGAAAGTATACATGACTACATATAAGGGCACAATGGTGAAATAAATTTTTGGATTTTGGATTTTTTTTTTTTAATATATATAAATGAAAACATGCAAAGAAAAACGAAAAATGCAAGAAATATGCAAAATGGGTGTTAAGTTTGACGTCTCTAGCAAGACGGAATGACACTTGAAAAATTAATTTTTTATTTTATTTTATTTTTATTTTTTATTATTATTATATTTTTATTTTTAGACGAAACAAATATGTACACAAATAAAAAGGCAAGTAAATAAAAATGCAAGGAAATAAAGAATGCAAAGAAATAATAATTTTTTTTTTAAAAAAAAAGAAGAAGAGAAAAGTAACAAAATAGAATAAAAGGAAATAACAAATGCAAAAGAAAATGAAAAATAAAAATAGAAAAAGGAAAAAGTCAAAGGGGCAAAGCTGTGATCGATCTAAGGATGATCGATCGAAACTCAATCGATCCAAGATGTGAAAATCTGCAAACAACTTCGAACGATATACAGAGATCTGAAATATGCAGAGATTCAAAAATTTTCTAAGTATAGAATTGAGATCGATCGAAGGGATAACTAGATCGATCGAGAAATAATTGGATCGATCTGGAATAAAGTTTGCACGATACACAGAGAGTTGATTTCTGCAGAGAATTGACTGCAAAGAGGTTCGATCGATCAAAGGGACACTTGTGATCGATCGAACTGGCACCAAATGCCTAATTTTGAGATGAAAGTGCAGAAAATCATATGCTAGGCCCCAATGATGGTAACAAGAATAGAGATTGAAAAATGGATGGAAGAATGTACACAAGAATGAAAAATAAAAAGAAATGAGGGAGGAATAGAGTTTTAAAATTCAATGAATACTAGTGTTTAACGTCTCTAGTAAGACGTTGGGTTAACTCACTAATCAAAAGAGTCAAAAACGGGATATGAGACATCCTTATTGACCCTCTTTTCACTTTTCTCATTTGATACTTCACTTAGACAATGAAATCATCCTCCAAAAGAATGATTTGAAAAGAAATGAAAGAGATGGTATTGTTCCTTTCATCCACGGTCTTGAAAACAAAATCAATCATGGTTGGTCTTGCCTCTTTGTTGTGTTCTTGAAACACATTCAAACGATCATTTACTTTGATAATTGGTGAGGCATTGTCTTTCAAAGACTTATTTGGAATATCAAGAAACACATTCTCTTCATCCTTTTTCTCTCCCTCAATAATCATCATCTCCTCACTTTCCAAGTGAGCTAAGGAGTCCATTAGAGAGTTCACTTCATTTTTGGAGCTTTCAAGGTCAAAACCACAATTTTTAAAAAAGGATGTCTCAAGAGGGTCCTTGGAGATAATAGAAGGAAGGTTCTCTTCAATAAGTTCCTCCTCCTCTCCTACCTCTATAGTGGTCACCGTCTCCTCACTCTCTAAAGTAGCAATGGCCGGGATAAAATCATGATTAAAACAAGATAAGTCCTCATTAATCATGTTGTGCTCTATTAGATTAGCCACTAACTCACTTGCCACTTCATCTTCTATACAAGATAGAGTGCTAGGCGGTAGCTCACTTACTACTTCTTCCTCTTCACTCTCATCATTCTCATCTATATACATTGAAGTTCTTGCCATTTTTTCATTTGCCTCTTTCTCTTCTTCTTGACGAGAAAGAGTACTTGCAATTTGCTCAACTTGAGCTTCAAGCTTGGCTAAAATTTGAGAATGTGAAAGAATAAGTTTAGTTTGTGAATTAAGCACATCAAGTAGAACTAACATTTTTTCTTGAAACTCGGGTGAATAAGGTGATGGAGGTGGTTCTTCATAAAATGGTGGGGGAGGGTAATAGTTACAAGGAGGATAATGAGAGTGATCAAGTCCATAATAAGATGATGCATGTTAAACATTGGACTCAATCTCATAAGGATTAAAATATGGAGGGGCATAAGGTGAGGGGAAGTAATTTTCCCCCAAACTTGAATCAAACAATGGCTACATCCACATTCAAAATCCCAATGTAACAAATAATGGCCTCCACACGGGCCGATACTTGGACAAAAATTTAAACAATATAATGAGCCTCAACAAGGGCTATCACAAGCATGCAAAGAAGTGCACAATTAAAATACAAGAGATCAAAGAATTGCTCACAAAGGTCTTTAAGCAACTTCAAATTCCAATGTTAGCTTTAAGCTCTAATGATTGCTTTAAAATCCAATGTGTGCTTTTTTTATAGTCAAGTACCTAATTGACAAATAATAATGAGAATAAGAGAAAAAAATATACAATAAAAATAAAATAAGAAATAGAAGTAATCAAATGAACACTATTGTCTACTCTAACTCCAATAAAACCGTTAATCCCCGGCAACGGCACCAAAATTTGACGAGTCTCGCCCCTTCCTCTATGTGATTTAGAAAACAGACTTTTTAATGCGAGAGGTCGTTTCGCAAGGTCAAAATTTGAATGTGGTTTCGGAAGCCTTTTTAGTCAAATTTACATTTATAAAAACCACTACTATAACTAATGAAGTATAGCGAGTAGGGATCGTCTGCAGGGATTATACATGTTGGAATTTAACTTTGACTCTAGCGTATCAAAAGATTGCAAAGGATGGTTAGTTGTTTGATTATACTAAGATGCAATTAATTAAAATGCAATTAAAGTAAACTAGTGAGAGATAGGGATTTAAGAGATATGAAGAGAGGTCTTAGGGTGTTGGAATCACCACTAAGCTCATGTAATTAACCACTTGCTTTTCGTTAATGAGGAATACATTATTGCAATCTAGATGTGGCCACAAACATAAATACAATTTGCATGTAAAAGTGTGAACTATCTAATGCAAGAGTAAATTATCTACCTAACCAATAAGTAAACTAAGTGTAAAATAACCCACCAAGACAAGGGCATGATCCATCAATTAGTTAACAAATGGGTCTAATGAAAGCACACATCAATCTAGAGAATCATGGAATTTGCAATAATAAGTGTGGAATATCAAACCAAGCAAAGATTGTCTACCTACCTACAAACAAGAATTAAATTGTAGAACAACCCATCAAGTGTAAGCATAATCCATCAAATTAATTGACAATTCAATGAAAATCCATGCCTAGCCATCACTAAATCCTTAATTAATCATATATAAACATGCAACCAACATAGATAATCTAGTGTAGAGATCTATTCCTAAATAATCACATATAAGACAACATGTAATTAAAATAGAGAATCACTAAGAAGAATTGAATCAACAATTACAAGGATAACCACTAATCACAACAATATATATATATATATATATATATATATATATATAAATCCCTAAAATTGAAATACAAGGGTTTAGATTACACAAGACTTAGGGCTCATCCAAGCCCTAAGTATAGATTTAGCAAATCATGGAGGAGGTGGATGTGGTCATGAAACCCTCATGGGCAAGCTCCAAACATGGCTCCATCTTCTTCTTTATCTTCATCTTCATCATCTTCTTCTTCTTAGCTCTAGAGAGAGAGAGAGTATGTGGATCTAGAGATGTGTTCTTGAGATGTGCCTCCACTTCCTTCTTTTCTTCTAACCCTAATATCTAACTTTCTAGAGAGAGAAAACTAATGAAAATATAGAAATTACAATGTAAAAATATGAATCTCTTTACAAAATTGGTTCAATCCCTCTTATATGCAAGGCTTTTAGAGCCCAAAAATGTGAGATCTCGGCCCTAGGATCTCTTCTTTCAAGTACAGCCCGAATTGGTTCGAAATGCGCTTTAGATCTACTTTTTTATAACTTCTGTGAACAGTTCGATCAATCCAATCAACAGTGTGATTGATCAGAGGTATGGTGTGATCGATCAGGGTTCGATCGATCCAACTTTTTTTTGATCGATCCAACTTGGCAGTTTTTCAGCATTAGCTTCCTTTTGCTCCAGATCAGCCTCCTTTTGCTCCAGATTCTCACCAAGGCTTACTTTGACTCCAAAAAGGTTGTAAGAAACCATTTTTAGCACGTTTTAACGTTATTGACCTGAAATAGACAAAAACATAAATTAGTACTAAAACGGGAAAATAAGATAGATAAAGGTCCTAGAATACTCAAGCTTAAGGGGTTTAAATGCGCACTTTTCAGTGCCTATCAACTTGGTTAATTAGTTTGATGGGTTATGCCTTTATCTTAATGGGTTGCATTATACCCTAGTTTACTTATTGTTAGGTAGACAATTCATACTTGAATTGGATAGTCCCATGCTTATAATTGCATGTTGCACTAATGATTGTAGCTACATTTAGATTACAACAATGTTTTCCCTAATTAGTTAAAAGCTAGTGGTTTAGTGAATGAGCTTAGTGGTGACTCCTATACCTTAAGACTCTTCTCTTATCTCTTAAACTCTACTCATTTTAGTTGAATTTACATTACATTTTTTAAGTTTAATTATAGTTTAATCAAACCAAACCAACTCTCTTTTCAATCATAATTGTTCTAAAGTCAAGTTTAATTACAACATGTGTTCAATCCCTGAGGATGATCCCTTCTCATTATACTTCATTATATAAGTGTTAAGTGGTTTTTACAAATTGTAAAAGTTTTTGCTCATTTAGCACATTGTTAAATATTCAAAAGTGTACACGTTTTTGTGCATACAACTAAGTTCGCATCAAGTTTTTGGCGCCGTTGCCAGGGATTCACGGTTTAGTTGGAATCAAATTAGGCATTAGAGCTCATTTGATTACTTGCTTTAAATTTTTTTATTAATATTTTCTTACTTGTTACTTGTTCAATTAGGTACTTGAATACAATAAAAGCGAGCATTGGATCTTGATGTTGTTATTTGGGACCTTTGTGAGCGTTTCTTAAACTTCTTGCACTATAATTGTTCATTTCTCTATATGCTTGCGAGATAGTCCTTGTTGAGGCTATCACATTGTTTAAATTCTTGTCCAAGCATAGGTCCTTGTCGAGGCTATTACTTTAATTGCAATATCATGGGCCCTTGTCGAGTTCAATTATTTTATGCATTGATATATTAAGGAGAAAGGGAACATCGTATGTGGAGGTTGTGGATTTGTGGTTGATTGTTGTGGTTTGTTGTGAAGTTGTTGTGGTTCTTTGTTGTGTAAGCGTAGTAGAAGGTCTCTTAATACTCCTCTCATTCCTTTAAATCAAGAACTTGAATATTCTTTTCGGTGATTAAAAGGTAGTTTTGGTAGAATTCTTCCCACTCTTGACCATCCCACAGACTCAATGGAAGAACAAAATGATAATCTTGGTTATGTGGATCCTCAAGGTGTGCATCCACCCTTAGGGATGCCACAACCTAATAGTGTTGTGCAACAACCTCTTGGAATGCTAAGACCAAATGTGGTTCCACCACCATTTGGAATGCAACCACATCCTTTTATGCAAATCCCTCCCGGAGCTCAAGTAGTATACCCTCCTTAAGGTTATATGATGTATCCTCCCAATCCTCCAATGGTCCTTAGGGATCATTACACTCCAAATGAATACAATGCACCAACGTGTATCAGGTTGCCAAACTTTAGAGCTCACCATTATGAGATTAAAGCTTCAACCATCCAAATATGCCCTGATAAGCGCTGAATATTGCATATTCGAGCCCCTAAATACGCATATGTTAAGACCTAAAGTGATACTTCTATCCGATTTTAGATTAATTTATGTTTATTTCGTGTTTTCAGGTACTTTTTTAAAAGAATGGTTAAAGTCGAGTTTTTATGATGAAAAGACTGACATTGAAGATTACAGAGTCATTGCCGGTCATTTGAAGCAAGTTCAGAGTTAAAAATGGTGAATTTAGAGAAGTCCAAGTGTCAAAGCTCGAGCCTATGTTCCTAAGGCTCGAGCCAGAAGTCAAATAGAGCAAGAATTCCAACTTAAGGCAAAAAGGCTCAAGCCATAACTTTAAGGCTCAAGCCATACTCAAGGTGATTGAGCCTTTGCAAAGGTGCTCGAACCCAAATCACGTCGGAAATATGAAGAGACACATTGGAAATCCTATGTTGCCAGAGCTTGAGCCAAAGTTAAAAGGCTCGACCCTTTTCCTAAAAAGCTTGAGCCATACCTCTAAGGCTTGAGCCCCGTAGCAGTGATCGAGCACCATGAAGATTTATTCCCAAAATATTCTAAATGTTGAAGAAAAAGACGCTTCAGAAATTATTTGATGAAATTTGACTAAGTGTTGAAGATGGTGCTCGAGCCTTTGCTAAAAGGCTAGAGCCATAACTTCTAGGCTCGAGCCTCTATTGAAAAGTCAGATTTATCAGATGCGGGATTTGTCTTAATTAGGTCATCTTTCATCCCAGATGGGCCCAAATCACTTAAGAAGACCTAAAAGCCCGTGCAACTTTGATTAGAAGTTAATTCTTCTATAAAAGGAGGCACAAGGCCACAGATCAGACATCTTTTTTCTTAGTTATTTTTTTTTTCTCTTTATTGGTGGCTTTTAGGGTTTTGAAGAAGAAGATCCAAAGGAGTTCTTGGTGGTCCACGAAGATGGCTTCTACAACATCAATGAAAACATCATTCCTCTCCATGAGTAGCTAAACTTCATCTTAGGGCATTGATGTAACCCGAATTCAATTACTATGGTTTGATTATTCTATACCTTGGGATTTTCATTATTTATGTATTTTGATTGCATAATTATGGGCAATTGACTTAGATCAATCGAGTTTTAATGAATTAAATAGTTTTTGAATGATTAATACCTTGTCTTAGATTTAATTATTCTTAAATTATATTCAATCTATTCTTAGTGTACGAGATTGGCAACTAAGGGCTTCTCGGACAATAAGAATAGATATCATGCAATGGTGTTCAAACATTTTTTGTGAATGAATGTTTTCATAGTTTATGCTTAGGGAAGACGAGTTATACTACAAAATTAGTTAGACTGTGACAACCCTGGTTTTTCAAGCCAGTGCATCCTATGATGAACTGAAGTTTGACCCTATAACGAATTTGAAATACAGAAGCAAAAATATAAACAAAGTCTCTAGGGATATACAACATCCCTATAACGCCAAAGTGACCTTCCATGAGGCCACGGAACTCCATGAGAACCGACACGGAATAAAAGAACATAAAAAGACCAAAAGAAGTCCCTAAGGGCAAAATGGTCTTTTTTACATGGAAGCAACGTCTCAAGAAATGTACATCATTCCCAAGACACATCCGTGACTTCCCACGAAGTCACGGAATCCAAAGAAAGCAAGCGGAAGCAATATAAAAACGAAAACCGGATAAGTTTAGCCCCAAGGGCAAATTGGTAATTTTTTAAAAATATCCAAGTGTAACCGAGTACACCAATGGATTGACAACGAAAAATTAATCAAGTTAGACTCAAAAATTACTTGATTCGGATTCTGGACGAAGAAGATATGGCCTAACGATGAAAAATGAACAAATAAAGCATAAAGGGCAAACTGCTGCAACCGAGCACAACATTAGATATACAACGAAAAATTAATAAAGTTAAAAAAAAAAATTACTTGAATCGGAGTCCAGATGAGGGACAAAAGCCCAAAAGAAGAATCGACGTCGCGATGGCCCGACGAGGGGGCCATGACAGCCCCCATGCGTGCGTGAGGGGCACGCCGCGCGCACGTGCTGGTGCATGTCGCGCGCGCCATGGCAACCCCCTTGACATGCATGGCTGACAACTAGCATTTTTGATAGCTCTTTACTGTTTAATGGCCGTTTCAGACCCTTAGATGAATTTTTTTTTTGGAAAAACACGAAGAAGAAACCCTCCTTAAAGTCATGTTTTCTACCCGACCATGTCGAAAGAAAAATTTAAAACGCACTGTGAAATGCCCAGAACGCCCCTAATCAGTTTAGGCCAAAAACGAGGAAAAATGCAACTTTGCACCAAGTGTTCATTTGACCCTAAATGCATTTCTAGGCCGAAACAATTGTGCACACAAACCTATTTAGTGATTTTAAGTGCACTGGAATGGTCCATGGGCCCCATAAAGGCCCAATGCAAAATACGACCTATCCAAACCTCAAAAATGCCTAAAATGGACTTTAAAATGAAAATTTGAAACTCAAAATTACAAAATGGTTTCAAAGGACCGTTTGGCCCTTGGCCACACTTCATACATAAATGAAGAGACCTAGTGGAAGTGCTAAAGCCAACTTCCCACTACCCATGCAAATGTAATGAAGTTAATACATGCTATTTTTTCTATTTTTCAATGAAATCACTTAGAAATAAAAGTACTCTGAATACAAAGTGAAAGTCCTTGGCCCATGGTCTCGTTACATACATGTCAAATACATCCCAAATGGCACACTTAAGTGCTCATTACATATTTAGAACCAAATATACAAGTTTTGATATATAAAGCTATAAATAACATTTCATGCTAACATTTTCATGAAATAAATACTTTTAAGTCTACAAGACATCCCAAAGCAAATGCAAAGCCCCAAGTCTTGAATCCTGTACCTAAAAAATGTTCCCACTATATGGGTGAGTAATATAAAGCTACTCGTAGGAGATGAGCATGTAAAGACCTAGTGTTTTACAAACTTATTAAATTGCTATAAATCAATTAATACGGTCATGCCACCTAGCGTTTATGTCAAATGTGAGACTCAGGGAGCATCCTAAGCTACCTTAGAGCATTTCTAGCATAAACCACATCATTCATGCACTTTAACAACATAGGAGCATATAGTATAACGCAACAAGACGTAGGTATTCAAAGTTATCAACTTGCAACCTATAATGCGAAAACAATCGAAACAGTTCATGCCACCTAATGTCTTTGTTCCAAATGAATCTAAGGAATTATCCTAGGCTACATTAAACAATCAATACCCAAATTACAATATCAATGCAATTTTAACCAACATTAGAACTTTTAATACAATGCATCAATACATAGATTATCAAAGTTAACAACTTGAAATCTAAAATACGGAAACAACAAGTTATAACAAATTAATGCTATTAACTTGTATTGAAAATTAAGGCATGTAAGTATACTAAGCACATGTATACTATAACTAATTGAAATGTCAAACACCACATCACAAGTTATAAATAATTAATATTAAACAACTTGGAATTGAATGTGAAATCAAGTAGTGGCGGAAAGATAAGGACATACAATCTCAATGATCAAGCAAGCTGATCTCGGGTTACTAGCTCGCAAGGAACTACCTAGTGCGCACTAAACCCGGAATCAAACCGTGTATTAGTGTTTTAGGGTTACTAGCTCTCAGGGAACCACCTAGTGCGCACTAAATGTTATAAGGGGAGCTCTCATCCCCCGTACTAGAGCCATGCCCTAGCCGTAACATATTCAATATCCATGTAAGCTTTCATAAAATCAACAAGTTGTGCATCAAGGTATAATACATGTACACAATATATTAGTCAACTACCATGCACAAACAAGTCAAGTAGAACACACAATATTCGTCCTATGTCTTCAAGCTACAATGGCATACGACATGTCAAATATATAATGTGTATATAAGCAAGTTAAACTATAACTTCTACTCATAGAATACTATAATGTAATCATACAACAAATTCCAAATTTTCAAGGTAAGCATGAAAACAACTTTAATACCTAACTACCTCAATGGAAGTATATAATGAAATTTAATTAAATTCTCAAGATTACAAAGTAACTCCAACTATTCTGAAATTAATATAAGACAATGGTCATGGCAAGACCTAGTTTAATATTACATTACAAGTTATTTCTACCTAAATTATAATTGGATAAATTAAACTTCATACAAGAAAATAATTAAACAAAGTTCTCCACACTTATTTAAATATTCTCATTTTCATATATGTTAATGAATATATTAAGGCCTAATTTAATATCGGATTGCAAGTTCATTCCATGTTAGGTACAACCATGTGAATTAATTTTCATACAAAGAAAATAATTAAATAAAAGTCTCAAAATCTATTCAAATATTCTCAATTTAATGTTTATGAGAGTATATGCCAAGCTTATCAACAATATCAAGTTAAAAATCTAATTAAGTGAGTAAAACACTTAAATAAAATTAATTAACCTAATTAATTAATTTTCTCTAGATTTTAAAACAACTCCGAATATTCTCAAGTTCACATATGTTAAAGAATATACCAAGGCCTAATTTAATATCACATTACAAGTTAATTCCATACTAGTTATAACGATGTGAATAAAATATTCATACAAGTAAAAGATTAAATAAAAGTAGCAAGACTTATTCAAATCCTCCTAATTTAATATATGTTAATGAATATATCAAGGCTTAATTTAATAGCATGCCACAATTTAATTCCAAGCTATATACAACCATGAGAATTAAATCTTATACAAAAAAAATAATTAAATTAAATTCTAGATAAAATACCTAGGCATGCATACAAGTTGTATAAGCTTATAAAATAATCAATATAACAATTATGTAAACCTAAGACATCTCCTACCTCACTTTGAGATGAAATCTCAAATCCCCATTGGAAGGAAATCGCTCCAAATCCAATGATACTTCTAGGTTATGTCGGGGACTATGAGGGAAGTAAATTTAACCCTTAAGGTACCATGAAAATCCAAACCTGAACTCAAAACCCGAACTCAAAAATGGTCGGAATCGGCTTCTAATAAGGGGGAAAGGACTGCCTCGCCAAGGCCTACGATAAACGCTAAGGCACTGCGGCATTTTACAAAGGGGAGGAAGGTGGAAAAGAAGAAAGAAAGGTGGTAGCCCCTTGGGCTGCCAAGGCTGGTCTGAAACATGGGAGAAGAAGAGAAAATAATCTAATTTATTTTTCTTGACCCCCTATTTATAGAAATCTCAAAAAGTTCCCCGAACAGGTCCCGCCGAGTCCGAAAAAGTGAAATTTGCGTAGACACGCTCAAACGGTAAAACATAATGAATGAAAAAGAATTGAAATGAAAAAAAAAGGAACAACAAAAGAAACGGCATCGAAAATCGAGTCCCGTGCAGAAAGATATGCCCCGAACAAGTTCAGCGCTAATTGGGGCCAAAAACCCTAAAACTGGGAAAAACGTCCGGAAGGAAATTCTAAGAGTACACGACTTGACGAAATGTGAAAATGAATCCTGTACGAGGATCCAGGCTCAAAATGAGACATTTTGTAATAACTTTTGTTAATTGCACAATGGCCCCTCTAAGAAAGGATAACTGCAAAGCTCGGCCCGAATGAAAATACCTTCCAAAATATATTTTCTTAAAAACCCCTGAAATAAAATTTCTTCAAAAGATATTTATGAAAAACACCCCAAGAAATATCAATGTTTCTAAAGAATCCTTTCATCCACGCCCCTGCGGGAGAAAAAAACAACCGGTGAGCTTTTCTCTAAAAATAAAGCTACTCGTTTCGAGGAAATCAACTGGAATGAAAACTTATGAAGTCAAAACTCAACTCCGAATACGAAAAATGAGGTTGTGCCAACAAAGTGACAAACAAGAAAAAGACAAAAAGTGAATAGTGTCCAAAAAAATGAAAATGTGGAAGTGACACGGCCCTTTAAGGAAGTTTTCAATCCAAAGAAAAGAGTCTCGGAAACCATTTCCGAGCACTCAAGATGACACCAAGTGACGAGAAACCGTACTCGGAAAAGAAAAATTAACGAAAAAAAAATGTCTGTAAAATTTGAGAAAAAGGAAAAGAAGGAAAATGACCGGGTCATTATAAGTAAGTAAGTAAATAATTCATACCAACTAAAGATAGGTTATTATTAACTGAAATGCATAAAACATCTTTCTTAATCTGAATTAAATGAATGTTATTGAGTTTAATTCCATATGACATATAATATTGAAATCCCAAGGTTGTGACAATTGACCATAGTATGAGGTTCGTAGTGAAGTCAATCCCCAAGTGTTTCTTCTCTTAATCTCAATCATTTTATTTCGTTTATTTTTTTTTTATGTTATTAATTGCATCACAACACAACAAATCAAATCTTCATTCTAAATTAAAATAGAAATTAATTGAAGATTCGATAAACCACCATAATCCTTGAGGTTCGACAACATTAATATAGCCCTATCCTGCAAGGATTCGTTCTATTGAGAGTGGTAATTTATTATTGATAAATAAATACACACATTAATTTTTGGCATCATTGTCGAGGACTGTGTCACAGATTTGTTGAGTTCGAGACTAATTCTAGTTTAATTCTTAGTTTTAGGACTTTTTGATATCTCACCTTATTTCTTTTTATTTTCAAGTGCAGGAATTTAGGAGAAAGGGCGACAAAGCTTAAGGAAAAGAAGTTACGATTTCAGGACCTTCTGTGAGTTCTTTTCAATTTATTTCTTCGCTTGAAATTTTTCTTTTTACTTGTTACCATTGATCTTAGCCTAAATTGTTAGGAGGATTATCTAAATCAGACATGGCTAATAATGATGATAATACTGGGAGAGCACATGTGCCACTTGCACCTGCTCTTACACCACTGAGGGATCATTACATTCCCACTTCATATACATCCCCTTGTTGTTTTCGATTTCCACAATCTGATGCAACCCACTTTGAGATCAAGCCAACTATGATCCAAATGCTTCCAACTTTCCATGGGTTTGCTACTGAAGATCCCTATAAGCACATAGATGAATTTTTGGAATTGTGTTCAACTACCAAGTTGTTCACTCTCTCTGATAATGCTTTTAGGATGAGACTCTTCTAATTTTCTCTCAAGGACAAAGCTAGAACTTGGTTGCACTCCCTACCTCATAACTCCATAAGCACTTGGGATAAGTTGCAACAAGAGTTCTTGAAAAAGTACTACACTGTGGGTAAAACCACAAAATAAGAAGAGAGATTATGGTGTTCTGCCAAATCCCGAGTGAACAACTTTATGATACTTGGGAGAGATAAAATGATCTTCTGGGAATGTGTCCACACCATGACATTGCTAAATGGCATTTGGTGTAAATCTTCTATGATTGATTAGCTGATCCACATAGGAACACGGTAGATGTTTTAGTAATGGTGCTTTCCTGCATAAGAGCCCAGATGACGCTTGGGAACTGTTTGAGGCCCTAAGTGAAAATTATGTACAACATGCTTCTTCCTCGAGGTCTAGGTCTACCCCTAGTATCCTTTAAGTTGAACGTTTATATGAAGCAGAAAAATCTAGAAAGCTTGCCACTCAAATGGAAGTGTTAAACCAAAATTTTGACCAAGTTTTGTCAGTTGTCAGTGCTCTTAGTTCTTCTTAGCACTTTTCTTTGCCAAAGGAGGTGTGTTCTATCTATGCTAGTCCATCTCATTATGCTGCCAGTTGTCCTCTCATGGGTCAATATTTTAAAAATCCACAAGCGCAAACCTATGTTGCATTCTCCGATTCAGGTTACAATCCAAATTCCAATACTTATAACCTTAGCTGGAGAGATCATTTCAATATATCATGGCAGAATCAAAGCCAAGGCAATACTGTTCCCTAATCTTAAGGACAATACCACAATTCATCCAATCCTCTGCAAAATAATTCTTTCAATCAATCTTTCATCTACTGTCGTCCTCAATTTAGGAACCAAGCTAATCCAGATCCTCCTCCTCCTAGGTACTCATTTGGATTTGAAGAGAAGGTCTTGGTTGCACTTAGCAACTTTGATTCCACTACTCAATTGGTATATTCCCATTCCTAATCTATAGCCAAGATAGAGGTTCATATAGGGTAAATAGCAAGTGCTCTATCTTATATTGAGGAAAGAACTCTCTAAGTCAGCCAATTGCAAATCTAATCATGCAAATTTACATGATTGATGAGACTAATCCTTCAAGTACTCGTCATGAGCAAGTTAATGCCATCACCACCTTGAGGAGTGGAAAGATCATTGATAATCAAGTTGAGGAACAAGCGGTAGAAAAAGAGAAGCGTGGGATTCCCATCAATCCCATTCTTCCAATTCCAAATCCCATAGATGTTCCCTCACATCCTACTCCATCGAGCTCTAATGGAGTTAAAGGTGAATGATGAGCGTTGAATATTGCATATTTGAGCCCCTAAATATATGTATATTAAGACCTAAAGTAATACTTCTTTCTATTGTTAGACTGATTTATGCTTATTGTGTGTTTATAGGTACTTTCCCAGATAAACAGTTAAAACTAGGACTTCGTGATGAAAAGACTGATATCAAAGAGAGTCGTTGCCAGTCATCTAAAGCAAGCTGAGAGCTTAAATTGTGAAGTTTGGAAGAATTCAAGTACTAAAGCTCGAGCCTAAGTTCTGAGGCTCGAGCCCTGCAAGAAGAAGAAAAAAATCAATAAGGCATTAAAGCTTGAGCCTTATACCTCCAGAGCTCAAGCCCTACTCAGTGGTGCTCGAGCCTTACCCTAGGGTGCTTGAGCCTTTGCCTTCAAGCTCGAGCATGAGGCGTTAAAATTTGAAGAGTTAATTCTAAAGAAAACCAAGCTCCCAGGGCCTCATGCCAGACCTTAAGGATCAAGCACTGTCATCCAAAGCTTGAGCCTTGAGTACCAAAAGCTCGAGCTTGGTACCTAAAGCTTGAGCCTGGTACCTAAAGCTTGAGCCCTATGAAGCTTGGATTGAGCAATTTTAAAAGAAGAAAACCCCAAAATATTCTAAGTGTTGATGGAAAAGATGTTTCGGAAAATAGTTGAAGAAATTTGACTAAGTACAAAAGTGAAGGATGAACACCATCCCTTCAAGCTCGAGCAATAATTCAAGAAAGCTCGAGCAATAATTCAAGAAAGCTCGAGCTTTGTTCCTAAAGCTCAAGCCTGAGCCCTATAGCTCGAGCTCTACTTCTTAAGCTCGAGCTTTCCAGAACAGATTGGATTTAAAGTTACGGGAATTATTCTTTTCCAAGTCGTATTTCACTCCAAATGGGCCAGAAGACATAAAAGCCCACTAAACCTTTATTTCTTCTATAAAAGAAGGCATAAGCCTTAATAGAAGAAGTTCCTTTTTCTCGTATTATTTAGAAGGTTGATATTGTGGTGGTGGCTTTTAGTGATCTATAACCTTAGAAGGTGAAGATCCTGAGAAAAAAAGTGCCGTCTATGACAATGAAGATGACAACAAGACAGATGATATTTTGCATCATCATGAGTAACTAATTCATCTCTTAGAGCACTGATGTTGTAATGACCCGGTCATTTTCATTCCTTTCCCTTTCTAAGATTTTCACGGATATTTTTTTTTTTCGTTGATCTTTTCCTTTCTGAGTTTAGTTCCTCATCGCTTAGTGTCGTCTCGAGTGCTCTGGAGTGATTTCGGAGACTCTTTCTTTGGATTGACAACTTCCTTTGAGAACCGAGTCATTTTCACATTTTTCGTTTTTTGACACTATTCACTTTTCGTCCTTTTCCCTATTTTGTCTTTTCCCCGTTTGTCACTTTGTTGGCATAACCTCACTTTTTGTATTCGGAGTTGGTTTTTGACTTCACATATCTTCATTCTAAGTGGTTTCCACGAAATACGTATCTTTACTTTTGTAAGAAAGTACTCTGGTTGTTCCCGGTGTCCATAGAGGCATGGATGCATAGTTCTTTGGAATTATTTTCTTTTCTCGGGGTATTTTTCATAAATATCTTTTGAAGATATTTTATTTCAGGGGTTTTTAAGAAAATATTTTTGGAAGATATTTTCATTCTGGGCCAGTTGTGCAGTTTTCACTTTTTAGAGGGGCCATTGTGCAATTAATAAAAGTTATTGCTAAATGTCTTGTTTTGGGTCTGGATTCTCATACGTGATTCATTTTCACTTTTCGTCGAGTCGTGTACTCTTGGGATTTCCTCCTGGTCGTTGTTTTCTAGTTTCAGGGTTTCTGGCCCTAGTTAGTGCCAAACTTGTTTAGGGCATAACTTTCTACTCGGGACTCATTTTTCAACGTAGTTTCTTCCATTGTTCATGTTTTCTCATTTTGAATCTTTTTCGTTCATGGAGTTTTGCCATTTGAGTGCGTCTGCTCAAATTTTACTTTTTTGGACCCGACGGGGCCCGTTCGGGGCACTTTTTGAGATTTTTGTAAAAGGGGGATGAGATATTTCATTGTTCATCTTCCCCACTCCTCTTGCATGACTTGAAGCTCCCATAGCCGCCCAAGGGAGGCTACCACCTTCTCTCTCCTCTTTTGAGCTTCATTCCTTTGTCAAAACATAGTAGTGCCTCAGTGTTTGTTACTCGTCTTGGCTGTGCGCTTCTTTCACTCTTATTGGAACCCATTTCTGACCATTTTTCAAGTTTGGGTTTAAAGTCAGGTTGTGATTTTGATGGGGCTTCCTTGGGGGTTATGATCATCGTGTTGTCCCCGACAAAACCTAGTAGTTTCATCGGATTTGGAGCCGTTCCATTTTGATGGCTTTTGAGATTTTCATCTCAAATTGAGGTAGGAAATGTTTTAGGATTATTTGTGTGTTGTATTATGTGTTTTCCATGATTATACAACTTATATGTTTGCCTTGTATCAAATCTAGAAAATTAGTATTTTTATTTCTTTGTATAAGATTTAAAATTCAAAGGTGTATATGGCTTAGATTTGAATTGTGGCATGATGATAAATTATGTTTTAATATATTTGTTAACATATATTAAATTGGGATTAATTGAATAAGAATTGCATTTTTTATTTAATATTTATCTTTTGTGAAAGATTAAATCCCATGGTCGTACCTTGCATGAAATTGACTTGTGATACGCTTTTAAATTATGTCTTGGCATGTTGTTTAACATACTTTAATTTGAGAGCATTTGGACAAGTATGAAAATCTAGAGATTTTAATTAAAATGATTAATTAAAATCTAATTAAGGGTTTCATTGGCCTAATTAAGTGTTTAACTTGATAATTGTAGTAACTATGACTTATGTTCTAGCATATGTTAATTTGGAACCATATGATGTTGTTCTAGAAGTTAGGGATTTGATTATCATGATTTAATTAAATTCCACTTTATTGTTCTTATGGCCTAATCGAGTTTTGATGTGGTGTAAGTAATGACCATGCTATATTGTTATCATGTATTAATTGGAGGCCATTTGATTGAGATTTGAAACCTAGAGAATTTAATTAGTTTATTGATTAAATTCCGTTTCTATTGTATTTTTGATTAACTCATGTATTGGAAATTGATAGTATGTTTAAAGCATGACTTTTGACTTATAATGAATTTATGAGTTTATGTTTTCAATATTGGATTATATTGTTATAGCATGTAACGAATCGCACTTTGAAGATTCAACATTGTCATCCTATAGTTGTTGTGGATTTAGAGCATGTATCGTGTGGATACAATCTACTTGTGCATGGAAGGTGACTTAGTGCATTATATAAATTACGTATAAGTTGTGAACTTATTTGATTATTTTGGAGTCTTGGGACATTGTTACTGTGATATGGCTAAAGTTCGGCTTTAGTGCGGGAGGTATGAGTTCTCCCCAATTGAGATAGTGCGCACTTAGGGTGGTTTTCCCTGCGGGTTAGTGCCCGGATCAACCATTTTGTTCTCGGCGGAAATCCGAGACGTGATGTCCTAGTCTTCCACTATTTATTTTTGTATTCAATTCCAAGTTGACAACCAATGTTTAATTGTGACTTGTGGTTTTGGTTATTGGCGATTTGATGTTGTTAAGTACATCCATACTAAATTGTTATATTTAGTTGTTATTGCATTTTAGATTTCAAGATGGTAACCTTGAGAATCTATATCTTGATACTTGTGTAGTATGTTTCTATGTTGGTTAATTGAGTAAATATTGTGATTTGTGCCTTGTTGTTCAAATGTAGCTTAGGAATGATCCTATAGATTCATTTGGAACATAGACGTTAGGTGGTATGACCACTTTTGTCACTTTCGCATTTTGGATTTCAATTGATGACTTTGAGAATCTATGTTTTGTTACTTTGAATAGCATGCTCTTATTTTGTTTGAAAAGCATGAATGATGTGATTTATGCTAGAAATGATCTTAGGTAGCTTAGGATGCTCCCTGGGTCTCACATTGACATAGACATTAGTTGGAATGAACCACAATGATTAAATCATGTAAACTTGTAAAACGTAGGTCGATGCATGCTCATTTCCTACGAGTAGCTTTATGTTGCTCACCCCTACGTTATTGGGGCATATTTCAGATACAGGATTCGAGATTAGAGTTTTGCACTCGCTTTGGGTGAATTACAGAGTTGAAGTCTCTTTAGAAGTATTCTTGTTTACATGCAAGTGTTGGCATGATTAGTTTTGCTTATGAAATGTAATTTTTCTAACTTGGAGTTTTAACATGTCAAATGTTGTAAATGAATTGTAATAAGGCCTTGGGCTATTGTAACATGTTAAAAATGTTATTTTTCACTTGCGTAGATGTTCACATCATCACACACTTGCATATAATGTAATTTGATCATGCTATGGGGGATTCAAATGAAAACATAAGATCAATTTTCAGAAATTGTGCATAGTAGGTTCATTCTCAGTATTTCAACCTATTTCGGTCGACCGGTGGGTTGTTTTGGTCGACCGAACCTCCTCGAATTTCAATTGTTCAGCATAAAGTCCAATTCCAGTAGCCTTTTTCACTTCGAGGCTTATTTCGGTCGACCGGTTTGTCATTTCGGTCGACCGAAGTGAAGGTTCATCTCATTCTTTTCTTGGCCCATTTCGGTAGATCGAAGCTCCATTTTGGTCGACCGAATTGGAGTTATTTTGTGGTTTTTTTTTTGCTTAGTCATTTGTTTCGGCTGGTTAGCTTTGTCTGTTGTTCCCACAGAACTTGGTTGACCTTGTTTAAACCATTTAGTGGTGTACTTGGTCTAGTTTGAACTAGATCTTGTTCCTTTGGTTGTCATTGGTGCCATAGGGTACCATTTGACCTTTCATTCTAGTTTTGCTTCCGCATTTCGGGTCCACTTTAGGGTTATCTTTTGGTTCACCGCTGACGCACCGGGTTGAAAAACTTGGGCCGTAACAGATGTAACCCGATCTAAGTACTATGGTTTGATTATTTTAACTCTAGGATATTTTTAATATATATTATATTTTTGATTACATGATTATGAGCAATTGAGACAACTCAAATGGATTTTAAAGTTTTAATAGTTTTCAAATTGTTATTACCTTATCTTAGATATAACTGTTCGTAAGCTATTCTCACCCCATTCTTATTGGATGGTATCTGGCGGAGCCCTGCTTGACATAAGAATGAAAATCATGTAATAGTGTTCCAACGCTTTTTATAAATGAATGTTTTCATAGTCTATGCTTAAGAAAGATGGATTGTTTACAAAATTAGTTAAAGTAGGTAGGTGGATAGTCCATGCTAACCGCAAATAGGATATAGTTAACTGCAATTTATAAAACATCTTTCTTTAAAAACTGAATTGAACAAATGTTTTTGAGTTCAATTCATTTGAAATATAAATTGTTAAATCCCCAGAGTTGAACAGTTAACCATAGCATGAAGGTCGTGATGAAGTCAAAGCCCTAAGACTTTTCTCACTCTGATCACTTTAGTTTAATTTCAGTTTAATTTTATTTTATGTTCGTGACAACCAATTAATCAATCAATTTAATCAGTTACCTGTAAACCAAGAAATAAGTTTGATTAGTTAAAAATAAAGCAAAGAACACTCATTTTCATGTGGGATCGACACCTTCTATATAGTACTATCCTATAAAGATTTGTGCTATTACGAGTGGTAATAAACTGAGACACATCAGTGAAGTCACTTCTTCATCTGCTCCAAACCTTGAGACAACTTATGAGCCAAGAATGCCTTTTCCTCAACGTCTCATGGAACCTTCCTGCTATGGTAAGTAAGGAAAGAAAATTCAAGAAATGCTGGAGGTCTTTAAACAAGTTAAAATCAATATTCCTTTCCTTGAAGCCATCAAACAAATCCCAGCCTTTGCCAAATTTCTAAAAGACTTGTGCACCCAAAAGAGAAAATAAAAAAGCCAAGTCTCTAAGAAAATCTATCTCACTGAGCAAGTTAGTGCAATCATTCAGCACAACACTCCTCCTAAGTTTAAAGATCCTGGTACTCCTACCATTTCATACACCATTGGAAATAATGTGATAGACCGAGCACTTCTTGATCTTGGAGTGAGTGTTAATTTTCTTCCTTACTCGGTGTATGAGTAATTAGGCTTGGGAGAGCTTAAACCCACTTCGGTTGTGTTACAACTTGCTGATCGATCTATGAAGCAACCATGTGGGTTAATTGAAGATATTCTCATTAAAGTGGACAAATTTTATTTTTCGGTTGACTTTCCTGTCCTGGATACAGAACCTGTCCATGATCCCAATCGATGTACTCTCGTGATCCTCGGTCGTCCATTCTTGGCTACAACAAATGCCAACATTAACTGTAGGACTGGGGCTATCGATATTTCCTTTGGGAACATAAAGCTCAAATTAAACATCTTCAATGCCACTCCATATTCCTTAGAGAAAGATGAGTGCTTTTTTCTTGATGTCATTGACGAGGATTCAATTACCATCTTTCCAGCAAAAGATCCTCCTTCTTTGATTTTGAGTCCTCCTTGTCTTTCTTGTGAGTCTTCTCACAAACTTGAGCCTAAGCAACACCGGATAAGCTTGAGTTTTCTTTCTTGGGTCTTGATAGAACCTCACTAGTTTCTCCTATTTCGAATTGCATAATCACCCATAGGACTGGTTTTGGGATGAGGGAGGTAATTGAATTATTGGATATAGGTTAGGGAGTGGTGTATTGTCGAGCTAGCAACGTTAAACTTAGCATGGTGTCAAGCTATCGACATTAAACTTATCACTTGTAGGTTAATTTGTACTTTAGTTTGATTTGTTTTATTTTCTTTTTATTTTATATTTTATTTTTTTTTATTTTCTAGGTTTTTAGTTTATTTGTGTATTTTTCTATTATTTTTAGATTAGATTAGGTTAGTGTTTTGAAAAAAAGAAGAAGAGAGTTTGACTTGTGCATGATGATATATCCTTGTTTTACTCCATATATTTGATACTCTGATGTGTGCTATGGTGTGTGATTATTTCGCCAGGTACGAAGGACTAAGTTAGGGGTTGAGATGCCTATTTTGCCCTTCTGTGCTATAATGGCTGATCTTTGCTAGTTCTGCATATTATGGTAATATTATTCTAACTCTACATCTGTTTTCACACATTGAGGACAATGTGCATCTTAAGTTTGGGGGTAAGGCGGGTGTCTTTAAAATTTTGCTGATAATATATTATGCATAAGGGAATGAAATTTAACTATTTAAGCATGAATTTGAGTTTGTTGATTGTCATGATGTCCATATGCAGTGTGATATTGGTTAAAGATGGCTTGTATACCGAATTCATGCTAAATGGGGATTTTTGAAAATTTTTGATATCAGTTAGTGGCCTGTGCTCCACTTTGTCAGGATAGTTACAATTTGATAATTTTAATTCCTAGAATACTTCCCTTTGCACATGTTCACACTTACATGAATTCTGTGGGGTATAAACTTGAAATCTTATTATGATTTGTGTTAAATTAAGATGAGCTGGTGAATTTGATTATTTTGAGAACCAAGGTATAAAAGAAAAAAAAATGGTGTGTAATGTTGTTACCCAGTAAATGACTCTAGAGGGGGGGGGGGGTGAATAGAGTCTAAGTAGTGCGATACTAAATAATTCGATTCAAAGATTATATAAGATAGACAATAAATGATTTATTGAAAGCATGTCAATATATAAGCAACATATGCAATAATATTTGAATAACAAAGTAAAAGGGTAGAGAGAGAGAAAGCAAACTCAGAACACCAAGATTTAGCGAGGTTCAGAATTCCTACTTCCCGGCTCAAGATCCCTCTTGAGACTTCCCAAAAACCCAATAAGGCTTCTCCTTAATGGTGGAGAGCAAACCGGTATAAGAAACATACCACTTCTAAATCTTATTGCTAAGAGAACAATCCTCTCTTAGACTTCTGCTGGGTTACACCAACCCTTACTAAGATGTTTGAAATAATGGTAAAAGAAAAATCTTAGATTTGATGCGCTGATCAAGGCTCACACACTTATGGCAAATATAGAATATAACATAGAGGTTAAAGCTCAAATGATATGAATGAAACAATGATCTATGTAAGTTCCTTTTTCGATCACAAGGTTTTTCTCTCTGATATGAATCACATGTTTAATAAGAAAACCTTGAAGATATTACATAGAGGTTTAAACAGCATTGGATTAGGTTTCAAAGCTTGCCAAAAATATTATTTCAACAAAAAATTATCCTGAATTTTGCCCATCTGATCGAACATATGGTTCATCTGTGTGGTCACTTGAAGCCAAGTGATCGAACACATGCTTTATTAGTTCGGATAGTTGAAGTATCTGACCAGTAAGATTGATAATGTGATCGGTAGGATGAGATCCTATTTCCTCGCATTTTTAAGATTTGAACCCATCTGACTGGTTATATAAATAATCTGATTGGTCATATGAAAACTTTCAGTTTTTTTTTTCAAACTTACTATTTTCTTCATCTTATCGTTACTATGAAATGATCTATTCGATCACTTGAGATCATCTGATCGGTTATATGAACGAAGTGATCGGTTATATGATAATTTTTGAAACCTTCAAAACTCACTGTCATATGCATCTTATTGTTAATATGAAGTGATCTGTTCAATCACTTGAGATCATCTGATCGATCATATACATGAAGTGATCGGTCGCATCATATAAAATTTTTCATTTTAATAAGGCTATTTGATCGGTTATATTGAGCATCTATTCGGTAAGTTCAAGTGATAAAAGTTATAATTTGTATGATGAATGAAATGCATTTTGAGCTTTAATCCAAAGTGCTATAATCTATTTGCCTTACATTTAATCTACTCTCACCATTTCTAAGCTACCCTTGTGGATGGAAGAGAGGCTTTCCATTTGTCATCCCTTCTTTGATGAGTCCATGCCATTGTTCTTTATTTGTGCTTGTGCTCCTTCTTAGCTACATCTCAAATGGAGATATGTTAAAAAAACTTATTATCTTTGTTTGTTATCATCAAAATAGTAAGAGGTGGTTTAAAGCCATTTTATGCCAACAATCTCCCCCTTTTTTATGATGAGAAACAATAAATCAGTTTAAACATATAAGCATGATTTAAGAATACATATATTTCATAAGAGCTCCCTCTTAATTCATGCACCTCCTTTATAGCAAAATATATATGTATTTTCTCCCCCTTGTTTACATCATTAAAAAGGAAGATAGACTGTATGAGAGAAATACAATACAACACAATGGAGAAGGTTACCTAAGAATTATAAGATAAAGATATAAGTGTCAACCTTTTTGGCCTATATTAGAGAGATTTCCTGAAGGGAATAGCTGGAACTTGTCAACTATTGTTTTGAGCATATCCTTCATTTGCTTGAACTGAATGTTGTTAACTGCCATGCGCCGATCAATTAGTTCATAGACATTATTAGCCCTTTCCTTGACAATTTGGAGGTCAACAGCTTATTGATCATTATTCTCTGTGATAAAGGTACCTGCTGCATCTACTCTTTGCTCAAGAACAGTAACCCTATTTGATAAGGACTTAACAGTTGCTTGAATTTAGTCCATTCGAATAGTTGTTTCTGCATGTTAAGATTTTAATAGCTCAAAAATTGTATTAGTGGCTCGGATAGGAGGAGGAGTATTGGAGGGAGGAAAGAGATCATTATAGTTATCCATGCCAAAATTGGCATCCTGCTAAAATGAGGAGGATGGTTAATTTTGAGTGGAGGAAGGTGAACAGAGTTCCGAACCAATTCCCCACTATCTTTGTTGGCATCCATTTTCTTTAGTAGGGTGGCACTAAGGCGATTGTCATCAGTAACATCCCTTTTGTCAATTTCAGAATCAAGTGACACATTAAAGTGTTTAAAAATTTGGGTAAGCATTATGCCATAAGGTAGGGAGGGAGGATTGCTTTTTAGTGGTTTGGAGGTAGGTTTGATAAACTGAAGAAAGTGATTGACGAGAATGGACCCTAGATTTAGTTTCTTACCAATGGAAATGCACTACATTAGAAAGATGTCAAGATGAGAGACATGGTGATGTGATAGATTTGTTTACCAATTAAAATTCCACTTGCAATAGCACAAATCAATGTAGAATAAGGCTATAGTCAGGGGTTGTCAAACCACAAGGATTGCTAGTTTATGGCAACATAAATTGTAAAATTACTTTAAGTTTGATAAAAGAGATGATTACTTTGATTGGTTTGTCACTTAATCTATGAATTAAAATTTCATAAAAACAGTAAATAAAATGAATTCAAATGGATTAAACTTATAGAGATAAATGCTAAGGAATTGACTTCACCAAAACCTCATAAACATGCTAACTTGCACTCAACTTGGGGATAAACAACTATGTATATAAAATGATGTGTAGAAGTATAAAACAACCACAACATCTTTTAGAAAATCATACATTTTAGGACTAAGCATAACCCATCTTTGGTTGGAAAGGTTCATCTACCTAAACTAGGTTATGGTATGAACCATCTTTCCTAGGCATGGCCTATCAAGGTCATTCAATTGTATGTTGTAGCACACGAAATTCAATTATCTATTATAAATTAGCTTTAGTTGGTATGGACCATCTACCTAACTAAATTAATCTAAAGGTGTAGCATGGTCTATCTTCCTTAAGTATAATTGATAAGTGCTTAAATGTTGCACATTTCAGCACCTAAGCTAGGGTATTTCAGTCCTTGCATCTATCTTACTTTCATGTATTAGTCTTAATTTATGTTTGTGTGTATTTCATGGCAATAAAGTTAAAATGAGCTAAGAACGGTCCATTATGGCCTTTTGGAGTCAAGCTAGAGCATCGAGACAAAATTCTGGAAGATAGCAGAAAAATGCAGCATGAATGCATTGCGTCCGGACGCAGCTTTTGGCATCCGGACACGAGTCTCCAGCACACTGCATTTAGACACCATGCTTACTGGCAGCAGAACAGTTACGGGATTGACTTGTTTGAACAGATACGGGGATTAACTTATTTGGGCTTATTTTATAACCTATTTGGCTCTAATAGGCTTGTTACTTAAGGGCCTAGTGAACCACTAGTTTAGGGTTAATTATTATTTTATTTAAGTGAGTTTTTATTATTATTTTATTATTAAGTTTTTATTCTGTAATCGATATATCACGTTCTCTCTAGAAAACGCGAAAATGAGAAAAGCTAGGGTTCTTGAAAAAAGTTCAGAGAAGAAGAAGAAGAGGAGTTAGATGAATCAAATGATGGAGCTTGTTGACATCTTGCATCCATCAACCATAAGCGGCTAATTCTTCAACTTAGGGTAATTCTTCAACTTAGGGTTGGATAAACCCTAAGCATGTAACCTAATTCTTAACTTTTCACTTTTGGGGATTTATTTGTGTAATTTTTGTATAGCCTTGAAATATAAATTAATTATTTCATTTGATTATCTATGTCAATCTCATATTGTCTTATATGTTTGTGATTGATAATTAATCTCTACATTTGATTTCTTTGTGAATTGAATCTTATAATGGCTATGCATTGTGTTAATTAGATGTAATTGTATTTTGATTTTGACGAGCGCTGAAAAGTGCGCATTTAAACCCCTTAAGCTTGAGTATTCTAGGACCTTTATCTATCTTATTTTCCTGTTTCAGATTAACTTCATGTTATTGCCCTTTTCAGGCGCTTATCCCCAAAATAAGTCAATTCAGGCAAATTAGAGCATAAAAGAAGCAATCACAAGCTAAATGGAAGAATGGAGTAAAGTGGAAACAAAGTGATGGAAAATAGCAAGCTTCGATTGATCAGACATATTTTCTATCGACCTCACTGTGATCGATCCAGCCTTGCCAAAATGGATCAAACCCCTTGTCCTTATCCTCAAGAATTTCCATCTTCAATCGATCTAACTTTTCTTTAGATCAATTGAACTTCTTTGATCTTATCCCTACCTGTCACTTTTGTCTTTTTCCCAAAATATCCCAAAAATATCTCAGATTTGTCTCATTCCAAAAAGGCACCGCCAAGGTTTAATCGATCTGGCCTTACTTCGATTGATCTGACCATAGTTCGATCGATCTCATCTGAATTTGATCGATTGAACCTCATCAAGTCCGAAATAAAACAGAGTCTAGCTCATTAAAAGATGGCTCATGGTGTTATCATTGAAGGGGCCCTAGTGCACGAGACCTGACCATTGGGTGTGACACTTGAGCTACCTATATAAGGATTTTGAGCCATTTTTATACGAGATATCATATACAATCATGGAGAGGAGGCTAGAGATTAGAGAGACATACACAAATTGGGAGTTCTTCCACTCATCTAGGGTTTCCATCAAGGAGAAGATACTTCCTACCATGGAGATGGCCCTTGAAGGTTGGATGACTACATCAATGAGTGGCTAAACATCTTCTTGGGGCTAGAGTTATCCCTAAGCATGCCTTCTAGACCTTGATGTTTTGCATTTTGAGGGGATTTGTGTTGTAATCTTGTTTTAACATTTGATTTATATATGAATCTTGTTTCTACAATGATTTGTGTTGTTTAATACTTCCAATTGATCATTTCATTCTATTCATATGTCTATGTATGCTAGAATAGATGTTCATGTGTTTATCTCTTGGTTTTGTGATATTGATGCATGTCTATGTGTGTTGATGCTATGAATCTAGAGATTGTCAAGGCATAGTGCTTTAATGGAATATTCTTGTGGCTTGTTTGATGGTTCATGCTCATTTTTTGATGGATTATGCCTCTACCTTAGTTTAGTAAGTTTAATTTTCATGCCTCTAGCTTAGTTGTAGTGTAGTTACCTTATTTTCCTAGATAGGAGGACAATCCATGCTTGTTGTTTGATGTTTCATACTTATGAATGCAAGTAGTATAATTTTCTAGCTTGTTAATGTGTTTGATTGTGAGCTTAAAGGAAGGAATAATGGCTTAGTTTGATATATTGTGTTATTCATTAGGTTGTCTCAACAATATATACTTAATTAGTCATCCATGCTTGTTGATTCAATTAATCACACCTTTTAGTATTGCAACACATATTTCCCCTTATTCATTACACATTGAGTGTTTAGAAAGGTGATGTTTAGTGGTGACCTCTAAATCGCAAAATCTCTCACTCTTGTTCTCTACCCTTTATTTATTTTAATTACCTTGTATTGAATTTATTTACATTGTAGTTTAATTAACCAATCAAAACGCCTTTTGATCACTCAACCTACTAGTCCAACCTTGTTTCCATATTAACATTGCCCCCAATCCCTTGGGACGATCCCTACTCACCTTAGCTATATTAGTAGTTAGAGGTAGTAGTGGCACTTTACAAATTCAAACTTGGCTACACTTTCCTTGCAATTTGGGGTGTTATGACGCACCACACCAAGTTTTGGCGCCGTTGCCGAGGATTAAATTGGCAATGCCGTGTTTTGGAAACAATTAGGAATTAGTACTCTTTGGATCGTGTATTTACTTTTTATTTTATTTTATTTTTATTTTGGTCACTTATTGTGTTTGTTCTTCATTGGCTAGGTGCATTGAGAAAATGAAGTGAAGCAAAGGAGAATTGAAAAGAAAGGAGCTAAGTTAAGCATAAAAAGGGTAAAATTCTAAAAAAATTGCAAAGTGAAGCAAAACTTGAAAACTAAATTGGAGTTACTTAAGGACCCTTTGTGAGCTTTTTCTAAACTCAATCTTTAGTTAAATTGTGGCCCGTATGGTGGCAAGTTTTTAAATTCTTAGATAAATCATGAGCCCGCGTGAAGGCAATTTTACTTTTCTTTGCATATTGTTGAAAGTATGGGAGTATGGGATCAATGTATGTGGAGGATGTTTGATTATTGATTTGTTGTGGAGGCGAAATGATTGCTACTTGCTTGTTACTTGTTTTTGTTTTGTTTAGGCATGTATGGTCGTAGGTCATTAAATCCTACTCTTGTCCCTCTTAATTTGAACCTTGAATCCATTGTTTATAATCCTAGGGGAAGGGGTAGCTCTCACCACTCCGTTTTACCAATGGAGGAGCAACGTGACGACTATGTGGAGAACCTTGGTCACATAGACCAACAATGCATCCTCCACCCTAATGTGCATCATGACAATATCCATGTCCCATTAGGCATGCCAAGACCATACATTCCACCACAACAACAAGGCCAAATTCCATTGGGAATGCCTCGGCCAATTTTTGCTCCACAATCTCCCATTATGCAAGGCCATCAAGGTGTTCGTGTAGCACCACCGGTTGTGAATCCTCCCATTGCTTTGCATGATCATTATGTTCCGAATGAATATAATGCACCTATATGCATTCAACTACCCCCATTTAGAGCTCACCATTATGAAATTAAACCGCAAACTATTCAAATGCTTCCTAACTATTATGGACTTCCAAGTGAAGAACCGTACAAGCATTTGGATGAATTTCTTGAAGTATGCTCCACCGTGAAATACACGAACATGCCGGAAGAGGTTTTGAGACTCAATCTTTTTCCTTTTACCTTTAAACACAAAGCAAAATATTGGTTCAACAATCTTAGGCCTTTTTCAATAACTTCTTGGGTAGAAATGCAACAAGAGTTCTTGAAGAAGTACTACCCGGTATCAAAGACCAATGCTATGAAAACTTCCATTCATGAATTTGCTCAAGGGGAAGGGGAATTGTTTCATGAGGCATGCGAAAGATTTAATGACTTGCTTAGGAAGTGTCCACATTATGACATTCCTAAGTGGCAATTAGTCCAATACTACTTTGAAAGTTTGTTGGATAACCAAAAAGGAATGGTAGACGCATCTATGGGTGGTTCTTATCTTGATAAACATGAAAATGATGTTTGGCAATTGTATGAAAGTATGAGTGAAAATTCCATGCATAGATCCTTGTCTTTCAAAAATGGTAGAATTCTAGGTGAAAGGAAGAATGTCGGCTTGTATCAAGTTGACAATTCCAATGACATAGCCGCTGAGGTGAAATCTTTATCTCAAAGGTTTAATCAATTCTTGATCAACCAAAATTCGGTAAATCAAATGTCTTCCTCCCCTAATCATGTTCATCATTCATCTAATGAATCTTGTATAACTTGTTATAGTGTCTTACATTCTACTTCCAATTGTCCCTATGGACATGCGCAAAGTGAGCATCATGAACAAGTTAATGCTGTATTTGTTAACTAAGGGAATAATCCCTATGGCACACACTACAATGCCGGGTGGAGGAACCGTCCAAACTTCTTTTGGAAAAGCCAAGGGGAAGGCTTAAACCCTCCCCAAGATGGTTTTCAAGGAAAGTATGTTCCACCTCCAATACAAAGCCAAGGTTCCCAAGGTTATAGATTATCTTTTCAATCACATGGAAATTAATTTTCAAACTCTCATTTCCCTAATCAATCATCTTATTCTCAAGGAAATTGTAGGAGTCCCGCTTTTGAGGAAAAAGTGTTGACCGCTTTGGGTACTCTGAAGGCAAACACTCAATTACTTCATTCCCATTTTTAATCCATTGCTAAGCTAGAAACCCAAGTCGGGCAAATAACTAGTACTTTGAATGCTAGAGAGAAAGAGAAGATGCCTCTAAATGCCCCACCAAAACAATAATTTGTTGTGGAAACCAATGAAGGTCACACAATTGAACATGTTAATGCGGTGACAACCTTGAGAAGTGGAAAAATTGTTGACAATCAAGTTGGAGTTTCCAATGAAGAGAGTGAACCGGTGCAACCAAAAGTTGACACCCGTCCTATTTCACATTTTATTCCTCCTTCATTGCATGTGTATGATCATCTTATTGAGAAAGTGGTGAAAAATGATTTGAAAACTTCTTATGTTGAAAGTGATTCAAAAAAAGATTTTGAAAAAGTTTTTGAGCCAAAGGCTCCATTTTCGGATGCCTTGAAATGATCCATTGCTATTGAAAAACAAAAAACTAAAGTAAATGAAATCATTGAAGTGTTTAGGCAAGTGAAGATCAATCTTTCGCTCTTGGATGCAATCAAATAAATTCTGACTTATGCTAAATTCTTAAAAGATCTTTGCACCTAAAAGAGGAAGAACAAAAGCCAAGCACCAAAAAAAGTAGTCTTCACCGAGCAAGTAAGCTCCATTTTGCAACACAACGCTCTCCCAAAGTTCAAGAACCCCGGTTCACCTACTACTTCTTGTGTCATTGGTGACCATGTTATTAATCGGGCTCTTCTTAACTTAGGAGCAAGTGTTAACCTTCTTCCATACTTGGTATATGTTAAATTGGGCTTAAGAGACTTAAGACCGACGTCGGTAGTTTTGCAACTTGCTGACCGATCCATCAAAAAGCCCCGGGGTATTATTGAGGATGTGTTGATCAAGATTGATAAGTTCTTCTTCTTGGTTGATTTTGTTGTCATTGACATGGATCCGATTCCAAATCCCAAGAGCCAAATTCCCGTTATCCTTGGCCGTCCCTTCTTGGCAATCGCAAATGCCAACATCAATTGTAGGACGGGGATAATGAAAATATCATTTGGGTATATGAAAGTGAAGTTGAATATTTTTAATCTAACCCCGAATTCAATGGACAAGCATGAAGAGGTATGTGTTGTGGAAAAGTGTCTTGACAAAGAAATTGAAGAATTTGAGTCTTTGTATGGAAGTAAAATTTCAAATAGTTTGCCTTCAAAAGGGATTTCTAAAAATGTTGCTTTAAAAGCTAGTGTTGAAAGGGCATGGAAGCCCAAGAATTACATAGGCAAAGGACCGTCAATCTCCTTTGAGTCAAATCCAACGAGTTCTCTAGGAAACAATTTGTTGGGTAGGATTCAAGGTGCCATTCACCCCGTCAAGGAGGGGATGCATGATAAGATTTTTGAACCAGGCTAAAAAAGCCCAACGTCTTGCTAGAGACATTAAACACTAGTGTTTCATAGGGTTTACAACTCTATTCCTCCCTCATTTCTATTTAACCTTTCATTTTTTGCGTCGTCTAGATATGTTCTGGGTTCATACACATTGTTAGGTTTTGATTGAGAATGCATGCACTTTTATTCTGAAATTAGGCATTCATTGCCTTTTCGATCGATCTCAAAATAGGTTCGATCGATCAAACAGCCATCCCTGCATCCAATCATCTCTCTGTTCTATCGTGTGACAACGTCCTGCATCCGATCAGCTTTCTGTATATCGTGCAAACTTCATTCTCGATCGATCTGAAATTCTAAGATCGATCCAGTTTTCCCTTGGATTGATCTTCATTCCATACTTAGAAAAATTTTGAAACCATGAAAAAAATCAGCTCTCTGTGTATCGATCGAACATGTCTACAGGTTTTCACCTTTTGGATCGATCGAGATTTGATCGATCTATGTTCGATCGATCTGTGCTCCAAATCTTTGACTTTGACTTCTTTTTGAATTTTAAATTTCAATTTCATTTAAAAAAAAAATTTCAAAAATACTGTGACGTTTTGTGGATTCGATCGATCTGAGTTTCTTTATGATCGATCTGAGTTCGATCGATTTGATTTCTAAGTGATCAATCAAACTCGTCGGAGATCATTTTTAAAAATATGACCCAAGGGTCATTTGGATCGATTTCTCCATCGATCTCAGACCCTACCTCTCTCCCACTGCTGTTCCATCTTCTTCCCAACCTCCAGCAAACCTCTGGCGACATCTCCGAAGCTTCCAATCTCTCTCTCGCTTTAGATCTCATTTTTCTCTCTCTTTGTCCTCACTTCTCTCCCTTGATTTGGTAAGTTTCGATCTTGTGTTTCATTTTCAAGCCTTAATCTAGTAATTTCCATGATTTTCATGTTTAGATCTAGAGTTTCCATGTTCCATTATTGCCATTTTTGACTTTTCAATCATGTGTATATATATATGTATATATTTTTGTATATATTTTGTTCGGATTTCAATCTCGGGGGTTATGTGCCAATTTAAGTGACCAATCTTGACTTATTGAGGTGTAGAAGGGCCCTTGAACACATGCGGGTGCCCCCCATGATGTCCACATCATAGATCTATGACTGTTCGTGTTTTTCACAGAGTTCGATCAATTTGAGTTGTGCTCAGATCGATCAGAGCACGATCGATCTCATTTTTTTCTTGATCGATCGATCGAACTTCAATGGTTTACATATTCATACCCCTGCACCCTCTATTGTGTTCATGCTAGTTTAATTATGCCCAATGCCTGCATTTTCTATATTAGATGCATTCCATACTTATAATGTTTAGCATGCTTCACTTATCTGAACATTCACTGTCTATACCTGGCTGCATTACCACTTGCATAGATTCATGTGATTCATTATGAGTTGTCTATCTTAACTTGACAAACACGTTTCTATTTGTGTGCTTCAATTCTTTATTTCATATATTATACCTATTACTAACTACAATTGCAAGTGTTTCTTTCTTTTACAGGCTATGACTCGAGTCAAGACTGTTGCCCACAGGCAATATGAGCATAGAGTGCGACAACGTATAGAGGAGTCTGTGGAGCATGAGGAGCCAGCTCCAGCTCAGTCTGAGCGTTCTGCTTCTTCTGCATCTTTATCTTCTTCATCGGTCGATGAGGCTGAGCATGTACCACCTCTGTCACCACCACCAGCACTACCCGGCCAGGTCTGAGATAGACCTATCAGGAGATATTCACGCCTTTCAGTGGGGCATGAGTCTGTCTTTGACACTGCTTTCTTCTCCCGGTTGATTCTGACCAGGGCAGCCTTTGATGATATTGACCGCCGTGGCATTTCAGCTATTCTGGCCCCGGTGACCTACCAGGTTTACCTGCGGCTCGTTTGGTTGTTCTACCAGAACCTCCGGCCGGCCCTGAGTAATCTATCAGAGTTGCGGACTACTATTGATGGCCATCTCATCCGCATTACTATTGAGACATTGGCCACATCTTCTCGATGCCCACACGTCTGCCCTCCTGGCCTTCATTATCCTATTCTTCGGAGGCTATCTAACGCAGATATGGCCATTGCTCTCACTGGCCATTACAGTGATGGTGAGACATTCGCCACCTGGACTTATTTGCCCGATGATTAGATAGAGGTTGTTTTGATTTGTAGCCTAGTTGATTTGAGCTTGTAAGTTCGTAGGGGTGTTTGAACACCTAGTGCCTTAAAGCCGTCTGATTTGGGAGTCATTGACCTAACGCTCGACCTCATGAATCACTAGAAAGCTTAATAGATCAATACATTACACCATACTTCCATCTTTGATCCTTAAAAAAAGAAATATATATATATATATATATATATATATATATATATATATATATATAAATGAGTGAAAAGAATAAGCGCACCTAGATCAATAAAGCTTTAATAAAAGGTCCACTTTTTGTCTTGATGATCGGTACTAGATTTGTGTGCTAGTTTGAGGGTATAGATGTGATTAATTCTTTAGTTGGCTAAGATAGCAACATATTTGATGCCGGTCCACTCAAAAAAGATTCTAGAGTTGTTTTGATTTGCATGATTATTGTCTTGATGTGTGGAGGACCATACTTGCTTGCTTGATGTTGAGATTTTGGGAGATTGCTTGGAAAGGGTTGAAAAATTGCATACCTGAGGTAGTTTTCTCCCAATGCTTGTTTACAATATTGGTGCCTCTTTTGAAAGAATGAGCTTAATGTTTGTGGGTATCATTTCTGGAAACCCTCACGAGACTTCACTCGTCCACTAGGGGTAACCTAGGGGTTTAAAAGGCTTGTTGCATATGCTAAGTGAGATCGTGTTCCTAACGAAAGTGGTGTTATCCATTTATTGCTTTCTAGTTCATAGTTGTTTAGTTGTTCATTTCATTTTTTTAGTTCGTAGTTCATTGCTAGGGACTAGCAATATTTAAGTTTGGGGGTGTGATAAGCGTTGAAAAACACACTTTTAAACCCCTTAAGCTTGAGTGTTCTAGGACCTTTATCTATCTTATTTTCCCGTTTTAGTATTTATTTGTGTTTTTGTCTATTTCAGGTCAATAATGTTAAAATGGGCTAAAAATGGTTTCTTATGGCCTTTTTGGAGTCAAATTAAGTCTTGGAGAGGATTCGGAGCAAAAGGAGGCTGATTCGGAGCAAAAAGAGGCTGATCCTGAAAAACTGCCAAGTGAGATCGATCAGAAAAGTGAGATCGATCAAAGTTGGATCGATCGAAAATCAAAGTTGGATCGATTGAACTTTTGCTGAAAGTTGGATCGATCGAACATTGCTGGCAGCGAGCTGTCTTATTCCGTGCGTGCCCAAAAGTCCACCTATCACATAGTACGGGATTAGATATTTTTGGGGCTATATTCCTGACTTAGTGACTAAGAAAATGACCTTCTATATAAAGGGAAGTGACCCATTCTGTAAAGAAGCTTTTTATCTTTTTATTTTTTACATTGTATTTTTTATTTCTCTCTGTAGCAAAGTTAGAGATTAGGGTTACAAGAAAAGAGGGAAGTGGAGGCACATCTCAAGATCCATCTCTAGACCACTCTCTCTCTCTCCATCTCTAGAGCTTCAAAGAAGAAGAAGAAGAAGAGGAAGAAGAAGATGGAGCCATGTTTGGAGCTTGATTTCATGACCACATCTACCTCCTCCATGATTGGCTAGATCTACACTCAGGGCTTGGATAAGCCCTAAGTCTTATGTAATCTAAACCCTTGTATTTATATTTTTGGGGATTTATATATATTTTTGTGATTAGTGTTCTAGCCTTGTGAATTTCATGAATCATGGTATATTTCTATGATTTCTATGGTTTAATTCTTCCTATTAATTCTCTAGTTTATTTACATGTCTATGTGTGATTAAATTAGGAATTATTTCTTACATGATTCATATGGATTAATTCTTTCTATTGATTCTCTATTTGATTACATGTTGTCTTATGTGTGATTATTTGGGAATTAATCTCTACACTAGTTTTTCTATATTAATTGCATGTCTATGTGTGGTTGATTGAAAATCTAGTGATGGCTAAGCATGGATTTTCATTGAATGGGTTTGTCAATTAGTTTGATGGTTTATACTTATGTTTGATGGGCTGTTATACAATTTAATTCATGCTTGTAGGTTGGTAGACAATCTATGCTTGCTTAGATATTCCATGGCTTATTATTACAAATTCCATGATTCTCTAGATTGATGTGTGCTACAATTGTTGCTACTTAGATGGGTCATGCTTAAAATTGATGGGTTGTGCTACATTTAGTTTAGGTAGACAATGCATACATAAATTAGATGGTCCATGCTTAATATTGCAATTGGTAGTCGCATTTTGTTTACAACAATGTATTCCCCATTAATGGAAAACAAGTGGTTAATTACACAAGCTTAGTGGTGATTCCAACACCCTAAGTCCTCTCTTCATATCTCTTAAATCCCTATCTCTCATTAGTTTACTTTACTTGCTTTTTAATTTCATTGCACCTTAGTGTAATCAAACCAATATCTCTCTTTGCAATCTTTTGATACGCTAGAGTTGAAGTTAAATTCCAACACGTATAATCCCTTGGGACGATCCCTACTCACTCTTGCTACATTAGTAGTAGTGTTGGTAGTGGTTTTTATAAATTTGAACTTGACCTACAAGGCTTTTCTTGAACCGCACATTCACTACATTATTTTGGCGTATATCAAGTGGCCTCGTCAATGCCTTCTATACAGGCCATTGGTTTTCTATTCCTACACTCTACTGGAGTGTAATGATGAGGCTGTATGTGAGTTAAATCTGTAAGGCCAAGCCCAGGCGAACCACCTTCCTTCCCTTTGCATATCTGATTACCCAGATTCTCTGGGATCAGCATTATCCTATTCACCCGGCAGAACATACTGAGTCAGGGGCTTGCCACTATGGCAAGAAGGATTGGAACAAGAGCTATAATGCTCTTATAAAGAGTTTAGAGCAGGATGCCATCTTAACAGCTGCGGAGGCTGCAGAGGCAGAGTTAGCAGAGATGGAGGAGCAGGCAGCAGCAGTAGATGATCTAGCAGACCCACCGGTGGCTGCAGACGCGCATATGGATATAGACCTGGAGTGGAAGCCTCCAGCAGAGTCACCATATCACTCTCCGGCAGGGTTTCCATTACATTCTCAAGAGCAGAGTCAGGATGTACCTCAGTTTCATGATACAGTCATCCCTGACGCTCCAGTCCAGACACCTAGCCTAAGAGAGCGTATCCAGACATTAGAGGATGCGGTTATCTCTCTCCGAGCAAACGTGACTACTCTCTGCTCAGACATACTGACTGCGCTGCAGGGTATTTCCAGAGATATCCGAGGATCACGCCCCGTTTGCCTGACCTCCTCTGCTTGATCTATATCTTTATCTCTTTCATCATTTTATATATATATCTGTGATACATGACTATTACTTTGACACTGTTATTATATTTTTGCGGCTAGTTTGTTGGCCCAGACACTGTGTTGTATCTTACACTGCTTTTATTTTCTTTATCATATGCATGCTATTTTTAGACGTCAGGTTATTATATTGATATATTTATCTGTGATTGACTCCATTATCAGGTACATTCCAGTGACTTCAGTGAGAGAGTGCTACCAAATATATATATATATATATATATATATATTTTAGGACCATTCTTATTCCTCTCTCTTTACTTCATTTCTTATCCCACTTACACTTGCATGTCCACTGTGCACTGTTATTATCCCCTTTGTTATCTGATGAGCTTTTATCCCAGTGCCATCTTTTCAGGACCACAGTTAATCCTAAGTTTGGGGGGGTTGTACCACCCGCTTCGGATACTTGTGTCCCAGCCATTCTTTGCCTTAGCTGCACTGGTATATTTTTTCCTTTTGTTCTTTTTGCACATTAAGGACACTGTGCCGTTTAAGTTTAGGGGCAATGGGTGTTATTTATAGTGTTTGTTTTCAATTCAAAATTTTGAGCATGACTTGTGTATTTGAGGGATTTTCTATAATTGGTCCATGATTAGCTATTATTTTGATCTTTTGAGGACTATATTGCTTAGAATTTAAAAATTGATTAACTTCAGAGTCCAATACTCCTTGTATGCCTTGTGGATGCCATTTAGGAGTAAATTTTTCGAAAGATTGATATCTTGTTTGCATTTGTGGTCCACATCATCCTGATTTTGTAATTATTTTGAGATTCACTTTAGGATTCTACACTAGCACAGGTGCACACTAGCATTCATTTGTGGGGTACATGCTTTATTGATTATTGATTTGGTTTTATCCCAATTGAGCTAGTAGTGCATTGAAAACTTTCATTCTTGATAAAGGTGGATAACGAACCCTTTCCATTGAGTAGCCGAGATTCTAGCCTCATCAAGCACTGAATTTCTCGCGCCGAAAGGTGGAGGGCCCAAACTCTAGGTTAATAATTGAACTTGTTAAAAAAAAATAAAAGAGAGTTGCAAAAGCAATAAAAAATTGAAGACTTCTCCCAAAAGGTGAGAAGTGGAAAATTATTAGATGGAGGTTGTTTTGATTTGTAGCCTAGTTGATTTGAGCTTGTAAGTCCTTAGGGGTGTTTAAACACCTAATGCCCTAAAGCCGTTCGGTTTATAAGTCATTGACCTAACGCTCGACCTCATGGATCACTAGAAAGCTTAATAGATCAACACATTGCACTATGCTTCCATCTTTGATCCTTAGGGTAGTATAAAAAAAAAAAAAAATCTAGTGAAAAAAATAAGCGTACCAAGAACAATATAGCTTTAATAAAAGGTCCATTCTTTGTCTTGATGATCGGTATTAGATTTGTGTGCAAGTTTGAGGGTAAGGATGTGATCATTTCTTTAGTTAGCTTAGATAGCAACATACTTGATGCCGGTCCACTCAAAAAGGATTCTAGAGTTATTTTGATTTGCATGATCATTTTCTTGATGTGTGGAGGACCATACCTACTTGCTTGATGTTGAGATTTTGGGAGATTGCTTGGAAATGGTTGAAAAATTGCATACTTGAGGTAGTTTTCTCCAAATCCTTGTTTGTAATATTGGTGCCTCTTTTGAGAGAATGAGTTTAATGTTTGTGGGTATCATTTCTAAAAACCCTTATGAGACTTCACTCGTCCACTAGGGATAACGTAGGGGTTTAAAAGGCTTGTTGCATGTGCTAAATACAATCGTGTTCCCTACGAATTGGCATTATCCATTTATTGCTTTCTAGTTCATAGTTATATGGTTGTTCATTTCATTCCTTTACTTTGTAGTTCATTGCTAGGGGCTAGCAATATTTACGTTTGGAGGTGTGATGAAAGCTGAAAAGTGCGCATTTAAACCCCTTAAGCTTGAGTATTCTAGGACCTTTATCTATCTTATTTTCCCGTTTCAGATTAATTTCATGTTATTGCCCTTTTCAGGTGCTTATCCCCAAAATAAGTCAATTCAGCCAAATTAGAGCATAAAAGAAGCAAACACAAGCTAAATGGAAGAATGGAGCAAAGTGGTGGAAAACAGCAAGCTTCGATCGATCAGACATATTTCCATCTTCGATCGATCCAACTTTTCTTTAGATCGATCGAACTTCCTTGATCTTATTCCCACTTACCACTTTTGTCTCATTCCAAAAAGGCGCCGCCAAGGTTAGATTGATCTGGCCTTACTTCAATTGATCTGACTATAATTCGATCGATTTCATCTGAATTCGATCGATCGAACCTCCTCAAGTTTGAAATAAAATAGAGTCCACCTCATTAAAAGATGGCTTGTGGTGCAATCATTGAAGGGGCCTTAGTGTATGAGACCTGACCATTGGGTGTGACACTTGAGCTACCTATATAAGGATTTTGAGCCATTTTTACATGAGATATCATATACAATCTTAGGGCTATCTTCTCCTTGATGGAAACCCTAGATGAATGGAAGAACTCCCAATTAGTGTATGAGGGTTGGATGACAATATCAATGAGTGGCTAAACATCTTCTTGGGGCTAAAGTTAGCCCTAAGCATGCCTTCTAGACCTTGATGTTTTGTATTTTGAGGGGATTTATGTTGTAATCTTGTCTTGACATTTTATTTATATATGAATCTTGTTTCTACAATGATTTGTGTTGTTTAATACTTCCAATTGATCATTTCATTCTATTCATATGTCTATGTATGCTAGAATAGATGTTCATGTGTTTATTTCTTGGTTTTGTGATATTGATGCATGTCTATGTGTGTTGATGCTATGAATCTAGAGATTGTCAAGGCATAGTGCTTTAATGGAATACTCTTGTGGCTTGTTTGATGGTTCATGCTCATTTTTTGATGGATTGTGCCTCTAACTTAGTTTAGTTATTTTAATTTTCATGCCTTTAGCTTAGTTGTAGTGTAGTTGCCTTATTTTCCTAGATAGGAGGACAATCCATGCTTGTTGTTTGATGTTCCATACTTATAAATGCAAGTAGTATAATTCTTTAACTTGTTAATGTATTTGATTGTGAGCTTAAAGGAAGGAATAATGGCTTAGTTTGATATATTGTGCTATTCATTAGGTTGTCTAGATAATATATGCTTAATTAGTCATCCATACTTGTTGATTCAATTAATCACACCTATTAGTATTGCAACACATATTTCCCATCATTCATTACTCATTGATCGTCTAGAAAGGTGATGTTTAGTGGTGACCTCTAAATCGCAAGATCTCTCACTCTTGTTCTCTACCCTTTATTTATTTTAATTACCTTGTATTGAATTTATTTACATTGTAGTTTAATTAACCAATCAAAACACCTTTTGATTACTTGACTTACTAGTCCGACCTTGTTTCCATATTAACATTGCCCCCAATCCCTTGGGATGATCCCTACTCACCCTAGCTATATTAGTAGTTAGAGGTAGTAGTGGCACTTTACAAATTCAAACTTGGCCACACTTTCATTGCAATTTAGGGTGTTAGGATGCACTACACCTGATTTGATGGAATTTGCTTCTACTAGATGTATTGTACTACACAGTTAGTTTAATTAGGTTAAATTCTTGTTGAATTTAGTTAATTTCAGGATGAATTAGTTTAATTGCACTTTCATTCCTAGGTAAGTAGACAAACCATGCTTGTATTTGAAATCCATGCTTATTGTCACAATTGCATTATCCTCTAGATTAATGTGTATTGAAATTGTAAGTTGAATTGATAAATCATACTTTGAATTGGTGAATTGCACTACACTTAGTTTAATTGTCTTTAAGTTGTTGATTCATGCTTGAAATTCATGGTTTACACTTTTCATTGCAATTGTTAGCCACATTTAGATTACAGATTATTATTTCCTTAATTAGTTGAAAGTTGTGAGTTAGGGAATGTGCTTAGTGGTGAATCCTATACCCTAAGTCTTTTTCCTAATCTTTTAAACTCTATTCTTTTGTTGCAAGTATTTAAATTAAAATTACTTCTAATCACAAAACAAACCTATTTTTAGCAATCACATAGGCATTAAAGTATAATTAATTCCAAAACCCAATATTATTTAGATCCCTTGGGATGATCCCTGCTCGCTTCATACTCCATAGTATAAGTGTTTAGTGGCTTTATAAATTATAAAATATGGTGCCTACTTGACATTATTTTAAAACCTAAAGTGTTGTGCATTATTTTGTGCATACGCTCGGTCGCACCATAGTTTTGGCGCCATTGCCGGGGATCTAACGGTTTAAAGAATTGAATTTGACATTAGTTCCTTGTTGATTATTTACTTTAAAGTCATTCTATTTTTATTTTCTCTCTTGATACTTGTCAATTAGGTACTTGTAGCAAAGTGGAGCAAACGCTTGACCTTGAAGCAATAAAAAAAATAATTTTTTTTTTTTTTTTTTTTGAAGTTGCTTAAGGACCCTTTGTAAGTTTCTCTTTAATTCTTGTACTTTAATTATTTACTATCTTGCATGCTTTGGACAGCCCAAGTGGAGGCTTATTGAATTGTTTTATTTTAAAGACTAAGCATACCTTTCTTGTAGAAGGCATCGGCCCGTGTGGAGGCTTTTAATTGTTTATGCATTGATATTATTGAGGAGTTTGGGAACATCGTATGTGGAGGTTGAAAATTAAAGTGTTGGTGTGTTGACTTGTTCTAGTGCATGCATGGTCGTAGATCACTTAGTCGTCCTCTTACTCCTATAAATCAAAATCTCGAAGTTTCCCTTCGACGTTTAAGAAGTAGTACTAGGGATAGTCATCCTAATATTCCAAATTTTAATCTTTCATCACCTTTAGTGGAAGACCTAATAGATCCAATTGCAGATCCCATTGAAGATCTTGGTAATGTGGATCATAGCGGTGTGCACCACCCACCACAAGTTCATATTGTGGATCCTCAAGGTGTGCATCCACCCTTGGGAATGCCACGACCAATCAATCCTGTTGTGCAACAACCTAATCTAGGGATGCCAAGGCCAAATGTTGTTCCCCCAATTGGTGAGGAACAACATCAATATGTTCAATACCCACCTTAAGGTTAAATGGCATACCCTCCTCTCAATCCTCTTAATCCTCCAATGGTCCTTAGGGATCGTTACACTCCAAATCAATATAATTCACCCACTTGCATTCAGTTGCCAAATTTCTGTGCTTATCATTATGAGATTAAGGCTTCCACCATTAACATGTGCCCCATTTTCTATAGGTTGAGCAATGAAGAGCCTTATAAACATTTGGATGAGTTCTTGGAAGTTTGTTCCACCGTAAAAATCATAGATGTGCCAGAAGAAGTCCTTAAAATGAAGTTTTTCCCTTTCATTCTTCGGGATAAAGCTAAATATTGGCTTAACAACTTGGGGCCAAATACAATCACCTCTTGGGCACAATTACAATAAGAGTTCGTAAAGAAGTACTACCCCACGAGTTGAACCGATTCTATGAGAACTTCCATTCGTGAATTTGCACAAGAAGAAGGAAAACCCCTTCATGAATCATGGGAACATTTAAATGACTTTCTACGGAAGTGTCCACATCATGACATTCCTAAGTGGCAATTAGTTCAATGTTTCTTTTCAAGTTTATCCGATGCCAATAAGGGCATTGTTAATGCTTCTTGTGGAGGCAGTTACATAGAAAGAAATGAGGATGAAATTTGGCATCTTTTCAAAAAAATAAGTGAAAACTCAATGCATAGATCTTCATCTTCTAGGGGTGGTCGCCTAGCAAATGTGGGAGGAAAGAAAGCTCTAAATCAAATAGACTCTTCCATGGAAATTACCGCCGAGGTCAAAAATCTTACTCAAAAGTTTGATAAATTCCTTTTGAATTAAGGTCCGACAATTCAATCTTATTCCCATCATTCCAATGAAATGTGCATGACTTGTTCTAGTTACACTCACCATACTTCAAATTGCCCTCTTGGACAAATCATACCAAGTGAGTCTCAAGAACAAACAAATGCCGCTTTCATTCATCAAGGGAACAACCCTTATTCCAATACTTACAATCCGGGGTGGAAGAATCATCTAAACTTTGTATGAAAAAAATCAAGGAGATGGTGCGAACCTCCTTAAACTCAAGGTTACCAAGCAAAGTATGTTCCCCTACATCTCCAAAATCAAAATTAGAATTCTCAAGGTTACCGTTCTTCATGCTATCCTCAAAATGTGAATTAATATTCTCATCCTCAAACATCAAATTCTCAATCTTACTCTAATCCAAATTAAGTGCCTCCTAAAAGTCTCACTTTTGAAGACAAGGTCTTGGAAGCCTTGGGTGATCTTAGGAAAGATAATAAATTATTTTATTCTCACTCTCAATCAATTACAAAGCTTGAAGCTCAAATTGGACAGTTAGCTAATTCTTTAAATGTGAGAGAGAAAGGTAAGTTGCCTAGTCAAACTGAGACCAATCCTAAGGGGCAATTTATGGTGCAAGTAAGTCCTTCATCGGGATTTTCTGGAAATGAGCAAGTTCAAGCAATTACTACTTTGAGGAGTGGTAGGAAAGTGGACAATAAGGTTGAGGTACCTAAGGAGGATAATGAATTGACACAACCAAGTGGTTGCATTTGTCCCATTCCAAATCCTATTCCTACTTCCTTAGATATTAGTGGTTCCAAAAAGGACATTCCATCATCTTCATCATCATCTCCCTAATTAGAGAAGCCTTATAAGCCAAAAGCTCCATTTCCTCAAGCATTAAGAGAGACTTCATCATTTGGGAGACAAGAAGGAAAAATTCATGACATGATGGAAGTATTTAAACAAGTAAAAATTAATCTTCCTCTTCTAGATGCAATTAGGCAAATTCCACCATATGCAAAGTTCTTGAAGGACTCGTGCACACAAAAGAGGAATAACAAAGCAAATGACCGTAAGAAAGTGCTTTTAATGGACAAGTGAGTTCCATTCTTCTTTCTAACACTTCTCTTAAGTTCAAAGATCTAGGTGCTCCGACCATTTCTTATGTCATTGGAAACCAAGAGGTTCGTAGAGCTCTCCTTAATTTAGGTACAAGTATTAATCTCATTCCATACTCTATTTACTTGGAATTAGGATTAGGGGACTTGAAGCCAGCATCGGTAGTGATCTAACTAGCCAATAGTGTTGGTCCTAAGTTACCTTAAGGAATGTTTGCCTTTTAATGTCCAAAAGAAATGCTTCAACCTCGGGTCAGTAATAGTACATTACAATGCTCAGCCTCGGACATTGAAGGTTCAGCACTCAGCCTCGGACATTGCTATGCTCAGCCTCAGACATTGGAGGTTCAACACTTCAGTTAATAGTACATTGTAATGCTAAACCTCAGACATTGTGATGCTTTAGCCTCAGGCATATATGGTTCAGCACTTGGGTGTTAGCTATAGGTGTTCACAGGTGCTCTATGATCTTTTCTCAAGTGTATTCCATATATATTTACCCTTGCTCAGTATGGCCTTTTCCAGTTATGCTCAAGAATGTGACACGTTTTAGTGGTCCTAGAGAAGAATTTGACACATCTCAGTGGTCCTAGAGAGCTGGTATATGCAAGAATATTTCATTCTTTAGAGGCTAAGTTTGGACAGAAATGGAAATTCAGTACTTAAACTTGTAGCTTGCTGTAACTGGTAGAATAGTGACAAAATTAGCTGAGGTGGCTAGCCTGCATTAGTCCATTGCTCTGAAAATATCTAAATATGCTCTCTCAATCATTGGCTAAAGGTGACAGGTGTATATCCGTGGTGTGTGAGGCCTTGTGTAATTCAATGTCACTATAAATATGCTGCTATAAGGCTCCTTAGGGTTTAAGCCTCTTGAATTTACATTGCATATTGAGCTGCTGCTGAGAACTCTTGAGTATACTATGTCAAGCAAATTTTTCTCTGCTATTTGATAATGTTCTTTGCAAGAAAAACTCATTGAATCCACTCTAAGGTGTGTACTGATTGCTGAGATAAGGCTACTATCAAAGTTGCTGATGTAAGGGTTGAATTGAGTAGTGACTTGGCGTTTCAAGCTGCTGTGGCTGATTATGAAGGTTGACACAGGTATAATTCATTTTCTTACACTTGTTCAAACTGTGTTTGTGTTAAGAATTTGATGAAAATGAATCTGGGCATTGTGGTCAATAGTTAAGCTTCTTTTTCTAAAGAAATCTTGGATTGAAGTGTTATTTGATTATACTTAGCTATTTCTTAATGATCTACGCTATTAGCTAGTATATTTTGATGAATAGAGATTGTTAAAGTTGAGTTTGTAACAAGAATATGATATGCCTTGATTTTGAGTATTCTGTGCCGAAGTTGTTTTGTACTGAAGTTAATCTGTGCTGAGGCTATTCTGTGCCGAAGCTTACTGTGCCGAAGCTTTTTGTGCTGAAGTTGTTATATTCTGAACTAAGAACTTTGACTGAACTTTGTGATATACTCATGCTGTGTTTGATTATGCAAAGCTATGAACATGAGTACAATAGTGAAAGAAGACTGCATGAGGCGCTGGTGAATTGATCTCAAAAGGAATTTTCCATTTTACCCCTCAGATTGTGGATGCAGCAGATTGCAGTTTTAAGGCAGTAACTTGGAATTCTGTGTTGTCCAGCCAATTCTAATTGTTGTAGAGACTTCTTGTATTTGGTGTGTTAACACTTATTGTAATTGGTAGTGAGGCATGATCCCTTACCCCATTGTTGGTTGAGCTATTGAGAGCTTATTAGGTTTAAGTGTGGTTGCTTCGGACAGGGGGAGTGCGTGGATGCATTGTGGTACTCTAGTGTATGTGTATTGGTTATGAAAACTAGTGTCTAATCTGGTGCATGGGTGTGTGCAAAGAGTGAGACAGCTGAGTATGTAACAAGATACATACAACTAGTTGATTGCTTATTGGCCCAAGCCAAGAACCAAAGTTTTCCCTAATTAAGAGGGTTTCCTTGTAAATCTTGTGTTATTTGTTCTTTAAATGCTTGCTTTGTATGTGAGAAAGTTTTTGAAAGCAAAGTTTAACCAATTTACCCCCCCTCTTAGTTCAACAATTGGTATAAGAGCTTTGGTCTGCATTGTGAGGTTCTAATAAGCCTACAGTTGATCCTAGTAATGGATGAATGTCAAGTTATCAACAAAGCTCCAGGGTTTGAAGGTTCAAACTATGATTCTTGGAAAACTAGAATAGAAGCCTTCTTAATGTCTCAGTTCTATGATGTTTGGCATGCTACCGTACATGGTGTTGTAATTCTTAATCCTGATAACCCCTTTGCTAAAGATAAATTGGCTGTAGCTAATGATGGTAAGGCCAAACATGTTCTCTTCTATACCTTGAGGCAATAAGAGTTTACCAGAGTTAAAAATTATAAAATAACTAAGGAAATGTGGGATTCTCTTCTGGCAGCTCATTAGGGAAATAAGTTTATTAAAGTTCACTACGAGGTCTTTAAGATGGAAGAAAGAGAAACTGTTGCAGAGTACATATTCAAAATTAATGACCTTGTCAACAACATGAGAGCTCTTGGTGAAGATATTAAGGATGTTGATGTTTGTAAGAAGATACTAAGGTCACTTATTTCTAGAATCAATCCTAAAGTGACAATTCTCGAAGACAAAGATCTTTTTGAAGTGAAGATTGATGAGCTTCAGGCCTCTCTTACTGCCTATGAAATGAGAATTGGTGTTCCAGCTATTCATAGAAGAAAAACTACACTTAAAGCAAAGGAAGTTATTGAAGAAACTGAAACAAAGTTTGAAGATGATCTTATAGAAGATGAGGTAGCCTAACTTGCCAAGAAATTCAGAAAGTTCAAGTTTAAAAAGAAGAATTAGCTGCAAAATGTAACCTGTTATGGTTGTGGTAAATCTGGTCATGTTGTATCTAATTGTCCAAACTCAAAGGGGCAAAGCCAGAAGAAGAATGAGGGGGGAAACTATAAAGGAAGGTGCGGTAGAAAAACACTCATCTTAGACTAGGATGCAACTCCTGAAGAAGAAAAACCTGAGGAGACACAAGATGAATGTCTCTTTATGGCAATTCTTGAAGCACCACAAACTCCAGTTCAAGTTGAAGAAGATAGTGACACTGAGATTGAGGAAATTCTTAAAGAGTGTGAAAGGCTTGCAGTGAAGTGTAATCAACAAAAGGCTTAGATAAAAAGGCTCAGCTCAGAATTGTTAAAGTCCAAACAAATTCTCACTAAACACTTTAAACTTAATCTATCAATGCCGTGTTCAGTTTCTCTTATCTATCAAAGCCTATTGAATTCTCAAGTCAACACTCAGTGGTTTACCAAGAAGTGTAAAGAAGAACTGTCTGTCATTCTCGAAGAAAGATCCCTAAAGATGGCTGAGATCTGGAAGCAATCCACAAAGCAAATTGGGAAGACTGGAATTGGCTATGTGTGTGATTCAGCAACAAAGGTCAATTAAACTCACTCTGTATTTGTCAAAGCCACAACTGGTGAAGTGTATACAAGGTTTCCTATCATAAAGCCTCAGAGGTTCAAGGGTGAGTTACTTAATAAATGCAGTGCTCTAAGCTATAACAAGAGAGACTTTGTTACCACAGCTATAAGTTACTATAAGATAACTAGAATATATGTTAAGAAGTCAGACTTAGCTTCAGCATAGAAGGTCAAGGACAAAGAATCATTGGTGAAGACTAAAATGATGTGGACTCCGAAGAAATTAAACTCTGTGAGCCTTCTAGTGTCTATGGCTTTTAAAGCTTGTAACACTCAGGACAAATGGTATGTTGATAGTGGCTGCTCTAGACACATGACGAGTGATGAATCCAAATTTACTTCTTTGAAGCAGTTTGATGAGGAAAATGTTATCTTCGGAGACAATCAAAAGGCAAAAATCATTGGTATTGGAACTGTAAACAAGTCTGAAGAATTACCTGAGATTCATGAAGTTCTACTTATTGAAGGGCTCAAACACAATCTTCTCACTATTAGCCAACTGTGTGACAATGGAAAATAAGTATGTTTCAATAAAGAGAAGTGCAGTGTGGTTGATCTCAGATCCAAATAAGTCCTCTTCTTGGTGTATAGATCCTCAGGAAATGTTTATACTATCATTGAAGAAACTCAAAATACTCATCGCAATCTGATAACTTGTGATGAAGCTAAGCTATGGCACAAAAGATTAGAAAATCTGCACTCAAGAAATTTGTCTAACCTCCTCAAACTAAAAGCTGTCGAAGGTCTGCCTGATATTAACTTCAAAGAAGATCATCTTTGCAGAGCTTATTAGCAAGGAAAATAAACCAAAGTCTCATTTCCCTCCAAGGAAACCAACTCTTCAAAAGCTCTTGACTTGATACATATAGATCTCTGTGGCCCAACCAGAACCACCAGTATTGGTGGAAGTAAGTATTTCATACTTCTTATTGATCATTTTAGTAGGATGGTGTGGGTTTACTTCTTGAAAGAAAAATCTGAGGCCATTACACATTTCATTAAGTTTGTTAATCTTGTTAAAAATGAAAGAAGTAGCACTGTGAAGAGACTTAGGTATGACTTTGGCTCAAAATTCATTATGAAGGAGTTTGAGCACTACTGTGATGATAAAAGTATCAAGAAAGAGTTCTCAACTATTGCTACTCCTCAACAGAACGGGGTTGTAGAGAGGATGAACAGGACAGCACAGTAAATGGGTAGAACAATGCTTCTAGAAAAAGGTTTAGCAAAAGGTTTTTGGGCTAAAGCTGTGAGTACGGCTATGCACATCATAAATAGGGTTCTTCTCAGACCTAATTAAACTAAAACACATTATGAATTGTGGTATGGAAGACCTGTAACTGTTCACTACTTCAAGGTGTTCGGCAACAAGTGTTATACACTGAACCTCACTGACAGTTTGGAAAAGTTTGATTCAAAGGCTGATGAAGGCATATTCTTGGGATATTCTACAAAAAATAAGGCTTATAGATGCTACAATCTTAGGTCTTCGAAGGCAGCTGAGTCAATCAATGTGAAATTTAATGAGAATCCTTAATCAACACTTATTGAAGACAGTAACAACATATCTGGTTCAAATGAAGCTAGTACCTCAGTTTCTGAACCTGAAAATCTAAGAGAAATCACTTATCCAGTGCTACAGAAGTAGGTTCAAGTTGAAAACATTATTGGCTCATCTTAAGCTAGGGTTCAAACAAGAAACAAAAAGAAACTAAATGACTTAGAAGCTGAAGATGGTGAAGAATATAGTCACTTTGCTATGCTGTCATCCATTGAACCAAAGTCCTATTTTGAAGCTCAGAACAGTAAAGACTGGTTAGCTACAATATAAGATGAACTTGATTAAATTCACAAGAATGATACCTGGACACTCGTTCCCAGACTTGAAGACAAGAATGTGATAGGTTCAAAGTGGATTTACAGAAACAAGATGAATGAGAAGGGATCAGTAATAAGAAATAAGGAAAGATTGGTGTGTAAAGGTTATGCTCAGCAAGATGGAATTAATTATGATGAAACTTTTGCTCTAGTTGCTAGAATGGAATCCATTAGAATGCTTGTGTCTTTTGCTTGTGACAAACAAGTCAAGGCATAACAAATGGATGTTAAGTTATTCTTCCCAAATGGAGACTTAAATGAAGAAGTTTACCTAGAACAGCCTGAAGGTTTTGAAGATTCGAAGTATCCTTTTCATGTGTTTAAACTAAGTAAGGCTTTATACGGTCTCAAACAAGCCCCCAGAGCCTGGTATGAGAAGCTGTATCAGTTCTTAGTTGAACAAGGATTTCATAGAGGCAAGGTTGATAATACTCTTTATGTAAAAACTCATCAAGAACAGTTTCTAATTTTACAAATCTATGTTGATGATATCATGTTTTGTAGCTCAGACACCTCATTAGCTTTAGAATTTACTAATCTCATGAAAACAAGGTTTGAAATGTCACTCTTGGGGACTCTTAGATACTTTCTAGGCCTGAAAATTACATAAACATCCTCTGGAATCTTCATCTCACAGCAAAAGTATGCCTCGGAGCTACTTAAAAAGTTCAAAATGGATGATTGTAAGGCTGTCTCAACACCATTATATCCTAATACCAAACTCTCACTGGAGTGCACCACTGAAGCTATTCCTTCAACTCTTTACAGGTTAATCATTGGTAGTTTACTGTATCTTACTTCTTCAAGGCCTGATATAATGTATTCAGTGGGGTTAGTGGCCAGATTTCAAAGTAATCCAAAGGTTTCTCATCTTTAAGCTGCCAAAAAAATCCTCAGATATGTTAAGGGCACCATCTCATACGGTCTATTCTACACTTACTCACCCTTAATGTCTATTGCAGCCTTCTCAGATGCTGATTGGGATGAATCTTTACCTGATAGAAAAAGTACCTCTGGTTGTTGCTACACTCTGGGTTCAAATATGGTCTCTTGGCAGAGTAAAAAGTAGGACACTGTTTCTCTTTTAACCTCTGAAGCTGAGTATATAGCTGCTTCACAAGCTAGTTCGCAATTACTTTAGATGAAAACTACTCTCTTAGATCTTGGCATTCCATTCTCAGGACCTCCTAAGCTTTTTTGTGATAATCAAAGTGTTATTGCTATCAGTAAGAATCCTACATTGCATTGGAAGAGCAAACACATTGACGTCAGGTATCACTTTCTTAGAGATAAAGTTCAAAAAGGTCTGATTGATATTCCTTATTTGCCTACTGAAGATCAACTTCCAGACATCATAACCAAACCTCTTTTGCCTCAGCGATTCTTAACCCTTCGAGCTCTTCTTAGGGTTGTTCCTCCTCCTTTCTGAACTTATATTGTTGGTCCTACTCACCTTTTGACCTTCAATGTAAAAAGGTGGAGAAATGGACTGAAATAAGGATAGCTTCAAGCAATTCCTTTGCATTTGGGTTGTTCTACTTACTGAATCTTCAACTTCAAAGGTTATTTGGTTTTTGTCATTAAAGGCAAAAGGGGGAGATTGTTGGTCCTAAGTTACCTTAAGGAATGTTTACCTTTTAATGTCCAAAAGTAATGCTTTAACCTTGGGCCAGTAATAGTACATTGCAATGCTCAGCCTCGGACATTGCTATGCTCAGCCTCGGACATTGAAGGTTCAACACTCAGCCTCGGACATTGAAGGTTCAGCACTTTAGTTAATAGTACATTGTAATGCTCAGCCTCAGACATTGCGATGCTTCAGACTCGGACATAGATGGTTCAGCACTTGGGTGTTAGCTACAGGTGCTCATAGGTGCTCTATGATCTTTTCTCAGGTGTATTCCATATATACATACATTTGCTTAGTATGGCCTTTATCAGCTATGCTCAAGAATGTGATACATTTCAGTGGTCTTAGAGAAGAATGTGACACATCTCAGTGGTCCTAGAGAGTTGGTATATGCAAGAATATTTCATTCCTTAGAGGCTAAGTTTGGATAGAAATGGAAATTCAGTACCGAAACTTGTAACCTGCTATAATTGGTAGAAAAATAACAAAATCAGCTGAGGTGGTTGGTCTGCATTGGTCCATTGCTCTGAAAATATCTGAAATATGCTCTCTCAATCATTGGCTAAAGGTGATAGGTGTATATTCGTGGTGTGTGAGGCCTTGTGTAATTCAGTGTCACTATAAATATGCTGCTATAAGGCTCCTTAGGGTTTAAGCCTCTTGAATTTACATTGCACATTAAGCTGCTGCTGAGAACTCTTGAGTATACTATGTCAAGCAAGTTTTTCTCTGCTATTTGATGATAATCTTTGCGAGAAAAAATCATTGAATCTACTCTAAGGTGTGTACTGATTGTTGAGATGAGGCTGCTGTCAAAGTTACTGATGCAAGGGCGTTTCAAGCTACTATAGTCGATTATGAAGGTTGACACAGGTATAATTCATTTTCTTACACTTGTTTAGACTATGTTTGTGTTGAGAATTTGACGAAAATGAATCTGGACAACGTGGTCACTAGTTAAGCTTGTCGTTCTGAAGAAATCTTGGATTCAAGTGCTATTTGATTATACTTAACTATTTCTTGATGATCTATGCTACTAGCTAGTATATTTTGATGAATTGAGATTGTTAAAGTTGAGTTTGTAACAAGAATATGATTTGCCTTAATTTTGAGTATTCTGTGCCGAAGTTGTTTTGTACTGAAGTTAATCTGTGCTGAGGCTATTCTGTGCCGAAGCTGTCTGTGATAAAGCTTACTGTGCCGAAGCTTTTTGTGCTGAAGCTGTTATATTCTGAACCAAGAACTTTGACTGAACTTTGTGATATAATCATGCTGTGTTTGATTATGCAAAGCTATGAACATGAGTACAATAGTGAAAGAAGACTGTATGAGGTGCTGGTGAATTAATCTCAAAATGAATTTCCCATTTTACCCCTCAGATCGTGGATGCAGTAGATTGTAGTTTTGAGGCAGTAACTTGGAATTCTGTGTTGCCCAGTATATTCTAATTATTGTAGAGACTTCTTGTATTTGGTGTGTTGACACTTATTGTAATTGGTAGTGAGGCATGATCCCTCACCCCATTGTTGGTTGAGCTATTGAGAGCTTATTGGGTTTAAGCATGATTGCTTCAGACAAGGGGAATGCGTGGATGCACTGTGGTACTTTAGTATATGTGTATTGGTTGTGAAAACTAGTATCTAATATAGTGCATGGGTGTGTGCAGAGAATGAGACAGCTGAGTGTGTAACAAGATACATACAATTAGTAGATTGCTTATTGGCCAAGCCAAGAACCAAGGTTTTCCTTAATTAAGAGGGTTTCCTTGTAAATCTTGTGTTATTTGTTCTTCGAATGCTTGCTTTGTATGTGAGAAAGTTTTTGAAAGCAAAGTTTGAACTAATTCACCCCTCTCTTGGTTTAACAAATAGATCAATAAAGAAGCCCAGGGGAATTATTGAGGACATTTTTTTGCCGGTTGATTTTGTGGTACTTGATACTGAGCTAGTCCCTAATCTTACTAATCACATTCCAGTCATCCTAGGAAGACCATTCTTTGCCACTGCCAATGCTACCATTAATTATAGATCCGGTATTATTGACATCTCTTTTGGCAATATGATGGTTAAGCTAAATGTATTGAATACAAGTCAACATCCCATAGATGAAGATGAGTGTAACCTAGTAGATATCTTGGATGAAACCATAGAGGAGAACCTTCCCTTTATTCTTTCTAAGGACCCTTTTAAGGTGTGCCTTTGTGAAATGTTTGAAAATTATGGTTTTGACACAGAAGGATCTATAAGTGAGTTGAATCCTTTGATGGACTCTGTGGCCATTTTAGATTTCCCACCTTGGAAAAGTAAGAAAGAACCTCTTCATTCACTCTCTAGTACTCCACCAGTTCCTTCTCTCATCTCTCCTCCTACTCTTGAGCTTAAGCCTCTTCCATTCAATCTCAAATACGCCTTCTTAGGCCCAAAAGAGATTCTTCCGGTCATCATTGCTTCAAATCTTAAAAATGACCAAAAAAATGATCTTTTGGAAGTGCTTAAAGCTAACAAAGAAGCCATTGGATGGAGTGTGGCTCACCTAAAAGGCATTGACCCTTCTATTTGTATGCATCGCATACACATGGAAAAGGATGAAAGGCCATTTAGGGATGCTGAAAGGAGATGGAACCCAAATATGAAGGATGTTGTCATGAAGGAGGTTGTGAAACTTCTAGATGCAGGAATAATTTATCCTATCTCTGATTCCAAGTGGGTTAGTCCAACTCAAGTGGTTCCAAAAAGTCAGGAATCACAGTTGTTGAATATGCTAAGGGTGATCTCATCTCAAAACGCACCGCCGCTTCATGGCGTGTATGCATTGATTATCGAAAGCTGAATTCTACCACTAGGAAGGACCATTTTCCATTGCCTTTCATTGACCAAATCTTAGAAAGATTGGTCGGGTAACAATATTATTGCTTCTTAGATGGTTACTTGGAATACAATCAAGTGGCCTTAGTCCCATTGGACCAAGAAAAGACCACCTTCACATATCCCGTCGGTACATTTGCTTATCGACGGATGCCTTTTGGATTATGCAATGCTCCTGCCACTTTCCAAAGGTTTATGTTGTTAATTTTTTTGGACATGGCGGAGAAATATTTAGAAGTCTTCATGGATGACTTCTCGGTTTTTGGGTCCTCCTTTGATTCGTGTCTCCAAAATCTTTTAAAAGTGCTTCAAAGATGTCGTGAGACTAATCTTGTGTTAAGTTGGGAAAAGAACCATTTCATGGTTCAAGAAGGAATCGTGCTTGGACATGTCATTTCTAAAAGAGGAATAAAAGTTGATAAAGCGAAAGTTGAGCTAATTTCAGAACTGTCTCCACCTACAACAGTGAGAGAAATCCGCTCCTTTCTAGGTCATGCCGATTTCTATCGCCGATTCATTAAAGACTTTAGCAAAATTGCTAGACCCTTGTGCAATCTTCTTGCCAAGGAGACACAATTTGTCTTTGATGAAACATGCTTAAATGCTTTTCATCAACTTCGTACTCTTCTATCGTTCGCTCTCATCATACAACCTCCAAATTGGTCATTACCATTTTTGATTATGTGTGATGCTTCCGACTTCGCAATGGGTGCTATTTTGGGACAAAGGGTAGATAAGCTACCATGTGCTATATACTATACGAGTAAGACTTTCTCAGGTGCCCAATTGAACTAATCTACCATCGAGAAAGAATTACTTGCCGTAGTATATGCCCTTAATAAATTTCGGTTATATCTCTGATGATCAAATGTCATTGTGTTTTTCGATCATGCCGCTCTTAGACATCTTTTGATGAAAAAGGAAACCAAACCTCGCTTGATAAGATGGATCCTACTTCTTCAAGAATTTAACTTTGAAATCAAGGACAAAAAGGGCTTCGACAATGTCGTTGCCGATCATCTTTCTAGATTAATGGTTGAATCTTCTCAAAATCTTCCAATTTATGAATCATTTCCAAATGAACAACTCTTTCAAATCTCAAATGGGACGTTGCATTGGTTCACCGACATTGTTAATTATCTTGCAACCGGCAAATTTCCTATTAATTGGTCAAAACAAGAAAAGGACCAATTCTTTACTAACATCTGGAAATACTATTGGGAAGATCCCATTTTGTTTCATTATTGCCCGAATCAAATCATACGGAGATGTGTGCCGGAAAGTGAAGTTCCGAGTGTTCTTGTGTTTTGTCACACACTTGCTTGTGGTGGGCATTTTAGTGGAAAAAAAACCGCTTTGAAGGTTCTTTAAAGTGGGTTCTTCTGGCCTACTATCCACTGAGATGCCTATAACTTTTGCATGGTGTGTGTTTGGTGCCAAAAGTTGGGATCAATATCAAAGAGAGACATGATGCCTATAACTTCAGTCTTCATGGTTGAAATCTTTAATGTATGGGGCATAGATTTTATGGGACCATTCCTAATTTCTTATGACTTTCAATACATCCTCGTTGTGGTTGACTATGTTTCAAAGTGGTTGAGGCTTGTGCTACCAAAATGAATAACCACTCTGTGGTAATTGCATTCGTCAAATCAAATATCTTTGCTCGTTTTGGTATGCCAAGGGCTATGATAAGTGATGGAGGAAAACATTTTTGCAATCAATTCTTGAAGCAACTCTTTTTGAAATACTCTGTCACACATAAAGTGGACACTCCCTACCATCCTCAAACACGTGGGCAAGTCGAGGTGTCAAATAGGGAAATAAAGCATATTCTTGAGAAAACTATTAATCTGACCCGAAAAGATTGGTCACGGAAATTGAATGATGCTTTGTGGGCTTATCGGACAGCTTACAAGACTTGAATAGGCATGTCTCCACATAGACTTGTTTATGGGAAGCCTTGTCACCTTCTAGTTGAGCCAGAACATAAAGCACTTTGGGCAATAAAAGGCTAAACTTTGATCTTGATAAGGCTGGAAAGGACCGTTTGCTCCAAATCAATGAGCTAGAGGAATTGCAAAATGATGCCTATGATGATTCAAAAATCTACAAGGTAAGGACTAAAGCATTTCATGATAAACATATTGTGAAAAAGTCATTTGAGCCCGGGCAAAAAGCATGGCTTTTCAATTCCAGACTCAAATTCGTTCCTGGAAAGCTTTGAACCAAATGGGAAGGCCCTTATCTAATCATCTCTGTCTCACCTCATGGGGCGATTGAACTTCAAAATCTAAAAGATGAAGGGACCTTCAAGGTTAATGGTCAAAGGCTTAAACCATACATTAATGGCCAAGCTCTTCAAAGAAATGTGGAATCCACTTGCTTGGTGGATCCCATTTACTTTAAAGATTAATAGCATTTCACGTCTTTCTAGCGACGTTAAACACTAGTTGTTTTCCGTTTTGCTAGAGACGTTAAACTTAGCCATTTAATTTTTCATTTTGTAGGTTGTATATACAATTGCCTTTTTCTTTACATATTAAAAAAAAAATATTTTTTCCCATTGTGCCCTTCTGCATAGTTATACATGTTTCATTCTTACAAAGGGTTTCATCATATATCGATTTGTATTGTTTTCTATATTATTTTGAAATGTATAATTCTTATCCCATTTGATATTTGATGTGAGTCACTAGTGTGGTTTTTCCAGTAGGTTTTTGCATCCAGGTTTGGGGGCAACTTCTTTCATAATGGATCATTGCCGGGCTTCATAGACTTTTGCCATCACGATATGCTCTTTCCATCATTTTTCATTTTTCTCTTTGCACATTAAGGACAATGTGCAGTTTAAGTTTGGGGGTAAGGTAGTCTTGTACATTTTACTTTACGTTGAGTTTTTAATGCATGATTGGGAAGTAAGATATATTTGGCAATGATTTATAACTTTTGAAGCATAGTGCCTTTAAAAAGCAAGTTGTTAGAGTCTAATACTTCTTGTAGCTCTAGGATGCCATTTAGGGGTAAATTTTAACTGATATCATGTTTGCTCTTGTGGTACACATCATCTTGTTGGTTGAAAATGCTTTGAGAGTGTAACGACCCTGGATTTTTCAACCCAGTGTGTACTGTGATGAACCGAAGTTGACCTGATAACGAATCCGAAATGTGGAAGCAAAAGATAAATCCAAAGTCTATAGAGATGCAAACCATCCCCAAGACACCAATGTGACCTTCCATGAAGTCACGGAGCTCAAGGAAATAACTGGAAGCGAAAACTAACATGAAAAGGGTCAAATGGTACCCTATGGCACCAATGACAACTAAAGGGACAAAATCTAGTTCAAACTAAACCAAGAACACCACTAAATGGCTTACACAAGATTAACAAAATCTAGTAGGAAAGAACAAAGTGACAAAGGCCTGAAGAAGCAATCAACCAAACAAAACGTACAAGGTAGTTCCATTTCGGTCGACCGAAATGGAGCTTCGGTCTGCGGAAATGAGCCAGGAAAAAAAAGGAAAAGAGCCTTCATTTCGGTCGACCGAAATGACAAACCGGTCGACCGATTTGTGGCTTGAAACTGAAAAAGGCTATTGGAATTGGACTTTTACTGTTCAATTGAAATTCAAAGGCCATTGATCGACCGAAACAAGCCACCGGTCGACCGAAATAGGTTCAAATTGCAAAAATGAACCTGTTATGCACCAAAAATGAAAAGAAGTCCCTAAGGCTCAATTGAATCCCCCATTGCATGATTAAATTGAATTGTATGCAAGTGTGTGATGATGTAAACATACACACAAGTGTAAAATAACATTTTAAACATGCTGAAATGGCCTATGGCCTTATTACAATTAATTTACAACATTTGACATGTCAAATCTCCAAGTTAGAAAAATTACATTTCATAGGCAAAACTTAAACATGCTAACACTTGCATGTTAACAAGAATGCATCTAAAGAAACTTCAATTATGCAAATCACCCAAAGCAAGTGCAAATCTCCAATCTTGTATCCTGTACCTGAAATATGTCCCAGTAACTTTGGGGTGAGCAACATAAAGCTACTCGTAGGAAATGAGCATGCATCGACCTAACATTTTACATGGTTGCATGGTTTAAACATTGTGGTTTATTCTACCTATCGTCTATGTCAAAGGTGAGACTCAGGGAGCATCCTAAGCTGCCTAAGATCATTTCTAGCATAAAACACATCATTCATGCAATTCAAACAACATAGGTGTATGCTATACAAAGCGACAAAATATAAATTCTCAAAGTCATCAACTTGAAATCTAAAATGTGTAAACAACTAAATATAACCATTTAGCATAATTAAAATTTCTAGTACCACACGTCAAGACATAGATTCTCAAAGTAATCAACTTGAAATCTAAAAGTGTGTAAATGACTAAAGTGGGTCATGCCACCTAACGTCTATGTTCCAAATGAATCTATAGGATCTTTCCTAAGTCATATTTGAACAATATAGCATAGATGTACTTAGCAACATCAAAATTTATAGTGATTCATTAAAAATCATAAAACATGAATGTACTTAACAACATTAAATCGCCAATAACTTGGAATTGAATGCGAAAACAAATGGTGGAAGACTTGGACATCACGTCTCGGACTAAACCAAGAACAAAATGGTTATTCCGGGCATTGACCTGCTGGTGTGACGGCACAAGTTTTGTAAACCCGGTGCGTCAGTGATGACCAAAACATGACCCGATAACGGATCCGAAATACGGAAGCGAAAGGTGAAACAATGGTCTCTAGAGATATAATGCATCTCTAAGACACCAATGTGACCCTCAATGAGGTCATGGAACCCAAAGGAAAACAAATGCGGAAGTGTCGTTTCAAAAACGGACAAAAAAGAACCTAGGGGTAAAATGGCCATTTTGTAAAAAAGTGGATTCAAGTGCTATCGAGCACACCATTGGGAAAAAAAATGAAAAACTAATCATGATGGACTCAAGAATTTCATTATTCAGATTCCGGACGAAGGAGAAATGACAAAACAAAAAAAAAACGAGCAATAAAGCTAAAAGGGTAAACTGGTAATTATCCAGAAATATCTGGGTGCAACTGAGCACACTGTTGGATAGAAAATGAAAGATTAATCAATTTCAAAAAAAAAATTCACTTGATTTGGAGTCCGGTTGAGGGAGAAAGGTCAAAAACAAAATCGACGTCGCGGTGGCCCGACGAAGGTCGTGACAGCTACAGTGCCGTCAACCCACTACTGTTGCAACTGAGAGTAAAAACAGGCATCTAACTGGACTTTTCTGGAAAAACTCAGAGAAGAAACCCCCCCTAAAATCAAGTTTCCTACCTCGTTAATGGACGAAAATAAAAAAAATGCATTGTAAAATGCCCAGATTGCCCCCAAGAAAATCTGGTCAAGGGGGTAAAAATTTCTTCGAGCTACTGCCCAAAGAAAGGAAATAGGGCTTCGGGAGGTCTTTAAATTGCCTAAATTGAAAATGCAATCTTAAAATACACCCACAAGATCCCTGGAAGTTTCGGATCGGTCGTCACACTTTTCAAAAAAAAGTTGATGAATAGTACCAAGTACATTTGCACTAAAAATCTGCAAAACCTGGCAGCAAGGATTTTTCGGACAAATATGAATTTTTGAGGGCCAAGATGGCATTTTCTGGAAAAAAAACAAAGAAGAAACCCCCCTCAAAATTGAGTTTTCTATGTGACTTTTAAGGACAAATGAAAAAAAAGCATTTTGAAATACCCGAAATACCTCTAGAACAGAATAGGGTAAAACTCCCTAAAAATGCTACTTAGAGTTTTTATTTCATCAAGGATGGTGTTGTTTGCCAAAGTGAGTATAAAAGTGCATGCAATATAATAAAATAGATGTACCAACATAGCCTAAAGCCTCTTTACATTCCATTAACAAGTTTTAGCATACAAAGTCTCCATTTCTCACAAATAAGCTACAATGGCAATACTTGAGTTTTAGAGGAAACATACTTGTAACCTTTCAAGTTAATGGCCCTTGGCCTCATGTCATACATGTAAAATGAACACTTCCAAATGTACTTAGATACTTATTACAAAAAGGAAGCCATCTCAGCTTCTAAAATACCATACATCCATGGCATACAAAATATAACATCTAAAAGATAAAAGATGCTAAACAAGTGCATATTCGTATACAAAAATGCTTCAAGTACTCATGAGCCCCTATGAATGATGAGCTTCCATAAATATTGTCCCCTTACTTGTAAAATAACCCACACAACTAGGTTGACTAATCAAGTTACTCGTAGGATGTGGTGCATGTGCATACCCTATAGTTTCAAGTATAATGTGAACCAAACATAGATCATCACAAGGGTGCATTCCACCTAATGTCTATGTTTTCAAGGTACTCTAAAGGATCATCTAAGCTATACAAATATTTGAAATGACAACCACATAGCATCCAAGTATACATGAACAAGTACACTAACCGCATTGAAACTAAAATCACCAAATCACAAGCTACAAGAAATCCATGATTTACAACTTGGAATATAATGCGAAATCAAATAATGGAAAGACTAGGATGTGTGGCCATGAGACCATACAAGTTATTTTGGGTAATTACGACCCATAAGGTACTACCTAGTGCGCACTATGACTTAGGAGAATTCCTATCCTCCGTACTAGAGCCAAACCGTAGCAATCAACATCTCATATCCTTACAAGCTTCCAAAAATCAACAAGTTCATGACATCTATGTAATCTCAATGAATGAAACTACCTACCAAGCACAAGTAGGGTAAAACCACACAACCCATGTCTTAAGGTTACATGTCTAAAGTGGCAAGCTAATGATATTACACATCATGTTATATCAATTTACTATCAATATAGGCCATAATTGCAAATCATGAAATATAGTAATCTACCTACAAGTAATTATAAGTGCCACACATAAGATTTTCATACTAAGCTTTCAATGAAATCTATATTACTTAACATCATAAATGTAATCTTAAGATATCCATAATAAAACCTTAATGGAATCATAAGTATTAGGCAATTTATTAGACAATAGCCTACCTATACAATTTAATAGTCACATACATGCTTTAATCCACAAATCCTAAGTCAAGCATATAAAATCTTTATTTACATGCTAGTGCAAGAATTTAAAAAGGCATGTAATCAATATATATTAAGCTCTAATATATATAAAACCCAAAAAAGATAAACATACAACCACCCCTACCTCAATAGAGAATTGAATCTCTATAATCCAAGCAACCAAGCTCAAAATGGAAAACAAGTTTAGGGTTAATGAAGAGGGGAGTGAGAGGAACCTTTTATCTTCCAAGGTTTTATGTCTAAGGTGAGTGGAAGGAGGCCAAAATGAAGAAGAAAGCTATTAACCAAGCTTCTCTCCAATGGAGGCTAGGTTATGGTTCTTGAAGACAAGTGAAAATGAAAATGATAAAGTGTAAAATGGTGAGTGGAAGGGCTAAAAATCCTCCACTCACTATGTGCTCTTACACTACCTCTCTCACACACACAATGCAAGACTAAATGGTGAACCTACACTTGTCATGAATCTATGGTTCATTCCTAGGCTTAATCTCAAGCTTACAGTTGTCACCATCCTATGTAAACTTCCAAGACTTAATATTGAACCTACATTTGTCAGCCATCCATGCCAACAAGTGTACCAATCCTAGGCCAACAAGTGGGTGAATCTGCACCCTCCATATGTCATCATCCAAGGCATCAAAGTGTTTCCACACAAAAGTTAACAAGTGAACCAATGAGAGTGTGACACTTGTCACACTTTTTGAAAATTGCAAACAAGTCCTTTTTGAAAATATCTTCCAAATTAAATTACAAAATGGTCCCTAAGACGAAAAATAATTACTTTGCATAATTACACTAAAACCCCTCAAGTTTAGGTTAATTACACATTCATGCCCTTTACAAGAAAAGTACTAATCTAGCATGTTTTTCAAGAAAAGTAAAAATACCAATGTCATGGAAATCAAATACCATGAATGCATGCAAAACTGGAATCAAACCTGAGCACAACAAGTAAGGTTATGCAAGGAAAAATGAAAAAAATGGGAAAAAGACGAAATAGGGAAAAGGCAAAATAGGAAAAAGACGAAAAAAGAAAATCGTCAAAAATGAAAAAGGAGGAAAAAGGCCGGGTCATTACAACCTACCCTTCTTAAAAGGATTCATCCCCGAAATCGAGTCGTACCTGAAAAGGAGAACAAATGGGGATACCGTGAGCGAACCTCCTGTTTGAGCTCCCAGGTAGTCTCTTTAACACCGTGATGTCTCCACAAGACCTTAACCAATGGAATGGTCTTGGTTCGCAAAACCTGCTCCCGTGAATCAAGAATCTGGATCGGACCTTCCTCGTAGGTCACGTCCTCATTAACAACAACATCTGTCCACCGTAAAACATGCGATGGATCCGGCTCGTACTTCCTCAACATAGATACATGGAAAACGTCATGAACCCTATCCAGGTCTGGCGACAATGCTAAATGATAAGCAACTTCACCGACGTGCTCCAAAATCTAAAATGGTCCAATGAACCAAGGAGACAACTTGCCCGTCTGCCGAAATCTCAGAAGTCCCTTCTGTGGAGAAATCTTGAGAAAGACGTGGTCCCCTACCTCAAAAGATAAGGATCTTCTCCTCTTGTGAGCGTAACTCTTCTGCCTGCTCTGAGCTGTTGCCAACCGCTGCCGAATCAACTTGATCTTCTCTATTGTCTCAAAGACAATATCGGGACCTAAGGCGACTGTATCACCTACCTCGGTCCAACAAACTGGAGATCTGCAAGGTCTACCATACAACGCCTTAAAAGGTGCCATGCCAATATTGGTCTGGTAACTGTTATTGTAGGCAAACTCAACCAAGGGTAAGTATTCTTCCCAACTACCCCCAAAATCTAAAATACAAGCCCGAAGCATATCCTCTAATATCTGAATGGTATGCTCTGACTGAGCATCAGTCTGAGGATGGAATGATGTGCTGAAATGAAGCCCCGTGTCAAGAGCCTCCTGAAAACTCTGCCAAAAGTGAGACGTGAACCTGGGATCCCTATCCGAAACAATGGATACCGGAATCCTGTGAAACCAGACAATCTGCCCCACATACAGTCCACTAAGCCTCTCTGCGTCATCTGTCACTGCCATAGGCAAAAAGTGAGCCGTCTTAGTCAATCTGTCAACAATGACCCAAACGGCATCATTCCCTGCCTTGGATCTCGGAAGCCCTGTTACAAAATCCATAGTGATGTGCTCCCACTTCCACTCTACCACTGGTAGTGTTTGCAACAAACCTACCGGTCTCTGATGTTCTGCCTTCACTTGTTGACAAGTAAGGCATTTAGCCACGAACTGAGAAACATCCCGTTTCATACCTTTCCACTAAAACTGTCTCCGTAAATTGTGATACATTTTTGTACCACCAGGATGAACTGCGAGTCGAGAATGGTGAAAATCCAGAAGAACAACATCACGACAAGACAAAGGAACAAACATCCTCCCTCTGTACCTAAGACCATTGTCTGAATGTAAGGTCCAACCCTCTACATTCCCACCGCCTGAAATCTGATCGTAGATGGACTTCATCTCCCCATCCTCCTGCTGTTCTTTAATAACTCTGCTAACAAGAGCCGGTTGAGCCACAAGGCTAAACAAAATAGCCGGTGATACATCCACATACAACTGCAAACCAAGATCTGTAAGCTTTTCTAGCATCTTCCATCTATGAATGGAAATGCTAGCAAAAGTACCCCGTGACTTCCTACTCAATGCATCGACCACCACATTGGCCTTTCCTGGATGATACTGTAACTCAAAGTCATAGTTGTCCATGAACTCAACCCTTCTGCGCTGTCTTAAGTTTAAATCCTTCTAAGAGAAGATATACTTGAGACTTTTGTGATCGGAGAAAATCTCAAACTTCTCCCCGTACAAATAATGTCTCCACCCTTTCAGGGCAAAGATAACTGCTGCCAACTCCAAGTCATGTGTCGGATAGTTTAACTCGTGAGTTTTCAACTGTCGAGACCCATAAGCAACTACCCATTCTATCTGCATCAAGACACAACCCAATCCTTCTCGCGAAGCGTCACAATAGACCACGTAACCCAAACCACGTTCAGGTATGATCAAAACTGGAGCTGATGTCAGCCTGACCTTCAACTCCTGAAAAGTAAAATCACAAGCCTCATTCCATATGAACTTGATCCCCTTGCGAGTAAGTTGAGTCATAGGTGCCGCTAGACGAGAGAAATCCTGAACAAATCTCCTGTAATAGCCGGCTAGGCCAAGAAAGCTCCGAATCTCAAACACTGTCTTTGGACGCTCCTAATCCATCACAGACTCAATCTTTGACAGATCCACTGCAACACCGCCCCCTGACACAACGTGTCCAAGGAACTTCACATCTGGTAGCCAAAATTCGCATTTCTCGAATTTGGCATACAATTGGTTATCCCTAAGGATCTGTAAAACTACTCTCAAATGATACTTATGCTCCTCCTTCGAAGCTGAGTACACGAGAATGTCATCAACGAACACCACCACAAACTTGTCAAGGTATTCACTGAATACACAGTTCATCAAATCCATAAAAGCTGTTGGAGCATTGGTCAAACCAAATGGCATCACTAGAAACTCATAATGGCTATACCGTGTACAAAAAGCGGTCTTGGATATATCCTCATCCTTAACCCTTAACTGATAGTATCCCGACCTCAAATCAATCTTCGAAAAGCATGTCGCTCCTTTTAACTGATCAAACAAGTCATCAATCCTAGGCAAAGGATATTTGTTCTTGATGATAGCGTGATTCAACTTGCGATAATCGATGCAAAGTCTCAGAGACCCATCATTCTTCTTCGCAAAAAGAACTGGTGCTCCCCATGGTGAAGCACTAGGACAAATGAAGCCCTTAGCTTTCAAATTATCCAGCTGACCTTTCAGCTCATCAAGCTCTGCTGGTGCCATACGGTACGGTGCCATAAAGATGGGTGCTGTACCGGGAATGACGTCAATGGAAAAAATAACTTCCCTTAAAGGAGGTAACTCTGTCAGTTCCTTTGGAAAGACATCAACAAACTCTTCAACAACTGCCGGAAGAATACGGCCTAAATTGCTATCTTCGTCAACTAGTAAACTAGCCAAGTAGGATCTATGGCGACTCCAGTCACCAATACTGAAAACCATCACCGGGTGGGAGTCACTCCGATCTCCAACAAAATGGAAACAATCTCCCTTGGGAGTGCAAACGGACACCCTCCCGCGGAAACAATCGATTGTTGCCCAAAAGAATGACAACCAATCCATCCTGAGAATGACGTCAAAGCCCGTCATGTCGAGAACAACGAAATCAAACTCTAAGGTCTACCCAGCTATCTCAATAGCACAACCCCGATAAACATGATCCAAAGACACTGGACCCCCAACTGGTGTGTCAACACAAAGGAAACCATCCCAGTGTGTGACCTCCAGACCCAATGAATGTGCAAATGAAGTAGATATGAATGAATACGATGCACCTATGTCAACAAGAACTCTAGCCCAAGAACAAAAAACTAGAAAGATACCTCGAACTGTAGAAGTCCCTGCGGAGGTATCAGCCTGTGGTAGTGCGTAAGCTTGTCCCTAAGCCCCTGACTGCTGTGAACTGCCCTGGTGGCCCGATTGATGTCCAAAAGCAGTAGGCGTAGAGCCTCTGACTGGATATGAACCAACTGGTGGCACTGCTGACTGCAGTGCCTGAGGCACCCTAAAACCTGACTGCACAACTGCTGACTATGCCGGTGCGACCTGTGAACCTATACCACTCTGTGTCCCACCTTGTAATTTTGGACACTCTCTCCTGAAGTGACCTAGTTGCTTGCAATAATGACAAGCTCTGCGAGCCCCCTTCGTTGAAGCTATAGGCTTACTAGCTTGTGACTGACTGGCCTGTGGTTGAAGTTGTGGGCAGCGAGGCTTAATATGCCCCGGCTGCTGACAGTGGTGACAAATCACTCCCAGGGCTGACCCCGAAGATACTGGAACTGCAGGTACAGACCGAGCCTACTGTGACTGTCCCTGAGTACGTGAACTATCCCCGGCCTTAGCCTTCTTCCACTGACCCCCAACAGATACTGATGAAGCCTCTCCACGAGACTGCTTATATGAACCCTTGATCCTGAGCTGATCTCGGTCATCTGCCTCAACCAACATAGCTTTCTATACTACTTCCCCATAGGTTCTCAATTCTAATACTGAAATCCGTGGCCTAATATCAAGATGTAACCCATCCTGAAACTTCCTCGCCCTGAGCTCCTCGGTAGCTACCATCTCCAGTGCATAGCGGGAAAGAGAAGTGAAGCGTGTCTCATCCTCAATGACACTCATCCTGCCCTGATAGAGACCTGTGAACTGCACTCTCATATCCTGCCTTATAGCCCTCAAAAAGAAACGGTCAAAGAACAATGTCCTAAACTCCTCCCATGTCATCACCTCCACATCGTGGATATTGGTTATGGACCTCCACCAGATATCGGCATCTCCCATAAACATAGAGGCAGTCAAGGAGATCCTCAATCGGTCCGTAGGTACTGCCATGCTATCGAGCTTGCGTACCATGAGATCAAGCCATGCCTCTGAAGCAAGCGGATCCATACCCCCTGCAAACTGGTCGATCTTAACCCGCTGTAACTTCATGAAGTAGTCCAATGCCTCATTAGCAACTGGTGCCGGTGCTGGTGCCGGTACCAGAATCTACATCCCTGGCATATGCTGAAGAAACATCGCTTGAATGGACTTTGACATTCCCATAGCCACTCCCTGTGCAATCTGCTCCTCATAAGTCGGTGCCCGTGGCGGATTAGCGTTCATGCCATGAACTAGAATCCTGGGCCTCCCTAGACCCCGTGTGAACTTGGTGTCAGCCACCTACTCCTTAGTGCCCTGACACGAAGACTCTCCACGCGTGACAACCATGACGCTAAACGTATGAAAGAAATGAGGTCAACAATAACACAAGTTATTATGACCAAGTGCAATTCACACTATGAATGCACGAAGCAAGTAGCACATAATACAAGCAAGAGATGTATGCAACATACAATCATGCTAAATATACAAGTATATACAACATGCTAACATCCTATAAGCATATACAAAATGCTATGGCATACAAGCATATACAACATACTAAAACATTTAAGGTAGACTCCAAATCATACTACCATATAAGCACGTAACATGTTATTAAATCAAAACATGTTATCAAGGAACACGTAAGCATATCAAAGCATGTCAACAAAAGTATGATATGCACCCAAACCCGTCGTCCTAAGGTTTTCGAACCTAGGAGCTCTAATACCACTTGTGATGGCACAAGTTTTGTAAACCCGGTGCGATAGTGATGACCAAAAGATGACCCGATAACGGATTCGAAATGCGGAAGCGAAAGGTGAAACAACGGTCTCTAGAGATACAATGTGTCTCTAAGACACCAATGTGACCCTCAATGAGGTCATGGAACCCAAAGGAAAACAAATGCGGAAGTGTTGTTTCAAAAATGGACAAAAAGGAACCTAGGGGCAAAATGGTCATTTTGCAAAAAGTGGATTCAAGTGCTATCGAGCACACCACTGGGAAGACAATGAAAAACTAATCATGATCGACTCAAGAATTTCATTATTCGGATTCCGGACGAAGGAGAAACGACAAAACAAAGAAAAATGAGCAATAAAGCTAAAAGAGTAAACTAGTAATTATCCAGAAATATCTGGGTGCAACTGAGCACACCATTCGATAGAAAATGAAAAATTAATCAATTTCAAAAAAAAATTCACTTGATTTGGAGTCCGAATGAGGGAGAAAAGTCAAAAACAAAATCGACGTCGCGGCGGCCCGACGAAGGCCGTGACAGCTACAGTGCCTTCAACCCACTACTGCTGCAACTGAGAGTAAAAACGGGCATCTAAATGGACTTTTTTGGAAAAACACAAAGAAGAAAACCCCCTTAAAATCAAGTTTCCTACCCCGACCGTGATCAGAAACAAAAAAAATGCATTGTAAAATGCCCAGAATGCCCCCTAGAAAATCTGGTCAAGGGGGTAAAAATTTCTCCAAGCTACTGCCCAAAGAAAGGAAATAGGGCTTCGGGAGGTTTTTAAATTGCCTAAATTGAAAATACAATCTTAAAATACACCCATAAGACCCCCGGAAGTTTCAGATCGGTCATCACACTTTTAAAAAAAAAGTCGATGAATAGTACCAAGTACACTTGCACTAAAAATCTGCAAAACCTGGCAGCAAGGATTTTTTGGACAAATATAGATTTTTGAGGGCCAAGATGGCATTTTTTGGAAAAACACAAAGAAGAAACCCCCCTCAAAATTGAGTTTTCTACGTGACTTTTAAGAACAAATGAAAAAAAAGCATTTTGAAATACCCAAAATATCCCTAGAACAGAATAGGGTAAAACTCCTTAAAAATGCTACTTAGAGTTTTTGTTTCATCAAGGATGGTGTTGTTTGCCAAAGTGAGTATGCAAGTGTATGCAATATGATAAAATAGATGTACCAACATAGCTTAAAGCCTCTTTACATTCCATTAACAAGTTTTAGCATACAAAGCCTCCATTTCTCACAAATAAGCTACAATGGCAATACTTGAGTTTTAGAGGAAACATACTTGTAACCTTTCAAGTTAATGGCCCTTGGCCTCATGTCATACATGTAAAATTAACACTTCCAAATGTACTTAGATACTTATTACAAAAAGGAAGCCATCTTAGCTTTTAAAATACTATACATCCATGGCATACAAAATATAACATCTAAAAGATAAAACATGCTAAACAAATGCATGTCCATATACAAAAATGCTTCAAGTACTCATAAGCCCCTATGGATGATGAGCATCCACAAATATTGTCTCCTTACCTGTAAAATAACCCACACAAGTAGGGTGAGTAATCAAGTTACTCGTAGGATGTGGTGCATGTGCATACCCTATAGTTTCAAGTATAATGTGAACCAAACACAGATCATCACAAGGGTGCATTCCACCTAATGTCTATGTTTTCAAGGTACTCTAAGGGATCATCTCAAGTTATACAAATATTTGAAATGACAACCACATAGCATCCAAGTATACATGAACAAGTACACTAACCGCATTGAAACTAAAATCACCAAATCACAAGCTACAAGAAATCCATGATTTACAACTTGGAATATAATGCGAAATCAAATAATGGAAAGACTAGGATATGTGGCCATAAGACCATACAAGTTATTTTGGGTAATTACGACCTACAAGGTACTACCTAGTGCGCACTATGACTTAGGAGAATTCCTATCCTCCGTACTAGAGCCAAACCGTAGCAATCAACATCTCATATCCTTACAAGCTTCCAAAAATCAACAAGTTCATGACATCTATGTAATCTCAATGAATGAAACTACCTACCAAGCACAAGTAGGGTAAAACCACACAACCCATGTCTTAAGGTTACATGTCTAAAGTGGCAAGCTAATGATATTACACATCATGTTATATCAATTTACTATCAATATAGGCCATAATTGCAAATCATGAAATATAGTAATCTACCTACAAGTAATTATAAGTGCCACACATAAGATTTTCATACTAAGCTTTCAATGAAATCTATATTACTTAACATCATAAATGTAATCTTAAGATATCCATAATAAAACCTTAATGGAATCATAAGTATTAGGCAATTTATTAGACAATAGCCTACCTATACAACTAAGCTCAAAATGGAAAACAAGTTTAGGGTTAATGAAGAGGGGAGTGAGAGGAACCTTTTGTCTTCCAAGGTTTTATGTCTAAGGTGAGTGGAAGGAGGCCAAAATGAAGAAGAAAGCTATTAACCAAGCTTTTCTCCAATGGTGGCTAGGTTATGGTTCTTAAAGACAAGTGAAAATGAAAATGATAAAGTGTAAAATGGTGAGTGGAAGGGCTAGAAATCCTCCACTCACTATGTGCTCTTACACTACCTCACACACACACACAATGCAAGACTAAATGGTGAACCTACACTTGCCATGAATCTATGGTTCATTCCTAGGCTTAATCTCAAGCTTACACTTGTCACCATCCTATGTAAACTTCCAAGACTTAATATTGAACCTACATTTGTCAACCATCCATGCCAACAAGTGTACCAATCCTAGGCTAACAAGTGGGTGAATTTCTACCCTCCACATGTCATCATCCAAGGCGTCAAAGTGTTTTCACACAAATGTCAACAAGTGGACCAATGAGAGTGTGACACTTGTCACACTTTCTGGAAATTGCAAACAAGTCCTTTTTGAAAATATCTTCCAAATTAAATTGCAAAATGGTCCTTAAGATTAAAAATAATTACTTTGCATAATTACACTAAAACCCCTCAAGTTTAGGTTAATTACACATTCATCCCTTTACAAGAAAAGTACTAATCTAGCATACTTTTCAAGAAAAGTAAAAATACCAATGTCATGGAAATCAAATACCATGAATGCATGCAAAACCGGAATCAAACCCGAGCACAACAAGTAAGGTTATGCAAGGAAAAATGAAAAAAATGGGAAAAAGACGAAATAGGGAAAAGACAAAATAGGAAAAAGACGAAAAAAGAAAATTGCCGAAAATGAAAAAGGAGGAAAAAGGCCGGGTCATTACAGCTGGAAAGACCACCCTAGTGCGCACTATCTCAATGGGGAGAACTCATACCTCCCGTACTAGAGCCAAACTCTAGCCATATCACAGTAACAATGTCCTAAGACTCCAAAATAAATAAGTTAACAGCTTACATATGAAATATATATATATGTAGCACGAAACTACATTCCATGCACAAATAGGTTGAAACCACACAATACATGCTCTAATTGCACAACTACTATAGGATGACAATGTCGAATCTTCAGAGCGCGATTCGTTACGCGCTATAATAACATTACATGTCGAATCTTCAGTGTGTGATTCGTTACACTCTATCACAGTATATTTCAACATTAAAACATAAACTCATGCATCCATTATAAGTCTAAAATCATGCTTCAAACATATTATGAATGTCAAATACATGATTTAATCAATAATGCAATAGAAACAGAAATTAATCAAATAACTAATTAATTTCCCTAGGCTTCAAATCCCAATCAAATGGTCCCTAATTAACACATGTTATATAACATAACTTGATCACTACATACATCAATTCAAAAACTTGATTAGGCCATTTGAACAACAAAATGGAATTTAATCAAATCATGATAATCAAATCCTTAAATTCTAAAACAATATCAAATGGTCCCAAATTAACATATGCTAGTATACAAGCCTTAGTCATCACAAATATCAAGTTAAAAACTTAATTAGGTCAATGGAACCATTAAATGGGTTTTAATTAATCATTTTAATTAAAATCTCTAGATTTTCGTACTTATCCAATTGCTCTAAAATTAAAGTATGTTAAAGGACATGCCAAGACTTAATTTAAAAGAACATCACAAGTTCATTTCATGCAAGGTACGACCATAGAATTTAATCTTTCACAAAAGATAAATATTAAATAAAAAGTGCAATTCTTATTCAAATGACCTTGCAAAGAAAAAAAACAAAAGCACTCACCAAAGGTGAGAAATTAAAAAAAAAAAAAGAAAAAAGAAAAAGAAAAGAAAAGAAAGAAAATGAAAAATGAAAAAAAAAGAAAAAAAAGAATGTTTGATTGAATAATAAGGTTCATTCAATGTCTTCAGGATTGGTACTATATCTGTATGCTAATTTGAGGGTAAGGCTATGCCATGATTTTGATTTAATAGGATAAAAACACATTTTGATACTGGTTCACTCAAAAAGGATGATAGAATTGATTCAATTTGCATGATTAACTTGTTTGATATGTGGAGGACCATTTTGGCTTATATGATGTTGAAATGTTGAGAATAGCTTAGAAATGGAAAAAAATTTGCATACTTGAAGTAGTCTACTTTCAACACTTGTTTGATATATGCCGTTGCTTCTCAAGTAAGAAAGAGCTGTTGATGTTTGTGGGTACCATTTTTGGAAACCCTCACGAGACTTCACTCGTCTACTAGGGGTAACCTAGGGGTTTAAAAGGCTTGTTGCATATGCTAAATGTAACTGTAATCCCTATGAAAGTGGTGTTATCTTTAATTGCTTTATTAGTTCATGGTTGTATATATGTTTGTTTCATTTTCATACTGTAATTCATTGCTAGGGACTAGCAATATCTAAGTTTGGGGGCGTGATAAGTGCTTAAATGTTACACATTTCAGCACTTAAGCTGGGGTATTTCAGTCATTGTATTTATCTTACTTTCATGTTTTAGTCTTAATTTATGTTTATGTGTATTTCAGTTCAATAAAGTTAAAATGAGCTAAGAACGGTCCATTATGGCCTTTTGGAGTCAAGCTAAAGCATTGGGACAAAATTCCAGAAGATAGTAGAAATTGCAGCAAGAATGTATTGCTTCCGGACGTAGCTTTTGGCGTCCGGACGTGAGTCTTTAGCACACTGCGTCCGGATGCCATGCTTACTGGTAGCAGAACAATTAAGGGATTGACTTGTTTTAATGGATACGGAATTAATTTATTTGGGCTTATTTTGTAACCTATTTGGCTCTAATAGGCTTGTTACTTAAGGGCCCAGTGAACCATTAGTTTAGGGTTAGTTATTATTTTATTTAAGTGAGTTTTTATTATTAATTTATTATTAAGTTTTTATTCTGTAATCGATATATCACGTTCTCTTTGGAAAACGTAAAAAAGAGAAAAGATAAGGTTCTTGAGAAAAGTTCAGAGAAGAAGAAGAAGAAGAAGAGGAGCCAAATGAATCAAATGATGGAGCTTGTTGACATCTTGCATCCATCAACCATGAGTGGCTAATTCTTCAACTTAGGGTTGGATAAACCCTAAGCATGTAACCTAATTCTTAACTTTTCATTGTTGGGGATTTATTTGTGTAATTTTTGTATAACCTTGAAATATAAATTAATTCTTTTATTTGATTATCTATGTCAATCTCATATTGTCTTATATGTTTTTGATTGATAATTAAGCTCTACACTTGATTTCTTTGTGAATTGAATCTTGTGATGGCTATGCATTGTGTTAATTAGATGTAATTGTGTTTTGATTTGATGGAATTTGCTTCTACTAGATGGATTGTACTACACAGTTAGTTTAATTAGGTTAAATTCTTGTTGAATTTAGTTAATTTCAGGCTTAATTAGTTTAATTACACTTTCATTCCTAGGTAAGTAGACAATCCATGCTTGTGCTTGAAATCCATGCTTATTATCACAATTGCATTATCCTCTAGATTAATGTGTGTTGAAATTGTAACTTGAATTGATAAATCATACTTTGAATTGGTGAATTTCACTTAACTTAGCTGAATTGTCATTAAATAGTTGATTCATGCTTTTTAATTGATGGTTTACACTTTTCGTTGCAATTGTTAGCCACATTTAGATTATACATTATTATTTCCCCAATTAGTTGAAAGTTAGTGAGTTAGGAAATGTGCTTAGTGGTGAATCCTATACCCTAAGTCTCTTTCCTAATCTTTTAAACTCTATTCTTTTGTTGCAAGTATTTAAATTAAAATTAGTTCTAATCACAAAACAAACCTCTTTTCAGTAATTACATAGGTACTAAAGTAGAATTAAATTCCAAAAACCAATATTGTTTAGATCTCTTGAGACGATCCCTGCTCACTTTATACTCTATAGTATAAGTGTTTAGTGGTTTTATAAATTATAAAATATGGTGCCCACTTGACATTATTTCAAAACCTAAAGTGTTGTGTATTAATTTGTGCACATGCTCGGTTGCACCAATAATCTATATAAATTCTCAATTAACATGCCAGTATAACCATTTCATAAATTCATTCCCATTGTCATTATAGGAAATGAAATGCATAATTATGCCAATATGATTTCTAAGACAAGGTAAGTATATCACATACATAAATTCAATGTAAACAACTTCTTATTTATGAAACCAATATATACAAAATGAATCCCTAAATTGAAATAGCAATTACAACATATTTACTTGGTCTAGGTTACATCAACTCCCTTAGAAGGAAGTTAGTTCCTCATGGATATGGTAGCAACTTCAAGGATTGAAGAAGAAGAAGATTTCCCCTGCAGCCCCATTATTGTAAAACTCAGCATAAAAACCCTAAGGAGAATCCCCTTTCTCTCCATATCTTTTTAGAATCCAAAACTAATTTATTAAATTCAGGCCTTTGCCCCCTCTTAATCCCAAAAATGAGTTTCCAAATAACCCGACTTGTCAAAATTCAAATTCCCACTTAAAAGGGAATAAACTTTGACTTACTCAAAATGGGGGCCCGTAGGCTGGCGTCCGGACGCGAGGTGTGGTTGCATGGTGTCCAGACGCGAATACTGGCTTCCGGACGCGAGGTGTGATACTTGGCTTGGCTTTTTTCTTCAGCAATGTTGAATATATCCACTGAATATTTAGGCCATCTATTCTTGAAAATCACTTGATATTTAGGCCCGATATGACTTATTCTTCAAAAACCTTTAAAACTTTATTTTTATTTTTTTTAGTAAAAAAACCTAAAAAGACACAAAAATACAAAAATGAAGATAATCTATATACAAAGATCAAATAATGGGCTTAAATAATGCAATTAAGGGCGTTTGAATATGCAATATTCGGCGCTAATCACACCTCCAAACTTACATTTAGCTAGTCCCTTAGCAAAAATGAAATGAAATACACAATGAATTATCCACATCTCTCATCTTTTATGGGAGTGACGATTGCATTTAGTATTTGCAACAACCCTTTTAAACCCCTAGGTATCCCTAGAGGACGAATGAAGTCTCATGAGGGTTTACCAAAAATGATACCCACAAACATTAAATAACAAGGCTTATTCTAGTATAAATTTAAACATATGACTTTAGGGGAAATACTCTATCATGAAGACTACAACAAGTATGCATACAATGACATCTCAAAACAATATTCAATTTCCAGCATTCATGCATCAACAAACTAGTCCACATACATGATCTTCAACATCTCATTTATAATATAATTCATCTCAAGTTCCTTAGAAGTAAACTAAAATTTCATTTTCTTTTAAAATACACTTTTAACCCTTTTATAGCTCATACAATGTTTTCCGCATCCTTAATTTATCTTTTGAAATCATAATCCGAGGCATGAATTTATTTGAACACATTTTGTGTTTTTTTTTTTAAATTTATTTTTTGTTATTATTATGCATGACGATGTGCAATGTCTAAGTTCCTTAAGCTTTCTAATCACCCCATGTAACAAGCGTTGAGCCAAAGACTCCCAAACCAGATGGTCTTAGGGCATTAAGTGTAAAAACACTCCTAAGGGCGTAATGACTCGGAATGGTTAGGCTACAAACTTAAACTAATCATACATCTTATATTCTTTCTTTGTCCTCCTTTTTAATTAGTTGACATGTTGAAAGAATGCAGTTTATTCATTTTTTTTTTTTTTCAATGCCAAGGATTATTTCATTCATCTAACTTACTAATTCAGGGAACCAATTAACTAAAACCATAAGGAAGGGAATGCAATTTTCAGTGTGGTTAATGTGCATTGTGAAGTTACTTAGAGATGAAAAACTCCAAAATAAAATATTTAAATCATGCAATGGACCTTTTTCATTTGAACAATCATGCTAGAAACTTTCAGTCATTCCTTGATATCCTATATAAGCATACAAGTTGTATCAATCACATAAACCCTCCCCCAAACTTAGTTCCAACAACACCAAAAATCATTTGCCTAAACAAACAATTTTTTTAATTTATTTTTTATTTTTACAATTCAACCACATTTAATAATAACAATATGCATATGTAACTCTTAACATCCCCAAACTTACATGATACATTTTCCTCAATGTATGAAAACAAGTATATAAAGATTAAGCATGCATAGAAGCGTAAAATGAGAGAAACTATCGAGTGCTAAACAGTAATTCCATTACAACCAATCGCATTGAAAATGCCAAAGTTCTTTCCCCCCAAACTTGTACCTGATAATTTATCCATATAAACTAGGTACCAAGCATAAAAACATAGACATAGATAAAAATATAAATATAAAATAACATGTCATGATTTATTAAAACCGGGAAAGAAATCAAAATCTGTGCACATCAAAAAGTACACCCACAATTGTCATGCCAAACACAGCCCAAAATAGTAGCGAAATGCAAGACGGAAATAAATAGCATGAAATAACAAAAGCAAATATAAAATCAGTCTGACCTCAGAGTAAAGGACCAAGTGCCTGCTCCTCCAGGAGTACGATCAATCAGAGATTGCATCATCACCTGTAAGAGCTACTGTCCCTCCCTAGTCTCCTTACGAAAGTTCGTAAGGTTGCCCTTCATGGTACCAACCTGTAACTGAAGAGTGTCAAACCTGGTGCTGAGAGAGTCATACTCAGCTCTAGTCATAAGAGGTGGCTGTGGTCCAACAGGTGTAGGGTCATCATATGCAACCTCCATAGGAACATCTACATCACCCCAATTGAATTCATCACCAATGTGGAGCTGTCGAGCCTTTTTCAATTGGGAGCGGATTTTCTTCCATTCAGTGAGGTTGTAATTGTACACATCCTCCACCTTATCCTCTTTGCGGCGCACGTTGAGCCCCTTGTTCTTTAACATTTTCATGACCAAATAAGGAAAGGGGAATGACCATGTCATAGCATTATCCAATTGCCTAACAAGGAGATCAAGATAAAGCATCAGAATCTGGTCCCAAATGAGTTATGGGACATAAAACCAATAACCTCTTTCCACTACATAGAGGGTGTTTAGAAAAGCACCCTTTCTTTCAGAATGCTTAGCAACTAGAAAAACATTCTTAGTAAGGATAGAGTCCATAAACCAAAGCCGGCACGGAATGTAAGACTTGTTAGTGCTGGTTGTGCGATAAGTTGTGAATTGGTTATGACATATTTTGTTGGTTCATGTTTAATCATGTGTTTTGCACTTTCAATGTCAAATACTAAGTGCTATAACTCATGTTGGTAAGAATATTTTGAAGAATTTACAGCACTATCAATTCAGTGGACTAACTATGCTACAAAGGTTAAACAAAGTGTAGTGAAGCTTAAGTTGCTCTTGGTTAAGCTTTATTCTATCACAGGGGCATTATAGTCTTTTAATAGGTGTATACAACATTGTTACATAAACCTTGAGTGCTACATTTTTTCTGTTGTGACTTTACTTCAGTGTAAAACTACTATTTAACAAGCTGCAGCAAAGGTGTGATGACCCAAGTTTTATAAACCCGGTACGTCAGTGATGACCAAAAGATGACCCGATAACGGATCCGAAATGCGGAAGCGAAAGAAGTAAAATGGCCTCTAGAGATGTACGTCATCCCTAATGTACCAAGAAGACTCCCCATGAAGCCACGAAAGTAAAAAAAAAAAGAAAAGAAAAGGTTAGGTACTGAAGTAAGGATTTCAATCTGATAAGAAATGAACCAAGGGCAAAATGGTCATTTCAAACTAAAATGGGTGCCACTGTGCATACCATTAGAAAGACAACGAAAATTGAATGAAGTTAGACTCAAGAATCACTTAATTTGAAGTCCGGACGAAGAAGATAATCAAAGCAAAAGAAAGAAAGGTTTTGAGGCGTGGATGAGCGCTTGTCCAAAGCCAAAGCACCGAGTGCCCATTCGGCACTCTTCAACATTGAGTGCTCGTTCGGCACTCTTCAAAGCTGAGCATACGTTCGGCACTCATCAAGGTTGAGCGCATGTTCGGCACTCATCAAGGCTCGGTCTTTCTGACCTGCATGGTCAGGTTCAGACTTATATGGTCAGGCGTTCAGACCTACATGGTCAGGCATTTTGATGGAAGGGTCAAGTGTTCTGACCAATGGTTAAGTGTTCAGACTTATGGTCAAGCGTTCAGACTTATGGTCAAGCATTCTGACCTATAACTAAGCAGTCGGACTTGTATGGTCAGGTACTCTGACCTACATGGTTAGGTGTTCTAATTGCCAAACGACGAAACAAAAAGCAAAAATCAGCCGAACGACAACACAGAATGCAAAAAATCAACCGAACGACAAAACAAAATGCAACAATTTGCCAAACGACAAAACAGAAAGCAAAAAGCAGCCGAACAACAACATAGCATGCAAAAATCAACCGTACAACAAAACAGAATGCAACAAAAGTTACTGCTGCAATGCTTGGGGAAGTTTTTGGTCCAAACTAAGGCTATACATGCATTCCTAATGATCCAAAACAAGTTTAAAACATATTTGTGAACTTTAAAATTAATAGCCCTTGGCCTCATGTTATACATACACATAAAATGAATGTCAAAAGGTGTGCTATTGCACACATTACATACCCGAAATTGAAAATGACAAGTTAAACCAAACATTACACAACAACTTTAAAAGAGAAAATGAACAAGCTAACACCTGTATGTGAACAAGAATACAATTAAAAGAACTTCCGTTTTACATATCACCCAAGGCAATTGCAACTCCCTAAATCTTGAATCCTGTACCTGAAAAATGACCCCGATAACTTTAGGGTGAGTAACATAAAGCTACTTGTAGGTGATAAGTGCTTAAATGTTGCACATTTCAGCACCTAAGCTAGGGTATTTTAGTCTTTGCACTTTTCTTATTTTTATGTTTTAGTCCTAATTTATGTTTATGTGTATTTTAGGGCAATAAAGTTCAAAAGAGTTTAAATCGGTCCATTACCGCATTTTTGAAGACAAGCAGAAAGTTCCAGAACATTTCAAAAGAAATCAGGAAAAAGATGCCAAGGGTGTAGCAGAGCACCTTGCGTTCGGATGCCATTTCTTGCGTCCAGACGTGAGGCTCCAACACACTGCGTCTGGACGCCAAAAGCTGTGTCCAAACGCCAAGCTCCTGGCTGCAGACCAATTGCGGGATTGACTTTTTTTAAGGGTTATGGGATTAACTCTTTTGGGCTTATTTTGTAACTATTTGGCTCTAATAGGCTTGTTACTTAATATAATGACTCGGTCATTTTCCTTCCTTTCCTTTTTCTCAAATTTTAAGGATAATTTTTTTCTATTTAATTTTCTTTTGAGTTTTGTTTCTCGTCACTAGGTGCCATCTCGAGTGCTTGAAATGGTTTCCGAGACTTTTTCGTTTGGATTGACAACTTCCTTTGAGGACCGAGTCATTTCCACATTTTCGTTTTTTCGACACTATTCACTTTTCGTCTTTTTCTCGGTTGTCACTTTGTTGGCACAACCACTTTTCATGCTCGAAGTTGATATTTGACTTCATGTATCTTCATTTTATATGGTTTCCATGAAGTACATATCTTTATTTTTGTAAGAAACTGCTATGGTTGCTCCCGGTGTCCATAGGGGCATGGATGCATAGTTCTTTGGAAACTTTTTCTTTTCTTGGGGTATTTTTCATAAATATCTTTTGAAGATATTTTATTTTAGGGGTTTTTAAGAAAATATCTTTTTCTGGGCAGTTTTGCAGTTAACCCTTTTTGTAGGGGCCATTGTGCAATTAACGAATGTTATTACAAAATACCTCGTTTTGAGCCTAGATCCTTGTACGAGATTCATTTTCACATTTCGTCGAGTCGTAAACCCTTAGAATTTTCTTCTGGTTGTTTTTCCCCTGTTTTTGGGATTTTTGACTCTATTTGCCGTTGAACTTGTTTGGGGCATATCTCTCTGCTCAGAACTCGGTTTTTGACATCGATTCTTCCGTCGTTCATATTTTATCATTTTGGTTCTTTTTCGTTCACAGATTTTGCCGTTTGAGCGCGTCTGCTCAAATTATACTTTTTCGGACTCGACAATGAAAATTCACTTTTCACCATCTTTTTCCCCTCCCTTTGGCTGGTAGCCATGGCAGCCCCTTGGGCTACCACCTTCTCTCTTCTTTTCCGGCCACTTCCCTCGTGTGAAATGCCATAGTGCCTTAGTGTTTTACATTTGCCTTGATGTGCTCTACCTTTCCCCCTTATTAGAACCCATTTCTGGCCATTTTTTGAGTTCTGGTTTGAAGCCAAGTTTGGATTTTCATTATACCTCCTTGGTGTTTAATGTTCCTCTCGTTGTCCCCGACATAACCTAGGAGTATCGTCGGATTCAGAGCATTTTTCTTTCAGTGGGGATTTGAGATTTCATCTCAAATGGAGGTAGGGGGTGTTATAATTTATATTCTTGATGTATTGCATGCTATTGATGCTTATACAACTCATTTACATGCTTTTGTATCAAAATCTAGAGATTTTATTATTTGTTTTTCTTGTATGAGACTTGATTCTCCCGGTTGATTATAGCTTGGTTTAAACAAGTGACATGACATTAAATTACCCCTTGAGATGATCATTGACATATATTAAATTGAGAGCATTTGAACAAGTATTGAAGTTTTTATTTAATATTTATCTTGAGTAAATATTTAATTCATGTGGCCTTAACTAGCTTGAAATCAATATGTGTTAGCATATTATATTAGGCCCTAGCATGCTCTTCAACATATGTTAATTTGAGAGTATTCGAAGATGTTTTAAAATCTAGAGACAATTAATTAATTTGATTAATTAATTTATTCCAAGTGCACTATTCACTCCATTGGATTTCCGATTTGATATTCTTGATGTGCATGCCATATACTTTCACATATATTTAATCGAGAATATTTGATTAGGTTTTGAAAACCTTTCATTTAATTATTTCATAGTATTAAAGTTTAATACTCATGATCGTATCTTGCATGGAATTTGCTTATAATAGTCTATTAAGTCAAGACTTGACATGTTGTATAATATACATTAATTTGAGATCATTTGGATGAATTTCAAAATCTAGAGATTTTAATTAAATTAATTAATTAAAATCTATTCAATGGTTGCACGAGCTTGATTAAGTTTCTAACTTGGTATTCATGATTTCCTTGACAACTTCCTTCATGTGTATCAATTTGAGAATAATTGAATAAGTTTGAGACTTACATTTACTTATTTTCCTTGTATGGAACTTAGTTCACTTGGTTGTAACTTATATTTCATGGAGCTTTTAGCTTTTCATCATATATCTAGACCCCTTGTATCTTGGTATCATTAATGTACTTAATGAACTTGCACAATTGTCTTGGAATAGTTTGATTACTCATGTGTTGTTTAGTAAATAATTAGATCATTAATCTTATACTTGTGGTATATTTACATCAATGGATTCCATGTGCTATATATATCTTGGTTGTAGTCTATATAGATGCACACTATGATTTCTTAACATTTCACATGCCATAATGGTTGAGAACTTAGGGCATGACTTGTGTGTTCCAAAATTTTAGTTGTGTATGAAACATGGTTAATGCATTTCTTGTATCTTGATACTATCTTGACTTGCACAACTTGTTGATTTTGGAACTTGGGACATCAATCAAGAATTGACATGGCTAAGACTTAGTTCTAGTACGGGAGATAGAGAGCTCCCTATACTATAGTGCGCACTAGGGCAAGGTACCCATGGTTTAGTAGTCCTAAAGTGATCCCAAGAGTACGGTTTTAATCCGGGCGATATCCGAGTATCCACATTGGTTGATTTCACTCTTTAAATTTTAAGTTGCTATTCCTTGAAGATTTAAAACTTTTCGTGTTATGTGAAATGCGTCAATCTTGTTTCATTGCATAGATTTTATGCTTCATTACTGATTTCACTCCTTAAATTTCAAGTGTTGTATTCATTGAAGATTTAAGACTCTTTTCGTGTTTTATGGAATATTCCATCCTTGTTTAATTGCATAGATATTATGCCTTATTCTTGATTTCATGTATAACTCTTGTCATATTAATTGGAGTGTTCCAATCATGTTAATTGCATTGATAATGTAATTCTTGTTAACTTGTATCCGAGTATGCTTCTTGTCATGTTAACTGGTATGTTCCAATCATGTAAATTGCATTGATAATGCGATTCTTGTATTCTAGTATCCTCTTGTCATGTTGTATGGATTATTCTAAACCTTGTTTAATTGTAATTATAATGCAGTTCATGTTGGTCAATATTCAAGTATCCTTCTTATCGTGCTCTTTGGGTTATCCTAACCTTGATTCGTTTCATATATGTATATGTATCATGATTCTTGCTGATTACACTCTAAGGTAGCTTAGGATGCTCCTGAGTCTCATTTTGACATAGACATTAGGTGGCATGAGCCCCTTTGACATGTTTCACCTTAAGGTGATAAATTTGTAAAATGTTAGGTCTATGCATGCTCATCTCCTACGAGTAGCTCTATGTTACTCACCCCGAAGTTACTGGGGATTTGTTTTAGGTACGAGGACTTGGTTCGTGATGCTTATCATTCCTTAGATGATTTGTAGACTTGAATGTTTCAATTCTTGTAAAGGTTGGCTTGAAATGCCATTTGTAGCCATTTTTGTCAAATATGTATATTTGATTCCAAACTTGTAATGTATGCCTAAGCACACTTTTTGACACTTATTTCATGTATATGATATGTGGCCAAGGGCCGAACTTCATTTGAAATCCATGTATATTGAAAAATGTAGAATTTTGCCCTTAATGAGAAAAGTATGAAAATTAGGGTTTTAGCATATCATTTTTGCACCAGAGTGTGCATTGTGTATGAAATTCATTATTTGCCATTTATTTACCATGTATGAGGTGTGGCCAAGGGCCAAACACCATTTTGTTTCCACTTTTCTATTCTTGTTTCACATATTGCATTTTTGGGCTAAATAGTAAAATCTAAGCCTTTAAGGGTTCATTTTCAAATTAGGTGACGTAAAGTGTATTTTGACACATCCACTAGGACTTATTTTATATGCATGAAGTGTGGCCAAGGGCCAAATGGTCATTTGAAACCATTTCATAATTTTGGTTTTCAAAATTTCCATTTCAAGTTCAGTTTCGCCTTTTTGGTCGTTGGGGGGTTGGATTTTGACTCGGCCATTTTTGGGAGCCGCAGACCATTCTCACGACCTCAAAATCACTATTTATGTTTGTGTGCATGATCATGTTCATGAAAAACCTCTTCCTTGGTGAAATGAGCCTCCAGTGGACTCGTTTCACACTTTTTTGAAAAATCTTGTTCACGGGTATTTTGGGGATTTTCTTTAGGAAATAAATTCCTTTCTCAACTCCATCACATAGAAAATGTGATTTTAGGGGGAGTTTCTTCACGACATTTTTTCGAAAAATGTCATCTTGATCTCGAAAACCGCGTTCCAAACTCAATTATATGCATTTCTACTATTTCTGCTGCTTTCTACTGTTTTTGTCAAGGTTGAACCAGTTCCAGAATGTTGAATGGGTTCAAGGTGCAAAAATTGGTCCAATGTGGACATTCTATCCATGTTGAACCGGTTCAAGAATGCTGAACCAGTTCAAGTCCTCCAGAGTTGTTTTGCAGGTTCAGCTTTGGCCTTCCAACTTCGATCTGACGTAACTTCTTCGTTTCAACTTCGAATTGGTCCGTTCTTGAGTCTAAATTGACCGCGTCGAAGTAAGATTTCCAATTGTACTAATTAAAGGTTTAGATTCCATTTGTACCTCAAGATATTTATTTTTTAGTGAGGTAACGTCAGTTTTTGGTTCGAACCAGGATGGGGTTTCCTTTCCTTTGACTTCAAGACTTGATATCTTTGCCATCCGTACTCCGAATGAAGTGATTCTTGAGTCTATCTTTATTAATTTTTCATTGTCTTTCCAATGGTGTACTTGGTTGCACACGGATATTCTTAGATAATTACCAGTTTACTTTTTTAGCCTTAAACACTCGTTTTTCTTTGTCTTACTGTTTCTCCTTCGTCTGGACTCTGAATCATGCGATTCTTGTGTAACGACCCTGGATTTTTCAACCCAGTGTGTTCTGTGATGACCTAAACTGAATCTAAGATGCGGAAGCAAAAGAAGCAAAATGGCCTCAAGAGATGTACGTCATCCCTGAGGCACCAAGATGACTCCCCATGAAGCCACGAAACTCAAATGAGCCAAACAAATAAAGCAAGAATGCCAAACCCAAAAAGAAATGAACTAAGGATAAAGTGGTCATTTCACACTAAAATGTGTGCCACTGTGCACACCATTTGAAAGACAACGAAAAATAAACAAGATTAGACTCAAGAATCGCCTGATTCGGAGTCCGGACGGGAAAGTTATGAATTTAAAACAAAGTGGTCTTCTCCGTTTAAGGATTACCACGACCCTATCTCACTAGAACTAGAATAACTGTCACTATAAATGGAATTTTGATGAGTGGTTGGTACTATCAGAAAGCTAACTTCAAGCTCTTGAATTTAGACTCAAGAATGACCTGATTTGGATAAGAGATGAAGGAGATATATCCCTCTGAAGTCGGTGCAAGGAAATTGTCCAAGAAAACTGGAAAGATAGGGTTCCAGGGAGGATCGGTCGACCGAAGGCAAGGGTCAGCCGGCTGAAACTCCAACATCAGTCGACCGAACCCCAATGATCAACAAGCCGAAATGATGTTTTCAATAAAAAGCCTACTGGAATGGTGTCTCGAGACTCATCGGTCGACCAATGGAGCTCCATCAGCTGGCCGACACATCTGCTGCAGCTATGAAAAGCTGCTGCAATGTGTGAAAATGGTGCCTGGTCTGTCTCTAAGGTTCTACATGCTTTCTACATGATCCGAACAAGTTTGAAAACATCCCCTAGCATTATTGAAGCATTCAAATCATGCTAAAACAAAGGGGAACTCAAAATGATGCCCTAATGCATGAATTTTCATGAAAATTTATAAAATCACCCAAAAATTGGTCAAAAGTTGAACCTTAAGATTTTTGTGAAAAGTGGACATGCACACAAACATAAAAAGACATTTAAAACTCGTCCCAATAGTCCGCGGCTTCAAAATAGCCTCAATGCAAAAGATGACCTCTCAACGGCCAAAAATGCCTAAAAACACTATAAATGGAACCACAATGCAAAACCTAGAATGAAATGGTGTTTGGGCCTTGGCCACACCTCATACATGATCATAGAAACCCTATGAAAGAAAAAGAAGGGAATTCCCACACCCGATGCAAAAGTTATGAAGCAAAGGCCAGTGATTTTTCAATATTTTCATAATGAACCTTGAAAGTAAAAGTGCAAGGAATACAAGATACATGTCATTGGCCTCTGGCCTCATTTCATACATGTTGAAAATAATGAAAAGAGTGTACTTATGTACACATTACATAAATGGAATCAAAGAATACAAGTTTTGATACATAAGGCTATGAAATGATATTTCACGCTAACATTTGCATGAAATGGAAACCTAAAAGTTATAAGTCATCCACGGAGCGATGAGCATCATGAACCAAGTCTTCATACCTGAACAATACCCCCAGTAACTTCAGGGTGAGTAAACAAGTTTACTCATAGAGAATGAGCATGCATGACTCGATTTCTTACAGATTTTTACATTAACTTGAAACAATTCAAAAGGGTTATACCACCTAACGTCTATGTCAGAGTGAGACTCAGGGATTATCCTAAGCTACTCATGTGATTGAAACGAGATACATGACATATAAGCATACTGTTTACAAGTGTACTAAACGAAGATGAAAACATACGAGGTAAGTATATAAAACACAGGTATACTAATGAGATTGGAAACACACAAGGCAAGTATACAAGACACGTGTATGCTAAATGGAATCTAGATACAAGAAGCAAGTGCACAGTTTCAAGTATACTGAATGAGGTCTAAATACATGAAGTAAGCATAATGTCTGTGCAATTAAACAAGGTAGGAAATACTCCATATAACACGACAAGGTCCTTATATCTTCAAGAGATATCACTTGAAATCTAAGGGTTTAAAGATTTTGCATGTTGATATAAATCATTATATATGGACCATGCCACCTAGAATCTAAGTCAAGTTACATGTATAGGATCATTCCTAAGTCACGATAGCATAAAGTAACACAGAACGAGATAAATAAGAAAATTAACAAGATTGAAACAATTCAATTAACACGACAAGGACAAGGCGTAAAATCAAGGAAAATGCATACTATCTATGCAAGTAAACAAGAATGGTACATTCTGATTAACACGATAAGAGTTATACATGAAATCAAGAACAAGGCATAATATCTATGTAATTAACAAGATTGGAGCATTTCATATAATATGACAAGGTTTAAATCTTCAAGGAATAGCAACTTGAAATTTAAAGAGTGAAATCAACCAATGTGGACACTCGGATATCGCCCGGATTAAAACCGTACTCTTGGGATCACTTTAGGGCTACTAACCCATGAGTACCTTCCCCTAGTGTGCACTATAGTGTAGGGAGCTCTCTATCTCCCGTACTAGAATCAAGTCCTAACCATGTCAATTCTTAATGGATATCCCAAGTCCCAAAATCAACAAGTTGTGCAAGTTAAGATTGTATCAAAATATAAGAAATGCATTAACCACGTTTCATGTACAACCAAGATTTTGGAACACATAAGTCATGCCCTAAGTTCATCAACTATAGTGGCATGTGAAATGTTAAGAAATCATAGGATGCATCTATATAGATTAGAACCAAGATATATGTAGCACATGGAATCCATTGAAGGAAAAATACCACAAGTATAAGATATATGATTCAAGTACTTACTAAGCAACACATGAGTAATTAAATCATTCGAAGAAAAATGTGCAAGTTCATTAAGTACATTAATGAAATCGATATGCAAGGAGTCATGATTAAATCGATGGAAGCATAAAAGGGAATTTAATCTACTAAAAGGTTTAAATTATCAAGATTATAAGGCAAGTACAATGTTCTATAAACGAGATATGTCAAGGATCATGTCAAAGGCAAGTTCAATATCTAGTTACAAGTTCCTTTCATACAAGACACAACCATGTGATTTAAGTTCCATACAAAGGAAATAAATAAATGCAAGTCTCAAAACTTATCCGATTATTCTTAATTTGATACATGTGAAGGAACTTGTCAAGGAAAACATGAATACCAAGTTAGAAACTTAGTCAAGACCAAGGAACCATTGAATGGATTTTAATTAATTCATTTAATTAAAATCTTTAGATTTTGAAATTCATCCAAATGATTTCAAATTAATATATGTTATAGAACATGTCAAGACTTGATTTAAAAGCATGATACAAGTGAATTCCATACAAGTTACGACCATGAGTATTAACTTTAATACTAGAAAATAATTAAATGAAAGGTTTCAAAACCTAATCAAATATTCTCGATTTAATACATGTGAGACTATATGGCATGTACATCATGAATATCAAGTCAGAAATCCAATGGAATGAATAGTACACATGGAACAAATTAGTTAATCAAATTAATTAAATGTTACTAGATTTCAAAACGTCTCCGATTACTCTCAAATTCACCTATGTTGAAGAGCATGCTAGGGCCTAATATAATATGCTAACACATATTAATTTCAAGCTAGAAAAGGCCACATGAATTAAATTTTCATTATAGAAAAATATTAATTAAAATCTTGAATACTTGTCCAAATGTTCTCAATTTAATATATGTCAATGAACATGTCAATGTGTAATATTCTATCATGCCACATGTTTAAACCAAGTTATGGACAACCGGGAAAATTACATCCTACACAAAGAAAAAATAAATTAAAGTTTCTAGATTTGGTACAAAGGCATGTAAATGAGTTGTATAAGCATCACAAGCATGTAATATTACAAGAAAATAAATTATAACACCCCCTACCTCAATTTGAGATGAAAATCTCAAATCCCCACCAAAATAAAAGTGCTCCGAATCCGATGATACCGAGGGGTTTTGTCGGGGACAACACGGTGAACAAGAATCCAAAGGAAGCCCCATGAAAACCACAACTTGAATCCAAACCCAAACTCAAGAAATGGTCAGAAATGGATTTTAATAAGGGGAAAAGGTAGAACACGTCAAGGCCTACAATAAACGTTAAGGCTGAAGAGTTTCTACCAAGGAAATCAAGTGGAGGAGAAGAAAGAGTGAAGGCAGCCCCTTAGGCTCCCATGGCTGCCAGCCAAGAGGGGGAAGAAGATGAAGAAATCTGACTTTTTGACTTAAGACTCCCCTATTTATAGAAAATCTCAAAATGTCATCCGAAAGGGTCCCGCCGGGTCCGGAAAAGTGGAATTTGAGCCGACGTGCACAAACGGTAAAACTCCATAAACAAAAAAGATTCAAAATGAGAAAATATGAATAACGGAAGAAACGGCGTGAAAAACTGAGTCCCGAGCAGAGAGATATGCCCCAAACAAGTTCGGCGGCAACCGAGGCCAAAAACCCTAAAACTAGAGAAAAACGACCAGAAGGAAATTCTAAGAGTGCACAACTTGACAAAATGTGAAAATGAATCCCATACGAGGATCCAGGCTCAAAATGATGTATTTTTACAATAACTTTCGTTAATTGCATAATGGCCCCTCCAAAAAGGGTTAACTGCACTAATGACCCAGAATGAAAATATCTTCGAAAAATATTTTCTTAAAAATCCCGAAAATAAAATATCTTCAAAAGATATTTATGAAAACACCCCAAGAAAAGAAAAAGATTTTGAAGAACTGTGCATCCATGCCCCTATGGACACCGGGAGCAACCAGAATACTTTCTTACAAAAGTAAAGATACGTATTTCATGGAAACCACTTAGGATGAAGACACGTGAAGTTAAAAACCAACTTCGAGCATGAAAAGTGAAGCTGTGCCAAAAAGTGACAAACGGAGAAAAGACAGAATAGGGAAAAGGACGAAATAGGAAAAAGGACGAAAAGTGAATAGTGTTGAAAAACGCAAAATGTGGAAATGACTCGGCCCTTAAAGAAAGTTGTCAATCTGAACAAAAGAGTCTCGAAACCATTTCCAAGCACTCGAGATGACACTCAGTGATGAGAAGCAGAACTCAGAAAAGAAAATTAAACGGAAAAAATTTATCCGCAAAATTTTGAGAAAAAGAAAAGGGAGGAAAATGACCGGGTTACTATATCTTGAGTCCATATTGATTAGTTTTTTGTTGTATTTCCAATGGTGTGCTCGGTGGCACCCGAATTTATATTTTTGGAAATAACTATTTTGCCCCTGGGGGCTTAATTGTTATTCTTCCGATCTTTTGCTTCCGCACTTTATTCCCTTGGGTTCTGTGACCTCATGGAAGGTTATCTTAGGATCTTAGAGGTGTGTTGTGTCTTGGGAGACCGTTGTCTTGTTTTTTGCTTCCGCATTCTGGATCCGCTTCGGGTCATCACAGGACACACCGGGTTGAAAAATCCAGAGTCGTCACAGGTGGTATCAGAGCATCCGGGTTTGAATACCTTGGACGACAAGTTTTGGGTGTATATCATGCTCATATTGTTTTGCTTTGATATGCCATTGGTATCTTGATAACATGTCTTGTTTGATAACATGTCTTGTATGATAACATATTCACATGCTCAGGTGTTTTCAGATATTTATTATTTGTTAAGCATGCTTTATGTGTATATATGCTTCCTGATAACATGGTCTGGGTTGCTATCATGTTCTGGTGTGATATCATGTTTGCGTGCTTATGTTAGCATAACCGTATGTGACGTATGTCGGCATACCTTACGTTTTTTTCATTCACGTGTATTGTCGTACTGTGTACTTACGTGCTTCTTGATAAGATGTTTTGACTTGATAACATGTATATTTGCTTATGTGGTACCTTGAGTAGATAGTCCATTGCTGTGTTGTATGCTAGCTGTTTACTTTTATGTCTGGTTTTGGCATTGTCTCTTTGGGTCTGTTATATCCCTTGGATGCATTCTTGTTTTACGAGTTTCTTCCTCGGATAGGAGAAATTCATCCTGTAAGGACCCATGTCGGGAACCTTTTTGTTTATTTTCTTAGTTGGGTGTTTCGAGACCTTAGTCTAACGGTTAATGCGAGTAAGGCTTATGTGAGCGTAAAATCGCAGTCCTTGTCTGGTGGAGTGAGATGCGGGCCAGGGAGGTACCATTTCATTTCCTTTTCCTTTGTGGCTTTACGACGTGGTCAGGGAGTGTCATGGGTGTTGGCTCTACTTGCACTGTAGATCTAAGGCTTTAAGCGTAGCGGTGCCTATGACATTTGTTGTCAGAGTTTTAGGATTAGCTACCCCAACTCTCGCAGATGCCTGGTTCTCGTAGTGATAATCAACCGGGACATTGATGTCATCCGTATCAATAGGTTTTCTGAGTTAACCTGGTTGGGGCAGGTTATGAACTAGTGCCTTATACTGTCATGGTACCTTATTGATGAGTAAGTGTAGGAGGGTTCTGGTCGCTATTCATACTTCCTTGTTACTCTCTTCCTTTATCGTGTTTCAATGTTTCGTTGTCTTGGGATTCTTTCAGTGGTTGACGTTGAGTTAACGTGCCGATTCGTATGAGGTGTTGTCTCAGTCCATGGTTTCGCGTTCCTTCAGTTGATCTTGAGACTTCTGGAGTTGTCCTTCAGTGCTTTATGAGCTGTCATTTGATTAGACCTTTTGTTCGGTCCTTGTTATGTTCTTTTCCAGTATGTTCCTAATTTCGGGGACGAAATTCCTTTAAGGAGGGTAGGTTGTAATGACCCGTTCATTTTCTTCCCTTTCCTTTTTATCAAATTTTACGGATAATTTTTTTTCGTTTAATTTTCTTTTCCGAGTTCTATTTCTCGTCATTGGGTGTCGTCTCGAGTGCTTGGAAATGGTTTCCTAGACTCTTTCGTTTGGATTAACAACTTATTTTGAGGATCGAGTCATTTTCACATTTTCATTTTTTTGACACTATTCACTTTTCGTCTTTTTCTCGGTTGTCACTTTGTTCGCACAACCTCACTTTTTGTGCTCTGAGTTGATTTCCAATTTCACTTATCTTCATTCTGTAATGACTCAGTCATTTCCTTCCTTTCCTTTTTCCTTAGAATTTTACGGATGAATTTTTTTCATTGAAATTTCTTTTCTGAGTTCAGTTTCTGGTCGCTTAGTGTCGTCTCGAGTGCTCGAAAATGATTTATGGGACTTTTTCCTTTGGATTGACAACTTTCTTTGAGGACCGAGTCATTTCCACAATTTTCATTTTTTGACACTATTCACTTTTTTGTCCTTATTCTTATTTCGTCCTTTTCCCTATTTCGTCTTTTCTCTGTTTGTCACTTTGTTGGCAAAACCTCACTTCTTGTCCTCGGAGTTGGTTTTTGACTTCACGTATCTTTATCGTGAGTGGTTTCCACGAAATACGTATCTTTACTTTTACAGGAAAGTACTCTGGTTGCTCCCGGTGTCCATAGGGGCATGGATGCATAATTCTTTGAAATTAATTTCTTTTCTTGGGGTGTTTTTTGTAAATATCTTTGAAGATATTTTATTTCAAGGGTATCTAAGAAAATATCTAAGATATTTTCATTCTGGGGCAGTTTTACAGTTAACCCTTTTTGTGGGGCCCATTGTGCAATTAATGAAAGTTGTTGCAAATTATCTTGTTTTGAGCCTGGATCCTCGTATGGGATTCATTTTCACTTTTTGTCGAGTCATAAACTCTTAGAAGTCCATTCTGGTCGATGTTTTCCAGTTTCAGGATTTTTGGCCCCAATTTGCGCCAAACTTGTTTGGGGCATAACTTTCTCTTCGGGACTCAGTTTTTGATGCCGTTTCTTCCATTATTCTTATTTTCTCATTTTGAATCTTTTTTGTTCATAGAGTTTTATCATTTGAGTGCGTTTGCTCAAATTTCACTTTTCCGGACCCGGCGGGGCTCGTTCGGGGCACTTTCTGAGATTCTATAAAAGGGGGATGAGATATTTTATTTTTTCATCTTCCCCACTCTCTTGCACGACCTGAAGCTTCCATGGTAGCCCAAGGGAGGCTGCCACCTTCTCTCTCCTCATTTGAACTTCATTTCTTTGTCAGAACATAGTAGGGCCTTTGCGTTTTGTGTTCGTGTTGACTACGCGCTTCTTTCACCCTTATTAGAACCCGTTTTTGGCCAAATTTTGAGTTCGGATTTGAAGTCAAGTTGTGATTTTGATGGGGCTTCTTGTGGGTTCATGTAGATCGTGTTGTCCTCGACAAAACCCTTCGGTATCGTCGGATTCGGAGCACTTTTTTTTTTGGTGGGCTTTTGAGATTTTCATCTCAAATTGAGGTAGGAGATGTCTTAGGTTTATATTATTGTTGTATTAATTGTTTTATAAGCATATACAACTTGTGAGTATGCCTTGTTCAAGTTTTTAGAATTTTATTTATTTATTTTCTTTGTTTAGGATTTAATTATAATAATGATATATAGTTTAGAATTAAATTGTGGTATGCTAGTAAATTAGGCCTTGGTGAGTTGTGTAACATATATTAAATTTGGAGCATTTGAGTAAGAATTGCAAAACTTATTTAATATTTATCTTTTGTGAAAGATTAATTCACATAGTTGTATCAAGCATGAAACCAACTTGTAATGTTATATTAAAGTAGGCCTTGGTGAGTTCTTTAACATTTATTAAATTGAGGACATTTGGATATGTTTGAAAATCTAGAGAAAAATTAATTAATGAGCTTAATTAATTTTATTTTAAGTGTGTTGGTCACTTAAATTGATATTGGAGGTAATAGGTTAATAATCCCTTGAAATGTAGTCTATTTAATCACTTTGTGAGCATGTTACTAATTTGATGTAGAATTAGTATTTGAGACCTCTTGAAATGGTAATTGGACTTAGCATGATATAGAACATCATTGACTTGCATAGCTTGTTTAAATATATCTTGTGTAGGTGTATAGCTTGTTAGAATATTACAATTGTTTACCTTAGAAGCTAGTTACTAAATTGAGACTTATTTAGTACTTGTGGCTTAGTGTGGTAATGTGGTTCAATTATTGTAAAATATTCTTGTTTTGGTGCATAAATTGCATGTTGGAGGCTTGACATGTCATTTGCTATCTAGACTTGAATTATAGGACATGGTTTGTGTGGATTCAACCTTATTTGTGCATGAAAGATGGTTTTATACATTAGTGGATTTGGTATAAGTTTGGTCTTATTGATTTTTGTATAAGTTTTGGACTTATTGATTTTGGAAAGCTTGTAAGGACATATTTCATGTGATGGCTAGGGTTTGGCTCTAGTGCAGAGACAAGAGTCTTCTAAGTCATAAGTGCGCACTAGGTAGTACCTTGTGGGTCGTAATTGCCCGAAATAACTTATGCGTGTGCGCACTAGGTAGTGCCTTGTGGGTCATAATTACCCGAAAACACTTGCTTGGTCTAGTGACCACATGTCCTAGTCTTTCTACTTTGATTTCGCATTCAATTTCAAGTTATTAATCATGGATTACTTGTAACTTGAGAATTGGTGTTTGCCTATGTATTTTGATCTCATTTAGTATACTTGGAACTATATACTTGAACTTGTATCCTTGTTGATGTATCTAAACTCTATCTAGTGTATTTACGCTTAGTATACTTGTCTTATGTGTGCGGATTTCATTTTTGTATACTTGTGCCATGTATACTTGTCTTGTGCGTGTGACGACCTGGTTTTTAGGCCAGCGTGTTCTATGATGAACCGAAGGTTGATTCGATAACGGATCCAAATGCGGAAGCAAAAATAGAAAACAAGACTCTAAGAATTCAAAGTGACCTTCCATGAGGTCGTGAAACTCAATAAGAACTAATGCGGGAACGAATGATCAGAAAAAGACCGAACAGGCCCCCAAGGGCAAAATGGACATTTCTGAAAACTGTAGATTCGGGCGCCACTGAGCACACCGCTGGAAGGACAACGAAAAACTAATCAAGATGGATTCAAGAATCGCATGATTCGGAGTCCAGACGAAGGAGAAACGGCATGACGAAGAAAAAGAGCACTTAAGGCAAAAAGGGTAAACTGGTAATTATCTAAGAAGAACCGGGTGCAATCGAGTACACCGTTGGAAAGACAGCGAAAAATTAGTTAAGTTTAAAAAAAAATTCACTTAAATCGGAGTCCAGACGAAGGAGAAAAGCCCAAAAGAAGAATTGACGTCGCGGCGGCCCAACGAGGGGCCATGACAGCCCCATGCGCACGCCCATGCACGCGCTGATTGCACCATGGCTGGCAGCAGCAGCCCAAAAGCTGCTATGGGGTTATTTTCCAGAAAAATCTAGATCAGAGGCTGAATTTAGAGGCCTAGATGAATTTTTTTGCAAAAACACAAAGAAGAAACCCCCCTCAAAATTGAGTTTTCTATGTGACTCACAAGGAAAATAAAAAAAAAAACTGACTGTAAAATGCCCAAAATGCCCTCCCAAGAAAACTGGTCTAAAGGGTCCAAAAAGCTGCTAAATTTAAAAACTGAGAGCTGAACTTTGGATGCGATTTCCGATGTAAAGATGACATTTTCTGGAAAAACACGGAAAAGAAACCCCCTCTAAAATCATGTTTTCTATTCAACCATGTTAAAAGAAGAAAATGAAACCACCGTGAAAGGTCCATAATACCCCTAGATCAGAATATGCAAAAAAAATGCGAAATGAATTCACAAGAGGCTTAAAACACAAACGATAAGGTTTTGCCCGGAAACGACCATGCACGCAAACGTAACTTACCTATTTGGACGTGCTACAATGGTCCACGACTTAAATATACCACCGATACAAAATCTGACCCCCCAATGGTCAAAAAGGCAAAAATGAAACTTCGAATGAAAACTTGGAATCCAAAAATACAAAACGGGGTCAAATGACCATTTAGCCCTTGGCCACACTTCATACAAGATTAATAAGACCTTATGAAAGAGTGAGAATGGAATTCCCACACCCGATGCAACTATGGTGAAGCAATGACTTGCGATTTTTCAAGATTTTCACAATATTTCATGAAGTTAAAAAGTACATAGAATACAATATGATGGTTATTGGCCTCCGGCCTCATCTCATAAATATCAAATACATTAAAAGGAGTGTACTTAAGTACACATTACATACATGTAATCAAATATACATATTTTGACATATAAGTCTACAAAATGACATTTCATGCTAACATTTGCGTGAAATGGAAACTTGAAAGCTACACGACATCTAAGGAATGCTAAGCTTCACGAACCAAGTCTTCGTACCTGAAATATGCCCCAGTATCATAGGGGTGAGTAACATGAAGCTACTCGTAGGAGATGAGCATGCATCAACCTAGCATTTTACAAATTTATCACCTTAAGGTGAAACATGTTAAAGGGGCTCATGCCACCTAACGTCTCTGTCCAAGTGAGACTCGGGGAGCATCCTAAGCTACCTTAGAGTCTAAGCAACAAGAATCATGATATACATACGTGTATGAAACGAATCATGGTTGGGATAATCCAAAGAACACGACAAGAAGAATGCTTGAGCATAGATTAACATGAATTGCATTTTCAATACAATTGAACTAGGTCTAAAGTAATCCATACAACATGACAAAAGCATATTTGAATACAAGTTAACAAAAATCACATTATCCATGCAATTCAACAACAAAAGAGTATGTTATACAATGCAACAAGGTTTAAGTTCTCAAAGCCATCAACTTAGAATCTAAAGCACAAAATAACAGTAGTGGTATATGCCACCTAACATCTATGTTATAAATGAATTAATAGGATCAATCCTAAGCTTTATTAGAACGTCAAAACACGATTTTCAATATCGATGCAATTTAACCAACATTGGAACTTCTAATACAAAGCATAAAGCACAATTTCGCAAAGTTAACATCCTGTAACTTAAAATGGAACGACAAATAAGAAACAACAAGTTACAACATCATCTAGTTATTAACTTGAAAATGAAATGTGAAATCAAACAAAGTGGATACTCGGACATCACGCCGGATCAGACCGACAACATAGTTACTTTAGGGTTACTAGCTCATGGGTAACCTCCCTACGTGCACACTAGACCATATAGAGGGACTATCCCCCGTACTAGAACCACGTCCTAGCCATAGTCAAACAACGACATCCCCAAGTTTTCAAAATCAATAAGTTGTGCAACAATGCATATATCAATAGGAATATGCAAGATAATCAACTATCTACCAAGCACAACCAAATTTGGAAACCTATACAATACATGCTCTAAGTCCACAACTAATATGATGTGATGAATGTCGAATCTTCAGTGTAAGATTCGTTACACGCTATGCATGAATGATGTTAAATACGAAGTGTGCAAATCATTACACAAGGCAACAATATATTCAATAAGAAAAACATATTCCCATGAGTACAAACATAGCAACTATGTAATCCAATGTTCAAAACATAACCAAATGAATATACAACAAGTCTAAGTCCATGATTTGAATATAGAAACCACTTCTAAAACACAACTAGATCATGGAGCAAATTGATGGAATTTAAATAGATAAACACAATTAAATTCTCTAGATTTTCGATTCAATTTCAATTAACCTCAATTTAATACATGTTAAAGGGCATGGCAAGGTCATCACCTATATCCATTCTAAAACTCAATTAGGTTATTGGAACAATAAAGTAGAACTCTAATTAAATCATGCTAATTTAATTACCAAGGTTCTAAAGCAACTTCAACTGGTCCACAATTAATATATACTAGTAAACAAATCATGGCCAATACAAATATCAAGTTAAAATCTTAATTAAGCTAATGGGACCACAAAATAGATTTTAATTAATTCTTTTAATTAAAATCTCTAGATTTTCAAACTTAACCAAATGCTCTCAATTTAACATATCTTAGAGAACATGCCAAGGACTAATGTAATATCACATTACAAGCTTATTTTATGCAATTTACGACCATGCGAATTAAACTTTCACTAAATTTAAATATAAATTAAAAGTTGCAATTCTCATGTAATTAATCCCAATTTAATATATGTAAACAACTAAACCTAAGCTTAATTTTCTAGCATGCCACAATACAATTCCAAGTTGTATATCACCATGAGGATTAAATCTTAAACATAGAATTTAATTAAATAAAAGGTTTCAAAACCTAACCGAATATTCTAAATCAAATATATGTGAAGTTATATGGCATGTCAATCAAGAATATCAAGTCGGAATTTAAATAGAGTGAATAGTGCACTCGAGGTAAATTAATTAATCAAATTAATTAATAATTACTAATTTTCAAAACACCTACAATTACTTTCAAATTCGACTATGTTGAAGAGCATGCTAAGGCCTAATTTAATATGCTAACACATATTGATTTCAAGCTAGTTAAGGCCATGTGAATTAATCTTTCACCTAAGATACATATTAAATAAAATCTTTAATACTTATTCAAATGTTCCAATTTTAATACATGATAACGAGCATATCAAGGGGCAATATAAAATCATGCTACATGTTTAAATCAAGTCATGAGCAACCGGGAAAATTAGATCCTGTACAAGAAAAATAAATAATAAAATCTCTAGATTTTATATTTAATCTTGCAAACAAGTAGTATAAGCATCACAAGCATGCTATATAACAAGAATTTAAACCTAGAACATCCCCTAACTCAATTTGAGATGAAAATCTCAAAAGCCATCAAAATGGAACGGCTCCGAATTCGACGAAACTACTAGGTTTTGTCGGGGACAACGCCGTGAACATAACCCCCATCAAAGCCCCATCAAAATCATAACTTTACCTCAAAACCAAACTCAAGAAATGGTCAAAACTGAATTCTAATAAGGGGGAAAGGTAGAGCACGGCGAGGGGAACAACAAACGTTAAGGCCGAAGACTTTCCATCAAGGAAAAGTGAACCAAAAGAGGAGAGAGAAGATGGCAGCACCCTTTGGGCTGCCATGGGAGCTCTAGATCGTGCATGAAGAGGGGAGAAGATGAAAAATGAAATATCTCACCCCCCTTTTATAGAAATCTCAAAAAGTGCCCCGAACGGGCCCCGTCGGGTCCGAAAAAGTAAAATTTGAGTAGACATGCTCAAATGGCAAAACCTTGTGAATGAAAAAGATTCAAAATGATAAAATATGAACAACCGAAGAAACGGCGTCGAAAATTGAGTCCCGAGCAGAAAGTTATGCCCAAAACAAGTTTGGCGCAAACTAGAGCCAAAAACCCTGAAACTGGAAAATATCGACCAGGAGGAAATTCCAAGAGTACACAACTCGACAAAATGTGAAAATGAATCCTGTACGAGGATCCAGGCTCAAAATAAGACATTTTGCAATAACTTTCATTAACTGCACAATGACCCCTCCAAAAAGTGAAAACTGCACTTATGGCCCAGAATGAAAATATCTTCCTAAAATATTTTCTTAAAAACCCCTAAAATAAAATATCTTCAAAAGATATTTACGAAAAACACCCCAAGAAAAGAAAATAATTTTAAAGAACTTTGCATCCATGCCCCTATGGACACCGGGAGCAACCAGAGTACTTTCTTGCAAAAGTAAAGATACGTATTTCGAGGAAACCACTCAAGATGAAGGCACGTGAAGTCAAAAACCAACTCCAAGCATGAGAAGTGAGGTTGTACCAACAATGTGACAAATAGGGAAAAGACAGAATAGGGAAAAGGAAGAAATAGCGCGTAGTATCCAAAAACGAAAAATGCGAAAATGACTCGGTCCTCAAAGGAAGTTGTCAATTCACATGAAAGAGTCTCAAAAACCAATTCTGAGCACACGAGATGACACTAAGCGACATGAAACAGAGCTCAGAAAAGAAAATTAAACGAAAAAAATTCATTTGTAAAATTTCGGGAAAAAAGAAAGGAAGGCAAATGACCGGGTCGTTACAATGCGTATGTGTTTAGCTTAGTATACTTGTGTTTGTATACTTGATTTATGAGTACTCTATACATATATCTTATACTTGTGTATGTATGCTAAATATTGCTTATCCCGTTTAACATGATTTAGGATACTTGTGAGCATGTGTACTTGAATGTCGTGTATCATGTTTTAATACGGTTTAGTGTACTTGAGCATGTATAATTGTATGACGTAGTTCATTTCAATTGCATGAGTAGCTTAGGATGATCCCTGAGTCTCACCTTGACATAGACGTTAGGTGGCATGAGCCCCTCTAACATATTTCACCTTAAGGTGATAGAATTGTAAAATGCTAGGTCGTTGCATGTTCATCTCGTACGAGTAGCTTTATGTTACTCACCCACGTAGTGGGGACATTTTTCAAGTACCAGGATCAAGATTCGGGATTCACATCATGCTTGGATGATTTGTAGACTTGAAGTTCTCATTTCTTGTAAATGTTGGCTTGAAATGCCATTTATAGCTTTATATGTCAAAATGTGTAAATTTGATTCTATTTTTGTAATGTGTATATAAGTACACTCTATGCAATGTATTTGACATGTATGAGATGAGACCGGAGGTCAATGACATGTATCTTGTATTCTATACAACTTTAACTTTATGAAATATTATGAAAATATTAAAAAATGCTACGTCATTACTTCATAACTTTTGCATCGGGTGTGGGAATTCCATTCTTATTCTTTCATAGGGTCTTAAAAATCATGTTTGAAGTGTGGCCAAGGGCCAAACAGTAATTTGAAATCATTTGTCAATTTTGGTTTCCATATTTTCAATTTCAATTTCATTTTCGCCTTTTTGGCCGTTGGGGGGTCGAATTTTGACTCGGCCATTTTCGGGAGCCGTGGACCATTCCCGCGCACTCAAAATCACCATTTACGTCTATGTGGATGATCCTTTCTGGGAAAAACCCTTTCCTTTGTGATTTGAGCCTCCTATGGAACCATTTTTCAATTTTGTTGCATAATCTGTTCTAGGGGCATTATAGACTTTTCACATCAGTTTTATTTTCTTCTTTCGACATGGTCGCTTAGAAAACGTGATTTTAGGGGGGTTTCTTCTTCATGTTTTTCCAAAAAACATCGTCTTGGTACCGGAAATCCCTCGTGAAGTTTCAGCTTCCAGTTTCATTTTAGCAGCTTTTTAGCTCTTTTGACCAGATTTCTTGGGAGGGCATTTTGGCCATTTTGCAGTGAGTTTTTTTTTTAATTCTCTCTCAAGTCATGTAGAAAACTCAATTTTGAGGGGGGTTTCTTCTTTGTGTTTTTGCAAAAAAATTCATCCAGGCCTCCAAATTCAGCCTCTGTTCTGGAATTTTCTAAAAAAAACCACACAACAGCTTTATGGGCTGCTGCTAGCCATGGTGCACCCACCGCGCGCGCGGCATGCATGGGCATGGGCATGCGCATGGGGCTGTCATCGCCCCTCGTCGGGCCGTCGCGACGTCAATTCTTCTTTTGGGCTTTTCTCTTTCGTCTAGACTCCAATTCAAGTGAATTTTTTTTTGAACTTGATTAATTTTTTGTCGTCTATCCAACGGTGTGCTCGGTTACACACGGATATTTTTGGATAATTACCAGTTTGCCCCTAAAGCTTTAAGTGTCCATTTTTTGTCCTCATGCCGTTTCTCCTTCGTCCGGACTCCGATTCATGCGATTCTTAAGTCCATCTTAATTAGTTTTTTGTTGTCCTTCCAGCGGTGTGCTGGGTGGCACCCGAGTCCACAGTGTTCATAAATGACTATTTTGCCCCTGGGGGCTTATTTGTCATATTTTTGATCTTTTGCTTCTGCATCAGTTCTTGTTGAGTTCCACGACCTCATGGAAGGTTACTTTGACTTCTTAGAGTCTTATTTTCTGTTTTCGCTTCCGTTATCGGGTCAATCTTCGGTTCATCACAGGACACGCTGGTCTAAAAACCAGGGCCGTCACATATTCTATGTGGTTTCCATGAAGTATGTATCTTTACTTTTATAAGAAAGTGTTATGGTTGCTCCCGGTGTCCATAGGAGCATGGATGCACAGTTCAAAACTTTTTCTTTTCTTGGGGTGTTTTTCATAAATATCTTTTGAAGATATTTTATTTTAAGGGTTTTCAAAAAAATATCTCTGACTTCAAGACTTGATATCTTTGCCATCCGGACTCCGAATCAAGTGATTCTTAAGTCCATCTTTGTTAATTTTTCGTTGTCTTTCTAACGGTGTGCTCGGTTGCACTTAGATATTCCTAGATAATTACTAGTTTACCCTTTTAGCCTTAAGTGCTCATTTTTCTTTGTCTTGCCATTTCTCCTTCGTTCGAACTCCGAATCATGAGATTATTGAGTCCATCTTGATTAGTTTGTCATTATCTTTCCAGCGGTGTGCTCGGTGGCACCCGAGTCTATATTTGCAGAAATAACTATTTGCCCCTAGGGGCTTAATTGTTATTCTTCCGATCTCTTGCTTCTGCATTTTATTCCCTTGGGTTCCGTGACCTCATGGAAGGTTATCTTAGGGTCTTAGAGGTGTGTTGTGCCTTGGGAGACCGTTGTCTTATTTCTTGCTTCCGCATTCTGGATCCGCTTCGGGTTATCACAGGACACACTGGGTTGAAAAATCTAGGGTCGTCACACTTAAGGCCCAGTCAACCATTTGTTTAGGGTTAGTTTTTCATTATTTTAATAGTTAGTTTTTTATTATTTATTATTAAGTTTTATTTTGTAATCGATATTACGATCTCTCTGGTAAACACGTGAAAGAGGAAAAACAGAAGAATGGGCTAGGGTTTAGAAGAAGAAGCTCAGAGATGATGAAACAGAAGATGAAGATTGTTCCGTCTTCGAATCCGTCAATCATAAGTGGCTGATTCTTCTACTTAGGGTTGGATAAACCCTAAGCATGTAACCTAACTTCTCTCTCTTTTTACTTTTTGGGGATTTAATTGTATAATTGATGTATAGTCTTGAATAATATAATTTAATTCTTTCATTTGACTATCTATGTCAATATCATGTTGCCTTATGTGTGTTTGATTGGTAATCAAGTTCTACACTTGAATTCTTTGTTAATTGATTCTTGTGATGGCTATGCGTGGTGTTAATTAGACGTAATTGTGTTTTGATTTGATGGAATTTGCTTCTACTAGAGGGATTGTACTACGCAGTTAATTTAATTAGGTTAAATTTTTGTTGAATTTAGTTAATTTCAGGCTTAATTAGTTTAAGTGCACTTGCATTCATAGGTAAGTAGACAATCTATTCTTGTGTTTGAAATCCATGGTTATTGTCACAATTGCAATATCTTTTAGATTAATGTGTGTTAAAATTGCAACTTGAATTGATAAATCATACTTTAAATTGGTGAATTGCACTACACTTAGTTTAATTGTCGTTAAGTAGTTGATTCATGCTTGAAATTGATGGTTTACACTTTTTGTTGCAGTTGTTAGCCACATTTCGATTACACATTATTATTTCCCTAATTAGTTGAAAGTTAGTGAGTTAAAGAATGTGCTTAGTGGTGAATCCTATACCCTAAGTCTCTTTCTAATATTTTAAACTCCATTATTTTATTACAGTCATTTAAGTTAAATTAGTTTTAATTGTTACCCAAGATTTGACTCTAGAGGGGGAGGGGGGGTGAATAGAGTCAATGGCCAATTTTCGCAAATTATAGAAATAAAATTTCTAATAAACAATATAACTAATTATGCAATAATCAAGATATGAAAGTAATCAATTTAGCATAATTATAAAAGAGATAAGGGAAGAGAAATTGTAAATAATAACACAGCGATTTTTGCGAGGTTCGGAAACTCCTACTCCTCGGCTCAAGATCCCTCTTAAGACTTCCCAAATTCCTTAGAGCTTCTCCTTAATGGTGGAGAGCAAACCTTCAATTGAAGCAAAACCTTGCATCTCTTTCTTGCTAGGAGAACACCGTTCTCCTGGGCTTTCTTTTGGGTCACACCAACCCTTTACAATAACTTATAATAGAAATGAAGTGTACAATGAATCTCTCAAGGATAGTAGTAGAATTTTTTAGCTCACAACTAGAGTATTGATGAATATAAATGAGGCTCAAACTCTATGAATGAAATGAATGAGAGAAGATGAAATATGTGAAGAAAATAAGCTCCTATGAATTCAATAGAATCTCTCAAGTGTATAATAGAGCAAAAACTCTATGAAGATTAAAACAAGAGCAAAAGCCTTTTTAATCTTTACTGGAATCTCTCAAGATAGAATAAAAGTGAAATGAGAGAGATGAAGAGAAGATGAGAACAAAAGCTCTCTTTGCAATGTAATATAATGTCTCTCAAATAGTGTTTTTTGTTAGCAGATAACTCCTCTGTATATATATAAAATCGTAGCTCAATATAGCTGTTAGAAGTGGTTGGAGGAATTAAATGCAGAAAATTGCCGTTGTAATTCAAATCCCTCAAAGGAGCCGACTCTAATAAAGAGTAGAGGAGGCTCCAATATTGAATGGAGCAGGCTCCAATAAAGAGTAGAGGAGGCTCTAATAAAGAGTAGAGCAGGCTCTACTTCAAGTTGAGCAGGCTCCCAAAATGGGAGGCGGCTCCTTTCAAGAAAAGATGTTCTACGAACCAAAATTAGCTACTGGAGTGCAAAGAGCCGGCTCAACTCTTTATGGAGGTGGCTCCATTTGCCTTGAGAGAGCTGGCTCTATTTCTTATAAAGGCGGCTCTTTCTTCATGAAGGCTGCTCCTAATTTTGGATTGGACAGAAAATAGCATGACTTCAAATGGACATAACTTAGTACATTTAACTCCAAATGAGGTGAAATTTGAGTCTAAATTTATTGCCTTGAAGTTAGATTTCTAATGCCATTAGCCTTACTCAAAATTTCCAACCACAGAAATAGTTATGGGTATTTTAGTGCAGCTGATGCCCATATCTCATTCAATTCAAATCATTTTTAGGCGAAATTTGAGTCTAAACTCAAGGGCTCGAAGTCAGCTTTCCAATGCCACTAGCCTTACTTAAAAATTCCAACTAAAAAAAATAGTTATAGCAGTTTTAGTAAAGGCTGGTCTGGAAATTTTCTGGGATGAAAAATGCTTCTTATGAAATATCCATCTTTCTAGCACTTAGGACTTTGATGAAGGGTTCGATTTAGTTCAAGTCCTATTTCTAAGAGTTTAGGGATATATAAAGATGATAAATTTCAAGTGCATTGTGTCCTAGAGTCATTTACCAATTTATGGTAACAAAGGCTTTAAAGATGAAATATTAAGTTCAATGCTTTTTCCTTTTCTTTCTAGAGACAAAAATTAATGTGCATAGTCCTAGCATTTCTAGCTTAAGTTGTGAGTTCTTTCAAAGCTTATGTAAGCTTGAACTAACTCATTCTTAGCAAAGACTTCATATGTTAAATATATATGTATTGAAGTTTATAGTCTATTGCTAATGATGTAGGAGCATATAAATGATGTATGATATGCATGGTCCTATAGAGATGAGCTTCAAATGTATTCATAAAGACTTTGATATTGAATCCTAAACACTTACCATCCTATCTACCCCTTTCTTTATGCTTTGTCCATGATCTTTAGGCTTTGAGGTATTCTTGCTTTCTTCCTTCCTTTGAGTTGATTTCTTGCTCATTGTAGTCCAAGCTATCTTTGGACGGACATTGCATTTTGTTCCTTGCAACTTCAACTCTTATTTGTATCAATTTCTTTCATTGATGTGATCTTGAATAATGGAATACTTTGAATGATCTTTAGTGCTTCATTAAGGTCATTCTTTGAATGTGAATAATCTATATAACACTCAATGTAAACATTAGTCCTTAAACACCATTAATAGTTTGTTATCATCAAAACACCTAGATTGTCATAGGATGAAATCCTTAAGGTCAACAATCTCCCCCTTTTTGATGATGACAAAACATTGATGTGTTCATAAGCAAGTGGAGTGGCATTTGAAAAATACTCCCCCTATCAAAATGCATTCATTGAACATAATGTTATAAAACAACATGCTTTTTATATCATAAATCATTTTAGACATAAACATGCATTTAAGATCATTTCACACATCACATATCTCTCCCCCTTTGTCATCTCAAAAAGGTAGAAGGCCTAGACAACTTCATTGAGCATTTATCGTTCAGCATAGTGAAGTAGTTGAAATAAAGAATTGGAAATAGTATTAATGACTATCATGTGCTTTGGAATGACATATGTAAGCAATTATATCATAAAAAACTAATTTCATTGATAGCAAGAGTTCAGTAGATTATTAAGATTCATGGCATATACAAAAGTATACATAAGGAATAATAATAAAAAAATGAAAGCATGGATTAGAATAAGCCAAAAAGCAAACAACCTTTGTATTGGCAAATCTAAGAACTTAAGCGTGCTTTAATCCAAATATAAATTTTCCTTTTGATATTTTCAAGAAAGAGGGAAAAAAAAATCTCAAAGTTATCAAAGCTTATAAGAATGGAATATAATGACCAAAAAGTCATTTTAAGGCATGTTTTGACAATATACAAGATAAATCAATTAAGCTAAGCAAATCATGCAATATTCCTTCACAAGAGATTACAAATAATCTCCCCCTAGCAACATGCTTCCATTTACATCATATATCATTCAATGATTATGCAACTAATGAAACAATGAAGTAATGATAGGTAAAGTATGCTTTAAGATATATCATGAAGTAAGTCATACTCAAAGGCCCCCAATTCATTAATGGATATGATAAAATGGATCATTTGAAGTTCGTGGGTTTCCCAAAGCTAGCAAATCATGAAAACAAGTGTGAGATGTTACAACCAAGATTTGCAAATGTAAGTATGTGCATAATATATCTTATGATACTAACACATCTCATTTTCTCAAGTCCATATAAACATTTTCAAGTTCGAAAACCTCATTTTATATATACAAGAAGTGATACCAATAAAATATAGATAAGCAATTAAAATCATAAAAGCATATAAATTCAGTAGAACCTTGCAGAAGGCATCGGCCCGTGTTGAGGCATTTATTTGTTTTAAGTGCATTGATATTATTGAGGAGTTTGGGAACATCGTATTTGGAGGTTAAAAATTGAAGTGTTGGTATGTTGACTTATGCTAGTGCATGTATGGTCGTAGATCACTTAATCGTCCTCTTGCTCCTGTAAATTAAAATCTCGAAGTTTTCCTTCGGCGTTTAAGAGGTAAGACTAAGGATAGTCATCTTAATTTTCTAACTTTTGATCTTTTATCACCTATAATGGAAGACCCAAGAGATCTAATTGAAGATCCCATTGAAGATCTTGGTCATGTGGATCATAATGGTGTGCACCACCCACCACAAGTTTATATTATAGATCCTCAAGGTGTGCATCCACCCTTAGGAATGCCACGACCAGTTAATCCTGTGGTACAACAACCTAATCTAGGGATGCCAAGGCCAAATGTTGTTTCCCCAATTGGTGAGCAACAACAACAATATATTCAAATGGCATACCATCATCAAGGTCAAATGCCACTGTGAAAATCACAGATGTTCAGGAAGAAGTCCTTAAAATGAAGTTTTTCCCTTTCACTCTTCGGGATAAAGCCAAATATTGGTTTAACAACTTGGGGCCAAATACAATCACCTCTTGGGCACAATTGCAACAAGATTTCCTAAAGAAGTATTACCTCGCAAGTCAAACCGGTTCAATGAGAACTTCTATTCGTGAATTTAAATAAGAAGAAGGGGAACCCCTTCCTGAAGCATAGGAACGTTTGAATGACTTGCTACGGAAATGTCCACATTATGACATTCCTAAGTGGTAATTAGTTCAATGTTTCTTTTCAAGTTTATCCAATGATAATAAGGGCATTGTTGATGCTTCCTGTGGCGGAAGCTACATAGAAAGAAATGAAGATCAAATTTGGCATCTCTTTGAAAAAATGAGTGAAAACTCAATGCATAGGTCTTCATCTTCTAGGGGGGTCGCTTAGCAAATATGGGAGGAAAGAAAGCTCTATGTCAAATAGTCACTTCCATGGAAATTGCAACTGAGGTCAAAAATCTTACTCAAAGGTTTGATACATTCCTTTTGAATCAAGGACTGGCAATTCAATCTTATCCTCATAATTCTAGTGAAATGTGCATGACTTGTTCTAGTTACACTCACCATACTTCAAATTTCCCTCTTGGAAAAATCATACCGATTGAGTCTCAAGAACAAGCAAATGCAGCTTTCATTCATTAAGGGAATGACCCTTATTCTAATACTTACAATCCGGGGTGGAAAAATCATCCAAACTTTGCATGGAGAAATCAAGGCGACGGTGCGAACCCTCATCAGAATGTTCCCCCACATCTCCAAAATCAAAATCAGAATTCTCAAGGTTACTGTCCCCCATTCTATCCTCAGAATGTGAATTAATACTCTCATCTTCAAACATCAAATTCTCAATCCTATTCTCATCCACAAGCATCAAATTCTCAATCTTACTTTAATCCAAATCAATCGCTTCCAAAGAGTCCCGCTTTTGAGGATAAGGTCTTGGAAGCCTTAGGTGATCTTCGAAAGGATAATCAATTGTTTCATTCTCACTCTCAATCAATTGCAAAGCTTGAAGCTCAAATTGGGCAAATAGCTAATTCTTTAAATGTGAGAGAGAAAGGTAAGTTGCCTAGTTAAACTGAGACCAATCCTAAAGGGCAATTTATGGTGCAAGCAAGTCCTTCATCAAGATTTTTTGGAAATGAGTAAGTTCAAGCAATTACTATTTTTAGGAGTGGTAGGAAAGTGGATAATAAGGTAGAGGTACCTAGTGAGGATAGTGAACTGAAGCAACCAAGTGGTGGCATCCGTCCCATTCAAAATCCTATTCCTTCTTCCTTGGATGCTAATGGTTCCAAAAAGGACATTCCATCATCTTCATCATCATCTCCTCAATTAATCTTCCTCTTCTAGATGCAATTAGGCAAATTCCACCATATGCAAAGTTCTTGAAGGACTTCTGCACACAAAAGAGGAAGAGCAAGGGAAGGGACCTTAAGAAAGTGCTTTTAACGGAACAAGTGAGTTCCATTATTCTGTCTAACACTCCTCCTAAGTTTAAGGATCCGGGTGCTCTAACCATTTCTTGTGTTATTGGAAACCAAGAGGTTTGTAGTGCTCTCCTTGATTAGGTGCAAGTATTAATCTCATTCCATACTCTGTTTACTTCTAATTAGGATTAGAGGACTTGAAGCCAACATTGGTAGTCATCCAACTAGCCGATAGATTAATTAAAAAACCAAGGGGAATTGTTGAGGACATCTTAATTAAGGTTAATAAATTTTATTTCCCAGTTGATTTTGTGGTACTTGATACTGAGCCAGTTCCTAATCTTACCAATCACATTCCAGTCATCCTAGGAAGACCATTTCTTGCCACTGCTAATGCCACCATTAATTGTAGATCCGACATTATAGACATCTCTTTTAGCAACATGATGGTTAAGCTTAATGTTTTCAATACGAGTCAACATCCCACAGATGAAGACGAGTGTTTCCTAGTGGATATTTTGGATGAAACCATAGAGGAGATTCTTCCCTCTATTCTATCTAAGGACTTTCTTGAGGCGTGCCTTTGTGAAATGTTTGAAAGTTGTGGTTTTGACACAGAAGGATCAATAAGTGAGGTGAATGCTTTGATGGACTCTGTGGCCACTTTGGATTTCTCACCTTGGAAAAGCAAGAAAGAACCTCTTCCTTCACTCTCCAGTACTCCACCAATTCCTTCTCTCATCTTTCCTCCTACTCTTAAGCTTAAGCCTCTTCCATCCAATCTCAAATACGCCTTCTTAGGGCCAAAAGAGACTCTTCTGGTTATTATTGCTTCAAATCTTGAAAATGACCAAGAGAATGATCTTTTGGAAGTGCTTAAAGCTAATAAAGAAGCCATTGGATGGAGTGTGGCTGACCTAAAAGGCATTTACCCTTCTATTTGTATGCATCACATACACATGGAAGAGGATGAAAAGCCATTTAGGGATGCTCAAAGGTGTTTGAACCCAAATATGAAGGAAGTTGTTAATAAGGAAGTTATGAAACTTCTAGATGTGGGAATCATTTATCCTATCTTTGATTCCAAGTGGGTTAGTCCAACTCAAGTGGTTCCTAAAAAGTCAGGAATCATAGTTGTTGAAAATGCTAAAGGTGATCTCATCTCAAAACGCATCACCACTTTGTGGCGTGTTTACATAGATTACTAAAAGCTGACTTCCGCCACTAGGAAGGACCATTTTCCATTGCCCTTCATTGACCAAATCTTGAAAAGATTAGCTGGGCAACAATATTATTACTTCCTAGATGGTTAATCGGGGTACAATCAAGTGGACCTAGATCCATTGGATAAAGAAAAGACCACTTTCATATGTCCTTTCGGTACATTTGCTTATCGATGGATGCCCTTTGGATTGTGGAATGCTCCTGCCACTTTCCAAAGGTGTATGATGTCAATTTTTTCAGACATGGTGGAGAAATATTTAGAAGTGTTCATGGATGACTTCTAGGTTTTTGGGTCCTTATTTGATTTATGTCTCTAAAATCTCATAAAATGCTTCAAAGATGTCGTTAGACTAATCTTTTGTTAAGTTGGGAAAAGAGTTATTTCATGGTTCAAGAAGGAATCGTGCTTGGACATGTCATTTCTAAAAGAGGAATAGAAGTTGATAAAGCAAAAGTTGAGCTAATCTCCGAATTGTCTCCACCTATTACGGTGAGAGAAATCCGATCCTTTTTAGGTTATGCCAATTTCTATCGTCGATTCATCAAAGACTTTAGCAAAATTGCTAGACCCTTGTGCAATCTTTTTGCCAAGGAGATACCATTTGTCTTTGATGAAGCATGCCTAAATTCTTTTCATCAACTTTGTAATCTTCTATCATCCGCTCCCATCATGCAACCTCCAAATTGGTCATTACCATTTGAGATTATGTGTGATGTTTCTGACTTCACAATGGGTGCTGTTTTCGGGCAAAGGGTAGATAAGCTACCATGTGCTATATACTATGCGAGTAAGACTTTCTCAGGTGCCCAATTGAACTATTCTACCACCGAGAAAGAATTACTTGCCGTAGTATATGCCTTTGATAAATTTCAGTCATATCTCTTAGGATCCAAGGTAATTGTGTTTTTCAATCATGCCGCTCTTTGATATCTTTTAATGAAAAAGGAAACCAAACCTCGCTTGATAAGATGGATCCTACATCTTCAAGAATTTGACTTTGAAATCAAGGACAAAAAGGGCTCCAACAATGTCATTGCCGATCATCTTTCTAGATTGATGGTTGAATCTTCTCAAAGTCTTCCAATTCATGAATCATTTCCTGATGAAAAACTTTTTCAAATCTCAAATGGGATGTTGCCTTGGTTTGCTGACGTTGTTAACGTTGTTAACTATCTTGCAATCAGCAAACTTCCCATTGATTGGTTAAAATAAGAAAAGGACCGATTCTTAGCTTACATCTGGAAATACAATTGGGAAGATACCATTCTATTTTGTTATTGCCCAGATCAAATCATAAGGAGATGTGTGCCGAAAGTAAAGTTTTGAGCGTTCTTGTGTTTTGTCACACACTTACTTGTGGTGGGCATTTTAGTGGAAAAAAGACCGCTTTGAAGGTTCTTCAAAGTGGGCTCTTCTGGCCCACTATCCATCGAGATGCCTATAAATTTTGCAAGGTGTGTGTTCGGTGCCAAAAGTTGGGATCAATGTCAAAGAGAGACATGATGCCTTTAACTTCAGTCTTCGTGGTTGAAATCTTCGATGTATGGGCATAGATTTTATGGGACCATTCCCAATGTCTTATGGTTTTCAATACATTCTTGTTACTGTTGATTATGTGTTAAAGTGGGTTGAGGTTTGTGCTACCAGAATGAATGACCACTCCGTGGTAATTGCATTCGTCAAATTAAACATTTTTGCTCGTTTTGGTATGCCAAGGGCCATGATAAGTGATGGAGGAAAACATTTTTGCAATCAATTCTTGAAGCAACTTTTTTTTAAATACTATATCACACATAAAGTGGCCATTCCCTACCATCCCCAAACAAGTGGGCAAGTCGAGGTGTCAAATAGGGAAATCAAGCATATTTTTGAGAAAACTATCAACCCGATCTGAAAAGATTGGTCAAGGAAACTGAATGATGCTTTGTGGGCTTATCAGACAGCTCATAAGACTCTAATAGGCATGGCTCTATATAAACTTGTTTATGGGAAGCCTTGTCATCTTCCAACTGAGCTAGAACACAAAGCACTTTGGGCAATAAAAATGTTCAACTTTGATCTTGATAAGGTTGGAAAGGACTGTTTGCTCCAACTTAATGAGCTAGAGGAATTGAGAAATGATTCCTATGATAGTTCAAAAATTTACAATGTGAGGACTAAAGCATTTCATGATAAACATATTGTGAAAAAGTCCTTTGAGCCTTAGCAAAAGTATGGCTTTATAATTCAAGACTCAAATTCTTTCCTGGAAAGCTTAAAACCAAATGGGAAGGCCCTTATCTAATCATATCTGTCTCACCTCATGGGGCGGTTGAACTTCAAAATCTGAAAGATGAAAGGACCTTCAAGGTTAATGGTCAAAGGCTTAAACCATATGTTGACCTTAAGGATTTCATCCAATGACAATCTAGGTGTTTTGATGATAACAAACCATTAATGGTGTTTAAGGACTAATGTTTACATTGAGTGTTATATAGATTATTCACATTCAAAGAATGACCTCAATGAAGCACCAAAGATCATTCAAAGTATTCCATTACTCAAGATCACATAAAGGAAAGAAATGGATACAATGAAGACATGAAGTTGCAAGGAACAAAATGCAATGTCCAAAGGTAGCTTGGACTTCAATGAGCAAGAAAGCAACTCAAAGGAAGAAAGAAAGCAATACTACCTCAAGCCTAAACGATCATGGACAATGCATGAAGAAAAGGGGTAGATAGGATGGTGAGTGTTTTGGATTCAATGTCAAAGTATTTATGAATCCATTTGAAGCTCATCTCTATAGGATCATGCATATTATCATCATTCACATATTCCTATATCCTTAGTACTAGACTTTGCACTTCATTGATAGATATTGTCATATGAAGTCTTTGCTAAGAAAGGGTTAGTTCAAGCTTGTATAAGCTTTGAAAGAACTCACAACTTAAGCTAGAAATGCTAGGACCATGCACATTAATCATAAGATTTACTTTGGTGTCTAGAAAGAAAAGGAAAAGGCATTGAACTTAATATTTCATCTTTAAAGCCTTTGTTGTCATAATTTGGTAAATGACTCTAGGACACAATGCACTTGAAATTTATCATCTCCATATGTCCCTAGACTCTTAGAAATAGGTCTTGAACAAAATTGAATCATTCATCAAAGTCCTAGGTGCTAGAAAGATGGATATCTCAAAAGAAGCTATTTTCAGCCTAGAAAATTTCAGACCAGCTTGCACTAAAACTGCTATAACTATTTGTGTAGTTGGAATTTTTACACAAGGCCAGTGGCATTGGAAAGCTGACTTCGAGCACTTGAGTTTAGACTCAAATTTCACCTAAATTGGATTAAAAATGACTAAGATATGAGCTTCACAAAATACATGATTCTGCTCTGCGAAAATTCTGACCAGGTTGCACTTAAATAGCCATAACTTCTTCTGTGTTTGGAATTTTTGAGCAAGGCCAGTGGATTTAGAAAGCTGACTTCAAGGCAATAAATTTAGACTTAAATTTCACCTCATTTGGAGTTTCATGGACTGAGTTATGTCCATTTGAAGTCATGCCATTTTCTGTCAAAATCCAAAACAAGGTGTTGCCTCCATGAAAACTAAAGCAAGCACATTTTATTTATTGGAGCCGCCTCCCAATTATTGGAGCCGCCTCCCATTTATTGGAGCTGCCTCTCATTTTTATAGGAGCCGCCTCTTTGCACTCCAGTAGCCAAAACTTATGTCGTAGAATGCATTTCATGGATTGGAGCCGCCTCCCAGTTATTGGAGCCGCCTCCCATTTATTGGAGCCTCCTCCAATTTTTTGTAGAGCCGGCTCTTCTAAGATATTTGAATCTACAACGGCACTTTTCTGCATTTAAGTCTTCCAACTACTTCTAACAGACATATTAAGCTACGGCTGTCTATATAAGGAAGGCTCATTTTTGCTGAAGAAAACACTACCATTTTTTAGAGACATAATATTACATTTCAAGAGATCTTTTGTTCTCTCATCTTCTCTTCTCTCTCATTTCACTCTTATTCTATTTTGAGAGATTTAATTAAGCATTAAAAGGGCTTTTGCTCTTGCTTTAATCTTCATAGAGTTTTTTGCTCTATTATTCACTTGAGAGATTATAAAAGTTTACATTCCTCACTTATATCATCTTCTCTCATTCATATCATTTATAGAGTTTGAGCTTCACTTATATTCATATATATTCTAGTTGAGAGCTAAAGTTTGTACATCAATCTTTGAGAGATATTTCTTGTGAGCTTGCACTTGTATATCTATCTTGAGAGAGATTCAATCTTGTATTTCAATTACAATCTTTTCTACAAACTTGTAAGGGTTGGTGTGACCCAAAAGAAGCCTAGGAGAAGGGTGTTCTCCTAGCAAGGAAAAGAAGCAAGGTCTTGCTTCATGTAAAGGTTTGCTCTCCACCCGCAAGGAGAAGCTATATTGGATTGGGAAGTCTCAAGAGGGATCTTGAGCCGAGGAGTAGGAGTTTCCGAACCTCGCAAAAATCGCCGTGTTGTAGTTTGCAATTTCTCTTCCCTTATCTCTCTTATAATTATGCTTTAATTGCTTATTCCATATCTTGATCTCATATCTTGATTATTGCATAATTACTTAAATTGTTGAATAGAAATTGTATTTCTATATATTGCGAAAATTATCCATTGTTTGGCATTGACTCTATTCACCCCCCCTCTAGAGTCAATTCTTGGGCAACACCATACATTCATGGCTAAGCTTTTCAAAGAAATGTGGAATCTGCTCTCTTAGTGGATCCCATTTATTTCAAAGATTGAGAGCATTTCACGTCTCTCTAGCGACGTTAAACACTAGTTTTTCTGAGTTCCTACCTCGTTCCATGTAAAAAAAATAAAAAAATTATTTTATTCTATTTTTACATTTATGCATTCATAAATTCAACAATAAATAAATAAATAAAAATAAACAAAAATTTTCAAAGTAGCATTCCGTCTTGCTAGAGACGTTAAACTTAGCCATTTAATTTTTCATTTTGTAGGTTGTATATAAAATTGCCTTTTCCTTTGCATATTAAAAAAAAAAAAAAAAAATGTTTTTCCATTGTGCACTTCTACATAGTTCTGCATGTTTCAACTTTACAAAGGGTTTGATCTAATATCTCTTTATATCTTGTTATATATTGTTTTGGAATGTATGATTCTTATCCCATATTGATATTTGATGTGAGTTGCTAGTGTGGCTATTCCAGTGAGTTTTTGCATCCAAGTTTAAGTTTACCATGATAGCAAAAGTATATGAGTCTTTCCTAATGGATAATTGCCGAACTTCATAGACTTTTGCTATCACGGTATACTCTTTCCATTTAATTCATTGTTCTCATTGCACATTGAGGACAATATACAGTTTAAGTTTGGGGGTAAGGTCATCTTGATGCATTTTATTTTGAGTTGAGCTTTAAATGCATGATGAGATTTGAGATGTGGTGGCAATGATTTCGAATTTTTGAAGCATAGTGCCATTGAAAAACAAGTTGTTAGAGTCTAATACTTCTTGTATGCTCTAGGATGCTATTTAGAGGTAAATTTTTAATTTTTGATATCATGTTCGCTCTTGTGGTATACATCATCTTGTTGGTTGAAAATACTTTGAGAGTTGATTCTAGAATTCTACACTCGCACTTGTGCACACTAGCATTCAATTTATTGGGTACATGCTTAGTTGATTATTGTCTTGGTTTATCCCAATTAAGCTAGTATGCTTTGAAAGCTTTTATTCTTGATAAAATGACCTTGCAAAGAAAAGAAATAAAAACACTCACCAAAGGTGAGGAGCAAAAATAAAAATAAAAAAAAACTAAAAAAACTGCATTCTTTCAACATGTCAACTGATTAAAAAGAAAGACAAGGAAAGAATGTAGGATGTATGATTAGTTTGAGTTCGTAGCCTAGCCATTCTGAGTAATTACGCCTTGAGGAGTGTCTTTACACTTAATGCCCTAAGACCATTTGGTTCGGGAGTCGTTGGCTCAACGCTTGTTACATGGGGTTATTAGAGAGCTTAAGGAACTTGGACATTGCACATGGTCATACATATTAAAAAAAAAAAAAATGAAATCAATAAAAAATAAAAAAAAGAATGTTTGATTGAATAATAAGGTTCATTCAATGTCTTGAGGATTGGTACTATATCTGTATACTAGTTTGAGGGTAAGGCTATGCCATTACTTTGATTTGCTAGGATAACAACACATTTTGATGCCAGTCTACTAAAAAAGAATGATATAATTGATTCAATTTGCATGATTAATTGCTTGATGTGTGGAGGACCATTCTTGCTTATATGATGTTGAAATGTTGAGAATTGCTTAGAAATGACAGAAATTTGCATATTTGAAGTAGTCTACTTTCAACACTTGTTTGATATGTGTCGTTGCTTCTCAAGTAAGAAAGAGCTGTTGATATTTGTGGGTTCCATTTCTAAAAATCCTCACGAAACTTCACTCGTCCATTAGGGGTAACCTATTGGTTTAAAAGGCTTGTTGCATATACTAAATGCAACCGTAATCCCTACGAAAGTGGTGTTATATTTAATTGTTTTATTAGTTCATGGTTGTATATATGTTTATTTCATTTTCATACTGTAGTTCATTGCTAGGGACTAGCAATATCTAAGCTTGGGGGAGTGATTAGTGCTTAAATGTTGCACATTTCAGCACCTAAGCTAGGGTATTTTAGTCTTTGCACTTATCTTATTTTTATGTTTTAGTCCTAATTTATGTTTATGTGTATTTCAGGGCAATAAAGCTCAAAAGGGTTTAAATCAGTCCAATACTGCATTTTCGGAGATAAGCAGAAAGTTCCAGAACATTTAAGAAGAAATCAGAAAACAGATGCCAAGGGTGCAGCATAACACCTTGCGTCTGGACGCCATTTCTTGTGTCCGGACGCGAGCCTCCAGTACGTTGTGTCTGGATGCGAGACTCTAACACACTGCATCCGGACACTAAAAGCTGTGTCTAGACGCCAAGCTCCTGGCAGTAGACCAATTACAGGATTGACTTATTTTAAGGGTTACGGGATTAACTCTTTTAGGTTTATTTTGTAACCTATTTGGCTCTAATGGGCTTGTCACTTAAGGGCCCAGTCAACCATTTGTTTAGGGTTAGTTTTTCATTATTTTAATAATTAGTTTTTTATTATTTACTATTAAGTTTTATTCTGTAATCGATATTACGCTCTCTCTAGAAAACACGCGAAAGAGGAAAAACAGAAGAACGGGCTAGGGTTTAGAAGAAGAAGCTCAGAGATGATGAAGCAGATGATGGAGATTGGTCTGTCTTTGAATCCAAAAATCATGAGTGGGTGATTCTTCTACTTAGGTTTAGATAAACCCTAAGTATGTAACCTAATTTCTCTCTCTTTTTACTTTTTGGGGATTTAATTGTATAATTGAGGTGTAGTCTTGAATAATATAATTTAATTCTTTCATTTGATTATCTATGTCAATATCATGTTGTCTTATGTGTGTTTGATTGGTAATCAAGTTCTACACTTGAATTCTTTGTTAAATGATTCTTGTGATGGCTATGCATGGTGTTAATTAGATGTAATTATGTTTTGATTTGATGGAATTTGCTTCTACTAGATGGATTGTACTACACAGTTAATTTAATTAGGTTAAACTCTTGTTGAATTTAGTTAATTTCAGGCTTAATTAGTTTAATTCCCTTGCTATAAACTACGAATTGACAATCTTGCCCCTCAAAACAGAAAAGGTACTGTGCAGCTAAATATACATGCTGTAAGCTGAAATTTAGCTGCTGTTTGTGCTGCATTGTAGGGCCCTAGCTTAAATAACTTGTTTAAGTTTTAATTCAAGTGTGAACCATAATTTTAAAGCTATGAGAGCCTATGGTTGTTGAGGATTTGAAGCTTCTTGAGACAGTGTTTGGCTAAACTGAGTTTTAGGGTTTTTAACCTTAAAAATACCTATTATGTCCTTAAACTATAATATACCTTGCTATGCTAATTGTGTTTATGATGTGAGCAAGAGTATATTGCCTATTGAAGACTGGGGGAGTGAAGATTGAGATGTCTCTAAGGCCAAATTATAAAGTTGCCCTTGAAAGCTTGAAAGCTAGGGTTTGGTGTGATTAAGGTTGTTTGTGAGTGATCATTGGTGTACCTTGCTATATAAATTGTTCTCAACATTTAAGTAAGTGTAGTTTGTTAACATAAGACTATGGGAGCAAGTTATAGACCTGAACTGAAGCTACATTGTGAAGAGACTATTCTAATATTGTTTTTGGGGTGTTAAGGCCTTTGTGAAGTGAAAGTGTTATACCTTGCTCCAATCATTGTGAAACCTATTGAGCAAAGTTATTTGAAGATATTAAGGCTGTGAGTGACTAGTGCAGGTCAGTTCTAAAGCTGTAAAATGAAGTTACTTCTTTACCCTTGGTTTTAGGGTTTTGTTTTATTGTGCATCAAAACTACTGTACCTTGCTGATTTCATTGTGGAAGGCATTTTTGCAAGTGTATATTGGTTATACAGAGCTATAGAAGTCCATTGTAGGTCATTCTTGGAGCTGCATTGTGAAGTTACTTCATTACCCTTGAATTTAAGGTTTTAGCCTTTTGGAAGCTATCATTGCTCTACCTTACTTATCCGCTTGAGTATTCCATACAAGCAAGTGTATTTGAGTTATTCAAGGCTGTGGGAACCTAGTTTGATCATCAAGTGAAGCTGCAGTGTGTATTGACAATTCTACCCTTCTTGTTGCAGTGAAGTGAAACTAGGGTTTCTTGTGATGTGTGGTACTTAAGGCTGTGTATTCATTCTTATTTTGTGTTGTAGCTTAAGTATATTGTACTTGGTGTGTTGACACCTCTATTCATTGTTGATTAAGCTATTGAGAGCTTTGTGTGTCCAAGCAGAGGAGTTGTGGACTGGGGGAGTGCCTGTGTGCACATTGTTTGATCTTATGTGTGTGTAGAGGCTGTGAAAGTCAGTGTCCTAGTGAGTTCAAGGTGGTTAGAAAGTGGGGCAGCTGACTGAGTAACTATTTGCATGCAGTAAGTGAAAATGGTAAGCTAGTGTGTGTGGATTGGTTGTGAAAGCTAGTATCTATTCTTGTACTAGAGTGTGTATAGTGAGTGGGATAGCTGAGTGTGTAACAAGGTTCATACTACTAGTGGAGGCATTTATTGGCTAAGGCCAAGAACCAAGTTTTTTCCTATTGATAGGGTTTCCTTGTATATCTTATGTCCATTTGATTTACTTGATTACAATGGTTCTACCTTCCATATATGTATGTTGTTCTTAAGTGAAAAAGAGAGAAAGTACCCAGGACCAATTCAACCCCACCTTCTTGGTCCAACATATTTCACGCACAATGTCTAGTAAGGTAATTGTATCCGGGAAACTGCCATAAATAAGCTCATCCTCCTTATTCAAAAGGGAAGTCGAAGGATAATTCCAAGCTGTGGCAACATTGATGGTGAATGTATAAAGCGTGCCATCAATTATTGTCCTTATCACAGTTGGCTCGGCGCATGAGTAGGTCACGTTGAAATAAAATTGCCGAACGATATACAGAAAGAAAGCATTAGCACATGGCTAAAACAAAGCTTCGAGGCCACGATTTCGCAATTCCAAAACCGACTACACCGTTTTCGGGTGGTCTTGGAATTCATGCTCAATGGTAAATTCGGACTCAAATTCAATTGGCCATTCAGACTAATCTGAAGTAGGAGCCTCCTCAGAAGAGCTTTTGGAAGTGCGAGGACGCTTGGAAGTAGAACCAGAAGCCATTTGAGTGAAGAAATTTAGTTCAGGACTTTTATAAAAAATGTGGTGTGCAAGACTGAAAAGTAGGGAACAAGTATGAAGATTAGAATGATGTTAACCCAAAATTCATGAACCTAAAATGGACTAGAATGGAAACACAATAATTCCCTAAACAATGGATAAATTCTCCACATGTGATTGGCGTCCGGATGCATGTTTTGGCATCTGGACGCGGAGTATATTAGAAATTGGCATCCAGACGCTTGTAGTGGCATCTGGATGCGGATGCATCAGGCATTGGCATCTGAACGCATTTAATGGTGTCCAGACATGGGTGCTCCCAGGGATTAGCGTATGGACACATGAAGTGGCGTTCAGACGCATTTGTGCCTAGGTTTTGTTTTGGCTAGGAGCTTGATAATTCCCGAAAATGTTACCAAAACCATAATATGACTATAGAAACCCACGATAACTACTGGAATGGAAATCTAGATGATTTATAAAGAATGCAAAGTGAAATTTCTACTTAGTCATTTTCAGAGATTTTTGGTTTGCAGTAACAAATAAATTAGGAAGCTTGGTATAGAAAGAATTGTTTCCTTGGAGTGCTAAATTTAATGTCGATAGCTAGACGATACGGGAATCTAACTAGTCCTCATAAATTGGATCCGTCAAGATGATGGAATCCACATATCTGACCGGGACTAGGTTGCCAATATAGGGCTTAAACCGCTGGCCATTAACCTTAAAAAGATTCCCATTCTTTGGATCTTGCAAATCAACTGCACCATGAGGGAAGACAAAAATGATAAAGAAATGACCTTCCCATCATGAACGGAGTTTCCCTTGAAAGAGTTGCAATCGGGAATTGAAAAGCCAAACTTTTTGACCCGATACAACAGATTTCTTAACGATATGCTTATCATGGAATGCTGTAGTCTTTGCTTTATAAATTTTGGCACTTTTAAAAGCCTCATTCCCGATTTCCTCTAGCTCATTGAGCTACAATTTTCGGTTAGAGCTGGCCTAATCAAGATTAATATTGAACCTTTTTATGGCCCAAAAGGCATGATGCTCTAATTCAACCAGGAGGCGACATGCCTTACCAGAGATGAGCCGGTATGGAGACATGCCAATTGGCGTCTTAAACGTAGTTCGGTAAGTCCAAAACGCATCGTTTAGTCATAATGACCAATCTTTGCGATCTGGTCTAACCGTCTTTTCAAGAATATTTTTGATTTCCTAATTTGAGACTTCCACTTAACCACTCGATTGAGGATGGTAAGGTGTGGCAGCCTTATGAGTGATAGAGTACTTAAGGAGGACGGATCAAAGATAGTGATTACAGAAATGAGATCCTTCGTCACTTAAGAGTGCTCTAGGTGTACCAAACCAACTAAATATGTTCGTTTGAATGAACTTGACCACTGCATCGTGGTCATTAGTTCTAGTTGCATCAACAACTATCCAATTAGATACAAAATCCTCCGCCAAGAGAATGTAAAAATAGCCATAGAAAGATCGAAATGGTCCCATAAAATCTATTCCCCATGCATCAAAGATTTCAACAATTAAAATTGAGTTCAATGGCATCATGTCTCTTTTAGACATGGCCCAAAGCTTTTGACATCGCTCACAAGACTTGCAAAAATTGTAAGCATCCCTAAATAATGAAGGCCAATAAAATCCACTTTGAAGGACTTTAGATGAAGTTTTTTTAGCATTGAAGTGTCCTCCACATTTGAGAGTGTGGTACAATTTTAAAATATTTTGGACATCATTTTTAGGAATGCATCTCCGGATTATTTAATCCAGGCAATAATTGAACAGTTCCGGGTCTTCCCAAAAGAAATTTTTGATTTGAGTAAAGAACCAATCTTTCTCTTGTTTAGACCATTGGGATGGAATTTTTCCAACTATAAAATAGTTGACAATATCAACAAACCAAGGAGGCGACATATGAGAAATCTGAAACAGTTGCTCATCCAGAAAGGAATCATTAACTGGAGAAAAATCAGTAGTGTTCTTAATGAGAAGCCGAGAGAGATGGTCTGCTACAACATTGTCAGTGCCTTTCTTATCCTTAATCTTAAGGTTGAACTCTTGGAGTAAGAGTATCCAACGAATGAGTCAAGGTTTGGTCTCTTTCTTTGTAAGCAGATGCCTTAACGCGGCATGATCTGTGAAGACAATGACCTTGGATCCAAGAAGATATGAATGAAATTTATCCAAGCCATAGACAACAGTTAACAACTCTTTCTCAGTTGTTGTATAATTCAATTGAGCATCTAAGAGGGTCTTGCTTACATAGTAAATGGCATGAGGAACTTTATCCACAAGCTGGCCCAAAACAACACCTAATGCATAGTCAGATGCATTACACATGATCTCAAAGGGAAGAGACCAATTAGGTGGTTTCATGATTGGGGCGGAAGGGAGTAATGAACAAAGCTTCTTAAAAGCTTCCAAACATGCTTCATCAAAGCTGAAAGTAGTATCCTTGGCAAGAAAATGGCACAAAGGCCGAGATATCTTGCCAAAGTCTTTGATGAAGCGGCGATAAAAGCCAGCATGGCCAAGAAAACATCAAATTTGTCTCACCGAAGAAAGAGGAGGAAAGCTATAAATTAATTCAAGTTTTGCCTTATCGACCTTAATCCCTCTTTTAGAGATAATGTGTCCCAAGACAATCCCTTCTTGTACCATGAAGTGACTCTTTTCCCAACTTAAGATCAGATTTGTCTCCTTACATCTTTGAAGCACAAGGGATATATTATGGAGACAAAAGTCAAAGGAAGATCCAAAGATGAAAAAATCATCCATGAACACTTCAAGAAATTTTCAACCATGTCAGAGAATATGGATATCATGCATCTTTGAAAAGTTCTAAAAGGACAAGTGAAGGTGGTCTTCTTTTGATCTTGAGGATCTACAGCCACTTGGTTATAGCCGGAATAACCCTCAAGAAAATAATAATAACTTTGGCCGGCTAGCCTTTCTAGGCTTTGATCAATGAATGGAAGTGGGAAATGATCTTCCTAGTTGCAAAGTTTAGTTTTCGGTAATCTATGCACACTCACTAACTAATGGTGGTGCATTGTGGTACAACGGTGAGGCCATATTTCTTTAGAACAACTTGAGTGGGACTCACCCACTTGCTATCCAAGATGGGATAAATGATTCCCACATCTAATAGCTTAATTACCTTTTTCATGACAACCTCCTTCATGTTAGGATTCAACCGGCGTTGCACCTCTCGGGAAGGTGTTGCATCTTCCTCCAAAAGAATGCGGTGCATGCAAATGGAGGGGTCAATTCTTTTTCAATCAGCCACCGACCAGCCAATAGCTTCTCTGTGCTCTTGTAGCACCGCTAAAAGGCTATTTTATTGGTCTTTGAAAAGATCTAATACAATAATGACCGGAAGAGTTTTGTTTATACCAAGAAATACATACTTGAGATTAGCCTGGAGTGGCTTTTACTCAAGTTAAGGTGGAGATTTTAGCGAAGGAATAGGAGGAATGCTGGAGATTAATGGAAGAGGTTCCTTTGGTAACTTTCAAGAAGGAAAGTCCGAGATTGCATTGGCCTCAAGCAAAGAGTTAACTTCATAAATGGATTGATCAATATCATAATCTTCGAAACCAAAATAAGCCAAGTAAGTTTCAAGAGGATCTTGACCTAGAATGAATGGGAGAGATTGTTCGACCATTTTATCTATGATGTCAAGAGAGAAACACTCATATTCTTTCAGAGGATGATGAGAAGCACTAAAGATGTTGAGCTTCACCATCATATTTCCAAAAGAAATATCCATCACTCCGGTTCGTCAATTAATTGAAACATTAGCCGTGGCTAAAAAGGGCCGACCAAGGATCATGGGAATGTGTCTTTTGGGATCGTGAACTGGTTCAGTATCTAGAACTAAAAAGTCTACTGGAAAGTAGAACTTGTCCACCTAGATAAGTACAGCCTCTATGATATCACGAGGTTATTTGACAAATCTATCTATAAGTTGCAAGACAACCATGGTTGGTTTAAGTTCTCCTAAGCCAAGTTGCAAGTATACTGAGTAAAGGATCAGATTTACACTTGATCCTAAGTCAAGGTGGGCCTTTTCTATCTCATTGTCTCCAATGACACGCCAGATTGTTGGGGCACCCGAATCCTTAAACTTCGGTGGTGTATTATGCTGAATGATAGCACTTGCTTGCTCAGTTAACCTCACCTTCTTGGGAGTATTATTCTTAGAAATGCATTTTTGAGTACACAAATCTTTAAGAATTTTAGCATAAGGTGGAATTTGCTTAATGGCATTAAAGAGAGGAATGTTGATCTTTACTTGCTTAAAGACTTCAAACATTTCTTAAATTTTATCGCCCTTTTTCCCAAAGTGTGTAGACTCTTTAAGGCATTGAGGAAAAGGAGCCTTGGGATCATAAGATGTCTTAACATTTGGAATTGGCGGATTTGGAATTTCTGGACTCACTTCCAGATTTTTGGGTGAAAAACTTGAATTCTGGGGGGTAAGAGTTTCAGTTTTTTCATCAACCTTATTGTCCACAATTCTTCCACTCCGAAGTGTGGTGATTGCTTGGACTTGCTCAAGATTTGAACCACTCGGAGGAGTGATTTCATCAATCATATATTGCCCTTTTGGGTTCACCACAGGTTGAGCTGGAAGTTTTCCTGTATCCCTTTTATGAAACTGGTTCATAGAAGTAGCCAATTGTCCCAGTTGGATTTCAATGTTGGCTATTGATTGGGAATGAGTATTAACCAATTGCACAGTTAATTGCATACCATTAATGGCAGCCATTATCTGCTTATTGGAATTCAATATCTTATCTAATTGAGATGAGGAATGAGCAGCAGGATTTTGACTAGAAGAGCTCGCATTATAGGAAAGAGGACGATAGCTTGAAGAAGCTCGAAATGGCCGGTTCATGGACAGAGAATTAAACTGAGTTAATTGCCCATAACCTTGAAATGATGAATTTTGTGGGGCTTGTTGCCTCCACGAGAAATTTGGATGATCTTTCTAACCTGGATTGTAAGTATTGAAATAAGGATTATTTCCAGGGCGAGAGAACGTGGTATTGGCCTGTTTTGGCATAACTCCAAAAAATTGCTCTGGTGTGGGGTAATCTTTTGCATTATAAAAAGTGCTTGTGCAATGTATGTACATTGCACTGGATAGAGAATTCTGAGAAGATGAGAGATGTGGTGCCACAAGCTGAAAAACTTTGTGGGCTATGGCATCCACTTAAGAGGCTTCTTCCCTAAGAGTCCGTGGTTGGCACGGATTTGAGGGTTTCACAACATTTGAAGTAGAAGCTCTACAAGAACTACGTTTCATAGAATTTTCGCTTATATTCTTAAGTAAAATCCATGCATCATCAGGATTTTTGGACATGAACATGCCCCCACAAGAAGAATCAATTAATTGTCCATATGGTTCTGTTAAACCATCATAAAAGGCTTGCACCAATTGCCACTTTGGAATTTGGTGGTGAGGACACTTCCTTAGAAAATCTTGAAGTCTTTCCCACATCTCATAAAATTGTTCCCCATCAATTTGGGAAAAACTAAGAATGGATCAAAGCATTTGATTGGTTTTACTCACAGGATAGTACTTTTTAAGGAATTCTTGTTGCAATTAGACCCACAAAGTGATGGAATTTGAAACAAGAGAGTTCAACCAATACTTTTCTCTTTCTTTTAGAGAAAATGGGAATAGAAGCATATGAAGTGCATCTTGGGGGAAGTCCCTCATCTTGATGGTGGAGCAGATTTCCAAGAACTCATCATGATGTTTATTGGGATCTTCCATATCAAACCCATGATAAATTGGAAACATTTAGATTGTTGTAGATTTGATCTCATAATAATGAGCCTTAACATTGGGTATGATAATACATGATGGAGATGTATATGTGGAAGGTACAAAGTGATCCCTTAAAGTCGTTGGGGCTAAATTTTCATTTTCAGCTCTAGGATTTTTAACTCTAGCATTTTCGAGATTGGCTTGTTTGAGATTATCTTATTCATCAGCCATAGTGTCTACTTCGATGTCAATGTCCTTCAATTATATGTTATAGCACATGAAATTCAATTATCTATCATAAATTATCTTCAATTGGTATGGACCATCTACCTAACTAAATTAATCTAAATGTGTAACATAGTTCATCTTCCTTAAGTATAATCTATACAAATTCTCAATTAGCATGCCAATATAACCATTTCATAAATTCATTCCCATTGTCACTATGGGAAATCAAGTGCATAATTGTGCCAATATGATTTTTAAGACAAGATAAGCATATCAACATAATTATATATTCAAATGAAGATCACATACATTAATTCAATGTAAACAACTTCTTATTTATGAAACCAATATATACAAAATGAATCCCCAAATTGAAATAGCAATTACAACATATTTACTTGGTCTAGGTTACATCAACTCCCTAGGAAGGAAGTTAGTTCCTCATGGATATAATAGCAACTTTAAGGATTGAAAAAGAAGAAGATTTCCCCTGCAGCCCCATTGTTGCAAAACTCAACATAAAAACCCTAAGGAGAATCCCCTTTCTCTTTATATCTTTTTAGAATCCAAAACTAATTTATTAAATTCAGGCCTTTGCCCCCTCTTAATCCCAAAATAAGTTTCCAAACAACCCAACTCATCTAAATTCAAATTCCCATTTAAAAGTGAATAAACTTTGACTTATTCAAAATGGGGGCCCGTAGGCTGGCATGTGACGGCCTAAGTTTTATAAACCCGGTGCATCAATGATGAATAAAAGATAACCTGATAACGGATCCAAAATACAGAAGTGAAAGAAGTAGAATGGCCTCTAGAGATATACATCATCCCTAAGGCACCAAAATGACTCCCCAAGAAGCCACGGAACTCCAATGAGTCAAGTACTGAAGCAAGGATTTCAAACCAGATAAGAAATGAACCAAGGGTAAAATGGTCATTTCAAAATGAAATGGGTGACACCATACACACCATTGGAAATACAACAAAAAATGAATGAAGTTAGACTCAAGAATCGCTTGATTTGGAGTCCGAACGGAAAAGATATGAAAATAGAATAAAATGGCATCCTCTGTTTAAAAGATAACAAGACCCTATCTCAATAAACCTATAATAACTCTCACTATGATTGGAGTTTTAGTGTGTGGTTGGTATCATTAGAAATTTAACTTCAAGCTCTTGAATTTAGACTCAAGAGTGACCTGATTTGGATTAAAAATGAATAAGATATGACCTTTTGAAGTTAGTACAAGAAAGTTGTCCAAGAAAACTAAAAAGGAAAAGCTTCAGGGAGGATCAGCCGACCGACGGCAAGGACCAACTAGCTGAAACTCAATCATCAGCCAACTGAAATGACCTTTTTCACTAGAAAGCCTACTGGAATTGATTTCAAGGAACCATCAGCCGGTTGATATCAGTCGTCAGCCGACCGATACACCTGATATTAGTAAAAATGATACTGCCAAGTGTGTGGAAAGTGCCCGGTCAAAGTCTAATGCTACTCATGCATCCTATATGCCCTAAAACAAGTTTTAAAACATTCCTTAGCCTTAAACAAGCATCCATAACATGCTAAATCAAAAGGAAACTTCAAACCATACTCCAATGCATGAATTTTTCATGAAAATTCATAAATTCGGCCAAAAGAAGTTCCAAAGTCGAAACTTAAGAGTTTTGTGAGATGTGAACATGCACACAAATGTAAAATGATAAAGTAGACGCGCTACAATGGCTTACGGCCTCATTACAATCCATTTACAAAATCCGACATTCTAAACCTCCGATTTTCACAAAATAGGCTATAATGGCAATACTTGAGTTTTAAAACACACTTGTGAACTTTAAGGTTAATGGCCTTTGGCCTCATGTTATATATACAAAATGAACATCGTCAAGTGTACTCAGATACATATTACACATCGAGGAAGCGATCTTAGCTTCTAAAATACCATACATCCAAAGTATACAAAATATATCATCCAAAAGTAAGTATGCTAAACATTTGCATGTCCATACACAAAAATATTCCAAAGCGCTCATAAGCTACTAAGGATGATGAGCATCCAAAAATATAGTCTATTTACCTGTAAATAACCCAAACAACTAGGGTGAGTAATCAAGTTACTCGTAGGAAGAAGCATGTGCATATATCCTAAAGTTTTAATATCATTGCAAGATCAATATAGACGAATACAAGGGATCATTCCACTTAACGTCTATATTCAAGGTGTTCGAAAGGATCATCTTAAGCTAACATAAATGATTATATTACAACACAATCTCAATATTAATGTACTTAACAACATCAAATCACCAATAACTAAAATTACAAGTCACAATTAAGCATTGGTTGCCAACTTAGAATTGAATGTGAAATCAATTAGTGGAAAACTTGGACATCAAATCCCGGATTAAACCAAGACCTAAACGGTTATTCCGGGCACTAACCCACTGGAATATCACCCTAGTGCGCACTAAAAATGGGGAGAACTCGTACCTCCCGTACTAGAGCCAAACTCTAGCCATGTCATTTGTTATAATGTCCTAAGAGAATCCAAAATCATAATTAGGTTCAAAACTTATATACAACAATTAAGACATATAAACCACCTTCCATGCGCAAGTAATTTGAAACCACACAATCATGTCTTAGGGTTCCAAGTCTAAAATGGCATACCAAATGACAAGTCCTCATCATGATATAATGTACAATATAATGCCATTAACTTATCAATTTAAATCATACCACAACAATAAGCTTTATATACTAGATTATAACATTATAGTAATAGGCTTCTAAAATAATTACCAATAGTTATCAACAAGATTATAGAATTTTCACCACAATAAATATAACAATTCAAGTCAATAAGAATTGTATATAACCTTAATAATTCTACACAAGATAAATACATACCATACATGCTTAAATCAATAAATCCTAAGTCAAATGTGAGAATTATCTATAATATGCAAGACTGCAATATTAAAAGCAAGTACATAATATATATTAAACCCTAAAGGAACATAAAACACTTAAAGTATAAACATATTACAACCCCTACCTCAATAGAGAATTGAATCTCTATAATCCAAAGCAACCAAGCTTAAAATGGAAAACTAAACTAGGGTTTTGTAGAGGAGAGTGATAGGAAACATTTACTTCCCATGGTTAAAGGTCTAAGGTGAGTGGAAGGAGGCTAAAATGAAGTAATAAGCTCTAAGCCAAGTTTTTCTTCAACGGTGGCTAGGTTGGGGTTTTGAGAACAAAGGAAATGAAAGACATGAAATGCAATGTGGTGAGTGGAGGATCTAGTATTCCTCCACTCACTATGTGTTCTTACACTACCTCTCATAGACACACTAATGCAAGACCAAAATTGGAGCCTACACTTGTCACCAATCCAAGGCTTCATTTAAAACTTAATCCCACTCCTACACTTATCAACCATCCAAGCCAACACGTTCACCTATCCTAGGCCAACAAGTGGGTGAATCTCCACCCTCCACGTGTCATAAGATTATGCTTCCAAGTAACTCCACCCCAATGCCAACAAGTGGCTCTATGAGAGTGTGACACTTGTCACACTTTCCAAAAATTACAAAAAGTCATTTTCTAAAATATCTTCCAAATTAAATTACAAAATGGTTGCTAAAACGAAAAATAATTACTTTACACAATTACACAAAAACCCCAAAATTCAAGAATGTTTCCAAGAAGTTATGCATCCATACCCTTTACGAAAAAAGTAAGCAACTAGTATGCTTTCCTAAGAAAGTAAAAATACAAATATCCTGGAAATCAAATATTATAGATGCATGCAAAGCCGGAATCAAATCCAAGCACAAAAAGTAAGGTTATGCAAAGAAAAATGATAAACGGGAAGAAGACGAAATAGGGAAAAAGACAAAAAAAAAAATTACTAAAAAAAGAAAGTAAGGAAAATGACCGGGTCATTATAACCTACCATCCATAAAAGGATTTTGTTCCTGAAATCAAGTCGTACCTAAAAGAGAGAACAAATTGGGATACCGAGAGAAAACCTCCTGTTTGAGCTCCCAGGTAGCCTCTTCAACGCCGTAATGTCTCCACAAGACCTTAACCAATGGAATGGTCTTGGTCCGCAAGACCTGGTACTGTGAATCAAGAATCTAGACTGGACCCTCCTCGTAGGTCACATCCTCATCAACAATAATATCTGTCTATCGTAAAACATGCGATAGATCTGGCTCGTACTTTCTCAACATAAAGACATGAAAGACGTCGTGAACCCTATCTAAGTCTGGCGGCAGTGCCAATCATTAAGCAACTTCACCGACACGCTCCAAAATCTGAAATGGTCCAATGAACCTAGGAGACAACTTGCCCGTTTGCCAAAATCTCAGAAGTCCCTTCCGTGGAGAAATCTTGAGAAAGACGTGGTCCCCTAACTCAAAAGACAAGGATCTCTTCCTCTTGTCAGCATAACTCTTCTGCCTACTCTGAGCTGTAGCCAACCGTTATCGAATTAACTTAATCTTCTCTGTAGTCTCAAAGATAATATTCGGACCCAAGGCGACTGTATCACCTATCTCGGTTCAACAAACTGGAGATCTACAAGGTCTACCATACAAAGCCTCAAAAGGTGCCATGCCAATACTAGTCTGGTAGCTTTTGTTGTAGGCAAACTCAACCAAGGGTAAATAGTCTTCCCAACTACCCCCAAAATCCAAAATGCAAACCTGTAGCATATCCTTCAATATCTGAATGGTACGCTCCAACTAAACATCAGTCTGAGGATGGAATGCCGTGCTGAAATAAAGCCCCGTATCAAGAGCTTCCTGAAAACTCTGTCAAAAGTAAGATGTGAACTTAGGATCCCTATCCTAAATAATGGATACTGGAACCCCGTGAAGCTTGGCAATCTACCTCACATACAGTCCACTAAGTCTCTCTGCGTCATCCGTCACTGCTATAGGAAAAAAGTGAGCGGTCTTAGTCAATCTGTCAATAATAACCCAAATGGCATCATTCCATGCCTTGGATCTCAGAAGTCCTGTCATGAAATCCATAGTGATGTGCTCCCACTTCCACTCTACCACTTGTAGTGGTTGCAACAAACCTGCTAGCCTCTAATGCTTCGTCTTCACTTACTGACAAGTAAGGCATTTAGCCACGAACTGAGAAACATCCTGTTTCATGCCTTTCCACCAAAACTGTCTCCGTAAATTGTGACACATCTTCATACCACCAGGATGAACTGCGAGTCGAGAATGGTGAAAATCTTGAAGAACAACGTTATGACAAGACAAAGGAACAAACATCTTCCCTCTATACCTGAGACCACTGTCTGAATGCAAGGTCTAATCCTCTACATTCTCGCCGCCTGGAATCAGTACGTGGATGGACTTCATCTCCCATCCTCCTGCTGTGCCTCAATAACACTGCTAACTAAAACCAGTTGAGCCACAAGACTAAATAAGATAGCTGGTGAAACATCCTCATATGACTATAAACCAAAATCTATAAGCTTATCTAGCATCTTCCATTTGTGGAAAGAAATGCTAGCAAGAGTACTCCGTAAATTCCTACTGAATGCATTGGCCACTACATTAGCCTTTCCCGGATGATGCTGCAACTCAAAGTCGTAGTCCTCCATGAACTCGACCCATCTGTATTGTCTCAAATTTAAATCCTTCTAAGAAAAGAGAAATTTGAGACTCTTATAATCGGAGAAAATCTCAAATTTTTCCCTGTACAAATAATGTCTCCACCCTTTCAGGGCAAAGATAACTGTTGCCAACTCCAAATCATGTGTTGTATAGTTCAACTCGTGAGTCTTCAACTCTCGAGACCCATAAGCAATCACCCGTTCTGTCTGCATCAAGACATAACCCAAACCTTCCCGTGAAGCATCACAATAGACCACGTTACCTAAACCACGTCCAGGTATGATCAAAACTGGAGCTGATGTCAATCTGACCTTCATCTCCTAAAAAATAGAATTACAAGCCTCATTCCATATGAACTTGACTCCCTTGCAAGTAAGTTGACTCATAGGTGCCGCTAGACAAGAGAAATCCCAAACAAATCTCCTGTAGTGGCCGGCTAGGCCAAGAAAGCTCTGAACCTCAAACACTGTCTTCGGACGCTTCCAATCCATCACAGACTCAATCTTCGATGAATCCACTACAACACTGCCCCCTGACATGACATGTCCAAGGAACTTCACCTCCAGTAGCCAAAATTCGTATTTCTCAAACTTGGCATACAATCGGTTATCCCTAAGGATCTGTAAAGCTGCTCTTCAGTGATACTCTTGCTCTTCCCTCAAAGTTGAGTACACGAGAATGTCATCAACGAACACCACCACAAATCTGTTAAGATAGTCACTGAACACACGGTTCATCAAATCCATGAAAGCTGCTAGAGCATTGGTCAAACCAAATGGCATCACCAAAAACTCATAATAGCCATACCGTGTGCAGAAAATAGTCTTACATATATTCTCCTCCTTAACCCTCAATTGATAGTAACCCGATCTCAAAACAATCTTCGAAAAGCATGTCGCTCCCTTCAACTAATCAAACAAGTCATCAATCCTAGGCAAATGATACATGTTCTTGATCGTAGCGTGATTCAACTTGCGATAATTAATGCAAAGTCTCAAAGACCCATCCTTCTTCTTCACAAAAGAACCGGTGCTCCCCATGGTGAAGCACTAGGACGAATAAAGCCCTTAGCTTTCAAATCATCTAACTGACTTTTCAGCTCATCAAGTTCTGCCGGCGCCATATGGTATGGTGCCACAGAGATGGGTGCTATACCGGGAATGACATCAATAGTAAAAATAACTTCCTTTAAAGGAGGTAACTCTATCAATTCCTCTGGAAAGACATCAACAAAATCCTCAACAACTACCAGAAGAACACGGGCCCAAACTACTATCCTCATCAATTAGCAAACTAGACAAGTAAGACTTATAGCGACTCCAGTCACCAATGCTGAAAACCATCACCGGGTGGGAATTACTCCGATCTCCCATAAAATGGAAACAATCTCCCTTGGGAGTGCAATAAACACCCTCCCGTGGAAGCAATAGATCGGAGCCCAAAAGAATGACAACCAATCCATCCCAAGAATGACGTTAAAGCCCGTCATGTCAAGAACAATGAAATCAAACTCTAAGGTCCACCCAGCAATCTCAATAGCACAACCCCAACAAACATGATCCAAAGATACTGGACCCCCAACTAGTATGTCAACACAGAGAAGACTATCCCAAAGTGTGACCTCTAGACCCAATAAATGTGCAAATGATGCAGAAATGAAAGTATGTGATGTACCCTGGCAATAAGAACTCATACCCAATAACTGAAAATAAGAAAGATACCTCAAACTGAAGAGGTGCCTGCGGAAGCATACGTCTGTGGAAGAGCGTAGGCTCATCCCTGAGCCCTGAGTCCTGCTATGAACTACCGTGATAGCTTGACTAATGTGTAGAAGCAGTAGGTATAGACCCCTGGCTAGATAAGTGCCAACTGGCACCACTGGCTGTGGTGCCTGAGGAACTCTGAAACCTGACTAAACCACTGCAGACTGTGCCGGTAGCATCTATGAATCTGTGCCACTACGTGACTTATTCAACAACTTTGGACAATCCTTCTTGAGATGACTCGATTACCTATAATAGAAGCAAGCTCCCTACCCTACTCTTGTAGAAACTGATGTCTAACTGGCCTGTGGTCGAAGCTGTGGGCAGCGAGGCTTGATGTACCCTGGTTACTGACAATGGTGACAAACCATACTAAGAGCCGATCTCGAAGATACAGGGACTGTGGGTGCAGAACGAATCTACTGTGGTGCCCCCTGTAAGTGCGTATTGTTCCCTGCCTTGGCTTTCTTCCACTGACTCCCAAAAGATAACGAAGTGTCTCCATGAGGCTGCTTATGTGAACCCCTGATCCATAATTGATCCCGACAATTTGCCTAAGCTAGCATAACCCTCTGAACCACCTCTCTGTAGGTCCTCAAATCAAGAACTGAGACCCGTAGCCTGATGTCAAGATGTAGTCCACCCTGAAGCTTCATTGCCCTGGCCTCATCTGTCGCCACCATATCCTCGACATAACGAGAGAGAGAGGTAAATCGTGTCTTATACTCAATGACACTTATAGTGCCCTGATAAAGACCCATGAACTGTATCCTCATCTCCTACCTCATAGCCCTAAGAAAGAAGTGCTCGAAGAATAAATCTCTAAACTCATTCCATGTCATCAACTCAACATTATGGATATTCGTCATAGACCTCCACCAGATATCTGCATCTCCCATGAACATAGAGGCAGTCAAAGAAATCCTCAACCTATCTGTGGGTACTGCCATACCATCCAACTTACGAACCATAAGGTCTAACCAAGCCTCTGAGACTAGCGGATCTGAACTTCCCGCAAATGGATCAATCTTAACCCTCTGTAGTCGCATGAAGTACTTCATTGCCTCATTGACTATTAGTGCTAGTGTTGGAATCTGTATCCCTTTCACCTGCCTGCGTATCAATTCTTATAGGGATTCAGTGATCCCCTGATTGATTCCCCAAGCCACCCACTCCTCATAAGTTGGTGCCCGCGACAGATTAACATCCACGCCACGAGCTGGAGTCCTGGGCCTCCCTGGAACCCTCGTAAACTTGGTGTCATCCACCTGCTCTTAAATGCCCTGATGTGAAGACTCTCCACACGTGACAACCATAATGCAAAACATACAAAAGGAAAGAGGTCAACAATAACACAAGTTATTATGATCGGATGCAGCTCATACTATGAATGCACAAAACACGACACAAGTCAAGGTATGCAACATACTGTCATGCTAAAGCAATCAGAGAAAGCCCTTTAAATGGTTAAGCACTAAAGCAAAAAAGCATACATGTCAAACAACGATGCTTTTAAACACATAAGCATATAAGCATAGAGACATGTCATAATACCAAGCGTGTTATCAAGAAACACGTAAACATGTTACAACGCCAAAACATGTTATCAAAGGCATGTGAATATATCAAAGTAGATCAACAAAAGCATGATATGCACCTAAAACCAGTCGTCCTAAGGTATTCAAACCTAGGAGCTCTGATACCACTTATAACGGCCCAAGTTTTATAAACCCGATGTGTCAGTAATGAACAAAAGATGACCCAATAACGGATCCAAAATGCGGAAGCAAAAGAAGTAAAATGGCCTTTAGAGATGTATGTTATCCCTAGGGCACTAAAATGACTCCCTATGAAGACACGGAACTCCAATGAGTCAAGTACTAAAGTAAGGATTTTAAACCCAATAAGAAATGAACTAAGTCTAAAATGGTCATTTCAAACTGAAATGGGAGCCAACGTGAACACCATCGGAAATACAATGAAAATTGAATGAAGTTAGACTCAAGAATCGCCTGATTCAGAGTCCGGACGGAAAAGATATGAAAATAGAATAAAATGGCTTCCTCCGTTTAAAAGATAACAAGACCCTATCTTACTAAAATTGTAATAACTCTCACTACAATTAGAGTTTTGGTGTGTGGTTGGTACCATTGGAAAGCTAACTTCAAGCTCTTCAATTTAGACTTAAGAGTAACCTGATTTAGATTAAAAACGAATGAGATATAACCCTTTGAAGTTGGTGCAAGAAAACTATCCAAGAAAACTGAAAAGGAAAAGCTTTAGGGAGGATCAGCCGACTGACGGCAAGGACTAGCCGGCTGAAGCGTAATCATCAACCGATCGAAATGAATTTTTTCATTAGAAAGCCTATTGGAATCGGTCTTGAGGAACCATCAGCCAGCTGATATTAGTTGTCAGCTGACCGATACACCTGATATCAGTAAAAAAGCTACTGTTAAATGTGTGGAAAGTGCCCGGTCCAAGTCTAATGCTACTCATGCATCCCATATGCCTCGAGACAAGTTTAAAAACTTTCCCTAGCTTCATACAAGTATCCAAAACATGCTAAATCAAAGGAAACTTCAAACCATACTCCAATGCATGAATTTTTTATGAAAATTCATAAATTCGCCCAAAAATAGTTCCAAAGTTGAAATTTAAGAGTTTTGTGAGATGTGAACATGCACGCAAACGTAAAATAATAAAGTAGACGTACTACAATGGCGTACGGCTTCATTACAATCCATTTACAAAATCCGACATTCTAAACCTTCGATTTTCACAAAAGAGGCTATAATGGCAATACTTGAGTTTTAAAACATACTTGTGAACTTTAAGGTTAATGGCCCTTGGCCTCATGTTTTACATACAAAATGAATATCAAGTGTACTTAGATACACATTACATATCAAGTAAGTCATCTTAGCTTCAAAAACACTATACATCAATGGTATACAAAATATATCATCCAAAAGTAAGCATGCTAAACATTTGCATGTCCATACACAAAAATATTCCAAAGCGCTCATAAGCCACTAAAGATGATGAGCATCCGAAAATATAGTCTCCTTACCTGTAAATAACCCAAACAACTACGGTGAGTAATCAAGTTACTCTTAAGAAGAAGCATATGCGTATACAAGTGCTCATAAGCCACTAAGGATGATGAGCATCTGAAAATATAGTCTCTGATGAGCACTAAAAACTGCGTATTTAAACCCCTTAAGCTTAGGCATTCTAGTACCTTTATCTATCTTACTTTGCTGTTTTAGATTGATTTTGTATTATTTCCATATTCAGGCACTTATCCCGAAAATAAGCTAACTCAGCCAAATAAGAGCTTAATTGAAGTAATTCTGGGATTAATCAAAGAAAGGTGCAAAGTGGAGAAAGAAGGAAGCAAATGAAGCCAAAGGTAGCAAGTAGCAAAGTTCGATCGATCCAAGTTCAAGGTTCAATCGATCGAACAATGATCGATCTCAGCATTTCAAGATAGATCTAAGCCTTAACCCAAAAGCATAAAGTTCCAAAAGTTCAATCGATCCAACACCATCCTTCGATCGATCGAACACCTTTGTCCTTATTCAAATGATTGATCCTATCCACAGTTGTACCACCCACTAACCACTTTTGTCCTTTCCCCATAAATATCTCCCATAAATATCTCGGATTTGTCTTTTTCAAAAAAGCTCAGCCAGTTGGATCGATCCAACCTAAGTTCGATCGATCTCACTTACCTTCGATCAATCTAAGTTCAAGGTTCGATCGATCGAACTTCCTCTAGTGCGAAAAAGTTAAAATTCCATCTCATTGAAAGCTGTCCTTTATCCAATCAGTAGGGAATATTGTATGCACAACCCCATCTCATTTTGGGTGTCATTTTGACCTACCTATATAAGGATAAGGATTGCTTTTACAAAGAAGAGCCAATTTAATTTTGCATATCATCTCTTGGAGAGGAAGTTTAGAGGAGGAGGAGGCTAGAGACACCATTGAAGACTCTTCATCAACAAGGAGCAGATTTCAACCATGGAATTAGCCCTTGAGGGTTTGAGCATCATCACCATAAGTGGCTGGACATCCTCTTGGGGCTAGAGTTAGCCCCAAGCATGCTTTCTATATCTTAATCTTGTGTATTATTGAGGGATTAGTGTTGTAATTGATGTTTTGACATTTTGATATATATAGATCTTGTTTATTCAATGATTTATGTAGTTTAATGCTTCCAATTGGTCATTTCATTCTATCCATATGTCTATGTATGCTAGAATAGATGTTCATGTGCTTATCTCTAGATTTTGTGTTATTGATGCATGTCTTTGTGTATTGATGCTATAGATTTGGAGATTGTCAAAACATGTGCTTAAAAGAATGCTTTTGTGATTCTCTTGATGGTTCATGCTTATCTCTTGATGGATTATGCCTCTCCCCTAGTTTATTTTCATGCTAGTAGTGTAGATGTAGTGTAGTGTTAAATGGGAGGACAATCTATGCTTGTTGTTTGATGATCCAAGCTTTTAAATGCAATTAGCATATGTCTCTATCCTTGGGTTGTATTTGGATTGTGAGCTTAGTGAAAGGATTAATGACTTGTTTTGATTTATTGTGCTTTTCACATGTTATTTAGACAATATATGCTTAACTAGTCATCCTTGCTTGTTGAATCAACCAAATACACACACACCAATATTGCAACCCACTATTTGCCCTCATTAATCACTTATCAATGATATAGAAATGCATTGCTTGGTGGTGATCTCTAAACCCCAAGATCTCTCTCTCTCTCTCTTACTTACTCTTAATTGCACTCTTTTACTATTACTTAGTTTAATTTAGTTGCTTTTTAATAAACCAACCAACCAATTGTTTGATCACTCGACCTACTAGCCCTAATTGTGATTCTACAACATTGCTCAATCCCCATAATCCCTTGGGACGATCCCTTCTCACTCATACTACATAGTATAGGTGTTAAACGGTTTATAAATTTAACTATGATGCCCACTTGACACTAATTTCCAAACTCAAGGTGTTGTGCATTATTTTGTGCACACCGAGGGTTGAGACAACATAGTTTTTGGCGCCGTTGCCGGGAATTTGTTGATTAGATTTGGCAACGTCGGATTTTTGGAATTGATTAGGATTAGTACTCTTTTGATCGTGTCTTTACTTTATTTTTATTTTTCTTTTTGGTTACCTATTATGTTGTTCTTACTTAACTAGGTGCATTGTTGGAGAGGAAGCAAGCAAAGGAGCCATTGAGCATTCAATTCAAGCAAGCAAAGAAAGCAAAAAGTTAAAAATTCTAAAATTGCTAAGCCGAGCTTTAAAATTGGGAGTTGAAGTGCTAAAAGACCTTTGTGAGATTTTCTTTACTCAATCCCTTAGTTAAATCGTCGGCCTGCGTGGAGGCTTATTTTTTATTGTCTTGCATCAATATTGTTAAAGTATGGGAGTATGAATTAAATATTTGTTGAAGAAGTCTAATTGCACTAATTGCATTGTTGTGAAGGCATAGTGTTTGTCATTCTTTGTGTTTGTTGTGTTTTGTATTGTGCATGCATAGGCGTCGTTCATTGAGACCAACTCTTGTCTCTCTTGATTTGCATCTTGAATCTATCGTTAGAAATCCTAGGGGAAGAGGAAGTTCAAATAGAGCCAATCTTTCAATGGATGACTATAATGATAATCATATTGAGGACATTGGTCACATAGACCAACAAGGTATCCTTCATCCCAATGTGCATAATGAGAACATACAAGTACCATTAGGCATGCCTAGGCCATTCATTCACCAACCACCATAACAACAAGGCCAAGTTCCATATGGACTGCCAAGGCTAATGTATGCTCCACAACCTCCCATCAACAATCAAGGAATTCAAAACCAAGGTGTTAATGTTGCACCTCAAGTAGCTAATCCACCTCTTGCTTTAAGAGACCATTATGTGCCTAATGAGTATAATGCACCTACGTGCATCCAATTGCCTCCATTTAGAGCACATCATTATGAAATTAAGCCACAAACCATTCAAATGCTTCCTAACTATCATGGACTTCCAAGTGAAGAAACTTACAAGCATTTGGATGAGTTTCTTGAAGTATGTTCCACCGTAAAATATACAGACATGCCGGAAGAGGTTTTAAGGCTTAAACTTTTTCCATTCACCTTAAAAGACAAGGCAAAGTATTGGTTTAACAATCTTAGGCCTTTTTCAATCACTTCTTGGGCAAAAATGCAACAAGAGTTCTTGAAGAAGTACTATCCGGTTTCTAAGACCAATGCTATGAGGACCTCAATTCGAGAATTTTCACATGGGGATGGAGAAACGTTTCATGAGTCATAGGAACGCTTGAATGAATTGCAAAGGAAGTGTCCACATCATGACATGCCCAAATGGCAACTAGTTCAATACTTCTTTGAGAGTTTATCGGACAACTATAAGGGTATGGTTGATGCTTCCATGGGTGGCTCATACATTGATAGGCATGAGGATGACGTGTGGCGTCTCTATGAAAGCATGAGTGAAAATTCTTTGCATAGAACATTATCATCCAAGAATGGTAGAAATTCACAAGGTAGGAAGAGTGTTGGCTTACATCAAGTCGAACATTCAAATGAAATAGCCGCCGAAATGAAGTCTTTGTCTCAAAGGTTTGATCAATTTTTGATTAACCAAAACTCGGCGAACCAAGTATCTTCCTTCCCTAACCATTCTCATTGTGCATCAAATGAAACATGTATGACTTGTTATAGTGTTCTTCATTCTACTTCTCATTGTCCTCATGGACAAGTGCAAAGTGAACCTAATGAACAAGTCAATGCAGCTTTTGTGAGCCAAGGGAACAATCCTTATGGTACTCATTATAATCCAAGTTAGAGGAATCATCCGAATTTCTCTTGGAAAAACCAAGGAGAGGGCTCAAACCCTTCCCAAGGTGGTTTTCAAGGAAAGTACATTCCACCTCCACTTCAAAACCAAGGATCCTAAGGTTATAGACCCTATCAATCACAAGGGAATCAATTTGCTAATTCTCATTTTCCTAACCAATCTTATTCCCAAGGAAACATTAGAAGTCCCGCCTTTGAAGAAAAAGTTTTAAATGCTTTAGGGACTCTTGAGGCAAATACACAATTACTTCATTCTCACTCTCAATCCATTGCTAAGCTAGAAACCCAAGTAGGGCAAATGGCAAGCACTCTCAATGCAAGAGAGAAGGGAAAGATGCCTATAAATGCCCCACCTAAGCAACAATGTGTTGTGGAAACCCATTCCTCATCGGAAGGCCACGCCATTAAACATGTTAATGCGGTGACTACCTTGCGGAGTGATAGGATTGTGGACAATCAAGTTAGAATGTCTAATGAAGAGAGTGAACCGGTGCAACCTCAAGTTGTTACCCATCCCGTTTCACATCCCATTCCTCCTTCATTACATACACATGACCTTGTAAATGAGAAAGTCTTAAAATATGTGCTTGAAAAAGAAGTTTTGAAAAAGGATGTTGAAAAGGTTTTATTGAAAAATGATTTGAAAACTTCTTGTGTTGAAGAGAGTTCAAAAGAAAATTTTGAAAAAGTGTTTGAACCAAAGGTTCCATTTCCGGATGCCTTAAAAGGATCCAATTCAAAAGACAAGCAAAAGGCAAAAACCAATGAAATCATGGAAATGTTTAGGCAAGTGAAAGTTAATCTTCCACTATTGGATGCAATCAAGCAAATTCCGGCTTATGCCAAATTTTTGAAAGACTTGTGCACCCAAAAGCGGAAGAACAAGAGCCAAGCACCAAGAAAAGTGATTTTGACCGAGCAAGTAAGCTCAATTTTGCAACATAACACTCTTCCAAAGTTTAAGGACCCCGGTTCACCCACTACATCATGCATTATTGGTGATCATATCATTAATCGGGCGCTTCTTGACTTAGGAGCAAGTGTTAACCTTCTTCCATACTCGGTTTATGTCAAATTGGGCTTAGGTGAATTGAAACTAACGTTGATAGTTTTGTAACTTGCCGATCGATCCATTAAGAAGCCTAGGGGTATAATTGAGGATGTTTTGATAAGGATTGACAAATTCTTCTTCCCGGTTGATTTCGTTGTCATAGACACGGAACCGGTTCCCAATCCAAAGAACCAAATTCCCGTTATCCTTGGCCGTCCTTTCTTGGCAACCACTAATGCCAACATCAATTGTAGGATGGGGATAATGAAGATTTCATTTGGGCACATGAAGGTGAAGTTGAATATCTTTAATCCCACACCCAATTCATTTGACAAATATGAAGGAGAAGTTAATGTTGTAGATGAATGTCATGATCTTCAATGCCAAGGAAATGAGCTTTTGTGTTAAACCAAAACTTCCAAAGGATCATCTTCAACCTTACATTCTAAAAGTCTTATTTCAAACTCTTGCTTTGAAAGGGCATGGAAGCCCAAAGGTTGTAATTGCATAGACAAGGGACTAAAGACTTCCTTTTAGCTTAATCCAACAAGTTCTTCAAAGAACCATTTGTTGGGTGGAGTTCAAAGCATCTATCACCCCAACAAGGAGGGGATGCATTATAAGATCTTTGATCCGGGCTAAAAGAGCCAAATGTCTTACTAGAGACGTTAAAGACTAGCAAAAGCATTCGTAGGGTGTCAAAATCCTATTCCACCCCCATTTCTATCTTTCATTTCATTTCTTGCGAAGTCTAGATACTTGTTTTTGGTTTATATGCATTTCAAGGAACTTTGGTGAGGATTGCATAAGCTTTCATGTCATTATTGAGCATTCTGCAAAGTTCGATCGATCTCAAACTTGAGTTCGATCGATCGAACTCTTCTCTGCATCCAACACTTAGAAAATTTTTCGACCTGTAGAAACCTGCATCCAAATCACCTCTCTGTCCCATCGTTCGAACTAACTCCAAGATCGATCAAGAGTCCTTTGATCGATCTAACTTCTAAGTTTGATCGATCTCATGACTCAACACTTAGAAAAATTTTGAGCCTACATCAACCTGCATATTTCAGCTCTTTGTCTGATGGTTCGAAACATTCCAAGATCGATCTGTAAATTCTTCGATCGATCCAACTTCCCAGTTCGATCGATCTCATGTTCCAACACTTAGCCAAAATTTTGAACTAAAAGCCTGCATATTTTTGCTCTCTATCTGATCGATCGAACTCTTGTTTCGATCGATCTCAATCTTCATTTCATTATTTTAACTTTAATTTGACTTTTCAACTTTTCAAAAATCCAAAAATATTTTCATTTTTATTTTATTCTATTTTCACTCTCATTTTATTTTGTTTTAATTTTCAACAAGTTTTCAAAAATTCAAAAATATTTTAATTTATTTAGTTTTCAATTAATTAAATTTAAAAATAAATAAATAAATAAATAATTTCAAATCAAATCAAAAATATTTTGTTTTACTTTTTTTTTACAATTTTTAATTTTTAATTTTATTTTTGCAAATTTCAAAAAAACCAAAAATCCAAAAATACTTTGAAAGGAGTTCATCAAAGTTCGATCGATCACTGCTCATCTTCGATCGATCGAACTAGTCGAGAAATGTTTTTTTTAAAAACAGATCCAAGGGTCATGAGATCAATAATTTGGATCGATCTCACTCACCAAACCCTAGCCTCTCGTCCCTCTTCACTATGACTCATCTTTCCAAGCTCCGGTAACTCCTCCGGCGAGATCCAAGCATCTCAAATCTCAGTTCATCTCCTTCCTCTTCATCTCCGATCATCTCAGTTCATTCTCCATTCTCTCACTTTCTTGAGGTAAGATCCGAGACATCCTTCCCTAGATTTGAACTCTCATACATCAATACTTGTTTCAAATGTCGTAATCATGTTGCTCTCATATTAAATCTTCCATTCTCAAAGTTTTAGCATCCATGTCTATATATATATATGTGTGTGTGTATATGTGTGCATAGATTTTGAAGATTTTGTTAGATTTGGGTGTTTGGGCCACGTTTGGAGTGTATTTAGGTTTGATTTGTGTTGTTGGAGGGCCCACGAACACGTTCGTGTGGGCCCCATGCTTCAAAAGTCATAGATTTGTGACTGTTAGGTTTCATCGTCGCATAGTTCAATCGATCGAACTAGTATCTCGGATCGATCTTGAGAGATCGATCAAACTCATGTATTTGATCGATCAAAGTAGTGAGATCGATCTCACTTACTTTCGATCGATCCAACTTTTGTGATCTATCTCACTTCTTTTTATGATTGATCGAACTTCACAGATCTCTCACACACACTTCATTCATCATATCCTATGTTCATGCTATCATATCTATGCCCAATGCCTGTGATATTCCACATTGGAGGCATTCATACTTACATTGTTTAGCATGTTTCATATTCTACCACTTGCATACATTCATGTCATATTTGTTTTGTCTATTTTACTTGACATACATGATTCTATTTCATGCTTTTAAATTTCTTATTCTGGCACTAACTCCCATTGCAAGTTTTTTTTTTTTTCTTTTGGCAGGCCATGGTAAAGAGGAAGACCGTTGCCAACAGGCAACACGAGCCCACCCGCCATATTAGGCCATGGACAGAGGAGCCCGCAGAGCCCTCTTATGCACAGCGGGAGCAAGCACAGGCTACCACGCCTCAGTCACCATCTCATGAGCCTGAGGATGATCACATACCATCCACTTCTACGGCTCATCCTGCTTTCACTCCATTACCATCGCCACCGCAGACTGGAGCTGAGCATTCACATATACCACCTCAGCCAGCTCATCTGCAACGTGATAGGCCCATGCCTTGATATGCACACATGACATTCGACTATGAGTCAGAGTTTGACACGGCCTTCTTCTCTCAATCGGTGCTGACCCGATCCACCTACCAGGATATTATTTAGAGGGGCCTAGCCGCTATTCTTGCCCCCGTTACAGAGCCAGTCTACCCATGGCTGGCTCGGTTGTTCTACCAGAACCTCTGACCATCGCCACGTACCACAGCCGAGATGGTCACTTCTATCGATAGCCATCCGATCACCATTACAGTGGACACTTTAGCCCGCTCTTGCCGTTGTCCGCACAGATGTCCTCCAGAGCTTCAGGACACATATCCAAGGCTATTCAGGCCTTCATATGCCGACATGGCAGTTTCCCTCACAGGTCACCATGCTAGTGGCGAAACTTTCGTCACCCGGACATACCTTCCAAATGACCTATAGTTTACTGATTCCGTCCTTTACCGGAATATCTATATGGCAGGGCACAAGATTCAGAGGAGGGGTGATTATTTGATAGCCCTTTACTCTTTCTACACCGGGCACTGGGCGTCCATTCCCGCGCTCATCTGGAGCATGATTAGGAAGTTGTACGACGAATACATCAACAAGGAGACGCCCAGACGGGCTAAGTCTCTTCCTTTCAGCCACCTCATCACCCAGATTCTCATTGACTAGAACTATCCCATCCATCCTCGGGAGCACCCCGAGAAAGGTTCCTGTCACTTCCTCAGGAATGACTAGAATAAGACCTACTGCTCCCTTATTACCAAGTTACAGGACCACGCAGTATTGGCTACAGCAGAGTTGGAGCTAGAGGAGGCACAGGCACAGGCCCAAGTAGAGGCACCGGCAGAGACAGCAGCAGTACATCCCGCAGCGGACGACGTACCAGTCGATCCAGCTGTCGAGCATTTAGACATCGACTTAGAGTGCCCTGTAGATAATGTAGAGCGGGACTCTCCAGCCAGGTCGCCCATTCATAAGCAAGAGCAAACTCAGGAGCTTTTTTCTGATTCATCTATGCCTGAGACTCCATATATAACCCCCGGCTTTGGAGTACGTCTGTAAATGCTCGAGGATACTGTTGTTACCATCCGAGCTGACCTCATAGCCCACAGAGCTAAGTTTGCTGCCTTCCGCACGGATGTCACGACCATGTTCAGAGATTTATCCAGAGACATCCGCGGAGCCAGACCTGCCCGTCCTACCTCATCTTCCTGAGCTCCCAGTCCTTTCTATCTTTTGATCCCTCTCTCCAGTTGATACTTTATTACTGTCACTATATTATTTTTACAGCCGGTCTGTCGGCTTTGATATTTTGTTGTACATGCACTTTACCCATTTTATATATATCTATTTTTGTTATGGATGTCATATGATTGTATTTTCATATCTGTATATTTGACTCCATCAGGTGCATCACAGTGACTTCAGTGAGAGAGTGCTACTCAATTTTCAGGACTACCCTTATACCTCTCTCATTTCATTATCTGTTTATCCCATTTACACTTGCATGACCACTATACACTGATTATCCCATTTTGTTATCTGATAAGTTTATCCAAGTGCCAATTTTCAGGACCACAGTTCATCCCAAGTTTGGGGGGGCCATGCCACCCACTTCAGATACTTCAGTCCCGACCATTCTTGCTTAGTTGCACTGGTATACTCTTTCCTTTGTTCTCTTTGCACATTGAGGACATTGTGCAATTTAAGTTTGGGGGGAATGGTGCTCTACAGTGTTAGTTTTAAATTCAAATTTTTAGCAAGACTTGTGTATTTGAGGGATATTTCTATGATTGGTCCATATCTAGCTATGATTTTGATCTTTTGAGGACTATATTGCTTAAAATTTAAAAATTGCTTGACTTGAGAGTCCAATACTCCTTGTATGCCTTATGAATGCCATTTAGGAGTAAATTTTTCGAATGATTGATATCTTGCTTGCATTTGTGGTCCACATCATCTTGATTTTGTGATTGTTTTGAGATTCATTCTAGTATTCTACACTAGCACCGGCGCACACTAGCATTCATTTGTGGGGTACATGCTTTGTTGACTATTGAATTGGTTATATCCCAATTGAGCTAGTAGTGCATTGAAAGCTTTCATTCTTGATAAAGGTAGGTAACAACCCCTTTTCACTAAGTAGCCGGGATTCTAGCCTCATCAAGCACTGAACTTCTCGCGCCGAAAAGTGGAGGGCCCAAACTCTAGGTTAATAATTGTATTAAAAAAAAAAAAAAAAAAAAATAGAAAAGCAATAAAAGTGAGGACTTCTCTCAAAAAGTGAGAAGTGGGAAATGATTAGATGGTTGTTGTCTTGATTTGTAGCCTAGTTGATTTGAGCTTGTAAGTCCGTAGGGGTGTTTGAACGCTTAATGCCCTAAAGCCATCTGGTTTGGGAGTCATTGACCAAACGTTCGACCTTATGAATCGCTAGAAGGCATAAGAGATCAACACATTGCACTATGCTTCCATCTTTGATCCTAAAAAAGTAAAAAAATAAAAAATAAAAATGAGTGAAAAGAATAAGCGCACCTAGATGAATAAAGCTTTAATAAAAGGTCCACTTTTTTTCTTAATGATCAGTACTAGATTTGTGTGCTAGTTTGAGGGTAAGGATGTGATTAATTCTTTAGTTGGCTTAGATAGCAACACATTTGATGCCGGTCCACTCAAAAGGATTCTAGAGTTGTTTTGATTTGCATGATCATTTTTTTGATGTGTGGAGGACCATACTTGCTTGCTTGATGTTAAAATTTTGGGAGATTGCTGAGAAAAGGTTGAAAAATTGCATACTTGAGGTAGTTTTCTCCCAATGCTTGTTTGCAATATTGGTGCCTCTTTTGAAAGAATGAGCTTAATGTTTATGGGTACCATTTCTGAAAGCCCTCACGAGACTTCACTCGTCCCCTAGGGGTAACCTAGGGGTTTAAAAGGCTTGTTGCATATGCTAAATGCAGTCGTGTTCCTTACGAAAGTGGCGTTATCCATTTATTGTTTTCTAGTTTATAGTTGTATAGTTGTTCATTTCATTCCTTTACTTTCAAGTTCATTGCTAGGGACTAGCAATATTTAAGTTTGGGGGTGTGATGAGCACTGAAAAGTGCGTATTTAAACCCCTTAAGCTTAGGCATTCGAGTACCTTTATCTATCTTACTTTGCCGTTTTAGATTGATTTTGTATTATTTCCATTTTCAGGCACTTATCCCCGAAAATAAACTAACTCGGCCAAATAAGAGCTTAATTGAAGCAATTCTGGGATTAATCAAAGAAAAGAGCAAAGTGGAGAAAGAAGGAAGCAAATGAAGCCAAAGGTGGCAAGCAGCAAAGTTCGATCGATCTAAGTTCAAGGTTCTATCGATCGAACAATGATCGATCTCAGCACTTTAAGATAGATCTAAGCCTTGACCCAAAAGCATAAAGTTCCAAAAGTTCAATCGATCCAACACCATCCTTCGATTGATCGAACACTTTTGTCCTTATTCAAATGATTGATCCTATCCACAGCTCTACCACCCACTAACCACTTTTGTCCTTTCCCCATAAATATCTCCCATAAATATGTCAGACTTGTCTTTTTCCAAAAAACTCAGCCAGTTGGATCGATCCTGTGATACCCCTAGGATCCGAGACATATCAAACAATTAAAGTATTTTAAAGCGAATACATATGACAAAATGAAATAATAAAGATGGAATAAAAGTGAAAGAAACATTAATTATAAAATCCTCTATGTATAACTGAAAATTGAAACTCCAATCCTCCAAAACTTTAAGGTTACAACTTGGGAATCCACTGATGGACCCCTAACCAAAATTTCAACTGAAACTGAAAACTGAAAATAGATAATGCTAGAAATATCGAGAGAAGTCCTACGTAATCAGATGAAGGTGAGACTGTCCTCGACAAGCACGATCAAGCTCTAAGGCTGGAACCGTCTTGTACCAGAAAAGAATAATGAAGGAGTGGGTCAGACCCACGAGCAAGTTCTAATCTAACAGCAATCCATACAGTGACCCGATATGCCGATACACCGTAGACACCTCACAATAACTATCTAGTCCATACATATAACTATATCCACACTAAGGGACATTCACTAGTCTATAATAAGGGTCTCAACCTGAATAAATTTAACTGCAATCCATCGTGCATCTAAAATAAATTTAAAATCATTTTATAGCACCCTAAACCGTCAGATTAAAATTAATCAACAAATCCCCTTTCAGCCGTTAACTGTACGCAAAGTTGTCAAATAGCGTACTGTTAATTCTATTTAAAACTAAGGGATAAATTTATGCAATTCAAGACCTTAGTTACATGTTAAAATTATTATTTCAACACCCAATTAAAATTTTAAAACTGATTAATGACCCAGAATGCCCAAACAGTGACAAAAGTATTAAAAAGTGCCGTAAAAACAAATTCCAAAACTCACAAAAGGTTGGAGCCTGCTCTAAAGAGAAAGAGCAGGCTCTTTCTTACTTGGAGCCGGCTCCACATTCCCTTGGAGCTGGCTCTTGTTGAAGGAGAGCCGGCTCTTGCTTTCCAGAGCCGGCTCTCTCCCTCTTGAGAGCCTCCCGTTCTGTCTCTGCTCCGTTTCAGCTCATCTTCTCCATCTCCGATCCAGTCCTAACCCACTATTGGTCTCTAAAACTAATTTTAGAAGTTTAATTAACACCCAGTAGCTTCCTATTAATTTAATTACAGTAACTAGAATCAATTACTAGGATTACATTTGAATTAAAATGGCTACTGAACTACATATACTTTAAAACCAAACTGAAACGGATTTACGACAATAGTTCCCTTCCAACTCATTTGTTCTTCCTCTAAATTTGAATTTAAAGGACTTAAATTACATCTAATATCCAATCAGATCTTAGTTCATCGCAGTAAGGTTCAAAACCAAAAGTAAAACCGTGGAACGTTTCATGCCAAAACAGAGACAAGGAAAACATACATGCTATAATTGTTTGGTAAATAAAATATCACAGATAAAACAATCAAGTAAAACATATATAAAACATGCATGGTTCAGTTTAAGGCCAATTAATCTCCTAGAGACTGTCCAGGTGCACAGAACACAAGCCAAAGGGAAGGAGGAAGATAAGAACTTGCCTTTGAGTTTCAGACTTGAAACTCTAAATTCCCAGTTTCTGTATTGCCCGTTCAATTCCCCACTGCTGTTCCACAAACCCACATTCCCTCTACCTTGCTTCCACCTATCCTTCCTCTCCTATCTCTCTCTATTCTCCCTCTGTATCCCACGGTCTCTGTTATTTTTACAGAAATTACGTTTAATTATTCTAAAACCCTAAACCACCGTGACACACATACTTATAGGCTTAGTGATTAAACCCTAATCCATGTAACCTTAAAGCCAGAGCCCATCTCAGCCCATAAACTGACCTAAGATAAATACCTACGTCGACCACCCATGTAAATTGCAACCCTAAATTCATGTAAAGAACAGAAAACTAAATTCCCTTAAATTTAAATTTCCATTAAATAAAATTGATTAAACAATTAAATAAACACAATTAAATAAATAAATAAAATTATATAAACAGTTACCAAAAACATATTAAGTAACATGACTGATTAAACAAATAAACCATTAATTAATTAATTAAACCAAATAATGCACATACAACCAATTTAAACAAATGAAAAACATTAAAATAAATAAAAATGCGATTAAGACAATAAAATAAAGAAAAATGCAATACAATAAATATTAAAAATGCCGAGACTATCCTTTTAAAATTAGGGGTATTACATTCTTCCCCCCTAACAAAAGGAATTCCGTCCTCGGAATTCGCTCTTACCGTCTTCCAATATTTCAGGAAACTGCGAGCGAATGACATCCTCCCGTTCCCAAGTGGACTCAGCCTCATTGTGATGACTCCATTACACACGAACCAAAGGGATAACCTTATTGCGAAGGATTTGATCCCGATGGTCAACAATACGACATGGTGGCTCCAAATAAGTTGCATCCGGCTGCAACTCAATCTCCCCAACATCGATATGCTGATACCGATCCTCATCTCACAGAAATTTCCGCAACATGGACACATGGAATACGTTGTGTACACGGTCCAAATTATCCGGCAATGCCAACCGATAAGCAACAGCTCTAACTCGATCCGTAATCATGAATAGACCGACAAACCGCGGAGACAACTTCCCTTTCTTCCCAAAGCGCATAACACCCTTCATAGGAGATAGTTTGAGAAGAACCTAATCCCCAACCCGAAACTCCAAAGCACGAGTGTGACGATCAGCATAGCTCTTCTGCCTACTTTGGGCAGTACGCATGCGATCTCGAATAAGAGCAATCTTTTTAGAGGTATCCTTGATGAACTCAGGACCTAAGAATCGATTCTCTCCAACCTCCATCCAACAAACAGGTGATCGACACGGTCGACCGTATAACGCCTCAAAAGGTGCCATCCCAATAGTCTTCTGGAAACTATTGTTATAAGCAAACTCCACAAGTGGCAAATATTCCTCCCAGTGGCCCTTGAAATCCAGAACACACGACCGAAGCATATCTTCCATAATCTGATTCACCCTCTCAGTCTGTCCGTCAGTCTGAGGATGATAAGCAGTACTAAGATGTAACTCCGTACCTAAAGCCTGCTGAAAACTCTTCCAAAATCTAGATACAAAGCTCGAATCCCTGTCCGATATAATAGACAATGGAATGCCATGTAGCTTCACAATCTCTGAAATGTAAAGCCTCGCCAACTGCTCTAAAGTGTAGTCAGTGCAAATAGGCAAGAAATGAGCTGACTTGGTCAACCTATCTATAATGACCCATATGGAATTATGCCCCTTGAAAGAATTTGGCAACCCTTCCATAAAATCCATAGATATGCTCTCCCATTTCCACTCCGGAATTGGTAGTGATTGTAGAGCTCCGGGTGGCCTCTGATGATCAATCTTAACCATCTGACAAGTACTACACTGAGAAACAAAAAGAGCAATGTCCCTCTTCATACCTGCCCACCAAAACTGCCGCTTCATATCCTGATACATCTTATCGCCTCCTGGATGAACAGAGAACTCAGAGTGGTGAGTCTCAGTCGTCACATCCTTCTTCAAATTATCAGCAGAAGGTACCACTAACCGTCCCTTGTACCTTAAACCTCCATCAGCCCCAACATAGTAGAATGGAACCTCTCCGGAAGCTATCTCTGCGACCTTGTCGATACACTGCTGATCGGTGAGTTGTGCTTGTAAAACCTTGCGAATGATAGAAGGTGTAACCACCATGCAAGCCATAAAAGCGTCTGACAACTCATCTACATTCTTCAAAGCATTCCACTCAATAGTGAATAGAGCAGAAAGACTACCAACAGGTCAGCGACTGAGTGCATCTGCCACTACATTCGCTCTGATACCATTTGTAACGACTCACTCCACCACATAGTATGATATTGTCCACTTTAAGCCTGAGCCCACACAGTTTTGTTCTTGGGCTTCACCCCAAAAGGCCTCATACCAATTGGAGGTGACACACTTACATATAAGCACTTCACCTTTCCTCTACCCAGGCGATGTGGGATTGTGCACCCGTAGCTCGCCAGTGTGGTAGCCTGACAGTATCTCTCGCACTCACCCACGGCACACCCGCCCACAAGGTCGTCACAATCCACCCTCCTTGGAGGCCCGACGTCCCCATCGGCATACTTCCGGCTGGGTAAGGCTCTGATACCATTTGTAATACCCCTCAGATCCGAGACACGGGTTGATCAGGCCCAGGCCCAAACCCGAGGGAATATCAAACAATTAAAGTATTTTAAAGTGAACACAGATGACAAAATGAAATAATAAAGATGGAATAAAACTGAAAGAAACATTAATTATAAAATCCTCCATGTATAACTGAAAATTAAAACTCCAATCCTCCAAAACTTCAAGGTTACAACTTGGGAATCCACTGATGGACCCCTAACCAAAAGTTCAACTGAAACTGAAAACTGAAAATAGATAATGCTAGAAATATCGAGAGAAGTCCTACGTAATCAGATGAAGGTGAGACTGTCCTCGACAATCACGATCAAGCTCTAAGGCTGGAACCATCCTGTACCTGAAAAGAATAATGAAGGAGTGGGTCAGACCCACGAGCAAGTTCTAATCTAACTGCAATCCATACAGTGACCCGATACGTAGATACACCGTAGACACCTCACAATAACTATCTAGTCCATACGTATAACTATATCCACACTAAGGGACATTCACTAGTCTATAATAGAGGTCTCAACCTGAATAGAAGGCAACATGCGAATACGCACCCAAAGGTGGGCATGAGTACCTAGACCTAACAGGGTACACCTCAACCTATTATAACCAGCTACGCATCCACTGCATATACGCACCCTAACCAATGAGTCTGAGACTCACGCTCAACTTGTGGTACCATAAACATATATATAAAGTCCGTCCAAATCCAGGGTATGCAATTCAACTATTTATTAAACTGACATACAATAAACCAACTAGTTAGTCACTCAACTTATTCAGTTGATATGACTTAACTACCATCCGTTAATCCAGGAAGTCATCCAACTTGGTTACAGCTAATCTGACTTAGTCACAATTAAGATTCGATATCTTTCAATCCATTCCATTAATCCATTAGGTTAGGTTTATGCGTTTTAAGCTAAACCGTCCCTAGTATGTCACCGTCCCATACCGGTACATACAATCCTCCATATCCATGTAAATTACAACATATATAACAGTTCAATAATTTACAGACCAAAAACCACCATCCAATAATTGCAGAAGGAATCTTAACAATGTAGCAAATAAAATCCAGTAGTAATCCATGTAATTGTATCGAAGAATAAACTATTCTAACAATTAACATCCAACACATGCATAGTTCAAATTTAATAAAACAATGACCCTATCATGTATTTAAAATTAGTTCTATAATAATATTATAGTCCAATAAATCGCTAAATTAAACTAAGCGATCTAGTTCCCCCCATCCGGTAACAGAGTACTAAGTCATATACTTATATTTTGTTGTATCCTTTAGCACAAAGCCCCCACTATGCCACAAGTCCAATATATTACTTTAAAAGACTTCATCGTGCATCTAAAATAAATTTAAAATCATTTTATAGCACCCTAAACCGTCAGATTAAAATTAATCAACAAATCCCCTTTCAGCCGTTAACTGTACGCAAAGTTGTCAAATAGCGTACTGTTAATTCTATTTAAAACTAAGGGATAAATTTATGCAATTCAAGACCTTAGTTACATGTTAAAATTATTATTTAAACACCCAATTAAAATTTTAAAACTGATTAATGACCCAGAATGCCCAAACAGTGACAAAAGTATTAAAAAGTGCCGTAAAAACAAATTCCAAAACTCACAAAAGGTTGGAGCCTGCTCTAAAAAGAAAGAGCAGGCTCTTTCTTACTTGGAGCCGGCTCCACATTCCCTTGGAGCCGGCTCTTGTTGAAGGAGAGCCGGCTCTTGCTTTCCAGAGCCGGCTCTCTCCCTCTTGAGAGCCTCCCGTTCTGTCTCTGCTCCGTTTCAGCTCATCTTCTCCATCTCCGATCCAGTCCTAACCCACTATTGGTCTCTAAAACTAATTTTAGAAGTTTAATTAACACCCAGTAGCTTCCTATTAATTTAATTACGGTAACTAGAATCAATTACTAGGATTACATTTGAATTAAAATGGCTACTGAACTACATATACTTTAAAACCAAACTGAAACGGATTTACGACAACAGTTCCCTTCCAACTCATTTGTTCTTCCTCTAAATTTGAATTTAAAGGACTTAAATTACATCTAATATCCAATCAGATCTTGGTTCATCGCAGTAAGGTTCAAAACCAAAAGTATTACCGTGGAACGTTTCATGCCAAAACAGAGACAAGGAAAACATACATGCTATAATTGTTTGGTAAATAAAATATCACAGATAAAACGATCAAGTAAAACATATATAAAACATGCATGGTTCAGTTTAAGGCCAATTAATCTCCTAGAGACTGTCCAGGTGCACAGAACACAAGCCAAAGGGAAGGAGGAAGATAAGAACTTACCTTTGAGTTTCAGACTTGAAACTCTAAATTCCCAGTTTCTGTATTGCCCGTTCAATTCCCCACTGCTGTTCCACAAACCCACGTTCCTTCTACCTTGCTTCCACCTATCCTTCCTCTCCTATCTCTCTCTATTCTCCCTCTGTATCCCACGGTCTCTGTTGTTTTTACAGAAATTACGTTTAATTATTCTAAAACCCTAAACCACCGTGACACACATACTTATAGGCTTAGTGATTAAACCCTAATCCGTGTAACCTTAAAGCCAGAGCCCATCTCGGCCCATAAACCAACCTAAGATAAATACCTACGTCGGCCGCCCATGTAAATTGCAACCCTAAATTCACGTAAAGAACAGAAAACTAAATTCCCTTAAATTTAAATTTCCATTAAATAAAATTGATTAAACAATTAAATAAACACAATTAAATAAATAAATAAAATTATATAAACAGTTACCAAAAACATATTAAGTAACATGACTGATTAAACAAATAAACCATTAAGCAATTAATTAAACCAAATAATTCACATCCAACCAATTTAAACAAATGAAAAACAATAAAATAAATAAAAATGTGATTAAGACAATAAAATAAAGAAAAATGCAATACAATAAATATTAAAAATGCCGAGACTATCCTTTTAAAATTAGGGGTATTACAGATCCAGCCTAAGTTCGATCGATCTCACTTACCTTCGATCGATCCAATTTCAAGGTTCGATCGATCGAACTTCCTCTAGTGCGAAAAAGTTAAAATTCCATCTCATTGAAAGTTGTCCTTTATCCAATCACTAAGGAATATTGTGTGCACGACCCTAACTCATTTTGGGTGTCATTTTGACCTACCTATATAAGGATAAGGATTGCTTTTACAAAGAAGAGCCAATTTAATTTTGCATATCATCTCTTGGAGAGGAAGTTTAGAGGAGGAGGAGGCTAGAGACACTATTGAAGACTCTTCATCAACAAGGAGCAGATTTCAACCATGGAATTAGCCCTTGAGGGTTAGAGCATCATCACCATGAGTGGCTAGACATCCTCTTGGGGCTAGAGTTAGCCCCAAGCATGCTTTCTATATCTTAATCTTGTGTATTATTAAGGGATTAGTGTTGTAATTGATGTTTTGACATTTTGATATATATATATCTTGTTTATTCAATGATTTATGTAGTTTAATGCTTCCAATTGGTCATTTCATTCTATCCATATGTCTATGTATGCTAGAATAGATGTTCATGTGCTTATCTCTAGATTTTGTGTTATTAATGCATGTCTATGTGTATTGATGTTATAGATTTGGAGATTGTCAAAACATTGTGCTTAAAAGAATGCTTTTGTGATTCTCTTGATGGTTCATGCTTATCTCTTGATGGATTGTGCTTCTCCCCTAGTTTATTTTCATGCTAGTCGTGTAGATGTAGTGTAGTGTTAAATAGGAGGATAATCTATGTTTGTTGTTTGATGATCCAAGCTTTTGAATGCAATTAGCATATGTCTCTATCCTTGGGTTGTATTTGGATTGTGAGCTTAGTGAAAGGATTAATAACTTATTTTAATTTATTGTGCCTTTCACATGTTGTTTAGACAATATATGCTTAACTAGTCATCCTTGCTTGTTGAATCAACCAAATACACACACACCAATATTGCAACCCACTATTTGCCCTCATTAATCACTTGTCAATGATATAGAAATGCATTACTTAATGGTGATCTCTAAACCCCAAGATCTCTCTCTCTCTCTTACTTACTCTTAATTGCACTCTTTTACTATTACTTAATTTAGTTTAGTTGCTCTTTAATCAACTAACCAACCAATTGTTTAATCACTCGACCTACTAGCCCTAATTGTGATTCCATGACATTGCTCAATCCCCATAATCCCTTGGGACGATCCCTTCTCACTCATACTATATAATATAGGTGTTAAGCGGTTTATAAATTTAACTATGATGCCCACTTGACACTAATTTCCAAACTCAAGGTGTTGTGCATTATTTTGTGCACACCTAGGGTCGAGACACCAGTCTCCTTACCTATAAATAACCTAAAAAACTAGGGTTAGTAATCAAGTTACTCGTAGGAAGAAGCATATGCGTATACCCTAAAGTTTCAATATCATTGCAAGATCAATATAGATGAATACAAGGGATCATTCCACTTAACGTCTATGTTCAAGGTGTTCTAAAGGATCATCTTAAGCTAACTTAAATGATTCTATCACAAAACAATATCAATATCAATGAACTTCACAACATCAAATCGCTAATAACTAAAATTACAAGTCACAATTAAGCATTGGTTGACAACTTGGAATTGAATGCAAAATCAATTAGTGGAAAACTTGGACATCAAATCCCAGATTAAACCAAGACCTAAAATGGTTATTCCGGGCACTAACCCGCTAGGACTACCACCCTAGTGCGCACTAAAAATAGGGAGAACTCATACCTCCCGCACTAGAGCCAAACTCTAGCCATGTCATTTGCAACAATGTCCCAAGAGAATCCAAAATCATAATTAATTTCAAAACTTATATACAACAATTATGATATATAAACCATCTTCCATGCGCAAGTAATTTGAAACCACACAAACCATGTCTTAGGTTCCAAGTCTAAAATGGCATACCAAATGACAAGTCCTCATCGTGATATAATGTACAATGTAATGCCATTAACTTATCAATTTAAATCATACCACAACAATAAGTTTTATATACTAGATTATAACATTGTAGTAATAGGCTTCTAAAATAATTACCAATAGTCATCAACAAGATTATAGAATTATCACCACAATAAATATAACAATTCAAGTCAATAAGAATTGTATTTAACCTTAATAATTCTTCACAAGATAAATACATATCATACTTGCTTAAATCAATAAATCCTAAGTCAAATGTGAGGATTTCCTATAATATGTGTAATGACCCGGATTTTTCGAATAAATTTTTTCCGTTATCTTTTCCCTTCTGAGTTTGGGTTCTTGTCGATTAGTGTCATCTCGAGTGCTCTGGAGTGATTTCCGAGACTCTTTTCTGTGGATTGACGACTTCCTTTGAGGACCGAGTCATTCCCACATTTTTCATTTTTCGACACTATTCATTTTTTGTCTTTTTCCATATTCTGTCTTTTCCTCATTTGTCACTCTGTTGGCGTAACCACACTTCTTGTGTTCAGAGTTGGTTTCTGATTTCACGTATCTTCATTCCCAATGATTTCTTTGAGATACGTATCTTTACTTTCGTGAGAAAGTACTCTGGTTGCTCCCGATGTCCAAAGGGGCATAAATGCAAAGTTCTTTGGAAACCTTTTCTTTTCTTGGGGTGTTTTCCATAAATATATTTTGAAGATATTTTATTTTAGGGGTATCTAAGAAAATATCTTTTGGAAGATATTTTCATTCGGGGCAGTTTCGCAGTTTTCACTTTTTGGAGGGGTCATTGTGCAATTAATGAAAGTTATTGCTCAATGCCTTGTTTTGAGCCTAGATCTTCATATGGGATTCATTTTCACATTTTGTTGAGTCGTGGACTCTTAGAATTTCCTCCTGGACGATGTTTTCCAGTTTCAGGGTTTCTGGCCTCAGTTTGTACCAAACTTGTTTTGGGCATAACTCTCTGCTCGGGACTCAATTTTCGACGCCGTTTCTTCCATTGTTCATATTTTCTTATTTGGAATCTTTTTTGTTCATGGAGTTTTACCATTTGAGTGCGTCTGCGTGAATTCCACTTTTCTGGACCCAGCGGGGCCCGTTCGGGGCACTTTTTGAGTTTTTCTATAAATAGGAGGTCTTAGAAAGAAAAATCAGATTTTTCTCTCTCTCTCTCCTCTCTCATGGCTGGTCCAAGCTCTATCCATGGCTACCATCTTCTCTCTCCTCTTTTGGACTTCTTCCCTTCATTAAAAAGTGGTGATGCCTTTGTGTTTATTGTTCCCCTCAGCGAGGCCTTCGATTCCAACCGATTGGAATCTTGTTTTGGCCGTTTCTTGAGTTCGGGTTTGAAGTCAAGTTGTGTTTTTGATGGGGCTTCCTTGGGATTCATGTTCGTGGTGTTGTCCCCGATAAAAATAAGGAGTTTCGTCGGATTCGGAGCCGATTTATTTTGGTGTGAATTTGAGATTTCATCTCAAAGGGAGGTAGGGGGTGTTTTAGGATTATATTTGTGTTGTATTGATGATTATATGAGCTTATCCAACTTGTATGCATGCTTTAGTTCAAGATCTAGAAATTAATTTAATTAATTTCTTTGTTTAAGGTTTAATTTCCATAATGATATGTAAATTGGAATTAGATTGTGACATGCTAGAAAATTTGGCTTTGGTATGGTTGTTGACATATATTAAATTTGGTCATTTGGTTAAAAATTACAAATTTTATTTAATATTTATCTTTGGTGAAATTTTAATTCACATGGTCATAACAAGCATGAAATCAAGTTGTAATGTGATATTTAGATAGGCCTTGGCATGTTCTCTAACATATCTTAAATTGAGAGCATTTGGAATTGTTTAAAAATTTAGAGGAAATTAATTAATTAGCTTAATTAATTTTGTTTTAAGTGTTTTAATCACTTAATTGGTCGTTTGGAGTTATATATGTGATGACCATGACATGTCCTTCAACATATATTAATTTGGGGTTATTTGGAATTAATTTAGAATCTAGAGAATTTAATTATTTTTGCTTAATTAAATTCTATATATTTGCTGCATGGATTTTAATACGTTTTGCAAGTTGTTTCTATGTTTAAATCATGGACTTGGACTTGTTGTATGTTCACTTGGTTATATTTTGAGCATTGGATAACATAGTTGTTTTATTAATATTCATGCGAATGTATTTTCCTTAATGAATATGTTTTTGCCTTATATAAGAAATTGAACTCTTTGTATTGGACATTTTTCATGCCATAGTAGTTGTAGACTTTGTGTATGTATTGTATATGTTTCCAAATTTGGTTGTGCTTGGTAGATAGTTGATATCTTGTATATACGTGTTGATATATACGTTGTTGCACTTGTTGATTTTGGAAACTTGGGGATGTCGTTGTTTGGCTACGGCTAGGACTTAGTTCCAGTATGGGAGATTGTCCCTCTATATAGTCTAGTGCGCACATAAGGAGGTTACCCGTGGGCTAGTAACCCTAAAGTAACTATGTTGTCGGTCTGATTCGGCGTGACGCCCAAGTATCTACTTTGGTTGATTTCGCATTTCGTTTCAAGTTGATAACTATATGATGTTATAACTTATTATTTCTTATTTGATTCTCCATATTTTGTTGCAGGATGTTAACTTGTGAAATCATGCTTTATGCGTTGTATTGGAAGTTCCAAAATTGGTTAAAGTGTATTGATATCATGATTCGTGTTTTGATGTTCAAATATGGCTTAGGAATGATCCTATAATTTCATTTGGAACATAGACGTTAGGTGGCATAACCCATTTTGGTAATTCTTGTGTTTTAGATTTCGAGTTCATAACTTTGAAAATCTATGTCTTGTTGCTTTGTATAACATGCTTCCATTTTGCTTGAATTGCATGAATGATGTGTTTCATGCTAGAAATGATCCTAGGTAGCTTAGGATGCTCCCCGAGTCACACATTGATGTAGACGTTAGGTGGCATGAGCCCTTTAACATGTTTCACCATAAGATGATAATTTGTAAAACGCTAGGTCGATGCATACTCACTTCCTACGAGCAGCTTTATGTTACTCACCCACGCAGTGGGGACATTTTTCAGGTATGAAGACTTGGTTCGTGGTGCTCATTGCTCCTTGGATGGCTTATAGTTTTTAAGTTTCCATTTATGCAAGTGTTAGCATAAAATGCCTCTTTGTAACCTTATGTATCAAAATATGTATTATTTGATTCCATATATGTAGTGTGTAAATGAGTACACTCTTTACAATGTATTTGACATGTATGAGATGAAGCCGGAGGCCAATGACATGTAATTTGTATCCTATGTAATTTTTGACTTCATGAAATATTATGAAAATATTGAAAAATGTTGAGTTATTGCTTCACCACGTTTGCATTGGGTGTGGGTATTCTATTTTGATTCTTCCCTAGGGTCTTGTTAATCTTGTATGAAGTGTGGCCAAGGGCCAAACGGTATTTTGGAACCATTTCATAATTTTGAATTCCGAGTTTTCGTTCCAAGTTCCATTTTTTGCCTTTTTGCTCGTTGGGGGGTCGAATTTTGCATCGGCTATATTTTTAAGCCATGGACCATTGTAACACATCTAAATAGGTAAGTTACATTCACATGCATAGTCATTTCCGGGCAAAACCTCATCGTTTGTGTTTTGAGCCTCCAACGGACTCATTTTACACTTTTGTTGCATAATCTGACCTAAGGGTATTTTGGAAATTTTATTTGGAAAATAAATTCCGTTCTTCATATGGTTGAATAGAAAACATGATTTTAGGGGGGGTTTATTCTTTGTGTTTTTCCAGAAAATGTCGTCTTGGCATCGGAAATCGATCCCGAAGTTCAGCTTCTGTTTTCAATTTAGCAGCTTTTTGGACCCTCTGGACCAGTTTTCTTGGGAGGGCATTCTGGGTATTTTACAGTGTGTATTTTTCGATTTTTCTTGCGAGTCACATAGAAAACTCGATTTTGAGGGGGGTTTTTTCCTTTTGTTTTTCCAGAAAATGTCATCTGAGGCCTCAAATTTCCATTTTTTTGGGGAAAAACCCCTGCTACCAGGTTTTTGGGCTACCCATTCTGCCTCCCTCACATGTAAACGTTTAGATAGGGCCTCGTAACCGGTTACATGTGCATGGGCAGTGTTTTGGTTGAATTTTTTGGTCTCCAAACCGGTTAGGAAGGCTTGGTAACCGGTTAGATGTTCTTGGGTTGGCACTTTTTGACCATTTTGCCCCTTCTTCTTCCGTTCGCCATATCATCTTCATCTGGACTCCAAATTAAGTGATTTTTGAGTCTAAGTTCATTAATTTTTTGTTTTCTTTCCAATGGTGTGCTCGGTGGCACCCATTTTTAGGCTGGAAATGACGTTTTTTCCCCTAGGTTCATTCTTGTTCGTTTTTGAAACGTTGCTTCCACATTTGATTCCTTTGGGTTCCGTGACCTCGTTGAAGGTCACATTGGCGTCTTAGAGTCATGTTGTATCTCTAGAGACCGTTGTTTGTCTTTTGCTTCCGCATTTTGGATCCATTATCGGGTCATCTTTCGGTTCATCACTGACACACCGGGTTGAAAAACTTGGGCCGTCACAAGTGGTATCAGAGCTCCTTGGTTTGAAAACCTTAGGACGCCGGGTTTTGGGTGCATATCATGATTTTGTTTCCATGATTTATGTGTCTATATGCTTTATGATAACATGTTTATGTGTTTACGTGCTACATGTCGTATACAGTTTGTTTAACATTGTTTTATTCTAATGTAAAGAGCATGACCTATGACGTATGCTAGATTAGAATTGTATATGCATAATTATGTTGCATACTTGGCATGACACGGGATTGGTCATTGAGGCATGAGTTGAGGTTGATGGTGATTATAGTCACAGTCTCGTTGTGGTATAGGTTATTGTCGACCTAGCATTGGTTTTGAGGTAAGTGGATGGTCACTTTTTGTTTAGGCTCTTGTGAGATGAGTCATTTGGCATTACCGTAGTAGTGGATTTGTTGGTTTTGGGCCATGATGAGGTTAGGGACCTCTTAGGATCCTTGATTGTTAAGGATGATTCCTCTGGAACTTGCGTTTTTTTTCGTGGGCGGGTACGTTTATGGGCGGGTGCATGGCACTGTCATGCTACCGTACTAGCGAGCTACAAGTGCAGTTCGGATGGAATCAATGTTGGTTTTGTTTCGATAGTGTTGTCTTTTGATCGGCGATGATGATGGTTATTTTGGAGATCAGTCGTGGTGATTGATTTAGTTATTAGTATGGCTGTAGTTGCCATTTTCCTTGAGGAGTTCTTGCATGATGACGCTCATGGGATCAAGTCGATTGATTGATGTTACGGGTAGTGAGAGCACTGCACTGCTAGTGTCACTTGTAGTGTCACCTCTAGATTCGAAGTTAGATTGTTAGAGTCTTACTGTTATGGTAAGGGCTCATGTTTGTTTAGAGACAGGTTATTGTCGCATTGGTTTTGGAGACAGTTTATGACTAAGAATTGTACTTTCTTTTCTTAGACACTCTAGGATACGATATCCATAGGGTTCATTGTTGCATCATTTTGTCTTATGCAGTTTCGTTTACTACCATGTTAGTAGTATGATTTATGTTATTGTGACGCATGAGTAGGTGGAGGTGTATCCATATTTGCCTTCTTGTTGTGTGGCATTAGCATGCTTTTTTCATATGCTTAGAGATGCTATGTTGTTATTGCACTTTAGTGACATGCTTTTGTGCTTACGTGGAGACGTGTTGCACGTACCTTTGATTTTTATCTATGTGAGTAGATTTTCTTTCTGGTAGTTGCATTCCTTGTCATATGCATGACTTCCAGGTTTGGTTTTCCCATTCGTTTCCCTCGGTCGCACGTAGTGTGTATACGGGTTTCCACAAGGGTTTTGTGTTGGTTCGTGTTAGGGACTTCACAAGGAGTAAGTCTCTTCTTTCCGTTGTATTGTGCACTGTTTTGGGGTTGGTTGGTCCATGAGAATCATCGTTGTTGTCTTGAGTCCTTGGTGAGGATTTGATGTATTTTGGTCGGCTTACTTCCATGTAGGGGGTGAAGTCTTTGACCTTGTTGTCTTTCGTTTCAGAGACAGAGTAGAGGTGTTGTCCTTTTTAAGACTGGTGGTTCCCTTTCTTTCATGTCTTCCCTTGGGGAGTTTCTGCCGTGATTGTTGACGGCTGTGGTGCTCAGAGTGATTTGATTGGTGTGAGATCATTTTATGGGGACTTGTGTCCATATCATTGAGGATTTTTTTGATTCGTGAGGTGAGCTTGATGCTCTTTTGAGAACGTCTTTTGGAGACTTGTTTCAGTTTTGGAAATCTTGATATTGTTGACTCTTAGGAGGAGTTTTAAAGGATCGCTGTTTGATATGGCTTGTTGTGGAGTTTCTCGTCCTAGTTATGACTAGGCATGGTCTTGAGGAATCGTAGTTCCAGTGGTTGTTTATGGATCGATAGAAATTGAAGAATTTTGATTTAACTTGGTGTTTCCAAGTACGGTTTTGAGAGATTCATTTTGTGACCTTGGTTGTTGGCATTTTGATGTATGTGCCACTTGGTGGATTTGTATTTTGAGGATTTAGTTATCCATGATAGGGATGCGGATCTGATGTTTGATTACGGTGTAGTCTTGTAGTTGATCTGTTTCAGGGAGATATGAAGGACTTTCAATGAAATGTCTTATTGTGAGGTTCATTTTGATTTCTGTAGGCGTTGATTTGCTTGTCAGGTTTTGGATTCCTGATTAATGTTGTTAATAGGGGTATTTTGAGACATTGGAGATGTTGGTTTTGCTGTATTGAGGATTTGGGGCCTTAAGCATAGCGGTACCTATAGCATTGTTGTTAGAGTTTTGGGATTGGCCAGGATGGTCCGGCTGGACATCTTTGGACCATATCTCAACTCTCACAAAATGTTGGTCCCCATAGTACTTTTGGTAATGATCATTTTTTACATTGATGTCATTGGTATCGAGAGGTTTCTTGGGTAGACCTAGTGGGGGACAGGTTATGAATAGTGCCTTATACTGTCATGCTACCATACAAAGTTGTGTGTTGTGGGCGAGTACTAGTTGCCGTCGATGCTACCTTACTGACGAGTAAGTGTGGGCGGGTACTAGATACTGTCATTGCTACCACACATTCGAGTACGTCATGGGCGAGTTCTGGTCGCTATTCGTACTGCCACGTTGTGTTTGTTCTGTACCCTAATTTGATATGTGGTTATCTTGGAGTTCTTTTGGTGGTTGTTTTTGGTTTCTTATGATGGTTTGTCAGGAGGGACACTTACGGTTGTTGTTTTCCGTTCTTTTGTCTGACCTTGGGTTCTCTGTGTGAGTTCAGACTTATCGTGTGGCCATGTGGTCACTTTTCCCTTGAAGGGTTGTCTTGTCATGAGCACGCGGGTGCAATTGACAATGGTTTGTGTGTTCCTTTCAGCTTTAAAGTTGCTGGTGTAGCGCGTTGTGAGGGATACTCGGAGATGTACTCTATAGTTATCCTGGTTTTGCTTTCTGTTTCGTTGGGCTAGATTTCGAGGACGAAATCCCTTTAAGGTGGGAAGGTTGTAATGACCCGGATTTTTCGAATAAATTTTTTCCACTGTCTTTTCCCTTCTGAGTTTGGGTTCTTGTCGATTAGTGTCGTCTCGAGTGCTTTGGAGTGATTTCTGAGACTCTTTTCTATAGATTGACAACTTCCTTTGAGGACCGAGTGATTCCCACATTTTTCGTTTTTCGACACTATTCATTTTTTGTCTTTTTCCCTATTCTGTCTTTTCCTCATTTGTCACTCTGTTTGCGTAACCACACTTCTTGTGTTCGGAGTTGGTTTCTAACTTCACGTATCTTCATTCCCAATGATTTCTATGAGATACGTATCTTTACTTTCGTGAGAAAGTACTCTGGTTGCTCCCAGTGTCCAAAATGGCATAAATGCAAAGTTCTTTGGAAACCTTTTCTTTTCTTGGGGTGCTTTTCATAAATATCTTTTGAAGATATTTTATTTTAGGGGTATCTAAGAAAATATCTTTTGGAAGATATTTTCATTGTGCAATTAATAAAAGTAATTGCTCAATGCCTTGTTTTGAGCCTGGATCCTCGTATGGGATTCATTTTCACATTTTGTCGAGTCGTGGACTCTTAGAATTTCCTCCTGGACGATGTTTTCCAATTTCAGGGTTTTTGGCCCAGGTTTGCGCCAAACTTATTTTGGGCATAACTCTCTGCTCGAGACTCGGTTTTCAACGCCGTTTCTTCCGTTGTTTATATTTTCTCATTTGGAATCTTTTTTGGTCATGGAGTTTTACCATTTGAGTGCGTCTGCACAAATTCCACTTTTCCAGACCTGGCGAGGCCCATTCGGGGCACTTTTTGAGTTTTTCTATAAATAGGAGGTCTTAGAAAGAAAAATCAGATTTTTCTCTCTCTCTCCTCTCTCATGGCCGGTCCAAGCTCCATCCATGGCTGCCATCTTCTCTCTCCTCTTTTGGACCTCTTCCCTTCATTAAAAAGTGGTGATGCCTTTGTGTTTATTGTTCCCTTCGGCGAGGCCTTCGATTCCAACCGATTGGAATCTTGTTTTGGCCATTTCTTGAGTTCGGGTTCGAACTCAAGTTATGCTTTTGATGGGGCTTCCTTAGGATTCATGTTCGTGGTGTTGTTCCCGACAAAACCTAGGAGTTTTGTCGGATTCGGAGTCGACTTATTTTGGTGGGGATTTGAGATTTCATCTCAAATAGAGGTAAGGGGTGTCTTAGGATTATATTTGTGTTGTATTGATGATTATATGAGCTTATAAAACTTGTATGCATACTTTAGTTCAAGATCTAGAAATTAATTTAATTAATTTCTTTGTTTAAGGTTTAATTTCCATGATGATATGTAAATTGGAATTAGATTGTGACATGTTAGAAAATTTGGCTTTGGTATGGTTGTTGACATATATTAAATTTGGATCATTTGGTTAAGAATTACAAATTTTATTTAATATTTATCTTTGGTGAAATTTTAATTCACATGGTCATAATTAGCTTAATTAATTTTGTTTTAAGTGTTTTAATCACTTAATTGGTCGTTTGGAGTTATATATGTGATGACCATGACATGTCCTTCAACATATATTAATTTGGGGTTATTTGGAATTAATTTAGAATCTAGAGAATTTAATTATTTTTGCTTAATTAAATTCTATATATTTGCTCCATAGATTTTAATACGTTTTGGGAGTTGTTTCTATGTTTAAATCATAGACTTGGACTTGTTGTATGTTCACTTGGTTATATTTTGAGCATTGGATAACATAGTTGTTATATTAATATTCATGAGAATGTGTTTTCCTTAATGAATATGTTGTTGCCTTATGTAAGAAATTGCACTCTTTGTATTGGACATTTTTCATGCCATACTAGTTGTAGACTTTGTGCATGTATTGTATATGTTTCCAAATTTGGTTGCGCTTGGTAGATAGTTGATATCTTGTATATACATGTTAATATATACGTTGTTGCACAACTTGTTGATTTTGGAAACTTGGGGATGTCGTTGTTTGGCTACGGCTAGGACTTAGTTCTAATACGGGGGATTATCCCTCTATATAGTCTAGTGCGCACATAGGGAGGTTACCCGTGGGCTAGTAACTCTAAAGTAACTATGGTGTCGGTCTGATCCGGCGTGACGTCCAAGTATCCACTTTGGTTGATTTCGCATTTCGTTTCAAGTTGATAACTATATGATGTTATAATTTATTGTTTCTTATTTGATTCTCCATATTTTGTTGCAGGATGTTAACTTTGTGAAATCAAGCTTTATGCATTGTATTGGAAGTTCCAATATTGGTTAAAGTGTATTGATATCATGATTCGTGTTTTGATGTTCAAATATGGCTTATGAATGATCCTATAATTTCATTTGGAACATAGACGTTAGGTGGCATGACCCATTTTGGTAATTCTTGTGTTTTAGATTTCGAGTTCATAACTTTGAAAATCTATGTCTTGTTGCTTTGTATAACATACTTCCATTTTGCTTGAATTGCATGAATAATGTGTTTCATGCTAGAAATGATCTTAGGTAGCTTAGGATGCTCCCCGAGTCACACATTGATGTAGACGTTAGGTGGCATGAGCCCTTTAACATGTTTCACCATAAGGTGATAATTTGTAAAACGCTAGGTCGATGCATGCTCACTTCCTGCGAGTAGCTTTATGTTACTCATCCACATAGTGGGGACATTTTCCAGGTATGAAGACTTGGTTCGTGGTGCTCATTGCTCCTTGGATGGCTTATAGTTTTTAAGTTTCCATTTTATGCAAGTGTTAGCATAAAATGCCTTTTTGTAACCTTATGTATCAAAATATGTATTATTTGATTCCATATATGTAGTGTGTACATGGGTACACTCTTTACAATATATTTGACATGTATGAGATGAGGCCGGAGGCCAATGACATGTAATTTGTATCCTATGTAATTTTTGACTTCATGGAATATTATGAAAATATTGAAAAATGTTGAGTTATTGCTTCACCATGTTTGCATTGGGTGTGGGAATTCTATTTTGATTCTTCCCTAGGGTCTTGTTAATCTTGTATGAAGTATGGCCAAGGGCTAAATGATATTTTGGAACCATTTCATTATTTTGAATTCTGAGTTTTCGTTCCAAGTTCCATTTTTTGCCTTTTTGCCCGTTGGGGGGTCGAATTTTGCATTGGCTATATTTTTAAACCATGGACTATTGTAACGCGTCTAAATAGGTAAGTTACGTTCACGTGCATAGTCGTTTCCGGGCAAAACCTCATCGTTTGTGTTTTGAGCCTCCAACGGACTCATTTTACACTTTTGTTGCATAATCTGACCTAATGGTATTTTGGGAATTTTATTTGGGAAATAAATTCCGTTCTTCATATGGTTGAATAGAAAACATGATTTTAGGGGGGGTTTCTTCTTTGTGTTTTTCCATAAAATGTCGTCTTGGTGTTGGAAATTGATCCTGAAGTTCAGCTTCTGTTTTTAATTTAGCAGCTTTTTGGACCCTCTGGACCAGTTTTCTTGGAAGGGCTTTCTGGGTATTTCACAGTACGTATTTTTCAATTTTTCTTGTGACTCACATAGAAAACTCGATTTTGAGGGGGGTTTCTTCCTTGTGTTTTTCCAGAAAATGTCATCTAAGGCCTCAAATTTCAATTTTTTTCCGGAAAAACCCCTACTGCCAGGTTTTTGGGCTGCCCATTCTGCCTCCTTCACATGTAAACATTTAGATAGGGCCTCGTAACTGGTTACATGTGCATGGGCAGTGTTTTGGTCGAATTTTTGGTCTCCTAACCAGTTAGGAAGGCTTGGTAACCGGTTAGATGTTCTTGGGTTGGCACTTTTTGACCGTTTTGCCCCTTCTTCTTCCGTTAGCCATATCTTCTTTATCCGGACTCCAAATCAAGTGATTTTTGAGCCTAAGTTCATTAATTTTTCGTTGTCTTTCCAATGGTGTGCTCGGTGGCACCTACTTTTAGGCTGGAAATGATGTTTTTTCCCCTAGGTTCATTCTTGTTCATTTTTGAAACGTTGCTTCCACATTTGATTCCTTTGGGTTCCGTGACCTCGTTGAAGGTCACATTGGCGTCTTAGAGTCATGTTGTATCTCTAGAGACTATTGTTTGTCTTTTGCTTCCGCATTTTGGATCCATTATCGGGTCATCTTTCGGTTCATCACTAACGCACCGGGTTGAAAAACTTGGGCCGTCACAATATGCAACACTATAATATTAAAAGCAAGTACATAATATATATTAAACCCCAAAAGAACATAAAACACTTAAAGTATAAACATAATACCACCCCTATCTCAATGGAGAATTAAATCTCTATAATCCAAAACAACCAAGCTTAAAATGGAAAACTAAACTAGGGTTTTATAGAGGAGAGTGAGAGGAAACTTTTACTTTCCAAGGTTAATGGTCTAAGGTGAGTGGAAAGAGGCCAAAATGAAGTAATAAGCTCTAAGCCAAGCTTTTCTTTAATGGTGGCTAGGTTAGGGTTTTGAGAACAAAGGAATGAAAGAGATGAAATGCACTATGTGCTCTTACACTACCTCTCACACACACACTAATGCAAGACCAAAATTGGAGCCTATGCTTGTCACCAATCCAAGGCTCCTTTTAAAACATTATCCCACTCCTACACTTGTCAACCATCCAAGCCAACAAGTGGGTGACTGTCCACCCTCTACATGTCATAAGATTATGCTTCCAAGTAACTCTACCCCAATGCCAACAAGTGGCTCCATGAGAATATGACACTTGTCACACTTTCCAAAAATTACAAAAAGGTCATTTTCTAAAATATCTTCCAAATTGAATTACAAAATTGTCCATAAGACGAAAAATAATTACTTCACATAATTGCACAAAAGCCCCAAAATTCAAGAATGTTTCTAAGAAGTTATGCATCCATACCCTTTTACGAAAAAAGTAAGCGACTAGCATGCTTTCCTAAGAAATTAAAAATAAAAATATCCTGGAAATCAAATATTATGGATGCATGCAAAGCCAGAATCAAATTCGAGCACAAAAAGTGAGGTTATGTAAAGAAAAATGATAAACGGGAAGAAGACGACATAAGGAAAAAGTGAAAAAAAAGAAATTATCAAAAAAAGAAAGGAAAGAAAATAACCGGGTCATTACATGGCGCCCGGAACGCAAAGTGTGGAAGCATGGCATCCGGACGCGAGGTATGATACTTGGCTTGGCTTATTTCTTTTGCAGTATTGAATACATCCATTGAATATTTGGGCCATCTCTTCTTGAAAATCACTTGATATTTAGGCTCGATATGACTTGTTCTTCAAAAACCTTTAAAACCTTATTTTTATTTTTTTTAGTAAATAAACTTGCAAAAACACAAAAATGAAGATAATCTATATACAAAGATCAAATAATGGGCTTAACTAATGCAATTAAGGGCACTTAAATATGCAATATTTGGCGCTTATCACATGGGTACGGCCACTGCCCCTAGGCATAATACAATAATATAGTGCACTGTGAATGAGCCTATTTTCAAAAGTGAGATCAGATGTAGTGATTAGAAATTTTTTTTGTGGAGTGGGGTTTTCACAGAAATGCTGAATAGCTTCTGTTTCAACAAAATCAGGGGCTGGGATAGAGGATATATGAACATAAAAGCATTCCCCTTCGTCTTTAATGCCCAAAATTTGATTATGTTGATGATAAGTATAACCAATTTTGATACTTTTATGATGCGAAGCTATGCAACCATTAACAAAAGTCAGTTGGGTATAGAACACCCTAATTAGGGTTGGGTAATATGATTCATCAATTGATGCGCACAAATGTATACCACTTTGAATTACCACTTATAACAATAGCGCATATATATATCAATGTGGAATAGGGCTATTATAAAGGTTTATCGAATCACAAGGAATGCTAGCTTATGGCAATCAAGATTGTAAGATTAATTCCCAGTTTGATTTGTGAAAGATAGTTTTTTCACATACACAAACTAAATTTAACTAAAATTACTAAAACAGAATTTGAATATAAGTAAATGAGATAATAAAGATAAGGGCTAGGGAAATGACTTTACCACAAGCCTTGTAAACATGTCTAATTGTAATTAACTTAGCGAACAACTTATACATGTAACCATGATATGTAGAAATGCAAGACAACTACAATATCTTTTAGAAAATCATACATTTCAGGACTAAGCATAACCCATCTTTGGGTAGCATGGTTCATCCACCTAAACTAGGTTATGGTATGAACCATCTTCCCTAGGCATAGCCTATCAAGGTCTTTCAATGGTATATTGCAGCACATGAAATTCAATTATTTATTATAAATTATCTTCAGTTGGTGTGGACCATCTACCTAACTAAATTAATATAAAGGTGTAGTATGGTCCATCTTCCTTAAGTATAACTTATATAAATTCTTAATTAACATGCTAATATAACCATTGCATAATCTCATCCTTATTGCCACTCTAAGAATGTAAGTAGCATAATCATGAAGAAACAATTTCTAAGATAAGATAAGAGTCTCAACAAGATTATATATAGAATAAAGCACAAATACATCAAAATGTAATCTCTAGATTATACAACTTCTCACAAATATGTAAAGTTCCCCAAATTTAGATACAATCAAGATATGATTACTTGGCAAGGGTTACATCAAATCCCTAGGAAGGGAGTTAGCCTCTCATGTGCAAGGTGTAAGCCTTCATTGATGATGAAGACTCCATCAATTCTGCCCCTTCTTTTTCCTTTCCCTTTCTCAATATTTCTCTCTCTATCTTTTTCCAATTCAAACTTAGAGATAGATAATGATGGGTGGTTGATATATAAACTGAAAATTCCCTCCAAAGAGATCATATTTCGTAGCCTTTCAAATTCTAAAAGAGTTGGAGACATCCCTAAAATCAAGGAAACAAACTTTGACTAAATCAAAGTGTGACAGCTCAGCATGTTGGCAGAATTATCATGTTATTCTTCTGTATTTTTGACCTATCAATTGTCTAAATTAGACTTTCATCTAAACATAGAAAATATAGTTCTATGAGTTAGCTTTCCAAATCATTAAACCATTTAGAAATTGGATTTATAACTCAAGAGATATGGTCAAAATACCACAGGAGTGCAAAGTTGAGTTCTGCCCCCTGGCAGGATGTTGGTTTCCTCTTGCTCTCTATTTTTGACATCTGAAAAGTGGGACTTAGACTTCTATTAAAACATACCAAACATAGAGCTCTGAGTTCTCTTTCCACATAATCGAACGGTTCATCATTTTGAGTTTGGAGTAGAGAGTTACGGTCTTTTTACCGAAGGTGCGTAGAGTTGATGACAACTTACGTCGGGACGCCGAAACTCGCGTCAAGACGCGAAGTGCTGATGCTTGGTGTCCGGATGCGAGGTCCTGTGTCTGGAAACCAAGTACTGATGCTTGACTTCTTCTTTTCTTCTGCAGTGCTAGTTGTTTCCATCGCTTGTTTGGGCCATTTCTTCTTGAAAACCACTTGATGTTTAGGCCCAATATGTCTTGTGCTCCAAAAGCCCTGTAAACCTTATTTTTATTCCTTTTTCGCAATTAGACCTGCAAAAACACAAAAACATAAAAACGGAGGTAATCTACATACAAAGATCAATTAATAGGCTTAACTCATGCAATTAAGGGCGCTTAAATATGCAATATTTGACGCTTATCAGACTCCCAAACTTACATTTTGCTAGTCCCTTAGCAAAACAAAATTGAAACACAAATTTCTCCTCTTTCGTGAGAGTGACAATTGCATTTAGCATATGCAACAAGCCTATTAAACCCCTAGGTATCCCTGGAGGGCGAGTGAGGTCTCGTGAGGGTTTACCAGAAATGATATCCACAAACACTAAGCAACAACGCTCATTCTAGTATAAACTGAAACATATGACTTAGGGGAAAGACTCTATCATGAAGACTGCAACAAGTATGCATACAATGACATCTCAAAATAGTATTCAATTGCCAACATTCATGCATCAACAAATTAGTCCACATACATGATTTTCAATATCTCGTTTATAATATAATTTCATCTCAAGTTCCTTAGAAGTGAACCGAAATTTCTTTTTCTTTTAAAATGCACTTTTAATCATTTTATGGCTCATATAATGTCTTCCACATCCTTAATTAATCTTTTGAAATCATAATCCAAGGCATGAATTTATTTGAACACATTCTGTGTTGCCCTTTTTTTATAAAAAAAAAAAAAAAAAAAAAAAAATTATTATGCATGACCATGTGTAATGTCTAAGTTTCTTAAGCTCTCTAATCACCCCATGTAACAATCATTGAGCCAATGACTTCCAAACCAGATGGTCTTAGGGCGTTAAGTGCAAAGACACTCCTAAGGGCGTAATGACTCGGAATGATTAGGCTACGAGCTCAAACTAATCATACATCTTACATTATTTCCTTGTCTTCCTTTTTAATTAGTTATGCATTTTTATTCTTTTTTTTCTTTTTTTCTTTTTTTTTTTTTCAATGCCAAGGATTATTTCATTCATCCGACCTACTAATTCAGGAAGCCAATTAAGTAAAGTCACAAGGAAGGGAATGCAATTTCCGGTGTTCTTAATGTGCATTGTGAAGTCACTTAGAAATGAAAGACTCCAAGATAAAACATTTAAATCATGCAATGGACCTTTTTTATTTGAACAATCATGCTAACAACTTTTAATCATTCATTGATATCATATATAAGCATACAAGTTGTATTAATCACATAGACCCTCCCCCAAACTTAGTTCCAACAACACCAAAAATCATTTGCCTAAACATACAATTTTTGTTTTTTTTTTTTCTTTTTTTAATTTTTTTTTTTTTTACATATCAATAATAAAAACCCATCTGACAATGACAATATGCATATGAATAGTTAACTCTCAACACCCCCAAACTTAAATGATAAATTGTCCTCAATGTATGAAAACAAGTATAGAAATTAAGCATGTATAGAAGCGTAAAAGGAGAGAAACTACTGAGTGCGAAACAGTGATTCCATTGCATCCAGTCGCATTCAAAATGCTAAAGTACTTCCCCCAAACTTGTACCTGATAATCTGTCCACATAAACTAGGTATCAAGCATAAAAGCATAGACATATATAAAAATATGAATATAAAATAACATGTCATGCTTTATTCAAAATCGAGAAAGAAATCAAAATTGTGCACATCAAAAAGTGCACTCACAATTGTCATGCCAAACATGGCCCAAAAACATAGAATTATTCAAGAGGGGGCAGAAGGCTGACGGAAAGCTACTTTGAAATTTTTATTTTATTTATTTATTTATATATATATTTTTTTAGTTTTTTTTATTTTAAATTTATGAATGCATAAATGTACAAAAGGAAAAGAAACTAAAAGAAGAAAATAAACTTATAATAAATTGCAAATTAAAATTGTTTTTTTTTTTTTTTTTTTTTTTCATTCACAACATTGCTTCCGGACTGCACTTGGGGACTAATGCCTGGTGTATGAAGATGGCGTCCGGACGAAGAGTGGATTGGTGCGCGCGTTGTATATGGACATGCGCGCAGCTGTGGGCAGTGGTGGACATGGCGTCCGGGCGCATGAAGTGGCATTCGGACGCGGGAGGTCCCAGGTATTGCTGTTCGGATGCATGTTTTGGTGTCCGGAAGCAAAGTATATCAGGAATGGGCATCCGGACGCATGAAGTGGCATCCGGACGTGGATGCTCCTAGGGATTGGCATCCGAATATGGTAAGTAGCGTCTGGACGTGGGTCTGTTCAAGTGCTGGCGTCCGGAAGCAAAAAGTGGTGTCCGGACGCGAATATGCCAAGGTATTTGCTTGAGATAAGCCCGAAAATTCCCGAAGATGTTACTGAAACCATAATAGAACTATAGAAACCCATGATGACCACTAAAATGGAATTCTAGATGATTCCAAGTGGAGTCTTTATTTAGTCATTTTCAAAAAAAATTGGTTTACGGTAACAAAGATATAAGGAAGCTTGGAATAGAAATAATTGCTTCCTTGGAGTGCTAAATCTCAAAGTAAGGAAGGTTTACCCTATATTGTGTCTCTCTAGAGATTCATGCTTTCCAAAATAAGAAAGTTCCTTTAGGAATGGAGGAAATAGAGACTGAAGATAAAAAATGGAGTAGGTAAAGGAAAGACCTCAACCCACTCTTCTTCCTCATTTGAGAACTTTGGAATATGGGAAGATTGATTTGGATTTTGGGATAGTTGATCAAGAGAAGGAACATCGAGCAAAGACTTGTGAAGGATCATATTTAGCATGGGAATTTTTGGAAAAATATCCTTCAAACTTTCAACATCCTCCTCACACTTATCCGGTGGCTCGGGTTCAACATTGTGAGGTAACTCAAGTGAGGGAATGGGAGGAGATACAAGCTCCCAAGAGAGAGATACATTTGATGCTGCCCAAGGAGGAGAGTGAATGGATGGAGAAATCAAGCAAAGAATTTACCTCCTAAATAGATTTGTCAACAACAAAATCCTCATAATTAAAATGAGACAAGCAAGCTTTTAGAGGATCCTCCATTGAAGGAGGTGTATCAAGCAAATGATTATTTAGGGAAACAATCTCTTCATCATTCTTTTCCTCAATTTGAACCACAAATTCTTCATTTTCATAAGTGGCAAGAAATTGATCATTTTGAACCACCATTTCTTCATTCTCACATGTGCTAACAACTTGATCATTCTCATGATAAGAGCTACTAGGAGTAATCTCATCATTCATAGAATACCCGTTTGAATCAGTTACAAGCTCACATGGAAATTCCTCTTCCTTTAAATGATTTAAATCATTAGCTATTTGTTCTATTTGGATTTCTATCCTAGCTAGAGCTGGGGAATGAGAATGGATCAACTCAATGGTGGGTTGCATGCTAGAAAAGGTAGCCAATATTTGCTTTTGTTAAGCTAATATCTCTTCCAATGGAGAAAGTGTAAGAAATGAGGGCTGGAAATAATATCTGTTGCCCAGATATAGACTCTAGAGGAGGGGGGTGAATAGAGTCTAAGCAAATTAAGGTTAATTTTTGGTTTTAATTGACTAACTAGAACAATGCTTAACTTCCTTGATAAATAAGAAAGTAATCTGAATTTTAAACTTCAAAAGATAATATTTATCAAACAAAATATGAAGCAATAAATGTAAGAGATAGAGATAGAGATTGTAAACATATACTCAGCGATTTTAGCGAGGTTCGGAAACTCCTACTCCTCAGCTCAAGACCCCTCTTAAGACTTCCCAATTCAATATGGCTTCTCCTTGCGGGTGGAGAGCAAACCTTTTACAAGAAGCTCTTCCTTGCTTCTAAGTGCTAAGATAAACACCTTCTCTTAGTCTTTCTTGGACCACACCAGCCCTTATAAGATTTAAACAAGATTGATAAAGTACAAGATGATCTCTCTTACATTTAAAGTACAAGATTCAGCTCACTCTAGAGTATGTATGAATAAATTAAAGCTCAATACTCTTTTATGATATAAAGTGTGTATATGATGATGAAATGCTTTATGATTGCAAGAATATCTTTCTCAATGAATGCAACCACATTTTATGAAGTTAAAAAGTCATTATATAGACTTTCAGAAGTATCTAATAAGTATTCTAGCTGTTGGACACACTTTTTGAGGAAAAATGGCTACTTGAAATTTGAATTCTCGCAGGTTCATCATCCAAAATAAATTACTCTTGAGGTTCGGTCGACCGATTTGGTTAAAGGATGGCCATTAGCCTTGGTTCGGTAAACCGATGAAAAAGCTCTCTTTGTTTCGGTCGACTGAAACTCCTTTGTCCTTAGTTCTAAACTCTCTATGAGAATCGGTTCTGCTGATTTATTTGCCTTTTTAGTTTCGGTCGCCTGAAACTCAAGTGAGGGTCTTTCAAATGCTAGGTTCGGTAGACCGAAAAATAAAGGTCATGAGATTCGGTAGACTGAAAGAGTTAAGAGGTTTTGATCCAAGCTCTCTTCTTATATCGGTCAACTGATTTAATATGCCCTTTCAATTCAGTCGACCGAATTGGTTTATGTTTCAGGAACCTGTTTTGATGATATATTAAGCTTGGTCCTTTGTTCCTTAGATATTATGAATGAGTTGTTTATGCATGATTTTGGAAATGAGCTTCAAAATGTTCATACAAACTTTAACAAAGTTTCCTAAAACAACTCACCATCCTAGCTACCCCATTGATGAGATCTTGATAATTTCTTTGAATCTTGAGTCTTTTTGATATGTATTGATAACGTTTTTTCCTTTGAGCTTTAATATGTAGTGACTTGTGTTGATGAATGCTTCTAATCTGTAATTTGCTCAAGGTAAACATTAGTACACATAGAACACCAATAATGAATTACGGTCATCAAAATCCTTGGATTCAAGGTCAACAATCTCCCTCTTTTTGATGATAACAATTCATTGATGTGTTCGTCAGATGAGAATAAATATAATAATAAAGAAGTGAACAATTCTCCCCCTATCAATGTGCATAGTTTTAAAAGCGAAGATATACATCTAAGAGATTTACAAATCTCCCCATTTCTTTGTGCATTCATTTAAACATTGTTAGCAAGACATATTTAAGGCATATATAAAAAATATCAAGACAATATAATTGAAATTTGAAAACATGCACTTCATAAATGCCAAAAGAAAACATGTATTTCCATTTGATTTCAAAATATAGTTAAGTTAAAGACCATATCAACATATCTTCACCATTTCAAAATATCTTATTCACAACTTCACTACATTTTTAACCACAACCTACATCAACATCATTCTCCCCCTTTGTCATGCATCGAAAAGGTAGGAGGGGTTTGAGAGCATTAGAAATGAGGAAGTCTCATGATTCAGAGGTCAGTAAGATCACGCTTCACAAGATCGACTTCATTGGCAACTTCTTTAAGTATTTCACGTAACTCAAGAATGTGTTCCTAGTTCTCTTTGCCAAGGGCAATTTGTTCTTTAGAAAGAGCAATGTTTTCTAAGATCAGCTCACGAAGGGATTGCTCTTCTGATGGAGGAACAGTAGTGGCTTCTTATTGCCCTTCACCTTCATCTTCTTCTTCTTCAAGCTCTACTTCCTCTTCTCTATCTCCATCACCACCCTTTTCAGCACTTCCTGCTTGGTGCTCAGCCATGACAATGTCTTGGCCTTCATTTGGTGGAACTCCAAACTTAAGGTCATACCAAATGTTGGCTTCAGATTTTTTTAGACCTATTCAAGTTAGCAAGTCTCTGTCAAATCTGTAGAGATTAGTAAGCTCTTTTTTGTCCTCTCCTTCTATTCGTACCTTGTATGCTCTGAAGATGAGGGTAAGAGGCATAGCATAGAAGAGGTGTGTTTTCTCCTTTTAATGTAATCTTGCATGTGGTGAAAGATGATGAAGGAGAGATCAAACTGCTTTCCGTTTAGGACACACCATATGAGAAAGGCTTCCATAAATGACACATCCGAGCGTCCACCGGATTTTGGAAGAATGGTATGGATGATAACATGATAGATGAGACGGGCTTGGATGGTTAACTGACTTGCAAAAATCTTCTTAGTGTTTTCAGTAGGGAATTGACTCATTTGTTAGACTACTTGGAGAGGATTAAACTCTTCTTTATGCTACCAATTATAAGATGTAAAGTAGGTGATATCACCGTGAGGAAGTTTGAGAATGCGTCACAAACTGGACACGGTAAGGTGAATGTGAGGGCCTACCACAAAGGAATCGCAAGCATTGTTCCCTAGTTCTTTCTCGAGATGGGTGTAAAATAGTCTAACAAACTTGGGATAGAAAGGGACTTTGAGCAATACAAATTCACCCAACTCAATAGCAGCAAACAGAGAGTAGGTGTGTTGGATCAATGCTTCACTTTCACTATTGTAAAAAAACTTCCCTTTTTCAATTACCTTATGGGGGAATCGGGTTTCATAGACCTCCTTGAACTCAGGTTCTCGGAAGAGACGCATGTTTGGAGCGAGATAGGAGTCGGAATGCTCAGGGTTTGGTGGATTAGATCCTCCGGCATCCATATCATGAGAGTGCTTAGTGCGTTTTTCTAGGTTTCTATTAGTTCTAGAAGGATTCTTTTGGGATGCCATGAGTTCTTTTCAGTAGATTAGAGATTTGGTGAGATATATAACATAATGATAAGAGATAAGTGTAATAAATCTATCCTAGGATGATTCAACAGAGACTAAAGATTATGAGAAAGAAAAAAAAAAAAAAAAAAAAACTGATGTCAAAGTGATTGACTCAAGGAAGAGGAAGTGAGACTTTCCTTGAATACGAGGAGGAGAGGAGTGAGAGATTCGTAATTGCCTGTGGAGAGATACATAGTGAGAGGGTTAATGGATTTGTGAGGTGAGATAGGTTCACGGGTCATTTAAATCTAATTTCGCCCTGTTTGTATCTAGGCCCCCGAAGAATCGGTCGACCAAATGTCTACATCGGTCGACCGAAATGGCTCTTGAAGAGAATTCGAGTTTCTTATTTCGGCCGACCGAAATAGATGAAGCTTTAGTTTCGGTCTGCCAAAAATTTAAATCGGTCGACCAAAACGTAGTTTCGGTCTGCTGAACAGGAGTTAAAAGCACATCTTTTATTTTTCTTGAATGATACATTAGTGGTCAAGAATCTCTCTTTCTATAGCCATTCTGATTTCTTGACGAAGTGTGCAAAACCTATCTTCTTGAAGTGGCTTCGTGAGAATGTCAGCCAATTGATTCTCGGTGTTGATGAATATTAATTCAATATCACCTTTAGAAATATGATCCCTTAAGAAATGATATCGAATCTCTATATGCTTTGTTTTAGAATGCTGAATGGGATTATTTGATATGCAAATAGCGCTGGTATTATCACATTTGATATGGATTTTGTTCAAGAATAAACCAAAGTCTTCAACCTGTTGTTTGATATATAGGATTTGTGCACAGCAGCTACCAGCAGCTACATATTCAGCTTCAGCAGTGGATAATGCGACTAAATTTTGTTTCTTGCATGACCAAGATACAAGGGACTGACCTATAAGTTGACAAGCACCGCTTGTACTTTTTCTATCAACTTTACAACCGGCAAAATCTGTATCCGTAAATCCTACAAGTTCAAATGATGTGTGCCTAGGATACCACAATCCTAAGTTAATAGTGCCACTTAAGTATTTAAAAATACGCTTGACAGCATTTAAGTGAGATTCTTTGGGACAAGATTGAAATCTAGCACACAGACACGCACTAAACATAATGTCCGGCCTACTAGCTATTAAATATAGAAGACTTCCAATCATCCCTCTATATTTCTTAATATCAACATCCTTGCCCTTCTCATCCTTATCAAGCTTTAAAGAAGGACTCATGGGAGTTTTACCATGTTTGGCATCTTTCAAGCCAAATTTCTTTAGCAAATCTTTAGTATACTTTGATTAGGAAATAAAAATTCCATCAAGAGTTTGTTTGATTTGCAACCCTAAAAAGAAGTTGAGTTCGCCCATCATGCTCATTTCAAACTCGTTTTGCATGGAGGTAGCAAACTCTTTACTTAGAGAGTCATTTGTTGATCCAAAAATAATGTCATCAATGTAAATTTGAATGATCAACAACTTGCCATCAATGATTTTGGTAAAAAGTGTATTATCAATTTTTCCTCTACTAAAACCATTTAAAAGTAGAAACTCACTAAGTCTCTTATACCAAGCTCTAGGAGCTTGTTTCAAACCATACAAAGCTTTAGTCAATTTATAAACATGGTTTGCATTATCATAGCTTTCAAAGCCTGGTGGTTGTTCTACATATACTTCTTCATCTATAAAATCATTTAGGAAGGCGCTCTTTACATCCATTTGAAATAATTTGAAATTTTTGTGAGATGCAAATGCAAGTAACATTCTTATAGCCTTAAGTCTAGTAACGGGAGCAAAAGTCACTTCATAATCTATACGTTCTTCTTAGTTATAGCCTTTTGCAACAAGTCTAGCCTTATTCCTAACAATAGTTCCCGACTCATCTTTTTTGTTTCTAAAGACCCATTTTGTGCCAATGACTGTTTTATTTTGAGGTCTAGGGACAAGATGCCAAACTTTGTTCCTTTTGACTTGAATGAGTTCTTCTTGCATTGCCAACATCCAAGATTCATCATTTTTAGCCTCATATATATTTTTAGGTTGGAATTGAGAAACAAATTGCATACATTTCTTAATTGTGACCTTGTGCTAACACCTTTGGATGGTCAATGGGATGATTATGAACTAACTTCCATTCATTTGGAGTAGTTTTATTTTGAGAGGTATCATCACTTGAATTGGAACTTTGATAGATATTAGTAGGAGACTCATTTATGTTGAGATCATTGATACTCTTCTCAAGCTCTATAGGGAACCTATTTGTATTGAGTTCATTGGTACCCTTTTCAAGTTCAACTTCTTCATCATCGTCCATCACACTTTTTATGGGAAAGGTTGGGGATTCATTAAACACAACATGTATGGATTCAACCACAACTAAGGTCCTCTTGTTATAAACTCTATATGTTTTACTTCTAGAGGAATATCCAAGAAAAATGCCTTTATCAGATTTAGCATCAAATTTTCCTAGATTATCCTTGTCTTTAAGGACAAAGCATTTGCATCCAAAGACTTTGAAATAACCTATATTAGGTTTTCTTTTATTCCATAACTCATAAGGTGTTTTGTTGAGAATCTTTCTAATAACAACTCTATTTATAACATAGCATGAAGTGTTTACGGCTTCAGCCCATAGAGATCTAGGTGAATTATGCTCATTTAGCATGGTTCTAGCCATTTCTTGAAAAGATCTATTTTTCCTTTCAACAACACCATTTTGTTAGGGAGTCCTAGGTGTCGAAAGATTGTGATTGTAGCCATTTTTATCGCAAAATCTTTCAACATCTTGATTGTTAAACTCTCTACCCCTATCACTCCTAATGGTTTTAATTTTACATTCCTTTTCATTTTCGACTCTTTTGCAAAATTTTAAAAGAATTGAATGAGCCTCATTTTTACGTGCAAGAAAGAATACCCAAGTGAATCTAGAGTAGTCATCTACGATCACAAAAGCATAAAGTTTACCTCCAAAATTAGCAATTTTCTCCGGTCCAAAAAGATCTATGTGAATCAATTCAAGTGGTTTTGAACTGGTTATATCTTTTTTCCTTTTGAAGGAAGACTTAATTTGCTTACCAATTTGGCAAGCATTACACGGTTTGTCTTTTGAAAAATTTGTCTTGGGGAGACCTTTGACTAGTTCATTTTTAGACAATCTTGAGATTAAATCCATGCTAGCATGACCTAACCTTCTATGCCACAACCAACTATGTTCATTGGATGACATGAAACATTTAACATCTTGTTCTTGAAGTTCACCCAAGAGCAAGGTATATACATTACCACTTCTAGGAGCATGAAATATTTGAGATTCATTTATTTTAACAATGCATTTATCCAATTTAAAAGTCACATCAAATCCATTATCACAAAGTTGACTAACACTAAATAGATTATGCTTTAAACCTTCAACAAGTAAGACATGTTCAATTGATAAAGGAGAAATACCTATGATCCCAATGCCAATTACCTTGCCTTTAGAGTTGTCTCCAAATGTTACGCTTCCTCCGTTGTATGCTTCTAAAGAGGAGAATTTTGTGTGGTCACCCGTTATATGTCTTGAGCATCCGCTATTTGTCCTTGGAAGATGTGGAGACTTTGAAACCATCCTACAAAAGAGATTTCAAATATTTTCACTTGGTACCCAAATCTTGTTGGGTCCATGGGAGTTAGCTAAGAGCACATATGTTCCTTTAAGAACCCACTTCTTTATGATCTTAGGCTTTCTCTTTAAATAGTCTTGAATAAAATGACCCATCTTTTTACAATAATTGCATCTAGAATTTCTGTTCTTCCTTTTGACAAAGTAGTTAGCCAAAGGCTCTCTCTTTTTCAATAGACATGCTTTCTTGTCAAAAGGGTCATATCCCAATCCATTTTTATTGAAGACAATTCTTTGAGCACCTAGCATCAGTTCTAGATTTTTGGTACCTTGAGTAAATTTTACTGGACCATTAATTTGGTCTTCAATGATTAACTTCAAGGATTCATTTTCAAATATAAGTTTAGGTGATCTTATTTCTTTAAGTAACGTGTATCCTTTTTCAAGCACTCATTTTTATTTAGAAGAGTTTGAAGTTTGTTTTCGATGGTGAGTTTTTCTCTTCTTTGAGAAGCACATTTTTTGACCATTTTACTTAGTTCATCATGCAATTCCTTAAAACCATCAAGTAATCCATTATATGCATCAACCAAATCATCATAAGACGTTTCACATTTAGAAGAAGAGTCAAAATTAGAGTTTACCTCATCCTTGTTTGCCATGAGAAAGAGGATAGCTTTTTCTTCATTGCTTTCGGAGCCATTTGAGTCGTCATCTTCCCAAGTGGCTTGCATTGCTCTTTTCTTTTTCTTTTCCTCTTTATAAACATGATAATCAGCTTTGAAATGTCTCGGTTTTCCACAATGAAAATAGGTAGGAGTGTCTCATTTGCTTTGTTCATTAGATGATTCATCCTTCTTGAACCTTTCTTTGTTAAATTTCTTCCTATGAAGAAATCTTTTGAAGGATTGAGAGATGAGAGCCAGATCATCATTTTCACTTTCAATGTCGGCAACGTCCTTTTCTATTTGAGATACTTTGAGAGCAATTTCCTTCTTTCGATGATGATCTCCCTCTCTATCTTTTAGGGTGATTTTCCATGTGAGAAGAGAGCCGAGAAGTTCATCTAACTCAAGTGTGTTGAGATTGTGAGCTTCCTTAATTGCTATTGCTTTTGCATCCCATTTTTCGAGTAAGCTTTTTAGAATTTTCCATGCAAGATCAGAGTTAGTCATAGTTCTGCCAAGATGTTTCAAGCCATTTATAATGTCATTAAATCTCACAAAAATTGCACTAATAGACTCATTTTCATTCATACGAAACAATTTATATTGATGCATAAGAATGTCAATTTTGGATTCCTTGACCTGTGAAGTACCTTCATAAGTGACCTGAAGTTTATCCCAGATTTCTTTAGCTATGGTACAAGTAGAGACTCTATTATATTCACTAGGACTTATAGCACAATTTAGATTAACTTTAGCTTTAGCATTTAAGGAAATAAGTTTATAATCCTCGGTGTCCCATTCAGCTTCAATTTTAGGGATTCTTCTTGTGTCAACAACTTTCATTGGAACAAAAGGTCCATTAACTATAACCAGCCAAATTTGATAGTCTACGGATTGAAGGAAGTCTATCATTCTATTTTTCCAATAGTCGTAGTTTGTTCCATCGAACCAAGGAGGTCTAGTATTAGATTGGCCTTCTTAATGAAGATAACCATTTAGGTTTGCATGATCATTCTCTAATACACTTAAGTCTTTTCAATAGAGTTCTAGCTCTGATACCAATTGTTGCCCAGATATAGACTCTAGAGGGGGGGTGAATAGAGTCTAAGCAAACTAAGGTCAATTTTCAGTTTTAATAAACTAACTAGAACAAGGCTTAACTTCCTTGATAAATAATGAAGAAAGTAATTTGAATTTTAAACTTCAAAAGACAATATTTATGAAACAAAATATGAAGCAATAAATGTACGAGATAGAGATAAAGATTGCAAACATATACTCAGCGATTTTAGCGAGGTTCGGAAACTCTTACTCCTCGGCTCAAGACCCCTCTTGAGACTTCCCAATTCACTATGGCTTCTCCTTGTGGGTAGAGAGTAAACCTTTTACAAGAAGCTCTTCCTTGTTTCTAAGTGCTAAGAGAAATAACTTCTCTTAGTCTTTCTTGGGCCACACCAGCCCTTACAAGATTTGAACAAGATTGATGAAGTACAAGATGATCTCTCTTACATCTAAAGTACAAGATTCAGCTCACTCTAAAGTATGTATGAATAAATTGAAGCTCAATACTCTTTTACGATATAAAGTGTGTATATGATGATGAAAGGCTTTATAATTTCAAGAATATCTTTCTCAATGAATGCAACCACATTTTATGAAGTTAAAAAGTCATTATATAGAATTTCAGAAGTATCTGATAAGTATTCTAGCTGTTGGACACACTTTTCAAGGAAAAATGGCCATTTGAAATTTGAATTCTCGCAGGTTCGGTCGTCTAAAATAAATTGCTCTTGAGGTTCGGTCGACCGATTTGGTTAAAGGATGGCCATTAGCCTTGGTTCGGTAGACCGATGAAAAAGCTCTCTTAGTTTTAAACTCTCTGTGAGAATCAGATCTACTGATTTATTTGCCTTTCTAGTTTTGGTCGTCTGAAACTCAAGTAAGGGTCTTTCAAATGCTATGTTCGGTAGACCAAAAAATAAAGGTCATGAGATTCGGTAGACCGAAATAGTTTAGAGGTTTTGATCCAAGCTCTCTTCTTATATCGGTCGACTGATTTAATATGCCCTTTCAATTCAGTCGACCGAATTGGTTTATGTTTCAGGAACCTATTTTGATGATATGTTAAGCTTGGTCCTTTGTTCCTTATATATTATGAATGAGTTGTTTATGCATAATTTTGGAAATGAGCTTTAAAATGTTCATACAAACTTTAACAAATTTTCCTAAAACAACTCACCATCCTAGCTACCCCATTAATGAGATCTTTATAATTTCTTTGAATCTTGAGTCCTTTTTGACATGTCTTGATGATGCTTTTTCCTTTGAGCTTTAATATGTAATGACTTATGTTAATGAATGATTTTAATCTGTAATTTGCTCAAGGTAAACATTAGTACACATAGAACACCAATAATGAATTACAATCATCAAAATCCTTGGATTCAAGGTCAACAATCATTCTCATGATGAAAGTTACTAGGAGTAATCTTATCATTCAAAGGAATTTTCTTTTGGATTGGCCACAAGTTCAATTGAAAATTCTTCTTCCTCTTCATGATGTTGAGCATTAACCCATTATTGAATTTAGGCTATTTGGTCATCTATCATTACACTAGTTTGGGACTTGTGGTATAGTATCACTTAATTGATGGACTCCATTGTGGATTGCATGCCATTAAGGACAACCAAGATTTGATTGTTGGAATCCTTTAGCTCATTAAATTGAGATGGTGAAAAAGGAGAAGATGGCTGGAAATAATGATCATTGGCTAAAAATTTGAATGAAAATGTCGCCTATGAGATTGTGGTGCTGAATTTTCCATATCATTCCACAAAAAGTTTTGATGATCTCCCTAACCTGAGTCATAACCATTGAAGTATGGATCATTACCTGGGTCAAAGAAATTTACATTTGGTTGCTCTAGATAAAAATCTAAAAATTGTCCCAGTGGAGGACAATCTCTTGAATGATGTGTATAACTAGAACAAAATGCACATGACTTATGTGGTATGTAAAAATGATTTGAAGGATAATTACCCTCCATTTAGGACTAATTCAACCACTTGTTTAGATACATAAAAAAAAAAATTGACCCAAAATATATACAAATAGAGCATAGAGTGCAAATAAATTCAACTTTGAAAACTCACAAAGGGTCCAAAATTTCTAGAATTTTCAGAATTTTCCTTTCAAGCAAAACAGCCCCTTGTACCTACACAAATGCCCTCAAATACTCCAAAACAAGTTAAAACAGAATATATACAAAATCCTAAACTAAAAATCAAACCAAATTTAATCTTTAAATCCCTTTTGCATTCCCCGGCAACGGCGCCAAAAGTTGATGCGCACAAATGTGTACCACTTTAAATTATCACTTATAACAATAGCACATATATATATCAATGTAAGATAGGGCTATTATAAGGGTTTGTCGAACCACAAGGAATGCTAACTTATGGTAATCGAGATTGTAAGATTAATTCCCGGTTTGATTTGTGAAAGACAGTTGATGAATTGTTTTGTTTGTCACATATATAAACTGAATTTAACTAAAATTACTAAAACCGAATTTGAATATAAGTAAATGAGATAATAAAGATAAGGGCTAGGGAAATGACTTCACCACAAGCCTTATAAACATGCCTAATTGCAATTAACCATGATATGTAGAAATGCAAGACAACTACAATATCTTCCAGAAAATCATACACTTCAGGACTAAGCATAACCTATCTTTGGTTAGCATGGTTCATCCACCTAAACTAGGTTATGGTATGAACCATCTTCCCTAGGAATGGCCTATCAAGGTCCTTCAATGGTATGTTACAGCATATAAAATTTAATTATCTATCATAAATTATCTTCAGTTAGTATGGACCATCTACCTAACTAAATTAATCTAAAGGTGTAGCATGGTCCATCTTCCTTAAGTATAACTTATATAAATCTCAATTAACATACCAATATAACCATTGCATAATCTCATCCTTATTGTCACTCTAAGAATATAAGTAGCATAATCATGAAGAAACAATTTCTAAGACAAGATAAGAGTCTCAACAAGATTATATATAGAATGAAGCACAAATACATCAAAATGTAATCTCTAGATTATACTACTTGTCACAAATATGCAAAGTTCCCCAAATTTAGATACAATCAAGATATAATTACTTGGCAAGGGTTACATCAAATCCCTAGGAAAGGATTTAGTCTCTCATATACAAGGTGTAAGCCTCCATTGATGATGATGACTCCATCTCCATGAGCTCAGAATTCTCCCCCATCTTCTTCCTCTCCCTTTCCCAATATTTCTCTCTCTATCTTTTTCCAATTCAAACTTAGAGATAGATAATGATGGATGGTTGATATATAAACAAAAAAAAGCCCTCCAAAGAGATCATATTTCATAGCCTTTCAAATTCTAAAAGAGTTGGAGACATCCCTAAAATCGAGGAAACAAACTTTGACTAAATTAAAGTGTGACAGCTCAGCATGTTGGTAGAATTAGCATGTTATTCTTCTGTATTTTCTACTTATCAATTGTCTAAATTAGACTTTCCTTTAAACATAGAAAATATAGTTCTATGGGTCAGCTTTCCAAATCATTAAACCATTTAGCAATTAGATTTATAACTCGAGAGATATGGTCAAAATACCATAGGAGTGCAAAGTTGAGTTCTGCCACCTGGTAGCATGTTCATGTCCTCTTGCTCTCTATTTTTTATATCTGAAACATGGGAATTAGACTTCCATTAAAACATACCAAACATAGATCTCTAAGTTCTCTTTCCACAGAATCAAATGGTTTGTCATTTGGAGTTCGGAGTAGAGAGTTACAACCTTTTTACTAAAGGTGCATAGAGCTGATGACAACTCGCGTTGGGATGCCAGAACTCGCGTCGGGATGCGAAGTGCTGATGCTTGGCATCCGGACAGGAGGTTCTGCTTCCTGATGCCAGGTACTAATGCTTGACTTCTTCTTTTCTTCTGCAGTGCTGGTTGTATCCATCGCCTGTTTGGACCATTTCTTCTTGAAAACCACTTGATGTTTAGGCCCGATATGTCTTGTGTTCCAAAAGCCCTTAAAACCTTATTTTTATTGGTTTTTCGCAATTAGACCTGCAAAAACACGAAAACATAAAAACGGAGGTAATCTACATACAAAGATCAAATAATGGGCTTAACTCATGCAATTAAGGGCGCTTAAATATGCAATATTTAACGCTTATCATCAATATTGATGAATGAGTCCCATTCCATAGTTCTAAATTTATAAAAAAAAAATGACCAATTTTCATGAATTCAAAAAGCATGATCAAAAACTCTACCTTAGGCAATTTCACAATTGTGGAACTTTATATTGAACAGTTCCTCCATGGCGGGGGAAAGATAATTTGCCTCTAGAACAGGAGGTGAAGCGGGAAGATCATCGCGTCTTCTCCTCTGATGGGGAGGAAGATCAAGATTAGGATCATAACTTGGATCCTGATTATCTAGGGATTGAGGATTCTCAACAGTTCATGGGTGAGAGGAGGAGGAGGAGGAGAGGCCATTTTTGGTTCGAGGACGGTTGGTACGAACCATGATGAGGGTAATGGTGGTGAAGCGAGGATATGAGAGGGTAGATCTTGCCTGAGAATGGAAATGGATGCAGGAGATAAAGAACGAGAGGGAAGAAATGAGAATAGAGTGAAAGAAATGATCGAAAAGCTGAAGGAAGAGCTTATATATGAAGTTGATCTGATCGATCATATGATATGATCTGAACAATAGGATAAGATCTAAATTACATGTGTGCGCACATATTTATGATCTGTGCGATCAAATAATCAAAAGTCAAGGATTATATGTGCAAACAGATAGAGGAAATGTGCGAACAGATAGATTTGGAGAAGATCTGTGCGAATAGATAGAGGAAATGTGCAAACAGATAAACTTCTAAGTGATCTGTGTGAACAGTTGGTGCAAGTGTGCGATCAGATGACAGAAACTTTCAAATTTTTCATTTCGTCCAGGACATGTATGATCAGATAGTTATTGTGAACATATAGAATGAACAAATAATAGATATTTATAGCATGATCTTACCTAGTTATCTGCGTATTGTGCAGAAATGATCTTCAGGAAGCGGTTTGGTAAAGATATCAGCTAGTTGATTTTCTGTTTTGATAAAAATGCAGCTTAATGTCACCTTTAGCAACATGATCTCGCAAAAAGTGATGCTAAATTTCAATATGCTTTGTGCAAGAGTGCAAAATGGAATTTTTGGAAATATTAATAGTGATGAGCGCTGAATATATGCATGTTAGAGTCCCTAAGTACTTATATATTAGGGCTTAAAGTGATACTTCTACTCATAATTAGACTAATTTATGTTTAATGTGTGTTTGTAGGTACTTTCCCAGATAAATGGTTAAAACCGGGACTTTATGATGATATCAAAGCTTACAGAGTCGTTGCTGGTCATTCAGAGCAAGTAGAGAGCTGAAATGGTGAAGTTTGAAGCAATTTAAGCCTTAGAGCTCGAGCCCAAGTGTTGAGGCTCAAGCATCACAACAAAGAAAAGAAGAAAAGTCAACAAGGCCCAAATGCTCGAGCCTCGTACCTTGATGCTCGAGCCTTACTTTAGGGTGCTTGAGCCTTAACCAAGGGTGCTCGAGCCTTGACCCTAAAGCTCGAGCATGAGGCGTCGAAAATAAAAAGAATTGATTTAATGAAAAGGCTATGCTCCCAGGTCTCGTGCATCACCTCCAGGATCAAGCACCATCCATAAAGGATCGAGCACCATCCACTGATGCTCGAGCATTGAGCCCTAGATACTCAAGCCTAGTACCTAGTGCTCGAGCCTATGAAGCTTGGATCGAGCAATGTTAAAGGAGTTCAACCTTAAAAATATTCTATGTGTTGAAGAAAAAGACGCTTCGGAAAATAGTTGAAGAAAATTGGCTAAGTGTTAATGTGATGATCGAGCACCATTTCCTAAAGCTCGAGCATCTATCCAAAGAAGCTCAAGCATTGTTCCTTATGCTCGAGTATTAGCCCTAAAGCTCGAGCATCCGTTCCAAAAGCTCGAGCCTTCCATGACATGTCAGATTAAAAGCTGCGAACTATTTTCTTTACCAACCGTATCTCATCCCAGTTGGGCCAGAAGACCTAAAAGCCCACCAAATACATATTTTCTTCTATAAAAGAAGGCATAAGCCTTGATAGAAGGGGTCCAAAATTTCAATCTCTTTTACGGTGTTACTCAAAAAGCTAAAGGTGTGGTGGCTTTTAGGGTTCCTACAACCTTAGAAGTGCAAATCTTGAGAAAAGAAGCATAGCTCGTGACGATGGAGATGAACTCAACACATATGCTAACCAATCTCGTCATGAGTAGCTAAACCCTTTCTTAGGACAATGATGCTTTGGTTTGATTGTTTTAACTCTGGGATTAATTTTAATATATGTATTTTCTTGATTATATAACTATGAGCACTTGAGACAACTCAAGTAGTTTCCATGCTTTAATAGCTTATAAACTGTTACTACCTTGTCTTAGATGTAATAGTCTGTTTGCTATTCTCAACCTACCTTATTAGATGGTATTTGGCAGAGCCCTACCGGCTATAAGACTAGAGGTCATATAATGGTACTTTAATGTTTTTTACAAAAGAATGTTTTCATAATCTATGCTTAGGAAAGGTGGTTCATTCGCAAAGTAGTTAAACTAGGTAGAGTAGGTAGGCGGATAGTTCACGCTAACCGTAGATAGGTTTTAGTTAGCTAAATCTGTAAAAAATCTTTCTTTAAAACCCGAATTGAACGAATGTTATTGATTTCAATTCATTTGGAAAAATATCATTGTTAAATTCCATAGAGTTAGTATAATTAACTATAGTACAATGGTTGTGGTGAAGTCAAAGCCATAAGATTCCTCTCTCTTTGATCACTCATTTTATTTACTTTGCTTTTATTTAATATTTTGCTATAATTTTTGTGTGTTAAATCGTGACAACCAACATACTTTCTAGTAAAACTACCTGTAAATCATAAAATGAAATTAAAGACTAATGCAAATCTCATATCTCTGTGGGTTCGACATCCTCTCTACGTAGAATTATTCTACATGATATCGTTCAATTGCGAGAGACACATCAATTTTTGGTGCCATTGCCGAGGAGATTATTTTTGTTTAGTTTTTAATTAGTTATTTTGGTTTACCAGTCTTCGGACTTTCTGATATCTCATCTTACTTCTTTTTCTTTTCTGGTACAAATTAGCAATGAGGACAGAGACACTTAAGGGAGAAAAGCTTCGGTTTATTAAACCTTTTGTGAGTTCTTATTGTTTTTATGTTACTTGGAATACTTTATTTTTGTTACTATTAGGATTAGTGGAACCAGTGCATGTCAACTCGCCAAAATAGGTCAAAACCTTTAGTGCATGATCCTGAAATAGAGAGAACTTTAAGTCAATTAAGGAAACTTAAAAAACACTTGAATAATATTGATAATTCCTCTGATAACATGGCGGAGCAACATAATGCACCGGGTAATAATGGTAATGGTAATGGAAAACGGGAGCCACCTGTTCCTCCACCACAACCATAATTGAAGGATTATTTTATTCCTACCACATATACTTCCACTTCATGCTTTGTTTTTCCGGATGCTAATGCAACCCATTTTGAGATCAAGCCTACTATGATCCAAATGCTTCCTATCTTTCATGGGTATGCAATAGAGGATCCTTATAAGCACTTGGATGTGTTTTTGGAATTGTGTTCAACTACCAAGTTGACCACTTTAGCCAACGATTCATTTAGAATGCGTCTTTTCCAGTTTTCTCTCAAGGACAAAGCAAGAACTTGGCTATAGTCCCTTCCAACAAATTCCATATCTACATGGGACATGTTGTAACAAGAGTTCTTGAAGAAATACTACACTGTGGGTAAAACCACACAAATGAGAAAAGAAATCATGGCATTTTCCCAAATCCCGGGAGAACAGCTTCATGATGCATGGGAGAGATATAACGATCTTCTAAGAAAGTGTCCACACCATGATATTGCTCAATGGCACTTAATACAGATCTTTTATGATAGTCTTACAGATTCTTAAAGAAATATGGTTGATGCTTCCAGTAATGGAGCTTTTCTGCATAAGAGTCCAGCTGACACTTAGGAATTATTTGAGGCCCTAAGTGAAAATTTAATATAGCATGCTTCTTCCTCTAGGTTTAGGTCCATACCTTGAATCCATAAGGTTAAAAATCTTTATAAGGTAGAGAAATCTAAAGAGCTGTCCAATCAAATAGAGGTGTTAAATCAAAAGTTTGACAAAGTCCTATCAGCTGTCAGTGCTCTTAGTTCTATTTAGCACTCCTCTTTGCCAAAGGAGGTGTGTTCAATCTATGCAAATCCATCACACTTGGCTGATACTTGTCCTTTCAAGGGACAATTTTCTGAAAATCATTGATAGCAAACCAATGCTGCATTCTTCAGTCAGGAGTACAGTCCATATTCCAACACCTATAACCCTAGTTGGAGAGATAATCCATATTTATCATGGCGAAAATAGAGCCAAGGCTATACTGTTCCCCAATCTCAGGGACAGTACCAAAATTTATCCAGTCCTTTGCCCCAAAATAATCCTTTCAATCAATCTTCTATATATCTCCCACTACAACTTCGGAATCAAGCTAATCCAACTCCTCTTCCTACTCCTCCTAAGTATTCATCTGTTTTTGAAGAACAAGTAATGAGTACTCTTGCTGAAGTTAAAGCAAACACCCAACTTCTTTATATTCATTCTCAAGCCATAGCAAAGCTAGAGGCACAAGTTGGGTAAATAGCGAGTACTCTATCTCGTAGAGAGGAAAGAAAACTGCCTAGTCATCCAGTGGCTAACCCAAAAGGGAAAACTTACATGATTAATGATACTAATCCTTCAAGTATTCATTATGAGTAAGTTCGGGCCATCACCACTTTAAAGAGTAGAAAAATCGTTGATAATCAAGTTGAGGAAAAAGGGGACGACATAGAGAGGCATATAATTCCCATCATTCCACATCCACATTCTACAGATCTTCCCCCAAATTCTATTCCACATCATGCAATAAATCCCAATTTAATACATGTGAACAACCATACCAAAACTTAATTTTCTTGCATGCCACAATACAATTCCAAGTTGTATATCACCATGAGGATTAAATCTTAAACATGGAATTTAATTAAATGAAGGGTTTGAAAACCTAACCGAATATTCTAAATCAAATATATGTGAAGCTATATGGCATGTAAGTCAAGAATATCAAGTCGGAATTTAAATAGAGTGAATAGTGCACTCAGGGCAAATTAATTAATCAAATTAATTAATAATTACTAATTTTCAAAACACCTCCAATCACTTTCAAGTTCAACTATGTTAGAGAGCATGCTAACGCCTAATTTAATATGCTAACACATATTAATTTCAAGCCAGTTAAGGCCATGTGAATTAATCTTTCACCTAAGATAAGTATTAAATAAAATCTTTAATACTTATTCAAATGTTCCAATTTTAATACACGACAATGAGCATATCGAGGGGCAATATAAAATCATGCTACATGTTTAAACCAAGTCATGAGCAACCGGAAAAATTAGATCCTGTACAAGAAAAATAAATAATAAAATCTCTAGATTTTATATTTAATCATGCAAACAAATAGTATAAGCATCACAAGCATACTATATAACAAGAATTTAAACCTAGAACATCTCCTACCTCAATTTGAGATGAAAATCCCAAAGGCCCACCAAAATAAAAGTGCTCCAAATTCGACGATACCGAGAAGTTTTATCGGGGACAACACCGTGAACAAGAATCCGCAAGAAGCCCTATGAAAATCTCAACTTGACCCCAAACCCGAACTCAAAAAATCGTCGAAAATGGATTCTAATAAGGGCAAAAGGTAGAGCACGTCGAGGGAAGCAATAAATGCTAAGGCCAAAGGATTTCTACTAAGGAAAAGTGGACCAAAGGAGGAGATAGAAAGTGGCAGCCATGGCTGCTAGGAAATCCGGCCAAGAGAGGTGGGGAAGATGACCAAAATCTAATTTTTCACTTTAGGGCATCCTATTTATAGTAAGTCTCAAAAACTGCCCCGAAAGGGCCCCGCCGGGTTCGAAAAAGTGGATTTTGAGCAAATGCGCTCAAACGGCAAAACTCCGTGAACAAAAAAGATTCAAAATGAGAAAATATGAACAACGGAAGAAAAGGCATTGAAAACTGATTCCCGACCAGAAAGTTATGTCCCGAACAAGTTCGGCGATAATCGGGTCCAGAAACTCTAAAATTGGAGAAAAATGACCAGAAGGAAATTCTATGAATTTACAAGTCAACGAAAAGTAAAAATGAATCCCGTATGAGGATCCAGGCTCCAGACGAGACATTTTTGCAATAACTTTAGTTAATTGCACAATGGCCCCTACAAAAAGGGTTAACTGAGAAATTGCCCCAAAATGAAAATATCTTCCAAAAGATATTTTCTTAGATGCCCCTGAAATAAAATATCTTCAAAAGATATTTACAAAAAACACCCCAAAAAATGAAAAAGATTCTAAATAATTGTGCATCCATGCCCTTGTGGGCACCGGGAGCAACCAAAGTACTTTCTTGCAAAAGTAAAGATACGTATTTCGAGGAAACCACTCAAGATGAAGGCACGTATAGTCAAAAACCAACTCCGAGCATGAGAAGTGAGGTTGTGCCAAAAACTGACAAACAGAGATAAGACAGAATAAGGAAAAGGACGAAATAGCGCATAGTGTTGAAAAATGAAAAATGTGAAAATGACTCGGTCCTCAAAGGAAGTTGTCAATCCACGGAAAAGAGTCTCAGGAACCAATTCCAAGCACTCGAGATGACACTAAGCGACACGAAACAGAGCTCAAAAAAGAAAATTAAACGAAAAAAATTCATTTGTAAAATTTCAGGAAAAAGGAAAGGAAGGCAAATGACCGGGTCAACCTACCCTCCTTAAAGGAATTTCATCCCCGAAATTAAGAACATACCAGAGAGAACAGAATAATGACCGAACAAAAGGTCAAATCAAAGGACAGCTCATAACGCACTGAAGGACAAATCCTAAAGTCTAAAGATCAACTGAAGGAACGCAAAACCATGAACTAACACGACACCTCATACGAATCGGCATGTTAACTCAACGTCAACTACCGAGAGAATCCCAAGACAACGAAACGTTGAAACATGATAGAAGAAGAGAGTGACAAGGCAGTACGAACAGTGACCAGAACCCGCCCACACTTACTCGTCAGCAAGGTAGCATGACAGTATAAGGCACTAGTTCGTAACATGCCCCAGAAGGGAACTTTTCGATACCAATGACATCAATGTCGAAAATGATCATTACCAAAGGCACTACGAAAACCAGCATCTGTGAGAGTTAGGGTAGCTAATCCCAAAACTCTGACAACAATGACACTGGCACCATTACTCTTAAGGCCTTAGATCTAGAAGCCATGAAGGAAAAGGAAATGAAACGTTGCCTCCCTTGCCCACGTCTCAGTCCACCAGACAAGAAAAAAAAAAAAAAGTGAATCGCAGTCCTCTACGCTCACATGAGCCTTACTCGCATCAACCGACAAAACAGACAAGAAGATTCCCTACATGGGTCCCTACGAAATGAATTCCTCCTATCCAAGGAAGAAACTCGTGAAACAAGAAGGCATCCAAGGGATACGATAGATCCTAAGAGACAACGCAAAAACCTGACATGAAGTAAACAAGTAGCATGCAACATAGCATAACTATCTACTCACACAAGTAGTAAACAAGTAGGCATGTTATCAAATCAAACATGTTATCAAGAAGCACGCAGACATGTTATCACACCAGAACATGATAGTGACACAGAATATGTTATGAGGAAGCATATATACACAAAAGCATGCTCAACCAATGATAGATGTCTCAAAACACCTGAACATGTGAACATCTTATCATACAAGACATGTTATCAAGATACAAATGACAAATCAAAGCAAAACAACATAAGCATGATGTGCACCCAAAACCCGTCGTCCAAGGTATTCGAACCCGGACGCTCTGATACCACCTGAGACGACCCTGGTTTTTAAGCCAACGTGTCCTGTGATGAACCGTAAGGATGATCTGATAACGGATCCGAATGTGGAAGCGAAAACAGAAAACAAGACTCTAAGAAGTCAAAGTGACCTTCCATGAGTTCGTGGAACCCAACAAGAACTGATGCGGAAGCAAAAGATCAAAAATATGACAAATAAGCCCCCAGGGGCAAAATAGTTATTTCTAAAAACTATAGATTCGGGTGCCACCGAGCACACCGCTGGGAGGATAACGAAAAACTAATCAAGATGGACTCAAGAATCGCATGATTCGGAGTCCGGACGAAAGAGAAACGGCATGACGAAGAAAAACGAGCACTTAAGGCAAAAAGGGTAAACTGGTAATTATCTAGGAAGAACCGGGTGCAACTGAGCACACCGTTGGAAAGACAGTGAAAAATTAGTCAAGTTCAAAAAAAATTCACTTGAATCGGAGTCCGAACGAAGGAGAAAAGCCCAAAAGAAGAGTTGACGTCGCGGCGACCCGATGAGGGGCTATGATAGCCCCATGCACGCCGCGCGCGCGCTGAGTGCACCATGGCTGGCAGCAGCAGCCCATAAAGCTGCTGTGAGGTTATTTTTCAGAAAAATCCAGAATAGAGGCTGAATTTGGAGGCCTAGATGAATTTTTTCGCAAAAACACAGAAAAGAAACCCCCCTCAAAATTGAGTTTTCTACGTGACTTGCAAAAGAATTCAAAAAAAAGGCAATGTAGAATACCCAAAATGCCACTCCATGAAATCTGGTCATGGAGGTCCAAAAAGCTGCTAAATTAAAAAACTGAGTGCTGAACTTCGTAAGCGATTTCTGATATCAAGACGACATTTTCTGGAAAAACACGGAAAAGAAACCCCCCCTAAAATCATGTTTTCTATTCAACCATGTTGAAAGAAGAAAATAAAACCACCATGAAAAGTCTACCATGCCCCTAGATCAGAATATGCAAAAAAAGTGCGAAATGAATTCACAAGAGGCTCAAAACACAAACAATAAGATTTTGCCCAAAAACGACCATGCACGCAAACGTAACTTACCTATTTGGACGTGCTACAATGGTCCATGACTTAAAAATACCACCAATACAAAATCCGACCCCCTAACGGGCAAAAGGGCAAAAATGGAACTTGGAATGAAAACTCGGAATCCAAAAATACAAAACGGGATCAAATGACCTTTTGGCCCTTGGCCACACTTCAAACATGATTTATAAGACCCTATAAAAGAATGAAAACGAAATTCCCACACCCGATGCAACCATGGTGAAGCAATGACTTGCGATTTTTCAAAATTTTCACAATATTTCATGAAGTTAAAAAGTACATAGAATACAATATAATGGTCATTGGCCTCCGGCCTCATCTCATACATATCAAATACATTGAAAGGAGTGTACTTAAGTACACATTACATACATGGAATCAAATATACATATTTTGACATATAAGTCTGCAAAATGACATCTCATGCTAACATTTGCATGAAATGGAAACTTGAAAGCTACACGACATCCAAGGAATGCTAGGTGTCACGAACCAAGTCTTCGTACCTGAAATATGCCCCAGTATCATAGGGGTGAGTAACATAAAGTTACTCGTAGGAGATGAGCATGCATCAACCTAGCATTTTACAAATTTATCACCTTAAGGTGAAACATGTTAAAGGGGCTCATGCCACCTAACGTCTATGTCCAAATGAGACTTGGGGAGCATCCTAAGCTACCTTAGAGTCTAAGCAACAAGAATCATGATATACATACATATATGAAACGAATCATGGTTGGGATAATCTAAGAACACAACAAGAAGAATGCTTGAGCATAGATTAACATGAATTGCATTTTCAATACAATTGAAATAGGTTTAGAGTGATCCATATAACATGACAAAAGCACATTTGAATACAAGTTAACAAGAATCACATTATCCATGCAATTCAACAACAAAAGAGCATGTTATACAATGTAATAAGGTATAAGTTCTCAAAGCCATCAACTTAGAATCTAAAGCACAAAATAACAGTGGTGGTTCATGCCACCTAACGTCTAAGTTCTAAATGAATCAATAGGATCAATCCTAAGCTATGTTAGAACGTCAAAACACAATTTTCAATATTGATATAATTTAACCAACATTGGGACTTCCAATACAACGCATAAAGCACAATTTCGCAAAGTTAACATCATGTAACTTAAAATGGAACGACAAATAAGGAACAACAAGTTACAACATCATCTAGTTATCAACTTGAAAATGAAATGTGAAGTCAAACAAAGTGGATACTCGAACGTCACGTCGGATCAGACCGACAACATAGTTATTTTAGGGCTACTAACCCATGGGTAACCTCCCTATGTGCAGACTAGACTATATAGAGGGACTATCCCCCGTACTAGAACCACGTCCTAGCCATAGCCAAACAACGACATTCCCAAGTTTCCAAAATCAATAAGTTGTGCAACAACGCACATATCAACAGGAATATGCAAGATAATCAACTATCTACCAAGCACAACCAAATTTGGAAACCTATACAATACATGCTCTAAGTCCACAACTAATATGATGTGATGAATGTCGAATCTTCAGTGTGCGATTCGTTACACGCTATGCATGAATGACGTTAAATACGAAATGTGCAAATCATTACACAAGGCAACAATATATTCAATAAGGAAAACATATTCTCATGAGTATAAACATAGCAACTATGTTATCCAATGCTCAAAACATAACCAAATGAATATATAACAAGTCCATGTCCAGGATTTTGATATAAAAATGACTTTCAAACACAATTAAATCCATGGCTCAATTCGATAGAATTTAATTAAATAAAAATAAATAAATTCCCTTGATTCTAATTCAATTCCAAATAACCTTAAATTAATACATATTAAAGAACATGGCATGGTCATCACCTATATCCATTCTAAAACTCAATTAGGTTATTGGAACAACAAAGTAGAACTCTAATTAAATCATGTTAATTTAATTACCAAGGTTCTAAAGCAACTTCAAATGGTCCACAATTAATATATACTAGTAAACAAGTCATGGCCAATACAAATATCAAGTTAAAATCTTAATTAAGCTAATGGGACCACAAAATAGATTTTAATTAATTCTTTTAATTAAAATCTCTAGATTTTCAAACTTAACCAAATGCTCTCAATTTAACATATCTTAGAGAACATGCCAAGGACTAATGTAATATCACATTACAAGCTTATTTCATGCAAGTTATACCTATGTAAATTAAACTTTCACTAAAGTTAAATATAAAATAAAAGTTGCAATTCTCATGCAATAAATCCCAATTTAATACATGTGAACAGCCATACCAAAACTTAATTTTCTAGCATGCCACAATACAATTCCAAGTTGTATATCACCATGAGGATTAAATCTTAAACCTGGAATTTAATTAAATAAAGGGTTTGAAAACTTAACCGAATATTCTAAATCAAATATATGTGAAACTATATGGCATGAAAGTCAAGAATATCAAATCGAAATTTAAATAGAGTGAATAGTGCACTTGGAGTAAATTAATTAATCAAATTAATTAATAATTACTAATTTTCAAAATACCTCCAATCACTTTCAAGTTCAACTATGTTGGAGAGCATGCTAAGGCCTAATTTAATATGCTAACACATATTGATTTCAAGCTAGTTAAAGCCATGTGAATTAATCTTTCACCTAAGATAAATATTAAATAAAATCTTTAATACTTATTCAAATGTTCCAATTTTAATACACGACAATGAGCATATCGAAGGGCAATATAAAATTATGCTACATGTTTAAACCAAGTCATGAGCAACCGGAAAAATTAGATCCCGTACAAGAAAAATAAATAATAAAATCTCTAGATTTTATATTTAATCATGCAAACAAGTAGTATAAGCATCACAAGCATGCTATATAACAAGAATTTAAACCTAGAACATCTCCTGCCTCAATTTGAGATGAAAATCCCAAAGGCCCACTAAAATAAAAGTGCTCCGAATTTGATGATACCGAGAGGTTTTGTCGGGGACAACACCGTGAACAAGAATCTACAAGAATCCCCATGAAAATCTCAACTTGACTCCAAACCCGAACTCGAAAAATCATCGAAAATGGATTCTAATAAGGGCAAAAGGTAGAGCACGTCGAGGAAAGCAATAAATGCTAAGGCCAAAGGATTTCTACCAAGGGAAAGTGGACCAAAGGAGGAGATAGAAAGTGGCAGCCATGGGTGCTAGGAAATCTGGCCAAGAGAGGTGGGGAAGATGACTAAAATCTGATTTCTCACTTTAGGGCATCCTATTTATAGTAAGTCTCAAAAACTGCCCCGAAAGGGCCCCGCTGGGTCCGAAAAAGTGGATTTTGAGCAAATATGCTCAAACGGCAAAATTCCGTGAACAAAAAAGATTCAAAATGAGAAAATATGAATAATGGAAGAAACGGTATTGAAAGCTGAGTCCCGACCAGAAAGTTATGCCCCAAACAAGTTCGGCGGTAGCGGGGTCCAAAAACTCTGAAACTGGAGAAAAATGACCAAAAGGAAATTCTATGAATTTACGAGTTAAGGAAAAGTGAAAATGAATCCCGTATGAGGATCCAGGCTCCAGACGAGACATTTTTGCAATAACTTTCCTTAATTGCACAATGGCCCCTACAAAAAGGGTTAACTGCGAAATTACCCCAGAATGAAAATATCTTCCAAAAGATATTTTCTTAGATGCCCCTGAAATAAAATATCTTCAAAAGATATTTACGAAAAATACCCCAAGAAATGAAAAAGATTCTAAAGAAATGTGCATCCATACCCTTGTGGGCACCGGGAGCAACCAGAGTACTTTCTTGCAAAAGTAAAGATACGTATTTCGAGAAAACCACTCAAGATGAAGGCACGTGAAGTCAAAAACTAACTCCGAGCATGAGAAGTGAGGTTGTGCCAAAAACTGACAAACGGAGATGAGACAGAATAAGGAAAATGACGAAATAGCGTATAGTGTCGAAAAATGAAAAATGTGAAAATGACTCGGTCCTCAAAGGAAGTTGTCAATCCACGGAAAAGAGTCTCAGGAACCAATTTCGAGCACTCGAGATGACACTAAGCGACACGAAACAGAGCTCGGAAAAGAAAATTAAACGAAAAAAATTCATTCGTAAAATTTCAGGAAAAATGAAAGGAAGGCAAATGACCGGGTCGTTACATCTATAGAGAGAAAGGTGAATGAATTTTTTGCATCTTCATTATGGTGGTTGACATATATTAAATTGAGATTATTTGAATAAGAATTGTAAATTTTATTTAATATTTATCTTTTGTGAAAGTTTAATTCACCTAGTTGTATCAAGCATGGAATCAACTTGTAATGTGATATTAAAGTAGGCCTTGGTAAGTTCTTTAACATATATTAAATTGAGGACATTTGGATATGTTTGAAAATCTAGAGAAAAATTAATTAATGAGCTTAATTAATTTTATTTTAAGTGTGTTGGTCACTTAAATTGATATCGGAGGTAATAGGTTATTAATCCCTTAAAACTTAGTCCGTTTAATCACCTTGTGAGCATATTACATATTTGATGTAGAATTAGTACTTAAGGCATCTTGAAATGGTAATTGGACTTAGCATGATATAGAATATCATTGACTTGCATAGCTTGTTTAGATATATCTTGTGTGAGTGTATAGCTTGTTAGAATATTACAATTGTTTACCTTGAAAGCTAGTTACTAAATTGGGACTTATTTAGTACTTGTGGCTTAGTGTGGTAATGTGGTTCAATTGTTGTAAAATATTCTTGTTTTGGTGTATAAATTGCATATTGGAGGCTTGACATGTCATATGCTATCTAGACTTGAATTCTAGGACATGGTTTGTGTGGATTTAACCTTATTTGTGCATGGAAGATGGCTTTATGCATTAGTGGATTTGGTATAAGTTTGGTCTAACTTATTGATTTTTGTATAAGTTTTGGACTTATTGATTTTGGAAAGCTTGTAAGGACATATTTCACGTGATGGCTAGGGTTTGGCTCTTGTACGGAGACAAGAGTCTTCTAAGTCATAAGTGCGCACTAGGTAGTACCTTGTGGGTCGTAATTGCCCAGAATAACTTATGCATGTGCGCACTAGGTAGTGTCTTGTGGATCGTAATTACCCGGAAACACTTGTTTGGTCTAGTGACCACATGTCCTAGTCTTTCTACTTTGATTTCGCATTCAATTTCAAGTTGTTAATCATGGATTACTTGTAGCTTGAGAATTAATGCTTGCTTTGGATATTTGAATCTTACTTAGTATACTTGAAACTGTATACTTGTTTTGTGCATTTAGATCTCATATAGTGTACTTGAACTTGTATGCTTGCTCTGTGAGTTTAGATTTCATTTAGTATGCTTGTGCCGTGTATACTTGTTTTAGGCGTATCTCTTTTAGCTTAGTATACTTGTGTTCGTATATTTGATTTACGAGATTTTCATATAAAATGCATACTTGTGTAAATATGCTCAAACATTGTATGACTTGTCTTAATGTGGTTTAGTATACTTGGAAATGTATGCTTGTATATTGTATAACGTGTTTAACATTATTTAGTATACTTGAGCATGTATACTTGTATGCCGTTGTTCACGTTAAATTGCATAAGTAGCTTAGGATGCTCCCTGAGTCTCATTTTAATATAGACGTTTAAGTGGCATGAGCCCCTTTGACATGTTTCACCTTAAGGTGATATAATTGTAAAATGCTAGGTCGATGCATGCTCATCTCCTACGAGTAGCTTTATGTTACTCACCCACGTAGTGGGGACATTTTTCAGGTACCGGGATCAAGATTTGGGATTCACATCATGCTTGGATGATTTGTAAACTTGAAGTTCTCATTTCATGTAAATGTTGGCTTGAAATGCCATTTATAGCTTTATATGTCAAAATGTGTAAATTTGATTTTATTTTTGTAATGTGTACATAAGTACACTCTTTACAATGTACTTGACATGTATGAGATGAGGCCATAGGCCAGTGACATCTAATTTGAATCCTATGTAACTTTTAACTTCATGAAATATTATGAAAATATTGAAAAATGCCAAGTCATTGTCTCACCATGGTTGCATTGGGTGTGGGAATTCCGTTTTCATTCTTTCATAGGGTCTTATAAATCATGTTTGAAGTGTGGCCAAGGGCCAAACAGTAATTTGAAATCATTTGATAATTTTGGTTTTCAAATTTCCCTTTTCTTGTTCATTTTTGCCTTTTTGCCCGTTGGGGGGTCGAATTTTGTATCGGTGGTATTTTTAAGCTATGGACCATTGTAGCGCGTCCAAATAGGTAAGTTACGTTTGCGTGCATGGTCGTTTCCGGGCGAACCTTCTTCTTTGGTGAAATGAGCCTCCTATGGACTCATTTTGAAATTTTGTTGCATAATCTGATTTAGAGGCATTCTAGACCTTTCATATCAGTTTTTATTTCTTCCTTCAACATGGTCGAATAGAAAATGTGATTTTAGGGGGGGTTTCTTCTTCGTGTTTTTCCAGAAAATGTCGTCTTGGTACTGGAAATCCCTCGTGAAGTTTCAGCTTCCAGTTTGCATTTTAGCAGCTTTTTGCCTCTTTTGACCAGTTTTGATCTAGGGGCATTTTGGCCATTTTACAATGAGTTTTTTTTTTAATTCTCTCGTGAGTCACGTAGAAAACTCGATTTTAGGGGGGGGGGGGTTTCTTCTACGTGTTTTTCCAGAAAAGCTCTTCTTAACCTCCGTTTCAAGCCTCAGTTCTGGACACTCATTTTTTTTTTCTTTCTGTCAACATGTGCATACCATTGGACGCCGACATGGGGCATGTCATGGCCTTCGTTGGGCCGCCGCGACGTCAAAACTTCAAACACTCATTTCTCCCTCGTCCGGACTCCAAATCGAGGGAATTTGTTTTTGAACTTAATTAATTTTTCACTGTCTTTTCCAACGGTGTGCTCGGTTACACCCGGATCTTCCTGAATAATTACCAGTTTATCCTTTTAGCTTTAAGTGCTCGTTTTTCTTCCTCATGCCGTTTCTCCTTCATCCGAATTCCAAATCATGCGATTCTTGAGTCCATCTTGATTAGTTTTTCGTTGTCCTTCCAGCAGTGTGCTCAGTGGCACCCGAGTCCACAGTTTTCAGAAATGACTATTTTGCCCCTGAGGGCTTATTTGTCATTTTTTTTTATCTTTGCTTCCGCATTTGTTCTCATTGAGTTCCACGACCTCATGGAAGGTCACTTTGACTTCTTAGAGTCTTATTTTCCGTTTTTGCTTTCGCATTTCGGATCTGTTATCGGGTCAAACTACAGTTCATCACAGGACGCACTGGCTTGAAAAACCAGGGCCGTCACAACAGCAACATCCTAACTATGTTCTAACATGCCTCACCAATGAAATATATGCAAAATCACTTTTGTGTTTTTTCTTTTTAAACTTCATTTCAACATATGAATATTGATACACATATCTCTTAAAATAAAATCTAACATTTGTAATTATACAATGCAAAAAAGGAAAGAACTGATTTGAATTGAATAATCCCAAAAATTGATATGAATAATCACTATCTCTAAGATTACCAGATCCCAACTATATCCTAACATGCCTGAGCAATGAAATATATACAAAATCAATTTTTTTATTTTTTTATTTTAAATTCATATCAACATAGGAATTCATACACCTATCTCTTCAAATAAATTATAACATTTTTCATTATACAATGCAAAAAAAAGGCAATAATTGATTTGAATTGCATATTCCCAAAATGTGTTTCAAGTGCACGTCCCAACATGTCAATATGGATAATCCCAATCTCTAACACTACAACATCCCAACTCTGTTCTAACATGCCGAGCAATGAAATTTATATTTCAACATATAAATTGATACACGTATCTCTTAAAAAAAAATCTAATATTTATAACTATACAAAACAAAAAAGGAAGAACTAATTTAAACTGAATAATCCAAAAAAGTATATTAAGTGCACACCCCAACGTCTTAATCTAATCAATCCCTATTTTCAATACTTCAACGTTCCAACTATGTTCTAACATGCCTACCTAATGATATATATATACAAAATCCCATATTTTACTTTATTTCACTGTATCAATTCATACAAGTATTTAGAATTAATAGTCGATCGCAAATATTATATTCAACTTTTATTAGGAAAAAATAACAAATAGATCATTGAATAGACTCCAAAAATTATAAGTAAAAAACATACCCAATATCAGTCAGTTGTAGAGAATGAGTTGCTTTAAAGTCTTTACCAAATTCCTCAACTTTGCCTTCACTTCCAAAGAAGAGAATCAACAAGTCCACAAGTTTAGCTTCTACTTTATGAAGAGAAAAAAATGGATCTATCTTTACAATATTCCTCAACTTTGCCTTCAGATCCAAACGAACCCCCTCAACCAGTTCACAAGTTAGCCTTCTATTTTGTGATGAGAAAAAAATGAATCACAATATACTCTGTGATCACTTTTCTATTGGATTGTGGAGAGAGAGAGAGCGAGGGAGAGATAGAAAGCAACTAAACATTTCAGGCGAAGACGATCAAAATATGAAAAAAAATGGCGGGCCTTTTTAAAATTGAAATGCAACTCAAGTTTTACCCCTTTTTCTTGTTATTTGGTGGGTCCATACGTATCATATATACCATACGCTTTTTACTGTTCATTGATTTTACTGTTCATCTGCTGTGCACCGGCTGCAACAGATTTACTATTGCGCCGGAGACGAATTTGATTCCTTTATTTTACCAACCCAACGTGATCCCGTTAGAAGCAACCAAATGGGCCGAAGGTGGACGACCAGAAAGTTCGCAGTCCAAAAGTCTACGTACCCAGATCTACGACAACCGCGAAAACAACACATCGGGCGTTTCAGAAACGACCACGTGTAACTTCTTCCACATGGCGTCATATTAATGGTAAAACATTCTCTAGACTTCCCACGCCACGCGGTCAGTTAGTCTGTCGCGTCTCAGTTCAGTTCGCTATAAATGTATTTGTTCTTTCCACAGTATTGAAAACTCTCGCTCTAGTGACTTTCCTTACCCCGGCGAATTTTCTCGGGAAAATCATTCTAGAGCTCAAAATCTGACGTTATTTTCTTTCTTCCAGTCACACAACTTCCATTCCTCCACTTTCTCTCTCTATACATAAACACACACACACACACATATATATATATTACAAACACACACGCACATACAATCTTAAATTCTAGCTAGTAAAACCCTGCTTTCTAAAGTTGGAATCATAGATGATTATTCTATTGAGAAGAAGCTGTAGGTTGGTTGGTACCATAGGTTGGGTATAGGATTGATTCAGTTTCTTTCCAACGTTCGTGAATTTGAAAAGAATGTCAACAATCTTATTGTTACGGGTAGGGTTACTCTTATCCCTCTTCCTTTTTCTTATTCCAAATCCTTCGGAATCAGCCGTGTTGAGCATAGATCTGGGTTCAGAATGGCTGAAAGTGGCCGTCGTGAATTTGAAACCGGGGCAGAGCCCAATCTCTGTCGCCATTAACGAGATGTCGAAGCGGAAGTCCCCTGCATTGGTCGCATTCCATGGCGGCAATCGGCTGATCGGCGAAGAAGCGGCTGGGCTCGTTGCTCGATATCCCCAAAAAGTTTATTCTCATGTTCGAGATTTCATCGGCAAACCCTATAGTCATGTCAAAAAATTCCTTGATTCCATGTATTTACCGTTTGAAATTGTGGAAGATTCGAGAGGTGTCGCGGGTTTCAAGGTAATCGACGATGACGGTGGTGATGGTGGTGGTCCTACCGTTTATTCGCCGGAGGAATTGGCGGCGATGTTGTTGAGTTATGCTTTGAAATTGGCGGAGTCGCATTCGAAGGTTCCGATCAAGGACGCGGTGATTACAGTGCCTCCCTACTTCGGGCAGGCGGAGAGAAAAGCGTTGATTCAGGCGGCTCAGCTGGCGGGGCTTAATGTGCTTTCGCTTCTTCATGAGCATTCCGGTGCCGCCCTTCAGTATGGAATCGATAAGGATTTCTCAAATGGGTCGAGGCACGTTGTCTTCTATGATATGGGTGCGAGTAGCACTTATGCTGCTCTCGTGTATTTCTCTGCGTATAATGTGAAGGAGTATGGAAAGACAGTCTCTGTTAACCAATTTCAGGTAATTTTCCTCTCCAAATGGGGTTTCTGTCTATACTATAAAATGCTATGATGCTGCACTTTATGAAACCTTCTTGTTATGATTTGATGTATAGCTTCATGCTGCACTTTATGGAAACCTTCTTGCTATGACTTATGACTTATGACTTGATGTATAGAATATAAAAAAAATTATGGGTTCAGCTTAAGTACCGAGGATAATGATAACTGAATGAATCTGTAATTTGATATGCAAGTATGCCTGATGTTGATTGAAACATATGAACCCTTTTTAAGGCATGTTTTGTTATCATTGTTTTCATTCATTACACAATATCTTGTGTGAGCCATCATGTCATGTGTATTCGTTTGTTAAAGTATTTTGTATAGGTTAGTGTTATTTGTCATGCTACTCAATTCGTAAAGAGTTCGTTGCAGGTTAAGGATGTTAGATGGGACCCTGAGCTTGGCGGTCAAAACATGGAATTAAGGTTAGTGGAGTACTTTGCAGATGAGTTCAACAAACAAGTTGGAAATGGGATTGATGTAAGGACGTCTCCCAAAGCGATGGCGAAATTGAAGAAACAGGTTAAGCGTACAAAAGAAATTCTAAGTGCAAACACAATGGCTCCAATTTCGGTTGAATCTCTTTATGATGATCGTGACTTTAGGTAGGCAAATTAAAAGTGTATTCTTCATTCTTTGTGGCCTTTGATACGATTTTTTTGTGCTTCACTATTGCTGAGCAGCTGCTTTTAAAATATATGTGTTTTTATTATTCTTTTCTAAATATATGAAGAAAAGGAAGATATCCTTCTCCTTACAGGCATCCAATAATAAATATGGAACGTGTACAAAAATGACTTGAGTTAACGGGATAAATGCCACTGAAGCTCATTCAAGCATCTGTTTACACACCCAACCACACATTATTTGATAACTGTGCGTCTAACGTATATTTTATACGGTGGGAATTATGGCCAGTCATGCTTAACCTGCTCACCAGGAACTTATTTTTTTACCCAGGAGCACAATAACTCGCGAGAAGTTTGAAGAACTCTGTCAAGATCTGTGGGAGAAAGCTCTTATTCCTCTGAAAGAAGTACTTAAGCATTCTGGTTTAAAGCTTGATGACATACATGCGGTGGAGTTGATTGGAGGTGCCACTCGAGTGCCAAAGTTGCAGGTTTTGACCAACTTACCTTGAAAGATTTTTGCATGTGTATACTATCATAAACTTACTACAATCACTATGTTTTCTTTACATCAAAATGGACCTATGTCATGAATTTTATGAAAATTAATTACAACTCGAGTGCCAAAGTTGCAGGTTTTGACCAACTTATCTTGAAAGATTTTTGCATGTGTATACTATCATAAACTTACTACAATCACCATGTTTTCTTTACATCAAAATGGACCTATGTCATGAATTTTATGAAAATTAATTACATTCTTCTTGGATGTTAAAGTGCATGGCAAAATATTCTGGCTTTAAAAATACAAAATTTGAAGTTATGATAATAATTATATTGCAATCTATATTTGTCCTGTTTACTTGTCATGGATGCCATTATACTTCTCTGTATTGTACTATTGGTTCTAAGATGCATGATTATGCAAGTGCAAATGAAAGTTTGGTCTTGATAATGACCATGCAAGTGTTAGTAAAACTTTTATCCTTTAAATCTTTGCACTATCCCAGTTATAATTCTTGATTTTCCCCCTCTTACAGGCTAAACTCCAAGAATTTCTAGGGAGGAAAGATCTGGACAAACATTTGGATGCTGATGAAGCTATAGTTCTTGGTGCGGCATTACATGCTGCAAATGTAAGTGATGGAATAAAATTGAATCGCAAGCTGGGGATGATTGATGGTTCTCCGTATGGATATATGATTGAGATAGATGGTGCTGATCTTTTGAAAGATGGAAGCACAAGACAATTGCTAGTACAACGAATGAAAAAAATGTCCAGTAAGGTAAATCAAATTATAATTTACATCTATGCTGTTACAGATGGTAAAAGAATAGAAATTTGAGAAATTGTATTTTCAATTTACTTTCTATTAATCATGATCAAATTTTCTTTTTTAACAGATGTTCAGATCTATAATACATAACAAGGACTTTGAGGTCTCACTTGCATATGAGAGTGGAGACCTTTTACCACCTGCTGTTCCTTCACTTACATTTGCTCAGTATGCTGTGTCTGGTCTTGCTGATGCTAGTGAAAAGTGAGTGCTAGCAACTTTCTTATCTAATGCAGAGCTATGTTCTGGTTTCATGATTCAATGGGATGATATTTATTCTGCTGTTGTAGCTGATTTTTCTTGTGTCCTTCTGTTTTCTAGGTATTCAGCACGGAATCTTTCCTCTCCCATCAAGGCCAATCTACATTTCTCCCTTAGTAGAAGTGGGCTATTTTCTTTGGATCGAGCAGATGCTGTAATTGAAATATCTGAATGGGTAGAAGTTCCTAAAAGAAATTTGACTCTGGAGAACTCAACTTCTACTTCCCCTAACATATCAGTTGAAACTGGTAACAGAAACACTTCAGAAGACGGTAATGACAGTGTGGATACAGATGATGGGATTAGTAACACATCCAATTCCAGTGTTAATGACCAACGTACCACAGAAGTTGTTACTGAAAAAAAGCTGAAAAAGCGGACTTTTAGGGTTCCACTCAAGGTGCAAATTAACTGAATGCCTTTAAACCTAATGCACCACAGGATTTTACTTTATTAAAAACAATTTTCACTTCTAATATTTGCATTTTGCACTCGTTTTGTGCGCTTGTCTCATTTGCTATGTGTAGATTATTGAGAAGGCAGCGGGACCAGCAATGCCTCTTTCAAAAGAATGTCTTGCTCTAGCTAAAAGTAAATTGGAAGCAATGGACAAAAAGGATGCAGAGCGAAGAAGAACTGCTGAATTGAAAAATAATCTAGAAGGATACATATATGATACTAAAGACAAGGTTAGAAATGTTTTGATAAATGTAGCCTCACATTTTTTATATCTTGTCCTCTTAGACATTATCTGCATTGTTTTGATCTATTAATAACGATGGATATTAATGGCAATTTCTCATGTTAAGGTTTTTTTTTTTTGTAATAATTTTTTTTTGCATTGTTGTTAATATTTGGTAAAAGCATGTACTATTACTTAGCTCAGTCCAATAGTTGATCCTCTAGAAGACTTGCAATCTTTATATCAAATTTGATATCTTGTCGTCTTAATTGCTATGCTTTTGAGGTGTCCATTGCATTGTGTTGCTATTTTACAGGACCTGATTTCTTTCTCTTTTTATTCTTTCCTTGATAGGTACTGGATCCGATTACTTTTCTGGTGTTATTTTTTGTTTTTATCATTCCTTTTCATATGCTGACTATGTATTAGTTTTCTGTTTATTCTTTACTTATGAAATTTCTGATTTCTTTCTTGCATTGATTTGATAATACGAAGTAGCTTTTGTTATTAACCTTTTCTTTCTTTTGTTAAATGGTTCTATTGCTTTTCCAGCTTGAATCTTTCGAGGAATATGAAAAAATTTCTACCAAGCAGGAACGTCAATCCTTTATTGAAAAACTTGAAGAGGTTTGATCTCTCTCTTCCTCTCTCCCTCCCCCTCATTTTTGTCTCTCTTCATTTTTCTATTGCTGGGATTTGTTTTTTGCTTTATTTTTTTTTTTGTTTTTTGTTGTTGTTGTTGCTTTATTTTATTTTATTTTAAATTTTGTGGGGAGTGGGTGGTGGAGAGTATTTTCAACTCATATGCTTGGTCATGTTTTCCTCATTTTGTTAATGAATTTGGGATAATTATAATTTCAGGTGCAAGAATGGTTGTACACCGATGGTGAAGATGCTTCGGCAAATGAGTTCCAAGAACGACTAGATTTGTTAAAGTCTATTGGTGACCCCATATACTTCAGGTCTCTCCCTGGGTTTCTTTTTACAACTTGCAAAGGCTTTAGTTTGGCAAGTTAGAAATGTTTCCCTTCTTATCAAACAGAAGTTAGAAATCCTTTTTCTTAGAGACAACTATTTGATGTAGATATAACGAACTTACTGCACGGCCAGCTGCATCTGAACATGCTAGAAGATATCTTGGTGAGCTGCAACAGGTAAATAAGATGGTCGATTAATGTGAAATCACTCTTTGATGCGTAGTGGTTATGTTTATTTAGAATGGAATCCTTGGGTTGGTTTTGCTTTTACGTGTTCATAAGCACATTTATATTAGTTTAGTTGAAGGCTTGTGTGTGGTTATATCCTATATACTGGTACTGATGGAAATCAAGGTCGACTGTGGAATGGTAACTGAAATAAGTATTTAATTAGTAATTATCACTTTGGCAACTTGTTATAGAATAAGACAGTAATTTAATCAGTTCAAAAATTAAATAACATAAAATATCGGGCAGCAATGCAACCTGGATAACTTAGCAAATTAAGAAATAGAAAACAGCCATCAAGGCTTTAGTTCAAGTGGTATCACCTCCCCCACACGGGAGTTTGAGGGTTCAAGTACCCATTGGACAAGTACTAATTGGGGCAAAATGTGTGCGCGTGAGTTGGAGGGGTGTGTTGCTGCTTATTATCTACCCCAAAATAAAAAATAATAATAATAAAGAAAAGGGTAAATTACTCTTACCTCCCCTGAGGTTTACCTTAATTACCCTTGACTAAAGTTTTTGTAAAATATTCAGACACCCTTGTCAGAGTTGAGATCGGTTATAGGGTGTAATGTTAAGCAAGTTAATAATGTTGCTTTTTAGCTCTATCTTAATATGTTAAACATTTTTTCCTTTTTATATTGGCCATAATTTCCTCACAAAGTGCGGATTTTCCATTCTGCTTAGCATAAAAACTTTTTGCCTTCCAGGTTGACCTGCTAGACAAATAAGTTACTGATTCGGCTAGTTGAGTGGTCCGTTTGGTGGTTAGTTGTGAAATTGATGCGCAGATAGTGTGTAACAGATGTATCATAGCAGACATAGCTATTGCATCTGTAATTTTTCCACTGCACCACTCCTGTAAAATATTACCAATATTCCTGTTTTAATCCCATATTTTCGTAAGTTCAGAATTTCATTATTATTTTTTAATTCATAAAGATGATATTATCAAGAGAAGCATGTTCGATAATATTGTATTCTTAATGTCGAAACAATTTCATAATGAAAGTTAAGTGCAATAGAAGTTAAATGTGACAGAAGTAAACATTTATAAAAAAAAGAAATAAAATTTGTAAAATAAAAAGGTGTAACAAAATTAGAAAATTGAAATAAAATTAACTCCTATAACCATCAAAAATGTCAAATTTACAATATTTAACTTCCTAGATGATCGTTATATTTTATCTGTGAATAATTTCCTGATGAATTTGTAGATATACCGAACAAGATTCAACAGTGATCTCTCAAGATATATAATTAACTAAGAAATTAGGTAAGATCTAATCTAAATCAAGTAAAGTGAGAAAACGAAAAAGCAAATGGAATGTCTCCAACTTGTTTTGGAGAGTATATATAGGATTATAGTTGTATTACATGGACTTGTGTTAATATGACACAACATGCGCATGGGTATAAGATATAAACCTTTAAGATGGAGACATGATAAAAACAAAATTTTATTTTTGGTGTGTTTTTCTGGTTCACAATTGGTTTAATTTAAATTCAAATGACATATATACTGAAATTATAATAACATCATATATTATAATTTAAAATATCATGTAATATATTCAAATGCGCTGGATTAGTCTACATACCCAATTTTAACTTTTGGACACATTTAGATCTAAAGTCCACGTATCCTAACTGTTTTGGCAAACAATCACGAACCAAGTAACAATCACAAAACACACGATAGAAAAATAAACACGCCACACAAAGAACACAAAGATTTAGTGATGCAAAAAACAGGAGATTAGAAGTTTCAGCCCCCAAACCCTATCTCTCACACACTCTCTCTTTCCTGCATTTTTCGGCCTCTCAATATCCCACTCCAGACCCTAAAATGCCTTTGTATATCGAGGTACATGAGAGTACTAATAGGGTTCACGACCTGCAAGCTAAAAATGGGTCAAAACAATTTCTTGGGGGCGTTGCCAATGGGTCGTCGGGTTGAAAACAGGTCGCAACGCTACCCAGAACCAAAATTCGGGCCACAACATCACACTTACATTAAAGTTTGGGGAGGTCCTATATGAGTCTAGACACGCATTTGCATGGATATATGTACCTGAGTTCATGTATCATAGGATTGTGGTGTTTTTCGGTGTTTTGGAATGCAAAACTATGAAAAAAGTAAAAGTTTGAAGTGTATCGTTTACATGAGACACATTGTTAGTGGATAAAAGCGTCTGGCAATACCTTTACATATCAGCCAATTGACAATTACATTAGTCTTAACAAATTGTTCACTCTTTAGCTCACACCAGTTATTTTAATTCATTTTTGGGGTTGAGAGATTTTCACATGTAAATGTATGTGTGTGGATTTATATTATGTATAATGTATAGTTGGGAAGTGGACTTTATGCTACTTTGTTGACTCCTAACTCCAGTAAGGGCAGTGCGCGAGGCTCCCAATGTTGCGGGGTCTTGGGAGGGTAGATGTACGCAGCCTTACCTCCACATTTGGAGAAGCTATATCTGTTTCGAACACGTGACCTCCAGGTCACAATGGAGCAACCTTATGGTTGTGTCGACGCCCATCCTTAAATCCAGGTTCTGATCTTAAATCCAGAACCCATTCTTCTAAGTAGGCCTCATTTCAGTTGGCCACGATGCTCATGTCGAGCTTCATTGGTTTTCTTCTTGGCAGGACAAGTTTCATGTGTCGGCTAGTGCTCATTGCATCTCTGTGGAGCCTTTAGGGGAACATTGCACAAAAAAAAACTCTCTTTGGTCCAATTTCCATCCTTATGGTCCACCCTTACATTTGCTATTGAAGCAGGAAGTAGTTTCCTTTTGAGACTTCAAACCTATACATTTGTTCATTACAATGGAGACATCTCTCTCTCTCTCTCTCTCTCTCTCTCTCTCTTCTTATTTTATTTTATTTTTTGATAAGTAAAAATTCATTAAAGGCGCTTAAAAGGGGAGTGATCCCAAAAGAAAACACAAGCGGCGAGCCGCGACACTACAACTTTCAGCTATCCAAAAAATCCAACAGACTATCCGTAGATACGATTCTGCCCATTAACCCAAAAACACAAAGAATTCGGTATGTTGTCTTTGAGAGACCAAATAGGAGACTCCTCCCCAACAAAGGATCTCATATTTCTCTCACTCCATAACCCCCACAATAAACATAGAGGAGTGGCCCTCTAAGCATCACGCACTTGGCTCTCTACTATACACCCTTTCCAAACCTCAAGCAGGTATACCGTTGACTCCGGAAACACCCAAGCCAATCCAAAAGCAACCAAGAACATATCCCAAATATCTCTCACCACAGGGTAATGTAGCAAAAGATGGTTCACAGACTCCCCCGCCTTCTTATACATGCAACACCAGCTCACCACAACCTGGCCTCTCCTTATGAGGTTATCAGAAGTGAGAATGCTTCCAAGGGCAGCGGTCCATGCAAAGAAAGCCACCTTCAAAGGGGCTTCCATCCTCCAAACAGCATTCCAAGGAAAGGGTTCGTTAGGAGTCTCCATTAGATTTCGGTAAAAGATCTAACCTCAGACACCCTTCTCGAGGAAGCCTCCCACACCATCTCATCCATTCCCACACCCTCCACCACCTGGTAATACAACAATGCAAGGAAATCAATAACCTCCATAATCTCCCAATCTTGAAACTCTGCGAAATTGCACATCCCAAGTAACCCTTCCATTATCAAGCCGATAACAGTCAGCAACTACAGCATGCTTATTCACAGAAATCCCGAAAAGGCGAGGAAATCTAGAAACCAAAGAACCTGCACCATCGGTCCTCCCAAAATCTGACGTGTCTTCCGTTTTGAACTTTGAACCTGATATGTTTGGAGAACTCATCCCACCCCTTCAGAATGAGCTTCCAAGACCCCGCTGGGACTCTCGCTTCCCTAGAAAACCACCATTCATTTCCTTCCCCGTAGCGACGAGAGATATCTCACCTCCATAATCTTTCCCTCTCGCCCCCAAATCACCATAACCATTTACCAACAAAGCTTTGTTGAACACATCCAGCCCACAGATCCCCAAACCTCCCTTCAAAAGAGGAGTACAAACTCTCTCCCAATTAACTAGGTGGTATTTGAACTCATCTCCCATGCCTTCCCGTAAAAAATTTCTCTTAATCGCATCAAGTCTTTGAATCACTGTCTTGGGCATCGGAAATAGGGACAGAAAGTATGTAGGCAAATTCGAAGCTTTTCATAAGCGTCAGCCTCCCCCCTTTCGACAAGTACTGCTTTTTCCACCCTGCAAGCCGCCTCTCAAATCTTTCTACCATCGGATCCCAAACTGATAATCTTCCCGATTACACCCCCAAGGGAAGCCCCAAATACGAAATCGGAAAAGAACCAACTCCACATCCCATGATGCGCAAACTCCTGAATCTCCTCAACCCTCCCCATTGGGACTATCTCACTCTTCCCAATATTCATCTTTAATCCCAAAATAAAAACAGGCCAACACACATCTCAAGTGTCTTAACTGATCAGCTCTAGCATCACAAAATACGATTGTGTCATCCGCGAAAAGCAAGTGAGAGATTGTCAACTGGTTGGGAGGTCTACCCACTGAGAATCCTTGGATAAATCCAAGCTCTTCCGCCCTTCCCATCAATCTACTAAATGCCTCCATAACAATGATTAGATCCAATTGAGATATTTTATTTTATTTTTTATCTTTATTTTATCTCTGGTCCATGTCTAGGCCCTCCCTCAACATCAAACAATACTTTACTATTTGAAACCTTTGGTTCTAGCCGTCTATTTTTTCGAAGCCTAGAATTTCTTTGCAAATTGCACTTCCAAATCGTTTCTGTAATATTAACCTAAATCTCTCTAATTGAAGAAAATAAATCAAAAAATTTCTAGTAGCAGCCTTGATTTGAAGTTTAATACTTGTGATGTGGTTCTGAACTTGTTTTAGCAATTCTTATTGACTACTTCCCATTCTTCTTAATAGCATCCTTCTCAACATCTGTGTGATGGGTGCGCCAAGTGGACTGTGATCCAAGTTTATATGTCACTTTTCCTTTATATGCGCTTATAGGTCATTCAATTGAATATTTGACCAACCAAGCTCTCCATGTCTCAGAAGTACTTGCTAGTAGGTCCAGCATGAAATGAACACCTTGACACCTTTTGGAGTTTATGAAACTGTTTTGTCAAAATAGGTACTTTTTCTTTTTTTTTTCTTTTTTTTTTTTTTTTTTTTTTTTTTTTTTTTTTTGTGCATATATAGGTTTAAAATAGTACCTGTCATTTAGAAAACTTGCCCAATATGTTGCACACTTATAATGGCTTTCTAAGCAATTTGGACGGTGTAGATTTTTAAAATGTTGTAGTCAAAGGCTTTGCTCTCTCTCTCTCCCCCCTCCCTTTTTTTCTTTTTTCTTTTTCTTCTAGAAGGATTGTTTTTGATACTATTAAATTTGCTAATTTGTTATGTTTAAACATCAACAGATTGTACGTGGATGGGAAACAAACAAATCTTGGCTCCCAAAAGACAGAATAGATGAGGTGCTATTCTTACCTTTTCATATGACTAAACTTCTATATATTTTTGTCTACAATATGTTCTTAAAAACATGGGTTGGTGTCTGTTTATGTTTATGACTGGGAAACTCAAATCTGTAAGAGCAATGTTTTGACTTTTAGGTTCGAAGTGATGCTGAAAAGATCAAGCATTGGTTGGAGGAAAAGGAGGCCGAGCAGAAGAAGTAAGTTTATCCTTGGATTTTTTACAGGTTTTTTTTTTCTGTTTACATGTTTGTTTGCTTGTTTTTTATGTTTCTTGTTTTTGCTTTTCTAATCTAAATTTTTAAAAACAGAGACTCTCTTTGTAGTCCTCGAGGTTTCTTGTCTATCTTTAATTATTGTTCTAAATGGTGTCTAAGGCGCTGTTTGATAAAATTGAAAATTAAGCACTGAAAATTTCCAAGTACTGAATTTTAAGCGCTGAAATTTTAAGTGTTGAATGTATTAATCAATCTGAAAACTTGTTTGATACAAGTCTTAATTTTAAGCGCTGAATTTATTAAGATTATTTGTTAAATGCAAAAGCTGAAAACTGAAAGTTGTATATATTACTTTTTTGCCTTGAAATAACTTTTGCATATAATATTGTTATAAAAGATACTATATATAAAATATAAACACATATATAAAACAATGAATTTCACCGAAAGAAATATATCAATTTAACTATGGATATTAATGTCAAAACTGATCTTGAAAATTTCAAAATCAAAACACAAAACGTGTGTAAAGATGGTATGTAGGAAATAATTTTACTCTAGCAATAATTATGTTACCTTGGTAGAATCCAATGTCAATTCAATTTTCACTCGACTATTCTAACTCGAGCTCAGTTTTAAAATTTTGAACGTATTTGGGTTGGTTCGAATTGAGTAGCTTGGGTTGATGAAAGAGTTGGGTTGCGGTTGGAGAAGAAAAAAATAATGTTAGTGAAATTTTGAGAGGGGTTACATTGTATTACGGTTGATTATAAACTTAGGAGTACCACATATTTTAATTTTGTTAAATATTATTTTGAGACATTGGAGTAAACTTAAAACAAAAATCCATTGATCAGAAACCAAAGAGGGAACAGAAATGCAAAATGAAGAAGAAGGGTAATTAGGGATGAGTACAAACAAATGTTAGGACTTGACATTCTGATGATCTGAGGGTAAAATTGTCATTAATAAAATATTTTAAAATCTAAAACAGTTACCGTCTTCTGCGATAAGGCTTAAAATTTTGGCATGTAATATTTTCAGTTGTAGCCAAAATAATTAACAAACACGCTTATTTTTAAAAAAAAATCGCTGACCGTGTTATGTGTTAAGTGCTGAACTACAGTATCAAACAGGGCCTAAGTCTAGTATCACTCTGATCTGGGATATTTTTACTACTGGAAATGGGGTATTGTTAAGTGTGTTTTTTTTCCTTTTCATACCATTTTCCTTGTATTGTGAAGATATGCTTTCCCTAATTTGAATTGTACATTATTTCCCCACTTTTTAATAAAATATTCCAACCATTGGTTGTGGGGGGGGGGGGGGGGGGGGGGGGGGGGGGGGTGGTGTTTGGGTGGGCGCTTTGTTTAATCTTTATTTTCTCTCTCTTTTTCTCTTGGAGGAGGTATTGCTTGCCTTATTTAAGAAGGTATTTAATTTGGTTTGAACAGTGTCAATTATAAGTTTTGTTTTAATCAGGAGTCCAATTCTTATTGGCTGTACAAATGCAGTTGTTTTCTCGGATAATTAGTGTCTAAACTAAGTTCGTTTCTTTAAGAAGTGCTGACGTAAATCGATATACCCTTTTGGCTTTCTTGTTTTCGTAAAATGTAGTTTATACAATATTCCAGTCGGCCGTTGACCGAAGGAATATATTGTCTTTAAGTCTATTTCTGCATTCATTTGTTCCAAGTTACTTCTTAAATGTATATTAAGTTAATAAGAGAATTTTCGTGGCCTATCCTACAAGACTTTTTTGATGAGGTTGTTAAATCAATGGATTTAGTTAGTCAGTAGTGCATTACCTACTTGAGTCCTTGATTTATTCATAGAAGAAGTATTGCATGCTTATTGCTATGCCATTATCTGACCTGTCCTTGATATTTTAGGCTCTAATTCTCATTTAACAATTTGACTAAGTGGATTTCTTTGACAGGACTTCTGGATTCAGCAAACCGGCATTCACTTCTGCAGAAGTGTATGGGAAGGTATTTGATCTTCAAGACAAGGTACTATTGCAGTTCCTTTGCTTGATTAACGAGGACTGAAATCTGCATATTCTGTACAGATGTGTGATGCGCTATTTCATTCCATTTATTTTTATTTGTCTAGGTTGCAAGCATCAATAGAATTCCTAAACCAAAGCCCAAAGTCGAGAAGCCCGTAAAGAATAAAACCGAGAGCGGGGGTGATGATGCGACTACCTCTAATTCATCTCCTGAAGAGAGTTCCTCTCAAAATGACCAATCAGGATGGGCTTCAGATGGCTCAACAAATGACAACAAAGATTCTGAAGAGGAGGTTCATAAGACAGATTCCGAGAAGGAGGTTCACGATGAGTTGTGATCCAACCAAAATGACTTATATACTTAAATGCTGATATGTATTAGGTAATAGAAATTTAGATCAGCATGGGTAGAAAACGGCAATGGCGGCAATGTCAATGGCAGAATTAGTAGAGTTTAGTCCTCTTTTTCAGGTCTGAGTTTTTCTTCCCATCCTTGGCATATGATGCTTTTCCTCGCTTTTGCTAAACATTTTTAACCCTTGATTTCATGATGATTATCATACCCCGTAAACACATTCATGGAGCATTCTGTGGAGCAACTGTCTTTGGAGAAGTATGGACCTTTGTTTTATGGGTTTTCGAAGTTATTCTTAACTGTATTATGCGATGGAGATTTTGTTTTCAAGGAAGAAGAGCTAATGCATCGTTTCAATCCTTGTAGTGTCATGCTTTTCTATTGTTGTGGGTCAGATTTATGATTTTTTTTGGCATAAACATGAGATCCAAAAAACACTCGAGTACAAACAGGAAAAAATGAAATTGACACAGAAAATGTAAATGGCATAATAATTGGTAGCTGCTTTGGAAAGTATTCGTAAATTTTATTATTTGAAATTCAAGAAATATATATATATATCTGTTTTATCCTATAAAAGTGTGTTCTATTTGTATTTATTATATACACTTTTTGATAAATAATATATACTCAATTTCAATATTCTATAAGTGTCGTTTACCGGTTACACAGTTTTCTTACATTGTTTAAGACTCGGGTGTTTTTTTTTTAGAATTTTTAAAAAACAAAAAACCCTATTTCTTCTACAAGGTTTGAAATCCAATGTCACTTTTAAAATTATACATTGTCTTCTACACTCATTGGTTATTTATTTTTTTTTTTTGGCACAAGGGTCGGATTAACAGTTTTTACTCTCTTTTCAATTGAAAATTCAGAGAAAAAAAAATTGAAAAATACAATATGAGATTCTTAATTAACTTTTTTCTTTCTTACACTTTCTTATCAACCAAACAAAGCAATAAGTTTTTTTAGGGTTCTACATGTAGGATCAAAATCGTCTCCAGCGCCATAGTGATCTGTTCGAGCCGATGAGTAGTAAAAATGAGTAAAATATAAAGTAAAAATATATAACGTAAAAAGCGTATGGTATATATATTTGGATATTGTCTTTTATACTCTATATGTATGGGTCAACCAAATAACAATAATTAAAAAAAAAAAGGCAACAATTGAGATGCATTTCAATTTTCAAAAGCCCGCGATTTGTTTCCTTTTTTCATCTTCTTCCCCTTCAAATGTTCAGTTGCTCTCTCTCTCTCTCTCTCCACAATCCCAAGAGAAAAGTGATCACATAGTATATTGTGGTCCATTTTTTTCTCGTCACAAAATACAAGTCTAACTTGTGAACTGGTTGACAAGTTATTTGGATCTGAAGACAAAGTTGAGGAATGTTGTAAAGATGATCCATTTTTTTCTCTTCACAAACTACAAGCTAAACTTGTGGACTGGTTGATTCTCTTCTTTGGAAGTGAAGGCAAAGTTGAGGAATTTGGTAAAGATTTTCAAGCAACACATTTTCTACAACTGACTGATATTGGGTATATTTTTTAGTTTTAATTTTTAGAGTCTATTGAATATTCTATCTGTTATTTTTCCCTAATAAAAGTTGGGTATAATACTTGCAATCAACTATTGATTCTAAATACTTATATGAATTCATATAGTGAAATAAAGTAAAATATGGGATTTTGTATATATATCATTGGGTAGGCATGTCAGAACAGAGTTGGGATGTGGTAGTCTTGGAAATAAGGATTAATTACATTAACACGTTGGGATGTGCACTCAATATATTTTTTTGGATTATTCAATTTAAACTAGTTCTTCCTTTTTTACTTTGTGTAGTTATAAATGTTAGATATTTTTTTGAAGAGATATGTGTATTAATTTATACGTTAAAATATAAATTTCATTGTTCAGGAATGTTAGAACAGAGTTGGAATGTTATAGTGTTAGAGATTGGGATTATTCATATTGACATGTTGGGACGTCCACATCAAACACATTTTGGGAATATTCAATTCAAATCAATTATTCCCTTTTTTGCATTGTATAATGAAAAATGTTAAAATTTATTTGACGAGATAGGTGTATGAATTCATATGTTGATATGAATTAAAAATAAATAAATTATTTTGTATATATTTCATTGCTCAGGCATGTTAGGATAGAGTTGGGATGTGGTAATCTTAAAGATAGGAATTATTCACATTAATATGTTGGGACGTCCACTTCATGCACTTTTTGGGATTATTGAATTTAAATTAATTTTTCCGTTTTTTGCATTGCATAATTATACATGTCAGATTTTATTTTGAAGAGATACGTATATCATTTCATATGTTGAAATGAAGTATAAAAAAAAAACGGGGGGCCAGGGGGGGGGGGGGGGGGGGGTGTTTATATTTCATCACTTAGGCATGTTAGAGTTGAGATGGGATGTGGTAGTCTTAGAGATGGGGATTATCCAGACTGTCATGTTGGGACGTCCACTTCATACACTTTTTGGGATTAGTCAATTCAAATCATTTTTTTTATTTTTTTGCGTTGTATAATTATAAATGTTATATTTTATTTTAAGAGATACGTGTATCAATTCATATGTTAAAATGAAGTTTAAAAAGACAAAAACAAAAATGATTTTGCATATATTTCATTGGTGAGGCATGTTAGAACATAGTTGGGATGTTGTTGTCTTAGACATGGGGATTATTCACATTAACCTATTGGGACGTGCTCTTCATATACTTATAGGGATTATTCAATTCAAATCAGTTCTTCCCATTTTTGTATTGTATAGTTATAAATGTTATATTTTTGGAAGAGATGTTTTATGCAGTTTATTGGTAATATATGACCAAACTAAGTTGGGATGTGCAACTTTTAAGTGGTAATTGGTGTTCCTATATTTTAAATTTAAGTTCTTCCATTATCTTTTCTATTTTCCATTATATACCTGCAACAAGTTAGTAAGAAGATTGGATTTAGTTTAAATTTTATCGGTGACACATTATGTTACTTGAATTATGTTGTAGGTTCAAAATTTTACTCCTTTCAATGGAAGATGAAATGATAGATATTGAAGACACAACAAATGCTCCAGTTATAGAGGCCAAGTGAAATAATAGAAACCAAGGTTTAAGATGGAGTTTGATACGGAACAAGAGGCATACGATTTTTATAATGCATATGGGGGTAGAGTTGGATTTAGCATCCGGAAGCAGTATTTTACTAATGGCCGTAAAACTGGGAAACTTTTAATGAGGTTGTTTACTTGTTGCAAGGAGGGTGTTAGGAAGAAGGATAGAAGGGACAAACATACAAAGACTCCGCGAGCTGAAACAAGAACTGGTTGTGGTGCACGAATGCATATTAAATATGATGAAGCAAAGGGAAAGTACTTAGTTGATAATTTTGTAGATAGTCACAACCATCCCTTGATAATTGATGAATGCACCCACATAATGCCATCACAGAGATGTATTTCTAGTGTCCAGGCCATTGAGGTGGATTTGGCTTCAGATTCAGGAATTGCAACTCGTAATTCATATGAGTTAATGACAAGGCAAGCTGGTTGTAAAGAATCAATTGGATACATTAAATTGGACCAACAAAATTATATAAGGACCCGCAAACAAAATGAGTTTCAATATGGTGAGGCAGCATGGCTCACCAATTATTTTGTCAGTCATGCATGTGATGATCCTTTATTTTTCTATGCCTTACAGTTAGATGCTGAATAGATGATAACCAATATATTATGGGCAGATTCTAAAATGATAACTTATTATGGCTATTTTGGAGATGTTGTAACTTTCGACACTACGTACAAACTTGTACATGGCAACTGTCCCTTTGCATTGTTTTTGGGTGTCAATTAACACCGGGAGACGACTGTATTTGGAGCAACCCTTATGTATATGATGAGACGGCAAATTCTTTTGTGTGGTTATTTGATACTTTTCTGAAAGCGATGTCCGAAAAAACACCAAAGACAATTCTGACTGATCAAGATGCAGCAATGACGAAGGCTTTGATGCAGGTAAATTGAATTAAGATCTTCACTCCTTTTCATTTACTGAAAATACCTGTAATGCCTAATTGATACAATGAAGTGAAGAATAAAATGGTAACCTCAATCAGTATATGAAAAAATGTTTATTATTCTAACATATCCATTACTGTGATTATGGTTGAAGCATTTATGTACACATAATGATTATTTGAGGAAGTACATGAAACATGTGGTATAAATGATTAATGATTTTAATAAGCCTCTATAATTAAATGTATTTTTCAGTAGTTGGAGAAATTAGAAACAACCAATAATATGATAAAATAAGAATAAAATATATATTTTATATGTGTTTTCCTACTATAGCTATAAATTGGTTGTTAGGTTTGATTAAATTTAAATGCATTTAATGCCTATACATGTTGTTAGAACAAAGTTGGAGTTTGAAAATATTACACTATTTTGGAATATTAGAATTTAGGGTTTAGGGTTTATTTTGAATGTCCTGACTCAAACATGATTTTATGTTTTAGGTCATGCTTGGTACAAAACATCATCTATGTAAGTGGCATGCAATGCAAAATGCACAAAAGCATGTTAGGTTCTTGTTTAAATGTGATGAACGCATTAAGAATGTGATATCTAAATTAATGTTTGAAATTGAGGAGGATGAACAATTTATGTCAGAATGGGATTCAATGCTAAGGGTGTTAATCTTATTGGTAACACATGGCTTGACCACTTGTTTAGCTTGAGACATAGATGGGTTATGGCATTCATTAAATATACGTGGTGTGCGGGAATGCGCATTACACAATTGAGTGAAAGTTTCAATGCTCGCTTGAAGGAGTACTTATCGAGGCAACTCATTCTTCCCGATATCTTCACTCATTTTGATAGGCTGTTGTCGGATAAGCGTTACAAGGAGTATGAAGACGAGTATGGTTTGCTACAGAGGCTTCCGCAAGTTAAAACAAAGTGTGACATGTTACTTAAAGCGGGAAAGATGTACACAAAAGTTATATTTCAGCTTTTTTAGGAGGAGTTTTTAACAGCTTGTGTCAATGATAATGTTAATAGTTGCAGTGACATGGATAACAATGGACAACGTGTTTATAAAGTTACCAGTCATAATGGGATGTAACGTTCTATGACTAGAACAATTGAGGATGAATTATCTTGTTTATGTGGTAATTTTGAAATGAATGGATTTTTGTGCAGTCATATTTTAAAAATCCTTAAGGATTGTATGAACATCACTGAATTGTCTTCTCGATATATATTAAGAAGGTGGACTAGAAAAGCCAGAGATGGGAACTTGGATGAGATTCTTGGTCGTGAAGTGTTGATGGATCCTAAACTTGAGGTAAGGCGACGACACAAGACCCTTTATCATATTCTGACCGAAATATCTTCCATTGCATCGAAAGACAACGAGGGATACAATGATTTATTAGTAAAAACAATTGAATGGAAAAAATCTGCCCAAAGAAGTTGTACTCGTACTTTGGCTGGCACTAGAAAGGGTGGTAAAAAACAGAATAATGGGGAGATAACAAACGCTGGAATAATCCCCATGGACGTCAAGACGAAAGATATATCCAAAGGACAAATGCGTAGGCGCAAATCTTCGACTGAGAAAAATACCAAGAAGAAGACCAAGTGTATGAAACGAATAGTTGAGATATTTACCAAAAGTTTTTACATTACTTTTCAAATTGTACTTACATAATTGTGGTCCTTGTTTTACATTGATGTTGTGGATTTAATTATCGTTCTGGTTGTGCACTGAATCGAATAAATTCACAATTTTATTGTGTTTTAGAAAGCGAATGATAGCATGGTCTCCAGAGTGGCAGGTGGCAGTTGTAGTCAGACATATCTATTAGTCCATGTTAGTATTGTTACAACTATATCATATCCAACACTTTATTTTCGTGACATTTGTGCAATTGGTTAATTTTGTTTACAAGTTTACTGTAACCTAACAGAAGTACACAATATTTGCTGAAGGGCAATGAAAATCCAACTGAATGTGTACATCATCAATGTTATATGCCACCACCACCTATAATGCACAATAGACAGGCTTTCCAACCTCTGTACAGCCCCGGTATTCATTTTTCGCAACCCATTACTCCATTAAGTAACCAGGTAATTATGTTAAATCAATTGCATTCTATTAGTGGAACACGCTTTCTAAATTTAATTCCCATAATTTCTGATGAACACTATAAAATGTTACAGAGTTATATCGGTGATTCACGCTTGTTTTCATCTGAACTATTTAGTACTCCTTCTTCGTATGACGAATCGTGCACTGCTAATTTGGGAAGTCAAATGGTATCCATTTTAAAAAAAATTGTCAACCAAATCAATATTATTATCTGTTATGAGTTATTTCTTATTTTATCTAACAATTTAAATTTCTTTCCATGGTCATAAATAAAGACACCTTCTCCCAACCTCGGGCAATCGACTTTCACAGAAATGTCGCAGCTGCCAAACACAGAGATTAGTCGTCCAATTCAACAACAATTGTTCAAATAATGAGTAAGCAATGTTTATGTATTTTACTTTATCCATGTCCACTTTGTCTAATTCTCTGCTATTGTATCGAAAAGATAATTTTAAATTACATACATCTCTAATTGGGCTAACGAATGACTGTGGTATCTGTAGCAAGATAACAAAGGAGGGAGCTTTTGCTTTTATGAATTTTTGAATGAATTCCTCTGGCATAGTTAAGTGCATTTTGGCGTTGGTAGTACCTCCAAAAGAAGGATGGGATTTGGGTTGTATGGATGAACTCTGAATATGCTTCCTAGTTTGGTAGGTTAGCATAGTTGAGTTACACTGGAAGAATTTATATTTCTATTATTTGCCAATTGTTGTAAAAGATTATTTTATGTATTTGTGGATATATGCATTTGACAATTATGGTAAATTATTGGTTTTTTTGCTTTCACTTTTCAAAGTGGACAACTAATTTGGAACATATAAAATGAGATAATGGACTACTAATTTGGAACAGATGTAGTATATCTTTGCACAATTATATTGAGATTTGTGAGTTATATTATTGACATATATGACTTTATATCATTCTTAATATGTTCAACTACCGTGAGGCAAGACAATTACTTGGACTTAAATTTACACTTGAATGTATGCCTCTAAACATGCATTTAATATCAGTCAATCCACTAATACGTTATAATATTCCATCCTCATTTATCACATTATATCACAAGTAAATGTATAGTTTTGCAAAACTTTTGTGTACATAATGGGATTAAAACATCTCAACCACTATCACAATGGTTCTATAACATCCCATAAAGAGATCACAATTATATCACTAATTGCAAGTCATATCAACAACCACCAACATCAGAAGTTTCATCATTATAAAAGTTGACATACTTTACTCAATTTTCCCACAACCAAATTATCAAACATGTTCTCAGAAAACTCAACCAACAAAAGAAGAGGGGGAAGAGAAGCGTGGGGCAACCACCCCCCTCCTGCTCAGATTTCCCATCCACCAGTTTTCCCTCATCCTCCTTCAACAAGGTCGCAATTGGTTATGCGTTTAGACAACCTTACTGTAGAAGTGGGCAACCTTATTACAGAAGTGGACAACCTGAATGCAGAAGTGGGCAACTTTAAGGAAGAAATGGGTCAGATGAAGATCCACTTGAGGGTGTTACATAGACATGTGTGCCACCTTTAGAGGGTAGGCGACGACTCTAATGTCACCGAGGTTGTTCCTGTTGCCGATTCAAGTTCCTCATCCAGCTCCTATTCTTTTTGAAGGATAAGGAGACTTGGTCTAGTCAAACCTTTTGTAGTTTCTTTTGGGAACTTAGGTCCCTCTGTCAAACCTTTCTACTACCTTTTGTAGTTTACTTTTGCAACTTAGGTCCAAATGTGGAAGATTTATACTAAATTGCGTAGTTCTGTTTCGAGAACTTATAGCTCTTTGCATGGACCTTATGTACTTACTTCAGTATATGTTTACTTTGTAATGTTATAATTATGGTTACTTGGTTTTGTTCCCTTGTTTATGACATGATACATCTTAGGTTTCCACATAACATTAAATGTGTGCAGTTGTACTGTGGGATATAAGTTTTTGTACATAACCTATCACAACTAGTATAGGATATTATTAATCATATAATAATTTGGGACCCACGTCACCAAAATTTACTAAACTGCATACCAAGTTTGTCCTTACTAGCATCCCAACATTTTTCATATTTGGATCCCAATAATTTCGTATGATGAATCCCAACATTTTCCTACTGTGCATCCCAACACAAAAACTTAGCTGTATCCCAACATTTTCTTAAGTTGTATCCCAAATTATCCTCACCAGCTGGGACAGATGTATTGTTGCATTAAATGGAATAAGTAGCGGACTAAACTTTCGGCTGACTGACTATATACTGAAATCAAGTCTTTAGTTTTAATGTTCATACTTAATTCAATGTTTTGTAGTAATAAATATCCTCTCACCCACTATGATAATTACATACATCATTAGTCAAACTGAATTGTGTAAATCAATGTTTTGCAGCTGGGACAGACAGATGTATTGTTGATAAGTGGCAGAGTAAACTTTCGGCGCTCTCAGTATATGGACATGGAAGTCTGATGTTCATAGTTTAATCAATACTTAAACTAGATTCTCTGAAAGTTAATTTGATCACAACTTCACACTAACTAGTTCATTGCAGCAGTACTTTCAGTTAGGGGGTTGGTAAGAAACATAAAAACAAATTCATAAGCAATACATAGGTGTGTATGAAGGTCTTCAAATATGATCCATTTTCATCATATCACAACTGTTAATCACATAATTATTTGGGACACACATCACCAAAATTTCCTAAAGTGCATCCCAACTTTGTCCTTAGTAGCATCCCAAAATATTCATGGTATGCATTCCAATAATTTCGTATGATGAATCCAAAATTTTCCTACTATGCGTCCCAACACAAAAACTTAGCTATATCCCAACATTTTTCTAAGTTGTATTCCAAATTATCCTCACCAGCTGGGACAGATGTATTGTTACATTAAATAAAATAAGTGGCAGACTAAACTTTTGGCTGACTGACTATATACTGAAATCAAATCTTTAGTTTTGATGTTCATACTTAATTCAATGTTTTGTACTAATAAATATTCTCTCACCCACTATGATAATTACATACATCACTAGTCAAACTAAATTATGTAAATCAATGTTTTGCAGTTGGGACAGACAGATGTATTGTTAATAAGTGGCAGAGTAAACTTTCGGCACTCTCAATATACTGACATGGAAGTCTGATGTTTATAGTTAAATCAGTACTTAAACTAGATTCTCTAAAAGTTAATTCGATCACAGCTTCACACTAACTAGTTCATTACAGCAGTACTTTCAGTTAGGGGGTTGGTAAGAAGCGTAAAAATAAATTCATAAACAATATATAGGTGTGTATGAAGGTCTTCAAATATGATCCATTTTCATCATATCACAACTGTTAATCACATAATAATTTGGGACACACGTCACCAAAATATCCTAAAGTGCATCCCAACTTTGTCCTTAGTAGCATCCCAAAATATTCCTGGGATGCATTCCAATAATTTCGTATAATGAATCCTAACATTTTCCTACTGTGCATCCCAACACAAAAACTTAGCTGCATCCCAACATTTTACTAAGTTGTATCCCAAATTATCCTCATCAACTGGGACAGATGTATTGTTGCATTAAATAGAATAAGTAGCGGACTAAACTTTCGGTTGACTGACTATATACTAAAATCAAGTCTTTAGTTCTGATGTTCATACTTAATTCAATGTTTTGTACTAATAAATATTCTCTCATCCACTGTGATAATTACATACATCACTAGTCAAACTGAATTGTGTAAATCAATGTTTTGCAACTGGGACAGACAGATGTATTGTTGATAAGTGGCAGAGTAAACTTTCGGCACTCTCAGTATACTGACACTAGATTCTTTAAAAGTTAATTTGATCATAGCATCACACTAACTAGTTCATTGCAACAGTACTTTCAGTTAGGTGTGTATGAAGGTCTTCAAATATGATCCATTTTCATTATATCACAACTGTTAATAATATAATAATTTGGGATACGCATCAACAAAATTTCCTAAAGCGCATCCCAACATTTTCCTTAGGTTCTTCCCAACATTTTATTACTATGCATCCCAACATTTTCTTTAGGTGCTTCCCAACATTTGCCTACTGTGAATCCCAACATTTTCCTACCTTTCATCCCAACATTTTACAATCATAAATATTCTCAATCACTATGATAATTCATACATCACTAGTTAAACGTAAATTTTGTAAAAGTAAATTTGGCCAAAACTTAACAGTAACTACTTCCTTGCATCAGTACTTTCACTTAAGACATGTGAAATGGGTTGGTAAGTAAAGTAAAAACAAATGAAAAAGACATAAATAAGTGTGTATAAAGTTCTTCAAATATTATTCATTTCCATCTTATTTTGAAGATCTCACACATTGTTTAAACAATAGCTGGGCGTCTCTACTATGTTGTATTTGTTGGCTGGAATGTTGGTATCTACAAGAAGTTGGCAGAAACAAAAGCACAAATGCGAGGGTAACCTGATGCCAAGTATTATGCACAGCATAGTCATGCAGATGCTGTTGCGGCCTTGCAACGATGGAACAACCACATCCACAATGAAGTGTCAGAAACACAAGGTGAGGCAGTACCTGTAATTCCTGCAGTCGAGTCTCAAAATGGAGAGCAATCTCAACTTGAAATTCAACCTGAGTAGTGTAAGAGGTATAAAGACTTAACATATGCGAGGAGTGTGATTGTGGCAAAGTGCAGACAACTAGGAGTGTCAATTCCTAGAGCACGTCATCTTGAAATGCAACAGTCAAATACTTCAAATATGGAATCCATCATTATTCAACTAAAACGTGAGATCGATCAATTATATGTTAGATGGCGTAAAATAAACAAATTGACAAACGCGATGAAGACATATGAGGATCCGGATGAAGAGTTTGAAAATATTTTGAATGACCCAGACTTTAAATTGGATTCAGATTTATCATATTATTTGGACTTCGGGGATGATGACTTCGAAATTCCACCACCAAGGTCTCGTTCCAAAAAGTAATTGGTAAGTATGGTGTAGTTTTAAATTTTTATAGTTTTTATGTGCGTAGTGTTGAACATTTAATTTAGTCTCAGATATGTATTATTGACAATCTTATTATATCTGATTGTTTAAATTAATCACTATGTAAGTAGGTACACACATAAAAATATGGTCTTATAAATACTTGTATACATATGGGATTTATAATAGAAAATTCATTTGACAAATATTTCCTTCAATTCGGGATGCTAAAATTCGAAGCCTTTTTGAAAGTAATTGCTTTGAAAATGTGTTACTTATTAGTTGGGATGTTGTAAAGTAACACATGTGATACATGTAATGTATAATTTAGGATGTTACTCATAGGTAGAATAATGTTTCACCTATATATATATACTGCACACACACACACACACATACACACACATATATATATATATACTGCCATTATGACCGTTTTTAAACTTTGTTACCGTTGAAAACACTTGTACGTCAAAATCCCTTATACATAGGTACAAATTTTATATTGTTTTACATACCAACTTCTTTATTCCTCAGTCTTCTATATATATGTGTCTTCCATGGCTTCATCAACCAAAAGTGGTGCTCATCTAAGAACTGTAAGTGCAAGTCTCTATTGCAACAAAAGACATGCCTAATTCATTGTTTTCGTCCATTATTTATACATATTTGTTATATATGGTTATATATTTTTCTCTATGCATTTGAATACCTTTTCAGGTTACTTTTGCTAAGTTTAGAGACCTAAGGTATGCAATTAAATATTATGGGTGTGGAGAAAAAGCAGATGTTGGAATTACAGAGAAAGGAAAGAACATAGGGGAGCTCTATTATGTATGTCATCATCCATAAAAAGTATACAGTTTTTGGTAGTGGTACTACCCCATTTCATCCAATATCACTGAAATGGTAACTCAACCACACCACCTACCATTGGATGAAGGAATGACAGGGTACAATAATTTGGTGGAAGATGTTGATAAAATTAAATCTGAAACTGGACAGCTTGCATTAAGTGTAAGAGTAATTGAAGCAACACATGAATTTGTGAAGCTACTAGTTAGGGTAACACTTTTTATGTGTGTTTTAGCTTTTCTAGTATCCTCTATTTGCTTTACGTAAACTTTAGGTGATGTAAGGTTAATTTGCGTATTATGCGACCATGTCAAAATATTTGTATTCAGAATACTTTTGTACTCAATATTAATGAAATTTAGATGAATGATGTGTAATATAGTAAAAAATAGAGCATGGTATCATCTCATCTGATATGTCAAGCAAGAGTCACTTTTAATTCATACGACATCCAGCACAAAAAAATTTGTAGTGCTTATCATTGGTAACATCTCCACTACACAAAGCAATATGTCCCATATTCATTACAAATTGCTACATGTATAATATAAGCCAAATAAGATAAAAGCTTCATTCAAAAGATATCCAGCAAAAAAACAAAATAAAAATTCAAAACTACTAAATAAATACATCGTTGGTAACATCTCCATTACACAAAGCAACATGTCGCGCTTCCTTCAATATATATCCAACACAGCAAAAATTAAAGTTCACAGTTGCCAAATACACAACTATAAATAAGACCAATTAGTACAAGAACACAGGAGTCGCCCGAGCATGAAAACCTGAAAATGTTAGGAACAGAACTATTTAAATGCTCACAAACAGGAAGAAAAAGTTATCAGCACGCAATAAGTTAAAAGTAGGAAATATTCTGGACTGCAAGGCAACTAACTCTGTCAAATTATGCAAGTGCCATTTTGTACAATTTTGTTCGTCTTTCATTCAGTGAATTATCTAACAGTTTCAGCAGAAACTCCGAACGCATTAACTCTGGCTTTTTCTGCATCATTAATTAAATTGGTATCATTATTTGTTTAATGTTCTTACATTTAGGTGGTCAAAAAATATATTACATTAAACTTACTTTTAACTTCTTGGATAATTTTTTGCCATCCCATAATTCCATGAACTTCATTACGAATATGCCACAAGATGTCCTAATATTTTCATAAAATTAAAAATATCTACTTAGGTAATAATAGTAAGATGCTGTAAATACTTTATAAATATTTAAATTTCTACTTCTTGTGTAATTTACTATACATACGCATCAGTTTGTTTCGGGATTTTCAGAGGGATCCTCACTAAGTTTTTTGACCACTCTTTGCCACAAGCAACCTCCAAGAGCTCTTTCTGTTGTGCAAACATATGCATTTGGTAAATATATTATATAACTATAAATAAATGATAAATCTAAATCAAATATGACTAGGTGTTTACCACACATAAGACATATTGCTTATATACGTGGGGTGTTCTTTTTGAACAAATGTAATCAATCGTCTTCTCCGGATGGTTTACGACCAACAAAAACCAGTGACTTTTTATGCATGAAGGAAAACATAACTGCATCAAGGTGAACATACAGTTAAGGAATTCAAATAAAAATGGGGTTTTCTCACTCAATATAAAATAATACAAACAAAACCACTAACCAAATCTCTACTGGTAAAGACAGCCGGATCAGTTTTAAAGATTCTGTTGTAATCTTCCCACACCTTGCTTAGGATAACCTTGCATTTTTTAGCTGATTTCAACAGCACTACTCTGATGTTATCCATCAATTGTATAGCACTGCTATTCAGAATGAATTTTTTGCCACATTCTCCTTGGGTATTATTCAAATAATTTTCCCAAAAATTTATAACCTAATATAATAAAACAATAAATATTAGTTGTTGAAATTGTTTAAACTATAAACCTGTCATGGAGGTTAAAACAAAAATATTCAAACAAATCTACTCACCGGGCTAGAAACAAGGTTGGATTCGAACAAAGTTACCATATCACATCGAAACAGGTCTTGGCCATACATCACCACCAATATTTCACTGATAACATGAATGACAAGTTGCAAATTTTTTTTAAACATATAAGATAATTTATGCTGTCCAAAAAAAAATAATAATAATAATTTAAAATAATAAAATGAAACTAGAAGTGTCAAAATAATTTTTAACACTTACTAATCTTCATGGCCAGTAGCTGCAACATAACTTAAAAATTTCCTCTGGTCTTTTTTGAGCCTAATATTTTTACCATCTTCAATGGCCCAAAAGGAAAAGGAATATGGTTCGGGCTTTAATATCCTAGTGCCTCTTCCACACTTTTCAATATTTTCAGCAACTTCAGAGTTTGATATTGCAATTGCATATTGGGATGGTGTACCACTTCGCTCAAATTCTATGTTGGGAAGGGGTTCGTTGGGAGGGGATTCAATTAATCTTTCATGTACGGGAAATGTCACACCAGGATTGTTGAGACTAATACCTGAGTTATGATTAGAGGGATTTAGGAATTTATATGAAAAACAGCAGGTTTGAATAAAAAAGCTTCTATTCTGACTCAAATTACTAAATAACAAATGGGCTACTATGCCTTCTGCTGATGCTTATAGGTTAAATAATCTTATAATAAGAAGTACCTAGTCAAAAATATCCTAAATAAATTGTTACAATGTTAAGGACCTGTCATGATTATAGGATTTTGACAGAAGATTTCGTTATGATATAATGTCATTACTCTTACGTTTCTATTTTCTGCTATTATTTAAAAATTGGAATAATATAAACTATTTTTTAAGTTACTACAACAAATATACAATAATAATCACAATGCAAGCTTAAATATACAATAATAATCACATAATAGCTAATAAATAACTAAATCAAAGCAAATAAAAAGTAAAGATCTTACAGGAACACTGGTGGAAACAACATTGTTCTGAACGGCCTTTTGATCCATAAATAATCTCTCTTCCTTGCTGGCCATATCAAATCCATACATCATCTTAAATAGTCCACTAATATGTATATCCCATGCGTCGTCATCATTTAGAGATACATGTTGTTGCTCACCAATTATGTCCATCTCCTCCTGAACGATTTGTTCCCCCTCACATGTGTAAATGGGGGAGGCAATGTTTTCCTTTATTATGATGACCCTGGTTTTTAGGCCAACGTGTCCTATGATGAACCGTAAGGATGATCCGATAACGGATCCGAATGCGGAAGCGAAAATAGAAAACAAGACTCTAAAAAGTCAAAGTGACCTTCCATGAGGTCGTGGAACTCAACAAGAACTGATGCGGAATCAAAAGATTGAAAATATGACAAATAAGCCCCCAGGGGTAAAATAGTCATTTCTGAAAATTGTAGATTCGGGTGCCACCGAGCACACCGCTGGAAGGACTACAAAAAACTAATCAAGATGGACTCAAGAATCACATGATTTGGAGTCTGGACAAAGGAGAAACGACATGATGCCGAAAACGGACACTTAAAGCTATAAGGGCAAACTGGTAATTATTTAGAAATATCTGGGTGTAACTGAGCACACCATTGGATAGACGACGAAAAATTAATTAAGTTAAAAAAAAAATTCACTTGAATCGGAGCCCGGACGAAGGAGAAAAGCCCAAAAGAAGATTTGACATCGCGACTGCCTAACGAGGGGCCATGACAGCCCCCCATGCGCGCCCATGCACACGCCCATGCACGCTGCGCACGCGCTGGGCGCACACACGGCTGCCAGCAGCCCAAAAGCTGCTATGTGCTTTTTTTTTTAAAGAAAATCAGAACAGAGGCTGAATTTGGAGGACTAAATGAATTTTTTTGCAAAAACACAAAGAAGAAACCCCCTACAAAATTGAGTTTTCTACATGATTCGCGAGAGAATTAAAACAAAACGCAATGTAAAATGCCCAAAATGCCCTCCCAAGAAATCTGGTCTAGAGGGTCGAAAAAGCTGCTAAATAGTAAACTGAAAGCTGAACTTCGTAAGCGATTTCTGATGCCAAGATGACATTTTCTGGAAAAACACGAAAAAGAAACCCCCCCTAAAATCATGTTTTCTATTCAACTATGTTGAAAGAAGAAAATAAAACCACCGTGAAAAGTTTAGAATACCCCTAGATCAGAATATGCAACAAAAATGCAAAATGAAATAGTAGGAGGCTCAAAACACAAACGATGAGGTTTTTCCCGGAAACGACTATGCACAAAAACGTAACTTACCTATTTAGATGCGCTACAATGGTCCATGGCTTAAAAATATAGCCGATGCAAAATCTGACCCCCCAACGGGCAAAAAGGCAAAAATGGACTTGGAATGGAAAACATGGAATCCAAAAATGTAAAATGGAGTCAAAATACCGTTTGGCCCTTGGCCACACTTCACACAAGATTAATAAGACCCTATGAAAGAATGAAAATGGAATTCCCACACCCGATGCAACCATGGTGAAGCAATGACTTGCGATTTTTCAAAGTTTTCATAATATTTCATGAAGTTAAAAAGTTGTATAGAATACAATACACATGTCATGGGCCTCCGGCCTCATCTCATACATGTCAAATACATTGAAAGGACTGCACTTATGTACACATTACATACATGAAATCAAATATACATATTTTGACATATAAGTCTAAAAAATGACATTTCATGCTAACATTTACATGAAATGGAAACTTGAAAGATACACGACATCCAAGGAATGCTAGGCTTCACAAACCAAGTCTTCGTACCTGAAATATGCCCCAGTATCGTAGGGGTGAGTAACATAAAGCTACTCGTAGGAGATGTGCATGCATCGACCTAACATTTTACAAATTTATCACCTTAAGGTGAAACATGTTAAAGGGTTTCATGCCACCTAATGTCTATATCGAAATGAGACTTAGGGAGCATCCTAAGCTACCTTAGAGTGTTTCTAGCACAAATCACATCATCTATGCCATTTAAACAATATGGAAGCACGTTATACAAAGCAACAAAATATAGGTTCTTAAAGGTATTAACTTGCAATCTCGAATACAAAAACAACTAAAGTGATCATGTCACCTAACGTCTATGTTCTAAATAAGTCTAAGGAATCATCCTAGGCCATGCTGAACAATCAAAACGCAATTTACAACTTCAATGCAATCTAACCACATAAAAGCATATTATACAAGGCAACAAAATACAATTTCTTAAAGCTATCAGCTTAAAATCTAAAGCACGAAAACAACAGAAGTGGGTCATGCCACCTAACGTCTAAGTTATAAATGAATCAATAGGATCAATCCTAAGCTTTATTAGAACGTCAAAACACGATTTTCAATATCGATGCAATTTAACCAACATTGAAACTTCCAACACAACGCATAAAGCACAATTTTGCAAAGTTAACATCCTGTAACTTAAAATGGAATGACAATTAAGAAACAACAAGTTACAACATCATCTAGTTATCAACTTGAAAATGAAATGCGAAATCAAACAAAGTGGATACTCGGACGTCACGCCAGGTCAGACCAACAACATAGTTACTTTAGGGTTACTAGCCCATGGGTAACCTCCCTATGTGCGCACTAGACTATATATAGAGGGACTATCCCCCGTACTAGAACCACGTCTTAGCTATTGTCAAACAACGACATTCCCAAGTTTCCAAAATCAACAAGTTGTGTAACAACGCATATATCAACAGGAATATGCAAGATAGTCAACTATCTACTAAGCACAACCAAATTTGGAAACCTATATAATACATGCTCTAAATCCACAACTAATATGATATGATGAATGTCGAATCTTCAGTGTGCGATTCGTTACACGTTATGCATGAAAGATATTAAACACGAAGTGTGTAAATCATTACACCAGGCAACAATATATTCAATAAGGAAAATATATTCTCATGAATACAAACATAGCAACAATGTTTTCCAATGTTCAAAACATAACCAAATGAATATACAACAAGTCTAAGTCCATGATTTGAATATAGAAACCACTCCTAAAACACAACTAGATCATAGAGCAAATTGATAGAATTTAAATAGATAAACACAATTAAATTCTATAGATTTCTGATTCAATTCCAATTAACCTCAATTTAACACATGTTAAAGGACATGGCAAGGTCATCACTTATATCCATTCTAAAACTCAATCAGGTTGTTAGAATAACAAAGTAGAACTTTAATTAAATCATGGTAATTTAAATCCCAAGGTTCTAAAACAACTTCAAATAGTCCCAAATTAGTATATACTAGTAAACAAGTCATGGCCAATACAAACATCAAGTTAAAACCTTAATTAAGCTAATGGGACCACAAAATAGATTTTAATTAATTCTTTTAATTAAAATCACTAGAATTTCAAACTTAACCCAATGCTCTCAATTTAACATATCTTAGAGAACATGCCAAGGACTAATGTAATATCACATTACAAGCTTATTTCATGCAAGTTACACCTATGTAAATTAAACTTTCACTAAAGTTAAATATAAAATAAAGGTTGCAATTCTCATGCAATTAATTCTAATTTAATATATGTGAACAACCCCACCAAAGCTTAATTTTCTAGCATGCCACAATTTAATTCCAAGTTGTATATCACCATGAGAATTAAATCTTAAATAAGGAAATTAATTAAATGAAAGGTTTCAAAACCTCACTGAATATTCTAAATTAAATATATGTAAAGCTATATGGCATGTAAATCAAGAATATCAAGTCGGAATTCAAATAGAGTGAATAGTGCACTCGGGGCAAATTAATTAATAATTACTAATTTTCAAAACACTTCCAATTACTTTCAAATTCAACTATGTTGAAGAGTATGCTAAGGCCTAATATAATATGCTAACACATATTAATTTCAAGCTAGTTAAGGCCATGTGAATTAATCTTTCATCTAAGATAAATATTAAATAAAATCTTTAATACTTATTCAAATGTTCCAATTTTAATACACGACAATGAGCATATCAAGGGGCAATATAAAATCATGCTACATGTTTAAACCAAGTCATGAGCAACCGGGAAAATTAGATCCCGTACAAGAAAAATAAATAAAAAAATCTCTAGATTTTTATATTTAATCATGCAAACAAGTAGTATAAGCATCACAAGCATGCTATATAACAATAATTTAAACCTAGAACATCCCCTACCTCAATTTGAGATGAAAATCTCAAAAGCCATCAAAATGGAACTGCTCCGAATCCGACGAAATTACTAGGTTTTGTCGGGGACAACGCCGTGAACATAACCCCCATGAAAGGCCCATAAAAATCATAACTTGACCTCAAAACCAAACTCAAGAAATGGTCAAAGCTGAATTCTAATAAGGGGGAAAGGTAGAGCACGGCGAGGGGAACAACAAACGTTAAGGCCGAAGACTTTCCATCAAGGAAAAGTGAACCAAAAGAGGAGAGAGAAGATGGCAGCACCCCTTGGGCTACCATGGGAGCTCTAGGTCGTGCATGAAGAGGGGAGAAGATGAAAAATGAAATATCTCACCCCCTTTTTTTAGAAATCTCAAAAAGTGCCCTGAACGGGCCCCGCCAGGTCTGAAAAAGTAAAATTTGAGTAGACGCACTCAAATGGCAAAACTTTGTGAACAAAAAAGATTCAAAATGATAAAATATGAATAATGGAAGAAACAGCGTCAAAAACTGAGTCCCGAACAGAAAGTTATGCCCAAAACAAGTTTGGTGAAAACCGGGGCCAGAAACCTTGAAACTGGAAAACATCGACCAGGAGGAAATTCCAAGAGTACACAACTCGACAAAATATGAAAATGAATCCCATACGAGGATCCAGGCTCAAAATAAGACATTTTGCAATAACTTTCATTAATTGCACAATGGCCCCTCCAAAAAGTGAAAACTGCACTTATGGCCCAGAATAAAAATATCTTCCAAAAATATTTTCTTAAAAACCCCTGAAATAAAATATCTTCAAAAGATATTTACGAAAAACACTCCAAGAAAAGAAAATAATTTCAAAGAACTTTGCATCCATGCTCCTATGGACACCGGGAGCAACCAGAGTACTTTCTTGCAAAAGTAAAGATACGTATTTCATGGAAACCACTCAAGATGAAGGCACGTGAAGTCAAAAACCAATTCCGAAGATGAGAAGTGAGGTTGTGCCAAGAACTGGCAAACGGAGATAAGACAGAATAGGAAAAATGACTAAATAACGCATAGTGTCAAAAAACGAAAAATGTGAAAATGACTCGGTCCTCAAAGGAAGTTGTCAATCCACGGAAAAGAGTCTCAGGAACCAATTCTGAGCACTTAAGATGACACTAAGTAATATGATACAGAGCTCAGAAAAGAAAATTAAACGAAAAAAATTCATTCGTAAAATTTCAGGAAAAAAGGAAAGGAAGGCAAATGACCGGGTCATTACAACCTACCCTCCTTAAAAGAATTTCATCCCTAAAATTAGGAACATACCAGAGAGAACAGAATATTGACCGAACAAAAGGTCAAATCAAAGAACAGCTCACAACGCACTGAAGGACAAATCCTGAAGTCTAAAGATCAACTGAAGGAACGCTAAACCATGAACTGAGACAACACCTCATACGAACCGGTACGTTAACTCAACATCAACCACCGAGAGAATCCCAAGACAAAGGAATGTTGAATCACAATGAAAGGAGAGAGTGACAAGACAGTACGAACAGCGACCAGAACCCGCCTACACTTACTCGTCAGCAAGGTAACATGACGGTATAAGGCACTAGTCCGTAACATACCCCAAACCAGGTCAACTCTGAGAAACCTATTGATACGGATGACATCAATGTCGAAAATTATCAGTACCAAAAGCACCACGGGAACCAGGCATCTGCGAGAGTTGGGGTAGCTAATCCTAAAACTCTGACAACAATGACACTGGCACCATTACGCTTAAGGCCTTAGATCTAGAAGCCACGATGAAAGGGAATGAAATGGTACCTCCCTGGCCCACGTCTCACCCCACCAGAAAATGACTGCGATTCCACGCTCACATGAGCCTCACTCGCATCAACCGACAAAACAGACAAGAAGATTCCCTACATGGGTCCCTACGGAATGAATTCCTCTTATCCAAGGAAGAAACTCGTGAAACAAGAAGGCATCTAAGGGATACGACAGATCCTAAGAGACACTGTCAAAACCAGACATAAAAGTAAATAGCTAGCATGCATCATAACAATGGACTATCTACTCAAGGTGCCACATAAGCAAACAGACATGTTATCAAATCAAAACATGTTATCAAGAGCATATATACACATAAAGTATGCTTAACAAATAATAGATGTCTCAAAACACCTAAGCATGTGAACATGTTATCATACAAGACATGTTATCAAACAAAGCATGTTATCAATATATAAATGACACATCAAAGAAAAACAACATGAGCATGATATACACCCAAAACCTGTCGTCCAAGGTATTCGAACCCGGACGCTCTGATACCACCTGTGACGACCCTGGTTTTTAGGCCAACGTGTCCTGTGATGAGCTGTAAGGATGATCCGATAACGGATCCGAATACGGAAGCGAAAATAGAAAACAAGACTCTAAGAAGTCAAAGTGACCTTCCATGAGGTCGTGGAACTCAACAAGAACTGATGCGGAAGCAAAAGATCAAAAATATGACAAATAAGCCCCCAGGGGCAAAATAGTCATTTCTAAAAACTATAGATTCGGGTGCCACCGAGCACACTGCTGGAAGGACTACGAAAAACTAATCAAGATGGACTCAAGAATTGAATGATTTGAAGTCCGGACAAAGGAGAAACGACATGACAACGAAAAATGAGCACTTAAAGCTGTAAGGGCAAACTGGTAATTATCCAAAAATATCTAGTGTAACTGAGCACACCGTTGGATGGACGACGAAAAATTAATCAAGTTAAAAAAAAAATTCACTTGAATCGGAGTCCGAACGAAGGAGAAAAGCCCAAAAGAAGATTTGACGTCCCGGCGGCTCGACGAGGGGCCATGACAGCCCCCCATGCGCGCCCATGAGCACGCCCATGCACGCCGCGCGCGCGCTGGGTGCACACACGGTTGCCAGCAGCCCGAAAGCTGCTATGTGCTTTTTTTTATAAAGAAAACCGGAACAAAGGCTGAATTTTGAGGCCTAGATGAATTTTTTTACAAAAACACAAAGAAGAACCCCCCCTCAAAATTGAGTTTTCCACATGACTTGTAAGAGAATTAAAAAAAAAAGCAATGTAAAATGCCCAAAATGCCCTTCCAAGAAATCTGGTCCAGAGGGTCGAAAAAGCTGCTAAATAGTAAACTGAAAGCTGAACTTCGTAAGCGATTTCTGATGCCAAGACGACATTTTCTAAAAAACATGAAAAAGAAACCCCCCCTAAAATCATGTTTTCTATTCAACCATGTTGAAAGAAGAAAATAAAACTACCGTAAAAAGTCTAGAATACCTCTAGATCAGAATATGCAACAAAAATGCAAAATGAAATCGTAGGAGGCTCAAAACACAAACGATGAGGTTTTGCCCGGAAACGACTATGCACGCAAAAGTAACTTACCTATTTAGACGCGCTACAATGGTCCATGGCTTAAAAATATAGCCGATGCAAAATCTGACCCCCCAACAGGCAAAAAGGCAAAAATGGACTTGGAATGGAAAATATAGAATCCAAAAATGTAAAATGGAGTCAAATGACCGTTTGGCCCTTGGCCACATTTCACACAAGATTAATAAGACCCTATGAAAGAATGAAAATGGAATTCCCACACCCGATGCAACCATGGTGAAGCAATGACCTGCAATTTTTCAAGGTTTTCATAATATTTCATGAAGTTAAAAAGTTGTATAGAATACAATACACATGTCATAGGCCTCAGGCCTCATCTCATACATGTTAAATACATTGAAAGGAGTGCACTTATGTACACATTACATACATTAAATCAAATATACATATTTTGACATATAAGTCTACAAAATGATATTTCATGCTAACATTTGCATGAAATGGAAACTTGAAAGCTACACGACATCCAAGGAATGCTAGGCTTCACGAACCAAGTCTTCGTACCTGAAATATGCCCCAGTATCGTAGGGGTGAGTAACATAGAGCTACTCGTAGGAGATGAGCATGCATCGACCTAGCATTTTACAAATTTATCACTTTAAGGTGAAACATGTTAAAGGGGTGCATGCTACCTAACGTCTATATCGAAATGAGACTCAGGGAGCATCCTAAGCTACCTTAGAGTGTTTCTAACATAAATCACATCATCTATGCCATTTAAATAATATGGAAGCACGTTATACAAAGCAACAAGATATAGGTTCTTAAAGGTATTAACTTGCAATCTCGAATACAGAAACAACTAAAGTGATCATGTCACCTAACGTCTATGTTCTAAATAAGTCTAAGGAATCATCCTAGGCCATGCTGAACAATCAAAACGCAATTTACAACTTCAATGCAATCTAACCACATAAAAGCATATTATACAAGGCAACAAAATACAATTTCTTAAAGTTATCAGCTTGAAATCTAAAGCACGAAAACAACAAAAGTGGGTCATGCCACCTAACGTCTAAGTTATAAATGAATCAATAGGATCAATCCTAAGCTTTATTAGAACGTCAAAACAAGATTTTCAATATCGATGCAATTTAACAAACATTGGAACTTCCAATACAACGCATAAAGCACAATTTCAAAAAGTTAACATCCTGTAACTTAAAATGGAATGACAATTAAGAAACAACAAGTTACAACATCATTTAGTTATCAACTTGAAAATGAAATGCGAAATCAAATAAAGTGGATACTCGAATATCACGCCGGGTCAGACTGACAACATAGTTACTTTAGGGTTACTAGCCCATGGGTAACCTCTCTATGTGCGCACTAGACTATATATAGAGGGACTATCCCCCGTACTAGAACCACGTCCTAGCCATAGTCAAACAGCGACATCGCCAAGTTTCGAAAATCAACAAGTTGTGCAACAACGCATATATCAACAAGAATATGCAAGATAATCAACTCTCTACTAAGCACAACTAAATTTGGAAACCTGTACAATACATGCTCTAAATCCACAACTAATATGATATGATGAATGTCGAATCTTCAGTGTGCGATTCGTTACACGCTATGCATGAAAGAAGTTAAACACGAAGTGTGCAAATCATTACACATGGCAACAATATATTCGATATGGAAAATATATTCTTATGAATACAAACATAGCAACTATGTTATCCAATGTTTAAAACATAACCAAATGAATATACAACAAGTCTAAGTCCATGATTTGAATATAGAAACCACTCCTAAAACACAACTCGATCATGGAGCAAATTGATAGAATTTAAATAGATAAACACAATTAAATTCTATAGATTTCTGATTCAATTCCAATTAACCTCAATTTAACACATGTTAAAGGACATGGCAATGTCATCACCTATATCCATTCTAAAACTCAATCACGTTGTTAAAACAACAAAGTAGAATTTTAATTAAATCATGCTAATTTAAATCCCAAGGTTCTAAAACAATTTCAAATAGTCCCAAATTCGTATATACTAGTAAACAAGTCATGGCCAATGCAAACATCAAGTTAAAACCTTAATTAAGCTAATGGGACCACAAAATAGATTTTAATTAATTCTTTTAATTAAAATCTCTAGATTTTCAAACTTAACCCAATGCTCTCAATTTAACATATCTTAGAGAACTAGCTAAGGACTAATATAATATCACATTACAAGCTTATTTCATGCAACTTACACCTATGTAAATTAAACTTTTACTAAAGTTAAATATAAAATAAAGGTTGCAATTATTATACAATTAATCTCAATTTAATATATGTGAACAACCACACCAAAGCTTAATTTTCTAGCTTGCCACAATTCAATTCCAAGTTGTATATCACCATGAGAATTAAATCTTAAATAAGGAAATTAATTAAATGAAAGGTTTCAAAACCTCACTGAATATTCTAAATCAAATATATGTGAAGCTATATGGCATGTAAATCAAGAATATCAAGTCGAAATTCAAATAGAGTGAATAGTGCACTCGGGGCAAATTAATTAATAATTACTAATTTTCAAAACACCTCCAATTACTTTCAAATTCAACTATGTTGAAGAGCATGCTAAGGCCTAATATAATATACTAACACATATTAATTTCAAGCTAGTTAAGGCCATGTGAATTAATCTTTCACCTAAGATAAATATTAAATAAAATCTTTAATACTTATTCAAAAGTTCCAATTTTAATACACGACAATGAGCATATCAAGGGGCAATATAAAATTATGTTACATGTTTAAACCAAGTCATGAGCCACCGGGAAAATTAGATCCCGTACAAGAAAAATAAATAATAAAATCTCTAGATTTTATATTTAATCATGCAAACAAGTAGTATAAGCATCACAAGCATGCTATATAACAATAATTTAAACCTAGAACATCCTCTACCTCAATTTGAGATGAAAATCTCAAAAGCCATCAAAATGGAACGGCTCCGAATCCGACGAAACTACTAGGTTTTGTCGGGGACAACGCCGTGAACATAACCCCCATGAAAGGCCCATCAAAATCATAACTTGACCTCAAAAACAAACTCAAGAAATGGTCAAAATTGAATTCTAATAAGGGGGAAAGGTAGAGCACGGCGAGGGGAACAACAAACGTTAAGGTCGAAGACTTTCCATCAAGGAAAAGTGAGCCAAAAGAGGAGAGAGAAGATGGCAGCACCCCTTGGGCTGCCATGGGAGCTCCAGGTCGTGCATGAAGAGGGGAGAAGATGAAAAATGAAATATCTCACCCCCTTTTTACAGAAATCTCAAAAAGTGCCCCGAACGGTCCCCGGCGGGTCTGAAAAAGTAAAATTTGAGCAGACGCGCTCAAATGGCAAAAATTTGTGAACAAAAAAGATTCAAAATGATAAAATATGAAGAATGGAAGAAACGACGTCAAAAACTGAGTCCCGAGCAGAATGTTATGCCCAAAACAAGTTTGGCGAAAATCGAGGCCAAAAACCCTGAAACTGGAAAACATCAACCAGGAAGAAATTCTAAGAGTACACAACTCGACGAAATGTGAAAATGAATCCCGTATGAGGATCTAGGCTCAAAACAAGTCATTTTGTAATAACTTTCATTAATTGCACAATGGCCCCTTCAAAAAGTGAAATCTGTACTTATGGCCCGGAATGAAAATATCTTCCAAAAATATTTTCTTAAAAACCCCTGAAATAAAATATCTTCAAAAGATATTTAAGAAAAACACCCCAAGAAAAGAAAATAATTTCAAAGAACTTTGCATCCATGCCCCTATGGATACCGAGAGCAATTAGAGTACTTTCTTGCAAAAGAAAGATACGTATTTCGTGGAAACCACTCAAGATGAAGGCAAGTGAAGTCAAAAACCAACTCCGAGCATGAGAAGTGAGGTTGTGCCAAAAACTGACAAACGGAGATAAGACAGAATAGGGAAAAGGACGAAATAGCGCATAGTGTCGAAAAACGAAAAATGTGAAAATGACTCGGTCCTCAAAGGAAGTTGTTAATCTACGGAAAAGAGTCTCAGGAACCAATTCCGAGCACTCGAGATGACACTAAGCGACATGAAACAGAGCTCAGTAAAGAAAATTAAACGAAAGAAATTCATTTGTAAAATTTCAGGAAAAAAGGAAAGGAAGGCAAATGACCGGATCGTTACATTTATGCATATCTTTTCATCATTTAGAGGTGCTTGTTGTTGCTTACCAATTGTGCCCATCTCCTCCCGAACGAATTGGTCCCCCTCACATGTGTAAATGGGGGAGGCAATGTTTTCGTTCATGCATGTCTCTTCAACATTTAGAGGTGCATCTTGTTGCTCACCAATTGTGTCCGTCTTCTCCCCAACGAATTGTTCCCCTTCACATGTGTAAATAGGGGAGGCAATGTTTTCCTTCATGTATGTCTCTTCTTCATAGTTTGACGTGTCTTTCCCCTCAACAGAACCTTCCCCATCCCCATCACCTATGCCCTCCCCATTCTTCTTACCAAACACTCTTGGTCTTTTTTATGTACGACGTTGCCTCAACAAAGACTCTAGTCTGTGAAGCTTCTTTTTTGATTTCTTCTCATTCTGCCTTAGTTCCACCTGAAGATCTTTAATGTAATGCTGCATAAAGAGACCATTGTATTAATTTTAAATTGACAAGAAAATGTATTAATAATTCGTTAACGTAATTGAATATATTTTTACCTCCAACAAGGTGTCCGAACAATTATCATTGTAAGACTCGGACTGAGAAGGGGACAACCCATGTAAAGATGGGCCAACATTAGCATTCATGTAATATGGTCTTGCCCAAATTGTGGCCAACTTTTTTTATATTACAAAACATAATTAGTCAATCTTCAGTCATGAACAAATGTCATTCTCATATATTGAATTTCATATTGTACAATTAAATATACATAATGCAAATTGTAGGTACAATGCAAATAAATTAATTTTATTAATACCTGACTGTGTCCAAAACCTCCCATCTCATGCTCCCATCTTAATCGTTCACAAACAAGCTTCGTGTCCCAAAATCCAAGGCTTTAGGTATCTTTTGTGTCATAATATGGGTATTGCACTTCACATCTCATTAAATAAAGAAGCTGAATTTCATTTAACAAAACATATGAGACAGGATTAATATTAGCAAATAACGCCAGTCATGAAATGATCTACCTAGTGTAAATATATCTATTAATTTATTCCTGCAAGAAAATCATGCATCCAATGTACATTTGCTTCCCATCCCCATATTAAGTGGTTTTCAACGATTTCACCAAACAATTACGCACATAAGTGCACCAATTGTAAGATGTAATTGCATTCACATCATCAACAGCTTTCCACAAGCATACGTGTGCATGATATCATCCATTTGGAGATAGTACAGTTGCACAAGCAAATAGTACAAAGGCTATCTTGAAATCTTTGCCAGCCTCCAAATTCTTCACCCTATCCATCAGTTGGTCCATATGCATTTCTTTATCATTGCGATACCCACCTTCGTCTACCCCATCAGAATCAAAATTTTTACAAATGGACTGGACATCAATTGCATTAATGGGTAGATACACATTATCCTCTTGAAGTCTAATCCGACATTTTTGCCCTTTAAAATTTTTTACGAAGTAATTGAAGAGTTTAGTAGACAAAAATGAACATTTCAGGTTAAGCATATTGCCAAAACCAATATCCTCAACATTTTTCCTCTTTTGCTCGTTCAGATTGGATACTATTTCAATGAACTTCAACAAAGAGCATCTATGCCACCCAACTTTTAATTTGAACTTTTCATTCTAAATCAAAAAATTAATTCTTGTTAAGAATCAAGTATTATATGTCTTCAAACAAAATCGCATATCATTTAAATTATTACCTTATTTTTTCAAATTTTTTTCTTTCCTGTCTTCTTACCCATTACAACCCTAAAAGATATGGTTTTTGAATTTATAATAAGAGGTAAAACTAATATATATATATATATATATATATATATATATATTTATGGATTGCAATTACTCAACAGTGTCATGCCTAAAACATTTATCAATTACACCAATCCTAAAACACAGTAGAAAACAAAGAAGAAATAAGTTAAGCAGTAAGAATAGATTGCAATGTATGGAAATAATACAGTAGAAGTATCCTATATTTTTATAATTTTATAAACATAATTTAAACCTTAATAAGTGTTTGATTATTGCAGAAATTCATAAATACAATTAAAGATATGCATAAAATGTGGTGGTCATCGCGGGCACCAACGTTTAAAGATGCACTAAGAGTGTGAGTGTGCAATGTGGCCAAGTTTTAAATTTATAAAAGCCACTACTATCTCTAACTAAAAATATAGCTAGGGTGAGTAGGGATCGTCCTAAGGGATTGTGGGTGTGCTTGCAATGGAAACAATGTATAGGGTTAGTAGGTCAAATGATCAAAAGATGGTGTGTTTGGTTAATTAAACTACAATGCAATTGAAATTAAAGCAAGTAAAGGGTAACAATTTAGAATGTAGGGAAAAAAATATAGAGGAGAGGACTTGGGGTAATAGAGCTCACCACTAAGCTTGACTTCACTAGACACTAGCAATTGTATAACAATGGGGAAAATTGAATTGTAACTTGTGTGTATGTGTGACATTAATTGAAACTAGGCATGGATGTCAAATAAGTATAGATTGTCTAGCCAATTCAAATGGAAAGAACAACCTATCAAATGAGACCAAAATCCATTCAATGAAACCACAATTTATGCACACACAACTATCTAGAAGCATACACCATTTGTATTCCTAAGTATGGAACACCAAGGAATAAGAATATATTGTCCACCTATCTATGAATCTAAGGCAACTACACTACATCTACACTAAAGATATGGAAATTAAACTAAGTAAGCCAAAGGTGTGGCACAATCGATCAAGAAACAAGTGTGAACCATCAAATAAATTACAAGAGTGTTCAATTAAGTATTATGTTTTGACTATCTCTAGATTAACTTCATCCATACACATAAATATGCATAAACTCTACTAAATCTAGAGAAAAGCACATGAATCATCCATTCTAGCATACATAGACATATGGTTAGAGATAGAGAATCAATTAAAAGCATTAAAATCCATACACAACAAGTAGAAACCACAAGATATATATATATATATATATATATAAATCCAAGATCAAAACATTTATTACAAGCAAATCTCCAAAAAATATACAAAACACTAGGTCTAGGAAGCAAACTTAGGGGCTACTCTAGCCCTAAGTAGATGTTTAGCCACTCATTGAAGTAGTCATCCAACCCTCAAGGGCTATCTCCATGGTAGGAATGACCTCCTTCTTGATGGAAACCCTAGAAGAATGGAAGAACTCCCAAAAATGTGTAAAAGCTCTCTAGTCTCTAGCCTTCTCTCCAAGATATGAGATATGATATGTGTATTGAAGATATGTTCAATCTTGCTCTTAAAATGGCTCTAATCCTTATATAGGAGGTTCAAGTGTCACACCCAATGGTCTGGATTCGTGCACTAGGGTCCTTGCAATGATTGCACCATGAGCCAACTTTTAATGAGCTGGACTTTGTTTTAATTCGGACTTGAGGAGGTTCAATCGATTGAACTGTGTTGAGATCGATCGAACATTAGTGAGATCCATCGAATGCTGGTGAGATCCATCGAATGCTGCAGAGATCAATCATCCTTGGTGGCGTCTTTTTGAATAAAGACAAATCTCTGAGATATTTTGGGATATTTTGGGAAAGAGACAACAGTAGTAGGTGGGGTGGTAGGTGTGGATAAGATCGAATAATTTCGATCGATCGAAGATAAGTTGGATCAATCGAACATGGTGGAATCTTTTGGATAAGGACAAAGGCTTGGATCCATCTTGAAGTGTCCAGATCGATGTTGCTTTGATCGATTAAAGGAATGTTGAGATCGATCGAACTTGTTGATTTTCCACACTTGGCTTCATTTTGCTTCCACTTTGCTACTTTCTTCCATTTAGCTTGAGATAACTTCTTTAATGCTCTTATTTGGCTGAATTAACTTATTTTTGGGATAAGTACCTAAAAAGGGCAATAACATGAAATTAGTCTAAGACGAGAAAATAAGATAGATAAAGGTCCTAGAATACCTAAGCTTAAGGGGTTTAATTGCGCACTTTTCAGTGCTCACCACACCCCCAAACTTAAATGTTGCTAGTCCCTAGCAATGAACTACGAAGTAAAGGAATGAAATAAATGGCTATACAACTATGAACTAGAAAGCAATAAATGGATAACGCCACTTTTGTAGGGAACACGATTGCATTTAGTATATGCAACAAGCCTTTTAAACCCCTAGGTTACCCCTAGTGGACGAGTGAAGTCTCGTGAGGATTTCCAAAAATGATACCCACAAACATTAAGCTCATTATCACAAAAGAGGCACCAATATTGCAAACAAGCATTGGGAGAATACTAGCTTAAGTATGCAATTTTTCAACCATTTCCAAGCAATCTCCCAAAATTTCAACATCAAGAAAGCAAGTATTGTCCTCCACACATCAAGAAAATGATCATGCAAATCAAAACAACTCTAGAATCCTTTTTGAGTGGACCGGCATCAACTATGTTACTATCTAAGCCAACAAAAGAAATGATCACATCCTTACCCTTAAACTAGAATACAATTCTAGTACCGATTATCAAGACAAAAAGTGGACCTTTTATTAAAGCTTTATTGTTCTAGGTGCGCTTATTCTTTTCACTCGAGATATATCTATATATATATATTTACTAACCTAGAGGATCAAAGATGGAAGCATAGTGCAATGTGTTGATCTAGCTTTCTAGCGATTCATGAGGTCGAGCGTTAGGTCAATAACTCCCAAACCAGACGGCTTTAGGGCACTAGGTGTTCAAACACTCCTAAAGACTTACAAGCTCAAATCAACTAGGCTTCAAATCAAAATAACCTCCATTTAATCATTTCCCACTTCTCACCTTTTGAGAGAAGTCCTCACTTTTTTTTTTTTTTTTTTGTAGACAAGTTCAATTATTAACCTAGAGTTTGGGCCCTCCATCTTTCAGCGCGAGAAATTCAGTGCTTGATGAGGCTAGAATCCCAACTACTCAATGAAAAGGGTTTGTTATCCACTTTTGTCAAGATGAAAGCTTTCAATACACTATTAGCCCAATTGGGATATAACCATTTCAATAATTAACAAAGCATGTACCCCATAAATGAATGCTAGTGTGCACCTGTGCTAGTGTAGAATCCTAGAGTGAATCTCAAAACAATCACAAAATCAGGATGATATGGACCACAAGTGCAAACATGATATCAATCTTTCAAAAAATTTACTCCTAAATGGCATCCACAAGGCAAATAAGGAGTATTGGACTCTCAAGTCAAGTAATTTTTAAATTTTAAGCAATATCGTCCTCAAAAGATCAAAATCACAGCTAGTTATGGACCAATTATAGAAAATCCCTCAAATACATAAGTCATGCTTAAAATTTTGAATTGAAAACAAACACTGCAATTAACACCCATTACCACCAAACTTAAATGGCACAGTGTCCTCAATGTGAAGAGAGAACAAAGGGAAAGAGTATACTAGTGCAACTAAGGCAAAGAATGGTCGGGACACAAATATTCAAAGTGGGTGGTATAACCCTCCTAAACTTGAAATTAATTGTGGTCATGAAAAGATGGCATTTGGATAAAACTCATCAGATAACAAAGGAATAATAACAGTGCACAGTGGACATGCAAGTGTAAATGGGATAAGAAATGAACTAAGGAGAGAGGAAAAAGGATGGTCTTGAAAAAATTTGGGCAGCACTCTCTCTCACTGAAGTCATTGGGATGTACCTGATAAATGGAGTCAATCACAGATAAATGTATCAATATAAAATCCAGACATCCAAAAAATAACATGTATAGAAAGAAAAATAATAAATAGTATATGGTACATCACAGTGTCTGGGCCGACAGACTGGCCACAAAAATATCATAACAGTAGCAAAGTAACAGTAATGTATCACAGATATATCAAATGGGGAGAGTAAAGAGATAGAGAAATCAGACAGAGGAGGTAGGGCAAGCTGGGCGTGATCCCGGATATCTCTAGATATGTCACTGTAATGACCCGGTCATTTCCTTCCATTTCTTTTTCCTCAGAATTTCACGGATGAATTTTTTTCGTTGAAATTTCTTGTCTGAGTTCAGTTTCTCGTCACTTAGTGTCATCTCAAGTGCTCGAAAATGGTTTTTGAGACTCTTTCCTTTGGATTGACAACTTCCTTTGAGGACTGAGTCATTTCCATATTTTTTGTTTTTCGACACTATTCACTTTTTGTCCTTTTCCCTGTTTTGTCATTTTCCCTATTCTCTCTTTCCTCGTTTGTCACGTTATTGGCGTAACCTCATTCCTTGTGTTTGGAGTTGATTTTTGACTTCACGTATCTTCATTCTAAGTGGTTTCCACGAAATACGTATCTTTACTTTTGTAAGAAAGTACTCTGGTTGCTCCCGGTGTCCATAGGGGCATGGATGCAAAGTTCTTTTCATTTTGCAATTAATGAAATTTATTGTAAAATACTTTGTTTGGAGCCTGGAAACTCGTACGGGATTCATTTTCACTTTTCGTCAACTCGTAAATTCTTGGAATTTCCTTCAGGTCGTTTTTCTTCAATTTTAGGGTTTCTGGCCCCGGTTGCCACCGAACTTGTTCGGGGCATATCTCTTTGCTTGGAACTCGGTTTTTGACACCGTTTCTTCTGTTGTTCATATTTTCTCATTTTGAATCTTTTTTATTCACAGAGTTTTGCCATTTGAGCGCGTTTGCTCAAATTCCACTTTTCCGGACCCGGCGGGGCCCGTTCGGGGCACTTTTTGAAATTTCTTTAAAAGGGGGGAGGGGGTGAAATATTTCATTTTTCATCTTCCCCACTCACCTTGCATGACCAGAGCTCCCATGGCAGCCCAAGGGAGGCTGCCACCACTTCTCTCCTCTTTTGAACTTCATTCATTTGTTAAAAAGTTGAAGTGCCTTTACGTTTTGTGTTCGGGTTGACTACGCGCACCATTACCCCTTATTAGAAACCATTTTGGACCAAATTTTGAGTTCAGGATTGAGGTCAAGTTTGGATTTTCATGGGGCTTCTTGGGGATTCATATAGATCGTGTTGTCCCCGACAAAACCTAGGAGTTTCGTCGGATTCAGAGCCGTTTCAATTTGGTGGGGATTTGGGATTTTCATCTCAAATTGAGGTAGGGGATGTTTTAGGGTTATATTAATGTTGTATTGATTGTTATACAATTTGTGAGCATGCCTTGTTCAAGTTATATAATTTAATTTAATTATTTTCTTTGTTTAAGATTTAATTCTCATGATGCTAGGCAACTTAGAATTAAATTGTGGCATGCTAGAAATTTAAGCCTTGGTATGGTGGTTGATATATATTAAATTGGGGTTATTTGAATAAGAATTGCAAATTTTATTTAATATTTATCTTTTGTGAAAGTTTAATTTACCTAGTTGTATCAAGTATGGAATTAACTTGTAATGTGATATTAAAGTAGGCCTTGGTGATTTCTTTAACATATATTAAATTGAGGACATTTGGATATGTTTGAAAATCTAGAGAAAAATTAATTAATGAGCTTAATTAATTTTATTTTAAGTGTGTTGGTCACTTAAATTGATATCGGAGATAATAGGTTATTAATCCCTTGAAACGTGAGCATATTACAAATTTGATGTAAAATTAGTACTTGAGGCATCTTGAAATGGTAATTGGACTTAGCATGATATAGAATATCATTGACTTGCATAGCTTGTTTAGATATATCTTGTGTGGGTGTATAGCTTGTTAGAATATTACAATTGTTTATCTTGGAAGCTAGTTACTAAATTGGGACTTATTTAGTACTTGTGGCTTAGTGTGGTAATGTGGTTTAATTGTTGTAAAATATTCTTGTTTTGGTGTATAAATTGCATATTGGAGGTTTGACATGTCATATGTTATCTAGACTTGAATTCTAGGACATGGTTTGTGTGGATTCAACCTTATTTGTGCATGGAAGATGGCTTTATACATTAGTGGATTTGGTATAAGTTTGGTCTAACTTATTGATTTTTGTATAAGTTTTGGACTTATTGATTTTGGAAAGCTTGTAAGGACATATTTCACGTGATGGCTAGGGTTTAGCTCTAGTACGGAGACAAGAGTCTTCTAAGTCATAAGTGCGCACTAGGTAGTACCTTGTGGGTCGTAATTGCCCGGAATAACTTATGCATGTGTGTACTAGGTAGTGCCATGTGGGTCGTAATTACCCGGAAACACTTGCTTGGTCTAATGACCACATGTCCTAGTCTTTCTACTTTGATTTCGCATTCAATTTCAAGTTGTTAATTATGGATTACTTGTAGCTTGAGAATTAATGCTTGCTTTGGATATTTGAATCTTATTTAGTATACTTGAAACTGTATACTTGTTTTGTGCATTTAGATCTCATATAGTGTACTTGAACTTGTATGCTTGCTCTGTGAGTTTAGATTTCATTTAGTATGCTTGTGCCATGTATACTTGTTTTAGGCGTATCTCTTTTAGCTTAGTATACTTGTGTTCATATACTTGATTTACGAGATTTTCATATAAAATGCATACTTGTGTAAATATGCTTAGACATTGCATGACTTATCTTAATGTGGTTTAGTATACTTGGAAATGTATGCTTGTATATTGTATAACGTGTTTAACATTGTTTAGTATACTTGAGCATGTATACTTGTATGCCGTTGTTCATTTTAAATTGCATGAGTAGCTTAGGATGCTCTATGAGTCTCATTTTGATATAGACGTTAGGTGGCATGAGCCCCTTCGACATGTTTTACTTTAAGGTGATATAATTGTAAAATGCTAGGTCGATGCATGCTCATCTCCTACGAGTAGCTTTATGTTACTCACCTACGTAGTGGAGACATTTTTTAGGTACCGGGATCAAGATTTGGGATTCACATCATGCTTGGATGATTTGTAGACTTGAAGTTCTCATTTCATGTAAATGTTGGCTTGAAATGCCATTTATAGCTTTATATGTCAAAATGTGTAAAATTTATTCTATTTTTGTAATGTGTACATAAGTACACTCTTTACAATGTATTTGACATGTATGAGATGAGGCCATAGGCCAATGACATCTAATTTGTATCCTATGTAACTTTTAACTTCATGAAACATTATGAAAATGTTGAAAAAACGCCAAGTCATTGTCTCACCATGGTTGCATCAGGTGTGGGAATTCCATTTTCATTCTTTCATAGGGTCTTATAAATCATGTTTGAAGTGTGGCCAAGGGCCAAACGGTCATTTGACCCCTTTCGTATTTTTGGATTCCGAGTTTTCATTCCAAGTTCCATTTTTGCCTTTTTGCCCGTTGGGGGATCGAATTTTGTATCGGTGGTATTTTTAAGTCGTAGACCATTGTAGCATGTCCAAATAGGTAAGTTACGTTTGTGTGCATGGTCGTTTCCGGGCAAAACCTTATCGTTTGTGTTTTGGGCTTCCTATGGATTCATTTTGAAGTTTTGTTGGATAATATGATTTTAGGGCACTTTGGGGTTTTCCTTTCGGGAAATAAATTTCGTTCTTGATATGATCACTTAGAAAACATGATTTTAGGGGGGGTTTCTTCTTCATCTTTTTCCAGAAAATGTCGTCTTGGTACCGGAAATCCCGTGCAAAGTTCGGTTTTTCTACTTTGCTATAACAGCTTTTTTTCAACTTCTTGCCCTTTCCTAATCTAGGGGCATTCTGGGTACTTCATAGTGTTTCTTTTCATTTTTGTCCACGATCTGGGTAGAAAACGTGATTTTAGGGGGGGTTTCTTCTTTGTGTTTTTACAAAAAAAAATCATCTTGATGCCGTAAACAACTCGTAGATCTGGAAAATCTGGTCGTTCCAGGTTTTTTAGGAAAAAGTTTTGATCTAAGGGGGTATTTCGGGTATTTCACTTGAAAAATAAAAACTTCTCTTGACATAGTCATTTAGAAAACATGATTTTGGGGGGGATTTCTTCACAACTTTTTTTCCAAAAAATGTCATTTAAGCCCTCAAAATCCCATTTGAATTCGGAAAATGTGTGCAGGCCCTGCTCATACTTGAAACCCAGAAAGTCTAATTTTTTGAAACTTTGAGGCTTCATATCTTCATCATCCGGACTCCAAATCAAGTGATTTTTGAGTCTAAGTTTATTATTTTTTGCTGGTCTATATAACGGTATGCACGGTTGCATCAAATTATATCTAAAAAGACCATTTTACCCTTTGTAAAGTACCCTTGCGGCACTAATTTTAAACCCAAAAGTAGGTTTTTATGGAACTTTGACGTTTCGTATCTTCTTCGTCCGGACTCCGAATCAAGTGATTCTTGAGTCTAGATTCATTAATTTTTCCTGGTCTATCTAACGGTATACTCAGTTACATCTAGTTTGGTCTGAAAGTATCATTTCAACCCATGTAAAGTACCCTTGCTGCATTGATTTCAAACCCAAAAGTTTGATTTTATGAAACTTTGGAGTTTCATATTTTCTTCATCCGGACTCCGAATCAAGTGATTCTTGAGTCCATCTTGATTAGTTTTTCGTTGTCCTTCCAGTGGTGTGCTCGGTGGCACTCGAGTCCACAGTTTTTATAAATAACTATTTTACCCCCAGGGGCTTATTTGTCATATTTTTGGTCTTTTGCTTCCGCGTCAATTCTCATTAAGTTCTATGACCTCATGGAAGGTCATTTTGACTTCTTAGAGTCTTATTTTCTGTTTTCGCTTCCGCATATCGGATCCGTTATCGGGTCAATCTTCGGTTCATTACAGGACACGCTGGCCTAAAAACCAGGGTCGTCACAGTCGCGCAGCGCAGCTAAGACATCTACATGGAGAGTAGAAATGTCTGCTCTGAGAGAGAATATTGCATCCTCCAATGACTAGACACGCTCTCCTAGGCCGGGTGTCAGAATTGGAGCGTCAGGGATAACTGGATCATGAAACTGTGGTATATCCTGACCCTACTCCTGGGAATGAACTGGCGACCTAGCTGGAGAGTGATACCGTAACTTCTCTGGAGGCTGCTACTTCAGGTCTATATCCATATGTATTGTAGCCACCAGTGCGTCTGTTGGATCGTCCGCTGCTGTTGCTACTGCCATCTCTGCCTCCTCAGCCTCTACAGCTTCCTCTGCTGCTAAAATAGCGTCCTCCTCTAAGCTCTTGATAAGAGCATTATAGCTCTTGTTCCAATCCTTCTTGCCATAGTGGCAAGCCCCTGACTCAGAATGCTCTTATGGATGGAAAGGGTAGCCCTGGTCCCGCAGGATCTGAGTACTAAGATGAGTGAAGGGAAGATACTTAGCCCGCTTGGGCTTGGCCTTGCTAATATAATCTATATACAACTTCATCATAACACTCCAGTAAAGTGCAAGAATGGAGAACTAGTGCCTGGTGTAGAAACCATAAAAAGCTGCCAGAAAATCAGAATGCCTCTGGATCTTATGGCCCGCTCTAAACACATTTCGGTACATGATCGAATCGAAAAACCATAGGTCATCGGGTAGATAAGTCCGGGTGGTGAAAGTCTCGCCAGCTGCGTAATGGCTAGTTAAGGCAACAACCATGTCTGCATCAGAAGGCTTCCTCAGAATAGGATAATCAAGCCTTGGAGGGCAGACATGCGGGCACCGAGAAGAAGTGGCCAATGTATCAACTGTGATGATGATAGGGTGGCCATTAATAGTAGTCCGCAGCTCTGACAGACTACTCGGGGTCGGCCAGAGGTTCTGGTAGAACATCCGAACAAGCCGCGGGTAAACAGGATAAGTGACTGGCGCCAGAATGGCTAATATACCGTGCCGCTTAATGTTGTCAAAAGCTGCCTGGGTCAAGACTGACCAGGAGAAGAAAGCTATGTCAAATACAGACTCATGGGACACTGAAAGGCATTTAAACTTCTAAATAGGTCGGTCTTAGACCTGGCCAGGTTGTGCCGCTAGTGGAGAAGGAGAAGATATATGATCATCCTTATCAGAATAGGATGAGATGCAGAAGCGGTAGAGGCAGAGCGGTCAGACTGAGCCGGAGCTGGCTCCTCATACTCCAGTAACTGCCTATGCTGCTCAGCCTGCTCAACCTGCTCTGGATCCTGAGCATAAGAAGGCTCTGCTAGCTCTTTTACTCTCTGTCGTACTCTTCTCTTATACTGTTGATGGGCAATTGTCTTAACCCATGTCATGGCTTGCAAAATAGAAAAGAAACACTTGCAAAATAAGTTAGTAACAGATAATAGAGAATTGAAGCACAATATATAGAAACATGTATGTCAAGTAAGATAAACAACTCAGAGTAATTGACATTAATCTATTCAAGTGATGACGCAGACAAGTAAATAGTGACTAAGTGAAGCATGCTATATAGTGTAAGTATGGAATGCATCTAATGTGGAAAACATAGGCATTGGGCATCAAGAAACTAGCATGAACACTATGGATGGTGTGTGAAATGTGTATATGCAAATCTGTGAAGTTCGATCGATCAGGAAAATATGAGATCGATCTTTCTCAGATCGATTAGGACTAAGTTTTATCGATTTTTCTCTGATCGATCAGAGAAAAGTTTGATCGATCAAACCGCTGTGAGAAATTTGAAAAGCCACAAATTTGTGATGTGGATGACATGGGGGGCACCCAAGCAAGCTTGTGGGTCCCTCTACACCTTAAAAACACAAAAATGGTCACTTGAATAGATACGTGACCCCCAAAATCGGATTCAGAATGAAAATATGTATAGAAAACTATAAACAAATATATACGTATATATATATATACATGCTCAAAATCATCAAAAATAGTAAGAAATCTAACATAGAATCTCAGATCTATCATGGCAAGTCTTGAATATAGAAATGAAGCTTCGGATTCAACAATAAAATGCAAAACTTACCAAATCGGGTGAGAGAAGTGGAGACGAAAGAGAGAGATGAGATCTGAGACGAGAGCTGAAGTGTCGAAGCTTGGAAAGCTCGCTGGAGGTTCGCCGGAGGTTGGGAAGAATGGTTGCAACGGCGAAAGGGAGCTAGGGTTGAGATCGATGTGTAAATCGATCAAAATGACCCTTGGCTTCTATTTTTAAAAACTGTTTCCGATATGTTTGATCGATCTAGAAAAATCTTAGATCAATCGAACATAGATCGATCTTGAAGAAATATAGATCGATCTAAGCTTCAAAACGACGCAGTATTATTATTTTTTTTTGAAAATTTTTGAATTTTAAAAATACTTTTTTGGATTTTTGAAAATTAAAATAAAAATAAAAATAAAATGTTTTTGGATTTTTTTTTTAGAAAAATAAAAATAAAAATGAAAATCAAATAAAAATCTTTTTGGAGTTTTTAAATATATATATATATATTAAATTAAATTAAAAATAAAATAAAATAAAAGAAAAATATTTTTGTATTTTTGAGGATAAAATAAATTGAAAATTGAAAATATAAATTCAAAATTCAAAAAGGGTAGTCAAAGTCAAAGTCAAAGTTAACTAAGGGACACAGATCGATCATTCCAAGATCAATCTGGAAGATACTTTGATCGATCAAATAGGTGAAACCTGCAGATAAGTTCGATCGATATACAGAGAGGTGATTTTCATGGGTTTCAAAAAATTTTGTAAGTATGGAATGAAGATCGATTTGAGGAAAATCTCGATCGATTTTGGAGCATTTAGATCGATCTGAACTGAAGTTCTCTCGATACACAGAGAGCTGAAATATGTAAGAAATTCTCTATCGATGGGACTAAGAGATGATTGGATGTAGGGATGAATGTTCGATCGATCGAACCTCTTTTGAGATCGATTAAACAAGTGCAAAATGCCTATTTTCAGAATGAAAGTGTATGCATTCTCAATCACAGTTCCTAGCCATGTGTATAAACCCAGAATTTATCTAGACGATGCAAGAAATGAAAGGTAAAATAGAAATGAGGGAGGAATAGGGTTGTAAACCCTATGAAGCATCGCTAATCTTTAACATCTCTAGTAAGACGTTGGGCTCTTTTAGCCTGGATTAAATATCTTATTATGCATCCCCTCCTTGATAGGGTGAATGGATTTTTGAATCCCACTTAACAAATGGTTCTCTAGAGAACTTGTTGGATTTGATTCAAAAGACATTGATGGTCTTTGGTCTATGTAACCCTTGGGCTTCCAAGCCCTTGGAACACTTGGTTTCAAAACCACTTTCTTGGAAATCAAATTGGAAGGTGAAGTTTTAGAAATTCCATTCTCAAGCAAAAACTCATGTTTTTCAAGTTCATTGTCAATGCACTTTTCTACAACACACACCTCTTCATGTTGGTCCATTGAATTCGGGGTTGGATTAAATATGTTCAACTTCACCTTCATGTGGCCAAATGAGATTTTCATTATCCCCGTCCTACAATTGATGTTGGCATTTACGGTTACCAAGAAATGACGGCAAAGGATAACGGGAATTTGGCTTTTGGGATTTGGATCCGGTTCCGTGTCATTGACAACGAAATCAACGGGGAAGAAGAACTTATCAATCTTAATCAAAACATCCTCAATGATACCCTGGGGCTTTTTGATGGATCAGTCGGCAAGTTGTAAAACCATCGACGTCGGTTTCAAGTCTCTGAAGCCCAATTTGACATACACTAAATATGAAAGAAGGTTAACACTTGCTCCTAAGTCTAAAAGAGCCCGATTAATGACATGGTCACCGATGATGCAAGAAGTAGTAGGTGAACCGGGGTCCTTAAACTTTGGGAGAGTGTTATGTTGCAAAATGGAGCTCACTTGCTCGGTCAAGACCACTTTTCTTGGTGCTTGGCTCTTGTTCTTCTTCTTTTGGGTGCAAAGATCTTTTAAAAACTTGGCATAAGCCAGAATTTGCTTAATTGCATCCAAAAGATGAAGATTGATCTTCACTTGCCTAAACATTTCAATGATTTCATTGGTCTTGGTCTTTTGTTTGTCAAGAGAAATGGATACTTTCAAGGCATTCGGAAATGGAGCTTTAGGCTCAAAAGCTTTTTCAAAATTTTTCTTTGAAGAATCTTCAACACAAGAATTTTTCAAACTGTCACAAGAATTTTTCAAATCATCTTTCAAAACTTTGTTCAAATCATTTTCCATTATTTTTTCAACAAAGGGGTTATGCACATGCAATGAAGGAGGAATAAAATGTGAAAATTGATGAGTGTTAATTTTTGGTTGCACTGGTTCACTCTCTTCATTGGACATACTCACTTGGTTGTCCACAATTCTCCTACTTCTTAAGGTTGTCACCGCATTGACATGCTCAATTGTGTGACTTTCTGATGAGGAATGAGTCTCCACAACACATTGTTGCTTTGGTGGTGCATTCAAAGGCATCTTCCCTTTCTCTCTAGCATTCAAAGTACTAGCTATTTGCCTAGCTTGGGTTTCTAGCTTAGCAATGGATTGAGAATGGGAATGAAACAATTGAGTGTTCGCCTTTAGAGTGCCTAGAGCAGTCAACACTTTCTCCTCAAAAGCTGGACTCCTTGAGTTTCCTTGGGAATACGATGATTGGTTAGGGAAATAAGAATTAGAGAATTGATTACCATGTGATGATTGAAAAGAAGATCTATAACCTTGGGAACCTTGGCTTTGCATCGGTGGTAGAACATACTTGTTTTGAAAACCACCTTGGGGAGGGTTTGAGCCTTCCCCTTGGCTTTTCCAAGAGAAGTTTGGATGGTTCCTCTACCCTGGATTATAGTGTGGGCCATAGGGATTATTCCTTTGGTTAGCAAAGACAGCATTTTCTTGTTCATAGTTCTCGCTTTGCGCATGTCCATGGGGACAATTGGAAGTAGAATGCAAGACACTTGAACAAGTCATGCAAGATTCTTTAGATGCGATGATGAACATGATTAGGGGGTGCATACAAGATCGTCGACGTAGGTGGAGTTAGGATTGGACCCATTAATGGAAAGTTCTTGAAGCGTTACTACCATACTTGATTCGCCGAATTTTGGTTAATCAAGAATTGATCAAACCTTTGAGATAAAGATTTCATCTCGGCGGCTATGTCATTGGAGTTGTCAACTTAATATAGGCCAACATTCTTCCTTCCACCTAAATTTCTACCATTTTTAGAGGACAAAGATCTATGTATTGAATTCTCACTCATACTTTCATACAATTGCCACATATCATTTTTATGCTTGTCAAGATAAGAACCACCCATAGATGTATCAACCATATCCTTGTGACTATCCGGTAAACTTTCAAAGAAATATTGAACTAGTTGCCACTTACTTATGTCATGATGAGAGCACTTCCTAAGCAAGTCATTAAACCTTTCCCATGCCTCATGAAATATTTCCCCATCCCTTTGAGAAAATTCACGAATAGAAGTTCTCATGGCATTGGTCTTTGAAACCAGATAGTACTTCTTCAAGAACTCTTGTTGCATTTCTGCCCAAGAAGTTATCGAAAAAGGGCTAAGATTGTTAAACCAATATTTTGCCTTATCCTTAAGGGTAAAAGGAAAAAGTTTAAGTCTTAACACTTCTTCTAGCATGTCCGTGTATTTCACGGTGGAACACACTTCAAGAAACTCATCCAAATACTTATAAGGTTCTTCACTTGGAAGTCCATGATAGTTGGGAAGCATTTGAATGGTTTGTGGTTTAATCTCATAGTGATGTACTCTAAATGGGGGCAATTAAATGCAAGTAGGTGCATTATATTCATTAGGCACATAATGGTCTCTTAAAGTAATGGGAGGATTCACAACCAGTGGTGCTACTCGAACACCTTGGTTACCTTTCATAATGGGAGGTTGTGGAGCAAAAATTGGTCGAGGCATTCCCAATGGAATTTAGCCTTGTTGTTGTGGTGGGATGAATGGTCTAGGCATACCTAATGGTACTTGAATATTTTCATGATGCACATTAAGATGGAGGATGCCTTGTTGGTCTATATGACTAAGGTCCTCTATATGGTGGTCATTCAATTCCTCCATTGGTGAAATGGAGTGATGCAAGCTACCTCTTCCCCTAGGATTATGAATAACAGATTCAAAATGCAAATTAGGAGGGACAAGAGTATGATTTAATGACCTACGACTATGCATGCACTAGTAAAATGAGTAACAAGCAATTAATCAAATAACAATCACTTCGCCCCCACAACAAATCAATCAATAAACATTCTCCACATACATTGATCCCATACTCCCATGTTTGAACATTATGCAAAGTAAAAGTAAATTGCCTCCATGCGGGCTCACGATTTATCTATGAAATGAAAAACTTGCCACCACACAGGCCGATGATTTAACTAGGGATTGAGTTAGAAAGATCTCACAAAGGGTCCTTAAGAAACTTCAATTCATTTTCAATTTCCAAGCCTTGCTATGCTTTGCAAATTTTTAGATTTTAGTTCCTTTATGCTTTTGCTTAGCTTCACTTGGCTTCTTTGCTTTGTTTGCTCTTTAATTCCCTTTGCTTGACTCTCTTAGCTCAATGCACCTAACCAATCAAGAACAAACACAATAAGTATCTCAAAAGAAAATAAAGTAAAGACACGATCAAAAGAGTACTAATTCCTATTTGTTTCCAAAACATGGCCTTGCCAATTGAATCCCCAGCAACGGCGCCAAAAACTTGGTGGTTATCACGGGCACCAATGTTTAAAGATGCATTAAGAGTGTGAGTGTGCAATGTGGCCAAGTTTTAAATTTATAAAAGCCACTACTACCTCTAACTAAAAATATAGCTAGGGTGAGTAGGGATCGTCCCAAGGGATTGCGGGCGTGTTTGCAATGGAAATAATGTATAGGGTTAGTAGGTCAAATGATCAAAAGATGGTGTGTTTGGTTAATTAAACTACAATGCAATTGAAATTAAAGCAAGTAAAAGGTAACAATTTAGAATGTATGGAAAAAGATATAGAGGAGAGGACTTAGGGTACTAGAGCTCACCACTAAGCTTGACTTCACTAGACACTAGCAATTGTATAACAATGGGGAAAATTGAATTGTACTTGTGTGTGTGTGTGACATTAATTGAAACTAGGCATGGATAGAAAATAAGTATAGATTGTCTAGCTAATTCAAGTGGAAAACACAACCTATCAAATGAGACCAAAATCCATTTAATGAAACCACAATTTATGCACACACAACTATCTAGAAGTATACACCATTTGCATTCATAAGTATGGAACACCAAGGAACAAGAATAGATTGTCCACCTATCTATGAATCTAAGGCAACTACACTACATCTACACTAAAGACATGGAAATTAAAGTAAGTAAGCCAAAGGTGTGGCACAATCCATCAAGAAACAAGTGTGAACTATCAAATAAATTACAAGAGTGTTCAATTAAGTATTATGTTTTGACCATCTCTAGATTAACTTCATCCATACACATAGACATGCATAAACTCCACTAAATCTAGAGAAAAACACATGAAACATTCATTCTAGCATACATAGACATATGGTTAGAGATAGAGAATCAATTGAAAGCATTAAAATCCATACACATCAAGTAGAAACCACAAGATATATATATAAATCCAAGATCAAAACATTTATTACAAGCAAATCCCCAAAAAATATACAAAACACTAGGTCTAGGAAGCCAACTTAGGGGCTACTCTAGCCCCAAGTAGATGTCTAGCCACTCATTGAAGTAGTCATCTAACCCTCAAGGGCTATCTCCATGGTAGGAATGACCTCCTTCTTGATGGAAACCCTAGAAGAATGGAAAAACTCCCAAAAATGTGTAAAATCTCTTTAGTCTCTAGCCTCCTCTCCAAGATATGAGATATGATATGTGTATTTGATCGGTTTGAGATTCGATCTATAATAAATATGTTGCCCAAGTATAGACTCTAGAGGGGGGGGGGGTGAATAGAGTCTAAGCAAACTAAGGTCAATTTTTCGTATTGATTTACCAACTAGAGTTAAACTCAACTTCTTTGACAAATATTGAATGATGCAATCTGAATTTTAAGCTTTAATTGTCAACATTTATGAAGAGTCATATCAACACATACATGAAGCAATAAATATAAGAGATAGAGATAGAAGTTGCAAACGTGTACTCAGCGATTTTAGTGAGGTTCGGAAACTCCTACTCCTCGGCTCAAGACCCCTCTTGAGACTTCCCAATTCACTATGGCTTCTCCTTGCAGGTGGAGAGTAAACCTTTTACAAGAAGCTCTTCCTTGCTTCTAAGTGCTAAGAGAAACACCTTCTCTTAGACTTTCTTGGGCCACACCAGCCCTTACAAGATTTGAACAAGAGTGATGAAGTACAAAATGATCTCTCTTAGATCTAAAGTACAAGATTCAGCTCACTTTAGAGTATGTATGAATAACTTGAAGCTCAATACTCTTTGATGATATATAGTATGTGTATGATGATGAACAAAGGTTATATGATTGCAGAGATGTATATCTTAATTAAAATGCTTTTCATTTAATGAAGTTCATAAGTTTTTATATAGACTTCCAGACATATCTAATAGAGTGAGAGACTCGCAAGGTTTTCGCACGATATGCAGTCACCTTAGCTTGTACTTTTTCTTTTAACTTTACAACCAGCAAAATTAGCATTCGTAAATCCTTTGAGTTCAAAGGATGTGTGCCTAGGATACTATAAACCTAAGTTAATAGTACCATTCAAGTATTTAAAGATGCGTTTGACGGCATTCAAGTGAGATTCCTTGGGACAAGACTAAAACCTAGCACATAAGCACACACTAAACATTATGTCTGGCTTACTAGCCATTAAATAAAGAAGACTTCCGATCATTCCTCTATATTTCTTAATATCAACTTCCTTGCCTTTGTTATCCTTATCAAGTTTTAAGGAAGGACTCATGGGAGGTTTAACATGTTTGGCATCTTCCGAGCCAAATTTCTTTAGCAAATCTTTAGTATAATTTGATTGGGAAATGAAAATTCTATGTTTATTTGATTTGCAGCCCTAAGAAGAAGTTGAGTTCACCCATCATGCTCATTTCAAACTCGTTTTGCATGGAGTTGGCAAACTCTTTACTTAGAGTGTCATTTGTTGATCCAAAAATAATATCATCAACGTAAATTTGAATGATCAACAAATTACCATTAATGATTTTAGTAAAGAGTGTGTTATCAATCTTACCTCTACTAAACCCATTTGAAAGTAGGAACCCACTAAGTCTTTCATACCAAGCTCTAGGAGCTTGCTTCAAACCATATAAAGCTTTAGTTAATTTAAAAACATGGTTTGGATAATCATAGCTTTCAAAGCCTGGTGGTTGTTCTACATATACTTCTTCATCAATAAAACCATTTAAGAAAGCACTCTTTACATCCATTTGAAATAATTTGAAATTTTTGTGAGATGCAAAATACAAGTAACATTCTTATGGCCTTAAGCCTAGCAACGGGAGCAAAAGTCTCTTCATAATCTATTCCTTCTTCTTGGTTATATCCTTTTGCAACAAGTCTAGCTTTGTTCCTAATAATAGTTCCCAACTCATCCTTTTTGTTTCTAAAAACCAATTTCGTGTCGATAATTATTTTATTTTGAGGTTTAAGGACAAGATTCCAAACTTTCTTCCTTTTGAATTGAATGAGTTCTTCTTGCATTGCCAAAAGCCAAGATTCATTATTTTCAGCCTCATGTATATTTTTAGGTTCGAATTGAGAAACGAATGCCACAAAATTACATACATTTCTTAATTGTGACCTTATGCTAACACCTTTGGATGGATCACCAATAACTTGGTCAATGGGATGATTATGAACTAACTTCCATTCATTTGGAGTAGTTTTATTTTGAGATGTATCATCACTTGAATTGGAACTTTGATAGATATCAATAGGAGACTCATTTATGTTGAGATCATTGATACTCTTCTCAAGCTCTATAGGGGACCGATTTGTATCAAGTTCATTGGTACCCTTTTCAAGTTCAACTTCTTCATCATTGTCCATCACACTTTTTGTGGGAGAGGTTGGGCATTCATCAAACACAACATGTATGGATTCAACCACAACTAAGGTCCTCTTGTTATAAACTCTATATGCTTTACTTCTAGAGGAATATCCAAGAAAAATGCTTTCATTGGATTTGGCATCAAACTTTCTTAGAATATCCTTGTCATTGAGGACAAAACATTTACACCCAAAAACTTTGAAATAGCCTATATTAGGTTTTCTTTTATTCTATAACTCATAGGGTGTTTTGTTGAGAATCTTTCTAATAACAACTCTATTTATAACATAGCATGAAGTATTTATGGCTTCGGCCCATAGAGATCTAGGTGATTTGTGCTCATTTAGCATGGTTCTAGCCATTTCTTGAAGAGATCTATTTTTCCTTTCAACAACACCGTTTTGTTGGGAAGTCCTAGGTGCCGAAAGATTGTGATTGTAGCCATTTTCGTCGCAAAATCTTTCAACTTCTTGATTGTCAAACTCTCTACCCCAATCACTTCTAATGGTTTTAATTTTACATTCCTTTTTGTTTTTGACTCTTTTGCAAAATTTTGAAAGAATTGAATGAGCCTCATTTTTGCGTGCAAGAAAGAATACCTAAGTGAATCTAAAGTAGTCATCTACGATAACAAAGGCATAGAGTTTACCACCAAGACTAGCAATTTTCTCCGGTCCAAAAAGATCCATGTGGATCAATTCAAGTGGTTTTGAGGTGGTTATATCCTTTTTCCTTTTGAAGGAGGACTTGATTTGCTTACCAATTTGGCAAGCACTACACGGTTTGTCTTTTGAAAAATTTGTCTTGGGGAGACCTTTGACTAGTTCATTTTTAGACAATCTTGAGATTAAATCCATGCTAGCAGGACCTAACCTTCTATGCCACAACCAACTATGTTCATTGGATGACATGAAACATTTAACATCTTGTTCTTGAAGTTCACCTAAGAGCAAGGTATATACATTACCATTTCTAGGAGCACAAAATATTTGAGATTCATTTCTTTTAACAATGCATTTATCCGATTTAAAAGTCACATCAAATCCATTATTACAAAGTTGACTAACACGAAATAGATTATGCTTTAAACCCTTAACAAGTAAGACATGTTCAATTGATAAAGAAGGAGAAATACCTATGATCCCAATGCTAATTACCTTGCCTTTAGAATTATCTCCAAATGTTACTCTTCCTCTGTTGTATGCTTCTAGAGAGGAGAATTTTGTGCGGTCACCCGTCATTTGTCTTGAACATCTGCTATCTAGAAACCATTTGTCCTTGGAAGATGTGGAGACTTTGAAACCATCCTACAAAAGAGATTTCAAATATTTTCACTTGGTACCCAAATCTTGTTGGGTCCATGGGAGTTAGCTAATAGCATATATGTTCCTTTAAGAACCCACTTCTTTATGAATTTAGGCTTTCTCTTTGAGCACTCTTGAATAAGATGACCTATCCTTTTACAATAATTGCATCTAGAATTTTTGTTCTTGCTTTTAACAAAGTAGTTAGCCAAAGACTCTCTCTTATTCAATAGACATGCTTTCTTGTCAAAAGGGTCATATCCTAATCCATTTTTATTAAAGACACTTCTTTGAGCACCTAGCATAAGTTCTAGATTTTTGGTACCTTGAGTGAACTTTGCTAGTCTATCAATTTGGTCTTCAATGATTAACTTCAAGGATTCATTTTAAGAGATGAGTTCAGGTGATCCTGTTTCTCTAAGTGAAATACATTCCTTTTTCAAGCACTCATTTTCATTTTGAAGAGTTTGAAGTTTGTTTTCAAGGATAAGTTTTTCTCTTCTTTGAGAAGCACATTTTTTTGACCATTTTACCTAGTTCATCATGCAATTCTTTAAAGCCATCAAGTAATCCATTATATGCATCAACTAAATCATCATAAGCAATTTCATTTTCAGAAGAAGAGTCAGAATTAGAGTTTACCTCATCCCTACTTACCATGAGATAAAGGATGGCCTTTTCCTCATCGCTTTCAGATCCATTTGAGTCGTCATCTTCCCAAGTGGCTTGCATTGCTGTTTTTTTTTTCTTTTCCTCTTTGTAGGCATGGCAATCAGCTTTAAAGTGTCCCGATTTTCCACAATAAAAATAGGTAGGGGAGTCACATTTGCTTTGCTCATTAGACGATTCTCCCTTTTTGAACCTTTCTTTGTTGAATTTCTTCCTATGAAGAAATCTTTTGAAGGATTGAGTGATAAGAGCTAGATCATCATTTTCACTTTCATTGCCGGAAACTTCCTTTTCCATTTGAGAGACTTTTAGAGCAATTTCTTTCTTTCGATGATGATCTCCTTCTCTATCTTTTAGAGTGATCTCCCATGTGAGAAGAGAACTGAGAAGTTCATCCAACTCAAGTGTATTGAGGTTATGAGCTTCCTTAATTGCAGTTGCTTTAGCATCCCATTTTTCAGGTAAGCTTCTAAGAATTTTCCTTACAAGATCAGAATTAGTAATAGTTCTGCCAAAGTGCTTTAAGCCATTAATAATGTCAGTAAATCTCATAAACATTGTACTAATAGACTCATTTTCATTCATGCGAAACAGTTCATATTGATGCATAAGGATATCAATTTTGGATTCCTTAACTTGTGATGTCTCTTCATAAGTAATCTGGAGTTTATCCCAGATTTCTTTAGCTGTGGTGCAAGTAGAGACTTTATTATATTCACTAGGACTTATAGCACAATTAAGATTTACTTTGGCTTTGGCATTCAAGGAGATAACTTTATAATCCTCAGTGTTCCATTCAGCTTCAGTCTTAGGGACTCTTTCTGCACCAAATCCTTTCATTGGAACAAAAGGTCCATTAACAATAACCAACCAGATTTGGTAGTCTACGGATTGAAGGAAATCTATCATTCTATTTTTCCAATAACCATAATTTGTTCCATCGAACCAACGAGGTCTAGTATTGGACTGACCTTCTTGAAGAAGGTGACCATTTAAGTTTTCCATGATCGATCTCTAAAACACTTAAGCTTTTTCAATAGAGACCTCACTCTGATACCAATTGTTGCCCAAGTATAGACTCTAGAGGAGGAGGGGGGGGGGGGGGTGAATAGAGTCTAAGCAAACTAAGGTCAATTTTTCGTATTGATTTACCAACTAGAGTTAAACTCAACTTCTTTGACAATTATTGAATGATGCAATCTAAATTTTAAGCTTTAATTGTCAACATTTATGAAGAATCATATCAAGACATACATGAAGCAATAAATATAAGAGATAGAGATAGAAGTTACAAATGTGTACTCAGCGATTTTAGCGAGGTTCGGAAACTCCTACTCCTCGGCTCAAGACCCCTCTTGAGACTTCCCAATTCACTATGGCTTCTCCTTACGGGTGGAGAGCAAACCTTTTACAAGAAGCTCTTCCTTGCTTCTAAGTGCTAAGAGAAACACCTTCTCTTAGACTTTCTTGGGCCACACCAGCCCTTACAAGATTTGAACAAGATTGATGAAGTACAAAATGATCTCTCTTAGATCTAAAGTACAAGATTCAGCTCACTCTAGAGTATGTATGAATAACTTGAAGCTCAATACTCTTTGATGATATATAGTATGTGTATGATGATGAACAAAGGTTACATGATTGCAGAGATGTATATCTTAATGAAAATGCTTTTCATTTAATGAAGTTCATAAGTCTTTATATAGACTTCCAGACATGTCTGATAAGAGTTATAGCTGTTGGACACGTACTTCAAGAAAAAATGCCCGTTTGAATTTTGAAATACTCAATTTCGGTCATGTCTGATAAGAGTTATAGCTGTTGGACACGCACTTCAAGAAAAAATGCCCGTTTGAATTTTGAAATACTCAATTTCGGTCGACCGAAATGAAACACCCTTGTGTTTCGGTCGTCCGAAATGGTTTTAAGATTGGTCATCATCCTCTCAGTACTCTTGGTTCGGTAGACCGAAGTAAAACCCTTTTTTGTTTCGGTCGACTAAAATGGTTTCATCATTCTCAGCATCTTTGTTTCGGTAGACCGAAGTAAAACTCACAGTTATTTCGGTCGACCGAAATAGTTTTGAGATTGGTCATCATTCTCAGTATTTTTGTTTCGGTAGACCGAAATGGACCTTCATTTTTAGGAACATGTTTAGATGATGTTTTACACTTTGGTCCTTTGTTCCTTGGACACTGTGAATGAATTGATATGCATGGTTTTGGAAAATTTGAGCTTTAAGATGTTCATATGTACTTTAACAAGGTTTCCTAAAACGCTCACCATCCTAGCTAACCCCATTTTGATGAGATGTTGAAGACTTGACTTTGACTCTTGAATCCTTAGTCCTTTTCTCATGCCTGAGGTTACATCTTCAGTTTTGCTTTTCTATTGCAATGTCCTGTTTGATGAAAGCTTTGATCTGTAATTTCACTCAAGAAGACATTAGTGAACATAGAACATCATTAATGAATTATGATCATCAAAAGCCTTAGATTCAAGGTCAACAAAATCAACCCTTTGTAATAGCACAAATCATTGTAAAATAGGGCTATTGAACGGGTAGGTCGAATCACTAGGACTGCTAGTTTATGGCAACCAAGGTCGTTAAATTCACTTTTGATTTGATGAAAGGGGTATAGAGTTATGTTTAATTTGTCACTTAAATTAAAATTGCATAAAATAATAATATGCAAGGAATTAAAGAAAGAGATCTAAGTAGAGAGGACTAGGGAAGTGAATCCACTAACTACCCTATAAGCATGCTAATTGAGGTAAACTTAGGGGAAACGACACAAATATGTGAATATTAAATGCTATAACACAAAATTGCTACATTCCTTCAAGAAATTCATGAAATTAATGACAAGAATAACCTATCAAAGTTACACATGCTTCAACTACCTAGACTAGTGTGTAGTCTTAAACATGCTTGCTAAGCTAGAGATCATCAAGCCTTTGATCACATGATAAGAGCATATGAAGTCAAGAGTCAAGAATAGTCCATCAAAGGAGGTCTTAAGCTATGGAATATCAAGATTCTTATACAACATGCCAAGAAACCCATTTCATAATCTCATTTCCATTGTCACTATGAAAATGCAAGCCATACAATCATGAGAAAATATAATCAAAGACAAGATAATACATTCATCATAATCATTTATAAGAAATTAGATTCATTACATCAAGTGTAACCTCTAGATTGTGAAGTAGTCACATATATACATCATTTTCCCCAAAATAAACCAAAAGCTAGAGCATGCTTACAATGTAGGGCTTCATCATCTCCTTAAAAAGGGAGTTAGTTACCCATGGGAGCAATGGAGGAAGGCGAAAAGGTGATCTTCAGCTCCATTTTCGCACCTAGAGCTTCAAGACCCACAAACCCTCTCACCTTGTAATATTTCTCTCTAAAACTTGTAAAAATGTGAGATGATCCTATACAATATAACCACCCTCTATTATATCCACCTTAGCCTTATATCTACTCCCAATTTGTGTCCTAAAGCCCCAAGACCATTGCAGGGCAATCTCTTAATTCAGGGGACAACAGTTGGTGAAGAAAAGGGGAATCCATGTTTCTTTGTCCATAGAATGGCGGGCGCCCGCAGGCTCATGGCGGGCGCCCGCAGATGTATGAAGATTCTAGTCACTTTGGCAAGCGTCCGCGGGTCTGCGGTGGGCACTGGCGGGATTAATGAGCCCACTGGATGGTTTGGCGGATGCCCGCGGGAGCTTGGCTTCAATGCTTTCACCCCTCCCTTGAACCACTTTGGATCAGTCCGTTGACACGGTCTTCGTCCCGAGCACTACACCGCAAAACTCATATGCATAATGACTTAAGAAGCTTGGTCCAAATGATGGTCCCCAGTAACGGCCTGCTTTGATTCTTCAAGAGTTCGTCAAAACCGTTCTTTAACCAATTTCGAGGGAACCAACCTGAAAGAAGACGGAAATAAACAAATAAAGCTAAACAATACATTATAATTAACTAATAGACTTAACTAATGCAAATAAGGGCGCTTGAATATGCAATATTCAGTGCTTATCACACCTCCAAACTAACATTTTGCTAGTCCCATAGCAAAACCACAATACAGAACCTAACAAAAATGACAACATTCGGAATGCTATCAACATGCATCAATTATGAAGCAAGAAAATACATACAAAGCTCAAATGTAATTTGGAACAACCGAAAATTGGAGACAGACTCACTAAGCAGACTACCTTACATATATGAAGCCTTGATATAACAAAATGGCTGAACATGTTTCAACTCTTATGTATCAACATCATGGTCAATATAAATACTTCAATTGTTATTTCTTGAATAAAAAATGAACTCTAACTTTAGTGAAAGTGAAATGGATTCCCAATATGTGGCTTTGACCCTCTTTTTCCAATCTCAGGAATACCAGCCTTCAATTCATTGAATTTCCTTCTAAATAAGGTCTCTAAGGCATGACTTTATTCTAAAATGCACAATTTTTTTTTTACATACTATGGTCGTGTAATGCCGAAGTCCCTTAAGCTTTCTAACCAACCCATGTAACAAGCATTAGGCCAGCAACTTCCAAACCCGATGGCTTTAGGGTGCTAAGTGTAGAGACACTCCTAGGGCTTAATAGCTTGAATTGGCAAGGCTACGAACTCCAACGAATCATATTTATTTATTTTTATTTTTGTGAATGACCATTCAATGCCTAAGTGCCTTAAGCTTTCTAACCAACCCATGTAACAAGCGTTAGGCCAACAACTCCCAAACTGGATGGCTTTAGGGTGCTAAGTGTAAAGACACTCCTAAGGCTTAATAAATTGAGTCAGCAAGGCTACGAACTTAAGCTAGTCATTATCCTTATTCAATATATATATATATATATATATATATATATATATATATATATATATATATAGATGCCAAAGATATCCATTCATTAGGGTCATCAATTCAAATCAACTGAGTCAAGGTCAAGGTCAATCAGGTTGCATGCCTCATAATTGAGTTTCTGGTGCACATCTGTGCAATGTGAAGCATAGAAGAGTATGAGATCTGACAAAAATCTAATTAAAGCATTTATACAAACCAATACGAATCACATGATTATTTTTTTTTTTTTTCAAAATTATCATTTACCTCTATACACAAAGTATTAAACACATGCTTCCATCTCCAACAGATTCTAAGATTACAAGATCATTGCTTCCCAAAAAAAAAAATGATTTATTAACTTACATGAATCAAAATACGGTCATGTAAGCAAAAATGTTATCTTAAATAATGCAACGGTGCACCCCCAAACTTAAATGTCACATTGTCCTCAATGTGAGAAGACAAAGAATGAAAAGGAATGAAAAAGAGGGTACATAGAACAATAATACCAAGTGAAAGAGGAGATTCAGTGGCGGTGCAAATATAAAGCCACTTCGTGAATTCCATGAGCATGCCCCCAAACTTAGTTTCAAAAACCTATCAAAAGATATCTATACACAGCAAATATCATATGAATCCAAACAAAAATGAGTAGAAATAACTGCAATTTATTTATCTAGAAACTAAAAGCCATGTAAAGTAGCAAGAGATTTGCAGTTATAAGTTCAAAATAGGAACTGGAAAATAAATGCCAAAAACGGCCCAAAAATAAGTCAAAAAAGTACTACTAAAAAGGGAAATAGATATTAAAATCATAAATTCACTCCATCATCGGAGTGGAGGAGGATCCACCACGTGCACCAGGAGCATGGTCAAACAATGTCTGGAGCATGCCTTTTAGAACCTGCTGACTCTCCTAAGTCACCTTAACAGTGCTCTCAATGCTTTCAAGGCGCATGTGAAACGCATCAAGGTGAGCACTGAGATTAAAATAATGAGCTTGGGTTATGACAAGCGGCGGTGGCGGCGTAATAGGGGCGACTGGAGCAGCAGGGGCAGCATCAACAGGTGGAGCAGGAGCCACAGGGGAAGCCGGAGCACCCCAATCCAACTTATCTCCAATGCGGGCCTGATGGGACGTCTTAAGATGAACCGTGCTCGACTTCCAGACCCCAAGGTTGAAATCAAACACATCCTTCTTTTTCTCCTCATGACGAGGGGGCCTGAACCCTGCATTTTTGAGCAGCCGGGTGACAAGATATAGAAATGGAAATTCCCAAGCAATGGCGCTGCTTGACCTGACCAAAATTAATTCATTGTAAATCTTGAGGATTTGGTCCCAGACAAGCTGCGGGACACAAAACCAATGCTCCTTTTCAGCGGCATAGAGGGCTTGCAAAAAAATCCCCTTACGCTCGGAATGGCCCGGCACAGGAAGGACATTTTTGGCTAGGACCGAGTCCAGAAACCACAGTCGGCAAGGCAAGAAGGATTTATTGGTGCTTGTGGTTCGATTACCGGTGTATTGATTGTAGCAAATCTCCCCCACAATGTCTGATAATGACAGCTGAGCCGGAGCTTCAACATATAGGGGCAGGCCTGCATCATCCACCGGCGATGCCAGTGGGCAAGCCAAAGCTGCAACAAGATTATCGAGGGTAAATTCGAAAGCCTCGTCATCAATGGTGGTCTTGATGATCGCCAACTCCGCACAGGAATGGAACAAGTTTGAGTAAAATTGGTGGACCACACGTGGATAGTATGCACTAGCACGTGGCTCAAAAAGAGATGTGAGGCCACACTCCCTCAATTCACGAACTGCTCATGCCGTCTCGGGATTGTTTTCGAAACCATTTTCGATGTCGAATCTGGCTTTGGTTTTGATTAGCCAATCAGCTCAATTTGGCGTGGGAGGCACATTAAAAGGCCCCTTGGATGAACGAGCATGCTTAGAAGATGGTTTGGGTGCCATTTGAGTGAAAGAGTTGGTTTAGGAATTTTGTCGAACACCTGGTGTACACAAGAAATTAGGAAGAGAGACAAAAATGGGTTAGAGCTAGAAAAACCCAAAATTTTGGACCTACAATCAACAATATACAATCCTAAACAATTGCAAATCTTCCACAATATCAATCCCATCCTCCATTGTTCATCAATTTAGAAAGAAAAAAAAAAAAAGAGAGAGTAGAGGAAGCTTACCCAATTGGAGGAACCAACAGCCCTTTGGTTGGTGGTGAATGATGGAATGAGGAAGAAGATGGAAGAAAATCAAAGAAGGAAGGATGGGAGGATGATGGGGATGGGAAAAGAAGAGATTAAGGTGATGGATGAAATGTAGGGGGCAAAGGAGAGAGAGATTCGCTTGAGAGAGGGAGAGAATGAAGGGTTATAAGAGGCAAAATGGGCTTGCAAGCCCATTTTGGACTAAGTGACAACAGGCGGTGGGTTCCCGCGGGATTGAGGACTCTACTACTGTAAATGGCTGGCACTCGCGGGATTTTGGCGGGCGCCTGCAGAAGTGCCAAGCGCACTGTAAACTTTGGCGAGTGTCCGCAGGCCTATGTAAAAGCGGCTTTTTACAGTAAATCCTGGCCTACCAAGGCTGGGTTAGGATCGAAGGCGACTCAACATGAATTTTAAAGCTTTTGGGGGCCCTAGTCACCGTGTAGAATTGCTGGGACTGGATTTGGCACTCAATTGCACAAGCGAAAGTCAAGAGATCTGAATGTCATTTAATTTTTTAGATTAGACAAGACAAATGCCTAAATGACCGTGAATAATTCCAAAAGTGGTATGAAGACCTAAAAATGATGAAGAAAATCGAATATGACCGCAGGAATACTAGATGAGATAATTTTGGAAGAGTGCACATTTTGGTTAAACTTAGTGAATTCCCGAAAAATTCTTGGCAATTGACACTTAGAAGAGGGAAGCTCGGAAGATGGAAGAATTGCTTCCCATGAGTGCTAAATTTAAAGTCGATAGCTAGATGAACTAAAATCATGCATTAGTCCTCGTAAATTGGGTCTGTTAATAGGACTTTCTCTACTTTGCGGATAGGGACTTTGCCATCAACATAAGGCTTAAGCCGTTGACCATTAACCTTAGAGAGAAATCCATCGGTAGGATCTTGAAGTTCTACTGCACCATGAGGAAAGATGGAAGTGATGATATATGGACCATCCCACCGTGAACGGAGTTTACCGGGAAAGAGTCTCAAGCGAGAATTGAAAAGCCAAACTTTTTGTCTAGGGGCAAAAGACTTGTTGACAATGTGCTTGTCATGAAAAGCTTTAGTCCTTGCCTTATAGATTTTGGCGCTTTCATACGCATCATTCCAAATTTCCTTAAGCTTATTGAGCTACAATTTACGAGTAGAGCTGGCTTGTTTGAGATCAAAGTTGAGCCTTTTTATGGCCCAATAAGCACAGTGCTCTAGTTCAACTGGGAGATGACAAGCTTTGCCAAAGACAAGTCAATATGGCGATATGCCAATGGGCGTCTTATACATTGTCCGGTAGGCCCACAGCACATCGTTCAGTCTTAATGACCAATCTTTGTGGTCCGGTCGAACCGTTTTTTCCAAAATATGCTTGATTTCCCGATTAGAAACTTCCACTTGACCACTTTTTGAGGGTGGTAAGGTGCGGCAACCTTATGAATAACAAAGTATTTAACAAGGACAGATTTGAGATAATGATTTCGAAAGTGCGATCCGCCGTCACTGATGAGTGCTCGGGGCGTGCCAAAATGACTAAAAATGTTGGATTGAATGAATTTGATCATGACTTTATGATCATTGGTTTTGGTAGCCTCGACCTCAACCCATTTGGAAACATAATCCACCGCTACGAGGATATACTCATAGCCATAAGAAGATGGAAATGGCCCCATGAAGTCGATCCCCCACATATCAAAAATTTCAACAATTATAATAGGAGTGAGGGGCATCATGTCTCTCCTGGACATGGATCCGAGCCTTTGACATCGCTCACATGACTTGTAGAAGTTGTAAGCATCCCGACACAAGGATGGCCAATAAAATCCTCTTTGAAGGACTTTGTCAGCGGTCTTTTTGGCACTGAAGTGTCCTCCACAAGCAAGAGTGTGGCAGAAATTTAGGATACTTGTGGTTTCAGTTTCCGGGATGCATCACCAGATGATTTGGTCCGGGATATACTTGAACAACTTCGGATCTTCCCAAAAGAAATGCTTAACTTGGGAAAAGAACTGGTCTTTCTCTTGCTTGGACCAATTGGAGGGAATTTTTTCTATCGCAAGATAGTTGACAATATTCACGAACCATGGAAGATTTGAATGAGAAATTTGAAACAGTTGCTTATCCGGGAAGGAATCACGAACCACGGCAAATTCAGACGATTTCTCAATGAGTAAACGAGAGAGATGGTTTGCGACAACATTGTCTGTCCCCTTTTTATCCCGGATCTCAATGTCAAACTCTTGGAGTAAGAGTATCTATCGAATTATGTAGGATTTGGTCTCTTTTTTAGCGAGCAAATGCCTTAGAGCGGCATGGTCTGAGAAGACAATGACCTTGGATCCTAGAAGGTAAGAGCGGAATTTATCCAAGACATACACCACCGCTAGCAATTCTTTGTCAGTGGTGGTGTAATTTAACTAAGCATCAAAGAAAGTCTTGTTCACGTAATAAATAGTATGTGGAAGCTTGTCCACACGCTGGCCCAAAACCGCACCTAATGCATAATCGGATGCATTACACATGATCTCAAATGGAAGAGACCAATTAGGCGGTTTCATGATTGGGGCGGATGAGAGAAGAGTACGAAGTTTCATGAACGCTTTCAAATAAGTCTCATCAAAATTGAACGGAACATCCTTGGCAAGAAGATTACACAAGGGCCGAGAGATTTTGCTAAAATCTTTGATGAAGCGATGATAGAAATTGGCATGTCCAAGAAAGGAACGGATTTGTCGGACAGAATTTAGAGGAGGAAGGTTAGAGATCAACTCGACTTTGGCTTTGTCAACCTCAATTCCCCTTTTGAAATGACATGTCCCAAGACAATGCCTTCTTGGACCATAAAGTGACTCTTCTCCCAACTTAGAATAAGATTTGTCTTCTTACATCTTTGAAGCACAAGGGATAGTGTTGTGAGATTTGTATGTACCACTCGCAAGTGCATGAATCTTTGCAGATAGGGTTTACTTGTAAAGGTGTCGTACCCAAGGGACTTATATAAATTAAGTTTGTCAACAGATTTCTTAAATTCCAAAATTAACTTGAAAGTAGGATAATCGAATTGTGATGATTAATTCTAAATTAACTAAGTAGAAAAATAAAATAAACTAAAGAATGATGATCAAATATGATGTAAAAAATAGAGAGAGAGGACTAAGGGTATGATTTCACCACTAACATCGCACCACCAATCAATTGCATCAATTTATTGGAGATATATCATATAACATGCACAGGGAATTAATCATGGCTACAAGCACATATTAATTCAGCTAGAAAATAATATAATTTAAAGCTAAGCATGGACTAACTTTGATTGGTATAAACCATCTACCTAGCTACTTTACTCAAGGGTGTAGCATGGTCTATCTTTTCTAGGCATAATCCATCAAATCTCTAACATTATATTCAGAGAAATACCATTGTGTAATCATCTCATTCACAACTACAAGAAGCGAATGAGTTGTGTTCAATCACAAGATTAAAATATTTAAGACAAGATAGAAAAATATTTGTAATTGAATTAAAACTTTAAAACCAATTCTTATTGAAAATTCAATTAAAAACCCTATAGATTACACAATCATGCATGATAAAAATTATTCCTCAATAATTAAATACAATCAAACCAGTGTACTAAGCTAGGGCTACATCACAACCCTAGCAAAGCGTTTAGCTAAGCATGATTGGAGTGAAATTCTTCATGGTTGAGGAAGACATCTTCACCGCCATGGATCAATCCCTTCCTTCTTCTGAATGCTCCTCTCTGATCTTAGCCTTAAACTCCTCTGTCCTCATTCAATGTTGTAGAGGACCCCGCGGGAATTTAGCTGTTTTGACGCTCGAGGAGAGAGATACAGCCAGATTACCAAAACGGGTTTAAGTTACCAACTTTGGCGACAAATCCTCTTTGGAGAAGGATTTTTCCTTTTCTTCTTCTTTCCATTCTCATCAACTTGTAGCTTCTTTTGGACTATTTTCTAAGTATAATTAGACTTGGATCTTCAACATTGCTCAATCCCACAAAAAGTCATCTTGCAAAGCTCAGAATTCCTAGTGTTGACTGATTTTACAATTAAAGCCCTGAAATAAATAAAATAATAAAACAATGTAAAATCTCAAATAAACTACTATTAAGATAATAAAACATGCAAGTAAAGGGGCTAAAATGTATAACATTCAGCGCCTAACAGATAGATTTTGGAGACATGAGTCAAAGGAAGATCCAAAGACGGAAAAATCATCCATGAACACTTCCAAAAACTTTTCGACCATATCGGAAAATATGGACATCATGCACCTTTGGAAAGTTGTCGGTGTGTTGCATAGCCTAAATGGCATGTGTCTATAGGCAAATGTTTCAAAGGGACATGTGAGTGTGGTCTTTTCTTGATCTTGAGGATCAATTATTACTTGGTTATAGCCGGAATAACCATCAAGGAAACAGTAGTAGCTTTGGCCGGCTAGCCTCTCTAAGATATGATCAATGAATGGGAGTGGGAAATGATCCTTCCTAGTGGTAGAATTTAGCTTCCGGTAGTCAATGCACACACGCCACCCGGTGGTGGTGCGTTGTGGCATGAGCTCGCCCGCTGAATTTTTAACAACGGTGAGATCAGATTTCTTGGGTACAACTTGAGTGGGGCTCACCCACTTGCTATTAGAGATGGGGTAGATGATTCCTGCATCTAGTAACTTGATCACTTCTTTCATGACTACTTCTTTCATGTTAGGATTCAACCGGCGCTGCACCTCTCTAGAAGGTTTAGCGTCGTCCTTCAAATGAATGCGGTGCATACAAATAGAAGGGTCGATTCCTTCAAATTAGCCACTGCCCAGCCAATAGCTTCTTTGTGCTCTTATAGCACTGCTAAAAGGCTATTTTGTTGATCCTTTAAAAGTTTCGAAGCAATGATGACTGGAAAAGTTTGACTTGCACCAAGAAACATATACTTGAGGTGGGCCGAGAGTGGCTTTAACTCAAGTTGTGGTGGAGATTTCAAGGAAGGGACCGGAGGAGTAGTGGAAAGCTGAGGAAGTGGTTTTTGTGGCACCTTCCAAGGGGGGAAGTCCATGATAGCACCTATATCAAGCAACGAATTCACTTCTTGGATGCCTTGGTCAATATCAAAGTTAGAGAGGTCAAAATGGGACATGCAAGTTTCCAAAGGATCTTTGCTTAGAATGAAAGGGAGAGATTCTTTAACCACTTCATCGACCACATCAATAAGGAAACAATCATCCTCTTCAGAAGGATGTTGAGTGGCATGGAAAATGTGGAGTTTGACTTGCATATTTCTAAAGGCGATATCCATCACCCCAGTTCGGCAATTAATTGAAGCGTTTGCCGTAGCTAAGAATAGCCTACCAAGGATCACGGGGATACGCTTCTTTGGATCATGGACCGGTTCCATGTTAAGAACCACAAAGTCTACCGGGAAGTACAATTTGTCTACTTTGATTATGACATCTTCAAGAATGCCTCGTGGGTGCTTGACCAATCTGTTGGCAAGCTGCAAAACCATGAAGGTTGCCTTTAAATCTCTCAATCCAAGCTGTAACTAAACTGAATATGGAATCAAATTTACTCCTAAGTCAAGGAGGGCCCTTTCTATCTTATTGTCACCAATAACACATGAGATTGTTGGGGCGCCCGGATCCTTATACTTTAGAGGAGCACTGTGATGAATGATTGCACTCACATTTTCAGTCAATCTTACTTTCTTTGGCAAATGATTTTTGGAAGTGTGCTTTTGAGTGCACAAATCCTTGAGGAATTTTGCATAGGGCGGGATTTGCTTTATAGCATCCAAGAGAGGCAAGTTGATCTTTACTTACTTGAAGACTTCCCACATGTCTTGAATTTTACAAATTTTGTTCCCAAAAAGTGTTGACTCTTGGAGACGTTGGGAAAACGGAGCCTTAGGCTCATAAGACGTCTCCATATTTGGGTTGACAAGCTTGGAATTCTTAGTGCTAGAATCTGGATCTTCATGAGTAAGCTTTAGATTAGAAAAGATAGGATTTGGATTTTGAGGAGGAAGAACTTTTTCTTTCCCTCCATCAACCTTGTTGTCCACAACTCGGCCACTCCGGAGGGTGGTGATTGCTTGGACTTGTTCATGTAATGACCCGGTTATTTTCCTTCCTTTCCTTTTCTCAGATTTTCACGGATATTTCCGTTGTTCTTTTCCTTTCTGAGTTCAATTTTTCATCACTTAGTGTTGTCTCGAGTGCACTGGAATGATTTCCAAGGCTCTTTCCTTTGGATTGAAAGCTTCCTTTAAGGATCGAGTTATTTCTACATTTTTTTGTTTTTCGATACTATTCACTTTTCGTCATTTTCCCTATTTCATCATTTTCCCTATTTTGTCTTTTCCCCATTTGTCACTTTTTGGCACAACCTCAATTTCATGCTCAAAATTGATTTTCAACTTCACGTACCTTCATCCTAAGTGGTTTCCACGAAATAAGTATCTTTACTTTTGTAAGAAAGTACTCTGCTTGCTCCCGGTGTCCATAGGGGCATTGATGCATAATTTTTTAGAATCTTTTTCTTTTCTTGGGTTATTTTTTGTAAATATCTTTTGAAAATATTTTATTTCAAGGGTTTTTAAGAAAATATATTTTGAAGATATTTTCATTATGGGCTATTAGTGCAGTTTTCACTTTGTGCAATTAGCGAAAGTTATTGCAAAAATACCTCGTCTTGAGCCTGGATCCTCGTACGGGATTCATTCACATTTCATCAAATTGTGTACTCTTAGAATTCCGTTTTGGTCGTTTTTCCCCAGTTTCAGAGTTTTTGGCCCCGGTTGTCGCCGAACTTGTTCGGGGCATCTCTCTGATTGAGACTCGATTTTTGACGTCGTTTCTTCCTTTGTTAATGTTTTCTCATTTTGAATCTTTTTTGTTCACAGAGTTTTGTCGTTTGAGCGTGTCTGCTCAAATTCCACTTTTCTGGACTCGGCGGGGCCCTTTCGGGGCACTTTTAGGGTTTTATTATAAATAGGGGGTTATAAAATTGAAAACTCACTTTCTCCTCTCTTCATGCATGACCCGAAACATCCATGTCAGCCCAAGGGGGGCTTCCACCCTTCTTCTCTCATTTAAACCTCCTTCCCTTTGTTATAAAGTCATAGTGCCTTTGCGTTTTGTGTTTATCTTGACTACGTGCTTCTTTCACCCTTACTAGAACCCGTTGTTGGCCAAATTTTGAGTTTGGGTTTGAGGTCAAGTTAGGATTTTGGTAGGTCCTCTTTGGAGTTTAATGTTTATAGCGTTGTCCCCGACAAAACCTCGAAGTATCATCGGATTCGGAGCCGTTTCATTTTGGTGTCTTTTGAGATTTTCATCTCAAATTGAGGTAGGGGATGTTTTAGGATTTTTTATGTGTTGTATTGGGTGTTTTGCATGATTATACAACTTAATTGCATGCCTTGTATCAAATCTAGAAATTTAGTAATGTTTATTTCTTTGTATAAGATTTAAAATTCAAAGGTGTATATAACTTAGAATTGGATTGTGGCATGATGATAAATTAGGCTTTAATATGTTTGTTAACATATATTTAATTGGGATTATTTGAATAAGATTTGCACATTTTATTTAATATTTTCCTTTTGTGAAAGATTAATTCCCATGGCCATTGAGGATATTAAAGATGGATTGGACCAGACCCAACCCGCGAGTAAAGCATCAGGTTGAATGGTAGGTCCAAGCCCAAGCAAAAAGGGTAGCGTAATGAGCCCAACACGCACCAAAGAAGGATCGGACCGAACAGTTGAACTCAGCCCATAACACAATACTGAGAGTTAGGCCCAACGTCTGAGGCTTACATAATAAAGTCAGGCCCAAAAGGAAGAAGGCCCTAGAATAAGAGTCCTATGTAATAAGTTGGTTAGAATATTTGTAATGGTCTATAAATAGACCATACGAGTAGAGAGAAGGAGAGGTTTTTGGAGTTTTCATTCTGTTAAAGTGTAAGAATTCTAGAGAGAGATAGGTGAATGAATTTCTTGCATCTTCAATTAGCGCCGTCTGTGGGAAGTGTTGAAGGTTGATTCTGGTTTGATCAACGTCATGTTGATTCCGATTGATTGATGACGATGAAGCTTAATTTGTAGCAGTTTAGTCCAGATCTAAGAAATTGCGGTTGGCTTTTGAGAGATTCTGGATTCTTGATTGATTCTGAGAGATTGGCGTTAGGTTTACGCAGCCGTGATGCACTCTATCGCGGCTCGATCCGGCAAGCTCAGACGCTGGAAAAACTCTGATCTATCGAAGGGAAAGCAAAACTCGTAAAATTTGAGTTCAGATCTACCGTGATTCGCGTCAGCGAGACTCCGATCTAAATTAGAATTTACGGTTCATGCCTTTGCTCTGTTCTGGAATGATGACTGGGGGTGAGAACTCCAATACGGTAGAGAATATCCAGCAGATGAAGCTTGATGAGTTGATGAGCATGATCGAAGCTCTCAGAAGAGAGAATGTAGATTTAAGGACTGAAATGCAGCGTTAAGAAGTTCCGGTGATTCCGCGACCGCTCCCGGCGGGAGAACAAGTTGCACATACCGATGCGGCACATCACGGAGAGAAGGTGGGGAACAATTAGACAGATCTTCACTGCGAGGAAGTTCGGCCAAACAATTTGCCGCTAAATCCCCGTCGTATTGATGATCGTGAAGGATCAACTCACGTGGATCCACGGCGTGAACAGATCAGGCGAAACGAAGCCATGACTTTTGATCCACATTAAGAAACGCTCAGCCGAGGTGAAACAATGGAGTTTGATCGTCACAAAGCTATACCTCCATGGCACAGAGAGTTTGTTGAGGACAGATCATTTGATTCGACTTATCGGCCTTCCATGGCGACGTTCGACTATCGCGGCTCAGAGAAGAGATCTGTAGATCAGAAAGCAACCGCGGGGTTCTAGAGGGAAAATGAAGCCCTCTTTTCAGCAGCTCGAACGGTTGACTCACCGTTCACTGATGAAATTCTGAATGCTCCGAGTCCGAGGAAATTTTCCATGCCCATTTTTATTCTGTTCAACGGAACGACCGATCTGATTGATCATGTGTATCACATCCAGTTGAAAATGGCTCTGAACACTGAGAATGATTCCTTGATATGCAAGTGCTTCTTTACAAATCTAGCTGGACTAGCGCTCAATTGGTTCAAGAACCTACCGAGGGGCTTAGTGGATAGTTTTTGAAGCTTGTGTAATCGGTTTATAAGCCAATATTATAGAAATAAGCGTTTAGCAAAGGACATTTCAAGCCTATTCACAATGAAGCAGCATGAGGATGAGCGTCTCCAAGCTTTCCTAACCAGGTTTAACCTTACCAAGAGTATGGTGATTGAATGTCACCCTTCTACGGCGGTTCAAGCATTTATACTAGCCATGACTCATGGCACTCCATTTTACACAACCTTGGTAGTGAACATGCCGAAGACTATAGATGAACTTAATGAAAGAGCTGATGGATTTGTGCGCTTGGAAGAAGAAGAGGCAGCAAATGCTCGGAAGACATCCGTCATATCAACAGAGGACAAAACCAAAGCAAAGATCAGACAAAAGTAGGTTCAGCCACAACGTTCCTCATGGAAATCTAAGAAGAGGCCCAGAGAGGAAGAGCTGGTTACTCCATTGAAAGTTACCTTAGCAAGGCTGTACCAAGAAAATAAAGATAAGTTCCGACGACCTTTACTAATCAGACAGCCCCTCGAACAGAGGGATCAGTCTAAGCATTATGCATTTCATTCTAACTTTGGCCATCAGACTAACGAATGTAGGAACTTAAGGAGACAGGTAGAGATGCTGATAGCCAGAGGGGAGTTCGCAAGTTATATTCAAGGCCCGGCGGTAGAACAGAACCGACCAATGGAGCATGTGAAGAGGAATCAGAAGTTGAACCTCACCATACACAACCAGTCCAAATAATCAATGCAATTCATGGTCGGCCTGAGCCTACTGAGGAGTCAGATGAACTGCTTTGAACACGCCTTCGCCAGGCACAGATGAAGAGAAGGATAAGCAGTGTAAACACTCTGCACCAACATAGTGCATCAACACAGATAAAGTTTGACAGAACAGATCTATTGCGTGTTCAGATCCCTTATGAGGACCCGTTGGTCGTCAGTTTGACAGTGGCCGAATGTTTCATACGTAGAGTTCTGATTCATCCTGGAAGTAGTGCAAACGTCATGCCAAGGGATACATTTGATCGGCTCGAGATCAAGCTGGACTGGTTCAAATCTACCGGGAATCCTCTACTAGGGTTTGATAGAAAACGAGTGGAGCCCATCAGTACGGTGGAGGTAGCAGTACATGTTGCAGAGTGGGTTCTGATGGAGACCTTTATGGTTGTCGAAATTCATCCCTCTTACAACCTTCTGATGGGTAGAGGGTGGATCCATAGAGTTCAAGGTGTTCCTTCCACTTTGCATCAAGTAATGAGATGCCTGGGGCTAGACGGAGCCAAGGTAATCGATATTCATGGGGACCAGATTGCGGCTAAGGAATGTTATTCAGTAACGCTAAAGTATGCTGGAAAAGGGAAAGCACCCATCCATTCGGTAAGCCCGAGATAGCAATTATAAGAACCTCCCCCCAAGCAGAATGGGGAAGAGGAGCCAGTGGACTTGACCGAAGAACCCCTGGTTGATGTACAGGTTGATTGGTTCTGACCAGAACAAATAACCAGAGTGGGGGAATGACTTGCTATGGCGGAGAAACAGGAGTTAGTTGATTTCTTGTCTCAGAACGTCGATGTATTTGCGTGGAGCCACCTAGACATGCCTGGAATCGATCCTTCCGTATCCTGTCACTCCTTGAATGTAAATTCCAATGCAAGACCTGTAAAGTAGAAGTAGCAAAGGTTTACTCCAGAGCGTAACCAGATAATAGCCGAGGAGGTTGATAGGCTACTTGATGCGAGATTTATAAGAGAAGTGTATTATCTTGACTGGTTGTCAAATGTTGTTGTTGTGTAGAAGAAGAATGAGAAATGGCAGGTGTGCATTGATTTCACCAATTTGAACAAAGCCTGTCCTAAGGATAGCTTTCCGCTGCCGAAAATTAATCAAATGGTGGATGCTACTACTGGATATGAGCATTTAACCTTTTTAGATGCTTATTCAGGTTATAATTAGATCCCTATGGACCCTGCTGATGAAGAGAAAACTTCTTTTGTTACTGAGCGCGGTACCTATTGCTACAAAGTCATGCCATTCGGACTGAAAAATGCCGGAGCAACTTACCAAAGACTTATTAGCAAAATTTTCAAGGGTCAAATAGGGAAGACTGTGGAAGCTTACATTAATGACATGGTAGTAAAAAGTAAGAAGAAAGTTGACCATCTGAAACATCTACAAGACGTATTTGATGTGTTGAGGCATTACAGAATGAAGCTCAATCCAACCAAGTGCTCATTCGGTGTGAGTTCTGGTCAATTCCTGGGACATGTGGTTAATCATAGAGGCATAGAAGCTAGCCCAGCCTAAGCAAAAGCTCTGACTAAGAATGCTGAGCCGACAACAGTTAAAGAAGTGGAAACACTTATGGGACGGATCGCAGCATTGAGCCGATTCATTTCCAAATTGTCAGATCGTTGCAAACCATTTTTTAACACAATACGAAGCCATGGCAGACAAGTTTGGGGGGATGAATAACGCCTAGCATTAACTATTCTGAAGGAATATATGCAGAACCTTCCGGTCCTGTCAGCTCCAGAACCAGGAGAAAAACTATTTTTATACCTCGGGGTGTCCAAAATCGCTATAAGTGGCGTTCTGATCCGTTATCCAGAAGGGAAGCAATATCCAGTGTTCTATGTTAGCAAAACGATGATTGAGGCCAAACGACATTATTCAAAGGCCGAGCGAGTGACACTCTCACTAGTGCATGCGAAAAGAAAGCTCAGGCATTACTTTGAATCCTATCCTATCATCGTTCTAACCACCTTCCCTATCAGAATAATCCTGCACAAGCCAGACCTCTCAGGAAGAATGACGAAGTGGACCATAGAGTTAAGCTCATTTGACATAACATATGAACCCAGAACGGCAGTCAAAGGGTAAGCAGTGGCAGATTTTTTACTAGAATGTGATTTAAAAGACATGGAGGAAGACCTTCGTGGTTGCTTGTGGAGACTCTTCATTGATGGATCCTCAAATTAGATGGGGGCAGGCATTGGGATCAAACTGCAGACACCAGAAGGTAAGTCCTTGAGTCAAGCGCTCCGGCTTGAATTCAGAGCCACCAACAATGAAGCGGAGTATGAAGCACTGCTAGCAGGACTTAAGCTTGCCAAGGAGTTGAAGGTCAGGAATTTGACTGTCTTTAGTGACTCGCAGTTAGTTATTCGGTAGGTGAATGGCGAGTATGAAACCAAAGATGAAACAATGGAGGCCTATCATTCTGCTGTTATGCGGGAGGCCAAAAACTTTGAAAAAATTGAATTCATCCAAATACCGAGAGAGCATAACGAAGATGCCGACTGGCTAACATGTAGTACCTCGGGTTCTGGAGAAACATTGGCAAGGGTGATTCCAGTAGGAATATTAAACCAGCCATCCATTTTTGCAGAACCTTCGGGCCAGATCCTTGGCAAGTGAATGTTATTCCATATGAGCGAAGTTGGATTGATCCAATCGTAACTTACATCTGGGATGGTACTCTGCCTAAGCAAAGAGATGAGGCTAGGAAAATCAAATCAAATGCTACAAAGTACGCCATAGTGCATGACCAGTTATACAGAAGGTCTTTTTCTGGGCCGTACTTAAAGTGCGTCACCCCCACGAGGCTCGGCAGGTACTGCGAGCTATTCACGAAGGTGTATGTGGAAACCATTTAAGGGGAAGGTCTTTAGCGCACAAAGCAATGACACAAGGGTACTTCTAGCTGAATATGTCACGAGATGTGGAAGAATTGTCCAGAAGGTGCGATAAGTGCCAAAGGTTCGGACCACGGATTCACCAACCACTTGAGGACTTGCACGTAATGGCCACACCATGGCCTTTCGCACAATGGGGGATGGATGTGGTTGGTCCTCTGCCAACTACAAGAGCTCAGAACAAGTATGTGCTGCTGGCTACAGATTACTTTACTAAGTGGGTGGAAGCAGAGCCGTACCCGAGCATAACTCAAACTCATGTGAGACGGTTCATTTGGAGTAATATTATTTGCTGGTTTGGTGTTCCGAGGTCAATCATCATGGATAATGGGACTAACCTTGACAACAAGCAAGTAAGAGAGTTATTGGAGGAATATAGAATTAATCAAAAGCTGGCGGCAGTAAGTCACCCCCAGGCCAATAGACAAACGGAAATCACGAATAGAACAATCTTGGCTTGTATCAAGAAGAAGCTTGAAGAGAATAAAGGAAAATGGTTAGATGAATTGCCAAACATCCTATGGGCTTATAGAACAACCCTATAGCGACCGACCGGAGAAAGCCCATTCGCCATGGCGTATGGTACCGAAGCAGTTATACCGGTCAAATAATTGGTTTTTACTATTCGGAGCTTGGCATAGAGCCGAGAGCATAACGACAGTATGTTGAGTTTTAACCTCGATATGCTGGAGGAAAAGAGAGATGTAGCAGCAGTAAGGCTCGCATCTTACTAGCAGACACTTGCGAATAGCCATAACAAAAAGGTAAAACATAGAGACTTTACACCAGGTGATCTGGTTTTGAAAAAGAAGGTGGGGATAGTCAAAAAGATGATGCCACCATGGAAAGGTCCATACAGAATTGCAGAAGTCATAGGAAAGGGGGCATATACCCTAGAGACCATGGCCGGAAGGCTGGTTAACAAGCCTTGGAATGCTACGTCTCTGAAGAGGTATTATCAATAAAAAGTTAGAGTTTCAATGTTGAATTTAGTTCATTTTCAATTGAATACAGGCGAATGTACAAGTTTCTGAGATTTATAAAAGTAATATTCCTCTTTTAGAGATTGATCAAGTAAAAATAGCAAAGCAAGTGGCAGCAGGCACTATGAGCCGAACGCCAAACACTAGCTAAGAAACAAAAGCCAAGTGGCAAGTGGCATTCTAGCCGAACGCCAGGCACTTAAGCAAAGTAAGTGGCAGCTGGCACTATGAGCCGAACGCCAAACACTTGCTAAGAGATAAAAAGCCAAGTGGCAAGTGGCATTCTAGCCGAGCGCCAGGCACTTAAGCAAAGTAAGTGGTAGCTGGCACTATGAGCCGAATGCCAAACACTTGCTAAGAAATAAAAAGCCAAGTGGCAAGTGGTATTCTAGCCAAGCGCCAGGCACTTAAGCAAAGTAAGTGGCAGCTGGCACTATGAGCCGAACGCCAAGCACTTGCTCAAAAAGTAAGTGGCAGCTGGCATTATGAGCCGAGCGCCAGACACTTCAGCAAAGTAGATAAATATGAAGCTGGTTGTTACCACCCATGCACAGATAAAGTCAATGTTTTTGTCATCTCATTCATGATATGTTCTAAGGTTACAAAAGATAAAGTATACAGATGACATAACTATAAAGAAGCAGGAAATTAAAATATCAGAAGAGTCCTAGCTAGCTGCCTCTGTTCTGTCAGCCTCCTGATTGTGTTGACTCGCCTCTTCATTTTCATTGGTCATCCTATCTTCATGAGGTGGGGAGTCGAGATGAATAACTGAATCATTTTGTTGGCGCCCAATCTCAGTAGCGGTTGAAGAAGGGACCATAGTAGATAGAGGAAGAACGTCTAGAGGCTGAACGACAGAGGGAGCTGTAGTGACCCTGGAGGAAGCAATCTCCTGACACTCATAAAAAATGTGTTCAGTAGGAGTGGAGTCTGGATCAACATAGAATCCTAGAGGATCAATTTCTAGATCTTTATCAACTTCGTCCAGAGTGGAACCGGTCTGCCCATCGGCAGGAGCACGGTCGGAGAAACCCTCTCGGTATCCCGAGCAAACCTGAGAGCCCCAACCCTTGAAAACCGAGCATGAAGAGCCAGCATGCCACCATTCACCTTGCTGATGGTGTTGGGCAGAGCATCACGCTCCTCTAGGGCTCTCTTCTCGAGGCCATCCGAGCGGACTGCTCGTCAGCCAGAAGGCACTGGAGTTCTACTTTTTCATCTTTGAGCGAATTGCGCTCGGTCTGCCAAACGCTCTTCTCAAGTTGAAGGGCATCCTTTTAATCCTAAAGAGAATCAGTTTCCCTTTCCTGAGCGTCTCTCTCTTTTTGTACTTTACCAAGCTGGACAAGCAGTTCCGTGTTTTGGTGGCGAGGATGTTATTCTTTATGGGCCACTTCAAGGCTGTCAGAGAACTTTCGAGCCTTGGCGTTCCTTATTTCCACATGCTTCTGTATGGCCATCATACCGAATAGGGTCTGCAAAGATATGCATGAACACTGGTTAAACCGATCGCATGGTCAGAAGAGGTTAAGCATAAAGATTATGTGAAGATTTTCTAATTGGGAGATAAAAATTACCTCCATGGCAGATAAGGGAAAACGGCTGAACACCTCCTTCTGGGATAGACCTTTGGCTATTTCAATGTCCTTGGGAGTCCACATGCTCCTGTAATATGCCATAGCGGTCTGACCATCCTTGAACATGGTCTCGTTCGGCTTCACGAATGTCCCATCCGTTCGGGCGAATTGAGGAGTCCATGGTGCTGTTGCAGAGGCAGAAGCAGAAACAGAAGCTGAAGCAGAAGCAGCAGCTGTAACAGGCCCAGAGGGGGCAGGAGAACTGACTGGGCGATGCAAGAGTGTACCCGGCCCAGAGATTCGGATCCTCCTTGTAAGAGATGCATCATCAAGGTTGGCTGCACTATCGGGATGAGGCCTTTTGCTTCACTTTTTATCCTGAGCACCCACAGCAACAGCAGAAGTAGTATTGACCTGAGGAGATGCGTTCGGATTGGTAGAAGGAACACTAACGGCAGGATTAGTAGCCACAATGTTCGGAATGGTGTCAGAAATAGTGGCCGAAGAAGAGGCCGAGGCAGGAGAAGAGGTTGCCGCAGCAGCAGCAACAGTGACTCGGGGAGGGTTCTTCCTCCTGCCAAATGAAGGAATCTAGAGCTGGCTCATTGCATTACCGAGGGCTGAAATTGCGAGAAGGTTGTCTGAGCTAAGGAGGTCTGAGCAAGAAGGAACGTCGTTCAGAACGTACTTCTTCAAGTAATTATCCCTATCCTTGCAAACACTGTAGCTCAAGTCATCACAAGGAATGCCTAAGGAACGGCACAAGAAAGTATAAAAGCAAGGAACACAAATTTCGCAGGGACAATCATTCTTATATGTTTTGAATTTCTTATACGAAGAGACAACACACGCCAAAGGTGCTCGAGATTGGATAATCCTCTGCAGCTGGAGAAGACCAGGCCCCCCTAACCCCTATTATGTTATTTCTCCAACCCTTTTTAGACTTGATTTTGTCTTTACATATGGACATCTTTTCAATTCGGTAGAGGTGGTAGAATGGTTCCTCAAGTCGGATCTTACTAACCTTGCAATAGAGAAGAAGATCTATGATATCAAGATCCTGACCTCTGTCACAAGTCAGTAGTAACAGAATGGATAGGATCCTAAAAAAATTTGGATTTACTTATAGAGGGGAGATCCCTAGTTTGTTGAAAACATAGTTAAAGAAAGGATGCAAAGGGAACCTAATGATATTCAACTGAAGATGGATAAACAAGACTTCGCTGGGAAGAAGGCCAGCACCGGTCTTGATATGCACATCTTTAGGGCAGTTTCTAATTTCTATATCGACAGGGAGATGAAGTTTCATGTGAAGAACATCTAGATCTACAGGCATGGTGAAAATGAATGAGGATTTTAAGGGAGAAAAAGTGATCTTCCAAAAGAAAAAGGCAAACGAAACTAACCTCAGAAGGAGAAAATGTAGATTACTGCAAGATCGCTGGAAAAAGAAGCTTTCGCAGAAGTTCACTGGATGAGATTTGACTTGATTTGATTTGACTAAAAAGAAAGAGAGGCAAGCGAAGATTTAGCTAATAGCGATGCAAGATAGAGAGAGTAAAAAAGGTTTGAGGGAATGTCTCTGATACTTATAAGGACAGAGTGTGCCCGAAGGTCGAAGCGTTAGGAAAACTAGGAGTTTCTTTGGAATCTCAAAGCATCGGTTTTAGATCCGACCGTCCATTTTCCCACGAGGTCTTCTTGAGCCGTCAACGTCATGATTGGCCACCGATAATAATTACCCCTTTATTTATTAGGGGGTAATTACGGGGGAAATTGAGGATATCAAAGATGGATTGGACCAGACCCGACCCGCGAGTAAAGCATCAAGTTGAATGGTAGGTCCGAGCCCAAGTAAAAAGGGTAGCGTAATGAGCCTAACACCCACGAAAGAAGGATCGGACCGAATAGTTGAACTCAACCCATAACACAACACTGAGAGTTAGGCCTAACGTCTAAGGCTTACATAATGAAGTCAAGCCCAAAAGGAAGAAGGCCCTAGAATAAGAGCCCTATGTAATAAGTTTGTTAGAATATTTGTAATGGTCTATAAATAGACCATACGAGTAGAGAGAAGGTGAGGCTTTTGGAGTTTTCATTCTGTTGAAGTGTAAGAATTCTAGAGAGAGAAAGGTGAATGAATTTCTTGCATCTTCACGGCACCTTTCATGAAATTAACTTGTGATATGCTTTTAAATTATGTCTTGGCATGCTGTTTAACATACTTTAATTTGAGAGCATTTGGATGAGTATAAAAATCTAGAGATTTTAATTAAAAAGGCTTAATTAAAATCTATTTAATGGTTCTGTTGGCCTAATTAAGTTTTTAACTTGATATTTGTGATGACTAAGGCTTGTATGCTAGCATATGTTAATTTGGGACCATTTGATGTTGTTTTAGAATTTAGAGATTTAATTATCACGTTTTAATTAAATTCTATCATATTGATCCAATGACCTAAGTAAGATTTTGATTTGATTCATATAATGAATAAGTTATGTTGTTTAACATGTGTTAATTAGGGTTCATTTGATTGAGATATGAAATTTAGAGAAATTAATTAGGTTATATAATTAATTTTTGTTTCTATTGCATTATTGATTAAATCATGTGTTTAACATTGATATTATGTTTGAAGCATAATTTTAGACTTGTAATTGACTTATGCGATTATGTTTCAATATTGGATTATATTGTTATAGCGTGTAACGAATAGCACACTGAAGATTCGACATGTGATGTTATTATAGTGCGTAACGAATTGCGCTCTGAAGATTCGACATTGTCATCCTATAGTAGTTGTGGAGTTAGGGCATGTATTATGTGGTTTCAACCTACTTGTGCATGGAATGTAATTTCGTGCTGATATATATATTTTGTATATAAGTTGTTAACTTATTTATTTTGGAGTCTTGGGATATTGTTACTGTGATATGGCTAGAGTTTGGCTCTAGTGCTGGAGGTATGAGTTCTCCCCATTGAGATAGTGTGCACTAGGGTGGTCTTCCCAGCGGGTTTATGCCCGGAATAACCAATTTGTTCTTGGTTTAGTCCGAGACGTGATGTCCAAGTCTTCCACTATTTGTTTTCGCATTCAATTCCAAGTTGACAACCAATGTTTAATTGTGACTTGTGGTTTTGGTTATTGGTGATGTAATGTTGTTAAGTACATTTACGCATTATGATTTTGAATGAATCGTAGCGTGGTTTTAATGTTGTTAAGTACATTCATGTTTCATGATTTTTAATGAATTATTATAAATTTTAATGTTGTTAAGCACATCTACGCTATGTTGTTCAAATATAACTAAATGATCCTATAGATTCATTTGGAATATAGACGTTAGGTGGCATGACCCACTTTAGGTGTTTACACACTTTTAGATTTCAAGTTGATTACTTTGAGGATCTATGTCTTGACATGTAGTACTAGAAAGTCCAATTTATGCTAAATGTTTATATTTAGTTGTTTACACATTTTAGATTTCAAGTTGATGACTTTGAGAATCTATATTTTGTCGCTTTGTATAGCATGCTCCTATGCTGTTTGAATTGCATGAATGATATGATTTATGCTAGAAATTTTCTAAGGTAGCTTAGGATGCTCCCTGAGTCGCATCTTGACATAGACGTTAGGCGGCATGAGCCCCTTTAACATGCTTCACCTTAAGGTGATAAAATTGTAAAATGCTAGGTCGATGCATGCTCATTTCCTACGAGTAGCTTTATGTTACTCACCCCAAAGTTACTGGGGCATATTTCAGGTACAGGAATCAAGGTTGAGATTTTCATTATGCTTGGGCGATTAATGGACTTGAAGGTTCCATTTTGTGAAGGTTGGCTTGAATTGCCATTTGTAGCTTTATTTGTCAAATGTGTATATTTGATTCTAAACTTGTAATGTGTGCCTAAGCACACTTTTGATTCTCATTTTATGTATATGATATAAGGCTAAGGGACAAATTTCATTTGAAGTCCATGTTTATTCATAATGGTTGTATTTTGCCTTTAATGAGAATATATGAAAAAGCATGCGTTTTAGTATGTTATTTTGCACTGGAGTGTGCTTTAGGTATGAAATTCATTATCTAGCATTCATTTAATATGTATGAGGTATGGACAAGGGCCAAATATCATTTTGTTTTCACTTTTGCATTTTAGTCTCATACATTGCATTTGGGCTAAAATAGTAGAATCCGAGCCTTTAAGGGTTCATTTTCAAATCGGGTGGTATAAACTGTGTTCCGGCACCTCCACTAGGTCTCATTAATCATGCATGGAGTGTGGCCAAGGGCCAAACAGTAATTTGAAATCATTTGTAAATTTTAAATTTCAAATTTTCCATTTCATACCCATTTTCACCCTTTTGGCCGTTGGGGGTCAAATTTTGCATCGGTGGTATTTTTAAGCCGTGGACCATTGTAACATGTCCAATTGGGTAAGTTATGTCTGTGTGCAAGATCGTGTCCAGGAAAAACCCTTTCCTTTGTGACTTGAGCCTCCTATGGAATCATTTTTCAATTTTCTTGCATAATCTGATTTTAGGGCATTCTGGGGTTTTCCTTTGGGGAAATAAATTCCGGTCTCGACATGGTCACTTAGAAAACATGATTTTAGGAAGGGGTTTCTTCTTCATGTTTTTCTAGAAAATGTCGTCTTGGTACCGGAAATCCCTCGTGAAGTTTCAGCTTCTAGTTTTCATTTTAGCAGCTTTTAGCTCTCTTGACAAGATTTCTTGGGAGGGCATTTTGGTCATTTTTTCGCGAGTTTTTTTATTTTCTCTCGTACATCTGGGTAGAAAATTTGATTTTGGGAGGGGTTTCTTTTTTGTATTTTTCCAAAAAAATTCATCTTCTAGCCCGTTTCTGCTCTCGGATCCTATAGCAGCTTTTTGCCGCTTGTCTAGTTCTGATCTAGGGGCATTTTGGGGATTTCACAGTGAATTTCCATCCATAATGTTGAGTAGAAAACTCGATTTTAGGGGGGGTTTCTTCTTTGTGTTTTTCCAGAAAAACTCGTTTCGACCTCCAATTCAAACCTTAGTTCTGGACACTCAATTTTTTTTCTTGCTGTCATCATGTGCACGCCATTGGGCGCCAGCATGGGCGTCGGGCGCGCCGTGGCCTTCGTCGGGCCGCCGCGACGTCTTAACTTCAAACCCTCGTTTCTCCTTCGTCCGGACTCCAAATTAAGTGAACTTTTTTTTGACCTTGACTAATTTTTCGCTGTCTTTCCAACGGTGTGCTTGGTTGCACCCGAATCTTCCTAGATAATTACCAGTTTACCCTTTTTGCCTTAAGTGCTCGTTTTTCTTTGTCTTGCCGTTTCTCCTTCGTTTGGACTCCAAATCATGCGATTTTTGAGTCCGTCTTGATTAATTTTTTATTTTTTTTCTAGCGGTGTGCTCAGTGGCACCCAAATTTATATTTTTTTAAAAATGACCATTTTGCCCTTGGGGCTATTTTTGTCTGGTTTTCTTGTAATTCGCTTCCGCTGCTTTCTTTTGAGTTCCATGACTTCACGAGAAGTCATGGATGTGTCTCAGAAATAATATACATTCTAGGGACGTCATTTTTATGTAAAATGACTATTTTGCCCTTGGAGGCTTATTTGTCATATTTTCGATCTTTTGCTTCCGCATCAATTCTCATTGAATTCCACGACCTCATGGAAGGTCATTTTGACTTCTTAGAGTCTTGTTTTTTTTTTTTGCTTTTGCTTTCGCATTTTGGATCCGTTATCGGATAATCTTTTCGGTTCATCACTAACTCACTGGCCTAAAAACCAGGGCTGTCACAGGTGGTATCAGAACTCCTAGGTTTGACTACCTTGGACGACGGGTTTTGGGTGCATATCATGCTTTTGTTGATGTACTTTGATATTTTCACATGCCTTTGGTGACATGTTTCAGTGTTATATCATGTTTATGTGTTCCTTGATAACACATTTGGTATTATGACGTCTCTATGCTTATATGCTTATATGTTTAAAAGCATCTTTGTTTGACATGTATGCTTATTTGCTTAAGTGCTTGACTATTTTAAACAGCTTTCTTTAATTGCTTTAACATGACCGTATGTTACATACATTGACGTGCTATTTATTTGATGCATTAATAGCGTAAGTTACATTCGATCATAATAACTCATGTTATTATTGATCTCGTTTCCTTTTCACGCATATAGCGTCATAGTCTTGACTCACAGAGAGTCTTCTTATTAGGGCTCAGATGAGCGTAGGGTTGTAGGCTCCGTTTGGCGAGATGAGACGTAGGCCTTGGAGGCATCGTTTCGTCTCATTTTCTTTTGTCTCTTTGTGATGTAGTCATGGTGGTGTCTTTTGAGAGGCATTCCATACATTTCTGTTGATTTTATGAACTTGCCATTTGTATGATCACTTTTATATGTTTATGAGCCCCATTGTTTTCGGGCATGCCTTAGAAACATGTTTAGGATATATGACTATGTGGTAGTTGTATGAGGATGTATATGATACGTTTGCTTATACGGTATCTACTTATGATGTTTGTGCCATTGGTGGTGAATAGCGCGTTGCTATTTGTTTAACCCTTATATGATAGGTGGTCTATTTAGTTTACCTTATGTGTACTGTGCATAGTACTATGATGTTATTTGATTTATGCCATTTAAATTTTGTAAGTATCTGCTATAAAAGTGTTTGGCTTATATTGTTTTACGCTTCCTGCACTTAAATTGGGATTTTGTGACCGTGGTTGTCGGGATTGTCATGAGTGAGCTACGTAGTAGACTTGTGTTTTGAGATTCTAGTTGTTCACTATAGGGATTTTTTTACTAGCGTTTTGTCGTATGTATGTAGCCTTACGGTAGGTCTACTTCAGATCTGTTCTTAGGTTTTCGATTTTATGGGTTCGATCCATTGGCTTGAGGGCATAGACTTGTCAGCCTTTGGATTCGTAACTGGTGTTGTTGTTGTAGCGTTTCCAGATGTGGGAGTCTTTAGTTGTGCCAGTATCAGGGATTTAAGGCCTTAAGCGTAACGGTGCCAGTAACATTGTAGTTAGAGTTTTGGGATTAGCTACCCCAACTCTCACGGATGCCTGGTTCTCGTAGTGCTTTTGGTAATGATCATTTTCGTCATTGATGTTATTTGTATCGAAAAGTTTCCTTTTGAGTTGATCTATTGAGGGCATGTTATGAACTAGTGCCTTATACTGTCATGCTACCTTACTGACGAGTAAGTGTGGGCGGGTTCTGGTCATTGTTCTTACTGCCATATCATTCTTAGCCATCTGTCATGATTTGACTTGTCATTGTCTTGGGATTCTCTCGGTGATTTGACGTTGAGTTAATATGCCGATTCGTTTGGGGATTGTCACTCAGTTCCTAGGTTTTGTGTTCCATAGGAAGACCTTCAGGCTTTTGAAGTTGTCTTTTCGTACCTTATGGTATGTCCTTTGGTTTGATCTTACATTGATCTTGTTCGGTTCTTTTTTGTTTGTTCCTAATTTCGGGGACAAAATCCTTTTAAGGAGAGTAGGTTGTAATGACCCGATTATTTTCCTTCCTTTCCTTTTCTCAGATTTTCACGGATATTTTTTTTCCGTTGTGCTTTTCCTTTTTAAGTTCAGTTTTTCATCACTTAGTGTTGTCTCAAGTGCTCTGGAATGATTTCCGACGCTTTTTTATTTAGATTGACAACTTCCTTTAAGGACTGAGCCATTTCTATATTTTTCGTTTTTTGACACTATTCACTTTTCATCCTTTTCCCTATTTTGTCTTTTCCCCATTTGTCACTTTTGGCACAACCTCACTTTTCATGCTCGGAGTTGGTTTTCAACTTCACGTACCTTCATCCTAAGTGGTTTCCATGAAATACATATTTTTACTTTTGTAAGAAAGTACTCTGGTTGCTCCCGGTGTCCATAGGGGCATGGATGCATAATTTTTTAGAATCTTTTTCTTTTCTTGTGGTGTTTTTCATAAATATCTTTTGAAGATATTTTATTTCAGGGGTTTTTAAGAAAATATTTTTTGAAGATATTTTCATTCTGGGCCATTAGTGCAGTTTTCACTTTTTGGAGGGGCCATTGTGCAATTACCGAAAGTTATTGCAAAAATACCTCGTCTGGAGCGTGGATCTTTGTATGGGATTCATTTTCACATTTCATCAAATCTTGTACTCTTAGAATTCCGTTCTGGTCGTTTTTCCCCAATTTCAGAGTTTTTAGCCCTAGTTGCCGCCGAACTTGTTTGGGACATATCTCTCTTTTCGGGACTCAGTTTTCAATGTCGTTTCTTCCATTATTCATGTTTTCTCATTTTGAATCTTTTTCATTCATGGAGTTTTTCTGTTTGAGCGCGTCTGCTCAAATTCCACTTTTCCGGACCCAGCGAGGCCCTTTTGGAGCACTTTTAGGGTTTTACTATAAATAGAGGGTTATAAAATTGAAAACTCACTTTCTCCTCTCTTCATAAATGACCTGAAGCATCCATGGCAGCCCAAGGGGGGCTGCCACCCTTCTTCTCTCATTTAAACCTCCTTCCCTTTGTTATAAAGTCATAGTGCCTTTGCGTTTTGTGTTTCTCTTGACTACGCGCTTCTTTCACCCTTATTAGAACCCGTTTTTGGCCAAATTTTGAGTTTGGGTTTGAAGTCAAGTTAGCATTTTGGTAGGTCCTCTTTAGAGTTTGATGTTCATGGCGTTGTCCCCGACAAAACCCCGAAGTATAGTCGGATTCGGAGCCGTTTCATTTTGGTGTCTTTTGAGATTTTAATCTTAAATTGAGGTAGGGGATGTTTTAAGATTTTTTATGTGTTGTATTGGGTGTTTTGCATGATTATACAACTTAATTGCATGCCTTGTATCAAATCTAGAAAGTTAGTAATATTTATTTCTTTGTATAAGATTTAAAATTCAAAGGTGTATATAACTTAGAATTGGATTGTGGCATGATGATAAATTAGGCTTTAATATGTTTGTTAACATATATTTAATTGGGATTATTTGAATAAGATTTGCACATTTTATTTAATATTTTCCTTTTGTGAAAGATTAATTCCCATGGCCGTACCTTGCATGAAATTAACTTGTGATATGCTTTTAAATTATGTCTTGGCATGTTATTTAACATACTTTAATTTAAGGGCATTTAGATGAGTATAAAAATTTAGAGATTTTAATTAAAAAGGCTTAATTAAAATCTATTAATGGTTCCGTTGGCCTAATTAAGTTTTTAACTTGATATTTGTGATGACTAGGGCTTGTATACGAGCATATGTTAATTTGAGACCTTTTGATGTTGTTTTAGAATTTAGGAATTTAATTATCACGTTTTAATTAAATTCTATCCTATTAATCCAATGACCTAAGTAAGCTTTTGATTAGATTCACGTAATGAATAAGTTATGTTATTTAATATGTGTTAATTAGGGTTCATTTGATTGAGATATGAAACTTAGAGAAATTAATTAGGTTATATAATTAATTTCTGTTTCTATTGTATTATTGATTAAATCATGTGTTTAACATTGATATTATGTTTGAAGCATGATTTTAAACTTGTAATGGACTTATACGATTATGTTTCAATATTGAATTGTATTGTTGTAGCGTGTAACGAATCACACACTGAAGATTCGACATGTGATGTTATTATAGCGCGTAACGAATCGCGCTCTGAAGATTCGACATTGTCATCCTATAGTAGTTGTGGATTTAGGGCATGTATTGTGTGGTTTCAACCTACTTATGTATGGAATGTCGTTTCGTGCTAATATATATATTTCGTATATAAGTTGTTAACTTATTTATTTTGGAGTCTTGGGACATTGTTACTGTGATATGGCTAGAGTTTGGCTCTAGTGTGGGAGGTATGAGTTCTCCCCATTGAGATAGTGCGCACTAGGGTGGTCTTCCCAGCGGGTTAATACCTGGAATAACCAATTTGTTCTTGGTTTAGTCCGAGACGTGATGTCCAAGTCTTCCACTATTTGTTTTCGTATTCAATTCTAAGTTGACAACCAATGTTTAATTGTGACTTATGGTTTTGGTTATTGGCGATTTAATGTTGTTAAGTACATTTACGCATTATGATTTTGAATGAATCGTAGCATGTTTTTAATGTTGTTAAGTACATTCATGTTTCATGATTTTTAATGAATCATTATAAATTTTGATGTTGTTAAGCACATTTACGCTATGTTGTTCAAATGTGATTTAGGAATGATCCTATAGATTCGTTTGAAACATAGACGTTAGGTGGCATGACCCACTTTAGTCGTTTAAACACTTTTAGATTTTAAGTTGATTACTTTGAGGATCTATGTCTTGACGTGTGGTACTAGAAACTCCAATTTATGCTAAATGGTTATATTTAGTTGTTTACACATCTTAGATTTTAAGTTGATGACTTTGAGAATATATATTTTGTCGCTTTGTATAGCATGCTCCTATGTTGTTCAAATTGCATGAATGATGTGATTTATGCTAGATATGTTCTAAGGTAGCTTAGGATGCTCCCTAAATCTCATCTTAATATAGACGTTAGGCGGCATGAGCCCCTTTAACATGCTTCACCTTAAGGTGATAAAATTGTAAAATGCTAGGTCGATGCATGCTCATTTCCTACGAGTGGGTTTATGTTGCTCACCCTAAAGTTACTGGGGCATATTTCAGGTACAGGAATCAAGATTGAGATTTTCATTATGCTTGGGCGATTAGTGGACTTGAAAGTTCCATTTTGTGAAGGTTAGCTTGAATTGCCATTTGTAGCCTTATTTGTCAAATGTGTATATTTGATTCTAAACTTGTAATGTGCGCCTAAGCACACTTTTTGATTCTTATTTTATGTATATGATATAAGGCCAAGGGCCAAATTTCATTTGAAGTCCAATGTTTATTCATAATGGTTGTATTTTGCCTTTAATGAGAATATATGAAAAAGCATGCGTTTTAGTATGTTATTTTGCACTGGAGTGTGCTTTATGTATGAAATTCATTATTTGGCATTCTTTTAATATGTATGAGGTGTGCCCAAGGGCTAAACATCATTTTGTTTTCACTTTTGCATTTTAGTCTCATACATTGTATTTGGGCTAAAATAGTAGAATCCGAGCCTTTAAGGGTTCATTTTCAAATCGGGTGGTGTAAACTTTGTTCCGGCACCTCCACTAGGTCTCATTAATCATGCATGAAGTGTGGCCAAGGGCCAAACAGTAATTTGGAATCATTTGTAAATTTTAAATTTCAAATTTTCCATTTCATGTGCATTTTCACCCTTTTGGCCTTTGGGCGGTCAAATTTTGCATCGGTGGTATTTTTAAGCCGTGGACCATTGTAGCACCTCCAATTAGGTAAGTTACGTCTGCGTGCAAGATCGTTTTAAGGAAAAACCCTTTCCTTTGTGATTTGAGCCTCCTATGGAATCATTTTTCATTTTTCTTGCATAATCTGATTTTAGGGCATTCTGGGGTCTTCTTTCGGGAAATAAATTCCGGTCTTGACATAGTCACTTAGAAAACGTGATTTTAGGGGGGGTTTATTCTTTGTGTTTTTCCAGAAAATGTCGTTTTGGTACCGGAAATCCCTCATGAAGTTTCAGCTTCCAGTTTCATTTTAGCAGCTTTTTAGCTCTCTTGACCAGATTTCTTGGGTGGGCGTTTTGGCCATTTTTTAGCTAGTTTTTTTCGTTTTCTCTTGCTACTTTGGGTAGAAAATTTGATTTCGGGTGGAGTTTCTTTTTCATGTTTTTCCAGAAAAATTCATCTTTTAGCCCGTTTCTGCTCTCGGATCCTATAGCTGCTTTTTGCCTCTTGTCCAGTTCTGATCTAGGGGCATTTTGGAGATTTCACAGTGAATTTTTTTCATTTCCGTTCGAGTTTTCGGGTAGAAAACTCAATTTTAGGGGGGGTTTCTTTTTCGTGTTTTTCCATAAAAACTCGTTTTGACCTTCGTTTCAAGCCTTAGTTCTGGACACTCAATTTTTTCTTCTTGTTGTCATCATGTGCATGCCATTAGGCACCGGCATGGGCGCCGGTGGGCTCGTGCATAGGCGCCGGGCACGCCATGGCCTTCGTCGGGCTGCCACAACGTCTCAACTTCAAACCCTCGTTTCTCCCTCGTCCGGACTCCAAATCGAGTGAACTCTTTTTTGAACTTGACTAATTTTTTGCTGTCTTTCCAACAGTGTGGTCAGTTGCACCTGGATCTTCCTAGATAATTACCAGTTTACCCTTTTTGCCTTAAGTGCTCGTTTTTCTTCGTCTTGCCGTTTCTCTTTCGTTCGGACTCCGAATCATGTGATTCTTGAGTCCTTCTTGATTAATTTTTTGTTGTCTTCCCAGCAGTGTGCTCAGTGGCACCCGAATTTATATTTTTTCAGAAATAACCATTTTGGCCTTAGGGCTATTTTTGTCCGATTTTCTTGTAATTCGCTTTTGCTACTTTCTTTTGAGTTCCGTGACTTCACGGGAAGTCATGGATGTGTCTTAGAAATAATATACATTCTAGGGACGTCATTTTCATGTAAAATGACGCCCTTAGGGGCTTATTTGTCATATTTTCGATCTTTTATTTCCGCATCAGTTCTCATTGAGTTCCACGACCTCATGTAAGGTCACTTTAACTTTTTAGAGTGTTGTTTTTTTTTTTTTTTTTTTTTGCTTTCGCATTTTGGATCTGTTATCGGATCATCCTATCGGTTCATCACTGACGCACTGGCCTAAAAACCAGGGCCATCACAGTTCATGAGTAGGCCAACTCGGAGGAGGGGTTTCGTCAATCACATGCATCCTTCACGGATTCTCAAATGGTTGAGCGGGAAGCTTACCTTTATCCTTTTGAAGTAATTGGTTCATAGAATTAGCTATTTGTCCCACTTGATTCTTAAGTTTAGCTATGGACTGAGTATGAGAATGAACCATTTGGAGAGTGGGCTGCAAAGATGTTAAGAGTTGCTTGTTGGAATCCATCATTTGCTTTTTTAAGGATTCCGTCATTTGCTTATTTGCAGCCAGAATCTCATCAGTTGGGAACGCAGGGGGTTGAGTAGAGACATTTGGATTATAAGGTGGACGGTAGCTTGAAGAGGCCTAAAATTGCCTATTTTGAAATTGAGAAGAGGGCTGATTTTGATGCCCTTGATTTTGAAATAGCGAATTCTGTGGGGCTTGTTGCCTCCACGAGAAATTCGGATGATCCCTCCATCCTAGATTGTAAGTATTGAAATATGGATTATTTCCAGGCCTTGAAAAAGTGGGATTTGCTTGTTCTTGATTGGGGCTAGGAAATTGCTCCGGTGTGGGGCAATCTTCCGAGAGATGAATGGGCCAATACATATGCACATACTGCATTTGCCGAATTTCGAGACAAAGAGGGGAAGAGATGTGGTGCCTTCATTTGATAGAATTTGTGGGCTATGGCATCCACTTGAGAAGAATCTTCCCTTATTGTTTTTGGTTGGCAAGGATTGGTGTTCTTTGCATTGGTTGAAGTCGGAACCCTACGAGAATTATGTTGTAACGAATTTTCACTCAAATTCTCGAGTAAGGTCCAAGCCTCATCCGCATTCTTAGACATGAACATCCCTCCACATGAAGAGTCAACCATGAGTCTATGTGGTTCGGTTAAACTGTCATAGAAGGCTTGCACCAATTGCCATTTTGGAATTAAGTGGTGAGGACATTTTCTAAGGAGATCTTGTAATATTTCCCAAGTCTTATGGAGTTGGTCCCTATCAATTTGAGAGAAGCTAAGGATGGAGCGCCTCATTTGATTGGTTTTGCTTACCGGATAATATTTCTTAAGAAATTCTTACTGCAGTTGAACCCATGAAAGTGATGGAATTTGCAACAAGAGAGTTCAACCAATACTTTGCCCTATCTTTTAAGGAAAATAGAAAAAGAAGCAAGTGGAGTGCATTCTCAGGGAAACCCCTCATTTTGATGGTAGAGCAAATTTCAAGGAATCATCAAGATGCTTATAGGGATCCTCGTTATCAAAGCTATGGAAGGATGGAAGCATTTGGATTGTGCTAGATTTGATTTCATATTGAGCGGCCTCGATATTTGGCATCACTATGCAAGATGGAGAAGCATAAGTGGTAGGGATGAAGTGGTCCCAAAGAGTCATGGGAACCACATTTGGAATGTTGGCCCTATCATTGTTAATTCCCTTATTCTCCAAATTTTCTTCATTACCGGCCATTGTATTAAATTCAAGTTCAATTCCTCTTATGGTGGCAGATTCCCTAAGGTTTCTTCTAAGAGTCCTTTCGAGTGAATTTATGTCAACTGGCGAGTCTAGTGTTGGTAAAGAAAGTGATCTATGGCCAAACATCAATAACACACAACACAATCAACACAATACATTCATCACCAAAACCTCCACATATGATGTTCCCGCTCTCCTCAATTATCAATCAAGATAGAAAAGTGAATGGCCACGACAAGGACCGATGCTTTGCAATATAGGCAAACAATAAAATAGCCTCGACAAGGGCTCCACAAGCTAAGTATCTCTAAATTATACACATGCAAGATATTCACAACTTTAAAACTAGAACTTCGAAAACTTACCTGAAGTCGTCTAGACTTACAAATTTGCTAGCCTTCACTCAGTAAGCCCTGAGTACCTAGAATCTCACTAGAATACTTGAAGCACAAATTAGTCGAAACCAACAAGAAAATATCCACAATAACACAATATTCACAATCAAACTAAAGGTAATATTTAAAACCTTGATCACAAAACCGTTTGCAATCCTCGGCAACAGCACCAAAAATTGATCGGTTTGAGATTCGATCTATAATAAATCAACCCTTTGCAATAACACAAATCATTGTAAAATAGGGCTATTAAACGGGTAGTTCGAACCACTGGGACTGCTAGTTTATGGCAACCAAGGTCGTTAAATTCACTTTTGATTTGATGAAAGGGGTATAGAGTTGTGTTTAATTTGTCACTAAAATTAAAATTGCATAAAACAATAATTTGCAAGGAATTGAAGAAAGAGATCTAAGTAGAGAGGACTAGGAAAGTGAATCCACTACCTACCCTATAAGTATGCTAATTGAGGTAAACTTAGGGTAAACAACACAAATATGTGGCTATGAAATGCTACAACACAAAATTGCTATATTCCTTCAAGAAATTCATGAAATTAATGGCAAGAATAACTTATCAAAGTTACACATGCTTGAACTACCTAGACTAGTGTGTAGTCTTAAACATGCTTGCTAAGCTAGAGATTATCAAGCCTTTAATCACATGATAAGAGCACACGAAGTCAAGAGTCAAGAATAATCCATCAAAGGAGGTCCTAAGCTATGGAATATCAAGATTCTCATATAACATGCCAAGAAACCCATTTCACAATCTCATTTCCATTGTCACTATGAAAATGCAAGCCATACAATCATGAGAAAATATGATCTAAAACAAGATAATACATTCATTATAATCATTTATAAGAAATTAGATTCATTATATCAAGTGTAACCTTTAGATTGTGAAGTAGTCACATATATATATCATTTTCCCCAAAATAAACCAAAAGCTAGAGCATGCTTACAATGTAGGGCTTCATCACCTCCCTAGAAAAGGAGTTAGTTTACCATAGGAGCAATGGAGGAAGGAGAAAAGGTGATCTTCAACTCCATTTTCGCACCTAGAGCTTCATGATCCACAAACCCTCTCACTTTGCAATATTTCTCTCTCTAAAACTTGTAAAAATGTGAGATGATCCTATATAATGTAACCACCCTCTATTATATCCACCTTAGCCTTTTATCTACTCCCAATTTGTGTACCTAAAGCCCCAAGACCATTGCAGGGCAATCCCTTAATTCAGGGGATAACAGTTGGTGAAGAAAAGGGGAACCCATGCTTCCTTGTCCGCAGAGTGGCAGGCGCCCGCAGGCGCATGGGGGACGCCCGAGGATGCATAAAGATTCTGGTCACTTTGGCGGGCCCCCGCGGGTCTGCGGCGGTGCCCACAGGATTAACGAGCCAACTGGATGGTTTGGCGGGCGCTCGCGGGAGCTTGGCTTCAATGCTTTCACCCCTCCCTTGAACCACTTTGGATCAGTCCATTGACATGGTCTTCATCCCGAGCACTACGCCACAAAACTCACACGCATAATGACTCAAGAAGCTTGGTCCAAATGACGGTCCCCAGCAACGGCCTACTTTGATTCTTCAAGAGTTCATCAAAACCGTTCTTTTAACCAATTTCGAGGGAACCAACTGGAAAGAATACGGAAATAAACAAATAAAGCTAAACAATACATTATAATTAACTAATGGACTTAACTAATGCAAATAAGGGCGCTTGAATATGTAATATTTGGCACTTATCAGTATTGAAGATATATTCAATCTTGCTCTTAAAATGGCTCTAAATCCTTATATAGGAGGCTCAAGTGTCACACCCAATGGTCTGGATTTGTGCACTAGGGTCCTTGCAATTATTGCACCATGAGCCAACTTTTAACGAGCTGGACTTTGTTTTAATTTGGACTTGGGGAGGTTCGATCGAACGAACATTGGTGAGATCCATCGAATGCTGCAGAGATCGATTATCCTTGGCAGCGCCTTTTTGAATAAAGATAAATCTCTAAGATATTTTAGGAAAGAGACAAGAGTGGTAGGTGGGGTGGTAGATATGGATAAGATTGAATAATTTTGATTGATCGAAGATAAGTTGGATCGATCGAACATGGTGGAATCTTTTGGATAAGGACAAAGGCTTGGATCCATCTTGAAGTGTCTAAATCAATGTTGCTCTGATCGATCAAAGGAATGTTGAGATCGATCGAACTTGCTGATTTTCCTAACTTTACTTCATTTTGCTTCCACTTTGCTCCTTTTTCCATTTAGCTTGAGATAACTTCTTTAATGCTCTTATTTGGCTGAATTAACTTATTTTTGGGATAAGTACCTAAAAAGGGCAATAACATGAAATTAGTCTAAGACGGGAAAATAAGATAGATAAAGGTCCTGGAATACCTAAGCTTAAGGGGTTTAATTGCGCACTTTTCAGCGCTCATCAAAATGTAAACATGTAAACATTGCCATGCTGGTCTCCTATATTGAAATTGAAAGTAAAAGTAAGGGTGGGCTAGAAATGCACCCTCATAACTCACTAAGAAGCCAAAAGAGTACACCACGCAGCTCTCCTACATCAGAAACACTAGCCACTTGATTTTACCTTTGAACTTAACCTCAAGCTCTATTCTTGTTCACCAAATCTGTTGGCAGTTAAATAAACCCATTAGTTACTTTTCAAAGATAATCAACAAATGCTCTAAGAACAATATAAATGCACACATACAGTTTTAAGTCCCTCAATAACTTCACACTATATAAAAATTCAAAAATTCTCTGAAAGATCTTCAATAACACCGTAATAATGCATATGTATGTCACAGAAAGGCTAAAAACCTTTAATCTTTTCTATATAAATTATTATTTTTTCAATAACAAGACCCTATAGGCCTAGAAATACTTTTCCAAGTCTTAGAATGACTAGAAACGAATCTAAAAACTTTGGATGAGTTTTGGATGGTTTAAGAATAATTAATACATTACAATCTACATTTTTCTCCTATGTATAATAAATTTTACTCCTATTATACAAGTATTGGTAAACACAAAACTCGAGTAAAAAATAAGAAAAATTATGTACTATCTTAAAGAATGATATCACATAAATTCTCATTAATAATTACCTTCACATAAAGCTTGCATTTGACTTCATGTACTACCTTAATATCCTCCTCTTTAGTCCTTTTTATAGATGGGCTGCTAGGTCGTTCCCCATCATCTTCTGATAATACAAGAGAATATAAGTAAAGGAAAAATAAATACTCAAGCAAACAACAATCGCCCATTGCAGACAATATTTTCTTATCATTGAAATATTTTAGCTAAGTTTTCTAAAGCAGTTCAAATCTGAATAAGTTCTTAAAACATTCCAGCTTTCAGAATTCTATGAATGTAAGGACAAAGAAATAGTCTTATGAATGTGAGGAAAAAGGAATAGTCTTATAAAATGTGAGGAAAAAGGAATGGTCATTTCACTAAAGCGAAGTAAACTTTTAATGGTCTACATGCCACGAACAAGTATGGAGGACCACCATAAGTTTCACATTGAACTAAAAGCGCAATCCTTTTGTAAAAAGGCACCCTCTCTTTGAAAAAAAAAAAAAGGAATAGCCAGATAATGAAATTAAAGTATAATAAGAGAATTTTTTAAAAAAACCCATAAAATCAAATCTTGTTTTTATTTTCTTTCATCACTTCACAAAGAATTACAATCAATATCTACAAATAGGCAACAAACTAATAACCAAGGTCCAAGAGATTACCACCCTAACAACATAGTAATTCAATAGAAAATATATATATATATATATATATATATATATATATATATATAACTAAATGAAATTAAAATGTTTGTAACAACATTTTTGGTTTAATCGCATAAGCATCACCATAATCATCATCTTAACCTTTATTCTTATTGATAGAGTCAGTCACATTCATTATCTTTTTTATTTTTTCTATTCTTTCCTATTATACACCATGTCTACTCTAATATTTAATTTTTTAAAATCATTTTTAATTAGTTCATCTCATGTAAGTTTTGGTCTGCCTCTTTGTCACTTACCTTCTAGGCAAACAATTCTATCTCTTCTAATCGATGCATCTTCAAATTTACGTTATATATGACCACGTCTCCTCCAATATTAAAGTTGTTTGAATCAATGTTTTTGGTTTAATCACATCATCATCATGATCATCCTTGACTTTATCCCATACGGATGGGGTCGGTTACATAAATTCTCTTTTTTCCAGTTTTTCCTATTTACACCATATCTACTCTAATATTTAAATTTTCAAATCATTTTTAATTACTATATCTCAAGGAAATTTTGGTATGCTTCTGTCACCTACCTTTTAGGCAAACAATTCTACCTCTTCTAACAGGTGCATCTTTGAAAAATCTATTCGGATTAGGGTTTCTGATTGGAGATTTTGGGGATTGGAGAGCTAATTCGAGAAGGATTCGATCTTTTTCGTTGCTGGTTTGATACGGCTTCAAGATTGGGAACAAAATACAATACACTGATGCTTACTTTCTCTCTCTAAATGAAATCCTAACACCACTCACAAGACAATTTTTTATACAAATTAACCAATATTCGGTATTAACACCACTCACAAGACAAATTTTGGTCACTGTGATGATTAATGCATTATTACCTAGCTTATTGAATTGTTATTAAGCACAATATAACCCCACCGTGCGTAGCATTGAAGTAGACAGAGAGATTGGAGTTTAAGGTAGTATAGACTCTCTCTCGAAGTAAGTAAAAAATGGGCAGAGGCCCATAAGGGCAAGAAGGATTTTAAGAGGAAGAAGAAAGGTGCCAAATTAACCAATATTCAGTATTAATCTATATTTCAAATTTCTTGTCAATCACTACTTATATATATAATATACACACACATATTAGCAGAGAAGTTGATAAAGTTGGGGAGAATAATAAATCATAGCCCTTGATAATAATTAATTAATGTGTGTTTGCTGCAATATATATGATGAACTGTGAACAAACAATAAAAAATGCCTAGAGGCCCATAAGGGCAAGAAGGATTTTAAAGGGCACAATCCAAACCCAATAGACCAACGAGCAGCATTAGGTCGACGGAAAGATTTTTCAACCCCATGTTCATTCAGACAAGCAAGTTCAGTTTCCTGTTATATATTAATTGTGTGATTGCTGCTGCTATATGTATGTTTATTTTATTTTCGGTTTCTTTAATTTAAGATCTGTTAAATCAGTTTACTTTTGTGTATATATATATATATATATTTGCAATTTTTTAGGTTTGGTATCACACACCATTTGTGATCTTCAAACCTATTTAACCCCCTGTGGGTTTAAAGATAGATTAATATGTCAAATTTAGTCATGTTGAATTTCAACCAAATATTATGTGATATTTTATGTAAAATTTGCATATATTTCTTATACACAATCATCTAAATAACCATAATCAATAAAATTAAAATTAAATAAAGATAATACCTTTACTCATGTTGAATTTCAACCAAAATATTATGTGATATTTTATGTAAAATTTGCATATATTTCTTATACAAAATCATCTAAACAATCATAATCAATAAAATTATAATTATATCGACGTGTATGCCCGTAACTTATCATTCCCTAATTTTTCCTGTATCTAAATTGGATTTTGGGTTTGTGTCACAAACCCGAATTTTCTAATAAAATTCTTGAATTATACAAATTCAAATACATCAAAATACACCCAAGATCACAAAAAAAAAAAAAATGCTCTCTTTTATACAAAGTCAATTTCCTAAAAAATAAACAAAAATTCTCCAAATAAATAAAATAAATCCGGCAACGCCGGCTCTTCATCCAAAGCCCGTATCTAGCAATCCCCGTTCATCTTCGGTACCTGAAACTGGAGGGTGGTGAGACAGAAAGTCCCAATAGGAAAACCCATAACAAGAATTTCATGGAGGTTTAACAAAACAGATTCACAAAACATACATATTCGTGTGAGTATATAACAAAATACATATGCATTTAATTAAAACATTTAATAAAAACCATTGAAGCAAAACCACCCCATGCCATTCAAGATATAGAGAACCCTACTCTGAAAAAGAATTTCCTCACTGAATCTGTGACGAACCTGGTTTTATGCCAGCGTGTCCTGTGATAAACCAAAGATTGACCCGATAACGGATCCGATACGTGGAAGCAAAAACAGAAAACAAGACTCTAAGAAGTCAAAGTGACCTTCCATGAGGTCGTGGAACTCAATAAGAACTGATGCGGAAGCAAAAGGTCAAAAATATGACAAACAAGTCCCCAGGGGCAAAATAGTCATTTTACATAGAAATGACGTCCCTAGAGTGTAAATTATTCTCGAGACACATCCATGACTTCCCGTAAAGTCATGGAACTCAAAAGAAAGTAGCGGAAGCGAATTACACGAAAACCGGACAAAAATAGCCTCAAGGGCAAAATAGTCATTTCTGAAAAATATAAAATCGGGTGCTACCGAGCACACCACTAGGAAGAAAACAAAAAATTAATCAAGTTAGACTCAAGAATCACTTGATTTGGAGTCCGGATGGAAGAGAAAAGTCAAAACAAAGTTTTGATGTTGCCGCAGCCGTGAATAGTAACCTGGGGAAAATGCTGAAGTTTGTGTGCCGTTTTGAGGTACTAAACGATATTTTCTGGAAAAACACGAAGAAGAAACCCCCCTTAAAATAATTTTTTCAAGTTGACCATGTCAAAAGAAAATTTTATTTTTGACGTAATCCCCAAAATGCCCCTACAACAGACTTGTTCAAATAGTGCAAATGCGCACAGGAAATCAGATTTTGGCGCGGGGTTTTCGGGTTCGAGATGACATTTTCTGGAAAAATGTTGTGAAGAAACCCCCCCTAAAATCATGTTTTCTATGTTACCATGTCAAGAACGGAATTTATTTTTCAAAAGGAATTCCCAAAATGCCCCTGGATCAGAACTAAACAAGAGGGTTAAAAGTTGCTACAGTGACTGTCTGCAACTGAGAGCAAAAACGGGCTAGAAGATAAATTTTTCTGGAAAAACACAAAGAAAAAACCCTCCTCAAAATGGAGTGCCCGAATTAAAAAAAATGCAACGTAGAATGCCCGAAATGCCCCTCCATGAAATCCGGTCATGGAGGTCCAAAAAGTTGCTAAAAAATACAAAAAGCTGAACTTTGCGATCGATTTCCGGCACCAAGACGACATTTTCTGGAAAAACACGAAAAGAAACCTACCTAAAATCACATTTTCTAAGCGACCATGTGAAGACCGGAATTTATTTCCTGAAGGAAAAACCCTAGAATGCCCGAAAATCAGATTATGCAACAAAAGTGCAAAATGAATCCATAGGAGGCTCATTTCACCAAAGGAAAAGGTTTGCCTGGAAACGACCTTGCACGCAAACGTAACTTACCTATTAGGACGTGCTACAATAGTCCACGGCTTAAAAATACCACCGATGCAAAATTTGACCCCCCAACGGCCAAAAAGGCAAAAATGAACTAGAAATGGGAAATTTGAAAACTAAAATTAGGAAATGGTTTCAAATGACTGTTTGGCCCTTGGCCACACTTCATATATGATAAACGAGACCTAGTGGAGGTGCCGGAACACACTTTACACCACCCGATTTGAAAATGAACCCTTAAAGGCTCGGTTTATACTATTTTAGCCCAAAAATGCAATATGTGAACTAAAATGCAAAAATGAAAACTAAATGGTGTTTGGCCCTTGGCCACACCTCACATATGGCAAATGAATGCTAAAGGATGAATTACATACATAATGCACACACCGGTGCGAAAATGACATATCAAAACCCTAATTTTCATACTTTTCTCATTAAAGGCAAAATTCAACATTCATGAATATTCATGGATTTCAAATAAAGTTTGGCCCTTGGCCACAAATTATATACATAGAATGAATATCAAAAAGTATGCTTAAGCACATAATACAAGTTTTATACAAAAGGCTATAAAATGATATTCCATGCTAACATTTGTATGAAATAGAAACTGAAAAGCTAGAAACCATCCCAACGAACAGCAAGCATCACGAACCATGTCTTCATACCTGATTAAAACCCCCAGTAACTTCGGGGTAAGTAAACAAGTTTACTCATAGAGAATGAGCATGCATCGACTTGATTTCTTTAGAGATTTTTAGGACTAACATGATATATTTCAAAAAGGATCATGCTACCTAACGTCTATGTCAAATATTAGATTCAGAGATCATCCTAAGCTATCATGGAGTATAAGCAACAAGAATCATGATATATATACATATATGAAACAATTTAAGGTTGGAATAATCCAAGAACACGGTAAGAAGGATACTTGAATATAGATTAACATGACTTGCATTATCAATACAATTAACATGATTGGAGCATTGCAATTAACACGATAGGTTAATACACGAAATCAAGAACATGGCATAATATCTATGTTATTAGACAAAGTTGGAACTATTCACATAATACGAAAAGAGTTACACATGACATCAAGGATACTACATAATATCTACGCAATTAAACAAAGATGGGATATTCTATAAAATACGAAAATGAAGATACATGGAGTCAGGAGCAAGGCATAATATCTATGCATTTAAACATGGGTAGAATCTACCATATAACACGAAAAGAGTCTTAAATCTTCAAGGAATACAACACTTGAAATTTAAGGAGTTAAATCACGAATGAAGTATAAAATCAATGCAATGAGACAAGATTGGTGCATTTCACATACACGACAAGTTTAAATCTTCAAGGAATAGCAACTTGAAATTTAAAGGGTGAAATCAACTAATGTGGAAACTTGGATATCGCCCGGATTAAAACTGTACTCTTGAGATCACTTTAAGGCTACTAACCCATGAGTACCTTTCCCCTAGTGCGCACTATAGTGTAGAGGAACATTCCCCCGTACTAGAATCGAGTCCTAGCCATATCAATTCTTGGTTGAAATCCCAAGTCCCAAAATCAACAAGTTATGCAAGTCAAGATTGTATCAAAATATAAGAAATGCATTAACCACATATCATGCACAACCAAGATTTTGGAACACACAAGTCATGCCCTAAGTTCTTAACTATGATGGCATGTGAAATGTCAAGAAATCAATGTGTGCATTTATATAGACCACAACCAAGATAAATAGCACATGGAATCCATCGAAACAAATATACCATAAGTATAAGATACATGATTCAATTGTATACTAAACAACACATGTGTGAATAAACCATTCCAAAACAAATGAGCATGTTCATTAAGCACATTAATGAAACCAAGATACAAGAAGTCTAGATACATGATATCAAGGCATGATTAACTCGAGGGAGACATAAAATGAAATTTAATCTACTTAAGGGATTAAATTATCAAGGTTACATGGCAAGTCCAAATGTTCTACGAACATGTTATGTCAAGAATCATGTCAAGGCCAAGTTCAATGTCAAGTTTCAAGTTCATTTCATACACGACACAACCGTGTGAGTCAAGTTCCATACAAGGGAAATTAATAAATATAAGTTTCAAAACTTATCCGATTATGCTCAAAGTAATACACGTGAAGGAACTTATCAAGAAAATCATGAATACAAGGTTAGAAACTTAATCAAGTGCATAGAACCATTAAATGGATTTTAATTATTTCATTTAATTAAAATCTCTAGATTTTTAAAGTCGTCCAAATGACCTCAATTTAATATATGTTATACAACATGTCACAACTTGATCTAAGAACACGGTACAAGTACATTTCATGCAAGGTACGGCCACGAGTATTAAACTTTAATACTAGAAAAATAATAATTGAAAGGTTTCAATACTTAATCAAATATTCTAGATTTAATATATGTGATACTATATGACATGCATATCTAGAATTTCAAGTCGGAAATCCAACGGGATGAATAGTACACTTGGAGCAATTTAATTAATCAAATTAATTAAATATTACTAGATTTCAAAACTTCTCCGATTACTCTCAAATTAATCTATGTTGAAGAGCATACTAAAGCCTAATATAATATGCTATCACATGTTGATTTAAAGCTAGATAAAGCCACATGATTTAATATTTTATTCAAGATAAATATTAAATAAAATCTTCATTACTTGTCCAAATAATCTAAGATTTAATATATGTCAATCTACATATCAAGGGGTAATATTCTATCATGCCACATGATTAAACAAAGTTATGGACAACCGGAAAAATTAAATCCCTCACAAGAAAAATAAATAATAAAATTTCTAGATTTTGTGATTCAAGCATGTAATCAAGTTGTATAAGCATCACAAGCATGTAATATAGCAAGAAAGTAAATTATAACACCCCCTACCTCAATTTGAGATGGAAATCTCAAATTCCCACCGGAAGAAAAGTGTTCCGAATCCGCCGAAATCAAAGGGTTTTGTCGGGGACAACACAATTTACATGAATACCCAAGAAGCCCCATGAAAATCACAACTTGACCTCAAGCCTAAACTCAAGAAATGGTCAAAAATGAATTCTAATAAGGGGGAAAGGTAGAGCACGACGAAGGGAACAACAAATGCTGAGGCCGAAAGATTTCTACCAAGGAAATCAAGTAGAGGAGAAGAAAGAGTGAAGCAAGCCCCTTAGGCTCCCATGGCTGACGGTCAAGTGGAAGAAGAAGGTTTGAAAATCTGATTTTAAAAATTAGGGCAACCTATTTATAGAAATCTCAAAAAGTACCTTGATAGGGCCCCGCTGGGTCCGGAAAAGTGGATTGTGAGAAAACGGGCTCAAACGGAAAAACTCTGTGAATGAAAAATATTCAAAATAAGAAAATATGAACAATGGAAGAAATGGCATCAAAAACTGAGTCCCGACCAGAAAGTTTTGCCCCGAACAAGTTTGGCGGCAACCGAGTCCAGAAACTCTGAAACTGGAGAAAAACGACCAGAATGGAATTCTAAGAGTCCATAACCCAACGAAATGTGAAAATGAATCCCGTACGAGGATCAAGGCTCTAGACGAGGTATTTTGCAATAACTTTCGTTAATTGCACAATGACCCCTACAAAAAAGGTTAACTGTGAAACTGCCCCAGAATGAAAATATCTTCCAAAAGATATTTTCTTAGATACCCCTAAAATAAAATATCTTCAAAAGATATTTACGAAAAACACCCCAAGAAATGAAAAAGATTATGAAGAATTGTGCATCCATGCCCCTATGGGCACCGGGAGTAACCAGAGTACCTTCTTGCAAAAGTAAAGATATGTATTTTGAGGAAACCACTCAAGATGAAGGCACGTGAAGTCAAAAACCAACTCCGAGCATGAGAAGTGAGGTTGTGCCAACAATGTGACAAATGCGGAAAAGACAGAATAGGGAAAAGGACGAAATAATGCATAGTATCCGAAAAGTGAAAATACAAAAATGACTCGGTCCTCAAAGGAAGTTGTCAATTCACATGAAAGAGTCTCAGAAACCAATTTCGAGCACTCGAGATGACACTAAGCGACCCGAAACAGAGCTCAGAAAAGAAAATTAAACAAAAAAAATTCATTCGTAAAATTTCAGGAAAAAGGAAAGGGAGGCAAATGACCGGGTCGTTATAACCTATCCTCCTTAAAGGAATTTCGTCCCCGAAATTAGGAACATACCAGAGAGAACAGAATAATGACCGAACAAAAGGTTAAATCAAAGGACAGCTCACAACGCACTGAAGGACAAATCCTGAAGTTTCCAGATCAATTAAAGGAACACGAAACACGAACTGAGACAACATCTCATACAAATCGGCACGTTAACTCAACGTTAACCACCGAGAGAATCCCAAGACAACGAAACGTCAAAACGCGGTGAAAGAAGAAAGTGGCAAGGTAGTACGAACAGCAACCAGAACCCGCCCACACTTACTCGTCAGTAAGGTAGCATGACAGTATAAGGCACTAGTTCATAACGTGCCCCAGAAGGGAACTTTTTGATACAAATGACATTAATGTCAGAAATGCTCATTACCAAAAGCACTGCGGGAACCAGGCACCTGCGAGAGTTGGGGTAGCTAATCCCAAAACTCTGATAACAATGACACTGGCACCATTACGCTTAAGGCCTTAGATCTAGAAGCCATGAAGGAAAACGAAATGAAACGATGCCTCTCTGGCCCACGTCTCACTCCACCAGACAAGAATTGCGATTCTACACTCACATGAGCCTTACTCACATCGACTATCAGAACAGACAAGAAGGTTCCGTACATGGGTCCATACGGAACGAATTTATCCTATCCAAGGAAGAAACTCATGAAACAAGAATGCATCCAAGGGATACGACAGATCCTAAGAGACACTGTCAAAACCAGACATAAAAGTAAACAGCTAGCATGCATCATAGCAATGGACTATCTACTCAAGGTGCCATATAAGCAAACATGTCAAACAAAGATGCTTTTAAACACATAAGCATATAAGTACAGAAAATATGTCATTACACCGAGCATGTTATCAAACGAAGCACGTAAACATGTTATAATACCAAAACATGTTATCATAGGCATATAAATAAATCAAGGTACACCAACAAAAGCATGATATGCACCCAAAACCCGTCGTCCTACGGTTTTCGAACCTAGGAGCTCTGATACCACCTGTGATGACCCTGGTTTTTAGGCCAGCGTGTCCTGTGATGAACCGAAGATTGACCCGATAACGGATCCGATACGCGAAAGCGAAAACAAAAAACAAGACTCTAAGAAGTCAAAGTGACCTTCCATGAGGTCGTGGAACTCAATGAGAACTGATGCGGAAGCAAAAGGTCAAAAATATGACAAAAAAGCCCCCGAGGGCAAAATAGTCATTTTACATAGAAATGACGTCCCTAGAGTGTAAATTATTCTCGAGACACATTCATGACTTGTCGTGAACTCAAAAGAAAGTAACGGAAACGAATTACACGAAAACTGGACAAAAATAGCCTCAAGGGCAAAATGGTCATTTCTGAAAAAATATAAAATCGGGTACTACCGAGCACACCGCTGGGAAGACAGCGAAAAATTAATCAAGTTAGACTCAAGAATCACTTGATTCGGAGTCCGGACGGACGAGAAAAGTCAAAACAAAGTTTTGACGTCGCCGCGGCCGTGAATAGTAACCTGGGGAAAATGCTAAAGTCGTGTGCCGTTTTGAGGTACTAAACGATATTTTCTGGAAAAACACGAAGAAGAAACCCCCCTTAAAATAATTTTTCCAAGCTGACCATGTCATAAGAAAATTTTATTTTTGACGTGAAATTTCCAAAATGCCCCTACAACAGACTTTTTCAAATAGTGCAAATGTACACAAGAAATCAGATTTTGGCGCGGGGTTTTTGGGTTCGAGATGACATTTTCTGGAAAAATGTTGTTAAGAAACCCCCCCTAAAATCACGTTTTTTATATGATCATGTCAAGAACGGAATTTATTTTTCAAAGAAAATTCCCGAAATGCCCCTAGATCAGAATTGAACAAGAGGGTTAAAAGTTGCTACAGTGACTGTCTGCAACTGAGAACAAAAAAGGGCTAGAAAATGAATTTTTCTGGAAAAAACACAAAGAAGAAACCCCCCTCAAAATTGAGTTTTCTATGTGACTCGTGAGATAATTCAAAAAAAATACAATGTAGAATACCCGAAATGCCCTTCCATGAAATCTGGTCATGGAGGTCCAAAAAGCTGCTAAAAAAACAGAAAGCTGAACTTTACGATCGATTTCCGGCACCAAGACGACATTTTATGGAAAAGCATGAAAAAGAAACCCCCCCTAAAATAACGTTTTCTAAGCGACCATCTAAAGACTGGAATTTATTTCCTGAAGGAAAACCCCAGAATGCCCTAAAATTAGATTATGCAACAAAAGTACAAAATGAATCCATAGGAGGCTCATTTCACCAAAGGAGAAGATTTGCCCGGAAACGACCATGTAAGCAAATGTAACTTACCTATTAGGACGTACTACAATAGTCCATGGCTTAAAAATACCACCGATGCAAAATTTGACCCCATAACGGCCAAAAAGGCAAAAATGAACTAGAAATGGGAAATTTGAAAACTAAAATTAGGAAATGGTTTCAAATGACCGTTTGGCCCATGGCCACACTTCATACAAGATAAATGAGACCTAGTGGAGGTACCGGAACACACTTTACACCACTCGATATGAAAATGAACCCTTAAAGGCTTGGTTTCTACTATTTTTGCCCAAAAATGCAATATGTGAACTAAAACGCAAAAATGAAAACTAAATGGTGTTTGGCTCTTGGCCACACCTCACATATGGCAAATGAATGTTAAAGGATGAATTGCATACACAATGCACACACCGGTGCGAAAATGACATATCAAAACCCTAATTTTCATACTTTTCTCATTAAAGGCAAAATTCAATATTCATGAATTTCAAATAAAGTTTGGCCCTTGGCCACAAATTATATACATAGAATGAATATCAAAAAGTGTGCTTAAGCACAAAATACAAGTTTTATACAAAAGGCTATAAAATGATATTCCATGCTAACATTTGCATAAAATAGAAACTGAAAAGCTAGAAACCATCCCAAAGAACAGCAAGCATCACGAACCATGTCTTCATACCTGATCAAAACCCCCAGCAACTTCGAGGTGAGTAAACAAGTTTACTCGTAGAGAATGAGCATGCATCGACTCAATTTCTTTAGAGATTTTTAGGACTAACATGATATATTTCAAAAAGGATCATGCTACCTAACGTTTATGTCAAAGATTAGACTCAGGTCTCATCCTAAGCTATCATGGAGTATAAACAACAAGAATCATGATATATATACATATATGAAACAAATCAAGGTTGGAATAATCCAAGAACACGATAAGAAGGATACTTGAATATAGATTAACATGAATTGCATTATCAATACAATTAACATGATTGGAGCATTCCAATTAATACGATAGGGTTAATATACGAAATCAAGAACATGGCATAATATCTATGTTATTAGACAAAGTTGAAATCATTCACATAACACGAAAAGAGCTACACATGACATCAAGGATAATGCATAATATCTACGCAATTAAACAAAGATGGGATATTCCATTGAATATGGAAAGGAAGATACGTGGAGTCAGGAGCAAGGCATAATCTCTATGCATTTAAACATGGGTAGAATCTATCACATAACACAAAAGAGTCTTAAATCTTCAAGGAATACAACACTTGAAATTTAAGGAGTTAAATCACGAATGAAGCATAAAATCAATGCAATGAGACAAGATTGGTGCATTTCACATACACAACAAGTTTAAATCTTTAAGGAATAACAACTTGAAATTTAAAGAGTGAAATCAACCAATGTGGAAACTTGGATGTCGCCCAGATTAAAACCGTACTCTTGAGATCACTTTAGGGCTACTAACCCATGGGTAACTTTCCCCTAGTGCGCACTATAGTGTAGAGGGACATTCCCCTATACTAGAACCGAGTCCTAGCCATGTCAATTCTTGATTAATATCCCAAGTCCCAAAATCAACAAGTTGTGCAAGTCAAGATTGTATCAAAATACAAGAAATGCATTAACCACATATCATGCACAACCAAGATTTTGGAACACACAAGTCATTCCCTAAGTTCTTAACTATGATGGCATTTGAAATGTTAAGAAATCAATGTGTGCATTTATATAGACCACAACCAAGATAAATAGCACATGGAATCCATCGAAACAAATATACCATAAGTATAAGATACATGATTCAATTGTATACTAAACAACACATGTGTGAATAAACCATTCCGAAACAAATGAGCATGTTCATTAAGCACATTAATGAAACCAAGATACAAGAAGTCTAGATACATGATATCAAGGCATGATTAACTCGAGGGAGACATAAAATGAAATTTAATCTACTTAAGGGATTAAATTATCAAGGTTACATGGCAAGTCCAAATGTTCTACGAACAGGTTATGTCAAGAATCATGTCAAGGCTAAGTTCAATGTCAAGTTTCAAGTTCATTTCATACACGACACAACCATGTGAGTCAAGTTCCATACAAGATAAATTAATAAATGTAAGTTTCAAAACTTATCCGATTATGCTCACACGTGAAGGAACTTATCAAGAAAATCATGAATACAAGGTTAGAAACTTAATCAAGTGCATAGAACCATTAAATGGATTTTAATTATTTCATTTAATTAAAATCTCTAGATTTTGAAAGTCATCCAAATGACCTCAATTTAATATATGTTATACAACATGTCACAACTTGATTTAAGAACACGGTACAAGTACATTTCATGCAAGGTACGGCCACGAGTATTAAATCTTAGTACTAGAAAAATAATAATTGAATGGTTTCAATACCTAATCAAATATTCTAGATTTAATATATGTGAAACTATATGACATACATATCAAGAATTTCAAGTCGAAAATACAATGGATGAATAGTACACTTGGAGCAATTTAATTAATCGAATTAAGTAAATATTACTAGATTTCAAAACTGTGACGGACCAAGTTTTGTAAACCCGGTGCGTCAGTGATGACCAAAAGATGACCCGATAACGGATCCGAAATGCGGAAGCGAAAGGTGAAACAACGGTCTCTAATGATACAATGCATCTCTAAGACACCGATGTGACCCTCAATGAGGTCATGGAACCCAAAGGAAAACAAATGCGGAAGTGTCATTTCAAAAACGGACAAAAGGAACCTAGGGGCAAAATGGTCATTTTACAAAAAAATGGATTCAAGTGCTATCGAGCACACCACTGGGAAGACAATAAAAAACTAATCATGATGGACTCAAGAATTTCATTATTCGGATTCTGGACGAAGGAGAAACGACAAAACAAAGAAAAATGAGCAATAAAGCTAAAAGGGTAAACTGGTAATTATCCAAAAATACCTGGATGCAACCGAGCATACCGTTGGATAGAAAATGAAAAATTAATCAATTTAAAAAAAAAATTCACTTGATTTGGAGTCCGGATGAGGGAGAAGGGTCAAAAACAAAATCGACGTCGCGGCAACTCGACGAAGGCCGTGACAGCTACAGTGCCGTCAACCCACTACTGCTGCAACTGAGAGTAAAAACGAGCATCTAAACGGCCTTTTCTGGAAAAACTCAAAGTAGAAACCCCCCCTAAAATCAATTTTCCTACCCCGATAGCGGACGAAAACAAAAAAACTGTATTGTAAAATGTCCAAAATACTCTCAAGAAAATCAGGTTCGGAAGGTCAAAAATTGTTCCAAGCTACTGCCCAAAGAAAAAAATTGTTCCAAGCTACTGCCTAAATTGAAAATGCAATCTTAAAATACACCCAAAAGACCCCCGGAAGTTTCGGATCAGTCGTCACACTTTTCAAAAAAAAGTTGATGAATAGTACCAAGTACATTTGCACTAAAGTCGGCAAAAACCTGGCAGTAATGATTTTTTAGAAAAACATAGATTTTTGAGGGTCAAGATGGCATTTTATGGAAAAACACAAAGAAGAAACCCCCTTCAAAATTGAGTTTTCTACGTGACTCATTAGGAAAAATGAAAAAAATGTATTTTGAAATACCCAAAATGCCCCTAGAACAGAATAGGGTAAAACTCCCTAAAAATGCTACTTAGAGTCTTTGTTTCATCAAGGATGATGTTGTTTGCCAAAGTGAGCATGCAAGCATATGTAATGTGATAAAATAGATGTTTTGCAATGACCTATGGCCTCATGGCATGTCATATGCAAAATAGAACCCTTCAATGCATTAATCCACATATCTTCCATAGGCAACAATGAAGTTCAAAGTTAGCATACATTTCACATAAGTGTCTTTGGCCCTTGGCCTCATTACAACCAAATTCTAAGAGTGTCAAAAGGTGCACTTAAGTGCACATTACATAACTTAGATAATAAGTACAAGTTTTATCAAAGTAAGCAAAAGTAGGACAAGATATACTAACATATGCACATTCTATGTCATCAAAATTACTTCAAGAACTCTAGTAAGTCTAAGAATGCTGTGCCTCCCACACTAAGGCTTCTTTACCTGCAAAACACCCATTAACTTAGGGGTGAGTAAACAAGTTTACTCGTAGGGAATGCATGGGTTTATCTTTGTACCAAGTTACAATCCAATACCATTTAATTCATGCTATCAAGTGACAATAGAACTTTCAACATAACACAATGAGATGTAATTTCACAAAGTTAACAACTTGAAATTTAAATGCGAAATCAAACCAAAGTGGATACTTGGACGTCATGCCGGATCAAACCGACAATGTGGTTACTTTAGGGTTACTAGCTCATGGGTAACCTCCCTATGTGCGCACTAGACTATATAGAGGGACAATCCCCCATACTAGAACCAAGTCCTAGCCGTAGCCAAACAACGACATCCCCAAGTTTCCAAAATTAACAAATTGTGTAACAACGTATATATATTAACATATCAACTCTTTACCAAGTACAATCCAATTTTGGAAACTTATACAATACATGCTCAAAGTCTACAACTACTATGGCATGAAAGATGTCAAATACAAAGTGTGCAATTCCTTACACATGGCAACAATATATTCAATAAGGAAAAACATATTCTCATGAATATAAAAGTAACAACTATGTTATCCAATGCTCAAAAATAATCAAGTGAACATACACCAAATCCAAATCCATGATTTAAATATAAAAACAACTTCCAAAATGCAATTAAATCCATGGAGTAATAAAATAGAATTTAATTAAACATAAATAGTTAAATTCTCTAAATTCCAAGTTAACCCCAAATAACCTCAATTTAAGATATATATTGAAGGACATGTCATGGTCATCACATATATAACATCAAATGACAATTTAAGGGATTAAAATACTTAAAACAAAATTAATCAAACTAATTAATTAATTCCCTCTAGATTTTTAAACAATTCCAAATGCCCTCAATTTAATCTATGTTAGAGAACATGCCAAGGCCTATCCAAATATCACATTACATCATGATTTCATGTTTGCTATCACCATGTGAATTAAACTTTCACAAAAGATAAATATTAAATAAATTTTGCAATTCTTATCCAAATGCCCCAAATTTAATATATGTTGTAGTACATGTTATGGTTATTATATAAATCACTTCAAAACTTGATGTAAGTCATAGGAGCATATAAATAAAAATTAATTAAATTAATTCATTAATCCCTCTAGATTTTAAAACAACTCTAAATGACCTCAAATTAACATAAGTTATGAATCAAGCCATGGTCATGTTATTTATCAAGTCTAAAGTGAATTACATACAAGTTACAATTAGTCATTTATTTCTCATTTTAATACAAGACAAATATATAACTTAGATATCACTATAGGAACAAATAAAATCACTTGGACCCCCTACCTCAATAGAGAATTGAATCTCTATAATCCAAGCAACCAAGCTCAAAATAGAAAACAAGTTTAGGGTTAATAAAGAGAGGAGTGAGAGGAAGCTTTTGTCTTCCAAGGTTTTATGTCTAAGGTGAGTGGAAAGAGGCCAAAATAAAGAAGAAATCTATTAACCAAGCTTTTCTCCAATGGTGGCTAGGTTATGGTTCTTGAAGACAAATGAAAATGAAAATGATAAAGTGTAAAATGGTGAGTGGAAGGGCTAGAAATCCTCCACTCACTATGTGCTCTTACACTACCTCTCACACACACACAATGCAAGACTAAATGGTGAACCTACACTTGTCATGAATCTATGGTTCATTCCTAGGCTTAATCTCAAGCCTACACTTGTCACCATCCTATGTAAACTTCCAAGACTTAATATTGAACCTACATTTGTCAACAATCCATGCCAACAAGTGTACCAATCCTAGGCCAACAAGTGGGTGAATCTCCACCCTCCACATGTCATCATCCAAGGCATCAAAGTGTTTCCACACAAATGTCAACAAGTGGACCAATGAGAGTGTGACACTTGTCACACTTTCCGGAAATTGCAAACAAGTCCTTTTTGAAAATATCTTTCAAATTAAATTGCAAAATGGTCCCTAAGACGAAAAATAATTACTTTACTTAATTAACCAAAAACCCCTCAAGTTATGGATAATTACAAAAAGTCTTGTTTTCATGGCTTTACAAAGAAAGTAAGCATTTAATATGCATTTCTACAAAAATAAAAATATAGATGTCATGGAATTTAATTATCATGGATGTATGCAAAACTGGAATCAAATGCAAACACAAAAAATGAGGTTATGCAAGTAAAAGTGAAAAACGAGAAGATGACGAAATAAGGAAAAGACGAAAAAATGAATAGTGTCAAAAAAATAAAAAAATGTGGAAATGACTCGGTCCTCAAAGGAAGTTGTCAATCCAAAAGAAAGAGCCTCAGAAACCATTTCCGAGCACTCGAGACGACACTAAGAGGCGGGAAATCGAACCCGAAAAGGAAAAGACAATGAAAAAAATTTATCCGCAAAATTTAAAGAAAGGGAAAGAAATGAAAATGACCGGGTTATTACAAAAACTTCTCCGATTACTCTCAAATTAATCTATGTTGAAGAGCATGCTAAAGCCTAATATAATATGCTATCACACGTTGATTTAAAGTTAGATAAGGCTACATGATTTAATATTTTATTCAAGATAAATATTAAATAAAATTTTCATTACTTGTCCAAATAATCTAGAATTAATATATGTCAATCTACATATCAAGGGGTAATATTCTATCATGCCACATGATTAAACAAAGCTATGGACAACCGGGAAAATTAAATCCTTCACAAGAAAAATAAATAATAAAATCTCTAGATTTTGTGATTCAAGCATGTAATCAAGTTGTATAAGCATCACAAGCATGTAATATAGCAAGAAAGTAAATTATAACACCCCCTACCTCAATTTGAGATGGAAATCTCAAATCCCCACCGGAAGAAAAGTGTTCCGAATCCGCCGAAATCGAAGGGTTTTATCGGGGACAACATGATCTACATGAATACCCAAGAAGCCTCATGAAAATCACAACTTAACCTCAAGCCCAAACTCAAGAAATGGTCAGAAATGAATTCTAATAAGGGGGAAAGGTAAAGCACGACGAGGGGAACAACAAATGCTAAGGCCGGAGGATTTCTACCAAGGAAATCAGGTGGAGGAGAAGAAAGAGTGAAGGCAGCCCCTTGGGCTCCCATGGCTATCGACCAAGAGGAAGAAGAAGGTCTAAAAATATGATTTTAAAAATTAGGGCAACCTATTTATAGAAATCTCAAAAAGTACCCCGAAAGGGCCGGGTCCGGAAAAGTGGATTTTGAGCAAACGCGCTCAAACGGCAAAACTCCATGAACAAAAAAGATTCAAAATAAGAAAATATGAACAACAAAAGAAACGGTGTTGAAAATTAAGTCCCAAACAAAAAGTTATGCCTCGAACAAGTTCAGGGGCAACCGGGTCCAAAAACTCTGAAACTGGAGAAAAACGACCAGAACGGAATTCTAAGAGTCCACAACCTGAGGAAATGTGAAAATGAATCCCGTACGAGGATCCAGGCTCCAGACGAGGTATTTTGCAATAACGTTTGTTGATTGCACAATGACCCCTACAAAAAGGGTTAACTGCGAAACTGCCCTAGAATGAAAATATCTTCCAAAAGATATTTTCTTAGATACCATGAATTAAAATATCTTCAAAAGATATTTACGAAAAATACCCCAAGAAATGAAAAAGATTCTGAAGAATTATGCATCCACGCTCCTTTGGGCACCAGGAGCAACCAGAGTACCTTTTTGCAAAAGTAAAAATACGTATTTCGAGGAAACCACTCAAGATGAAGGCACGTGAAGTCAAAAACCAACTCCGAGCATGAGAAGTGAGGTTGTGCCAACAATGTGACAAATGGGAAAAAGACAGAATAGGAAAAAGGATGAAATAGTGCATAGTGTCTGAAAAGTGAAAATGCGAAAATGACTCGGTCCTCAAAGGAAGTTGTCAATTCACATGAAAGAGTCTCAGAAACCAATTCCGAGCACTCGAGATGAAACTAAGCGACACGAAACTGAGCTCAGAAAAGAAAATTAAATGAAAAAAATTCATTCGTAAAATTTTAGGAAAAAGGAAAGGGAGGCAAATGACCGGGTCGTTACAGAATCACCATGTCACCAAAGCTTCCGGCTGCCTCTGCAACTCTCGGCCCCTTGTCTGTGTTCTCAAACTCACACTCTAATTTTTTCTCTTACTTCCCTTCTCTGTCTTTGTATTTTATCAGTGCACAAAACACTCATATATATAAGGCAATCCACCGACTACAAAGAAAAGTGTTACGCCCCTAGACCGTGGTCCGGATTGTGAACACAACACACAAATAATCACAGTCTCAAAATTAATAAATATCCTTGTAACCTGTCTCAACCACGCATCCACCTATCTATTTCCCTTTATAAAATCAAGACTGAAAATAAATAGATAAGATGCCAATATTAAAACTTTAAAGTTTTAAAGTCTGAAAGAACATTTATTACATGCCAGGAAAATTCTAAAGAAATATAAGACAAAACATAGTCTATTATGTGGAACAAAACACTACAACACTAGCCCCGACTCTGTCTACAGCTGAGGAGGAACACCCTCCATACCATCCGTGCCATGACCTGAAAAGATATGTATAAAATAGGAATGAGCAACCACAGCTCAGCAGGAATTACTTAAAGCACACTCCTTAATACCTCCGTGAATCCAAACCAAGGACGGATATAAGATAAAGGGATCATACAAGCTCAGGGGAAAGCAACATATCATATGAGATAATAAAATGAAGTGCCATGTAATGCCAATGCCAATGCCAATGCTAATGCCACTGACACCTCTCACTTCCCAAAGTCCCATTTTCATCACAAAAAGTTAATGTAATCTGGCCAGAGCTACTCCCTGTACCACGAGAAGAGAATTGATAATCTATCCCTGATCCAAGGTAACTCCTTGCAATCATTTGGGGCCTAGTGACACAATTACACATAGGCAACTCCTACGTCTTCTCTAGATTTCCATTAACTGCACAAACAAGGTAACTCCTTGTCCGGTTTTAAAATCTTTGATTTAATTCCCTTTTTCTTTTCTAAACTCACGGATACAAGGCACCTCCCTGTTATTCGGTTTTCAAAACCATTTAATAAAACATTTGCACTTTCCTTCTCATTCCAACATCACCCCCATGCTCATGTGAGATGCATGTACATTTGTATAACATGTGTACAAATAATGAAGTAAATATAGAAATCTCAACTCATATACAATATCATGGTATTGCATTTTAATCCACACACAAGCATGGTAAATTAACAGGCTAAGTAACCCATGGTTGTATAACATAAGAAGCATGCTTTCTAACTCACATTTACCGTATAACAATGTAGACAGTGCTTAATAACATTTAGGAAATCAAGTACAAAACTTCCCATATCATAACAACCAACATTCTAATTTTCAAGTAGCAGCCTATGTTTACGAGGTCATAACTTTTTCTACAGTTATAATCTAGGGCTGAAATTGGTATCATTGGAAAGCTTGTTTCAAGTTAGTCAATTTAGACTCAAAAATCGCTCAATTTGGATTTAAAATGAGGAAGTTGTGGTCAGTTGAAGTTCAGGTCGCTGTGCAGGAAATTCTGCAGATTACAGCGCAAAACTGGCATCCTATGTTTACAAGATCATAACTTTTTTCACAGTTAGAATCTAAGGCTGAAATTGGTATTTTTGGAAAGCTTGTTTCGGGCTAGTCAATTTAGACTCAAAAATCATTCAATTTGGATTTAAAATGAGGGGGTTGTGGTCAGTTGAAGTTCAGGTTGCTGTGTAGGAAATTCTGCAGATTACAGCGCAAAACTGGTAGCCTATGTTTACAAGATCATAACTTTTTGTACAGTTGGAATCTAAGGCTGAATTTGGTATCATTGGAAAACTTGTTTCGAGCTAGTCAATTTAGACTCAAAAATCGCTCAATTTGGACTTAAAACAAGGACGTTATGATCCTTTGAAGTTCAGGTTGCTGTGATTCCAGAATTGCGAAAAACAAGTAGCTGCCTATGTTTTAAGCACAAAACACATAGAATTGATTCCTTAAAGGTAAAGGGTGTGAGAGTTAAGTAATCCTACCTCAAAGAAGCTTGAAACTCAGCAACAATCACAACTTAAAGTAACTCAAATGATGGATCAAAGCCTTCCAAGGTAGAAAATGAAGAACACTTCCTTCTTTGTTTGCAACCAAAACCCTCTTCTTTTAACACCACTTTCCAAACCCAGCAACAAAAGAAATGGACTCATGTTTGATATCAAAAGAACCCTCACTATCTAAGGAACATTTTTCCTTCACAAAGCCCCATCAAAATCCCAACACAAAGCTTCCAAAATTTAGTTTAAAAGGTATCACTATGGAAAGGAAATAGAAAGCACGAAAATTGGGTTTTACCAAAATGGTTTCTAAGAACAAAACACTAGGCATACTATATGTTATAAAATGAATGGATATGGTGCAACCACATACACCTACACATGTCATCCCCTCCATGGATTAAAACCAAAATCATAAGAAATGACTCAAAAGTCCTTTTATTTCCTACTAAATACCATTCATGCCATTTACATGATAAAAGTCAAGAATACCCTTTCACAACTAACCAAATGCCAATTATGCTATTTTGCATAGTAAAAGTCTACTTTGCCTTTGATCAAATTATCAAATACCATGTATTCCATTTGTAAAACAAAAAGTCCATAATGCCCTTTATGAAATACTAATTGACAATAACATATAATGATGTTTAATTCGCATTTGCAAAATAATCATATTTTTGACAATAAAAATAAAATGCATGAATGCTAAAATGTTCGAAAAAATAATAAAAATGCAGGCCCTCACAAAAAGAATCAAGAAAACATCATTTTTGGTGGACCCCGCCACCCACTTCTTTCTCCCTTATCATTACTTATCTACTTCCTTATCACATATTTATTCCTCTCAATCAAGCAAAAACCCATGTGAAGGAAACCAAAGAAAGAAAAAAATTTAGCCCAAAAAATCTTCAGTGGGCCCGTAAGTACACACCACAATTTTTTCTCTCTTCCCACTTCGGCCACCTGTTCACATTTCCTCCACACCTTCTCTTTCTTATCTCCTACCTTAACACCTTCCAATAAATAATACACACACACACACACAATTATATACAAATGTAACAAAAAAAAACAAACCAACCCATTACACCTGTGGGACCCGTGCCAATGACCAATTCATTATTTCTTTTTCCACTTTTCCTTTCTCTATTCCATTTCAGAAGCAGCTCCATTAGCATTTAGACAAGATATATATTATATATATATAATATATAAATGTAACCAATTTCAAGCCTATTAAATCATCACTAATGTGGATAAATTTTTAATAAAATAAATCAATAATCAACTATAACCACTTAAAAATCATTAAATTAAAATTTAAAAAAATTCGAGTTATCACATTCTCCACCAGTTAAAAAGAATTTCGTCCTCGAAATTTTAATCTAACAGTCTTCGCATACCCGAAAACACTAATAACCACAAAACCAATCCATAAATCCCTACCCCAGGTAATGTGAGATACAGTGATATGGAGGACGTTGTGGTAGCTGCCAGTGCTAGTCACCCGCCCACACACTCCGTAACCATTGTGGTAGCTAGTCGATGCGTCACCCGCCCACTAAAAAAAACAAACAATAACAAACCAGGGTTACCTGCCCAACCACACTAACCAACCATCCTAGTAGCTGCTAGTGAATGCCATCCACCCACACACACCCGACTACGAGTGGTAGCTAACCAGTACTACACACTCGCCCACTCACACCCGTCTACATCATCACTACACTCACACTTCCGGCTGGGTACAAGCTCTGATACCATTTTGTCACGACCCCGAATTTTCTAATAAAATTCTCGAATGATACAAATTCAAATACATCAAAATACACCCAGGATCACAAAAAAAAAAAAAAAAAAAAAAAAAAAATGCTCTCTTTTATACAAAGTCAATTTCCTCAAAAATACACAAAAATTCTCCAAATAAATAAAATAAATCCTGCAACACTGGCTCTTCATCCTAAGCCCATATCTAGCAATACCTGTTCATCTTCAGTACCTAAAACTGAAGGGTGGTGAGATAGAAAGTCCCAGTAAGAAAAACCATAACAAGAATTTTATGGAGGTTTAACAAAATAGCTTCACAAAATATACATATTCATGTGAGTATATAACAAAATACATATGTTGTAATGACCTGATTATTTTATTTCTTTTCTTTTTTCGGTAAATTTCTTTTTCCGTCTTTTCCCTATTTCGTCCTTTAGTCGTTTTTCATTTTTCTTTGCATAACCTCACTTTTTGCCCTCGGATTTCATTTTGGCTTTGCATACATCCATGATATTTAAATTCCATGATATCTACATTTTCATTTTTGTAGAAAAACATGTTAAATGTTTACTTTTCTTGTAAAGGACAAGAATGCATAACTTTTGGTAATTACTTTAAACTTGAGCGGTTTTTGTGTAATTAAATAAAGTAATTATTTTTCATCCTAGGGACCATTTTGCAATTTAATTTGGAAGATATTTTCAAAAAGGACATTTTTGCAATTTTCAAAAAATATGACAAGTGTCACATTCCTAAGGTGCCACTTGTTGATCTTGTGGTGAAACCACTTGGAAGCCTTGTTTGATGACACATGGAGGGTGGAGTTTCACCCATTTGTTGGCCTAGGATAAGAGCACTTATTGGCATAGATGGTTGACAAGTGTAGGCTTGATATTTAATCTTAGAAGCTTACTTAGATTCATGACAATTGTAGGCTTCACAATTGGTCTTGCATTAGTGTGTGTGTGAGAGGTAGTGCAAGAGTACCTAGTGAGTGGAGAATCCCACCATTTTAACTTAGGGTTTTCACTTTTAGTTCATTTTATCTCTTTCCTCTCAAGAACTCTAACTTAGCCACCATTGGAGCAAAGCTTGACTTAGAGCTTTGACTTTATTTTTGATACCCTTCCACTCACCTTAGACCATTAAGCTTGGAATACAAAAGCTTTGCCTCATCTTCCTCTTCATAACCCTAGAAGGAAAACTTGAAATTCCTTTGTTTCCCTTGGATTCAAGAGGAACAATCCTCTTATGAGGTAGGGGTGGTTGTATGTTTATCTTTTTTGGGTTTTATATAAATATTGGAGCCTGATATATATTGATTACATGCCTTTTTTTAAAATTCTTGTAATTACATATAAATAGAGCTTTTATATGTTTGACTTAGGATTTGTGGATTAAAGCATTTATATGACTATTAAATTTTATTGGTAGGTTATTGTTTAATGATTTGCCTAATACTTGTGATTTCATTGAGGGTTTATTATGAATATCTTGAAATTGCACTTATGTTGTTAAGTAAATAGAGATTTCATTGAGAGTCTAGTATGAAAATTTTGTATATAGCACTTATAATTACTTGTAGGTAAATTACTATATTGCATGATTAGTAATTGTGGCCTACATTAATATTAAATTCATATGACATAATGTGTAGTAACATTAGCTTCCCACTTTAGACATGCAACCTTAGGGCATGGTTTGTGTGGTTTTACCCTATTTGTGCTTGGTAGGTAGTATCATGCATTGAGATTATATAAATGTCATGGACTTGTTGATTTTTGGAAGCTTGTAAGGATATGAAATGTTTGATGGCTAGGGTTTGGCTCTAGTACGGAGGGCAAGAATTCTCCTATGTCATAGTGCGCACTAGGTAGTACCTTGGGGGTCGTAATTACCCAAAATAACTTGTATGGTCTCGTGGCCACATGTAATACCCCTAATTCTTAAAAGGATAGTCATGATATTTATCTAATTATTTAAATTGCATTTTTATTTATTTGCTTGTTTATTTGTTTGGTTATTTGAATTTTTAATTGTTAAATGGTTATTTGCTGAATTATTGAATTATTTGTATTTAATGATTTGAATTATTATTTGTATTATTTGAATTAATTATAATATTTGTGCTATTTAAATTATTTAAATTAATTGTTTTACTATCGTGTAACTGTTTAATTATAGGTGTCTTAATTGTTCCATTATAACTGTATAATTATTTAGGGTTTTAGGTTTCACGGATAGGCCGACTAGAATTGTAGCTAGGTTCTATAGTTATACACGGATTAGGGTAATTGTTCTGAGCTTATAAATATACACATTACAGTGGTTTAAGGTTTTAGAAAGGTAAGCATAATTCTGTAAAACAGAGAGACGGTGAGATGCAGAGCAATACAGAGAGGGATGGGAGATGAAGGCTAGGTTTTGATCTAAACTAAGGTTGGACCAAGGAGGAGAAAGGAGAGGTTGTTCATAGGTAAAACCAAGAGCAACAGAGGTGGAACATCAGTCAGGGATTTCGTCGGAAAATTCAGAGACGGTGGATTAGAGTTTCAAGACTGAAACTCAAGGCAAGTCTCTGTTCTATTCTTTCCCATGAACTTGTGTTCTGTGCATACTTAGGTGGACTCCAGGGATTTAGTGAATGCTTCAATAATCTGTTTTGCATGCTTGATATATATTTAATCTCATTTACTAAAACTGTTTTGCAAATTCCTTAAGTTTCTGTTAATTAGTTCATTCATTATATGTGTTTAAGTTTGCTTGTTTGAGAATAGTTATGCATATGGTTGCCTTGTGATTAATCTAGGATATTAAATGAACACTAGAACAAGGATTTAAACACATTCCAAAGGCCTGGAAATCACCGGAGTCAAAGAAGACAAAGGGAAAACGGACAACGGCTGCTAAGGGAGGGAGAGCAGGCTCCCAAAACCCTTAGAGCCGGCTCCCAAAACCCTTAGAGCCGGCTCCCAAAGAAATGGAGCCGGCTTTTGATGCCTTGGAGCCGGCTCTTAAGGTCCTAGAGCTGGCTCTAGGTGATTTAGAGCAGGCTCCAAAGTTTAAGAGAACCTGTTCTTACTTTAAATGGTCCAGTTTTGGTACTTAGGGGCTGTTTGGGCTGAATAGGTTTTTCTCAGTTGGTTTAAACTGTTTTAAATGGTGTATGGGACTGTAATAGACCTATAACAGTATGGGAAAACATTAATTCATAATTGGATTAAGGAATGGAGCGAGATTGATTTAGGGAAAAACCTATAGATGGTACACTGTTGTGGTTAGTTAACTTACGTGCTAGGTTTTGAAACTACTGTTGTATATAATCTTATACTGTTTAATTATGTTTAAACAGAGTTATAAGCATAGTAACCTCTTGAAATCATCTATGCTTGGTTTGAAAAAAATTGGTATATATATTCTGTTAATTGTGTCAGTTTAGGGATTATGTGGAGGATTTAAATGCTGTAACTCATGTTAGCAATTTAAATATTCGGAAGGTGATTTTTAGGTTCTGTCATGAATGCTTAGTTCCTTAATATATGAATTGAACTGTATTTATACATATCCTGGCTAATGGTTGATAAATAACAATTACTGTCTTAACAAGTATGTTATTGTAATGACCCGATCATTTTACGTCCTTTCTTTTTTCAGAAATTATCTTTTTTTGTCTTTTCCTTATTTCGTCCTCGTCTCGTTTTTCACTTTTACTTGCATAACCTCATTTTTTTTGTGCTCGGATTTGATTCCGGTTTTGCATACGTCCATGATATTTAAATTCCATGACATCTACATTTTTACTTTTGAAGAAATGCATATTAAATGTTTACTTTCTTTGTGAAAGTCATGAAAACAAGACTTTTTGTAATTATCTATAACTTGAGGGGTTTTTGGGTAATTAAGTAAATTAATTATTTTTCATCTTAGGGACCATTTTGTAAATTAATTTGGAAGATATTTTCAAAAAGGACCTTTTTGTAATTTTCAAAAAATGCGACAAGTGTCACATTCTTATGGTGCCACTTGTTGATTTTGTGGTGAAACCACTTGGAGGCTTAATCTCATGACACATGGAGGGTGGAGATTCACCCACTTGTTGTCCTAGGATTGGTGCACTTGTTGGCATGGATGGTTGACAAGTGTAGGATTAATATTTAATCTTGGAAGCTTACTTGGATTCATGACAAGTGTAGGACTCACCTTTAGTCTTGCATTAGTGTGTGTGTGAGAGGTAGTGCAAAAGCACCTAGTGAGTGGAGAAGCTCACCAAATTAGCTTAGGGTTCACACATTTTAATTCATTCACCACTTTCCTCTCAAGAACCCTAAGGAAGCCACCATTGGAGAAAAGCTTGACTAGTAGCTTTGACTTCATTTTTAGTGCCCTTTCAGTCACCTTAGAACTTTGAACTTGGAATACTTTAGGTTCCTCCCACTCCCCTCTACAAAACCCTTGTTTGGTTTTTCATTTTTAAGCTTGGTTGCCTTGGATTCAAGAGGAACAATCATCTTGTGAGGTAGGGGGTGTTTTCATTTATCTTCCAAGTGATTTTATTTGTTCCTATAGTGATATCTAAGTTATATGTTTGTCTTGTATTAAAATGAGAAATAAATGATTAATTGTAACTTGAATGTAATTCACTTTAGACTTGATAAATAACATGACCATGGCTTGATTCATAACTTATGTTAATTTGAGGTCATTTAGAGTTGTTTTAAAATCTAGAGGGATTAATAAATTAATTTAATTAATTTTTATTTATATGCTCCTATGACTTAAATCAAGTTTTGAAGTGATTTATATAATAACCATGACATGTACTACAACATATATTAAATTGAGCATGTTTGGATGAGAAGTGGAATCTAGGGAATTTAGTTGTTTTATTTAATTGTTTAAATTATGATTTTAAATTTATATCATACTTAGGAGGCTATGTTCTTGTTGTTGAATGATATTGTTGTAATTAGTGGCAAATTGCATAATGATTTTTCAATATTCTTCATGCCATTTTAGTTGAGAACTTAGGGCATGTATTGTGTTTCCAAAAATTGATTTGTGCATGTTGATGGCTTTACATTGTATATATATATATGTTATGTTGATACATATATGTAATGTGCACAAAATGTTAATTTTGGAAACTTGGGGATGTCGTTGTTATGACTATGGCTAGGGCATGGTTCTAGTACGGGGGAAAGTCCCTCTACAAGTCTAGTGCGCACATAGGGAGGTTACCCATGGGCTAGTAAACCTAAAGTAACCACATTGTCGGTTTGATCCGGCGTGACGTCCAAGTATCCACTTTGGTTTGATTTCGCATTTAAATTCCAAGTTGTTAACTTTGTGAAATTACATCTCATTGTGTTATGTTGAAAGTTCTAGTGTCACTTGATAGCATGAATTAAATGGTATTGGATTGTAACTTGGTACAAAGATAAACCCATGCATTCCCTACGAGTAAACTTATTTACTCACCCCTAAGTTAATGGGTGTTTTGTAGGTAAAGAAGCCTTAGTGTGGGACGCACAGCATTCTTAGACTTATTAGAGTTCTTGAAGTATTTTTGATGACATAGAATATGCATATGTTAGCATATCTTGTCCTACTTTGCTTACTTTGATAAAACTTGTACTTATTGTCTAAGTTACGTAACGTGCACTTAAGTGCACCTTTTGACACTCTTAGAATATGTATATAATGAGGCCAATGGCCAAGGACACATATATGCCATGTATACTACTTTATCTTTATAGTTTGTATGTGGAACTTAAGGGATTTGATCCATTAAAGGGGGCCGTAGGCCATTGTAGCACGTCTATTTCATCATAATACATTTGCGTGCATGCTCACTTGGGCAAAATTCACACCATTTCATGAAATGAACTTCCTTTGGACACTTTTTGACATTTTAATTGTAAATCTGATGTGAGGGCATTTTAGGGATTTTACCTTGACAAATTAATTCCGGTCTTGACATGGTCATGTAGAAAATATGATTTTAGGGGGAGTTTATTCATAACATTTTCCCATAAAATGTCATCTTGACCTTATAAACCGCACTCCAAGTTCATTTGCTGCTAAAAGCATTGTTCCTACAATTTTTGAGGTTCCAGGCCATGCCACTGTCCCATTTGGTGGGCCCCCACAGCCATTTGGCGGGCGCCCACGGCTTACTGCCATGTTTGGTGGGCCCCCGCGGACACTGTTCCTACATTAGACCCTCTTCTTCAATGGGCCATATCTCACTTGTTTTAACTCCGAATTAGTCCGTTCTTGAGTCTAAACTGACCGCGTTGAAATGATCTTTCCAATGGTATCAATTACAGCTTCAGATTCCATTTGTAACTCAAGTTATTCATGTTTTAGTGAAGTAGTGTCAGAATTTGGTTCGAACCAGGATAGGGTTTCCCTTCCTTCAACTTCAGGACTTGATATCTTTGCCACCCGGACTCTGAATTAGGTGATTGTTGAGTCTAAATTCATTAATTTTTTTTTGTCTTTCCAATGGTATGCTTGCTAGCATCCATTTCTCTATGAAATGACCATTTTATCCTTAGGTTTGTTCTTGTCCATTTTTTAAACGGCGCTTCCGCACTTGTTTCCTATGGGTTCCGTGACCTCATTGAGGGTCACCTTGGTGTCTTATAGACATGTAGTATTCCTAGAACCCATTGTTTTACCATTTGCATCCGTATTTCGATTCATTGTTGGATTTACATTCGGATCACCGCTAATGCACTGGGTTGAATATAACTCGGGTCGTTACAGTTGTTTAGAGGATTGTATGCACCGGTATGGGACGGTGGCAGACTAGGGATGGATTATCTAAAATACTAAATCCTACCTAATTTAGAGTGAGTTGGATTAACTATAAAAAGTTAAGTCCTACTTACATGGATGTTTATGCACCGGTATGGGACGGTGGCATAATAGGAATGGCTTAGTTCAGAACATTAAGACCTACCTATTCTAGGGACGGATTAGTTCTAAGACTAAGTCTGACCTAAATGGAAATAAGATGGATTAACTACAAAAGTTAAGTTCTACTTATACTTAGGTGTTAGGTCAATAAACCTTTTGAATGACACACCTAGAAGGGACTTTATATATCTATGTTATGGTGCCATGGTATGAGCTTAAGTCTCAGGACCATGGTTAGGGTGCATATATCGCCTAGGATGGATAGCTAGACAAAGGTGTTGTTCCCTGGTAGGTTTAGGTATACATGACCACATATGTGCGATTTGTATGGTATCTTTACTCAGGCTGAGACAGACCTATTGGACTAGTGAGCGTCCTATAGTGTGTACTTATACATATATGGACTACTTTAGATATTGTTGAGTCTATCTAGGATGTATCTGCGTATCGGGTTTATGTATGGATCATAGTAGAATAGGACTTGCATGTGGGCCTGACCCACTCTTTTATTTTTCAGATGCTCGTCAGTTCCAAGGTTAGAGCTTGATCGTGCAGAGCAGATACGGACTTCCATTCCACCAACTACGTAGGACTGCTTCCTTATTAGCTTCGGATTTTCATTTCAGTTATTTTATTTTACAGTTGGGATTTTTATTAGGGGTCCACTAGATGGATTCCCGAGTTGTTAAGTAATTGGAGGTTTTGGATTAATGGATTTGAATAATTACATTTTAAGGATTTTCAATTAGAATTCTTTTCGACCATTCTTTATTTATTTCTTATTATTTCAACTTGTATTCTGTGTTCATTAAATATTAATTGTTTGATATTTCCCTCGGGTTTGGGCCTGGGCCTGATCAACCCGTGTCTCTGATCCGAGGGGTATCACAGTTGGTATCAGAGCACTCCAGGCTCAACGGAGTATTTGGAAACAGGGGATTTTTATGGAGTGGTTGGTGACACACATATGCAATAGACCTCAGGATATTTTTACCCCGTTAGGCAATACTGCCATTTCTCATGAGAGTGATGGGCCTGTGACATTAGATATTGGTAGAGTCGGATTTCTAGCCAATCTTTTTGTCCTGGACATGCACACTTATGACGTGATACTTGGGATGGATTGGTTGTCTCACTACCATGCCCAAGTTAATTGTTTTGATAGGTCTATTGTATTCACCATACCTAGTCAGGATATGTATGTTGTCGCTTTGCCATGTTCTAATGGGGGCAGCAGCACTTATTTACTCCATGTGGAGGAGGAAACGGAGGAGGAGGTTACTATATCTTTGGATAACATACCAATTGTACAGGATTTCCCGGATGTATTTCAGGAGATTCCATGGTTGCCACCTAGTCTCGAGATCGACTTTGTGATTGACTTAGCTCTAGGCACTATGCTTATTTCTAGGGCACTGTACAGAATGGCACCACTGGAGATGCATAAGTTGAGGGATTAGATTCAGCAGTTACTCAGCCATGGTTTTATTCGTAGGAGTACTTCACCCTGGGGAGCACCAGTTTTGTTTGTGAAGAAAAAGGATGGTTAACTTCATCTGTGTATAGATTACAGGGAGTTAAACAAGGTTACTATTCGTAACAAGTACCCTTTACCCAGGATTGATGATCTTTTTGATCTGTTGAAGGGAGCTACCTATTTCTCTAAGATTAATCTACGGTTTGGATATCATCAACTTTGGGTTAGGGAGCAGGATGTTCTGAGGACAGTATTTCTCACTAGATATGGATCTTATGAGTTTCGGGTGATGCCGTTTGGATTGACTAATGCACCAGCGGTCTTTATGGATTGATCGGTTTGAGATTCAATCTATAATAAATCAACCCTTTGCAATAGCATAAATCATTGTAAAATAGGGCTATTAGTCGGGTAAGTCAAACCACTGGGATTGCTAGTTTATGGCAACCAAGGTGTCCAAAACCTCTTTTAGAATAATGAAAGGGGGTATAGAGTTTTGTTAGTTCGTCACTAAAATTAGGAATTTAAATTTGCATAAAACAATAGTTGACAAGGAATTAAAGAGATAAAGATAATCTAAAGGGGACTAGGGAAGTGAATCCACTACCTATCCTATAAACATGCTAGAGAATGATTAACTTGGGAGAACAACATATACATATGACCATGGAATGCAACAACACAAAATTGCTACATTACCTTCAAGAATTTTATGAAATCAATAGGCAAGAATAACCTATCAAAGCATTGCAAGTTTTGGCTACCTAAACTAAAATGCAACCTTAGACATGCTCACTAAGCAAAAGATTATCAAGCCTTTAATCACATAATAAAAGCACATAAAATTAGAAATCAAGAATAATCTATCAAAAGAAGGCCCTAAGCTATAGATTATCAAACTTCCTAAACATCATGCCATTAAAACCATTCCAAAACCTCAATTCCATTGTCACTATGGAAAACAAGCTATATGATCATGAGAAATTAGAATCTAAGACAAGACAAGAACTTTAATATAATCATTTATATAGATTAGAATTCATTACATCAAAATGAATACTCTAGATTGTGAAAAAGTCATAAATATATATTGTTTCCCCCAAACAAAATCAAAACTAGAACATGCTTACGAGAGAGGGCTTCATCATCTCCCTAGGTAAGGAGTTAGTTACCCATGGATGCAAGGAATGAAGGAGAAGAAGAGGTTTCCCCCTCCATTTTCCCACCTAAAGTTTCAAGACTTACAAAATCCCTTACCTTCAATATTTCTCTCTCTAAAACTTAGCCAAATGTGAGATATCATCCAACCAACCCCTCAAGGCCCTTATTTAGCCACAAAATCCTCCATTTTCCCTCCATTTTTGAGCTCCAACTACCCTAAGAGAAAGCAGGACCACACAAAAGGGTCAAGGGGACAAGCTTTAGCACAAAAATAGGAGCAGGTGATCTGCTATTTGCAGATCGGCGGGCGCCCGCAGGTGCTTGCAATCCGCTGATGGTCACTGGGGTATTTGGCGGGCGCCCATTTTTATCAACTAATGGACTTAACTAATGAAAATAAAGGCGCTTGAATGTGCAATATTCAGTGCTTATCATACCCCCAAACTTACATTTTGCTAGTCCCAAAGCAAAACCAAATTATAGAACCTAACAAAAATGACAACATATGAAATGCTGACAACATGCATCAATCAAGAAGCGCGAAAATACCTACAAAGCTCAAATGTGACTTGGAATAACAAAAAATTAGAGACAGACTCATTAAGCAGACTACCTTGCATATATGAAGCCTTAATAAACAAAATGGCAAAACACATTTCAACTTTTAAGCATTAATCATCATAGTCTATATAAACACTTCAATTGTCATTTCTTGAATTAAAATGAACTCTAACTTCAGTGAAAGTGAACCGGATTCCCAATATACGGCTTTTACCTTCTTTTTTCAATTTCAAAACACAAGTTTCAAATCATTGAATTTCCCTTTAAAATGAGGTCTCTAAGGCATGACTTTATTCACAAAACAACCCTTTTTATTTATTTATTTTAATTTTTAAGATGATACATATTATTGTCGTGCAATGCCGAAGTCCCTTAAGCTTTCTAACCAACCCATGTAACAAGCTTTAGGCCAACAACTCCCAAACCAGATGGCTTTAGGGTGCTAAGTGTAAAGACACTCCTAGGGCTTAATAACTTAAATTGGCAAGGCTACGAACTTTAATGAACCATATTTATTTATTTTTATTTTTGTGAATGACCATGCAATGCCTAAGTCCCTTAAGCTTTCTAACCAACCTATGTAACAAGCGTTAGGCCAACAACTCCCAAACCGGATGGCTTTAGGGTGCTAAGTGAAAAGACACTCCTAGGGCTTAAAACTCGAGTCAGCAAGGTTACGAACTTAAGTTAGTCATTATCCTTATTCAATATATATATATATATATATATATATATATATATATATATATATATATTTAAAGCATGCTAAAGATATCCATTCATTAGGGTCATTAATTCAAATCAACTGAGTCAGGGTCAAGGTCAATCAGGTTGCATGCCTCACAATTGGGTTTCCGGTGTGCATCTTTGCAATGTGAAGCTTAGAAGAGTATGAAATCCGATGAAAATCTAATTGAAGCATTTATACAAACCAATACGAATCAACATGATCATTTCAAATTTTTCTTTATTTTCAAGATTATCATTTGCCTTTATACCTAAAGTATTAAACACATGCTTCAATCTCCAACAAATTCCAAGATTACAAGATCATTGCTTCCCAAAAATGATTTTTATTAACTTACATGAATCAAATTAAACATGCAAGCAAAAATATAATCCCAAAAATGCGCTAATGCACCCCTAAACTTGACAGTCACAGTGTCCTCAATGTGAGAAGACAAAAAATGAAAAAGGAATTGAAAAAATGGTACAAGGAGCAATAATACCAAGTGGAGGAGGAAATTTAGCGGTGGTGCAAAAATAAGCTACTTCGTGAATTCCAGGAGTATGTCCCCAAACTTGATTTCAAAAACCTGTCAAAAGATATCTATACACAGCAAACATCATATGAATCTAAACAAAAAGGAATAGATTTAACTGCAATTTATTTATCTAAAAGGTAAAATCCATGCAAAGCAGCAAAAGAGTGCAGTTATAAGTTCAAAATAAATAACTAGAAAGTAAATGCCAAACGCGGCCCCAAAATAAGTCTAAAAAGTACTACGAAAAAGAAAAATAGAAACTAAAATCATGAAATCACTCCATCATCAGAGTGGAGGACGAACCGCCAGGCGCGCCGGGTGGTCAATCAATGTCTGGAGCATGCCTTTCAAAACCTGCTGACTCTCCTGAGTCACCTTAACGGTGCTCTCTATGCTTTTGACGCGCATGTGAAATGCATCAAGGCGAGCACTGAGATCATAATAATGAGCTTGGGTCATAACAGGCGGCGGCGGCGCAACTGGGGTAGCCGGAGCAGTGGGGGCATCATGAACAGGGGAAGCAGGAGCCACAGGGGGAGCCGGCGCACCCTAATCAAACGCATCCCCAATGCGGGCCTGACGAGACATCTTAAGCTAGGCAGTGCTCGACTTCCAGACCCCAAGGGTGAAATCAAACACGTAATTCTTTTTCTCCTCATGGTGAGGGGGCCTGAACCCTGCATTCTTGAGCAGCCTGGTGACAAGATATGGAAATGGAAATGCCCAAGTGATGGCGCTGCTCGACCTAACCAAAATTAATTTATTGTAAATCTTGAGGATTTGGTCCCAGACAAGGTGCGAGACACAAAACCAATACTCCTTTTTAGCGGCATAGAGGGCTTATAGAAAAATCCCTTTACGCTCGGAATGGCTTGGCACAGAAAGGACGTTTTTAGCCAAGACCGTGTCCAGAAACCACAGTCAGCACGGCAAGAAGGATTTATTGGTGCTTGTGGTTCGATTGCCAGTGCATTGATTATGGCAAATCTCCCCCACAATGTCCGACAATGACAAGTGATGAGCACTGAAAAGTGCGTATTTAAACCCCCTAAGCTTAAGCATTCTAGTACCTTTATCTATCTTACTTTACCATTTTAGATTGATTTGGTATTATTTCCATTTTCAGGCACTTATCCCGAAAATAAGCTAACTCAGCCAAATAAGAGCTTAATTGAAGCAATTCTGGGATTAAACAAAGAAATGAGCAAAGTGGAGAAAGAAGAAAGCAAATGAAGCCAAAGGTGGGAAACAACAAAGTTCGATTGATCCAAGTTCAAGGTTCGATCGATTGAACAATGATCGATCTCAGCACTTCAAGATAAATCCAAGCCTTGACCCAAAAGCATAAAGTCCAAAAGTTTGATCGATCCAACACCACTCTTCAATCGATCGAACACTTCTGTCCTTATCTAAATGATTGATCATATCCACAGTGGTACCACCCACTAACCACTTTTGTCCTTTTCCTGAAAATATCTCTCAAAATATCTCGAATTTGTTTTTTCCCAAAAAGCTCAACCAGTTGGATCGATCCAGCCTAAGTTCGATGGATCTCAGCCAGTTCGATCGATCCAAGTCCAAGGTTCGATCGATCGAACTTCCTCCAGTGCGAAAAAGTTAAATTTCCAGCTTGTGCAATCCATCCTCTATCCAATCATTAGAGAATATTCTTGGAGAGGAAGCTTAGAGGAGGAGGAGGCTAGAGACACCATTAGAGACTCTTCATCAACTAAAGAGCAAATCTCTTCCATGGAGTTAGCCCTTGAGGGTTGGAGCAACATCACCATGAGTGGCTAGACATTCTCTTGGGGCTAGAGTTAGCCCCAAACATGCTTTCTATATCTTAATCTTGTGTATTATTGAGGGATTAGTGATGTAATTGATGTTTTGACACTTTGATATACATAGATCTTATTTATTTAATGATTTATGTGGTTTAATGCTTCCAATTGATCATTTTATTCTATCCATATGTCTATGTATGCTAAAATAGATGTTCATGTGTTTGCCTCTATTTCTTATGTTATTGATGCATGTCTATGTGTATTAATGTTATAGATTTAGAGATTGTCAAAACATTATGCTTAAAATAATGCTCTTGTGATTTTCTAGATGGTCCATGCTTATTTCTTGATGGATTATGCCTCTCCCTTAGCTTAATTATTTTAATTTCATGTCATTAGCTTAATTGTAGTGTAGTGATAGCATAGTTGTTAGATGAGAGGACAATTCATGCTAGTTGTTTGATGTTCTATACTTTTGAATGCAAGTAGCATATGTCTCTAACCTTGTGGTGTATTTGGCTTGTGAGCTTAATGAAAGGATTAATGACTTGCTAGATATGTTGTGTTTTTCACATGCTATTTAGACAATATATACTTAATTGCTATATATATTGTGCTTTTCACATGTTAATTAGATAATGTATGCTTAATTGGTCACCCTTGCTAATTGAATCAACCAAACACACACACACACCAATATTGCAACACACATTACCCTCATTAGTCACTAGTTAGAAGTGTAGAAAAGCATTGCTTGGTGGTGACCTCTAAACCCCAAGATTTCTCTCTCTTTAACTTACTCTTTGTTACATTCAATTACTTAGTTTAATTTAGTTGCTCTCTAATATAATTAACCAACCAACCATTTGTTTGATCACTCGACCTACTAACCCTAATTGTGATTCCACAATCAAGTATGACTCCAATCCCTTGGGACGATCTCTACTCACTCTTACTACTTTAGTAGTAGTGTTGGTAGTGATTTTTATAAATTTAAACTTGACCCAAAAGGCTTTTCTTGAACCTCACATTCACTACATCAATTTGGCGTGTAGGAACAGCTTTCACCCCGTCAACAGCTGAGCTGGAGCTTCAACATAAAGGGGTAGGCCCGCATCATCCATCGGCGATGCCAATGGGCAAGCTAAAGCTGCAGCAAGATCATCAAGGTTAAATTCGAAAGCCTCGCCATCAATGGTGGTCTTGATGATGTCTGACTCCGCACAGGAATGAAACAAGTTTGAGTAAAATTGGCAGACCACACGCGGATAGTATGCACTAGCACGTGGCTTAAAAAGAGATGTGAGTCCACGCTCCCTCAATTCATGAACTGCCCATGCCATCTCTGGATTGATTTCAAAACCATTGTCAATATCAAACCTGGCTTCAGTTTCAATTGACCAATCAGCCCAATTTTGCATGGGAAGCACATTGGAAGGCCCCTCGGATGAGCGAGCACACTTTGAAGATGGTTTGGGCACCATTTGAGTGAAAGAGTTGGTTTAGGAATTTTGTCGAACACCTGGAGTGCACAAGAAATTCGGAAGAGAGACAAAAGTGGGTTAAAGCCAGAAAAACCCAAAATTTTTGGACCTGTAAGCAACAATATACAATCCCAAACAATTGCAAATCTTCCACAGTATCAATCCCATCCTCCATTGTTCATCAATTTAGAAACAAAAAGAGAGTAGAGGAAACTTACCCAATATGGTGGAATAAAGTCCCCTTGTGCTTGATAATAGATGAATTGGAGTGTAAGAGTGAGATGGAAGAGGGAAGGATGATGGATTGAGATTAAAGGAATGGATGGAGATGGGTGAGATTGAAATGAGAGCGAGAGGTGAACGAAGGGTGTGGGGGTCGTGAGTTGAGAGGGAGAGAGGAAGGGTTTAAAAAAAAGAAAAAAAAAAAAAAAAGAAATGGGCTTTCAAGCCCATTAAAATGCACAGCGAAGGGGGGCGAGCACCGCGGACGCGCGGCGGGCGCCTGCAGAAGCTGAAAACCTTACTAGAACGAATGGCGGGTGCCCGCAGAACTGCGGTGGGCACCCGCGGCTCCTTTGAGCTCACTACCCACTTTGGCGGGTGCCCGCAGGCCTACCTCAGATGCTACCATGTGTAGCTTATTATGGCCTGCAAGGGCCGGGATGTAAACGAAGGTAACTTAAACATGAACTGAAAGCACTTGGAGATCTTAGTAACCGTGTAGAACCGCTGGAACTGGATTAGGTGCTTAAGTTCACAAGCGACAGCCATGAGATCCGAATGCCTTTTGAACTTCGGATAAGACAGGGCAAATACCTAATTGACCTTGAATAATTCCAGGAGTGGTACGGAAACCTGAAAATGATGAAGAAAAACCGAATGTGACTGCATGAATGCTAGATGAGATAATTCTGAAAGAGCGCACATTTTTGGTTAAACTTAGCGAATTCGCAGAAGATTCTTGGCTACTGGCACTTGGAAGAGGGAAGCTCGGAAGATAGAAGAATTGCTTCCCAAAAGTGCTAAATTTAACGTCGATAGCTAGACGAACCAAGATCACGCGTTAGTCCTTGTAAATTGGGTCCGTTAATAGGACTTTCTCTACTTTGCGGACAGGGAGTATGCCATCAACATAAGGCTTAAACCGTTGGCCATTAACCTTAAAAAGCAATCCATCAGCAGGATCTTGGAGTTCGATTGCACCATGAGGAAAGACGGTAGTGATGATATATGGACCATCCTACCGCGAATGGAGTTTATTGGGAAAGAGTCTCAATCTTGAATTGAAGAGCCAAACTTTTTGTCCATGGGTAAAAGACTTGTTGACAATATGCTTGTCATGGAATGCTTTGCTCTTTACCTTATAGATTTTGGCATTTTCATATGCATCATTACGAATTTCCTCAAGCTCATTGAGCTGCAAGGCGCGAGTAGAGCCGGCTTGTTTGAGATCAAAGTTGAGCCTTTTTAGGGCCCAATAAGCACAGTGTTCCAACTCAATTGGGAGATGACATGCTTTACCAAAGACAAGTTGATATGGCGACATGCCAATGGGCGTCTTGTAAGCTGTCCGGTAAGCCCAAAGCGCATCGTTTAGGCTCAATAACCAATCTTTGCGGTCCAGTCGAACCATTTTTTCCAGGATATGCTTAATCTCACGATTAGATACTTCCACTTAACCACTCGTTTGAGGGTGGTAAGGTGTGGCAACCTTGTGAATGACAGAGTACTTAGAGAGGACAGATTTAAGATAACGATTTTGGAAATGAGATCCACCGTCACTAATAAGTGCTCGGGGCGTACCAAAACAACTAAAAATGTTGGATTGAATGAATTTGATCACGACTTTATGATCATTGGTTTTGGTCGCCTCTGCTTCAACCCATTTGGAAACATAATCCACCACTACAAGGATGTACTCATAGCTATAAGAAGATGGAAATGGTCCCATGAAGTCGATCCCCCAAACATAAAAAATTTCAACAATTAGGATGGGAGTGAGGGGCATCATGTCTCTTTAGGACATGGATCCGAGCCTTTGACATCGTGCATATGACTTGCAAAAGTTGTAAGCATCCTTAAACAAGGATGGCCAATAAAATCGGTTTTGAAGGACTTTGTCAGCGGTCTTTTTGGCACTAAAGTGTCCTCCACAAGCAAGAGTGTGGCAGAAATTTAGGACACTTTTGGTTTCGGTTTCAGGGATGCATCGCCGGATGATTTGGTTCGAGCAATGTTTGAACAACTCCGGATCTTCCAAAAATAAATTTTTGACTTCGGAAAAGAATCGGTCTTTCTCTTGTTTTGAGAATTTTGCCTACCGCTAGATAGTTGACAATATCCGCAAACCAAGGGAGAGTTGAATGGGAAATCTGAAATAGTTGCTCATCCGGAAAAGAATCTCGGATTGCAACAAATTCAGAGGATTTCTCAATGAGTAGGTGAGAAAGATGGTCTGCGACAACATTGTCTGTCCCTTTTTTTATCTCGGATCTCAATTTCAAACTCTTGGAGTAAGAGTATCCATCGAATTAGGCGAGGTTTGGTCTCTTTTTTGGCGAGCATATGCCTAAGAGCGGCATGATCCGAAAAGACAATGACCTTGGATCCAAGAAGATAAGAACGGAATTTATCCAAGGCATACACCATGGCTATCAATTCTTTTTCAGTGGTGGTGCAATTCAACTGGGCATCAGAGAGAGTTTTGTTAGCACAATAGATAACATGTGGAAGTTTTTCCACACGCTGGCCCAAAACTGCACCTAATGTATAATTGGATGCATCACACATGATCTCAAATGGAAGAGACCAACTAGGCGGTTTCATAATTAGGGTGGAAGAGAGAAGAGTGCGAAGTGTCACGAAAGTTTCCATACAAGCTTCATCAAAATTGAACGGAACATCCTTGGCAAGAAGATTACACAAGGGCCGAGAGATTTTGCTAAAATCTTTCATGAAGCGACGATAGAAACTGGTATGTCCAAGGAATGAATGGATTTGACGGACCAAATTTGGAGGAGGAAGATTAGAAATTAACTTCACTTTGGCTTTATCAACCTCAATTCCCTTTTTTGAAATGACATGTCCTAGAACGATGCCCTCTTGGACCATAAAGTGACTCTTCTCCCAACTTAGAATTAGATTAGTCTCCTTGCATCTTTAAAGTACAAGGGATAGATTGTAGAGACATGAATCAAAGGAGGAGCCAAAAACGAAAAAATCATCTATGGAAACTTCCAAGAACTTTTCAATAATATTGAAAAATATGGACATCATACACCTTTGAAATGTTGCCGACGCATTGCATAGCCCAAAGGGCATGTGTCTATAAGCAAAAGTTCCATAAGGACATGTGAAAGTTGTCTTCTCTTGATCTTGGGGGGCGATTGCCACTTGGTTATAGCCGGAATAACCGTTAAGAAAACAGTAGTAGCTTTGGCCGGCTAGCCTTTCTAGGATTTGATCAATGAATAGGAGTGGAAAATGATCCTTCCTAGTGGTAGAATTGAGTTTCCGGTAGTCAATGCACACACGCCACTCGGTGGTGGTGCATTATGGCACGAGTTCTCCCGCTGAATTTTCAACAACGGTGAGGCCGAATTTCTTGGGAACAAATTGAGTGGGGCTTACCCACTTGCTATCAGAGATGGGGTAAATGATTCCCGCATCTAGCAATTTGATCATTTCCTTCATGACCACCTCCTTTATGTTCGGATTTAACCGGCGCTGGACCTTTCTAGAAGGCTTCACGTCATCCTCTATATGAATTTAATGTATACAAATAGAGGGGTCAATTCCTTTAAAATCAGCCACTGCCCAGCCAATGGCTTCTTTATGCTCTTGTAGCACCGCTAAAAGGCTGGTTTCTTGGTCTTTTAAAAGGTCTAATGCAATGATGACCGGAAGGGTTTGATTTGCACCAAGAAACACATACTTGAGATGGCCCGAGAGCGACTTTAGCTCAAGTTGTGGAGGAGATTTCAATGATGGGACTAGAGGAGTAGTGTAAAGTTGAGGAAGTGGTTCTCTTGGAATTTTCTAAGGAGGAGAATCCATGATAGCACCAATGTCAAGCAAATAATTTACTTCTTGGATGGATTGGTCAATATCAAAGTTTGAGAAGTCAAAGTGAGACATGCAAGTTTCAAGGGGATCTTTGCTTAGAATGAAGTGGAGAGATTCTTCGACCATTTCATCTACAACATCAATAAGAAAACAATCATCCTCGTTGGAAGGATGTTGAGTTGCATAGAAGATATGGAGTTTGACTTGCATGTTTCCAAAGGCGATGTCCATCACCCCGGTTTGGCAATTAATGGAAGCATTAGCTGTAGTTAAGAATGGCCTACCGTGGATCACGGGAATATGCTTCTTTGGGTCATGGACCGGTTCCGTGTCAAGAACCACAAAGTCTACTGGGAAGTAAAATTTATCCACTTTGATTATGACATCTTCAAGAATGCCCCGTGGATGCTTGACCGATCTGTCGGCAAGCTGCAAGACCACAGAAGTTGGCTTAAGATCTCCCAAACCAAGCTGTAAGTAAACCGAGTATGGAATTAAGTTCACACTAGCTCCTAAGTCAAGGAGGGCCCTCTCTATCTTGTTATCACCAATGACTCACGAGATTGTCGGGGCACCCGGATCCTTATACTTTAGAGGAGTGCTGTGCTGAATGATTGCACTCACATTCTCAGTTAATCTTACTTTCTTTGGCAAATGATTTTTGCAAGTGTACTTTTGAGTGCACAAATCTTTTAGAAATTTTGCATAGGGAGGGATTTGCTTGGTAGCATCCAAGAGAGGCAAGTTAATCTTTACTTGCTTGAAAACTTCCCACATGTCTTGAATTTTGCAATTCTTGTTCCCAAAGTGTGTCGACTCTTAGAGACGTTGAGGAAACGGAGCCTTAGGCTCATAAAAATTTTCCACATTTGGGGTGACAAGCTTGGAATGTTCATGAGTGGAATTTGGATTTGATGAAATAACATTTGGATTTTCTGAAGGAGAATTTTTGTCATCCTTATTCCCATCAACCTTGTTGTCTTCAACTCGACCACTCCTAAGGGTGGTGATTGCTTAGACATGTTCATGACTCAGCCTACTCGGAGGAGGGGCTTCATCGATCATATGCATCCCTCTAGGATTCTCAAATGGTTGAGAGGGAAGTTTACCCTTGTCTTTTTGAAGTAATTGGTTCATGGAGTTAGCTATTTATCCCACTTGATTCTCGAGTTTAGCTATGGATTGAGTATGAGAATGGACCATTTGGAGAGTGGGCTACAAAGATGTCAAAAGTTGCTTGTTGGATTCCATCATTTGCTTATTTAAGGATTCCATCATTTGCTCATTTGCAGCCACGATCTCATCAGTTGGGAACACAAGGGGTTGAGTAGAGACATTTGGATTGAATGGTGGACAGTAACTTGATGAGGCCTAAAATTGCCTATTTTGAAATTGAGATGAGGGTTGATTTTAATGCCCTTAATTTTGAAATTGCGAATTTTGTGGGGTTTGTTGCCTCCATGAAAAATTCGGATGATCTCTCTATCCCGGATTGTAAGTATTGGAATATAGATTATTTTCGGACCTTGAGAACATGGCATTTACTTGCTCTTAATTGGGATTAGGAAATTGCTCTGGTGTGAGGCAATCTTCTGAGAGATGGAACGGACTAGTGCATGATGCACACACCGCACTTGCTGAATTTTGAGACAAAGAGGGAGAAAGATATGGTGCCATCAATTGATAGAATTTGTGGGCTATGGCATCCACTTCAGAAGATTCTTCCCTAATTGTCTTTGGTTGACAAGGGTTGGTGTTCTTTACATTGGTTGAGGTCGGAGCCCTATGAGAAGTATGTTGTAGTAAATTTTCACTCAAATTCTCAAGTAAGGTCCAAACCTCATCCGCATTCCTAGACATGAATATCCCTCCATATGAGGAGTCAACCATGAGTCTATGTGGTTCGGTTAAACCATCATAGAAGGCTTGCACTAATTGCCATTTTGGAATTAGATGGTGCAGACATTTCCTAAGGAGATCTTGTAATCTTTCCTAAGTTTCATGGAGTTATTCTCCATCAATTTGAGAAAAACTAAGAATAGAACACCTCATTTGATTGGTTTTACTCACCGGATAGTATTTCGTAAGAAATTCTTGTTGCAATTAGGCCCTGAAGTGATGGAGTTTACAATAAGGGAGTTCAACCAATACTTTGCCTTATCTTTCAAGGAAAAAGGAAATAGACGCAGGTGGAGTGCATTATCAGGGAAACTCCTCATTTTGATGGTAGAGCAAATTTTAAGAAATTCATCAAGATGCTTATAGAGATCCTTGTTGTCAAAGCCATGGAAGGATGGAAGCATTTAAATTGTGCTAACTTTGATTTCATATTAAGCGGCTTCAATGTTAGGCATCACTATGCAAGAGGGAGAAGCATAAGTGGTAGGGATAAAGTGGTCCCGAAGGGTCATGAGAACTACGTTTGGAATTTCAGCCCTATCATTATTAATTCCCTCATTCCCCAAATTTTCTTCATTACCGACTATTGTATTAAATTCAAGTTCAATTCCTCTTATGCTTGCAGATTCCCTAAGGTTTCTTCTAAGAGTCATTTCAAGTGAATTTATGTCAATTGGTGAGTCAATTGTCAGTAGAGAAAGTGATCTACGACCAAACATCAACAACACATAACACAATCAACACAACAATTCATCCATAACCTCCACATACGATGTTCCCTTTCTTCTCAATTATCAAAACAGGAAATAAATGGCCATGACAAGGATCGATGCTTTGTAATAAAAAGAAACAATAAATAGCCTCGACAAGGGCTTCACAACTTAACTATCGCTAATTGTAAACACATGTAAGATATTAACAATTTTTGAAACTGGAAGCTCGAAAGACTTACCGGGAGTCCTCTAAACTTACAAATTTGCTAGCGTTCCCTCAGCAAGCCTTGAGTCCATAGAATCTCACAAGAACTTAAAACACATCAATAGTCAAAACCACACAAGGAAATATTCACAAAACACAATATTAACAATCAAACCAAAGTTAATCCTAGAACCTCGGTTGCAAAACCGTTTGCAATCCCGGCAACGGCGCCAAAAATTTATCGGTTTGAGATTCGATCTATAATGAATCAACCTTTTGCAATAGCATAAATCATTGTAAAATAGGGCTATTGGTTGGGTAAGTCAAACCACTGGGATTGCTAGTTTATGGCAATCAAGGTGTCTAAAATCTCTTTTAGAATGATGAAAGAGGGTATAGAGTTTTGTTAGTTTGTCACTAGAATTAGGAATTTAAATTTGTATAAAACAATAGTTGACAAGGAATTAAAGAGATAAAGATAATGTAAAGGGGACTGGGGAAGTGAATCCACTACCTATCCTATAAACATGCCAGAGAATGATTCACTTGGGAGAGCAACATATACATATGACCATGTAATGCAACAACACAAAATTGCTACATTACTTTCAAAATTTTTATGAAATCAATGGGCAAGAATAACCTATCAAAGCATTGCATGTTTTAGTTACCTAAACTAAAATGCAACCTTAGACATGCTCACTAATCAAAAGATTATCAAGCCTTTAATCACATAATAGAAGCACATGAAATTAGAAATCAAGAATAATCTATCAAAGGAAGGCCCTAAGCTATAGATTATTAAACTTCCTAAACATTATACCATTAAAACCACTCCACAACCTCAATTCCATTGTCACTATGGAAAACAAGCTATATGATCATGAAAAATTAGAATCTAAGACAAGACAAGAACTCCAACATAATCATTTATATAGATTAGAATTCATTACATCAAAATGAATGCTCTAGATTTTGAAAAAGTCATAAATATACATTGTTTCCCCCAAAACAAAATCAAAACTAGAACATGCTTACTAAAGAGGGCTTCATCACCTCCCTAGATAGGGAGTTAGTTACCCATGGATGCAAGGAATGAAGGAGAAGAAGAGGCTTCCCCCTCCATTTTCGCACCTAAAGCTTCAAGACTTACAAAATCCCTCACCTTCAATATTTCTCGCTCTAAAACTTAGCCAAATGGGAGATATCATCTAACCAACCCCTCAAGGCCCTTATCTAGCCACAAAATCCTCCCTTTTCCCTCCATTTTTGAGCTCCAACTACCCTAGGAGAAAGTAGGACCACACAAAAGGGTCAAGGGGACAAGCTTCAGCACAAAAACAGGAGCAGGTGATCTACTATCTGCAGATCGGCAGGCACCCATGGGGCACTGGCGGGCGCCAGCGAGTGCTTTCAATCCGCTGATGGTCACTGGGGTATTTGGTGGGCGCTCGTGGAGCTTGGCTGCAAAACCTTCATTCCTCTCTTCAGCCACTCTGAGTCGGTCTGCTGACGCGGTTGTCATCCTGAGCGCTATGCCATAAAACTCACATGTTTGATGAATCAAGAGGCTTGACCAAAAATGACGATCCCCAGCAACGGCATGCTTTACTTCTTCAAGAGATTGTCAAAACCGTTCCTTTAACCATATTCGGAGGAACCAACCTGAAAGTAGATGAAAATAAACAAATAAAGCTAAACTATACATTATTATCAACTAATGGACTTAACTAATGCAAATAAGGGCACTTGAATATACAATATTCGGCGCTTATCATGGATTTAATGAATGAAGTCTTCAGGGCTTATTTAGATCAGTTTGTCATTGTATTCATAGATGACATTTGAATTTATTCAAAGTCAGAGGACGATCATGATAGACATCTTTGGATAGTTTTGCAGACGCTTCGTGAACACCAGTTATATGCCAAGTTCGAGAAATGTGAATTTTAGCAGTAGGAGGTGAAGTTTCTGGGTTACGTGGTGTCAGAAAGGGGAATAGCGGTGGATCTAGCCAAGGTTTCAGTGGTGGTTGAGTGGAGCCAGCCTACTTCACCTACCGAGATTCAGAGTTTCTTTAGTTTGGCAGGATACTATCATAGGTTCATCCAGGGGTTCTCCAAGATAGCGGGACCACTCACTCATCTGACTAAGAAGGGTGTATGGTTAATGTGGGATGAACATTGTCAGAAAGCTTAATGAGCTAAAGACTAAGTTGACTTCTGCACCGGTTTTATCTACCCCACAGAGCGGAAGAGAGTATCTTGTCTACATGGATGCTTCTTTGCAGGGTCTTGGATGTGTTTTGATGCAGGAGGAGCGACCGATTTCGTATAGATCTAGGAAGCTTAGGCCTCACGAGCTTAGTTATCCAACACATGACTTGGAGTTGGCAGCTATAGTCTTTGCCTTACATATTTGGAGGCATTATCTATTGGGTGAGTCCTTCAGATTATTCAGCGATCACCAGAGTCTCCAGTATTTGTTCACTCAGCGGGAGCTAAATATGAGACAGCACAAATGGTTGGAGTTTGTGAAGGACTATCACTTATCTATATAGTACCATCCAGGGAAAGCGAATGTGGTGGCAGATGCACTCAGTCGTCAACCTGTTGGTAGTCATTCTGCTCTATTCACTACTGAGTGGAATGCTTAAGGACAGTGGATGAGTTGTGGGATGCTTTCATGGCTTGTATGGTAGTTACACATTATACCATTCACAAGGTTTTGAAGGCACAACTCACGGATTAGCCGTGTATTGACAAAAAAATTACAGAGATAGCTTCTGGAGAGGTTCCATTCTACTATGTTGGGGCTGATGGAGGTTTGAGGTACAAAGGATAGTTAGTGGTACCTTCTGCTGACGAGTTGAGGAAGGATGTAATGACGGAGACTCACCATTCTGAGTTTTCTATTCATCAGGGAGGAGACAAGATGTATCAGGATATGAAGCGGCAGTTTTGGTGGGCAGGTATAAAAAGGGACATTGCTATTTTTGTCTCTCAGTGTAGTACTTGTCAGATGGTTAAAATTGATCATCAGAGGCTGCTAGGAGCTTTACAGCCACTGCCGATACCGAAGAGGAAATGGGAGAGCATTTCTATGGATTTTGTGGAAGGGTTGCCAAATTCCTTCAAGGATCACAATTCCATTTGGGTCATCGTGGACAGATTGACAAAATCAGCTCATTTCTTGCCAATTCGCACTAACTTCACTTCGGAGCAGTTGACGAGACTTTACATTGCAAAGATTGTGAAGTTGCATGGAATTCCATTGTCTATTATATCGGATAGGGACTCGAGCTTTGTGTCAGGATTCTGGAAGAGTTTTTAGCATGCTTTGGGTGCAGAGTTGCATTTTAGCACTATTTATCATCCTCAGAATGATGGACAGACTGAGAGGGTTAATCAGATCATAGAGGATATGCTCCGGTCGTGTGTTCTTGATTTCAAGGGCCACTGGGAGGATTATTTGCCACTTACAGAGTTTGCATATAACAATAGTTTCTAGAAGACTATTGGGATGGCACCAGTTGAGGCATTGTACGGCCAACCGTGTCGATTGCCTGTTTGTTGGATGGAGGTTGGTGAGAGCAGATTCTTGGGTCCTGAGTTCATTAAGGATACTTCTGAGAAGATTGTTATCATTAGAGATCGCATGCACACTGCCCAGAGTAGGCAAAAGAGTTATTCAGATCGTCGCATACGTGCTTAGGAGTTTCATGTTGGGGATCAGGTTCTACTCAAAGTGTCTCCTATGAAAGGGGTAATGCGCTCTAGGTAGAAAAGGAAGTTGTCTCCGCGATTTGTCGGTCCATTCATGATTACGGATCGGGTTGGAGCTGTCGCTTATTGGTTGGCACTTTCGGATAATTTGGATTGCGTACACAACGTGTTTCATGTTTCCATGTTGCGGAAATTTCTGCGAGATGAGGACCGGTATCAGCATATCGATGTTGGGGAGATTGAGTTGCAGCCGGATGCAACTTATTTAGAGCTACCGTGTTGTATTGTCGACCGTCGAGATCAAATCCTTCGTAATAAGGTTATTCCTTTGGTACATGTTTAGTGGAGTCATCATAACGAGGCTGAGTTTACTTAGGAACGGGATGATGTCATTCGCTCGCAATTTCCTGGAATATTGGAAGAAGGTAAGACTGAATTCCGAGGACAGAATTCCTTGTGTTAGGGGGGAAGAATGTAATACCCCTAATTCTTAAAAGGATAGTCCTGGTATTTATCTAATTATTTAAATTGTATTTTTATTTATTTGCTTGTTTATTTGTTTGGTTATTTGAATTTTTAATGGTTAAATGGTTATTTGCTGAATTATTGAATTATTTTTATTTAATGATCTAAATTATTATTTGTATTATTTGAATTAATTATATTATTTGTGTTATTTGAATTATTTAAATTAATTATTTTACTATCGTGTAACTATTTAATTATAGGTGTCTTAATTGTTCCATTATAACTGTAAAATTATTTCAGGTTTTAGGTTTCACGGATGGGCAGACTAGAATTGTAGCTAGGTTCTATAGTTATACACGGATTAGGGTAATTGTTCTGAGCTTATAAATATACACATTACGGTGGTTCAAGGTTTTAAAAACGTAAGCATAATTCTGTAAAACAGAGAGACGGTGAGATACAGAGCAATACAGAGAGGGATAGGAGAGGAAGGCTAGGTTTTGGTCTAGACTAAGGTTGGACCAATGAGGAGGAAGGAGAGGTTGTTCGTAGGTGAAACCAAGAGCAACAGAGGTGGAACATCAGTCGGGGATTTCGTCGGAAAATTCAGAAACGGTGGATTAGAGTTTCGAGACTGAAACTCAAGGCAAGTCTCTGTTCTATACTTTCCCATGAACCTGTGTTTTGTGCATGTTTAGGTGGACTCTAAGGATTCAGTGAATGCTTTAATAATCTGTTATGCATGCTTGATATATATTTAATCTCGTTTACTGAAACTATTTTGCAAATTCCTTAAGTTTCTGTTAATTGGTTCATTCATTATATGTGTTTAAGTTTGCTTGTTTGAGAACAATTATGCATATGGTTGCCTTGTAATTAATCTGGAATATTAAATGAACACTAGAACAAGGATTTAAACACATTATAGAGGCCCAGAAATCACCGGAGTCAAAGAAGACAAAGGGAAAACGGACAACGACTACTAAGGGAGGGAGAGCTGGCTCCCAAAGAAGTGGAGCCGGCTCTTGATGCCTTGGAGCCAGCTCTTAAGGTCCTAGAGCCGTCTTTAAGTGAATTAGAGCAGGCTCCAAAGTTTAAGAGAGCCTGCTCTCACTTTAAATGGTCTAGTTTTGGTACTTAGGGGCTGTTTGGGCTGAATAGGTTTTTCTCGGTTGGTTTAAATTGTTTTAAATGGTGTATGGGACTGTAATAGACCTGTAACATTATGGGAAAACATAATATTTATGATTAGATTAAGGAATGGAGCAAGATGGATTTAGGGAAAAACCTATAGACGGCACACTGTTGTGGTTAGTTAACTTACGTGCTAGGTTTTGAAACTGCAGTTGTATATAATCTTATACTGTTTAATTATGTTTAAACAGAGTTATAAGCCTAGTAACCTCTTAAAATCATCTATGCTTGGTTTGAAATAAATTGGTATATATATTCTGTTAATTGTGTCAGTTTAGGGATTATGTGGAGGATTTAAATGCTATAACTCATGTTAGCAATTTAAATATTCGGAAGGTGATTTTTAGGTTCTATCATGAATGCATAATGCCCTAATATATGAATTGAACTATATTTATGCATATCCTGGCTAATGGTTGATAAATAATAATTACTGTCTTAACAAATATGTAGTTTAGAGGATTGTATGCACCGGTATGGGACGGCGGCATCCTAGGGATGGATTAGCTAAAACACTAAGTCCTACCTAATTTGGAGTGAGTTGGATTAACTATAAAAAGTTAAGTCCTACTTACATGGATGTTTATGCACCGGTATAGGACGGTGGCATAATAGGAATGGCTTAGTTCAGAACACTAAGACCTACCTATTCTAGGGACGAATTAGTTCTAAGACTAAATCCTACCTATATGGAAATAAGATGGATTAACTACAAAAGTTAAGTTCTACTTATAATTAGGTGTCAGGTCAATAAACCTTTTGAATGACACACCTAGAATAGACTTTTTATATCTATGTTATGGTGCCATGGCATGAGCTTGAGTCTCAGGACCATGGTTAGGGTGTGTGTATCGCCTAGGATGGATAGCTGGACAAAGGTGTTGTTCCCTGGTAGGTCTAGGTACACATGACCACATTATGTGCAATTTGTATGGTATCTTTACTCAGGCTGAGACAGATCTATTGGATTAGTGAGTGTCCTATAGTGTGTACTTATACATATATGGACTACTCTAGATATTATTGAGTCTATCTAGGATGTATCTGCGCATCGAGTTTATGTATGGATCGTAGTAGAATAGGACTTGCATGTGGGCCTGACCCACTCTTTTATTTTTCAGGTACTTGTCAATTCCAGGGTTAGAGCTTGATCGTGCAAAGTAGATATGGACTTCCATTCCACCGACTACGTAACACTGTTTCCTTATTAACTTCAGATTTTTATTTCAGTTATTTTATTTTACAGTTGGGATTTTTATTAGGGGTCCACTAGATGGATTCCCAAGTTGTTAAGTAATTGGAGGTTTTGGATTAATGGATTTGAACAATTATATTTTGAAGATTTTCAGTTAGAATTCTTTTCAGCCATTCTTTATTTATTTCTTATTATTTCAACTTATATTATGTGTTCATTAAATATTAATTGTTTGATATTTCCCTCGGGTTTGGGCCTGGGCCTGATCAACCCGTGTTTCGGATCTGAGGGGTATCACACCACATATCCTAGTCTTTCTATTATTTGATTTCACATTACTTTCCAAGTTGTAAATCATGAATTTCTTGTAGCTTGTGATTTGGTAATCTTAGTTTAAATGCGGTTAGTGTACTTGTTTACATATACTTGGATGCTATGTGTTTTTCATTTCAAACATTTGTATAGCTTGAGATGATCTCTTAGAGTACCTTAAAAACATAGATGTTAGGTGGAATGCACCCTTGTAATGATCTATGTTTGGTTTGCATTATACTTGAAATTATAGGGTATGCACATGCACCACATCCTACGAGTAACTTGATTACTCGCCCTAGTTGTTTGGGTTATTTTACAGGTAAAGAAACTTTGTTTTGGGATGCATCACATCCCTAAGTTGCCTTGATACCTTGAAGTATTTTGTTGTATTTTTGAAAACATGCAAGCGTTAGCATGTAGTATCATTTTGGTGTAAAATGCTATTTTTGCCTTGAAATATGTAATGTGTACCTAAGTACACTTTTTGATACTTGTTTTGTATGTATAACATGAAGCTAAGGGCTATTAACTTGATGTTCACAAGTATGTTCTAAAATTTCAAGTATTGTAAATATAGCCTATTGTGAAAATTAGAGGTTTGACATGTCAAAAATTGTAATTGAGTTGTAATAAGGCCGTAGGCCATTGTAGCGCGTCTACTACATCATTTTTCGTTCTCTTAAGTTTTGACTTTTGAAATAATTATGGATAAATCATTGATTTTTATAAAAGAGTTCATGCATTGGAGTAGGTTTTAAGTTCTCTTTTGTTTTCACATGTTAGGGATGCTCCTTTGAGGCTAAGGAACGATTTTAAGCATGTACGGATCATATGGGATGCATGTACAACCTTAGAGTTGGACCAATGACCTTTTTTCTAGCATTGTAGCAGCTTTTCGAGGTGTTTCAGTCGACCGAAACACCAATTCGGTCGACCGATGGCTTTTAGAAGCTTCAATGTACAGTAGATAATCAATTCCAGTAGTCATTTTTACTGTTCTGGGTCATTTCGGTCGACCAATGGCCTATTTCGGTCGATCGATGCCTCAATTCGGTCTACCGAACCAACCAACCCTCAAAAACATATTTTTAGAAAATTTTCTATGAGTTTTGGTTTACTGAAACTCTATTTCGGTCGACCAAAATAGCCCTCATACCTTAGTCTTCCAGATTCAGTTTCAACACTGAAGTTCCAACTTTAAACGATCATAACTTCTTCATTTCTAATCCAAATGGGGTGATTCTTGAGCCTAAACTCAAGGATGTTGAGTCAGATTTCCAATGGTACCTATGAAATTCTCATATTCAAATCACAGTGGGAGTTATTAGCGTTTTAGTGGGACAGTGTCAGTTTTCGCTTAAACCGCAAAAGGGCATTTTGTGGGATTCTTGGCCAATGTTCTTGGAACCTCTTGGAATGTTGTGAAATGATTATATTAGGTTTTATTCACCTTGTTTGACTTGTTTAGAGTCAATTCTCCCCTTTTTAATTATGAATTGACTACTTTACCCTTAATTAACGGATTTAGCTCGTTTTGACACTAGTTTCCTCATTTGCTTTTCTTAAGTTCCGTGACTTCATGAAATGTTACGTTGGTGTCTTAGAGATGATTTATATCTCAAAGGACTTTGGTTTCATCTTTTGCTTCCGCATTTTGAATTCGTTATCGGGTTAACTTTCAGGTCATCACTGAATCACCGGGTTGAAAAACTTGGGTCACGACATATGCATTTAATTAAAACATTTAATAAAAATCATTGAAGCAAAACCACCCCATGCCATTCAAGAAATAGAGAACCCTACTCTGAAAAAGAATTTCCTCACTGAATCACCAAGTCACCAAAGCTTCCGGCCGCCTCTGTAACTTTCGGCCCTCTGTTTGTGTTCTCAAACTCACACTCTAATTTTTTCTCTTACTTCCCTTCTTTGTCTTTGTATTTTATCAGTGCACACAACACTCAAATATATAAGGCAATTCACTGACTACAAAGAAAAAAATCAAGAAAACATCATTTTTGGTGGACCCCGCCACCCACTTCTTTCTCCCTCATCATTACTTATCTACTTCCTTATCACATCTTTATTCCTCTCAATCAAGCAAAACCCATGTGAAGGACACCAAAGAAAGAAAAAAAATTGCCCCAAAAAATCTTCAGTGGGCCCGCCAGTACACACCACAATTTTCTCTCTCTTCCCACTTTGGCCACCTGCTCACATCTTGTGATACCCCTCGGATCCGAGACACGGGTTGATCAGGCCCAGGCCCAAACCCAAGGGAATATTAAACAATTATAGTATTTTAAAATGAACACAGATGACAAAAAGAAACAATAAAGATATAATAAAGCTGAAAGAAATAATAATAATAAAACCCTCCTTGTGTAACTGAAAATTGAAACTCCAATCCTCCAAAACTTCAAGGTTACAAGTTGGGAATCCACTGATGGACCCCTAGCCAAAAGTTCAACTGAAACTGAAAACTAAAAATAGATAATGCTAGAAACATCGAGAGAAGTCCTACGTAATCAGATAAAGGTGAGACTGTCCTCGACAAGCACGATCAAGCCCTAAGGCTAGAACCGTCCTGTACCTGAAAAGAATAATGAAGGAGTGGGTCAGACCCACGAGCAAGTTCTAATCTAACTGCAATCCATACAGTGACCCGATACGCAGATACACCGTAGACACCTCACAATATCTATCTAGTCCATACGTATAAATATATCCACACTAAGGGACATTCACTAGTCTATAATAGGGGTCTTAACCTGAATAGAAGGCAACATGCGAATACGCACCCAAAGGTGGGCATGAGTACCTAGACCTAACAGGGTACACCTCAACCTACTATAACCAGCTACGCATCCACTGCATATACGCACCCTAACCAATGAGTCTGAGACTCAAGCTCAACTCGTGATACCATAAACATATATATAAAGTCCGTCCAAATCCAGGGTACGTAGTTTAACTATTTATTAAATTGACATACAATAAACCAACTAGTTAGTCACTCAACTTATTCAGTTGATATGACTTAACTACCATCCGTTAATCCAGGAAGTCATCTAACTTGGTTACAACTGATCTGACTTAGTCACAATTAGGATTCGATATCTTTCAATCCATTCCATTAATCCATTAGGTTAGGTTTATGTGTTTTGAGCTAAACCGTCCCTAGTATGTCACCGTCCCATACCAATACATACAATCCTCCAGATCCATGTAAATTACAACATATATAACAGTTCAATAATTTACAAACCAAAAACCACCATCCAAATAATTGCAGAAAAATATTTAAAGTTTCAACAATTTAAATCCAAGCATTTAACCATATAGTTGCAGGAGACGATTTAATAAATCAACAACTAACATCCAGAGCATGCATAGACCAAATTTAATATGTCGAGGACCCCATCATGCATGTGAATAGGTTAAATAATCCTATTATTATCCAATAAATTGCTAAAATAATTTCAGAAGATTGTTTAATATTTCAGCAATTTAAATCCAAGCATTAACCATGTAGTTGCAGGAAACGATTTAATAATTCAGCAACTAGCCTCCTAAGCATGCATAGATCAAAATTAACAATTAAATGACCTTATCATGCATTTGAATGCATTATAAAACAAGTTTTATAAACACATTATATTCCATCAAATTGCTGAAATTTAATTCAACAATTAATTTATCTTCCATTTGTTAACAACATAGGAAGTGCCTTAATTTTTTACACTGTTTGTCCCGACCATTTAGAATTAAACCTTAATCAATTTAAGGTCCTAATAACACCCAAATTCAGCCTTCTAATCTCTCTGTGGAACCCCAGAACCAACAGATTAAATCCTATGCTCCAATAGTAAAGCACAGTACGTAGAAAACTAAAAAAAAATTAAAACAAAACGTAAAATGAAAAGGGAGCCTGCTCAAAATTTTGGGAGCAGGCTCTTTCAGCCTAGAGCCGGCTCTACTTGTTGTGGGAGCCGGCTCCCACCTCCTTTGAGAGCCTTCAGTCCCCGGTGTTTTGTTTCAGCTTTTGTGCTCCTTCTCCGGCTTATTCCTATCACTCTGTTAGTTTTTAAAACTAATCTTAGGTGTCATATTAATACCCAGTAGCATCCCAATGGCTTGATAACAACAATTAAAATCAATTACAGAGATTAAATTTGCTACCGAACTAACCCGCGTTAGGAACAAAACTAAAACTATAATTCTATTCCAACCTCTCTGTTCCTCTTCACAAACTGATCTTAGGAGTCTTATATCATCGCATTAACATCCCCAAGGTTCATTTACAGAAGATAAAAGCAAGAATCGTATCTAAAATCTCAACAGATTTTAATATGCTTTAATGAATAGAACTGGGAGCAACAATACACGAACTGTAAATAGATTTGAATTCAATGCAAACAGATCATCAACAAGCATACATTAAACACATAAGTTTCAATTACTAATTAGTTAATCCCTAGAGACTATCTAGGTGCACAGAACACGAGCCAAAGGAAAAGAGGAAGATAAGAACTTGCCTGCAGTTTTGGACTCAAAACTTTGTCGCCGTCTTCCTAACTTCCGGCAACCACTGACTACCTTCTAACCTCCTCTGGTTCTGGTCTAATCCACCATAGTCCTCCCTTGGTACTCACTGTTCTTCTCCTTGACAATTCTTATAGTGCCTCCGTTCACAACCCTCTGTGTTATGAACTAACTTCACGTTTATCTAACATGAATTATGATTGTAAACCTTAGGCTAAAGCATAATGGTTGTATTTATAGGTTTAACTCTAAAACCCTAATCCTTGTAATTTTAGAGACAGGGCCCAAATCTTAATCCTAGTCGGCCCATATAACAAAACCTACGATTAAATTCTATGTCGGCTACACTAGGTGATGTCCAAAAGAAACTGTGAGTCAATTAATGTATTTAAAAACTCACGTAACTTAATTTTAACATTACAAGAATTATAGTAAGTTAATTACCTAAGTTTAAAACAGTGAGTTACAAATAATACAATTAATAATTTATGAAAATAGACACAACAATTAATAATTTAAATAAACCAAATAATGCACATAAAACCAATTTAATTCAAATTTCAAATAACCAACTAAACAAATAAAAAATAATAAAATAAAAAAAAATGCAATAAAACAATAAAATAAATAAAAATGCAATACAATAAATATTAAAAATGCCAAGACTATCCTTTTAAAATTAGGGGTATTACACATCTCCTCCACACCTTATCTTTCTTATCTCCTACCTTAACACCTTCCAATAAATAACATATATATATATATATATATATATATATATATATATATAAACATAACAAAAAAAAAAAAACAAACCAACCCATTACTCCTGTGGGACCCGCGCCAATGACCAATTCATTATTTCTTTTTCCACTTTTCCTTTCTCTATTCTATTTCGGCAGCAGCAAGTCTGTTAGCCTTTAGACAAGATATATATTATATATAATATATATATAAATGTAACCAATTTCAAGCCTATTAAATGATCACTAATGTGGATACATTTTCAATAAAATAAATAAATAAATAATCAACTATAACGACTTAAAAATCATTAAATTAAAATCTTAAAAAATTTGGGTTTTTACAGTGTGGTAGAAATATCTGTTCGAATTAGGGTTTCTGATTGTGGATTTTGGGGATTGTAGAGCTGATTTGACAAAGATTCAATCTTTTTCATTGCTGGTTTGATACGACTTCAAGATTAGGAACAAAATATAATAGATTGAAGTTTACTCTCTCTCTCTAAACAAAACCCTAACACCACTCACAAGACAAATTTTGATACAAATCATACCTTCTGGGTTTGATACGGCTTCAAGATTGGAAACAAATTCCTTAGGATTGAAGGCTTCATCAGTTCATTCACCTTCAGTCACTTCAAAATCGTAATTTTCGTCCACTCAATATCCCTGTAGAAGTGGAAGAGGAGAAGAAATACAAATAGTAGAAGACACGAACAGTTTGTCTGTATACACTTCCAATACGTATTTAGTAAAAATAGATTTACTTTCTTTTTTGTCTTTTATTACTAACTGAGTGGCAAAATCCTGTACACACATCTTTCACCGGTTGGGACATATTCCCTGTTGCGCCAGAGACGATTTTAATCCTTTATATGTAGCCCTGTCTATCTGACAAATAATGTCTTTGCAGATTTAAAGTCCACAAAATGCCTAAAAAAGAGTACATCAAAAATTGTTGCACCAACATTGGAGGCTCTTCTAAAACAAGAGAGACCCTCATCTACACTCAAAAGGCCTATACAACTGGAGAAATTCTCTTTTATATCCAAAAAAAAAATTGATAATGTTTTTGATGAGTCACAAATTTATTTTGATATAAAATATTATAAAAAACTAAAGATATATATATATATAACTTTTGAGAAAATATATCACTTTTTCAAATTCAATGATGATTTAGGTCTTTTGAAATTAATTAAGCAGCAATAAAAACCTATATATAACAAAAACACTACTCTAAGATTTAGACTAGACATGGAGTCAATCTCTATTTTGCAAGACTTTTTAATTAACGAGAATTCTTCTTTGGACTTGATATTAATTGAAAACTGATATTTAAGATTTATTCGTTAGACTCTCACTCAAAATACTTTCAAATATTTATTTAATTTTTTCTTTTTTAAACGTGTCTCTCCACTTCCAACTATATTATTTAGTTTTCTCTCTTCTTAACTCTAAACTAATAAATTTTAAAATTTTATCTTCTAATGGAAAATAGTGAAATTATTTTATTTATTTTTGTAAAATAGTTATCCTTTTCTAATTTTTTAATTTAAAATTAAAAAAGAATTTTCCTAAGTGTTGCAGCTTGTACCCAACAATGTGCTCTTTGGGAAGAGAGGGTGTGCTCATTGGCCGGTTGCCAAGAAGTTTGTGTTCTTTAAAAAACTGTAAATGGTAATACAATTAGTTAGAAAAAAATGAAAATATTAAAGGTAAATATATTTATATTATACCACTTTTTGGTAATACAATCACTTTTTTGACAGTTTTTGGTAATAATAATAATATATATACTTTCGGTTACCCAGTTTTCTCATTACATACGTGCTTAAGATGACGTCAGTTTTATTTTAAGAATATTTAAAAAGACAAAATAATTTTCCTTTTGTTTATCTTCTTTTTTTTAAAAATTAAAAATTAAATATTTCATGTTTTCCCATAGTTTCGAAACAATAGCAATCAAACCGACATGTCTTCTTCTTTCATGTCTAATCGGTTGTTGGTGTCTGAAGAACATGGATCTTGTCTCTCTCATTCTACCTCTCACTTTTTCTACCCATCTTTCTTTCAACATTTACTATCTAACTCTACCTTAAAGCATACCTAGAAAGTCAGTATTTTTGGTTGAATCGCATAACTCAAGGCCTATTTTGGCTTAAGGTATGTTTCAATATGTATTTTGTGTTATTTATATTTTTGTTTTTGAGGAAACAATGTTTGAAATTTTTTTTCCTATTCTGTTTCTTAATTATCTGAAGTTTATTGCCCATAATCCAGATTCATCATGGTGTTCTCATTCTCCTATTGTGCTAATATGCTTATTGTTTAATATGTGTGTCTATATATATATATATATATATATATATATATATATATATGTTATCCTATTGAAAGAATACAGATCATGAATTCCCTATCATGTATGCCCTATTATCACTTGAACAAGAACGAGTTCTTCTTATTCCTATTTATTAAATATACAAATATTTATAGCTAGTTTATTGAATATATTGTACTTAGATAAATATTTTTCTAAATATTTTTTCGTACTCATATGGATATATAAATATCACGATTGCTTCACTTCATCCCAGTTACTTTCCAGTGTTATTTTTAAATAGAAAATTTTACTTTTATTTTTTAACTCTTTATTCACTCTATCCCAATTACTTCAAATTGTTCTTCATAAATAGAAAAAAATATGTTTCAAAGGGATTCATACAATGATTTCTTTCCTTCTATTACTATTTAATAATTGAAATTCTCATATCATTTGGAGTTTCCATAATTCATTCACTCCATCGCAATTACTCTAGAGTTTCAGGACTCATACAACGATATTTTCCCCCCCTTTTTTAATGGTTAATTTTAGTTAGAACATGTATTGGTCTCTCGGAAAAACATTTGAATCCATGAAGTTTAATTCTCATATTTTCATTTAAAGGCATGTCTTTTAAGATAACTAACATTTTAATTCATAACGTTAGGTAATCATGTAATCATGTATTAATTAAAAGTCATGCCTTCTAACATAACTAATACAACTTTTCTAACTGAATTATATCCATTTGGATGAAAACCACAAAGTGATTTTGTTTAAGAAAACGTGATATACTATAATTATACAACTTTTAGTATGAATCACTTTAAGTAAAAACTCTAAAAACATCCTGTTTTGGTTCGCATTCAATAATGGTGAGTTAGTAACACAATTTTTAAAGCACAGAGACATTGGATGGGAGACAAATTTCGCTTTTTCTCAAAAAAAAAGAAGTGAAAAAAACTAACGGTAGTTTTAAAGTTAATTCCTTGTTCATTTCTAAACCTTGAGGTAGATTATACTATAAAACACAATTAAAAATCATTTTAATATATATGACTTTTCATTAGAGTTGTGTTAAAGAGTTGTTGAACCCTTTTTCCTTTTCTTTTCTTTTTTCATTATACACTATAGTTTTACATATTTAATTTAAAACACAGAGATGTTGGACATAGAATTTAATTTCCTTTTAAAAGAAAAATAACTGTTTTTTAATTAGTTCATTGTTCCTTTCTAAACCTTCATGTCATCAGACGTACTCTCTTTTTCCTTTCCTAGAACCATTTCTATATTCCTCCAAAATCTAAATAAAGTCTAACACGATGCACTTGGATCGTTGTTATAATCAAATGGTTCAAAATGTATAAAAAGTCAACGTTAATTATTCATATTCTTGATTTCTTATTTTCTATATTTTTTTTAAGTATTATTGATTTCTTATTACTATATATATTTGTGTGCTTATAGGAACATTCACTTTTCTTGATATATAAAATATAAATCACTTCAAAAAAAAACCTAAATGTTAATCAATTTAGTAGACGTTAGTAGACGTTAGCTTGTTGAGTGATACTATAATACTATCGTGATGTATCATATTTTTTTTTTTCACTGACACTTTTTATTTCTCTATTTTCTTTTTTCACTCTTTTACAAAAACAACCATTTATTTTTATTCTTAAAAATTATCATACCTCATTTCAATCAACAAAATCTTTATTCCTGTTTTTTTTATTTTGTGGGTCATTTAATACACTATTTAAGTGGTACAAATTTATACCTATATTTATTTCTAAGAGTTTTGATTTCATTTTCCTAATTTCAACTTATCATTTTTTTTCCATATCATTAATGATTAACTTTGGCATTTTCATCAATTATCGATTATCTTAAATTACTTAAATTACTTATTATGTGGAACAATTCAATGAGACACGAAAGTTTTGTCAATCTCATTACATGCATGAACCTTAAATCTTTTTTTTTTTTTTTGTTTTTAAATACTAAGCTAATTATGTTTATATCATTGACGTATGAAGGTCGAACAAAATACAGTGCTAATTTCAAATAAAAGGGGACAAAATTTACAAGCGAGTGGAAAATTTATATTTTACAATTTAGTTTTTTTTTATCTTGATTTTAGTTAATAAAAATTCTTCTATTATGTTGACTTATCTGTAATTTTAATTTTTTTTTTTTTTGTGTAATAAATATTAAAGTGTTTATTAGGGTCTTGAATAATTTATTTTTCCTTACCGTTAAAATCACATTCATATTTTATTTCAATGAATATATAAAATGCGTAAAAGCTTCTAATTAGAAAAAAAATACCATCATCTTTGTATGGTCTTTAGAAATTAGATGCGCTATCTCAAGCGATTGCTCTTTCTGCTTTTTCTTGATAAGCCAGAGAAGCAAGGAGTCAAAAATCACTCTCTAAAAGTGAACTTTACGAGCTCTATTTCTCTTAAAACATCAGTTAGGTTCTTCAGAGCTTACTTATAGCCATCATCCCTTATCAATGAATATAAATAAGATCGCTTATATGGGTCCATTCTTTAATAGTGTAAGTAGTAAGCTGTGGCTTTTCCTTCTTTATGGAAATCTCTCATGTGTTTTTTTTTTTTACACTATCATATTGATGATATTTTTCATATGGATTTTCAACCAGATCAAAACATACTAGAAGGGTCAGTTTTATGTTGACTCAATAGATGGCCTAGATCCTATGGTTCCCTTTTCGGAGTGCCTCTGTCAATTCCATCATGGATGAGGTTCGATATGTAAGTAGCCTATACCGTTTAATTAGACATGTATATTTTATATGAAACATCAACTTAATATATTTTATATTTTCTACTATTAGATGTAACATGTAATGACCTCGTCATTTTCTTCCATTTCTTTTTCCTCAAATTTTATGAATAAATTTTTTCCCGTTGTCTTTTCTATTCTATGTTTGGTTTCTCGTCACTTAGTGTCGTCTCGAGTGCTCGGAAATGGTTTCTGAAACTCTTTCCCCTAGATTGACAACTTTCTTTAAGGACAGAGTCATTTCCACATTTTCACTTTTTGGACACTATTCACTTTTCGTCTTTTTCCCTGTTTCGTCTTTTTTCCTATTTTGTCTTTTCCCTATTTATCACTTTGTTGGCATAACCTCACTTTTTATGCTCAGAGTTAGTTTTTGACTTCACGTATCTTTATTCTAAGTGGTTTTCACGAAATGCGTATCTTTACTTTTACAGTAAAGTGCTCTGGTTGCTCTCGGTGTCCATAGGGGCATGGATGCATAGTTTTTCAGAATCTTTTTCTTTTCTTGGGGTGTTTTTCGTAAATATCTTTTGAAGATATTTTATTTCAGGGGTTTTTAAGAAAATATTTTTTGAAGATATTTTCATTCTGGGTCATTAGTGCAGTTTTCATTTTTTTGAGGGCCATTGTGCAATTAATGAAAGTTATTGCTAAATGCCTTATTTTGAGCCTGGATCCTCGTATGGGATTCATTTTCACATTTCGTCGAGGTGTGTGCTCTTAGAATTTCCTTGTGGTCGTTTTCCCCCAGTTTCAGGGTTTCTGGCCCTAGTTGCCGCCAAACTTGTTTGGGGCATATCTTTCTGCTTGGGACTCAGTTTTTGATGCTGTTTCTTCTGTTGTTCATATTTTCTCATTTTGGTTCTTTTTCATTCACAGAGTTTTGTCATTTGAGCCCATCTGCTCAAATTTCCCTTTTTCAGACCCGGCGGGTCCTTTCGGGGCACTTTTAGGGTTTTCTTATAAATACGGGATTATAAAATTAAAAAGTCACTTTCTCCTCTCTTCAAGCATGACCAGCAGCTCCCATGGCAGCCCAAAGGGGGCTGCCACCCTTTTCCTCTCATTTAAACCTCCTTCCCTTTGTTATAAAGTCATAGTGCCTTTACGTTTTGTGTTTGTTTTGACTACGCGCTTCTTTCCCCCTTATTAGAACCCGTTTTTGGCCAATTTTTGAGTTCAGGTTTGAGATCAAGTTAGGATTTTGGTAGGTCCTCTTTGGAGTTTAATGTTCATAGCGTTGTCCCCGATAAAACCCCGAAGTATTGTCGGATTCAGAGCCGTTTCATTTTGGTGGCTTTTGAGATTTCCATCTCAAATTGAGGTAGGGGATGTTATAGGTTTTTATTTTTGTTGTCTTGCATGTTATTGATGCTTATACAACTTGTATGCATGCTTTTGTTTATAATCTAGAATTTAATTTAATTAATTTCTATGTTTAAGATTTAATTCACATGATGATATTCAACTTAGAATTAAATTGTGGCATACTCGTAAATTAGGCTTTGGTATGTTTGTTAACATATATTAAAATTGGAGTATTTGATAAAGTATTGCAACTTTTATTTAATAATTTTCTTTGGTGAAAGTTTAATTCTTAAGGCCGTACCTTGCATGAAAATAACTTGTGATATGTTTTTAAATTAAGTTTTGGCATGTTCTTTAACATACTTTAATTTGAGAACATTTGGATGAGTATGAAAATCTAGAAATTTTAATTAAAAGGATTAATTAAAATCTATTTAATGGTTCCATTGGCTTAATTAAGTTTTTAACTTGATATTTGTGATGAGTATGACTTGTACACTAACATATATTAATTTGGGACCATTTGATATTGTTTTAGAAGTCAGAAATTTAATTATCATGATTTAATTAAATTCTACCTTATTGTTCCATGGCCTAATTAAGTTTTTGAATGGATATATGAAATGACCATGCTATGTTGTTTAACATGTGTTAATTAGGGATCATTTGATTGAGATTTGAAACCTAGAGAAATTAATTGGTTTATTTGATTAATTTTTGTTTCTATTACATTATTGATTTAATCATGAGTTTGACATTAGTAGTATATTTAAATCATGATTTTGGACTTGTATTAGATTCTTTAGTCTATATTTTCAATATTGAATTATATTGTTGTAGCGTGTAACGAATCGCACACTGAAGATTCGACATGTGATGTTATTATAGCGCGTAACGAATCGCGCTCTGAAGATTCGATATTTGTTATCCTACAGTAGTTGTGGATTTTGAGCATGAATTGTGTGGTTACAACCTACTTGTGCATGGAATGTAATTTCGTGCTTTATATATATTTCTTATATAAGTTGTTAACTTATTTATTTTGGAGTCACTTGGGACATTGTTACAAGACATGGCTAGAGTTTGGCTCTAGTGTAGGAGGTATGTAATGACCCGGTCATTTTCATTCCTTTCATTTTTCCTCAAATTTTACGAATGAATTTTTTTCATTGAAATTTCTTTTCTGGGTTTGATTTCTTGTCACTTAGTGTCGTCTCAGGTACTCGAAAATGGTTTCTGAGACTCTTGCTCATGGATTGACAACTTCTTTTGAGGACCGAGTCATTTCCACATTTTTCATTCTTCGACACTATTCACTTTTCGTCTTTTTCCCCTTTGTCACTTTGTTGGCACAGCCTCACTTTTCGTGTTCGGAGTTGATTCCGGTTTTGCATGCATCCACAATATTTAAATTCCATGCTATGTGTATTTTTACTTTCTTAGAAAAGCATGTTAAGTGTTTACTTTTCTTGTAAAGGGCATAGATGCATAACCTTTTGGTAATTTTCTTAACTTTTGGGATTTTAGTGTAATTATGTAAAGTAATTATTTTTCATCTTAGGGACCATTTTGTAACTTTATTTAGAAGATATTTTTAAAAAGGACCTTTTTGTAATTTTTGAAAAGTGCGACAAGTGTCACACTCTCATTGGTCCACTTGTTCACATTTGTGTGGAGACACTTTGATGCCTTGGATGATGACACATGGAGGGTGGAGATTCACCCACTTGTTGGGCTTGGATCGGAGCACTTGTTGGCTTGGATGGTTAACAAGTGTAGGCTTAGGATTAAGCCTAGGAGGGAACCATGGATGAGTGACAAGTGTATGCTTCAAATTAAGTCTCACAATTATTTTTGGGCTACTTTGGAATTATGTTGTTAAAGAAGGGTTTTTGTGCAATTGACCATACATGTGTGTGTTGACCATGGTATAGGATCACCTAGTGAGTGGAGGATTTCTAATTCCTCCACTCACACTGTAATGACCCGGTCTTTTTCCTCCTTTTCCATTTTCGGTGATTTTCTTTTTTCGTCTTTTTCCTATTTTGTCTTTTCCTTTTTTTGTCTTTTTCCTGTTTATTGTTTTTCCTTGCATAACCTCACTTCTAGTGTTCGTATTTGATTCCGATTTTGCATGCATTCATGATATTTGATTTCCATGACATTGGTATTTTTACTTTTGTTGAAAAACATGCTAGTTGCTTACTTTATTTATAAAGGGCATGAATGCATACTTTAGTGTAATTGTTCATAACTTTTGGGGTTTTAGTATAATTATGTAAAATAATTATTTTTCATTTTAGGGACCTTTTTGCAATTTATTTTGGAAGATATTTTGAAAAAGGACCATTTTAAAATTTTTGGAAAGTGTGATAAGTGTCACACTCTCATGGAGCCATTTGTTGGCATTTGGGTGAAGAGACTTGGCAACATGACTTCTTGACATTTGGAGGGTGGAGATTCACCCACTTGTTGGCCTTAGATTAGTGCACATGTAGCCATTGATTTATAACAAGTGTAGGATTAAGATTAAGCCTAGGGTGGAGCATTAGATTAGTGACAAGTGTAGGATCAAGATTTAGTCTTGCATTGTGTGTGTGAGAGAGGTAGTGCAAGAGTACATAGTGAGTGGAGGATTTCTAGCCCTTCCACTCACCATTTTACACTTTACTTTTTTCATTTCATTGCCTCTCATGAATCCTAGCCAATCCACCATTGGAGGAAAGCTTAGTTCATAGCTTATCCCTTCAATATGACTCACTTCAATTCACCTTAGAGTAAAAACCTTGGGAGAGAAAAGATTCCTCTCACTCTCCTCTTCAATAACCCTAAACTTGTTTTACATTTTAAGCTTGGTTGCTTGGATTATAGAGATTCAATTCTCTATTGAGGTAGGGGTGGTAGTACGTTTATACTCTAAGTGTTTTATAATCCTTGGGGTTTAATATATATTTTGTATACATGCTTTTAATATGATAGTCTTGCATATTATAGGAAACCCACACATCTTGACTTAGGGTTTATTGATTTAAGCATGTATAATATGTGTAAACCATTTGTAGAAGGATTATATAATTTAGTGATATGCTAAAATCTAGTAATTTCACATGTGTTGTAATATAGAACTCGTGTAGAATTATAAATGTATATGCAAATTCTACTGACATGAATTGTTATATTTGTTGTGATAATAATTCTATATTCTTGTGAATTACAAATTGTGATTAATTTAGAAGCTTATTGCTAAAATGTTGATAATTAGTATATAGAGCTTATTGTTGAGGCATGACTTGAATTGATACGTTAGTGGTATTGTATTGTGCATAATATCATAAAGAGTACTTGTCATTTAGCATGAAATTCTAGATTTGGAACCCTAAGACATGGTTTGTGTGGTTTCAAAGTACTTGTGCTTGTAAGGTGGTTGATATGCTTTATTATCTATATATATGAGTTTTGAACTTGATATATTTTGGATTATCTTGGGACATTGTTTAAGTGACATGGCTAAAGTTTGGCTTCAGTGCAAGAGGTATGAGTTCTCCCTAATTGAGATAGTGCGCACTAGGGTAGTCTTCCCAGCGGGTTAATTCCCGAAATAACCATTTTGTTCTTGGTTTAGTCCGAGACGTGATGTCCAAGTATTCCACTAATTGATTTCGCATTAAATTTTAAGTTGACAACCAATGCTTAATTGTAGCTTGAAGTTCTTGTTATTGGCGAATTGATGTTGCTAAGTACATTGATATTGATATGTATTGCTAAAGAATCATTCAAGTTAGCTTAAGATGATCCCTTAGAATACCTTGAACATAGACGTTAAGTGGAATGGTCCCTTGTATTCGTCTATATTGATCTTGCAATAATATGGAAACTTTAGGGTATACGCATATGCTTCTTCCTACGAGTAACTTGATTACTCACCCTAGTGGTTTGGGTTGTTTTTCAGGTAAAGAGACCATGTTCTTAGATGCTCATCATCCTTAGAAGCATTTTTGTATATTGATATGCACTTGTCTAGCATGCCTTCCTTTTGGATGTTAAATTTTGTATACCATGGATATATTGTATTGTAGAAGCTAAGATGGCTTCCTTGATGTGTAATGTATATCTAAGAACACTTGAAGATGTCTATTTTGTATGCGTAACATGAGGCCAAGTGCCATGTACATTTATATCACATGTATGCTAGTTTAATCACATAGTTTGTCTTATGAAATTATGAGAATTCGAGGTTTTATAGGTCGTATTTTGTATATGACGTGTTATGTGGCCATAGGCTATTGGAACACGTGTATTTATTCATTTTACATATGCGTGCATGTTCAATTTGGCACACAACACCATTTTTGATGAAATGAACACTTAGAGTAGCATTCATCTTCACATTTTTGCTAAATCAGACCTCAAGGGAATTTTTGTTATTTCACTTGAAAAATAAATGTTGGTTTTGACATAGTTGACTAGAAAACATGATTTTAAGGGGGGTTACTTCACAACTTTTTTCCAAAAAAGGCCCAGAAAGTCCTCAAAATCACATTTTAAACTCAGTTTTCTACTAAGCCATCAGCAGAACAAGCGCTCAAAGATGAGGCAGAGAGTTTTAGCCCTTGGTGTGTGCTGTACAAGCACTTGAATCCCTTGCATGAGCGCTCGTGGTACTGTTCATAGGTGTGTGTGTGTGTGTGTCTTTGTTCAGCACTGCACCTCTGACTTTAAATCATCATATCTTCTTCATTTTAACTCCGAATTAGTATGTTCTTGAGTCTAAATTGACCGCGTCAAAATAAGCTTTCCAATGGTACCAATTAGAGTTTCAGATTCCTTTTGTAGTTGAAGATATTCAAATTTTAGTGGAGGGGTGTCAATTTTTGGCTCGAACCGGGATAGGGTTTTTCTTCCTTCGACTTCAAGACTTGATATCTTTGCCGTCCGGACTCCAAATCAAGTGATTCTTGAGTCCATCTTTGTTAATTTTTTGTTGTCTTTCCAATGGTATGCACAGTGGCATCCATTTCAGTTTAAAATGACCATTTTACCCTTGGTTCAATTCTTATCGGGTTTAACATTCTTGTTTCATTGCTTGGCTCATATGAATTTCATGGCTTCATGGGGAGTCATTTTGGTGCCTTAGGGATGACATACATCTCTAGAGGTCAGTTTACACATTTTGCTTCCGCATTTTGGATCCGTCATCGGGTCACCTTTCGATCATCACCGACGCACCGGGTTTATAAAACTTAAGCCATCACAATTGGTATCAGAGCTCCTAGGTTTGAATACCTTAGGATGACGGGTTTTGGGTGCATATCATGCTTTTGTTGATATACTTTGATGCATTCACATGCTTTTAATTACATGTTTTGGCATTATAACATGTTTAAGTGTTTCTTGATAACACGCTTGGTAGTATGACATGTCTTTATGCTTGTATGCTTATGTGGTTAAGAGCATCCTTGTTTGACATGTATGCTTAATTGATTAAGTGCTTAAAGTTTTCTTTAATTACTTTAGCATGACAGCATGTTGTATGCCTTGTCTTGCTTTGTATTTCGTGCATTCATAGGGTGAGTTGCACTTGGTCATAATAACTTGTGTTATTGTCGGCTATCTTTCTTTTGTACGTTTAGCATCATGGTTGTCACGCGTGGAGAGTCTTCACGTCAGGGCACTGAGGAGCAGGTGGCTGACACCGAGTTCACACGGGGTCCGGGAAGGCCTAGGATTCCAGTTTGTGGTGTGGATGCTAATCCGCCACGGGCATTGACTTATGAGGAGCGGGTTGCTCAGGGAATCAATCAGGGAATCACTAAATCCTTACAGGAGTTGATATGCAGGTAGGTGGCAGGGGTACAGATTCTAGCACCTGCATCGGCACCAATAGTCAATGAGGCACTGGAGTACTTTATGTGACTATAGAGGGTCAAGATTAATCTATTTGCGGGGAGTTCAGATCCACTAGTCTCGGAAGCTTGGTTAGACCTTATGGTTTGCAATTTAGATAGTATAGCGGCACCCACGGATAGGTTGAGGATTTCCTTGACTGCTTCTTTGTTCATGGGGGATGCAGATATTTGGTGGAGGTCTATGACCAATGTCCACAACTTTGAGTTGATGACTTGGAACGAGTTTAGAGATTTATTCTTCGAGCACTTCTTTCCTAAGGCTATGAGGCGGGAGATGAGGACACAGTTCGCAGGTCTTTATCAGGGTACTATGAGTGTCATTGAGTATGAGACACAATTTACTTCTCTCTCTCATTATGCCAAGGATATGGTAGCAACAGACGAGGCTAGGGCAATGAAGTTTCAGGATGGACTACATCTTGACATTAGGCCACGGGTCTCAATTCTTGATTTGAGGACTTAAAGAGAAGTGGTCCAGAGGGCTATGCTAGCTGAAGTAGAGGAACGGGATCAGTTACGGATTAGGGGTTCACACAAGCAGCCTCGTGGAGATAACCCATCATCTTCCGGGAGTCAGTGGAAGAAGGCCAGGGCAGGGAACAATACTCACTCACAGGGGGCATCACAACAGAATCGTTCTGCACCTATAGTTCCTGTATATTCTGGATCAGCCCAGGGAGTGGTTTGTTACCATTGTTAGCAGCCCGAGCACATCAAGCCCCGCTACCCACAGCTTCGAGCACAGGCTAGTCAGACTACAGTTTCTACAAAAATTGGGCAGGGAGCTTACTTCTATTGCAGGCAGCTAAGTCATCTTAAGAAGGACTGTCCAGGGTTGTTGAATAAGTCACATGGTGGCACATATTCATAGATGGTACCGGCATAGTCTGCAGTGGTTCAGTCTGGTTTCAGAGTTCCTCAGGCACCACAGCCAGTGGCGCAAGTTGGCACTTATCCAGCCAGGGGTTCTACACCTATTGCTTTTACACATCAGTCAAGCTATCAGGGCAGTTCACAGCAGGGCTCAGGGACTTAGGGACGAGCCTATGCTCTTCCACAGGCGGATGCTTCCGCAGGCACCTCTTCAGTTCAAGGTATCTTTTCGGTTTTCAATTCTTGGGCACGAGTTCTTATTGACAAGGGTGCATCACATTCTTTCATTTCTGTATCATTTGCACGTTCATTGGGTCTGGAGGTCACACTTTGAGACAGTCTTCTTTGTGTTGACACACCAGTTAGGGGTCCAGTGTCTTTGGATCATGTTTGTCGGGGTTGTGCCATTGAGATAGCTGGGCGGACCTTAGAGTTCAATTTCGTTGTTCTTGACATGACGGGCTTTGATGTCATTCTCGGTATGGATTAGTTGTCATTCTTTCGGGCTACAATTGATTGTTTCCGCGGGAGGGTGTCCGTTTGCACTCCCAAAGGAGATTGTTTCCATTTTGTAGGAGATCGGAATGGTTCCCACCCAGCGGTGGTTTTCAGTATTGGTGAATGGAGTCGCCACAGATCGAACTTGGCTAGTTTGCTAGTTGACGAAGATAGTAGTTTGGGCCGTGTTTTTTCGGCAGTTGTTGAGGATTTTGTTGATGTCTTTCCAAAGGAACTGACAGAGTTACCTCCTTTAAGGGAAGTTATTTTTGCCATTGATGTCATTCCCGGTACAGCACCCATCTCTATGGCACCGTACCGTATGGCCCTAGCAGAGCTTGATGAGCTGAAAAGCCAGTTGGATGATTTGAAAGCTAAGGGCTTTATTCGTCCTAGTGCTTCACTATGGGGAGCACCGGTTCTTTTTGCGAAGAAAAAGGATGGGTCTTTGAGACTTTGCATCGATTATTGCAAGTTGAATCATGCTACGATCAAGGACAGATATCCTTTGCCTAGAATTGATGACTTGTTTGATCAGTTGAAGGGAGCGACATGCTTTTCGAAAATTGATTTGAGATCAGGTTACTATCAGTTGAGGGTTAAGGATGAGGATATATCCAAGACCGCTTTTCGTACACGGTATGGCCATTATGAGTTTCTGGTGATGCCATTTGGTTTAACCAATGCTCCAGCGGCTTTCATGGATTTGATGAACCGTGTATTCATTGACTATCTTGATAAGTTTGTGGTGGTGTTCGTTGATGACATTCTCGTGTACTCAGCTTCTAGGGAGGAGCATGAATATCACTTGAGAGCAGTTTTGCAGATCCTTAGGGATAACCAATTGTATGCCAAGTTCAAGAAATGCGAATTTTGGCTACCAGAGGTGAAATTCCTTGGACACGTTGTGTCAGGGGGTGGTGTTGCAGTGGATCCATCGAAGATTGAGTCTGTGATGGATTGGGAGCGTCCAAATAAAGTGTTTGAGATTCGGAGCTTTCTTGGCCTAGCCGACTATTACAGGAGGTTTGTTCGGGATTTCTCTCATTTAGCAGCACCTATGACTCGACTTACTCGCAAGGGTGTCAAGTTCATATGGAATGAGGCTTGTGATTTTTCTTTTCAGGAGTTGAAGGTTAGATTGACATCGGCTCCAGTTTTGATCATACCTGAACGTGGTTTTGGTTACGTGGTCTATTGTGATGCTTCGCGAGAAGGTTTAGGTTGTGTCTTGATGCAGACAGAATGGGTAGTTGCTTATGGGTCTCGACAGTTGAAGACTCATGAGTTAAACTATCCGACACATGACTTGGAGTTGGCAACAATTATCTTTGCCCTAAAAGGGTGGAGATATTATTTGTACGGGGAGAAGTTTAAAGGTTTCTCTGATCACAAGAGTCTTAAGTATTTCTTCTCTCAGAAGGATTTGAACTTGAGACAGCACATAGGACTATGACTTTGTGTTGCAATATCATCCAGGGAAGGCCAATGTGGTGGCTGATGCATTGAGTAAGAAGTCACGGGGTACTCTTGCTAGCATTTCCATTCACAGATGGAAGATGCTAGAAGAGCTTGCAGACCTTGGTTTGTAGTTATATAAGGATGTTTCACCAGCTATTTTGTTTATCCTTGTGGCTCAACTAGCTCTTGTTAGCAGAGTTATTGAGGCACAATAGGAGGATAGGGAGATGAAGTCCATCCAAGATCAAATTTCAGGCGGCGAGAATGTAGAAGATTGGACCTTGCATTCGGACGGTGGTCTCAACTACAGAGGGAAGTTGGTTGTTCCTTTATCTTGTCGTGACGTTGTTCTTCGGGATTTTCACCATTCTCGACTTGCAGTTCATCCAGGTGGTACGAAGATGTATCACAATTTGCAGAGACAGTTTTGGTGGAAAGGCATGAAATGGGATGTTTCCCAATTCGTGGCTAAATGCCTTACTTGTCAACAAGTGAAGGCAGAGCATCAGAGACGGGCAGGGTTGTTATAACCACTACCAGTGGCAGAGTGGAAGTGGGAGCACATCACTATGGATTTTGTGACGGAACTTCCGAGATCCAAGGCAGGGAATGATGTCGTTTGGGTCATTGTTGATAGATTGACTAAGACGGCTCACTTTTTGCCTATGGTGGTGATAGATGACGCAGAGAGACTTAGTGGACTGTATGTGGGGTAGATTGTCAGGCTTCACAGGGTTCCAGTGTCCATTCTTTCGGATAGGGATCCCAGGTTCACATCTCACTTTTGGCAAAGTTTTCAGGAGGCTCTTGACACGGGGCTTCATTTCAGCACAGCATTCCATCCTCAGACTGATGGTCAGTCGGAGCGTACCATTCAGATATTGGAGGATATGCTATGGGCTTGCATTTTGGATTTTGGGGGTAGTTAGGAGGACTACTTACCCGTGGTTGAGTTTGCCTACAACAACAGTTACCAGACCAGTATTGGCATGGCACCTTTTATGGCGTTGTATGGCAGACCTTACAGACCTCCAGTTTGCTGGACCGAGGTAGGTGATACAGTCGCCTTAGGTCCTGACATTGTCTTTGAGACTACAGAGAAGATTAAGTTGATTCGGCAGCGGTTGGCTACAGCTCAGAGTAGGCAGAAGAGTTATGCGGGTAAGAAGAGGAGATCCTTGTCTTTTGAGGTTGGGGACCACGTCTTTCTTAAGATTTCTCCACGGAAGGGACTTCTAAGATTTTGGCAGACAGGCAAGTTGTCTCCTAGGTTCATTGGACCATTTCAGATTTTAGAGCACGTCGATGAAGTTGCTTATCATTTGGCGTCACCGCCAGACCTGGATAGGGTTTACGACGTTTTCCATGTATTTATGTTGAGGAAGTACGAGCCGGATCTATCGCATGTTTTACAGTGGATAGATGTTGTTGTTGATGAAGACGCGACCTACGAGGAGGGTCCGGTCCAAATTCTTGATGCACGGGAACACGTTTTGCGAACCAAAACCATTCCATTAGTTAAGGTCTTGTGGAGACATCACGGCGTTGAGGAGGCGGGAACTCGAACAGGAGGTTGCTCTCGGTATCCCCATTTGTTCCCTCTTTTAGGTATGACTCAATTTCGGGGACGAAATCCTTCTAAGGAGGGTAGGTTGTATTGACCTGGTCTTTTTCCTCCTTTTCCATTTTCGGCGATTCTCTTTTTTCGTCTTTTTCCTATTTTGTCTTTTCCTTTTTTCGTCTTTTTCCCTTTTATCGTTTTTCCTTACGTCACCTCACTTCTAGTATTCGGATTTGATTATGGTTTTGCATGCATTCATGATATTTCATTTCCATGACATTGGTATTTTTACTTTTGTTAAAAAACATGCTAGTTGCTTACTTTATTCATAAAGGGCATGAATGCATACTTTAGTGTAATTGTTCATAACTTTTGGGGTTTTAGTATAATTATGTAAAATAATTATTTTTCGTTTTAGGGACCTTTTTGCAATTTATTTTGGAAGATATTTTGAAAAAGGACCATTTTGAAATTTTTGGAAAGTGTGACAAGTGTCACACTCTCATGGAGCCATTTGTTGGCATTTGGATGAAGAGACTTGGCACCATGACTTCTTGACATTTGGAGGGTGGAGATTCACCCACTTGTTGGCCTTAGATTAGTGCACATGTAGCCATTGATTTATAACAAGTGTAGGCTTAAGATTAAGCCTAGGGTGGAGAATTAGATTAGTGACAAGTGTAGGCTTAAGATTACTTTTTTCATTTCATTGTCTCTCATGAATCCTAGCCAATCCACCATTGGAGGAAAGCTTAGTTCATAGCTTATCCCTTCAATTTGACTCACTTCCATTCACCTTAGAGTAAAAACCTTGGGAGAGAAAAGATTCCTCTCACTCTCCTCTTCAATAACCCTAAACTTGTTTTACATTTTAAGCTTGGTTGCTTGGATTATAGAGATTCGATTCTCTATTGAGGTAGGGGTGGTAGTACGTTTATATTCTAAGTGTTTTATAATCCTTAGGGTTTAATATATATTTTGTATACATGCTTTTAATATGATAGTCTTGCATATTATAGGAAACCATCACATCTTGACTTAGGGTTTATTGATTTAAGCATGTATGATATGTGTAAACCATTTGTAGAAGGATTATATAATTTAGTGATATGCTAAAATCTAGTAATTTCACGTGTTGTAATATAGAACTCGTGTAGAATTATAAATGTATATGCAAATTCTACTGACATGAATTGTTATATTTGTTGTGATAATAATTCTATATTCTTATGAATTACAAATTGTGATTAATTTACAAGCTTATTGCTAAAATGTTGATAATTAGTATATAGAGCTTATTGTTGAGGCATGACTTGAATTGATAAGTTTGTGGTATTGCATTGTGCATAATATCATGAAGAGTACTTGTCATTTAGCATGTCATTCTAGACTTGGAACCCTAAGACATGGTTTGTGTGGTTTCAAAGTACTTGTGCTTGTAAGGTGGTTGATATGTTTTATTATCTATACATATGAGTTTTGAACTTGATATATTTTGGATTATCTTGGGACATTGTTTAAGTGAAATGGCTAAAGTTTGGCTTTAATACGGGAGGTATGAGTTCTCCCCAATTGAGATAGTGTGCACTAGGGTGGTCTTCCCAGCGGGTTAATGCCCAGAATAACCATTTTGTTCTTGGTTTAGTCCGAGACGTGATGTCCAAGTATTCCACTAATTGATTTTGCATTAAATTTCAAGTTGACAACCAATGCTTAATTGTAGCTTGAAATTCTTGTTATTTGCGAATTAATGTTGTTAAGTACATTGATATTGATATGTATTGCTAAAGAATCATTCAAGTTAGCTTAAGATGATCCCTTATAATACCTTGAACATAGATGTTAAGTGGAATGCTCCCTTGTATTCATCTATATTGATCTTGCTATGATATTGAAACTTTAGGGTATACGCATATGCTTCTTCCTACGAGTAACTTGATTACTCACCCTAGTGGTTTGGGTTATTTTTCAGGCAAAGAGACCATGTTCTTGGATGCTCATCATCTTTAGAAGCTTTTGAGCTATTTGAAGCATTTTTGTATATTGACATGCACTTGTTTAGCATGCCTTCCTTTTCGATGTTAAATTTTGTATACCATGGATGTATGGTATTTTAGAAGCTAAGATGGCTTCCTTGATGTGTAATATATATTTAAGAACACTTGAAGATGTCTATTTTGTATGCATAACATGAGGCCAAGTGCCATGTACATTTATATCACATGTATGCTAGTTTAATTCCATAGTTTGTCTTATGAAATTATGAGAATTCGAGGTTTGATAGGTCGTATTTTGTATATGACATGCTATATGGCCATGGGCTATTGGAACACGTGTATTTATTCATTTTACATATGCGTGCATGTTCACCTTGGCACACAACACCATTTTTTATGAAATGAACACTTGAAGTAGCATTCATTTTAACATTTTCGCTAAATCAGACCTCAAGGGAATTTTTGGTATTTTACTTGAAAAATAAATGTTGGTCTTGATATGGTTGAGTAGAAAACATGATTTTAAGGGGGGTTACTTCACAACTTTTTTCCAAAAAAGGCCCAAAAAGTCCTCAAAATCACATTTTAAACTCAGTTTTCTGTTAAGCCTTCAGCAGAACGAGCGCTCGAAGACATCGCACGAGTGCTCGAAGATGGGGCAGAGAGTTTTGGCCCTTGGGCATGTGATGTACGAGCACTCGAAGCCCTTGCACTAGCGCTCGTGGTACTATTCATGGGTGTGTGTGTGTGTGTGTGTCTTGGTTCAGCACTGCACCTCTAACTTCAAATCATCATATCTTCTTCATTTTAACTCCGAATTGGTCCGTTCTTGAGTCTAAATTGACCGCGTTGAAATAAGATTTCCAATGGTACCAATTAGAGTTTCAGATTCCTTTTGTAGCTCAAGATATTCAAATTTTAGTGGATGGGTGTCAGTTTTTGGCTCGAACAGGGATAGGGTTTTTCTTCATTCGACTTCAAGACTTTATATCTTTTCTATCCGAACCCCAAATCAAGTGATTCTTAAGTCCATATTTGTTAATTTTTTGTTGTCTTTCCTATTGTATGCACAGTGTCATCCATTTCAATTTCAAATGACCATTTTACCCTTGGTTCATTTCTTATCGAGTTTGACATTCTTGCTTCATTGCTTGGCTCATATGAGTTCCATGGCTTCATGGGGAGTCGTTTTGGTGCCTTAGGGATGACGTACATCTCTAGAGGTCAGTTTACACATTTTGCTTCGGCATTTTGGATCCGTCATCGGGTCACCTTTCGGTCATCACCGACGCACCGGGTTTATAAAACTTGGGCCGTTACACTTAGATTGTTGATAAATGTAGGCTTAGGATTAAGCATAGGATGGAGCCTTGGATTTGTGACAAGTGTAGGCATGAAATTAAGTCTTGCATTGTGTGTGTGTGAAAGGTAGTGCAAGAGCACCTAGTGAGTGGAGGATTCCACCACTTTTAACTTAGAGTTTTCACATTTTATTTCATTCATTTCTTTTTTCTCAAGAACCACCTAGCCACCATTGAAGTAAAGCTTGGTTTAAAGCTTTAAGCTTCATTTTGGCCTCCTTCCACTCACCTTAGACTTAAAACTTTGGAATACTTTTGCTTCCTCTCACTCACCTTTACATAACCCTAGAAGCAAAACCTGAAATTCTTTTGTTTTCCTTGGATTCAAGAGGAACAATCCTTTTATGAGATAGGGGGTGTTCTAAGTTATGTTTTTGATGTTTTATATGCTTTATAACATGGTTCAAATGTATCACATGCATTTAATCAAAGATTTTAAGTTAATAACTAATGGTACCTTACATGAAATTAAGCTAGGACTTGGTTTTTCGAAAGGCCATGACTTGATTCATAACTTACCATAATTTGAAGCCATTTAGGGTTGTTTTGAAATCTATAGGAACTAATCAATTAATTTAATTAATTTTCATTTATATGTCCTTATGACTTAAATCAAGTTTTAAGGTGATATATGTAATCATTACGATAGGTTCTTGAACATATAATAAATTGAGCATGTTTAGGTGAAAATGAAATCTAGAGAAATTAATTGTTTTGTTTAATTAAATTCTATCCTTGTTGTATTAGCGATTTGAGTATGTATTTTATGCCAATTGCATGTTTAAATCATGATTCTAAACTTGCACTATAATTGTGGGATTGTATTTTTAATATTAAAGGACATTGTTATAAAGAGTAACAAGTTACATAATGATTATTCAACATTCTTCATGCCATTGTAGTTATGAACTTAGGGCATGTATTGTGTTTCTAAAATTGGTTTGTGCATGGTAGATGGTTTCACATTGTATATATATGTTTATGTTAATATATATGCATTGTTGCACAAATTGTTGGTTTTGGAAACTTAGGATGTCGTTATTATGACTAAAGCTAGAGCATGGTTCTAGTACGGGGGATTGATCTGGCGTGATGTCCAAGTATCCACTTTGGTTTGATTTCGAATTTAAATTCCAAGTTGATAACCTTGTGAATTGTATCTTATTACATTGTGTTGGAAGTTCCAATGTTGGTTAAGTAGTTTGTATGAATTTACATTGAATTGCAAAGTTGTATAAGTAGGTTTATGCATACTCATTCCCTATGAGTAAACTTGTTTACTCACCCCAAAGTTACCAGGTGTTTTTCAGGTAAAGAAGCCTTGTTATGGAATGCATAACACTTTTAGGATTGCTTGACTACTTGGAGTATATTTTTTTTTTTTTTTTTTTTTTTGTTGTTATGTTAGAATATGCACTTGTTAGCATATTATGCTCCATTTTTTGTTTATTTTGACACAACATGTATTTATTGTTCAAACCATGTAACGTGCACCTTTTGATATTCTTTAGATGTGTATGTAATGAGGCCAAGGGCCAAAGACAATCATATGCCATGTATGCTATTTTATTTTCATAGTTTGTTTATGGAATACATGGGATTTCATGCATTGAAGGGTCATATTTTGCATATAACATGCCATGAGGCCATATGCCATTCTAGCGCATCTAATTCATCATTTTACACATGTGAGCATGATTACATCTCATGGAATACATGGATTTCAACTTTTGAACTATTTTTGGATGAATTATGAAAATTTAAGCAAAATTCATGCATTGGAGTATTATTTAAAGCTTCACTTCGATTTAGCATGTAATGGTTGTTCATTTAAGGTTTAAAGATGTTTTGAAACTTGTTTGGATCAAATGGGAAGCATGCATAGCTTTAGGATTGAGCCAAGCACCTTCCCCATGGATTCCAGTAGCTTTTTCTACTACTACCAGGTCCATCAGTCAGCTGATAGCAGTCATTAGCCGACCGATGACTGTTCGAGACCAATTCTAGTAGCCTTTTTGGGATTTTTTGTGTTTCAGTAGGCTGATGATTGGGGTTTAATCAGCTAATGATTATGGTTTGGTCGGCTAATGATGGGGGTTCAGCCGGGTGATCCTCCCTTTAACCTTTCTCTTTTGATTTTTCTTGGATAACATTGTTACAACAACTTCAGAGAGCCATAACTCCTTCATTTCTAATCCAAATCAGGTCATTCTTGATTCTAAACTCAAGAACTTGAAGTTAGATTTCCAATGGTACCAACCATGCATTAAAACTTTAACCGTAGTGAGAGTTATTGCAGTTTTAGTGAGATAGGGTTGTGGTAACTCCTAAACGGAAAAGGCCATTTTGTCCTAAATTCATATCTTTTCCGTCCGGACTCCGAATTAGATGATTCTTGAGCCCATTTTAGTTATTTTTTCGTTGTCTTTCTAATGGTGTACTTGGTTGCACCCAATTTTGTTTTGGAAAAGACCATTTTGCCCCTAGGTTCATTCTTATCCGTTTTTGAAACGTCGCTTCCGTAATTGTTTTCTTTGGGCTTCGTAACCTCATTGAGGGTCACATTGGTGTCTTATCAACATGTAGTATCTCTAGAGACCATCGTTTTACCTTTTGCATCCGCATTCTGATTCATTGTTGGATTTATGTTCGGGTCACCGTTGACGCACCGGGTTGAATAAAAACTTGGGTCGTTACAAATGGTATCAGAGCTCCTAGGTTTGAAAACCTTAAGACGACGGGTTTCAGGTGCATATCATGCTTTTGTTAATCTACCTTGATGTGTTCACATGCTTTTTGATAACATGTTTACGTGCCTTTTTGATAACATACTCGATATGATGACATGTCTTCTATATTTATATGCTTAAGTGTTTAAAAAGCATCCTTGTTTGACATGTATGCTTATTTTCTTAACTACTTAGCCCTTTAAACAGCTTTCTTTGATTGCTTTAGCATTAATCATATGTTGCATACCTTGTCTTGCTCTATGTTTCATGCTTTCATAGTGTGACTTGCATTCGGTCATGATAGCTTGTGTTATTATTGACCTCTTTCTTTGCGTACGTTTAGCATCATGGTTGTCACGCGTCGAGAGTCTTCACATTAGGGCATTGAGGAGCAGGTTGATGACACTAAGTTTACGAGGGGTCCAGGAAGGCCTAGGATTCCAGTTCATGACATGGGTCCTAATCCACCACGAGTACCGACTTATGAGGAGCAGATGGCACAGGCAGTGGCTCTGGGGATGTCAGAGTCTATCCAGTAGATGTTTCATCAGCATATTGTAGGGATGCAAATTCCAGTACTAGCATCAGCACCAATTGCTAATGAAGCATTGGACTACTTCATAAAGTTATAGCGGGTTAAGATCGACTAGTTTGCAGGGAGTATAGATCCGCTTGCATCAGAGGCTTGGTTTGATCTCATGGTATGCAAGCTTGATAGCATGGCAGTACCTATAGACCGATTGAGGATCTCCTTGGCAGCCTCTATGTTCATGGGAGATGCTGAAATCTGGTGGTGGTCCATGACAAATATCTACGATGTGGAGGTAATGACATAGGAGGAGTTCAGGACATTGTTCTTCGACCGCTTCTTTCTGAGGGCTATGAGGCAAGACATGAGAGTACAGTTTACAGGTCTCTATCAAGGTAGGATGAGTGTCATTAAGTATGAGACACGCTTCACTTCTCTTTCCCGCTATGCACCGGAGATAGTAGCTACCGATGAGCTCAGGGCAAGAAAGTTTCAAGATGGATTACATCTTGATATTAGGCCACGGATTTCAGTATTGGATTTGAGGACCTACGGAGAGGTGGTCCAAAAAGCTATGTTGGTTGAGGCAGAGGACCTAGATCAGCTCAGGATCAAGGGCTCATATAAGCAGTCTCGTGGAGAGGCTTCATCGGTATCTGTTGGGGGCCAGTGGAAGAAGGCTAAGGCCAGGGACAGTTCTCGTGTTCAGGGACAGTCACAGCAGGCTCGGTCTGCACCCATAGTCCCTGTTTCCTCAGGGAAATTGATTTGTCACCACTGTCAGTAGCCGGGGCACATCAAACCTCGCTATCTACAGTTGCAGCATCAGGGCAGTCATTCTCAAATGAGTAAGTCTTCAGCTTTGACGCAGGGACTTCAAAGGGGTTGTAATTACTGTAAGCAGCCTGGACATTTCAAGAGGGAGTGTCCACGCCTACAGAATAGAGCATAGGGTGGCACTGGTTCACAGGCCACACCAGCACAGTCTGTAGTTATTCAGTCGGGTTTTAGGGTGCCTCAGGCACCACAACCAGTGGCGTCGTCAGTTAGTTCTTATCCGGGTAGGGGTTTTATGTCTACTACTTCCGAACATCAGTCGGGCCACTAGGGCAGCTCTCAACAGTTAGGGGCTCAGGGATGAGCTTACGCATTTCCACAAGCCGATACTTCCGCAGGGACTTCTACAGTTCGAGGTATCTTTCCAGTTTTTAGTTCTTGGGCTAAAGTTCTTGTTGACATAGGTGCATCACATTCATTCATATCTACTTCATTTGCACATTCTTTAGGTCTGGAGGTCACACAGCGGGATAGTTTCCTTTGTGTTGACACTCCAGTTGGGGGTCCAGTGTCTTTGGACTGTGTTTATTGGGGTTGTGCTATCAAGATAGCTGGGCGGACTTTAGAGTTCGATTTTGTCGTTTTTGACATGACAGGCTTTGACGTCATTCTTGGGATGGACTGGTTATTTTTCTTTCGTGCCACGATCGATTGATTCTGCGGGCGAGTGTCTATTTGCACTCCCATGGGAGATTGTTTTAATTTCGTGGGAGATCAGAGTGATTCCCACTTGATGATGATTTTCAGCATCGGTGACTGGAGTCACCATAGGTCTTACTTGGCTAGCTTGTTAGTCAACAAGGACAGTAGTTTGGGTCGTGTTTATCCAGCAGTTGTTGTGGAGTTTTTAGATGTTTTTCCAGAGGAGTTGACAAAAATTCCTCCTCTTCGGGAAGTTTTCTTTGCCATCGATGTCATTCCTGGTACTACACCAATCTCTATGGCACCGTACTGTATGTCACCAGTAGAATTGGATGAGCTGAAAGCTCAATTAGATGATTTGAAAGCTAAGGGCTTTATTCGTCCTAGTGCTTCACCCTGGGGAGCACCAATTCTTTTTGCGAAGAAGAATGATTGGTCTTTGAGACTTTACATCGATTATCGCAAGCTGAATCACGTTATGATCAAGAATAGGTATCCTTTGCCTAAGATTGATGACTTGTTTGATCAGTTGAAGGCAACCAATTATTTTTCAAAGATTGATTTGAGATCGGGTTACTATCAGTTGAGGGTTAAGGATAATGATATATCCAAGATCGTTTTCCACACACGGTATGGCCATTATGAGTTTCTAGTGATGCCATTTGGTTTAACTAATGCTCCAGTAGCTTTCATGGATTTGATGAACTGTGTATTCAGTAACCATCTTGATCAGTTCGTTGTGGTCTTTGTTGATGCCATTCTCGTATACTCAGCTTTAGTGGAGGAGCATAAGTATCATTTGAGGACAGTGTTGCAGATCCTTAGGGATAATTAGTTATACGCCAAGTTCGAGAAGTGCGAATTTTGGCTATCGAAAGTAAAGTTCCTTGGACATGTTGTGTCAGGGTGTGGTGTTGCAGTGGATCCATCAGAGATTAAATTAGTGATAGATTGGGAATGTTCGAAGATAGTGTTTGAGATTCGAAGTATTTTGGGCCTAGCTGGCTATTACCAGAGATTTGTTCGGGATTTCTCTCGCCTAACGTCACCTATGACTTGACTTACCCACAAGGGGGTCAAGTTTATATGGAACGAGGCTTATGAGTTTGCTTTTCAGGAGTTAAAGGTCAGGTTGACATCGACTCCAGTTTTGATCATTCCTGAACGTGGTTTAGGTTATGTGATCTTTTGTGATGCTTCACGGGAAGGTTTGGGTTGTGTCTTGATGTAGACGGAGCGAGTGGTTGCTTATGGGTCTCGACAGCTAAAGACTCACGAGTTGAACTATCTGACACATGATTTGGAGTTAGCAGCAGTTATCTTGGCCCTGAAAGGGTGGAGACGCTATTTGTACGGGGAGAAGTTTGAGGTTTTCTCCGATCACAAGAGTCTTAAGTATCTCTTCTCTTAGAAGGATTTGAACTTGAGACAGCGCAGATGGGTTGAATTCATAGAGGACTATAACTTTAAGTTACAATACCATCCAGGTAAGGCCAATGTAGTGGCCGATGCATTAAGTAGGAAGTCACGGGGAACTTTTGCTAGCATTTCCATTCACAGATAGAGGATGCTAGAAGAGCTTGCAGATCTTAGTTTACAATGTTAGAGGATGTTTCACCGGCTATTTTGTTTAGCCTTGTGGCTCAACCGGCTCTTGTTAGCAAAGTTATTGAGGCATAATTAGGGGATCGGGATATGAAGGCCATCCACGTTCGGATTTCAAGCGGCGAGAATGTAGAAGGTTGGACCTTATATTCAAACGGTGGTCTCAGGTATAAGGGGATAATGTTTGTTCCCTTGTCTTATCGTGAAGATGTTCTTCGGGATTTTCACCGCTCTCAACTTGTAATTCATCTGGGTGGTATAAAGATGTATCACAATCTGTGGTGACAGTTTTGGTGGCATGGCATGAAATGGTATGTTTCATAATTTGTGACTCGATGCCTTATCAACAAGTGAAGGCAGAACATCAGCAACCGGTAGGATTGTTGCAAACATTACTAGTAGCTGAATGGAAATGGGAGCATATCACTATGGATTTCATAATGGGACTTCCGAGGTTTCAGGCAAGGAATGGCGCCGTTTGGGTCATAGTTGACAGGTTGACTAAGACAGCTCACTTCTTGCCCATGGCAGTGACAGATAGTGCAGAGAGACTGAGTCGACTGTATGTGAGGCAGATTGTAAGGCTTCACGGGGTTCCTATATCTATTGCTTCGGATAGGGATCCACAGTTCACGTCTCACTTTTGGCAGAGTTTTCAGGAGGCTCATGATACGGGGCTTCACTTCAGCATGGCATTCCATCCTCAGACTGATGTTCAATCAAAGCGCACCATTCAGATATTGGAGGATATACTATGGGCTTATATCTTGGATTTCGGAGGTAGTTGGGAGGACTACCTACCTTTGGTTGAGTTTACCAACAACAACAGTTACCAGACCATTATTGGTATGGCACCTTTTGAGGCGCTGTATGGCAGACCTTACAGATCTCTAGTTTGTTGGACCGAGGTCGATGATACCGTTGCCTTGGGCCCTGACATTGTCATCGAGACTACAGAGGAAATTAAGTTGATTCGGCAGCGGTTGGCTATCACACAGAGCATACAGAAGAGTTACGCTGATAGGAGGAGGCGATCCTTATCTTTTGAGGTTGGGGACCATGTCTTTCTTAAGATTTCTCTACGCAAGGGACTTCTGAGATTTCGACAGACTGGCAAGTTGTCTCCTAGGTTCATTGGACCATTTGAGATATTGGAGCGAATCGGTGAAGTTGCTTATCGTTTGGCATTACCGCCAGACTTGGATAGGGTTCACGACATCTTTTACGTTTCTATGCTGAGGAAGTACGAACCGGATCCATCGTATGTTCTGCGGTGGACAGATGTGGTTGTTAATGAGGACGTGACCTACGAGGAAGGTCCGGTCCAGATTCTTGATTCACGAGAGCAGGTCTGACGGACTAAGACCATCCCATTGGTTAAGGTCTTGTGGAGACACCACGGCGTTGAGGAGGCTACCTAGGAGCTCGAGCAGGAGGTTTGCTCTCAGTATCCCCATTTGTTCTCTCTTTCAAGTACGATTCAATTTCGGGGACGAAATCCTTTTAAGGAAGGTAGGTTGTAATGACCCGGTCATTTTCCTTCTTTTCTTTTTTTTTCGGTAATTTCTTTTTTCGTCTTTTTCCCTATTCCGTCGTTTTCTCATTTATCATTTTTTCTCGCATAACCTCATTTTTTGCGCTCGAATTTTATTTCGGCTTTGCATACATCCATAATATTTAATTTCTATAATATCTACATTTTTACTTTTGTAGAAAAGCATGCTAGATATTTACTTTTCTCGTAAAGGGCATGAATGCATAACTTTTTGAAAATATTCTTGGCTTTTGGGGTTTTGTGTAATTATGAAAAGTAATTATTTTTCATCTTAGGGACCATTTTGCAATTAAATTTGGAAGATATTTTTAAAAAGAACCTTTTTGCAATTTCTGGAAAATGTGACAAGTGTCACATTCTCGTGGTGCCACTTGTTGGCATTAAGGTAGGGAAACTAGGAGGCATAATCTCTTGACACATGGAGGGTGGAGATTCACCCATTTGTTAGCTTAGGATTGGACCACTTGTTGGCTTAGATGGTTGACAAGTGTAGACTTAGGATTAAGCCTAGGAAGGAGCCTTGGATTTGTGACAAATGTAGGCATGAAATTAAGTCTTGTATAATGTGTGTGTGAGAGGTAATGCAAGAGCACCTAGTGAGTGGAGGATTCCACCACTTATAACTTAGGGTTTTGACATTTTATTTCATTCATCTCTTTCTTCTCAAGAACCCTAACCTAGCCACCATTGAAGTAAAGGTTGGTTTAAAGCTTTAAGCTTCATTTTGGCCTCCTTCCACTCACCTTACACTTAAAACTTTGGAATACTTTTGCTTCCTCTCACTCTCCTCTACATAACCCTAGAAGGAAAACTTGAAATTCCTTCGCTTTCCTTGGATTAAAGAGGAACAATCCTCTTGTGAGGTAGGAGGTGTTCTGAGTTATGTTTTTAAAATTTTATATGCTTTATAACATGGTTCATAGGTATTACATGCATTTAATCTAAGATTTTAAGTTAATAACTAATGGTACCTTACATGAAATTAAGCTAGGACTTGGTTTTTCGAAAGGCCATGACTTGATTCATAACTTACCTTAATTTGAAGTCATTTAGGATTGTTTTGAAATCTAGAGGAACTAATCAATTAATTTTCATTTATATGTCCTTATGACTTAAATCAAGTTTTAAGGTTATATATGTAATGATCACGATAGGTTCTTGAACATATAATAAATTGAGCATGTTTGGGTGAGAAATGAAATCTAGAGAAATTAATTGTTTTGTTTAATTAAATTTTATCCTTGTTGTATTAGCGATTTGAGTATGTATTTTATGCCAATTGCATGTTTAAATCACGATTAATCTAAACTTGCACTATAATCGTGGGATTGTATTCTTAATATTGAAGGACATTGTTATAAAGAGTAACAAGTTACATAATAATTATTCAACATTCTTCATGCCATTGTAGTTGTGAACTTAGGGCATGTATTGTGTTTCCAAAATTGGTTTGTGCATGGTAGATGGTTTCACATTGTATATATATGTTTATGTTAATATATATGCGTTGTTGTACAAATTATTGGTTTTGGAAACTTGGGATGTCGTTGTTGTGACTAAGGCTATGGCTTGGTTCTAGTACGGGGGATTGTGCCCCTACAAGTCTAGTGCGCATATAGGGAGGTTACCCATGGGCTACTAACCCTAAAGTAACTATGGTTTCGGTTTGATCCGGCATGATGTCCAAGTATCCACTTTGGTTTGATTTTGCATTTAAATTCCAAGTTGATAACCTTGTCAGTTAGATCTTATTGGGTTGTGTTAGAAGTTCCAATGTTGGTTAAGTAGTTTGTATTAATTTACATTTAATTGCAAAGTTGTATAAGTAGGTTTATGCATGCTCATTCCCTACGAGTAAACTTGGTTACTCACCCCAAAGTTACTGGGTGTTTTTCAGGTAAAGAAGCCTTATTGTGGGATGCACAACACTCTTAGGATTGCTTGACTACTTGGAGTATTTTTTTTTTTTTTTTTTTTTGTTATGTCATAATATGCACTTGTTAGCATATCATGCTCCATTTTTTGTTTATTTTGACACAACATGTATTTATTGTTCCTGCCATGTAACGTGCACTTAAGTGCACCTTTTGATACTCTTTAGATGTGTATGTAATGAGGCCAAGGGCCAAAGACACTCATATGCCATGTACGCTATTTTATTTTCACAGTTTGTTTGTAGAATACATGGGATTTCATGCATTGAAGGGTCATATTTTGCATATGACATGCCATGAGGCTGTAGGCCATTCTAGCGCATCTAATTCATCATTTTACACATGCGAGCATGATTACATCTTAAGGAATACATGGATTTCAAATTTTGAACTATTTTTGGATGAATTATGAAAATTTAAGCAAAATTCATGCATTAGAGTATTATTTAAAGCTTCACTCCGATTTAGAATGTAATTGTTGTTCATTTAAGGTTTAAAGATGTTTTAAAACTTGTCCGGATCAAATGGGAAGCATGCATAGCTTTAAGATTGGGCCAAGCACCTTCCCCATGGATTGCAGCAACTTTTTCTGCTGCTACCAGGTCCATTGGTCGGCTGATAGCAGTCACCAGCCGACTGATGACTGTTCGAGGCCAATTCCAGTAGCCTTTTTGGGATTTTTGGCATTTCAGCCAGCATATGATCGGGGTTCAGTCAGCTGATGATTGGGGTTTGGTTGGCTGATGATGGGGGTTCAGCCGGCTGATCCTCCCTGGAACCTTCCTCTTTTGATTTTTCTTGGATAGCATTGTTGCAGCAACTTTAGAGAGCTATAACTCCTTCATTTCTAATCCAAATTAGGTCGTTATTGAGTCTAAACTCAAGAGCTTAAAGTTAGCTTTCCAATGGTACTAACCATGCATCAAAACTCCAACCATAGTGAGAGTTATTACAGTTTTACTTAGATAGGGTCGTGGTAACTCCTAAACGGAGAAGGCCATTTTGTCCTAAATTCATATCTTTTCCGTCCGGACTCTGAATTAGGTGATTCTTGAGCCCATTTTAGTTATACTTTTGTTGTCTTTCTAATGGTGTGCTTGGTTGCACCCACTTCCATTTTAGAAAAGACCATTTTTCCCCTAGGCTCATTCTTGTCCATTTTTGTAACGTCACTTCCGCAATTGTTTTCTTTGGATTCCGTGACCTCATTGAGGGTCACATTGGTGTCTTATAGACATGTAGTATCTCTAGAGACCATCATTTTATCTTTTGCATCTGCATTCTGATTCATTATTGGATTTACGTTCGAGTCACCGCTGACGCACCGGATTGAATAAAAACTTGGGTCGTTACAGATTGTATATTGACTATTTAAGTTATATACTAATCCAATGTCAAAATAGAGGGGAATTAGTAGTATATTTTGTGACAAACTAATATCAAAGAAACTAAAAAAAAAAAATTATAAAATGGTTATTAGGTCGGTAATATCATGTGCAACGGGTCGCAACACAATCATGCAATAGAAATTATAATACTATATGAGGTAAATAATGATTATATTGAGCATCTAAGAGAAGACGGGAAAAGAAATAAAAATAAAAATTTTTGTGTCCATTTCCATTTGAATGAGATATAGGTTAGGATGATGTCATGATGACAATAATAATGACGACAACTATTTATGTTACATTTGGCACTCATTAAACCTCGCAATTATCTAAGCATCTTATTTCACCAAGGCGTGGAGTCAGGATTTTAGTTTAGGGGGCACAATGTTAAGAAAAAAAAAAACATTAAAGGAGTAGAAGGGAAAAAAAAGTAAGAAAAATAACAACTTAAAAAGGAAAAAATTAAAATTTGATTTATCAAGGAAAATTTCACTTTTTTTAAGGAATTTAAAGAGTAAATTAGGAAGAAAAAAAAAAACTAGAAAAAAAAGAGATAATTTTAAAAACTAATAATTTTAGTGGGGACATTATATCAAAAAATCCATATATATACATATAAAATATTAATAAATAAATAAATAAAAATCTATATGTATAATGGACGGCCCAAGCCAGGGGCAAGTGCCCCCAGGTAATACACTGGCTCTGCCCCTGTCACCAACTAATTAATTCACTAATTACTTTAAACTATTACCAATTTTATGAACCAATGATTTTTTAATTATTTTTATTTTAAATTTTTTTTTATAAATAAAAATTTACACACATTATTTAGGTTTTGGTTTAAACCTAAGTCACACAATTCTTTACAACTATCTCCCTTTTGTCTAATTCGCTATGACTTACCTTTGAAGCAATTCTCTCCCATTACAAAATAGTTATACCATTGAACCAAGGATAGTAATATATCACACGGGTATAACTTCCCTAAATTGTTACCCGCAAGAATAAATCATTCTCTGATTACCTTACTCTTCCTCTTTTTGGGTGGTGTGAGAGACTATTCATGATCCTTTCATTACCTTAATCTTATTTAATTAAGATAATATCCATAATTTAGCTTAAACACTAATATCAGCCATAGTATCCATAATTTAGTTTCAAGTCCGTCCTGGCACTTCCACAGATAATAAGATTAAAAGAAATAATAATAATAATAAAATTTGGCTCAAGACTTTATATTATCTTTACATTTACATAACAATAATAATATATAAAGAAACATTGTTAACTTGCAAATGAGTCAAAATCATTGACTCGATTTTTAAAAGATTTATTCGGCCTGTTATACATAGTTGTTCGGTGAGTATTTTTTACGCCATTTTTGTTGTTGTTTTGTCAGATCTGTTCCTGTTAGGCTTGTTTCTGTCTTGACGGGGTAGATCTGCTTTTTGTTTTCTGGCTAAATCTCCGATCTATGTCGAATTTTTTGTCCCCACCTTTGTGTGGGTTTTGTGATCCCTGTCTCTGTGTGGGTTTTGTTGTCCCTACCTCTTGTGCGGGGTTTTGGGGGTTTCTTCCCCGTCGGTGGCGCCTTATGGATGCAGCCTTGGAGCAATTGCCTTGACGATGGCCTAACTTGTGGGTCACTCCCATTGCTACTTTCCCCCCTTGGTGGTTTCTGCTGGTGCTTTGTTTCTTAGCAAATCTGGAGCCCGTTCTTCCATTTTATTCTATTGCTTCATGATTTGTTTCTCCTTGTACGGCCCTTTATGACACTCTTTGTAAATGTCGTATGGCTGTTTTTCTTATTAGCAGGATAAAAAAATATATATATATATATATATATATATATATATATATATTTATTAAAATATTTATTTATTTAGATATATAGGACTGACAAGCAATATATATATATATAGGCTTGAGAAGGAGGCAGTTTGTCAATTGCACTAAACGTTGCCTAATATCAAACATTAATTATAGTGATGCATATTCACTAATTGCAAATAGATCATTGGGAATAAATGTCAAGGTAGAAGATGTGTCATATCGATGTTTAATTGTGTTTACATGATTTCTGGACCAAATTAAGTGTACGTAAAATTACTTGTTACCTTCGAAAAGCCAAGGAAGCTCGCAAGCATGTACAGAATTGGCTATCTCGCAAGCATGTAGAGAATTGAACAATTAAAGTAAAAAAATTCAAGGAAGCTCACGACGGTTCCTAGCAACAACGTTACAATGGTGCCAAGATTTAATGCTTGCTCCTCTTCTTTTCAAGTACCTAATTGAACAAGAGGGATTTGTAAGAAAATAATAATTTAAAGAAAACAATCAAATTAGATCTAATGCCTAATTCAATTCCAACTAAACCGTCAATTCCCGGCAACGGCGCAAAAATTAATGGCAATAATTTGTTACCAATTAAAATCACCACTTGCAATAGCATAAAGCATTGTAGAATAGAGCTATTAGAAGGGGTTTGTTGAACCACAAGGAATGCTAACTTATGGCAATCAAGATTGTAAGATTAATTCCTGGTTTGATTTATGAAGTATTGTTATTGGATTGTTTTGTTTGTCACATGCATAAACTGAAATTAACTAAAATTACTAAAATAGAATTTTGATTGCAAGTAAATGAGATAATAAAGATAAGGGCTAGGGAAATGACTTCACCACAAGCCTTGTAAATATGCTTAATTGCAATTAACTTGGGGAACAACTTATATATGTAACCATGATATGTAGAAATGCAAGACAACTACAATATCTTCAAGAAGTTCATACATTCAAGAGCTAAGTATAATCCATGAAAGATTGGTATGATTCGTCTACCTAAACTAAGGTGTAGTATGAAGCAACTTCCCTAAGCCATGGACTATCAAATCCCTTAATATGCATGGTAAGTGCACATGAAGTCAAAAACTAAGCCATAATCCATCAAAGGCGTCCCTAAGCCATGGACTATCAAAATCTTCACAATATGCCATTAAAACCATTGTATAATCTCATCTTCATTCTCACTATAAATATGTTAGTAGCATAATCATGAAGAAACAATTTCTAAGACAAGATAAGAGTCTTAACAAGATTATATATAGAATGAAGTACAAATACATCAACGTGTAATCTCTAGATTATACAACTTGTTACAAATATGCAAAGTTCCCCAAATTTAGATATAATCAAAACATAATTACTTGGCAAAGGTTACAGCAACTCCCTGGGAAAGGAGTTAGCCTCCCATGTGCAAGGTGTAAGCCTCCATTGATGATGAAGACTCCATCTCCACGAGCTCAAAATTCTGCCCCATTCTTCTTCCTCTCCCTTTCTCAATATTTCTCTCTATCTTCTACCAAGTCAAACTTTTCCCTAGAGAATGTGCGACGGCCCTGGTTTTTTAAGCTAGTGCATCTAGTGATGAACTAAAGATTGACCTGATAACGGATCCAAATGCAGAAGTGGAAACGGAAAACATGACCCTGGAGATGTAATGCATCTCTAAGAAGCCAGAGTGACCTTCCATGAGGCCACGAATCTCAATGAGAACAATGCAAAAATGAATGATCAGAAAAAAGACTGAACAGGCCCCCAAGGGCAAAATAGTCTTTTCACATGGAAGCAACGTCCTTAGGAATATACATCATTCCTAAGACTCATACGTGATGTCCCATGAAGTCACGGGACTCAAAAGAAAGTAGTGAAAACAAATTAAAAGAAAATCGGACAAATTTAGCACCAAGGGCAAAATGGTCATTTCTGAAAATATAAAATTGGGTGCTACTGAGCACACCACTGGAAAGACAGCAAAAATTAATCCAGTTAGACCCAAGAATCACTTGATTCGGAGTCCGGATGAAGAATATATGAAACTCCAAAGTTTCATAAAATCAAACTTTTGGGTTTGAAATCAGTGCGGCAAGGGTATTTTATAAGGGGTAAAACTATCTTTTCAGATAAAACTAGATTCAACCGAGTATACCATTAGATAGATAAGGAAAAATTAATAAATTTAGACTCAAAAATCACTTGATTCGGAGTCCGAATGAAGAAGATATGAAACATTAAAGTTTCAAAAAACCTAACTTTTTTTAAAAATCAGTGCCGCAAGGGTATTTTACAAGGGGTAAAATGGTCTTTTTAGATAGAATTGGATGTAACCGTTCAAACCGTTTGATAGACAAGCAAAAATTAATAAACTTAGACTCAAAAATCACTTGATTTAGAGTCAGGATGAAGAAGATATGAAATGTCAAATTTTAAAAAAAAAAACTAATTTTCCAGGTTAAAAATCTGGGCAGGAATAGTGTTTTGACAGCAAGCACCATTTGATTTTTTTCCCAGAACTAAGGCTAAAAACAGACCCTTAAACGAATTTTTCTGAAAAAATACGAAGAAGAATCCCCCCCTTAAAATCACGTTTTCTATCCGGCCACGTGGATGGAAACAAAAAAAACACACTGTAAAATCCCTAAAATGCCCCCTAGATCAGTAAAGGTCAAGAGAGTCCAAAAAGCTGCTACATAGATTTTTTCATAATCTGTCCACAACTGAGAGCAAAAACGGGCTATCAAATGAATTTTTCTAGAAAAACATGAAAAAGAAAACCCTCCCAAAATTGAATTTTCTACCAGGCCGCGCTAGAGAAAATGAAAAAAAAACACTGTGAAATGCCCAAAATGCCCCTAAATCAGTAAAGGTCAAAAACTCAAAAAATGCAACTTTGCACTAAGTATGCATTTGGCCCTAAATGCATTTCTAGGTTGAAACAAATGTGCACGCAAGTGTAATAAATGATTCAAAGCATGCAGGAATGGTCCGCGACACCCGAGAAGCCCTTACTCAAAATCTGATCCCCCGACAGCCAAATATGAGAAAAATGAACTTAAAATGGAAAATTTGAAATCCAAAAATATAAAATGGAGTCAAATTACCATTTTTGCCCTTCGCCACACTTCAAACATGATTAATAAGACTCTATGAAAGAATGAAATTGGAATTCCCACACCCGATGCAAACGTGGTGAAGCAATGACTTGGCATTTTCAATACTTTCATAATATTTTATTAAGTTAAAAGTTACAAAGGATATATGATACATGTCATTGGCCTCTAGCCTCATCTCATACATGTCAAATACATCATAAAAGGTATACTTATGTACACGTTACATATATGAAATCAGATATATAAGTTTTAACATATAAGGCTAAAAAATGACATTTCAAGCTAACATTTGCATGAAATGGAAAACTTTAAAGCTATAAGTCATCCAAGGAATTATAGGCATCATGAACCAAGCCTTCATACCTGAAACAAAGTCCCAGTAACTTCGGGGTGAGTAATATAAAGCTACTTATAGGAAATGAGCATGCATCGACATAGCATTTTACAAAATTATCACCTTAAGGTGAAACAAGTCAAAGGGGTTTACGTTGTGACAGCCCAAGTTTTTTTTTAAACCCGGTGCGTCGGTGATGACCGAAAGGTGACCCGATGACGGATCCAAAATGCGGAAGCAAAAGATGAAACGACATCCCTAGGGACATAACATGTCTCTAGGACACCAAAGAGACCCTCAATAGATCACGGAACCCAAAGAAAACAAATGCGGAAATAAGATTTCAAAAATGGACAAAAAGGAACCCAAGGGTAAAATGGTCATTTCAAACTGAAATGGATGCCACCGTGCATACCATTGAAAGACAACAAAAAATTAACAAATATGGACTCAAGAATCACTTGATTCGGAGTCCGGACGGCAAAGATATCAAGTCTTGAAGTCGAAGGAAGAAAAACCCTATCCCAGTTCTAGCCAAAAACTGACACTCCTCCACTAAAATTTGAATATCTTGAGCTACAAAAGGAATCTGAAACTCTAATTGGTACCATTGGAAAGCTTATTTTGATACGGTCAGTTTAGACTCAAGAATGGACCAATTCGGAGTTAAAACGAGGAAGATATGACAATTTGAAGTCGGAGGTGCAGTGCTAAACCAAGACACACACACACACACCCATGAACAGTACTTCGAGTGCTCGTGCAAGGGCTTCGAGCACTCGTACGGCACACACCCAAGGGCAAAAACTCTCTGCCCCAACTTCGAGTGCTCCTGCGACATCTTCGAGTGCTCGTTCTGTTGAAGGCTTAGTAGAAAACTGAGTTAAAAATGTGATTTTGAGGACTTTCTGGGCCTTTTTTGGAAAAATTTTGTGAAGTAACCCCCCTTAAATTCATGTTTTCTGGTCAACCATGTCCAGACCAACATTTATTTTTCAATTAAAATACCAAGAATGCCCTTGAGGCCTGATTTAGCAAAAATGTGTAAATGAATGCGACTCTAAGAGTTCATTTCATCAAAAATGGTGTTGTGTGCCAAAGTGAACATGCACACATATGTAAAATGAATAAATACAAATTTTCCAATAGCCCATGGCCACATAGCATGTCATATACAAAATACGACCTATCAAACCTCGAATTCTCATAATTTCATAAGACAAACTATGGGATTAAACTAGCATACATGTGATATAAATATATATGGCACTTGGCCTCATGTTATGCACATAAAATAGACATCTTCAAGTGTTCTTAGATATACATTATACATCAAGGAAGCCATCTTAGCTTCTACAATACCATACATCCATGGTATACAAAATTTAACATCCAAAAGGAAGGCATGCTAAACAAGTGCATGTCAATATACAACAATGCTTCCAATAGCTCAAAAGCTTCTAAGGATGACGAGCATCCAAGAACATGGTCTCTTTACCTGAAAAACAACCCAAACCACTAGGGTGAGTAATCAAGTTACTCGTAGGAGAAGCATATGCGTATACCCTAAATTTTCAATATCATTGCAAGATAAATATAGACGAATACAAGGGAGCATTCCACTTAACGTCTATGTTCAAGGTGTTCTAAGGGATCATCTTAAGCTAACTTGAATGATTCTTTAGCAATACAAATCAACATCAATATACTTAACAACATCAATTCGCCAATAACAAGAATTTCAAGCTACAATTAAGCATTGGTTGTCAACTTGAAATTTAATGTGAAAACAAGTAATGGAAGACTTGGACATCACGCCTCGGATTTCCACCGAGAACAAAATGGTTATTCCGGGCATTAACCCACTGGGAAGACCACCCTAGTGCGCACTATCTCAATTGGGGAGAACTCATACCTCCCGCACTAAAGCCGAACTTTAGCCATGTCACATGTAACAATGTCCTAAGAGATTCCAAAATATATATATCAAGTTCAAAACTTATATATATATATAATAAGGCATACAAACCACCTTCCATGCATAAGTATTTTGAAACCATACAAACCATGTCTTAGGGTTCCAAATCTAGAATGGCATGCCAAATGACAATTCCTCATTATGGTACTATGCACAACAAAATACCATTAACTTAACAACTTAGGTCATGCCTCAATAATAAGCTTCATATACTAAATGTCAACATTATAGCAATAAGCTTCCAAATAATTATAATTAGTAATTCACAAGGACATAGAATTATTGTAACTACAAATATAGCAATTCATATCAATAGAGATTGCATATAACATCAATAATTCTACAAGTGTTCCATATCACTAACACATGCGAAATTTCTAGAATTTAGCATACTACTAAATTTTATAATCCTCTACACATAGTTTATACATAACATACATGCTTAATCCAATAAACCTTATGTCAAGAAGTGAGGGTTTCCTATAATATGCAAAACTATCATATTAAAAGCATGTACACAATATATATTAAACCCTAAGGATTATAAAACACTTAGAATATAAACATACTACCACCCCTACCTCAATAGAGAATTGTATCTCTATAATCTAAGCGACCAAGCACAAAATGGAAAACAAGTTTAGGGTTCTTGAAGAGGAGAATGAGAGGAAACCTTTCTCTCCCAAGGTTTTTAGTCTAAGGTGTATGGAAGTGAGCCAAATTGAAGGGGTAAGCTAAGAACTAAGCTTTCCTCTAATGGTGGATTTGTTAGAGGTCATGTGAGATAATGAAATGAAGAAGGTAAAGTGTAAAAATGGTGAGTGGAAGAGCTAGAGATCCTCCACTCACTATGTGCTCTTGCACTACCTCTCACACACACATAATGCAAGACTACATCATGGCCTTACACTTGTTACTAATCCAATGCCTCTTCCAAGACTTAATCCTAAGCTTACACTTGTCAACAATCAATGGTTACATGAACACCAATCCTAACCCAACAAATGGATGACTCTCAACCCTCCAATTGTCAAGAAACTATGGTACCAAGTCTCTTCACCCAATTGCCAACAAGTGGCACCATGAAAATGTGACACTTGTCACATTTTCCAAAAATTACAAAATAGTCCTTTTCCAAAATATCTTCCAAAATAAATTGCAAAAAGGTCCCTCAAACGCAAAATAATAATTTTGCATAATTATACTAAAACCCCAAAAGTTATGAATAATTACACTAAAGTATGCATTCATGCCCTTTATGAAAAATAAAAGCAACTATCATGCTTTTCAACAAAAGTGAAAATACCAATGTCATGGAAATCAAGTATCATGAATGCATGCAAAACCGGAATCAAATCCGAACACCCGAAGTGAGGTTAAGCAAAGAAAAACGATACACAAGTAAAAGACGAAATAAGAAAAAAAATGAAAAAAGAAATCACCGAAAATGGAAAAGGAGAAAAAAGACCAGGTCATTACACACGCCACCTAACCTCTATGTCAAGATAAGACTCAAAGAGCATCCTAAGTTACCTTAAATCATTTCTAGCATAAACTACTTCATTCATGCAATTTAAACAATATTGAAGCATGCGGTACACGCAACAAGATATTCGATATACAAGTATATGTACACAAGTATACAATCAATATTGGAATGCACTTAAGACAAGTATACAAGACACAAGTATACGAGGTTACCTAGAAAGTAAGTCATCAATATGAAAGTGTACATACTAAGTGTGCTAAACAATATTGAAATAGAATACAACATATATATTCAAGTATACATTTCCAAGTAAATTAAGCAATGTTGACATACATGGCATATAAGTATACAAATCCAAGTATACAATGCATTTTTGGTATACAAGGCGCACAAGTATACAAATACAAGTATACTAAGCAAGAAATGAAGTACCATGCATTCAAGCACAAGTTAAAACTAATCCACAATTACAAATAGGAATTGAATGCGAAATCAACCAATGGCGGAAAGACAAAGGACGTATGGTCTCAATGACCAAACAAGTGATCTCGGGTTACTTGTAACGACCCGGTCATTTACCTCCCTTTCCTTTTTCTTGAAATTTTACGAATGAATTTTTTTTCGTTTAATTTTCCTTTTTGAACTCTATTTCATGTCACTTAGTGTCGTCTCGAGTGCTTGGAAATGATTTCTGAGACTCTTTTCCGTGGATTAACAACTTTCTTTGAGGACCGAGTCATTTCCACATTTTTACTTTTCGGATACTATGCACTATTTCGTCATTTTCCCTATTCTGTCTTATTCCCGTTTGTCAGTTTTGGCACAACCTCACTTTTCATGGTCGGAGTTAGTTTTTGCCTTCACATATCTTGATCTTGGGTGGTTTCCACGAAAAACGCATCTTCACTTTTCCAAGAAAGTACTCTGGTTGCTCCCGGTGTCCATAGAGGCATGGAAGCACAATTCTTTGGAATTCTTTTCTTTTCTTGGGGTGTTTTTCATAAATATCTTTTGAAGATATTTTATTTCAGGGGTATCTAAGAAAATATCTTTTGAAAGATATTTTCATTCTGGGCCAGTTTGGCAGTTAACCCTTTTTGTGGGGGGTCATTGTGCAATTAACAAAAGTTATTACTAAATATCTCGTCTGGAGCCTGGATCCTCGTGTGGGATTCATTTCCACATTTCATCGAGTCGTGTACTCTTAGAATTCCATTCTGGTCGTTTTTCTCCAATTTCAGAATTTCTAAACCCGGTTGCCACCGAACTTGTTTGGGGCATAACTTTCTGCTCGGGACTCAGTTTTTGATGCCGTTTCTTCCATTATTCATATTTTCTCATTTGGAATCTTTTTTGTTCACAGAGTTTTGCTATTTGAGTGCGTCTGCTCAAAATTCACTTTTCCAGACCCGGCGGGGCCCTTTTAGGGCACTTTTAGGGTTTTTCTATAAAAAAAAGGGACTTAAGGAGAAAAATTAGATTTTTCATCATCTTCCCCACCTCTCTTGGCCAGATCTCCTAGTAGCCATGGCTGCCACTCCCTCTCTCCTCTTTTGGTCCACTTTTCCTTGGCGAAAAGTCTTCGGCCTTTGCAATTGTTGTTCCTCTCTTCGTGCTCTACTGTTACCTCTTATTAGAACCCATTTCTGACCAAATTTTGAGTTCAGGATTGAGGTCAAGTTTGGATTTTCATGGGGCTCCTTGCGGATTCTTGTTCCCAGTGTAGTCCCCGACAAAACCCTCCGGTATCGTTGGATTCAGAGCACTTTTATTTCAGTGGGCTTTTGAGATTTAATCTCAAATCGAGGTAGGAGATGTTCTAGGTTTAAATTCTTGTTATATAGCATGCTTGTGATGTTTATACAACTTGTTGGCATGATTAAATATAAAATCTAGAGATTTTATTATTTATTTTTCTTATACGGGATCCGATTTTCCCGGTTGCTCATGACTTGGTTTAAACATGTAGCATGATATTATATTGCCCCTTGATATGCTCATTGTCGTGTATTAAATTTGGAACATTTGAATAAGTATTAAAGATTTTATTTAATATTTATCTTTAGTGAAAGATTAATTCACATGGCCTTACCTACCTTGAAATCAATATGTGTTAGCACATTATATTAGGCCTTAGCATGCTCATCAACATAGATTAAATTGGGAGTAATCGGAGTTGTTTAAAAATCTAGAGAATATTTAATTAATTGATTAATTAATTTGCCCCGAGTGTACTATTCACTCCATTTGATTTTTGACTTGATATTCATGATGTACATGTCATCTAGTTTCATATATATTAAATCTAGAATATTTGATTAAGTTTTGAAATCTATCATTTATTATTTTTCTAGTATTAAAGTTTAATACTCATGGTCGTATCTTGCATGTAATTCACTTGTATCGTGTTTTTAAAACAAATCTTGACATGTTGTATAACGTATATTAAATTGAGGTCACTTGGATGACTTTTTAAAATCTAGAGATTTTAATTAAATGAATTAATTAAAATCCATTCAATGGTTCCATGAGCTAGATTAAGTTTCTAACCTTGTATTTATGACTTCCTTGACAAGTTCTTTCACATGTATCAAATCAAGAATAATCGGATAAGTTTTGAAACTTATATTTAATTAATTCCTTTGTATGGAACTTAATTCACATGGTTGCATCTTGTATGAAATGAACTTGTAACTTGACATTGAACTTTGCCTTGACATGATCCTTGACATGCCTTGTTGTAGAACACTTGAACTTACCTTGAAATCTTGATAACTTGATCTCTTGAGTAGATTAAGTTCCCTTTTTATGCTCCCATCAATATAATCATGACCTTTTGTATCTAGGTTTCATTAACATATTTAATGAACATGTACTTGTCTTGAAATGGTTTAATTACACATGTGTTGCTTAGAAGGTAATTGAATCTTAACCTTATACTTGTCGTATATTTTCTTCAATGAATTCCAAACACTATATATCATGGTTGTTGTCTATATAGTTTCACACTATGATTTCTTGACATTTCACATGCCATCATAGTTGAGTACTTAAGGCATGACTTGTATGTTCCAAAATCTTGGTTGTGCATGAAACGTGGTTAATGCATTTCTTGTATTTGATACAATCTTGACTTGCACAACTTGTTGATTTTGGGACTTGGGATATCAATCAAGAGTTGACATGGCTAGGACTTGATTCTAATACGGGCGAATGTCCTTCTACAACTATAGTGCGCACTACGGGAAAGGTACCCATGGGTTAGTAGCCCTAAAGTGATCTCAAGAGTACGGTTTTAATCTGGGCGATATCCGAGTTTCCACATTGGTAGATTTCACACCTTGTCTTTGTCGTGCTATGTGAAATGCACCAACCTTGTTAATTGCAAAAATACTATGCCTTGATCTTGATTTCTTATATTACTTCTATCGTGTTAATTGGAATGTTCCAATCTTGTTAATTGCATAGATATTATGCATTGTTCTTGACTTCACGTATGACTCTTTTCGTGTTTCATGGAATGTTCCATCCTTGTGAACTTGCATAGATATTATGCCTTGTCATTGATTTCTTGTATTACTCTTATCGTGTTACTTGAAATGCTCCAACATTGTTAATTTCATATACATTATGCCTTGTACTTGGTTTCATATATAATCCTTGTCATGTTCATTGGAATGCCCCAATCTCGTTTACTTGCATAGATATTATGCATTGTCCTAGACTTCATGTGTTTTTCTTATCATGTTAATTGGAATGCTCCAAACCTTGTTTAATTGTATTGATAATGCAATTCATGTAAATCTATGTTCAAGCATATTCCTTGTCTTGTTCTTGGATTATCCCAACCATGATTCATTTCATATATGTATATATATCATGATTCTTGTTGCTTAGACTCTTAGGTAGCTTAGGATACTCCCCGAGTCTCACTTTGACATAGACGTTAGGTGGCATGAGCCCCTTTGATATGTTTCACCTTAAGGTGATAAAATTGTAAAATGCTAGGTCGATGCATGCTTATCTCCTACGAGTAGCTTTATATTGCTCACCCCTACGTTACTGGGGCATATTTCAGGTACGAAGACTTGGTTCGTGATGTTTATCATTGCTTGGATGATTGTAAACTTGAAGGTTTTAAATTCTTGTAACGGTTGGCTTGAAATGCTATTTGTAGCCTTATGTGTCAAAATGTGTATATTTGATTCTAAACATGTAATGTCTACATGAGTACACTCTTTTCAATGTATTTGACATGTATGAGATGAGGCCGGAGGCTAATGACATGTATCTTGTATTCTATGCAACTTTAACTTCATGAAATATTATAGAAATATTGAATAATGTCAAGTCATTATTTCATAATGCTTGCATCGGGTGTGGGAATTCCATTTTGATTCTTTCATAGGGTCACATTTATCTTGTATGAAGTGTGGCCAAGGCCAAACGGTAATTTGAAACCATTTGTTGATTTTAGTTTTCAAGTTTTCCATTTTAAGTTCATTTTCGCCTTTTTGGCTGTTGGGGGGTCGGATTTTGACTCGGCCATTTCCGGGAGTCGCGGACCATTCCCGCGCGCTCAAAATTACAATTCACATTTGTGTGCATGATCGTTTTCACGAAAAACCCTTTCGTTTGTGTTTTGAGCCTCCTACGGAGCTATTTCATATTTTTGTTGAAAATTCAAGCTCAAGGGCATTTTAGGGATTTCCTTTGGGAAATAAATTCCATTCTCAACTCTGTTACATAAAAAATGTGATTTTAGGGGGAGTTTCTTCTTCGTGTTTTTCCGAAAAATGTCATCTTGGTCTCGAAAACCGTGTCGCAAATTCAAATTTCTGCTAAAACACTGTTCCTGCTGTCTAGGGTTGCTTCTGCCCATTTGGGCGGGTGCCCGTGGGTCTTGTGCGGGCCCCCACCTTGCACAGGGCTGCTCCATACCATTTCCCATGGTTCTGCCCATTTGGGCGGGTGCCCACGGGTTTTGGGACGGCGCACGCAGACACTGTTCCTACTCCAGACATTTTTTTTCAACGAGCCATATCTCACTCGTTTTAACTCCGAATTGGTCCGTTCTTAAGTCTAAATTCACCGCGTCGAAACGAGATTTCCAATGGTACTAATTAGAGCTTCATATTCCTCTTGTATCTCAAGATATTCAAGTTTTAGTAAGGTAGTGTCAGAATTTGGTTCGAACCGGGATAGGGTTTCCCTTTCTTCAACTTCAGAACTTGATATCTTTTCTGTCCGGACTCCGAATCAGGTGATTCTTAAGTCTAACTTCATTAATCTTTCATTTTATTTCCAATGGTACTAGTTTGAGTTTTAGAACTTTCTCCTAGCTCAAGAAATCCTTGTTTTAGTGAGAGGGTGTCGGATTTGGTTTGAACCGGGATAGGGTTCATCGGGGATTTCACTTCCTTTGGCCTTGATACTTCATGTGAAGTTACCAAAGGCTATTTTAGGATGTTTTAGATCTAATTTGACTTGTTAAAAGTTAAATTCCTTCCTCTTGGGGTAAAATGGTCATTTTACCCCTGGTTCATCTCTTATAGGGTTTTGATGCCCTTCTCATCATTTTGTTTCCATTGAGTCTCGAAACTCTTTGAGAGTCCATTCTTGTGCCCTAGGGATGACATATATCTCTAAGGACTTGTCTTTGTCTTGCTTCTGCACTTTATTCATTTGAATTCCGTGACTTCATAGGGAGTCATCGTGGTGCCTAGGGATGGCGTACATCTCTTGAGGCCATTTTGTTTCCTTTGCTTCCATATCTTGGATCCAGCTCGGGTCATCATAGGACACACTGGGTTGAAAATTTCAAGGTCGTCACATTATTAGCCCGCAAGGAACTACCTAGTGTGCACTATATGTTGTAGAGGGAACTCCCATCCCCCGTACTAGAGACATACTCTAGCCTTAACATATTACAATGTCTATACAAGCTTTCAAAAAATTATCAAGTTGTGCAACAAGTATATCACATATACACAATGCACATTGTCAATTACCATACACAACCAAGTCATGGAATACACACAAGATATGCTCTAGGCCTTCAAGGTACAATGGCATATTAAATGTCATATAAGTATAATGTGTATATAAGTTAAATCATAACTTCTACTCATGGAATACCATCTTGAAATCATACACCAAGTTGCAAATTATAAATTAAGCAAGAATATAACATCAATACTTAATTACCACAATGAAAGTATACAAATGAAACTTAATTAAATTAAATAATTAAATTCTTAAGATTTCAAAGCAACTACAAAAATTCTAAATATATTATATGTCAAAGGTCATAGCAAAGCCTAATTTAATTTCAAGTTACAAGCCAATTCTACCTTAGTTACAACAAGGTAAATTAAGATCAACGCCAAGAAAATAATTAAATAAATTTCTCAAAACTCATTCAAATATTCTTTATTTAATATATATGAAAAAACATGTCAAGACATTGTTTAAAATCAAGTTACAAGTTAATTCTACACTAGGTACAACTAGGTGAATTAAATTTCATACAAGAAAAAAATTAAATAAAGTTTTTCAAACACATTCAAATATTCTCAATTTAATATATGATAAAGAACATACCATACTCATTATATATATCAAGTCAAATGTCAATTTAAATGAATGTAACACTTGAATAGAAATTAATTAACTAACTAATTAATTTCTCTAGAATTTAAATCAATTTCAAATGACTCCAAATAATTATATGTCAATGGTACTATCATGGTAATCAAATATATCAACTCAAAAACTTAATTAAGTAAGTGAAGCAATTAAATAAAAATTAATTAATTTTAAATAATTAAATCTCTAGATTCTAAAACAACTCCAAATGACTTTATACTAATACAAGTTATAGATCAAGTCATGGCCTTCAAGAATATCATGTTCTAACTTAATTTCATAAAAGGTACTATAACCTATTAATTTAAAAATTAAGAATAAGACATGTAAACAATTTATTCTAAGCTATAAAAACAATTAAAACACTTAGATTAAAAACCCATATCACCCCCTACCTCACAAGAGGATTGTTCCTCTTGAATCCAATGCAAACAAAGGAATTTTTGAATTTCTTTCAAGGGTTATATAGAGGAAGGTTAGGCAAGTATTTTGTGTTCCAAGCTTTTGAGTCTAAGATGAGTGAAAGGAGGTCAAAACCAAGGTTTTAAGCCTAGGTTAATAGTTTCCTTCAATGGTGGCTAGGGTTCTAAGTGAGGAAGAAGAAATTTAATATGTAAAATGAAATAATCAAAACACTTTAGTGTATTCCTCCAATCAGTCGGTCAAAAGAAAAATTAATAAATTTTGACTCAAGAATCACTTGATTCGGAGTCCGGATGAAGAAGGTATGAAACGTCAAAGTTTCAAAAAACTAACTTTTAGGTTTAAAATCAGTGCGGCAAGGGTACTTTACAAGGGGTACAATGGGATGCAACTATTCAAACCGTTGGATAGTAAGCAAAAATTAATAAACCTAGACTCAAAAATCACTTAATTTGGAGTCAAGACGAAGAAGATATGAAATGTCAAAGTTTCAAGAGAAAAACTAATTATCCAGGTTAAAAATCTGAGTAGGAATAGTGTTTTGACAGCAAGCACCATTTGATTTTTTTGCCAGAACTGAGGCTAAAAACAGACCATTAAACGAATTTTTCTAAAAAAACATGAAGAAGAAACCCCCTTAAAATCACGTTTTCTACCCGGCCACATGGATGGAAACAAAAAAACATGCCATAAAATCCATAAAATGCCCCCTAGATCAGCAAAGGTCAAGAGAGCCCAAAAAGCTGCTACATAGATTTTTTTCATAATCTATCCACAACTGAGAGCAAAAACGGACTATTAAATGAATTTTTCTGGAAAAACATGAAAAAAAAAACCCCTCCCGAAATAGAGATTTCTACCCGGCATCCTGAGAGAAAATGAAAAAAAATACACTGTAAAATGCCCAAAATGCCCCTAGAGCAGTAAAGGGTCAAAAACTCAAAAAATGCAACTTTGCTATGCATTTGGCCCTAAACGCATTTCTAGGTTGAAATGAATGTGCACACAATTGTAATAAATGATTCTAAGCGCGCGGGAATGATCCGCAGCTCCCGAGAAGCCCCAACTCAAAATCTGACCCTCCGGGGGCCAAATATGAGAAAAATGGACTTCAAATGGAAAATTTAAAATCCAAAAATATAAAATGGAGTCAAATTACTATTTGGCCCTTGGCCACACTTCAAACATGATTAATAAGTGATAAGTGCTTAAATGTTGCACATTTCAGCACCTAAGTTAGGGTATTTCAGTCTTTGTATCTATCTTAATTTCATGTTTTAGTCCTAATTTATGTTTATGTGTATTTCAGGTCAATAAAGTTAAAATGAGCTAAGAACGATCCATTAAAGCCTTTTTAGAGTCAAGCAAAGATATTCAGAAAAAGCTCAGAAAATGGCAAAAAGGAGGTCGCAGCCCATTGCTCGTATAGTGTGTTTATTCTTCAAAAGTGGTCAATCTCAGGCCTTTGATGATGTTCCCAAAGATGAAGAAGCAAACTAATGAGCTCGGGGCTAAAATGGAGCTAAATAGGGCTTAAAGGAAATTTCCAACTCTGGGAGGATCGATCCCCCAGGGTGGAGGATCGATCCCCCAGGACTTGGCAATATTACAAATTTTTTTTATTGTTTGGGCTTATTTTATGAACTATTGGGCTTTAATAGGGTTGTTACTTAAGGCCCAGTGAGCCATTAGATTAGGGTTAGTATTTATTTTATTTAGGTGAATATTATTAGAATTATGAAGTTTTTTTAATATTCTGTACCGTATATTTTTATTCTCTCTGGAAAACACGAATAGGAAAAAGCTAGGGTTCTTGAGAAAAGCTCAGAGAAGAAGAAGAGGAGCCAGATGAATCAAATGATGGGGCTTGTTGACATCTTGCATCCGTCAACCATGAGTGGCTGATTCTTCAACTTAGGGTTGGATAAACCCTAAGCATGTAACCTAATTCTTAACTCTTGACTTTTGGGGATTAATTTGTGTAATTTATGTTATAGCCTTGATATATATACATTAATTCTTTCATTTGATTGTCTATGTTAATTTCACATTGTCTTTTATGTTTTTGAATGATAATCAATTTCTACACTTGATTTCTTTGTGACTTTAATCTTGTGATGGCTATACATTGTATTAATTAGATGTAATTGTGTTTTGATTTGATGGAAATTGCTTTTATTAGATGGGTTGTACTACAAAATTAGGTTAATATCTTGTCTAAATAGTTTAATTTCAGGCTTAGTTAGTTTAATTTAAAGTTAATTAATTTAATTGCAATTTAATTCCTAGGTAAGTAGACAATCCATACTAGTGCTTGAAATCCATACTTATTGTCACAATTGCATTACCCTCTAAATTAATGTGTGTTGAAATTGTAACTTAAATTGATGAATCATGCTTTGAATTGGTGAATTACACTACACTTAGTTTAATTGTCATTAGGTAGTTGATTCATGCTTGAAATCGATGGTTTATACTTTTTATTGCAATTATTAGCTACTTTCTAGATTACACATTTGTATTCCCCAATTAGTAAAAAGTTAATAAGTTAGGGAATGTGCTTAGTGGTGAATCCTACACCCTAAGTCTCTTTCCAATCTTTTATACTCTACTCTTTATTTGCATTATTAAGTTTAAAATTAGTCTAATCACAAAACCAAACCTTTTTAGCAATCACATAAGCACTAAAGTAGAATTCAATTCTGAACAACCTATAATTATTTAGATCTCTTGGGACGATCCCTGCTCACTTCATACTCCATAGTATAAGTGTTTAGTGGTTTTATAAATTTTAAAATATGGTGCCCACTTGACATTATTTCTAAACCTAAAGTGTTGTGAATTATTTTGTGCACACGCTCGGGTCGCATCATAGTTTTGGCGCCGTTGCCGGGGATCTAACGGTTTTTTTAAAGAATTGAATTAGACATTAGTTCTTTGTTGATTGTTTACTTTTAAGTCATTTTAATTTTTATTTTCTCATTTAATGTGCAATTAGGTATTTGATACAAGAAAGGTGAACATTGGAGCTTAAAGCAATCATTGGAATTTGAAGTTGCTTAAGGACCTTTGTAAGCAATTCTTACCCTAATTGTTCATTTTTCTATGCTTGCGAGATAATCCTTGTTGAGGCTGTCATAATGCTTAAATATTTTATCCAAGCATAGGTCCTTGTCGAGGCCATTACTTTCATTGTTATATGCATGAGCCATTGTCGAGGCAATTATTTTATGGTTTTTGGATTGTGAATATGAATGGAGCCCTTATTTGATCCAAGTTTGGGGGAAAATTTTACCCTTTATTCTTATGCATCTCCATCATATCATGATCCCTATGAGAGTGAGTCCAATGCATTTCATGAATCATCATTATATAATGGACTTGATCACTCTTATGACTACTACCCTCCCCCACCATTTTATGAAGAACCATCTCCATTAACTTACTCTCCCGGATTTGACAATAAAATGTTAGCTCTAATTGATGAACTTAATGAAATGAGACAACTTATTAATTCTCATTCTCATAGGCTAGCCATGCTAAAAGCTCAAGTGGAGGAAATTACAAGTACTCTTCGTCGTCAAGAGGAAGAGGAAGAAGAGGCAACTCAACTAATGACTAATCAAAGTGAGCAAAACATGATAATAGAAGAGGGTGAGGCAAGTAAGCTAGTGACTAATCCAATAGAGCATAAATTGAATTATGAGGACATTCCTTGTAATCTTGAACATGAGGAAATTGATACCTTAGAGAGTGAGGAGTTGTTGACCACTATAGAGGTAGGAGAGGAAAAAGAGGAACTTGTAAAAGAGAACTTTCCTTTTATTATCTCCAACGACCCTCTTGAGGCGTGCCTTTTGAAAATGTATGAAGGATGTGGTTTTGACATAGAAAGCTCCACATATGAAGTAAACTTTCTAATGAACTCCATAGGTAACTTGGAAAGTGAAGAGATGGTGATCATTGAGGAAGAGAAAAGGGATGAAAAGAGTGCGTTCCCTAATAATTCAATTGAGTCTTTGAAAGACATTGCCTTGCCAAGTGCAAAGCCACCCATTATTGATTTCATTTTCAATACCATGGATGAAAGGAAACAAATTGCATCTTACATCATTTCTTTTCAAGCCATTCTTTTGGGAGATGAATTTGTTGTTATGAGAGAGGATCCACTTGGGAAGATAGACAAACGGATTAATGAGGATGTCTCATATCCCGTTTTTGATACTTTTGATTAGCATGTTGTCCCAACGTCTTGCTAGAGACGTTAAACATTAGTATTTTTCGCAGAGTTTCACAACTTTATTTCTCCCTTATTTTTATTTTTTCATTTGCATTTTTATTTCTTTACATTTTTTATTTTGCTTATACATACTTTGTTGTAGTTTACAAAAACTAAAAATAAGAATAATAATAATAAAATTACACAAAAGTATCAGGTGTCGGGTGATCATTCACCCGGCATTGGGTGACCATCGCCTAGAGAAAAAAAAAAAAAAAAAATTCTTTTATCCCTTGTATAGTGCTTGTTTACTTTCTTTTTTCATTTTTTTTATTTTTTTTTATTTTTTTTATTAATTTTCTTTTATTTTGTTTCTTTACATGTTATCATTATTTTAGTATATATATATATATATATCATTTTAGTGTATATATATTTCTTTTTAGTTTTGTTAAAAAAAAAATTAAATTAAATTAAATTGAGAGATCAATCCCATTTTCTGGCAGAGAGCTTAAAAAAAAAAACCCATGTGGATCGATCCCCCAACCATGAGGATCGATTCCCTTTTTTCATCTGTCTTCACCTTTTCATTACACGGAAGGAGCAATTTTTTTGGTCTAAAATAATCGATCCCTCCTATTGAGGGATCGAGCGCCCTTAACTTTGCCCATTCACTGCTTACCTTCACCCCACATAAATTCCTCTCTTCTCCCTTCGGATTCCTTAACCCAAATCTCCACTTCCAACCTCCCTGCCCAATTTCTTCGCCCAAACCTCATTGTTCTGTCCTTCTCTTCCGCGGCATTCAAAGGCGTCAAATTCCGGCGCCATTGTTCTGAGTTCGTCTTCGGCGGCACCATGGGTTTCAGTTGGGTGTGATTGGGGAAGTGGGTGCACCGATTTGATTTGGGTCATTGTTTTTCAAGCGTCGTAACTGGGTCTTTCGGCGACGCGTCTAGACTGGTGCAGCGATTCCGGTTGGATTGTTGTTCTGCCGGCGACTTTGACTGAGTTTTCCTCCAGCGATTCCGGCTGGATTGTTGTTCTTCCGGCGATTCCGGCTTGCCTTAAATTCCGGCGCCATTTGAGACTCGCCCTTGCAATTGTTCGTTTTTCCGGCGTCGGATCTGGGTTGTTCTCTCCGGCGATCGTGGCTTCATCTTTCCGGCGTTTCCGGCAGCTGGGTTTTTTTTTCCGGTTGAGTTCACGGCTGAATCCCGATCACGGCTGTTCGTTTTCAGGCGATCAAGGCTGGGTTCTTTCTGGTCGCATCTGGTTCGTCTTTCCGGCGATTCGTAGCTGGTTCTTCTTCAGTCACCGGCCATGCTTGCTCTCAAGGTCGTCCGGCGAGCTTTTGATCAAGATCGCGGCTGCTCTTTCTCCGGCGGACGCGGCTTGTTTACTGGTCTCGCCGGCGATGGCAATTCTTGGCCGGTTTACTCAGCTCTGCCGGTTGTCTTCTCCGGCGAGCTTGTGATTTCTTAAAAAAAAAAAAAAAATTAAAAAATTAAAAAAAAAATTAAATAAATAATAAAAAAAAAAAAAGAAAAAAGAAAAAGAAAAGAAAAAAATTAAATAACTATTAAAAAAAACAAAATTAAATAACAAAAAATAATAATATTATTAAATATAAATAAATAAATAATACTAAAAAAATTAATTAAAAAAAAAAATTTGAATTGATTTATTTTAGTATATATTTATTTCTTTTTAGTTTAGTATATATTTTTTCTTTTTAGTTTAGAATATTTTTCTTTGTGTTAAAAAAAACAAAAAAAACACTGGGAGATCAATCCCATTCTTGAAATTAAAAAAAAAAAAACATATCACAAAAATTTCAAAAATATGTGTCCCCGTTATGCCCTTCTGCTTAGTTATGCATGTTTTCATCTTTTACAAAGGGCTTGATATCATATTTCTTTACATCTTGTTCTATATTGTTTTGGAATGTATGCTTTATTTATCCCATTTGATATTTGATGTGAGTTGCTAGTGTGGCTTTTCCAGTAGGTTTTTGCATCCAAGTTTGGGGGAGACCTCTTTCATCATGGATCATTGCCGGGCGTCATAAACTTTTGCCATCACGGTATACTCTTTTCATTTCTTCCATTATTCTCATTGCACATTGAGGCCAATGTGCAGTTTAAGTTTGGGGGTAAGGTAGCCTTGTTACATTCTACTTTAAGTTGAGCTTTAAATGCATGATTGAGATTTAAGATATATTTGGCAATGATTTCGAACTTTTGAAGCATAGTACCTTTAAAAAACAAGTTGTTAGAGTCTAATACTTCTTGTATGCTCTATGATGCCATTTAGGAGTAAATTTTAATTTTTGACATCATGTTTGCTTTTGTGGTACACATCATCTTGTTGGTTGAAAATGCTTTGAGGGTTGATTCTAGAATTCTACATTTGCACTTGCGCACACTAGCATTCAATTTGTGGGGTACATGCTTAGTTGATTATTGTTTTGGTTTATCCCAATTGAGCTAGTATGTTTTGAAAGTTTTCATTCTTGATAAAATAACCTTGCAAAAAAAAATAAATAAATAAAAGCACTCACCAAAAGTGAGGAATAAAAAAAAAAAAAAAAAAAAAAAAAAAAAAAAAAAAACTGTATTCTTTCAACATGTCAACTGATTAAAAAGGAAGACAAGGGAAGAATGTAAGATGTATGATTAGTTTGAGTTCGTAGCTTAGCCATTCCGAGTCATTACGCCCTTAGGAGTGTCTTTACACTTAACGCCCTAAGACCATCTGGTTTGGGAGTCGTTGGCTCAACGCTTGTTACATGGGGTGATTAAAGAGCTTAAGGAACTTGGACATTGCACATGGTCATACATAAAATAAAAAATAAAAAAAAAATGAAATCAATAAAAAAAAAAAAAAATGTTTGATTAAATAACAAGGTTCATTCAATGTCTTGATGTCTGGTACTATATCTGCATGCTAGTTTGAGGGTAAGGCTATGCCATTACTTTGATTTGCTAGGATAGCAACACATTTTGATGCCGGTTCACTTAAAAGGATGATAGAATTGATTCAATTTGCATGATTAATAGATTGATGTGTGGAGGACCGTTTTTGCTTACATGATTTTGAAATGTTGATAATAGCTTAGAAATGGCAGAAATTTGCATACTTGAGGTAGTCTACTTTCAACACTTGTTTAATATGTGTCGTTGCTTCTCAAGTAAGAAAGAGCTTTTAATGTTTGTGGGTACTATTTCTGGAAACCCTCAAGAGACTTCACTCGTCCACTAGGGGTAACCTAGGGGTTTAAAAGGCATGTTACATATGCTAAATGCAACCGTGATCCCTACGAAAGTGGTGTTATCTTTATTTGTTTTATTAGTTCATAGTTGTATATATGTTTATTTCATTTCCATGCTGTAGTTCATTGCTAGGGACTAGCAATATCTAAGTATGGGGGCGTGATAAGTGCTTAAATGTTGCACATTTCAGCACCTAAGTTAGGGTATTTCAGTCTTTGTATCTATCTTAATTTCATGTTTTAATCCTAATTTATGTTTATGTGTATTTCAGGGCAATAAAGTTAAAATGAGCTAAGAACGATCCATTAAAGCCTTTTTAGAGTCAAGCAAAGATATTCAGAAAAAGCTCAGAAAATGGCAAAAAGGAGGTCGCAGCCCATTGCTCGTATAGTGTGTTTATTCTTCAAAAGCGGACAATCTCAGGCCTTTGATGATGTTCCCAAAGATGAAGAAGCAAACTAATGAGCTCGGGGCTAAAATGGAGCTAAATAAGGCTTAAAGGAAATTTCCAACTCTGGGAGGATCGATCCCCCAGGGTAGGGGATCGATTCCCTAGGACTTGGCAATATTACAGATTTTTTTTATTGTTTGCGCTTATTTTGTGAACTATTGGGCTTTAATAGGGTTGTTACTTAAGGCCCAGTGAGCCATTAGATTAGGGTTAGTATTTATTTTATTTAGGTGAATATTATTAGAATTATGAAGTTTTTTTAATATTCTGTACCGTATATTTTTATTCTCTCTGGAAAACACGAATAGGAAAAAGCTAGGGTTCTTGAGAAAAGCTCAGAGAAGAAGAAGAGGAGCCAGATGAATCAAATGATGGGGCTTGTTGACATCTTGCATCCGTCAACTATGAGTGGCTAATTCTTCAACTTAGGGTTGGATAAACCCTAAGCATGTAACCTAATTCTTAACTCTTGACTTTTGGGGATTAATTTATGTAATTTATGTTATAGCCTTGATATATATACATTAATTCTTTCATTTGATTGTCTATGTCAATTTCATATTGTCTTTTATGTTTTTGAATGATAATCAATTTCTACACTTGATTTCTTTGTGACTTTAATCTTGTGATGGCTATACATTGTATTAATTAGATGTAATTGTGTTTTGATTTGATGGAAATTGCTTTTATTAGATGGGTTGTACTACAAAATTAGGTTAATATCTTGTCTAAATAGTTTAATTTCAGGCTTAGTTAGTTTAATTTAAAGTTAATTAATTTAATTGCAATTTAATTCCTAGGTAAGTAGACAATCCATACTAGTGCTTGAAATCCATACTTATTGTCACAATTGCATTACCCTCTAGATTAATGTGTGTTGAAATTGTAACTTAAATTGATGAATCATGCTTTGAATTGGTGAATTACACTACACTTAGTTTAATTGTCATTAGGTAGTTGATTCATGCTTGAAATTGATGGTTTATACTTTTTATTGCAATTATTAGCTACTTTCTAGATTACACATTTGTATTCCCCAATTAGTTAAAAGTTAATAAGTTAGGGAATGTGCTTAGTGGTGAATCCTACACCCTAAGTCTCTTTCCAATCTTTTATACTCTACTCTTTATTTGCATTATTAAGTTTAAAATTAGTCTAATCACAAAACCAAACCTTTTTAGCAATCACATAAGCACTAAAGTAGAATTCAATTCTAAAAAACCTATAATTGTTTAGATCTCTTGGGACGATCCCTGCTCACTTCATACTCCATAGTATAAGTGTTTAGTGGTTTTATAAATTTTAAAATATGGTACCCACTTGACATTATTTCTAAACCTAAAGTGTTGTGAATTATTTTGTGCACACGCTCGGGTCGCATCAATAAGACCCTATGGAAGAATGAAATTGGAATTCCCACACCCTATGCAAACGTGGTGAAGCAATGACTTGGCATTTTTCAATATTTTCATAATATTTCATTAAGTTAAAAGTTACATAGGATACATGATACATGTCATTGGCCTCCGGCCTCATCTCATACATGTCAAATATATCGTAAAAGGTGTACTTATATACACGTTACATATATGGAATCAAATATACAAGTTTTGACATATAAGGCTAAAAAATGACATTTCAAGCTAATATTTGCATGAAATGGAAAACTTTAATGCTACAAGTCATCCAAGGAATGATGGGTATCACGAACCAAGTCTTCGTACCTGAACCAAATCCCCAGTAACTTCGGGGTGAGTAACATAAAGCTACTCGTAAAAAATGAGCATGCATCGACATAGCATTTTACAAAATTATCACTTTAAGGTGATATAAGTCAAAGGGGCTCACGCCACCTAACCTCTATGTTAAAATGAGACTCAAAGAGCATCCTAAGCTACCTTAGATCATTTCTAGCATAAACCACATCATTCATGCAATTTAAACAATATTGATGTATGCGGTACGCGCAAGAAGATATTCGATATACAAGTATACGTACACAAGTATACAATCAATATTGGAATGCACTTAAGACAAGTATACAAGACACAAGTATACTAGGTTACCTAGAAAGTAAGTCATCAATATGCAAGTGTACATACTAAGTGTGCTAAGCAATATTGAAATAGAATACAACATACATATTCAAGTATACATTTCTAAGTATACTAAGCAATGTTGACATACATGGCATACAAGTATACAAATCCAAGTATACAATGCATTTTTGGTATACAAGGCGTACAAGTATATAAATACAAGTATACTAAGCAAGAAATGAAGTACCATGCATTCAAGCACAAGTTAAAAGTAATCCACAATTACAAATAGGAATTGAATGCGAAATCAACCAATGGTGGAAAGACAAAGGACATATGGTCTCAATGACCAAACAAGTGATCTCGGGTTACTAGACTGCAAGGAACTACCTAGTGCGCACTATATGTTGTAGAGGGAACTCTCATCCCCCGTACTAGAAATATACTCCCTTAGCATATTACAATGTCTATACAAGCTTTCCAAAATGATCATCCCCCGTACTAGAGACATACTCCCTTAACATATTACAATGTCTATACAAGCTTTCCAAAAATCATCAAGTTCTGTAATAAGTATATCACATATACACAATGCACATTGTCAATTACCATACACAACCATGTGACAGCCCAAGTTTTTCAACCCGGTGTGTCAGTGATGAACCGAAAGCTGACCCGAGACACTAATGTGACCTTCCATGAAGTCACGAAGCTCAAAGAAATAACCGAAAGCGAAAACTAACATGAAAAGGGTCAAATGGTACCCTATGGCACCAATGACAACCAAAGAGGCAAAGTCTAGTTCAAACTAGACCACATACACCAAAACTAAAAAAGAGACTTTAAGCCTCACTAGAATCCCCCATTGCATGATCAAACTTAATTATATGCAAGTGTGTGACGATGTGAACATACACGCAAGTGTAAAACAACATTTTAAACATGCTGAAATGGCCTATGGCCTTATTACAATTCAATTACAACATTTAACATGTCAAACCTCTAAGTTGGAAAAATTACATTTCATAGGCAAAACTTAAACATGCTAACACTTGCATGTGAACAAGAATGTTTCTAAAGAAACTTCAATTCTGCAAATCACCAAAGCAAGTGCAAATCTCCAATCTTGTAACCTGTACCTGAAATATACCCCAGTAACTTTGGGGTGAGCAACATAAAGCTACTCGTAAGAAATGAGCATGTATCGACCTAACGTTTCACAATTTCAACACCTTAAGGTGAAACATACTAAAGGGGCTCATGCTACCTAACGTCTATGTCAAGATGAGACTCGGGGAGCATCCTAAGCTACCCTAGAACATTTCTAGCATCAATCACAACATCCATGCAATTCAACCCACATAGAAACATGTTATACAAGCAACAAGATATAGATTCTCAAAATTATCAACTTGAAATCTAAAATACGAAAACGACAAAAGTGGTCATGCCACCTAACGTCTATGTTCTAAATGAATCTATAGGATCATTCCTAAGCTACATTTGAATAACAAAACGCGAATCACAATATCTATGCAATTGAACCAACATAGAAGCATGTTATACCAAGCAACAAGATATAGATTCTTAAATTATCAACTTAAAATCTAAAATACGAAAACGACAAAAGTGGTCATGCCACCTAACGTCTATGTTCCAAATGAATCTATAGGATCATTCCAAACTACATTTGAACAACAAAACACGAATCACAATAGCTATGCAATTGAACCAACAAAGAAGCATGCTATACCAAGTAACAAGATATAGATTCTCAAACCTATCAACTAGAAATCTAAGCTATCAACTTGAAATCTAAAATACGAAATCAACTAAATATAACAATTTAGTATAATTAGAATTTCTAATACCACACATCAAGACATAGATTCTCTAGGTTATCAACTAGAAATCTAAAGTGCGAAATCAAATAGTGCAAGACTTGGACATAACGCTCGGAATTCTGCCGAGACCACAATGGCTATTACGGAGACTAACCCGCTGGTAATACCACCCCTAGTGCGCACTATCTCAACGGGGAGAACTCATACCTCCCGCACTAGAGCCAAACTCTATCTATGTTATAGTAACCATGTCCCAAGTGACTCCAAAATAAATAAGTTAACAACTTATATACGAAACATATATATACAGCACGAAACTACATTCCATACATAAGTAGGTTGAAACCAGACAACACATGCTCTAAATCCACAACTACTATAGGATGACAATGTCGAATCTTCAGAACGCGATTCGTTACACGCTATAATAACATCACATGTCGAATCTTCAGTGTGCGATTCGTTACACGCTATAACAATATAATTCAATATTGAAACATAATCGCATAAATCCATTACAAGTCTAAAATCATGCTTCAAACATAATATCAATGTTAAACACATGATTTAATCAATAATGCAATAGAAACGTAAATTAATTATATAACCTAATTAATTTCTCTAAGTTTCATATCTCAATCAAATGAACCCTAATTAAAACATGTTAAACAACATAACTTATTCATTACATAAATCAAATTAAAAGCGTACTTAGGTCATTAGATCAATAGGATGGAATTTAATTAAAACATGATTATTAAATCCCTAAATTCTAAAACAATATCAAATGGTCCCAAATTAGTATATACTAGTATACAAGCCCTAGTCATCACAAATATCAAGTTAAAAACTTAATTAAGCCAACGGAACCTTTAAATAGATTTTAATTAATCATTCTAATTAAAAACTCTAGATTTTTATACTTAACCAAATGCTCTCAAATTAAAGTATACTAAACAACATGCCAAGACTTAATTTAAAAGCATGTTACAAGTTCATTTCATACAAGGTATGACCATGGGAATTAATCTTTCACAAAAGAAAAATATTAAATAAAAAGTGCAATTCTTTTTCAAATAATCTAAATTTAATATATGTTAGTAAACATATTAAAACATAATTTATTATCATGCCACAATTCATTTCTAAGCTATATACACCCTTGTAGATTAATTCTTATATAAAGAAATAAATAATTTAAATTTTCTAGATTTGATACAAGACATAAATATAAGTTGTATAATCATGGGAAACACTCAATACAACACATATAAAATCCTAAAACATCCCCTACCTTATTTGAGATGAAAATCTCAAAAGCCCACTGAAAAAAAAGTGCTATGAATCCGACGATACCGAAGGGTTTTGTCGGGGACAACACGATCTACATGAATCCGAAGGAAGCCCCATGAAAATCAAAACTTGACTTCAAACCTGAACTCAAGAAATGGTCAAAAATGGATTCTAATAAGGGGGAAAGGTAGAGCTCTTCGAGGGGAACAATAAACGTGAAGGCCAAAGGCTTTTCACTTAGAAAATCAAGTGGAGGAGAAAAAGAAAAGGTGGCAGCCTAAGAAGCATCCATGGCTGCCGGCCAAGAGGGGGAGGAAGATAATCAAAATCTGACTTTTCTTCTTTAAGTCCCCTATTTATAGAAAATCTCAAAAAGTGCCCCGAAAGGGCCCTGCCAGGTCTGGAAAAGTGGAATTTGAGCAGACGTGCTCAAATGGCAAAACTCTGTAAACAAAAAAAAAAAAATTTAATGAGAAAATATGAACAACGGAAGAAACAGCGTCAAAAACTGAGCCCCGAACAAAAAGTTATGCCCCAAACAAGTTCGGCGACAACCGGGGCCAGAAACCCTGAAACTGGAAAACAACGATCAGGAGGAAATTCTAAGAGTGCACGACTCAACGAAATGTGAAAATGAATCCCGTACGAGGATCCAGGCTCCAGCCGAGGTATTTTTGCAATAACTATCGTTAATTGCGCAATGGCCCCTCCAAAAAGTGAAAACTGCACTAATGCCCCAGAAAGAAAATATCTTCCAAAAATATTTTCTTAAAAACCCCTGAAATAAAATATCTTCAAAAGATATTTACGAAAAACACCCCAAGAAAAGAAAATAATTCTAAAGAACTATGCATCCATGCCCTTATGGACACCGGGAGCAACCAGAGTACTTTCTTACAAAAGTATAAATACGTATTTCGTGGGAACCACTCAGAATGAAGATACATGAAGTCAAAAACTAACTCCGAACGTAAGAAGTGTGGTTTTGTAAACAAGGTGACAAACGAGGAAAAGACAAAATAGGGAAAAAGACGAAATAGGGAAAAGGACAAAAAGTGAATAGTGTCAAAAAACGAAAAATGTGGAAATGACTCGGTCCTCAAAGGAAGTTGTCAATCCAAAGAAAAAAGTCTCAGAAATCACTCCATAGCACTCGAGATGACACTAAGCGACGAAGAACTGAACTCAGAAAGGAAAAGATCAATGGAAAAAAATATCCGTGAAAATCTGAGAAAAGGGAAAGGAATGAAAATGACCGGGTCATTACAACTTTCCCACCTTAAAGGGATTTCGTCCCCGAAATCCAGCCCCAAGAAAACAAAAAGGCGAAACAAGGATAACTACAGAGTACATCTCAGAGTATCCCACAAAACATGCTACAAAAGTAATCCCTAAAACTGAAAAACAACATATAAGTAAATGTCATTCGCACTCACGTGCTCATGACAGGACAACCTCTCAAAAGAAAAGTGACCACACGGCCACACAACAAGTTAAGACTCACACACAGAACCCAAGGTCAGACGAGGGAACGGGAGACAACTATCATAGCATCCCTCCTGACAAACCATCAAACGGATCCGAAAACAACCACCAAAAGAACTCCAAGATATCCATGTATCAAATCAAGTACTGAACAAAGACAACGTGGTAGTATGAATAGGGGCCAGAACCCACCTACGACATACTCAAATGTGTGGTAGCAATGATAGTGTCTAGTGCCCGCCCACACTTACTCATCAGTAAAGTAGCATCAACGGCAACTAGCACTCGCCCACAACACACAACTTGTACGGTAGCATAACAGTATAAGGCACTAGTTCATAACCTGCCCCTACTAGGTCTACCCATGAAACCTCTCGATACAAATGACATCAATGCCAAAAATGATCAATACCAAAAGCACCACGGAGGCCAGACATTTTGTGAGAGTTGAGATATGGTCCAAGGACGTCTGGTAGGACCATCTTGGCCAATCCCAAACTTTGACAACAATGCCATAGGTACCGCTACGCTTAAGGCCTTAAATCCTTAATACAACAAAACCAACAACTCCAATGTCTCAAAATACTCCTATTAACAACATCAATCAAGAATTTAAAGCCCGACAAGCGAATCAAAACCTCCAAAAACCAAAATGAACCCCATCACAAGACATTCAATCGAAAGTCCTACACATCTCCATGAAGCATATCAACCACAAGACTACACTGAAATCAAACATCGGATCCACATCCCTATCATGGATAACTAAGTCCTCGAAACACAAGTCCACCAAGTGGCACACATATTAAAATTCTGACAACTATCAAAATCACAAAATGAGTCTCTCAAAACTGTACTTAACAACACCAAGTTAAGTCAAAATTCCTCAATTCCATCCATAAACTATCACTAGAACTATGATTCCTCAAAACTATACCTAGTCACAACTAGGATGAGACGACTCCACAAACAAGCCATATCCAATAGTGATCCTTCAAAACTCCTCCTAAGAGTCAACCACATCCAGGTCTCCAAAACTGAAACAAGTCTCCAAAAGACATCCTCAAAAGAGCATCGAGCTCACCTTACGAATCAAATAGATCCTCAATGATATGGGCACAAGTCCCTTGAAAATGATCTCACACTAATCCACTCACTCTGAGCACCTCAACTCATCTACGACCACGGCAAAACTCCCCAAGGGAAGACATGAAGGAAAGGAAACCACCAGTCCTAAGAAGGACAACACCAAGACTTCATCTCTGAAGTGAAAGACAATAATGTCAAAGACTTCACCCCCTACATGGAAGTAAGTCGACCAAAATCCACTAAATCCTAACCAAGGACTCAAGACAACGATAGTGGTCCTTACGGACCAGCCAACCCCAAAGCTGTGCACAACGCAACGAAGAGAAGAGACTCACTCCTTGTGAAGCCCCTTAATCAAACCAAGAAAAGAGGAGAAACCCTATTCCCTCCCACAAGTGTCAACACGACAAACGAGAAAATGGAGCATTCTTCCCACCTTAAGGAAATGGGTAGCTTAAGACAAAACAAATGTGACAACTCCTTTACAAAGAATCTCACAACGAAACCCTTACGGAAACCCATATACACACTATGTGTGACCGAGGGGGAAACAAAAGGGAAAAAACTGAACATGGAAGTCATGCAAATAACTAGGAAATGTAACTATCAAGAAAGTAAATCTACTCATATAGATAAAATCAAGGGTACATGCGGCATGTCTCCACGTAAGCACAAAATCATGTCACTAAAATACAGTAACAATATGGCATCTCTAAGCATATAAGGAAGGCATGCTAATGCCACACAACAAGAAGGCAAATGTGGATAGACCTCCACCTACTCATGCATCACAATATCATAAATCATACTACTAACATGGTAGTAAATGAAACTACAGAAGATAAAAATGATGCAACAATGAACCTTATGGACATCATGTCCTAGAGTGTCTAGAAAAAGGAAAGATCAATCCTAGCCATAACTATCTCCAAAAACCAATGCGACAACAACCTGTCTCAAAACAAACGTGTGCCCTTACCATAATGGTAAAACTCTAACAATCCAACTCCGAATCTAGAGGTGACACTACAAGTGACACTAATAATGCAATGCTCTCTCTACCTGAAACATCAATCAATCGACTTGATCCCAAAAGCGTCATCACGCAAGGAGAACTCAAACGAAATGACAACTATAGCCATACCAACAACAACCAAATCAATCACTACGACTGATCCCCAAAAGAACCATCATCGTCATCAATCAAAAGGACAATGCCTATCAAAACAAAACTAACATTGATTCCATCCGAACTGCACTTGTAGCTCGCCAGTACGGTAGCATGACAGTGCCATGCACCCGCCCACAAACGTACTCGCCCAAGAAAATTGTAATCCCAGAGGAATCATCCAGATCAACCAAGGATCCTAAGAGGTCTATAACCTCATCATGGCCCAAAACCAACAAATCCAGTACTACGGCAATGCCAAATGACTCACCTCACGAGATCCTAAACAAAAAATGACTCACCACCTACCTCAAAACCAATGCTAGGTCGACAACAACCTACACTACCACGAAACTGTGACTATAATCACCATCAACCCAAACTCGTGCCTTAATGACCAATCCCGTGTCATGCCAAATATGCAACACAGTCATGCATATACCATTCTAATCTAGCATACATCACATGTCATGTTTTATACATTAGAATAAAATCATGTCAAATAAACAACATGTCACATATAGCACATAAGCACATAAACATATTATCAGTCCAAATAATGTCATCATGAAACATATAAACACATAGAGCATGGCAACAAAAGCATGATATGCACCCAAAACCCGTCGTCCAAGGTATTCAAACCAAGGAGCTCTGATACCACTTGTGACAGCCCAAGTTTTTCAACCCGGTGAGTCAGTGATGAACCGAAAGCTGACCCAATAACAGATCCGAAATGCGGAAGCGAAAGATAAAACCAAAGTCTATAGAGATATAAACCATCTCCAAGACACTAATGTGATCTTCTATGAAGTCACGGAGCCCAAAGAAATAACCGGAAGCGAAAACTAACATGAAAAGGGTCAAATGGTACCCTATGGCACCAATGACAACCAAAGGGGCAAAGTCTAGTTCAAACTAGACCACGTACACCAAAACTGAAAAAGAGACTTTAAGCGTCACTTGAATCTGCCATTGCATGATCAAACTTAATTATATGCAAGTGTGTGATGATGTGAACATACACACAAGTGTAAAACAACATTTTAAACATGCTGAAATAGCCTATGGCCTTATTACAATTCAATTACAACATTTCACATGTCAAACCTCTAAGTTGGAAAAATTACATTTCATAGGCAAAACTTAAACATGCTAACACTTGCATGTGAACAAGAATGCTTCTAAAGAAACTTCAATTCTGCAAAATTACCAAAGCAAGTGCAAATCTCCAATCTTGTATCATGCACTTGAAATATACCCCAGTAACTTTGGGGTGAGCAACATAAAGCTACTCGTAGGAAATGAGCATGCATCGACCTAACGTTTTACAATTTCATCAAATTAAGGTGAAACATACTAAAGGGGCTCATGCCACTTAACGTCTATGTCAAGATGAGACTCAGGGAGCATCCTAAGCTACCCTAGAACATTTTTAGCATCAATCACAACATCCATGCAATTCAACCCACATAGAAACATGCTTACAAGCAACAAGATACAGATTCTCAAAATTAGCAACTTGAAATCTAAAATACGAAAACGACAAAAATGGTCATGCCACCTAACGTCTATGTTCCAAATGAATCTATAGAATCATTCCTAAGCTATATTTGAACAACAAAATGCGAATCACAATATCTATGCAATTGAACCAATATAGAAGCATGTTAGACCAAGCAACAAGATATAGATTCTCAAAGCAATCAACTTGAAATCTAAGCTATCAACTTGAAATATAAAATACGAAATCAACTAAATATAATAATTTAGTATAATTAGAATTTCTAATACCACACATCAAGACATAAATTCTCTAAGTTATCAACTAGAAATCTAAAAGTGCGAAATCAAATAGTGGAAGACTTGGACATCACGCTAGTAATTCTACCAAGACCTCAATGGCTATTACGGGGACTAACCCGCTAGTAATACCACCCCTAGTGCGCACTATCTGGACGGGGAGAACTCATACCTCCCGCACTAGAGCCAAACTCTAGCCATGTTATAGTAACCATGTCCCAAGTGACTCCAAAATAAATAAGTTAACAACTTATATATGAAATATATATATACAACACTAAACTACATTCCATGCACAAGTAGGTTGAAACCACACAACACATGCTCTAAATCCACAACTACTATTGGATGACAATGTCGAATCTTCAGAGCGCGATTCGTTACGCGCTATAATAACATCACATGTTGAATCTTTAGTATGCGATTCGTTACACGCTATAACAATATAATTCAATATTGAAACATAATCGCATAAATCCATTACAAGTCTAAAATCATGTTTCAAACATAATATCAATGTTAAACATATGATTTAATCAATAATGCAATAGAAACGGAAATTAGTTATATAACCTAATTAATTTTTCTAAGTTTCATATCTCAATCAAATGAACCCTAATTAACACATGTTAGAAAACATAACTTTTTCATTACATGAATCAAATTAAAAGCTTACTTAGGTCATTAGATCAATAGGATGGAATTTAATTAAAACATGATAATTAAATCCCTAAATTCTAAAACAATATCAAAAGGTCCCAAATTAGTATATACTAGTATACAAGCCCTAGTCATCACAAATATCAAGTTAAAAACTTAATTAAGCCAATGGAACCTTTAAATAGATTTTAATTAGTCATTTTAATTAAAAACTCTAAATTTTTATACTTAACCAAATGCTCTCAAATTAAAGTATGCTAAACAACATGTCAAGACTTAATTTAAAAGTATGTTACAAGTTCATTTCATACAAGGTATGACCATGGGAATTAATCTTTCACAAAAGAAAAATATTAAATAAAAAGTGCAATTCTTTTCCAAATAATCCAAATTTAATATATGTTAACAAACATATTAAAACCTAATTTATCATCATTCCACAATTCATTTTTAAGCTATATACACCCTTGTAGATTAATTCTTATATAAAGAAATAAATAATACAAATTTTCTAGATTTGATACAAGGCATACATATAAGTCGTATAATCATAGGAAACACTCAATACAATACATATAAAATACAAAAACATCCCCTACCTCAATTTGAGATGAAAATCTCAAAAGCCCACCGAAAAAAAAGTGCTCCAAATCCGACGATACCGAAGAGTTTTGTCGGGGACAACACGATCTACATGAATCCGAAGGAAGCCCCATGAAAATCACAACTTGACTTCAAATCCGAACTCAAGAAATGGTCAAAAATGGATTCTAGTAAGGGGGAAAGGTAGAGCTCATCGAGGGGAACAATAAACGTGAAGGCCAAAGACTTTTCACTTAGGAAATCAAGTGGAGGAGAAGAAGAAAAGGTGGCAGCCCAAGGAGCTCCCATGGCTGCCGGCCAAGAGGGGGAGGAAGATGATCAAAATCTGACTTTTCTTCTTTAAGTTCCCTATTTATAGAAAATCTCAAAAAGTGCCCCAAAAAGGCCCCGCCAGGTCTGGAAAAGTGGAATTTGAGCAGACGCGCTCAACTGGCAAAACTCTGTGAACAAAAAAGATTCAAAATAAGAAAATATGAACAACGGAAGAAATAGCGTCAAAAACTGAGTCCCGAGCAGAAAGTTATGCCCCAAACAAGTTCGGCGGCAATTGGGGCCAGAAACCCTAAAACTGGAAAACAACTACCAGGAGGAAATTCTAAGAGTGTACGACTTAACGAAATATGAAAATGAATCCCGTACGAGGATCCAGACTCTAGACGAGGTATTTTTGCAATAACTATCGTTAATTGCATAATAGCCCCTCCAAAAAGTGAAAACTACACTAATGCCCCAGAAAGAAAATATCTTCCAAAAATATTTTCTTAAAAATCCCTGAAATAAAATATATTCAAAAGATATTTATGAAAAACACCCCAAGAAAAGAAAATAATTCCAAAGAACTATGCATCCATGCCTTTATGGACACCGGGAGCAGCCAGAGTACTTTCTTACAAAAGTATAGATACGTATTTCGTGGAAACAACTTAGAATGAAGATACATGAAGTCAAAAACCAACTCCGAATGCAAGAAGTGTGGTTTTGCAAACAAAGTGACAAACGGGGAAAAGACAAAATAGGGAAAAAGACGAAATAGGGAAAAGGACGAAAAGTGAATAGTGTCGAAAAACGAAAAATGTGGAAATGACTCGGTCCTCAAAGGAAGTTGTCAATCCAAAGAAAAGAGTCTCAAAAATCACTCCAAAGCACTCGAGACGAAACTAAGTGACAAAGAACTGAACTCAAAAAGGAAAAGATCAGCGGAAAAAAAATATCCGTGAAAATCTGAGAAAAAGGAAAGGAATAAAAATGACCGGGTCATTACAACCAAGTCATGGAATACGCACAAGATATGCTCTAAGCCTTTAAACTACAATGGCATATTAAATGTCATATAATATAATGTGTATACAAGTTAAATCATAACTTCTACTCATGGAATACCATCTTGAAATCATACACCAAGTTGCAAATTATAAATTAAGCAAGAATATAACATCAATACTTAATTACCGCAATGAAAGCATACAAATAGGACTTAATTAAATTAAATAACTAAATTCTCAAGATTTCAAAGCAACTCGAAAAATTCTAAATATATTATATGTCAAAGGTCATAGCAAAGCCTAATTTAATTTCAAGTTACAAGCCAATTCTACCTTAATTACAACAAGGTAAATTAATATCAATGCCAAGAAAATAATTAAATAAATTTCTCAAAACTCATTCAAATATTCTTTATTTAATATATATGAAAGAACAAGTCAAGACATTGTTTAAAATTAGGTTACAAGTTAATTCTACACTAGGTACAACTAGGTGAATTAAATTTCATACAAGAAAATAATTAAATTAAGTTTTCCAAACTCATTCAAATATTCTCAATTTAATATATGATAAAGAACATACCATACTCATTACATATATCAAGTCAAATGTCAATTTAAATGAATGTAACACTTGAATAGAAATTAATTAAACTAACTAATTAATTTCTCTAGTATTTAAATCAATTTCGAATGACTCCAAATAATTATATGTCAATGGTACTATCATGGTAATCACATATATCAACTCAAAAACTTAATTAAGTAAGTGAAGCAATTAAATATAAATTAATTAATTTTAAATAATTAAATCTCTAGATTCTAAAACAACTCCAAATGTCTTTATACTAATATAAGTTATATATCAAGTCATGGCCTTCAAGAATATCATGTCCTAGCTTAATTTCATGCAAGGTGCTACAACCTATTAATTTAAAAATTAAGTATAAGATTTGTAAATAATTTATTGTAAGCTATAAAAACAATTAAAACACTTAGATTAAAAACCTATATCACCCCCTACCTCACAAGAGGATTGTTCCTCTTGAATCCAATGCAAACAAAGGAATTTTTGAATTTCCTTCAAGGGTTATATAGAGGAAGGTGAGGAAAGTATTTTGTACTTTTGAGTCTAAGATGAGTGGAACGAGGTCAAAACCAAGGTTTTAAGCCTAGGTTAATGGTTTCCTTCAATGGTGGCTAGGGTTCTAAGTGATGAAGAATAAGTTTAATGTGTAAAATGAAATAATTAAAACACTATATTGTATTCCTCCACTCAGTTGGTCAATGGACCGTCCCCTCACACACACAAAAGCTATACTTTAATTAGAAGCCTACACATGTCATTAATCCAATGGCTCATTCTAGGCTTAATCTAAAGCCTACACTTGTCAACAATCTAAGCCAACAAGTGCACCAATGCTAGGCCAATAAGTGGGTGAATCTCCACCCTCCACATGTCATCATCCAAGGCTTCCAAGTGTGAACCAATGAGATGCTTACAAATGGACCAATGGGAATGCGACACTTATCACACTTTTCGGTAATTGCAAAAAGGTCCTCTTTGAAAATATCTACCAAAATAAATTATAAAAAGGTCCCTAAGAAATAAAATAATTACTTTCTATAATTACAAAAAAAAAAAAAAAAAAAAAAAACCCAAAAACAAATAATGTTTCCAAAGAAACTATGCATCCATACCCTTTACGGAAAAGTAAGCAACTAGCATACTTTTCTACAAAAAGTAAAAATGCAAATATCATGGAAATTACATATCATGGATGCATGCAAAATTGGAACCTAATCTGAGCATAAAAAATGAGGTTACGCGAAGAAAATCATTCTCGGGAAAAAAACGAAAAGTGAATAGTGTCCATAAAATGAAAAATGTAGAAATGACTCAATCCTTAAAGGAAGTTGTCAATCCAAAGGAAAGAGTCTCAGAACTCATTTCTGAGCACTCAAGACAACACTAAGTGATGAGTAACCGAACTCAGCAAAGAAAATTCAACAGAAAAAATTTATCCGTAAAATTTCAGGAAAAGTTAAGGAAGGAAAATGACCGGGTCATTACAACCTACCCCCCTTAAGGAAATTTCATCCCCGAAATTAGTAACATCCCAGGGAAAACCGAATAAGGACCGACCACAAGGTCACACCAAGGAAAGGATCTTAAAGAACTAAAGAACAACTCCAGAAGCCTCAAGATCCAACTGAAGGAACTCGAAACTACGAACCAAAAATAACTCATCGAACGAATCGGCATGTCAACTCAATGTCAACCACCGAGAGAATCCCAAGACAACAAAACGTCGAAACACGACAAAAGAAAATAATGACATTGCCGTTCGAACAGCAACCAAAACCTACCCACGACGTACTCAAATGTGTGGTAGCAATGACAATGACTAGCACCTGCCCACACTTACTCGTTAGTAAAGTAGCATCGACGACAACTAGCACTCACCCTCAACACACAACTTTGTACGGTAGCATGACAGTATAAGGCACTAGTTCATAACCTACCCCAACCAGGTCAACTCTGAAAAACCTATCAATACGAAGACATCAATGTCAAAAATGATCATTACCAAAAGCACTACGGGAACCAGGCACTTGTGAGAGTTGGGGTAGCTAATCCCAAAACTCTGGTAACAATGTCACAGGCATCGTTACACTTAAGGCCTTAAATCATCAGTGCAAGTAGAGTCAGCAACTCTTACATTGCAAAACACCCTTATCAACAGCCTCCGGTCACGAATCCAAAACCTGACAAGTCTATGCCCTCAAGCCAATGGATCGGACTCCACGAAACCGAAAGACACCGTCCCAACCAGACCTATCCTAAGGTCACAAACGAAAACAAAATACTGGATCAAAATCCCTATAATGGACAACTAAGTCCTCAAAACAGAAATCTACCACGTAGCCCACTCATGACAATCCCGATAACCAAGGTCACAAAACTGCAACATAAGTGCAGGAAAATGAAACAGTACAACAAGCTACTCACATAGCACTTACTCGCAAAAATTAAATTGCATAAATTAAATAATACATTAGTACTAAGCACACAGTACACATAACGTAAATGAACCATACCACCTATCACATAGGGGTCAAATAAACGACAACACGCTATACACCACTAACCGTACTAGCATGCTAAACGGATACCATAAATGAAAATACATCATCTAAATCCACATACAATTACTACATAGTCATATATCCTAAACATGTTTCTAAGGCATGCCCTAAAACAATGGCTCATAAACATGTAAAAAGGGATCATACAAATAACAAGTTCGTAAAATCAAAACAAATTAATAGAATGCCTCTCAAAAGACACCATGCAGAAAATGTACAACCGAACCTGGATGAATCCAATTTCTCACTATGAGGAAAGGAACCATCCCCTAAATGAACACTAAGGTTCCCAAAACAAAAAGTCCACAAGTCTTCCCAAGAATAGCCCTTACCCAAGGTAGAATTCTAACGCCACACAAAATGAAACAACAACGCAATGAATAGTTCCAACACCAGCCATTACGAGACATCAATAGAGAACTCAACTCAAGATGCCAACAAGTTCGATGAGAATTGAACAGGATCCTAACAGAACCCTAAATTGACAAAGGTGATTAATTTATTGCACCAATGCAATTAATTACACAAAACCGCCCACATCCTAACTGTAGCTCGTAAGAGCTGCCCAAGGCAACCCAAGAAGGATCTTAAATCAACATACCTATCCAAATCCTTAATCATCATTCTAAGAAGATGTGACACGAAGACCTTGTCGTTGAGGTTCACGAAGACAAACCTCCCAAATCCCCAAGGAAGGAGTGGAGTCAAACCCAACTCATCGTCCCATGACGCTAGAAACAAGACCCCAATGATGTCATCACATCAAGGTCACCACAAAGCCCCAAGAGACTAAACCAAAACCCCGGACACCCCCCGACCTCGTCATATAGCCACGAAGGAAAGGAGATGAAACGGTACCTACCTGGCCCGCGTCTCATTCCACCAGACAAAAGCTGTAACTTTATGCTCACTTGAGCCTTACTCGTATCAACCGTCAGACCAAGGTCTCGAAACAACCAAACTGATAAAAGGGACAAGAAGGTTCTCATCATGGGTTACTTACAGAATGAATTTCTCCTACCCAAGGAAGAAACTCCGTAAAACAAGAATATATCTAAGGGATACGACAGACCCCAAGAATCTCTCTACCAACCAAGCTGGAACAACATGCAATGTCAAAACAAGACATAAAAAGTAAACAACTAGTATACAGCATAGCAACAGGCTACCTACTCACACAAGTAGTAAAAATCACATAAGGCATGTTAGTGTATACAGGTGAAGGACATAAAGCATGATGATATGCTGCATATAATCATGCTAAGATGAACAAGCGTATATAACATGTTAAAGCAAACAAGCATAAATAACATGGTAACTCAGACAAGCACGTACAATGTACTAAGGCTAACAAGCATATATAGTATGCTAAAGTAGACAAGCACATACAACATGCTATGATACACAAGCATATACCATATGCTAAGATAAATAAGCATAAATCGTATATTAAAGCAGCTAAGGTAAGCCTCTAAGCAAGTTGTCACATAAACAAAAAGACATGTTATCAAATCAAAACATGTTATCAAAAAGCAATTAAACACATAGAGCATGGCAATACAAGCATGATATGCACCCAAAACCCGTCGTCTAAGGTATCTAAACCTAGGAACTCTGATACCACCTGTGACGGCCCTGGTTTTTCAAGCCAGTGCGTCATGTGATGAACCAAAGATTGACCCGATAACGGATCCAAATGCGAAAGCAAAAACAAAAAACATGACCTTGGAGATGCAATGCATCTCTAAGAAGCTAGAGTGACCTTCCATAAGGCCACAGATCTCAACGAGAACAATGTAGAAATGAATGATCAGAAAAAAGACCGAACAGACCCCCAAGGGTAAAATAGTCTTTTCACATGGAAGCAACGTCTTGGGAATGTACATCATTCTTAAGACACATACGTGACTTCCTATGAAGTCACATGACTCAAAAGAAAGTAGCGAAAATAAATTAAAAGAAAATCGGACAAATTTAACCCCAAGGACAAAATGGTCATTTTTGAAAATATAAAATCGGGTGCTACCGAGTACACCACTGGAAAGACAGCGAAATATTAATCAACTTAGACCCAAGAATCACTTGATTCGGACTCCGGATGAAGAAGATATGATACTCCAAAGTTTCATAAAATCAAACTTTTGGGTTTGAAATCAGTGCGGCTTACAAGGGGTAAAATGGTCTTTTAAAACAAAACTAGATGTAACTAAGCATATCATTAGATAGACAAGGAAAAATTAATAAATTTAGACTCAAGAATCACTTGATCCGGAGTTCGGATGAAGAGGATATGAAACATTAATTTCAAAAAAAACTAACTTTTGGGTTTAAAATCAGTGTGGCAAGGATACTTTACAAGGGGTAAAATGGACTTTTCAGATATAATTAGATGTAACAATTCAAACCGTTGGATAGACAAGAAAAAATTAATAAACTTAGACTCAAAAATTACTTGATCTGGAGTCAGGACGAAGAAGATATGAAACGTCAAAGTTTCAAAAAAAAAAAAAACTAATTTTCCAGGTTAAAAATCTAGGCAGGAATAGTGTTTTCACAGCAAGTACCATTTGATTTTTTTCCCAGAACTGAGGCTAAAAACGGACCCTTAAATGAATTTTTTTGAAAAAACACGAAGAAGAAACCCCCCTTAAAATCACGTTTTCTACCCGGCTTCATGGATAGAAACAAAAAAAAAAAAAATATGCTGTAAAATCCCTAAAATGCCCCCTAGATCAGCATAGGTCAAGAGAGTCCAAAAAGCTGCTACATAGATTTTTTTCAGAATCTGTCCACAACTGAGAGCAAAAACAGGCTATCAAATTATTTTTTCTGGAAAAAAATGAAATGGAAACCCCTCCCGAAATCGAGTTTTCTACCCGGCACCGCCATAGAAAATGAAAAAAAAAACACATTATGAAATACCCAAAATGCCCCTAGATCAGTAAAGGGTCAAAAACTTAGAAAATGTAACTTTGCACCAAGTTTGCATTTGGCCCTAAATGCATTTATAAGTTGAAACGAATGTGTACACAAGTGTAATAAATGATTCTAAGCGTGCGGGAATGGTCCGCAGCTCCCAAGAATCCCTGACTCAAAATCTGACCCCCCGACAGCCAAATATGAGAAAAATGGACTTGAAATGGAAAATTTGAAATCTAAAAATATAAAATGGAGTCAAATTACCATTTAGCCCTTGGCCACACTACAAACATGATTAATAAGACCCTATGGAAGAATGAAATTGGAATTCCCACACCCGATGCAAACGTGGTGAAGTAATGACTTGGCATTTTTCAATATTTTCAAAATATTTCAAGAAATTAAAAGTTACATAGGATACATGATACATGTCATTGGCCTCCGGCCTTATCTCATACATGTCAACTATATCGTAAAAGGTGTACTTATGTACACGTTACATGTATAGAATCAAAGATACAAGTTTTGACATATAAGGCTAAAAAATGACATTTCAAGCTAACATTTGTATGAAATGGAAAACTTTAAAACTACAAGTCATCCAAGGAATGATGGGCATCACGAACCAAGCCTTCGTACCTGAAACAAATCCCCAGTAACTTCGGGGTGAGTAACATAAAGCTACTCGTAGGAAATGAGCATGCATCGACATAGCATTTTACAAAATTATCACCTTAAGGTGAAACAAGTCAAAGGGGCTCACGCCACCTAACGTCTATGTCAAGATGAGACTCAAGGAGCATCCTAAGCTACCTTAGATCATTTCTAGCATAAACCACATCATTCATTCAATTTAAACAATATTGAAGCATGCGATACACGCAACAAAATATTCGATATACAAGTATACAATCAATATTGGAATGCACTTAAGACAAGTATATAAGATACAAGTATACTAGGTTACCTAGAAAGTAAGTCATCAATATGCAAGTGTACATACTAAGTGTGCTAAGCAATATTGAAATAGAATACAACATATATATTCAAGTATACATTTCTAAATATACTAAACAATGTTGACATACATGTACATAGCATACAAGTATACAAATCTAAGTATACAATGCATTTTTAGTATACAAGGCATACAAGTATACAAATACAAGTATACTAAGCAAGAAATGAAGTACCGTGCATTCAAGCACAAGTTAAAAGTAATCCACAATTACAAATAGGAATTGAACACGAAATCAACCAATGGTAGAAAGACAAAGGACATATGGTCTTAATGACCAAACAAGTGATTTCGGGTTACTAGCCCGCAAGGAACTACCTAGTGCGCACTATATGTTGTAAAGGGAACTCTCATCCCCCGTACTAGAGACATACTCTAACCTTAACATATTACAATGTCCATACAAGCTTTCCAAAAATCATCAAGTTGTGTAACAAGTATATCACATATACAAAATGCACATTGTCAATTACCTTGCATAACCAAGTCATGGAATACACACAAGATATGCTCTAGGCCTTCAAGCTACAATGACATATTAAATGTCATATAAGTATAATGTGTATACAAGTTAAATCACAACTTCTACTCGTCGAATACCATCTTAAAATCATAAACCAAGTTGCAAATTATAAATTAATCAAGAATATAACACCAATACTTAATTAACGCAATGAAAGCATACAAATACAACTTAATTAAATTAAATAATTAAATTCTCAAAATTTCTAAGCAACTTCAAAAATTCTAAATATATTATATGTCAAATGTCGTAGCAAAGCCTAATTTAATTTCAAGTTACAAGCCAATTCTTCCTTAGTTACAACAAGGTAAATTAAGATCAATGCCAAGAAAATAATTAAATAAATTTCTCAAAACTCATTCAAATATTCTTTATTTAATATATATGAAAGAACATATCAAGACATTGTTTAAAATCAAGTTACAAGTTAATTCTATACTAAGTACAACTAGGTGAATTAAATTTTATACAAGAAAATAATTAAATAAAGTTTTCCAAACTCATTCAAATATTCTCAATTTAATATATGATAAAGAACATACCATACTCATTACATATATCAAGTCAAATATCAATTTAAATGAATGTAACACTTGAATAGAAATTAATTAAACTAACTAATTAATTTCTCTAGAATTTAAATCAATTTCAAATGACTCCAAATAATTGTATGTCAATGGTACTATCATGGTAATCACATATATCAACTCAAAAACTTAATTAAGTAAGTGAAGCAATTAAATAGAAATTAATTAATTTTAAATAATTAAATCTCTAGATTCTAAAATAACTCCAAATGACTTTATACTAATACAAGTTATAGATCAAGTAATGGCCTTTAAGAATATTATGTCCTAACTTAATTTCATGCAAAGTACTACAACCTTTTAATTTTAAAATTCAGTATAAGACATGTAAACAATTTATTGTAAGTTATAAAAATAATTAAAACACTTAGATTAAAAACCCATATCACCCCCTACCTCACAAATGGATTGTTCCTCCTCGATCCAATGGAAACAAAGGAATTTTTGAATTTCTTTCAAGGGTTATATAGAGGAAGGTGAGACAAGTATTTTGTGTTCCAAACTTTTGAGTCTAAGATGAGTGGAAGGAGGTCAAAACCAAGGTTTTAAGCCTAGGTTAATGGTTTCCTTCAATGGTGGCTAGAGTTCTAAGTGAGGAAGAAGAAGTTTAATGTGTAAAATAAAATAATTAAAACACTTTAGTGTATTCCTCCACTCACTTGGTCAATGGAAGTCAAACACACCTAGTCTTGCACCATCCCCTCATACACACAAAAGAGAAACTTTAATTAGAAGCCTACACTTGTCATTAATTCAATGGTTCATTCTAGGCTTAATCTAAAGCCTACACTTATCAACAATCCGAGCCAACAAGTGCACCAATGCTAGGTCAACAAGTGGGTAAATCTCCACCCTTCACATCACATCATCTAAGGCTTCCAAGTGTGAACCAATAAGATGCTTACAAGTGAACCAATGGGAATGCGATACTTATCACACTATCCGGTAATTGCAAAAAGGTCTTTTTTGAAAATATCTACCAAAATAAATTGCTAAAATGTCCCTAAGAAATAAAATAATTACTTTCTATAATTACAAAAAAAAAAAAACCCAAAAACAAATAATGTTTCTGAAGAAACTATGCATTCATACCCTTTGCGGAAAAATAAGTAACTAGCATACTTTTCTACAAAAAGTAAAAATACAAATATCATGGAAATAACATATCATGGATGCATGCAAAATCGGAACCTAATCCGAGCATAAAAAGTGAGGTTATGCGAAGAAAATCATTCGCTGGAAAAAGACGAAAAGTGAATAGTGTCCAAAAAATGAAAAATGTGGAAATGACTCAGTCCTTAAAAGAAGTTGTCAATCCAAATGAAAGAGTCTAGGAAATCATTTCCGAGCACTCAAGATAACACTATGTGATAGGTAACCGAATTCAGAAAAGAAAATTCAACGGAAAAAATTTATCCGTAAAATTTTAGGAAAAGTTAAGGAAAGAAAATGACCGGGTCATTACAGAATGATGGGTGATTGATATATAAATTGAAAATGTCCTATAAAGAAAGCATATTTCGTGGCCTTGGTCCCCTAAAATAGTTGGAGACATCCCTTAAATTAAGGAAAGAAACTTTGACCAAAAAATAGTGTGACAGTTCAGCATTTTGGCAGAATTAGCATGTCACATTGGGCTCCGGTTTTGACCCCCCAAATGTGGAAATTGGATTTCCATTAAAACATTAAATATTTAGGGTTATGAATAGTTTTCCAAGTCATTAAACCATTTAGCAATTGGACTTGTAACCAAAGAGATATGGTCAATATACCACAAGGGTTCAAAGTTGAGTTATGCCATCCTGGCAGCATGTTGGTGTCCTCTTACTCTCTATTTTTGACATCTTAAATGTGGGAATTAGACTTCCATGAAAACATACCAAACATAGAGCTCTGAGGTCTCTTTCCACAGAATCAAACGGTTCTTCATTCGATGTTCGGAACAGAGAGTTATGGCCTTTTTACCAAAGGTGCGCAGAGCTGCTGACATGCGCGCGTGAGACAAGGCCATGGCACCTCGCTTCTGGACACAAGAACTCGCGTCCGGACGCCAAAATGGCCAGAGGCTGGAATTTCTTAATTGCCAAATGGAAGCCGGGATGAGCCCGAAAAATTGTGTAATTACAAACTTAAGCTCCATAATGCCCTAGACACCTAGAATGACCATCGGAACAGAATTCGGAGCCTTCCCGTGAAATTGCTATTTTTATGGTTCGAAATTAATGGTATTTATTGCATTTTATTGTATTTTAAGGCTAAGCACCTGAAAATAAGAAAAATACAAAAAAACATATAAGGTATACAACATCAATACAAAAATGGACTAAGATATGCAATTTAGGGCGCTTGAATATGAAACATTCAGCGTTTATCAGTGCATTTCTCTAGATTTTTGGGTGTGGATTTATTATGGTTTCATTGAATGGTTAATGGCCTTATTTGATAGGTTATGCTACTTACTTGATTGATTAGACAATCTATACTTATTTGACATCCATGCTTAGTTTTCAATTAATCACACACACACACAATTTACAACATGAATTTTCCCTTTAATTTACAATTGCTAGTGTTTGGTGAAGTGAAACTTAGTGGTGAACTCTAAGCCCCAAGACATTTCTCTCATACTCTTTTCCCTAATTTCTAGATTGTTGTTAATTTGCATGATTTTAATTGAACCATAAGTGTAATTTAACCAACCAAACACTATTTGATCATTCAACCTACTAATCCAACATTGATTCCAGAATACCTTGCAAATCCCTTGGGACGATCCCTACTCGCTCTTGCTACATTAGTAGTTAGTAGTGGCAGTGGCTTTTATAAATTTAAACTTGGTCGCACTATCGCAATCACAATTTTGGGAAATCATAACGGCTAGTCACCATCTATTGCTCATAAACTCAAGTTTATGTCATAGCATATTCCCTCTGACCCAAAGTTAAAACTGATTTGGTCCAAGCCTATGATCCCCAAGCATTCATTCGATCCTTTGGCTGGCTATCCAATCTAGATTATCCACCCTTGATAGAAGCTGCACATCTTTCCTAAATTCTCCCAACCTTTGTTCCAATGCAATTTCCACGCACCTATATGGTCCTTCATTCAGTCCCGATGTGGCTTTCACATTTTACTAGAGGAACAATTGGAATGCACTTGTAGCTTGGGCTTCTCATCACTAGAGGAACAATTTAGCTGACTTCAAAGGTTCCATATCCAGATTAGCACCTTTATTCTAGGCTGAAAGGAACAGACGTATCTTCAAAGGGAAGAAGGCTTCACCAAACTCAATTCTCCACAGAATCATTAAGACAATCAAACTGAAAATCATGGTTGACTCGTCATTAAAATCACCAATCAATAAATGCATCCTCCATGAATGGGAAATTCCATCTTCCATCTCCGGCCGCCTCCTAAACCGCCAGATTAGTTGTAGAAAGGTGCGATAACCACCTGGCTGCAGTCACTGCTGTCCACCGGATCGTTGACTGGTTCTAGTCATGTTCATCTATTGTTCCTCCTTTGGGGGTTGTTATTTCCCTCTGAGTTGGTAGCTTTTTGAGTTGGGCTGCCCTTATTGGGCTGAGTCTGTATTACTCATAGCCTACCTCATGCTATTAGTGTAACCTCTTTTATTAATTAATTAATTTACCTTTATTTTTCAAAAAAAAAAAAAAAATACTATGCTACCTAGCTCAATAGTATAAGTTCAATTATTGTCACTATTAAAAAAAAAAAAAAAACAAAGACAGACTCCACTGAAACATCTATGTGAAGTTAAATTAAAACGGGCAGAGAGTATCCTAGAGAGTATTGAGCAAGGATGAAGAATTACACCAAAAAATTATTTGATTATGATTGTATCAAGATCTATAACTTGGCCAAATGAAGAAGAAGTCATCATTGTAGTTAATTTATTCAATTAATGAGTTTTGATGGATCATTTTCCATTTTAATACAAGATACTTTTTTATAACAAACACTATCAATTACTTTATATAAAAATATCAAATTAAAAAAATATTAATATATTTCATGTACTCAATGTTGTATTCAGGATCGCAATAACCTTTCAATAAGCATTAATTAGCAGGCCATCCAATTTAGTATGTTAATTATTATTATATTCTAGTCCCTGGCACTAAAAGTCTGCCACGTGCCTTGACCATTTGGTATTTACGATTCAATCAATGCAACTGTGAAGTTTCTGTATTTGAATTTCATTTTATGAGAGATTAATATATAAGAAGAGAGAAGAACAAAAACAGTAATCATATTATATATATATATATATACTCCCTATATTTTTTACATGGACAAAAAATACACTTACACCTATCACCCACGTACATTTTTTGCCCGGACTTTTTGTATTTGCTTCAAAAAAAAATAAAAAAATAAAATTAGTACATAACATGTACACAAACTGAACAGAAACACACACAATTATATACAGTACGTGTCGCTATGTTGGGATTTAAAGTCACAAACAACTTTTAAAAAATCTATTTCTGGTAACCGAATTTTATGAGACCGCTTCCATTAAACATTTGATGCCAACTTCGATCAATGTAAAAAAGAAATGAGTAATTTATCAAAGGCTTTTATTTATTTGTTTTTGTATGGAGACATTTTATATTCATCATTTTTTTGTTTTGTTTTGTTTTTTTTGTTTTTTTTTTTTAACCTGACAAGAAAAATAGTCATGTTTAGTTTATTTATCGGTGGGAGACAAGGATTGGCCCCTCCCCACTTCCATGAGAGGGAGTGAGGAGCAGAATAGAGAAGATGAAAGGGAGGCGGCTGAGGGTTAGAGAGAGGCAAGAGAAAAAGTAGAGAGAGAATGGCAATATATAGATATATTCGAAGTAATTATTACCTTATATTTTCTGTTGATCAGGGTCGGACGATTGTATATTGACTATTTAAGTTATATACTAATCCAATGTCAAAATGGAGGGGAATTAGTAGTATATTTTGTGTGAAACTAATATCAAAGAAATTAAAAGAAATTTTTTATAAAATGGTTATTAGGTCGGTAATATCGTGTGGAACGAAGTGCTGGGTTGCAACGCAATCATGGAATAGAAATGATAATACTATATGAGATAAATAATGATTATATTGAGCATTTAAGAGAAGACGGGAAAAGAAATAAAAATAAAAATAAAAATTTTTGTGTCCATTTCCATTCAAATGAGATATATGTAAGGATGATGTCATGATGACAATAATAATAACAACAACTATTTATGTTACATTTGGCACTCATTAAACTTCGTAATTACCTAAGCATCTTATTTCACCGAGGCATGGAGTTAGGATTTTAGTTTAGGGGACACAATGTTAAGGAAAAAAAAAAAAAGTAAAGAAGTAGAAGGAAAAAAAAAAAAAAAAAAAAAAAAGAAAGTAAGAAAAATGACAACTTAAAAAGGAAAAAATTAAAATTTAATTTAACAACAAAAATTTCATTTTTTTAAGGAATTTAAAGAGTAAATTAGGAAAAAAAAAAAAAAAAAAAAAACTAGAAAAAAAAGAGATAATTTTAAAAACTAATAATTTTTAGTGGGGACATTATATAAAAAAATCCATATATATATATATATATATATATATAATATTTAAAAAAATTCTATACATATAATAGACGGCCAAACCAAGGGCAAGTGCCCCCAGGACATACACTGGCTCCGCCCATGTCACCAACTAATTGATTCACTAATTGCTTTAAACTATTACCAATTTTACGAACCAATGATCTTTTAATTACTTTTAATTTTTATTTTTTAAAAAATATAACTTTACACACATTATGCACGTTTGGGTTTAAACCTAAGTCACACAATTCTTCATAACTATCCCTATTTTGTCGAATTCGCTATAACTTACGGTTGAAGCAATTCTCTCATATTACAAAACAGTTATACCATTGAACCAAGGATAGTTATATATGCCACGGGTATAGCTTCCCTTTTTTGTTACCCCCAAGAGTAAATCATTCTTTGATTTACCTTACTCTTCTTCTCTTTGGGTGGTGTGAGAGACTATTCATGATCCTTTCATTACCTTACTCTTATTTAATTAAGATAATACCATTAATTTAGCTCAAACACTAATAGCTGCTATAGTATCCATAATTTAGTTTCAAGTCCGTCCTAGCACTTCCACAGACGGTAAGATTAAAAGAAATAATAATATTTATAATAATAAAATCTGGGTCAAGTCTTTGTATTATCTTTACGTTTGCATAACAATAATAATATATAAAGAAACATTGTTAACTTGCAAATAAGTCAAAATCATTGACCCGATTTTTAAAATATTTACTTGGGGGTGTTATACATAGTTACCCGGTAGGTGAATTTTTATGCCCTTTTTATTGTTGTTTTGTCAGATCTACTCCTGTTAAGCTTGTTTCTGGCTTGATGGGGTATATCTACTTTTTGTTTTCCGATTAGATCTCAATCTATGTTGAGTTTTTTGTCCCCGCCTCTGTGTGGGTTTTGTTGTTCCTGCCTCTTGTGCGGGGTTTGGAGGGTTTCTTCCCCGTCAGCGGCGCCTTGTGGATGTAGCCTTAGAGTAATTGCCTTGACGATGGCCTGACCTGTGGGTCACTCCGGTTGTTACTTCCCCCCTTGGTGATTTCCGCTGGTGCAAATTTGGACCCCTTCTTTTGTTTTATTCTATTGTTTTATGATTTGTTTGTCCTTATATAGCTCTTTATGACACTCTTTGTACATGTCATATGACTGTTTTTCTTATTGTCAAAAAAAAAAAAAAAAAAAAAACTGACGAGCAATAGATAGATAGATATATATATATATATATATATATATATATATATATATATAGGCTTGAGAAGGAGGCAGTTTGTCAATTGCACTGAACGTTGCCTAATATCGAGCATTAATTATAGTGATGCATATTCACTAATTGCAAATAGATCATTGGGAATCAATGTCAAGTTAGAAGATGTGTCATATCGAAGTATAATTGTGTTTACATGATTTCTGGACCAAATTAAGTGTACGTAAAATTACTTGTTACCTTCGAAAGGCCAGCAATGAACATCAACAGCTTAGGAAGAAGCCCTGTCTTTATACAAATATTAGGTGCAAATGGTTTTGAGTTGGAAAGCATATCTCTTTAATTATCTTTTCACTATCTAAGTGTGAGCACAACAAGTTTAGTACAAATTCGCGCGCGTCTTTTTTTTTTAGAGAAAGAGAGAGAGAGAGAGAGAGACAGAGAGAGAGAGAGTGTTTGAGAAAAAGAGAGTTATCAACTTGATCAGCATGGCTATACAAGAAGCCTCGAAAAAAGGAGTCCAAAAACAGACCACAAGAATGCGACAAAGCACCCAAATAAAATAGAACCACCAACTACCTTATCACGTGAAATAGGTACATCTCCTCTCTCACGCACAGGGACTGGGGGAGAGTGGTGGGAAAGTCTTATTAGGGAAATTAAAGTGAAAATTCTTGACACCTACCTGACGCAAGAGAAAAATATTGTTTATTTATTTTTATGCAAGTGGCCAGTGTTCAAGTCTTCTCATCTTCTTTATCACCACCGACTCACTTAGTGTATCTTATGGGGCGAAGGGTGTACTCCCAAATTTATAGTCTAAGATGAATTCCGAAAGAATCCTACCTAAGAGAATTCTTAGTGCCAACCAAAAAAAACAAAAAATTTGAAAAGCTTAGAGCTAGCCCTGGTGTTCGCTGGAGAGAGAAATAAAATAAGTCATAGACTATTCTTAAATTTAAGACTTGTGGATTTATGAATAATGTAACTATGAAGTTGAGGTGGATAGCTATTTGCAAATTTTTTTTTTTCATGAACAGATGATGCTATTGTTGAATCACGAGTCCCCTGATGGGACCGCGTTTCCATTTCCCAAGACCCATTCATTGATAGGGCCCACATGAGGTCGAAAACTAGGTTTTACCATTACGCTCAGAATATCCCAAAAATCTAAGAAACACATAGGAACAAACAAATCACGTGCTTCCCAAAAGCCAAATCACTAATCCTTGAAAGGGTAAAATTGAAATTTCACACTACACAACTCAATCTGATTGTAGGAATGACAAACCGACTCCAACATCACATCCATAACATCCAAAAACACCAGGGTACACACCTTCTCTGAGGGTCGGGCACAAATTCCCTTATGTAGATTTCCAAGTTATCCCCTACTCTAAGTTTTGATGTGATTTATATTTGATCGCGTCATTTATCACCATTTGACCATTGAGGTCGTATTTGACAATTACACTACCATTTATAAATAGTATTTCACTACTATTTATAAGGAATATCACAAGATCTAAAAAGTAACATCACAGGTCGTATTTGACAATTACACTACCATTTATAAATAGTATTTCACTATTATTTATAAGGAACATCACAAGATCTAAAAAGTAACATCACATGATCTAAAAAGTAACATCACAGGATTCTAAAAGTAACATCACCATTTAAGTAACATTTCACTATCATTTATAAGTAACATCACGGGATCTAAAAAGTAACATCACAAGAGTCTAAAAATAACATCACTATTTATGTGCATATCTTAATTTAAGGATGAAGATACTCATAAATGGTGGTAAAATATTACTTATAAATGGTGGTATAATTGTCAAACACAGTATGTTGAATTGAGTTACGTTTGTATGTGACATTACTTAGTCTGTATTATGTGCATCACTTATTTTGTGTGTAAAGATACTTATAAATGGTGGCGAAGAAGGATCCAAACGCTGCCTCAATTCCACTCAAACGCTGCCTTAAGAGCTATTAAATGAAAAATGATGTGGCAAAATATAGGCCACTTAAAACTCACAACAGGGAACCGCATAAGAATCTCACAACAGAGGATTTGCGCCCTCTTAGGGTCACCACCTTTCTCCAACAACCGATTGATCAAACCTAAACTATAGTATATGATCAAACCTTCGTAGTCCAAATATATGATCTATAACTATACCATTTAATATAGTATTATTTATTTAAATATTATCTATAATGTATATAAATATAATTATTATTATAAAATAATAATCTATATATATATATATATATAATTACTTATAATATATAATTAATATAATAAAATAAAACTATAAGATAAAAGAACCTGATTAGAAGTTGAGGTTAGAATTTGATTCTATATCTTTAAGACAGATTTGTTCCGTTATCTTGTACTTCCTTTGATACTAGCATTGCAAACTAAAGGAATAGGCGAACCGGCTCATTGTAGTACTCTCTGACTCGAACTCGAACTCGGAGTGACTGACTAAGGTTCAAACCCAAAGATAAGGGCTCGACCCACAAACACTTATAGAAGAAGAGAGAGGAATGAGAGAATTCAGAATTAGAGAAAATGATTCTAAATTGGAGTGCTTTGGAATGAACCCAACTGGGGGTTTATATAGGCCTCATGGTGCCTTTTGGTTTTAATATTTTTCCGATGTGGGACAAACATTTCCCACATTTTGCAAATACATTTAGACTTATCAAACACCTTACTTTGTAGCTACTTTCTCATTCACCCGAAAATGGATTTGAGAAAGTAAATATATCACGTTCATCTCCTTGCGAAGAGGAACACACTCGTCTAAAGATCCACACAAAATTCTTAACAATATCTATTCAAAATCTCATCCAAAGTTTATGTTTTTAATGCCCCCATTTCTAACAATCCCCCACATGAATGAAAATTTGTGTAAATTGCAAATGAAGAAGATACAGACACTAGAGAGAGTACTATTGGAAAGTAACTGCATCGGGATAGGTAGCTTTTGGCCTTGAACCTTCCCTAGTGTATTACTATTAGATTTACTGGCTAACCAGTGAACATGATGTCTTAAACTGTTCAGCCATTGATGTAAACCAAGACAATAGCAAACACACAGTTACTTCCCGCAAAAAGTCGGTTCTCATGGTTGTTTTCATATGGCCCTGAACAACTTCTAGTATTTAATGAGTGCTCTAGAATACATTGCCTTAGAAGTTCTCATAGAAGCGGCCCCACTTCACACTTATATAGGTGATTTCTTATTAAGAGTATCTTACTATACTCCACTTGAATTTTCAAGGTATAAGAGTCATTAAAAGTATAGCTTATCCTACTTATTGTTGTAGGTAACACTGTCTCATAGTAATGGGATGAAGATGAAATCTTTTCAATGCTTCTGGTGAGCCATTCAGAGTTTTTGTTGTCCCTTTAAGCCTAGATCTTGGGAACTCCAGTCAACTAGGTTGGGTTTCCATTAAGATGACTCGTTAGCTTTCGGCTTTAATCTTATTTCCCTCGATGAACTATACACGCTCTCTTGTCAAACCTTTTGTAAACGGATCCACTAAATTATCTTTTGACCTGATATAATATATTGAAATTATCCCACTTGAAAGCAATTGTTTAACGGTATTATGTCGTCAACGTATATGTCGAGACTTACCGTTATACATATTACTTTGTGCCCTTCCAATTACTGATTGACTATCGCAATGTATACTAAATTATCTTTAGGCCAATTTAGAATATCTTCTAAGAAACTACGAAGCCACTCAGCTTCTTCACCACCTTTATCCCAAGCAATAAATTCATATTCCATAATGGATCTGGCAATCTAAGTCTATTTTGAAGATTTCCAAGATATGGCACCTCCTCCAATAGTAAAGACATAGCCACTGGTGGATTTAGAATCCTTCGTATCTAATATCCAATTAGCATCACTATATCCTTCAAGTACTACTAGATATTTAGAATAATGTAGTTCATAACTTATGGTATATCTCAAATATCTTAGAACCTTGATTATTGCAGTCCAATGGTTCTTTCCTGGATTACTTGTATATCTACTCAATTTATTAACTGAGTATGCTATGTCTGGTTGTGTGCAATTCATCAAATACATTAAGCTTCCTATAATGCGAGAATACTTAAGTTGTGATATGCTAGGACCAGTATTTTTCGATAAATGAAAATTTACATCAACAGGGGTCTTTACAAGACTACTATCTTCTTTATTAAACTTTTCTAATATTTTCTCAATATAGTGAGATTGAGATAATACTAGACCATCTGATGTTTGATAAGCGCCGAATATTGCATATTCAAGCGCCCTTATTTGCATTAGTTAAGTCAATTAGTTGATCATATTGTATATATTAGCTTCATTTGCGTGTTTTTGCTTACTTTCAGGTTGGTTCCCCAAAGATAGTTAAATGTGAGGTTTTGTTAAGTTTGTGAAGAATCAAAGCATGTTGTTACTGGGAACCTTCATTCTGCCCAAGCCAGTGACCTATTGATCTTATGTTTTCTCTACAAAAAGCACTAAGGAAGATGCCTATCAAAGTTGGCCGAGCAAAGATCAGTTCATGAAGCAAATTGGTGCCCAAGGCTATAGTCGCACGGGCGCCAACCATGAACCTGCAGGCGCCCGCCGATTGAGGTAGATTCTTTGCAAATTCGTGGGGCCCCGCCGTGCCTCGTGGGCCCCCGCCAAGTGCCGCAGCCAGCTTCATTGACACCGCGCGGACACCCGCTATTCCGTAGATAAGAGAGCATGGCCCTATTTATTTCACCTAATGTTATCCCCTTAATTGAAGGGATTGCTCTGCACTTCTCTAGGAGTTTGGGCCACGAAAATGGAGTGGTTGGAAGGCTATGGTGGATTATTAGAGTCTTGATACAATATATTATGGATATCTCACATGGTAAGACATTTCTAGAGAGGGAAATATTGTATTCTTGAGAGTTTGGCTTGTGGGTGGCCTTTAGGTCCGAAAATGGAGAGGCTGAGCATCTTACCTCCTTCCTCCCTTACTTGTATGGGTAACTAACTCCCTTTCTAGGGAGGTGATGAAGCCTGTGACAACCCAAATTTTTAAGAGTTGAATTTTATTTATTTTATGACTTTTAGTTATCAAAATTGAGTATTTATTTAAATTGGAGACTTGCCCAATTAAAGATTTTGGGTTGTTGATAATTTATTATTTAATGTTTGATTTTAGTAAATTAGTTTTGCCTTTTGATTTATTAAATTGGTGCGTCTGATGGAGTTTCATTTGGAAAGTTTGATATGTAAGTTTATACATATATTGGTGATGTTGGCATGTGATGGGTGATGCATGTTCTTTATATACAAATTGTATATATTTTGTGTGCTGTTAGGTGTTTAGTAGTGATGTGATAAGAAGACAAAGGTGGAAGGTATTAGAAGAAAAGAGGCTGCCGAAAATAAAAGAAAAAAAAGGAAATGGTGGGCGGGTCCCACAAGGTGGTGTTAATAAGTTGATATTTTAATGGGTTTTGATTTAATTTTTTTTGTAAGCAATTGTATATATTATACTGGCATATGACAGAAAGATAATGGAGCAGCCGACAGGGAAAAGAGATATTATGGGTCTTCATTTGTTACATTGAATATATATATTATGTATGTACATATTTTCATTGAGATGTCTGCTGAAGGACTGCACCCAACCGAATTGGAAAGAAAGAGGAAGGAATTGTAATCATGTATGCCGGGTCCCACTTGAATGATGTGTTTTCATTTTATTGCATTTGTGTAAATTATATATATATATATATATATATATATATATATATATTTACATCTGATGGAAGAGAGGAGAGGGCAGCCGATATGAGAGAGAAAATGGTTTTGAAATTGTTATATAATTCTCAGGGCCCACGAGGATATTTGTTTGATCAAAATTTTCTTTTGGCTTTGGCTTTGGCTTTGGCTTTGGCTACTTTTGCACGTGGGTTTATTGGAAACAAGTGTACGAAGAGATAAGTAAAAGGTGATAAAGAGAATGAATGATCATTGTACTGGAATTGAGTTTTTGGCTGATATTTGTTTGTGTCAGTAGGGAATTGTCTTATAAAGACAATTGCTTTGTAGACTTGGTAAATGATTCAGAAGTGAAATATTAAAGAGAACACAGAGAGTTTGAGCACTGGACATGGACAGAGAGGTCCGAGAGTGCCGAGATGGACAGAGAGCTGATGCAGTGAATATTTCTGTTACAGAGTAGGGATTTTTATACCTTGAATCGTTTAGGGTGATTTTTATCTCAAATATTTTGTTAATACTATCTTGTTAAAATTGCATATATGTATTTTGTTTAAAAACATATGTATATTTTGTGAGACTGATTTTTATAAAACTCCTTTAAAATTCTTGTTATGGTTTTCCTACTGGGACTTCCCCCGTCTCACCCCATTCCAATTTCAGGTACCGTGGATTGCTAGTTGTGGGCTTAGGTGGAAGAGTTGGTGTTGAGGAATTACATTATTTATTTTAGAGATGTTGTATTTTTATTTGAGGAATTGATTTTGTATCAATAAAGGATATTTTATTTCTTTTGAGATCCTGAGTGTAATACTGATGTATTTTGATCTGAATAAATCGAGGAATTTACTTAGAAAATTCGGGGCGTTACAAAGCCCCTCCTTGTAAGCATGCCTTAGTTTTGGTTTATTTTCGGGAATGATATATATATATATGTGTGTGTGGTTGTTTCATAATCTAGAGCTTGCACTTGATGTAATGAACCTAAATTGATATAAATAATCATGTTAAATCTATTATCTTGTCTTAGATTGTATGTTCTCATGGTTATATGGCTTGCATTTTCATGGTGACAATGAAAATGATATTGTGGAATGGTTTTAATGGCATGGTGTTTGAGAAGCTTGATAGTCCATGGCTTAAGTCCTTCCTTTGATGGTCTATTCTTAATTTTTAACTTCATGTGCTTGTATCATGTGATTGAAGGTTTTATAATCTCTAGCTTAGTGAGCATGTCTAAAGCTACACCCTAGTTTAGGTAGTTTAAGCATGTAAACCTTTGATAGGTTATTCTTGCCTCTTAATTTCATGAATATTCTTGAAGATAATGTAGCAACCATGGCCACTTATATATGTTGTTTCCCCAAGTTAATCATAATCTAGCATGTTTATAGGGTTGGTAGTGAATTTACTTCCTTAGTCCTCTCTACCTAAGTTTCACTCCTTTTAATTTCCTTCAATATAGTGTTTTATGCAATCTTTAATTTCAATTACCAAGTGACAAACCAAACAAGAACTCTACACCCCCTTCATCAAACTAAGTGATTTTAAAAACCTTGGTTGCCATAAACTAGCAATCTCTGTGGTTTGACTTACCCCTACGATAGCCCTATTTTATAATGATTTGTGTTATTGCAAAGGGTTGATTATAATTGTAATCGGATCGACCGACCAATTTTTGGTGCCGTTGCCAGGGATTGCAAATGGTTTTGTAACCGAGGTTCAAATATTAACTTTGGTTTGATTGTGAATATTGTGTCTTGTGAATATTTTCTTGTTGGTTTTACTGACATTGGGTTCTAAGTTTTCTTGCGAGATTCTAAGGACTCAAGGCTTGCCAAGGGAAAACTGAAAATATCATAAGTCTAGAGGACTTCAGGTAAGTTTTTTAAAGTTCTAGACTCAACAATTGTGAATATTTTGCATGTGTTTAAATTAGTGATATTTAATTTGTGAAGCCTTTTGTCGAGGCTATTCTTGTTTTACTGTCTTATAAAGCATCGGTCCTTGTCGTGACCATTTATTTTCTATCTTGTTGATAATTGAGGAGAAAGGGAACATTGTATGTGGATGTTATGGTGAAGAAGTGTTGTGCTTGTTGTGAAGTGTGTTTTTGATGTTTGGCTATAGGTCATTATCTTTACCAACTCTCGAATCTCCCATTGACATAAATTCGCTTGAAAGGACTCTTAAAAGAAACCTTAGGGAATGTACAAACATAAGAGGAATTAAACTTGAATTTAATACAATGGCCAGTAAAGAAGAAAATATCGAGAATGAGGGAATTAATAATAATAGGACTGAAATTCCAAATGTGGCACCTATAACTCTTAGGGACCATTTCATCCCTACCACTTATGCCTTTCCTTCTTGTATAGTGATGCCAAACATCGAGGCAGCCCAATATGATATCAAATCTAGTACAATTCAAATGCTTCCATCCTTTCATGGCTTTGAAAATGAAGACCCCTATAAGCATCTTGATGAGTTCCTTGAAATCTGTTCTACCATCAAGCTAATGGGCTTCCCTAAAAATGCTTTCCATTTGCATTTCTTCCCATTTGCCTTAAAAGATAGGGCAAAATATTGATTGAACTCCCTTACAGCAAATTCCATCACTACATGGGCTCAATTGCAACAAGAATTCTTAAAAAAATACTATCCTGTGAGTAAGACCAACAAAATGAGGCGTACTATTCTTAGCTTTGCACAAATCGATGGGGAACAACTCTATAAGACTTAGGAAAGACTTCAAGACCTCCTTAGGAAATGTTCGCACCACCTAATTCCAAAATGGCAATTGGTGCAAGCTTTCTATGCTGGTTTAACCGACCTACATAGACTCATGGTTGACTCATCATGTGGGGGGATGTTCATGTCTAAGAATACGGATGAGGCTTGGACCTTACTCAAGAATTTGAGTGAAAACTCATTGCAACATAATTCTCGTAGGGCTCCAACCTCAACCAATGCAAAGAACACCAATCTATGTCAACCAAAGACACTGAGGGAAGAATCTTCTCAAGTGGATGCCATAGCTCACAAATTCTATCAATTAATGGCACCATATCTCTCTTCTTCCTTGTCTCAAAATTCGGCAGGTGCAGTGTGTGCATCATGCACTAGCCCATTCTATCTCTTGGAAGATTGCCCCACACCGGAGTAATTTCCTAGTTGCAATCAAGAGCAAGCAAATGATATGTTTTCCAGGCTCGGAAATAATCTTTACTCTAATACCTATAATTTGGGATGGAGAGATCATCCAAATTTCTCGTGGAGGCAACCCACCCCATAAAATTTGACATTTCAAAATCAAGGGTATCAAAATCAGCCCTCTTCTCAATTTCCAAATAGGCAATTTCAGGCCTCTTTGAGTTACCATCCACCCTATAATCCAAATGCCTCTACTCTATCTCCTGTGTTTCCAACTGATGAAATTCTCGCTGCAAATAAGCAAATGATGGAATCCCTTAACAAGCATATGTTAGAATCTAATAAGCAACTGTTGACATCATTGCAGCCTATTCTCCAAATGGTTTATTCACATACTCAGTCAATAGCTAAACTTGAGAATCAAATGGGACAAATAGCTAATTCAATGAACCAACTTCTTCAAAGAGATAAGGGAAAACTTCCCGCTCAACCATTTGAGAATCCTAGAGGGATGCATGTGATTGACGAAGCCCCACCTTCGAGTAGGCCTACTTATGAACAAGTTCATGCAATCACCACCCTTCGGAGTGGTTGAATTATGGACAACAAGGTTGATTGAGGAAAAGATGAAACAATCCTTCCTCCCAAAAATCCAAATCCTATCTCATCTAATCCAAATTTCACTCCTGAAAATCCAAAGTCTAGCACTGAAAATTCGAAGCTTGTCACCCCAAATGTGGAGACTTCTTATGAGCCTAAGGCTCCGTTTCCTCAACGTCTTCAAGAGTCGACACATTTTGGGAGCAAAATTTGTAAAATTCAAGACATGTGGGAAGTCTTTAAGCAAGTTAAGATCAACCTACCTCTCTTGGATACTATCAAGCAAATTCCTCCCTATGCCTAATTTCTCCAGGACTTGTGCACTCAAAAGCGCACTTCCAAAAGTCATTTACCGAAGAAGGTAAGGCTAACTGAACAAGTAAGTGTGGTAATTCAACACAGCACTCCTCCAAAGTATAAGGATCCAGGTGCCCCTACAATCTCGTGTGTCATCGGTGACAACAAGATAGAGAGGGCCCTCCTTGACTTAGGAGCGAGTGTGAACTTGATTCCATATTTAGTTTACTTACAACTTGGGTTGGGAGATCTTAAGCCAACCTCCGTGGTCTTGCAGCTTGCCGATAGATTGGTTAAGCACCTACGGGGCATTCTTGAAGATGTCATAATCAAAGTGGACAAATTCTACTTCCCGGTATACTTTGTGGTTCTTGACACGGAACCGGTCTATAATCCAAAGAAACATATTCCTGTGATCCTCGGTAGGCCTTTCTTAGCTACGACTAATGCTTCAATAAATTGCCAAACCGGGGTGATGGATATTGCCTTTGGAAATATGCAAGTTAAACTCCATATTTTCTATGTAACTCAACATCCTTCCGAAGAGGATGATTGTTTTCTCATTGATGTGGTAGATGAAGTGGTCGAAGAATCTCTCCCCTTCATTCTAAGTAAGGATCCTCTTGAAAGTTGCATATCTCACTTTGATTTCGTAAACTTTGATATCAATCAATCCATCCAAGAAGTAAATTCTTTGCTCGACATTGGTGCTATCATGGACTTTCCTCCTTGGAAGGTGCCAAAAGAACCACTTCCTCAACTTTCAACTACTCCTCCGGTCCCTTCATTGAAATCTCCACCACAACTTGAGTTAAAGCCACTCTCGGCCCACCTCAAGTATATGTTTCTTGGTGCAAACAAAACTCTTCCGGTCATTATTGCATCAGACCTTTTAAAGGACTAAGAAAACAGCCTTTTAGCGGTGCTACAAGAGCATAAAGAAGCTATTGGCTGGGCTATGGCTGATTTGAAAGGAATCGACCCTTCTATTTGTATACATCGTATTCACATGGAGGACAACACTAAACCTTCTAGAGAGGTGCAGCGCCGGTTGAATCCAAACATGAAGGAGGTGGTCATGAAAGAAGTGATTAAGCTACTAGATACAGGAATCATCTACCCCATCTCTGATAGCAAGTGGGTGAGTCCCACTCAAATTGTTCCCAAGAAATCCGGCCTCACCGTTGTTAAAAATTCAGCGGGAGAGCTTATGCCACAACGCACCACCACCGGGTGGCGTGTGTGCATTGACTACCAAAAACTAAATTCTACCACTAGGAAGGATCATTTCCCACTCCCATTCATTGATTAAATCCTAGAAAGGCTTGCCGGCCAAAGCTACTATTGTTTCCTTGATGGTTATTCCGGTTATAACCAAGTGGCAATTGATCCTCAAGATCAAGAGAAGACCACATTCACATGTCTCTTTGGAATATTTGCTTATAGACGCATGCCCTTTGGGTTATGCAATGCACTGGCAACTTTCCAAAGGTTCATGATGTCCATATTTTTCGATATGGTTGAAAAGTTTTTAGAAGTATTTATGTATGATTTTTCTGTCTTTGGATCTTCCTTTGACTCATGTTTCCAAAATCTATCCCTTGTGCTTCAAAGATACAAGGAGACAAATCTTATTCTAAGTTAGAAAAAGAGTCATTTCATGGTCCAAGAAGGCATTGTCTTGGGACATCATATTTCAAAAAGGGGAATTGAGGTTGATAAGGCAAAAGTCGAATTAATCTCTAACCTTCCTCCTCCAAATTCTGTCTGACAAATCCGTTCCTTCCTTGGTCATGCCAACTTTTATTGATGCTTCATCAAAGATTTTAGTAAAATATCCTGGCCTCTGTGTAATCTTCTCGCCAAGGATATTCCCTTCAGTTTTGATGAAGCCTGTTTGGAAGCTTTTAAGAAGCTCCATACTCTTCTCTCTTCAGCCCCAATTATGAAACTGCTTAACTGGTCTCTTCCATTTGAGATCATGTGTGATGCATCCGATTATGCATTGGGTGCGGTTTTGGGCCAGCGTGTGGATAAGTTACCATATGCTATTTATTATGCCAGCAAAACTCTATCTGATGCTCAACTGAATTACACCACCACTGAAAAAGAGTTGTTAACCATGGTGTATGCCTTGGATAAATTCCGTTCTTACCTTCTTAGATCCAAGGTTATTGTCTTTTCAGACCATGCTGCTCCAAGGCATTTGCTTGCTAAAAAAGAGACCAAACCTCGTCTAACTCGATGAATACTCTTACTTCAAGAGTTTGACATTGAAATCCGGGATAAAAAAGGGACAGACAATGTTGTCGCTAACCATCTCTCTCGTTTGTTCATCGAGAAATCTTCTGAATTTGCTGTAGTTCGTGATTCATTTCTGGATGAGCAATTGTTTCAAATTTCTCATTCAAATCTTCCTTGGTTTAAGGATATTGTCAACTACCTTGGGTTGGAAAAATTCCGTCCAATTGGTCCAAACAAGAGAAGGACCGGTTCTTCTCCCAAGTCAAGAATTTCTTTTGGGAAGATCCGGAGTATTTCAAGTATTGCCCGGACCAAATCATCCGGCGATGCATCCCCGAAATCGAATTCTTAAGTGTCTTAAATTTCTGCCACACTCTTGCATGTGGAGGACACTTCAGTGCCAAGAAAACTGCTGACAAGGTCCTTTAAAGCAGATTTTATTGGCCATCTTTGTTTTGGGATGCTTACAATTTCTGCAAGTCATGTGAGCGTTGCCAAAAGCTCGGATCTAAGTCCAGAAGAGACATGATGCCCCTTACCCCCATTTTAATCATAGAAATTTTCGATGTGTGGGGAATTGACTTTATAAGACCATTTCCATCCTCTTATGGCTATGAGTACATTCTTGTAGCGGTGGATTACGTGTTTAAATGGGTTGAGGCGAAGGCTACCAAAACCAATGATGATAAAGTTGTGGTCAAGTTCGTTCAATCAAACATCTTTAGTCGGTTTGGTACACCAAGAGCCCTCATCAGTGACAGAGGATCTCACTTTTAAAATCACTATCTCAAATTTGTCCTTCTTAAATACTCTATTATTCATAAGGTTGCTATACCTTACCACCCTCAAACGAGTGGTCAAGTGGAAGTATCTAATTGTGAGATCAAGTATATTCTGGAAAAAACAGTTCGACCGGACCACAAACATTGGTCATTAAGACTAAATGATGCGTTTTGGGTATACCGGACAGCGTATAAGACACCCATCGGCATGTCACCATATTGACTTGTCTTTGGTAAAGCTTGTCATCTCCCAGTTGAGTTAGAATACCGCGCTTTTTGGGCCATAAAACGGCTCAACTTTGATCTTAAATAAGCCGGTTCTACTCATAAATTGCGGCTCAATGAGCTTGACGAAATTCGAAATGATGCGTATGAAAGCGCAAAAATCTATAAGGCAAAGACTAAAGCATTTCATGACAAGCACATTATCAACAAGTCTTTTGGCCCTGGACAGAAAGTTTGGCTTTTCAATTCTCGCTTGAGACTCTTTCTCGGTAAACTCTGTTTGCGGTGGGATGGTCTATATGTTATCTCATCCGTCTTTCCTCATGGTGCCGTTAAACTTCATGATCCTACTGATGGATCTCTCTTCAAGGTTAATGGTCAATGGCTTAAGCCTTATATTAATGGCATAGTCTCTATCCGAAAAGTAGAGAAATTCCTATTGACGAATCCAATTTACGAGGACTTATGCGATATCATGGTCATCTAGCTATCGACTTTAAATTTAGCACTCTTGGAAAGCAATTCTTTCAACTTCCAAGCTTCCTTCTTCCAAGTTACCTTGGCCAAGAATTTTCCAGAAATTAGCTAAGTATAAGCAAAATGTGACCTTTTCAGGAATTGTCTCGAAGTGCATTCCAAAAGTCACATTAGGTTTTCTTAGTCATTTTATGGTCTCGGTACCATTTTCAGAATTTTTCAAGGTCATTCCGGTAATTTTCTCGAAAAATTCAAAAATCACGAGAAATTCGGGCCTAAAAAATAGCGTTTTTGCGAATAAGCTCCGATTCTCGTTCTGAAGGTTTTACAAGGTGTCTCGAGTCCATAGGAGTTTAATTTTCTAATTGGGGAATTTTTGGACCCCAACACGGCCTTTGTTAGGCCAAAAATCACTTCAACAAGGCGGTCTGCCTAGAAGCATTGCGGGCGCCCGCCAAAGGAGGCAGTGAGTTTTGATTTTTGTGGGGCCCCACTAAGCCTTGCAGGCCCCCGCCATAGGTTCTCATCTGAGCTCCAGGGCAAGCCTGGACAACATTCGAGCTCCCGCCCTACGCTGCGGGCGCTCGCCCATGCATCGAGTTTGCATTTTAAACCCACTTCCAAGCCCATTTTGAATTATAACTCTCCCTCCTCACCCTCTTAGCCGACCCCAACCTCTCTATTTCTCTTCTTCCTCTTTTTCCACCTCATTTTCCCCCTCCTAACCCTATTTCCATCACAACCCCTCATCTCCAACATCCTTCCTTCTTCCATCTTCCTCATCATTCCATCATTCACCACCAAGCAAAGGGGTATTTTGTTCTCCATTGTTGGGTAAGTCTCCTCTCCCTCTTTCTTTCAAATTTCGGAGTAATAGAGGATAGGAATCATTATGTAGATGTGTTGTATGTGTTGGGGCTTGTTCTTTCTTGATTACAGGACAAAAATTTTAGGATTTTCACTATTTTAATCAATTCTTGCCTTTTGAAATTTGTTCTTGCACACTAGGTGTTCGATAAATTGCCCGAGCCAACTCTTTCTTCCAAATGGCTCCCAAAACCTCTTCCAAGAGTGCTCGCTCCTCCGAAGGACCATCCGAGGACCATCCCACGCCAAATTGGGTTGAGTGGCCCATTGAAACCGAGGCCAAATTTATCATCAAAGACGGCTTCGAAGACAATCCGAAAACGGCGTGGGCGGTCCAAGAATTGAAGGACCGTGGCCTAAAATCTCTATTCAAACCACGCGCTAGCTTTTTCTATCCGTGTATAGTCCGCCAATTTTACTCCAACATGTTTTATTCATGTGTAGAGCCGGACATCATTAAGACCACCATTGTTGGCACAGATTTTGAATTCAACATTCATGACCTTGCCACGGCCTGGGATTGTCCGTTGGCATCTCCGGTGATTGAACCGGGCCAGCCTCTGTACGATGACCCTTCAGCTGAGCTGAGATTGTCGAGGAAATTTTCCACAATATGTATACCGGCAGTCGCAGATCAAGCACGAATAAGTCATTCCTCCCGTACCGGCTATAGTTCTGGACTCCATCCTTGCCAAAATTGTCCTGCCCGTTACCAAGCATTATGAGCGTAAAGGGGTCTTTCTACACACCCTTTATGTCACTGAGAAGGGACATTGGTTTTACGTCCCGCAGATCATCTGGGACTAGCTTCTTAAGGTTTACAATGATCTCTTTGTGACATAGTCGGATAATGCCCTCACTTGGGCACTCCTTTTTTCCGTATTTGGTCACCAAGCTCCTTAAGATTAAGAACTTCAAGGCCCCCTAACGAGAAGAGTAGGACATTGAGGTATTCTTTTTTGACATTGGTGCATGGAAGTCGAGCACTGTCCAGCTTAAGACTTCCCGTCAAGAACGTATTGGTGGTGTGTTTGATTGGGGAGGTCCCGCTGTCCCTATTGCTCTTGCGCTGGCTGCTCCCACACCTGTTGCGCCACCACCACCTGCTATGTCCCGTGCCGATTACGACTCTCTCAGCACCCGTCTTAATACCATTTAGCTACGAGTAGATACCATGGAGGACACCCTTATGGACTTTCGTAAGGAGACTCAAGAGGGACAGAAGGTGTTGCAGGCCATGCCGCAATCCTTGATTGACCGCCCGTCAGGTGGCACCGGTAGCTCATCCTTCACTCCGATGATAGAGTGATTTTCTGTTTTCAGTACTCATTTTCATTTCTAGTAGTACTCTTTTGCTTTATGTTGGGCCACGTTTGGCAATTACTTTCAGCTCCTATTTTGAACTTTTAACTACAACCCTTTTTGCTATTCTGCATAACCACTCGGTTTTTAGTTAAATAAGATTGCAGTTGTTTATTTTTCTCTCTGTCTGGATTTATATGATGCTTGTTGTGCATAGATGTGTTTTGACAAGTTTTTAGAATCAAGTTTGGGGGCATTACTTTTGGAATTCGTATGGTGGTCTGTTTATACCGGCACTGATTTTTCCTCCACTTGGTATTATTGCTCTTTGTACCCTCCTTTTTCAATTCCATTTCCATTCTTTGTCTTCTCACATTGAGGACAATGTGACAGTCAAGTTTGGGGGTACATTATTACATTTTTGGTATTATATTGTTGATTGCATGCCATAAATTGTTCATGTAAATTAATAAAATCATTTTTTTTTGGAAAGCGATGATCTTGTAACCTTGGAACTTGTTGGAAATTGAAGCATATGTTTAATACTTTGTGTATAGAGGCAAATGATAGTTTTGAAAATAATGAAAAATCTGAAATGATCATGTTGATTCAAACCGGTTTGTATAAATGCTTCAATTAGATTTTCGTCGGACTTTATACTCTTCTATGCTTCACACTGCACTGATGCACATCGAAAACTCAATTGTGAGGCATGTAACCTGATTTACCTTGACTATGACTCAGTTGATTTGAATTGATGACCCTAATGAATGGATATCTTTGGCATTGATCTAAAATAAAAAAATAAAAAATAAAAAATAAAAAATAAGAAGTAAGGATAATGACTAGTTTAAGTTCGTAACCTTGCTAACTCGAGTTATTAAGCTCTTGAAGTGTCCTTACACTTAGCACCCTAAAGCCATCCGGTTTGGGTTGTTGGCCTAACACTTGCTACATGGGTTAGTTAGAAAGGTTAAGGGACTTAGGCATTGCACGGTCATTCACGAAACAAAAATAAATAAATATAGTTTGTTGGAGTTCGTAGCTTTGCCAACTCGAGTTATTAAGCCCTTGGAGTGTCTTTACACTTAGCACCCTAAAGCCATCCAGTTTGGGAGTTGCTGGCCTAACACTTGTTACATGGGTCAGTTAGAAAGCTTAATGGACTTCAGCATTGCACGACCATATTATGTATCTAAAAAAAAAAAAAAAGCAATAAAAATTTGTATTGTGAATAAATCATGCCTTAGAGACCTCATTTAAAAGGGAAATTCAATTATTTGAAGACTTGTGTTTTGAAATTGGAAAAAGAAGGTAAAAGCTACATATTGGGAATCCGGTTCACTTTCATTGAAATTAGAGTTGATTTCTATTAAAGAGATGACAATTGAAGTATTTATATAGACTATGATGTTGATGCATGAGAATTGAAATATGTTTAGCCATTTTTGTCATATTAAGGCTTCATATACGCAAGGTAGTCTACAAAATGATTCCATCTCCAATACTCTGTCTGTTCCAAGTTGCAAATGAGCTGTGTGTGTATTTTCTTGTACCATAGTTGATGTATGTTGATAGCATTAAAAATGTTGTCATTTTTGTTAAGATCTTTATTTTTTGTTTTGTTATGGGACTAGCAAAATGTAAGTTTGGGGGTGCGATAAGCGCCGAATATTGCATATTCAAACGCCCTTATTTGCATTAGTTAACTCCTTTAGTTGATCATATTGTATATATTAGCTTTATTTGCGTGTTTTTGGTTACTTTCAGGTTGATTCACCAAAGATAGTTAAATGTGAGGTTTTGTTGAGTTCGTGAAGAATCAAAGCATGCCGTTACCGGGAACATTCATTCTGCCCAAGCCAGTAACCCATTGATCTCATGTTTTCTCTGTAAAAAGCACTAAAGAAGATGCCCGCCAAAGTGGGTCGAGCAAAGATCAGTTCATGAAGCAAATCGGTGCCCAAGGCTATAGCCGCGCAGGCGCCCGCCATGCACCTGCGGGGGTTCGCCGATTGAGGCAGATTCTTTGCAAATTCGCGGTGCCCCGCTGTGCCTCACGGGCCCCCGCCAAGTGCCACGGCCAGCTTTATTAACACCGCGCGGGTGCCCGCCATTCCTCAGACAAGAGAGCATGGCCCTCTTTATTTCACCTAATGTTATCTCCTTAATTGAGGGGATTGCTCTGTACTTCTCTAGGAGTTTTGGGCCACGAAAATGGAGTGGTTGGAAGGTTATGGTGGATTATTAGAGTCTTGATACAATTTATTATGGATATCTCACATGGTAAGGCATTTTTAGAGAGGGAAATATTGTGTTCTTGAGAGTTTGGCTTGTGAGTGAATTTAGGTGCGAAAATGGAGAGACTGAGTATCTCACCTCCTTCCTCCCTTGCTTCTATGGGTAACTAACTCCCTTTCTAGGGAGGTGATGAAGCCCCTCCTTGTAAGCATGCCTTAGTTTTAGTTTATTTTGGGGAATGATGTATATATATATGTGGTTGTTTCATAATCTAGAGCTTGCACTTGATGTAATGAACCTAAATTGATATAAATGATCATGTTGAATCTATTATCTTATCTTAGATTGTATGTTCTCATGGTTGTATGGCTTGCATTTTCATGGTGACAATGAAAATGAGATTGTGGAATGGTTTTAATGACATGGTGTTTGAGAAGCTTGATAGTCCATGGCTTAGGTCCTTCCTTTGATGGTCTATTCTTGATTTTTAACTTCATGTACTTGTATCATTTGATTGAAGGCTTGATAATCTCTGGCTTAGTGAGCATGTCTAAGGCTACACCCTAGTTTAGGTAGTTCAAGCATGTAAACCTTTGATAGGTTATTCTTGCCTCTAGATTTCATGAATATTCTTGAAGATAATGTAGCAACCATGGCCACTTAAATATGTTGTTTCTCCAAGTTAATCATAATCTAGCATGTTTATAGGGTTGGTAGTGGATTCACTTCCCTAGTCCTCTCAACCAAAGTTTTACTCCTTTTAATTTCCTTCAATTTAGTGTTTTATGCAATCTTTAATTTTAATTACCAAGTGACAAACCAGACAAGAACTCTACACCCCCTTCATCAAACTAAGTGATTTTAAAGACCTTAGTTGCCATAAACTAGCAATCTCTATGGTTCGACTTACCCCTACGATAGCCCTATTTGACAATGATTTATGCTATTGCAAAGGATTGATTATAATTGTAATCAGATCGATCGACCAATGTTCTAGAAATCTTGATTCCTAGTATGACATTAGTTATGCCTAAATATTTCATATCAAAATTTTTGGTCAACATCTTTTTAGTAGTTTTGATTATAACATCATTACTACCCATTATTAGCATATCATCTATATATAAGCACACAATGACATATCCATTTTGAGTGTTTTTCACATAAACACATTTATCACACTCATTAATTCTAAAACATTTGACAACATCACTTTGTCCAATTTTTCATGTCATTGTTTAGGTGCTTGTTTTAATCCATATAAGGATTTTACAAATTTACACACCTTCTTTTCTTTTCCTGGAATAATAAAACCTTCAAGTTGTTCCATATAGATTTTCTCCTCTAAGCACACAATAACATATCCATTTTGAGTGTTTTTCAAATAAACACATTTATCACACTCATTAATTCTAAAACCATTTGACAACATCACTTTGTCCAATTTTTCATGCCATTGTTTAGGTGCTTGTTTTATTCCATATAAGGATTTTACAAATTTATACACCTTCTTTTCTTTTGCTGGAACAATAAAACCTTCAAGTTGTTCCATATAGATTTTCTCCTATATAAGCACACAATGACATATCCATTTTGAGTGTTTTTCAAATAAACACATTTATCACACTCATTAATTCTAAAACTATTTGACAATATCACTTTGTCCAATTTTTCATGCCATTATTTAGGTGTTTGTTTTAATCCATATAAGGATTTTACAAATTTACACACCTTTTCTTTTCTAGGAATAATAAAACCTTCAAGTTGTTCCATATAGATTTTCTCCTCTAATTCACCATTCAAGAATGCAGTCCTAACATCCATTTGATGTATTTCTAAATTTTGCAATGTCGCAATAGCTAGTAACAATCTAATGGATGTTATTCTTGTGACTGGTAAATATGTATCACAATAATCCAAGCCTTCTTCTTGCCTATATCCCTTTGCAACAAGCCTAGCTTTATATTTATCTATTGAACCATCAGGCTTCATCTTCCTTTTGAAAATCCGTTTATACCCTAAAGGTTTAGTACTAGGAGGAAGATCCACCAACTCCCAAGTATGATTTTGCATGATGGATTCAATTCACTATTTATGACTTCTTTCTATAAAGGAGCTTCAGGAGAAGACATAGCTTCTTTATAGTTTTGTGGCTCATTTTCCAATATATATATCAAAAAATTAGGACCAAATGACTTAGACATTCTAGCTCTTTTGCTACGTCTAGGTTCTTCCTTATTTTCATCATCTATAGACTCTTGGTCTATATTCTCCTGTATATTGCTATTAGCAATATCATGATTTCTTTTAAGAGGATTTTTACAAGGAAATATATTCTCAAAGAAACAAGCATTTTGACTCAATAATTGTATTGACATGGATGTTAGGAATGTCTGATTTATGCACAAGGAAATGATATGCACTACTATTCTGTGCATAGCCTATTAAAATACCATCAAAGGTTTTTGATCCTATCTTAACTTTCTTAGGAGTAAGAACCGCAACCTTAGCTAGACACCCCGACACTTTTAAGAATTTATAGGAAGGATTTTGACCTTTCCATAATTCATAAGGTGTCACATTTGTTTTCTTTTGAGGTATTTTGTTGAGAACATAATTAGCAGAAAACAAAGTTTCCCCCCACAAATTCTGGGTTAAACCAGAACTTATCAACATAGCACTTATCATTTATTTTAAGGTACGGTTTTTGTGTTTAGCAACATCGTTCTATTGAGGTGAATAAGGAGCGGTAGTTTGGTGAATAATACCATGTTCTGAGCAAATGTCAGCAAATGGTGCTTCGTATGCACCACATCTATCACTTCTAAACACCTTTATCTTTTTGCCAAGTTGATTCTCAACCTCATTCTTGTAATGTTTAAACATTTCCAAGCCTTCATCTTTGCTTCTTAATAATAACACATAACAGTATCTTATGCAATCATCAATAAAAGTAATGAAATACTTTTTCCCACCTCTGGTTGGCACAGATTTAAAGTCACAAATATCACTGTGAATTAATGCTAGAGGTTCAGCACTTCGCTCTATAGAGTGAAATGAGGTTCTAGTCAATTTTGCTTCTACACATATTTGGCATTTTTTATTTAAATCAATACTAAATTTAGGTATAGAATCCATGTTAATTAATCTACGAATTATATCATAATTAACATGTCATAACCTACCATGCCACACATCAAATGACTCAATTATATAAGTAGAATAAGCATTAGCTTTATTATTATTATTAATATCTTTGGGTACAACAGTCATTACATTAAACATAAATAGTCCATTACTTAGATACCCTTTACCCACATACACCCCATTCTTAGTTAACATAAACTTGTCTAGTGACTCCCATAGCTCTTTAACAGTGTTCATTGGATTGTACACATTATATGGAGTGTTGTCCAGTCCATTGAATATGTAGTTCTTGCATAGGAAGTCTTCATGCTTCCATGCATCAACAACTCTTAGCTTTGTAATGTCAGTTTCTCCCTCTTCTAGCACTGGGGCAGTTTCAGCTAGGTACTTGTTTAGATTTAAAGTTGTAAGCTAAAACATTATTTTCTGTTGCCACCTTTTAAACTCCGCCCCATTAAAATTTTCGGGCTTCTCCCTATGACTGACGGGAATATTAGGCATAGTAGTACTTGTACTTGCCATTTGTCTGATATATATTAAAAATACAAACTACAGTCAAATTTACAGAAGTAAAATAACAATAATATTTAAATAATTAAACTATAGTATAAGTTGAATCTGTCTTAAGATTATAGTCCAAAAATATGGTTTATAACTATACCATATACTATAGTATTATTTATTTAAATATTTTCTAAAAATATAATGTATATAAATATAATTATTATTATAAAATTATATATATATATATATATAATTACTTATAATATAAAGTTTAATATAATAAAATAAAACTATAAGATAAAAGAACCTGATTAGAAGTCTAGGCTAGAATTTGATTCTATGTCCTTAAGACGGATTCACCTCGCTATAGTGCTAACGGACTCAGTGGCATCAATCTCCCAAAATATAATGACTTTTACTTCTTTCGGTCATAACACTATAAACCAAAGGAGTAGGCGAACCAGCTCGGTGTAGTACTCTCTGACTTGAACTCGGACTCGGAGTGACTGACTAAGGCTCAAACTGAAAGACAAGGGCTCGACCCACAGACTCTTATAGAAGAAGAGAGAGGAAGGAGAGAATTCAGAATTAGAGAAAAGGATTCTGAATTGGAGTGCATTGGAATGAACCTAAGGGACGGTTTGTATAGGCCTCATGGTGCCTTTTGGTTTTAATATTTTTCTGATGTGGGATAAACATTTCTCACATTTTGCAAACCCATTTAGGCTTATCAAACACCTTACTTTGGAGCTAATTTCTCATTCACCCAGAAATGGATTTGAGAAAGTAAATATACCACGTTCATCTCCTTTCGGAGAGGAACACGCTCGTCTAAAGATCCGCACAAAATTCTTAGCGGAATCTATTCAAAATCTCATCCAAAGTTTATGTTTTTAATGCCCCCATTTCTAACAATCCTTTGGTAAAGCCAAAACAATCAACTCAAGGTTTAAGTTTTCTAACAAATGGTCAAACTGGCTCACAGACATCACCATAATGCTAAAAGGTTAAAAAACCTTTAAAATTGATAAGCGTTGAAAAGTGCACATTTAAACCTCTAAATCTTGAATGTTCTAGAACCTGATTTTATCTTATTTTCCTGTTTTAGTACTAATTTATGTTTTTGTCCATTTTTAGGTCAATAAGGTTCAAACGGGCTAATTTCGGTCCATTAAAGCCTTTTTGGAGTCAAACTAAGTCCTGGTGAGAAGCTGGAACAAAAGGAGGCTGATGTTGAAAACTGCTTAGTTGGATCGATCACACTGTGAACGATCAAACCCTGAACGATAACACCATACCTCTGATCGATCACACCATATCTCTGATCGATCACACTATTGGTTAGATTGATCGAATTGTTCGCAAAAGGTATAAAAAAACAGATCTAAAGCTTATTTCAAACCAACTCGAGCTGTGCTTGAAAGGGGAGATCCTAGGGCCAAGTTATCACATTTTTGGGCTCTAAAAGCCTTGTATATAAGAGGGATTGAACCATTTTTGTAGAGAGATTCATAATTTTACATTGGAATTTCTATATTGTTGTAGTTTCTCTCTCTAGAAAGTTAGAGATTAGGGTTAGAAGAAAAGAAGGAAGTGGAGGCACATCTCAAGAACACATTTCTAGATCCACATACTCTCTATCTCTTGAGCTTCAAAGAAGAAGAAGAAGAAAAGGAAGAAAAAGATGGAGCCATGTTTGGATCTTACCCATGAGGGTTTCATGACCACATCCACCTCCTCTATGATTGGCTAGATCTACACTTAGTGCTTAGGGCTTAGATGAGCCCTAAGTCTTGAGTAATCTAAACCCTTATATTTCCATTTTTGGGGATTTATATATATATTGTTGTGATTAGTGGTTAGCCTTGTGATTGTTGATTTAATTCTTCCTAGTCATTCTCTATTTTAATTACATGTTATCTTATGTGTGATTATTTGGAAATTGATCTCTACACTAGATTCACTATGTTGGTTGCATGTCTACGTGTGATTAATTATGGATTTAGTGATGGCTAAGCATGGTTTTCATTGAATGGGTTTGTAAATTCATTTGATGGATTATGCTTACACTTGATGGGTTGTTCGACAATTTAATTCATATTTGTAGGTAGGTAGACAATCTTTGCTTGGTTTGATACTCCACACTTATTATTGCAAATTCCATGATTCTCTAGATTGATGTGTGCTCTCATTAAACCCATTTGTTAACTAATTAATGGATTATGCCTTTGTCTTGGTGGGTTGTTCTACACTTAATTTATTTGTTGGTTAGGTAGATAATTCACTCTTGCATTAGATAGTTCGCACTTTTACATGCAAATTGTGTTTATGTTTGTGGTCACATCTAGATTGCAATAATGCATTCCCTATTAATGGAAAGCAAGTGGTTAATTACATGAGCTTAGTGGTGATTCCAATACTCTAAGACCTCTCTTTATATATCTTAAATCCCTATCTCTCATTAGTTTTCTTTACTTGCATTTTAATTTCATTGCATCTTAGTTTAATCAACCAATCTCTCTCTTTACAATTAATTGGTACATTAGAGTCGAAATTAAATTCCAACACGTATAATCCCTACTCGCTATACTTCATTAGTTGTAGTAGTGGTTTTTATAAATGTAAATTTGACTAGAAAGGCTTCCGAAACCACATTCATATTTTGACCTTGCGAAGTGACCTCTCGCATTAAAATTTTCATTTTCTAAACACTTAGAAAAGGGCCGGTCAAGTTTTGGCGCCGTTGCCGGGGATTAACGGTTTTGTTGGAATTAGACTAGACAATAGTGTTCATTTGATTGCTTCTATTTTTATTTTACTTTCCATTGCATATTGTTTTCTTACTCGTGATATTATTTGTCCAATTAGGTACTTGACTACAAGGAAGGCAAATATTGGATCTTAAAGCAATCATTGGAGCTGGAAGCTAGCATTGGAATTTGAAGTTGCTTAACAACCTTTGTGAACATTTCTTGAAAATCTCGTAGTTTAATTGTTTCACTTCTTTGCATGCTTGTGATAGCCCTTGTTTTGGCTCATTATATTGCTTAAATCTTTGTCTAAACATCAGCCCGTGTGGAGGCCATTATTTGTTGCATTTGGATTTTGAATGTGGATGGAGCCATTGTTTGATCCAAGTTAGGGGGAAAATTACTTCCCCTCACCATATATCCCTCCACCATATTTTGATCCTTATGAGGTTGAGCCCAATTCATTTCAACATGCATCATCTTATTATGGATTTGACTATTCGCGTTATCCTCCTTGTGACTATTACTCTCCCCCACTATTTTATAAAGAACCACTTCCATCACCTTATTCACCCGAGTTTCAAGAAAAAGTGTTAGTTCTACTTGATGTGCTTAATTCACAAACTCAACTTGTTCTTTCATATTCTTAAATTTTAGCCAAGCTCGAAGCTCAAGTTGACCAAATTAATAGTACTCTTTCTCGTTAAGAGGAGGAAGAAGAGGTATGGGTGTCGATCACCAATTGCTGACATGGCAAGAAGAAAAGTCAACACAAGACCTTGTGGCAAGGTTGAAGTGTCAAGGAGAGCCATAAACAATAAGTCCTGATATCAAGTCAAGCCCATCAAGCCTCAAGGATTAGTCCTCGAGCACTCTATGAAGTCAAGCCCATCAAGCCTCGAGGATTAGTCCTTGAGCACCCACAAATCCTGATATCAAGTCAGGCCCAACAAGCCTCGAGGATTAGTCCTCGGGCACCCACGGGTCCTGACACCAAGACCAGGACCACCAAGCCTCTAGGATTAGTCTTCGAACACCTATAAGCGCTAGCATCAAGCCAGGCCCACTAAGCCTCGAAGACTTTGACCACCCACAAGCCCTGGCACCAAGCCAGGCCCACTAAGCCTTGAAAACTTTGAGCACTCACAAGCCTTGGCATCAATCCAGGACCACTAAGCCTCAAGAACCAAGATTTTTAGCACCCACAAGCCCCAGTATCAAGTTGGGCGTACTAAGCCTCAAAGACTTTGAGCACCCACAAGCCCTGGTACCAAGCCAGGCCCACTAAGCCTCGAGACTTCGAGCAACTATAAGCCCTGGCACCACACTAGGCTCACTTAGCTTTGGTATCACACCAAGAATGTAACACATCAAGGGACCAGAGCCCTAAGGAGCTCACCCCCAAAACGATACAGGTCCATGCATGGTACAAAACGAAGGTAGGGCCTTTGCTGCTATGAGGGATCTAGATTTGGGAAACTTAGGAGGATCTTAGATTGGTGGATGAGAAGTCAAGAAGTGCCTTCATTTTCAGAGAGGCCCAATTAACAAGATGATGAGATTATACACACTATGATGGCAAACCTTCAAATCATATTTAATGCTGTGTCAGGCCCAGCCAACCGGCAACCAAGTAACATTTAATGCCCCAATTGAGGGAGAAACAACATAGCAACACAAGTGCAAGGCTTGATGAAGCGATTGGACCCTTCAGGCTCCTAAGACCATCACAACTACCCATGTGATCTCAACTAGGAGCCATACATGCGAGAAATCATGCATGAAAGATTCCACCAGTTAATAACCGATGGGATCCGAGCTTATAAATAGCACTATCCCATGAGGGAATAACCAACCAGAAGGGGAAAGCTGTCATAGAAAATTGTATACTTGCCCTGTCCTTCCCAGGTAAGAACAAGGACCCAACTGTCAACAAACCCATATGTGTTGCTATGAATCTAAGAAAGCTCCCCTCGTAGTCTTCGCCTCCTGCGAAGAGGTACTCGGAAGGCACCCCACGATCATAACCAAATTGAAGTGGCACCCTTCGAGGATTATAGGTCTTCGATAGGTTTTCTCCTTCCCATAAGGCTGGTAAGTACCCAGGCGTGGTACATAATAAAAATACTAACACTTCTCTTGCCTCTAATCGATAGGCACTAACAGGAATATGCTCATCTCTGTCAAAATACATCGCCATCGTCAAGGCGCCAGGCAAAGTAGTAGCATAGGGGCGCGCAACAAACTGGAAACTCTAGTCAATTGAGTAGCTTAGCCACCCTTGTGGAGTACGCCCATGCCATCTCCAACCTCGCACAACATCCTCATCGAAGGCCAAGTCTAAGGGCGTTGGAGCATAAGATTTGAACCTTTCATAAAAAAAACATATGTAAAAACAGAGTAGAAATATACGAGTCGTGCACATAACTTCCAATAGAGCGCGCAGAATCCTCAACCACCATGTCTAACTGGTGGTACAAAGTGCCCAAAAATAATGGTGCGAGTGGTACTTTAACTCCACTAGCCAATTTCACCACGAGGCTTTACAGGCGAGGTAGAGGGGCATCCTCCGGGGTTCCTTCCAAAACATAGCGCGATAATCAATATAGCAAATAAGCTGTGAGGTTAGAAGGATGAGCTACCCACGGGCCAGCAATACCTTCCCTCCCCTCCTTCGATAGGCCTTTTTGACTTAAAGGATAGTCCCTAAAATGTAAACAAACCTAGGAACCAATTGTGCTCTTGTGTGCCTTCATACCTCTAGCTTCGCAGCGTGCACCTTTACTACCCTACAGCGTGCCAAAGCATTTGGTTCGCTCTAGTGCTTCTTCCAAATTGTCATTCAATGTTCGCTCGTCCTCACTTAGAGACCACGAGCCAGGGTTTTTTGTATCTTGGAAGGGTAAACCCAATAGTTGGCTGACATCTTCGATCGTGGGGGTAAACTCCTCCCACGTTGTGACAAAAGTATGGGAACTTGTGCTCCACCTCGAGACCAACTCCCACATCCCCCCAACATCACGAGGGATGCTCAATTTGCGAAACAACTTGGTAGCAGGAAGAAACCCTACCAAATCAAAGATGTGCCTATACTCTGCATTTGCAAGAAATGCATCTGTCCACCCCTCCCAACCATGGTATGGGATTGTATGATTCATAAATTTCACAAAGGACCAGGGATATCTCCTTGCTCCACACAAAACCTCAAAATGGTATATGTGGGTATACGTGATGCTAGAGAGAGATCCACATTCTCTTCTTACATCAACTCAACGACCTCTAACGGTTCACCGGTGCCACCACTTCTATCCACCCCACCACCAAAACATGTTGCCCCTCCCAAAAAATGGCGCCCGTCGCCATTCTGAATCTACCAACACCCGTGGTGGTGGTAGATCTTTCTTACTCAACTCCCTTTTCTTCTAAACCATTGTGGCACTTCATAATCAACAGTTCTAACACAGAGCAATTAAACCCCTTGATTCCTCTAAGAACCCTTAGCCGGAAACAATGGCACTAAGTAAGCTCAACTTGCCTACTCAAGTTTTTTTTTTTACAAAGGGTTTCAATGATGGAATTGTTCTAAGCCTACCATAACCCCCTTTTTTAAAGAGACCAGCCTCGAGAACCACCATAATCGAAGAGACGCTACAACGGCACATTAATAAGCACGAACTGTCTTTTCACATGTCGTGACCTTCTATTACCCTTGAATAAATGCATACCTAACCCTTCAGATTTTGCACATGCAGTGATAATCTTTGAATCGTCACACGCGTAGGGGGACTAAATGTGGGTGTCGATCACCAATTGTTGACATGGCAAGAAGAAAATTCAACCAAGGTTGAAAAGTCAAGGAGAGCCATAAACAATAAGTCCTGATATCAAGTCAAGCCCATCAAGCCTCAAGGATTAGTCCTCGAGCACCCTATCAAGTCAAGCCCATCAAGCCTCGAGGATTAGTCCTTGAGCACCCACAAATCCTGATATCAAGTCAAGCCCAACAAGCCTCGAGGATTAGTCCTCGAGCACCCACGGGTCCTGACACCAAGACCAAGACCACCAAGCCTCGAGGATCAGTCCTTGAACACCTATAAGCCCTAGCATCAAGCCAGGCCCACTAAGCCTCGAAGACTTCGAGCACCCATAAGCCCTGGCACCAAGCCAGGCCCACTAAGCCTCGAAGACTTTGAGCACTCACAAGCCCTGGCATCAATCCAGGACAGCTAAGCCCCGAGAACCAAGATTTTGAGCAGCCATAAGCCCCGGTATCAAGTTAGGCCCACTAAGCCTCGAAGACTTCGAGTACCCACAAGCCCTGGCACCAAGCCAGGCCTCCTAAGCCTCGAGACTTTGAGCAACTACAAGCCTTGACACCACACCCCGCTCACTTAGCTCTGGTATCACACCAAGAATGTAACACATCAAGGGACTAGAGCCCTAAGGAGCTCACCCCCAGAACGATACAGGTCCATGCATGGTACGAAATGAAGGTAGGGCCTTCGCGGCTATGAGGGATCTAGATTTGGGAAACTTAGGAGGATCTTAGATTGGTGGATGAGAAGTCAAGAAGTGCCTTTGTTCTCAGAGAGGCCCAATTAATAAGATGATGGGACTATACACACTATGATGGCAAACCTTAAAATCACATTTAATGTTGCATCAGGCCCAGCCAACCGGCGGCCAAGCAACATTTAATGCCCTAATTGAGGGAGAAGCAACATAGCAATACAAGTGCAAGGCTCGATGAAGGAATTGGACCCCTCAGGCTCTTAGGATCATCATAACTACCCATGTGATCTCAACTAGGAGCCATGCATGCGAGTAACCATGCATGAAAGATTCCACCGGTTAATGACCGATGAGATCCGAGCCTATAAATAGCATTATCCCATAAGGGAATAACCAACCAGAAGGGTAGAGCTGTCATAGAAAATTGTATACTTGCCCTACCACCATCTTAGTCTTGATAATTGGTCTTCTTCTCCTCCTCCTACTTTAAGCATCTTCTATGTTTCCCTCGTAGTTGTATCTTTGATATCACCATTATACACTTGTTTATTACCTTGATAAAAAAGAACCCCTACAAGAAGCAAATGAAAAAATGGCAAGAACATCAATGTATATAGATAAGGATGATGAGAGTGAAGAGGAGGAAGTGGCAAGTGAGTTAGTGGCTAATCCAATAGAGCACAATATGATTGGACTTACCTTATTTTGATCATGATTTTATCCCGGTCATTGCTAATTTAGAGAGTGAGGAGACGGTGACCACTATATAGGTAGGAGAGGAGGAGGAGGAACTTGTTGAAGAGAACCTTCCTTCTATTATCTACAAAGACCCTCTTGCGACATGCCTTTTTGAAATGTATAAAAATTGTGGTTTTGACCTTGAAAGCTCTAAAAATGAAATAAACTCTCTAATGGACTCCTTAGCTAACTTGGAAAGTGAGGAGATGGTGATTATTAAGGAAGAGAAAAGGGATGAAAAAAGTGCAATTCCTATTAATCCAATTGAGTCCTTGAAAGACTTTGCCTTGCCAAGTGCAAGGCTGCCCATTATTGATTTCATTTTCAAGACCGTGGATGAAAGGAAACAAATTGCATCTGTCATAATTTCATTTCAAGTCATTCTTTTGGAGGATGTGTATATTGTTGTAAGTGAGGCATCAAATGAGAAAATGAAAAATAGGATCAATAAGGATGTTTCATATCCAGTTTTTGACTCTTTTGATTAGTGAGTTGACCCAATGTCTTGTTAGAGACATTAAACATTAGTATTCGTAAAGTTTCAAAACTCTATTCTTCCCTCATTTCTTTTTATTTTTCATTCTTGTGTACATTCTTCCATCCATTTTTCAATCTCCATTCTTGTTACCATCATTGGGGCTTAGCATAGAATTTTCTGCACTTTCAGCTCAAAATTAGGCATTTAGTTCCAGTTCAATCGATCACAAGTGTACCATAGATCGATCAAACTGTTCTGCAGTCAATTATCTGCAGATTTCAGGTCTCTGTCCATTGTTCAAACTTTTTGTATGATCATTCCAAGTGCACTTTGATCTATCCAATTGTCCCCGTAATCGATCTCACTTCCAGAGCATAAAGATCGATCATACCATGATCAATCCAAGTCAGGATCGATCACAACTTTGCCCCTTTGACTTTTTGACTTTTTTCTTTTTCTATTTTTATTTTATTCATCATTTTCTTTTATTTTATTTAGTTACTTCTCTCTAGTGGTTAAAAAAAAAAAAAGTTGTTGCAAAAGCAAATAAAAAAGTGAGGACTTCTCCCAAAAGGTGAGAAATGGGAAATGATTAAATTGAGGTTGTTTTGATTTGTAGCCTAGTTGATTTGAGCTTGTAAGTCCTTAAGGGTGTTTAAACACCTAATGCCTTAAAGCCGTCCAATTTGGGAGTCATTGACCTAACGCTCGACTACATGCATTGCTAGAAAGCTTAATAGATCAACACATTGCACTATGCTTCCATCTTTGATCCTTAGGGTTAAAAACCAAAAAAAAAAAAAATCGAGTGAAAGAATAAGTGCACCTAGTTGAGTAAAGTTTTAATAAAAGGTCCATTCTTTGTCTTGATGATCGGTACTAAATTTGTGTGCTAGCTTAAGGCCAGATGTGATCATTTCTTTAGTTGGCTTAGATAGCAACATATTTGATGTCGGTTCACTTAAAAAGAATTCTAGAGTTGTTTTGATTTGCATGATCATTGTCTTGATGTGTGGGGGACCATACTTGCTTGCTTGATGTTGAAATTTTGGGAGATTGCTTAGAAATGGTTAAAAATTGCATACTTGAGGTAGTTTTCTCCCAATGCTTGTTTGGAATATTGGTGCCTCTTCAGTGAGGAAGAGCTTAATGTTCGTGGGTACCATTTCTGGAAATCTCACGAGACTTCACTCGTCCACTAGGGGTAACCTAGGGGTTTAAAAGGCTTGTTGAATGTGTTTAAATGCAATCGTGTTCCCTACGAAAGTGGCGTTATCCATTTATTGGTTTCTAGTTTATAGTTGTTTAGTTGTTCATTTCTTTCTTTTCTTTATAGTCCATTGCTAGGGACTAGCAATATTTAAGTTTGGGGGTGTGATAAGCGCTGAAAAGTGCGTATTAAAACCCCTTAATCTTGAATGTTTTAGGACCTTATTTTATCTTATTTTCCCGTTTTAGTACTAATTTATGTTTTTGTTTATTTTTAGGTCAATAAGGTTCAAATAGGCTAATTTCGGTCCATTATGACCTTTTTGGAGTCAAACTAAGTCTTGATGAGAAGCTGGAGCAAAAGGAGGTTGATGCTAAAAATTGCCTAGTTGGATCAATCACACTGTGAACGATCAAACCCTGATTGATCACACTGTAAACGATCGAACCCTGAATGATCACACCATACCTCTGATCGATCACACTGTTGGTTGGGTTGATCAAACTGTTCGCAGAAGTTATAAAAAAATAGATCTAAAGCTCATTTCGAACCAACTCGGGCTGTGCTTGAAAGGGGAGATCCTAAGGTTGAGTTCTCACATTTTTGGCTCTAAAAGCCTTGTATATAAGAGGGATTGAACCATTTTTGTAGACAGATTCATATTTTTACATTATAATTTCTACATTGTTATAGTTTCTCTCTCTAGAAAGTTAGAGATTAGGGTTAGAAAAAAAGAGGAAGTGGAGGCACATCTCAAGAACATATCTCTAGATCAACATACTCTCTATCTCTTGAGCTTCAAAGAAGAAGAAGATGGAGCTATGTTTGGAGCTTGCCCTTGAGGGTTTCATGACCATATCCACCTCCTCAATTATTAGCTAGATCTACACTTAGGGCTTGGATGAGCCCTAAGTCTTGTGTAATCTAAACCCTTGTATTTCCATTTTTGGGGATTTATATATATATTTTTGTGATTAGTGGTTAGCCTTGTGATTGTTCATTTAATTCTTCTTAGTGATTCTATATTTTAATTACATGTTGTCTTATGTGTGATTATTTGGGAATTGATCTCTACACTAGATTTACTATGTTGGTTGCATGTCTACGTGTGATTAATTAAGGATTTAGTGATGGCTAAGCATGGTTTTCATTAAATGGGTTCGTAAATTAATTTGATGGATTATGCTTACACTTGATGGGTTGTTCTACAATTTAATTCATGTTTGTAAGTAGGTAAACAATCTTTGCTTGGTTTGATACTCCATACTTATTATTGCAAATTCCATGATTCTCTATATTAATGTGTGCTCTTATTAGACCCATTTGTTAACTAATTGATGGATTATGCCTTTATCTTGGTGGGTTGTTCAACACTTAGTTTATTTGTTAGTTAGGTAGATAATTCACTCTTACATTAGATAGTTTACACTTTTACATATAAATTGTGTTTATGTTTGTGGCCACATCTAGATTGCAATAATGTATTCCCCATTAATGGAAAGCAAGTGGTTAATTACATGAGCTTAGTGGTGATTCCAACACCCTACGACCTCTCTTCATATCTCTTGAATCCCTATCTCTCATTAGTTTACTTTACTTGCATTTAAATTTCATTGCATCTTAGTTTAATTAACCAATCTCTCTCTTTGCAATCAATTGGTGCATTAGAGTCGAAATTAAATTCCAACACGTATAATCCCTGCGGACGATCCTTACTTGCTATACTTCATTAGTTGTAGTAGTGGTTTTTATAAATGTAAATTTGACTAGAAAGGCTTCCGAAACCACATTCATATTTTGACCTTGCGAAGCGACCTTTCGCATTAAAAAGTTCATTTTCTAAACACTTAGAAAGGGGCCCGTCAAAAATCACTGTAATATTTTCCATTTTTCAATCAAAATACCGTTTGACCAAAACCCTAGAAGAGTGACATCACGGTCAACTCAAAAGTTTAACTTTTCAAACTAGCAGTCAAATGGACAAACGAACTTAGCCATTGTTTCAAAAGGTCCAAAATTTTAGAAATCATTATATTATTGGCTATGTTCCAATCCGAACACTCATTTAACAAGAATTTCAGTGTTAAGAGCAAAATAATCAATTCACATTGTGTTGAGTTGTGTAGACCCTACTAGGGGATAAAATAGATGACATCACAAGTATAACATTATCAATGATGTCAAAAATCCCAAAAAAAGGTCAAAAAATTATAAAATTGCACAAAATGCAATTTTAGGGCAATACAAGGGCATTTTGGTAATTTAAACAACCTAAAGTGCAATAACGCATGATTCCATGCACCATCTTTCAAAATTCAAGGAATGGTGCATCAATTGATGTGCCATCCTCCAAGTTTGGCCAAAATCTGGCCCTCCACCTTGGCTTGCTCTCCAAGACTTAATCCCAACCCTTCATTTGTGCTTCGCATCCAAGACATTCAAGAATCGTCCTTTTTTGTCTATAAATAGGGTCATTCTCCTCCATTTTCATACATACACAACCCCCTACAAGCTTATATAACCATACCCCTCATGCTCTGTATACACTCTCATCCTCTCTCTCTCTACATATACACACCCATATACAGTCACATCTATACACACACACATATTCATTCTCTACACCCCCTTCATCTACTTGCTTTCTCTACACTTGTAGGAGGAGCCCATTCTACCTCATATAAAGAATAAGATGGTGTCTTGAAGAGATGGAGATTCAATCCTTTGTCAAGTGAAAGTAACGAAGCAAGTATTCTAAAAATGTCATGTCCTTAAACTTTTATCTCTTGCATTCTCTTCTCCTTCTCTTTTTCTTTGCATAACCTATGTTTATGTGATTGAACCCTCATTTTTACGGTGGAGGTAAATGGGTGTGTGATTAAACGACACCCGGGAAGTTGCACACCTTAAAAAACTAAAACTCTAGAGATGAGTATCCTTAGTCTACCCTTATAAAAACCCCATAGAATCTAGTAGGTTTATTTTATAAGCTAAAGCCATTATTTTTCTTGTTTTGTCCTTATTCATTTGAATATATGCATTAAAATTGGATACACACGTGCACAAGCATGTCTATTGTGGCGAGACGGCATTTTTATCAAGCTGTTATAATAATGAGACTTCTACAAGCAAAAGATAGTTCACTTTGGATCTTTACAATCCATTGGATGCATACTAATGCCATTTCTATCACAGAATATGTTAGAAGCTTGTCTATTTTCGGAACCATCACATTTTTATATGTACACTAAATACACCACTTTTAACTTATAAAATATTTTCATTCCGTTCATAACACCTATAGCCTACTAGTGTGGTAACTCGCCCAATGCCTCGCACCCACCCACATAGGTCATTACAATCACCCCCATGGGGCCCAACATTCTCATTTTTCGTGCCTCGTTTTGCATGCCATACGGGCTCTGAGGGCCGTTTAAGTCATTTTATTTAATCGAGAGTTTTAGTAATTTATTTTTAATTATTTTAAGGCAATTAGAAATGACGGGGCCATATTTAGAATTTTTTGAAAGCCGAGACGATTTTTAGGCTCGAGAACCTCTCCTGATTTTGCCATTTTCATTGAGAGGCATTATAGACATTTCATTCATATATACATATATATATATTCATATATCTATACATTGGGAAGATATTTTGTGGGACATGGATGGCATTGCAATGGATGAGTGAGGGTAAGATGGTAACTTGGCCTAAAGTTAGTAACCACCTAGAGCTTGACACTTGGCACCATTAAAGCCATGGAAGCAATTGAAAGACAAAACCCTTATTCCCTCCTCTCTTCCATTCGGTCAACACCCTCTCTCTCTCTCTAGTTCATCTATTTCTCTCTCTATATCTCTACATTTGTACACACATATGTCCTTTATGGTTTTAAGCTTAGATTTGGAAGGTTTAGAGTGAGAATTTGAAGAAGACCAAGAAGGGAAAGTGGAAGAGCTTGGCAAGGGTTTCCATTTGACACCCATATTACAAGGGGTTATGGACTTTGAAAATTAGGGTTTGGCATAAGGGATTGTTTGGCTAAGCATCTTGAACTAGAGATAATATTGTTTGTCTAAGCATCTTAATTACAATCCAAACAAGATGCTTGTTTAGCTAAACATCTTGTTTGGCTAAGCATTTCTAAACCAAATAAGCATCTTATTTGGTTTAGAGGTAAAAGTTTTCCTAATGCCTTAAACTTTGCCTTTCATTGAGAATTATTGCCTTGTTCTTTCATTACGTTCATGTTGAATGTAATATAAGAAATTTATTACTAATTGAAGGCCAATGATGTGGTAATATGTTCTAAGCATGCTTATGTGAACAAGTAGTGCTATTCTATGTTAAATGTCAATTGCTAGAATGATTGTATCGATATGGTTCCCATGATAATCATGTTTGTGATTAATTGGTAAAGAATGCCTTGCTTGTAATCAAATTGTAGCAAATGTTATGTTTTTATCCATTGTATTGAGTGTGCCATGTTTGTGCCACTATTGCTACATAGATGAATTTATAGTTAAGTGATGATAAGGATGCATTTGTATGACATGGAAGGAAAGGGAAATGAGAAATGATTGAAATGAAGTTTTTATAAAATAAACAGGAGTTCACGAGTCCGATGCTAACTTTGACCTAGACGAAGCGTGTGCTGGTTTAAGACGCGTAAAGTTGATTACTAAGCCCCAGAGGGTCATCGGTTTAGAGGCCAGGGATAGCTAATCAATCTCGCCTTGGTAAAGTCGGTTAGCAATTTTCAGTGTGAGTTAAGGTTGGTAGAGACCAAGTATGGGGGACATAGTGCATTGCATTGCATTCCATGCACAATTCTATTAAAATATGTAATTGTCATTGATGAGATTGATTTTATGGTGTAAATGCTATAAGAACCCCAATGCATGATCCCTGTTATCTTTTATCCCCATTGTCTGTATATGGCCCAAAGGAGTCCAAAGTCGACGCCTTAGGCAAATTCTACTGACCCTTCATGCTCACCCTTTGCTTTAACATTTTTCAGGTCACAGCAAGGACGTGATCGATGATAGACCCCCATAAGTGTAGTTAGGATTGATGAATGTAATTTTCGTAAACTTTTATAACCAATGCTTAGTGAATAAGTATTCATTTGTAAAGCATTGTAAATAAGGCATTAAGGACCTAGACTCGTAACCTAAATTCTTTTGAACTATTTTAATGTAAATTGGGATATGTAATGAATGACTATGTTGTTTGCTAGCAATGTATCAAGTTCTTGAATGATATAAATGCATTAGATTGATGCAATATGTTGATGTCGGTTCACTTAATTATGTTCGTGAGTTAGGACATAGGTATTTTGGTCAAAAGGACCAAATTATGGCTCAGGGACAGGAACAGAGATGATAAAAGGCAAAAAGGTCCATTTTTAAGGACCCCTAAGTGCTTGCAACCCCTGTTTCAAGCACTTAGGCCACTGGGCTAGGAATTCCAGTAGCGAAATTCCTTAACTGAGTGCTCGGTGCTTGCGCTGGGGTGCTCGTGCGCATCCTTCGAGCGCTCGGGGTGTGCACTAGGGTGCATAAGGTGCCCTGTTAGCGCTCGGAGGCTGATGCCGAGCGCTCGGCTAAGGGCTTTTGGGCACTATTTTTCCCAACCTTTTTTTATGGCTCGAATTTTCAACATGTGGGTCCTATTTGACCTCCAAGGTGTTTAGAATGAAAGAACCACGTCTAATTATGAACTTAAGGGCGTATAATGACCATTTTACCCTCAGATACCCTAAGTGGGCTGATTTGAAAATAGAGTTGATATCTTCATCTATATTTGCCCTAAAATGATTAGAAATGACTAATACATCTTCATTTTAACTCCTAATGCATTGTATGGTCCATAATGACTATTTTACCCCTGGTGTCCTTAGGTCGGGTTAAGACCTAGTTAGCAATTCGGATCCCCCGGATTTGGTTTATTACATTCCGGCTCTGATACCATTTGTAGCAGCCCTAACCTTACTCGACACAATATTGTCCGCTTTTAGCTCCCTCAGACTAGACTTCCCAAATGGTCACCTATTATGGTATTACTCCAGCATAAGCACGTTTAACTGTAGAGTTCTGATGGGTTTATGGTCATCACGGCTTTAAAACGTGTTGTGCCATAAAAGGGTGTTGAACCTGCACATAACACTTCACCTTTACCTTCCCCAAGTGTTTTGGGATCATGATACCCATAGTCTGCTAGTGTGATAGCTCGCCGAGTATCTCATACCGATCCACAGAGGTCTTCACACTTTTTTCCTCCAAAATTAACATCACCAAAATATAAAATGGTTTTTTTTCTTTTCTAAAAGTGATCATTTTTGTCACTTTTTCGCCATAAAAAAAACCATTTCTCTTGAAATGATCATTTTCATCACTTTTTCAACATAAAAAAACTCATTTCTCTAAAAATGGTCATTTTCATCACTTTTTGGACATCAAAATCCATTTATCTCAAAACGGTAAATTTTTGTCACTTTTTCAACATCAAAAACCCATATATCCCGAAATGGTCATTTTCATCACTTTTTTTAATATCAAAAACCTATTTTTCTTAAAATAGTCATTTTCGTCATGATACAATATTGTTCGTTTTTGGCTCCCCCAAACCAGGGAATTCCCAGGAGGTCACCCATCCTAGTACTACTCCAAGTTAAGCATGCTTAATTCTAGACTTCTGATGGGTTCATAGTCATCATGACTTTAAAATGCATTTTGTTATAGAAGGGTGTTGAACCTTACATATAGCACTTCACTATTCCACACCTAGGTGATGTGGGACCTATGAGCACACGTAGTTCACACTAGAGCCTTACCTCTCACAGGCCTGCTCCCGCCCACCGAGCTTCACAATTCCATCCCCTTTGGGAGTGCGACATCCCTGTTGGCACACTTCTGGCTAGGTCAAGCTCTGATACCATTTGTAACAGCCCTCACCCAACCCAAAAACAATATTGTCCACTTTTGGCTCCTCTGGACCAGAGACTTCCCAGGTGGTCACCCATCCTGGTACTACTCTAAGTGAAACAGGATTAATTCCAGATTTATGATAAGTTCACAACCATCACAACTTTAAAACGTGTTATATCATAGATGGGTGTTGTACCTCACATATAGCACTTCACTCTTCCACACCAAAGAGATGTAGGAATTATGAGCACATGTAGCTTGCACCAGAGCCTCGCCTCACATAGGTCTGCTTCCACCCATCGAGCCTCACAATTTCACCCCCTTAGGAGTCTGACGTCCCCATTGGTACACTTCCTACTAGGTCAAGCTTTGATACCATTTCTCTCAAAATGGCCATTTTCATTACTTTTTCAACATCAAAACTCATTTATCTCTAAATAGCCATTTTAATCACCTTTTCGACATAAAAAATAACTTCACTCGAAGTGTACATTTTTCGACTCATAAAAAATTGCTTTTAGAAAGCGACTATTTTTCATTCACAAATACACTTTTTTATTTCAAATTCAAAACATCAAACAATTCAATGCATTGTCCAAAATATCTCTAATCATCATTTTTACATTCTAATTGCTAGAACACATAATTTTCATTTCACCCTACATTTAAAGGCTTTTAGTGAGACAGGACCATCGTTGTCATCAATGATGCTTTTGACTTCACAAATGTCTAGGAAAGCACTTGCAAATGGAACACAGTTGCCTAAGGAGTTTGGATTTTAAGTGGAAACCTTTGTCAACCCTCCATTCTCATCGGAGCTTTCCTATTGTAAGTTGACGTTGATGGATCATGATCGGTAATTCGAAAACATCCTTTCCAAAAATACTTTCAATTCCAATCATGAATTGTGAGAGTTTCGACACTCTCATTTCATTTCTAGTTTCAAGGGCACATAAGTTCTCACTTCATTCCAAACTTGAACATTCTTAATGGGAAAGAATCATCATTGCCATTAATGACTCCCTTAATTTCAAAATGTCAAAAGGAAAGTTTTATCCAAACAGCAACACAATTGCCTAAGGCATTTGGGTCCTAAACAGGATTGTCATGATTTCACCCATTCCTCCTGTGAACTTTCCTAGGTGTGTATTGATGGATTATCATCGACAACTTGGAAACATTTATTCCAAGAAAACACATTTAGTTCAAATCAGATCATCCTAAACAAATCACATCATTCCCAAAATCATCATTCGCTCAAAATAATCCTTTAATTCATTTTTACTTCATTTCATGAGAACATTAACATTGTCATCATATCTTAAAAATTTGAATACACTCGTTCCTTTCTCTCACGAGAACACCTACGTTCTCATAATATTCATCTCGACAGTTCATAATATTTCATCTCGAGAGTTCAAATACATCAAGAATACATTCAAAATAGAAATGAAGATATAAATCCATAAGTGAGTCCTAAGATGAATCTTCAACTCTAGGACTATCCAAGGCAATGTAGTTCCTGAAAAATATTTGTATCATAGAGGGTGAGCATAATCACTCAGTAGGGAATGGATTATACAAGTAAATGCATCATTCAGAATCCCTAAAGATATACAAAAATGCTCGGCATCCCAAGGATGAAAGGTCATACAACCTATAATACCCCTAATTTTAAAAGAATAGTCTTGGGATTTATTTAATTATTTTATTGCATTTTTAAGTGATTATTTGATTATGTGGCTAATTGTTTATGTGTATAATTGAATTAATTGTTTAAATTAATTTTGTACTTAAATGGTGTAATTTTAATTAATTTGTTGGTATGATTTGCTTGCTTAAATGATATGAATTTATTTGTAATTAATTGTAGGATTAAATGATTTAATTATTTTTTTTTATTATTTTTTTTAAAAAAAAGGAGTTGGATTTGGATAATAATAATGGACCAACCCAATGAGTCACATGGAGTACTTGAATAAGAGGCTTGATGGGTACGAAGGATTACCCATGGATATTAGTATATGCATATATATGGGTATATATGTATATAAGGATAGTATTATTATTATTATTATTAATAGTTTTAGTAATAATATATATATGGATAGTTAGTTATATATATATATATATATATATATATATATATATATGTCTATTAGATTTAGGATTATATATATATGTGTGTGTGTGTGTGTGTGTGTGTGTATATAATTATTTTCCTTTTTATTATATTTTCCTTTTCTTTTCTTTTCTTTTCTTTTTTTCCTTTATATTGTCACACTTAGATTAAAAGTAGGATTAGGTTAGATTTGTATAGCCTATATATATGCTATTACATGTTCTGTAGAAGGGGCTTAGTATATTACATGCATATTATTATTCAAGGAGGCAGAGAGTAACAGAGAGGAAAAGAGAGGAAGAGAGGGAGTTGGCCAAAGAGGAGGCCGCACCAAGGAAGGAAAGAGGGCTTGCTCGTGGGCTAGACCAGCAGCAGAGAGGTTCGAAGCAACCAAGGGTCGCCAAAAAATAGAGAGTTGATTTGAGAAGAAGAAGAGAAGGTTTTCAATCCAAAACCTTAAGGCAAGTTCTTCTTCTAACTCTTCTCCTTAGATCATGTGTTCTATACATGCTTAGAACAACTTTAGGATGATTAATTGGTTTTAAATAAACCTCTTGCATGCTAAAACCGGATTAAAACTGTGTATGATTTATACGTTTATGGGTTTTCATGTAACTTGTATGATTTGATGATTTGATATATGAATTGTGTTTTAAATTGATGTGATCATATCTAAAGGGTTTAAAATAAATTATTAATGACATATGGGACTTAAACCGAAGCTTAAGACCCATAACAATGGAGTTTGAAGAAGTTGCAGAGGCTGAAAAAATGAAGAGGATGACTCATAGCAGGAACAAGTCGACTCAGTTTCAATTGAGCCGACTCAGTTGGAACTGAGTCGACTGGATTGATGAAACGAGCCGACTCATTTGAGAACGATCCGACTCGGTTGGTAATCAAGTTGACTCCTTCTGTGAAGAGCCGACTTAGTTAGGCTGTGACCTGGGTGTGACATTTTAAATACCCAGAATTTGGTTTAACCTGTTTAAAATTATTTTTATGGGTTAATTGGACTTGGGAAATTCCTAGAATGCATAATATACCTTTATATGCTAAGGAATTGGACATTAGGGGATTTTAAATAACTTCTATGTTATTTAATGAATGTTTTGATTTATTTAAATTATTTTAACAATTGAAATAAGTGCTTAAATGATTTTAATTATATTTATGGAGGTTTATATAATTTAATTGAGATGTAGGTTAATTACTTGATATGTAAGCTAACTGCATGTTATTTAAATTGTTATTATTGCTTAATTAAATGCAAACAATACCTATATGATGTATATTATGTTATTTCTGGATTATTTGATGTATAAATATATTTGTTGCATCAATTATTGGATTATGTGGAAACCATTGTTTGGTTATAGATTAATGCACCATTGTCAGGATATAGGGACATATTATGGATGGACTAACTATTAAGTTAAGTCCCATCTATTCGTGTCAGGCCACGGAACCAGTCGGATGACATGTCATTAAAACACTATGGCAGATATTTTACTTTTATGTTCTAGATAGGATCGATATATATATATATATATATATATATATATATATATAGATACGTGCTATGATATGAACTTGAGTCTCAGGATCAATAGCTAAGGAGCGTATATTGCCTGGGATGTATAGTTAGATATAGTGGATAGTTGTGTGCCCTGGTAGATTATGGTATTCATGCCCACTATATGTGTGTTTTGCATATTACCTACTATTCCGGTTGAGGCCGCTTAATAGTCTAGTGAGAGTCATTTAGTGTGTATATATATATATTACAGACTATGTAATTTTTGTTTGAGTTGACTAGGATGTATGTGTATCGGGTTTCAGTTTGAGATGTAGTAAAGTAGAACTTTTTCGTGGGCCTGACCCACTATTATTTTTCAGGTGTTTATCAAGCATAGAGATTGTTTGTGCTGAGCAAAGACCAGTCTACGTCATTCTTCCGATTCTATGTAAGATTATACTTTATGTTTTCAGTTTTCAATTTGTATTATTATTTCTAGTTGGGATTTAATTAGGGGTCCACATTATGGATTCCCGAGTTGTAATATAGATGGTTACTAGTATTAGAGGATTTGGATTATTTAATAAAGGATTTATTTTATTGGATTATTTAATGGAGGATTTATTATTTAGTTTTCTTTTCAGCTTTATTATTTATTCTTATTATCTTTTGTATTTCGTGTTCATTTATTACCTAATTGCTATAGTATCCCTCAGTTTTTGGGACGTGGACTTGATCAACCCATGGCTTTAGAATCGAGGGGTATCACAGTTGGTATCAGAACACTCTAGGTTCAAATGTCTGTAGGGATCTATTGTTTATCGACTTCCGCGTAACGTATTATTTTACTTAGAGCCTAAGTTTAGGATTCATTGTATTCCTGTACGGTCCATTTTAATCGTGTTAACGTTTATCTTTCTATGTTAACAGAATGGTTAACACTGGAAGGAGACGGGAAGGGCAGCAGAGGAGAGCAGCACGTAGACATCAAAATTGTCTGCGACGTTAGCAGGTTGTAGAAGAGCAACAATGACCTTTGTTTCAAAAGGAGGAGCAGCAGACTCAGAAGTCTCGGGATTAGGACCTACAGCAAGGTAGGGACCCAAAGTATCCTACTCAGATAGTTGACACCATTGCTCAGGCTATAGCAGCAGGTGTAGCAGCTCCACTTCAGAATCAACCATAGGTTTAATAGGCACCTGTACTAGCACCAGGGGTTCAGGTTAATCCTTGGGAGAAGGCTAGGAGTTCTTTCATAAAGGGGAGCCCATCGGAGGTATCAGGCTGCACCAATGTGAAAATAGCTCATCAATGGAAGAAGGACATCGAGCGTCAGCTTCGCATGGTTGAGTACACAGAGGTTAAGAAGTAGATGCTTGCTACCTTCAAGCTTGTTGGAGATGCACTCTAGTGGTAGGAGTCAGTTACCTCCTAGAGGATAAGACTCCGTTGACTTATAATTAGTTCAGTATTCTTTTTGATGAGAAGTACTTTTCATATGCTATCAAAATAGCTAAAAAAAGGGAGTTCCTTGGCCTACAGGAGGGGATTATGACAGTAACATAATATAAGCAGCAGTTTACACGCTTCTCTCTATTTGCTTCAGATAATGTGGATACCGAGGAGAAGAAGTGAACTAGCTTTGTTAATAGGTTGATTTGGCCTATTAAGCAAGTTATTACATGTAGTCCAACCTACACTACTTATTCACATGTAGTAGGCACCGCCTTGTAGCTTTACCAGCTGAGGTGAGAAGCGGGGTGACAAAGACTCTGCTAATCTGCCAGCTAAGAAAGGAAATGGCAATGGACACCGACATAATGATAAGGGCAGATTCTAGGGACAACAGCCTTGGAAGATGCATGAGGGTGGTTTAGATGCTTAGAGAGATAGGGTACCTAATCAGATACAGCAGAATGAGGGACCACAGACAGGACAGGATCAGCCACAAGCTAACCAACAGAGGAGGCAGTTTGGTAACTTCAGAGGTAGTTGTTATACTTGTGAAGAGCTTAGACACACTTTTAGGCAGTGTCCTAATAACAGACAGGGACAACAGGTGCAACGGGGACAGCAGGTGTAGCGGGGACAGAGGGCACCGTTACCTTTACCTACTCCACAGATTCCACGTATTCAGGGACAGACATTCCCAGCTTTACTAGCAACGCCACCGCCACAAGGACAGGCACTATAGCAGTTGCATTATGGCAGGGTGTATAACCATATGCCATAGGATATTCAGGTACCTCAGGCTACTGAAGGTATTTTTCCTATACACGGTACACATTGTCGTGTTTTATTTGATACAGGTGCTACACATTCATTCGTGTCTAGTTCATTTGTTGTATTATCAGGGATGACAACACAGTTATGTAATAGACCTCATAGTATTGCTACACCTATAGGTAATACTGCTATTTTGCATAAGAGTGATATGCCTGTGACACTAGATATTGGTAGACTTAGATTTTTAGCCAATCTATTGGTCCTGGACATGCATTTTTATAATGTGATACCTAGGATGGATTGGTTATCTCACTACCATACCCAGGTTAATTGTTATGATAGGTCTATTATATTTGCCATACCTAGTCAGGATATGTACATCATCGTTATGCCACGTTCTAACGAGTTGTTAGCACATACTTGTTTTGCATTGAGGAGGAGGCCGAGGAGGAGATTACTACGTCACTAGATAGCATTCCAGTTGTATAGGAATTTTTGGATATATTTCAAGAGATTCTAGGGTTGCCACCTAGTCGAGGGATAGAATTTGTTATTGAATTAGCTCAAGGCACTACACCTATTGTTAGGGCACCATACAAGATGGCACCAGTGGAGATACGAGAGCTAAGAGATCAGATTCAGTAATTACTTAGTCAGGATTTCATTCGTAGGAGTACTTCACCCTGGGGAGCGACAGTTTTGTTTGTGAAGAATGAGGATGGTTCACTTCGCCTATGTATAGATTACAGGGAGTTAAATAAGGTTATTATTCGTAACAAGTACCCTTTAGCCAGGATTGATGATTTTTTCAATCATTTAAGGGAGCTACATATTTCTCCAAGATTGATTTGCGTTCTGGATATCATCAACTTCGGGTTAGGGAGCAAGATGTTCCTAAGATAGCATTTCTCACTAGATATGGTTCTTATAAGTTTCGTGTCATGCCTTTCAGATTGACTAACGCACCAGCAGTCTTTATGGACTTGATGAACAAGGTCTTCAGGGCTTATTTAGATTAGTATGTCATTGTATTCATTAATGATATTTTGGTCTATTCTAAGTCAAAGGATGATCATGTTAGACATCTTAGCATAGTGTTGCAGACACTTCGTGAACATTAATTGTATGCCAAGTTTGAGAAGTGTGAATTTTGGCAGCGAGAAGTGAAGTTTACAGGTCACGTGGTGTCAGAAAAAGGGATAGAAGTAGATCCAGCCAAGGTCTCTGCAGTGTTAGAGTGGGGTCAGCCTACTTCACCTTTGGAGAATCAGAGTTTTCTAGGATTGTCAGGATACTATAGTAGGTTCATTCAGTGGTTCTCAAAGATAGCGGGACCACTCATTCATCTGACTAAAAAGGGTGTACCGTTCGTATGGGATGAACACTGTTAAGAAGCTTTTGATGAGCTAAAGAACAAGTTGACTTTTGCACTAGTTATGACTACTCCACAGAGCAGGATAGAATATCTTGTCTATACAGATACTTCTTTACAAGGTCTTGGGTGTGTTTTGATGTAGGAGGAGCGACCAATTTCGTATGGATCTCGTAGGCTTAAGCCTCATGAAAGTAATTATCCGACACACGATTTGGAGTTGGCAGCTGTGGTCTTTGCCTTACGCATTTGGAGGCATTATCTGTTGGGAGAATCCTTCAGATTATTTAGTGAACACAAGAGTCTGCAGTATTTGTTCACTCAAAGGGAGCTGAATATGAGACAGCGCAGATGGTAAAAGTTTGTGAAAGACTATCATTTCTTTATACAGTACCATCCATGGAAAGCGAATGTGGTGGCAGATGCACTTAGTCGCCGACCTTATTCGAGTCTCTCTGCATTATTCACCACTAAGTAGAATGGTTTAAAGATAGTTGATGAGTTGTCCGATGTTTTTATGGGGTGCATGATAGTTACACCCTCTATCATCGCAAGGTATTTAAGGTATAACTCATAGATCAACAGTGCATTAATAAAGTTACAGAGTTAGCTTCTAGAGATGTTTCATTTTATCATGTTGGGACTGATGAAGGCTTGAGGTAAAAGGGGCATTTAGTAGTAGCTTCTGATGATGATTTAAGAAAAGATGTGATGACTGAGACTCATAAATCTGTTTTCTATCCATCCAGGAGGAGATAAGATGTATCAGGATATGAAGCGATAGTTTTGGTTGGCAGGTATGAAGAAGGACATTGTTACCTTTGTCTTTAAGTGTAATACTAGCCATATGGTCAAGATCGATTATTAGAGACCACCAGGTTCTTTACAGCCACCACCTATACCAGAGTGGAAATGGGAGAGTATTTCTATAGATTTTGTGCAAGGATTGCCTAATTCAATTAAGGATCACAATTCCATCTAGGTCATCGTTGATAGATTGACTAAATTAGCTCATTTTTTGCCTATTCGCACTGATTTCACTTCGGAACAGTTGGCGAGACTTTACATTATAGAGATTGTGAAGTTACATGGCATACCATTATCCATTATATCAGATAGGGATTCGAGCTTTGTGTCAGGATTTTGGAAGAGCTTCCAGCAGGCTTTGGGTACAGAATTGCATCTTAGCATTACTTATTATCCTCAAACTGATGGACAGACCGAGAAGGTTAATCAGATCATGGAGGATATGCTTCATTCTTGTGTCCTTGACTTTGAGGGCCATTGGGAGGATTATTTGCCACTTATGGAGTTTGCATATAATAAGAGCTTTCAGAAGACTATTGGTATGGCACCATTTGAGTCACTATATGGTCGACCATGTAGATCTTCTGTTTATTGGATAAAGGTTGGAGAGAGCAGATTTTTAGGTCTTAAGTTCATTAAGGATACTATTGATTCATGTTTGATCAAGTGTTTTGCACTTTCAATGTCAAGAGTATTCTACATTTTCAGGTTCAGTGGGCTACCAAGTGTAATTACAGGTTCATTACTCATGGTTTAGCACAGGGCTTATGGTTCAGCACAGGGTAATGAAGCTTAAGCAAAGCCTATGGTTCAACAAAGCTTATGGTTTAGCACTTACTGAGTAGCTTCAGCACTTAAAGGTTCAGCACTTAAAGGCTCAGCACTTAAAGGTTCAGCACTTATGTTGCATATCTATTCATTGCAATTAGGTCTTTCTACATGTGTGTGTGACATTACTACATTGCAAAAATAGCCCTTATATTCATACTAGAAGTTATCATCTTATTATATTTAACAAGGGGCATTTGTGGAAGGCTTGTGTACAAAGTGTGCTTTGAATGTGCTTAGAATATACCACTACCATGTGGCATTGTGGTCCTGCAGAGAGAAAGGTGTATGTATGTTCATTGGCTGTAGTGAGATGGCCTTATTTACAATAGGGTTTCAATAAGGTTACTATATAAAGGCTGTTATAGCCTTCTTGAAAGGCTGCCTCTTCCCAAAAAGAAAAAGAGGAAAAATGAGCTAAAAATGAAGAACACTCGAGAATCAAGAATGAAACCATTTCACTGAATGTTTAATCTGTCAAGAGAGCTGTGCTTAACCAGAAAATAGCACTAACTTGAGTATACAATTTGAAGATGAAAAAGAGGATTGTTAGCTGCTGTGGTCATTTCTGAAGCTAGTGCAAGGGTTGAGCAAGTGTGGTTTATCATTTTACAACAGCTGAAGATGCTTCGAACCTCATTTCATAGCTGGTATAACTTTTCATATCTCAACCTCTAGTTTTAGTTGATTTGCTGGTCTAACCATTGAAACTAAGTATTATACGTTATAACCATGCTATCATCTGAGCATGCTTAATATGTTGATTTGAGATTGTCCAAGTTGAGGTTTGGCCTGAGGAATGGCCTACTCCATTTTAGTATTGTGAACCATACTAGTTTCAGCATTATAGCAATTTTGGAAATCTAGTTTGGGTGTGAAAATTCAATATACTATTGTGATTGTTGTGCTATTCAACTGAGCATGTTTATTCTATGAATATACACTTGAGAATTGAAATCCAGAATTTTGAAATGGTGAAAAACCAAAAAATACCCTCATAATAGGGTTGCAGCAGAAACTGTCTTGTGAAGCCTTCTTTGGACTGAGATTTAATATTAACTTGCTGTAAACTGAAGTTGATGATTTGAGCAAGTGTATTATGATGAATTTACGCTGAGTGAACCTTATTCATAAAGGTTCAGCCATGAATTGACATGTTGACCCCTGAAAACAGAAAGTTACAGAGCAGCAAAAATCCATCTGTTGTGAGCTTTTAAATGCTGTTATTTGTGCTGCATTGTTGTATCTCTGTGTGTTTTTCATGTCCCAGCTTTAAAACAAATGTGATACATTATTCTTAAGCTGAGGGAACCCTTGTTTCAAGAGATTTTGAATTATCTCAAAGCTTTGTTTAGCTTGCTAAAAACTAACATTGAAAACCTGATATTGCTGCTGTGAATATAAATTGTTAATACCTTGCTTCTTAATTTGTTCCAATCATTTGAGCAAGTGTATTTAACCTATTGAAGAATGGGGGAGTATAGTTTGGGTTGCTCTTGAGGCTGAATTACAAAGTTACCCTTGTGAGCTTAAATGCTAAGGTTTGGTGAGATTAAGGTTGCTTGTGAAGTGAAAGTGCTATATCGTGCTATCTGAATTGAGCTCATTAATTAAGCAAGTATATTTTGTTGATTCAAGACTGTGGGAGGCATTTACAGGGCTAAACTGAAGCTACATTGTGAAGAGACCATTCTACCCTTGAATTTGTGAATTAAACCTTTTGTGAAGTGACATTGTGATACCTTGCTCCAATCACTGTAGATCTTGTTGAGCAAAGTTATATGAAGATATCAAGGCTGTTGATGTCAAGTGCAGGTCAGTTCTGAAGCTGCAAAGTGAAGTTACTTCTTTACCCTTGACTTTAGGGTTTTTGCCTTATGGGAGCTATTTTGTTCTACCTTGTTTATCTACTTGTGTAAACCATACAAGTAAGTGTATTTGACTGATTCAAGGTTATGGGAACCTAGTTTGATCATCAAGTGAAGTTGCACAGTGATTTGACAGATCTATCCCTCTTGTTGTAGAAAAGTGAAGGTAGGGTTTCTTACATTTGATACTTAGAGCTGAGTATTCATTCTTATCTTGTGTTGCTTCTTAAATATATTGTATTTGGTGTATTGACACCTTCATTCATTATTTATTAAGCTATTGAGAGCTTTATGTGTCCAAGTATAGGGGCTGTGGACTGGGGGAGTGCCTATGTGCACATTGTTTAATCTTTTGTGTGTGTAGAGGGAGTGAAAGTCAGTGTCCTAGTGAGTACAAGGTGGTTGGAAAGTGGGGTAGCTGAGTGAGTAACTACTTGCATACAGCAAGTGAAGATGGTGACCTAGTATGTGTGGATAGGTTGTGAAAACTAATATCTATTCTTGTACAAGGGTGTGTGCAATGAGTGAGATAGCTGAGTGTGTAATAAGATTCATACTACTAGTGAAGGCATTTATTGGCTGAGGCCAAGAACCAAGGTTTTTCCCTATTGATAGGGTTTCCTTGTATATCTTGTGTCCATTTGATTTGCTTGATTATACTGGTTCTACCTTCCATGTTATGTATGTTTATTCTCAAGTGAAAAAAGAGAAAAAGTATCTTGGACCAATTCAACCCCCCCCCCCTTCTTGGTCTAATAGATACCTCTAAGAATATTGCTCTTATTAGGGATCATCTGCATACTGCCCAAAGTAGGCAGAAGAGTTTTGCAAATCGTCGTACCCGTGCGTTGGAGTTTCAAGTTGGAGATCAGGTCTTGCTCAAAGTGTCTCCTATGATGGGAGTAATGCGCTTTGGGAGGAAAGGGAAGTTGTCACCACATTTTGCCAGTTTTTTTATGATTACGGATCGAGTGGGAGCTGTAGCTTATCGATTAGCATTTTTTGACCATTTACATCGTGTCCACAATGTGTTTCATGTTTTTATATTATGAAAATTTTTCGAGATGAGGATCGTTATCAGCATATCGATGTTGGTGAGATGAAGTTGCAGCTGGATGCAACATATGTAGAGCCACCGTGTCGTATTATAAATTGTAGGGATCAGATTCTTCGCAACAATGTTATACCTCTTGTGCGTGTCCAGTTATGCCATTATAATGAGGCTGAGTCTACTTAGGAACAGGAGGACGTAATTTACTCACAGTTTCTGAAAATTATGGAATAAGGTAAGGGTGAATTCCAAGGAAGGAATTCCTTTTATTAAGGGGGGAAGAATGTAATACCCCGAATTTTAAAAGGATAGTCTTGTGATTTTTAAGTGATTATTTGATTATGTGGCTAATTGTTTATGTATTTAATTGAATTAATTGTGTGCTTAAATGGTGTAATTTTAATTAATTTGTTAATATGATTTGCTTGCTTAAATGATGTGTATTTATTTGTAATTAACTGTTAAGATTAAATGATTTAATTGTTTTATTTTATTTTATTTTTAAAGGAGATAGATTTGGATAGTAGTAATAGACCAACCTAATGGGTCACATGGACTACTTGAATAAGAGGTGTGATGGGTATGAATGATTACCCATGGATATTAGTATATGTATATATATGGGTATATATGTATATAAGGATGGTATTAATATTATTATTATTATTATTATTATTAATTGTTTTAGTAATAATATATACATGGATAGTTAGTTATATATATATATATATATATATATATATATATATATATAATCCTAAATCAGATAAACATATATATAATAATTAATATATATAATATATATTAATTATATTATCAGATAAACATATATATAATAATTAATATATATAATATATATTAATTATATTATATAATTAATATATATATATATATATATATATATATATATATGTATACAGTTATTTCCCTTTTTATTATTTTTTCCTTTTCTTTTGTTTTTCCGTTATATTGTAAAACTTGGATTTGTATGGCCTATATATATGCTATTATATGTTCTGTAGAGGGGGCTTAGTATATTACGTGCATATTATTATTAGAGGAGGCAGAGAGTAATAGAGAGGAAAAAAGAGGAAAACGTGAGAGAGAGGAAGAAAGGGAGTTGGCCAAGGAGGAGGCCGCACTAAGGAATGAGAGAGGGCTTGCTCGTGGGCTAGACCAGGAGTAGTAGAGAGGTTCGAAGGAACCTAAGGGTCGCTAAAAAACAGAGAGTTGATCTGAGAAGAAGAAAAGAAGGTTTTCAATCTGAAACCTTAAGGCAAGTTCTTCTTCTAACTCTTCTCCTTAAATCACGTGTTCTATAATGCTAACTTCAGGATGATTAATCGGATTTAAATAAACCTCTTACATGTTAAAATCAGCTTAAAACTGTGTATGATTTATATGTTTATAGGTTTTCAAGTAACTCGTATGATTTGATGATTTGATGCATGAATTGTGTTTTAAATTGATGTAATCATATCTAAAGGCTTTAAAATAAATTATTAAGGATGTATGGGACTTAGGCTGAAGCTTACGACCCATAACAATGAAGTTTGGAGGAGTTGCAGAGGCTGCAAAAATGAAGAAGACGACTCGTAGCAGGAACAAGTCGACTAAGTTTCAACTAAGTTGACTCAGTTGCTAATCGAGTCGACTCAGTTGGAACTGAGTCGACTGGATTGATGAAACGAGCCGACTCATTTGAGAATGAGCTGACTCAGTTGGTAATTAAGTCGACTCCTTCTGGGAAGGAGCCGACTTAGTTAGGCTGCAATCTGGGTGTGACGTTTTAAATACCCGAAATTTGATTTTTAAATTATTTTTATGGGTTAATTAAACTTAGAAAATTCTCAGAATGCTTAATATACCTTTATATGCTAAATAATTGGACAGTAGGGGATTTTAAATAACTTTTATGTTGTTTAATAAATGTTTTGATTTATTTAAATTGTTTTAACAATTGAAATAAGAGCTTAAATGATTTTAATCATATTTATGGAGGTTTATATAATTTAATTGAGAATTTGGTTAATTACTTAAGATGTGAGTCAAGTACATGCTATTTAAATTGTTATTATTCCTTAATTAAATGCAAAGAATATCTGTATGATGTATATTATGTTATTTCTGGATTATTTGATGTAAGAATATATATGTTGCATCAATTGTTGGATTATGAGGAAACCATTCTTTGGTTATGGATTAATGCACCATTGTCAGGATATAGGGGCATATTATGGATTGACTAACTATTAAGTTAAGTCCCATCTATTTGTGTTATGCCACGGAACTAGTTGGATGACATGCCATTGAAAGACTATGGTAGATAGTTTACTTTTATATTCTGGATAGGATGGATATGGATATATATATATATATATATGGATATGTGTCATGATATGAGCTTGAGTCTCAGGATCAGTGGTTAGGGAGCGCATATTGCCTGGGATGCATAGCTGGATATAGTGGATAGTTGTGTGTCCTGGTAGATCATGGTACTCATGTCACTTTATGTGCATTTTTTATGTTGCCTACTATTCAGGTTGAGACCGCCTTATATTCTAATAAGTGTCCTTTAATGTGTATCTATATATATTACAGACTATATAGTTCTTATTTGAGTTGACTAGGATGTACATGTGTATGGGGTCTCTATTTGGGATGTAATAAAGTAAAACTTGTTTATGGTCATGACCCACTATTATTTTTCAGGTGTTCACTGAATATTGCATATTCGAGCCCCTTAATATACGTATGTTAAGACCTAAAGTAATATTTCTATCCATTATTAGACTGATTTATGTTTATTATGTGTTTATAGGTACTTTCCTAGAGAAACGGTTAAAACCGAGACTTTATGATGAAAAGACTGATATCGAAGCTTATAGAGTCGTTGCCGGTCATTCAAAGCAAGCCGGGAGCTTAAATGGTGAAGTTTGAAAGAATTCAAGTACCAAAGCTTGAGCCTAAGTTTTGAGGCTCAAGCCCTGCAAGAAAAAGAAGAAAATCAATAAAACATTAAAGCTCGAGCCTTGTACCTCCAGAGCTCGAGCCCTACTCAGTGGTACTCGAGCCTTACCCTAAGGTGCTCGAGCCTTGGCCTTCAAGCTCGAGCATGAGGCGTCGGAATTTGAAGAGTTGATTTTAAAGAAAGCCAAGCTCCCAAGGCCTCGTTTTACCTCAAGGATCGAGCACTGTCATTCAGAGCTCAAGCCCTGAGCCCCAAAAGCTCGAGCTTTGTACCTAAAGCTCGAGCCCTATAAAGGTAGTATTGAGCAATGTTAAAAGAAGAAAACCCCAAAATATTCTAAGTGTTGATGGAAAAGACGTTTCAAAAAATAGTTGAAGAAATTTGATTAAGTACAAAATTGAAGATCGAGCACCATCCTTTGAAGTTCGAGCAATAATTCAAGAAAGCTAGAGCTTTGTTCCTAAAGCTCGAGCCTTCTAGGATAGATTGGATTTATAAGTTACGGGGATTATTCTTTTCCAAGTCTTATTTCACTCCAGATGGCCAGATGACCTAAAAGCCCACCAAACCCTTATTTTTTCTATAAAAGAAGGCACATGCCTTGATAGAAGATGTTCATTTTTCTTGTATTATTCAAAAGGCTGATATTGTGGTGGCGGCTTTTAAGGTTTCCAGAACCTTAGAAGGTGAAGATTCTGAGAAGAGAAGTGTCATCCGTGACGATGAAGATGAAAACAACACAGATGATATTCTGCATCGTCATGAGTAGCTAATTCCTCTCTTAGGCTACTGATGTAACTCGATCTAAGTACTATGGTTTGATTGTTTTAACTCTGGGATATTTTTAATATATTATATTTCTGATTACATGATTATAAGCAATTGAGACAACTCAATTGGATTTTACAGTTTTAATAGTTTCTGAAAAGTTATTACCTTATCTTAAATATAACTGTTCGTAAACTATTCTCACCCCATTCTTATTAGATGGTATCTGGCGGAGCCCCGCCGGACATAAGAATGGAGATCATGTAATGGTGTTCTAATGTTTTTTAGAAAGGAATGTTTTCATAGTGTATACTTAGGAAAGATGGATTATTTGCAAAATTAGTTAAAGTAGATAGGTGGATAGTATATGTTAACCGTAGATAGATTATAGTTAACTACAATTTATAAAATATCTTTCTTTAAAAACTGAATTGAATTAATGTTATTGAGTTCAATTCATTTGAAATATAAATTATTAAATCCCCAGAGTTGAATAGTTAACCATAGTATATAGGTTGTGGTGAAGTCAAAGCCCTAAGACTTTTCTCTCTCTGATCTCTTTATTTTAAATTTAGTTCAATTTTATTTTATGTTCGTGACAACCAATCAATCAATCAATTCAACCAGTTACCTGTAAACCAAGAAATAAGTTTGATTAGTTAAAAATAAAGCAAAGAACACGCATCTCCCTATGAGATGGACACCCTCTATATAATACTATCTTACAAAGATTCGTGCTATTGCGAGTGGTAATAAACTGAACATATCATTCGCCAGGCATAGAGATTGTTCGTGCTGAGCAGAGACTAGTCTACTTCACTTTTTTGATTCTATGTAGGATTCTACTTTATGTTTTCAGTTTTTAGTTTAGATTATTATTTATAGTTGGGATTTTATTAGGGGTCCACATTATAGATTCCCGAGTTGTAATCTAGATGGCTACTGGTATCAAAGGATTTGGATTATTTAATGGAGGATTTATTTTATTGGATTATTTTTCAGCTTTATTATTTATTCTTATTATCTTTTATATTCCTTGGATTACTTTTCAGCTTTATTATTTATTATTATTATATTTTATATTCCTTGTTCATTTATTACCTAATTGTTATGGTATCCCTTGGTTATTGGGACGACTTTATCAACCAATGGCTTTAGAATCGAGGGGTATCACATAAACTAATGCCTAAGCTTCGTAAAATAAAAGGGGATCATACACCCTAACTCTTATTTCTGTAGCATGATAGTCCGACTCACAAAAGCAAAGCATATAATAGTATACCTAAATTAGCAAGTCTACAAATAATGATTACAAAGAGGTTATAAACCACATAGAACATCTTACAAGAACAACTACCACAAAGCTAGAAGGATAAAAAAATCCACACAACTTCAAGAACTATAAACTCGAACCACACATTGACTCCACTATGATGCAACTCACACATGTGACTCCATAATGCAATATGATGTTGTGCCGAAATGAAATTCAGCACCTAGAAACAAACGAGTGCCCTTCCACACCCTATAGATAGCATCTATCCATTAAATAATTGAGTGCCCTTCCGTACCCTATGGATAACATCTATCCATCATATATATATATATATATATATATATATATCATGAATGTTGTGTTACACACCCAATGCACCCATGACCCCAATGATAACCACAATGAGCCCATCACCAAAGTGGCACACGCACCATGACTCACACATGATGAAGATAATCTCAATGCAACAAGGATGTCTAAACTACACAAGTAGACATTTAACTAAATCCTCTAAATGCATATAAACACATATGCACAAAAATATCCATAATGATATCATCTACACACAAAGCATGATTAGGCATATATATATATATATATATATATCAATCAAACACTTAAATTTTACCTCTTCCTATTATGTTTGACATTTCTAAAACCTAATGTAAGCCCAAGGCAAGATAATAACAATTCTACACCTTAAACATAATAAACATCAAACATACACTAAAGCTCCATTCGGTAGGAAGGAAAAAAATTGAATGAAATAGAGAAAAGAAAGATGACTGAGACATCCCTAGGGAAGAGATTAAGTGTTTCCCTCTTTTTATTCGGTTAGATGAAAGAGAATGGAAAAAGCAGACAATTTAATTTGACAAGGAAAGATAAATTTTTAAGTTATTTTTACTATTAAACCCATCACTACTTTATTTATTGAATTTATTAAATATTTATGAAGAGTGATGTAGTAATTTAAAACTTCTATAATTGGCTCACTTGTGTTCTCTCCTATCTTCCGCCCATATTTGGGCGGATGAAAATTTGTGAAAGAAGAAGGATGACTCATCCTTTTATTTTCATAAATTTTCATTCCTTCTTATCTTCCTTCCACCCCTCTTTTTTCTATCTTACCGAACATAGCATAAGTAAACAATTAGGCTCACATTTCCATTTAACAAATATACATGCTTTACATTTCCCCACATCCCAAAAGACCCAAAGAAAATGCAAATTACAAGCATAAGCCACACATTCCTCACATTGAGGTGAAAACCTCAAATACACCAAATGAAACTGCTCCAAAGGCGACGCAACTTTAGGGTTACATCAGGGGCAACAAGAAGAACAACAACTCCTCTACCGACAACTCAAGAATCCAAACTCAAGTAAATCTCTAGATTTCAAAAATGATCCCAATGAAAATCCAATCGAATGGAAATATGATCGTTGACAAGGCCGACCCATGGCAAGAGGTGAATCAAAGGTCAAGGCTACTTGACACTTAAGGACATCCAAAAATGAAAATAGGGCCCTTAGTGTCCCCAACAAAACTCTCTCTTATGGCATGATAAGAAGGTGAATGGAAGACAAATAAAAGTAAGCTTTAAGCTTGGCCAACAATGGAGGAGGGTTTGAGAGAGGAAGAATATGAAGTTTAGGGAAAAAAACAAGACAATATGTGATATATATCTCTAATACATGTCTTACACTACCTCTCACACACACATTTATCCTAGCCCTCCAAATGTCATCATCCTACTCCACCACATGTCCCAAACAAATGCCAACACATGGCCTAATCAATAAGTGACACCTTGCACAACTTTTCCCTAATTGCACAAAAGTTCCTCTTATAAAATATCTAAAAAGATAATCGCACTATTGCCCCAAATAAAAATATCTTCAAAAGATATTCGCACAAAGGCCCCTAAATATAAAATGTCAACCAAAAGAAATCGTACAAATAACCCCAAATAATAGAAGGCAAAATAAAAACAAGGACAATACAAATCTCAAATGAAAGAAGTGCCAGAAACTATTCCCGAGCACCTGACTCAACCCGATTCGACAAAACCCAACCTCAAAAAAATAATAGAAAAAGAAAATCTATAAAAATGGAAAAGGAACCGTGTAATACCCATTGGTTCCGGAACACGGGTCGATCAAATCCGCGCACGACACCGAGGGATATCAAGCAATTAAGATAATAAATAAACATGGAATACAAAAGATAATAGGAATTAATAATAAAGCTGAAAAGAAAACTAATTAATAATTAAATAAAATCCTCCAAGAATAAAATCCCAAAAATAATCCTCAATTAAATCCAAGTACTCTAATACCAATAATCCTTTAGATTAAAACTCGTGAATCCATCATGTGGAGCACTAATAAAAATCCTAACAAGAATAATAATTGAAATAAAACTAAATCCAAAGTCTAAAAGCATAAAAAGGAATCCTACGTAGAAGAGTGATGAAAACTGGTCTCTACTCTGCACAAACAATCTTTACACCTGACAAACACCTAAAAAATAATAGTGGGTCTGGCCACGAACAAGTATTACTCTACTACATCCCAAACAAAGACCCGATACACATATACATCATAGTCAACTCAAACAATAACTACATAGTCCGTATATATATAGATACACACTAAAGGACTCTCACTGGACTATAGGGCGACCTCAACCTGAATAGAGGCAACATGTAAAATACACACATAGTGGGCATAAGTACCATGATATACCAGGGCACACAACTATCCACTATATCCAGCTATGCTTCCCAGGCAATATACGCTCCGTAACCACTGATCCTAAGAACTCAAGCTCATATCATGGTACATATCTATATCTATATAAATCTACATCCTATCCAAAACATAAAGTAAATTATCCACCATAGTCTTTCAATAGCATGTCATCTACATGGTACCGTGACTAACACGAATAGATGAGACTTAACTTATTAGCTAGTCCATCCAAAATATGCCCCCATATCCTAACAATGGTGCATTAATCCATAACATAGCCAAACAAGGGTTTCTAAATCCATACAATATGATGCAAGCATGTATAACATCAATTAATCCAAAAGTAAACATGATATAAATCATATAGACATCCATTGCATTTAATTAAGCAATATAACCAATTCTAAATAGCAGGCAGCTAACTTATATCACAAGTAATTAACTTGCATCTCAAATAAATTGCATATACCTCCATAACATGGTTAAAATCAATTCAATCCAAATAATTGTTTAAAATAGTTTAATACAACATAATCATCCCTTATATAATGACCCGGTCATTTTACTTCCTTTCATTTTTCTCAAATTTTACAAATATATTTTTTCCGTTGATTTTTCTTTTTTTGAGTTTGGTTTCTCGTCACTTGGTGTCGTCTCGAGTGCTCAAAAATGGTTTTCGAGACTCCTTCCTATAGATTGACTACTTCCTTAAAGGACCGCGTCATTTCCACATTTTCAATTGTTTGGACACTATTCACTTTTCGTCTGTTTCTCCATTTGTCACTTTTTGGCACAACCTCACTTTTCATGTTCAGAATTGATTTTTTACTTCACGAGTTTTCATTCCAGTTGATTTCCTCGAAATGCGTAGCTTTACTTTTGGAGAAAAGCTCGTCGGTTGTTTCTTTCTCCCGTAGGGGCGTGGATAAAAGAATTCTTCAAAAACATTTATGTTTCTTGGGGTATTTTTCATAAATATTTTTTGGAGATATTTTGATTAGGGGTTTTTAAGAAAATATCCTTTGGAAGATATTTTCATTCTGGGCCAATTTTGCAGTTATCCTTTCTTGGAGAGACCATTGTGCAATTAACAAAAGTTGTAATACCCCTAGTTTCAAAAGGATATAATTGGGATTTAATTTTTATATTTTTGAATTTGAGGTGCTTATGTGGTTATGTGTTTAGATGATTTTATGGTTTGTGTTGAATTTAATTAAAGGTGTGTTTAACTAATTTGTTTAAATTACATTTTTGTTTTAATTATTGTATTTAAATTGGGTGGTTTGTTTAGTGATGTTATTTAAGAGTATTTTTATTTATTTTAATTGAATTTCTTGTTTTAATTGTTTTAAATTGTTTATTGGTTTATTAGTTTTTTTTAAAGGATTTAATTGGATTAAATTAGAAGTTATTGATTATAATGTGAACTTAGGGTTATATTCTTTTACGAATTACGGTTTGGCCGACTGGGGTTAATTAGGGTTTCTGTCTCTAATTACAATTGGACCTAGGTTTTAGTATTTCCTATATATATACTGTTATGATTCTGTATGAGGGTGGTAGAACTCTGTTTCACGAACAGTGAGTTTTTGAGAGAAAACAGAAAGAATGAGCATTAGGGTTTTGGCCAAGAACCAAGGTTAAACCAAGAAGAGGAAGAAGAGGTGTTGCTCGTGGGTTGAACCTAGGGCAACAAAGGAGTGGACGACAGTCGAGAGGTCACCAGAAAGTCTGGACAGAGAACGATTAAAGGTTTCAAACCAAAACTACAGAGGCAAGTTCTCTCATTTCTCTCTCCCGTTGGCCTGTGTTCTGTGCATCCTAGATATCTCTAGGATTTTAATCGAATATTAAAGGGATCTTACATGCTTTATATAGGTTAAATTAAGTAGCTATATGTGTTGATATTAAACTGAAATCATTCTGGAAAGTTTGGGTCAGTGGTTGATTTGTAAGCATGTTTGAATTGGTAATAGTTTATATGGTTCTTTTTAATGCAAATTGTTTTAACTAAATAACTGGAATGATGTAAGATGAAATTTAGATCCTTAGGTTCAGTTTTAATAAAGAACAGAGGAGGTAGAAGCGGCCGGAGACGATGCAGAAGGCCATAGAAGCGACAGAAACGCAGACGGTTCTCAGAGAGGGAGAAAGCTGGCTCCATGGAAGAGAGAGCCGGCTCCCCCCAAGAGTGGAGCCGCCTCTAGGGAAAGTGGAGCATGCTCCACCCTTCTAGATCCGGCTCCAATAAATATTGGAGCCTACTCCATTATTTTTTGGAGCCTGCTCAACTAGTTTAAGAGCAGGCTCCCCTTTATGCGTGAAATCTGATGCTATGGGCACTATTTGAAACTTTAAATTGTCGCAAGGACTGAAATAAAATTTTTAAGAGTAATTTCAAGGGGTTTTAAACTCTCTAATTGGGAAATTTGGTTTATAGAGCAATTAGAATAAATAGTGTAAAAATAAGCAACTTTGCACGCTGCAAACGAATAAGAAGGACTAATTTGCTAAATCTTGTTTTAAAAATTTAACGGATTGTAGTGTAGACTCCAAACATTATAATGGGTTGTTTTAGAGCCTAATATTCATAATTAGTGTCCTTGTGCTCATGGATTTAACCGTAGAGAAGTATACAATGGTGTAGGCTGCTAACGGATGAAGGGGGTTTAATTGCCTAAATTAGTTTTAGCAATTTAACGGAGTATGTATATATTTGTAATTCTTGTTGTGGTTGTATGTTAGGATCACTTAATTAACAAGTTTGGTCCATGCATATCCTGGATGTTAATTGTTGAATTACTAAATACTTTTCTGCAATGCATAAATTTAAGCTTGGAATTTTAAATTGCTGTAATATTAAGCATTACACTGCAATTATTTGGATTAGGGTATGGACTTTATTTGTTGGACTTGTACTTAGGTTCTGCCGATCTAATTAGACGTAGGCCTGGAATTAATTGAAGAAATAAATGTATATTTTCTGTCAATTACCTGGATGGATGCTGGATTATAACATGACGAATTAGTAAACTTTGTCTCGTTTAATTACATGGATAGATTCTGGATATTTAGTTGATGACTTGTTTAAATTCTGTGTTTGTCAACTATATGGATAATGTGGACTTTATTTGATGTACTGCTTATAATGATGCATCATTTACGGATCATATGCATGGTATATACCGGTATGGGACGGTGACATATGGAGGGACGGATTAGATCAAAACCCTAATTCCAACCCATTCATACATACGGAATGGATTAACTAAAATAGTTAAATCCTACATGGTTTCATGTCCTGTCAACTAAAACAGTTGAACGACATACTGGATGGTTGTTTATATTTCTGCGTTAGGATGGATAGGGTTTTAACTAAAACGTTTAAATCCTGATTATATGTTGTGTCTTGACCAATGAACTATTGACCGGCACAACATTGTATTTAGAAGGAACTTATATATATAATTGGAGTAGGGATTTAATTAAAACATTTAAATCCTAATTTTATGTCGTGTCATGGCAACGAATCAGTTGAGCGGTACTATATTGGTTTGGATGGGAATTTATATATAGAAATTATGGTACCGCGATTTGAGCTTGAGTCTCATAGTCGACGGTTAGGGTGCGTATATGCAGTAGGATGCCTAGCTAGCTATGTTGGTTGAGGTATACCCTGTTAGGCTTAGGTAGTCATGCCCACTCAGGTGCGTATTGCATGTTACCTTCTATTCAGGTTGAGACCCTCAGCATAGTTAGTGAGAGTCCTGTAGTGTGGATATATATTTATCTATTACGGACTATATAGATATGTTTGTGACGTCTAGGATGTATCTGCGTATCAGGTCTCTGTTTGGATTGTAGTTAGGATAGAACTTGTTCGTGGGCCTGACCCACTATTATTTTTCAGGCAACGGACGGTTCCGGGTCTTAGAGCTTGTTCGTGCTGAGCAGAGACGACTACTTATTCTACCGACGATGTAGGGGGGGTTCTTCATGGTTTAGCAGTGGACTTCTTTTTAGTTGTTCGCTTTCCAGTAATGGCTTTTGATTAAGGGTCCACCAGATGGATTCCCGAGTTGTATTATAATTGGAGAAGTTGGATGTAACAGACTAGTTCTTATTTATAAGATTTGTTCTGAAGTTTTCAATAAAGGATTTTCATTTAGTTTCTTTCCAGCAAATTTTATTTACTCATGTTTATCTTAATTATATTCTGTGTTCGATTATTGCTAATTGTTTTGATATCCTCGGGTAATCGGGCGTGGGTCTGGCCAACCCGCATCCGAAAATCCGGGGGTATCACAAAAGTTACTTCAAAATGCCTCATGTTGAGCCAGAAATCGTTGTACAGGATTCATTTTCACATTTTGTTGAGTCGTGTACTCTTAGAATTTCCTCCCGGTCGTTTTTTCCAGTTTTAGGGTTTTCGGCCCTAGTTGCTGTCGAACTTGTTCGGGGCATATCTCTCTGCACGTGACTTGGTTTTCAGCACCGTTTCTTCCGTTGTTCATTTTGGTTCTTTTTTGTTCACAGTATTTTGACAATTTGAGCGCGTCTACGCATATTCCACTTTTTCGGACCCAGCGAGACCCGTTCGAGGCACTTTTTAGGATTTTATATAAATAGGAGGTGTGAAAAGAAAATTTCAAATTTCTCTTCCTCATTTCCTCTTGGCCCCCCATCCATGACAGGCCCTTGGGCTGGCACCTTCTTTCCTTCTTCTAGCCTTCTTCCCTCTTGAATTTTGCCTCGATGTCTAAGGCTTTATTGTAGGCCTTGGTGAGGCTGTTCTTTCCCCCATATAAGAATCTGTTTTCGACCATTTTTTAGTTCAAATTTGGATTTTGGTGGTGCCTCAAGGGTGATAGTTGTTTCCCTCGTTGTCCCCGACATAACCCCGAAGTATCGTCGAATTCAGAGCGGTTTCCTTTTGGTGGGTTTTGAGATTTTCATCTCAAATGGAGGTAAGGGGTGTTTTACGTTTATATAATTGTTGTATTGATTATTTTTTAAGCTTATACAACTTGTATGCATGCCTTTGTATTAATTCTAGAATTTAATTTAATTATTTTCTTTGTATAAGATTTAATTCACATGGTTGTATATAGTTTGGAATAAAATTGTGGCATGCTATTGAATTAGGTCTTGATGTGTTCATTAACATATATTAAATTGGGAGTATTTGGATAAGTATTGAAACTTTTATTTAATTATTTTCTTATATGAAAATTTAAGTCACATGGTTTTAACTAGCATGGAGTCAACTTGTAATGTAATATTAAATTAGGCCTTGGTATGTTCTCTAACCTATGTTAATTTGAGAATATTTGGAGTTATTTTAAAATCTAGAGAAAATTAATTAGTTAATTAATTTTATTTTAAGTGTTCTAATCACTTAATTTAATTTTTAACTTGATATTGTTGATGAGCATGCTATGTTCTTTCACATTTATTAAATTGAGAATATTAGAATAGGTTTTAAAACTTTTATTTAATTATTTTCTTGAATGAAAGTTTAATCCTCATGGTTGTATCTTGCATGGAAGTAACTTGTATTGTGATATTAAACTAAGCCTTGATATGTTCTTTAATGTATCTTAATTTGAGAGCATTTGAATAAGTTTTAAAATCTATTTAATTGTTCCAATGACCTAATTAAGTTTTTGGGTTGGTATATGTAATGACCATGCTATATTGTTTAACATATGTTAATTAGGGATTATTTGGATGAGATTTGAAATCTAGAGAAATTAATTAGTTTATTTAATTAATTTTCGATTCTATTGCATTAATGATTTAATCATGTATTTGACACTAATTATATGTTTAAATCGTGATTCCGAGCTTGTATTATATGCATGAGATTATGTTTTTAATATTGAATAATATTGTTATAGCGTGTAACGAATCGCACACTGAAGATTTAACATTTTTCATGCCATAGTAGTTATGGACTTCTTGATTTTGGATACTTGGGATATCAAATGTTTGACTCCGTCTAAGACATGGTTCTAGTACGGGGGATGAGAGCTCCCCCTATGAGTCTAGTGCGCACATAGGGTAGGCTGCCCATGGGTTAAAAGCCTAAAAGTAGCCCCGTGTCGGTTTGATCCGATCGATGTCCGAGTATCCACCTTTGTTGATTTCACTTTTGATTACAAGTTAATAGCACTAAATTGTGATAACTTGTTATTTTCACATTTTAGATTTCAAATGGTTTAATTCGATAATCTATGTCTTGATGCGTTGTACTAGAAGTTCTACTTTTACTAAATTGTAATATTTAGTTGTTTACGCACTTTAGGTTTCAAATGGATAACTTTGACAATATATATATATATATATATATATATATATATATATATATATATATATATATATTTGCATTGTATTGGAAGTTCCAATGTTAGTTAAATTGCATTGAAATTGTAATTTATGTTCTAATTGTTCTAATGTAGCCTAGGATGATTCTTTAGACTCATTTGGGACATAGACGTTAGGTGGCATGAACCGTTTCGGTTGTTTTTGCATTTTAGGTTCCAAGTTGATAACTTTGTATACCTATGTCTTGTTGCGTTACACCATATGGTCCTATGTTGTTTATTTGCATAAATATTGTAGTTTATACTAGAAATGTTTTAAAATAGCTTAAGATGATCCCCGAGTCTCACTTTTGACATAGACGTTAGGTGGCATGAACCTTATGTATTGCTTCACATTAATGTGAAAATAATGTAAAACGTTAGGTCTATGCATGCTCATCTTCTTCGAGTAGCTTTATGTTACTCACTCACGTAGTGGGGATATTTTTCAGGTACATGAACCAAGATTTGGGATGCACATTATGCTGTGGATGTTTTGTAGACTTGAAGTATTTGATTCATGCAATTGTTAGCATGAAATGCTTTTTTTCATTCAAAATGTCAAAACTTGTATATTTGGTTCTAAATATATAATGTGTACATAAGTACACCTTTTGTGATATATTTAACATGTATGTAATGAGGCCATGGACCAAGGACATTTATTTTGTATTCTAAGTACTTTTACTTTCAAGCTATTTTATTGAAAAATAGAAAAATGGCATGCTTTAACTTCACTACTTTTGCATGGGTGGTGGGAAATGGTCTTTAGCACTTCCATAGGATCTCTTCATTTATAAATAAAGGGTGGCCTAGGGCCAAACGGTTTTTTGAAACCATTTTATAATTTTAAGTTTCAAATTTTCTTTTCAAATTCCATTTTAGGCAAAATTGAGTCTTGATAGGTCAAATTTTGCATCGGGCTTATATGGGGCCCACGGGTCATTCCCACACACTTAAAATCACTAATTATGTTTGCATGCATAATCGTTTTAGCCCAGAAATCCATTTAGGGTCAAATGAACACTTGGTGCAAAGTTGTATTTTCATTATTTTTTACCTAAACTGATCTAGCGGCATTCTGGGAATTTCACAGCGCATTTTATAATTTTCTTTCGATACGTTTGAGTAGAAAACTTGATTTTAAGGGGGGTTTCTTCTTTATGTTTTTGTAAAAAAAATCGTTTAAGCCTCCGAATCAGCTCTCAGTTCTGGAAATTTCAGAAAAATATGCACAACAGCTTTTTTAGGGGCTACTGTCAGTCATGCGTGGGCCCAGGAGAGCTCACGCATATAGTCCATGTGCGCACGGCGCTATCTTGGCGCACGCGCGCGGGGCTTCCCTTGCGTGTGCACGCATAAAAGGGGTTGTCTTATGCCCCATTTGCCTTTTCGACATCAAACTTTCATATTGTTGTTTCTTTTTCATCCGGACTCCATTTTTTGCGATTTTTGAGCTTAACTTGACTAATTTTTTGTCGTCTATCCAATGGTGTGCTCGGTTGCACTTGGATCTTTTCAGAAATGACCATTTTTCCCTTAGGGCTATACTTGTCCGGTTTTCCTTTTTAAATTGTTTCCGCTTGCTTTCTTTTGGGTTTCGTGACTTCATGGGAAGTCACGCTTGTGTCTTGGGGATGATATACATTTCTAAAGACATTACTTCCATGTAAAAAGACCATTTTGCCCTTGGGGGCTTATTTGGCCTTTTCTCTGATCTTTTTCTTCCGCGTTGTTCTCGTCGAGTTCCGTGGCCTCATGAAAGGTCACTTTGGTGCTTTAGAGATGCATTGTATCTCTAGAGACTTGGATTATGTTTTCACTTTCGCATTTCGAATCCATTATCGGTTCAAACTTCAGTTCATCACAAGACGCACTGGCTTGAAAAACCAGGGCCGTCACACCTTAATTAAGTTAAATTCCATATTTACCATATTAATGTATATTATGCATTTTAGTCCTTTATCAAGTCAATTAAAATCCTTGAAAATCATTAAAATAGACCCGAACAACTCCTAGGTACGAAATCCCACAAAAAACACTGCATTGGACTAAACCAGTCGACAGTTTCAAGAACCGGTCGACGTGTCCACTGCAGACATCGACTGGTTTTCACAAACCGGTCAACGTGTAACCTGTAAACGTCAACTGGTGTACAAATCAGTCGATGGGTCCTCCAAATCGGTCGACATGAACCTATGGCTATTCATCTTCTCCGGCTCTGGTGACTATGTTCTCCTTCGTTAAGGGTCCTAAGGTACTAAGTCCCAAATGATCCTAATTAATTATTTACAGCCTTTATGGATAATTTGAACAATTTAAAACAAGAGTTCATGCATCAAGATTCAAAATCAAATAAACATATACACATAAACATGCTCTCTATTTTTAATCCGTTTAAGCATGCAAACATGGTCGATTTTACTGTTTAATAATCCTGGAATTGTTCTAGGCATGTATAGAAAACGAGATCAAAGGGGAAGAGACAGAAAAAGAACTTACCTTAAGGATTTCAGGTTGAAAACCTTAAACCTCCTTCTTCCTCTTCTTTTTCGGTAACCCTTGGTTGCCTTCATAGTCCTCTGTTGCTCCTGGTTCAACCCACGAGCAACCCTTCTTCCTCCTTCTTGGTTCAACCTTCTTCCTTGGCCAAAACCCTCTCTTTCTTTCTTTGTCACGTTCTTTCTGTAACTCTCTTTCTCTGCCTCCTCTATATTATGCATGTAACCCTTTCTACATACCATAATATCATATAAAATAAAAGGAAAAATATAAATAAAGGAAAATATGCACACACACACATATATATATAAGCTATCTTCCAAACGTAATATATATATACATATTAATTAAATATTAATATATATATATATAAACAACTGTCTGTCCATGTAATATTATTAATAATAAAAATAATAATAATAATACTATCCTTTTATATATATATATATATATATATATATATATATATAAACTTAATATCCATGGGTAAATATCCACATCCATCAAAACTCCTATCCAAGTAGTCCATATGATCCATTAGGGTTGGTCCATTACAACTATCCAAATCCAACTCCTTTAAATTAAAATTAAAAAAAAAACATTTAATTCCTAACAAATAAATAAAAATTAATTACACATCATTTAAGCAAGCAATTTCATACAAACAATTAATTAAAAAACATAATTTAAACACATAATTAATTTAAACAAACAATTCAATCAAACACATAAATAATCAGCCACGTAATCAAATAACCAATTAATATGCAAGAAAATAAATAATTAAATCCCAAATATATCCTTTGAAAATTAGGGGTATTACAAACCGGTCTCCACGTTATATATATTTGATCTTTATCTATTATTTGTTTGATTGTGTGGGAACCATTGTCAGGATATGGTTTCGGATTTATACACCATTGTTAAGATATGGTTGTATATTAAGGGTGAGTTGGCTAATAAGTTTAGACTCATTTCTTGTCATGCCATTGTCAGATGACGGATATGAATTTTATTATTTATTGTATATATATATGTATATATATATATATATATGTATGTATGTGCCAGGATATAAGCATGAGTTCTCAGGATCGATGGTTAGGAAGGCTATATTGCCCCTGGGACGTGTAGCTGGATATAGAGGATGTGAGTATGCCCAGATAGATGAGGGTACTAATGACTACCGATGGGTTTTGCGTGATTCATAATATCAGGATGAATCTGCCCTATAGTCAAGTGAAAGTCTTTAGTGTGTATCGATATATTTATATTGACTATGTAGTTATTGCATGAGTTGACTAGGATGTATTCGTTCATTAGGTCTCTGTGGAATATAGTAGAAAGAACTTATTTGTGGGTCTGACCTACTATTTATTTTTCAGGTCCATGTCAGTATCAGGTGTAGATATTGTTAGTGCAGAGCAAAGACCAATTATCATCACTCTTCTATTCATCTGCGTAGGATTCTAGTTTATTTTTTCAGTATTCAGATGTAAACAGTTATTACTATTGTTTATTGTAGTTTGGAATTTTATAGGGGTCCATATAGTATGGATTCCCGAGTTGTATTTCGGAGGATTATTGTTATCAAAGGAGATTATTATTTAATGAAATTTATTTTGAGGATTTAATTATTATTTTAGTTTCCTTTCAGTATTTTATTTATTCCCTATTTATCTTTTTTTATTATGTGTTCGTTTATTGACACATTATTTTGATATCCCTGGGTCTTCGGGTGTGGACCTGGCCAACCTACACTTAGAAATTCGGGGGTATCACAGTTCATATGAAGCTCTCGAGTATAGTTCAATGCAAGTCACTATTAGGGTTTTACAAGAGGCTTGATTCAGCTAAAATGTAATGACCCGGTCATTTCCTTCCTTTCCTTTTTCCTCAGAATTTTACGGATGAATTTTTTTCATTGAAATTTCTTTTCTGAGTTCAGTTTCTCGTCGCTTAGTGTCATCTCGAGTGCTCGGAAATGGTTTCTGAGACTCTTTTCTTTGGATTGACAGCTTCTTTTGAGAACCGAGTCTTTTTCCCTATTTCGTCCTTTTCCCTATTTTGTCTTTTCCCCATTTGTTACCTTGTTGGTAAAACCTTACTTCTTGTGCTCGGAGTTGGTTTTTGACTTCACGTATCTTTATCGTGAGTGGTTTCCGCGAAATATGTATCTATACTTTTGCAGGAAAGTACTCTGGTTGCTCCCGGTATCCATAGGGGCATGGATGCATAATTCTTTGAAATTAATTTCTTTTCTTGGAGTGTTTTTCGTAAATATCTTTTGAAGATATTTTATTTCAGGGGTATCTAAGAAAATATCTTTTGGAATATATTTTCATTCTGGGGCAGTTTTGTAGTTAACCCTTTTTATAGGTGCCATTGTGCAATTAATGAAAGTTGTTGTAAATTATCTTATTTTGAGTCTGGATCCTCGTACGGGATTCATTTTCACTTTTCGTCAAGTCGTAAACTCTTAGAAGTCCCTTTTGGTCGATATTTTCCAGTTTCAGGGTTTTTGGCCCTAGTTTGTGCCAAACTTATTTGGTGCATAACTTTTTGCTCGGGACTCGGTTTTTGACGCCGTTTCTTTCATTATTCTTATTTTATCATTTTGAATCTTTTTTGTTCACAGAGTTTCATCATTTGAGCACGTCTGCTCAAATTTCACTTTTCCGGAACCCGGCGGGGCCCGTTCGGGGCACTTTTTGAGATTTCTATAAAAGGGGGATGAGATATTTTATTTTTTCATCTTCCCCACTCTCTTGCACGACCTAAAGCTTCCATGGCAACCCAAGGGAGGCTGCCACCTTCTCTCTCCTCATTTGAACTTCATTTCTTTGTCAGAACATAGTAGGGCTTTTGCGTTTTGTGTTCGTGTTGACTACGCGCTTCTTTCACCCTTATTAGAACCCATTTTTGGCCAAATTTTGAGTTCAGGTTTGAAGTCAAGTTGTGATTTTGATGGGGCTTCTTGTGGGTTCATGTAAATCGTGTTGTCCCCGACAAAACCCTTCGGTATCGTCGGATTCGGAGCACTTTTTTTTCGGTGGGCTTTTGAGATTTTCATCTCAAATTGAGGTAGGTGATGTCTTAGGTTTATATTATTGTTGTATTGATGTTTTATAAGCATATACAACTTGTGAGCATGCCTTGTTCAAGTTTATAGAATTTAATTTATTTATTTTCTTTGCTTAGGATTTAATTCTAATGATGATATATAGTTTAGAATTAAATTGTGGCATGTTAGTAAATTAGGCCTTGGTGAGTTGTGTAATATATATTAAATTTGGAGCATTTGAGTAAGAATTGCAAAACTTATTTAATATTTATCTTTTGTGAAAGATTAATTCACATAGTTGTATCAAGCATAAAACCAACTTGTAATGTGATATTAAAGTAGGCCTTGGTGAGTTCTTTTACATATATTAAATTGAGGACATTTGGATATGTTTGAAAATCTAGAGAAAAATTAATTAATGAGCTTAATTAATTTTATTTTAAGTGTGTTGGTTACTTAAATTGATATTGGAGGTAATAGGTTGATAATCCCTTGAAATGTAGTCTATTTAATCACCTTGTGAGTATGTTACTAATTTGATGTAGAATTAGTACTTGAGACCTCTTGAAATGGTAATTGGACTTAGCATGATATAGAATATCATTGACTTGCATAACTTGTTTAGATATATCTTGTGTAGGTATATAGCTTGTTAGAATATTACAATTATTTACCTTAGAAGCTAGTTACTAAATTGGGACTTATTTAGTACTTGTGGCTTAGTATGGTAATGTGGTTCAATTGTTGTAAAATATTCTTGTTTTGGTGTATAAATTGCATATTGGAGGCTTGACATGTCATATGCTATCTAGACTTGAATTGTAGGATATGGTTTGTGTGGATTCAACCTTATTTGTGCATGGAAGATGGTTTTATTCATTAGTGGATTTGGTATAAGTTTGGTCTAACTTATTGATTTTTGTATAAGTTTTGGACTTATTGATTTTGAAAAGCTTGTAAGGACATATTTCATGTGATGGCTAGGGTTTGGCTTTAGTGCGGAGACAAGAGTCTTCTAAGTCATAAGTGTGCACTAGGTAGTACCTTGTGGGTCGTAATTGCCCGGAATAACTTATGCATGTGCGCACTAGGTAGTGCCTTGTGGGTCGTAATTACCCGGAAACACTTGCTTGGTCTAGTGACCACATGTCATAGTTTTTCTACTTTGATTTCGTATTCAATTTCAAGTTGTTAATCATGGATTACTTGTAACTTGAGAATTGGTGCTTGCCTGTGTATTTTGATCTCATTTAGTATACTTGAAATTGTATACTTGAACTTGTATCCTTGTTGGTGTATCTAAACTCTATCTAGTGTATTTACGCTTAGTATGCTTGTCTTGTGTGTGCGGATTTCATTTTTGTATACTTGTGCCATGTATACTTGTCTTATGCGTATGTGTTTAGCTTAGTATACTTGTGTTTGTATACTTGATTTATGAGTACTCTATACATATATCTTATACTTGTGTATGTACGCTAGATATTGCTTATCCCGTTTAACATGATTTAGTATACTTGTGAGCATGTGTACTTGAATGTCGTGTATCATGTTTTAATACGGTTTAGGTACTTGAGCATGTATACTTGTATGCCGTAGTTCATTTCAATTGTATGAGTAGCTTAGGATGATCCCTAAGTCTCACTTTGACATAGACGTTAGGTGGCATGAGCCCCTCTAACATGTTTCACCTTAAGGTGATAGAATTGTAAAATGCTAGGTCGACGCATATTCATCTCCTATGAGTAGCTTTATGTTACTCACCCACGTAGTGGGGACATTTTTCAGGTACCGGAATCAAGATTCGGGATTCACATCATGCTTGGATGATTTGTAGACTTGAAGCTCTCATTTCTTGTAAATGTTAGCTTGAAATGCCATTTATAGCTTTATATGTCAAAATGTGTAAATTTGATTCTATTTTTGTAATGTGTACATAAGTACACTCTTTATAATGTATTTGACATGTATGAGATGAGGCCGGAAGCCAATGACATGTATCTTGCTTTCTATGCACTTTCGTTTTCAAGGCTTAATATGAAAATGTTGAAAAATGCTTAGACATTGTGTCATAACTTTTGCATCGGGTGTGGGAATTTCATTTTTATTCTTTTGTAAGGTCTCATTAATCATGTTTAAAGTGTAGCCAAGGGCCAAATGGTAGTTTGAAATCATTTGTCAATTTTGGTTTCCATATTTTCAATTTCAAGTTCATTTTCACCTTTTTGGCCGTTGGGGGGTTGGATTTTGACTCGGCCATTTTCGGGAGCCGCGGACCATTCCCGCGGTTTCAAAATCACCATTTACGTCTGTGTGCTTGATCGTTTCTGGGAAAAACCCTTTCCTTTGTGATTTGAGCCTCCTATGAAACCATTTTTTAATTTTGTTGTATAATTTGTTCTAGGGGCATTATAGACTTTTCACATCAGTTTTATTTTCTTCTTTTGACATGGTCGCCTAGAAAACGTGATTTTAGGGAGGGTTTCTTCTTCATGTTTTTCCATAAAACATCGTCTTGGTATCGGAAATCCCTCATGAAGTTTCAGCTTCCAGTTTCATTTTAGCAACTTTTTAGCTCTTTTGACCAAATTTCTTGGGAGGGCATTTTGGCCATTTCCCAGTAAGTTTTTTTTTTTAATTCTCTCACGAGTCACGTAGAAAACTCAATTTTGAGGGAGGTTTTCTCTTTGTGTTTTTGCAAAAAAATTCATCTAGGCCTCTAAATTCAGCCTCTGTTCTGGAATTTTCTGAAAAAAATCACACAGCAGCTTTATGGGCTGCTGCCAGCCATGGTGCACCCAGCGCGTGCGCGGCGTGCGTGGGCGCGTGCACGGGGCTGTCATGGCCCCTCGTTTGGCCGTCGCAACGTCAATTCTTCTTTTAGGCTTTTCTTCTTCGTCCGAACTCCGATTCAAGTGAATTTTTTTTTAACTTGATTAATTTTTCGTCATCTATCCAACGGTGTGCTAGGTTACACCCGTATATTTCTGGATAATTACCAGTTTGCCCTTAAAGCTTTAAGTGTCCATTTTTAATCTTCATGCCGTTTCTCCTTCGTCCGGACTCCGAATCATGCGATTCTTGAGTCTATCTTGATTAGTTTTTTGTTGTCCTTCCAGCGGTGTGCTCGGTGACACCCGAGTCTACAGTTTTCAGAAATGACTATTTTGCCTTTAGGGGCTTATTTGTCATATTTTCAATCTTTTGATTTCACATCAGTTCTTGTTGAGTTCCATGATCTCATGGAAGGTCACTTTGACTTTTTAGAGTCTTATTTTCTGTTTTCGCTTCCGCATATCGGATCCGTTATCGGGTCAATCTTCGATTCATCATAGGACATGTTGGCCTAAAAACCAGGGCCGTCACATGAAATGCTATAACAGTATATATATACTCAAGCATACAATTCAAGTCCTACTACAAGAAGGATATACACATGGCACCTGTAGCCAATAATTGGCAAGAGAATGTTCTGACATTCTTCATGTGAATAGACCATTATACCCTTGCCAACTCAACTGTTTTGTCCTCTAGTATACCAAAAATTACAGCTCACAATACCAAGGCTATAATAGCATTCTTATCAAAGACTTGGTGATTAAGAAATGCAATGAGATATGTACACTCTCACTCTAGGACCACAACAATGTGTCATACACCTGAGCTTCAAGTAGAAAGACTAAAATACCCTTGTAACAACCACTCATTCTCAGCCCAAACCTGTTGCTGAGACTGTATATTTCACAATGCAGGCTAACTCACAGTTGTTCAATGCAATGTAGCTATCTGAACATATGTATAACGTATAATATAACTTTGAAATGACCATAGTGCCTCTGAATATCCCTATAACTAATTTTCATATGCTGAACCTCAGTTAACATAGAGAATAGACTAAACAGGCTAAATAGTTGCAATGTATTATCTCAAACCATTGTGAGGTTGTGTCACAAGATGATAAAAGACTATACCACTCCTGTGTGATGATATAAGTCATTGTGCACAACAATGGTGATCATATAAGCCCTTGACAGCTCTATTACACCAGGTTTTGACATTAAAAAGGGAAATACCAATTATACTAACTAGGACCAACAACTACACTGTATGTCAAAATGTGCCCTCACTCTTTTACATGTCTAAGAAGTGTTCTTATTGATCTAGAGTGAGGTCGCACATGTTGTTCCGCTCCCGACCTCGAGAAACATAAAAAATTCAAAAATTACAACTCGACCAGACACGTTTTGACATTAAAATATGCCAATTACAATATATACTTCACAATCACCCCTTTTGGCAATTTCATGACAACACCATTAGATAACATATAATCTACCCAAGCAAAAAAAGTTTATTACATGAAAGTTAAAAATAAAAATAACGATGGAACTTCTTTACTTGAAGCTTTACATTGTAGATATGACTTGTAATTTGCACATACAACTTGTAACCTACACATATAACATGTAGCTTGCAAGCATATAGACTAAGAAAAACTATCTATTAAAGCTAAATAAAGAAATAAGAAAAAATAACTAACTACTCCCTCTCAATGAGCAATACTCTCCCCTTAAGCAAATATATCTCTCCCCCTTTTTTGAACAAATTAACAAAGTTTTATGTATAGCAAATAAGAGAAAATCAAATAGTAAGTTTTACGTATATAAACAAAGCAAGAATAACATGGATACTAAAAATATAGCACCAAGACATAGCAAAAATATCTATAGCATCAGAATATATCCAAACATTGAAAAATATCCATATCCATCACATACAAGTCTAAACATATCCGTAGGTACAATCCCATATATAAAACATGTCCAAAAATATAATCTAAGCACTTAAGAACACATAATCCTCATCAAAATCATCAAAAACATCATCTGTATACTCATCACCACCATCACTATCATGATCGTCCTCTGAACTAAAAGTTCCGCCCTCTATAGCTACTCTCATATCCTCATCCTCCTCTCCAGTAGCAGCATATCATCATCCACATCCACGACCTCAACACTTTATTGTTTAATCAAGCAAAACATTAAAGTCTTCAGGTCATTGTGCCTCCTCATGACACATTGATCCAATACTCTCATTACTTGATTAAACTATCAGACTGTCACTGCTCGTCAGAGTTAGAAAATAAACTTGTGAGAGGAGCAAATGGTATGGCATGTGAAGTCTCTGGAGGTGCAAATGTAGAATAAGATGGTCTATCACCAATATCAATCCTCCTTGCCTTCTATGAATTCTCTTTAGTTGTTAAGGACTTCCTAATGGAGTAAGAAATATAAACATTCTTCTTAGAACCGAATCAGCACCCTATCTTTTTTCTAAGTAGCTCTTAAGTCAATGGGAACAAAGCCATTGATTTTAAATTAAGATTTATTTAATAATATCTTATTTATTTATTTTCATATACTATTGGTGAATAACTGTATTGAGTAGGACAAAGAGTTTTTGAACTAACTGTCCACTAATTATGATAGAATGAATTTATATGCACATACTGTAAGGTTTATGCATTGGAGATATAAATTCATCAATATTTGTAATTATTAATGTTCACACTCAAAGGAATAGAATTAGACATTCAAGAGTGTAATCATTGATTTTTAACTTGCTGGAAACACTAAGTGGAGTGACTTATCCCAGTTTTTCTTATTTGTCTGTTACTACTAATGTAAGATGACTCTTAATCTTGAGAATTATACCGATCAGGTTTAAATTAATATTTGTTTTGATTTACTTGAGTAACATGTGGGTCAACACTTGGGTATTTTAGATAAGAGTAATGACAAAATTGACAACAATTATAACCCGACTCTATACCAACTGTCCATGTGTCTCATTATTGCGGTGAAAATAAAAAAGGGCCCCTCAAGTGTACTTATAGTGCATATCACACCCTAATGAGTGCTCAAATGTGATGCATTTTAGCACCTAGACTAGGGTATTTTAGTCCATTCATCTATCTTTATTTTCTCGTTTTAGTACTAATTTATGTTTTTGTCTATTTTTAGGTCAATAAGGTTCAAACGGGCTAAAAATGGTCCATTACTGCCTTTTTGGAGTCAAGCAAAAGTTTCGAGAAAATTCCAGAAAAATCTGGAAAAAGGTTAAAAATGCAGAATTTCACCACCAGTGGGTTTGGATCAATCATAGATTTCTTTAATCGATCGAAGATATGCTGATAGCAAGTTGTTTTATTCCCGCACGCCCGAACTCCACCTACCACATAGCTGCATGATTAGATATTTTAAAGGCTTATTTTTTAACTTGTTTACTACTCCAAGAAGCCTGTATAAAGGGGGAATTGAACCATTTTGTAATCTATCTTTTGTTTTGAATTTTATTTTTATTTTTACATTGTAATAGTTAGTTTCTCTCTCTAGAAAAGTTAGAGATTATGGTTAGAAGAAAAGAAAAGAGTGGAGGCGTTAAGAACAAATCTCAAGATCTACAAACTCTCTCTCTCTAGAATTCAACAAAGAAGAAGAGGAAGAAGATGGAGCCATGTTTGGGGATTGCCCTTGAGGGTTCTAAGATTACATCCACCTCCTCCATGATTGGCTAGATTTCTCGTTAGGGCTTGGATGAGCCTCAAGTTTGTAATCTAAACCTCTATCTCTTTCATACTTTTTGGGGAATATATTTTATGATTAGTGCTTTAGCCTTGTGAATTTAATGAATCTTGGGTTTCTCCTTTGATTTTTATGGATTAATTCTTTCTATTGATTCTTTATGTGATTACATGTTATCTTATGTGTGATTGTTTGGAAATTGTTCTCTACACTAATTTTTCTATTAATTGCATGTCTATGTGTAGTTGATTGAGAATCTAGTGATGACTAAACATGATTTTTATTAGATGGAATTGTCAATTAATTTGATGGATTATGCTTATTGAGAATCTAGTGATGACTAAACATGATTTTTATTAGATGGGCTTGTCAATTAATTTGATGGATTATGCTTATGCTTGATGGGTTGTTCAACAATTTAATTCATGATTGTAGGTAGGTAGACAATCTAGACTTTATTTCATATTCCATGGCATATTATTGCAAATTCCATAATTCTCTAGATTAATGTGTGCTACAATTATGGCTAGTTTGATGGGTCATGCTTAGAATTGATGGGTTGTTCTACACTTAGTTTATTTGTTGGTTAGGTAGACAATTCATTATTAAATTTGATGGTCTATGCTTACTTTTGCAATTGGTAGTCGTATTTCGTTCACAAGAATATTTTTCCCCAAATTAGTTGAAAGTGTATGGTTTGGTGAACGAACTTGGTGGCGATTCTAACACCCCAAGACCTCTCTTCCTACCAATCAAACCCTATCTCAATTTAGTTGTTTTAATTGCATTTTAATTTCATTGCACCTTAGTTTAATCAACCAATCTCTCCTTGCAATCAATTGATACATTAGAGTCAAAATTAAATTCCAACACGTATAATCTCTTGGGATGATCCCTTCTCACTCATACTACATAGTATAGGAGTTACGTGATGTATAAATTTAAAGTATGATGCCCACTTAACACTAATTTCTAAACTCAAAGTGTTGTGCATTATTTTGTGCACACGCTCGGGTAGTCATCACACCCCTCACGTGCAAAAAACACCCCTCAAGTTTCAATTTGGTGTAATTAGGTCTCCCTGACACATTTAAAATTTAAATTGACCAAATTACCCTTATTGAATAATTTTATAAAATATATAAATTTTTATTTTTATTTTTATTATTTATTTATTTTTTGTAAAAAGACCAAAAAGACATTAAACATTATTCTGCAAAATAATTTACAACCCCAATACAAAGACGGTTGCAAGAGATTGACGGTTGTAGAGGGCAGAGCCTTAATCGAAGGTGTAGAGGGCGGTGAAGAGATCGACGATTGCAAACATGATGGCGGAATGACAGTAGCGAGTTCTCGCGCTACCGAAGGTATTGGCAGCGGCGAAGACCAATCAGTGAAGGTACTAGAGGCGCTAATGGTGGCGGCAACATGTTCCTTAGGGATTTCAGAGACGCCGCTCGGTCCGGCCAAGATTCAGATTGGAGAAGCTTCTTTGCTCTAGCCGAACTTCGGGCTTGAAAACACCAACGATGACATCGAATTCGTAATCGGATATCGGCCAGAGACCGCACTGGTTTATGAGGCTGAGAAATTGTGGTACGTGTGTGGTGTGGCGACATCTCGACAGTCCTTGGCTAAGAAATTACGGTAAGTGTATGGTGTGACGGCATCTCGGCGATCCTTGAAGGAAGGGAAAGGGTGAGTGCTATGAGTACCCTTAACCACCCACTGATTGTGATTTCATTCTTCCTATATGCGTGGTTTGATTAACCTTAAACCAATGAACATGTAATTTCGAAGAGAGAGAGCAGGGGTGAGTGCTTTGATTAAGCTTAAATCTAATGGATTTTGTAGAGAGGGAGCAAGGTTAGACGAGTGAGAAGAGAGTGATATGGCGAGAGTTGAGATTTGATGGTAGAGAGAGTAACACTGTTGCTCTGGGCTTTCGCCTTTCCTTGGTCCGTGGTTCTCATAGTAAGGTTTGAGGCCGATGGATTAACGGTGAACACTAAAATTTTCAGCGTGAAGCGGATAGATCAACGGTGGAGACGGTGAGCATGGACGACAGAGGATGATTGTAGTGAAGAGGGTGATTGCATGGGCATTTTGGGAAAAATAAAAGGGTAAAATGGGTATTACATCCCTAATTGGTGTCAGATTTTTAACAGAGGGGTAATTTTGCACAATATCAAAAGATTAGGGGTGTTTATTGCACACTTTTTCAAATAGGGGGTAAAAGTACTATGAAAGGTATACTTCAAGGGTGTTTTCTGCACTTACCCAAAATTAAAAAGTAAAACAAAAGCAAGGAGAAGGGAGAGAACGACGACGGATAGTTTTTCTTTTCCGGTTTAGTTCCAACTTTAAATCAATTCATCAAGGATGTGATCTTGATTGAGGATTCTTGGTTTTAAAGGTGTTCACAGTTGCAAAAGCATCCAATCTGGTTCATAATATGTGTGTGTATGTGTGTGTGTGTGTGTGTGTTACAAATGTATATACATTGAGAACCCAAGGCCGCGGATGAAGCTTTTCTTGGACCCAATTTTTTTGGTACACATGATTTCAATTTTAATATTTAGATTCGTTTTGATGATCACCATTTTTTTTTTCTTAGTTGGTACTCACATGCACATGCCTCCACTGATACTTAAACCCTTGACCTCCCTTTGGGAAGTAGGAGTTTGGTACCGCTAGGTCACTGGCATGTGGGTCGATGATCATTGTTAAAGCCCTATGAAGTCAGTCAGTCAATTAGTTTTAATGTAGATTAGTGAGTTGAATTGAATGTGGAAGGGGCTAGAGTTTAGTTGGAAAAATATTGCAGAAACCTGTTTGTGTTGGGGACGAAGACCCACATTAACTACCCTATGCCTACTCTTGCCAGCTGCGAGTGGGGAGATTAACCGACCATGGGAAGAATATCTACTAGCGGAGAGAGAGATACATGTTTAGAGAGAGATTTGGGTTCCAAACAGTGTTCCAAAGAGTTGAGATGGGGTCATTTATGCATAGAAAAAAAATCAAAGTATCAATCCTTGGGGATTCGATGAACACTTTGATCGACGGACGATTAGGACGGAGAGTTCGCTGGGAAGGGGGAGATGATGGAGTGAGAGAGGAAAGAAGAAGAAGAGGAAGAAGAATAAGAAGAAGAAGAAGAAGAAGAATTGTAAACTGCTTGTGAATTTTGAACAGTTGGCTGACATACTAATATCAATGTAGGAGTCGTATTAAGTCGATTTTTTTTGTAGTCAGGAGAAATAGCAATTCTCTTTAAATAAATATTAATATAATGATGCGGAACATATTTTTTAAGATAGATTCCATGTGTGAATATTTTTGCTAATAAATAATTTAATTAGATCGCCGTGTGTAATTAGGCCTAACATGAAGGAATGTGAGTGTAATTTATCCAAATTATAAACACATGGAAAGACCCATTAAAAAAACAATCAGGAAAAAAAGAAAAAGAAAAAGAAAAAAAAAAAAAAGCTACATCGTAATTGGTAAATGAGATTAAACATTAGGGGCATATTTGTCCTTAAGAACTTTTAACGTATCTCTTTCATTGGGTCTCAGGATACCGCCATATTCAATTTCAAAACAATTTGAAAAGTCCAACGCACGCTCTTCCCACACCACACTCGGATTTACGAAATTACCATTTAGATGAGGTCTAGAGGGGGGGGGGGGGGAGAGAAACTTCAGACTTGGGAGTTAATGCGCAGTGAAAATTTTAAAACTGAAAAAGAGAAATTACCTCTTTTTATTAATTAATTATTATTATTATTTTTTATTTCTTAGGGGTTAATAAAGAATTCATTTCGCTATCGGATTCCATTGTGTGGATCGTGAGTTCCTGCAGATTAAAGCAACGGCTGCAGATTGAAAATCGGTATCTTTGATTACAATCTACGGTCCCACCAGAACCACACACCCAACTTACCCTCCCCAACTCACTCTCTCCCTCTCTCTAAATTCTCTCTCTAGTCTTCTTCAAATCAAATGGCTTCCAAGAACCAGAACAAGCCTCCAGTCCCCAACACTCCTACACCTGCAAACCCTTCTTCAAATGTAAGGTTTGATTGATTGACTCTGTCGCTCATAACATTCTCTACCTTTCAGAATTTGGGGTTTTATAGTTGATCCGTATTTTAGGTTAAAGATTGCATGAATTTGTTTGTGGGTTTTACTTTTTTATTGATTTGTAGAGCAACTACTCTTCTGTCGATGAAGTTTCGGTAGAAAAGAGGCGAAATATCGGAGGAGGAGTTCCAAAAATGGTGGGGCCGGCAAATGCCGTCAGAACCCGGCAAGCCTTTTCGGTTGTGAATGGAGGCGGAGTCGGCGGAGGAGGAGGTCAAGATCTTGCTAGCAATGCCAGTTCCGAATGTGGGGGGATCGAGTTCACCAAGGAGGATGTTGAGGCATTATTGAATGAGAAGATGAAAGCAAAGAACAAATTTAATCTTAAGGTTAGAGGAATTTAACTCCTTAAGTTAATTTAATAATTTTAAAGTACTGGAGTATATGATTTTGGGTTTTTATTTTTATTATTTATTTATTTTTTTATTTATATATATTTTAATTTATGTCAAAAAGCTTTGATATCTGTAGGAGAAATGTGACCAGATGATGGAATACATAAGAAGGCTTAGGCTTTGCATTAAATGGTTCCAAGAGCTTGAAGGAAACTATCTCTCAGAGCAACAGAAGCTAAGGAATTTGTTGGAATTGGCAGAGAGAAAATGTGCAGATATGGGTATGATTGGTTTCTTCTGTTTTCTTCAATTCACTGGAAATTTTGATATATTCATTGATATAAATTGATTTGCCTCTGCTCTTAGAGATGTTGATAAAAGCAAAGGAAGACGAGTTGAATTCGATTATTATGGAGTTGAGAAAAAATTACGCTTCATTACAAGAGAAATTTACAAAGGAAGAATTAGATAAGTTGGTAAGTCTGAGAACAACAACATTGATATGTAAACTAATGGATTGCCTATACAAATTTACTTTTGCAAACTGTTATCCATGGGTATTTACTTTTTTGTACATGACAATTAGGCTGCAATAGATTCTCTGACAAGAGAAAAAGAGGCTAGGGCTGCTGCAGAGAAGTTACAGGCTTCTCTCTCCGAAGAGCTCGTGAGAACTCAGCGAGAGAACACAAATGCTATGCAGAAGGTAATGTGAAATGATAAAATTGGATCGAATCAAATTTATTTCCCTTTCATTTCAGTTATCAGTTAAAATTTAAAAATCACTTTACTAACTTCACTGGGTTTATTGAATTCTGCAGATAGCGTCACTTAATGACATGTACAAGCGATTGCAGGAGTATAATACAAGTTTGCAGCAGTATAACAGTAAACTTCAGTCTGAGCTTGCTACGACTAATGAGACCCTTAAGCGTGTGGAGAAAGAGAAAGCTGCTGTAGTGGAGAACCTCAGTTCCTTAAGAGGACACTACAACTCATTGCAGGATCAGCTCTGTTCATCTAGAGTTGGTTCCCTTCTTTTCTTTGCGATTCATTAGTGCAACATACTATTTTTTTTTTCTTTTGCATTTCTCACTACTTCAAGTTATAGTGTTGTTGAGGGGTCTATTCATATGGCAGATACTGTACAACTGTATGGAGATTGGGAAGAATTCACAACTGTAGAGAATTTCATAACATTGAAGGAAATGATATAGATGTTACCAACGAATATGCATACAACCCTTTAAAGAAGCAACTTCGTACTGCTATTCTTGTTGAATTTTACTGACTTGGCAGATTACTGATCTCACACCAGCATCTACATTTTCTAATTTCACTGTGCTGTGATATGCTTCAAGCCGTTCTATCTATCTTGTTATGTAATTCCATCTGGATTTTAAAAGAACAAGCTGGTTTGTGTGTAAACATCTTTAACAAGTTTTATGGTGATTTGCAATTTAATTAATTTGGGTCCTTGACAGGTTTATTTTTTTTCATAATTTTGACAGAATCATCATCGTTATCATCACCATCATAATTTTGATATAGAATAATATATTATATTGGACATGCCATCTTACTATGTGTATTATACATTCAGCTTGTTATGTGGGTTGTGTGATGCTACAATCAAGTGGTAGTTATTTATTTATTTTCCCCCACCATTTGATATCTGAATGTCTTTTCTTGAATTGTTTTGTTAGGCTTCTCAAGATCAGGCAATGAAACAGAATGAAGCTTTAGTGACTGAAGTTGGATGCCTAAGGGGAGATTTGCAGCTAGTGAGAGATGATCGTGACCGCCAATTGTTACAAGTAGAGACATTAACAGCTGAAGTAGTGAAATATAAAGAGTCTACTGGAAGATATTTTGCTGAGTTAGACAGCTTAGCAATAAAGTCGAATGATTTGGAGGTATGCTCGTTTTGTTTCCCTTTCTTGTCATACAAATATTATGCCTTGGTTGATAATTTATACGAGACATGTTTGTTTTGAAGGCAAGATGTTTGTCTCAAAGTAACCTAATTAAAACATTGCAAGGTCAACTCGCTATTGCAGAGAAGAAATTGCAGGTATGATGAATTACGATAACATGAAACATGTTTTAAATTAGCTATATTTGGGCCATGTGGCTTCTGGGTTCAAGTATGGGTGACTGTTAACTGTTTCATTGGTTTGTTTTTAGATGTCTGATATGTCTGCATTGGCGACAAGAACAGAATTCGAAGAGCAGAAAAACATTATTCTTGACTTACAAGGTCGTCTTACAGATGCAGAATTGAAGATTATTGAAGGAGAGAAGCAACGCAAAAAGTTGCACAATACTATATTGGTACTGACTTTGCACAAAAGTACACTTCCCCCATATGGCTGTACACAAAATTTTCACTAGCGACTACTGCATTGCAGGAATTGAAAGGGAACATTCGCGTTTTCTGCAGAGTACGACCTTTGTTGCCTGATGATAGTGCTGGCATGGAGGCAAAGGTTTTCTCTTATCCCACGACAACCGAAGCACTTGGACGGGCCATTGACTTGATGCAAAATGGTATATATTTACTAGAAAAATGTCCATTTAGAAGTATGTTTTTTAGATACATTATTTCTTTATTGTGTCTTGTATATGACTCTTATCTATGTTTCCATTGTCATAAGGGCAAAAACATTCTTTCACATTTGACAAAGTATTTATGCCTGATGCCCTACAAGAGGATGTTTTTGTGGAAATCTCACAGCTTGTACAGAGTGCTCTTGATGGTTATAAGGTGATTTATTGCTTAGTGGACTCCAAATTTTATTATTTATGTTCAATAAATTTGATTTGTTTCATGGCAACTACTGTAGAAATGGTTTATGTATTTATCTTTTCCAAGTGGTGGTTGGTAATCACTTGTAAAAAGTCTTAGCATTGGTGACACACTCTAACCTATTTAATAATTATTAATTTTTTAATAAGTAAGATTATATAATTATTTTGGACAGGAGCAGAATAAATTTTTGAAAATTTTATGTACCTTTAAAATTTTCCAAAATTCTATATAATAGACCATTGAGTTTTAAGAATTTTAATATCTGGCCCCTCCAAATAAAAAATAAATAAAAAGGAAATTGATTTTTCAAAACATGTGCCCCTTCAAATAAACAAAATATGGACACCGAAGTCCAACTCCAATGATCAGGTCAGGCTACACTGCCATTTTTTCCTTTTAGTCATCTTCATCAATCTTTTCTTCGTATCCACTAGAAACCCTAGCTTGTGAGCTTCTTTCTTTTTCTGGATACTCCTTTTTTTCTTCATTCTTCTCATGATATCCTTTATAAAAAACCTCTCTCTAACAAATTTAATTTAATTTTAAAATTTTTCCGTCTTCTCTTTTATCCGCTGTTCTTGTATCCTATTTGCATAAGAAGATCTTTTGCACTTACATTATTATACAATTCCAACTTTGCCTTAGCATTGGTTTCCCAACAGCTTTTTTTTTTTTCGTATTGGTTCAATCTTGAAACTTATTTGAATAGCCTGCAATCACAAAATTATGTACTATTGCTGCTACTCGTATACCAGGATTTTTCAGATATTTTTCTTAAGTTTTATTTCCATGTTACTAATTCGGCCCCCCAAGATAAAATTCCTGCTCCACCCCAGCAGAGATCATGTTTATTTCACGCTTTTGGTATTTTCTACTTTTGATCTTCATTACTATCGCTGATGATTTCATCACTTGAATCTATGACTCTAGAAGATCTTACAAACTATTTCTCAAGGTATTATCAGTTGTTGGGTTCTTTAAAGTAATTCTTCTTTCTGTAGTTCATGCAATTAGGCCAACCAAGTGTTGACAATTCGGAATTATCTTAATGTTCACATGCCATTTCATAGAATGTATTGCAATTGTTTTGTATGAGGTTAGAACTGTTGGTATCAGTCACGTGCTAATGGACAATGGTGTTCTTTTTCTAGGTTCACGTGCTAATGGACAATGGTGTTCTTTTTCTAGGTTTGCATATTTGCTTATGGTCAAACTGGTTCTGGTAAAACATATACTATGATGGGTAGGCCAGGAAGCCCAGATCAGAAAGGGTTGATACCCCGCTCATTAGAGCAGATATTTCAGACAATGCAATCCCTTCAACCACAAGGATGGAAGTATGAAATGCAGGTGAGTAGTGAAATTTTACATATTGTTCATTCCATATTCATGGTTTCTGAACATTTGTCTTTTGAACATGTATAGGTTTCAATGTTGGAAATATATAATGAAACGATACGTGATTTGTTATCAACAAATCGATCAGATGTGTCACGAACAGAGAATGGTGTTGTAGGAAAGCAGTTTGCCATTAAGCATGATGCAAATGGAAATACTCATGTCTCTGATCTAACAATTGTGGATGTTCATAGTAGCAAAGAGGTTTCATTTCTTCTAGATCAGGCTGCACAGAGCAGGTATTCAACAGTATTGGATCCTAACACATTGTTTTCCCTTTTGATCCATGTATTTTGTTTTGGGAACTTTGTCTGTGGTTGTTCAAATGTAAAAAGCTTACTCTCTCTCTCCTCCCCCCCCCCCCCCCCCCCCCCACAAAAAAAAAAAAAAAAAAAAAAAGTTTCAAGTGTTTCCTATTTCCTTACATATTACCAGCCCTTGGCATTATGAATCTTCGGCCTTATTTATTTCTTTATTTTTAAAATTTAAAAAAAAAGAAAGAAAAAGAGAAGTATCTACGTATTTCTTTTTTGCAGACATTACTTAGAAAAAGAATTCATGTGGCCGACCTCATTCATTTATTAAGGCAAGTATATAATTTAAGATGATTTAAAGAACAGAAAAAAAAAAAAAAAAAAAAAAAAAAAAAAAAAAAAAAAAAAAAAAAAAAAAAAAAAAAATGTTCTCTCAAATATTGCATGTGGTGTATTGCATCAAAATATTTATGCAACCATATGATGTGTTAGATTTTAGTTTTTATTTTATTTGTTGTTATTGTTAGAATAATAATAATAATAATTTTAAAGAGTGCTTTTTTTTTTTTTTTTTTGTCTCCATGTTTATTGAACAATTTGTTTTCATATAGGTCGGTTGGCAGGACCCAGATGAATGAGCAATCTTCGAGAAGTCATTTTGTCTTCACTCTGCGAATATCTGGTGTTAATGAGGTACGACTTCTGGCTCGCCATCCTTTCTAGCATGTTAAACGTAACATCTCTCTCATGCTTACAGAAGTATGCTCACCAATGATGAACCTTCTTTGTTTTTTCTTAGAGCACTGAACAACAAGTACAAGGTGTCCTGAATCTTATTGACCTTGCTGGCAGCGAGCGTCTCTCTAAGAGTGGGTCTACCGGTGACCGGCTGAAAGAAACTCAAGTATTGATACAAAGCATTATGAGTTAATTTTTAGTGATTACCGTAATTGATCTTCCTTATTAAACAGTTTATTTTTTTTTTTTTTATTATACCCAGGCCATAAATAAGAGTTTATCATCTTTAAGCGATGTTATATTTGCCTTGGCAAAGAAGGAGGACCATGTACCGTTTAGGAACTCAAAGCTTACATATCTTCTCCAGGTAAATGGTTTAAAATGAGAGCAATGCAGTAAATGAGATGTTACTAATTCTGTATTCTAGAAGTTTCTCTGTTTGCTATTAATGGAAGAAATGGTGGAAGGAATACTTACCCTAAAATATGAGTAAAATCAGATAACTAACCTTGAATACACAAGCTGAAGTTTATGTGCAATACTTTTTATTGGCAGATCTCAGTCTGTTGACCTGTGTCATAGGAACCATTAGAGTAATACACTCGACAGACTTTTACAAGTCTTGATTCTGGGTTGCTATGCTTGTTGGTTGTAGTTTAGCCATTTGTGTGATAGTCCAACCAATCAGTTCCGGTAAGGCCAAATCGGTGATAGTGGCTAGGAGGGAAATTGTCTGGTTTGTTGTTTATTTCTTCCCCAGCGAAATTAGACTTAGTAGGCCTACTTGCCCACTTACCGACGGCCAGAGGGAGCCGCCGCCAACCAACCACTAGAGTGACTGAATCCCTGAGTTAGCAGCCTGCCCTACTTGCCTCGAGTATGCGTTTGCCTTTTATCATCATATTAGTAAGGATTAGGGAAGCTTTAGGTTAAATGTTCAAAAGACCATATCATCTATTTAGGCTAGTCTAGATTTAAATTCTGAATCCATTTGTCTGGTTTCAACTACTTTTGTGTCCAGATTGTTTAGGCTTGATAGAATATGCATTTATTTAGCAAAAAATGTAATAGAATAGAGAAATTAGTCCAAACTTCTACTAGATTGCCTTGTTGAGTTTTTGTTGATTTCCATTATTTGATGTGTTCTGATTTCTGATCAATCAATGGTTCAATCACAGCCTTGCCTAGGTGGGGACTCAAAGACCTTGATGTTTGTCAATATTTCTCCTGATCCTTCCTCGGTGGGTGAGTCACTATGTTCGCTTCGGTTTGCAGCAAGAGTTAATGCTTGTGAGATTGGGATCCCCCGACGTCAAACTAATATGCGGTCTTCGGATTCTCGCCTGAGTTGTGGTTGATTTTTGAAAGAGCAAAGGTGTTCTAATTTCATTTGGAAAAATCTTGTGTTCTGTATTTGAGTTGCATTTTAAATATTGCCTGAAAAATGAAACCAATTCTAACATAATCAATCTGCTTGTAATTTGTATAGTGAAGAGAGAATATTGGGCTTGTATCAGTTATAATAGGGGTTGCCCTTTCGAATCATTTAATTTGTGTTCATAAAAAATATTTAATGTGGAGTGTGGTATTTAACACTTGCAAAAATTCTTTGTACGCCCTTGTGAAAAGAAGCATTTTGTTGCCTTGTACAGCTGAATCAAAATTGTGCCATGTTTTGTTTTGTTTTGTTTTTTTTTTTTTTTTTTTCAATCCTGGCAAACAAGGGGGGAGGGGATTTGAACATTTGACACACTTGTTTGAGGACTTAGGTACTCTACCACTAGGTTACTGGATAATGTCCAAAATTGTGTCATGTTTTTTTTTTTTTTTGGTTAATCCTGGCAAACAAGGGGGAGGGGACTCAAACATTGACACACTTGTTCGAGAATTTGGGTACTCTATCACTAGGTTATTGGATAATGCTCAAATTGTGCCATGTTTGGGAGGCTTGAAGCTGTATCATTTTATCTTAAAAGTACCATTTATATTTATTGCCTTCCAAGTAGCCATAAAATGGTTTCTACTACTGCTCTTTCAATATTACAAACAAAACGGGATTTTTTTTTTTTTTGGTGATGTGAAATGTGATAATGTAGATTTAAGCCATTCGATCCATCACCTCCTGGAGAATACTTGATGTCTCTTGATAACATGATTCTGTTAGAGGAAGGTTGTGCTTTTTCAAAGCATCATCAAGCTGTCAGCACACAGAAAAGATAAATTTCTTTAGAAAGTCAAAAATAAAATAAATAAATCCCAGATCAATAGACACTGTATGTTTTGGTTTCATCATCAGTGATTCGTTAAATAATAGTTCAATTTTAAAGTTAAAGTAAAAAAAAAAAAAAAAAAAAAAAAAATCAAACTAAAATGAAATGTCAGTGACTAGCAAAACTGTTATAGTGACTACCAAAACCGTTACAGTGACGACCAAAATCATTAAAGAGTTTAATTGACTTAGAGTTGAAAATAATCAAATCAAATTGAAATGCAAGTGACAATTAAAACTAATAATTTATTGTTTCGATTTGGTTTTACTGTTTAAACTTGTTGAAAGGGAAAGGTCGTGCACATCCATCGACTATTAATATAACATTATTATTAATGAAAGAATCTAATCAATGATTAGTGAGATTGCAGGACCTCTCCTTTTATCCTTGGCCCTTGTTGGAAATGGTTTGGTAACCAGATCAAGCTCGAGCGTGTGCACCTCTAGTTTCAAGTGGTGAGTAATTTACCTTTTCAAAGCGGTCAAACAATGTATTGGCGAGATCAGAGAGAGGTTTCTTATCATCTAGTGGTGCTGCAGAGATTAGTTTGTCGAAATCATAGTACATGAAGGTGGATTTAAGGTGGAGATACCTCCTAACATGATCCCAAGCATCGTGTCCAATCAAATCACCCAGAGCCAGGAGATCAAACGCATACTTCCTTAGCCTATACGCACTTCCATCAATCCCAATATTTGCAATATAGATCCCTTTCTTGAGGAAAGAACGAGTCCCTGTCTCTTCATTTGCCATTTCTGTAATGAAAAGTAAATAAATAAATAAATAATTATCTACTGCAACAGTGAAAGAAAAAGCAAATGGGTTTGTTCAGATCTAGTTCTTATTTTTTGAAAAAGTGCATATTAATCCATAAAATTTAAAAAATAAAAAATATACAAATAAATCCATCTGATCATTTTTTTTTTGACAAAAACTAAATATAAAAATTTTATTTTACCTAATTCTCATTTTATCCCGCACCCATATGTGCATATACCTTTATATCCATTTCCTGCCCTTCTCTCTCCTCTCTCTCTATCTAAGATTAGAAAATGGTTAAAGTGTATCTTATGATATATATAAATAAATATATATATATATATATTAATTCCTTATGCCGTAATTTTTTTAATCAATTCAATAGATTACAAGGTTGTGGTGTATGTATATCTATCAATTTTCAATTCAATTACTAAAATAAATATTTTCTCCAAAAGTAAAATATGTGCATGATGGAAAAAGCATATTTTTATTGAAAATATTAACAAAATGTAATATGTTTTTACTTTATAATATTTGTGCAAATTTCCCAACAGATGAGACAGTAAGATGAGGAAGAAAGATGATAGGTGGATTTCTTACTGTTGTAGACCGGAGGTACAGGTAGAGGGCCGTCTAGCCACAACCGGGTGTTATCGTCAGCAAGAGAAATTCCGATTCCCCAACTCCCAAACACTGCAACTGAGGTGGACAGACCTAATGCTATCCTTCTTGTAACTTGAATTTCTTGCTCTGTATTCTTGTTGCTGTGACGACATTCAAGAATTGTTGCTCTCTTTCGTGGTGGTCGACTTTGGATGTTGGGAAGCTTAGGAATTGCTGGTAAGGCTTCAAAGATTCCATTTAAGTTTGTTAAGCGAGCCATGACGGATGGGATGAATGGAAGGTTTTGAGTGAAAATGGTTACCGTGTTGAAGTTAATTACAGAAATGGTTGAGAATGTCGACAGTTATCCATTTGAAGGATGCTGGCAACTACTGACCACCAAAAGGATATCCTAATTGAGGGTAGTTCGGTCATTCTAGTTTACACTTCAACCTACTATACAAATTTAGTCCAAAACCACCCATTCAAAAGCTGTGCAAGACCCGCAAAAGCCAATGAAGATGTCATTATTGTTATTATTTTGTAACGAATAATCATGGAGGATTTGAAGACCCATTGATTCTAACAACTGATTTTAAAGTTGATTATTTGTACCTTTTAATCCACAAATGTAGATCACGGATCTAGGGAATATTTCTGAAACTCACAAAAAATGTAAATAAAAAAATAAAAAAAAAAAACAAAAGTGAATTAGACAAAAAGAAAAGTTACTTGGACAAAAAACAAAAAGTGACTTAGACAAAAAGCAACGGAATGACTTAGACAAAAACTTACTTTCATTTCAACTATGGAATGGTTTGAAAGGTTATTTAAGTAAAGTTTTAGAAATTACAACATGGTTGAGGGATGATTTTTTTTTTTTTTTTTTTTTTTTTCGGATATTGGTGATAATAAAACATGAAATTCTTGTGAAATTTGCATGCTTTAAAAAAATAATAAAAAAAAGGCAAAATAAGACTTAAAATGATTCTTTAGGAATTTTAAAAGGCCTGAAGAAAATGACAACACTAGAAAGGCTTGAACCGAATCTGCAACAGGCTGAGATATATTGCGAGAGTCGTCGTATGTAATTACTCCCTATCATCGTCATGAGATTTAACTCTCAAGTATGAAAGAAGTATAGATTTTTTTATTAATTAATAATTACTTTGATTTCATCGGTGGATCTTATAATTGGCACTCTGGGTAATTATGTAATTAATAGTTAGATGATTATATTATCAATATTTGTATCGGTGCTATTTGTATTTATTTATATCGATTATGGTTGATCACAAAGTAAATTTGAAGGTCTTCGTGTGTTGTAGACTAAATAGTTTTTATTTTTATTTTTATTTTTTTTTATGTATTTATTTACTAAATTATTATTTTTGTCAAACAAATGTTTTGTTATGATTAAGTCGGAAAATAATTAAGGAACCAAAATAAATATATTAATTGTGCGGTCGGATTTATGGCTTTAATTATCCGATAGTTAATTATGCATAGAGGAGTCAAGTACAACATTGAATTAGTGGTTATTTACTATTTGATTGGAGGTCAATTAATTTCCTTTAGTGGAGTAGAAATTAATTTATGATTTAATTGAATTAGGTTCATATTTATTGGACCGGATCAACAATTATTAATTTATTGAAGCCAAGATAATAGTAATGTACTGACCCGGTCATTTTCCTTCATTTCCTTTTTCTCCATTTTAATGAATTATTATTTTTTCATTGAAATTTCCTTTCTCATAACCTCACTCTTCATGGTCAGAGTTGATTTTTGACTTCATGTGCTTTCATTCTTGTTGATTCCTTGAAAGACGTAACTATACTTTTGGAGAAAAGCTCGCTGGTTGTTTCTTTTTCCCGTAGAGGCGTGAATGAAAAGATTCTTTAGAAACATTTTCGTTTCTTGGGGTACTTTTCATAAATATTTTTTCAAGATATTTTGATTTGGGGGTTTTTAAGAAAATATCTTTTGGAAGATATTTTCATTTGGGTCACTTACGCAGTTATCCTTTTGTGTAGGGGCCTTTGTGCAATTAATGAAAGTTAATTGCAAAGTGTCTCCTTGGGGCTTGGATCTTCGTACGGGATTCATTTTCACATTTCATCGAGTTGTATACTCTTAGAATTGTCTTGCGGTTGATCTCCCCAGTTTTCGAGTTTTTTGACTCCGGTTGCTGCAGAACTTGTTCGGGGCATATCTCTCTACTCGGGACTCGATTTTCGACGCTGTTTCTTCTATTGTTCAATTTTTTTTTATCATTTCGGTTCTTTTTTGTTCATGGTGTTTTTGCCGTTTGAGCGTGTCTGCTCGAATTCCACTTTTTCGGGCCGGGCGGGACCCGTTCAGGGCATTTTTTGAGTTTTTTTATAAACAAGGGGTGAGTGGGATATTTCATGTCATCTTCTCCCTCTCTTAGCCAGCAGCCATGGCAGCCCTTTGGGCTGCCACCCTTCTTCCTCCCTTTTGGCCTTCCTTTTTTTGGATTTTTCCGTTAATGCCTTAGGCTTTAATGTCGGCCTTAACGAGGCATTCGATTCCAACCAATTGGAATTTCGTTTTGGCCATTTTTTGAGTTCGGGTTTGAAGTCAAGTTTGGATTTTGGTGTTATGTCCTTAGGGTTTAATGTTCATTTTGTTATTCCTGACAAAACCCCAAAGTATTGTAGGATTCGGATCAGTTCTGCTTCGGTGGAGATTTGAGATTTCATCTCAAAGTGAGGTAGGGGTTGTTGTATGTTTATTTCCTTAGTATTTTAGTGTTTTTGGAGCTTAATATATATTGTTTACATGCTTACTAAACCATAGTCTTGTATATAGATTGTAAATCCTTGAAATGACTTAGGGTTTAGTGTTTTAAAAGCATATTTGGTGTATATATATGTATAGCTTTCCAAATTATAGTATATATATATATATATTGTGTAGCTAAATTCATGATTTAGAGGCATGCTTACCTTATATATATATAGTGTGTAGAGATATCATGTATTTAGTAGCTTAAGGAATTATAGTATATAGGCATTGTATAGCTTAATTGATAATTCAAAGCCTTGGAAGCATGTATATCTTGCCATAGGTAAATTGTTTCATTTTCCAAATTATTTGATTTTAGAGACTTTTCATATTAGGATGATAATCTCTTGAAATGTAGTACGTTTGGTTACCATGTGAGCATATTACTAGACTTATGTAAATTTAGTACTTGTGGCCTCTTAAAATGGTATTCGGACTTAGCATGATATATAATATCATTGTCTTGCAAAGCTTGTTTAAATATATCATGCATAGGTATATAACTTGTTTAGAATATTACCATTGATTACCTTGAAAACTAGTTACTAAATTGTAGCTTGTTTAGTTCTTGTGGCTTATGATGGTAATTTGGCTTAATTGTTGTAAAATATTCATATTTTGTGTATAAATTGCATATCGAGAACTTGACATGTCATATGCCATTTAGACTTGAATTCTAGGACATGATTTGTGTGGACTCAATCTTACTTGTGCATGGAAGATGGTTTTTATGCATTACTTGATTTTGTATAAGTTTAGTCTAACTTATTGATTTTGCATAAGTTTTGAACTTATTGATTTTGGAAGGCTTATAAGGACAATATATATGTGATGAATAGAGTTTGGCTCTAATACGAAGACAAGAGTTTCCTAAGTCATATGAAGTGTGCAATAGGTAGTACTTTGTGGGTCGTAATTGCCTAGAATAACTTATACACGCACGCACTAGGTAGTACCTTGTGGGTCATAATTACCCAGAATAACTTGCTTGGTCTGTGACCAAGTATCATAGTCTTTCCACTATTTGATTTTTGCATTAAATTCTAAGTAGTTAATCATGAATTACTTATAGCTTGTGAATTGGTGCTCGCCTTACATATTTAAATCTTATTTAGTATACTTGAACTTGTGTATTTGTTCGTGTATTTAAATCTCATTTAGCATACTTGAACTTGTATATTTGTTTCGTTCATTTAAACCTCATTTTGTATACTTGAACTTGTATACTTGGTCCGTGTGTGTAAATTTAATTTAGTATACTTATGCCGTGTATACTTGTCTTATGCGTAATTCATTTAGCATAGTATACTTGTACTTGTATACTTGATTTACGAGTTTTTCATATTAATTGTATACTTGTGTATGTATGCTTAGACATTGCAAAACTTGTTTTATTATGGTTTAGTATACTTGAAAGTGTATGCTTGTATGTCGTGCATTGTGTTTCAATATTATTTTATATACTTGAGCATGTGTACTTGTATGTTGCCTTTCATTTCAATTGCTTAAGTAACTTGAGATAATCCTTTAGTTCACCTTGGAACATAGACGTTAGGAGGAATGATCCCTTGTGACTATTTATGTTGAACTTGCATGGCATTTGAAACTTTAGGGTATACACATGCACTTCTCCTTACGAGTAACTTGTTTACTCACCCTAAGTTGTTGGGTTATTTTTTAGGTATGGATACCTTGGTTTGGGATGCACAACATGCCTAAGTCATCTTGTATATTTTGATATGATTTGATATATTTTAACGAGCATGCAAGTGTTAGCATGCATCGTTTTGCCTTTCAAGTTGTAATGCATAGTTAGGTTAAAAATATCATTTTTACCTTAAGACTTGTAATGTGTGCTTAAGCACACTTTTTGACATCCATTTTATGTATATGATATGTGGCAAACAGCCAAACCTTATTTAAAATCACATTGGTTCTGCCCATTGTCAATGTACCCAAAGTTGTACAAAGAGTGTGTAGTGTGGTCAAGTTTAAATTTAGAGATTACCACTACCATTTTTAACTATAAATATAGTTAGGGTGAGTAAGGATCGTCCCAAGGGAAATGGAGTGTATCTAGCTTGGAAATCAACGTTGGATTAGTAGGTCGAGTGATCAAAGATGTTTTGATTGGTTAAAATGTAAACTAAATGGATGCAAAGTAAAGCAATTGAAGTAGAATGAAATGTAAAGAATATAAGAGACGGGTCTTGGGACTTAGAGGTCACTGCCAAACATCATCTTCCTAGACACTCAATGTTTAATGAATGAGAGGGATTGTGTGTTGCAATACAAGTGTGTGTCATTAATTGAATCAACAAGCATGGATGACTAATTAAGTATACATTGTCTAGCCAAATTTGTGAGTAGTACAACATATCAAATTAAGCCATTATTCCTTCCTTTAAGTCCACAATCAAGGCACATCATCAAATTAGAGAAATATACTACTTGCATTCATAAGTATGGAACATCAAACAACAAACATGGATTGTCCACCTATCTAAGAAAATAAGGCAACTACACTACAACTAAGCTAGTGACATGAATATTAAACTAATTAAACTAAGGGTGTGGCACAATCCATCAAGAAATAAGTATGAACCATCAAATAAACTACAAGAGTAACTATTTAAGCACTATACCTTGACCATCACTAGATTCATAGTATCAACACATATAATGCATCAATACCACAAAATCTAGAAATAAACACATGAACATTCATCCTAGTATATATAGACATATGGATAGAATTAAATGATCAATTGAAAGTATTAAGGCACACAAATCATTGTAGAAACAAAATTCATATATATATAAGATGTCATGACAATAATTACAACACAAATCCCCTTTAGTTACAAAGCATCAAAGTTTAGGAGGCATGCTTAGGGCTATCTTTAGCCCCAAGAGAATGGTTTAACCACTCATTGATGTAGTCATCCAACTGTGACGGCCCTAGTTTTTCAAGCTAGTGCGTCTTGTGATGAACCGAAGATTGACCCGATAACGGAGCTGAATGCGGAAGCAAAAATAGAAAATAAGACTCTAAGAAGTCAAAATGATCTTTCATGAGGTCGTGGAACTCAATGAGAACTAATGCGGGAACGAATGATCAGAAAAAGACCGAACAGGCCCCCAAGGGCAAAATGGTCATTTCTAAAAATATAAAATTGGGTGCTACGAGCACACAACTAGAAAGACAGCAAAATTTTTATCAAATTAGACCCAAGAATCACTTGATTCGGAGTCCGGATGAAGAAGATATGAAACTCCAAAGTTTCATAAAAATCACATTTTTGGGTTTGAAATCAATGCAGCAAGGGTACTTTGCAAGGGGTAAAATGGTCTTTTTAGACAAAACAGGATGCAACTGAGCATACCATTAGATAGACTAGGAAAAATTAATGAATCTAGACTTAAGAATCACTTGATTCGGAGTCCGGACGAAGAAGATATGAAATGTCAAAGTTTCATAAAAACCAACTTTTGGGTTTAAAATCAGTACGGCAAGGGTACTTTATAAGGGGTAAAATGGTCTTTTCAGATATAATTTGATGCAACCGTGCATACCGTTATATAGATCAGTAAAAATTAATAAACTTAGACTCAAAAATCACTTGATTTGGAGTCCGGATGATTAAGATATGAAGCCTCAAAGTTTCAAAAAAATATCAACTTTCTGGGTTCAAAAATCTGGGCAGGAATAGTGTTTTGACAGTAAGCACCATTTGAATTTTTTTCTCGAAACTGAGGCTAAAAACGGATCCCTAAACGAGTTTTTCTGGAAAAACACGAAGAAGAAACCCCCCTTAAAATCACGTTTTCTACCCAGCTATATGGAAGGAAACCAAAAAAAAATGTTGTAAAGTCCCTAAAATGCCCCTTGAACAGCATAGGTCAAGAGGGTCCAAAAAAACTGCTGAAGCTAAAAGGAAGTTTTGCTGTCCAGAACTGAGAGCAGAAACGGGCATGAAGATGACATTTTTTGGAAAAACACAAAAAAGAAACCCCTCCCGAAATCGAATTTTCTACATGACTCGCTAGAGAATTAAAAAAAAACTCAATGTAGAATGCCCAAAATGCCCCTAGTTCAGTAAAGGGTCAAAAACTCAGAAAATGCAACTTTGCACCAAGTATGCATTTGGCCCTAAATGCATTTCTAGGTTGAAAAGAATGTGCACGCAAGTGTAATAAATGATTCTAAGTGCACGGGAATGGTCCGCGGCTCCCGAGAAGCCCCGACTCAAAATTTGACCCCCTGACGGCCAAAAATGAGAAAAATAGACTTGAAATGGGAAATTTGAAATCCAAAAATATAAAATGGAGTCAAATTACCATTTGGCCCTTGGCCACAGTTCAAACATGATCAATAAGACCCTATGGAAGAATAAAAATGAAATTCCCACACCCGATGCAAACATGGTGAGCCAATGACTTAGCATTTTTCAATATTTTCATAATATTTCATGAAGTTAAAAGTTACATAAGGTACAAATTAGATGTCATTGGCCTATGACCTCATCTCATACATGTCAAATACATTGTAAAGAGTGTAATTATGTACACATTACATAAATAGAATCAAATTTACACATTTTGACATGTAAAGCTATAAATGGCATTTCAAGCCAACATTTACAAGAAATAAGAACTTCAAGTCTACAAATCATCCAAGCATGATGTGAATCCCGAATCTTGATCTCGGTACCTGAAAAATGTCCCCACTACATGGGTGAGTAACATAAGGCTACTCGTAGGAGATGAGCATGCATCGACCTAACGTTTTACAATTATATCACCTTAAGGTAAAACATGTCAAAGGGCTCATGCCACCTAACGTCTATTTCAAAATGAGACTCGGGGATCATCCTAAGCTACTCATGCAATTTAAAGTGAACAACGGCACACAAGGATACATGCTTAAGTATACTAAGCATTGTTAAAACATGTTACACAACATACAAGCATACATTTCCAAGTATACTAAACCATATTAAGACAAGTCATGCAATGTCTAAGCATATGTACACAAGTATACATTTTTATATGGAAATCTCGTAAATCAAGTATACGAACACAAGTATATTAAGCTAAAAGAGATACGCCTAAAACAAGTATATACTGCACAAGCATACTAAATGAAATTTAAACTCACGAAGCAAGTATACAAGTTCAAGTATACTAAATAGGATTCAAATATCCAAAGCAAATATCAATTCTCAAGCTACAAGTAATCCATGATTAACAACTTGAAATTGAATGCGAAATCAAATAGTGGAAAGACTAGGATCCTTGGCTATAGACCAATCGAGTTATTCCAGGTTACTAGCCCGCAAGGTACTACCTAGTGTGCACGTGTATAAGTTATTTCGGGTAATTACGACCCACAAGGTACTACATATTGCGCACTTCATATGACTTAGGAGACTCACGAATCCGTACTAGGGCCAAACCCTAGCCATCACATGAGTATGATCCTTACAAGCCTCAAAAAATAATAACTTCAAAACTTATACAAAATTAATAAGTTAAACCAAACTTATACATCTCAAATAATGTCTAGAAATCAATTTATATGCACAAGAAAGGTTGAATTCAGATAAACCATGTCCTATAGTTCAAGTCTAAATAGCATATGACATGTCATGTTTTCAATATGCAATTTACATATAAAGCAAGAATATTTTAGAACAATTGAGTCACATTACTATCCTAAGCCACAAGTACTAAATAAACTTCAATTTAGTAACAAACTTTCAAGGTAAACAATTGTAGTATTCTAACAAGCTATATACTTACACAAGATATATTTAAACAAGCTTTACAAGTCAATGATATTCCATATCATGCTAAGTCCAATTACCATTTTAAGAGGCCCCAAGTACTAATTCTACATCCAATTAGTAATATGCTCACAAGGTAATTAATTTCACTACATTAAAGGGGATTTTCAACCTAACATGAAAAGTCTCTAGATTTCATATTAATCCCAAATAAACTTAAATTAATATATGTTAAGGGACATAGCATAGCCTTCACATATATTATACCCAAAATCAATTTAAGTGACTACAACACTTAAAAATAAAATTAATTAAGCTAATTAATTAATTTTTTTCTAGATTTTCAAACATATCTATATGTCCTCAATTTAATATATGTTAAAGAACTCACCAAGGCCTACTTTAATATTACATTACAAGTTGATTCCATGCTTGATACAACTAGGTGAATTAAACTTTCACAAAAGATAAATATTAAATAAAATTTGCAATTCTTATTCAAATAACCCTAATTTAATATATATCAACCACCATACCAAGGCCTAAATTTCTAGCATCCCACAATTTAATTCTAAGTTGCCTAGCATCATAAGAATTAAATCTTAAACAAAGAAAATAATTAAATTAAATTCTATAACTTGAATAAGGCATGCTCACAAGTTGTATATGCTCGTATAATAATCAATACAACATTAATATAACCCTAAAATATCCCCTAACTTAATTTGAGATGAAAATCTCAAAAGCCCACCGAAAAAAAATGCTCCGAATCCGACGAATACCGAAGGGTTTTGTTGGGGACAACATGATCTACATGAACCTACAAGAAGCCCCATCAAAATCACAACTTGACTTCAAACCCGAACTCAAAATTTGGCCAAAAACGGGTTCTAATAAGGGAGAAAGATGCGCGTGGTCAAGACAAACATAAAACGCGAAGGCACTTCGACTTTTTAACAAAGGGAAGAAGGTTCAAATGAAAGAAGAAGGGTGGCAGCCCCCTTGGGCTGCCATAGCAGGTTTTGGTCGTGCATGGAGAGGGGAGAAGATGAATTTTGAATTTTAAGTCCCCCTATTTATAGAAAATCTCAAAAGTGCCCCGAACGGGTCCCGCTGGGTCCAGAAAAGTGAAATTTGAGCAAACGCTCTCAAACGGCAAAACTTTGTGAATGAAAAAGATTCAAAATGAGAAAATATGAACAATGGAAGAAATAGCGTTGGAAACCGAGTCCGGAGCAGAAAGTTATGCCCTGAACAAGTTCGGTGGCAACTAGAGTCAGAAACTTTAAAACTAGAGAAAAACGACCAGAACGGAATTCTATGAGTACACGACTCAACAAAAAGTGAAAATGAATCCCGTACGAGGATCCAGGCTTAAAACGAGGCATTTTTGTAATAACTTTCATTAATTGCACAATGGCCCCTCCAAAAAGTAAAAACTGCACTAATGACCCAAAATGAAAATATCTTCCGAAAATATTTTCTTAAAAACCCCTGAAATAAAATATCTTCAAAAGATATTTATGAAAAACACCCCAAGAAAAGAAAATAATTTCAAAGAACTTTGCATCCATGCCCCTATGGACACCGGGAGCAACCAGAGTACTTTCTTGCAAAAGTAAAGATACGTATTTCGTGGAAACCACTTAGAATGAAGATATGTTAAGTCAAAAACCAACTCCGAACACAAAGAGTGAGGTTACGCCAATAAAGTGACAAACGGGGAAAAGAAAAAATAGGGAAAAGGACGAAATAGGGAAAAGGACGAAAAGTGAATAATGTCGAAAAATGAAAAATGTGGAAATGACTCGGTCCTCAAAGGAAGTTGTCAATCCAAAGGAAAGAATCTCAGAAACCATTTCTGAGCACTCGAGACGACACTAAGCGACAAGAAACTGAACTCAGAAAGGAAATTTCAACGAAAAAATTTATCCGTGAAATTCTGAGGAAAAAGAAAAGGAAGGAAATGACCGGGTCATTACACAAACCCTCAAGGGCTATTTCCATGGTGGAATCCTTGATGGAAACCCTAGATGAGTGGACGAACTCTCCCAAATGGTGTGTATCTCTCTCTTGATCTCTAGACTCCTCCTACCTCCCTATTGCATATGGTTCCTTTCTAAAGTCTTTATGATGTAAAAATGGCCAAGATCCTTATATAGGTAGCTCAAATGTCATACCCAATGGTCAGACCTCGTGCATTAGGACCTCCAAATAATTACACCACGAGCACACCTTTTAATTGGATGGAACTCTGTTTTTCTCGCACTTAAGGAGGTTCGATCAATCACCAGGTTGGTTCGATCGATTGAACTATGGCGGCGCCTTTTTAGAATAATGGCAAAGCCGAGATATTTTCGGCATATTTTGAGAAAAAGACAAAAGTGGTAGGTGGGGATAAGATTAAAAATGTCCGATCGATTGAAGGAATGTTGGATCGATCGAAGAGGGAAATTTCCCGAGGATAAGGACAAAAGGCTCGATCCATCTCGGCATGGTTGGAACGATCACTGTGTAATAGATCGGAGCTTGGTTCGATCGATCGAAGAAGGCTGTTTTCCACCACTTTGCTTCCACTTTGCTCATTTCTTCCACTAAGCTTGAGATTGCATCTTTTATGCTCTAATTCAGCTAAATTGACTTATTTTGGGGATAAGTGCCTGAAAAGGGAAATAACATGAAATCTTACTAAAACGAAAAAATAAGATAGAATAAGGTCCTAGAATACTCAAGCTTAAGGGGTTTAAATGCGCACTTTTCAGCACTTATCACACCCCCAAACTTAAATATTGCTAGTCCCTAGCAATGAACTATAAAGGAAATAAAGAAATAAATAACTATACAACTATGAACTAAAAAGCAATAAATGGATAACACCACTTTCGTAGGGAACACGATTGCATTTAGCACATGCAACAAGCCTTTTAAACCCCTAGGTTACCCTTAGTGGACGAGTGAAGTCTCGTGAGAGTTTCCAGAAATGATACCCATAAACATTAAGATCTTTCTCACTAGAGAGACACCAATATTCCAAACAAGTATTGGATGAAAACTACCTCAAGTATGCAAATTTTCAATTATTTCCAAGCAATCTCCCAAAATCTTAACATCAAGCAAACAAATATGGTCCTCCACAAATCAAGAAAATGATCATGCAAATCAAAACAACTCTACAATCCTTTTTAAGTGAATCGGCATCAAATATGTTGCTATCTAAGCCAACTAAAGAAATGATCACATCTTTACCCTCAAACTAGCACACAAATATAGTACCGATCATCAAGATAAAGAGTGGACCTTTTATTAAAGCTTTATTGATCTAGGTGTGTTTAATCTTTTAACTCGATTTTTATTTTTATTTTTTTATTATTATTTTTTTCTATCTCTAAGGATCAAGAAGAAAGCATAGTACAATGTGTTGATCTATTAAGCTTTCTAGCGATCCATGAGATCGACCGTTAGGTCAATGACTCCCAAATCGGACAACTTTAGGGCATTAGGTATTTAACTGTGACGACCCCGGTTTTTAGGCCAGCGTGTCCTGTGATGAACCGAAGATTGACCTGATAACGGATCCGATATGCGGAAGCGAAAACAGAAAATAAGACTCTAAGAAGTCAAAGTGACCTTCCATGAGGTCGTGGAACTCAATAAGAACTGATGCGGAAGCAAAAGATAGAAAATATAACAAATAAGCCCCCAGGGGTAAAATAGTCATTTCTAAAAACTGTAGATTCGGGTGTCACCGAGCACACCGCTGGATGGACAACGAAAAACTAATCAAGATGGACTCAAGAATCGCATGATTCAGAATCCGGACGAAGGAGAAACGGCATGACGACGAAAAACGGACATTTCAAGCTTTAAAGGAAAACTGGTAATTATCCAGAATTATCCGGGTGTAACCGAGCATACCGTTGGATAGACGACGAAAAATTAATTAAGTTCAAAAAAAAAAAAATTCACTTGAATCGGAGTCCGGACGAAGGAGAAAAGCCCAAAAGAAGAATTGACATTGCGGCGGCTCGACAAGGGGCCATGACAGCCCCATGCGCACTCCCATGCACGCCGCACGTGTGCTAGGTGTACCATGGCTGGCAGCAACCCATAAAGCTACCGTGTGGTTTTTTTTTTCAAAAAAATTCCAGAACAGAGGCTGAATTTGGAGGCCTAGATGAATTTTTTTTGCAAAAACATAAAGAAGAAATCCCCCTCAAAATTGAGTTTTCTACGTGACTCACGAGAGAATTAAAAAAAAACTCACTGCAAAATGGCCAAAATGCCCTCCCAAGAAATCTGGTCAAAAGAGCTAAAAAAAGCTGCTAAAATGAAATTGGAAGCTGAAACTTCACGAGGGATTTCCGGTACCAAGACGATGTTTTCTAAAAAAACATGAAGAAGAAACCCCCCTAAAATCACGTTTTCTAAGTGACCATGTTGAAAGAAGAAAATAAAATTGATGTGAAAAGTCTATAATGCCCCTAGAACAAATTATGTAACAAAATTAAAAAATGTTCTATAGGAGGCTCAAATTAGAAAGGAAAGGGTTTTTCCCGAAAATGATCATGCACGCAGATGTAAATGGTGATTTTGAGCGCGCGGGAATGGTCCGCGGCTCCCGGAAATGGCCGAGTCAAAATCCGACTCCCCAACGGCCAAAAAGGCAAAAATGAACTTGAAATTGAAAATATGGAAACCAAAATTGACATATGATTTCAAATTACCGTTTGGCCCTTGGCCACACTTCAAACATGATTAATGAGACCCTATGAAAGAATAAAAATGAAATTCCCACGCCCAATGCAAAAGTTATGACACAATGTCTAAGCATTTTTCAACATTTTCATATTAAGCCTTGAAAACGAAAGTGCATAGAAAGCAAGATACATGTCATTGGCTTCCGGCCTCATCTCATACATGTCAAATGCATTGTAAAGAGTGTACTTATGTACACATTACAAAAATAGAATCAAATTTTTACATTTTGACATATAAAGCTATAAATGGCATTTCAAGCCAACATTTACAAGAAATGGGAACTTCAAGTCTACAAATCATCCAAGTATGATGTGAATCTCGAATCTTGATCCCGGTACCTAAAAAATGTCCCCACTACGTGGGTGAGTAACATAAAGCTACTCATAGGAGATGAACATGCATCGACCTAGCATTTTGCAATTCTATCACCTTAAGGTGAAACATGTTAGAGGGGCTCATGCCACCTAACGTCTATGTCAAAGTGAGACTCAGGGATCATCCTAAGCTACTCATGCAATTGAAATGAACTATGGCATACAAGTATACATACTCAAGTATACTAAACCTTATTAAAACATGATACACGACATTCAAGTACACATGCTCACAAGTATACTAAATCATGTTAAACGGGATAAGCAATATCTAGCATACTGATAAGCGCCGAATATTATATATTCAAGCGCCCTAAATTGCATTAGTAAAGTCCGTTGTATGTTAATTTATGTATATTATCTTCATTTCTATGTTTTTATGCATTTTCAGGTTCATTGGCCAAAATGGAACAAGAATAAGGCCTTGTGGAATCTTGAGCAACAAAAGGTGCCAATGCTGAATTCTGGCAGCAGTAGAACCTGGACTTTGCTTGCCATTTTGACCTTCCAAACTCGAGAACTGGACTTCTCTCATAACATGAAAGATTTAGAGCTCTGAATTATCTTTCTAAATCTTCAAACGGTTTGTCATTCGGAGCTCGGAGCAGAGAGTTATGGCCTTGTTACCAGAGGTGCGCAGAACTGCCTAGCAGCAATGAAATTCTGCCTTGATCTTCATTTTCGACCAATCATCCTTGAGAATTGGATCTCCACTAAAACATAAAATATTTATAGATATGAATTAGCTTTCTAAATCTTCAAACGGTTCATCATTCGGAGTTCGGAACGCAAAGTTATGGCTGTTTAACCAAAGTAGGTCTAGGCGGAGCAAGTGAAGCATGGGCATTTTTACACTAAATTCGAGTGCTCGAGGCCTTGCTTAGAGTGCTCGAATTTTGGGCAGAATGCCCTTCGGAAATGGCTCATTTCAGCCCACTTGCACCTTGGTTTCTTCATTTTGCTTTCCTCTTTAATGAAGTGGTTGGAAATGTTGGTTGGTGGCCTTTTGGTGGTAGATAAGAGGGATATGAGCCACACAATAGGGGAGAGCTTCATTCTACAAGATTAGAGGAGAGAGAAGAGAGCAAAGGAAGGAGTTCTTGAAGCTTCAAGGAGGAAGCTCGAAAATGGAGGGGAAAGCCTTGCTTCTTCCTTCATCTAGGCTCACTCATGGGTAACTAAACCTCATCTAGGGAGGTGATGAAGCCTCCCTTTTTGCTTATGTTCTAGATTAGGATCTATTTTGGGGATTAAGATGTATCATTTTTGGTCTTTTCATAATCTAGAGCATATTACTTCTTGTAATGAATTCTAATGTTTATAAATGATTGTTGTAAGTGATTTATCTTGTCTTAGATGGTTTCTTGTAGTAATCATAATGCTTGCTTCTTCATGGTGACAATGGAGATAGGATTATGAATAATTTTCAAGGCATGTTGATAGAGAAAATGGATAGTCCATTGCTTAGGAACTTCCTTTGATGGGTTATGCTAGTTTCCTACCTCATGTGCTTTATCATTTTATTACAAACTTGATAGTTCTTGCTTGAGTGAGTATGTTGAAGGCTACACTTTAGTTTAGGTAGCTCAAATGTATTAATTTTTGAGGGATTATTCTTGTTTAATGATTTAATGAACTTCTCTAAGGGTATATGGTAATCTAGTGTTGCTATATATTCCGTGACCATTTTATACATTGTACTTCCCCAATTTAGCCTTAATCTAGCATGTACTTAGGGTGTAGTGTGGATTCATCTCCCTAGTCTTTTCTACTTGTATCTCACTCCTTTAATTTCCTTGCAATTTATTGTTTTATGCACTTCAATTACTAGCTTAGTGACAAACCAATCAAACAAACCCTTATTACCCCTTATCATTCTAAGAACAATTCTAGACTCTTAGGTTGCCTTAGACTAGCGCAGTCCCAGTGGTTCGACTTACCCGACCAATAGCCCTATTTTACAATGATTCGTGCTATTGCGAAGGTTGATGTTAATTGACCAACCGATCACATACATACACAAGTATAAGATATATGTATAGAGTACTCATAAATCAAGTATACAAACACAAGTATACTAAGCTAAACACATACGGACAAGACAAGTATACATGGCATAAGTATACAAAAATGAAATCCACACACACAAGACAAGCATACTAAGCGTAAATACACTAGATAGAGTTTAGATACACTAATAAGGATACAAGTTCAAGTATACAGTTTCAAGTATACTAAATGAGATCAAAATACATAGGCAAGCACCAATTCTCAAGGTACAAGTAATCCATGATTAACAACTTGAAATTGAATGCGAAATTAAAGTAGAAAGACTAGGACATGTGGTTACTAGATCAAGCAAGTGTTTCCGGGTAATTACGACCCACAAGGCACTATTTAGTGCGCACATGCATAAGTTATTCCGGGCAATTACGACCCACAAGGTACTACCTAGTGCGCACTTATGACTTAGAAGACTCTTGTCTCTGCACTAGAGCCAAACCCTAGCCATCACGTGAAATATGTCCTTACAAGCTTTCCAAAATCAATAAGTCCAAAACTTATACAAAAATCAATAAGTTAGACCAAACTTATACCAAATCCACTAATGAATAAAACCATCTTTCATACACAAATAAGGTTGAATCCACACAAACCATGTCCTATAATTCAAGTCTAGATAGCATATGACATGTCAAGCCTCCAATATGTAATTTATACACCAAAACAAGAATATTTTACAATAATTGAACCACATTACCACACTAAGCCACAAGTACTAAATAAGTCCCAATTTAGTAACTAGCTTCCAAGGTAAATAATTGTAATATTCTAACAAGCTATACACTTACACAAGATATATATAAACAAGTTATGCAAGTCAATGATATTCTATATCATGCTAAGTCCAATTACCATTTCAAGAGGTCTCAAGTACTAATTCTACATCAAATTAGTAACATGCTCACAAGGTGATTAAATAGACTACATTTCAAGGGATTATTAACCTATTACCTCCAATATCAATTTAAGTGACCAACACACTTAAAATAAAATTAATTAAGCTCATTAATTAATTTTTCTTTAGATTTTCAAACATATCCAAATGTCCTCAATTTAATATATATTAAAGAACTGACCAAGGCCTACTTTAATATCACATTATAAGTTGGTTTCATGCTTGATACAACTATGTGAATTAATCTTTCACAAAAGATAAATATTAAATAAGTTTTGCAATTCTTACTCAAATGCTCCAAATTTAATATATGTTACACAACTCACCAAGGCCTAATTTTCTAGCATGCCACAATTTAATTCTAAACTATATATCATCATTAGAATTAAATCCTAAACAAAGAAAATAAATAAATTAAATTCTAGAAACTTGAACAAGGCATGCTCACAAGTTGTATATGCTTATAAAACAATCAATACAACAATAATATAAACCTAAGACATCCCCTACCTCAATTTGAGATAAAAATCTCAAAAGCCCACCGAAAAAAAAGTGCTCTGAATCCGACGATACCGAAGGGTTTTGTAGGGGACAACACGATCTACATGAACCCACAAGAAGCCCCATCAAAATCACAACTTGATTTCAAACCCAAACTCAAAATTTGGCCAAAAACGGGTTCTAATAAGGGTGAAAGAAGCACGTAGTCAACACGAACACAAAATGCAAAGGCCCTACTATGTTCTGACAAAGAATGAAGTTCAAATGAGGAGAGAGAAGGTGGCTGCCTCCCTTGGGCTGCCATGGAAGTTTTAGGTCGTGCAAGAGAGTGGGGAAGATGAAAAAATAAAATATGTCATCCCCCTTTTATAGAAATCTCAAAAAGTGCCCCGAACGGGCCCCACCAAGTCCGGAAAAGTGAAATTTGGGCAGACGCGCTCAAATGATGAAACTCTATGAACAAAAAAGATTTAAAATGAGAAAATAAGAATAAAAAAAGAAACGGCGTTAAAAACTGAGTCCCGAGCAGAAAGTTATATCCTAAACAAGTTTGGCGCAAACTAGGGCCAAAAACCCTGAAACTGGAAAACATCGACCAGAAGGGACTTCTAAGAGTTTACGACTCGATGAAAAGTGAAAATGAATCCTGTACAAGGATCCAGGCTCAAAACAAGATAATTTGCAACAACTTTCATTAATTGCACAATGGCCCCTACAAAATGGTTAACTGCAAAATTGCCCCAGAATGAAAATATCTTCCAAAAGATATTTTCTTGGATACCCCTGAAATTAAATATCTTCAAAAGATATTTACGAAAAATACCCCAAAAAAAGAAATTAATTTCAAAGAATTATGCATCCATGCCCCTATGGACACCGGGAACAACTAGAGTACTTTCTTGCAAAAGTAAAGATACGTATTTCGTGGAAACCACTCACGATAAAGATACGTGAAGTCAAAAACCAACTCTGAGCACAAGAAGTGAGGTTTTGCCAACAAAGTGACAAAGTGACAAACGGGGAAAAGACGAAATAAGGAAAAGGACGAAATAGGAATAAGGACAAAAAGTGAATAGTGTCAAAAAACGAAAATTGTGGAAATGACTTGGTCCTCAAAGGAAGTTATCAATCCAAAGGAAAGAGTCTCAGAAACCATTTTCGAGCACTCGAGACGATACTAAGCGACGAGAAACCGAACTTAGAAAAGGAATTTCAACGAAAAAAATTTATCCGTAAAATTTTAAGGAAAAAGGAAAGGAAGGAAATGACCAGGTCATTACAATACCCCTAAGGACTTACAAGCTCAAATCAACTAGGCTACAAATCAAAACAACCTCCATCTAATCATTTCCCACTTCTCACCTTTTGGGAAAAGTCCTCACTTTTTTATTTGTGGTGTGTCGCCGTACCAACGCTTAAAGATGTGTAAAAGATAATTGATGTGCAATATAGCTAAGTTTTACATTTATAAATGCCAATACTACAATTAACTAAAAATATAGTAAGGGTGAGTAGGGATTGTCCCAAGGGATTGAAGGGCTACTAGTAATGGAACAATGCTTAGGTTTAGTAGGTCGAGTGATCAAAGGTAGGTTGTTTGGTTGATTAAGCTACAATTAAGATTAAACAAGATCAATATAAAACAAGTAATTAAAGGATTGATAAAACAAGAGAGAGAGATCTTGGGACTTAGAGATCACCACTAAGCATCACCTTTCTATACACTCAATTCACAATTAATGAGGGGGAAAACATATATTGTAACAATAGTGAGTGTGTGTGGTTGTTTTTACAAGCATGGATGACCAATTAAGTATATATTGTCTAAATAATACAATGAATAACATAATACATCAAACTAAGTCATTAATCATTCTTTAAGCTCACAATCCAAACACATCACATAATTGGAGAAACATACTACTTGCATTCATAAGTATGGAACATCAAACAACAAGCATGGATTGTTCTCCCATTTAACAACTAAGGTAGCTACACTACATCTAAGCTAATGACATGGAAATTAAACTAATTAGACTAAGGGAGAGGCACAATCCATCAAGAAATGAGTATGAACCATCAAATAAATCACAAGAGCATTCTATTAAGCACTATGTCTTGACAATCTCTAGATCTGTAGCATTAACACATATAGACATGCATCAACAACATAAGAGATAGAGATAAACACATGAACATCTATCCTAGCATACATAGACATATGGATAGAATGAAATGATCAATTGGAATAATTAAACCACACAAATTATTGAATAAACAAGATCTATGTATATAAATATGTCAAAACTTGTATTACAATAGAAATTCCCTCAAAAATACATAAATCAAGGTAAAGAAAGCGTGCTTAGGGCTAACTCTAGCCCCAAGAGGATGTCTAGCCACTCATGAATGGTGTCCTCCAACTCTCAAGGGCTATCTCTATGGTATAAGTGCTCTTCTTCTTGGGGAAGATTGAAAACCTCTCAAGAATGTCTCTAACCTCCTCTTCTCTTTTCTTCCTCTCTAAGAATTGTATCTAAGACTCTCAAAAACTATTTATCTAAGCATATGTGTAAAAGTGGCTCATATTACTTATATAGGTAGCTCAAATGTCACACCCAATGGTCTAGGCTCGTACACAAGGGCTCCTCCAATGATTGCACAATGAGACAACTTTTAATGAGCTGGAGATATATTTTTTTCGGATTTAAGAGGGTTTAATCGATCGAACCTGTGCTGTGATCGATCGAACATGGTTGAGATCTATCAAACTTTGGCTAGATCGATTCGCCCATGGTGGCGCCTTTTTGGATAAGGACAGATTTGAGATATTTTGGGGAATGAGACAAAAGTGGTAGGTAGGGTGGTACAACAGGATAAGATAGAATCTTTTCGATCGATCTGAGAATTATTGAATCAATCAAACTTTGTGGGATCTTTGGATAAGGACAAAAAAGCTTGGATCCATCTTGGAGAGTCTAGATCGATGAACTTTCGATTGATCGAAGTGTCCTTGAGATCGATCGAACCTGCTGAATTTCCACACTTTACTTCAATCTGCTTTCACTTTGCTCCTTTCTTCCATCCAGCTTGAGTTAGTTTCTTTTAAGCTTTTATTTGGCTGAATTAGCTTATTTTGGGGATAAGCACCTAAAAAAGGGCAATAACATGAAATTAGTCTAAAACGGAAAAGTAAGATAGATAAAGGTCCTAGAATACCTAAGCTTAAGGGGTTTAAATACGCACTTTTCAGCGCTCATCACACCCCCAAACTTAAATATTGCTAGTCCCTAGTAATGAACTATAAAGTAAAGGAATGAAATGAACAACTACAAAGTATCGAATGCTGTAGAGATCGATCATCCTTGGCGGCACCTTTTTGGATAAAGACAAATCTCTGAGATATTTTGAGATATTTTGGTAAGGAGACAAAAGTGGTAGGCGTGAATAAGATCGAATATTTTCGATCGATCGAAGAAATGTTGGATCGATCGAACTTGGTGGATTCTTTTGGATAAGGACAAAGGCTTGGATCCATCTTGAAGTGTCCAGATCGATGTTGCTTCGATTGATCGAAGTGATGTTGAGATCGATCGAACTTGCTGATTTCTACAGTTTGCTTCATTCTGCTTCCACTTTGCTCCTTTCTTCCATCTAGCTTGAGTTAGCTTCTTTAATGCTCTTATTTGGCTGAATTAACTTATTTTTGGGATAATCACCTGAAAAGGGTAATAACATGAAATTGGTCTAAGACGGGAAAATAAGATAAATAAAGGTCCTAGAATACCTAAGCTTAAGGGGTTTAATTGCGCACTTTTCAGCGCTCATCACACCCCTAAACTTAAATATTGCTAGTCCCTAGCAATGAACTATAAAGTAAAGGAATAAAATGAACGACTATACAACTATGAACTAAAAAGCAATAAATGGATAATGCCACTTTCGTAGGGAACACGATTGCATTTAGCACATGCAATAAGCCTTTTAAACCCTTAGGTTACCCCTAGTGGACGAGTGAAGTCTCGCGAGGGTTTCCAGAAATGATACCCACAAACATTAAGCTCATTCTCACAAAAGAGGCACCAATATTGCAAACAAGTATTGGAAGAAAACTACCTCAAGTATGCAATTTTTCAACCATTTCCAAGCAATCTCCCAAAATTTCAACGTCAAGCAAGCAAGTATGGTCCTTCACACATCAAGAAAATGATCATGCAAATCAAAGCAACACTAGAATCCTTTTTGAGTGGACCGACATCAAATATGTTGCTATCTGAGCCAACTAAAGAAATGATCCCATCCTTAACCTCAAGTTAGCACACAAATCTAGTACCGATCATCAAGACAAAGAGTGAACCTTTTATTAAAGCTTTATTGATCTAGGTGCGCTTATTCTTTTCACTCGATTTTTTTATTTTTTCATTATTTATTTATTTATTTTTTCTTAATCCTAAGGATCAAAGATGGAAGCATAGTGCAATGTGTTGATCTATTAAGTTTTCTAGCGATCCATGAGGTCGAGCATTAGGTCAATGACTCCCAAACCAGACGGCTTTAGGGCACTAGGTGTTCAAACACCCTTAAGGACTTACAAGCTCAAATCAACTAGACTACAAATCAAAACAACCTCTATCTAATCATTTCCCACTTCTCACCTTTTGGGAGAAGTCCTCACTTTTTTTTTTTTTTTTTTTTTTTTTTTCAAGTTCAATTATTAACCTAGAGTTTGTACCCTCCATATTTCGGTGCGAGAAATTCAGTGCTTGATGAGGTTAGAATCCCAGTTACTCAATGAAAAGGGATTGTTATCCATTTTTATCAAAATGAAAGCTTTCAATGCATTAGTAGCTCAATTGGGATATAACCAATTCAATAATCAACAAAGCATGTACTCCACAAATGAATGTTAGTGTGCGCCTGTGCTAGTGTAGAATCCTAGAGTGAATCTCAAAACAATCACAAAATCAGGATGATGTGGACCACAAATGCAAGCAAAATATCAATTTTTTGAAAAATTTACTCCTAAATGGCATCCACAAGGCATACAAGGAGTATTGGACTCTCAAGTCAAGCAATTTTTAAGCAATATAGTCCTCAAAAGATCAAAATCATCGCTAATTATGGACCAATCATAGACAATCCCTCAAATACACAAGTTATGCTTAATATTTTGAATTGAAAGCAAATACTGCAATTAACACCATTATCCCCCCCCCCCAAACTTAAATGGCACAATGTCCTCAATATGCAAAGAGAACAAAGGAAAGAGTATACTAGTGTAGCTATAGCAAAGAATGGTCGGGACACAAGTATCCAAAGTGGGTGGTATAACCCCCCCAAACTTGGGATTAACTGTGGTCCTGAAAAGATGGCACTGGATAAAAGCTCATTAGATAACAAAGAGGAATAATAATAGTGCACAGTGGACATGCAGGTGTAAATGGGATAAGAAATTGAAGTAAAGAGAGAGAGAGGAAAAATGGTGGTCCTAAAACTTTGGGCAGCACTCTCTCTCACTGAAGTCACTGGGATGCACCTGATGGAGTCAATCAAATACAGATATATCAATACAAGGTATAACATCCAAAAAATAGCATAATATAACATGTATAACAAAAGGTAGAAATAATGTAAAAATAATGTACATCAGAATGTCTGGGCCAACAGACTGGCTGTAAGAATATCACAACAGTAGCAAAAATAGCAAATATCACAGATATATAAAGCAGGTAATAGAGAGAGATGAAGATCATGCTGAGGAGGTAGGACGGGCAGGGCGCTCTCTGCGGATATCTCGGGATATGTCTCATAGCGCAGCCATGACATCCGTATGCAGGGAAGAAATGTCAGCTTGGGTGGAGACAGTGTCTGCGCGGATAGAGACTACGGCATCCTCCAAAGCCTGGAGACGCTCTCCAAAGCCAAGTGTCTGTACTGGAGCCTCAGGTATGACTGGATTAGGAAACTGTGGTTTATCCAGAGCGTGCTCCGGAGAATGAACTGGCGACCCTGCTGGAGAATGATGCTGCAGACCCTCTGCAGGGTACTGCTCCAAGTCTATATCCATATGGACTGCAGCCGGATCGACTGCTGGATTGTCCGCTACTGGTGCGGCTGCTACTGCTACTGCCATCTCTGCCTCCTCTGCTGCTATCACTACGTCCTCTAGAAGACTCTTAATAGGAGTACTGTAGCTCTTATTCTAGTCCTTCTTGCCAAAATGGCAAGCTCCTATCTCTGAGCGCTCATCAGGATGAAATGGATAGCTTTGATCCTGGAGGATCTGAGTGATAAGATTACCAAATGGAAGATACTTAGCCCGCTTGGGCTTAGCCTTGCTGATATAGTCAGCATAGAGCTTCATCATCACAGTCCAGTAGAGGGCTGGAATAGAAACCTAGCACCCTATGAAGAGAGCATACAAAGCTGTCAAATAATCGCCACGCCTCTGGATCTTGTGGCCGGCCATGAACACATTTTGGTACAGGACCGAATCAAAGAACCACAGGTCATCGGGCAGATAGGTGCGAGTAGCAAATGTGTCACCCTCACTGTAATGGCCTGTAAGTGCCTCGGCTATAAATGTATAAGAAAGCCTCCTCTCCAAAATAGGATTATTGAGCTCAAGCTCAGGAGGGCAGGCATGCGGGCATCGGGAGGATCGGACCAGAGTCTCCACTGTAATGTGGATAGGATAGCCATCCACTGTAGTACGCAGCTTCGCCAGATTACTTGGGGCAGGTCGGAGGTTCTGGAAGAACATCCGAACAAGCCTTAGGTAAACTGGGTAAGTGACCGGGGCTAGAATGGCTGAAATGCCCCTGCGGTCAATGTCCTCGTAGGCTGCCCGGGTTAGGATATACCGGGAGAAGAAAGAAATGTCAAAAATTGACTCATGTACCACCTGAAGGCATGAGTATCTCGGCAGTGGTCTATCTAAGGCCTGGTCTGGCTGTGCAGGAGGCGGAAATGAAGAAGGTGATGGTGTATGCTCAGCCTTATCATGAGATGATGAAGATGCAGAAGCAGAAGACTGTAGTCTGCTGTCTGATGGGGACTAAGCTGGATCAGCCTCTGTATAATCCTCTAGCTGCTCAGGCTGCTCAGGATTCGAGACCTGAGATGGTACTGCCTGATGCTTGGGCTGCTCCCGAACATGAGAGGGCTCACCTGGTCCCTCTAATCTGGGCCTGACTCGGCGATGATAATGTCTACGGGCAATAGTCTTGACCCTAACCATGGCCTGCAAAACAGAAAGAAAAACACTTGCAATATGAGTTAGTATTGGCATTAAGATTTGAAACACAGTATATAGAAACATGTATGTCAAATAAGATAAACAACACAAGACATGAATCTACGTAAGTGATGATGGGGCTAAATAAACAGTGACAGTAAGTGAAACATGCTAAACAATATAAGTATGGAATGCATCCAATGTGGAAAACACAGGCATTGGGCATGTGTGAGATAGCATGGAATCACATAAAAGAGTGTGTGAAGTGTGGGATGCAAATCTATAAAGTTTGATCGATCACAAAAATGTGAGATCCATCTCTATGAGATCGATCTGAGAAAATTTCGATCGATCTTTGAATGATCGATCTGAGAAAAGTTCGATCGATCGAACTGGGATGGGAAATTCAAAAAGTCACAGATCTGTGACGTGGAAGGCACGGGGGCACCCAAGCAAACTTGTGGGGCCCTCTCACACATCAACAACACAATATGGGTCACTTGTTTGGCCCGTGACACTCAAAAATTGAATTAAAAATGAAATATATATACAAAACTATATACACATATATACATGTATATACGCAATCATGGAAACTTCAAATATGGCAAGATTCAAACATAGCAACCCTAGATCTAATATGACAAGCATCACAAATGGGTAGATTGACAAGCATCTCAAAATCAAGGGGAAAGCTCGGAACTTACCAAATCCGAGAGAGAGGAGTGGTGCGAAGGAGAGAGATGAGTTCTGAGATGAAGGAGAGAGATTCGAGCCTCGAGAAGGTCGTCGGAGGGCTCGCCGGAGATGGGAGAGAGATGGTTTGCAGCTGCGAGGGCTGAGAAGGTCTGTAAATTGATCTTAAAAATGTTGAGATCGAATGACCTGAGGGTTTTGTTATTAAAAACATTTCCCGACCAGTTCGATCGATCAGGGAAAATTTTCGATCGATCAAACAAGATCGATGTTAAAAATGTTGAGATCGATCTCACCTCGAATTTTTTTTTTTTTAGATTTTTGGAAAAATAACATAAAATACAAATTTTTTTTGGAATTTTAAAAAATATATAAATTTTTGGATTTTGAAAATTTAAAAATGAAAAGAAAAGTAGAAATTAAAAATAAAAAATCTTTAAAATAAAATAAAAATCTTTTAAAGCTTTTTTAAGATAAGATAAAATAAAATAAAAATAAAAACAAAAATGAAATCAAAGTCAAAATCAAGGTCAACAAAGAGTAGAGATCGATCAAGCTGAGATCGATCGAGAATATGGTTCGATCGATCGAACCGGTGAAAACCTGCAGAGAAGTTCGAACGATGCACAGAGAGGCCTTTTTTCATGGATCTCAAAAATTTTCTAAGTGTGGAGTGAAGATCGATCCAAGAAAAAGTTGGATCGATCTAGGAACTTTCAGATCTATCCAAAGGAATTCTCAAATGATACACAGAGGGCTGATTTATGCAGGAAATTTCAGATCGTTGGAACAGAGCAATGATTGGATGCAAGGATGGGTGTTCGATCGATCGAACCTCATTTGAGATCGATCAAACTTAGACAAAATACCTATTTTCAGTTTGAAAGTGCATGCATACTCAACCACAATTCCTAGCTATGTGTACGAATTCCAAAACATATCTTGACGACGCAAGAAATGAAAGATAAAATAGAAATGAGGGAGGAATAGGGTTGTAAACCCTACGAAGCCTTCACTAGTCTTTAACGTCTCTAGCAAAATGTTGGGCTCTTTTAGCCCGGATCAAATATCTTGTAATGCATCCCCTCCTTGTCGGGGTGATAAGTACTTTGAATTCCATCCAACAAACAGTTCCCTAAAGAACTTGTTGGATTAGGTTCAAAAGAATTTGTTGGTCATTTGTTAATGTAATCTTTGGGCTTCTATGCCCTTTCAAAGCAAGATTTTGAAACATCATTTTTTGAATTCAAGGTTGAAGATGAACTTTTTAAAGTTTTGGTTTCAAGCAAAGACTCCATTCTTTTACATTCATTGTCTAGACATTTTTCTACAACATTTACTTCTTCATGCTTGTCAAATGAATTTGGGGTCGGATTGAAGATATTCAACTTCACTTTTATATGCCCAAATGAAATTTTCATTACCCTCGTCCTACAATTGATGTTGGCATTTGAGGTTGCCAAGAAAGGATGGCCAAGTATAATGGGAATTTGGCTCTTGGGATTTGGAACCGGTTCCGTGTCAATGACAACGAAATCGAACGGGAAGAAGAATTTATCAATTTTAATCAAGACGTCATCAATGATACCCCTAGGCTTTTTGATGGATCGGTCGGCAAGTTGTAAAACCACCGACGTCGGTTTCAAGTCTCCTAAGCCTAATTTAACATATACCGAGTATGGAAGAAGATTAACACTTGCTCATAAATCTAGAAGAGCCCGATTAATGACATGGTCACCAATGATGTAAGAAGTAGTAGGCGAACCGGGGTCCTTACACTTTGGAAGGGTGTTATGTTGCAAGATTGAGCTCACTTGCTCGGTTAAGACCACTTTCCTAGGTGTTTGGCTCTTGTTCTTCCTCTTTTGGGTGCAAAGATCTTTTAAGAACTTGGCATAAGCCGGAATTTGCTTAATTGCATCCAAAAGTGGAAGATTAATCTTCACTTGCCTAAACATTTCAATAATTTCATTGGTCTTGGTATTTTGTTTATCAAGATAAATGGATACTTTCAAGGCATCCGGAAATGGAGCTCGTGGCTCAAATGCTTTTTCAAAAATTTTCTTTGAAGAGTCTTCAACACAAGAATTTTTAAAATCCTTTTTCAAAGCTTTGTTCCATTCTTCCTTCAAATCAATTTTGGACTCACTTTTCAAATCACTTTCTAACACTTTCTCATTTGAATGATCATGCATATGCAATGAAGGATGAATATGAAAAGAAACGGGACGGGTGTCAACTTTTGATTTTACCGGTTCACTCTCTTCATTGGACACACCTACTTTGTTGTCCACAATCTTCCCACTTCTCAAGGTTGTCACCGCATTAATATGCTCAATTGTGTGCCCGTACGATAAGGAGTGAGTCTCCACAACACATTGTTGCTTTGGTGGGGCATTCAAAGGCTTCTTCCCCTTCTCTCTAGCATTTAAGGTGCTAGCTATTTGCCCTACTTGGGTTTCTAGCTTAGCAATGGATTGGGAATGAGAATGAAACAATTGAGTGTTCGCCTCTAGAGTGCCTAGAGCGGTCAAAACTTTCTCTTCAAAGGCGGGACTCCTAGAGTTTCCTAGGAAATATGATGGTTGATTAGGAAAATGAGAATTAGAAAATTGATTGCCATGTGATTGAAATGATGATGATTTAAAACCTTGGGAACCTTGGCCTTGCATTGGTGGCGGAACATACTTCCCTTGAAAACCATCTTGGGGAGGGTTTGAGCCTTCCCCTTGGCTTTTCTAAGAAAAATTTGGATGGTTCCTCCAACTTGAATTGTAATGAGTGTCATAGGGATTATTCCCTTGATTAACAAATGTAGCATTGACTTACTCATGGGGCTCACTTTGCACATGTCCATGGGGACAATTAGAAGTAGAATGCAAGATACTTGAACAAGTCATGCAAGATTCATTAGATGCACGATGATGAATATGAGTAGGGGAGGAAGATACTTGATTTGCCGAATTTTGGTTGATCAAAAATTGATCAAACCTTTGAGACAATGATTTCATCTCGGCGGCTATGTCATTGGAGTTGTCAACTTGATACAAGCCGACATTCTTCCTTCCACCTAGGTTTCTACCATTTTTAGAAGATAAGGATGTAATACCCCTAATTTCAAAAGGATAGTCTCAATATTATTTTAATTGTTTTAATTATTTATTTGATTTCTTGGCTAATTGTTGACTCGTTTAATTGATTTAATTATTAATGTGTATTTGTTTAGGGATTTAATTATTTTATTTTTATTTTTATTTTTATATTTGTGAGGAATTGGATATGGATAGTAGTAATGGACCAATCAATTGGGTCCCATGGACTACTTGGATAAGGGGTTTAATAGGTACGGATAATTACCCATGGATAATTGTATATGTATATATAATAAATAAATAAATATATATATATATATATATAAGGAAAGTCGTTTAGTAATAATGTGATGTGTATATTTATATTTTATATATATAAAGGATTACACATAGATTATACGTAAAATATATTTTAGTTATCTTTTTAGTATTTAAATTTTATTTTATTTTTTATTATTAGTTTGACTTGGATTGAGAAAAGGATTATGTTATTTTATTTAGCCTATAAATACATAGCTATAGGTTAGAAAATAATCACGTAATATATTTTAGAGAGAGAAAGAAGGAAGACGAAGGAAGAGAAAAAGGAAGAAGGAGGCTAGGGTTTTTTTTTATCAAATCCCTAAAGGCAAGTTTTAATTCTTTTCTTCTTCTTTGATTCGTACTCTATGCATGCTAGATTAATTATAGGTTCTTTAAATAAATTAATTGAATCGAATTTCATTGATTAATTTGAAAATTTAAATTCATGTTTTAATAATGAGATTTAATTCTTTTCTTCCGCCGAACTTAGCACTGTTGATGGCCTTAGTTTTTATTTTAATTTATCTATTTTTTTCACACATGAGTTAATTATAGCATGAATGAGTTTGGGTGCGCGCCGAACGAGGGTAGTGATGGTTTACATGAATCAATTTGTATACTATAATATATGAAGTCAAATTTTGAATTTGCTTCCTTTATGAATGTACGCTGAACGAGGCTAATGGTTGCCCGAATCAGTTTGTATACCATATGTATATGAAATCAAATTTTGAATTTGTTTCCTTTATGAATGCACGCCGAACGAGGAATAGGAAGATACTAATTTGAATGAATCAATTTGTAAGGCAATTATAATTAGAATCAATTGTGCACACCATACGAGAAGGAAAGGACAATTGTTTTAGGAATAAATCTCTTTGGTATGGAATATAGTTAGGTTTGAATTAAATATTTTTCATATTAATTTGATTAATATGAAAAATATTTATAGATCATAAAATATTTTTCATAAATTGTTTTTGATTTATAGATCAGTATTAAATATTTATTTAATTTAAATAGATTCATTAAAAATTAGAATGCATGGTTTAAGTTTACATGCTAAGCATGGAATTTAATTAATTTTAAAAAGGATAAATTAACTAAATATTGTTGGATTAAATTATTTTAATCAATTGTTTATATTTAAATTAATTTAATCAGAACATAGAGATATACAATTTAGTTGAGATGCATGTTAATTTCTTGTGATGTAAATTAAATGCATGCTATTTAATATTGATATTTTTGCTCAAGTAATGCAAAGGATGTGTATATGATTTATATTATGTTTATTTGGATTATTAGATGTAAATATTATTTATATTATCCTTGGATTGGAAACTTTTGTTTGGTTATGATATGGATTAATGCACCATTATGGGATGGGGGAATATTAGGGACGGATTAACTTAAGAGTTAAGTCCTACCTATTTTTTTTTTTTTTAATAAGGGAACGGATTAACCATAGTGTTAAATCGTACTAATTCGTATCAGGTCAACGGAATAGTTGGATGACATATTATTAAAATAATAATTGCATAGTTTATTTTGATGGTTGGATAGGACGGATTTTACATATATAATTATACGCCATGATATGAGCTTGAGTCTCAGGATCAGTGGTTAAGGTGCGTATATTGCCAGGATGTGTAGCTAGATATAGTGTAGTTGTGTACCCTGGTAGGTCTAAGTACTCATGCCTACTATATGTGCATTTTGCATGTTGCCTACTATTCAGGTTGAGACAACTCTATAGTCTAGTGAGGTTCCTTTAATGTATATATATCTATTTATGGACTATTTAGTTCTTGTTGAATTAATTAGGGTGTGTACGTGTATCGGGTCTCTGTTTGGGATGTAGTAGATTAGAACTTGTATGTGGGTCTGACCCACCATTATTTTTCAGGTGTTCGTCAGTTCCTATCTTAGAGATTGTTCGTGTCGAGCAAAGACAGTCATTCACTCTTCCGACTCTACGTAGGACTCTTCTTCATGGTTTAATTATTAGTTTTATTTCAGTTCAGTTATTTCAGTTAGGATATTATTAGGGGTCCACAATATGGATTCCCGAGTTGTAGCTTAATTAATTACTAGTATCCGAGGATTGGAGGATTTTATTATTGAATTTTTAATTATTATTTATTTGAGGATTTTAAAATAAGAATTTATTATATAGTTTCCTTCAGCTTGTTATTTATTTATTATTATTATTATTTTTTGTATTCAAATGCTTGTTTATATACTTAATTGTTGTTTGGTATCCCTTGGATCTGTGCTCGGAATTGATCACCCGTGGCTCTAGAATCTAGGGGTATCACAAAGGACCTATGCATGAAATTTTCACTCATACTTTCATACAATTGCCACACATCATTTTCATGCTTATCAAGATAAGAACCACCATCAACCATACCGTTGTGATTATCTAGTAAACTTTCAAAGAAATATTGGACTAGTTGCCACTTAGGTCATAATGAGGGCACTTTCTAAGCAAATCATTAAACCTTTCCCATGCCTCATAAAACATTTCCCTATCCCCTTGAGAAATTCTTTTATTGAAGTTCTCATGGCATTGGTCTTAGAAACCGGATAGTACTTTTTCAAGAACTCTTGTTGCATTTCTACTTAAAAAGTTATCGAAAAAGGCCAAAGATTGTTGAACTAATATTTTGCCTTATCTTTAAGGGTAAAAGGAAAAAGTTTAAGCCTTAACACTTTTTCTGGCATGTTCGTGTATTTCACACTGGAACACACTTCAAGAAACTTATCCAAATGCTTATAAAGTTTTTCACTGGGAAGTCCATGATAGTTTGGAGGCAATTGAATCGTTTGGGGTTTAATTTCATAGTGATGTGCTCTAAATGGAGGCAATTGAATGCAAGTGGGTGTATTGTATTCATTTGGCACATAATGGTCTCTTAATGTAATAGGAGGATTCGCAATTGGTGGTGCTAAACGAACACATTGATTAGCTTGAACTATGGGGGGTTGTTGAGCAAATATTGGCTGAGGCATTCCCAATGGAACTTGGCCTTGTTGTTGTGGGTGAATGAATGGTCTAGGCATGCCTAATGGTACTTGAACATTTTTATGATGCACATTAGGGTGGAGGTTTCCTTGTTGGTCTATGTGACCAAGGTCCTCTACATGGTCGTCATTCAAATTCTCCATTGATGAAATGGAGTGATGAGAACTACCTCTCCCCCTAGGATTACGAACAACAGATTCAAGATGCAAATTATAAGGGACAAAAGTAGGATTCAATGACCTACGACCATGCATACACTAGCAAAGTAAATAACAAGCAAGTAGCAATCACTTCGCCCCCGCAACAATTCAATCAATAAATCTTCACATACAATGATCCCATGCTCCCATGCTTAAACAACATGCAAAGAAAAGTAAATTGCCTCCACTCGGACTCATGATTTATCTAAGAAGTGAAAAAACTAACCTCCATGCGGGCTGATGATTTAACTAGAGCTTGAGTTAGAAAGATCTCATAAAGGGTCCTTAAGCAACTTCAATTTATTTTCAACTTCCAAACTTTGTTATGCTTTGCATTTTTTAAAATTTTTAGTCCTTTTTGTGCTTAGCTTAGCTCCTTGCTTTGAAGTCTCATTTGCTTAACCTCCTTGCTCAATTTCACCTAGCCAAATAAGAACAAACACAATAAGTAACCAAAAATAAAAATAAAGAAAAGACACAATTAAAAGAGTACTAATCCCAAATTGTTTCTAAATCACGGCGTTGCCAATTCGATCCCCGGCAACGGCGCAAAAAACTTGGTGTGTCGCCGCACCAACGCTTAAAGATGTGCAAAAGATAGTAGATGTGTAATGTAGCCAAGTTTTACATTTATAAATGCCACTACTATCATTAACTAAAAGTATAGCAAGGGTGAGTAGGGATCGTCCCAAGGGATTGAAGGGTTACTAGTAATGGAACAATGCTTAGGGTTAGTAGGTCGAGTGATCAAAGGTAGGTTATTTGGTTGATTGAGCTGCAATTAAGATTAAACAAGATCAATATAAAACAAATAATTAAAGGATAGATAAAACAAGAGAGAGAGATCTTGGGACTTAGAGATCACCACTAAGCATCACCTTTCTATACACTCAATTTACAATTAATGAGGGGGAAAACATATATTGCAACAATAGTGAGTGTGTGTGGTTGTTTTTACAAGCATGGATGACCAATTAAGTATATATTGTCTAAACAAAATAATGAATAGCACAATACATCAAACTAAGTCATTAATCCTTCTTTAAGCTCACAATCTAAATACATCACATAATTGGAGAAATATACTACTTGCATTCATAAGTATGGAACATCAAACAACAAGCGTAGATTGTCCTCCCACTTAACAACTAAGGTAGCTACACTACATCTAAGCTAATGACATGGAAATTAAACTAATTAGACTAAGGGAGAGGCACAATCCATCAAGAAATGAGTATGAACCATCAAATAAACCACAAGAGCATTCTATTAAGCACTATGTCTTGACAATCTCTAGATCTATAGCATCAACACACATAGACATGCATCAACAACACAAAAGATAAAGATAAACACATGAACATCTATCCTAGTATACATAGACATATGGATAGAATGAAATGATCAATTGGAAGAATTAAACCACACAAATTATTGAATAAACAGGATTTATGTATATAAATATGTCAAAACATGTATTACAACACAAATCCCCTCAAAAATACATAAATCAAGGTAAAGAAAGCATGCTTAGGGCTAACTCTAGCCCCAAGAGGATGTCTAGCCACTAATGAATGGTGTCCTCCAACCCTCAAGGGCTATCTCCATGGTAGAAGTGCTCTTTTTCTTGGGGAAGATGGAAAACCTCTCAAGAATGTCTATAGCATTCTCTTCTCTTTTCTTCCTCTCTAAGAATTGTATCTAAGACTCTAAAAAACTATCTATCTAAGCATATGTGTAAAAGTGGCTCATATTCCTTATATAGGTAGCTCAAATGTCACACCCAATGGTCCAGGCTCGTACACAAGGGCTCCTCCAATGATTGCACAATGAGATAACTTTTAATGAGTTGGAGATATATTTTTTTTCGGATTTGAGAGGGTTCGATCGATCGAACCTGTGCTGTAATCGATCGAACATGGTTGAGATCTATCAAACTTTGGCTGGATCGATCCTCCCATAGCGGCGCCTTTTTGGATAAGGACAGATCTGAGATATTTTGGGGAATGAGACAAAAGTGGTAGGTAGGATGGTACAACAGGATAAGATGGAATCTTTTCGATCGATCTGAGAATTGTTGGATCAATCGAACTTTGTGGGAGCTTTGGATAAGGACAAAAGAGCTTGGATCCATCTTGGAGACTCTAGATCGATGAACTTTCGATCGATCGAAGTGTCCTTGATATCGATCGAACTTGCTGAATTTCCACACTTTACTTCAATCTGTTTCCACTTTGCTCATTTCTTCCATCCAACTTGAGTTAGCTTCTTTTAAGCTCTTATTTGGCTGAATTAGCTTATTTTGGGGATTAGCACCTAAAAAAAGGCAATAACATGAAATTAGTCTAAAACGGGAAAGTAAGATAGATAAAGGTCCTAGAATACCTAAGCTTAAGGAGTTTAAATACGCACTTTCAGCGCTCATCAATTTGCTTTTGCAACAACCTTTTTTTTTCTTTTTTTTTTTTGTCAAGTTATTAATTTAGAGTTTGGGCCCTCCACCTTTTGGCGCGAGAAATTCAGTGCTTGATGAGGCTAGAATCCCGGCTACTTAGTGAAAAGGATTTGTTATCCACCTTTATCAAGAATGAAAGCTTTCAATGCACTACTAGCTCAATTGGGATATAACCAAATCAATAATCAACAAAGCATGTACCCCATAAATAAATGCTAGTGTGCGCCTGTGCTAGTGTAGAATCCTAGAGTGAATCTTAAAACAATCAAAAAATCAAGATGATGTGGACCACAAATGGAAGCAAGATATCAATTTTTTGAAAAATTTATTACTAAATGGCATCCACAAGGCATACAAGGAGTATTGGACTCTCAAGTCAAACAATTTTTAAAATTTAAGCAATATAGTCCTCAAAAGATCAAAATCATAGCTAGTCATGGACCAATCATAGAAAAATCGCTCATATACACAAGTCATGCTCAAAATCTTGAATTGAATGCAAAGAACATAAGTTACCCCCAAACTTAAATGGCACAGTGTCCTCAATGCGCAAAAGGAATAACAGAAAGAGGAAAGAGTATTCTATTTAGCTATGGCAAAGAACAACTGGAACAAAAGTATCCGAAGTGGGTGGTATAACCCCCCAAACTTGGAATTAACTGTGGTCCTGAAAAGATGGCACTGGGATAAAACCTCATCAGATAACAAAGGGAATAATAACGGTGCACAGTGGACATGTAAGTGCAAGTGGGATAGTGAATGAAATAAAAAGAGAGAGAGGAATAAGGGTGGTCCTGAAAAATTTGGGCAGCACTCTCTCACTGAAATCACTGGGATGCACCTAATAATGGAGTCAATCAACAATAGATATATCAATAAAAGAATTTGACGTCCAAAATATCATGTATAGAAATAAAACAGTATAATGTACATCATAGTAACCGGGCCAATAGACTGGCCGCAAAGTATAGTATCAAAGTATCAGTCAAAGATCATAGATATATATATGATAAAGAGAGAAAGAGATCAGGTAGAAGAAGTCGGTCTAGCGGGCGTGAACCCCGAAAATCTCTGGAAAGACTTTGCAGCGCAATAAGCACATCCGCACGGAGAGTAGGCACATCTGTGCTGAGAGAGGCCACATCTACTCGGAGGGAGACGACCGCATCCTCCAATGTTTGGATACGCTCCCCCAAGTTGGGTGTCTGAGCTGGAGCGTCAAGAATGGCGGGATCGGGAAACTGATGCTCACCCTGACTCTGCTCTTGAGAATGAAGTGGTGACCCTGCTAGAGAGTGATGTGGTGACTCTTCTAAAGGCTCCTGCTCCAAGTCAATGTCCATAAAAGCACCTTCTGCCGTCGGTGCATCTGCCGGATGCTCAACAGTTGCTGCTGCTACCTCCTCCTCCATCTCTGCCTCCTCGGCTGCTAAGACTAGCTCTTCTTGTAGACTTTTAATAAGAGCCTTGTAGCTCTTATTCTAGTCCTTCTTGCCATAGTGGCAAGCCCCAGTCTCAGGTTGTTTCTGCGGATGAAAAGGATAATGCTGGTCCTTGAGAATCTGAGTGATCAAAAGTGCGAAGGAGAGGTACTTGGCCCGCTTGGGCCGGCTCTTGCTGAAATAATCTGTATATAACTTCATCATTACACGCCAATAGAGTGCTGGAACTGAGAACCAATGGTCTGTATAGAAAGCATATAAGGCTGCCAAAAAGTTTGCCCGTCTCTGAATCTTATGCCCCGCCATAAAAACATTTCGGTATAAAACCAAATCAAAGAACCATAGGACCGAGAGGGCATAAGTGTGGGCACTGAGAGGCTGTCGCCAAAGTCTCAACGATGATGTGGATAGGATGTCCATCTATATAAGTCGTAACTCAACCAGGTTACTCGGAGCTAGCCGGAGGTTCTGATAGAACAATCGGACAAGTCTCGGGTAAACTGGATTGGCCACTAGGGCCAAGATAGGAGAGATGTTGCGCCGGTAAATCTTATCATATGCCCACTTGGTCGTGGCCGACCGGGAAAAGAATGTCTCATCAAACACTGACTCATGCACCTCTAAAAGGCGCAAATATCTGTCTTCTACCCTGTCACGGGCAATGCCGGGCTGTGCCGGTGGTGGTGCTAGAATGTGTGAAGGAGGCAGCATGGGCTCGACTTCTTGAGATGATGAAGATGAAGAGGCAGATGAAGAAGAGAAGGAGCAATTGGATTGAATGAGAGCTGGCTCTGGAGGCTCCTCTACTCGCTGCCGGACCCGGCGGTCATATGTACGGTAGGGCGTGGTTTTGAACCGAGTCATGGTTTGCAAAAAGAAAGAAACACTTGTAAATATATTCAGTAACAGGAAACAATATATAAAATACAGAATTGAATGCATAATAGATAGAAACATGTTTGTCAGATGAAGATAGACAATATAGAGTGTAAGCACATAGACCTATCTATGCAAGTGGTAATGCAGCCAAATATAGACAGTGAATGGTCAAATATGAGAAACATGCTAGACATGATAAGTATGGAATGCATCTAATGTGGAAAACACAAGCATTGGGCATAAATATGATAGCATGGACACAAATGAGGGTGCAGGGGCATCAATATGCAAAAAGAGTGAATCTCGATCGATCATAGAAATATGTGATCGATCCAAGTTGGATCGATCTTGAGATGTGTTGGATCGATTTAGCTCAGATCGATCAGAGCTATGGCGAGATCGATCGAACCTGTGGAAAAATATGGGCAGTCACGGATCTTTGACGTGGACAACATGGGGGCATCCAAATGGTCACTTCAAGGCTCGTGATCCCCTATACACCTCAACAAAGCACGAATGATCACTTAAATCGGCACGTGACCCCCAAAATCAAATTCAAAAACAAAAGATATATATATACATATATACACATGCTTGCAAGTTGAGAAATGGAAATAAATCTAAGATTGAAAGCTTGAATCTAAGCATAACAACTTAAAATCCTTTGACTCAACTTCAAAAATGGAAAATAAAATTAAAAACTTACCAAGAATAGAATGAGAAAAGTGGACCGAGAGGGAGAAGATGAGATCGGGATCGGAGATGGAAGCTTTGGGAGGTCGCCGGAGTGTTGCCAGAGGTGCGAAAGAAGGAAGAGAGATGCCGGGAGAGAGGAAGGGATTTGGATTGACGTTGAAATCGATCCAAATTACCCTTGGGTCATATTTTTAAAAACTGTTCCCGACATGTTCCATCGATCTCATGGATTAATAGATTCATCGAACACAGATCAATCAAACCCACAAGACGACAAAATATTTTTGAATTTTTTTTTGAATTTTTGGAAATTTAAAAATATTTTTGGAAAATAAAATAAAAATAAATTTTTTTTTTTAAATTCAAAATTTTGAAATTTGAAAAGTCAAAGTAAAATGGAAGCAAACACAGATTGATCGGAGATTAGTCGATTGAACTTCGATCGATCCAACAGGTGAAAACCTGCAAAAATCTTCGAATGATACACAAAGAGGTGATTTTTTAGAGATTCAAAAAATTTTCTAAGTTTAGAACACAGATCGATCGAAATGGAAACTGGATCGATTGAGAAAAACTTGGATCGATCTGATGAAAAGCTCGAACGATACATAGAGAGCTGAAATATGCAGAGATTTTTCGCACAATTGAACTGAGAGATGAGAGTATACAGAGATGATGTTCGATCGATCGAACTTGCTTTTGTGATCGATCGAATAGACACTAAATGTCTAATTCGAAGATGAAAGTGCAGGCATTCCCTATCAAAGTCCCAAACAATGTTTATGATCCCAGAATATATCTAGACGACGCAAGGAAATGAAAGTAAAAATAGAAATGAGGGAGGAATAGGGTTGAAAACCCTACGAACCATTAGTGTTTAACGTCTCTAGCAAGACATTAGGCTCTTTTAGCCCGGATAAAAAATCTTGTTATACATCCCCTCCTTAATGGGGCAGAAAGAACTTTAAACCCCACCCAACAAACTATTCCCTAGAGAACTTATTGGATTTGAATCAAAAGGAATTGACGGTCCTTGATCAAAGCAATTCTTGGGCTTCCATGCCCTTGCAGCACTTGGTTTGAATACAAGATCTTTTGAAGCATTTTTGGAAAGCAAACTATTGGAAGTTTCAACATCAAGTAAAGACTCAAATTTTTCAAATTCATTTTCAATGCATTTTTCAACAACACAAACCTCTTCGTGCTTGTCCATGGAATTGGGGGTTAGATTGAATATGTTCAACTTCACCTTCATATACCCAAATGAAATTTTCATTATCTCCGTCCCACAATTTATGTTGGCATTAGCGGTTGCCAATAAGGGATGGCCAAGGATAACATGAATTTGGCTCTTGGGATTTGCAACCGGTTCTGTGTCTATGACTACGAAATCGACCGGGAAGAAGAATTTATCAATTTTGATCAACACATCCTCAATGATACCTCGGGGCTTTTTGATGGATCGGTCGGCTAGTTGCAAAACTATAGACGTCGGTTTTAGGTCTCCTAAGCCCAATTGAACATATATTGAATATAGGAGAAGATTCACACTTGCTTCCAAATCAAGAAGAGCCCGATTAATAACATGGTCACCAATAATGCAAGAAGTAGTGGGTGAACCGGGGTCTTTGAATTTTGGAAGTGTGTTATGTTGTAAAATGGAGCTTACTCGCTCGGTCAAAACAACCCTTTTTGGTGCTTAGCTCGTGTTCTTCCTCTTTAGGGTGCAAAGATCTTTCAAGAATTTGGCATATACAAGAATTTGTCTAATTGCATCCAAGAAAGGAAGATTAATCTTCACTTGCCTAAACATTTCAATGATTTCATTCACTTTGCCTTGTTGTTTTTCAAGAGAATTCGATCCTTTTAAGGCATCCGAAAATGGAGCCTTTAGCTCAAAAACTTTTTCAAAATTTTTTTTCAACACATTGTCAACACATGAATTTTTCAAATATTTTCTCAAATCTTTCTCAACATGTAATGACCTGGTCATTTTCCTTCCTTTCTTTTTTCGGAAAATCTTTTTTTCGTCTTTTCCTTATTTTGTCCTTTAGTCATTTTTCCATTTTTCCTTGCATAACCTCACTTTTTGTGCTCGGATTTGATTCCGGCTTGGCATGCATCCATGATATTTTATTTTCATGATATCTACATTTTTACTTTTGTAGAAAAACATATTAAATGTTTACTTTTCTTATAAAGGGCATGAAAGCATGATTTTTGGTAATTACGCTAAACTTGAGGGGTTTTAGTGTAATTAAGTAAAGTAATTATTTTTCATCTTAGGGACCATTTTGTAATTTTATTTGGAAGATATTTTAAAAAAGGACTTGTTTGCAATTTCAGGAAAAATGTGACAAGTGTCACATTCCTAAGGTGCCACTTGTTAGTTTTGTGGTAGAACCACTTGGAGGCTTAATCTCTTGACACATGGAGGGTGGAGATTCACCTATTTGTTGGCCTAGGATATGTGCACTTGTTGGCATGGATGGTTGACAAGTGTAGGTTCAATATTAAGTATTGGAAGCTTACTTAGATTCATGACAAGTGTAGGACTCACCTTTAGTCTTGCATTAGTGTGTGTATATGAGGTAGTGTAAGAAAACCTAGTAAGTGGAGAATCCCACCATTTTAACTTAGGATTTTCACATTTAGTTCATACATCTCTTTCCTCTTAAGAACCCTAATCTAGCCACCATTGGAGAAAAGCTTGACTATTAGCTTTGACTTCATTTTTGGTGTCCTTCCACTCACTTTAGATTTATAACCTTGGAACACTTTATCTTCCTCTCATTCTCCTCTATAAACCCTTGTTTAATTTTCCAATTTTAAGCTTGGTTGCCTTGGATTATAGAGATACTATTTTCTATTGAGGTAGGGGGTGTTATAATTTAATTTTCCAAGTGATTTAATTGATCTTGAAATGGTATACAAATTGTATGCATGTCTTATGTTAATTTAGGAAACAAATGACTAATGGCAGTTTGCATATGATTCATTTTAGACTTGATAAATGGTATGGCCATGACTTGATCTTTATTGTATATTAATTTGGCATGATTTAAATAAGCTTTTAAATCTAGAGAATTAATTAATTTAAATTGATTTAAATTCTACTTAATTGCACCATGCTTAAATTCCATTTTTGACTTGATATATGTCATGTCTATGAGTTACTACTTGTTATATATTTAATTGGAATCATTTGGACAACTCTTGAAATCTAGAGAAATTATTTAATTAGTTTCATTAATTTCTATCTTATTGTTCTAATGATTTAGTCATTCAATTCATGGAACTTGTTGTGTTTATCACATATCATGACTTGTTGCTCTGTTTGTTGATTTTGGAAACTTGGGATATTATCAAGAACTTGACTTAGTTAGGACTTGGTTCTAGTACAGGAGATAGAGAGCTCCCTACACTATAGTGCGCACTAGGGGAAAGTACCCAAGGGTTAATAGCCCTAAAGTGATCCCAAGAGTACGGTTTTAATCCGGACAATATCCAAGTATCCACTTTGGTTTGATTTCGCGTTTAAATTCCAAGTTGTTAACTTTGTGAATTTGCATCTCATTATGCTATGTTGAAAGTTTTAATGTCACTTTAATAGCATGGATTGAATTATATTAAATGCAAACCTTGTAATAAGTTGAACTTATGTATGCTCATTCCTTACGAGTAAACTTGTTTACTTACCCCGAAGTTACCGAGTGTTTTTCAAGGAAAGAAGCAATATTGTGGGATGCACAACAATATTAGACTTGCTAGACTACTTAGAGTATTTTTGCTATGTTAGAATATGCACTTGTTAGCATATCACACTTTGTTTTGGTTATTATGTTAAAAACTTGTATTTATTGTTCAAGACATGTAATGTGCACTTAAGTGCACATTTTGATACTCTTTGGATGTGTGTGTAATGAGGCCAATGGCCAAATATGTTTAACTTAACACTTGTAGTCATTTGGTGCCATCCTTTGCTTTAAAAATGTTTATAAACCAACCTTGAAGGTTTGGCATATGAAATTCTTGTAATGGACATGTATAAGGCTATAAGTGGTTTAATACATTCATTTAGTCATTTCAAGGTTGTTGGCATGTTCACATACTCAAAATCTCATTGAAAATCAGTTTTAAACTTTCATTTTTGAACCAAATCATCATAGGATTCAAAGCATGGGTTGAACCTTAACACCTTTGGCATATAGCAGGCCTTATAGCAGCTTTTCGAGTTGTTTCAGTCAACCGAAACTCCATTTCAGTCGACCGATGGCAAATAGAACCATTAACGCACAATAATTCATCATTCCAGTAGCCAATTCTACTGTTCAAGGCCTATTTTGGTCGACCAAAACTTTATTTCGGTCGATCGAAACTTTATTTCGGTCTACCGAAACAACCAGCACTCAAATTCATGTTTTCAGCAAAATTTTTGGTCATTTTGGTTGACTGAAACTCCATTTCGGTCGACCTAAATAGCTTTCATATGCACAGCTTCCAGATTTTGTTTCAGCATTGGTCTCCCAACTTCAAAGGATCATAACTTCTTCGTTTCTAATCCAAATGGGGTGATTCTTGAGCCTAAACTCAAGGATTTTGAGTAAGATTTCCAATGGTACCAATCCCATTCTTAGATTCCAAAAATAGTGAGAGATATGTATATTTTAGTGAAGTACTGTCAGTTTTCACTTAAACCGGGAAAGGGCATTTTGCGGGATTCTTGGCCAATGTTCTTAGAACCTCTTGAAATGTTGGAAAATGATTATATTAGGTTGTATACACCTTATTTGACTTGTTTAGAGTCAAGTTCCTCCTTTTTTTATGAGTTGACCATTTTGCCCTTAGTTAGCGGAAATTGCTCGTTTTGTCCCTAGTTTCCTCTTTTGCTCTCCTTAACTTCTGTGACTTCATGGAATGTCACATTGATGTCTTAGAGATGGTTTATATCTCAAAGGATTATAGTTTATCTTCCGCTTCCGCATTCTAGATCCGTTAACAGGTCAATCCTCGATTAATCACTTACCCACCGGGTTTAATAAAAACCCGGGTCGTTACACAACAAAAGATTCTTTCACATGCAATGAAGGAGGAATAAAATGTGAAACGGGATGGGTGTTAACTTTTGGGTGCACCAATTCACTCTCTTCATTTTGCATACCAACTTGATTGTCTAAAATTCTTCCATTTCTCAAGCTTATCACCGCATTGACATGTTCAATTATATGACCTTCCGAAAATAAATTGGTCTCCACAACAAATTGTTGCTTGGGTGGTGGATTCAATGTCATTTTCCCTTTTTCCCTAACTTTCAATTTACTAGCTATTTGCCCAACTTGGGTTTCTAGCTTTGCAATGGATTGGGAATGAGAATGAAGTAATTGGGTGTTTGCCTCCAATGTACCCAAAGCGGGACTCCTAGAATTTCCTTGAGAATAGGATAATTGATTAGGGAAATGAGAATTTGTAAATTGGGTTCCATGTGGTGCTTGGTATGATGATCTATAATTATGGGAACCTTGGCTTTGCATTGGGGGCGGAACATACTTGCCTTGAAAACCACTTTGGGGAGGGTTTGACCCTTCCCCTTGGCTTTTCCAAGAGAAGTTTGGATGGTTCCTCCACCCGGGATTATAATGTGTACCATAGGGATTATTCCTTTGGTTGACAAATGCGGCATTCACTTGTTCATGGTTCTCACTTTGCACATATCCATGGGGACAATTGGAAGTAGAATGTAAGACACTAGAACAAGTCATGTAAGTTTCATTGGAATTATGATGAGAATGGTTAGGGGAGGAAGACACTTGATTCACCGAATTTTGGTTAATAAAAAATTAATCAAACCTTTGAGATAAAGACTTGGCTTCGGCGGTGATGCCATTGGAATTGTCAACTTGATACAAGCTGACATTCTTCCTTTTACGTATGTTTCTACCATTTTTGGAAGATAAGGATTGATGCATTGAATTCTCACTCATGCTCTCATAAAGATGCCATACATTATCCTCATGCCTATCAAGATATAAACCACCCATAGGAGCATCTACCATTCCTTTATGATCATCCGACACTTTCAAAGAAAAATTGCACCAATTGCCATTTAGGAATGTCGTGATGTGGACACTTCCTAAGTAAGTCATTAAGGCGCTCGCATGCCTCATGAAACAATTTCCCTTCCCCTTGAGAAAACTCTTGAATTGAGGTTCTCATTGCATTGGTCTTTGAAACCGAATAATACTTTTTCAAGAACTCTCATTGCATTTCTGCCAAAGTAGTTATCGAGAAAGGCCTAAGATTGTTGAACCAATATTTTACCTTATCTTTAAGGGTGAAAGGAAAGAGTTTTAATTGCAAAACCTCTTCCGGCATGTCCGTGTATTTCACAGTGGAACACGCTTCAAGAAACTCATCTAAATGCTTGTAATGTTCTTCACTTGGAAGTCCATGATAATTGGGAAGCATTTGAATAGTTTGTGGTTTAATTTCATAGTGATGTGCTCTAAATGAAGGCAATTGAATGTATGTAAGTGCATTATATTCATTTGGCACATAATGATCTCTCAAAGCAAGAGGAGGATTCATAACCGGTGGCGTTACACGAGCACCTTGATTGCCTTGAATAATGGGAGGTTGTGGTGGAACAAAATTTGGCCGAGGCATTTCCAATGGAACATGGCCTTGTTGTTGTTGTGGAATGAAAGGCCTTAGCATGCCTAATGATACTTGGATGTTTTCATGATGGTGCACATTAGGGTGGAGGATACTGTGTTGGTCAATGTGACCAAGGTTCTCCACATGGTCCTCATTGATGTCTTCCATCGATGAAATGGAATGACGAGAACTACCCCTTCCCCTAGGATTGCGAACAATGGATTTAAGATTTAAATTAAGTGGGACAAGAATTGTAACGACCCGGTCATTTTCCTCCCTTTCCTTTTTTTTGAAATTTTACGGATAAATTTTTTCCGTTTAATTTTCTTTTCTGAGTTCAGTTTCTCGTCTCATAGTGTCCTTGAGTACTCGAAAATAGTTCTGAGACTCTTGTATTTGGATTGAGAACTTTCTTCGAGGACCGAGTCATTTTCACTTTTCGGACACTATGCATTATTTTGTCCTTTTCCCTATTCTGTCTTATCTCCGTTTGTCACTTTTTGGCAAAACCTCACCTTTCATGCTCGGAGTTGGTTTTTGACTTTACGTATCTTTATCCTTAGTGGTTTCCACGAAATACGTATCTTTACTTTTACAATAAAGTACTCTGGTTGCTCTCACTGTCCATAGGGGTATGGATGCATAGTTATTTGGAATTATTTTCTTTTCTTGGGGTGTTTTTCGTAAATATCTTTTGAAGATATTTTATTTCAGGGGTTTTTAAGAAAATATTTTTGGAAGATATTTTCATTCTGGATCATTAGTGCAGTTAACCCTTTTTGCAGGGGTCATTGTGCAATGAAAGAAAGTTATTACAAAAATACCTCGTCTGGAGCCTGGATCCTCGTACGGGATTCATTTTCACATTTTGTCGAGTCATGTACTCTTATAATTCCATTCTGGTCGTTTTTCTCCAGTTTCAGAGTTTCTGGACCCTGTTGCCGCCAAACTTGTTCGGGGCATATCTCTCTGTTCAGGACTCGGTTTTCGACGTTGTTTCTTCTATTATTCATATTTTCTTATTTTGAATCTTTTTCGTTCACAGAGTTTCACTATTTGAGCCCGTTTGCTCAAAATCCATTTTTCCGGACCCGGCGAGGCCCTTTCGGGGCACTTTTAGGGTTTTTCTATAAATAGGGGACTTAAAGAAGAAAAATTAGATTTTTCTCTTCTTCTTCCTCTCTTGGCCGGTAGCCATGGATGCCCATGGAGCTTCCACCTTCTCTCTCCTCCTTTGATCCACTTTTCCTTAGTGAAAAGTCTTCGGCCTTAACGTTTATTGTTCCTCTCGACGTGCTCTACCTTTCACCCTTAATTGAATCCATTTCTGACCATTTCTTGAGTTCGGGTTTGAAGTCAAGTTGTGATTTTCATGGGGCTTCCTTGGGATTCTTGTTCATCGTGTTGTCCCCGACAAAACCCTTCGGTATCGTTGGATTCGGAGCACTTTTTTTTCGGTGGGGATTTGAGATTTTCATCTCAACTTGAGGTAGGGGGTGTTATAGTTTATGATTCTTGTTATATAGCATGTTATTGATGCTTATACAACATGTATGCTTGCTTTTGTTCAAGATCTAGAAATTTATTTAAATTTGATTTAAATTCTACTTAATTGTACCATGCTTGTTTTCCATTTTTGACTTGATATATGGCATGGCCATGACTTAATCCTTGACATATATTAATCTTGGATCATTTGAACAACTTTTGAAATCTGGATATTTACTTAATTTTAAATTAATTAAATTCCACATGATGTTATCTTGCTCACCTTGTAAAATTGATGTGATATTTGCAATCACCATGGAATGGACATTCATATATATTATTTTGAGAATTTTTGGACAACTTTGCTTTTTGGAGAAATTAATTAATTAGGTTAATTAATTTCTACTTAGTATTCTAATGAATTACACTTGTATTTCATGGGGCTTTTGCCTATTTATCATGTATCATGACTTGTTGCAACTTAGTTTCATTAATGTGGTTAATGAACTTGCACCCTTACATTGGAATGATTTAATTGTTCAAGAGTTGTTAAACCAATAAGTAAATTATTAATCTTATACTTGTGGTATATTTACATCATTAGATTCCTTGTGTTTTAAATCATAGTTTGTAGTTTATGTAGATGCATACTACAATTTCTTGACATTTCACATGCCATTATAGTGATAACTTAGGGCATGACTTGTGTGTTCTAAAATCTTGGTTGTGCATGGAATGTGGTTTAATGCATTACTTGTATCTTGATACACTCTTGGTTGCACAACTTGTTGATTTTGGAACTTGGGATATCAATCAAGAATTAACATGGCTAGGACTTGGTTCTAGTACGGGAGATATTGAAAGCTCCTTATCTTATAGTGCGCACTAGGGGAAGGTACCCATGGGTTAGTAGCCCTAAAGTGATCCCAAGAGTATGGTTTTAATCCGGGCGATATCCGAGTTTCCACATTGGTTGATTTCACTCTTTAAATTTCAAGTTGCTATTCCTTGAAGATTTAAACTTGTCGTGCATGTGAAATGCCCCAATCTTGTTTCATTGCATAGATATTATGCCTTATATTTGATTTCGTGTATTAAACTTTTCGTGTCATGTGAAATGATCCAACTTACTTAAATTACATAGATATCATGCATTATCCTTGATTTCAGGCTTGTCCTAGTCGTGTTAATTGAATTATTTCAATCTTGTTAACTTTCTTAGTTTTCTCGTTTCATGTTACTTTGTGCTATCATGACTTAGGAATGATCCTAAACGTGTAACTTGACTTAGATTCTAGGTGGCATGGACCATATGTAATGATTTATATCAACATACAAAACCTTTAAACCCTTATATTTCAAGTGTTATCTCTTGAAGATCTAAGAACCTTGTCGTGTTATATGGAGTATTTCCTGCCTTGTTTAATTGCATAGACATTATGCTTTATCATGGATTTCACTCCTTAAGTTTCAATTATCCATTCCTTGAAGACTTAAGAACCTCTTGTGTTATATGAAATGCCCCAATCTTGTTTATTTGCATAGATATTATGTCTTGTTCTTGATTTCTTGTATAACTCCTATCGTGTTAATGTCCCAATCATGTAAATGCATTGATAATGTGATTCTTGTATTCTAGTATCTTCTTGTCGTGTTGAATGAATATTTCCAAATCTTGCTTAATTGTATTGATAATGCAATTCATGTTGATCTATATTCAAGTATCTTTCCTATCGTGTTCTTTGGATTATCCCAAACTTGATTCATTTCATATATGTATATATATCATGATTCTTGTTGACATTGCTCTATGGTAGCTTAGGATGTTCCCTGAGTCGAACCTTTGACATAGACATTAGGTGGCATGACCCTTTTGAATCGTTTCATGCTAGTCTAAAAATCTGAAAGAAATCGAGTCGGTGCATGCTCATTCTCTACGAGTAAACTTGTTTACTCACCCCAAAGTTACTGGGGGGCTGTTTCAGGTACGAAGACTTGGTTCGTGATGTTCATCATTGCTTGGATGATTGTAAACTTGAGGGTTTTAAATTCTTGTAAAGGTTGGCTTGAAATGGTATTTGTAGCTTTTTTTTTTTTTTTTTTTTTTTTTTTTTTTTTTGTAAAAATGAGTATATTTGATTCTAAACATGTAATGTGTACATAAATACACTCTTTACAATATATTTGACATGTATGAGATGAGGCCGGAGACCAATATCATGTATCTTGTATCCTATATAACTTTTGATTTCATAAAATATTGAGAAAATATTGAAAAATGTTAAGTCATTACTTCATAACTTTTGCATCGGGTGTGGGAATTCCATTTTTTATTCTTTCATAGGGTCTCATTAATCATGTTTGAAGTGTGGCCAAGGGCCAAACGGTAATTTGAAATCATTTGTCAATTTTGGTTTTCATTTTTCCCATTTCAAGTTCATTTTTGCCTTTTTGCCCGTTGGGGGGTCGAATTTTGCATCGGTGGTTTTTTTAAGCCATGGACCATTGTAGCCCATCTAAATAGGTAAGTTACGTTTATGTGCATGGTCGTTTCAAGAAAAACCTCATCCTTGGTGATTTGAGCTTCCTATGGACTTATTTCGAATTTTTATTGCATAATATGATCTAGGGGCATTCTTGACTTTTCACATCGATTTCATTTTCTTCTTTTGACATGGTCGCTTAGAAAATGTGATTTTAGGGGAGGTTTCTTTTTCGTGTTTTTTCATAAAATGTCATCTTGGTATCGAAAATCCATCGCAAAGTTTAGCTTTCTATTTTTCACCGTAGTAGCTTTTTGGACCTTCATGACCTGATTTCATGGAGGGGCATTTTGGGCCATTTATAGTGAGTTTTTTTTTTCACTTTCTCCAAGACTCACATAGAAAACTCAATTTTGAGGTGGGTTTCTTCTTTGTGTTTTTCCAAAAAAATGTCATCTAGGCCCTCAAAATCTCATTTTTTTCGGGAAAAATCCCTATTGCCAGGTTTTTGCTGAGTTTTAGTTCAAGTGTGCGAACGATAGACTCCTCATAACCGGTTAGATGTGCTTGGGCAGTGTAGTGGTCAAGATTTTTTGCCTCCTAACCGGTTAGGAAGGTCTCTTAACTGGTTAGATGGTCTTGGGTTGGCACCTTTTGACTGTTTTGCCCCTTCTTCTTCCGTTAGTCATATCTCCCTCGTCCGGACTCCAAATCAAGTGAACTTTTTTTTGAACTTGATTAATTTTTCGTCTTCTATCCAATGGTATACTCAGTTGCACCCAGATATTCATAGATAATTGCCAGTTTACCCTTTTATCCTTAAGTGTTCATTTTCTTTGTCTTGTCGTTTCTCCTTCGTTCGGACTCCGAATCATGCGATTCTTGAATCCATCTTGATTGATTTTTCGTTGTCTTTCCAATGGTGTGCTCGGTGGTACCCAATTTTACCTTGGAAATGACCATTTTTCCCCTAGGTTTATTTTTGTCCATTTTTGAATCATCGTTTCCGCATTTGTTTTCTTTGGATTCCATGACCTCATTAGGGTCACATCGGTGTCTTAGGGATGTGTTGTGTCTCTTGAGACCACTATTTTATTTTTTGCTTCCGCATCTCGGATCCGGTTCGGGTCATCATAGGACACATTGGGTTGAAAAATCCAGAGTCGTTACAAGAATTGGATTCATTGATCTACGACTGATCGGTTGGTCAATTAACATCAACCTTCGCAATAGCACGAATCATTGTAAAATAGGGCTATTGGTCGGGTAAGTCGAACCACTGGGACTGCGCTAGTCTATGGCAACCTAAGAGTCTAGATTACTTTTAGAATGATGAGGGGGTATATAGAGTTTTGTTGGTTTGTCACTTAGTCACTAGAATTGAAATGTGCTTAAAGAAATAAATGCAAGGAATTTAAGAAGAAGAAGTCTAGAAAAGGAGGTCTAGGGAAGTGAATTCACCACCAATCCTATAAACATACTAAATTTCTATTAACTTGGGAAACAATTTCACTACATGGCAATGATATGTAGTAATACTAGATTGCTACATTATCCTCAAGAAAATCATAGGATCAAGATTTAAGTATAATCCCTCAAAGAGCCACATGCTAGAACTACCTAGATTAGGTGTAGCCATAACATGCTCACTAAGCTAGGGACCATCAAACCCCTTAATCACTATGGTAATAGCACATGAAGTCAAGATACAAGATTAATCCATCAAAAGGAAGTCTTAAGCTATGGATTAACAAATTTCTCATACAACATGCCTTTAAACCCATTTCACAATTTCATTTCCATTCTCACTATGAAGATGCAAGTTATATAATCATGAGAGGATAAAATCTAAGACAAGATAAGAACTCAACATGATCATTTATAGGCATTGAAATCCATTACAACAAGTGTAAGTGCTCTAAATCATGAAACTACCATGTACATGAATCATTCCCCAAATTAGATGAAATTAAAGCATGCTTACAAGAGAGAGCTTCATCACCTCCCTAGATGGAGGTTTAGTTATCCATGGATACAAAAATGGAAGAAGGAAGATTGGAAGAATAAGCCATTTTCGAGCTCCCTTCCTTTGGCTTCAAGAACACACCCTCCTTGCTCTCTTCTCTCTCCTCTAATCTTGCAAAATGAAGCTTAATCCTATATGTGGCCTTTGGGTAGCCTTTTATGCTCCAACCATACCCTCTCTCCTCCAAGGGACACCTCCAACCACTTCATAAAGAGGGAAGATGGCATTGAGGAATCCAATGTGCAAGTGGGCTGAAATGAGCCATTTCCGAAGGGCATTCTGCCTGATTTTCGAGCGCACGCTTGGTGACTTCGAGCACTCTAACTTAGTGCAATGTGTAACATGCTCCTCTTGCTCAGTGCTGACCTATTTTGGGAAAACTGCTATAACTTTGTGCCCCGAACTCCGAATGACGATCTGTTTGAAGCTTTGGAGAGCTGATTCAGTGCTTTAAAAACTTCATGTTGATGAAGACCCAAATCTCAAGTCTGGTTGATCGAAAATGGGGAGAAAGGCAGTACATCAGTGCTGCCAGGCAGTTCTGCGCACCTCTGTTGTGAAGATCATAACTCTCTGCTCCGAACTCCGAATGATGAACCACTTGAAGCTTTGGAAAGCTGATTCAGAGCTCTAAATCTTTCATGTTATGAAGGAAGTCCAGATCTCGAGTTTGGAAGGTCAAAATGGCAAGCAAAGACCAGGCTCTACTGCTGCCAGAATTCAGCATTGGCACCCTTTTGTTGCTCAAGACTCCACAAGGCCTTATTCTTGTTCCATTTTGGCCAATGAACCTGAAAATGCATAAAAACATAGAATTGGAGTTAATCTACATAAAATAATTAATAACTGGACTTTGTTAATGTAATTTAGGGCGCTTGAATATACATTATTCGGCGCTCATCACACCCCCAAACTTACATTTTGCTAGTCCCTTAGCAAAACTACAATGAAAAACATAAAGAAAAGACAACCATGGGCATGCTACTACAAAAAATATCCTCCATGGTAAAATGAGATAGATACATAGCTCAAATACAACTTGAAACAGACAAAAACTAGAGATGGGGTCATTGGGAAAACTACCTTGCATATATGAAGCATTGATACAAAAATTGGCTAAATACATTTCCACATACATGCATCAACATCAAAGTCTATATAAATAACTCAATTATCATCTCTTGAATGGAAATCAACTCTAGCTTCAGTGAAAGTGAATTGGATTCTCAACATGCGGCTTTTACTTTCTTTTCCAATTCCAAGGTACAAGTTTTCAAGTCAATGAATTCCCTTTTACATGAAGTCCCTAAGGCATGATTTTATTTTCAAGACAACTTTTGTTGCTTGTTAACAATTTATTTCAACACATAAGCGAAACATAGAATGGTTGTGCAATGCTGAAGTCCCTTAAGCTTTCTAACCAACCCTTGTAGCAAGCGTTAGGCCAACAACTCCCAAACCAGATGGCTTTAGGGTGCTAAGTGTAGAGACACTCCTAGGGCTTAATAGCTCGAGCTGGAAAGGCTACGAACTCCAACGAACCATGTTTATTACTAGTTTAATTTTTTTTTGAATGACCGTGCAATGTTTAAGTCCCTTAAGCTTTCTAACCAACCCTTGTAGCAAGCGTTAGGCCAACAACTCCCAAACCAGATGGCTTTAGGGTGCTAAGTGTAGAGACACTCCTAGGGCTTAATAGCTCGAGCTGGAAAGGCTACGAACGTCAACTGGTCATTATTATTATTATTATTATTTTTTTTTTTTTTTTTTTTTTTTTTTTTTTTTTTTTTGAATAAACATGCCAAAGGTATCCATCTATCAGGTTCATCAAATCAGATTAACTAGGCCAAGGTCAAGGTCAATCAAGTTGCATGCCTCACAGTTAAGTTTCCAATGTGCATCTGTGCATTGTGAAGCTTATAAGAGTGTAAATCCAGCAAGAATCTAATTGAGGCATTTATACAGACTACATTGTATTTACATGATCATTTCAACTCAAATTTTTCTTTATTTTCAAAATTTTTCAATTGCTTCTATACACAAGGTATTAAACATATGTTTCATCTCCGACAAGTGTCAAGTTATACTATCATTGCTTTAGCAAAAATTATGGAACCAAAAATATGCCAAGAATGCTTGATGCACCCCCAAACTTAAACGACACAGTGTCCTCAATGTGGACATGGATGCAAGTGAGAGACAAAAATGACAACGAGTACAAAAGGAACAACAATACCCGGGGGAGGGAATGGCATTTGGAGACAAAAACCCCCAAACTTGAACCGGACTGCGCAACCTGGAAAGCAATATGAAGAACCAAAAGAAACAACCACAAACATATTAATAGCACAAGCATAAAGACAGAAAACGAATGTATCGAAAATTAACAGAACATAAAGAACTTGCATTGCATAAAGAGTTTACATGATGACAAAAAGAACTGTACAGGGATCATGTCGACCAGAGTAACCTATACATAGCAAATTCTTACAGTTTAAAAGGAAAACAAAATATACAAGAGAAATAGGTACAGATGAAACAAAAGAGAAGGTCCACACGCGCAACAAGCTACTGGCCAGAAGGTAAACGGGCGAGGATGGAATGGAGGAGAGATTGAGTCTTACGCCGTTCAGCGGAAGCCAAACGACGGTCCTCAGCGGCGACACGGCGGTCTTCAGCAGCAAGACGACGATCTTCCTCAGCACGTGAAGAAGACTCACACAGAGCCTGAGTGCACGCGGACAAAGAATGCTCAAAACGATCTAGTCGCGCATGAATACCGGCAATGGAAGCTCGGATGAAAGCCTGGTCCTGGTGAGAGTCGACCGAAGGCTCTATCGTCGCAGTGGCTGCGGCGGTGGAAACTGCCTCAGAAGGAGGAGGAGGTGGAGCGTGGATGAACAGGGGGGCAGGAGGCGGAGGGGTACTAGAATGGCTCAGAACATTGATCCACCGGCGCTGGGTAAAAATTTTGATTTTGTCGCCTCTTGGTTCGTGGGGAGGAACAACGAAACCCTTGTGCTGAAGGAGTCGAGTGATGAAAAACGGCAAAGGCAATTTCCGATTTTCAACTCGCGGAGCCCGTGCATTATGAGCATCATGCCAAAACTTCATAAAGGTGGACCAAATGAGCTCTGGGATGGAGAACCATTGGCCTTGGTCCATGGCATATAAGGCTTGCAGAAAGAGGCCCCGACGCTCGGTGCTGTGCACCAAAGGGCAAACATTGTGCTTGAAGACAGTGTCAATGAACCATAGGCGTTCCGGAAGATTGGTTTTGCGGATAAAAGACCGGGGCCGAGTAGGATCGTCAATAGGGCAAATGGCAGCGGCAATCTGCGCCACAGTTAATGTATCCGGCTCCTCATATAAAGGGAGATTCTCACGATTGACAATGTCATCGGGGCACTCAATGGGGCAACCAGAAACCTGAATGATGTCAGTCATAGTGAAAGCATAGGCGGTGCCGTCAATGGATGTAGTGAGAGAAATGGGTGGCTCTTCAGGGCACTGGAGATTCTGGTAGAAGAGGCGCACTACACGGGGGTAGGCAACCCTGGCAAGGGGTGCGCAAATGTGCTGCAGACGCCGGTTAGTCAATTCGGCGACAGCCCACGAAGTTGTGGGTAGAATGTCAAAGGCATCCGTGAGCGGAAATGAGAGTTCGTAGTTGAGTTGTTTGCGATCCCAAGGATCACGTGGTCGCTCACGAGTGACAGCACGGGCACCTGAAGAGGGTCGAGGAGGGCGAGAAGGACCGGCACGAGACATTTAGAGAGGTGGACTTGGTTGAGGAATTTCAGCGAACACCTGGCGTGCACCACAAAAAGGAGAAGAGGAAAGTGAGTGGGATGGAGGAGCAAACCCAAAATTTTTAACAAGGAAACAAGCACTAGCATTGACAAAGCAACAACAAATCATCAACAAAACCAAACTCCAACATTACTAGCCCATCCTCCGTGTAAAACACCATGAATGAACAAAGGAAAAGAAAAACAAATGAAGAGGACACAGACCTGAATTTCAGTGTATCCGAGAGCAAGAAAAAAGGCAGGAAGAGGGAAGTGAGATGATGGGGTGGTGGGAATGAGAGAGAGAAGGGGTGGGTTGGTTTAGGTGTTGATGATGTGGGTGGAGAAAATGGTTGAGGTGGGTGAGGTTGAAGAGAGAAAACCGAGAGGGGCATGCATGGGGTGGTTCATGCATTGTGGGTGTTGGAAAGTGAGAAACCTAGAGATGGTAAGGGTGGATGATGGGAGATGAGGGAAGATTGAGGTGCATGCATGGGGCTTGCATGCAAGGGGAGTAAGGTGGTTGTGGGGATGGTGCCGAGAGGGGTGAGTGAGAGTGAGGGGGTTTGGTTTTAAAAGAGAGAGAGAGAGGCTTGGTTCGAGCACTCGAAGGCCCACTTCGAGTGCTCGAAATGGGGGCAGAGAGTTGGGTGAGGGGCTCGGGTGTGTGAAGGGGAGTTCGAGCACTCGAGGCTGGGTCTTCGAGTGCTCGAAGTTTGAGCAGTGTGAGGGTTTGAGGTTGGTTGTGAAGGTTGGTAGGAGGGTGGTGAGGGGTGGAGGCCGAGAGGTGGTAGGGGTGCAGGGTGTTGGAGGGTGTGTTGTTGAGAGAGAGAGAATGTGGGTTTGAGAGGTGGCATGCATGCATGGACGTGCATGCATGCATGCATGGTGGGGATGTATGGTTTGGTTTGGGAAGAGAGAGAGAGGGGAAGGTTGGTGTGCATGGTGTGAGATAGAGTTGAGGGTTTGCATGCAGGGTGTGGTTTGCATGGGATGGCTGCGAGGGCTTGGGATTGAGTGAGCTGAAAGCTGAACATGGTTGGTGGGTTTTGAATGGTGGTGAGGTATGGTTTAGAGAGAGATGGTGGGTGGATGGGGTTGTCTGCAGAGATGCCGAGAGGAGGTGGATGGTTTGGGTTGTGGTGCGTTGGGTTGAGGAGAGAGATAGGAGTTGAGGTTGGAGTTGCTGCTTGCATGGTTCTATGTGTGCGAGGTGGTGAGGTGGTGCAAGGTGTTGTGCATGGTTCTATGGGTTGCAGAGAGGTGGGATGATGTTGGTTAGGGTGGGAAGGGTGGTTGTGGGAGGGGTGATGAGGTGAGAGGGGTGGCATGCACGCAGGGTGGTGGAGGTTGAGAGGTTTGCTGAGTGGGATGGAGTCTTCGAGCACTCGCAAGGGGGAGGGCGAGTGCTCTGCATGGAGACAGCAGGCTCGAGTGGGTTGCATAGGGAGTGCGAGCACTCGGAAGAGGAAGCTCGAGTGCTCGAAATGAGAGCAGTGAGTTGGCCAAGCAAATGGTGAAGCTTCGAGCACTCGAAGCTTGGGCTACGAGTGCTCGATTCTGAGGCAGTAGCATGCAGCTGCGGAAGATGGGCTAAAAAGCTTAGAGCACTCCAACTGGGAGCTAGAATGCTCTAAATGAAGGCAGCAGGCTCATGATTTGTGGTGCTTGAACCTTGAATGGAGCTTGAAGGCTGTTGCATGGCCATGCATGAGCTTGCATGGATGGAAAAAAATGCATGGAAAAAATTTGTCTGGAAATTTTTCATGGAAATGTTTTTCTTTACTGATGCATGCATGAATTTAAATTGCATGGAAAAATTTACAACTTTTACAACATCACACAAAGCTTGAATGCAATTTCTGAAGAAAAATTTTTTAAACGTTGCAAATTCATTCCATTCCAATGCATGGATGAAATTTTTTTTTTTTTTTTTTTTTTTTTTTTTTTTTTTTTTTTTAACTTTGCACTGCACACAATGCATGGATGAGTTTAAGAAAATTTTCAAGCTTTTGGCAACATGATGCAAAAGGGATAGAATTCTCAAAAATGAAAATTTCAAACTTAAAACATTTCAACATGATGCAAAAGGGATAGAATTCTCAAAAATGAAAATTTTAAGCATAGAGAATTTTTGAAAATTTGCATGTCAGTCCTAAATTCAAGGCATGCATGGAAAATTTGAAACTTGACACATTATTCCAATCCAATGCATGGATGGATTTTTAGAAAAAGTTGGAAAACTTTTCAACTTCTTTCTAATGCATGGATCAAATTGGAAATTTTTTCAAAATGTAACACCTCTCCAATGCATGGATAGAAAATTTGTGGAAAAATTGTCAAATTGCTCAACATTTCTAATGCCTGGATGAAAATTTTTCAAACCTTGCAGCTTCTCTCTAATGCATGAAAATTTTTGAGGAACCATGATTCAACAATGCATTGAAAAGGAGAGGTTGTGCACATGAGTTGCATGCCATAGGTCCTATGAAATTGTTCAAAAGCGATAGAAATTTCCGGGAATGAAAATTAGAGTTAAGAAGGTCTAAGAGGCCAGTCTAAAATTGCGAAACACAACTGAAGACCATTTTAGAAAAATCAAATTTTTGGCTTATCGAAACCATTTCCCAGAAAATTTCAAGGCACGAGCAATTTAAGAAGGTAGGGAAGCTTGGAACATCGAAAGAATTTCTTCCCTTGCTTTGCTAAATTTAATGTCGATAGCTAGACCAAGCTAGAGCAGGCACTATTCCTCATAAATGGGATCCGTCAAGGGGACTTCCTCAACTTTTCGGGTTAGAATTGTGCTGTCAATGCAAGGCTTAAGCCTTTGGCCATTTACCTTGAAGAGTGATCCACTTGCAGGATCATGAAGTTCGATTGCTCCATGAGGAAAGACGGTAGTGACAATGTATGGACCATCCCATCTTGACCGGAGTTTACCGGGAAAGAGTTTCAAGCGGGAATTGAAAAGCCAGACCTTCTGTCCCGGGGCAAAAGACTTTTTGACGATGTGCTTGTCATGGAAAGCTTTAGTCTTTGCCTTGTAAATTTTTGCATTTTCATACGCGTCATTACGCAATTCCTCAAGTTCATTCAATTGCAACGCACGATTAGAGCCGGCTTGTTTGAGATCAAAATTGAACCTTTTTACGGCCCAATAAGCACGGTGCTCTAATTCTACCGGGAGATGACATGCTTTGCCAAAGACAAGTCGATATGGTGACATGCCAATGGGTGTCTTATAAGCTGTCCGGTAAGCCCAAAGTGCATCGTTTAGCCGTAATGACCAATCTTTGCGATCCGGTCTAACCGTTTTTTCTAGAATGTGCTTAATCTCCCGGTTAGAAATCTCTACTTGACCACTCGTTTGAGGGTGGTAAGGTGTAGCAACCTTATGAATGACTGAATACTTAGCAAGGACGGATTTGAGATAACGATTTCGGAAATGAGATCCGCCATCACTAATGATTGCTCGGGGTGTACCAAAACGACTAAAGATGTGAGATTGAATGAAATGGATCACGACTTTATGATCATCGGTTTTGGTAGCCGCGGCTTCAACCCATTTAGACACATAATCCACCGCTACAAGGATGTACTCATAGCCATAAGAAGATGGAAATGGTCCCATGAAGTCAATCCCCCACACATCAAAAATTTCAACAATTAAAATGTTGGTGAGGGGCATCATGTCTCTTCGGGACATGGATCCAAGTTTTTGACATCGTTCACACGATTTGCAAAAATTGTATGCATCCCGGAACAAGGTAGGCCAAAAGAATCCGCTTTGAAGGATTTTGTTAGCGGTCTTTTTGGCACTGAAATGGCCTCCACAAGCAAGAGTATGGCAAAAATTTAAAATGCTTGTGGCCTCGGTTTCAGGAATACATCGCCGGATGATTTGGTCCGGGCAATACTTGAATAATTCCGGATCTTCCCAAAAGAAATGCTTGACTTGGGAGAAAAACCGGTCCCTCTCTTGTTTGGACCAATGAGCTGGAATTTTGCCAACCGCAAGATAATTGACAATATCCGCAAACCACGGAAGAGTAGAATGTGAAACTTGAAGAAGTTGCTCATCCGGAAAGGAATCACGGATGGCTGCAAATTCCGAAGATTTCTCAATAAGTAAGCGAGAGAGATGATCGGCGACCACATTGTCGGTCCCTTTTTTGTCCCGGATGTCCATGTCAAACTCTTGAAGTAAGAGGATCCATCGAATCAAGCGGGGTTTTGTCTCTTTTTTCGCTAACAAATGCCTAAGGGCGGCATGATCTGAAAAGACGATGACCTTGGAGCCAAGAAGATAGGAGCGAAATTTATCCAAGGCGTACACCACAGCTAGCAATTCTTTTTCAGTGGTGGTGTAGTTCAATTGGGCATCACAGAGAGTTTTGCTAGCATAATAAATGACATGCGGAAGTTTATCCACACGTTGGCCCAAAACCGCCCCTAATGCATAATCGGATGCATCACATATGATCTCAAAGGGAAGAGACCAATTAGGGGGTTTCATGATCGGGGCAGAGGAGAGGAGAATGCGAAGTTTGATGAAAGCTTCCATGCAAGCGTCATCAAAATTGAACGGAACATCCTTGGCTAAGAGATTACACAAGGGCCGTGAGATTTTGCTAAAATCTTTGATGAAGCGACGATAGAATCCGGCATGGCCAAGAAAAGAACGGATTTGACGGACGGAATTCGGAGGAGGAAGATTAGAGATTAACTCAACTTTTGCCTTGTCTACCTCGATTCCCCGCTTAGAAATGACATGTCCTAAAACAATGCCTTCTTGGACCATAAAATGGCTTTTCTCCCAACTTAGAATGAGATTCGTCTCTTTGCATCTTTGGAGCACAAGAGATAAATTTTTGAGACACGAGTCAAAGGAGGAGCCAAATACGGAAAAGTCATCCATGAAAACTTCCAAGAACCTTTCAACCATATCGGAGAATATGGACATCATGCACCTTTGGAACGTTGCCGGTGCATTGCATAGACCAAAAGGCATGCGTCGATAGGCAAAAGTACCAAAGGGACATGTGAATGTTGTTTTCTCTTGATCTTGGGGGGCGATGGCCACTTGGTTATAGCCGGAATAACCATCAAGAAAACAATAGAAGCTTTGGCCGGCTAACCTTTCAAGGATTTGATCAATAAATGGGAGCGGGAAATGATCCTTCCTAGTTGATGAGTTGAGTTTACGATAGTCAATGCACACACGCCACCCGGTGGTGGTTCGTTGTGGCACGAGCTCGCCCGCTGAATTTTCAACAACGGTGAGCCCGGATTTCTTGGGGACAACTTGTGTGGGGCTCACCCACTTGCTATCAGAGATAGGATAGATGATTCCCGCATCTAGCAATTTGATCACCTCTTTCATGACCACTTCCTTCATGTTTGGATTTAACCGGCGCTGGACCTCTCTAGTAGGCTTGGCGTCATCCTCCATATGAATGCGGTGCATACAAATGGAGGGGTCAATTCCTTTCAAATCTGCCACTGTCCAACCAATAGCTTCTTTATGCTCTTGGAGCACCGCTAAAAGGTTGGTCTCTTGGTCTTTTTGAAGGTCCGAGGCAATAATGACCGGAAGGGTTTGCTTTGGACCAAGGAACACATACTTGAGATGGGCCGGGAGCGGCTTAAGCTCAAGTTGTGGCGGAGATAACAATGATGGGACCGGAGGAGTGGTGGAAAGTTGGGGAAGTGGTTCTTTTGGAATTTTCCAAGGAGGTACATCCATGATAGCATTAATATCAAGCAAGGAATTGACTTCTTGAATGGCTTGATCAACATCAAAGTTTGAGAAGTCAAAATGAGACATGCAAGTTTCAAGGGGATCTTTGCTTAGGATGAAGGGGAGAGATTCTTCGACCACTTCATCAATGACATCCACAAGAAAACAATCATCCTCATTGGAGGGATGTTGAGTGGCATGAAAGATGTGGAGTTTGACTTGCATGTTTCCAAAAGCAATGTCCATCACCCCGGTTCTGCAATTAATTGATGCATTAGCCGTAGCCAAAAATGGTCTACCAAGGATCACGGGAATGTGCTTTTTTGGGTCATGGACTGGTTCCGTATCAAGAACCACAAAATCTACCGGGAAGTAGAATTTGTCCACTTTGATGATGACGTCCTCAAGAATACCTCGTGGATGCTTGACCGATCTATCGGCAAGTTGCAAAACCACGGAAGTCGGCTTAAGATCGCCCAAACCAAGTTGTAGGTAGACCGAGTATGGAATTAAATTCACACTAGCTCCTAAGTCAAGGAGGGCCCTCTCGATTTTGCTGTCACCAATGACGCACGAGATTGTGGGGGCACCCGGATCCTTATACTTCGGGGGAGTGCTGTGCTGAATAATAGCACTAACATTTTCAGTCAACCTCACTTTTTTTGGCAAATGATTTTTAGAAGTGCGCTTTTGAGTGCACAAATCTTTGAGAAATTTTGCATAGGGAGGGATTTGCTTGATAGCATCCAACAGGGGCAAGTTAATCTTCACTTGCTTGAAGACTTCCCACATGTCTTGAATTTTACAATTCTTGTTCCCAAAGTGTGTCGACTCTTGAAGACGTTGAGGAAACGGAGCTTTTGGCTCATAAGTAGTTTCCACATTTGGGGAGACATGTGTGGGATATCCGTGAATGGTATTGGGACAAGAATTTGGATTAGAAGAGCTTGAATTTGGATTTTTCAACGGCGAAACTTCTTCACTTTTGTCTCCATCGACCTTGTTGTCCACCACTCTACCACTCCGAAGGGTGGTGATAGCTTGAACTTGTTCATGAGTCGGCCCACTCGGAGGAGGGGTTTCGTCAATCACATGCATTCCTCTAGGATTTTCAAAAGGTTGAGAGGGAAGCTTGCCCTTGTCCTTTTGAAGCAATTGATTCACCGAGTTAGCTATTTGGCCCACTTGATTTTCGAGATTAGCTATGGATTGAGTATGAGAGTGGACCATTTGGAGAGTAGGTTGCAAGGATGTCAAGAGTTGCTTGTTGGCATCCATTATTTGCTTATTTAATGATTCCATCATTTGCTTGTTTGCAGCTACTATCTCGTCAGTTGGACACACAGGAGGTTGATTGGAGACATTTGGATTGTAAGGAGGACGGTAGCTTGAAGAGGCTTGGAAAGGTCTACCTTGATATTGAGAAGAGGGCTGATTTTGCCGCCCTTGGTTTTGGAATTGGGAATTCTGTGGGGCTTGTTGCCGCCATGAGAAATTCGGATGATCACGCCAACCCGGATTGTAGGTGTTGGAATATGGATTGTTCCCGGGCCGCGAGAACATGGCATTAGCTTGCTCTTGGTTGGGACTAGGAAATTGCTCCGTTGTGGGGCAATCTTCCGAGAGATGGAATGGACTAGTACATGAAGCACAAACTGAACTTGCCGAATTTTGAGACAATGAAGGAGGAAGATGTGGTGCCATCAATTGATAGAATTTATGAGCGATGGCATCCACTTGAGATGATTCCTCCCTTATTGACTTTGGTTGACAAGGGTTGGTGTTGCTTGGAGTGATTGCGGTCGGAGCCCTACGAGAATTGTGTTGAAGTGAATTTTCACTCAAATTCTCAAGTAAGGTCCAAGCCTCATCCGCATTCTTGGACATGAACATCCCACCACAAGAAGAATCAACCATGAATCTATGGGTTTCGGTCAAGCCGGCATAGAAAGCTTGCACTAATTGCCATTTTGGGATCAAATGATGAGGACACTTCCGAAGAAGATCTTGTAACCTTTCCCAAGTCTCGTGGAGTTGTTCTCCATCAACTTGAGAAAAGCTTAGAATGGAACGCCTCATTTGGTTGGTTTTACTCACCGGATAATACTTCTTAAGAAATTCTTGTTGCAATTGAGCCCAAGAAGTAATAGAGTTGGGAGCGAGGGAGTTCAACCAATATTTTGCCCTATCTTTTAGGGAGAATGGGAAGAGATGGAGATGAAGTGCATTGTCCGGAAAACCTCTCAACCGGATGGTTGAACAGATTTCAAGGAACTCATCAAGATGCTTGTATGGATCTTCATTATCAAAGCCATGAAATGATGGAAGCATTTGAATGGTACTAGACTTGATCTCATATTGAGCTGCATCGATGTTTGGCATCACTATGCAAGATGGAGAAGCATAGGTGGTAGGGATGAAATGATCTCTAAGAGTCATTGGCTCGATATTAGGAATTTCAGCCCTTTCATTCCCCGGATTTCCTACGTTATCCCCCATTATATTGAATTCAGTTTCAAGGTCCCTTGTAAGAGTGGGTTCCCTAAGGTTCCGTCTAAGAGTTCTTTCAAGAGAATTGATATCAATGGGCGAATCGATTGTGGGTAAGGAAAGTGACCTACGACCGAACATCAACAATAAAGCATATACTCAACAAAGCAATTCATCAACCACAACTCCACATACGATGTTCCCTTTCTCCTCAATTATCAAGACGGAAAATGTAAATGGCCACGACAAGGACCGATGCTTTAACACAAAATTTAAACAGGATAAGAGCCTCAACAAGGGCGTCACAACTAAACTAAAACTAAATTTAACACATGCACAATATTCACAACTCGAAACTAGAAGTCACGAGACTTACCTGGGGTCCTCTAGACTTACAATTTGCTAGCATTCCCACGGCGAGCTTCGAGTCCCTAGAATCTTACAACACTTAAAACACAAAGGTGGTCAAAACACACAAGGAATATTCACAAGACACAATATTCACAATCAAACTAAATTTAACCCTAGAAACTTCGGTTGCTAAACCGTTTGTAGTCCCCGGCAACGGCGCCAAAAATTGATCGGTTGGTCAATTAACATCAACCTTCGCAATAGCACGAATCATTGTAAAATAGGGCTATTGGTCGGGTAAGTCGAACCACTGGAACTGCGCTAGTCTATGGCAACCTAAGAGTCTAGATTACTTTTAGAATGATGAGGGGGTATATAGAGTTTTGTTGGTTTGTCACTTAGTCACTAGAATTGAAATGTGCTTAAAGAAATAAATGCAAGGAATTTAAGAAGAAGAAGTCTAGAAAAGGAGGTCTAGGGAAGTGAATTCACCACCAATCCTATAAACATACTAAATTTCTATTAACTTGGGAAACAATTTCACTACATGGCAATGATATGTAGTAATACTAGATTGCTACATTATCCTCAAGAAAATCATAGGATCAAGATTTAAGTATAATCCCTCAAAGAGCCACATGCTAGAACTACCTAGATTAGGTGTAGCCATAACATGCTCACTAAGCTAGGGACCATCAAACCCCTTAATCACTATGGTAATAGCACATGAAGTCAAGATACAAGATTAATCCATCAAAAGGAAGTCTTAAGCTATGGATTAACAAATTTCTCATACAACATGCCTTTAAACCCATTTCACAATTTCATTTCCATTCTCACTATGAAGATGCAAGTTATATAATCATGAGAGGATAAAATCTAAGACAAGATAAGAACTCAACATGATCATTTATAGGCATTGAAATCCATTACAACAAGTGTAAGTGCTCTAAATCATGAAACTACCATGTACATGAATCATTCCCCAAATTAGATGAAATTAAAGCATGCTTACAAGAGAGAGCTTCATCACCTCCCTAGATGGAGGTTTAGTTATCCATGGATACAAAAATGGAAGAAGGAAGATTGGAAGAATAAGCCATTTTCGAGCTCCCTTCCTTTGGCTTCAAGAACACACCCTCCTTGCTCTCTTCTCTCTCCTCTAATCTTGCAAAATGAAGCTTAATCCTATATGTGGCCTTTGGGTAGCCTTTTATGCTCCAACCATACCCTCTCTCCTCCAAGGGACACCTCCAACCACTTCATAAAGAGGGAAGATGGCATTGAGGAATCCAATGTGCAAGTGGGCTGAAATGAGCCATTTCCGAAGGGCATTCTGCCTGATTTTCGAGCGCACGCTTGGTGACTTCGAGCACTCTAACTTAGTGCAATGTGTAACATGCTCCTCTTGCTCAGTGCTGACCTATTTTGGGAAAACTGCTATAACTTTGTGCCCCGAACTCCGAATGACGATCTGTTTGAAGCTTTGGAGAGCTGATTCAGTGCTTTAAAAACTTCATGTTTTGATGAAGACCCAAATCTCAAGTCTGGTTGGTCGAAAATGGGGAGAAAGGCAGTACATCAGTGCTGCCAGGCAGTTCTGCGCACCTCTGTTGTGAAGATCATAACTCTCTGCTCCGAACTCCGAATGATGAACCACTTGAAGCTTTGGAAAGCTGATTCAGAGCTCTAAATCTTTCATGTTATGAAGGAAGTCCAGATCTCGAGTTTGGAAGGTCAAAATGGCAAGCAAAGACCAGGCTCTACTGCTGCCAGAATTCAGCATTGGCACCCTTTTGTTGCTCAAGACTCCACAAGGCCTTATTCTTGTTCCATTTTGGCCAATGAACCTGAAAATGCATAAAAACATAGAATTGGAGTTAATCTACATAAAATAATTAATAACTGGACTTTGTTAATGTAATTTAGGGCGCTTGAATATACATTATTCGGCGCTCATCAACGACCATATATGCACTATCAAAACAAACAAATCACAATAAGAATATGACAAGACTACTCCTCCGCAACAAGTCAATTGACAAACCTCCACTAATATTTATCCCATACTCCCATGCTTTGAACAATGTGCAAGAAAAATAAATTGCCTCTATGTGGGCTCACGATTTAACTAGCAATTAAAGACTTGCCTCCACGGGGCCGACGATTTAACTAGGAAAGAGTTTAGAAAGGCTCATAAAGGGTATTTAAGTAACTTCAATTTATTTTCAATTTTTTCCTTACTTTGCTTTGCAATTTTTTAATTTTTTATTTTTAGCCTTTTGTGTTCTTTCTTAGCTTAGTTTGCCTCTTTGCTTTTGAATTTCCCTTTACTTCACTTTCTTGGCTCAATTCACCTAACCAATCAAGAACAAACACAATAAGTAACCAAAATAAAATAAAAATAAAAACATGATCGAAAGAGTAGTAATTTTAAATTGATTTCCAAAATACGACGGTGCCAAATCCCCGGCAACGGCGCCAAAACTTGGTTATGCCCGTTGTCAATGCATCCAAAGTTGCAAAAAGAGTGTGTAGTGTGGCCAAGTTTAAATTTAGAGATTTCCACTACCACTTTTAACTATAAATATAGTTAGGGTGAGTAAGGATCGTCCTAAGGGAAATAGAGTGTATTTAGCTTGGAAATCAATGTTGGATTAGTAGGTCGAGTGATCAAAGATGTTTTGATTGGTTAATTAAACTAAAATGTAAACTAAATGATGTAAAGTAAAACAATTGAAATAGAATGAAATGTAGAGAATATAAGAGACGGGTCTTGGGACTTAGAGGTCACCACCAAATATCACCTTCTTAAACACTCAATATTTAATGAATGAGAGGGATTATGTGTTGCAATACAAGTGTGTGTCATTAATTGAATAAACAAGTATGGATAACTAATTAAGTATACATTATCTAGCCAAACTAGTGAGTAACAAAACATATAAAATTAAGCCATTATTCCTTCCTTTAAGTCCACAATCAATGCACATCATCAAATTAGAGAATATACTACTTGCATTCATAAGTATAGAACATCAAACAACAAGCATGGATTGTCCACCTATCTAAGAAAATAAGGCAACTACACTACAACTAAGCTAGTGACATGAAGATTAAGCTAAGAGTGTGGTACAATCCATCAAGAAATAAGTATGAACCATCAAATAAACCACAATGCCACAAAATGTAGAAATAAATATATGAACATTCATCATAGCATATATAGACATATGGATAGAATTAAATGATCAATTGAAAGTATTAAGCCACACAAATCATTGTAGAGACAAGATTCATATGTATATATAAAATGTCAAGACAATAATTACAACACAAATCCTCTTTAATTACAAAACATTAAAGTTTATGAGGCATGCTTAGGGCTATCTCTAGCCCCAAGAGAATGGTTTAGCCACTCATTGATGTAATCATCTAACCCTCAAGGGCTATCTCCACGGTGGAAATGATCTTCTTCTCCTTGATGGAAACCCTAGATGAGTGGACGAACTCTCTTAAATGGTGTGTATCTCTTTCTTGATCTCTAGACTTCTCCTACCTCTCTATTGTATATGGTTCCTTTCTAAAGTCGTTATGATACAAAAATGGCTAAAATCCTTATATAGGTAGCTCAAATATAACACCCAATAGTCAGACCTCGTGTAATAGGACCTCTAAATGATTGCACCACGAGTACACCTTTTAATTGGCTAGAACTCTGTTTTTCTCGCACTTGAGGAGGTTCGATCAATCACTAGGTTGGTTCGATTGATCGAACTATGGCAGCACCTTTTTAGAATAATGGCAAAGCCGAGATATTTTCAGGATATTTTGGGAAAAAGACAAAAGTCGTAGGTGGGGATAAGATCAAAAATATCCGATCGATCGAAGGAATGTTGGATCAATCAAAGAGGGAAATTTCCTGAGGATAAGGACAAAAGGCTCAATCCATCTTGGCATGGTGGGAACGATCACTGTGTGATCGATCGGAGCTTGGTTCAATCGATTGAAGAAGGCTGTTTTCCATCACTTTGCTTCCACTTTGTTCATTTCTTCCACTAAGCTTGAGATTGCATCTTTTATCCTCTAATTCAGCTGAATTAACTTATTTTGGGGATAAGTGCCTGAAAAGGGAAATAATATGAAATTAGAGTAAAACGGGAAAATAAGATAGAATAAGGTCCTAAAATACTCAAGTTTAAATGGTTTAAATGCGCACTTTTCAGCGTTTATCACACATAAATGTAATAAATATAGAATTTTGCCTTAAATGAGAATAATATGAATATCAATGGTTTTAGCATATCATTTTCGCACCGAAGTGTGCATTATATATGGAATTTATTATTTGACATTCATCTAATATGTATGAGGTGTGGCCAAGGGCCAAACACCATTTCGTTTTCATTTTTGCATTTTGGTTTCATGTATTGCATTTTTGGGCAAAAATAGGAAAATGCGAGGTTATAGCGGTCAATTTTCAATTCGGGTGGTACAAAGTGTGCACAAGCACACTTACTAGCACTCATTTAATATGCATGACGTGTGGCCAAGGGCTAAATGGTCTTTTGATTGCATTTAGGTCTGGTTGTTGCATATTTTGCCTTTAAAGGGGATTTTTTCCGCATTGGGGTTTAGGTAGGTCATATTTTGCATTGGCGGTATTTTAAAGCCGTTGATCATTGTAGCACAGCCTAATAGGTAAGTTACATCTGTGTGCATGATTGTTTTTGGGCAAAACCTCTTCCTTGGTGATTTGAGTACCCTTTGGACTCATTTTGCATTTTTCTTTGCAAATTTGGTTTAAAGGGCATTTTAGGTATTTCCCTTGAAAAATAAATTCTAGTCTTGACATGGTTGACCAGAAAACATGAATTTAGGAGGGTTCACTTCACAACTTTTTTTCCAAAAAAAATCCCTTAAAGACCTCAAAATCACATTTTAAGTTGGCTGGTTTGGTGCATTAGGCATCGAACGAGTGCTCGTTAGCAACGGATGAGCACTCCAACTTGGGGTAGTGGGCTCAGGCCTAACTAGGAGTGTTGCACGAATGTCAGATGAGCACTCGTCTGGAAGGATGGCTTGGACGAGCGCTCATAGCTCTTGGACAAGCACTCCAAGCCCCCTTTTTTAGGTTGACTCAGCTTTGACCCTCCGACTTCAAATAGCCATATCTCTTTCGTTTTAACTCCGAATTGATCCATTCTTGAGTCTAAAATGACTGCGTCGAAATAAGATTTCCAATGGTACCAATTACAGTTCCAGATTCCACTTGTACCTTGAGATATTTAAGTTTTAGTGAGATAGTTTTAGGATTTGGTTTCAACCGGGAGGGGATTCTTTGGGGGTTTCTCTTCCTTTGACTTCGGGACTTGATATCTTTGTCGTCCGAACTCCAAATCAAGTGATTCTTGAGTCTATCTTTGTTTATTTTTTGTTTTCTTTCCAATGGTGTGTACGGTGGCACTCATTTCAGTTTGGAATGACCATTTTGCCCTTGGTTCATTCCTTGGAGGGTTTTAAAACCTTAACTTCGGTCTTGCTTCCGCTGAGTCACGGGACTCCACGGAAGGCCATTCTTGTGTCTTAGGGATGACGTACATCTCTAAAGACTTGTTTTTGTTTTGTTTTCGCATTTTTGGATCCGCTTCATCACAAGACACATTGGGTTTGTAAAATTCAGGGTCGTCACAAGTAAGCCCAAAGAATTTTCACCAATAGCCAAACTTAATATTGGAGGCCCATGAGGATTGGAGTTGTCACTTTTTGTTGGTCCCACATTTGATCTAGGGTATACCCTGTTTAAATGTAAAAAATATGATTACAGGTTTACTACAGTGGTATACCATGGTTTCTGGTGTGCTCAGGTTATCTCAGGGATGCATAATGGCAGTATGGTCCTTTTACATATGAGAGAGCTCATTTCAAAGTAATTAAGCAAGTTACATTGTGTTACAGACCATGGTTACAGACCAAACACAGTTATATTGCTGGCGTACTGTGTATTTTTACTAAGGATATTCTAGTCATTTCACATATGTGTCTGACTATTATATATATGTATCAGCTGCTACATTGTTTTTACAGAGCTCAGAAATTCAGTTTACTTGAATACACACAAGCAGCAAAAATAATATTTTACTATATGTTGACAAGTGTCCTTCACAGGGGCATTTTGGTCTATATAAGTGTGTAATACACATGACAGATACGTGCATTGTTGTCCTATTGAGAGAATGTTGGACAATTCACATTTCTTAGGGACTAAGTTTGTATATGCAGAATTATACACATACATGTGAACTGTCATTTTTGTGACAATGTGTCCCTTTTTCATTTGTATATGCAGAATTATACACATACATGTGAACTGTCATTTTTGTGACAATGTGTCCCTTTTTCATTTTTCGGTCCTCTCTTTTTTCTTTCTTTCTTTTTTTTTTTTTTTTTTTTTTTTTTTTTTTTTTTTCAGGATAGTGGGTGATTGAAAATATTTTTTTTCGTTTATACCCTAAGCCACTCTCCTTATTACCTTAATACCTTATTTCATTTGTATGCTTACATAGTTTAAAATCACCATTAGTATAATTAAACCATTCACTATCTTTTCAATCTCATGCTCATTGATATTAAGTTCATTCCAAGCCAATAATTCTAGTAGACGATTCCTACTCGCTGTACTAATGTATAGTTGTTTAGTGGTTTTATAAATCTAAAAGTTAATGTCCCAATTGCCACTTATAAACATCTAAATTTTGATACCTTGGCTGAGTGTATCAACAAGTATATGTGAGTATAGCGAGTAGGGATCGAACATAGGGATTATTGGCACATACTTATGATGCCAAAAAAGCTTACTAAGCAATACATAGTCATATGTATATATAATCATATAGTGTACATACATGTCAAAAGTATTTATCAATCTCTATAATTTAAGTGTTATCTCTAATTAAATGGGCCTCCAATATTAAGTTGAGCTATAGGTGAGAGAATCCTTTGACCTTAATATTTTTTTGGTTCTAATGAATTAATAATTGACCTGATCCAACTACCATGGACCCAATTCAATTAATTCATAAATTAATTTCTATTCTACTAAAAGAAATTAATTGACCTCCAATCAAATAGTAAATAATCACTAAGTCAATGTTGCACTTTGACCTCTCTATGCATAATTAGCTATCGAATAATTAAAGCCATCAATATGACCGCACTATTAATATATTTATTTTGGTTCCTTGATTATTTCCCAGTTTGATCATATAAAACATTTGTTTAACAAAAAATAATAATTTAGTAAGTAAATTCATAAAAATCATTTTGTCTAAAATACACAAAGGATTTCGAATTTACTTTGTGATCAACCATAACCAAATCGAAATAAATACAAGTAACAACGATGCAAATATCGAGAATATAACTCTTTAACTATTAATTACATAATTATCTAAATTGTCGGTCATAGGATCCCGGAGGTTTCGCTAAACAAATTAAAGTAATTATTAATTAATAAAAGTGTTTGTAATTCTCTCATGCTTGAGAGTCAAATAACATGACAATGATTATGATTGAGAGCAATTGCATACAACGGCTCTTGTAATATATCCCAACCTATTGCGGATCCGGTTAAAGTCTTAATTAATTAAGAGTCTATCCTTAATTACCATCGCTATTTATATTCTTGTATTGATTGTCATTAAATACATATAAATATCTCTTGCAATCAAGTGGACATAATCAATTTTATCACGAATCGAAAGTATAATACATTATCATTCACCAAGTATATAATATATAAATATCATTTCAAATAAGAAATAATATCTATACAATCCAAGTAAAAATTTGTTATATCACAGCATACAAATCTCAACACATTAGGAGTAGGAGAAACTGTAGTATCCTTAATAACATCTAAAGGCACGGGTTTCCTTTCCTGGGACTGGCTGGAGCAGGAACAGGAGGAGGCAATTTGACTCTCACTATTTCTCAAATCAAATTCAGATATCAATGGCACTAACAATATATCCCTCCTCCTCCTCCTCCTTCTGTTTGTTTTTTTTTTTTTTTTTTTTTTTTTTTTTTTTTTCTAAATTACACCCATCTCTAATTTGTCGGAAATCAATATTAAATTATCAGAAATGAAAGTCGGGTACCACCTTAACAACCACCATGATATTTTTGGATTAATGTTTCACTTCTGTCAAATTAAAATTAAGATATAAGATTAGAAAAATTAAGACTCTTCAATATTTTTATTGTTTATATATATTTTAAATTCATTCACTGAGGTTTGAAAAAATTATACGGGTAGAACGTTTAGCCTTTATTAATTTAACCTTTCTTAAGATTTGACGAGTATGATCAACGACACCTCGCCGTTAATGAAAATTCAAAAAATTATTAAGTTGTCATTTCCTTTTATTAAAAGACCTTAATAACCTTATATTTTGATATGAAAGACAAAAATACCATGCAATGCCATTGAAATGTAAAGTCAATTTTCATACTAATATTATATTATTAAATTTTACAAAAGTGAATTTTTTTATTAATGACATTTGAGTAGGTTTCTCTTTTAGGGTTTGATGATGTTTTTTTTTTTTTTTTTTTTTCCCAAAAAAATAATAGTTAGGATAATATAATGTTTACAAGATGAAAAAAAAAAAAAAAAAAAAAAAAAAAAGAACGAAGAAAAAAAGAAGGGGTAATAGCGTCTTTGTTGTTTGATAGATTTTTTTGTTAAACTATTATTAAATTAGAGAAGGGTATAAAGATATTTTATACTTTTAGGATAAGTCAGAGTAATAAAGGCCAAACGTTTAATTCATATGTAATTTGTCCAAACTTCAAGAGAGGTCAATGTAATTTATTATAAATTCAAAATTGACACATGTCATTATTCTAATTGTATTATTAGTATTTTTGTGACAAAAAGCCCTCTCATGAAAGGGAAAAATTAACTACAATCCTAAAATCAATAGTATTATTCAAAGAAATAAAATCATATTGTTCCTGTAAATTTCACTCAAACAGACCAACAACAAGCCCCACCTTTCTCTGTCACCCTCCTTGGAGAGGACAGAGAGTGTGTCATTTTCCATTTAGAAGTTCTGTTCCGTCAAAAGCCCAAACACACATGTTATTGATCCACGTGTATATATATATATATATATATTCTCAAATACTTCATGTTTAGGCAAACCTATGCGATAGCAGCGATACCAAACAATTACAACCCCCTCTCTCTCTCAACGTACATTTCTTCTTCTTCAAAATCAAGACAAAGTCTCTTTCCCTCCAACAACTTCAAAAATAAAATACCCAGTAAAATTTGATGTATATATATAAATATATATAACCCAAATGCTAAGCAAGGTTAGGTGATCGATAGCAACACTAAACAATGTAAACATGCACCAATATCCAGACCTTCCTTTTACTAGCTGCATCTACTCTTCGTGGCTTCTTGCAATTCATTCAAAACTCAGTTCTTGTTTGAGTGATTGCCAAATGAATAGTTAGAGACCGCCACCAATTAAAGAACCAACTCGAAATATGCAGGTTCACATATCGCCAAGTTTGCGGCATGTAACAGTATTCCCATCTAAAGGTGTTAAAGAATTCATCAAAGTAAAGGTTGGCTCAAGACGAGTGTCGTGTCGCATGGTTTTGTATTCACTTCTCTTCTTTACCTTTCTTCTTCGGTTCGTCTTTGTGTTAACGGCAATGGATCATACCATTGATGAACACAGCCGGACTTGCTCTACCTTAGGTAGCTACATTTTAATCCGTCTCTCTCTCTCTTTATATATGTGTGTGTGTGTGTTGGAAATCATATCTATAAGTTGACTCGATGATTATGGCAGATTTATTGGGTTTTCATTATAGGCTAATGTTTAGGCGTTTGTTTAAAAATATGATTTTTATTCTGATTTGATTTTTATTCTCTTTCCATGTTTGTAATTTTCCTTTTGTATATAATGATAGTCAGGTTCTCAAATTGAGAACACTAATTTTACCTTTTGGTATTAGAGCCACCTATCATATAATTCAATTTGGTATCAGAGCCACTGTCGGAGATGGCGGCATAAGCCTCATCTCCGGCGGTGATCCAAGTTTCAGCCACCATGCCATCTCATGGCGTCATTTTTCAGATTTCTCTTTCGTCGTTTGTTTTTGTTGGAGCTCTGTGTTTTGGCCCAAGAGAATATTGCATGGCCCTTTTCTTGGTGTTGTTCGGATCTTTTTCATCTCTAGGATGGATCGCACCGGTGTAGGGAGGCTCTTCTCCCAAGTTAAGACCCATTTTTTGGGGATATCCCTTTAGCATTTGACATGTGCTAAGAGTCTCTAGGTGCTATTTGTGCCTTGTTTAGGTAGCATGGTGTTTGCCGTTTCCATATCTCCAACAACATTTATTGCCTTATTTGGACTGCTGGTGTGTTAGGTAGCATTGCAATCTTATTGTGGTAAGGATACAGTTGTTTTACGTCTTAATATATATGAGTTTGGTTGATATATTCCCTACAGCTTGAAGGGAAGTATTGGAAATCATATCTATAAGTTGACTCGATGATTGTGACAGATTTATTGGGTCTTCATTATAGGTTAATGTTTAGGCTTTTGTTTAGGGATTTGATTTTTATTCTCTTTTCATATTTGTAATTTTTCTCTTATATATAACGATGCTCTCAAATTGAGAACGCTAATTTTACCAATGTGTGTGATTACAATTTCTGATATCATTTTGCAACTGATCTTATGATGACAGGTTGCTTGGGGAAAAGACTAGGACCAAGGATTCTTGGCAGAAATATTGAATCAACTGTAATCAATCCCTTGATCTTAATTTCGAATTGTATTAAATAACTTGAGATCCTCTAATTAATTAATTTAATCACTTTCTTTCTGTACTAGTACTGATCATGTTTTAGCATTATTTGATTTCTGATAGGTTCCAGAAGTGATATTTGAAATCCTGGAAGAACCAATGAGCCAAGATGAAATACAATTAGGAGCAGCTGATCAGGTTCCTCAGACATTAGAAGAGTTTGTTGCTGAAATAAAAGACAGAAAACTAGGTGCAAAGACTTTTGCTCTCAAGCTTAGAGCTATGGTCACCCTCTTTGAGCAGAGGACTAGGACAGCCAAAATCCAAGAATACCTGTACCGGCACGTGGCGTCCAGCAGCATCCCGAAACAGCTCCACTGCCTTGCCCTAAACCTAGCCAATGAGCACTCCACCAACGCCAATGCCCGCCTCCAGCTCCCCTTGCCGGAACTTGTCCCCTCCCTAGTCGACAACTCCTTATTCCACTTCGTGCTCGCCTCTGACAACATCCTTGCTGCATCCGTCGTTGCATCATCACTCGTTCAGAACTCGTTGCACCCTGAAAAGGTTGTCCTTCACATAATCACAGATAAAAAGACCTACTCTCCCATGCAGGCATGGTTCTCTTTGCACCCTTTGATCCCTGCAGTCATTGAGGTAAAGGAACTGCACCATTTTGATTGGTTCACCAAGGGGAAGGTCCCTGTTTTGGAAGCCATGGAGAAAGACCAACAAGTTCGGTCAAAGTTTAGAGGCGGTTCATCGGCCATTGTTGCAAATCACACTGAAAAGCCTCATGTCATTGCAGCGAAATTGCAAGCGCTTAGCCCCAAGTACAATTCGCTGATGAATCACATTCGGATATATCTACCGGAGGTAAATCCCAAGTTCTGATCATAAGCTATTTTTTCTTATAGTTAGTCCTGATGGTGTTTTGTTTAATCACAACAGCTGCATTTGCTTTGCAGTTGTTTCCTAGTCTTAACAAGGTAGTGTTTCTGGACGATGACATTGTGGTTCAAACTGATCTTTCCCCTCTTTGGGACGTTGACATGAATGGGAAGGTCAATGGAGCTGTAGAAACGTGTAGGGGACATGACAAGTTTGTAATGTCAAAACGGTTTAAGAGCTATTTGAACTTCTCTCACCCTTTGATAAAGAACAATTTTGATCCTAATGAATGTGCATGGGCATACGGCATGAATATCTTTGATCTCGAGGCTTGGAGGAAGACTAACATAAGCCAAACATATCATTACTGGATTGAAGAGGTAAAATTCCATATTGTTATATCACATTAATCATGTGATTTTCCAGATACTTACATGACTATTGAATTCATCTGGCTAGAACTCAGAATAATTGGTAGTCTATTGCAAAATCAAAGTTGCATTCTAACAAGTATACCTGTTCCTCTCCTTACAGAACTTGAAATCCGATTTAAGTTTGTGGCAGCTAGGAACATTGCCACCGGGACTAATAGCATTCCATGATCACGTCCACATTATTGATCCGTTCTGGCACATGCTCGGACTGGGGTACCAGGGCAACACGAGCATCTCAGATGCTGAAACTGCCGCTGTCATCCATTTCAATGGCCGAGCAAAACCTTGGCTGGATGTAGTGTTCCCCCAACTTCGGCCTCTATGGACCAAGTATGTCAACTTTTCTGACAATTTCATCAAAAGCTGCCATATTAGGGAATCTTAGCGTTGATTGTGGTGAATAAATTGAGCATAATGATGATCAAGTATGAGCTTAATCATGAAAAAGCTGGAAACAGGAGAGATTTCTTCATGGATTCAAGGTCCATGATTTTGCACATGAGATGAAAACAGCACCAGACTTCAATTTTTATTGACTCCCTTGCTTGTGGTTTTGTGTTCTTAATTATTTTCTTCATTTCCTGAGTAAAGGATTTTATAGGCTTTAAACCATGAAGTTTTTATGCAAGTAACAGATAAGAGAGATTTGTGAAAAAACTTATTGTCTTATGCAACACAAGATATTCTTAATTTCACGCACCTAGCTGAGGACCATTCATCTAGAACCAGAGCCTTATCAAGTACAGAATTCAAAGAAATAGTAGAAACAAAGAGAAACGAAAACAGTAACAGGAAGGATAGTCTCACCAGTGCAATGAGCAATCTACCTTCTTCAACATCTGGTCTATAGTCCAAGATCATCTAACCGATGTTATTTAGGTGAAAGCAACAAGCATTGAATTTCTAAAACCCCTGAATAAGAACACTAAAGAGTAGAAGAAATTTGTAGTTCATCTTGGCTTTTAAGGGTGACAATAATAGGTGCTCATTGCGTACAAACAAAACTTGGCGTTCATGTACTATAGATGGTTTTCCACACCATTTGGGGGTGGTAGGCAATGAGTTTTATAGTATAAGACACATTTCAATCTTAGGGGCTCTCTACTTCACATTATCTCACCACACATTATATATGCAAAAGAAAACATAGTCCAACACAGGACTTGATGAACATAAATTAGACTGTAGTTCCTAAAACATTAGAAAAAAAAAAAGATCAAAACTTTAAACAGCACAAGTATAAGCATCCTCTGATATGCCGGTTACTTAATTAATTATGTTCAGGTTCACTAAGATATTTTTTACGCTAGATCTCCTCTTAGTTCCAAGCAGGTCTTCCTGGAAATAAATGCGACATGTTTGCTTATGTTCTTACCACCCAGTGAAACTCTCATCTGATATGCTTAACAAACATATTGCCTTCGCATTTCTCCATGTTAATTAATTAAACTCTGAAATACTAAATGCAACCACATTAAAAAATTATCAAACAAACAAACATCTTAAGAGAAGAAGTAATAACAACAACAATAATAATTGAAGAAGGAGAAGATGGAATTGTCATGAAACTAGAATAGGCTACTTCAATTTTCTCAGGACTTCAATCTGGCCTTTGAATTAACCACCCTTTCCCCTGTCAAACTCACAAAAATGGAACTACCATTTTTGAATTTTCAACGAGATATCTCTTGGTAAGATTTTAACAGGTATCACAAAGCAAACATCTAATGTGTCTAAATTCTAAAAGCATAAACAAATTAATGAATAGCTCCATGTATCCATTTGTCACAATTTTCAAGTTACCAATTGCAGTTAAAGATTAGACAGGTACGATTTTTAAGTTGAATAACCACAGCACAGATTCTCCAACTATCATTTTTCTTAGACAAATCTAACAAATGCACAGGCCACATTGTCTCAATGACAGCAGTCTGCCATTTTTATACCACTGAAGGGGACAAATCCTTCTGCTGAGAAGGATTGAAAAGGGGACCTAGCCTCTAACCTATCTCCTACTAATCTCAGCAGGGAAAAAAAAAAAAAAAAAAAAAAAAAAAAAAAAAAAAAAAAAACCACCCACTATGGTCTTCTATAAACTACTTTGGTTACCTCTTGGAAGAATGTTGTAATTCTTAAGAGTATTCACTTCATAATAATTTCACACCCTCCTTCCATTAAATGATTCCTATAGGTCTCACTTCAAACAATCTCTAAGACCATATTATACTGAGAAATAATTAAAATTTAAGAAAAAAGAAAGAATGAACAAATAGTATTAAAAAGAGTAATCAGGGAAAAAAAAAAAAAAGAGAGGTTCATTTACCATCTATAATAGGTCTACAACTTGCTAATTGTACTAGGAAAAAGCTGTTGACAGCAACTAAAACAAAGCCACAATGGTAATGCTAGATATCAAGAAGTAATGAGGAAACAGAACAATGCAGTCGGAACTGACAACATCCTTTTCCTAACAATCGAAGTACGAAAAGAGTATTGAATAATAATTATCAAGAGTTGGGAACAATTGAATTCACTAAGGCATTTCAACAAACAAATACCCCAAGTTGTAATGGCAGTATTGCACTTGAATAGAATGAATTGACAGTACTGAGGAACTTACTTTTTTCCGGTTACATTCGAAACCAAATCCTTCAAAAACTTGGCAGACTTTGTAATAGGGGAATTAATAGCCATCAAGTTATACAAAACGTTTTCAACTTCCCCAATGGATGGCCTTGCCTTGAACATGGAGATCACTTTCATTTCCCCTCCTTCTTCAACGAAAACCGTCCATCTCTCACCGCTCAAAACCCCATCTTTAACACACTTGAAGATTACTCCTTTTCTCTGATTCAAAATTCCTCTGACCTCCAATCCCATAAATGAATATACCACCTCAAATGAGGCCACAAACCCACTCAACTCACCAAAACTGCCCTCCTCTTCAAACCCCCATCCAGGGTTGAAAATCACCACTGGCTTTGGGTACAAAATGTCAGTAATTCTTTTCATAACAGCCAACTGTGAAGCCTCTGGCGCCAAAAACACTGCCACATCACCAGAATTCAACACGCTGGTGGTGGTATCACTGTTGTTGGTCAATGAAGATATGTACAAGTGTTCAAGCCGGTTTGGCAGTTGAGAAACAAAGGAATCAGCAGCAGATTCTGTCAACGAGTGGTTTGGCCATACGAGTGAGATCTTCACCGGAGAGCCTTTTCTGTTGATGGGTATGTCAGAAAAGACCGCGAAAGCGAGTTGGGAGAGCGAATCGGGCGAGTCGTCAATGAGGGGTATCTCGACTCGGAACCTGGGCTGCTTCAGTTTCTTGAGCTTACCTGTGAGTTTGGGGTTGTTGAGGGGCTTTTCTAAGGTGGTGGAGAGGCAGGTTTTGGCTTGGAGGATGGCTTCTGCTTTGGAGGTGGGTGGGGTGGGAGAGGAGATAGAAGAAGAACATTGGACAGATAGAGGAAGGAATTTGGATTTGGGTTTTGGGGAGGAGGAGGAGGAGAGATGGTATTGGTGGTGATGCTGCTGCTGTGTAGAGAATGGGAAAGATGCGAAGAGAGTAGTTTTAGCTAGTTGCAATTGGAATGAATGCTTTGAAGTTAGAGTGGTTTGTAAATGGATTTTGAGAAGATCACAATCCATTTTCTTTCAGTTCATCAAATGTAAGCAAAAGAGCTAGTAGGAGTTTAAGAAGCGAGTTCCACTTGCAACCATATGGATAAGGAGAGTAAGACAGATTGACAGCCTCACAAAACCTAAAATGGTGACACATTTGCTTTATGTGTCAATTAGTAATTACAAGAAAGAAAGAAAAAAATTAATTAAATTAAAAAATCATATAATAATTTCTCCAATTTTTTTGAACTTGGTTCTGTGTACCTTTCAAAAAAAAATAATAATAAAAATAACTTGGTTCTTTGTTGTGCTTTCCAAATCGACCATGTCTTCCGGAATCGTATTGTTGATTCTCCTAGATGTTGGTTCTAAATGGAGAATCATTAATTCACTAAAAACGGATTTGATTCATATCTTTATCTTTTTAATATTCTATAAATTTAGAGATCTGTAGGTATTTTGTTGGGGTGAAAATCACCTCAAGTCAAACAGTTTGCTATTTCTATCATTTTGAAATAAGTGAAGGAGAATTGGCCGCATCAATTAAAAATTTTGGGTAACTAAATTTTCACCACCCATGTATTTTATATATAAAAACTTTAAATATTGTATTTCATATATATAAATACATTTATATATTGTATCCAAAATACGCTTGTCTTTTTTCAAAATGTCGTCTTCTTCCTTTCTCTCTCTAAAAACTTCATTAACTTTCATTAATGGACTTGTAATGACCCGATTATTTTCCTTTCTTTCTTTTCTCAAATTTTCACGGATATGTTTTTTTCCATTGTTCTTTTCCTTTCTGAGTTCAGTTTCTCATCATTTAGTGTCATCTCAAGTGCTCAGAAATAGTTTCCGAGACTCTTTTTTTTGGATTGACAACTTCTTTTGAGGATCGAGTCATTTTCACATTCTTCGTTTTTCGACACTATTTACTTTTCGTCATTTTCCCTATTTCGTCATTTTCCTTATTTTGTCATTTTATTGCTAAACCTCACTTTTTATGTTCGGAGTTGGTTTCTGACTTCACGTATCTTTATTCTAAGTGGTTTCTACAAAATACGTATATTTACTTTTGCAGAAAGGTACTCTGGATGTTCTCGGTGTCCATAAGGGCATGGATGCATAGTTCTTCAGAATCTTTTTCTTTTCTTGTGGTGTGGGTTTTTAAGAAAATATCTTTTTGGAAGATATTTTCATTCCGGGGCAGTTTCGTAGTTTTCACTTTTTGGAGGGGCCATTGTGCAATTAATGAAAGTTATTACTAAATGCCTTGTTTTGAGCCTGGATCCTCGTACGGGATTCATTTTCACTTTTCGTCGAGTCGTGTACTCATAGAATTTCCTTCTGGTCATTTTTGTCCACTTTCAGGGTTTTTGGCCCTAGTTAGCGCCAAGTTTAGGCCATAACTCTCTGCTCGGGATTTAGTTTTTTACGTCGTTTCTTCCGTTATTCATATTTTCTCATTTTGAATCTTTTTCGTTCACGGAGTTTTTCCGTTTGAGCGCGTATGCTCAAATTCCACTCTTTCGGACCCGGCGGGTTTGAAGTCAAGATGTGATTTTGATGGGGCTTCCTTGGGATTCATGTTCGTGGTGTTGTCCCTGACAAAACCTAGAAGTTTCGTCGGATTTAGAGCACTTTCATTTTAGTGGGGATTTGAGATTTCATTTCAAATGGAGGTAGGGGATATTTTAGGATTATTTGTGTATTGTATTATGTGTTTCCCATGATTTTACAACATATATGTATGCCTTGTATCAAATCTAGAAAGTTAGTAATATTTAATTCTTTGTATAAGATTAAATTTTCATGATGATGTATAACTTGGATTTGAATTGTGGAATACTAGAAAATTTGGCTTTAATATGTTTGTTAACATATATTAAATTCGGATTATTTGAATAAGAATTACACTTTTTATTAAATAATTATCTTTTGTGAAAGTTTAATTCTCATGGGCTTATTTTAAATTAAGTTTTGGCATATTTGTTAACATAGTTTAATTTGAGAGCATTTGGTTGAGTTTGAAATTCTAGAGACTTTAATTAAAATCTATTTTATAGTTTCATTGGCCTAACTAAGCTTTTGAATGAATATATATAATGACCATGATATGTCTTTTAACATATATTATATGGAGGCCATTTGGAAATGATTTAAAATCTAGAGAGTTTAATTAATTTTATTTAATTAAACTATATCTTATTGTTCCATGGATTTAATCATGTTTTAGAAGTTGTTTCTATATTGAGATCATGGATTTAGACTTGTTGTGTATTCACTTGAGTATGTTTTAAGCATTGAAGAACATTGTTGTTAAGTTTATATTCATGAGAGTATGTTTCTAATATGAATATATTGTTGACTTGTGATTTCATAGCATTATGAATACGGAATGCTTATTGTACACTATTGGGAGTTAAATTGCTAACTTGTACTATGTAGTAGTAATATGGATTCTTGTGAATTATTGGTATCATTAGCCTTGTAAACTTCTTGCTAAAATGTCGTAGAATTAGTGTTTAAAGTTTACCATGGAGGCATGATTTAAATTGTTAAGTTGATGATATTGTTTTGTACGTTATATCATAGTAAAGATTTGACATTATATATGCCATTTTAGAATTGAAACTCTAAGGCATGGATTGTGTGGTTTCAACCAATTTGTGCATGGAAGGTGATTTCATGCATTATATAATTATGTATAAGTTGTGAACTTATTTGGTTTATTTTGGAGTTACTTGGGACATTGTTATTGTGATATGGTTAGAGTTTGTCTCTAGTGCGGGAGGTATGAGTTTTCTCCAATTGAGATAGTGCGCCCTAGGGTGGTCTTCCCAGCGGGTTAATGCCCGGAATAACCATTTTGTTCTCGGCGGAAATCCGAGACGTGATGTCCAAGTCTTCCACTATTTGTTTTCACACTTTTAGATTTCTAGTTGATAACTTTGAGAATCTATGTCTTGATGTGTGGTATTAGAATTCTAATTATACTAAATTGTTATATTTAGTTGTTTTTGTACTTTTAGATTTCAAGTTGTTAACTTTGAAAATCTATATCTAGTTGCTTTGTATAGCATGCTTCTATATTGGTTAAATTGCATAGATGTTGTGATTTTTGATTTATTGTTCAAATGTGACTTAGGAATGATCCTATAGATTCATTTGGAACATAGACGTTAGGAGGCATGACCCACTTTGGTTATTCTAGCATTTTAGATTTCAAGTTGATGAATCTATATCTTGTTGCTTTGTATAATACGATTCTATGTTACTTGAAATGCATGAATGATGTGATTTGTGCTAGAAATGATCTAGGGTAGCTTAGGATGCTCCCTGAGTCACACTTTAACATAGACGTTAGGTGGCATGAGCCCTTTTAACATGTTTCACCTTAGGGTGATAAAATTGTAAAATGTTAGGTCGATGCATGCTCATTTCCTATGAGTAGCTTTATGTTGCTCACCCCAAAGTTACTGGGGCATATTTTAGGTACATGATTCAAGATATGGTGATTGGCATTTACCTTTGATGGTTTGGAGATTTGAAGTTTCTTTCAAAGCATTCTTGTTCACATGCAAGTGTTAGCATGTTCAAGTTTTACTTTTGATGTTGTAACACTTAGATAGGTTCAATATGCCATTTTTGCCTTATTGTATGTAAAGTGTACTTATATATGTTATTTGGAACCTATTTGATATGTATGATATGGGGCCAAGGGCCACAAACTTTAAGATTCAAGTGTATGCATTTAAGTTTCAAGTTTTGTTTTGAAATGTATTCTTTTCTAACCTTGAGGTTTGGCATGTCAAATTTTCTAAACATTGTGTAATGAGACCATGGGCCATTGTAACATATTTATATTTATAAAGTACACTTGCGAGCATAATTATATAGCTTAAAATCATTTTTTTGGTCCATATTCATGTTGGGGTTTGAGGCTTGGGTGAAGCCTCAACAAAATTTGTTCATAGCAGGCTTTACAACAGCTTCTCAAGGTGTTTCGGTCGTCCAAAACTTCATTTCGGTCGACCGATAGCCTTTAAAATTCATTTGAGCATCAAAACATCACTTTTCAGTAGCCAAATGTACTGTTCAGAGCCATTTCGGTCGACCGATGGTTCATTTCGGTCTACCGATACAACCAACCTTCAAAATAATGATTTCAGCAAGAATTTTGTCCATTTCAGTCGTTCGATGGTTCATTTTGGTGACCGAAATAACTAGAACCCGATAACAGCTCTGTTGAGTTTCAACACTGATCTTCCAACTTCAAAGGGTCATAACTCCTTCGTTTTAAGTCCAAATGGGTTATTCTTGAGCCTAAATTCATGGATTTTGAGTCAGATTTTCAATGGTACCAATTCCATTCTTAGATTCTAAACAAAATGAGAGATATTCATGTTTTAGTGAAATAGTGTCAATTTTCACTTCAACCGGAAAGGGGCACTTTGTGGGATTCTTGTCCAATGTTCTTAGAACCTCTTGGAATGTTGTGAAATGATTATTTTGAGTTATTTTCACCTTGTTTGACTTATTTAGAGTCAAGTTTCTCTTTTTTATTGTGATTTGACCATTTTGCCCCTTGGTTCACGATTTTTGCCCGTTTTGACCCTTGTTTTCGCTTTCATTCTCCTTGAGCTTCGTGACTTCATGGAAGGTCACATTGGTGTCTTAGAGATGGTTTATATCTCTAAAGACTTTAGTTTCATCTTTTGCTTCTGCATTTCGGATCCGTTATTGGATCAACTTTCGGTTTATCACTGACGCACCGGGTTGAAAAACTTAGGCCGTCACAGGACTTTCCAAGGATTCACAATAACTTTAGAACTTCGAAGCTTCACTTCAAAACACAAACACACTCAAAAAACCTATGTAATTTCACTAAAGTATTATGCAGAAACTCCAGAGTATCATCCATATATCTAAGCTTTATTCATGTAAATATCGATTTTTGGTCTATTTTTTCTTATCTGATTAAAGAGTACAAACATCACTGGTTCGCACTTTTTTTAGTAGAATTTTGAACTTCAAAGCTTCACTTCAAAACCCAAACACACTCCAAAAACCCATGTAATTTCACTAGAGTATTATGCAGAAACTCTAGAGTATCATCTATAGATCTAAGCTTTATTCATGTAAATCTCGATTTTTGGTATGTTTTTTCTTATCTGATTAAAGAGCACAAACATCACTGGTTCGCACTCTTTTTAGTAGAATTTTGTTGGGATTTTACGTATAATATAAGCATGAAATATAGTTAGTACTGCTTGGGATACAAAATACGTATTGTTTGGGATGTTAAGTAGGATTATGTTGGGATGTTACATAGAACTTATACTGACTTAAATTATAATTGCTTGGGATGTTAAGTAGGATTATGTTGGGATGTTACGTATAACTTATACTGACTTAAATTATAAACTGTTATGATGTTATGTGCAAATAATCTATTAGGATTATGTTGGGATGTTGTGTACAACTTATATTAACTTAAATTACAAACTGTTTGGGATGTTATGTAATACACAAATAATTAAACACAAAAACCATGCCAGTCCAGATGTTGCTCTGTTCCAATATTGCTATGTTAATTTGGAATAAAATGACCTAATATACGAAGAAAGGGAAGTAAAAATTTATGGAAACAAATTAATGGAGAAATAGATCTGAGAAATTTATGGAAACAAAGGAATTGAGAAATAGATGTGTGATTTGCTTGTGATTCGTTTTGGAAACAAATCAAAGAGAATTATTGAGATTTGAAAGAATAAGAAGAAAATAACTAAAAAACGATCTCTTTCTCTCTCTGAAACCTTTGGCAAATCTAAGCAAGGCGGGATTTGGGTTAATTGAAATATCATGAATGGTCTTTCTTGCATTCCAAATCTCCATGCAAACTGTAAAATCTGGGTTGCTGAAATATTTTGGAAAGAAATCAAAATTTGGGTTGCTGAAATAGCGGGATTTTGGAATCAAAATCAATATTTTGGGAGAGAAGAAAATGACAGAATTTGGGTTGCTGAAAATAAGGGAGGGAAGAAGAAATAGTATTTGTGAACAGTGTATACATATATACATATATATATATATATGAAAATTGTGTATAAAACAAATAAACATTTTTACCCACCTTAGTAACTACTGTTCATTAACACAAAAAGGAAGAAATGGGCTACTGTGGGACTAGAGGTGATCCTGGTCAATTTTTTTGAGCCATATCAGCTATCATGATCTTGGTTATACGCAAGACTCAATATTGTCATTTATGAGATCCGTTTTAAATACAATAACTCTTTAACTAGAAAAAAAAAATGATGATAATAATAATAATGACCTATTTATCCTAATCTTTTATTTTGTCTTGTAAACACTCCATTTTGTTCGGTTACTTCCTGTAATGAACCGGTCATTTTCTTTCCTTTCCCTTTTCTCAGATTTTCACGGATATTTTTTTTCCGTTATTCTTTTCCTTTCTGAGTTCAGTTTTTCATCACTTAGTGTCGTCTCGAGTGTTCTGGAATGATTTCCGAGACTCTTTTCTTTGGATTGACGACTTCCTTTTCGTTTTTCGACACTATTCACTTTTCGTCATTTTCCCTATTTCGTCTTTTTCCCTATTTTGTCTTTTTCCCGTTTGTCACTTTTTGGCACAACCTCACTTTTCGTGCTCGGAGTTGGTTTTCGACTTCACGTACCTTCATCCTAAGTGGTTTCCATGAAATACGTATCTTTACTTTTGTAAGAAAGTACTCTGGTTGCTTCTGGTGTCCGTAGGGGCATGGATGCACAGTTTTTCAGAATCTTTTTCTTTTCTTGGGGTGTTTTTCATAAATATCTTTTGAAGATATTTTATTTTAGGGGTTTTTAAGAAAATATTTTTGGAAGATATTTTCATTCTGGGTTATTAGTGTAGTTTTTACTTTTTGAAGGGGCCATTGTGCAATTAATGAAAGTTATTGTAAAAATACCTCGTTTTGAGCCTGGATCCTCGTACAGGACTCATTTTCAGTTTTTGTTGAGTTGTGTACTCTTAGAATTGCCTTCTGGTCATTTTTCTCCAGTTTCTGGGTTTATGGCCCTAGTTGCCGCCGAACTTGTTCGGGGCATATCTCTTTGCTCGGAACTTGGTTTTTGACGCCGTTTCTTTCATTATTCATATTTTCTCATTTTGAATCTTTTTCATTCATGAAGTTTTACCGTTTGAGCGCGTCTGCTCAAATTCCACTTTTCCAGACCCGGCAAGGCCCTTTCGGGGCACTTTTTGAGATTTTCTATAAATAGGGGGTTATAAAATTGAAAAGTCACTTTCTCCTCCCTCCATGCACGACCTGAATCTGCCATGGCAGCCCAAGGGGGGCTGCCACCCTTCTCCTTTCATTTAAACCTCCTTCCCTTTGTTAGAATGTCATAGTGCCTTTGCGTTTTATGTTTGTTTTGACTACGCGCTTCTTTCCCCCTTATTAGAACCCATTTTTGGCCAACTTTTGAGTTCAAGTTTAAGGTCAAGTTAGGATTTTGGTAGGTCCTCTTTGGAGTTTTATGTTCACGGCGTTGTCCCCGACAAAACCCCCAAAGTATTGTCGGATTTGGAGCCGTTTCATTTTGGTGGCTTTTGAGATTTTCATCTCAAATTGAGGTAGGGGATGTTTTAGGATTTTATATGTGTTGTATGGAGTGTTTTCCATGATTATACAACTTGTATGCATGCTTTTGTTTAAGTCCTAGAATTTAATTTAATTTAATTTAATTATTTTCTATGGTTAGGATTTAATTCTCATGATGATGTATAACTTAGAATTAAATTGTGGCATGTTAGAACGTTTGGATTTGATATGTTTGTTAACATATATTAAATTAAAATTATTTGAATAAGAATTACACTTTTTATTTAATATTTTTCTTTTGTGAAAGATTAATTCCCATGGTCGTACCTTGCATGAAATGAACTTGTAATGTGCTTTTAAATTAAGTCTTGGCATATTCCTTAACATACTTTAATTTGAGAGCATTTGGATAAGTATGAAAATCTAGAGATTTTAATTAAAATGATTAATTAAAATCTATTTAAAGGTTCCATTGGTTTAATTAAGTTTTTGACTTGGTATTTGTGAGGACTAGGACTTGTATACTAGCATATATTAATTTGGGACCATTTGATGTTGTTTTAGAATTTAGGAATTTAATTATCATGTTTAAATTAAATTCTATCCTATTGATCCAATGACCTAAGTAAGCTTTTGATTTGATTCATGTAATGAATAGGTTATGTTGTTTAACATGTGTTAATTAGGGTTCATTTGATTGAGATATGAAACTTAGAAAAATTAATTAGGTTATATAATTAATTTTCGTTTCTATTGCATTATTGATTAAATCATGTGTTTAACATCGATATTATGTTTAAAGCGTGATTTTAGACTTGTAATGGATTTATGCGATTATGTTTCAATATTGAATTATATTGTTATAGCGTGTAACGAATCGCACATTGAAGATTCTACATGTGATGTTATTATTTATCATCGTATAGTAGTTATGGATTTAGAGCATGTATTGTATGGTTTCAACCTACTTGTGCATGGAATGTAGTTTCGTGCTGTATATATATATTTCGTATATAAGTTGTTAACTTATTTATTTTGGAGTCTTGGGACATTGTTACTATGATATGGCTAGAGTTAGCTCTAGTGCGGGAGATACGAGTTCTCCCTGTTGAGATAGTGTACACTAGGGTGGTCTTCCCAGCGGGTTAATGCCCGAAATAACCATTTTATTCTTGGTTTAGTTCGAGACGTGATCTCTAAGTTTTCCACTATTTGTTTTCGCATTCAATTCCAAGTTGACAACCAATTTTTAATTGTGACTTGTGGTTTTGGTTATTGGCAATTTAATATTGTTAAGTACATTTATGCATTATGATTTTGAATGAATCATAGCATGCCTTTAATGCTGTTAAATACATTAATGTTTTATGATTTCTAATGAATCATTGCAGGTTTAGATGTTGTTAAGTACATCTATGTTATAAATGTTCAAATGTAGCTTAGGAATGATCCTATAGATTCATTTGGAACATAGACATTAGGTGGTATGACTCACTCTCGTTGTTTTTGCACTTTAGACTTCAAGTTGATAACTTTGAGAATCTACATATTGTTGCTTTGTATAGCATGCTTCTATGTTACTTGAATTGTATGAATGATGTAATTTATGTTATAAATGGTTTAAGGTAGCTTAGGATGTTCCCTGAGTCTCATTTTGACATAGACGTTAGGTGGCATGAGCCCCTTTAACATGTTTCACCTTAAGGTGATAAAATTATAAAATACTAGGTCGATGCATGCTCATTTCCTACGAGTAGCTTTATGTTGCTCACCCCAAAGTTACTGGGGTATATTTCAGGTACAGGAATCAAGGTTGAGATTTTCATTATGCTTGGGCGATTAGTGGACTTGAAGGTTCTATTTTGTGAAGGTTGGCTTGAAATGCCATTTGTAGCCTTATTTGTCAAATGTGTATATTTGATTCTAAACTTGTAATGTGTGCCTAAGCACACTTTTTGATTCTCATTTTATGTATATGATATAAGGCCAAGGGCCAAATTTCATTTGAAGTCCATGTTTATTCATAATGGTTGTATTTTGCCTTTAATGAGAATATATAAAAAAATATGCGTTTTAGTATGTTATTTTGCACCAGAGTTTGCTTTATGTATGGAATTCATTATCTAGGATTCATTTAATATGTATGAGGTGTGGCCAAGGGCCAAACACCATTTAGTTTTCATTTTTGCATTTTAGTTCACATATTGCATTTTTGGGCTAAAATAGTAGAAACTGAGCCTTTAAGGGTTCATTTTCAAATCGAGTGGTGTAAAGTGTGTCTCGGTGCTTCCACTGGGTCTCATTTATCTTGTATGAAGTGTGGCCAAGGGCCAAATGGTCATTTGAAACCATTTCCTAATTTTGGTTTTCATATTTTCCATTTCAAGTTCATTTTCGCCTTTTTGGCCGTCGAGGGGTCGGATTTTGACTCGGCCATTTCTGGGAGCCACGGACCATTCATGCGCACTCAAAATCATCATTTACGTTTGTGTGCATGATCATTTTCAAGAAAAACCCTTTCCTTTGTGATTTGAGCGTCCTATCGACTCATTTTAAAATTTTCTTGTATAATCTGATTTTAGGGCATTCTGGGGTTTTTCTTCAAAAAATAAATTCCAGTCTTCACATGGTCACTTAGGAAACATGATTTTAGGTGGGGTTTTTTCTTCGTGTTTTTCCAGAAAATGTCGTCTTGGTACCGGAAATCCATCGCAAAGTTCAGCTTTTTCACCCTCACTACCATATTTCATGGAGGGGCATTATGGGCATTTTATAGTGCATTTTATTTGTTTCCATCTGAGCTATTGGGTAGAAAATTTGATTTCAAGAGGGGTTTCTTCTTCGTGTTTTTCCAGAAAAATTCGATTGGTAACCTGTTTTCGATCTTAGATCTTGTAGCAGCTTTTTACCCTCTTGATCTAGACTGATCTAGGGGCATTTCAGAAATTTTCTATGAAAAATAAATTCTGGTCTTGATATGGTCACATAGAAAACGTGATTTTAGGGGGGGTTTCTTCACAACATTTTTCCAGAAAATGTCATCTCGGACCCGAAAACCCCTCGTCAAATCTGTTTTCCTGTGCGCATCTGCACTATTTGAAGAAGTCTGTTGTAAGGGCATTTTGGGGATTTCACGTCAAAAATAAAATTTTCTTTCAACATGGTCAGCTTGAAAAAATTATTTTGGGGGGGGTTTTTTCTTTGTGTTTTTCCAGAAAATATCGTTTAGTGTCTCAAAATGGCACCCATTTTCAGCATTTTGCCCAGGTTACTATTCACGGCCGCGGCAATGTCAAAACTTTGTTTTGACTTTTCTCTTCCATCCGGACTCCGAATCAAGTGATTCTTGAGTCTATCTTGATTAATTTTTTGCTGTCTTCCCAGTGGTGTGCTCGGTAGCACCCGATTTTATATTTTTTAAAAATGACTATTTTGCCCTTGAGGCTATTTTTGTCCGGTTTTCTTGTAATTCACTTCCGCTACTTTCTTTTGAGTTCCATAACTTCACGGGAAGTCACGGATGTGTCTCGAGAATAATTTACATTCTACGGACATCATTTCCATGTAAAATGACTATTTTGCCCCTAGGGGCTTATTTGTCATATTTTCGATCTTTTGCTTCCGCATCAGTTCTCATTGAGTTCCACGACCTCATGGAAGGTCACTTTGACTTCTATTTTTGCTTTTGCATTTCGGATCCGTTATTGGATCATCCTTTCGGTTCATCACTGTGATACCCCTCGGATCCGAGACACGGGTTGATCAGGCCCATACCCAAACTCGAGGGAATATCAAACAATTAATATTTTAAAATGAACACAGATTACAAAATAGTTTAGAAGGTAAAATAATAAAGCTGAAACGAATACTAATATAAAATCCTCAACTGATAAAAAAGTAAATAAATCAAACTTCTGAAACCTCCATGAATACAACTCAGGAATCCATCTCTAGTGGACCCCTATTAAAAATCCAAACTGAAAAGAAAACTACTAAAAGAACATCCATAGTAAACCATGGAGAGAAGTCCTACGTCGTCGGAAGAGTGAGTGATAATCTCTGCTCAGCACGATTAAGCCTACGACTGGAACGGTTGAACACCTGAAAAATAGAAGTGGGTCAGGCCCACAAACAAGTTCTATCCTACTACTATCCAAGCAGAGACTCGATATGCATATACATTCTAACCAACTCAACAATAGCTAATAGTCCATACATATGTATAATCACACCACAGGACTCTCACTGGACTATGGAGAGGGTCTCAACCTGAATAGAAGGTAACATGCGAAAACGCACCCATAGGTGGGCATGAGTACCTAGACCTAACATGGTACACCTCAACCTCCCATATCCAGCTACGCATCCTACTGCATATACGCTCCCTAACCGACGACTCTGAGACTCAAGCTCATATCGCGATACCATAAAAATATATTTAAAGTCCGATCCTAACTATCCATCAAGAATCCAGTTAGTCATTCAGCTTGTGCAGCTTCTTTAACTTAACTTAAATAACAAGTAATCCAGTTAGTCATTCAGCTTGTGCAGCTTCTTTGACTTGAGCATAAGTAGGATTTATTTTGAAATCCATTCCCTTATTCCATGTAGGTAGGATGTAGTATTTTGAAACTAATCCGTCCCTAGTATGTCACCGTCCTATACCGGTGCATACAATCCATCCATCCAGTAGTTGGCAATACAAGTATATATGTAAATACCAACTAATCCATAAATTCCACAATTGATAATAATATATTACATATAGGCATCAATTGTTCCATAATAATTGGCAAAATTTAAATAACTGTTTACATTAATTAATTCCATACAAGGCATAATAGAACTTTGTAAACTAAAATGCTTGTCTTATACCACCGTTGCATGATTCTCTCATAATTTATTGCACAGAGAATAAGTATAGGCATCCTTTAATCCGTGCTAATCATAATCAAAATATATATTTGAACATGCTTAGTTTATACCGCTACAGAATTATCCAAGAATTGATATTATATTTAACACATGTATAAATCAATTTATACTCTATAAGCATATAATAATTCTGTAATCTGACATGCTTATATTTCACCACTGGAACATGGTTTAAATCTATAAAATCATTCTCGACAAAATTGCTAAAACCATGTTGAACAATATTGTACCTTCACATTTAAACAGTATACTAACTTGTGCAAGAATTCTATAATGTTCAAACTATAATACAAGGTGATTAATTATGCATTAACAAGGCTCTTGGGAGATTTAATTTGCTCTTAGACACCTATGAAAACCTCCATTAAGGCTTCGAATTAAACTGGAACCTTCAAAATCCAAGTACCCAAGCAAAACTCTCGCTGAAACTTAAAAAAATGGAAAAACCACATTGGAGCCGGCTCCAAAAATAAGTGGAGCCGCCTCCACCCTATTGGAGCCGCCTCCAATAACATATGGAGCCAGCTCCACTTCAATGGAGCAGCCTCCATTGAAGGGTGGAGCCGCCTCCACTCCTCCCAGCCTCCGTCTTCTCCGACGCCGGCTATTTTCTGACATTTTGATCGTCTGCCCGCCATTCTTAAAGCTCCTAGGTGTCTAATACTAGGTCTAGTGTGTTCCAGAATTAGTTAAACTCTTAATTCATCAACCAACATCAATTAGACTACAACTTATGCAAGAAGGACCTAAACCGAAACAACTACTCACTCATGATCATACTGTTTCAAGTGATCACCCATGCGAACCAGATTAAGTTTAATATTTTCCCAAGGTGTTCCAGCGTTGATTAAATCCTTAATTATTTAATTAACATCAATTAAAACATAGAGTAAAACATGGGTTTCACAAGAAAGAGTTCAAAGTAAACAATAACCAACTTATAAACACATTCAGGTTTAACTATTTCAGACATGCAAACCCAGTTTAATTTTAAACCTTTATATATCCCTGGAATTGTATTAGAGATACAAAGAACATGAGCCTAAGGAATAGAGTTAGGATTAGAACTTGCCTTTGAGATTTCGGTTAAAAATCCCAACGTCGTCTTCGTAAATTTCTCCGGCAAACGACCGTAATCCTCCTGTGTTCCTTCTCTGCCTCCACTGTCGTGAATAGGGTTTTCTAAAAACCCTAGGCAGAACTTAATACGTATATTTATAAGTTTATATAAAACCTAAATTCAATCCAAACCCTACAATGAATCTAGCCGGCCCATAGAAAATCCTAATTAAATCTACGTCGGCTACCAAGACTTGACTTCTAAAACAAAACCCTAAAGTAAACGTTAACTAAACCCTAATGTAAATCAATTAAGCATTTAAAAGAATTAAAATACAAAAATACAATTAACTAATCAATTAAATAAATTAAAACACCATAATTCAAACAAGTCACAATTAAGTCAAATATCAAGCAAATAAACAAATAATTTCAAATATTAAAAAACACAAGCAATTAAACATTTTAAATTCTCAAAAATGCAATTAAATAATTAACCAAAATACCAGGACTATCCTTTTTAAAATTAGGGGTATTACATTCTTCCCCCCTAACAAAAGGAATTCCGCCCTCGGAATTCGCTCTTACCTTCTTCCCATAATTCAGGAAACTGCGAGCGAATGACATCCTCCCGTTCCCAAGTAGACTCAGCCTCATTGTGATGACTCCACTGAACACGAACCAAAGGAATAACCTTATTACGAAGAATATGATCTCATCAGTCGACAATACGACACGGTGGCTCTAAATAAGTTGCATCCGGCTGCAACTCAATCTCCCCAACATCGATATGCTAATACCGATCCTCATCGCACAGAAATTTTCGCAATATGGAAACATGAAACACGTTGTGAACGCGATCCAAGTTATCCGGAAGTGCCAACCGATAAGCCACAGCTCCCACTCGATCCGTAATCATGAATGGATCGACAAACCGCGGAGACAGCTTCCCTTTCTTCCCAAAGCGCATAACACCCTTCATAGGAGACACTTTGAGTAGAACCTGATCCCCAACCTGAAACTCCAAAGCACGAGTGCGACGATCAGTATAGCTCTTCTGCCTACTTTGGGCAGTACGCATGCCATCTCGAATAAGAGAAATCTTTTCAGAGGTATCTTTGATGAACTCAGGACCTAAGAATCGATTCTCTCCAACCTCCATCCAACAAACAGGTGATCGACACGGTTGACCGTATAACGCCTCAAAAGGTGCCATCCCAATGTTCTTCTGGAAACTATTGTTATAAGCAAACTCCACAAGTGGCAAATAGTCCTCCCAGTGGCCCTTGAAATCCAGAACACATGACCGAAGCATATCTTCCATAATTTGATTCACCCTCTCAGTCTGTCCGTCAGTCTGAGGATGATAAGCAGTACTAAGGTGTAACTCCGTACCTAAAGCTTACTGAAAACTCTTCCAAAATCCAGATACAAAGCTCGAATCCCTGTCCGATATAATAGACAAATGAATGCTATGTAGCTTCACAATCTCTGAAATGTAAAGCCTCGCCAACTGCTCCGAAGTGTAGTCAGTGCAAACAGGCAAGAAATGAGCTGACTTGGTCAACTTATCCACAATGACCCATATGGAATTATGCCCCTTAAAAGAATTTGGCAACCCTTCCACAAAATCCATAGATATGCTCTCCCATTTCCACTCCAGAATTGGTAGTGGCTGTAGAGCTCCTGGTGGCCTCTGATGATCAATCTTAACCATCTGAGAAGTACTACACTAGAAACAAAAAGAGCAATGTCCCTCTTCATACCTGCCCACCAAAACTGCTGCTTCATATCTTGATACATCTTATCGCCTCCTGGATGAATAGAGAACTCAGAGTGGTGAGTCTCAGTCATCACATCCTTCCTCAAACCATCAGCAGAAGGTACCACTAACCGTCCCTTGTACCTTAAACCTCCATCAGCCCCAACATAGTAGAATGGAACCTCCCCGGAAGCTATCTCTGCGACTTTGTCGACACACTGCTGATCGGTGAGTTGTGCTTGTAAAACCTTGCGAATGATAGAAGGTGTAACCACCATGCAAGCCATAAAAGCATCCGATAACTCATCCACACTCTTCAAAGCATTCCACTCCATAGTGAATAGAGCAGAAAGACTACCAACAGGTCGGCGACTGAATGCATCCGCCACTACATTCGCTTTTCCTGGATGGTACTGTATAGAAAAATGATAGTCTTTTACAAACTCCAACCATCTGCGCTGTCTCATATTCAGCTCCCGCTGAGTGAACAAGTACTGCAGACTCTTGTGATCACTGAATAATCTGAAGGACTCACCCAACAGATAATGCCTCCAAATACGCAAGGCAAAGACCACTGCTGCCAACTCCAAATCATGTGTTGGATAATTAAGCTCATGAGGCTTAAGTTTCCGAGATCCATAAGAAATCGGTCACTCCTCCTGTATCAATACACATCCAAGACCTTGCATCGAAGCATCCGTGTAAACAAGATACTTTATCCCGCTTTGCGGAGTAGCCAGAATCGGTGCAGAAGTCAGCGTCCTTTTCAGCTCATCAAAAGCTCGCTGATAGTGTTCATCCCACCTGAACTGGACACCCTTCTTGGTCAGATGAGTGAGTGGTCCTGCTATCTTGGAGAACCCCTGGATAAATCTCCTATAATATCCTGCCAGACCGAGAAAACTCCGAATCTCAGTAGGTGATGTAGGCTGTCCCCACTCAACCACCGCTGAAACCTTGGCCGGATCCACTGCTATCCCCTTTTCTGACACCACGTGACCCAGAAATTTCACCTCCCGCTGCCAAAATTCACACTTCTCGAACTTGGCATATAACTGGTGCTCACGAAGCGTCTGCAAGACTATGCGAAGATGTCTAGCATGATCGTCCTCCGACCGAGAATAGATCAAGATGTCATTAATAAAGACAATAACAAACTGATCCAAATAAGCTCGGAAGACTCTATTCATTAAGTCCATGAATACTGCAGGTGCATTAGTCGTCCCAAACGGCATAACACGAAACTCATAAGAACCATATCTCGTGAGAAATGCTGTCTTAGGAACATCCTGCTCCCTAACCCTCAGCTGATGATACCCAGAACGCAGATCAATCTTGGAGAAGTATGTGGCTCCCCTTAATTGATCAAATAAGTCATCAATCCTGGGCAAAGGGTACTTGTTACGAATCGTAACCTTGTTCAACTCCCTGTAATCTATACACAGACGAAGCGAACCATCCTTTTTCTTCACAAACAGAACCGGTGCTCCCCAAGGTGATGTACTCCTACGAATAAAACCCTGGCTGAGTAACTGCTGAATCTGATCCCTCAGCTCTCTCATCTCTACCGGTGCCATCCTATAGGGTGCCCTAGCAATAGGCGCAGTGCCTGGAGCTAAGTCTATCACAAAATCAATCTCTCGACTAGGTGGCAACCCTGGAATCTCCTGAATTACATCCGGGAAATCCTGTATAATCGGTATGTTATCCAATGGCACAGTAATCCCCTCCTCATTTTCCTCCTCCACATGGAACAAATAGGTGCTACCGCCCCCTTTAGAATGTGGCATAGCTACTACATACACATCCTGACCAGGTATAGTAAAAATAATAGACCTATCAAAACAAACAACTTGGGCATGGTAGTGAGACAACCAATCCATCCCAAGTATCACATCATAAGTGTGCATGTCCAAGACCAATAGATTGGCTAGAAATCTGAGTCTGCCAATATCTAGTGTCACAGGCCCATCACTCTCATGTATAATAGCTGTATCACCCAATGGTGTAGAAATACCCAGAGGTCTAGTGCATACCCTCGTCCTCATCCCAGATAAAGCAACAAAAGTCCTAGCTACAAATGAGTGTGTAGCACCTGTATCAAATAAAACACGTCCATGTAAACCATGAATAGGAAACTTACCCTCCATAGTCTGAGGTGCCTGAACATCCTGTGGCATGGGGTTATACACCCTGCCATAGTGCAACTGCGGTGGTGCCTGTCCCTGAGTCTGCGGCGGTGCCGGTAAAGCCAGATGTGTCTGTCCCTGAATTCGTGGAACCTGTGGAACTGGTAGAGGCACTGGCGCCCTTTGTCCCCGCTGCATATACTGTCTCTATCCCTGTCCCTGTCCTACTTTAGGACACTACCGGGTGGTATGACCATACTCTCCACAAGTGTAACAATTACCCTGGAAAGTACCAAATGGCCTCCTCTGTCGGTTAGCCTGTGCCTGACCCTGTCCTACCTGTGGTCCCCCATTCTGTTGCCTCTGAATAGGTGCCCCATTCCGGTGAGCATCTGAACCACTCTTGTGCTTCTTCCAAGGCTGTTGTCCCTGGAACTTGCCTTTGTCATTCTGCCGGTGACCATTGCCATTCCTCTTTTCAGCTGACTGGTTAGTAGAGTCTTTATCACCCCGCTTCTCACCAAGAGCCTGTCTGATGTCCACAGTCAACTGATACTGTTGTAGAGCGGCGTCTACCACCTGAGCGTAGGTAGTATAGGCTGGACTACCTGTAATAGCTCTCTTGATAGACCACATCAGTCCATTGACGAAACTGTTACGCTTTTTCTCATCTGTATCCACCTCCTCCGGTGCAAAGAGAGACAAGCGTGTGAACTGCTGCTCATACTCCGCCACTGTCATGTTTCCCTGTTGCGTATTTAGAAACTCCGTCTTCATAGCTGCCCTGACTGCATAGGGAAAATATTTCTTGTCAAAGCGAGCACCGAACTCATCATAAGACAATGTCATCCTCTCCTCTGGGGTGGTAACTGACTCCCACCACTGTAGTGCATCCCCAACTAGCTTGAAAGTAGCAAGCATCTGCTTCTGAACCTCCGTGCACTGAACCAAACGAAGATGACGCTCAATGTCCTGTTTCCACTGGTGAGCTGCTCTCGCATCGGTGGAGCCTGAAAACACAGGTGGACTCCCATTTGTGAAAGAGCTCCTAGCCTTTCCCCAAGAATCCGTCTGAACCACTGATGCTGGTACAGGTGCCTGCTGAACCTGTGGTTGGTTCCGGAGTGCAGCTGTTACCCCAGCCTCTATAGCCCGAGCAACAAGGTCATTGAGGTGTGGAGGAATCTCTGGATCTCTGACCCGACCCTGAGCTTGTTGAACTTCTTCCTGCTCCTCCTGAAACCCTGGCATTTGCTGCTCTTCTTCCATTTGCCGACGTTGTAGACGTTCATGCTGTCTACGTGCCACTCTCCTCTGTCGACTGTTCATGTTTTGTCCTCTTCCAGTGTTAACCATGCTGTTAATATAGAAAGACAGACATCAGTACGAGTTTAAACGAACCGTAAAAGAATTCAACGAATCCTAAACATGAGCTCTATAAAAAAAACGCTACGTGGAAGTCTTAATACGAAACGTCCTAGAGACACTTGAACCTGGAGTGCTCTGATACCAACTGTGATACCCCTCGGATCCGAGACACGGGTTGATCAGGCCCATACCCAAACTCGAGGGAATATCAAACAATTAATATTTTAAAATGAACACAGATTACAAAATAGTTTAGAAGGTAAAATAATAAAGCTGAAACGAATACTAATATAAAATCCTCAACTGATAAAAATTTAAATAAATCCAACTTCTGAAACCTCCATGAATACAACTCGGGAATCCATCTCTAGTGGACCCCTATTAAAAATCCAAACTGAAAAGAAAACTACTAAAAGAACATCCATAGTAAACCATGGAGAGAAGTCCTACGTCGTCGGAAGAGTGAGTGATAATCTCAGCTCAGCACGATCAAGCCTACGACTGGAACGGTTAAACACCAAAAAAATAGAAGTGGGTCAGGCCCACAAACAAGTTCTATCCTACTACTATCCAAGCAGAGACTCGATACGCATATACATTCTAACCAACTCAACAATAGCTAATAGTCCATACATATGTATAATCACACTACAGGACTCTCACTGGACTATGGAGAGGGTCTCAACCTGAATAGAAGGTAACATGCGAAAACGCACCCATAGGTGGGCATGAGTACCTAGACCTAACAGGGTACACCTCAACCTCCCATATCCAGCTACGCATCCTACTGCATGTACGCTCCCTAACCGACGACTCTGAGACTCAAGCTCATATCGCGATACCATAAAAATATATTTAAAGTCCGATCCTAACTATCCATCAAGAATCTAGTTAGTCATTCAGCTTGTGCAGCTTCTTTGACTTAACTTAAATAACAAGTAATCCAGTTAGTCATTCAGCTTGTGCAGCTTCTTTAACTTGAGCATAAGTAGGATTTATTTTGAAATCCATTCCTTTATTCCATGTAGGTAGGATGTAGTATTTTTAAACTAATCCGTCCCTAGTATGTCACCGTCCCATACCGGTGCATATAATCCATCCATCCAGTAGTTGGCAATACAAGTATATATGTAAATACCAACTAATCCATAAATTCCACAATTGATAATAATATATTACATATAGGCATCAATTGTTCCACAATAACTGGCAAAATTTAAATAACTGTTTACATTAATTAATTCCATACAAGGCATAATAGAACTTTGTAAACTAAAATGCTTGTCTTATACCACCGTTGCATGATTCTCTCATAATTTATTGCACAGAGAATAAGTATAGACATCCTTTAATCCGTGCTAATCATAATCAAAATATATATTTGGACATGCTTAGTTTATACCGCTACATAATTATCCAAGAATTGATATTATATTTAACACATGTATAAATCAATTTATCCTCTATAAGCATATAATAATTCAGTAATCTGACATGCTTATATTTCACCACTGGAACATGATTTAAATCTATAAAATCATTCTCGACAAAATTGCTAAAACCATGTTGAACAATTTTGTACCTTCACATTTAAACAGTATACTAACTTGTGCAAGAATTCTATAATGTTCAAACTATAATACAAGGTGATTAATTATGCATTAACAAGGCTCTTGGGAGATTTAATTTGCTCTTAGACACCTATGAAAACCTCCATTAAGGCTTTGAATTAAACTGGAACCTTCAAAATCCAAGTACCTATGCAAAACTCTCGCTGAAACTTAAAAAAATGGAAAAACCACATTGGAGCCGGCTCCAAAAATAAGTGGAGCCGCCTCCACCCTATTGGAGCTGCCTCCAATAACATATGGAGCCGGCTCCACTTCAATGGAGCCGCCTCCATTGAAGGGTGGAGCCGCCTCCACTCCTCCCAGCCTCCGTCTTCTCCGACGCCGGTTATTTTCTGACATTTTGATCGTCTGCCCTCCATTCTTAAAGCTCCTAGGTGTCTAATACTAGGTCTAGTGTGTTCCAAAATTAGTTAAACTCTTAATTCATCAACCAACATCAATTAGACTACAACTTATGCAAGAAGGACCTAAACCGGAACAACTACTCACTCATGATCATACTGTTTCAAGTGATCACCCATGCGAACCAGATTAAGTTTAATATTTTCCCAAGGTGTTCCAGTATTGATTAAATCCTTAATTATTTAATTAAAATCAATTAAAACATAGAGTAAAACATGGGTTTCACAAGAAAGAGTTCAAAGTAAACAATAACCAACTTATAAACACATTTAGGTTTAGCTATTTCAGACATGCAAACCCAGTTTAATTTTAAACCTTTATATATCCCTGGAATTGTATTAGAGATGCAAAGAACACGAGCCTAAGGAATAGAGTTAGGATTAGAACTTGCCTTTGAGATTTCGGTTAAAAATCCCAACATCGTCTTCGTAAATTTCTCCGGCAAATGACCGTAATCCTCCTATGTTCCTTCTCTGCCTCCACTGTCGTGAAAGGGTTTTCTAAAAACCCTAGGCAGAACTTAATACGTATATTTATAAGTTTATATAAAACCTAAATTCAATCCAAACCCTACAATGAATCTAGCCGGCCCATAGAAAATCCTAATTAAATCTATGTCGGCAACCAAGACTTGACTTCTAAAACAAAACCCTAAAGTAAACGTTAACTAAACCCTAATGTAAATCAATTAAGCATTTAAAAGAATTAAAATACAAAAATACAATTAACTAATCAATTAAATAAATTAAAACACCATAATTCAAACAAGTTACAATTAAGTCAAATATCAAGCAAATAAACAAATAATTTCAAATATTCAAAAACACAAGCAATTAAACATTTTAAATTCTCAAAAATGCAATTAAATAATTAACCAAAATACCAGGACTATCCTTTTTAAAATTAGGGGTATTACAATCACTGACGCACTGGCCTAAAAACCAAGGTCGTTACACTTCCGATACCTATTCGAGAACTTTGGAGATCACTTGCCGTATTGCCTATTGATTTTTTTAGGTGGCAAAGTGATCCTCCAGAGCATGTCTTCCTCGGCAAAATACTTAAACCTCGCCCTTTTATTATACGCCTTCATAACTTTCCTCTTAAAAGCCATAAGATGATCCAAAGTAAGCTTCTGGATTTCATTTAAGTCCTCTAGCTTGGCTAGCATTGCTTCATTATAATTGGCAAGAATCTGGTTATGCTGCAAAGCAACCTTTGTCGATTTTACATTCAGCTCCATCGTCAGAACTACATCATACCCAAAAGTCAAGTGAAATGGAGTTGTTCCCGTGCTTGTTCTTTTTGAGTTTTGATAGGCCCATAAGGCCTCTGGTAGTGTCTCATGCCACCTTCTTGGCTTGTCTTTTATCATTTTCTTAATGATTTCAATCACCACTTTATTTGAAGCTTCCACTTGACCATTTCCTTGGGCATAATAGGGAATGGAAGTGAGCATCTTCACTTGCATATCCCTGGCGAGATGCAACACATCATGGCCTCTAAAGCCTAAGCCATTATAGGAAACAATAGTCTCAGACTAACCAAATTGGTGGAAAATATGCCTCTCCAGAAATTCAAAACTAGTACTTTGAGTTACTAAGACGTATTCCTCAGCCTTCACCCATTTTGTAACGTAATCTGTAGCTAAGATAATCCAATGATGTCCTTTAGAGGAAGGGGGATTAATCTTACTGATTAAATCCATAGCCCAACCTCTGAATGGCCAAGGCTTCACGAATAACTGTATCTCAATTGTTGGAACCCATTGTAGTGGGCCATGTTTTTGACAATCGGCACACCCTTTTGTATAAGTCATTCAATCTTTCCTTATCACAGGCCAATAGTAACTATATCAGTGGATTAACCACCTCATTTTGATCCCTGATTGATGTGCTCCACGCATCCCTTCATGCATCTCGGCCATGATTTTCAGTTCTTCGAACTTGCTGATGCATTGAAATAAAAAGCCTTCATCTGCCGAACTTTTGTACAAATTACCATCCATGAGCATAAAGTCGACTGCCTTTATTTTAAGATTTCGATCCACCGATCTACTTGGATTCTGTAGGAAAATAATATAAGGAATCTGCCAATCATCTTTGGCCAACTCTGCAACATCTGTAATCAAAACCTCTGCAATATTTTGACTTATTTCCCCAGCTGACGGAAGTGACTGCCGAGTAACATTGACTATTCTTTCCTTCAACCCCTCTAGTACTCTTATCCAGGATGTTGTCTGAGCTAAATCATTTCATCTTATTCATTGTTGTTGGCCGATATTCCAAAGTGACAGTATTAAATTGGCTAACCAACTGAGTCGCCATAGAATGAAATGGTCTTAACTGCCAATTTAGACATCTGAAAACTTCTGAGACTTGGTTAATTACCAAGCTAGAATCCTCAATGACATGCAGATCTCTACATTTTTAGCATGATTTCTAAGCCGAAAATAAGTGCTTCATATTAGTCCTGATAATTTGAGCATTTGAAGTTAAGAAAAAAATGAGAAGGAGATTTAAGTTCCAGTAGGTGATATAATTGTTATTCCAGCCCGGAGTGATGCGTGTCAATTATAGACCACTAACTGAAGCACAAGTTCATGTAGAAAATGGATAACCAAAGGTATTAATCTACGAAGATTGCTAGCTTATGGTAATCAAATTTCAAAGATTAATTTATGGTTTGTAAAATGTCACGATTTGGTTTGAAGAATGGTTTGTTTGTTGTCACTTAGCATAAAGTTAAACCAGAATTTAACGAATTCAAAGATTGAATTTAACAAATAGAAGAGGCTAAAGAATCGAGTTCACTGAGACCTCATAAACATGCTACAATGTACTTAACTTGGGAAAAAAAAAATGTAACAATAATGTGTAGAAGCATACAACAACTACAACAATATTCCATAAAATCATACAAATCAAGGCTAAGTGTGATACCCCTCGGATCCGAGACATGGGTTGATCAGGCCCAGGCCCAAACCCGAGGGAATATCAAACAATTAAAGTATTTTAAAACGAACACAGATGACAAAAAGAAACAATAAAGGTAGAATAAAGCTGAAAGAAATAATAATAATAATAAAACCCTCCATGTGTAACTAAAAATTGAAACTCCAATCCTCCAAAACTTCAAGGTTACAACTTGGGAATCCACTAATGAACCCCTAACCAAAAGTTCAACTGAAACTGAAAACTGAAAATAGATAATGCTAGAAACATCGAGAGAAGTCTTACGTAATCAGATGAAGGTGAGACTGTCCTCGACAAGGACGATCAAGCTCTAAGGCTGGAACCATCCTGTACCTGAAAAGAATCATGAAGGAGTGGGTCAGACCCATGAGCAAGTTCTAATCTAACTGCAATCCATACAATGACCCAATACGCAGATACACCGTATACACCTCACAATATCTATCTAGTCCATACGTATAAATATATCCACACTAAGGGACATTCACTAGTCTATAATAGGGGTCTCAACCTGAATAAAAGGCAACATGCGAATACGCACCCAAAGGTGGCATGAGTACTTAGACCTAACAGGGTACACCTCAACCTATTATAACCAGCTACGCATCCACCACATTTACGCACCCTAACCAACGAGTCTGAGACTCAAGCTCAGCTCGTGGTACCATAAACATATATATAAAATCCATCCAAATCCAGGGTATGTAGTTTAAATATTTAGTAAACTGACATACAACCAACCAACTGGTTAGTCACTCAACTTATTCAGTTGATATGACTTAACCTCCGTCCATTAATCTAGGAAGTCACTCAACTTAGTTGCAGTTGACATGTCTTAACCAAAATTAGGATTCAATATTTATAAATCCATTCCTTAAATCCGTTAGATTAGGTTTAGGTGTTTGGAGCTAAACCGTCACCAGTATGTCATCGTCCCATACCGGTGCATACAATCCTCCATATCCAGATAAATTACAATGTATACATAATGAACAAGTAATTTACAGTTCAAAACCACCATCCAAATAATTGCAGAAAAGTATTTAAGATTTCAGCAATTTAAATCCCAGAATTAAACCATGTAGTTACAGGAAACAGTTCAATAGTTTACACAACTACCATCCAAAGCATGCATAGACCCAATCCAATATATCAAAGACTCTATAATGCATTTAGAACAAATTCTATACTCCTATTATAGTCCAACAAATTGCTAAATTAACCTAAACAATTTATTTCGTCCCATCCGATAATAGTGTACTAAGTCATACGCTTTTATATTGTTTAATCTTTTATCTTAGAGACTTAAACCATGCATCAACTAGTTTAATCACACTTAAAATCAAGTAATTAAATCCTCTGTAAAGTCCCCACAATCCATTAGAAACATCCAAAAGCTCAAACAGTGTTCAGAATACCAAACAGTACCTTAAAAACTAAAAAAAATAAAATAAAATCGTATATTGGAGAGGGAGCCTGCTCCAAATTTTTGGAGCAGGCACTTTCAGCCTAGAGCCATCTCTAGGAGTCCTTAGAGCCAGCTCTACTTGTTGTGGGAGCCGGCTCCCACATCCATGGAGCCGGCTCTCACCTCCTTTGAGAGCCTCTATCCCCGCTGCTTCGTTTCAATCCGTCTGCTACCTCTCTGATCAATTCCTACCACTCTGTTGGTTTCTAAAACTAATCTTAGGAGTCTTAATTTAGTCTAGAACCATCCCCCAAGGTTGTTTACAATAATTTTGATAACAATTACAGAGTTTAATCAGGCCACTTAAACTAGCATGCTTGGGAAACAATACTGGAACAGGTTTCAGAAACTTTCAGTTCTCTTCCGAACCCTCAGTTCCTCTTCACCACTGAACCTACGGATCTTATATCAGTCCCAATAACATCCCCATGGTTCATTTACAAAGACTAAAAAAAATAATCCAAAGACTAGAGTTACAACAGAGCAACATGCTTAAAGAACAGAAAACTGAAACGAGCCATGCATGAACTGTAACAAAACGGTTTTCAACATAAACAGATCGTTCATATGACATATATTAAACATATATCTTCCAGTTATTGATTGATTAAACCCTAGAGATTATCTAGGTGCACAGAACATGAGCTAAAGAAAAGGAGAAAGAAAAGAACTTGCCTTTGAGTTTCAGACTTGAAACTCTAAATTCCCAGTTTCTGTATTGCCCGTTCAATTCCCCACTGCTGTCCCACAAACCCGCGTTCCTTCTACCTTACTCCCACCTATCCTTCCTCTCCTATCTCTCTCTATTCTCCCTCTGTATCCCACGGTCTCTGTTTTTTTTTACAGAAATTACGTTTAATTATTCTAAAACCCTAAACCACCGTGACACACATACTTATAGGCTTAGTGATTAAACCCTAATCCATGTATAACTCGGCCCATAAAATCCTAGATTATACTCACTGTCTACTCATAAAGTTATCTAGGTTATAAGATACTCGGCTACATACGCGTAACTTCTTAGGGAACCCTACTGTTTAAAATTAGACCAGTTATTAATTTATTTTACTACAGTAACTGATACTAATTTAGTCTGTAATTTAATCTAATTAAAATATTTAAATAAACCAATTACACATTAGAAAGACCAAACCAATCCATTTACAGAAAACAAGAAATAATTAACAAAAATAAAATTCATAATTAAACAATAAATACCAATTAAACAATTAAAACACTTAAATAATAAATGCCAATTAAATACATGTCACATAGGTAAACAATTAAATAAAATTAATAAATAAAAATAATTAAACCAAATAATCACACAAAAATACAATAAAAAAAAAAAATAAATGCCGAGACTATCCTTTTAAAATTAGGGGTATTACATTCTTCCCCCCTAACAAAAGGAATTCCGTCCTCGGAATTCGCTCTTACCTTCTTCCAATATTTTAGGAAACTGCGAGCGAATGATATCCTCCCGTTCCCAAGTGGACTCAGCCTCATTGTGATGACTCCACTGCACACGAACCAAAGGGATAACCTTATTGCGAAGGATTTGATCCCGACGGTCAACAATACGACATGGTGGCTCCAAATAAGTTGCATCCGGCTGCAACTCAATCTCCCCAACATCTATATGCTGATACCGATCCTCATCGCGCAGAAATTTCTGTAACATGGACACATGGAATACGGTCCAAATTATCCAGCAGTGCCAACCGATATGCAACAGCGCCAACTCGATCCGTAATCATGAATGGACCGACAAACCGCGGAGACAATTTCCCTTTCTTCCCAAAGCGCATAACACCCTTCATAGGAGACACTTTGAGTAGAACCTGATCCCCAACCTGAAACTCCAATGCCCGAGTACGACAATCAGCATAGCTCTTCTGCCTACTTTGGGCAGTACACATGCGATCTCGAATAAGAGCTATCTTCTCAGAAGTATCCTTAATGAATTCAGGACCCAAGAATCGGCTCTCGCCAATTTCCATCCAACAAACGGGCGATCGACACGGTCGGCCGTATAACGCCTCAAAAGGTGCCATCCCAATAGTCTTCTGGAAACTATTGTTATAAGCAAACTCCATTAGTGGCAAATAATCCTCCCAGTGTCCCTTGAAGTCAAGAGCACACGACCGTAGCATGTTTTCCATGATCTGATTAACCCTCTCAGTCTGTCTATCAGTCTGAGGATGATAGGCAGTGCTAAGGTGCAATTTCGTACCCAAAGCCTGCTGAAAACTCTTCCAAAAGCCAGACACAAAGCTCGAATCCCTGTCTGATATAATAGACAATGGAATGCCGTACAACTTCATAATATCCGATATGTAAAGCCTTGCCAACTGCTCTGAAGTGAAATCAGTGCAAATAGGCAAGAAATGAGCTGACTTGGTCAACCTATCCACAATGACCCATATAGAATTATGCCCCTTGAAAGAATTTGGCAACCCTTCCACAAAATCCATAGATATGCTCTCCCATTTCTACTCCAGAATTGGTAGTGGCTGTAGAGCTCCTGGCGGCCTCTGATGATCAATCTTAACCATCTGACAAGTACTACACTGAGAAACAAAAAGAGCAATGTCCCTCTTCATACCTGCCCACCAAAACTGCTGCTTCATATCCTGATACATCTTATCGCCTCCTGGATGAATAGAGAACTCAGAGTGGTGAGTCTCAGTCATCACATCCTTCCTCAAACCATCAGCAGAAGGTACCACTAAACGTCCCTTGTACCTCAAACCTCCGTCAGCCCCAACATAGTAAAATGGAACCTCTCCAGAAGCTATCTCTGAAACCTTGTCAATGCACTGCTAATCCGTGAGTTGTGCTTGTAAAACCTTGCGAATGATGGAAGGTGTAACCACCATGCAAGCCATAAAAGCATCTGACAACTCATCCACACTCTTCAAAGCATTCCACTCTGTAGTGAATAGAGCAGAAAGACTACCAACAGGTCGGTGACTGAGTGCATCCGCCACCACATTTGCTTTCCCTGGATAATACTATATAGAAAAATGATAGTCTTTTACAAACTCCAACCATCTGCGCTGCCTCATATTCAGCTCCCGCTGAGTGAACAAGTACTGCAGACTCTTGTGATCACTAAATAACCTGAAGGACTCACCCAACAGATAATGCCTCCAAATGCGTAAGGCAAAGACCACAGTTGTTAATTCCAAATCATGTGTTGGATAATTAAGCTCATGAGGCTGAAGTTTCCGAGATCCATAAGAAATCAGTCACTCCTCTTGCATCAAAACACATCCAAGACCCTGCAACGAAGCATCCGTGTAAACAAGATACTCTATCCCGCTCTGTGGAGTAGCCAGAACCGGTGCAGAAGTCAACTTCCTTTTCAGCTCATCAAAAGCTTGCTGACAGTGCTTATCCCACATAAACTGTACACCCTTCTTGGTCAGATGAGTGAGTGGTCTTGCTATCTTGGAGAACCCCTGGATGAACCGACGATAATATCCTACCAAACCGAGAAAACTCCGAATCTCGGTAGGTGAAGTAGGCTGACCCCACTCTACCACAGCTAAAACCTTGGCTGGATCAACCGCTATCCCCCCTTCTGACACCACGTGACCCAGAAACTTCACTTCCCGATGCCAAAATTCACACTTCTCGAACTTGGCATATAACTGGTGCTCACGAAGCTTCTGTAAGACTATGCGAAGATGTCGAGCATGATCATCCTCTAACCGAGAATAGATCAAGATGTCATCAATAAAAATAATAACAAACTGATCCAAATAAGCCCGGAAAACTCTGTTCATTAAGTCCATGAACACTGCAGGTGCATTAGTCGTCCCAAACGGCATAATACGAAACTCATCAGAACCATATCTCGTGAGAAATGCTGTCTTAGGAACATCCTGCTCCTTAACCCTCAGCTGATGATACCAAGAACGCAGATCAATCTTGGAGAAGTATGTGGCTCCCCTTAATTGATCAAACAAGTCATCAATCCTGGGCAAAGGATACTTGTTATGAATCGTAACCTTATTCAACTCCCTGTAATCTATACACAGGCGAAGCGAACCATCCTTCTTTTTCACAAACAGAATCGGTGATCCCTAAGGTGATGTACTCCTACAAATAAAACCCTGGCTAAGTAACTGCTGAATTTGATCCCTCAGCTCTCTCATCTCCATCGGTGCCATCCTATAGGGTGCCCTAGCAATAGGCGCAGTGCCTAGAGCTAAGTCTATCACAAAATCGATCTCGCGACTAGGTGGCAATCCTGGAATCTCCTGAAATACATCCAGGAAATCCTGTACAATCGGTATGTTATCCAATGACACAGTAATCTCCTCCTCCTTTTCCTCCTCCACATGGAACAAATAGGTGCTACCGCCCCCTTTAGAACGTGGCATAGCTACTGCTACACATATCCTGACCAGGTATGGTAAAAATAATAGATCTATCAAAATAATCAACTTGGGCATGGTAATGAGACAATCAATCCATCCCAAGTATCACATCATAAGTGTGCATGTCCAGGACCAATAGATTGGCTAGAAATCTGAGTCTGCCAATATCTAGTGTCACAGGCCCATCACTTTCATGTATAATAGTTGTATCGCCTAATGGTGTAGAAATACCCTGACGTCTAGTGCATACCCTCGTCCTCATCCCGGATAAAGTAACAAAAGTCTTAGCTACAAATGAGTGTGTAACACCCGTATCAAATAAAACACGTCCATGTAAACCATGAATAGGAAACTTACCCTCAATAGTCTGAGGTGCCTGAACATCCTGTGGCATGGGGTTATACACCCTACCATAGTGCAATTGCTGTGGTGCCTGTCCTTGAGTCTGCGGTGGTGCCGGTAAAGCCAGATGTGTCTGTCCCTGAATCCGTGGAACCTGTGGAGTTGGTAAAGGTACTGGTGCCCTCTGTCCTTGCTGCACATACTGTCCTTGTCCCTGTCTTGCTTTAGGACACTGCCTGGTGGTATGACCATACTCTCCATAAGTGTAACAACTACCCTGAAAAGTACCAAATGGCCTCCTCTGTCGGTTAGCCTGTGGCTGACCCTGTCCTGCCTGTGGTCCCCCATTCTGTTGGCTCTAAATAGGTGCCCCATTCCGGTGAGCATCTGAACCACCCTTGTGCTTCTTCCAAGGCTGTTATCCCTGGAACTTGCCTTTCTTATTCTGCCGGTGACCATTGCCGTTCCCCTTTTCAACTGACTGATTAGTAGAGTCTTTATCACCCCGCTTCTCACCACGAGCCTGTTTGATGTCTACAGTCAACTGATACTGTTGTAGAGTGGCGTCAATCATGCATTTAGAACAAATTCTATAATCCTATTATAGTCCAACAAATTGCTAAATTAACCTAAACAATTTATGTCGTCCCATCCGATAATAGTGTACTAAGTCATACGCTTTTATACTGTTTTATCTTTTATCTTAGAGACTTAAACCATGCATCAACTAGTTTAATCACACTTAAAATCAAGTAATTAAATCCTTTATAAAGTCCCCACAATCCATTAGAAACATCCAAAAGCTCAAACAGTGTCCAGAATACCAAACAGTACCTTAAAAACTAAAAAAAATAAAATAAAATCGTATATTGGAGAGGAAGCCTGCTCCAAATTTTGGGAGTAGGCTCTTTCAGCCTAGAGCCGGCTCTAGGAGTCCTTAGAGCCGGCTCTACTTGTTGTGGGAGCCGGCTCCCACATCCATAGAGCCGGCTCTCACCTCCTTTGAGAGCCTCTGTCCCCGTTGCTTCGTTTCAGTCCGTCTGTTCCCTCTCTGATTAATTCCTACCACTCTGTTGGTTTCTAAAACTAATCTTAGGAGTCTTAATTTAGTCTAGAACCATCCCCCAAGGTTGTTTACAATAACTTTGAAAACAATTACAGAGTTTAATCAAGCCACTTAAACTAGCATGCTTGGAAAACAATACTGGAACAGGTTTTAGAAACTTTTAGTTCTCTTCCGAACCCTCTATTCCTTTTCACCACTGAACCTACAGATCTTATATCAATCCCAATAACATCCCCATGGTTCATTTACAGAGACTAAAAAAAATAATCCAAAGACTAGAGTTACAACAGAGCAACATGCTTAAAGAACAGAAAACTGAAACGAGCCATGCATGAACTGTAACAAAACGGTTTTCAACATAAATAGATCGTTCATATGACATATATTAAACATATATCTTCTAGTTATTGATTGATTAAACCCTAGAGATTATCTAGGTGCACATAACACGAGCCAAAGAGAAGGAGAAAGAAAAGAACTTGCCTTTGAGTTTTAGACTTGAAACTCTAAATTCCCAGTTTCTGTATTACCCGTTCAATTCCCCACTGCTGTTCCACAAACCCACGTTCCTTCTACATTGCTCCCACCTATCCTTTCTCTCCTATCTCTCTCTATTCTCCCTCTGTATCCCACGGTCTCTGTTTTTTTTTTTTTTACTGAAATTACGTTTAATTGTTTTAAAACCCTAAACCACCGTGACATACATACTTATAGGCTTAGTGATTAAACCCTAATCCATGTATAACTCGGCCCATAAAAACCTAGGTTATACTCACTGTCGGCTCATAAAGCTATCTAGGTTATAAGATACTCGGCTACATACGCGTAACCTCTTAGGGAACCCTACTGTTTAAAATTAGATCAGTTATTAATTTATTTTGATACTGTAACTGATACTAATTTAGTTTCTAATTTAATCTAATTAAAACATTTAAATAAACCAATTACACATTAGAAAGACCAAACCAATCCAATTACAGAAAATAAGAAATAATTAACAAAAATAAAATTCATAATTAAACAATAAATGCCAATTAAACAATTAAAACACTTAAACAATAAATGCCAATTAAATACATGTCACATAGGTAAACAATTAAATAAAATTAATAAATAAAAATAATTAAACCAAATAATCACGCAAATACAATAAAAAAAATAAATAAATGCCGAGACTATCCTTTTAAAATTAGGGGTATTACACTAAGCATAGCCCATCTTTGGTTGGCATGGCTCATCCACCTAAACTAAGGTGTGGAGCATAGCCTATTAAGCACCTGAATTAGTAAGTTTAGCACATGAAAGTAAATCATCTAGCATAAACTATCTTTGGTAGGCATGGACCATCTATCTAACTACATTAATCTAAAGGTGTGATACCCCTCGACTCTGAGACATGGGTTTATCAGGCCCAAGCCCAAACCCACGGGAATATCAAACAATTAAAGTATTTAACAAGCATTGAGGACAAAAAGAATTAAGAATAAATAAATAAGTGGAAAGAAACTAAATAATAAATCCTTCAATAATACTTCATTAAAATAATCCAATAATCCAAAACCTCTGATACCAATAATCCATCTAGATTACAACTCAGGAATCCTTTTAATGGACCCCTAATAAAAGCCCAACTGAAAACTGAAGTAAATAATATCCAACACTGAAATAGAAAGGAAATCCTACATCGATGAGTGATGAAGACTGTTTCTACTTAGCACGAACAATCTCTAAATCTGGAGCTGACGAACACCTGAAAAATAATGGTGGGTTAGGCTCACAAACAAGTTCTACCCTACTACAGTCCAAACAGAGACTCGATGAGACGCACACATCCTAGTCAACTCAACAATAGCTAAGTAGTTTATATATATATATATATATATATATACACACACACACACTATAGGATGCTCACTAGACTATACGTCTGCCTCAACCCGAATAGAAGACAACATGCAAATCGCACATAAAGTGGGCATAAGTACCTAAACCTACCAAGGCACATAAATATCTACTATATCCAGTTATCCATCTTATGTAATATACGCACCCTAACTATGATTCTGTGACTCAAGCTCATATCACGGCATATAACTATAGATATAAAATTCACCCTATCCAAATATAAAAGTAAATATCTAATATGTCATCCAATTAATTCAGTGGCATGACATGAAAATAAGTAAGACTTAACTTTCTAGTTAATTCATTCCCTTATAAATTTGAATAGTTAGAACTTAACTTCTTTGGTTAATCCGTCCCTAGAATGCCACCATCTCATGCTGGTGCATTAAACCATACAATCCATTAAATGATGTAGGAATATAATACATCAAATAATCTTGAGACAAGCATAATAAAAATTCACAGATAATACTTTGTATTTAATTAAACAAATACAACAATTTAAATGGCATGTAGTTAACTTACATTCCAAGTAATTAAATTACATCTCAGATAAATTATAAACGTTCATAATTATGATTAGAAACTTTGTAACCATTTATTTCAATTGTTAAAACAATTTAATAACTAACCATCCATTAAATAATCTATAAAAATTATTTATAAATCCGTATTATCCAATTCCTTAAGCATACAAAGTATATTATGCATTCTAGAACTTCCCCAAGTCCATTTAACCCATTTAGATTATTTAAAATAGGCTTAAAAACAATTCTGGGCAATTAAAATGAAGTGCCCAGGTCGCAGCCCAACTGAGCAGGCTCGGTTCCAACTGAGTTGGCTCAGTTGCCAACTAAGTTGGCTCGGTTACCAATCTAGTCAGCTCGGTTGATGCTGAAAGTCATCTTATTTGTTGATTCAACCTCTATAAACCCTAAAACTCCATTGTTAAGGCCTCTACGCTTCAACCTAAGTCTCATAAGTCCATATTAATTTATTTTAGATGTTCTAACATGTAAAAACCCAAATTAAACACCAAATCATGCATCAAAATCCAAGAATATATAATTCAAGAACATGTGAATAAAATTATAAAACCTTTGTTCTAATCCGATTTAAGCATGTAAAATTATTCAATTATATTGTTTAAGCTCCCTGGAATTTCCTAGGCATATATAGAACACAAATCTAAAGGGAAGAGTAGGAGAAGAACTTGCCTTAGGATTTCGGGTTGAAAATCCCAAACCTCATTCTCTGTGTTCTTCCTCTGATTCAGACGACATTGGTTGCCGTCGAACCTCCTGTTGCTCGGTCCTAACCCCATGAACAGCCTCTCCTTCTTCCTTCTAGTGTTTAGCCTTGAACCCTTTGGCTAAGCCTCTTTTTCTCTCTCAGTTCTCTTTATATCTCGCCCCTCTCTCTATTCTGCGTGAGTAAGGGTTTTTGTAACCCTTCTACAAATATAAATTTATATATATATATCCTACTTATAATTTAACCTACTCCTAATCCCTCTCCAAATCCTTCCCTTAATAACCAAGAAAAAGAAAAGAATAAATAAATAATATATACATACATATATATATATATATATATATATATATATATATATATATATATATATAAGTCTGCTAAGACTAATGTGATTATGTATATACATATATAATTATTAACATTATAAGTATATATATAATATATATATGACTATAATTATATTAATATTAACTATTAATAACAATTAATAATTAAAATAACCATATATACATATATACCCATTTATATATGTACAACTATCCATGGGCAATATCCGTACCCATTAAACCTCATATCCAAGTAGTCCAAGCTACCTAATTAGTTGGTCCATTACTACTACCCAAATTCATACCTTTAAAATAAAAATAAAAACAAAAATAAAATAAACATTTAATCTAACAATTAATTACAAATAATCAAACACACCATTTAAACAATTAATTACAAATAATCAAACACATCATTTAAACAATTAATTTCAAATAAATCATTTAAGCACACAAATTATATTTAAATAGTTAATTCAATTAAACACAAAACAAATAGTCAAATAATCAATTAAATAATTAAAATTGCACTTAAAATAATTAAATAAATACCGAGACTATCCTTTTAAAATTAGGGGTACTACAAAAGGTGTAGCAAGGTCCATCTTCCCTTAGCATAATTTATCTAAAATCCTATATGACATGCCTATAAAACCATTCCATGAAATCAGTCATTAATGTCACTTTAAGAATATCAAGAGTATAAGTATGTAAACATGGTTCTAAGACAAGAATTGCATGGCAAACATACTTATATATATGAGTTTAGTATGGATCATACGTCAATTTAATGTAAAAACACAAATTTCAATATAAATCTTCTTCTTATTCATGAAATTCGTTACATACAATGTTATTTCCCCAAATTAAAATACAAAGATTACATATTTGATTGGTCAAGGCTACCTCAATCCCTTAAGAGGGGATTTAGCTCATCCTAGTGGTGGTGGAAACTCCAAGGGTTGAAGAGGAAGTCTCCATCTTCAGCTCCATAACAGCCCTTCTCAAAAACACTCAAGAACCCTAATTATCCTTCACATTCTCTCACTAGAATTGATACTAAATTTGAATATGATATGAATGATGATCTAAAAAATAATATATCCTGTGTATATATCCCCTTCTGCCAGAATCAGTCAAAAATCCCCCCAAAACTCGTGCATTGAAGTTAGAGAAGAGAGAGAAAAATAACTAAAAATTTAAAATCCCACATTAATTCGCAGGTTGGCGTCTGGACGCCAGGATTGGCGTCCGAACACAGCTTGTTAAGCTTGCATGCCTTGTGTGTGCTGAGGTGCTTGTGGTGCAGGTTTCTGGCATCTGGTGTCTGGACGTAGAGTTGGGCGTCCAAACGCAATTTTGCTTGGCTACTAGAATTTATCTTCTTTTAACTTTGCAATTTCTGGGCTACAATTACACGTGGTGTTCGGACGCCAGCCTTGTTCTTTTAATGATGCAGTTCATCTTTCTTGCTAGCTTCTCGGGTCGACTTCCTTCCTCAGGCTGAGTTTGCTCAGAGACTTAGGACCACTTTGCTTGTTTCCATGGCTCGCTTTGAACCTTGTTCATTAAAATCACGTAAAAGCTTGCTTTTATTTCATTTTGGAGATAAGCCATGAAAATAGACAAAATGCAACAAAGCTTGTAAAATATACTTTATTAACATGCTAAATAGACTAAAACATGCAATTAAGGGCGCTTGAATACGTAATATTCGAAGCTTATCACACCCCCAAACTTACATTTTGCTAGTCCCTTAGTAAAAATAGAAATAAGACATCCCTTTTTTTGTGGGAGTGACGATTGCATTTAGCATATGCAAGAAGCTTTTTAAACCTCTGGGCATCCCTAGAGGACGAGTGAAGTCTCGTGAGGATTTAATAGAAATGCTACCCATAAACATTAGCAAGAAAACTCATTCTTAAAGTTGAAACATAAGACTATAACAAGTATGTACAACAATGATATCTCAAAACACTTTACAATTCTCAGCATTCATGCATCAACAATTAATCCATATACACAACTTTCAAAATCTCATCTTTAATAGCATTCACGTCAAGCTTTCTTCAAAAGTTAACCAAAATATGTTATTTTATTTATTATTATTTTTTTAATACATTCTAACCCCTTCATAGCACAGATCATAGCTTTCACATCCTTAACTTATCTTTTGAAATAGTTTTCCAAGGCATAAATTTTATTTGAATATATTTTTTTAGGGGTGGTAGCCCTTCAGCTTTCTAACTACCCCCTGTAGCAAGCGTTAAGCCAATGACTCCCAAACCAAATGATCTTAGGGCGTTAAGTGTAAAAACACTCCAAATGGAGTAATGACTAGGGACAGCTAGGCTACGAACTCAAACAGGCCACACATGATACACTCTTCACTCGTCTTCCTTTTTACGTGAACACTCAATCCTTGATGATGCATAAGGTCCGATTACTCGGTTGACAAAGTAAGAGAATGTATAAATATTATTTATTCATCATTTTTTTTTTCAATGCCAAGGAAACTTATTCCATCTAACTCATCAATTCAGAGAAGCCATTTCTACAATACCACAAAGAGAGATGGATAATATATATATATATATATATATATATATATATATATATATATATATATATTCTTTTTAAATTCCGGTGTGCTCAAGTGTAGTGTGAAATCACTTAGAGATGAAAACTTGAAGATGTTATATCTAAGTCATGCAATGAACCATTTTCATCTAAACATGTATACTAACAATTTTCAATCATTCTTTGATATCATATGCATACATACAAACTGTATTAATCAAATAAATCCCCCCCCCCCCCCCCCAACAAGTTCCAACAAAAAGAATTTATTCGTCTGTATATATATATATATATATTAGAAATTATTTATTTATTTATTTTATTTATTTTTTGTTTATATAACCAAGTTGCTATGAACTATACAACATCATGCATATAAATGGTCGCACCCCAAACACCTCCAAATTTAATCGATACATTGTCCTCAATGTATAAACAAGTATAAAATGAAGCATAAGAAAATGATGAAAATAAGCAACACTACCAAGTGTTAAAACACACATGCCATGCATCCAATCCCATAAGGAGATGCCAAGTATCCTCCCCCAATCTTGTACCAGATAATTTGTTAAAATAGCACTAGATACCAAGTACAAAAGCATTGATAAACAAGCATAGATATTAATCAAATATGTCGCACTCATGCTTTTACTAAGATTGGGAAAGAGAGCAAAATTTGTGCACATAAAACATGCACCCACATATCAAATGCCAAACATGGCCCAAACAAATATCCAAAAATATAGAGAAGTAGGAGAAAGAAATGAAACGAAGAGTAAAAATAAGGAAAGAAAATGGGCTCGAGCCAAATTTCTGGGTTTGGGCGTCCGGACGCATTGGGCGGCGTCTGGACGCCAAGTGCCAAGGCGCGTAGTGGCGTAGCCATACACTTGTCGTTGCATGCAACTAGACATTCGGTGTCCGGATGGAATTTTGGCAGCTAGCTGAAATTTCAATTTGGCTATTTGGCGGCCAGGATTAAGTTAAAAAATTCCGAGAACTCTCGAATACACTAATAAACTACTAGGACACCCTCTAGAACACTCGGAATGAAAAATGGAAGTGTACTGTTAAAACTCAAAATTTTAAGTTTTGGAACTTTATTTGTGCCCAGTTGCATTTGCGTCCGGACACCAGGATGGGCATTCAAATGCAAATTTGTCAGAATTCTGTTTTTATTTTTTTAATTTGAAGGTCGAGACGAACCCGAAAAATTCTAAAACTTCTACCAGAACCTATTTATTACCCAATACACCTAGTATGACCATCGGAACGAAATTCAGAGCACTTTTGTGAAAGCGTTAATTTTAAGGTTAATACTTAGGCAAATTTTTTTAATTATTATTATTAATTTTTTAATGAAAAAACAACATCTAAAAGAGAAAAATGTCCAAAACGACAAAAAGAGAAAAATCAAAAACTGAAAAAATCTAACAACTATGATAAGTGCTGAAATATTGCACATTTCAATCCTAATCTAAAGTGTTTTAGTCCCTTCATCTATCTTTACAGTACAAGAAAAAGGCCTTTGACGAGGGGCCAAAAAAGTTGTGGAAACCTATTCACGGCGCATTCTAGGCCCTCGTGTATGAGGGTTGCATAAATACTCAATTTTTTTTACAGGAAAAAATCTATCTCGTAAAAAAATAATAGATTCGCCATAGAAAATAATTTCATTTATATATTAAATTTATTTACGGCATGGATATTTTTCCATTAATAATTAACTTACGAGGCACTGGAGCATGCCATAGAAAAGTTTTCTACGACGAATTATAATTACCCGTAAATAATCTTGACTTTTCTACGGCGAATTGTAACTACCCGTAAATAATATCATGAGGTACCCAGAAAAGGTTTCTACGGCGAGTTATAACTACCCGTATATAATCTCATGAGGTACAGAAGCATGCCGTAGAAAAGTTTTCTAAGGCGAAGTTTAACTATCCATAAATAATCTCACGAGGCATTGAAGCATGCCTTAGAAAACTTTTCTACGGCAAATTTAGGTATCTGTAAATAATATAAATCATTCTCACGACTTGCCATGTATGCCATAGAAAAGTTATTTAGAAGGATTTTCACTTATTTACGAGATTTCAAGCTCCCCGTAAATAAAATATATATATATATTTTTTATAAATAAAGCACCCTTAATTAATGCCAGTTAATCATCTACTACCTATAATTCACATCACTTTCAGCTATAATTCAATTCAAAAAACATACATATCCCATTAAATATATCAAAAAAGTTAAAACATTTTTACAATTCATCATTTATCAATGTGCCAAAACAATTCAACATTTATCAATGTTCCAAAACAAGAAGTAAATCCATTTGTCAAGAAAATCATCAATTTCTGAACACTTCTGTTGAAAATTTGATAAACCTTCTAGCATTTGAGTTTCAGTCTGCAGTTGTCAGAAAAACCACCTCACTGTACAAAATCTAAGAAAGTAGTTGCAAAATCCACGGTACAAAATCCAAGAAAGTAGCTGCATCACACAAGTCTCAAATTCAGAATGTTAATAAAAAAGGAAAATAACAAGATTATCATTTATGAATTAAACACAAACATTTTACTAAAAATTTCTTATATCATGGATGGTGACTAAAATCTTTTAATGTGTGAGTTGTGTGACTAACAACTCACAATCTTTTAAACTGTAAAAGTCAGTTTCAAAGCTCAATCTTTGTTGGAAAGGCAACAAAAGAGGGACCTAATTTTTGGCAAGGGGCTCTGAATTTTGGGAAGAAAACCCCATGTTGCAATGGAAACGTGTCAAACTTGTATCATGACTTTCTCACTAAATTTCCATATTTATTCCACGAGATACTAACAAACATAGAAACTATTTATTATCCATGTTCTCTGAAATTTACAAAGGTATGGTCTTCATCTACTAACATTCAATTCAAGTCAAAGAAAATGCTTGAATGTAGATCGTTTTTAAACATTATGTACACACTATGACACTACTATATTTTCTTACTTATATTCAACTTCACTATGTGAAACTGATTACACTAAATTTAATTATTGCTTTTCGTTTTTCCCTCGAAACTAGTGTTGTCAAAGCAACCCACATGCATGTTAATTGGTGAGTGATGAATGTTTGTGCCTTCACTTATATATTCACGGATCATTCACATGACTCGAGATATATATATACATATATATATATATATATATGTATATATGAATGTGTGTGAATATATATTTTTTAAGTTAAATAAAAAGAAATTTGCTAGCATCAGACCTGTTGGAAATTGAAATCTTATTGAGCAACATTATGATTTCTTTTTTAAATCAATTTTATCATGTGTTGTTTGGAGATGTAAAAAACCAACAATATTTGAGTTGTCTAATAAGTCTAATATGAGAAGCGATTGTGTAACAAATTTCAAATAAGTATTCATACACATTTACAAATATCTATTGTGGAGCTCAGACTTCTAATCTCACATTCCAAGGAAATATTTATATCAAAATATTTTTGACATGTTTTTTTAATGATGTTTTGGGTAACACAAATCAACACAAACTCAATCCAACTTGCTTAATTTTTTTTTTTTTTTTTTTTTTTTTTTTTTTTTTTTTTTTGTTGTTTTGGATTGTAAAGCAAACACATAATATATTTTTTGACCTAATTGGTTGAGTAACTATTACTGAATTGAATAAAACGAGGAAACCATTGAATTTTTGGTTTCATGTGATCAAAAAGTTTTTCTAATTAAGCAAGATGGGATGGGTGATCTGTGGAGCCCTTAGTTTGGTCCAAAAAGGGCAAACCTTTATGAACAAACATCTTTTGTGGCTAATGTCTTTCATGTAATTATTAATATGGTGTTTAATTAATTGCATAGACTTATTCTCTTCAAATTTCTACCAAAAAAAAAAAGCATTTAATTAAGCTTTTATATATTGTTCTGTACTAAGTTAAATTTTCTTATATGATCCCTAATAAGGGCGGCAAGTCATATAATGCACATGACATGAGTGCTCACTTAGATTATCTAAATTGTAGTAAAGTTATGTTGACTTATAAGTTTGATTAATTGTTTGGGTCTAAGTCAATGGAAATGAACAAAATGGACGATAAATTTGCTGCTGCTGTTGCCGCTGCCCTTGCCAACTCTGCCTCCTCGGCTGCCAAGATGGCCTCGTTCTCTAGACTTTTGATAAGAGCATTGTAACTTTTGTTCCAGTCCTTCTTGCCATAGTGGCAAGCCCCTATCTCAGGATGCTCCTCTGAATGGAAAAGATAGTGCTGGTCCCTGAGAATCTGAGTAATCAAATAAGCGAATGGGAGGAACTTGCCCCTCTTGGGCTTACAATTGCTAATGTAATCTGTATAGAGCGTCATTATAACACTCCAATAGAATGTAGGAATGGAGAACCAGTGGCCCGTATAGAATGTATATAAGGCTGCAAGAAAATCTGAGCGCCTCTGAATTTTGTGCCTCGCTATAAATATATTTTGGAATAACACCAAATCAAAGAACCATAGGTCATTGGGCAAATGAGTCCTGGTGGTAAATGTCTCATCGACACTAGCAGGACATTCAGGGCTGTGGCCATGTCTGTATCAGATGGCCTTTGGAGAATAGGATAATCAACGTCGGGAGGGTAGACATGTGGGCATTGAGAAGCTGTGGCCAGTGTCTCAACTGTAATACGGATGGGATGGCTATCAATGGTGGTCCGTAACTTCGCCAGGTTACTCGGGGCCGGCCAGAGGTTCTGGTAGAACAACCGGAAGAGCCGCGGGTAAACCGGATTGGCCACTGGGGCTAAAATAAGAGATATGTTGTGCCGATAAATCTCATTATAGGCTACCTTGGTCAAAATCAACCGGGAGAAAAAAATCTCGTCAAAAACGGACTCATGCGCCACCGAAAGGTGTAAATATTTGCGCTTTACTCTGTCGCGGACTACATCAGGCGGTGCCGGTGGTGCAATGGGTGATGGAGGTAGTGCCTACTCAGCCTCCTCTGCCGATGAAGAAGATGAGGATGCGGATGTAGAAGAGGAGGACTGCTCGGACTGAGTGGGAGTTGGCTCCTCAGGCTCCTCTACTCGCTGCCGCACTCTGCGCTCATATGTCCGGCGGGCAGTGGTCTTAACTCGAGCTATGGCTTGCAAAACAGTAAAACACTTGTAATTGTAGTTAGTATAAGAAACGGTATATGAGATACAAAATTGAAAGTACACAGATAAAAACATGTTTGTTAAGTCAAGATAGACAACTTAGAATAAATTACATGAATCTATGTAAGTGATAATGCAGCCAAGTATATAGATAATGATTATTCCAATAAAGTGAAACATGCTAGATATGACAGAGTAGAATGCAGCCAATGTGGAAAACACAGGCATTGGGCATAAATGGATAGCATGGGACACAAAAGAGGGTATATAAGCTGTATATGCAAAGTAGTGAAGTTCGGTCGATCATGAAAAGGATGAGATAAATCCAAGTTGGATCGATCATGACATGATAGAGATCGATCGTGCTTTGATCGATCAGAGCACTAGTGTGATCGATCGAACATGTGAAAAAACATTAACAGTCACAGATCTATGACATGGATAACATGGGGGCATCTGAATATACTCGTAAGCCCCTATACATCTCAACAAAGCAAGAATAGTCACTTAAATCAGCACGTAACCCCCGAAATAAAAATCGGAAACAAAATATATACAAAAATATATCCAAATATATACATATGCTTAAAAACTCAAAAATGGCAACAACAATTCATGGAAAGCTTAAGATCTAAACATGGCAACATGAAAAACACTAGATTGAAGCTCGAAAATGGAAAATAAAGTCAAAAACTTACCAAAACAAGGGAGAGAAGTGGTTTGAGAGAGAGAGAGAAGATCGGGATCGAGAAATGGAGTTTGGAAGCCTTAGAATGTCGGCGGAAGTTTGCTGGAGGTAGGGAAGACGATGGAACAGCGGTGGGAGAGAAGGAGGGTATTAGATCGATGTTGAAATCGATCCAACTGACCCTTGGGTCGTATTTTTAAAAATTGTCTCCGACATGTTTGATCAATCACGAAGGTGATCAAATCAATCAAACACAGATCGATCACTAAGGTACTCAGATCGATCGAACCCACAAAACGATAAAATATTTTTGAAAATTTTTGAATTTTTGAAAATTAAAAATTTAAAATATTTTTGGATTTTTGGAAAAAATTTTTGAATTTTATTTATTTATTTATTTTTTCAACTGCAAAATATTTTTGAAAAATTTGAAATTTGAAATTTAAAAATAAAAAAGAAGTCAAAGTCAAATGAAAGCACACAGATCGATCGAAACCTACAAACATGTTCAAACGATGTACAGAGAGGTGATTTTTTTGGAGTTTCAAAATTTTTTCTAAGTATGGAACACAGATTGATTTGGAGGAAAGTTTGATCGATCAGGGAAGACTCAGATCGATCAGGAAGAAAATTCGCACGATACACAGAGTGATGAAATATGCAGAGATTTTCGCACGATGGGAGAGGAAGATGGGGATATGCAGGGATGATTGTTCAATCGATCGAACTTTTTCTTAGATCGATTGAACAGACACAAAATATCTAATTCAAAAATGAAAACCAATGCATTCCCTATTAAAGTCTTAAGCAATGTGTATGATCTCAGAATATATCTAAACGACGTAAGAAATGAAAGGTAAAATAGAAATGACAGAGGAATAGGGTTAAAAACCCTACGAATCACTAGTGTTTAACGTCTCTAGCAAGACGTTTGGCTTTTTTAGCCTTGATAAAAAATCTTGTTGTGCATCCCCTCCTTAGTGGGTTGAAAAGCACTTTGAACCCTACCCAACAAATTGTTCCCCAAAGAGCTTGTTGGATTTGATTCAAAGGAGATTGATGGTCCTCGGTTAATGCAACTCTTAGGCTTCCATGCCCTTTCAACACTTGGTTTGAAAATATTTTTCTTCGAAGTCTTTTGGGAAGCAAACCATGAGAATATTCAATATCAATCAAGGACTTAAATTTTTCACATTCATTTTCAATGCATTTTTTTACAACACAAACTTCTTCATGTTTGTCCAAAGAATTAGGGGTTGGATTAAATATGTTCAACTTCACCTTCATATGCCTAAATGAAATTTTCGTTATCCCCATCCTACAGTTTATGTTGGCATTAGAGGTTGCCAAAAAAGGATGGCCAATGATAACCGAAATTTGGCTCTTGGGATTTGCGACCAGTTTCGTGTCTATGACTACAAAATCGACTGGGAAAAAGAATTTATCAATTTTGATCAACAAATCCTCAATTATATCCCGGGGCTTTTTGATGGATCGGTTGGCTAGTTGCAAAACCACCGATGTAGGTTTTAAATCTCCTAAGCCCAATTGAATATACACCGAGTATGGAAGAAGGTTCACACTTACTCCTAAATCAAGAAGAGCCCGGTTAATAACATGGTCACCAATGATGCAAAAAGTAGTAGGTGAGCGGGGTCTTTGAATTTTGGGAGAGTGTTGTGTTGCAATATTGAGCTCACTTGCTCAGTCAAGACAACTTTCTTTGGTGCTTGGATCTTGTTTTTCCTCTTTTGGGTGCAAAGATCTTTCAAGAATTGGCGTACGTTTGAATTTGTCTAATTGCATCTAAGAGACGAAGATTAATCTTCACTTGCCTAAACACTTCAATGATTTCATTCACTTTACCTTGTTGTTTTTCAAGAGAATTGGATCCTTTTAAGGCATCCGAAAATGGAGTTTTGGCTTGACATTTTTTTCAAAATCCTTTTTGGAATTACTTTCTACACAAGAATTATTCAAATCATCTTTTAAAACTTTTTCAACAAATGGTTCATGCACATACAATGAAGGAGGAATAGAATATGAGACGGGACGGGTGTCAACTTTTGGTTGCACTAGTTCACTCTCTTCATTTTGAATACCAACTTGATTGTCAACAATTTTTCCACTTCTCAAGGTCGTCACCGCATTGATATGCTCAATTGTGTGACCTTCCGATGAGGAATTAGTATCCACAACAAATTGTTGCTTGGGAGGTGAATTTAAAGGCATCTTCCCTTTTTCCCTAGCATTTAGAGTACTAGCTATTTGCCCAACTTGGGTTTCTAGCTTCGCAATGGATTGAGAATGGGAATGAAGTAATTGGGTGTTTGCCTACAACGTACCTAAAGCAGTCAACACTTTTTCCTCAAAAAGTGAGACTCCTAGAATTTCCTTGACAATAAGATAGTTGATTAGGAAAATTAGAGTTAGAAAATTGGTTTCCATGTGATGATTGAAAAGATGATTTATAACCTTGCGAACCTTGGCTTTGCATTGGGGGCGGAACATACTTGCCTTGAAAACCACCTTGGGGAGGGTTTGAGGCTTCCCCTTGGCTTTTTCAAGAGAAGTTTGGATGGTTCCTCCACCCAGGATCGTAATGTGTACCATAAGGATTATTCCCTTGGTTGATAAATGTGGCATTCCCTTGTTCATGGTTCTTATTTTGCACATGTCCATGGGGACAATTGGAAGTAGAACGTAAGACACTAGAACAAGTCATGCAAGATTCATTGGAATTATGATGATGATGATTAGGGGAGGAAGACACTTGATTCACCGAATTTTGGTTGATCAAAAATTGATCAAACCTTTGAGATAAAAACTTGACTTCGACGGCTATGTCATTAGAATTGTCAACTTGATATAAGTCGACATTCTTCCTTCCACCTACATTTTTACCATTTTTGGAAGACAAGGTTCGATGTATTGAATTCTCACTCATGCTCTCATAAAGATGCCATACATCATCTTCATGCCTATCAAGATATGAACCATCCATGGAAGCATCTACCATTTCTTTAAAATTATTCGACAAACTTTCAAAGAAAAATTGCACTAATTTCCATTTAGGAATGTCATGATGGGGACACTTCCTAAGCAAGTCATTGAGGCATTCCCATGCCTCATGAAACAATTCCCCATCCCGTTGAGAAAATTCTCAAATTGAGGTTCTCATTGCATTGGTCTTTGAAATCGGATAGTACTTCTTCAAGAACTCTTGTTGCATTTCTGTCCAAGAAGTTATAGAAAAAGGCCTAAGATTATTGAACCAATATTTTGCCTTATCTTTGAGGGTGAAAGGGAAGAGTTTTAGTCTCAAAACCTCTTCCGGCATGTCCGTGTATTCCACGGTGGAACACACTTCAAGAAACTTATCTAAATGCTTATAAGGTTCTTCACTTGGAAGTCCATGATAGTTGGGAAGCATTTGAATAGTTTGTGGTTTAATTTTATAGTGATGTGCTCTAAATGGGGGCAATTAAATGCATGTGGGTGCATTATATTCATTTGGCACATAATGGTCATGCAAAGTAATAGGAGGATTCACAACCGATGGTGCTACATAAACACCTTGATTAACTTAAGCAATGTCACGCCCCGAATTTTTTTAAATAAAAATCCTCGATTTATTCAAATCCAAATACATCAGTATTACACCCAGGATCTCAAAAAGAAACTCTTTATTGATACAAATCAATTTCCTTAATTAAATACACAAAAATCTCTAAATAAATTAATTTAATTCCTCAACGCCAACTCTTTCACCTAAGCCCACTACTAGCAATCCAAGTTCATCCTCGGTACCTGAAACTATAGGGGGGTGAGACGGGGGAAGTCCCAGTAGGAAAAACCATAGCAATGATTTCAAAGAGTTTCATGCAAAATCAGCTTCACAAAAATATATATATGCTTTTCAACAAAATACATATATGCAATTTTAGCCAAATATCATTCAATAATATAATTGAAACAAATCATCCAAGCCGTTCAAGATATGAAGAACCCTACCCTGCAAAAAAAATAAAAATCACCACTGGACTATCCAAGTCTGTCCATCTCGACATCCTATCTGTGCTTCGCAATATCACTCTATCACTTCTCTAAATTCTCTTCTCTGTTCTCAATTTTTCTCTTTATCATCACTTAGTGTACAAACACACCTCAATATAAAGGCAATTGTACCGACAGAAATCAAATCTCAATACAGCTCACCATGAACATAAAATATCAAAACAATGATCAAATGCCATGGGCCTGCCACCAATTTTCTTCCTTTCATTACACATACAATCAATTGTACTCCAAACAGCCCACGAAGTCAAGGAAATAAATTGCCAAAATATCTCTTAATGGCCCGCCACTATCACATCGCCATGCTATTTCTTATCTTTCTTTTCTTTTCTTTATTTTTCCTTTTTCTCTCTTCCACTTTCGGCTGGTGCATCCTTTACAGCACACCCAATATATATATATATATATATATATATATATATATATCTACAATTGAAACAAAACCAAACTAACTCAATTAATGTCTCTATTGGGACCCACCAAAAATGACCATTTCAATCTTGCTTCCTTCTTTCATTTTCGGCAGCCAGGCACCCTGATGCTATATATATATATATATATAAAGCAAGAAAAACCAACCAATCCATGAATATCATCTAATGGGACTTGCAAATAAATTTACAATTTACATCATCAAACCCACTTTCGGCTGGTAGCAAGCATTTTATCACCATCCTCCATTACATTATCTTTGTCTTCTTTCCATCACCAATGTATATACAATATACATAAAATAGCAAAACTACTCCTTTACTAATCTCAAAATAAAAATAAAAAATTTAATCAAAAACCCACTTCCATTCCTTCTTCATTTCGTCATCACAAGAAATGCATTAACTTAATAAAAATAAAACTAATTTATTAAAAACAAATCTAAAAGACAAAAAATACTAATAACCCACTAATCAATTTTTTTATAAATTGAACATCATAACTCAACCTAACATACAACCACCCCTACAGTATCCATTGTTTCGGATAGGGATCCCAGGTTCACATCTCACTTTTGGCAGAGTTTTCACGAGGCTCTTGACACGGGACTTCATTTCAGCACGGCATTCCATCCTCAAACTGAAGGTCAGTCAGAGCGTACCATTCAGATATTGAGGATATGCTACAGGATTGCATTTTTGATTTTAGGGGTAGTTGGGAAGACTACTTTCCCTTGGTTGAGTTTGCCTACAACAATAGTTACCAGACTAGTATTGGCATGGCACCTTTTGAGGCGTTGTATGGCAGACCTTGCAGATCTCCAGTTTGTTGGACCGAGGTAGGTGATACAGTCACCTTGGGTCCCGATATTGTCTTTGAGACTATAGAGAAGATTAAGTTGATTCGGCAGCGGTTGGCTACAGCTCAGAGCAGACAGAAGAGTTACGCAGACAAGAGGAGGAGATCTTTGTCTTTTGAGGTAGGGGACCATGTTTTTCTCAAGATTTCTCCACGGAAGGGACTTCTGAGGATGAGGACGTGACCTACGAGGAAGGTCCGGTCCAGATTCATGATTCACGGGAGCAGGTTTTGCGGACCAAGACCATTCCATTGGTTAAGGTCTTGTAGAGACATCACGGTGCTGAGGAGGCTAACTGGGAGCTCGAATAGGAGGTTCGCTCTCGGTATCCCCATTTGTTCTCCCTTTCAGGTATGACTCGATTTCGGGGACGAAATCCTTTTAAGGAGGGTAGGTTGTAATGACCCGGTCTTTTTCCTCCTTTTCCATTTTCGGAGATTTTCTTTTTTCGTCTTTTTCCCGTTTTTCATTTTTCCTTGCATAACCTCACTTGTTATGCTCGGATTTGATTCCAGTTTTGCATGCATTCATGGTATTTGATTTCTATGACATTGGTATTTTTACTTTTCTTGAAAAACATGATAGATTAGTACTTTTCTTGTAAAGGGCATGAATGTGTAATTATTTATAACTTTTGGGGTTTTAGTGTAATTATGTAAAATAATTATTTTTCATTTTAAGGACCTTTTTGCAATTTATTTTAGAAGATATTTTGAAAAAGGACCATTTTGTAATTTTTGGAAAGTGTGACAAGTGTCACACTTTCATAGAGCCATTTGTTGGCATTTAGGTGAAGAGACTTGGCATCATGACTTCTTGGCATTTGGTGGGTGGAGATTCATCCATGTGTTGGCCTTAGATTAGTGCATATGTAGCCTTTGATTTGTGACAAGTGTGGGCTTGGGATTTAGTCTTGGAAGAAGCATAGGATTAGTGACAAGTGTGGGATCAAGGTTTAGTCTTGCATTGTGTGTGTGAGAGAGGTAGTGCAAGAGCACATAGTGAGTGGAGGATTTCTAGCCCTTCAACTCATATTTTACACTTTACCTTCTTCATTTCATTATCTCTCTTGAACCCTAGCAAATCCACCATTGGAGGAAAGATTAGTTCATAGCTTCTCCCTTCAATTTGGCTCACTTCCTTACACCTTAAAGTAAAAACCTTGGGAGAGAAAAGATTCCTCTCACTCTCCTCTTCAATAACCCTAAACTTGTTTTACATTTAGGGCTTAGTTGTTTGGATTATAGAGATTCAATTCTCTATTGAGGTAGGGGTGGTTGTATGTTTATCCTATTTGGGTTTTATATATATTGGAGCTTGATATATATTGATTTCATGCTTTAAAATTCTTGTATTTGCATATGAATAGAGATTTTGTATGCTTGACTTAGGATTTGTGGATTAAAGCATGTATATGACTATTAAATTGTATAGGTAGGTTGTTGTTTAATGATTTGCCTAATACTTATGATTTCATTGAGGATTTATGATGAATATCTTGAAATTACTCTTGTGTTGTTAAGTAATATAGATTTCATTGAAAGTCTTGTAAGCATCATTTGAAATTACTTGTAGGTAAATTCCTATATTGCATAATTAGTAATTGTGGCCTACATTAATATTAAATCCATGTGGCATAATGTGTAGTATCATTAGCTTGCCACTTTAGACATGAAACCTTAGAGTATGGTTTGTGTGGTTTTACCCTACTTGTGCTTGGTAGGTAGTTTATGCATTGAGATTGTATAAATGTCATGAACTTGTTGATTTTTGGAAGCTTGTAAGGATATGAAATGTTTGATGGCTAGAGTTTGGCTCTAGTACGGAGGATAGGAATTTTGCTAAGTCATAGTGCGCACTAGGTAGTACCTTATGGGTCATAATTACCCAAAATAACTTGTATGGTCTCGTGGCCACATATCCTAGTCTTTCCATTACTTGATTTCGCATTACTTTCCAAGTTGTAAATCATGAATTTCTTGTAGCTTGTGATTTGGTAAATCTTAGTTTTAATGTAGTTAGTGTACTGATAAACGCCGAATATTGCATATTCAAGCGCCCTAAATTGCATTAGTTAAGTCCATTAATTGATTTTATTATGCAGATTATCTTCATTTGTGCATTTTTATTTATTTTCAGGTTCATTGGCTTAAAAGAAGCAAGAATGATGTTTTTGTTGAAATTTTGAATGCAAAGTGCTCAATGCTGAAGCTTGGTAGCAGTGGAACCTGACTTTTGTTGCCATTTTTGACCTAGCAAACTCAAGAACTGGACTTCTATCATAACATGAAAGATTTAGAGCTCTGAATCAGCTTTCCAAATCTTTAAGCGGTTCGTCATTCGGAGTTCGGAGCAGAGAGTTATGATCTTCTTATTAGAGGTGCTCAGAACTGCCTGGCAGCAATGAGTTTCTGCCTTGATCTTCAATTTCGACCAACCAGACTTGAGAATTGGATCTCCACCAAAACATAAAGTTTTTGCTATACTCTTGCTTGTGGAGGCCATTTCAGTGCCAAAAAGACCGCTAACAAAGTTCTTCAAAGCGGATTCTTTTGGCCTACCTTGTTTCGGGATTCATACAATTTTTACAAATTGTGTGAACGATGTCAAAAACTTGGATCCATGTCCCAAAGAGACATGATGCCCCTCACATTTTAATTGTTGAAATTTTTGATGTGTGGGGGATTGACTTCATGGGACCATTTCCATCTTCTTATGGCTATGAGTACATCCTTGTAGCGGTGGATTATGTGTCTAAATAGGTTGAAGCCGAGGCTACCAAAACCGATGATCATAAAGTCGTGATCCAATTCATTCAGTCCCATATCTTTAGTCGTTTTGGTACGCCCCGAGCAATCATTAGTGATGGCGGATCTCATTTCCGAAATCATTGATGGAGAACAACTCCATGAGACTTGGGAAAGGCTACAAGATCTTCTTCGGAAATGTCCACATCATTTGATCCCAAAATGGCAATTAGTGCAAGCTTTCTATGCCAGCTTGACCGAAACCCATAGATTCATGGTTGATTCTTCTTGTGGTGGGATGTTCATGTCCAAGAATGCGGATGAGGCTTGGACCCTACTTGAGAATTTAAGCGAAAATTCACTTCAACATAATTCTCGTAGGGCTCCGACCTCAACCATTGCAAAGAACACCAACCCTTGTCAACCAAAATCAATAAGGGAGGAATCATCTCTAGTGGATGCTATAGCTCATAAATTCTACCAATTGATGGCACCACATCTTCCTCCTTCATTGTCTCAAAATTCGGCAAGTTCGGTTTGTGCTTCATGTACTAGTCCATTCCATCTCTCAGAAGATTGCCCCACACCGGAGCAATTTCCCAATCCCAACCAAGAGCAAGCTAATGCCATGTTCTCAAGGCCCGGGCATAACCCGTATTCCAATACATATAATCCGGGTTGGAGGGACCATCCGAATTTTTCGTGGAGGCAACAAGCCCCACAAAATTCCCAATTTCAAAATCAAGGGCCTCAAAATCAGCCCTCTTCTCAATATCAAGGTAGGCCTTTCCAAGCCTCTTCAAGCTACCGTCCTCCTTATAATCCAAATGTTTCCAATCAACCTCCTGTGTGTCCAACTTACGAGATAGTAGCTGCAAACAAGCAAATGATGGAATCATTGAACAAGCAAATCATGGATTCCAATAAGCAACTCTTGACATCTTTGCAGCCTACTCTCCAAATGGCTCACTCCCATACTCAATCCATAGCTAAGCTCGAAAATCAAGTGGTCCAAATAGCTAATTCGGTGAACCAATTGCTCCAAAAGGACAAGGGTAAGCTTCACACTCAACCATTTGAAAATCCTAGAGGGATTCATGCAATTGACGAAACCCCTTCTCCGAGTGGGCCGAGTCTTGAGCATGTTCAAGCTATCACTACCTTTCGGAGTGGTAAAGTGGTCGACAACAAGGTCGATGGAGACAAAAGTGAGGAAGTTTCTCCTTTGAAAAATCCAAATCCAAGCTCTTCCAATCCAAATTCTTGTCCAAATACCATTCACGGAAATCCCACACATGTCACCCCAAATGTGGAAACTACTTATGAGCCAAAAGCTCCGTTTCCTCAACGTCTTCAAGAGTCGACACATTTTGGGAACAAGAATTGTAAAATTCAAGACATGTGGGAAGTTTTCAAGCAAGTGAAGATTAACTTGCCCCTCTTGGATGCTATCAAGCAAATCCCTCCCTATGCAAAATTTTTCAAAGATTTGTGCACTCAAAAGCGCACTTCTAAAAATCATTTGCCAAAAAAGGTGAGGTTGACTGAAAATGTTAGTGCTATCATTCAGCACAGCACTCCTCCGAAGTATAAGGATCTGGGTGCCCCCACAATCTCTTGCGTCATTGGTGACAGAAAAATCGAGAGGGCCCTCCTTGACTTAGGAGCTAGTGTGAATTTAATTCCATATTCAGTCTACCTACAACTTGGTTTGGGAGATCTTAAGCCGACTTTCGTGGTTTTGCAACTTGCCGATAGATCGGTCAAGCATCCACGAGGTATTCTAGAGGACGTTATCATCAAAGTGGACAAATTTTACTTCCCGGTAGATTTTGTGGTTCTTGATACGGAACCGGTCCATGAACCAAAAAAGCACATTCCCGTAATCCTTGGTAGGCCATTTTTAGCCACGGCTAATGCATCAATTAATTGCCGAACCGGGGTGATGGACATTGCTTTTGGAAACATGCAAGTCAGACTCCACATCTTTCATGCAACTCAACATCCCTCCAATGAGGATGATTGTTTTCTTGTGGATGTCATTGATGAAGTGGTCGAAGAATCTCTCTCCTTCATTCTAAGCAAAGATCCTCTTGAAACTTGCATGTCCCATTTTGACTTCTCAAACTTTGATGTTGATCAAGCCATTCAAGAAGTCAATTCCTTGCTTGATATTAATGCTATCATGGATGTACCTCCTTGGAAAATTCGAAAAGAACCACTTCCCCAACTTTCCACTACTCCTCCGGTCCCATCATTGTTATCTTCGCCACAACTTGAGCTTAAGCCACTCCCGGCCCATCTCAAGTATGTGTTCCTTGGTCTAAAGCAAACCCTTCCGGTCATCATTGCCTCGGACCTTCAGAAAGACTAAGAGACCAACCTTTTAGCGGTGCTCCAAGAGCATAAAGAAGCTATTGGTTGGACAGTGGCAGATTTGAAAGGAATTGACCCCTCCATTTGTATGCACCGCATTCATATATGAAGGTTCAGCACCGGTTAAATCCAAATATGAAGGAAGTGGTCATGAAAGAGGTGATCAAATTGCTAGATGCGGGAATCATCTACCCTATCTCTGATAGCAAGTGGGTGAGCCCCACACAAGTTATTCCCAAGAAATCCGGTCTCACTGTTGTTGAAAATTCGGTGGGTAAGCTCGTGCCACAACGAACTACCACCGGGTGGCGTGTGTGCATTGACTACAGGAAACTCAATTCGTCAACTCGGAAGGATCATTTCCCACTCCCATTTATTGATCAAATCCTAGAAAGGCTAGCCGGCCAAAGCTTCTATTATTTTCTTGATGGTTATTCCGGCTATAACCAAGTGGCAATCGCCCCCCAAGATCAAGAGAAAACAACATTCACATGTCCCTTTGGTACGTTTGCCTATCGACGCATGCCTTTTGGGCTTTGCAATGCGCCGGCAACGTTCCAAAGGTGTATGATGTCTATATTCTCAGATATGGTTGAAAAGTTCTTGGAAGTTTTCATAGATGATTTTTCCGTATTTGGCTCCTCCTTTGACTCGTGTCTCAAAAATTTGTCTCTGGTGCTCCAAAGATGCAAAGAGACGAATCTCATTCTAAGTTGGGAGAAAAGCCACTTCATGGTCCAAGAAGGCATTGTTTTAGGACATGTCATTTCTAAACGGGGAATCGAGGTAGGCAAGACAAAAGTTGAGTTGATCTCTAATCTTCCTCCTCCGAATTCCGTCCGTCAAATCCGTTCTTTTCTTGGCCATGCCGGATTCTATCGTCGCTTCATCAAAGATTTTAGCAAAATCTCACGGCCCTTGTGTAATCTCTTAGCCAAGGATGTTCCGTTCAATTTTGATGATGCTTGCATGGAAGCTTTCATTAAACGTCGCACTCTTCTCTCATCCGCCCCAATCATGAAATCGCCTAATTGGTCTCTTCCCTTTGAGATCATGTGTGATGCATCTGACTATGCATTAGGGGCGGTTTTGGGCCAACGTGTGGATAAACTTCCGCATGTCATTTATTATGCCAGCAAGACTCTCTGCGATGCCCAATTGAACTACACCACCACTGAAAAAGAATTGCTAGCTGTGGTGTAGGCCTTGGATAAATTTCGCTCTTATCTTCTTGGTTCCAAGGTCATCGTCTTTTCGGATCATGCCGCTCTTAGGCATTTGTTAGCGAAAAAAGAGACAAAGCCCCATTTAATTCGATGGATCCTCTTACTTCAAGAGTTTGACATTGACATCCGGGACAAAAAAGGGACAGACAATGTTGTCGCCGATCATCTCTCTCGCTTACTTATTGAAAAATCTTCCGAATTCGCAGCCATCCGTGATTCCTTTCCGGATGAGCAACTTCTTCAAGTTTCACATTTCAATCTTCCATGGTTTGCGGATATTGTCAACTATCTTGCGGTTGGCAAAATTCCAACTCATTGGTCCAAACAAGAGAAGGACCGGTTTTTCTCCCAAGTCAAGCATTTCATTTGGGAAGATCCGGAACTATTCAAGTATTGCCCTGACCAAATCATCCGGCGATGCATTCCTGAAACCGAGACCACAAGCATTCTAAATTTTTGCCATACTCTTGCTTGTGGAGGCCATTTCAGTGCCAAAAAGACCACTAACAAAGTTCTTCAAAGCGGATTCTTTTGGCCTACCTTGTTTCGGGATGCATACAATTTTTGCAAATCGTGTGAACGATGTCAAAAACTTGGATCCATGTCCCGAAGAGACATGATGCCCCTTACCAACATTTTAATTGTTGAAATTTTTGATGTGTGGGGGATTGACTTCATGGGACCATTTCCATCTTCTTATGGCTATGAGTACATCCTTGTAGCGATGGATTATGTGTCTAAATAGGTTGAAGCCGAGGCTACCAAAACCGATGATCATAAAGTCGTGATCCAATTCATTCAGTCCCATATCTTTAGTCGTTTTGGTACGCCCCGAGCAATCATTAGTGATGGCGGATCTCATTTCCGAAATCGTTATCTCAAATGCGTCCTTACCAAGTATTCCGTCATTCATAAGGTTGCTACACCTTACCACCCTCAAACGAGTGGTCCAGTAGAGATTTCTAACCGGGAGATTAAGCACATTTTGGAAAAAACGGTTAGACCGGACCGCAAAGATTGGTCATTAAGGCTAAACGATGCGCTTTGGGCTTACCGGACAGCTTATAAGACACCCATTGGCATGTCACCATATCGACTTGTCTTTGGCAAAGCATGTCACCTCCCAGTAGAATTAGAGCACCGTGCTTATTGGGCCATAAAAAGGTTCAATTTTGATCTCAAACAAGCCGGCTCTAATCGTGCGTTGCAATTAAATGAACTTGAGGAATTGCGTAATGACGCGTATGAAAGTGCAAAAATCTACAAGGCAAAGACTAAAGCTTTTCATGACAAACACATCGTCAAGAAGTCTTTTGCCCCCGGACAAAAGGTTTGGCTTTTCAATTCCCGCTTGAAACTCTTTTCCGGTAAACTCCAGTCAAGATGGGATGGTCCATACATTGTCACTACTGTCTTTCCTCATGGAGCAATCGAACTTCATGATCTTGCAAAAGGATCACTCTTCAAGGTTAATGGCCAACGGCTTAAGCCTTGCATTGATGGCACAATCCCAGCCCGAAAAGTTGAGGAAGTCCTCTTGACGGACCCAATTTCTGAGGATTAGTGCGAACTCTAACTTCATCTAGCTATCAAGATTTTTGAGGATAAGTGGCAACTCTAACTTCGTCTAGCTATCGACATTAAATTTAGCAAAGCAAGGGAATAAATTCTTTCGATGTTCCAAGCTTCCCTACCTCCTTTCCATTGCCCGAGCCTTGCAATTTTCTGGGAAATGGTTTCGAAAAGCCAAAAGTTTGATTTTTCTGGAACGCTCTTCAGTTGTGTTCCAAAATTTTAGACTGGCTTCTTAGACCTTCTCCACTTTAATTTTTCATTCCCGGAAATTTCAACCTCTTTCCAGCAATTTCATCAGATCTTTGGCATGCTACTCATATGCATAGCCTCTCATCTTCAATGCATTGTTGGACCATGGTTCCAAAAATCCCATCCATGCATTGAAATGAAATGAAGTTCAAAAGTTAGAAATTTTCCATGCATTAGAACAATTACATAGTTTAAAAAATAAAAAAAAAAACATTTCCCATGCATTCGAGAAAAAATTGAAACATTTTCCATGCTTGGGGTTGAAGATTTTTCCATGCATGCAAAGTTTAAGATTTTTTCCATCCATGCCAAGTTTAAAATTCAATCCATGCATTTTTCCATGCATGGGAATGGCATGCCAAGTTTGAAAATTTTTCATTTTTTTCTTTGTTTGGCTTCATGTTTTGGAGTTTCCATTTTTTTTTTTCCCAAGGCAAATTCCATTTCGATGTTGCATTAGTTGCTCACATTGCAAATTCCATTTCAATGGTTCCATAATGTTGCATAACATGCTCACTGACCTCATTTCAAGCACTCAAAGGCCAAGTTTCAAGTGCTCGAATCTGCATGCAAATTTTCACAATCTTTCTGAGCCTACTGTCTCAAGTTTGAGCACTCGAAGTCCTTACTTCGAGCGCTCGAAAATCCATCGAAGCTCACTGCCTGATCTTCGAGCACTCGAAGTGCACACTTCAAGCGCTCGAAACTCACTGCCTCAAGTTCGAGAGCTCGAAGGCCTAATTTCGAGCCCTCGAACCCCCATTCCCCAGTTTTTAAAAACCGACTCTCCCTCTCCCGCGTCTTTCTAACTCCCTAACCCACGACCTCCACACTCCATTTCCACCTTTTCTCTCTCCCATTACTTCTCTCCTACCTCCCCCACTCCCTCCATCACCCACAACCTCCACCTTTCCACCTTCCTCTCTTCTTCCATTAATTCCTACCTCCCCCACTCCCTCCATCACCCACAACCTCCACCTTTCCACCTTCCTCTCTTCCTCCATTAACTTATACCCACATCCCACTCCTCTCCTTCTTCTTCATCCATCCCTTTATATATGCCCCTCACCCCCATCATTCCTCCTCATTCCACCGGTGCATTTCTCTACTCTTCTTCCAAGGTATGTCTCTTCCCTCTTTCTCTTTAATCTTTGTGTTTTCTTCTTACATTTGAGGAGTATGGGCATTAAATCTTTGGAGTTTATTTGTGCTTGTTGCTATGCTCTATCATAGAGAGCATTGTGTCTGAATTTTTTTGGGTTTCTTCATAGATTCCTCTCATTCTCACATCCTTTCTTTCTTTATGCATACCAGGTTGTTTTTCAGGTAAAGAGACTATGTTTTTGGAGGCTCATCATCCTTAGAAGCTTTTGAGCTAAATGAAACATTTTTGTATATTGACATGCAAGTGTTTATCATGCATTTCTTTTGATATCATATTTTGAATACCATGCATGTATGGTACTTTTGAAGATTATGTAACCTCTTTGATGTGTAAGATGCTTAAGAAATCACTTTTGACATTAGAAGCATGTATGTAAAGAGGCCAAGGGCCAAGCATGTCTACCTTGGTACTTAGATACGTTTGGTATAACATTTTTGGTTCAATTGTCTTTTAAACAAAATTTGAGGTTTGAGAGGTCAAAATCTTGTAAATGATGTGTATGGGGCCATGGGCCATTGTTTTATGTTTATTTATTCATATCAAAGTTGTTGACATGTTCACATTCACTAAACTCATTGAAAATTAGTTTTGCACATCCATTTTGAACTAATTCATGAAGGGATTCAAAGTTGAGTTTAGACTTTAGCACCTTCAGCAGATAGCAGGTTTAGTAACAGGTTTTCGAGGTGTTTTGGTCAACCAAAACTCCATTTCGGTCGACCGATGGTTAATGGTTTGGTATTTGTACAGTAACCTCACATTCCAGTAGCCAAATACACTGTTCATAAGTCATTTCGGTCGACCGAACCTTTATTTCGGTCAACTGAAGCAACATGAACCTTTTCTTCATGATTTTAGGTCTTAGCATCTTCATTTCGGTCGTCCGAAACTTCATTTCAGTCGACCAAAATATCTGATCCCGAGCCTAGTCTCTGTGGAGTTCCAACACTGATCATCCAACTTCAACGGGTCATAACTTCTTCATTTGTAATCCAAATGGGGTGATTATTGAGCCTAAACTTAAGGATTTTGAGTCAGATTTCCAATGATACCAATCCCATCCCTAGATTCCATACACAATGGGAGTTATGTATGTTTTAGTGAAGCAGTATCAGTTTTCACTTCAACCGGGATGGGGCATTATGTGGGATTCTTAGCCAATGTTCATGGAACCTCTTGGAATGTTTCAAAATGATTAGATTAGGTTGTATTCACCTTGTTTGACTTATTTTGAGTCAAGTTTCTCTTTTTTTTTTTGTAAATTGATCTTTTTGCGCCTTGAGTAGCAAATTTTATCCTTTTTGACCCTTAATACCATTTTTGTTTTCTTTAAGTTCCGTGATCTCATGGGGGATCAAATTGGTGTCTTAGAAGTGACTCTTATCTCTTAAGACCTTGGTTTATCATTTACTTCCGCATTTCGGATCTGTTATCGGATTAACTTTCGGTTTATCACTGACGCACCGGGTTGAAAAACTTGGGCCGTCATAAGCAATGGGAGGTTGTGGAGCAAAAATTGTCCAAGGCATTCCCAATGGAACTTGGCCTTGTTGTTGTGGTGGAATGAGAGGCCATGGCATGCCTAATGGTACTTGAATATTGTCATGATGCACATTAGGGTGGAGGATACCTTGTTGGTCTATGTGACCAAGGTCTTCCACATGGTCCTCATTGATGTCTTCCATTGTTGAAATGGAATGACTAGAATTACCCCTTCCCTTAGAATTACGAACAATGGATTCAAGATTCAAATTAAGTGGGATAAGAGTAAGATTTAACGACTTATGACAATGCATGCACAAACAAAACAAAAACAAGCAACTAGTAATCATTTCTCCTCCGCAACAAATCAACAATCAACAATCCTCCACATACAATGATCCCATACTCCCATGCTTTGAACAATATGCAAGAAAAATTAAATTGCCTCCACACAGGTTCACGATCTATCTAAGAAAATAAAGACTTACCTCCACACGGGCTCATGATTTAATTAGAGAAAGAGTTTAGAAAGGCTCATAAAGGGTCCTTAAGCAACTTCAATTTGTTTTTCAATTTTTTGCCTTACTTTGCAAATTTTTTTAGATTTTTGCTTTTTACGCTTAGTTTAGCTTAGCTTTTCGCTTTTGCAATTCCCCTTTGTTTCACTTCCCTTGGCTTAATTCACCCAACTAATCAAGAACAAACACAATAAGTACCCAAAGTAAAAAAAAAAAAAAAAAGAAAGAAAAAAACCAGAATCAAAAGAGTACTAATTCCTAATTGATTTCCAAAATACGACAGTGCCAAAATCCCCGGCAACGGCGCCAAAACTTGGTGTGTCTCGGGACCAAAGCATGCAAAAGTGTGTAGTGTGGCCAAGTTTAAGTTTAGAGATTTCCACTACCACTTCTAACTAAAAATATAGCTAGGGTGAGTAGGGATCGTCCCAAGGGAAATTGAGTGTATTATGCTTGGAAATCAAGGTCGGATTAGTAGGTCGAGTAATCAAAGATGTTTTGTTTGGTTAATTAAACTACAATGTCAATTAAATAAATGTAAAATAAAGCAATTGAAGTAGAGTAAAATGTAGAGAATGTGAGAGAGGGATCTTGGGACTTAGAGCTCACCACTAAACATTACCTTCCTAAACACTCAATGTGTAATGAATGAGGGGGAATATGTGTTGCAATAATAGTGTGTGTCATTGATTGAATCAACAAGTATGGATGACTAATTAAGTATACATTGTCTAGACAAACTAATGAATAGCATAACATATCAAATCAAGCCATTATTCCTTCCTTTAAGTCTACAATCAATACACATCATCAAACTAGAGAAATATACTACTTGCATTCATAAGCATGGAATATCAAACAACAAGCATGGATTGTCCTCCCATCTAAGAGAGTAAGAAAACTACACTACAACTAAGCTAGGGACATGAAAATTAAACTAATTAAACTAAGGAAGAGGCATAATCCATAAAAAAATGAGTATGAACCATCAAACAAACTACAAGAGTATTCCATTAAAGCATCATGCCTTGACAATCATTAGATTCATAGCATCAACACACATAGACATGCATTAATATCATAAAATCTAGAGATAAACACATGAACATCTATTCTAACATACATAGACATATGAATAGAATGAAATGATCATCAATTGGAAGTATTAAAACACACAAATCATTGTAGAAACAAGATTTATATATAAATAAAATGTCAAGACAAGAATTACAACACAAATCCCCTCAAAATACAAAACATCAAAGTCTAGGAGGCATGTTTAGGGCTATCTCTAGCCCTAAGAGAATGGTTTAGCCACTCATTGATGCAGTCATCCAATCCTCAAGGGCTATCTCCATAGTAGAAATGATCTTCTTCTCCTTAATAGAAACCCTAGATGAGTGGAAGAACTCCCCCAATGGTGTGTGCCTTTCTAATCTCTAGACTCCTCAAACCTCTCTTGTGTATATGGTTCCATTCTCTTTAAGATTCTCTATGTAAAATGGCTTAAAATCCTTATATAGGTAGCTCAAGTGTCACACCTAATGGTCAGACCTCGTGCACTAGGACTTCCAAATTATTGCACCACGAGCACACCTTTTAATTGGCTGGAACACTATTTTTCTCGTACTTGAGGAGGTTCGATCGATCCCAAGGGTGGTCAGATCGATCGAACCATGGCGGTGTCTTTTTGGAATAAGACAAATCTGAGATATTTTTTGGATATTTTGGGAAAAGGTCAAAAGTGGTAGGTGGGGATAAGATCAAAGAAGTCCGATTGATCGAAATAATGTTGGATCGATCGAAGATGGGAATTTCTTGAGGATAAGGACAAGAGGCTCGATCCATCTTGGCATGGTTGGAACGGTCATTGTGAGATTGATCTGAGCTTGGTATGATCAATCGAAGATTCCTGATTTCCACCACTTTGCTTCCACTTTGCTCCTTTATTCCACTAAGGTTGAAATTGCATCTTTTATGCTTTAATTCAGCTGGATTAACTTATTTTGGGGATAAGTGCCTGAAAAGGGAAATAACATGAAATTAGAATAAAACGGGAAAATAAGATAGGATAAGGTCCTAGAATACCCAAGCTTAAGGGGTTTAAATGCGCACTTTTCAGTGCTCATCAACTCCCACCACTGTAGCGCATCTCATACAAGCTTGAAAGTGGCGAGCATCTGTTTCTGAGTTTTCGTGCACTCCACTATACGAAGATGACGCTCGATATTCTTCTTCCATTGATGTGCAGTCTTCACATCTGTGGACCCGAAACACTCTGGTGGACTCCCTTTAATAAAGGAACTCCTCGATTTTTCCCAAGCACTTGATTGTCCCATTGGTATAGGAGCGGGTGCCTGCAGAAGAAATTGCTGATTCTGAATTGCAGCCGCTATGGCTGTAGTAATAGCCCGAGTGATGATATGAACCATATTAGGAGAAATCTCTTATTCTTTCCCTTGGTCATCATCCTAATCTTGCTGTTTTGGAACAACTCTTTTGTTTTGCAGGTGAATTTAACGCCTACGTTCTTGCCTTCTTTGATACTTTCCAAAACGGTGTCCTACCATTTTCTAATAAGAATATAACGATTCGACATTAGAATACACTAACGGACCGAATATGGAATATAAAGAATCCTATTACTTAGGCTCTAAACAAAAACACGAACGCTGAAGTCATATAACTGAAGACACTCCTAAGGACACTTGAACCTGGAGTGCTCTGATACCAACTGTGATGCCCCCTAATTTCAAATACATGGGTTGATCAAGTCCACGCTCACAAAATCAAGGATTAACAAACACGGAATACAAAGATGATAAATAAAGAATAAATAAATCGCTGAAATAATAATTCCATTAAATAATAATTTCTCCAAAGGTTACAACTCGGGAATTCCATAATGTAAGGACCCCTTAACCAATATCCATTATACAGAAATCCATAAATAAAACTAAAGTAAAATGACTTAACAACATCCTATTTTGAAATAAATGAGAGTAGATGATAGATAAGCCTCCAAGCTACAAATTCTCAACCTCGAGACTTGAACTTCTACAAACCTGAAAAATAAAATAAAGTGTGCGGCTTCAGCACCCGGCGTTCGGACATGAAGTCCTACATCCGGACGTGAGGTTCATACTTGAATTCTTTCTTTTCTTCTGCAAGGCTGAATGTGTCCATTGAATATTTGGGCCATCTCAAGTTGAAAATCACTTGATATTTTGGCTCGATATGACTTGTTCTTCAAAAACCCTTAAAACCGTATTTTTATTTCTTTTTAGAAAATAAACCTACAAAACATAAAAATACAAAAATGAAGATAATCTATATACAAAGACCAAATAATGGACTTAACTAATGCAATTAAGGGTGCTTGAATATGCAATATTCGATGCTTATCAATAAATAATAATACATAATATCACCAATAATAATTAATACCTCCATAATCCCAAACTGTGGATTAATAAATATATATATATATACACACAAAAATGACCATCCCTAATATAAACCATTCCCATCGCATAGAACTCATTTTCCCCAAAATTAATCCAAATGGTTAACCAACCATTAATAATACCATTCCCAATCCTAAGAGTATTTTATTTCCTACTACACACAAGACCATAACTATAGATGTTTATTTAATCATCTAATTCATATAGCATTTTATTCATGCTTTGGCAACTCATTCATGCCTCCACAAGTATAATATTTATCTATACTTAACTAATTTACATTCCAATTATGTCCTAGCAAATAACCCATGCCTCCAATAGTATGTTCTTGTCCATACTTAGTTAATGACAATTTATTTATATCTCTGGCAAATAATCTATGCCTCTTGGAGTATGTTTTCTCCATACCAATTTAGATAACAAAATATTTATACCTTGACAAATAATCCATACCTCAAAATCAACCATATTTCGTAAGCATAAATTAAAAGCATAATAAAGCCTACCATAAGCAATATAGGTACAATACAAGCATGCACAAAAATATATAAAACAATCCTCTAAGCTTTTCATTCTAATTACAACATGTCAACACATAATAAATATTATTGAACAATTTAATAAATTGTTTAAACATGCTTCCAAAACAAATAACTATATAAATATCCAAACTTTCCTTTAAATTAATTTATGAATTAATTTACTCATTCCTTTGTCAATCCATTTAGTGCTCTAAATATTTATACGCATTCTAGTATTTAATTAGGTCCATTGGAACCCTATAACTCCATTAAAACACCTGTAAACAAGTCTGGAATCTTCAAAACTCGAATCTAAGTCGCAGGGCAATTAAGTCAGCTTAGTTACCAACTAAATGGGCTCTTTGCCTAACTGAGTCAGCTCGGTTGGCAAACGAGTCGGCTAAATTGCCAACCAAGTTGGCTCAGTTACAACTGAGTCAGCTCGATTGAGCCTGGGTCGTCTTCTTCCTCGCGACAACAGCTTCCGGCCTCTATAACTCATCCGTTTTGCCTCCAATTCGTGTAAGAACAGTCGTAATTAATTCTAGGATAATCTAACATATGATTATGCATATATATACGTATTATAAACTTGATATAAAATGATTTCATCTAAATCAAAATAACCAAAAACAATTCATACAAATACATATATACATACACACGTAACCTGTTTCCTTCCATGCTTTTAACATGCAATTACAGTCTAGATTATGATACCCAAGGTGTAGAAGTCATGGGTTCTATGAGGAGATGTAGAGAAGAACTTGCCTGAAGTTTCAAAATGAAACTGACACCACAAGCTTCTCTGATCTGTTTTGAGATTCCGGCTGCCCTCTGGTCTTGGCTTCCCTTTGGTTCGACCTCTTTCTCTTTTCTTCTTCCTCGGTTCTCCCTTTTCAGCAACTCTCTCTCTCTGCAGGCCCTCTCTGCCTCTTCTCTATCTCATGTAAAAACCCTTTCCAAGGGCTACACAATAGGTATATATATATATATATATATACACATATACACCTAGTCTCCTAACCCTAATCCGACTATATGTAATACACATACATATATATGTATGTTCTAAAACACACACATATATAAATAATTATATATATCTATTTAAATCCTCCTTAAATAATAGTTTAAAGATATGTTAAATATATATAATGTATATATACTTACTATATTTTTATATATATATTCCAGTTATATATATATATATATATATATAATATATATATAAAACAAATCCCACAATAATGATAATTATATGTATTTACGTCATAAATATATATATATAATTACTATATATGTATATATATAATCCCCCTATATAATATATATATATACATATATATACTTTTATAATCCAATTCATCCATTATACATAATATTATATATATATATATATATATATATATATATATATATATATTCATGCATAAATCCATGAGCCTCTAAGCCTTATAAATCCTCCAAGGTTTTCCATTATAGCCCATTACCAAATCCTTTAACCCATCTCCAAGTCTAGTCCATTTAATAAAATAAATAAATAAATCAAATAATTAAACAACTAATTACACACATTACATACACAAACAAGGATCACAACAACAAAGTCATTCCATACAACCAATGTCAACACATCAACAAATCAATCAACAATCAAGCACCTACACACACACACACAATCATCATTCCAATAAATCAAATAAAGAAATAAATTAATTTAAACTAGTAAATCCATTTAAAGGCAATGTATTTAATTAAATAATTACTTCAAAATCTAGGGGTATTACAATTGGGATATAACCAAATCAATGATCAACTAAGCCTGTATCCCACAAATGAATACTAGTGTGCACATGTGAAAGTGTAGAACTCTAGAGTGAATCTCAAAGCAATCTCACAAACATGATAATGTGGACCACAAAAACAAACAAGATGTCGATCTTTTGAAAAAATTTGCCCAAAAATGACTTCCAAAAGGCATACAAGGAGTATTGAACTCACAAGTCAAGCAATTTTTTAATTCTAAGTATCATAGTCCTCAAAATATTAAAATCATTGCAAACTTCTCAAATCATATCATATGCATAGTAAATAAGTGCGACATGCTAAAATATGCTAACACACTCCCATACTTAATCTGTGTATTTTCCTCAATGTACAAAGATAACAATAGATAGTGGAAAGAGTATACCAAATGGTGTAGCAAATATAAGTCAGTGCATAGGTAAAAGAAATGAGGTAAGCATTTGAAAAGAAAATACAAAGCATGCCTGAATCAAATGGGAACAGAGAATAGACCGATAAGAGCATGCTTATGCAAGAAGTGATCAAAATAGCTACAAGAAAAACATTCAAACCATTTTGCAACATTTTGGAACTAAAATATGCTTCAACAGACAAAGAATGGATCATGGCACCATAAGCAATCTCAGACATGCAAGATAATGCAATGGTAGCGTAGAAGGCAGAAAAGTCACTTTTGAAAGTATATATGCAAGAATGAGATTAAAATGACAAGTATAGGATGTGTTGTGCATAAAGTATGCAACGTGCATTCACAAACCTAAAACTCAAGAAGGTTTTGTAATTTCAAGCAAGTAGACCCTAGGATGACATCGTATCAATTCCCAAGCAGAATGTCTACAAATTCAACATTTAAGACTAATAGAGCAGGCAGGGTGGTATGGAGGAATAATCATGGCAAATGTCTACCTAGAACTCAAGAAGCATGTATATTATGAAATAAAGACTAAGTGAAATGCACGGTTGCAAAACACTTCAGTCCTAGGCATGTTCTGATACACAAGTTCAAAGATGAATTCTGGACATGGTATGCAACTATGTGGCATTTGTAAGAATGATGCATGAATATCAAAGTCAAACTCCAATCATAGAAATATCCCGTACTCCATTTCAACAGAATTAACAACCTATGATCACTCATGGCTCGTGACCCCCTCTAAGCAATATAAAAGCAGAAATTTGATCGCTCTATGGCTCGCGATCCCTTTTAAGCATAAATGAAGCGAAGAATGGTAAAAAATGATAAGAATAAGAAACTTACCCCTTTTTGGATCAAAATAATGACTGGTAAGAACTTCGGTCTCAAGCACTTACACGCTTTTCAAGAATGGATCACAATGATATACAATCAAGCAAATGGCATTTTAAGAGCAACTTACCAAAACTTAACCAAAAAAAAAAAAAAAAAAAAGTTTTTGGATCAAGTTCAAATAGTTAAGCTCAAAACAACTTCCTATAAAAGTAATGATAGCAAACCCCCAAACTTATTTCAAATGGCATTTTAAAGTTCAACTAGAGTTCACAAGTGGGTACTAAGGCTAAAAAGCAACAATTATATCCAAAACATGCATTTTGAACTTAAATTCCCCCCCCCCCCCCCCCCGGCCCCAAACTTATTCAAAGATCAATGTATCATGATATTGCAACAAAGATTTATTTAAGCATGCTTGAAAAACAAAAAATCTGATAAAGTGTGTGCAAAATGTGACCAAGTATGTACAAACAAGATAATTTGCATTTTATTGCACAAAGCACACATTTATTCTAAGAAAGATCACAATTAGGCAATTTCACGCTTATCATGCAATATTGGAACATTTGACTTCAAAAAGTTTGGTTTAGAAGGACAATTCAACACATTTTTTTCAAGAAAAGTTTAATTTCATGACAAATTGGCTCAAAAGATATCAAACATATGCCCTCACATGGTAAGAATCAAAAATAGAACACAAACAAGCTCAATAGCACTTAGAAAATGCATATGGATGGTAAAGAGAGCAAATGGAACAAGTTCAACTCATTTAAGGGCATTTTGGACTTCAAATGGAATTTTTGAAAACTTTGGGGTCCAAAACATTCACATGCATTGTAGATAAGCATCATAACAAGAATCATGCATTGAACATTCAATAATTGAAGGAATTAAACAACTCGACTTCATATTTCAAAAACATAAGTGTGATCACAAAAGTCATTTTCAACATTCAAGAATCATTTTGCCAAAATATGCACCTTAACTATGAGTTTTTATCAATTAAAGTTCAAAAATTTGCAAAAAGTTCAATTTCAATTCACTTTTATGCATTTAGGATTGACTTTTCATTTTCAAGATTCAAAAATAAGTTTTCAAATTCAAGGCACAATTTTCATGCATTTTTCTACACTTAGGCCAAGCAAATGAAATGGATTTAGGGCATGCTGACAAATATTCAACTTTCAATGCCAATTTGCAACTTCAAAGTCTTTCAAGAAATTTTCCTAGTTCAAAAAGTTAACAATTCTTCAATAATTCCAAATATTGCAAACCCAAATTCCATTTAACAATCATGCATTCGAAAGCAAACAATTCACCTTTCACTTAAAACACTTCAATTTCAACTTTTTAAGCCCACTTTCCATTTTAAACAATCTAAGTATAAACTAGCCAATGGGACAACTCATATCTCAATCTTCAATTGACAATTCAATTTTTAAATTCCAAGTTCCATTTTTCAATTCAATTTTCCAACAAAATCATCCCAATTATTTGTGATGACAAAAATCCATGTAGAATTTTTAAAACAACAACACAATGGCCACATCTTTTTCCAAAACTCACAACACATGCACAAATTGGTAACTCATTTGGGAAAATTGTAATATCACATTCAATATCACAACATGTCATCTCAATATGGCACAACTTTCCCAAAAATGTCAACAGTTTAAAGTTTCATTTTCCAGCATTTTAAAACAAAGACAATTACATGCATATGCTATTCATTTAATGTCACAGTTCAATATAAACATAACAAAGCCAACAAACAATTCACAGCCCAACTTCCAACACAACAATTCAGCAAACTCCATTTTACAAATTCCTTTCCTCCATTCAATTCAACACTGCCCAAACTCCTTTTTAACAAATAACAAAGGGACACAGCCCACAACATATCCAAATTTTAGCCCATTTTCCTCAACATCACAGTGTATATATTCAAGTCCATAGTCCATTTCTATTCAATTTCAGTCCAAATCTATTTTTCAATTTTTAGTTTTTTTTTTTTTTTTTGATTTTTCAGTTTGGTTAAACAAGATGCATATATACATAAGATGAAAATGTAAAACACAATACAGAAAAAGGAAAACAAAATTAAACTCATCAACTCACATACCTGAATTAGAAATGAGAAGAGGAAACTGAGAGAGAGAGAGCGACTTGGGATGATTCCGAAAATTTCTGGCCAAACCGTGGCCAGAAAAGATGACGAAGTTCGCCGGAAATGCCGGCGGAAGTTGCAGAGGCGCCAACGATTTCTCCTTGGCCTAAATTGGTTGGAGAAAAATGGAGAACGCTAAGATTGAGAGAATGGAGATGGAGGAACTCATTGCTTGGACCAAGAACATGTCTGGAGAAGAGAGAAGGCGCTCGGCCTTGTTGGCCAAGAGCTCACCGGCAATGATGGCGGTGGCTTGCTAAGGGTTTGCCGGACTGAGAATAGAGGGGTGAAAGGGTTGTGGGTTTGTGAGGTGGGAAGAAGAAGGAGACTGAGAGTTGAGAGGAGATGGAGGTGGGGAGAGAGAAAATGAGAATGAGGGACGGAGAGAGAGAAAGAGAGAAGAAAAGAAAAGATTAGAAAAAGAAAAGAAAAAGGGAAGAAAAGAGGAGAGAAGAGAGGGAAAGAAAAATAAATAAAAAATTTAGGTTAGAAGTTAAACGGTCAAAGCAGTTTATCAGAATTTGAAAAGATGTCATTTCGATCGATCGAAAACATCCTCGATCGATTGAGATTTATTTATAATCGATCGAAAAAGGAAATTGAAAGAATTGTGGCTCCAATTCGATCGATTGCAGTGATGTGCCGATTGATCGAAATTGCTCGATAACCTGGAAGATGAAAAGTTTAATTCGAGTCTTTTGATCGATCGAAAAGTGGAGATCCCGAGAGCTGTTTTCAAGGCAAATAGGGCTCTGCAGAATTCGACCGATCGAAAGGGTCTTCGATCGATCGAAGATGACACTGAAAGTGCAGGAAATGCTTAAAATTGTCCAAAAACGCAAAAGAAACAAAAGAAGAAATGAGGGAGGAATAGGGTTTGAAAACCTTACAAAGGACTAGTGAGACGTTAGGCTCTTTAGCCCAAATCAAAGATCTTATTAAACATCCCCTTCTCAATAGGGTGAAATGAACTTTAAACCCCACCCAACAAATCATTCCCTAAGGAATTTGTTGGATTTGATTTAAGTATGCTTGACGTCTTTTGGTCAAAGAGACTTTTGGGCTTCCATACCCTTTCAACATTGGATTTCAAAACAGCACTTTTTGAAAACAATTTATTAGAAGGCAAAACATTTGGTTTTTCAATAAGAGAAGGTAACTCAATTTTTTCAACGTTGCTTTCAAGACTTTTCTCTACAACAAGAATTTCTTCATGCTTGTCAATTGAATTGGGGGTTAAATTGAATATGTTCAACTTCACTTTCATATGGCCAAAGGAAATCTTCATTACCCCCGTCTTATAATTAATGTTTGCATTGGCGGTAGCCAAGAAAGGATGGCTGATGGCAATAATTTGTTACCACTTAAAATTACCACTTACAATAGCACGTATATCAATGTAGAATAGGGTTATTATAAGGGTTTGCCGAACCACAAGGATTGCTAATTTATGGCAACCAAAGTAGTAAAATTACTTTTAGTTTGATATAGAATAGATGATAGTTTGATTGAGTTGTCACTTTAAGCTATGAATTGAAATTTAACAAAAACAGAAATTAATTGAATTTAAATGGAATTTATAATGATCCGGTCATTTCCTTCTTTTCCTTTTTCCTCAAAATTTCACGGATGAATTTTTTTCATTGAAATTTCTTTTCTTAGTTCAGTTTCTCATCGAGTGCTCGGAAATTGTTTATGAGACTCTTTCCTTTGGATTGACAACTTCCTTTAAGGACCGTGTCATTTCCACATTTTTCGTTTTTCGATACTATTCACTTTTCGTCATTTTCCCTATTTTGTCTTTTCCCTGTTTGTCACTTTGTTGGCATAACCTCACTTTTTGTGTTCGGAGTTGGTTTTTGACTTCATGTATCTTCATTCTAAGTGGTTTCCACGAAATACATATCTTTACTTTTGTCGAAAAGCTCTCTAGTTGCTCTCGGTGTCCATAGGGGCATGGATGCATAGTTCTTCAGAAATATTTTTGTTTCTTGGGGTATTTTTCGTAAATATCTTTTGAAGATATTTTATTTCAAAGGTTTTTAAGAAAATATTTTTGGAAGATATTTTCATTTTGGGTCATTAGTGCAGTTTTCACTTTTTGGAGGGGCCACTATGCAATTAATAAAAGTTATTGCAAAAATGCCTCATTTTGAGCCTGGATCCTCGTACGGGATTCATTTTCACTTTTTGTCGAGTTGTGTACTCTTAGAATTTCCTTCTGGTCGTTTTCCCCCAGTTTCAGGGTTTTTGGCCCTAGTTGCCGCCGAACTTATTCGGGGCATAACTCTCTGCTCGGGACTCAGTTTTTGACGCCGTTTATTTTGTTGTTCATATTTTCTCATTTTGGTTCTTTTTCATTCATGGAGTTTTGTCATTTGAGCATGTCTGCTCAAATTCCACTTTTCCAGACCCGGCAGGGCCCTTTCGGGGCACTTTTAGGGTTTTCCTATAAAAGGGGGGTGAGACATTTCATTTTTGACCTTCTCCTCTCCTCATGCACGACCAGCAGCTACCATGGAAGCCCAAGGGGGGCTGCCACCCTTCTTCTCTCAATTAAAACTTCCTCCCCTTGTTAAAAAGTCGTAGTGTCTTTGCGTTTTGTGTTTGTCTTGACTACGCGCATCTTTCCCCCTTATTAGAACCCGTTTTTGGCTGTTTTTTGAGTTCAGGTTTGAGGTCAAGTTAGGATTTTGGTAGGTCCTCCTTGGAGTTTAATGTTGACGGCGTTGTCCCCGACAAAACTCCGAAATATTGTCGGATTCGGAACCGTTTCATTTTGGTGGCTTTTGAGATTTTCATCTCAAATTGAGGTAGGGGATGTCTTAGATTTATATTAATTTTGTATTGATTGTTATATAAGTATATACAACCTGTAAGCATGCCTTTGTTCAAGTTTTAGAATTTAATATAATTATTTTCTATGTTTAAGATTTAATTCTCATGAAGGTGTGTACCTTAGAATTAAATTGTGGCATGCTAGTAAATTAGGCCTTGGTATGTATATCCACATATATTAAATTGGGAGCATTTGAATAAGAAATGCAAATTTTATTTAATATTTATCTGTTGTGAAAGATTAATTCATATAGTTGTAACAAGCAAGAAATCAACTTGTAATGTGATATTAAAATAGGCCTTGGTATGTTCTTCAACCTATGTAAAATTGAGGACATTTGGAGTTATTTGGTTATCTAGAGAAAATTAATTAATGAGTTTAATTAATTTTATTTAAAGTGTTTTAATCACTTGATTCAATATTTGATGTGATATATGTGAAGACTATGCTATATCCCTTAACATATATTAATTTGAGATTATTTGGGATAGATTTGAAATATAGAGAATTTAATTATTTTAGTTAATTAAATTCTATCTACTTGTTCCACGGATTTAACTATGTCTTTGAAAGAGTTTCTATATTGAAATCAAGGAATTGGACTTAGCATGATATAGGATATCATTGTCTTGCATGACTTGTTTAAATATATCTTGTGTAGGTATATAGCTTGTTAGAATATTACAATTGTTTACCTTGAAAGCTAGTTACTAAGTTGTAGCTTATTTAGTACTTGTGGCTTAGGATGGTACTTTGGTTCAATTGTTGTAAAATATTCTTTCTTTGGGTATAAATTGCATATTGAGGACATGACATGTCATATGCTATATAAACTTGAATTATAGGACATGGTTTGTGTGGACTCAACCTTACTTGTGCATGGAATGTGGTAACTTGCATTTGATTTTGTATAAGTTTTGAACTTATTAATTTTGGAAAGCTTGTGAGGACATAATTTATGTGATGGCTAGGATTTGACTCTAGTACGTGGACAAGTGTCCTCTAAGTCATAAGTGCGCACTAGGTGGTACCTTGTGGGTCGTAGTTACCCAAAAATACTTGCTTGGTCCAGCGACCGCATGTCCTAGTCTTTCCACTATTTGATTTCGCGTTTAATTTCAAGTTGTTAATCATGGATTACTTGTAGATTGAGAATTGATACTTGCTTTGGGTATTTGAATCTTGTTTAGTATACTTGAACTTGTATACTTGTTCCATGAGTTTAAATAGCATTTAGTATACTTGTGTTATGTACTTGATATACGAGATTCCACATTAAATGTACACTTGTGTGAATATATTTAGACATTGCATGACTTGTCTTAATATGGTTTAGTATACTTGGAAATGTATGCTTATATGTTGTACATCATGTTTTAGCATCGTTTTGTATACCTGAGTATGTATACTTATATGCCGTTGTTCGTTTCAATTGCATGAGTAGCTTAGGATGATCCTTGATTCTCACTTATGACATAGACGTTAGGTAGCATGATCCTTGAATTGTTTCATGTAAATGTAATAACCTTGTAAAATGCTAGGACGATGCATGCTTATTTCTTACGAGTAGCTTTATGTTACTCACCCCGAATTTACTGGGAATTTGTTTCAGGTACGAAGGCTTGGTTCGTGATACTCATCATTCCTTGGATGACATGTAGCTTTTAAAATTCCCATTCATGCAAATGTGAACATAAAATTTCATTTTGTAGTTTTATATATCAAAACTTGTATCCTTGATTCCAAATATGTAATGTGTACCTAAGTACACTTTTTGGATGCATATTTTGCATGTATGACATGAGGCCAATGGCCATTAATTCTAAAGTTTACAAATATGTTTTTAAAACTTGAGATTTTAGTACTTGGTACTATTCATAGACTTTTTTTTGAAAAATGTGTCAACTGATCTGAAACTTTCGGGGGTTTTGTGGGTGTATTTTAAGATTGCATTTTCAATTTAAACAATTTAAAAAGCTCCCGAAGCCCCATTTCCTTTCCTTTGGCAGCAGCTCAGAAAGATTTTAAACTTCTTGACCTAATTTTCTTGGGGGTATTCTGGGCATTTTACAGTGTATTTTCTTTGTTTCCGTTTGCTTTGTCGGGTAGAAAACTTGATTTTAGGGGGGGGGGGGGTTCTTCTTCGTGTTTTTCCAGAAAAATTCGTTTGATGGCCCGTTTTTGTTCTCAGTTGCGGATAGATGACCTCTTCTGATCTAGGGGCATTTTGGGTACTTCACAGTGAATTTTTTTCGTTTTCCTTTGCCTATTTAGGTAAAAAACTCGATTTTAGGGGGGGTTTCTTCTTCGTATTTTTCCAGAAAAAGTCGTTTCGGACATCGTTTTGGTTCTCAGTTCTGGCTGGAACTTTTCTTCCCTAGTATGTCATGGTGCTTGTCGGGGTGCTCGTAGAATGCTCGTCTCGATGTCGTGACCTCGACTTTTCTTTTCGCTCATTCTCCTTCGTCCGGATTCCAAATCGAGTAAACTTTTTTTAAACTTGACTAATTTTTCACTATCTTTCCAACGGTGTACTCGGTTGCACCAAGATCTTCCTGGATAATTACCAGTTTACCCTTTTAGCCTTAAGTGCTTGTTTTATTCTTCTTGCCGTTTCTCCTTCATCCAGACTCCGAATCATGCGATTCTTGAGTCCATCTTGATAATTTTTTCATTGTATTTCCAACAGTGCACTTGGTGGCACCAGAATCTATATTTTCAAAAATGACTATTTTGCCCTTAAGGACTTAATTGTTATTTTTTCGATCTTTTCTTCCACGTCGGTTCTCATGGAGTTCCATGGCCTTATCAAAGGTCACTTTGGTGTCCTAGGGATGTTGTATATCCCTAGAGACTTGTTTTTTATTTTCGCTTCCGCATTTCGGATCCGTTATCGGGTCAAATTACGGTTCATCACAGGACTCACTGGCTTAAAAAACCAGGGCCGTCACAGGTGGTATCAGAGCTCCTAGGTTCGAAAACTTTGGGACAACGGGTTTTGGGTGCATATCATGCTTGTGTTTCCATGCTCTATTTGTTTAGTTGCCTCTTGATAACATATTTACGTGCTTATGTGGACGTATATTTAGAAGTTTACTTAACTGTCACAGTATGATATACGTACTTGTTTACTTTAGTACATTGTATATACATGTCTATTTTAGCATGTTAATTTATGCTTATCTGCTTAGCATGTGGGTTATGCTTATTTGCTCTGGCGTATTACATGTGCTTGTTATTCTTACTATGATAGATGCATACATTGACATGCCTTATGTGATTCCTGACTACTTGTGTAAGTATGTAATTCATTGCTATGTTATGCATTAACTGTTTATTTTTGTGTCTTGTTTAGGCATTGCGGGTTGTCCCAACTTGGTTGGTTGAGACTAATGCTAGGGCATCATCTCTTAGAGTTTCGTTGTGACCTTGACGTCATTGTGGACTTATTTTTAGTGTCATGGTACGTGTGACGACCTTAATTTTTAGGCCAGCATGTCCTGTGATGAACCGAAGGTTGACCTGATAACGGATCCGAATGCGGAAGCAAAAATAGAAAACAAGACTCTAAGAAGTCAAAGTGACCTTCCATGAGGTCATGGAACTTAATAAGAACCAATGCGGGAACGAATGATCAGAAAAAGACCGAACAAGCCCCCAAGGGCAAAATGGTCATTTCTAAAAATATAAAATCGGGTGCTACTGAGCACACCACTAGAAAGACAACAAAAATTTAATCAAATTAGACCCAAGAATCACTTGATTCAGAGTCCGGATGAAGAAGATATGAAACTCCAAAGTTTCATAAAAATCACATTTTTGGGTTTGAAAATAATGCAGCAAGGGTACTTCGCAAGGGGTAAAAAGGTCTTTTTAGATAAAATTGGATGCAACTGAGCATACTGTTAGATAGACCGGGAAAAATTAATGAATCTAGTCTCAAGAATCACTTGATTCGGAGTCCGGACGAAGAAGATATGAAACATCAAAGTTTCATAAAAACCAACTTTTGGGTTTAAAATCAGTGCGGCAAGGGTACTTTACAAGGGGTAAAATGGTCTTTTTAGATATAATTTGATGCAACCGTGCATACTGTTATATAGACCAGCAAAAACTAATAAACTTAGACTAAAAAATCACTTGCTTTGGAGTCGGGACGAAGAAGATATGAAGTCTTAAAGTTTTAAAAAAAAATAATTTTCTGGATTAAAATCTCTAGATTTTTCAAACTTAACCAAATGCTCTCAATTTAACATATCTTAGAGAACATGCCAAGGACTAATGTAATATCACATTTCAAGCTTATTTCATGCAAGTTACACCTATATAAATTAAACTTTCACTAAAGTTAAATATAAAATAAAGGTTGCAATTCCCATGCAATTAATCCCAATTTAATACATGTGAACAACCACACCAAAGCTTAATTTTCTAGCATGCCACAATTCAATTCGAAGTTGTATATCACCATGAGGATTAAATCTTAAACAAGAAAATTAATTAAATGAAAGGTTTCAAAACCTCACCGAATATTCTAAATCAAATATATGTGAAGCTATATGGCATGTAGATCAAGAATATCAAGTCAGAATTCGAATGGAGTGAATAGTGCACTCGGGGCAAATTAATTAATCAAATTAATTAATACTTACTAATTTTCAAAACACCTCCAATTGCTTTCAAATTCAACTATGTTGAAGAGCATGCTAAGGCCTAATGTAATACGCTAACACATATTAATTTCAAACTAGTTAAGGCCATGTGAATTAATCTTTCACCTAAGATAAACATTAAATAAAATCTTTAATACTTATTCAAATGTTTCAATTTTAATACACGACAATGAGCATATCAAGGGGCAATATAAAATCATGCTACATGTTTAAACCAAGTCATGAGCAACCGGGAAAATTAGATCCCGTACAAGAAAAATAAATAATAAAATCTCTAGATTTTATATTTAATCATGTAAACAAGTAGTATAAGCATCACAAGTATGCTATATAACAAGAATTTAAACCTAGAACATCTCCTACCTCAATTTGAGATAAAAATCTCAAATGCCATCAAAATGGAACGGCTCCGAATCCGACGAAACTACTTGGTTTTGTCGAGGACAACGCCGTGAACATAACCCCCATGAAAGCCCCATCAAAATCATAACTTGACCCCAAAACCAAACTCAAGAAATGGTCAAAACTGAATTCTAATAAGGGGGAAAGGTAGAGCACGGAAAGGGAACAACAAACGTTAAGGCCGAAGACTTTCCATCAAGGAAAAGTGAACCAAAAGAGGAGAGAGAAGATGGCAGCACCCCTTGGGCAGCCATGGGAGCTCCAGGTCGTGCATGAAGAGGGGAGAAGATGAAAAATGAAATATCTCACCCCCCTTTTATAGAAATCTCAAAAAGTGCCTCGAACGGGCCCTGCCGGGTCCGAAAAAGTAAAATTTGAGCAGACGCACTCAAATGGCAAAACTTTGTGAACAAAAAAGATTTAAAATGATAAAATATGAACAACGGAAGAAACGACGTCGAAAACTGAGTCTCGATCAGAAAGTTATGCCCAAAACAAGTTTGGCAAAAACCGGGGCCAAAAACCCTGAAACTGGAAAACATCGACCAGGAGGAAATTCCAAGAGTACACAACTCGACGAAATGTGAAAATGAATCTCGTACAAGGATCCAGGCTCAAAACAAGACATTTTGCAATAACTTTCATTAATTGCACAATGGCCCCTCCAAAAAGTGAAAACTACACTTATGGCCCAGAATGAAAATATCTTCCAAAAATATTTTCTTAAAAACCCCTGAAATAAAATATATTCAAAAGATATTTATGGAAAACACCCCAAGAAATGAAATTAATTCCAAAGATTTATGCATCCATGCCCCTATAGGCACCGGGAGCAACCAGAGTACTTTCTGGCAAAAGTAAAGATACATATTTCATGGAAACTACTCACGATAAGGATACGTGAAGTCAAAAACCAACTCCGAGCTTGAAAAGTGAGATTGTGCCAAAAACTGACAAACGGAGATAAGGCAAAATAGGAAAAGGACGAAATAGCGCATATTATCAAAAAACGAAAAATGTGAAAATAACTCGGTCCTCAAAGGAAGTTGTCAATTCACATGAAAGAGTCTCAGAAACCAATTTCGAGCACTCGAGATGACACTAAGCGACACGAAACAGAGCTCAGAAAGGAAAATTAAACAAAAAAAATTCATTCGTAAAATTTCAGGAAAAAAGAAAGGAAGGCAAATGACTGGGTTGATACAACCTACCCTCCTTAAAGGTATTTCATCCCCGAAATTAGGAACACACCAGAGAGAACAGAATAATGACTGAACAAAAGGTCAAATCAAAGGACAGCTCACAACGCACTGAAAGACAAATCCTGAAGTCTAAAGATCAACTGAAGGAACGCGAAACCAAGAACTGAGGCAACACCTCATACGAATCGGCACGTTAACTCAACGTCAACTACCGAGAGAATCCCTAGATAATGAAACATTGAAACATGATAGAAGAAGAGAGTGACAAGGCAATACGAACAGTGACCAGAACCCGCCCACACTTACTTGTCAGCAAGGTAGCATGACAGTATAAGGTACTAGTTCGTAACATGCCCCAGAAGGGAACTTTTCGATACCAATGACATCAACGTCGAAAATGATCATTACCAAAAGCACCATGGGAATCAGGCATCTGCGAGAGTTGGGGTAGCAAATCCCAAAACTAATATAACAATGACACTGGCACCATACGCTTAAGGCCTTAGATCTAGAAGCCATAAAGGAAAAAGAAATGAAACGGTGTCTCCCTGGCACACGTCTCACTCTACCAGACACGGAAAAGGAAATGAATCACAGTCGTCTATGCTCACAAGAGCCTCACTCGCATCAACTAACAGAACAGACAAGAAGGTTCCCTACATGGGTCCTCACAGAATGAATTTCTCATATCCAAGGAAGAAACTCGTGAAACAAGAACGCATCCAAGGGATACGACAGATCCTAAGAGATAATGCAAAAACCTAACATAAAGTAAATAAGTAGCATGCAACATAGCATAACATTCTACTCACACAAGTAATAAAGAAGTTGCCACATAATTAAATAGGCATGTTATCAAATCAAACATGTTATCAAGAAGCACGCAAACATGTTATCACACCAGAACATGATAGTGACACAGAACATGTTATCAGGAAGCATATATACACAAAAGCATACTCAACCAATGATAGATGTCTCAAAACACCTGAACATGTGAACATGTTATCACACAAGACATGTTATCAAGATACAAATGACAAATCAAAGCAAAACAACATGAGCATGATATGCACCCAAAACCCGTCGTCCATGGTATTCCAACCCGGACGCTCTGATACCTCCTGTGACGACCCTGGTTTTTAGGCCAGCGTATCCTGTGATGAACCGACGGTTGACCCAATAACGGATCCGAATGCAGAAGCGAAAATAGAAAACAAGACTCTAAGAAGTCAAAGTGACCTTCCATGAGGTCATGGAACTCAATAAGAACTAATGCGGGAACGAATGATCAGAAAAAGACCGAACAGGCCCCCAAGGGGAAAATGGTCATTTCTGAAAATATAAAATCGGGTGCAACTGAGCACACCACTAGAAAGACAACAAAAATTTAATCAAATTAGACCCAAGAATCACTTGATTCAGAGTCCGGATGAAGAAGATATGAACCTCCAAAGTTTCATAAAAATCACATTTTTGGGTTTGAAATTCAGCAAAGGTACTTCACAAGGGGTAAAAAGGTCTTTTCAGACAAAATTGGATGCAACTGGGCATACTGTTAGATAGACTGGGAAAAATTAATGAATCTAGACTCAAGAATCACTTGATTCGGAGTCCGGACGAAGAAGATATGAAACGTCAAAGTTTCATAAAAACCAACTTTTGGGTTTAAAATCAGTGCGGCAAGGGTACTTTACAAGGGGTAAAATGGTCTTTTCAGATATAATTTGATGCAACCATGCATACTGTTATATAGGCCAGCAAAAACTAATAAACTTAGACTAAAAAATCACTTGATTTGGAGTCAGGACGAAGAAGATATGAAGCCTCAATGTTTCAAAAAAAACAATTTTCTGGGTTCAAATCTGGGCAGGACCTGCCCAGATTTTTGGACTTCAAATGTGGTTTTGAGGGCTTAAACCACATTTTTTGGCAAAAAGTTATGAACAAACCCCTCCCAAAATCATGTTTTCTACATGACCATGTCAAGAGAAGATTTTATTTTACAAGTGAAATACCCGAAATGCCCCTTAGATCAGCACTTTTTCCGAAAAAACCTAGAACGACCAAATTTTCCAGATCTGTGAGTTGTTTTCGGCATCAAGATGATTTTTTTTGTAAAAACACGAAGAAGAAACCCCCCCTAAAATCATGTTTTCTACCCAAATTGCAGACGAAATTGAAAAATAAACACTATGAAGTACCCAGAATGCCCTTAGATCAGAAAAGGGCAAGAGGATTGAAAAGCTGCTATATGCAAAACAGAAAGCTGAACTTTGCAATCGATTTCCGGCACCAAGACAACCTGTTCTGGAAAAACACGAAAAAAAACCACCCCCTAAAATCACGTTTTCTAAGCGACCATGTCGAAAGAAGAAAATAAAACTGAGGTGAAAGGTCTATAATGCCCCAAGATCAGAATATACAAAAAAAATGCGAAATAAATTCACAAGAGGCTCAAAACACAAACAATGATGTTTTGCCCGAAAATGAGTATGCACGCAAACGTAACTTACCTATTTAGATGCGCTACAATGGTCCATGGCTTAAAAATATAACCGATGCAAAATCCGACCCCCAACGGGCAAAAAGGCAAAAATGGACTTGGAATGAAAAACATGGAATCCAAAAATGCAAAACGGGATCAAATGACCGTTTGGCCCTTGGCCACACTTCATACAAGATTAATAAGACCCTCTAAAAGAATGAAAATGGAATTCCCACACCCGATGCAACCGTGGTGAAGCAATGACTTGCGATTTTTCAAGTTTTTCATAACATTTCATGAAGTTAAAAAGTTGCATAGAATATAATATACATGTCATTGGCCTCCGGCCTCATCTCATACATATCAAATACATTGAAAGGAGTGTACTTAAGTACACATTACATACATTGAATCAAACATACATATTTTGACATATAAGTCTACAAAATGACATTTCAAGCTAACATTTGCATGAAATGGAAACTTGAAAGCTACTCGACATCCAAGGAATGCTAGGCTTCACGAACCAAGTCTTCATACCTGAAATATGCCCCAGTATCGTAGGGGTGAGTAACATAAACCTACTCGTAGGAGATCAGCATGCATCGACCTAGCATTTTACAAATTTATCACCTTAAGGTGAAACATGTTAAAAGGGCTCATGCCACCTAACGTCTACGTCCAAGTGAAACTCGGGGAGCATCCTAAGCTACCTTAGAAGTATGAAATGAATCATGGTTAGGATAATCTAAAGAACACGACAAGAAGAATGCTTGAGCATATATTAACATGAATTGCATTTTCAATACAATTGAACTAGGTCTAGAGTAATCCATACAACATAACAAAAGCATATTTGAATACAAGTGAACAAGAATCACATTATCCATGCAATTCAACAACAAAAGAGCATGTTATACAATGCAACAAGGTTTAAGTTCTCAAAGCCATTAACTTAGAATCTAAAGCACAAAATAACAGTAGTGGTTCATGCCACCTAACGTCTATGTTATAAATAAATCAATAGGATTAATCCTAAGCTTTATTAGAACGTCAAAACATGATTTTCAATATCGATGCAATTTAACCAACATTGGAACTTCCAATACAACGCATAAAGCACAATTTCGCAAAGTTAACATCCTGTAACTTAAAATGGAACGACAAATAAGAAACAACAAGTTACAACATCATCTAGTTATCAACTTGAAAATGAAATGCGAAATCAAACAAAGTCGATACTCGGACGTCACGCCGGATCAGACCGACAACATAGTTACTTTAGGGTTACTAGCCTATGGGTAACCTCCCTATATGCGCACTAGACTATATATAGAGGGACTATCCCCTGTACTAGCACCACGTCCTAGCCATAGTCAAACAACGACATCCCCAAGTTTCCAAAATCAACAAGTTCTGCAACAACGCATATATCAACATGAATATGCAAGATAATCAACTATCTACCAAGCACAACCAAATATGGAAACCTATACAATCCATGCTCTAAGTCCACAACTAATATGATGTGATGAATGTCGAATCTTCAGTGTGCAATTCGTTACACGCTATGCATGAATGATGTTAAATACGAAGTGTGCAAATCATTACACAAGGCAACAATATATTCAATAAGGAAAACATATTCTCATGAATACAAACGTAGCAACTATGTTATCCAATGTTCAAAACATAACCAAATGAATATACAACAATTCTAAGTTCATGATTTGAATATAGAAACCACTTTTAAAACACAACTAGATTATGGAGCAAATTGATAGAATTTAAATAGATAAACACAATTAAATTCTCTAGATTTCTGATTCAATTTCAATTAACCTCAATTTAATACATGTTAAAGGGCATGGCAAGGTCATCACCTATATTCATTCTAAAACTCAATTAGGTTGTTAGAACAACAAGGTAGAACTTTAATTAAATCATGCTAATTTAAATCCCAAGGTTCTAAAACAACTTCTAATAGTCCCAAATTAATATATACTAGTAAACAAGTCATGGCCAATACAAATATCAAGTTAAAACCATAATTAAGCTAATGGGACCACGAAATAGATTTTAATTAATTCTTTTAATTAAAATCTCTAGATTTTTCAAGCTTAACCAAATGCTCTCAATTTAACATATCTTAGAGAACATGCCAAGGATTAATGTAATATCACATTTCAAGCTTATTTCATGCAAGTTACACCTATATAAATTAAACTTTCACTAAAGTTAAATATAAAATAAAGGTTGCAATTCCCATGCAATTAATTCCAATTTAATACATGTTAACAACCACACCAAAGCTTAATTTTCTAGCATGCCACAATTCAATTCCAAGTTGTATATCACCATGACGATTAAATCTTAAACAAGGAAATTAATTAAATGAAAGGTTTCAAAACCTCACCGAATATTCTAAATCAAATATATGTGAAGCTATATGGCATGTAGATCAAGAATATCAAGTCGGAATTCGAATGGAGTGAATAGTGCACTCGGGGCAAATTAATTAATCAAATTAATTAATAATTACTAATTTTCAAAACACCTCCAATTACTTTCAAATTCAACTATGTTGAAGAGCATGCTAAGGCCTAATGTAATATGCTAACACGTATTAATTTCAAGCTAGTCAAGGCCATGTGAATTAATCTTTCACCTAAGATAAATATTAAATAAAATCTTTAATACTTATTCAAATGTTCCAATTTTAATACACGACAATGAGCATATCAAGGGGCAATATAAAATCATGCTACATGTTTAAACCAAGTCATGAGCAACCGGGAAAATTAGATCCCGTACAAGAAAAATAAATAATAAAATCTCTAGATTTTATATTTAATCATGTAAACAAGTAGTATAAGCATCACAAGCATGCTATATAACAAGAATTTAAACCTAGAACATCTCCTACCTCAATTTGAGATAAAAATCTCAAATGCCATCAAAATGGAACGGCTCCGAATCCGACGAAACTACTTGGTTTTGTCGGGGACAACACCGTGAACATAACCCCCATGAAAGCCCCATCAAAATCGTAACTTGACCTCAAAACCAAACTCAAGAAATGGTCAAAATTGAATTCTAATAAGGGGGAAAGGTAGAGCACGGCGAGGGGAACAACAAACGTTAAGGCCGAAGACTTTCCATCAAGGAAAAGTGAACCAAAAGAGGAGAGAGAAGATGGCAGCACCCCTTAGGTAGCCATGGGAGCTCCAAGTCGTGCATAAAGAGGGGGAAAAATGAAAAATGAAATATTTCACCCCCCTTTTATAGAAATCTCAAAAAGTGCCCCTAACGGGCCCCTCCGGGTCCGAAAAAGTAAAATTTGAGCAGACGCACTCAAATGGCAAAACTTTGTGAACGAAAAAGATTCAAAATAACAAAATATGAACAATGGAGGAAACGACATCAAAAACTGAGTCCCGAGTAGAAAGTTATGCCCAAAACAAGTTTGGCAAAAATTGGGGCAAGAAACCCTGAAACTAGAAAACATCAACCAGAAGGATATTCCAAGAGTACACAACTCGACGAAATGTGAAAATGAATCCCGTACGAGGATCCAGGCTCAAAACAAGACATTTTTTAATAACTTTCATTAATTGCACAATGGCCCCTCCAAAAAGTGAAAACTACACTTATAGCCCAGAATGAAAATATCTTCCAAAAATATTTTCTTAAAAACCCCTGAAATAAAATATCTTCAAAAGATATTTATGAAAAACACCCCAAGAAATGAAATTAATTCCAAAGATTTATGCATCCATGCCCCTATGGGCACCGGGAGCAACCAGCGTACTTTATTGCAAAAATAAAGAGACATATTTCGTGGAAACCACTCATGATAAGGATACGTGAAGTCAAAAACCAACTCCGAGCTTGAAAAGTGAGGTTGTGCCAAAAACTGACAAACGGAGATAAGACGAAATAGGGAAAATGACGAAATAGCGCATGGTATCGAAAAACGAAAAATATGAAAATGACTCGGTCCTCAAAGGAAGTTGTCAATTCACATGAAAGAGTCTCAGAAACCAATTCCGAGCACTCGAGATGACACTAAGCGACACGAAACAGAGCTCAGAAAGGAAAATTAAACGAAAAAAATTCATTCGTAAAATTTCAAGAAAAAAAGAAAGGAAGGCAAATGACTGGGTCGTTACAGTACGATAGGTCAGATTGACTCGAGTCCTTCCTTGGGGATTGGGAGTTTTGCTTTCGTGAGCCTCAATGGCGAGGTCCTCGCGTCTCTTCTTCTTAGAGTGATGGTTAGAGATTTGATAGGTGAGTTGACCTAGGATTCTTCTTGTCTTTCTTTGGACAGCTCTTACGAGCTAAGGTTGGGGTGTGAGTGTTTTCATGTAATTAATTGCATTGATGCAATTAATTACTCTCCCTTGTTATGGAAGACTTGGGATTTTGTGTTTGGATTCTGATGGGATCCTATAGAGTTCTCATCGCACTCGTAGGCATCTTGAGTTGAGTTCTCTTATTGGTGTCTCGAAATGGTTAGTATTGGGACTATCCATTACATCGCTGTTTGTTTTGTGTGGCATTAGGATTCCACCTTGTGTTTGAGCTAGTCTTGGGAAAGACTTGTGGATTCTTTATTTTGGGAACCTTAGTGTTCATTTTAGGAGATGATTCATTTCCTCGCGGTGAGGGATTGGACTCATCCGGGTTTTTGGGAATCACTTTTGGTGAGTTTATCCTTTTGAGAGGCATTTCATCCCTTCTTACTTATGTTTTGTGGGATTGTTATTTGCATAGTCGTTCCTACATGTTTATATGTCCTATTGTTTTGAGCATGCCTTAGAAACATGTTAGGGGATGTGACTATTTGGTAGTTATGTGATGATATACATGATGTGTTTTCATTTACTACATCTGCTCGTCATGCTAGCGTCATAGGTGATGTATTGCATTTCTCTAATGCTTGACCCCTATGTGATAGGTAGCATATTTGATTGCTCTTGTATACTATGTGTTTAGTTGGATGGTGCGTGGACTTTTATTTACATTTAGTATACTTGTACCTAGTATGCTTACACGTTATTTATTTCAGTTCATTTTGGTTTAGTATACCTGAGCCTGTATACTTGTCTACCATAGATTTAGTACTGCTTAGTATACCTGTAGATATATACCTGTACACATATATTGTATTTCCATTTTAATATTTCTTAATATACTTGTGAATGTATACTTGCATTTGTATATATATGTTTCATAACTAATTGCTTTATTAGTTTATTCCTTTTTATCATTCCGCACTGTGCTTGGGGTTGTATGACCTTGGTTATCGGGATTGTGTGTGTGAGCTTGATCCGATGTCTTGATTCCTAGGCGTAGTCTCGTAGTTAGTCACCTTTAGGATGACGTGGAGGATTTTGGGTTCATTGTCTCGTTGGGAGTCATTGTGACTAGGGCAATGGTGATGTTGTTTCATTTTGTAAAGTCTGATCCATTGGCTTAGGGGCATAGACTTTTTAGGCCTTGGATTCGTGACTGGTGTGGTTGACAACAGTGTTTTGAGACTTGGGATAGTCAGTTCTTCCAGTATTGAGGATTTAAGGCCTTAAGCGTAGCGGTGCCTATGACATTGTTGTCAGAGTTTTGGATTGGCCAGAATGGTCCGGCCGAACATTTTGGACTATATCACAACTCTCACAGAATGCCTGGTTTTTGTGGTGCTTTTGGTAATGATCATTTAATATTGATGTCATTTGTATCGATGGGTTTCACGAGTGAGCTTGTTCGGGGTAGATGATGAATTAGGGCTTTACACTGTCATGCTCCCGTACAGGTTGTGTGTGGGCGAGTGCTAGTTGCCGTCGATACTACCTTGCATTACTTAGCTAGTAATGCGAGTGTGGGCGGGCACTTGATACTGTCAATGCTACCGCACCTTGAGTACGTTGTAGGCTTATTCTAGTCACTGTTCGTACCGCCATGTTGCTTCTGGTTGTGTTCCTTGTTTCGATGTGTAGTTGCCTTGATCTCTTTTGGGTGGTCGACATTGGGTTAGTTTGTCAATTCGTTGGAGAGGTGTTTCACGGTTTGTGGTTTCGTGTCTTTTCGTTGAAATTGAGACCTTTGGAGTTGTCCTTGGTTACTTTTTGATCTATTCCTTGGTGTGACCTTGTATACGGTCCTTCTTTGGTTCTTCTAGGAATGTTCCTGATTTCGGGGACAAAATCTCTTTAAGGAGGGTAGGTTGTAATGACCCGGTCATTTCCTTCCTTTCCTATTTCCTCATAATTTCACGGATGAATTTTTTTCGTTGAAATTTCTTTTCTTTGTTCAGTTTCTCGTCGAGTGCTCGGAAATGGTTTTTGAGACTCTTTCCTTTGGATTGACAAATTCCTTTACGGACCAAGTCATTTCTACATTTTTCGTTTTTCGACACTATTCATTTTTCGTCATTTTCCCTATTTTGTCTTTTCCCCGTTTGTCACTTTGTTGGCATAACCTCACTTTTGTATTCAGAGTTGGTTTTTGACTTCATGTATCTTCATTCTAAGTGGTTTCCATGAAATACGTATCTTCACTTTTGTCGAAAAGCTCTCTGGTTGCTCCCAGTGTCCATAGGGGCATGGATGCATAGTTCTTCAAAAATATTTTTGTTTCTTGGGGTATTTTTCATAAATATCTTTTGAAGATATTTTATTTCAGGGTTTTTTAAGAAAATATTTTCATTTTGGGTCATTAATGCAGTTTTCACTTTTTGGAGGGGCCATTGTGCAATTAATGAAAGTTATTGCAAAAATGCCTCGTTTTGAGCCTGGATCCTTATACGGGATTCATTTTCAGTTTTCATCAAGCCGTGTACTCTTAGAATTTCCTTCTGGTCATTTTCCCCCAGTTTCAGGGTTTTTGGCCCCTGTTGCTGCCGAACTTGTTTGGGGCATATCTCTCTGCTTGGGACTCAGTTTTTGACGCTATTTCTTTTGTTGTTTATATTTTCTTATTTTGGTTCTTTTTCATTCACCGAGTTTTGTCATTTGAGTGCGTCTGCTTAAATTCCACTTTTCCGGACCTGGCGAGGCCCTTTCGAGGCACTTTTAGGGTTTTCCTATAAAAGGGGTGTGAGACATTTCATTTTTGACCTTCTCCTCTCTTCACGCACGACTAGCAGCTGTCGTGGCAGCCCAAGGGGGGCTGCCACCCTTCTTCTCTCAATTAAAACTTCCTCCCCTTGTTAAAAAGTCGTAGTGCCTTTGCATTTTGTGTTTGTCTTGACTACGTGCATCTTTCCCCCTTATTAGAACCCATTTTTGGCCATTTTTTGAGTTCAGGTTTGAGATCAAGTTAGGATTTTGGTAGGTCCTCCTTGGAGTTTAATGTTCACGGCGTTGTCCCCGACAAAACCCCGAAGTATTGTCGGATTCGGAACCATTTCATTTTGGTGGCTTTTGAGATTTTCATCTCAAATTGAGGTAGGGGATGTCTTAGGTTTATATTAATGTTGTATTGATTGTTATATAAGCATATACAACTTGTAAGCATGCCTTTGTTCAAGTTTTAGAATTTAATTTAATTATTTTCTATGTTTAAGATTTAATTCTCATGAAGGTGTGTACCTTAGAATTAAATTGTGGCATGCTAGTCAATTAGGCATTGGTATGTATATCAACATATATTAAATTGGGAGCATTTGAATAAGAAATGCAAATTTTATTTAATATTTATCTTTTGTGAAAGATTAATTCACATAGTTGTAATAAGCATGAAATCAACTTGTAATGTGATATTAAAATAGGCCTTGGTATGTTCTTCAACCTATGTAAAATTGAGGACAATTGGAGTTATTTGGAAATCTAGAGAAAATTAATTAATGAGTTTAATTAATTTTATTTAAAGTGTTTTAATCCCTTGATTCAATATTTGATGTGATATATGTGAAGACTATGCTATATCCCTTAACATATATTAATTTGAGATTATTTGGGATTGATTTGAAATATAGAGAATTTAATTGTTTTAGTCAATTAAATTCTATCTACTTGTTCCATGGATTTAACTATGTCTTTGAAATTGTTTCTATGTTTAAATCAAGGAATTGGACTTAGAATGATATAGGATATCATTGTCTTGCATAACTTGTTTAAATATATCTTGCGTAGGTATATAACTTGTTAGAATATTACAATTATTTACCTTGAAAGCTAGTTACTAAGTTGTAGCTTATTTAGTACTTGTGGCTTAGGATGGTAATTTGGTTCAATTGTTGTAAAATATTCTTACTTTGGGTATAAATTGTATATTGAGGACATGACATGTCAAATGCTATATAGACTTGAATTCTAGGACATGGTTTGTGTGGACTCAACCTTACTTGTGCGTGGAATGTGGTAACTTGCATTTGATTTTGTATAAGTTTTGAACTTATTGATTTTGGAAAGCTTGTGAGGACATAATTTATGTGATGGTTAGGGTTTGACTCTAGTACGTGGACAAGTGTCCTCTAAGTCATAAGTGCGTACTAGGTGGTACCTTGTGGGTCGTAATTACCTGAAAATACTTGCTTGGTCAAGCGACCGCATGTCCTACTCTTTCCACTATTTGATTTCGCGTTTAATTTCAAGTTGTTAATCATGGATTACTTGTAGCTTGAGAGTTGATTCTTGCTTTGGGTATTTGAATCTTGTTTAGTATACTTGAACTTGTATACTTGTTCCATGAGTTTAAATAGCATTTAGTATACTTTTGTTGTGTACTTGATATACGAGATTCCATATTAAATGTACACTTGTGTGAATGTACTTAGACATTGCATGACTTGTCTTAATATGGTTTAGTATACTTGGAAATGTATGTTTATATGTTGTATATCGTGTTTTAGCATCGTTTTGTATACCTGAGTATGTATACTTGTATGCCGTTGTTCGTTTCAATTGCGTGAGTAACTTAGGATGATCCTTGAGTCTCACTTATGACATAGACGTTAGGTAGCATGATCCTTGAATTGTTTCATGTAAATGTAATAACCTTGTAAAATGCTAGGTTGATGCATGCTCATTTATTATGAGTAGCTTTATGTTACTCAACCCCGAAGTTACTAGGGATTTGTTTCAGGTACGAAGGCTTGGTTCGTGATGCTCATCATTCCTTGGATGACTTGTAGCTTTTAAAATTCCCATTCATGCAAATATTAGCATGAAATGTCATTTTGTAGTTTTATATATCAAAACTTGTATCCTTGATTCCAAATATGTAATGTGTACCCAAGTACACTTTTTGGATGCTTATTTTGTCTGTATGACATGAGGCCAAGGGCCATTAATTCTAAAGTTTACAAATATGTTTTTAAAACTTGAGATTTTAGTACTTGGTACTATTCATCGACTTTTTTTTGAAAAATGTGTCGACTGATCCGAAACTTCCGGAGGTCTTGTGGGTGTATTTTAAGATTGCATTTTCAATTTAAGCAATTTAAAAAGCTCCCGAAGCCCCATTTCTTTTCCTTTGGTAGCAGCTTGGAAATATTTTAAACTCCTTGACCTGATTTTCTTGGGGGTATTATGGGCATTTTACAGTGCATTTTCTTTGTTTCCGTTTGCGTTGTCGTGTAGAAAACTTGATTTTTTTGGGGGGGGGGGGGTTCTTCTTCGTGTTTTTCTAGAAAAATTTGTTTGATGGCCTGTTTTTGTTCTCAGTTGCGGACCGATCCTGTAACAGCTTTTTGACCCTCTTAACCTCCTCTGATCTAGGGGCATTTTGGGTATTTCACAGTGAGTTTTTTTTCATTTTCCTTTACTTAATTGGGTAGAAAACTTGATTTTAGGAGGGGTTTCTTCTTCGTGTTTTTCCAGAAAAAGTCGTTTCGGACCTCGTTTCGACTCTCAGTTCTGGCTGGAACTTTTATTCCCCTAGTATGTCATGGTGTTTATCGGGGTACTCATGGGGTGCTCGTCTCGACATCGTGACGTCGACTTTTCTTTTCGCTCGTTCTCCTTTGTTTGGATTCCAAATTGAGTGAAATTTTTTTAAAACCTGACTAATTTTTCGCTATCTTTCAAACGGTGTACTCGGTTGCACCCGGATCTTCCTAGATAATTACTAGTTTACCCTTTTAGCCTTAAGTGCTCATTTTCTTCGTCTTGTCGTTCCTCCTTCGTCCGGACTCCGAATCATGCGATTCTTAAGTCCATCTTGATTAGTTTTTCGTTTTCTTTCCAGCAGTGTTCTCGGTGGCACCCGAATCTATATTTTAAAAAATGACTATTTTGCCCCTGGGGGCTTAATTGTTATTTTTTTGATCTTTTCTTCCACGACGATTCTCGAGGAGTTTCGTGGGATTATGAAAGGTCATTTTAGTGTCCTAGGGATGTTGTATATCCCTAGAGACTTATTTTCTATTTTTGCTTCCGCATTTCGGATCCGTTATCGGGTCAAATTACGGTTCATCACAGGACGCACTGACTTAAAAAACCAGGGCCGTCACAGGTGGTATCAGAGCTCCTAGGTTCGAAAACCTTGGGACGATGGGTTTTGGGTGTATATCATGCTTGTGTTGCCATGCTCTATGTGTTTAGTTGCTTCTTGATACCATGTTTACGTGCTTATGTGGACGTATATTTAGAAGTTTACTTAACTGTCTCAGAATGATATACGTGCTTGTTTACTTTAGTACATTATATATACTTATCTATTTTAGCATGTTGATTTACGCTTGTCTGCTTAGCATGTGGGTTATGCTTATTTGCTTTGGCGTATTACATGTGCTTGTTATTCTTAGCATGATAGTATGATGCATACATTGACATGCCTTATGTGATTCCTTACTACTTGTGTAAGTATGTAATTCGTTGCTATGTTACGCATTAACTATTTATTTTTGTGTCTTGTTTAGGCATTGTGCATTGCCCCAGCTTGGTTGGTTGAGATTTATGCTAGGGCATCATCTCTTAGAGCTTCGTGGTGACCTCGACGTCATTGTGGTCTTGTTTCTAGCGTCATGGTACGATAGGTTGGATTGACTCGAGTCCTTCCTTGGGGATTGGGAGTTTTATTTTCGTAAGCCTCAATGGCGAGGTCCTCGCGTCTCTTCTTTTTAGAGTGATGGTTAGAGATTTGATAGGTGCGTTGACCTAAGATTCTTCTTGTCTTGCCTTATACAGCTTTTACGAGCTAAGGTTGGGGTGTGAGTGTTTTCGTGTAATTAATTGCATTGATGCAATTAATTACTCTCCCTTGTTATGGATTTTGTGTTTGGATTCTGATGGGATCCTATAGAGTTCTCATCGAACTCGTAGGCATCTTGAGTTGAGTTCTCTTATTGGTGTCTCGAAATGGTTAGTATTGGGACTATCCATTACATCGTTGTTTGTTTTGTGTGGCGTTAGGATTCTACCTTGTGTTTGAGCCAGTCTTGGGAAAGACTTGTGGATTCTTTGTTTCGGGAACCTTAGTGTTCATTCTAGGAGATGATTCATTTCCTCGCAGTGAGGGAGTGGACTCATCCGGGTTTTTGGGATTCATTTTTGGTGAGTTTGTCCTTTTGAGAGGCATTTCATCCCTTCTTACTTGTGTTTTGTGGGATTGTTATTTGCATAGTCGTTCCTACATGTTTATATGTCCTATTATTTTGAGCATGCCTTAGAAACATGTTAGGGGATGTGACTATTTGGTAGTTCTGTGATGATATACATGATGTGTTTTCATTTACTATATCTGCTCATCATGCTAGCGTCATAGGTGATGTGTAGCGTTTCTCTGATGCTTGACCCCTATGTGATAGGTAGCATATTTGATTGCCCTTGTATACTATGTGTTTAATTGTATGGTGCGTGGACTTTTATTTACATTTAGTATACTTGTACCTAGTATGCTTACACGTTGTTTATTTCAGTTCATTTTGGTTTAGTATACCTGAGACTGTATACTTGTCTACCATGGATTTAGTACTGCTTAGTATACCTGTGGATGTATTCTTGTACACATATATTGTATTTCCATTTCAATATTTCTTAATATATTTGTGAATGTATACTTGCATATGTATATATATGTTTTATGACTAATTACTTTATTAGTTTAATCCTTTTTATCATTCCGCACTGTGCTTGGGGTTATATGACCTTGGTTGTTAGGATTGTGTGTGTGAGCTTGATCCGATGTCTTGATTCGTAGGCGTAGCCTCGTAGTTGGTCACCTTTAGGATGGCGTGGAGGATTTTGGGTTCATTGTCTCGTTGGGAGTCATTGTGACAAGGGCAATGGTGATGTTGTTTCATTTTGTAAAGTCCGATCCATTGGCTTAAGGGTATAGACTTTTCAAGCCTTGGATTCATGACTGGTGTGGTTGACAATAGTGTTTTGAGACTTGGGGTTGTCAGTTTTTCCAGTATTGAGGATTTAAGGCCTTAAGCATAGCGGTGCCTATGACATTGTTGTCAGAGTTTTGGATTAGCCAGAATGGTCTGGTCAGACATTTTGGACCATATCGCAACTCTCACAGAATGCGTGGTTTTCGTGGTGCTTTTGGCAATGATCATTTAACATTGATGTCATTTGTATCAATGGGTTTCATGGGTGAACTTGTTGGGGGCAGGTGATGAATTAGGGCTTTACACTATCATGCTACCGTATAGGTTGTGTGTGGGCGAGTGCTAGTTGCCGTCGATGCTACCTTACATTACCTAGCTAGTAATGCGAGTGTGGGCGGGCACTTGATACTATCGATGCTACCGCACCTTGAGTACGTTGTTGGCGGATTCTAGTCATTATTCGTACCGCCATGTTGCTTTTGGTTGTGTTCCTTGTTTCGATGTGTAGTTGGCTTGATCTCTTTTGGGTGGTCGACATTGGGTTAGTATGTCAATTCGTTGGAGAGGTGTCTCACGGTTTATGGTTTTGTGTCTTTTCGTTGATATTGAGACCTTTGGAGTTGTCCTTGGGTACTTTATGATCTATTCCTTGGTGTGACCTTGTATACAATCCTTCTTTGGTTCTTCTGGGAATGGTCCTGATTTCGGGGACGAAATCTCTTTAAAGAGGGTAGGTTGTCTCCTTATGATCGGAAACCAATATTGTTATATTTCACAAGTTAATACAAAAGAGAGAACCATATTAATAGACACATCTACCGCTGGAGATTGAGATAAAATTGCCTAAGCTTATATCTAATATGTAGTCATCGCACATAATATGACAATGTTCTTAATTCTATGGTTTTTTCAGATGCATAAAGCTAAATGTAACGACCCGGATTTCTCAACCCGGTGCGTTAGTGATGAACCGGAAGTTGACCCGATAACGGACCCGAAATGCGGAAGCGAAAGAAGCCAAATGAGCTTAGGAGATGTACGTCATCCCTAAGGCCCCAAAATGACTCTCCATGAAGCCACGGAACTCAAATGAGCTAAGCAAATGAAGCAAGAATGCCTAACTCGAAAAGAGATGAATTAAGGGCAAAATGGTCATTTCTCACTGAAAAGGGTGCCACCGTGCACACCATTGGAAGGACAACGAAAAATGAACAAAATTATACTCAAGAATCGTCTGATTCTGAGTCCGGGCAGAAAATATATGAAATTCCAACACCCGATGCGAAAGTTATGAAGCAATGACTTAACATTTTCCAATATTTTCATAATAAACTTTGAAAACAAAAGTCCATAGAAAATGAGATACATGTCATTGGCCTCCGGCCTCATCTCATACATGTTAAATACATTGAAAAAAGTGCACTTACGTACACTTTACATATACGAATCAACGAATACAAGTTTAAACAAATAGGGCTACAAAGAGGCATCTTATGCTAACACTTGTATAAAATAGAAACTTAGAAACTGTAAGCCATCCAAGGAGCAATGGAATCTTCAAATCCTGAGTCCTGTACCTGAAATATGCCCCAGTATCGTAGGGGTGAGTAATATAAAGCTACTTGTAGGAAATGAGCATGCATCGACCTAGCATTTTATAATTTTATCACCTTATGGTGAAACATGTTAAAGGGGCTCATGCCACCTAACGTCTATGTCAAGATGAGACCCAGGGAGCATCCTAAGCTACCTAGACCATTTATATCATAATCACATTGTTCATGCAATTCAAACAACATGGAAACATGTCATACAAGGCAACAAGATATAGATTCTCAAAGTCTTCAACTTGAAATCCAAAATACGAAAACAACAAGTGTGGGTCATGCCACCTAACGTCTATGTTCAAAATGAATCTATAAGGTCATTCCTAAACTACATTTGAACATCAAAACACAAATTATGATATCGATGCAATTTAACCAACAATGGAACTTCCAATACAACGCATGAAGCATGCTTTCACAAAGCTACATCTTAAGCTCAAAATAGGAAATCAAATAAGGAACAACAAGTTACGATATCATCTAGTTATCAACTTGAAATGAAATACGAAATCAAAGAAAGTGGATACTCGGACGTCACGCCGGATCAGACTGACAACATAGTTACTTTAGGGTTACTAGCCCATGGGTAACCTCCTTATGTGCGCACTAGACTATATAGAGGGACAATCCCTCGTACTAGAAGCAAGTCCTAGCCGTAGCAAAACAACGACATCCCCAAGTTTTCAAAATCAACAAATTATGCAACAACGTATATATATCAACATGTATATACAAGATATCAACTATTTACCAAGCACAATCCAAATTTTGGAAACTTATACAATACATGCTCAAAATTCATAACTACTATGGCATGTAAGATGTCAAATACAAAGTATGCAATTCCTTACACATAGCAACAATATATTCAATAAGGAAAAACATATTCTCATTAATATAAAAGTAACAACTATGTTATCCAATGCTCAAAAGTAATCAAGTAAACATACATCAAATCCAAATCCATGATTTAAATATAGAAACAACTTCCAAAATGCAATTAAATCCATGGAGTAATAAAGTAGAATTTAATTAAACATAAATAGTTAAATTCTCTAAATTCCAAGTTAATCCAAATAATCTTAATTTAATATATATTGAAAGACATGTCATGATCAATATATATATAACATCAATTGACAAGTTAAGTGATTAAAACACTTAAAACAAAATTAATCAAGCTAATTAATTAATTTCCTCTAGATTTTTAAACAATTCCAAATGCCCTCAATTTAATCTATGTTAGAGAACATGTCAAGGCCTATTTAAATACCACATTACAACTTGATTTAATGCTTGAAACAACCATGTGAATTAAACTTTCACTAAAGATAAATATTAAATAAAAGTTGTAATTCTTAATCAAATGATCCAAATTTAATATATGTTAACCAATATATCTAAGCATAATTTCATAGCATGTTATAATTCAAATCAAAGTTATACATCATCATAAATTTTAAATCTTATACAAAGAAATAAAAATTCCTAACTTTCTAGATTTGATACAAGGCATACATATATGTTGTATAATCATGGCAAACACACAATATAACACACAAATAATCCTAAAATATTCCCTACCTCAATTGGAATGAAAATCCCAATTACCACCGAAATGAAATCGCCCCAAATTTTCGGTCCGCAAAACAGATTTTTCAGCTTGCTACCTTTAACTTGAAAAATTCATAAAAAATTCAATTCTAACCCAAATTAAATGAATCCAAAGCCCAATGAAAGCTTAAACACTATAATTTGATAATATCAATTTAGTTTAATAAAATATTTTCCCAATTGAAACAGTTTTGACCCACAACTTTGAAACAAATTCTGCCTAGAAAACACATTTTCAGCCTGTAGCTTCCAACTTTGAAAATTCATGAAAAATTCATTTGACAACCAAATTGGGCAAACCTAATTTATTTTGGAAGTAAACATATGAGAGTGTAAAACTAAAAATTTAATCCATGATCCAATGTCAAAAGGTTAGTGAAATAAATCATCTAAAAATATGTTTTCTAGCTGTAATAAAAACATGGACAGCAGATAGTTTTGGATTTAAAAAAAAAATTAGAAATGCTCTAAAATCGTGAAAAAATTCTAAGTAGTGTAAAACCTATGGGGGAAGTTCCAATAAAAATTTCAAGGCAATTGAACCACCACAGCTCCATATAAAAATTCATTTTCGGACCGAAAAGGAAAAGCTTCAAATTTCCAGCAACTAGCTTGCAATTTCAAAAATTCATAACTAATTCATTTTAAATCCAAATTACGTGAAACCAAAACTAAATGAAAGCTAATTGAGTATATTTTCATATTCTATATTTAATTTGACAAGATTAATTTCAAGTTAAAACAGTTTATGGGAAAAATACAAGTCCTTCTCTTCCATGCATATAAAACACTCAATAATGACATAAAAATACTTCAAAATAATAGATCAATACCTCACTAGAGAATTGAATCTCTAGATACTAAAGCAAAACTAGGAGTTAGGCTAGACCCTTCAAGGGTTTTGAAGAGGAGGATGAGGGGAACAAAAGGTATTCCCAAGCTTTATGGTCTAAAATAAGTGGAAGGGCCTCAAAGATCAAGATCAATGCCTAAGGCTTCAAGCTCCATCCATGGAGGCTAGGGTTTTCTTGTAAGGAAGAGAATGAAATAATGTGGTTAAGTGTGAGTGGAAGAAATAGAAATCCTCCACTCATTATGTGCTCTTACACCATGGTCAACACACACATCTATGGTCAATTGCACAAAAACCCTCATTTAAAACCATAATCCCAAAGTAGCCCAAAGATATTTGCAAGACTAAATTGTGAACCTACACTTGTCGCCAATCCATGGCTCCTTCCTAGGCTTAATCCCACACCTACACTTGTCAACCATCCAAGCCAACAAGGGCACCAATCCTAGGCCAACAAGTGGGGGAATCCTCACCCTCCAAATGTCATCATCCAATGCATTAAAGTGTTTCCACACAAATGTCAACAAATGGACCAATGAGGGTGGGACACTTATCACACTTTTCAAAAATTACAAAAAGGTCATTTTTGAAAATATCTTCCAAATTTAATTGCAAAATGGTCCCCAAGAAGAAAAATAATTACTTTATTTAATTACACTAAAACTCCACAAGTTAAGAGTAATTACACTAAAGTATACATTAATGCCTCTTTATAAAAGAAGTAAGCAATCAACATGCTTTTCTAGAAAAGTAAAAATACCACTATCATGGAAATCAAATATCATGAATGCATGCAAAATCGGAATCAAATCCGAGCATAAAAAGTGAGGTTGTGCAAGGAAAAAGGATAAACGAGAAAAAGACAAAATGTGAATAGTGTTCGGAAAAATAAAATATGGAAATGACACAATCCCCAAAGGAAGTTGTCAATCCAAGGAAAAAAGTCTCGGAAATCATTCCAGAGCACTCGAGACGACATCAAGTGATGAAAAAACGAACCCAAAAAGGAAAAGACAACGGAAAAAAATATCTGTTAAAATCTGAGAAAAAAGAAAAGGAAGAAAAATGACCGGGTCATTATACTAAAGGTAACAGGAATTAATCAATCAATCATCAAATAGGATATTGAATTAAAGGAGGATCCCTAATGACTACCTAAAAATGTGTACTGAGTTATTTTCAAAACGTTTAGTAGCAGATTTTTTTATTTTTTTTTACCGTACTTGTTTTCTTTTTGGTGATATTTTTTTATTAGCAAATTTTATACAAATATTGTACTAACTTGTACAATATTAACATGTTCTATTATCTGTACACAAATATTGTTCTTGTGTAGAGAAAAAAAAAGTGATGCACCTGATTCTATAACAAGAGTTGATGTATGGATCGAAGGTCACATAAGGAAGGGTGGGAAACCTTTGAACGATGCGACAGAAGAAACAATGGTAACATATCTTTCTTACCTATCTTATATTTTTTAAAATTCCACATATAAATATGCATAAATGCATAACAACAAACATGTTTAAAATATGGAATTTCAGAAACAAATGAAAGTGTACACCAAAACCCAACCCCAAGGCACAAGCTCTCTTCGAGATGATGGAGTCACTCATGTACTTGGTCCGGAACGTAAAGGCCGAGTTAGAGGCCTTGGTTTTGGAGCAACAATCTCCAAAATTGAGGCAAATGGTTTTCAAAGGGTGCAAGCAAAAAGAGTAGAAGAAATAGTTGAACAAAGAGTAGAAAAAATCAAACATGAAATGAGAAATGAGATGAAATTTGAGATTATAAATGAGATGAAATCTGAAATAATGAATGAGATGAAAGCCTTGTTAGTAAGTGTTACAACAAGTTATATACGTATTATTTTCTGCCTATATAGCATTTGAATTTAATGTACTAGTTTTTTTTAATCCATGGTTTTATTAATTGTTGTCCCAAATTGCTAGCGCTGGTTCTTAGTCTAATGCTATACCAAGTCCTATTATAGAAGATCTACAAGGTTTAAAATGTGAGTTGTTACATTGGAATGGGTCAGGTGTAGTTGTTGCCAAGGCTGAGATTGTAGTAATGGATCCTAATGCGTTAGAAGATCATCTTTTAATTGGTCCAGATTGTTGGAAAGTATGGATTGATGATATCTTGGTCGGCGACTGTCCTTTGTATCGAGCAAGCCTAAATAGAAATTTTTATCTTCGTGATGCTAACACAAGCTCGGTTGTATGGCCTAAGAAATATGTGAAAATTATTTAGGTCAATTAGTTATTCATTAACTTATTATTATATTTCTTAAATTAGACATACAATCTGATTTTTTATGTATTTGTTGGCATTACATTTTTAAAATATTTTTTTCTAACAGGATTGATTATCACTAGTTCATTAGGAGCAGAAGAATCAGAATTTCTATGATTCCAGTCTACAACAAAGGTTAAATACTAAGCCTCTTTTATGATTGCACAATTTTAATACTTTTTATACTCATACTTAGTGGTGATGCTTAAGCTGTGGTACACCCTAAAGCTTAGCAAAAGAGAGTGTTGTTAGACTATGATGAGTGTGGCCAAGTTTTACATTTATAATTTGCCACTACTACCTTTCACAAAAAATATAGTTAGGGCGAGTAGGGATCGTCCCAAGGGATTGGTGGGTCGTATTAGGTTGTGGAATCGAGATTAGGGTTAGCAGGTCGAGTGATCAAAAGATTGGCTGGTGATTGAATTATACTAAGATGTAATTTAAACTAAAGTAAATAATTAAATGCAATAGAGAGGAAATAAGAGAGAGAGATCTTGGGATTTAGAGATCACCACTTAGCATAGCTTTTCTACACCCTTAATGAATGATTAATGAGGGGGAAAACATGTATTGCAACAATAGTGTATGTGTGTGGTTTTTTCAACAAGCATGGATGACTAATTAAGTATATATTGTCTAAGCAACATGGTGGATAGCATAATATATCAAACTAAGCCATTAATCTTTTCTTTAAACGCACAATCTAAACACATCACAAGGTTAGAGACATATGCTAGTTGTTTTTATAAGTATGGAACATCAAACAACAAGCATGGGTTGTCCTCCCATTTAACATCTAAACTACAAATACACTACAATTAAGCTAATGACATGAAATTAAACTAATTAAACTAAGGAAGAGGCATAATCCATCAAGAAATGAGTATGAACCATCAAATAAACCACAAGAGCATTCTATTAAGCACTATGTCTTGAAAATCTCTAGATCCATAGCATCAACACACATAGACATGCATCAATAATACAAAATCTTGAGACAAACACATGAACATCTATTCTAGCATACATAGACATATGGATAGAATGAAATGATCAATTGGAAGCATTAAACCAGACAAATTATTGAATAAACAAGATCTATATATATAAATATGTCAAAACATGTATCACAATACAAATCCCCTCAAAAATATATAAATCAAGATGTAAAAAGCATGCTTAGGGCTAACTCTAGCCCCAAGAGGATGTCTAGCCACTCATGGATGGTGTTCTCCAAACCTCAAGGGCTAACTCCATGGTAGAGATTGCTCCTCTTCTTGGTTGATGGAAGAACTCCAAGCTTGTGTCTCTAGCCTTCTCTCTTCTTTTCTTCCTCACTAAGAATATGATATGGAAAAAATTGTGTCCCTAGTGTATGTATATCTCCTTATATCAAGAATGGCTCATATTCCTTATATAGGTAGGTTAAATGTCACCCCCAATGACCTGGACTCGTACACCAATATTCCTTCCAATGATTGGATATGAGACAACTTTTAATGAGCTAGAAATTGAATTTTCTTGCACTTGGAGAAGTTCAATCAATCGAACTTGTGGTGAGATCGATCGAACATAGTTGAGATCTATCGAACTTAAATTGGATCGATCCTTTATGGCGGCGCCTTTTTGGATAAAGACAAATTTGAGATATTTTGGGGAATGAGACAAAAGTGGTAGGTGCGGTGGTACAACTGGATAAGATGGAATCTTTTCGATCGATCGGAAGAAAGTTGGATCGATTGAACTTTGTGGGATCTTTAGATAAGGACAAAAGAGCTTGGATCCTTCTTGAAATGTCTAGATCGATGAACTTTCGATCGATCTAATATTTCCTAAGATCGATCGAACTTGCTGAATTTCCACCACTTGCTTCCTTTTGCTCCCACTTTGCTCCTTTCTTTGATTCATATCAAGATTGCTTCAATTATGCTCTTATTTAGCTGAGTTAGCTTATTTTGGGGATAAGTACCTGAAAATGCAAATAATACAAAATCAATCTAAAGCGGAAAAATAAGTTAGATAAAGGTTTTAAAATACCTAAGCTTAAGGGGTTTAAATGCGCACTTTTCAGCGCTCATCACTTAGAGGGGTCACATGCCTTTAAGTGACCAATTTTGTGGTGTATCTTGAACTTTATTACCTTATTGGTACATCGGCCCGTGTGGAGGCCATTTTTATTTCTTGTTTTAAAATGTTGAAAGCATGGGAGTATGGGATTATCGTATGTGGAGGTTTTGATTGATTGTTATGGAGAAGTTATTGATATGTCGTTTATACCTTTACTTAAATTGGAGAACAATATTTGTAGGTAAATTGGAGAATGACTTCTCCATATTCTAATTATTTATGATCCTATACTAATGAGCAAACATACCACATATCATCAGAGATAATGAGAACCAATCCCAGAATTATAATTTATTTCAATCAGGTCTTATCATGAAAAATCATTCCTGAGCACACAAGTATGTTGCATCCCACATCTTAAAGGATTTAAACTAAAAAAATATCATACTAAAACCTTTAAATTAACACTTCCCATGCACTCTCTGGAGGGTAATTGCTTAGTTATATATGGCCGGTTCTATTGATCCATGGATAATTAACATGTAAAAGACTCGTTAACATAGCACAGATGTTGAAAAAATATTCAGGTTAGTTGGACTTGGAAAACTTGCTACCATAACTTAGGTTACTTTACTTATGAAAAATGGCTGAAACACTGGATGAAAAAACTTGCTACCAATGGAACAAAAGTTTAGAAAAATGTCTGAAACACTGGATGAAAACAAGCTTCATGGGCATGCTGGAAATGTTAGGGGCACTTGAGAACTACACAAATAACAATAATAATAATCTTATATCATGGATGGTGACTAAAATCTTTCTTCTTCTTTTTTTTTCTTTTTTTTTTTTAACTTTTATCACACATTATATTTTTTTACTGTCAAGAGTGCTCATTTTTAGCCCATGAAAGTATAGGGCAATGTTTAGGGATGGTATGAACGAGATTGAGTACTGTTTGAGATGTTAAAGTGCATGTGCATTTGAGTTTTCTTAAACTTTTAAAAGAAAAAAATATATATTTTTTTGGATTTGTGTTTTGATTTTGTACTGTATTTAAAATCTTTATAATTCTCTTTAAAAGTATTTTATTATTATTATTTTCCTTTTCAGGGAACAAGTGTTAAAACCAATAACAAGTAAATTTGAGTAGCATTTGGGTTTGAGTTTGACACTTGTTAAAGAAGATAAAGAGATACGTTTCACATCAATTGACAATAAATTACAGAGATTTTGATTGAGAGAAAGAAAAATATACCAAACTTGTATTGAAATTTTCTTGGTGTTTCCTACACGGCAACTTGCCCAAGAATAGTAAAGATGGAGGAAATTAGGAGAATGTAGTCAAGATAAGCCCTAGTATCTAACTTGGACTGTTGAAAATTTGGTGTCATGAGTATATGACTAAACCTAATTAATTACTTGTCCACTTGTCATGGTAGTTGAAGGGTAACAAAATCTGTGACACTTAAACTTCATTAAGATTTCAAATGGTAGATTAGTCACACAACTCACACATTAATCATCACACCAACAATGATTATACTTGAACAAACAGCAGACGCACTAGCGGCTACGGATGCACATATGGAGATAGACTTGGAGCAGCAGCCTCCAGAGGAGTCACCACATCACTCTCCAGCGGGGTCCCTATTATATTCTCCGAAGTAGAGTCAGGGTAACCATCAGTTTCATGATCCCACTATCCCTGACGCTCCAGCTCAGACACCCGGTTTGGGGGAGTGTATCCAGATCTTGGAGGATGTAGTAGTCCCTTTCTGAGCAGATATGGCCTCTCTTAGCACCGACGTGACTATTCTCCGTACTGACGTCCTGACTGCAATGTAGGGCATTTCCAGAGACATCTGGGGTTCACGCCCCACCAGACCGACTTCATCTGCCTTACCTCTCTCTCTCTCTCTCTTTATTATTTATACATATCTATGATTTTTGACTATTCTGTTAATATTGTTACTATATTTTTGCGGCCCGATACTGTGATGTACTCTCTACTGTTTCTACTATATTATCCATGCATGCTATTTTTGGATGTCAATTTATGTATTGATATATCTATTTATGATTGACTCCATTATCAGGTACATCCCAGTGACTTCAGTGAGAGAGTGTTACCCAAATTTTTCAGGACCACCCTTATTTCTCTCTCTTTATTTCATTTCCTATCCCACTTGCACTAGCATACCCACTGTGCACCATTATTATCCCATTTGTTATCTAATGAGGTTTTATCCCAATGCCATCTTTTCAGGACCACAGTAAATCCCAAGTTTGGGGGGGTTATACTACCCACTTCAGATACTTATGGCCCGGCCATTCTTTGCCATAGCTATACTGGTATACTTTTTTCTTTTGTTCTCTTTGCACATTGAGGACACTGTGCCATTTAAGTTTGGGAGTAATGTGTGTTCTTTGCAGTGTTTGTTTTCAATTCAACATTTTGAGCATGACTTGTGTATTTGAGGGATTTTCTATAATTGGTCCATAACTAGCGATGATTTTGATCTTTTAAGGACTATATTGCTTAGGAATTTAAAAATTGCTTGACTTGAAAGTCCAATACTCCTTGTATGCCTTGTGGATGCCATTTAGGAGTAAATTTTTCGAAAGATTGATATCTTGTTTGCATTTGTGGTCCACATCATCCTGATTTTGTGATTGTTTTAAGATTCACTCTAGGATTCTACACTAGCACAGCCACACATTAGCATTCATTTGTGGGGTACATGCTTTGTTGATTATTGAATTGGTTATATCACAATTGAACTAGTAATGCATTGAAAGCTTTCATTCTTGACAAAGGTGGATAACAAACCCTTTTTCACTAAGTAGCCAGGATTCTAGCCTCATCAAGCACTGAATTTCTCGCGCCGAAAGGTGAAGGGCCCAAACTTTAGGTTAATAACTTGAAAAAAAAAATTAAAAAAAAAAAAAAAAAAAAAAAAAAAAAAAAATTGTTACAAAAGCAAATAAAAAAGTTAGGACTTCTCCCAAAATGTGAGAAGTGGGAAATGATTAGATGGAGATTGTTTTGATTTGTAGCCTAGTTGATTTGAGCTTGTAAGTCCTTAAGGGTGTTTTAACACCTAATGCCCTAAAACCGTCCGGTTTGGGAGTCATTGACCTAACGCTCGACCTCATGGATCGCTAGAAAGCTTAATAGATCAACACATTGCACTATGCTTCCATCTTTGATCCTTAGGGATAGCAAAAAAAAGCATCGAGTGAAAAGAATAAGCGTACCTAAATCAATAAAGCTTTAATAAAAGATCCACTCTTTGTCTTGATGATCGGTACTAGATTTGTGTGCTAATTTAAAGGTAAGGATGTGATCATTTCTTTAGTTGGCTTAGATAGCAACATATTTGATGCCGGTTCACTCAAAAAGGATTCTAGAGTTGTTTTGATTTGCATGATCATTGTCTTGATGTGTGGAGGACCATATTTGTTTGCTTGATGTAGAGATTTTAGGAGATTGCTTGGAAATGGTTGAAAATTTGCTACTTGAGGTAGTTTTCTCCCAATACTTGTTTGCAATATTGGTGCCTCTTTTGTGAGAATGAGCTTAATGTTTGTGGGTATCATTTCTTGAAACCCTCATGAGACTTCACTCGTCCACTAGGAGTAACCTAGGGGTTTAAAAGGCTTGTTGCATGTGTTATGTAACGACCCGGGTTTTATTCAACCCGGTGGGTCAGTGATGAACTGAGGATTGACCTGATAATGGATCCAAAATGCAAAAGTGAAAGATAAACCAAGGTCTCTAGGGATATTAATTATCCTTAAGACACCAATGTGACCTTCCATGAAGTCACGGAACTCAAGCAAAGCGAATGAACAAACGAGAGTTAAAACAGGCTAAATCCGTCAATTAAGGGCAAAATGGTCAATTCACAAATAAAAAGAGAAAATTGACTCTAAATAAGTCAAATAAGGTGGATATAACCTAATCTTATCATTTCACAATATTCCAAGAGGTTCTAAGAACTTTGGACAAGAATCCCACAAAACGCCCTTTTCCCGGTTTAAGCGAAAACAGACACCCTCTCACTAAAACAAAAATAACTCTCACTGTGATTGGAATATAAGAATAGCATTGGTACCATTGGAAAGCTGACTCAAAAACCATGAATTGAGGCTTAAGAATCACCCCATTTAGATTATAAATGAAGGAGATATGACCGTTTGAAGTTGGAACTTTAGTGTTGGAACAAAATCTGGAAGGAAGGTGTATGAGGGGAGTTGCGGTAGACCGAAATAAAGTTTTGGATGACCAAAACTGGAAGAAACTTTTCAAAAACCTGATTTTTAAGAGTGGGACACTTCGGTAGACCGACGTAAGCCATCGGTCGACCGAAATAAGCCATCGGTCGACCGAAATGGCCCTGAAAAGTGTTTTTGGCTACTGGAATGTTCATTTTTACAAACCAAAAAGGCACCGGTCGACCGAAATAAACACCTTGAATCTTGCTGGAAGCTTTGCTAAACATGTGAGATTTAAAATTGGACCTATGGAATTCATTCTACCCACATGCATAGGTCAAAACTGATTCTTTTTAAGGGAAATTAAGCATGTGAACATGTCAACAAGCGTAATATGAATTATTTATACATAGAACAATGGCTCATGGATTCATACACATCATTTACAATAATCTCACATGCTAAACCTCCAAAGTTTGTTAAAATACATTCTTAAGGCAAAAGATGGTACCAAATGACTACAAGTACTAAATTAAACATGTTTGACCCTTGGCCTTGTTACACACACATCCAAAGAGTATCAAAAGGTGCACTTAAGTGCACATTACATTGTTGAACAATAAATACATATTTTGCATAATAAGCAAAATGAAACAAGATATGCTAATAAGTGCATATTCTAATATAACAAAAATACTCTAAGTAGTCTAGCAAGTCTAAGATTGTTGTGCATCCCACAATAATACTTCTTTACCTGAAAAACACCCAGTAACTTCAGGGTGAGTAAACAAGTTTACTCGTAGAGAATGAGCATGCATAAGTTTAACTTATTAGAAAGTTTGCAATTTAATATAATTCAATCCATGCTATTAAAGTGACATTAAAAATTTCAACATAGCATAATGAGATACAAATTCACAAAGTTAACAATTTGGAATTTAAATGCGAAATCAAACCAAAGTGGATACTTGGATATTGCCCGGATTAAAACCGTACTCTTGGGATCACTTTAGGGCTATTAACCCATGGGTACCTTCCCCTAGCGCGCACTATAGTGTAGGGAGCTCTCTATCTCCCGTACTAAAACCAAGTCCTAGCCAAGCCAAGTTCTTGATAATATCCCAAGTTTTCAAAATCAACAAGTTGAGCAACAAGTCATGATATGTGATAAAACAAAATAAGTTTCATGAATTGAATGACTAAATCATTATAACAATAAGATAGAAATTAATTAAACTAATAAAGTAATTTTTCTAGATTTCAAGAGTTGTCCAAATGATTCCAATTTAATATATAACAAGGAGTAACTCATGGACATGCCATATATTAAGTCAAAAAAAGGGAATTTAAGCATGGTACAATTAAGTAGAATTTAAATCAATTTAAATTAATTAATTCTCTAGATTTAAAAGCTCGTTTAAATCATGCCAAATTAATATACAACAAAGATCAAGTCATGGCCATGTCGTATATCAAGTCTAAAGTAAATTATATGTAAGCTACCATTAGTCATTTATTTCTTAAATTAACATAGGACATGCATACAACTTGTATATCATTACAAGAACAATTAAATCACTTAGAAAATAAATTATAACACCCCCTACCTCAATAGAGAATAGAATCTCTACAATCCAAGGCAACCAAGCTTAAAGATGAAAAGCCAAACAAGGGTTTTGTGGAGGAGAGTGAGAGGAAGCTAAAGTATTCCAAGCTTTAATGGTTTTGGGTGAGTGGAAGGAGGCCAAAAATGAAGTCAAAGCTCTAAGTCAAGCTTTGCTCCAATGGTGGCTAAGTTAGGGTTCTTAAGAGGAATGAGATGAATGAAAATGAAATGCAAACTGTTGATCAAATACCCTAATCCATTGGTTTTAATAATAACAAATCAATAATGATGTGTTTTTACTAATGGTTCAACTGAGTTTAAATGCAAGGAAATGGATGTCTTGTTATAGAAATGATGGAAGGGACTTCAAGTCATCATATGGTCACCTAAAGCATCAAGAGGCTGCAAATGTTCTTCAATGTGTTCATCTCACTATAAATGTTCATACAAAATGTTCCAAATGAAATTCAAAGGGTCAAAATATGTTCTTGACCATCTACAAAAAAAAAAAAAAAAAAAAAAAAAAAAAAAGGGCCTAAAATTCAAAGTTCAAGCAGCATACGTCAATTGGTTTGATACACACGTCGACAGGTATCTAGGCAGTGGCAAAAATCCAAGTTGAAGCTCACACACGTCGAATGGTTTGACACACATGTCGACCGGTATCTAGGCAGTAGCAAATGTCCAAATAGAGCTCAGTATATGTCGACTGGTTCAAAGCATACATCAACTGATTCATGAAGCATACATTGACCGGTTTGCAGCATACGTCGACTGGTTTACAGCATACGTCAACCGATTTATTCCACATGTCGACTAGTTTGGTCGTAGGTTTGCAAATTCAAATTTGTAACGGCTATATCTTCATTTAATGCTCCCAACTACCTTCAATAACTCAATTGAACTCAAAATATCTACAAATACAGAAGGTTGGTGTTCAAACAAAGGGCCTTACAAGTGAGAACACTCAAGAACATCATTCAAGTGCATTCAAAGAGCCTGAAATTCTGATCTGAGCATTTACTTCTCATTTTTCCTTCTCATATCAGTTCAGAGACTAAAGCTTCATTTACTTCATCCACTTACTCTAGTGTGAGAGTTATTCTTGTAATATCTTCTAGAGAAAAAGAGAGAGAAACAATCTTGTAATCTTCATCTATATATCTCTACTATCTTGTAAGGGTTAGTTTGACCCAAAAAGCATAGCTTAGGAGAAAGGTGTTCTCCAAGCAAGGAAGAGAAGCAAAGTCTTGCTTTAATTAACGGTTTGCTCTCCACCATTAAGGAGGAGCTTTAGTGATTTTGGAAAGTCTCAAGGGAGGACCTTGAGCTGAGGAGTAGGAGCTTCCGAACCTCGCTAAATCGTCGAGTCACTGTTTGCAATTCTCTATCTCTATCCTCTTTAATTGTGCTTATATTGCTTGAATATTTTTATTGTGTATTGCATTCTATTTAGTTGGAAATAAATGTTTAAAATTACAAACATTGGCCATTAACTCTATTCACCACCTCTCTAGAGTCAATTAGTGACTAACAATTGGTATCAAAGCCTAATATCTAGCAAAAGATTTAATCATCTTAGAAAACGATCATGGCCAATACAATGTTTCATTAAGAAGGTCAATCTAACAATAGACCTCCTTGGTTTGACGGAAGTGACTACAACTATTGGAAAATCAAAATGAGAGCATTTTTAAGAGGTATAGATATAGATGTTTGGAAAGCCACCGAACAAGGAGACCATGTTCCAACTAAAATAGTAAATGGTGAAAATGTTCCAACAACCGATATTGAATGGACCCTCAATGATCGTAGGCTTGTACAATGTAATGTCAAAGCTTTCACGAATCTCTATTATGCCTTAAGCAAAGACGAATTCAATAGAATTTCGGATTACGAAACGGCCAAAGAAATTTGGGATAAACTTGAAGTTACCTATATAGGTACTAGTCATGTTAAGGAATCCAAAATGAATATGCTTGTCCATAAATATGAACTATTTACCATGAACAACAAAGAAACTATTAGTGAAATGTATTATCGCTTTACTAACATTGTGAATCCTTTGAAGGCTCTTGGAATGTCATATACATCATCCGAGAATGTGAGAAAAATTCTTAGGTCTTTGCCTAAAAATTGGGAAGCCAAGAAGACCGCCATCCAAGAGGCTAAAGATCTCAACACCCTTCCCATAGATGAACTCATTGGTTCATTGATGTCATATGAGCTAGAAATGAATGATAGAGATGAAGAAAAAAAAACTCAAAAGAGGGACATAGCCCTTCAAGTTACTACCAAAGAAGTCACTATTGATAAGGCTTCTAATGATGATGAAGAAGAAGAAGAAGTTGTTTTCATTACCAAAATCGTGAGAAGGATTCTCCAAATGAAGAAATTTTAAAAGAGTAACAACTTCAAAAGAAATAGTTCATCTAGTGAGCAAGGAAAAAGAGAAGCACCTACTTGCTTCCATTGTGGAAAACCGGGGCATTTCAAATCCGATTGCTATGCTTACAAAAATGAAAAGGAAAGGAAAAAGAAAGGCAAAGCCATGCGAGCTACATGAGAGGATATGATTCAAATGGATCCAAAAGTGACGATGAATTCAATGAATTGGTTAATCTTTGTCTCATGGCCGATGAAGATGAGGTTTGCTTGAAGTCTCCATATTCATCCAAGGATAAATGGTTCCTTGATAGCGGTTGCTCAAGACATATGACAGGAAATCGATCAAAATTTCTCTCTATCAAATCTCACAAAGGAGGAAGCGTTACATTTGGTGACAATTCAAAAGGCAAGGTCATTGGCATCGGAACTATTGGTATCTCCTCTTCCTTATCTATTGATGATGTTTTACTTGTTAAAGGCTTAAAACATAACTTGTTTAGTATTAGTCAACTATGTGATAAAGGATATGATGTGCTGTTTAAATCTGATAAATGTATCATCAAAAAAGATAATAATGAAGTATTTTATGCTCTTAGAAATGGTAATATGTATACTTTGCTTTTGTGTGAATTACATGATCAAGATGTTAAGTGTTTTGTATCTTCAAATGAAAATAGTTGGCTATGGCATAGAAGGTTAGGTCATGCTAGCATGGATTTGATCTCAAGATTATCTAAAAATGAGTTACTCAAAGGCCTCCTAAAGACTTTCAAAAGATAAAACTTGTAGCGCATGCCAAATAGGCAAGCAAATCAAATCATCATTTAAAAGGAAAAAGGACATAACGACTACAAGACCACTTGAATTAATTCACATGGACTTATTCGGTACGGAGAGAATTGCTAGTCTTGGTGGAAAATTCTATGCATTTGTAATTGTTGATGATTACTCTAGGTTCACTTAGGTGTTTTTCCTTTCCCACAAAAATGAGGCTCATTCAATTTTTGCTAAATTTTGTAAAAGAGTTGAGAACGAACAAGAGTGTAAAATTAAAACCATTAGGAGTGATAGAGGAAGAAAGTTTGGAAACCAAGATGTTGAAAGTTTTTGTGATAATAATGGATACAACCATAATCTTTCGGCTCCTAGATCTCCTCAACAAAACGGAGTTGTTGAAAGGAAAAATAGGTCTCTCCAAGAAATGGCCGAAGCCGTTAGTACCTCATGCTATGTCATAAATAGAGTCACTATTAGAAAACTTCTCAACAAAACTCCTTATGAACTTTGGAACAAAAGAAAGCCAAACATTGGTTATTTTAAGGTTTTTGGGTGTAAATGCTTTGTGTTAAACGATAAAGATAACTTAGGGAAATTTAAACCTAAATCGGATGAAGGGATTTTCTTGGGGTATTCATCTCATAGCAAAGCATTTAGAGTATTTAACAAAAGAACACTTGTTGTTGTTGAGTCTATACATGTTGTATTTGATGAATCACCACTACCCCCTGTTAGATGCTCTTTAGATGAAAATGAGGATGTGGTTGAAATTGAAAAGAACCTTGAAAATCTTGACTTAAATGATTCATCTCGAGATGATCTCTCCAAAGTCAATTCAAAAGAAAGCCTCTCTCATAAGGATACACTTCCTAATACTTGGAAGCAAGTACCTCATCATCCAATTAATCAAATTATTGGTGATCCATCCAAAGGAGTAAGCACTAGATCTCAATTGAGAAATATATGCAATTATGTTGCCTTTGTCTCACAACTTGAACCGAAAAACATTCATGAAGCTGAAAATGATGAGTCTTGGCTATTGGCAATCCAAGAAGAACTCAATCAATTTGAAAGAAATGAGGTTTGGCAATTAGTTCTAAGACCTAGAAACAAGACCATCATTGGTACAAAGTGGGTATTTAGAAACAAAAATGATGAGTCGGGATCAATTGTAAGAAACAAGGCAAGATTTGTTGCTCAAGGTTATAATCAAGAAGAAGGAATTGATTATGAGGAAACATTTGCTCCCATTGCTAGACTTGAAGCTATACGAATGCTCCTTGCTTTTGCATGCCATAAGAATTTTAAATTATATCAAATGGATGTAAAAAGTGCTTTCTTGAATGGCTTCATTGATGAAGAAGTGTTCGTTAAACAACCACCGGGTTTTGAAAGTTATGATTGTCCAAACCACGTTTTTAAGTTGTTAAAAGCCTTGTATGGTTTGAAACAAGCTCCAAGAGCTTGGTATGAAAGACTAAGTGGTTTCTTACTTGAAAATGGTTTTTCTAGAGGAAAAATTGACAATACCCTATTTACTAAAACTATTGATTGCGGCCTATTAATTGTTTAAATTTATGTTGATGATATTATTTTTGGATCATCCAATGAAATGCTATGTGAAAAATTTGCGTCTTGTATGCAAAGTGAGTTTGAAATGAGCATGATGGGTGAACTCACTTTCTTTCTAGGATTTCAAATTAAACAAACACTTGATGGTATCTTCATTTCCCAATTAAAGTATGTTAAAGATTTGCTAAAGAAATTTGGCTTGGAGGAAGTCAAACATGCCTATACTCCTATGAGCTCATCCTTGAAACTTGATAAAGATGAAAAATGGGTTAATGTAGATATTAAAAAGTATTGAGGTATGATTAGTAGTCTTTTGTATTTGACCGCAAGTAGACCGAACATCATGTTTAGTGTCTGTTTATGTGCCCGCTTTCAATCCTATCCTAAAGAATCTCACCTAAGTGTCGTTAAGCGAATTTTTCGTTACTTGAGCAATACCATAAATTTGGGTCTTTGGTATCCTAGGCACAGCTCATTTGATCTAGTTGGTTACTCGGATGCTGATTTTGGGGGATGCAAAATTGATAGAAAAAGCACTAGTGGGATATGTCACTTTCTTAGACAATCCCTAGTGTCTTGGTCTTGCAAGAAACAAAATTCCGTGGCTCTATCAACAGCCGAATCCGAATATATTGCAGCCGGAAATTGTTGTGCTCAAACTTTTATATTAAGCAACAACTTGAAGATTTTGGACTTTTCCTTGATCATATCCCCATTATGTGCGATAATACAAGTGCCATATGTATTTCCAAAAATCCCATTCAACATTCAAGAACAAAGCATATCGAAATTAGATATCATTTTCTAAGGGATCATGTGCCAAAAGGCGATATCGTGCTCACATATATAAGCACTGAAAAGCAATTAGCAGATATCTTCACTAAACCTATTCAAGAAGATCAATTTTGTTCACTTAAAAGGAACTTAGGAATGGCTTGTGAAAATGAAGTGGTTCAAACTTGACAACAGGCTTGGTTCAGCTTACTTGCTCAAACCAGTTGACATTTCCATACCTTACATCAACCGAATTAAGTGAACCGATCAACGCCTGGAATGTTTACATTGACCGGTTCCTGTTGTAATACCCCTAGTTTTCAAAAGGGATAAAATGGAAATTTAAATTTAATTTATGTGCATTTTGTTTTATTAATGGGAATTTGACTTATGTGTGTAGTTGCGTAATTGTTTAATTGTGGTTTTATGTAAATTAATTATTTATTTATTTTTTTGATTTATAATTATGTATTTGTTTGATATTATTTATTTGTTTTAAATGTAATTATTATTTGCGTGACTTTATGTGTTTATTTTAATGGTATTTATTTAAATTCTTTTTACAGTTGTGCTCATTGGTTTAGTATAATTAAGTTTATGGTTTATTTTATAATTAGGTTCGCCAACTATTACTGAGTCGTGGAATTAGGATTAGGGTTTAGAAGGGACCTATATATATATAAGACAGTATGGTCTCCTAGGGTTCAAAACAAACCCTATTCACGTAATATTAACCTGTGAGGAAAACAGAGGCTCTGGGATGTAAAGAGAGATACACAGTGAGGGTCTTGAGAGATTTATTAAAGAGTTGCTTTTGGATGAAACCATGAAGCAGTAGAGGAAGGGAACGGTGATCAGAGGAGGAAATACAGTCTTGGAAATTCTGCAATTTAGAGATGGCGAAAGGTTTCAAACTGATACCTAGAGGCAAGTTTCATTCTCTCCTTCCTGTAAACTTGTGTTCTGTGCATTCTTTATAGTCTCCAGGGACTAATTAAACTTTTAAAAATTAATGGTTAACGTATAATGTATCAGACTGTAATCTGTTTATGGTATAGATCACTGAAATTTGGTTCTTGCATAAAACTGTGTTGAGTATGGTTTTAAACTTCTGTAAATTTATTCATAAGGGAATCCAAGGAGTTTCTAGGATGGTTTGGACTATAATTTAATACTGAAAACTTTAAAATGAATTGTTGATATATGTTTCAGACTTTAAACTGTTCGTATGCTTAGTTAAATTGAATTTGGTTTTTCTTGCATAAACTGTTGTGTGTAGTTTAAGTTCTTTGTCAATTGGTTCACACTAGAATAGGAGGAGTCTCTAGGGGTTTAAGAACTTTAATTGAACTCTAATAATCTTAAGAAGGTCTGGAATAGGACATTGGACTTCGCCGGAAACACAGAAAGTAACCAAACGAAGCAAAGAAGAAGTTGGAGCAGAGGAAAAGGCTCAAAGGATGAGAGAGGCGGCTCCAGAAGATGGGAGTCAGCTCCCCCCTTCATAGAGCCAGCTCCAAGGGGTTAGGGAGCCGACTCTAAGGTAAAAAGAGCCTACTCTTGATTTTTAGAGCAGGCTCCTTTGGTTGGGTCTTGTTTGGGTGCGTTCTGGAATTTGTCTGAGCACTTTTGGGCCATGTTTGGGATTTTAAATGGTTTCAGGGACTGGAATGAAAATTCTAAAAGTAATTTCAAGGGATGTTAAACCATCTAACTTTATAACTTGGTCCATATGGAAAACGGAATAAACAGTGTAAAATAAGCAACTTTGTACGCTGCTAACGGATCGGAAGGACTAAGTTGCTAAGTCTTGTTTTAAAATTTTAATGGATGGTAGCATGGAATTTAAACATGATATTAGGCTATATTAGGGCCACACTTGATAAATTAATGTCTTTATATTCATAGATTTAACCGTAGGAAAGTTTAACAGTGCAGGCTGTTAACGGAAGGAATGGGTTTAATTGCCCAATTTAATTTCAGCAGTTTAACGGAGTATATATATCTTTATAAATTTTATTATGGTAGCATGCTAGGATCATTTATATATCATGGTTGATCTATGCATACCTTGGGTATTAATTGATGAAATACAAGTTCTGTTCAGCGATATATGGATTTAAGCTTGGATAGTAATTGCTATGATATTAAGCACTATTCTACAATTACTTGGGTTATAGTTTGGACTTAAATTTCTGAACTAATATATAGGTTCTGTTAATTTAATTAGATGTTGGCTTGGAATTAATTGAAGAAATAACTATATATGTTTTCTGTCAATTACATAAATGGATGCTGGATTTTAACTTGGTGAACTATTAAACCTTATCTCGTTAGTTACGTGGATGGATTCTGGATTGCTAGTTGATGAACTATTTAAATTTTGTATATCAACTATTTGGATTACGTGGATATGATTTGATGAACTGCTTAAAATGTTGCATCATTCAAGGATCATTTGCATTATATGTACCGGTATGAGACGGTGACATATCAAGAATAGATTAGATCAAAAAGCTAAGTCCTACCCCTTCATTCATAAGGAATGGATTAACTAAAACCGTTAAATCCTACATGGATGCATGTCCTGTCAACTAAAACAGTTGAACGATATAATGGATATTTGTTTTATCTTTCTGCACTAGGAAGGAATTTATATATATACTTATTGTACCGTGATACGAGCTTGAGTCTCCTGATCACGGTTAGGGTGCGTATATCAGAAAGGTTGGGTAGCTAGATATAGCTGATGTTCCCTGGTAGGTCTAGGCACTTGGCCACTAGAGAGCGTGTTTTTATGTCACCTTCTACCCAGGCTGAACTATGTTATAGGCTAGTGAGCATCCTATAGTGTGTGTATATATATATGGACTATTTTAGAAATTACCGAGCTATCTAGGATGTATCTGCGTATCGGATTTATGTATGGATTGTGGTAGAATGGAACTTGCATATGGGCCTGACCCACCTTTATTTTTCAGGTGTTCGTGAGTACCAGGCTTAGGGCTTGATCGTGGTGATGCAGATACAGTCACTCACTCTTCCGACTACATAGGATTTTCTTTCTTATCTTAGTTTTGGATTTTATTTTTGTAAACGGTTTACCAGTTGGAATTATTAGGGGTCCATTAGATGGATTCCTGAGTTATACGGATTTGAAGGATTTAAATGATATTAATTTATTATTTAAAGTTTGAGGATTTTTATTTAGATTTCTTTCAACGTATTATTATTTTATTCTTAATTCAGTTTTTATTCCTGCTTGTTTACATATTAATTGTTTGGTATCCCTCGGATCTATGCTCGGACTTGATCACCCATGGCTGTAGAAACGAGGGGTATCACACTGTGATGGGTCAATTTTTTTTTCGGGTTATTTTTAAACCATACCCGTATTATATCTTTTATTTTTCACTTTTCGTTCCTTACTTTCTCTTGGTCTCGTTCTCCTCTCTCCTTAAGGCGATTTAGGGTTTCGCAAGCTTCATTCCTTCCCGCATCATTCAAGGTAAGATCTTCCAAGTCATCTTCCTCATGATTCAACTTGTCTCATGATTTTTATGTTCATCTTTTATCGAGAATCTGTCATAATCATTGTTGATAAATCTAAATTTAGGGTTCAAAGATGAATTCTCTCCAATATTTCGAATCATAAATCCTCAATTCCTACTTAATTCATGATACATATGTTCATTAAAAAATTTTGTGTTCTCTCTGCATCGATTCCTCTTAGTTCAAATTAGGGTTTAGTTGTTGCAATCCTTCCAATCAATATTGGTTCCATATATTCTATATTAACCTATTATCTTTACCTTCCTAGACTCAAACCATAAACACCAATGAGTCCTAGGAGAAATCCACCCCGTTCCACTCAAAACCGAGAAAAGAGAACCAAGGCCCTCCATGATCATAAAGCCAGTGCTTCTGTTCCACTTCCTCCTCGTAATCTAATGATCTTCTAATCTCCCGAATACAAGGTAAGATTTGAAACCATTTTTCTTCAAAAGAAAGTCGTTTATGGAAAAACTCTCAAAAGCACTTATTATATTAACAATAATCTAAATACCTATGATCTTTTTGAAGTTGTAGGCTTAGCTGATTTCGTGTCAGTGGAAATTTCATTTTATCCAAAGCTAGTTCGCCTTTTCTACACCCATCTCAAGAAAATTAATGCAACAAACACCCTTCAGTCATATGTCCAGGGTGTTGAAATCTCCCTTCACAAAAGTGATCTAAGAATCCTCCTAAATCTTCCCGAGGGTGGTCTCTGCCACTATTAAACACATTCTTGGTATAAGAGTGATGACTTTAATCCTCTCACTGCTGTTCGTGATATTTGTCACGATAAAACTACTGAGGAAATTGATTTCATAAAATCCAGTGATCTTACCATTGAAGCCCGCCTTATCTATCGAGTCATTGTTCATTCCATCATTCCCAAGTCCGGCGGTTATTCTGATGTTTCTTACATGGAAGGTCTTTTAACTTGGTGTGTGCTTAAGGGTCGCAGAATTGATGTGCCTCACTTGATATACCATTATATGATGGATTGTATCAATCGCGAGAAATGCCATCTGTACTACACAATGCCTCTCTCTAAGATCTTCCGGGCGAAAGGGATATCATTTGTTGGACAACCTAAAATGAAGCTGGTATCTCAACATCACTTTGACAAGTCGGCACTTCTGCGAATAAGATTAAAAAGAGATGATGATGGAAATTGGTTTGATCCCAAAATTGTAGGTGGTGCACAAACAGAAAGCGAATCTGAAGACTCGGATGCAGAAGAACACGGGGGCAACCAGAGTGACAATGAAAACCCTCCAGTCAATGAAATCCCTCCAGCTAATACGGACACTGAAATCTCTTTTGACACCTTGCAGGCTGGCTCATCCACAGAACCATCTATTCGCGAGCTAATTCTTCAGCAATTGGCTGTTTCTCGTCAAACTCAAGAGGAAGTAATGATGCTACGGGAAGAGCTGAGGAGCATGAAAAATGATCTCCAAGAATTGCGCACCAATCTCGATCAGCCACCTCACTAGTTATTTGACCTTCCCCTCTTTTTGATGTGACAAAGGGGGAGAAGATGTGATCTAGGGTCTAGAATTTTTGCACTTGGGATACTTTAGTGTGATCTGCACTTAAGAAATTTTGTGGGATATTTTGACTTGATAAAACTATGTTATTTTGCTGTGACTTTTTGTTAAATGCTAATCTATGCTGTGACTTTTTGTTGATGCTAATCTATGATATTTTGCTGTGACCTTTACGATAGTGTGTTATGACATTTGCAAAATGGTTTAATGATAATCTATGCAATTGATCTCAGTTGAGTCACGGATATTTGGTTTAGATGAACGCTTGAAATATTGCATGCCAGTTACAATTAGTCATTTATGATCTTCATGAAAAGCACTATATAAAAATTGATTATCCTCTGACTTCACTAAGTCTCAATGCTATATAAAATTACTTGAAGCATGTAAACAGGGGGAGATAACATCTCCAAAATTGAAATTAAAATTTCTATCACGAATACTTAAAATTTCATTTCTTCAAAGCATGTCAATTTATATATTCAATGGGCAAAATGACAGGGGGAGTATCTTTATACAACCCTATATTTTTTTTTCAAGATCACATAATTGATTTGTCATCATCAAAAAGGGGGAGATTGTTGATCAAATACCCTAATCCATTGGTTTTGATGATAACAAATCAATAATGATATGTTTTTACTAATGGTTCAACTGAGTTTAAATGCAAGGAAATAGATGTCTTGTTATAGAAAGGATGGAAGGGATTTCAAGTCATCATATGGTCACCTAAAGCACCAAGAGGCTGCAAATGTTCTTCAATGTGTTCATCTCACTATAAATGTTCATACAAAATGTTCCAAATGAAATTCAAAGGGTCAAAATATGTTCTTGACCATCTATAAAAAAAAGGGCTTAAAATTCAAAGTTCAAGCAGCATATGTCGACTGGTTTGATACACACGTCGATCAGTATCTAGGGAGTGGCAAAAATCCAAGTTGAAGCTCACACATGTCGACCAGCTTGACACACATGTCGACCAGTATCTAGGTAGTAGCAAATGTCCAAATGGAGCTCAGTATATGTCGACTGGTTCAAAGTATACATCAACCGATTCATGAAGCATACGTCGACTAGTTTACAGCATACGTCGACCGGTTTACAGCATACATCGACCGGTTTATTCCACATGTCGACTGGTTTGGTCGCAGGTTTGCAGATTCAAATTTATAACAGCTATATCTTCATTTAATGCTCCCAACTACCTTCAACAGCTCTATTGAACTCGAAATATCTATAAATACAAAATGTTGGTGTTCAAACAAAGGGCCTTACAAGTGAGAACACTCAAGAACATCATTCAAGCGCATTTAAAGAGCCTAAAATTCTAATCTGAGCATTTACTTCTCATTTTTCTCTCTCATATCAGTTTAGAGACTAGAGCTTCATTTACTTCATCCACTTACTCTAGTGTGAGAGTTATTCTTGTAATATCTTCTAGAGAAATAGAAAGAAAAACAATCTTGTAATCTTTATCTATATAGCTCTACTATCTTGTAAGGGTTGGTGTGACCCAAAAAGCATAGCTTAGGAGAAAGGTGTTCTCCAAGCAAGGAAGATAAGTAAAGTCTTACTTCAATTGACGGTTTGCTCTCCACCATTAAGGAGGAGCTTTAGTGATTTTGGAAAGTCTCAAGGGAGGACCTTGAGCCTAGGAGTAGGAGCTTCCAAACGTCGCTAAATCGCCGAGTTACTGTTTGCAATTCTCTATCTCTATCCTCTTTAATTGTGCTTATATTGCTTGAATATTTTTATTGTGTATTGCATTCTATTTAGTTGGAAATAAATGTTTAAAATTACAAACATTGGCCATTGACTCTATTCACCCCCCTAGAGTCAATTAGTGACTAACACAAACCCTAAGCTAAATGTGGTGGGGTTCTCCACTCACTAAGTGCTCTTGCACTACCTCTCACACACACACTAATGCAAGACCAATTGTGAAGCCTACACTTGTCACCATCCTATGTAAACTTCCAAGACTTACTATTGAGCCTACACTTGTCAACCATCCATGCCAACAAGTGCTCCTATCCTAGGCCAACAAATGGGTGAATCTCCACCCTCCATATGCCATGAGATTAAGTCTCTAAGTGGTTCTACCACAAAATTAACAAGTTGCACCATGAGAATATGACACTTGTCACATTTTCTGAAAATTGCAAAAAGGTCCTTTTTGAAAATATCTTCCAAATTAAATTGCAAAATGGTCCCTAAGAGGAAAAATAATTACTTTATTTAATTACATAAAAACCCCTCAAGTTTAGAATAATTACCAAAAGTCATGCATTCATGCCCTTTACAAGAAAAGTAAACTTTTAGCATACTTTTCTACAAAAGTAAAAATGTAGATATCATGGAAATTAAATATCATGGATGTATGAAAAGCTGGAATCAAATCCGAGTGTAAAAAGTGGGGTTATGCAAGGAAAAATGAAAAATGACTAAAGGATGAAATAGGGAAAAGACGAAAAAAGAAATTTACCGAAAAAAGAAAGGAAGAAAAATGATCGGGTCATTACATGTTAAATGCAATCGTGTTCCCTACGAAAGTGGCGTTATCCATTTATTGCTTTCTAATTCATAGTTGTTTAGTTGTTCATTTCATTCCTTTACTTTGTTTATTGCTAAGGACTAGCAATATTTAAGTTTGGGGGTGTGATAAGCGCTGAAAAGTACGCATTTAAACCCTTTAAGCTTGGGTATTCTAGGACCTTATCCTATCTTATTTTCTCATTTTAATCTAATTTCATGTTATTTCCTTTTTCAGGCACTTATCCCCAAAATAAGTTAATCTAGCTGAATTAGAGCATAAAAAATGCAATTTCAAGCTTAGTGGAAGAAGGGAGCAAAGTGGAAACAAAGTGGTGGAAAACAGGAATCTTCGATCCATCATACCAAGCTCAGATCAATCTCACAGTGATCGTTCCAACCATGCCAAGATGGATAGAGCCACTGGTCCTTATCCTCAGAAAATTCCCATCTTCGATTGATCCAACATCATTTCGATCGATCGGACTTCTTTGATATTATCCCCACCTACCACTTTTTTCCTTTTCCCAAAATATCCCAAAAATATCTCAGATTTGTCTTATTCCAAAAAAGCGCCACCATGATTCGATCGATCTGACCACCCTTGTGATCAATCGAACCTCCTCAAGTGCGAGAAAAATAGAGTTCCAGCTAATTAAAAGGTATGTTCGTGGTGCAATCATTTGGAGGTCCTAGTGCACTAGGTCTAACCATTGGGTGTGACACTTGAGCTACTTATATAAGGATTTTGAGCCATTTTATATAGAGAATCTTAGAGAGAAAGGAACCATATACACAAGAGAGGTTGGAGGAGTCTTTAGGGAGTTCTTCCACTCATCTAGGGTTTTCATCAAGGAGAAAAATATCATTCCTACCGTAGAGATGGCCCTTGAGGGTTGGATGACTACATCAATGAGTGGCTAAACCATTCTCTTGGTGCTAGAGATAGCCCTAAGCATGCCTCCTAAACTTTGATGTTTTGTATTTTGAGGGGATTTGTGTTGTAATTCTTGTCTTGACATTTGATTTATAAATAAATCTTGTTTCTACAATGATTTGTGTGGTTTAATACTTCCAATTGATCATTTCATTCTATTCATATGTCTATGTATGCTAGAATAGATGTTCACGTGTTTATCTCTAGATTTTGTGATATTGATGCATGTCTATGTGTGTTGATGCTATAAATCTAGTGATTGTCAAGACATGGTGCTTTAATGGAATACTTTTGTGGTTTGTTTGATGGTTCATACTCATTTTTTGATGGATTGCGCCTCTTTTTTAGTTTAATTAGTTTAATTTTCATGTCCCTAGCTTAGTTGTAGTGTAGTTGCCTTACTTTCTTAGATGAAAGGACAATCCATGCTTGTTGTTTGATATTCTATGCTTATGAATGCAAGTAGTATATTTCTCTAGTTTGATGATGTGTGTTGATTATGGACTTAAAGGAAGAAATAATGGTTTAATTTGATATGTTATGCTATTCACTAGTTTGTCTAGACAATGTATACGTAATTAGTCATCCATGCTTTTTGATTCAATTAATGACACACACTATTATTGCAACACATATTCCCTCTCATTCATTACACATTGAGTATCTAGGAAGTGATGTTTAGTGGTGACCTCTATGTCCCAAGATCCCTGTCTCATATTCTCTATATTTTACTCTACTTCAATTGGTTTACCTTGCATTTATTTAATTGACATTATAGTTTAATTTACCAAACAAAACATCTTTGATCACTCGACCTACTAATCCGACCTTGATTTCTAAGCATAATACACTCAATTTCCCTTAGGACGATCCCTACTTACCCTAGCTATATTTTTAGTTAGAAGTAGTAGTGGCAATCTCTAAATTTAAACTTAGCCGCACTACACACTTTTGCATGCTTTGGTCCGAGACACACCAGGAGTCTATCACCACTACGGAGGAAAGGACCACACTAACATATGATTAGTTCTAGGCTCGTTTTGACAATAAATATTTTCCATTTGCAGTCAGAGCAGCTAAGAAGAATGAGTTCCTTAACATACAGCAAGGGGCGAGGACAGTTGCAGAATATGAGCAGGAGTTCACAAACCTGTCTCTATTTGCATCAGATGAGGTAAATATAGAGGAAAATAAGAGGTCTTGCTTTCTAAATGGGTTGATTTGGCCCATTAAGAAGGTTATTTTGGGCAGTCCAGCATAAACCACATATTCACAGATGGTTGATGCAGCTTTACAACATTGCTAGGCTAGGAAGGACTACAAGCGATCTAGGGATGAAAATCGAAGTGATAAAGACTCTGTTAATCACTCTATTGAGAGCGATATAGTTAGAAATAAGGATAAGGGTGGATTCCAGGGACATCAGCCTTGGAAGAAGCACAAGGGTACTTCAAAGGTTCAGAGAGAAGGGTTCCTACTCAAAGGCAGCAGATTGGGGCACCTCAGATGGGACAGGGTCAAGTACAGGGGCAGATCAACCATTTAGAGGTCATTGCTATAAGTGTGGAGAATATGGGCATTCAACCAAACGTTGTTCTAGGATGGCTCAAAGACAGTATGGGCAATAGGGATGGGGGCAGTCATTACCGGCTCTACAGTTTCGGTATGTACAGGCTCAGGCTTATCCAGCTTTGCCAACACCATGGCCACCACAGGGGCAACCAATACAGCAGGTGCATCAGGGCAGGGTGTACAATGTTGCACTATTTGATGCATGGGCACCTCACACTAATTGAGGGTATGTTTTCTATTCATGTTATATATAGATATGTTTATTTAGATACAAGTGCATCACATTCATTTTTATTTGGATCATTCTGATTAATGGTGGTAATTTATATAAACCATTGACAGTTAGTATGTTACACCAATGGGTGTTAGTGCAATCTACGCATGAATAGTACGCACGTTACCGTAGATATTTACACATTTGATATTTAGGTTAGGTAAACGTGTTGATAAAGGAGGATTAGGATGTAATGAATAATTTCATTCCGAGGATTGATGTATAGTTTATTATAGATAAGGAGTCCATAGAAAGGACAAAGAATCAGGTACTAATGTTTTGTTAATTACGAGAATTTTTTATTTTTTTTAACTTTGGGGTTGCTGTTGAGTCAAAGATAAATTTTGACTCCGACTTCAAGGAGATTGTTGAAATAAATATTTTAACGAAGGGGAACATGCAATTATCTCAAAGAGATTTTACTTGCATGGGTCAAGTTATAATGTCTTCATTCAAAACTTTTGTTATAACCTTAATAGAAAGGAAATATAGTTTTGAATTATCTGGCAGATGAGTTCCTAATAATGTGGGACCGATCACTCTCATGACGAACAGAGTGTATGGTTGTATGGGAGGATTTTGTATGGATAATTTACAATGAATTAAAAGGTTGGTTGACACTTAGCATTGATGTAAATCGGTATTAACCGATAAATCTCTGCAAGGGTCGAGATAGGAATAATAAAAGGAACGACTTTCCTTTTTGTTGGATCTTGGAATTTTAAATTACCATTACCATTTTGTACAAATCCATGAAATGGAGTTATAGTAGTGTTTTGCCTCATATAAATAGAGGTAATTATTATAGTATTATATTATGGGGGCCAAAATATAAAGGCCTACGGTATACATCCATACATATGAAACGGATGAAGGATAGATAACAAAGATGTGGGAAGTTATAACTTCTTGTCTCGTTATATTTTTTGGGAAATTTTGGGGTTGACCTAAATTTGATGTTGACTCTCAGAGATATTTCACTTTACTTAGTGAATTCTAATACAGAATGAGATACAGGGAATGACTAATGTATGTTAGTGACAATTGTGAGGGAGATGGTAAGGACTGGGGTATTACTCTCAGCCTTAACTACTCAGGAGGCTGTGAAGGGATCACAAGGCAACAACAGTGCCGCTTATTGATATTAAAGTGGATATGGGAAAGTACTTCCATAAATTAAGTTAGCGGATTATCGATATTTCATTTGGAATACTAATTCCATATTAGTCACGGTTGATAGTATGACCAAGTCAGGATATCCACCGCTACAATAAGTGGATGTGACAGGAAAGGGTCATTAATGGCAAGGATAATGGAGAGCAATAAATAAACTTCCATAGTTGGATTATAACAATGGTCATTAAAAGATTTTTATTATAGCAATGTTTGAGGATTTGGATGCTTAATCATGTTCATGGTTAGGTAGTACTGAAATTATGGGTCCTATATATTTTAAGGACACATTGGTGAGAGATAATCTTATTATAGGGTTTATGTGTACTGCTAGAATGAGCAGAATGGTTGTGTTCAGCTAAACTCGTCTATTCAAGTTCGGGGATAGGAATTGAGTTATTACTCAATATTATCTCCCATACATAGAGTAAGGTGATATGGTAAGGAAGGAGGATTGTTACCTAAGTCACTGGATATTGTATATTTTGGTTGATTAAACAATAGCCTATTATTAGAGCTATTATATATTTCGCGTCATATGTGTAAATGGGATTTACTATATATTTTTTATGAAAGAAAATGCAGCAATGGAGATAGTTATCAACGCAGATAAGTTGGCGAGATTCGGTTGCAAAGAAATGCAACAAGTACGGATTAGCTTAACACGCTCATAATAAAACGGGTTATGTGTTATGTATGTGTGGATGGAGTTATTTCCACACGGAAAAGGGAAAAAGGAAAATGGACAATTTGGTATAAATAATCAAAGTTTTCATTTCAAAGATTCATGAATTCCGAGGACGGAATTCCTTTTGTTAGGGGGGAAATATGTAATACCCTTAGATTTTGAAGGAATTATTTAATTAAATACATTGCCTTTAAATGGATTTAATGGATTTACTGGTTTAAATTAATTTATTTGTTTATTTGATTTATTGGAATGATGATTGTGTGTGTGTAGGTGCTTGATTGTTGATTGATTTTTTGATATGTTGACCTTGATTTTATGGAATGACTTTGTTGTTGTGATCCTTGTTTGTGTATGTGATGTGTGTAATTAGTTGTTTAATTATTTGATTTATTTTATTAAATGGACTGAACTTGGAAATGGATTAAAGGATTTGGTAATGGGCTATAATGGGAAGCCTTGGAGGATTTATAAGGCTTAGAGGCCCATGGATTTATGCATGAATATATATATATATATGTATATGTATATGTATATGCTTTAGAACATACATATATATGTATGTATATTACATATAGTCAGATTAGGGTTAGGAGACTAGGTGTATGTGTGTGTGTGTGTATATATATATATATATATACCTATTGTGTAACCCTTGGAGAGGGTTTTTACGTGAGGAAGAGAAAAGGCAAAGAGGTTCTGCCGAGAGAGAGAGAGAAGAAAGATAGAGTTGCCGAGAAGGGAGAACTGAGGAAGAAGAAAAGAGAAGGAGGCCGAACCAAAGGGAAGGCCAGACTAGAGGGCAGCGGGAATTTTGGAACAGATCAAAGAAACTTGCGGCGTCAGTTTCATTTTGAAACATCAGGCAACTTCTTTTCTACCTCTCCTCTTACAACCCATAAATTCTACACCTTGGGTATCATAATCTAGACTGTAATTGTATGCTAATCACCTAGACATAGGGTTAAAAGCATGGAAGGAAATTGGTTGCATGTGTATATATATATATATTTGTATAAATTGTTTTTGGTTGTTTTGATTTGGATGAAATCATCTTATATCAAGTTTATAATATGTATATAGGTGCATAATCATATGTTAGATCATCCTAGAATTAATTAGGACTGTGCTTACACGAATCGGAGGCGAAACGGACAAGTTACAAAGGCCGAAAGCTACTGTCGCGAGGAAGAAGATGACCTAGACTCAACCGAGCCGACTCAATTGTAACTGAGCCGACTTGGTTGGAAATTTAGCTGACTCGGTTGTCAACCAAGCCGACTCAGTTGGGCAGAGAGCCCATTTAGTTGGTAACTAAGCCTACTCAATTGCCCTGCGACTTAGATTTGAGTTTTGAAGATTCCAAACTTGTTTTCAGGTGTTTTGATGGAGTTCTAGGGTTCCAATGGACCTAATTAAATACTGGAATGCGTAAAAATATTAAGAATGCTAAATGGATTGACAAAGGAATGATGAAATTAATTCATAAATTAATTTAAAGAAAAGTTTGGATGCTTATATGGCTATTTGTTTTGGAAGCATGTTTAGACAATTTTTTAAATTATTCTATGATATTTATCATGTGTTGACACATGGAAAGCCTAGAGGATTGTTTTATATCTTTTTGTGCATACTTGTATTATACCTATGTTGCTTATGGTAGGCTTTATTGTGCTTTTAATTTATGTTTACGGAATATGGTTGATTTGGAGGCATGGATTTTTTGCCAAGGTATAAATATATTGTTATTTAAATTGGTATGGAGAAAACATAATCCAAAAGGCATGGATTATTTGTCAGAGATTTAAATAAATTGTCATTAACTAAGTATGGACAAGAACATACTATTGGAGGCATGGGTTATTTGCTAGGATATAACTGGAATGTCAATTAGTTAAGTATAGATAAATATTATACTTATGGAGGCATGGATGAGTTATCAATGCATGAATAAAATGTTATATGAATTAGATGATTAAATAAACATATATGGTTAGGATCTTGTGTGCAGGAGGAAATAAAATGCTCCTTGGATTGGGAATGGTATTATTAATGGTTGGTTAACCATTTGGATTAATTTTTAGAAAAAAGAGTTCCATACGGTGGGAACAGTTTATGTTAGGGATGGTCATGTGTGTGTGTGTGTGTGTGTGTGTATATATATAATATATATTTATTAATCCACGGTTTGGGATTATGGAGGTATTAATTATTAGTGGTGATGTTATGCATTATTATTTATCACTATATATTAAAGGCCAAAATTGGAATTAGGATGGTTGTGGTTAGAGATGTATTATTCATCGGTTTTCAAGGGCTTGTTAAAGGGAACTTGTTCGTAGGTTTTAGCCCACCTTATTTTATTTTTCAGGTTCGTAGAAGTTCAAATCTCGAGATTGAGGATCCATAACTTGGAGGCTTATCTATCATCTACTCTCATTTATTTCAAAGTAGGATGTTGTTAAGTCATTTGACTTTAGTTTTATTTATGGATTTCTGTATAATGAATATTAGTTAAGGGGTCCTTAAATTATGGGATTCTCGAGTTGTAACCTTTGAAGAAATTATTATTTAATGGAATTATTATTTTGCTTCAGCGTTTTATTTATTCTTTATTTATCATCTTTGTATTATGTGCTTGCTAAATATTAATTGTTTTAATATCCCTTAGTTTTATGAGCTTGGACTTGATCAACCAATGTCTCTGAAATTAGGGGGTATCACACCAATTAAGCTAGTAGTGCTTTGAAAGCTTTTATTCTTAACAAGATGACCTTGCATGCTAAATAACAAACCTTTAACTGAGTAACCGATATTCGTGCCTCATTAAGCACCGAACTCTCACATGAAAGGTGAAGGCCCACACAATAGTTTTAAAATAAAATAAAATAAAAAAAATGTTTGCAAAAGCAACTAAAGTGAGCACTTCTTACCAAAGGTGGGAAGTAGGAAATGATTAGATGAGAGTTGTTTTGATTTGTAACCTAGTTGATTCGAGCTTGTAAGTTCTTAGGGGTATTTCTACACCTAATGCCCTAAAGCCATCCGGTTTGGGAGTCATTAACCTAACGCTAGCTAAATGGATTTTCTAGAAAGCTTAAGAGATCACTACATTGCATTATACTCTTGTCTTTGATCTTATAAAAAATTTAAAAAAAAAAAAAAAAAAAAAGAAAAACAAAGAAAGCATGTAGGAAATAAATTGAAATAAAAAGGTTCATTCTTTGTCTTGATGATTGGTACTAGATTTTTGTGCCAGCTTGAGATCAGTTATGCCCATTTCATTGATTTGTAAAGATAGCAACATATTTTATGCCGGTTCACTTAAAAGGATTCTAGAGTTGTTTTGATTTGCATGATCATCTTACTTGATGTGTGGAGGACCATAGTTGCTTGCTTCTTGTTGAAATTTTGGAAAATTGCTTAGAGATGATAGAAAGATTGCATACTTGAGATAATTTTCTTTTAATGCTTGTTTGGATCATTAGTGCCTCTTTAGTGAGAAAAAGCTTAATGTTTGTGGTTATCATTTTTGGAAACCCTCACGAGACTTCACTCGTCCACTAGGGGTAACTTAGGGGTTTAAAAGGCTTGTTGCATATGCTAAATGCAATCGTGTTCCCTACGAAAGTGGCGTTATCCTTTTATTGTTTTCTAATTCATAGTTGTATAGTTGTTTATTTCTTTCTTTTCTTTGTAGGGACTAGCAATATCTAAGTTTGGGAGTGTGATAAGTGCTCAAATATTGCATATTTTAGCACCTAAGCTAGGGTATTTTAGTCCATTCATCTATCTTACTTTCCTATTTTAGTTCTAATTTGTGTTTTTGTCCATTTCAGGTCAATAAGGTTCAAACAGGCTAAAAAGAGCCTATTAGCTCCTTTTTGGAGTCAAGAAGAAAATTTAAAAAAAGTTAGAAAAATTCCACTAGAGTACCTTCAATCGATCGAAGATTCCTCCACAATCAATCGAAAATTCTCGATCCATCGAAGTGCCACATCAGCGCCAGCTCAACAATCCAGATAAGGCCAAGAAGATATTTTCATGCCACATCAACTTCGATCGATTGAAGTGAGTTTCGATCCATTAAAGCCATCTTCGATTGATCGAAGATCGTGCTAGCGGTGAGCTGTTTTAGATCTCGAGCACGCCCAAACTCCACCAACTTTTGTAGTTGCGGGATTAGACCAATCAAAGGCCTACTCAAAGAGGCTTGTATTTAAAAAAATTTGGACCATTTTGTTAGGGTCCCAGCTATAGCTAAAAATAGTATAGTTCTTAGATAATTTTCTCTCTCTAGATTAGGGTTTTTGGAGACCAAAACAAGAGGAAGAAGATGATGCCTACATTAAAGAAAGCCCTTGAGGGTTGGATAACACCAACCATGAGTGACTAGATCATTCTCTTGGGGCTAGAGATAGCCCCTAGGCTTGCCTCCTAAACTTTAATATTTTGTAATTTTTGGGGATTTATGTTATAAATAATGTTTTGACTTATGATTATATATAAATCTTAAGTTTGTACATAATTCATATGGATTAATTCTTCCAATTAATTTTTCATTATATTCATATGTCTATGTGTGATGGAATGGATGATTATGTCTTTACATTAGATTCTATTAGTTTGATGCATGTCTATTTGTGTTGGAATTGTTGATATAGTGATGGTCAATGCATGGTGCTTAATTGACTACTCTTGTGGTTTATTTGATGGATTATGCTTATTTCTTGATGGATTGTGCTACCTCCTTAGTTCAATTAGTTTAATTTTCTTATCATTAGTATAATTGTAGTATAGTTGCTTTAAATTCCTCGATAGGTAGACAATCTATACTTGTTGTTTGATAGTTCATGCTTATGATTACAAGCAGTACATTTCTCTAGATTTTTATGTACATTAATTGTGGGTTTATTGAATGGTTAATGGTTTAATTTGATAAGTTATACTACTCATTAGCTTGAATAGACAATGTATGCTTATTTTGTCATTCATGCTTAGTAATTCAAATTCAATTGATGGAGCACACACTTGTTTTATAACATTGAATCCCCCTAAATTGACAAATGCTAAATGTTTAGTGAGGAGAAGCTTAGTGGTGAACTCTATACCCCAAAACCTCTCTCTCATTCTCTACACCCTAATATTTTTAGCTTGTTTTCTTTGCATGTTTTTAATTGAATTGTAACTTAATTCAACCAACCCAACCTCTCTTTGATCATTCGACCTACTAATCCGAATTTGATTCCGTAATACCTTGCAAATCCCTTGGGACTATCCCTTTTCACTCATACTACATAGTATAGTGTTAAGTGATTTTTATAAATTTTAAATGTGGTGGTCACTTCACACACTCACTTTTTACATCTTTTTTAGCACAAGGTCCGAGACCAAACCAATTATCTTACTTGATGTGTGGAGGACCATATTTGTATGCTTGTCGTTGGAATTTTGGAAATTGCTTAGAGATGGTTGAAAAATGGCATACTTGAGGTAGTTTTCTTTCAATGCTTGTTTGGAATGTCGGTGCCTCTTAAGTGAGAAATAGCTTAATGTTTATGGGTATCATTTCTAGAAACCCTCACGAGACTTCACTCGTCCACTTGGGGTAACCTAGGAGTTCAAAAGGCTTGTTGCATATGCTAAATGCAACTATGATCCCTACGAAAACGGTGTTATCCTTTTATTGTTTCTTAGTTCATAGTTGTATAGTTGTTCATTTCCTTTTTACTTCATAGTTTATTGTTAGGGACTAGCAATATCAACGTTTGGGGGTGTGATAAGTGCTGAACTATTGCACATTTCAACCCTAATTTAGGGTGTTTTAGTCCTTCAGCTATCTTTACTTTCCCATTTTAGTCCTAATTTGTGTTTTTGGCGATTTTAGGTCTATTAGGTTTAAACGGGCTCATTTCAGTTCATTAAAGCCTCTTTGAAGTCAAACAAAGACAGTCGAAAAAATTTCAGAAAATAGCAAAAAGAGTTCACAGCCCATCGTTCGTACAGTATGCTTATCCTTCAAAAGTGGTTAATTCTACCTTTTTCGGGCCTTTGATGATGTTCCCAATGATCAAAAAGCAAACTAATTAGCCCGGGGCCAAAATAGAGTTAAACAGGGCTTAAAAGAAATTTCTAGCACTGTGGGAATACTCCCCCAACCTTGGGGATCCCCCACTGTTGGCAGAAAAAAAAAAAATACCCTTGGGGGATCGATCCCTAAGGTTGGGGAATCGATCCCCCAGCCCCTGGCAGCTATGCGGGAATTATCAATTTTTCTCTTTTCTAATCCTACTTGGGCCGGACTTCTTCTAAATGGGCCAACCATTATTTTGTTAGATTTCATTTTGTAAAAAGGTAGATAGAAAGTTAGAGATAGAGATTAGGGTTTTGGAAAAAGAGGAGAGTGGAGGCACAAGGGAGTGATTCATAATTTACATTGTAATTTTTATATTTTCATTAGATTTCTATCTAGAAAAGTTAGAGATTAGGGTTTTGGGAAAAGAGGAGAGTGGAGGCACCAATAACATATCTCTAGATCTACACACACTCTCTCTCTAAGGTTTCAACTAAGCAAAAGAATAAGAGGAAGAAAATGAAGTCAAGTTTAGGGATTGCTCTTGAGGGCTCCATGACCACACCAACCTCCTCTATAATTGGCTAGACTTCTCCTTGGGGCTTGGATGAGCCCCAAGCTTGTAATCTAAACCCTTGTCTTTCATCTTTTTGGGGAATTATATCTTGTGATTAGTGCTATGGCCTTGTGTATATAATGAAACTTGGGTTTTCCTTTGATTTTTATGGATTAAATTATTCCTATTAATTCTCTATGTGATTACCTGTTGTTTTATGTGTGATTATTTGGGGATTATGCTCTACACTAGATACGTATTGGTTGCATGTCTATGTATGATTAATTGAGAATTTAGTGATGGCTATACATGGTTTTTATTAGATATGTTTGTCAATTAATTTGATGGATTATGCTTAAACTTGATGGGTTGTGCCACACATTAGTTTACTTGTTGGTTAGGTAGACAATCCATGCTTGAATTTGATGGTCCATGGCTTATTGTTGCAAATTACATGATCCTCTAGATTGATGTGTGCTACAATTGTGACTACTTTGATGGATTATGCTTATACTTGATGGGTTGTGCTACACCTTAGTTTACTTGTTGATTAGGTAGACAATTTATGCTTAAATTTGATGGTTCATGCTTAATATTGCAATTCATAGTCGCATTTGGATTACAAGGTATTCCCCAATTAGTTGAAAGCATATGGTTCGATGAATGAGCTTGGTGGCGATTCTAATGCCCTAAGACCTCTATTCCTATCATTAAAACCCCTAGCTCACTTTAGTTTATTTTCAATTTTATTTTAATTAATTGAATTAGTTTAATCACCAAACAACCCTATCTTTGCAGTCTTATGAAACATTAGAGTCAAAGTTAGATTCCAACTACGTGTTTAATCCCTGCAGACAATCCCTACTCGCTATACTATATAGTAGTAGTGGTTTTATAAATGTAAATTTGACTTTTTAAAGCTTCCAAAACTACATTCATATTTTGACCTTGTGAAGCGACCTCTCACAAGACGTGTCAAACTATGAATCCCAAGGTAAGGGCTAACCTATACCATATCTCTCTAGAGAGTCTTGCGTCCCCACATAAGAAAGTTCCTTTAGGAAAGGAGAAAATAAAGCCTAGAGATAACAAATGAGAGTATATAAAGAAAATACCTCAACCCACTCTTCTTCCTCACTTAAGAAATTTGGAATATTTAGGGGATGTTTTGGATTATGGAAATATTGATTTGGATTTTTGAGGGAGACAATCTATTCACCATTCATTTCCTCATTTTGAACCACAAATTCTTCAGTTTTATATGTGACAACAACTTAATCATTTTGAATCACCATTTCTTCATTCTCACATTGGCTAACAACTTGATCATTCTCATGACGAGAGCTACTAGAAGTAATCTCATCATTCATAGAATGCTCGTTTGGATCGGTTACAAGCTCATATGAAAATTATTCTTCCTCTTCATGATTTAGATCATTAGCTATTTATTCCACTTAGACTTCTATTCTAGCTAGAGCTTGGGAATGAGAATGGATCAACTCAATGGTGGGTTGCATGTTAGCCAAGGCAGACAACATTTGCTTATATGAAGCCAATATCTCTTCCAATGGAGAAGGTGTAGGAGATGAGGGCTGGAGATAATGATCATTGGGCTGGAAATTTGATTGAAAATGTTGTATATGAGATTGTGGGGTTGAATTTCCCATATCATGTCACAAAATTTTTTGATGATCTCTCCAACCCGGGTCATAATGATTGAAATATGAATCATTCCCCGGTTCATAGAAATTTGCATTTGCTTGTTCTTGATAAAAATCAGAAAATTGTCCCATTGTAGTACAATCTCTTGTATTATATGTATAGCTAAAGTAAAAATGCACATAACTCATATGGTATGTAAAAATGAGTTGGAGTATAATTACCCTCCATATAGGACTAATTCAGCAACTTGTTTAGATACATAAAATAAAAAATAAAATAAAAAGACACAAAATATACACAACTAAATACATACAAATAGAGCATAGAGTGTGAATAAATTCAACTTCAAAACACTTACAAAGGGTCCAGAATTTCCAGAATTTTCCTTTTCCGCAAAATAGCCCCTTGTACCTACCCAAATGCACTCAAATACTCCAAAACAAGTTAAAAACAAAATATATACAAAATCCTTAACTAAGAATCAAACTGAATTTAATTTTTAAATTTTGATCACAATGTCCTTTACAATCCCCGGCAACGGCACCAAAAATTGATGCGTATCAATTATAAACCACTAACTAAAGCACAAGTTCACGTAAAAAATGGCTAAGCAAGGTATCAATCCACAAAGATTACTAGCTTATGGCAATCAAATTTCAAAGATTAATTTCTAGTTTGTAAAATGTCACGATTTGGTTTAAAGAATGGTTTGTTTTTTGTCACTTAGCATAAACTTAAAACAAAATTTAATGAATTCAAAGATTGAATTTAACAAATAGAGAAGGCTAGGGAATCGAGTTCACCATGACCTCATAAACATGTTATAATGTACTTATCTTGGGGAAAACAATTATATGTAACAATAATTCGTAGAAGTATACAACAACTACAACAATTTTCCAGAAAATCATACAAATCAAGGCTAAACATAACCCATCTTTGTTTGGCATGGCTCATCCACCTAAACTAAGGTGTGGTATGAGCCATCTTCCCTAGGCATGGCCTATCAAGGTCCTGAATTTGTAAGTTTAGTACATGAAAGTAAATCATCTAGCATAAACTATCTTCGGTAGGCATAGACCATCAACCTAACTACATTTATCTAAAGGTGTAGCATGATCCATCTTCCCTCAGCATAATTTATCTAAAATCCTACATGACATGCCTATAAAACCTTTTCATGAAATCAATCCTTAATGTCACTTTAAGAATATCAAGAATACAAGTATGTAAACATGGTTCTAAGACAAGAATTGCATAGCAAACATACTTATATATATGAATTCAGTATGGATCATACGTCAATTTAATGTAAAAACACAAATTTCAATATAAATCTTTATCTTATTCATGAAATCTGTTACATACAATGCTATTTCCCCAAATTAAAATACAAAGATTACATATTTGATTAGTTAAGGCTACCTCAATCCTTTAGGAAGGGATTTAGCTCATCCTGGTGGTGGGGGTGGAAACTCTAAGGGTTGAAGAGGAAGTCTCCATCTTCAACTCCATAGCATCCCTTCTAAAGAACACTCAAGAACCCTAATTATCCCTCACTTTCTCTCTCCAGAATTGATACCAAATTTGAATATGACATGAATGATGATCTGAAAAAAATATAGCCATGTACATATATCTCCTTCTAATAGAATCAGTCAAAAATCCCCCTAAAACTCATGCATTGAAGTTTGATAAGAGAGAGAAAAATAATTGAAAATTCAAAATCCCACATTAATTCACGGGTTAGTGTCCAGACGCCAGGATGGGCATCTGGACGCAGCTTGTCGAGCTTGCGTGCCTTGTGTGCGCTGAGGTGCTTGTGGTGTAGGTTTCTGGCATTTGGTGTCTGGACACAGAGCTGGGCGTCCAGACACAATTTTGCTTTGCTACTGGAATTTATCTTCTTTTAAATTTGTAATTTTTGAGCTACGATTACATATGGCATCTGGACGCCAAGAATAGTCTTGGAGGCTGCTTCCGGACGCCAGCTTTGTTCTTCTAATGATGCACTTCATCTTTCTTGCTAGCTTCTCGGGTCTTCCTTCCTTCCTCAGGCTGAGCTTGCTCAGAGACTTAGGACCACTTTGCTAGTTTCCATAGCTCGCCATGAACCTTGTTCATTAAAATCTCGTAAAAGCATGTTTTTATTTCATTTTAGAGATAAGCCCTAAAAATAGTAAAAATGCAACAAAGCCTGAAAAATATACTTTATTAACATGCTAAATATACTAAAACATGCAATTAAGGGCACTTGAATATGCAATATTCAGCGCTTATCACGGAGCCGTTGCTGGTGCTAGCATCAAACATCAAAGTCCATGGAGTCAATAGAAATTGCCACTAAGTCTAATTGATCTTACATTTGAGGATCCAGGGGTGATCTGCTATAAAATAAAATTGGCTAGAACTTTCCCTTTGTTTGCTTTTAGCGGACTGTAAGCCAAATTGAATTCCATCAAGGCCAAATCCCACTTGCCGATTCGGCCAGTGATCAATGGCTTCGACAACATGTATTTAATAAGGTCTGTTTGACAAATAACGTACACCAAAATAGGAAGCATATATACCCTAAATTTTATAGCTGAAAAATACAAGGCTAAGAACAATTTATCAATCGACGTATATCTACGTTCGACTGAAGTTAAGACTCGGCTGAGATAATGCACCACTTTCTCCTTGATAGTTTCATTCTCCTATGCTAACATGTTGCCGACCGTTTCTTCTACAATCGATAAGTATAACTTCATCGACCACTTCTTTCTTGGCAGCATGATCACTGCAGGACAGGACAAATACTCCTTTATTCTTTCGAATTCCCTTTTATACACTTCCTCTCATTTGAACTCCTCCCTTGGTTTTAACTTAAGCAAAGGGGAAAATGCGTGCAACTTACCAGCCGTATTGGTGATGAATCACTTGAGATACCCTATCTAGCCAAGCAGTCTTTGTAATTGTTTCTTGCTTTTTGGTGCTTTGGAAGCTATAATTGCCTTTGCCTTATTCCTGACAATTTTAATTCCCCTTTGATGAACCAAAAAACCTAGGAAGTTCCCTACTGATATTCCAAAAGCGCATTTAATAAGATATTTTTTTAGTTTGTGATTCCTCACCCTTTCAAATGATGCCCTAAGATGGATTAAGTGTTGGGTTCTTGCTGAAGATTTGACCACAACATCATCAATGTATACCTCCATGAACTTACCACATATCGTGAAAAATAGGGTTCATGGCTCGCTAATAAGTAGCCCTGGCATTCTTGAGCCCAAAAGGCATTACCACCCACTCAAAGGTCCCAATCGATCCTGGACACCTGAACGTTGTTTTTGAGATATCTTCCTCGACTATATAGATCTGATTATAGGCACAGTGCCCATCCATAAAAGACATGATCTCATGTTTTGCTGCCAAATCAATCAGCTGATCAGCAACTAGCCTGGGTAAGGTTATAAAAATCGACACATATGCGTAGCTTACCATTCTTCTTAATCACAAGCACAACATTTTATAGCCATTATATGTACCTTGCTGTTCAAATAAAGCCAGCATTCAACAATCTCTCGATCTTTTGCTTGATTTTGTCTACCACTTCTTGAGCCATTCGCCGAGGCGGCTACTTATAAGGCTTAAATCCATTTTTAATCGACAACCGATGTTCAAAAATATGAGTTTTCACAGAACACGTCTATTTCTGATTCCGACTATTCCAGAGGGTGTCCCAATAGTATACCATCATGTCCGAGTGTTCGTGAAATTTTTAGATTCCGTCCCGGCCTCCAAATGGCCGGAATAAAAATCTAGCCAGCAGCCAAATTGGCCAAGGCAGCACCTACCGTGCACCTTGGCACTTGACGTCCAGACGCTCCCGATGTGTCCAGACGCCAGAGCCCAGAATCTGGCCCAAAACCAATTTCTTCTATATATTTACATCCCATTTCATATCACTCCTTCCATATTCTCTCTATCTCGACCTTAAGTCACTCTCAAGCCAATTTTGGACATAGCAAACTCACGAACAATGATAACAATTCCACTAGTAAGTCATACTTACCACGTCAAATTTGGTTCATCAAGACTGTGTTTGCTAAGAATATATTCCCAGTAAGACAGAATATGGAGCACAATGGGGTGTTCCTAAATTCTCTTTACTCAGCAGAAACTGGCTCGTGGTTCTCGGTCCACACTCTAATTTGGGACAAAATTCTAAAAGCTTAAACAAAATTGATCATGAGGTAAACCGAAAGCTCATTGACTTGGTCCTTTCCTTTCCCCTATCTAATCACAAAGCTGATTAAAGACCAAGGATTTGCAATCCCACGCAACGAGCCGTGTGCAACCTCCAAGGTGGAATATAAACTCAAAAGTTGGAAGAAGTCACTCATTGACCGCGGCAGTGCGGGTCCATCTTCATTCACACCGATGAATGTTAGAGCATCTTTATGATCGATCTTTTTGCTTTATATTTCTTGTTATTTGCTAGTACTATGTTTGGATATTTGTTTAGGCCATGTTTGGCATGACACATGTGGGTGCACGTTTTATATGCACAAATTTTGATCTCTTTCCCGGTTTCGAATAAAAGCATCATGCGTTATTTCAGATTTATATCGATGTGTGTTGACGAGGCCGTTCACGATACGCCAAAATGATGTAGTGAGTGCGGTTCAAGAAAGCCTTTTTGGTCAAGTTAAAATTTATAAAAACCACTACTACTACTACTACTAACGTAGCAAAAGTGAGTAGGGATCATCCCAAGGGATTTGCAAGAATTAAGGAATCGAAATTGGATTGGTAGGTCAAATGATCAAAGAGAATGGTTTATTGGTTGAATTATGCTAGGATTAATTGAAAACAATGCAATGTAAAACATGCTAAATTAAATGAGGTGTAGAGAATGAGAGAGGGGTCTAAGGACATAGAGTTCACCACTAGGCTTTACTTCACTAAACATTTAGTATTTATTACATTAGGGGGATTCCATGTTACAAAATAAGTGTGTGTGGCTTTGATTGAAATACTAAGCATGGATGGCAAATTAAACATAAATTGTCTAATCAATCTAGTGAATAGCATAACCTATCAAATTAAGCTATTAACCATTCAATAAACCCATAATTAATACACACGAGAATCTAGAGAAATGTACTACTTGCACGCATAAGCATGGACTATCAAACAACAAGAATGGATTGTCTACCTATCTAAGAAATTAAAGCAACTAAGCTACAATTACACTAATGACAAGAAAATTAAACTAATTAAACTAATGAGGTAGCATAACCTATCAAGAAATAAGTATAGTCCATCAAATAAAATACAAGAGTATTCAAGTAAGCGTCATGCATTGACCAACACTAAACTCATCATTTTGATACACATAGACATGCACCAAATGTAAAGAATCAAGTGTGAACACATAATCATCCATTCCATCACACACAGACATATGAATAGAAATGAAAGATTAATTGGAAACATTAAACCATACAAATCAGGTAAAAACAAGATTTATATAAACATAAGGTCAATACAATATTTACAACGCAAATCCCCACTAATTACAAAGTATTAAGGTTTAGGAAGCAAGCCTAGGGCCATCTCTAGCCCTAAGAGAATAATCTACCCACTCATGGTTGTTGTCATCTAACCCTCAAGGGCTCTCTCCATGGTTGGATTCATCTTCCTCTTCTTGGTGTTCTTGGTAGAAACCCTAGCAATTGGAAGAATCCTCCTCAAAATGTGTATATTCTCTCTCTCTAATCTTTAGCCAATATCTAATTAACTAACCCCTTTACTAAAAATAGCCAATTTCCTTATATAGGTAGCTCAAATGTCACACCCAATGGTTAGACCTCGTACACTAGGACCTCCAAATGATTGCACTACAAGCACACCTTCAATTGGGCTTGAAATCTGTTTTGCACGAATTTTGAGATAGTTTAATAGATCACACTGTTGTTCTGATCGATCGAATCATGGCGACGCAATTATTTGGATAAGGACAAAGGCTGAGATATTTATGGGGAAAAGGACAAAAGTGGTTATGAGGATAAGATCAAAAGGTTCGATCGATTGGAGAAAAGGTTGAATCGATCGAATAGGAAATTTTCCTGAGGATAAGGACAAGGGTTCAATCCATCAAGGCAGGGTTGGAATGATCACAGTGCGATTGATCATATATAGCATGGTTCGATCAATCGAACAGGGAATTTTCACCACTATACTTCCACTTTGCTTCTTCTTTCCACTAGACTTTGGATTGCTTCTTCTAATGCTCTAATTCAACTGATTTGACTTATTTTGGGAATAAGCACCTAAAATAGAGAAAAACATGAAATTAGACTAAAGCGAAGAAATAAGATAGAACAAGATTCTAGAATACTCAAGATTAAGGGTTTAAATGTGCACTTTTCAGTGCTTATCACACCCTCAACTTAAATATTGCTAGTCCTTAGCACTGAACTATAAAGTAAAGCAAGAAACTAACAACTATACAAGAAAGAACTAGAAAGCAATAAAAGGATAATGCCACTTTCGTAGGGAACACGATTGCATTTAGCATATATAACAAGCCTTTTAAAACCATAGGTTACCCCTAGTGGATGAGTGAAGTCTCATAAGGATTTCCAGAAATGATACCCACAAACATTAAGCTCTTTCTCACTAAAGCGGCACCAACATTCCAAACAAGCATTGAAAGGAAACTACCTCAAGTATGCAATTTTTCAACCATCTCTAAGCAATTCTCCAAAATTTCAACAAGAAGTAAGCAAATATGATCCTCCACACATCAAGAAAATGATCATGCAAATTAAAATAACTCTAGAATCCTTTTTAAGTGAGTCAGCATCAAATATGTTCTTAACTAAGCCAACTAATGAAATCGTCACAACCGGCCTCAAGCTACCACACAAATCTAGTATCAATCATTAAGATAAAGAATAAACCTTTTATTAAAGTTTTATTTGACTTGGGGAACTTATTCTTTTCAATCAATTTTTTTTTTTTTTTTTTTATATAGGATTAAAGATGGAAGTATGGTGCAATGTAGTGATCTCTTAAGCTTTCTAGAAGATTATGTGGCAAGTGTTAGGTCAATGACTCCCAAACCGGACGGCTTTAAGGCACTATGTGTAAAAACACCCCTAAGGACTTATAAGGTCAAATCAACTAGGCTACAAATCAAAACAACCTCCATCTAATCATTTCCTACTTCTCACCTTTGGTGAGAAGTCCTCACTTTATTTTCTTTTGCGAATTTCTTTTTTATTTTTTAACCTAGAGTTTGGGCCCTCCATCTTTCGGTGCGAGAAATTCAATGCTTGATGAAGTTAGAATCCCGGTTACTTAGTGAAAAGGGTTTGTTTTCCACCTTTGTCAAGAATGAAAGCTTTCAAAGCACTACTAGCTCAATTAGGACATAACCAAATCAATAATCAACGAAGCATGTACCCTACAAATAAATGTTATTGTGTGCCTATGCTAGTGTAGAATCCTAGGGTGAATCTTAAAACAATCACAAAATCAAGATGATGTGGACCACAAAAGCAAGCATAATATCAATTTTTTGAAAAATTTGCTCCTAGAAGGCATCCATAAGGCATACAAGGAGTATTGAACTCTCAAGTCAAGCAATTTTTAAATTCTAAGGAACGTATGCCTGAAAAGATCAAAATCATAGCTAATCATGGACCAACATAGTAAATCTCTCAAATGCACAAGTCATGCTCAAAATCTTGAATTAAATACAAAGAACACACATTACCCTCAAACTTAAACTGCACAACGTCCTCAATGTGCAATGAGAATAAAGGAAAGAGGAAAGAGTATACCAGTGTGGCTATGACTAGAAATGGGCGGGACACAAGTATCCGAAGCAGGTGATATACCCCCCCCCCCCCCCCCAAAAAAAAAAAAAAAACTTGGGATTAACTGTGGTCCTGAAGAGATGGTACTGGGACAAAACATCATCAAATAACCAATGGGATAAATAATGGTGCACAGTGGGCATACAAGTGCAAGTTGAATAGTAAATGAAAGAGAGAGGGATAAGAATGGTCCTAAAAAATATGGGACGTACTCTCTCACTGAAATCACTATAATGCACATGATAAATGAGTCAACATTAACAGATATATCAAAATATGATCATGACATCCAAAGTATCCAAAAGTAATGAAAGTATAATGTATATCACAGATATCAGGCCAACAAACTGGCCGCAAAAATGGAATAATAGTACCAAGAGTAACAATCTAAGACCACAGATATAAATATGAGAGAGAGATAGAGACTAGGCAGATGACGATGGTCTGGCAGGAAGTGAAGGTCTGGAGGGGTGTGTACCCCAGATCTGTCTAGCAATGACCTGTAGCTCATTACGGAGGCCTCCTATACCCTCCTGTAACGTTGTCATGACATCCGTGCGGAGAGTAGCCATATCTGCTCTTAGTGTGAAGACTGAGTCATATAACTCCTGATAGTGCTCCTCTGGCATGTCAAACTGAGCCTGAGCATCAAGAATGACTGGGTTATCCTGGCGGTATAATCGCAAGTCACCAGTAGACTAATGCTCGTCCCGGTTCTGGGAGTGGTGGCTTTGCTCCTGAGAATGGGGTGGTGATTCTACTAGTGGCTCGTGCTCAAAGTTGATCCCAACTCCCTCTATTGCTGCAACTGCTGCCTCTACCTCCGCTGCCTCCTCATCTATTGCTGCATCCTCCATTGCCTATGTTACCTCGTCCTGTAGACTCTTGATAAGAGCATTGTAGCTCTTCTTCCAATCAGACCATTTATCATGGCAAGCTCCAACCTTGGTGATCTCCTGAGGATCAAATGGATAGTGCAGATCCCGGAGGAGCTGTGTAATCAGAAGAGCATAAAGTAGGAACTTGGGCCTCTAGGGGTTCTCTTTGCTGATAAACTTATCATATAGCTTCATCATGACGCTCCAGATGAGCATAGGAACTAAGAACCAATGCCCTATATCAATGGCATATAAAGCTGCAAGATAATCGACCCGCCGCTGGGTCTTGCGCCCAGACATATATACATTTCGGTACAAGACCAAATCAAAGAACCACATATGATCAGGCAGATAAGTCCGAGTGGCATAAGTGTCGGTGCCAGTGATGGTGCCATAGAGAGCTGTGGCCAACTCTGTGAATAATGGCTTCTGTAAAGTCATGTATTCAACCTCTAGAGGGCAAGTATGTGGGCAATGAGAGGTTATCGATAGTGTCTCGACAGTGATACAGATAAGTTGCCCATCAATAGTGGTTCACAGGTCGGCTAGGTTGCTCGGACTCGGTCTGAGGTCTGATAGAACAGCTGAACCAGTCTCAGATAGACCGGGTTGGCTACTAGAGCCAGAATAGGTGAGAGACACCGATGGTAGATCTCGTCGCACGACCACTTAGTCGTGGCCGCCTCTGCAAAAACCTCCTCGTCAACTATAGACTCGTGCACCACTGCAAGGCGTGAAAACTTTCTGTGGACCCTGTCTCGGTCGACAGCGGGCCCAAGCTGTGCCGGTGGTGGCACTGGAGCAGGTACTGGAGGTGGCTCAAGCTCACTCTCTGAAGATGAGGAAGTAGAATGCTCATGCTGGGCCTAAGATGGCCCCTCAGTCCGAGGCTTCACCCGGTAACCATAAGTCTGCTTGGCCATGGTTTTGATGTGACGACCCTGGTTTTCTAGACCAGCGTGTCCTGTGATGAATCGTAAGGATGATCCGATAACGGATCCGAAATGCGGAAGCAAAAATAGAACACAAGACTCTAAGAAGTCAAAGTGACCTTCCATGAGGTCGTGGAACTCAATGAGAACTGATACGGAAGCAAAAGGTCAAAAATATGACAAATAATCCCCCAGGGGCAAAATAATCATTTCTAAAAATTGTAGATTCGGGTACCACCGAGCACACCGCTGGAAGGACAACGAAAAACTAATCAAGATGGACTCAAGAATCGCATGATTCGGAGTCCGGAAGAAGGAGAAAAGGCCTGACGAAGAAAAACGAGCATTTAAGGCTAAAAGGGTAAACTGGCAATTATCCAGGAAGATCCGGGTGCAACCGAGCACACCGTTGGAAAGACAGCGAAAATTAATCAAGTTCAAAAAAAAATTCACTTAAATCGGAGTCCAGACGAAGGAGAAAAGCCCAAAAGAAGAAATGACGTCGCGGCAGCCCAACGAGGGGGCCATGACAGCCCCATGCACGCCCATGCGCGCGCCCATGCACGCCGCGCGTGCGCTGGGTGCATCATGGCTGGCAGTAGCAGCCCATAAAGCTATTGTGGGGTGATTTTTCAGAAAAATCCAGAACAAAGGCTGAATTTGGAGGCCTAGATGAATTTTTTTGCAAAAACACAAAGAAGAAACCCCCCTCCAAATTGAATTTTCTACCTTAAAAATCAGAGAATTCAAAAAAAACACAATGTAGAATGCCCAAAATGCCCTCCCAAGAAATCTGGTCCAGAGGGTCTAAAAAGCTGCTAAATAGAAAACTGAAAGCTAAACTTCGTAAGCGATTTCCGATGCCAAGACGACATTTTCTGGAAAAACATGAAAAAGAAACCCCCCCTGAAATCATGTTTTCTATTCAACCATATTGAAAGAAGAAAATAAAACCACCGTGAAAAGTCTATAATGCCCCTAGATCAGAATATGCAAAAAAAGTGTGAAATGAATTCACAAGAGGCTCAAAACACAAACGATAAGGTTTTGCCCGGAAACGACCATGCACGCAAACATAACTTACCTATTTGGACGTGCTACAATGGTCCATGACTTAAAAATACCACCGATACAAAATTCGACCCCCCAACGGGTAAAAAGGCAAAAATGGAACTTGGAATGAAAACTCGGAATCCAAAAATACAAAACGGGATCAAATGACCGTTTGGCCCTTGGCCACACTTCAAACATGATTTATAAGACCCTATGAAAGAATGAAAATGGAATTCCCACACCCGATGCAACCATGGTGAAGCAATGACTTGCGATTTTTCAAGATTTTAACAATATTTCATGAAGTTAAAAAGTACATAGAATACAATATAATGGTCATTGGCCTCCGGCCTCATCTCATACTTATCAAATACATTAAAAGGAGTGTACTTAAGTACACATTACATACATGGAATCAAATATACATATTTTGACATATAAGTCTACAAAATGACATTTCATGCTAACATTTGCATGAAATGGAAACTTGAAAGCTACACGACATCCAAGGAATGCTAGGCGTCACAAACTAAGTCTTCGTACCTGAAATATGCCCCAGTATCGTAGGGGTGAGTAACATAAAGCTACTCGTAGGAGATGAGCATGCATCGACCTAGCATTTTACAAATTTATCACCTTAAGGTGAAACATATTAAAGGGGTTCATGCCACCTAACGTCTATATCGAAATGAGACTCAGGGAGCATCCTAAGCTACCTTAAAGTGTTTCTAGCATAAATCACATCATCTGTGCCATTTAAACAATATGGAAGCTCGTTATACAAAGCAACAAGATATAGGTTCTTAAAGGTATTAACTTACAATCTCGAATACAGAAACAACTAAAGTGATCATGTCACCTAACGTCTATGTTCTAAATAAGTCTAAGGAATCATCCTAGGCCATGCTGAACAATCAAAACGTAAATTACAACTTCAATGCAATCTAACCACATAAAAGGATATTATGCAAGACAACAAAATACAATTTCTTAAAGCTATTAGCTTGGAATCTAAAGCACGAAAACAACAGAAGTGGGTCATGCCACCTAACGTCTAAGTTATAAATGAATCAATAGGATCAATCCTAAGCCTTGTTAGTGTAATGACCCGGTCATTTACCTCCCTCTCCTTTTTCCTGAAATTTTACGAACAAATTTTTTTTTCCGTTTAATTTTCTGTTCTGAGTTCAGTTTCTCATCTCATAGTGTCGTCTCGAGTGCTCGAAAAAGGTTTCTGAGACTCTTTCGTTCGGATTGACAACTTCCTTTAAGGACAGAGTTATTTTTATATTTTTTGTTTTTCGCCACTATGCACTATTTCGTCCTTTTCCTATTTTGTCTTATTCTCGTTTGTCAGTTTTTGGCACAACCTCACTTTTCGTGGTTGGAGTTAGTTTTTAACTTCACATATCTTGATCTTGCGTGGTTTCCACGAAATACGTATCTTCACTTTTTCAAGAAAGTACTCTGGTTGCTCCCGGTGCCCACAGGGGCATGGATGCACAATTCTTTAGAATCTTTTTCATTTCTTGGGGTGTTTTTTGTAAATATCTTTTGAAGATATTTTATTTCAGGGGCATCTAAGAAAATATCTTTTGGAAGATATTTTCATTCTGGGGCAGTTTCGCAGTTAACCCTTTTTGTAGGGGTCATTGTGCAATTAACGAAAGTTATTACAAAATGTCTCGTCTGGAGCCTGGATCCTCGTATGGGATTCATTTTCACATTTTTTCAAGTCGTGGACTCTTAGAATTCCGTTCTGGTCGTTTTTCTCCAGTTTCAGAGTTTTTGGACCCGGTTGCTGCCGAACTTGTTCAGGGCATAACTTTCTGCTTGGAACTCAATTTTTGACGCCATTTCTTCCGTTGTTCATATTTTCTCATTTTGAATCTTTTTTGTTCATGGAGTTTTGCCGTTTGAGCGCGTTTGCTCAAAATCCACTTTTCCAGACCCGGCGGGGCCCTTTCGGGGCAGTTTTTGAGACTAACTATAAATAGGATGCCCTAAAGTGAAAAATCAGATTTTCACTCTTCTTCTCCACCTCTTGGCCGTCAGCCATGGCTGCCAAGGGGCTGCCATGCTTCTTCTTCATTTTCCAGCCACTTCCCTCGAGTGAAAACTCTTCGGCTTTAACGTTTAATGCTTGTCTTGACGCCGCGCACCTTTTGCCCTTATTAGAATCCATTTCTGATGATTTTTCGAGTTCGGGTTTGGAGTAAAGTTGAGATTTTCATGGGGCTTCTTGCGGATTCTTGTTCACGGTGTTGTCCCCGACAAAACCTCTCGGTATCGTCGAATTCGGAGCACTTTTATTTCGGTGGGCCTTTGAGGTTTTCATCTCAAATTGAGATAGGGGATGTTCTAGGTTTAATTCTTGTTATATAGCATGATATTGATGCTTGTACAACATGATTACATGCTTAAATATAAAATCTAGATATTTTATTATTCATTTTTCTTGTACGGGATCTAATTTTCCCAGTTGCTTGTGGCTTGGTTTAAACATGTAGTATGATATTATATTACTCCTTGATATGCTTATTGTTGTGTATAAAAATGGGAACATTTAAACAAGTATTAAAGCTTTTAATTAATATTTATCTTAAGTGAAAAATTAATTCACATGGCCTTAATTAGCTTGAAATCAATATGTGTTAACATATTATATTAGGCCCTAGCATGCTCTTCAACATAGATTAAATTAGGAGTAATCAAAGTTGTTTAAAAATCTAGAGATTATTTAATTAATTGATTAATTAATTTGCCCCGAGTGTACTATTGACTCCATTTGATTTTCGACTTGATATTCATGATGTACATGTCATCTAGTTTCATATATATTAAATCTAGAATATTTGATTAGGTTTTGAAATCTATCATTTATTATTTTTCTAGTATTAAAGTTTAATACTCATGGTCGTATCTTGCATGTAATTCACTTGTATCGTGTTTTTAAAACAAGTCTTGACATGTTGTATAACATACATTAAATTGAGGTCACTTGGATGACTTTTAAAATCTAGAGATTTTAATTAAATGAATTAATTAAAATCCATTCAATGGTTCCATGAGCTAGATTAAGTTTCTAACCATGTATTCATGATTTCCTTGACAAGTTCTTCACGTGTATCAAATCAAGAATAATCGGATAAGTTTTGAAACTTATATTTAATTAATTCTTTTGTATGGAACTTAATCCACATGGTTGCATCTTGTATGAAATGAACTTGTAACTTGACATTAAACTTGGCCTTGACATGATCCTTGACATGCCTTGTTGTAAAACACTTGAACTTACCTTGAAATCTTGATAACTTGATCCCTTGAGCAGATTAAGTTCCCTTTTTATGCTCCCATCGATATAATCATAACCCCTTGTATCTAGGTTTCATTAACGTATTTAATGAACATGTACTTGTCTTGAAATAGTTTAATTACACATGTGCTGCTTAGAAAGTAATTGAATCATGTATCTTATACTTGTGGTATATTTTCTTCAATAAATTCCAAGCACTATATATCATGGTTTTTGTCTATATAGTTGCACACTATGATTTCTTGACATTTCACATGCCATCATAGTTCAGTACTTTGGGTGTAATGACCCGGTCATTTTCTTTCTTTTCCCTTTTTCTTTAAATTTTGTAAATAAATTTTTTTTTCATTATCTTTTCCTTTTCGAGTTCGATTTCCGGCCTCTTAGTATCGTTTCAAGTGCTCGGAAATGGTTTCTGAGACTCTTTCCTTTGGATTGACAACTTCCTTTGAGGACCGAGTCATTTCCACATTTTTTTATTTTTTGACACTATTCATTTTTCGTCTTTTCCTTATTTCGTCCTCTTCTCGTTTTTCACTTTTACTTGCATAACCTCATTTTTTGTGCTCAGATTTGATTCCGGTTTTGCATACATTCATGATATTTAAATTCCATAACATCTACATTTTTACTTTTGTAGAAATGCATATTAAATGCTTACTTTCTTTGTAAAAGCCATGAAAATAAGACTTTTTGCAATTATCCATAACTTGAGGGGTTTTTGAGTAATTAAGTAAAGTAATTATTTTTCGTCTTAGGGACCATTTTGTAAATTAAATTGGAAGAAATTTTCAAAAAGGACCTTTTTGTAATTTTCGAAAAATGTGATAACTGTCACATTCCTATGGTGCCACTTGTTGATTTTGTGGTGGAACCACTTGGAGGCTTAATCTCATGACATATGGAGGTTGGAGATTCACCCACTTGTTGTCCTAGGATTGGTGCACTTGTCGGCATGGATGGTTGACAAGTGTAGGGTTAATATTTAATCTTGAAAGCTTACTTGGATTCATGACAAGTGTATGACTCACCTTTAGTCTTGCATTAGTGTGTGTGAGAGGTAGTGCAAGAGCACCTAGTGAGTGGAGAAGCCCACCAATTTAGCTTAGGGTTTACACATTTTAATTCATTCACCACTTTCCTCTCAAGAACCCTAAAGAAGCCACCATTGGAGAAAAGCTTGACTAGTAGCTTTGACTTCATTTTTGGTGCCCTTTCACTCACCTTAGAACTTTGAACTTAGAATACTTTTTGTTCCCCTCATCCTCCTCTTCAAAACCCTTGAAGGATCTAGCCTAACTCCTAGTTTTGCTTTGGTATCCAGAGATTCAATTCTCTAGCGAGGTATTGATTTATTATTTTGAAGTATTTTTATGTCATTATTGAGTATTTTACATGCATGGAAGAGAAGGACTTGTATTTTGCCCTTAAACTATTTTAACTTGAAATTAATCTTGTCAAATTAAATATAGAATATGGAAATATACTCAATTAGCTTTCATTTAGTTTTGGTTTCATGTAATTTGGATTTAAAATGAATTAGCTATGAATTTTTAAAGTTACAAGCTAGTTGCAGGAAATTTAAAGCTTTTCCTTTTTAGTCCGGAAATGAATTTTTTATATAGAGTTTTGTTGCTTCAATTGCCTTGAAATTTTTACTGGAACTTCCTCCAAGGGTTTTACACTACTCAGAATTTTTTCATGATTTTAGAGCATTTCTAAATTTTTTTTAAAATCCGAAACTCTCTACTATCCATGTTTTTATTGCAGCTGGAAAACATATTTTTAGATGATTTATTTCACTAACCTTTTGACATTGGATCATGGCTTAAATTTTCAGTTTTATACTCTCATATGTTTACTTCCAAAATAAATTAGGTTTTCCCAATTTGGATGTCAAATGAATTTTTCATGAATTTTCAAAGTTGGAAGCTGCAGGCTGAAAATGTGTTTTCTGGGCAGAATTTGTTTCAAAGTTGTAGGTCAAAACTGTTTCAATTGGGAAAATATTTTGTTAAACTAAATTTATATTATCAAATTACAGTGTTTAAGGTTTCATTGGGCTTTAGATTCATTCAATTTGGGTTAGAATTGAATATTTTATGAATTTTACAAATTGAAGGTAGCAAGCTGAAAAATCTGTTTTGCGAACCGAAATTTTAGGGCGATTTCATTTCGGTGGTAATTGGGATTTTCATTCCAATTGAGGTAGGGAATGTTTTAGGATTATTTGTGTATTGTATTGTGTGTTTGCCATGATTATACAACATATATGTATGTCTTGTATCAAATCTAAAAATTTTATTTCTTTGTATAAGATTTAAAATTTATGATGATGTATAACTTTGATTTGAATTGTAACATGTTAGGAAATTATGCTTAGATATATTGGTTAACATATATTAAATTTGGATCATTTGATTAAGAATTACAACTTTTATTTAATATTTATCTTTAGTGAAAGTTTAATTCACATGGTTGTATCAAGCATTAAATCAAGTTGTAATGTGGTATTTAAATAGGGCTTGGCATGTTCTCTAACATAGATTAAATTGAGGGCATTTGGAATTGTTTAAAAATCTAGAGGAAATTAATTAATTAGCTTGATTAATTTTGTTTTAAGTGTTTTAATCACTTAACTTGTCATTTGATGTTATATATATGATAACCATGACATATCTTTCAATATATATTAAATTAAGGTTATTTGGATTAACTTAAAATTTAGAGAATTTAACTATTTATGTTTAATTAAATTCTACTTTATTACTCCATGGATTTAATTGCACTTTGGAAGTTGTTTCTATATTTAAATCATGGATTTGGATTTGATGTATGTTCACTTGATTACTTTTGAATATTGGATAACATAGTTATTACTTTTATATTCATGAGAATATGTTTTTCCTTATTGAATATATTGTTGCTATGTGTAAGGATTTGCACACTTTGTATTTGACATTTTACATGCCATAATAGTTGTGAATTTTGAGCATGTATTGTATAAGTTTCCAAGATTGGGATTGTTCTTGGTAAATAGTTGATATCTTGTATATACATGTTGATATATATACGTTGTTGCACAATTTGTTGATTTTGGAAACTTGGGGATGCCGTTGTTTGGCTACGGCTAGGACTTGGTTCTAGTATGGGGGATTGTCCCTCTATATAGTCTAGTGCACACATAGAGAGGTTACCCATGGGCTAGTAACCCTAAAGTAACTATGTTGTCGGTCTGATCCGGCGTGACGTCTGTGTATCCACTTTGTTTGATTTTGTATTTCATTTCAAGTTGATAACTAGATGATATCGTAACTTGTTGTTCTTTATTTGATTTCCTATTTTGAGCTTAAGATGTAGCTTTGTGAAAGCATGCTTTATGCGTTGTATTGGAAGTTCCATTGTTGGTTAAATTACATCGATATCATAATTTGTGTTTTGATGTTCAAATGTAGTTTAGGAATGACCTTATAGATTCATTTTGAACATAAACATTAGGTGGCATGACCCACACTTGTTGTTTTCGTATTTTGGGTTTCAAGTTGAAGACTTTGAGAATCTATATCTTGTTGCCTTGTATAACATGTTTCCATGTTGTTTGAATTGCATAAACAATGTGATTATGATATAAATGATCTAGGTAGCTTAGGATGCTCCCTGAGTCTCATCTTGACATAGACGTTAGGTGGCATGAGCCCCTTTAACATGTTTCTCCATAAGGTGATAAAATTGTAAAATGCTAGGTCGATGCATGCTCATCTCCTACGAGTAGCTTTATGTTACTCACCCCTACGATACTGGGGCATATTTCAGGTACAGGACTTAGGATTTGAAAATTCCATTGCTCCTTGGATGGCTTACAGTTTCTAAGTTTCTATTTTATGCAAGTGTTAGCATAAGATGCCTCTTTATAGCCTTATTTGTTTAAACTTGTATTCGTTGATTCGTATATGTAAAATGTACGTAAGTGTACTCTTTTCAATGTATTTAATATGTATGAGATGAGGCCAGAGGCCAATGACATGTATCTCGTTTTCTATGCACTTTTGTTTTCAAAGTTTATTATGAAAATATTGGAAAATGTTAAGTCATTGCTTCATAACTTTCGCATCGGCTGTTTGAATTTCATATCTTTTCTGCCCGGACTCAGAATCAGACGATTCTTGAATCTAATTTTGTTCATTTTTCGTTGTCCTTCCAATGGTGTGCACGGTGGCACCCTTTTCAGTGAGAAATGACCATTTTGCCCTTAGTTCATCTCTTTTCGGGTTAGGCATTCTTGCTTCATTTGCTTGGCTCATTTGAGTTCCGTGGCTTCATGGAGAGTCATTTTGGGGCCTTAGGGATGACGTACATCTCTTGAGGTCATTTGGCTTCTTTCGCTTCCGTATTTCAGGTCCGTTATTGGGTCAACTTCTGGTTCATCACTAACGCACCGGGTTGAGAAATCCGGGTCGTTACATAGGGCATGACTTGTATGTTCCAAAATCTTAGTTGTGCATGAAACGTGGTTAATGCATTTCTTATATTTGATACAATCTTGACTTACACAACTTGTTAGTTTTGGGACTTGGTATATCAATCAAGAATTGTCATAGCTAGGACTTGGTTCTAGTACGGGGAATGTCCTCCTACAACTATAATGCGCACTAGGGGAAAGGTACCCATGGGTTAGTATCCTTAAAGTGATCTCAAGAGTACGGTTTTAATCTGGGCGATATCCAAGTTTCCACATTGGTTGATTTCACACCTTGTCCTTGTCGTGATATGTGAAATGCACCAATCTTGTTTCATTGCATAGATTTTATGCTTCATTCGTGATTTCAAGTATACTTCTTGTCATGTTAATTGGTGTAGTCCAATCATGTAAATTGCATTGATAATGTAATTCTTGTTAACTTATATCCAAGTATACTTATTGTCATGTTATATGGAATATTCCATCCTTGTTTGCATGCATAGATAGTATGCCTTATCCTTGATTCCATATGTTACTCCTTGACGTGTTTTATGAAATGCACATTTCTTGTTAATTGCATAGATATTATGCCTTGTTCTTGACTTCACGTATGACTCTTTTCGTGTTTCATGGAATGTTCCATCCTTGTGAACTTGCATAGATATTATGCCTTGTCATTGATTTCTTGTATTACTCTTATCGTGTTACTTGAAATGCTCCAACATTGTTAATTTCATAGACATTATGCCTTGTACTTGGTTTCATGTATAATCCTTGTCATGTTCATTGGAATGCCCCAATCTTGTTTACTTGCATAGATATTATGCATTGTCCTAGACTTCATGTGTTTTTTCTTATCGTGTTAATTGGAATGCTCCAAACCTTATTTAATTGTATTGATAATGCAATTCATGTAAATCTATGTTCAAGCATCTTTCTTGTCTTGTTCTTGGATTATCCCAACCTTGATTCATTTTATATATGTATATATATCATGATTCTTGTTGCTTAGACTCTTAGGTAGCTTAGGATGCTCCCCGAGTCTCACTTTGACATAGACGTTAGGTGGCATGAGCCCCTTTAACATGTTTCACCTTAAGGTGACAAAATTGTAAAATGCTAGGTCGATGCATGCTCATCTCCTACGAGTAGCTTTATGTTACTCACCCCTACGATACTGGGGCATATTTCAGGTACGAAAACTTGGTTCGTGAAGCCTAGCATTCCTTAGATGTCGTGTAGCTTTCAAGTTTCAATTTCATGCAAATGTTAGCATGAAATGTCATTTTGTAGACTTATATGTCAAAATATGTATATTTGATTCCATGTATGTAATGTGTACTTAAGTACACTTCTTTCAATGTATTTGATATGTATGAGATGAGGCCGGAGGCCAATGACATGTATATTGTGTTCTATGCAACTTTTTAACTTCATGAAATGTTATGAAAATCTTGAAAAATCGCAAGTCATTGCTTCACTATGGTTGCATCGGGTGTGGGAATTCCATTTTCATTCTTTTATAGGGTCTTATTAATCTTGTATGAAGTGTGGCCAAGGGCCAAATGATCATTTGATCCCGTTTTGTATTTTTGGATTCCGAGTTTTCATTTCAAGTTCCATTTTTGCCTTTTTGCCCGTTGGGGGGTCGGATTTTGCATCGGTGGTATTTTTAAGCCATGGACCATTGTAGCGCGTCTAAATAGGTAAGTTACGTTTGCGTGCATGGTCGTTTCCGGGCAAAACCTCATCGTTTGTATTTTGATCCTCATACGGATTCATTTCACCTATTTGTTGAAAATTCTAGCTTAAGGGCATTTTAGGTATTTTCTTTGGGAAATAAATTCCGTTCTCAACTCTGTTACATAGAAAATGTGATTTTAGGGGGAGTTTCTTTTTCGTGTTTTCCCGAAAAATGTTGTCTTGACCTTTCATCGCAAGTTCAATTTTCTGCTAAATCATTGTTGCTGCATTAGACCCAGGGTTCTGCCCATTTGGGCGGGCGCCCGCCATGCACAGGGCTGCTCCGCACCATTTCCCACGGTGCTGCCATTTGGGCAGGCGCCCGCGGATACTATTCCTGCACTAGACACTCTTCTTCAACGGGCCATATCTCACTCGTTTTAACTCGGAATTGGTCCGTTCTTAAGTCTAAACTGACCACGTCAAAATGAGCTTTCCAATGGTACCAATTAGAGATTCAGATTCCATTTTTAACTCAAGTTATTCATGTTTTAGTGAAGTAGTGTCAGAATTTGGTTCGAACTGGGATAGGGTTTCCCTTCCTTCGACTTCAGGACTTGATATCTTTGCCATTTGGACTCCGAATTAGGTGATTCTTGAGTCTAAATTCATTAATTTTTCATTGTCTTTCCAATGGTGTACTTGGTAGCATCCATTTCTCTGTAAAATGACCATTTTACTCCTGGGGGCTTAATTGTTATCCTTCCGATCTCTTGCTTCCGCACTTATTCCTTTGGGCTCTATGACCTCATGGAAGGTCATCTTAGGGTCTTAGAGGTGTGTTATGCCTTGGGAGACCATTATCTTGTTTCTAGTTTACGCATCTTGGATCCAGTTCGGGTCATCACAGGACACACTGGGTTGAAAAATCCAGGGTCGTCACAGTTAGAATGTCAAAACACAATTTTCAATATCGATGCAATTTAACCAACATTGGAACTTCCAATACAACGCATAAAGCACAATTTCGCAACTTTAACATCATGTAACTTAAAATGGAACGACAAATAAGAAACAACAAGTTTCAACATCATCTAGTTATCAACTTGAAAATGAAATGCGAAATCAAATAAAGTGGATACTCGGACGTCACACCGGATCAAACCGACAATATGGTTACTTTAGTGTTACTAGCCCATGGGTAACCTCCCTATGTGCGCACTAGACCATATAGAGGGACTATCCCCCATACTAGAACCACATCTTAGCCATAGTCAAACAACAACATCCCCAAGTTTCCAAAATCAACAAGTTATGCAACAATGCATATATCAACAGGAATATGCAAGATAATCAACTATCTACTAAGCACAACCAAATTTGGAAACCTATACAATACATACTCTAAATCCACAACTAATATGATACGATGAATGTCGAATCTTCAGTGTGTGATTCGTTACACGCTATGCATGAAAGATGTTGAACACGAAGTGTGCAAATCATTACACAAGGCAACAATATATTCAATAAGGAAACCATATTCTCATGAATACAAACATAGCAACTATGTTATCCAATGTTCAAAACATAACCAAATGAATATACAACAAGTCTAAGTCCATGATTTGAATATAGAAACCACTTCTAAAACACAACTAGATCATGGAGCAAATTGATAGAATTTAAATAGATAAGCACAATTAAATTCTCTAGATTTCCGATTCAATTTCAATTAACCTCAATTTAATACATGTTAAAGGGCATGGCAAGGTCATCACCTATATCCATTCTAAAACTCAATTAGGTTGTTAGAACAACAAAGTAGAACTTTAATTAAATCATGCTAATTTAATTACCAAGGTTCTAAAGTAACTTCAAATGGTCTACAATTAATATATACTAGTAAACAAGTCATGGCCAATACAAATATCAAGTTAAAATCTTAATTAAGCTAATGCGATCACAAAATAGATTTTAATTAATTCTTTTAATTAAAATCTCTAGATTTTCAAACTTAACCAAATGCTCTCAATCTAACATATCTTAGAGAACATGCCAAGGACTAATGTAATATCACATTACAAGCTTATTTCATGCAAGTTACACCTATGTAAATTAAACTTTCACTAAAGTTAAATATAAAATAAAGGTTGCAATTCTCATGCAATTAATCCCAATTTAATATATGTGAACAACCACACCAAGGCTTAATTTTCTAGTATGCCACAATTCAATTCCAAGTTGTATATCACCATGAGGATTAAATCTTAAATAAGGAAATTAATTAAATGAAAGGTTTCAAAACCTCACCGAATATTCTAAATCAAATATATGTGAAGCTCTATGGCATGTAGATCAAGAATATCAAGTTGGAATTTAGATAGAGTGAATAGTGCACTCGGGGCAAATTAATTAATTAAATTAATTAATAATTACTAACTTTCAAAACACCTCCAATCACTTTCAAATTCAACTATGTTGGAGAGCATGCTAAGGCCTAATTCAATATGCTAACACATATTGATTTTAAGCTAGTTAAGGCCATGTGAATTAATCTTTCACCTAAGATAAATATTAAATAAATCTTTAATACTTGTTCAAATTCCGTCAATTTAATATATGTCAATGACCATATTATAGAGTATTATATTACCATGCTACATGTTTAAAACAAGTCATAAGCAACCGGGAAAATCAAATCCAATACAAGAAAATTAAATAATAAAATCTCTAGATTTCATATTTAAGCATGCAATCAAGTTGTATAAGCATCAATAGCAAGTTATATACCAAGAATTAAACTTATAACACCTCCTACCTCAATTTGAGATGAAAACCTCAAAGGCCCACCGAAAAAAAAGTGTTCCGAATCCGCCGAAACCGAAGGGTTTTGTCTGGGACAACACGATCTATATGAATCCCCAAGAAGCCCCATGAAAATCCAAACTTGGCCTCAAATCCAAACTCAAAACTTGGCCAAAAATGGTTTCTAATAAGGGGTAATGGTAGAGCACAACGAGGCGAACAACAAATGCTAAGGCCGAAGGATTTCTACCAAGGAAATCAAGTGGAGGAGAAGAAAGAGTGAAGGCAGCCCCTTGGGCTCCCATGGCTGCCAGCCTAGAGGAGGAAGAAGGTCTAAAAATCTGATTTTAAAAATTAGGGCAACCTATTTATAGAAATCTCAAAAAGTGCCCCGAAAGGGCCCCGCCGGGTCCGGAAAAGTGAATTTTGAGCAAATGCGCTCAAACGGCAAAACTCCATGAATAAAAAAGGTTTAAAATAAGAAAATATGAACAACGGAAGAAACGGCGTCAAAAACTGAGTTCGGAGCAGAAAGTTATGCGACGAACAAGTTCAGCGGCAACTAGGTCCAAAAACTCTGAAACTAGAGAAAAATGACCAGAACGGAATTCTAAAAGTCCATGACTTGACGAAATGTGCAAATGAATCCCGTACGAAGATCCAGGCTCCAGACGAGACATTTTGCAATAACTTTCGTTAATTGCACAATGACCCCTGCAAAAAGGGTTAACTACGAAACTGCCCCAGAATGAAAATATCTTCCAAAAGATATTTTCTTAGATACCCCTAAAATAAAATATCTTCAAAAGATATTTACGAAAAATACCCCAAGAAATGAAAAAGATTCTGAAGAATTGTGTATCTATGCCCCTGTGGACACATGGAGCAACCAGAGTACTTTTTTGCAAAAGTAAAGATACGTATTTCGAGAAAACCACTCAAGATGAAGGCACGTGATGTTAAAAACCAACTCCGAGCATGAGAAGTGAGGTTGTGCCAAAAACTGACAAATGGAGATAAGACGAAATAGGGAAAATGACAGAATAGGGAAAAGACGAAATAGCGCATAGTGTCCGAAAAACAAAAAATGCGAAAATGACTCGGTCCTCAAAGAAAGTTGTTAATTCACATGAAAGAGTCTCAGAAACCAATTCTGAGCACTCGAGATGACACTAAGCGACACGAAACAGAGCTCAGAAAAGAAAATTAAACGAAAAAAATTTATTCGTAAAATTTCAGGAAAAAGGAAAGGAAGGCAAATGACCGGGTAGTTACATTTGAACTTAGTCATGGCCTGCAAAAATAGAGAACAATTGCATTTGAAGTCAGTAACACGAAGTGGCATAATGCAGAAATGAAAGTACAAAGGATAGAAACATGCTTGTCAAGTAAAGATAGATAACACAACTCTGCACAATGCAAATATCACAGCAGGAAACACATGAATCTATCGCTGCAAGTGGGAATGTAAGCCATATATACAATGAATGAACAACAGGCATATTTGAGTAACATCAATTAACATGAAATATGCTAGACCTAATAAGTATGAAATGCAACCAATGTGGAAAACACAAGCATTGGGCATGAATATGAAAGCATAAAACACGGGAGAGGGTAAAGGGGCATGGATATACAAAGTAGTGAAGTTCGAATGATCATAGAAAAATTATGATCGATCCAAGTTGGATCGATCATAACATATATTGGATCGATCGTGCTCTGATCGAATAGAGCACTGGTGTGATCGATCAAACCTGCTAAAAGTTGAAAAGTCACCCGTTCATGACGTGGAAGACATAGGGCGAAGGCCAATGGTCACTTGAAGGCGTGTGACCCCCTATACACCTCAACAATGCACAAATGGTCACTTAAAACGACATGTGACCCCCGATTTCAAATTCAGAAACAAAAACTATATATAAATTTATATACATATATATACACATGCTCACAATCCAAAAATGGAAACAAAATCGACATGAGAACAATCTAATCTAGACATGGCAAGCAAAATAAACATAAAACAAAATCAAAAATGAAAAATAAATGAAAGAACTCACCTAAAACCGAGGAGAGAAGTGGAGAAAGGAGTGATGAAGGTCAGAGTTGGAGTTTGGAGGTTGGAACTTGTCGGAGTCTCGCCGGAGGTGGAGAAGATGGTGGCTACACTGGAGAAGATAGGGGCTCTTTGGATCGATGAAATGAACGATCCAAATAACCCTTTGGGTCTATTTTTAAAAACTGTTCCCGACATATGTGATCGATCACATGGTCCATTGGATTGATCGAACCTTAATCGATCATGAAGGTGCTTAGATCGATCAAACGTGCAAAACGACAAACTATTTTTTAAAATTTTTGAAAATATATTTTATTATTATTATTTTTTATTTTTATTTTTTAAATTTGAAAAGTCAAAAAAGGTCAATGGATGGAACTCTGAACGATCATGGTTAGATCGATCGAACCTCGATCCATCCAAAGGTTCGAACGATGGATAGAGACCTGAAAATCTGCAGAAAAGTTCGAACGATTAGACAGAAACTTGAATTTTTCAGAACTTCAAAATTTTTCTTAGTATGGAACCATGATCAATCATAGGGATACTTGATCAATCGAAGTATACTTGGAACGATTGAACAAAAAGTTTGAACGATGGATAGAGACCTGAAATCTATAGAGAATCGACTGCAGAGAGGTTCAATCGATCCAGGGTACACTTGTGATCGATCAAACTGGCACCAAATGCCTAATTTTGAGTTAAAAGTGCTAAGAATCCATACAAAGCCTTAAAACATAAATGAATGACCTTAAACCTTATCTAGACGACGCAAGAATGAAGAACAAAAAGAAATGAGGGAGGGGTAGAGTTAGAAAACCCTACAAATGTAAGTGTTTAACGTCTCTAGAAAGACGTTAGGCTCTTTTAGCCCGAATCAAAGATCTTGTTAGGCATCCCCTTCTCAATGGGGTGAATTGAACTTTGAATCCCACCCAACAAATTATTTCCTAAGGAAATTTTTGGATTTAATTCAAGTGCACTTGACGGCTTTTGATCAACTAAAATTTTAGGCTTCCATGCCTTTTCAACATTAGAATTCAAAACAACATCTTTTGAAAACTCTTTCAAAGGCAAAACATTTGATTTTTCAACACAAGGAGAGAATTCATTTTTATCAATTTTGTTTTCAAAATATTTTTCCACAACACAAATCTCTTCATATTTGTCAATTGCATTGGGGGTTGGATTAAAAATATTCAACTTCACCTTCATGTGGCCAAATGAGATCTTCATTATCCCCGTCCTACAATTGATGTTGGCATTAGCGGTAGCCAAAAAATGACGACCAAGGATAATAGGTATTTAGCTCTTTGGATTTGGAACCGATTCCGTGTCAATGACTACGAAATTGATCAGGAAGAAGAATTTATCGATCTTTATCAAAACATCTTTAATGATATCCCGAGACTTTTTAATGGATCGGTCGGCTAGTTACAAAACTACCGACATTGGTTTCAAGTCGCCCAAGCCCAATTGGATAGATGCCAAATAGGGAAGAAAATTTACGCTTTCTCCTAAGTCCAAAAGAGCCCGATTGATAACATGATCACCTATAGTGCAAGATGTGGTGGATGAACTGGGGTCTTTGAATTTTGGAAGAGTGTTGTTTTACAAGATAGAGCTCACTTGCTCGATGTGTACAACTAGGGATGGCAATTTAACCCACCCCCGCAGCTACCGGCCCCACCCCGCCCCGTTTTTGGTGGTTTTGGGGGACCGTTATGCTTATTTGGGCGGGGATGGTTTGATGTAATAAAAACCTAAGCGGGTTTGGTGCGGGGACGGGGGGAGGTTGCCCCGCACCGCCCTACCCCGTTTAGATAGCAAATTACTTAAGTACTCTTATTTCATTAATATATATATTTCCCACTATATATTAAGTACCATATATAACAATATTAAAGTAACAAATGAATTGCATTAAAAGGAAAGTTGTAATGGTGAAGAATTGAAGATGAGGGGGAAAAAAAATGAGCAAATCTATTTAAACAATAAATAAATTGTGATCTTAAATGGGGCGGGGCGGGTACCCGCGAAAAATGTTAAACGGTTACAGGGATGGGGGGGAAAGTTCCCCCATTTTTGCGATTTTGGGTGGGGACAGGGATGGGGCTTTTAAATGGTTGCGGGGGCGGGGGAGGGTACACCCGCCCAAACCCGCCCCCGTTGCCATCCCTATTTACAACCTTCCTTGGTGCTTGGCTTTTGTTTTTCCTCTTTAGAGTGCATAGATCTTTTAAAAATTTGGCATAAGCTGGAATTTGTCGAATTGCATCCAAGAGAGGAAGATTGATTTTAACTTGCCTAAACACATCGATGATTTCATTCATTTTACCTTGTTGCTTTTTAAAGGATGTGGATGCTTTTAAAGCATCCGGGAATGGAGCCTTTGGCTCAAAAGATTTCCCAAGCTCATTTGATGATGGTTTTTCAACAATAAGGTCATTTGCACTAAATGAAGGAGGAGTGGAATATGAAACGGGACGGGTGTCAACACTAGATTACACCGGTTCACTCACTTCATTAGATTCATTAACTTGGTTGTCAATCACCCTTTCACTTCTCAAAGTGGTCACCGCATTCACATGTTCAAATGTAGGACTTTCCGAAGGGGAAGTGGTCTCCACTACAAATTGTTGCTTTGGTGGGGGATTAACAGGCATTTTTCCTTTTTCTCTCGCATTCAATGTGCTAGCTATTTACCCTACTTAGGTTTCTAGCTTAGCAATTTACTGTGAGTGAGAATGAAGCAATTGAGTGTTCGCCTCTAAAGTACCCAAAACCGATAGAACTTTTTCCTCAAAAATGGGACTTTTAGAATGACTTTGGGAGTAAGATGATTGATTGGGAAAATGAGAATTTGAGAATTGATTTCCATTGGGAGCTTAGTAGGATGAACGATAACCTTGAGAATTTTGGCCTTGCATGGGGGGTGGAACATACTTCCCTTAAAAACCACCTTGGGGAGGGTTTGAACCTTCCCCTTAGCTTTTCCAAGAGAAATTGGGGTGGTTCCTCCACCAAGGATTGTAATGATTGCCATAGGGATTATTCCCTTGATTCACAAATATGGCATTGATTTGTTTATGATGCTCATTATGCACATGTCCATGGGGATAATTGGAAGTAGTATGCAACACACTTGAATATGTCATGCACGATTCATTAGAATAATGATGATTAAGAGAGGAAAACACTTGATGAGCCGAATTTTGATTGATCAAAAATTGATCAAACATTTGAAGTAAAGACTTCAACTCACCAACTATGTCATTAGAATTGTCCGCTTGATATAAGCTTGAATTCCCCCTTCCTCCTACATTCACATTTTTACCATTTGTAAAAGATAAAGATCGGTGCATTGAGTTTTCACTCATGGTTTCATATAAATGCCACACATCATCTTCATGTTTATCCAAATAGAACCTCCCATTGAGGCTTCAACCATGCCCTTATGGGAATCGGACAAACTTTCATAAAAGTGTTGGACAATTTGTCACTTAGGAATGTCGTGATGAGGACACTTCCTAAGTAAATTATTTAACCATTCCCATGCCTTATGTAACATCTCCCCATCCCCTTGTGAAAACTCACGAATTGAAGTTCGCATGGCATTGGTTTTAAAAACGGGATAATACTTTCTCAAGAACTCTTGTTGCATTTTCGCCCAAGAAGTTATAGAAAGAGGTCTCAAATTGTTAAACCAATACTTTACCTTATCTTTTAGGGTGAATGGGAAGAGTTTCAACCTTAAAACTTCTTCTGGAATGTCCGTGTACTTTACGGTGAAACAAACTTAAAGAAATTCATCCAAATGTTTGTATGGTTCTTCATTGGGTAACCCAAAATAATTAGGAAGCATTTGAATGGTTTGTGGCTTGATTTCATAATGATGTACTCTAAATTGAGGAAGACGAATGCATGTTGGTGCATTGTATTCATTAGGCACATAGTAATCTTTCAAAGTACGGGGATGATTTACAATTGGTGGCTCTATATGAACTCCATTGTTAGCTTGGACATTAGGTGGTGGAGGTGGTACAAAGAATGGCCTAGGCATTCCAAGTGGAACTTGGCCTGGTGGTTGAGGAGCAAAAGGTCTATGCATGCCTAATGGAACTTGCATATTATCATACTACTTGCACTCATAAGCATGGACTATCAAACAATAAGAATGGATTGTCTACCTATCTAGGAAATTAAAGCAAATAAGCTACAATTACACTAATGACAAAGAAATTAAACTAATGAGGTAGCACAACCAATCAAGAAATAAGCATGGTCCATTAAATAAAATACAAGAGTAATCAATTAAGCACTATGCATTGACCAACACTAAACTCATCATTTTAATACACATAGACATGCACCAAATGTAAAGAATCAAGTGTGAACACATAATCATCCATTCCATCGCACATAGACATATGAATAGAAATGAAAGATTAATTGGAAACATTAAAACATACAAATCATGTAAAAAAAATAAGATTTATATAAACATGAGGTCAATACAATATTTACAACACAAATCCCCACTAATTACAAAGTATTAAGGTTTATGAAACAAGCCTAGGGCCATCTCTAGCCCCAAGAGAATGATCTAGCCACTCATGGTTGTTGTCATCCAACCCTCAAAGGCTCTCTCCATGGTTGGATTCATCTTCCTCTTCTTAGTGTTCTTGGTAGAAACCCTAGCAATTGGAAGAATCCTCCTCAAAATGTGTATATTCTTTCTCTCTAATCTTTAGCCAATATCTAACTAACCAACCCCTTTACTAAAAATAGCCAATTTTCTTATATAAGTAGCTTAAATGTCACACCCAATGGTCAAACCTCGTGCACTAGGACCTCCAAATGATTGCACCACGAGCACACCTTCTATTGGGCTTAAAATCTGTTTTGCACGAATTTTGAGGCAGTTCGATCGATCATGCTGTTGTTCTAATCGATCGAATCATGGCGGCGCAATTATTTTGATAAGGACAAAGGCTGAGATATTTATGGGGAAAAGGACAAAAGTGGTTATGAGAATAAGATCAAAAGGTTCGATCGATCGGAGAAAAGGTTAGATCGATCGAATAAGAAATTTTCCTGAGGATAAGGACAAGGGCTCGATCCATCAAGGCAGGGATGGAACGATTACAGTGCGATCGATTATAGCATAGTTCGATCGATCGAACAGGGAAATTTCAACACTTTGCTTCCACTTTGGCCTTTCTTTCCACTAGACTTTGAATTACTTTTTCCAATGCTTTAATTCTGCTGATTTGACTTATTTTGAGGATAAACACCTAAAATGGAGAAAAATATGAAATTAGACTAAAGCGGGAAAATAAGATAGAATAAGGTTCTAGAATACTCAAGATTAAGGGTTTAAATGCACATTTTTCAGCGTTTATCATGTCTATACCTATGCTTTTATGCTTGGTACCTAGTGTTATTTTGATAGATTATTAGGTACAAGTTTGGGGGAGGATACTTGGCATCACCTATGGGATTGGATGTGTAGCATGCATATTTTCACACTTGGTAGTGCTGTTTCTTTATACTCTTTTCTTATACTTCATTTTATACTTGTTTTCATACATTATGGACAATGTATTGATTAAGTTTGGGGGTGTTTAGGGTGCGACCATTTATAGGCATGATGTAGTATAGTTCATTGCCATCTTGGATATAATATATATATGTGTGTGTGTGATACCCCTCAGATCTGAGACACGGGTTGATCAGGCCCAAGCCCAAACTCGAGGAAAATATCAAACAATTAAATTATTTTAAAACGAACACAGAATAAAAAGATTTAAATAAGAAAGTTGAAAAAGTTATGAAATATAAAATCCTCTAATCAATACTGAATAATAAAACTACAAATCCAAAACCGTCAAGAGTTCAACTTGGGAATCCATCTAGTGGACCCCTGAATAAAAATGTCAACTTAACTAAAAATAAAACTAAACTAGATCATAAATAAGAAACTGTCCTCCTACCATCAAGCTCTAAGGCTGGAACCATCCTGTAGCTGAAAAGAATAAAAGAGTGGGTCAGGCCCACGAACAAGTTCTAATCTAACTGTGATCTATACAGTGACCCAATACGCAGATACACCCTAGATACCTCGCAATAGCTATCTAGTCCATAAGTATATAAATATCCAAACTAAGGGACATTTATTGGACTACCATAGGGGTCTCAACCTGAATAGAAGGTAACATGCGAAAACGCACCCAAATGTGGGCATGAGTACCTAGACCTAACAGGGTACACCTTAACCTATCATAGCCAGCTACGCATCCACTGCATATACGCACCCTAACCAATGAGCCTGAGATTCAAGCTCATCTCGTGGTACCATAACCATATATCTAAAGTCCGTCCAAATCCAGAGTATGTCACTCAATTATTCATCGAGCTGACATACTAAACACAGTCCAGTTAGTCACTCAACTTATTCAGTTGACATGACTTAACTACACCCAACTAATCCAGGAAGTCATTCAACTTAGTCAGTTGATCTAACTTAAACACAATTTAGGATTCAATATTTTACAATCTATTCATTTTATCTGATAGGTCAAGTCTTAGCGTTTTGAGCTAAACCATCCCTAGTATGCCTCCGTCCCACACTGGTGCATACAATCCTCCATATCTATGTAAATTACAACACATAAATAATAGCTTAGTAATTTACAGTCCAAAACCAATATCCCAATAATTGCAGAAGAACGTCTAATGTTACGGCAATTAAAATCTGAGCGACAATCCGTGTAATTGCAGAAAGAGATTTAATATTTGAACAATTAGCAACCAGAGCATGCATGATCAAAACCAATAAATAGATGACCCTATCATGCATTTAAAACAAGATTTAAATTCATTCTGTCATCCGATAAATTGTTAAAATTATATTAAACAGTCATGTTCTTTCCATCCGTTAATAGTATGCTAAATTTTATACTTTTATGTTGTTCCATCCTTTAGTGTGGGGGCATAAACCACGCAATCAGAGGTTTTAATAACTCTTAAAATTTAACTTAAGAACCCCAGTACACTCACAACACAGTTCAGGAAGCATTAAAACCATCTAAACAACGCCCAGAAAGTTCAGAAAACATTAGCCTGCTGTTAAACTAGTAGAGCAGGCTCCAAAAACAAAAGAGCAGGCTCCAAAACTTCTTGGAGCCACCTCTAGATGGGTAGAGCCGGCTCTACACCTCCTAGACCCGGCTCTCCACTTGGGGGGAGCCAGCTCCCTCCTCCATGGAGCCGGCTCTCTCCCTCTCTGAGAGCCGTCTGCCCGTCTGCAACTTTTGCGGCCTTCTGCTTCGTCTCCGGCCATTTCCAACCTGTTTGTTTGTGTTTAAAAACTGAACCTAGAAGTCCTAAGTATGTCCAGTAGCATCCAAGTTCATTATTCAGACCAATTTGCATTACTAAACTCCTTTAACACTTACCGATTAAAACATGCTTAATAAACCAAATACTGTAACATAACTTGCAAAAACCATCACATAACTAATTCAAAGCATACATATGATTAATTTGACATATAAAAAGTATGCACGATTCAGTTATTGATCCATTAAAACCCTAGAGCATATATAGGTGCACAGAACACAGGCCAACGGAAAAGAGGAAGAAAAGAACTTGCCTGTGATTTCAGTTATGAAATCCCGGTGTCGTGTCCACATTTCCGGCAACACTAAAATATTGTCTGGCCTCCTATTACCTTTGTTCTTCCCTTCTCCTAGGTCCGACCTTTAAGCCGCAGTCGAAACCCCCACCGAACGTGCTCTGTTCTCTCAAAACCTCACTCTGTTTCTCTCTGTAGCTTTGATACGTGAATAGGGTTTTTTCAACCCTTGCTACAGACTATAACCATGTATATATAGGCACAACTATAACCTAATTCTAATGGTAATCCAAGACAGAAACCCTAATCTAAGTTAAACCCTAGTCGGCCCATAGGATAAAACCCTCGTTATAACCTCTGTCTGCTTCCACCTACGGGACTCATTTAACTTATTTTAACTTATTTTACATTACAGTTAATAATTCCTAAATTAATCCAATTAAACAATTCAATTGCCTGAAAACCAAAAATCAATTAAAAACAATTAAACCAAATAAATGCAATTTAAACACATAATTAAACAATTAAATCAAATATCCTACTAAAACAATTAACAATTGAGCCACTAGCCACACAAAAATACAATAAAACAATAATTAAAGTATCAAAACTATCCTTTTAAAATTAGGGGTATTACAATATATATATATATATATATATATATATATATATATATATATATATATTCTAAAAATAAAAAAATATAGGCGAATGATTTCTTTTTGTTGGAACTTGTTGGGGGGAGGGAATTTACATGATTAATACAGTTTGTATGTATGCATATGATATCAAAGAATGGTTGAAAATTGTTAGTATGCATGTTTAAATGAAATAGGTCCATTGCATGACTTAGATATAGCATTTTCGAGTTTTTATCTCTTAGTTAAATTCACACTACACTTAAGCACATTGGATTTTAAAAAATAATTATATATATATATATATGCATCTTCTTCTTTGTTGTATCATAGAAATTTTGGATGGAAGAAGTTTCTTTGGCATTGAATTGAATAAAAAAAGAAAAAATAAATAAATAATATTTGTACATTCTCTTACTTTGTCAACCGAGTAACCGAACCTTATGCCTCATCAAGCATTGAGTGTTCATGTAAAAAGGAAGACGAGTGGAGAGTATATCATGTGTTGGCTTGTTTGAGTTCGTAGTCTGGCTATCCCAAGTTATTACGCCCTTTTGAGTGTTTTTGCACTTAGCACCCTAAGACTATTTGGTTTGGGAGTCATTGGTTTAACGCTCGCTACATAAGATAGTTAGAAAGCTTAAGGGACTTTGATATTGCACGGCCATCCCGAAATAAAAATTATAATTAAAAAAAAAAAGAATAATTCAAGTAAAATTCATGCCTTGGAGATTGTATTTCAAAAGATGAGTTAAGGATTTGAAAGCTATGATATGTGCTATGAAGGGGCTAGAATGCATTTTTTTTTAAATAAAATAAAATATTCCGGTTCACCTTTAAAGGAAGCTTGAGATGAATGCTATTATAGATGAGATGTTGAAAGTTGTGTATGTGGATTATATTATCAATGCATGAATGCTGAAAGTCAGAAATTCTTTTGAGATATCATTGTTTCACATACTTGCTGTAGTTTTCATGCTAAAATTCTCCCCAATGTCATATGTTCCAACCTTAAGAATAAGCTTTCTGGCTAATGTTTATGGGTAGCCATTCTATTAAACCCTCACGAGACTTTACTCATCCTCCAGGGATGTCTAAGAGTTTAAAAGGCGTATAACATATGCTAAATACAATCGTCACTCTCATGAAATAGGGGATATCTTATTTCTGTTTTTACTAAAGGACTAGAAAAATGTAAGTTTGGGGGTGTGATAAGCGCCAAATATTTCTTATTCAAGTGCCCTTAATTGTATGTTTTAGTCTATTTAGTATATCAATAAAGTGTATTTTACAGGCTTTTGTCTATTTTCAGGACTTATCTCTAAAATGGAATAAAAGCAAGTTTTTACAGGATTTTTATGAACATGGTTCATGGCGAGCTGAAGAGTTAACTAAAGTGATCCTAAGTCTTTGAGCAAGCTCAGCCTGAAGAAGGAAACCGACCTGAGAAGCATGGAAAGGAAGACAAAAGGCATTACAGAAAAATAAGGATGGCGTTCGGACACTACTATCAAGAGCAATCTTGGCATCCGGACGCCCTGTGTAAATAGCTGGCATCCGGACACCACTACCAAGAGTAATCTTGGCGTCTGGACTCCCTGTATAAATAGCTGGCATCCGGACGCAGCTACTAAGCACAATATTGGCGTCCGGACGCCCACCTACGAATAAATGTGTTGATTTGAATTTTCAGTTATTTTTCTCTCTTCTCCAACTTCAATGCACGATTTTTTAGGGGGATTTTGACTGATTCTGGTAGGGAAAGCTATATACATCTCTCTATATTGTATTTTCATATCATCTATCATATCATATTCAAATTTTGTTACAATTCTGGAGAAAGAAAGTAAGGGTTAGCTAGGGTTTTTGAGTGTTCTTGAGGGGCTGCTATGAAGTTGAAGATGGAGGCTTCCTCTTCAACCATTGGAGTTTCCACCACCACTAGGATGAGCTAAATCACTTCCTAGGGGATTGAGGTAGCCTTGACCAAATTAATCGTGTAATTCTTATAGTTTAATGTGGGGAAATAGCGTTATATGTATTGTATTTTATGAATAAGACGAAGATTTATATTACAATTTGTGTTTTTACATTGAATTGGATGGTGACAAGTGGAGGGCTTAGATTTGTGTGTGTGTGTGTGTGTGTGTGTGCGCGTGTGTGTGGTAGTGCTTGGGTTGTTTTATGATTTATATCATATATTGTTTCACATTTTTCCACTAAACTTCATCTTCTTCGTCCATTCTCTCTCTAAACCACCATTGTTGCAAAACTTAAAGCTTAGTTTCCTCCACCTTCCTCTCACCTTTTGGCTTCAGCATTAAAGGACGAAAGCTTGCTTGCACCTTAGCCTACAAGGCTATTCTCTTGGATTTCTCGTTGCTCATCTTTCCTTTGGTTTTTAGAAAGGCTTTCTCTAGCGAGATAGGGGGTGTAGTATGATTGTAACCTATGAGCTTTCATTGTGTTTTAGGGTGAGTTAAATGCATGTTGTGTGAGTTGTTGGAAGATTCATGAGATTTATCTTTCTTGACTTAAGGCTTTTATGTTGTTCAAAGCATGTATATCTATATATATTATGAAATTGTTATTCAATTGGTAGAAAGATATGTTGATGTATACTTCATGACTTAGGTTATTATATTGTTCTAATGCATGATTATATGTCTTCAAGGCTTATTGTTTAACTAGAAAGATGATGGTTTAATGTTGGCTTCCTTGATGTATAATTGTTACTAAATTGTTGTTGTTCTTGTAATTTCAACTTACTAGAGATTATCATAATTCTTGTGTGGTTGTGTAGCTATGATATTAGATACTTTAACATGTTAGCATGAATTAGTCTTTTAAGTTGAATTCTCAATGTTTACATATTCAATTACATATCTTACTTGATATCAACCCATATTAGCATTGAGGACTTAGGACATGATATGCTTGATACTTGTATCTTGTGTGTGCATGGAAGGTGAAACTTGTGCATTGACTATGTGGCTATGTTGTGAAATTGGTTATTGATTTTGGGAAACACTTGGGACATTGTTACGTTAACATGGCTAGGGTTTGGCTGTATTCAAGGTTGTTAAAATCGGAATTCTATGCAAAATCGTTTTGGGTTCCGTAGAATCAGAATCGTAGAATCGGATCGTGAATCGTAAAATTCTACCAAATTGTGAAAAAACAATTAAAACTAACTTCTTAAACAATAAGATCTGTAAAATATAACCAAAATAAGGCCAAAACACATAATATTACATATCTATGAGTTCACAAATCTCAAATCCTAACAATATTCTAAAGTCCGAATATAAATAAAAGAGAATGTAGCTCAAAATAACATAGATTTCTAACTCATCCATCTCCAAAGTTAGAAACTAAAATTACATATCCATAAAGTCATCATTGAACTCTTTGAAGTCCCAACCTCAACCCCATGTTCCCATCCCGGTTTTAATCTTTGTCCCAGAGCATTTTTTCTTATACTTTTACCAGAACTTCTAGCTGACGACATCTATCACAATATTCAAGTTATTCAACCAATAAAAAGTTTTGCATTCATATAATTTAAATATTTGTGATATACTGTTATACATATAAAATCGATGGCAGCACACCAAATGCCCATTCAAAGGCCTAAAAAGTTTGAAGAACAAGGAGAAAGATCGGAGCTATTATATAGGAATGTAATGACCTGTATAATTAAAGATGATTATATATATGCTGTGATTAAGGACTCAAGTTCTGGAAGCTTTTATTGTTATAATGAACTGACATATACCCTCATTTAAATTTCAAGATGCGGTTGAGGATACTGAAAAATTAACTGTGAGCTTGAACACAATTACAAAATCATGTTATGATCTTTACTGGTGCATTCAATAGTTTAAATTGTTTTTTTCCCAGCTATAAATTTTCACAACCTATCTCAACTTGAGAGTTGAGAGTTGAGAGTTGAGAGAGAGAAAAAAAAAAATTAACTGACAGAAAAGAATTTTGAAATCAAGAGATAGCTATATATGCATATACAAGTGATGAATCAAGTGATGATTCTTAAGAAAAAGGGTTTTCTGTAATAAAAAAATTAGGGTTTCTCAACTTTCTCTAATAATAAATTGGATCAAGTGATGGATTATGACATCACTTGATTAAGCAAGAAAAAGAGTAGAACATACCTGTAATGACCCGGTCTTTTTCCTTCCTTTATTTTCTCAGATTTTTACAGATATTTTTTTTCCGTTGATCTTTTCCCTTCTGAGTTCAGTTCCTCGTCACTTAGTGTCATCTCGAGTGCTCTGGAGTGAGTTCTGAGACTCTTTTCTTTGGATTGACAACTTCTTTTGAGGACTGAGTCAATTCCACATTTTTCGTTTTTCGATACTATTCACTATTTTGTCTTTTTCCCTATTTCGTCATTTTCCCTATTTTGTTATTTCCCCATTTGTCACTTTGTTGGCATAACCTCACTTCTTGTGTTCGAAGTTGGTTTTTGACTTCACATATCTTCATTCTAAGTGGTTTCCACGAAATACGTATCTTTACTTTTGTAAGAAAGTACTCTGGTTGTTCCCAGTGTCCATAGAGGCATGGATGCATAGTTCTTTGGAATTATTTTCTTTCCTTGGGGTGTTTCTCGTAAATATCGTTTGAAGATATTTTATTTCAGGGGTTTTTAAGAAAATATTGTTGGAAGATATTTTCATTCTGGGCATTAGTGTAGTTTTCGCTTTTTAGAGGGGCCATTGTGCGATTAATGAAAGTTATTGTTAAATGCCTTATTTTGAGCCTGGATCCTCGTACAGGATTCATTTTCACTTTTCGTCGAGTTGTGTACTCATGGAAATTCCTTCTGGTTGTTTTTCTCTAGTTTCAGAGTTTCTGAACCTAGTTTGCGCCGAACTTGTTTGGTGCATATCTTTCTGCTTGGGACTCGGTTTTTGACGCCGTTTCTTCCGTTGGTCATGTTTTCTTATTTTGAATCTTTTTCATTCATGGAGTTTTGCCATTCAAGAGCGTCTGCTCAAATTCCACTTTTCCAGACCCAGCGGGGCCCTTTCGGGGCACTTTTTGAGATTTTCTATAAATAGGGGACTTAAAGAAGAAAAATCAGATTTTTCTCTTCTTCTTCCTCTCTTGGCCGGCAGCCATGGATGCCCATGGAGCTGCCACTTTCTCTCTCCTCCTTTGATTCACTTTTCCTAAGTGAAAAATCTTCGGCCTTAACAATTATTGTTCCCCTCGTCATGCTCTATCTTTCACCCTTATTAGAATCCGTTTTTGGCCATTTCTTGAGTTCGGGTTTGAAGTCAAGTTGTGATTTTGATGGGGCTTCTTGGGGTTTCATGTAGATCATGTTGTCCCCGACAAAACGTAAAATTTTCGTCAGATTCAGATCGTCAGATTCGGAACGGTTTCGTTTTGGTGGGGATTTGAGATTTCATCTCAAATGGAGGTAGGAGGTGTTATAATTTCATATTTTGGTTGTCTTGCATGTTTTTTATGCTTATACAACTTGTATGCATGTTTTTGTTCATAATTTAGAATTTAATTTAATTATTTTCTATGGTTAAGATTTAATTCTCATAATGATGTATAACTTAGAATTAAATTGTGGCATGCTAGAAAATTATGCATTGATATGGTTGTTAACATATATTAAATTTGGATTATTTGGAAAAGAATTGAAACTTTTATTTAATATTTTTCTTTTGTGAAAGATTAATTATCATGGTCGTACCTTGCATGAAATTAAGTTGTGATATGCTTTTAAATTAAGTTTTGGCATTTTCTTTAACATACTTTAATTTGAGAGCATTTGAATGAGTATGAAAATCTAGAGATTTTGATTAAAAGCATTAATTCAAATCTATTTCAAAGGCTCCATTGGCTTACTTGTGTTTTAACTTGATATTTGTGATGAGTAGGACTTGTGTTTGGAAAAATAGAGATTTAATTATTATGATGTAATTAAATTCTATCGCATTGCTCCATGGATTTCAACTATGTTGTAGAAGTTGTTTCTATATTTAAATCATGGATTTGGACTTGTTGTGTAGTCACTTGGTTATGTATTAAACATTGAGAACATTGTTGTAAAATTTATATTCATGAGAACATGTTTTCTTTATGGAATATGTTATTGCCTTGTGTAATGATTTGCACACTTTGTAATTGACATTATGTATGTCATTTTAGAATTGAAACTCTAAGGCATGGATTTATGTGGTTTCAACTTACTTGCGCATGGAAGGTGTTTTCATGCATTATATAAATTATGTATAAGTTGTGAACTTATTCGGGTTATTTTGAAGTCTTGGGACATTGTTGTTACAAGTGACATGGCTAGAGTTTGGCTCTAGTGCGGGAGGTATGAGTTCTCCCCAATTGAGATAGTGCACACTTAGGGTGGTCTTCCCTACGGGTTAATGCCCGGAATAATCGTTGAGGTCTTGGCAGAATTCCGAGCTTAGATGTCCAAGTCTTCCACTATTTGATTTCGCATTCAAATTCAAGTCATGTTTAATTGTGACTTGTGGTTTTGGCTATTGGCGATTTGATGTTGATAAGTACATCCATATTAAATTGCTATATTTAGTTGTTTGCACACTTTTAGATTTCGAGTTGATAACTTAGAGAATCTATGTCTTGAGGTGTGGTATTAGAAATTCTAATTATACTAAATTGTTATATTTAGTTGTTATTGCATTTTAGAATTTAAGATGGTAACCTTGAGAATTTATAACTTGTTGCTTTGTATAGCATGCTCCTATGTTGTTAAAATGGCATAAAAGATGTGATTTATGCTAGAAATGATTTAAGGTAGCTTAGGATGCTTCCTGAGTCTCACCTTTGACATAGACGTTAGGTTGCATGACCCTTTTGAATTGTTTCATATTGTTATAAAAATTTATAAAGAAATCGAGTCGATGCATGCTCATTCTCTACGAGTAAACTTGTTTACTCACCTCGAAGTTACTGGGGGATTTGTTCAGGTACAGGACTCAAGATTGGAGATTTGCATGTGCCTTCGGTGATTTGGAGATTTGAAGTTTCTTTTAAAGTATTCTTGTTTACATGTAAGTGTTATCATGTTTAAGTTTTACTCTTGTTGTTGTAATATTTAGTTGGGCTCAATATGCCATTTTTGCTTTATGACATGTAAAGTGTAATTAAATACACTAATTGAGACCTATTTGATGTGTATATTATGGCCAACGGCTTCCAACTTTTAAATCTAAGTGTATATATTTAAATTCCAAGTTTTACCTTTGAAATATAATTTTTCTAACTTGAAGGTTTGACATGTCAAATTTTGTAAATGTTATGTAATGAGGCCATGGGCCATTGTAACACATCTCAATATGTAAATTTCACTTGTTGGCATGCTTATATAGCTTAAAATCTTGTGTTTTGGAGTTTGAGGCATGGGTGAAGTCTCAACAATTCTTGCTCATAACAGGAGTTTCAACACCATTTCGAGGAGTTTCGGTCGACTGAAACTCCAGTTCGGTCAACCAATGGCCTATTTCGGCCTACCGAACCATGCAACCCTCAAAAACCTGCCTTTAGAAATGTTTCTATGAGTTTTGGTCGACCGAAACTCACCCTACCTCTATTTCGGTCAACCAAAATAACCCTCATTTGCACAGCTCTTTAGTTCAATTTCAGCATTGTTGTTCCGACTTCAAACGGCCATAACTTCTTCATTTCTAACCCAAATGGGGTGATTCTTGAGTCTAAATTCATGCAATTTGAGTCAGCTTTCCAATGGTATCAATTCCATTCTTAGATTCAAATCATAATGAGAGTTATTCATGTTTTAGTGAGAGGGTATCCGTTTTTGCTTAAACCGGGAAGGGGCATTTTTGTGGGATTCTTGTCCAATGTTCTTAGAACCTCTTGGAACATTGTGAAATGATTAAATTAGGTTGTATTCACCTTGTTTGACTTGTTTAGAGTCAAGTTTCTCTCTTAATTATGAATTGACCTTTTTGCCCTTTTGATAACGAATTTTGTCCTTTTTGACCTTTGTTTCTGCTTTTGCTCTCTTTAAGTCTCATGATCTCATGAAAGGTCACATTGGTGTCTTAGAGATGGTTTATATCTCTAAATACTTTGGTTTATCTTTTGCTTCCGCATTTCGGATCCGTTACCGGATCAATTTTCAGTTCATCACTGACGCACCGGGTTGAAAAACTTGTGCCGTCACAATACCTGGACAAAGCTGTATGGATCCGATCTACTCTCTTTAAGCCAATACAGTGCCGCCTCCTCTCAGTCCTCAGTGACCTCTGTATTTCAGTGGTTCCGTTTCTGTATATAATAGACTAATAAGTGATAACAATTAGCTTTGTATTTTACTATTTTATAATTTATAGAATAAAATCATTAAATATATAAAGTTTCTATATTATACTTGGGCCAGGCCTGGCCAAACAACCAAATTAACCAATAAAATAAAGGCGCAAAGGACCAACACTATAAAGGCCCGCCTAAACATCAAATTTTATAGAATCGTGTAGAATCGTACGATTCTACGATTCTACCACCGATTCTACCAATTAAGCGATTTTGCTAAGATTTGACTCGATTTTGAGTTCTGAGTCGTAGAATCGTGCGATTCTACGACTCAGATCGCGATTTTGATAACTATGACTGTAGTGCGGGAGGTATGAGGTCTCCCTAATTATAATGGCCACTTGGGTAGTTCCTTGCGGGTTAATAGCCCAGAATAGGTAATTTGTCTTGGTTGTGATGTTCATAACCTAATTTGATGTCCAAGATATTCCTATTATGTGATTTCGTATTTCGTTTTCAAGTTGACCATCTTATGTACTTATGGCTTGGGATTTTTGGTTTGGATGTTCCAACCTTGACAATCATTGTGTGATTTCATATTTCATTTTCAAGTTGACACTTTAATACAAATGTAGCTTAGAGAATTTGGTATTGAATGTTCCAATTTTGTTGAGCGCATTCTTGTAATATGGATTCTATTTACATTACTTCTTATGTTAGTTCTAGGATGATCCCTTAGTTTCACCCTTAAATTAGACGCATAAGAGGCATATTCCACATATGTATAACTTATGCTATTCTTGTGAGGCCAACAAAAACTTAGGTTATCCTCATAATGCACTTTCCTATAGAGAAACTTAAATTACTCACACTCGTTGATAAACATTTTTCAGGACAAAGGCGTGGGTGTAGCTCCATCTAGCTTGGATGTATCACTTTTGTTCTTGTTTGAGTTACCTTGTATATAGGAATGCTTCTAAGTATAACCATGTAGTGAGCATTGATGTAATTCTCTTTCAAGCAAATTGTATCTTTGAAAACATTTGATGTAATGTAATGAGGCCGAGGGCCATTTTATTTTAATGTTTACTTTTGCTACTTCAATGTACCCATGTATGTATTTATCTCATTCCATGATTCGTTTCATTTGGGATTGACTTTAGAGGCCTTAGAGATCAGTTTTGGGCAATGGAAAACAATGTACCAAAAATTGAGTTTTTTTTTCTTTTCTTTTTTTTTTTGAAATTTTTGTCACAGTTACTATTCATCGATTTTTTTTTTTTTTTTTTTTACAACCGAACAGACCACTCCGAGACTTTCTCGGTGTATTTGAGCACCGCATATATTCAATTTAGACACTGGGAAACCTTTCGGCAGCTTACTTTCAGTCCTTGGGCAGAATTCAAAGTTACTATTTATGCATTGGACATATTCTTCACCCGATCTTGCAACAGTCATAACTCCCTCAATCCAGATCCAAATTAGGTCATTCTTGAGTCTAATTTCAAGAATTTTGAGTTTGATTTCCAATGGTATCAATACAATTTTCAGATTCCATTCCTACTGAGAGATATTATCATTTAAGTGGGACAATGTCGGGAAATCACTTGACCGGAAGGGGGTATTTTTGGAAAATCATGACTAAAGGTCTTAGAACCTCTTGGGATGCTATAAATTGATTATATTGGATTGAGTACACTTCATTTGACTTGTTTTGAGTCAAATTTCTCCATCATTGGGTAAAATGACCATTTTACCCCTGGTTCCATATTTTGTCCATTTTGACCTTAGTTTCCGCATTCATCTTCTATTTGAGTCTCGTAACTTCTTATAAGGTCACTTTGTTGTATTAGAGGTAGTTTCTATCTCTAGAGACCTCTTTTCGTTTCTTACTTTCGCGTTTCGGACTCGATATTTGGTCAGTTTTCGGGCTACTCCCTACGCTCTAGGTATAGAAATTCGGGCCATCACAAGTATCTCTCGGTTTTGGGTTTGGGCTTGATTAACCTGTGTCTCGGAGTCGAAGGGTATCACATAAGACCAACGTCCCAAACATTTTCTTAACATATATCCCAAACTTTTCTCACCGGCCATGACACATATACTGTTGCGGTAGAGAGGATTTTGATCCCACAAACTAACCCAAACAAAACCTCACTTTCTTCCCTTAAAACATAATTAAATTAAATCACACTCCAATACTCATAACCATGAATGAATGGTAAGACATTGTAAATATTCCTTTATCGGCCACTCATGTACTCTACAAATCTTATGATTTTTTTTCCTCACAAACAAACATTAAAACCCAAAATAAGTTTACAATAAAACCCTCCACTCCAGCAAAAAATCTAAAGAGACCTCTGGAGGTATTTGTATTTGCTTTAAACCAAATGCGTTTACGTATTAACCAGCGATCAATTAAAATACAACATTAATTTACTATTTATGGGTTTCTTCCACTTATGTCCCTTTCTTCTTACTAATTATTTTTGTTTATGCTTTCATTTCTTATGGAAATCAGAGGATTTCCTTGCAAATAAAATATGAAAATTAGAAATTGTACCTCTTGTGCCTCTCTGCTCCGGTGTTCCAGTTTAAATTTGGACAAAAAATGACCTACTATACGAAGAAGTAAAGTCCTACTTCTATTTGAAAACACAGGTAAGGAGAAATAGAGTCATGCTTCTACTTGGAAAGAAATCAAAATCTGAATATTTTGGGACAGAAGAAATGCTGCTTCTATTTGGAAACAAATCGAAGCATGTGTTATTTTGGGAGAGAATAGAGGTTGCTTTTATTTGGGGAGAATAATGGGAGAGAATAAAGGCTGAATAGATATTTTGGGAGAGAAGAAAGATGGGCATGATTTGATTTGAAATGGGTTGCTCAAAATAAGAGAGGGAAGGAGAATACATATTTGTCAATAGTGTGTGTATATATATATATATATATACAGAAATTGTGTATAAAACTAATATAGATTGTCACCCTCTTTAGTTAATACTATTCATTTACTAAAATGGAGGAAACCAAACAATTCATTGTGTTTTGTTTCTTCAATTAAGCATTTAACCAAACAATTCATTTGCATAAAACACAACAACTATATCTTAAATTGTCATATTTATAAACAAAGCGTCTTTCTTACTTCACAACAAGAAAATATTATTCTACCGATAAAAAGAGATTCAAAAGTATATGTATAAACATATAAACTGTATATATATGTAGAGAGAAAAACAACGAGTAAAAAAAAAATGGATTCGTAAGAGACTCCTTTATTGTTTGTCATGCATGTTGCAATGAGCTTGATTTTCTTAGTGGATTTTCTGCACTCATGCTCCTTCTAAACACAAGATCCGGGGACTTCAAAAGCAGGATTCAATAGTTTCTTGAATTTTTTTTTTGGTATTTTAGAATTATATAGTTCTAAGAATATAAGAATATTTTGATATTTTAAAATAAATTCTTTGGTATTTATAAGTATTTTATTTAATGTATTTTATTTAATTCAATTAAATTGAAAAGTCATCTTTAAATTAGATTATTTTGATTTTTTTCCAAATGCATTGTTGTGAGTTGTGAACTTTTTTACTATATTTTTCAAAAAAAAAAAAAAAAAAAAAAAAAAAACTTTTTTACTACTGCGAGTGTTAAAAAAGGAAATAAAAAGAAAATTGTGGGCTAGGTCCGTCCTTGAAGTGAGGTGGGTGAGTCGCGGAGGGATGGCAAAGATGGCGGCGCTAGGGTGCGAACCGGTAATGGGTTCGCTAGCACCGTCGAAGAAGAGGGAGTACAGAGTAACCAACAGGCTTCAGGAGGGAAAGCGCCCTCTCTACGCCATCGTTTTCAACTACGTCGACTCTCGATACTTCAATGTCTTCGCCACCGTCAGTGGCAATCGGGTACTCTTCTCTCTCTTTCTTTATTTTGGTTGTATTGTTTTGCTGTCTGTCAAAATTGAAACCAAAAACTACCCACGAATTAGATTTCAAACTTTTCCTCTTGCCTTTTGTCATGTTTTCAATCATATATATGCTTCAACAATTGTGAAAAATTCTTGATTGGGAAAAATTCTTTTCTCTGTGAGTTCTATAATATATATATATATATATATATATATATATATATTGTAATTTGCTTTTTTTTGGGTTTGAGAGTGTCCAAACAAATGGTTGTGATTAGAGAAGCTTTGAGTAGGTCTGCATTACACCAAAAAAAAGAAAAAGAAAAAAGAAAAAAGAAAAAAGAAAAAGAAATAGGCGAAGAAAGGGCTTCTACTGAACAGCTCTAGTTCATTAGTTAGCATCATTTCTTATACACATATATGTTTCTGCTGGGAGTGTTTCTCTCTACCTAATTGGACCAAAGTGCTTTGACCATTGACTTCCATATGCTGGGCTTCTACTGAACAGCTCTAGTTCATTAGTTAGCATCATTTCTTATGCACATATATGTTTCTGCTGGGAGTGTTTCTCTCTACCTAATTGGACCAAAGTGCTTTGACCATTGACTTCCATATGCTGGGCCACTAAACCGGAAGAGCTGAGAACTCCAGAAACCTAGAAAGCTGAGACTTCCAGGTTCGACCTCTGTTACTCATCCTCGGAGCTCTCTTTCTGCTCCGTCTTCTTCTTCTACTCCTCCTTGTGGGGTGTTGAGAAGTGATGGTGGCGTGGAGGATGGTTGTGGTCAATAGAGTGATTTTTCTGGGTCTATTGTTCCACGGATTGATGGGTCAGCGAATAATATCTCAAAGGATGTGTCGGGAAGTGTAGGCAGTTCTGATGGGGTGATGGTTTGTGTGGGAAGAGATCTTCACTTCAAATTGACAGACGATTTAGCTGTGGCTCTGCTCAAAGAGCTTTGGCTTTTTGTAGCCTTGAAAGGTTTAAATTGTTTTCCGTCCGATTCAGAGGTGAGCGATATTCACAGTTTGATGAAAGTTGATCCGGTTGATTCTGGAACAGATTTGGATATGCAGATGGGTATGTACGTTAATGTCAAAGAGAGTGAGGGGGAGGAGAATGGAGATTGGGCTTCCTCTCATCAGGTTTGTTCTAATGATTTATATCCGTGGATGGAGACAGACCAAACTGTTGTGGGCATAGTGGAACCTTTGGTAGTTGTGCGACCCGATAGTTTAACGACGACTAATGATTTGGGTATGGAATGGGTGGTAGAGAATATTGGTGTGGTCAGTGAAGCGTTGGGTGTCTCTTCAGAGGGTAATGAAGATCAAACTTTGTCCATTCTTCATGCAATTGTGGCAGGGAAAGATGATACAAAGACTTTTTAGGGCACGAAAGAGGTTAAAAATAGAAGAGCTTTAACGTTTCGGAAAGGGGAACAGGAGGTGAAGAACCTCATTTCCTTTGTTAACTATGAGGGGAATGAGGGGGTGACAAGAGAAAGGGGAAGGACCAGAAATGGGAAATAGGGATGAGGGGAGATGATTGTTTTTGGTTCTTAATGAAGTTACGAAGTATTACGTGGAATGTTCGTGGTCTAAATGATTCGGACAAAGGAGGGTGGTCAAGGTGGCTGTAAGGAAGTGGAGCGCCCATGTTGTCTGCTTGCAAGAAACTAAGATGGCCTCTATTTCCGACGGGGTGGTTAGAAGCCTTTGGGGAGGAAGGTTCGTGGAATGGGAAGTGTTAAACGCCTTCGGCATTTCAGACGGAATTTTTCGGACGGAATTTTAGTTATGTGGGATCGAAGGTGACCGTCAAGGACAAACACTTGGAAAGGGATTTACTCTTTGTCTTGTGTGTTTAAGATGGAGAATGACAATTTCAGATGGGTCTTTTTTGGAGTCTATGGTCCAGTTATCGATATTGACAAACCTGCCTTTTGGGAAGAGCTATGCTATGTTAAGGGATTGTGGTCGTTGCCTTGGTGCTTAGGCGGGGACTTTAATTCTGTTAGGTCTCCGTTTGAGAGGTCCACAGGGGGTAGGTGGTCCTTGGAAATGACCCAGTTTTTAGAATTTATTGATAGTTACTTTCTAATTGATCTGCTAATGGAAGGGGCAGCCTTTACTTGGTCTAATGGCAGGGATCTGGTTACTTTTTTAAGACTGGATAGATTCTTGATTTTTGGGGAGTGGGAAGAGAAATTCTCAGATGTTACTCAGGCAGCTCTCGTTAGGATGACATCTGACCATGTGCCCTTAGTTCTCGATTGCGGAGGTTTGAGATCTCAGCGCACACCTTTCCATTTTGAAAATATGTGGCTGAGATTAGAGGATTTCCAAGGGAAAGTCTAGTCTTGGTGGGGGGAGGTGACATATACAGGTTCTGCTAGCTTTGTTTTAGCTAGGAAATTTCAGATTCTTAAAACTGAGATTAAGAGGTGGAATAAAGAGGTGTTTGGGAATCTTGAAAGGAAGAAGAATAGAGTTTTAGTTGATATTGCTGAGCTCGATCGTCTTGATGAGTTGGGACAGGATGTAGAGTCTCTGTGCTCTAGGAGAGCCTCTTGTTAGGCGATTTTTGCTGAGATCGCTGCTATGGAGGAGATTTTGTGGCGTCAGAAATCTCGGGCATTGTGGCTAAAAGAAGGGGACTGTAATACAAAATTCTTTTACAGGCTTGCTAACGGTCACAGAATGTGTAATCACATCGGCCGTATCCCAGTGAATGGTTCAGAGCTGTGGAGAGAGGATGAGGTGCGTGGGGGAATTGCTTCTTTTTATCAACAGCTTTACACTGAGATATTGGGATGGAGACCTAAGCTTGATGGTCTTCAATTTAATACCATTTCTGCGCTGGATAGTGACAGGCTTGAGGTTCCCTTCACTGAAGAGGAAGTGCTTAAGGCGTTATCGAGTTGCAATGGTGATAAAGCTCCGGAACCAGATGGATTAACTATGCGGTTTCTTAAGGAGAGCTGTGAGGTGGTGCGTAGTGAGGTGGTGGGCACTTTTCAGGAATTTCATTCTCATGGCATATTTGAGAAGTCACTAGATGCGTCTTTTATTGCCCTTCTAAGAAGCACGGACACGGATACGACACGACATGGACACGGCGACACGGCAAATCCAAAAAAATTAGGACACTGATGCTGTCCATCCGTTCAAAGATTTCCCAGAAGCTTCGAGAAGTCATCGTCGTCCTAAGGGGCATCTGCAGGGACATCGTATGAAGAAGAAAGTGCTTCTGCCCCCTCTTCGCAGAAGATGTCTCGAAAGGAAAAACAGAAGTGGATTCCGGTTTCGCAGATTGGCACTGGATTGGGTAAGTCTTTTGTATCGCCTGATCCTTCTCCTACTCTACCTTCTTCTTCCTCTTTTCACCTTTGTGGGGTTTCTCGACGAAACTTGGTACCGAAAATAGGAGTGGTGTCTTCTGTTTCAAAGTGCTTGTCTTCGATTTTTGAAAGGGAGCCGGTGCCAGTTTTTGAGAAAAGATCTGGTGAAGACGGCAGTGTTGTAATGGGTCCCTCTCGGTTGTGTGATGTTAGCAGTGACGGAATTACTGTGTGTGGGCCGGGATGTGAAGATAAGAATTGACGATGTTTCAGCTGTTGTGCTATTAAACGATTTGAGGGCTCATCTTGTGTCAAAGGGTTCTCTTTTTGAGCAGAATGATCTTTTGGCTGATGAGGTGTTTGGGACCCCACTTTCTAGTTGCTCTCCATCTTTGTCATCTGTTGAGATTGGGGAGGATGGATCGTGTTCCTCTGTTCATGGGGATTTGGGCATGGTTTTGTGGAACGGATGCGAGTCTGATGTTGATTTGCTTACACCTTTGGCTGTTGTTAGACCGGATGGGAATTCTGTGGAAGGGATGGGATTTGATGCAGGGTTGGCTGATTTGGAGAATGAATGGTTGAAGGAAAAAGGAGTTGAGATAGGTTCTCTTTTGGGTGTATCTTTTGAGGGTCGGATGGAGGAGGCGATAGATTTATTCCTTGATGTTCTTAATGCTCAGTTTGCGGGTAGAACGGATAGTAGGGGGAGTGTTCCAGTGGCAAGAGAGGAGGAAGGGAGTCCAAGTCCCTCGACTCTCGTTACTTATGAAAGGAGGAGGAGGGGGGCTAGGGGGAAGGTCAGTGGAAGGAGGGATGAGACGATCAACTCTACTGTTTCCTTATGAAGCTTCAAATTCTTTCATGGAATGTCCGGGGTCTCAACGACCCGGCTAGAAGGAAAGTGGTGAAATCGGTAATTTGAAAAACGGGCGGTCATCTAGTGTGCCTTTAAGAAACCAAGATTACCTCGATGTCAGATGTGATTGTCCGAAGTTTGTGGGTTGGGAGATTCGTGGAGTGGTTTGCCTTGGATGCGATTGGCTCTTCGGGTAGTATCCTGATCATGTGGGATGTCCGATGGATCTCTTTGTTGGACTCTCAGGCTCGGCTTTTCTCGGCATCCTGTGTTTTATCCATGGTGGAGGATGGCTTTCGTTAGGTTTTTTCTGGAGTCTATGGGCCTACGGAGGATAGTGATTGCCATTTGCTATTGGAGGAGCTGGGGGAGATTCGTAGTCAATGGTTGCTGCCATGGTGTATCGGGGGTGCGTTCCCCTTTTGAGAGGTCGACAGGGGCAGGTGGACGGCTAATATGATGGCCTTCTCAGAGTTTATTGATGATTTCGGTTTGCTTGATTTGCTTTTGGTGGGTGGGCCTTTCACTTGGTCCAGTGGACGTTTTCCTCCGTCTCTTTCACGTCTTGATAGTTTCTTGGTGTCGAGTGATTGGGAGGAGAAATTTTCTGATGTTGTTCAGGCCCTTTTGGCTCGTCCTTTGTCTGACCATGTTCCGTTGTTTTTAGATTGTGGTGGGATGCGTAGCAGAAATTCTCCTTTTAGATTTGAGAATATGTGGCTCCGAGTTGAAGGTTTTTTGGAGAGAGTCCGATCCTGGTGGGCGGGATATGGAGTGGCTGGCACTCCTAGTCATTCTTTGGCAAGCAAGTTGCATTTTTTGAAGAATGATCTCAAAGTTTGGAACAAAGAGGTTTTTGGTAATTTGGCCTGGAGGAAGAATCGGGTTCTATCTGAGATTGCTTATATTGATAAGATGGAGAGCCTGGGTCTATTGACAGTTCCTTTGAAGCTTAGGAGGGTGGAGTGTCAAACAGAGTTTGCTGAGATTGCTGTTATGGAGGAGATCTCATGGAGACAGAAATCTAGAGCCTTGTGGCTTAAGGAAGGTGATAATAACACTAAATTCTTTCATAGACTTGCCAACGCTCACAGAAGGAGCAACCACATTGGGAGGATTCGGGTGGATGGGGTGTTGATTAGTAAAGAGGAGGAGATTTGTAAGAGTTTTTCTGAGTACTTCTCGAAGTTGTTCATTGAATCAGCAGTTTGGCGTCCTTCGCTTGATGGGATTCATTTTGATTCTATTTCGGGTGAGGAGTGCTCTGTTTTGGAAGGGCCTTTTTCAGAGGAGGAAGTTCTCGCTGCTTTGAAGAGTTGTAATGGGGATAAAGCCCCTGGTCCTGATGGTTTTACTATGCGGTTCATTTTGGAATGTTGGGAGGTGGTTCGTGAAGAGGTGATGGGCTCTTTTCATGCTTTCCATGTGCAGGGCTCTTTTGAGAAAAGTTTGAATGCAACTTTTATTGCTCTTATTCCAAAGAAGGGAGAGGCAATGGATGTTAAAGATTTTCGCCCTATTAGTTTGGTGGGATGTTTTTACAAGTTGATTGCGAAAGTCTTGGCCTTTAGGTTGAAAAAGGTGATGGATGGCGTCGTTTCTGACTCTCAGAATGCCTTTGTGGGTGGTCGTCAAATTTTGGATTCAGTCCTTATTGCTAGTGAATGTGTTGATTCTCGGTTGAGCAGCGGTGTTCCGGGTGTTCTATGTAAGCTGGATATTGAAAAGGTGTACGACCATGTGAGCTGGAGTTTCCTTCTCTACCTGTTGAAGAGAATGGGTTTTGGTGAGCGGTAGAGGAGATGGATTCTTTTTTGCATCTCTAGCGCTTGGTTCTCTGTCCTTGTGAACGGAGCTCTGACGGGTTTTTTCTCTAGCTCGAGGGGCTTGAGGCAAGGGGATCCGCTTTCCCCTTTCTTGTTCCTTTTTGTGATGGAGGCTTTTAGCAGATTACTGACGAGGGCTGTGGAGTTGGGTTTTTTGAGAGGTTTTCAAGTGGGCAGGGATGTTGCTAGTCAATTGGCGGTCTCCCATTTGATGTTTGCGGATGATACTATTGTGTTTTGTGATGCGGACGCGTCCCAGTTGAGGCACTTGAGATGCGTTTTGATTTGGTTTCAAGTGGTCTCTGGCCTTAAGGTTAATGTTGGAAAGAGTCTGTTTGTGCCTGTTGGGGATGTTCTTGATATTGAGATGCTTGCGTAGATCCTTGGATGTTGTACTGGCTTTTTTCCCATTTCTTACTTAAGATTGCCTTTGGGTGCTCCTTCGAGATGTGTGGGGAGCTAGGATCTGGTTGTCGATAGGTTCGAAAGGAGGTTGGCGGGTTGGAAAAAGCAGTACCTGTCCAAGAGGGGTTGGGTTACCTTGATTAAGAGCACCCTCTTTAGCCTTCCTGCTTACTTCATCTCTCTGTTTCAGATTCCTTCTTCAGTGGCCGAGAGAATTGAAAGATTGCAATGCAACTTCCTTTTGGGGGGGGGGGGGGGGGGGGGGGATCAAGTGTGCCGTCCAATTCGGTTTGGAGGCTTAGGGTTAAGGAGGTTGTTGCCTTTTAATAAGGCTCTCCTTGGTAAATGGCTATGGAGGTTTGGGATAGAGAGGCATTGGCTTTGGAGGAGAGTTATTGAGAGCAAATTTGGGGAAAGTAGCGGTGGGTGGTGCTCTCTGGCGAGGCGTGGCCCAAGGGGGGTGGGAGTTTGGAATTTCATTCGGAGGGGTTGGGATGATTTCTGCAAGCATGTTCGCTTTCGAATTAAAGATGGAAGGAGGATCAGTTTTTGGAAGGATATCTGGTGTGGGGAACGCCCTCTTGCTCTCGCTTTCCCACGGCTTTATAGGATTGCTTCTCATCGACAGGCCATGGTTGTTGACTGTTATCATCTTGATAACGGGAGACTGACTTGGGATGTTCAGTTCAGGAGGCATTTTCAGGATTGGGAGATCGAGGATGTTTCTCGCTTTCTGGAGCTTTTGTATAGCCAGGTGATCTCTTTTGGGGAGTCGGATTGTTGGTTCTGGGTTCCTAACTCGTAAGGCCGTTTTGAGGTTAGATCTTTTTTTAGATGCCTTTCGTTTCATCACGGAGAACCCTTCCCATGGAAGTCTATTTGGCGTTCCAAGGCTCCCCGCAAGGTCGCTTTTTTTGCTTGGACCTCAGTCCTAGGCAAGATTTTAACCCAGGACAATTTGAGGAGGAGGAATCAGGTGGTGGTTAATCGGTGTTATATGTGCTTAGGCAATGAGGAGTCAGTTGATTACCTCCTTTTACAATGTAGTATGGCCAGAGATTGATGGGATTTGATGCTTGGTTTATTCGGGGTTCAATGGGTTATGCCTTGTTCTTCTAGAGGGTTGATTGAAGCTTGGAGAGACGTATCCGTTGGGGCTTCCATTCAAGATGCTTGGAGGGCTACGCCACTTTGTATTTGGTGGTGTATTTGGCTCGAAAGAAATAGGAGATATTTTGATGGAAAAGAGAAGCCTGTTTCTATGCTTAAGTTCTTTGTTATTTGTACTCTTTTTTGCTGGGTTTCAGGGAGAGATTATAGATCTACGGAGGAAATTATTATTTTTTTTGGCCTCTTTGAAGGTCTAAGGCGCCCTTTAGCCTTTTGTTTTGTATCTTTGGTTTCCGTTCCCCTTTTTGAGCGTTTTTAATAAATTCTTACTTATAAAAAAAAAAATAATTGAAAAAAAAAAAAAAAACACTGATATGCTTAGGTTGGAATATATATATATCATTGATATGTTAGTATATATATATATATATCAGCATCTTTATGACACGGACACGGCGAATTGTGGCATCTTTAGGTTAGTATATATATATATCAGTATCTTTAGGGTAGTACAAAACAAAAAATAGAACATATCAGCATTAAAAATTAAAAAAATAAAATAAAAAATTAACATTTCAGCATTAAAATTAAAAAAAAAAAAAAAAATTCCAGAAGAGTGTGTCCGAGCTGTGTCCGAAAATAAAAAAAAAAAAAAATTCCAGACACGTTTTTTGGTGTGTCCGACACGTGTCGGGGGCGTGTCCGACGCATGTCCGTGTCGAACACGTGTCGGACACGGATTCTTCGCCCATTTTGGAGTGTCCGTGCTTCCTAGTTGCCCTTATTCCTAAGAAGGGCGGCATCTCTGATATTAAGGACTTTCGGCCAATTAGCTTAGTGGGATGCATTTATAAGCTTATTGCCAAGGTTCTTGTTCTTAGGACGAGTACTCTTTTGGATGGAATTATCTTAGTCACAGAATGCTTTTGTTGGTCGAAGGCAGATCTTGGATTCTGTTCTTATTGCAGGGGAATGTGTAGACTCCAGGTTGAAGAGTGGGGTCCCTGGCATTTTATGCAAACTCGACATTGAGAAAGCTTATGATCACGTTAATTGGAAGTTTCTTCTTTACTTGCTTCGGAGGATGGGGTTCGGAGATATATGGATAAAATGGATCGAAACTTGTATTTGGTCTGTTATGTTCTCTGTGCTAGTGAACGGATCTCTTGCTGGTTTCTTTGCGAGCTCTCGAGGTTTGAGACAAGGAGACCCTTTATCGTCTTTTTTATTCCTTATAGTTATGGAGGGATTAAGCAGGCTAATGAGGGGAGCAGATGATTTGAGTTATATCAGGGGTTTAGAGTCGGCAGAGATGCTGCTCATCAGATGGAGATCTTTCATTTGTTGTTTGCGGATGATACTTTGGTTTTTTGTGATACCAATGTCTCCCAACTCAGATATTTGAGGTTCATTCTTGTTTGTTTCCAAGCTGTTTCTGGGATTAAGATTAATGTTGGAAAGAGTGTGCTTGTCCCAGTGGGGGATGTTCCAAATATTTCCTCCTTAGCTGCAGTTCTTGGGTGTGGGGTGGGTGCTTTTCCTCTTCCTAATTTGGGATTGCCTTTAGGAGTTTCCTCTAGGGAGTTGGGACCCGGTGATTAATAGGTATGAGAAAAGGTTGGCAAGATGGAAAAAACAGAATCTTTCGAGAGAGAGAAAGGAGGGGGGGGGGGGGGGGGGGGGTCACTCTTATTAAGAGTACTCTCTCGTCCCTTCCCACTTACTTTTTATCTTTGTTTCAAATTCCATGCTCTGTCGCGGAAAGGATTGAAAAAATTCAAAGGGACTTTTTATTGGGTGGAAGGGGAGAGGAGTTCAAGTATCATCTTGTTAACTGGGAGCAAGTTTGCAAGCCTTTGAAGTCTGGCGGGTTAGGCATTCGAAAGTTGGTTCCTTTTAATAGAGCTTTATTGGGAAAGTGGTTATGGAGATTCGGCAGGGAACACATCGCCAGTGGAGAAGGGTTGTCTCGTGTCATTTTGGGGAGGAGGGCGGTGGCTGGTCCTCCCGTCCAGTCTCTGTTACGGGAGGCGTCTGCGTGTGGAAATTCATTCGGAAGGGTTAGGATGTTTTTTCCTCATACGTTAGATTCAAGGTTCATGATGGGAGGCGTGTACGATTTTGGGAGGAATTATGGTGTGGAGATTAGTTGTTGTCTCATTCCTTTCCTAGACTTTACAGTATTGTTGAAAATAAGCACGGTTGCGTAGTTGACTGTTATTGGCTTGATAGCAGTGGGGTTATGTGGGATGTACATTTTAGGCGTTCTTTTCAGGATTGGGAGATGGAAGAAGCATGCGTTTTTTCGGATCTATTGTATCAGCAGAAGGATGTTGGCAGAGGTAGTGACGACATTATGTGGGTCCCTTCCACCCATGGCAGTTAGCAGATATGGTGTCCTGTCCATGTTCTTTTGTCTTTCTAATTTTGTTGGTCACGATTTCCCATGGAAGACTATATGGCGCTCTAAGGCTCCACCTAGAATCGCATTCTTTGTTTGGACTGCCACCTGGGGTAAGATTTTGACGTTGGATAATTTGAGAAAGAGGGTTAACACTATTGTTAATTGGTGTTGTTTATGTAAAACAGATGGTGAGTCTGTGGATCACATTCTTTTGCACTGTCTTCTGGCATACAATTGTTGGAATCTCATTTTCAGCATTTTTGGCGTTCATTGGGTAATGCCTCAGTCCTCCATAGTGATTAATGCATGGAGAAGATGCCCAGTGAAAGGTCATGCTCGTGACTATTGGAGGATTGTTCCACATTGTGTTTGGTGGTGTATTTGGAGAAAGAGAAATAACAGAAATTTCGAAGGAAAGGAATCGTCTTTGGCAAATTTAACAATCCATATTCTTCGTTCTCTTTTCTGTTATGTGAGAGGAAGCGCTTGCTCCTCGACTGATGATTTAGTTGATCTTTTGGACTCTATTGGTCCTTAGGTTCAGCTTTTGTTTTGTGCATTAGGGACGCGTTCCCCTTTTGAATGCTTTTCTAATAAACTTTTACAAAAAAAAAAAAAAAAAAAAAAAAAAAAGAAGCCATTGTTAACAAGAAGGAAAAAAAAAAAAAATAGAGCCAAAAAAAAAGATGAAGAAGTGGATGAAGAGAGAGAAGAAGATGAGAAGGGAGAGAGAGTGTTAAAGAAGAAAAAGGAGAAAAAAATAGAGCCCAAAAAAGAAAAATACAGAGAGAAGAGAACTAGACGGATAGAGAGAAGTAAACAAAGATGAGAAGAGAGGAGTAGATGGGAAGAGAGATGAGAGAAGAAGAAGAAGAAGAAAAAACTGACATGGCTTCGTCGTTCGTCTCTGCCACTAGGGCTTCGTCATTGGTTTCACAGTCTCACTCTTTCTATGTTTGGTCTTGGACTTTCTTATTTGTTTATTCTTTTGAACAAAAGTTTCTTCTCTCATATGCTTAGACTTTCTTATTTGTTTATTAAGTTGCCAAAAGTACCCTTTTAGCTTAAGAGAGAATAATCATTAAAAAAAAAAAAAAAGAACAGCAAGGCGCACCTGAGAAATAGGACGAGGTGCAACCGAGGCGTGCGCTTAGTAAACATCAATGAGTGTAGGATGACAACAAGCGCTAGACCTACGCCTTGAGCCTAGGTGCGCCTAAGCGCACGCCTTTAACAACATTGATCACATCTTTGTTGTGTCCATGTCCTTTCTTTTTTGTTTTTTAAAATTTGTGTCACTGTCATGTCATACATGTGTCCCCCTTGTTCGTATTCTTATTTCCTAGGCAAACTATTTTTATAGAGTAAAGTGTTTGGTTTTAAAAAAGCAATAAGAATGTCAACAAAGATTGATAGGCAAGTGGCTTTTGATGTTTGGGTTGGAGAGGGACAAGCTTTGGAGGACAGTTTTTCAAAACAAATACGGCGAGGAATTTTTTTTTTTTTTCCTTTCTTTTTTTGGGGGGGGGGGGTCCAGAAAGGGTGGAGTGATTTCTCAAAGGATATTAGATTCAGGTTGAAAAATGGCATATTCATCCATATTTGGGCATACTATTGGAATGGGGGATGAGGAGATTGCGGGGTGAATCAGATCTCGATTGTAGACTGTTATTGGCTTGATAGCGGGATGGTAATATGGATGTGTAGTTTGTGAGACATTTTTAGGATTGAGAGTACGTATTTGGGTTACTAACGTTGCTTTACAGCCAAAAGATGGGAGAAGTGGACGAGTGGTTTTGGGGGCGATTCCAAACATGGTAGCAAGGTGTGATCTTATTTTAGGACGGGAGTTCAGGGCTCTTCCCTTTTGTGCAAGGTAGTTTGGCATACCGAAGTCCCTACTAGGGTGGCTTTCGAATGGGCGGCCACTTTAGTGAGGATTTTGACGATCAATAACACTTGAGGAAGAGGACCATATTATGGTGAGCTAGTGTTACATGTGTAAGAGGGATGAAAAGATGGTGGATCATCTTCTCAAACACTATGCGATGGCTTGAGATGAGTGGTACCGTGTTTCCTCGCTCTTTTTAGAGTCCATTTTGTGTTTCCTAGTTATATGGAACATGCTCGAGTCTTGGAGGGGATGTATAGTGGATTTTGTGGTCCTCCTTGGCAATTTACCCTGTATGTGGTGAGGATTGTGGTGGGAGAGGAATAGTAGGTCCTTTGATGGGGAAGGAAACTCCTATTTCAACATTAAAATTTGCTATTTTGAGTAATTTATTCTTTTAGGTGAAAGGGACAAATTGCAAATCATTAGTTGTAGGAGTTGACTTTGTTGATTGGTTGATTTTGTAGGTTTTTGTGGCTAGTGGCGCTTTGAATGGCTTTTGTTTATCTTTGGGTGCGCTCTTTAATGAAACTGTACTTGTATAAAAAAATTTAATAATAATAAAAATAAAGTAAGATCATGCATTTATGTAGATGTAGTTAGAATGTTACAATGGATGGTAAGAGTGAGTATAAAAGATAAAATTACTAATGGAAGTCTCCATCACGAATGGTTTTTATCAACAATAAAATTAGAGAAAGAAAAGACATATAAAGAAGACAATTTTTTTTTTTTTACAAATACCGAGTATATTAGAAAGTGTTCAAAAGGGGAATGCATCCTGGAAACTAGAGGTAAGAGAGAGTGGCCGGCCAAAACTAATATGGCATGCTGTTTTTGAAAGTGATTTTGGAAAGTTGAATATTTTTTTTTTTTTTTTTGATAAGTAAGATTTTATAAAAAATGCTCTAAAAAGGGGAGCGAAGCCCAACGGAACAAAAGAAACAAAAGGGCCAAAGGGCTCCTTAGACCTTCAGAGAGGCCAAAAAACACAATAATTTCCTCCATAGATCTATAATCTCTCCTTGAAACCTAACAAAAAAGAGTAGAAATAACAGAGAACTTAAGCATAGAAACAGGCTTCTTTTTCCTGTCAAAATATCTCATATTTCTCTCAAGCCAAATGCACCACCAGATACAAAGCGGCGTAGCCCTCCAAGCATCCTTAATGCCAGCCCCAACAGAGACACCTCTCCAAGCCTCAATCAACCCTCTAGAGGAAAAGGGCATGGCCCAGTGAACCCCAAATAAACGAAGCATCAGATCCCAACAATCTCTAGCCATGCTGTAATGTAAAAGGAGGTGATCAACAGTCTCCTCATTACACAAAACACATGTAACAGTGATTAACCACCACCTGATTCCTCCTCCTCAGATTATCTTGGGTTAAAATCTTACCTAGAACAGAGGTCCAAGCAAAAAAGGCGACCTTGCGGGGAGCCTTGGACCGCCAAATACACTTCCAAGGGAAGGGATCTCCATGACCAACCGAAAGGCATCTGAAAAAGGACCTAACCTCAAAACGGCTATGCGAGGTAGGAATCCAGAACCACCAATCCGATCCCCCAAAAGAAATCACCTGACTGTACAGCAGCTCCAGAAAACGAGAACATCCTCGATCTCCCAATCCTGAAAATGCCTCCTGAACTGAACATCCCAAGACAGTCTCCCCATTATCAAGATGATAACAGTCAATAACCATGGCCTGTCGATGAGAAGCAATCCTATAAAGCCGAGGAACGCGAGAGCAAGAGGGAGATCCCCACACCAGAGATACATCCAAAAACTGATCCTCCTTCCATCTTAATACGAAAACGGACATGCTTGCAGAACTCATCCCAACCCCTCCGAAATGAAATGCCAAAACTCCCACCCCCCTTGGACCACGCACACTCCAGGGAGCACCACCCACCACGACTTTCCCCAAATTTGCTAGCAATAACTTTCCTCCATAACCAATGCCTTTTGATCCCAAACCTCCAGAGCCATTTACTAAGAAGAGCCTTATTAAACGGCAACAACCTCCAAAACCCTAAGCCTCCAAACTGAATTGGACGGCACACTTGATCCCACCGAACCAAGTGAAAATTGAACTCATCTCCTTTCTCCCACCCCCCCCCCCCCCCCCCCCCCCCCCCAAAAGGAAGTTGCACTGCAATCTTTCAATTCTCTCAGCCACTGAAGAAGGAATCTGAAACAGAGACATGAAGTATGTAGGAAGGCTAGAAAGGGTGCTCTTAATCAGGGTAACCCGACCCCCCTTAGACAGGTACTACTTTTTCCAACCCGCCAACCTCCTCTCCACTCTGTTCACAACCGGATCCCAGCTCCCCACACATCTCGAGGGGGCACCCAAAGGCAAACCTAAATAAGAAATGGGAAAGGAGCCAGTGCAACAACCAAGGATGTGAGCAAACAACTCAATCTCCAGAACATCCCCAGCCGGAAGAAGAATACTCTTACCAACATTAACCTTAAGGCCAAAAACAACTTGAAACCAAATCAGAACGCATCTCAAATACCTCAGCTGGGACGCATCCGCATCACAAAACACGATAGTGTCATCTGCAAACATTAAATGAGAAACCTCCAATTGACAAGCACCATCCCTGCCCACCCGAAAGCCTCTCAAAAAACCCAGCTCCGCAGCCCTCTTTAGCAATCTACTAAGAGCCTCCATCACAAAAAGGAACAGGAAAGGGGAAAGCGGATCCCCTTGTCTCAAACCCCTTGAGCTAGAGAAGAAACCCGTCGGTGCTCCATTCACAAGGACAGAGAAACGAGCGCTAGAGATGCAAAAAAGAATCCATCTCCTCAACCGCCCACCGAATCCCATCGAAATAATGGAAAAAGATAATTCATGTGTCCAACCCTATTTATATGTGATTAAGTCAATGACGATGATAATGAAGATCATTCGTTCTTGGCACTATATATACAGTTATGTACTCCTATATATTCAGGATTGGTCCAGATTCAGTTCAGCAGATGTAGATCTCTCACCTGCTTTTCGCGGATGACACTTTGGTTTTCAGTGAGGCAGATGTGTGTGAACTAAGATATTTGAGATGTGTCCTGGTCTGCTTTCAGGCAATCTCAGGTTTGAAAGTCAACGTGGGCATGAGTGTGCTTGTTCTTATGGGGGAGGTTCAGGAGGATGGCTTCTTTTGCAGCGGTTTTAGGGTGTGGGACGAGCTCTTTCCCTATTTCTTACTTGGCCTTGTCGTTGGTTGATTCGTCAAGGAGGGTGGGAAGTTGGGACCCGGTGATATAGTGTTTCGAGAGAAGGTTGGCTGGGTGGAAAAAGTAATATCTTTGGAAGGGAGGGAAAGTTACTTTGGTGAAGAGTACTTTGTCCAGTTTTCCAACTTATTTCTTTCGCTTTTCCAACTTCCCTCCTCTATTGTTGGAAGACTTAAGATGCTTCAACGGAACTTCCTCTGGGCGGACGGGGGGAGGAGTTTAAATTTTATCTTGTTCAATGGGAGCAGGTCTGCAGGCCCTTTAAGTTGGGCGGTCTTGGGATTAGGAGATTGGCCCCCTTCAACAGAGCACTCTTAGGCAAGTGGTTATGGAGATTCGGTAGCAAAAGACATAGGTTATGGAGGAAAGTTGTTTCATGTTGTTTGAAGGAGGAGAGAGGGGGATGGTCGTCTAGGCCGGCCAGATTTGCTGTCGGCATGGGGGTGTGGAAATCCACTTGGAAGGGATGGGATGAGTTCTCTAAGCATATTAGATTCAGAGTTAGGGAAGGAAGGGACGTTCAGTTTTGGGAGGATACTTGGTGCGAGGATCGCCCATTGTCTTGTTTGTTCCCAAGGTTGTTTAGGTTTGTTGTTGATAGACATGCTTTGGTAGCTAACTGATATCGACTCGATAGCGGTAAGTTGTCTTGGGATGTGCGGTTCAGGCAATCCTTTCAGGATTGGGAGTTGGACGACGTCACTGGCTTGCTGGACCTTTTGTATAGACAGGAGGTGGATGGTACTGGTTCGGATTCCTTGACTTGGGTGCCTTATTCGCAGGGGACTTTTCAGGTCCGTTCCTTTTTTCTCTGCCTCTCCAGGTTTCACAGTTCCAATTTTCTGTGGAAAACGGTTTGGCATTCAAAAGCTTCACTTAAGGTGGCCTTTTTTGCTTGGACTGCAGCTTGGGGTAGGATCTTGACTCTGGACAATTTGAGAAAGAGAAGACAAATCATAGTCAATTGGTGTTGTCTGTGTAAGAATGATGGATAGTTTGGATCACCTTATTTTGCATTGTCCCATGGCTCATGACTACTGGAGTCTTATTTTGGGTTTGTTTGGCGTCCAATGGGTTATGCCTTGGACGTCAAGGGATTTGATTGACGTATGGAGGGGCCAAAGGGTGGGGGCTCATGCTCGTGACTATTGGAGAGTGACTCCTCCTTTGTGTTTGGTGGAGTCTTTGGAAAGAGCGGAATAGAAGAATTTTTGATGGGGAGGAATTCTCCATTGGGGCGTTGAAGTTTTCTATTATTTGTTCTCTTTTTAGTTGGGTTATGGGGAGAAATTGTATATCTTTAGATGAAATCGTGGACTTTTTGGGTTCTTTGTGTCCATAGGACTCTCTTTTTTGGTTTCGGTATTTGTACAGCTCTTGGGATGTGTTCCCCTTTTGAATGCTTTCTAATACAATTTTACTTATATATATATATATAAAATACACATGTTTAGTATCTCAGCATTTCTTATTTTTAGTGGTTTTTTAGTAAAGGTTGATGTTGATAGACGTGTTAGAGCCTTTAGAGGTCTAGTCATTATTTTGAACTTTGCAGCACCTGACCAGAGATGCCTTCATGATAATTGATTCTTTATTCTTCCAAAATAGCGTAGTCGCTTCCTTTTTTGTTTATTTATTTATTCGGGATGCCCCTCTTAGGAGTATGCTCACAGTGGATGTTCTGTTTATCTCATAAGATGATAATATATTATATAAGCTCACATAAAAAAATTCAATAGCAATGATGAAAATCATCTTTATCAGCTCTAGTATCAGTCTCTGTTTCAAAACAATTGAAACAAAGGTACAATTCTCATTTGCTTTGTTAAGGGTTCGCTCCCCTTTGAGCGCCTTTGTTAATATATGTTTACTTATCAAAAAAAAAAAAAAAGAGGTACAATTCTCATTTGTTTTTCTTTGTATGTGATTCATGTTTTCGCAGGTGACTGTATACCAATGCCTTGATGGGGGTGTTATTGCTGTGCTGCAGTCTTACATTGATGAAGACGTAATAGAAATACTTTTGGTTTGATATATTATGTAATTTTTATATGTAAACTTCTACGTCTTCTTAAAGAGCATTTGGGGTCTCCATGTTTGATGTAGATCAGAAGGATGAATCATTTTACACTGTGAGCTGGGCGTGCAATATTGATGGGACCCCATTCTTAGTAGCTGGAGGAATTAATGGTATAATCCGCATTATTGATGCTGGCAATGAGAAAATACACAAGGTATCTTATACTGCAAATTTACTTATAAAAAAAAAAAAAAATTAAATAAATTATATACTGCAAATTTCGTGTTTAACTGATGCAGGCAGAATTTGAAAAACACAAATTCCACTTGCAGAAATTTGAAATTCTGCCTGCATCATTAACTTCCATAGGAATTGTTTTAGCAACTGGATTGGTGTATTTAAAGGAATAGTCTATTAAATTGTTAAATTATCAATAAAATTGAAGTAATAATTTATAGGAAAGATATCCTATGTATGCAAGAGGAGGAAACTAACATGGGCTTATTTATTGGCAGTATACATCTAAATGATGCAATTTGTTGCATCATTTTATCATTTCCTATTGTGATTAGCCCCTTCCATCTTCATTTAGCTGATATGCAAAGATTCTGGTAATATACTTGTATTTAAGTATCAACTCACTGCTTCATCATGTTTCAATATTCTTTGTAAAAGGAGTTATTAGTGTCCCAATCGTAGTTACTGAGAAAAGCTAATAACTAGTATTGTTTGAACTCGATTTTTTTTTGATAAGTAAAAATGTATTAGAAAGCGTTCAAAAGGGGAACACATTCCCAAGAGCTATACGAAAACCGAAGCCAAAAAAGGAGTCCTATAGACCCAAAAAAATCCACGATTTCATCTAAAGATATACAATTTCTCCCCATCACCCAACTAAAGAGAGAACTAATAATAGAATTTTTTTTTTCTTTTTTATTTTTTATATATAAGTAAAATTGTATAAAAGAAGCCTTCAAAAGGGGAATGCATCCCTCGGAAGATACACAAGGCCTCTAAACTCTCAGGAGTGCAAAAAATCAACTATTTCCTCCATGGATTTACAATTTCTCCCTAGAACCCAACAAAAAAGAGTGCTAATAATGGAAAACTTTAATGCCCCAATAGGATTCTCCTTTCCTTTGAAGGATCTCCTATTTCTTATAATCCATAAACACCGCCAGATGCACAAAGGCGCAACCCGCTAGAAATCACGAACTTGGCCCCCCACTATACAACCTTTCCAAGCCTCAACCAAGTTTCTGGAGGACTCGGGCATTGTTGTAAAGCATAAAACGGAAGTGAAGAGATAAATAAAACAAGTAGATCACACAGATATTACGTGGTTCAGCCACCAGGACTTACATCCACGGCACAAAGAGCCCATAGGGCTACATCACTTTTAGAATATTCTCTCAATTCATATACAATATAATGGTGGAGGCTCCTTTATATAGGAGAAGAAATTATGAGAATGGAAAGAATTAGAAAATAGGAAACAAGGAGGATTTTTCTCCACTGATTCCTCTAATAACACCAAATCTTTAATAATAAGAAACAACATCAATTACTGGAAGATTTTCCTCCACTGATTCCTCTATTAAATCTTCAATACTCCCCCTCAAGTTGGAGCATGAATGCCCAACTTGTCATTGAGATGACAGGTAACAAGAAGTGTAAATGATGAAGAGCTAAGAAGCACGGACACGGATACGACACGACACGGACATGGATACGGCAACATGGCAAATCCAAAAAAAATAGGACACGGACACGGCGAATAGTATATATATATATATATATATGTGATGTAGTACTTTAAAAATTACTGAGTGTTAATATTTTTCATCAGCCTCACAATGAAAAAAAAACACAAATCATAACTCATAACTAATAAACTATAAAAGAACAATGTTGCATAGTTATAAAACTAAATAAAAAACAAGACATTAGAATAATAACTAGTATCATTTAATCATCATTGCAACTTTACTCCAAATACAAAAGCATAGACAGAAAGGACTATTAACATTCATGACTATTTAACATTTAGGATTTTACCGTTAGCACTTAACATTCACAAAAACCTAAAGGCTAGTCTCAAAAAAGATACAAAAACAAGTCAGTATATTATCATCTATTCCCATCCATCATTTGACCTAGGACTTTTACCATTTACAATGTCAAAAGAGTAGTACAAAACAAAAAACAGAACATATCAGCATTAAAAAAAAAAAAAAATAAAAAAATTTCAGACACGTTTTTTGGTGTGTTCGACACGGATTCTTCACCCATTTTGGCGTGTCTGTGCTTCCTAGATGAAGAGAGAAGAGAGAAGACAACGAACAATGCTACCGAACACACCGATAGCCCAAACAAGCCAACAAAAAACTGCCGGAGACACGGCAAAGGCGAGGACAATGCTACTGAACACCCAGCCCAAACAAGTTGATAAAAATTGCCGGAGACACGGCAAAGATGAAGACAATGCTACCGAACACACTGGCAGCCCAAACAAGTCAATAAAAATTGCTGGAGACACAACAAAGGCGAAGAACATTACTGCCGAACAAACCGGCAGCCCAAACAAGTCACAAATAGCACTGAAAAACCCTTACCAACATTTTAGATGGTAAGGGAATACCCCAAAATAGGAGTCCATACCTAGGAAGAGAAATTAGGCTCTGATACCATGTTGTAAAGCATAAAACGGAAGCGAAGAGAGAAATAAAACAAGTCGAATACACAGATATTACACGGTTCAGCCACTAGGGCCTACATCCACGGCACAAAGAGCCCAGAGGGCTACATCACTTTTATAGTACTCTCTCAATTCATACACAATACAATGGTGGAGGCTCCTTTATATAGGTGAAGAAATTATGAGAATGGAAAGAATTAGAAAATAGTAAACAAGGAGGATATTTCTCCACTGATTCCTTTAGTAACACCAAATCTTCACTAATAGGAAACAACATCGAAAGATTTTCCTCCACTAATTCCTCCATTAAATCTTCAATACTCTCCCTCAAGTTGGAGCATGAATGCTCAACTTGTCATTGAGATGACGAGTAACAAGTGTGAATGATGAAAAGAGAAGACAAAGAACAATGCTATCGAACACATCGACAACCCAAACAAGTCAACAAAAAACTGCTGGAGACACGGCAAAGGCGAGGACAATGCTACCGAACACACCAGTAGCCCAAACAAGTTGATAAAAACTGCCGGAGACACGGCTAAGACGAAGACAATGCTACAGAACACACCGGTAGCCCAAACAAGTCAATAAAAAACAAGTCAATAAAAACTGTCAGAGATACAGCAATGGCAAAGAACATTACTGCCGAACAAACCGGCAGCCCAAACAAGTCACAAATAGCACCGAAAAACCCTTAGCAACATTTCAGATGCTAAGGTTATACCCCAAAATAGGGGTTCGAACGTAAGAAGAGAAATTAAGCTCTGATACCATGTGATGTTGTTTCCTATTCCGCCAAAAATCACGAACTTGGGTGCCCACTATACAACTTTTCCCTGCCTCAACCAATATTTTGGAGGACTTGGGCATAACCCACTGAACCCCAAACGAACCCAACAAAAAAACCCAACAATTCCGAACCACTAGACAATGCAAAAGAAGGTGGTCAACCGTTTCCTCATCTCTCTTACACATGTAACAACAGTTAACCACCACTTGTCTCCTCCTTTTTAAGTTATCTTGGGTCAAGATCTTTTCCAACACAGATGACCACGCAAATGGAGGATTCCTCTCCATCAAAAGATCTTTTATTCTGCTCTTTCCAATGACTCCACCAAGCACAGAGGGGGTCGCCCTTCAAGAGTTACGAGCATGAACCCCCACCCTGTGGCCCCTCCAAACGTTGATAAAATCCCTTGAAGCCCGAGGCATAATCCAGTGGACGCCAAACATAAAAAAAATAAGACTCCAGTAGTCGTGAGCCACGTGGCAATGCAAAAGGAGGTGATTAGCAGACTCTCCATTTTTACACAGATAACACCAGACTGTGATCTGTCTTCTCTTTCTCACATTGTCCAGAGTCAAAATCTTGCCCCAAGCTTTAATCCAAACAAAAAAAAGCCACCCTGAGAGGAGTCTTCGAACGCCAAACCATTTTCCACGTGAAATTGGAACCGTGAAACCTGGAGAGGCAGAGAAAAAAGGAACGGACCTGAAAAGTCCCCTGAGGAGAAGGCACCCAAATCAAGGAACCTGAACCAGTACCATCCACTTATTGTCTATACAAAAGGTCTAGCAAACCAGTCACATTGTCCAACTCCTAATCTTAAAAGGATCGTCGAAATCACACATCCTAAGTAAGCTTGCCGATATCATGCCGATAATAGTCCGACACCAAAGCACGTTTATCAACAACAATCCTGAACAACCTTACAAACAAGACAATGGGCGATCCTCGCACCAAGCATCCTCTTAAAATCGGACGTCCCTTCCCTCCCGAATTCTGAATCTAATGTTCTTATAGAACTCATCCCATCCCTTCCGAATGAATTTCCACACCCCCACGCTGACAACAGATCTGATTGACCTAGATGACCATCCCCCACTTTCCTCCCCAAAGTAACATGAAATAACCCCCCTCCATAACTTATGCCTTTCTATACCAATTATCCATAACCATTTGCCAAGGAGCGCTCTGTTGAAGGGGGCCAACCTCTTAACCCCAAGACTGCCCAACTGAAGAGGCCTGCAAACCTGCTCCCACCAGACAAGATGATACTTAAACTCCTCCCCCCGGCCTCCCCAGAGGAAGTTCTATGAAGCCTCTCGAGTCTTCCAACAATAGAGGAAGGGATCTAGAAAAGCGAAAGGTAATAAGTTGGAAGACTCGATAATGTACTCTTCACCAAAGTAACCCTTCCGCCCTTCGAAAGATATTGTTTTTTTCCACCGAGCCAACCTTCTCTCGAATCGCTTTATGATCGGGTCCCAACTTTTCACCCTCCTTGACGAATCACCTAATGGCAAGCCCAAATAAGAAATAGGGATGGAGCTCGTCCCACACCCTAAAACCGCCGCAAGAGAAGCCACATCCTGAACTTCTGCCACAGGAACAAGCACACTCTTACCCACGTTAACTTTCAAACCAAAACACATCTCAAATATCTCAATTGGGACACATCTATCTCACAAAAAACCAGAGTGTCATCTGTGAAAAGTAAGTGAGAGATCTCCATTTGCTGAACTGATTCTGGACCCATCCTAAAACTTGATAAATCCCAAATCCATAGCCTTTCTCATCAACCTACTAAGAGCCTCCATAACAATAATGAACAGGAAAGGGGAGAGAGGATCCCTTTGCCTCAAAGCTCGAGAATTGCAAAAAAAACCCGAATGGAGACCCATTCACCAACACAGAAAATATGACAGAGGAAATGCAAACCTCGATCCATCTCCTCCATCTCTCTCCAAAATCCATCCTCTCTAATAGATAAAGAAATTCTAACTAACATGATCATAGGTTTTCTCAATATCGAGCTTACACAAAACTCCAGGAACACCGCTACTCAGCTTATAGTCCACACATTCGTTGGGAACGGTTTCGGTTCCTAACTGGTTCCACAGTTCCGATTCCTTTATTTATTTTTTATTTTTTTAAATAATAATTTAACGACTCTAAAGCCATTTGTAGTACATTTTGATATATAATATTGTACACGAGAACATACATTTATTATATATCTCTCTCTGTAGGCATTAATAGGCATATATATTAGTAATTATATAATTAAAAACAATATATATAATTATTCTACAGTTCCGGTTTGGGAGTCCGGAATTGGAACCGTTCCCAACAGTTCCTAGAAATTGGAACCGGAACCGTTAGGAACCAGAACTGAAGCACCGGTTCTGGTTCCACCGGTTCTTTATGCACCCTTACTATAAGGCACTATTTTTATCACGAGGGTATGCCCTCACTTCTGCCTTGTACCATATAGTTCAATTTTTTTTTTTTTCCTAATATACTCCCTTCATTTAGGGAAAAAAAGGGGGCACATGAAATATAGAGATCAACATTATAAGTTATGTTTGGTTTGACGTGATAAAGGAAAAAGTTAAATTTAGGGCTACTTTGGTACACAAGAATGGAATGGAATGACCATTCCACCTTTTGATTCCTTTTCTCTTGTTTGGTGCACTATATTAAAAGTGGAATAGTCATTTCAAGTCATTCCATTGGAATGCTCATTTCAACAAAAAGTGGGAATGGTCATTCCTATTCTACTAATGTGATGGCCATTCCTATCTCACCAATAAATAAAATAAAATAACTCAACCAAAAAAATAAAAATAAAAAATCACTCTCTATGTTAGCTTTGACCCAGGGCTTGTTGTTCAACATTGCTGCCTTCCACCATCATCACACCGTCACCTTCCATTGCTACCATCTCCACCACCACAGGCGTTCCACCACAACTGCCCCATCACCACCTCTCTGCCGCTACCACCGTCTCCGGTTTCCATCGCCATCACCTTCCACCACCATCACACTGCCATCGCCACCACCTCCACCACCGCCACTTCCACCGTCATTGTCACCAACGTCACTGCCGTCCATCGCCTCTGCCAACACCTCCACTAGCACACCACCACTGCCATCGTCATTGTTTTCTACTGCCGCCACTTCCACTGCTATTTTTACCGTCACTGCCTTCCACCACCACTACACCGCCGCGATGGCTTCCGCCACCGCCTGCCATCACGAACTCCACCACCATACCTCCACCATCACTGCCTTCCACCGCCTCCACCGTTGCCCCCGTCACCACCTCCACTGCCACTGTTGTCGACTTTCGACTTCCATCACCACCACTATGCCTCCACTTTCATCGTCACCAACGCCACCGCCTTCCACCACCACCATCGCCACTGTTACCGACTTCCGACTTCCATCACCACCACTATACCTTCACAGCCTCCAGTATCGTCGTCACCAACGCCACCCCCTTCCACCACCACCACCACCACCACCACCACCACCACCGCTACACTGCTACACTGCTACTGTCGCCGCCTTCCACAACCATTGTCATCAACGCTGTTGCCTTCCACCACCACTACCGCTGTCGACTCCTTCCACCACTGCCCCCACCACCACCACCTTCATACCCCGCCACCATCGCCACCTTCCGCCGCTATCATCACTAGCTTCACAGCCTTCCACCACCGGCCCTGACGGCATTCAATGCTGCCGCCACCTTTCACCACCATCACGTTGTCGCCTTCCACCACTTCCCCCGCCACCACCATTTCCATCGCCACAGTCGTCACCTTCCATCACCGTTGAATTCCACCACCACCACACCATCGCCTTCCACTTCCACCATCGCCGCCTTCCACCACCACCACCACTGCCATTTCTTTTCAAAAGATTATAGAAGAATGTTATTTTGTTACTTTAATTTATTTGTCACTAAGAGGGGTATTTTAGAGAAATCAATTTAAAATGCATTCCATTTTAGGTTTTAACTGTTCCAACCAAACACTAGAATGGTGATGATCATTCCATTCCTACATCATTTTTGTATTTGCAACCAAACAGTAGAATGAGAATGACCATATTCATTCTTTCTTCCATTCCTAGGCCTTAGTTCAATGCTTTTACTTTTTAAATTTTTTCTAGTATAGTAAGTTTTCACAATTAAAAAGCAAACTTGTCCCTTTTTTCTTAATAAGTAAGATTGTAATAAGGGGAACGCATCCCTCAAAAACTATGCAAGGCCAAATAGGGCCTCTAAACTCTCAAAAGAGTCCAAAATATGAACTATCTCCTCCATGGATTTACAATTTCTCCGTAGAACCCAACAAAAAAGGGTGCTAATAATGGAAAACTTCAGTGCACCAATAGGAGTCTCCTTTCCTTCAAAGGATCTTCTATTTATTTCGAGCCATAAACAGCACTAGACGCACAAAGGCGCCACCCTATAGAAATCACGGACTTGGGCTCCCACCATACGACCTTTCCAAGCCTCATTTCGTCTTTGGGTTAAACAAACCCATTCATATGATCCGACTTCCTCATTTCATTCCATCAATTTCATTCTTAAAGCCTCATTTTAGCATACAACATTTAAATTTTAAAGTATGCAACATACTGGGTGCTAGTTATCTATATGCATATCATAACTATTTGCGCTGCAGGTAATGGTGGTTCCAAACTTTCTAGATTGGTTAATAAGAACACTCATGATTTGACTTCCTCATATCATTGCATCTATCTCATTCATGCAAGCTTCATCCTATCATACACTTATAAAGTACGCAACATACAACATACCAATTCTCTATATGCATACCATGACAGTGATCAATCTATGGATTACAAAACGAACTTCTTAGATGTGCACCCAGTTTGAAGTTTATCCGTTCTTATGAAAACATCAGACATAGTATAACAATGAAAGCATAAGGTTCTTAACCCTGAGATACTCTGAATGTGCAGAGTTTTGTTGGGCATGGGGACTCGATAAATGAAATCAGGACCCAGGCATTGAAACCATCACTTGTGCTGTCTGCAAGCAAGGTAAGTGTTTTAACTATCTTCACCAAGAAGAAAGAATTACTCTATTCATATTAAATTAGTTCTTCTGTTTTATAATTTTAGAACTAATAATCAAATATTGGACCAGGATGAATCCGTACGGTTGTGGAATGTTCATACTGGAATATGCATTTTGATATTTGCTGGTGCTGGGGGTCATCGCAATGAAGTTCTGAGTGTGGTAAGTTTGGATTACAAGGATCTCTTTTCTCACCGTCCTTTACATGTCAAAGGAAGAAATTGATGAAAACCTTTTTCATTTTTTGCAACTATTTATTTGAGTGAAAATGGGGAGTGAGTATTTAAAGTTTTAAACATATCGAATTGGGGTTGTTTGATTGCTATTGTAGGACTTCCATCCTTCTGACATGTATCGCATTGCAAGTTGTGGAATGGATAACACAGTTAAGATCTGGTCAATGAAAGGTAAGATACACCATTCTTCTTCTTCTTCAATAAAACTTATTTGATACAATTGGGGCATTCTGCTTCTAAAATAGGAGATTTGCCTAACATGAGCTGGTTCAGTTGATGATTCTTCTAGAATTGTCCAGATGATTTCAGATTTAAGTTTAGAATAATATTTTATCAAAATAATTTCAAGCAAATAAACTAAAGAAGGCAATAAAAAACATATAAAAGGATAGCAGGTAGTCTATCGGTTGCACCTTGTCAAGTATGAAAGAATACATAATTAGTTTTATTTTAGAAGATTGGTGAAATTGTTAAGATATTTATGGTGGATAGAGATATGAGAGCGTTAGATTCATGATTCCTTATTGTTTGAAATTGTTAAGATATTTATGGTGGATGGAGAATGAGAGCGTTAATTTTGTTGTTCGTAAGGTCCTGGTATTGAGATTGATGAATGTTTTGGACAATATCATTTTGAGATTCTCAAAATGCTTTTGTAGGAGGCCGTCAGATTCTTGATTCCTTATTGTTGGTGACTGCGTGGATTCTAGACTCAACAGTGGGGTTCTTGGTGTTCTATGCAAGTTGAGAAGGCTTGCGACCATGTTAATTGGAGTTTCCTTATCTACCTCATGGAGAGGATGAGGTTTAGAGAGAGATGAAGTGGATTGAGTCTTGTATCTCTAGTGTTCGGTTCTCTATCCTTGTGAATGGAGCTCCAACATGCTTCTTTGGTAGCTCGAGAGGGTTAAGACAGGTACGGCTGCAAACATAGTTGTTAAAGGCGCTGGAGGCGCAAGGCGCCTCCAGGCGCCACCATGTCGCCTCCAATGGCTTAAGGCGCTGGGGTTGAATAGGGCGGCCGCCTTTGTATAACAGGCGCAAGGCCACAGGCGCACAGAAGGCGCGCCTCTTGAAAAAGGGAACTTTTTTATAGTTGCTTTGTTATTTTTTCAGTTTTGTATTCTTTATTATTTGTTTATTAATTGTTTATTATTACTTTTTATTTGTTTATTACACAACTTACGAGTTACAAAACGAAAAAATAAAAAGAAAACCAAAAGCAAAAGTGGAAAGAGACAGATCTGCCGGCAGCGAAGGCGATATCTGCGAAGCTCTCGGATCTGCCGGCTCTCTCAGTCTCGGTCCTCTCGGATCTGCCGGTCAGTTCTCCTTCTCTTTCTCCTTCTTTCCTCCTCTCCTCCTTCTCTCTCTTCTTCTTCTCTCTTCTCTTCTCACCGAATCTCCGTCAGATTTTTTTTTTTTTTTTTTTTTTTTTTTTTTCTCTCTTCTTTTCTTCTTCTTCTTCTTCTTTTCTTCTTCTCTCTTCTTCTCCTCCTTCTCTCTCTTCTTCTTCTCTCTTCTCTTCTCTCGTCAGAATGTCATATTTTTTTTTTTACTCTCTTCTTCTTCTTTTCTTCTTCTTCTTCTTCTTTTCTTCTTCTTCTTCTTCTCTCTCTTCTTCTCCTCCTCCTCTCTCTTCTTCTTCTCTCTTCTCTTCTCAGAATGTCAGATTTTTTTTTTCTTCTTCTTCTTCTTCTTCTCTCGGCTCTCTCTTCTTTCAGTTCTTTGAGTTCTTTCCTTTTGCTTTTGGCAGATTTTTTTTATTTATTTTTATGCTTGTCTAGAATCTGGATGATGTTGGTCCTCTGTTTTTTTGAGGGTTTTTGTGTAGTTGTTGTTTCTGTAGATTAGTGCCTTACTGCCTTGCATGTATTTGGTGATGCGCCTGATTGATTTTGTTTACTCCTTATTAAAACAGATAATAGAGATATACCTAATCAATCAATCATGGTGCTTATAGAAAATTAGATTGATTTGATTTGAAAATATAGCACATCCTTGATCAGTTGATCCTTGTGGTTTTTGCAAGATAAATTCATAATTTCTATTTAATGCATCCAAACATGGTGCTTGCAACTTGCAAAAACGTTTTATTCATGCTTAATCAAAATTAGATTTGATTTGACTTAAAAGTAGTAATAGCACATCCATGTGATTTTTGCAAGATGAACTCAAATTTTCTAGCATCCAAACATTATTACAATCTTTATATATACTATTGCATCTTTAATACTTTATTGGGTAGGTTTTGTTTTGTTTTTTTTCAACGTGCGCCTAACTTCAATCGGGCGCATGCCTCGCCTTGCGCCTCAGGCTCCAGGAGGCATTTGCGCTTTTGTGCTCTTTGAGCCTTTAACAACTATGGCTGCAAATGAACTGAGCTGTTCATGAAGAGCTCAGGCTCGTTTACTAAGCAAATGAGCTGAGCTTGAGCTTGATTTTTAGTTTCATTTACTAAACGGGCTAAGCCCGAACAATTATAACCTCGGCTCGTGATGCTCGTGAACAAGCTCGTTTACATCAAGCCTATTATATTAAATTTATTTTATTTATTTTTATTTTATTTTATTTTATTTTTTTTGGGAAGTTCTTAATATTTTTTTTGATAAATAAGCAATTAATTAAACAAATGTTCAAAAGGGGAACCCATCCCTACAAAACCATAAAAACCTGGGAACCCTAACGCCCCAGGGAAGCCAAAAACTCAACAGTCTCCTTAGCAGAAGAGCAGATTCTACTCGAACCCCAAAAACAGAGAGCTAATAACAGAAGATTTCAGAACACTGATGGAAGATTCCTTTCTTTCAAAGGATCTTCTATTCCGCTCCCTCCACAAACACCACCAAAGGCACAAAGGCGCCATCCTCCAGAACCCTCGAGCCTGTGCTCCCACCCAACCCCCTCTCTAGGTGTCCATCAGACCTCTCGTAGATCTAGGCATGACCCAATAAGCTCCAAATAAACCTAGCAAAAGGTTCCAACAATTAACCACTAGACAATGCAAAAGAAGATGATCAACGGACTCGCCATTGCACTTAAACATGCAACACCAATTCACTGTGATAAGCTTTCTCCTTCTCAAATTATACAGCATCAAAATTGTACCCCATACAACCGTCCAAGCAAAAAAGGTCACTTTCAATGGCGCCTTAGTTCGCCACATTGCCTTCCAAGGGAATACCACCCCATTCGAGTCTAAAAGGCATCCGAAGAAAGATCTCACACTAAACATTCCCCTAGCAGAAGGAATCCAAACAAGAGAATCCCTACCTCCTCCCCGGATCACTTGGCTATACTACAACTCTAAAAACCAAAAAACATCATCCATCTCCCAATCCTGAAAAGATCGCTAAAAAAGCACATCCCAAACCGGTCTCCCGCTATCAAGGCAATAGCAGTTAGCCACCATAGCATGCCTATCCACCGCAATCCTAAACAGTATAGTGAAAGAACATGCTAAAGTGCGGTCTCCACACCACACATCCTCCCAAAACCAAATCTCCCTACCATCATGAACTTTGAATCTATGGGTTTACTGTATAAGCAAGCACTAAAGTGGGAGGACAGGGATGTTATGGTGTGGGAGGGTGGATCCAAGGGGTTTTTTGAGGTAAGGCTATTTTATCGAAGTCTCGTGGAGTCCGTCCACACGGTTTTTCCTTGGAAAGTTGTTTAGAGGACTTCAGCACCACTTAAGGTAGCCTTCTTCACTTGGACGGCGTCTCTTGGAAGCATTCTTACTCTGAACAATCTAAGGAAAAGGTGCCAGATTGCTATTAATTGGTGCTTTATGTGCAAAAATGCAGGGGAATCTGTGAATCATCTTTTGTTACATTGTCCCGTTGCATCGGAAATCTGGGCCATGTTCTTGGTTTTATTTGGAGTGGATTGGGTGGTCTCCAAGGACACAAAAGGGATGATAGAGGCTTGGCATGGTCGGCAAGTGGCTAAGAGAGTTAGAGATGTATGGAGGATTACTCCGCTCTGTTTGTGGTGGGGCATGTGGTGTGAGAGAAATAGGAGAGCTTTTGATGGAGTGGAATCTCCTATTTGGGTGATTAAATCAAATATTTTGCACTATATTTATTTTTGGGTGATCGGGAGAAGCTGTTCATCTACGACTTCTTTGATGGACTTTATGGACAACTTCTCTCTGTAGTGGTGTTTCTATTGTCTTTGTTTTTTTGTAAAGGGTTCGCTCCCCTTTTTCTGTTGAGCGATTTTTTTTTTTTTAAATAATATTGCCTGTGATTACCTATCAAAAAAAAAAAAAAAAAAAAAAAAAAAAGAACTCTAAATCTGATATGTTTAGAAAACTCATTCCATTCCTTCCGAATGTCTTTTCAAACACCGACACCTCCTGGTATAGACACCATAGCCAAGCCCCCCCCCCCCCCCCCCCCCCCCCCCCCCCCAATAGCGACACAATATCGTTGTCCTCCATAATCTATCCCGCTCAATACCAAACCTCCACAATCACTTACCTAACAAGGCCCTGTTAGAAGGTAACAGTCGCCTAATCCTAATTCCTCCAAACTTAACAGGCTTACACACCTGCTCCCATTGAACCAGATGATACTTAAACTCATCCCCCAAACCTCCCCATAAAAAGTTCCTTTGAAGTCTTTCAATACAAGTAGTAACTGAGGACGAAATCTGGAAAAGTGATAAATAATATGTGGGAATGCTCGATAAAGTGCTTTTCAACAAGGTAACCCTCCCCCCTTTTGATAAATATTGCTTCTTCCACCCCGCAAGCCTCCTCTCCACCCTCTCCACCATCGGATCCTAAGCACCTACAATCCTCGAAGAAACCCCCAGAGGCAAACCTAGGTAAGAGATCGGATAGGAACTAACTCCATAACCAAGAACAGAACCTAATTCCTCAATCTCCGGAACCTCACCCACTGGAATCAATGCGCTCTTCCCCACATTCACTTTCAAACCTGAGACTGCTTGAAAACAGATAAACACCGACCTCAAATATCTCATCTAAGACACCTCAGCCTCGCAAAAGACAAGAGTATCATCTGCAAACAACAAGTGAGAAATCTCCAGCTGATGCATAACATCCCTTCCCACCCTAAAGCCCCTGATGAAACCCACCTCCACAGCCCTCCCCATTAATCTACTAAGCCCCTCCATCACAATGTTGAACAGAAGTGGGGATAATGGATCTCCCTGACGCAAACCTCTCGAACTACCAAAGAAACCAGTCGGGACCCCGTTCACCAACATCGAGAATCTCGTTGAAGAAATGCAGAACTCAATCCAATTCCTCCATTTTTCCCGAAAACCCATCCTTGCCATCAAGTATAGCAAAAAACTCCAACTGACATGATCATAAGCTTTCTCCACATCCAACTTACACAAGACCCCTGGAATCCACTCCTCAATCTATCATCCACACACTCCCTAGCAATAAGGACATAATCCAAAATCTGACGCCTTCCTATGAAAGCATTATGAGATTTCGAAATAACCTCATCCAAGACCACCCTCAACCTCAAAGAAAGAACTTTGGCTATTAGTTTATAAATGCATCCCAACAAACTAATAGGTCTAAAGTCCTTCACATCTATAGGCCCGCCCTTCTTTGGAATGATGGTTATAAACGATGCATTCAGAGGTTCATCAAATCTCCCCTGAATGAAAAGTACCCATCACCTCGCCCCTAACCACGTCCCAACTCTCCGAGAGAAACCTCATAGTGAAACCATCCGGACCCGGAGCTTTATCCCCATTACAATTTCTCAACGCCTTCAGTACTTCCTCCTTAGAAAACGGAATCTCCAGACCCTCCCCCCTTGCCTCAGAAATCCTATCAAAATTAAGTCCATTCAGCTGGGGTCTACACAGGCTTTGTAAATAACCTCTGATAGAATCGGGCAATCCCCCTACAAACATCGTCCTCCCTACTCAAGACCACCCCATTCACAGTAAGCCTCCCGATGTGATTACCCCTCTTATAAGCATTAGCCAACCTATTGAAAAACTTAGTGTTTCTGTCCCTCTCCTTAAGCAATAACGCTCTGGATTTCTATCTCCACGAAATCTCCTCCAACACAGCTATCTCAGTAATCTCACCCTGGCACGCCACTCTCCTACTTCTCTGCTCATCATCAATGCCACCCATACCCTCCCGACGACCAGTCTCTGCAATCTCCACCAAAGCCCTACTCTTCCTCCACTTGAGATTCTTGAAAACTTCCTTATTCCACCTTTTTATCTCCTTCTTCAACACCCCAAACTTTCTAGCAAGAATAAAGCTCGGATTCCCAGACACCATACTACCTTCCCACCAAGACCTCACACACCCCCTCGAAATCATCCGCCCTAAGCCACATATTTTCGAAACGGAAAGGAGTTTTCTAGACCTTAACCCACCACAATCCAACACTAAAGGAATATGATCCGATGTTAGTCTAGCCAAGGCTGCTTGAGTTGCATCCGGAAACTTCTCCTACTAATCTCTTGAAATAAGAAATCTATCCAGGCGTGAAAGGGTTGGGGACTCTCTGCCATTAACCCATGTGAAAGAAGCACCCTCCAAAGGCAAATCGTGAAGATGCTGGCCATCAATGGATTCTGAAAACTGTACAATAGCCTGAGTCAATCTTCCTCCTGTTGATCTCTCTAAAGGGGATCTAACCACATTAAAATCTCCCCCACACACCATGGAAGACTCCATTGAGCCTTAACAAAATCCAACTCCTCCCAGAGAAGATGCCTCTCCCCATCATCCACTGGACCAAACAAACCCAAGAGCACCCAATGAAACCCATCCTCTTTCATAGTAAAACTCCAAGAAATGGAGAATCTCCCTCGCCACACATCCGCTTTTGACACCCATCTCTTATCCCACATCACCAAGATACCCCTAGGTGTCCCAACAGCATCCAACGCCTCCCATTCAATAAGCCTCCCACCCCACAGACTCCTAACCACCCTATCCGAAATGGACGCCATCTTCGTCTCTAGTAAGCATACCATATGAACACCCCACTTCCTCATTGCCAATTTGACTACCTTTCTTTTGTCCGAATCATTAAGCCCTCGGACATTCCACAAAATTATGTGGCACTTCATTAAAAACCAGTAGATGACCCCTCCCCTCTCCTTTTCCCTCTTCCCCTCTCACTGCTCCTTTCCCTCCCCGTCCCATTCTTCCCCTCATAATTAATATCAGAAATCAGGCCTCGAATCTCCCTTCCCCCTCTGTACGGGGATAACCGCTTCTTCTTTCTACCTGTTCTGTTCACACTCCTAACATCCTCCACATTCTTTCCTTCCATAATTGAATGCATCACCAAACGAGCCTGCTTCTCATCTGACTGAAAAGATAGTCCCAAAATACTGCTCACATTATCAATGTTATCCTTCACCCACTCCCCCCCTTTGTCTTCACAACCTAATGCAGAGAACTCCCTCCCCCCGTCCGGCTGTAATACACATAACGGTTGCATCTCCAAACAGGTAGAATCCTCCCATGGAACCATCTCCATAGCATTCCTATCATTACCTCCTCCCCCCAATCTGTCACCACTGTCATCAGCTTAAACCTCCCCATTAAAAGCCAAAGGTGAACCAAAATCCCCTTCAGAGTCATCCCTTACTATTTATGAGCCAAAATTTATACATTCTCAATTCCTTCACCAATACTGACGCAGCCTCCTGACTTAACTGAAATTTTGAGTCACGTTCCACACACACCGTAACTCCATCCAGACTTACCAGTGCTGCCAACACTGATACATTCTCCCTTAATATCTTGGGAGAAGGGCTCAGCATAATATCCAGTGTATGATTCCTCAAATGTCCCACCTCATCCTCTATCTCTGCATCTAGCCCCATCCCCTCCGAATCCACTTCCACCACAGGCGACAACACCCCATTTCTCTTCGATTGCCGGTCAACCTCCACCCCAATTTCCCTCCTCAACACCCCACAAGGAGGAGTAGAAGAAGAAGAAGGAGCAGAAAGAAGGCTCCGAGAGTTAGGGAAGAGAGACATACCAGGTTGGCTTTCCTTTGGGCAAACCCATTTCTGTTTCTCCTTTCGTGACCTATGTCTTCCATCTCTAACTGTGGGATCACCATCCTCATAAGAAGTTAATGGCAGAGATCGAAATCGATTGTTTGAAGCCATTTGCACACAGCAACTCCTATGGCGAAACCTTTTCCCCTTGCGACTGCTATAAGAACTAGCTCCAGCCCAGTTCTCTTTCTTCGATCGCGTCCAGTGTCTATTAACTTCACCAAGTACTGCTGCAGAATTCCCCACTTGGGCTTGGCCCAACCCATTCACTCTGGATCTCCTCTCCTCTTCCTTCGAGCCCAAACCCAAAACTTTAATAGACAGGCTCTTATTAGGGCCCCAATGCACAGCCCTATCTCTCTTCTGCTGGATCAAGTTATTAGGCCGATACCCATCATCGGACTTGGGCTTCTGAATGTCAGAACCAACTGACCTATTGTGCGGCTCACGTCCCCCCGGCCCAGCCCCTTCCAAAACCTTATCCGTAATCTTCGAAACCCTATCCCCTTCACGTGTACACCTCTAAGCCACCCCTTCCCCACTCACCTTCTGCGCGTACATATCACTTCGTCCTTGACCTAGCTGCCATCCATCTTTCTCCAATCTACCCAAGCTCGCCGAATGGATTGAACCAGCATCGGATCTGCGAGACACACGTCCATTCTTCTCAAAATTCAGAGATGCCATGGGTTTCACCACCACAGAAGGAGCAATCTCCTCCGTCACTGAGATCTTTAAATCCCAAGCTCTGTCTTCAATGATCACGAACTCCGGGATGACCCCACCGTCGTCCACCATGATAACTATCCTTTCTGTCTCGCTCTCCGAGACCTCGACCTCCCTAAACCCACCACACAATTCCCCTATAGATTAAAAGAGCTTCTGTCACCAAAGCTTCTTAATATTTTAAATTGTTGTATTTAAAAGCTTAGCCTATACATATGAGGTTAGCCCATATCACATATAAAGCAGTGGCCCAATTTATATTTTAATCTTTAGAGGCCCATCCTACTAACCCATTGTCCCAACTCAAGACTTAATATCAGTCATTGGATTAGTTTCTAGAACTTAAGGCTTAATCTCAGCCATTGAATTAGTTTCTTGTGTAAACTTCATAGATAGAACCCTAAATACACATTTGCCGCAACCAAGCTTCTGTTGGCAACCATAGAATTTGCGCTCTTCCTCTCCCTCCTTCCCTCCCTCTCTACACTCTTATAATATTGCTGATGAAACTCTTTTTAGATCATGGGTGGTTGGAATCCGAAGGTAGCAAAAGAGAGGATGAAGATTGCCGATTAATAGAAGCTCAGAAGCTGGTGATTGAAGGAACAGTGTACAAGTCTCTGCAAACGGTTAGATCCACTAGATTGATTACACACACACACACACGCACACAAGCCGAGCTCGAGCGGAGCTTGTCCAAAAGGTACTGAGCCGTGCCCAAACCTAGCTAGGCTAAGCTCGCTCGAGCGGCACGAGTCGTACATGACTTAGGTGAGCTGAGTCCGAGCAACCTAAAGCTCGGCTCGACTCGGCTCATTTGCAGCCTTACAGACAGGGGGACCCGTTGTCTCCTTTCCTTTTCTTTATTGTGATGGAGGCTTTCAACATATTGACGACAAGGGCAGTTGACTTGGGATTTTTAAGAGGCTTCAGGGTGAGTAGGGATGCAATTAGTCAGTGGGAGATCTCCAATTTAATGTTTGCGGACGACACGTCGGTTTTTTGTGATGCAGACGTGTCTCTGATGAGATACTTGAGATGTGTTTTGATTTGGTTTCAAGTCGTCTCTGGCGAAAGTCAATGTTGGAAAAAGTGTCCTGGTGCTGGTGGAGAGTTTCCCAATACCTCTACTTTGGCTCTTGTTCTGGGTTGCAACATTGGTTCTTTACCCATTTCCTATTTTTGTCTGCCTCTAAGGGCTTCATCCAGGAGTATGGGCAGTTGGGATCCGGTGGTGGAGAGATATGAGAAATGGTTGGAAGAAGCAGAACCTTTCTAAAGGGGGAAGGGTCACTTTCCTGAAGATTACTTTGTCGTGTCGTCTTACGTACTTCCTTTCTGTCTTCTAGATTCCCTCTTCAGTGGTTGAAAGGATTGAGAGGCTGCAGCCAGTGTTGTTAAAGGCTTAAGGTGCACGAAGGCACCAAGGTATCTTGGAGCCTGAGGCGCAAGGCGAGGCGCACGCCTGACTGAAGCGAGGCGCAAGTTGAGAGAAAATAAAAAATGACGCCCAATAAAGATGCAAAATTATGTAAACCAAATACATAAGTTTAATAATCAACATACTAATAAAGATGCAAAAGAGAACTAAACCAAATATTTGCGTTCAATAGTCAACATACTAACATAAAGATGCAAAAGTCAACTAATTAAATAAAAACTAAAACAAACATAGAAGTATTCACTTCATCCTAACTCATAAGAAGACAACACCAAAGGATCTAAATATCATCCTCATCATCAATAAACATAGCACCATCTTGATCATCACTTAAGGACTCATAATTTTCAGGATCCTCTTTTGTCTCATCTAAATCTGCCTCTTCCTCCTCATCCACATCAATAAGTCGAACTGCAGAGGAGCTTCCTGCTTCCTTCGTTGGTGGCCGTGAACTGGATTTTGATCTAGACGACCATCGCCTGCTATCCTCTCCATACCAGTAGCACTAGCAATAGCACCCCATGTCAAAGAATCATCCTCAAAGACTAGTTCATCCTCAGCATCAGGATCATCATCCATCCTCCCAGTCAACCACTCATTGCTTTCATCAATATCATTGAGTAAAATGGGATCAAGCGTGTCGTGCATATTATATCGACCAGTGGCCTAGCGGTACCAAACCCCTACTTTTCAAAGAGAGGTCAGGGGTTCTAGCCTCCGTGGATGCATGTGTGTGTGAGTGCCCAACTAGGGTAAAAAAAAAAAAAAAAAAAAAAAAAAAACTAAATCATTCAAAGTTGCTTGTGCAAGCCTATTTCTTTTTTTGTTGTGAAGTTGCAATAAATTCAACTTTAACTAGTAAGGATAAAAAATTAAGATGTTAATTTTTAATAATTAGACTACCAATCTACTTAGTAGATACTTGTGTGTTGAAACACGTTCCAATTTCATTCACAACCGGAAGCACTACAAGTGAGGCTTAGAACCTTTACAAGTAACTTTTGGAGAGATTTTATTAACTTGCCATATTTTTCCAACCAACTAGCTATTAAAAAAATCAGTAAATGGCAGTGATGTTAAAGGCACATCGGGCGCGCGCCTCGGGCTCCATGCGCATCAAGGCGCAACTTCAGCGCCTTGCTTATACAAAGGTGAGGCGGGTTTACCTAGGCGTGCGCTATTTACAGCAGGGCGATAGGCCCAAGTTGCTAATGAGGCACGCCTGTATGATTTTTTTCTATTACAGTGTTGTAAAGTTTTGTTTGCACATGGAATTGGAATATGATATGTTAATTAACTTAAGTGGGTGGGCTATGGTCCCTACCACTACCACATAATATAATATTTGTGATATAAAGCCAAAAAAAGGTAAAAGTAAGCCAACAAATTAGGGCTCAATAGCCTTAATTGCACAATGGGAGCTCTTGGTCTCTAAGGCCTCTTCGTCTCTTCCTCTCCAGCAAGCTCTCACTCTTCGGCAAGCTCTCTCTCTCCGGCAAGCTCTTTACTTTCATGTTTGAATAGACTTATTTGACTCTAATTATCTAAATAATTAAATAAATTAGTAAATGATGTTAATATTGGTTACTTGGTCCCCTTGTTTTTCTATGTCTAACCGCAAGCATATCACCAAAGAGGCCCTCAGCTTTGGAATATACGGCTAGCTGCTCAGCAATTTTGTCCTGCTCTTTGGTGTCTGGAGCCAACCTTGCCATATATTGTTACAAACCCTTTGCAATCTCTTCATCTTCATCAATGTTTGGGTTTGAATAAAAGAATTCTGGATTCAAATAATAAGTTGCCGCATGCAAAGGGCGATGAAGTTGAACATCCCACCTCCTATCAATGATTTCAAAAACTTTCTTGTACTTCTCTTCTCTTTCCCCAAATGACTTTGCAATGGCTTCTTTAGCCTTATCCATAGCCTTATAAATGTATCCCATGGGAGGCTTTCTCTCACCATCAACTAATCTTATAACCTGAACAAGCGGTCCGGAAACCTTAAGGCTAAAGTCGATGGTGTTCCAAAAGGAAGGCATCAAAATATAAGAAGCTATTCTTTTCCCAACTTCCTGTTGCCTATTTACTACAACTCCATTCTTCCGAAGTAAACATCTTTCTCAAGTTATCCTTTCGCTTGTGAAGATTTAATAATGTGATGAAACAAGTACCAAACCGAGTCTTAGTAGGCCTACACAACTCCCTTTTATGAGTAAAGCACCTCATAATGTTCAACAATTTGGAATGCGTACAAATATAACCACTGAACTCCACAGCCCTCTTCAATGTTCTAGAGATGGCCGGTAGCTTTTCGATGTCTTCCAAGATCAAATCTAAACAATGAGCAGCATATGGTGTCCAATATGAATTTGGGAATGTGGCCTTAATATCTTCCCTATTTGAACCCAATAGAAAAAGGAAATTGATATAAGGAGAAGGATTAAATCAAACAATTGAATAAATATTATTAAAATGACTTACTAAACAAGAATTTAAAATTATATATATTTCCAAACTCTACAGTATATAAAATATTCTTACAGGCAAACTTGTTGCTTGATTCACTATATGTGACAACTTGGACAAAATTTTCTACTCCAATGCACAACACAAAATTTTCAAGCAAGTCAAACATTTTTTTACCTTACTTTTAAGGGTTAAATGCAAAAAACCTCCCTGAACTATAAAAGTTGCAACTAACCCCCTCGACTATTCAATTTTGTTGCAGATGACTCCATCCGGCAGGTTTTGATGGCATGTGCCATCTTGTGATGTAGATGTTTAAGTTAAGGACCAGAATGCCCTTATTCACATAAAAGGACAAAAATGCCCTTGTTACCGTTATAACCAAACAGTCCTATTTGAGCCTATAAATGGGACAACCAAACACACCCTTTGTCTCCATCATACCCGTCCCCTGTAGCAACAGTGATCAAACCCAGCAATGATCATAGCCGAGCTCTCTGCTTGCCGGACATAACCATCATTATCAGTTTAGTTCACCATTCCAAGCACCGCCGCAAGCATTGCTTATTCAGTTCCAAGCTCACCGGCTGTTCCTCTCACCGCCGAGCTCCCTCCACGTGATTTTTAAAAATAATATATTAACAAAAAATGTGAGAATACAAAAAAAAAAAAAAAGACCCACTGTTTGTTGGAGAAAAAATCCTTGCATAGTCGCCACCGTACAGCGTAGTCTTCCCCAGCACATTCATAAATCTACTCGTCGGTCAGAACAATACTCTTGGCTTCTCTCTCCATTCCCAAATTGACGGTGGTGGTGGGTGGGTCGCTACAGTACAACGCCGCCATCCCGAGCACATCCAAAGTGAATAGACGGCGGTGGTGGGTGGGTCGCTGTATGTATATAGCAATGAAGTTTCACCTCTGCAACTTCCGGCGAACAAAACCATACCAAACCAAACCCACAAGTTGTTCTGCCGGCGACGTAGCAAACTCCGATGATCTGAATCGCCCTGCGAAATATGAGTTTCCAAACTCCGATGAACGGAGTTTCCTAGTCTTCGTTCCGATCCCTTGATTCGTACCCCAAATCCCTGTTTACCCACAAACCGACCTGCAAAAAAGGAAAATATATCTAATTTTTTCTCGAGAAAATCCCAACTTTCTCTATCCAGATTTCGCAATTTGACCCTCTCTGACGACCGTGCCTGCCACCACTTCACTGCCGTCCTTTTCCCACCGCCGTCCTTCGGCTTCAACTCTCTGCTCAGTTGGCCGAGCCCTCACCGGCCGACCTCTTCACAGCCGACCCCTCCATCGCGGCTGAGTCCTCGACATCATCCAAAGCCGAAACCGCCGAGCCCGTATTCATCCTTGCCGGCCGTTCCTCTCACTGCCGAGCCCTCCATCGCTGTGCCAGAAATCCATCTTCGCCCACTGTCAGTTCAACCACAGCCGAGCTCACTGCTGTCCGTGCTTTATCCACCTCTCTTGCTCGATTTTGGATCTGAATTTTTTTTTTAATCATTTTTTGGATCTGTATATTGTGTTTGGGCTTTACAACAGATACATACATATATATTTGGGCTTGTTTGGTTACAGCTTGAGCACTATTCCGGGACTAGACAATAATAAGGGTATATGTGTCATTTGATTCACTTAGCATAAACTCTCTCAAAACTACGTCGTTTTAATAAGGGTAAATCAGACTTTTTATTTTTCCGGGCCAGAATGGACTGAAATGCAACAAATTCATAGTTCAGGGGGGTTAGTTGCAATATGCCAATAGTTTAGGGTTTTTTTTTTGCATTTAACCCTATTTTTAATAAGAAGAAATATCCAACGATTCAATAAACATGTTTCCCTTGGACTATTTACTAAGAAATTAATCAAAGTTCTCCCTCTCTTGTCTATCCACCCATCCGCCATTAATGACCATTCATATTTTGACCATTCCTTTCTATGGTCACTAATCGAAGTGTTGGTATTATCCAACTCTTTCTTAAGATAAGGAACTCTCATCTCATGATAACTAGGTGGTTTCATGCTAGGACCATATTATCCAATTGCTTCAAACACCTTAGGAAAGTTGTCATACTTAACCGCATTGAATGCGATTCCTGCATCATACATCCACCTTGCAAAAGCAGAGCATGCTCGTCTCCTCAACTCTTTCTTGCATGCATCATTAATGGTTGTTTGTTTTCCCCCCTCTTTTTTGTACAACAATTTCCGGTCTGGGAGTGAAATATAAATCAGTAGGTCCCTTTTGCTTTTGCCTCTTCGAGGAATTGACACTAGCACGACCTACACTAGCTGCTCTTTTTCCCCCATTGCCAACTTCCTCATCGTCTTCCTCATTCTCTCCATCTATGATATCAATGTCATCATTCAGTAACAAAATTATTTGCTCTTTTTCTTCCTCTTTCTTAGTCAAGTACTTTTTGATTTCTTCTCCAACAGCAACTGTGCATCTTGTGCATCCACTCACATTCCTATACCCTCCAACTAAGTGTTGCTTAGCCCGATAAACACCTCCTTTTGTAACTTTTTTCCACAAAAGTTACAAGTCAGTGTGTTTGTATCTTTTGGATCAGCCAAATATGTGTCAGCCAAATTTGTGTAATTCCACGCCGGATCCTTTCTTGTACCTCCTTATCTAGGCATCTTATAAAGTGCAAATGGAACTGCAAATTATATTCAACGGCACAAAATAAATTTAAGATAACAGCATATACAAAAATACAACAAAAAGGTAGATTTAAAAAAAAAACAAAATTGTAACACACACAAGTTCACAACAAAAGTGCAGAGCAGTAGCAGTGCAACAGGCATTTTCACAGCAAAGAATAAAAAAAGGCATTTCATAGTAAAAATAGCAGCCATTTCACGGGCCACACTCCACAGGAAACAATAGCAGGCATGCATTTTCATAGCTAAAATAGCAGCATTTCACAGGCCACACTCCACAGGAAACAATAACGGGCATGCATTTTCATAGCTAAAAAGCCTAAAATAGCAGCATTTCACAGGCCACACTCCAGAGGAAAAACTAACAGGCATGTAGATAGCTAAAATAGCAGCCATTTTCACAGTAAAAAAGTAAATAAATAATTAAAACAGCATGTATTATATACTAATTAGTAATTATTAAAGCAGTGAACCACTAAAACACAGAGCAGAGCAGGAAAAAAAATAGATCAGGAGAGGGGTAGTCGGTGGACTAAGTAACCAACAGAGCCGAAAGAAAAAAGAAAAACTGATTGCCGGAGATATATATATTTTTTGATAAGTTTCATACACAGGAGATATGAATCACGAGTATTACATTGTTTGCATTCAGTGATAGAAATTGGACACGCTATGTAGAAGAATGTAACCTGTTGGTTTCTACTTATTAGGATGACAGAGAGAGAGAGAGAGACAGAGAGAAAAAAGAACAGCGTAAGGAAAACAAAGCAGAGAAGGAGAAGCAGCAACAGAGCAGAAGAAGAAAAAAACAGAGCCAAAGAAAAAAAAAATGAAAAACTGTTTGCCAGAGAAGAAGAGAGACAGAGAGAGAAAAGCAAGAATAGAAGGGAAAAAAGAAAAACAGAGAAGAAGAAGGAACAAAAAAATCAGAGAAGAAAGAAGGAAAAAAAGAAAAAAAACAGAGAAGAAGAAGGAAAAAAGAAAAAAGAGAAGAAAGAAAAAAAAAAAAAAAAAAAAAAAAAAAAAAAACAGAGAAGAAAGAAGGAAAAAAAATTGAGAAGAAGAAGAAGAGAAAAAGTGCTTACCTGGTTGCCGGAGAAAGAGCTTTCTGGAGAGAGAGTTTGCCAGAGAGTGAGAGACGAAGAGGCCGCAGAGACCCAGAGCTTCCATTGTGCAATTGAGGCTATTGAGCCCTAATTTTTTGGCTTTACCTTTTTTTGGATTTATATCACAAATATGATATTATGTGGTAGTGGTAGGGACTACAACCCACCCACTTAAGTTACTTAACATATCAGATTCCAATTCCATATGCAAACAAAACTTTACAACATTGTAATAGAAAAAAATAATACAGGCGCACATCATTAGTGACTTAGGCCTATCGCCCTGTTGTAAAAGGCACGCGCCTAGGTAAACCCGCCTTGCCTTGGTATAAGCAAGGCGTCGAAGTTGCGCCGGCGCTCGAGGCACTCACCCATTGCGCAATCAACATTGGCTGCACCAAAATTTTTTCTAGGTTGGTAGAGGGGAGGAATTCAAGTATCATCTGGTGTGTTGGGAGAGGGTTTGCACCCCGATTTGGAAAGGAGGCTTGGGTATTAGAAGATCAGTGTCTTTTAATAACGCCTTATTGGGGAAATGACTTTGGAGATTTAGAGTGGAGAGGCACAGACTTTGGAGGAGGGGGTGATTGTGAGCAGACATGGGAGATGAGTGGAGGATGGTGCTCCCCAGAGGTTGGGGTTGGGGTTTGGAAACACATTCGGAAGGATTGGGATGAATTTTACAAACACATTAGATTTCGTGTCAGAAATGGCAGGATATTACGTTTTGGGGATGACATCTGGTGTGGGGATCGTCCCCTTTCTATCACTTTCCTTGAACTTTTTCGGATTGCTTCTGATAGACATGCCATGGTGGTCGACTGCTATCTTCTTGATAGCGAAAGAACAGTGTGGGATGTACGTTTCTCGAGGCTATTTCAGGATTGGGAGATGGAGGATGCAATTGGCTCTTTGGTGGGGGGGTTGTATCGTCAGGAGATTAAGGAGGAGGCCTCTGACATTTGTGTTTGGGTTCCTTCTTCACATAGGTGCTTTGATGTTCAGTCGTTTTATTGTTGTCTTGTGGGTGCTCTTGGACCGTCCTTTTCATGGAGGGCTGTTTGGCGAACAAAGGTGCCTCTGAAAGTCTCGTTTTTCACTTTTTTGCATGGATCTCCATTTTGGGAAAGATCTTGACCCTGACTATCTTCAGAGAAGAAGACATATCGTGATAAACTGGTGCTTTATGTGCAAAAATGATGAGGAAACGGTTGATCATCTTCTTTTACATTGCCCGATGGCCCATGATTGTTGAGTTTTGCTTTTGCGTTTGTTTGGGATTCATTGGGGTATGCCAATTTACCAGAGGCTTGATCGAGGCTTGGAGAGGTTTTATAGTGGGGCCAAAACTCGTGACTCTTGGAGGGTTACTCCTTTGTGTGTTTGGTGGTGTCTGTGCCTCTGTGGCTTGAACGAAATAGGAGATCCTTTGAAAGAAAGGAAATCATATTGGGTCGCTGGATTTCTCCATTCTTAGCACTCTATTCTGTTGGGTTTTAGGGAAAAATTGTAAATGCTTGGATGAACTTGTAGAGTTTTTGGATTTGTTGAGGGTTTAGAGGCCCTATTTGGCCTTGTGTTGTTTCTAAGGGATGCATTCCCTTTTGAACGCTTTTAATGAATTCTTACTTGCCAAAAAAAATTTCTTCAACTCCTTTAAATCTACAAACCCTCCTACTTTTTTTTCACCATTTAAAACCCTTGATCCGCAAGTCTTCCACAACCTTAGAATAATCCCAATTTTAATTGACATTATTTAAGTTTTCTAGTAATGTTAGTAGAAAGGAATTTGGTTTTCACAAGCCCCATGAAGGTGGCTCTCTTTGCTTGCAAAGCAGTTTTGGGGAGGATATTGACCATTGACAATTTGAGAAGAAGATGTCAGATTATTGTCAATTGGTGTTGTATGTGCAAGCAGGTTGAGGAGTCTGTGGATCATTTGCTTCTCCACTGTCCAGTGCTAGAGATGGATGGAATATGCTGTGTGTCATTTTTGGGATCCTGTGGGTCATGCTTGAGTCAGCGGTGTGCTGATTGACAGTTGGGTGGATATCGAGTGTGACCCCAAGTTAGAGATGCGTGGAGGGCAATCCCCCTTTGCTTTTGGTGGACCCTTTGGAAGGAGAGGAATAGGAGATTCCTTGATGGGGTGGAGTCTCCTTGGGTTTTTTTTAGATATTCTCCTTGTGGTGGACCATTTGGAAGGGGAGAGGAATAGGAGATTCTTTGATGAGATTGAGTCTCCTTGGGGGGTTATTAGATTATTCTGTTCTTAGTTCTCTATTCTTCTGGGTGCAGGGTTCTAATTGTAAATCTGCAGAGGTTCTTTTGTCTTTTATGGATAGCTTGAGGCTATAGTTTTTTTGTGGGTAAATTATGTGGACCTCCCCTATGGTTTGCCATAATTACAGGGACCTCCTCTGTGATTTGGGAATTTACTCGGACCTCCCCTAAAAATGAAACTATCCTACACAGACCACCCTTCTGTGATGGTCAACGTGGGTCAACAACGGATTTTGCTAATGCAATATACTTATTACACTAAAATTCCTATATTACCCTTACTTAAAGTATATATATATATATATAACTCTATGTGGCAGTACAGTTGGCAACCACCAATACCACGTGGTCACAACAGTACTACCTCCAGCGACAACATTATATCATAACTTCTCTCCGGTGAGAACAGACCCAACTTGTGAAAACCATGGCCGCCTTAATTGCAATATCCAACATTTCAGCGTCGTAGTATAGACCTTCCCCATCACTAGATCGAACCTCTGCTAAAATTGAACTAAATCAGTGAAATTCCAAAATCCACCCATTATATAGCATAGAATAATTCCCCCAATTGATACCTAAATAATTACAACATATATATATAAATATATACATGCACATACACGCACATGATGATAAAAACATTTTAAAACTCATAAGCTACCTCCTCTTCCACAGCCTTTTTTATAGTAGTGATGGGCTTTAATGAATATCAGTGATGAATTAATCAACAAAGAAATTCAATGAAAACGAAACAATTGCAGAAAAAGAAATTAAAATAAAATTATTGGTAAAGAAAATAATTGAGTTTGAGAAGAATCAGTTGTTGAAGACTGGCCAATTGTTGAATTGGTATTGGTTGTACCGCCTACCTGACTGAACATGATTGGGATGCCTCTGAGTCTCGGATTTGATCCCTTTGGAAGTGTTTGTAAGCTAGCTGCCAACTATAAGCTATAGTAGTTAATTGGTTGGGGCTGGGAAATAAAACAACTGACCTTGAATGGTGAAGAAGAGAATTTTTGGTTGGAGAGAAGATGGATCTGATCGAAGAGGATGAGTGATCCGAGAGACTTAACGTGTGTGTGAGAGAGAGGGAGATAGATATGAGTTTTTTTAATCTGGTTTTTCCCCAAAATCCATGGATTCCAACTGCAATCAAACTTTCTAGTGTCGTCCGTCTCATTGATCAGTCAATTAAATCTTGCTTTATCGCTGGAATTCAACTGGAATCCATGGATTCAGATCTGGCTTTGTATACATGGTTTTATGACTTGGATTAGGAAATTATTTATCAATTCTTTACCTTGCCGGAAAGCGATGGTGTTGGTGCCAGAGTTCACAATGGTGGTGAAGTCGCCGCCGATTGTGGTGGTTTTGGTGTGCCGAAATACACCGTGATGGTGGTAGTTGTGGGGTGTGGATGGTGGTGAAGTTGCCGCAGATGGTGGTGGTGTTGTCGTGCCGGAATACGCCGTGGTAGTGGTTGTTGGAGGGTGGGACTGGTCACTGGTGGTGATGGCATCTGTCTTGGGTGGTGGTGGTGTCGCGGGTTTTTGATTGCGTTGTTACTGAGAAAATAGACCCCCAATTTTTATAACTATAAACAGACTAAAGTACCCCTTATCATAAAAGGGTTAGAAGTGATGTATTAAGGTCATATTTGTCTCCTAAATAATGGGGACAAGTTTATCATCCCCATATATATATATATACGTGAGGGTATTTTAGTAATTTAAATAGGTCCGTTAGTCCATTTGACGGTCCATCACTAGGAAGGGAGGCCCGTGTAGGATAGTTTCATTTTTAGGGGAGGTCCAAGTAAATTCCCAAACCATAGGGGAGGTCCCTGTAATTATGGCAAATCATAGGGGAGGTTCGTGTAATTTACCCTTTTTTTTGTACGTTTTTCGGGTCGTGTCCCTCTCTTCAATGAATACTTATAAAATAAAATAAAATAAAAAATTTCTCAGATACTTGATGTGGAATAAGTTTCTGAATTTCTTCTCCTCCTTATTTTTATTTTTTTCCCCTTATAAGGAAGTGTGATTTGGTAATAAAGTCGTATTGTCAAATTAGGGATGCACTATCTGATGTAGTACAGAATGCTCTTATACAAATTGATGTAGGATGGAATGCTCTGATACCAACCTTGTGGAAGGCTTTGATACTAAACTGATGTAGGACTGGAAGTCTCTGATACCAAATTGATGTGGGACAAGAAAGAAAGAATGGGTTGAGAATGAGAAGAAGAGATGAGGCTAGAGGAAAAGGGGAGAGAGAGATGAGTAGATAAAGTGGAAAATAAGGCTGGACAGATTTGAGGGGTTGAGAGGAGCAAGAAACAATGGGGAAGAACACAAAGAAGAAGAATGATATTAATAATCAAAGCCTAACTTGTTTGGTTACATAATAACCTTTTTATAGACAAAATATTAGGCAAACCCTAAGAAACACTAAAAATTAAAGTACTAAAATAACCCTAAAATTAAATGTTACTTTGAAAATTAACTCGAATTACATCGAATCCATTTTATCTTTCGTTGCCCCTTCTCCATATCATCATCATCATCATCATCCTTGCCTTTATCTCGGCTATATGAATTCTCTTTTTCCATCCTTTCTTATTGTAGTCTGTCTTCTCTTAGATTTAATTTTTTGAAATCATTTTTAATTATTTCATCCCATGTAAATTTTGATTGGCCTCTTTGTCATTTACCTTCTAGGCAAATAACTCTTCCTCTTTTAATTTGTGCATCATCGGGTTTACGTTAAATATGACCATATTATCTAAGTCTACTTTTCCTAATTTGATCATTTATAAGAGTCCCCTCACGGTCATTATTTTGATGGGAAATTGACTGGGACAATACAATTGATTATAGTCGCGCATAGATGGTCATGATCACATTCACCTCTAACGGACTCTTTTTTTTTTTTTTTTTTTGGGGGGGGGGGGGGGGGGGGGGGGGGATAAGAATTGATGAAACAATTGTTATTTATTTTCAATTAAAATTAATAGGTTTTTTTATACTAAAAAGAATTGATGAAACAATTGTTATTTCTCTGGCAATTGCTTAACAAAAACAAAGAAACATATGCTTGACTGATATATAAATTAAACATGTATATCACCATATCAATCATTCATACTTAAAAAATAAACACAGTTATGTAAATTTAAGATGTCAAATAAAGTAAGGGATGCACTACAGATTTTTTCGTGGAAAAAGTCTCCTTTCGGTGAGTCAAAAAACCACGGGACTTAGTTTGGGAAAATAATCCACCATGAAGAAAGAGATGTAGAACCTAGATCTGTTCAGTTACCTCGAACACTAGTTGATCCCTAGGCAGAACAAGATATAAAATTTTCAGTCCTTCGCAGATCTATTGATTTTCCTTATGTGTTGTCTACTGTATTCAGTACACTCGAACACTGGCTCTTCAACTTGAATCTGTCATCCGCTACTTAATTGTCTGGTCTTGATAATCTGGTAGATTACTCTTGAACATTGGTGTTGTAAACGCTGTATAGCACAACTTCAATTATTACAACACCTTGATTATTTTTTTTGATAAGTAAAAATATATTAGAAAAACGTTCAAAAGGGGAACGTGTCCCTGATACACAAAAACGAAAGAGCAAAAGCCAAATCTACGGACCAACAGAGTCCAATAGAACAAAAAAATCATCAATTGAGGAGCAAGTGCTGCCTCTAACATAACAGAAAAGAGAGCGAAGAATAAGAGACTTAAGGTTTAGAAAAGACGATTCCTTCCCTTCAAAGTTTCTGTTATTTCTCTCTCCAAATACACCACCAAACATAGTGTGGGGCGACCCTCCAAAAATCACGAGCATGACTAGAAACAGGGCAACTTCTCCAAGCGTTAATAAATTGGAAAGAGTGCTTAGGCATTACCCACTGAACGCCAAAAATACTGAATATGAGATTCCAACAATCAGATGCAACAGGACAATGCATGAGAAGATAGTCCACGGACTCACCATCAGCTCTACAGAGGCAGCACCAGTTAACAATGGTATTACCTCTCTTACGCAGATTATCCAATGTTAGAATTTTTCCCCAGGTAGCAGTCCAAACGAAGAAGGCAACTCTAATAGGAGCTTTAAAGCGCCAAATACATTTCCATGGGAAATTATGCCTAATAAAATTAGACAAACACAAGAACATGGATCGAACTTCGTATCTACCATGAAGAGAGGGGGTCCACAAAATATCATCACAACCTCTGCTAACATCCTTCTGTCTATACAATAGGTCCAAAAAGACGCAAATTTCTACTATCTTCCGGTCCAAAAAAACGCACATCCCACATAACACCACTGTTATCAAGATGATAACAGTCAATTTCATAAGCATGCTTATTCTCGGCAATGCTAAAGAGACGAGGAAAGGAAAGAGACAACAACTGATCACCACACCATAAGTCTTCCCAAAATCTAACACTCATACCATTACGAACCTTGAACCGAATATGGGTGGAAAACACATCCCAACCTTTCCGAATGAACTTCCAAACGCCAACGCCTCTAGCAATAGAAACAGGACGAGAGGACCAACCTCCACTCTCCTCCCCAAAACGACACGAGATAACTGTTCTCCATTGTCAATGACGCTCTTTACCGAACCTCCATAACCACTTCCCTAATAAGGCTCTATTAAAAGGGACCAACTTCCGAATACCTAACCTGCTAAACTTCAACGGTTTGCAAACCCACTCCCAATTAACAAGATGATACTTAAACTCCTCTCCTTTTCCACCCCAAAGAAAATCTCTCTGAATTTTTACAATTCGTTCAGCAACAGAGCACAGGATTTGAAACAGAGATAAGAAATATGTGGGAAGGAATGAGAGGGTGCTCTTAATAAGAGCGACCTTCCCCCCTTTCGAAAGATACTGTTTTTTCCATCCCGCTAATCTTTTTTCATACCTGTTAATCACCGGATCCCAAGTCCCCACTCTAATGGAGGAGATTCCCAAAGGTAATCTCAGATAAGGGAGTGGAAATTCACCCACTCCACACCTAAGAACAACCGCTAAGGAGGAAATATCGGAAACCTCCCCCACTGGGACAAGCACACTCTTTCCAACATTAATCTTAAGACCAGACACTGCTTGGAAGCATGTAAGAATGCACCTCAAATACTTGAGTTGGGAAACATCAGCATCACAGAAAACCAAGGTATTATTTGTAAACAACAAATGGGATATCTCAATCTGGTTAGCAACATCTCTGCCAATAGTGAACCCCCTTATGTACCCCAAATCCTCTGTCTTTTTCATTAATCTACTCAATCCCTCTATGACAATAAGGAAAAGAAAAGACGACAAAGAATCTCCTTGTCTCAAACCACGCGAGCTCGGAAAAAACCCAGCAGGAGAGCCGTTCACAAGCACAGAGAACATAACTGACGAGATGCAAGATTCAATCCATTTTATCCATCGATCCCCAAACCCCATTCTCTGAAGCAAGTAAAGAAGAAATTTCCAATTCACGTGATCATAAGTTTTCTCGATATCAAGTTTGCATAAGACACCAAGAACTTCACTCTTCAACCTGGAGTCGACACATTCTCCTGCTATAAGAACGGAGTCTAAAATCTGTCTACCACCAACAAAAGCATTTTGTGACTCTGAGATAATTCCATCCAAAACATTTCGCATTCTAAGAACAAGGACCTTGGCAATAAGCTTATACATACACCCCACTAAACTGATTGGCTGGAAGTCCTTAATGTCAGAGGCGTTGCCCTTCTTAGGAATAAGAGCAATGAAAGATTAATGATTTCTTAAATGTGCCATGAGAATGAAATTCCTGAAAAGTGCCCATTACCTCATTACGCACCACCTCCCAGCTCTCTTTCAGAAACCACATAGTGAATCCATCTGGCCTGGAGCTTTATCACCATTACAACTGGATAACGCCTTGAGCATATCCTCTTCAGAGAACGGAACCTCAAGCATATCACTATCTAGCGTAGAAATAACATCGAAATGCAAACCATTAAGTTTTGGTCTCCACTCTAAAGTCTTGGTATAGAGTTGCTGATAAAAAGAAACAATACCCCTACGCACCTCATCTTCTTTCCGCAACTCTAAACCATTCACACGAATACGCCCAATGTTATTGTATCTTCTATGAGCGTTAGCAAGCCTGTGAAAGAATTTAGTATTGCGGTCACCTTCTTTAAGCCATAAAGCCCGAGATTTCTGACGCCACGAAATCTCCTCCCTCGTAGCAATCTCAGCAAAAGTCGCCTGACAAGACACTCTTCTAGAGCGTAGAGATTTCATGACTTGCCCTATCTTATCAAGACGATCAATCTCAGAAATTTCAGCCAGGACTCTATTTTTCTTCTATTTAAGATTCCCAAACACTTCTTTATTCCACTTCTTAAGCTCAGATTTGAAAATCTGAAACTTTTAGCAAGCACATAGCTAGTAGAGCCAGTAAACGCTGCTTCCTCCCACTAGGACTGGACCTTCCCTTGGAAGTCTTCAGCTCTCAACCATATATTTTCGAAACGAAATGGAGTCCGTCTAGATCTCATACCTCCACAATCAAGAACTAAGGGCACATGATCAGACGTGACTCTAACCAAAGTTGCCTGAGTGACATCCGAGAACTTCTCCTCCCAATCTCCAGAAATCAGGAATCTGTCGAGCCTCGATAAAGTAATTGATTCTCTGTCGCTAGACCAAGTGAAAGTTGCCCCTTCCAATGGCAAATCAATAAGAAGGTGACCATCAATAAAGTCGGAGAACTGGGTCATCTCCGAAGACCACCTCCCCCCTGTGGATCTCTTAAATGGAGATCGAATAGAATTGAAATCCCCGCCTAAGCACCAAGGCACTGACCACAATTCCTTAATGTAGCTAAGCTCCTGCCAAAAAACAGGTTCACGATCAATAACGGGTCCATAAACTCCAGAAAAGACCCAACTGAAATTATCATCTTCCATCTGAAACACACATGACAAAGAAAATAGCCCTTTCCAGATATTCATTCTGGACAACCATCTACGATCCCACATAAAAAGAATGCCACCTGATGTACCAGAGGCGTTCAAGGCTTCCCAATCCACGAACCTACTTCCCTAAAGGCTTCTAACCACATCATCAGAAATAGAAGCCAACTTGGTTTCTTGCAAACAAATAACATGGGCATTCCATTTCTTCAAGGCAACTTTAACCACCTTTTTTTTGTCCAGATCATTCAGTCCACGGACGTTCCATGTAATAATTCGTATCTTCATTGAGAACCAAAAATGATCAGTGCCCCTCCTCCCTGCTTCCCACTTCTGGACCATCCCCTTTCTTTATTCACCCCATCCTTCGCTTCGTAATTGACATTGGAAATAAGGTTCTTAACTTCCTGATCACCTTTCCGATGAGCATGTTTCCTATTTTTAACAACTTTTGTGCTTTTAGAGGTCTCTGTATCATTGTTTCCTGCCATAATATCATGAAGAATGGTTTGTGTTCGATCATCATCTCCTTCCGAGGAGACACCCAAAGCTTCGTTGACCTCACCAATATTATCCAACACCCAGTCCATACCCAAATCGTTAACCGTCTCTAAGCAATTAGGGTGCACAGTTGCTAAGGGTTCCATAATGTCCACATTAGATTGATCAATATCCCAGGCAAGAGGACAGATCTGTTGAGACTGATCTTCAAAGGCCTCCCCTTTGCTTTCAACACTATTCTGATACAAGTTTAATTGCAGATTCAACTCTGTTCCAGGGTCATCCGTAAAATTTGTCATCAAATCATAGGTAGAGTTCGTCCCAATCACGGACGGTAGACCATTTAAGTCTTTTAGAGCAACACAGAGCTTAAGTTCATTAAGTAAAGTCACGGCTAAATCACCTGTCAGCTTAAAATGAAGGTCTCGTCTAGCACAAACTGTCACCCCGTTAGAACAACCAATACTTTCAGACTTGGTCATTGAAGATGGTGATTCTGCATCCCGTGGAACAATGGCTTCAGAAAGACCTCTCCTTTGATCCAAACGATCTGCCACTCCACCATCACCATTTCCCATCATCTCACACGAAGAAGGGGTAGAAGATGAGCTCTTAGGATGAGAGACAGAGGTTGAACCTGGAGAAGAAGAAGGAGAGCGTGCTACCCATTTCTGTTTTTCAGTATGAGTCCATCGGGTACCCTGTCGACTAGCTGAGGCAACCGGCCGTTTCGACTTTTCTTTCTCAGTCCGACGCTGAAATGAAGAAGAGGAGAGATTTTGATATTGGGTTTGAGTGTGAACATGGGCTTTCCTTGGATCTGATTCATTAAGAACTGAAACAGAAAATGATTTGGGTCCTCCAAGAACCTGTCTTTTAGTGTGGGCTGGCTTAGGCCCAAAATTAGGCTTGAACCTTAACGCTTTAGTTTGCCCATAACCCCTCCGGCCCAAATCGACTTTAGGCTAATCTGTGCGGCCCAGCCCAGCTTCCTCACCAACCCTTGTAGATAAGGATAGGGTCGAATCTGGAATTAAGTCTCTACGAGCGCCATGTGTAAATTTATCCTTGTAAACTATGACGCGCGTGACTTGCGCGTGTCGTTTACTTGATCTTCCTCGCACCCATTCTTTCTTCGGCATATGATGAGACCCGTCGCCGCCTTCAATACTCTCTGTCGAGGGAACCAACGCCGGCGCAATTTCTTCCCAGATTGCCACCTTATAACAGAAAGTGTCATCATTAATAAACACAAATTGCGGACAGGTCAATTCTATTCTCACTGTAATCCGAACACTTTCAGCGTCCCTTGTTTCATCAGCAACAACTCCCACAAATCTGCCGCACAGCTCTCCTACTTCAACAAATAAAGCATGATACCATAGGTGAAGGGGAAGTCCAAACAACTGGATCTGTTTGAGACCTTTTTCTCTAAGGACGCCGCAACAACGAACCCTAAAAGACCATACATCGATCCGCAGGGTTGCAGATCCCCATTGACGCCGACCTTCCTTCAACACACGTTGGGCTTCGACCTGAGAAGGAAACCTGAAAAGGAGCAGCGAATCAGATAATGGTGTAACCCCTACTCCACAGGACGTATTCCATGCTCTCGCCGCCCCTTCCTCCACACGATCACAACCCCCAACTTCCTTGTCAAAACGCCCGACCAAGCAAGATGAGAGAACTGATTTCCTCCTTGCGACGGACTTCCCGTCGATGTACAAAGATGGTCCTCGATGTGGAACTGCCGACTTCACATCCCCAGTTATTGAAATTCTTGGAATCCTTGTAGTCTCTAAATAAGATTTCATCACGAACGAAAACAAAAAAAGAAAGAAAGGACGAAGTCACTATCACCTTGAAATCGCCCCTAGTGGGGTGAAATCGTCCCTAGTGACGTCATCGTAGTTTAGACTTATTAATCTGTGTGTTTTACAACACCTTGATTATATCATCATGATTACCATGTCTAATGCTGTATGACGAATAATGAAAAACAATAATAGTGCACTCTCTATTCTCAATACGCTTACTTGTGGAAAAAGAAAAAAACAAAAATCTCTAATGCAAAGCTTTGAACATTGTATCAATATCTCTGTGTATATGTTATCTTTGCATTAGCTGCACTATTTCCTCTCACTATTATGCATGCTAGGGTTTATGAGAACACTAACATATACAAGCAACTTACCTAAATATTCCAAAACGGGTTAGGTATTTAATAACTTGGAAAACACGTTTTAAATTTTTTTTCATCCCGCATAACCTTGGATCGATTCCTATAGAACCTTTAATCGATTGAGGCTTAGGGTTACTTCAATCCAACCCTATGGGACCTCCTTCGATCGATACCTGTAAGGTTGCCGATCTATCGGACTTTATGATACTTCGATGAGAGGAAGGTTCTAAAAAGTTTTTTTGGACAAGCAATATCCAATTAAGTTTTAGAAACTTTGAAACTTGTCAAAATAAATATATATACATGTTTATAAACATTTCTTAATGTACAAGTAATGTTAAAGCAAGTTTAGGAAACTTTGATACTTAACATATATAACATGTATGCATGAACTCATATGGTAAGAGATGATATATTGGTGTGAATTTACCTTTGCATTCTCTGACTCGTCAAAGTTGACATTCTGGTCCTTTTATGTAGCTTTCTTCACCAAGTGTAGACTTACACACTCAATTCTATCAACTTAATGACTCATCACTCACTAAAATAAAATAAAAATTATCCTATCTCTTTTAGTTAATTCTATAAACCTAACATATTTACCCCATCTCTTTTAGTTGCTCCTATCATCCAACGTAGCATCCTCATTTCCGCTACGTGAATGCGTTGTACTTTTGTCTTTTCCAAAGTCCGTCACTCTGCTCCATACACATTGGTGGCCTAATAACTGTTCTATAGAATTTTCCTTTTAATTTATTTTGTAGTTGTTTGTCACAAATTATACCACTAGCTTGCCTCGATTTTGTCCACCCTTCTCCTATCCTACTTACTAAATCACCATCAATCTCCCCATTATTTTGTGACATTGATCCTAGGTAACGAAAATAGTTATTTTGAGTAACTATTTGGTCTTGAATTGTAATATTTATATTGTCATCTTTTGTTACTTTATCAAATTTATAAATTATAGTATTGTTTTCGAAAAAAATATTTAAAAATACTGGTATTAAACTGACTTCCTTACCAACATACATGGAGAGACTATGATCTCTCCCTACCACTACCCTTATTCAACTGAAGTAAAAGCCAAATAGAAAGCGCCGTGCGCGGTAATAAGAATAGAATCCTTTTAGGAAGCCGACACGACAGGCATTGCGATGTGAAGAGCTTTGCTTGGAGAAATAGAAGTAACGTGTATCACACATGCAAAATCTGAGAAAATACGACACGAAGCCATTTTAACCGATTCTTTTTATTTTTCTCCACTGAAGCTCGTCATTGTTCCTAATGATTGCCATGCCAGGCTGATCCCTCCTTTATGACCAGAACGCAGAAGCGGAGTGGGCCTATTTGGGGGCTGTGATGGCGCAAATATGGGATTTTGTGTGGCCCACAAGATCCCCCTATGATCTCTCCCTACCACTACCCTTATTCAACTGAAGTAAAAGCCAAATAGAAAGTGCCGTGCGGGGTAATAAGAATAGAATCCTTTTAGGAAGCCGACACGACAGGCATTGCGATGTGAAGAGCTTTCCTTGGAGAAATAGAAGTGACGTGTATCACACATGCAAAATCTGAGAAAATACGACACGAAGCCATTTTAACCGATTCTTTTTATTTTTCTCCAATGAAGCTCGTCATTGTTCCTAATGATTGCCATGCCAGGCTGATCCCTCCTTTATGACCAGAACGCAGAAGCGGAGTGGGCCTATTTGGGGGCTGTGATGGCGCAAATATGGGATTTTGTGTGGCCCACAGGATCCCCCTATGATCTCTCCCTACCACTACCCTTATTCAACTGAAGTAAAAGCCAAATAGAAAGTGCCGTGCGCGGTAATAAGAATAGAATCCTTTTAAGAAGCCGACACGACAGGCATTGCGATGTGAAGAGCTTTGCTTGGAGAAATAGAAGTGACGTGTATCACACATGCAAAATCTGAGAAAATACGACACGAAGCCATTTTAACCGATTCTTTTTATTTTTCTCCACTGAAGCTCGTCATTGTTCCTAATGATTGCCATGCCAGGCTGATCCCTCCTTTATGACCAGAACGCAGAAGCGGAGTGGGCCTATTTGGGGGCTGTGATGGCGCAAATATGGGATTTTGTGTCGCCCACAGGATCCCCCTAGCTCCAAAAATCAGAGGCCACATAAGACACGGTACTTGCTAGACGTGTTTGGTGGAAGCCTGGTCAGGTCAACTCTCTCTCTCTCTCTCTCTCTCTCTCTCTCTCTGTGTCAAATGATGGTCCCCTAAATGGACAAGTCACCAATTGAATAGACTGACAGCATCAAAAAAATTGTGGTACCTCTGTCCACATCTTGACTAATCACCATGTGTTGCTTTAATGAAACAAAATCAATGGCTAAGATTCTCCATCACCGTCATCATTGAGAAATTGTAAGAATAAGTAGTATTCTAGGTATTTTTGAAGAAATATAAAAATTTTGGGGCAAAACTGCAATTTCAACTTTATGAACTTATTAAAAAAAATGTTAGGACTGCAGCCTGTCTTTACGATTTATTTTTCTCTTCATTTACTATTCCGCCGCTATAGAAGAATAAAATCCTAGCCCTAGCCGCTTGATCGGCGATCGGAAAGGCATTTCGACGACCATCTTAGACTCCAGTAAGAATGATTTTGATAGAAGGACATTCAACAAAGCATGTTTTGTCTCCAATAAGGATTAGTCGTTGTGAACAGGTTAGTATTTGTTTAGTTCTTTTTCTCCCTTCCTCTTCCACTTCTTCTCCAGTTGTGTTGTACCGGCGTCCCGCACCCGTGTTGGTGTTGTGCCTTGTCGACAGGAGTACTCTAAGGCAAAATGCCGAGTCCTTGTAACATAGAATAACTTATTAAAACACCATTTATATATAAATATGCATCTGTAGTACTTTTTTAGTTTTTTGTGTTATCCATCAATTTGTATGCTTTATTTTCCCTGCCGAGTGGATGGCGAATACCATCTGTCATTGTGCTCTTCAGGCTGTGTTTCACCTGTTTCACCTGATGCCTGCTTTATTAAATGATCTCAGCTAGGTATTTGGAATATTGTCAAGTAATATAATATCCCTTTTAATCCTTTTTGTCATTTATCCAACCAGAGTTCTGGACATATGTTGAGAAGTCATTCACATGGACAGATCTTCCATCAAAATTCCCCACAAAATATGTACAGTTTCCTGTAAGTAGCAGTGGCTATTCCATGTTTCGGAAGAGTACTTCTTGGTGTTGTACTGAGTTACTTTTATCATTTCAGGTATTCATAGCTTCAGTTCATTCAAACTATGTTGACTGTAATAGGTGGCTTGGTGATTTTATCCTCTCTAAGGTTAGTGGCTTGATGCACTAATAATCCAAAAGTAAACTTGAATTGCCAGGCAAAAAGGCAGTATATTACATATTAGATGTGACTAAGCATTAAGGAATATCTTTCTGTTAATAATATGCTGACTGTTTGGTAATTTATTTTTATTGATTTACTGAAACCAGTATGGGTGCAATCTGGTCTGAAGACTTTCGAGGATGACTCACCCAAGTGCATAAGTTGATTGTGTGGTAAAATCAACTTTTGTGGATTGTGAATTAAACAAATAGAATTACTTTTACCATAGAAGCTTTCACTTTTGTGGATTGTAAATTGAAGGTGAAATTCTGTTTTTTTGGGCATGTCAATGTAGCAGAATGCCAGAATGGCTCTCATCAGACCTCCGTAATGACCATTGTTAACTTCTTTAGAAAAGCAGATAGCAAATGCAACTTTTAGGCTTTGCTAATTCTGTAAAATTGCTTGCATTTATCGAACTGGAACATGAGTTTTAAGATACTTATTCGGTAGTTTCTTACCAATTCTTCGAACTTAGTTTCCTTTCAGTTTCTTCTAGACACCCTTTTTTTTTAACCCTTCCCTTTTTGTTTCTTGTTTGATATGTTCTGATGCACTCGTAGAATCCTGAAATTCATATAATGCTATACATATGTATATGTTTGTTATATGAGTTGTGTGTTGCATATTTGCAGAGTGTTGACAATGAAATTGTATTGTGGGAACCAAAAATGAATGAACAGTCTCCCGGAGAGGTAAGAATATTCTCGTCTCTTTTTCCCTTCCAAGCTTCAAGCCTTGCCAGATTTGTTTTGCGAGCGCATGAAATTCACCAGCATAATGCTCTCTGTTCCTTCGAAAATCCCATATGATTTCTGTTTAGGGCTCAGTTGACATCCTTCAAAAATACCCAGCTCCAGAGTGTGATATTTGGTTCATCAAGTTTTCGTGTGATTTCCATTACAATGCAGTTGCTATAGGTAATGCAAGTTGTTACATAATATTACATTTCCAATTTTCTATCGTGTCTTTTTTACTTATCCAGCAGCATATTGCTAATATACTAATCCTGTTGATACCAATCTAGCTACTACAGCCCATGCAACCATTATATTAATGAGTTTTGCTTTTTTGTACGAAGATTATAACCCATTAGATCTTCTGTCTACAGGGAACAGGGAAGGGAAAATTTTTGTCTGGGAACTGCAATCCAGCCCTCCTGTTCTCATTGCAAGGTTTGTTTTCTGTCTTCTTAGTCCAACTTACCATGATATGGAAGCCAAGCATTTCGGTAAATGGGATTGTTTTTAATGTTTGCTTACATTTTTTCCTATATCAATCAGGTTGTCTCATGTCCAATCCAAATCTCCTATTCGACAGACTGCCATGTCCTTTGATGGAAGGTAAAAACTCCCAGATAGATTTCCCAGCCTTGGATATCTAAATTTTGTTTAGTAGACGTACTCTTCTTAATCATAGTGTGTGATCAGCTCATCTCTATATGTTGCAGTACCATTCTCAGCTGTTGTGAGGACGGGACGATCTGGCGCTGGGATGTGGTAGCAACTTCGTGAGTGTCTCCGGGGGTATAATATAATACACTGGTACAGTTTTGCTGAAGCACCTCATTGCTGTCATTGATTTTTAAAAGTATAGGGTAGGAGGGAGGAACAAAGTCTCGCATGTACCAAGGAAAAACAAAAACCAAAAAACAAAGTCGCATGCCTTTTCCCCGAGGACAAGCAGCGGCCAACTTGAGGCTGATATGGCAAGATCTGATTTAATGTTGTGTCTGCTTGATAGAAATTCAAGGCATCCTCTGTGCAATTTTTGTGAGAGGAACTGGCATAAAGTGATTGAACGAAGGGAAAATTAGTAATTGGATTGATGATATTATTGTATCCAATCCACTAATTATGCATGGAATGGTTATATCGTAATTTAACATGGTGTGGCTTTTTTATTCATTTTTTCGAGTGCAGTTATTTTCATTTAGTGGAATTAAAAATAATTAATTGCTAATTATTTGCCGCGAGAGTTGACTAGTCCCCATTTAGGCAAGTTTTTATTTATTTATTTATTTTTTTTGGGCAAACTATGGGGGTTTGATGAGGAGGAAGCAAGAAAGTTTGATGAAATAACTAGTGACCAGGAGAGAGGGCGGCTAACCCTAGGGCGCGGCCCACCCCTCTTCTATAAATTTGTGTTGTGGTTCTCTTCTATTCTAATACACATTTGAGACAGACTTTGAGATTCTCTCTCTCTCTCTCTCTCTCTCTCTCTCTCTCTCTACAATACAAGACGTATTCTATTTACGGTTTCTAACTTTCTAGACTTCCATTGGAGCTCACCCTTCTTTTATTATTAATTTTCCCTGGAGCTCACCCTTCCAAAGCTGGTGAATTTCATACAAGGTCATAGGAATGAAGATTTGGGGTGGTGTTGAAGCCATTGAAGAGCAGCCAAAAGCTTGGAGAAAGTTTGAAGGAATGATGAGTTTGCATAGGAGATGATCTACAAATCAATAGGTTGTATATTCCTTATTCTCTTTCTTAATAGGAGATGATCTACAAAAATTAATGAGATTAAATTCTACTTCTAATAAAAAAAAGGCACATTTTTTCAGCAATCTAGTGTCAAGTAGGCTTATCAATGGATCAACCAAATTCATATTCGATTTGTTTAGTTAATGGATTATTAGATTCGAGTTGCCAACATGGTATAGAATTGAATGTTCCAATTCATAGCCTAATTGGCTTGGATTCGGTTCAGATTTAAATTAAAATCATATCCACTTACATGCCGATGAAGTAGAGAATTGTTGATATACAAAGGATAGTGCATAATGGTAAATAATTAATAGGCAAAAAAGTATAAAAACTCCCCTCAACTATAAAAAATTAGCATTTTACCCACTTGAACTATAAAATCGAGCAAGTAAGTACTACAACTATAAGAAACGTGCAGTTTGCCCCCTTGCGAGTCACTTTCGGCACATTTCCGACCAACAGATGGAGCACATGAGTGTACTTTTTATATAATTCCACAATTGCCCTGTGTAGGGGTTCGTTTTCGTAACACAATAAAATAGGTATATATGTAGGTGATATCTTAAACACAAATATGAGGGAAGCAGAGAAGGTGCTTGATGAAGGAGGAGAAGAAGACCGATCTCACAAGATTAAGATGGAGGTAGGGAAAATACATAGTTCTGGTGATAGTCCATTTCTTTCTTGTTGCTCTTGCCTCATTCTTTGTGAGAGAGTGGCTATTTATAGACCACGAACCATGCTGGGTATTAACCAATGGTTCGCTTCATGCCTCGCTCCTACCTATGACCACTTGAGTAGTTATGATGATAGTCTTAGGAGCCTAAGTGGTTAAATCCCCTTATCGAGCCATGCGCTATGTTGCATCTCTCTTTACTTGAGGCATTAAATGCTCTTTGTCTTTATTTGACCGTCGGTTGGTTAAATATGTGGTGAACGTAGTCAGAGCATTAAATGTGATGTTAAGGTTTTCTGTCACATTATATTTCCATCATCTTGTTAGTTAGGCCACGCTAGGAGTAGAGGCTCTCTTTACTTCTTCTCATCCACCAATCCAAGATCCTTCAAGGCTTCCCAAAGTAAGATTCCACATAGCTAAGAAGGCCCTACCTTCATTTGGTGCTGTGTTTGGACTCATGAAGTTGTAGTGATGATAGATCATGGGCTATTGCTGTCTCAGAGAGGGTGCTAGAAGGCCGAGCCTTCGAGACTTAACGAACTAGGGCGATGTTGGGGTTTGAGGGACTCGAGGATTTGACCTTATAGGTTTTGGTGACTTGATGTGTACCAAGGTTTGGGGTGTGGTCGTGGACCGGGCTCTCGAGGCTCAGTTGATTTAGTGTGACACTAGGGTTTGGGGGTATACTCGAGGACTAGGCTTTCGAGACTCAGTAACCTGGTGTGATACCAGGGTTTATGGTGTGCTCAAGGAATAGGCTCTCGAGGCTCAGTGACCCGGTGTGATACCAGGGTTTATGGTGTGCTCGAGGACCGGGCTCTCGATGCTCAGTGACCTGGTGTGATACTAGGGTTTATAGCGTGCTTGATGTCTGGGCTCTAGAGTATCAGTGACCTAGTGTGATACTAGGGTTTATGGTGTGCTCGAGGTCCAAGCACTCAAGACTTAGTGACCTGATATGTGATATTAGGGTTTGGGATACTCAAGGGGTGGGCCCTCAAGGCTTGGTGACCTGATGTGATGTTAAGGTTTGGGATGCTTGAGGGTTAGGCCTTCGATTCAACGAGGTATTTTGACTTTTCAACCCGCTATGTGGCTCTTGTTAATAACTAAAATTCAGAGATTATCGTTGCATGTGCAATATCTAAATGGTTATGTGGTCATTGAATCGAGGAGATTGGAACGACGCAAGGGTCATCAATGCGCCGTTTTAGTGTCGCTTCAAATGGGGGAGTTCCTGAGGTGTGATGATTTAAAAGGGTGTGTTTGTTGAAACCCAGTTTGAAACACCAAACCTTTTACTGTGTATTCTTTTCCTACTTGCGTGAAAGAGACCAAATGAGAGGAACAGAAGGTAGAACAAAGGGAAAACTTTGAGAGATCTGTGGGCTGCCATTGTTGCTGAGGAAGTTAAAGAAAGCTGTGCCTTGAGACTACCATGGTGCGTAAAGAGCTGAGAAAGAGGGATGCACCACCGCCACGAGTGCCTGTGGACTTGAAATGGTGATGGGCACCATTATTTGGGAAACATGATAGGTTTTGGCCATGGGTGGAGAAGGGTGGGGCCGAGGGTGAACCGTTGGAGTTCCCGGAGTTGATGGAGGAGGAGGTGGAGATTGCCTTTGCCCCGCGTATACTAGCGAACACGATTCTAAGGTTCTGTGTGGAATAGGGAAAATACCCTTGGTCGTACGTAGATTTAGTAAATCACACCAGCCCCGGGCATGGTTGGGAGGAGTGGACAGATGCTATTCTTGTAAACACGGAGTATGAACGCATGTTGACAGTGATGGGGTGCTTCCGTCTATTAAGTTATTTCGGCGATTGAGTATCCCACGCGATATGGCCGGTGTGTGGGAGCTAGTATCGCGGTGGAGCTCGAGCTTTCATACCTTTATCACAGCGTGGGGAGAGTTTACTCCCACCATTGAAGATATGACTCAACTGCTTGGTTTGCCTTTCCAAGGTATAGAGAACCCTGGGTCATGGACCTTTAGCGCTGCAGAGTAGGTGTTGATAAGGGATTTGACTGAGGCCTTAGATAAAACCAAAAACTTTGGCACTCAATGGCGAAAGAAGGGGGTGAAACTTGCAGATCGAGGGAAAGGAGCTCGAAAGTGAACCTTTGGGTCGTAAGTACGTTACTACTTTAGAGATTATCCGATGTCAAAGAAAGACTTATCTGAAGAAGCCAGAGACGGCCTTGCTAGTCCTTGGGTGGATCATCCCTCGAACCTCACTACGTACCTGCTGTGGATATTATGGTCTTTATTGGATGGTACTCCAGAAGATGGGCCTCTATCGCGCTATGTGGATATCGTTGTGAAGTTAGCGAGCGGTGTTAAAGTAGCTTTGGCGCCTTTGTTTTTAGGAACCTTGTATCTAGTGGCAGAAGACTCAGCGCGTTCTGTGGGGCGCTACGTGGTTGATTCGTATGTTTCCACATTATTCCTACAAATGTTTCTGTTTGAAAGGATTAATTCTTATGCTTCAGCGCCTGCGGTGTTAAACAGTGGTGACCTGGTTGTGCGAGGGATGAGATGGCATGGGTGTGCTCCTCAAGGTCGCCTCAACTATGCAATTGACCAAAGCTTCCAGTTTGTTACGCGACCCTACGCAAAAGTATTACCAGGTGTGCTGACTATAGCCATGTATTTCGATGTAGATGAGTACATTCCAAGTGGTGCCTTTAGGCTGTGCACGAGTGAGGTACTAATATTGCTGTTATGTATGACACCTGGTTACTTGCTAGCATCCTAGGAAGGCGGGAAATTAGTGAAGACCTATAACCCTCGCAGAGTGCCCCTTCAATTTGGGTATGATCGAGGGGTACCCTCACAATTCATATTTGTAGGCGGCTAGGAGTCCTATACTAGGAGCTTTCTCAGGTTCTTATCGACACACACGGGGTTATTGATAGAGGGGGTGGGTGCTCTGTTTCTACTTGGAAGACTGCAAGCCGCACATTTTGGGTTATTCAACTTGCGAGCTTAAAGATTTTTGCGAAAGTCCTGTAGAGAGGGTTCGAGCTAGCGTGATATACCATGGTGATTACTTTTTGAGGCCTCCCATTGATTTTGACAGGGGAGAATATTGTAGGTCCGTGCCCTTGGAAGGCATGGGCATTCAAAAAACAGAGCAGGCTCCTCTAGGGAGCGATACACCAATGCCGACAGTGGTACAGGAGGGGATGACCACTAGGTGCAAGAAGAGGGCGCAGCCACGGTTGAGGCCTGGTCCTCCACCAAAACGAGCGGCTGTGGCTCTTGAAATACCTGTGACTGTTAGTGCTAGTGGTGTGAGTGCGAGCTCTCAAGTACCGAATGTGCAACGTCAGAGGGTGCAGCTTTGCGAGTCACTGCTCATTGACGAGGTTGAGTTTAAGAGTGAGGATACTGAGTCCTCTATTGGTGATCCTATAGTGCAGCCTATCATTGGAGAGTATGGGTCGATGGCGACCGTGTTTGGGCTAAGTGCTGCAGGTGGGCGCATGTTTCATTGCATGAAGAAGACTGGTCTGGATGCCACCACGCTGGATGTAAGTTCAGACGAGGTACCTTTTAGTGACAGTGATTTTCTTAATTTTCCCCCTTTCGAGTTTATTAAAGCCTTAGGGGCAAATGTTGTATATCCTTGTGCTCAGGATACTACCACATCAAGGCCCATAGGGGAGAGATAGGAGGTGTCTTTGAGTCCTCTTGATGTATTGCCTATCATCGCAATGCAAGACTCGTCAACACAACTCAGTGGCCAGTGGAAAATGTAAGTCATGTCACAAGTACTGAGTCTGTTATGGCTAACTTGCAGATGGTGGTATATGCTCCAACTGTTGCGATGTTTGAAGTGGTGCATCTGCACTTTAAGGTTGTTATTATAGATCTTGTTAGTGATTAGAGTAGTGTTAGCGAGGATTGTTGAGGAGCAAAATCGCCCCCCTTACGAGGTTCAATCAGCGGGCAACGATGAAGTGACATATCTGCTAAACGAGACTTCTAAGCCTGTTTCAGAGCAGGTTGTTGTTATGCTGGCGGAGGGAGTACCTGTGGGGATGTCTTCCTCTATGAGGGAGGAAAGTGATGACCAAGGAACTGTAGAAGACAACTAGTGAGTGGAGGGGGCGTATTGTCTATGGTGGGCAAGGTTGTCACTAGTGAGCCTACTGCGGTTCAAGACAGATTGCGAGCGGTTGGAGCTCAGTGCTAGTTGGCAGAATTGCCTGTGGTTGAGACTTGTGACACATCGAGACCTCAGTCGCAGGGAGGTGATGAAGTGGAGTGAGATGATCCACTAGTAGAGATAAGTGACACTACAAGGACTAGGGCGTAGGGGGATGATGAGGTGGACCAAGATGCTCATGTGGTAGTGGTCGAATGGATGGGTGTAGCGATGCCTCGTGCATATGTGACCTTGTTGGAGACAGCGCTAACTCACTATCCAAAGGTGCCTCTATTTCTTTCCTCGCGTCACATGCTATTTCGGCGAGTTGGGTATGTTGGTCTTTGTAGGATTCTAGAAATCTTTTTGGGTATTGAATGCGGATCTACCAACGATGCCTTTTTGGAAGAGGCAAAGCTATTGTTGGAGGATCTCATCAAGATTGTGCTGCGAGTGAGTTGGGTAAGGCAAAGATTACAAGTGGCTGAGAAGTGATGAGATGGTCCCAATTGGTGCCACGTATTCAAGATGCACATGGGCGTGTGGTGCAACAGCGAGGAGATCTGGCTCAACAAGAGGACAAACTAGGACTAATGGTAGTGCACTCCTGCGAACTTGAGGGGGACTACTTGATAAACTTCAAATATTTCATATTCAAGTGCCTTTAACAGCATATTTTAGTCCATTTTTGTATTAATAATTGGTGTGTCTCGAACCAAAGCATGCAGAAGTGTGTAGTGTGGCCAAGTTTAAATTTACAAAATGCCACTTCCAACTAAAAATATAGCTAGAGTGAGTAGGGATCGTCCCACGGGAAATGCGGTGTATTTGTGATGGAAACTAATGTCGGATTAGTAGGTTGAGTGATCAAAGATTGATTGTTGATTGATTAATTAAACTACAATTCAATTAAAGATTAATGTAAGTAAAAAGAGCAATCTAGAAAGTAAGGAAAAGATATAGGAGAGAGGTCTTGGGGCATAGAGTCACGACTAAGCTTCACTTCATCAAATACTAGCAATTGTACATTAATGGGGAAATTTGAATTGTAATTTTTGTGTGTGTGACATCAATTGAAACTAAGTATGGGTGTCAAATAAGTATAGATTGTCTAGCTAATTTTAATGAATAGCATAACCTATCAAATGAGACTAATATCCATTCAATTAAACCACAATTAATGCACACACAAATATCTAGAGGCATACACTTTTTGCATTCTTAAGTATGGAACATCAAGAAACAAGCATGGATTGTTCATCTACCTAAGAAATTAAAGCAATTACACTACAACTAGGTTAGAGACATGAAATTAAGCTAATTAAACTAGAGATGTGATACAACCCATCAAGAAACAAGTGTGAACTATCAAATAAATAACAAGAGTGTTCCATTAAGCACCATGCCTTGATCATTACTAGATTAACATCATCAATACACATAGACATGCATCAAATTCATTAAATCTAGAGATAAAAACATGAACATCAATTCTAGCATACATAGACATATGACTAGAGCTAAATGATCAATTGAAAGTATTAATCCATACAAATCAAGTAGAATTCACAAGATCTATATTTATTTATGGTCAAAACATCTATTACAATTAAAATCCCCAAAAATATGTAAAAGCTAGGTTTGAGAAGCAAGCCTAGGGGCTATCTCTAGCCTCAAGAGAATGATTTAGCCACTCATTATAGTGGACATTGGACCCTCAAGGGCTAGCTTGGAGGTTGGCATCATCATCTTTGTCCTTGCTTTCTTCTCCAAAACCCTAGTTTTAGAGAGGAAAATTTTCTATTCTATATTTGGTAATAATAATATCTTCTATCTATTACAATGATGTTCAATAAATCAATTACACACTCCTTTGAGTAAGGACTAAGTCAAAATAATAGCCTCTGATTGGAGGAAATTTGCAGCTATGCATGGTAGGTAGAAATTGGCGTGCTTGGGAATTAGACAGCTCACTGCCAGCAGGCATTTCGATCGATCGAAGATTTTCGATCGATCAAACACTCAGCTTCGATCGATCGAAGCCGACGTGGCATCAAAAATATCTTTTGGCGTTATCCACTTTGCTGAGTTGGCACCGCCTTGTTTCGATCGATTGAAGACCACTTAGATCGATTGGGACTTCCCTTCGATCGATCGAAGTTCCCTTGATGCATTTTTCTTTGCTTCTTTCCAACTTTGTTCCTTAGCTCCAAAATTGTGCTACATGGAAAATAAAGAAATAAGCAACTAAGTAACTAAGAACTAGAAAGCAATAAAATGATAGCATCACTTTCATAGGGAACATGATTACATTTAGCATATGCAACAAGCCTTTTAAAACCCTAGGTTACCCCTAGTGGACGAGTGAAGTCTCGTGAGGGTTTCCAGAAATGATACCCGCAAACATTGAATTCTTTCTCACTAAAGAGACACCAATATACAAAACATGCATTGGGAAAAAATTACCTCAAGTATGCAATTTTTCAATACTTTCCAAGCAATCTCTCAAAATCTCAACATTAAGTAAGCAATATGGTCCTCCACACATTAAGAAAATGATTATGCAAATTAAAACAACTCTAGAATCCTTTTAAGTGAACCGACATCAAATATGTTGCTATCTAAGCCAACTAAAGAAATGATCACATCCTTACCCTCAAACTAGCACACAAATCTAGTCCCGGTCATCTTAACAAAGAGTGGACCTTTTATTAAAGCTTTATTCAACTAGGTGCGCTTATTCTTTTCACTTGATTTTTTTTTTTTTTTTTTACTATCCTAGAGGATCAAAGATGGAAGCATGGTGCAATGTGTTGATCTATTAAGCTTTCTAGCGATCCATGAGGTCGAGCGTTAGGTCAATGACTCCAAACCAGATGGCTTTAGGGCATTAGGTGTTAAAACACCTCTAAGGACTTACAAACTCAAATCAACTAGGCTACAAATCAAAAAAACCTCCATCTAATTATCTCCTATTTCTCACCTTTTGGGAGAAATCCTCACTTTTTTTATTGCTTTTGCAAGTTCCTGCTTTTTATTTATTTATTTATTTATTTTTTCTTTTCAAGTTCAATTATTAACCTAGAGTTTGGGCCCTCCACCTTTAGGCGCGAGAAATTCAGTGCTTGATGATGCTAGAAACCCGGCTACTCAATGAAAAGGGTTTGTTATCCCCTTTTGTCAAGATGAAAGCTTTCAATACACTACTAGCCCAATTTGGATATAACCAATTCAATAATCAATAAAGCATGTACCCCACAAATGAATGCTAGTGTGCGCCTATGCTAGTGTAGAATCCTAGAGTGAATCTCAAAACAATCACAAAATCAGGATGATGTGGACCACAAATGCAAGTAAGATATCAATCTTTCGAAAAATTTACTCCTAAATGACATCCATAAGGGATACAAGGAGTATTGGAATCTCAAGTCAAGCAATTTTTAAATTCTAAATATCATGGTCCTTAAAAGATCAAAATGATGGCCTAAAAATCTATCTCAAATCATACCATATGCATAGAAATCAAGTGCGACATGTAAGATATGCTAATACACACCCAAATTTAATATGTGCATTGTCCTCAATGTACAAAGAAGCAATAGATAATGGAAAGAGTATACCAAATGGGTGAAGCAAAAAGGGACCCGGCAACGGAAGCTTAGCTTTGGAAGGCACACCCCCAAACTTAGATTCCGGACACTTGTCTGAAAATAGGTCACACTAACAATGGTCAAAGCATATGCATCAATGATATAAATGAGAAGTGATACTGAGAACTGGGCAAAAATCATGGCATATAACAAGATATAGTATAGGATGGCCAAAACTAATCTCAAAGATCCAAAAATCCATATATAGAAAATAAGTGTAAGATCAAATATTCAGAAAATATCCCAAAATATCCAAAAACAAATATCCAAATAAATATCCAGAAACCAGTGCAAATATCCAAATAGTGCAGAAATATCACAGTCATAGCAATGTAGATAATGAGTGTAAGAGAGAGAGAAAATGGAATCAGACAGTAGGATCAGGGGTAAGCATGTCGGTAATATGTTGCAGCATGGTAGATATCTTGGTGCTGTGGTGAGTGAATGAAGTGGTAAGGTTGGTCCTCAAAGCTCCAAGCTCATGTCTCACCTTAGTTACCTCATCTCGTAGCGCATCGGATCTCCGAACTAAGTCATTATGTCTCCCTACCAGATTGTTGTGTCTCCTCACCAGGTCATCATGCTTCCTCGTGACATCCTTGTGTCATCCAGTCATATCAACTTTGAAAGATATGAAATCTGTATGCAACTGAGCTACCTTTGATCTATAGCTAGAATCAGTGCTGGTATGGGCTGTCGGCTCAGTAGGAGGAGCATGTGAAGGGCCAGTCTACTGAGATGCACTAGGTACATATGGCTGGGAGGTAGAACCAGAAGTAGTAATGTGATGTCTCTGTCTGGGAGGAGATTTGTCAGTCGTATCATCCTCTGGAGCATCACCTACTGTAGCTGCCTCTGCTACTGTGCCTGAAGTTTCTTGAAGTCTCTATTTGCTCTGTTCTTGCAGCATGAATTGAAGGTCTTATTCCAGCGGGTCAGATCATAAGCTCTCTTTGCCCTATCAGCATCAGGCTCTGCAATCTCCTCGGGGTCAAACTGATACCCCTGGTCTAAGAGTAGCTGTGTGATTAAATGGCCAAAAGGTAAATGCTAGGTCTCTGCTCTGGTGGTAAGCGAAAAATGCAAGTTCTTCTAGAACTTGTGGATAAGCTCCCAGGTGAGTGTAGGAATAGAGAACCAACAACCTTGATTTACGCAGTATAAAGCCTGAAAGATCCCTTTTCTCCTTTGAGTGCTACGACCGGTAGGGAAAGCATTGAGGTGAAGCACGAAATCGAAGAACCATTACCGGGGATCAATCTCGACCCAGTCTGCAAATGTGTGCCCCTTATATGCCACCTGTGGAGATAATGTGGCTACCATGGTTAGCTCAGAAGGAAATGGTGGATGTGTAGGGTACAGAGGCTCCTGAGTATCATCAGCCAGTGGAGTAGTGTGGAGGCATCTTTGGCCAGAAAAGAAATGTCAATCTCCTAGTCGTCAATGGTAGTGTGCAATAGAAATCTATCATCCTCATCCATCCGGAGGTGCTGGTAGAAGAGAGAAACCAACCGGGGGTAGACAACTGTGTCTGCTGGAATCATAATAGCATCAATACCCCGCCTCACTAACTCATCATAAGACCACTGGGTCTGGTCCAAGGTGGAGAATAGATCTCAATCAAATCTGTACTCAGTCTCCCGTGCCTTACTGGCGTAAGACTCAATGGGGACCTCTCTGATATTGGCATGCACAACATCCATGGCAGATGAAAAAGAAAAAGATGAAGAGGAAGACTCTGCAACTGGAGATACAGGCTGTGGCACTCTGGGAACTCTCTTCCTGGAAAGAGTCTTTCATCTACGCTGCATCTACAAAAACACAAGTATAAATCAGTGTACAGGTAAAAAATATGGTAAACAACTGATAAGGAAACACAAAGCATACCTGAAATAGATAGAAAGGGCAAATAGACAAATAAGATCATGCTTGTGCAAGAAGTGATTAAGAAAGCTTTAAAATCATCATTCTACATGCCTCAGCTGAACAAAACAGATCAAATATGCAATGATGGCATAGAGGGCAGAAAAGTTGTATATGAAACAGATGGAGCAGATATATAATCAATAGGACAAGTATAGGCTGTGATGTGAAAAAATGATGCAACGTGCATTCACAAACCTAAAACTCAAGAAGATGCTGCAATGGTATGACAAGTAGACTCTAGGATGACATTGTATCAATTCCTAGCAAGAATGTCTACAGGTGCAACAATGAAGATCAAAATAGAACAACAGGATTGCATGGGGAATATAGGCATGGAAAATGTCAACCTAGGACTCAAGAAACAGGCATGACATGCAATAAAGACTAAGTGAAATGCACGGTTGCAAAACACAGCAATCCAAGGCATGTTATGACAGGCAAGTTCAAGAAAGAATCCTGGACATGGTATGCAACTAGATGACATATATCTAAATGATGCACAAATAAGAATAACTCCAGACAAAGAAATATCCTGTATAGCAATGCAACAAAATCAACATCCTATGATCACTCATGACTAGTAACCTCCTCTCATGCTTAAATGAAGCAGAGAATGGTTAAATACTGAGAATACAAGAAGCTTACCATCTGTAAGTCAAAATCTGGACCAGAAAGAACTTCGGTCATCAAGAATGATCACAAGTATATAAGATATCGAGATAATGGCATGTAATCAGATAAACAACAATATCAAGTAAACACAGTCCTAACTTGGTTCACATTTCAGCTCAAAATCTCAACTAAGGCCAAAGAACACAGACAACATCCAAATCATGCATTTGAAATTCCAAGAATCCATATCAACCCGGTCATTTTCCTTCATTTCCTTTTCCTCAGATTTTCACGGATATTTTTTTCCGTTGATCTTTTCCTTTCTGAGATCGGTTTCTCGTCACTTAGTATCGTCTTGAGTGCTCTGGAATGATTTTCGAGACTCTTTTCCTTGGATTGACAACTTCCTTTGAGGACCGCGTCATTTCCATATTTTTATTTTTCGAACACTATTTACTTTTTGTCCTTTTCCCTATTCTGTCTTTTCCCTATTTGTCACTTTTTGGCATAACCACACTTTTTGTGTTCGGAGTTGGTTTTTGACTTCATGTATCTTCATTCTAAGTGGTTTCCATGAAATACGTATCTTTACTTTTGTAGAAAGATTACTCTAGTTGCTCCCGGTGTCCATAAGGGCATAGATGCACAATTCTTTAGAAACATTTTCTTTTCTTGGGGTGTTTTTTGTAAATATCTTTTGAAGATATTTTATTTCAAGCATTTTTAAGAAAATATTTTTGGAAGATATTTTCATTCTAGGCCAGTTGTGCAGTTTTCACTTTTTAGAGGGGCCATTGTGCAATTAATGAAAGTTATTGCAAAATGCCTTGTTTTGAGCCCGGTTCCTCGTACGAGATTCATTTTCACTTTTCATCGAGTCGTGTACTCATAGAATTTCCTTCTGGTTGTTTTTCTCCAGTTTTCGGGTTTTTGGCCCCAATTGCCGCCGAACTTGTTCGGGGCATATCTTTCTACTCGGGACTCGGTTTTTGATGCCCGTTTCTTTCGTTGTTCATATTTTCTCATTTTAGTTCTTTTTTGTTCATAGTGTTTTGCCATTTGAGCGTGTCTGCTCGAATTCCACTTTTCCGGACCTGGCGGGGCCCGTTCGGGACACTTTTAGGGTTTTTCTATAAATAGGGGGTCTTAAGAGAAAAGGTAAGATTTTTCTATCTCTCTCCTCTCTCTTGGCTAGTAGCCATGGTAGCCAAGGTGCTGCCACCCTTCTCTCTTCTTTTCCGGCCACTTCCCTTTAGTAAAACGTCGTAGTGCCTTAGTGTTTTATGTTCGCATTGACGTGCTCTACCTTTCCCCCTTATTAGAATCTATTTTTGGCCATTTCTTGAGTTTGGGTTTGAGGTCAAGTTCTGATTTTGATGAGGCTTCCTTGGGATTCTTGTTCACCATGTTGTCCCCGACAAAGCCTAGAAGTTTTGTCGGATTCGGAGCGGTTTCATTTTGGTGGGGATTTGAGATTTCATCTCAAATGGAGGTAGGGGGTGTTATAGTTTCAATTTCTTGTTGTCTTGCATGCTATTGATACTTATACAACTTGTATGCATGCTTTTGTTCATAATCTAGAAATTTAATGTAATTATTTCTTTGTACGAGATTTAATTTACATGATTGTCTATAGCTTGGAATCAAATTGTGGCATGCTATTAAATTATGTTATGATATGTTTATTATCATTTATTAAATTGAGGACATTTGAATAAGTATGGAGACTTTTATTTAATATTTTTCTTTGGTGAAAGTTTAATTCACATGGTCATAACTAGCATGAAATTGATTTGTAATGTGATATTAAATTAGGCCTTAGTATGTTCTTTAACATATGCAAATTTGAGAATATTTGGAACTAATTTAAAATCTAGAGAAAATTAATTAATTAGTATAATTAATTTCATTTTAAGTGTTGTAGTCACTTAGTTGGATTTTTAATTTAATATTGTTGATAACCATGCTATGTCCCTTGACATGTATTAAATTAAGACCATTTGGAATAGATTTGAAATCTAGAGAATTTAATTATGTTATTTAATTAAATTTTTATCGAATTGTTCCATGTATTTAATTGTGTTGTAGAAGTTGTTTCTATATTTAAATCATGGATTTGGACTTGTTGTATAGTCACTTGGTTATGTTTTAAGCATTAAGCAACATTGTTAGTAAAATTATATTCATGAGAACATGTTTCCAATATTGAATATAATATTGTCTTGTGTGATGAATTGCACACTTTGTACTTGACATTATTTATGCCATTTTAGAATTGAAACTCTAAGGCATGGATTGTGTGGTTTCAACCTACTTATGCATGGAAGGTGATTTCATGCATTAAATAAATTATATATAAGTTGTGAACTTATTTGGTTTATTTTGTAGTCTTGGGACATTGTTATAAGTGACATGGCTAGAGTTTGGCTGTAGTGCGGGAGGTATGAGTTCTCCCCAATTAAGATAGTGCACACTAGGGTGGTCTTTCCAGTGGGTTAATGCCCGGAATAACCGTATTGTTCTTGGTTCATTTTGAGACGTGATGTCCAAGTCTTTCACTATTTGATTTCGCATTCAATTCCAAGTTGACAATCATGTTTAATTGTAACTTACGGTTTTGGCTATTGGCGATTTAATGTTGTTAAGTACATTTGTGCATTATGATTTTTAAGGAATCATCGCATGTATTTGATGTTGTTAAGTACATCTATTCTAAATTGCTATATCTAGTTGTTTTCATACTTTTAGATTTCAAGTTGATAACATTGAGAATCTATGTCTTGATGTGTGGTATTAGAAACTCTAATTATGCTAAATTGCTATATTTAGTTGTTATTGCATTTTAGATTTTAAGTTGATGACTTTGAGAATCTATATCTTATTGCTTTGTATAGCATGAACTTATGTTGTTGAAATTGCATAAAGGATGTGTTTTATGCTAGAAATGTTCTAAGGTAGCTTAGGATACTCCCTGAGTCTCACCTTTGACATAGACGTTAGGGGGCATGACCCTTTTGAATGGTTTCATGTTAATGTAAAAATCTATAAGAGATTGCGTCAATGCTCATTTCTTGCTAGTAAACTTGTTTACTCTCCCCGAAGTTACTGGGGGTATTGTTCAGGTACATGATTCAAGATTCGGAGATTTGCACTTGCCTTGGGTGGTTTGGAGATTTGAAGTTTCGTTTAAGGTATTCTTGTTCACATGCAAGTGTTAGCATGTTTAAGTTTTACATTTGATGTTAAAATACTTAATTAGGTTCAATTATGTCATTTTTGCCTTATGATATGTAAAGTGTACTTGGATATACTATTTGGAACCTATTTGATATGTATGATATGAGGCCGATGGCTACAAACTTTAAAGTTCAAGTGTATGTATTTAAATTTTAAGTTTTGTTTTTGAAATGTATTACTTTCTAACTTTGAGGTTTAACATGTGATTTGGAGTAAATGTTATGTAATGAGGCCATAGGCTATTGTAATACATTTCAATATGTAAAGTATATTTGTTGGTATGCTTACATAGCTTAAATTCACGTTTTTGGACCAATTTCATGTTGGGGTTTGAGGCTTGGGTGAAGCCTCAACATTTCTTGGGCATAATAGGTCATTCAGCAGCTTTTCTAGTCATTTTGGTCGTCTGAAATGCTAGTTCAGTCGACCGATGGCTTTAGGAAACTTCAATGAACAGTAAAACACTCATTCCAATAGCCATTTTCACCGTTTGTGCCTAGTTTGGTCGACCGATGGTTTATTTTGGTCTACCAAAACAACCTCTCTACAACAATATGTTTTTAGGTTGGTTTTTGCCCAGTTTGGTCGTCCGAAACTCCAGTTCGGTCAACCGAAATAGCCCTCATTCAGCTGCTTTTTCAGTTTTGTTTCAGCACTGTTGTTCCGACTTCAAACGGTCATAACTTCTTCATTTCTAATCCAAATGTGGTGATTCTTGAGCCTCAAATCATGGATTTTGAGTCAGCTTTCCAATGGTACCAATTCTATTCTCAGATTCAAATCACAGTGGGAGTTATTCAAGTTTTAGTGAAATAGTGTCTGTTTTCGCTTAAACCGGGAAAAGGGCATTTTTGTGGGATTCTTGGCCAATGTTCGTGGAGCCTCTTGGAATGTTGTGAAATGACTAGATTAGGTTTTATTCACCTTGTTTGATTTTTTTAGAGTCAAGTTTCTCTTTTTATTTGTGAATTGACCATTTTGGCCCTTGGTTAATAGATTTTGCCCGTTTTGACCTTTGTCTCTGCTTTTGCTTTCTTTGAGTTCTATGACTTCATGGAAGGTCACATTGGTGTCTTGGGGATGATTTTATCTCTATAGAATTTGGTTTTACCTTTTGCTTCCGCATTTCAGATTCATTATCGGATCAACTTTCGGTTCATCACCAATGCACCGGGTTGAAAAACTTGGGCTGTCACAAGTGGTATCAGAGCGCTTAGGTTTGAATACCTTGGACGACGGGTTTTGGGTGCATTACATGCTTTTGTCAATTTGCTTTGATATGTTCACATGTTTTTTGATGACATGTTTAGGTGCCTTTTGATGACATGCTCGGTGTGATGACATGTTTTCTGTACTTATATGCTTATAAGTTTAAAAGCATCCTAGTTGATACGTGCTTATGTGTTTAGGTACCTAGGAGTTTTCATTATCTATTTAGCATGTTGTATATGCTTATTTGCTTTATCATGACTGTATGTTGCATACATTGACGTTCTACTTATTTGATGCATTCACTGAGTGAGTTGTATTTGATCATAATAACTTGAGTTATTATTGATCTTGTTCCTTTTCACGCATATAGCGTCACAGTCTTGACTCACGGAAAGTCTTCTCGTTAAGGCTTAGGTGAATGTAGGGTTGTAGTCTCCATCTGGCGAGATGAGACGTGGGCCACGGAGGCACTGTTTCGTCTCATTTTCTTTTGTCTCTTCGTGATGAAGTCATGGTGGTGTTAGAGGTGCCGGTGTCATCTCTTAGAAATTTCTAGTGGTCTTGGCATCATGATGTCATTGAGGTCTTTATTTCTAGTGTCATGGGATGATGAGTCAGGATTGACTCGAATCTTTCCTTGGGAAGTTGGGAGTTACTTTAAGAGCCTCAGGTCGAGGTTCTCGTGTCTTGCTTTCTTAGGCTGATGTTTTCAGGATTTGGATAGGTGTGTTGACCTAGAATCCTTCTTGTGTTGCCTTGGACAGCTTATACGAGCTACGGTTGGGATGTGGACGGTTTCATGTAATTAATTGCATTGGTGTAATAAATTACTCTCCCTTGTCATTGGAGGCTTGTGGCATTATGTTAAGGTTCTGGTAGAATCCTATAGAGTTTATATCGAACTTATTGGCATTTTAGTTTGGGGGATGATTCCTTTCCTCGTTGTGAGAGATTGGACTCATCCAGGTTTTGTGTTGCGTTTTCTGAGAGGTTGTCCTTTTGAGTGGCATTTCATTCATTTCTTTTTATTTTGTGAAAATTCCATTTGTATGACCATTTTTACATGTTTATGAGTCCCATTATTTTCGGGCATGCATTAGAAACATGTTTAGGATATATGACTATGTGGTAGTAGTTATATGAGGATGTAGATGATACGTTTGCTTATACTGTATCTGCTTACCATGTTTGTGCCGTTGGTAGTGTATAGCGCGTTGCTATTTGTTTGACCCCTATGTGATAGGTGGATTAGTTGGTTTACCTTATGTGTACTGTATTTAGTACTAAGATATTATTTGCTTATGTCATTTAATTTTGCGAGCATATACTATGTGAGTATTTGGTTTATACTATTTCATCTTTCCTGCACTTATGTTGGGGTTTTGTGACCATGGTTATCGGGATTGTCATGTGTGAGCTATGTAGTAGACTTGTGTTTTGAGGTTTTAGTTGTCTAGTATAGGGATTGTGACCCAGCGTTTTGTCTTCTGTATGTAGCCTTACGGTAGGTCTACTTCAGATCTGTACTTAGGTTTTCAGTTTTGTGAGTCCAATCCATTGGCTTGAGGGCACAGACTTATCAGGTTGTGGATTCGGGACTAGTGTTGTTGTTGTAACGTTTCCAGATGTGGGGGTCTTTAGTTATGCCAGCGTTAGGTATTTAAGGCCTTAGGCGTAATGGTACCAATGAGTTAGAGTTTTAGGATTAGCTACCCCTCGCTGATGCCTGGTTCCCGTAGTGCTTTTGGTAATGATCATTTTTGACATTGATGTCATTTGTATCGAAAAGTTTCTTTCTGAGTTAATCTGATAAGGGCATGTTATGAATTAGTGCCTTATACTGTTATGCTACCTTACTGACAAGTAAGTGTGGGCGGGTTTTGGTCATTGTTCTTACTGCCATATTATTCTTAGCCATCTGTCTTGATTCGACTTATCGTTGTCTTGGGATTTTCTCGGTGATTGACGTTGAGTTAATATACTGATTCGTTTGGGGATTGTCACTCAGTTCTTGGGTTTTGCGTTCCTTCAGATGACCTTCAGGCTTTTGAAGTTGTCTTTTCGCACCTTATGGTTTGTCCTTTGGTTTGATCTTGTTCGGTTCACGTTTTTTTTTTTTTTTTTTTTTTTTTTTTTTTTTTTTCTGTTCCTGATTTCAGGAATGAAGTTTCTTTAAGGAGGGTAGGTTGTAATGACCCGGCCATTTTTCTTCCTTTTCTTTTCCTCAGATTTTCACGGATATTTTTTTCCGTTGATCTTTTCCTTTCTGAGTTCGGTTTCTCATCACTTAGTGTCGTCTTGAGTGCTCCAGAATGATTTTCGAGACTCTTTTCCTTGGATTGATAACTTCATTTGAGGACTGCGTCATTTCACATTTTCATTTTTTGGACACTATTCACTTTTCGTCCTTTTCCCTATTCTGTCTTTTCCCCGTTTGTCACTTTTTAGCATAACCACACTTTTTGTGTTCGGAGTTGTTTTTGACTTCATGTATCTTCATTTTAAGTGGTTTCCACGAAATACGTATCTTTACTTTTGTAGAAAGGTACTCTGGTTATCCCAATGTCCATAGGGGCATGGATACACAGTTCTTCATAAACATTTTCTTTTCTTGGGATATTTTTCGCAAATATCTTTTGAAGATATTTTATTTCAGGGATTTTTAGGAAAATATTTTTGGAAGATATTTTTATTCTGAGCAGTTGTGCAGTTTTCACTTTTTGGAAGGGCCATTGTGCAATTAATGAAAGTTATTACAAAATGCCTTGTTTTGAGCCTGGATCTTTGTACGAGATTCATTTTCACTTTTCGTCGAATCATGTACTAATAAAATTTCCTTCTGGTTGTTTTTCTCCAGTTTCAGGGTTTCTGGCCCCGGTTGCCGCCGAACTTGTTCGGGGCATATCTTTCTCCTCGGGGCTCAGTTTTTGATGTTGTTTCTTCCGTTGTTCATATGTTCTCATTTCAGTTCTTTTTTGTTCACAGTGTTTTACCGTTTAAGCGCGTCTGCTCGAATTCCATTTTTCCGAACCAAGCGGGGACTGTTTGGGACAATTTTAGGGTTTTTTTATAAATAGGGGGTCTTAAGAGAAAAGGTCATATTTTTCTCTCTCTCCTCTCCCTTAGCCGGTAGCCATGGCAGCCAAGGGGCTGCCACCCTTCTCTCCTCTTTTCCAGCCACTTCCCTTTAGTAAAACGTCGTAGTGCCTTAGTGTTTTATGTTCGTCTTGATGTGCTTTACTTTTCCCCCTTATTAGAATCCCTTTTTGGCCATATCTTGAGTTTGGGTTTGAGGTCGAGTTGTGATTTTGATGGGGCTTCCTTGGGATTCTTGTTCACCGTGTTGTCTCCGACAAAACCTAGAAGTTTCGTTGGATTCGGAGCGGTTTCATTTTGGTGGGGATTTGAGATTTCATCTCAAATGGAGGTAGGGGGTGTTATAGTTTCAATTTCTTATTGTCTTGCATGCTATTGATACTTATACAACTTGTATGCATGTTTTTTTTCATAATCTAGAAATTTAATTTAATTATTTCTTTGTATGAGATTTAATTTATATGATTGTCTATAACTTGGAATCAAATTGTGGTATGCTATTAAATTAGGCCATGATATGTTTATTATTATATATTAAATTGAGGACATTTTGAATAAGTATGGAGACTTTTATTTAATATTTTTCTTTGGTGAAAGTTTAATTCACTTGGTCGTAACTAGCATGAAATTGATTTGTAATGTGATATTAAATTAGGCCTTAGTATGTTCTTTAACATACGCAAATTTGAGAATATTTGGAATTGATTTAAAATCTAGAGGAAATTAATTAATTAGTCATTTTAAGTGTTGTAGTCACTTAATTGGATTTTTGATTTGATATTGTTGATAACCATGCTATGTCCCTTAATATATATTAAATTGAGACCATTTGGAATAGATTTAAAATCTAGAGAATTTAATTATTTTTATTTAATTAAATTTTTATCGAATTTTTCCATGTATTTAATTGTGTTGTAGAAGTTGTTTCTATATTTAAATCATGAATTTGGACTTGTTGTATAGTCACTTGGTTATGTTTTAAGCATTGAGCAACATTGTTAGTAAAATTATATTCATGAGAACATGTTTCCAATATTGAATATAATATTTTCTTGTGTGATGAATTGCACACTTTTTGCTTGACATCATATATGCCATTTCAGAATTGAACTCTAAGGCATGGATTGTGTGGTTTCAACCTACTTGTGCATGGAAGGTGATTTCGTGCATTAAATAAATTATGTATAAGTTGTGAACTTTTTTGGTTTATTTTGGAGTCTTGGGACATTATTATAAGTGACATGGCTAGAGTTTGGCTGTAGTGCGGGAGGTATGAGTTCTCCCCAATTGAGATAGTGCGCACTAGGGTGGTCTTCCCAGTGGGTTAATGCCCGGAATAACCGTATTGTTCTTGGTTCATTCTGAGACGTGATGTCCAAGTCTTCTATCATTTGATTTCGCATTCAATTCTAAGTTGACAATCATGTTTACTTGTGACTTGTGGTTTTTGCTATGGACGATTTAATGTTGCTAAGTACGTTTTTGCATTATGATTTTTAAGGAATCATCGCATGTTTTTGATGTTGTTAAGTACATCTATGCTAAATTGCTATATCTAGTTGTTTTCACACTTTTAGATTTCAAGTTGATAACATTGAGAATCTATGTCTTGATGTGTGGTATTAGAAACTCTAATTATGGTGAATTGTTATATTTAGTTGTTATTGCATTCTAGATTTTAAGTTGATGACTTTGAGAATCTATATCTTGTTACTTTGTATAGCATGAACTTATGTTGTTGAAATTGCATAAAGGATGTGTTTTATGCTAGAAATGTTTTAAGGTAGCTTAGGATGCTCCCAGAGTCTCACATTTGACATAGACGTTAGGTGGCATGACCCTTTTGAATGGTTTCATGTTAATGTAAAAATCTATAGGAAATCGAGTCAATATATGCTCATTTCCTACGAGTAAACTTGTTTACTCCCCCCGAAGTTATTGGGGTTATTGTTCAGGTATAGGATTCAAGATTCGGAGATTTGCACTTGCCTTGGGTGGTTTGGAGATTTGAAGTTTCGTTTAAAGTATTCTTGTTCACATGTAAGTGTTAGCATGTTTAAGTTTTACATTTGATGTTGAAATACTTAATTAGGTTCAATTATGTCATTTTTGCCTTATGATATGTAAAGTGTACTTGGGTACACTATTTGGAACCTATTTGATATGTATGATTTGAGGCTGAAGGCTACTTTAAAGTTCAAGTGTATGTATTTAAATTTTAAGTTTTGTCTTTGAAATGTATTTCTTTCTAACTTTGAGGTTTAGCATGTGATTTAGGGTAAATGCTATGTAATAAGGCCATGGGCCATTGTAATACATTTTAATATGTAAAGTATATATGTTGTCATGTTTACATAGCTTAAATTCATGTTTTTGGACCAATTTCATGTTGGGGTTTGAGGCTTTGCTGAAACCTCAATATTTCTTGTGTATAATAGGTCATTCAGCAGCTTTTCTAGTTATTTCGATCGTCCGAAATGCTAGTTCGGTCGACCGATGGCTTTAGGAAACTTCAATGAACAGTAAAACACTCATTCTAGTAGCCATTTTCACCATTTGTGCCTAGTTTGGTCGACTTTTGGTTTATTTCAGTCTACCAAAACAGCCTCCCTAGAAAAATATATTTTTAGACTGGTTTTTGCCCAGTTCGGTCTTCCAAAACTCCAGTTCAGTCGACCGAAATAGCCCTCATTCAGCTACTTCTTTAGTTTTGTTTCAGCACTGTTGTTCCGACTTCAAACGGTCATAACTCATTCATTTCTAATCCAAATGGGGTGATTCTTGATCCTAAATTCATGGATTTTGGGTTAGATTTCCAATAGTACCAATTCCATTCTCTAATTTAAATCACAATGGGAGTTATTCATGTTTTAGTGTAGTAGTGTCAATTTTTGCTTAAACCGGGAAATGGCATTTTTGTGGGATTCTTGGCCAATGTTTTTGGAACCTCTCAAAATTTGCTGAAATGACTAGATTAGGTTGTATTCATCTTGTTTGACTTTTTTAGAGTTAAGTTTCTCTTTTTATTTGTGAATTGACCATTTTGCCCCTTGGTTAATAGATTTTGGTCGGTTTGATCTTTGTCTCCGCTTTTGTTTTCTTTGAGTTTCGTGACTTCATGGAAGGTCACATTGGTGTCTTGGGGATAATTTTTATCTCTATAGACTTTGGTTTTACCTTTTGCTTCCGCATTTTGAATCCGTTATCGGATTAACTTTTGGTTCATCACTGACGCACCGGGTTGAAAAACTTAGGCCGTCACAGGAATCAATTCCAAGAAGATAGGCTCAGGGATGCATAGAAAATGTTCAAAAACTGTCAATGTGGTAAAAGTGGGCAAAATGGTGTATATACAAGCAACAAGTTGCAATTATTTTAAAGTGCACACAATTATTCCAACGAAATCGCATTTGACAAGTTTCAAAATCATTAAGTACTAGAAGATCAAAATCATGAAAAAGAGGGTCCAAAGATATCAAACTGGGCCCTAGGATGGCAAGAATCAAGAATTGGATCACATACAAGTTCAAAGGCACCTAGAATATGCAAATGGATGCAAATGAATCAAATGGAACAAGTTTCAACTCAGTCAAGGGCATTTTAGTCGACTTTGGAATTTCTCAACACTTTTGGGGCAAAATTGGAACTTTTGAAAACTTTGGGGTCAAGACATTCAATTGCATTGTAGAAAAACTTCATGTCAAGAATCATGCAATGAATGAACAATAATAGAAGGAATTATGCAACTCAACTTCACATTTTTCAATAAAAGTTAAAAAATTTATTTTTTTAAAATCATTTGAAACCCAACAAGTGTGATCACAAAGCATGTCAACAATGAAAGATCATTTTACCAAAACAATGCACTCAATCCAATCAAGATTTTAACAAAGAAGTCCATTTGAAACATTTTACATGCATTAAGACAAGACTTAGCATTTTCAATTTCAAAAGCACAAATTCAAGTCAAGTCATGCTTGCAAGCAATTTAAGGAACTTAGAATACATCCATGCATTTCATATTCAAGACAAGTAAATGAGACAAGATAAAACTATGCTCACAATAATTCAAACTTTGCAATGCCATTTATTTTCAAAAGCAACATCAATAGCTCAACTTTGAAAACAAGTTAAAAATTTCTTTCTTTTTAATCCAAAATCTACTTGAAAATCCATTTCAAATTTTGACTCATGTCCCAAAATCAAACTACATGCCATTTGGAACTTAAAAATTAAAGTGAAAATTTTTTTTTTTCAAAAATCCGGCATGGTTTCTCCTTAAAAATTGACATCCCAAAAATTTTCAAACATAACAATTTCAATTAAAGAAACAATTTTAACATCAACAAGGGACACCGTCCATAATCAATCCACAAATCTAATGAACTTTGTCCATTCTCCTTCTAAAAACTACTCAAGAACAAACCACATTTCATTCAAACTCAAATTTCAATTTCCATGTCAAAATGTAACATAACAAGATAAAAAATCTAGTGTTAAACAAAGTTCCACAATCAATGGAATTCAATTCTTAATGTAATTGCATCACTCTTTTTAAAAAATTTAGGGCAAAATCTAATTCAAATGTTCCAATTTTTTTTAGCAACAATTTTCAACAAGAATTTTTATTTTGTTTCGTTATTTTGCATTTTTTCATTTTTTATTTGTTTTTGTTGTTTTCCAATTTCTGTTTTGCTTTCAACTGTTATATATATCTACAAGAATATATACAAAATGAAAATGAAAATGCAAAATTTAAAACAAAGCAAGAAAAAAAAAAAATAAAATGATGCAAAATAAAATCAAAATCAAAAAATTGGAACTTACCCAACAATTTAAAGAGTAGAGAAGAGTAGAGGAAGAGATGTGGAGCAAAAATGGAGGTTTCTCAACCTTGCCGGTGTCGGAGAAAATGACCGGAGTTTCGCCGAACCTTCCCGGAAAATGCAGAAAGTCGCTGGCGGTTGGAACCAGATCTCCTTGGTCTAAATCGGCTAGAGACTGTGAATAATATGCTACCCGAGAGAAAATGGAGAAGAGGAACCAATTTTGGCGACTTTTGGGCCAAAACTTCGCCGAAATTTATGGAGGAATGGCGGCGGGAAGCTTGGGCTTCTTGGGTCTCACTGGGAATGAGAAGAAGAGAGGTGAGGTGGTGTTGTGGTTGAGGTGAGGGAGAGATAGAATGAGAGATTGAGAGGAGGGAGGTGGTTCAGGTGAAAAAGAGATGGTGGTGGCTAGGGTTTGCGAGAGAGGAAGAAGATGAATAGGAGGGAGGAAGAAAGAAAATAGAAAAAGAAAAGGAAAAAGAAAAAGAAAAGAAAAGGAAAATAGGGAAGGAAAATAAAAAGGAAAGAAAAAGAAAAAGAAAAAGGAAAAAAATAAAAAAATGGGGAAACTGAACGGCCAAAAGGGATTTCCAAAAAATTCAAATGATGCACTTTTGATCTATCGAAGAACTTCGATCAATCGAACCCTTAACTTCGATCGATCCAAAATGGATTTTGATTGATTGAACTTAACCTTGATCGATCGAAATAGAAACTGAAGAGTCCTCATCACAGGTGATTCGATCGATTGAAGTGGAACTTCGATCGATCGAACTTCCACTTCGATCGATCGAAATGTCCCTGGCAGTACTCAAAATGCAGAAAATGGCTCTCAAGCCATATTTTTCAATGCAACTCATATCTAGACGATGTAGAAACATGCAAAAATAGAAATGAAGGAGGAATAGGGTTATCAAACCCTACGAAATGCACTAGTCTTTAACGTCTCTAGCAAGACGTTGGGCTCTTTTAGTGCGGATCAAAAATCTTGTTGTGCATCCCTTCCTGGACGGGGTGAATGACATTTTGAATCCCACCCAACAAATGGTTCTCTAAAGAACTTGTTGGATTTGATTCAAAGGAGATTGATGGTCCTTTGTCAATGCAACTCTTGGGGTTTCATGCCCTTTCAACATTTGGTTTCAGAACAACATTCTTTGAAATCATTTTGGAAGATAAACTTTTGGAAATTTCATTTTCAAGTAAAGACTCAACTTTTTCAAATTCATTGTTAAGACACTTTTCCACAACACACACTTCTTTATGCTTATCCATTGAACTCGGGGTTGGATTAAATATATTCAACTTCACCTTCATATGCCCAAATGAAATTTTCATTATCCCCGTCCTATAATTTTTGTTAGCATTAGCGGTTGCCAAGAATGGACGGCCAAGGATAATGGGAATTTGATTCTTGGGATTTGGGATCGGTTCTGTGTCAATGACAACGAAATCAACCGGGAAGAAGAACTCATCAATTTTAATTAAGACATCCTCAATAATACCCCGGGACTTTTTGATGGATCGGTCGGCAAGTTGCAAAACTACCAACGTCGGTTTTAAATCTCCAAAGCCCAATTGAACATACACCGAATATGGAAGAAGTTTAACACTTGTTCCTAAATCTAGAAGAGCCTGATTAATGATATGGTCACCAATGATGCAAGAAGTAGTAGGTGAACCGGGGTCTTTAAATTTTGGGAGAGTGTTACGTTGCAAAATGGAGCTTACTTGCTCGGTTAAGACCACTTTCTTTGGTGATTGGCTTTTGTTCTTTCTCTTTTGGGTGCAAAGATCTTTCAAGAATTTGGTATAAGCTGAAATTTGTTTAATTACATCTAAGAGCAGAAGATTAATCTTTACTTGCCTAAACACTTCAATTATTTCATTCACTTTGGTCTTTTGCTTTTCAAGAGAAATGAATCCTCTTAAGGCATCCGAAAATGGAGTTTTAGGCTCAAAAGCTTTTTCAAAATCTTGTTTCACAACATTTTCAACATAAGAATTTTTTAAATCATTTTTCAAATCATGTTTCACAATTTTCTCAACAAAATGATCATGCACATGCAATGAAGGAGGAATAAAATGTGAAACGGGATGGGTGTCAACTTTTGGTTGCACTGGTTCACTTACTTCATTTTGGACACCAACTTGGTTGTTAATAATTTTTCCACTTCTCAAGGTTGTCACCGCATTGACATATTCAATTGTATGACCTTCCGATAAGGGGTTAGTCTCCATAACAAATTGTTGCTTTGGTGGGGTATTTAAAGGCATCTTCCCTTTTTCTCTAGCATTCAATTTATTAGCTATTTGCCTAACTTGGGTTTCGAGCTAAGCAATGGATTGGGAATGGGAATGAAGCAATTGAGTGTTTTCCTCTAAAGTACCCAAAGCGGTCAACACTTTTTCCTCAGAAGCGGGACTCACAGAATTTCCTTGAGAGTAAGATGATTGATTAAGAAAATGAGAGTTTGAGAATTGGTTTCCATGTGATGATTGAAAAGATGATCTATAACCTTGGGAACCTTGGCTTTGCATTGGGGGTGGAACATACTTGCCTTGAAAACCACCGTAGGGAGGGTTTGAACCTTCCCCTTGGCTTTTCCAAGAGAAGTTTTGATGGTTCCTCCACCCGGAATTGTAATGTGTTCCATAGGGATTATTCCCTTGGTTAACATGTAATAACCCGATCATTTTTCTTCCTTTTCTTTTTCTGAAATTTTACAGATAAATTTTTTCCGTTTAATTTTCTTTTCCGAGTTCTGTTTCTCGTCATTGGGTGTCGTCTCGAGTGCTTGGAAATGATTTCTGAGACTCTTGCATTTGGATTAACAACTTCCTTTAAGGACCGAGTCATTTATGCATTTTCACTTTTTGGGCACTATTCACTTTTCGTCCTTTTCCCTGTTTTGTCTTTTCCTCGTTTATCACTTTTTGGCACAACCTAACTTTTTATGCTTGGAGTTGGTTTTTGACTACACATATCTTCATTATAAGTGGTTTTCACAAAATACGTATCTTTACTTTTGTAAGAAAGTACTCTGGTTGCTTCCGGTGTCCATAGGGGTATGGATGCACAGTTCTTCAGAATCTTTTTCTTTTCTTGGGGTTTTTTTTTTCATAAATATCTTTTGAAGATATTTATTTCAGGGGTTCTAAGAAAATATTTTTGGAAGATATTTTCATTCTGGGTTATTAGTGTAGTAAACCCTTTTTGGAGGGGCCATTATGCAATTAACGAAAGTTATTACAAAAATGTCTCATTTTGAGCTTGGATCCTCATACGGGATTCATTTTCACTTTTCCCTGAGTTTTGTATTTATAGAATTCCCTTCTGGTCATTTTTCCCCAGTTTCAAGGTTCTTTCTCATTTCGGTTCTTTTTCATTCATAGAGTTTCACCGTTTGAATGCGTCTACTCAAATTCCACTTTTCTGGACCCGGCGGGGCCCTTTCGGGGGCACTTTTAGGGTTTTCCAATAAATAGAATATCTTAAACTAAAAGTCACTTTTTCCATCATTTTCCTCCCTTTTTGGTCGGCAGCCATGGGAGTTCCTTGGGCTACCACCTTTTCTTCTTCTCCTCCACTTGATTTCCTTGGTAGAAAGTCTTCCACTTTAATGTTTATCGTAGGCCTCGTCGTGTTCTACCTTTCCCCCTTATTAGATCCATTTCTAACCACTTTTGAGTTCGGGTTTCAAGTTCAAGTTTTGATTTTCATGGTACCTCAAAGGTTAAAGTTGTTCCTCTCGTTGTCCCCGACATAACCTAGGAGTATTGTCGGATTCGGAGCACTTTTCTTTCAGTGGGGATTTTCATCTCAAATTGAGGTACGGGGTGTTATAATTTATTATCTAAGAGTTTTACTTGCTTTTGTAATGAAATATAAGTTGTATGTAAGTCTTTTAATTAATTTGAGAAATTAATGATTTATTGTAGTTGCATATAACTCACTTTAGACTTGGTATATGGCATGTCCATGACTTGATCTTTGTTTTATATTAATTTGGGATGATTTAAATGAGTTTTCATATCTAGAGATTTAATGAATTTAATTTGATTTAAATTCTACTTAATTATACCGTGCTTATATTCCATTTTAGACTTGATATATGGCATGGCCATGGCTTAATCCTTGATATATATTAATTTTGGATCATTTGAACAACTTTTGAAATCTAGAGATTTAATTAATTTAAATTAATTAAATTCCACATGATTATATCTTGCTCACTTTGTGAAATTGATGTGATATTTGCAATCATCATGGAATGGATATTCACATATATTATTTTGAGAATTTTTGAACAACTTTGATTTCTAGAGAAATTAATTAATTAGGTTAATTAATTTCTACTTAGTATTATAATGAATTGGACTTGCATTTTGTGGGGCTCTTGTTTTTTTATCATGTATCATGACTTGTTGCAACTTAGCTCCATTAATGTATAATGAACTTGGACCCTTACATTGGAATGATTTGATTGTTCAAAAGTTGTTAAACAAATAATTGAATCATTAATCTTATACTAGTGGATACTTACATCAATAGGTTCCTTATGCTATAAATACTAGTTTGCAGTCTATGTAGATGCATACAATGATTTATTGACATTTCACATGCCATTATAGTAAAGAACTTAGGGCATGACTTGTGTGTTCCAAAATCTTGGTTGTGCATGAATGTGGTTTAATGCATTACTTGTATCTTGATACACTCTTGGTTGCACAACTTATTGATTTTAGAACTTGGAATATCAATTAAGAATTGACATGGCTAGGACTTGGTTCTAGTACAGGAGATAGAGAGCTCCCTATACTATAGTGCGCAGTAAGGGAAGGTACCCATGGGTTAGTAGCTCTAAAGTGATCCCAGGAGTACGGTTTTAATCCAGGCGATATCCGAGTTTCCACATTGGTTGATTTCACTCTTTAAATTTCAAGTTGCTATTCCTTGAAGATTTAAAACTTTTCGTGTCATGAGAAATGCGCCAATCTTGTTTCATTGCATGGATTTTATGCTTCATCCGTGATTTCACTCTTTAAATTTCAAGTGTTGTATTCCTTGAAGACTTAAGACTCTTTTCATGTTGTATGGAAGATTCCATCCTTGTTTAATTGCATAGATATTATGCTTTGTTCTTGATTTCATGTATAATTTGTATCCGAATATGTTTCTTGTCGTGTTAATTGGCATGTTCCAATCATGTAAATTGCATTGATAATGTGATCCTTGTATTCAAGTACCCTTCTTGTCATGTTATATGGATTATTCCAAACCTTGTTCAATTTCATTGATAATGCGATTCATGTTAAATCATAAACTTGTCATGTTCCTTGGATTATCCCAACCTTGTTCAATTTCATCTATATATCTTGATTCATGTTGCTTCATGTTGATATGACTTAGGAATGATCCTATATAAGTATCTTGACTTAGATTCTAGGTGGAATGAACTGTTTCAGTAGTTATCGCATTTTAGGTTAAAAGTTGATAACTTTGGATACCTATGTCTTGTTGCGTTACACATTGTGCTCCTATGTTGTTTAAATTGCATGAATGATGTGGTTCATTATAGATATACTCTAAGGTAGCTTAGGATGCTCCCTGAGTCTCATCTTGACATAGACGTTATGTGACATGAGCCCCTTTAACATGTTTCACCATAAGGTGATGATTTTGTAAAATGCTAGGTTGATGCATGCTTATTTCCTACGAGTAGCTTTATGTTACTCACCCCAAAGTTACTGGGGATTTGTTTCAGGTATGAAGGCTTGGTTCGTGATGCCCATCATTCCTTGGATGACTAGTAGCTTTTAAGTTTACATTTCTTGCAAATGTTAGCATGAAATGTTATTTTTGTAGCTTTATACATCAAAACTTGTATCCTTGATTTCATGTATGTAATGTGTACAAAAGTGCACCTTTTGTAGTGTATTTGACATGTATGAGATTAGGGTGGAGGCCAATGACACGCATATTGTATTCTATGTAACTTTTAAACTTCATGAAATATTATGAAAATATTAAAAAATGCCAATGTTATTGTCTCACCATGGTTGCATCGGGTGTGGGAATTATATTTTTATTCTTTCATAGGGTCTCATTAATCATGTTTGAAGTGTGGCCAAGGGCCAAATGGTAATTTGAAATCATTTGTTAATTTTGGTTTTCAAATTTCCCATATTTTGTTCATTTTTGCCTTTTTGGCCGTTTGGGGGTCGGATTTTGCATCAGCGGTATTTTTAAGCCATGGACCATTGTAGCACGTCCTAATAGGTAAGTTACGTTTGTGTGCATGATCATTTTCAAGAAAAACCTCATCCTTGGTGATTTGAGCCTCCTATGGACTCATTTTGCATTTTTATTGCATAATCTGATCTAGGGACATTATAAACTTGTCACTGTAATTTTATTTAATTCTTTCAACATGGTCGAATAGAAAACGTGATTTTTAAGAGGGTTTCTTCTTTGTGTTTTTCTAGAAATGTCATCTTGGTACCAGAAATCCATCGCAAAGTTCAGCTTTCAGTTTTACATTTGAGCAGCTTTTTGACCCTCATGACCTAATTTCATGGAGGGACATTTTGGGCATTTTAAAGCGAGTTATTTTTTATTTATTTATTTATTTATTTTTTTTTGCAAATAGAAAACTCGATTTTGAGGAGGGTTTCTTCTTTGTGTTTTTCCAGAAAATGTCATTTGGGCCCTCAAAAACCCTTTTTTTTTTTTTTTTTTTTTTTTTTTTTTTTTTTTTTTTTATCGAAAAACCCCTGCTGCCAGGTTTTTGCTAATTTTTTAGTACAAGTGTATGGGTGGTGGATTCTCCTAACCGGTTACATGTACTTGGGCAGAATGTGTGACCTCTTTTTTTTGCCTCCTAATTGGTTAGGAAGGTCTCCTAACCGGGTAGATGTTCTTGGGTTGGCTCCTTTTGACCGTTTTGCCCTTTTTCTTCCGTTAGCCATATCTTCTTCGTTTGGACTCCAAATCGAGTAATTTTTTTTTTTGAACTTCACTAATTTTTCATCATCTATCCAACAGTATGCTTAGTTGCACCTAGATATTCCTGAATAATTTCCAATTTAACCTTTTAGCCTTAAGTGCTCGTTTTTCTTTGTCTTGCCGTTTCTCCTTCGTTCGGACTCCAAATCATGCGATTCTTGAGTCCATCTTGATTAATTTTTCATTGTCCTTACAATGGCGTGCTTGGTTGCACCCACTTTAACCTTGTAAATGACCATTTTGCCCCTAGGTTCATTCTTGTCCCTTTTTGAAACGTCGATTCAGCATTTGTTTTCTTTGGGTTTAGTGACCTCATTGAGGGTCACATTGGTGTCTTAGGGACGTGTTGTGTCTCTTGAGACCATTGTTTTATCTTTTGCTTCCGCACTTCGGATCCATTATTGGGTTAACTTTCGGGTCATCACTGACGCACCGGGTTGAATAAAAACTCGGGTCATTACATAACAAATGTGGCATTGACTTGTTCATGGTGCCACACTTTGCACATGTCCATGGGGACAATTGGAAGTAGAATGTAAGACACTAGAACAAGTCATGTATGCTTCATTAGATGGATGATGAACATGATTAGTGGAGGAAGACACTTGTTCTACCGAATTTTGGTTGATAAAAAATTAATCAAACCTTTGAGGTAAAGACTTAACTTCAGCGACTATGTCATTGGAATTGTCAACTTGATATAAGCCGACATTCTTCCTTCCACCTAAATTTCTACCATTTTTGGAAGACAAGGATCGATGCATTGAATTCTGACTAATGCTTTCATAAAGACGCCATACATCATTTTCATACTTATCAAGATAGAACCACCTATAGATGCATCAACCATACCCTTGTAATTATCCGGCAAACTTTCAAAGAAGTATTAAACTAATTGCCACTTAGGCATATTATGATGTGGACACTTCCTAAGCAAGTTATTAAATCTTTCCCATGCCTTATGAAACAATTCCCTATCCCCTTGAGAAAATTCTTTAATGGAAGTTCTCATAGCATTGGTCTTTGAAACCGGATAGTACTTTTTCAAGAAATCTTATTGTATTTCTACCCAAGAAGTTATCGAAAAAGGCCTAAGATTGTTGAACCAATATTTTGCCTTATCTCTAAAGGTGAAAGGAAAAAGTTTTAATCTTAAAAAATTTTCTGGCATGTCCATGTATTTCACGGTGGAGCATACTTCAAGAAACTCATCCAAATGCTTGTAAGGTTTTTCACTTGGAAGTCCATGATAGTTGGGAAGCATTTGAATAGTTTGCTTTTTAATCTCATAGTGATATGCTATAAAAGGGGGTAATTAAATACATGTAGGTGCATTATATTCATTTGGCACATAATGATCATGCAAAACAAGAGAAGGATTCACAATTGGAGGTGCTACATAAGCACCTTGATTGCCTTGAATAATGGGAGGTTGTGGAGCAAAAATTGGCCGAGACATTCCTAATAGAACTTGGCCTTGTTGTTGTGGTGGAATGAAAGGTCTTGGCATGCCTAATGGTACTTGAATGCTGTCATCATGCACATTAGGGTGAAGGATGCCTTGTTGGTCTATGTGACCAAGGTCCTCCACACGGTCCTCATTGATGTCTTCCATTGATGAAATGGAATGAATCGAATTACCCTTTCCCTTAGAATTATGAACAATGGATTTAAGATTCAAATTAAGTGGGATAAGAGTAGGATTTAAGGATCTACGACCATGCATGCCCAAACAAAACACAAATAAGTAATAAGCAAGTAGCAATCACTTCTCCTCCATAACAAATCAATAATAAACAATCCTTCACATACAATGATCCCATTCTCCCATGCTTTGAACAATATGCAAGAAAAATTAAATTGTCTCCATGCGGGCTCATGATTTATCTATGAAAGTAAAGATTTGCCTCCATGCAGGCTCACGATTTAACTAGAGATTGAGTTTAGAAATGCTCACAAAGGGTCCTTAAGCAACTTTAAATGATTTTTCAATTTTTTCCTTTGCCTTGCTTTGCTTTGCAATTTTTATTTTATTTTTGAGCTTTTTATGCTCTTGCTTAGCTTCACTTAACTTCTTTTGCTTCTCTTGCTTTTCAATTTCTCTTTGCTTCACTCTCTTGGCTTAATTCACCTAGCCAATCAAGAACAAACACAATAAGTAACCAAAATAAAATAAAAATAAAAATAAGATCAAAAGAGTACTAATTCCTAATTAATTTCCAAATACGATGGTGCCAGTCCCCGGCAACGGTGCCAAAACTTGGTGTGTCTCAAACCAAAGCATGAAAAAATGTGTAGTGTGGCCAAGTTTAAATTTAGAAAATTCCACTACCACTTCCAACTAAAAATATAGCTAGAGTGAGTAAGGGTCATCCCAAGGGAAATGAGGTGTGTTTGTGATGGAAACTAATGTCAGATTAGTAGGTCGAGTGATCAAAGATTGATTAGTGATTGATTAATCAAACTACAATGCAATTAAAGATTAATGTAAGTACAAAGAGCAATCTAGAAAGTAAGGAAAAGATATAGGAGAGAGGTCTTGGGGCATAGAGTCACCACTAAGCTTCACTTCATCAAACACTAGCAATTGTACATTAATGGGAAAATTTAAATTATAACTTTTGTGTTTGTGACATCAATTGAAACTAAGTGTGGGTGTCAAATAAGTATAGCTTGTCTAGTTAATTTTAATGAATTGCACAACTTATCAAATGAGACCAATATCCATTCAATTAAACCATAATTAATGTACACACAAATATCTAGAGGTATACACTTTTGTATTAATAAGTATGGAACATCAAGAAACAAGCATGGATTGTTCACCTACCTAGGAAATTAAAGCAATTACACTACAAATAGGCTAGAGACATGAAATTAAACTAATTAAACTAGAGATGTGATACAACCCATCAAGAAACAAGTGTGAACCATCAAATAAATCACAAGAGTGTTCCATTAAGCACCATGCCTTGACCATCACTAGATTAACATCATCAACACACATAGACATGCATCAAATTCATTAAATCTAGAGATAAAAATATGAACATCAATTCTAGCACACATAGACATATGACTAGAGCTAAATGATCAATTGAAAGCATTAATCCATACAAATCAAGTAGAATCACAAGATCTATATTTATTCATGATCAAAACATCTGTTACAATTAATATCCCCAAAAATACACAAAAGCTAGGTTTGAGAAGCAAGCCTAGGGGCTATCTCTAGCCCCAAGAGAAGGATTTAGCCACTCATTGTAGTGGATATGGAACCCTCAAGGGCTAGCTTGGAGGTTGGCATCATCATCTTCATCCTTGCTTTCTTCTCCAAAACCCTAGTTCTAGAGAGGAAAATTTTTTATTCTATATTTGGTAATAATAATATCTTCTATCTATTACAATGATGTTAATTAAATCAATTACACACTCCTTTGAGTAAGGACCAAGTCAGAATAATAGCCTCTGATTAGAGGAAATTCGTAGCTATGCACGGTAGGTAGAAATTGGCATGCTCGGGAATTAGACAGCTCACTGCCAGCAGGTATTTCGATCGATCGAAGATTTTTGATCGATCAAGTACTTAGCTTCAATGGATCGAAGCTGACATGGCATCAAAAATATCTTCTAGCCTTATCCACTTTGCTGAGCTGGCACTGCCTTGTTTTGATCGATTGAAGACTACTTCGATCGATCGGGACGTCCCTTCGATCGATCGAAGTTCCCCTGGTGCATTTTTCTTGTCTTCTTTCCAACTTTGTTCCTTAGGTCCGAAACTGTGTAAATGGCTCTTGTTAGCCTGTTTGAATATTATTCACCTGAAATAGGCAATAACATAAATAAGTATCTAAGACATGAAAGTAAGATAGATGAATGGACTAAAATACCCTACCTTAGGTGCTAAAACGTGTCACATTTGAGCACTTATCAAAGAGTTTAATTACACATGCTTAGGGTTCATCCAAGCCCTAAGTGAACGACTAGCCACTTATGGAGAATGTAGATGTCATCAAGTATGCTTCACAAATCATCTCCAAGGCTTGGCTCATCATCTTATTCTTTTTATTCTTTGGTTGAAATCTTGGAGAGAGAATACGTATGAACTATAGAGAGAATGCCCCAAAATGTATCTAATCCTAAGCTAATCTTTTCCAAAATGTCTAATCTTTTGCCAAAAAGGCCTAATTCCCATATATAGGTGACTCAAATGACACCCCAAATGGTCAAGCCTTGGGCACTAGCTCCCAAAATGATTGCACCACGAGCTCCCCTGAAATCGGGCTTCAGTTATGTTTTTACACTGTTTTTGAGGCAGTTCGATTGATCATTGATATGGTTCGATCGATCATAGTATGGCGGCTCATAATGTGGATAAGGACAAAGGCTGAGATATTTATGAAGATAAGGACAAAAGTATTTAGGAAGATAAGAACAAAAGTTGTGATCGATCATGAGAAGGTTCGATCGATCAAAGCTGATGGGAGTTATTTATGAGGATAAGGACAAAAGCAATTATGTGGATAAGATCAAGGATAATGATCGATCATAGCAAAGTTGGATCGATCATAGATTATAGATCAAAGAGGAAAATTTTGCATCTTTTGCTTCCATTTTGCTCCATCTTCCCACCAAGACTTTGGTTGACCTTCCTAAGGCTCTAATTTAATTGAGTTAGCTCATTTCAACCTTACGCACCTAAAAAGGGGAAAAACGTAAAATAAGACTAAAACGGGAAAATAAGATAGAATAAGGTCCTACTATACTCAAGATCAAGGGTTGAAATGTGCAAATTTCAGCACTTATCATACCCCCAAACTTAAATATTGATATTCCCTTAACAATGAACAAAGAATGAACAAAAGGAAACAACTATATAACTAGAAATGAAATAAAGCAATAAAAAGATAATGCCATTTTCGTAGGGATCATGGTTGCATTTAGCACATTCAATAAGCCTTTTAAGCCCCTACGTTACCCCTAGTGGATAAGTGAAGTCACGTGAGGGTTTCCAGAAATGATACCCACAAACATCAAAGGCTCTTTCTGACTTAAGAAGCATTAACACATATTAAACAAGTTTCGGGAGAAGACTACCTCAAGTATGCAAATTTCAGCCATTTCTAAGCTATTCTCGACATCTCAACATCATGCAAGCAAATATGGTCCCTACACGTCAAACAAGTCAATCATGTAAATCAAATCAATTGTAGTATCCTTTTTGAGTGAATCGGCATCAAAATATGTTGCTAACTTAGTAAAATCAATATAAAGATCATAATCCGACCTCAAACTAGCACACATCTCAAATATCACTCATCAAGACATTGAATGAACCTTTTTATTCAATTAAACAATATTATTTAGTTATTTATTTATTTGGGACTTTCGCCTTTTGACACGAGAATCAGTGCTTAATGAGGCATGAATCCCTGTTACTCGGTGAAAAGGGTTTGTTATTTAGTATGTAAGGTAATTTTGTCAAGAATGATGACTCTTCAAAGCCTACTAGCTCAAATGGGATATAGCCAAAACAATAATCAACTAAGCATGTACCCCACAAATTGAATGCTAATGTGCATTTGCGCAAATGTAGTACTCTAGAATCAATTCTCAAAGCATTTTCAATAAGTACGTTGATGTGGACTGCAAAAATAAGCATGATATCAAAAATTAAAATTTGCCCCTAAATGGCATTCTAAAGCATATAAGAAGTATTAGACTCCAACTCTTGCCATTTCAAGGCAACTATGCTTCAAAAGATTAAAATCATGGCCATCCATGGATCGAAAAGGAATAACAAATCTCATATGCACATATCATATTTGAATTTTGAAATGAATGTAAGGAGTCCACATTACCTCCAAACTTAAACCGCACATTGTCCTCAATGTGTAATGAGAACAATAGAAAGAGGAAAGAGTATACTAGTGTAGCAATGACGAGATGTAATAAGGATGCAAGGATCTAAAATGAGTGGTAGTACCCCCCAAACTTGGGATCAACTATGGTCTTGAAATGATAACACTGGGATAAAACCTCATCAAATAACAAATGGGACAGGTAATAGTATACAGTGTGCATGCAAAGGCAGGTGAGAAATAGATAAAGAGAAGAATACAAATGGTCCTGAGAAGAGAGAATGGATCTCTTTAGTGATCACTATAATGTACCTGATATCGGAGTCAACATTAATAGATATATCAAAATATGAATAAGAATCCAAAATATCCAAAAATAATAGTATAGGTACATCATAGGATAATAAGGCCAACAGAGATAGAGAGATCAGGTAGAGGATAATGGCCTGGTGGGGGTGCAAACCCCGGATTTTCTAGATAAATCCACCATCAAATTCTGGAACTCAACACTTATGTCTCGGACCTTTCTACACAGACTAGTCATGTCTTCTTAGAGCGTAGTGACTTTGTCGGATAAAGACTGGTAGTGCTCCTGGGTTATGACAGATGGAGCCTGTGGGTTAGGAATGACTTGGTTATCCTGATCCTGCAATCTCGAGTCAGCCTTATACTGCTGCTCATCCTGGCTCTGAGAGTCTTGATATATGGAGAGAGAGTGAGATCCTACTGGAGGGTCTTAATCTAGGTCTACCTTTATATCTGCCTCTGGAAATGACTCGGGATCTACCTGATAATCCGCCTCGGGATTTGTTGGAGCTTGGCGTCGTGGAGCAAACTTGACCAGAGCATTGTAGCTCTTGGTTTAGTCCTTCCACCTATAGTGGCAAGATCCCTCATCTGCTAACTCATCTAGAGCAATGAGAGAATGGAAGGTACTTGATCCTTTGTGGATTTTCCTTTAAGATGTACTCATCGTACATCTTCAGTATAACCCCCCAAATAGCAGCAGGCACGGAAAACTAATGGCCTATATGAATGGAGTAGAGGGCTGCAAGAAAATCAGCTCTCCACTGCACTTTATATCCAGCCATGTAAATATTCCAGAACATGACTGAATCAAAGAACCACAATCTATGGGGTATGCTGGACCGGTTGGCATAAGTAGCGGAAGTAGTGCTGGTGCCATTCAGTGCCATAGCCATGGTAACATCTAATGGTCTTTGTAAAATGGGGTAGTCAACCCCAGTTGGAGGTGCATGAGGGCAATGAGAAGCTATCTCCAAAGTCTCCACTGTGATAGTGATGGGAAACCTATCAATGCAAGTAATCAACTCAACCATATTGGCTAGGTTTGGCTTGAGGTTCTGATAGAAGATGTGAACAAGTCTCGGATAGACCGAAGTTGTAATAGGGGCGAAGATAGGAGAGAGGCGCCGCCTGAATATCTCGTTGTAGGACCACTTGGTCTGCTCATATGAGGATTTGTGTTCCACACTTAAATGGGCATACGTCTTGCGGACCCTATCTCGGATGATAACTGGACCGGCAAGAGCAGGAGTAACTGGTGGAATATGGGCAAGAGTAGGTATGTGAGCAGGATTAGGAGCTATAAAGATGATGAAGCTGCAGGCTAAGGAAGATCTTGAACTAGATCCTCAGGGGGATCAACTTGGGCTCTAAATCTGCATGTATAGAGTTGGTTAACATGGGTCTTCTGCCTAGTCATGGCCTGTAAAATAGAGAGCACTTGCATTCTAAGTCAGTAACGGGAATGGATACGAAAATCAAGAATGAAAACACAAATGATAGCAAACATGCTTCTCATGTAGGGATAGACAAAACAATCCTGAAATAATGCACAAAGCAAATATCATAGTAATATACACATGAATGCTATTAATGCAAGTCTAGATGAAATCTTGAACTTAGAAAATTACGACTAAATAGCATGCATTTGCAAAACCAAGGCAAAGTGAAGCATGCTGAGATATAACAAGTATAGAATACATCCAATGTGGAAAACACATGCATTGGGCATAAATGGGATAGCATGTATCACGGGGCAAGAAATGAGAGTATGCATTTGCAAAACAAAGGGGTTCAATCAATCATAAGGTTCTGAGATTGATCTAAGTTGGATCGATTATGTACTGGGTTGGATCGATCATACCGTGATTGATCAAAGCATTGGTATGATCGATTGAACTGATTGGAATACGAAAAATTGCCCATTTTGTGACGTGGAAGACATGGGGCAAATGCAAATGATCACTTGAAGGCATGTGACCCCCTATACACCTCACAAAGTATACCAATGGTCACTTAATGGCCCGTGACCCCTATTTTAGATTCAAAAAATAAAAATATATACAACTATATACACATGCTCAAATCTAAATATGGAAGCATGGAATCATATATACATCACTATCTACATATGCTAAAACAATAATCAAGCAAACTAAAGTAAGAAAATAAAAACAAAAATGAAGAACTCACCTTAAACTGAGAGAGAAGTGGAGAGGAGAAGAGGGAGGAAGATGAAGATGAAGCCTTGAAGCTCGAAACCATAAAGATAGAGCTTAGCCTGAGTAGAGAAGGTGAGAGGCTCTAGATCGATTAAAAGAACTAAAGGAATGGCCCTTGGATTGTTTAAATAAACTGTTCCGAATAAGTATGATCGATCACACCATTGGTTGGATTGATCATACTTTAATCTATCAAGAGGGAGCTCTGATCGATTGCACTGCAAGACGATAAATTTTTGAATTTTGGAAATTTGAAAAGTTTTTTATAAGTAAAATAAAATAAATAAATAAATAAAATAAAATAAAAAGAAAATGAAAAATGAAAAATGAAATAGTCAAAAAGTCAAAGGGGCTGAGCTAGATCGATTAAGACCTGGATTAATCACACTATGATCGATCTTAAGGTTCAAACGGTGAGACATAAGCTTGAATGTTTTGGGCCAAAGTTTAAACGGTCAAACAGAAAGCATGATTTTTGAAGAGTTTCAAAATTTTCTAAGTATAGAATTGAGATTGATTACAATGACACTTGGATCAGTCATGGCACATTTGGATCGATTATAAAGAAGGTTGGAACGGTCAGGTAGAAGCTTGATTTTTTTGGGCCAAAGTTTGAACGGTGAGACAGAGAGCATGATTTTTTGAGAAATCCAATTTTTTTTATAAGTGTTGGATTCTGTTATCGATCCAATTGATGGTTCGATCGATCCAACTAGCACAAAGTTGCCTCATTTTGAGATGAAAGTGCAAGCCCCAATGAAGATACACAAGTAGAGAGTGAAGAATGGAGTATAATGTACATAAGAACTTAGGGTTTGGAAACCCTAAAATTATTAGGTTTAACGTCTCTAGTCGACGTTGACAACTCTAAATGTTGCAAGTAGATGGGATCCACCAAGAGGACGGCTTCTACATGCCTTTGGATGGTATGTCCTTCGGTGTAGGGTTTTAACCTTTTGCCATTTACTTTGAAGGTTTTTTCATCCTTTAAGCATTTAAGCTCAACCGCCCCATGAGGTGAGACGAAAATGATCTCATATGGACCATCCCACCTAGTTCGGAGCTTTCTAGGAAAGAATTTAAGCCTAGAGTTGTAGAGCCATGCTTTTTGCTCGGGCACAAAAGACTTCTTCATAATATGGCTATCATGAAAAACTTTTGTCCTTGCCTTGTAAATTTTGGCATTGTCATAAGCATCATTTCTTAGCTCATCAAGCTCATTCAATTGAAGCAAACGGTTCTTTTTCGCTTTGTCAAGATCAAAATTGAGCCTTTTGATTGCCCACAATGCTTTGTTTTTTTAGCTCAACCGAAAGGTGAAAAGACTTCCCATAAATAAGTCTATAAGGAGACATGCCTATTGGAGTCTTGTAAGCCGTTCGGTAAGCCCACAATGCGTCATTAAGCTTTCTTGACCAATCTTTCCGGTCTGGATTCACCATTTTCTCTAAGATATGCTTAATCTCCCGATTAGATACCTCAACTTGCTCGCTTGTTTGTGGATGGTAAGGAATGGCGACCTTATGAGTGACGGAGTACTTCAAGAAGAGTTGGTTTAAGAAGCAGTTGCAAAAATGCTTTCCCCATCACTAATGATTGCCCTTGGCATTCCAAAATGAGTAAAGATGTTGGATTTGATAAAAGTAACTACCACGGAGTGGTCATTCGTTTTGGTTGTACAAGTTTCCACCCATTTTGACACATAATCAATGGCAAGGAAGATGTATTCAAAGCCATATGACATTGGGAATATGTAATACCCCTATATTTTAAAGGAATTATTTATAGGGATTAATTATTTTTATTTCATTTAAAAATGATTTGTTTGATTTAATTGGGTTTAATTGATTTTATTTTATTTTTAAATGATTTTTTTTATTTAATTGAGTGCTAGATTAATTGTCTTGTTTTAATTAAGTTATATTTCATGATTATGTATGATGATTGATTGTTTATGTGCTTAATTATTGATTGAATTGTTGGCGTGTTGATTTTATTGGTATGGTGTGACTTAGTTGTAAATTCTTATTTGTTTATGTGCTTCATGTAATTAGTTATTTTAATTTAAGTATTTATTTAATTATTTTATTTATTTAAATTAGTTGGATGGGGCTTAAGGAAAGTTGGACAAAAGGATGTGGTCTTGGGCTTGGATGAAGCCTTATTGGGTTAATTAACAAAAGCCCATGGTTATGTGATTATTTAAATGATCATTTTTGGATAATTATAAATATATATAATTATATATATATATAAATATAATTAATTAATAAGTGTTGTGGAGGGATATATATATATATATATATATATATTGATATATATAGGTATATATGATTTAATTAACTAATTATATATATATATATATATATATTATTTAAAGATTATTATTATTTCTTTTATATGGTAGTCATAATTGAAAAATGATTAGGGTATTAATATGGTTATATATATACATAAGACTACTTTATTAAAAAGTTTTCCACATTAGAAAAATAAGAGAGGTAGAGAGAGAAGAAGAGAAGGCTGACAAGAAGAAGGCCAAATATGAGAAAGATGATGTCAGAATTGGAAGAGAAAATCAAAGCTTAAAGCGTCCATTTTGTTTCGAAACCTTCAGGCGAGTTTTCTCTATTTTTCCTCCTAGAACTCATAAATATTTCACCTTGAGTATCAAGGTTTTAGATTAAATTTATTAATTAAATCATGGTTAGAACGGATTAATAAAAAAATATTAAGTTAATTTTATTTGATTAAGTCGGAGTATTAAAAGCATTTTTTATTATTATTTTAATCTTGGAATTTTTGGATTTTAAATTATTAGATGTATGTGTTGTATTTTGTTTACATCAACTTATATGCTTGATTTGTGACCCAAGATGGTTAATTAGGGTTTATAGAACTTTTGGAATTTTTTGTAATTTTCTAGAATTTTTTGGTATTTTTCTATATTTTTTAAGGATTTATTAGATTTATTTTCTTAATTTTGTATGGGGTATTATATATATATGTATATATATGCGGCTGCTGGGAATCGGCGTATCAATAAAGGAGCGGAATCCAGTGTGGCGCGATGTGGGTGTAATGGTGTTTACGCGGATCTGAGCCATAGATGTGGCTTGATCAAAGGAGACTGATTTGGTGTGATGCGATATTCTATCACGGTGTGCATGGAATCTGGGCCTCTGATGGTTCTTGATTAGTGGGCAGTTAATCAGTTGAGGTAAGGTGCATTTAATATTAGTGCATTACAGATCTAAAGCGTTGAGGGAAGGGAGATGAATCCTGTGTGGCGCGGCTCATTAGAACACAGAAGAGTCGCCAATAGGAGCAAGCCAGCTTAGCCGAGAGTGTAGCCGGCGTGTGGGAATGCGTGCAGGCACGTGGACGCGCCTGTTCGTAAGGGGAAGCACGTGGCAGCGCGTGGGGGTGTTCTAGGTGCATGTGGAGTCATTTGAGGATGCGTGTGAGGTCCCGGAAAGTTTATAGGGAGTCCAGTGAATTTACAGAATTTATTTTAAGCTTGTTAGGGTTGATATTAACCATTAGAGGGTGTATTCCTGGTGTTCTGAAAGCCTTAGAGTGCTACTAAGATATCTAGTAACATTTAATTAGCGTAAATATAATTAATTACATATTTTGTCATGGAAGGAGGTGTGTGCATATATATATATATATAGTTATATATGTGTATATATATGGTTTATTTAATTTATGATTCGTATACGAGGAGGTATGTATATATATATATATATTTATATATATGTATATATGATTTTAAATATTCAAAGATTATTAAGGAAGGTGTTATACACACACACACACACACACACACACACATATATAAATGTATATGTATATGTATATATTATGTAAGATGATTAGTATTATCATTCTTATTTTGGTATATCTTGATAGGCTCACTATTAAATTAACGATATACGTATAATATGCTTGAGATAGCTATGTATGAATTAGTTTATTCTTAAGTTTCAAGTTGGTACATAGTTGAATTGTAGGCATGAATGAGTTGCCAAAGGCGTAAATATATTGCCTAAGTATTTGTATGAATGAAATACATACATAAGAAGTATGTATGAGTTACTAGTTTAAAAGTATAAATATATATACTTGTGGAGGCATGGTTGAATTGCCAATATATAAATAAATATACTTGTGGAGGTATGGTTGAATTGCCAATGTATAAATAAATATACTTAAAGGAGGCATGATTGAATTGTCAATATATAAATAAATATATATATAATGGCATGGTTGATTTGTCAAAGCATAATTAAATTGTTTTGTATTAGATGATTAAAATTTCATCTAAGGTTATTGTATGTATAGGTTGGATTAAGATTAGATATTCTTAAATTAGAATAATCTAGTAATTACGGGTTAATGTATTATTTTATCTATATTAATAAAATAATATTGGTGGAGACATGGATGATTTGTCAAAGCTTATATATTGGCTGTGTGACTTAAATAATTAAAATTATTATTAGGTAATGGATTAAATGCAATATTTCTTTAATTATAGTTTATTATTTAAATAATTAATTAACTGTCTAAGACGGAATTGAGGTTAAAGAACTTTTCTTTAAAATGATTGGTGGATTGGTTTAGGTATGATTATTATTTAATTATTGATAATGGTTTTAGAATTAATGAACTTGGTAATAGATGTGATTATTGTATTATATATAATAATTTATATATATGCGTATCATTGTATATTAAAGATAAAAACTTTATTAAAATGGGTTTTGGTTAGAGATGATTTATTTATCGATTTTCAGAGGCTTAGTAGAGAGAGCTTGCTCGTGGGTCTAACCCACAATTTATTTTTCAGGTTTTTAGAAGTTCTAGTCTCGAGGTTGAGGATCCACAGCTGGGAGATTGTCATTCATCTACTCATCTTGTTTACTTTTAAGTAGTATTGTTATTTATTGGATAATGTTTTTAGGGGTCCTTAAATTACGGGATTCTCGAGTTGTAATTTTGGAGAAGTATTATGTGACGTTCTGAATTTTCACAAACCCAGATATGTTAATGTGACCCGATAATGGATCCGGAATGCAGAAGTAAAAATAAAGAAAATAAGGTTTCTAGGAATAAACGACATCCCAAGAACGATAAGGTGACTTTCTATGAAGTCACGGAATTTAAAAGAAAACAAAATACAAAAATGACATTTTAAAAAGGGATAAGTTTAGCCCTAGGGGCAATATGGTAATTTCTAGAAAGTTATGGGTCCTATCGAGTACACCATTGGATAGACAATGGAAAATTAACGAAGATAGACCCAAGAATCACTTGATTCGGAGTCCGGACGGAGGAGAAAAGTCAAAACGAAGAATGAGCATCGTTGCGACCGAGAACGGCACCTTGGCAACCCCATGCGCTAGCCACAGGCGCGCGCCCTTGTGCGCGGGCACTGCTGATGCTTGGGAGCTGACACTGAAAAATGCTGAGAATCGAGTGTATTTTGGACCCCGAAACGACCTTTTTTGGGAAAACACGAAGAAGAAATCCTCCTTTAAATAATTTTTCCAAGCTGACCATGTTGAAAGAAAATTTTATTTTTGACATAAAATTCCCAAAATACCCCTGAGATCAATTTTGATGAAAAATGCAAAAATGGAAGTTTGCTTCATGTGTTCAAATGACCAAATATGATGTTGTGTGCTAAAACGATTGTGCACGTAATCGTAACAAGTGTTTTAAAGTGTGCAAGAATGGTCCGTGACCCCCAATTCTGCCCGATGCAAAATCCGACCTATTAAATCTCAAAAATGCCTTAAAATGGAAAGTTTGAAGCCTACCATCAACCATATCATGCAACCGTGATATTTTGTGCAAAGTGAACATTTTTGCAAACGTAATAGACATAATAAAATGAGTTACAATGATTCATGACCTCAAAATACTCCCAATGCAAAATATGACATGTCTAAATCCCTAAAGCATGAAAGATGCCCTTTTAAAGCAAAATTTGAAGTCAATCACCATAGATGCATTCAAAAGACCGTTTGAACCTTGGCCACACATTACATATAATAAAAGAACACTTAAGAAAATACTAAAGCACACTTTACACCATCTGAACTGAAATTGACATGTTAAAACCTCACATATTTTTATTTTTCTCATATTTAAGCATATAATCAAGTAGCATAAAAGTAATGCATAAGGTCATTGGCCCTTGGCCTCATCATATACATGTCAAATAGGTCTCAAAGGGTGTATTTAAGCACTTAATACAAACCCCAAATAGAAATTACAAGTTTTGACATATTTAACCCAAAATAAAGCAAAATCATGCTAGCAAGTGTATGTAAGGAAATACGCCAAACTAATAAAGTCACAAGCAAGTTCAAGGATGTTGTACATCCCTAAAACATGGTTCTTTACTTGAAAAATGTTCCAAACAACGAGGGTGAGTAAACAAGTTACTCGTAGGTAATGAACATGCGTATAACCTAAAGTTTTGCAAGTCTTTATAAATTGATATAAATTAATCCATGTGGGTCATGCCACCTAACGTTTATATTTAATGTGGGACTAAGGGATCATCCTAAACTGCATTAGAACATCCTCATCGTAAACCACCATATTCATGCAATTGAAAATGAAGTACGCAACATGTAAGCATACTAGGTACAAGCATGCTAAATGAAATTTAAATATGCCGAAACAAGTATACAAGGTACAAGTATACTAAATGGAATTTAAATATACCGAAACAAGTATACAAGCACAAGTATACTAATTGAAATTGAAAATACATACACCAAATTACAAGTTACAAGTAATCAACGATTAACAACTTGAAATTGAATGCAAAATCAAGTAGTGGAAAAACTAGGACATGTGGTCACTAAACTATACAACTTATTCTGGATAATTATGACCCACAAGGAACTACCTAGTGCGCACTTGTGACTAAGAGAGACTCTTGTCCCCGTACTAGAGCCGAGCCCTAGCCATTACATAAATTCAAGTCCTTACAAGCCTTCCAAAAATACAAGTTCATGATATATACTCAAGTACAATGCATGAAACTATCTACCAAGCATAAGTAGAGTGAAACCACACAAACCATACCCTAAGTCCTTAACTACCATGGCATGCAACATACTAGGCCTTGAAAACATTAAAGATGTAAATAAATCATAAAATAATTAAAAGGAAATTAATTAAACAAAAATTAATTAATTTCTCTAGATTACAAAAATATCTCTAAATGACATGAAATTAACACATATTAAACAACATACTATGATTAACACAAATATCAAATCAAAAGTCTAATTAAGCCACTAAAACACTTAGTTAATTTTTAATTAACTTAATTAGTTAAAAATCTCTAGATTTCAAAAGTTATCCAAAAATTTCAAAAATAATATATAATGAACAAAAATTCATGGGTTCTTTGAATATCACATTTTTAATCTAATCTAAGCATGTTACAACCTTGAAATTAAATTATCATTTAATTAAAAATAAAACCCATTTCTAGATCTAAACTATAAACATGTATACAAGTTATATAAACCTCAAAAACATGTAAAACACTAAGATTATAAACATGAAACACCCCCTACCTCACTTGGAGATGAAAAAATCTCCAATCACACCAAAATCAAACTTCACCAAATGCAATGAAACTTCGGGGTTATGACAGGGACAACAAAGAGAGTAAGAAATCCTCTTCTGACAACACCAAAATCCAAGCTTGAACTCATACCCCAAAAATCAAAGTGCTGTAAATCAAAATCCGATCGGATAGAAATCACCGAGTTGTCGAGGACATCAAAAAAGTCTTCATCGAGAAGAGGTGAATCAAAGAGGAAGAAGATGAAAAGAGGAGAGAGATGATGGTAGCCCCCTTGCTCCATTAATGGCGGCTAGAGCTTTCTTGGAAAGGTGAAAAAGCAAAAATAACTTTCTCTCTTATCCACCTACCCTAAATAGGTCGAAAATGTGTCTCGAACAGTCCAAACGGGCTCTGTCTAGGTCCAAAAAGTGAAAACTATCAAAACATGCTCAAATGAAAATGGTCTATGAACAAAAAGGTTTCAAAATGAAATTCTAAGATCAACAGAAGAACAGGGTCGAAAACTGAGTCCCGAGCGAGGAGATATGCCCCGGATAAGTTTGACGACTAACGGGGTTCGAAAATTCAAAATAAATGAAATAAAAATACAAAAAATATTCTGGAAGTGCTAGAGTCCATAAAAAGTGAAAAGACACCCCCCATGAGGATTTAAACCCAAAATGAGAAACTTTTCTGAAAACTTTCCATAATTACACAAAGATCCCTCCACTAGATAACTCAAAAAGTGAATTTACCAAAAAGTCCAAAATGAAGTGTCATTCAAAATATACATTTAAAAGAATCCTAAATATAGAATATCATCAAAAGATAATTACGAAAAATACCTCAAGTAAAGAAAACAATTTTCAAGAATCTTTGCATTTATACCCCTACGGGCAAAAGTAAAACATCTAGCATGTTTTTCTACAAAAGTAAAAATGTGCAACACATGAAAATTAAGTAAAATGAATGCATGCAAGGCCAGAATCAAATCCGAGCATGACTGGATAGGTTACGTAAAAGAAAACGAAGCCGGGAAGAAGACAAAAAGAAAAATGTCAGCAAAAATGAAAGTGTGAAAATGATGCGGTCCTGTGACGGCCCTGGTTTTTAAGCCAGCGCGTCCTATGATGAACCGAACATAGATCCGATAATGAATCCAGAATGTGGAAGCAAGAAATAAGACAATGGTTTCCCAAGGCACAACATACCTCTGAGACACTTTGATGACCTTCCATGAGGTCGTAGAACTCAATGAGAACTGACGCAAAAGCAAAAGATCTAAAAAATAACAATTAAGCCCCCAGGGGCAAAATAGTCATTTTACATGAAAATGACGTCCCTAGAATGTATATCATTCCTGAAACACATTCGTGACTTCCCATCAAGTCACGGAACTCAAAAGAATGTAACGGAAGCGAAAAGTAAGAAAAACTAGGTAAAATAGCCCTAAGGGCAAAATAGTCATTTTTGAAACTACATATTCAGGTGCCACCGAGTACACCGCTGGAAAGACAACGAAAAACTAATCAAGATGGATTCAAGAATCGCATGATTCGGAATCTGGACGAAGGAGAAACAACATGATGAAGAAAAACAAGCACTTAAGGCAAAAAAGGTAAACTGATAATTTTCCAGGAAGATCAGGGTACAACCGAGCACACTGTTGGAAAGACAGCAACAAATTAGTCAAGTTCAAAAAAAAGTTTACTCGATTTAGAGTCTGGACGAGGGAGAAACATGGGTTTGAAGTTGAGACGTCACGGTGGCCCGACGAAGGCCATGATAGCCCCATGTCGGGCGCTGCGGGTGCCCGCCAGGGCCCTATGCGGCGCCCAAGGGCATGCACATGTTGACAGCAAGAAAAAAAAAAATGTGAGTTTCCAGAACTGAGACTTGAAACGGAGTCCGAAACGAGTAATTCTGGAAAAACACGAAAAAGAAACTCCCCCTAAAATCGAGTTTTCTACCTGACTACGCAAAAGGAAATGAAAAAAACATAATGTGAAATACCCGAAATGCCCCTAGATCAGAAGAGGTCAAGAGGGCCCAAAAAGATGCTACAGTGACTGTCCACATCTGAGATAAAAAATGGGCTATCAAACGAATTTGTCTGAAAAAACACGAAGAAGAAACCCCTCCCGAAATCAAATTTTCTACCCAGATAAGCGAGAGAAAATAAAAAAAAACTCTCTGTAAAATGCCCAAAATGCCCCTCCATGAAATTAGGTCATGGGGTTAAAAAGCTGCTAAAATGCAAAACCAAAAGCTGAACTTTGCGAGGGATTTCCAGTACTAAGATAACATTTTCTGGAAAAACACAAAAAAGAACCCCCCCCCCCCCCTCAAAAAAAAATCACGTTTTCTAAGTGACCATGTGAAGACTAGAATTTATTTCTTGAAAGAAGATCCCAAAATGCCCTAAAATCAGATTATGCAATAAAAATGCAAAATGAATCTATACGAGGCTCAAATCACTAAGGATGAGGTTTCTCTTAAAAACAATCATACACGCAAACGTAACTTACCTATTTGGACGTGCTACAATGGTCCACGGCTTAAATCCGACCCCCCAACGGCCAAAAAGGCGAAAATATACATGAAATGGAAAATTTGAAATCCAGAATTAACAAATGATTTCAAATTATTGTTTGACCCTTGGCCACATTTCAAACATGATTAATGAGACCTTATGGAAGAAAAAAAAATGGAATTCCCACACTCAATGCAACCATGGTGAAACAATTACTTGTGATTTTTCAATAGTTTCATAATATTTCATGAAGTCAAAAGTTACTCAGATTACAAAATACATGTCATTGGCCTCTGGCCACATCTCATACATGTCAAATACATTACAAAAGGTGTACTTATGTACTCATTACATATATGGAATCAAAGATACAAGTTTTGACATATAAGGCTACAAAATGACATTTTTTGCTAACATTTGCATAAAATGGAAACTTAAAAGCTATAAGTCATCCGAAGTTTGATGAGCATCACGAACCAAGTCTTCATACCTAAAACAAATCCCCAGTAACTTCAGGGTGAGTAACATAAAGCTACTCGTAGGAAATGAGCATGTATTGACCTAGCATTTTACAAAATTATCACCTTAAGGTGAAAAAAGTCGAAGGGGCTCATGTCACCTAACATCTATGTCAAGATGAGAATCGGGGAGCATCCTAAGCTACCTTAAATAATTTCTAGCATAAATCACATCATTCATGCAATTTAACAATATAGAAGCATGTTATACAAAGTAACAAGATATAAATTCTCAAAGTCCTCAACTTGAATCTAAAACACGAAAACAACTAAAGTGGATCATGCCACCTAACGTCTATGTTCTAAATGAATCAATAGAATCGTTCCTAAGCTACATTTGAACATCAAAACACAAATCACAATATCGATACAATTTAACCAACATTGAAACTTCTAATACAACGCATAAAACATGATTTCTCTAAGTTAACATCTTGAAACTCAAAATGGGATATCAATTAAAGAACAACAAGTTACAATATCATCTAGTTATTAACTTGAAATGAAATGCAAAATCAAATAAAGTGGATACTTGGACATCATGCCGGATCAGATCGACACCATAGTTACTTTAGGGTTACTAGCCCATGGGTAACCTCCCTATGTGCGCACTAGACTTATCGAGGGACAATCCCCCGTACTAGAACCATGTCTTAGCCTTAGTCAAACAACGACATCGCCAAGTTTCCATAACTACTATGGCATGAAAGATGTCAAATACAAAATGTGCAATTCATTACACAAGACAATGATATATTCAATAAGGAAAATATATTCTCATGAATATAAATATAATAACTATTTTATCCAATGCTCAAAATGTAACCAAGTGAATATACAACAAGTCCAAGTCTATGATTTAAACATAGAAACAACTTCCAAAACATAATTAAATCCATGGAGCAATTAGATTGAATTTAATTAAATAAAAAAATTAAATTCTTTAGATTCCAAATTAATTCCAAATAACCTCAAATTTATTTATGTTGAAGGACATATCATGATCATCACATATATAACATCAAATAACTAATTAAGTGATTACAACACTTCAAATAAAATTAATTAAGCTAATTAATTAATTTTCTCTAGATTTTTAAACAACTCCAAATGCTCTCAAATTAACATATGTTCAAGAACTCACCAAAACCTACTTTAATATCACATTACAAGTTTATTTCATGCTTGATACAACTATGTGAATTAAACTTTCAGAAAAGATAAATATTAAATAAAAGTTGCAATTCTTATTCAAATAATCTCAATTTAATATATATCAACCACCATACCAAGGCCTAAATTTCTAACATGCCACAATTTAATTCTAAGTTGAATACCATCATAAGAATTAAATCTTACACAAATAAAATAATTAAATTAAATTCTAGATTATGAACAAAAGCATGCATACAAGTTGTATAAGCATCATTAGCATGTAAGACAACAAAAATATGAAACTATAACACCCCCTACCTCTATTTGATATGAAAATCTCAAATCCCCAATGAAAGAAACGTGCTCCGAATCCGAAGATACTCTTAGGTTATGTCGGGGACAACACGGTGAACATTAAACTCCAAAGAGGACATACCAAAATCCAAACTTGGATTCTAATAAGAGGGAAAGATGCGCGTAGTCAAGACAAGCATAAAATACGAAGGCACTACGACTTTTTAACAAAGGGAAGGAGGTTTAATTGAGAGAAGAAGGGTGGCAGCCCTCCTTGGGCTGCCATGGCAGCTTCTGGTCGTGCATGAAGAGAGGGAAAGATCACTTTTTAATTTTATAACCCCCTATTTATAAGAAAACCCTAAAAGTGCCTCGAAAGGGTCTCATCGGGTCTAGAAAAGTGAAATTTGAGCATACGAGCTCAAACGACAAAACTTCGTGAATAAAAAAGAACCGAAATGAGAAAATATGAACAACGGAAGAAATGGCGTCGAAAACTGAGTCTCGAGCAGAGAGATATGTGCCGAACAAGTTCAGCGGCAATCGGGGCCAAAAACCCTGAAACTGGGGAAAAATGACCAGAAGACAATTCTAAGAGTGCACGACTCGATGAAAAGTGAAAATGAATCCCATACGAGGATCTAGGTTCAAAATGAGACATTTTTGCAATAACTTTCATTAATTGTACACTGGCCCCTCCAAAAAGTGAAAACTGCATTAATGACCCAGAATGAAAATATCTTCAAAAAATATTTTCTTAAAAACCACTAAAATAAAATATCTTTAAAAGATATTTATGAAAAACACCCCAAGAAAAGAAAAAGATTCTGAAAAACTATGCATCCATGCCCTATGGACACCGGGAGCAACCAGAGTACTTTACTGCAAAAGTAAAGATACGTATTTTGTGGAAACCACTTAGAATGAAGATACGTGAAGTCAAAAATCAACTCCGAGCATGAAAAGTGAGGTTGTGCCAAAAAGTGACAAACGGGGAAAAGACAAAATAGGGAAAAAGACGAAAAGTAAATAGTGTCGAAAAACGAAAAATGTGGAAATGACTCGGTCCTTAAAGGAAGTTGTCAATCCAAAGGAAAGAGTCTCAGAAACCATTTTCAAGCAATCGAGATGGCACTAAGTGACGAGAAACCAAATAGAATAGAAAGGACAACGAAAAAAATTTATCCATAAAATTTGAGGAAAAAGGAAAAGTAGAAAATGACCGGGTCATTACATGTCCTCTTAAGGACGTTATCAAACCAAAAGAAAGAGTTTTGGAAACTATTCCCGAGTACTCGAAACAACACAAAGTGACTAAAACTTGAACTCGTAAAGGGAAAATCAACAGAAAAAAAATATCCATAAAATTTAACAAAATGGAAAAGAAGGAAAATGGCCGGATCATTACATATTAAATGGAATTATTATTTAATAGATTTTTCTTCAGCGTATTATTTATTCTTTATTTCATTTTGTAATCTGTGGTTGTTTAAAATACTTTAATTGTTTTGATATCCCCTAGTTTTGTGCACAAATTTGATCAACCCATGTTCCGAAATTAGGGGGTAGCATAGAATGGTCTCATGAAGTCAATTCCCCACACATCGAAGATTTCAACAATGAGGATCGGAGTTAAGGGTATCATGCCTCTCTTTAACGTTGATCCCATTTTCTGACAACAAACACATACCTTACAAAAATTGTAGGCATCTCTATGAATGGTTGGCCAAAAGAGACCACTTTGAAGAACCTTTAGTGCGGTCTTCTTGGTACTGAAATGCTCACCACATGCAAGAATGTGACAGAACACTAGAATGATCAAAATTTCACTTTTCGGCACACATCTTCGAATAATTTGATCCGGACAATACTGAAACAAAATTGATCTTCCCAATAATATTTTTGGATGTTTGTAAAGAAATGGTCATTTTCTTGTTTTGACCAAGTGATGGGAAGTTTGCCAATCACAAGATAATTCACGATGTTGGTGAACCATGGCAAATTCCTACTGGAGATATGAAAGAGTTGCTCATTGGGAAAAGAGTCATAAATGGGAAGATTAGGGGATGATTCAATCAACAACCTGGTCGGTAACGACATTGTCGGTGCCCTTTTTTTCCTTGATTTCAAAGTCAAACTCTTAGAGGAGTAGGTTCCATCTTATTAAGCACGTTTTGTTTTCTTTTTCAACAAAAGATACCTTAGGGCGGCATGATCAGAAACCATAATAACCTTTGATCCTAATAAGTATGACCAAAATTTATCAAGGGCATAAACTATGATAAATAACTCATTCTCAGTAGTAGAGTAATTTAATTGAGCTCCTAAGAGGGTTTTTCTTGCATAATATATTGCGCATGGTATTTTACCAACCTTTTGGCCTGAAACGGCACCCATAGCATAGTCGGATGCATCACACATGATCTCAAATGGTTGGGACCAATTTGGAGGTTGTATGATGGGAGCGGATGATAAAAGAGATCGAAGTTGTTGAAAGGCATCTAGACATGCTTTATCAAAGACAAATGGAGTCTCCTTGGCAAGTAAATTACACAAAGGTGTAGCTATCTTGCTAAAGTCTTTGATAAAACAGCGATAGAAGCTTGCATGACCTAGAAAGGAGCGAATTTTTCGCATCGTAGAAGGTGGAGGTAATTCAAAAATGGGCTCAACTTTGGCCTTATCCACTTCAATACCCCTCTTGGATATGACATGTCCAAGTACAATCCCCTCTTGACATATGAAATGGCTCTTTTCCCAACTAAGCACTAAGTTTGTCTTCAACACCTTTGAAGCACTAGAGAGAGATTTTTGAGGCATGAATCAAATGTAGACCCAAAGATTGAGAAGTCATCCATGTAGACTTCTAGATACTTTTTTTACTATATCTGAGAAAATTGACATCATACACCTTTGGAATGTGGTAGGAGCATTGCACAAACCAAATGGCTTCCGTCGGTAAGCGAATGTACCAAAGGGACAGGTAAACGTGGTTTTCTCTTGGTCAAGCGAGTCTTGGGCTACTTGATTATAACTTAATTAAGCATCTGGAAAGCAGTAGTAACTTTGCCTGACGAATCTTTCCAAAATTTGATCAATGAAGGGCAAAGGAAAATGGTCCTTCCTAGTGGCGAAATTGAGCTTGTTATAGTCAATGCATTGGTGTGATGGGCATTTTCTTTCTGAGGAGTTTTCCTTTAGAAACCTTAAAATGTTGTCTACTGACAAAAATATAACCTTGAGTAATTTTTTGGTAAATGGTCAATGGTATTTTAATGATATTCCTATGGTTATTCAGAACTACTTGCATCAGTTTAGAATTTATGGTGGGGTTGATAGAATTCTATGGCAGCATAAAATGTTTACATATAACGTAGCAAGGGAGGCTTGCAAGTTGATTAAAGCAGATGTTTTCTGGTTTCTTCTGGTTTGGAATGGTGGAAGGTCGCGATGTAGTACATGGAACTCTTATTTTACAGAATGCAGTGATGACTGGTTTAAATGTGCAGAGGAGGGGTATTTCACTTGCTTCCAGATGTTGTTTCTACTGCAAATATGAAGAATCTGTGAAGTACTTATTTGTGGACTGTGACTGCGCTTGGCAGGTTTGGTGTGATCTTGTTGATATGATTAAATAGAGGATTAGTAAACAATATAGTATCTATGATTTTGCTCTGGAGTTAGTACATCAATTTGCAGCAACATCGGTACGGAAAAAATTTTGCAAGATGCTTTTTTCTGCCACTTTGTATTCTCTATGGAGTGAAAGGAATGGAAGGGTTGATAATGATGTTGTTAGGAGTAGTAGATCTCTTTGGAAATGTATTGTTTGGGAGGTTATGGATGTCTTGGGGGTTTATCTCCAAGATGTCCTACCTTAGTTTTCTGATTTGTTTGGTTGAATAGGGGTATTCCCTATTCTTGTTGTGTGATCCTATAAAGGGATTTTTTATTTAGTGAGGGTATGCCCTCACTTTAATGCTTGTACTATAATGTTTATATCTATAAATTTTTCTTCATTTAGGAAAAAAAAAATTCACACAAACCATGAAGTGGTTGTGCGTTGTGAAATTTGTTCGCCTTTTGAGCTCTTAACGACTATAATTCTCGACTTCTTGGGAACTACTTTTGTTAGACTCACCCAATTACTATTGGAGATAGAATATATCATCTCGGCATCCAATAGCTTGACTACCTCTTTCTTAACCACCTCTTTCATATCAGGGTTCAACCTCCTTTGAGCGTCCTTAAAAGGCTTTTCATCTTCCTCCATGTGAATGCAATTGATACACACGGAAGGATCAATGCCTTTTAAGTCAGTGACACTCCATCCGATGGCTTCCATGTTTTCCTTGAGTACTTCCAAAAGATTATTCTCTTGGTCATCTTCGAGATTTGAAGCAATGATGACCGGAAGAGTTTCATTTGAGCCTAAGAAGGCGTACTTTAGGTTAGATAGGAGCGGCTTTAGCTTAAGAGTAAGTGGAGAAATGAGTGATGGAATCGGTGGAGTACTTGAGAGTGGAGGAAGAGGTTCTTTTGAAGTTTTCCATAGCAGGTAGTCCATTGTGGCCACGGAATCCATTAAAGCATTCACTTCACATATAGAGCCATCAATGTCAAATGCATCCATATTAAAGTGAGCAAGGCACGCCTCAAGAGGTCCTTTGATAGAACAGAAGGAAGGGATTTTTCCACAATTTCATCCAAAACATCCACTAAGAAACACTCGCCTTCATCGATGGGATGTTGGCTTGCATTGAACACATTGAGTATAACTGTCATGTTCCCAAAAGAAATGTCAATGATGCTAGATCTACAATTGATAATGGCAATGGCAGTGGCAAGGAATGGTCTTCCAAGGATGATTGGAATGTGGTTGGTAGGGTTAAGGACCGGCTTGGTATCAAGCACAATGAAATCAATCGGGAAATAGAATTTATCAACCTTTATGAGGATTTTCTCAACAACTCCCCTTGGTTGTTTCATGGATCGATCGGCTAATTAGAGTACTACCAATGTTGGCTTAAGATCACCTAAACCTAGTTAAATGTACATGGAGTAAGGAATGAGATTAGCAATCGTCCCTAAGTCTAAAAGAGCCCTTTGAACCTCATGGTTCCCAATGATGCAAGAGATGGTTAGAGCACCGGGGTCTTTAAACTTAGGTGGGGTGTTATGTTAAATGATGGAGCTCACTTGCTCCATGAGGAGCACTTTCTTTTGGGTACACTTCCTCTTTTGTGTACACCAGTCCTTCAAGAACTTGGCATAAGGCGAAATTTCGTTGAATGACATCAAAAAGAGGAAGGTTAATTTTCACTTGTTTGAAGATTTCCATCATATCATGGATCTTGCCTTATTGTCTCGCAAGTAAAGAAGAGTCTTTCAATGCTTGAGGAAATGGAGCTTTTGGGTTATAAGGCTTCTCTAGAATGGGTTATGACGGTGATGATTGATCTTAATGTGACCACTTGCTCCAAGTAAAGAAGGAATAGACATGGGAACGGAGAGCGGGTAAACACTTAGTTTCATAGGACCACTAACTTCACTAGATAACTCAACCTTGTTATCAAATTTCCTCCCAATCCTCAAGGTGGAAATGGCTTACACTTGTTCATGGGTGGAAAATCGTGATGAAGGATTTGTTTCCACCACGAAATGCACCTTAGGGTTTGGCTCGGGTTGACTAGGCAACTTTCCCTTCTTCCTTGCATTCATGGATTGGGAATGAGAATGGAGTAATTGAGTGTTTGCCTTAAGGTTTCCCAAAGCAGCCAAAACCTTGTCCTCGAAGCAAAATTCCTTGGAGGAGCTTGGGGAGGATGAGACTATGCTTGATTTGGAGCTTGATGATTGGTAGAATGATTCACATTTTGATGATATGATGGATGATATGCTTGATTTTGTTGATTTTGAAGGTGGGGAGGAACATACTTTCCTTGGGAATTTTGAAGAAGAGGAGGATTGGTACCTCCTCCTTGATTTCTCCAAGAAAAGTTAGGATGATCCCTCTACCCTGGATTGTATGAGATTGAATATGGATTATTCCCCGGATGAGTAAATATGGCATTGACTTGTTCTTGGGGCTCACTCGGTAAAACATGCCCAAAAGGACAATTGGAAGTATTGTGAGTAGCGCTAGAACAATTCATGCAATTCTCATTTTGAGGGTGGAAAGAAGAGGATGATTGACTTGAGATAAATTGATCAAACTTTTGAGAGTCTTAACCTCGGTGGCAATCTCTGAAGAGCTTTCTACTTAACATAGATTTATGGGTTTCTTTCCCCTAACATTATAAACACGCCTCAACCTAGAAGATGACGAACGGTGTATGGAATTTTCACTCATATTTTCAAAAAGAGTCTAAATGTCATGTTCATGCTTTTGCAAATATGTGCCTCCACATGAAGCATCAACCATACCTTTGTGAGTGTTGGATAAGCTTTCATAGAAAAATTGATCTAACTGCCACTTAGGGAGTGCATGATTTGGGCACTTCCATAGCAAGTCGTTCAAATGCTCCCAAGTTTCATGTAATGGCTCTCCATTACCTTGGGAAAATTCCCGAATTGAAGCTCTCATTGCATTAGTCATACTAGTGGGTAATACTTCTTTAGGAATTCTTATTGCATTTGAGCCCAAGATGTGATAGTATAAGCCCCGAAGTTGTTGAACCAATACTTAACCTTGTCCCGAAGAGTGAAAGGGAAGAGTTTCATTCTCAAAACTTATTCGAGGACATCCGTGATCTTCATGGTAGAGCACACTTCTAAGAAATCATCCAAATGATTTTATAGTTCTTCATTGCTTAACCTATGGAAAATGGGACACATTTGGATGGTTAAGGCTTTGATCTCATAATGGTCATCATATATGGATGTTGATGTTGTGAATTGTTGTTGTGAAGTTGTTGTGGTATGTTGTTATGCATGCGTGGTAGAATGTCTCTTCACATTCCTCTCGTCCCTCTAGACCAAGCAATTGAGTCTTCTCTTAGGCAATTAAAAGGTAGTACAAGTAGAACTCTTCTTATTCTTGGCCACCTAATTAATTCAATGGAATAACAAAATCTTCTTCAAGGTTTTGTCGAGCCTTCTCTTGTAGTGTAACCACCTCAAGTAGCGTACTCGCTACTAAATCCTCAAATGGTCCTCCGAGATCATTATATTCCCAATGTTTACAATGCTCCGACTTGTTACCGAATACCAAACTTTAGGGCTAACCACTATGAAATAAAGCCCAGAACCATTCAAATGTGCCCCACATTTTGTGGGTTAAGTTATGAAGAATCATACAAGCATTTGGATGAATTCTTAGAAGTATGTTCCACCGTAAAGATCACGAATTTTCTCAAGGAAGTCTTAAGAATGAAGCTTTTCCCTTTCTCTCTTCGAGATAAGAAAAAATATTGGTTCAATTACTTGGGGGCTAATACCATCACCTCTTGGGCTCAAATGCAACAAGAATTCCTAAAAACGTATTAACCCGTGAGTAGAACCAATGCAATGAGAACAGCTATTCGGGAATTTTCTCAAGGTGATGGAGAGCCATTACACGAAGCTTGGGAACGATTAAATGATTTGTTATGGAAGTGTCCACATCATGACCTTCATAAGTGGCAACTTGTCCAATGTTTCTATGAAAGCTTATCCGACACTCATAAGCAAATAGTGGATGTTTCATGTGGAAGGGCATTTTTGCTAAAGCGTGAAGATGACATATGAACTCTTTTTGAGAATATGAGTTGATAAGTGCTAAAATATGCACATTTCAGCCCTAATCTCAGGTATATTAGACCTTTCATCTATATTTACTTTCCCGTTTTAGTCATAATTTATGTTTTTGTCAATTTCAGGTCAATAAGGTTCAAACTGGCTAAATTCAGTTCATTAAAGTCCTTTTGGATTCAAGCAAGTGCATCAGAAAAAGTTCTAAAAATTGCCAAAAAGGGGTTTACGATCGATCGCAGCTTCATCACGATCGATCTCAAGTACACATTAGTAAATGCAAGGCCACGTCATCATCACGATCGATCGCAGCAGAATCACAATCATTCGCAATGCCACGTAATCATCACGATCGATCACAGTAGAATCACGATCGTTCGCAATGCCACTTTAGTGATAAGGTCGAATATGCCAGCTAATTCATGATCCTTCGTACTTAAGTTACGATCGATCACAACACTGTGCGATCGATCGTAACTTTGCTGAGAGGATCTTTGATGCCCGATTTTGGTCCGAACTTCACCTACGAAGGGGCTACGGGATTGCATTATTTTTGGGTATATTTCTGACCTGTTTTGGGCTCCAAGGGTCTTGTATAAAAAGGGGATTGAACCAACTTTACAAGGGTTAGATAGTTTTACATAGTTATCATTTTTAGAAGTTAGAAATCTCTAGATAGAAATTAGGGTTTTGAAGTGGATGCAAGAACTCTCTCTAGAAATTAGGGTTTCAAGTAAGAAGACCAAGAAGAAGAAGAAGAAGAAAAGGAAGATGAAGCAAGGCATGGCGATGGATCTTGAGCACTCCTTGATGACATCTACACCTTTCATAAGTGGCTAGTCTTCTCCTTAGGGCTTGGATGAGCCCTAAGCTTGTAATCTAAACTCTTGTCTTTCATCTTTTTGGGGATTTAAATGTTGTAATTGATGCTATAGTCTTGTGTATATCAAAGCTTGTTTGTAGCAAGGATTTCTATTGTTAATTCTTCTTATTGATTTTCTATGTTGATTGCATGTTGTCTTATGTGTAATTAATTGAAAATCAATCTCTACACTAAATACTTTTTGTAATTGGATTTAGTGATGGCTATGCATGGTTTTTATTGGATACAATTGTTAATTAATTTGATGGATTATGCTTATGCTTGATGGATTGCACTATACCTTTAGTTTAATTTTATTTAGGTAGACAATCCATGCTTGAATTTGATAATCCTTGCTTACTATTGAAAATTGTATTATTCTCTAGATTGATGTGTGCTTGTAGCCACATTTTGATTACAACATGGTTTTTCCCCAATTAGTTGAAAGTAAATTGTTTAGTGAATGAGCTTAGTCGTGATTCCTATGCCCTAAGACTCCCCTCCTATCTCTTAAACTTTACTCATTTTAGCTTAATTTACATTACATGATTTAAATTGAAGTTTAGATTAATCACCAAACTAAACCTCTTTTCAATCTCATTTGCACTAAAGTCAAGTTAGATTCTAGCACGTGTTCAATCCCTGAGGACGATCCCTTCTCACTATACTTAATTGTATAAGTGTTAAGTGGCTTTTATAAATTGTAAAAGTTGATGCCCATTTGGCACATTTCTAAATATTCAAAAGCACACTATTTTGTGCACACACCAAGGTCGCATCAAGTTTTTGGCGCTGTTACCGGGGATTGACAGTTTAGTTGGAATCAAATTAGGCATTAGTACTTATTTGATTACTTGTTTTAAATTTCCTATTATTTTCTTACTTATTACTCTATGTTTAATTTGGTACTTGAAAAGAAAAGGAGCAAGCAATGGAACATTACATTATTGCTAGGGACCTTTATGAGCGTTCCTTGGAATTCTTTTACCATAATTTTTCATTACTATATATGCTTGCGAGATAGTCCTTGTCGAGGTTATCACATTTTTTATATTCTTGTCCGAGTATAGGTTCTTGTCAAGGCCATTTACTTTATTCTTAAAAGCATGGGCCTTTGTTAAGGTCATTTCTTTTGTGCATTAATATATTGAGGAGAACGGGAACATCACATATGGAGGTTGTGGATTTGTTGTTGATTGTTGTGGTTTATTGTGAAGTTGTTATGGATTGTTGTTGTGTATGCATGGTAGAAGGTCCCTTAATACTCCTCTCATCCCTATTGATCACGAAGTCAAATTTTCCCTTCGGCGATTAAGAGGTAGTTCTAGTAGAATTCTTCCCATTCTTGACCACCCCATAAATTCAATGGAAGAACAAAATGTGAATCTTCAAGGGTATGTTGAACCTCAAGTGGTACCTCCACCCTTAGGAGTTTAACAACCAAATGTTGTGCAATAACCTCTTGGAATGCTAAGACCAAATGTGGTTCCACCACCCATTGGAATGCAACCACATCCTTTTGTGCAAATCCCTTTCTCTTTTCGAGATAAGGCAAAATATTGGTTTAATAACTTGGGGGTGTATACAATCACATTTTGGGCTCAATTGTAACAAGAATTCTTAAAAAAATATTACCTCGCAAGTAGAACCAATGCAATAAGAACTTTTATCCGTGAATTTTCCCAAGGTGAGGGAGAACCTTTGCATGAAGCATGAGAGTGTTTGAATGACTTGTTATGGAAGTGTCCACATCATGAGCTTCCTAAGTGGCAAATTGTTCAATGCTTCTATAAAAGCTTATCCGATAGCCACAAAGGTATGGTTGATGCTTTATTTAGAGGTACCTATTTGGAAAAAAATGAAGACGATATTTGACATCTTTTTGAAAACATAAGTGAAAATTTAATGCATCGTTCTTCATCTTCCCGATTAGGCCGGAATTTAAATGTGGGAGGGAGGAAAAATCTATGTCAAGTAGATAGTTCCATGAAAATTGTCGTCGAGGTAAAAGTTCTTACTTAAAGGTTCGATGAATTCCTTTTGAGTCAAAACCCAGCACATCAATCATCCTCTTCTTCCATCATCAAAATGAAATGTGTATGATTTGTTCTAGCTACACTTACAATACTTGCAATTATCCTATTGGAAAAGTTTTTCCAGGTGAGTCTCAAGAAGAAGTAAATGCCACTTTCACTCATCCGGGGAACAACCCCTACTCCAATTCATATAATCCGGGATAGAGGGATCATCCAAATCAAGGAGCCGGTGCAAACCCTCCTCAAGGTCAAAGTTCCCAAGGAAAAAATATGCCCCCTCATCTCCAAAATGCAAATTTTCAAGGGTACCATCCTCCATCTTATCCTCATCATAATGCGAATCACTACTCTCATCCTCAAGCTTCCAATTCTCAATCTTACTCTCATCCACCTCAAGCACCTCCTAGGAATTCTGCCTTTGAGGACAAGGTTTTGGCTGCTTTGGGCAATCTTGAATCTAACACTCAATTGCTCTACTCTCATTCTCAATCCATATTAAGCTTGAATCCCAAATCGGGCAAAATAGCTAATTCCATGAATGCGAGAGAGAAGGGTAAGTTGCCTAGTCAACCCGAGCCTAATCCCAAGGCACACTACATGGTGGAATCAAGTCCTTCATCTGGATTTTTCGGCCATGAGTAAGTGTACGCCATCACCACCTTGAGAAGTGGTAGGAAAGTTGACAATAGGGTAGAGACACCAAGTGAAGTTAGTGAACCGGTGCAACCAAGTGGTTGTTCCCATCCTATTCTAAATCTTATTCCTACTTCCTTGGATGCAAGTGGTTCCAAAAAGAACCTTCCATCATCATCATCATTATCTCCCCAATTAGAAAAGCCTTAAGAGACGCTTCACCATTTGGGAGATAAGAGGGAAAAATCCATGGCATGATAGAGGTTTTTATGCAAGTTAAAATCAATCTTTCTCTTCTTGATTCTATTAAACAAATTCCACCTTATGCCAAGTTCTTAAAGGAGTTGTGTACTCAAAAGAGGAAGAGCAAGGGATAAAGCCCTAAGAAAGTGCTTCTCACAGAGCAAGTGAGCTCCATTATTCTACATAACACCCTGCCTAAGTTTAAAGACCCCAGTGCTCCAACCATCTCTTGTATCATTATGAACCATGAGGTTCATAGGGCTCTTCTTGACTTAGGGGCAAGTGTTAACCTCATTCCTTACTCCGTGTATGTACAATTAGGTTTGGGTGACTTGAATCCAACTTTTGCAGTACTCCAATTAGTTGGTAGATCTACAAAGAAGTCTAGGGGAATTGTCGAGGATATCCTCATTAAGGTTGGCAAATTCTATTTTTTGGTTGATTTTGTTGTGCTTGACATCGAATCGGTCCCCAATCCCACCAATCACATTCCTATCATCCTTAGAAGACCATTTCTTGCCACCGATAATGCAACTATCAATTGTAGGTCCCGTATTATCGACATCTCCTTTAGCAATATGATTGTAATGACCCGGTCATTTGTCTTCCTTTCCTTTTTCCTGAAATTTTACGAATGAATTTTTTTCGTTTAATTTTCTTTTCTAAGCTCTGTTTCATGTCACTTAGTGTCATCTCGAGTGCTCGGAATTGGTTCCTGAGACTCTTTTCCATGGATTGACAACTTCCTTTGAGGACTGAGTCATTTCTGCATTTTCACTTTTCGGACACTATGCACCTTTCGTCCTTTTCCCTGTTTCGTCATTTTCCCTATTATACCTTTTCCCCATTTGTCACATTATTGGCACAACCTCACTTCTCATGCTCAGAGTTGGTTTTTGACTTCACGTGCCTTCATCTTGTGTGGTTTCCTCGAAATACGTATCTTTACTTTTGCAAGAAAGTACTCTGGTTGCTCCCGGTGTCCATAGGGGCATGGATGCAAAGTTCTTTGAAATTATTTTCTTTTCTTGGGGTGTTTTTCGTAAATATCTTTTGAAGATATTTTATTTCAATGGTTTTTAAGAAAATATTTTTGGAAGATATTTTCATTCTGGGCCATAAGTGCAGTTTTCACTTTTTGGAGGGGCCATTGTGCAATTAATGAAAGTTATTACAAAATGTCTTGTTTTGAGCCTGAATCCTCGTACAGGATTCATTTTCACATTTCATCGGGTTGTGTACTCTTGGAATTTCCTCATGGTCGATGTTTTCCAGTTTCAGGGTTTCTGGCCCCGGTTTGCGATAAACTTGTTTTGGATATAACTTTCTGCTCAGGACTTGGTTTTTGATGTCGTTTGTTCCGTTGTTCATATATTATCATTTTGAATCTTTTTTGTTCACAAAGTTTTGCCATTTGAGAGCGTCTGCTCAAATTTTACTTTTTCAGACCTGGCGGGGCCCGTTCGGGGCACTTTTTGAGATTTCTATAGAAAGGGGGTGAGATATTTCATTTTTCATCTTCTCCCCTCTTCATGCACGACCTGGAGCTCCCATGGCAGCCCAAGGGGTGCTGCCATCTTCTCTCTCCTCTTTTGGTTCACTTTTCCTTAATGGAAAGTCTTCGGCCTTAATGCTTGTTGTTCCCCTCGCCGTGCTCTACCTTTCCCCCTTATTAGAATTCAGTTTTGACCATTTCTTGAGTTTGGTTTTGAGGTCAAGTTATGATTTTGATGGGGCTTTCATGGGGGTTATGTTCACGGCGTTGTCCCCAACAAAACCTAGTAGTTTCGTCGGATTCGGAACTGTTCCATTTTGATGGCTTTTGAGATTTTCATCTCGAATTGAGGTAGGGGATGTTCTAGGTTTAAATTCTTGTTATATAGCATGCTTGTGATACTTATACTACTTGTTTGCATGATTAAATATAAAATCTAGAGATTTTATTATTTATTTCTCTTGTAAGGGATCTAATTTTTCCGATTGCTCATGACTTGGTTTAAACATGTAGCATGATTTTATATTGCCCCTTGATATGCTCATTGTCGTGTATTAAAATTGGAACATTTGAATAAGTATTAAAGATTTTATTTAATATTTATCTTAGGTGAAAGATTAATTCACATGGCCTTAACTAGCTTGAAATTAATATGTGTTAGCATATTATATTAGGCCTTAACATGCTCTTCAACATAGTTGAATTTGAAAGTAATTGGAGGTGTTTTAAAAATTAGTAATTATTAATTAATTTGATTAATTAATTTGCCCCGAGTGCACTATTCACTCCATTTGAATTCTGACTTGATATTCTTGATTTACATGCCATATAGCTTCACATATATTTGATTTAGAATATTTGGTGAGGTTTTGAAACCTTTCATTTAATTAATTTCCTTGTTTAAGATTTAATCCTCATGGTGATATACAACTTGGAATTGAATTGTGGCATTTTAGAAAATTAAGTTTTGGTGTGGTTGTTAACATATATTAATTTGGGACTATTTGAAGTTGTTTTAGAACATTGGGATTTAAATTAGCATGATTTAATTAAAGTTCTACTTTGTTGTTCTAACAACCTATTTGAGTTTGAGAATAGATATAGGTGATGACCTTGGCATGCCCTTTAACATGTATTAAATTGAGGTTAATTGAAATTGAATAAAAAATCTAGAGAATTTAATTGTGTTTATCTATTTAAATTCTATCAATTTGCTCCATGATCTAGTTGTGTTTTAAAAGTGGTTTCTATATTCAAATCATGGACTTAGACTTGTTGTATATTCATTTGGTTATGTTTTGAGCATTGGATAACATAGCTGCTATGTTTATACTCATGAGAATATGTTTTCCTTATTGAATATATTGTTGCCTTGTGTAATGATTTGCACATTTCGTATTTAACATCATTCATGCATAGCGTGTAACAAATTGCACACTGAAGATTCGACATTCATCACATCATATTAGTTATGGACTTAGAGCATGTATTTTATAGGTTTCCAAATTTGGTTGTGCTTGGTAGTTAGTTGATTATCTTGCATATTCCTGTTGATATATGCGTTGTTGCACAACTTGTTGGTTTTAGAAACTTGGGGATGTCATTGTTTGACTATGGCTAGGACGTGGTTCTAGTACGGGGGATAGTCCCTCTATATGGTCTAGTGCGCACGTAGGGAGGTTACTCATGGGCTAGTAACCCTAAAGTAATTATGTTGTCACTCTGATCCGGCGTGACGTCCGAGTATCCACTTTGTTTGATTTCGTATTTCATTTTCAAGTTGATAACTAGATGATGTTGTAACTTATTGTTCCTTATTTGTCGTTCCATTTTAAGTTACAGGATGTTAACTTTGCGAAATTGTGCTTTATGCGTTGTATTGGAAGTTTCAATGTTGGTTAAATTGCATCGATATTGAAAATCATGTTTTGACGTTCTAGTAAAGCTTAGGATTGATCCTATTGATTCATTTATAACATAGACGTTAGGTGGCATGAACCACTACTGTTATTTTGTGCTTTCGATTCTAAGTTGATGGCTTTGAGAACTTAAACCTTGTTGCATTATATAACATGCTCTTTTGTTGTTGAATTACATGGATAATGTGATTCTTGTTAACTTGTATTCAAATATGCTTTTGTTATGTTGTATGGATTACTCTAAACCTAGTTCAATTGTATTGAAAATGCAATTCATGTTAATCCATGCTCAAGCTTTCTTCTTGTCGTATTCTTTGGATTATCCCAACCATGATTCGTTTCATACACGTATGTATATCATGATTCTTGTTGCTTAGACTCTAAGGTAGCTTAGGATGCTCCCTGAGTCTCACTTGGACATAGACGTTAGGTGGCATGAGCTCCTTTAACATGTTCCACCTTAAGGTGATAAATTTGTAAAATGTTAGGTGGATGCATGCTCATCTCCTACGAGTAGCTTTATGTTACTCACCCCTACGATACTAGGGCATATTTCAGGTACGAAGACTTGGTTCGTGACACCTAGCATTCCTTGGATGTCGTGTAGCTTTCATGCTTCCATTTCATGCGAATGTTAGCATGAAATGTCATTTTGTAGACTTATTTGTCAAAATATGTATATTTGATTCCATGTATGTAATGTGTACTTAAGTATACTCCTTTCAATGTATTTGATATTTATGAGATGAGACCGGAGGCTAATGACCATCATATTGTGTTCTATGTACTTTTTAACTTCATGAAATATTGTGAAAATCTTGAAAAATCACAAGTCATTGCTTCACCATAGTTGCATCGGGTGTGGGAATTCCATTCTCACTCTTTCATAGGGTCTTATTAATCTTGTATGAAATGTGGCCTAGGGCCAAATGGTTATTTGACCCCGTTTTGTATTTTTGGATTCTAAGTTTTCATTCCAAGTTTCATTTTTGCCTTTTTGCCCGTTGGGGGGTCGGATTTTGTATCGATGGTATATTTAAGTCGTGGACCATTGTAACACGTCCAAATAGGTAAGTTACGTTTACGTGCATGATCGTTTCTGGGCAAAACCTTATCATTTGTGTTTTGAGCCTCTTGTGAATTCATTTCGCATTTTTTTTGCATATTCTGATCTAAGGGCATTATGGACCTTTCCCGGTAGTTTTATTTTCTTCTTTCAACATGGTTGAATAGAAAACATGATTTTAGGGGGGGTTTTTTTCCGTGTTTTTTCAGAAAATGTCATCTTGGCATCGAAAATCACATCCGAAGTTCAGCTCTCAGTTTTTAAATTTAGAAGCTTTTTGGACCCTCTGGACCAGTTTTCTTGGGTGGGCATTTAGGGCATTTCACAGTAAGTTTTTTTCGATTTTCCTTGCGAGTCACGTAGAAAACTCGATTTTGAGGGGGATTTCTTCTTTGTGTTTTTGCAAAAAAATTCATCTAGGCCTCCAAATTAAGCCTCTGATCTGGATTTTTCTGGAAAATAACCCCATAGCAGCTTTTGGGCTGCTGCTGCCAGCCATGGTGCACTCAGCGCGCGCGTGGCGTGTATGGGTGCGCGCATGGGCGTGCGCATGGGGCTGTCATGGCCCCTCGTCAGGCCGCCGCGACGTCAATTCTTCTTTTGGGCTTTTCTCCTTTGTCCGGACTCCGATTCAAGTGAATTTTTTTTTGAACTTGACTAATTTTTCGTTGTCTTTCCAACGGTGTGCTCGGTTGCATCTAGTTCTTCCTAGATAATTACCAGTTTACCCTTTTTGCCTTAAGTACTCATTTTTCTTCGTCATGCCGTTTCTCTTTCGTCCGGACTCCGAATCATGCGATTCTTGAGTCAATCTTGATTAGTTTTTTGTTGTCCTTCTAGCAGTGTGCTCAGAGGCACCCAAATCTATAGTTTTCAAAAATGACCATTTTGCCCTTGGGGGCCTGTTCGGTCTTATTTGATCATTCGTTCCCGCATTAGTTCTTATTGAGTTCCGCATTAGGCCGAAGGGTAGGCAAGCTTCCATGTGCCATATACTATGCAAGGAAAACCTTCTCAGGAGCTCAATTGAATTACTCCAACCGAGAAAGAGTTACCTGCCGTAGTTTATGCCCTTGATAAATTTCGGTTATACCTCTTAGGATCAAATGTAATTGTGTTTTCTGATTATACTGCCTTAAAGCATCTTTTGTTGAAAAAGTAAACCAAACTGTGCTTAATAAGATGGTTCCTATTCCTCCAAGAGTTTGACTTTGGAATCAAAGATTCGAAAGGCTCCGATAATGTTGTTGCCAACCACCTCTCTAAGTTGATGATTGAATCTTCCCTAAATCTTCCAATTCGTGACTCTTTTCCGGATGAGCAACTCTTCCACATTTCTAATGGGAATTTTCCAGGGTTAGCCAACATCGTGAATTGTCTTGCGATTGGCAAACTTCCCATTACTTGGTCAAAACAAGAAAAGGACCGTTTCTTTACAAACATCTGAAAGTACAACTAGGAAGATCCAATCTTGTTTAGATATTGTCCAAATCAAATCTTGAGAAGATGTGTGCCGGAAAGTGAAATTCCTAGCATTTTTATGTGTCACACTTTTGCATATGGTGGGCATTTTAGTGCAAAGAAAACTGCACTAAAGGTAAAGTGGCCTCTTTTGGCCCACTATCCATCGAGATGCCTATAACTTTTGCAAAGTGTGTATCCGGTGCCAAAAATTGGGATCAATGTCAAAGAGAGACATGATGCCCTTAAATCCAATCCTCATTGTTGAGATCTTCAATGTTTGGTGTATTGACCTTTTCGGACCATTCCCAATGTCATATGGGTTCACTTACATTCTCCTTGCCGTTAACTATGTGTCAAAATGGGTTGAGGCTTGAGCTACTAAAATGAATGACCACTATGTGGTAGTTGTATTTATCAAACCTAATATCTTTACTCATTTTGGAATGCCAAGGCAATCAATTGTGGTGGAGGTAAACATTTTTGCAATCGGTTTTTGAAACAACTCTTCTTGAGGTACTCCGTCATTCATAAGGTTTTCACACCATACCATCCATGACGAGCCCCTTTCTAAGTGTTTAGAAAATGAACTTTTTAATACGAGAGGTTGCTTCGCAAGGTCGAAATATGAATGTGGATTTGGAAGCCTTTCTAGTCGAATTTATATTCATAAAAACCACTACTACAACTAATGAAGTATAGTGAGTAGGGATCGTCCGCAGGGATTATACGTGTTGGAATTTAATTTCGACTCCAATGTACCAATTGATTGCAAAGAGAGGGTTGGTTGTTTGATTACACTAACATGCAATTAATTAAAATGCAATTAAAGTAAACTAGTGAGAGATAGGGATTTAAGAGATATGAAGAGAGGTCTTAGGGTGTTGGAATCACCACTAAGCTCATGTAATTAACCACTTGCTTTCCATTAGTGGGTAATACATTATTGTAATCCAGATATGACCATAAACATAAACACAATTTGCATGTAAAAGTGTGAACTATCTAATGCAAGAGTGAATTGTCTACCTAATCAATAAGTAATCTAAGTGTAAAACAACCCACTAAGACAAAGGCATAATCCATCAATTAATTAACAAATGTATCTAATGAGAGCACACATCAATATAGAGAATCATAGAATTTGCAATAATAAGTGTGGAGTATCAAACCAAGCAAAGATTGTCAACTTATCTACGAGCATGAATTAAATTGTAGAACAACCCATCAAGTGTAAGCATAATCCATCAAATTAATTTACAAACCCATTCAATGAAAACCTTGCTTAGCCATCACTAAATCCTTAATTAATCACACATAGACATGCAACCAATATAGAGAATCTAGTGTAGAGATCAATTCCCAAATAATCACACATAAGACAACATGTAATTAAAATATAGAATCACTAGGAAGAATTGAATCAACAATCACAAGGCTAACCACTAATTACAATAATATATATATATATAAATCCCCAAAAATAGAAATACAAGGGTTTAGATTACACAAGACTTAGGGCTCATCCAAGCCCTAAGTGTAGATCTAGCCAATCATAGAGGAGGTGGATGTGGTCATGAAACCCTCAAGGGCAAGCTCTAAACATGGCTCCATCTTCTTCTTCCTATTCTTCTTCTTTGAAGCTCTAGAGGTAGAGAGTATGTGGATTTAGAGATGTGTTCTTGAGATGTGCCTCCACTTCCCTCTTTTCTTCTAACCCTAATCTCTAACTTTCAAGAGAAAAAAACTAATGAAAATATAGAAATTACAATGTAAAAATATAAATCTCTTTACAAAAATGGTTCAATCCCTCTTATATACAAGGCTTTTAGTGCCCAAAAATGTGAGAACTCGGCCTTAGGATCTCCCCTTTCAAACACAGCCCGAGTTGGTTCGAAATGAGCTTTAAATCTGCTTTTTTATAACTTCTACAAACAATTCGATCAATCCAACCAATAGTGTGATCGATTAGAGGTATGGTGTGATCGATCAGGGTTCGATCGATCCAAGTTCGCAGTTTTCAGCATCATCCTCCTTTTGCTTCAGCTTCTCACAAGACTTAGTTTGACTCCAAGAAGGCCTTAATGGACCGAAATTAGCCCGCTTGAACCTTATTGAACTAAAAATAGACAAAAACATAAATTAGTACTAAAATGGGAAAATAAGATATAATAAGGCCGTAGAACATTCAAGATTAAGGAGTTTAAATGCGCACTTTTTAGCGCTTATCACACCCCTAAACTTAAATATTGATAGTCCCTAGCAATGAACTGCAAAGTAAAGAAAGAAATGAACAACTAAACAACTATGAACTAGAAAATAATAAATGGATAACGCCACTTTCACAGGGAACACGATTGCATTTAGCACATGCGACAAGCTTTTTAAACATCTAGGTTACCCTTAGTGGACGAGTGAAGTCTCGTGAGGTTTTCCAGAAATGATACCCACAAACATTAAGCTCTTTCTCATTAAAGAGGCACGAATATTCCAAACAAGCATTGGGAGAAAACTACCTCAAGTATGCAATTTTTCAACCATTTCTAAGCAATCGCCTAAAATCTCAACAACATGTAAGCAAGTATGGTCCTCCACACATCAAGACAATGATTATGCAAAGTAAAACAACCCTAAAATCCTTTTTAAGTGAACCGGCATCAAATATGTTGCTATCTAAGCCAATTAAAGAAATGGTCACATCCGACCTCAAACTAGTACACAAATCTAGTACCAATCATCAAGACAAATAATGGACCTTTTATTAAAGCTTTATTCAACTAGGTGCGCTTGTTTTTTTTTTTTTTTTTTTTTTTTTTTTTTTTTTTTTTGTATTAGCCCTAAGGATCAGAGATGGAAGCATAGTACAATGTGTTGATCTATTAAGCTTTCTAGCAATCCATGAGGTCGAGCGTTAGGTCAATGACTCCCAAACCGGACAGCTTTAGGGCATTAGGTGTTTAAACACCCCTAAGGACTTACAAGCTCAAATCAACTAGGCTATAAATCAAAACAACCTTCATCTAATCATTTCCCACTTCTCACCTTTTGGGAGAAGTCTTCACTTTTTTTATTTGCTTTTGTAACAACTTTTTTTTTATCAAGTTATTAACCTAGAGTTTGAGCCCTCCACCTTTCGACGCGAGAAATTTAGTGCTTGATGAGGCTAGAATCCCGGCTACTTAGTGAAAAGGGTTTGTTATCCACCTTTATCTAGAATGAAAGCTTTCAATGCACTACTAGCTCAATTGGGATGTAATCAAATCAATAATCAACAAAGCATGTACCCCACAAATGAATGCTAGTGTGCGCCTGTGCTAGTGTAGAATCCTAGAGTGAATCTCAAAACAATCACAAGGCATGCAAGGAGTATTGGACTCTCAAGTCAAGCAATTTTTAAATTCTAAGCAATATAGTCCTTAAAAGATTAAAATTATCGCAAAAATGGATCCCAAATCTCAGTCATGCAATTAAGTCTCAAACTTAAGTAGAATGTAACAAAGTCACCTTACCCCCAAACTTAAATCGTACATTATCCTTAATGTGCAATGAGAACAATGGAAAAGATGGAAAGAGTATACCGTGGTGGCAAAAATATGAAGCCCGACAATGATCCAATATTAAAAAGGTCTCCCCCAAACTTGGAATCAACAACCTATTTGAATAACCACACTAGCAAAATCATATCAAATATCAAATAGGATAAGAATAATCAAATCATGCATTCAAGGCAATATAACACAAGATGAAAGAGAGATATGAGATCAAGCCCTAACTAAAGCATGAAAGTATGCATGACTATACATAAGGGCACAATGGTGAAAAGTTTTTTTTTTTTATTTTTTTATTTTTTTATGAAAGTATGTACAATGAAACAAAATACAAGAAATATGCACAATGATTGCTAAGTTTAACGTCTCTAGCAAGATGGAATGCCACTTTAAAAAATTGTTTTTTTTTTTTTTTTTTTTTTTTTTTTTTTTTTTTTTTTTTCACAAGAGAGAAGTAACTAAATAAAATAAAAGAAAATGAAAAATAAAATAAAATAAAAATAGAAAGAGGAAAAAGTTAAAAAGTCAAAGGGGCAAAGTTGTGATTGATCCTGACTTGGATCGATCATACCATGATCAATCTCTATACTCTAGAAATGAGATCGATCACAGGGACAGTCAGATCGATCGAAGTGCACTTGGAATGATCGTACAAAAAGTTCGAACGATGGACAGAGACTTGAAATCTATAGAGAATTGATAGTAGAGCGATTCGATTGATCCAGGGTACACTTGTGATCGATCGAGCTGGCACTAAATGCTTAATTTTGAGCTGAAAGTACAGAAAATCCTATGCTAAGCCCTAATGATGGTAACAAGAATGGAGATTGAAATGAAAAATTGATGGAAGACACAAGAATGAAAAATAAAAAGAAATGAGGGAGGAATAAAGTTTTGAAACTCTATAAATACTAGTAGTGTTTAACATTTCTAGCAAGACGTTGGGTTAACTCACTAATCAAAAGAGTCAAAAATTAGATATGAAACATCCTTATTGATCATCTTTTTCATTTTCTCATTTGATATCTCACTTACAATAATATATACATCTTCCAAAAGAATGACTTGAAAAGAAATTATGAAAGATGCAATTTGTTTCCTTTCATCCACGGTCTTGAAAGTGAAATCAATAATGGGCGGCCTTGCACTTGGCAAGGCAAAGTCTTTCAAGGACTCAATTGGATTAATAGGAATTTCACTCTCTTCATCCCCTTTCTCTTCCTCAATAATCACCATCTCCTCACTTTCCAAGTTAGCTAAGGAGTCCATTAGAGAGTTTATTTCATTTTTGGAGCTTTCAAGGTTAAAACCACAATTTTTATACATTTCAAAAAGGTATGTCTCAAGAGGGTCTTTGGAGATAATAGAAAGAAGGTTCTCTTTAACAAGTTCCTCCTCCTCCACTCCTACCTTGGTGGGTTGAAATATGTTTACCAATAATAATCAACACTTGCAATATCACAAATCATTGTAAAATAGGGCTATCATAAAGGTAAGTCAAACCACAAGGATTGCTAGTTTATGGCAACCAAGGTTGTAAAATCACTTTGTTTGATGAAAGAGGTGTATAAGGTTTGATTTGTTTGTCACTTAGAACTAGGAATTGAAATGTGCATAAAACAGTAAATGGAATGAATTTAAGATGAAATGAACTTATGTAGAGAGAGCTAGGGAATTGACTTCACCAAAAACCTCATAAATATGTCTAATTACAATCAACTTAGGGAATTAACTATGTTTATAACCATGATATGTAGAAATGCATGATAACTACAATATTTTCAAGAAGTTCATACAATCAAGAGCTAAGTATAAACCATCTATGGTTGGCAAGGTTCATCTACCTAAACTAGGTTATAGCATGAGCCTTCTTCCCTAGGAATGGCCTATCAAATCTCTTACATTGCATGGTAAATGCACATGTAGTCAATGACTAAGCATAATCCATCTATTGTTGGCATGAACCATCTACCTAACTACATTACCCTAGGGGTGTAGTATGATTCATCTTCCCTAGGAATGGACTATCAAAACCTTCATAAAACATGCCAAGAAAACCATTGCATAATCTCATCTTCATTCTCACTATAAAGATGTAAGGAGCATAATTATGAAGAAATGAATTTAAGACAAGATAGACATCTCAACACAATCATTTATTGGAATGAAATTCAATTACAAAATATGTAAATCTCTAGAGTAAGAAACTTGCTATATACATATTAAATCCCCAAATTAAAATACAATTAAAATAGATTTACTTGGAAGGGCTTCATCAACTCCCTAGGAAGGGAGTTAGTTACCCATAAAAGGAAGGGAGGAAGAGGTTGAAGAACTCAGCCCTTCTATTTTCGCCCCTTTCAGCAAGTGCAACCCAAAAGCTCTCAAGAACACAATATTTCTCTCTCTAGAAATCCTCTTAATCTTGCATAATCATTTACAATGATTCAAGCCCTTCAAATAAGCAAAAGATCCTACCAAACTTTATTAATTTCGTGGCTAGCAATCCCTAGAAGAGTGCAGACCCATCCCTTCAATCAAGGGGACAACATTGGGTAAAATAATGAAGCCCACGACCTTCTGTCTATAGCTTGGAGGGCGCCTGCAGCGGATGGCGGGCACTCGTGGTGTGCCATGGCTGGCTTTCACGCACAACAAGGGGCTGCTGTGGCAACCGGCGGGCGCCCGCTGGAACTGGCGGGGCCCCGCGAAATCTGGAGGCTACTGGAATTCCATTTTTTTCAATTCAATGCTCGAGTAAAGTTTGGCGGGCGCCCGCAGGATTTGTGCATGAGGCTGGCGGGAGCCCACAATAGTGTATCCTGGGCCCAAAACACTTCTCTTAATTTGACCTTGGGCTTGGCCCAATTTCTCCATCTTCCTTCTTGGGCTCTGCAGAATGTGTCTATAAGTTTATTAGACTAAAATTGCCTAGCATCCATGTAGATCCCCGACCCGGTAAGCCTTGATCTTCAAGAACCCGTAAAACATCATTTTTACTTCTTTTTGGGAAGCAAACCTGAAAATACACAAAAACATAAACTGAAGACAATCTATATAAAAAGATCAAATAATGGACTTAACTAAGGCAAATAAGGGCGCTTGAATATGTAATATTCGGCGCTTATCATACCTCTATAGTAGTCACCGTCTCCTCACTTTCTAAAGTATCAAAGGCCGGGATAAAATCATGTTGTGCTCTATTGAATTAGCCATTGGTGGACTTATTTACTCCTTAAATTGCTCACTTGCTACTTCTTCCTCTTCACTCTCATCATCCTCATCTATATAAATTGAAGTTCTTGCCATTTTTTCATTTGCCTCTTCGTCCTCCTCTTGACGAGAAAGAGTACTTATAATTTGCTCAACTTGAGCATCTAACTTGGCTAAAGTTTGAGAATGTGAAAGAATAAGTTGAGTTTGTGAAATATACACATCAAGTAAAGCTAGCACTTTTTTTTGAAACTCGGGTGAATAAGGTAATGGAGGTGGTTCTTCATAAAATGGTGGGGGAGGGTGGTGTGAGTCAAGCACTAGTTGCAAAAGAAGTGTATAGTGTGGCCAAGTTCAAATTTATAGGTTGCCACTACCGCTATTAACTATTAATGTAGCTAGAGTGAGTAGGGATCGTCCCAAGGGAAAATGGAATGTATTTTAGCTTTGAAATCAATTTGGGATTAATAGGTCGAATGATCAAAGATGGTTTGATTGATTAATTAATCTAAGATTCAATTAAAACAATGCAAGTGAATAACAATCTAGAAATTAGAGAAAGATATAGGAAAGAGAGGTCTTGGGGCTTAGAGTTCACCACTAAGCTTCACTTCACCAAACACTAGCAATTGTAAATTAATGGGGAAATTTAAGTTATAACTTGTGCGTGTGTGTCACTAATTAAAAACTAAGTATCGATGGCAAATAAGCATAGATTATCTAGCCAATTTAGTGAATAGCACAACCTATCAAATGAGACCAATAACCATTCAATTAAACCATAATTAGTTCACACACAAATATCTAGAGACATGCACTCTTTGCATTCAAAAGTATGGAACATCAAATAATAAGAATGGATTGTCCACCTACCTAAGGAATTAAAGAATTACATTACAACTAAGATAAATACTTGAAAATTAAACTAATTAAATTAGAGATGTGGCACAATCCATTAAGAAATAAGTGTGAACCATCAAATAAACCACAAGAGTGTTCAATTAAACACCATGTCTTGACCATCACTAGATTAACAACATCAATACACATAGATATGCGTCAATTTCATTAAATCTAGAGACAAAAACATGAACATAAATTCTAGCATACATAGACATATGGATAGTACTAAATGATCAATTGAAAGCATTAATCCATACAAATCAAGTAAGAATTGCAAGATTTATATTTATTCATGATCGAAACATCTATTACAACTAAAATCCCCAAAAATACACAAAAGCTAGGTTTAGGAAGCACTCTCTAGCCCCAAGAGAAACATTTAGCCACTCACTATAGTGGTCATGGAACCCTCAAGGGCTAGCTTAGAGGTTGGCATTATCATCTTCATCCTTGTTTTTTTTCCCAAAACCCTAGTTATAGAGAGAGAAAGATTTCTATAATTGGTAATAAATTCTATGATGATATTTTTCAATAATGGTTCAATGAATCAATTATATCCTCCTTTGAGTAGTCACCAAGTCAGAAAAATAGCCTATAATTGGAGGAAATTCGCAGCTACACAAGTTAGGTAGAAATTGACGCGCTTGGGAATTAGACAGCTCACTGCCAGTAGCATTTTCGATCGATCCAACACTTAGCTTCGATCGATCGAAGCTAACATGGCATCAAAAATATCTTCTGGGCCTTATCCACTTTGTTGAGCTGGCACCGCCTTATTTCGATCGATTGTAGACTTCTTCGATCGATCGGGATTCCCTTCGATCGATCTCCTCTGGTGCATTTTCTTGGCTTCTTGAGCTAAATGGCTCTTGTAAGCCTGTTTGAACTTTATTGACCTGAAATAGGTAAAAATACAAATAAGTATCTAAGATATTAAAGTAAGATAGATGAATAGACTAAAATACCCTAGCTTAGGTGCTAAAATGCGTCACATTTAAGTACTTATCAGAGGGTAGTAGTCATAAGAGGGATCATGAAAGTAATTAAGTCCATTGTCAAATGATGATGCTTGAAATGCATAGGACTTAATCTCATAAGGATCAATGATAGATAATATGTAAGAGAGAGAGAATGGCAGAATCAGGTAGTAGGATCTGGAGTCTTCATGTTAGCAATGTGCTGCAACATATCGGACATATGGGTGTTGTGGTGAGTGAGAGAAGTGGTAAGGTTTGTCCTTAAAGCTCCAAGCTCATGCTTCACCTCAGCTACCTCAGCTCTCAGCTCATTAGATTGCCTGACTAAATCATCGTGTCTCCCCACCAAGTCATCATGTCACCTCACCAGGTCATCATGCCGCCTTGTGACGTCCTCGTGTCATCTGGTTATATCAGCTTTGAAGGAAATGAAGTCTGTGTGTAGTTGAGTTACCTCATAACTGTAACTAGAGTCAGTGCTGGTATAATGGGATCGAGTGTCAGTCTGGGCTATCTGCTTGGTGGGAGGGGTATGTGAAGGGTCAGCCTGCTGAGATGTAGTAGAGACGTCTAGCTGTGAAGTAGAACTTGAAGTGGTGATGCGACGCCTCTGACTGGGGGGAGATCTATCTGCTATATCCTCTACAGTGTCATCTGTTGCTGCTCTGTCTCTCTTAAGTTGCCTCTTCATATCTCTGTTCTTCCTATTCTTGAGACAGGAATTGTAAGTCTTATTCCACCTGGGTAAATTATAAGCTCGCCTCTCTCTCTCTCTGCATCAGTATTTGGAATCTCATCTAGGTCAAACTGGTAACCCTGATCTAGGAGCAGCTGTATAATCAGATGGCCATAAGGTAAAGGCCAAGTCGCAGCTTTAGAATTCTGCGTATGATGCAGATTCTTTTAGAACTCATGGATAAGCTCCCAGATAAGTGCAGGAATAGATATCCAATAACCCTGGCTCAAACAGTAAAGAGCCTGAAAAATCCCCTCTTGCTTCTGATTACCATGGCTTAATGGAAAGGCATTGAGGTGCAACACAGAATCAAAGAACCAATACTGGGGATCAATCTTAACCTGGTCTGCAAAGCTGTGGCCCTCAAATACAGTATGTGGAGATAGTGTAACTACCATGGTCGTCTCAAGGGGAAAATGTAGAGTAGTAGGATATAAAGGATTCTGAGAATCAGCAACCAATGGGGATGAGTGGGGGCATCGGCTAGCAACAGCTATGGTCAGGAGAGAAATATCGATCTCCTGACCATCAATAGTGGTATGTTAAAGAAGTCTGTCATCTTCATCCATCCGGAGGTGCTAGTAGAATAGTGCAACCAACAGGGGATAGACGATTGTGTCTGCCGGTGTCATAATAGCATCAATGCCCCTCCGTACTAGCTCATCATAGGACCACTTGGTCTAGTCCAACGCGGAGAAAAGATCACGGTCAAATCTATACTTGGTCTCCCGCTTCTTACGGGAAAAAGACTCATCAGGAACCTTTCAAATAATAACATCTATAGAAGATGTCTCATAATGGAATGATATAGAAGAGGAAGACGATGAAGAAGACTTTATAACTGGAGATGGAGGAGGTTGTAGCACTCTTTATACTCTTTTCCTAGCAAGAGTCTTTCACCTGCGCTGCATTTGCAAAAGCAAGAAGAATAAGTCAGTACACAGGTATAGGATAAGGTAAGCAACTGATAAGAAAACACAAAGCATGCCTAAATCAGATAAAAAATAAAGAATAGACAAGAATTGATTAAGAAAGTTTCAAGATCATCATTCTACGTGCCTCAGCTAAACAGAACAAATTAGACATGCAATGATGACATAGAGGGCAAAAAAGTCATATGTGGAACATTTTGAGCAAAAATATAATCAACAGGGCAAACATAGGCTGTGATGTGCATAAATGATGCAACGTGCATTCACAAACCTAAAACTCAAGTAGATGCTGCAATGACATGACAAATAGACCCTAGGATGACATCGTATCAATTCTTAAGCAAGAATGTCTACAAGTACAATAGTGAAGATCACATAGAGTAAGCAGGATAACATGGAGCATATGGTCATGGAAAATGTCAACCTGGGACTTAAGAAAGAGGTATGTCATGTAATAATTACTAAGTGAAATGCACAATTGCAAAACACAATAATCCAAGGCATGTTATGACAGGTAAGTTCAAGAAAGAATCTTGGACATGGTATGCAACTAGATGGCATATATCATAATGATGTACATATATCAACAAAAACTCTAGAGAAAGAAATATCATGTACTACAATGCAACAAAATCAACATCTTATGGTCACTCATGGCTCGTGACCCCCTCTAATGCTTAAATGAAGCAGAGAATGGTCAAATACTGAGAATACAAGAAGCTTACCAATATGGAATCAAAATTAGGACCAGAAAGAACCTTAGTCATAAGTCCTTACTTGGCTCTCAAAAATGGATCACAAAATATAAAATATCAAGCAAATGGCATTCAACAGATAAATATCAAGATCAAGCAAACATATTCCCAAACTTGGTTTAAATTGCATTTCAGAATTCAAGTTAAGTTAAAGAATTGATAGCAAGGCCGAAGAACAAAAACATCATCCAAATCGTGCATTTAAATTCCAAGAATCCATAACACACCCCCAAACTTAGTCAAAAATCAATTCCAAGAAGATAGGCTCAAAGGATGCATATAAACTCTCAAAAACTGTCAATGTGATATAAGTGTGTGCAAATTGGTGTATAGACAAGCAACAAGTTGTAATTATTCCAAAGTGCACACAATTATTCAAAAGAGATCACATTTGACAAGTTTCAGATTCATTAAGCAACAATGGAATCATCTGACTTCAAATAGTTGGATTGGAATGGCAAGTCAACTCAATTTGCAAGAGAAAATCAATAATCATGATAAAGAAGGTCAAAAGACATCAAATTTGTGCCCTAGCATGGCAAGAATCAAGAATTACATTACAAACAAGTTTAAAGGCACCTAGATCATGCAAATGGATGCAAAGGATTCAAATAGAACAAGCTTCAGCTCAAACAAGGGCATTTTGGTCAACTTTGGAATAACTCTACACTTTTGGGGTAAAATTGGAATTTTTGAAAACTTTGGGGTCAAAACATTCAATTGCATTGTAGAAAAACTTTATGACAAGAATCATGCAACTCGACTTCTTATTTTCAAAACAAAGTTCAAAATTTCCCTTTTTAATCATTTGAAATCCAACAAGTGTGATCACAAAGCATTGCAATAGTGAAAGATCATTTTACCAAAACAATGCACTTGAATCAATCAGAACTTTTCAAAGAGGTCCATTTGAAGCACTTGAAACATTTACGACAAGACTTTGCAATTTCAAGTTCAAAAGCAGAAATTCAAGTCAAGTCATGCTTGCAAATGAAGACAATTTAGAACACATTCATGCATTTCATATTTAAGACGAGCAAAGGAAACAAGTTGGATTATGATCACAACATTTCAAAATTTTCAATACCATTACAGTTCAAAAATATTTCAAGTCCAAAGAAATTATCCTTTCATTGAAATCTCAAGACAAGAATTTCAATTTAACATTTAACTTTGTAATTTAAATCAACGAACAAAATTTGATCAATCAATTCATTTCCAAAGTCAAAGACTATGCATGTCAAAATAATTTGGATTTTTAAAACAATTTAAAACTTTTCTTTCTTTTCAATCCAAAATCCAACATCTTGACTTCAAAATCCTTTTCAAGTCTATCTCAAAAACAAACCATATGCCTTTTTGACATTTAAAACAAAGTTCAATTTCAATTTTTCAAAAATTCAACATAGTTTCCCTTTAAAAATGGACTTTCCCAAAATTTCAAAACACAAAAAAGATCATGTATTTGTCATTCATTCATCAATCAATTAATTTCACATTCATACCAATCACATTCAATAATTCCACAATCAAATAGGGACACCGCCCACAACAAATCACAAACCCAATTAAAATTTTGCCCATTCTCCTTCTAAATGTACTATAACAAACTCCATAAATCACTCTCCATTTATATCAAGGAAATCTCATCACCATGCAATCAAAATTAATATCCACAATCCATGGTAGTGCTATTATTATTATTATTTTTAACAAGTTTTGTATTTTTAATTTTTTTTATTTGTTTTTACTTCTTTTCAATTTTTATTTGATTTTCATTTTAATATATACAAGATTATAACAAAAATGACAAATAAAATGCAAAAAATAAAAACTAAATAACAACAACAAATTAAAGTAAACAAAAAAAAATGAAAATAAAAACAATTGGCACATACCCGACCCAAATAAGTGAAGAGGAGAGTGAGATGAAGAGATTTGGGCGAAACTGGAGGTTTTCAAGCCTAGCCGGAGTTGGAGAAGGTGGCCGGAGACTCGCCGAAAAGTTCAGGAACTCGCCGGAACTAGAAACGAACTCTCGTTGGCCTAAATCGGCTGGAGATGATGAGGATGCGGATGAGAGAATCTGAGAGATAGAGCGAAGAGAGGGGAAACAGGCTTGGCCTTTTGGCCAAAAGCTTCGCTGAAAGCTATGGAGGAAACAACGATGGAGGTTCGGCCGCTTGGTTTGCCACCAGAAAAAGAAGAAGGGAAGGGTAGTGGGGTGGTGGTTGAATGAATGTAGAGATTGAGAGTGATTGAGATTGAGAGGAAGGGAAAAGATGAAGAATTGGGAGAGAGAAAGATGGAGGGTGGCTGAGAGGGAAATCGAAGAGAATGAGAGAGTGGAAGAGAAAGAGAAAATAAAGAAAAAGAAAAAGAAAAAGAAAAGAAAAATAGGGGAGGAGAGAGAAAAGAAAATGAAAAAAAAAAAATTAGGGTTAGGGTGAAGTTGAACGGCCAAAGCATTTTTCGAAATTTGAAAAGACGCATTTTTCGATCGATCAAAGGACTTCGATCAATTGAACACTTATCTTCGATCGATCCAGAATGAATTTTAATCGATTGGAGTGGACTTTGATCGATTGAGATGGATTTTGATCGATCGAATTAGAAGGTGAAAAGTCCTTAATTCAGTGGGTTCGGTCGATCGAAGTGGAATTTTGATCAATCGAACTTGAGTTCGATCGATTGAAACTTCACTGGAAGTGCACAAAATGTAGGAATTTTTCCAAAAACAGGATTTTTTAATTCAACTCATATCTAGACGACGCAAGAAACATAAAAACAAGAAATGAGGAAGGAATAGGGTTGTGAACCCTACGAAACACACTAGTCTTTAACGTCTCTAGCAAGACGTTGGGCTCTTTTAGCCCAGATCAAAAATCTTGTTATGCATCCCCTTCTTGGCGGGGTGAATGGAACTTTGAATCCCACCCAACAAATTGTTCTCTAAAGAACTTGTTGGATTTGATTCAAATGAGATTGCTGGTCCTTTGTCAAAGCAATTCTTGGGCTTCCATGCCCTTTCAACACTTGGTTGGAAAACATTTTTCTTTAAAATCTTTTTAGAAGACAAACCATTAGAAGTTTCAACATCAAGGAAAGACTTAATTTTTTCAAATTCACTTTCAAGACATTTTTCAACAACTCACACTTCTTCATGCTTGTCCATGGAATTGGAGGTTGGATTGAATATGTTCAACTTCACCTTCATATGCCAAAATAAAATTTTCATTATCCCTGTCCTACAATTTATGTTGGCATTAACGATTGCCAAGAAGGGACGGCCAAGGATAACGGGAATTTAGCTCTTGGGATTTGGGACCGGTTCGATGTCAATGACAACGAAATCAACCGGGAAGAAGAACTTATCAATTTTAATTAAGACATCCTACATAATACCTAGGGGCTTTTTGATGGATTGGTCGGCTAGTTACAAAACTACCGACGTTGGTTTTAAGTCTCCTAAGCCCAATTGAACATACACTGAATATGGGAGAAGGTTCACACTTGCCCTTAAATCAAGAAGAGCCCGGTTAATGACATGGTCACCAATGATGCAAGAAGTAGTAGGTGAACCAGGGTCTTTGAATTTCGGGAGAGTGTTATATTGCAAAATGGAGCTTACTTGCTTGGTCAAAATAACTCTTTTTGGTGCTTGGCTATTGTTCTTCCTCTTAAGGTTGCAAAGATCTTTTAAAAATTTGGCCTAAGCCGGAATTTGTCTAATTGCATCCAAGAGAGGAAGATTAATCTTCACTTGCCTAAACACTTCAATTATCTCATTGGCTTTGTTTTGTTGTTTTTCAACAGAATTGGATCCTTTTAAGGCATTCAGAAATGGAGCCTTTGGCTCAAAAACTTTTTCAAAATCCTTTTTAGAAACATTTTCAACGCAAGAATTTTTCAAATCATTTTTCAAATCTTTCTCAACAAAAGGGTCTTTCACATGCAATGAAGGATGAATAGGATGTGAGATGGGACGGGTGTTAACTTTTGGTTGCACTGGCTCACTCTCTTCATTTTGACTACCAACTTGATTATCCATAATTCTTCCACTTCTTAAGGTTGTCACCGCATTGACATATTCAATTGTGTGACTTTCTGAAGAGGAATTGGTCTCCACAACAAATTGTTGCTTGGTTGGTGGATTCAAAGGCATTTTCCCTTTTCCCCTAGCATTCAATGTACTAGCTATTTGTCCGACATGGGTTTTTAGCTTTACAATGGATTGGGAATGAGAATGAAGTAATTAGGTGTTTGCCTCCAAAGTACCCAAAGCGGTCAACACTTTTTCCTCAAAAGCGGGACTCCTAAAATTTCCTTGAGAATATGAAGATTGATTAGGAAAATGAGAATTTGAAAATTGGTTACCATATGATGCTTGGAAAGATAATCTATAACCTTGGGAACCTTTGTTTTGCATTGGGGGTGGAACATACTTGCCTTGGAAACCACCTTGGGGAGGGTTTGACCCTTCCCCTTGGCTTTTCCAAGAGAAGCTTGGATGGTTCCTCCACCCGGCATTGTAATGGGTGCCATAGGGATTATTCTTTTTGTTGACAAATGCAGCATTCACTTGTTCATGGTGCTCACTTTGTACATGTCCATGGGGATAATTGGAAGTAGAATGTAAAACACTAGAACAAGTCATGCAAGCTTCATTGGAAGTATGATGATTATGACTAGGGGAGGAAGACACTTGATTCACCGAATTCTAGTTGATTAAGAATTGATCAAACCTTTAGGATAAAGATTTCACTTCGGCAGCTATGTCATTGGAATTGTCAACTTGATATAAGCCAACATTCTTCCTTCCACCTTGATTTCTACCATTTTTGGAAGACAAGGCTCGATGCATTGAATTCTCATTCATGCTCTCATAAAGACGCCATACATCATCCTTATGCCTATCAAGATATGAACCACCCATGGAAGTATCTACCATTCCTTTAAAATTATCTGACAAACTTTCAAAGAAAAATTGCACCAATTGCCATTTAGGAATGTCGTGATGTGGACACTTCATAAACAAATCATTTAGGCATTCCCATGCCTTATGAAACAATTACCCCTCAGTAATGTGACCAAGGTCCTCCACATGGTCCTCATTAATGTCCTCCGTTGATGAAATGGAAAGATAAGAATTACCCTGTAATGACCTGGTGATTTCCATTCCTTTCCCATCTCTCAGATTTTCACGGATATTTTTTTTTCCTTTGATCTTTTCCTTTTTGAGTGTAGTTTCTCATCACTTAGCATCATCTTAAGTGCATGGGGATGGTATTCGAGACTCTTTTATTTGGATTGACAACTTCCTTTAAGGACCGAGTCATTTTCACATTTTCACTTTTTGGACACTATTCACTTTTCGTCCTTTTCCCTATTTTGTCTTTTCACCGTTTGTCACTTTGTCGGCATAACCACACTTCTTGTGTTCGAAGTTGATTTTTGACTTCACGTATCTCTATTCTAAGTGGTTTTCATGAAATACGTGTCTTTACTTTTGTAGAAAAGTACTCTAGTTGCTCCCGGTGTCCATAGGGGCATAGATGCATAGTTCTTCAAAAACATTTCCATTTCTTGGGGTGTTTTTCGTAAATATCTTTAGAAGATATTTTATTTCAGGGGCTTTTAAGGAAATATTTTTGGAAGATATTTTCATTCTAGGTTAGTTCTGTAGTTTTTACTTTTTGGAGGGGCAATGTGCAATTAACGAAAGTTATTGCTAAATGACCTGTTTTGAGCCTGGATCCTCGTACGGGATTCATTTTCACTTTCCATTGAGTCGTGTACTCTTAGAATTTCCTTCTGGTGGTTTTTTTTTTTTTTTTTTTTTTTTCCCTTTTCAAGGTTTCTGGCCCCAATTGCCGCCAAACTTGTTTGGGGCACATCTCTCTGCTCGGGACTCAGTTTTTGATGTTGTTTATTCCATTGTTCATATTTCCTCATTTTGGTTCTTTTTTATTAACAGAGTTTTTCTGTTTGAGCGCGTCTGCTCAAATTCCACTTTTCTGGACCCGGCAAGACCCGTTCGGAACACTTTTAGGGTTTTTCTATAAATAGGAGGTCTTAAGATGAAAAATCAAATTTTTATCTTTCTCCTCTCTCTTGGCCGGCAGCCTTGGCAGCCAAGGGGCTGCCACCCTTCTTCTTCATTTTCCGGCCACTTCCCTTTAGTAAAAAGGTGTAGTGCCTTAGCGTTTTATGTTCGCCTTGCCGTGCTCTACCTTTCCCCCTTATTAGAATCCATTTTTGGCCATTTCTTGAGTTCGGGTTTGAAGTCAAGTTGTGGTTTTGATGGGGCTTCCTTGGGGGTTATGTTCATCGTGTTGTCCCTGACAAAACCTAGAAGTTTCGTCGGATTCAGAGCGGTTTCGTTTTGGTGGGGATTTGAGATTTCATCTCAAATGGAGGTAGGGGTGTTATAATTTCATATTTTTGTTGTCTTGCATGTTTTTGATGCTTATATAACTTGTATGCATGCTTTTGTTCATAATCTACAATTCAATTTAATTATTTTCTTTGGTTAAGATTTAATTCTCATGATGATGTATAACTTAGAATTAAATTGTGGCATGCTAGAAAATTAGGCTTTGATATGTTTGTTGACATATATTAAATTGGAATTATTTGAATAAGAATTGCACTTTTTATTTAATAATTATCTTTGGTGAAAGTTTAATTACCATGGACATACCTTGCATGAAAATAGCTTGTGATATGCTTTTAAATTAAGTTTTGGCATGTTCTTTAATATACTTTAATTTGAGAGCATTTGGATGAGTTTGAAAATCTAGAGGCTTTAATTAAGAGAATTAATTAAAATCTATTTTTATGGTTCCATTGGTCTAATTAGGATTTTGAATGAATATAAGTAATGATCATGCTATGTCCTTTAGCATATATTAAATTGAGGCCATTTGGAAATGATTTGAAATCTAGAGAATTTAATTTTTTATTTAATTAAATTATATCTTGTTGTTTCATGGATCTATTTGTGTTTTAGAAGTTGTTTCTATATTCAAATCATGGACTTAGACTTGTTATGTATTCACTTGGTTGTGTTTTGAGCATTGGATAACATTGTTGTTATATTTATATTCATGAGAACATGTTTTCTTTATGGAATAAATTGTTGCCTTGTGTAATGAATTGCACGCTTTGTAATTGACATTATATATGCCAATTTAGAATTTAAACTCTAAGGCATGGATTGTGTGGCTTTAACCTACTTGTGCATAGAAGGTGATTTCATGTATTATATAAATTATATATAAGTTATGAACTTGTTTGATTTCTTTTGGAGTCTTGGGATATTGTTGTTACAAGTGACATGGCTAGAGTTTGGCTCTAATGCGAGAGGTATGAGTTCTCCCCAATTGAGATAGTGCGCACTAGGGTGGTCTTCCCAGCAGGTTAATGCCCGGAATAACCATTTTGTTCTTGGTTTAGTCCGAGACGTGATGTCCAAGTCTTCTATTATTTGATTTCGCATTCAATTCCAAGTTGACAATCATGTTTAATTGTGACTTGTGGTTTTGGCTATTGGCGATTTGATGTTGTTAAGTACATCCATACTAAATTGTTATATTTAGTTGTTTTCACACTTCTAGATTTCAAGTTGGTAACTTAGAGAATCTATGTATTGATGTGTGGTTTTAGAAATTCTAATTGTACTAAATTGTTATATTTAGTTGTTGTTGCATTTTAGATTTCAAGATTGTAACTTTGAGAATCTATGTCTTGATGCTTAGTATAGCATGCACCTATGTTGTTGAAATTGCATAAAGGATGTGTTTTATGCTAGAAATGATTTAAGGTAGCTTAGGATGCTCCCTGAGTCTCACCTTTGACATAGATGTTAGGTGGCATGACCCTTTTGAACTGTTTCATGATAGTCTAAAAATCTGTAAGAAATCGAGTTGATGCATGCTCATTCTCTACGAGTAAACTTGTTTACTCACCCTGAAGTTACTGGGGGATTTGTTCAGGTATAGGGTTCAAGATGGGAGTTTTGCACTTGCCTTGGGTGGTTTGGAGATTTGAAGCATTTTTGTATAATGACATGCAAGTGTTTAGCATGCCTTATTTTTTATTGTCATATTTTGTATACCATGGGTGCTTGGTGTTTTAGAAGCCAATGTAACTTCCTTGACATGTAATGATATTAAATTGCTTACTTTCGACATTATAAGTATGTATGTAATTGAATGACATTATAAGCATGTTTACTTTAGTACTTGTGTTCATTTGGTACCAACTTTTGCTACAAAAATGTATTTTTTTTATCAATTTTGGAGGTCTGGTGTATGAAAATCTTGCAATGAATATGTATGAGGCTATGAGCCATTGGTTTACATTCAATTATGCATATAAAGGTTTTTGACATGTCCACATACTCAAATTTCATTGAAAATCAACTTTAAACTTTCATTTTTGAACCAAATCATCTTGGGATTCAAAGCATGGGTTGAACCTTAACACCTTTGACATATAGCAGGCCTTGTAGCAGCATTTCAAGGTGTTTCAGTCGACCGAAACTCTATTTCGGTCACCAATGGCTTTTGGTAATCTCATTGGACAGTAAAATGCACATTCTAATAGCCATTTTCAGCTTTCAGGGCCATTTCGGTCGACCGATGGCCTATTTCGGTTGACCGATGGTTCAATTTGGTCTACTGAACCAAAATCACCTTAAAAATCAAGTTTCAAGCAAGTCTCTGTGAGTTTCGGTCGACCGAAATAGCTTGTTTGCATGCAGCTTCTCTGTTGTGTTTCATAACTAAAGTTCCAACTTCAAACAGTCTTATCTCTATCATTTCTAATCTAGATGGGGTGATTCTTGAGCCTAAATTCATGGATTTTGAGTTAGCTTTCCAATGGTACCAATGCCATTCTTAGATTCAAACTCAGTGGGAATTATTCAAGTTTTAGTGAAGTAGTGTTGGGATTTTGTTCGAATAGGGAAAGGACGTTTTGTGGGATTCTTGTCCAAAGTTCTTAGAACCTCTTAGAATGTTGCGAAATGATTAGTATAGGTTGTGTGGACCTCATTTGAATTTCTTGGAGTCAAATTTCTCTTCTTGATTGTGGATTGACCATTTTGCCATTTATTAACGAATTTTGCCTGTTTTAACTCTCGTTCGCTCTTTTGCTCTCTTTAAGTTCCGTGACCTCATGGAAGGTCACATTGGTGTCTTAGGGGTGACTTTTATCTCTAGAGACCTTGGTTTATCTTTTACTTCCGTATTTTGGATCCGTTACTGTAATGATCCGGTTTTTTTCCTTCCTTTCTTTTTCTTAGATTTTCACGGATATTTTTTTTTCCGTTGCTCTTTTCCTTTCTGAGTTCATTTTCTCGTCACTTAGTGTCATCTTGAGTGCTCGAAAATGGTTTCTGAGATTCTTTTCTTTGAATTGACAACTTCCTTTGAGGACCGAGTCATTTCCATATTTTTTTACTTTTTGGACACTATTCACTTTTCGTCTTTTTCCCTATTTTATCCTTTCCCTATTTTGTCTTTTCCCTGTTTGTCACTTTGTTAGTATAACGTCACTCCTTGTGTTCGGAGTTGGTTTTTGACTTCACATATCTTCATTCTAAGTGGTTTCCATGAAAGACGTATCTTTACTTTTGTAAGAAAGTACTCTGGTTATTTCCGGTGTCCATAGAGGCATGGATGCATAGTTTTTTAGAATCTTTTTCTTTTCTTTAGGTGTTTTTCATAAATATCTTTTGAAGAAATTTTATTTCAAGGGTTTTTAAGAAAATATTTTCGGAAGATATTTTCATTTTGGGCCATTAGTGTAGTTTTCACTTTTTGGAGGGGCCATTGTGCAATTAATGAAAGTTATTACAAAAATACATCGTCTGGAGCCTGGATCCTTGTACGGGATTCATTTCACATTTCGTCGAGTCGTGCACTCTTAGAATTTCCTTCTGGTTGTTTTTCTCCGCCCGGTTTGCGCCAAACTTGTTTTAGGCATAGCTCTCTGCTCGGGACTCAGTTTTTGATGCCATTTCTTTCTTTGTTTATGTTTTCTCATTTTGAATCTTTTTTGTTCATGGAGTTTTTCCGTTTGAGCGCGTCTGCTCAAATTCCACTTTTCCAGACTCGGCGGGGCCCTTTCGGGGCACTTTTTGAGATTTTCTATAAATAGGGGACTTAAAGAGAAAAAATTAGATTTTCTTCTCTCTCCTCTCTCTTGGCCGGCAGCCATGGCTGCCAAGGTGCTGCCACCCTTCTTCTTCATTTTCCGGCCACTTCCCTCGAGTGAAACATCGTAGTGCCTTAATGTTTAATGCTTGTCTTGATGACGCGCATCTTTCACCCTTATTAAAGCCCATTTCTGACCAAATTTTGAGTTCAGGTTTGAGGTCAACTTGTGATTTTCATGGGCCTTCTTGGGGGTTATTATTCACGGTGTTGTCCTCGACAAAACCCCGAAGTATCGTCGGATTTGGAGCCGTTTCATTTTGGTGGCTTTTGAGATTTTCATCTCAAATGGAGGTAGGGAATGTTTTAGGATTTTGTATGTGTTGTATTGAGTGTCTTGCATGATTATACAACTTATTTGCATGCCTTCTATCAAATCTAGAAAGTTAGTAATATTTACTTCTTTGTGTAAGATTTAAATTTCAAAGGTGTATATAACTTAGAATTGGATTGTGGCATGATGATAAATTAGGCTTTAATATGTTTATTAACATATATTAAATTGGGATTATTTGAATAAGAATTGCATTTTTTATTTAATATTTTTCTTTTGTGAAATATTAATTCCCATGGCCATACCTTGCATGAAATTAGCTTATGATATGTTTTTAAATTAAGTCATGGCATGTTGTTAAATATACTTTAATTTAAGAGCATTTGGATGAGTATGAAATTCTAGAGTTTTTAATTAAAAGAATTAATTAAAATCTATTTAATGGGTTCATTGGTTTAAATTGAGTTTTTAACTTGATATTGTGATGACTAGGACTTGTACACTAGCATATGTTAAATTGGAACCATTCAATGTTATTTTAGAATCTAGGGATTTAATTATCATGTTTTAATTAAATTCCATCATATTGTTTTAATGACCTAATTAAGTTTTTTTTGTGGTATATGTAATGACCATGCTATGTTGTATAACATGTGTTAATTAGGGATCATTAAATCGAGACTTGAAACTTAGAGAAATTAATTAAGCTATGTAATAAATTTCTGTTTCTATTGTGTTGAAGATTTAATCATGTATATAACATTGATATTATGTTTGAAGCATGATTTTAGACTTGTAATGGATGCATGAGTTTATGTTTCAATGTTGAAATATATTGTGATAGCGTGTAACAAATCGTACACTGAAGATTCGACATATGGTGTTTTTATAGTGCGTAACGAATCGCGCTTTGAAGATTCGACATTTGTCATCCTATAATAGTTGTGGATTTAGAGCAAGTACTATGTGGTTTCAACCTACTTGTGCATGAAGGTAGTTTTGTGTACTATTTAATACATATATAAGTTGTTAACTTATTTATTTTGGAGTCACTTAGGACATGGTTACTATGACATGGCTAGAGTTTGGCTCTAATGCGGGAGGTATGAGTTCTCCCCGTCGAGATAGTGCGCACTAGGTGTGGTATTACCAGCGGGTTAGTGCCCGTAATAGCCGTTGAGCTCTCGGCAGAATTCCGAGCTTAGATGTCCAAGTATTCCACTATTTGATTTCGCACTTTTAGATTTCTAGTTGATAACCTAGAGAATCTATGTCTTGATGTGTGGTATTAGAAATTCTAATTATACTAAATTGCTATATTTAGTTGATTTCGTATTTTAGATTTCAAGTTGATAACTTTGAGAATCTATATCTAGTTGCTTAGCATGCATCTATGTTGGTTAAATTGCATAGATATTGTGATTTGCATCTTGTTGTTCAAATGTAGCTTAGGAATGACCCTATAGATTCATTTGGAACATAGACGTTAGGTGGCATGACCCACTTTGGTTATTTTCATATTTTAGATTTCAAGTTGATAACTTAGAGAATCTATATCTTGTTGCCTTGTATATAGCATGCTTCTATGTTGTTTGAATTGCATGAATGATGTGATTTATTCTAGAAATGATCTAGGGTAGCTTAGGATGCTCCTTGAGTCTCACCCTTGATATAGACGTTAGGTGGCATGAGCCATTTAACATGTTTCACCTCAAGGTGATAAAATTGTAAAATGTAGGTTGATGCATGCTCATTTCCTACGAGTAGCTTTATATTGCTCACCCTAAAGTTACTAGGGCATATTTCAGGTACAGGATACAAGATTGAAGATTACACTTACTTTGGGTGAGTTGCAGAATGGAAGTTTCTTTAGAAGCATTCTTGTTCATATGCAAGTGTTAGCATGTTTAAGTTTTGCCTATGAAATGTAATTTTTCTAACTTGGAGGTTTGACATGTCAAATGTTGTAAATGAATTATAATAAGGCCATAGGCTATAGTAGCATGTTTAGAATACCATTTTACACTTGCGTGTATGTTCACATCATCATATAATAGCATATAATTAAGTTTGATCATGCCATGGGGATTTCAAATAAGATTTAGGAACTCATTTTAGCCTTGATGCATAGAAGGTTCAATTTCACGTTTTTGACCAGTTTTGGTCGACTGAACCTCTCTTGGTTTTCATGGTTCAGCAAAAATCCCAATTCCAGTGGCCTTTTTCACTTCGAGGCTTATTTCGGTTAACCGATTCTCTACATTGGTCGACCGAAACTCAAATTTTTTTTTTTTTTATCTCGAACCTTAAACCGGTCGACCGAACTGAGAGCTCTTTTCTCTTCTTTTTCCAGGCTTATTTTGGTAGACCGATGCTCAATTTCGGTCGACCGAATTTGAGCTGCCTTGTTGATTTTGTTTGGTTACTCTCTCTTCAGGCTTGTACCAACTGGTTTACTTACACTCAACTTCGTTAATCATGTTTGGGCCACGTAATGGAATATGGGATTTAGTTTGAACTAGATTTTGTCCTTTTGGTTGTCATTGGTGCCATAGGGTACCATTTGTGTGACGGCCCAAGTTTTTTCAACCCGGTGCGTCAGTGATGAACCGAAAGTAGACCCGATAAAGGATCCGAAATGCGGAAGCAAAAGACAAAACAACGGTCTCTAGAGATACATTATAGCTCTAAGACACCATTATGACCCTCAACGAGGTCACGGAACCCAAAGGAATTAAATAGGGAAGCAACGTTTCAAAAACGAACAAGATTGAACCTAGGGGCAAAATCGTCATTTCTAGCTTAAAGTGGGTGCCACCGAGTAGACCATTGGAAAGACAACGAAAAATTAATGAATTTAGACTCAAGAATCACTTGATTCGGAGTCCGGATGAAGAAGATATGGCTTACGGAAGAAGAAGGGGCAAAACAGTCAAAAAGTGCAAACCCTAGATCATCTAACCGGTTACCAAGCCTTCCTAACCAATTAGGAGACAAAAAAATTCAACCAAAACACTACCCAAGCACATGTAAGCGGTTACCAAACTTCTCATAACCGTTTACATGTGAAGGAGGTAGAATGGGCAGCAAGAAATTCTGGCAACAGGGGTTTTTCTAGAAAAAAAAAGGAAATTTGAGGACTTAGATGACATTTTCTAGAAAAACTCAAAGAAGAAACCCCTTTCAAAATCGAGTTTTCTACATGAATTTATAGGAAAATAAAAAATTAAGCAATTCAAAATGCCTAAAATGCCCCTCCATGAAAACTGGTCTAGAGGGTCCAAAAAGCTGCTAAATTTAAAAACTGAGAACAGAACTTTGGATGCGATTTCCGATGCCAAGATGGCATTTGATGGAAAAACACGAAAAAGAAACCCCCCCTAAAATAACCTTTTCTAAGTGACCATATGAAGAACGGAATTTATTTCCCAAAGAAAATTCCCAAAATACCCTTAGGTCAGAATATGCAACAAAAATGTAAAATGAGTCCGTTGGAGGCTCATTTCACCAAAGAAGAAGCTTTGCCCAGAAACGACCATGCATGCAAACGTAACTTACCTAGGAAGATGTACTACAATGGTCCATAGCCCAAAAATATGGCCGAAGCAAAATATGACCCCCCAACGGCCAAAATCCCAAAAATGAAGTTTGGAATGAAAACTTGAAACCTAAAATCATGAACAGGTTTCGAAATGCCGTTTGGCCCTTGGCCACACTTCATGCATGTTAAATGAATGCTAATGGAAGAAGTTCATACACAATGCATGCTCTGGTGCAAAATAGCATACTAAAACGCATGGTTTTCCATATGTTCTCATCGAAGGCAAAAATGAACATCATTGACATAAATGTAATTTCAAAAGGAGTTTAGCCATTGGCCTCATGTCATATACAAAAAATGAGAATCAAAAAGTGTGCTTAGGCACACATTACATGCTCTAAATCTACAACTACTAAAGGATGACAAATGTTGAATCTTCAGAGCGTGATTCGTTACGCGCTATATAACATCACATGTCGAATCTTTAGTGTGCGATTCGTTACACGCTATGGCAATATAATCTAATATTGAAATCACAAATTCATGAATCCATTACAAGTCAAAAATCATACTTTAAACATACAACCATTGTCAAATACATGATCAAATCATTAATGCAATAGAAACGAAAATTTATCAAATAACCAAATTAATTTCCCTAAGCTTCATACCTCAACAAAATAGTCCCTAATTAAAACATGTTATACAACATATCATGATATCTACATATATTCACTAAAATCTCAAGTAGGACAATGGTACAACAAGGTAGAATTTAATTATATCATGATAATTAAACTTCTAAATTTCAAGCAACTTCAAATGGTCCTAATTTAATACATACTAGTACACATGTCCTAGTCCTCATGATTATCAAGTTAAAAGCTTAACTAGGCCTAGGGAACCATTAAATAGATTTTAATTAATCATTTAAGTTAAAATCTCTAGATTTTCATACTTGTCTAAATGCTCTCAAATTAAAGTATGTTAACAAACATGCTTAGACTTAATTTAAAAGCATACAAGTTCATTTCATGCAAGGTACAGCCATGGAAATTTATCTTTCACAAAAGAAAAATATTAAATAAAAAGCTCAACTCTTATTCAAAAAATCTCTATTTAATATATGCTAACAAACATATTAAAGCTTAATTTATCATCATGCCACAATTTAAATCTAGGCTATACGCATCCTTGAAATTTAAATCTTACACAAAGAAATAAATAATACTAACTTTCTAGATTTGATACAAGGCATACATATGAGTTTTATAATCATGGAAAACACTCAATACAACACACAAACAATCCTAAAACATTCCCTACCTCCATTTGAGATGAAATCTCAAATCCCCACCAAAATAAATCGGCTTCGAATCCGACGAAACCCCTAGGTTTTATCGGGGACAACATCACGAACATGAATCCCAAGGAAGCCCCATCAAAAACACAACTTGACTTCAAACCCAAACTCAAGAAATGGCCAAAATAAGATTCCAATCGGTTAGAATCGAAGGCCTCGCCGAGGGGAACAATAAACACAAAGGCATCACCACTTTTTAATGAAGGGAAGAAGTCCAAAAGAGGAGAGAGAAAATGGCAGCCATGGATGGAGCTTAGACCGGCCATGAGAGAGGAGAGAGAGAAAAATTTGATTTTTCTTTCTAAGGCCCCCTAATTATAGAAAATCTCAAAAAGTGCTCCGAACGGGCACCGCCGGGTCCGGAAAAGTGAAATTTGAGCAAACGCACTCAAACGGCAAAACTCTATGACTGAAAAAGATTCAAAATGAGAAAATATGAACAACGGAAGAAACAGCGTCAAAAACTGAGTCCCGAGCAGAGAGTTATGCCCCAAACAAGTTTGGTACAAACTGGGGCCAGAAACCCTAAAACTGGAAAACATTGACCAGGAGGAAAATCTAAGAGTCCACGACTCGACGAAATGTGAAAATGAATCCTGTACGAGGATCCAGGCTCAAAACAAGGCATTGAGCAATAACTTTCATTAATTACACAATGGCCCCTCCAAAAAGTGAAAACTGCGAAACTGGCCCAGAATGAAAATATCTTCTAAAAGATATTTTCTTAGATACCCCTGAAATAAAATATCTTCAAAAGATATTTACAAAAAACACCCCAAAAAAGGGAAATGTTTCCGAAGAACTTTACACTTATGCCCCTTTGGGCACCGGGAGCAACCAGAGTACTTTCTTGCGAAAGTAAAGATACGTATTTCGAGGAAACCACTCAAGATGAAGACACGTGAAGTCAAAAACTAACTCTGAGCATAAAAAGTGAAGTTTTGCCAAACAAGCGACAAACAGGGAAAAGACAGAATAGGGAAAAAGACGAAACAAGGAAAAGGACGAAAGACACATAGTGTCCGAAAAGTGAAAATGCAAAATTGACTCGGTCCTTAAAGGAAGTTGTCAATCCACGAAAAATAGTCTCGGAAACCATTTTCGAGCACTCGAGATGGCACTAAGTGACAAGAAACCAAACTCAGAAGGGAAAAGACAACGGAAAAAATTTATCCGAAAAATCCGGGTCATTACAACCTTCCCACCTTAAAGGGATTTCGTCCCCGAAATCAAGAACAGAAAAAAGAGAACGGAACAAGATCAAAGCAAGATCAAACTAAAGAACACACCATAAGGTGCTAAAGGACAAGTTCAAAAGCCTGAAGATCATCCGAAGGAACGCAAAACCCAAGAACTGAGTGACACTTCCTAAACGAATTGGCATATTAACTCAACGTCAATTACCGAGAGAATCCCAAGATAACTACAAGTCAAATCAAGATAGATGGCTAAGAATGACATGGCAGTATGAACAATGGCCAGAACTCGCCTACACTTACTCGTCAGTAAGGTAGTATGACAGTATAAGGCACTAGTTCACAATATGCCACAGAAAGAAACTTTTTGATACAAATGACATCAATATCGGAATGATTATTACCAAAAGCACTATGGAAACCAGGCATCCGCGAGAGTTGGGGTAGCTAATCCCAAAACTCTAACAACAATGTCAGTGGCACCGTTACGCTTAAGGCCTTAAATCCCTAACGCTAGAGTACTAACGAACCCCACATCTGAAAATGCAACAACAACAACACTAGTCCCAAATCCACAGCCTGACAAGTCTGTGCCCTCAAGCCAATGAATTAGACCTGCAAAATCGAAAACCTAAACACAGATCTGAAGTAGACCTACCGTAAGGCTACATACAGAAGACAAAACGCTGGATCAAAATCCCTATAATGGACAACTAAAATCCTCAAAACACAAGTCTATAACGTGGCTCACTCATCTCTATCCTAACAACCACGGTCACAAAACCCCAACATAAGTGCAGGAAAGATGAAGCAGTATTAAAATAAATACTCACATAGTGCATGTTCGCAAAAATTAAATGATATAAATCAAATAATATCTTAGTACTAAGCATAGTACACACAAGGTAAATGAAACATGCCACCTATCACATAGGGGTTAAACAAACGATGACATGCCATACACCACTAATGGCACTAGCATGTTAAATGGATACAGTATATGAAAACGTATCATATACACCTTCACACAAACTACCCCATAGCCACATATCCTAAACATGTTTCTAATGCATGCCCGAAAACAATGGGGCTCATAAACATGTAGAAATGGTCACACAAATGTCAAGTTCTTAAAATCAAAAGAAATGAATGGAATGCCTCTCAAAAGACAACCTCTCAGAAAACATAACACAAAACCTGGATGAGTCCAATCTCTCACTACCAGGAAAGGAACCATCCCCCAAACGACCACTAAAGTCCTCGAGACATAGGGTCAGCAAGTCTTTCCCAAGACCAGCTCATACCCCGATGGAATCCCAACACCACACGAAACAAGACAACATCGAAACGGATAGCCCCAATACTAACCGTTACGAGATAATCAACAAGAAAACCCCCGACCCAAGATGCCAATGAGTCTGATAGGAACTCTACAGGATTCTACCAGAACCCTAACACAATGCCCCAAGTCTCCAAAGACAAGGGAGAGTAATTAATTGCACCAACACAATTAATAACACAAAGCCGCTCACATCCCAACTGTAGCTCGTAAGAGCTAACCAAGGCAACACAAGAAGGATTCTAGGTTAACGCACCTATCCAAATCCTGAAACCATCGCCCTAAGGAGGCAAGACACAAGAACCTCACCTTGAGGCTCACAAGAAACTTCCCAACTCCTAAAGGAAAGATTCGAGTCAATCCTGACTCATCATCCCATGATGCTAGAAACAAAGACCTCAATGACATCACGATGTCAAGACCACTACAAGTCCTAAGGGATGACACCGACACCTCCAACACCACCGTGACTACGTCATAAAAAGACAAAAGAAAATGAGATGAAATGGTGCCTCCATGGCTTACGTCTCATCTCGCTAAAAAGGAGGCTACAACACCTTGCTCATCCGAGCCCTAACGAGAAGACTCTCCGTGAGTCAAGACTGTGACGCTATATGCGTGAAAAAGAAACGAGATCAATAATAACACGAGTTATTATGATCGAATGCAACTTGCTCAATGAATGCATCAAATAATTACCATGTCAATGTATGCAACATACAGTCATGCATAAGCAGATAAGCATTTACAACATGCTAAATAGATAATGAAAACTTTTAGATACTTAAACACATAAGCACGTATCAAATGATGATGCTTTTAAACACATAAGCATATAAGTGCAAAAAACATGTCATCACACCGAGCATGTTATCAAATGGAATGTAAACATGTTATTAAAAAGCATGTGTGTGACGACCCAAGTTTTTCAACCCGGTCATCAGTGATGAACCGAAAGATGACCCGATAACGGATCCAAAATGAGGAAGCAAAACATAAAACAACGGTCTCTAGAGATACAACATGGCTCTAAGACACCATTATGACCCTCAACGAGGTCACGGAACCCAAAGGAATCAAATGGGGAAGCAACGTTTCAAAAACGAACAAGATTGAACCTAGGGGCAAAATTGTCATTTCCAGCCTAAAAGTGGGTCCCACCGAGCACACCATTAGAAAGACAACAAAAAATCAATGAACTTAGACTCAAAAATCGCTTGATTCGGAGTCCGGATGAAGAAGATATGGCTTACGGAAGAAGAAGGGGCAAAACGGTCAAAAAGTGCAAACCCTAAATCATCTACCCGGTTAGGAGACCTTCCTAACCGGTTAGGAAGCCAAAAATCTCGCGAAAAACACTGCCCATACACATGTAACCGGTTACAAAACCCTTTGTAACCGTTTACATGTGAAGGAGGCAGAATGGGCAGCCTAAAAACTCGGCAACAGGGGTTTTTCCGGGAAAAATGGAAATTTGAGAGCCAAGATGACATTTTCTGGAAAAACTCATAGAAGAAGCCCTCCTCAAAATCGAGTTTTTTACATGACTATTGAGGAAAATCGAAAAATACGCAATGTGAAATGCCCAAAATGCCCTCCCAAGAAAACTGGTCTAGAGGGTCCAAAAAGCTGCTAAATTTAAAAACTGAGAGCTGAACTTCGGATGCGATTTCCGATGCCAAGATTGCATTTTTTGGAAAAACACAAAAAAGAAACCCCCCCTAAAACCATATTTTCTAATCAACCATGTGAAGAACGGAATTTATTTCCCAATGGACATTCCCAAAATACCCTTAGGTCAGAATATGCAACAAAAGTGAAAAATGAGTCCGTAGGAGGCTCATTTCACCAAAGAAGAATCCTTGCCCAGAAACAACCATGCACGCAAACGTAACATACCTAGTAAGACATTCTACAATGGTCCATGGCCCAAAAATATGGCCGATACAAAATATGACCCCCCCAATGGCCAAAATGCCAAAAACAAAGTTTGAAATGAAAACTTGGAATTTAAAATCATGAGATGGTTTCAAAATGCCGTTTGGCCTTTGGCCACACTTCATACATGGTGAATGAATGCTAATGGAAGAATCAAATGGAATTCCCACACCCAATGCAAACATGGTGAAGCAAAAACTCAATATTTTTCAATATATTCATAATATTCCATGAAGTCAAAAATTACAAAGGATACAAATTACATGTCATTGGCCTCCGGCCTCATCTCATACATGTCAAATACATTGTAAAGAGTGTACTCATGTACACATTACATATAAAGAATCAACTGTACACATGTTGACATATAAGACTATAATTGGCATTCCAAGCCAACCTTCACAAAAATGGAAGTCTCTAAGTCCATAAACCATCTAAGCATAATGAAGACCTCAACTTTGATTTTTGTACCTGAAATATGCCCCAGTATCATAGGGGTGAGTAACATAAAGCTACTCGTAGGAAATGAGCATGCATCGACCTACGTTTTACAAGTTTGCATGATTTAATCATTGTGGTTCATTCCACATAACGTCTATGTCAAAGGTGAGACTCAAGGAGCATCCTAGCTACCTAAGATCATTTCTAGCATCAATCTCCTCATTCATGCAATTTTAGCAACATTGGTTCATGCTTACACAAAACAAGAACATAGGAGCATGCTTACACAAGCAACAACATATAGATTCTCAAGGTTATCAACTTGAAGTCTAAAATGCAACATCAACTAAATATAACAATTTAGCATAATTAGAATATCTAATACCACACATCAAGACATAGATTCTCTAAGTTGTCAACTAGAAATCTAAAAGTGTGAAATCAACTAAATATATCAATTTAGTATGGATGTACTTAACAACATCAAAATCGCCAATAGCCAAAACCACAAGTTAACAAGGTAAACATGATTGTCAACTTAGAATTGAATGCGAAAACAACTAGTGGGAGACTTGGACATCACAGCTCGGATTTCTACCGAGACAAGGAAAATTTGGAGCTACTAACCCCCAGGCAGCCTACTCAGCGCGCGAACTTTATAGGGCTAATTTGGAGCTACTAACCCCCAGGCAGCCTACTCAACGCGCGAACTTTTGACTTAGAGGATCCCTACTGACAAACCATCACACGGATGCAAAAACAACCACCAAAAGAACTCCAAAATCCCCACATACCGAATCAAGGTACTGAACAAGGACAACGTGGCTGTACGAATAGCGACTAGAACCCACCTATGACGAACTCAAATGTGTGGTAGCAATGACAGTACCTAGCGCCTACCCATTCTTACTCATCAGTAAGGTAGCATCTACGGCAATTAGCACTTGCCCATAACACAAAACTTTGTACGGTAGCATGACAGTATAAAGCACTAGTTCATAACCTACCCCCCACTAGGTCTACCCATGAAACCTCTCGATATAAATGACATCAATGTCATAAATCATCATTACCAAAAGTAATCCGATAACCCGGCACTCCGTAAGAGTTGAGACATGGTCCAAAGATGTCGACATCCCGGCCATTCTCAAAATCCTGACGACAATGCTACGGGTACCTTCTAGCTTAAGGTCTCAATCCTTAATGCAACAAAGCCAACAACTCCAACATCTCAAAATACCCCTACTAACAACATCAATCAAGAATCCAAAGCCTGAAAAGCAGATCAAAGCTTCCAAAAATCAAAACGAACCTCACCACAAGATATATCATCGAAAGTCCTACACATCTCCTTGAAACATATTAACTACAAGACTACACCGAAACCAAACATCGGATCCACATCCCTATCATGGATAACTAAATTCTCAAAATATAAGTCCACTAAATGGCACACATATCAAAATCTCGACAATTAAAATCACCAAATGAGTCCTTCAAAACTGTACTTGGCAACACTAAGTTAAATCAAAATTTCTCAATTCCCATCGATCCATAAACAACCACTGGAATTATGATTCCTCAAAACAATACCTAGTCATAACTAGGACGAGAAAACTCCACAAACCAGCCATATCCAACAACGATCCTCCAAAACTCTTCCCAAGAGTCAACCATATCAAGGTCTCCAAACTGAAACAAGTCTTCAAAAGACATCCCTAAATGGCATCAAGCTCACACAATGAATCAAACAAATCCTCAATCAAATGGACACAAGTCCTCGGAAAATGATCTCACACGAATCTACTCACTTTGAGCACCACAACTCGTCAACAACCACGGCAAGCCAAGGGAGACACGAAGGAAAGGAAACCATCAGTCCTAAGAAGGACAACACTACAACTCTGTCTCTGCAAGGAAAGACAACAAGGTCAAAGACTTCACCCCCTACATGGAAGTAAGTCGACCAAAATCCATCAAATCCTCACCAATGACTCAAGACAACAATGGTGATCCTCACGGACCAACCCTAAAATCGTGCACAAGGCGACGAAGAGAAGAGACTCACTCCCTGTGATGTACCTACGTGAACCAAGGAAAAGAGGAGTAACCCTATTCTCTCACAAGTGTCAACACGACAAACGTGAAGAGGGAACAGAAAGGGAAAACTAAACATGGAAGTCGTGCACAAAACAAGAAAATGCAACCACCAAGAAAGTAAATCTACTCATATAGATAAAATCAAGGGTACATGCAACACGTCTCCACATAAGCACAAAATCATGTCACTAAAGTACAATAACAACATAGCATCTCTAAGCATATAAAGAAGGCATGCTAATTCCACACAACAAGAAAGCAAATGTGGACACGTCTCCACCTACTCATGCATCACAGTATCATAAATCATACTACTAACATGGTAGTAAATGAAATTGCAGAAGATAAAAATAATGCAACAATGAACCCTATGAACATTGTGTCCTAAAGTGTCTAGGTAAAAAGAAAGACCAATCCTAACCATAAACTGACTCTAAAAACCAACGCGACAATAACTTGTCTTAAAACAAATGTGAGCCCTTACCACAATGGTAAGACTCTAACAATCCCTCTCTGAATCTAAAGGTAACACTACAAATGACACTAACAGTGCAATACTCACTCTACCCAAATCACTAATCAATCGACTTGATCCCAAGAGCGTCATCACGCAAGAGAACTCCAGGAAAATGGCAACTATAGCCATAGCATCAACAACCAAATCAATCACTACGACTGATCCCCAAAACAACTATCATCATCATCGATCAAAAGGACAACGCCTACCAAAACAAAACCAACATTGATTCCATCCGAATTGCACTTGTAGCTAGCCAGTACGGTAGCATGACAGTGCCATGCACCCGCCCACAAACATACCCGCCCACGAAAATTGTAATCCTAGAGGAATCATCCCGAACAACTAATGATTCTAAGGGATCCATAACCCCAACATGGCCCAAAACCAACAAATCCAACACTACGGCAACGCCAAATGACTCAACTCACAAGAGTCAAAACAAAAAGTGTCTCTCCACCTACCTCAAAACCAAAGCTAGGTCGACAACAACCTATACTACCATAAAACCATGGTGACAATCACAAACAACCTCAAGGAAGAGTGCCTAAACAAAACCAAACACACCAACCATTGCACTAAGTGAAAACTCACCAAACGACTCAACCTCAACTCAAACATCCAACGACTAATCCCAAGTCCTGCCAACTATACAAAATAATCATGCATATACAAATCAAATCTAGCATACATCATATGTCATGCTCTTTACATAGAATTTAAATCATGCTAAACAAACGGCATACCACATGTAGCACATAAGCACATAAACATGTTATCAGACCAAAACATGTTATCATGAAGCATATAAATACATAGAGCATGGCAACATAAGCATGATATGTACCTAAAACCCGTCGTCCTAAGGTTTTTGAACCTAAGAGCTCTGATGCCACTTGTCGTGACTAGATTTTTCCAACCCGATATGTCAACGATGACCCGAATGTTGACCCAGTAACTGTGACAGCCCAAGTTTTTTAACCCGATGTGTTTGTGATGAATCGAAAGTTGATCTGATAACGGATCCAAATTGCGGAAGCAAAACCAAAAACAAGGTATATAGGGATATCAATCATCCCTAAGACACCCAAATGACTTTCTATGAAGTCATGAAGCTCAAGGAAATAACTGGAAGAAAAAACTAACACGAAAAGGGTCAAATTGTAATGACCCGGATTTTTCGGATAAATTTTTTCCGTTGTCTTTTCCCTTCTGAGTTTGGTTTCTTGTCGCTTAGTGTCATCTCGAGTGCTTGAAAATGGTTTTCGAGACTCTTTTCTGTGGATTGACAACTTCCTCTGAGGACCGAGTCAATTCTGTATTTTCACTTTTCAGACACTATGTACCTTTCGTCCTTTTCCTTGTTTCGTCTTTTTCCCTATTCTGTCTTTTCCCCGTTTGTCGCTTGTTTAGCAAAACTTCACTTTTCATGCTCGGAGTTAGTTTTTGACTTCACGTGTCTTCATCTTGAGTGGTTTCCTCAAAATACGTATCTTTACTTTCGCAAGAAAGTACTATGGTTAATCCCGGTGCCCATAGGGGCATAAGTGCAAAGTTCTTTGGAAACATTTCCCTTTCTTGGGGTGTTTTTCATAAATATCTTTTGAAGATATTTTATTTCAGGGGTATCTAAGAAAATATCTTTTGGAAGATATTTTCATTCTAGGCCAGTTTCGCAGTTTTCACTTTTTGGAGGGGCCACTGTGCAATTAATGAAAGTTATTGCTCAATGCCTTGTTTTGAGCCTAGATCCTCGTACGGGATTCATTTTCACATTTTGTCGAGTCGTGGACTCTTAGATTTTCCTCCTGGTCGATGTTTTCCAGTTTCAGGGTTTTTGGCCCCGGTTTGTGCCAAACTTGTTTAGGGCATAACTCTCTGCTCGGGACTCAGTTTTTGATTCCGTTTCTTTCGTTGTTCATATTTTCCAATTTTGAATCTTTTTCATTCATAGAGTTTTGCCGTTTGAGCGCGTCTGATCAAATTTCACTTTTTCGGACCCGGCAAGGCCCGTTCGGGGCACTTTTTGAGATTTTCTATAAATAGGGGGCCTTAGAAAGAAAAATCAGATTTTTCTCTCTCTCTCTCTCCAATGGCCGGTCCAAGCTCCATCCATGGCTGCCATCTTCTCTCTCCTCTTTTGGACTTCTTCCCTTTATTAAAAAGTGGTGATGCCTTTGTGTTTATTGTTCCCCTCGGCGAGGCCTTCGATTCCAACCGATTGGAATCTTGTTTTGGCCATTTCTTGAGTTCGGGTTTGAAGTCAAGTTGTGTTTTTGATGGGGCTTCCTTGGGATTCATGTTCGTGATGTTGTCCCCGACAAAACCTAGGAGTTTCGTCGGATTCAGAGCCGATTTATTTTGGTGGGGATTTGAGATTTCATCTCAAATGGAGGTAGGAAATGTTTTAGGATTGTTTGTGTGTTGTATTGAGTGTTTTCCATGATTATACAACTCATATGTATGCCTTGTATCAAATCTAGAAAGTTAGTATTATTTATTTCTTTGTGTAAGATTTAAATTTCAAGGATGTGTATAGCCTAGATTTGAATTGTGGCATGATGATCAATTAAGCTTTAATAGTTTGTTAACATATATTAAATAGGGATTATTTGAATAAGAGTTGAGCTTTTTATTTAATATTTTTCTTTTGTGAAAGATAAATTTCCATGGCCGTACCTTGCATGAAATGAACTTGTAGTATGCTTTTAAATTAAGTCTAAGCATGTTTGTTAACATACTTTAATTTGAGAGCATTTGGACAAGTATGAAAATCTAGAGATTTTAACTTAAATGATTAATTAAAATCTATTTAATGGTTCCCTAGGCCTAGTTAAGCTTTTAACTTGATAATCATGAAGACTAGGACTTGTGTACTAGTATGTATTAAATTGGGACCATTTGAAGTTGCTTGAAATTTAGAAGTTTAATTATCATGATATAATTAAATTCTACCTTGTTGTACCATTGTCCTACTTGAGATTTTAGTGAATATATGTGGATACCATGATATGTTGAATAACATGTTTTAATTAGGGACCATTTGGTTGAGGTATGAAGCTTAGGGAAATTAATTTGGTTATTTGATAAATTTTCGTTTCTATTGCATTAATGATTTGATCATGTATTTGACAATGGTTGTATATTTAAAACATGATTTTTGACTTGTAATGGATTCATGAATTTTTTATTTCAATATTAGATTATATTGCCATAGCGTGTAACGAATCTCACACTGAAGATTCGACATGTGATGTTATATAGCGCGTAACGAATCGCGCTCTGAAGATTCGACATTTGTCATCCTATAGTAGTTGTGGATTTAGAGCATGTAACGTGTGCCTAAGCACACTTTTTGATTCTCATTTTTTGTATTTGACATGAGGCCAATGGCCAAACTGCTTTTGAAATTACATTTATGTCAAGGATGTTCATTTTTGTCTTCGATGAGAACATATGGAAAACCATGCTTTTTAGTATGCTATTTTGCACCGGAGCATGCATTGTGTATGAACTTCTTCCATTAGCATTCATTTAACATGCATGAAGTATGGCCAAGGGCCAAACGGCATTTCGAAACCATTTCATGATTTTAGGTTTCAAGTTTTCATTCCAAACTTCATTTTTGGTATTTTGGCCGTTGGGGGGGGGCATATTTTGCTTCGGCCATATTTTTGGGCCATGAACCATTGTAGCACATCTTACTAGGTACGTTACATTTGCGTGCATGGTCGTTTCCGGGCAAAGCTTCTTCTTTGGTGAAATGAGCCTCCAACAGACTCATTTTACATTTTTGTTGCATATTCTGACCTAAGGGTATTTTGGGAATTTCCTTTGAGAAATTAATTCCATTCTTCACTTAGTCACTTAGAAAATGTGATTTTAGGGGGGGTTTATTTTTTGTGTTTTTCCAGAAAATGCCATCTTGGCATCGGAAATCGCATCCAAAGTTCAGTTCTCAGTTTTTAAATTTAGCAGCTTTTTGGACCCTCTGGACCAGTTTTCATGGAGGGGCAGTTTAGGCATATCACATTACGTATTTTTTGATTTTGCTCACTTGTCACGTAAAAAACTCGATTTTGAGGGGGGTTTCTTCTTTGAGTTTTTCCAGAAAATGTTATTTAGGTCCTCAAATTTCCTTTTTTTCCGGAAAAACCCCTACTGCCAGAATTTCTTGCTGCCCATTCTGCCTCCTTCACATGTAAACGGTTACGAGAAGTTTGGTAACCGGTTACATGTGCTTGGGCAGTGTTTTGGTCGAATTTTTTTTGTCTCCTAACCGGCTAGGAAGGCTTGGTAACCGGTTAGATGATCTAGGGTTTGCACTTTTTGACCGTTTTGTCCCTTCTTCTTCCGTAAGCCATATCTTCTTCATTCGGACTCCGAATCAAGTGATTCTTGAGTCTAAATTCATTAATTTTTTGTTGTCTTTCCAATGGTCTACTCGGTGGCACCCACTTTTAAGCTTGAAATGATGATTTTGCCCCTAGGTTCAATCTTGTTCGTTTTTAAAATGTTACTTCCCCATTTAATTCCTTTGGGTTCCGTGACCTCGTTGAGGGTCATAATGGTGTCTTAGAGCCATTATGTATCTTTAGAGACCGTTATTTTGTCTTTTTCTTCCACATTTTGGATCCATTATCGGGTCATCTTTCGGTTCATCACTGACGCACCGGGTTGAAAAAACTTGGGCCGTCACAAGTGGTATCAGAGCGTCCAAGTTCAAATACCTTGGATGACGGGTTTTGGGTGCATATCATGTTTTGTTGATGTACTTTGATATGTTCACATTGTAATGACCCAGATTTTTTAGATAAATTTTTTCCGTTGTCTTTTCCCTTCTAAGTTTGGTTTCTTGTCGATTAGTGTCATCTCAAGTGCTCTGGAATGATTTCTAAGACTCTTTTCTTTGGATTGACAACTTCCTTTGAGGACCGAGTCATTTCCACATTTTTTCGTTTTTCGACACTATTCACTTTTCGTCCTTTTTCCTATTCTGTCTTTTTCCCTATTTCGTATTTTCCTCGTTTGGCACTTTGTTGTAACCACACTTCTTGTGTTCGGAGTTGGTTTCTGACTTCACGTATCTTCATTCCCAATGATTTCTATGAGATACGTATCTTTACTTTCGTGAGAAAGTACTCTGGTTGCTCCCGGTGCGTATAGGGGCATAAGTGTAAAGTTCTTTGGAAACTTTTTCTTTTCTTGGGGTGTTTTTCATAAATATCTTTTGAAGATATTTTATTTCAGGGGTATCTAAGAAAATATCTTTTGGAAGATATTTTCATTCTGGGGCAGTTTCGCAGTTTTCACTTTCTTGTGGGGCCGTTGTGCAATTAATGAAAGTTATTGATTAATGCCTTGTTTTGGTGGTTGTCTTTCGTTCCCTCATTTGACCTTGGATTCTGTGTGTGAGCTCAGACTTGTTGTGTGGCTGTATGGTCACTTTTCTTTTAAGAGGTTGTCCTATCGTGAGCACGTGGGTGCGATTGACATTGGTTTATACGTTGTCCTTCAGTTTTGGGAGTGCTTTTTGTAGCATGTTGTGAGGGATACTCGGAGAAGTACTCTATAGTTATCCTGGTTTCGCCTTTTGTTTTGTTGGTTCAGGATTTCGGGGATAAAATCCCTTTAAGGTGGGAAGGTTGTAATGACCTGGTCATTTCCTTTCCTTTCCTTTCTCTCAGATTTTCACGGATATTTTTTTTCCGTTGATCTTTTCCTATATGAGTTTAGTTTCTCATCACTTAATGTTATCTTGAATGCCCGGGGATGGTATTCGAGACTCTTTTCTTTGGATTGACAACTTCCTTTGAGGAACGAGTCATTTCCAGATTTTCACTTTTTAGACACTATTCACTTTTCGTCCTTTTCCCTATTTTGTCTTTTCCCTGTTTGTCACTTTGTTGGCATAACCGCACTTCTTGTGTTCAGAGTTGGTTTTTGACTTCACGTATCTCTATTCTAAGTGGTTTCCACGAAATACGTGTCTTTACTTTTGCAGAAAAGTACTCTGGTTGCTCCCGGTGTCCATAGGGGCATGGATGCACAGTTCTTCAGAAACATTTCCTTTTCTTGGGGTGTTTTTCATAAATATCTTTTGAAGATATTTTATTTCAGGGGTTTTTAAGGAAATATTTTTGAAAGATATTTTCATTCTGGGCCAGTTGTGCAGTTTTCACTTTTTGGAAGGGCTATTGTGCAATTAATGAAGTTATTACTAAATGCCCTGTTTTGAGCCTGGATCCTCATACGGGTTCATTTTCACTTTCCATCGAGTCGTGTACTCTTAGAATGTCCTTCTGGTGGTTTTTTCTCCCGTTTCAGGGTTTCTGGCCCTAGTTGCCATCAAACTTGTTTGGGGCATATCTCTCTGATTGGAACTCAGTTTTCGACGCTGTTTCTTCTGTTGTTCATCTTTTCCCATTTTGGTTCTTTTTTGTTCATAGAGTTTTTCCATTTGAGCGCGTCTGCTCAAATTCCACTTTTCCGTACCCGACAAGGCCTGTTCGGGACACTTTTAGGGTTTTTCTGTAAATAAGAGGTCTTAAGATGAAAAATCAGATTTTTTTCTCTCTCTCCTCTCTCTTGGCCGGCAGCCATGGTAGCCAAGGGGCTACCACCCTTCTTCTTCATTTTCCGGCCACTTCCCTTTAGTAAAAAGGTGTAGTGCCTTAGCGTTTTATGTTCGCCTTGTCGTGCTCTACCTTTCCCCCTTATTAGAATCCGTTTTTGGCCATTTCTTGAGTTCGGGTTTGAAGTCGAGTTGTGATTTTGATGGGGATTCCTTGGGGGTTATGTTCATCGTGTTGTCCTTGACAAAACCTAGAAGTTTCGTCGGATTTGAGATTTAATCTCAAATGGAGGTAGGGGGTGTTATAATTTCAAATTTTTGTTGTCTTACATGTTTTTGATGCTTATACAACTTGTATGCATACTTTTGTTCATAATCTAAAATTCAATTTAATTATTTTCTATGGTTAAGATTTAATTCTCATGATAATGTATAACTTAGAATTAAATTATTGCATGCTAGAAAATTAGGCTTTGATATGTTTGTTGACATATATTAAATTGGGATTATTTAAATAAGAATTGCACTTTTTATTTAATAATTATCTTTGGTGAAAGTTTAATTCCCATGGACGTACCTTGCATGAAAATAACTTGTGATATGCTTTTAAATTAAGTTTTGTCATGTTCTTTAACATACTTTAATTTAAGAGCATTTGGATGAGTTTGAAAATCTAGAGACTTTAATTAAGATAATTAATTAAAATCTATTTTTATGGTTCCATTGGTCTAATTAGGGTTTTGAATGAATATAAGTAATGATCATGCTATGTCCTTTAGCATATATTAAATTGAGGCCATTTGGAAATGATTTGAAATCTTGAGAATTTAATTTTTTTATTTAATTAAATTCTATCTTGTTGTTGTAACGACCCGGTCATTTGCCTTCCTTTCCTTTTTCCTGAAATTTTACGAATGAATTTTTTTCGTTTAATTTTCTTTTCTGAGCTCTGTTTCGTGTTGGTTAGTGTCATCTCGAGTGTCAGAATTGGTTTCTAAGACTCTTTCATATGAATTGACAACTTCATTTGAGGACCGAGTCATTTTCGCATTTTTTGTTTTTGGACACTATGCGCTATTTCGTCCTTTTCCCTATTCTGTCTTTTCCCCATTTGTCACATTGTTGGCACAACCTCACTTCTCATGCTCGGAGTTGGTTTTTGACTTCACGTGCCTTCATCTTGAGTGGTTTCCTCGAAATACGTATCTTTACTTTTGCAAGAAAGTACTCTGGTTGCTCCCGGTGTCCATAGGGGCATGGATGCAAAGTTCTTTGAAATTATTTTCTTTTCTTGGGGTGTTTTTTGTAAATATCTTTTCAAGATATTTTATTTTAGGGGTTTTTAAGAAAATATTTTTGGAAGATATTTTCATTCTGGGCCATTGTGCAATTAATGAAAATTATTGCAAAATGTCTTGTTTTGAGCCTGGATCCTCGTACGGGATTCATTTTCACATTTCTTCGAGTTGTGTACTCTTGGAATTTCCTCCTGGTCGATGTTTTCCAGTTTCAGGGTTCCTGGCCCCGGTTTTTGCCAAACTTGTTTTGGGCATAACTTTCTGCTCGGGACTAAGTTTTTGACGCCGTTTCTTCTGTTGTTCATATTTTATCATTTTAAATCTTTTTCATTCACAAAGTTTTACCATTTGAGTGCGTCTATTCAAATTTTACTTTTTCGGACCCGGAGGGCCCGTTCGGGGCACTTTTTGAGATTTCTATAAAAGGGGGGTGAGATATTTCATTTTTCATCTTCTCCCCTCTTCATTCACGACTTGGAGCTCCCATGGCAGCCCAAGGGGTACTACCATCTTCTCTCTCCTCTTTTGGTTCACTTTTCCTTGATGGAAAGTCTTCGGCCTTAACGTTTGTTGTTCCCCTCGCCGTGCTCTACCTTTCCCCCTTATTAGAATTCAGTTTTGACCATTTCTTGAGTTTGGTTTTGAGGTCAAGTTATGATTTTGATGGGGCTTTCATGGGGGTTATGTTCACGATGTTGTCCCCGACAAAACCTCCCGGTATCGTCGAATTCGGAGCACTTTTATTTTGGTGGGCCTTTGGGATTTTCATCTAAAATTGAGGTTGGGGATGTTTTAGGTTTAAATTCTTGTTATATAGCGTGCTTGTGATGCTTATACTACTTGTTTGCATGATTAAATATAAAATCTAGAGATTTTATTATTTATTTTTCCTGTACGGGATCTAATTTTCCCGGTTGCTCATGACTTGGTTTAAACATGTAGCATGATTTTATATTGCCCCTTGATATGCTCATTGTCGTGTATTAAAATTGGAACATTTGAATAAGTATTAAAGATTTTATTTAATATTTATCTTAGGTGAAAGATTCATTCACATGGCCTTAACTAGCTTAAAATCAATATGTGTTAGCAGATTAAATTAGGCCTTAGCATGCTCTCCAACATAGTTGAATTTGAAAGTGATTGGAGGTGTTTTGAAAATTAGCAATTATTAATTAATTTGATTAATTAATTTACCCCGAGTGCACTATTCACTCTATTTAAATTCTGACTTGATATTCTTGATTTACATAACATATAGTTTCACATATATTTGATTTAGAATATTCGGTTAGGTTTTGAAACCTTTTATTTAATTAAATTCCATGTTTAAGATTTAATCCTCATGGTGATATACAACTTGGAATTGTATTGTGGTATGCTAGAAAATTAAGTTTTGGTATGGTTGTTCACATGTATTAAATTGGGATTTATTGCATGAGAATTGCAACTTTTGTTTTATATTTAACTTTAGTGAAGGTTTAATTCGTATGGTCGTCAATTGAATGAAATAAACTTGTAATGTGATATTACATTAGTCCTTGGCATGTTTTCCAACATAGGTTAATTTGAGAGCATTTGGTTAAGTTTGAAAATCAAGAGATTTTAATTAAAAGAATTAATTAAAATCTATTTTGTGGTCCCATTAGCTTAGTTAAGGTTTTAACTTGATATTTGTATTGGCCATGACTTGTTTACTAGTATATATTAATTTGGGACTATTAGAAGTTGTTTTAGAACCTTGGTAATTAAATTAGCATGATTTAATTAAAGTTCTACTTTGTTGTTCTAACAACCTAATTGAGTTTTAGAATGGATATAGGTGATGACCATGCCATGTCCTTTAACATGTACTAAATTAAGGTTATTTGGAATTGAATCGGAATCTAGAGAATTTAATTATGTTTACCTATTTAAATTCTATCAATTTGCTCCATGATCTAGTTGTGCTTTAGAAGTGATTTCTATATTCAAATCATGGACTTAGACTTGTTGTATATTCATTTGGTTATGTTTTGAATATTGGATAACATAGTTGCTATGTTTGTATTCATGAGAATATGTTTTTCTTATTGAATATATTGTTGCCTTGTGTAATGATTTGCACACTTCATGTTTAACATCATTCATGCCTAGCGTGTAATGAATCACACACTGAAGATTCGACATTCATCACATCATATTAGTTGTGGACTTAGAGCATGTATTGTATAGGTTTCCAAATTTGGTTGTGCTTAGTAGATAGTTGATTATCTTGCATATTCCTGTTGATATATGCGTTGTTGCACAACTTGTTGATTTTGGAAACTTGGGGATGTCGTTGTTTGGCTATGGCTAGGACGTGGTTCTAGTACGGGGGATAGTCCCTCTATATATAGTCTAGTGCGCACATAGGGAGGTTACCTATGGGCTAGTAACCCTAAAGTAACTATGTAGTCGATCTGATCCGGCGTGATGTCCGAGTATCCACTTTGTTTGATTTCGCATTTCATTTTCAAGTTGATAACTAGATGATGTTGTAACTTGTTGTTTCTTATTTGTCGTTCCATTTTAAGTTACAGGATGTTAACTTTGCAAAATTATGCTTTATGCATTGTATTCGAAGTTCCAATGTTGGTTAAATTGCATCGATATTGAAAATCGTGTTTTAACATTCTAATAAAGCTTAGGATTGATCCTATTGATTCATTTATAACATAGACGTTAGGTGGCATGAACCACTACTGTTATTTTGTGCTTTAGATTCTAAGTTGATGGCTTTGAGAACTTAAACCTTGTTGCATTGTATAACATGCTCTTTTGTTGTTGAATTGCATGGATAATGTGATTCTTGTTAACTTGTATTCAAATATGCTTTTGTCATGTTGTATGGATTACTCTAGACCTAGTTCAATTGTATTGAAAATGCAATTCATGTTAATCTATGCTCAAGCATTCTTCTTGTCGTGTTCTTTGGATTATCCCAACCATGATTCGTTTCATACACGTATGTATATCATGATTCTTGTTGCTTAGACTCTAAGGTAGCTTAAGATGCTCCCCGAGTCTCACTTGGACATAGACGTTAGGTGGCATGAACCCCTTTAACATGTTTCACCTTAAGGTGATAAATTTGTAAAATGCTAGGTTGATGCATGCTCATCTCCTACGAGTAGCTTTATGTTACTCACCCCTACAATACTGGGGCATATTTCTGGTACAAAGACTTGGTTCGTGAAGCCTGGCATTCCTTGGATGTCGTGTAGCTTTCAAGTTTCCATTTCATGCAAATGTTAGCATGAAATGTCATTTTGTAGACTTATATGTCAAAATATGTATATTTGATTTCATGTATGTAATGTGTACATAAGTGCACTCCTTTCAATGTATTTGACATGTATGAGATGAGGCCGGAGGCCAATGACATGTATATTGTATTCTATGCAACTTTTTAACTTCATGAAATGTTATGAAAACCTTGAAAAATCGCAAGTCATTGCTTCACCATGGTTGCATCGGTTGTGGGAATTCCATTTTCATTCTTTCATAGGGTCTTATTAATCTTGTATGAAGTGTGGCCAAGGGCCAAATGGTCATTTGACCCCATTTTGTATTTTTGGATTCCGAGTTTTCATTCTAAGTTCCATTTTTGCCTTTTTGCCCGTTGGCGGGTCGGATTTTGTATCGGTGGTATATTTAAGTTATGGACCATTGTAGCACGTCCAAATAGGTAAGTTACGTTTGCGTGCATGATTGTTTCCGGGCAAAACCTTATCGTTTGTGTTTTGAGCCTCTTGTGAATTCATTTTGCATTTTTTTTGCATATTCTGATCTAGGGGCATTATGGACCTTTCACCTCAGTTTTATTTTCTTCTTTCAACATGGTCGCTTAGAAAACGTGATTTTAGGGGGGGTTTCTTTTTTGTGTTTTTCCAGAAAAGGTCGTCTTGGTACCGGAAATCCCTCGTGAAGTTTCAGCTTCCAGTTTTGATTTAGCAGCTTTATGACCCTCTTGTTCAGTTTTGATCTAGGGGCATTTTCAGGATTTCACAGTGAGTTTTTTTCGGTTCCGTCCACGTAGTCGGGTAGAAAACTCAATTTTAGGGGGGGTTTTTTCTTTGTGTTTTTCCAGAAAAACTCGTCTTGACCTCCGTTTCAAGCCTCAATTCTGGGCAGATAAAAAAAAAATGTAGCAGCAGCCAAGGGCTGCCACCATGCCATGTCTTTGGGCACCGGCATGCACGCTGGTGGGCTCGTGCATGGGCGCCTTGTGCGCCATGGCCCCTCGTCGGGCCGCCGCGACGTCAATTCTCCTTTTGGGCTTTTCTCCTTCGTCCTGACTCCGATTCAAGTGAATTTTTTTTTGAACTTGACTAATTTTTCGCTGTCTTTCCAACGGTGTGCTCGGTTGTACCCGGTTCTTCTTGGATAATTACCAGTTTACCCTTTTTGCCTTAAGTGCTCGTTTTTCTTCGTCATGCCGTTTCTCCTTCGTCCGTACTCCAAATCATGCGATTCTTGAGTCCATCTTGATTAGTTTTTTGTTGTCCTTCCAGCGGTGTGCTCGGTGGCACCCGAATCTACAATTTTCAGAAATGACTATTTTGCCCCTGGGGGCTTATTTGTCATATTTTCGATCTTTTGCTTCCGCGTCAGTTCTTGTTGAGTTCCACGACCTCATGGAAGGTCACTTTGACTTCTTAGAGTCTTGTTTTCTGTTTTCGTTTCCGCATTTGGATCCGTTATTAGATCATCCTTAAGGTTCATCACAGGACATGCTGGCCTAAAAACCAGGGTAGTCGCAGTTGTTCTATGGATCTATTTATGTTTTAGAAGTTGCTTCTATATTCAAATCATGGACTTGGACTTATTGTGTATTCACTTGGTTGTGTTTTAAGCATTGGATAACGTTATTGTTATATTTATATTCATGAGAACAAGTTTTCTTTATGAAATATATTGTTGCCTTGTGTAATGAATTGCACACTTTGTAATTGACATTATATATGCCAATTTAGAATTTAAACTCTAAGGCATGGATTGTGTGGTTTTAACCTACTTGTGCATGGAAGGTGATTTCGTGCATTATATAAATTATGTATAAGTTGTGAACTTGTTTGGTTTATTTTGGAGTCTTAGGACATTGTTGTTACAAGTGACATGGCTAGAGTTTGGCTCTAGTGTGGGAGGTATGACTTCTCCCCAATTGAGATAGTGCGCACTAGGGTGGTCTTCCCAGTGGGTTAATGTTCGGAATAACCATTTTGTTCTTGGTTTAGTCTGAGACGTGATGTCTAAGTCTTCCTCTATTTGATTTCGCATTCAATTCCAAGTTGACAATCATGTTTAATTGTGACTTATGGTTTTGGCTATTGGCGATTTGATGTTGTTAAGTACATCCATACTAAATTATTATATTTAGTTGTTTTCACAGTTTTAGATTTCAAGTTGGTAACTTAGAGAATCTATATATTGATGTGTGGTTTTAGAAATTCTAATTGTACTAAATTGTTATATTTAGTTATTGCATAAAGGATGCTATACTAACGTCTATGCACCTATGATGTGTGGTTTTAGAGACTCAAGGATGTGTTTTATGCTGGAAATAATTTAAGGTAGCTTAGGATGCTCCTTGAGTCTCACCTTTGACATAGACGTTAGATGGCATGACCCTTTTGAACTGTTTCGTGATAGTTTAAAAATCTGTAAGAAATCGAGTTGATGCATGCTTATTCTCTACGAGTAAACTTGGTTACTCACCCCGAAGTTACTTGGGGATTTGTTCAGGTCTAGGGTTCAAGATGAGAGACTTGCACTTGCCTTAGGTGGTTTGGAGATTTGAAGCATTTTTGTATAATGACATGTAAGTGTTTAGCATGTCTTACTTTTGATTATCATATTTTGTATACCAGGGGTGTATGGTGTTTTAGAAGCCAATGTAGCTTCGTTGACATGTAATGATACTAAATTGCTTACTTTCGACATTATAAGTATGTATGTAGTGAGGCCAAGGGCTAATCATGTTTACTTTAGTATTTTTGTTTATTTGATACCAACTTTTGCTACAAAAATGTATTTTTCTAAATTTTGGAGTTCTGGTGTATAAAAATCTTGTAATGGATATGTATGAGGCTCTGAGCTATTGTTTTACATTCAAGTATGCATATAAAGGTTTTTGACATGTCCACACACTCAAATCTCATTGAGAATCAACTTTAAACTTTCATTTTTGAACCAAATCATCTTAGGATTCAAAGCATGGGTTGAACCTTAACACCTTTGACATATAGCAGGCCTTATAGCAGCATTTCGAGGTGTTTCGGTCGACCGATGGCTTTTGGTAATCTCATTGCACAATAAAATGCACATTCTAGTAGCCATTTTCAGCTTTTAGGGCCATTTCGATCGACCGATGGCCTATTTCGGTCGACCGATGGTTCAATTCGGTCTACTGAACCAAACTCACCTTAAAAATCAAGTTTCTAGCAAGTCACTTAGAGTTTTGGTTGACCGAAACTCTATTTTGGTCGACCGAAATAGCTTGTTTGCATGCAACTTCTCTGTTATGTTTCTGCACTGAAGTTCCAACTTCAAACGGTCTTATCTCTTTCATTTCTAATCCAGATGGGGTGATTCTTAAGCCTAATTTCATGGATTCTAAGTCAAATTTCCAATGGTACCAATGCCATTCTCATATTCAAAACTCAATGGGAGTTATTCAAGTTTTAGTGAAGTAGTATTGGGATTTGGTCCGAACCGGGAAAGGGCGTTTTGTGGGATTCTTGTCCAAAGTTCTTAGAACCTCTTAGAATGCTGTGAAATGATTAGTATAGGTTGTGTGGACCTCATTTGACTTGCTTGGAGTCAAATTTCTTTTCTTGATTGTGAATTGACCATTTTGCCCTTTATTGTCGAATTTTGCCCGTTTTAACTCTCATTCGCTCTTTTGTTCTCTTTAAGTTTCGTGACCTCATAGAAGGTCACATTGGTGTCTTAGTGGTGAATTCTATCTCTAGAGACCTTGGTTTATCTTTTGCTTCCACATTTCGGATCCGTTACGGGGTCAACATTCGGGTCATCGCTGACGTATCGGGTTGAAAAACTCGGGTCACGACATACCCCTTCCCTTAGGATTGCGAACAATTGATTCAAGATTCAAATTAAGTGGGACAAGAGTAAGAATTAATGACCTATGACCATACATGCACTATCAAAACAAACAACAAGTCAACAACAAGCATATAACAAACACTTCTCCTCTGCAACAAATTAATTAACAATCCTCCATATACATTGATCCCATACTCCCATGCTTTCAATAATATGTAAGAAAAAATAAATTGGCTCCACACGGGCTCACGATCTATCTAAGAAAATAAACACTTACCTCTATGTGGGCCGACGATTTAATTAGGGAGAGAGTTTAGAAAAGCTCACAAAGGGTCCATAAGCAACTTCAAGTTATTTTTCAATTTTTTCTTTGCCTTGCTTTTGTTTTTTTTGTTTTTTTTGTTTTTTGTTTTTTTTTTTTAGCTTTTTTTGTTTTTGCTTGGCTTGCTTTTTTTTGCTTTAGAATTTCCCTTTACTTCACTTTCTTGGTTCAATGCACCTAGCTAATCAAGAAAAAACACAATAAGTTACCAAAATAAAATAAAAATAAAGACAAGATCAAATGAGTACTAATTCCTAATTGATTTCCAAAATACGACGTTGCCAAAATCTCTGGCAATGGCACAAAAACTTGGTGTGTGTCAAGCACTAGTTACAAAAGAGGTGTATAGTGTGGCTAAGTTTAAATTTATAGATTAACACTACCACTACTAACTATTAATGTAGCTAGAGTGAGTAGGGATCATCCCAAGGGAAAATAGAGTGTATTTTAGCTTGGAAATCAAGTTTGGATTAGTAGGTCGAATGATCAAAAGGTGGTTTGATTGATTAATTAAGCTAAGATTTAATTAAAACAATGCAAGTGAATAACAATCTAGAAATTAGAGAAATATATAGGAAAGAGAGGTCTTGGGGCTTAAAGTTCACCACTAAACTTCACCAATCACTAGCAATTGTAAATTAATGGGAAAATTTAAGTTGTAATTTGTGTGTGCGTGCCACTAATTAAAAACTAAGCATGGATGACAAATAAACATAGATTGTCTAGCCAATTTAGTGAATAGTACAACCTATTAAATAAAACCAGTAACCATTCAATTAAACCACAATTAGTGCACACACAAATATCTAGAGACATGCACTATTTGCAATCAGAAGTATGGAATATCAAACAACAAGAATGGATTGTCCACTTACCTAAAGAATTAAAACAATTATACTTCAACTAAGCTAGAGACACTAAAATTAAACTAATTAAACTAGAGATGTGGCACAATCCATCAAGAAATAAGTATGAACCATCAAATAAACCACAAGAGTGTTCAATTAAGCACCATGTCTTGACCATCACTAGATTAACAACATCAACACACATAGACATGCATCAATTTTATTAAATCTAGAGACAAAAATATGAACATCAATTCTAGCATACATAGACATATGGATAGAACTAAATGATCAATTGAAAGCATTAATCCATACAAATCAAGTAAGAATTACAAGATCTATATTTATTCATGATCAAAACATCTATTACAACTAAAATTCCCAAAAATACACAAAAGTTAGATTTAAGATTCAAGCCTAGGGGCTATCTCTAGCCCCGAGAAAAGGATTTAGCCACTCATTATAGTGGTCATGAAACACTCAAGGGCTAGCTTGGAGGTTGACATCATCATCTTCATCCTTGCTTTCTTCCCAAAACCCTAGTTCTAGAAATAGAAATATTTCTATAATTAGTAATAAATTCTATGATGATATTTTTCAATAATGGTTTAATGAATCAATTACATCCTCCTTTGAGTAGACACCAAGTCATAAAAATAGCCTATGATTGGAGGAAATTCGCAGCTACACAAGTTAGGTAGAAATCGGTGCGCTCAGGAATTAGACAGCTCAATGCCAACAGCATTTTCGATCGATCGAAAATCAATCTAACACTTAGCTTCGATCAATCAAAGTTGACGTGACATTAAAAATATCTTCTGGACCTTATCCACTTCGCTGAGCTGGCACCGCCTCATTTCGATCGATTGTAGACTTCTTTGATTGATCGAGATTCCTTTCGATCGATCGAAGCTCCTCTGGTGCATTTTCATGGCTTCTTTTCAACTTTGCTCCTTAGCTCTAAAATTGAGCTAAATGGATCTTGTTAGCCTGTTTGAACTTTATTGACCTGAAATAGGTAAAAACACAAATAAGTATCTAAGACATGAAAATAAGATAGATGAATGGACTAAAATACCCTAGCTTAGATGCTAAAATGCGTCACATTTGAGCACTTATCAGTGGGTAGTAGTCATAAGGAGGATCATGAAAGTGATTAAGTCCATTGTCAAATGATGATGCTTGAAATGCATAGGACTCAATCTCATAAGGATCAAAATATGGTGGAGGGACATAAGGTGAGGGAATGTAATTACCCCCCAAACTTGGATCAAACAATTCATCCATTCATAATTAAAATCCAAATGCAAGTAAAATTTTGGCCTCCACACGGGCCGATGCTTGGACAAAAATTAAAGTAATGAAATTAGCCTCAACAAGGGCTATCACAAACATACAAAGAAGTGCACAATTAAAATACAAGAGATCTAAGAATTGCTCACAAAGGTCCTTAAGCAACTTCAAATTCCAATGTTAGCTTTAAGCTCCAATGATTGCTTTAAAATCCAATGTTTGCCTTTCTTATAGTCAAGTACCAATTGACAAATAATATCAAGAATGAGAAAAGAATATACAAAAGAAAATAAAATAAAAATAGAAGCAATCAAATGAACACTATTGTCTAGTCTAATTCCAACAAAACCGTTAATCCCCGGCCAAAACTTGACCAGCCCCTTTCTAAGTGTTTAGAAAACTAACTTTTTAATGCGAGAGGTCGCTTTGCAAGGTCAAAATATGAATGTGGTTTCGGAAGCCTTTCTAGTCAAATTTACATTGACAAAAAGCAATACTGCAACTAATGAAGTATAACGAGTAGGGATCGTCCATAGGGATTATATGTGTTGGAATTTAATTTCGACTCTAATGTACCAATTGATTGCAAAGAGAGGGTTGGTTATTTGATTACACTAAGATGCAATTAATTAAAATGTAATTAAAGTAAATTAGTGAGAGATAGGGATTTAAGAGATATGAAGAGAGGTCTTAGGGTGTTAGAATCACCACTAAGCTCATGTAATTAACCACTTGCTTTCCATTAATGGGGAATACATTATTGCAATCTAGATGTGGCCACAAACATAAACACAATTTGCATGTAAAAGTGTGAACTATCTAATGCAAGAGTGAATTGTCTACCTAACCAACAAGTAAACTAACTGTAGAATAACACACCAAGACAAAGGTATAATCCATCAATTAATTAACAAATGTTTCTAATGAGAGCACACATCAATCTAGAGAATCATAGAATTTGCAATAATAAGTGTGGAGTATCAAACCAAGCAAAGATTGTTTACCCACCTACAAGCATGAATTAAATTATAGAACAATCCATCAAGTGTAAGCATAATCCATCAAATTAATTTATAAACCCATTCAATGAAAACCATGCTTGGCCGTCTTAGTGTAGTGATCAATTCCCAAATAATCACACTTAAGATAGCATGTAACTAAAATAGAGAATCACTAGGAAGAATTGAATCAATAATCATAAGGCTAACCACTAATTACAACAATATATATATATATATATATATATATATATATATATATATATATAAATCCCCAAAAATAGAAATACAAGGGTTTAGATTACACAAGACTTAGGGCTCATCCAAGCCCTAAGTGTAGATCTAGCCAATCATGGAGGAGGTGGATGTGGTCATGAAGCCCTCAAGGGAAAGCTCCAAACCTGGTTCCATCTTCTTCTTCCTTTTCTTCTTCTTCTTCTTTGAAGTTCTAGAGATAGAGAGTATGTGGATCTAAAGATGTATTCTTTATATGTGCCTCCACGTCCCTCTTTTCTTCTAACCCTAATCTCTAACTTTCTAGAGAGAGAAACTAATGAAAATATAGAAATTACAATGTAAAAATATAAATCTCTCTACAAAAATGGTTTAATCCCTCTTATATACAAGGCTTTTAGAGCCCAAAAATGTGAGAACTTGGCCCTAGGATCTCCCCTTTCAAGCACAGCCCGAGTTGGTTTGAAATGAGCATTAGATCTACTTTTTTATAACTTCTGTGAGCAGTTTGATCGATCCAACCAACAGTGCGATCGATCAGAGGTATGGTGTGATCGATCAGGGTTCGATCGATCCAACTTGGCAATTTTCAGCATCAGCCTCCTTTTGCTCCAGCTTCTCACCAAGACTTAGTTTGACTCCAAAAAGGCCTTAATGGACCGAAATTAGCCCGTTTGAACCTTATTGACCTAAAAATAGACAAAAACATAAATTAGTCTAAAAAAAAAAAAAAAAAGATAGAATAAGGTCCTAAAACATTCAAGATTAAGGGGCTTTTTAACGCTTATCAATCCACAAACAAGCGGGCAAGTTGAGGTTTTAAATAGGGAAATTAAGCATATTCTAGAAAAAACGGTGAACCCAGACCGGAAAGATTGGTCAAGAAAGCTAAATGACGTTTCGTGGGCTTACCAAATGGCTTACAAGACTCCAATAGGCACGTTTCCTTATACACTTGTTAATGGGAAGCCTTGTCACCTTCCGGTTGAGCTAGAACGTAAGGCTTTATGGGCAATTACAAGGCTCAATCTTTATCTTGATGAGGTCAACTATTTGCTTCAAATGAATGAGTTAGAGGAATTAAGGAATGATGCCTATAACAATGCTAAAATTTACAAGGCAAGGACAAAAGCTTTTCATGATAGCCATATATATATAAATTGTAAGCTTGTTCTTATACCTCTCTTTCATATAGTGTTATGTTGCTTAGAGTGTATGATTCGCTTATCTTTATCCCATTTTGATATTTGATAAGAGTTTAGATAGTGTGGTTATTTCAATTAGGTTTTTGATTCCAAGTTTGGGGAAGACGTCTTTCAAATTGGATCATTCCATTGCCGGGCTTCTTAGGCTTTTGCCACTCTGGTATATTCTTTCCAATTTTTCCATTGTTCTTATTGCACATTAAGGACAATGTGCGATTTAAGTTTAGGGGTAAGATAGCTTTGTTGGATTTTGCTTAAAGTTTTAAGCTTTAATTGCAAAATTGAGATTTAAGATCCATTTTAGCTCTGATTTTGATCTTTTGAGGCGCAAGTTTCATTGAATTGAAAATTTTCATGTCTTGAGAGTCCAATACTCCTTGTATGCCTTTAAATGCCATATAGGAACAAATTTTTTGAAAATTTGTTATCATGCTTGCTTTTGTGGTCCACATCATCTTGTTTGTAAGAATGTTTTGAGATTGATCCTAGAGTACTACATTAGCACATGCGCACACTAGCCTTCAAATTGTGGGGTTTATGCTTAGTTGATCATTGTTTTGGTTAGATCCCATTTGAGCTAGTAGGCTTTGAAAGCTTTCATTCTTGACAAAATGACCTTGCATGCTAAATAACAAACCCTTTTAACTAAGTAACCGGGATTCGTGCCTCATTAACTATTGATTTTAGCGTAAAAAGGCGAAGGACCCAAACAATCAAGCATAAAAAATAAAAAATAAAAAAAAGAGAGAGAAAGGACTCTCACCAAAGGTGAGAGTCGGGAAATGAAAAGTGAGAGTTGTTTTGATTTGTAGCCTAGTTGATTTGAGCTTTTAAGTCCTTAGGGGTGTGATAAGTGCTTAAATGTTGCATATTTCAGCACCTAAGCCAGGGTATTTTAGTCCTTGTATCTTACTTTCATGTTTTAGTTCTAATTTAGGTTTTTGTCAATTTCAAGTTAATAAGGTTCAAAAAGACTAATTTTGGTTCATTAAAGCCTTTTTTTAAGTCAAGCAAAGACAGTCAAAAAAAGTTTAGAAAATGGCAAAAAGAGGCTGCAACCATTGTTCATATAGTGTGCTTATCCTTCAAAAGCGGTCAATTCTACCTTTTTTCGGGCCTTTGATGATGTTCCCAATGATCAAGAAGCAAAACTATTAGCCCAGGGCCAAAATAGAGTTAAACAAGGCTTCAAAGATATTTCTAGCACTGGGGGATCAATCCCCCACTGTTGGCAGAAAGGTGTGAAAAATTACCCTTTGGGGATCGATCCCCCATCCCCTGGTAGCATTGCAGATTTATCTATTTACTTGGCTACGGGATTTTCTTTTTTGGGCTTATTTTGTGAACTATTGGCCTCCAATAGAATTTGTACTTAAGGGAAAGAAGGACCCATTAGTTGGAGAGTTAGTTTTTATTATTTTATTAAGTATTTTTTATTTTTCTGAATCCATATATCACGTTCTCTCTGAAAAACGCGAAAAAGAGAAAAAGCTAGGGTTCTTGAGAAAAAACTGAGGGATGATGAAGTAGATGATGAAACTTGTTGACACCTTGAGTCTATCAACCATAAGTGGCTAATTCTTCAACTTAGGGTTGGATAAACCCTAAGCATGTAACCTAATTTCTCTCTTTTTTTTACTTTTTGGGGATTTAATTATGTTATTGATGCATAGTCTTGAATAATATGATTTAATTCTTTCATTTGATTATCTATGTCAATATCATGTTGTCTTATGTGTGTTTGATTGATGAAGTTCTACACTTGAATTCTTTGTTAATTAAATCTTGTGATAGCTATGTATGGTGTTAATTAGTTGTATTTGTGGTTGAATTTGATAGAAAATACTTCTACTAGATGGATTACACTACACAATTAGGTTAATTTCTTGTTTAATATAGTTAATTTCATGCTTAATTATTTTAATTGCACTTTAATTTCTAGGTAAGTAGGAAATCCATACTTGTGTTTGAGTTCCACGCTTATTGTCACAAATACAATTTCCTCTTGATTAATGTATGCTAAATTGTAACTTAAATTGACGGATCATACTTTGAATTGGTAAATTGCACTACACTTAGTTTAATTGTCATTAAGTAGGTAATTCAAGCTTGAAATTGATGATTCATACTTTTCATTGCAATTGTTAGCCACATTTAGATTACATATTATTATTTCCCCAATTAGTTGAAAGTTAGTGGGTTAGGGAGTGTGCTTAGTGGTGAATCCTGAGCCCTAAGTCTCTTCCCAATCTTTTAAACTGCAATCTTTTATTACAATTATTTAGATTAAAATTAGTTCTAATCACAAAGCAAACCTCTTCTTAGCAATCACATAAGTACTAAAGTAGAATTCAATTCCAGAAACCAACATGTTTTAGATCTCTTGGGACGATCCCTACTCGCTTCATACTCCATAGTATAAGTGTTTAGTGGTTTTATAAATTATAAAATATGATGCTCACTTGACACTATTTCTAAACTCAAAGTGATGTGCATTATTTTGTGCACACGCTCAGTCATATCAGGGTGTCTTCACACCTAATGCCTTAAAGCCGTCCGGTTTGGGAGTCATTGACCTAACACTCATTACATGAATCTTTTAGAGAGCTTAAAAGATCTTTACATTACACCATACTCTTATCTTTGATCCCATTGGAAAAAAAAGAGAGAAAAAGAAGAAGAGAAGAAAGTTAAAAATAATTGAATAAAAGGTTCACTTCTTTATCTTGATGATTGGTACTTGATTTGTGTCCTACTTTGAGGCCGGTTGTGCCCATTTCATTGATTTTGCTAAGATAACAACATATTTGGTGTCGATTAACTCAAAAGGATACTTAGGTTGTTTTGACTTACATGATTTTCTTATTTGATGTGTGGAGGACCATATTTGCATGCTTGATGTTAGAATTTTGGAAATTGCCTAGAAATGGTTAGAAATGGTTGAAAATGGCATACTTGCAGTAGTTTTCTTTCAATACTTGTTTGAAAAGTTTGGTGCCTCTTAAGTGAGAAAGAGCTTAATGTTTGTGGGTATCATTTTTGGAAACCTTCACGGGACTTCACTCATCCTCTAGGGGTAACCTAGAGGTTCAAAAGGCTTGTTGCATATGCTAAATGCAACCATGATCCCTATGAAAATGGTGTTATCCCTTTATTACTTTATAGTTCGTAGTTATATAGTTGTTCCTTTCCTTTTACTTTGTAGTTCACTGCTAAAGGACTAGCAATATCTAAGTTTAGGGGTGTGATAAGTGTTGAAATATGCACATTTCAGCCCTAATCTCGGGTATTTTAGACCTTTAATCTATTTTTACTTTTCCGTTTTAGTCCTAATTTGTGTTTTTGTCAATTTCAGGTCAATAAGGTTCAAACGGGCTAAATTTGGCCCATTAAAGTCCTTTTGGAGTCAAGAAAATGCATTAGAAAAAGTTCAGCAAAAGTTCCCAAAATTGCCAAAAAGGAGCCTATGATTGATTGCAGCTTCATCTCAATCAACTGCAAGTACATGTCAACATATGCAAGGCCACGTCATCATCATGATCGATCGCAGCAGAATTACTATTGTTCGCAATGCTACGTCATCATCACGATCGATCGCAGCGGAATTACTATCGTTCGTAATGCTACGTCATCATCACGATCGATCACAGTAGAATCATGATCGTTCACAGTGCCACGTCAGCGATAAGGTCGAATATGCCATCTAATTCATGATCGTTCGTACTTAAGTTATGATCGTAGCAGAATCACGATCGTTCATAGTACCACGTCAGCGATAAGGTCAAATATGCCAGCCAATTCACGATCGTTCGTACTTAAGTTACGATTGATTGCAACTTTGCTGAGAGGATCTTTTAATGCTCGGTTTTGGTTCGAACTTCACCTACCAAGGGGCTACGAGAATGCATCATTTTTTGGCATATTTCTGACCTATTTTGGGCTCTACGGGTCTTATATAAAAGAGGGATTGGACCAACTTTAAAAGGGTTAGATTGTTTTCCATAGTTATCATTTTTAGAAGTTAGAAATCTCCAGATAGAAATTAGGGTTTTAAAGTGGAGGCAAGAACTCTTTCTAGAAATTAGGGTTTCAAGTAAGAAGACTAAGAAGATGAAGAAGAGGAAGATGAAGCAAGGCCTATGGATGGATCATAAGCACTCCTTGATGACATCTACACCCTCTATAAGTGGCTATTTTCCTTAGGGCTTGGATAAGCCCTAAGCTTGTAATCTAAACTCTTGTCTTTCATCTTTTTAGGGACTTAAATGTTGTAATTTGTGCTATAGTCTTGTGTATATCAAAACTTGGTTGTACCAAGGATTTCTATGGTTAATTCTTCCTTCTGATTTTCTATGTTAGTTGCATGTTGTCTTATGTGTAATTAATTGAAAATCAATCTCTACACTAAATACTTTTTGTAATTGGATTTAGTGATGGCTATGCTTGGTTTTTATTAGATACAATTGTTAATTAATTTGATGGATTATGCTTATGCTTGATGGATTCCACTATACCTTTAGTTTAATTGTAGTTTAATTCTTATTTAATTGTAGTTAGGTAGATAATCCATGCTAGAATTTGATAATCCATGCTTATTATTGCAAATTGTATTATTCTCTATATTGATGTGTGCTTGTAGCCACATTTTAATTACAACATGGGTTTTCCCCAATTAGTTGAAAACAAATTGTTTAGTGAATGAGCTTAATGGTGATTCCTATGCCCTAAGACTCCTCTCGTATCTCTTAAACTATACTCATTTTAGCTTAATTTACATTACATGATTTAAATTGAAGTTTAGGTTAATCACCAAACCAAACCTCTTTTCAATCTCATTTGCACTAAAGTCAAGTTAGATTCTAGCACGTGTTCAATCCCTGAGGACAATCCCTTCTCACTATACTTAATTGTATAAGTGTTAAGTGGCTTTTATAAATTGTAAAAGTTGATGCCCATTTAGGATATTTCTAAATATTCAAAAGTACATTATTTTGTACACACACTAAGGTCGCATCATGAGTGAAAACTCCATGCACCATTCTATATTTTCTCGGTCGGGTCATTTTTCTAATGTGGGGGGGGAAGAAAATTTCAATTCTTTGTCATGTAGATAATTTAATGGAGATTGCCGCCGAGGTTAAGAGTCTTACTCAAAGGTTTGATCAAATCCTTTCGAGTCAAAATTCGGCAAGTCAATCATCCTCTCCTTCTCATCTTTAAAATGAAACATGTATGACTTGCTCAAACTCTCGTCATAGTACTTCCAATTGTCCTCATAGACATTCTTCAGCGAATGAGCCTCAAGATCAAGCCAATACTGCTTTTACTTATCCGTTGAATAATCCCTACTCTAATATATACAATTCTAGATGGAGTGATCATCCAAATTTTTCTTGGAGAAATAAAGGAGCGACTACAAACGCTCCTCATCCTCAAAACTCTCGAGGAAATTATATTCCTTTACATCTCTAAAATTCTCATGCTCAAGCTTATCATCCTCCATCATATCATCATGAAAATGTGAATCACTCTTTTAATCAAAATCATCATCCTCCCATTTAGAGAAGCCATATGAGCCAAGAGCTCCATTTCGTCAAGAGTTGAAAGACTCTTCCCCTTTTGGGATACAAGAAGCAAAAATCCATGATATGATGGAAATTTTTAAACAAGTGAAAATCAACCTTCCTCTTTTTGATGCCATCTGTCAAATTCTATTATATGCCAAGTTCTTAAAAAATTTGTGTACGCAAAAAAGGAAGTCTAAAGGCCAAGCTCCTAAGACGGTGCTTCTCATGGAGCAAGTGAGCTTGATTATTAAGCATAACACCCCCCTAAGTTCAAAGACCCCGACGCTCCAACCATTTCTTATGGTATAGGGAACCATGAGGTTCATGGGGCTCTCTTGGACTTAGGAACTAGAGTTAACCTTACACCTTACTCAATGTATTGTCAATTGGGTTTGGGTGATCTTAAGCCTACATCGGTAGTCGTCCAACTAGCCGATAGATCTACGAAACAACCAAGGGGAATTGTTGAGGACACCTTCATCAAATACGATAAATTCTACTTCCCAATCGATTTTATAGTGCTTGACACCGAATCGGTGCCCAATCCCACCAATAATATCCCAATCATCTTAGGTAGACCATTTCTTGCCACTGTCAATGTTACAATTAATTGTAGGTCGGGCATCATAGATATTTCCTCTGGCAACATTGATAAGCGTCAAATATTTCATATCTAAGCACCCTTAAGTACATAAGTTAAGCCCATTAATTGATCTGTGTATATAGATTAACTACATTTGTATATTTTTGTGTCTTTGCATGTCTTATTGCTAAAAAGGAATAAGAACAAGGTTTTAAGGGTTTTTGAAGCACAAGTCATATCGGGCCTGCATTTCAAGTGGTTTTCAAGGAGAAACGACCTGAATAGGTGATGGATGCAATTAGAGCCAAAGAAAGAATAAGCAGCCAAGGAAGCAATGCCTCGCGTCCGGACGGAAGAATTGGCGTTTGGATGCCACCCTTCAGTACCTCGCGTCCGGACGCCAAACCATTAAGGCGTCACGTCCGGATGCCATCCTTCGCGTTCGGGCGCTAGACCATGGGCCCTTATTTTAATTAAATCCGATTTTGTTCTATCTTGAGTGGAAATTCGAATTTTGAACGTATTGTTTATTTCTGAAACTCATGTGAAGATAAAGGAGGGAAAAGGCTTGTATCAAGGAGTTAGTTTTGGTTTTTGAAAAAAGATTGTGGGGGAGAGGATTTTCTTAGGGTTCTTATGCTAAGCTTTGCAACAATGGTGAGAGGAGAGATTTTCTTCTCTTCTTCAATCCTAGAGGTTGTTGCCATGTCCATGAGAGGCTAAATCCCTTTCTAGGGAGTTAATGTAACCTAGACCAAGTAAACATGTGTCAGATTATATTTCAAATTGGGGATTCTTATTGTATATATTCAGTTTCATAAATTAGAAATGTTTACATTGAATTGATGTAGTTTACATTGTATTGATGTATGTGATTATCATTTGAATATATAATTTTGTTGATTTGTTTATTTTGTCTTAGAAATCACATTGACACAATTATACACTTGATTTCCTATAGTGACAATGGGAAAGAATTTATGGAATGGTTATATTGGGATGTAAATGAGCAATTATATAGGTTATGCTTAAGGAAGATGGACCTTGCTACACTTTTAGATTAATGTAGTTAGGTAGATGGTCCATACCAACTAAAGATAATTTATGATATTTAATTGATTTCATGTGCGGCAACATACCATTGAAGGACCTTCATTGTAACGACCCAGATTTTTCAACCCAGTGTGTCTTGTGATGACCCGAATTGGATCCAAAATACGGAAGATAGAAACAAGACAATGGTCTCCCAAGGCACAACACACCTCTAAGACCCTAAGGTGACCTTCCCTGAGGTCTCGGAACCCAAAGGGATAAGTGCAGAAGCAAGAGAACAGAAAGGTGACAATTAAGCCCAGGGGCAAAATGGTTATTTCACAGAGAAATGGATGCTACAAAGCATACCATTGGAAATACAATAAAAAATTAACAAATTTGGACTCAAGAATCGCATGATTCAGAGTCCGGATGGCAAAGATATCAAGTCCTGAAGTCGAAGGGATGGTAACCCTATCCCGGTTCGAACCAAAAACTAATACTACCTTACTAAAACAAGAATAAATTAATCTAAAATTGGAATCTGAATCTCTAATTGGTACCATTGGAAAGCTTATTTCAACGCGGTCAGTTTAGACTTAAGAATAGACCAATTCCGAGTTAAAACGAGTGAGATATGGCCCGTTGAAGAAGAGTGTCCAATGCAGGAACAGTATCCGCGGGCGCCCGCCCAAAACCCGCGGGCGCCTGCCCAATTGGGCAGAACCATGGGAAATGGTGCGGAGCAGCCCTGTGCATGGTAGGGGCCCGCCCAAGACCTGCGGACGCCAGCCCAAATGGGCAGAAGCAACCCTAGACAGGAGAACAGTGTTTTAGCAGAAATTTGAATTTGCGGCGCAGTTTTCGAGACCAAGGTGACATTTTTCTGAAAAACATGAAGAAGAAACTCCCCTTAAAATCACATTTTGTATGTGACAGAGTCAAGAACAGAATTTATTTTCTAAAGGAAATACCCAAAATGCCCTTAAGCTAGAATTTTCAATAAATAGGTGAGATGAATCCGTAGGAGGCTCGAAACACAAACGATGAGGTTTTGTCTGGCAACAGCCATGCACGCAAATGTAACTTACCTATTTAGATGTGCTACAATGGTCCATGACTTAAAAATATAGCCGATGCAAAATTCGACCCCCCAACGGAAAAAAAAAAGGCAAAAATGGAACTTGGAATGAAAACTCAGAATCCAAAGATACAAAACGGGACCAAATGACCATTTGGCCCTTGGCCACACTTCAAGCATGATTTATGAGACCCTATGAAAGAATGAGAATGGAATTCCCATACCCGATGCAACCATGGTGAAGTAATGACTTGCGATTTTTCAAGATTTTCACAATATTTCATAAAGTTAAAAAGTACATAGAATATTGGCCTCCGGCCTCATCTCATACATATCAATTACATTGAAAGGAGTGTACTTAAGTACACAATACATACATGGAATCAAATATACATATTTTGACATATAAGTCCACAAAATGACATTTCATGCTAACATTTGCATGAAATGGAAACTCGAAAGCTGCACGACATCTAAGGAATGCTAGGCTTCACGAACCAAGTCTTCGTACCTGAAATATGCCCCAGTATCATAGGGGTGAGTAACATAAAGCTACTCGTAGGAGATGAGCATGCATCGACCTAGCATTTTACAAATTTATCACCTTAAGGTGAAACATGTTAAAGGGGTTCATGCCACCTAACGTCTATATCGAAATGAGACTCAGGGAGCATCCTAAGCTACCTTAGAGTGTTTCTAGCATAAATCACATCATCTATGCCATTTAAACAATATGGAAACACGTTATACAAAGCAACAAGATATGGGTTCTTAAAGGTATTAACTTGCAATCTCGAATTCAGAAACAACTAAAGTGATCATATCACCTAACGTCTATGTTCTAAATAAGTCTAAGGAATCATCCTAGGCCATGCTGAACAATCAAAACACAAATTACAACTTCAATGCAGTCTAACCACATAAAAGCATATTATACAAGGTAACAAAATACAATTTCTTAAAACTATTAGCTTGAAATCTAAAGCACGAAAACAACAGAAGTGGGTCTTGCCACCTAACGTCTAAGTTATAAATAGATCAATAGGATCAATCATAAGCTTTGTTAGAACGTCAAAATACTATTTTTCAATATTGATGCAATTTAACCAACATTGGAACTTCCAATACAACGCATAGAGCACAATTTCGCAAAGTTAACATCATGTAACTTAAAATGGAAAGACAAATAAGGAACAACAAGTTACAACATCATCTAGTTATCAACTTGAAAATGAAATGCAAAATCAAATAAAGTAGATACTCGGACATCACGCCGGGTCAGACCGACAACATAGTTACTTTAGGGTTACTAGCCCATGGGTAACCTCCCTATGTGCGCACTAGACTATATAGAGGGATTATCCCCCGTATTAGAACCACGTCCTAGCCATAGTCAAACAACGACATTCCCAAGTTTCCAAAATCAACAAGTTGTGCAACAATGCATATATCAACAGGAATATGCAAGATAATCAACTATCTACTAAGCACAACCAAATTTGGAAACCTATACAATACATGCCCTAAATCCATAACTAATATGATATGATGAATGTCGAATCTTTAGTGTGCGATTCGTTACACGCTATGCATGATAGATGTTAAATACGAAGTGTGCAAATCATTACACAAGGCAACAATATATTCAATAAGAAAAACATATTCTCATGAGTACAAACATAGCAACTATGTTATCCAATGTTCAAAACATAACCAAATGAATATACAACAAGTCTAAGTCCATGATTTGAATATAGAAACCACTTCTAAAACACAACTAGATCATGGAGCAAATTGATAGAATTTAAATAGATAAATACAATTAAATTCTCTAGATTCTGATTTAATTCCAATTAACCTCAATTTAATACATGTTAAAGGACATGGCAAGGTCATCACCTATATCCATTCCAAAACTCAATTAGGTTGTTAGAACAACAAAGTAGAACTTTAATTAAATCATGCTAATTTAAATCCTAAGGTTCTAAAGCAACTTCAGATAGTCCCAAATTAATATATACTAGTAAACCAGTCATGGCCAATACAAATATCAAGTTAAAACCTTAATTAAGCTAATGGGACCATGAAATAGATTTTAATTAATTCTTTTAATTAAAATCTCTAGATTTTCAAACTTAACCAAATGCTCTCAATTTAACATATCTTAGAGAATATGCCAAGGACTAATGTAATATCACATTACAAGTTTATTTCATTAACTTTAAGACCATGTGACTTAACCTTTCACTAAAGTTAAATATAAATTAAAAGTTGCAATTCTCATGCAATTAATTTCAATTTAATATATATGAAGAACTATACCTAAGCTTAATTTTCTAGCATGCCACACTTCAATTCCAAGTTCTATATCACCATGAGGAAGGTTTCAAAACCTAACCGAATATTCCAAATCAATTATATGTGAAGCTATATGGCATGTAAATCAAGGATATCAAGTCGGAATTCAAATAGAGTGAATAGTGCACTCGGGGCAAATTAATTAATTAAATTAATTAATAATTACTAATTTTCAAAACACTTCTAATCACTTTCAAATTCAACTATGTTGTAGAGCATGCTAAGGCCTAATTTAATATGCTTACACATATTAATTTTAAGCTAGTTAAGGCCATATGATTTAATATTTTATTCAAGATAAATATTAAATAAAATCTTTAATACTTTTTCAAATTCCCTCAATTTAATATATGTCAATGACCATATTATAGAGCATTATATTACCATGCTACATGTTTAAAACAAGTCATAAGCAACCGGGAAAATCAAATCCAATACAAGAAAGTTAAATAATAAAATCTCTAGATTTCATATTTAAGCATGCAATCAAGTTGTATAAGCATCAATAGCATGTTATATAACAAGAATTAAACCTATAACATCTCCTACCTCAATTTGGGATGAAAATCCCAAATCCCCACCGAATTGAAACGGCTCCGAATCCGACGAAACTCCTAGGTTTTGTCAGGGACAACACGATCTATATGAATCTCCAAGAAGCCCCATGAAAATCCAAACTTGACTCTTAACCCAAACTCTAGAAATGGTAGGAAATGAAATCTAATAAGGGGGAATGGTAGAGCACGTCGAGGGGAGCAATAAACGTAAAGGTCGAAGAGATTTCACTTAGGAAATCAAGTGGAGGAGAAGGTCAAAAGGTGGCTGCCAAGGAGCTTCCATGGCCACCGGCCAAGAGGTGGAGAAGAAGAGTGAAAATCTGATTTTTCACTTTAGGGCATCCTATTTATATTAAGTCTCAAAAACTGCCCCGAAAGGGCCCCTCCAGGTCTGGAAAAGTGGATTTTGAGCAGAGGCGCTCAAACAGCAAAACTCCATAAACAAAAAAGATTCCAAATAAGGAAATATGAACAATGGAAGAAACGGTGTCAAAAATTGAGTCCTGAGCAGAAAGTTATGCCCCGAACAAGTTCGGCGGCAACCGGGTCCAGAAATTCTGAAACTGGAGAAAAACAACCAGAATGGAATTCTAAGAGTCCACGACTCGACGAAATGTGAAAATGAATCTCGTATGAGGATCCAGGCTCCAGACGAAACATTTTGCAATAACTTTCGTTAATCGCACAACGACCCCTACAAAGAGGGTTAACTGCGAAACTGCCCCAGAATGAAAATATCTTCCAAAAGATATTTTCTTAGATATTCCTGAAATAAAATATCTTCAAAAGATATTTACGAAAAACACCCCAAGAAATGAAAAAGATTCTAAAGAATTGTGCATCCATGCCCCTGTGGGCACCGGGAGCAATCGGAGTACTTTTTTGCAAAAGTAAAGATATATATTTCGAGGAAACCACTCAAGATAAAGGCACGTGAAGTCAAAAACCAACTCCGAGCATGAGAAGTGAGGTTGTGCCAAAAACTAACAAACGAAGATAAGACAGAATAAAGAAAAGGACGAAATAGCGCATAGTGTCGAAAAACTAAAAATGTGAAAATGACTCGGTCCTCAAAGGAAGTTGTCAATCCACGGAAAAGAGTCTCAGGAACCAATTCTGAGCACTCGAGATGACACTAAGTGACACGAAACAGAGCTCAGAAAAGAAAATTAAACGAAAAAGTTTCATTCGTAAAATTTCAGGAAAAAGGAAAGGAAGGCAAATGACCGGGTCGTTACATTCATAGGCCATGCCTAGAGAAGATAGTTTATACCACAACCTAGTTGAGGTGGATGAAACATGCTAACTAAAGATGGGTTATTCTTAGTCATGAAATGTATGATCTTCTTGATGATGTTGTGGTAGTTTTATGCTTTTACACATCATTTTATATATATAATTGCCTATCCCCAAGTTGAGTGCAATTTACTATGTTTATGAGGTTGAGGTGAAGTCAATTTCCTAGCTTACTCTTTATAAGTTCAATCCATTCAAATCACATCATTTACTATTTTATAAAATTTAAATTTGTAGGTTAGGTGACAAACCAATCGAACTATCATCTCTGTTATCAAATTATGAAGTAATTTTACAATTCTGTTTGCCATAAACTACCAATCCTTGTGGTTCGACAACCCCCTACTATAGCATTAATCTGCAAAGATTAATGTGCGATTTTTATAAGTGGTATTTTTAAGTGGTACACATTTGTGCGCATCAACTTTTGGCGCTGTTGCCGGGGATTGCATACGGTTTTGTAATCAGAATTTTAAAATTACTTTATTGTTTGATTATGCATATATATTTTCATGTTTTTGATGTTTTTAAATTTGTAGGGACTAAAGACTTTCTAGGAGATTTAATTGCGAAACTTGAAGTCTTAAGGACTTTAGGTAAGTTTTTGAAGTTCCTAGTTTATTTCTTGTTTGGCCTTTGTCGAGGCTATCACAATTTCTTGTTTCATTCAGAGCATAGGTCTTATCGTGGCCAATTTAATATGCTTTCATTATTGTTGAATTGAGGAGAAAAGGATCACTGTATGTGGATGTATTGGTGAGGGGTTGTTGTGATTGTTGTGTTTGATAGTTAATGGTAGGTCGTAGATCATCATCTTTATCACATCTTGAGGAACCAATTGACATTGCTTTACTTGAAAGAACTCTTAGGCAGCAAAGAAGGAACCTTAGGGATCCCAAAATTTTAAGAGAACTTGAAATTGAAGTCGACAATATGGCTAATGAACATGATAATCTCAAAAATGTTAATGCTGAAAATGAAAATTTAGCACCAATAACTCTTAGGGATCATTTTGTACCTTTTACATATACATCTCCATCATGCATTGTCATGCCCAATGTTGAGGCTCATCATTATAAGATCAAATCTACCACAATTCAAATGCTTCCAACATATCATAGGTTTGATAATAAGGATCCTTATAAACATCTTGATAAGTTTTTGGAAATCTATTCCACTATCAACATGGGGGACTTCCCTCAAAAAGCACTTCATATGCTTCTCTTCTCATTCTCTTTGAAAGATAGAGCAAAATATTGGTTGAATTCTCTTATTACAAATTCCATTACTTCGTGGGTACAATTACAACAATAATTTTTTAAAAAGTACTATTCTGTGAGTAAAACCAATCAAATGCGTCGACCCATTCTTAGCTTCTTCTAAATTGATGGGAAATATTCTATTAGACATGGAAGAGATTTCAAGATTTTTTGAGGAAGTGTCCACACCACCAAATTCCAAAGTGGCAATTGGTGCAAGCCTTCTATGATGGTTTAACAGAACCACATAGATAATTAATCGGTTCTTCATGTGGGGGCATGTTTATGTCCAAAAATCCAGATAATGCATAGACTCTACTTGAGAACATAAGCAAAAATTCTATACAACACAGTTCTCATAGAGCTTCTATATCTAATATGGTTAAACCTTCAAATCCATGTCAACCACGGACTCTTAGGGAAAAATCTTCTCAAGTGGATGCCATAGCCCATAAAGTTTTTCAGTTTGTGGCACCACATCTCTCATCTTCTCAGAATTCTTCATCTAGTGCTGTGTGTACACATTGCACAAGTACTTTTCATAATGCAGAAGATTGCCCCACACTGGAGTAATTTTCTGAAGATATGCCAGAACAGGCCAATGCCATGTTCTCTCACCTAGGAAATAACCCTTATTCCAATACATACAATCCTGGTTGGAGAGATCATCTAAATTTTTTGTGGAGGCAACAAGCCCCACAAAATTCATCATTTCAAGGTTATGGGTAATCAACTCAATCTAATTCTCAGTCCATGAACCGGCCATTTTAAGCTTCTTCAAGCATCATCCTCATTCATATAATACAAAATTTCCTAATCAAATTTATATTCCTTCTCAACAGTCTCAATTGGATGAGCTATTAATCTCTAATAAGCAGATAATGGTTACCTTTAGTGGTATGCAATCGACTGTGCAATTGGTTAGTACTCATTCTCAATTAATAGCCAATATTGAAACCTAATTGGGACAATTGGGTAATTCAATTAATCAACTTCACAAGATGGATACAGGAAAACTTTCGGCTCAACCTGTGGTGAACCCGAAAGGGTAATATATGATTGATGAAATCATTCCACCGAATGAATCAAATCTTGAGCAAGTTCAAGTAATCACCACACTTCGAAGTGGAAGAACTGTGGACAATAAGGTTGAAGAAAAAATTGAAACTCCTGCTCCCAAGGATTCAACTTCTTCATCCAAGAATCTGGAAGATAGTCCAGAAATTCCAAATCTACCAATCCAAAATGTTGAGACATTTTATGAGCCCAAGGCTCCTTTCCTCAACGCCACATAGAATCCACACATTTTGGGAAAAAAAGGGCAATAAAATTCAGGAAATGTTTGAAGTCTTTAAGCAAGTAAAGATCAACATTCCTCTCCTTGTTGCCATTAAGCAAATTCCACCTTATGCAAAATTTCTTAAAGATTTGTGTACTAAAAAATGCACTACTAAGAGCAATATTCCTAAAAAGGTGCGATTAACTGAGCAAGCAAGTGCTATAATTTAGTATAATACACCTCCGAATCAAGGCCCGACAATCTCATGTGTCATTGGCGACAATGAGATATACAAGGCCCTCCTTGACTTAGGACCAAGTGTAAATCTGATTCCTTACTTAGTATACTTGCAACTTGGCTTAGGAGAACTTAAATCCACTTCCGCTGTCTTGCAACTTGCGTTTAGGTCCATAAAATAACCTCATGGTATCATTGAGGATGTACTCATCAAGGTGGATAATTTCTACTTCCCAGTAGATTTTGTGGTTCTAGGTACTGAACCAGTCCATAATCCAATAAAACAGATACTTGTGATCCTTGGTTGGCCTTTTTTAGCTACGGCTAATGCTTTAATTAATTGCCGAACCGGGGTGATGGATATTTCTTTTGGAAATATGAAGGTAAAGCTCAACATTTTTAGTGTTTCTCAACATCCTCAGGGGGAATATGAGTGTTTCTTTCTTGACATCATTGATGAAATGGTTGAAGAATCTCTCCCATTTATTTTAAGTCAAGACCCTCTTGAGACTTGTTTGGCTCATTTTGACTTCGAAAATTACGGTATTGATCAATCTATTAGAGAAGTTAATTCTTTGCTTGAAGCTAATGAAATTTCAGACTTTCCTTCTTGGAAAGTGCCAAAGGAACCTCTTCCATTAATTTCCAGCACTCCGCCTGTCCCTTCGCTGAAATCTCCACCTCAACTTGAGTTGAAGCCGCTCTCGGTTAATCTCAAGTATGTATTTCTTGGTGTAAACAAAACTCTTCTGATCATTATTGCATCGGATCTTTCTCAAGACTAAGAAAATAGCCTTTTAACGGTGCTACAAGAGCACAAAGAAGTTATTGTTTGGTCAGTGGCTGATTTAAAAGGAATTGACCCCTCCATTTGCATGCACCGCATTCTTTTAGAGAAATAAGCTAAATCTTCCCGAGAAGTGCAGCATCGGTTGAATCCTAACATTAAAGGAAGTTATAATGAAAGAGGTAATTAAGCTATTAGATGCGGGAATCATCAACCCCATCTCGGATAGCCAGTGGGTAAGCCCCTTTCAAGTTGTTCTAAAAAAGTCCGGCCTCACCGTTGTTGAAAATTCAGCAGGAGAACTTGTGCCACAACGCACCACCATTTGTTGGCGTGTGTGCATAGATTACCGGAAACTCAACTCTATAACTAGGAAAGATCATTTTCCACTTCTATTCATTAATCAAATCCTAGAAAGGTTAGCTGGCCAAAGTTACTATTATTTTCTGACAGTTATTCTGGCTATAACAAAGTGGCTGTAGATCCTCAAGACCAAGAGAAGACCAACTTCACTTGCCCTTTTAGAACTTTTGCTTATCGTCGCCTGCCCTTTGGGTTATGTAATGCGCCGGCCACTTTTCAGAGGTGTATGATGTCCATATTTTTTGATATGGTCAAAAAAATTCTTGAAGTTTTCATGGATGATTTTTTTGTCTTTGGATCTTCTTTTAACTCTTGTCTCCATAATTTATCACTCGTACTTCAAAGATGTAAGGATACAAATCTGATCTTAAGTTGGGAGAAGAGTCACTTTATGGTGCAAGAAGGGATTGTCTTGGGACACAATATCTCTAAAAGAGGGATTGAGGTTGATAAGGCAAAAGTTGAATTAATTCATAGCCTTCCTTCTCCCTCTTCGGTGAGACAAATTCGATCTTTTCTTGGCCATGCTGGCTTTTATTGCTGCTTTATCAAGGATTTTAGCAAGATATCTCGGCCTTTGTGCCATCTTCTTGAAAAGGATACTAATTTCAACTTTGATAAAACATGTTTGGAAGCTTTTAAGAAGCTTCATTCACTACTCTACTCTGCCCCAATCATGAAACCACCTAATTGGTCTCTTCCCTTTGAGATCATGTGCGATTCATCCAATTATGCATTAGGTGTTGTTTTGGGCCAACGTGTGGATAAAACTCCTCATACTATTTATTACGCTAGCAAGACCCTTTTAGATGCTCAAATGAATTATACAACAACTGAGAAAGAGTTGCAAGCAGTTGTCTATGCCTTGGATAAATTTTGTTTATATCTTCTTAGATCCAAGGTCATTGTCTTCATAGATCATGTCGCGTTAAGACATTTACTTGCAAAGAAAGAGACCAAACCATGACTCATTCGTTAGATACTCTTACTCCAAGAGTTCCACATTAAGATTAAAGATAAGAAAAGAACTGATAATGTGGTTGCAGACCATCTCTCTAGGTTTCTTATTAAGAACAAATCTGATTTTGTTCTAGTTCATGATTCCTTTCTGGATGAGAAACTGTTCTAGATTTCTCATATATCGCCTCCTTAGTTTGCTGATATTGTCAACTATCTTTTGGTTGGAAAAATTCTATCACAATGGTTTAAGCAAGAGAAAGAACGGTTCTTCGCTCAAATCAAGAATTCTTTTGGGAAGACCCGGAATTGTTCAAGTATTACCTGGATCAAATAATCCGGAGATGTATTCTTAAAACTAAAGTCCAAAACATCTTGAAATTTTGCCACACTCTAGAATGTAGAGGACACTTCAGTGCCAAAAAGACTTCATCTAAAGTCCTTCATAGTGGATTTTATTGGCCTTCACTATTCAAGGATGCTTACAACTTTTGTAAGTCTTGTACACAATGTCAAAAGCTTGGGGCCATGTTTAAAAGGGACATGATGCCAATGAACTCCATTCTAATTATTGAAATCTTTGATGTCTGGGGAATGGATTTTATAGGACCATTCCCATCTTCATATGGCTATGTGTACATTCTCCTAGCAGTGGATTATGTATCGAAATGGATAGGGGCTGAGGCAACCATAACCAATGACCACACTACAGTAGTCTAATTCATTCAAAAGAACATATTCAGTCGATTTGGTACACCTAGAGCACTCTTAAGTGATGGAAGATCCCATTTTTGTAATCGTTACCTTCGATCTGTTATCCTTAAGTATTCTGTTACTCACAAGGTTGCCATGCCTTACCATCCTCAATCAAGTGCTCAAGTGGAAGTCTCAAATTGGGAAATCAAGCATATTCTTGAAAAGACAGTTCGAACGGACTGCAAAGATTGGTCTTTACGACTAAACGATGCGCTTTGGGCCTATTGAACTACGTTTAAGATGCCAATTGGCATGTCACTATGCTGGATTATTTATGGTAAGGCATGTCATCCTCCGGTTGAATTAGAGCATCATGCCTTTTGGGCCATAAAGAGGTTTAATTTTAATCTTGATCTGGCTGGCTCTAACAGAAAATTACAGCTTAACGAGCTAGAAGAAATCTGGAATGAGGCTTACAAAAATGCCAAAATTTATAAAGCGAAGACTAAAAAATTCTATGACAAACATATCATAAATAAGTCTTTTGCTTCAGGTCAAAAAGCTTGGCTTTTCAATTCCCGATTGTAACTCTTTCTAGGGAAGCTTCGTTCGCGTTGGGACGGCCCTTTTCTAATCACTTATGTTTTCTCCTATGGTGTAGTTGAGCTACAAGAACCAAAGAATAGGAATCTTTTTAAAGTCAATGGTCAGCGGCTTATGCCTTACATTGACAACCTAATCCCGGTTGGATATGTAGATTCCATCATATTGACAAATCCAATTTATAAGGACTATAAAGATTCCCATTTCGTTTAGCTATCGACATTAAATTTAGCACTTTAAGGAAGTATTTACCTAATCTCTGATAGCAAATGGGTGAGTCTAACCCAAGTAGTTCCCAAGAAATTGGGGATTACGGTGGTTGAAAATTTAAAAGGTGAGGCAATTTCTAAGCGTACCGCCAATTCATGGCGTGTATGCATTGACTACCGAAAATTGAATGCCGCCATTAGAAAAGATCACTTCCCTTTGCCATTCATTGACCAAATTCTAGAGAGATTGGCCAGGCAATAATATTACTATTTTCTAGATGGGTATTTGAGTTACAATCAAGTAGCCCTTGACCCCCTTGACCAAGAGAAAACTACATTTACTTGTCCCTTTGGCACATTTGTTTATCAACGGATGCCATTTGGTTTGTGTAATGCCTTTGCCATATTCCAAAGGTGTATGATGTCAATTTTTTTGGACATGGTGGAAGAGTACTCGGAAGTTTTTATGAATGATTTCTCGGTCTTTAGGTCTTCTTTTGATTCATGTCTTAAAAATCTATCATCGGTACTTAAAAGATGTCGAGAAAAAAATTTCGTTCTTAGTTGGGAAAAGAGCCATTTCATGGTTCAAGAGGGGATTGTGTTGGGACATGTAATATCAAAAAGGCATATTGAAGTTGATAAAACAAAAGTTGAGCTTATATCCGAATTGCCTCCACCTTCTACGGTGAGAGAGATTTGCTCATTTCTAGGTCATATCGGCTTCTATCGCTATTTCATCAAAGACTTTAGCAAAATTACTAGACCCTTATGCAACCTCTGAATTGGTCATCGCCATTTGAGATCATGTGTGATGCTTTCGACTATGCTATGGGGGCTATTTTAGGGCAAAAAGTAGGTAAACTTCCATGTGCCATATACTATGTAAGCAATACTTTCTCGGGAGCCCAATTGAATTACTCCACTACCGAGAAAGAACTACTTGCCGTAGTGTATGCTCTTGACAAATTCAGGTCATACCTCTTAGGGTCAAAAGTCATTGTGTTTTCTGATCATGCCGCTCTTAGGCATCTCTTGACCAAGAAAGAAACTAAACCTCGCCTAATAACATGGATTTCACTCCTCCAAGAATTTGATTTCAAAATCAAAGACAAGAAAAGCTCCGAAAATGTGGTTGCCGACCATTTTTCAAGGCTAACGGTTGAATCTTCCCCAAGTCCACCAATTCATGATTCATTTGTAGATGAACAACTCTTCCAAATTTCTAATGGAAAATTGCCTTGGTTAGCTGACATCGTGAACTATCTTGCAATTGACAAGCTTCCAACCAATTGGTAAAGGTAAGAAAAGAACCGTTTCTGTGCTAGCATCTGGAAATACTATTGGGAAGATCCCATTTTGTTTCTATATTCCCCGGATTAAATAGTGAGAAGATGTATTCTGGAGAGTGAAGTTCTGAGTGTCCTCGTGTTTTACCATACCCTTACATGTGGTGGACATTTTAGTGCAAAGAAAATAGCCTTGAAGGTTCATCAAAATGGCCTATTTTTGCCCACCATCAATAAAGATGCCTATAATTTTTGCACGGAGTGTGAACGATGCTAAAAGATGGGATCGATATGTCAAAGAGACATGTTGCCCTTAACCAATACTCTTGTTGTGTAAATCTTTGATATATGGGGCATTGATTTCATGAGGCCTTTTCCTATGTCATATGGCTTCTAATACATTTTACTTGTCGTCGATTATGTTTCCATATGGGTGGAGGCTTGTGCTACAAAAATGAATGACCACTCCGTGGTAGTTCAATTCATTAAATCAAATATCTTTACTCATTTTGGTATGCCAAGGGCAATGATTAGTGATGGAGGAAACCACTTTTGCAATCAATTCTTGAAGTAATTTTTTTTAAAGTACTTCATCACTCATAAAGTTGCCATCCCTTACCATCCTCAAACGAGTGGGCAAATGGAAGTCTCAAACTGGAAAACAAAGCAAATTCTTAAGAAAATAGTGGACCCAACTCAGAAAGATTGATCAAGAAAATTGAATAATGCTTTGTTAGCTTATCGACCGGCATATAAGACTCCCATTGGCATGTCTCCTTATAGACTTGTATATGGAAAGCTGATGTGGTGTGTTAGCATCAATTTATAAAATAACCACTCGCAATAGAACGAATCCTTATAGAATAGCACTATAGAGTGGGTGTCGAACCCACTCGAAGATGAGTATTTATGGTTTGCTTTTAATTAAGTCTATTGGTTTACAAGTAATTGGTTAAATTGTTTGATTGGTTGTCACAACTAAAAACAAATAATAAAATAAAACTAAAATTAAGCTAAAGTGATCAGAGAGAGAGATCTTAGGGCTTTAACTTCACCACAATCGTCGTACTATGGTTAATTGTTTCAACTCTGGGGATTTAACAAATTATATCTTAAATGAATTGAACTCAATAATATTCGTTTAATTCAAGTTTTAAAGAAAGATGTTTTATAAAATTCAGTTAACTATAACCTATCTGCGGTTAGCATGGGCTATCCACCTATTTACTTTAACTACTTTATAAATAATCCATCTTTCCTAAGCATAGACTATGAAAACATTCTTTTATAAAAACGTTGGAACACCATTATATGCCCTCTATTCTCATATCTACAGGACTCCGCCAGATATCGTCCAATAAGAATAGGTTGAGAATAGAGAACAAATAGTTATATCTAAGACAAGGTAATAACAATTTGTAATCTATTTAAAACATTAAATCCAATTGAGTTGTCTTAATTGCTCATAGTTATATAATCAAAAACATAATATATATTTAAATATCCCAGAGTTAAGAACAATAAAACCATAATACTAGATTGGGTTACATCAGTGCCTTAAGAGAGAAATTAGCTACTCATGACGATGTCAGATGTCATCTATGTTGGAGTCGTCTCGATCGTCATGGATGACACTTCTTTTCTCAGGATCTTGATCTTCTAAGGTTGTGGAAACCCTAAAAGCCACCACCACAGTATCAGCCTTCTAAATAATATGGGAAAAAGGAACCTCTTCTATCAAGGCCTATACCTTCTTTTATAAAAGAAACTAAAGACTTGGTGGGCTTTTAGGTCTTCTGGCCCATCTATAATGAGATACGACTTGTAAATAGAACAATCCCGTAACTTAAATCTGACATGTCATGGAAGGCTCAAGCTTTAGGAACAAAGGCTTGAGCTTTGAGGTTCAGGCTTGAGCTTTGGGAACAAGGCTTGAGTTTCTTTGGATTGGTGCTTGAGCTTTAATGAATAGTGCTCAATCTTCACTTTGACACTTAGCCAAATTTCTTCAACTATTTTTCGAAGCGTCTTTTTCTTCAACACTTAGAATATTCTTGGGTTTCATCTCTTTTAACATAGCTTGATCCAAGCTTCATAGGCTTAAGCACTAGGTACCAGGCTGGAGCTTTAGGTACTCAAAGCTAGAGCTTGAGTAATGGTGCTCAATCCTTGAGGTTAGGCACGAGGCCCTGGGCGCTTGGTTCTTCCATGGAAATTAACTCTTCAAATTCCAACACCTTATGCTCGAGCTCAAGGGTCAAGGCTTAAGCACCCTATAGTTAGGCTCGAGCATCTTGGAAGTAAGGCTCTAGCTCTAAGGTACAAGGCTCGAGCTTCAATGCCTTGTTGATTTTTCTTCCTTTACTTGTAGGGCTCGAGCCTCAAGACTTGGGCTCAAGCCTTGCATCTTGAATTCTTCTAAGCTTCACCATTTAAGCTCTCGGCTTGCTCTGGATGACCTGCAACGACTCTGTAAGCTTCAATATCAGTTTTTTCATCATAAAATCCAAGTTTTAACTGTTTCTCTGGGAAAGTACCTATAAACACACATTAAACATAAATTAGTCTAACAATGGATAGAAGTATCACTTTAAACCTTAACATATGTATATTTAGGGGCTCGAATATGCAACATTCAACGCTCATTACAGCCCCAAACTTACATATTGCTAGTCCCTTAGCAATACAAAACGAAAAAACCACTTTCGTGGGAATCACGGTTGCATTTAGCCTATGCAACAAGCCTTTAAACCCCTAAGTTACCCTTAGTAGATGAGTTATAGTCTTGTGAGGGTTTCCAGTGATTGTACCCACAAACATCTCAAAGCAGTGCCTTAATTGCATAATAAGCTCATTCAAGCTTGTTTTCAAATCATATTATCGATGCAATTCATTAATCAGTCAAATATAGCAAGTACAGCTAATCATGTAATAGAAAAACTTTTAACTTCCAGTATCAATTTAGCGACGATGGTCCCCACATGCCAGTTTAATCATTCATTCAACAATCTTAATCTTCAAAACACTTTTTGAGAGTGATCCTACAATTAAACGTGTGGCTTACGATCCATGCTTGCATTCATTCCTTGCTATTCCTCAATTCACTGGCAAACTTTTCAAATTCCAATTCCCAAGGAATTTATTATTATTTTTTTTTACGATATGCATTTTTTTTTCAAAAAGGATACTGTGCAATGTTCAGGTCTATTAAGCTTTCTAGATCACCCATGCAACGAACTTTCGGCCAATTTCTTCCAAACCAAACGGCCTTAGGTTATTAAGTGATAAAGCACCCCTCCGGACCTAATTGTTCAAGTAATTTAGGCAACCTAAACCCCTTATGTAACAAGCTTTCAACCAACGACTCCTAGACCAGATGGTCTTAGGGCATTAGGTGTCAAAACACACCCCTAAGGACTTAATTACTCAAGCAATTTTGGTACAGACCTGAACTTGATCCCCTTTTTTTTTTTTTTTTGTTCTTTTCTTCACTTTTTTTATTTTATTTCATTCACATTAGTGAAGAATTTTTACTTCTTTTATTACATTGCATACATAAAATTCTAATTTTTTTTTTAAATTTTTTTTTATACATTCGTTATCAAAATTATCAAATCCACCTGCTCATCTTAGTTTAACTCAAAACAAAACAAGACTTCTAGTGTTTACCCCACAGAATTCATGGAAGTGTGAATATGTGTAAAGTGTAGCATCTCAGAGATTAATTTTATTGAACAAGGATCATCCTAACAGAGTGGACCACAGGCCACCAACTGATTTCAAAAATTTTCAAGAATCCATTTTTATAATATTTTAGCATACAAATCATTTCTAACCAACATCAGACTACAAACTGAGTATATGATAATCAATAGACTTAAACTTATGCTAATAACATTAAATATCAAATCCTGTCCTTGTGTTTATCAAAATTTGAATTTCTCCTAATTTTACCTTGCCCCCAAACTTATTGTGCACATTGTCCTTAATTGGAGAACAAGAGAGAGTTAGAAAGATATTATCATACAAGCAGACCAGTAAAGATAGGTTAAATTGAAGCTCAGAAGGGTAAATGGAGAAATCACCCCCAAACTAAATCTGTAGCATCTGGCAAAATCAACAATCTCCAACACACATCAGAGTAGCAAGCATATGGAGTAATAATAGAGAAATATTACATGTAGCACAAATGATAACACAAGTATAGTATAGGCAAAAACATCTATATAAATGATCATAATCGGTATAATGTTTTCAAAATAATAGACTTAGGGCAAATATATAGCATAAAGAAATAAATACATCCAACAGACTGCCCTAGTCTACAAAAGAACTATAGAAAAGCCCTAGTCAACTAATTTATCTATGGGGGAGGAGTATCTATAGATATGCGTGGAGCGGATGGAGTGCGGTGCAATAACTCCTCTAATATGCTCTACTGCATAGTCAGCATCTGCCGCAGCAATGCCTGTCTGTCCTGCAGCTCGGTCACCCTAACCTATAGCTTTTGAATCTTAGCCTGAGAAGAACTCTCAGGCTGGGCTGCAGGAATGGGTCTCCTCCTCGGTTGGGCCTGGCTATCGGAGAGATCCCTCTCATCCTCCGTAGCCTCATCATCAATCTCCTCATCCTCGTCCTCCTCCACCATCACTGCATCAGCATGGCTGGCAGAAAGAATAGTAGGTGGAGGTGGATAAGGTGGAACATATAACACATATGGCACACCTTGTGCCTCGGCATCCAAGCGCCGTCTATCCTCTCGGATCTCATCATCGACACCCCACTCACTCTTTCTCGCCTTGGGCGTATGGCCAAAGACGTTGTTCCACTGAGTGAAATGGTATTGGGTGAAGACTGTAACTGTAGCCTCATTCGGGAGCATGGGAACTCTTCAGATCTCCATCAGGTGGGTAACAAGCCTGGGAAAATGTATGTGGTGGGTAGGAGGGCATCGGGCCTCTCTCATCTCATCGTAAAGCTAGCGCAGCTACACGAACACTAACTGGGGAATAGACACCCAATCGCCGGTGTGGAATGTATAGTGTGCATCCACCATGTCTGTGCATCACCCTATCTTATGTCTAATAGGGCGAGTCTTGGCCACAAGGACTGTATCTAGAAACTAGAAATGTCTCAAAAGCTGTGACTTTGGGATCATCTCCTATATGCTGAGCGCCTCCCCTAGATGAGTGCTCGGACTATCTCTTCCCTAGAAAAGCCAGGGAAAACTGTGGAAACTACCATGTAGAGCTGTAGGGCATCTATGGTGGCAACCTATAGCCCGTGTAATAGCCTCGCAGTCCACTGTTAGCTCTACTCCTTCAATAGTGGCTGTAAAGAAGTCCTCACTATCCTGGGCATTATCGCCCGCATGGAGCTGCAAAGAGCTGTAAAATGCTCGCACCAGCCTAGGATAGGCAATCTGTGCTGGATACCATAAGAATCCTAACAGCTGCCGAGCCTGTAGGGCCTTTACTGCCCAAAATGTATCTCTATGACGCTGGAAGTCCTCCAGCACAAAATCTATCTCATGGCAGATAGTGTTGTACCGCCATGCATCATCTAATGCCATCACCGAAGTTCGAACAACTCTCTGTCGCGGACGTTGAGGCATCGCTAATATCCAACGCCCCAACACACCTCCTCAATACTGTCTAACAAACTCCCAAATATATGCTCCAAGGCTCGAGCCTAAAATCCAATAGCTTGAGCTTTACTCTAGTTAAGGCTTGAGCTTGAGGTACTGACGCTCAAGCTTTCTGCACGTCAAGGCTCGACCCTGAGTATGAGGGGTCGAGCTTCCTGGTTTTCAACTGAAGCAAAATCATCCACAAATCCTCCAAAATTGATAAAAAATAACTCCAAATCCACCCCAAGTTTCTTCTTAATTACTCAACAAACCCAAACCTTTAATATTTGCACCTCAACCCTCCAAACCACCCAAACCCGCGTTCTTCAAATCCAAAATTAAATCCAGAATTTCTGCAAATTTGGGTGATTGATTCACAATTAGAATGGAATAAAGAGGTTTAAGTATAGATTTGGACAAGGTTTTGGGGTAATATATTAAGATATATATGAAAATATATACATATATATATATCTATATAAATCAAAGGGAGATTGAGTGAAAATCTTACCTTTTTTATATAGATTGATGCCTGAGATCGTAGGGATGATGATTCAATGGAGATTGAAGAGTTCTGAGAGAGAATAGAGGCAAGAATAAGTAAAGGCACGAGGGTTTCAAGCTCGACTCGGTTTACTTATATTTTAAAGTACAGAGGCTCGAGCCCTAAAAGGAAGGATCGAGCATGGCTGTTGAAAACCCTAAAGTTAATGATGATGGAGGGCTCGAGCTTAGCATATATAGGCTCGAGCCTTTAGTAGCTGATGCTCGAGCTTCAAAGTTCAGGCTCGAGCATTGAGACAATTTTTTGGATTTTTCTATTTTTTAATTTTAATTTTCTTTTTCTTATTTAACCTAAACCTAAACTATACTAAGAATAAAATAAACATAAAAATAAACTAAAACCTAAAAAATAATTAAAACACAACCAAAAATAAAAACTAGAAATAAAAATAAAACTATGGTACAACATACAAATGCTAAGTTTAATGTCGATAGCTCTATAGCATGCTAAGTTTAACGTCAATAGCTCGACGAAAACTGACCTCTCTAGTCCAAGTAAATAGGATCATGAAGTTCTACTGTCTCCACTATGCCTCTCTGCACACTACCCTCCATGTAGGGCTTAAGTCTCTGTCTATTGACTTTGGACAGTTGTCTAGTCTTGCAGTCTTGTATTTCAATCGCACCATAAGGTGTAACAAAAATAACCATATATGGACCTTCCCAACGTGACTTCAATTTACCAGGAAAAAGTTTCAGTCGTGTGTTAAACAATCTTTTCCCAAGCTAAAAGTCTTACACAAGATATGCTTGTCATAAAATGCCTTAGTCTTTGATTTGTAAACCTTAGCACTGTCATAAGCATCATTACGCAATTCTTCAAGTTCTGTTAGTTAAAGCTTCCTGTTAGATCCAGCCAAGTTCATATCAAAATTGAGCTTTTTTATGGTCCATAAAGCTTTGTGTTCTAATTCTACAGGAAGATGCCTTTACTATAGACGAGACGGTAAGGTGACATACCAATCGGAGTCTTAAAAGCTGTTCGGTAAGCCCACAAAGCAACATTCAGTCTTAAAGACCTATCTTTACGATCTGGCTTAACCATTTTCTCAAGAATTCTCTTAATTTCACGATTGGAAAATTCAACTTGGCCACTTGTTTGGGGATAATAAGGAGTAGCAACTTTATGAGTGATGGAGTATCTTTGTACTAAAGTATGGAAATACCTATTATAAAAATGAGCACCTCCATCACTAATAATAGCTCGTGGCATACCAAACTGACTAAAAATGTTCATTTGAATGAACTCAACCACGACTACGTGATCAGCGGTTTTAGTGGCCATTGCTTCAACCCATTTAGACACATAATCAACAGCCACGAGACTATACTCATTATGATTTGACTGAGTAAAAGGACTCATGAAATCAATACCCCATACATCAAAAACCTCAATGACTAAAATTGGATTTAAGGGCATCACGTCCCTTTTGGAAATTGATCCTAACTGCTGACATCGCAGGCACGACCTATAGAATAAATATGCATCCTTGAAGAGTGAAGGCCAAAAGAAACCGCATTGAAGAATTTTAGATGCAGTTTTCTTTGCATCGAAATGGCCTCCACAAGCTAAACTGTGACAAAAGGTCAAAATACTATGAAATTCACTCTCAGAAACACATCTACGAATGATTTGATCAACATAATATTTGAAAAGCTGGGGATCTTTCCAATAGTACATCTTAATCTGAGAGAATAATCGATCTTTTTCCTGCTTTAACCAAGACAAAGGAATTTTACCAATTGTGAGGTAATTCATAATATCAGCAAACTAAGGCAAATCTGTATGAGAAACCCCAAACAACTGTTCATCCGGAAAGGAATCACAAACTGGAAGTGTAGTTGAGGTATCCTCAATAAGAATTCTAGAAAGATGATCAGTTACCACATTCTCTGACCCTTTCTTATCCCGGATCTCATAATCAAACTCTTGAAGTAAGAGGATCTATTGAATCAAACGGGGTTTGGTTTCCTTTTTGGAGAGAAGATGTCTCAAAGCAAAATAATTAGAATAGACCACTACTTTAGAACCCAATAGATAAGCTCTGAATTTGTCCAAAGCAAAGACAACTGCAAGCAACTTTTTTTCAGTAGTGGTATAATTCAATTGTGCTTCTGAAAGAGTTTTGCTTGCATAGTAGATAACATTAGGAAGTTTATCTACTCGTTATCATAAGACAACACCCATAGCATAATCAGATGCGTCGCACATGATCTCGAATGGAAAAGCCCAATTTGGAGGATTCATGATAGGAGCTGAAGAAAGAAGAGAGCGAAGCTTATGGAAAGCTTCCAGGCATGATTCATCAAAGAAAAAAGGAGCGTCCTTTGAAAGTAGATTACACAAAGGATGAGAAATTTTGCTGAAATCTTTAATAAAACGTCGATAGAACCCGGTGTGCCCAAGAAATGATCACACTCCCCTTACGAAAGTAGGAGGAGGCAATTTGGAGATCAAATCTACTTTGGCTCTATCAACTTCAATACCTCTCTCTGAAAGGATATGTCCTAAAATGATCCCCTCTTGAACCATAAAATGGCTCTTCTCCTAACTAAGAAGAAGATTGGTTTCCCTACAATGTTGAAGTACTAGGGACAGATTTTAGAGACAGTTCTTGAATGTGGATCCAAAAATAGACAAGTCATCAATAAAGACCTCGAGAAACTTTTCAACCATATCTGAAAAGAGAGACATCATACACCTCTAGAATGTTGCTGGTGCATTACACAATCCAAAAGGCATCCGTCTATATGCAAATGTATCGAATGGACAAGTGAAGGTAGTATTCTCTTGATCCTTAGGATCAATGGCCACCTAATTATAGCCAAAATATCTATCTAAGAAGCAATAATAGCTCTGGCCAGCCAATCGCTCTAGAATCTGATCAATGAATGGTAATGGAAAACGATCTTTTCTAGTAACGGAGTTGAGTTTTCGGTAATCAATGCACACACGCCATCAAGTGGTGGTGCGTTGTGGAACTAATTCTCCCTTGAAATTCTCAACTACTATAATACCTGTCTTTTTTGGTACTACTTGAGTAGGACTCACCCACTTGCTATATGAGATGGGGTAAATGATTCCCGCATCTAGCAACTTCACAACTTCCTTTAAAATCACCTCCTTCATATTAGGATTCAATCTTCTTTGGAGTTCCCGAGATGTTCAGGAATCCTCCTCCAAATGAATCTGATGCATGCAAATTGTGGGGCTAATTCCTTTTAAATCAGCCACACTCTACCCAATAGCCTCTTTATTTTTGCTTAAGAAATTTTATGAGATTACTTTCTCGGAAAATGTAAGATTGGAAACAATGATTACCAGGAGGGTGTCATTTAAACCCAAGAAAGCATACTTGAGCTTGTCCGGAAGTGGCTTAAGCTCAAGCTTAGGTGGAGACTCTAAAGAAGGAATAGACGGAGTACTAGAAAGTGGAGGAAAAGGTTCAAGTCTAGATTTCCATGGAGGAAAAACTGTGATAGGAGTGGAATTGAGCAAAGAATTTACTTCAGCTATTGAAGATTCGATATCGAAGTCTTCATAATTGAAGTGATTCAGACAAGCTTCTAAAGGATCCTTGGATAAAATAGTTGGGAATGATTCCTCAACCAACTCCTTAATAACATCAAGGAAGAAACATTCACTATCATCGTGGGGATGATAAATAGCATTAAAGATGTTTAACTTGACTTTTATATTTCCAAAAGATAAATCCATGGCTTCAGTCCTACAGTTAATGCAAGCATTTGATGTGGCTAAAAAGGATACCCAAGAATAACTGGAATATACTTTTTGGAATCGTGGACTGGTTCTGTATCAAGAACTAGAAATCAACCGAAAAAAAGAACTTGTCCACCTTTATGAGTACATCTTCAACAATACCTCATGGTTGTCTAACAGAATGGTCAGCAAGTTGTAGAACAACCGACGTAGGTGTAATGACCTTGGATTTTTTTAACCCAGTGTGTCCTATGATGAACCAAAAGATGATCCAATAACGGATCTAAAATGCAGTAGCAAAAGAAGCAAAATGGCCTCAAGAGATCTACGTCATCCCTAAGGCACCAAGATGACTCCCTATGAAGCCACGGAACTCAAATGAGCCAACAAATGAAGCAAGAATACCAAACCCGATAAGAAATGAACTAAGGGCAGAATAGTCATTTCACACTGGAATAGGTGCCACCATGCACACCATTAGAAGGAAATCAAAAAATGAACAAAGTTAGACTCAAGAATCACTTGATTCTGAGTCTAGATGAAATTAAAACAAAGTGGCCTTCGCCGTTTAAGAGTTACCATGAACCTATCTCACTAAAACTAGAATAACTCACACTATAGTTGAAGTTTTGATGAGTGATTGGTACCATTGGAAAGCTAACTTTAAGATCTTGAACTTAGACTCAAAAAAGACCAAATTTGAATTAGAAATGAAAGAGATATGATTCCCCAAAGTTAGAACAACAAAGCTGTCTAAAGAAAAGATGAAGAAGATAGTCCCAGGGAGGATCGGTCGACCGAAATGCAACCATCAGGCTGCCGAAGGTCAACCGTCGGTCGGCCGAACCCCAATCATCAATCAGCTAAAATGAAGTTTTTCCTAAAAAGCCTACTGGAATGGTCTCGAGAGTTTGGCTAGTCAGCTGATTTGTCCTCATCAGCTGACCGACACATCTACTGTAGCAGAAAAAGCTACTGTAATGTGTGTGTGTGATGCTTAGCCTATCTCTAAGGCTATACATGCATTCTACATGATCCAAACATGTTTGAAAACATTCTCTAACCTCTTACAAGCATCTAAAACATGCTAAAACAAGAGGAAACTTAAAATGATATCCCAATGTATGAATTTTCATAAAAATTCAAAAATTTGCCCAAAATAGGTCAAAAGTTGAAACTTAAGAGTTTTGTGAAATGTGGACATGCACGCAGATGTAAAAAGACATTTAAGATGAGTCCTAATGGTCCGCGGCCTCAAAATGTCCTAAATGCAAAATATGACTTCTCAACGGCCAAAAATGCCTTAAAACGTTGTAAATGAAACCAAAATGCAAAACCTAGAACAAAATGGTGTTTGGCCCTTGGCCACACCTCATTCATGATCATAGAGACCTTATGGAAGAAAAAAAATGCAATTCATATACCCTATGCAAATATGGTGAAGCAAAGTCTTAACATTTTCCATTATTTCCATAGTAAAACGAAAGTACATAGAATACATATTTGATGCCATTGGCCTATGGCCTCAACTCCTACATGTCAAATATAATGAAAAGAGTGTACTTATGTACACATTACATATATGGAATCGAAGATACAAGTTTTGACATACAAAACTACAAATAGGATTTCATGCCAATATTTTTATGAAAATGATACTTCAAGTCTATGCAACTTCCATGGCTTAGTGTGCATCCCAAATTAAGGTCCCTGTACATGAAAAATGTCCCCACTACGTGGGTGAGTAACATAAAGCTGTTTGTAGGAGACGAGCATCCATTGACCTAGCATTTTACAATTATGTCACCTTAAGGTGAAACATGTTAAAGGGGCTCATGCCACCTAACGTCTATATCAAGATGAGACTCGGGGAACATCCTAAGCTACCTTAGATTATTTCTAGCATAAATTGTAATTTAAACAATATAGAAGCATACTATACAACGCAACAAGATAAAGGTTCTCAAAAGTATCAACTTGCAATCTAGGATGCGAAAATAACTAAAGTGGGTCATGCCACCTAACGTCTATGTTCCAAATAAATCTATAGGATCATTCATAAGCTACATTTGAACATCGAAACACAAATCACTATATCGATGTAATTTAACCAACATTGGAACTTCCAATACAACGCATAAGCATGATTTCTCAAAGTTAACATCTTGAAACTTAAATTGGGAAATCAACTAAGGAACAAGAAGTTACGATATCATTTAGTTATCAACTTAAAATGAAATGCGAAATCAAACAAAGTGGATACTTGGACATCACGTCGCATCAGACTGACACCATAGTTACTTTAGGGTTACTAGCCCATGGGCAACCTCCCCATGTGCGCACTAGACTATAGAGGGGCAATCCCCCGTACTAGAACCATGTCCTAGCTGTAGCCAAACAACGACATCCCCAAGTTTCCAAAATCAATAAGTTATGCAACAACGTATATATCAACAGGAATATACAAGATAATCAACTATCTACCAAGCACAACCAAATTTGGAAACACATACAATACATGCACTAAGTGCACAACTACTATGGCATGACAAATGTCGAATCTTCAGTGTGCGATTCGTTACACGCTATAACAATATATTTCAACATTGAAAACATAAACTCATGAATCTAATACAAGTCCAAAATCATGATTTAAACATATAACCAATGTCAAACACATGATTAAATCGTTAACGCTATAGAAATGGAAATTAATTAAATAAACTAATTAATTTCTCTAAGTTTCAAATCTCAATCAAATGATCAATAATTAGCACATGTTAAATAACATTGCATGGTTATTACATACACCCATTCAAAATCTTAATTAGGCCAATGAAACAACAAAGTAGAATTTAATTAAATCATGATAATTAAATCTCTAACTTCTAAAACAATTTCAAATGGTCCCAAATTAATATATGCTAGTATACATGTCCTAGTCATCACCAATATCAAGTTAAAAACTTAATTAAACCAATGGAATCTTTAAATAGATTTTAATTAATCCTTTTAATAAAAATCTCTAGATTTTCATACTCATCTAAATTCTCCAAAATTAAAGTATGTTAAAGAGTATGCCAAGACTTAATTTAATAGCCTATCACAAGTTAATTTCATGCAAGGTACAACCATAATAATTAAACTTTCACAAAAGAAAATTATTAAATAAAAGTTGCAATCTTTATTCAAATAATTCCAATTTAATATATGTTAACAAAAATATCAAAGTCTAATTTACTAGCATGCCACAATTTAATTCTAAGTTGAATATCATCATGAGAATTAAATCTTAAACATAGAAAATAATTAAATTAAATTCTATATTTTGAACAAAAGCATGCAAACAAGTTGTATAAGTATCAATAGCATGCAAGACAAGAAAAATAATAACCTATAACACCCACTACCTCAATTTGAGATGAAAATCTCAAATCCCCACCGAAAGAAAAATGCTCCGAATTCGACGATACTTCGGGGTTTTGTCAGGGACAACACGATGAACAAGAATCCTAAGGAAGCCCTATCAAAATCACAACTTGACTTCAAACCTGAACTCAAAATTTGGCCAAAAATGGGTTCTAATAAAGGGGAAAGGTAGAGCACGATGAGGCCTACGATAAATGTTAAGGAAATTAAGTGGAGGAGAAGAAGAAAAGGTGGCAGCCCAAGGAGCTCCCATAGCTGCCGATCAAAGAGGGAGAAAGATGATAGAAAAAAGTGACTTTTCACTTTAAGACATTCTATTTATAGGAAAACCCTAAAAGTGCCCCGAACGGGCCCCGCCGGGCCTGAAAAAGTTGAATTCGTGTAGACGCACTCAAACGGCAAAACTCCATGAACAAAAAAGAACTGAAATGAGAAAAAATGAACAACGGAAGAAAACCGAGTCCCGAGCAGAGAGATATGCCCCGAATAAGTTCGGCGGCAACCAGGGCCAGAAACCCTAAAACTGGAGAAAAATGACCAGAAAGGAATTCTAAGACTACACAACTCGACAAAAATTGAAAATGAATCCCGTACGAGGATCTAGGCTCAAAACGAGGTATTTTTGTAACAACTTTCCTTAATTGCACAATGGCCAAAGTGAAAACTGCACTAATGACCCAGAATGAAAGTATCTTCAAAAAATATTTTCTTAAAAACCCCTAAAATAAAATGTCTTCAAAAGATATTTATGAAAAACACCCCAAGAAAAGAAAAAGATTATGAAAAACTATGCATCCATGCCCCTATGGACACCGGGAGCAACCAGAGTACTTTACTGCAAAAGTAAAGATACGTATTTCGTGAAAACCACTTAGAATGAAGATACATGAAGTCAAAGACCAACTCCGAGAATGAAAAGTGAGGTTGTGCCAAAAAGTGACAAACGGGAAAAAGACAAAATAGGGAAAAGGACGAAAAGTAAATAGTGTCCAAAAAGTGAAAATATGGAAATGACTCGGTCCTAAAAAGAAGTTGTCAATGCAAAGGAAATAGCCTCAGAAACCATTCCCGAGCACTCGAGACGACATTAAGTGATGAGAAATAGAACTCAGAAAAGAAAATTAAACGAAAAGGAATTTATCTATAAAATTTGAGAAAAAGGAAATAGAGGAAAATGATCGGGTCATTATTGTAGGTTTTAACTCTCCCAGACCTAACTTCTCATACATCGAGTAAGGAATAAGATTAACACTTGATCCAAGATCAAGAAATGCTCGCTCTATTATATTGTTTCTAATGATGCAAGAAATTATAGGAGCACCAGGATCTTTAACCTTTAGAGGAGTGTTGTATTTAAGAATAGCACTAACTTGCTCGGTAAGACAAATTTTCTTAGGAACTTGTCTTTTGGATTTTCTCTTGAGAGTGCACAATTCCTTTAAAAGTTAGAGTAGGCTTGAATTTACTTTATAGCATCAAGTAAAGGAAGATTAATTTTGACCTGTTTAAAGACCTCCATCATATCTTGAATTTTCTCCCCTTGTTTACCAAAGTGGGAGGATTATTTGAGACGTTCAGGACAAGGCGCTCCTGGCTCAGAAACTGTCTCAGGATTAGGAGCAGATAAAGAAGTGACTCCACCTTCAACTCCTGTGGTGGATTGTGGAATAGAACTTAAGGAAACATCCTTGGGATGTGGATTATGAATGATAGGAACAATGGGAACCCTAAGCCTCTCTTTTTCTTCCTATCCTTTTTTAACTTGATTATCAACCACTCTACCACTCCTCAATGTAGTAATAGCCTAAACTTACTCATGATGAATACCTGAGGAATTGTTTTCATCAATCATGTAAGTCTGCCCTTTCGGGTTGGCTACTGGCTGACTAGGCAGCTTTCTATCCTCTCTTCGAGATAGAGTACTCGCTATTTGCTCAACTTGTGCCTCTAGCTTTGCTATGGCTTTTAAATAATAATTAAGAAGTTGGGTATTGGCTTTAAGATCAACAAGAGCATTGAGTACTTGATCCTCAAAAACAGAATTTTTAGGAGAAGGTGGAAGATTAGGAGTTTGAGTGGGTTGATTCCTGAACTCAGGTAGATGATAAATACTAGATTGATTAAAAGAGTTATTTTGTGGCATAGGATTAGATGAATTTTCATATTGTCCCTATGATTAAAGAACAGTGGTACCCTGGCTTTGATTACGCCATAATAGATCTGGATGATCTCTCCAGCCAGAGTTATATGTAGAAGCATATGGATTGTAAGCTGGTTGAGAAAATGTAGCATTCACTTGCTCCTGTAGGATCTCAGATGATTGTCCCATCATAAGGCCAGTGTCAGCAAAATGGGAAGGATTAACACAGATTGAACAAACTTCCTTTGGCAAGGCAATTTGTGGATTAGCAATAGGAGCAAAGCTAGATGATAGAATTTGATTAAACCTATGGTTCAAGGCTTCTATTTGAATGGCTAACTCACTGGATTTGTCTACCTCATAGAATTTTTCAACTTTATGCATTCCAGGTGAAGACCTAGACCTAGAGAAAGACGCATGTTACGTTGAATTTTCACTTAGGGCCTTAAATAGTTCCCTAGCGTCAGCCAAACTCTTAGGCAGAAAAGCTCCATTACTAGATGCATTAACCATGTTTCTATAAGAATTAGAGAGACTATCATAAAAAAATTTGTATTGTAATGACCCGATCATTTTCCTTCCTTTCTTTTTTAGGTAATTTCTTTTTTTTTCATTTTTTCCCTATTTTGCCTTTTTCCTATTTATCAATTTTTCCTTGCATAACCTCACCTTTTATGCTCGGATTTGATTCCGTCTTTGTATGCATCCATAATATTTGATTTTCATGATATTTGTATTTTTACTTTCGTAGAAAAGCATGCTAGTTGCTTACCTTTTTCGTAAAGGGCATGGATGCATAGTTTCTGGGAAACATTCTTGATATTTGGGGTTTTAGTGTAATTATGTAAAGTAATTATTTTTTTTTGTCTTAGGGACCATTTTGTAATTTAATTTGGAAGATATTTCGGAAAAGGACCTTTTTGTAATTTTTGGAAAGTGATACAAGTGTCACATTCTCATGGAGCCACTTATTGGCATTGGGGTGGAGAGACTTGGAAGCTTAATCTTGTGACATATGGAGGGTGGAGATTCACCCACTTGTTGGCTTAGATGGTTGATAAGTGTAGGCTTAGGAATAAGCCTAAGAAGGTGCCATGGATTAGTGACAAGTGTAAGTTCCCAATTTAGTCTTGCATTAGTGTGTGTATGAGAGGTAGTGTAAGAGCACATAGTGAGTAGAGGAATACTAGATTCTCTACTCACCACATTGCATTTCATCTCTTTCATTTCCTTTGTTCTTAAAGCCCTAACCTAGCCACCATTAAAGAAAAGCTTGGCTTAGAGCTAATTACTTCATTTTAGCCTCCTTCCACTCACCTTAGACTTTAAATCTTAGGAAGTAAAAGTTTCCTCTCACTCTCCTTTACAAAACCCTAGTTTAGTTTCTCATTTTAAGCTTGGTTGCTTTGGATTATAGAGATTCAATTCTCTATTGAGGTAGCGGTGGTAGTATGTTTATACTTTAAGTGTTTTATGTCCCTTTGGGGTTTAATATATATTGTGTACATGCTTTTAATATTATAGTCTTGCATATTATAGGAAACCCTCACATTTGACTTAGAGTTTATTGATTTAAGCGTGTATGATATATATATATCTTGTGTAGAAAGATTATATGATTTAGTAGTATGCTAAATTCTAGTATTTTCATATGTGGTAGTGATATAGAACTCTTGTAGAATTATTAATGTTATATATAATTCTTATTGACTTGAATTGCTATATTATTGTGATGATAATTCTATATTCTTGTTGATTACTATTTGTAATTATTTTAGAAGCTTATTACTATAATGTTAAGATTTAGTATATAAAGCTTATTGTTGAGGCATGATTTAAATTGATAAGTTAGTGGTATTGTATTGTACATTATATGTACATTATATCATGATGAGGAATTATCATTTGGCATGCCATTTTAGACTTGAAACCCTAAGACATGGTTTGTGTGGTTTCAAATTACTTGTGCATGAAAGGTGGTTTACATGCCTTAAATATTGTATATAAGTTTTGAACTTGGTAATAATTTTGAATTCTCATGGGACATTGTTAAAAATGACATGGCTAGAGTTTGGCTCTAGTGCGGGAGGTACGAGTTCTCCCAATTTTTAGTACGCACTAGGTGATATTCCCATCGGGTTAGTACCCAGAATAACCATTTAGGTCGTGATTTACTCTTCGATTTGATGTCCAAGTTTTCCACTATTTGATTTCGCATTCAATTTCAAGTTGACAATCAATACTTAATTATGACTTGTAATTTCAGTTATTAGCGATTTGATGTTGTTAAGTGTAATACCCAAAATTTTAAAAGTAGTCTCGGTATTTTATTTATTGTTTCATTTTATTTTCGTGTGATTATTTAAGTAATTTCTAGATTATTTATTTAATGCTTGTTTAATTGGTTTAATTGTTTAATACTTGTTTAATTATGATAATTGTTAATTTTGTTTGTTTATTGGTTTAAGTGCAGTTTGTGTTTGATATTTTTTTACATTAAATGGAATTAATGGTATTCTTTATTTTATTTTTGTTAAATGAATTAAATGTTTTGTTTTTTAATTTGAAGTTGGTTACACTGTTATTTTATTGGAATTTCTCACGGGCGTAATTGGATTAAAGTAGAAACAGTGTTAATGGTAAACATTATGGTTTCTTTTCTTTTAGAATACACGGATGGGCCGACTAGGATTGGAAGTAAGGCTTAGTCTCTAATTATATATGGACTAGGGTTATTGTAATAAGCCTATAAATACATAATGTTACTGGGGTGTAGGGTTTTAGAAAACGTAAGCATAATTCTGTAAAACAGAGAGACAGTGAGATACAGAGAGAAATAGGAGAGGAAGGGTAGGTTGGACCAAGGAGGAGGAAGGAGAGGTCGCACATAGGTGATACCAAGAGCAATAGAGGTGGAACAACAGTAAGGGATTTCGTTAGAAAATTCAGAGATGGTGGATTAGAGTTTCAAAACTGAAACTCAAGGCAAGTCTCTGTTCTACTCTTTCCCTTTAATCTGTGTTCTGTGCATACCTAGGTAGACTCCAGGGATTAAACTAAAGCTTAAATACATCTTTTACGCATGTTTAATCGTTATGTGTTTCCATGGAATTAATCTGTTCTTAGTTGTTTTAAAAGTTTAGTTTGAAACCTTGTTGTCGTTGCTTAATAACTTGTATTTTAATTCAAGTCTTGGTTGTATATTATTGTCTTATGAGCAATTTGGAATTGGGATGGACCTTAAAAAATGTAATTAAAATTATAACAGAGGCCTGGAAAGCACCGAAGTCGAAGAAGACGAAGGGAGAACGGACTACTGCTCTTAAGGGTGAGAGCAGGCTCCAAAAAGGGAGGGAGCCTGCTCCCACAAAGCTACAGCCGGCTCTCTAGGTTGAGAGTAGGCTCTCAACATCCTAAAGCCGGCTCCCAAGGTAGGGAGTCAGCTCTCCTTGTAACAGAGCAGGCTCTCAAGTTTAAGAACCTGCTCTTTCCTTTAAATACGTTAAAAACTTGTTTTTGGGGACTATTTGGCTAAACTGGGTTTTTCTAAGGCTGTTTGTAAGCTACTAAATGGTGTAATTCATTACTAAAGACTTATAAAAATGTTGGGAAGCATGTTTACATTTAGATATGAAGGCCAAAATTAACATTAGGTTAAACGAAGAAACCGTATGTGGAAGATTGGATAATTGACTTATATTACCTACTGTTTTAGCAAATTGGATTCCTTTGCATGATCTTAAATTATAAATCATGTTTTCAGTTGTGTTATAAGCATATAGTTGTTTAATTATATGTAAGCTTCGATGGAATTAACTGATGTTTTAAATCTGCTATGTATTGCATCAGTTATGGTACTGTTTGGAGAAATAAATTGCATAATCTTACTTTATCAATTTAATGGACTGGAGTTGGGATTTTAAATCTTTTATGGGATGCATAATTTAGTTATACACATGTTAAACGGTGTTTATGCTTATTTTGGGATGTGGTTGATAAATATTTATACTGTTTTGTCAACTATGTTAGCTGGAGGATAGTATGCACCAGCATGGGACGGTGGCATACTAGGTATGGATTAGTTCAACACTAAGTCCTACCTAAAATGGATTAAGCTGTGAATTAACCATAAAGGTTAAGTCCAACTCCTGTTGGTGTCAGGTCAGTAAATAACTGAATGACAAAATTTGGTTTCTATGATGGATTGTTATACATATATCAAACCACTATACTAGATGGGTGATATTTTGTATTAGAAGGACACGGACTTTATATATATATATGATATGGTACCATGGTATGAGCTTGAGTCTCAGGACCATGGTTAGGGTGCGTATATTGCCTAGGATGGATAGCTGGACAGTAGTTACTGTTCCCTGGTATGTCTAGGTACACATGACCACATTATGTGCGATTTGCATGGTATCTCTACTCAGGCTGATACAAACCTATTGGACTAGTGAGCATCCTATAATGTGTACTTATACATATATAGACTACTATAGATATTATAGAGTCTATCTACGGTGTATCTGCGTATCGGATTGCTATTTAGATGGTAGTAGAATAGGACTTGTATGTGGGCCTGACCCACTCTTATTTTACAGGTGCTCGTCATTTCCAAGGTTAGAGTTTGATCGTGCAGAGCAGATACAGACTTCCATTCCACCGACTACGTAGGACTGCCTTCTTAGTAGCTTTGGATTTTGGTTAGAGTTATTTTATTTTATAGTTAGGATTTTTTTTAGGGGTCCACTAGATGGATTCCCGAGTTATTAAATAATTGGAGGTTGTGGATTAATAGATTTGAACAATTATTTTTGAGGATTTTCTATTAGAATTCTTTTCAGCCATTTTTTTATTTAATTCTTATTATTTCAACTTGTATTCTCTGTTCATTAAATATTAATTGTTTGATATTCCCTCGGGTTTGGGCATGGGCCTGATCAACCCGTGTCTCGGATCCGAGGGGTATCACAGTTGGTATCAGAGCACTCCTTGTTCAAGTGTTTCTAGGATTCTATCATATAAGACTTCCATATAGCGTACTCTATTGTTTAGAGCTTAAGCTTAGGATTCGTTGTATTCCTTTACGAATCGGTTTAATCGTACTGATGTCTGTCTTTCTGTGTTGACAGAATGGTTAACTCAAGAACCAGACGGAACAATTAGCAATGATGGGAAGCAGCCTGTAAGCAGCTTCAAGAGGATGATGGTCAGTTCTATGAGGAGCACGAGGGAGTTCAGCTGACTCGGGATCAGGGAGGAGATCCAGTGTATCCTCCTCGCATCAATGACCTTATTGCTCAAGCTATAGAAGCAGGGGTAATAGCTGCACTTCAGAATCAGCCTCAGGTATAGCCAGCATTGTTACCAGCACCGGTTGTTCAGACTGATACTGGAGAGAAGGCCAGGAGTTCTTTCACAAAGGGGAGCCCATCTGAGTTCACAGGCTCCACCGTTGTGAAAGCAGCTCACCAGTGGAAACAGGATATCGAGCGACATCTCCACTTGGTTCATTGCACGGAGGTTTGAAGTAGATGCTTGCTACCTTCAAGCTGGTCGGAGATGCATTACAATGGTGGGAGTCAGTTACCATCGCAGAGGAGAGAATAGCATTGACTTACGATCAGTTCAGTGCACGCTTTGATGAGAAGTATTTCCCTTATGTAGTCAAGGTAGCCATGAAGACTGAGTTTCTTATTCTGCAGTAGGGGAACATGACAGTGGCAGAGTATGAGCAGTAGTTCATGCGCTTATCTCTTTTTGCACCGGAGGAGGTGGATATAGAGGAGAAGAAGCGAAATAGTTTTGTTAAGGGATTAATGTGGTCTATCAAGAGAGCTATTACTGGTAGTCCAGCCTATACTACATATGCTCAGGTGGTAAACGCTGCTCTATAGCAGTATCAGTTGACCGTGGACTTCAAACAGGCCAAGGGTGAGAAGCGGGGTGACAGAGATTCTGCTAACCAGTCAGCTGAGAAAGGGAATGGGAATGGACACTAATAGAATGACAAGGGCAAGTTCTAGGGATAGCAGCCTTGGAAGAAGCACAAGGGTGGTTCAGATGCTCCCAGGGATGTGGCACCTATTCAGCGATAGCAGAATAGGGGACCATAGGTAGGACAGGGTCAGCCACAGGCTAACTGACAGAGGAGGCCGTTTGGTACTTTCCAAGGTAGTTGCTACACTTATGGAAAGTATGGTCATACCTCCAGATAGTGTCTTAGAAGAAGACAGGGACAGGGATAGCATGTGTAGTAGGGCAGAGGGCGTAAGTGCCTTTACCAGCTCCACAGTTTCCACGGATTTAGGGACAGACATATCAGGCTTTACCAGCGCTACCGCAACCTCAGGGACAGGCACCGTAGCAGTTACATTATAGCAAGGTGTACAACCCCATACCCAGGATATGCAAGCACCTCAGACTGTTGAGGGTAAGTTTCCTATTCATGATTTACATGGACATGTATTATTTGACATGGGTGCTACACACTCATTTGTAGCTAGATATTTTGTTGCTTTATCTAGGATGACGACTCGGGTATACAGTAGACCACAGGGTATTTCTACACCGTTAGGCAATACATCCATTCTTCATGAGAGTGATGGGCCTGTGACACTAGATATTGGTAAAATTAGATTTCTAGCCAATCTTTTGGTCATGGACATGAACACTTATGATGTGATATTTAGGATGGATTGGTTATTCCATTACCTTACCCAAGTTCATTGTTATAATAGGTCAGTTATTTTCACCATACCTGGTTAGGACATGTACGTCGTCGCTATGCCGTGTTCTAGCGGGGTCACTAGCACTTATTTGTTCCATATGGAGGAGGAAACGGAGGAGGGGGTTACTGTATCTTTGGGTAACATACCAATTGTACAAGATTTTCTGGATGTATTTCAGGAGATTCCAGGGTTGGCGCCTAGTCGCGAGATTGACTTTGTGGTAGACTTAGCGCCAGGCACTAGGCCTATTGCTAGGGCACTGTATAGGATGGCACCAGTGGAGATGTGAGAGCTGAGGGATCAGATTCAGAAACTACTCAGCCAGGGTTTTATTCGCAGGAGTACTTCACCCTGGGGAGCACCGGTTTTGTTTGTGAAAAAGAAGGATGGTTCACTTCTGCTGTGTATAGATTATAAGGAGTTGAACAAGGTTACTATTCGTAATAAGTATCCGTTACCTAGGATTGATGATCTTTTTGATCAGTTCTGGGGAGCTACCTATTTCTCTAAGATTGATCTGCGGTCTAGATATCATCAACTTCGAGTTCGGGAGCAGGATTTTCCGAGGACAGCATTTCTTATAAGATACGGATCTTATGAGTTTTGAGTGATGCTGTTTGGGGTGACTAATGCAGCAGCGGTTTTCATGGATTTAATGAACAGAGTCTTCAGGGCTAACTTGGATCAATTTGTCATTGTCTTCATAGATGACATTTTGATTTACTCGCGATCAGAGGATAATCATGTTAGACATCTTCGGATAGTCTTGCAGACGCTTCGTGAGCACCAATTGTATGCCAAGTTCGAGAAATGTGAATTTTGGCATCGGAAAGTGAAATTTCTGGGTCACGTTGTGTCAAAAAGGGGAATAGTGGTGGATCTGGCCAAAGTTTCAGCAGTGGTTGAGTGGGGACAGCCTACATCACCTACTGAGATTCAGAGTTTTCTCAGTTTGGTAGGATATTATAGGAGGTTCATCCAGGGTTCTCAAAGATAGCGGGACCACTCACTCATATGACTAAGAAGGGTGTACGGTTGGTGTGGGATAAATATTATCAGAAAGCTTTTGATGAGCTGAAGACTAAGTTGACTTCTACACCGGTTTTGTCTACCCCACAGAGCGGGATAGAGTATCTTGTGTACACAGATGCTTCATTGCAGGGTCTTGGATGTGTTTTGATGCAGGAGGAGCGACTGATTTCATATGGATCTTGTAAGCTTAAGCTTCATGATATTAATTATCCAACAAATGACTTGGAGTTGGTAGCTGTGGTCTTTGCCTTACGTATTTGGAGGCATTATCTGTTGGGTGAGTCCTTCAGATTATTTAGCAATCACAAGAGTCTGCAGTATTTGTTCACTTAGCGGGAGTTGAATATGAGACAGTGCAGATGGTTGGAGTTTGTAAAATACTATCACTTCTCTATATAGTACCATCCAGGGAAAGCGATTGTGGTGGCGGATGCACTCAGTCGCCAACCTGTTGGTAGTTTTTCTGCTTTATTCAACACCGAGTGGAATGATTTGAAGCCAGTGGATGAGTTGTTGGATGCTTTCATGGCTTGAACGGTAGTTACACCTTCTATCATTCACAAGGTTTTGAAGGCACAACTCACGGATCAGCAGTGCATTGACAAAGTTACAGAGATAGCTTCCAGTGCGGTCCTATTTTACTACGTTGGGACTGATAGAGGTTTGAGGTACAAGGGCCATTTGGTGGTACCTTCTGCTAATGATTTGAGGAAGGATGTAATGATGGGGACTCATCACTCTGAGTTCTCTATTCATCTAAAAGGGGACAAGATGTATCAGGACATGAAGCAGCAGTACTGGTGGGTAGGATGAAGAACGACATTGCTCTTTTTGTTTCACAGTGTAGTACCTGTCAGATGGTTAAGATTGATCATCAGAGGCCGCCAGGAGCTCTACAGCTACTGCCAATACCAGAGTGGAAATGGCAGAGTATTCCTTCAAGGATCACAATTCCATTTGGGTTATTATGGATAGATTGATGAAATCAGCTCATTTTTTGCCTATTCGCACTGACTTCACTTCGGAGCAGTTGGCGAGACTTTATATTTCCGAGATTGTAAAACTGCATGGAATTCCATTGTCTATTATATCGAACAGGGATTCTAGCTTTGTGTCAGGGTTTTGGAAGAGTTTTCAGCAGGCTTTGGGTATAGAGTTGCATCTTAGCACTGCTTATCATCCTTACACTGATGGACAGACTGAGAGGTTAATCAGATCATAGAGGATATGCTCCGGTCGTGTGTTCTTGATTTCAAGGGCCACTGGGAGGATTATTTGCCACTTATGGAGTTTGCATATAATAATAGTTTCCAGAAGACTATTGGGATGGCACCATTTGAGGCATTGTATGGCCGACCGTGTTGACTGCCTATTTGTTGGATGGAGGTTGGCGAGAACAGATTCTTGGGTCCTAAGTTCATCAAGGATACTTTTGAGAAGATAGCTCTTATTAGGGATGGCATGCACACTGTCCAGAGTAGGCAAAAGAGTTATGCGGATCGTCGCACACATGCACTGAAGTTTTAGGTTAGGGATCAAGTGCTACTCAAAGTGTCGCCTATGAAGGGTGTAATACGCTTTGGGAAGAAAAGGAAGTTGTCTCCACGATTTGTCAGTCCATTCATGATTATGGACTGAGTTGGAGCTTTCGCTTATCGGTTAGCACTTCTGGATAATTTGGATCGCGTACACAAAGTATTCCATGTTTCCATGTTGGGAAAATTTCTACGAGATGAGGATCGATATCAACATATCAATGTTGAGGAGATTGAGTTGCAGCCAGATGTAACCTATTTGGAGCCACCATGTCGTATTATCGACCGTCAGGATCAAATCCTTCGTAATTAGGTTATTCCTTTGGTATGTGTTCAGTGGAGTCATCACAACGAGGTTGAGTCCACTTGGGAACGGGAGGATGTCATTTGCTCGCAGTTTCCTGACATATTAGAAGAAGGTAAGAGCGAATTCCGAGGACGAAATTCCTTTTGTTAGGGGGGAAGAATGTAATACCCCAAATTTTAAAAGGATAGTCTCGGCATTTTATTTATTGTTTTATTTTATTTTCGTGTGATTATTTGCATAATTTCTTGATTATTTATTTAATGCTTGTTTAATTGATTTAATTGTTTAATACTTGTTTAATTATGATAATTGTTAATTTTGTTTGTTTACTGGTTTAAGTGCAGTTTGTATTTGATATTTTTTTTACATTAAATGGAATTAATGGTATTCTTTATTTTATTTTTGCTAAATGAAATAAATTTTTTTTTTTTTAATTTGAAGTTGGTTACACTGTTATTTTATTGGAATTTTTCACGGGTGTAATTGGATTAAACTAGAAATAGTGTTAATAGTAAACATTAGGGTTTCTTTTCTTTTAGAATACACGGATGGGCCAACTAGGATTGGAAGTAGGGCTTAGTCTCTAATTATATATGGACTAGGGTTGCTATAATAAGCCTATAAATGAATAATGTTAGTGGGGTGCAGGGTTTTAGAAAACGTAAGCATAATTCTGTAAAATAGAGAGATAGTGAGATACAGAGAGAGATAGGAGAGGAAGGCTAGGTTGGACTAAGGAGGAGGAAGGAAAGGTTTCTCATAGGTGAAACCAAGAGCAACAGAGGTGGAACAACAATAGGGGATTTCGTCGAAAAATTCAGAGACAGTAGATTAGAGTTTCAAAACTGAAACTCAAGGCAAGTCTCTGTTCTACTCTTTCCCTTTAATCTATGTTCTGTGCATGCCTAGGTAGACTCCAGGTATTAAACTAAAGCTTAAATACATCTTTTATGCATGTTTAGTCGTTATGTGTTTCCATGGAATTAATTTGTTCTTAGTTGTTTTAAAAGTTTAGTCTGAAACCTTGTTGCCGTTGCTTAAAAACTTGTATTTCAATTCAAGTCTTCATTGTATATTATTGTCTTATGAGAAATCTGGAACTGGGATGGACCTTAAAACATGTAATAAAAATTATAACAAAGGCTTGGAAAGCACCGGAGTCGAAGAAGACGAAGGGAGAACGGACTACGGCTCTTAAGGGTGAGAGCAGGCTCCAAAAAGGGAGGGAGCCTGCTCCTACAAAGCTAGAGCTAGCTCTCTACGGTTGAGAGCTGGCTCTCAACATCCTTGAGCTAGCTCCCAAGGGTGGGGAGCCAGCTCTCCTTGTAACAGAACAGGCTCTCAAGTTTAAGAGCCCGCTCTCTCCTTTAAATACGTTAAAAACTTGTTTTTAGTGACTGTTTGGCTGAACTGGATTTTTCTAAGGCTGTCTGTATGCTACTGAATGGTGTAATTCATTGCTAAAGACTTATAAAAATGTTGGGAAGCATGTTTACATTTAAATATAAAGGCCGGAATTAACATAAGGTTAAACGAAGAAACCGTATGTGGAAGATTGGATAATTGACTTATATTGCCTACTCTTTTAGCAAATTTGATTCCTTTGCATGATCTTAAATTTTGAATCATGTTTTCAGTTGTGTTATAAGCATATATTTTCTTTAAGTATATGTATGCTTTGATGGAATGAATTGATGTTTTAAATCTGCTAGGTTTGGATTAGTTCAACACTAAGTCCTACCTAAAATGGATTAAGGTATGGATTAACCTTAAAGGTTAAGTCCAACTCCTAATGGTGTCAGATCAGTAAATAACTAAATGACATAATTTGGTTTCTGGGATAGATTGTTATACATATATCAAACTACTATACTAGATGGGTGATACTTTGTATTTGGAGGACATGGACTTTATATATATATATGATATGGTACCATGGTATGAGCTTGAGTCTCAGGACCATGGTTAGGGTGCCTATATCACCAGGATGGATAGTTGGACAGTAGTTGTTGTTCCTTGGTAGGTCTAGGTACACATGATTACATTATGTGCGATTTGCATGGTATCTCTACTCAGGCTGAGACAAACTTATTGGACTAGTGAGCATCCTATAGTGTGTACTTCTATATATATGGACTACTTTAGATATTATTGAGTCTATCTAGGATGTATCTGCGTATCGGATTCTTGTTTGGATCATAGCAGAATAGGATTTGCATGTGGGGCTGACCCACTTTCTTATTTTTAGGTGTTGGTTAGTTCGAGGGTTAGAGCTTGATTGTGTGGAGCAGATACGGACTTCCATTCCACCGACTACGTAGGACTGCTTTCTTATTAGCTTTGGATTTTGATTACAATTATTTTATTTTACAGTTGGGATTATTATTAGGGGTCCACTAGATGGATTCACGAGTTGTTAAATAATTGGAGGTTGTGGATTAATAGATTTAAACAATTATTTTTGAGGATTTTCAATTAGAATTCTATTCAACCATTTTTTATTTAATTCTTATTATTTCAACATGTATTCTGTGTTCATTAAATACTAATTGTTTGATATTCCCTTGGGTTTTGGCCTGGGCCTGATCAACCCGTGTCTCGGATCCAAGGGTTATCACAGTTGGTGTCAGAGCACTCCAGGTTCAAGTGTTTCTAGGATTCTATCGTATAAGACTTCTGCATAGCGTACTCTATTATTTAGAGCTTAAGTTTAGGATTTGTTGTATTCTTTTACGGTTCGGTTTAATTGTACTGATGTCTGTCTTTCTGTGTTAACAGAATGGTTGACGCAAGAACCAGACGGAACAATCAGCGATAGAGGGAAGTGGCCCGTAGGCAGCTTCAGGAGGATGATGGTCAGTTCTATGAGAAGCAGGAGGAAGTTCAGCAGACTCGGGATCAGGGAGGAGATCCAGAGTATCCTCCTCACATCAACGACCTTATTGCTCGGGCTATAAAAGCAGAGGTAACAGCTGCATTTCCAAATCAGCCTCAGGGATGGCCAGCACCATTACCAGCATTGGTTGTTCAGACTGATACTTGGGAGAAGGCCAGGAGTTCTTTCACAAAGGGGAGCCCACCTGAGTTCACAGGCTCCACCGATGCGAAAGCAGCTCACCAGTGGAAACAGGACATCGAGCGACATCTTCGCTTAGTTTACTGCACGAAGGTTCAGAAGTAGATGCTTGCTACCTTCAAGTTGGTCGGAGATGCATTATAGTGGTGGGAGTTAGTTACCACTGCAAATGAAAGAATGGCATTGACTTACGATCAGTTTAGTACACACTTTGATGGGAAGTACTTCCCTTATGTAGTCAGGGCTGCCATGAAGACTGAGTTTCTTAATTTATAGTAGGGGAACATGACAGTGGCAGAGTAGGAGCAACAGTTCACGCACTTATTTTTTTTTACACCGGAGGAGGTGGATACAGAGGAGAAAAAGTACAACTGTTTCATTAAGGGACTGATGTGTCTATCAAGAGAGCTATTACAGGCAGTCCAGCCTATACTACATATGCTTAGGTGGTAGACGCCGCTGTGCAGTAGTATCAGATGACCATGGACTTCAGACAGGCCAAGGGTAAAAAGCGGGGTGACAGAGATTCTGTTAACCAGTCAGCTAAGAAAGGGAATGGGAATGGACACCGACAGAATGACAAGGGCAAGTTCTAGGGATAGCAGCGTTGGAAGAAGCACAAAGGTGGTTCAGATGCTCCCAGGGATGTGGCACCTATTCAGCGACAGTAGAATGGGGGACTATAGGCAGAACAGGGTCAGCCACAAGCTAACCGACAGAGGAGGTCGTTTGGTACTTTCTAGGGTAGTCGCTACACTTATAGGGAGTATGGTCATACTTCCAGACAGTGTCCTAGAGCTAGACAAGGGTAGGGAAAACTTGTGCAGGAGGGGCAGAGTGCGTCAGTGCCTTTACCAGCTCCATAGCTTCCACAGATTTAGGGACAGACATATCCGGCTTTACCAGCACTGCTGCAGCCTCAAGGATAGGCATCGTAGCAGCTACATTATGGCAGGGTGTATAACCCCATACCACAGGATATGCAGGCACCTCAGACTGTTGAGGGTAAGTTTCCTATTCATGGTTTACATAGACGTGTATTATTTGACACGGGTGCTACACACTTATTTGTAGCTAGATCTTTTGTTACTTTGTCTAGGATGACGACTCAGGTATATAGTAGACTACAGGGTATTTCTACACCGTTAGGCAATATAGCCATTCTTCATGAGAGTGATGGGCCTGTGACACTAGATATTGGTAGACTTAGATTTCTAGCCAATCTTTTAGTCTTGGACATGCACACTTATGATGTGATACTTGGGATAGATTGGTTATCTCATTACCTTGCCTAAGTTGATTGTTATGATAGGTCAGTTATTTTCACCATACCTGGTCAGGACATGTACGTCGTCGCTATGCCGCGTTCTAGCGGGGTCACTAGCACCTATTTGTTCCATGTGGATGAGGGGGTTACTGTATCTTTGGGTAACATACCAATTGTACAGGATTTCTCGGATGTATTTTAGGAGATTCCAGGGTTGCCGCCTAGTCGCGAGATCGACTTTGTGATAGACTTAGCGCCATGCACTACACCTATTGCTAGGGCACCGTATAGGATGACACTAGTGGAGATGCAAGAGCTGAGGGATCAGATTTAGCAATTACTCAGCTAGGGTTATATTCGTAGGAGTACTTCACCCTGGTGAGCACCAGTTTTGTTTGTGAAAAAGAAGGATGGTTCATTTCGGTTGTGTATCGATTACAGGGAGTTTTTTCAGTTTGGCAGGATATTACAGGAGGTTCATCCAGGGGTTCTCAAAGATAGCTGGACCACTCACTCATCTGACTAAGAAGGGTGTACGGTTCATATGGGATGACCATTGTCAGAAAGCTTTTGATAAGCTGAAGACTAAGTTGACTTCTGCACCAATTTTGTCTACCCCACAGAGCCGGATAGAGTATCTTATGCACACAGATGCTTCGTTGTAGGGTCTTGGATGTGTTTTGATGAACGAGGAGCGACTGATTTCGTATGGATCTTGGAAGCTTAAGCCTCATGAGCTTAATTATCCAACACATGACTTGGAGTTGGTAGCTGTGGTCTTTGCCTTACGTATTTGGAGGCATTATCTGTTGGGTGAGTCCTTCAGATTATTTAGCGATCGCAAGAGTCTGCATGTAACGACCAGTCATTTGCCTTCATTTCCTTTTTCCTGAAATTTTATGAATGAATTTTTTTCGTTTAATTTTCTTTTCTGAGCTCTGTTTCATATCGCTTAGTCTCATCTCGAGTGCTCAGAATTGGTTTCTGAGACTCTTTCTGGTGAATTGATAACTTCCTTTAAGGACCGAGTCATTTTTGCATTTTTTTTCCGGACACTATGCGCTATTTTGTTTTTTCCCGATTCTGTCATTTTCCCTATTTCGTCTTATCTCCGTTGGTCAGTTTTTGGCACAACCTCACTTCTCATGCTCGGAGTTTATTTTTGACTTCACGTGCCTTCATCTTGAGTAGTTTCCTCGAAATACGTATCTTTACTTTTGCAAGAAAGTACTCTGGTTGCTCCCGGTGTCTATAGGGGGCATAGATGCACAATTCTTCAGAATCTTTTTCATTTCTTGGGGTGCTTTTCATAAATATCTTTTGAAAATATTTTATTTCAGGGGCATCTAAGAAAATATCTTTTGGAAGATATTTTCATTCTGGGGCAATTTCGCAGTTAACCCTTTTTGTAGGGGCCATTGTGCAATTAACGAAAGTTATTGCAAAAATGTCTCGACTGGAGCCTAGATCCTCGTACGGGATTCATTTTCACTTTTTGTTGACTCATAAATTCATAGAATTTCCTTCCGGTCATTTTTCTCCAGTTTCAGAGTTTCTGGACCCGGTTGCCGCCGAACTTGTTCAGGACATAACTTTCTGCTTGAGACTCAGTTTTTGACGCCGTTTCTTCCGTTGTTCATGTTTTCTTATTTTAAATCTTTTTTTTTTCATGGAGTTTTTCCATTTGAGCGTGTTTGCTCAAAATCCACTTTTCCGGACCTGGCGGGGCCCTTTCGGGGCACTTTTTGAGATTTCTATAAATATGTTGCCCTAATTTTTAAAATCAGATTTTCAGACCTTCTTCCTCCTCTTGGCTGGCAGCCATGGGAGCCCAAGGGCTGCCTTCACTCTTTCTTCTCCTCCACTTGATTTCTTTGGTAGAAATCCTTCGGCCTTAGCATTTGTTGTTCGCCTTGTCGTGGTCAACCATTACCCCTTATTAGAAACCATTTTTGGCCAAGTTTTGAGTTTGGGTTTGAGGCCAAGTTTGGATTTTCATGGGGCTTCTTGGGGATTCATATAAATCGTGTTGTCCCCGACAAAACCCTTCGGTTTCGGCGGATTTGGAACACTTTTTTTTTGTGGGCCTTTGAGGTTTTCATCTCAAATCGAGGTAGGAGATGTTATAGGTTTAATTCTTGTTATATAACATGCTATTGATGCTTATGCAACTTGATTGCATGTTTAAATATGAAATCTAGAGATTTTATTATTTAATTTTCTTGTATTGGATTTGATTTTCCCGGTTGCTTATGACTTATTTTAAACATGTAGCATGGTAATTTAATACTCTATAGTATGGTCATTGACATATATTAAATTGAGAGAATTTGAACAAGTATTAAAGATTTTATTTAATATTTATCTTAGGTGAAAGATTAATTCACATAGCCTTAACTAGCTTAAAATCAATGTGTTAGTATATTAAATTAGGCCTTAGCATGCTCTCCAACATAGTTGAATTTGAAAGTGATTGGAGGTGTTTTGAAAGTTAGTAATTATTAATTAATTTAATTAATTAATTTGCCCCGAGTGCACTATTTACTCTATTTGAATTCCGACTTGATATTCTTGATTTATATGCCATATAGCTTCACATATATTTGATTTAGAATATTCGGTTAGGTTTTGAAACCTTTTATTTAATTAAATTCCATGTTTAAGATTTAATCCTCATGGTGATATACAACTTGGAAATATATTGTGGCATGCTAGAAAATTAAGCTTAGGTATAGTTGTTCACATATATTAAATTGAGATTAATTGCATGAGAATTGCAACCTTTATTTTATATTTAACATTAGTGAAAGTTTAATTTACATAGGTGTAACTTGCATGAAATAAGCTTGTAATGTAATATTACAATAGTCATTGGCATGTTCTCTAAGATATGTTAAATTGAGAGCATTTGGTTAAGTTTGAAAATCTAGAGATTTTAATTAAAAGAATTAATTAAAATCTATTTTGTGGTCCCATTAGCTTAATTAAGATTTTAACTTGATATTTGTATTGGCCATGACTTGTTTACTAGCATATATTATTTTGGGACTATTAGAAGTTGTTTTAGAACATTGGGATTTAAATTAGCATGATTTAATTAAAGTTCTACCTTGTTGTGGTATTTAAACTCATGAGCTTATGTTTTCAATATTGAATATATTGTTATCTTGCGTAATGATTTGCACACTTCATATTTAACATCATTCATGCATAGTGTGTAAAGAATCGCACACTGAAGATTCGACATTCATCATAGCATATTAGTTGTGGATTTAGAGCATGTATTGTATAGGTTTCCAAATTTGGTTGTGCTGGGCAGATAGTTGATTATCTTGCATATTCCTGTTGATATATGCATTGTTGTACAACTTGTTGATTTTGGAAACTTGGGGATGTCGTTGTTTGACTATGGCTAGGACGTGGTTCTAGTATGGGGGATAGTCACTCTATATAGTCTAGTGCGTACATAAGGAGGTTACCCATAGGCTAGTAACCCTAAAGTAACTATGTTGTCGGTTTGATCCAGCGTGACATCCGAGTATCCACTTTGTTTGAGTTCGCATTTTATTTTCAAGGTGATAACTAGATGATGTTGTTATTTGTCGTTCCTTATTTGTCGTTCCATTTTAAGTTACATGATGTTAACTTTGCGAAATTATGCTTTATGCGTTGTATTGGAAGTCCCAATGTTAGTTAAATTACATCAATATTGAAAATTGTGTTTTGACGTTCTAACATAGCTTAGGATTGATCCTATTGATTCATTTAGAACTTAGACGTTAGGTGGCATGAACCACCATTGTTATTTTGTGCTTTAGATTCTAAGTTGATGGCTTTGAGAGCTTATACCTTATTGCATTGTATAACATGCTCTTTTGTTGTTGAATTGCATGGATAATGTGATTCTTGTTAACTTGTATACAAATATACTTTTGTCATGTTATATGGATTACTCTAGACCTAGTTCAATTGTATTAAAAATGCAATTCATGTTAATCTATGCTCAAGCATTCTTCTTGTCGTGTTCTTAGATTATCCCAACCATGATTCATTTCATACATGTATGTATATCATGATTCTTGTTGCTTAGACTCTAAGGTAGCTTAGGATACTCCCCGAGTCTCATTTGGACATAGACGTTAGGTGGCATGAGCCCCTTTAACATGTTTCACCTTAAGGTGATAAATTTGTAAAATGCTAGGTCGATGCATGCTCATCTCCTACGAGTAGCTTTATGCTACTCACCCCTACGATACTGGGGTATATTTCAGGTATGAATACTTTGTTCGTGACGCCTAGCATTCCTTGGATGTCGTGTAGCTTTCAAGTTTCCATTTCATGCAAATTTTAGTATGAAATGTCATTTTGTAGACTTATATGTCAAAATATGTATATTTGATTCCATGCATGTAATGTGTACTCAAGTACACTCTTTTCAATGTATTTGATATGTATGAGATGAGGCCGGAGGCCAATGACAATTATATTGTATTCTATGTACTTTTTAACTTCATAAAATATTGTGAAAATCTTGAAAAATCGCAAGTTATTGCTTCACCATGGTTGCATCGGGTGTGGGAATTCTGTTTTCATTCTTTCATAGGGTCTTATAAATCATGTTTCAAGTGTGGCCAAGGGCCAAACGGTCATTTGATCTCGTTTTGTATTTTTGGATTCTGAGTTTTCATTCTAAGTTCCATTTTTGCCTTTTTGCCCGTTGGGGGGTCGGATTTTGTATCAATGGTATTTTTAAGTCGTGGACCATTGTAGCGCGTCTAAAAAGGTAAGTTACGTTTGTGTACATGGTGGTTTCCGGGCAAAACCTTATCGTTTGTGTTTTGAGCCTCTTGTGAATTTGTTTAGCACTTTTTTTTCATATTCTGATCTAGGGGCATTGTAGACTTTTCACGGTGGTTTTATTTTCTTCTTTTAACATGGTTGAATAGAAAACATGATTTTAGGGGGGGTTTCTTTTCTGTGTTTTTCCAAAAAATGTCGTCTTGATATCGGAAATCGCTTACAAATTTCAGCTCTCAGTTTTTCAATTTAGCAGTTTTTTGGACCTCCATGACCAGATTTCATGGAGGGGCATTTCGGGTATTCTACATTATGTTGTTTTTGAATTTGCTCATGAGTCACATAGAAAACTCAATTTTGAGGGGGGTTTCTTCTCTGTGTTTTTGCAAAAAAATTCATCTAGGCCTCCAAATTCAGCCTCTGTTCTGGATTTTTCTGAAAAATAACCCCACAACAGCTTTATGGGGTGCTGCTGCCAGTCATGGTGCACTCAGCGCGCGCACGGCGTGCATGTGCGTGCACTTGGGCATGCGCATGGGGCTGTCATGTCCCCTCGTCGGGCTGCCGTAACGTCAACTCTTCTTTTGGGCTTTTTTCCTTCATTCGGACTCCGATTCAAGTGAATTGTTTTTTGAACTTGACTAATTTTTCGCTGTCTTTCCAACGGTGTGCTCTGTTGCACCCGATTCTTCCTGGATAATTACCAGTTTACCCTTTTGCCTTAAGTGCTCCTTTTTCTTCGTCATGCCGTTTCTCCTTCGTCCGGACTCCGAATCATGCAATTCTTGAGTCCATCTTGATTAGTTTTTCGTTGTCCTCCTAGCGGTGTGCTCAGTGGCACCTGAATCTACAATTTTTGGAAATGACTATTTTACCCCTGGGGGCTTATTTGTCATATTTTTGATCTTTTGCTTCCGCATCAGTTCTTGTTGAGTTCCACGACCTCATGGAAGATCACTTTGACTTCTTAGAGTCTTGTTTTCTATTTTCGCTTCCGCATTCAGATCCGTTATCCGATCATCTGTACGGTTCATCACAGGACACGTTGGCCTAAAAACCAGGGTCGTCACACTGCAGTATTTGTTCAATCAGTGGGAGTTAAATATGAGACAACGCAGATGGTTGGAGTTTATAAAAAACTATCACTTCTCTATACAGTACCATCCAGGGAAAGCGAATATGGTGGTGGATGCACTCAGTCGCTGACCTGTTAGTAGTCTTTTTGCTTTAGTCAACACTGAGTGGAATGATTTGAAGACGGTCGATGAGTTATCGGATGCTTTTATGGCTTGTATGGTAGTTACACCTTCTATCATTCACAAGGTTTTGAAGGCACAACTCACGGATCAGCAGTGCATTGACAAAGTTGCAGAGATAGCTTCCGGGGAGGTCCCATTTTACTATGTTGGGACTAATGGAGGTTTGAGGTACAAGGGCAGTTTGGTGGTACCTTCTACTAATGATTTAAGGAAGGATGTAATGACGGAGACTCATCACTCTAAGTTCTCTGTTCATCCAGGAGGGGATAAGATGTATCAGGATATGAAGCAGCAGTTCTAGTAGGAGGGTTTGAAGAGGGACATTGCTCTTTTTGTTTCATAGTGTAGTACCTATCAGGTGGTTAAGATTGATCATCAGAGGCTGCCCGGAGCTCTACAGCCACAACTGATACCAGAGTGGAAATGGGAGAGCATTTTTATGGATTTTGTGGAACGGTTGCCAAATTCCTTCAAGGATCACAATTCCATTTGGGTTATCATGGACAGATTGACAAAATTAGCTCATTTCTTGCCTATTTACACTGACTTCACTTCGGAGTAGTTGGCGAGACTTTACATTTCCAAGATTGTAAAACTGCATGGAATTCCATTGTCTATTATATTGGACAGGGATTCGAGCTTTGTGTCAGGGTTCTGGAAGAGTTTTCAGCAGCCTTGGAAGAAGCACAAGGGTGGTTCAGATGCTCCCAGGGATGTGGCACCTATTCAGCGATAGCAGAATAGGGGACCATAGGTAGGACAGGGTCAGCCACAGGCGTGACAGAGGAGGCCGTTTGGTACTTTCCAAGGTAGTTGCTACACTTATGGAAAGTATGGTCATACCTCCAGATAGTGTCTTAGAGGAAGACAGGGACAAGGACAGCATGTGTAGTAGGGCAGAGGGCCCAAGTGCCTTTACTAGCTCCACAGGTTCCACGGATTTAGGGACAGACATATCAGGCTTTACCAGGGCCGCCGCAGCCTCTGGGACAGGCACCGTAGCAGTTACATTATAACAAGGTGTACAACCCCATACCCAGGATATGCAAGCACCTCAGACTGTTGAGGGTAAGTTTCCTATTCATGATTTACATGGACATGTATTATTTGACATGGGTGCTACATACTCATTTGTAGCTAGATATTTTGTTGCTTTATCTGGGATGACGACTCGGGTATACAGTAGACCACAGGGTATTTCTACACCGTTAGGCAATACATCCATTCTTCATGAGAGTGATGGGCCTGTGACACTAGATATTGGTAAAATTAGATTTCTAGCCAATCTTTTGGTCATGGACATGAACACTTATGATGTGATATTTGGGATGGATTGGTTATTGCATTACCTTACCCAAGTTCATTGTTATAATAGGTCAGTTGTTTTCACCATACCTGGTCAGGACATGTACGTCGTCGCTATGCCGTGTTCTAGCAGGGTCACTAGCACTTATTTGTTCCATATGGAGGAGGAAACGGAGGAGGGGGTTATTGTATCTTTGGGAACATACCAATTGTACAAGATTTTCTGGATGTATTTAAGGAGATTACAGGGTTGGCGCCTAGTCGCGAGATTGACTTTGTGGTAGACTTAGCGCCAGGCACTAGGCCTATTGCTAGGGCATTGTATAGGATGGCACCAGTTGAGAAGTGAGAGCTGAGGGATCAGATTCAGTAACTACTTAGCCAGGGTTTTGTTCGCAGGAGTACTTCACCCTGGGGAGCACCGGTTTTGTTTGTGAAAAAGAAGGATGGTTCACTTCTGTTGTGTATAGATTATAGGGAGTTGAACAAGGTTACTATTCGTAATAAGTATCCGTTACCTAGGATTGGTGATCTTTTTGATCAGTTGTGGGGAGCTACCTATTTCTCTAAGATTGATCTGCGGTCTAGATATCACTAACTTCGAGTTCGAGAGCGGGATTTTCCGAGGACAGCATTTCTTATAAGATACGGATCTTATGAGTTTTGAGTGATGCTATTTGGGGTGACTAATACAGCAGCGGTTTTCATGGATTTAATGACGGAGTCTTCAGGGCTAACTTGGATCAATTTGTCATTGTCTTCATAGATGACATTTTGATTTACTCGCGATCAGAGGATGATCATGCTAGACATCTTCGGATAGTCTTGCAGACGCTTCGTGAGCACCAATTGTATGCCAAGTTCGAGAAATGTGAATTTTGGCATCGGGAGGTGAAATTTCTGGGTCACGTGGTGTCAAAAAGGGGAATAGTGGTGGATCTGGCCAAAGTTTCAGCAGTGGTTGAGTGGGGACAGCCTACATCACCTACTGAGATTCAGAGTATTCTCAGTTTGGTAGGATATTATAGGAGGTTCATCCAGGGTTCTCAAAGATAGCGGGACCACTCACTCATATGACTATGAAGGGTGTACGGTTGGTGTGGGATAAACATTGTCAAAAAGCTTTTGATGAGCTGAGGACTAAGTTGACTTCTACACCGGTTTTGTCTACCCCACAGAGCGGGATAGAGTATCTTGTGTACACAGATGCTTCATTACAGGGTCTTGGATGTGTTTTGATGCAGGAGGAGCGACTGATTTCATATGGATCTTGGAAGCTTATGCTTCATGATATTAATTATCCAACAAATGACTTGGAGTTGGTAGCTGTGGTCTTTGCCTTACGTATTTGAAGGCATTATCTGTTGGGTGAGTCCTTCAGATTATTTAGCAATCATAAGAGTCTGCAATATTTGTTCACTTAGCGGGAGTTGAATATGAGACAGTGCAGATGGTTGGAGTTTGTAAAATACTATCACTTCTCTATATAGTACCATCCAGGGAAAGCGATTGTGGTGGCGGATGCACTCAGTCGCCAACCTGTTGGTAGTTTTTCTACTTTATTCAACACCGAGTGGAATGATTTGAAGCCAGTGGATGAGTTGTTGGATGCTTTCATGGCTTGTACGGTAGTTACACCTTCTATCATTCACAAGGTTTTGAAGGCACAACTCACGGATCAGCAGTGCATTGACAAAGTTACAAAGATAGCTTCTAGGGAGGTCCTATTTTACTATGTTGGGACTGATAGAGGTTTGAGGTACAAGGGCCATTTGGTGGTACCTTCTGCTAATGATTTGAGGAAGGATGTAATGATAGGGACTCATCACTCTGAGTTCTCTATTCATCCAAGAGGGGACAAGATATATTAGGATATGAAGCAGCAGTTCTGGTGGGCAGGATGAAGAAGGACATTGCTCTTTTTGTTTCACAGTGTAGTACCTGTCAGATGGTTAAGATTGATCATCAGAGGCCGCCAGGAGCTCTACAGCTACTGCCGGTACCGGAGTGGAAACGGCAGAGTATTTCTATGGATTTTGTAGAAGGGTTGCCAAATTCCTTCAAGGATCACAATTCCATTTGGGTTATTATGGATAGATTGACGAAATCAGCTCATTTCTTGCCTATTCGCACTGACTTCACTTCGGAGCAGTTGGCGAGACTTTATATTTTTGAAATTGTAAAACTGCATGGAATTCCATTGTCTATTATATCGAACAGGGATTCGAGCTTTGTGTCAGGGTTTTGGAAGAGTTTTCAGCAGGCTTTGGCTATAGAGTTGCATCTTAGCACTGCTTATCATCCTTAGACTAATGGACAGACAGAGAGGTTAATCAGATCATGGAGGATATGCTCCGGTCGTGTGTTCTTGATTTCAAGGGCCACTGGGAGGATTATTTGCCACTTATGGAGTTTGCATATAATAATAGTTTCCAGAAGACTATTGGGATGGCACCATTTGAGGCATTGTATGGCCGACCGTGTTGACTGCCTATTTGTTGGATGGAGGCTGGCGAGAACAGATTCTTGGGTCCTAAGTTCATCAAGGATACTTTTGAGAAGATAGCTCTTATTAGGGATCGCATGCGCACTGTCCAGAGTAGGCAAAAGAGTTATGCGGATCGTCGCACACATGCACTGGAGTTTCAGGTTAGGGATCAAGTGCTACTCAAAGTGTCGCCTATGAAGGGTGTAATACGCTTTGGGAAGAAAGGGAAGTTGTCTCCACGATTTGTCAGTCCATTCATGATTATGGACTGAGTTGGAGCTTTCGCTTATCGGTTAGCACTTCTGGATAATTTGGATCGCGTACACAAAGTATTCCATGTTTCCATATTGTGAAAATTTCTATGAGATGAGGATCGGTATCAACATATCAATGTTGAGGAGATTGAGTTGCAGCCAGATGTAACCTATTTGGAGCCACCGTGTCGTATTGTCGACCGTCAGGATCAAATCCTTCGTAATTAGGTTATTCCTTTGGTATGTGTTCAGTGGAGTCATCACAACGAGGTTGAGTCCACTTGGGAATGGGAGGATGTCATTTGCTCGCAGTTTCCTGACATATTGGAAGAAGGTAAGAGCGAATTCCGAGGACGAAAATCCTTTTGTTAAGGGGGAAGAATGTAATACCCCAAATTTTAAAAGGATAGTCTCGGCATTTTATTTATTGTTTTATTTTATTTTCATGTGATTATTTGCATAATTTCTTGATTATTTATTTAATGCTTGTTTAATTGATTTAATTGTTTAATACTTGTTTAATTATGATAATTGTTAATTTTGTTTGTTTACTGGTTTAAGTGCAGTTTGTATTTGATATTTTTTTTACATTAAATGGAATTAATGGTATTCTTTATTTTATTTTTGCTAAGTGAAATAAATTTTTTTTTTTTTAATTTGAAGTTGGTTACACTGTTATTTTATTGGAATTTTTCACGGGTGTAATTGGATTAAACTAGAAACAGTGTTAATAGTAAACATTAGGGTTTCTTTTCTTTTAGAATACACGGATGGGCCAACTAGGATTGGAAGTAGGGCTTAGTCTCTAATTATATATGGACTAGGGTTACTATAATAAGCCTATAAATAAATAATGTTACTGGGGTGCAGGGTTTTAGAAAACGTAAGCATAATTCTGTAAAATAGAGAGATAGTGAGATACAGAGAGAGATAGGAGAGGAAGGAAAGGTTGCTCATAGGTGAAACCAAGAGCAACAGAGGTGGAACAATAATAGGGGATTTCATCGAAAAATTCAGAGACAGTAGATTAGAGTTTCAAAACTGAAACTCAAGGCAAGGCAAGTCTCTATTCTACTCTTTCCTTTTTAATCTATGTTCTGTGCATGCCTAGGTAGACTCCAGGTATTAAACTAAAGCTTAAATACATCTTTTATGAATGTTTAGTCGTTATGTGTTTCCATGGAATTAATTTGTTCTTAGTTGTTTTAAAAGTTTAGTCTGAAACCTTGTTGCCGTTGCTTAAAAACTTGTATTTCAATTCAAGTCTTCATTGTATATTATTGTCTTATGAGAAATATGGAACTGGGATGGACCTCAAAACATGTAATAAAAATTATAACAGAGGCTTGGAAAGCACTGGAGTCGAAGAAGACGAAGGGAGAACGGACTACGGCTCTTAAGGGTGAGAGCAGGCTCCAAAAAGGGAGGGAGCCTGCTCCTACAAAGCTAGAGTCAGCTCTTTATGGTTAAGAGATGGCTCTCAACATCCTCGAGCTAGCTCCCAAGGGTGGGGAGCCAGCTCTCCTTGTAACAGAGTAGGCTCTCAAGTTTAAGAGCCTGCTCTCTCCTTTAAATACGTTAAAAACTTGTTTTTAATGACTGTTTGGCTGAACTGGATTTTTCTAAGGCTATCTGTATGCTACTGAATGGTGTAATTCATTGCTAAAGACTTATAAAAGTTGGGAAGCATGTTTACATTTAAATATAAAGGCCGGAATTAACATAAGGTTAAACGAAGAAACCGTATGTGGAAGATTGGATAATTGACTTATATTGCCTATTGTTTTAGCAAATTTGATTCCTTTGCATGATCTTAAATTTTGAATCATGTTTTCAGTTGTGTTATAAGCATATATTTTCTTTAAGTATATGTATGCTTTGATGGAATGAATTGATGTTTTAAATCTGCTATGTATTGCATCGGTTATGGTACTGTTTGGAGAAGTAAATTGCATAATCTTACTTTATCAATTTAATGACTGGAGTTGGGATTTTAAATCTGTTATGGTATGCATAATTTAGTTTTGCACATTTTGGGATGTTGCTGATAAATATTTATATTGTTTTGTCAACTATGTTAGCGGGAGGATAGTATCCACTAATATGGGACGGTGGCATACTAGGTTTGGATTAGTTCAACACTAAGTCCTACCTAAAATGGATTAAGGTATGGATTAACCTTAAAGGTTAAGTTCAACTCCTAGTGGTGTCAGATCAGTAAATAACTAAATGACATAATTTGGTTTTTGGGATAGATTGTTATACATATATCAAACTACTATACTAGATGGGTGATATTTTGTATTTGGAGGACACGGACTTTATATATATATATGATATGGTACCATGGTATGAGCTTGAGTCTCAGGACCATGGTTAGGGTGCGTATATCACCAGGATGGATAGTTGGACAGTAGTTGTTGTTCCTTGGTAGGTCTAGGTACACATGACTATATTATGTGCGATTTGCATGGTATCTCTACTCAGGCTGAGACAAACTTATTGGACTAGTGAGCATCCTATAGTGTGTACTTCTATATATATGGACTACTTTAGATATTATTGTGTCTATCTAGGATGTATCTGCGTATCGAATTCTTGTTTGGATCATAGTAGAATAGGATTTGCATGTGGGGCTGACCCACTTTCTTATTTTTCAGGTGCTGGTTAGTTCGAGGGTTAGAGCTTGATCGTGTGGAGCAGATACGGACTTCCATTCCACCGACTACGTAGGACTGCTTTCTTATTAGCTTTGGATTTTGATTACAATTATTTTATTTTACAGTTGGGATTATTATTAGGAGTCTACTAGATGGATTCCCGAGTTGTTAAATAATTGGAGGTTGTGGATTAATAGATTTAAACAATTATTTTTGAGGATTTTCAATTAGAATTCTATTCAACCATTTTTTATTTAATTCTTATCATTTCAACATGTATTCTGTGTTCATTAAATATTAATTGTTTGATATTCCCTTGGGTTTTAGCCAGGGCCTGATCAACCCGTGTCTCGGATCCGAGGGGTATCACAGTTGGTATCAGAGCACTCCAGGTTCAAGTGTTTCTAGGATTCTATCGTATAAGACTTCCGCATAGCGTACTCTATTATTTAGAGCTTAAGTTTAGGATTCGTTGTATTCCTTTACGGTTCGGTTTAATTATACTGATGTCTGTCTTTCTGTGTTAACAGAATGGTTGACGCAAGAACTAGACGGAACAATCAGCGATAAAGGGAAGTGGCCCGTAGGAAGCTTCAGGAGGATGATGGTCAGTTCTATGAGAAGCGGGAGGAAGTTCAGCAGACTCGGGATCAGGGAGGAGATCCAGAGTATCCTCCTCACATCAACGACCTTATTGCTCGGGCTATAAAAGCAGGGGTAACAGCTGCATTTCCAAATTAGCCTCAGGTACGGCCAGCACCATTACCAGCATTGGTTGTTCAGACTGATACTTGGGAGAAGGCCAGGAGTTCTTTCACAAAGGGGAGCCCACCTGAGTTCACAGGCTCCACCGATGCGAAAGCAGCTCACCAGTGGAAACAGGACATCGAGTGACATCTTCGCTTAGTTTACTGCACGAAGGTTCAGAAGCAGATGCTTGTTACCTTCAAGCTGGTCGGAGATGCATTATAGTGGTGGGAGTTAGTTACCACTGCAAAGGAAAGAATGTCATTGACTTACGATCAGTTTAGTACATGCTTTGATGGGAAGTACTTCCCTTATGTAGTCAGGGCAGCCATGAAGACTGAGTTTCTTAATCTATAGTAGGGGAACATGACAGTGGCAGAGTAGGAGCAACAGTTCACACACTTATTTTTTTTTGCACCGGAGGAGGTGGATACAGAGGAGAAAAAGCATAACTGTTTCGTTAAGGGACTGATGTGTCTATCAAGAGAGCTATTACAGGCAGTCCAGCCTATATTACATATGCTCAGGTGGTAGACACCGCTCTACAATAGTATCAGGTGACCATGGACTTCAGACAGGCCAAGGGTAAGAAGCGGGGTGACAGAGATTCTGTTAACCAGTCAGCTAAGAAAGGGAATGGGAATGGACACCAACAAAATGACAAGGGCAAGTTCTAGGGATAGCAGCCTTGGAAGAACCACAAAGGTGGTTCAGATGCTCCCAGGGATGTGGCACCTATTCAGCGACAGCAGAATGGAGGACTATAGGCAGAACAGGGTCAGCCACAGGCTAACCGACAGAGGAGGTCGTTTGGTACTTTCTAGGGTAGTCGCTACACTTATGGGGAGTATGGTCATACCTCCAGACAGTGTCCTAGAGCTAGACAAGGGCAGGGACAACATGTGCAGGAGGGGCAGAGGGCGTCAGTGCCTTTCCCAGCTCCATAGCTTCCACAGATTCAGGGACAGACATATCCGGCTTTACCAGCACCGCCGCAGCCTCAGGGACAGGCATCGTAGTAGCTACATTATGGCAGGGTGTATAACCCCATACCACAGGATATGGAGGCACCTCAGACTGTTAAGGGTAAGTTTCCGATTCATGGTTTACATGGACGTGTATTATTTGACACGGGTGCTACACACTTATTTGTAGCTAGATCTTTTGTTACTTTGTCTAGGATGACGACTCAGGTATGTAGTAGACTACAGGGTATTTCTACACCGTTAGGCAATACAGCCATTCTTCATGAGAGTGATGGGCCTGTGACACTAGATATTGGTAGACTTAGATTTCTAGCCAATCTTTTAGTCTTGGACATGCATACTTATGATGTGATACTTGGGATAGATTGGTTATTTCATTACCTTGCCCAAGTTGATTGTTATGATAGGTCAGTTGTTTTCACCATACCAGGTCAGGACATGTACGTCGTCGCTATGCCGCGTTTTAGCGGGGTCACTAGCACCTATTTGTTCCATGTGGAGGAGGAAATGGAGGAGGGGGTTACTGTATCTTTGGGTAACATACCAATTGTACAGGATTTCTCGGATGTATTTTAGGAGATTCCAGGGTTGCCGCCTAGTCGCGAGATCAACTTTGTGATAGACTTAGCGCCATGCACTACACCTATTGCTAGGGCACCGTATAGGATGACACTAGTGGAGATGCAAGAGTTGAGGGATCAGATTCAGCAATTACTCAGCCAGGGTTATATTCGTTGGAGTACTTCACCCTGGTGAGCACCAGTTTTGTTTGTTAAAAAAAAGGATGGTTCACTTCAGTTGTGTATAGATTACAGGGAGTTTTCTCGGTTTGGCAGGATATTACAGGAGGTTCATCTAGGGGTTCTCAAAGATAGCTGGACCACTCACTTATCTGACTAAGAAGGGTGTACGGTTCATGTGGGATGAACATTGTCAGAAAGCTTTTGATAAGCTGAAGACTAAGTTGACTTCTGCACCGATTTTGTCTACCCCACAGAGCAGGATAGAGTATCTTACGCACACAGATGCTTCGTTGCAGGGTCTTGGATGTGTTTTGATGAAGGAGGAGCGACTGATTTCGTATGGATCTTGGAAGCTTAAGCCTCATGAGCTTAATTATCCAACACATGACTTGGAGTTGGTAGCTGTGGTATTTGCCTTACGTATTTGGAGGCATTATCTATTGGGTGAGTCCTTCAAATTATTTAGCGATCGCAAGAGTCTGCATGTAACGACCAGTCATTTGCCTTCCTTTCCTTTTTCCTGAAATTTTACGAATGAATTTTTTTCGTTTAATTTTCTTTTCTGAGCTCTGTTTCATGTCGCTTAGTGTCATCTCGAGTGCTCAGAATTGGTTTCTGAGACTCTTTCAGGTGAATTGACAACTTCCTTTGAGGACTGAGTCATTTTTGCATTTTTTTTTGGACACTATGCGCTATTTTGTTTTTTCCCTATTCTGTCATTTTCCCTATTTCGTCTTATCTCCGTTTGTCAGTTTTTGGCACAACCTCACTTCTTATGCTCGGAGTTGGTTTTTGACTTCACGTGCCTTCATCTTGAGTGGTTTCCTCGAAATACGTATCTTTACTTTTGCAAGAAAGTACTCTGGTTGCTCCCGGTGTCCACAGGGGCATAGATGCACAATTCTTCATAATCTTTTTCATTTCTTGGGGTGCTTTTCATAAATATCTTTTGAAGATATTTTATTTCAGGGGCATCTAAGAAAATATCTTTTGGAAGATATTTTCATTCTGGGGCAATTTCGCAGTTAACCCTTTTTGTAGGGGCCATTGTGCAATTAACGAAAGTTATTGCAAAAATGTCTCGTATGGAGCCTAGATCCTCGTACGGGATTTATTTTCACTTTTCGTTGACTCGTAAATTTATAGAATTTCCTTCTGGTCATTTTCTCCAGTTTCAGAGTTTTTGGACCCGGTTGCCGCCGAACTTGTTCAGGACATAACTTTCTGCTCGAGACTCAGTTTTTGACGTCGTTTCTTCCGTTGTTCATGTTTTCTTATTTTAAATCTTTTTTGTTCATGGAGTTTTTCCGTTTGAGCGTGTTTGCTCAAAATCCACTTTTCCGGACCAGGCGGGGCCCTTTCGGGCACTTTTTGAGATTTCTATAAATATGTTGCCCTAATTTTTAAAATCAGATTTTTAGACCTTCTTCCTCCTCTTGGCTGGAAGCCATGGGAGCCCAAGGGGCTGCCTTCACTCTTTCTTCTCCTCCACTTGATTTCCTTGGTAGAAATCCTTCGGCCTTAGCATTTGTTGTTCGCCTCGTCGTGGTCTACCATTACCCCTTATTAGAAACCATTTTTGGCCAAGTTTTGAGTTTGGATTTGAGGCCAAGTTTGGATTTTCATTCGGCTTCTTGGGGATTCATATAAATTGTTTTGTCCCCGACAAAACCCTTCGGTTCCGGCGGATTCGGAATACTTTTTTTTTTGTGGGCCTTTGAGATTTTCATCTCAAATTGAGGTAGGAGATGTTATAGGTTTAATTCTTGTTATATAACATGCTATTGATGCTTATGCAACTTGATTGCATGTTTAAATATGAAATCTAGAGATTTTATTATTTAATTTTCTTGTATTGGATTTGATTTTCCCGGTTGCTTATGACTTATTTTAAACATGTAGCATGGTAATTTAATACTCTATAATATGGTCATTGACATATATTAAATTGAGAGAATTTGAACAAGTATTAAAGATTTTATTTAATATTTATCTTAGGTGAAAGATTAATTCACATGGCCTTAACTAGCTTAAAATCAATATGTGTTAGTATATTAAATTAGGCCTTAGCATGCTCTCCAACATAGTTGAATTTGAAAGTGATTGGAGGTGTTTTGAAAGTTAGTAATTATTAATTAATTTAATTAATTAATTTGCCCCGAGTGCACTATTTACTCTATTTGAATTCCGACTTGATATTCTTGATTTACATGCCATATAGCTTCACGTATATTTGATTTAGAATATTCGGTTAGGTTTTGAAACCTTTTATTTAACTAAATTCCATGTTTAAGATTTAATCCTCATGGTGATATACAACTTGGAATTATATTGTGGCATGCTAGAAAATTAAGTTTAGGTGTAGTGGTTCACATATATGAAATTGGGATTAATTGCATGAGAATTGCAACCTTTATTTTATATTTAACTTTAGTGAAAGTTTAATTTACATAGGTGTAACTTTGCATGAAATAAGCTTGTAATGTAATATTACAATAGTCATTGGCATGTTCTCTAAGATATGTTAAATTGAGAGCATTTGGTTAAGTTTGAAAATCTAGAGATTTTAATTAAAAGAATTAATTAAAATCTATTTTGTGGTCCCATTAGCTTAATTAAGATTTTAACTTGATATTTGTATTGGCCATGACTTGTTTACTAGCATATATTATTTTGGGACTATTAGAAGTTGTTTTAGAACCTTGGGATTTAAATTAGCATGATTTAATTAAAGTTCTACCTTGTTGTGGTATTTAAACTCATGAGCTTATGTTTTCAATATTGAATATATTGTTATCTTGCGTAATGATTTGCACACTTCATATTTAACATCATTCATACATAGCGCGTAAAGAATCGCACACTGAAGATTCGACATTCATCATAGCATATTAGTTGTGGATTTAGAGCATGTATTGTATAGGTTTCCAAATTTGGTTGTGCTGGGCAGATAGTTGATTATCTTGCATATTCCTGTTGATATATGCATTGTTGTATAACTTGTTGATTTTGGAAACTTGGGGATGTTGTTGTTTGACTATGGCTAGGACGTAGTTCTAGTACGGGGGATAGTCCCTCTATATAGTCTAGTGCGCACATAAGGAGGTTACCCATAGGCTAGTAACCCTAAAGTAACTATGTTGTCGGTTTGATCCAGCGTGACATCCGAGTATCCACTTTGTTTGAGTTCGCTTTTCATTGTCAAGGTGATAACTAGATGATGTTGTAACTTGTTGTTCCTTATTTGTCGTTCCATTTTAAGTTACATGATGTTAACTTTGCGAAATTGTGCTTTATGCATTGTATTGGAAGTCCCAATCTTGGTTAAATTACATCGACATTGAAAATTGTGTTTTGACGTTCTAACATAGCTTAGGATTGATCCTATTGATTCATTTAGAACTTAGACGTTAGGTGGCATGAACCACCATTGTTATTTTGTGCTTTAGATTCTAAGTTAATGGCTTTGAGAGCTTATACCTTATTGCATTGTATAACATGCTCTTTTGTTGTTGAATTGAATGGATAATGTGATTCTTGTTAACTTGTATACAAATACACTTTTGTCATGTTATATGGATTACTCTAGACCTAGTTCAATTGTATTAAAAATGCAATTCATGTTAATCTATGCTCAAGCATTCTTCTTGTCGTGTTCTTAGATTATCCCAACCATGATTCATTTCATACACGTATGTATATCATGATTCTTTTTGCTTAGACTCTAAGGTAGCTTCGGATGCTCCCCGAGTCTCATTTGGACATAGACGTTAGGTGGCATGAGCCCCTTTAACATGTTTCACCTTAAGGTGATAAATTTGTAAAATGCTAGGTCGATGCATGCTCATCTCCTACGAGTAGCTTTATGTTACTCACGCCTACGATACTGGGGCATATTTCAGGTACGAAGACTTTGTTCGTGACGCCTAGCATTCCTTGGATGTCGTGTAGCTTTCAAGTTTCCATTTCATGCAAATTTTAGTATGAAATGTCATTTTGTAGACTTATATGTCAAAATATGTATATTTGATTCCATGCATGTAATGTGTACTTAAGTACACTCTTTTCAATGTATTTGATATGTATGAGATGAGGCCGGAGGCCAATGACAATTATATTGTATTCTATGTACTTTTTAACTTCATGAAATATTGTGAAAATCTTAAAAAATCGCAAGTTATTGCTTCACCATGGTTGCATCGGGTGTGGGAATTCTGTTTTCATTCTTTCATAGGGTCTTATAAATCATGTTTCAAGTGTGGCCAAGGGCCAAACGGTCATTTGATCTCGTTTTGTATTTTTGGATTCCGAGTTTTCATTCCAAGTTCCATTTTTGCCTTTTTGCCCGTTGGGGGGTCGGATTTTGTATTGATGGTATTTTTAAGTCGTGGACCATTGTAGTGCATCCAAATAGGTAAGTTACGTTTACGTACATGGTCGTTTCCGGGCAAAACCTTATCGTTTGTGTTTTGAGCCTCTTGTGAATTCATTTCGCACTTTTTTTGCATATTCTGATCTAGGGGCATTGTAGACTTTTCACGGTGGTTTTATTTTCTTCTTTCAACATGGTTGAATAGAAAACGTGATTTTAGGGGGGGTTTCTTTTCCGTGTTTTTCCAAAAAATGTCGTCTTGATATCGGAAATTGCTTACAAAGTTCAGCTCTGAGTTTTTCAATTTAGCAGTTTTTTGGACCTCCATGACCAGATTTCATGGAGGGGCATTTCGTGTATTCTACATTATGTTGTTTTTGAATTCTCTCATGAGTCACATAGAAAACTCAATTTCGAGAGGGGTTTCTTCTCTGTGTTTTTGCAAAAAAATTCATCTAGGCCTCCAAATTCAGCCTCTGTTCTGGATTTTTCTGAAAAATAACCCCACAATAGCTTTATGGGGTACTGCTGCCAGCCATAGTGCACTCAGCGTGCGCACGGCGTGCATGTGCGTGCACATGGGCATGCGCATGGGGCTGTCATGGCCCCTCGTCGGGCCGCCGTAACGTCAACTCTTCTTTTGGGCTTTTTTCCTTCATCCGGACTCCGATTCAAGTGAATTGTTTTTTGAACTTGACTAATTTTTCGCTGTCTTTCCAACGGTGTGCTCGGTTGCACCCGATTCTTCCTGGATAATTACCAGTTTACCCTTTTTGCCTTAAGTGCTCCTTTTTCTTCGTCATGCCGTTTCTCCTTCGTCCGGACTCCGAATCATGCGATTCTTGAGTCCATCTTGATTAGTTTCTCGTTGTCCTCCCAGCGGTGTGCTCAGTGGCACCTGAATCTACAATTTTTGGAAATGACTATTTTGCCCCTGAGAGCTTATTCGTCATATTTTTGATCTTTTGCTTCTGCATCAGTTCTTGTTGAGTTCCACGACCTCATGGAAGATCACTTTGACTTCTTAGAGTCTTCTTTTCTATTTTTGCTTCCGCATTCGGATCCGTTATCCGATCATTTGTACGGTTCATCACAGGACACGTTGGCCTAAAAACCAGGGTCGTCACACTGCAGTATTTGTTCACTCAGTGGGAGTTAAATATGAGACAATGCAGATGGTTGGAGTTTGTAAAAGACTATCACTTCTCTATACAGTACCATCCAGGAAAAGCGAATATGGTGGCGGATGCACTTAGTCGCTGACCTGTTAGTAGTCTTTCTGCTTTAGTCAACACTGAGTGGAATGACTTAAAGACGGTCAATGAGTTGTCGGATGCTTTCATGGCTTGTATGGTAGTTACACCTTCTATCATTCACAAGGTTTTGAAGGCACAACTCACGGATCAGCAGTACATTGACAAAGTTACAGAGATAGCTTCCGGGGAGGTCCCATTTTACTATGTTGGGACTAATGGAGGTTTGAGGTACAAGGGCAGCTTGGTGGTACCTTCTACTAATGATTTAAGGAAGGATGTAATGACGGAGACTCATCACTCTGAGTTCTCTGTTCATCCAGGAGGGGATAAGATGTATCAGGATATGAAGCAGTAGTTCTGGTAGGAGGGTATGAAGAGTGACATTGCTCTTTTTGTTTCACAGTGTAGTACCTGTCAGGTGGTTAAGATTGATCATCAGAGGCTGCCCGGAGCTCTACAGCCACTACCGATACCAGAGTGGAAATGGGAGAGCATTTGTATGGATTTTGTGGAAGGGTTGCCACTTTCCTTCAAGGATCACAATTCCATTTGGGTTACCGTGGACAGATTGACAAAATCAGCTCATTTCTTACCTATTTGCACTGACTTCACTTCGGAGTAGTTGGCGAGACTTTACATTTCCAAGATTGTAAAACTGCATGGAATTCCATTGTCTTTTATATTGGACAGGGATTCGAGCTTTGTGTCAGGGTTCAGATGCTCCTAGGGATGTGGCACCTATTCAGCGATAGCAGAATAGGGGACCATAGGTAGGACAGGGTCAGCCATAGGCGTAACAGAGGAGGCCGTTTGGTACTTTCCAAGGTAGTTGCTACACTTATGGACAGTATGGTCTACCTCCAGATAGTGTCTTAGAGGAAGACAGGGACAGGGACAGCATGTGTAGTAGGGCAGAGGGCGCAAATGCCTTTACCAGCTCCACAGGTTCCACGGATTTAGGGACAGACATATCAGGCTTTACCAGCGCCGCCGCAGCCTCAGGGACAGGCACCGCAGTAGTTACATTATAGCAAGGTGTACAACCCCATACCCAGGATATGCAAGCACCTCAGACTGTTGAGGGTAAGTTTCCTATTCATGATTTATATGGACATGTATTATTTGACATGGGTGCTACACACTCATTTGTAGCTAGATATTTTGTTGCTTTATCTGGGATGACGACTCGGGTATACAGTAGACCACAGGGTATTTCTACACCGTTAGGCAATACATCCATTCTTCATGAGAGTGATGGGCCTGTGACACTAGATATTGGTAAAATTAGATTTCTACCAATCTTTTGGTCATGGACATGAACACTTATGATGTGATATTTGGGATGGATTGGTTATTACATTACCTTACCCAAGTTCATTGTTATAATAGGTCAGTTGTTTTCACTATACTAGGTCAGGACAAGTACGTCGTCGCTATGCTGTGTTCTAGCGGGGTCACTAGCACTTATTTGTTCCATATGGAGGAGGAAACGGAGGAGGGGGTTACTGTATCTTTGGGTAACATGCCAATTGTACAGGATTTTCTGGATGTATTTCAGGAGATTCCAGGGTTGGCGCCTAGTCGCGAGATTGACTTTGTGGTAGACTTAGCGCCAGGCACTAGGCCTATTTCTAGGGCACTGTATAGGATGGCACCAGTGGAGATGTGAGAGCTGAGGGATCAGATTCAGTAACTACTCAGCTAGGGTTTTATTCGCAGGAGTACTTCACCCTGGGGAGCACCGGTTTTGTTTGTGAAAGGAAGGATGGTTCACTTCTGCTGTGTATAGACTATAGAGAGTTGAATAAGGTTACTATTCGTAATAAGTATCTGTTACCTAGGATTGATGATCTTTTTGATCAGTTGTGGGGAGCTACCTATTTCTCTAAGATTGATCTGCGGTCTAGATATCATCAACTTCGAGTTCGGGAGCAGGATTTTCCGAGGATAACATTTCTTATAAGATACGGATCTTATGAGTTTTGAGTGATGTTGTTTGGGGTGACTAATGCAGTAGTGGTTTTCATGGATTTCATGAACAAAGTCTTCAGGGCTAACTTGGATCAATTTGTCATTGTCTTCATAGATGACATTTTGATTTACTAGCGATCAGAGGATGATCATGCTAGACATCTTCGGATAGTCTTGCAGACGCTTCGTGAGCACCAATTGTATGCCAAGTTTGAGAAATGTGAATTTTGGCATCGGGAGGTGAAATTTCTGGGTCACGTGGTGTCAAAAAGGGGAATAGTGGTGGATCTGGCCAAAGTTTCAGCAGTGGTTGAGTGGGGACAGCCTACATCACCTACTGAGATTCAGAGTATTCTCAGTTTGGTAGGATATTATAGGAGGTTCATCCAGGGTTCTCAAAGATAGTGGGACCACTCACTCATATGACTATGAAGGGTGTACGGTTGGTGTGGGATAAACATTGTCAGAAAGCTTTTGATGAGTTGAAGACTAAGTTGACTTCTACACCGGTTTTGTCTACCCCATAGAGCGGGATAGAGTATCTTGTGTACACAGATGCTTAATTGCAGGGTCTTGGATGTGTTTTAATGCAGGAGGAGCGACTGATTTCATATGGATCTTGGAAGCTTAAGCTTCATGATATTAATTATCCAACAAATGACTTGGAGTTGGTAGCTGTGGTCTTTGCCTTACGTATTTGGAGGCATTATCTGTTGGGTGAGTCCTTCAGATTATTTAGCGATCATAAGAGTCTGCAATATTTGTTCACTTAGCGGGAGTTGAATATGAGACAGTGCAGATGGTTGGAGTTTGTAAAATACTATCACTTCTCTATATAGTACCATCCAAGGAAAGCGATTGTGGTGGCGGATACACTCAGTCGCCAACCTATTGGTAGTTTTTCTGCTTTATTCAACACCGAGTGGAATGATTTGAAGCCAGTGGATGAGTTGTTGGATGCTTTCATGGCTTGCACGGTAGTTACACCTTCTATCATTCACAAGGTTTTGAAGGCACAACTCACAGATCAGCAGTGCATTGACAAAGTTACAGAGATAGCTTCCAGGGAGGTCTTATTTTACTATGTTGGGACTGATAGAGGTTTAAGGTACAAGGGCCATTTGGTGGTACCTTCTGCTAATGATTTGAGGAAGGATGTAATGATAGGGACTCATCACTCTGAGTTCTCTATTCATCCAAGAGGGGACAAGATATATCAGGATATGAAGCAGCAGTTCTGGTGGGCAGGATGAAGAAGGACGTTGCTCTTTTTGTTTCACAGTGTAGTACCTGTCAGATGGTTAAGATTGATCCTCAGAGGCCGCCAGGAGCTCTACAGCTACTGCCGATACCGGAGTGGAAATGGCAGAGTATTTCTATGGATTTTGTAGAGGGGTTGCCAAATTCCTTCAAGGATCACAATTCTATTTGGGTTATTATGGATAGATTGACGAAATCAGCTCATTTCTTGCCTATTCGCACTGACTTCACTTCGGAGCAGTTGGCGAGACTTTATATTTCCGAGATTGTAAAACTGCATGGAATTCCATTGTCTATTATATCGAATAGGGATTCGAGCTTTGTGTCAGGGTTTTGGAAGAGTTTTCAGCAGGCTTTGGCTATAGAGTTGCATCTTAGCACTGCTTATCATCCTTAGACTAATGGACAGACTGAGAGGTTAATCAGATCATGGAGGATATGCTCCGATCGTGTGTTCTTGATTTCAAGGGCCACTGGGAGGATTATTTGCCACTTATGGAGTTTGCATATAATAATAGTTTCCAGAAGACTATTGGGATGGCACCATTTGAGGCATTGTATGGCCGACCGTGTTGACTGCCTATTTGTTGGATGGAGGCTGGCGAGAACAGATTCTTGGGTCCTAAGTTCATCAAGGATACTTTTGAGAAGATAGCTCTTATTAGGGATCGCATGCACACTGTCCAGAGTAGGCAAAAGAGTTATGCGGATCGTCGCACACATGCACTGGAGTTTCAGGTTAGGGATCAAGTGCTACTCAAAGTGTCGCCTATGAAGGGTGTAATATGCTTTGGGAAGAAAGGGAAGTTGTCTCCATGATTTGTCAGTCCATTCATGATTATGGACTGAGTTGGAGCTTTCGCTTATCGGTTAGAACTTCTGGATAATTTGGATCGCGTACACAAAGTATTCCATGTTTCCATGTTGCGAAAATTTCTATGAGATGAGGATCGGTATCAACATATCATTGTTGAGGAGATTGAGTTGCAGCCAGATGTAACCTATTTGGAGCCACCGTGTCGTATTGTCGACCGTCGGGATCAAATCCTTCGTAATAAGGTTATTCCTTTGGTATGTGTTCAGTGGAGTCATCACAACGAGGTTGAGTCCACTTGGGAACGGGAGGATGTCATTTGCTCGAAGTTTCCTGACATATTGGAAGAAGGTAAGAGCGAATTCCGAGGACGAAATTCCTTTTGTTAGGGGGGAAGAATGTAATACCCCAAATTTTAAAAGGATAGTCTCGGTATTTTATTTATTGTTTTATTTTATTTTCGTGTGATTATTTGCATAATTTATTGATTATTTATTTAATGCTTGTTTAATTGATTTAATTGTTTAATACTTGTTTAATTAAGATAATTGTTAATTTTGTTTGTTTACTGGTTTAAGTGCAGTTTGTATTTGATATTTTTTTTACATTAAATGGAATTAATGGTATTCTTTATTTTATTTTTGCTAAATGAAATAAATTTTTTTTTTTTTTAATTTGAAGTTGGTTACACTGTTATTTTATTGGAATTTTTCACGGGTGTAATTGGATTAAACTAGAAACAGTGTTAATAGTAAACATTAGGGTTTTTTTTCTTTTAGAATACACGGATGGGCCAACTAGGATTGGAAGTAGGGCTTAGTCTCTAATTATATATGGACTAGGGTTACTATAATAAGCCTATAAATAAATAATGTTACTGGGGTGCAGGGTTTTAGAAAACGTAAGCATAATTCTGTAAAACAGAGAGATAGTGAGATACAGAGAGAGATAGGAGAGGAAAGCTAGGTTGGACTAAGGAGGAGGAAGGAAAGGTTGCTCATAGGTGAAACCAAGAGCAACAGAGGTGGAACAACAATAGGGGATTTCGTCGAAAAATTCAGAGACAGTAGATTAGAGTTTCAAAACTGAAACTCAAGGCAAGTCTCTGTTCTACTCTTTCCCTTTAATCTATGTTCTGTGCATGCCTAGGTAGACTCCAGGTATTAAACTAAAGCTTAAATACATCTTTTATGCATGTTTAGTCGTTATGTGTTTCCATGGAATTAATTTGTTCTTAGTTGTTTTAAAAGTTTAGTCTGAAACCTTGTTGCCGTTGCTTAAAAACTTGTATTTCAATTCAAGTCTTCATTGTATATTATGGTCTTATGAGAAATTTGGCACTGGGATGGACCTTAAAACATGTAATAAAAATTATAACAGAGGCTTAGAAAGCACCGGAGTCGAAGAAGACGAAGGGAGAACGGACTACGGCTCTTAAGGGTGAGAGCAGGCTCCAAAAAGGGAGGGAGCCTGCTCCTACAAAGCTAGAACCAGCTCTCTATGGTTGAGAGTTGGCTCTCAACATCCTCAAGCTAGCTCCCAAGGGTGGGGAGCCAGCTCTCCTAGTAACAGAGCAGGCTCTCAAGTTTAAGAGCCTGCTCTCTCCTTTAAATACGTTAAAAACTTGTTTTTAGTGACTGTTTGGCTGAACTGGATTTTTCTAAGGCTGTCTGTATGCTACTGAATGGTGTAATTCATTGCTAAAGACTTATAAAAATGTTGGGAAGCATGTTTACATTTAAATATAAAGGCCGGAATTAACATAAGGTTAAACGAAGAAACCGTATGTGGAAGATTGGATAATTGACTTATATTGCCTATTGTTTTAGAAAATTTGATTCCATTGCATGATCTTAAATTTTGAATCATGTTTTCAGTTGTGTTATAAGCATAAATTTTCTTTAAGTATATGTATGCTTTGATGGAATGAATTGATGTTTTAAATCTGCTATGTATTGCATCGGTTATGGTACTGTTTGGAGAAGTAAATTGCATAATCTTACTTCATCAATTTAATGGACTGGAGTTGGGATTTTAAATCTTTTATGGGATGCATAATTTTGTTTTGCACATTTTGGGACGTTGTTGATAAATATTTATATTGTTTTGTCAACTATGTTAGCGGGAGGATAGTATCCACTAATATGGGACGATGGCATACTTGGTTTGGATTAGTTCAACCCTAAGTCCTACCTAAAATGGATTAAGGTATGGATTAACCTTAAAGGTTAAGTCCAACTCCTAGTGGTGTCAGATCAGTAAATAACTAAATGACATAATTTGGTTTCTGGGATAGATTGTTATATATATATCAAACTACTATATTTGATGGGTGATATTTTATATTTGGAGGACACGGACTATATATATATATATGATATGGTACCATGGTATGAGCTTGAGTCTCAGGACCATGGTTAGGGTGCGTATATCACCGAGATGGATAGTTGGACAGTAGTTGTTGTTCCTTGGTTGGTCTAGGTACACATGACTACATTATGTGCGATTTGCATGGTATCTCTACTCAGGCTGAGACAAACTTATTGGACTAGTGAGCATCCTATAGTGTGTACTTCTATATATATGGACTATTTTAGATATTATTGAGTTTATCTAGGATGTATCTGCGTATCGGATTCTTGTTTGGATCATAGTAGAATAGGATTTGCATGTGGGGCTGACCCACTTTCTTATTTTTCAGGTGCTGGTTAGTTCGAGGGTTAAGGCTTGATCGTGTGGAGCAGATACGGACTTCCATTCCACCGACTACGTAGGACTGCTTCCTTATTAGCTTTGGATTTTGATTACAATTATTTTATTTTACAGTTGGGATTATTAATAGGGGTCCACTAGATCGATTCCCGAGCTGTTAAATAATTAGAGGTTGTGGATTATTATTACAATTATTTTGAAATGTCATTTTGTAGACTTATATGTCAAAATATGTATATTTGATTCTATGCATGTAATGTGTACTTAAGTACACTCTTTTCAATGTATTTGATATGTATGAGATGAGGCCGGAGGCCAATGACAATTATATTGTATTCTATGTACTTTTTAACTTCATGAAATATTGTGAAAATCTTAAAAAATCGCAAGTTATTGCTTCACCATGGTTGCATCGGGTTTGGGAATTCTGTTTTCATTCTTTCATAGGGTCTTATAAATCATGTTTCAAGTGTGGCCAAGGGCCAAACAGTCATTTGATCTCGTTTTGTATTTTTGGATTCCGAGTTTTCATTCCAAGTTCCATTTTTGCCTTTTTGCCCGTTGGGGGGTCGGATTTTGCATTGATGGTATTTTTAAGTCGTGGACCATTGTAGTGCGTCCAAATAGGTAAGTTACGTTTGCGTACATGGTCGTTTCCGGGCAAAACCTTATCGTTTGTGTTTTGAGCCTCTTGTGAATTCATTTCGCACTTTTTTTGCATATTCTGATCTAGGGGCATTGTAGACTTTTCACGGTGGTTTTATTTTCTTCTTTCAACATGGTTGAATAGAAAACGTGATTTTAGGGGGGGTTTCTTTTCCGTGTTTTTCCAAAAAATGTCGTCTTGATATCGGAAATCGCTTACAAAGTTCAGCTCTGAGTTTTTCAATTTAGCAGTTTTTTGGACCTCCATGACCAGATTTCATGGATGGGCATTTCGGGTATTCTACATTATGTTGTTTTTGAATTCTCTCATGAGTCACATAGAAAACTCAATTTTGAGGGGGGTTTCTTCTCTGTGTTTTTGCAAAAAAATTCATCTAGGCCTCCAAATTCAGCCTCTGTTCTGGATTTTTCTGAAAAATAACCCCACAACAGCTTTATGGGGTGCTGCTGCCAGCCATGGTGCACTCAGCGTGCGCACGGCGTGCATGTGCGTGCACATGGGCATGCGCATGGGGCTGTCATGGCCCCTCGTCGGGCCGCCGTAACGTCAACTCTTCTTTCGGGCTTTTTTCCTTCATCCGGACTCCGATTCAAGTGAATTGTTCTTTGAACTTGACTAATTTTTCGCTGTCTTTCCAACGGTGTGCTCGGTTGCACCCGATTCTTCCTGGATAATTACCAGTTTACCCTTTTTGCCTTAAGTGCTCCTTTTTCTTCGTCATGCCGTTTCTCTTTCGTCCGGACTCCGAATCATGCGATTCTTGAGTCCATCTTGATTAGTTTTTCGTTGTCCTCCCAGCGGTGTGCTCAGTGGCACCTAAATCTACAATTTTTGGAAATGACTATTTTGCCCCTGGGGGCTTATTCGTCATATTTTTGATCTTTTGCTTCCGCATCAGTTCTTGTTGAGTTCCACGACCTCATGGAAGATCACTTTGACTTCTTAGAGTCTTATTTTCTGTTTTCGCTTCCACATTCGGATCCGTTATCCAATCATCTGTACGGTTCATCACAGGACACGTTGGCCTAAAAACCAGGGTCGTCACACTGCAGTATTTGTTCACTTAGTGGGAGTTAAATATGAGACAACGCAGATGGTTGGAGTTTGTAAAAGACTATCACTTCTCTATACAGTACCATCCAGGGAAAGCGAATATGGTGGCGGATGCACTTAGTCGCTGACCTGTTAGTAGTCTTTCTGCTTTAGTCAACACTGAGTGGAATGATTTAAAGACGGTCGATGAGTTATCAGATGCTTTCATGGCTTGTATGGTAGTTACACCTTCTATCATTCACAAGGTTTTGAAGGCACAACTCACGGATCAGCAGTGCATTGACAAAGTTGCAGAGATAGCTTCCGGGGAGGTCCCATTTTACTATGTTGGGACTAATGGAGGTTTGAGGTACAAGGGCAGTTTGGTGGTACCTTCTACTAATGATTTCAGGAAGGATGTAATGACGGAGACTCATCAGTCTGAGTTCTCTGTTCATCCAGGAGGGGATAAGATGTATCAGGATATGAAGCAACAGTTCTGGTAGGAGGGTATGAAGAGGGACATTGCTCTTTTTGTTTCACAGTGTAGTACCTGTCAGGTGGTTAAGATTGATCATCAGAGGCTTTTCGGAGCTCTACAGCCACTACCGATACCAGAGTGGAAATGGGAGAGCGTTTTTATGGATTTTGTGGTAGGGTTGCCAAATTCCTTCAAGGATCACAATTCCGTTTGGGTTATCGTGGACAGATTGACAAAATCAGCTCATTTCTTGCCGATTTGCACTGACTTCACTTCAGAGCAGTTGGCGAGACTTTACATTTCCATGATTGTAAAACTGCATGGAATTCTATTGTCTATTATATTGGACAGGGATTCAAGCTTTGTGTCAGGGTTCTGGAAGAGTTTTCAGCAGGCTGTGACGACCCTGGTTTTTAGGCCAGCGTGTCCAATGATGAACCGTAAAGATGATCCGATAACGGATCCGAATGCGGAAGCAAAAACAGAAAACTAGACTTTAAGAAGTCAAAGTGACCTTCCATGAGGTCGTGGAACTCAACAAGAACTGATGCGGAAGCAAAAGATCAAAAATGTGACAAATAAGCCCCTAGGGGTAAAATAGTCATTTATAAAAATTGTAGATTCGGGTGCCACCGAGCACACCGCTAGAAGGACTACAAAAAACTAATCAAGATGGACTCAAGAATCGCATGATTTGGAGTCCGGACAAAGGAGAAACGACATGACGACGAAAAACAGACACTTAAAGCTATAAGGGCAAACTGGTAATTATCCAGAAATATCCGGGTGTAACCGAGCACACCGTTGGATAGACGACGAAAAATTAATCAAGTTCAAATAAAAAAAAAATCACTTGAATCGGAGTCCAGACGAAGGAGAAAAGCCCAAAAGAAGAATTGACGTCGCGACGGCCTAACGAGGGGCCATGGCGCACACGGCGCCCATGCGCGAGCCCACCGGCGTGCACGCCCGCGCCCAAAGACATGGCTGGTGGCAGCCCTTGGCTACTGCTACACTTTTTTTTTATCTGCCCAGAACTGAGGCATGAAATGGAGGTCAAGACGAGTTTTTCTGGAAAAACACGAAGAAGAAACCCCCCCTAAAATCGAGTTTTCTACCCGACAAAGCAGACGGAATTGAAAAAAACTCACTGTGAAATCCCCAAAATGCCCCTAGATCAGAACTGAACAAGAGGGTCATAAAGCTGCTAAATCAAAACTGGAAGCTAAAACTTCACGAGGGATTTCCGGTACCAATACGACATTTTCTGGAAAAACACGAAAAAGAAACCCCCCCTAAAATCACGTTTTCTAAGCGACCATTTCGAAAGAAGAAAATAAAACTGAGTTGAAAGGTCTATAATGCCCCTAGATTAGAATATGCAAAAAAAATGCAAAATGAATTCACAAGAGGCTCAAAACACAAACGATGAGGTTTTGCCTGGAAACGACTATGCACGCAAATGTAACTTACCTATTTAGATGCGCTACAATGGTCCATGGCTTAAAAATATAGCCGATACAAAATCCGACCCCCCAATGGGCAAAAAGGCAAAAATGGACTTGGAATGGAAAACATGGAATCTAAAAATGCAAAATGGGATCAAATGACTGTTTGGCCCTTGGCCACACTTCATACAAGATTAATAAGACCCTATAAAAGAATGAAAATGGAATTCCCACACCCGATGCAACCGTGGTGAAGCAATGACTTGCGATTTTTCAAGTTTTTCATAACATTTCATGAAGTTAAAAAGTTGCATAGAATACAATATACATGTCATTGGCCTCCGGCCTCATCTCATACATATCAAATACATTGAAAGGAGTGTACTTAAGTACACATTACATACACGGAATCAAACATACATATTTTGACATATAAGTCTACAAAATGACATTTCATGCTAACATTTGCATGAAATGGAAACTTGAAAGCTACTCGACATCCAAGGAATGCTAGGCTTCACGAACCAAGTCTTCGTACCTGAAATATGCCCCAGTATCGTAGGGGTGAGTAACATAAAGCTACTCGTAGGAGATGAGCATGCATCAACCTAGCATTTTACAAATTTATCACCTTAAGGTGAAACATGTTAAAGGGGTTCATGCCACCTAACGTCTATATCGAAATGAGACTCAAGGAGCATCCTAAGCTACCTTAGAGTGTTTCTAGCATAAATCACATCATCCATGCATTTCAACAACAAAGAAACATGTTATACAAAGCAACAAGAATCATGATATAAATACATGAATGAAACAGTAATCCGATTAATACAACGAGTTTATAGTTACCATGGATCACATTATCAATGTAATTGAACAAAGTCTAGAGGAATCCATACAACATGACGAAAGCATATTTGAATACAAGTTAACAAGAATTACATTATCAATGCAATTCAACAACAAAAGAGCAAGTTATACAATGCAACAAGATATAAGTTCTCAAAACCATCAACTTAGAATCTGAAGCACAAAATAACAGTAGTGGGTCATGCCACCTAACATCTAAGTTTTAAATGAATCAATATGATCATTTCTAAGCTATGTTAGAACGTCAAAATACAATTTTCAATATCGATGCAATTTAACCAACATTGGAACTTCCAATATAATGCATAAAGCATAATTTCACAAAGTTAACATCCTGTAACTTAAAATGGAACGACAAATAAGAAACAACAAGTTACAACATCATCTAGTTATCAACTTAAAAATGAAATGTGAAATCAAACAAAGTGGATACTCGGACGTCACGCCGGATCAGACCGACAACATAGTTAATTTAGGGTTACTAGCCCATGGGTAACCTCCCTACGTGCGCACTAGACCATATAGAGGGACTATCCCCCGTACTAGAACCACGTCCTAGCCATAGTCAAACAACGACATCCCCAAGTTTCCAAAATCAACAAGTTGTGCAACAACGCATATATCAACAGGAATATGCAAGATAATCAACTATCTACCAAGCACAACCAAATTTGAAAACCTATACAATACATGCTCTAAGTCCACAACTAATATGATGTGATGAATGTCGAATCTTCAGTGTGCGATTCGTTACACGCTATGCATGAATGATGTTAAATACGAAGTGTGCAAATCATTACACAAGGCAACAATATATTCAATAAGAAAAACATATTCTCATGAGTACAAACATAGCAACTATGTTATCCAATGTTCAAAACATAACCAAATGAATATACAACAAATCTAAGTCCATGATTTGAATATAGAAACCTTTTCTAAAACACAACTAGATCATGGAGCAAATTGATAGAATTTAAATAGATAAACACAATTAAATTCTCTAGATTTCCGATTCAATTTCAATTAACCTCAATTTAATACATGTTAAAGGGCATGGCAAGGTCGTCACCTATATCCATTCTAAAACTCAATTAGGTTATTGGAACAATAAAGTAGAACTCTAATTAAATCATTCTAATTTAATTACCAAGGTTCTAAAGCAACTTCAAATGGTCCACAATTAATATATACTAGTAAACAAATCATGGCCAATACAAATATCAAGTTAAAATCTTAATTAAGCTAATGGGATCACAAAATAGATTTTAATTAATTCTTTTAATTAAAATCTCTAGATTTTCAAACTTAACCAAATGCTCTCAATTTAACATATCTTAGAGAACATGCCAAGCACTAATGTAATATCACATTACAAGCTTATTTCATGCAATTTACGACCATGCGAATTAAACTTCCACTAAAGTTAAATATAAATTAAAAGTTGCAATTCTCATGCAATTAATCCCAATTTAATATATGTGAACAACCACACCAAAGCTTAATTTTCTAGCATGCCACAATTCAATTCCAAGTTGTATATCACCATGAGGATTAAATCTTAAACAAGGAAATTTAATTAAATAAAAGGTTTCAAAACCTAACCGAATATTCTAAATCAAATATATGTGAAGCTATATGGCATGTAAATCAAGAATATCAAGTCGGAATTCAAATAGAGTGAATAGTGCACTCGGGGCAAATTAATTAATCAAATTAATTAATAATTACTAATTTTCAAAACACCTCCAATTACTTTCAAATTCAACTATGTTGAAGAGCATGCTAAGGCCTAATATAATATGCTAACACATATTAATTTCAAGCTAGTTAAGGCCATGTGAATTAATCTTTCACCTAAGATAAATATTAAATAAAATCTTTAATACTTATTCAAATGTTCCAATTTTAATACACGACAATGAGCATATCAAGGGGCAATATAAAATCATGCTACACTTTTAAACCAAGTCATGAGCAACCGGGAAAATTAGATCCCGTACAAGAAAAATAAATAATAAAATCTCTAGATTTTATATTTAATCATGCAAACAAGTATTATAAGCATCACAAGCATGCTATATAACAAGAATTTAAACCTAGAACATCCCATACCTCAATTTGAGATGAAAATCCCAAAGGCCCAACAAAATGGAACGGCTCCGAATCCGACGAAACTACTAGGTTTTGTCGGGGACAACGCCGTGAACGTAACCCCTATGAAAGCCCCATCAAAATCATAACTTGACCTCAAAACCAAACTCAAGAAATGGTCATAACTGAATTCTAATAAGGGGAAAAGGTAAAGCACGGCGAGGGGAACAACAAACGTTAAGGCCGAAGACTTTCCACCAAGGAAAAGTGAACCAAAAGAGGAGAGAGAAGATGGCAGCACCCCTTGGGCTGCCATGAGAGCTCGAAGTCGTGCTTGAAGAGGGGAGAAGATGAAAAATTAAATATCTCACCCCCCTTTTATAGAAATCTCAAAAAGTGCCCCGAACGGGCCTCGCCGGGTCCGAAAAAGTAAAATTTGAGCAGACGCGCTCAAATGGCAAATCCGAAAAAGTAAGATTCAAAATGATAAAATATGAACAACGAAAGAAATGGCATCAAAAACCGAGTCCCAAGAAAAAAGTTATGCCCAAAATAAGTTTGGCGCTAACTAGGGCCCGAAACCCTGAAACTGGAAAACATCGTCCAGGAGGAAATTCCAAGAGTACAAAACTTAACGAAATGTGAAAATGAATCTTGTACGAGGATCTAGGCTCAAAACAAGACATTTTGCAATAACTTTTATTAATTGCACAATGGCCCCTCAAAAAAGTGAAAACTGCACTTATGGCCCAGAATGAAAATATCTTCCAAAAATATTTTCTTAAAAACCCCTGAAATAAAATATCTTCAAAAGATATTTACAAAAAACACCCCAAGAAAGGAAAATAATTTCAAAGAACTTTGTATCCATGCCCCTATGGACACTAGGAGCAACTAGAGTACTTTCTTGCAAAAGTAAAGATACATATTTCGAGGAAACCACTCAAGATGAAGGCACGTGAAGTCAAAAACCAACTCCGAGCATGAGAAGTGAGGTTGTGCCAAAAATTGACAAACAGAGATAAGACAAAATAGGGAAAATGACAGAATAGGGAAAAGACGAAATAGCGTATAGTGTCCGGAAAACGAAAAATGCAAAAATGACTCGGTCCTCAAAGGAAGTTGTCAATTCACATGAAAGAGTCTCAGAAACCAATTCTGAGCACTTGAGATGACACTAAGCGACACGAAACAGAGCTCAGAAAAGAAAATTAAACGAAAAAAATTCATTCGTAAAATTTCAAGAAAAAGGAAAGGGAGGCAAATGACCGGGTCGTTACACAGGCTTTGGGTATAGAGTTACATCTTAGCACTACTTATCATCCTCAGACTGATGGACAGACTGCGAGGGTTAATCAGATCATGGAGGATATGCTTCGGTCATGTGTTCTTGATTTCAAGGGCCACTAGGAGGATTGTTTGCCACTTGTGGAGTTTGCATATAATAATAGTTTCCCGAAGACTATTGGGATGGCACCATTTGAGGCATTGTATGGCCGACTGTGTTGATCGCCTGTTTGTTGGATGGAGGTTGGCAAGAGCAGATTCTTGGGTCTTGAGTTCATCAAGGATACTTCAGAGAAGATAGCTCTTATTAAGGATCGCATGCGCACTGCCTAGAGTAGGCAGAAGAGTTATGCGGATCGTCACATATGTGCATTGGAGTTTCAGGTTGGGGATCAGGTGCTACTCAAAGTGTCGCCTATGAAGGGTGTAATACACTTTGGGAAGAAAGGGAAGTTGTCTCCGCGATTTGTCATTCCATTCATGATTACGGATTGAGTTGGAGCTGTCACTTATCGGTTGGCACTTCCAGATAATTTGGATTGCATACACAACGTATTCCATGTTTCCATGTTGCAGAAATTTCTGCGAGATGAGGATCGGTATCATCATATCGATGTTGGGGAGATTGAGTTACAGCCGGATGCAACCTATTTGGAGCCACCATCTCGTATTGTCGACCATCGGAATCAAATCCTTAGTAATAAGGTTATTCCTTTGGTACGTGTTCTGTGGAGTCATCACAACGAGGTTGATTCCACTTGGGAACGGGAGGATGTCTCGCTCACAGTTTCCTAACATATTGGAAGAAGGTAAGAGCGAATTCCGATGACAGAATTTCTTTTGTTAGGGGGGAAGAATGTAGTACCCCAAATTTTAAAAGGATAGTCTCGGCATTTTGTTTATTATTTTATTTTATTTTCGTGTGATTATTTGCATAATTTCTTGATTATTTATTTAATGCTTGTTTAATTGGTTTAATTGTTTAATACTTGTTTAACTATGATAATTGTTAATTTTGTTTGTTTATTGGTTTAAGTGCAGCTTGTATTTGATATTTTTTTTTACATTAAATGGAATTATTGGTATTCTTTATTTTATTTTTGTTAAATGAATTAAATGCTTTGTTTTTTAATTTGAAGTTGGTTGCACTATTATTTTATTGGAATTCCTCACGGGCGTAATTGGATTAAACTTGAAACATTGTTAATGGTAAACATTAGGGTTTCTTTTCTTTTAAAGTACATGGATGGGCCGACTAGGATTGGAAGTAGGGCTTAGTCTCTAATTATATATGGACTAGGGTTACAGTAATAAGCCTATAAATACATAATGTTACTGGGGTGTAGGGTTTTAAAAAACGTAAGCATAATTCTGTAAAACAAAAGAGACAGTGAGATACAGAGAGAAACAAAGAGAGATAGGAGAGGATGGCTAGGTTGGACCAAGGAGGAGGAAGGAGAGGTTGCTCGTAGGTGAAACCAAGAGCAACAGAGGTGGAACAACAGTAGGGGATTTCGTCAAAAAATTCAGAGACGGTGGATTAGAGTTTTAAAGCTGGAACTCAAGGCAAGTCTTTGTTCTACTCTTTCCCTTTTATCTATGTTCAGTGCATGCCTAAGTAGAATCCATGGATTAAACTAAAGCTTAAATACATCTTTTATGCATGTTTAATCGTTATGTGTTTCCATGGAATTAATCTGTTCTTAGTTGTTTTAAAAGTTTAATCTGAAACCTTGTTGCCGTTGCTTGAAAACTTGTATTTCTTTTCAGGTCTTGGTTGTATATTATTGTCTTATGAGCAACCTAGAATTGGGATGGACCTTAAAACATGTAATAAAAATTATAACAGAGGCCTGCAAAGCACTGAAGTCAAAGAAGACGAAAGGAGAACGGACTACGGCTCTTAGGGCTGAGAGTAGGCTCCAAAAAGGGAGGGATCCTGCTCGCACAAAGCTAGAGCCGACTCTGTCGGGTTGAGAGCTGGCTCTCAACAGCCTAGAGCTGGCTCCCAAGGGTGGTGAGCCAGCTCTCCTTGTAATAGAGAAGGCTCACAAGTTTAAGAGCCTGCTCTCTCCTTTAAATACGTTAAAAACTTGTTTTTGGGGACTGTTTGGCTAAACTGGGTTTTTCTAAGGCTGTCTGTATGCTACAGAATGGTGTAATTCATTGATAAAGACTTATAAAAATGTTGGGAAGCATGTTTACATTTAGATATAAAGGCCGGAATTAACATATGGTTAAACAAAGAAACCGTATGTGGAAGATTGGATAATTGACTTATATTGCCTACTGTTTTAGCAAATTTGATTCCTTTGCATGATCTTGAATTATGAATCATGTTTTCAGTTATGTTATAAGCATATATTTGTTGAAGTATATGTATGCTTTGATGGAATGAATAGATGTTCTAAATCTGCTATGTATTGCATCAGTTATGGTACTGTTTGGAGAAGTAAATTGCATAATCTTACTTTATCAATTTAATGGACTGGAGTTAGGATTTTAAATCTTTTATGGGATGAATAATTTAGTTTTGCACATGTTAAATTGAATTTATGCTTATTTTGGGATGTGGTTGATAAATATTTATACTGTTTTGTCAACTATGTTAGCTGGAGGATAGTATCCACCGATATGGGACGGTGGCATACTAGGTTTGGATTAGTTCAACACTAAGTCCTACCTAAAATGGATTAAGGTATGGATTAACCTTAAAGGTTAAGTCCAACTCCTAGTGGTGTCAGGTCAGTAAATAACTGAATGACATAATTTGGTTTCTGGGATGGATTGTTATACATATATCAAACCACTATACTAGATGGGTGATATTTTGTATTAGGAGGACACGGACTTTAAATATATATATATGATATAGTACCATGGTATGAGCTTGAGTCTCAGGACCATAGTTTGGGTGCGTATATCACCTACGATGGATAGCTGGACAGTAGTTGCTGTTCCCTGGTAGGTTTAGGTACACATGACCACATTATGTGGGATTTGCATGGTATCTCTACTCAGGCTGAGACAGACCTATTGGACTAGTGAGGATCCTATAGTGTGTACTTATACATATATGGACTACTCTAGATATCGTTGAGTCTATCTAGGATGTATCTGCGTATCGGATTCTTGTTTGGATCGTAATAGAATAGGACTTGCATATGGGCCTGACTCACTCTCTTATTTTTCAGGTGCTCGTCAGTTCAAGGGTTAGATCTTGATCGTGCAAAGTAGGCACGGACTTCCATTCCACAGACTACGTAGGTCTGCCTTCTTATTAGCTTTGGATTTTGATTACAGTTATTTTATTTTACAGTTGGGATTTTTATTAGGGGTCCACTAGATGGATTCCCGAGTTGTTAAATAATTAGAGGTTGTGGATTAATAGATTTGAACAATTATTTTTGAGGATTTTCAATTAGAATTCTTTTCAGCCATTTTTTATTTAATTCTTATTATTTCAACTTGTATTCTGTGTTCATTAATTATTAATTGTTTGATATTCCCTCGGGTTTGGGCCTGGGCCTGATCAACTCAAGTCTCGGATGTAACGACTCGGTCATTTGCCTTCCTTTCCTTTTTCCTGAAATTTTACGAATGAAATTTTTTTGTTTAATTTTCTTTTCTGAGCTCAGTTTCATGTCGCTTAGTGTCATCTCGAGTGCTCAGAATTAGTTCCTAAGACTCTTTTCCGTGGATTGACAACTTCTTTTGAGGACTGAGTCATTTCTGCATTTTCACTTTTCGGACACTATGCGCCTTTCGTCCTTTTCCCTGTTTCGTCTTTTTCCCTATTCTGTCTTTTCCCCATTTGTCACATTGTTGGCACAACCTCACTTCTCATGCTTAGAGTTGGTTTTTGACTTCACGTGCCTTCATCTTGAGTGGTTTTCTCGAAATACGTATCTTTACTTTTGCAAGAAAGTATTCTGGTTGCTCCCGGTGTCCATATGGGCATGGATGCAAAGTTCTTTGAAATTATTTTCTTTTCTTGGGGTGTTTTTCGTAAATATCTTTTGAAGATATTTTATTTCAGGAGTTTTTAAGAAAATATTTTTGGACGATATTTTCATTCTAGGCCATAAGTGCAGTTTTCACTTTTTAGAAGGGCTGTGTGCAATTAATGAAAGTTATTGCAAAATGTCTTGTTTTGAGCCTGGATCCTCGTACAGGATTCATTTTCACATTTCGTCGAGTTGTGTACTCTTGGAATTTCCTCCTGGTCGATGTTTTCCAGTTTCAGGGTTTTTGGCCCTAGTTTGCGCCAAACTTGTTTTGGGCATAACTTTCTGGTCGGGACTCGGTTTTTGATGTTGTTTCTTCCGTTGTTCATATTTTATCATTTTGAATCTTTTTTGTTCACAAAGTTTTGCCATTTTAGTGCGTTTGCTCAAATTTTACTTTTTCAGACCCGCCGGGGCCCGTTCGGGGCACTTTTTAAGATTTCTATAAAAGGGAGATGAGATATTTCATTTTTCATCTTCTCCCCTCTTCGTGCACAACCTGGAGCTCCCATGGCAGCCCAAGGGGTGCTGCCATCTTCTCTTTCCTCTTTTGGTTCACTTTTCCTTGATGGAAAGTCTTCGGCCTTAACGTTTGTTGTTCCCCTCGCCGTGCTCAACCTTTCCCCCTTATTAGAATTCAGTTTTAACCATCTCTTGAGTTTGGTTTTGAGGTCAAGTTATAATTTTGATGGGGCTTTGATGGGGGTTATGTTCACGGCGTTGTCCCCGACAAAACCTAGTAGTTTCGTCGGATTCGGAGCCGTTCCATTTTGATGGCTTTTGAGATTTTCATCTCAAATTAAGGTAGGGGATGTTCTAGGTTTAAATTCTTGTTATATAGCATGCATGTGATGCTTATACTACTTGTTTGCATGATTAAATATAAAATCTAGAGATTTTATTATTTATTTTTCTTGTACGGGATCTAATTTTCCCGGTTGCTCATGACTTGGTTTAAACATATAGCATGATTTTATATTGCCCCTTCATATGCTCATTGTCGTGTATTAAAATTGGAACATTTGAATAAGTATTAAAGATTTTATTTAATATTTATCGTAGGTGAAAGATTAATTCACATGGCCTTAACTAGCTTGAAATTTATATATGTTAGCATATTATATTAGGCCTTAGCATGCTCTTCAACATAGTTGAATTTGAAAGTAATTGGAGGTGTTTTGAAAATTAGTAATTATTAATTAATTTGTTTAATTAATTTGCCCCGAGTGCACTATTCACTCCATTTGAATTCCGACTTGATATTCTTGATTTACATGCCATATAGCTTCACATATATTTGATTTTAGAATATTCAGTTAGGTGTTGAAACCTTTTATTTAATTAAATTCCATGTTTAAGATTTAATCCTCATGGTGATATACAACTTGGAATTGTATTGTGGCATGCTAGAAAATTAAGTTTTGGTATAATTGTTCACATGTATTAAATTGGGATTTATTGCATGAGAATTGCAACTTTTGTTTTATATTTAACTTTAGTGAAAGTTTAATTCGCATGGTCGTAAATCGAATGAAATAAACTTATAATGCGATATTACATTAGTCCTTTGTATGTTTTCCAACATAGGTTAATTTGAGAGCATTTGGTTAAGTTTGAAAATCTAGAGATTTTAATTAAAATAATTAATTAAAATCTATTTCATGGTTCCATTAACTTAATTAAGGTTTTAACTTGATATTTGTATTAGCGATGACTTGTTTACTAGTATATATTAATTTGGGACTATCTGAAGTTGTTTTAGAACCTTGGGATTTAAATTAGCATGATTTAATTAAAGTTGTACTTTGTTGTTATAACAACCTAATTGAGTTTTAGAATGAATATAGGTGATGACCTTGCCATACCCTTTAACATGTATTAAACTGAGGTTAATTGAAATTGAATCAGAAATCTAGAGAATTTAATTGTGTTTATCTATTTAAATTCTATCAATTTGCTCTATGATCTAGTTGTGTTTTAGAAGTGGTTTCTATATTCAAATTATGGACTTAGACTTGTTATATATTCATTTGGTTATGTTTTGAACATTGGATAACATAGTTGCAATGTTTGTATTCATGAAAATATGTTTTCCTTATTGAATATATTGTAGCCTTGTGTAATGATTTGCACACTTCGTGTTTAACATCTTTCATGCCTAACGTGTAACGAATCGCACACTGAAGATTCAACATTCATCATATCATATTAGTTGTGGATTTAGAGCATGTATTGTATAGGCTTCCAAATTTGGTTGTGCTTAGTAGATAGTTGATTATCTTGCATATTCCTATTGACATATGCGTTGTTGCACAACTTGTTGATTTTGGAAACTTGGGGATGTCGTTGTTTGACTATGGCTAGGACGTGGTTCTAATACGGGGGATAGTCCCTTTATATGGTCTATTGCGCACATAGGGAGGTTACCCATGGGCTAGTAACCCTAAAGTAACTATGTTCTTGGTCTGATCCGACGTGACGTTCGAGTATCCACTTTGTTTGATTTCGCATTTCATTTTCAAGTTGATAACTAGATGATGTTGTAACTTGTTGTTTCTTATTTGTCGTTCCATTTTAAGTTACAGGATGTTAACTTTGCCAAATTGTGCTTTATGCGTTGTATTGGAAGTTCCAATGTTGGTTAAATTGCATCGATATTGAAAATCGTGTTTTGACATTCTAATAAAGCTTAGGATTGATCCTATTGATTCATTTATAACATAGACGTTAGGTGGCATGAACCACCACTGTTATTTTGTGCTTTAGATTCTAAGTTGATGGCTTTGAGAACTTATACCTTGTTGTATTGTATAACATGCTCTTTTGTTGTTGAATTGCATGGAAAATGTGATTCTTGTTAACTTGTATTCAAATATGCTTTTGTTATGTTATATGGATTACTCTAGACCTAGTTCAATTGTATTGAAAATGCAATTCATGTTAATCTATGCACAAGCATTCTTCTTGTCGTGTTCTTTAGATTATCCCAACCATGATTCGTTTCATACACGTATGTATATCATGATTCTTGTTGCTTAGACTCTAAGGTAGCTGAGGATGCTCCCCAAGTCTCACTTGGACATAGACGTTAGGTGGCATGAACGTTTCACCTCAAGGTGATAAATTTGTAAAATGCTAGGTCGATACATGCTCATCTCCTACGAGTAACTTTATGTTACTCACCCCTACGATACCGGGGCATATTTCAGGTACGAAGACTTGGTTCGTGAAGCCTAGCATTCCTTGGATGTCGTGTAGCTTTCAAGTTTCCATTTCATGCAAATGTTAGCATGAAATGTCATTTTGTAGACTTATATGTCAAAATATGTATATTTGATTCCATGTTTGTAATGTATACTTAACTACACTCCTTTCAATGTAATTGATATGTATGAGATGAGGCCGGAGGCCAATGACATGTATATTGTGTTCTATGTACTTTTTAACTTCATGAAATATTGTGAAAATCTTGAAAAATCGCAAGTCATTGCTTCACCATGGTTGCATCGGGTGTGGGAATTCTATTTTCATTCTTTTATAGGGTCTTATTAATCTTGTATGAGGTGTTGCCAAGGACCAAACGGTCATTTGATCCCGTTTTATATTTTTGGATTCCATGTTTTCCATTCCAAGTCCATTTTTGCCTTTTTGCCCGTTGGGGGGTCGAATTTTGCATCGGCTATGTTTTTAAGTCATGGACCATTGAAGCACGTCCAAATAGGTAAGTTACGTTTATATGCATGGTCGTTTCCGGGCAAAACCTTATCGTTTGTGTTTTGAGCCTCTTGTGAATTCATTTCGCACTTTTTTTGCGCAATCTGATCTAGGGGCATTTTGGACCTTTCACATCAGTTTTATTTCCTTCTTTCAACATGGTTGAATATAAAATGTGATTTTAGTTGGGGTTTCTTTTTCATGTTTTCACAGAAAATGTCGTCTTGGTGCCGGAAATCGATCGCAAAGTTCAGCTTTCTGTTTTTTTTTAGTAGCTTTTTGGATCTCCATGACCAGATTTCATGGAAGGGCATTTCAGGCATTCTACATTGCATTTTTTTTTTAATTCTAGCACAGGTTACGTAGAAAACTCAATTTTGAGGGGGGATTCTTCTTTGTATTTTTTCAGAAAAATTCATCTACTAGCCCGTTTTTACTCTCTGTTCTGGCTGTTTCTGGAAAAAAATGCTTGTAGCAGCTTTTTGGGTCCATCTTGACCTAGGCTGTTCAAGGGGCATTTTAGGGACTTTACATCGTATTTTTTTTGGTTTCTTCTGCATAGTCGGGTAGAAAACGTGATTTTAAGGGCGGTTTATTCTTCATGTTTTTCCAGAAAAACTCGTTTAAGGGTCCGTTTTTAGCCTCGGTTCTGGGAAAAAAATTTAATTGGAGCTTTCTATCAAAACATTATTCCTGCCCAGATTTTTGAACCTGGAAAGTTGATATTTTTTTTGAAACTTTGAGGCTTCATATCTTCTTCGTCCCGACTCCAAATCAAGTGATTTTTAAGTCTAAGTTTATTAGGTTTTACTGGTCTATCCAAAGATATGGATGGTTGCATCCAATACTATCTAAAATGACCATTTTACCCCTTGGAAAGTACCCTTGCCACATTGATTTGAACCCAGAAGTCTATTTTTTTGAAACTTTGAGGCTTCATGTCTTCATCAACCGAACCTCGAATCATGTGACTCTTGAGTCCATCTTGGTTAGTTTTTCATTGTCTTTCCAGTGGTGTGCTTGGTGGCACCGGAATCCGTACTTTTAAAAATGACTATTTTGCCCCTAGGGGCTTATTTGTCATAGTTTTTGACCTTTTGCTTCCGCATCAGTTCTCATTGAGTTGCATGACCTCATGGAAGGTCACTTTGACTTCTTAGAGTCTTGTTTTCTGTTTTCGCTTTCGCTTATCGGATCCGTTATCGGGTCAATCTTCGGTTCATCACAGAACACACTGGCCTAAAAAACCAGGGTCGTCACATCAGATCCGAGGGGTATCACGTTAAGTACTTTGATATAGCTATTATGATATGATAGAATTATTTAAGTTAGTTTAAGATGATCCTTTAGAACACCTTGAACCTAGACGTTAAGCGGAATGATCCCTTGTATTCGTCTATATTAATCTTGCAATGATATCAAAACTTTAAGGTATACGCATATGCTTCTTCCTATAAGTAACTTGATTACTCACCCTATTTGTTTGGGTCATTTTACAGGTAAGGAGACCATGTCCTTGTATGCTCATCATCCTTAGGGGCTTATGAGCAATTTGGAACATTTTTTATATTTTGCTATGGAAATGTTTAGCATGCTTTACTTTTGATATTATATTTTTGTATAGCATAGATGTATGGTATTTTAGAAGCTAAGGTGGCTTCCTTGATGTGTAATGTGTACTTAAGTACTCACTTTTGACACTTATATCATGTATGTAATGAAACTAAGGGTTTTAACATGTCATTTTGCACTGGAGTGTGTATTTTGTATGAAATTTATTATATGGCACTCATTTAATATATATGAGGTGTGACCAAGGGCCAAACGCCATTTGGTTCTCATTTTTACAATTTGGTTTCATATATTGCCTTTTAGGGCAATATTAGGAAAATCCAGGGTTTTAGAGGTCCACTCCCAAATCGGGTGGTGTAAAGTGTGTACGAGTACATTCATTATGACTCATTTAGTATGAATAATGTGTGGCCAAGGGCCAAACGGTCTTTTGGAAGCATTTAAGTCCAGTTGTAGCAAGTTTTGCCTTTAAAGGGTATTTTTCACGCATTTGAGGTTTTGATTGGTTATATTTTGCATCGGTGGTATTTTTAAGCCGTGGACCATTGTAGCATATCCTAATAGGTAAGTTACGTCTGTGTACATGATCGTTCCCAGCCAAAACCCTTTCCTTGGTGAAATGAACCTCTTATGGACTCATTTCACATTTTTCTTGCAAAATATGGTTTAGGGGCATTTTAGGTATTTCACTTGAAAAATAAAAACTTCTCTTGACATGGTTATGTAGAGAATATGATTTTAGGGGGGGATTCTGCATGGATTTTTTCCAAAAAATGTCGTCTCGATCTTGGAAATCCCATTTCAAATTCAATTTTCTGGTTTAAAATTTTTTTTCTTGCTATCAGCCCCATCTAATTGATCAGATGGTCTTTCGTAGGTTTTCTAGCATTTTGTTTTGGCATCTAATCGATTAGATGGTCCTAAGTTGCATCTTTTGACCCTTTTTTCTTCATTTGATCATAACTTTGTCATTCGAACTCCGAATCAAGTGATTCTTGAGTCTAAATTTGTTATTTTTTCATTGTCTTTCCAATGGTGTGCACGGTAGCACCCATTTGTAGGTAAACTAACCATTTTACCATTTGTCCATTTCTTATAGGGTTTTGAAACCCTTGTTCCCTTCTTGCTTCCTTTAAGTCTCGGGACTCCTCGGGAAGTCACTTTTGTGTCTTAGGGATGACGAACATCTTTCTAGACTTTCATTTTGTGTGAAAAGACCATTTTTTCCTTGGAGGCATACTTGGTCTATTTTTTATCTTTTTTTCCCGCATTAGTTCTCGTTGAGTTCCGTGGCCTCATGGAAGGTCACTTTGGTGTCTTAAAGACGTATTATATCTCTAGAGACTTGGTTTCTATTTTTGCTTCTGCAATCAGGATCCATTAATGGATCAACTTTTGGGTCATCACTGACGCACCGGGTCATAAATACTTGGGCCTTCACAAGTGGTATCAGAGATCCTAGGTTTGAATACCTTAGGACGATGGGTTTTAGGTGTATATCATGCTTTTGTTGATCTACTTTAATATATTTACATGCCTTTGATAGCATGTTTTGGTGTTGTAACAAGTTTACGTGTTTCTTGATAACTGTCTTTATGTTTATATGCTTATGTGTTTAGAAGCATCCTTATTTGACATGTATGTTTATTTACTTCAGTGCTTAACCATTTAAAGGGCTTTCTTTGATTACTTTAGCATGATCGTATGTTACATACCTTGTTTTGCTTCATGTTTCATGCATTCATAGTGTGAGTTGCATTCAGTCATAATAGCTTATGTTATTGTTGACCTCTTTCCTTTCATACGTTTAGCATCATGGTTATCACGCGTGGAAATTCTTCACATCAGGGCATTGAGGAGTAGGTGGATGACACCGAGTTTATGAGGGGTCCGAGAAGGCCCAGGATTCTAGTTCGTGGCATGGATGCTAATCCGCCTCGGGCACTGACTTACGAGGAGTGGGTGGCTCAGGAAATTAATTAAGGGATCATTGAATCCCTACAAGAACTGATACGTAGGCAACTGGCAGGGATACAGATTCCGGCACGGGCACCGGCACCGATAGTCAATAGGCAATGGAGTACTTTATACAACTATAGAGGATTAAGATTGATCCATTTGTAGGAAGTTCAGATCCGCTAGTCTCAGAGGCTTGGTTAGACCTTATGGTTCGCAAGTTAGACAGTATGGCAATACCCACGGACAGGTTGAGGATTTATTTGACTACCTCTATATTCATGGGAGATGCAGATATCTGGTGGAGGTCTATGACCAATATCCACAATGTTCAGTTGATGAATTAGAATGAGTTTAGAGATTTGTTCTTCAAGTGTTTCTTTCCTAGGGCTATGAGGTGGGAGATGAGGATACAGTTCATAGGTCTTTATTAGGGCGCTATGAGTGTCATTGAGTACGAGACACGATTTACTTCGCTCTCTCGTTATACCGAGGATATGGTGGAGACGGATGAAGCTAGGGTAATGAAGTTTCAGGATGAACTACATCTTGACATCAGGCCACGGGTCTCATTCTTGATTTGAGGACTTACAGAGAGGTGGTCCAGAGGGCTATGCTAGCTGAGGCAGAGGAATGGGATCAGTTACAGATCAGGGGTTCACATAAGCAATCTCGCGAAGACACTTCGTCACCTTCCTGGAGTCAGTGGAAGAAGACCAAGGTAGGGAACAGTACGTACTCACAGGGGGCACCACAGCAGATTCGTTCTGCACCCACAGTTCCCGTATCTTCAGGATCAGCCCGGGGTGTGGTTTGTCACCATTGTTAGCAGTCGAGGCACATCAAGCCTTGCTACCCACAGCTTCGACCACAGGCTAATTAGATATAAGTTACTATGAGAGTAGGGTAAGGAGCTTGCTTCTATTGCAGACAACCAGGTCATCTCAAGAAGGATTGTCCAAAGTTATTGAATAAGTCACGTAGTGGCATAGATTCACAGATAGTACCGGCACAGTCTACAGTGGTTCAGTCTGGTGGTTTCAAAGTCCCTCAGGCACCACAGCTAGTGGTGCTAGTTGGCACTTATCCAGCCAGGGGTTCTACACCTACTGTTTCTACACATCAGTCAGGCTATCGTAGTAGCTCACAGCAGGGCTCAGGGGCTTAAAGACGAGTCTACGCTCTTCCACAGGCGGATGCTTCCGCAGGGACCTCTTCAGTTCGAGGTATCTTTTCAGTTTTCAATTCTTGGGCACGGGTTGTTGTTAACACGGGTGCATCACATTCTTTCATTTCTTCATCATTTGTACATTCATTAGGTCTGGAGGTCACACTTTGGGATAGTTTTCTCTATATTGACATGATAGTTGGGGTCCAGTGTCTTTGGATCGTGTTTGTTGGGTTGTGCTATTGAGATAGCTGGGCGGACCTTAAAGTTTGATTTTGTTGTTCTCGACATGATAAGCTTTGACATCATTCTCAGGATGGATTGGTTATCATTCTTTCGGGAAACGATTGATTGCTTCCGCGGGAAGGTGTCCGTTTGCACTCCCAAGGGAGATTGTTTCCATTTTGTGGGAAATCGAAGTGATTCCCACCCGGCAATGGTTTTCAGCATTGGTAACTAGAGTTGCCACATTTCCTACTTGGCTAGTTTGCTAATTGATGAGGATAATAGTTTGGGCCGTGTTCTTCGGCAGTTGTTAAGGATTTTGTTGATGTCTTTCCAGAGGAACTGACAGAGTTACCTTCTTTAAGGGAAGTTATTTTTTCTATTGATGTTATTCCCAGTATAGTACCCACTCTATGGCACCATACCATATGGCACCGGCAGAGTTAGATGAGCTGAAAGGTCAATTGGATGATTTGAAAGCTAAGGGCTTTATTCGTCCTAGTGCTTCACCATGGGGAGCACCAGTTCTTTTTGCGAAGAAGAAGGATGGATCTTTGAGACTTTGCATCAATTATCGCAAGTTGAATCAAGCTACGACCAAGAACAAGTATCCTTTGTGTTGACTTGTTTCATTAGTTGAAGGGAGTAACATGCTTTTTGAAGATTGATTTGAGATCGGGTTACTATTAGTTAAGGGTTAGGGATAAGGATATATCCAAAACCCTTTTTCGTACGCGGTATGGCTATTATGAGTTTCTAGTGATGCCATTTGGTTTAACCAATGTTCCAGCAGCTTTCATAGATTTGATGAATCGTGTATTCAGTGACTATCTTGACAGATTTGTGGTGGTGTTCGTTGATGACATTCTCGTGTACTCAGCTTTGAGGGGGGATCATGAGTATCACTTGAGAGTAGTTTTACAGATCCTTAGGGATAACCGATTGTATACCAAGTTCGAGAAATGCGAATTTTGGCTACCGGAGGTGAAGTTACTTGGACATGTCATGTTAGGGGGTGGTGTTACAGTGGATCCATCGAAGATTGAGCCTGTGATGGATTGGGAACGTCTGAAGATAGTGTTTAAGGTTCAGAGCTTTTTTGGCCTAGCCGGCTACTACAGGAGATTTGTTCGAGATTTCTCTTATCTAGCGACACCTATGACTTGACTTACTTGCAAGGGGTCAAGTTCATATGGAATGAGGCTTGTAATTCTACTTTTCAGGAGTTGAAGGTTAGGTTGACATCAGCTCCAGTTTTGATCATACTTGAACGTGGCTTGGGTTATGTGGTCTATTGTGATGCTTCGTGGGAAGGTTTAGGTTGTGTCTTAATACAGACAGAGCTAGTGGTTGCTTATGGGTCCCGACAGTTGAAGACTCATGAGTTAACTATACGACACATGATTTGGAGTTGGTAGCAGTTATCTTTGCCTTGAAAAGGTGGAGACATTATTTGTACGGGAAGAAGTTCAAGATTTTCTCCGATCACAAGAGTCTCAAATATCTCTTCTCTCAGAAGTATTTGAATTTGAGATAGTGCAGATGGGTTGAGTTCATGGAGGACTGTGACTTTGAGTTGCAATATCATCCCAGAAAGGCCAATGTGGTGGCCGATGTATTAAGTTGGAAGTCACGGAGTACTCTTGCTAGAATTTCTGTCCACAGATGGAATATGCTAGAAGAGCTTGCAAATCTTGTTTACAGTCGTATGAGGGTGTTTCATCGGCTATCTTGTTTAGCCTTGTGGCTTAATCGACTCTAGTTAGCAGCGCTATTGAGGCACAGCAAAAGGATAGGGAGATGAAGTCCATCCACGTTCAGATTTCAGGCAGCGAGAATGTAGATGGTTAGACCTTGCATTCAGACAATGGTCTCAGGTATAGAGGGAAGATGTTTGTTCCTTTGTCTTATCGTAACGTTGTTCTTTAGGATTTTCACCATTGTCGACTCGAAGTTCATCCTGGTGGTATGAAGATGTTTCATAATTTGTGGAGACAATTTTGGTGGAAAGACATGAAACGAGATGTTTTTCAGTTCGTGGCTAAATGCCTTACTTGTCAGCAAGTGAAGGCACAATATCAGAAACCTGCAGGTTTATTACAACAACTACCTGTGGCAGAATGGAAGTGGGAGTACATCACTATGGATTTCGTGATGGGATTTTCGAGATTCAGGATAGGGAATGATGCCGTTTAGGTCATTGTTGACAGATTGACTAAGATGGCTCACTTTTTGCCTATGGAAGTGACAGATGACGCAGAGAGACTTAGTAGAATGTATGTGAGGCAGATTGTCAGGCTCACGGGGTTCCAGCATCCATTATTTTGGATAGGGATCCCAGATTCACGTCTCACTTTTGGCAAATTTTCAAGAGTCTCTTGATACGAGGCTTCATTTTAGCACGGCATTCTATCCTCAGACTGATGGTCAGTCGGAGCGTACCATTCAGATATTGAAGGATATGCTATAAGCTTGTATTTTGGATTTTGGGGGTAGTTGGGAAGACTACTTACCCTTGGTTGAGTTTGCCTACAATAATAGTTACTAGACCAGTATTGGCATGGCACTTTTTAAGGCGTTGTATGGCTGACCTTGCAGATCTCCAGTTTGTTGGACCGAGGTAGGTGATACAGTCGCCTTGGGTCCCAATATTGTCCTTGAGACTATAGAGAAGATTAAGTTAATTTGGCAACAGTTGGCTACAGCTCAGAGCAGGTAGAAGAGTTATGCTGAAAGGAGGATGAGATCTTTATCTTTTGAGGTAGGGGACCACGTCTTTCTCAAGATTTTTCTACGGAAGGGACTTTTGAGATTTCGGCAGACGGGCAAGTTTTCTCCTTGGTTCATTGGACTATTTCAGATTTTAGGGTGCGTCGGTGAAATTACTTATCGCTTGGCATTGTAATAACCCAGTCATTTCCTTCCTTTCCTTTTTCCTCAGAATTTTACGGATAAATTTTATTTCTGAGTTCAGTTTCTCATCTACTAGTGCCATCTCGAGTGCTTGGAAATGTTTTCTTAGACTCTTTTGTTCAGACTGACAACTTCCTTGAGGACCGAGTCATTTCCACACTTTTCATTTTTTGACACTATTCACTTTTCGTCCTTTACCCTGTTTTGTCCTCTTCCCTATTTTGTCTTTTCCCCGTTTGTTACTTGGTTGGCCTAACCTCACTCCTTATGTTCGAAGTTGGTTTCTGACTTCACATATCTTCATCCGAAGTGGTTTCTGACTTTACATATCTTCATCTACGAAATACGTATCTTTTCTTTTACAATAAAGTACTCTGGTTGCTCCCGGTGTCCATAGGGGCATGGACACACAGTTCTTTGGAATCTTTTTCTTTTCTTGGGGTGCTTTTCATAAATATCTTTTGAAGATATTTTATTTCAAGGGTATCTAAGAAAATATCTTTTGGAAGATATTTTCATTCTAGGGTAGTTTTGCAATTAACCCTTTTTGTAGGGGCCATTGTGAAATTAATGAAAGTTATTGCAAAATACCTTATTTTTAGCTTGGATCCTTACACGGGATTCATTTTCACATTTCGTTGAGTCATGTACTCATAGAATTTCCTTCTTGTCATTTTTCTCCAGTTTCAGGGTTTCTGGACCCAATTGCTGCCAAACTTGTTTGGGTATATCTCTCTGTTCGGGGCTCAATTTTCAACACTATTTCTTTCGTTGTTCATATTTTCTCATTTTAAATCTTTTTCATTCACAGAGTTTTGTCATTTGAGCTCATTTGCTCAAAATCCACTTTTTTGGACCTGGCGGGACCCTTTCGGGGCACTTTTTGAGATTTTCTATAAATAGGAGGTCTTAAGTCAAAAGTCAGATTTCCATCATCTTTTTCACCCTTTTGGCCAGCAGCCATGGGAGCCCAAGGGGCTGCCTTCATTCTTTCTTCTCCTCCACTTGATTTCCTTAGTGAAAACTCTTCGGCTTTAATATTTATCGTTCCCCTCGACGTGCTCTACCTTTCCCCTTTATTAGAATTCATTTTTGACCATTTCTTGAGTTCGGGCTTGAATTCAAGTTGTGATTTTGGTTGGGCTTCTTGGGGGTTCATGTAGATCGCATTGTCCCCGACAAAACCTAGGAGTTTCGTCGGATTCAGAGCGGTTTCATTTCGGTGGGGATTTGAGATTTCATCTCAAAATGAGGTAGGGGATGTGTTAGGGTTATATTAATGTTGTATTAATTGTTATATAAGCATATACAACTTGTAAGCATGCCTTTGTTCAAGTTTTAGAATTTAATTTAATTATTTTCTATGATTAAGATTTAATTCACATGGATGTATGTTGCTTAGAATTAAATTGTGGCGTGCTAGTAATTTAGGCCTTGGTATACTTGTTAACATATATTAAATTTGGGGCATTTGAATAAGAATTGCAAAATTTATTTAATATTTATCTTTTGTGAAAGATTAATTTACATAGTTGTATCAAGCATGAAATCAACTTGTAATGTGATATTTAAGGAGGCCTTGGTAAGTTCTTTAACATATGTTAAATTGAGAACATTTGGATATGTTTGGAAATCTAGAGAAAAATTAATTTATTAGCTTAATTAATTTTGTTTTAAGTGTTGTGGTCACTTAAATTTGCTTTTGGGTATAATATATGTGAAGACCATGTTATGACCTTTAACATATATTAATTTGAGGCTATTTGGAATTAACTTGAAATCTAGAGACTTTCCATGATTAGGTTGAAAATCTCATAAAATGTAGTATTCTAATTACCTTGTGAGCATGCTATTAACTTGATGTATAATTAGTACCTGTGGCCTCTTAAAATGGTAATTAGACATAACGTGATATAGAGTATCATTGATTTACAAAGCTTGTTTAAATGTATCTTGTGTAGGTCAGCTTGTTAGAATATTACAATTGTTTACCTTGAAGGCTTGATACTAAATTGTAGCTTATTTATTTCTTGTGGCATAGGATAGTATTGTGGCTCAATTGTTGTAAAATATTCTTGTTTTGTGTATAAATTGTATATTGAGGACATGACATGTCATATGCTAATTAGACTTAAATTCTAGGACAAGAATTGTGTGGATTCAACCTTACTTATGCATGGAATGTGGTAACTTGCATTTGACTTTGTATAAGTTTTGAACTTACTAGTTTTGGAAAGCTTGCGAGGACATAATTTATGTGATGGCTAGGGTTTGGCTCTAGTACGGAGACAAGAGTTTTCTAAGTCATAAGTGCGGACTAGGTGGTACCTTGTGAGTCGTAATTACCTGAAAATACATGCTTGGTCTAGCGACTACATGTCCTAGTTTTCAACTATTTGATTTCGCATTTAATTTCAAGTTGTTAATCATAGATTACTTGTAGCTTGAGAATTGATGCTTACTTTGGGTATTTGAATCCTATTTCGAATACTTGACACTGTATACTTGCTTCTTGTATTTAAATCGCATTTACCATATTTGAACTTGTATCTTTGGTTGTGTATCTAAACCTTAATTAGTATACTTACGCATCGTATGTTTGATTTGTGTAATCGGACTTCATTTGGTATACTTATGTCATGTATGCTTGTCTTATGCGGAATTCATTTAGCTTAGTATACTTGTACCTATATACTTGATTCAAGAGTTTTCCATGTTAATTGTATATTTGTATATGCATGCTTAGACATTGAATAACTTATTAATATGGTTTAGTATACTTGTAAATGTATGCTTATATGTCATATATCATATTTTAATATTGACTTGCATACTTGAGCATGTATACTTATATGGTTCATTTCAATTGCATGAGTAGCTTAGGATGATCCCTGAGTCTCACTCTGACATAGACGTTAGGTGGCATAAGCCCCTTTAACATGTTTCACCTTAAGGTGATATAATTATAAAACGTTACGTCGATGCATGCTCATCTCCTACGAGTAGCTTTATGTTACTCACCCACGTAGTGGGGACATTTTTCAGGTATGAAGGCTTGGTTCGTGATGCTCATTGCTCTTTGGATGACTTGTAGCTTTAAGTTTCATTTTATGCAAATGTTAACATGAAGTGCTCTTTTGTAGTCATATATGACAAAACTTGTAATTTTGTTCTAAATATGTAATGGGTACGTAAGTACACTTTTTGTAATGTTTTGGCATATATGACATGAGGCCAAGGGCCAAGTATGTTTATTTTTGCACTTTTACTCATTTGGCGCTACATTTTGTTTAAAAATGTAATTTTTCCAACTTTGGAGGTTTGGCATGTAAAATCTTGTAAATGAGATGTAATGAGGCTGTAGGGCATTGTAACATGTTTAAAATGTCATATTTCACTTGCATGTATGTTCACACCATCACACAATAGCATATAATGCAATTTGATCATGTTATGGGGGGTTCAAATAAGACTTAGGGACTTTCCTTCATTTTAGTGCATAGCAGGTTCATTTCCTCATTTTTGACCTGTTTCATTCGACCGATGGCCTGTTTCGGTCGACCGATTCTTGGTTCAAATTGTTTGAACATCAAAAACTCCCATTCTAGCTGCCATTTATGATGCTTGGCCCAGTTCAGTCAACCGATGGCTTTGTTCAGTCGACCGATTCTCTTGTGGTTTTGGTTGAACAGAGTTTTGCCAATTCTAGTAGCCTTTTTCATTTCGGGCCACAAACCGGTCGGCCGTTTTGTCATTTTGGTCGACCGAAATGAAGGCTCATTCTTCTCCTTTTTCCTGGCTTACTTCGGCTGACCGAAGCTCCATTTCAGTCAACCGAAATGGGGCTTCCTTGTGGGTTTTGTTAAGTTTGTTGCCTAGACAAGTTAACCTTGTTTCATTCATTTCCACTTAACCTTGTTGTTCTTACTTAAGCCACTTAATGGTGTACATGGTCTAGTTTGAACTAGATCTTACTTCTTTGGCTGTCATTGGTACCATAGGCACCAAGTGACCTTTCCATTCTAGCTTTCGCTTCCGGTTATTCCTTTGGGTTCTGTGACCTCATGGAAGGTCATCTTAGTGTCTTAGAGCTGTGTTATGCCTTGAGAGACCATTGCCTTGTTTTTTTTGCTTCTGCTTCTGGATCAGTTATCAGGTCAATCTTCGGTTCATCACTGTTGCTTCGGGTTGAATAAAACCTGGGTCGTTACAAGTGGTATCAGAGCTCTTAGGTTCGAAAACCTTAGGACGATGGGTTTTGGGTGCATATCATGCTTGTGTTTCCATGCTCTATGTGTTTAGTTGCCTCTTGATAACATGTTTACATGCTTATGTGGACGTATGTTTAGAAGTTTACTCTAATTGTCTTAGCATGATATATGTGCTTGTTTGCTTTAGTACATTGTATATGCTTGACTATCTTAGCATGTTGATTTACGCTTGTATGCTCAGCATGATGGTAATGCTTGTTTGCCGTAGTGTATTACATGTGCTTGTTTTTCTTAGCATGATTGTATGATGCATACATTGACATGCCTTATGTGATTCATTACTACTTGTTTAAGTATGTAATCTGTAGCTATGTTACTTGGTAGTTGTTTATTTCTATGTCTTGTTTAGGCATTGTAGGTTGTCCCAGCATGGTTGGTTGAGATTAATGCTGGGGTATTGTCTCTTGGACTTTGTTGTATCCTTTAGATACATTCTTGTTTTATGGAGTTTCTTCCTTGGGTAGGAGAAATTCATTCTGTAAAGACCCCATGACGGGGAACCTTCTTGTCTGTTCTGATGGTTTGGGTGTTTTGAGACTTTAGTCTAGCGGTTGATGCGAGTAAGGCTCATGTGAGCGTAGAGTCGCAGTCCTTATCTGGTGGAATGAGACGTGGGCCAGGGAGGCACCATTTCATTTTCCTTTTTCCTTTGTAGCTTCACAACATGGTCGAGGAGTGTTTGGGGTGTTGGTATCATCTTTTGGGGTTTTGTGGTGACCTTGATGTGATGACGGCATTGAGGTCTTGTTTCTAGCATCATGTGACGATGAGTCGGATTGACTCAGGTCTTTCCTTGGGGATTGGAAGTTTTATCTTTGTGGGCCTCAACGGCAAGGTTCTTATGCCTTTTCTTCTTAGAATGGTGGTTTTGTCTTGTGTGGCGTTAGGATTCCACCTTATGTTAGGGGCTAGTCTTGGGAAAGACTTGTAGACCCTTCAAGAACCTTAGTGTTCATTCTAGGAGATAATTCATTTCCTAGCAGTGAGGAATTAGACTCATCCGGGTTTTTGTGATTCACTTTTGGTGAGTTTGTCCTTTTAAGAGGCATTTCATCCTTCTTGCTTTTGTTATTGTGGGGTTATCATTTGCATAGTCATTCCTACCTGTCTATATGCCTTGTTGTTTGATGGTTATGTGCTGGTATAGATGGTGTGTTTTCCATTTACTATATCTGTTTGTCATGTTAGCATCATAGGTGATGTGTAGTATGTCTCTGATGCTTGACCCCTATGTGATAAGTAGCATATTTGATTGCCCTTGTACACTACGTGTTTAGCTGTTTGGTGCGTGGATTTTTGTTTACGTTTAGTATACTTGTACCTAGTGTGCTTGCGCGTTGTATATTTCAGTTCATTTTGGTTTTAGTATACTTGAGCCTATATACTTGTCTACCATTGATTTATTACTGCTTAGTATACTTATGAGTGTATACTTGTACATATACACATATCGCATTTCCGTTTTGACATTTCTTAGTATACTTGTGAGTGTATACTTGCATAGATATATATATGTTTCATGACTTATTGCTTTATTAGTTCATTTCTTTTATCATTCCTGTACTGTGCCTGGGGTTGTATGACCTTAGTTGTTGGGATTGTGTGTGTGAGCTTGATTTGATGTCTGGATTCCTAGGTGTAGCCTTGTAGTAGGTCAGCTTTAGGATGACATGGAGGATTTTGGGTCTGTTATCTTGTTGGAAGTCGTTGTGGCTAGGGCAATGATGATGCTGTTTGATTTTGTAAAGTCCGATCCATTGGCTTGAGGGCATAGACTTGTCAGGCTTTGGATTCGTGATTGATGTGGTTGACAATGGTGTTTTAAGACTTGGGATTGTTAGTTTCCAGTATTGAGGATTTAAGGCCTTAAGCGTAGCGTTGCCTATGACATTGTTGTTAGAATTTTGGGATTAGCCAGAATGGTCTAGCCGGACATTTTGGACCATATCGCAACTCTCACAAAATGCTTGGTTTCCGTGGTGCTTTTGGTAATGATTATTTGACATTGATGTCATTTGTATCGATAGGTTTCACGGATAAGCTTGTTGGGGGTAGGTAACGAATTGGGGCTTTATACTGTCATGCTACCGTACAGGTTGTGTTTAGGCGAGTGCTAGTTGGCATCGATGCTACCTTGCATTACCTAGCTAGTAAGGTGAGTGTGAGCGGGCACTTGACGCTATGGATGCTACCACACCTTGGGTACATTGTGGGCGAGTTCTAGTCATTATTCGTGATACCATGTTGCTTCTGATTGTGTTCTTGTTTTGACATGTAATTGCTTTGATCTCCTTTTGGTGGTTGACATTGGGTTAGTATGTCAGATTGTTGATCTCCCGGTTCCTGGTTCCGTGTCTCTTTGTTGATCTTGAGACCTTTGGAGTTGTCTTTAGGTACTTTATGATCTATTCCTTCGTGTGACCTTGTGTATGGTCCTTCTTCGGTTCTTTTGGAAATGTTCCTGATTTCGGGGACGAAATCTCTTTAAGGAGAGTAGGTTGTAATGACCCGGTCATTTCCTTCCTTTCCTTTTTCCTCAGAATTTTATGGATAAATTTTTTTTCGTTGAAATTTCTTTTCTAAGTTCAGTTTCTCATCTAATAGTGTCATCTCGAGTGCTCGAAAATGGTTTCTGAGACTCTTTTGTTTGGATTGACAACTTCCTTTGAGAACCGAGTCATTTCCACACTTTTCGTTTTTCAATACTATTCAATTTTCGTCCTTTACCCTGTTTTGTCCTCTTCCCTATTTTGTCTTTTCCCCGTTTGTCACTTAGTTGGCCTAACCTCACTCCTTGTGTTTGGAGTTGGTTTTTGACTTCACATATCTTCATCCTAAGTGGTTTTCATGAAATACGTATCATTACTTTTGCAGTAAAGTACTCTGGTTGCTCCCGGTGTCCATAGAGGCATGGACGCACAGTTCTTTGGAATCTGTTTCTTTTCTTGGGGTGTTTTTTATAAATATCTTTTGAAGATATTTTATTTCAGGGGTATCTAAGAATATTTTCATTCTGGGGCAGTTTTGCAGTTAACCCTTTTTGTAGGGGCCATTGTGCAATTAACGAAAGTTATTGCAAAATACCTTATTTTTAGCCTGGATCCTTGCATGGGATTCATTTTCACATTTCGTTGAGTTGTGCACTCATAGAATTTCCTTCTGGTCATTTTTCTCCAATTTCAGGGTTTTTGGACCCGATTGCCGCCAAACTTGTTTGAGGCATATCTCTCTGCTCGGGACTTGATTTTTGACGCTGTTTCTTCCATTGTTCATATTTTCTCATTTTGAATCTTTTTTGTTTATAGAGTTTTGTCATTTGAGCGCGTTTGCTCAAAATCCACTTTTCTGAACCTGGCGGGACCCTTTTGGGGCACTTTTTGAGATTTTCTATAAATAGGGGGTCTTAAGTTAAAAAGTCAGATTTCCATCATCTTCTTCACCCTCTTGGCCGACAGCCATGGGAGCCTAAGGGGCTGTCTTCATTCTTTCTTCTCCTCCACTTGATTTCCTTAGTGAAAACTCTTCGGCCTTAACGTTTATCGTTCCTCTCGACGTGCTCTACCTTTCCCCCTTATTAGAATTCATTTCTGACCATCTTGAGTTCGGGTTTGAAGTTAAGTTTTCACTTTGATGGGGCTTCTTGGGGGTTCATGTAGATCGTGTTGTCCCCGATAAAACCTAGGAGTTTCGTCAGATTCGGAGCGGTTTCATTTCTGTGGGGATTTGAGATTTCATCTCAAACTGAGTTAGGGGATGTGTTAGGGTTATATTAATGTTGTATTGATTGTTATATGAGCATATACAACTTGTAATCATGCCTTTGTTCAAGTTTTAGAATTTAATTTAATTATTTTCTATGATTAAGATTTAATTCACATGGATGTATGTTGCTTAGAATTAAATTGTGGCATGCTAGTAATTTAGGCCTTGGTATACTTGTTGACATATTTTAAATTTGGGGCATTTGAATAAGAATTGCAAAATTTATTTAATATTTATCTTTTGTGAAAGATTAATTCACATAGTTGTATCAAGCTTGAAATCAACTTGTAATGTGATATTTAAGTAGGCCTTGGTAAGTTCTTTAGCATATGTTAAATTGAGGACATTTGGATATGTTTGAAAATCTAGAGAAAAATAAATTAATAATTAATTAATTAGCTTAATTAATTTTGTTTTAAGTGTTGTGGTCACTTAAATTTGCTTTTGGGTATAATATATGTGAAGGCCATGTTATGACCGTTAACATATATTAATTTGAGCCTATTTGGAATTAACTTGAAATCTAGAGACTTTCCATGATTAGGTTGAAAATCTCTTAAATGTAGTATTCTATTTATCTTGTGAGCATGTTATTAACTTGATGTATAATTAGTACTTGTAGCCTCTTAAAATGGTAATTAGACTTAACGTGATATAGAATATCATTGATTTGCAAAGCTTGTTTAAATGTATCTTATGTAAGTATATAGCTTGTTAGAATATTACAATTGTTTACCTTGAAAGCTTGATACTAAATTGTAGCTTATTGAATACTTGTGGCTTAGGAAGGTAATGTGGCTCAATTGTTGTAAAATATTAGTATTTTGTGTATAAATTGTATATTGAGGACGTGACATGTCATATGCTAATTAAACTTGAATTGTAGGACAGGAATTGTGTGGATTTAACCTTACTTGTGCGTGGAATGTGGTAACTTGCATTTGATTTTGTATAAGTTTTGAACTTATTGGTTTTGGCAAGCTTGTGAGGACATAATTTATGTGATGGCTAGGGTTTGGTTCTAGTACGGAGACAAAAGTCTTCTAAGTCATAAGTGCGCACTAGGTGGTACCTTGTGGATCGTAATTACCCGAAAATACTTGCTTGGTCTAGCGACCACATGTCCTAGTTTTTCCACTATTTGATTTCACATTTAATTTCAAGTTGTTAATCATGGATTACTTGTAACTTGAGAATTGATGCTTACTTTGGGTATTTGAATCCTATTTCGTATACTTGAAACTGTATACTTGCTTCTTATATTTAGATCTCATTTACCATACTTGAACTTGTATCTTTGGTTATATATCTAAACCCTAATTAGTATACTTACGCATTGTTTGTTTGATTTGTGCAATCGGACTTCATTAGGTATACTTGTGTCATATATGCTTGTCTTATGCGGAATTCATTTAGCTTAGTATACTTGTACCTGTATACTTGATTCATGAGTTTTCCATGTTAATTGTATATTTGTATATGCATGCTTAGACATTGAATAACTTATTAATATGGTTTAGTATACTTGTAAATGTATGCTTATATATCGTATATCATATTTTAATATTGACTTACATACTTGAGCATGTATACTTATATGATGTGGTTCATTTCAATTGCATGAGTAGCTAAGGATGATCCCTGAGTCTCACTTTGACATAGACGTTAGGTGGCATGAGCCCCTTTAACATGTTTAACCTTAAGGTGATATAATTGTAAAATGCTACGTCGATGCATGCTCATCTCATACGAGTAGCTTTATATTACTCACCCACGTAGTGGGGAGATTTTTCAGGTATGAAGGCTTGGTTCGTGATGCTCATTGGTCCTTGGATGACTTGTAGCTTTAAGTTTCACTTCATGCAAATGTTATCATGGAGTGCCCTTTTGTAGTCATATATGACAAAACTTGTAATTTTGTTCTAAGTATGTGATGGGTACGTAAGTACACTTTTTGTAATGTTTTGGCATGTATGACATGAGGCCAAGGGCCAAGTATGTTTATATTTGCACCTTTACTCATTTGGCGCTACATTTTGTTTAAAAATGTAATTTTTTCAACTTTAGAGGTTTGGCATGTAAAATCTTGTAAATGAGATGTAATGAGGCTGTTGGCCATTGTAACATGTTTAAAATGTCATATTACACTGGTGTGTATGTTCACACCATCACACAGTAGCATATAATGCAATTTGATCATGCCATGGAGGATTCAAATAAGACTTAGGGACTTTCCTTCATTTTGGTGCATAGTAGGTTCATTTCTTCACTTTCAACCTGTTTTGGTTGACCGATGGCCTATTTCGGTCGACGGATTCTTGGTTCAAATTGTTTGAACATCAAAAACTCCCATTCCAATAGCCATTTTTGATGTTTGGCCCAGTTCGGTTGACCGATGGCTTGGTTCGGTTAATCGATTCTCTTGTGGTTTTGGTTGAACAGTGTTTTGCCAATTCCAGTAGCCTTTTTCATCTCGAGCCACAAACCGGTTGATCGGTTTGTCATTTTGGTCGACCGAAATGAAGGCTCATTCTTCTCCTTTTTCCTGGCTTACTTCGGCCGACCAAAGCTCCATTTCGGTCGACTGAAATGGGGCTGCCTTGTGGGTTTTGTTGGGTTTGTTGCCTAGACAAATTAACCTTGTTTCATCCATTTCCACTTGACCTTGTTGTTCCTGCTTAAGCCACTTAATGGTGTACATGGTCTTGTTTGAACTAGATCTTACTCCTTTGGTTGTCAATGGTACCATTGGGTACCAAGTGACCTTTCCATTCTAGCTTTCGCTTCCGGTTATTACTTTGAGTTCCGTGAACTCATGGAAAGTCATCTTAGGGTCTTAGAGGTGTGTTATGCCTTGAGAGACCATTACCTTGTTTCTTTTGCTTCCGCAATTGGATCCATTATCGGGTTAATCTTCAGTTCATCACTGTTGCTCTAGGTCGAATAAAATCTCGGTCGTTACAAGTTGATGTGACAACCTGAATTTTTTTAAGATTTAATTTATAATTTCATTTTATGATTTTTATTTTGTCAAGATTGGATATTTTAAATTTAAATTGGAAATTTCTCAATGGGTTGATTTGATTTTGTTGCAATTGAATATTATATATATATATATATCTCATTTGGCATCAGATGGAAGAGTAAGAGAATTGGGATTTGGTTTTGTGCCACTTTGTGTCTATGATATATATACACATATATAATGTTCTGATGGAAGAAAGAATGATGGGGCTTCCAGATGAAATTTAAAGGGGAAATTGAAATGTAATGGTTCATTTGCGGGTCCCACTAATGAGTTAGTGGTGGGTTTTGTTTTTTTGAATATATATATATATATATTATATGTATATATTTATTTCATGTGAAGAAGGAATAAGGATGGAAAATTGGGGCAAGGTTGCTGCGAAATTAGAGATAGAATGGTCTTTCTTTGGGTCCCACTTGATTTTATGATAAAGGCATTTGTGATATATATATGATATATAAATGTATATCATCTGATGGCACAGAAAGGGAGCAGCGAAATTCAATGAGAAAGTAAAGAAGGAAATGGAAAAGTTATTCATGGGACCCACTAATTGATTTGTTTTGCCATCTTTCTTTTGACCAAGTGCAATGTATATTTGCAGTGGTGTGCTGTGTAATAGAAAAATGAAGAATGAAGATATGGAGGCAGCATGGTATGGCAGCCGAGAAAAGGAAAATAAGGTGGTGGCGAGGTCCATTAGAAATTTTGATAATTGTATTAATATTTGATTTGGGATATTTGGTGAATTGTTTGCTATGTCGGTGTAATGCCTATATATTGGGTGTCTTGTGTGCTAAGAGAGTATACAAAGACAAAAGAGAAACTTTGAGATAAAGAGAGTTTTTGAGGAGTCACACAGAGTCAGCCGAGAGTTGCAGAGAGGCTAGACTTACGATTTTGGTGACCTAGTGTTGATTTATTTATTTTTTTCGGGGTAGGGATCATCATACATTGAATGACTTGGATGATTTATTTCAAATATTTTATGATTGCTCTTTTGTTTAAATTACATATACGTATTTTTGTTTAAATATATATGTATATTTTTGTGAAACTAATTTTGCATGAAATTTCTTGAAATCCTTGTTATGGTTTTTCCTACTAGGACTTCCCCCGTCTCACTCCCTTCCAGTTTCAGGTACCATGGATTGCTAGTTAAGGGCTTAGGTGGAAAGGTTGGTGCTGAGGAATTATTTTATTTATTTAGAGATTTTGTTGTAAATATTTGAGGATATTGATTTGTATCAATAAAAAGATATTTCTTTTGAGATCCTGGTGTAATATATATATATTTTGATTTGAATAAATTGAAGAATTTATTTAGAAATTTGGGGCATTACAAATTGGTATCAGAGTCTGTACCCAGCCGGAAGTGTGAGTGTAGTGATGATGTTGTTGACGCGTGTGAGTGGCTGAGTGTTTAGTATTGACTAGCTATCACCTTAAATCGAGCGTGGGTGTGTGTATGGGCGGTGTCGTTCACTGGCAGCTACTAAAATGATTACTATCAGTGATTGGGGCACGTGTCCCTAGATCACTATTAGTTTTATTTTGTGGGCGGGTGACGGCATCGTCTAGCTACCACAACTGTTGTGGAGTGTGTGGGCGGGTGACTAGCACTGTTAGCTACCACAACGTTTTTACATGTCACGGTATTTCACATCACCTGAGGTAAGGATTTTTTTATTTTCTTTAGCCACTTTTGTTGTTTTCGGGTATGCGAAAATTGTTGGATCTGAATTTCGGGACGAAATTCTTATTAAGTGGTGGAGAATGTGACAACCCGAATTTTTTTAATATTTAATTTATAATTTCATTTTAAGATTTTTATTTTGTCAAGATTGGATATTTTAAATTTAAATTGGAAATTTCTCAATGGGTTGATTTAATTTTGTTGCAATTGAATATTTTTGAAATATATATATATCTTATTTGGCATCAGATGAAAGAGTAAGAGAAATGGGATTTGGTTTTGTGCCACTTTGTGTCTATAAAATATACACACATATATAATGTTCTGATGGAAGAAAGAATGATGGGGCTGGCAGACCAAATTTAAAGGGGAAATTGAAATGTAATGGTTCATTTGCGGGTCCCACTAATGAGTTAGTGGTGGGTTTTGTTTTTTTGAATAAGTATATATATTATATGTATATATTTATTTCATGTGAAGAAGGAATAAGGATGGAAAATTGGAGCAAGGTTGTTGTGAAATTAGAGAAAGAATGGTCTTTCTTCAGGTCCCACTTGATTTTATGATAAAAACATTTGTGATATATATATGATATATAAATGTATATCATCTGATGGCACAGAAAGGGAGCAGCGAAATTCAGTGGGAAAGTAAAGAAGGAAATGGAAAAGTTATTCATGGGACCCACTAATTGATTTGTTTTTCCAACTTTCTTTTGACCAAGTGCAATGTATATTTGTAGTGGTGTGCTGTGTAATAGAAAAATAAAGAATGAAGATAAGGAAGCATGGTGTGGTAGCCGAGAAAAGGAAGATAAGGTGGTGGCGAGGTCCACTAGAAATTTTGATCATTATATTAATATTTGATTTGGGATATTTGGTGAATTGTTTGTTGTGTCACTGTAATGCCTATATATTGGGTGTCTTGTGTGTTAAGAGAGTATACAAAGACAGAAGAGAAACTTAGAGATAAAGAGAGTTTTTGAGGAGTCACACAGAGTCAGCCGAGAGTTGCAAAGAGGCCAGACTTATAATTTTGGTGACCCAGTGCTGATTTATTTATTTTTTTTAGGGTAGGGATCATCATACCTTGAATGACTTGGATGATTTGTTTCGAAAATTTTATGATTGCTCTTTTGTTTAAATTGCATATATGTATTTTTGTTTAAATATATATGTATATTTTTGTGAAACTAATTTTGCATGAAATTTCTTGAAATCCTTGTTGTGGTTTTTCCTACTAGGACTTCCTCCATCTCACCCCCTTCCAGTTTTAAGTACCGTGGATTGCTAGTTACAGGCTTAGCTGGAGGGTTGGTGTTGAGGAATTATTTTATTTATTTAGAGATTTTGCTGTAAATATTTGAGGATATTGATTTATATCAATAAAATGATATTTCTTTTGAGATCCTGGTGTAATACTGATTTATTTTGATTTGTATAAATCGAGGAATTTATTTAGAAAATTTGCGGCGTTACAGGCATTGCCACCAAACCTAGATAGGTTTTCATGACGTCTTTCATGTCTCTATGTTGAGAAAGTAAGAGCCGAATCCATCGCATGTTTTACGATGGACAGATGTTGTTGTTGATGAGGATGAGGAAGGTCACATCCAGATTCTGGATTCGCGGGAGCAGGTCTTGCTGACCAAGACCATTCCATTGGTTAAGGTCTTATGGAGACATTATGGCATTGAGGAGGCTACCTGGGAGCTCGAATAGGAGGTTCGCTCTCGGTATCCCAATTTGTTCTCTCTTTTAGATATGACTTGATTTTGGGGATGAAATACTTTTAAGGAGGGTAGGTTGTAAAGACTCGGTCATTTTCCTTCCTTTTTTTTTCGGTAATTTTTTTTTTTTTCGTCTTTTCCCTATTTTGTCTTTTTCCCGTTTATAATTTTTTCCTTGCATAACCTCACTTTTTGTGCTCGGATTTGATTCTGACTTTGCATACATCCATAATATTTGATTTCCATGATATTTGTGTTTTTACTTTCGTAGAAAAGCATGCTAGTTGCATACCTTTTTCATAAAGGGCATGGATGCATAGTTTCTTGGAAACATTCTTGATTTTTGGGTTTTAGTGCAATTATGAAAGGAAATTATTTTTCATCTTAGGGGCCATTTTATAATTTAATTTGGAAGATAGTTTAGAAAAGGACATTTTTTGCAATTTTTGAAAAGTGTGACAAGTGTCTCATTCTCATGAAGCTTGTGGAAATGCCACAGGAGGAGGATTCTAAACTTGCATGATGGTTGGCATGGGCACAGCTTGTGGAATAGTTATCTGTGCCACTGGAGTAGTCACAAGTGCAGCTGGAATGTAAGTCTGTGCCATTGGAAGGGACTGCGCTTACTGCTGAGTTAGAGGGAACGGCCCTGCATGTTGCTGAGAGGAACTTTTTTCAATAAATGTGGCCAGCCTGCTAACTTGGAAGGTCGCCTATTGAGACCTTTCAGAATTATTTGGTCGAGGGGCCAAACCTTGGTTTGAGCTTCCAAGGGTCCGTTCCAACATAGACTCGAACCTTTGAGAGATTCAGTCTACCATTTCTTCTAACTTCCGCTCGTTAGCAAGAACGGCTTTTGCATGGTCTTAACTTGCCTTAGATTGGTCTTGCGTAACTCTGGCTAAGTCTTGGGCAACTCTAGCTTGGTCTTGCGTAAACCTATCTTGTTGCATTACTATCAAGCGGATGTTGTCCATAATGGCTCAATTTTCCATTATTTGACTAAATTTTTCCACCATATCATTTTTATTAGGTGCGAATCGTGAACTCTCTACTGGAAGTTCACTAACTTGTATCTCTTCTACTGGCCATTGAACAATCCGACTAAAATGTCCTGCCAGGCGTGTCAATTATGTTCGGCTCCTAAAAACCAGGGTTCCACTTTCCAAGTGAATGGAAAGTAGGAGTGGATGTCAGGCATGCCAGGAACTACTGTTGTTCCAAAGTGGATATCCGAACAACTATCCAGTAGGAGATTGTAAGGATCAGGCGAATGATTGAAGGACTGGAATTACCACCTTCAAAGGTTCTTTTCGCCTTGAAAAAGGACTTTCAGACTGAACTATGGCTAGTGGAAAGGAAAGCTGTATTGAAAGTGCAAGACTTCAAAGTAAAGTGCTAGAAAGTAGGAATAATAAGTGCAAGACTTGAATTAAACAAATTGAAAGTGCATTACATCAATGTAAAGACACATAAATGTGAAGTAATTGAAGTGCTGTTGGTTATGTGTGTTGAACAGGGTTTGCAAATTAGCTCTAAGTACTCTATTTATAGAATTCTTCATGCATGCAGTAGCTTGATGCGGCAACTCCAGCGATTTCAACGTGGCCATATTCTGGACTGCCAAGTGTCCCATAATCTCTTGGCAATTGTAACTTTTTCCTTCCATCTTCTCCCTTCTCTGTTGCAGACTTCAGCCATGCTCTCTATGATCTCAGTTTATGGGTAGTTCTTACAAAATATATTCCACTTGGTTTCTCCATAGGTTGACATGTGTCCCACGTCTCCATTTTCTTCTTCTCCCTACCATAAATATCTCTCCTTTCAGACACAATTTAACTAGACTTGCCTTCCATGCTTTACGATAACTTCCCTTCAGTTGGTAGCAGTTGTATGAAGTACCACTGACGTGTCCTTATTTGGCCAAGTGTCCCATAAGTCTTATAATCTCCTCCTTCTTTAGACTCCTTCTCTTCCTCTAATTCTATATATACATGAGTGTATATAGGAATTATTACAGACCCACGTTCCCTCTTTTAACTGAAACTTTCCTTCTTGAATCTTCCATAACATCATGGCCTCCTGAATTTTAGCGTTTTTTTCATCATGGACTATATTTGACATAAATATATATGTATAAATATATAAATATATATTTATGGATAGAAACCATCCCACACCTTTTTCTTCTATAGACCGCACCTCCTTGATTTTAGCTGAACTTTCCATGGCATCGTGGTCACTTTTCATTCTTCCACTGACTCTATATCGTGGGTTTCAATTATAACACACTTCTTTAATTTTAGCTTTTATCATGGGTTGTTCCTTCCATGAATAGATATATCATCCTCCATATTGTATAATCACGTTTCCTTAATTTTAGCAGCTTCCCTTCAACTTTACCTCATTTAGAACCCATGACGCCATGGATTCCTTCCTCACAGTAGTTACTTCATCGTGGGTCAAATCTGACAAATATATATTTGCATATATATGTATATATTTATAGAGATTAAACTCCCACGTCTCCTCCCTTTTAGCAGCATTGTTTGGCTTGGCTAAATGAAGTCTCTTAAAAATAAGGAGAAAATCAACCCCACGTTCTCCTTCTTTTTTGCTAAACCAACTTTGGTCTTACCATATTTAGTAAGATAACAATCCCTTAAGAATTGAAATGCCGTGGTAAGTCCTATAGAACTCACCATGTGTTGAAAATCAATTGGTTGGATGAACCTTGTCTTGGTTGATTATATGAGGTTGCATGTAGGATAGTGTTTCCATGCAATCCCTATATTCCAAATAGGACAAAGTGGACTATTATTTTAAAGATGGCAAGTCCTAATAGGACTCACCTCTTTCCTTTAAAAATAGAAAAGCCCCATATAGTAGGATTGTATTGGTCCGCTTTTAACTACTACGTAATATTATATAGCTTCCAATAATAATTTATTAAAGTTGAGATCCAGCGTGGTAAGTTCCATTGAAACTCGCCATATGTCGCCTTTCCATTGGGCCAAAAATAATGGAGTAAACACAAATTACTACATATTTACTTGGTTTAGGCTACATCAACTCCCTAGAAAGGAAGTTAGCCTCTCGTTGATATAGTAGCAACTTCAAGGATTGAAGAAGAGAAAGATTTTCCCTCTTTCCCCATTGTTGTAAATCTCAGCATAAGAACCTTAAGGAAAATCATCTCCCTCACAATCTTTTGTTAGAGTCCAAAACTAACTACCTTGATTCAAGCCTCTACCCTCTCTTTTATCCCTAGATGAGTTTCAAAACAAAACAACTTGTCAAAATTCAAACCCCTCTTTATCTGGAACAAACTCTGACTTATTCAAAATGGGGGCCCATAACCTTACGTGAAGCTCTGATAGTTGGCGTCCGGACGCTAATTCTTGCGTCTGAACGCGAGGTATGCTGCCTGGATTCTTCTTTTCTTCTACAGTGTTGGTTGTATCCATCGCATGTTTTGGCCATTTCATTTTGAAAGCCACTTCATATGTAGGCCCGATATAACTTGTGCTCCAAAAGCCCTTAAAACCTTATTTTTATTCCTTTTTAGCAATAAGACCTGCAAAAACATAAAAATGTAGTTAATCTATATACATAGATCAAATAATGGGCTAAACTAATCCAATTAAGGGTGCTTAAATATGCAATATTTGATGCTTATCATACCCCCAAACTTACATTTTGTTAGTCCCTTAGCAAAACAAAATTGAAACACAAGTGTCTCCTCTTTCGTGGGAGTGATGATTGCATTTAGCATATGCAACAAGCCTTTTAAACCCCTAGGTATCCCAAGAGGACTAGTGAAGTCTCGTGAGGGTTTACCAGAAATGATACCCACAAACACTAAGCAGCAAGACTCATTCTGGTATAAATTGAAACGTATGACTTTGGGGAAAAACTCTATCATGAAAACTATAACAAGTATGCATACAATGATATCTCAAAACAATATTCAATTCCCAGCATTCATGCATTAACAAACTAGTCTACATATATGATCTTCAACATCTCATTTATAATAGAATTTCATCTCAAGTTCCTTAGAAGTGAACATGATTTTAATTTTCTCTTTATAATGCACTTTTAACACTTTTATGACTCATATAAAGTCTTCCACATCCTTAATTTATCTTTTAAAATCATAATCCAAGGCATAAATTTATTTGAACACATTTTGTGTTGCTTCTTTTTTTATTTATTTATTTTTTATTTTTTTATGCATGACCATGTGTAATGTCCAAGTTCCTTAAGTTCTCTAATCACCCCATGTAACAAGCATTGAGCCAACGACTCCCAAACCAGATGGTCTTAGGGCATTAAGTGTAAAGACACTCCTAAGGGCGTAATGACTCAGAATGGTTAGGCTACGAACTCAAACTAATCATACATCTTACATTCTTTCTTTGTCTTCCTTTTTAATCAGTTGACATGTCGAAAGAATGCAGTTTTATTCATTTTTTTTTTTTTTTAATGCTAAGGATTATTTCATTTATCCGATTTACTAATTTAGGAAGCCAATTAAGTAAAACCGTGAGGAAGGGAATGCAATTTTTGGAGTGCTTAATGTGTATTGTGAAGTCACTTAGAGATGAAATACTCCAAAATAAATGTAATGACCTGGTCATTTTCCTCCCTTTCTTTTTTCTCAAATTTTGCGAATAAATTTTTTCCATTTAAATTTCTTTTCTGAGTTCAGTTTCTCATCTCATAGTGTCGTCTCGAGTGCTCAAAAATGGTTTCTGAGACTCTTTTGTTTGGATTGACAACTTCCTTTGAGGACCGAGTCATTTCTACATTTTCACTTTTCGAACACTATTCACTTTTCGTCTTTTTCCCTATTTCGTCCTTTTCTCTATTTCGTCTTTTTCCCGTTTGTCACTTTTTGGCACAACCTCACTTCTCGTGCTTGAAGTTGGTTTTTGACTTCACATATCTTCATTCTAAGTGGTTTCCATGAAATACCTATCTTTACTTTTGTAGAAAAGTACTCTGGTTGCTACCGGTGTCCATAGGGGCATGAACGCACAGTTCTTTGGAAACTTTTTCTTTTCTTGGGGTGTTTTTCATAAATATCTTTTGAAGATATTTTATTTCAGGGGCATCTAAGAAAATATTTTTGGAAGATATTTTCATTCTGGGTCATTAGTGCAATTTTCACTTTTTGGAGGGGCTATTGTGCAATTAATGAAAGTTATTGCAAAAATACCTTGTCTAGAGCCTGGATCCTCATACGGGATTTTTTTTCACATTTTGTTGAGTCATGTACTCCTAGAATTTCTTTCTAGTCATTTTTCTCCAGTTTCAGAGTTTCTAAACCCGGTTTGTGCTGAACTTGTTCGAAGCATATCTCTTTGCTCGGGACTCAGTTTTTGACGCCGTTTCTTCCGTTGTACATGTTTTCTCCTTTTGAATCTTTTTTGTTCATAGATTTTTGCCGTTTTAGTGCATTTGCTCAAATTCCACTTTCAGAGCACTTTTTGAGATTTTCTATAAATAGGGGACTTAAAGAAGAAAAATCAGATTTTCTTCTTCTTCTTCCTCTCTTGGCCAGCAGCCATGGATGCCCATGGGGCTGCCACCTTTTCTTCTTCTCCTCCACATGATTTCCTAAGTGAAAAGTCTTCGGCCTTAACGTTTGTTGTTCGCCTTATCGTGCTCTACCTTTCACCCTTATTAGAACCCATTTCTGACCAAATTTTGAGTTCGGATTTGAAGTCAAGTTGTGATTTTCATGGGGCTTCTTGTTCATCGTGTTCTCCCCAATAAAACCCTTCGGTATCGTCGGATTCGAAGCACTTTTATTTCGGTGGGCCTTTGAGATTTTCATCTCAAATTGAGGTAGGGGGTGTTATAATTTATTTTTTTGCTATATTGCATACTTGTGATGCATATATAACTCATTTACATATCTTTGTATCAAATCTAGAAACTTTAATTAATTATTTCTTTGTGTAAGATTTAATTTTCCCGATTACTCATAACTTGGTTTAAACATATGGCATGATAGAATATTATCCCTTGACATGATCATTGACATATATTAAATTGAGAGCTTTTGGATAAGTAATGAAATTTTAATTTAATATTTATCTTAAGTGAAAGATTAATTCATGTAGTCTTAACTAGCTTAAAATTAATGTGTGTTAGCATATTATATTAGGCCCTAACATGCTCTTCAACATAGATGAATTTGAGAGAAATCGGAGATGTTTTGAAATCTAGTAATATTTAATTAATTTGATTAATTTATTTATTCCAAGTGTACTATTGACTCCATTGGAATTCCGACTTATATTCTTAATATGCATGTCATATAGTTTCACATATATTTGTTGACCTTAAGGATTTCATCCAAGGACAATCTAGTTGTTTTGATGATAACAAACCATTAATGGTGTTTAAGGATTAATGTTTGCATTGAGTGTTATATAGATTATTTACATTCAAAGAATGACTTCAATGAAGCACTAAAGATCATTTCCATTATTCAAGATCACATCAAGGAAAGAAATGGATACAATGAAGACATAAAGTTGCAAGGAACCAAATGCAAAGTCCATCCAAAGATAGCTTGGACTACAATGAGTAAGAAAGCAACTCAAGGAAAGGAAGAAAATGAGTCTACCTGAAAGCCTACACGATCAAGGACAAAGCGTGAAGAAAGGGGTAGATAGGATGGTGAGTGTTTAGGATTTAATGTCAAAGTATTTATGAATCCATTTGAAGCTCATCTCTATAGGACCATGCATATCATATCATCATTCGTATGCTCCTATATCCATTAGCAATTGACTATGCACTTCATCCATATACAATTGACATATGGAGTCTTTGCTAAAGAGTGAGTTAGTTCAAGCTTGCATAAGCTTTGAAAGAACTCATCACTTATGCAAGAAATGCTAAGACCATGCACATCAATCATAAAATTCATATTGGTCAACAATTAAGGCATAAGAAGCCTTTATTACCATGAGTTGGTAACGGACATTAGGACCCCAGAATGCGTGTCATGAAAAACTGTGTTTTTGGCTAAGTGTGAAAAGTGAATTTTTGAAATAATGATTATTTCAAAATAATTTTTCCCGGTAATAACTCTTTATACTTCAACTATCCTAAACTGATTTTATCAGAATTTTTAACCAAGTCTACCTCGGTCTACATAAGGATTCATTTTTACCAAAACTGTCGAAAATCCAAATTTGTACTAAAACTGAATTTCTAAATTTTGATTTAGTTGGATTTCAATTTTTTAGTTTTTTTTATTGAATTCAAATGGGGGGTCCTTCCTTATTTACATTATAAACTTAAAGGAAATGGACATTTACTTAAATGTTTTCAATGGAAATAAGCTGTGTGCAGATGTCCTGTACTGAAAGTCCTATGCATAAGTTGTCATCTGTCAAAACTGTTAATGCATACGTCGACTGGTTTGATGCAACTGTCAACCGGTATCTAGGCAGTAGCAAAATTCAAGGAGGAGCTCATATACGTTGACTAGTTTGATGCATACGCCGACCGGTTTGATGCATATGTCGACCGGTATCTAGGCAATACTGAAATTTCAGAAACATAACATACATCGATCGGTTTGTAGTATACGTCAACTGGTTTGTGCCATACGTTGACCGGTTTATGCCATACGTCGACTGGTTCTTGTCGGATCTGCAGATTTCAAACTGCAACGGCTCTATTTTCCTCGACTTTGTGCATTCAACTCCTAATAGCTATATTGAGCTTGCAAACTCTATAAATAGAGTGGGGAATGTCTTAATACTTAAGAGACATCATTTGAAAGCCTTCACATTGCGTTAAAGAGAGCTTTTGTTCTCAAATCTTCTCTTCATCTCTCTCATTCACTCTTATTCTATCTTAAGAGATTCTAGCAAAGATTAAAAGGGCTTTTGCTCTTGCTTTAATCTTCATAGAATTTTTGCTCTATTATACACTTAGATTCTATTGAATTCATAAGATCTTATATTTTTCTCACATTTCATCTTCTCTCATTCATTTCATTTATAGAGTTTGAGCTTCATTTATATTCATCAATACTATAGTTGTGAGCTAAAAATTGTACTACTATCTTTGAAAGATCTATTATACTTCATTGTTCTTGCTACTATCTATTATAAGGGTTGGATTGACCCACCGGGTTGGTGTGACCCAAAGGAAGACTAAGAGAAGATTGTTCTCTTAGCAAGGAAAAGAAGTATGGTCTTGTTTCATGTAAAGGTTTGCTCTCCACCCGTAAAGAGAAGCCATAGTGGATTGGGAAGTCTCAAGAGGAGTCTTGAGCCGAGGAGTAGGAGTTTTCGAACCTCACTAAAATCGCCGAGTCAATGTTTGCAATTTCTCTTCCCTTATCTCTCTTATAATTGTGTTATTTAATTGCTTATTTCATATCTTTATAATTGCACAATTGTGTTAAGTACTTTGCTTGAAATATTTTTTCTATATTGCAAAAATTATCCAGTGTTTGTCATTGACTCTATTCACCCCCCCTCTAGAGTCAATACTTGGGTAAAAATTGGTATCAGAGCCTAACTCTATTTAAAGGACTTAATCGTCTTAGAGTACGATCATGGCCAACAATGGTAGTATCACCCACTTAGAAGGACAATCCAATGATATACCTCCTTGTTTTGATGGAAATGATTATATCTATTGGAAAATTAGAATGAGGGCATTTCTAAAAAGTATTGATATTGATTTATGGAAAGTTGTAGAAAATGGTGGTCATATCTTAACCAAAATTATTGAAGGGAACAAAATTCCTAAATCGAAAGAGGAATGGGATGAAAATGACCATAGATTAATTAAATGTAATGCTTTAGCCATATGTTATCTTTATTGTGCATTAAGCAAAAATGAGTTCAATAAAATTATCTTTTGTAAAACGGCTAAAGAAATTTGGGACTTGCTTGAATTAGCCTATGTTGGATCAAGTCATGATAATGAATCAAATATAAATGAACCCTCTAGCATAAATGAGATGCATTATAGTTTTACTAACATTACTTATCATTTGGATGTTATTGGTAGAACTATCTCATCCACTTTTAGTGAAGAAAGTGACACAATGCAAAAGAAGAGTATAGCTCTCCAAGCTTCTACCAAAGAAGCAAGTAACATCAAAGAGTTGGTTAATCATTGTCTCATGGCCAATGAAGATGAGGTAAATTCTAATCATGAATCTTTTGATTTAGAAACTTCCTATAATGAATTAGTTGATGAGCATAATGATTTGCATAATGCGTTTAAAGAGTTACATGGTGTGCTAGAAACAATACTTGTGAAATGTGCATCTTTTAAAATGGAAAACCATGATCTCTCTCAAAGTCATGAAAAAGTTCAAATAGAAAATGACTCTTTGAAAAAGGAAAATCATTATCTTGTGCAAAAATTAGAAAAGATTCAAATTGAAAATAAGTCATTGAAAAATGAAATGAAATGTGTATTCTCTAAAGAGTCTTCATCAATTGATCTTATTTCTGAAAATGAGTCTTTAAAGAAAATCATTGATGATCAAAATGATATTTTAACAAAGTTTACCAAAGAAAAGGAGAATTTGAGTACTATGCTTAGTAATCAAAGAAGTATCTTCTTAAAAAATAAGATAGGATATGATCCTTATATTAAAGATGCATGGTTGTTGAAAAGAAGAAAGCCTTTGTATGATCACTTTGTCAAGAGTGGTACCCAATCCTCTAAATGCAATTATTATAAAAGATTAGGACATAAGTCCATTTAGAAAGAAGTTGAGGTCAAAGAAGATTTGGGTTCCAAAAGGAACTTATGTTCCATTGCCTAACTCATATGGACCCAAGAAAATTTGGGTACCAAAAGGAGAATTTGTAACCTTTCCTTGTAGGGTTACTTGATGGCATCTTCTTTATTCAAGGATTATGAAGGAATCATCACACTTTGGAACAACTCCAAGGGCAAGGTAATCGGTAAATGCTAAATGATATTTTCATAGTCAAAATTGCTTGATTATATACTTCCATGATGTATTGAAATCATTTATAAGCATCAAAAATGAAAATGTATTATCATGCCAATGATCATTATATATGAAGAATCCTTAAAAAGAGAATTATACTAGACCATTGAAGATGATATACATTGTAGATTCTGTATCTTCTTGGTACAATTACTCATTGTTTATGCAATTTGTTTAAATGCATGCCTTCATTGATTGTAAAATAATTCTTTATGTATTACATTACTTGAAATTGCATTTGAAGATTTTCTCTTGCATTAGAAAAAAATCTTTCTAAAAAGTGTAAGTCTTGAGAAGGAACTTACTTTCCAATGAGCTAAATATTCTTTGTAAATGAAATATATTTTTGGAAAGGAAATATCTTCCTTAATTGTTGAATCCTTCAAGGATTTCAAAAATGGGGCACCTAATTCATTTTTGCCCACCTTGAAAAATCTCATTGTCATTTCTTGAATTTGATCATGGATAATGCTCATGGAATTACATTATGATCCATATATGAAATTATGATTTCCACTCAATTACTTTTTTCATATTGGTTCATTAGGTTGTATTTTGCCATAAGCATACATACTTATTGAATTGACAAATATACTAGCATGCTAGAGACATTTAAAATTCTAATTTTGCTTAAAGCATGTTAATTAATGTGAGTACCTGATAAGCGCCGAATATTGCATATTCAAGCGCCCTTAATTGCATTATTTAAGTCCATTGTTTGTTTAATTATGTAGATTACCTTCATATGCACGTTTTTGCGTATTTTCAGGTTCATTGGCCAAAAAGAAGCAAGAAGGATGCTTTGTGGAGTTTTGAACATCAAAGGTCACAATGCTGAATTTCTGGCAGCAGTGGAACCTTGACTTTGCTCGCCATTTTGACCTTGTAAACTCAAGAACTGGACTTCCCTCATAATGTGACATATTTAGAGCTCTGAATCACCTTCCCAAATCTTCAAGCGGTTCATCATTCGGAGTTCGGAGCAGAGAGTTATGATCTTCTTATAATAGGTGCTCAGAACTGCCGGGCAGCAATGAATTTCTGCCTTGCTCTTCAATTTCGACCAAACATCCTTGAGAATTGGATCTCCACCAAAACATGAAGTTTTTAGAACTCTGAATTAGCTTTCCAAATATTCAAACGGTTCATCATTTGGAGTTCAGAGTACAAAGTTATGGCCATTTTACCAAAGTAGGTCCGGGCGGAGCAAACCAAGCATAAGGCATTCTGGCCAATTTTCGAGTGCTCGAGGCCTTATTTCGAGTGCTCGAAATTAGGGCAGATTGCTTCACGAGATCAGTAGTGGAGTCAGGACTTTGCTCGCCATTTTGACCTAGAAAGATCGAGAACTGGACTTCCATCATAACATGAAAGATTTAGAGCTCTGAATTAGCTTTCTAAATCTTCAAACGGTTCATCATTTGGAGCTCAGAGCAGAGAGTTATGGCCTTGTTACCAGAGGTGCGCAGAACTGCCTGGCAGCACTGAAGTACTGCCTTTCTCCCCATTTTCGACCAACCAAACTTGAGATTTGGGTCTTCATCAAAACATGAAGTTTTTAAAGCTCTCAATCAGCTCTCCAAATCTTTAAACGGTTCATCATTCGGAGTTTGGAGCGCAAAGTTATGGCCATTTCATCAAAGTAGGTCTGGGCGGAGCAAGTGAAGCATGGAGCTTTTTACACTAAATTCGAGTGCTGGAGGCCCTATTTTGAGCACTCGAAATTTGGGCAGTTTGCTCCACGAGACAGCCCACTTGTGCTCTAAAATTTCCAACTTTGGATTTCCCTATTAATGAGGTGGTTGGGGATGTTTTTGGAGGAGAGAGAAGGTTTTGTTGGAGGACAAAAGGCAACCAAAGGCCACACATTTCATATCCTACATTTCTACAAGATTAGAGGAGAGAGAAGAGAGTAAAGGAGGTGTGTTCTTCAAGCTCCAAGAAGGTTGCACGAAAATGGCCATGAAGATGGAGCTTCTTCCTTCTTCTAGCTTAGCAATGGGTAACTAACTCTTTCTCTAGGGAGGTGATGAAGTCCCTCCCTTGTAAGCATGTCCTAGGGTAGTCTATATTGGGGGATTGCAATGTATATTTATGGTCTTTTTCATAGCTAAGAGCACTTCATTTGGTGTAATGAATGTTTATATAAGTATGGATGATTTCTTCAAGCTCATTATCTTATGTTAGGTGATGTCTTGTATTAATCTTTTTGCTTGAGTTTACATGGTGAGAATGGAAACAAGGTTATGAAATGATTTAATGGCATGTTGATAGGTGACTTTGATAGACCATTGCTTAGGAAATCCTTTGATGGTGTATGCTTAATCTCTAGCTCCATGTGCTTCATTATTTTGTCAAGAATTTGATAGTCTTTCATTTAAGTAAACGTGTATAAGCTACACCTTAGTTAGGTAGTCTCAACATGTTTACCCTTTTGATGGATTATACTTGTTTGAGACCTAATGTACTTCTTGATTACTTACATGGCAACTATGTGTTGCTATGTAGTTTTTGACCATCATATGTTGTTTTTCCCCTAATTTAGGTCTAATCTAGCATGTGTATAGGGATGGAGGCGGATTCACTTCCTTAGTCTTCTTTGCTCATCTTTCATCTCTTAAATTCTTGCAAGTTTTTTATTAATGCATATTTCAATTCATAGTATAAGTGACAAACCAACAAAACTCTATATACCCCCTTATCATTCTAAAAGTAGTCTAGACTCTTAGGTTGCCATAGACTAGCGCAGTCCCAGTGGTTCGACTTACCCGACCAATAGCCCTATTTTACAATGATTCGTGCTATTGCGAAGGTTGATGTATAGTTGATCAACCGATCAATTTTTGGCGCCGTTGCCGGGGACTGCAAACGGTTTAGCGACCAAAGTTCTAGGGTTAATTTAGCTTGATTGTGCATATTGTGTTTTGTGAATATTTCTTGTGTGTTTTAACCATCTTTGTGTTGTAAGTGAGATCCTAGGGACTCGAAGCTCGCCGTGGGAATGCTAGCAAATTGTGAGTCTAGAGGACCCCAGGTAAGTCTCGTGACTTCTAGTTTCGAATTGTGGATATTGTGCATGTGTCAAGCTTAGAAGTAGTTAATTTATTTGTGAAGCCCTTGTCGAGGCTATTTTTGTTTTACTATATTGCAAAGCATCGGTCCTTGTCGTGGCCATTTATTTCCTATCTTGTTGATAATTGAGGAGAAAGGGATCATTGTATGTGGAGTTGATGATAAAGAATTGTTGTGTTGATTATGTTGTGTGTTGTTGATGTTTAACTCCTAGATGGAGAATAATTATCTCCCAACTCAATTCTACGCACCACATGCGTTTTGTGCTTTTTGTTCTAGTAATTCACATCATACAAGAGATTGTCTTCCAACGAGACAATTCTCGGATTTTTATCTAGAGCAACCAAATGAAAATTTCTTTGAACCGGGTAGTGATCCATACTTCAATGGTTATAACTCGGGTTGGGGAGACCAACAAAAATTCTTGTGGCATGACATAGGAAATTCAACCCCACAATCTCATATGCAACCTTTTCAACCCAATGATCATTCTTTCCCGCCCTCTTCTCCTTTTCCACCGTCTCCATTGGATGAGCTAATTGTTGCTAACAAACAAATGATGGAGTCTATGCACACGCAAATGATGGACTCCAACAATCAACTATTGGCTTCCCTTGCTAGCATGCAATCCACAGTAGAGTCTATCAATCAAGTGGTACCATATCACCAGTCCCAAGTTAGTGCAATGATAGATGACCAAATATCTCAAATTCAACAAAGGATTAATGCTAAAAATCATGAAGAGGAGGAAACATTTTCATTTGAATTTATGGCTAATCCAAAAGAAAATTCTATGAATGATGAGATTACTCCTAGTAACTTTCATCATGAGAATGATCAAGTGGTTATTACATGTGAAAATGATGAAATGGTGGTTAAAGATCAAATTGTTGCCCCACATCAAAATGAAGCAATTGTGGTTCAAAATGGGAAAAATAATGATGTAGAGATTGTCTACCCAAATCCAAAACAGCCCCTACATAATCCTTTGCTTGATGCACCTCCTTCAATGGAAGATCCTCTAAAAGCTTGTTTGGCTCATTTCAATTGTGAGGATTTTAATGTTGACAATTCCATTTCGGAGGTGAATTCTTTGCTTAATATTCATCCACCTATTCATTCTCTTCCTTGGTCAACATCAAATGTATCTCTTTCTTGGGAGCTTGCATCTCATCCCATTCCCTCACTTGAGTTGTCTCAAGTTGTTGAGCCCGAACCGCCGGATAAGTGTGAGAAGGATGTTGAAATTTTGAAGGATAAGTTGTCGAGCATTCCCGTGCTCAATGTGACCCTTCAAAAGCCTTTGCTAGGTGCACTCTCACCTACTCCATCTTCCTATAATCCAAATCAGCCCCATAGTCCAAAGTACTTCATTGAGGATGAAGAGTGGATTGAGGTCTTTCCATTACCTCTTTCCAACTTTTGTCTTCAAGCTCTTTTTCTTCCGCTTCCAAACGAACTTTTTTTACTTAGGGAAGCTTGAATCTCTAGAGAGACATGGTATAGGGTAAGGAGGACTAACCTGATCTCGGTGCGTCTAGCTATCGACGCTAAATTTAGCACTCATGGGAAGCAATTCTTTCAATTTCCAAGCTTCCCTCCTTTCAATTGCCTGAGCCTTGAAATTTTCTGGGAAATGGTTTCGAAAAGCCAAAAATTTGATTTTCCTGGAATGCTCTTCAGTTGTGTTCCACAATTTTAGACCGGCTTCTTAGACCTTCTCAACTCTTGTTTTCATTCCCGGAAGTTTCCGGCTCTATCAGGCAATTTTCTCGGACTTTCGACATAGCACTCACATGCATAACCTCTCATCTTCAATGCATTGTTGAAATGTTCTTAATCTCATCCATGCATTAAAGAGATGTTCCAAAGTTTGAAAATTTTCTCAAAATCATCCATGCATTGTGTGAGGTTGCAAAAGTTGGGAAATCTTCTTGAAATCATCCATGCACTCATTGAAAAAAAAAAAAAAAAATTTGCACAATATGAAAAAATTTCTAAATTTTCCATGCATTGCAATGAAGTGTAGAGTTTGACAATTTTCCCTCCTTGCATTAGAATGGATTGAAGTTCAAAAGTTGAAAGTTCATCCATGCAATATTGCATTTTTGCATGCATAGACACCTTGCTTGCATGCATTCCATTCATTTCTATGTTGCATGCATTTTTTTTTTTTTATGTTGCATGCATTTCTATGTTGCATGCATTCCATGCACTTCTTTGTTGCAATCTTACATGATGGATGGATGGTTGGAAGCACCATGCATGGCAATCCATCCATGAAAGATCATCCATGCAATCAAGTTGGCTGAAACATTCCATTTCCAAGTGCCAATTCATTTCTAAGCTACTGAGCCAATTTCGTGCCCTCCAAATCCCATTCAGATTGCTCCAAATTACCACACCAATTTTGCATGCTCACTGCCCAAGTTTAGAGCGCTCTAGCTTCCATTTGGATTGCTCCAATTGTGAACCAAACTTCCATGAGCCTACTGCCTTCATTTAGAGCACTCTAGCTACCATTTCGAGTGCTCCAAATTTTCAGCCCAACTTCCGTAACCTTCTGAGCCATTTTAGAGCACTCTAAATTCTGGTTTGAGTGCTCAAACTCCATGCACCAACCAACCCCCAAAATCTCGAGCACTCGCAATACCATTTCGATTGCTCGAAATTGCTTGCACCAAACACCCGAGACACTGCCTTCATTTCGAGTGCTCGCAGGCTCATTTTCGAGCACTCGAAGTTAGCCTCTCACTCTCTTTTAAACTCACCACTCCACCTCTCTCTCTCACCACTCAGCAAACCCAAGACCTCCATGCTTGCAGCAACCACCTCACAACCATCTCATCAACCACTCCATGCACCAACCCTCTCCAACACCATCCACCCTCTCGGCATCATCCTCAACCTTCTCTCTCTCTCTCTTACCACTCTCGGCTTCTCACTCTCGGCCACCTCAACTCCAACCCACCAACCTCTCACCATGCATGCCCTAAAGCACACCACCCACACCCATGCACACCTCCATGCATGCACACCATGCAAGCCACCACCATCCCTCATCAACTCTCTCTCATTCCATAACCCACCATCACCAATCTACACCCCTTCAACCTTTCCCTCACTCACTGCCAAGACTTCGAGCACTCGAAGTCCCATTTTGAGTGCTCGAAGTGTGCAGCACAATACACCATCCTCACATTCCGAGCCCTCGCAACCAACCTCCCAACCTCATGCATCTCTTTCCTCTCGGCTTCTCTCCATTCCCTTCCCTCCCTCGACTTCAAACACCAACCAACCTTCCTTATCTCATTTCTCTCTCTCCACAGCATAACCACCCCCTCAACACCATGCACACACCACCCCTAAGCAACCAACCTCCATTCCCCAAACCAACCACTCTCGGCATATCTCTCTGCAACCCAAAACACCAACCCCACAACCTCATCTCCATAAACCATGCATGTATTTCAACACCACCCCATCAACCACAAACCAACCTCTCGCAGCCAACAATGCAAACCAACTTCTCTCTCTTCCACCATCCTTCCTCTCAACCCCAACATCAACCAACCAAACCCACAACCCAACACCACCATGCTCGGGCACCCCTCCTACATGCACACATCTCTCGGCATCTTCCACCATTTGTCTTCCTACAGAAATTAATAGTACTAATAATAATAATAATACTAAATAAATAAATAAATTTTTTAGCATTATTTTGTTTTGCATTTTACGCTTATGGCTAATGTCAGCATTTGTCTTTTGTTTGGATTTTTTATCTTGCACTAAAATTTAGGTTAGTGTTTTAATTTCTGTTTTGGTTTTTCTTACGAGACCTATGATTTTACCTGTGTACATTAGTTGTGTTTTGATAGGTCTTCATATCCAAGTTTGGGGGACGCCGTTGCGCACTCACATGGCTGAATATCTACGTCATCGTCACTCCACTTGGTATTATTGTTCCTTTCCCCCCTTTTTGCTCTTATTTTGATTTACTTGTCTTCTCACATTGAGGACAATGTGACATTCAATTTTGGGGGTGCATTTATGCATTTTTGGTTTCATAATTTTTGCTAAGGAATGATAGTATAACTTGGAACTTGTCGGAGATAAAGCATATGTTTAATACCTTGTGTATAGAAGAAATGGACATTTTTGAAAATAAAGAAAAATTTGAGTTGAAATGATCATGTGGATTCAAATTAGTCTGTATAAATGTCTCAATTAGATTCTTGCTGGATTTGACACTCTTTTAAGTTTCACAATGCACAGATGCACATTGGAAACTTAACTGTGAGGCATGCAACTTAAGCGACCTTGACCTTGGCCTAGTTAATCTGATTTGATGAACCTAATAGATTAATACCTTTGGCATGATTTAAGTTGTCTAAAAAAAAAAAAAAAAAAAAACTGAGAAAGAAAGAAAAATGACCAGTTGACGTTCGTAGCCTTTCCAACTCGAGCTATTAAGCCCTTTGGAGTGTCTCTTCACTTAACACCCTGAAGCCATCTGGTTTGGGAGTTGTTGGCCTAACGCTTGCTACAAGGGTTGGTTAGAAAGCTTAAAGGACTTTAACATTGCACGGTCAGTCAAAAAAATTATAATAAACATGGTTCGCTAAAGTTCGTAGCCTTTCCAACTTGAGCTATTAAGCCCTTTGGAGTGTCTCTACACTTAACACCCTAAAGCCATCTGGTTTGGGAGTTGTTGGCCTAACGCTTGCTACATAGGTTGGTTAGAAAGCTTAAGGGACTTCAGCATTGCACAACCATCTTATGTTTCACTTCTGAGTTACAATAAATTGTCAACAAGCAACAAAAGTTGTCTTGTAAATAAAATCATGCCTTAGGGACCTCATTTAAATGGGAATTCAATGATTTGAAAACTTGTGCTTTGGAATTGGAAAAGAAAGTAAAAGCCGCATGTTGAGAATCCAATTCACTTTCACTGAAGTTAGAGTTGATTTCCATTCAAGAGATGATAATTGAGTTATTTATATAGTCTATGATGTTGATACATACATGTTGAAATGTGTTTAGTATCAATGCTTCATATATGCAAGGTAGTCTTCCCAATGACCCTATCTCCAGTTCTTTGTTGTTTCAAATTGTATTTGAGCTATGTTTGCACTTCATTTCACCATGGATGATATTTTTGTGGTAGCATGCCCATGGTTGTATTTTCATTGAAGTATTCATTTTGGTTTTACTAAGAGACTAGCAAAATGTAAGTTTGGGGGTGTGATAAGCGCCGAATATTGCATATTCAAGCGCCCTTAATTGCATTATTTAAGTCCATTGTTTGTTTAATTATGTAGATTACCTTCATATGCACGTTTTTGCGTATTTTCAGGTTCATTGGCCAAAAAGAAGCAAGAAGGATGCTTTGTGGAGTTTTGAACATCAAAGGTCACAATGCTGAATTTCTGGCAGCAGTGGAACCTTGACTTTGCTCGCCATTTTGACCTTGTAAACTCAAGAACTGGACTTCCCTCATAACATGACATATTTAGAGCTCTGAATCACCTTTCCAAATCTTCAAGCGGTTCATCATTCGGAGTTTGGAGCAGAGAGTTATGATCTTCTTATCATAGGTGCTCAGAACTGCCTGGCAGCAATGAATTTCTGCATTGCTCTTCAATTTCGACCAAACAGCCTTGAGAATTGGATCTCTACCAAAACATGAAGTTTTTAGAGCTCTGAATTAGCTTTCCAAATCTTCAAACAGTTCATCATTTGGAGTTCAGAACGCAAAGTTATGGCCATTTTACCAAAGTAGGTCCGGGCGGAGCAAACCAAGCATAAGGCATTCTGGCCAATTTTTGAGTGCTCGAGGCCTTATTTCGAGTGCTCGAAATTAGGGCAGATTGCTTCACGAGATCAGCAGTGGAGTCAGGACTTTCCTTGCCATTTTGACCCAGAAAGCTCGAGAACTGGACTTCCATCATAACATGAAAGATTTAGAGCTCTGAATTAGCTTTCTAAATCTTTAAACGGTTCATCATTCAGAGCTCGGAGCAGAGAGTTATGGCCTTGTTACCAGAGGTGCGCAGAACTGCCTGGCAGCACTGAAGTACTGCCTTTCTCCCCATTTTCGACCAACCAGACTTGAGATTTGGATCTTCATCAAAACATGAAGTTTTTAAAGCTCTCAATCAGCTCTCCAAATCTTTAAACGGTTCATCATTCAAAGTTTGGAGTGCAAAATTATGGCCATTTCATCAAAGTAGGTCTGGGCGGAGCAAGTGAAGCATGGAGCTTTTTACACTAAATTTGAGTGCTCGAGGCCCTATTTCGAGCACTCGAAAATTGGGCAGTTTGCTCCACGAGATAGCCCACTTGTGCTCTGAAATTTCCAACTTTGGATTTCCCTATTAATGAGGTGGTTGTGGATGTTTTTTGGAGGAGAGAGAAGGTTTTGTTGGAGGACAAAAGGCAACCAAAGGCCACACATTTCATATCCTACATTTCTACAAGATTAGAGGAGAGAGAAGAGAGCAAAGGAGGTGTGTTCTTCAAGCTCCAAGAAGGTTGCACGAAAATGGCCATGAAGATGGAGCTTCTTCCTTCTTCTAGCTTAGCAATGGGTAACTAACTCTTTCTCTAGGGAGGTAATGAAGTCCCTCCCTTGTAAGCATGTCCTAGGGTAGTCTATATTGGGGGATTGCAATGTATATTTATGGTCTTTTTCATAGCTAAGAGCACTTCATTTGGTGTAATGAATGTTTATATAAGTATGGATGATTTCTTCAAGCTCATTATCTTATGTTAGGTGATGTCTTGTATTAATCTTTTTGCTTGAGTTTACATGGTGAGTTTACATGCTTGAGTTTATGAAATGATTTAATGGCATGTTGATAGGTGACTTTAATAGACCATTGCTTAGGAAATCCTTTGATGGTGTATGCTTAATCTCTAGCTCCATGTGCTTCATCATTTTGTCAAGAATTTGATAGTCTTTCATTTAAGTAAACGTGTATAAGCTAAACCTTAGTTAGGTAGTCTCAACATGTTTACCCTTTTGATGGATTATACTTGTTTGAGACCTAATGTACCTCTTGATTACTTACATGGCAACTATGTGTTGCTATGTAGTTTTTGACCATCATATGTTATTTTTCCCCTAATTTAGGTCTAATCTAGCATGTGTATAGGGATGGAGGTGGATTCACTTCCTTAGTCTTCTTTGCTCATCTTTCATCTCTTAAATTCTTGCAAGTTTTTCATTAATGCATATTTCAATTCATAGTATAAGTGACAAACCAACAAAACTCTATATACCCCCTCATCATTCTAAAAGTAGTCTAGACTCTTAGGTTGCCATAGACTAGCGCAGTCCTAGTGGTTTGACTTACCCGACCAATAGCCCTATTTTACAATGATTCGTGCTATTGCGAAGGTTGATGTATAGTTGATCAACCGATCAGTACCACATTTGTGCTTTATTGAATTAAGTTCCAAAAGGAACCATATCATGTGTACTAACTAGTGTGGACCCTAAAAGAATGGGGTACCAAAGATCACCACTTGAGTATGTTTTGTAGATTCAAAATCCATTTCACTCAAGAACAAGTGGATTCTCAAGTTGGTGGCCAGAGCACAAAAGAAATATCATGCCAAGAATTCCTCTCACTCACAAAATGGAAAGGATGCATTACATTGAGAAATAACTCCCAAGCTAATAAAGTTAGCACCATGGGTAAAGAATTCCTTTCTCAATTAGTGCACTTGTTGGCTTGCATGGTTGACAAGTGTAGGGTTAGGAATAAACTTAGGAAGGAGCCATGGATTAGTAACAAGTGTAGGTTCCCAATTTAGTCTTGCATTATTGTGTGTGTGTGTGAGGTAGTGTAAGAGTACATTGTGAGTGGAGAAATACTAGATCCTCCACTCACCATATTGCATTTCATCTCTTTCATTTCCTTTATTCTCAAAACCCTAACCTAGCCACCATTGAAGAAAAGCTTGGCTTAGAGCTAATTATTTCGTTTTGGCATCCTTCCACTCACCTTAGAATTTAAACCTTAGGAAGTAAAATTTTCCTATCACTCTCCTCTACAAAACCCTAGTTTAGTTTCTCATTTTAAAGCTTGGTTGCTTTGGATTATAGAGATTCAATTCTCTATTGTGGTAGGGGTGGTAGTATGTTTATACTTTAAGTGTTTTATGTCCCTTTGGTGTTTAATATATATTGTGTACATGCTTTTAATATTATAGTCTTGCATATTATAGGAAACCCTCACATTTGACTTAGGGTTTATTGATTTAAGCATGTATGATATGTATATATCTTGTGTAGAAAGATTATATGATTTAGTAGTATGCTAAATTCTAGTATTTTCACAATAGGTAATGATATAGAACTCTTGTAGAATTATTAATGTTATATACAATTCTTATTGACTTGAATTGCTATGTTATTGTGATGATAATTCTATATTCTTGTTGATTACTATTTGTAATTATTTTAGAAGCTTATTACTATAATGTTAAAATTTGGTATATAAAGCTTATTGTTGAGGCACGATTTAAATTTATAAGTTAGTGGTATTGTATTGTACATTATATCATGATGAGGACTTGTCATTTGGCATGCCATTTTAGACTTAGAACCCTAAGACATAGTTTGTGTGGTTTTAAATTACTTGTGCATAGAAGGTGGTTTACATGCCTTAAATATTGTATATAAGTTTTGAACTTGGTAATGATTTTGGATTCTCTTGGGATATTGTTACAAATGACATGGCTAGAGTTTGGCTCTAGTGTGGGAGGTACGAGTTCTCCCCATTTTTAGTGCACACTAGGGTGGTATTCCCAGCGGGTTAGTGCCCGGAATAATCGTTTAGGTCTTGGTTTACTCCAGGATTTGATGTTCAAGTTTTCCACTATTTAATTTCGCATTCAATTCCAAGTTGACAATTAATGCTTAATTGTGACTTGTAATTTTAGTTATTAGCGATTTGATGTTGTTAAGTACATTGATATAGCTATTGTGATATGATAGAATTATTTAAGTTAGCTTAAGATGATCCTTTAGAACACCTTGAACATAGATGTTAAGTGGAATGATCCATTGTATTCGTTTATATTAATCTTGCAATGATATTGAAACTTTAGGGTATACGCATATGCTTCTTCCTATGAGTAACTTAATTACTCAACCTAGTTGTTTGGGTCATTTTACAGGCAAGGAGACCATGTTTTTGGATGCTCATCATCCTTAGTGGCTTATGAGCAATTTGAAACATTTTTATATTTTTCCATGCAAATGTTTAGCATGTTTTACTTTTGATGAATGGTATTTTAGAAGTTAAGGTGGCTTCCTTAATGTGTAATGTGTACATAAGTACTCACTTTTGACACTTATATCATGTATGTAATGAAACTAAGGGTTTTAACATGTCATTTTGCACCGGATTGTGTATTTTGTATAAAATTTATTATATGGTATTCATTTAATATGTATGAGGTGTAGACAAGGGCCAAACGCCATTTGGTTCTCATTTTTTCAATTTGGTTTCATATATTGCATTTTAGGGCAATATTAGGAAAATTCGGGGTTTTAGAGGTCCATTTCCAAATCGGGTGGTGTAAAGTGTGTACGAGCACATTCATTAGGACTCATTAGTATGCATGACGTGTGGCCAAGGGCCAAATGGTCTTTTGGATGCATTTAAGTCCGGTTGTAGCAAGTTTTGCCCTTAAAGGGCATTTTTCATGCATTTGAGGTTTGATAGGTCATATTTTGCATTGGCGGTATTTTTAAGCCGTGGACCATTGTTGTAATGACCCGGTCATTTTCTTTCCTTTCCTTTTCTCAGATTTTTACAGATATTTTTTTTCCGTTGATCTTTTCCTTTTTAAGTTCAATTTCTCGCCATTTAATGTCATCTTAAGTGCTCGGTGATAGTTTCCGAGACTCTTTTCCTTGAATTGACGAATTCCTTTGAGGACCGAGTCATTTTCACATTTTCACTTTTGTGACACTATTCACTTTTCGTCTTTTTCTCAGTTGTCACTTTGTTAGCATAACCTCACTTTTCGTGTTCGGATTTGATTCCAGTTTTGCATGCATCCACGATATTTAAATTCCATGCTATGTGTTTTTTCACTTTTGTAGAAAAGTATGCTAAGTGTTTACTTTTCTTGTAAAGGGTATAGGTGCATAACCTTTTTGTAATTTTCCTAACTTTTGAGGTTTTTGTGTAATTACTGTAAAGTAATTATTTTTCGTCTTAGGGACCATTTTGTAATTTAATTTGGAAGATATTTTTAAAAAGGACCTTTTTGCAATTTTCAGAAAGTGTGACAAGTGTCACACTCTCATTGGTCCACTTGTTGACATGTGTGTGGAAACACTTTGAGGCCTTGGATGAGGACATGTGGAGGGTGGAGATTTAAGCACTTGTTGGCCTAGGATTGGTGCACTTGTTGGCTTGGATGGTTGACAAGTGTAGGTTTGAGATTAAGCCTAGGATGGAGCCTTGGATTTGTGACAAGTGTATGCTCCAAATTAAATCTTGCAATTGTTTTTGGACCACTTTGAGATTATGGTTTTAAAGAAGGGTTTTTGTGCAATTGACCATAGATGTGTGTGTTGACCATGGTGTAATAGCACATAGTGAGTGGAGGATTTCTATTTCCTCAACTCACACATTTTCACATTATTTCATTCCTTCCTCACCAAAAACCCTAGCCTCTATGGATGGAGCTTGACGCCTTAGGTCTTGACCTTGATTTTTGAGAGCCTTCCATTGATTTCCAAGCTTGAACTTGGGAATACTTTTTGTTCCCCTCATCCTCCTCTTCATAACCCTTGAAAGGTTTACCATTTTGTGTTGATTTGCCTTACATTCTAGAAAGACACTTCTCTAGTCATGTAGGGGATATTATAGGGTTATATTTTTGTTTCTTGCATGCTATTGATGCTTTTATAAGTTGTATGCATGTCTTTTATTAATTTGAGAAATTAGTGATTTATCATATCTTACATATAACTCATTTTAGACTTGGTAAATGGCATTGCCATGAGTTGATCTTTGATATATATTAATTTGGAATGATTTGGATGAGTTTTCAAATCTAGAGATTAAATGGATTTAATTTGATTTAAATTCTAGTAAATTGTATTTTACTTGTATTTCATTTTAGACTTGAGATATGGTATGACCATGACTTGGTGCTTGATATATATTAATTTGGGATCATTTGAATAACTTTTGAAATCTAGAGATTTGATTAATTTAAATTAATTAAATTCTATTTGATGTTATCTTTCTCATTTAACACTTTTGATTTGATATATGTAATGAGCATGCTATGTTGTTTAACATATATTAATTTGAGGCTATTCGAATTTGATTTGAAGTCTAGAGAATTTGATTATCTTGTTTAATTAAATTCTATCTAATGGCTCCATGGATCTATTTGTGTTTTAGAAGTTGTTTCTATATTGAAATCATGGACTTGGACTTGTTGCGTATTCACTTTGTTGTGTTTTGATCGTTGGATAACATTGTTGTTATATTCATATTCATGAGAACATGTTTTCTTTATGGAATATATTGTTGGCTTGTGTAATGAATTGCACACTTTGTAATTGATATTATATATGCCATTTTAGAATTTAAACTCTAAGACATGGATTGTGTGGTTTCGACCTACTTGTGCATGGAAGGTGATTTCGTGCATTATATAATTTATGTATAAGTTGTGAACTTATTTGGTTTATTTTGGAGTCTTGGGACATTGTTACTGAGATATGGCTAAAGTTTGGCTTTAGTGCGGGAGGTATGAGTTCTCCCCAATTGAGATAGTGTGCACTAGGGTGGTTTTCCCAGCGAGTTAATACCCGGAATAACCATTTAGTTCTCGGCGGAAATCCGAGATGTGATGTCCAAGTCTTCCACTATTTGATTTCGTATTCAATTCCAAGTTGACAATCATGTTTAATTGTGACTTATGGTTTTGGCTATTGGCGATTGATGTTGTTAAGTACATCCATACTAAATTGTTATATTTAGTTGTTTTCACACTTTTAGATTTCAAGTTGATAACTTAGAGAATCTACATCTTGATGTATGGTATTAGAAATTCTAATTGTTTTATTTAGTTGTTATTGTATTTTAAATTTCAAGATGATAACCTTGAGAAACTATATCTTGATGCCTTCAGTAGCATGCTTCTATGTTGGTTAATTGCGTAGATATTGTGATGTGACGGCCCAAGTTTTGTAAACCCGGTGCGTCAGTGATGACCAAAAGATGACTCGATAATGGATCCGAAATGCAGAAGCGAAAGGTGAAACAACGGTCTCTAGAGATACAATTCGTCTTTAAGACACCAATGTGACCCTTAATGAGGTCACAGAACCCAAAGGAAACAAATGCAGAAGTGTCGTTTCAAAAATGAACAAAAAGAACCTAGGGGCAAAATGGTCATTTTGCAAAAAGTGGATTCAGGTGCTATCGAGCACATCGTTGGAAATACAATGACAAATTAGTCAAGTTCAAAAATATTTTTACTCAATTTGGAGTCCGAACGGGGGAGAAAGGTCAAAAACAAAAATGATGTCGTGGCGGCCCGACGAGGACAACCCACCACTGCTGCAACTGAGAGTAAAAACGGGCATCTAAACGGACTTTTTTGGAAAAACTCAAAGAAGAAACCCCCCCTAAAATCAAGTGTCCTACCCTAGCTACAGACGGAAACAAAAAAAATGCATTTTAAAATGCCCAGAATGCCTCTAAGAAAATTAGGTCAAGAGGAAAAAAATAATCCGAGCTACTGCCCAAGTTTTGCAAATAGGGCTTCGGGAGGTTTTTAAATTGCCTAAATTGAAAAAGCAATCTTAAAATACACCCACAAGACCTCCGAAAGTTTTGGATCGGTCGTGACGATTTTCAAAAAAAAGTCGATGAATAGTACCAACTACATTTGTACTAAAAATTTGCAAAACCTGGCAGCAAGGATTTTCTAGAAAAATATGGATTTTTGAGGGCCAAGATAATGTTTTCTGGAAAAACACAAAAAATAAATCCCCTCAAAATAAATTTTTCTACGTGACTCAGGAGGAAAAATGAAACAAACTTATTGTGAAATACCCAAAATGCCCCTGTAACAGAATAGGGTCAAACTCAAAAATATGTAACTTTAGGTTTTTGTTTCATCAAGGAAGGTATTGTTTGCCAAAGTGAGCATGCAAGTGTATGTAATATGATAAAATAGATGTGCTACAATAGCCTATGACCTCATTACAATACATTTACAACATTTGACATGTCAAACCTCCAAGTTAGGAAAAATTACATTTCATAGACAAATCATGAACATGCTAACACTTGCATGTGAACAAGAATGCTTCCAAAGAAGCTTAACTCAGCAAATCACCCAAGCAATTACAATCTCTAATCTTGTATCCTATACCTAAAATATGCCCCAGTATCATAGGGGTGAGTAACATAAAGCTACTCGTAGAAAATGAGCATGCATCGACCTAATGTTTTACAAGTTACATGATTTAATTATTGTGGTTCATTCCACCTAACGTCTATGTCAAGGTGAGACTCAGGGAGCATCCTAGCTACCTAAAATCATTTCTAGCATCAATCACCTCATTCATGTAATTTTAACAACATAGCGTCATGCTTACACAAAGCAACAACATAGGAGCATGCTTACACAAAGCGACAACATAGTGGTTCTCAAGGTTATCAACTTGAAGTCTAAAATGCAACATCAACTAAATATAACAATTTAGCATAATTAGAATATCTAATACCACACATCAAGACATAGATTCTCTAGGTTATCAACTAGCAATCTAAAAGTGTGAAATCAACTAAATATATCAATTTAGTATGGATGTACTTAACCACATCAAATCGCCAATTACCAAAACCACAAGTCATAATTAAACATTGGTTGACAACTTGGAATTGAATGCGAAATCAAATAGTGGAAGACTTGGACATCATAGCTCAGATTTCTGCCGAGACAAGGCAAATTTGGAGCTACTAACCCCCAGGCAGCCTACCCAACGCGCGAACTTTTGACTTAGAGAACTCTTGTTCCCGTACTAGAGCCAAACCCTAGCCATCACAGCTTAACAATGTTCCAAGCAACTCCAAAACAAATAAGTTAACAACTTATATACATATTAAATCGTACAAGAAACTACCTTTATGCACAAGTAGGTTGTAACCACACAACACATGCTTTAAATCCACAACAACTATAGGATGACAATGTCGAATCTTCAGAGCGCGATTCGTTACGTGCTATAATAACATCACATGTCGAATCTTTAGTGTTCGATTCGCTACACGCTATAACAATATAATCCAATATTGAAAATATAATTTATAAATCTATTACAAGTCTAAAATCATGCTTCAAACATACTATCAATGCCAATTTCAGGATTTAATCATTAAAGCAATAGAAACAGAATTTAATCAAATAAACTAATTAAATTCCCTAGCTTTCAAATCTCAATCAAATGACCCTTAATCAATGCATATTATACAATATAGCATAGTATATACATACATTCACTAAAATCTCAATTAGGCCAATGGCATAACAAGGTAGAATTTAATTATATCATGATAATTAAACTTCTAAATTTCAAAGCCACTTCAAATGGTCCCAATTTAATATATACTAGTACACAAGTCTTAGTCATCATGATTATCAAGTAAAAAACTTAATTGGGCCAAGGGAACCATTAAATAGATTTTAATTAATCATTTAATTTAAAATCTCTAGATTTTCATACTTGTCCAAATACTCCCAAATTAAAGTATGTTAACAAACATGCTAAGACTTAATTTAAAAGCATACTACAAGTTCATTTCATGAAAGGTATGGCAATGGGATTTAATCTTTCACCAAAGATAAATACTAAATAAAAAGTGCAATTTTTATTCAATTAATCCCAATTTAATATATGTTAACAAATATATTAAAACATGATTTTCTAGAATGCCACAATTCCATTCCAAAATTATACACATCCTCGTGAATTAAATTTTATACAAAGAAATAATTAATACTAACTTTCTAGAATTGATACAAGGCATGCAATTAAGTTGTATAATCATACTAAACACTCAATACAACACACACAAAAGCCTAGAACATCCCCTACCTCAATTTGAGATGAAAATCTCAAAAGCCACCAAATGGAAACCGCTCCGAATCCGACGAAACTTCTAGGTTTTGTCGGGGACTACACCGTGCACATAACCCCCAAGGAAGCCCCATCAAAATCACAACTTGACTTCAAACCCAAACTCAAAGAATGGTCAGAAATGGGCTCTAATAAGGGTGAAAGAAGCGCGTAGGCAACACGAACACTAAACGCAAAGGCCCTTCTATGTTCAGACGAAGGAATGAAGCTCAAAAGAGGAGAGAGAAGGTGGCAGCCTCCCTTGGGATGCCATGGAAGCTTCAGGTTGTGCAAGAGAGTGGGGAAGATGAAAAAATAAAATATCTCACCCCCCTTTTATAGAAATCTCAAAAAGTGCCCCGAACGGGCCCCGCCAGGTCCGAAAAAGTGAAATTTGAGCAGACGCACTCAAATGACAAAACTCTATGAACGAAAAAGATTCAAAATGAGAAAATATTAATAATGGAAGAAATGGCGTCAAAAACTAAGTCCCGACCAGAAAGTTATGCCCCAAACAAGTTTGGCGCTAATCGGGGCCAGAAACCCTAAAACTGGAAAACAATGACCAGAAGGAATTTCTAAGAGTACATGACTCGACGAAAAGTGAAAATAAATCCCGTACGAGGATCCAGGCTCAAAACAAGGCATTTAGCAATAACTTTCATTAATTGCACAATGGCCCCTCCAAAAGTGAAAACTGCACTAATGGCCCAGAATGAAAATATCTTCCAAAAAAATTTTCTTAAAAACCCCTAAAATAAAATATCTTCAAAATATATTTACGAAAAACACCCCAAGAAAAGAAAATAATTTCAAAGAACTTTGCATCCATGCCCCTATGGACACCAGGAGCAACCAGAGTACTTTCTTACAAAAGTAAAGATACGTATTTCGTGGAAACCACTCAAGATGGAGATACATGAAGTCAAAAACCAACTCCGAACACAAGAAGTGTGGTTACGCCAACAAAGTGTCAAACGGGGAAAAGACAAAATAGGGAAAAGGACGAAATAAGGAAAAGGAAGAAAAATGAATAGTGTCGAAAAATGAAAAATGTGGAAACGACTCGGTCCTCAAAGGAAGTTGTCAATCCACAGAAACGAGTCTTGGAAATCACTCCAGAGCACTCGAGATGACATTAAGCGAAGAGGAACTGAACTCAGAAAGGAAAGACAACGGAAAAAAAATATCCGTGAAAATCCGAGTCATTACAACCTTCCCACCTTAAAGGGATTTTGTCCCCGAAATCCAGCCCCAACCAAAACAAAAAGGCGAAACCAGGAAAACTACGGAGTACATCTCCAAGTATCCCACATAACACGATACAAAAGCAATCCCAAAGCTGAAAGACAACGCACAGACTAATGTCATTTGCACCCATATGCTAATGGCAGGACAACCTGTAATGACCCGGATTTTTCGGATAAATTTTTTCCGTTGTCTTTTCCCTTCTGAGTTTGGTTTCTTATCGATTAGTGTCGTCTCGAGTGCTCTGGAATGATTTCCGAGACTCTTTTCTATGGATTAACAACTTCCTTTGAGGACCGAGTCATTTCCACATTTTTTGTTTTTTGACACTATTCACTTTTCGTCTTTTCCTCGTTTGGCACTTTGTTTGCGTAACCACACTTCTTATGTTCGGAGTTGGGTTCTGACTTCGCGTATCTTCATTCTCAATGATTTCTATGAGATACGTATCGTTACTTTCATGAGAAAGTACTCTGGTTGCTCCCGGTGTCCATAGGGGCATAAATGCAAAGTTCTTTGGAAACTTTTTCTTTTCTTGGGGTATTTTTCATAAATATATTTTGAAGATATTTTATTTCAGGGGTATCTAAGAAAATATCTTTTTCATTCTGGGGCAATTTGGCAGTTTTCACTTTTTAGAGGGGTCATTGTGCAATTAATGAAAGCTATTGCTCAATGCCTTGTTTTGAGCCTGAATCCTCGTACGGGATTCATTTTCACATTTCGTTGAGTCGTGGACTCTTAGAATTTCCTCCTAGGCGATGTTTTCCAGTTTTACGGTTTCTAGCCCAAGTTTGCGCTAAACTTGTTTTGGGCATAACTCTCTGGTCGGGACTCAATTTTTGACGCCGTTTCTTCCATTGTTCATATTATCTCATTTTAAATCTTTTTCATTCATGGATTTTTGCCATTTGAGCACATCTACACGATTTCCACTTTTTCGGACCCGGCGGGGCCCGTTCGGGACACTTTTTGAGTTTTTCTATAAATAGGTCTTAGAAAGAAAAATTAGATTTTTCTCTCTCTCCTCTCTCATGGCTAGTCCAAGCTCCATCCATGGCTGCCATCTTCTCTCTCCTCTTTTGGACTTCTTCCTTTCATTAAAAAGTGGTGACGCCTTTGTGTTTATTGTTCCCCTCGGCGAGGCCTTCAATTCCAACCGATTGGAATCTCATTTTAGCCATTTCTTGAGTTCGGGTTTGAAGTCAAGTTGTGTTTTTGATGGGGCTTCCTTGGGATTCATGTTCGTGGTGTTGTCCCCGACAAAACATAGGAGTTTCATCGGATTCGGAGCCGATTTATTTTGGTGGGGATTTGAGATTTCATCTCAAATGGAGGTAGGGAATGTTTTAGGCTTTTGTGTGTGTTATATTGAGTGTTTAGCATGATTATACAACTTATATATGTGCCTTGTATCAAATCTAGAAAGTTAGTAATTTTTATTTCTTTATATAAGATTTAAAATTCATGATGATATATAACTTTGATTTGAATTGTGGCATGGTAGAAACTTTTGTTTTAATATGTTGGTTAACATATATTAATTTGGGATTAATTAAATAAGAATTGCTCTTTTTAATTAATGTTTATCTTTTGTGAAAGATTTAAGTTCATGGCCATACCTTGCATGGAATTGAATTGTATTATGCTTCTAAATTGAGTTTTGGCATGTTTGTTAACGTACTTTAATTTGAAAGCATTTGGTTGAGTTTGGAAATCTAGAGACTTTAATTAAGGGAATTAATTAAAATCTATTTTGGTGGTTTCATGGGCCTAATTAAGCTTGTGTGTGAATATATGTAATGACCATGATATGTCTATTAACATATATTAAATTGGGGCCAATTGGAAATGATTTGAAATTTAGAGAGTTTAATTATTTTGAGGTAATTAGATTCTATCTTGTTTATCCATGGATTTAATCATGTTTTAGAAGGTGCTTCTATTTTAAGATCATGGATTTAGACTTGTGAAGTATTCACTTGATTGTGTTATATGCATTGAAGGGCATTGTTATTAAATTTATATTCATGAGAGTATGTTTCTAATATGAATATATTGTTGGCTTGTGATTTCGTAGCATTATGGATATGAAATGCTTATTATGCACAATTAAGAGTTATATTGCTAACTTGTTACTATGTAATAGTAATATGTATAAGTTATGAACTTATTTGGCTTATTTTGGAATCTTAGAACATTGTTGAGTTAAGATGGCTAGGGTTTGGCTCTAGTACGGGGACGTGAGTCCTCTAAGTCATTGAGATAGTGCGCACTTAGGGTGGTCTTCCCTGCGGGTTAGTGCCCGGAATAACTATTGAAGTCTCGGCAGAATTCCGAGCATGATGTCCAAGTATTCCACTGTTTGTTTTCGCATTCAATTCCAAGTTGACAATTATGTTTACCTTGTTAACTTGTCGTTTTGGCTATTAGCGATTTTGATGTTGTTAAGTAGATCCATACTAAATTGATATATTTAGTTGATTTCACACTTTTAGATTTCTAGTTAATAACCTAGAGAATCTATGCCTTGATGTGTGGTATTAGATATTCTAATTATGCTAAATTGTTATATTTAGTTGATGTTGCATTTTAGACTTCAAGTTGATAACCTTGAGAATCTATATGTTGTTGCTTTGTGTAAGCATGCTCCTATGTTGTTACTTTGTGTAAGCATGCTCCTATGTTGTTGCTTTGTGTAAGCATAAATCTATGTTGCTAAAATTGCATGAATGAGGTGATTGATGCTAGAAATGATCTTAGGTAGCTAGGATTCGCCTTGAGTCTCACCTTTGACATAGACGTTAGGTGGAATGAACCACTATAATTAAATCATGCAAACTTATAAAACGTAGGTCGATGCATGCTCATTTCCTATGAGTAGCTTTATGTTACTCACCCCTATGATACTGGGGCATATTTCAAGTACAAGACTTAAAGTTGAGGTTTTTATTATGCTTGGATGGTTTGTGGACTTGGAGACTTCCATTTTTGTGAAGGTTGGCTTGGAATGCCAACTATAGTCTTATATACCAACATGTGTACATTTGATTCCTTATATGTAATGTGTACATGAGTACACTCTTTACGATGTATTTGACATGTATGAGATGAGGCCGGAGGCAATGACATGTAATTTGTATCCTATGTAAATTTTGACTTCATGGAATATTATGAAAGTATTGTAAAATATTGAGTTTTTGATTCACCATGTTTGCATTGGGTGTGGGAATCCAATTTTGATTCTTCCATTAGCATTCATTCACCATGTATGAAGTGTGGCCAAGGGCCAAGCGGCATTTTGAAACCATCTCTTGATTTTGAATTCTAAGTTTTCGTTCCAAACTTCATTTTTGGCATTTTGGCCGTTGGGGGGTCATATTTTGCATCGGCCATATTTTTGGGCCATGGACCATTGTAACACATCTTATTAGTTAAGTTACATTTGCGTGCATGGTCGTTTCCGGGCAAAACTTCTTCTTTGATGAAATGAGCCTCCAAAGGATTCATTTTATACTTTTGTTGCATTTTCTGACCTAAGGGTATTTTGGGAAATTAATTTGGGAAATAAATTCTGTTCTTTACAAAGTTGAATAGAAAATATGATTTTAAGGGGGGTTTCTTTTTCATGTTTTTCCAGAAAATGCCATCTTGGCATCGGAAATCGCATCCGAAGTTCAGCTCTCAATTTTTAAATTTAGCAGCTTTTTGGACCATCTGGACAAGTTTTCTTGGGAGGGCATTTTGGGCATTTCACGTTGTGTATTTTTTTATTTTTCTCACGTTTCACTTAGAAATCTCAATTTTGAGGGGGGTTTTTTCTTTGAGTTTTTTCATAAAAGGTCATCTTGGCCCTCAAATTTCCATTTTTCCCGGAAAAACCCCTGCTGCCAGGTTTTTGGGCTGCCCATTCTGCCTCCTTCACATGTAAACGGTTACGAGGGGTTTCGTAACCTGTTACATGTGCATGGGCAGTGTTTTTGGTGAGATTTTTGGCTTCCTAACCTGTTAGGAAGGTCTCCTAACCGGTTAGATGTTCTTGGTTGTCCTCTTTTTGACCGTTTTGCCCCTTCTTCTTCCGTTAGCCATATCTTCTTCATCCGGACTCCGAATCAAGCGATTTTTGAGTCTAAGTTCATTAATTTTTCATTTTCTTTCCAATGGTGTGCTTGGTAGCACCCACTTTCAAGCTAAAGATGACAATTTTGCCCCTAGGTTCATTCTTGTTCGTTTTTGAAATGTTGTTTCCGCATTTGATTCCTTTGGGTCCCGTGACCTCGTTGAGGGTCACAATGGTGTCTTAGAGTCATGTTGTATCTCTAGAGACCGTTGTTTGTCTTTTGCTTCCATATTTCGGATCCGTTATCGGATCATCTTTCGGTTCATCACTAACGCACTGGGTTAAAAAACTTAGGCCGTCACACATGAAGTCAAAAACCAACTCCGAACACAACAAGTGTGGTTACGCCAACAAAGTGTCAAATGGGGAAAAGACAAAATAGGGAAAAGGACAAAATAAGAAAAATGACGAAAAGTGAATAGTGTCGAAAAACAAAAAATGCGAAAATGACTCGGTCCTCAAAGGAAGTTGTCAATTCACATGAAAGAGTCTCAGAAACCAATTCCGAGCACTCGAGATGACACTAACCGACACGAAACAGAGCTCAGAAAAGAAAATTACGAATGAAAAAAATTCATTTATAAAATTTTAAGAAAAAGGAAAGGAAGGCAAATGACCGGGTCGTTACAACTTACTCTCCTTAAAGGAATTTCGTCCCCGAAATTAGGAACATACCAGAGAGAACAGAATAATGACCGAACAAAAGGTCAAATCAAAGGACAGCTCACAACGCACTGAAGGACAAATCCTGAAGTCTAAAGATCAAATGAAGGAATACGAAACCATGAACTGAAGCAACACCTCATACGAATCGGCACGTTAACTCAACGTCAACTACAGAGAGAATCCTAAGACAACAAAACGTTGAAACATGATAGAAGAAGAGAGTAACAAGGTAGTATGAACAGTGACCAGAACTCGCCCACACTTACTCATCAGTAAGGTAACATGACAGTATAAGGCACTAGTTCGTAACATGCTCCAGAAGGGAACTTTTTGATACAAATGACATCAATGTCAAAAATGATCATTACCAAAAGCACCGCGGGAACCAGGCATCTACGAGAGTTGTGGTAGCTAATCCCAAAACTCTGACAACAATGACACTGGCACCATTATGCTTAAGGCCTTAGATCTAAAAGCCACGATGGAAAAGGAAATGAAATGGTGCCTCCCTGGCCCACGTCTCACTCCACCAGACAAGGAAAAGGAAATGAATCGCAGTCGTCTATGCTCACATGAGCCTTACTCGCATCAACCAACAGAGCAGACAAGAAGGTTCCCTACATGGGTCCTCACATAATGAATTTCTCCTATCCATGGAAGAAACTCGTGAAACAAGAACGCATCCAAGGGATACCATAGATCCTAAGAGACAATGCCAAAACCTGACATAAAAGAAAACAGCTAGCATGCATCATAGCAATGGACTATCTACTCAAGGTGCCACATAAGCAAACATATCAAACAAAGATGCTTTTAAACACATAAGCATATAAGTATAGAAAACATGTCATCACACCGAGCATGTTATCAAACAAAGCACGTAAACATGTTATAATACCAAAACATGTTATCATAGGCATATAAATAAATCAAGGTACACCAATAAAAGCATGATATGCACTCAAAACCAATCGTCCTAAGGTTTTCGAACCCGGACGCTCTGATACCACCTGTGACGACCCTGGTTTTTAGGCCAGCGTGTCCTGTGATGAATCGTAAGGATGATCCGATAACGGATCCGAATACGGAAGTGAAAACAGAAAACAAGACTCTAAGAAGTCAAAGTGACCTTTCATGAGGTCGTGGAACTCAACAAGAACTGATGCAGAAGCAAAAGATCGAAAATATGACAAATAAGCCCCTAGGGGCAAAATAGTCATTTCTAAAAACTATAGATTCGGGTGCCACCGAGCACATTGCTGGAAAGACAATGAAAAACTAGTCAAGATGGACTCAAGAATCGCATGATTCGGAGTCCAGACGAAGGAGAAACGACATGACGAAGAAAAATAAGCACTTAAAGAAAAAAGGGTAAACTGGTAATTATCTAAGAAAAACCAAGTGCAACCGAGTACACCGTTAGAAGGACAGCGAAAAATTAGTTAAGTTTAAAAAAAAATTCACTTGAATCGGAGTCCGGATGAAGGAGAAAAGCCCAAAAGAAGAATTGACGTCGCGGCGGCCCGACGAGGGGCCATGACAGCCCCATGCACACGCCCATGCACGCCGCGCGCGCGCTGAGTGCGCCATGGCTGGCAGCAGCCCAAAAGCTGCTATGTGGTTTGTTTTTCAGAAAAATCCAAAACAGAGGCTGAATTTGGAGGCCTAGATGATTTTTTTTGCAAAAACACAGAGAAGAAACCCCCCTCAAAATTGATTTTCTACGTGACTCTCGAGAGAATTAAAAAAAAAAAACGCAATGTAAAATGCCCAAAATGCCCTCCCAAGAAATATGGTCCAGAGGATTGAAAAAGCTGCTAAATAGAAACTGAAAGCTGAAATTTGTGATCGATTTCTGGTACCAAGGCAACATTTTCTGGATAGACACAAAAAAGAATCCCCCCCCCCCCCCCCCCAAAAAAAAATCACATTTTCTATTCAACCATGTTGAAAGAAGGAAATAAAACCGATGTGAAAGGTCCATAATGCCCCTAGATCAGAATATGCAAAAAAAATGCGAAATGAATTCACAAGAGGCTCAAAACACAAACGATAAGGTTTTACCCGGAAACAACCATGCACGCAAATGTAACTTACCTATTTGGACGTGCTACAATGGTCCACGACTTAAAAATACCACCGATACAAAATCCGACCCCCTAACGGGTAAAAAGGCAAAAATGGAACTTGGAATGAAAACTCGGAATCCAAAAATACAAAACGGGATCAAATGACCGTTTGGCCCTTGGCCACACTTCAAACATGATTTATGAGACCCTATGAAAGAATGAGAATGGAATTCCCACACCCGATGTAACCATGGTGAAGCAATGACTTGCGATTTTTCAAGATTTTCCCAATATTTCATGAAGTTAAAAAGTACATAGAATACAATATAATGTTCATTGGCCTCTGGCCTCATCTCATACATATCAAATACATTGAAAGGAGTGTACTTAAGTACACATTATACATGGAATCAAATATACATATTTTGACATATAAGTCTACAAAATGACATTTCATGCTAACATTTGCATAAAATGGGAACTTGAAAGCTACACGACATCCAAGGAATGCTAGGCGTCACGAACCAAGTCTTTGTACCATGAATATGCCCTAGTATCGTAGGGGTGAGTAACATAAAGCTACTCGTAGGAGATGAGCATGCATCGACCTAGCATTTTACAAATTCATCACCTTAAGGTGAAACATGTTAAAGGGGATCATGCCACCTAACATCTATGTCCAAATAAGACTCGGGGAGCATCCTAAGCTACCTTAGAGTCTAAGCAACAAGAATCATGATATACATACGTGTATGAAACGAATCATGGTTGGGATAATCTAAGAACATGACAAGAAGAATGCTTGTGCATATATTAACATGAATTGCATTTTCAATACAATTGAATTAGGTCTAGAGTAATACATATAACATGACAAAAGCATATTTGAATACAAGTTAACAAGAATCACACTATCCATGCAATTCAACAACAAAAGAGCATGTTATACAATGCAATAAGGTATAAGTTCTCAAAGCCATCAACTTAGAATCTAAAGCACAAAATAATAGTGGTAGTTCATGCCACCTAACGTCTAAGTTCTAAATGAATCAATAGGATCAATCCTAAGCTATGTTAGAATATCAAAACACAATTTTCAATATCGATGTAATTTAACTAACATTGGGACTTCCAATGCAATGCATAAAGCACAATTTCGCAAAGTTAACATCATGTAACTTAAAATGGAACGACAAATAAAGAACAACAAGTTACAACATCATCTAGTTATCAACTTGAAAATGAAATACGAAGTCAAACAAAGTGGATACTCGAACGTCACGCCGGATAAGACCAACAACATAGTTACTTTAGGGTTACTAGCCCATGGGTAACCTCCCTATGTGTACACTAGATTATATATAGAGGGACTATCCCCCGTACTAGAACCACATCTTAGCCATAGCCAAACAACGACATCCCCAAGTTTCAAAAATTAACAAGTTGTGCAACAACGTATATATCAATAGGAATATGCAAGATAATCAACTATCTACCAAGCACAACCAAATTTGGAAACCTATACAATACATGCTCTAAGTCCACAACTAATATGATGTAATGAATGTCGAATCTTCAGTGTGCGATTCGTTACACGCTATGCATGAATGATGTTAAATACGAAGTGTGTAAATCATTACATAAGGCAACAATATATTCAATAAGAAAAACATATTCTCATGAGTACAAATATAGCAACTATGTTATCCAATGTTCAAAACATAACCAAATGAATATACAACAAGTCTAAGTCCATGATTTGAATATAGAAACCACTTCTAAAACACAACTAGATTATGGAGCAAATTGATAGAATTTAAATAGATTAATACAATTAAATTCTCTAGATTTTCGATTCAATTTCAATTAACCTCAATTTAATACATGTTAAAGGGCATGGCAAGGTCATCACCTATGTCCATTCTAAAACTCAATTAGGTTATTGGAACAACAAAGTAGAACTCTAATTAAATCATGCTAATTTAATTACCAAGGTTCTAAAGCAACTTCAAATGGTCCACAATTAATATATACTAGTAAACAAGTCATGGCCAATACAAATATCAAGTTAAAATCTTAATTAAGCTAATGGGACCACAAAATAGATTTTAATTAATTCTTTTAATTAAAATCTCTAGATTTTCAAACTTAACCAAATGCTCTCAATTTAACATATCTTACAGAACATACCAAGGACTAATGTAATATCACATTGCAAGCTTATTTCATTCAATTTAAGACCATGTGAATTAAACTTTCACTAAAGTTAAATATAAAACAAAAGTTGCAATTCTCATGCAATAAATCCCAATTTAATAAATGTGAACAACTATACCAAAACTTAATTTTCTAGCATGCCACAATACAATTCCAAGTTGTATATCACTATGAGGATTAAATCTTAAACATGGAATTTAATTAAATAAAAGGTTTCAAAACCTAACCGAATATTCTAAATCAAATATATGTGAAGCTATATGGCATGTAAATCAAGAATATCAAGTCGGAATTTAAATAGAGTGAATAGTACATTCGGGGCAAATTAATTAATAATTACTAATTTTCAAAACACCTCAAATCACTTTCAAATTCAACTATGTTGGAGAGCATGCTAAGGCCTAATTTAATATGCTAACACATATTGATTTTAAGCTAATTAAGGCCATGTGAATTAATCTTTCACCTTAGATAAATATTAAATAAAATCTTTAATACTTATTCATATGTTCCAATTTTAATACACGACAATGACCATATCAAGGGGCAATATAAAATCATGCTACATGTTTAAACCAGGTCATGAGCAACCGGGAAAATTAGATCCCGTACAAGAAAAATAAATAATAAAATCTCTAGATTTTATATTTAATCATGCAAAAATGTATTATAAGCATCACAAGCATGCTATATAACAAGAATTTAAACCTAGAACATCTCCTACCTCAATTTGAGATGAAAATCTCAAATAACATCAAAATGGAATGGCTCCGAATCCGACGAAACTACTAGGTTTTGTCAGGGAAAACGCCGTGAACATAACCCCCATGAAAGCCCTATCAAAATCATAACTTGACCTCAAAACCAAACTCAAGAAATGGTTAAAACAAAATTCTAATAAGGGGGAAAGGTAGAGCACGGTGAGGGGAACAACAAACGTTAAGGCCGAAGACTTTCAATCAAGGAAAAGTGAACCAAAAGAGGAGAGAGAAGATAGCAGCACCCCTTGGGCTGCCATGGGAGCTCCATGTTGTGCATGAAGAGGGGAGAAGATGAAAAATGAAATATCTCACCCCTCTTTTATAGAAATCTCAAAAAGTGCCTCGAACGGGCCCCATCGGGTCCGAAAAAGTAAAATTTGAGCAGATGCACTCAAATGGCAAAACTTCATGAACAAAAAAGATTCAAAATGATAAAATATGAACAACGGAAGAAATGGCATTGAAAACCGAGTTCCGAGCAGAAAGTTGTGCCCAAAACAAGTTTGGCGCAAATCGGGGCCAGAAACCCTGAAACTGTAAAGACATTTACTTACATGTTTTCAATAGAAATAAGGTCTATGTAGATGTCATGTACACAAACTGTCTCATCTGTTTACGTAGAATAAAAATTTCTGAAACTGTAGTTTTATTTGTCTCATCTGTTTACTTAGAACAAAAATTTCTGAAACTGTAGTTTCATTTCGGCAGACCGAAATGCATAGGCAATATGAATCGGACGACCGATTCTAACAGAATGTTTTAGAACAAAGGAAAAAGGTGTTTCGGTTGACCGAAACAAAAGGCCAACTTATTTCGGCCAACCGAAATAAGGCACTTAGCATATCTCATTTCATTTCAGACGACCGAAATAAATCTCATTTTAGTTCGGTTAACCGATGTAAGTCTAGTTTGAATCTGAATGGCTATTTTCCTCTCGGGCAGTGTGCACAACAACTCTAATTTTGAATTAGCTGCTGAAACTCTATAAATAGAGCTAGAGGACCTCGGAATTTAGGGTTACTACACTTAAGAGACATCTTCTAGCATCATAAGAGCTTTTGTTCTTTATTTATATCATACTTTCTCATCCCATATCATTCATAGAGTATTAAGCTTTAATCTATTCATATAATTACTCTAGAGTGAGTTGAAAGTTGTGAGCTAATATTTGCATATAAATCTTTGAGAGATATATTTGTATATAACAAATATGATCTTCAATTTGTAAGGGCTGGTGTGGCCCAAGGAAGAAGAAGCAAGCTAGCTTCATATTTGTAAGGGTTGGTGTAACCCAAAAAAAGACTAAGGGAAGGTTGTTCTCTTTGCAAGTTGAAGCAAGGAGTTGCTTCATGTAAAGGTTTGCTCTCCACCCTTAAGGAGGTGCACTAGTGGATTAGGAAGTCTCAAGAAGGGTTTTGAGCCAAGGAGTAGGAGGTGCACTAGTGAATGGTTGCAAATCTCTCTTCCCTTATCTCATTTACATTTATGCTATTAATTGCTTATGTCTATATCTTGATTATTGCATAAATGTTATAAAGTGTGTGTTAGAATTTGTAAGACAATCAAAACCGAAAATTTTCCATTGTTTGCTATAGACTCTATTCACCTACCCTCTATAGTCAATACTTGGGCAACAGTTTTGATTATTGAGGGGATTTATTTGGACTCTGTAGGTCTGGGTGATGTAAGCATTGACTAGAGTCATTCCAGTGCTAGGTGATCGACGGTTAGGTTTGATTCAATTTGTAGGTTGTCAGAGTCCGTTTTAGAGACTGGTTCGTCGAGGAGTGATTCCCATTTTTGTAATAACCCGGTCATTTTCTTCCTTTCCGTTTTCCTCAAATTTTGTGGATAAATCTTTTTCATTGTCTTTTCTATTCTGTGTTTGGTTTTTTGCCACTTAGTGTCATCTCGAGTGCTCAAAAATGGTTTCTGAGACTATTTCCTTCGGATTGACAACTTCGTTTAAGGATCGAGTCATTTCCACATTTTTCGTTTTTTGACAATATTCACTTTTCGTCCTTTTCCTTATTTTGTCTTTTATCCGTTTATCACTTTTTGGCACAACCTCATTTTTCATGTTCGGAGTTGGTTTTTGACTTTACATATCTTCATTCTAAGTGGTTTCCATGAAATACATATCTTTACTTTTGCAGTAAAATACTCTGGTTGCTCCCGATGTCCATAGGGGTATGGATGTATAGTTTTTTAGAATCTTTTTTCTTTTTTTGGGGTGTTTTTCATAAATATCTTTGAAAGATATTTTATTTCAGTGGTTTTTAACTAAATATTTTTGGAAGATATTTTCATTCTGGGTTATTAATGCAGTTAATTCTTTTTGCAGGGGCCATTGTACAATTAACGAAAGTTATTGCAAAAATACCTTGTTTTGAGCCTGGATTCTCGTGCAGGATTCATTTTCACATTTCGTCAAGTTGTGTGCTCTTAGAATTTCCTTCTGGTCATTTTTCTCCAGTTTTAGGGTTTTTGGCTCTAGTTGACGCCGAACTTGTTCGAGGTATATCTCTTTGCTCGGGACTCAGTTTTTGATGCCGCTTCTTTCCTTATTTATATTTTCTCATTTTGGTTCTTTTTTGTTCATAGAGTTTTGCCGTTTCAGCATGTCTGCTCAAATTCCACTTTTCTGAACCCAACGAGGCCCTTTCGGGGCACTTTTAGGGTTTTCCCATAAATAGAATGTCTTAAATTGAAAAATCACTTTTTACATCATCTTCCTCCCTCTTTGGCCTACAGGTATGGGAGCTCCTAGGGCTGCCACCTTTTCTTCTTCTCCTCTACTTGATTTCCTTGGTAAAAAGTCCTCCGCCTAAACGTTTATCGTAGGCCTCGTCGTGCTCTACCTTTCCCCCTTATTAGAATCTGTTTTTGGCCATTTTTTGAGTTTGGGTTTGAGGCCAAGTTAGGATTTTGGTATGTCCTCCTTGGAGTTTTATGATCACCGTGTTGTCCCCGACATAACCCCGCGGTATCGTCGGCTTCAGAGCATTTTTCTTTCGGTGGGGAATTGAGATTTTCATCTCAAATTGAGGTAGGGGGTGTTATAGTTTCATATTTTTGTTGTCTTGCATGCTAATGATGCTTATACAACTTGTATGCATGCTTTTGTTCATAATCTAGAATTTAATTTAATTATTTTCTTTGCGTAAGATTTAATTCTTATGATGATATTCAACTTAGAATTAAATTGTGGCATGCTAGAAATTTAGGCCTTGGTATGGTGGTTGATATATATTAAATTGGGATTATTTGAATAAGAATTGCAACTTTTATTTAATATTTATGTTTTGTGAAAGTTTAATTCACATGGTTGTATTAAGTATGAAATAAACTTGTAATGTGATATTAAAGTAGGCCTTGGTGAGTTCTTGAACATATGTTAATTTGAGAGCATTTGGAGTTTTTTAAAAATCTAAAGGAAATTAATTAATTAGCTTAATTAATTTTACTTTAAGTGTTTTAATCACTTAATTAGTTATTTGATGTTATATATGTGATGACCATGATATGTTCTTCAACATATATTAATTTGAGGTTATTTGGAATTAATTTGGAATTTAGAGAATTTAATTATTTTTATTTAATTAAATTCTATCTAATTATTCCATGAATTTAATTGCATTTTGGAAGTTGTTTCTATGTCTAAATCATGGACTTGGACTTGCTGTATATTCACTTTGTTACATTTTAAGCATTAGATAACATAGTTGTTATATTTACATTCATGAGAATATGTTTTCCTTATTGAATATATCATTGTCTTGTGTAATGAGTTGCACATTTTGTATCTGATATCTTTCATGCCATAGTAGTTATGGACTTAGAGCATGTATTATATATGTTTCAAATTTTGGTTATGCGTGGTAGATAGTTGATTATCTTGTATATACATGTTGATATATACGTTGTTGCATAACTTGTTGATTTTGGAAACTTAAAGATGTCGTTATTTGACTAAGGCTAGGACATAGTTATAGTACGGGTGATTGTCCCTCTACAAGTCTAGTGTGCACATAGGGAGTTTACCCGTGGGATAGTAACCCTAAAGTAATTATGGTGTCGGTCTGACCCGGCGTGATGTCCAAGTATCCACTTTGTTTGATATCGCATTTCATTTCAAGTTGATAACTAGATGATGTTGTAACTTGTTCTTCCTTATTTGATTTCCTATTTTAAGTTTCAAGATGATAACTTGAGAAATCATGCTTTATGCGTTGTATTAGAAGTTCCAATGTTAGTTAAATTGCATCGATATTGTGATTTGTGTTTTGGTGTTCAAATATAGCTTAGGAATGATCCTATAGATTCATTTGGAACATAGATGTTAGGTTGCATGATCCACTTTAATGGTTTTCGTATCTTAGATTTCAAGTCGATACTTGGAGAATCTATATCTTGTTGATTCGTATAACATACTTCCATGTTGTTTGAATTACATAAATATTGTATTTTTTGTTAAAAATGTTCTAAGGTAGCTTGGGATGCTCCCTAAGTCTCATTTTGACATAGACATTAGGTGGCATGATCCCCTTTAACATGTTTTACCTTAAGGTGATAATTTTATAAAACGTTAGGTTGATGCATGCTTATTTCCTACGAGTAGCTTTATGTTACTCACCCCGAAGTTACTGGGGATTTGTTTCAGGTACGAAGACTTGGTTCGTGATGCTCATTATACTTTGGATGATATGTAGCTTTTAAGTTTCCATTTCATGCAAATGTTAGCATGAAATGCCAATTTTTTTTTTGTAGCCTTATGTACCAAAACTTGTATTCTTTGATTCCATATATGTAACGTGTACATAAATACACTCTTTTCAATGTATTTGACATGTATGAGATGAGGCCGGAGGCCATTGACATGTATCTTGTATTCTATGCACTTTCGTTTTCAAGGTTTACTATGGAAATAATGGAAAATGTTAAGTCTTTGCCTCACCGTGGTTGCATCGGGCATGGGAATTCCATTCTTTTTCTTTCGTAGAGTCTCTATGATCATGAATGAGGTGTGGCCAAGGGCCAAACACCATTTTGTTCTAAGTTTCACATTTTGGTTTCATTTATAGCATTTTTAAGCATTTTTGGCCGTTAAGAGGTCATATTTTGTATTTAGGACATTTTGAGGCCGCGAACCCTTGGGACGAGTCTTAAATGTCTTTTTACGTTTGCGTGCATGTCCATATTTTACAAAACTCTTAACTTTCAACTTTTGACCTATTTTTGGGCGATTTTATGAATTTTCATGAAAATTCATGCATTGGGGTATCATTTTAAGTTTCCTCTTGTTTTATCATATTTTGGATGCTTGGATGACGGTAGGGAATGTTTTCAAACTTGTTCGAATCATGTAGAATGCATGTGTAGCCTTAGAAATGGACCAAGCACCTTATACACACATTGCAGCAGCTATTTCTACTACAGCAGATGTGTCAGTCGACTGATGAGGATCCATCAGCCGGCTAACAAGGCCCTCGAGACTATTCTAGTAGCATTTTATTAAAAATCATCGTTTCGGCCGGCTAATCATTGGGGTTTGGTTGGCTGATGATTGGGTTTCGGTCAGCTGACCCTTGCCGTCGGTCGACCGATCCTCCCTGGGACTTTTCCTTTTCGGTTTCTCTTAGACAGTTTCCTTGCACTGACTTCAGAAGGTCATATCTGACTTGTTTCAATTCCAAATCAGGTCATTCTTAATTCTAAGTTTGAGAGCTCGAAGTTAGCTTTCTAATGGTACTAACCACTTATTAAAACTCCATCTATAGTGTGAGTTATTCTAATTTTAGTGAGATAAGTTCGTGGGAACTCTTAAACGGAGAAGGCCACTTTGTTTTAATTTCATATCTTTTCCGTTTGGACTCAAAATAAGGTGATTCTTGAGTCCAACTTTGTTCATTTTTTGTTGTCTTTCTAATGGTGTGTAAGGTGACATCCATTTCTGGGTAAAATGACCATTTTGCCCCTAAGTTTATTCTTGCTTTGGCATTTCGGATCCGTTATCGGGTCATCTTTTGGTTCATCACAGGACACACTGGGTTAAAAAATCATGGGTCGTTATAGGTGGTATCAGAGCTCCTAGGTTTGAATACCTTGGATGATGTGTTTTGGGTGCATATCACGTTTTTACTGCTTTGTTTTACATATTCATATGCTTCATGATAATATGTTTTGGTTTGATAACATGTTTATGTACTTACGTGCTACATGTGGTATGCCATTTGTATAGTATGATTGTAATCCATTATAAAGAGTATGACATATGATGTATGGTAGGTTAGATTTGTATATGCATAACTGTTTTGCATATTTGGCATGGCACGGGATTGGTTATTGAGGCACGAGTTGAGATTGATGGTGATTGTAGTCATAGTTTTATTGTAGTTTAGGTCATTGTTGGCCTAGAATCAATTTTAAGGTAGGTGGAGAGATACCTTTTGTTTAGGCTCTCGTGAGTTGAGTCATTGAGCGTAGCCATAGGGCTGGATTTATTGGTTTTGGGCTATGATGAGGTTATGGACCTCTTAGGATCCTTGGTTGTTTTGGAAGGTTCCTCTGAGATTGCAATTTTCGTGGGCGGGTACGTTTGTGGGCGGGTGCATGGCACTGTAATTCTACCGTACTGGCTAGCTACGAGTGCAGTTTGGATGGAATCGGCGTTGGTTTTTGTTCAGATAAACGTAGTCCTTTTGGTCAGTGATTGATGGTCGTTTTAGGGACAATTTTTGAGATTGATTTGGTTATTGATGGTATGGCTATAGTTGTCATTCTCTTTAAGTTCTCCTAGCATGATGACGCTTTTGTGGCCGAGTCAATTGATCGATGTTTCGGGTTAGTGAGAGCATTAAATTGTTAGTGTCACTCATAGTGTCACCTTTAGTGTGATGGCCCTGGTTTTCAAGTCAGTGCGTCCTGTGATGAACCGTAGTTTGATCCGATAACAGATCCGAAATACGGAAGCGAAAACAGAAAACAAGACTCTAAGAAGTCAAAGTGACCTTCCATGAGGTCGTGGAACTCAATGAGAACTGATGCGGAAGCAAAAGACCAAAAATATGATAAATAAGCCCCTAGGGGCAACATAGTCATTTTTGAAAACTGTAGACTTGGGTACCACCGTGCACACCGCCGGAAGGATAACGAAAAACTAATCAAGATGGACTCAAGAATCACTTGATTCGGAGTCCGGATGAAGAAGATATGGAACTCCAAAGTTTCATAAAATCAAACTTTTGGGTTTGAAATCAATGCGGCAAGGGTACTTTACAAGGGGTAAAATGGTCTTTTCAGATATAATTTGATGCAACCGTGCATACCGTTATATAGATCAGCAAAAACTAATAAACTTAGACTCAAAAATCACTTAATTTGGAGTCGAGATGATGAAGATATGAAGCCTCAAAGTTCCAAAAAAATCAACTTATTTCTGGGTAAGAAATCTAGGCAGGAATAGTGTTTTTACAGCAAGCAACATTTGAATTTTTTCTCGGAACTGAGGCTAAAAACGGACCCTTAAACGAGTTTTTCTGGAAAAACACAAAGAAGAAACCCCCCTTAAAATCACGTTTTCTACTCGGCAACATGAAAGGAATGGAGAAAAACACGCTGTAAGATCCCTAAAATGCCCCTAGATCAGCCTAGGTCAAGAGGGACCCAAAAAGCTGATACATGAAATTTCTTCAGGATCAGTCCACAACTGAGAGCAAAAACAGGCTATCAAATGAATTTTTCTGGAAAAACACAAAAAAGAAACCCCTCCCAAAATCGAGTTTTCTACGTTAATCGTGAGAGAATTAAAAAAAAAAACTAATGTAGAATGCCCAAAATGCCCCTCCATGAAATGTGGTCATGGGGTTCATAAAGCTACTAAATATAAAACTGGAAGCTGAACTTTGCAATGGATTTCCGGTATCAAGACGACATTTTCTAAAAAAACACAAAGAAGAAATCCCCTCTAAAATCATGTTTTCTAAGTGACCATGTGAAGACTACAATTTATTTCCTAAAGAAAAACCCCAAAATGCCCTAAAACTAGATTATACAATAAAAATGCAAAATGAGTCCATAGGAGGCTCAAATCACCAAGGATGAGGTTTTTCTTGAAAACGATCATGCACGCAAATGTAACTTACTTATTTGGACGTGCTACAATGGTCCATGGCTTAAAAATATCACCGATGCAAAATCTGACCCCCCAATGGGCAAAAAGGCAAAAATGAACAAGAAAAGAAAAATTTGAAAACCAAAATTAAAAAAATGATTTCAAATTACCGTTTGGCACTTGGCCACACTTCAAACATGATTTATAAAACCCTATGGAAGAAAAAAAATGGAATTCCCACACCCGATACAAGCATAGTGAAGCATTGACTCGGCATTTTTCAACATTTTCATAATATTTCATGAAGTTAAAAGTTACATAGGACACAAATTAGATGTCATTGGCCAATGGCTTCATCTCATACATGTCAAATATGTCATTGGGCTATGTACACATTACAAAAATAGAATCAAATTTACATATTTTGACATATAAAGCTATAAATGACATTTCAAGCCAGCATTTACAAGAAATGAGAATTTCAAGTCTACAAATCATCCAAGCATGATATGAATCCCAAATCTTCATCCCAGTACCTGAAAAATGTCCCCACTACATAGGTGAGTAACATAAAGCTACTCGTAGGAGATGAGCATGCATCGACCTAGCATTTTACAATTCTATCACCTTAAGGTGAAACATGTTAAATGGGCTCATGCCACCTAACGTCTATATCAAAGTGAGACTCAGGGATTATCCTAAGCTACTCATGCAATTGAAATGAACTACGGCATACAAGTATACATGCTCAAGTACACTAAACCGTATTAAAACATGATACACGATATTCAAACACACATGCTCATAAGTATACTAAATCATGTTAAACGGGATAAGCAATATCTAGCATACATACACAAGTATAAGATATATGTATAGTGTACTAATAAATCAAGTATACAAACACAAGTATACTAAGCTAAACACATATGCACAAGACAAGTATACATGGTACAAGTATACAACAATGAAATCCGCACACACAAGACAAGCATACTAAGTGTAAATACACTAGATAGAGTTTAGATACACCAACAAGGATACAAGTTCAAGTATACAGTTTCAAGTATACTAAATGAGATCAAAATACATCGGCAAGCACAAATTCTCAAGTTACAAGTAATCTATGATTAACAACTTGAAATTGAATGCAAAATCAAAGTAGAAAGACTAGGACATGTGGTCTCTAGACCAAGCAAGTGTTTCCAGGTAATTGCGACCCACAAGGCACTACCTAGTGCGTACATGCATAAGTTATTCCGGGCAATTACGACCCACAAGGTACTACCTAGTGCGCACTTATGACTTAGAAGACTCTCTTGTCTCCGTACTAGAGCCAAACCCTAGCCATCACGTGAAATATGTCCTTACAAGCTTTCCAAAATCAATAAGTCCAAAACTTATACAAAAAATCAATAAGTTAGACCAAACTTATACCAAATCCACTAATGCATAAAACCATCTTCCATGCACAAATAAGGTTGAATCCACACAAACCATGCCCTATAATTCAAGTCTAAATAGCATATGACATGTCAAGCCTCTAATATGCAATCTATACACCGAAAAAAGAATATTTTACAACAATTGAACCACATTACCATATTAAGCCACAAGTTCTAAATAAGTCCCAATTTAGTAACTAGCTTCCAAGGTAAACAATTATAATATTCTAGCAAGCTATACAACTACACAAGACATATCTAAACAAGCTATGCTAGTCAATGATATTCTATATCATGCTAAGTCCAATTACCATTTCAAGATGTCTCAAGCACTAATTCTACATCAAATTAGTAACATGCTCACAAGGTGATTAAATAGACTACATTTCAAGGGATTATCAACCTATTACCTCCAATATCAATTTAAGTGACCAACACACTTAAAATAAAATTAATTAAGCTCATTAATTAATTTTTTCTCTAGATTTTCAAACATATCCAAATCCTCAATTTAATATATGTTAAAGAACTCACCAAGGCCTACTTTAATATCACATTACAAGTTGGTTTCATGCTTGATACAACTATGTGAATTAATCTTTCACAAAAGATAAATATTAAATAAGTTTTGCAATTCTTACTCAAATGCTCCAAATTTAATATATGTTACACAACTCACCAAGGCCTAATTTAGCATGCCACAATTTAATTCTAAACTATATATCATCATTAGAATTAAATCCTAAACAAAGAAAATAAATAAATTAAATTCTAAAAATTTGAACAAGGCATGCTCACAAGTTGTATATGCTTATAAAATAATCAATACGACAATAATATAAACCTAAGACATCCCCTACCTCATTTTATGATGAAATCACAAATCCCCACCGAAATGAAACCGCTTCGAATCTGACGAAACTTCTAGGTTTTGTCGGGGACAACACAGTCTACATGAATCCACAAGAAGCCCCATCAAAATCACAACTTGACTTCAAACCTGAACTCAAAATTTGGCCAAAAATGGGTTCTAATAAGGGAGAAAGATGCGCGTGGTCAAGACAAACACAAACGCGAAGGCACTTCGACTTTTTAACAAAGGGAAGAAGGTTCAAATGAAAGAAGAAGGGTGGCAGCCCCCTTGGGCTACCATAGCAGGTTCTGGTCATGCATAGACAGGGGAGAAGATTTCTTTTAAATTTTAAGTCCCCTTATTTATAGAAAATCTCAAAAAGTGCCTCGAACGGGTCCCCCCAGGTCTGGAAAAGTAGATTTTGAGCAAACGCGCTCAAACGGCAAAACTCCATGAACAAAAAAGGTTCAAAATGAGAAAATATAAACAACAGAAGAAACGGTGTTAAAAACGGAGTCCTGAGCAGAAAGATATGCCCCAAACAAGTTCAGCTGCAACTAGGGCTAGAAACCCTAAAACTGGAGAAAAACGACCAGAAGGAATTTGTAAGAGTACATGACTTGACGAAATGTGAAAATAAATCCCGTACGAGGATCCAGGCTCCAGACGAGGTATTTTAAATAACTTTCATTAATTGCACAATGGCCCCTCCAAAAAGTAAAAACTGCACTAATGACCCAGAATGAAAATATCTTCCAAAAATATTTTCTTAAAAACCGTTAAAATAAAATATCTTCAAAATATATTTATGAAAAACACCCCAAGAAAAGAAAAAGATTATGAGAAACTATGCATCCATGCCCCTATGGACACCAGGAGCAACCAAAGTACTTTTCTGTAAAAGTAAAGATACGTATTTTGTGGAAACCACTTAGAATGAAAATATGCAAAGTCAAAAATCAACTCCGAACACAAGGAGTGAGGTTTTGCCAACAAAGTGACAAACTGGGAAAAGACAAAATAGGGAAAAGGACAAAATAGGGAAAATGACGAAAAGTGAATAGTGTAAAAAAATGAAAAATGTGGAAATGACTCGATCCTCAAAGGAAGTTGTCAATCCAAAGGAAAGAGTCTCATAAACTATTTCTGAGCACTCGAGATGACACTAAAAGACGAGAAACCGAACTCAGAAAGGAAATTTCAACGAAAAAAATTCATCCGTAAAATCCTGAGGAAAAAGGAAAGGGAGAAAATGACTGGGTCATTACATTTAGATTTGGAGATGGATTGTTAGAGTCTTACCATTATGGTGAGGGTCACGTTTGTTTTGAGATAGGTTATTGTCACATTAGTTTTTAGAGTCAGTTTATGGCTAGGACTTGTCTTCCTTTCACCTAGACACTCTAGGACACGATGTCCATAGGGTTCATTATTTCATCATTTTGTTTTCTATAGTTTCATTTACTCCCATGTTAGTAGTATGATTTATGTTATCGCGATGCATGAGTAGGTGGAGGTCTATCCACATTTGTCTTCTTGTTATGTGACATTAGCATACCTTACATATATGCTTAGAGATGTCATGTTGTTACTGCGCATTAGTGACATGCTTTTGTGTTTATGTGGAGACGTGCTGCATGTACTCTTGACTTTATCTATGTGAGTAGATTTACTTATTTGGTAGTTGCATTCCTTGTCAGATGCATGACTTCCATGTTTGGGTTTTTCCTTTTTGTTTCCCTCGGTGGCACGTAGTTGTATATCGGTTTCTGTAATGGTTTCGTTGTGAGATTCCTTGTAGAGGATTTTTCACATTTGTTTTATCTTGAGCTGTCTACTTCCCTAAGGTGGGAAGAATACTCCATTTTCATGTTCGTCGTGTTGACACTTGTGGGAGAATAGGGTTTATCCTCTTTGTCGTTGGTTCGTGTTTGGGACTTCATAAGTGGTGAGTCTCTTTTCTTCGTTGCCTTGTGCATGGTTTAGGGGTTGGCTGGTCCGTGAGGATTGCTATTGTTGTCTTGAGTCCTTAGTGAGGATTTGGTGGATTTTAGTCGACTTACTCCCATGTAGGGGGCGAAGTCTTTGACCTTGTTGTCTTTTGTTTCAGAGGTGGAGTCGTGGTGTTGTCTTTCTTAGGACTGGTTATTTTTTTCCTTCGTGTCTTCCCTTGGGGAGTTTTTACCGTGGTTGTTGACGGAGTTGTGGAGCTCAGAGTGAGTTGATTTGTGTGAGATTATTTTACGGGGACTTGTGTCCATATTATTGAGGATTTGTTTGATTCATAAGGTGAGCTCGATGCTCTTTTGAGGATGTCTTTTGGAGACTTGTTTTGGTTTTTGGAGACCTGGATGTGGTTGACTTTTAGGAGAAGTTTTGGGGGATTGCTATTGGATATGGCTTGTTTATGGAGTTTTCTCCTCCGAGTTATGGCTAAGCATAGTTTTGAGGAATCGTAGTTCCAGTGACTGTTTATGGACTGAAATCAAGGAATTTTGATTTAACTCGGTGATGCTAAGCACGATTTTGAGAGACTTGTTTTATGACTTTGGTTGTCAGGATTTTGATGTGTGTGCCACGTGGTGGACTTATTTTTTGAGGATTTACTTATCCGTGATATGGAGTTTGATCCAATGTTTGATTCCGGTATGGTTTTGTAGTTGATCTGTTTGAGGGAGATATGTGGGACTTTCGATGAAATGTCTTATAGTGAGGTTCGTTTTGATTCCTGGTGGTGTTGATTTGTCTGTCAAGCTTTGGATTCTTGATTGATGTTGTTAATAGAAGTGTTTTGAGATATTGGAGTTATTGGTTTTGTTATATTGAGGATTGAGACCTTAAGCCAGAAGGTACCTGTAGCATAGTCGTTAGGGTTTTAAGAGTGGCCGGGATGTCGACATCTTTGGACCATATCTCAACTTTTACGGAATGCCAAGTTACCGGATTGCTTTTGGTAATGATGATTCATGACATTAATGTCATTTGTATCAAGAGGTTTCATAGGTAGACCTAGTCGGGCAGGTTATGATTAGTGCCTTATACTGTCATGCTACCGTACAAGTTGTGTGTTGTGGCCGGGTGCTAATTGCCGTTGATACTACTTTACTGACGAGTAGGTGTGGGCGGGCGCTAGGTACTGTCATTGCTACCACACAATTGAGTACGTCGTAGGTGGGTTGTGGTCGCTATTCGTACTGCCACATTATCTTTGTTCTGTACCTTAATTTGATACGTGGTTATCTTAGAGTTCTTTTGGTGGTTGTTTTTGGATCGGTATGATGGTTTATCAGGAGGAATGCTTTCGATTGTTGCCTTCCGTTCCTTTGTTTGACCTTGGGTTCTGTGTCTGACTTTTGACTTGTCGTGTGGCCGAGTGGTTACTTTTCTTTTGAGAGGTTGTTCGGTCGTAAGCACATAGGTGCGAATGACATTGGTTTGTGCGTTGTCTTTCGGTTTTGGGATTGCTTTCATAGCATGTTGTGTGGGATACTCAGAGATGTACTCCGTAGTTGTCCTGGTTTCACCTTTTGTTTGTTGCGGCTGGATTTCGGGGACGAAATCCCTTTAAGGTGGAAAGGTTGTAATGACCCGGTCATTTTCTTCCTTTCCTTTTTCCTCAAATTTTGCAGATAAAATTTTTTCGTTGTCTTTTCTATTCTATGTTTGGTTTTTCGTCACTTAGTATAGTCTCGAGTACTTTAAAATGGTTTCTGAGACTCTTTCCTTTGGATTGGCAACTTCCTTTAAAGACCAAGTCATTTCCACATTTTTTGTTTTTTGACACTATTCACTTTTCGTCCTTTTCTCTATTTTGTCTTTTCTCTATTTGTCACTTTTTGGCACAACCTCACTTTTCGTGTTCGGAGTTGGTTTTTGACTTCACATATCTTCATTCTAAGTGGTTTTCAAAAATACGTATATTTACTTTTGCAGTAAAGTACTCTAGTTGCTCCCGGTGTCCATAGGGGTATGGATGCATAGTTTTTCAGAATCTTTTTCTTTACTTGGGGTGTTTTCATAAATATCTTTTAAAGATATTTTATTTCAAGGGTTTTTAAAAAAATATTTTTGGAAGATATTTTCATTCTGAGTCATTAGTGCAGTTAACCCTTTTTACAGGGGCCATTGTGCAATTAATGAAAGTTATTACAAAAATACCTCGTTTTGAGCCTAGATCCTTGTACGGGATTTATTTTTACATTTCATTGAGTTATGTGCTCTTAGAATTTCCTTCTGGTCGTTTTTCTCCAGTTTTAGGGTTTCTGGCCTTGGTTGCACCGAACTTGTTTGGGGCATATCTCTCTGCTCGGGACTCAATTTTCGACATCGTTTCTTCCGTTGTTCATATTTTAATTTTTTGGGTCTTTTTCATTCATGGATTTTTTCAATTTGAGCTCATCTGCTGAAATTCCACTTTTCCGGACACGGCGGGGCATATTCAGGGCACTTTTAGGGTTTTACTATAAATAGAATATCTTAAATTGAAAAATCACTTTTTTTCATCATCTTCCTCCCTCTTTGGCCAGCAGCCATGGGAGCTCCTTGGGCTGCCACCTTTTCTTCTCCTCCACTTGATTTCCTTGGCAAAAAGTCTTCCGCTTTAAAGTTTACCGTAGGCCTCGTCGTACTCTACCTTTCCCCTTTATTAGAATCTATTTTTGGCCATTTTTTGAGTTCAAGTTTGAGGAAAAGTTAGGATTTTGGTATGTCCTCTTTGGAGCTTTATGATCACCGTGTTGTCCCCGACATAACCCCGCGGTATCGTCGGCTTTGGAGCACTTTTCTTTCGGTGGGGAATTGAGATTTTCATCTCAAATTGAGGTAGGGGGTGTTATAGTTTCATATTTTTGTTGTCGTGCATGCTAATGATGCTTATACAACTTGTATGCATACTTTTGTTCGTAATCTAGAATTTTATTTAATTATTTTCTTTGTGTATGATTTAATTCTTATGATGATATTCAACTTTAAATTAAATTGTGGCATGCTAGAAATTTAGGCCTTGTATGGTGGTTGATATATATTAAATTGGGATTATTTGAATAAGAATTGCAACTTTTATTTAATATTTATCTTTTGTGAAAGTTTAATTCACATGATTGTATTAAGCATGAAATAAACTTATAATGTGATATTAAAGTAGGTCTTGGTGAGTTCTTGAACATATGTTAATTTGAGAGCATTTGGAGTTTTTTAAAAATCTAAAGGAAATTAATTAATTAGCTTAATTAATTTTACTTTAAGTGTTTTAATCACTTAATTAGTTATTTGATGTTATATATGTGATGACCATGATATGTCCTTCATCATATATTAATTTGAGGTTATTTGGAATCTAGAGAATTTATTTATTTTTATTTAATTAAATTCTATTTAATTGCTCCATGGATTTAATTGCGTTTTGGAAGTTGTTTCTATGTTTAAATCATGGACTTGGACTTGTTGTATATTCACTTGGTTACATTTTGAGTATTGAATAACATAGTTGTTATATTTATATTCATGAGAATATGTTTTCCTTATTGAATATATCATTGTCTTGTGTAATGAGTTGCATATTTTGTATTTGACATCTTTCATGCCATAGTAGTTATGGACTTAGAGCACGTATTGTATGTGTTTCCAATTTTGGTTGTGCGTGATAGATAGTTGATTATCTTGTATACAAATGTTGATATATACGTTGTTGCACAACTTGTTGATTTTGGAAACTTGGGGATGTCGTTGTTTGACTAAGGCTAGGACATGGTTCTAGTACGGAGGATTGTCCCTCTACAAGTCTAGTGAGCACATAGGGAGGTTACCCGTGGGCTAGTAACCCTAAAGTAACTATGGTGTTGGTCTGACCCAGCGTGACATCCAAGTATCCATCTTGTTTGATTTCACATTTCATTTCAAGTTGATAACTAGATGATGTTGTAACTTGTTCTTCCTTATTTGATTTCCTATTTTAAGTTTCAAGATGTTAACTTGAGAAATTATGCTTTATGTATTGTATTGGAAGTTTCAATGTTAGTTAAATTGCATCGATATTGTGATTTATGTTTTGGTGTTCAAATGTAGCTTAGGAATGATCCTATAGATTCATTTGGAACATAAATGTTAGGTGGCTTGATCCACTTTAATGGTTTTCGTATCTTAAATTTCAAGTCGATACTTTGAGAATCTATATCTTGTTGCTTTGTATAACTTGCTTCCATGTTGTTTGAATTGCAAAAATATTGTAGTTTATGTTAGAAATGTTCTAAGGTAGCTTGGGATGCTCCCTGAGTTTCATTTTGACATAGACATTAGGTGGCATGATCCCCTTTAACATGTTTCACCTTTAGGTGATAATTTTGTAAAATGCCAGGTTGATGCATGCTCATTTCCTACGAGTAGTTTTATGTTACTCACTCCGAAGCTAGTGGGGATTTGTTTCAGGTACGAAGACTTGGTTCGTGATGCTCACCATACTTTGGATGACATGTAGCTTTTAAGTTTCCATTTCATGCAAATGTTAGCATGAAATGCCATTTTTTTTGTAGCCTTATGTACCTAAACTTGTATTCTTTGATTCCATATATGTAATATGTACATAAGTACACTCTTTTCAATGTATTTGACATGTATAAGATAAGACCGGAGGCCAATGACATGTATCTTGTATTCTATGCACTTTCATTTTCAAGGTTTACTATGGAAATAATGGAAAATGTTAAGTCTTTGCCACACCGTGGTTGCATCGGGCGTGGGAATTCCATTCTTTTTCTTTAGCAGAGTCTCTATGGTCATGCATGAGGTGTGGCCAAGGGCCAAACACCATTTTGTTCTTTTTTGGTCGTTGAGAGGTTATATTTTGCATTTAGAACATTTTGAGGCCGCGGACCATTGGGACGCGTCTGAAATGTCTTTTTATGTTTGTGTGCATGTTCACATTTCACAAGACTCTTAAGTTTCAACTTTTGACCTATTTTTGGGTGATTTTATGAATTTTCTTGAAAATTCATGCGTTGGGTATCATTTTAAGTTTCTTACTGTTTTAACATGTTTTGGACGCTTGCATGATGCTAGGGAACGTTTTCAAACTTGTTTGGATCATGTAGAATGCATGTGCAGCCTTAGAAACAGACCAAACACCTCACACACACATTGCAACAGCTTTTTCTGCTGTAGCAGATGTGTCGGTCGACTGATGAAGATCCATCAGCCGGTTGACAAGGCCCTCGAGACCATTCCAGTAGCCTTTTATTGAAAATCATCGTTTCGGCCAGCTGATCATTGGGGTTCGGTCGGCTGATGATTGGGTTTCGGTCGGCTGACCCTTGCCATCGGTCAACCGATCCTCCCTGGGACTTTTCCTTTTCAGTTTCTCTTGGATAGTTTCCTTACACCGACTTTAGAAGGTCATATCTTGCTCGTTTTAATTCCAAATTAGGTCATTCTTGATTCTAAGTTCGAGAGCTCGAAGTTAGCTTTCCAATGGTACCAACCACTCATCAAAAATCTATCTATAGTGTGAGCTATTACAATTTTAGTGAGATAGGTTCGTGGTAACTCTTAAACGGAGAAGGCCACTTTGTTTTAAATTCACATCTTTTCTATTTGGACTCAGAATCAGGCGATTCTTTAGTCCAACTTCGTTCATTTTTCATTACCTTTCCAATAGTGTGTAAGGCGGCACCCATTTTTGGGTAAAATGACCATTTTGCCCTTAAGTTCATTCTTACTTCCGCATTTTGGATCCGTTATCGGGTCATCTTTTGGTTCATCATAGGACACACTAGGTTGAAAAATCCAAGGTCGTTACAATTTTGGATTGTTATTGGAGGGTGTTACCGGTAATTGAATCTCGATGAGTTGATTACATGGCTCGGTTGATGAGCGGGGCCATAGGTTGGTACAGTTGTCGAGAGACTCTCGAAGTGGTGTATTGTGGTAGGTTTTGGATGTGTCATGCAGGATTGCACGTAAAGCTGGTAGTATATGGTCATTGGAGTACTTAGTTATTTGCGGATGAGGTGATTGATGGTAGGTACTGTGTTACCAAATGGATTATGTTTTAAAATTTGAAAGTTGTGGACTAGAGTTGTATTTCGGGTATGTTTGGAGTATCAAGAGGTGGTACTTGTTGGTTGGGGATCCAAAGAGATATACTGTTGATTAGAATGATTGGGATGAGGGTGATCCCATAACTGTAGCTAGTAGTCCCATTTGACTTTGTCAAGGCCAAGGGAGTTCTAAGGAACAGTGCATAGGAGAGGTAATGATGTTGAACCCAGGGCATGAAGTTTTCTTGTTTAGGCATGTAGATTGCCTTAAGAAGATTGGTTTGAGTAACCGATTAAGTGTTAGCTGTTGGTCATGTTGTGGATGGTTTTGAGGAAATAGTTGGATGTTGAGCATTCTGGTTTTTGTACTCACTCTCTTATTGTGATGGTATCATCCTAGGGTTGCTTGAGGGGAGATCGTTTGATGGTAGCCTATTAAATTGGTGGGATGTGAGTTCGAGTTGTCATTTGAGGATGATGGTAGTGGAGGCGTTATGGCATGATGTTTAGTACTAATGAGTATAATGGTTTAAGGTATAATCCGAGGGTGGATTAGGGAGTATAAGTTACTTATCGTATATTATCTGGTAGGTGATGGAGTTGTGTGCACGATCGAGGTGATTGTGGACTGTTTAGTCTCTAGAGCCAGTGAAGGGGATATTGCCATATAGGCACATTTTGCTTTTGATGAATAGTGGATTGCTGTGACTGAGGTCATGGGTCTTGTGTGCACTGTGTTCGAGGGAGTGTTGCCTAGAAAGGTAGAGATGGAATGGGTGATCAAATGTCATCGTATAACATAGAGGTTGTCTTTTGGGAGTGACTGGTTTCAGATGGAATGAGACGCGGTATCCGATGATTAGTGATCGTTTCTAGTGTTGGTACACTATGAGAATTGATACTATTGTCTAATGTTCGTGTTGTGAGTTGTATCGTAGTACTTGGTGAATAGATGGCATGGATTTGATTTGTTTTGGCTAGCATAGGTATTGTGGTGTAACGTATGCGAGGTTCCGGTGTTAATAGTGTTTGGCGGTCTGTGCGATCCGCTAGTGGAGAGATCGCTTAGATTTGAGTTTGTATTTCTGTACGGGTACCTATTTAGATCTTCTCCTTGTACGTGAGGAGTTCAGTTTATCTCAGGTGAGATTGGGTGTCCACGATTGGATGATTGGTGAGCAGCGTGATAGGGTGTAAGGTGTATTTAGATAGGAGTCGTCAATCTCTTGTGAGTGCGAGGTTCGTTACCCGTCCAATTGTTCTGGTCCTAACAAGGATCGACGTCGTTTATCGTATGTCTTGTCCTCCATCTAGGAGTTATGAGCGTCCGCGGATGGGCTAAACCATTTGTGGTTTGTTATGCTATAAGAGTTCACCGGTAAAGGTTTGTTTGTATTGGTCGACTCACTCCCACGGAGGGAGGTGGAGTCTTTGGTTTTAGTAGTGCTTGAGAGTGGTTTTGATCGATGGTGTGTGACACACAAGTTGCCGAACAGGGATTGTATTTTCTAGTGTCTAGTATTAGCGATAATGGCGAGGCGATATGTTGTGAACTGCAAGTTTGAGGATGATTAGGTGATGTGATGTGAGTCATGCACTCATGTAATGACCCTATCATTTTCCTTCCCAACTTTTTTCGAGTTTCCTTTCTTCCATCACTTTTTCACTATCTTTTCATTTTACGTAACCTATTGGGTCATGCTCGGATTTGATTCCGACCTTGCAAGCAATCATTTTATTTGATTTCTGTGTGATCCACATTTTTACTTTGTAGAAAGGCATGCTAGATGTCTACTTTTGCTCGTTGTGGTATAAATGTAAAGATTCTTGAAAATTGTTTCTTTACTTGGGGTGTTTTTCGTAATAGTCTTTTGATAAGGTTTCTTTTAAATGTATCTTTTGAGTGGGACTTTATTTTGGACTTTCTGAGAAATTCACTTTTTGAGTTATTCAGTGGGGGGGCATTTGTGTAATTATGGAAAATTTTCAGAAAAGTTTCTCATTTTGGGTTCAAACTTTCATGAGGGGTTCATTTTCACTTTTTATGTACTTTAGCATTTTCAGAATATTTTTCGGATTTTTATTTCATTTCTTTTGAATTTTCGAACCCTGTTCGTCCTCAATCTTGTCCGGGGCATATCTCCTTGCTCGAGACTTGGTTTTCGAACTTGTTTCTTTCGTTGACCTTAGAATTCCATTTCAAAACTTTTTTCTTTCATGGACCATTTGCATTTGAGCTCGTCTTCACATATTTCACTTTTTAGATCCAGACGGGGCTTGTTCGGACTGTTCGGGACACCTTTTTAACCTATTTAGGGTAGGTGGATGAGTGTAACGACCCGGTTTTCTCAACCCAGTGCGTCAGTGATGAACCGAAAGTTGACCCGATAACGGACCCGACATACAGAAGCAAAAGAAGCCAAATGACCTCAAGAGATGTACGTCATCCCTAAGGCCCCAAAATGACTCTCTATGAAGCCATGAAACTCAAATGAGCTAAGCAAATGAAGCAAGAATGCCTAACCCGAAAAGAGATGAACTAAGGGCAAAATGGTCATTTCTCACTGAAAAGGGTGCCACCGTGCACACCATTGGAAGGACAACAAAAAATGAACAAAATTAGACTCAAGAATCGTCTGATTTTGAGTCCGGGCAGAAAAGATATGAAATTCAAACACCCGATGCGAAAGTTATAAAGTAATGACTTAACATTTTCCAATATTTTCATAATAAACTTTGAAAACAAAAGTGCATAGAAAACGAGATACATGTCATTGGCCTCCGGCCTCATCTCATACATGTTAAATACATTGAAAAGAGTGCACTTACGTACACTTTACATATACGAATCAACGAATATAAGTTTAAACAAATAGGGCTACAAAGAGGCATCTTATGCTAACACTTGCATAAAATAGAAACTTAGAAACTGTAAGCCATCTAAGGAGCAATGGAATCTTTAAATCTTGAGTCCTGTACCTGAAATATGCCCCAGTATTGTAGGGGTGAGTAACATAAAGCTACTCGTAGGAGATGAGCATGCATCGACCTAGCATTTTATAATTTTATCACCTTATGGTGAACCATGTTAAAGGGGCTCATGCCACCCAACGTCTATGTCAAGATGAGACCCAGGGAGCATCCTAAGCTACCTAGATCATTTATATCATAATCACATTGTTCATGCAATTCAAACAACATGGAAACATGTTATACAAGGCAACAAGATATAAATTCTCAAAGTCTTCAACTTGAAATCCAAAATACGAAAACAACAAGTGTGGGTCATGCCACCTAACGTCTATGTTCAAAATGAATCTATAAGGTCATTCCTAAACTACATTTGAACATCAAAACACAAATTATGATATCGATGCAATTTAACCAACAATGGAACTTCCAATACAATGCATGAAGCATGCTTTCACAAAGCTACATCTTAAGCTCAAAATAGGAAATCAAATAAGGAACAACAAGTTACGATATCATCTAGTTATCAACTTGAAATAAAATAGGAAATCAAACAAAGTGGATACTCGGACGTCACGCCGGATCAGACCGACAACATAGTTACTTTAGGGTTACTAGCCCATGGGTAACCTCCCTATGTGCACACTAGACTATATAGAGGGACAATCCCCCGTACTAGAACCAAGTCCTAGCCGTAGCCAAACAACGACATCCCCAAGTTTTCAAAATCAACAAATTGTGCAACAACGTATATATATCAACATGTATATACAAGATATCAATTATTTACCAAGCACAATCCAAATTTTGGAAACTTATATAATACATGCTCAAAATTCACAACTATTATGGCATGTAAGATGTCAAATACAAAGTGTGTAATTCCTTACACATAGCAACAATATATTCAATAAGGAAAAACATATTCTCATTCACAACTATTATGGCATGTAAGATGTCAAATACAAAGTGTGTAATTCCTTACACATAGCAACAATATATTCAATAAGGAAAAGCATATTCTCATGAATATAAAAGTAACAACTATGTTATCCAATACTCAAAAGTAATCAAGTAAACATACATCAAATCCAAATCCATGATTTAAATATAGAAACAACTTCCAAAATGTAATTAAATCCATGGAGTAATAAAGTAGAATTTAATTAAACATAAATAGTTAAATTATCTAAATTTCAAGTTAATCCAAATAACCTCAATTTAATATATATTGAAAGACATGTCATGGTCATCATATATATAACATCAAATGATAAGTTAAGTGATTAAAACACTTCAAAAAAAAATAATCAAGCTAATTAATTAATTTCTTCTAGATTTTTAAACAATTCCAAATGCCATCAATTTAATCTATGTTAGAGAATATGCCAAGGCCTATTTAAATACCATATTACAACTTGATTTAATGCTTGATACAACCATGTGAATTAAACTTTCACTAAAGATAAATATTAAATAAAAGTTGTAATTCTTAATCAAATGATCTAAATTTAATATATGTTAACCAACATATCTAAGCATAATTTCCTAGCATTTTACAATTCAAATCACAGTTATACATCATCATAAATTTTAAATCTTATACAAAGAAATAAAAATTACTAACTTTCTAGATTTGATACAAGGCATATGTATATGTTGTATAATCATGGGAAACACACAATACAACACACAAATAATCCTAAAACATTCCCTACCTCAATTGGAATGAAAATCCCAATTACCACCGAAATGAAATCGCCCCAAATTTATGGTCCGCAAAACAGATTTTTCAGCTTGCTACCTTCAACTTGTAAAATTCATAAAAAAATTTATTCTAACCCAAATTGAATGAATCCAAAGCCCAATGAAAGCTGAAACACTGTAATTTGATAATATCAATTTAGTTTAACAAAATATTTTCCCAATTGAAACAGTTTTGACCCACAACTTTGAAATAAATTCTGCCCAGAAAACACATTTTCAGCCTATAGCTTTCAACTTTGAAAATTCATGAAAAATTCATTTGACATCCAAATTGGGCAAACCTAATTTATTTTGGAAGTAAACATATGAGAGTGTAAAACTGAAAATTTAAGCCATGATTCAATGTCAAAAGGTTAGTGAAATAAATTATCTAAAAATATATTTTCCAGCTGCAATAAAAACATGGACAGCAGATAGTTTCGGATGTTTAAAAAAATTTAGAAATGCTCTAAAATTATAAAAAAAATTTGATTAGTGTAAAACCAATGGTGGAAGTTTCAGTAAAAATTTCAAGGCAATTGAAGTACCAGAGATCCATATAAAAATTCATTTCCGGACCAAAAAGGAAACGCTTCAAATTTCCAGCAACTAGCTTGCAACTTCAAAAATTTATAACTAATTCATTTTAAATCCAAATTACATGAAACCAAAACTAAAAGAAAGCTAATTGAGTATATTTTCATATTTTATATTTAATTTGACAAGATTAATTTCAAGTTAAAATAGTTTAAGGGCAAAATATAAGTCATTCTCTTCCATGCATGTAAAACACTCAATAATGACATAAAAATACTTCAAAATAATAGATCAATATCTCACTAGAGAATTGAACCTCTAGAAACCAAAGCAAAACTAGGAGTTAGGCTAGATCCTTCAAGGGTTTTGAAGAGGAGGATGAAGGGAACAAAAAGTATTCTAAGCTTTATGGTCTAAAGTAAGTGGAAGGGCCTCAAAGATCAAGGTCAATGCCTAAGGCTTCAAGCTCCATCCATAGAGGCTAGGGTTTTCTTGTAAGGAAGAGAATGAAATAATGTGGTTAAGTGTGAGTGGAGGAAATAGAAATCCTCCACTCACTATGTGCTCTTACATCAGGGTCAACACACACATCTATGGTCAATTGCACAAAAACCCGCCTTTAAAACCATAATCCCAAAGTGGCCCAAAGATATTTGCAAGACTAAATTGTGAACCTACACTTGTCACCAATCCATGGCTCCTTCTGAAGCTTAATCCCACACCTACACTTGTCAACCATCCAAGCCAACAAGTGCACCAATCCTAGGCCAACAAGTGGGTGAATCCTCACCCTCCAAATGTCATCATCCAATGCATTAAAGTGTTTCCACACAAATGTCAACAAGTGGACCAATGAGAGTGTGACACTTGTCACACTTTTCAAAAATTACAAAAAGGTCCTTTTTGAAAATATCTTCCAAATTTAATTGCAAAATGGTCCCCAAGATAAAAAATAATTACTTTATTTAATTATACTAAAACTCCACAAGTTAAGAATAATTACACTAAAGTATGCATTAATGCCTCTTTATGAAAGAAGTAAGCAATCAACATGCTTTTCTAAAAAAGTAAAAATACCACTATCATGGAAATCAAATATCATGAATGCATACAAAACTGGAATCAAATCCGAGCACAAAAAGTGAGGTTGTGCAAGGAAAAAGGATAAACGAGAAAAAGACAAAATGTGAATAGTGTTCAGAAAAATAAAATATAGAAATGACACAATCCCCAAAGGAAGTTGTCAATCCAAGGAAAAGAGTCTCGGAAATCATTTCAGAGCACTCGAGACGACATCAAGTGATGAAAAACTGAACCCAAAAAGGAAAAGACAACGGAAAAAAAAAATATCCGTTAAAATCTGAGAAAAAGAAAAGGAAGAAAAATGACCGGGTCATTACAATGAGAAAGAAAGCATCTTTATCAATTTATTTCCTAAAGTAGCAGCAATAGTTGCCATTGTAGAGCTTGGAGGCTGCCATCTTCTCTCTCCTCTTTTCATCTATTTCCTCTTTGATTTTCATCTTTGCAGTTTATACTTTTTTTGATCTCTTCGACGACGCTGTCAGTACTATCCGATCGGTTTTCGATTTGCAGCACTTTGATTTTTCAGTTGGGAGTTCAAGCTTAGATTTGGGTCTTGTCTCTTGAGGATTCTTGGTCTCCTTGTTGTCCCCGTCAAACCCCGAAGTTTCATCTCATTTTGTGGAGTTTGATTTTGGTGGGATTTGAGATTTCATCTCAAAGTGAGGTAGAGGGTATTTCATATTTATAATCTTAGTGTTTTACATGTTTTTATGGTTTATATAATTTATATACATGTTTAAAGTGTAGATCTAGAAATAGTTTATATTTTAATTAAATGATGATTTAATTTCACAGTTGAAGCATGCTTAGATTTAATTTAAGCAAGATAATGATTTTTGGAGGGCCCATGACTTGTTATTTATCATATATTATTTTTGAAATTTTTAGGTGACTTTTGAAATCTAGAGATTTTTAATTTATTAAGTTAATTAAAAATTAACTAAGTGTTTTAATGACTTAATTAGACTTTTGACTTGATATTTGAGTTATTCATGGTATTTTGTTCATTATGTGTTAGTTTCATGCCATTTGGTGATATTTTGCAATCTAGAGGAATTAATTAATTTTTATTTTATTAGCTTCCATTTAATGAAATGATGATTTAATTGCACCTTTGATGTTTTCAAGACCAATTATGTTATATGCCATAGTAGTTGAGGACCTAGGACATGTCTTGTGTGTTTTCACAACTTGATTGTGTGAGATATTTGATTAAGTGCATTTAGTATATGTGTATATACTTAATGTGCACTATTTATTGATTTTGGAAGCTTTGGGGTGTCATAAGGTTGACTATGGCTAGGGCTTGGCTCTAGTACGGGGGATTTGAGAGCCCTCTATTTTTAGTGCGCACTTAGGGGCAAACACTGACGGGCTAGTAACCCAAATGATGCTTGGTGTCGGTTTTATTCCGGCATGACGTTCAAGATTCCACTTGTTTGATTTCACATTTAAATTCCAAGTTGTGTACTATATGAATTTATATCTTGTTATTTGGCACTTGAGGTTACGATGTTGTTTAATTGCTTATATATTGTGGATTATGATGTGGATGTTCTAATGTAGCTTAGGATGATCCCTTAGTCTCACCTTAAACATAGACGTCAGGTGACATGAACCACATGGATTAATTTATATCAACTTGTAAAGTCTTGGGAGCGTCCGAAGACAGTGTTTAAGATTCAGAGTTTCCTTGGGCTAGCAGGCTATTACCAGAGATTTGTTTGGGATTTCTCATACCTAGCAGCACCTATGTCTCGACTTACCTGCAAGGGGGTCAAGTTTGTATGGAGTGAGGCTTGTGAGTTGGTGTTTCAGGAGTTGAAGGTTAGGTTGACAACAGCTCCAGTTTTGATCATACCTGAACGTAGTTTGGGTTGTGTTCTGATGCAGATAGAGCTGGTGGTTGCTTATGGGTCTAGATAGTTGAAGATTCACCAGTTGAACTATCCGACACATGATTTGGAGTTGGTAGCAGTCATCTTTACCCTGAAGGGATGGAGACATTACTTGTACGGGGAGAAGTTTGAAGTTTTCTCTGATCACAAGAGTCTTAAGTATCTTTTCTCTCAGAAGGATTTGAACTTAAGACAGCGCAGATAGGTGGAGTTCATGAGGACTATGACTTTGAGTTGTAGTACCAACCAGGTAAAGCCAATATTGTGGCCGATGCATTGAGCAGAAAGTCACGGGGGACTCTAGTTAGTATCTCCATTCATAGATGGAGGATACTAGAGGAACTTGCAGATCTCATATTGCAGTTGTGTGAGGATGATTCTCTGGTTACTTTGTTTAACCTGGTTGCCCAACCAGCTCTTATTAGCAGAGTTATTGAGGCACAACAGGAGAATGAGGAGATAAAATCCATTCATGCACGGGTTTCTGGTAGTGAGGTTGTTGAAGGTTGGACTTTGCATTCAGACGGTGGTCTCAGGTTCAGGGGCATGATATTCGTTCCTCTGTCTTGTCGTGATGATGTTCTTTAGGATTTTCACCATTCTCGTCTTGCCGTTCATCCTGGTGGTACGAAGATGTATCACAACTTATGGAGACAGTTTTGGTGGAAGGGAATGAAGTGTGATATTTCATAGTTTGTGGCTAAGTTCCTTACTTGTCAGCAAGTGAAGGCGGGGCATCAGAGACCGGCACGATTGTTATAGCCACTACTAGTAGCAGAGTGGAAGTGGGAGCATATCACCATGGATTTCGTGATAGGACTTCCGAGATCCAAGGCAGGGAATGATGTCGTTTGGGTCATTATTGACAGATTGACTAAGACAGCTCACTTCTTGCCGATGTCGATGACAGATTGTGCAGAAAAGCTGAGTGGACTGTATGTGAGGCAAATTGTTAGGCTTCATGGGGTTCCGATATCCATTGTTTTAGACATGGATCCCAAGTTCACATCTCACTTTTGGCAGAGTTTTCAAGAGGCTCTTGACACGGGGCTTCACTTTAGCACAGCATTCCATCCTCAAACTGATGGTAAGTCAGAATGAACCATTCAAATATTGGAGGATATGCTACACGCCTGTATCTTGGATTTTAGGGGTAGTTGGGAGGACTACTTACCTTTGGTTGAGTTTGCCTATAAGAACAGCTATCAGGCCAGTATTGGCATAGAACCTTTTGAGGCATTGTATGGCAGGCCTTGTAGATCTTCAGTTTGTTAGACCAAGGTAGGTGATACAATTGCCTTGGGTCCTGACATAGTCATTAAGACTATAGAGAAGATCAAGTTGATTCGGCAGTGGTTGGCTACAGCTCAGAGCAGACAGAAGAGTTATGCCGACACGAGGAGGAGATCCTTGTCATTTGAGGTAGGAAACCATGTCTTTCTCAAGATTTTTCCTCGTAAAGGGCTTTTGAGATTCAGACAGACCGACAAGTTGTCTCCTAGGTTCATTAGACCATTTGAGATTCTGGAGCACGTCGGTGAAGTCGTTTATCATTTGGCATTGCTGCCAGACCTGGATAAGGTTCACGACATCTTCCATGTTTTTATGTTGAGGAAGTACGAGCCGGATCCATCACATGTGCTATGGTGGACAGATGTGGTTTTTGATGAGGACATGACCTACGAGGAAGGTCCGGTCCAGATTCTTGACTTTCGAGAGTAGGTTTTGCGGACCAAGATATCCCATTGGTCAAGGTCTTGTGGACACATCACGAAGTCGAGGAGGCTACCTGGGAGCTCTAACAGAAGGTTTACTCTCAGTATCCTAGTTTGTTTTCACCTTCAGGTACGACTTGATTTCGGGGACGAAATACCTTTTTAAGTAGGGAAGGTTGTAATGACCCTGTCATTTTCCTTCCCAACTTTATTCGAGTTTCTTTTATTCCATCACTTTTTTACTATCTTTTCATTTTGCGTAACCTATCGGGTTATGCTCAGATTTGATTCTGACCTTGCATGTATTCATTTTACTTGATTTTTATGTAATCCACATTTTTACTTTTGTAGAAAAGCATGTCAGATGTTTACTTTTGCCCGTAAGGGTATAAATGTAAAGATTTTTGAAAATTGTTTCTTTACTTAGGCTATTTTTTGTAATTATATTTTGATAAAATTTTGTATTTAAGGTTCTTTTAAATGTATCTTTTGAATAGCACTTCATTTTGGGCTTTCTGAGAAATTCACTTTTTGAGTTATTCAATGGGGGGCATTTGTGTAATTATGGAAAGTTTTCAGAAAAGTTTCTCATTTTGGGTTCAAACTTTCATGAGGGGTTTATTTTCACTTTTTATGGACTTTGGCACTTCCAAAATAGTTTTCGGATTTTATTTCATTTCTTTTGAATTTTCGAACCCCGTTAGTCGTCAATCTTGTCCTGGGCATATCTCCTTACTCGGGACTTGGTTTTCGACCCCATTTCTTCCGTTGACCTTAGAATTCCATTTTAAAACTTTTTTTCATTCACGGACCATCTGAATTTGAGCGCGTCTTCACATATTTGACTTTTTGGACCCGGATGGGGCCCGTTCGGACTATTCGGGACACCTTTTTGACCTATTTAGGGTAGGTGGATGAGAGATAAAAAATCTTAATCATTTTATTTCCTGAAGTAGCAGTAATAGCCACCATTGTAGAGCTTGGATGCTGCCATCTTCTCTCTCCTCTTTTCATATATTTCCTCTTTGATTTTCATCTTCGTAATTTATACTTTTTTTTATCTCCTCGATGACGCAGTCAATTCTATCCGATTGGTTTTCAATTTGCAGCACTTTGATTTTTGGGATGGGAGTTCAAGCTTAGAATTGGGTCTTGTCTCTTGAGGATTCTTGCTCTCCTTGTTGTCCCCGTCAAACCCCGAAGTTTCATCTCATTTTGTGGAGTTTGATTTTGGTGGGATTTGAGATTTCATCTCAAAGTGAGGTAGGGGGTGTTTCATGTTTATAATCATAGTGTTTTACATGTTTTTGAGGTTTATATAATTTATATACATGTTTAAAGTGTAGATCTACAAATAATTTTTATTTTAATTAAATGATGATTTAATTTCATAGTTGAAGTTTGCTTAGATTTAATTAAGATTATGATTTTTGGAGAGCGCATGACTTGTTGTTTATCATATATTATTTTTAGAATTTTTGGGTAACTTTTGAAATCTAGAGATTTTTAATTTATTAAGTTAATTAAAAATTAACTAAGTGTTTTAATGACTTAATTAGACTTTTGACTTGATATTTGAGTTATTCATGGTATGTTGTTCATTATGTGTTAGTTTCATGCTATTTGGTGATATTTTGCAATCTGGAGAAATTAATTAATTTTTATTTTATTAGCTTCCATTTTATGAAATGATGATTTAATTGCACCTTTGATGCTTTCAAGACCAATTATGTTATATGCCATAGTAGTTGAGGACCTGGGGCATGTCTGGTTGTTTTCACAACTTGATTGTGTATGATATTTGATTAAGTGCATTTAACATATGTGTATATACTTGTTGTGCAATATTTGTTGATTTTGGAAGCTTGGGATGTCGTAAGGTTGACTATGGTTAGGGCTCAGCTCTAGTACGGGGGATTTGAGAGCCTTCTATCTTTAGTGCGCACTTAGGGGCAAGTACCCACGGGCTAGTAACCCAAATGATGCTTGGTGTAGGTTTTATTCCGGCGTGACATCCAAGATTCCACTTGTTTGATTTCGCAGTTAAATTCCAAGTTGTGTACTTTATGAATTTTTATATTGTTATTTGGTATTTGAGGTTACGATGTTGTTTAATTGCTTATATATTGTGGATTATGATGTGGATGTTCTAATATAGTTTAGGATGATCCCTTAGTCTCACCTTGGACATAGACGTTAGGTGGCATGAACCACATGGATTGATTTATATCAACTTGTAAAGACTTGCAAAACTTTAGGTTATACATGCATGTTTTTTTTTTTTTTTTTTTCCTTAGTTGGGTTATACACGAATGTTTATTTCCTACGAGTAAACTTGTTTACTCACCCTTGTTGTTGGGACATTTTTCAGGTAAAGAACCATGCTTTAGGGATGTACAACATCCTTGAGCTTGCTTGTGGCTTAATGAGATTGGATTATTTCCATTCATGCACTTACTAGCATGATTTTGCTTTATTTTGGATTTGTTATGTCAAGACTTGTAATTTCTATTTGAAACATGTAATAAATTTCTTAATACATCATTTGAGACTTATTTGACATGTATGGGATAAGGCCAAGGGCCAATAACCTTATGCTTTACTTTCATGCTATTTGACATTATGCTTAAGTATGAGAAAAATTGAAAAATGCGAAGCTTTAGCATGTCGATTTCAATGTGGATGGTGGGAATTGCATTTTATCACTTTCCTTAGTTCTCTTTTATTATATATGACGTGTGGCTAAGGGCCAAATGACTGTTTGAATGCATCTTTGGTGATTGACTTCATAATTTGTTTTAAAAGAGCATTTTTCATGATTTTAGGGTTTGGACATGTCATATTTTGCATTGGGCATATTTGGGGGTCATGGATCATTTCCACACACTTCAAAGAACTTATTATGTTTGCATGCACTCTCGTTTTAGCATACAATTTCATATTTAGCCATTTAAACACTTGAAGCAAAGTTGTATTTTTAGTTTATGTCAAAACTGAGCATAAGGGATTTTTGGGGATTTCATGTCTAAAATAAAATTTCCTTCCATTATGGTCAGTTAGAAAATGTGATTTTAAGGGGGGTTTCTTCTTTGTGTTTTTCCAAAAAAAAATTGTTTAAGCCTTGAAAAATGCATTTTCTAGTAGCTTAAGTCCAGTTTGGGCCATGACCAGTCGATCGGTTCCCCATTTCGGCTGACTGAAGCACATGGTTTCATTTCGGCAGCACCTCTCTTCCATTTTGGCCTGCTGAAGTAACTGAGCTCATTTCAGCCGACCGAAATGCCCTTAGTCCTCTATTTTCTTTTGTTTTGGGCCAGCCTTGTTACCCGGACTTCAATTAATCATGCTTTTTTTTTTTGTTTTTTTTTTTCTTCATTTTTAATCCAAATGGGGTCATTCTTGAGCCTAAACTCAAGGATTTTGAGTTGGCTTTCCAATGGTGTGCTCGGTAGCACCCATAACATCCTAGAAATTACAATTTTGCCCCTAGGACTAAACTTATCCGTTTTTAAAATTTCACTTCCGTATTTTGTTCACTTTTAAGTTCCATGGTTTCATGGGAAGCCATGTTTGTGTCTTAGGGATGACATACATCTCTTAAGACTTTGTTTGTATGTGAAATGACCATCTTGCCCTTGGGGGCATACTAGTTCTATTTTCACTTTTTGCTCTCACATTTGTTTTCTTTTCATCGACTTTGTGTTTGTTTTCGCTTCCGCATTCCAAATCCATTATCGGATGTCGGGTCACATTGACTTATCTGAGTTTGTGAAAATTTGGATTTTCACAACTCAGATGTTGTATAGGCGCTTGATTTGAGCAATGTCTTGAGGGCTAGTGTTGATGTTGCCTTAGATTTACGTGATTAGAGAAGGTGAATGTGGGATTCCTAGAGCTAGTATGTGACTATATAGTTGTTGAGGTTAGGTAGAGTGATGGATTGATTAGTGAGTGGATATCATGGTTGTTTTATGGACTGTATAGAGTTGTGCTTTAGGTTTGGACCTGAGGACAAGAATGACGTCTGTTTTGAGACCGGATCGATGATGAGAATGGCCTAGCCAACCATTTCTCCTGAATTAGTCCATCTTTAGGACGATGTCAAGTCAAAGGTCAATGATTATTTTGATTTGTCAAGGACAGCGAGAGTATGGTTTTGCGCATTGTGTCGGTGTGACAATGTGGATTCGGGTGGGTTGTCTCGGGTGACGAGGTGTGTTAGGTAGGAGTAAGTGTCCAATAAAGGTTTGTGGTGTGATCATATTAATATTGAGGATTTTGTTTGAGGACTTGTGTTCAGGGTACAGGATAATACGCTTTATTGATTTGGTGACTCATGTTTATGTAGTCATTGGGGGATTGGTTGTTTAGTCATCTTGAAGTTGTTTAGTATGATGATGGTTATGTAGTACGATTAGTAGTAGCTGGTGTGGTTATGCGATGGTGTAGCTATGCGGTAGATAGCGAGTGCTTGGTCTGACAAGGATGAGTTGTAATTGGATGTTGTCATGCTCAGTGGTCTTGTGACTGCTCTTCTTTCGAGTTCCAAAGCCTTGTGTGGCAGTGTAGAGTGGATTGATGTCAATTTTGAGTCGGGTATAGAATCCAGTTAGTTTATGTTATTATGTTTTGAGTGATGACTACCCTCATAGGGTGGTAAGTATTGCATTTTAGTGGTAGTGGTATGTGATTACCTATTAACGTCTAATGTCAAAGGTAATAAGGTTGATGAGCTCATAGTCTTGCGGTTCGGTGAGGTGTTTCTCGGAAATGTGTGGCTGTGAGCCTTCTTCTTTAAGGAGGGTAGATTTCGAGGACAAAATCTTTTTAAAGTGGGTAGAATGTAATAATCTTGATTTTTCCTACTTTTTATTTTTTAGGATTTTTTTTGATTTTTTGGGGTTATTTTCATCTTGTCTCGTTTGGCATACCGAACACCGTGGGGTGTGTCGGGTGTGTTTGAGAGTTGGTTGGGGCATCTGCTTGAGTTCATAACTCTTAGAAATGCATTGGTTGCCATTTCAACATTTTCTTTTTCGGAACGTGAGGTTCGAGGTGGGACCCATACCGGGGTTATTGAGTACGGGGATTTTATTTTTGGGTTCATTACATCTCATGCATGTCCACTTGATGCATTTTATGTGGTGATGTGTTTAAATGTGTGTGGCATCATGTATATTTGTGGTTATGTGCATATAATGATCAAAATTGGATATTTGTGTTTTGTGGGACCTACATTATATGTGTGGTCATTGTAATGACCAAATGGTCGCCAATTGACCATTTCCTTCTCCATTTCGTGCCCAGTTTCTCCTCCTCTCAGCAGCACCTCTTTACTCTTTTTTCTTTTTCTTTTCTCCATCACTTCTAAGCTTGATTCGCACCATTCGACTTGGAATTCGATTTTATCATAGAAGGCAAAGTTGACAAGCTTGTCGAGGACTACGTTTTGATCAGAGCTAATCTTGATTTGGCCACCCTTTGGGTTTTGAATTTTTTGAGTGAATTGGGGGTTTTGCTTGATTTGTTCTTCAATTAAGGTAGGTGCCTTCCTAATGCCTCAAGTTTTGCCTTTTAATTGAGCAAATTATATATATATATATATATATATATATATATATATATATAAATTTGAAATTTGTAAATTTTGAGAAGAAATTGTTGCTTTGTGTGTGTGAATAATATGTTAATTATTTAAAGCATGACTTGTTTTATATTTTGTGTCAAAGGCATGCATGATTTTGTTATATAGAAATTATGTTGATGGATTAGTAATAACATGATAGTTGATATGTAAGGGATTTTATGTTGAGCATACCTACGGATAATTCTTGTAAATATCTTTCTTGAAGTAATGATGTGAAGAATGTCCTTGTCATATTTAATTTTCAAAGTATGCCATGATCTTGATTAATTGGTATAAAATACCTTATTTAAATTCTTTAAATTGTGAATGTCATGTAAGTGTTGTTATTACTACATTGTCGAGTTTGAGATTAAGAGAATGGAAAATGATGCATTTCATGACATGGCAATAAAGGGGTTTGAAAATGTGTTGGAAAAAGGAGGCTTTTACAAAAGAGAAGTTTTTTTTTTCCCTTAAAGATGGGAAGTTTTTTTTAAAAAATGAACCAGATTTCGCAAGTTTGGGGCTAGCTTGACCTAGAGGGAGCAGTCCAGTGTAGGGCATTAAAAAGTTGATACTAGGCCCAAAACGGTTGCTAGCCTGCCAGAATTGGAACCAGGGATAGCTATCAATCTCGCATTGGGAAAGTCAGTTAGCGGTTTTCGAAAAGTGGAAAGTGGGTCAATAGAGAACAAGTTTAGGACATGGTGCATTATATTTCATATCATGCACGACATTGTAGAATTGTATTGTGTGACTGAGGATAATGCTTGTTGTGGTATAGATGTTATATGGACTCCCAATGCATAACCCCAATATCTTTTATTCCATTATATGATACGTGGCTCAAGGGAGTCTAAAGCTGACGCCTTAGGCGACTTCTACTGAGCTTGGTGCTCCCTCTTTATTTTTAACATTTTTCAAGTCATGGAAAGGAAGTGGTTGACGACGCTCCTCCACAAGTTTGAATGGGTTAATGGATTGTTTAAACATATTTTGTATTTGTGATCTCATTTTTTTTTATATAAACCTTGGGATGGCATGTATATTATGTATCGACCTTGGAATTGACCAAAGAGCCCTTAGATGACCTCGGATTCGGGTAAGGATCCGATTAGCGATTTAGACCCACGGGTTCGGGTCGTTACAACTACTTTTTAAAAAAATTATATTTACTGTTGGAAAATATCATAGGTTAGCCAATGACATTCTATAACATTTACCATTACCATAATCCATTGGGTAGATTACACTAAGAACCCACCCCCTAGGGGCATAGCGGCATTGGCTGGGATCTGGGAGATAAATCCTTGAGGTCTCACTTTCTAACCCCACTCCTGAATGCATCATGTTACTGTCGACTTCGTATGGATGAAAGTCGTGTTGGATTGGCGTGTGAGCAACACGGATTATCGGTCTGACACTTGTTACACGTAGTGGTTGGAAAGGGATTACAAGTCACGTTGCTGGACTTGGAGATTTTAATTTAAAGTGTTATGACTTTGGTGTTTCTTGATTTCCCATAGACGGCACCAAAGTGTAAGTGAAAAATTTTGCAGACTAAGAATAGTAAAAAAATCTTTGCAATTACTATACCCAAAATAATAATGGAGAAAAAACAAAGAATTGAAGAAATTATGTAGAGATGAGTAGGGTATTTTGATGATATAACAAAACCTAGGATTACCTAGATTACCTACGTATCCCGCTTCATGGAGTGTGTGGGAATCAGGTCGGAACGTAGTTCTGACAATGAGAAAATCTCAATTAATTGAATCTCTCGAAAGAGGGAAAGAAAGCAAGCCCTAAATGAAAAAGACCTTTATATACTAGGATCTCTTTACTTTTTCGAGGGCTTTCCCCTGTTTGTCGCCTTGGAAAATTTGTAACTCAGGTAAAAAAAAATTGGATTCCAAAGAGAATCAAGCAATCACGTGGTGGTGGGATTTAAACTCATGCCACCTAGTATTCACCCCGAGAAATGTAACTGAATTGAAACTGTTCACCTCGGGAATGTATCCATAGGTAAAATTAAAAAAAAATGTTGGATTCCAAAAAGAATCGAGCGATCATGTTACCTCAGACAAAAATCAAGGTGGAATTCGAACTTACACCCGTTCATGCCATAGCTTTTGGCACATCGGGAATAATACCTGAGGTTAATATATATATATATATATATATATATATATATATGTTGGGATTCCAAATAAATTTATTATGTCTCAATGAAAATTTGTGCAATGTACTAGGGAATAGTATCTTGGGGTAAAAAAAAAAAAAAAAAAAAAAAAAAAACAACAACACTTTGATATTTCCTAGTCCGACACTTTGATATTTCCCTGTCCATTCCGAACAAGGATATATGAGAACTGATGGGAAAAAAGGAACCCTAAGTTTGACCAATCACCTTGACCAATGAGTTCCCTTCGACTCTCTTTTCGTGGAAAAGAGGATAACAACTACATACATTAAGGAGGAGGCTATTATTATTCAGTTGACGGAAAATAGGAGAGATGGGTTAAGGAAGATAAACCAAATCTCCCTAATCAAAATCTACTCAACTGACCGACTAGATCTTGAGGTAACCCTAAATACGATAAAGAGTCATTAAATAAGGTATGAGAAAAAACTTATGAACATTTAATACATAATGACTTTTTTGTTATACAATTTCAAGCACTGACTTGATCGTCGGAGGGTCCTCGGCCTATACCCAGCGATAGCATTTCATGCATTTTGAATCCCTGAATTGGCTTCCAACATACATCAACGAGATATAGAAAAAAGAATGTCACCAACATCATATATATATATAAATCTTGCAATCATCTACACCGATGAAACTAAGTCCACACCCATTTGTACACCAATTGAAGGCTCAAACATCCCAATAACTACAAATGGGCATATGAAACAGCTAAAAAAATTCAATAAAGCTGGTCACCAACATAGAATAGCATAAACCCCAACTTCAAAACCATTAACATTCCAAATCAAATACCTTAAATCTAGAACTAAAGGATCAATTATGGTACTATAAATTTTAATTATTTGAAAATAAAGAATCAAACAAGATGAATAAATCTAAAAAATTGGAGAAAAAGAGATGCGCTTTATAGGGAGAGGATTGTGTTGGAGTGATGTCGTACATGGAGAATGCCAGAGCTGGAGGAGAAAACATTGGAGAAGAAGAGAGCTGCTTATGTGTGGCTGGTGGAATGGGGCAGTGAAGAAGGTTGAAGAACGATCAATTGCCCTAGATGGGACTGAAATGTCATATAAATTTTCTTCTTTAAAATGATGAGGGCATTTTTGACATTACAAAACTATAACTTAACTTATTATACTTTCTCTCCAAATCTTGTCAAATTTTTTTTGGAGGGATAGCACGTTGGGATTTCGAAGGATAGTTATCCTCTAAATCATTCCAAATCAATTTTTTCCTCTTCCTAATGTCAAACAAAACATAAAAGTTACCATCCTTTTCTTTCTTTCTTTCTAAATCCTTCCAAATCCATTAATCCAAACAAACCCTTAGGCTATGTTTGGTACGGTGGGAATGAAGAGAAAGGATAACATTAGTTATAAGGGAAAGGGAAGGGAAGGAAAATTTTAACCCTCAACCATGTTTGGTTGATTAATGAAGGAAAAGAAAGGAAAGGATAATAATCGTGTTTGGGAAAAGAAAAGAAAAGAAAAGAAAGGAAACTATTTATATAAATTTACTATTATTACCTTTTATGCCTCCTCTCTCTCTCTCTGTGTAGCTGCAAACTACAAAATCTACATTTCAAATTGTTCAAAAAATCAAAACACATATCGGCATATCATTTCAGATTGTTCAAAAAATCAAAACCCATATCTTTTAGTTTCCATCGCCCATTGTTCCAGTTCGGGTTCGCCGTTCACAAGCTTCAGCCGTTGTCTCTCAACTCTCCAAGCTTGCCCCCCTCTCTCGCTACAACTGCTAACTTGTATGTATGGGTTTTGTTTTAATTTTTTTTCTAAATCAACTAATCAAGGTCTGTAATTCTTGTTTGGCAAACTAAACCCTAAAATCAAGTGTAATCTTGATTTTGTGTAAGGGTAAATTTGGCATCAGAACTAATTCATCAACCCTAGCCTTCTCTTTCCTTCCATTTCCTCCCATTTTTGGGAGGTTAAAAAAATTACTATTCATGCCTTGAGTTATCCTTCCAAAACCATACATCACCTTCCCTTTCTTTCCCACCATTTATGCCAAACACAATTTTTTAATCACCCTCCATCACCTTCCCTTTCCTTTCCTCCCTTTTCCGTTGCACCAAACTAACCTTTAGGGTGTGTTTAGTAAGGTTGATTTTGAGGGATAAGGAGAGAAAAGAAAGAAAGGATAGCGTGAGAGTGTGTTTGGGTGGGTTAAATGAAGAGAAAAGAGAGGATAGGGAGAGATAGGGAGAGATAGCTATCCCTTCCTATCAGTTGTTGGCTGTCTCTCCTAATTTGATAAGATAGGCAGAGAAAGGATAGTGGAGCAAGTTGTAAATTTCTAATACCAAAAATACCCTTTAGAAATCAACATACTAAAAAGTAATTCCATTTATGTCCCAATTATATATTATTCTTACGTGGTTTACTAGGGCAACAACCGATTAACTTTGGTGAGAGGCGACGCTACTTCCTTCTCTTCTCCAGCTTCGGGCAAGGGCGACACTGCTTCTTTCTCTTCTCCAGCTTTAGCCATCACCACAAATCTTCCTCTAATCATATCAGGTTAGTATTATTGCAATCAATTGTTGCTTTTGAATCAATTTTTGGATTTATTTTTCTTGTTAATTTTCAGTACACCCTAGTTTTTAATTTGCTCAATTCTGTGCTAGATAAATGATTGCAAAATATTTTCCCCCTTTTCTGAATGACCTAGAGTTTTTGTTGCTTACCCCAACTGTGGGGGATAAGGCTTTATGGTCAAATATAGAATTAATGTATTTTTGCTATTATTTGGAGTTCCACCCCATACACCTAACCTATGGTTTTATTCAGATGAATAAACATGCTTGGTTAAGACCTCCTAATAATATTTGAATGTGCTTTCAACTTATGGAGTATCGATATTACTTACTCAATTTGCATCAGTACCAATACTCTGGGAATGGATCCTAATTGCTAGTGTGTATTCTATATATTAATAATATTTTGGTGCTTTCTTTTGCTCCTTTTTCTTTTTTCTCGAGTGATGAATGAAGTGATAAAGTCATGAAGTATATGTTGGCTAAAGAAGGTCAAGGACCACACATCCTGTCATTTCGACAAGTCAAAATTTTGGGATTGTATTTTTATAATACAGGACACTAGATTTCTTGAATTCTTTGAGATGAATTTATTAAGTAAAACATGTAGTTCATTAGAATCTATATATTAAAGTGTCTAATTGACTTTGTCTTTATGTCGACATGTATCAGTAAGCCACCTTGTGGGTTTATCATGCTGTTGCATTAGGAGCCCACTATCCATGTGACAAACTGACATTTATCTCATGTTATTAGAATAGATCATAGTCATCATTCAATTATGCAAGCGTATTTGCAAGTGTGAACCTTGGATTTTCTTTTTAGATTCAAATTTACTTGTATTTATATCCTAAATGCTTGTTTATCTTGTCAGCACCAAGTACCATATTTTCTTGTATCAGTCCAAGTATTCTATAGTTAAACATATTTAAGATTATGGATCACCTTCGAGGATATGTTCCAAGTTCGCTCTAGACACAAGTAAACAACCTTTTCTATGAAAAAATTAAAAAAAATTCATAACTTACAACCAAAACTCAAAAGCCTAAACTGGCATAAATTTAAGCATAATGTGTTGTTTCTCTACCTTCCTCTCTAAAGCCTTGTTAACATCAAGTAAGAACTTTTCTTGTTATTACACAATATAAATTGGGTGTGCTTTAGACCAAAGAAGATTAGAGGATTGATGAGCGCTGAAAAGTGTATATTTAAATCCCTTAAGATTAGGCATTCTAGCACCTTTATCTATCTTACCTTACCGTTTTAGATTGATTTCGTATTATTGTCATTTTCAGGCACTTATCCCGAAAATAAGCTAACTCAGCCAAATAAGAGCTTAATTGAAGCAATTCTGGGATTAAACAAAGAAAGAGCAAAGTGGAGAAAGAAGAAAGCAAATGAAGCAAAAGGTGGGAAGCAGCAAAGTTCGATCGATCCAAGTTCAAGGTTCGATCGATCGAACAATGATCGATCTTAGCACTTCAAGATAGATCCAAGCCTTGGCCCAAAAGCATAAAGTCCAAATTTTCGATCGATCCAACACCACCTTCGATCGATCGAACACTTCTGTCCTTATTCAAATGATTGATCCTATCCACAGCTATACCACCCAGTAACCACTTTTGTCCTTTTCCCAAAAATATCTCCCAAATTATCCCAGATTTGTCTTTTTCCAAAAAGCTCAACCAGTCGGATTGATCCAGCCTATGTTCGATGGATCTCAGCAAGTTCAATCGATCCAAGTCCAAGGTTCGATCGATCGAACTTCCTCTAGTGCGAAAAAGTTAAATTTCCAGCTTATGCAATCCGTCCTCTATCCAATCACTAGAGAATATTTTTGCACAACCCCAGCTCATTTTGTGCGCCACTTGACCTACCTATAAAAGGAATATGATGCACTTTTTGAGATATATACTATTCTAGGGTTTAATCTCTTGGAGAGCAAGCTTAGAGGAGGAGGAGGCTAGAGACACCATTGGAGTTTTTCATCAACAAGGAGCAGATTTCAACCATGGAGTTAGCCCTTGAGGGTTGGAGCAACATCACCATGAGTGGCTAGACATCCTCTTAGGGCTAGAGTTAGCCCCAAGCATGTTTTCTTTATCTTAATCTTGTGTATTATTGAGGGATTAGTGTTGTAATTGATGTTTTGACACTTTGATATATATAAATCTTGTTTATTTAATGATTTATGTGGTTTAATGATTCCAATTGATCATTTCATTCTATCCATATGTCTATGTACGCTAGAATAGATGTTCATGTATTTGCCTCTATTTCTTAAGTTATTGATGCATGTCTATGTGTATTAATGCTATAGATTTAGAGATTATCAAAACATTGTGCTTAAAATAATGCTCTTGTGATTTTCTAGATGGTCCATGCTCATTTCTTGATGGATTATGCCTCTCCCTTAGCTTAATTAGTTTAATTTCATGTCATTAGCTTAATTGTAGTGTAGTGATAGCATAGTTGTTAGATGAGAGGACAATCCATGCTAGTTGTTCGATGTTCCATACTTTTGAATGCAAGTAGCATATGTCTCTAACCTTGTGGTGTATTTGGCTTGTGAGCTTAATGAAAGGATTAATGACTTGCTAGATATGTTATGCTTTTCACAAGCTATTTAGACAATATATACTTAATTGCTAGATATATTGTGCTTTTCACATGTTGATTAGACAATGTATGCTTAATTGGTCACCCTTGCTAATTGAATCAACCAAACACACACACACACCAATATTGCAACACATATTACCCTCATTAGTCACTAGTTAAAAGTGTAAAAAAGGAATGCTTGGTGGTGACCTCTAAACCCCAAGATTTCTCTCTCTCTTACTTACTCTTTGTTACATTCAATTACTTAGTTTAATTTAGTTGCTCTCTAGTTTAATCAACCAACCAACTATTTGTTTGATCACTCGGCCAACTAACCCTAATTGCGATTCCACGACCAAGTACGACTCCAATCCCTTGGGACGATCCCTACTCACTCTTGCTACTTTAGTAGTAGTGTTGGCGGTGGTTTTTATAAATTTAAACTTGACCTAAAAGGCTTTTTTTGAACCGCACATTCACTACTTCAATTTGGCGTGTTGGAACCGCTACACACATACTCATCAAATTTTGGCGCCGCTGCTGGGGATTAGGCAACGTCGTATTTGTGGAATCAATTAGGAATTAGTAGTCTTTTGATCGTGTCTTTACTTTATTTTTAATTTTCTTAAGCTTACTTATTGTGTTTGTTCATCTTTGACAAGGAGCATTGAGCTAGGAGCCAAGCAAATGAGCCATCAAGTAAAAGAGATAAGCAAGCAAGGAAAAGTGCTAAAATTTAAAAAAAAATTGCTAAGCTAAGCTTTAATTTGGAGTTGAAGTGCTAAAGGATCGTTGTGAGCTTTTTCTTACTCAATCTCTTAGTTAAATCGTCGGCCCGTGTGGAGGCTAGTTTTTAATTTCTTAGATAAATCGTGAGCCCGCGTGGAGACAATTTACTTTTCTTTGCATTATTATCAAAGCATGGGAGTATTAGAACATTGTATGTAGAAGAAGTTTGTTGATTGTTGATTTGTTGCGAATGAGGAGTGCTTCCTTATTTTATGCTGATTTGTGTGTCATTTGTAGCCTTGTATAGACCTTGTCATATCATACATTCAAGGCATTCACATGGAAAATCTAGAGGGTAATCTTGGCTACTTAAGCCCACGCTTCATGCAAAACCTACCTCTTAATCAACATAACCCCGGAGTTCAAACTCCAATTCCTCCAATGGTCCTTCGTGATCATTATAATCTTCATGCATAACATGCACCTACTTGCATTATGTTGCCTAATTTTGAGGCTAATCAATATGAAATAAAGCTCGAGACCATTCAAATGTGTCCACTCTTTTATAGCTTAGATGAAGAGGAACCATATAGGCATCTTAATGAATTTCTTGAACTATGTTCCACCGTGAGGTACATGGATGTCCCGGAGGAAGTTCTCAAATTACTGCTCTTCCCTTTCACACTTAAAAATAAAGCAAAGCATTGGTTCAATACTTTAGGGGTAAATTCAATAACATCTTGGGCACAAATGCAAAATGAGTTTTTTAAAAAATTTTACCCCGTAAGTTTGACCAATGTAATGTGCAAGCAATTAACGAATTTTCTCAAAGGGAAGGAGAGTTGTTGCATGAGGCTTGGGAGAGATTGAATGACTTGCTAAGAAAGTGTCCATATCATGGTATTCCAAAATGGCAAGTTGTCTAATACTTCTATGAAAGCCTATCCGACATGTAAAAGGACATTGTTCATACCTCATGTGGAGGTTCATATTTTGGAAAACATGAAGATGACATTTGGCACCTCTTTGAAAAAATGAGTGAAAATTCTTTGCACAAATATTACACTTCTCGGCTTGATCATGGTTTCACTAAAAAGGAAAAAAGTGTAACAGTGTGTCAAATTGAAAATTCAAGGGAAATTGTAGCCGAGGTTAAAACTCTTTCTCAAAAACTTGATCCATTCTTGTTGAATCAAAAACCGACTATCAATGCATCTCTTTTTCATAGTACAACTCATCTTTGTGAGCCTTGCATGACATGTTCAAGTGTTTTGCATACTACTTTCAACCGTCCCCATGGATATGTTGTTAATGAACACTTTGAATAAGTTAATGCCACATTTGCTTACCCTTATTCAAAAGCATATGTTCTATTGTGGAATGAAAGCCCTTATCAAGCTAAAAATCTTCAAAGAAAATACATTCCACCTCATAAAAGAAATGGAGGCTTTCAAGGGTTCGTTTCTTCTTCTTTCCATCATCAAAGAATGAATGACTTCTCACATCCTCAAATGTATGATTCCCAAGTTGGCCTTCATTATCCGCAAGCACCTTCTAGTAATTCCACCTTTGAAGACAAGGTTTTGATGGCCTTGGGTAGCTTAGAAAAGGATACCAACTTGTTACATTCCCACTCTCAATCTATATCAAAGCTTGAATCCCAATTGGGACCATAGCTAATGCATTGAATGCAAGAGAAATTGGGAAATTGTCTAGTCAACCCGAGAGGAATCCAAAGGCCCAATTTTGTGTGGAAGCAAACCCTACATCGAGGTATTCTTCCCAAGCTCAAGCGCAAGCCATCACCACCTTAAGAAGTAGTAAGCAAGTGGACAATAGGGTTGAACTACCAAAGGAAGACAATGAACCGGTGCAACCTAAGGTTATCACCCATCTAATTCCCAATTCCACTCCTACTCCCTTGAATGAAAATGTTCCTAACCAGAATTCTCAATCTTCTCCATCATCCTCTCAAATTGCAAAGTCTTGTGAGCCAAAAGCTCCATTCCCTTATGCTTTAAAAGAAACTTCGCCTCATGGGAGGCAAGAAGGGAAAACACATGACATGAAGGAAGTTTTTAAGCAAGTCAAAATTAATCTTCCTCTTTTAGATGCCATTAACCAAATTCCACCTTATGCAAAATTCTTGAAAGATCTTTACACATAAAAGAGGAAGAGCAAGGGACCAAGCCCTAAAAAAGTGTTCCTCACGGGCAAGTGAGCTCCATTCTTCAACAAAACACTCCACTTAAGTTCAAAGATCCCGGTGCTCCGACTATTTCTTGTGTAATTGGAACTCATGAAATTCGTAGAGCTCTTCTTGACTTAGGTGCGAGTGTCAATTTGATTCCTTACTCCGTATATGTCCAATTAGGGTTGAATGAAATGAAGCCAACCTTGGTGGTGCTTCAAATGGCCGATAAATCCATCAAAACACCTAGGGGCATGGTTGAGGACATTTTTGTCAAGGTGGATAAATTATACTTTCCGGTTGATTTCGTAGTTCTTGATACCGAACCGGTTGCTAATCCCTCCAACCACATCCCAATTATTTTGGGAAGACCATTCCTTGCCACCGCAAATGCAACAATTAATTGTAGATCCGGGGTAATGGACCTCTCTTTTGGCAATATGATGATTAAACTTAATGTTTTCCATGCAAGTCGACATCCCATAGATGAAGATGAGTGTTGCCTTGTAGATGTGTTAGATGAGGTTGTTGAGGAATTGATTCCAACGATGCTAATGAAACAACTAATTGAGGATAGTCTTTCATCTCTTTTATCCGATGATCCTCTAGCTTCTTGCCTTCTTGAAATGTATGGAAGTGGTGGATTTGATGATGAAAATTCAATGAATGAAGTAAGCAATCTCATGGAATCTGTTGCAAGCTTAGATTTTCCATCTTGGAAAACTCCAATAGAACCTCTTCCTTCACTCTCTAGCACTCTACCGGTCTCATCTTTAGTCTCTCCACCAATTTTTGAGCTTAAAACTCTACTTTCCAATCTCAAGTATGTATTCTTAGGACCAAAAGAGACTCTTCCGGTTATCATTTCTTCAAGCCTTGAAAAAGACCAAGAAGATGCTCTCTTAAGTGTGCTTAAAGAAAATAAGGAAGCCATAGGATGGAGTGTGGAGGATCTTAAGGGAATTGACCCTTCTATTTGTATGCATCGCATGCTTATGGAAGATGATGTAAAACCCTTTAGGGATGCCCAAAGGAGACTTAATCCAAACATGAAGGAGGTAGTTAAAAAGGAAGTTGTCAAGCTCTTGGATGCCGGAATCATTTACCCAATCTCCGATAGCAAATGGGTGAGTCCAACTCAAGTAGTTCCCCAAAAATCAAGGATTATGGTGGTTGAGAATGCAAAGGGTGAGGAAATGTCTAAGCGTACCGCCAATTCATGGCATGCATGCATTGATTACCACAAATTGAATGCCGCCACTAGAAAGTATCACTTCCCTTTGCCATTCATTGATCAAATTCTAGAGAGATTGGTTGGGCAATAATATTGTTGCTTCCTTGATGCTATTCGGGGTACAATTAAGTAGCCCTTGACCCATTAGACCAAGAGAAAACCACATTCACATGTCCATTCGGCACATTTTCTTATAGACGGATGCCTTTTGGTTTGTGCAATGCACCCACTACATTCCAAAGGTGTATGATGTCAATTTTCTCGGATATGGTGGAAGAGTATCTAAAGGTCTTCATGGATGATTTTTCTGTTTTTGGGTCCTCATTTGATGCATGCCTCAAAAATTTAGATCTAGTGCATAAGAGATGTCGTGAAACTAAACTTGTACTTAGCTGGGAAAAGAGCCATTTCATGGTTCAAGAGGGTATTGTTTTGGGTCACTTTATCTCAAAGAGAGGAATACAGGTTGATAAAGCAAAGGTCGAGCTTATTTCTGAATTACCTCCACCTTCAACGGTGAGAGAGGTTCGCTCCTTTCTAGGTCAGGCTGGCTTTTACTGCCGTTTTATCAAAGACTTTAGCAAAATTGCTTGACCCTTGTGCAATCTTCTTGCCAAGGAAACTCCTTTTGTCTTTGACCAAGCATGCCTAGATGCTTTTCATAAACTGCGTGAATTATTATCATCTGCTCCTATCATGCAACCTCCAAATTGGTTATTGCCATTTGAAATCATGTGTGATGCTTCTGATTATGCCATGGGGGCAATTTTGGGACAAAGAGTGGGTAAGCTTCCTTGTGCCATATACTATGCAAGTAAAACTTTCTCAGGAGCTCAATTGAATTACTCCACTATCGAGAAAGAATTACTTGCCATAGTATATGCTCTTGATAAATTTCGTTTTTATCTCTTAGGGTCCAAGGTTATTGTTTATTCTGATCATGCTGCCTTGAGGCATCTATTGACCAAAAGGGAAACAAAACCTAGGCTAATTAGATGGATTTTGCCTCTTCAGGAATTCAATTTTGAAATCAAGGACAAGAAAGGCACCAAAAATATGGTTGCCGATCATCTTTCTAGGTTATCGATAGAGCCTTTCCCTAGTCTACCAATTTGTGACTCTTTTCCGGATGAACAACTCTTTCAAATTTCTAATGGAAAAATGCCTTGGTTTGTCAACATTGTGAATTATTTGGCAGTAGGCAAGCTACTAACTTCTTGGTTGAAGAACGAAAAAAATCATTTCTTTGCCAACATCCGGAATTATTATTGGGAAGACCCTGTCTTATACCAATATTGTCCGGATCAAATTATGAGAAGATGCATTCCAGAGAGTGAAATTCCAAGTGTCCTAGTGTTTTGTCACACTCTTGCATGTGATGGGCATTTTAGTGCAAAGAAGACCGCCTTGAAGGTTCTTTAAAGTGGGCTCTTTTGGCCCACTATTCATAGAGATGCCTACAATTTTTGCAAATCATGTGAGAGATGTCAAAAAATGGGGACAATGTCTAGAAGAGATATAATGCCTTTGACCAATATACTTGTTGTTGAGATCTTTGATATATGGGGCATTAATTTTATGGGTCCATTTCCTATGTCCTATGGTTTTCAAGACATTCTTTTTGCCATTGATTATGTTTCCAAGTGGGTAGAAGCATGTGCTACCAAAACAAATGACCACTCCGTGGTCATTTAATTCATCAAATCCAATATCTTTGCTCGTTTTGGTATGCCAAGGGCTATAATAAGTGATGGAGGAAAACATTTTTGCAATCAATTCTTGAGGCACTTATTTCTTAAGTACTCCGTCACTCATAAGGTAGCCATTCCCTACCATCCTCAAACAAGCGGGCAAGTCGAAGTGTCTAACCGAGAAATTAAGCATATTCTTGAGAAAACGGTTAACACCACCCACAAAGATTGGTTAAGAAAGCTAAATGATGCTTTGTAGGCTTATCGGACGGCATATAAGACTCCCATTGGTATGTCTGCTTATAGACTTATGTATGGAAAGTCTTGCCATCTTCCGGTTGAGCTAGAGTATAAAGCCTTATGGGCAGTTAAAAAGCTCAATTTTGACCTTGATAAAGCCGGAGAGAATAGGCTACTTCAATTGAGTGAGTTAGAAGAGTTGAGACATAATGCTTCTGATAATGCCAAAATCTACAAAGAACAAACCAAAGCCTTTCATGATAGGCATATTGTGAAAAAGTCTTTGGAACCCGGTCAAAAAGCTTGGCTTTTTAACTCTAGACTGAAACTCTTTCCTGGGAAATTGAGAACCAAATGGGAGGGTCCTTATGAAATCATCTCTGTTGCACCTCATCGGGTAGTTGAAATCAAAAACATGAAGAAGGGGAACATTTTCAAAGTTAATGGTCAAAGGTTGAAACCTTACATAGAGGGTCACGTCTTTCAAAGACATTTGGAAGTTGCACATCTAGTTGACCCGGTGTATGAGCATATAGAAGATTGCATTGACAAGGAACCAAAAACTTTTTTTGAGCTTAAACCAACAAGTTCTTCAAAGAACCATTTGTTGGGAAAAGTTCAAAGAACCATTCATCACCCCAATAAGGAGGGGATGCATAATAAGATCTTTGATCTAGGCTAAAAGAGCCCAACATCTTGCTAGAGACATTAAGGACTAGCAAAAGCATTCGTAGGGTGTCAAAACCCTATTCCCCCCCCCCCCCCATTTCTATCTTAAATTTCATTTCTTGTGAAGTCTAGATACTTGTTTTTGGTTCATATGCATTGAAAGGAACTTTGGTGAGGATTGCATGAGCTTTCATGTCATTATTGAGCATTCTACATAGTTTGATCGATCTCAAACCTGAGTTCGATCGATCGAACTCCATTCTGCATCCAACACTTAAAATTTTTTTTGACCTGTAGAAACCTGCATCTAAATCACCTCTCTGTCTCATCGTTCGAACTAACTCTTAGATCGATCAGGAGACCTTCAATTGATCCAACTTCTAAGTTTGATTGATCTCATGATTCAACACTTAGAAAATTTTTGAGCCTGCATCAGCCTGCATATTTTAGCTCTCTGTCTCATCAATCGAAACATTCTAAGATCGATCAGGAGACCTTCGATCGATCCAACTTTCAAGTTCGATCGATCTTCAAGTTCCAACACTTAGCCAATTTTCTGAACCAAAAACCTACATATTTTTGCTCTCTGTCTGATCGATTGAACTCTTGTTCTGATCGATCTCAATTCTCCATTTCATTGTTTGACTTTGTCGTAACTTTTCAAATTTCAAAAATCCAAAAATATTTTTTTTTTTATATTTTATTTTCATGTTTATCCAAAAAAAAATATATATATTTCAAAAATACTTTGTGAAGAGATCATTAAAAGTTCGATCGATCTGAGATTCTAGTTCGATCGATCGAACTTATGAGCGATAGTTTTTAAATAGAGGATAAGATCTCATTCTCCCCCATTTCCAAACCCTAGTTCCTGCGCCGCCATAACTTCACCCATCTCCTCTATCTTCGGCGAGATCTCCATAGTGAACCAGGTGTTGATCTCTCCCTCTTCTCGGATCTTTTTCCTCTTCATATTTCATCTCTCCTCTCTTTGCTTCAAGGTAAGATCCGAGACCCCATTATTGATTTCACACCTCGATTTGTTAAGAGTATGCTTTAAGTGTTTGATCCGTTCTAATATTCATGATGATTGTTGGCCATGGATGAAGTTTTAAGCTCTTCATGTCTTTATGTCCATATTCGTCTTTATACCATATCCATTGTAATGAGTTTCTTTGCTTTTTGGGAGTGTGAGCCATTCTAGGTGATTGGGATTGATGATTGTTGTGTTGATGGGCTCACGAACATGTTCATGTGGGTCCTATGCTCCCACAGTCATAGATCTGTGACTTCTCATTTTTCATAGAACACAGTTCGATCGATTGAACTTGTGTCTCAGATCGATCGAAGTTGTGAGATCGATCTCACTTATTTTTTATCGATCCAACTTTTGTGATCGATCTCACTTCTTTTTCTGATCGATCGAATTTCACAGAACTCATACACACACTTCATTCATCTTGTATTCACTTCATGTTATCATATCTATGCCCAATTCCTGTGATATTCCACATTGGAAGCATTTCATACTTATATTGCTTATCATACTTCACATCCTATCACTTGCATAGATTCATGTCATTTATGTTTTGTCTATCCTATTTGACAAACATATTTCTATTGTGCCTTTAATTCATTATTCTAGCACTTAATCCCATTATAAGATTTCCTTTTTGTAAACCATGACTAAGAATGGAAATTCTTCTACTTCAGCCACACCTGAGGCTCATGATCAGATATGTCGCTTAGAGGAGCACCTTCAGAGTTTGGAGGATATGCTGGTTGCCCTTAGAGCTGACATTAGTACCCTTTGTCTGAATATGATGGCTGCCATTAGAGCTGACATTGCTCAACTCCGTACGGAGATCTTGACTGCTATTGATGACTTAGCCAGGGAGATCCGCGGAGTTCCCTCTGCTTATCTTTTTATGCTCTCTCTCTATGTTATGTATCTGCTACACTTGTGATACTATTATTTTTGCAGCCAGGTCTGTCGGCTTTGACACTAGATGTATTGCACTTTATTGTTATTTTTATCTATGATGGATGTTGTATGCTTTTATTGATACATCTGTCCTTTTAACTCCATTAGGTGCATCACAGTGGCTTCAGTGAGAGAGTGCTACCCAATTTTCAGGACCACCCTTATACCTATCTCATTTCTTTATCTGTTTATCCCATTTACACTTGCATGTCCACTGTGCACTGATTATCCCATTTTGTTATCTGATGAGTTTATCCAAGTGCCAATTTTCAGGACCACAGTTTATCCCAAGTTTGGGGGGGCCATGCCACCCACTTCGGATACTTTAGTCCCGATCATTCTTGCTTAGTTGCATTGGTATACTCTTTCCTTTGTTCTCTTACACATTGAGGACATTGTGCCATTTAAGTTTGGGGAGAATGGTGCTTTACAGTATTAGCTTTAAATTCAAAAGTTTGAGCATGACTTGTGTATTTGAGGGATATTTTTATGATTGGTCCATATTTAGCTATGATTTTGATCTTTTGAGAACTATATTGCTTAAAATTTAAAAATTGCTTGACTTGAGAGTCGAATACTTCTTGTATGCCTTATGAATGCCATTTAGGAATAAATTTTTTCGAAAGATTGATATCTTGCTTGCACTTATGGTCCATATCATCTTGATTTTGTGATTGTTTTGAGATTCACTTTAGGATTCTACACTAGCACCGGCGCACACTAGCATTCATTTGTGGGGTACATGCTTTGTTAATTATTGAATTGGTTATATCCCAATTGAGCTAGTAGTGCATTGAAAGCTTTCATTCTTGATAAAGGTGGATAACAACCCCTTTTCACTAAGTAGCTGGGATTCTAGCCTCATTAAGCATTGAACTTCTCGTGCCGAAAGGTGGAAGGCCCAAACTCTAGGTTAATAATTGAACTTGTTGAAAAAAAAAAAAAAAAAGTGAGGACTTCTCCGAAAAGGTGAGAAGTGGGAAATGATTAGATGGTTGTTGTCTTGATTTGTAGCCTAGTTGATTTGAGCCTGTAAGCTCGTAGGGGTGTTTGAACACCTAGTGCCTTAAAGCCTTCTGGTTTGGGAGTCATTGACCTAACGCTCGACCTCATAAATCACTAGAAAGCTTAAGAGATCAATACATTGCACTATGCTTCCATCTTTGATCCTATAAAAAATAAAATAAATAAAATAAAATAAAAAATTAAAAAAAATCGAGTGAAAAGAATAAGCGCACCTAGAATAATAAAGCTTTAACAAAAGGTTCACTTTTTGTCTTGATGATCGGTACTAGATTTGTGTGCTAGTTTGAGGGTAAGGATGTGATTAATTCTTTAGTTGGCTCAGATAACAACACATCTGATGCTGGTCCACTCAAAAGAATTCTAGAGTTGTTTTGATTTGCATGATCATCTTCTTGATGTGTGGAGGACCATATTTGTTTACTTGATGTTGAAATTTTGGGAGATTGATCAGAAATGTTTGAAACATTGCATACTTGAGGTAGTTTTCTTCCAATGCTTATTTGCAATATTGGTGCCTTTTTTGAAAGAATGAGCTTAATGGTTATGGGTACTATTTCTGGAAACCCTCATGAGACTTCACTAGTCTACTAGGGGTAACCTAGGGGTTTAAAAGGCTTGTTGCATATGCTAAGTGCAATCGTGTTCCCTACGAAAGTGGCGTTATCCATTTATTATTTTCTAGATTCATACTTGTATAGTTGTTCATTTCATTCCTTTACTTTCTAGTTCATTGTTAGGGACTAGCAATATTTAAGTTTGGGGGTGTGATGAGCGCTGAAAAGTGCGTATTTAAACCCCTTAAGCTTAGGCATTCTAGCACCTTTATCTATCTTACCTTACTGTTTTAGATTGCTTTCATATTATTTCCATCTTCAGGCAGTTATCCCGAAAATAAGCTAACTCAGCCAAATAAGAGCTTAATTGAAGCAGTTCTGGGATTAAACAAAGAAAGGAGCAAAATGGAGAAAGAAGAAAGCAAATGAAGCCAAAGGTGGGAAGCAGCAAAGTTCGATCAATCCAAGTTCAAGGTTCGATCGATCGAACAATGATCGATCTCAGCACTTCAAGATAGATCCAAGCCTTGGCCCAAAAGCATAAAGTCCAAATGTTCGATAGATCCAACACCACCCTTCGATGGATCGACCACTTTTGTCCTCATTCAAATAATTAATCCTATCCACAGCTGTACCACCCATTAACCACTTTTGTCCTTTTTCAAAAAATATCTCCCAAAATATCTCGGATTTGTCTTTTTCCAAAAAGCTCAACCAGTTGGATCGATCTAGCCTAAGTTCGATGGATCTCAACAAGTTCGATCGATCCAAGTCCAAGGTTCGATCGATCGAACTTCCTCCAGCACGAAAAAGTTAAATTTCCAGCTTGTGCAATCCGTCCTCTATCCAATCACTAGAGAATATTCTTTACACGACCCCAGCTCATTTTGTGTGCCACTTAACCTACCTATAAAAGGAATATGATGCACTTTTTGAGATATATACTATTCTCGGGTTTAATCTCTTGGAGAGCAAGCTTAGAGGAGGAGGAGGCTAGAGACACCATTGGAGTTCTTCATCAACAAGGAGCAGATTTCAACCATGGAGTTAGCCCTTGAGGGTTGGAACAACATCACCATGAGTGGCTAGACATCCTCTTGGGGCTAAAGTTAGCCCCAAGCATGTTTTCTTTATCTTCATCTTGTGTATTATTGAGGGATTAGTGTTGTAATTGATGTTTTGACACTTTAATATATATAAATCTTGTTTATTTAATGATTTATGTGGTTTAATACTTCCAATTGATCATTTCATTCCATCCATATGTCTATATATGCTAGAATAGATGTTTATGTGTTTGCCTCTATTTCTTAAGTTATTGATGCATGTCTACGTGTATTAATGCTATAGATTTAGAGATTGTAAGAACATTGGGCTTAAAAGAATGCTCTTGTGATTTTCTAGATGGTCCATGCTCATTTCTTGATGGATTAGGCCTCTCCCTTAGCTTAATTAGTTTAATTTCATGTCATTCGCTTAATTGTAGTGTAGTGATAGCATAGTTGTTAGATGAGAGGACAATCCATGCTAGTTGTTTGATGTTCCATACTTTTGAATGCAAGTAACATATGTCTCTAACCTTGTGGTGTATTTGGCTTGTGAGCTTAATGAAAGGATTAATGACTTGCTAGATATGTTTTGCTTTTCACATGCTATTTAGACAATATATACTTAATGGCTAGATATATTTTGCTTTTCATATGTTGATTAGACAATGTATGCTTAATTGGTCACCCTTGTTAACTAAATCAACCAAACACACACACACACCAATATTTCAACACACATTACCCTCATTAGTCACTAGTTAGAAGTGTAGAAAAGCAATGCTTGGTGGTGACCTCTAAACCCCAAGATTTCTCTCTCTTTTACTCACTCTTTGTTACATTCAATTACTTAGTTTAATTTAGTTGCTCTCTAGTTTGATCAACTAACCAACTATTTGTTTGATCACTCGACCTACTAACCCTAATTACGATTCCACAACTAAGTATGACTCCAATCCCTTGGGATGATCCCTACTCACTCTTGCTACTTTAGTAGTAGTGTTGGTAGTGGTTTTTATAAATTTAAACTTTACCAAAAAGGCTTTTTTTGAATCGCACATTCACTACATTAATTTGGCGTGTAGGAACGGCCACACACATACTCGTCAAGGATTAACATATGCTATTTGGTCATGAAAATTCTTTAGCATATATAATTGTTTTCTTTTAGAATTGTTGTCATTGGTCATTATTCATCAATTTTAATTGCTTTCAAATTTTTTTTTTGGCTATTAATATATCATTTTGCATTTTACAATTTTAGATGGAGAGACAATGAAATGAGATACTAAAATTTCATTTAATGTGGGAGCAAAGATGATGTAAAATTGCAACTCTAGTTACTACCATTGCCGTGTATTGGTTTATGCGTTGAAAACATAGAAACTATATAGATAAACCTATTACACAACCAGAAATTGAAAGGCAAATAACACGGGATAAACTAATGAATGAGCTTAGGATAAGTGTGAAATGTCGTAACATTACTTGTATGGACCAGAAGCTTTTCAAAATTTCTATGAGCTGCTTATGAAAGATGGTGGTCTTTGACCCACAAGACATGCAAGTGTTGAAGAGGAAGTTGTTAAGTTTCTTCACATTATGTCACACAAGGTGAGGAATCAGACAATGTCATTTTTCTTTTGTCGCTCTGGTGAAACCATAAGCCGTAATTTTTATAATGTGTTAAAAGCAATAATATCCTTGGAAGGACAGTTCCTCAAGCAACCTAATGGATCAGACGTCCCCCAATAAATACTCAATAAAGATAGGTTTCATCCATATTTTAAGGTAAACATGATTATTACTTGTACCCCTCAATACTTCAATTTTTCTTTTATCACCAACTATTACATGTTAATTTTTATATAATAATTTATCTCATAATTGCATTGGGGGCAATTGATTGAACACACGTTCGTGTAAGAGTATCAAACGAAGATGCACCAAGATATCATGGTAGGAAGAATTATCCAACAATAAATGTGTTAGCTACTTGTTCATTTGACATGAAGTTCACCTACGTCTTTGTGACGGCCTAAGTTTTTCAACCCGGTGCGTCAATGATGAACCGAAAGTTGATCCGATAATGGATCCGAAATGTGGAAGCAAATGATAAACAAAGGTCTTAAGAGATAGGAGTCACCCCTAAGACACCAATGTGACCATCCATGAGATCACAGATCCTAAAGAGAGAAAAAATGGAATCAAAGGTCAAAGAGAACAAGATTCGTCATCCAAGGGGCAAAATGGTCAATTCACAATTAAAAAGAGAAACTTGACTCTAAACAAGTCAAAAAAGGTTAATACAACCTAATCTAATCATTTTAAAACATTCCAAGAGGTTCCATGAACATCGGCTAAGAATCCCACATAATGCCCTATCACGGTTGAAGTGAAAACTGACACTACTTCACTAAAATATGAATAACTCCCATTTTGTTTTGAATCTAAGGATGGGATTCATATCATTGTAAATTTGACTCAAAATCCTTGAGTTTAGGCTCAAGAATCACCACATTTGGATTAGAAACAAAGAAGTTATGACCCTTTGAAGTTGGAAGATCAATGCTGAAACTCAACAGAAGCTAGGCTCGGGTTCTAGCAATTTTGGTCGACCAAAATGAAGTTTCGGATGACCAGAATGAAGATGCTAAGGCCTGAAATCATGAAGAAAAGGTTCCAATTGCTTTGGTAGACCGAAATAAAGGTTCGGTTGACCGAAATGACCCCTGAACAATGTATTTGGCTATTGGAATGTGACGTTACTTTGCAAACACGAAACCATTTGACATCAGTCGACCAAAATGGACCAAAACACCTCAAAAACCTACTGTTGAACCTGCTATGAGCCTAAGGTGTTAAGGTACTACCTTAACTTTGAATCGCATGATACTTTAATTCAAAATGGATGTGTAAAACTGAATTTTCATGAGTTTTGAGAATGTAAACATGTCAACAAGTTTGATATGAGTAAATGAATATAAAATAATGGCCCATGGCCTCATACACTTCATTTACAAGTTTTTGACTTCTTAAACCTCAAAATTTGATTAAAAGACATTTGAAGCAAAACTTTGTTACCAAAAGTGTCTAAGTACAAAAGTAGATATGCTAGGCTATTGGCCTCATTACATACATGCTTAAAATGTCAAAAGTGATTACTTAACATCTTTACACATCAAGAAAATTACATAATCTTCAAAAGTACCATACATACATGGTATACAAAATATAACTTCAAAAGTTAAGCATGCTAAACACTTGCATGTTAATATATAAAAATGCTTCAACAAGCTCAAGAGCTTCTAAGGATGATGAGCATCCATGAACATAGTCTCTTTACTTGAAAAACAACCCAAACCACTAGGGTGAGTAATCAAGTTACTCGTAGGAGAAGTATATGCGTATACTCTAAAGTTTTAATATCATTGCAAGATCAATATAGACGAATACAAGGGAGCATTCCACTTAACGTCTATGTTCAAGGTGTGCTAAGGGATCATCTTAAGCTAACTTAATTGATTCATTAGCAATACAAATCAATATCAATATACTTAATAACATCAATTCGCCAATAACAAGAATTTTAAGCTGCAATTAAGCATTGGTTGTCAACTTGAGATTTAATGCGAAAACAAGTAATGGAAGACTTGGACATCACGTCTCGGACTTAACCAAGATCAATATGGTTATTTCGGGCATTAACCCGCTGGGAAGACCACCCTAGTGCACATTATCTCAATTGGGGAAAACTCATACCTCCCGCACTAAAGGCGAACTTTAGCCATGTCACATGTAACAATGTCCCAATAGATTCCAAAATATATATCAAGTTCAAAACTTATATATACATAAAAAGGCATACAAACCACCTTCCATGCACAAGTATTATGAAACCACATAAACCATGTCTTAGGGTTCCAAATCTAGAATGGCATGCCAAATGACAAATTCACATCATGATATTATGCACAATACAATATCACAAAATTATCAATTCATGTCATGCCTCAATAACAAGCTCTATATACTAATTATCAACATTTAGCAATAGGCTCATAAATAAATCACAATTTGTAATTCACAAGAACGTAGAATTATTATCACAAAAATATAGCAATTCAAGTCAATAAAAATTGCATATAACACTAATAATTCTACTAGAGTTCTATATTACTATCACATGTGCATTTACTAGAATTTAGCATCTACTAAATTATATAATCCTTCTACACATGGTTTATGCATATTATACATGCTTAAATCAATAAACCCTAAGTCAAGAAGTGAGGGTTTCCTATAATATGCAATATTATCATATCAAAAGCATGTACATAATATATATTAAACCACAAGGACTATAAAACACTTAGAATATAAACATACTACCACCCCTACCTCAATAGAGAATTGAATCTCTATAATCCAAGCTACCAAGCAAGAAATGGAAAACAAGGTGAGGATTCTTGAAGAGGAGAGTGAAAGGAATCTTTTCTCTCCCAAGGTTTTTACTCTAAGGTGAAAGAAAGTGAGCCAAATTGAAGGGAAAAGCTATGAACTAAGCTTTCCTCCAATGGTGGATTTACTAGGGTTCATGAGAGATAATGAAATGAAGAAGATAAAGTGCAAAATGGTGAGTGGAAGGGCTAGAAATCCTCCACTCACTATGTGTTCTTGTACTACCTCTCTCACACACACAATGCAAGACTAATTCTTGACCCTACACTTGTCACTAATCCAATGCCTCTTCCATGACTTAATCCTAGACCCACACTTGTGAACAATCAATGGTTACATGTGCACCAATCCTAGGCCAACACATGGATGACTCCCCACCCACCAAATGTCAAGAAGTCATGGTGCCAAGTCTCTTCAACTAAATGCCAACAAATGGCTCCATGAGAGTGTGACACTTGTCACACTTTCCAAAAATTGCGAAATGGTCTGTTTTCAAAATATCTTCTAAAATAAAATGCAAAAAGGTCCCTAAAATTAAAAATAATTATTTTACATAATTACACTAAAACCCCAAAAGTTATAATAATTACACTAAAGTATGCGTTCATGCCCTTTATAAGAAAAGTACTAATCTAGCTTGCTTTTCAAGAAAAGTAAAAATACCAATGTCATGGAAATAAAATACCAAGAATGCATGCAAAACCGAAATCAAATCTGAGCACAACAAGTAAGGTTATGCAAGGAAAAACGAAAAACGGGAAAAAAAATGAAAAAAGAAAATCATCGAAATAAAAAAGGAGGAAAAAGACCAGGTCATTACAACCTACCTTCCTTAAAAGGATTTCGTCCCCGAAATCGAGTCGTACCTGAAAGAGAGAATAAATGGGGATATCGAGAGCGAACCTCCTGTTCGAGCTCCCAGGTAACCTCTTCAATGCTGTGTTGTCTCCATAAGACCTTAACCAATGAAATGGTCTTGGTCCGCAAAACCTGCTCCCGTGAATCAAGAATCTGGACTGGACCCTCCTCATAGGTCGCTTCCTCATCAACAACAACATCTATCCACCGTAAAACATACGATGGATCCGGCTCGTACTTCCTCAACATAGATACATGAAAGACGTCGTGAACCCTATTCAAGTCTGGCAGCAATGCCATATGATAAACAACTTCACCAACGCACTCCAAAATCTAAAATGGTCCAATGAACCTAGGAGACAACTTGCCTGTCTGTCTAAATCTCAGAAGTCCCTTCCGTACAAAAATCTTGAGAAAGATATGGTCCGCTACCTCAAAGGACAAGGATCTCTTCCTCTTATCAGCATAATTCTTCTGCCTTCTCTGAGCTGTAGCCAACCAACCGTTGCCGAATCAACTTGATCTTCTCTGTAGTCTCAAAGACGATATCGGGACCTAAGGCGACTATATCACCTACCTTGGTCCAATAAACTAGAGATCTGCAAGGTCTGCCATACAACGCCTCAAAAGGTGCCATGCCAATACTGGTCTAGTAACTGTTGTTGTAGGCGAACTTAACCAAGGGTAAGTAGTCCTCCAAACTACCCCCAAAATCCAAAATGCAAGCCCGTAGCATATCCTCCAATATCTGAATAGTACGCTCTGACTGACCATCAGTCTGAGGATGGAATGTCGTGCTGAAATAAAGCCCCATGTCAAGAGCCTCCTGCCAAAAGTGAGACGTGAACCTGGGATCCCTATCCGGAACAATGGATACTGGAACCCCATGAAGCCTGACAATCTGCCCCACATATAGTCCACTAAGCCTCTCTGTGTCATCTGTCACTGCCATAGGCAAAAAGTGAGCTGTCTTAGTCAATCTATCGACAATGACCCAAACGGCATCATTCCCTACCTTGGATCTCGGAAGTTCCGTCACGAAATCTATAGTGATGTGCTCCCACTTCCACTCTACGACTGGTAGTGGTTGTAACAAACCTGCAGGTCTCTGATGCTCTGCCTTCACTTGTTGACGAGTAAGGCATTTAGCCACGAACTGGGAAACATCCCGCTTCATGCCTTTCCACCAAAACTGTCTCCGCAAATTGTGATACATTTTCATACCACCAGGATGAACTGCGAGTCGAGAATGGTGAAAATCCCAAAGAACTGCGTCACGATAAGACAAAGGAACAAACATCCTCCCTCTGTACCTGAGACCACCGTCTGAATTCAAGGTCCAACCCTCTATATTCTCGCCACCTGAAATTAGATCGTGGATGGACTTCATCTCCTCATCCTCTTGCTGTGCCTCAATAACTCTGCTAACAAGAGTCAATTGAGCCACAAGGCTAAATAAAATAGCCGGTGAAACATTCTCATACAACTGCAACCCAAGATCTGCAAGCTCTTCTAGCATCTTCCATCTATGAATAGAAATGCTAGCAAGAGTACCCCGTGACTTCCTACTCAATGCATCAGCCACCACATTGGCCTTCCCCAGATGATACTACAACACAAAGTCATAGTCCTCTATGAACTCAACCCATCTGCACTGTCTCAAATTCAAATCCTTCTGAGAGAAGAGATATTTGAGACTTTTGTGATCCTAGAAAACTTTGAACTTCTCCCCATACAAATAGTGTCTCCACCCTTTAAGGGCAAAGATAACTGCTACCAACTCCAAATCATGTGTTGGATAGTTCAACTCATGAGTCTTCAACTGTCGAGACCCAGAAGCCACCACCCGTTTAATCTGCATCAGAACACAACCCAAACCTTTTCGTGAAGCATTACAATAGACCACATAACCCAAACCACATTCAGGTATGATCAAAACTGGAGCTGATGTTAACCGGACCTTCAACTCCTGAAAAGCAAAATCACAAGCCTCATTCCATATGAACTTGACCCCCTTGCGAGTAAGTCGAGTCATAGGTGCCGCTAGACGAGAGAAATCCTGAACAAATCTCCTGTAAGAAAGCTCCGAATCTCATACATTGTCTTCGGACGCTCCCAATCCATAATAGACTCAATCTTTGACGGATCCACTCCAACACCACCCCCTGACACAACGTGTCTAAGGAATTTCACGTCTGGTAGCCAAAATTTGCATTTCTCGAACTTGGCATACAATTAGTTATCCCTAAGGATCTGCAAAACTGCTCTCAAGTGATACTCATGCTCCTTCCTCGAAGCTAAGTACACGAGAATATCATCAACGAACACCACCACAAACTTATCAAGATAGTCACTGAATACGCGGTTCATCAAGTCCATAAAATCTGCTAGAGCATTGGTCAAACCAAATGGCATCATCAAAAACTCATAATGGCCATACCGTATACAAAAAATGGTCTTGGATATATCCTCATCCTTAACCCTCAACTGATAGTAACCTGATCTCAAATCAATCTTTGAAAAGCATGTCGCTCCCTTCAACTGATAAAACAAGTCATCAATCCTAGGCAAAGGATATCTGTTCTTGATCGTAGCTTGATTCAACTTGCGATAATCGATGCAAAGTCTCGAAGACCCATCCTTCTTCTTCGCAAAAAGAACTGGTGCTCCCCATGGTGAAGCACAAGGACGAACAAAGCCCTTAGCTTTCAAATCATCCAACTGACCTTTCAACTCATCAAGCTTTGCCGGTGCCATATGGTACGGTGCCATAGAGATGGGTGCCGTACCGGGAATGACATCAATGGCAAAAACCACTTCCCTTAAAGGAGGTAACTCCTTTAGCTCCTCTGGAAAGACATCAACAAAATCCTCAACAACTGCTAGAAAAACACGGCCCAAACTGCTATCCTCGTCAACTAGCAAACAAGCCAAGTAGGATATGTGGTGACTCCAGTCACCAATGCTAAAAACCATAGCCGGGTAGGAATCAGTCCGATCTCCCACAAAATGGAAACAATCTCCCTTGGGAGTGCAAACAGTCACCCTCCCACGGAAGCAATCGATCGTAGCCTGAAAGAATGACAACCAATCCATCCCAAGAATGACATCAAAACCCATCATGTCGAGAACAACAAAATCAAACTCCAAGGTCCGTCTAGCTATCTTAATAGCACAACCCCAACAAACACAATCCAAAGACACTGGACCCCCTACTGGTGTGTCAACACAAAGAAAACTATCCCGAAGTGTGACCTCTAAACCCAATGAATGTGCAAATGATGCAGAAATGAAAGAATATGATGCACCTGTGTCAATAAGAACTCATACCCAAGAACTAAAAACTGGAAAGATACCTCAAACTGAAGAGGTGCCTGCGGAAGCATCCGCTTATGGAAGAGCATAGGCTCATCCCTGAGTCCCTGTGCCCTGTTGTTAATTGCCATGATAGCTTGACTGATGTGTAGAAACAGTAGGTGTAGATGTTGGGAAACGTGCTAGTTTTAAAAAAAACTTTTCGAGGGATTTAAATTCATAGATCTTGATTCATTACATAGAGACAAGTTTCATGCAAAAATAAAAATATGATGTATCATTCAATTAATGGATTGAATACTTACATCAAAGGTCTGAGTAAACCTTTAAAACTTTCCTCTAAAGTGAATGTTCTCACTTATTGTAGATCCCTTAGCAAGATGCCTTCTCCTTGGATCTCCATCTTCTTGGTAATTATTTTGCCTTTAGGAATCACTCATAAGCCTCCATGAATTACCTTGGAAAACTAGGCTTGTGGGAGCCTCTATTAGATGAGAACATAAACCCTAATTTTCTAGAGAGAGAAAATTTATTCCTTTTTTTCTTCTCATCAAAATCACCCCTAAATATTACATAGACCATGTATATTTATAGGCAACATAAAGGTAAAGAAAAGAAAACAACTAATCCTTCTCAATCTCTAATTCACATGTCTCAAATCTAATATGATTCCAATATCAAGTTGGGCTATGAGTGAGAATCCATTGGGCCTATTATTTTATTGGCTACAATGAATTAATGATTGGCCCGGTCCATGGACCCAATTAAATTAATTCATAAATTAATTTCTACTCCACTAAAAGAAATTAATTGAACTCCAATTAAATAATAAATAACCTCTAAGTCAATATTGCACTTTGACCCCTCTATGCATAATTAGTTATCGGATAAATATAGCCATCAATCCGACTACTTAATTAATATATTTATTTTGGTACCTTTGATTATTTCTGGCTCGATCACAATAAAACATTTGTTTGACAAAAATAATAATTTAAATAAATAAATATATAATAAATCATTTTGTCTAAAAACACACGAAGGCCTTCGAATTTACTTTGTGATCAACCATAATCAATACAAAATAAATACAAGTAGCAATGATGCAAATATTGAAAATATAACCCTCTAACTATTAATTACATAACTACCCGAAGTGTCGGTCTAAGGATCCCGAAGAATCCGCCGAACTAATCAAAGTAATTATTAATTAATAAAAGAGTCTATACTTTTCTCATGCTTAAGAGTCAAATGCCATGACGGTGATAGGGAGTAATTGCATACGACGGCTCTCGCAATATATCTCAACCTAACACGGATCCAGTTCAAGTCTTAATTAATTATGAGTCCATCCATAATTACCGACTATGAACAATTTATAATTACTATTTATATATCATGCATTGATTGCCATCACATACATATACAAATATTTCTTGTAATTACATGGACACTATCAATTTCATAGTGAATCGAAATACAATACATTGAATTCACCAATTATATAAATCATAAATATTTCAAATATGTCAGGAACATATGTCAATACAATCCAGATAGGAATTTGCTATGCCAGGGCATATAAATCCCAACAGCTCCCACTTGCCCTCGTAGCCAATTCAAATTGCACCTAACTCCAATGTTATCCAGATGATGGTCAAAATTATTGATCAATGACACCTTTGATAATGGATCAACAAAGTTGTGTTCGAATGCAATGTTCTAACTACAAGTGCATTTTCTTGCCGGACAATATCATGTAGAACATGATACTTCCTCTCAGTGTATCTTGTTCCTCTATGGAACCTTGGGTCATTAGTTTGGACTACTTCTGCACTATTGTCACAACATAGCTCAATAGGCAGGCTAGTATACTCCACAACCTGTAAATCAGTGAGATCAAACTAATAGGCTTCCTTTGCCGCCTTTAAGGCTGCAATATATTCCACCTACAGGTTTGAGTCAGCAGTTGAAATCTGCTTAACAATCTACCAACTGATCTCCCTTCCATTAAGTGAACTTACACTGAGTCATGAACCTCATAGTATCTACTTCTGATTGAAAATCAGAACTAGCATACCTGACTAGGACCATATCATCACATCCATAAATGAATATGATATCATTGGTTCTCCTTAGGTACTTAATGATATTTTTCACAATAGACCAGTTGTCAAGTCCAGTATTGGACTGATCTCTACTGACTATCCCTACTCTGTAGCGGATGTCCTGTTTGGTATAGACCATGGCATATATGAGACTCTCATATGCCGAAACATATTGTTCCAGTCTCATTTGCTCAATCTCCTTTGAAAGTCTTGAAAAACTACTTACTAGAGAGAGCGATCCATATCAATAAAGCAAGAACTCATTCTTTGAGTTATGCATACCAAACCTGGTCAAAACTTTATCAATGTAGGATTATTAAGATAAGCCTATTTTCCTTTTAACCTGATCTTGCAAAAGCTTGATCCTAGGAATATAGCTTACATCTTGAAAATCCTTCATTTAAAAGTAATTGAACAACTACCTTTTAATTGATGACAAAACTTCCACCTCATTATAAATGAGTAGGATGTTATCAATATATAGAATTAAGAAAAATAATGACATTCCCTTATACACTCATGATTTATTCACTAAGAAATCTTCTGGTATCTTTTTGTAGATTAACTTGCCTTCCATAGGAATCACCCTACTAGAAAGTTCTACAAGATCCCAGAATTTATTAGAATACATAGATTCCAACTCTGATTTCATAGTAACTCACCAAAACGATCTGTATCCACATCGGTTCACGCTTCCGTGTAGCTTACCGGGTCCAACTCATGTTTAACAGGGATGTCCATTATGGTCTCACCTAAAAACATGATTCTGTCGAATTGGATGATAATCCTCCCACTACATCAATGTACCGATGCAAGAATCTGTGTAGTAGATGATGCTAACGCATCAATAGGGAATTCATATATTATTCTCAATCTCTATAATAAGTGTGTTCACATGTGGTACATCTGGTACTCATACCAAATTCTCTAACATTATGCTACTAGGTATGTGATTCATAATATGATTCTCCTATAGATAAACAGTGAGTGAAAACAATCAACTTTTATCTTTGAGATCATAAAATAATCCATCCTAGTGACATTTAGAGTAGCTATCAAATCTAGCATGCCTATGATCTGATTCCAACTTACTTGTCCATATCAAATGCACATGTGCAAGACTACCCCATATGTGCATATGATTCAAACTAATATTTAGTCAAAAACACAGCTCAACGGTATCCTTGAGACAGACTAAGATGGAATGCAGTTCATAATGCGCATCGATGTCATTAACGCTAAACTCTTAAATGAAAGAGATAATGTGGCATTACTGATCATACATCTAACCATGTTAAGTGGAATTCTGTTATTCCTATTTGACACCTAAATTAATTTAGCGTCAATTGCGGAAAACTGGTACACAACACCCTCATTGACCATATAGTCTTTGCACTATCCCAAGAAATACTCAAATACTCGATCAGATCGAAGTGTCTTGATAAGTTTACCTAATCTGTGCTCCACATCAGTCTTGACCCTCTCGGAATATACCAAAAGTATAAGACTTGTGTCGCAACAGGTAAATTTATCCAAAACGTGAGTAATCTTGATTGGATGTTCATAAGACTACACGTGTACGTGTGTACTGACTCCAATTGTTCTTTATGTCTATTTCATTTGGCTGATTAAGCCCTTAGAGTTATCTATCCTTCAAAACAAGATTCACAAGTTTGGTTTAGGCTCCTCTGCCTCACTAGGTAATAAACCTTCTTTAACCAATCTTTAAATCTCATTTTGATTGATTACAACCCAAAAATAGACACCAAAAATACAATGAGTCAGGAATAACAAATTTTCTCTTAACATTCAATCTAGAAGATGCAACATTAGTTTCTACATCCTACAAATCTTAAGAGCTTGTGATTATAGTATATTAACCATCTTTCAATGCACCAGAAGCAATCGCATATCTATTCAATTTTATAAAACCAGTTTTACAAAATAACGATCTAGTTTTTATAAGCCAAAAGTGAAATAAGAATGAGATTGCATTTCACTTCTGTGCATAAAGATAGTTCTCTAATACTAATATCCTCATACTCTCTAATTTCATATGTAATACTCCCACTGACTTAACTACAACCTTGGCATCAGGTCAAAAGATAAATATATATCCATATCATCAAGGCTTCTGGATTCCTGAAATCCTTACAATAAATTGCAAACATGTTTAGTGGCTCCAGAATCTATTCATCAGGAATCAATAGATACAACCACATAACATGGCTCAATGATTAAATATATATTTTCCTATGCCACGTCATTGCTTAGACAGTTTGTCCTTTAGTGTCTTAGTTAACGGCAAAAGAAACAGTTTCATTTGCCCTCAACATACACTGCCTTATTCCCTTTAACCTTTTAGATACCTATGTTTTGTGCTAGCCTAGTCCTATTATCATCCTTCTTCTTTGCTTTGCCCGTCCACTTGGGCTTAGAAGAAAATGGTATAGACTAGGTTAGATTGATAGGAACGCCCATACTCTTGATTATCCCTTCATCTGTTACCAATTCTATAAGAATATCAATGAGTGTGAACTCAAACTGATTCCTTATTTAGTTCACTATAACAGAATCGAACGAGTTTGGTAACAAGACAATAATCATGTCAACTTGAAACTTACCACCCAAGTCAGCCCTATTGATCTCCAGCTAATTTTAAATAATAAACAATCATTTTCCAAAATTTGATTTCAAACTGGAGTTCATGAGGCTATCTTGATGGTATTTAAATTTGACACAGTACTTAGGCATATGCTCTATCTAATCTCACCAAAATATCTCATTGACATTTAATATGATGCTTGAAGAAAATAAAATAATACAAATGTTAGCTTTAGAGTATATTCGAGCTAAATTCTAGAATATTGCACCAAGTCATATCATTTGCCTTATCTAATTTATTAAAAGCATTAATGTCAAATTTGGTATCTCAAAGTAAAAGAGATAGGTATAGGAGTAATAAATACATTTTGTACCCTTACGTTGTGAATAAAATATCTAAGTTCATTTTCCAGTCATTATAAATAAGGTCCAATATCATAGAATATGTAAGCAAGTAGATAAACTGGATTAGACATAATTAATCTGAATATAAATGCATTCATACAATATGCAAGGTGAACTATTAATAATGTCATGCATATTTAAAATTAAAATGAGCTTGTTAACCACATAATACAATAAATCTCAATCGAACAAGAGATCATTATCATTATTGGTGAACAATCCCTTTTAATTAATGCGGGTCCCTCAACTCTGTAGCATAATAAATCAACCAATCAATATGTCAATAACTTATCCTGTTGGAGGAGTTCATTATTACTATTGTTGAGATTCATTTACTATTAGGTGAGCACTTCCATTAAAATAGTATGTGGGTCCCTTAACCACTGCATGAAAAATCGGATAACCAATACACCAATAACTTATTCGGTTGGCGAAGTTCATTATTGCTATTGGCGGGCAAATCCCATCATCTCCATATCTCTTAAGACAATGCCTTGTCTATCTATATGAAATGACTCCCGATTATGTTTAGCCTTTCTAAAATCACCTAGTGTAGACCACTCCGTTGGGGAGCTAACACTATTGATTTTAGATTGAGTGTATAACATTATTAATGCTCTAATGAAAAATAAAACATTAAATATGTTGTCATTATAATCTAAACTCTTTAAATCATGCGTAGGGCCTTATTTTTAAAGATCTAATTACAATGAACATTTAATATTTTTATTTTCATGAGACAACCATTCTTGTAATACTAAGACTCTTCAAATCATGCGTGGGGCCTTATTTTTGAAGATCTAATTACAATGGTTTTAATAACGAAGGCCATGGGGCAATGTATAAAAATCCCCGCTCCCACTCAATTTTTAATCATTCATAATTAGGGTTTTCATTTTATTCATTTACATGATATAATGCATGCAAAACGTCTTCATTTTAATCCAATTAAATTTAGAAAATATTTGGACTTTAAACGATTTACTAATATTTAATTTGAAGCACACTTTAAAAATAATTTTTCTGTTTCCCAATAAATGCCCTCAAATTAATTAGCAATCTAATCCAATTTATCTTCATAATTTAATTAATATAAATCAAGCCATTTAATTAAAAATCATGGATCCAATGCATGAACAATTATAACAACTATTAAATTATTCCATGCATCAAATAATAGACAGAAGCAATATAAATGGCCAATGGATTCAGCTTTTAACATTTAAAAACTATTCTTGCTGTACGGGCATCCTTCAACTGTCTGTAAACACCCATAGGAAGCTTGTACGCGTCAGGAGAAGCAAAACGCCGCTTGAAACGAGCCCGGAGGACCCCACACGCGCTGGCACGCGCCTAGGGCAAGCTGCACGTGCTCCCACGCGCTCCCACGCGCCGGCACGCGCCTGGGGCGCGTGACATGCACACTCACGCGCTCCCACGCGCTTGGGGCGCGTGGGACGCCCCTCCACGCGCCTTCACGCGCGTGGAGGTCAAGCTACCTTGGCTGGCGTGTGCAATGCACGCGCCAGCATGTGCACTCTCCTGGCGCGTGTGGAACACGCGCCAGGCTCACCATCTTGACGCCACACCTGATCCGGGCCACCTCCGACGCCCCTTCTCGCCGCCGGCGAAGCTCCGGCCACCGGAAAAACGCCGAAAAAATTCTAAAAAATCCGGAAAAATCCCAGAAAATTAAATTTAGCCTAAAAAAATTCCCGAAAAATTCAGAAAAATTCCAGAAAATTACTAAAGCATAATTTAACCCTTTCGGACCCTCTTGAAGCTTCATAGCATCCTTTGATGAATATTACATGGCTTTAATAAATACTTACAATTTGAAATACAATGAAAAATATTAAATTACATCATTGAATTTTCAAACGGCTAAATCAAAGCCTTAATTACATTCATCCAAAGATAAAATTACATTCAATATTCCTAGAAGCTTCATCCATGGCCCATACATACATCATCATTCATTCACAATTATTCATACATCATCATATATCAATATATATCAACATATTAAATCATACATCAACATACATTAATAAAAATATATATGAATATAATTTTGGATCCACGAATGATGGTTTTCATAAAATCATGATCTCTAGTAATGAATCAAACCATGCTCTGATACCACTGTTGGGAAACGTGCTAGTTTTAAAAAAACTTTTCGAGGGATTTAAATTCATAGATCTTGATTCATTACGTAGAGACAAGTTTCATGCAAAAATAAAAATATGATGTATCATTCAATTAATGGATTGAATACTTACATTAAAGGTCTGAGTAAACCTTTAAAACTTTCCTCTAAAGTGAATGTTCTCACTTATTGTAGATCCCTTAGCAAGATGCCTTCTCCTTGGATCTCCATCTTCTTGGTAATTATTTTGCCTTTAGGAATCACTCATAAGCCTCCAGGAATTACCTTGGAAAACTAGGCTTGTGGGAGCCTCTATTAGATGAGAACATAAACCCTAATTTTCTAGAGAGAGAAAATTTATTCCTTGTTTTCTTCTCATCAAAATCACCCTTAAAATATACATAGACCATGTATATTTATAGGCAACATAAAGGTAAAGAAAAGGAAACAACTAATCCTTATCAATCTCTAATTCACATGTCTCAAATCTAATATAATTCTAATATCAAGTTGGGCTATGAGTGAGAATCCATTGGGCCTATTATTTTATTGGCTACAATGAATTAATGATTGGCCCGGTCCATGGACCCAATTAAATTAATTTCTACTCAACTAAAAGAAATTAATTGAACTCCAATTAAATAGTAAATAACCTCTAAGTCAATATTGCACTTTGACCCCTCTATGCATAATTAGTTATCGGATAAATATAGCCATCAATCCGACTACTTAATTAATATATTTATTTTGGTACCTTTGATTATTTCTGGCTCGATCACAATAAAACATTTGTTTGACAAAAATAATAATTTAAATAAATAAATATATAATAAATCATTTTGTCTAAAAACACACGAAGGCCTTCGAATTTACTTTGTGATCAACCATAATCAATACAAAATAAATACAAGTAGCAATGATGCAAATATTGAAAATATAACCCTTTAACTATTAATTATATAACTACCCGAAGTGTCGGTCTAAGGATCCCGAAGAATCCGCCGAACAAATCAAAGTAATTATTAATTAATAAAAGAGTCTATACTTTTCTCATGCTTAAGAGTCAAATGCCATGACGGTGATAGGGAGTAATTGCATACGACGGCTCTCGCAATATATCTCAACCTAACGCGGATCCAGTTCAAGTCTTAATTAATTATGAGTCCATCCATAATTACCGACTATGAACAATTTATAATTACTATTTATATATCATGCATTGATTGCCATCACATACATATACATAAATATTTCTTGTAATTACATGGACACTATCAATTTCATAGTGAATCGAAATATAATACATTGAATTCACCAATTATATAAATCATAAATATTTCAGATATGTCAGGAACATATGTCAATACAATCCAGATAGGAATTTGCTATGCCAGGGCATATAAATCCCAACAGTAGAACCCCTGGCTGGATAATTGCCAACTAGCGCCACTAACTGTGGTGCCTGAGGAACTCTTAAACCAGACTAAACCCTTACAGACTGTGCCGGTACCATCTGTGAATCTGTGCCACTACATGGCTTATTCAACAATCTTGGATAGTCATTCTTGAAATGACCTGGTTTCTTGCAATAGAAACAAGCTCCCTGCCCTGTCTTCGTAGAAATTGAAGTTTGACTGGCCTGTGGATGAAGCTGTGGGCAGCAAGGCTTGATGTGCCCCGGCTACTGATAATGGTAACAAACCACTCCCTGAGCTGATCCCTTAGATACAGGAACTATAGGTGCAGAATGATTCTGCTGTGATGCCCTCTGTGAATGAGTATTGTTCCTTACCCTGGCCTTCTTCCACTGACTCCCGGAAGATGATGGATTATCATCGCGAGGCTGCTTGTGTGAACCCCTAATCCATAATTGATCCTGCTCCTCTGCTTCAGCTAGCATAGCCCTCTGGACCACTTCCCTGTAGGTCCTCAAATCAAGAATTGAGACTCGTAGCCTGATGTCAAGATGTAACCCATCCTAAAACTTTATTGCCCTGGCCTCGTCTGTCGCTACCATATCCTCGGCATAACGAGAGAGAGAATTAAACCATGTCTCATACTCAATGACACTCGTAGTGTCCTGATAAAGACCTGTGAACTGTGTCCTCATCTCCTGCCTCATAGCCCTAGGAAAGAAGCGCTCGAAGAACAAACCCCTGAACTCATTCCAAGTCATCAACTCAACATTATGAACATTGGTCATAGACCTCCACCAAATATCTGCATCTCAAGGAAATCCTCAACCTATCCGTGGGTACCGCCATACTGTCTAACTTGCGAACCATAAGGTCCAACCAAGCTTCCGAGACTAGTGGATCTGAACTCCCTACAAATGGATCAATCTTGACCCTCTGTAGTCGCATGAAGTACTCCAGTGCCTCATTGACTATTGGTGCAGGTACTGGTGCTGGAATCTGCACTCTTGCCACCTCCCTGCGTATCAACTCCTATAGGGATTCAGCGATCCCCTGATTGATTCCTTGAGCCACTCGCTCCTCATAAGTCGGTGCCCATGGCAAATTAGCGTCCACACCACAAACTGGAATCCTGGGCCTCCCCGGAGCCCATGTGAACTCGGTGTTAGCCACCTGCTCCTCAGTGCCCTAACGCGAAGACTCTCCATGCATAACAACCATGACGCTAAATGCACGAAAGCAATGAGGTCAACAATAATACAGGTTATTATGACTAAGTACAACTCACACTATGAACGCACGGAACACAAAGCAAGACAAGATATGCAACATACTGTCATACTAAAACAATTAACGAAAACTTCTTAAACAGTTAAGCACTTAAGTAGATAAGCATACATGTCAAACAAAGGTGCTCTTAACCACATCGGCATATAAGCATAAAGACATGTCGTACTACTAAGCATGTTATCACGAAACACCTAAGCATGTTATAAAGACAAAATATGTTATCAAAAACATGTGAATACTTCAATAGTAAATCAATAAAAGCATGATATGCACCCAAAACCCATTATCCCAAGGTATTCAAACCTAGGAGCTCTAATACCACTTGTGATGGCCCAAGTTTTTCAACCCGGTGCGTCAATGATGAATCGAAAATTGATCCGATAATGGATCCAAAATGCGTAAGCAAATGATAAACAAAGGTATTAAGAGATAGGAGTCACCCCTAAGACACCAATGTGACCATCCATGAGATCACGGATCCTAAAGAGAGCAAAAATGGAATCAAAGGTCAAAGAGAACAAGATTCGTCATCCAAGGGGCAAAATGGTCAATTCACAATTAAAAGGAGAAAATTAACTCTAAACAAGTCAAACAAGGTTAATACAACCTAATCTAATCATTTTAAAACATTCCAAGAGGTTCCATGAACATCGGCTAAGAATCCCATATAATGCCCTATTCCGGTTGAAGTGAAAACTGACACTACTTCACTAAAACATGAATAACTCCCATTGTGTTTTGAATCTTAGGATGTAATTTGTATCCTTGGAAATATGACTCAAAATCTTTGAGTTTAGGCTCAAGAATCACCCCATTTGGATTATAAACAAAGAAGTTATGACCCTTTAAAGTTGGAAGATCAGTGCTGAAACTCAAAAGAAGCTAGACTCGGGTTCTAGCGATTTTGATCAACTGAAATGAAGTTTTGGATGACCAAAATGAAGATGTTGAGACCTGAAATCATGAAGAAAAGGTTCCAATTGCTTCGGTAGACCGAAATAAAGGCTCGGTCGACCGAAATGACCCCTGAACAGTGTATTTGGCTACTGGAATGTGATGTTACTGTGCAAACACTAAAGCATTTGACATCAATCGACCGAAACACCTTGAAAACCTACTGCTAAACCTGCTATAAGCCTAAGGTGTTAAGGTACTACCTCAACTTTGAATCCCATGATACTTTAATTCAAAATGGATGTGTAAAACTGATTTTTCATGAGTTTTGAGAATGTAAGCATGTCAACAAGTTTGATATGAGGAAATGAATATAAAACAATGGCCCATGGACTCATACACTTCGTTTATAAGATTTTGACTTCTCAAACCTCAAAATTTGATTAAAAGACATTTGAAGCAAAACTTTGTTACCAAAAGTGTCTTAGTACCAAAGTAGACATGCTTGGCCCTCGGCCTCATTACATACATGCTTACAATGTCAAAAGTGATTACTTAACACCTTTACACATCAAGGAAATTAGATAATCTTCAAAAGTACCATACATACATGGTATACAAAATATAACTTTAAAAGTTAAGCATGCTAAACACTTGCATGTTAATATACAAAAATGCTTCAATGAGCTCAAGAGTTTCTAAGGATGATGAGCATCCATGAACTTAGTCTCTTTACCTGAAAAACAACCCAAACCACTAGGGTGAGTAATCAAGTTACTCGTAGGAGAAGCATATGCGTATACCCTAAAGTTTCAATATCATTGCAAGATCAATATAGACGAATACAAGAGAGCATTCCACTTAACGTCTATGTTCAAGGTGTGTTAAGGGATCATCTTAAGCTAACTTGAATGATTCATTCGCAATACAAATCAATATCAATGCACTTAACAACATCAATTCGCCAATAACAAGAATTTCAAGCTACAATTAAGCATTGATTGTCAACTTGAGATTTAATGCGAAAACAAGTAATGGAAGACTTGGACATCACGTCTCGGACTTAACCAAGATCAATACGGTTATTCCGGGCATTAACCCGCTGGGAAGACCACCCTAGTGGGCACTATCTCAATTGGAGAGAACTCATACCTCCTGCACTAAAGCCAAACTTTAGCCATGTCACATGTAACAATGTCCCAAGAGATTCCAAAATATATATTAAGTTCAAAACTTATATATACATAAAAAGGCATACAAACCACCTTCCATACACAAGTATTTTGAAACCACATAAATCATGTCTTAGGGTTCCAAATCTAGAATGGCATGCCAAATGACAAATTCACATCATAATATTATGTACAATACAATATCACAAAATTATTAATTCATGTCATGCCTCAATAACAAGCTCTATATACTAATTATCAACATTTAGCAATTGGCTCATAAATAAATCACAATTTGTAATTCACAAGAACATAGAATTATTATCACAAAAATATAGCAATTCAAGTCAATAAGAATTGTATATAACACTAATAATTCTACTAGAGTTCTATATTACTACCATGTGTGAATTTACTAGAATTTAGCATCTACTAAATTATATAATCCTTCTACACATGGTTTACACATATCATACATGCTTAAATCAATAAACCCTAAGTCAATAAGTGAGGGTTTCCTATAATATACAATACTATCATATCAAAAGCATGTACACAATATATATTAAACCACAAGGACTATAAAACACTTAGAATATAAACATACTACCACCCCTACCTTAATAGAGAATTGAATCTCTATAATCCCAGCTACCAAGCACAAAATGGAAAATAAGGTTAGGATTCTTGAAGAGGAGAGTGAAAAGAATCTTTTCTCTCCCAAGGTTTTTACTCTAAGGTGAAAGGAAGTGAGCCAAATTGAAGGGAGAAGCTATGAACTAAGCTTTCCTCCAATGGTGGATTTGCTAAGGTTCATGAGAGATATTGAAATGAAGAAGATAAAGTGCAAAATGGTGAGTGGAAGGGTTAGAAATCCTCCACTCTTTATGTGCTCTTGCACTACCTCTCTCACACACATAATGCAAGACTAATTCTTGACCCTACACTTGTCACTAATCGAATGCCTCTTCCATGACTTAATCCTAGACCCACACTTGTGAACAATCAATGGTTACATATGCACCAATCCTAGGACAACACATGGATGACTCCCCAACCACCAAATGTCAAGAAGTCATGGTGCCAATTCCCTTCACCTAAATGCCAACAAATGGATCTATGAGAGTGTGACACTTGTCACACTTTCCAAAAATTGGAAAATGGTCATTTTTCAAAATATCTTCTAAAATAAATTACAAAAAGGTCCCTAAAATGAAAAATAATTATTTTACATAATTACACTAAAACCCCAAAAGTTATAAATAATTACACTAAAGTATGAGTTCACGCCCTTTACAAGAAAAGTACTAATCTAGTATGCTTTTCAAGAAAAGTAAGAATACCAATGTCATAGAAATCAAATACCATGAATGCATGCAAAACCATAATCAAATCTGAGCACAACAAGTGAGGTTATGCAAGGAAAATTGAAAAACGAGAAAAAGACGAAAAAAGAAAATCACCGAAATGAAAAAGGAGGAAAAAGACTGGGTCATTACAGTCTTACCTGGATGGGAAGGTACCGCTTCAGACTCAACAGTTATGGATAGTGCACTAGGAAGAAATGGAGATAAACTAAAACTTCCCCAAGGTAAATTTTGTTAATATTAACTAAAAAATTATTAATATGAAGCCAATATTAATTATTATTGTTCTTAATAGGGCAAGATTATCTTATTGATGCAGGATACCCATTGAAGGCTAGACTTATCACGCTTTATGGAGGTGTGCGCTACCATTTAAAAGAATGGTCCTCACGCCAACCAAAAAATCCTCGAGAGTTATTCAACCTTCAACATGCATCACTACGCAATGTTATTGAGAGAATTTTTGGTGTGTTGAAGAAACGATTTCCTATCATAGGAAGTAGTACTTGTAATGACCCTGTCATTTTCTTTCCCTTTATTTTCTCAGATTTTTATGGATATTTTTTTTTTTTCCGTTGATCTTTCCCTTTCTAAGTTTGGTTTCTCGTCACTTAGTGCTATCTCGAGTGCTCTAGAATGATTTTCGAAACTCTTTTCTTTGGATTGACAACTTCCTTTGAGGACCACGTCATTTCCATATTTTCATTTTTTTGGCACTATTCACTTTTTGTCCTTTCCCTATTTTGTCTTTTCCCCGTTTGTCACTTTGTTGGCATAACCTCACTTTTTGTGTTCAGAGTTGGTTTTTGACTTCACGTATCTTTATTCTAAGTGGTTTACACGAAATACGTATCTTTACTTTTGTAGAAAGGTACTCTAGTTGCTCTCGGTGTCCAAAGGGGCATAGATGCACAGTTCTTCATAAACATTTCCTTTTCTTGGGGTGTTTTTCATAAATATCTTTTGAAGATATTTTATTTCAGGTGTTTTTAAGAAAATATTTTTAGAAGATATTTTCATTCTGGCAGTTGTGCAGTTTACACTTTTTGGAGGGGCCATTGTGCAATTAAGGAAAGTTATTGCAAAAATGCCTCGTTTTGAGCCTGGATCCTTGTATGTGATTCATTTTCACATTTTGTTGAGTCATGTACTCTTAGAATTTCCTTCGGATCATTTTTCTCCAATTTCAGGGTTTCTAGCCCCGGTTGCCGCCGAACTTGTTCAGGGCATATCTCTCTTCTCGGGACTTAGTTTTTGACATCGTTTCTTCCATTGTTCATATTTTCTTATTTTGGTTCTTTTTTGTTCATGGAGTTTTGCCGTTTGAGCACGTTTGCTCAAATTTCACTTTTCCGGACCTAGCGCGGCCTGTTCGGGTCACTTATTGAGTTTTTCTATAAATAGGGGGCCTTTAAGTGAAAAATCCGATTTCACTCTCTCTTTCCCCTCTCATGGCCGGATTCCATGGTAGCCATGGTTGCCACCTTCTCTCTCCTCTTTTGAGCTTCTTCTCTTCAGTGAAACGTCGTAGTGACTTCGTGTTTTATATTCATCTTGGTGAGGCCTTCGATTCTACCGATTGGAATCTTGTCTTGGCCATTTCTTGATTTTGGGTTTAAACTCAAGTTATGATTTTGATGGGGATTCCTTGGAGTTCTTGTTCACCATGTTGTCCCCTACAAAACCCTGAAGTTTCGTCGGATTCGAAGTGGTTTTGTTTTGGGGGCTTTTGAGATTTTCATCTCAAATTGAGGTAGGGGGTGTCTTAGGTTTATATTAATGTTGTATTTATGATTTTAGAAGCTTTTATAACTTGTATGCATGATTTGGTTTAAGTCCTGGAATTTAATTTAATTAATTTCTATGGTTAGGATTTAATTCTAAAGATGATATATAACTTAGGATTAAATTGTGGCATGCTAGCAATTTTAGCTTTGATATGCTTGTTAACATATATTAAATTGAAATTATTTAAATAAGAATTGTATTTTTTATTTAATAATTATCTTTGGTGAAAGTTTAATTCTCATGGACGTACCTTGCATGAAATTAACTTGTAATATGCTTTTAAATTAAGTCTTAGCATGTTTTTTAACATACCTTAATTTGAGAGCATTTGGATAAGTATGAAAATCTAGAGATTTTAATTAAAAGGATTAATTAAAATCTTCCATTGGCTTAATCAAGTTTTTAATTTAATAATTGTGATTACTAGGACTTGTATACTAGCATATATAAATTTGGGACCATTTAGAGTTGTTTTAGAAGTTAGAGATTTAATTATCATGTTTTAATTATATTATACCTTATCGTATCAATGGCCTAATTAAGTTTTCGAATTGAGATACGTAATGATCAAGTTATGTTGTATAACATGTGTTAATTAGGGATCATTGATTTGGGACTTGAAACTTAAACAAATTAATTGGGTTATGTAATGAATTTCCGTTTCTATTGCGTTAATGATTTAATCATGTGTTTGACATTGGTTATATGTTTAAATCATGATTTTGGACTTGTATTAGATTCTTCAGTTTATGCTTTCAATATTGAATCATATTGTTATAGCGTGTAACGAATCACACACTGAAGATTCGACATGTGATGTTATTATAGCGTGTAACGAATCGCACTCTATAGATTCGACATTGTCATCCTATAGTAGTTGTGGATTTAGAGCATGTATTTTGTGGTTACAACCTACTTGCGCATGGAATATAGTTTTGTGCTTTATATATATTTCGTATATAAGTTGTTAACTTATTTATTTTTGGAGTCACTTGAGACGTTTGTTACAGAGACATGGCTAGAGTTTGGCTCTAGTGCGGGAGGTATGCGTTCTCCCTATTTATAGTGCGCACTTAGGGTGGTATTCCCAACGGGTTAATGCCCAGAATAACCGTAGGTCTTGGCATTATCCAAGGCATGATGTCTAAGTATTCCACTATTTGATTTCGCATTCAATTCCAAGTTGACAACCAATGTTTAATTGTGACTAGTGGTTTTGTTTATTGGCGAATTAATGTTTGTTTAAGTACATTTATGCATTATGATTTGTAAGGAATCATCGTAGGTTTTAAATGTTGTTAAGTACCATTATGCTTTATGATTTTAATGAATCATTGCAGATTTGATGTTGTCAAGTACGTCTATGCTATATTGTTCAAATGTAACTTAGGGATGATCCTATAAATTCATTTGGGACATAGACGTTAGGTGTAATAACCCACTTTAATTGTTTTAGCAATTTAGATTTCAGGTTAACATTGAGAATCTATGTCTTGTTGCCTTGTATAGCTTGCTTCAGTGATATTTGAATTACATGTATGATGTGATTTATGCTAGAAATGATCAAAGGTAGCTGAGGATGCTCCCTGAGTCTCACTTTGACATAGACGTTAGGTGGCATGAGCCTCTTTAACATGTTTCACCTTAAGGTGATAAAAATGTAAAATGCTAGGTCGAAGCATACTCATTTCCTACGAGTAGCTTTATGTTACTCACCCATGTAGTGGGGACATTTTTCAGGTATAGGAATCAAGGTTAGAGATTCTCATCATGCTCGGATGATTTGAGGAGTTGAAGGGTTCAATTCTTGTGTAGGTTGGCTTGAAATACCATTTGTAGCCTTAATTGTTAAATGTGTATATTTGATTCTAAACTTGTAATGTGTGCCTAAGCACACTTTTTGATTCTCATTTTATGTATATGACATGAGGAAAAGGGTCAAGCATCATTTGAAGTCCATGGTCCTTCATAATGGTTGTATATTGCTTTAATGAGAATACATGGAAAAACATGCGTTTTAGTATGTCATTTTGCACCGGAGTGTGCTTTATGTATGAAATTCATCCGGTAATACTCTTTTAATATGTATGAGGTGTGGCCAAGGGCTAAACACCATTTCATTTTCATTTATAAGCCGTGGTGTTGAAATGCATCTTTTTAGGCAACTTTATGAGAAATTAAGGTTTGAGGGGTCATATTTTGCATTGGAGATATTTTGAGGCCGTAGGCCATTGTAGCGCATCTAAAATGTCATTTTACATATGCGTGCATGTTCATATTTCTTAAAACACTTAAGTTCTAAACTTTGACCTATTTTTGGAATGAATTATGGATTTTTATGGAAAAATTCATGCGTTGTATAGGTTTCGAACTTCTCTTTGGTTTTACATGTAGTTCATGTTTGAATGAGGTTAGAAAACACGCTAAAACTTATTTCGGATCAAAGGGAATTCATGCATTGCATCAAGGTTGGACCGGGTTAGTTTTTTAAACTCTGCAACAGCTTTTGTTTTGCTGCAGCAGAGGCGTCGGTCAGCTGACGAGGATCGTCGATCGGTTGACACATGCTCAAGGAGCATTCCAGTAGCCTTTTTAGGAATTTCATCATTTTGGCTGACCGATGGTTAGGGTTCGATCGACCGATCCTCCCTGGAACCATTTTCTTTAGCTTTTCCTTGGACAACTTTGTTGCATTGACTTCATATGCTCATAACTCTTTCATTTCTGATCCAAATTGGATGATTCTTGAGTCTAATTTTAAGAGCTTGAAGTTATAATTCCAATGGTACTAACCACTCATCAAAACTCCATCCGTAGTGTGAGTTATTCCAATTTTAGTGAGATAGGTTTGTGGTACTCTTAATCGGTGAAGGCCATTTTGTTTTAATTTCATATCTTTTCCGTCTAGACTCAGAATCGGGTGATTCTTAAGTCTAACCTTGTTCATTCTTTATTGTCTTTCTAATGGTGTGCACGGTGGCACCTATTTCAGTATGAAATGACCATTTTGCCCATAGTTCATTATTTTTGGGTTAGGCATTCTTGCTTCATTTGCTTGGCTTATTTGAGTTCCATGGCTTCATGGGGAGTCATTTTGGTGCCTTAGGGATGACGTATATCTCTAAAGGCCCTTTTTTCTTCTTTCACTTCCACACTTCGGATCCGTTATCGGGTCATTCTTTCGGTTCAACACTAACGCACCGGGTTAAAAATCTTGGGCCGTCACAAGTGGTATTTGAGCTCCTAGGTTTGAATACCTTGGACGACGGGTTTTGGGTGCATATCATGTTTTTATTGCTATGTCATACGTGTGTATATACCATTTATTAACATGTTTCGGTATTATAACCTGTTTATGTGTTCCTTGATGACACATTCGGTAGTATGACATGTTTTCTATACCTATATGTTTATGTGTTGCTTGATAACACGGTTGGTATTATGACATGTCTCCATGCTTATATACTTATGTGTTTAAAAGCATCCTTATTTGATATGTATGCTATTTGCTTAAGTGCTTAATTGTTTTAAACAACTTTCTTTTATTGCTTTAGCACGACCATATGTTGCATACGTTGTCTTGCTTCGTGTTTCATGCATTCATAGTATAAGTTGCATTCAATTATAATGACTCGTGTTATTATTGATCTCATTTCCTTTTCACGTATTTATCACAGTTTTGACTCACGGAGAGTCTTCTCATTAAGGCTCATGTGAATGTAAAGTTGTAGTCTCTGTTTGGCGAGATAAAACGCAAGCCATAGAAGCACCATTTCGTCTCATTTTCCTTTATCTTTTCGTGATGTAGTCATGGTGGTGTTAGAGGTGTTGGTATCATCCCTTAGGACTTCATACTGGTCTTGACGTCATGATTTCATTGAGGTATTTATTTCTAGCATTATGGGATGATGAGTCACTAACTCGAATCTTTCCTTAGGGAGTTGGGAAGTTGCCTTGTGAGCCTCAGGGTGAGGTTCTCGTGTCTTGCCTTCTTAGGGTGATGGTTTCAGGATTTGGATAGGTGTGTTGACCTAGGATCTTTCTTGTGTTACCTTGGGAAGCTCTTGCAAGCTACGGTTGGGATGTGAGCGGGTTTCGTGTAATTAATTGCGCTGGTGCAATTAATTACTCTTCCTTGTCTGTGGAGACTTAGGGCATTATGTTAGGGTTCTGGTAGAATGCTGTAGAGTTCCTATAGAGCTTGTTGGCATCTTGGTTGGGGGATGATTCCTTTCCTTGTAGTGAGAGATTGGACTCATCCAGGTTTTTGTGTTACATTTTCTGAGTGGTGTCTTTTGAGAGGCGTTCCATTCATTTCTGTTGATTTTACGAACTTGCCAATTGTATGATCACTTTTACATGTTTATGAGCCCCATTGTTTTTGGGCATGCCTTAGAAATATGTTTAGGATGTTTGACTATATGGTAGTTGTATAAGGATATAGATGATACGTTACTGATACAGTATCTGTTTACCATATAAGTGGTAACCAGATAGGTGGTTTATTTAGTTTACCTTATGTGTAGTGTGCTTAGTACTATGATATTATTTAATTTATGTCATTTAATTTTTGCGAGTATGCACTATGTGAGTATTTGGTTTATACTATTTCATCTTTCCTGCACTTATATTGGGTTTTGTGACCTTGGTTGTTGGGATAGAGATGTGTGAGCTACGTTGTAGACTTTCATTTTGAGGTTTTAGTTGTCCAGTATAGGAATTTTGACCTAGCGTTCTGTCTTCTGTATGTAGCCTTATGGTAAGTCTACTTCGGACCTGTGCTTAGGGTTTTAGTTTTGTAGGTCCAATCCATTGGCTTAAGGGCATAGACTTGCCAGGTTGTAGATTCGGGACGGGTGTTGTTGTTGTAGCATTTTCAGATGTGGGTACACTAGCGTTTGGGATCTAAGGCTTTAAGCGTAACGGTGCCAGTGACATTGTTGTTAGAGTTTTGGGATTAGCTACCCCAACTGTCGCGGATTCCTGGTTCCCGTGGTGCTTTTCGTAATGATCATTTTTGGCATTGATGTCATTTGTATCAAAATGTTTCTTTCTGAGTTGATCTGTTGAGGCCGTGTTATGAACTAGCGCCTTATACTGTCATGTTACCTTACTGACGAGTAACTGTGGGAGGGTTCTGGTCATTGTTCGTACTGCCATATCATTCTTAGCCATCTATCATGATTTGACTTGTCATTGTCTTGGGGATTCTCTCGGTAATTGACTTTGAGTTGATATGCTAATTCATTTGGGAAATGTCACTCAGTTCTTGGGTTTTGCATTCCTTCGGATGATCTTCAGGCTTTTCAAGTTGTCCTTTAGCACTTTATGATGTGTCCTTTAGTTTGATCTTGCTTTGATCTTATTCAGTTCTCTTTTGTCTGTTCCTGATTTCGGGGACGAAATCTCTTCAAGGAGGGTAGGTTGTAATGACCCTGTCATTTTCCTTCCCTTCCTTTTCTCAGATTTTCACGGATATTTTTTTTCCGTTGATCTTTCCCTTTCTAAGTTTGGTTTCTCATCACTTAGTGTCGTCTTGAGTGCTCTAGAATGATTTCCAGAAGACTCTCTTCTTTGGATTGACAACTTTTTTTTAGAACCGCGTCATTTCCACATTTTCATTTTTTTTTTACATTATTCACTTTTCATCCTTTTCCCTATTTTATATTTTCCCTGTTTGTCACTTTGTTGGCATAACCTCACTTTTTGTGTTTGGAGTTGGTTTTTGACTTCACATATCTTCATTCTAAGTGGTTTACACGAAATACGTATCTTTACTTTTGTAGAAAGATACTCTGGTTGCTCTAGGTGTCCATAGGGGCATGGAGACACTGTTTTTCATAAACATTTCCTTTTCTTGGGGTGTTTTTCATAAATATCTTTTGAAGATATTTTATATCTGGTGTTTTTAAAAAAATATTTTTAGAAGATATTTTCATTCTAGGTCAGTTGTGCAGTTTTCACTTTTTGGAGGGGTCATTGTGCAATTAAGGAAAGTTATTGCAAAAACGCCTTGTTTTGATCCTGGTTCCTCGTACGGAATTCATTTTCCCATTTTGTCAAGTCGTGTACTCTTAGAATTTCCTTCTGGTCGTTTTTCTCCAATTTCAGAGTTTTTGGCCTTAGTTGCCGTCGAAATTGTTTGGGCTATATCTCTCTGCTCGGGACTCAGTTTTTTACGGCGTTTCATCCGTTGTTCATCTTCTCTTATTTTGGTTCTATTTTTTTCATGGAGTTTTGCCGTTTGAGAGCGTCTGCTCAAATTTCACTTTTCGAACCCGGCGGGGCCCGTTCGGGGCACTTTTTGAGTTTTTCTATAAATAATGGGCCTTTTTGTGAAAAATCAGATTTCACTCTCTCTCTCCCCTCTCTTGGCCGGATTCTATGGCAGCCATGGCTGCCACCTTCTTTCTTGCTTTGTGTGTTTCCGATCTCGTTTAGTATACCTGTGTTTTGTATACTTACCTCGCATGTTTTCATGTTCTTTTAGTACACTTGTAACCGGTATGCTTGCACGTCGTGTATCTCATTTCAATTGCATGAGTAGCTTAGGATGATCCCTGAGTCTCACTTTGACATAGACGTTAGGTGGCATAAGCCCTTTAACATGTTTTACCTTAAGGTGATAATATTGTAAAATGCTAGGTCTATGCATGCTCATCTCCTACGAGTAGCTTTATGTTACTCACCCCGAAGTTACTGGGGCTTTGTTCCAGTACGAAGACTTGGTTCATGATACTCATTATTCCGTGGAGGACTTGTAACTTTTAAGTTTTCATTTCATGCAAATGTTAATATGAAATGTCATTTTATAGCTTTATATGTCAAAATGTGTATATTTGATTCCATTTATGTAACGTGTATATAAGTACACTCTTTACAATGTAGTTGGCATGCATGAGATGAGGCTGGAGGCTAATGATATGTATTTTGTATCCTATCTAACTTTTGACTTTATGAAATATAATGAAAATATAAAAAAATCACAAGTCATTGCTTCACCATGTTTGCATCGGGTGTGGGAATTCTATTTTTATTCTTTCATAGGGTCTCATTAATCATGTATGAAGTGTGGCCAAGGGCCAAACGGTCATTTGACTCAATTTTATAATTTTGGATTTCAAAATTATCATTTCAAGTTCATTTTCGCCTTTTTGGCCGTCAGGGGGGGGGGGTTAGATTTTGACTCGGCCATTTTTGGGAGCCGCGGACCATTCCTGCATGCTCAAAATCACTATTTACGTTAGCGTGCATGATTGTTTTCATGAAGAACTCCTTCCTTGGTGAAATGAGCCTCTTATGGACTCATTTCACATTTTTCTTGCATAATTCGGCTTAAGGGCATTTTGGGGATTTTCTTTGGGAAATAATTTATGGTCTTGACTTTGTCGCATAGAAAATGTGATTTTGGGGGGAGTTTCTTCATGAAAAAATGTCATCTTGGTCTCGAAAACCGCGTTCCAAACTCATTTTTCTGCAATTTCATTGTTTCTGCTGTTTGGGTTCAATTCTGCCTGAGTTGAACCGGTTTAGAGGGGCTGAACCGGTTCAAGATTTGATTTTGGTCCAGCATGGATGTTTTTTCCATGTTGAACCTGTTCAAGGGGGGCTGAACCGGTTCAAGTCCTCCAGAGATTTTTTTGTAGGTTTAGCCTTGGCCTTCCAACTTCGATCTATTGTAACTTCTTCGTTTCAACTCCAATTTGGTCCGTTCTTGAGTCTAAATTGACCGCGTCGAAGTAAGCTTTCCAATGGTACCAATTTTAGTTTCATAATCTTCTCCTAGCTTGAGATATCCTTATTTTAGTGAGAGGGTGTCAGATTTGGTTTGAACCGGGATAAGGTTCTTATGGGATTTCACTTCCTTTGGTCTTGGGACTTCATATGAAATTACCAAAGGATGTTTTAGGGTATTTTTGATCTCATTTGACTTGTTAGAAGTCAAATTCCTTCCTCTTAGGGTAAAATGACCATTTTACCCTTGGTCCTTCTTTTGGTAGGGTTTTGACACCTTTGTCTTCGTTTTTCTTCCGTTGAGCCTCAAAACTCTTTAAAAGTCCATTCTTGTGTCCTAGGGATAATGCACATCTCTATGGACCTGTTTTCATTTTGCTTCCACATTCTGGATCCGCTTCGGGTCATCACAGGACACACTGGGTTGAAAAATCCAGGGTCGTCACAAAAAAACATCCAAAAAATTTCCTTTGGTAACTTCACATGAAGTACTAAGGCCAAAGGAAGAGAAATCCTGAAAGAAACCTATCCCGGTTTGGACTAAATCTAACACCCTCTCACTTAAACAAGGATATCTTGAGCTAGGAGAAGAATCCTGTAACGACCCGGTCATCTGCCTTCCTTTCCTTTTTCCTGAAATTTTACGAATGAACTTTTTTCGTTTAATTTTCTTTTCTGAGCTCTGTTTCGTGTCGCTTAGTGTCATCTCGAGTGCTCGAAATTGGTTCCTGAGACTCTTTTCCGTGGATTGACAACTTCCTTTGAGGACCGAGTCATTTTCACATTTTTCGTTTTTTAACACTATGCGCTATTTCGTCCTTTTCCCCATTATATCTTATCTCCGTTTGTCAGTTTTTGGCACAACCTCACTTCTCATGCTCGAAGTTGGTTTTTGATTTCACGTGCCTTCATCTTGAGTGGTTTCCTCGAAATACGTATCTTTACTTTTGCAAGAAAGTACTCTGGTTGCTCTTGGTGCCCACAGGGGCATGGATGCACAATTCTTTAGAATCTTTTTCATATCTTGGGGTGTTTTTCGTAAATATCTTTTGAAGATATTTTATTTTAGGGGTATCTATGAAAATATCTTTTGGAAGATATTTTCATTCTGGGGCAGTTTCGCAGTTAACCCTTTTTGTAGGGGTCATTGTGTAATTAACGAAAGTTATTTCAAAATATCTCGTCTGGAGCCTGGATCCTTGTACGGGATTCATTTTCACTTTTTGTTGACTCGTAAATTCATAGAATTTCCTTTTGGTCGTTTTTCTCCAGTTTTAGAGTTTTTGGACCCAGTTGACGCCGAATTTGTTCGGGGCATAACTTTCTGTTCGAAAGTTAGTTTTTGATACCGTTTATTCCTTTGTTCATATTTTCTCATTTTGAATCTTTTTTGTTCATGGAGTTTTGCCTTTTGAGCGCGTCTGCTCAAAATCCACTTTTCCAGACTTGGAAGGGCCCTTTCAGGGCACTTTTTGTGATTTTCTATAAATAATGGGTTTGAAAAATTAAAACAGAATTTCCTGCTTCTTCCCCACACGTTTTGGACCAGATCCCATGGCTTTCCATGGCTGCCATCTTCTCTCTCCTCTTTTGGTTCACTTTTCTTTGATGTAAAGTCTTCGGCCTTAACGTTTAATGTTTGTCTTGACGCCGCGCATCTTATGCCCTTATTAGAACCCATTTCCGATGATTTTTTGAGTTCAGGTTTGGAGTCAAGTTGAGATTTTCATGGGGCTTCTTGCGGATTCTTGTTCACAGTGTTGTCCCCCACAAAACCTCTCGGTATCGTTGGATTCGGAGTACTTTCGTTTTGGTGGGGATTTGAGATTTTCATCTCAAATTGAGGTAGGGGATGTTCTAGATTTAAATTCTTGTTATGTAGCATGCTTGTGATGCTTATACTACTTGTTTGCATGATGAAATATAAAATCTAGAGATTTTATTATTTATTTTTCTTGTACGGGATCTAATTTTCCCGGTTGCTCGTGACTTGGTTTAAACATATAGCATGATATTATATTGCCCCATGATATGCTCATTATCATGTATTAAAATTAGAGCATTTAAATAAGTACTAAAGCTTTTATTTAATATTTATCTTAGGTGAAAGATTAATTCACATAGCCTTAACTATCTTGAAATCAATATGTGTTAGCATATTAAATTTGGCCTTAGCATGCTCTCCAACATAGTTGAATTTGAAAGTAATTGGAGGTGTTTTGAAAATTAGTAATTATTAATTAGTTTAATTAATTAATTTGCCCCGAGCGCACTATTCACTCTATTTGAATTCCGACTTGATATTCTTGATTTATATGCCATATAGCTTCACATATATTTGATTTAGAATATTCGGTTATGTTTTGAAACCTTTTATTTAATTAAATTTCATGTTTAAGATTTAATCATCATGGTGATATACAACTTGGAATTGTATTGTGGCATGCTAGAAAATTAAGTTTTAGTATGGTTGTTCACATGTATTAAATTGGGATTTATTGCATAAGAATTGCAACTTTTGTTTTTATATTTAACTTTAGTGAAAGTTTAATTTGCATGGTCGTAAATTGAATGAACTAAACTTGTAATGTGATATTACATTAGTCATTTGCATGTTTTCCAACATAGGTTAATTTGAGAGCATTTGGTAAAGTTCGAAAATCAAGAGATTTTAATTAAAAGAATTAATTAAAATATATTTTGTGGTTCCATTAGCTTAATTAAGGTTTTAACTTGATATTTGTATTGGCCATGACTTGTTTACTAGTATATATTAATTTGGGACTATTTGAAGTTGTTTTAGAACCTTGGGATTTAAATTAGTATGATTTAATTAAAGTTCTACCTTGTTGTTGTATTTAAACTCATGAGCTTATGTTTTTAATATTGAATATATTGTTATCTTGCGTAATGATTTGCACACTTCATATTTAACATCATTCATGCATAGCGTGTAACGAATCGCACACTAAAGATTCGACATTTATCATATCGTATTAGTTGTGGACTTAGAGCATGTATTGTATAGGTTTCCAAATTTGGTTGTGCTTGATAGATAGTTGATTATCTTGCATATTCCTATTGATATATGCGTTGTTGCACAACTTGTTGATTTTGGAAACTTGGGGATGTCGTTGTTTGGCTATGGCTAGGACGTGGTTCTAGTACGGGGGATAGTCCCTCTATGCAGTCTAGTGCGCACATAGGGAGGTTACCCATGGGCTAGTAACCCTAAAGTAACTATGTTGTCGGTCTGATCCGGCGTGACGTCCGGGTATCCACTTTGTTTGATTTCGCATTTCTTTTTCAAGTTGATAACTAGATGATGTTGTAACTTGTTGTTTCTTATTTGTCATTCCATTTTAAGTTACATGATGTTAACTTTGCGAAATTGTGCTTTATGCGTTGTATTGGAAGTTCCGATGTTGGTTAAATTGCATCGATATTGAAAATTGTGTTTTGACGTTCTAACAAAGCTTAGGATTGATCCTATTGATTCATTTATAACTTAGACGTTTGGTGGCATGACCCACTTTTGTTGTTTTCGTGCTTTAGATTTCAAGCTGATAGCTTTAAGAAATTGTATTTTATTGCCTTGTATAATATACTTTTATGTGGTTAGATTGCATTGAAGTTGTAATTGCATTTTGATTGTTCAGCATGGCTTAGGATGATTCCTTAGACTTATTTAGAACATAGACGTTAGGTGACATGATCACTTTAGTTGTTTCTGTATTCGAGATTGCAAGTTAATACCTTTAAGAACACTTGTTGCTTTGTATAACGTGTTTCCATATTGTTTAAATGGCATAGATGATGTGATTTATGCTAGAAACACTCTAAGGTAGCTTAGGATGCTCCTTGAGTCTCATTTCGATATAAACATTAGGTGGCATGAACCCCTTTAACATATTTCACTTTAAGGTGATAAATTTGTAAAATGTTAGGTCGATGCATGCTCATCTCCTACGAGTAGCTTTATGTTACTCACCCCTACGATACCGGGGCATATTTTAGGTACGAAGACTTGGTTTGTGATGCCTAGCATTCTTTGGATGTCGTGTAGCTTTCAAGTTTCCATTTCATGCAAATGTTAGCATGAAATGTCATTTTGTAGACTTATATGTCAAAATATGTATATTTGATTCCGTGTATGTAATGTGTACTTAAGTACACTTCTTTCAATATATTTGATATGTATGAGATGAGGCCGGAGGCCAATGACCATTATATTGTATTCTATGTACTTTTTAACTTCATGAAATATTGTGAAAATCTTGAAAAATCGCAAGTAATTGCTTCACCATGGTTGCATCGGGTGTGGGAATTCCATTCTCATTCTTTCATAGGATCTCATAAATCATGTTTGAAGTGTGGCCAAGGATTTGATCCCGTTTTGTATTTTTGGATTCCGATTTTTTATTCTAAGTTCCATTTTTGCCTTTTTGCCCATTGGGGGGTCGAATTTTGTATCGGTGGTATCTTTAAGTCATGGACCATTGTAACACGTCCAAATATGTAAGTTACATTTGCGTGCATGGTCGTTTCTGGGCAAAACCTTATCGTTTGTGTTTTGAGCCTCTTGTGAATTCATTTCGCACTTTTTTTGCATATTCTGATCTAGGGGCATTAAAGACTTTTCACGGTGGTTTTATTTTCTTCTTTCAACATGGTTGAATAGAAAACATGATTTTAGGGGGGTTTTCTTTTCTATGTTTTTCCATAAAATGTCATCTTGATATCGGAAATCGCTTACGAAGTTCAGCTCTCAGTTTTTCAATTTAGCAGCTTTTTGGACCTCCATGACCAGATTTCATGGAGGGTCATTTCGGGAATTCTGCATTACATTTTTTTTGAATTCTCTTGTTAGCCATGTAGAAAATTCAATTTTGAGGGGGGTTTCTTCTTTGTGTTTTTGCAAAAAAATTCATCTAGGCCTCCAAATTCAGCCTCTGTTCTGTTTTTTTTTTTTTTTTGAAAAAAAACCACATAGCAAGCTTTTGGGCTGCTGGCAGCCGTGTGTGAGCCCAGCGCGCACGCGGCGTGCATGGGTGTGCGCATGGGCGCGTATGGGGGCTGTCATGGCCCCCTCATTGGGCGGCCGCGACGTCAATTCTTCTTTTGGGCTTTTCTCCTTCGTTTGGACTCTGATTCAAGTGAATTTTTTGTTGAACTTGACTAATTTTTCGCTGTCTTTCCAACGGTGTGCTAGGTTGTACCTGGTTCTTCCTGGATAGTTACCAATTTACCCTTTTTGCCTTAAGTGCTCGTTTTTCTTCGTCATGCCGTTTCTCCTTCGTCCGGACTCCGAATCATGCGATTCTTGAGTCCATCTTGATTATTTTTTCGTTGTCCTTTTAGCGGTGTACTCGGTGTCACCCGAATCTACAGTTTTTAAAAATGACTATTTTCCCCCTGGGGGCTTATTTGTCATATTCTCGATCTTTTGCTTCCGCATCAGTTCTTGTTGAGTTTCACGACCTCATGGAAGGTCACTTTGACTTCTTAGAGTCTTGTTTTCTGTTTTTGCTTCTGCATTCGGATCCGTTATCGGATCATCCTTACGGTTCATCACAGGACACGCTGGCCTAAAAATCAGGGTCATCACAAATCCAAAGCTGAAATTGGTACAATTGGAAAGCTTACTTTTACATGGTCAGTTTGGACTTAAGAACGGACCAATTCGGAGTTAAAATGAAGAAATTACGTCAGTTTAAAGTTGGAAGCCCAAAGTTGAACCTGCAGAAAAATCTCTGGAGGATTTGAATCGGTTCAGTCGCCCTTGAACCGGTTCAACATTGGCAGAAAGCCACGCTGAACCAAAAATGACACCTTAAACCTGTTCAACATTTCTTGATCTGGTTTAACTTGAACAGATGGCAGAAAATGTAGCAGAAACAGTAAAAATGAAAAAAAAATGAGTTTGGACCCCTTGAACCTGTTCAACATTGGCAGAAAGCCACGCTGAACCAAAAATGACACCTTGAACCTGTTCAACATTTCTTGATCTGGTTTAACTTGAACAGATTGCAGAAAATGCAGCAGAAAGGGTAAAAATGCAAAAAAATGAGTTCGGAACGTGATTTTCGAGACCAAGATGACATTTTTAAATGCAGCAGATACAGTAAAAATGCAGAAAAATGAGTTTAGAACGCGATTTTCGAGACCAAGATGACATTTTTCAGAAAAATATCGTGAAGAAACTCCCCCCAAAATCACATTTTCTATGTGACGGAGTCAAGACCGGAAATTATTTCCCAAAGGAAATTCCCAAAATGCCCTTAAGCCGAATTATGCAAGAAAAATGTGAAATGAGTCCATAGGAGGCTTATTTCACCAAGGAAGGAGGTTTTCATGAAAAGGATCATGCACGCAAGCGTAAATAATGATTTTGAGCATGCGGGGAATGGTCCGCGGCTCCCGGAAATGGCCGAGTCAAAATCCGACCCCCTAACGGCCAAAAAGGCAAAAATGAACTTGAAATGGAAATTTTGAAATCCAAAATTATGAAATGGTTTCAAATGACCATTTTGCCCTTGGCCACACTTCACACATGATTAATGTGAGACCCTATGAAAGAATAAAAATGGAATTCCCACACCCGATGCAAAAATGGTGAAGCAATGACTTAACTTTTTTCAATATTTTCATAATATTTCATTACGTCAAAATTTACATAGGATACAAAATACATGTCATTAGGCTCCGGCCTCATATCATACAAGTCAAATACATTACAAAAGGTGTACTTATGTACACATTACATATTTAGAATCAAATATACAAGTCTTGATATATAAAGCTACAAAATAACATTTCATGCTAACATTTGCATGAAATGGAAACTTAAAAGTTACAAGTCATCCATGGAATGATGAGCATCACGAACCAAGTTTTCGTACCTGAACAAAGCCCCGGTAACTTTGGGGTGAGTAACATAAAACTACTCGTAGGAGATGAGCATGCATAGACCTAGCATTTTACAATATTATCACCTTAAGGTGAAACATGTTAAAGGGGCTCATGCCACCTAATGTCTATGTCAAAGTCAGACTCAGGGATCATCCTAAGTTATATAAGTGATTGAAATGAGATACACGACGTGCAAGCATACCGGTTACAAGTGTACTAAACGAAGATGAAAACATACGAGGTAAGTATACAAAACACAAGTATACTAAACGAGATCGGAAACACACAAAGCAAGTATACAAGACACGAGTATACTAAATGGAATCTAAATACAAGAAGTAAGTGCACAGTTTCAAGTATACTAAATGAGATCTAAATACACGAAGTAAGCACAATGTTTGTGCAATTAAATAAGGTAAGAAATACTCCATATAACACGACAATGTTCTTAGATCTTTAAGAGATAACACTAGTGTGCACTATAGTGTAGGGAGCTCTCTATCTCCCGTACTAGAACTAAGTCCTAGCCATGTCGCTTCTTGAATGATATCACCGAGTTTTCAAAATCAACAAGTTATGCAAGTCAAGATAGCATCAAGATACAAGTAATGCATTAAACATATTTCATGCACAACCAAGATTTTGGAAACACACAAATCATGCCCTAAGTTCTCAACTATCATGGTATGTGAAATGTCAAGAAATCATAGTATGCATTTACATAGACTACAAACTAGGATATATAGCACATAGAATCCATTGATGTAAACGTACCACTAGTATAAGATTAACGATTTAATGATTTATTTAACAACACTTGAACAATTAAATCATTCCAATGTCAGGGTGCAAGTTCATCAACTACATTAATGAAGCTAAGTTGCAACAAGTCATGATACATGATAAAAAGGTAAAAGCCCCATGAAATAGATGTCCAATTCATTAGAACACTAAGTAGAAATTAATTAAACTAATTAATTAGTTTCTCTAGAAATCAAAGTTGTCCAAAAATTTTCAAAATAATATATGTGAATGTCTATTTCATGGTGATTGCAAATATCATATCAATTTCACAAAGTAAGCAAGATATAATCATGTGGAATTTTATTAATTTAAATTAATTAAATCTCTATATTTCAAAAGTTATTCAAATGATCTCAAATAAATATATAACAAGGACTAAGTCATGGTCATAGCATATATCAAGTCTAAAATGGAATACAAGCAAAACACAATTAAGTAGAATTTAAATCAAATTAAATTCATTAAATCTCTAGATTTAAAAACTCATTCAAATGGCTCCAAATAATTATATAACAAAGATCAAGTCAAGGCCATGCCATATATCAAGTCTAATGTGAGTTATATGCAAGTTACAATTGATCATTAATTTCTCAAATTGATATAAAACATGCATACAACTTGTATTTCACTACAAAAACAATTAAAACCACTTGGAAAATAAACTATAACACCCCCTACCTCAAAAGAGGATTGTTCCTCTTGAATCCAAGGCAAGTAAGCATCAAAATGGAAAACAAAACAAGGGTTTTGAATAGGAGAGTGAGAGGAAACTTTTGTCTCCCAAGGTTAATGGTCTAAGGTGAGTGGAAAGAGGCTAAAATGAAGAATTATGCTATTAACCAAGGTTTTCTCCAATGGTGGCTAGGTTAGGGTTTTGAAGAACAAGGAAATGAAAAAGATGAAAGTGAAAAATGGTGAGTGGAGAATCTAGTAATCCTCCACTCACTATGTGCTCTTGTACTACCTCTCTATCACACACAATGCAAGACCAATTTGTGAGCCTACACTTGTCACAAATCAATGGCTCCTTCCTAGGCTTAATCTTAAGCCTACACTTGTCAACCATCTAAGCCAACAAGTGCACCTATCCTAGGCGAACAAGTGGGTGAATCTCCACCCTCCAAATGTCACTAGATGATGCATCCAAGTCTCTCCACCCCAATGCCAACAAGTGGCTCCAGGAGATTACAAAAAGGTCTTTTTTGAAAATATCTTCCAAATTAAATTGCAAAATGGTCCCCAAGACAAAAAATAACTACTTTACATAATTACATTAAAGCCCCAAAACAAGAAGTTTCCAAAGAAAGTGTGCATCCACAACCCTAAGGAAGAAAGTGCACTAATGGCATGCATTTCTAGGAAAGTAAAAATCCATGTTTCTAAGAAATCATATATCATGAGTGCATGCAAAAGTGAAAGAAAAACCAAATACGAAAAGTGAGGTTGTGCCAACAAAGTGACAAACGGGAAAAAGACAAAAGATAAATTGTGCCCGAAAAGTGAAAATACGGAAATGACTCGGTCCTTAAAGGAAGTTGTTAATCCAAGGAAAAGAGTCTCGGAAACCATCCCTGAGCACTCGAAATGACACTAAGTGACGAGAAACCGAACTTGGAAAGGAAATTAAATGGAAAAAATTTATCCGTAAAATTTGAGAAAAAGGAAAGGGAGGAAAATGATCGGGTCATTACATAAGTAGCAAAAAATACGTTTAATGGCACATAAATGAGATTTTTTAGGACAAGATTGAAATCTAGCACATAGGCATGCACTAAACATTATGTCTGGTCTACTTGCGGTTAAATATAAAAGACTACCAATCATGCCTCTATACTTCTTGATATCTACATCTTTGCCTTTCTCATCTTTATCAACTTTTGAAGATGAACTCATGGGAGTTTTTGCATGTTTGACTTCCTCCAAGCCAAATTTCTTTAGCAAATCTTTAACGTATTTGGATTAACAAATGAAAATGCCATCAAAAGCTTATTTGATTTTCAACCCTAGGAAGAAGGTAAGTTCACCCATCATGCTCATTTCAAATTCATTTTGCATGCTAGAGGCAAACTTTTCACAAAGCACATTATTGGATGATCCAAAAATAATATCATCAACGTATATTTGAATAACCAATAGTTGCCATCAATGGTTTTAGTAAAAAGAGTATTGTTGATTTTTCATCTAATAAAACCATTTTCAAGTAGAAATCCACTTAGTCTTTCATACCAAGCTCTTGGAGCTTGTTTCAAACCATACAATGCTTTTGACAATTTGTAAACATGGTTTGGACAATCATAGCTTTCAAAGTCCGATAGTTGTTCTACATGCACTTTTTCCTCAATAAAGCCATTTAAGAAAGCACTTTTTACATCCATTTGATATAGCTTAAAGTTTTTATGGGATGCAAAAGTAAGGAGCATTCTAATGGCTTCAAGCCTAGCTATGGGAGCAAAGGTTTCATCATAGTCAATTCCCTCTTCTTGGTTATACCCTCCAGCAACAAGCCTAGCCTTATTTCTTACAATTGTTCCCGATTCATCATTTTTATTCCTAAATACCCAGTTTGTTCCAATGAAAGTCTTATCTTTAGGTCTTGGAACCAATTACCAAACTTTATTTCTTTTAAATTGGTTAAGTTCTTCTTGCATGGCCAAGATCCAAGACTCATCATTTTCGACTTCATGAATATTTTTTGGTTCAAGTTAGGAAACAAAAGCTACATAATTTGCATATATCACTAATTTAGGATCTAGTACTTACTCATTTAGACGGATCGCCAATAATTTGATTTATTGGATGATTAGGCACTTACTTCTAATCATTAGGAAGTGTGTCTTTATAAGGATGACTTTCTTTTGGATCATCTTTGGGGAGATCTTCAAGAGATGAATTGTATGGATCACGATTCTCAAAATTCTTTTCAATCTCTATCACATACTCATTATCATCCAATGAACATGTAGGAGGGGGCAATTGTGACTCATCGAATACAACATGTATAGAATCCATAACAACAAGTGTTCTTTTGTTGAACACTCTAAATGCTTTGCTATGAGAAGAATATTCTAGGAAAATACCTTCATCCGATTTAGGTTCAAATTTTCCTAGATTATCTTTATAATTTAATACAAAGCATTTACACCCGAAAACTTTAAAATAACTAATGTTTGGCTTCCTTTTGTTCCAAAGTTCATAAGGAGTTTTATTGAGAAGTTTTCTAATGATGACTCTATTTATGACATAGAATGCGGTACTAATGGCAAAATCTTTCAACGTCTTGGTTTTCAAATTCTCTACCTCTATCACTTCTAATGGTTTTAATCTTACACTCCTTTTCGTTCTAGACTCTTTTACAAAATTTAGAGAAAATTGTGTAAGTCTCATTTTTGTGTGTAAGGAAAAACACCCAAGCGAATCTAGAATAGTCATCAACAATGACAAAAATATAGAGTTTTCCACCAAGACTAGCTACTCTCTCCGGACCAAATAAGTCCATATGAATTAATTCAAGTGGTCATGTAGTCGTTATGTCCTTTTTTCTTTTGAATGATGACTTGATTTGCTTGCCTATTTGCCATGCACTACAAGTTTTATCTTTGAAAAAGTTAGTCTTTGGGAGGCCTTTGACTAACTCATGCTTAGATAATTTTGAAATCAATTCCATGCTAGCATGACCTAATCTTCTATGCCACAACCAACTATTTTCATTTGAAGATACAATGCACTTAACATCTTAATCATGCAATTCATATAAAAGTAAAGTATACACATTACCATTTCTAAGAGCATGAAACATTTCATTGTTATTCTTTTTAATAATACATTTATCCAATTTAAATAGCACATCATATCCTGTATCACATAGTTGACTAATGCTAAGTAAGTTATATTTTAAGCCTTTGATAAGTAACACATCATCAATAGATAGGGAAGAAGAGATACCAATAGATCTAATGCCAATGACCTTGCCTTTTGAGTTGTCTCCAAACATGATGCTTCTTCCTTTGTGAGGCTTGATGGAGAGAAATTTTAAACGATCTCCCGTCATATGTCTTGAGCATCCACTATCAAGGAACCATTTGTCCTTAGATGACGATGAAGTTTTCAAGCAAACCTACAAAAGGAATTTAAGTAATTTTCTTTTGGTACACACATTTTCTTGGGTCCATGAGAGTTAGGAACAGGCATATATGTTCTTTTAATAGCCCAAATTTCTTTATTCATGCATCGCCTAATGGGACAATAATTAATCTTATGTCCTAACTTTTTACAATAATTGCATTTTGGACTTAGACAAGAATTTTTAACAAAGTGGTCATTCAAAGGTTTTCACTTTTTTATCAAATAAGAATCTTTGTTGTGAGGATTATATCCAAGCCAATCCTTAGCATAAACATTTCTTTGCTTACCAAGCATGAGACTTAAATTTTCTCTACCTTTTGTGAACTTGGCTAAAATTTCAATTTGATCCTCAATTAAGACTTTCAAGGACTCATTTTCGGAAACTAGATCAATAGATGCCAATTCTTTAGCTAATTCACATTCTTTTTCCTTTTTCAAGGCTTCATTTTCAAGAAGAGATTTTTCAAGCTTTTGAGAGATAATATATTTTTCTCTTTTAAAAGTGGCATACTTTTGAATCATCTCGCCTAATTCGTCATGCAATTCTTTAAAAACATCAAGTAAGTAATTGTAGGCATCAACCAATTCATCATAAGTAGTTTCTAAATCAAATTAGTTATGATTAGAATTTACCTCATCTTCATTGGCCATGAGGCAAAGATTAACCAATTCATTGAGTTCATCATCATTTTCGGATCCATTTGAATCATCATCCTCCCATGTAGCATGCATGGCTTAGGCTTTCTTTTTCCTTTCCTTTTCATTTTTGTAAGCATAGCAATCTGATTTGAAGTACCCCGGCTTTCCACAATGAAAACAAGTAGGTGTTTCTCTTTTTCCTTGCTCACTTGTCGAGCCATTTCTTTTAAAGTTGTTGCTCTTTTGATACTTCTTCATTTGAAGAACTCTTCTCATGGTTTTGGTGATGTGTGCAATTTTTTCCTCTTTTTCATTGTCAAGAGCTTTCTCATTTTCAACCTCTTTGGTAGTGGCTTGAAGAGCTAGATCTTTCTTGTGAGTTTCTAGCTCATATGCCATCAAGGAACCAATGAGTTCATCAATAGGAAGTGTGTTGAGATTTTTAGCCTCTTAGATGGAGGTCTTCTTAGCTTCCCAATTTTTAGGCAAAGACCTAATAATTTTTCTCACATTTTCGAATGACGTATATGACTTTCCAAGAGCCTTCAAAGGATTGACAATGTTAGTAAAATGAGAATTCATTTCACTAATTGTTTCTTTGTTGTTCATGGTAAAAAGTTCATATTTATGGACAAGCATGTTCATTTTGGATTCCTTAACATGACTAGTGCCTACATATGTAATTTCAAGTTTATCCCAAATCTCTTTGGCCATTTCACAATCCAAAGTTCTATTGAATTCTTTGCTTAGAGCATAATAGAGATTTGTGATAGCCGTGACATTACATTGAACAAGCCTACGTTCATTTTAGGTCCACTCATCATCGGTTTTTGGAACTTTTACAACATCAACAACTTTGGTTGGAATATGGTCACCGTGTTCGGTGGCTTTCCAAGCATCAATATCTAGGCCCTTAGAAATGCTCTCATTTTGATTTTCCAATAATTATAATCATTTACGTCAAACCAAGGAGGTCTATTATTAGATTGACCTTCTTGATAAAAGTTAGCCATGATTGTTCTTTAAGACGATTAGATATTTGACTAGAGATTAGGCTCTGATACCAATTGTTAAACACTAATTGACTATAGATAGGGGGTGAATAGAGTCAATGGCTAAATTTTAAATTTTGCAACTTTAAAATCTAATTAACAATTATGCAATAATCAAATAAGAAAGACAAATAATTCAAAGCATAATTGTAAGAGAGATAGGGATAAAAAATTGCAAACAATGACTCGAAGATTTTAGTGAGGTTCAGAAACTCCTACTCCTCGGCTCAAGATCCCTCTTGAGACTTCCCAATCCACTAGAGCTTATCCTTAATGGTGGAGAGCATACCTTAACAAGAAGCTAGCCTTTGCTTCTCTTCCTTGCTAGGAGCACACCCTTTCACTAGGCTTTCTTTGGGTCACACCAACCCTTACAAGTTTATAACAATGTATATATTTGGAATACAAGATAAAATCTCTCTCAAGATAGATGTACAAATGTAAACTCACAATTAGAGTAAATATATGAATGAAATGAAGCTCAAATCTTTAAGATGATATGAAAGAATGAATGATTAAATAATGGCCTTGAATGCTCTAGAATAAAACTCTTCAATGTTCATCAAATTGCTCTCAATAGTTGTGTGTATACAACACAAGTTGTAGCCCTTATTTATAGAGATAGGAACACAATATAACTGTTGGAGATGAGGTACGAATAGTCCAAGTTTGCTGGTAGCCATTTGATTTGAAATTGACTCTGTGTCGGTCGGCTGATGGAGTATCTTCGGTCGACCGAAAGTCCCTTGTTAGCCGGCTGATCCCTAATCATCAGTCGGCTAAAACGATGGTTGAGAGACTCCAACTCTCTATTTTCATGAATTCTTCTTGTCAGTCGGCTGATGAATAATTCGGTTGGCTAATGGATTTATTATGAAATATTTTCTTCGTGGAACCCTTATCGGTCGGCTGAACCCTAATGTTCAGTTGGCCAAAAGTCCTTGAATGTGAACCTCCTTCTCTGTTTCTTTGTGCTGGGCTTTTGACGAGTGCTCAAATGTGGCGCATTTTAGAATCTAAGTGAGGGTATTTTAGTCAATTCATCTACCTTTATTTTTCCGTTTTAGTACTTATTTGTATTTTTGTCTATTTCAGGTCAATAAGGTTCAAACGGGCTAAAAATGGTCTATTACAGCCTTTTTGGAGTCAAGCAAAAGTTCCGGGAAGATTTTAGAAAAATCCAAAAAAAGGTCAAAAATGCAAAATTTCGCCACTAGTGGATTTAGATCGATCGAGAATTTTTCGATCGATTGAAGCTTTTCTTTGATCGATCGAAAATGTGCCAGCAGCTAGCTGTTTTATTCCCGTGCGCCCAAACTCCATCTACCACATAGTTGCGGGATTAGATATTTTAAGGGCTTATTTTTTGACTTGTTCACTACTCCAAGGACTTTGTGTAAAGGGGGAATTGAATCATTATGTAATAAATATTTTGTCTTCAATTTTATATTATTGTAATTTTATTTTCTCTCTAGAAAAGTTAGAGATTAGGGTTAGAAGAAAAGAGAAGAGTGGAGGCACCAAGAACACATCTCAAGATCTACACACACTCTCTCTCTAGAATTCAACAAAGAAGAAGAGGAAAAAGGTGGAGCCATGTTTGGGGATTGCCCTTGAGGGTTCTAAGATCACACCCACCTCCTCCATGATTGGCTAGACTTCTCCTTGGGGCTTGGATGAGCCCCAAGTTTGTAATCTAAACCTCTATCTCTTTCATACTTTTTGGGGAATAATATCTTGTGATTAGTGTTTTAGCCTTGTGAATTTAACGAATCTTGGTTTCTCTTTTGATTTATATGGATTAATTCTTTCTATTGATTCTCTATGTGATTACATATTGTCTTATGTGTGATTATTTGAAAATTGATCTCTCCACTAGTTTTTCTATATTAATTGCTTGTCTATGTGTGGTTGATTGAGAATCTAGTGATGGCTGGACATGGTTTTTATTAGATGGGTTTGTCAATTAATTTGATGGATTATGCTTATGCTTGATGGGTTATTCTACAATTTAATTCATGCTTGTGGGTAGGTAGACAATCTTTACTTGGTTTGATATTTCATGAGTTATTATTGCAAATTCCATGATTCTCTACATTGATGTGTGTTACAATTGTGACTAGTTTGATGGGTCATACTTATAATTGATGGGTTGTTCTACACTCAGTTTAATTGTTGGTTAGGTAGGCAATTCATTATTGAATTTGATGGTCTATGCTTAATATTGCAATAAGTAGTCGCATTTTGTTCATAAGAAGGTTTTCCCCAAATTAGTTGAAAGTGTGTGATTTGGTGAACGAGCTTGGTGGTGATTCAAATGCACATCAAGACCTCACTTCTCATCTTTTAAAACCTTAACTCAACTTAGTTTATTTTAATTGCATTTTAATTTCCTTGCATCTCAGTTTAATCAACAAATCTCTCTCTTTTGCAATCAATTGATACATTAGAGTCGAAATTAAATTCCAACACGTATAATCTCTGTGGACGATCCCTACTCGCTATACTTCATTAGTTGTAGTAGTGGTTTTTATAAATGTAAATTTGACTAGAAAGGCTTCCAAAACCACATTCATATTTTGACCTTGCGAAGCGACCTCTCGCATTACAAAGTCCGTTCTCTAAACACTCAGAAATGGGGGCTCGTCAAATTTTGGCACCGTTGCCGAGGATTAACAGTTCTATTGGAGTTAGACTAGACAATATTGTTCATTTGATTTCTTCTATTTTTATTTTATTTTCTTTTCTATATTCCTTTCTCATTCTTGATATTATTTGTCAATTTGGTACTTGCCTACAGGGAAGGTAAACATTGGATCTTAAAGCATTCATTGGAGTTTAAAGCTAGCATTTGAATTTGAATTTTCTTAAGGACCTTTGTGAGCAATTCTTGGAACTCTTGTATTTTAATTGTGCACTTCTTTGCATGCTTGTGATAGCCCTTGTTGAGGCTCATTATATTGTTTAAATTTTTGTCCAAGCATTGGCCCATGTGGAGACCAATATTTTATTGCATTCAGATTTTAATTGTGAATGGAGGAATTGTTTGATCTAAGTTTGGGGGAAAATTACATCCCATCACCTTATGCTCCTCTATCATATTTTAATCCCTATGAGATTGAGTCCAATATTCAACATGCATCATTTTATTATAGGCTTGATCACTCTTTTAATCCTCCTTATGGCTATTGCCCTCCCCCACCATTTTTTGAAGAACTACCTCCATTACCTTATTCACTCGAGTTTTAAGAAAAAGTGTTAGCTCTACTTGATGGGCTTAATTCACAAACTCAACTTATCCTTTCACATTCTCAAATTTTAGCCAAGCTTGAAGTTCAAGTTGGGCAAATTACAAGTACTCTTTCTTATCAAGAGGAGGAGGAAGAGGCAAATGAAAAAATGGCAAGAACTTCAATTTATATAGATGAGGATGATGAGAGTGAAGAGGAAGAAGTAGCAAGTGAGCAAATTGAGGAATTAATGAGTCCACCAATGGCTATTTTGATAGAGCACAACATAACTTATGAGGATATTCCTTATTTTGATCATGATTGAATTCCTGCCTTAGATACTTTAGAGAGTAAGGAGATATTGACCACTATAGAGGTAGGAGAGGAGGAGGAGGAACTTGTTAAAGAGAGCCTTCCTTCTATTATCTCCAAAGACCCTCTTGAGACATACCTTTTTGAAATGTATAAAAATTGTGGTTTTGACCTTGAAAGCTCTAAAAATGAAGTGAACTCTTTAATGGACTCCCTAGCTAACTTGGAAGGTGAGGAGATGGTGATTTTTGAGGAAGAGAAAAGGATGAAAAGAAGGTTTTTCTTGATATTCCAATTGATTTTTTGAAAGACATCGTATTGTCAATTCATAAAGGAAGTGATTCTTTGAATACACTTCAAGAGCACAAAAATGAGGCAAGGCCAACTATGATTGATTTTGTTTTCAAGACCATAGATGAAAGGAACGAAATCATCTCTTTCATTTCTTTTCAAGTCATTCTTTTGGAGGATGACTTCATTGTTGTAAGTGAGGCATTAAATAAGAAAATGAAAAAGAGGGTCAATAAGGATGTTTCATATTTGGTTTTTGATACTTTCGACTAGTGATTCAACCCAACGTCTTGCTAGAGACGTTAAACACTAGCATTTGTAGAGTTTCACAACTCTATTCCTCTCCCATTTCTTGTTGTTTTTCATTTCTTGCGTCATCTAGATATGTTCTATTGCACTTCATTGTCAAAAATCAGGTTTTTAGACCATATTCATCATTTTGGGGCCTTGGAAAAAATTCTACCTTTGAAATTTTTTCGAAATTCAGCATTTTGTGCCCAGGCAGCGCCCAGTTCGATCGATCGATCAACGCTTATTCTGATCGATCGAAAATGGTTTCAATCGATCGAAAATAATTTCGATCGATCGGAATTGCATAGGAAATTTTTGATCCCAGGGTAGCAGTTTTTCAAAATTCGATTGATCGTAGCTTTACCTTCTTTATTTTTCTTTTTGTATTTTTTTCATTCATTTTATTCTTTGATTTTCTTGCATTTTGTATATACTTGCTTTCACTAAATGAAAAATATAAAAACTTTTCACCATTGTGCCTTTCTGTGTAGTCATGCAACTTTCATATTTTCTATTGGGCTTAATCTCATATATCTCTTTTATCTTGTGCTATATTGCCTTAGAGTGCTTGATTTACTTATCTTATCCCATTTGATATTTGATGTGAGTTTGCTAGTATGGTTATTCAAGTAGGTTGTTGATTCTAAGTTTGGGGGTGCACTTTTTCCCATTGGATCATTACCGAGCTTCATGTCTTTACCACCATGGTATATTCTTTTTATCTTTTCTATTGTTCTCATTGCACATTGAGGACAATGTGCGGTTTATGTTTGGGGGTAAGGTGACTTTGTTGTATTCTACTTAAGTTGAGCTTTAAATGCATGATTAAGATTTGAGATCGATGTTTGCAATGATTTTGATCTTTTGAGGACCATGATACTTAGAATTTAAAAATTGCTTGACTTGGGAGTCCAATACTCCTTGTATGCTTTGTGGATGCCATTTAGGAGTAAATTTTTCGAAAGATTGATATCTTGCTTGCATTTGTTATCCACATCATCTTGATTTTATGATTGTTTTGAGATTCACTCTAGGATTCTACACTAGCACAAGCGCACATTAGCATTCATTTATAGGGTACATGCTTTGTTGACTAGTGATTCGGTTATATACCAATTGAGCTAGTAGTGTATTGAAAGCATTCATTCTTGATAAAGGTGGATACTAAACCCTTTTCATTGAGTAACCGGGATTCTAGCCTCATCAAACATTGAATTTCTCGCTCGACCTCATGGATCGCTAGGAAGCTTAATAGATCAACAAATTGCACTATACTTCCATCTTTGATCCTCTAGGATTCGTAAAAAATAAAAATAAAAAAATAAATAAAAAGAAAAGAAAAATTGAGTGAAAAGAATAAGCGCACCTAGATGAATAAAGTTTTAATAAATGGCCCACTCTTTATCTTGATAATCGGTACTAGATTTGTGTGTTAGTTTGAGGCCGGATGTGATTACTTTTTTTGTTAGCTTAGATAGCAACATATTTGATGCCGGTTCACTTAAAAAATATACTAGAGTTGTTTTGATTTGCATGATCATTATCTTGATGTATGAAGGACCATATTTGTTTGCTTGATGTTGAGATTTTGGGAGATTGCTTGGAAAGGGTTGAAAAATTGCATATTTGAGGTAGTTTTCTCCTAATGCTTGTTTTGTATATTGGTGCCTCTCTTGTGAGAAAGAGCTCAATGTTTGTGGGTATCATTTCTGGAAACCCTCACGAGACTTCACTCATCCACTAGGGGTAACCTAAGGGTTCAAAAAGCTTGTTGCATATGCTAAATGCAATCGTATTCCCTATGAAAGTGGTGTTATCCTTTTATTGCTTTCTAGTTCATAGTTACTTCGTTGTGTGTTTTTTTTTTTTTTTTTTTTTTTTTTTTTTGTAGTTCATTGCTAGGGACTAGCAATATCTAAGTTTGGGGGTGTGATGAGTGCTCAAATGTGATGCATTTTAGCACCTAAGCGAGGGTATTTTAGTCCATTCATCTATCTTTATTTTTTCGTTTTAGTACTTATTTGTGTTTTTGTTTATTTTAGGTCAATAAGGTTCAAATGAGATAAAAATGGTCTATTACAGCTTTTTTGGAGTCAAGTAAAAGTTCCAAGAAGATTTCAGAAAAATCTGGAAAAAGGTTAAAAATACAGAATTTCGCCACCAGTGGATTTAGATCGATCGAGACTTTTTCGATTGATTGAAGCTTTTCTTTGATCAATCAAAAATGTACTGGTAACGAGCTGTTTTATTCCCGTGCGCCCGAACTCCACCTACCACATAGTTGCTGGATTAGATATTTTAAGGGCTTTATTTTCTGACTTGTTCACTATTCCAAGGACCTTGTGTAAAGGAGGAATTGAACCATTATGTAATAAATCTTTTGTCTTCAATTTTATATTATTATAATTTTATTTTCTCTCTCTAGAAAAGTTAGAGATTAGGGTTAGAAGAAAAGAGAAGAGTGAAGGCATCAAGAACATATCTTAAGATCTATACACACACTCTCTCTAGAATTCAACAAAGAAGAAGAGGAAAAAGATGGAGCCATGTTTGGGGATTACCCTTAAGGGTTCCAAGATCACACCCACCTCCTTCATGATTGGCTAGACTTCTCCTTGAGGCTTGGATGAGCCCCAAGTTTGTAATCTAAACCTCTATCTCTTTCATACTTTTTGGGGAATAATATCTTGTGATTAGTGTTTTAGCCTTGTGAATTTAATGAATCTTGGGTTCTCCTTTAATTTATATGGATTAATTCTTTCTATTGAATCTCTATGTGATTACATGTTGTCTTATGTTTGATTATTTGAGAATTGATCTCTACACTAGTTTTTCTATATTAATTGCATGTCGTTTTTATTAGATGGGTTTGTCAATTAATTTGATGGATTATGCTTATGTTTGATGGGTTGTTCTATAATTTAATTCATGCTTGTAGGTAGGTATAAAATCTTTACTTGATTTGATATTCCATGGCTTATTATTGTAAATTTCATGATTTTCTAGATTGATGTGTACTACAATTGTGACTAGTTTGATAGGTCATGCTTAGAATTGATGGGTTGTTCTACACTTAGTTTAATTGTTGGTTAGGTAGGCAATTTGTTATTGAATTTGATGGTCCATGCTTAATATTGCAATTGGTAGTCGTATTTTGTTCATAAGAAGGTTTTCCCAAAATTAGTTGGAAGTATGTTGTTTGGTGAACGAGCTTGGTGGCGATTCTAATGCACCCCAAGACCTCGCTTCTTATCTCTTAAATCCTTAACTCAACTTAGTTTATTTTAATTGCATTTTAATTTTCTTGCATCTTAGTTTAATTTCCTTGCATTTTATTTTTGTAATCAATTGATACATTAGAGTCGAAATTAAATTCCAACACGTATAATCTCTATGGACGATCCTTACTCGCTATACTTCATTAGTTGTAGTAGTAGTTTTTATAAATGTAAATTTGACTAGAAAGGCTTCCGAAACCACATTCATATTTTGACCTTGCGAAGCGACCTCTCGTATTACAAAGTCCATTTTCTAAACACTTAGAAAGGGGGGCTCGTCAGCTTTTAAAGACATATTATGGACCATATGTGATGCCATTTAAACTATGAAATGAGGAATGAATGATTCTAGGATATGAGCTTTATAAGATTCATAAATTACTTTAACATTTAAATCTAAGGCACTTACCAAACCTATCTACCCATTTGAATCACCTGTCTTGATTACTTTTCTTCTTCGTGTTTTATCTTTGAAGCTTGGGATATAATGACTTGTCTTCTTTTGTCCTTAGAGTGCATAGAATGTATCTTGCTTAACTTTACCTTTCCTTGTTTTCTACTTCATTTTTAGACTTCAAATGACGAACTTGTTATATGTTCTCAAGGCAAATATTAGTCCTTAAAACAACATTAATGTGTTGTGATCTTCAAAATTAGTCTTAGGGTTAACACGTATAATTATATATATATATATACTAATTTCATGCATGCAAAAGGAAGTTGTTTGATCATGGACTACGTGATGCTACAGAGGCATACTAAAATGATAGTCCAACCAAATGAGGAGTTACCAAAATTGTAGAATGCATGCATATATATGATGATGTATACATATATGAGTAATATATATATATATATATGTAATTTCAGAATTCTAAAGGAAGTGGGATTCTGCACAAGAAGGAAACTACTAAGACATGGGGCACCTGGCAGCGTATAATCTTGCCAAGAGTAAGTTTTCAGTTTCTCCATTCAACCATTGTGGCCAACTACCGGATGTTATTGGGAATCATGGGTAACATGGGTGAAACTTAAAGTACAACACGTAAGAAGAATTATGAGAAGGAACACCGAATATGTAATGACCCGGTCATTTTCCTTCATTTCCTTTTATCTCAGTTTTTTTTTTTTTTTTCGTTGATCTTTTCTTTTCTGAGTTTAGTTCTCATCACTTAGTGTTGTCTCGAGTGCTCAAGAATAGTTTCCGAGACTCTTTCCTTTGGATTGACAACTTCCTTAAAGGACTGCGTCATTTTCATATTTTCACTTTTTGGACACTATTCATTTTTCGTTTTTTTTTTTTCCAGTTTGTCAATTTGTTGTCATAACCTCACTTTTTATGTTCGGAGTTGGTTTTTAACTTCACGTACCTTCATTCTAAGTGATTTCCATGAAATACGTATCTTTACTTTTGTAGAAAAGTACTCTGGTTGCTCCCGGTGTCCATAGTGGCATGGATACATAGTTCTTCAGAAATGTTTTCTTTTCTTGGGGTGTTTATCATAAATATTTTTGAAGATATTTTATTTGAAGGGTTTTTAAGAAAATATTTTTAGAAGATATTTTCATTCTGGGTCATTAATGCAGTTATCACTTTTTGGAGGGGCCATTGTGCAATTAATAAAAGTTATTTAAAAAATACCTCATTTTGAGCCTAAATTCTCGTACGGGATTCATTTTCACTTTTTGTAGAGTTGTGTACTCTTAGAATTGTCTTATAGTCATTTTTTCCCAGTTTTAAGGTTTCTGACCCCAGTTGCCGCCTAACTTGTTCGGGGCATATCTTTTTGCTCGGGACTCAGTTTTTGACGCCGTTTCTTCCGTTGTTCATATTTTCTCGTTTTAGTTCTTTGTTATTCATAGAGTTTTGCAGTTTGAGTATGTCTGCTTAGATTTCACTTTTCCAGACCTGGTGGGACCCGTTCGGGACACGGGTTTTTCTATAAATAGGGGGTTAGTAAATGAAAAATCAGATTTTTCATCATCTTCTCCCTCTCTTGGCCGGCAGCCATGGCAGCCCCTTGGGTTGCCACCCTTCTTCTTCTTTTTTCGGCCACTTCCCTTTGGTATTTTGCCTTAGGGCCTTAGCATTTATTATAGGCCTTGGCAAGATCTTCCTTTCCCCCTTATTGGATTTTTGTTTTGGCCATTTTTTGAGTTTAGGTTTGAAGCCAAGTTAGGATTTTGGTAGGACTTCCTTGGGGTTTAATGTTCACCGTGTTGTCCCCGACAAAACCCTGAAGTATCGTCGGATTCGGAGCGGTTTCATTTTGGTGGCTTTTGAGGTTTTCATCTCAAATTGAGGTAGGGGATGTTATAGGTTTATATTTTTATTATCTCGCATGCTATTGATGCTTATACAACTTGTATGCATGCTTTTGTTCAAGTTCTAGAAATCAATGTATTTTGATTTAATTTTTACTTAATTGTACCTTGCTTGTATTCTATTTTAGACTTGATATATGGCATGGTCATGACTTAATCCTTGTTATATATTAATTTGAGATCATTTGAATAACTTTTGAGATCTAGAGGAAATTATTAATGAGTTTAATTAATTTTATTTTAAGTGTTTTAGTCACTTAATTGGAGTTTTAACTTGATATTGTTGATAACCATGTTGTATCCCTTAACATATATTAAATTGAGGCTATTTGGAATTGATTTATAATCTAGAGAATTTAATTATTTTTATTTAATTAAATTCTATCTAATTGTTCCATGTATTAAATTATGTTTTAGAAGTTGTTCTATGTATAAATCATGGATTTAGACTTGTTATGTTTTCACTTGATTATGCTTTAAGCATTGAGTAACATTGTTGTTAAATTCATATTCATGAGAACATGTTTCCAATATTGAATATATTATTGTCTTGTGTAACGAATTGCACACTCCGTATTTGACATTATATATGCCATTTTAGAATTGAAACTCTAAGGCTTGGATTGTGTGGTTTCACCCTACTTGTGTGTGGAAGGTGGTTTCATGCATCATTTAATTGAATATAAGTTGTGAACTTACATTTTGATTTTGGATTCTTTTGGGACATTGTTATAAGTGACATGGCTAGAGTTTGACTCAAGTACAGGAGATAGAGAGCTCCCTATATTCTAGTGCACACTGGGGTGGTATTACCAGCGGGTTAGTGCCCAGAATAACCGTTTAGGTCCTGGTTTTCTCCGAGATTTGATGTCCAAGTTTTCCACTAATTGATTTCGCATTCAATTCCAAGTTGACAACCAATGTTTAATCGTAACTTGTAATTTTTGCTATTGGCGATTTAATATTATTAAGTAAATTTATGCATTATGATTTTTAAGGAATCATGTCATGTTTTTTTAATGTTGTTAAGTACATTTATGCATTATGATTTTTAAGGAATCATGGCATATTTTTTTAATGTTGTTCAATACATTTATGCATTATGATTTTTAATGAATCATCACATATTTTTAATGTTGTTAAGTACATTATGCTTTAAATGTTCAAATATAGCTTAGGAATGATTATATACATTCATTCAGAACATAGACGTTAGGTGGCATAACCTTTTGAATTGTTTCGCATTGATGTGATAACCTTGTAAAACGTTAGGTCCGTGTATGCTTATCTCTTACGAGTAACTTTATGTTACTCACCCCAAAGTTATCAGGAACATTTTTCAGGTACAGGATTCAAGATTTGGAGATTTCAATTGCCTTGGGTGATATGTAGAATTGAAGTTCTTTTAACTGTATTCTTGTTCACATGCAAGTGTTAGTTTGCCTTAAACTTGCTTTCTATTTTGTCTTTCGGCTGATTTCTTGTTTCTGTTTCGTCATTCGACTGATTTTTTGCTTCTGTTTCGTCGTTCGGCTGATTTCTTACTTTCTGTTTTGTCGTTCGGCTGATTATTGCCTTCTATTTTGTCATTCGGCTGATTTCTTATTTCTGTTTTGTCATTCGGCTAATTGTTGCTTTCTGTCTCGTCGTTCGGCAGTAAGAATGGCTGACCATGTAGGTCAGAACGCCTAACCATGCAAGTCCGAACGCTTGACCCTTCCCTCATAATGCCTGACTATGTAGGTCAGAACGCCTGACCATGTAGGTCAGAACGCCTGACCATGTAAGTCCGAACGCTTGACCATGTGGGTCAGAACAACCGACCTTGTATGAGTGCCAAACGAGCACTCAGTGTTGAGAGTGCCGAACGTGCACTCAGTGTTGGAGAGTGCTGAATGAGCACTTGGTGCTGATAAGTGCCGAATGAGCGCTCAATGCTTTGGCTTTGGACAAGCACTCGTCCATGCCTCATAACCTTTCTTTTCTTTCGCTTCCGCATTTCAGATCCGTTATTGGGTCATCTTTTAGTCGTCACTGACGCATCAGGTTTATAAAACTTAGGCCGTCATAAGTGGTGTCAAAGCTTCTTGGTTTGAATACCTTGGACGACGGGTTTTGGGTGCATTTCATGCTTTTGTTGATTTGCTTTGATATGCTCACATGTCTTTTAATAACATGTTTATGTGCTTATGTGCTACATGTGATATGTCATTTGTTTAACATGATTTTATTCTAATGTAAGGAGCATGATATATGATGTATGTTAGATTAGATTTATATATGCATAACTGTGTTGCATATTTGGCATGACACGGGATTGGTCATTAAGGCATGAGTTGGGGTTAATGGTGATTGTAGTCACAGTTTCGTGGTAGTGTAGGTTGTTGTCGACCTAGCATTGGTTTTGAGGTAGGTGGTAAGACACCTTTTGTTTAGGCTCTCGTGAGGTAAGTCATTTGGCATTGCTGTAGTGATGGATTTGTTGGTTTTGGGCCATGATAAGGTTATGGACGTCTTAGGATCCTTGGTTATTTAGGATGATTCCTTTGGGATTGCAATTTTTGTGGGTGGGTACGTTTGTGGGCGGGTGCATGGCACTGTCATGCTACCGTACTGACTAGCTATAAGTGCAGTTCGGATGGAATCAATGTTGGTTTTGTCTTGATAAGCATAGTCCTTTTGACCGATGACAATAATAGTTGTTTTGGGGATCAGTCGTAGGTATTGATTTGGTTGTTGTTGGTATGGCTATGGTTGCCATTTTCTTTGAGTTCTCCTTGTGTGATGACGCTTTTGGGATCAAGTTGATTGATTGATGTTTTAGGTAGAAAGAACATTGCACTGTTAGTGTCACTTGTAGTGTCATCTCTAGATTTGGAGACGGATTGTTAGAGTCTTACCATTGTGGTAAAGGTTTACGTTTGTTTTGAGACAGATTGTTGTCACATTGGTTTTTAGAGTCAGTTTATGGCTAGGACTGGTCCATCCTTTTACCTAGTCGCTCTAGGACACGATGTCCATAGTTCATTGTTGCATCATTTTTATTTTCTGCAGTTTCATTTACTACCATGTTAGTAGTACGATTTATGATATTGTGATGCATGAGTAGGTGGAAGTGTGTCCACATTTGCTTTCTTGTTGTGTGGCATTAGCATGCCTTATTTATATGCTTAGAGATGCCATGTTGTTACTGTACTTAGTGACATGATTTTATGCTTACGTGGAGACGTGCTGCATGTATCCTTGATTTTTATCTATATGAGTAGATGTATTTTCTTGGTAGTTGCATTTCTTTATTTTGTGCATGACTTCCATGTTTAGTTTTCCTTTTCTATTCCCCCTTCATGTTTGTTATATTGACACTTGTAGGAGAATAGAGTTTCTCCTCTTTTTCTTGGTTCGCATTAGGGACTTCACAAGGAGTGGGTCTTTTCTCTTCGTCGCCTTGTGCATGGTTTTGGGGTTGGTTGGTCTGTGAGGATCACCATTGTTGTCTTGAGTCCTTGGTGAGGATTTGATGGATTTTGGTCTACTTGCTCCTATGTAGGGGGCGAAGTCTTTGACCTTGTTATCTTTCGTTTCAGAGGTAGAGTCGTGGTGTTGTCCTTTTTAGGACTGGTGGTTCCTTTCCTTAGTGTCTTCCCTTAGGGAGTTTTTGCCGTGGTTATTAATGGAGTTGTGGTGCTCAGAGTGAGTTGATTGGTGTGAGATCATTTTATGGGGACTTGTGTCCATATCATTGAGGATTTATTTGATTCGTGAGGTGAGCTCGATACTCTTTTGAGAATGTCCTTTGGAGACTTGCTTTGGTTTTGGATACCTGGATGTGGTTAACTCTTAGGAGAAGTTTTGGAGTGTCGTTGTTGGATATAGCTTGTTTGTGGAGTTTTCTTGTCCTAGTTATGACTAGGCATAGTTTTGAGGAATCATAGTTCCAGTGGTTGTTTATGGATTGAAATTGAGGAATTTTGATTTAATTTGGTGTTGCCAAGCACGGTTCTGAGAGACTCGTTTTGTGATTTTGATTGTCGAGATTTTGATATGTGTGCCACTTGGTGGACTTGTATTTTGAGAATTTAGTTATCTATGATAGAAATGTGGATCCAATGTTTGATTCGGTGTAGTCTTGTAGTTGATCTGTTTCAGGGAGATATGTAGGACTTTCGATGAAATGTCTTATAGTGAGGTTCGTTTTGATTTCTGGAGGTTTTCATTTACTTTTTAGGCTTTAGATTCTTGATTGATGTTATTAATAGAAGTATTTTGAGACGTTGGAGATGTTGGTTTTGTTGTATTAAAGATTTAGAGCCTTAAGCATAATGGTGCTTATGACAATGTTGTTAGAATTTGGGATTGGCCGGGATGGTCTGGAATCTTTGTTTGGACCATATTCCAACTCTCACAAATGCTTAGTTCCCACATTGCTTTTGGCCATGATCGTTTTGCGACATTGATGTCACTTGTATCAAGAGGTTTCATGGGTAGACCTAGTGGGGGACAGGTTATGAACTAGTGCCTTATACTATCATGCTACCATACAAAGTTGTGTGTTGTGGGCGAATGCTAGTTGCTATCGATGCTACCTTACTGACGAGTAAGTGTGGGCCAGCACTAGGCACTGTCATTACTACTATTCATTTGAGTACGTCGTGGGCGGATTCTGGTCACTATTCGTATTGCCACGTCGTCTTTGTTTGGTACCCTGATTTGATACGTGGTTATTTTGGAGTTCTTTTAGTGGTTGTTTTTGGTTCCTCATGATGGTTCACTGGAGAGATGCTTTTGATTGTTGTCTTTTGTTCCCTTGTCTAACCTTAGGTTCTCTGTATGAGTTCTGACTTGTCATGTGGCCGTGTGGTCACTTTTCTTTTGAGAGGTTGTCCTGTCGTGAATACATGGGTGCGAATGACAGTAGCTTCTACATTGTCTTTCAATTTTGGGATTGCTTTTGTAGCTTGTTGTGAGGGATACTTGGAGGTGTACTCTATAGTTATCTTGGTTTGGCTTTTTTGTTTTGTTGGGGCTGAATTTCGTGGACGAAATCCCTTTAAGGTGGGAAGGTTGTAATGACCTGGTCATTTTCCTTCATTTCCTTTTGTCTCAGTTTTTCACGGATTTTTTTTTTTTTTCGTTGATCTTTTCTTTTCTGAGTTTGGTTCTCGTCACTTAGTGTCGTATTGAGTGCCCGGGAATGGTTTCTGAGACTCTTTCCTTTGGATTGACAACTTGATCTTTTCTTTGCTTTGTAGCTTAATATAATTTATATGCATATCTTTAACTTAATTATAAAAGTTGTTGGTAGTAGTACCTTGTATGAAATTAAGCTAAAGCATAATATTGTTAATGGCCATGATTTGATCTATAACTTATGTTAATTTGAGTCATTTAGAGTTGTTTTGAAATTGAGAGAAATAATTAATTAATGTAATTAATTTTTATTTATGTGTTCCTTTCATTTAAATTAAGTTTTGACATGATATTAAATTAGGCCTTGACTTGTTCTTTAACATATATTAATTTGAGAATATTTGGATGAGTTTTAAAATCTAGAGATTTTAATTAAATAAATTAATTAAAATCTATTTAATGGTTCCATTAATTTGATTATGTTTTTAACTTGATATATGTAATGATCTTGACTTGTTCTTTAGCATATATTAATTTGGAATCATTTGGAGTTGTTTTAAAATCTAGAGATTTAATTAATTTAATTTAATTAAATTCTATTTAATTGTTCCAATGATGTAATTAAGTTTTTGATTTGATATATGTAGTAATTATGATATAATCTTTGTCATATAATTATTTGAAGTCATTTGAAGTTGATTTAAATTGTAGAGAAATTAATTAATTAGTTTAATTAAATTTTATTTAAGTGTTCCATTCATTTAAATAAATATTTGACTTGATATATGTAATGACCATGCTATGATCTTTGACATATATTAATTAGGGATTATATGGATGAGATTTAAAATCTAGAGAAATTAATTATTTTATTTAATTAATTTCCATTTTATTGTATTAATGATTTAATCATGTATTTTGTAATGCGGACTTGAAACTTGCTTCATAATTATATTAATGTATTTCATAAGTTGACTTATACTGTAAGTTAGAGATTTATATTATGACTTGTAGATATGTAGTGTTTATGTATAAATTATGTTTTGTATGTGCCACTCAAGCTTTAGGAGCATTGTATTCTCCAATCGGTTCATAAACATGCATTTGATTTTAACCTATGTATACATGGCATACATAATGAGTTTGAAGGATGGACGCAATCCGAATATTGAAAAGAGTGGACATCGCATCTGGTAGGTTGGAAGTCCTCAATACACTTGGCCAATGGGGTGTGGAAGTGTACCACTTGGTTTTTGTGTTTGGGATTTGATTCTGACATTTGTCTTTCGTCACATTGCATCATGGAGTACATGTGTGAGTTGCATCATAGTGGAGTCTATGTGCAAACTATTTGGTAACTCTTGATGTGTTATATACCTTACGTTGATTTGCTTTCAATTACAAGTTAACTATACCTTGTTGTATATCTTGTCATTTTACTAGCTATGTGGTAGTTGTTTGTACAAGTATATGCTTTGTGTTTTGATTCATCTTCATTTACAATTTAACTATGCCTTGTCGTATATCTTGTTTTTCTACTAGCTATGTAGTAGCTATTTGTACAAGTACATACTCAGTGTTGATTTCTTCCATTTTTCTTCCAATTTGGCATTGCCTCTTTAAGTTGTAATTTGTTGATTTCAATTTTTGTGAATGGTTTATGACATGTTCATTTGTAGCTTTAGGGTATCATTTAGTTTCCTTTTTGAACATAGACGTTAGGTGGCATGATCCACTTTAGTCGTTTTCACATTTTAAGTTTCAAGTTGATGACTTTGAGAAATTATGTTTTATTGCGTTGTATTGGAAGTTCCAATGTTGGTTAAATTGCATTGATATTATAATTTGCGTTGAATTGTTCTAATGTAGCTTAGGATAATCCCTTAGTCTCATTTCGGACATAGACATTAGGTGGAATGAACCACATGGATTGATTTATATCAACTTGTGAACCTTGTAAAACTTAGGTTATACGCATGTACATTTCTTATGAGTAATGTAAGTTACTCACCCTCGGTAAATGCAATTTGTTTCAGGCAAGAAGACGTGGTTTCGGGATGCACAACATCCTTATGTTGATTTAGTTATATTGATGTTCTTTGTGTAATTTCACATGTATCCAAGTGTTAGCATGCCATGTTTTCTTATGAAATTGTAATATAAAGCTTAGTTTCAACATGCCATTTTTACTTGGGAACATGTAATGAGCGCTTAAGAGTACTTTTTTGATCACATTTTATATGTATGATATGTGGCCAAGGGCCAAACATTCCTTAAATTACATGTATGCTCTTTTGGATTCATATTCTCCTTTTAAAAGCAATAATATGAAATTAGAGGTTTTAACATGTCGCTTTTGACCCGGAGCCTGTAAAGTGTGCATAAGCACACTCTTTAGGACTCCTTTTACATGTATGATGTGTGGCCAAGGGCTAAACATAATTTCGGTTATGCCTAAATACTTATTTTTCGTACTTTGCTTTTAAAGTCAATTTTGTGAATATTAGAGGTTTGGTAGGTGATATTTTGTATTTAGCGTCCATTGAGGCCATAGGCCATTGGAACGCATGTAAATATGTATATTACGTTTGCGTGGATGCATACCTTGCACAAAATATCACATTTACATGGAATGGATGGTTGTAGGTTTCAATTTTTCTTTTCTTTTAAGGGATATTTTTAAGCCTTTGAAGTTTAATAGGTCGTATTTTGCATTGGGCATATTTGGGGGCCGTGGACGGCACATTTTAAATCACTTATTAAGTTTGCATGCACAATCATTTTGGCATACAACTTCATATTTGACCAAATGAACACTTGATACAAAATTTCATTTTTTAAGTTTTGTGTAAAACTAAGCAGATGGGCATTTTGAGGATTTCACATTAAAAATAAAATTTTCTTTTGACATGGTCATCTAGAAAACATAATTTTAAGTGGGCTTTCTTCTTTGAGTTTTGCCAAAATAATTCATTTAAGGGTCCAAATTAGCTCTCTGTATTGGAAGTTTAGCGAAAATGAGGCTTGTTGCTATCAGCAGCAATGCGGCGCGCGCATGGGGGCCGCCTTGGGTGCTCTTGGCCGTGTCGACATCGTTTTTTTTTTTTTCTTCTTCGTCCTGACTCCAAATCAAGTGATTTTTGAGTCTAACATTATTAATTTTTCGTTGTCTATCCAACGGTGTGCTTGGTGGCACCTTGATCTTTTTAGAAATGACTATTTTGCCCCTAGAGTTAAATTTGTCCATTTTTAAAACGTCGCTTCCGCATTTGTTTTCCTTTTGGTTCCAGTGACAAATGGGAGGTCACATTGGTGTCTTAGGGATGACGTACATCTCTAGAGACTTGGTTTCTATTTCTATTTTCGCATTCGGGATCCGTTATCGGGTCAAACTTCTGGTCATCACATGACATACTGGCTTGTAAAACTAGGGTTGTCACATGAATTGTATGTGCATTCATCCTCTTGAAGAATTTGTTATGAGTGTAAGCCACACAATTCACTGTTATGCTTAATATAGTTTTCCTTAAAGCAAATATAATCAGACATAGTTATAATGGGGATGGTGAAGTCAATTCCCTAGCTGTCTCTTTATTTGCAAACTTAATCTTTTTAATTTCAAGTCTAGTATTTACTTTCAAGCACTTAGATTATACAACAATCATCATCCAATCATTCTTAAATTGAACTGGAATTAATCTTAAAAAATTAACGGCCATAAACTTTGTAATCTTCATGGTTCGACACCCTTTACGTAGTCATATCCTACAAGGACTCGTGCTATTGTGAGTGATTTTTAATTGAAAAGAATATCAAGTTTTAGAACACATCAATGGCTTTCCAACAAGATAGGTATGCTCAAGATCAAGTAAAAGCTGCTCATTCTTAAGAGCGGTAGTTAGAAGATTTGGTAGACCGAATCTCTCGTAGGTTTAAATCAATGTTAGAATGGTCTTTTGGAAGTTTAAATCAAAACTTGGCCTCTAGGCCAAATAATTATGAAGGGACTCAACAATCAGCCTTTTAAGTTAATAGGCTGACTAAATTTGTTGAAAGCAGTACTGTGATACCCCCGGATTTCCGGATGCGGGTTGGCCAGGCCTACGCCCGATTACCCGAGGATATCAAAACAATTAGCAATTTAATGAACACAGAATACAATATAGAAAACAAGAATGAATAAAATTTTGCTGAAAAGAACCTAGAATGATAATCAAATAATTGAAAACCTCAGAATAAATAATTTCATTGATAATTAAAACTATTTTGATACAACTGATCCACCACGAATGGAAATCGTTCTCCAATTTATACAACTCGGGAATCCATCTAGTGGACCCCTAAAATATCCAATGGTACTCAAAAGACTGGAACAAAACCCAAGTCTTAACCTGGAATAAAATCCTACGCCATCAGTAGAGTGAATAACTGTATCTGCTCAGCACGATCAAGCTCTACAGCCCAGAACTGACGAACACCTGAAAAAAATAATAAAAGGGTGGGTCAGGCCCACGAGCAAGTTCTAATCTAACTGCAATCCATACAGTGACCCGACACGCAGATACACCATAGATACCTCACAATATCTATCTAGTCCATACATATATATATATCCACACTATGGGACATTCACTGAACTACAGTAGGGATCTCAACCTGAATAGAAGGCAACATGCGAATACGCACCCAAAGGTGGGCATGAGTACCTAGACCTAACAGGGTACACCCAACCTACTATAACCAGCTACACATCCACTGCATATACGCACCCTAACCAATAAGTTTGAAACTCAAGCTCAACTCGTCGTACCATAAACATATATATCTAAACTCCGTTCCTAACCACTCACAAGAAATCCAATAAGTCATTCGGCGTATTCAACCGTACCGACTTATATATATATATAAGGAGGATTTATTTAACAACCCGTTCCCTTATTCCAAAATAGGTAGGACTGAGTATTTTAAATCAGTCTGTCCCTAGTATGCCACCGTCCCATACCGGTGCATACAATCCACAAAGTCCATATAATTGATAGAACCAGTCATACTGTTCACCAATTAAAATCCATAAGGTAGGAATTAGCATTTTGAGCTAAACCATACCTAGTATGCCACCGTCCTATACCGGTGCATACCATCCTCCATATCCATGTAAATTACAACATTCAAATGATAAGCAAGTAATTTACAATGCATAACCAAACCCAGATAATTGACAGAATTTTAATGTGAGAATTCAGCAATTAAAATCCAATACATAATTCCAAATAATTGGTCAAATTTAATATAAGAATTCAGCAATTATAATCCAATATATGATTCCAAATAATTGACCAAATTAAGTATAAGAATTCAGCAGTTATGTTCCAATACATAATTCCAGGTAAATTACAAGGCATAAATAAAAAGCACGTAACTTATAGTCCAAAACCAACAATCCATATCATTGCAGAATAGTCTTTAGTATTCCAATAACTTAAATCCAAAACCATGTAAATTACAGGCTATAAATAATAGTACAATAATTTAAAATCCAAAACCAATATCCAAATAATTACAGAAGATTTTTAAGTGTTTCAGCAATTTAAATCCAAACAATTAACCATATAGTTGCAGGAGATGATTTAATAAATCAACAACTAACATCCAGAGCCTGCATAGATCACATCTAACACATCAATGACCCTATAATATATTTAAAACCATTTTATAAATATATTAAATCCCACTGGAATGCCTAAAAATAAGCTTAAGTATTTAAAACTTCTTCTATCCACTAACCGTATACCTTGTACATAAGTGTTATACAGTTTGATTCGTTAATTTAGAATTAACCGTAAATCAATTTAGGGACTTAATAACACCCAAAATTAACTATTTAATCCCCCCGTGAAGTCTTATTAAATTTCTAAAATTTAATCAAGCCATTTAGTTCCTTTCTCTGTTAGTAGCATACACCGTGGTATATTTTTACACTGCTTCATCCTTTATCTTAGAGACTTAAACTATGCAACAATAAGTTTAATATCACTTAGAATTAACTACTTAGATCCTCTGTTAAGTCCCTACAGTTCATTAGAATCACTCAGAAGCTCAAACAGTGCTCAAAACACCAAACAGAGCCCTAAAAACACTTTCTGGACGTAAAAACAAATTGGAGCCGGCTCTTGGAATGGAAGAGCTGGCTATTCCCCTATTGGAGCCGGCTCCAATTCCCTAGGAGCCGGCTCTTGCTGAAGGGGAGCCGGCTCTTGACTTTCTAGAGCCGGCTCTCTCCCTCTTGAGAGCCTCCAGTTCAGTCTCTGCTCCGTTTCCGTCAATCTGCTCCTTCTCCGATCAATTACTACCCCTCTGCTTGTTTCTTAAACTGATCTAAAGGATCTAACACCTTCCTGATAGCATCCCCAAGGTTTGATTATAGCAATTTAAATCAATTAAAAGAAGTAAACTTGTGCAAAACTGAAACCTCATGCATGGATTACAACGAAGCAAAATGCAACAGAGATCTAAAACAGAAATAGCACCCATCCTACGAGATTTACATAACTCCCGTAGTCTTTCCATACTTAGTTTACAGTAGTTGCAATAAAAACAGAGACAAAAACTACGACAAGAACCCTCATGCTTAAAGGACATAAAACTGAACCAACTTGCATGCACTGTAACAGATATTGCAGAAATCATCACAGAAATAATTCAAAGCATACATATGATTAATTTGATGTATAACATACATGAATGATTTAGTTTTCAATTTCCTTAAAACCCTAGAGCATATCTAGGTGCACAGAACACGGCTCAAAGGGAAAGAGGAAGATAGAACTTGCCTGAATAGGTTTGTAAACAAACCCTTGTTGCCGTTGGTCTCAGTTTTTCCGACATCCACTGAAACTTGTCTAACCTCCTAAAACCTTTGCTCCTTCCTTCTCCTTGGTTAAACCTTGGAACCCCAGTCGAAATTCTCACAAACTGCTCTGTTCTCGCCAAAACTCCCTCTGTAACTCTCTCTATTTGGTAGACTTTTCCGTGTAAAAGTTACGACAATATGTAACCCTAGGTTTAACATATACTGAGGTATTTATAATTGCAAAATTAAAACCCTAATCCATAGAGCCCTAACTTCGTCGGCCCACAAAGTAACCCAGTTTGGATACATATCAGATGCTTACGAGACGGCTCCAAAAACCCTAACTAGAACGTATCTAAAACCCTAGTTAATGGGAATTACATAATTACCCTGTTCAAAAATTAAATACTTAATAAATAATTAATTTAATAAAACCCATTAATTAAATGAAATAAGCAAGCAACGAATCACTTAAAACACATAAAATAAATAAAACAATTAATTAAAATAAACCAACAAATTAAGAATTACACCCTTAATTAAAATAAACAAACAATTAAAAAAATAACACAATGAATTAAAATAAACAAACAATTGGACACATAAGCATATAGATACAAAATCAATTTAATATGCACAAAAATAAAATTTAAATTCCATTTTTATCCCTTTTGAAATTAGGGGTATTACATTCTCCCCCCCTAACAAATGGAATTCCGTCCTCGGAATTCACGAAACTCTGAATTAGTTTGATTAAACTTTTTACTCCATTCCGTTGTGGATTCTGCCTCCGTGTAAGGGCTCCACTGATTTCCAAATCCGTAAAGAAAAATATATATGTCCGATATACATGACACACAAAAATTATCCAACATGTAAATTGTATTTAACAACTACTCATCCGTACCCAAATTTTGATATAGGGTAAAGGTCCATATTCCTACAAGTTCCATAACATAGATATGTAAAACTTCTATGCATCCCATCCCAATGTTTGAAAACACAAATCGATAGGTTACCGCTTAAACGGAGAAACACCATCCATAAAAAAAATCAATCTAATTAAGACATAAAAACTGACCTTCCTTAATCACGCTCCTTGCTTCCGATATGGAAGACAACCCAATCAACTGTTCCTTAATAGGAAAATCGTTAGTGTATGAATGGAATTAGTTACCATATCCTATTACCGCCTCCAAACTGCGCGTAATCCACTACAAAGAAGAGTATATCTCTCTAACATATCCTTAAATGAAGTTAGGGTCTAATTGTATAACCCCCCGCTTCCATGTCAAACCAACAGGTAAGAAGTCTGCACCGTATAAAATACAAAACCTTTTATGTTATCATACTATCCTCCCTGTGCCAATAATATGAGAAGTGAAAAAAACACTTACAACTTCCCATAAAAACCTAGGATACCTATCCCAAGTATCTCCTCTATTGTAAGTGCCATGTAGAACTAATGCGAAATCCAAAAGTGAACACATACTTGTGTCCCCGACCAATCCATACTCCTAATCCGGATTAATTAACAAAAATGAACACGTAATATCAAAATCGAAACACATAACAATCAAGATGAAACACGTAGATACACACAACATATAAAACAACCAAAATATAATCCTTTTTTAAGATATCCTCCATTCCAAAGAAGAAAACCTCCTTTGAATTAAAGTTCGCAAAAGTCTGTTCCATAGTTTCGTTGGTAATTATCCAACCTGAAACTGATCCATTAACCGTAGCTTAACTGCACAATCGTTTGCTTAAGCAAATATCCAATGGCTTAACCCTCATCCACCTAATACGCGAACCGTCTATCGTGACTTTATTAAAGCAACTTAGCACGTTACATCCTAATTCCTATACGCTCCAGAATGTGATATAAATCACGTCTTTGTTCTGACAAGAACTCCATCCGATTCCCAAACTCCCAAAGAGTACTTTTCAATTAACTCCTTAAGACATGATACACAAATTCATCCATATGTAGGTTGGTTCACACCAACACTACCAGAGCATCACTTACTATACTACTGGTGAATGAAAACACACTTGTGCGATTCATCATCCTCAAATTTCAGTATCCGTTTTATTGGATACGCCGAAATCTCCTTCCTTAGGATCCTCTTCAGAATCCTACTCTTCGCTTCTCTCCTCTTTGAACACAACTAAAATTGTGTTGGTCCCAATAAACGATGACCTACCACCTACACCTTAATCCTTCTATGGCGTATACTTTCTAAGCAATGCTAATCTTCGAACTAAGCCTTCAATCCTAAGTTCTGTTTCTTGCAAAGAAATCGACAACGTACTCCTTTACTCCGTTCCGTATTGCTTTCGTCGTGGACCCCATCCTTATCCTAGTGTCAACCATTCCATAACTATGGAATATAATTGACATCCGTTCCTCCTAACGAACCGTAAGTAGAGTACAACCAATCCTAATATGGCTCTAAGTTTTAAGAGACGCAACGCGGAAGTCCTATAATGAAAACACTCCTAAGGACACTAGAACCTGGAGTGCTCTGATACCAACTGTGATACCCCCGGATTTCCGGATGCGGGTTGGCCAGGCCCACGCCCGATTACCCGAGGATATCAAAACAATTAGCAATTTAATGAACACAGAATACAATATAGAAAACAAGAATGAATAAAATTTTGCTGAAAAGAACCTAGAATGATAATCCAATAATTGAAAACCTCAGAATAAATAATTTCATTGATAATTAAAACTATTTTGATACAACTGATCCACCACGAATGGAAATCGTTCTCCAATTTATACAACTCGGGAATCCATCTAGTGGACCCCTAAAATATCCAATGGTACTCAAAAGACTGGAACAAAACCCAAGTCTTAACCTGGAATAAAATCCTACGCCATCAGTAGAGTGAATAACTGTATCTGCTTAGCACGATCAAGCTCTACAGCCCAGAACTGACGAACACCTGAAAAAAATAATAAAAGGGTGGGTCAGGCCCACGAGCAAGTTCTAATCTAACTGCAATCCATACAGTGACCCGATACGCAGATACACCATAGATACCTCACAATATCTATCTAGTCCATACATATATATATATCCACACTATGGGACATTCACTGAACTACAGTAGGGATCTCCACCTGAATAGAAGGCAACATGCGAATACGCACCCAAAGGTGGGCATGAGTACCTAGACCTAACAGGGTACACCCAACCTACTATAACCAACTACACATCCACTGCATATACGCACCCTAACCAACAAGTTTGAAACTCAAGCTCAACTCATGGTACCATAAACATATATATCTAAACTCCGTTCCTAACCACTCACAAGAAATCCAATAAGTCATTCGGCGTATTCAACCGTACCGACTTATATATATATATAAGGAGGATTTATTTAACAACCCGTTCCCTTATTCCAAAATAGGTAGGACTGAGTATTTTAAATCAGTCTGTCCCTAGTATGCCACCGTCCCATACCGGTGCATACAATCCACAAAGTCCATATAATTGATAGAACCAGTCATACTGTTCACCAATTAAAATCCATAAGGTAGGAATTAGCATTTTGAGCTAAACCATACCTAGTATGCCACCGTCCCATACCGGTGCATACCATCCTCCATATCCATGTAAATTACAACATTCAAATGATAAGCAAGTAATTTACAATGCATAACCAAACCCAGATAATTGACAGAATTTTAATGTGAGAATTCAGCAATTAAAATCCAATACATAATTCCAAATAATTGGTCAAATTTAATATAAGAATTCAGCAATTATAATCCAATATATGATTCCAAATAATTGACCAAATTAAGTATAAGAATTCAGCAGTTATGTTCCAATACATAATTCCAGGTAAATTACAAGGCATAAATAATAAGCACGTAACTTATAGTCCAAAACCAACCATCCATATCATTGCAGAATAGTATTTAGTATTCCAATAACTTAAATCCAAAACCATGTAAATTACAGGCTATAAATAATAGTACAATAATTTAAAATCCAAAACCAATATCCAAATAATTACAGAAGATTTTTAAGTGTTTCAGCAATTTAAATCCAAACAATTAACCATATAGTTGCAGGAGATGATTTAATAAATCAACAACTAACATCCAGAGCCTGCATAGATCACATCTAACACATCAATGACCCTATAATATATTTAAAACCATTTTATAAATATATTAAATCCCACTGGAATGCCTAAAAATAAGCTTAAGTATTTAAAACTTCTTCTATCCACTAACAGTATACCATGTACATAAGTGTTATACAGTTTGATTCGTTAATTTAGAATTAACCGTAAATCAATTTAGGGTCTTAATAACACCCAAAATTAACTATTTAATCCCCCCGTGAAGTCTTATTAAATTTTTAAAATTTAATCAAGCCATTTAGTTCCTTTCTCTGTTAGTAGCATACACCGTGGTATATTTTTACACTGCTTCATCCTTTATCTTAGAGACTTAAACTATGCAACAATAAGTTTAATATCACTTAGAATTAACTACTTAGATCCTCTGTTAAGTCCCTACAGTTCATTAGAATCACTCAGAAGCTCAAACAGTGCTCAAAACACCAAACAGAGCCCTAAAAACACTTTCTGGACGTAAAAACAAATTGGAGCCGGCTCTTGGAATGGAAGAGCCGGCTCTTCCCCTATTGGAGCCGGCTCCAATTCCCTAGGAGCCGGCTCTTGCTGAAGGGAAACTGGCTCTTGACTTTCTAGAGCCGGCTCTCTCCCTCTTGAGAGCCTCCAGTTCAGTCTCTGCTCCGTTTCCGTCAATCTGCTCCTTCTCCGATCAATTCTTACCCCTCTGCTTGTTTCTTAAACTGATCTAAAGGATCTAACACCTTCCTGATAGCATCCCCAAGGTTTGATTATAGCAATTTAAATCAATTAATAGAAGTAAACTTGTGCAAAAACTGAAACCTCATGCATGGATTACAACGAAGCAAAATGCAACAGAGATCTACAACAGAAATAGCACCCATCCTACGAGATTTACATAACTCCCGTAGTCTTTCCATACTTAGTTTACAGTAGTTGCAATAAAAACAGAGACAAAAACTACGACAAGAACCCTCATGCTTAAAGGACATAAAACTGAACCAACTTGCATACACTGTAACAGATATTGCAGAAATCATCACAGAAATAATTCAAAGCATACATATGATTAATTTGATGTATAACATACATGAATGATTTAGTTTTCAATTTCCTTAAAACCCTAGAGCATATCTAGGTGCACAGAACACGGCTCAAAGGGAAAGAGGAAGATAGAACTTGCCTGAATAGGTTTGCAAACAAACCCTTGTTGCCGTTGGTCTCAGTTTTTCCGACATCCACTGAAACTTGTCTAACCTCCTAAAACCTTTGCTCCTTCCTTCTCCTTGGTTAAACCTTGGAACCCCAGTCGAAATTCTCACAAACTGCTCTGTTCTCGCCAAAACTCCCTCTGTAACTCTCTCTATTTGGTAGACTTTTCCGTGTAAAAGTTACGACAATATGTAACCCTAGGTTTAACATATACTGAGGTATTTATAATTGCAAACTTAAAACCCTAATCCACAGAGCCCTAACTTCGTCGGCCCACAAAGTAACCCAGTTTAGATACATATCAGATGCTTACGAGACGGCTCCAAAAACCCTAACTAGAACGTATCTAAAACCCTAGTTAATGGGAATTACATAATTACCCTGTTCAAAAATTAAATACTTAATAAATAATTAATTTAATAAAACCCATTAATTAAATGAAATAAGCAAGCAACGAATCACTTAAAACACATAAAATAAATAAAACAATTAATTAAAATAAACCAACAAATAAAGAATTACACCCTTAATTAAAATAAACAAACAATTAAAAAAATATCACAATGAATTTAAATAAACAAACAATTGGACACATAAGCATATAGATACAAAATCAATTTAATATGCACAAAAATAAAATTTAAATTCCATTTTTATCCCTTTTGAAATTAGGGGTATTACATTCTCCCCCCCTAACAAATGGAATTCCGTCCTCGGAATTCACGAAACTCTGAATTAGTTTGATTAAACTTTTTACTCCATTCCGTTGTGGATTCTGCCTCCGTGTAAGGGCTCCACTGATTTCCAAATCCGTAAAGAAAAATATATATGTCCGATATACATGACACACAAAAATTATCCAACATGTAAATTGTATTTAACAACTACTCATCCGTACCCAAATTTTGATATAGGGTAGAGGTCCATATTCCTACAAGTTCCATAACATAGATATGTAAAACTTCTATGCATCCCATCCCAATGTTTGAAAACACAAATCGATAGGTTACCGCTTAAACGGAGAAACACCATCCATAAAAAAAATCAATCTAATTAAGACATAAAAATTGACCTTCCTTAATCACGCTCCTTGCTTCCGATATGGAAGACAACCCAATCAACTGTTCCTTAATAGGAAAATCGTTAGTGTATGAATGGAATTAGTTACCATATCTTATTACCGCCTCCAAACTGCGCGTAATCCACTACAAAGAAGAGTATATCTCTCTAACGTATCCTTAAATGAAGTTAGGGTCTAATTGTATAACCCCCCGCTTCCATGTCAAACCAACAGGTAAGAAGTCTGCACCGTATAAAATACAAAACCTTTTACGTTATCATACTATCCTCCCTGTGCCAACAATATGAGAAGTGAAAAAAACACTTATAACTTCCCATAAAAACCTAGGATACCTATCCCAAGTATCTCCTCTATTGTAAGTGCCATGTAGAACTAATGCGAAATCCAAAAGTGAACACATACTTGTGTCCCCGACCAATCCATACTCCTAATCCGGATTAATTAACAAAAATGAACACGTAATATCAAAATCGAAACACATAACAATCAAGATGAAACACGTAGATACACACAACACATAAAACAACCAAAATATAATCCTTTTTTAAGATATCCTCCATTCCAAAGAAGAAAACCTCCTTTGAATTAAAGTTCGCAAAAGTCTGTTCCATAGTTTCGTTGGTAATTATCCAACCTGAAACTGATCCATTAACCGTAGCTTAATTGCACAATCGTTTGCTTAAGCAAATATCCAATGGCTTAACCCTCATCCACCTAATACGCGAACCGTCTATCGTGACTTTATTAAAGCAACTTAGCACGTTACATCCTAATTCCTATACGCTCCAGAATGTGATATAAATCACGTCTTTGTTCTGACAAGAACTCCATCCGATTCCCAAACTCCCAAAGAGTACTTTTCAATTAACTCCTTAAGACATGATACACAAATTCATCCATATATAGGTTGGTTCACACCAACTCTACCAGAGCATCACTTACTATACTACTGGTGAATGAAAACACACTTGTGCGATTCATCATCCTCAAATTTCAGTATCCGTTTTCTTGGATACGCCGAAATCTCCTTCCTTAGGATCCTCTTCAGAATCCTACTCTTCGCTTCTCTCCTCTTTGAACACAACTGAAATTGTGTTGGTCCCAATAAACGGTGACCTACCATCGACACCTTAATCCTTCCATGGCGTATACTTTCTAAGCAATGCTAATCTTCGAACTAAGCCTTCAATCCTAAGTTCTGTTTCTTGCAAAGAAATCGACAACGTACTCCTTTACTCCGTTCCGTATTGCTTTCGTCATGGACCCCATCCTTATCCTAGTGTCAACCATTCCATAACTATGGAATATAATTGGCATCCGTTCCTCCTAACGAACCGTAAGTAGAGTACAACCAATCCTAATATGGCTCTAAGTTTTAAGAGACACAACGCGGAAGTCCTATAATGAAAACACTCCTAAGGACACTAGAACCTGGAGTGCTCTGATACCAACTGTGATACCCCCGGATTTCCGGATGCGGGTTGGCCAGGCCCACGCCCGATTACCCGAGGATATCATAACAATTAGCAATTTAATGAACACAGAATACAATATAGAAAACAAGAATGAATAAAATTTTGCTGAAAAGAACCTAGAATGATAATCCAATAATTGAAAACCTCAGAATAAATAATTTCATTGATAATTAAAACTATTTTGATACAACTGATCCACCACGAATGGAAATCGTTCTCCAATTTATACAACTCGGGAATCCATCTAGTGGACCCCTAAAATATCCAATGGTACTCAAAAGACTGGAACAAAACCCAAGTCTTAACCTGGAATAAAATCCTACGCCATCAGTAGAGTGAATAACTGTATCTGCTCAGCACGATCAAGCTCTACAGCCCAGAACTGACGAACACCTGAAAAAAATAATAAAAGGGTGGGTCAGGCCCACGAGCAAGTTCTAATCTAACTGTAATCCATACAGTGACCCGATACGCAGATACACCATAGATACCTCACAATATCTATCTAGTCCATACATATATATATATCCACACTATGGGACATTCACTGAACTACAGTAGGGATCTCAACCTGAATAGAAGGCAACATGCGAATACGCACCCAAAGGTGGGCATGAGTACCTAGACCTAACAGGGTACACCCAACCTACTATAACCAGCTACACATCCACTGCATATACGCACCCTAACCAACAAGTTTGAAACTCAAGCTCAACTCGTGGTACCATAAACATATATATCTAAACTCCGTTCCTAACCACTCACAAGAAATCCAATAAGTCATTCGGCGTATTCAACCGTACCGACTTATATATATATATATAAGGAGGATTTATTTAACAACCCGTTCCCTTATTCCAAAATAGGTAGGGTCCAAAATTGTAAGTCTGTCCCTAGTATGCCACCGTCCCATACCGGTGCATACAATCCACAAAGTCCATATAATTGATAGAACCAGTCATACTGTTCACCAATTAAAATCCATAAGGTAGGAATTAGCATTTTGAGCTAAACCATACCTAGTATGCCACCGTCCCATACCGGTGCATACCATCCTCCATATCCATGTAAATTACAACATTCAAATGATAAGCAAGTAATTTACAATGCATAACCAAACCCAGATAATTGACAGAATTTTAATGTGAGAATTCAGCAATTAAAATCCAATACATAATTCCAAATAATTGGTCAAATTTAATATAAGAATTTAGCAATTATAATCTAATATATGATTCCAAATAATTGACCAAATTAAGTATAAGAATTCAGCAGTTATGTTCCAATACATAATTCCAGGTAAATTACAAGGCATAAATAATAAGCACGTAACTTATAGTCCAAAACCAACCATCCATATCATTGCAGAATAGTATTTAGTATTCCAATAACTTAAATCCAAAACCATGTAAATTACAGGCTATAAATAATAGTACAATAATTTAAAATCCAAAACCAATATCCAAATAATTATAGAAGATTTTTAAGTGTTTCAGCAATTTAAATCCAAACAATTAACCATATAGTTACAGGAGATGATTTAATAAATCAACAACTAACATCCAGAGCCTGCATAGATCACATCTAACACATCAATGACCCTATAATATATTTAAAACCATTTTATAAATATATTAAATCCCACTGGAATGCCTAAAAATAAGCTTAAGTATTTAAAACTTCTTCTATCCACTAACCGTATACCATGTACATAAGTGTTATACAGTTTGATTCGTTAATTTAGAATTAACCGTAAATCAATTTAGGGTCTTAATAACACCCAAAATTAACTATTTAATCCCCCCGTGAAGTCTTATTAAATTTCTAAAATTTAATCAAGCCATTTAGTTCCTTTCTCTGTTAGTAGCATACACCGTGGTATATTTTTACACTGCTTCATCCTTTATCTTAGAGACTTAAACTATGCAACAATAAGTTTAATATCACTTAGAATTAACTACTTAGATCCTCTGTTAAGTCCCTACAGTTCATTAGAATCACTCAGAAGCTCAAACAGTGCTCAAAACACCAAACAGAGCCCTAAAAACACTTTCTGGACGTAAAAACAAATTGGAGCCGGCTCTTGGAATGGAAGAGCCGACTCTTCCCCTATTGGAGCCGGCTCCAATTCCCTAGGAGCCGGCTCTTGCTGAAGGGGAGCCGGCTCTTGACTTTCTAGAGCCGGCTCTCTCCCTCTTGAGAGCCTCCAGTTCAGTCTCTGCTCCGTTTCCGTCAATCTGCTCCTTCTCCGATCAATTCCTACCCCTCTGCTTGTTTCTTAAACTAATCTAAAGGATCTAACACCTTCCTAATAGCATCCCCAAAGTTTGATTATAGCAATTTAAATCAATTAATAGAAGTAAACTTGTGCAAAAACTGAAACCTCATGCATGGATTACAACGAAGCAAAATGCAACAAAGATCTAAAACAGAAATAGCACCCATCCTACGAGATTTACATAACTCCCGTAGTCTTTCCATACTTAGTTTACAGTAGTTGCAATAAAAACAGAGACAAAAACTACGACAAGAACCCTCATGCTTAAAGGACATAAAACTGAACCAACTTGCATGCACTGTAACAGATATTGCAGAAATCATCACAGAAATAATTCAAAGCATACATATGATTAATTTGATGTATAACATACATGAATGATTTAGTTTTCAATTTCCTTAAAACCCTAGAGCATATCTAGGTGCACAGAACACGGCTCAAAGGGAAAGAGGAAGATAGAACTTGCCTGAATAGGTTTGCAAACAAACCCTTGTTGCCGTTGGTCTCAGTTTTTCCGACATCCACTGAAACTTGTCTAACCTCCTAGAACCTCTGCTCCTTCCTTCTCCTTGGTTAAACCTTGGAACCCCAGTCGAAATTCTCACAAACTGCTCTGTTCTCGCCAAAACTCCCTCTGTAACTCTCTCTATTTGGTAGACTTTTCCGTGTAAAAGTTACGACAATATGTAACCCTAGGTTTAACATATACTGAGGTATTTATAATTGCAAAATTAAAACCCTAATCCACAGAGCCCTAACTTCGTCGGCTCACAAAGTAACCCAGTTTAGATACATATCAGATGCTTACGAGACGGCTCCAAAAACCCTAACTAGAACGTATCTAAAACCCTAGTTAATGGGAATTACATAATTACCCTGTTCAAAAATTAAATTCTTAATAAATAATTAATTTAATAAAACCCATTAATTAAATGAAATAAGCAAGCAACGAATCACTTAAAACACATAAAATAAATAAAATAATTAATTAAAATAAACCAACAAATAAAGAATTACACCCTTAATTAAAATAAACAAACAATTAAAAAAATAACACAATGAATTAAAATAAACAAACAATTGGACACATAAGCATATAGATACAAAATCAATTTAATATGCACAAAAATAAAATTTAAATTCCATTTTTATCCCTTTTGAAATTAGGGGTATTACAAGTACCTCTCAACAACATGCATGTTCATTCCCTCCAAACCAACATGGATGTAGTCTTTTCCAATGTTGTAGATCCATATTCTAGTAGCACCTATGGTTTCTCCAATGGCACAGATGTCTATTCCATAATCAGTGCCTCATAAATGTTGAAATATGCAAATTTCAACCCTAATCTCAGGTATTTTAAACCTTTTATCTATCTTTACTGATGAGCGCTGAAAAGTACGTATTTAAACCCCTTAAACTTAGGCATTCTAGTACCTTTATCTATCTTACTTTATCGTTTTAGATTGATTTCGTATTATTTCCATTTTCAGGCACTTATCCCGAAAATAAGTTAACTCAGCCAAATAAGAGCAGAAATGAAGCAATTCTGGGATAAATTAAAGAAATGTGCCAAGTGGAAACAAAAGGAAGAAAAAGGTGGAAATCAATATCTTTGATCGATCTCAGATTAAAGTTCGATTAATCCAACATGATCGATCTTAGCACTTCAAGATGGATCAGAGTCATGATGATATTTTCAGAGATCCCAAAAGTTCGATCGATCCAACATCATTCTTCGATTGATTGAACTGCCTTGTCCTTATCCAAATGATTGATCTTATCTAGTTGTACCACCCTACCAACCACTTTTGTCCTTTTCCCAAAAATATCTTCAAAATATCTCAGATTTGTCTTTATCCAAAAAGCGCCACCAGTGAGGATCGATCCAGCCTAAGTTCGATAGATCTTAGCCATGTTCAATTGATCCAAGTCCAAGGTTCGATCGATCAAACTTCCTCCAGTGCGAAAAAGTTAAATTTCTAGCTCATTGAAAGTTATCCTTTATCCAATCATTGGGGAATATTTTATGCACGACCCCAGCTCATTTTGGGTGTCATTTGACCTACCTATATAAGGATAATGATTACTTTTTACAAGGGAGCACCTCATACCATATCATATCATCTCATACCTTGTAAGAACTCTTGGAGAGCAAGCTTAAAGGAGGAGGAGGCTAGAGACACCATTGGAGACTCTTCATCAACCAAGGAGCAAATCTCTACCATGGAGTTAGCCTTTGAGGATTGGAGAAGCACCACCATGAGTGGCTAGACATCCTCTTGGGGCTAGAGTTAGCCCCAAGTATGCTTTCTACATCTTGATTTTGTGTATTATTGAGGGATTAGTGTTGTAATACATGTTTTGGCACTTTTATATATATAGATCTTGTTTATTCAATGATTAATGTGGTTTAATGCTTCCAATTGATCATTTCATTCTATCCATATGTCTATGTATGCTAGAATAGATATTCATGTGTTTGTCTCTATTTCTTGTGTTATTGATGCATGTTTATGTGTATTAATGCCTTAGATCTAGAGATTGTCAAAACATTGTGCTTAAAAGAATGCTCTTATGATTTTCTAGATGGTCCATGCTCATTTCTTGATGGATTGTGCCTCTCCCTTAGCTTAATTAGTTTAATTTCATGTCATTAGCTTAATTGTAGTGTAGTGGTAGCTTAGTTGTTATATGGGAGGACAATCCATGCTTGTTGTTTGATGTTCCATACTTTTGAATGCAAGAAGCATATGTCTCTAACTTTGTGGTGTATTTGGCTTATGAGCTTAATGAAATGATTAATGACTTGCTAGATATATTATGCTTTTCACATACTATTTAGACAATATATACTTAATTGCTAGATATATTGTGCTTTACACATGTTTATTAGACAATGTATGCTTAATTGGTCACCCTTGCTAATTGAATCAACCAAACACACACACACACATCAATATTGCAACACATATTTCCCTCATTAGTCACTTGTTAAGGGTGTAGAAAAGCATTGTTTTGCGGTGACCTTTAAACCCCAAGATCTCTCTCTCTCTTACTTACTCCTTATTGCATCCAATTATTTAGTTTAATTTGCTTTCTAGTTTAATCAACCAACCAACTATTTGTTTGATCACTCGACCTACTAACCCTAATAGCGATTCCACAACCAAATTTGACTCCAATCCCTTGGGACGATCCCTACTCACCCTAACTATATTTTTAGTGAAGGTAGTAATGGCTTTTATAAATGTAAAACTTGGCCCTCGCCTTAATGCACGCTCCTCTTAAGCTTGATGTGTGGTAGGACGACGTAGCCGCCACCAAGTTTTTGGTGCTGTTGCCAGCAATTAGGCAACGTCGTATTTGTGGAATCAATTAGGAATTAGTACTCTTTTAATCGTGTCTTTACTTTGTTTTTATTTTTCTTTTGATTACTTATTGTGTTTGTTCATCTTTGACAAGGAGCATTGAGCTAGGAGGCAAGCAAAGGAGCATTCAAGCAAAGGAGCTAAGCAAGCATGGAAAAATGCCAAAAATTTAAAAAATTGCTATGCTAAGCTTTAAATTTGGAGTTGAAGTGCTAAAGGACCTTTATGAGCTTTTTCTTACTCAATCCCTTAGTTAAATCGTTGGCCCGCGTAGTGGCTTGTTTTTAATTTCTTAGATAAATCGTGAGCCCACGTGGAGGCATTTTTAATTGTTCTTTGCATCATTGTTGTTAAAGCATAGGAGTATGGGTTAAGTGTTTGTGGAGGAAGTTTCATTGAAATTGTTGTGAAGTTGTAGTGTTTGTTCATTCATTGTGTTTATGTGTTTTTACATTGTGCATGTATGCTCGTAGATCACTAAGACCAACTCTTGTCCCTCTTGATTTGCATCTTGAATCCGTAGTTAGAAATCCTAGGGGAAGAGGAAGTTCTGGTTATACCCGATCCATTACATCAATGGAAGGCCATAATGAAGAGAATGTAGAGGACCTTGGTCACATAGACCAACAAGGTATCCTTCATCTAAATGTGTATCATGAGAACATTCAAGCACCATTAGGCATACCTAGGCCATTCATTCACCAACCACCACAATAACAAGGCCAAGTTCCATTTGGAATGCCAAGGCCAATGTATGCTCCACAACCTCCCATCATTCAAGGAAATCAAAATCAAGGTGCCCATGTTGCACCTAAAATTGCTAATCCTCCACTTGCTTTAAGAGATCACTATGTGCCTAATGAATACAATGCACCCACATGCATTCAATTGCCACCATTTAGAGCACATCACTATGAAATTAAGCTACAAACTATTCAAATGTTTCCTAACTATCATGGACTTCTAAGTGAAGAACCTTACAAGCATTTGGATGAGTTTCTAGAAGTATGTTCCACCGTAAAATATACGGACATGCCGGAAGAGGTCTTAAGACTCAAACTTTTTCCATTCACCTTAAAAGACAAGGCTAAGTATTGGTTTAACAATCTTAGGCTTTTTTCAATCACTTCTTGGGCAAAAATGCAACAAGAGTTCTTAAAAAAGTACTATCCGGTTTCTAAGACCAATGCCATGAGAACCTTAATTCGAGAATTTTCACATGGAGATGGAGAAACGTTTCATGAGGCATGGGAACGCTTTAATGAATTGCTTAGGAAGTGTCCACATCATGACATGCCCAAATGGCAATTAGTTTAATATTTCTTTGAGAGCTTATCGGACAATTACAAAGGCATGGTTGATGCTTTCATGGGTGGCTCATACATTGATAGGCATGAGGATAACGTGTGGCATCTTTATGAGAGCATGAGTGAAAATTCTTTGCATAGAACATTATCATCTAAGAATGGTAGAAATTCACAAGGTAGGAAGAGTGTTGGCTTACATCAAGTCGACCATTCAAATGAAATAGCCGCCGAAATGAAGTCTTTATCTCAGAGGTTTGATCAATTTTTGATTAACCAAAACTCGGCGAACCAAGTATCTTCCTTACCTAACCATTCTCATCGTGTATCAAATGAAACATGTATAACTTGTTCTAGTGTTCTTCATTCTACTTCTCATTGTCCTCACGGACAAGTGCAAAATGAACCTAATGAACAAGTCAATGTAGCTTTTGTGAACCAAGGGAACAATCCTTATGGTACTCATTATAATCCAAGTTGGAGAAATCATCCGAACTTCTCTTAGAAAAACCAAGGAGAAGGCTCAAACCCTTCCCAAGGCAATTTTCAAGGGAAGTACATTCCACCTCTACTTCAAAACCAAGAATCCCAAGGTTATAGACCTTATCAATCACAAGGGAATCAATTTGCTAACACTCATTTTCCAACCCAATCTTATTCCCAAGGAAATGCTAGAAGTCCTGCCTTTGAAGAAAAAGTTTTGAATGCTTTGGGCACTCTTGAGGCTAACACACAATTGCTTCATTCCCACCCTCAATCTATTGCAAAGCTAGAAACCCAAGTAGGGCAAATAGCATGCACTCTTAATACAAGAGAGAAGGGAAAGATGCCTATTAATGCCCCACCTAAGCAACAATGTGTTGTGGAAACCCATTCCTCATCGGAAGGCCACACCATTGAGCATGTTAATGCTGTGACTACCTTGCGGAGTGGTAGGACTGTGGACAATCAAGTTGAAATGTCTAATGAAGAGAGTGAACCGGTGTAACCTCAAGTTGTCACCCATCCCGTTTCACATCCCATTGATCGGTTGATCAACTAAACATCAACCTTCGCAATAGCACGAATCATTGTAAAATAGGGCTATTGGTCGGGTAAGTCGAACCACTGGGACTGCGCTAGTCTATGGCAACCTAAGAGTCTAGAATTGTTCTTAGATTGATAAGGGGTAATAAGGGTTTGTTTGATTGGTTTGTCACTAAGCTAGTAATTGAAGTGCATAAAACAATAAATTGCAAGGAAATTAAAGGAGTGAGATACAAGTAGAAAATACTAGGGAGGTGAATCCACACTACACCCTAAGTACATGCTAGATTAAGGCTAAACTGGGGAAGTACAATGTATAAAATGGTCACGGAATATATAGCAACACTAGATTACCATATACCCTTAGAGAAGTTCATTAAATCATTAAACAAGAATAATCCCTCAAAAATTAATACATTTGAGCTACCTAAACTAAAGTGTAGCCTTCAACATACTCACTCAAGCAAGAACTATCAAGTTTGTAATCAAATGATGAAGCACATGAAAGTAAGAATCAAGCATAGTCAATCAAAGGAGGTACCTAAGCAATGGAATATCAAGTTTCAAAATTAACATGCCTTGAAAACCATTCATAGTTAATATCTTCATTGTCACTATGAAAATAAAAGCAATAAGACTAATGTAAGAATCATCAAGACAAGCTAAATAACTCACATCAATCATTTAAACATGAATGTTCATTACAAGAAGTAATAAGCTCCTAAACTATGAAAAGACCAAAGTTTATACGTTATAATCCCCAAAATAGAACCTAATCTAGAACATGAACAAAAGGGGAGGCTTCATCACCTCCCTAGATGAGGTTTAGTTACCCATGAGTGAGCTAGGAGAAGGAAGAAGCTTGCCCTTTTTCTCCATTTTCGAGCTCCCTTCCTTTTGCTCCAAGAACCCTCTTCTTCTTGCTCTCTTCTCTCTCCTCTATCTTCTAAAAATCCAAAATTTTTAATGTGTGGCCCTTGGGTAGCTTTTTATGCTCCAACAACACCCTCTCTCCTCCAAGGAACACCTCCAACCACTTCATAAAGAAGGAAGATGGCATTGAGGAAACCAATGTGCAAGTGGACTGAAATGAGCCATTTCCGAAGGGCATTCTGCCTGATTTTTGAGCACACGCTTGGTGATCTCGAGCACTCTAACTTAGTGCAATGTGCAACATGCTCCTCTTGCTCAGCGCTGACCTATTTTGGGAAAACCGCTATAACTTTGTGCCCCAAACTCCGAATGATGATCTGTTTGAAGATTTGGAGAGCTGATTCAGTGCTTTAAAAACTTCATGTTTTGATAAAGACCCAATTCTCAAGTCTGGTTGGTCGAAAATGGGGAGAAAGGCAGTACATCAGTGCTGCCAGGCAGTTCTGCGCACCTCTGTTATGAAGATCATAACTCTCTGCTCCGAACTCCGAATGATGAACCACTTGAAGATTTGGAAAGCTGATTCAGAGATCTAAATCTCTCATGTTATGATGGAAGTCTACTTCTTGAGTTTGCAAGGTCAAAAATGGTGACAAAAGTCAGGATCACTGCTGCCAGAAATTCAGAAATGGCATCCTTTTTGTTCAAAATTCCACAAGGCCTCATTTTTGCTTCCTTTTTGCACTTCAACCTGAAAATGCATAAGAACATGCAAATGGAGTTAATCTACATAAAATAATTAATAACTGGACTTTGTTAATGTAATTTAGGGCGCTTGAATATACAATATTCGGCGCTTATCACACCCCCAAACTTACATTTTGCTAGTCCCTTAGCAAAACTACAATGAAAAACTTAATGAAAAGACAACCATGGGCTTGCTACTACAAAAATATCATCCATGGTAAAATAAGATATATACATTGCTCAAAAATAACTTGAAATAGAAAAAGAGCTGGAGATGGGGTCATTGGGAAGACTACCTTGCATATATGAAGCATTGATACAAAAATTAGCTAAATACATTTCCACATATATGCATCAACATCAAAGTCTATATAAATAACTCAATTATCATCTCTTGAATGGAAATCAACTCTAGCTTCAGTGAAAGTGAATTGGATTCTCAACATGCGGCTTTTACTTTCTTTTCCAATTCCAAAGCACAAGTTTTCAAATCATTAAATTCCCCTTTAAATGAGGTCCCTAAGGCATGATTTTATTTACAAGACAACTTTTGTTGCTTGTTGACAATTTATTGTAACTCATAAGCGAAACATAGAATGGTTGTGCAATGCTGAAGTCCCTTAAGCTTTCTAACCAACCTATGTAGCAAGCGTTAGGCCAACAACTCCCAAACCAGACGGCTTTAGGGTGTTAAGTGTAGAGACACTCCATAGGGCTTAATAGCTCAAGTTGGAAAGGCTACGAACTCCAACGAACCATGTTTATTACCAGCTTATTTTTTGAATGACCGTGCAATGTTTAAGTCCTTTAAGCTTTCTAACCAACCCTTGTAGCAAGCGTTAGGCCAACAACTCCCAAACCAGATGGCTTTAGGGTGTTAAGTGTAGAGACACTCCTAGGGCTTAATAGCTCGAGTTGGAAAGGCTACGAACGTCAACTGGTCATTATTTTCTTTCCTTTTCAGTTTTTTTTTTTTTTTTTTTTTTTTTTTTTAGATTCATGCCAAAAGTATTCATCCATTAGGTTCATCAAATTAGATTAACTAGGGCAAGGTCAAGGTCAATCAAGTTGCATGCCTCACAGTTAAGTTTCCAATGTGCATCTGTGCATTGTGAAGCTTAAAAGAGTGTCAAATCCAGCGAGAATTTAATTGAGACATTTATACAGACTAATTTGAATCTACATGATCATTTCAACTCAAATTTTTCTTTTTTCTTTATTTTCAAAAATGTCAATTGCTTCTATACACAAGGTATTAAACATATGCTTCGTCTCTGACAAGTTCCAAGTTACACTATCATTGCTTAGCAAAAATTATAATACCAAAAATGTCAAAATGTGAAACCAAAAATGTCCTATTGCACCCCCAAACTTGAATGTCACATTATCCTCAATGTGTGAAGACAAGTGAAACAAAATAAGAGTAAAGGGGGGAAAAGAACAATAATACCAAGTGGAGTGACGACGACGTAGATGGTCAGCCATGTGAGTGTGCAAATGCGTCCCCCAAACTTGGACATGAAGACCTATCAAAACACAACTAATGTACACAGGTAAAAATCAAAACATAAAGAATAAGAAAAACAGGACTTATTTATTTATATATATATATATATATATATATATATATATATATATATTTTGTTATAATATTATTATTATATATATATAGTATTATGTTTTTTTTTTTTTGTTTTTTTTTTTTGGAATGAATGGCATGCATGAGTTTGTGGTGAGTGAGAATGTGAGGTTGGTGAGGGTGGATGCCGAGGGTGAAGGGGATAGAAGCCAAGGTTGGTTGGTTTGGGTAGGGTGGCTGCATGGTTGGCAAGGTTGGCGTGCATGATGGGAGGTTGATGTGCCGAGAGGGAGAAGGCTGGTGTGAGGGTTAGTTGGTGAATGAGAGAAGGGTGAAGGTTGGGGTGGTGGTCGGTTTGGTTGGTGTGTGCATGGTGTTGATGTGAATGGTTGGGATTGTGTTGGGAGGGTGGCCGTGGAAGACATGCATGGTTGAGGGTGGGGAGCATGCATGGTTTGCATGCTTGGGTGGGGAGGTGTGGATTGTTTGGTGGAGAGTGGAGAGGTGGGGATGCCGAGAGGGTGGCATGAGAGAGTGAGGGGCATGCATGCATGGGCTTGCATGCATGCATGCAGGAGGGTTGAGGTTGGTTGGCATGGTTGAGGAATTTCAGCGAACACCTGGCGTGCACCACAAAAAGGAGAAGGTGAAAATGAGTGGGGTGGAGGATGAAACCCAAAAATTTTTGGCCCTGCAATTGTAAGAACGACTCCCAAACAATCACAAATCTCCATTGCATGCAAGCCCATCCTCCATTGATACCAAAAATGTGAAAGAGAAAAAGAAGGAGAAACTTACCCCACAATGGAGAACCAAAGGCCCTGTGTGCGTGGGATAAATGGTGGGGATGGGTGGGAGGTTGATGATGGTGCTTGGGTTAGAGAAGAGTGGGGAAAAAGGTGGAGGAGGTGAAGGTAGGTTTGCATGGGGTGGTGAGGTTGAGGGTGGTTGGGTTGTGGAGTTGGTGGAGGAGAGGGGTTGGCAGCCGAGGAGAGGAGATGAGGTTGAGTGAGAGTGGTGGGCTGTGGTGTTAAAAGGGAGACAGAGAGAGGCTTGGTTCGAGCACTCGAAGGGTGCTTTCGAGTGCTCGAAATGGGGGCAGTGGCCTCGGTTGGTTTGCATGAGAGAGCCCGGGCAATGGCGAGCACTCGAAACTTGGGTTCGAGTGGTCTAGAAATCGGCAGAGGGCTCGGCTGTTGAGTGAGAGAGCTTGGGTGAGGTTGAGAGGGGGTTCGAGCACTCGAAGTTGGACTTCGAGTGCTTGAAAAACTGGCAGTGGCTGCGGAAGGAGAGGGAGATGCCGAGAGTTGGGTTGTGGGTTGCATGGTGAGGTGGTTAAGTGTGGAGGAAGGAAGGTGGTGGTTTTGGGTGCAGACAAGGCTGCATGGTGTGTGGGTGTGTTTTGTGTGGTGTGTGAGGTGGGGGAGGTGGTGAGTTGGGAGGGCTGCGTGGGTGTGCATTGAGGAGGTGGGTTGGTGTGGGTTGGGGTTGAGAGGAGGTTGGTTGCTGGAGGAAGAAAGGTGGTGGATGCATGCATCTCCATGGTGGCTGAGAGGTGAGGTGGCATGGTGGGGTGAGGTTGGGAGGTTGGTTAGTTGGTTTGTGGGTGGCTGGCATGCATGCATGCATGGTTGATGGGGTTGAAGGTGAGTTGAGGTGAGGGTTGGAAGGTTGGGGTTTGTGGTCTATGCATGGTGCACTCGGCATGGTGGGTTGGTGGAGAGGTTTTGAGGTGGCCGAGTAGTGGAGGTTGGCTGCGTGGGTTTTCATGCATGGGCATGCAGGGTTGTGGGTTTAAGATGAGGTTGGTTTTGAGAAGTGGGAAGCCGAGAGTTGGCATGCATGATGTGTGGATGCATGAGGGTTGCATGGTTGTTCATGGTTGGTGTGATGGGGTTGATTATTGGAAGTGGGTTGCGTGGGAGAGAGAGGGGGGTGGATTAGTTGGTGGAGGTTTTGGTGCATGGGGGTGGCTGGGATGGTTGTGGTGGGTTGTAATGGCCGAGAGGGTGGTGAGCTTGGGGGTGGGATGGTGAGGGAGTTTGGTGTGGCATGCATGCATGGGCGTGCATGCATGCATGCAGGAGGGTTTAGGTTGGTAGAGGTGGGGAGGTGGGTTAGTTGGTGGAGGTTTTGGTGCATGGGGGTGGCTGGGATGGTTGTGAGGTTGTTGGGTGATGAGGTGAGAGAGGAAGAAAGTTGGGTGGTGAGGGTGAAGAAGGTGGAGTTCGAGCACTCTAGAGAGGCTTGGCGAGTGCTCGAACTGAGAGCAGTGAGGTTGTTGTTTGGTGCAAGCAAAGTCGAGCACTCTAAATGGGCTCTTAGAGTGCTCGAAATGAAGCCAGAGAGGTCGAGGAAAAAGGCAAGGAAGCTCGAGCACTCCAAATTGGAGTTGGAGTGCTCGAAAGTGGGTCAGTAGGCTCAGAATGGTGTGGTTTAAAAGAGGTTGTGAGCTTGAGCAATCGGGGCTTGGGTAGGAGGAGGAAGCTGGTTCTTGAAACCATTGAACCATGGAGGGACAATGAGCATGCCAGTGAGCAAATGACTACAGTGGCATGCCATGCAACATTGAGTCCGATGCATGCAAGGGGTTAAGGCATGCAAGAATTTCTACATGGAATTTGCATGCATGCATGAAGGCAATGCATGCACTGAGAGCTGAATGCAGGCAACAGGATGCATGAATGCAATGCATGCAAGAAAAAAAAAAATGGCGTTAGTATTATTATTATTAACACAAAATAATCATAGTAAGTTGGCGGAAAAGAATAAGTAATATTAGTATTATTATTATTATTAATAATAATATTATTATTATATATATATATATATATATATATATATATATATATATATATATATTTTCAAACTTTGCAATATCTAATGCATGAAAAAAAAAAAATGCCAACTTTCAGAACATCACACAAAGCATGGGTGGATGTAAGAAAATTTTCAAACCTTGGCAACATCACACAATGCATGAATGAAATTTCTGGAAATTTTTTTTTTTTTAAACTTGCAAATTCATTCCATTCCAATGCATGGGAAATTTTGAAGGTTTTGTTTTGAAACCTTGCAATTTTTTCAACTGTTTAAACATCTCAAATGCATGAAGAATTTTGAGAAAAATTTCAAACTGTTTAGTAAAAATGAGAAAATATGCACATGAGTTGCATTTGAAAAATCTAATGAAATTGCTAGAAAGCGATGGAGAAATCCGGGAATGAAAATTAGAGTTGAGAAGGTCTAAGAAAAATCAAATTTTGGGCTTTTCTAAACCGTTTCCCAGAAAATTTTTTTGTAAGGCACGAGCAATTTCAAAGAGAAGGAAGCTTGGAACATCGAAAGAATTTATTCCCTTGCTTTGCTAAATTTAATGTCGATAGCTAGACCAAGCTAGAGCAGGCACTAATCCTCATAAATTGGATCCGTCAAGGGGACTTCCTCAACTTTTTGAGTTAGAATTGTGCCGTCAATGCAAGGCTTAAGCCTTTGGCCATTTACCTTGAAGAGTGATCCACTTGCAGATCATGAAGTTCGATTGCTCCATGAGGAAAGACGGTAGTGACAATGTATGGACCATCCCATCTTGACCGGAGTTTACCGGGAAAGAGTTTCAAGCGGGAATTGAAAAGCCAGACCTTTTGTCCCCGGGCAAAAGACTTTTTGACGATGTGTTTGTCATGAAAAGCTTTAGTCTTTGCCTTGTAAATTTTTGCGTTTTCATACGCGTCATTACGCAATTCCTCAAGTTCATTTAATTGCAACGCACGATTAGAGCCGGCTTGTTTGAGATCAAAATTGAACCTTTTTACGGCTCAATAAGCACGGTGCTCTAATTCTATCGGGAGATGACATGCTTTGCCAAAGACAAGTCGATATGGTGACATGCCGATGGGTGTCTTATAAGCTGTCCGGTAAGCCCAAAGTGCATCGTTTAGCCTTAATGACCAATCTTTGCGGTCCGGTCTAACCATTTTTTCTAAAATGTGCTTAATCTCCTGGTTAGAAATCTCTACTTGACCACTCGTTTGAGGGTGGTAAGGTGTAGCAACCTTATGAATGACTGAATACTTAGCAAGGACGGATTTGAGATAACGATTTCGGAAATGAGATCCGCCATCACTAATGATTGCTCGGGGCGTACCAAAACGACTAAAGATGTGAGATTGAATGAAATGGATCACGACTTTATGATCATCGGTTTTGGTAGCCGCGGCTTCAACCCATTTAGACACATAATCCACCGCTACAAGGATGTACTCATAGCCATAAGAAGATGGAAATGGTCCCATGAAGTCAATCCCCCACACATCAAAAATTTCAACAATTAAAATGTTGGTGAGGGGCATCATGTCTCTTTGGGACATGAATCCAAGTTTTTGACATCGTTCACACGATTTGCAAAAATTGTATGAATCCCGGAACAAGGTAGGCCAAAAGAATCCGCTTTGAAGGATTTTGTTAGCGGTCTTTTTGGCACTGAAATGGCCTCCACAAGCAAGAGTATGGCAAAAATTTAAAATGCTTGTGGCCTCTGTTTCAGGAATACATCGCCGGATGATTTGGTCCGGGCAATACTTGAATAATTCCGGATCTTCCCAAAAGAAATGCTTGACTTGGGAGAAAAACCGGTCCCTCTCTTGTTTGGACCAATGAGCTAGAATTTTGCCAACCGCAAGATAATTGACAATATCCGCAAACCATGGAAGAGTAGAATGTGAAACTTGAAGAAGTTGCTCATCCAGAAAGGAATCACGGATGGCTGCAAATTCTGAAGATTTCTCAATAAGTAAGCGAGAGAGATGATCGGCGACAACATTATCGGTCCCTTTTTTGTCCCGGATGTCAATGTCAAACTCTTGAAGTAAGAGGATCCATCGAATTAAGCGGGGTTTTGTCTCTTTTTTCGCTAACAAATGCCTAAGAGCGGCATGATCTGAAAAGACGATGACCTTGGAGCCAAGAAGATAGGAGCGAAATTTATCCAAGGCGTACACCACAGCTAGCAATTCTTTTTCAGTGGTGGTGTAGTTCAATTGGGCATCGCAGAGAGTTTTGCTAGCATAATAAATGACATGCGGAAGTTTATCCACACATTGGCCCAAAACCGGCCCTAATGCATAGTCGGATGCATCACACATGATCTCAAAGGGAAGAGACCAATTAGGGGGTTTCATGACCGGGGCAGAGGAGAGGAGAATGCGAAGTTTGATGAAAGCTTCCATGCAAGCGTCATCAAAATTGAACGGAACATCCTTGGCTAAGAGATTACACAAGGGCCGTGAGATTTTGCTAAAATCTTTGATGAAGCGACGATAGAATCCGGCATGGCCAAGAAAAGAACGGATTTGACGGACGGAATTCGGAGGAGGAAGATTAGAGATTAACTCAACTTTTGCCTTGTCTACCTCGATTCCCCGCTTAGAAATGACATGTCCTAAAACAATGCCTTCTTGGACCATAAAGTGGCTTTTCTCCCAACTTAGAATGAGATTCGTCTCTTTGCATCTTTGGAGCACAAGAGATAAATTTTTGAGACACGAGTCAAAGGAGGAGCCAAATACGGAAAAGTCATCCATGAAAACTTCCAAGAACCTTTCAACCATATCGGAGAATATGGACATCATGCACCTTTGGAACGTTGCCGGTGCATTGCATAGACCAAAAGGCATGCGTCGATAGGCAAAAGTACCAAAGGGACATGTGAATGTTGTTTTCTCTTGATCTTGGGGGGCGATGGCCACTTGGTTATAGCCGGAATAACCATCAAGAAAACAATAGAAGCTTTGGCCGGCTAACCTTTCTAGGATTTGATCAATAAATGGGAGTGGGAAATGATCCTTCCTAGTTGATGAGTTGAGTTTACGATAGTCAATGCACACACGCCACCCGGTGGTGGTTCGTTGTGGCACGAGCTCGCCCGCTGAATTTTCAACAACGGTGAGCCCGGATTTCTTGGGGACAACTTGTGTGGGGCTCACCCACTTGCTATCAGAGATAGGATAGATGATTCCCGCATCTAACAATTTGATCACCTCTTTCATGACCACTTCCTTCATGTTTGGATTTAACCGGCGCTGGACCTCTCTAGTAGGCTTTGCGTCATCCTCCATATGAATGCGGTGCATACAAATGGAGGGGTCAATTCCTTTCAAATCTGCCACTGTCCAACCAATAGCTTCTTTATGCTCTTGGAGCACCGCTAAAAGGTTGGTCTCTTGGTCTTTTCGAAGGTCCGAGGCAATAATGACCGGAAGGGTTTGCTTTGGACCAAGGAACACATACTTGAGATGGGCCGGGAGCGGCTTAAGCTCAAGTTGTGGCGGAGATAACAATGATGGGACCGGAGGAGTGGTGGAAAGTTGGGGAAGTGGTTCTTTTGGAATTTTCCAAGGAGGTACATCCATGATAGCATTAATATCAAGCAAGGAATTGACTTCTTGAATGGCTTGATCAACATCAAAGTTTGAGAAGTCAAAATGAGACATGCAAGTTTCAAGGGGATCTTTGCTTAGGATGAAGGGGAGAGATTCTTCGACCACTTCATCAATGACATCCACAAGAAAACAATCATCCTCATTGGAGGGATGTTGAGTTGCATGAAAGATGTGGAGTTTGACTTGCATGTTTCTAAAAGCAATGTCCATCACCCCGGTTCGGTAATTAATTGATGCATTAGCCGTAGCTAAAAATGGCCTACCAAGGATCACGGGAATGTGCTTTTTTGGGTCATGGACTGGTTCCGTATCAAGAACCACAAAATCTACCGGGAAGTAGAATTTGTCCACTTTGATGATAACGTCCTCAAGAATACCTCGTGGATGCTTGACGATCTATCGGCAAGTTGCAAAACCACGGAAGTCAGCTTAAGATCTCCCAAACCAAGTTGTAGGTAGACCGAGTATGGAATTAAATTCACACTAGCTCCTAAGTCAAGGAGGGCCCTCTCGATTTTGCTGTCACCAATGACGCACGAGATTGTGGGGGCACCCGGATCCTTATACTTCGGGGGAGTGCTGTGCTGAATGATAGCACTAACATTTTCAGTCAACCTCACTTTTTTTGGCAAATGATTTTTAGAAGTGCGCTTTTGAGTGCACAAATCTTTGAGAAATTTTGCATAGGGAGGGATTTGCTTGATAGCATCCAACAGGGGCAAGTTAATCTTCACTTGCTTGAAAACTTCCCACATGTCTTGAATTTTACAATTCTTGTTCCCAAAATGTGTCGACTCTTGAAGACGTTGAGGAAACGGAGCTTTTGGCTCATAAGTAGTTTCCATATTTGGGGAGACATGTGTGGGATTTCCGTGAATGGTATTGGGACAAGAATTTGGATTAGAAGAGCTTGAATTTGGATTTTTCAACGGAGAAACTTCCTCACTTTTGTCTCCATCGACCTTGTTGTCCACCACTCTACCACTCCGAAGGGTAGTGATAGCTTGAACTTGTTCATGAGTCGGCCCACTCGGAGGAAGGGTTTCGTCAATCACATGCATTCCTCTAGGATTTTCAAAAGGTTGAGAGGGAAGCTTGCCCTTGTCCTTTTGAAGCAATTGATTCACCGAGTTAGCTATTTGGCCCACTTGATTTTCGAGATTAGCTATGGATTGAGTATGAGAGTGAACCATTTGGAGAGTAGGCTGCAAGGATGTCAAGAGTTGCTTGTTGGCATCCATTATTTGCTTATTTAATGATTCCATCATTTGTTTGTTTGCAGCTACTATCTCGTCAGTTGGACACACAGGAGGTTGATTGGAGACATTTGGAGTGTAAGGAGGACGGTAGCTTGAAGAGGCTTGGAAAGGTCTACCTTGATATTGAGAAGAGGGCTGATTTTGCCGCCCTTGGTTTTGGAATTGGGAATTCTGTGGGGCTTGTTGCCGCCACGAGAAATTCGGATGATCTCGCCAACCCGGATTGTAGGTGTTGGAATATGGATTGTTCCCGGGCCGCGAGAACATGGCATTAGCTTGCTCTTGGTTGGGACTAGGAAATTGCTCCGATGTGGGGCAATCTTCCGAGAGATGGAATGGACTAGTACATGAAGCACAAACTGAACTTGCCGAATTTTGAGACAATGAAGGAGGAAGATGTGGTGCCATCAATTGGTAGAATTTATGAGCGATGGCATCCACTTGAGATGATTCCTCCCTTATTGACTTTGGTTGACAAGGGTTGGTGTTGTTTGGAGTGGTTGCGGTCGGAGCCCTACGAGAATTGTGTTGAAGTGAATTTTCACTCAAATTCTCAAGTAAGGTCCAAGCCTCATCCGCATTCTTGGACATGAACATCCCACCACAAGAAGAATCAACCATGAATCTATGGGTTTCAGTCAAGCCAGCATAGAAAGCTTGCACTAATTGCCATTTTGGGATCAAATGATGAGGACACTTCCGAAGAAGATCTTGTAACCTTTCCCAAGTCTCGTGGAGTTGTTCTCCATCAACTTGAGAAAAGCTTAGAATGGAACGCCTCATTTGGTTGGTTTTACTCACCGGATAATACTTCTTAAGAAATTCTTGTTGCAATTGAGCCCAAGAAGTAATAGAGTTGGGAGCGAGGGAGTTCAACCAATATTTTGCCCTATCCTTTAGGGAGAATGGGAAAAGATGGAGATGAAGTGCATTGTCCGGAAAACCTCTCAACCGGATGGTCGAACAGATTTCAAGGAACTCATCAAGATGCTTATATGGATCTTCATTATCAAAGCCATGAAATGATGGAAGCATTTGAATGGTACTAGACTTGATCTCATATTGAGCTGCATCGATGTTTGGCATCACTATGCAAGATGGAGAAGCATAGGTGGTAGGGATGAAATGATCTCTAAGAGTCATTGGCTCGATATTAGGAATTTCAGCCCTTTCATTCCCCGGATTTCCTACGTTATCCCCCATTATATTAAATTCAGTTTCAAGATCCCTTGTAAGAGAGTTAATATCAATGGGAGAATCGATTGTGGGTAAGGAAAGTGACCTACGACCGAACATCAACAACAAAGCATATACTCAACAAAGCAATTCATCAACCACAACTCCACATACGATGTTCCCTTTCTCCTCAATTATCAAGACAGAAAATGTAAATGGCCACGACAAGGACCGATGCTTGAACACAAAATATAAACAAGTTAAGAGCCTCGACAAGGGCTTCACAACTAAATTAAACACATACACAATATTCACAATGCGAAACTAGAAGTCAAGAGACTTACCTGGGGTCCTCTAGACTTACAATTTGCTAGCAATCCCACGGCGAGCTTCGAGTCCCTAGAATCTTACAACACGAAGATGATCAAAACATACAAGGAATATTCACAAGACACAATATGCACAATCAGACTAAATTTAACCCTAAACTTTGGTTGCTAAACCGTTTGCAGTCCCCGACAACGGCGCCAAAAATTGATCAGTTGATCAACTAAACATCAACCTTCGCAATAGCACGAATCATTGTAAAATAGGGCTATTGGTCGGGTAAGTCGAACCACTGGGACTGCGCTAGTCTATGGCAACCTAAGAGTCTAGAATTGTTCTTAGAATGATAAGGGGTAATAAGGGTTTGTTTGATTGGTTTGTCACTAAGCTAGTAATTGAAGTGCATAAAACAATAAATTGCAAGGAAATTAAAGGAGTGAGATACAAGTAGAAAATACTAGGGAGGTGAATCCACACTACACCCTAAGTACATGCTAGATTAAGGCTAAACTGGGGAAGTACAATGTATAAAATGGTCACGGAATATATAGCAACACTAGATTACCATATACCCTTAGAGAAGTTCATTAAATCATTAAACAAGAATAATCCCTCAAAAATTAATACATTTGAGCTACCTAAACTAAAGTGTAGCCTTCAACATACTCACTCAAGCAAGAACTATCAAGTTTGTAATCAAATGATGAAGCACATGAAAGTAAGAATCAAGCATAGTCCATCAAAGGAGGTACCTAAGCAATGGAATATCAAGTTTCAAAATTAACATGCCTTGAAAACCATTCATAGTTAATATCTTCATTGTCACTATGAAAATAAAAGCAATAAGACTAATGTAAGAATCATCAAGACAAGCTAAATAACTCACATCAATCATTTAAACATGAATGTTCATTACAAGAAGTAATAAGCTCCTAAACTATGAAAAGACCAAAGTTTATACATTATAATCCCCAAAATAGAACCTAATCTAGAACATGAACAAAAGGGGAGGCTTCATCACCTCCCTAGATGAGGTTTAGTTACCCATGAGTGAGCTAGGAGAAGGAAGAAGCTTGCCCTTTTTCTCCATTTTCGAGCTCCCTTCCTTTTGCTCCAAGAACCCTCTTCTTCTTGCTCTCTTCTCTCTCCTCTATCTTCTAAAAATCCAAGATTTTTAATGTGTGGCCCTTGGGTAGCTTTTTATGCTCCAACAACACCCTCTCTCCTCCAAGGAACACCTCCAACCACTTCATAAAGAAGGAAGATGGCATTGAGGAAACCAATGTGCAAGTGGGCTGAAATGAGCCATTTCCGAAGGGCATTCTGCCTGATTTTCGAGCACACGCTTGGTGATCTCGAGCACTCTAACTTAGTGCAATGTGCAACATGCTCCTCTTGCTCAGCGCTGACCTATTTTGGGAAAACTGCTATAACTTTGTTCCCTGAACTCCGAATGATGATCTGTTTGAAGATTTGGAGAGCTGATTCAGTGCTTTAAAAACTTCATGTTTTGATGAAGACCCAATTCTCAAGTCTGGTTGGTCGAAAATGGGGAGAAAGGCAGTACATCAGTGCTGCCAGGCAGTTCTGCGCACCTCTGTTATGAAGATCATAACTCTCTGCTTTGAACTCCGAATGATGAACCACTTGAAGATTTGGAAACCTGATTCAGAGATCTAAATCTTTCATGTTATGATGGAAGTCTAGTTCTTGAGTTTGCAAGGTCGAAATGGCGACAAAAGTCAGGATCACTGCTGCCAGAAATTCAGAAATGGCATCCTTTTTGTTCAAAATTCCACAAGGCCTCATTTTTGCTTCCTTTTTGCACTTCAACCTGAAAATGCATAAGAACATGCAAATGGAGTTAATCTACATAAAATAATTAATAACTGGACTTTGTTAATGTAATTTAGGGCGCTTGAATATACAATATTCGGCGCTTATCACCCATTCATCCTTCATTGCATATACATGATCTTGTGAATGAGAAAACTTCAAAATATGATTTGAAAATTGATTTTGAAAATGATTTGAAGAAAGATTTGCCAAAAAATGAATTTGAAAAGGTTTTGTTGAAAAATAATTTGAAACAAAATGATTTGAAAACTTCTTGTGTTGAGGACTTTTTAAAAGAAAATGCTGAAGAAGTGTTTGAACCAAAAGTTCCATTTCTGGATGCCTTAAAAGGATTCATTTCAAAAGAGAAGCAAAAGGCAAAAACCAATGAAATCATGGAAATGTTTAGGCAAGTGAAAGTCAATCTTCCACTTTTGGATGCAATCAAGCAAATTCCAGCTTATGCCAAATTCTTGAAAGACTTGTGCACCCAAAAGCGGAAGAACAAGAGCCAAGCGCCAAGAAAAGTGGTTTTGACCGAGCAAGAAAGCTTAAATTTTGCAACATAACACTTTACCAAAGTTTAAGGACCTCGGTTCACCTACTACTTCATGCATCATTGATAATCATATCATTAATCGGGCGCTTCTTGACTTAGGAGCAAGTGTTAACCTTCTTCCATACTCGGTTTATGTCAAATTGGGCCTAGGTGAATTGAAACCGACGTCGGTAGTTTTACAACTTACCGACCGATCCATTAAGAAGCCTAGGGGTATAATTGAGGATGTATTGATTAAGATTGACAAATTCTTCTTCCCTGTTGATTTCGTTGTCATTGACATGGAACCGGTCCCTAATCCTAAGAGCCAAATTCCCATTTTCCTTGGCCGTCCTTTCTTGGCAACCGCTAATGCCAACATCAATTGTAGGACGGGGATAATGAAGATCTCATTTGGCCACATGACAGTGAAGTTGAATATCTTTAATCCCACACCCAATTCATTTGACAAATATGAATGAGAGGTTAATGTTATAGACAAATGTCATGATCTTCAATGTCAAGGAAGTGAGCTTTTGTGTAAGACTAAAACTTCAAAAGGATCATCTTCAACCTTGTATTCTCAAAGTGTTGTTTCAAATTCTTGCTTTGAAAGGGCATGGAAGCCCAAAGGTTGTGATTGCATTGACAAGGGATCAAAAATTTCTTTTGAGCTTAATCCAACAAGTTCTTCAAAGAACCATTTATTGGGTGGAGTTCAAAGCATCTATCACCCTAACAAGGAGGGGATGCATTACAACATCTTTGATCCGGGCTAAAAGAGCCTAATGTCTTGCTAGAGACGTTAAATACTAGCAAAAACATTTCGTAGGGTGTCAAAACCCTATTCCTCCCTCATTTCAATCTTAAATTTCATTTCTTGTGAAGTCTAGATATTGGCTTTGGGTTCATATGCATTGCTAGGAACTGTGATTAGGATTGCATAAAATTTTGAGTTGTAATTGAGCATTTTGCATAAGTTCGATCTTCTCAAATGAGAGTTCGATTGATTGAACTTCCACCTGCATCCAACACTTAGAAAAATTTTCAACCTGCATCCAAATCACCTCTCTGTCCCATCGTTCGAACTTATTCTCAGATCGATCAGAAGACCTTAGATTGATCCAACTTTAAAGTTCGATCGATCTTGAGATCCAACACTTAGAAAATTTTTGAGCCTGCATCAACCTGCATATTTCAGCTCTCTATCTTATCGATCGAAAACATTTTAAGATCGATCTGAAGTTCTTCGATCGATCTAACTTCAAAGTTCGATCGATCTGCAATTTCCAACACTTAACCAAAATTTTGAACCAAAAACCTGCATATTTTTGCTTTCTGTCTGATCGATCGAACATTTTGTTCAGATCGATCTCAGTTCTTCACTTCTCTATTTTGACCCTTGTTTGACTTTATTTGACTTTTTAATTTTCAAAAATCCAAAAATATTTTATTTTATTTTATTTTTCAAAAACTCCAAAAATATTTTCTAATTTTCAATTTAAATTTTAAATTTTAAATTTTAAATTTTAGTTTTTAATTTTTCAAAAATTTTAAAAATTTCAAAAATACTTTGAAGAGAGATCATCAAAGTTCGATCGATCTGAAATCTCAGTTCAATCGATCGAACTAATCGGGAAATGCTTTTAAAAATAGACCTGGAGGGTCTCAAGATCGATTCATTAGATCGATCCAACCCTCCAAACCCTTGTCCCTCATCCTTCCTGTCGCCACTGCACTCATCCATCTTCATCATCTTCTCCGGCGACTCTCCAACGAGATCCACACTTTGATTTTCTCTCTCTCCTCTCGGATTTGCATCACCATCTTCTTCTCATCTTCTCTCGCGATTTGAGGTATGATCCGAGCCACATCTCATGATTTCAAGCCTCCACTTGTTCAATATATGCTTTGAATGTTGAATCTATGTTATATTGATGATGAAATCCACCATTGATGAGCTTGAAGCATGTTTGTATATATGTGTATATATATATGTATATATGTTTATATATTTTGAGTTTGAATTAATTATGGGAGTATGTGCCATGCTAAGTGAGTAGGATTGATTGGATTTATTGTGTTGATGGGCCTACGACCTTGTTCGTGTGGCCCCCGTGCTTCCAAAGTCACAGATCTGTGACCTTTGAGTTTTCACCTTCGCACAGTTCGATCGATCGAACTTCTATCTTAGATCGATCTTGAGAGATCGATCGAACTCATATCTCAGATCGATCAAAGTTTTGAGATCGATCTCAAACCTTTTTGTAATCGATCGAACTTCACAAATCTCATACACACACTTCATTCATCATGCATTATGTTCATGCTATCTCATATATGCCCAATGCCTGTGATATTCCACATTGGATGCATTTCATGCTTACACTGTTTAGCATGCTTCATATCCTGTCACTTGCATAGATTCATGTCATATATGTTTTGTCTATCTTATTTGACATGCATGTTTCTATTTTGTGTTTTCAATTCTTAATTCTGGTACTGACTCCCCTTGCAAGTTGTTAAATTATTTTTTAGGCTATGACTAAGCACAAAACTATTACCAAGAGGCAACACGGGCCTCAGAGACATATCTAACCGAGGATAGAGGAGCCAACAGAGCCCTCTTATTCACAGGAGGAGCCCTTACAGCCTACTTTACCTCAGTTACCTACTCATAAGGCTGAGGATGATCATATTCCATCCACTTCTGCGGCTTAGCCTGCATTTACACCATCACCATCTCCATCACATGCTGGAGCTGAGCATTCAGCAGTACCATCTCCACCATACCAGCCAGCTCCACCAGCTCGAGAGTGTGATAGGCCCGCGCCTAGATATGCGCATATGGCAGTGGACCATGAGTCGGTGTTCGACACAGACTTCTTCTTCAGACCGGTGCTGACCCGATCAGCTTACCATGACATTATCCAGAGGGGCCTTGCAGCTATTCTTGCCCTAGTTATTGAGCCGGTCTACCCGGGTTGTACAGATGTTCTTCCAGAACCTCCGACCGCCCCTGCGTACCACGGCAAAGCTGGTCACTACTATAGATGGCCATCAGATTACTATCACTGTGGACTCGCTAGCCTGCTCATGCCATTGTCCACACAGATGCCCTCTAGAGCTACAGAAGCTATATCCGAGGCTATGCAGGCCTTCGTATGCCGACATGGCAGTATTTCTTACAGGTCACCATGCCTATGGCGAGACTTTTGCCACCCGCACCTTTCTTCCAGATGACCTATGGTTCTTCGATTCTGTTCTTTTTCAGAATATATATATGGCCGGGTATAAGATTCAGTAGCGAGGAGACTATCTCACAGCTCTCTACGAATTCTATACAAGCCACTGGGTATTTATCCCCGCGCTCATCTGGAGCGTGATGAGGAAGCTATTCGACGAGTATATCAACAAGGAGAAGCCCGGAAGGGCTAAGTCTCTCCCTTTTGGCCACCTTATCACCCAGATACTTATTGACCATCGCTACCATTTTCATCCTCAGGAGCACCCTGAGAGAGGTTCCTGTCACTTCTTGAAGAAGGACTGGGACAAGAGCTACAATGCCATCATCTCTAGATTGTAGGACCACGCAGTAGTGGCTGCAGAGGAGCTCGAGGCTGAAAAGGCAGAGGTAACAGCTCAAGCAGCAGCAACAGATACTGCAGCGGATGATGTACCAGTAGGTCCAGCTGCCGAGCATATAGACATTGATTTGGAGCGACCTGCAGATGACGCAGCGCAGCACTCTCCAGCCAGGTCGCCAGTACATGAGGAGGAGTAGACTCAGGAGCTTTCTTCTAATTCATCCATACCTGAGGCTCCTAGTCAGACCCCCGACTTTAGAGAGCGTCTTCAAGCTCTTGAGGATGCAGTGGTTACTATCAAAGCTGATACTGCTGCCATTCGAGCCAATGCTGTAGCCCACCGAGCTGATTTTGCTACATTCCGCACGGATGCCATGGTTGCACTCCGAGACTTATCTCGCGATATCTGCGGAGCTCGCCCTGCCTGACCTGTCTCGTCCACCTGAGACTCCCAGTTCTTCTATCTTTTTATACTCCACCTCTGTGCTCTATACTTCATTTTTATCACTGTATATTATTTGCAGCCGGTCTGTCGGCTTTGATCTTTTGATGTACTCTATACTTTATTTTCTTTATATATGTTTTTGTTATGGATGTCATCTGTTATATTTTTATATCTGTATGTTTGACTCCATCAGGTGCATCACAGTGACTACAGTGAGAGAAAATGCTATACAATTTTTAGGACTACCCTTATACCCCTCTCACTGCTTTCATTTACACTTGCATGTTCACTGTGCACTAATTATCCCTTTTTGTTATCTGATGATTTTATTCGAGTGCCAAATTTTAGGACCACAGTTAATCCCAAGTTTGGGAAGGCTATGCCACCTACTACGGATACTTCAATCCCGATCATTCTTTGCCTTAATTGCACCGGTATACTCTTTCCTTTTGTTCTCTTTGCACATTGAGGACATTGTGCCGTTTAAGTTTGGGGGTAACGGTGTATGTTACAGTGTTTGCTTTTAAATTTAAAATTTTGAGCATGACTTGTGTATTTGAGAGATTTTCTATGATTGGTCCATATCTAGCTATGATTTTGATCTTTTGAGGACTATATTGCTTAAAATTTAAAAATTGCTTGACTTGAGAGTCCAATACTCCTTGTATGCCTTATAGATGCCATTTAGGAGTAAATTTTTTGAAAAATTGATATCTTGCTTACACTTGTGGTCTACATCATTTTGATTTTGTGATTGTTTTGAGATTCATTCTAGGATTCTACACTAGCACCGGCGCACACTAGCATTCATTTGTGGGGTACATGCTTTGTTGATTATTGAATTGGTTATATCCCAATTGAGCTAGTAGTGCATTGAAAGCTTTCATTCTTTATAAAGGTGGATAACAACCCCTTTTCACTAAGTAGCCGGGATTCTAGCCTCATCAAGCACTGAATTTCTCGCGCCGAAAGGTGGAGGGCCCAAACTCTAGGTTAATAATTGAACTTGTTTATTCACAAAAAAAAAAAAAAAAAAAAAGTTGCAAAAGCAATAAAAAAGTGAGGACTTCTCCCAAAAGGTGAGAAGTGGGAAATGATTAGATGGAGGTTGTCTTGATTTGTAGCCTAGTTGATTTGAGCTTGTAAGTCCGTAAGGGTGTTTGAACGCCTAATGCCCTAAAGCCGTCTGGTTTGGGAGTCATTAACCTAACGTTCGACCTCATGAATCGCTAAAAAGCTTAATAGATCAACACATTGCACCATGCTTTCATCTTTGATCCTATATATATATATATATATATATATATATATATATATATATATATTTATTTATTTATTTATTTATATTTGAGTGAAAAGAATAAGTGCACCTAGAACAATAAATCTTTAATAAAAGGTCCACTTTTTGTCTTGATGATCGGTTAGTTGGCTAAGATAGCAACATATTTGATGCCGGTCCACTCAAAAGGATTCTAGAGTTGTTTTGATTTGCATGATCATTTTCTTGATGTGTGGAGGACCATACTTGCTTGCTTGATGTTGAGATTTTAGGAGATTGCTCGGAAATGTTTGAAACATTGCATACTTGAGGAAGTTTTCTCCTAATGCTTGTTTGCAATATTGGTGCCTCTTTTGAAAGAATGAGCTTAATGTTTGTGGGTACCATTTCTGGAAACCCTCACGAGACTTCACTCGTCCATTAGGGGTAACCTAGGGGTTTAAAAGGCTTGTTGCATATGCTAAGTGCAATCGTGTTCCCTACGAAAGTGGTGTTATGCATTCATTATTTTCTAGTTCATAGTTGTATAGTTGTTCATTTCATTCCTTTACTTTATAGTTCATTGCTAGGGACTAGCAATATTTAAGTTTGGGGGTGTGATGAGCGCTGAAAAGTGCGCTTTTAAACCCCTTAAGCTTGAGTGCTCTAGGACCTTTATCTATCTTATTTTCCTATTTTAGTACTTATTTGTGTTTTTGTCTATTTCAGGTCAATAATGTTAAAATGGGCAAAAAATGGTTTCTTAAGGCCTTTTTGGAGTCAAACTAAGTCTTAGTGATGATCCGGAGCAAAAAGAGGCTGATTTGGAGCAAAAAAGAGATTGATCCTGAAAAGCTGCCAAGTGAGATTGATCATGAGATTGATCGTAGAAAGTGAGATCGATTAAATTTGGATCGATCGAACTTTTCTCTGATCGATCGAACTTTTTCTCTAATCAATCGAACTTTTGCTGGCAGCGAGCTGTCTTATTCCCGTGCACGCCCAAAAGTCCATCTACTACATAGTATGGGATTAGATATTTTTGGAGCTATATTCATAACTTAGTGACTAAGAAAATGACCTTCTATATAAAGGGAAGTGACCTATTTTGTAAAGAAGTTTTTTATCTTTTTATTTTTTACATTGTATTTTTTATTTCTCTCTCTAGCAAAGTTAGAGATTAGGGTTAGAAGAAAAGAGGGAAGTGGAGGCACATCTCAAGATCCATCTCTAGACCACTCTCTCTCTCTATCTTTAGAGTTTCAAAGAAGAAGAAGAAGAAGAGGAAGAAGAAGATGGAGCCATATTTGGAGCTTGATTCTATGATCACATCCACCTCCTCCTTGATTGGCTAGATCTATACTTAGGGCTTGGATGAGCCCTAAGTCTTGTGTAATCTAAACCCTTGTATTTCTATTTTTGGGAATTTATATATATATTGTTGTGATTAGTGTTCTAGCCTTGTGAATTTAATGAATCTTGGTATATTTATATGATTTCTATGGTTTAATTCTTCCTATTAATTCTCTAATTTATTTACATGTCTATGTGTGATTAAATTAGGGATTATTTCTTACATGATTCATATGGATTAATTCTTTCTATTGATTCTCTATTTGATTACATGTTGTCTTATGTGTGATTATTTGGGGAATTGATCTCTACACTAGATTCTCTATGTTGGTTGCACGTCTATGTGTGATTAATTAAGGATTTAGTGATGGCTAAGCATGGGTTTTCATTGAATGGGTTTGTCAATTAATTTGATGGTTTATACTTATGCTTGATGAGTTGTTCACAATTTAATTCATGCTTGTAGGTAGGTACACAATCTATGCTTGCTTAGATATTCCATGGCTTATTATTGCAAATTCCATGATTCTCTAGATTGATGTGTGCTACAATTGTTGCTACTTAGATGGGTCATGCTTAAAATTGATGGGTTGTGCTGCACTTAGTTTAGGTAGACAATTCATATATAAATTAGATGGTCCATGCTTAATATTGCAATTGGTAGTCGCATTTTGTTCACAACAATGTATTCCCCATTAATGGAAAGCAAGTGGTTAATTACATGAGTTTAGTGGTGATTCCAACACCCTAAGACCTCTCTTCATATTTCTTAAATCCCTATCTCTAATTAGTTTTATTTCACTTTCATTTTAATTAATTGTTTTCTAATTTAATCAACCAATCTCTATCTTTTGCAATCTTGTGATACGTTAAAGTTGAAGTTAAATTCCAACACGTATAATCCCTTAGGAAGATCCCTACTCACTCTTGCTACTTTAGTAGTAGTGTTGGTAGTGGTTTTTATAAATTTAAACTTGACCAAAAGGCTTTTCTTGAACCGCGCATTCACTACATTATTTTGGCGTATATCAAACAGCCTCGTCATTTACTTTCCCATTTTTGTACTAATTTATGTTTTTGTCAATTTTAGGTCAATAAGGTTCAAACGGGCTAAAATCAGTTCATTAAAGTCTTTTTGGGGTCAAGCAAATGCGTCAAAAAAAGTTCTATAAATTGCCAAAAGGGGCCTACGATTGATCACAACTTCATCACGATCGATCGCAAGTACACGTCAGCATTTTAGGCCGCCACGGCATCATCACAATTGATCACAACAACCATGTCAATGGATAAGGTCGAATATGCCAGCCAATTACGATCGATCATGCCAAAAGTTGCGATGATCGCAACAATGTGTGATCGATCGCAACTTATGCTGAGAGGATATTTTGATGCTCGGTTTTGGCCCGAACTTCACCTACCAAGGGGCTACGGGATTGCATCATTTTTGGGCATATGTCTGATTTGTTTTGGGCTCCAAGGGTCACATATAAAAAGGGGATTGAACTATCTTTACATGGAGCTTTTATTTTGTTAGCTAGTTTATCATTTTAGAAAGTTAGAGATAAAAATTAGGGTTTTGGAGGTGGAGGCAAGAACTCTCTCTTAAAGGACTCTCTCTTTAGGGTTTCAAGTAAGAAGAAGAAGAAAAAGAAGAGGAAGAAGATAAAGGAAGGCATGGGGATGGATCTCGAAGACTCTTTGATGACATCTACACCCTTCATGAGTGGCTAGTCTTCTCCTTAGGGCTTGGATGAGCCCTAAGCTTGCAATATAAACTTTTGTCTTTTATCTTTTTGGGGATTTAAATGTTATAATTTATGCTATAGTCTTGTGTATATCAAAACATGGTTGTACCACGGATTTCTATGGTTAATTCTTCCTATTTATTCTCTATGTTGGTTGCATGTTGTCTTATGTGTAATTAATTGAGAATTAATCTCTACACTAAATGCTTTTTGTAATTGGATTTAGTGATGGCTATGCATTGTTTTTATTAGATACAATTGTTAATTAATTTAATAGATTATGCTTATGCTTGATTGATTGCACTACACCTTTAGTTTAATTGTAGTTAGGTAGATAATTCATGCTTGAATTTGATAGTCTATGCTTATTATTGCAAATTGTATTATCCTTTTGATTGATGTGTGCTTGTAGCCGCATTTTGATTATAATATGTTCTTTCCCTAATTAGTTAAAAGCAAATGGTTTAGTGAATGAGCTTAGTGGAGATTCCTATGCCTTAAGACTCCTCTCTTATCTCTTAAACTTTACTCATTTTAGCTTAATTTCCATTGCATGATTTAAATTGAATTTTAGATTAATCACCAAACCAAACCTCTTTTCAATCGCAAGATCACTAAGTCAAATTAGATTCTAGTGCGTGTTCAATCCCTGAGGACAATCCCTTCTCACTATACTTAATGTATACATGTTAAGTGGTTTTTATAAATTGTAAAAGTTGATGCTTATTTGACACATTCTAAATACACATTTTTATGTGCACACACTAAGGTCGTATTAGTGCCCATGCCAATCACTCAGTAGGTCCAGAACCCTCCACCTATGGTGTTTCCACAACAAACTTGGCATGGTCAACCTGGCCAGCCGTTTCCATACCACATTCCTCAAGGACAGCAGAATATTCCAGTCGTGAACACTTAGCCAACAAGGGTTACACCTCCAAGGCCACACATGACCATTCCTATTGCGGTTGGGAGACAACCTTTTCCAAGGGCGCCACTACCAGATCAAGAAGGAAGAAACCGTTGGAGGAACAACATTCTAGATCCTAAACCCACTGCCAATGGCAGATGAGAGTCATTAAGGGGTAAATCAACCTCAAGGTTGCCCAGATAATTACCTTTCACAGCCCATGATGTTTAGTAGAGGCTAGTTTGCTAAATTTCTTCAATAGGAGTTTGGCCTAACACAAAAGGGTGGAAGACCAGCATATAGAAAACCCTATCCAGAGTTCGTTGATGAAATTCAATATCTAAGGAATTTTAGAATTCTAGAGTTTGCAACATTCAATGTAGAGGGTGAACAATCCACATTGGAACATATTAGCCATTTCACTATCTAATATGGAGAAGCAGCAGCCAATCCATGGCTGAAGGTATGCATGTTTCTAAATACACTAACTGGGTATGCTTTTAGGTGGTATTCCAACCTTCTAGCCAACCCTATCAAAAGTTGGCAGTAGTTTGAAGACTTGTTCCATACTTAGTTCTATAGGGCTGAGCCTGAGGTTTCCATGGCAGACCTTTTTAGATTTCACCAATTGGCTAGAGAGTCAGTAGAGGGCTTCCTTTCTAGAATTAGAAGAGCCAAGCATAAGTGTCATTTGTCCTTACCCTTAGAAGAATATATGAAAATGGCTGTAAATGGTTTAGACTTAGAACTTCGTAAGAAGTTTGAAAGGGTAAAATTTCATGACTTATTTGACTTGGCCAGCAAAGTGGCTAAATATGAAGAACTCCTTCATGAAGAACAAAATAGGAAAACCTCTTCTAAGGGCACTTACTATTGTAATCCTAATTCTAATATGTTTTCCATTGATGTTCAAGGAGACTTTGAAGTCAACATGGATGAACTCAACATGAAAAAGGGTTACACATGTTAGGTTTTGACAAAACCCAAAATGACCACCACCAACTTGCAGGCCACTTCTAGTTCCAAGTTGAAGGGTATATACCTTTCCAGAGGCTACTCTTTTAACATTTCCAAAGTCGAGTAAATTTATTGATTTGCTCATAGCTGATAATTAATTGATTCTCACTGCAAGCCACAAGCTGCCAACAATCACCGAAATGGCTGGAAAAAACTATTACAAGTTTCACAGTTCTTGGAGATATTCCACTAAAAATTGTGTAGTTTTCTGCAATATCATGCAAAAAGTAGTTGAAGATGGAAAATTGAAGTTTCCAAACAAACCAGAAGTGATGGGAGTTGATGGGAATCCATTTCCAGCAGTAGTCACTACTAATTTCATTTATTTGGCTTCAAAGCATCCCATAAGAAACGTGGACTTGGCAGACCCAAAAGCCAAAGGAAATTTAAAAATTCTAGAGGCATCAACATATATGGAAAAGACGGTTGCAGAGTTGGAAAAGCAACTCCGGTAAACCCAGATAGGCCCAATCTAGGAAGGTTGTTATCTAAAATGCAAAGCTCATAAAGACTGATGCTTTCTTGTTGTGTGTGCACAAAAGTGTGTAATATTTTGATATGAAATGTGCCAAATGGGCATCACTTTTATAATTTATAAAAGCCACTTAACATGTATACATTAAGTATAGTGAGAAGGGATCGCCCTCAAGGATTGAACACGTGCTAGAATTTAATTTGACTTAGTGCTAATGAGATTGAAAGGAGATGTTTTGTTTGGTGATTAATCTAAAATTCAATTTAAATCATGCAATGGAAATTAAGCTAAAAAGAGTAGAGTTTAAGAGATAGGATAGGAGTCTTAGGGCATAAGAATCACCACTAAGCTCATTCACTAAACCACATGCTTTCAACTAATTGTGAAAATTTTATATTGTAATTAAGATGTGGCTACAAGCACACATCAATTAAGAGGATAATACAATTTGCAATAATAAGCATGGACTATCAAATTCAAGCATGAATTGTTTACCTAACTATAATTAAACTAAAGGTGTAGTGCAATCCATCAAGCATAAGCATAATCCATCAAATTAATTAACAAATGTATCCAATAAAAACCATGCATAGCCATCACTAAATCCAATTACAAAAAGCATTTAGTGTAGAGATTGATTTTCAATTAATTACATATAAGACAACATGCAACTAATATAGAGAATTAATAGGAAGAATTAACCATAGAAATCCTTGGTACAACCAAGTTTTGTATATACACAAGACTATAGCACAAATTACAACATTTAAATCCCCAAAAAGATGAAAGACAAGAGTTTAAATTACAAGCTTAAAGCTCATCCAAGCCCTAAGGAGAAGACTAGCCACTCATGGAGGGTGCAGATGTCATCAAGGAGTTCAAGATCCATCCACATGCCTTGCTTCATCTTCCTCTTCCTCTTCTTTTTGGTTTTCTTGCTTGAAACTCATAGAGAGAGTTCTTTTAGAGAGAGTTCTTGCCTCTACTTTAAAACCTTTTTTTTTTTTTTTTTACTTATCTAAAAACTATTTATAACAAAATAAAAGCTAACCCATCTAAATGGTTCAATTCCCCTTTTATATAAGACCTTTAGAGCCCAAAACAAGTCAGAAATATGTCAAAAAATGATGCAATCTCGTAGCCCCTTGGTAGGTGAAGTTCGGACCAAAACCGCGCACAAAATATCTTCTCAGCACAAGTTGCGATCGATCGTATAGTGTTGCGATCAATCGCAACTTCTGGCACGATCGATCGTACTGAGCTGGCTTTGATCTTATCACTGACGTGGCTTTATGATCGATTGTGTTGGCACAAAGCCTTTAACCAAGGAATCTAGTGTTTTTGATGATCACAAACCATTAATGGTGTTTATGGACTAATGTTTATGTTGAATGTTATAGATAAGTCATATTCCAAGAATAACCCCAATAAAGCAATAAAGATCAAATTAATGGAAAAGAATGGATATAAAGAGACATGAAGTTGCAATGAACCAAATGCAAGTCCATCTAAAGATAGCTTGGACTACAATGAGGAACCAAGTAACTCAAAGAAAGGAAGAATACCTTAAAGCCTAAACGATCATGGACAAAGCTTGAAGAAAGGGGTTGATAGCTTGGTGAGTGTTTAGGATTCAATGTCAAAGAATTTTATAAATCCATTTGAAGTTCATCTCTTATAGGATCATGCATATCATATCATCATTCATATGTTCCTATATCCATTAGCAATAGACTATGAACTTCATTATATATATTTGAGATATAAAGTCATTGCTAAAGAATGAGTTAGTTCAAGCTTGCATAAGCTTTGAAAGAACTCGGGACCATGCACATCAATCACATGATTCATATTAGTCACTAGAATGTAAAGGTTAAAGCATATGAAGCCTTTATTACCATGACTCGGTAACAGACATTAGGACACATGAATGCGCCTCATGAAAAACTGTGTTTTTGGCTAAGTGTGAAAAATGAATTTTTGATTTAAAGATATTTTCAAAATAAATTTTCCCGATAATTACTCCTTATGCTTCAAATAGCCTAAACTAATTTTATAGGATTTTTTCATCATTTCTACATTGGCCTACATGGAGGATCAAGTTTTAAAAAACTGTCGGGAACTCCAATTTGCACTAAAACTGAATTTTCACATTTTGATTTAGTTGGATTTTAATTTTTTATTAAATCCAAATGGGGGGTATTTCCAATTTGCACTAAAACTGAATTTTCACATTTTAAATGGATATTTACTTTAATGTTTTTAATGCAAATAAGGTATGCAGAAGTGATTGTAGAAGTAATAGACCATGTTGTCTATCAGATGACCAAATCCGAAAAATAAATATATTTTTTCATCTGATTGATCAGATCAGTCATATTGTCGATAAGATGCCAAACCAGTAAACTTGCATCTTTTATGTTTTATCAACTGACCGATCAGTTCACCAATGTAACCGGCCAGATGAGTCCAAGTGACCGATCAAATGCTTCATGTAACCGATCGGATGACATTTAGATCTGAACCTATAGATCATTTCTATGATCTAACCGATCAAATGAGCCCAAGTGACCGCATAGATGGTACATGTAACCGATCAGATGGACTAAAATTTCAGATCTGGAAAATGAATTCACCCTAACGGCTATATTTTTCAAAGAGATTATAAATACACAGTGCTTGGATTGTAATGACCCGGTCATTTTCATTCCTTTCATTTTCTCGGATTTTCACGGATATTTTTTTTCCGTTGATCTTTTCCTTTCTGAGTTCAGTTTCTCGTCACTTAGTGTCATCTTGAGTACTCGGGAATGGTTTCTGAGACTCTTTTCGGTGGATTGACGACTTCCTTTGAGGACCGAGTCATTTTCACATTTTCACTTTTGTGACACTATTCACTTTCGTCTTTTTCTCGGTTGTCACTTTGTTAGCATAACCTCACTTTTGGTGTTCGGATTTGATTCCAGTTTTGCATGCATATACGATATTTAAATTCCATACTATGTGTATTTTCACTTTTGTAGAAAAGCATGCTAAGTGCTTACTTTTCTTGTAAAGGGTATAGATGCATGACCATTTTGTAATTTTCTATACTTTAGGGGTTTTTGTGTAATTACTGTAAAGTAATTATTTTTCGTCTTAGGGACCATTTTGCAATTTAATTTGGAAGATATTTTCAAAAAGGATTTTTTTGCAATTTCCGAAAAGTGTGACAAGTGTCACACTCTCATTGGTCCACTTGTTGTGATGTGTGTGGAAACACTTTGAGGCCTTCGATGAGGATATCTGGAGGGTGGAGATTTAACCACTTGTTGGCCTAGGATTGGTGCACTTGTTGGCTTGGATGGTTGACAAGTGTAGGCTTGAGATTTAGCCTAGGATGGAGCCTCGGATTTGTGACAAGTGTAGGCTCACAATTTGATCTTGCATTAGTGTGTGTGTGAGAGAGGTAGTGTAAGAGCACATAGTGAGTGGAGGATCTCTATCCCCTCCACTCACATTTCATCTTCATCATTTTTCATTTCCTCCCTCTTTTGTAAAGAAAACCCTAGCCTCCATGGATGGAGCCTAAAGCCTTAAGCTTTGACCTTGATTTTTGAGAGCCTTCCATTGATTTCCAAGCTTGAACTTGGGAATACATTTTGTTTCCCTCATCTTCCTCTTCATAACCCTAGAAGGGTTTGCCATTTTGTGTTGATTTTGCCTTGGATTCTAGAGAGACACTTCTCTAGTGAGGTAGGGAATGTTATAGGGTTATATGTTTGTTGTCTTGCATATTTTTGATGCTTATACAACTTGTATGCTTAATTTGAGAAATTATGATTAATGGTAGTTTGCTTATAACTCATTTTAGACTTGGTAAATGGCATGGCCATGAGTTGATCTTTGATATATATTAATTTGGGTCGATTTAGATGAGTTTTCAAATCTAGAGATTAAATGGATTTAATTTGGTTTAAATTCTAGTAAATTGTGTTTTGTGTGTAATCCATCTTAGACTTGATATATGGTATGACCATGACTTAGTGCTTGATATAAATTAATTTGAGATCATTTGGACAACTTTTGAAATCTAGAAATTTAATTGATTTAAATTAATTAAATTCTATTTGATGATATCTTGCTTATCTTGCACTTTTGATTTGATATATGTAAAGACCATGATATGTTGCTTAACATATATTAATTTGAGGTTATTTGAAATCTAGAGAATTTAATCACCTTGTTTAATTAAATTCTATCTAATGGCTCCATGGATCTATTGGTATTTTAGAAGTTGTTTTTATATTCAAATCATGGACTTGAACTTGTTATGTATTCACTTGATTGTGTTTTGAGCATTGGACAACTTTGTTGTTATATTTATATTCACGAGAACATGTTTTCTTTATAGAATATATTGATGCCATGTGTAGTGAATTGCACACTTTGTAATAGACATTATGTATGTCATTTTAGAATTGAAACTCTAAGGCATGGATTGTGTGGTTTCAACCTACTTGTGCATGGAAGGTGTTTTCATGCATTATATAAGTTATGTATAAGTTGTGAACTTATTTGGTTTAATTTTGGAATCTTGGAACATTGTTGAGTTGAGATGGCTAGGGTTTGGTTCTAGTACGGGGACGTGAGTCCTCTAAGTCATTGAAATAGTGCGCACTTAGGGTAGTCTTCCCTGCGGGTTAGTGCCCGGAATAACCATTGAGGTCTCGGCAGAATTCAGAGCGTAGATGTCCAAGTCTTCCATTATTTTTTTTCGCATTCAATTCCAAGTTAACAATCATGTTTATATTGTAACTTGTGGTTTTAGTTATTGGCGATTTTGATGTTGTTAAGTACATCCATGTATATGATTTTAATGAATCATTTTGATGTTGTTAAGTACATCTATACTAAATTGATATATTTAGTTGATTTCACACTTTTAGATTTCTAGTTGATAACCTAGAGAACCTATGTCTTGATGTGTGGTATTAGATATTCTAATTATGCTAAATTGTTATATTTAGTTGATGTTGCATTTTAGACTTCAAGTTGATTACCTTGAGAATCTATATGTTGTTGCTTTGTGTAAGCATGCTCCTATATTGTTGCTTTGTGTAAGCATGACCCTATGTTGCTAAAATTGCATGAATGAGGTGATTGATGCTAGAAATGATCCTAGGTAGATAGGATGCTCCTTGAGTCTCACCTTTGACATAGACGTTAGGTGGAATGAACCACAATAATTAAATCATGCAAACTTGTAAAACATAGGTCGATGCATGCTTATTTCCTACGAGTAGCTTTATGTTACTCACCCCTACGATACTGGGACATATTTCAGGTACAAGAATCAAGGTTGCAATTCTCGACATGCTTGGATGATTGGTGGACTTGAAGATTTTCATTTCTTGTAAAGGTTGGCTTGAAAAGCCATTTGTAGCCTTGTATGTCAAAATATGTATATTTGAATTTAAACATGTAATGTGTACATGAGTGCACTCCTTACAATGTATTTGACATGTATAAGATGAGGCCGGAGGCCAATGACATGTATTTGTATTCTATGTAGTTTTGACTTTATGGTATATTATGAAAATATTAAAAAATGTTAAATTATTGTCTCATTATGTTTGCATCGGTCGTTTCCGGGAGCCGCGGACCATTCCCACGTGCTCAAAATCACTTATTATGTTTGCGTGCATATTCGTTTCAGCCTAGAACTGTATTTGGGGTCAAAAGTATGTTTGGTGCAAACTTACATTTTTTGCCATTTTGAGCCTAAATTGAGCATAAGGGAATTTTGGGGTTTTCACTTGAAAAATAAAGTTTTCTTTTGGCATGGTTGGCTAGAAAACATGATTTTGAGGGTAGTTTCTTCTTTGTGTTTTTCTCAGAAAGGCCCAGAAAGTCCTCAAAATTGCATTTCAAGTCAGCATTTCAGGAGCAGCCTACAGGAGTTCGAGCGCTCGAACTTTGGGCTGATTTCTTAGGGCAAATTTCGAGCGCTCGAAGTCCTTGTTCGAGCGCTCAAAGTACTGTTCACGGGTGCGTGTGTCTTGGTTCAGCACTGCACCTCTGACTTTAAATCATCATAACTTCTTCGGTTTAACTCCGAATTGGTCTGTTCTTGAGTCTAAATTGATCGCGTCAAAATAAGCTTTCCAATGGTACTAATTAGAGCTTCAGATTCTTCTTGTGCCTCAAGTTATTCAAGTTTTAGTAAGGTAGTGTCTGTTTTTGGTTCAAACCGGGATAGGGTATCCCTTCCTTCGATTTTAGAACTTGATATCTTTGCCGTCCGGACCCCGAATCAAGTGATTCTTGAGTCTATCTTTATTAATTTTTCATTGTCTTTCCAATGGTGTGCACGGTGGCACCCATTTCAGTGTGGAACGACCATTTTGCCCCTAGGTTCATTCTTTTCCGTTTTTGAATCGTTGCTTCCGCATTTTCTTCCTTTAGGTTTCGTGACCTCGTCGAGGGTCACATTGGTGTCTTAGAGGAGTGTTGTATCTCTAAAGACCATTGTTCTATCTTTTGCTTCCGCATTTTGGATCCGTTTTGGGTCACACAGGACACACTGGGTTGAAAAATCCAGGGTCGTCACATGGACATTGTGGGTATGTATTGGAGAAAAATAGAGAAACCTTCTTGAGTATCAAAGAGCTTTTGTTCTTCATCTTCTTCATCCTTTTATACATATCATTCATACAGTATTGAGCTTCATTTGTATTCATTTATACTCTAGTTGTGAGCTTTGATTTGTATATCAATCTTTGAAAGATAAATTCTTGTGCAACAACTTTTTATCTATAATCAATTATAAGGGTTGGTGTGACCCAGTAGAAGTCTAAGAGAGGATTGTTCTCTTGGAAAGAAGAATTAGAGGCAATGTGCTTCTTGTAACGGTTTGCTCACCACTCGTAAAGAGGTGCCATAGTAGGATTGGGAAAGTCTCAAGAGGGATCTTGAGCCGAGGAGTAGGAGTTACCGAACCTCGCTAAATCGTTGTGTCAAGTGTTTGCATTTCTTTTCCCTTCTCTCTTTTATAATTATGCTATTAATTTCTTGAGTTTATATCCTGATTATTACATAATTGTTATAAGGTGTTTATTAGAATTTGCAAAACAATTAAAACCGAAAATTGAACAATGTTTGCCAAAGACTCTATTCAGCCCCCTGAACAGTCAATACTTGGGTAACAGATTGTAATTGGCTTATGAACAATCATGATCACTTGCAAACGGTCTTGCTGAGGTGGCTTGTGAAGGATCACGGCCTGGCTGCGATCGATCGTGATTTAGGTACGAACGATCGTGACCCCCTTTTTGGGCATTTTTTGAAACTTTTCCCAATGCATTTGCTTGACTCCAAAAAGACTTTAATGAACTGATTTTAGCCCATTTGAACCTTATTCACCTGAAATTGACAAAAACACAAATTAGGACTAAAACGAGAAAGTAAAGATAAGTGAAAGGTTTAAAATACCCGAGATTAGGGTTGAAATGTGCATATTTCAGCACTTATCACACCCCCAAACTTAGATATTGTTAATCCCTTAGCAATAAACTACGAAGTAAAATGGAAAGAAGCATCTATACAAATATCAACTATAAAACAATAAAGGGATAACACTGTTTTCGTAGGGATCACGGTTGCATTTAGCATATGCAACAGAACTTTTGAACCTCTAGGTTACCCCTAGAGGATGAGTGAAGTCTCATGAGGGTTTCCAGAAATGATACTCATAAACATTAAGCTCTTTCTTACTTAAGAGGCACCAAACACTTTCCAGACAAGTACTGAAAGAAAACTACCTCAAGTATGCCATTTTCAACCATTTCTAAGCAATTCTCAAAACTTTAACATCAAGCATGCAACTATGGTCCTCCATACATCAAATAAGATAATCATGCAAATCAAAATAGCTCTAGCATCCTTTTGAGTGAACCGGTACCAAATATGTTGTTACCTTAGTAAAATTAATGAAATGGGCACAACTGACCTCAAACTAGCACACAAATCAAGTACCAATCATCAAGACAAAGAAATGAACCTTTTACTCAATTATTTTTAACTTTCTTTCTAATTTTTTTTTTCTTCAATGGGATCAAAGATAAGAGTATGGTGCAATGTGAAGATCTCTTAGGCTTTCTAAAAGATTCATGTAACAAGCGTTAGTTCAACCACTCCCAAACTGGACGACTTTGGGGCATTAGGTGTAAAGACACCCCTAAGGACTTAAAAGCTCAAATCAACTAGGCAACAAATCAAAACAACTCTCACTAAACTCTTCACTTCTTTCGGTGAGAGCATTCTCTTTTTTCTTTTTATTTTTTTTCTTTATTTTTTATATTTAGGTCATTCGCCTTTTGACGTGAGAATCAATGCTTAATGAGGCACGATGTCACGCCCCTAGATTGTAGTCTAGATTGTGAACACAACACACAAACAATTATAGTCTCAAAATCAATAAATATCCTTGTAACCTGTCCTAACCACACATTCACCTATCTATTTCCCTTTACAAAAGCAAGACTAAAAATAATTAGATAAGATGCAAATATTACAACTTTAAAGTTTAAAAGTCTGAAATAACATTTATTACATGCCTGGGATATTCTAAGAAATATAATACAAAAGATAGTCTATTATGCGGAATGAAAACACGATAACACCAGCCCCGACTCTATCTACAACTAAGGAGGAACACCCTCCAAACCATCCATGCCATGACCTGAAAAGATATGTATAAAATAGGAATGAGCAATCACAGCTCAGCAAGAATTGCCTAAAGCGCACTCCTTAATACCTCCGTGAATCCAAACAAAGAATGGATAAAAGATAAAGGGATCATACAAACTCGGGAAAGAAATGATGTCATGTAGGATAATAAAATGAAGGTCATGCAATGCTAATACTAATGCTAATGCCACTGACACTTCTCACTTTCCAAAATCCCATTTCCATCACAAAAAGTTAAAGTAATCCGCCCAGGGCTGCTCCCTAGTACCACGAGAAGAGAGTTGATCATCTATCCTTGATACAAGGCCACTCCTTGTGATCATTTAGGGCTCTAGTGACACAACTATGCATAGAGCCACTCCCAACGTCTCCTCTAGATTCCCATTAACTGCATAGACAAGGAAACTCCTTGCCTGGTTTTAAAATCATTTATTTAATCCCACTCTCTAAACTCATGGATACAAGGCACCTCCCTGTTATCCTGTTGTCAAAATCATTTAATGAGATGCTTCCACTTCCTTTTCCATTCTAACCTTAACCCCATGACCATGCAAGATCAATGCACAATTGTGTCATGTTTCAAAGTTTCTGAACAACAAAACAGTTCATACGCAGCTTGTTACCTCCATCTTTGAAAATTCATAACAAATTCAATTTTAAGTCAAATTGAGTGATTCCAAATCCTAATGAAAGCTTAAACAATGTACTTTGAAAATGTCAATTTAGTTTAACAAAATCCCTTCCCAATTGGAACAGTTTTGACCCAAAATTTTGAAATAAAAGCTGCCCAGAAACTGATTTCCAGCCTGTAGCTTCCATCTTTGAAAAATCATAAAACATTCAATTCTCATCCAAATTAAGTGAAACCAAAGGCCACTGAAAGTTCAAAGACTATATTTTCAAGCTAAAATTTTACTTCACCAAAATACAATATCATTTAAATCAGGTTTGATGAGAAAGACTCAGACAGAATCTGTCCCAACCCAGAATTTCGAGCAAGAACACTCTAACTTCAAAAATTCATAGAAAAGTCATTTCTCAACCAATTTATGTGAAACTAATTCTCAATGAAATCTAATTAACTATATTATCATAATATCAAATCATCTCTAAATGATAAATTATGAATTTACATGAATTTGAGCAAAACAGTAACATGTAATTTCAGTCAAACAGTTTCAGCATGCTGCACAGAATTTCAGTTTAATTTTTATACACTTTACAACTTAAATTGATAGAGATTAACTCACTAAAGGCAAAAGAATTGAGGGTTAGACAATCCTACCTCTTAGAAGCTTGAAAATCCAGCTACCAACAATTTAAAGTAACCCAAAGATTGAATCAAAGCCACCAATTTTGGTGAAAAATGAAGAACACTCCTTCAAGTACAACCACTTCTTCTCCCTTTCAAGGCCACTTTTTAACAATCCCAAAATGATTGTTTGATTACAAACTTGGTGTCAAAAGAAAGGTCACAACCAATAGAACATTTTTCATTCGCAAACCCCTCTCAAATTATCAACATAAAGCTTTCAAAATAGAGCTTAAAAACATGAACCTCATGAAGAACAAAAAGGACGAAAGCTTGCAAACTACCTTTTCTGTAAAACCATATCAAAGGTGATACAAAATACACCTCATGCATCCTTATATGCTGCCAAGTACACCCCCTAGGTGGCAATATAAAAAGGCAAGGCTATAATCATACCTAAATGACTATTTAGAGAAAAGCAAAGTCACGAAAATTTTCAGCAAAACAACTTTTTGCATATTTCCTTCATATAGATTTCTATAAGTTATAATATGTATAAATATTGATTCATCACCTACTTAGGTGTCAAGTCCACATGAAGGTCAAAAGTACGACTTTACAAAATTATCAAAAAATCCTCTAACAAATACCAATTCCCATCCACATCCTTTGCATGAAAAAGTTTACTATGTCCTTTATAAAATAATCAAATGCCAAATATGCTATTTGCATAATAAAAGTCTATAATACCCCTCATGAAACAAATAATGACATTTAAATAAAATTAAACACATTTACAAAAATAATCATAATTTTACAAGAAAATAAAATGCATGAATGCCAACATGCCTGGAAAATGATAAAAATGCAAGTCCTCATAGTCTCCCCAACATACAAGGATTTCGTTTCCAAAATCAAGTCATACCTAGGGAAGAAAACAAATCTGGATACGTAGAACGAACATCCTGTTCCCATTCTCATGTAGCCTCCTCGACACCATGATGTCGCCACAAAACCTTTACGAGAGTCACCGTTTTACCCCTTAACATTTTGTTCCGAGTGTCAAGAATCTGAACGGGTCCCTTTTCATAAGAAACATCCTTATCAACGTCAACATCAACCCAACTCAATATATGTGATGGATCCGGCTCATACTTTCGTAGCATCGAAACATGAAACACATTATGGACCATGTCCATCTGTGGTGGCAATGCCAATCTGTAAGCAACCTCACCCATTCAATCCAAAATCTCAAATGGCCCAATGAAATGAGGTGGCAACTTGTCACTCTTGCCAAATCGTAGCAATCCTTTTCGTGGAGAAATCTTGAGAAACATGTAGTCTCCCACCTCAAAGGATAATGGTCGTCTCCGTCTATCTGTATAACTTTTCTGTCGGCTCTGAGTAGTCAACAATCGCTGCCGAATAAACTTAATCTTTTCAGTGGTTTCCAAGACAATGTCTGGCCCTGAGGCGGCTGTCTTACCCACCTCAATCCAACAAATAGGAGAACGACAAGGCCTACCATACAATGCCTCAAAAGGAGCCATCTCAATGCTCGATTGATAGCTGTTGTTGTAGGCAAACTTAACAAGAGGAAAATGATCCTCCCAACTACCACCAAAATCAAGTACACAGGCCTGAAACATATCTTCCAAGATCTGGATAGTATGCTCCAACTGGCTGTCCGTCTGCGGATGGAATGCAGTACTAAAATGCAATGGTGAACCAAACGCTGCATGAAGCCCTTCCCAGAACTTCAATGTGAACTTGGCATCCCTATCCGAAACAATGGACAATGGAACCTAATGTAATCTGACGATCTCTCTGACGTACACTCTGCCAAGTGCCTCAGCAGAATCTATCGCCTGAACAGGCAAAACGTGAGCGGTCTTGCTCAATCTGTCAATACTGACCTAAATAGACTCATTACCCCTCTGTGACCTCAGAAGTCCTGTCACAAAATCCATAGCAATACACTCCCATTTCCACTATGCTACTGGCTATGGCTACAACAAACCTGCAGGTTTCTGATGCTCTGCTTTTACCTGCTGACAGGTAAGACATCTGGCAACAAACTAAGCTACATCTGCCTTCATCCCATTCTACCAATACTGGTATTTCAAATTATGATACATTTTAGTACCACCTGGATGCATAGTAAAATGAGAAGTGTGAAACTCCCGTAACACATCCTCTCAACAAACCGTAGAACCACAAACAAACCTCTGAACCGTAAACCACCATCCGTGTGTAAGGTCCAGTCCTTTACTGTGTCCCCACCTGAAATCAACTGATGAATGACAGTTAAATCTGAGTCCTGTCTCTGTGCCTCAATCACCCATGTAACAAGAGTAGGTTGAACCACAAGACGAAATAGAAAAGCTGACTCATAATCAACACTGTCATCATAACACTGTAATGCCATCTCTGCCAAATCCTCCAATATCTTCCATTTCTGAATGGCTAACCCAGCCAAAACTCCATGAGATTTCGGCTTAAGGCATCTACTACCTCATTCGCCTTACCCGGATGATACTGCAAATCAAAATCATAATCTTCCAAATACTTAACCCATCACCTCTATCTTATTCAAGTCCTTCTGAGAAAAAAGGTACTTGAGACTTTTGTGATCTGAGAACACCTCAAATCTCTCACTATACAAATAATGCCTCTAATTTTTTAAAGCAAAAACAATTGCTGCTAACTTCAAGTCATGAATAGGATAGTTAAGCTCGTGAATCTTCAACTGTCTAGATCCATAAGCCACTACCTTGCCACCCTGCATTAACACACAACCCAAACCATCCCAAGAAGCATCATAAAAAACAATATAACCTAAGCCACGCTGAGGTAGCACCAACACTGGAGCTATAGTTAATCTCGTTTTCAACTCCTAAAAAGATGACTCATAAGCTTCAGTCCAATCAAATCTGATCCCCTTTCGGGTCATTCGAGTTATAGGAGTAGCTAAGCGAGAAAAATCCCTCACAAACTTGCGGTAATAACCCGCTAAGCCAAGAAAACTCCGAATCTCATACACATTCTTATGACATTCCCAATTCAGAACTGCTTCTATCTTCGAAGGATCAACTGAAACCCCACTGCCTGAAATAACATGTCCCAAAAACTTCACCTTCTGCAGCCAAAATTCACACTTTGAATATTTGGCATACAAATAGTTCTCCCTCGACATCTATAACACTATCCTCAGATGGATCTCGTGATCCTCCCGAGATCGTGAATACACCAAAATGTCATCCACAAACACTGCCACAAACTGGTCCAGATCGTTGTGAAAGATATGGTGCATCATATCCATGAATGCCGTTGGTGCATTAGTCAACCCAAAAGGCATCACAATGAACTCATAATAACCATACCGCGTATGAAAAGTTGTGTTCGAAATATCCTCATCCCGAATTCGTAATTAGTAGTAACCAAATCTCAGATCAACCTTGGAAAAGCAAATAGCTCCCCTCAACTGATCAAACAAATCGTCAATCTGTGGAAAGAATACTTATTCTTGATGGTTGCATGATTCAATTTCCGATAATCAATGTACAACCTCATAGAACCATCATTTTTCTTTGCAAACAACATTGGCGCGCCCCATAGTGAAACATTAGGCCGAATAAAACCCTTCAGCCTCAAATCGTCCAGTTACTTCTTTAATTCTTCCAGCTCTACTAGTGCCATACGATACGGAGTCATAGAAATCGGCACAGTACCAAGCATTAAGTCAATCACAAACTTAACCTCTCTTCTGGGAGGTAAATCCGAACTCACAAACAACTGACGAATAAACTGTCCCCATATCACCATTTTCTTCAGCTAAAATGTTAGCTAAGAAGAAATCACAACTGTCCCGACCACGAACACTATAACAAGTTGAAGCAAAGGAATCACCCTGATCTCCCACAAACACAAAACAATCTCCCTCCAGCGTGCACACTGAAACTCTACCATTGAAGCAATCAATGGTGGCATGAAATGATGATAACCAACCCATTCCAAAAATGACGTCAACTATAATGACCCGGTCATTTTCTTCCTTTCATTTTTCCTCAAATTTTACTGATAAATTTTTTCCGTTGTCTTTTCCTTTCAGTGTTTGGTTTCTCATCACTTATTGTCGTCTAGAGTGTTCGAAAATGGTTTTTGAGACTCTTTCCCCTGGATTGACAACTTCCTTTGAGGATCGAGTCATTTCCACATTTTTCATTTTTTGACACTATTCATTTTTCGTCCTTTTCCCTATTTTGTATTTTCCCCGTTTGTTACTTTGTTGGCATAACATCACTTTTTGTGTTCGGAGTTTGTTTTTAACTTCATGTATCTTCATTCTAAGTGGTTTCCATGAAATACGTATTTTTACTTTTGCAGTAAAGTACTTTGATTGCTCCCGGTATCCATATGGGAATGGATGCATAGTTTTTCAGAATCTTTTTCTTTTCTTGGGGTGTTTTTCATAAATATCTTTTGAAGATATTTTATTTTAGGGATTTTTTAGAAAATATTTTTGGAAGATATTTTTATTCCGGACCACTAATGCAGTTTTTACTTTTTGGAGGGGCCATTGTGCAATTAATGAAAGTTATTGCTAAATGAATTATTTTGAGCCTGAATCCTCGTATGGGATTCATTTTCACTTTTGGTCAAGTCATGTACTCTTAGAATTTCCTTCTAGTCATTTTTCTCCAGTTTCAAGGTTTCTGGCCCTAGTTGCCGCCGAACTTGTTCGTGGCATATCTCTCTGCTCGGACCTCAGTTTTCGATGCCGTTTCTTCCGTTGTTCATATTTTTTTATTTCAGTTCTTTTTTGTTCATAGAGTTTTGATGTTTGAGCGTGTGGGCTCAAATTCCACTTTTTCGGACCCAGTAGGGCCCTTTCGAGGCATTTTTTGAGATTTCTATAAATAGGTTGCCCTAATTTAAAAAGTTAACTTTTTAGCCTTCTTGTTCACTTCATGGCTGGTAGCACAAGGGGCTGCCACCTTTCTTTCTCCTTTTCCACTTGCATGCCTTTGTAAAAAGTCTTCTGCCTTAACATTTATCGTAAGTCTCGTCGTGCTCTACCTTTCCCCCTTATTAGAACCCATTTCTGACCATTTTGTGAGTTCGGGTTTGAAGTCAAGTTGTGATTTTCATGGAGCTTCCTTAGGATTCTTGTTCACCGAGTTGTCCCAGACAAAACCCCGAAATATAGTCGGATTCGGAGCAATTTTCTTTCGGTGGGGATTTGAGATTTTCATCTCAAATTGAGGTAGGGGATGTTATAGGTTTATATTTTTGTTGTCTTACATACTATTGATGCTTATACAACTTGAGAGCATTTGGATGAGTATGAAAATCTAGAGATTTTAATTAAAAGAATTAATTAAAATCTATTTAATGGTTCGATTGGCTTAAGTAAGTTTTTAACTTGATATTTGTGATGAACATGACTTGTACACTACCATATATTAATTTGGGACCATTTGGTGTTGTTTTAAAAGTTAGAGATTTAATTATCATGATTTAATTAAATTATACCTTATTGTTCCATGGGCTAATTAAGTGTTTGAATGGATATATAAAATGACCATGCTATGTTATTTAACATGTGTTAATTAGGGATCATTTGATTGAGATTTGAAACCTAGAGAAATTAATTGGTTTATTTGATTAATTTTCGTTTCTATTGCATTATTGATTTAATCATGAGTTTGACATTGGTAGTATGTTTAAAGCATGATTTTAGACTTGTATTAGATTTTTCAGTTTATGCTTTCAATATTAAATTATATTGTTATATGATCGGTTGATCAACTATACATCAACCTTCGCAATAGCACGAATCATTGTAAAATAGGGCTATTGGTCGGGTAAGTCGAACCACTGGGACTGTGCTAGTCTAATACAACCTAAATGTCTAGAATCATTCTTAGAATGATGAAGGGTTTATAGAGGTTTTGTTGGATGTCACTTAAGCTAGGAAATTAAAAGTGCATAAAACAATAAATTGCAAGAAAGTAAAGAGATAGAACAATAGAGAAGAGACTAGGGAATTGACTTCACCACATGCCATATAAACATGCCTAATTGCAATTAACTTGGGGAACAAAGTATACATGCAACCATGATATGTAGAAATGCAAGACAACTACAATATCTGCAAGAAGTTCACACATTCAAGAATTAAGTGTAATCCATCAAAGGTTGGCATAAGTCATCTATCTAAACTAGGGTATAGAATGAAGTATCCTTCCTAAGTTATGAACTATCAAAGTCCTCAATTTGTGTGGTAAGTGCACATGAAGTCAAGAACTAAGCCATAATCCATCAAAGGTTTCCCTAAGCCATGGACTATTAAATTTCTTAGACAAAATGCCATTAAAACCATTATATAATCTCATCTTCATTCTCACTATAAAGATGTAAGTAGCATAATCATGAAGAAACAATTTCTAAGACAAGAAAAGAGTCTCTACAAGATTAAGTATGAAATGAAACACAAATACATCAAAGTGTATCTCTAGATTAGACAACTTGTTACATAAATGCAAAGTTCCCCAAATGTAAACACAATTAATACATATTTACTTGACAAGGGTTACATCAACTCCTTAAGAAGAGGTTTAGTTACCCATGGTAGCTCTAGATGAAGGAGGAAGCAAAGCCTTGACCTCCATTTTCGAGCTCCCCTCTTCTAGCTCCAAGAACACACCTTTCTTGCTCTCTTCTCTCTCCTCTATCTTGTAAAAATGAAGCTTAATCTCTTGTGTGTGGCCTTGCTTCCCTTTATTAGATATCTTATCCACTCCAAGAGGCTACCAACCAACATCTCCAACCACTTCATTAAAGAGGAAAACAAAATGAAGAAACCAAGGTGCAAGTGGGCTGAAATGAGCCATTTCCGAAGGGCTTTCTGCCAAAAATTCGAGCACTCTAAGCAAGGCCTTGAGCACTCGAATTTAGTGTAAAAAGCTCCATGCTTCACTTGCTCCGCCCAGACCTACTTTGATGAAATGGCCATAACTTTGCGGTCCGAACTCCGAATGACAAACCGTTTGAAGATTTGGAGAGCTAATTCAGAGTTTTAAATACTTCATGTTTTGGTGGAGATCCAATTCTCAAGGATGATTGGTCGAAAATGAAGATCAAGGCAGAATTTCATTGCTGCCAGGCAGTTCTGCGCACCTCTGGTAACAAGGCCATAACTCTCTGCTCCGAGTTCCGAATGACAAACCGTTTGAAGATTTGGAAAGCTGATTCAGAGGTCTAAATCTTTCATGTTATGATGGAAGTCCAGTTCTTGAGTTTGGTAGGTCAAAATGGCGAACAAAGTTCGGGCTTCACTGCTGCCAGAATTTCAGAATTGGCACCTTGATATTCAAAAACTCTACAAAACACCCTTCTTGCTCCTTTATTGCAATTGAACCTGAAAATGCACAAAAACATACAAATGAAAGTAATCTACATAATTAAACGAACAATGGACTTAACTAATGCAATTAAGGGCGCTTGAATATGCAATATTCGGCGCTTATCATTATAACGTGTAACGAATCGCACACTAAAGATTCGACATGTGATATTATTATAGCGCGTAATGAATCGCGCTTTGAAGATTCGACATTTGTTATCCTATAGTAGTTGTGGATTTAGAGCATGAGCTGTGTGGTTACAACCTACTTGTGCATGGAATGTAGTTTTATGCTTTATATATATTTTGTATATAAGTTGTTAACTTATTTATTTTGGAGTCACTTAGGACATTGTTACAGTGACATGGCTAGAGTTTGGCTCTAGTGCGGGATGTATGAGTTCTCCCCATTTATAGTGCGCACTTAGGGTGGTATTCCCAGCGGGTTAATGCTTGGAATAATCGTTTAGGCCTTGGCTTTATCCAAGATTTGATGTCTAAGTCTTCCACTACTTGATTTCGCATTCAATTCTAAGTTGGCGACCAATGTTTAATTGTGACTTGTAGTTTTGGTTATTGGCGAATTAATGTTGATAAGTACATTCAGGCATTTTGATTTCTAATGAATCATTGCAGGCTTTGATGTTGTTAAGTACATTCAGGCATTATGATTTCTAATGAATCATTGTAGGTTTTTGATGTTGTTAAGTACATCTATACTATATTGTTCAAATGTAACTTATGAATGATCCTATAGATTTATTTGGAACATAGAAGTTAGGTGGCATGACCCACTTTAGTTGTTTTTGTATTTTAGATTTCAAGTCAATGGCTTTGAAGATCTATATCTTGTTGCTTTGTATAGTATGCTTCTATGTTGTTTGAATTGCATGAATGATGTGACTTATGCTAGAAGTATTTTAAGGTAGCTTAGGATGCTTCCTGAGTCTCACCTTTGACATAGACGTTAGGTGGCATGACCCTTTTGAATTGCTTTAAGTTAATGTAATAACTTTGTAAAACGTTAGGTCGATGCATGTTCATTTCCTACGAGTAGCTTATGTTACTCACCCACATAGTGGGGACATTTTTTAGGTGCATGAATCAAGATTCTCGTTATGCTTGGACGATTTGTGGACTTGAAGGTTTCATTTTGTAAAGGTTGGCTTGAAAAGCCATTTGTAGCCTTATTTGTTAAATGTGTATATTTGATTCTAAACTTGTAATGTGTGCCTAAGCACACTTTTTGATTCTTATTTTATGTATATGATATGAGACCAAGGGCCAAACCATTTTGAAATTCATGTATATTCATAAATGTTGAAAATTGCCTTATTGGGAATATTATGAAAACTATGCGTTTTAATATGTCATTTATGCACCGAAGTGTGCATTGGGTATGAAATTCATTATCTAGCATTCATTTAATATGTATGAGGTGTGGCCAAGGCCCAATCACCGTTTTGTTTTCATTTTTTGCATTTTAGTTTCATACTTTGCATTTTGAGCTAAAATAGTAAAATTCGAGCCTTTAAGGGTTCATTTCCAAATCGGGTGATGCAAAGTGTGCACGAGCACATTCATTAGGACCTACTTAATATGCATGAAGTGTGGCCAAGGGCCAAATGGTAATTTGAAATCATTTGTTAATTTTTGTTTTCAAATTCTCCATTTCTAGTTCATTTTTGCCTTTTTGGCCGTGGGGGGGGGGGGTCGAATTTTGCATCGGCAATATTTTTAAGCCGTGGACCATTGTAGCACGTCCTAATGGGTATGTTACGTTTGTGTGCATGATCATTTTCAAGAAAAACCTCATCCTTCATGATTTGAGCCTCATATGGATTTACTTTTGACATTTTTTTGCATAATCTGATTTTTGTGCATTTTGGGGTTTTCCTTCGAGAAATGAATTCCAGTCTTTACATGGTCACTTAGAAAACGTGATTTTAGGGGGGGGGGGGGGGTGGTTTCTTCTTTGTGTTTTTCCAGAAAATGTCATCTTAGTACTGAAAATCCCTTGCAAAGTTCAGCTTTCAGTTTGTATTTTTGCAGCTTTTTAACCCCCATGACCTGATTTCATGGAGGGGCATTTTGGGCATTTTATATTTAGTTTTTTTCATTTTCTCTCTCATTTTTGGGTAAAAAATTTGATTTTGGGAGGGGTTTATTTTTCATGTTTTTCTAGAAAAATTCGTTTGATAGCCCGTTTTTGCTCTCAGATCAGGACAGTTACTGTAGCAGCTTTTGCCCTCTTGTCCAATCTGCCTAGGGGCATTTTGGGGATTTTTCAGTGTGTTTTTTTTGTTTCCTTCCCCGCATTTGGAGAGAAAACTCAATTTCAGGGCGGGGTTTCTTCTTCATGTTTTTCCAGAAAATGTCATCTCGGACCCGAAAACTTCGCGCATCTGTACTATTTGAAAAAGTCTGTTGTAAGGGCATTTTGGGGATTTCACAACAAAAATAAAATTTATTTTGACATGGTTAGCTTGGAAAAATTATTTTGATAGGGGTTTCTTCTTTATGTTTTTCCAGAAAACGTTGTTTAGTGCTTTAAAACGACACACGAATTTCAGCATTTTGCCTAGGTTACTATTCACGGCTGCGGCGACGTCAAAACTTTCTTTTGACTTTTCTCTTCCATCTGGACTCCGAATCAAGTGATTCTTGAGTCTAACTTGATTAATTTTTTTGCTGTCTTCCCAGTGGTGTGCTCGGTAGCACCCGATTTTATATTTTTCAGAAATGACCATTTTGCCCTTGGGGCTATTTTTGTCCGGTTTTCTTGTAATTCGCTTCCTACTTTCTTTTGAGTTCCGTGACTTCACGGGAAGTCATGGATGTGTCTCAGGAATAATATACATTCTAGGGACGTCATTTTCATATAAAATGACTATTTTGCCCCTGGGGGCTTATTTGTCATATTTCTGATCTTTTACTTCCGCGTCAGTTCTCATTGAGTTCCACGACCTCATGGAAGGTCATCAAAGTGTATTAGAGGTGTGTTGTGCCTTGGGAGACCGTTTGTCTTGTTTCTTGCTTCCGCATTCTGGATTCGTTATCGGATAAACGTTCGGTTCATCACAGGACGTGCTGGCCTAAAAACCAGGGCCGTCACATCAACCCCATCATCTGAAGCATGATAAGATCAAAACAAAATCCTACTTTCGAGGCAACTTTGAAGCCTCCCAAACAACAAGCATCACTCAAGCTACAACCAATCTCATTTTCTGTCAGTGTCCTGACATTGTACATTCGGGCTGGGTATGGTCGAAAATGGCTGGCCGATCCATATGGCCATCCCATACCCAAATGACAATAACAGTATCACTGTCCCCCCTTTAAATCGAATCACAAGTCACTAAGGCTCACTTCCAATATGAATTTTAATTGAAAACTTCTCTAACATGAGGATTCAACTTTGGACTCATTAATCATTAATCACAACTGAACATTCCACCATTATTTACGCAAAATGCTCACATGTGCCAAGCACTAATCAATGCACCCCTAAACTATACCGAATTGGTACCACCTCATAATACAAACCCAACCTAGTCCAATGAGGATATCTGACCATTATAGAAGTCATCACGCTACTCAACGCCCATGAACCACTAATCGGCGTATCCCCATAGCTCGGTCTAGAAAACTGATCTCCAGTCCCGATACAAATACAAATATACCCTTCACCACTAAAGGTCTTGAAGATAACTCAAGAATAACTGCAAACATACAACCCTGGGATGCCTGGGCCTGCGAACCTCCAGCCTAAACCCCAGGTTGTTGCCCAATCCCAATAGGAGTATCCTTCCTAACTCACCTCGATCCCTGAGAAGACATAGCTGGCTGTGGTGGTGGCGGTGGTCTAAATCCAAACTGTGCTGTGGCCGACCGAGACTGCTTTTGCTATACACCTCGACCACTACCCAAAACCCCAGCTCTCCTCAGATAATCTCTAATCTTATGGCCTTGCTGACCACACTCAAAACAAACTCTAGTAGGAAATGACTACGGACACTCCGTCTTATAGTGCCTAAGTTGCTGGCATCAGAAACATACAACTCCACTCCTACCTGATCCTGATAGCACAGGAGTTGAAGGAGCACGTCGCACTGGCTGCTACCCTCCAGATTGAGATGAACCACTTCTCTGTCTTTTACTAAATTGGCCTTCTGTCACCGAACCACTGCCCATTAAACAGGTCGTTCACCCGCATTTGCAGGTGACGATACATCCTCCCGTCTCATGGGAGAAGAAGTTAAACTCTCCCCAACATGGCTAACACTAGCTTCTCTCCTAGGCCTTCCAATGCCTTACCTTTCTAACGAGGCAGCATACTCAAAGGAAATTTAAGTCAATAAGAATGACACTATCCACAGTCCCAAACTGACTCATATGGATAAAAGCCTTTAAACATATAACATGCTTTATCATAATCAGATAAACACGTAATCACATATACACATAAGCATGCTTGCAAAGTAAATAACAGATAAACATGTACACATGTGAGACAATACAACCCCTACACACATGGCTATAAACAGACCTCTATCCGTCGTCCCTATGTTATAGGAACCATGCTCTGATACCATCTCTGTCATGCCCTTAGACCGTAGTCCAAATTGTGAACATAACAAACAAACAAACAGAGTCTCAAAATCAATAAATATCCCTGTAACATGTCCTAACCACACATTCACCTATCTATTTCCCTTTACAAAAACAAGACTAAAAATAATTAGATAAGATACAAATATTACAACTTTAAAGTTTTAAAGTCTGAAATAATATTTATTACATGCCTGGGATATTCTAAGAAATATAATACAAAACATAGTCTATTATGCAGAATGAAAACACGACAACACCAGCCCTGACTCTATCTACAGCTGAGGAGGAACACCCTCAAACCATCCATGCCATGACCTGAAAAGATGTGTATAAACAAAGAATGAGCAACCACAGCTCAGCAGGAATTGCCTAAAGCGCACTTCTTAATACCTTCGTGAATCCAAACAAAGAACGGATAAAAGATAAAGGGATCATACAAACTCGGGAAAGAAATGATGTCATATAGGATAATAAAATTAAGCGCCATACAATGCTAATGCTAATGCTAATGCCACTGACAGTTCTCATTTCCTAAAATCCCATTTCCATCACAAAAGTTAATGTAATCCGCCCAGGGCTGCTCCCCAGTACCACGAGAAGAGAGTTGGTCATCTATCCTTGATACAAGGCCACTCCTTGTGATCATTTGGGGCTCTAGTGTCACAACTACGTGTAGAGCCACTCCTTACGTCTCCTCTAGATTCACATTAACTGCACAGACAAGGCAGCTCCTTGTCCAGTTTTAAAATCATTTATTTAATCTCACTTTTTAAACTCACGGATACAAGGCACCTCCCTATTATCCGATTTTCAAAATCATTTAATAAGCTGCTTTCACTTCCTTTTCCATTCTAACCTTAGCCCCATGACCATGCAAGATGAATGCATAATCATGTCATGTTCCAAAGTTTCTAAACAACAAAACAGTTCATACGCAGCTTTTTACCTCCATCTTTGAAAATTCATAACAAATTCAATTTAAGTCAAATTGAGTGATTCCAAAGCCTCATGAAAGCTTAAACAATTTACTTTGAAAGTGTCAATTTAGTTTAACAAAATCCCTTCCTAATTGGAACAGTTTTGACTCAAAATTTTGAAATAAAATCTGCCCAGAAACTGATTTCCAGCCTGTAGCTTCCATCTTTGAAAAATCATAAAAATTCAATTCTCATCCAAATTGAGTGAAGCCAAAGGCTAAAAAAATATAAAAGACTATATTTTCAAGATAAAATTTTACTTCACCAAAATACCCTATCATTTAAATCAGGTTTGAAGAGAAAGACCCAGACAAAATCTGTCCCAACCCAGAATTTCCAGCAATAACACTCTAACTTCAAAAATTCATAGAAAAGTCATTTCTCAACCAATTTATGTGAAACCAATTCTCAATTAAAGCTAATTAACTATATTATCATAATATCAAATCATCTCTAAATGATAAATTATGAATTTAGATGAATTTGAGCAAAACAGTAACATGTAATTTCAGTCAAACAGTTTTAGCATGCTGCACAGAATTTCAGTTTAATTTTTATACACTTTGCAACTTAAATTGATAGAGATTAACTCACTAAAGGCAAAGGAATTGAGGGTTAGACAATCCTACCTCTTAGAAGCTTGAAATCCCAGCTACCAACAATTTAAAGTAACCCAAAGATTGAATCAAAGCCACCAATTTTGGAGAAAAATGAAGAACACGTTTTAAAATACAACCACTTCTTCTCCCTTTCATGGCCCCTTTTTAACAATCCTAAAATGACTATTTGATTACAAACTTGGTATCAAAAGAAAGCTCACAACCAACAGAACATTTTTCATTCACAAACCCCTCTCAAATTATCAACATAAAGCTTTCAAAATAGAGCTTAAAAACATGAACCTCATGAAGAACAAAAAGGACGAAAGCTTGCAGACTACCTTTTCTGTAAAACCATATCAAAGGTGATATAAAATACACCTCATGCACCCTTATATGCTGCCAAGTACACCCCCTAGGTAGCAATATAACAAGGCAAGGCTAGGATCATACCTAAATAACTATTTAGAGAAAAACAAAGTCACGAAAATTTTCAACAAAACAACTTTTTGCATATTTCCTTCATATAGATTTCTATAAGTTATAATATGTATAAATATTGATTTGTCACCTACTTAGGTGTCAAGTCCACATGAAGGTCAAAAGTAAGACTTTACAAAATGATCAAAAAATCCTCCAACAAATACCAATTCCCATCCACATCCTTTGCATGAAAAAGTCTACTATCCCCTTTGTAAAATAATCAGATACCAAATATGCTACTTGCATTATAAAAGTCTATAATACCCCTCATGAAACAAATAATGACATTTAAATAAAATTAAACACATTTGCAAAAATAATCATAATTTTACAAGAAAATAAAATACATGAATGCCAACATGCCCAGAAAATGATAAAAATGCTAGTCCTCATAGACGAATCCCGGTTACTCGGTGAAAAAGGTTTGTTATTTAGCATGCAAGGTCATTTTGTCAAGAATAAAAGTTTTCAAAGCCTACTAGCTCAAATGGGATTTAACCAAAATAATGATCAACTAAGCATGTACCCCACAATTTGAATGCTAGTGTGCGCCTGTGCAAATGTAGTACTCTAGAATTGAATTTCAAAGCATTCTCATAAACAAGATGATATGGACCACAAAGCAAGGATGATATGAAACTTTCGAAAAATTTTGCTCCTAAATGGCATCCAAAGGCATACAAGGAGTGTTGAACTCTCAAGACATGAAAATTTTCAATTCAATGGAACATAGGTCTCAAAAGATCAAAATCATAGCCAAAATGGATCTCAATTCTTAATCTTGCAATTAAGTCTCAAAACTTAAGTAGAATGCAACAAAGTCATCTTACCCCTAAACTTAAACTGCATATTATCCTCAATGTGCAATGAAAAAGATGGAGAGAATATACCAAAGTGGGAAAAGCCGATGAAGTTCGACAACGAAATGATCCAATTTGAAAGATGTCTCCCCCAACTTGGAATAAAAAACCTGTCCAAAGACACCACACTAGCATAACTCTCATCAAATATCACAATGGGATAAGGATAAGAAAATCATACACTCTGAGGCAACACAGAACAAGATAAAAGAGAGATATGAGATATTATAACAAGCTTCCAATTTTTTTTTAGAGAAAGTATGAATTATGGAAACAAATTCAAAACAAGCTAAACAAAATTAAACTAATTAAAATGTAAGTAAAATGCAAAATGTAAGAAAACTGAAATCCAAAAAAAAAAAAAAATGCAAAACAAAGATGCAAAAATAAAAATGCAAAACAAAGATGCAAAAATAGAAATGTAAAACAAAAAAAGCAAGATGAAAAAGGTAAGAAAAAAGAAGTACAATGTAAGTAAACAAAATGCAAAAATGCAAGAAAATAAAGAAACAAAAATGTAAGAAATTTTTTTTTTTTTTTTGTATGAAGAGTGCACGATCGATCGCTACTGAGGTTGTGATCGATTAACAGAGGCTTTATTTTCGGGCCAGGACTTGTGCACAGTGTTGCGATCAATCGTAACTGATCGCAACCCAGTTGTGATCGATCGCAAGAGTTGCGAATGATTAGCCGAGGCTTATTTTTGGGCATTTTCAAAATTTTTCTAAGGCACAGACTTACGATCGATCACACAGTGTTGCGATTAATCGCAAGTGACCTGCAATCGAATAACAGAAGGCCATTTTCAGGCCAAATTTTTATGTGTGCAGGTGCGATCGATTGCACTTGATTTGTGATCGATTGTAAGTGTGCTGCAAAGGCCCTAAAAAGCTAAACTTTTGCAATGGAGCACAATGGGACATATTTAGGCAACGTAAGAAAGAAAATAAAAAGAAATGAGGAAGAAATAGAGTTGAAAAACTCTTCAAAACTAGGTTTAACGTCTTTAGCAAGATGTGGGGGCAACTTTCAATCAAAAGTATCAAAAACGGGATACAAAACATCCACATTTAACCACTTGTCGATTTTCCCCATTTCCGCCTCCCTCACAAAAATGAAATTATCTTCCAAAAGAATAACTTGAAAATAAATGAAAGATTTAATATTTTTCCTTTCATCCACGGTCTTGAAAATAAAACAAACAATAGTCTGCCTTGCATCCTTGTTGTGTTCTCGAAGTACATACAAAGAATCACTTCCTTAGTTATTTAGCAAGGCGGGATCTTTCAAAGACTCAATTGGATTATTAGAAAATATACTCTCTTCATCCCTTTTCTCTTCCTCTATTTTGATCACCGCCTCTTCACTCTCTAAGGTATTGGTGGCCTGAATAAATTCATGATCTAAATAACAAGGAATATCCTTATTAATCATGTTGTGTTCTATTAGATTGGCCACTGACTCACTTGCCACTTCCTCTTCTATACAAGATAGAGTACTTGTCATTTGCGGAACTTGAGCCTCTAGCTTGGCTATAGTTTGAGATTGAGAATGAAGAAGTTGGGTTTACACATTAAGTACAACAAGTAGAGCTAACATTTTATCTTCAAATTCAGGCGAGTACTTAGAAGGTGATGGATGTGATGACCATTTCATTTTTTCTTTTTCGGCATTTTTCTTTTCTTTTATTTATTTATTATTTCATTTATTGTCACCTTAGGGTTTTGGAGGACCTGAGGTAGGGCTTGGTGTCCGGAATAGATTTCTGACATTTCATGCATTCATTTTAATTTATTTTATTGTTAGTGCATAATTTAACTATGTAGCAAGGCATGCTAGTTTAATTTCATTTCTTGGGGGTATAATTGCATTATTTCTTTGGGAGACATTTTCATTTTTGGGGTTCTTTATGTGATTATCTTTTTGAGATATTTTTTATTTAGGGACCTTTTTGTAATTATTTTTGGAAGATATTTTGTGGAGGGACTTTTTTGTAATTTTTAGAACGTTGTGACAAGTGTCACTTTTTCATTGGACCATGTGTTAACTTGTGGTTGGTGACATGTGGAGGGCTTGGATGATGCCAAGTGTAGGGTAGATTTTTATGTTTTGTGTGGAGGCCTTGGGTTGTGACAAGTGGAGGGTTGTGATGGAAGTGTGTGTGTGTGAGGTAGTGCTAGCTTTGGTTAAGTGATATGTATATCACTTTGTGAGTAGATTTTCTAGAGTTTTATACTTCATCTTCTTCTTCCTCTCATTTCCTCTCACAAAGCCACCATTGTTACACACTTTAGACCTTAGTTCTACCCACCTTCCACACATCTTTTGGCCTAACCATTGTAAGATAAAAGCTTCCTTGCACCATAGACTACAATACCTTTCTCTTGGATTCACCTTTGCTCATTTTTCCTTTGGATTCTAAAGAGTCTTTCTTTAGTGTGGTAGGGGGTGTAGTATGTTTATAATCTTTGTATTTCTTTGTGTTTTGAAGCTTGCCATATATTGTATGCATGTTGTGTGAGTTGTAGAAATGTATATTTATGAGGGTTATATATATTGAATTAAGTTTTCATATTACTCAAAGCATAAGTATAATTATTGTATTGTAAAGCTTGTTATTTCATTTGGTAGAAGATTATATTGCTAGTGATTTCATTGAAATGTAATTATGGTATCTTTATATTTTCTTGCCATTTAAATCATTACAAGCTTGTGTAATATTGTGTAGTTATTTAATTGAATGTTTAAGGCTTACAATACTAGCATGATTTTATTCTTTATGTTGTTTTCATGATACTAGTGTAAGCTTATTCATATTGTAAATTTGTTAATATCATGCCATATTTAGTCTTGAAGACTTAGGATATGGATTGTGTGGTTCCAACCATAATTGTGCATAGAAAGTGATTTATGTGCATTGTATACATATGTATATGTTGTGACATTATTGTTGATTTTGGAAATACTTGGGGCATTGTTACTTTGACATGGCTAGAGTCTCCCCAATTATAGTGGCCACTTGGGTAGTTCCTGGCGGGTTAGTAGCCCGAAATAGCTAGTTTTGTCTTAGTTTTGTTACATAACCGGATTTGATGTCCAAGATATTCCTATTATGTGATTTCGTAATTCAATTCCAAATTGAAAATCTTATGTAATTGTAGCTTGTGGTTTTGGTATTGGATATTCCAATTTGGTTAAGTGTATTCCTATGTTGTGGATTTCGTTTAAAATGCTTCAAAGTTAGTTTTAAGATGATTCCTTAGCTTTACCTTAAGACTAGATGCTAGGAGGCATGATCCACATGTTATAATTTATGCTACGCTTGCAATGCCATTGAAAACTTAGGTTATCCGCATAATGCACCTACCTTTGGAGTAATTCAATTTACTCACCCTAGTTGATTTAATGTTTTTTAGGTAAGGAGGTATTCTTATTGGATGCACATCACACTTAGCTCGGACTTATATTTATATATTGAACATTTTTTGGTTTATTTTCACATGCAAAGTGTTTAACATGTTGTATGCAACTTTTGAAATATTGTTGGTTATATGTAATATGTTGTGTAGTAATCTCTTTCGAAGGAGGAAATGGATTTGGGACTAATGGACCTCTTGGTTGAGTCCCAAGGTCATTTCCACCTTAGTCTCATCTTTTATGTAACTTTGGATTTTAGGTAATGAGGCATTTGAGCTATCTTTTGTAAATTGTATCCGTTTAGGTTAAATTGTACACTTATGCATGCTCCACACACTTTTAAATGATTATCCATGTTTATGGAACTTGAACATCATTGTGGGATAATTAGAAACCTATTTTGGATCACTTAGAATACATGTGTAGGGATGGATATAAACCGAGATCAAATTTCGATCGGCTGGCAATATATGCCAGTCAGCTAATAGGCCATTTTTGGCTCTGGCAGCGTGTTTACTTGCAGTGAAGCATATTCAATCAGATGACAAGGGCTGTCGGTTGACTGATGGTGCAGTTTCAGCTGGTTAATCCTCATCATTGGCCTACTGATCCTCCCTGGAACCCACTCCTTTTAAGTTTTTGGGACAGCTTTGTTGCACAGACTTTGAATAGCCATATCTCATTCATTCCTAATCCAAATTAGGTCATTCTTAAGTCCATTTTCAAGGTTCTGAAGTCAGCATTCCAATGGTACCAACCCTACATAGAAACTCTAACCGTAGTGAGAGTTATGACTATTTTAGTGAGACATGGTCATTGTATCTCTTAACTAGACAATGCCATTTCGTGTCATCTTTTCCGTTAGGGTCTAGAACCTTATAGTATGTTCATATATTAGTATATCATGTATATCTCTTGTTGGTACACTTTTTGGTCACATTAACCATGTTGGTTGATGTGGCATTTTGCTTCCGCGTTTTGGACTTGATATTGGGTCGATTTTGTTCTCTTTCAGTTGATGCGCCGGATCACAGGATTTGGGTCGTCACAGCGTGGTATTAGATCTTCTGAGTTTGAATACCTTAGGACGATAGGTTTTTGGTTTATTAAATGTTTTGATGTGTTCACATGTTTACGTGTTTATGTGACTAATTGTTTGGAAGCATTTTTTAATTGCCTCAGCATACATGTATGTTCATTTGCATTACCATGCTTTTGTTTCATCACTTCATTGAGGGAGTTGCATTCGGTCATGGTGACTTGTGTTGTGATGTTCTTGTTCTTTGTACTTTTTGCATTATGGTTATGACACGTAGAGAGTCTTCACGTCACACTGGAGAGGAACAGGTTGATTGATTTACACAAATATAAACCACTTAAAAATACCATTTATAAAAATAACACATTCATCATTACAGATTAATGCTATAGTAGGGGGTTATCGAACCACAAGGATTGCTAGTTTATGGCAAATAAAATTGTAAAATTATTTCTTAATTTGATAACAGAGATGATAATTCAATTGGTTTGTCACTTAACCTATGAATTTAAATTTCATAAAACAATAAACAATGTAAATAGAATTGATTGAACTTATAAAAAGAAGGTTAGGGAATTGACTTCAGCTCAACCTCATAAACATGTTAAACTTACACTCAACTTGGGGATAGACAATTATATATATAAAATGATGTGTAGAAGCATAAAGCTACCACAACATTGCCAAGAAGATCATAAATTCAGGACTAAGCAGAACCCATCTTTGGTTAGTATGGTTCATCTACCTAAACTAGATTGTGGTATGAACCATCTTCCCTAGACATGGCCTATCAAGGTCCTTCAATAGTATGTTGCAGCATATGAAATCAATGAAATATCATAGATTATCTCCAGTTGGCATGGACTATCTACCTAACTACATTAATCTAAGGGTGTAGCATGGTCCATCTTCCTTAAGTATAACCTATATAAATGCTCAATTGCATGCCAATATAACCATTTCATAAATTCTTTCCCATTGTCACTATAGGAAATCAAGTGTAATATTTGTATCAATATGATTTCTAAGACAAGATAATAAATCAACACAAATATGTATTCAAATGATAACACATACATCAATCCAATACAAGGTACATTAATTCAATGTATATACTTCTAATTTATGAAACTGAATATATACAATAACAAATCCCCAAATTGAAATACAAATTAACACATGTTTACTTGGTTTTGGTTACATCAATTCCCTAGGAAGGGATTTAGCCTCTCATGGATATGGCAGCAACCTTCAGGATTGAAGAAAAGAAAGAAATCCCTCTTCTCACCATTGTTGCAAAACTTAGCCTCCAAGAACCCTAAAAATCTTCTCCCTCCCAATATTCTTTTCAAAAAACAAAAACTAACTAACCAATACAAGCCTTTCCTCTCTCTTTATCCTTACGAGAGTTTTCAAATAAAATAATACCTTTAAAATTTGAATTTCCCCTCAAGATAGAATAAAATCGGGTTTAATAAAAAAGGAGGCCCATAGCCTTGCGTCCGGACGCACAGAATGGAGTCCTGACGCAAGGTTCTGGTAGCATGGCATCCGGATGCCATTCTTGCGTCCGGACACAAGGTGCTGGGAGGTGGCGTCCGGACGCTAGTTCTTGCATCCGGATGCGAGGCTGTTTCTTTGACTTGGTCTTCCCACTTTAGCTCTGATTGCATCCATCGCCAATTCAGATCATTTATTCTTGAAACCACTTCATATATAGGCTCGGTATGACTTGTGCTCCAAAAACCCTTAAAACCTTATTCTTATTCCTTTTTAGCAATAAGACCTGCAAAAATATAAAAACATAAAACTGTAGTTAATCTATATACAAAGATCAAATAATGGACTTAACTAATGCAATTAGGGCGCTTAAATATGCAATATTTGACGCTTATCAGACCCCCAAACTTGCATTTTGCTAATCCCTTAGCAAAACAAAATTGAAACACAGACTTTTCCTCTTTCGTGGAAGTGACGATTGCATTTAGCATATGCAACAAGCCTTTTAAACCCCTTAGTATCCCTAGAGGACGAGTGAAGTCTCGTGAGGGTTTACCAGAAATGATACCGACAAACACTAAGCAACAAGGCTCATTCTAGTGTATATTGAAACATATTACTTTGGGGAAAGACTCTATCATGAAGACTACAACAAGTATGCATACAATGACATCTCAAAACAATATTCAATTCCTAGCATTCATGCATCAACAAACTATTCCACATACATGATCTTTAATATTTGATTTATAATAGAATTTCATCTCAAGTTCTGTGACAACCCTGGATTTTTACAAACCCAATATGTCCTATGATGACCTGAAACGGATCCAAAAATGCGAAAGCAAAAAACAAGACATCAGTCTCGCAATGCAAAACACACCTCTAAGACCCTAAGATGACCTTCCATGAGGTCACGGAACCCAAAGGAATAAAGTGCAGAAGCAAGAGATTGGAAAAATAACAATTAAGCCCCCAGGGGCAAAATAGTCATTTTTAAAAATATGGATTCAGGTGCCACTAAGCACACCATCGGAAAGAGAATGAAAAAATAATAAAGATGGACTCAAGAATCGCATGATTCGGAGTCTGGACAAAGGAGAAATGACAAGACGAAGAAAAATGAACACTTAAGGCTAAAAGGGTAAACTGGTAATTTCAAACTGAAATGGGTACCCCCGTATACACCATTGGATAGAAAACGAAAAATTAACAAAGATGGACTCAAAAATCACTTGATTCGAATTCCGAATGGCAAAGATATCAAGTCTTTAAGTCAAAGGAAGGGAAACCCCACCCCGATTCGAACCAAATCTGACACTACGTCACTAAAACTTGAATATCTTGAGATACAAATGGAATATGAAACTGTAATTAGTACCATTGGAAATCTTATTTTGATGCGGTCAATTTAGACCTAAGAACGGACCAATTTGGAGTTAAAACGAAGAAGATACGATCACCCGAAGTCGAAGGTACAGTGCTGAACGAAGACACACACACTGAGGACGGACGAGCTCTCATCCAAGGGTGACAAGCACTCATACAAAGCATGCCCCAAGGCAAAAACCCACTGCCCTATTTACGAGCACTCGTCCCCCATGGACGAGCACTCGTCCGGCAGACAAGCTTAGTAGCTTTTTGAGTTCGAAATGTGATTTTGAGGACTTTCTGGGCCTTTTTGAAAAAAAACACAAAGAAACCCCCCCCCCCCCCAGCCCCCCAAAAAAAATCATGTTTTCTACCAGACAACATAGACGGAAACAAAAAAACTTGCTATAAAATGTCTAGAATGCCCCTACATCAGATTAAGCTCAAAACGGCGAAAATGCAACTTTGCACCAAGTATACATTTGACCCCAAATGCATTTCTAGGCTGAAATGAATATACACGCAAACAAAATAAGTGATTTTGAGCGTGCAGAAATGGTCCGTGGCTCCTGAAAACAGCCGATGCAAAATCCGACCCCCCGACGGCCAAAAAGGCGAATATGCACATGAAATGAAAATTTTAAAAACCAAAATTAACAAATGATTACAAATTACCATTTGTCCCTTGGCCACACTTCAAACATGATTAATGAGACACTTGAAAGAATTCCCACACCCGATGCAACCATGGTGAAACAATAACTTGTCATTTGTCAATATTTTCATAATATTTCGTGAAGTCAAAAGTTACATAGGATACAAAATAATTGTCATTGGTCTCCGGCCTCATCTCATACATATCATATACATTCTAAAAGGTGTTCTTATACACACATTACATGTCTGAAATCAAATATACAAGTTTTGACATATAAAACTACAAAATGACATTTCATGCTAACATTTGCATGAAATGTAAAATTAAAAGTTACAAGTCACCCAAGGAATGATGTGCATCTCGAGCCAAGGTGCAAGTGGGCTGAAATGAGCCATTTCCGAAGGGCATTCTGCCCAAAATTCGAGCACTCTAAGCAAGGCCTCGAGCACTCGAATTTAGTGTAAAAAGCTCCATGCTTCACTTGCTCTGCCCAGACCTACTTTGGTTAAACGGCCATAACTCTCTGATCCGAGCTCTGAATGACAAACCGTTTGAAGATTTAGAAAGCTAATTCAGAGATCTAAATATTTCATGTTTTGGTGGAGATCCAATTCTCAAGTATGGTTGGTCGAAAATGAAGATCAAGGCAGAATTTCATTGCTGCCAGGCAGTTCTGCGCGCCTCTGGTAACAAGGCCATAACTCTCTGCTCCGAGCTCTGAATGACAAACTGTTTGAAGATTTGGAAATATGATTCAGAGCTCTAAATCTTTCATGTTATGAGGTAAGTCCAGTTCCCAATTTTTCAAGGTCAAAATGGCGAGCAAAGTTCAGGATCCACTGCTGCCAGAAATTCGGCCTTGTGCCTTTTGATGGCCAAAACTCCACAAAGCCTTGATTTTGCTCCTTTTTTGGAAAATGGACCTGAAAATATATACATACACACAAATGAAGATAATCTAATTAATTAAACAAACAACGGACTTAACTAATGCAATTTAGGGCGCTTGAATATACAGTATTCGGCGCTTATCACACCCCCAAACTTACATTTTGCTAGTCCCTTAGCAAAACTACAATGATTGCTTTCCTCTTTAATGAAGTGGTTGGAGATGTTGGTTGGTGGCCTTTTGGTGGTAGATAAGAGGGATATGAGCCACACAATATCATTAAGCTTCATTTTTAGCAAGATAGAGGAGGGAGAAGAGAGCAAGGAGAAGGGTGTTCTTGAGTGCTACAGTAGGAGCTCGAAAATGGAGATGGAGTCTTCTTCTTCCTCTTCCATTTTGTATCCATGGATAACTAAACCTCCATCTAGGGAGGTGATGAAACTCCTCCTTGTAAGCATGTCTAGTTTTTGATTTATTTTGAGGAATGAAATGTGTATTTGACTAGTTCCATAATCTAGAGCATGTTACATAATGTAATGGATGTTTTAATGTTCTAAAGATCATGTTGCATTAAATACACTTGTCTCAGATGATTTAATCTCATGGTTGTATGGCTTGTAGTTTCATAGTGACAATGGAGCTAAGACTATGGAATGGTTTTAATGGCATGATTTTGAGTAGCTTGTTAATTCATTGCTTAAGAATTTCTTTTGATGAATTAACCTTGTGACTTGTTATCATGTGCTCTCATCAATTGGTTACTTGTTTGACAATCTCTAGCTTAGTAAGCATATTGAGGATTGCACCATAGTTTAGGTAATTTAAGCATGTGGAGCTTTGATAGGTTGTTCTTACATTTTAATTAATTGAATTTCTTGAAGATGATATAGTAGTCATGAATTGTTATTCATCAAGGTCATTTCTACATTAATTCCCCAAATCAATCATATAATTAGCTTGTGTAGAGGTTTGGAGTGGACTCACTTCCCTAGACTTCCTTCTATAAATCTTCTCTTTTAATCTCCTTCAATTTATTGTGTATGCATTCTGAATTTGTAGTTAAGTGACAACAAACACAACCTCTATGAACACCCCTTCATCATCCTAAGAATGACTCTGAACTCTTAGGTTGCCATAGACTAGCGCAGTCCCAGTGGTTCGACTTACCCGACCAATAGCCCTATTTTACAATGATTCGTGCTATTGCGAAGGTTGATGTATAGTTGATCAACCGATCACTATATGTGTGAAAGAAAAAACGACGTCGATAATAACATAAGTTATCACGACCGTAAGCAACTTACTCAGTGAATGCATAAAACAAATAGCACGTCAATGTATGCAACATATAGTCATGCTAAAGCAGATAAGCATATACAACATGCTAAAAAAGTTAAAGTAAGCATCTAAACGAGTTGCCACATAAGCAAATAGACATGTTATCAAAAAGCAATTTAAACACATAGAGCATGGCAACACAAGTATGATATGCACCCAAAACCCATCATCCTAAGGTTTTTGAACTCAGACACTCTGATACCACCTGAGATGGCCCTGATTTTTCAAGCTAGTACGTCTTGTGATGAACCAAAGATTGACTCGATAACGGATCCGAATGCGGAAGCGAAAGCAAAAACAAGGTCTCTAGGGATATACAACATCCCTAGGACGCTAAGGTGACCTTCCATGAGGCCCCACAGAACTCAACGAGAACTAACGCGGAAGAAAAAGATCAGAAAAAAAATAAAAATAAGCTTATGACGGCCCAAGTTTTTCAACCCGGTGCGTCAGTGATGAACCGAAAGATAACCCGATAATGGATCCGAAATACGGAAGCAAAAGATAAAACAACGGTCTCTAAAGATACAACATGACTCTAAGACACCAATGTGACACTCAATGAGGTCACGGAATCCAAAGGAAACAAATGTGGAAACAACGTTTTAAAAACGGACAAGAATGTACCTAGGGGAAAAAATGTCATTTTTAGCTTAAAAATGGGTGCCACCGAGCACACCATTGGAAAGACAATGAAAAATTAATGAATTTAGACCCAAGAATCACTTGATTCGGAGTCCGGATGAAGAAGATATGGCTAACGGAAGAAACAGGGGCAAAACGGTCAAAAAGTACCTACCCAATAACATCTAACCGGTTAGATGACCTATCTAACCGGTTAGAAGGCCAAAAAAACATGACCAAGACACTGCCCCAAGTCATCTAACCGTTTAGATAACCCCTTCTAACCGGTTAGATGTGAAGAGGGCAGTAAGGTGCAACCCAAAAACCTGGCAGTAGGGGTTTTTCCAAAAAAAAAATGGGATTTTGAGGCCCTAAATGACATTTTCTGGAAAAATACAAAGAAGAAACCCCCCTTAAAAATGTGGAAACGACTCGGTCGTCAAAGAAAGTTGTCAATCCACAGAAAAGAGTCTCGGAAATCACTCTAGAGCACTCAAGATGACACTAAGCGACATGAAACTGAACTCAGAAAGGAAAAAGATCAACGGAAAAAAAAGATCCGTGAAAATCTAAGGAAATGGAAAGGAATGAAAATGACCGGGTCATTACAAAGCCCCCAAGGGAAAAATAGTCTTTTTATATGGAAACGACATCCCTGGAAATGTACATCATTCCCAAGAAAAAGATCAGGAAAAAAAAATAAATAAAAATAAAAATAAAAATAAAAATAAAAATAAGCCTGTGACGGCCCAAGTTTTTCAACCGGGTGCGTCAGTGATGAACCGAAAGATGACCCGATAATGGATCCAAAATGCGGAAAAAAAAGAAAAAACAATGGTCTCTAGAGATACAACATGACTCTAAGACACCAATGTGACACTTAATGAGGTCACGGAACCCAAAGGAAACAAATGCGGAAACAACATTTCAAAAACGGACAAGAATGTACCTAGGGGAAAAAATGTCATTTCCAGCTTAAAAGTGGGTACCACCGAGCACACCATTGGAAAGACGATGAAAATTTAATGAATTTAGACAAAAAATCACTTGATTCGGAGTCCGGATGAAGAAGATATGGCTAATGGAAGAAACAGGGGCAAAACGGTCAAAAAGTACCAACCCAAGAACATTTAACCAGTTAGATGACCTATCTAACCAGTTAGAAGGCCAAAAAACACGACCAAGACACTACCCCAAGTCATCTAACCGTTTAGATAACCCCTTCTAACCAGTTAGATGTGAAGAAGGCAGTAAGGTGCAACCCAAAAACCTGGCAACAGGGGTTTTTCGGGAAGAAATGGGATTTTGAGGCCGTAGATGACATTTTCTGGATAAACACAAAGAAGAAACCCCTCTCAAAATTGAGTTTTCTACATGACTTTAAAAAGAAATCGAAAAATACACACTGTGAAATGCCCAAAATTCCCTCCCAAGAAATCTGGTCCAGAGGGTGAAAAAAGCTGCTAAATGAAAAACAGAAAGTTGAACTTCATGAACGATTTCTGGTGCCAAAACGACATTTTCAGGAAAAACCAACGAAGAAACCCCCCTTAAAATCACATTTTCTAAGTGACCATGTGAAGAACGGAATTTATTTTCCAAAGAAAATTTCCAAAATACCCTTAGTTCAGATTATACAACAAAAGTGTAAAATGAGTCCGTAGGAGGCTCATTTCACCAAAGAAGAAGCTTTGCCCGGAAACGACCATGCACGCAAACGTAACTTACCTAATAAGATATGCCACAATGGTCCACAGCTCAAAAAGAAGGCTGATACAAAATATGACCCCCCAACGGCCAAAATGCCAAAAACGAAGTTTGGAATGAAAACTTGGTATTCAAAATCATGAAATGGTTTCAAAATGCCGTTTGGCCCTTGGCCACACTTCATACATGATGAATAAATGTTAATGGGTGAATTTCATTTACAATGCACACTCTGGTGCAAAATAGCATACTAAAACGCATGAATTTCATATAATCTCATTAAGACAAAAATTAACATCCATGATACAAATGTAACTCCAAAAGAAGTTTGGCCCTTGGCCTCATGTCATATACACAAAATGAGAATCAAAAAGTGTGCTTAGGCACACATTACAAATTTAGAATCAAATATGCACATTTGACAAATAAGGTTAAATATGGCATTTCAAGCCAACCTTCACTAAAATGGAAAACTTCAAGTCCACAACCCATCCAAGCATAATGGAAATCTCAACCTTGATTCCTGTACCTGAAAATATGCCCCAGTAACTTTGGGGTGAGCAACATAAAGCTACTCGTAGGAAATGAGCATGCATCGACCTACGTTTTACAAGTTTGCATGATTCAATTATTGTGGTTCATTCCATCTAACGTCTATGTCAAAGGTGAGACTCAGGGAGCATCCTAGCTACCTAAGATCATTTCTAGCATAAATCACCTCATTCATGCAATTTTAACAACATAGGGTCATGCTTACACAAAGCAATAACATAGGAGCATGCTTACACAAAGTAACAACATAGGAGCATGCTTACGTAAAGCAACAGCATATAGATTCTCAAGGTTATCAACTTGAAGTCTAAAATGCAACATCAACTAAATATAACAATTTAGCATAATTAGAATATCTAATACCACACTTCAAGACATAGATTCTCTAGGTTATCAACTAGAAATCTAAAAGTGTGAAATCAACTAAATATAGCAATTTAGTATGGATGTACTTAACAACATCAAAATCGCCAATAGCCAAAACCACAAGTCAATAAGGTAAACATGATTGTCAACTTGGGATTGAATGCGAAAACAAATAGTGGAAGACTTGGGCATCACGCTCGGAATTCTGCCGAGACCTCAATGGTTATTCCGAGCACTAACCCGCAGGGAAGACCACCCTAAGTGCGCACTATCTCAATGACTTAGAGGACTCACATCCCCGTACTAGAGCCAAACTCTAATGACCCGGTCATTTTTTTTCCTTTCCTTTTCTCAGATTTTTACGGATATTTTTTTTCCGTTGATCTTTTCCTTTCTGAGTTCGGTTTCTCGTCACTTAGTGTCATCTTGAGTACTCGGGAATGGTTTCTAAGACTCTTTTCCGTGGATTGACGACTTTCTTTAAGGACCAAGTCATTTTCACATTTTCACTTTTGTGACACTATTTACTTTCGTCTTTTTCTTGGTTGTCACTTTGTTGGCATAACTTCACTTTTCGTGTTCGGATTTGATTCTGGTTTTGCATGCATCCATGATATTTAAATTCCATACTATGTGTATTTTCACATTTGTAGAAAAGTATGCTAAGTTCTTACTTTTCTTGTAAAGGGTATAAATACATAACCTTTTTGTAATTTTCTTAACTTTTGGGGTTTTGTGTAATTACTGTAAAGTAATTATTTTTCGTCTTAGGAACCATTTTGTAATTTAATTTGGATGATATTTTCAAAAAGGACTTTTTTTGCAATTTTTGGAAAGTGTGACAAGTGTCACACTCTCATTGGTCCACTTGTTGACATGTGTGTGGAAACACTTTGAGGCCTTGGATGATGACACATGGAGGGTGAAGATTCACCCACTTGTTGGCCTAGGATTGGTGCACTTGTTTGCTTGGATGGTTGGCAAGTGTAGGCTTAGGATTAAGCCTACAATGAATGCTTGGATGAGTGACAAGTTTAGGCTCACAATTTGATCTTGCATTAGTGTATACGTGAGAGGTAGTGTAAAAACACATAGTGAGTGGAGGATCTCTATCCCCAACACTCACATTTCATCTTGATCATTTTCCATTTCCTCCCTCTCTTGTAAAGAAAACCCTAGCCTCCATGGATGGAGCCTAAAGCCTTAAGCTTTGACCTTGATTTTTGAAGGCTTTCCATTGCTTTCCAAGCTTGAACTTGGGAATACATTTTGCTCCCCTCATCTTTCTCTTCATAACCCTAGAAGGGTTTGCCATTTTGTGTTGATTTTGTCTTGGATTCTAGAGAGACACTTCTCTAGTGAGGTAGGGGGTGTTATCATTTATCTTCCAAGTAATTTAATTGTTCTTATAATGATATCCAAGTTAAATGCATGTATTGTATTGAAATAAGAAATAAATGACTAATGGTAACTTGTATGAAATTCACTTTAGACTTGATAAATGGCATGACCATGACTTGATCCTTGTTGTGTATTAATTTGGCATGATTTAAATGAGCTTTTAAATCTAGAGGATTAATTGATTTATGTTGATTTAAATTCAAATTAATCATATCATGCTTGTAATTCATTTGTGACTTGATATAAAGCATGGCCATGAATTACTCCATGTCATTTATTAAATTGGAATCATTTGGACAATTCTTGAAATCTAGAGAAATTACCTAGTTGGTCTACTTAATTTCTACCATGTTAAACTAATGATTTAGTCATGTAATCTATGGAACTCATTGTGTTTTATCACATGTCATGACTTATTGCTCTACTTGTTGATTTTGGAAACTTGGGATATTATCAAGAACATGACTAGGCTAGGACTTGGTTCTAGTACGGGGGATTGTCCCTCTACAACTATAGTGCGCACTAGGGAAAGGTACCCATGGGTTAATAGCCCTAAAGTGATCCCAATAGTACAGTTTTAATCCGGGCAATATCCAAGTATCCACTTTGGCTTGATTTCGCATTTAAATTCCAAGTTGTTAACTTTGTGACTTCACATCACATTGTGCTATGTTGAAAATTCTAATGTCACTTTGATAGCATGAATTAAATTGTATTGAATTGCAAACTTGGCACAAAGATAAACCCATGCATTCCATATGAGTAAACTTGTTTACTCACCCCTAAGTTACTGGGGGTTTTTCGGGTAAAGAATCCATAATGTGGAATGCACAACAATCTTAGACTTGCTAGACTACTTGGAGTATTTTTTTTGCTATGTCAGAATATGCACATGTTAGCATATCTTGTTCCATTTTGCTTACTATATCAAACACTTGTGTTTATTGTTCAAGTCATGTAATGTGCACTTAAGTGCACCTTTTGGTACTTATTTTGAATGTGTAATATGTGGCCAAGAGCCAATTTATATTTAGATTCACCTTTATGCATTATTCATGGAAAATTGCTTTTAAAGGGGACAATAGAGAAACCTAAGGTTTTTAGGTGTCATTTTTGCATTGGGAGGTATTTTTAGGTTATGAGTTTTCATTTGAGGTCTATTTACTTTATTCGAGGTGTGGCCAAGGGCCAAACACCTTACCAAATTTTGCATATGCTCTTAGTCTCCATATTCTACGTTTTTAGACAAATTCTTGTGAAATGGAGGTTTGGAAGGTCACTTTTTGCATTGAGTGTTTATGGAGGCCGTGAACCATTGGCGCATGTCTAAATAGATATAATACGTTTGCGTGCATATTCGTTTCAGCCTAGAAGTGCATTTGGGGTCAAATGTATGTTTGATGCAAATTCACATTTTTTGCCGTTTTGAGCCTAAACTGAGCATAAGGGCATTTTGGGATTTTCACTTAAAAAATAAAGTTTTATTTTGGCATGGTTGGCTAGAAAACATGATTTTAAGGGTAGTTTCTTCTTTGTGTTTTTCTCAAAAAGGCCCAAAAAGTCCTCAAAATTGCATTTCAAGTCAGTATTTTAGGTGCAGCCTATAGCAGAACGAGCGCTCGAAAGGGGGTTCGAGCGCTCTAACTTTGGGCAGAACTCTCGGGGCAATTTTTGAGCGCTCGAAGCCCTTGCTCGAGCGCTCGAGGTACTGTTCACGGGTGTATGTGTGTCTTGGTTCAGCACTGCACCTCCGACTTCAAATTATCATATCTTCTTCGTTTCAACTCCGAATCGGTTCGTTCTTAAGTCTAAATTGACCTCGTTGAAGTAAGCTTTCCAATGGTACCAATTTCAGATTCAGATTATCCTTGTAGCTCAAGATATTTAAGTTTTAGTAAGGTAGTGTCTGTTTTTGGTTCGAACCGGGATAGGGTTTCCCTTCCTTCGACTTCAGAACTTAATATCTTTGTCGTCCGGACTCCGAATCAGGTGATTCTTGAGTCTAAATTCATTAATTTTTCATTGTCTTTCCAATGGTGTGCACGGTGGCACCCATTTCAGTGTGGAATGACTATTTTGCTCCTAGGTTCATTTTTATCCATTTTTTAAACGTTACTTCCGCATTTTCTTCCTTTGGGTTTCGTGACCTCATTGAGGGTCACATTGGTGTCTTAGAGGAGTGTTGTATCTCTAGAGACTATTGTTCTATCTTTTGCTTCCGCATTTTGGATCCGTTTTGGGTCATCACAGGACACACTGGGTTGAAAAATCTAGGGTCGTCACACAAACCCTAGCCATCTCAACTCAACAATGTCCCAAGATTCCAAAATAAGCCAAATAAGTTCACAACTTATACATATTACTACTACATAGTAATAAGTTAGCAATTTAACTCCCAATAGTGTATAATAAGCATTTCATATCCATAATGCTATGAAATCACAAGCCAACAATATATTCATATTAGAAACATACTCTCATGAATATAAATTTAACAACAATGTTCTTCAATGCATATAACACATTCAAGTGAATACATCACGAGTCTAAATCCATGCTCTTAAAATAAAAACAACTTCTAAAACATGACTAGATCCATTGATAAACAAGATAGAATTTAATTACATCAAAATAATTAAACTCTCTAGATTTCAAATCATTTCCAAATGGCCTCAATTTAATATATGATAAAAGACATATCATGGTCATTACATATATTCACACAAAAGCTTAATAAGGCCCATGAAACCACAAAAATAGATTTTTATTAATTCTCTTAATTAAAGTCTCTAAATTTTCAAACTCAACCAAATGCTCTCAAATTAAAGTATGTTAAAGAACATGCCATGACTTAATTTAAAAGCATATTACAACTTAATTTCATGCAAGGTACGGTCATGAACTTTAATCTTTCACAAAAGATAAATATTAATTAAAAAGAGCAATTCTTATTTAATTAATCATAATTTAATATATATTAACCAACATATTAAAACAAAAGTTTCTACTATGCCACAATTCAAATCCAAATCTCTCATCATCATAAAAATTAAATCTTATACAAAGAATTAAATATTTTAAATTTCCTAGATTTGATACAAGGCATGCATATAGGTTGTATAAACATGGAAAACACACAATACAACACATATAAAATCCTAAAACATTCCCTACCTCCATTTGAGATGAAATCTCAAATCCCTACCAAAATAAATCGACTCCGAATCCGACGAAACTCCTAGGTTTTGTCGGGGACAACACCACAAACATGAATCCAAAGAAAGCCCCATCAAAAATACAACTTAACTTCAAACCCGAACTCAAGAAATGGCCAAAATGAGATTCCAATCGGTTGAAATCGAAGGCCTCGCCAACACGAACATAAAACACTAAGGCATAATAACTTTTCATTGAAGGGAAGAAGCTCAAAAGAGGAGAGAGAAAATGGCAGCCATGGGAGGACCTTGGACCGGCCATTAGAGAGAGGAGAGAGAGAAAAATCTGATTTTTCATCCACTAACCCCCTATTTATAGAAAAACTCAAAAAGTGCCCCGAACGGGCCCCGCCGGGTCTGAAAAAGTGAAATTTGAGCAGATGTGCTCAAACGGCAAAACTCTGTGAATAAAAAAGATTTAAAATGAGAAAATATGAACAACGGAAGAAACGGCGTCAAAAACTGAGTCCCGAGCAGAGAGTTATGCCCCAAACAAGTTTGGCACAAACTGAGGCCAGAAACCGTGAAACTGGAAAACATCGTTCAGGAGGAAATTCTAAGAGTCCATGACTCAACGAAATGTGAAAATGAATCCCGTACGAGGATCCAGGCTCAAAATAAGGCATTGAGCAATAACTTTCATTAATTGCACAATAGCCCCTCCAAAAAGTGAAAACTGCGAAACTGCCCCATAATGAAAATATCTTCCAAAAAAAATTTTCCTAGATCTGAAATAATATAACTTCAAAAGATATTTACAAAAAACAATCCAAGAAAAGGAAATGTTTCCAAAGAACAATGCATCCATGCCCCTATGGACACCGGGAGCAACCAGAGTACTTTCTCACGAAAGTAAAGATACGTATCTCATAGAAATCATTGAGAATGAAGATACGTGAAGTCAAAAACCAACTCCGAACACAAGAAGTGTGGTTACGCAAACAAAGTGCCAAATGGGAAAAAGACAAAATAGGGAAAAGGACGAAGAGTGAATAGTGTCAAAAAATGAAAAATGTGGAAACGACTCGGTCCTCAAAGGAAGTTGTTAATTCATAGAAAATAGTCTCGGAAATCACCCCAGAGCACTCAAGATGACACTAAGCGACATGAAACTGAACTCATAAAGGAAAAAGATCAACGAAAAAAAAATATTCGTGAAAATCTGAGGAAAGGGAAAGGATTGAAAATGACCGGGTTATTACAACCTTCCTACCTTAAAGGGATTTTGTCCCCGAAATCTAGCCCAACGAAATAGAAAGCGAAACCAGGATAACTACAGAGTACATCTCCGAGTATCCTTCACAACACGCTACACCAACGACCTCAAAGCTAAAAGGAGCACACAAACCAATGTCAATTGCACCCGCGTGCTCATGACAAGACAACCCCTCAAGGGTAAAGTGACCACATGGCCATACGACAAGTCAGAACTCACACACTGAACCCAAGGTCAGACAAGGGAATGGAGGACAACAACCGAAAGCATCCCTCCTAACGAACCACCATACGAGTTCAAAAACAACCAACAAAAGAACTCCAAAATAACAACGTATCAAATCAAGGTATTGAACAGAGACGACATGGCAGTACGAATAGCGACCAGAACCCGCCCACGACGTACTCAAATGTGTGGTAGCAATAACAGTGCCTAGTGCCCACCCACACTTACTCGTCAGTAAAGTAGCATCGACGGCAACTAGTACTCGTCCACAACACACAACTTTGTACGGTAGCATGACAATATAAGGCACTAATTCATAACTCCCCCCCCCCCCCCCCACAAGGTCTACCCAAGAAAACTCTCGATACAAATGACATTAATGTCAAAAATGATCATTGCCAAAAGCACTACGGAGACCAACATTTTGTGAGAGTTAACATATGGTCCAAAGATGTCTGGCCAAACCATCTTGGCCAATCCAAGAACTCTGACAATAATGTTATAGGTACTGCTATGCTTAAGGCCTTAAATCCTCAATACAATAAAACCAGCATCTTCAATGTCTCAAATACTTCAACCAACAACATTAATCGAGAATCCAAAACCTGAAAAGCAAATCAAACCTCTAAAAATCAAAACGAAACTTATCACAAGACATTTCATTGAAAGTCCTACATATCTCCCTTAAACAGATCAATTACAAGACTACACCGTAATCAAACATCAGATCCGCATCTCTATCATGGATGACTAAATCCTCGAAACACAAGTCCACCAAGTATTACACACATCAAAATGCCAACAACTAAGGTCACAAGATGAATCTCTCATAACCATGCTTGGCAACACCAAGCTAAATCAAAATTCCTCAATTTCTATCGATCCATAAATAACCACTAGAACTACAATTCCTCAAGACCATGCCTAGTTATAACTAGGACGAGAAAACTCCACAAACAGTCATATCGAACAACGATCCTTCAAAACTCCTCCTAAGGTTCAACAACATCAAGATTTCCAAACTGAAACAAGTCTCCAAAAGACGTTCTCAAAAGAACATCGAGCTCACTTCACGAATCAAACAAATCCCCAATGATATGGACACAAGTCCCCACAAAATGATCTCACACTAATCAACTCACTCTGAGCACCACAACCGTCAACAACCACGACAGAAACTCCCCAAGGGAAGACACGAAAGAAAGGAAACTACCAGTCCTAAAAAGGACAACACCACGACTCCATCTCTGTAACGAAAGACAACAAGGTCAAAGACTTCACCCCCTACATGGAAGTAAGTCAACCAAAATCAACCAAATCCTCACCAAGGACTCAAAACAACAATGGTGATCCTCACAGACCAGCTAACCCCAAAGTTGTGCACAATGCAATGAAGAGAAGAGACTCACTCCATGTGAAGTCCCTTACTTGAACCAAACACGAAACCATTATGGAAACCCGCATACACACTACGTGCGACCGAGGGAAAACAAAAGGGAATACCAAACCTGGAAATCATGCATATGACAAGGAATGCAACTACCAGAAAGAAAATCTACTCACGTAGATAAAAATCAAAAGTACATGCTACACGTCTCCACATAAATACAAAATCATATCAATAAGGCACATAAACAACATGGCATCTCTATGCATATAAAGAAGGCATGTTAATGCCACATAATAAGAAGGCAATTGTGGCTAGACCTCCACCTACTCATGCATCACAATAACACAAATCATACTACTAACATGGTAGTAAACGAAACTGCATAAGACAACATGATGCAACAATGAACCCTATAGACATTGTGTCCTAGAGTGTCTAAGAAAAGAAAGGAAAATTCCTAGTCATAAACTGTCTCCAAAACCAATGCGACAACAACCTGTCTCCAAACAAACGTGAGCCCTTACCACAATGGTAAGACTCTAACAATCTAACTCCGAATCTAGAGGTGACACTACAAGTGACACTAACAGTGCAGTGCTCTCACTACCTATAACATCAATTAATCGATTTGATCCCAAAAGCGTCATCACGCAAGAACTCCTCAAAGAAAATGGCAATTACAGCCACACCAATAACAACTAAATCAATCACCACGACTGATCCCCAAAATAACCATCATCATCGCCGATCAAAGGACAACGCCTATCAAAACAAAACCAACACTGATTCCATCCGAACTGTGCTTGTAGCTAGCCAGCATGGTAGCATGACATTGCCATGCACCCGCCCACAAACGTACCCGCCCACGAAAATTGCAATCACAAAGGAATCATCCTGATCAACCAAGGATCCTAAGAGGTCCATAACCTCATCATGGCCCAAAACCAACAAATCCAGCACTACAGCAACGCCAAATGACCCACCTCACGAGAGCCTAAACAAAAGGTGATCACCACCTACTTCAAAACCAATGCTAGGTCGACAACAACCTATACCACCACGAGACTGTGATTATAATCACCATCAACCTCAACTCGTGCTTCAATGACCAATCCCGTGTCATGCCAAATATGCTATACAGTTATACATATACAAATCTAATCTAGCATACATCATATGTCATGCTCTTTACGACAAATTTAAATCATGTTATACAAACGGCATACCATATGTAGCATGTAAGCACATAAATATGTTATCAGACCAAAACATGTTATTATGAAGCATATAAGCACATAGAGCATGGCAACAAAAGCATGATATGCACCCAAAACCCGTCGTCCAAGGTATTCAAACCAAAGAGCTCTGATACCACCTGTGACGGCCCAAGTTTTTCAACCCGGTGCGTTAGTGATGAACTGAAAGATGACCCGATAATGGATCCGAAATGCTGAAGTAAAAGATAAAAGAATGGTCTCTAGAGATACAACATGACTCTAAGACACCAATGTGACACTCAATGAGGTCACGGAACCCAAAGGAAACAAATGCGGAAAAAACATTTTAAAAACGGACAAGACTGTACCTAGGGGAAAAATGTCATTTCTAGCTTAAAAGTGGGTGCCACCGAGTACACCATTGGAAAGACAATGAAAAATTAATGAATTTAGACTCAATAATCACTTGATTCGGAGTCCGGATGAAGAAGATATGGCTAACGGAAGAAACAGGGGCAAAACGGTCAAAAAGTACCAACCTAAGAACATCTAACCGGTTAGATGACCTATCTAACCGGTTAGAAGGCCAAAAAACACAACCAAGACACTGCCCCAAGTCATCTAACCATTTAGATAGCCCCTTCTAACCGGTTAGATGTGAAGAGGGCAGTAAGGTGCAACCCAAAAACCTGGCAGCAAGGGTTTTTCCGTTAAAAATGGGATTTTGAGGCCCAAAATGATATTTTCTAGAAAAATACAAAGAAGAAACCCCCCTCAAAAATGTGGAAACGACTCGGTCCTCAAAGGAAGTTGTCAATCCGCATAAAAGAGTCTCGAAAATCACTCCAGAGCACTCAAGATAACACTAAGCGACATGAAACTGAACTCAGAAAGGAAAAGATCAACGGAAAAAAAAAATATCCGTGAAAATCTGAGGAAAGGGAAAGGAATAAAAATGACCAAGTCATTACAAAGCCCCCAAGGGAAAAATAGTCTTTTTATATGGAAGCGACATCCCTGGAAATGTACATCATTCACGGAACCCAAAAGAATGCATAGCAGAAGCAATTTGAAAAGAAAACCGGACAAGTTTAGCCCCCAAGGGCCAAATGGTAATTTTTGAAAAGCTCTAAGTGCAACCGAGCACACCATTGGATAGACGACGAAAAATTAGTGAAGTTAGGCTAAAAAATTTCCTAAATCAAAGTTCGGATGAAAGAGAAACAACCATTTGAAAACTGGATGTCGACGCGGCAAAAGGGGGCACAAGCCAGCCCCTCATGCGCGTATGCGCAAAGAGTAAGTGCACGCGCGAAGATAGCACCACGCATAAGCAAGGCGTACGCGCGCACACATGAGGACAGCGCCGCACGCACGGCTGAGCGCGTGCGAGCACGTGGCTTATGCAAGGCTGACAGCAGCTTGAAAAAGGTACTGTACACATTTTTTCTGAAAATTCCAGAACTGAGGCTGATTTTGGACCCTTAGATGAATTTTTTTTGGAAAAACACAAAGAAGAAACCCCCCATAAAATTAAGTTTTCTACCCAACCATGTCAAAAGAAAATTTTAAAGCGCGCTGTGAAATACCCAATATGCCCCTAGATCAGTTTAGGTCAAAAACGATGAAAATATAACTTTGCACCAAGTTCTCATTTGACCGTAAATGCATTTCTAGGCTAAAACGATTATGCACACAAGCGTATTTAGTGATTTTAAACGTGCGGGAATGGTCCATGGGCCCTATACAAGCCCAATGCAAAATTTGACTTATCAAGACTCAACTTTGCCTAAAATAGACTTTTAAAAAATATATATTTGAAACTTAAAACCGTAAAATGGTTTTAAAAGACCGTTTGGCCCTTGTCCACACTTCATACATAAATGAAAAGACCCTATAGAAGTGCTAAAGCGCACTTCCCACACCCCATGCAAATGTAGTGAAGTTAATACATGCCATTTTTCTATTTTTCAATAAAATACCTTGAAGATAAAAGTACTTAGACTACAAAATAAATGTCCTTGGCCCATGGCCTTATTACATACATGTCAAATACATCCCAAATAGTGCACTTAAGTGCTTATTACATATTTAGAACCAAATATACAAGTTTTGACATTTTAAATCATAAATAACATTTCATGCTAACATTTGCATGAATTAATATTGTGCATCCCGAAACCACGTCTTCTTACCTGAAACAGGTCGCATGAACCTGTATTACTCATAGGGAATGAGCATGCATAGACCTAACTTTTTACAAGTTTATCACATTAATGTGAAACAATTCATAAGGTTCATGTCACCTAACGTCTAGGTCAAAAGTGAGATTCAAGGATCATTCTAAGCTACTTTAGAACATTCCTAACATAAACCACAATATTTATGCAAGTAAACAACATAGGGGCTTATGGTGTCACACAACAAGACATGGGTATTCAAAGTTATCAACTTGGAACCTAAAATGTGAAAACAACTAAAACAGTTCATGCCACCTAACGTCTATGTTCCAAATGAGTCTAAGGAATCATCCTAGGCTACATTTAAACAATTAAAACCCAAATTACAATATCAATGCAAATGTAACTAACATTATAACTTCTAATACAACGCATCAAAATATAAATTATCAAAATTATCCATTTGAAACCTAAAGTGCGTAAACATCTAAATATTATAATTTAGTAAAAGTAAAACTTCTAATACAACGCATCAAGGCATAGATTATCAAAGTTAACAACTTGAAATCTAAAATGCGGAAACAACAAGTTATAACAATTTAGTACTATTAACTTTTATTGAAAAGCAAGGCACGTAAGTATACTAAGCACATGTATACTATACCTAATTGAAATGTCAAACACCACATCACAAGTTATAAATAATCCATATTAAACAACTTGGAATTGAATGCAAAATCAAGTAGTGGCGAAAAGATAAGGACATACGGTCTCAATGACGAAGCAAGTGATCTCGAGTTATTAGCTCTCAAGGTGCTACCTAATGCGTACTAAACCCGGAATAGAACTGTATATTGGTGTTTTTGGATTATTAGCCCTCGGGTACTACCCAGTGCGCATTATATGTTGTAAGAGGAGATCTCATCCCCCGTACTAGAGCCATGCCGTAGCCGTAACATATTCCAATGTTCGTGTAAGCTTTCCTAAAATCAACAAGTTGTGCATCAAGGCATATTACATATACTCAATACACTTAGTCAACCACTATACACAAACAAGTCATGTAAACACACACAATATATGTCCTATGTCTTCGAGCTACAATGGCATACGACATGTTAAATATATAATGTCTATATAAGCAAGTTAAACTATAACTTTTACTCATGAAATACTCTAATGTAGTCATACAACAAGTCCCAAATTTATAAATTAAGCATGAAAACAACATCAATGCCTAATTACCTCAATGGAAGCATAAAAATGGAATTTAATTAAATTAAAATAATTAAATTCTCTATATTACAAAGCAACTCCAAATATTCTACAAATAATATATGTCAAAGGTCATATCAAGGCCTAATTTAATATCATGAGACAAGTTAATCCTACACTAGGTACAACTAGGTAAATTAAATTTCATACAATAAAATAATTAAATAAAGTATTCAAGACTCATTCAAATATTCACATTTTTATATATGTTAATGAACAAATTAATGCCTAATTTAATATCACATTGCAAGTTCATTCCATACTAGGTACAATCATGTAAATTAAATTCCATACAAAGAAAATAATTAAATAAAAGTCTCAAAACTTATTCAAATATTTTCAATTTAATGTATATGATAAAACATGCCAAGCTCATTAACAATATCAAGTTAAAAATCAAATTTAGTGTTTAGAACACTTAAAATAAAATTAATTAATTTCATTAATTAATTTTTTTTAGATTTTAAAACAACTCCGATTATCCTCAACTTCACCTCTGTTAAAGAACATATCAAGGTCTAATTTAATATCACATTACAAGTTGATTTCATACTAGTTACAATCATGTGAATTAAATTTTCATACAAGTGAAATATTAAATAAAAGTTTCAATACTTATTCAAATACTCCCAATTTAATATATGTTAATGATCATATCAAGGCCTAATTTAATAGTATGCCACAATTTAATTCCAAACTATATACAACCATGAGAATTAAATCTTATACAAAGAAAATAGTTAAATTAAATTCTAGATAAAATACATAGGCATGCATACAAGTTGTATAAGCTTATAAAACAATCAAGACAACAATTATATAAGCCTAAGACATCCCCTACCTCACTTTGAGATAAAATCTCAAATCCCCACCGAAACGGAACCTCTCCGAATCCGACGATACTTCAGGGTTACGACAAGGACAATGAGGGGAACAATAATCCTTCACGAGGTAACACCAAAATCCCAACTTGAACTCAAAACCCGAACTAAAAAATTGTTGAAAATGGTTTCTAATAAGGAGGAAGGGACCGCCTTGCCAAAGCCTACGATAAACACTAAGGCACTATGACATTTTTCAAGAGGGAAGTGGCTGTAAAAGAAGGAAGAAGGGTAGCATCCTCTTGGGCTGCCGGCCAAGAGGGGAGGAAGATGAGAAAAATCTGAATTTTCATTTACTAACCCCCTATTTATAGAAAAACCCTAAAAGTGCCCTGAACGGGTCCCGCCGGGTCCGGAAAAGTGGAATCTGCGCAAACGCGCTCAAATAGTAAAACAACGTGAATGAAAAAGAACCGAAATGAGAAAAATTGAACAACAGAAGAAATGAAGTTGAAAACCGAGTACCGTACAGGAAGATGTACCCCGAACAAGTTCGACACTAACTAGGGCAGAAAACCCTAAAACTGGGAAAAACGTCCGGAAGGAAATTCTAAGAGTCCAAGACTCGACGAAATGTGAAAATAAATCCCGTACGAGGATTCAGGATCAAAATGAGGCATTTTGCAATAACTTTCGTTAATTGCACAATGGCTCCTCTAAGAAAAGGTAATTGCAAAACTAGCCCAGAATGAAAATATCTTCCAAAAGATATTTTCTTAAAAATCCCTAATCAAAATATCTCCAAAAGATATTTATGAAACATACCCCAAGCAACATAAATGTTTCTGAAAAATCCTTTCATCCACGCCCCTACGGGAGAAAGAAACAATCGGCGAGTTTTTCTCCAAAAATAAAGCTACGTGTTTCGAGAAAATCAACTAGTATGAAGAGTCATGAAGTCAAAAGTCAACTCCGAACACAAAAAATGAGGTTGTGCCAAAAAGTGACAAACGGGGAAAAAGACGAAAAGTGAATAGTGTCCAAAAAAATGAAAATGTGGAAATAACGCCGTCCTTTGAGGAAGTTATCAATCCAAAGGAAAGAGTCTCAGAAACTTTTTCCGAGCACTCGAGATGACACCAAGTGACGAGAAACTATACTTGGAAAAGAAAAATCAACGAAAAAAAAAAAAAAAAAATCGTAAAATTTGTGAAAAAGGAAATGAAAGAAAATGACTGGGTCATTACACGTGCCCCCCAGTCTAATACTGGCTCCGTCTTTGACCTGTTACATACGATACAAAATGAATCTTATTTTATCATTTGATCAGATTATGAGATTGATTTATCCAATCACATAGTTTGGGTTACAAAAGCAAGATGACATTTGGTTAGTGACTAAGGTGCTATTTGATAAACTAAAAATTAAGCACTGAAAATTTCAAGTACTGAATTTTAAGAGTTGAAACTTTAATTGTTGAATGTATTCATTTGGAAACCTGTTTGATAACGTTTTAATTTTAAGCATTGAATATTTTAAGATTGTTTGTTATATACAAAAGCTGAAGTCTGAAAGTTATACATATTACATTTTTGTTCTCAATATCTGATACTCATAACAGTTTTATATTTATAATACAAAAATATTAATAAAACAACCACATTCACTCAATGAAATAAATAAATATGAAAATTTAAAATATATGGATTTTGTATTTCATAACATTTATGTATGGTATCGAAAAGGGTGTTACAAAGATTAAAGAAAGTAAGATTTAAAATATATGAGTTTTGGATAGAATAATATTTAGGTAGTGTATTGAAAAGAGTGTTACAAAGATTAAAGAAAATATTTGAAAAGGAATTCTTATTTAGGACTAAAATTCTATTATATAAATAATAAACGAAAATTTTAAATGTATGAGTTTTGGATTATATAATATTTACGTAGGTACGGTGTTACAGGAATTAAAAGTAAAATTTAAAATATATGTATTTGGATTACATAATATTTATTTAGGGTATTGAAAAGGGTGTCATTAAGCAAAGTGAAAAAGAATTCTTTACCTAGGAACATAATTATATTATATAAATAATTAATAAAAATTTAAAATATATAGGTTTTGGATGTAAAAAAGAATATTACAAAATATTAGAGAAAGTAAAATTGAAAATATATGAGTTTTGGATTACACGGTGTATTGAACTCTTCTTCCGTATCATTGATGTAGGGCATTACTATGAATCAATTATGATGTATGAACATTTATTTTGTCAATGTATCTATGTTTTAATGGTTGCTTTGGGACGGGTTTAAAGTTATATAGATGTGCCAATTCACAACGGAAGTGTAGGGACTAAACCATAGCTTAGTTTGGAGCTAAAGGCCATTTTCCAGGATTTGGGTTATTACAATTACAGTCGATGACGACGTAGCCCAGTGCTCCAACCACAAATGTCAGCGACTGCAAAACACGGCGATGACCACAAATCTACCATCGATCAATCATGATAGCGAACAAATGTGTCGTCGGTAGTCGTCGATGGGCTACACAGCGATGTCAATCTCTGCAAACTTCTCGGCAACAGTAAATAGAAGGTCTTCGATGAAAACTCTGGCGAAAGAAATGATGAAACCTTCGGCAACAGCGAAGGACGGCAATGAAACCTCCAGCGACAGCGAAGCACACAACCGCAACGACAAAAATAAAATTAGGATCTCGCAAAGCTAGTACACACCGTAGCCAACGATTATACAAGTTGTAGCGGCAACGACAATGATCAAATCGGCAGTTCTGATACCATGTAGAGAAACAAGCAGTAGAACAAAAGAGAAGAAAATATGGAGGCTGTAGTTTTCTCATTATTGAACCCTAACAAATACAATGCTATATGCATAAGAAGAATGACCTATTTACTTAATGGCCCATAGATTATAAGAAATTACAATTATAGCACAAGCATAAATAAATATGTTCTAACAGTAACATTACTCAACTCTTAATTGTTAAAATTTAACTTGGAGAGAGAGAGAGAGAGAGAGAGGGAAAAAAGGATTTTTTTAAAAAGTTAAATCCTATAATTTTGTTTCGGTTTTGACATTGAACCCTTTATTAAAAAGTATTAGACGTTGATCTTATTTTAAAATATTTTTATTAGTCAACAAACAGCCCATCAAACAATTACAAACAACGTCATAAAATTGCAAAATCATCCCTCTGCTTAAACTTTCTAGGCAGCGTCTTAGTCGTTACCTCGGAAATTTTCCAACAATATGAATAAAAATCAAATCTGGTTGGATTATGGGAAAATAAGAAAACTCTTGTGATTCCGAATATAAAAGTCGACATATGTAATCCATCTACTGTTTCAATGGAAGCCAATTTGCCTCTTTTTTTTTTTTTTTTTTTTTTTTTGTACGCCATTAAATTACAAGGCAGCAAACAAAGCCTCTGAAACAAGAAACAACTTAACCCAAAAACAAAACAAAACAAAAATCAATGATCAATTTGAAGAGCGTGGATCTCACTCAAACATATATATATATATTCTAAGAAATTTTAAGATTGCATAAGCCAAAGGTTGATTTGAGATTGCACTTTGAAATTGTGAATATTCTATTGCTGGAACTAGTTGTAATCAATTTCTTTACAATCATTTTATTTTTTCATAAATTATGAATTATGACTATGAGAAAAAAATAATGAATGTATAAAGTAAAAAAATGACAATTGTTTGCAGCGGTGATAAACAGCAATGGCGTAGAAACAAAATAGAGAGAAAGATGGAGGTTTGGATTTTGTTGGTAACAAGGGAAGGTAATTTTGGAATTTAAGGTTCCGGTAGAGTAGTTTGGCAAAAAATAAATTAAGTGTAATTTTGAAATTTAAAGAAGAAAATACTTTTAGAGTTAAGGATGTTTAGTTGACAAATTAAAATGTATAAAAATAAGATAAATTCTTAACAATTTTTTAAAAAGTGACCAATGTCAAAATCATACAAAATTAATAAGATAAATCCCTAACAATTTCTTAAAAAGTGACCAATGTCAATACCATACAAAATTATGGGATTAAACTCCAAAAAAATAAAAAAATAAAAAAAAATAAAATAACTTATTGGAAAAGTGAAAAACAAATCAAACCGTGAACCCCTAGCATTTTGGGCCAATCCCAGCCCAACTTGATCAAAATCTGGTTGCTTACCCTAAGTAAATACCACCCCTCCAATCAACAATTTTATATCCACGTCGTCTCCCAAAATCTCTCCCTCTCTCTCTATGTTCCCTTAACCCTTCCGGGATTAGGGCACTTTGATCTCGAACTTCCTCTAGGGTAATATCTGTAGATGTAAAGCAGCGTGTCTATCCTATAATATCTAGGTTTTTCTGTTTTCCAAGATCGTTTGTCCTCTCCCACTTTTCTCTATTACGCACGGTTAGGGTTAGGGTTAGGGTTAGGGTTTTGTGCGAAGATGATGCAACCAACACCTGGTATGGTTCGACCACCAATGCCTCACATGCCAATGGATCAGCAGCAACAGCAGCAGCACTACCAATACCAACAACAGCCACCGCCACCGCAGCAGTGGATGATGATGCCGCCTCCTCAACAACAGCAGCCACCACCTCAACAACAGCCTCTTCAGCCGCAGCCACCCCCGGTCTGGGCCCAGCAGCCTCCTCAGCCCCCCATGCAACAACTTCAGCTGCAGCAGCAGCAACAACAGCAGTATCAGGCCGCTCAGATGGGCTCCAAAGAGATTCGATCGCTTTGGATTGGAGACTTGCAGTACTGGATGGATGAGAACTATCTTTACACCTGTTTCGCTCAGACTGGAGAAGTAATCTTCTTAACATTACATTTATGCGCGCTCACACACACACACACACACACACAAATGTTTCTTGCATTTTCTTGGCAACCCATTAATGCACAAGTCAATTAAAAAAATTCAATTTTTACAAGTGAAATCATTTACACAAAAATTGCAATAGAAAAGATTCAAAAAAGGGTTTAAGGAGGGTGGGGTAGGTTGTCCAGCGACTAGCCTGTGCAAGAAAATGCATCTTTCACTGTGCTATCTAAAAGAGAGAAACTAGCATACATTTAATGTCAAAAATAAGTATAAGATAATATGAATACAAATGGCAAAATAGTACAGGTTGTTCTTGTACTTCATAGTTTTCATTTGTCAACCCACATTTTAATTTATTTTGAGTTGAGTATTTGATGCTTTTGATGGGTGGGGGTGTGTGAGAGAGAGGGGGAGAGTTCATGTTCCCATTCCCAACATTCCCACTTCTCATTGAGTTGATATAAAGCACCTATGTGTATGTTAATTTACATAGCTATTGATGTTTTGGGTGCTTTCAGATTGCCTCGGTGAAGGTTATTCGTAATAAGCAGAGTGGCCAGCCTGAGGGTTATGGCTTCCTTGAGTTCACAACTCGTGCGGCGGCAGAAAGGGTTTTACTTACATACAATGGCACACCGATGCCAAGTGCTGAACAGAATTTCAGGCTGAACTGGGCCACCCTTGGTGCTGGCGAGAAGCGTGCAGATGACACTCCAGATTACACTATATTTGTTGGAGATTTGGCTGCTGATGTTTCGGATTATATTCTACAAGAAACATTCAAAGCTCACTATCCATCAATAAAGGGTGCAAAAGTTGTCAGTGATAGAGTCACTGGGCGGTCTAAGGGTTATGGATTTGTTAGGTTTGCAGATGAGAGCGAACAATTGCGAGCTATGACTGAAATGAATGGAGTGGTCTGTTCTACGAGGCCTATGCGGATTGGGCCTGCTGCTACCAAGAAACCTGCTGGTACTCAGCAATATCAGAATGGTATGTGTTGAAGCAGTTCTTTTTATCATTTCTGCAAGCCTTCTGCAATACAAAAATAACCTATTGATGGATTTTATTTCTGTTCTTATTTAGTTGTTAGTTTGTTATTTTCTACTTGTTACTTTTTTTTGGCTGTTCCATTTTGTTCTCTTTGGTTTTTTTGGAAGTGCCTATGGCTTGGTGTGTCATAAGTGGAGTTTTTGTTGATGTTTTTTTTATTTGTGTTTATCATTGGTTTTTATAAATTTGATGTTCTTTCAGTTATGAACTTGAAGATGCGCGGAATTTACAAAGTCATTTCCTTCCAGTACTTACCTTTATAGACTTGGGCACTTTTAATTATATCAAAACTTGCAAAAACTTATAAGACTCATATTGTCTTAAAGCAGGACACAGAGAGGCTCTCATTTGTGGGGCCTGGAACTGATTTCAGCTGAAATGATTCCACTTTATTGCGTGGCCTCATTTTAGGTCAGTTATTTTGTTTATGTCATAAGCTTTTGTCCTTACTTCCTTTTCTTGTGGCATTTATTATGCTACCTTCGCTTACTTTCCAATTCGTTATAGTTGAAGTTACCATTCATTTTCAAGTACTTTTCTCCAATCCATTCGAAGGTTACGTTTCCTTTTTTCCATTACTTTTTTCCCGTTTTATGCAAATCCACAATATTCCTTGTTTTATTTATTCATGGATAAGTTCCTTTGCACTCAATTCATATCATTGGCAACAAGTTATTATCCAATTTTTTGTCCCATATCTATTTGTGCTTCAAAGTTTTGGTTTTATTCCTTGAAAAGTCTCTCTCTCTCTCTGTGTCTCTCTCTATCTCTTGGACGTTTGAGAATTGAAAAATGTTAGCATGACAATACTTGTAATAGCCATAGGTTTAGTTGTTGCATCTAGCTATTATGCAGTTTGCTCTCTTTTCTGGAACACACTGAATGGTTTGTCGACGTCTTCTTGATTTTTTTTAATCATTTGTTTACCTATTTTATGAGCATTGTAAATTGTGAGGATGTCCCCTTTTGAGAGGAAGGGCTTATGGTTGTGAGTTTAACAATCCAGTACTTGCAGTAGCAGCTTAAGCAAATTTCTGGGTTTGAGTACTATGGAAGTAATTATTTTGTCCTTTTACCTTTTCTTAGTACCTCAGCTGGAATTTACTTATGAGTATTTCTTGAGGTGAGCATGTGCTGATAAATTTTTATTTTTTCAGTTCATTAAATCTTGGTTTCTTCTATAATTTTCCTGGAACTATTTGGTTTTCAATTGTACTTTTTTGGCTGCATATTTGGTGCACAATTTTATTGAAGCTTAAATTTTCAGTATTTGAAATTTTTAATTGATCAAAGTAGATTGTTGTGAGTACTATGAATGCTTTTAAATGGAGTTATGTATGCCATAAGAAGCTTAGGACACTTAGCTTGTTTGAAGTCATGAAACAATCAACTGAATGCATGGATAAGCTTCTGGTAGTCGGGCACCACCGGAACTGCTGTTTTATATGTTATAAAGCCAAATATTATCTAAAAAGGATTATTTAAGTGCGTAATTTGGTGTACAAGATTGAGAAGCAATAATTAACACATAATTTGATTATAATCCAAAGAATCAAGAAAATCCCTTTTTTTTTTTTTTGTCAATACACTTCGGCCACATTTGGTATGCAAGGTTGGAGTGAAGTGGTAAGTAATGAAATAGGGAATGCAATAGGAGTGGTGCTTGAATCGAATGATCGTTCTCAAAGGGGAGCGATCCAAAGAACAACTGCTCAAAGAAAGGCATCTCTATATTTCTACACACTCAGCCTCTCAGGCTTTCCAAAAAATCAAGAAACTCCTTAACAGATTTACAAATTCTCTTTATAACCCCAAAAAAGTGATAACTTAGAATATGGTGTTTTAACACCTATATTGGAGCGTCCACACCATCAAAAGACCTCTTACTCCTCTCACGGCAAAGTCCCCACCAAATACAAAGGGGTCCGACCCTCCATGCATCTAGAGCCTGGCTTTCTAATTGGACTTGGACTCTAGCAAAACCTACTGCACTATTAATTTCTTATCAAAAAAAAAAAAAAAAAAAAAAAAAACACCCTATTGCACTACAAAGACCACAAAGAACATAGCCCAGACATCCCTTGCCACGGGGCAATGTAGGAGAAGATGACTCGACTCTTCATCCCTCTTACACATGCTACACCATTAATTTTAATTTGACACCTCTTCCTCAAATGGTCCAGTGTTCCCTCCTAAGAGTCGCTGTCCATCCAAAGAAAGCCACCTTGATAAGGGCTTTAGATTTCCAAGTTGTTTCCATGGGAAGGTAGATGCCTAATCACCTTGAAGAATCTGATAATAATACTTCACCATAAACCTTCATGCCTAGAACCCATCCAATTCCACTCACCCTCCCCAAGCACATCCTACTTGTACAACTACTCAAAAAAAAAAAAAAAAAAAAAAAAACAAAAAAAAAAATTACAAATAGTCAATTTTCCAATCCTCCTGAACATCCCATGTCACCCTTTTGTTATCAACGTCATAATAGTTGGCCACCATGATCTATTGGACCCTTGCAATCCTAACCTGTCCTTTACCAACACCAAACATTCACCTAGAATCTGATATATCTCCCACTTCTAACTTTAAAGTAAACATGCTTTGAAAATTCATTCAACCCTTTCCTAATGTGTTTCAACTCCCTCCCCTGTTGGAAGAGTCACCTCCACAGAGCACCATCTGCTGCTTTCCTCTCCAATCTTTATCAGATTCAAACTCCATGACGGACGTTGCATTCGGTTTTGAGAAGATCTCTGCTGTGGGGATCAGTTACTTTCTCGTACTTTTCCAAGATTATATAGTATTGCTGTTAATAAACACGCCTACATAGTCGACTGCTATCGGCTTGATAGCAGCGGGATTATATGGGATGTACATTTTCGGCGCTCTTTTCAGGATTGGGAGATGGACGAGGTATGTGTTTTTTTGGATCTTCTGTATCGACAGGAGGGCGTTGGCAGAGGTAATGATGTTTTAAGTTGGGTTCCCTCTTCTCATGGTCGTTTCGAAGTTAGATCTTTGTTCTTATGTTTGTCAAATTTTATTAATCGAGACTTCCCGTGGAAAACTATTTGGCGGTCAATGGCTCCAACTAGGGTGGCTTTCTTTGTTTGGACTGCTGTGTGGGGAAAGATTCTGACAATTGATAATTTGAGAAAAAGGGGCAATTGTATAGTTAATCGCTATTATCTATGCAAGGATGATGAGGAGTCCGTTAATCACCTCCTTTTGCATTGCCCTGTGGCGATTGATTGTTGGAATCTTATTGTTGGGTTGTTTGGCATGTGTTGGGTTATGCCACGATTTACTAAGGAATTGATTCATATTTGGAGAGGTTGTCGAGTGAGAAGAGACGTTCGCGATTTCTGGAGAATTGTACCACATTGCGTATGGTGGTGCATTTGGAAGGAGAGAAACAACAGAATGTTCAAAGGAAAAGAGTTGCCTACGGAAACGGTCAAACTTTACATTCTTCGTTCTCTCTTCAATTATGTGAAGAGAAGCTTTTGTTCTTCGTCATATGATTTAATTACTTTTTGGAGCCTTAGCTCCGGTTCCACTTTTGTAATTGGGATGCGTTCCCCTCTTGAATGCCTTTTTTTAATGTTATTTTTACTTATAAAAAAAAAAAAATGATGATTCTCCATAGCCTGGTCCTCTCCATCCCGTATCTCCAAAGCCATTATTCCAACAAGGTAAGTTCTCTCACACCAATCCGCCCATTCGAAGTGCTTTATCAAGTGTTACGAATCTTCTCCCACATTATCAAGTGGTATTTGAATTCATTTCGTATTCCTCCCTATAGGAACTTCCTTTGCAGCCTCTAACTTCTCCTTACTGTAGAGGAGGAAATTTGGAATAAGGAGATGCAGTCTATGTTACCCGCATTTGGGTACGTGTGTTGGGTGTGAACATGTATCGAAGCGTCAGAAATATTGAATTGGACGCGGCTAAATATTCATATTATTTAAGATTTATGTTATATTTATTAGAATGATTTCTTTATGTTACAGAGGGGTTAGTATAGGGGTGCACACAGTTCATATAAGATCAGTATTTAGAAAAGTTGAAACCAATCCAGCTATTACGGTTCCAAGAAAAGTAAAACCGATCCCAACAAATCAACATGTCAAAACCCATCCAATTCAATTTGAACCAGATGGATCAAAACGAATCGGATCAGATTGGATTGGTGGTTAGGACTTGAAAATGCCCAAAAAATGGACTCTCATTCTCTCTCTCTCTCTCTGACGCACATGACACAACCCACCCTCACACAACCATATTTCTCTTGTTCTCTCTCTCTCTGACTCACATGACACAACTCGCCCTCTCACACAACCCATATTTCTCTCTTTACATGCAACACACACATCTCAGCTTTGTTTGGCACGCACAAACATACACTGACACACAACTCATATCTCTCTACACTCGAATTAAAACCGATCTGAAAAATCAACATTTCAAAACCGATCTGATCCAATTTGAACCAGACGGTTCAGAGTAGATTGGATTGGTGGTTTGTACTTGAAGAGACCCAAAAAAATGGAGTCCTATTCTCTCTCTCCCCCTCTTTTGGACATGTCAAAACCGATCCAAAAAAAATATGAACCACACGGATCGGATTAGATTGGATCGGTGTGTGTGATGAAGGGAACAAAGAGAATGAGAGAGACCGAAAAAGAAGACAACAATGAAGACTTTTTTTCTGGCGAGATGAAGAAGACAACATTGAAGACATTTTTTATGGCAAGATGGTGGATCGTCAATAGAGAAGAAGACAACGATGAATACATATTTTGTGGTGAGAAGATGGTGGATCATCGGCCAGAGATGATGAATTGTTGGCAGGAGTGATGGTGAGAGGCAGAGATCATGAGGGGTGAGTTTAGGGTTACTTAGAGGAACAGTTTTACAACTTTATATATATATATATATGTATGTATATATAAATAACGGTTCATATCGATTCAAGTCGGGTTTTGTTTGCTCCAATCCAATGGGGTGCCTGTGTTCTGCGTGGATCGGATTGGATCTGCAGTTCGGTGGTTTTTTTGTTCACCCCTAGTTCTATTTAATAGTATAAAGGCCATGAGCATGGATAATAGGTGGTGAACTTTGCAATATAGTTGCAACTTATAATTCTCTTTATAAGTCCTAGTGTTCAGTTCCTCTGTATACCTGATTGCAAGTTATAAGTAGGTGGACGGAAGCAGCTGCTAAGAAGGCTCACACTCACATCTTGGAAACAACAATGCATGTACAATTTGGATGGAGGCGGATCAAATACTGATCCAATTTATTGCCTAGAAAATCATTTCTAGGGATTCGTCTAGTTTACTTGAGACTTGCTCTATATTTTCTTTAGGTTGCTTTATGTAGTGTCTTTGAATTTTTCTTATGTTCTTCTCTACATCTTTGTTCTGATTTTCTTTATACCCCACAAGTTGGTGAGGATATGTTTCCTTTATCATGTGAAAAGGAAAGAAATTTATTTTAAAAGGATTTAATTTTAAGATTGATGATTACATTGTTGTCATTAGAGGTTTTTGCTATTGTAATTATCTTGTCATAACTGATCCCAACCTGACAGTTTAGTTTGGCTGGGTAATCAGGCATGATCGACGTTCTGCCTGTTTGCTCACACAGCAATGCATTTTACTACCCAAGGTTTGACTACAGGAATCCTTCCTAACAAACAGTTGGCCACATTATGTATAATGAATAAAACCTTTAACTTATCACCTTGAACTTATCATTGTTTATTCCATCTTCACATTTTTTTTTTTGTTTTGCAGCTTCTTACCAGAATTCTCAGGGAAGCCAGGGCGAGAATGATCCAAACAACACAACAGTGGGTTGACTTTCTTGGTTTTAAAATTATTGCTTGCACTTTATATTTTAATTGACTCTTCTTGTTCTCGAGTGCAGATATTTGTTGGTGGTTTGGACCCGAGTGTTTCAGATGAGAATTTGAAGCAAGTCTTTAGCCAATATGGTGAGCTGGTTCATGTGAAAATACCCGTGGGTAAGCGTTGTGGTTTTGTTCAATTTGCTGACAGGTATTTGCACACATCTCTTTATGTGGTGGGATTTTTTTTCTTGGTTGATAGCAATTGGTTTTCAATATGATTTTTTATGTCATGTTTCAGAGCTCGTGCTGAGCAAGCATTGTCAATGTTGAATGGTACTCAACTAGGAGGACAAAATATTCGACTTTCATGGGGGCGTAGCCCTTTGAACAAACAGGTTTCTTAATCTATCACCACAGACTGATAATTTTTGCTGTAGTGCATTTACCCGTGTATCTGAATATCGGGTTGATACAGGCTCAGCCAGATCAGAGCAGCCAATGGAATGGTGCATATTATGGATATGCACAAGGATATGATGCATATGGATATGCGCCACCTCCTCAAGACCCTAATGTGTACTACGGAGGCTATTCTGGCTATGGAAATTACCAACAGCCACAGCAGGTAAAGTTACAAGCTTTTCTGCATTTATTCAGTAAGTGAAATAGAACTTCTTGTAAAAGTATTTCACTACTAGCAGCAGGGCATATACGTTATTATTGAATTGTCACCTCCAATGATTAATTCAGATGAGTAATGCCTGGATTTAGTTTGCCAAGGATTAGATTGTACTATTCTTATGAACTAGATTGCCAACAGATGTTTGTCACTAGTCTGCTTGATTGAATGAGAAAATTGTCATGTAATCGAGGAAGACAACTTCTTGCAACATCATCAGGAATGGCTTATTAGATCATTGCATATTATTTTGATTGATATGATGATGAGTACGTGTAGTTACAAATACAATGGGGCCAATTATAAAGGTTGTGTATATAGTATGCTCCTGCAGCATTTTTGTTTTCTTATTTGCAAATAATTTGGGAAGAGATGCTGGGGGTGAGGTGTTTCTTGTCATCTCTTCATATTAACTGGCTGCTAATGGCTAACATTGCTATCGGTCTCTCGCCCGTATTTAACCTCGGACAGAATTTGCTGTCCCATTTGGGCTGCATTCCCAAACAACCAGACACCGCCTTGTGGTTCGACAGGGTCCGGCCACGGATTTAGAATTATCGCATTATTAGATATGTCACATTTTGGTGGGTCATTTTTGAAGTGCATGTGATGTTTGTTAATTCTTTTATCTATTTACTTCCTCCTTTATATATTGTGATGAGATGATTCTTTACAGTGATTTGTTGCTGTCCGTTGGGAAGCCCAAGAGGTGGCGAACTGTTTTCACTCTCTTCTGATTTTACTTAGTGGCTTCAGTTTTCCAGTTTATCTAACTGGCTGTGACTCTTATGGTGTTTGGCTTCAGGGTTAGTAGTACATTAAAAAATCTTATTTCAAGGATGCTATTTTCCTGGAAACTTCTCTGAGTATGTTGGAGGCTTCTTTAGAATATTGATGCACTTTTTTTTTTTTTTTTTTTTTCCCTTCTGGTTTGTACTGCTTGATTTTTGTATTATGCATGCTATTTTAACTTTTTCTTAATCATGGGCTATGGTTTGTTTAGTGGGTAGTAGTATTTCTTATTTGCTTGTGCCTTTTGATATGAGCTAGATTATATATATATATATATATGGCTGCATCTGTGTTATGACTAAAACCTTTTAAAAAATGTACCTAGGGTTTCTTCTGTTATGACATCAACCTTGTTTCAAGTCTTTAATTATAAGAATGTATTCCTAATTTGAGCTTCAGAGGGCTGTTGGAATGGCAAATCCTGATGATTCGGTGGAGACATTACTGATGCTTCGATTCAGATTCTTTATAGCCTGTTTTGATATGTTCATGTCACTTACCTGGATTTTTTTTTGAGTACATGTAACCAACGGCTTTGGTCAGGTTTGGATTGGGACATTAACAAAATGTGTAAAATGATGACATTGCCTATTTACTTTTATGTATTATCAATCTAAAAGATCTTATCTTGTAAATATACAAATTTGGACATGGTCAATTTCTAACCAACGCATCTAACTCGGTTCTCTTTTGCTTTGCATGGTGGTGGTTCTCAAGCTATTCTCTATCTACATAATCTTCACAAGTTCATCTAGTACTCTCAACAAAGGGTACATACAACATATATACATATACATATATTAACATATATTTGAGTATTTGATTCAACTTGAATTATACTGATAGATTAAAGATGCAAGTTATACAACACCCAAAATTATGGAGTAAGATTCGCCTGGAAAATCAAGCACTTACCAGGCTATGATGTAATAAATTGTGAGGATTTTTCTTTTTCCAATTTACCCTTTAGAATTGTGGACTTCCAAATTTGAATAACCTTCAATCAATTCAATTAGGGCCTGATGTCTTAATTCAGCGCAAAAGACGGTAAGTGGTTGGTTTTAAAAAATAACTTTTTAATGACTATTCTACCCTCATATAATCACGTTATCTTTTTTAGGGATTCTCTCTACGATTTCTCTAGGGCCTCTTTACAATGTTTTTAGATTTCTCTAGGGTCTCTCTATAATTTTTTTAGACTCCTTTATGTGATATCTCTCTGTGTCTGATAATAAGGTGATAAGAACAAATTTGTGCAAAATACAATTTTAGCAGCAATATTTTAAACATGACATATAGCCTTTTTGGTTACATTTAAATTGATTAATATATATTTGGTTGCTTCTTGTTGCTAATGAAAATGAATTATATGGAACAAATTACAAAAAAAATAATTCTATCTAATATATTTTAAACACAAATATAACCTTTTGGTTACCATTCACATTGATTCATTATAGAAAATAATTATTTATATAACAGAATTTTATTTAATTTTACATACTTTTTTTAATATTTTTAACACCATTTTTATACCTTACATAAATATTATGTAATTATTTATATAATAGAATTCTATTCTCAGAGAAGAATTGTCTTTCACGTATTTTCTTAACACTCTGAAGATGAATGATCTCTGATCTGCATGAACAACTTTAAGACTGATATTGCCGAGGACCTAAAAAATAAAATGGTGGGTCAGGCCCACAAACAAGTTCCCTCTACTACGACCAAATCAAAGAATAAATAATCAATATATTCCTACTCAAACTCATGCTATATTTACATAGTCGATATATACATATATACACACTAGGACTTTCACTAGTAATAGGGCACTCTCATCCGTGTAGTCAGCATCATGCAAAGCGCACACAAGGTGATCATGAATACCATCATCTACCAAGGCACACACATCTCCTATTCTAGCTACCCATCCAATCCGGCAATATATGCCTCCATCCTAACTATAGATCCCGAAACTTCAAGCTCGTATCATGACTCACACACACACACACACACACATATATATATATTCAACCTCAATAAAATAAGTGTCATATTTAACAACGGCACAAGTAGAGTGTAATGACTTAATAGCCAGCCCACCTATATATCAATCAATACGATATCTAATAATGGTATAAAATATCAAGAAACCTAGCTAAATAGCTATCTCATAGATCAACATCACATACAAGAATAAATCTCATCATAGCCATATATCAACAGCATAACAATTATAATCCATAACAGTTTAAGTCTAGAACGTACAATAGTTATGATAGAAACATGATTTAAAAATCATAACATCAACAACTCACATTTAGCAAGGATAAACAATCAATTATATTAATTTATCATGCTCATAGATCATACGTATATTTATAACAATGATTGTAATAACGTAATCAACAACCATATTTAATTATAGAAATTATGTAATGACCGGTTCTTTTTCCATTTTTACGGATTTTCTTTTTTCATTAAAGTTTCTTTTATGAGTTCGGGTTTTGTCCCTTCGGGTCGTCTTGAGTGCTCGGGAATAGTTCCCGAGACTCCTTCCTTTGGAGATTGGTATCATCATTGTGAGGATCGTGTTATCTTTTTTCTTTTTCCGGTGTTTTTCCTTTTTGTGTAACCTTAGGGTTTTGGAGACCCGAGGTAGGATTTTGATTTTGGTTTTGTGGTCGGATTGGATTTCCGACTTCACATGCATGCACTTCACTTTATTTCCATGAAATGCGTAGTCTTACTTTTGTAGAAAAAACATGCAACTTGTTTACTTTCCCCATAGAGGTATGAATGCATAGTTTCTTTGGAAACATTTTCTTTTCTTAGGGTGTATTCCGTAATTATCTTTTTGGATATTTTTGCTTACTGTCTTATGGACCTTTTTGCAATTTTTTTTGTGAGATATTTTGGGGAGGGACCTTTTTGTAACTTCCAGAAGTGTGACAAGTGTCACACTCTCATTAGTCCACTTGTATGCTTGTTAGTGGTGACACTTGGGAGCCTTGGATGATGGCATGTGGAGGGTGAGGATTCAACTACTTGGTGGCCTAGGATTGGTCCACTTGTTGGCTTTGGATGTGGATAAGTGTAAGGCTTAGATTAAGCCTTGAGAGGAGGCTTAGGATGGTGACAAGTGTAGGCCTGGGATTTGGTCTTGTGAGGAGGCCTAATTTGTTGACAAGTGGAGGGCTAAGATTGTAATGATCCGGTTTTTTTCCTCCTTTTCTTTTTTTTTTCGGTGATTTTCTTTTTTCGTCTTTTCCTATTTTGTCTTTTCCTTATTTTTGTCTTTTTTTTTTTAGTTTATCATTTTTCCTTGCATAACCTCACTTTTTGTGCTCGGATTTGATTCCGGTTTTGCTTGCATTCATGATATTTGATTTCCATGACATTTGTATTTTCACTTTTGTAGAAAATACATTGTAGTTACTTACTTTTTTGAAAAGGGCATGAATGTATACTTTAATGTAATTATTCTTGATTTTTGGGGTTTTAGTGTAATTATATAAAATAATTGTTTTTCGTTTTAGGAACCTTTTTGCAATTTAATTTGAAAGATATTTTAAAAAAGGATTTTTTTGCAATTTTTGGAAAATGTGACAAGTGTCGCATTCTCATGGTGCCATTTGTTGGCATTGGGGTGGAGTGACTTGGGAGCATAATCTCTTGACATTTGAAGGGTGGAGATTCACTCACTTGTTGGCCTAGGATTGGTGCACTTGTTGGCTTTGATGGTTGACAAGTGTAGACTTAGGATTAAGCCTAGGAAGGAGTCTTGGATTTGTGACAAGTGTAAGCTCACCATTTAGTCTTGCATTGTGTGTGTGAGAGAGGTAGTATAAGAACACATAGTGAGTGGAGGATTTCTAAACCTTCCACTCACCATTTTACATTTTATCCTTTTCATTTCATTTGTTCTTCAAAACCTAAACCTAGCCACCATTGGAGAAAAGCTTGGTTAATAGCTTTCTTCTTCATTTTGGCTTCCTTCCACTCACCTTAGACCAAAAACCTTGGGAGACAAAAGTTTCCCCTCACTCTCCTCTTCATTAACCCTAAACTTATTTTATATTTTGAGTTTGGTAGCTTGGATTATAGAGATTCAATTCTCTATTGAGGTAGGGGTGGTAGTATGTTTATATTTTAAGTGTTTTATAATCTTTTAGGGTTTAATATAAATTGTGTACATGATTTTAGAATTGTAGTATTGCATACTATATGAAATTCTTATGATTGACTTAGGATTTATTGATTTAAGCATGTATATTGTGTATGTATCTTGAGTAGGATTATTAATGTTGTATAGAACTTTTATTGATTTGAATTACTATCCTATTGTGATGTTAATCCTACATTCTAGTAAATTACTATTGGTAATTGTAATTATTTTAGAAGCTTAATATTATAATGTTGTAATCTAGTATATAAAGCTTATTGTTGAGGCATGGCTAAATTGATAAGTTGGTGATATTGTTTTGCACATTATGTCATGATGAGTACTTATCATTTACCATGCCATTCTAGACTTGGAAGCCCTAAGACATGGTTTGTGTGGTTTCAAAATACTTGTGCATGGAAGGTGGTGTATATGCCTTAATAATTATGTATGAGTTTTGAACTTACTATATTTTGGATCATCTTGGGATATTATTACAAGTGACATGGCTAGAATTTGGCTCTAGTGTGGGAGGTATGAGTTCTTCCCATTTATAGTGCGCACTAGGGTGGTATTCCAAGCGGGTTAATGTCCGGAATAACCATTTAGGTCTTAGCTTTATCCGAGATTTGATGTCCAAGTATTCCATTAATTGATTTCGCATTCTTTTCCAAGTTGACAACCAATGTTTAATTGTGACTTGTGATTTTGGTTATTGGCAAATTTATGTTGTTAAGTACATTAATATTGTTATTATGTTATGCTGGAATCATTGCATTAGCTTAAGGTGATCCCTTAGAATACCTTGAACATAGATGTTACGTGAAATGCTCCCTTGTATTCGTTTATATTAATCTTGCAATGATATTGAAACTTTAGGGTATACGCATATGCTTCTTCCTACGGGTAACTTGATTACTCACCCTAGTGGTTTGGGTTGTTTTACAGGTAAGGAGACAATGTTTTTGGATGCTCATCATCCTTAGAGGCTCATGAGTCATTTGAAGCATTTTTGTATATGGACATGCACTTGTTTAGCATGCTTTATTTTTGGGTAACATATTGTGTATACCATGGATGTATGGTATTTTAGAAGCTAATGTAGCTACTTTGATATGTAATGATACTTAAGTATTTATTTTTGACACTATAAGCATGTGAGCAATAAGACCAAGGGCCAATCATGTTTATTTTAGCACTTGTGTTCATTTGGTACCAACTTTTGCTACAAAAAAGTGTTTTAACCAACTTTGGGGATTTGACGTGTGAAATCTTTATAATTTACATGTATAAGGCCATAGGTTGTTGTAATACATTCATTTATTCATTTCAAGGTTGTTAACATGCTCACATACTCAAATCTCATTGAAAAATTAGTTTTAAACTTCATTTTTAAACCAATTCATGAGGGGATTTGAAGCATGGGTTAATCCTTAACACATTGGGCATATAGCAGGTCTTACAGCAGGTTTTCAAGGTGTTTCAGTCGACCGAAACTCCATTTCGGTCGACCGATGGCTTTTGGAAGCTTTATTGTACAGTAAATCATCAATTCTAGTAGGCTTTTTCACTGTTCAGGACCATTTCGGTGTACTGATGGCCTATTTCGGTCGACCGATGGCCCAATTTGGTTTACCAAACCAACCTCACCTTAAAATCATGATTTCAGCAAAGTTTATGTGAGTTTTGGTCGACCGAAACTCTATTTCGGTCAACTGAAATAGCCCTCAAGCACCTACCGTCCAGGATTTGTTTCAGCACTGAAGTTCCAACTTCAAAGGGTCATAACTCCTTCATTTCTAATCCAAATGGGGTGATTCTTGAGCCTAAACTCAAGGATTTTGAGTCAAATTTCCAATGGTACCATGCAATTCTTACATTCTAATCACAGTGAGAGTTATTCATGTTTTAGTGAGGTAGTGTCAGTTTTCGCTTAAACCGGGAAAAGGCATTTTGTGGGATTCTTGTCCAAAGTTCTTAGAACCTCTTGGAGTGTTTTAAAATGATTAGATTAGGTTGTATTCACCTTTTTTTTGACTTATTTAGAGTCAATTTTCTCCTTTTATTTGTGAATTGACCATTTTGCCATTCATTAACGGATTTTGCCCGTTTTAATTCTAGTTTCCTCTTTTTCTCTCCTTAACTTCCGTGACTTCATGGAATGTCACATTGGTGTCTTAGAGATGATTTATATCTCAAAGGACTCTGGTTTCATCTTTTGCTTCCGCATTTCGAATCCATTATCGGGTTAACTTTCGGGTCATCATTGATGCACCGGGTTGAAAAACTAAGGCCATCACAAAGATGGAGTCTTGCAATTGTGTGTGAGAGAGGTAGTGTATGAGTGTCTGTATGTGACTATCAAATGTTTTGTGAGTGCAGAAATTAGTGATTTTCTCATCTTCTTCGAGCTTTCTCTCTTGCCTCCATTGATGAAACCTTGAAACCCTAGCCACTATCTCCCATTTTTGAACCCTTTCCCTTGAAGATTTGGTCTTCCACATTGAAGGTCAAACCTTCCTCTCTTGATTCTCTAGAACTCCCTTGCTCAGTTTTCCGATTTGAGTTCGTTTGCCTTGGATTATAGAGATTTTATTCTCTAATGAGGTAGGGGGTTGTTGTATGTTTATATTCTTAGTGTTTTTGAGGTTATATATATATTGATTACATGCTTATTGAATTGTTATATTGCATATTGATGGAGATACTATATGCTTGACTTAGGGTTCTATGATTCAAAGCATGTATAGCTTGTATATATTGTGTAGAGATATTATTGTATATAGTAGCTTGTTAAATTCTAGAGATTTTATTGTGGTGATGATGAAATCTTGTATAATATCACTAATGCTTACCTTGGAGGCTTACAATTAGATTGTTGTATATTTAGTATTTGCAGCTTGCTTGATGATAACTTGATTTAAATTGATATTTAGTAATTTAAAGCATGTATAGCATATGTATATTGTGTAGTGATATTGTTTCATTTAGTAGTTTGTTGAATTCTAGAGATTTACCTCGTTGTGGTGATGAACTCTTGTAGAATGTTACTTGTAATTACTTGGAAGCTTGTTGCTAAGTTGTAGTATACTTGGTACTTGTGGCTTGTATAATGGTAACTTGACTTAGTGATTTATAGTATATTTATATGTGTAGCGAATCGCACATTGAAGATTCGACATTTTAAATGCCATTGTAGACATGAAACCCTAGGACATGGTTTGTGTGGTTTCACCCTACTTATGCATGGAACATGGTTTCTTGCATTATAAATTTGTGTATGAGTTATGAACTTATTGATTTTGGAAAGCTTGTAAGGACATGTCTATGATATATGGCTAGGGTTTGGCTTTAGTACGGAAGGTATAAGTTCTCCCTACAATATAGTGTGTACTAGGTAATACCTTGTGGGTCGTAATTACCCAGACCAACTTGTATGGTCTTGATTAAAACCGAGATCACATGTCCTAGTTTTTTCGACTACTTGATTTTGCATTCTATTCCAAGTTGTTAATCGTTGATTACTTGTAACTTGTGATTTGGTGCTTGAGATTTCAAATGCTTAGTATACTTCTGCTTGTATACCTGTATATTGTGAAATTCAATTCAATATTGCTTAGTATACTTATGCTTGTATACTTGAATATGGTGTATTTCGTTTCAATATTGTTTAGTATACTTGAGTATGTATACTTGTATATTGTGTGTGTCATTTCAATTGCTTGTGTAGCTTGAGATGATCCCTTAGTTCACCTTGTAACATAGACATTAGGTGGAATGATCCCTTGTAGTGATCTATATTAAACTTGCATGACATTTGAAACTTTAGGGTATACGCATGCACTTCTTCCTACAAGTAAATTTGTTTACTCACCGTAGTTGTTTGGGATATTTTTAGTTCAGGAGACCTTGTTTTGGGATGCACAATATCCCTAGGTTGGCGTGGAAGCTTTTGTTACCCTTTCGTGTGATTTTCACATACATGCAAGTGTTAGCATGTCCTGTTTTACTTTTGAAGTTGTAACGCATAGCTAGGTTTTGATATGTTGTTTTTACCTTGGATTATGTAAAGTGTGCCTAAGTACACTTCTCAACTCTCTTTTTATATGTATGACTTGAGGCCAACGGCCAAACACCTTTTGTTTACATATATGCTCTTTGGTTTCATGTTTTCCTTTTAAAGAAAACTTTACGGATTTTGGGGTTTGACATGTGATATTTTGTAATTGGCATGTATTGAGGCCGTGGGCTATTGTAGCACGTGTAAAAATGCATATTATGTTTGTGTGCATGTTCACTTTTGCAATATTACCTTATTCTTATGAAATGCACACTTGTGGTTCATGCATTTTAATATTTTTGCAAAGTATGCGTGTAAGGGCATTTTGGGCACTTAAGAATTTGTTTTGACATGGTCACTTAGAAATCATGATTTTAAAGTGGGTTGCTTCACAAACTTTTTCTAAAAAGTCTCATTTTCAAGTAGAATTTCAAGGATTCAAAAAATTCCATTTTTTGAATTTAGACCAAAATCACTATTCACCAAGTTAGGAATTTGGCGACTGGTTGCCCAACTTGGCGACTAGTCGCAGCTTGTCATGTGGTGCAAGCCCCCCCTTTTTTTTTACATCCTCTATTTTGTCAAAACCGGCAACTAGTCGCACACCCTCGTTTTTTTACATCCTCCATTTTGTAACAACCATATCTCTTCCATTCTAGCTCGAAATCAAGTGATTTTTGAGTTTACATTTATTAATTTTCGTTGTCTTTTCAATGGTGTGTACGGTAGCATCCATATATGTTTTGAAAAGACCATTTTACCCCTAGGGTTGTACTTACCCGTTTTTAAAACTTTGTTTCCGTTTTTATTCTCTTTGAGTTCTATGACTTCATGGAAAGTCACTTTGGCGTCTTAGGGATGATGTATATCCTTAGAGACCATGGTTTTATCTTTCACTTCTGCATTCGGGATCCGTTGTCAGGTTAACTTTCGGGTCATCACAGATGCATCGGGTTTGTAAAACTAGGGCCGTCACAGGTGGTATCAGAGCATTCGGGTTCAAAAACCTTTGGATGATGGATTTTGGGTGCATATCATGTTTTTGTTGACATGCTTTGATATGTTCACATGCTTCTTGTTAACATGTTTCCGTGCTTATATGCTTAAGTGTTTAAGTTTTTACTGCATGACTTCGTATGATTTAAATGCTTATGTGTCTTGCCATGTGGGGCTTATCTGTGCATTCATTGGTGGGTTGCATTGGGTCGTGGGCATTTGAATTTGATTGAAGACTTAATCAAATTTCTTAGTGCTTATTTGTCTTTGACTTAGACAGATTAGTAGGATTTGGGAGAGGCACGTGAGCTTCTCAACTTTTTTGGTCTCATGCATTGTCAAGTACATTTTGTAATTGAGTATGCTAGTTACTACTTACATGTGTTATGTGTGTGTCTTCTATTTGTCTAGCATGATTCAATTTTAATGTAAAGAGCATGACGTATGATGTATGCTAGATTTAGACTCGTATATGCATGATTGTTGTTGCATACTTGGCATAACATGGGATTGGTCATAGGAGGCATGAGTTGAGGTTGAGTTGCATAGCGAGTTTGGCACTTGGTGTTGTGATAGTTGTGTCTGGTAATGTATAGGCACTCTTCTTTGAGGTCGATAGTGATTGTCGACATGGTTTCATGGTAGCATGGTTTCGTGGTAGCGTATGTTGTTGTCAACCTAGCATCGATTTTAGGTTAGGTGGAGAGACACATTTTGTTTAGGCTCTTGTGAGGTGAGTCGTTTGGTGTAGCCGTAGTGCCGAATTTGTTGGTTTTGGGTCATGATGAGGTTATGGACCTCTTAGGCTCCTTGTTTGTTTGGGATGATTCTTTTGAGATTGCGATTTTCGTGGGTAGGTACGTTTGTGGGTGGGTGCATGGCATTGTCATGCTACTATACTGGCTAGCTACGTGTATAGCTCGGATGGAATCGGTGTAGGCTTTTGTTTTGATAGGTGTTGTCCTTTGATCAATGATGATGATGATGTGAGTTGGAGGTTGTTAGGGGCATGGGGTCTCTTGAGTTTTGTTTTGAGTATCCTGTGTTGAGGCAGTGATTGACGGTCATTTTGAGGACGATTCTTGGGATTGATTTGATTGTCTGATTGCATGGTTATGGTTGCCATTTCCCTTGAGTCCTTGCGTGATGACGCTTTTGAAAAAGTGGCTAATGCCCAAAATTGTATCTTTTTAGGGCAAGCTCTGAGATAGTAGGACTCAATATATAAGTCTTGATATTGGTCTATATATATTTTCTATTCTTTTAACTCAATATATTTGGTGGCGGGATTAAAGCTCTTTTATGACATGTTTGGTGTCGGGATTAAAGCTCTTTGAGGACATGTTTGGTGGCGGGATTGAGACATCATCTATAACTTTAACCTGGGCAATGTCAAGAATGCTGAAAAACCCAAGAGTTATGGAAAAGGCATAAGCTGAGGTGAGACGTGTTTCATGTAAAAAATGAAATATTCTTATTGAAGATGACATCCATGAATTGAGTTACTTAAAGTTAGTTATAAAAAAAACTTTCAGAGTACACTCTCTTGTTCCTTTACTAATTCCTAGAGAGAGCAGAGAGAGATGGGAAATCAATGGATATGAAATACCTATGAAAAATCAAGTCATTGTGTCAATGTATGTGTGACGGCCTTGGTTTTTCAAGCCAGTGCGTCCTGTGATGAACCGAAGTTTGACCCGATAACGGATCCGAAATGCTGAAGTGAAAATATAAACAAGGTCTCTAGGAATATACAATATCCTTAGGATGCCAAAGTGACCTTCCAAGAGGCCACGAAACTCCATAAGAACCGACGCGGAAGAAAAAGATAAAAAAAAAAAGACCGAATAAGCCCTTAAGGGCAAAATGGTCTTTTTACACGGAAACAATGTTTCTAGAAATGTACATCATCCCTAAGACACAATCATGACTTCTCATGAAGCCACAGACACAAAAGGGAAACAAACGGAAGCGACGTTTTAAAAACGGACAAGTTTAGCCCTAAGGGCAAAATGGTAATTTCTATCAAGATTTGGGTGCTATCGAGCACACCATTGGAAAGATAGCGAAAAATTAATCAAGTTAGACTTACAAATCACTTAATTAAGAGTTCGGATGGAAGAGAAAAGTCAAAACAAAGTTTTGACGTTGCTGCTGCAGTGATTTGTGTTTTGACAACAATGAACAGTGTTTTGATAGCAATGAATAGTGATCGGGGCAAAATGCTGAAATTCGTGTGCCGTTTTGAGGCACTAAACGACGTTTTTTGGGAAAATATAAAAAAGAAACCCCCCTCAAAATAATTTTTTCAAGCTGACCATATCGAAAGAAAATTTTATTTTTGACGTACAATCCCCAAAATACCCTTATAACAGACTTTTTCAAAAAATGCAAATGCGTACAGAAAATCAGATTTGACATGGGGTTTTCGAGACCAAGACGGCATTTTTTTGGAAAAATGTTGCGAAGAAACCCCCCCTAAAATCATATTTTCTATGTGACCATGTTAAGGCCGGAATTTATTTTTCAAAAGAAATTCCCAAAATGTCCCTAAATCAGTTTAGGTAAAAAAAGAAAAAGAAAAAAAGAAAGGGTAAACAACTTTGCACCAAGTGCTCATTTGACCCTAAATGGTGTTTTGTGTTAAAACGATCATGCACGCAAACGTAAATAGTGATTTTAAGCGTGCGGGAATGATCCGCGGCTCCCAAAAATGCCTGATGCAAAATACGACTTATCCGAACCTCAAAATGCAAAGAAAATACTTTAAATGGAAAACTTGAGACCAACAAGCATCCATTTCATACAAATGTGATATTTTATGCAAGGTGAGTATTCTCGCAAACGTAATATACATATTTACATGCGTTGGAATGGCCTACGGCCTCAATGGTCGCTAAATACAAAATATCACTTATTAAACATCAAATTTTGCCTAAAATGGATTTTAAAAGAGAAACTTAAAATTAAAAGTTATCAAATGGTTTCAAAGGACCGTTTGGCCCTTGCATAAATGAAGAGACCCTATGGAAGTGCTAAAGCCCACTTCCAACCACCCATGCAAATGTAATTGAGTCAAAGCATTGCATTTTTCTATTTTTTAACAAAATAGGCTTGGAAGTAAAAGTATTTAGAATGCAAAATAAATGTCCACGGCCTATGGCCTCATCTCATACATGTCAAATACATCATAAAAGGTGTACTTAAGTACACATTACATATTTAGAATCAAATATGCAAGTTTTGACATATAAAGCTACAAATAGCATTTCATGCTAACATTTGCATGAATTATAAACTTCAAGTCTACAAATCATCCCAAGCATAATCTGAATCTCGAATCTTAATTCATGTACCTGAAAAATATTCCCACTACATGGGTGAGTAACAAAAAGCTACTCGTAGGAGATGAGCCTGTAAAGACCTAGCGTTTTACAAACTTATTAAGTTAATATAAATCAATTCATACGGTCATGCCACTTAGCGTCCATGTCAAAGGTGAGACTCAGGGAGCATCATAAGCTACCTTAGAGCATTTCTAGCATAAACCACATCATTCATGCAATTTAACAACATAGGAACATATAGTATAACGCAACAAGACATAGGAATTTAAAGTTATCAACTTGGAACCTAAAATGTGAAAACAACCGAAATGGTTCATGCCACATAACTTCTATGTTCCAAATGAGTCTAAGGAATCATCCTAGGCTACATTAAACAATTAGTACCCAAATTACAATATCAATGCAATTTTAACTAACATTAGAACTTCTAATAGAACGCATCAAGGCATAGATTATCAAAGTCAACAACTTGAAATCTAAAACACGGAAACAATAAGTTATAACAATTTAGTGCTATTAACTCGTATTGAAAAGTAAGGCATGCAAGTATACTAAGCATGTGTATATTATACATATTTGAAATGTCAAACACCACATCACAAGCTATAAATAATCCATATCAAACAACTTGGAATTGAATGCAAAATCAAGTAGTGGCGAAAAGACAAGGACATACGGTCTCAATTACCAAACAAGCTGATCTCGGGTTACTAGTCCGAAGGTACTACCTAACAAGGACATATGGTCTCAATTACCAAACAAGCTAATCTCGGGTTACTAGTCCGCAATGTACTACCTAGTGCGCACTAAACCCGGAATCAAACCGTATATTAGTGTTTTAGGGTTACTAGCCCTCAGGGAACCGCCCAGTGCGCACCAAATGTTATAGGGGGAACTCTCATCTCCCGTATTAGAGCTATGCCCTAGCCATAACATATTACAATACCTTGTAAGTTTTCCTAAAATCAAAAAGTTGTGCATCAAAGTATAATACATATACACAATATATTAGTCAACTACCATGCACAAACAAGTTAAGTAAAACACACAATATTCATCCTATGTCTTCAAGCTAGCTTGGAATGAACTTACAATGTGATATTAAATTAGGCCTTAATATGTTTATTAACATATATGAAAATGAGAATATTTAAATGAGTGTGGAGAACTTTAATTTAATTATTTTCTTGTATGGAGTTTAATCTACCTAGTTGTAAGTTAGGTATAAATAACTTGTAATGTAATATTAAACTAGGCTTTGCCATGACCTTTAACTTATATTAATTTCAGAATTTTGGATTTACTTTGTAATCTTGAGAATTTAATTATTTAATTTAATTAAATTCCATTATATGCTTCCATTGAGGTAGTTAGGTATTGAAATTGTTTCTATACTTAACTTGTAAATTTTAGGAACTTATTGTATGATTACATTATAGTATTCTATAAGTAGAAGTTATAGTTTAACTTGCTTATATACACATTATAACATATTACAATACCTTGTAAGTTTTCCTAAAATAAAAAAGTTGTGCATCAAGGTATAATACATTTACACAATATATTAGTCAACTACCATGCACAAACAAGTTAAGTAAAACACACAATATTCATCCTATGTCTTCAAGCTATAATGGCATACAACATGTCAAATGTATAATGTGTATATAAGCAAGTTAAACTATAACTTCTACTTATAGAATACTATAATGTAATCATACAATAAGTTCCAAATTTATAAGTTAAGTATGGAAACAATTTCAATACCTAACTACCTCAATGGAAGCATATAATGGAATTTAATTTATTTAAATAATTAAATTCTCAAGATTACAAAGTAAATCCAAATATTCTGAAATTAATATAAGTTAAAGGTCATGGCAAAGCCTAGTTTAATATCACATTACAAGTTATTTATACCTAACTTACAACTAGGTAGATTAAACTCCATACAAGAAAATAATTAAATTAAAGTTCTCCACACTCATTTAAATATTCTCATTTTCATATATGTTAATAAACATATTAAGGCCTAATTTAATATCACATTGTAAGTTCATTCCAAGCTAGGTACAACCATGTGAATTAAATTCCATACAAAGAAAATAATTAAATAAAAGTCTCAAAACCTATTCAATTATTCTCAATTTAATTTATATGATAGAACATGCCAAACTCATCAATAATATCAAGTTAAAAATCCAATTAAGTGAGTAGAACACTTAAAATTAAATTAATTAATTTTCTCTAAATTTTAAAACAACTCCGAATATTCTCAAATTCACATAGGTTAAAGTACATAGCAAGACCTATTTCAATATCACATTACAAGTTGATTCGATGCAAGTAACAACCATGTGAATTAAATTTTCATTAATTAAAATAATTAAATAAAAGTTTCAATACATATTCAAATAATCCCAATTTAATATATGTTAATGAACATATCAAGGCCTAATTTAATATTATGCCACAATTTAATTCTAAGCTATATACATCCATATGAATTAAATCTTATATAAAGAAATAATTTCATTAAATTTCTAGATTAAATACCTAGGCATATATACAAGTTGTATAAGCTTGTAAAACAATAAATACAACAATTATGTAAACCTAAGACATCCCCTGCCTCACTTTGAGATGAAATCTCAAATCCCCACCGGAAGGAAACTGCTCTAAATCCGATGACACTTCTAGGTTTTGTCGGGAACAATGAGGGAAGCAACAATAACCCTTGAGGCACCATGAAAATCCAAACCTGAACTCAAAACCTGAACTAAAAAATGGTCAGAATCGACTTCTAATAAGGGGAAATGATCGTCTCGCCAAGGCCTACGATAAACGCTAAGGCACTACGACATTTTATAAAGGGGAAGATGGTCAATTTGAGAAAAGAAGGGTGGTAGCCCAATGGCTAATCTGCAGCAGTGTGAGAAGAAGAGGATGAAATGTTTTAATTTTCCAAACCCCCTATTTATAGTAAAACCCTAAAAGTGCCCTGAACGGGCCCCGCCGGTACAAAAAAGTGGAATTTGCGCAGACGCGCTCAAACGGTAAAAATCGTGAACAAACCAAATGAAAAAAAATAAATAACGGAAGAAACGACGTAGAAAACTGAGTCCCGTGCAGAAAAATATGCCCCGAACAAGTTCGGCAGCAATTAGGGCCGAAAACCCTAAAACTGGGAAAAACGATCGTGAGGAAATCTTAAGAGTACATGACTTGACAAAATGTGAAAATGAATCCTGTACGAGAATCCAAGCCCAAAATGAGGCACTTTGCAATAACTTTCGTTAATTGCATAATAGCCCATCAAAGAAAGGATAACTGCATAACTGCCCAGAATGAAAATATCTTCCAAAAGATATTTTGTTAAAAACCCCCAAAATAAAATATCTTCAAAAGATATTTAAGAAAAACACCCCAAGAAACATCAAAGTTTTTGAAAAATCCTTTCATCCACGCCCTTGTGGGAGAGAGAAACAACCGGCGAGCTTTTCTCCAAAAGTAAAGCTATGCGTTTCGAGAAAATCAACTGGAATGAAAATTCGTGAAGTCAAAACTCAACTCCGAACACGAAAAGTGAGGTTGTGCCAACAAAGTGATAAACGGAAAAAAGACGAAAAGTGAATAGTGTCTAAAAAATGAAAATGTGGAAATGACTCAATCGTTAAAAAAAGTTGTCAATCCAAAGGAAAGAGTCATTTCCGAGCACTCGAGACGACACTAAGTGATGAGTAACCGAACTCAAAAAAGAAAATTGAACAAAATAAAATTTATCCGTAAAATTTGAGAAAAATGAAAGGAAGGAAAATGATAGGGTTATTACAGTATTGGCAAATTGTAGGAAGTTTTCAATTTACACCATTTGGTGCTGGAAGGAGAATATGTCCTAGCATATCGTTCGCGGTAGCTTGCACTTGCCAATTTATTATATGACTTTGACTGGAAACTTCCTGACGGAGAGAAGCAAGAAAATCTAGACATGACTAAGGCCTTTGGTAGAATAGTTAGCAAGAAAAGAGATCTATGTGTGACTCCTATTGCTTATCATCTTTCAGGTAGTGAATAGATATTAAGACAGGAAAACATTATTGAATTTTCAGTTTTAGTGTGAGCCTGTAAGGTTAATTAAGTTTTACGTATATTAATAATGTAATAGTATGTTAAAAATGTAATAGTATGTTAGAATATGTATAACCATATAGAAAGATCAAATAAAATAAGATGTTAGGTGGGCTTCCATAGAAAATTGAATAAATAGCACACTTCACTTGGTGGTGTTTTTACAGCAAAGTTTTAAAGTGTTCTGATCTCAAAAGCTTAGCTCTTTGATTAAGTTCAATAGACCCCTAAGTTTAAACACCACAAAATAAAAAAATAAAAAAATAATACAAAGCAAAAAGTATCCATCATACAAAATCCATAAGCTCTTCTTATTGATCATTGTATTCAAATGGATTTGGAGAATTGTTAATGTAGATTAATTGAAAATAATCTTATCCTATGCTTGATACAGAGAGTTCTGAATTTTGTCAAGTGATTGATTGCTGAGTAGTTTAGGGTCTATTATATTTTAGTATTAGTTACAAAAATTATCATTATTTTATTGCACTTACAGTCTGAATATATATTAAAAAAATTAAATAGTTGTTCTATCATAATAAATATTCGTTGCCTCACCAAAGTTGCACTTACATCTTAAATTCTTTGAGTGTTAAATTTAAAATTATGATAACTGAATTCTTTTATGAAACAATTTGAAATGAATAAATTTTCTATGTTATAAGGACTAGCCTTCCGCAAGGCTGTGAATATTCTAACGTTTGGGAGGGTCAGATATACATAACCCCATGTACATGTATCTTGTTATTTTTCATTTTGAATATGTGACCTTCAAATTATAATAGAACAACCTTACCATGTCAAATCCGAGCAAAAAATCCTGCAAAGCTTTTGTGTTCAAGCTCTGTTTGTGTGGCCTGTGTTTTGGTGCCTGGGCTGCGGGCCTAGGCTTTGCTCCTTAGGCTGCTGCCCCTTGTACAGTTTTTTCTTCTTTATCAATAAACTGAAAAAAAAAAAAAAGCTTAATGCAAAATCTGAGTTCATTAAATCGCTTGAGATTAAAAAGATTAAAGCATTTAGTCAGATAAAAATCAATGATAGTAAAATGATAGTAGTTTGGTGATCTTATGAGTTATGACATTATCTTTTTATGTATTCCATGCTCTATTATACATTATTTAAAGTCTACTATTCTTACAATTGAGACATACCATTTCATCTCTAAAGATTAGTTGTCAAACTTTTTATAACCAACTCCAGACCAATTCAAGTTATATAAAAACTGACCAATCTTCTGCGTATTAAAAAACTCATTTACGGATCGACCAAGCCAAGTTATATAAAAGCTGATCAATCTTCTGCGTATAAAAAAACTCATTTACACATAATTCACTTATAATGTAATTCAGGACAATATTTTATCTCATGTTAACATATCAAAAACTCAATGCATGAATATATATAACCAATAATGAACCACATTCATGAATAATTTTTTAATATTAAAAAAATTAATGATTGACCTTTTGCCGTAGGGGATGTAACTTGAGTAGGCCAACTCAAACCCAACTTGAGTCCTAGCTAGATTTTGTATAAACTTGAATAATCATATTTACAATTAGGGTTAGACTTATTAGATTGAAAATTCTCAATTTGAATTTAATTAGGGTTAGACTTGGGTTGAGCTGTCAACAATTCCAGTTCAATCTGAACTTGAATATTAATATTTTTTTTTAAATTTAAATACACCATTTTTATATATATTTCAAATTATGGTCTAGACTCGAGTTCGTCTGATAAGTTGTTGGTTTGTTAATATGTCATATGATGTATAGAATAATATCTTCAATTATTTTAGTTATTATTTTATTTTATATGTTTATTTAGTCAAAAAAAAAATGACATAGATATGTAAATAAATAAATTAAAAGGATCCAACAGGAACTATAAAAGCAAAGAAAAGTGAGATGGTAGCCTGGTAGGAAGCTATCCTTTTTTTTTTTTTTTTTTATTCTTCCCAGTTTGACATTTGAGGTTTTCAGTAGGTTTAGCTTCACGATCAAAGAAGACTTTGAAACTTTTAAAGTAACTTTGCTTTTTTAAAACAAAGAAAAGTTATATGGTATATTATTATTATATCATATAGTAAATATAATATTATGTTTTTATTTTTGGGGGTTTGTAAGACAAATTTATTGTTCTAATGCCGGTCAATTTGATGGGTGGATAAAATTTGCCGTGTGTATCTAGGGTAGGGCTGGGCTGGGCTGGGCTCCAGCCCACCCAAAAAAGAAAAAAATATTATTACTGTGTGTAATTTTAACCTAGTAAAAAAAAAAAAAATTTAATATTAGTAAACAATTCTAAGTCAATTAAGTCACAATACTAAAAAAGAAAAGGTCTAAGCCAAATAAGTCCTAATAATAAAATTTGTTTAAAAAATTGTGTTATTAAATTTATATTTAATTTTAGCCCACTCCATTGACAATTTCTGAATCCGCCTTGCATATAGATCAAACTTAAGATATTAATCATTTCTTTACCTTTAAAGTTTCTCTATAAATACAGTGATTAATTTCTCTCTAATTCACACAGGCTTTGTTCTCTGTTTCCCTTTTATTGTTTCTCGTTCAACTCTACACTGAAGAGACGTGGGAACTAGAGCTGTAACTCATTAGAGGTCTATCCACAACTGATCTCTGTGTGTGTGTGTGTCTCTCTCTCTCTGGACATACGTAAGTATTTTTTTTTATATTATTATTATGAGGAAAGAAAGTACTCCGTAATATATAATAAGGTTCACTCTCAAGTAAACAACAATAGAGTTTGCTAATGCCGACTGTGGATGTAGGTTATATGCTTAAATAGCGTTATATCTTATATCTTAGGACGTGTTTTTTGTGGTAGGAGTTTCTATCAACTCTTGATTATGTTTGTGGTTTGCCAGTTTTTGTCATAACAATTCATGGAGCTTAAGAAATAATTCTCTTCCCCAATTTCACCCTAATTTTCATATAACATTTCATGATCGTTTAGAAAGAATTTTTATATTACATGTAATTAGAAAACTTGCAATGCGATTCATGCACCTTGTTTTCTTGCTAACATGAATATGGAGGGGTTGCTTTTCACTGTGAAATAGTTATGCGTTTTATCGGGGATGCTTATCAGGCAGCCAAGCCCGGCTCCCACTTGACGCCACTAAAGCGAAATAATTAAATGATGCCTTCTCAAACCAACTGTTTGGAAACAATACTATTAAACTGCTCGTTTGGTCTCCCCAGAATACCCTTATACCATTTTTCATATAAACACCATTTTTTTTTTTCTCTTTTGGTTAGAATACTTTAATCGTTTTACATCTATTTTGTTTTTTTTTTATTTATTTTTTATTTTTTTGTTCAAATACGTAAGGACACTTTAGTCTTGTAATTGCTCTACTGACAATAGGTCCTTGTTCGCAATAAAAAATAAAGATTAGGAACTTTTAAGAACTTACCGGGAGTTATATATTGTATTTGCATACCATAAGGGCAAGGACAAATCCAGTAATTGTCAATGGGGGCTAATATTAAACATAAATTTAAGTGAGGTCAGATGCTCTGATTGCCCTTCCCTCTCCAAATGCAAGTTGGGATGTTTTCTGATTTATCAACCGAAAAGCTTAGAATCCTAACCGTTCATACACATATCTATTTATACCAATTGATGTATTAGGGATTTATGGCTTGTTTCTTAGGCTTGTTTGATGAAATTATGAGGTTTCAGTTCTAATTGACAACAAAGAATCAATCCAAATTGAAATAAGATTCAAAGCTTTATATTTTATATTATCCAAACTATATGATTATTTGTCAAACTACTAAATTAAATCACCTTATATATGCCATAACAAGCAAGCATAAATCTGGAGAAGTGATGATGGAGTTCCCAATCCTGTCCTTCCCAGTTCTGTTCACATTCCTACTGTTTCTATTCATGGTATTGAAAACCAAGATCAGTTCTTCTCCAAAACTGCCTCCTAGGCCATGGAAACTACCTCTAATAGGTAACATTCATCAATTTGTCAGATCTCTACCCCATCACTGCTTAAGAGATTTGGCCATGAAATATGGACCTTTGATGCACCAGCGACTCGGAGAACTTCCTATTGTTGTGATTACTTCAATAGAATTTGCCAAAGAGGTGATGAAAACACATGACAACATCTTTGCTAGCAGACCTTTTGTTTTTGCTATGAATATCATAGCTGGGAATGACATTGGCTTCGCGCCTTATGGGGATCACTGGAGACAACTTCGAAAAGTTTGCATACTGGAGGCTTTTAAGCGCCAAGCGTGTCCAATCATTTCGACCCATCAGGGAAGAAGAGGCCTCGAATTTGATCAAATCTATTTCGACCCATAATACAGCTGGATCTCTCATCAATGTCACTGAAAAGCTTTTCTCCATGACATACAACATAGTTTCTAAGGTGGTCGTTGGTAAGAAATTCCATGGGAAAGAAGAATTCTTATCACTTATCAGGGATACTATGGAGGTAGCAGGAGGTTTCAATGTTGCTGATCTCTTTCCTTCAGTTAAAATACTTGGTTTGATAAGTGGGCAGATACCTAGAGCTGAGAAGATTCATCAAAAAATTGATGAGATATTTACTAACATTATTGATGAACATAAAGCTAGAGATGGTGAAGTTGATTGCGAAGACCTGATAGATGTACTTTTAAAAGTTCAGGGGTAACCTTAATATCCCCTTAACTATGACAATACTCAAGTCAGTTCTCATGGTTAGTACAGTTACTTTTTTCTAATTCTATCAATGAATCAACTTCCACAAATATTTACTTGTACAGTATTCTCTACTCTTAATTCTAACTCAATTTCAATGCTCTTTCAGGACATATTCATTGGAGGGATTGAAACATCATCCTCAACTGTAATCTGGGTAATGTCAGAATTGCTAAAAAACCCAAAAGTTATGGAAAAGGCACAAGCTGAGGTGAGACAGGTTTTAAGTAAAAAAGGGAGATATTGTAAATGAAGATGACATCTATGAATTGAGTTACTTGAAGTTAGTTATCAAAGAAACTCTGAGGTTACACCCTCCTAACCCTTTATTAATTCCGAGAGAGAGCAGGGAGAGATGTGAAATCAATGGATATGAGATACCTGCGAAAATCAAAGTCATTGTCAATGTATGGGCAATTTGTAGAGATCCTGAAAATTGGAGTGATCGAGAGAGCTTTCATCCAGAGAGATTCATTGACATGTCGGTTGATTACAAGGGGACTCATTTCCAATTTACACCATTTGGTGCTGGCAGGAGAATATGTCCTTGTATATCGTTCGGGATAACTAATGTTGAGCTTCCACTTGCTAATTTATTGTATCACTTTGACTGGAAACTTCCTAAGGGGCAGAAGCCAGAAGATGTAAACATGACTGAGATATTTGGTTCAGTAATTACCAGGGAAAGGGATTTGTGTGTGATTCCTGTTGCTTATCATCCTTCAACTCGTGAGTAAGATATTAAGACAAGAAGGTAGAAAGCATTGGATGGTCATTATTGAGTTTCTAGTTTTAGTGTGAGCCTCCATATATAAAAATAAAGATGAAAGGAAAACTAAGAACTAGTGTTATATAGACTTCAATAGATAATTGAATAAAGAGTATTATTCCTTTTTGGTGTTTTTACTGCATAGTTTTACAAGTGTTGAGATTTCAAAAGCTTAGCTCTGTGATAAGTTCAATAAACCTCTAAAACAATATATATATATATGTATATATATATATATATATATATATATATATATATATTTTCATGGCCATGGTTCAAAAGCCATAAGCTTTCCTTATTAATTTTTGGATTGAAAAAGATTTAGAGTGTTATAAAAGTAAATAAATTTAGAAAAATCTTATTGTAACAGGTAGGGTGTTTCACCTAAAACGTTAAACTATTAGATGTAGTTAATACCCAATCCATTTATACGTACCCATTACATTTCTCATCCGAATCCAATATGGGACAAATCCCACTTGTAACAATATTCTCCCTCGTACGAACTTGTAAGGCCTTTTTGATTTTTTTCGTCTTATTAAAAGAGATAATTTTATTCAAATCCTCCTTTTTCTTTTTCATTTTTGATCTTGACAAAAGAGATAATTTCTTCAATAAAGATTTTTTTTTTTTTGATTTTTCTACCCTCAAAAGAGATAATTTATTCATTAGAGATATTTTTTGTTAGATATATATATATATATATATTGGCCTTGTAAAAAAATAAATAAGAGATATATATATATATATATATATATATATATATATATTTTGTCTTGTCAAAATAGACCTAAAATATTTAAGACTAGAGGTAAAGAGAGAAATTTGAGTGTTATTTGAAAAAGTTATAAACATTTACTTGTAAAATTAGGGTTAGAATTGTCATTTCTTCTAAGAATGGAGTACAAATGTAAAAAAGTGATTTCTTCTAAGAATGGAGTGAAAACGTAAAAAAGTGAAGTACGAATATCATCTCTTGTACATAAATTATCGCTATCCTATTTCAATTCCAATATAAAATACAAGTGCAAGGCTATTAACAGGGCACCCTACATTATCTTATTTTAACCATAGTCACACAATTCGTCCAAAGAGGCCATGCTTTCAAGCTCGCACGTGAATTTGCGATTTGGGAGCGAGTGTGCCCCAGCTGTATAGCGTTACTATACTAGCATATATATATATATATATATATTAACCATAAATGTTTCAAAATATACTACTAAAAAACTTCCCAATTAGAAAATATTACAAATAAATCAGGCATCTATTAATGAGAAAAGTTAGCTTATTTATTACATATATCATTAATGGAATAAATAATCATAAATATATTTGTATATGGATTTAAATAAATAAAAATATGTAAAATATATATGTCATGACCTAATATAATTTTATTTAAACCATACAGATCTCAAAATTTTTAGACTTTGATGCAGGAGCTCTCATTCCCGCACTCACTCTGTGTGACTTAGATTTCAACCGTAATTTAAAATAAATAAAGGTGGAAGTTGTAAAAGATTGTAAAAGGGACTTTAGTTTCCTATTACATTAAAGGAAAAAAAACATTAAAAAGAGAGAAAGATCTTAATTGTTTCTCTCCCTTTCACATATTCATCTCTCTCTAAGCACCATGCCTATCAAAATTAAGATATCCCAGCATAACTACCGAAAAAAAAGGAAATAAAACAGATATCTCAAAACTCTATCTCTTTTAAGATCCAAGGTCATGATAATCCAGTAATAAAAACTTATACCGGTGATGAAAAACTACTCCTCCAATTCATTATTGTTATTTGTAACATCCAAAACTAAACATTCAATATAAACATAATCAATCATCCAAATTTTTTTTTTCTTGCTGAATGCAAAAGGAACAAATCACAATTATAATCTTTTTCTTCCAATAACCTTTTACCTTTTTATTTTAATCCAAATATTTAATTCTCTTGTTTTTTTTATTTTTTTATTTTTTTTATTTTTTATTTATAGCCTTTTTATTATTAGAGAGTAGTAGTATGATTTTTTTCTTTATCATTTTTCTTTCTTATTATAAAATTTTCTCTTGTACGTTAGCTCACTGCCAGGCCAATCCTGATCGTTCATGGGATTCTGCGATTGGTCGTTTTTATCTGCTTTAGATCGTAGTTGACGTGACAGTCTTATCTTGACAACTGGTTGGCTTAACTGCTCAGTTTGTTCTAACTTGGCATTACGAATGATCGTACGTCCTTATGATCAATCATGAATTGAGCGAACGATGACTTGGTAGCCCTATCCAATTGCTGATGTGGCTATGAACGATGATATGGCCTGCGATCAATCGTGAATGCTCCAGGGCAATTTTCTGAACTTCTTCCGTATTTTCTGCTTGACTCCAAAAAGGCCTTAATAGACAGTTTTTAGCCTGTTTGAACCTTATTAACCTGAAATAGGCAAAAACGCGAATTAGAACTAAAGCGGGAAAGCAAGATAGATGAAGGGACTAAAATACCCTACCTTAGGTGCTAAAATGTGCAACATTTAAGTACTTATCAATGGGATAAAATGATCTCTAAGATTCATGGGTGCTATATTTTCATTAACAATTTCCACATTGTTGACTGTAGGAATTTCAGCCCTAACATTGTCTCTAATATTTTTCACATTATCATCCATGTTGTCAATTTCACTTTCAAGTTCTCTTAAAATGGTGGGGTCCCTAAGGTTCCTTTTCTATTTTCTAAGAGTCCTTTCTAATGAAACTATATCAACTTAATTTTCAACAATTGGCAATGTCAATGATCTACAGCCCAACATCCACTAACATGCATCCATACAAAGCCAAAAATACCAAATAATTAAGTGCAGCAAATATCAACTTTGAAACACTTACAAAGGGGTGCGAATCCACGAATGTTCCAAAATTTTTCAGCACTTAAAAAGTGACTTCAAAGCAGCCCCTTCGCGTCAATCTACACTTAAAATACTTGGCAAACAAATTAAAAACAGAAAAATATATATACAAAATTATATTTACGAACAAACAGAATTTAATCTTTGAAATTTTTTATCACAAAGCCGATTGCAATCCCCGGCAACGGCGCCAAAAAATTGATGTGTGCTTATGCGTGCTCAATAATAAAACTGCACTAGCTATAACACAAGTTCCTAAGAAAGTGGTTAAATAGGGGTATCGATCCTTGAAGATTGCGAAGCTTATGGTAATCAAGTTTAAAAGATTAATTTCATGCTTGTTAATGTCATAAAAGATGGTTAATTTGTTTGTTTGTTGTTTGCATAAAGATTAAAATAAACTAAATTGAATTTAAAGAACAATAAAAGGGAGGCTAGGGAATTGAGTTCACCACGACCTCGTAATCATACATACTTGTAAGTAACTTAGGGATACGATTATGTGTGATGTGTAAAGTGTAGAAATATAAAATAACTACAACAATTGTCCATAAAATCATGTAATTTAAGACTAAGCATAAACTAGGGTGTGGTATGAGCCATCTTCCCTAGGCACGGCCTATCAAAATCTTAACATTACAAGTTTAGCACATGAAATCAATCCTCTGGCATAGACTATCTTTGGTTGGCATGGACCATCTACCGAACTACATTACTCTAAGGGTGCAGCATGGTCAATCTTCCCTTGGCATAATCTATCTAAATTCATGTTTAACATTCCAATAATCCCATTTTATGAATATAAATACTTTCTTTTTTTTTTTTTTTTTTTTTTTTTTTTCATAATTGGTTTGTGTATAAATAAAAATAAATATTTACAGGTGCACAGAGGGCATACCCTCAGAACATTACTGGGAAAAATAAAATAGAAGAGGACACCTTCCAAGTAAATAAAAAGATAAGAAAATAAAATAACATAAAAGAAAAAGAAATTATATAATGTCTCTAAGAGAGACATTATATAAATCAAGAACCTCAAACAAAGTTTTCCTAGCTACATCTGTAGTTAAGCAAGAGCTGTAACCATGTAGCCTTCGGTTTCTCTCTTGCCAAATGCTCCAAAAGCCAGCAACAAGCAAAGTTTTAATCAATTTACTGGATTGTAATAAGAACCATGTCAACAATTCTTCAACTAACAAAATGGAATTGAAATCCACATTCCAACCAAGTGCATCTTTCAACCAGTTCCAGAATTTCATAGCAAATGGGCATTGAACAAAAATATGATCTCTAGTATCAACTTGTTTTAAACAAGTAAAACATCCAGGTGCCAGTTGCACCTTCCTTTTCTGCAGATTGAATATTGTAGGCAATTTATCATAGAATAAAAACACTCCATGAATTGACCATCTAGGCCTGGCTTTTCCCCAACAGAAAGTGGACCACATAACCTCTGGATAATGTGTTCTACATCCTTTCCAAGCTCTTTTGAAAGTAAAATCACCTCCATCCCACAACAACTTATCTGGTCTGGGATGTATAAACAAAGTTTGTAAATATTCTTTAATTGGCCTAAAAATGTCAGCTTGAAGTAAACCAAAATTCCAACCTCCTTCAATAATTAGACTGGATTATGGGGAAGACCAAGTAAAACCCAATCTTCTAACCAATCTATGCCTAAACTTCTGTAGCAGTGTTTCTCCTTCACACCATAGATCTGTCAAAACCTTGAATTTTTGCCTGTGCCAATAGAAAATTGAACATTATTCAGCATTATTTCTCTAACACCAATCAGATTTTTTTAAATATTTGAATGAGAGGCCTTTGTAACTACATTCTTTTATGTGGATCTAGGAACATATCTCTTTTGAAACCAAGAAATCCCAAGCTAAGACACAATGAGCAGCAACCTGTAGGTTCTGCAGCCTTCTAATAGCTAACCCACCTTCAGCTTTTGATCTACACATCATATTCCAACTAAGAAGATGCATTTTTTTTTTTTTTCAGATTCTCCCTACTTCCCCATACAAAATCTCTACATAACTTCTGAATTTGATTGATGACCGGAACTGGAAGAAGGAATACACTACACCAGTACAAACAAATTGGTGTAATAACTGATTTTATCAGTTCAAACTTGCCTGCAACTGAAATCAATCTTGTACTCTATTCAATAAGCTTGTTAGTAACTTTATCTATAAGAGCAGAGTAATGAGACCTTTTCAAACCAGAAGAACATAGAGGAACCCCCAAATATTTTAAAGGAAGAGACTCCTCTTTGCACTGTAGCAGATTCAGAATTTCATTTTTCCTTCTAACACATTTGGAGAAAATCACACTACTCTTTTGGTAATTAATGTGGAGACCTGAAGTATCACCAAATTTTTGAAAAACCTCTTGAAGAATTTGAGCATTAAAGATTGAAGCTTTACAGGTTATCAACAAATCATTTGCAAAAAATGTGTGACAGCATAATGAATTTGCTTTTTGGGCAGTTCTGGTTAAGGTAAGTCTTCCAGATAGAACTGATGCATTAATGAGTTGGGTAAATTGGTCTGCTACCAAGGTAAAAAGAAGAGGAGAAAGAGGGCAGCCTTGCTTTAAGCCCTTTGAGGGTTGAATGAAGCCTGTTGGTGAACCATTAAGTAAGATAGATTATCTAGTTGAACTCAAGAAATTAGAGATCCAATTCAGCCAATTTTCACTAAAACCAGAGCTTGAAAGAATCTTTAGAAGGAAATTCCAATTAACTGAATCAAATGCCTTAGACACATCAGCTTTCAAGGCCATAGATGGAAATTTAGAATTAAAATCATTTACCATTTCATGCCCCATGATAACCGCATCTTAGATTTTCCTGCCCTTAATTAAAACACTTTGTTCTAAACCAACTAAGCTAAGAAGCAACAGAGAAAGTCTAGCAGCTAGAACTTTTGAGATGATTTTATAGATGAGATTACATAAAGCAATAGGTCTAAACTCCTTTGGTTTAATTGCATTCCCAACTTTAGGAACCAAGGTTAAGAAAGAACTACTTACTCCAATTGGAATATAACCTTCTTTGAAGAAATGATGGACTGCAGCACATACTTCAGGTTGGATTATAAACCAAAAAGTCTTATAAAGTCTTGCTGGAAATCCGTCAGGTCCAGGAGCTTTATATGGTTTAAAATTCATCACAACTACCTTATCTCTTCATTGGAGATAGGAGAATCTAGAATCATTTTATCTTCTGAAGAAAGTATATATCGAGATTTGATTTCAAAGGTAGTCTCAGCTGCAATCTCTTGAAACAGACCCTTATAGTAATCAACAAATATCTTTTTGATTTCCTCTGTATCTGCTGTAACCTGGCCATTCTCTCTCTCTCCACAGAAGTTATTGCATTGAATTGATGATGTTGTTTCATCTTTGAGTAAAAAAAAGCAGAACATTTATCAGTTTCCTTAAACCACTGAATTTTTGACTTTTGTGCATATAGAATCTCTTGAGAAGACAAAGCATCATTATATTCATCCTTAGCTTGAATCTCCTTTGCAAACATATCTTCTGTAGGATTATCAAGAAGTGCGAGTTGAATATCATCCAATTTCTGTTTAGTGCTTAAAACCCTCTCTTCTATATCCCCAAAATATTTTTTGATCCATAATCTGACAGCAGCCTTAACTGTTCTAAGTTTTTTAAGAAGAATGTGAATTGGGGTACCATAAGTAGGTTCAGTCCAGGCTTTCTTTATTACCTCAGTAATGCCCTCATGTAAGCACCAAAATTTCAACATTTTGAAGGGCTTTGGGCCACTTGCAAACTGCCTAAATATATTTATAACAACACCACAGTGATCCGAGGATGATGAAGCTGAGTAAGAAATTTTTATACCTGTGAATAACTGCAGCCAGGCATCATTTGTGAATACCCTATCCAGCTTAGCCATAATCTTTCTGTCCCTACCTTGTTTGTTACACCATGTCCAATCCCCATTTGAAGCAAATAATTCCATCAGTCCAGCATTTTGAAGACATTCATTAAATTCATCTAGTAGTTTTTGTGGAACTCTTCTTCCTCCTTGTTTATCTGAGTAGAATCGAGTGGCATTCCAATCCCCAACTACCAACCACGGACCATTCACAATTGTAGATTGAGAAATTAAGTGATTCAAAAGTCTTTTTCTTCCAGCTATAGCATTTGAGGCATATACAGGTGTACAAAAAACAAGCTTATCAGTTTGAATAATATGAACCTTAAGCCGAATAGACTGATCCATCTCATTGACCTTAGTCACTGTAAATAACAGCGGATCCCAACCAATCCAAATTCTACCCAAATCATGAGAATCATAGTTATGCATCCAACTCCATCTTCTATTTATTTTTCTTGTAATAACATCAAACTTAGATCTTCTAACTCTTGTTTCTTGTAACCAGACAAAATGAGAGTCATTTGATTTGATCCACTGTCTAACCTCTCTTTGCCTTTTGGGCTTATTCAAGCCCCTCACATTCTAAGATGTGATCATTAAGAAGGGTGCAGAGGGGGAGCTCTCCCTTGACTCCTAGTCACTCTTTGTGCTACTGACAAATTTATATTATTTTTCTTAACCTGGAGCTTCTGCTGGCTTTTAGATGTTTTGGAAGAGGAAGATACTTTCTTGGATTCTTTGGTGAAAGGTGCAAGCCCACTCACTTCAAAATCTGCCCTTGAATCTTCTTGAATACCTTAAATTACAGTAGTACGATTCTTCACTTGTACCCCTGTACTTGTTACTTCTGGAACTCCTTGAACCTTTAGATTGAGTCATCCCAGGCTCAACTTGAAACTTTTCTGTTGAAATTTCTTGAACAGCTTGCACTTCAGTTTCAATTCCCTTCAATGAATTAACTTTCTGTTTTTGAGTATCCTCCACAATAACAGTATCATCAGCTAACATATCCACTTCAGAATGAGCTTTCTCTTTTTTAGTACTCTCCACATTAACAATTTCATCTTCTAACATCTTCTCCACTGTCTGTGAAGGACCCTCCTCAACTTCTTCATTCTGTAACACTACATTCTGGAGAACTTGGAAAGCATTTGAGGTTTGAATCGGGACAACAGATGTAACTGTGTTCCTATTAACAAAAGTAACTTTATCTTGTCCAACAGCCCTTTCGTCAAACACCTCATCAGCATCCCTAATCACCAATTGTCCCTTTTGTTTTACCAGCCATTTCTTAACCAGATTCTTCTTCATTGGCTTGGGCTGTAGAACCTTTTGAGGACACCTATCTGAAACATGATCCACTCTTTGACAAATAGTACAAATATGTGGCTTCCAGTCATATTCAAAAGTAAGATCACAATCAACACCATGAATGTCCACCACCAAAGAATCGGGTAACTGTTCTTTCACATCTACTTCAACCATAACTCGTAAATATAGACCTTTATCCTTATTAGCTTCAGTATTGTCCATATATATAGGTTTTGCAAATGTAGAACAAATCATAGAGACAATTTGAGTTTTCCTATAATGCACTGGCAGATCATATATCTTTAACCAAATAGGAACCGACTCCAATACTTCTTTAACTAGATTGACATTTTTGCTCCAACGTTTGAGTAGTATGATTGGTCTTCCCTCGAAAGTATGGATATGAGACAGAACTTGCTACAAATCAGATTCATCATGGAACCAAACCAAAAAGAATCCATCTTTCAAATAAATCAACGTGAAATTCTTAAACCAATGTTTTTCAACAAATGATTTGAAACGGTGATAGTAAGGCTTTTTCCCCATCACATAACCAACCACTGATAAGGACCAGTAGTTGATTTCTTCAGCAACATCTTCATCCTGAATCGAGATTTTCTTTCCACGTACATCACTATGATAAGTCAAGTTTTTGAATTTTGATGCAGGCTCTTTGAACAAACTGCACCAAGAGGTGGATGGGGCTGTAGACCGACACGGAGATCCCGCTGGCGGAATACTAGAGGAGGGTTGGCCCTCCTCTATCATGATTGTTAAAAGCCCGGCCACCAAGATAGCATGCAAACCCTAATATGCAAATCGCCTTTCTAGAGAGAAAAAAGGGTTCTTACACAAACGGGCGACATATGAAGATATTAAGTGTATAAATATATAATCATGCTTTCTAAGACAAGAGTTACATGGTGGATATACCTCTCTCTCTCTCTCTCTCTCTCTCTATTATATAAACAAAACACAAATTGAATAATACATCACATATTTATTCATGAAACTCGTCACACACAAGAGTTTTCCCCAAATTACATTACAAAATTATATAATTACTTAATCGAGGCTACCTCAATCCCTTAGAAGGGGATTTAGCTCATCCTAGTGGTGGTAGGAACTCCGATGGTTGAAGAGGAAGACTCCACCTTTGACTCCATGGAAGCCCCAAGCCAAGAACACTCAAGAACCCTAGCTATTTCCCACTTTCTCTCTTTAGAACTTTTGAATTCTGAACTATATTGATATATGATATTACATGATCCCTATACAAGTGTATAGAACCTCTTTCTGGCAGAATCAGTTCAAAAAGCCATTAAACTCATCCATTCAAGTGAAGGGGAGAGAGAAAAGTAACTGAAATTTCTTTTGAATTTCAAATCTGGAGAATTGTGTCCGGATGCCAGGAAGTGCGTCTGGACCCTGAGTGTCCAGGTCTTCCTTGGTGCGTGCGCAGGGTGCTGGCATTGCAAGGTTATGGCATCAGGCTTCCGTATGCAAATTTACGAGGCTACTGGAATTTTAATTTCTTTAATTGTTGATCTTGAGTTGTGAAGGGCATCTGGATGCAAGATTTGCACTAGGAGAGTGCGTCCGGACGCAAGGCTGAGGCCTTCATGTTTGACTTTTCCTTCTTGCTCAGCTTCTTGGGCCTGACTTCATTCTTAAGCTGAGTACAATCTTTAGGCTCTAGGTCCATTTTGTTGGGTTCCGTCGCTTGCCAATTCGTTTGTCCATAAAAAGCCATTAATATCCCATTTTTACACTATTTTGGCGATAAGCTCTGAAAATGACAATTAAACACAAAATTGTATAAAACATACTTTGTTAACATACTAAATAAACTAAACAATGCAATTAAGGGTGCTTGATTATGCAATATTCGACACTTATCAGCAAACAAATCAAATCTTCCTTTAAGAGTAAAAAGGATGTCACCACCTCCAGACCACTAGAACTTTACACATGGACTTGTTCGATCCAAAAAGAACTGCAAGCCTTGGCAACAAATTCTTTGCTTTTGTCATTGTTGACGACTACTCTAGATACACGTGGGTTTTCTTTCTTACACATAAAAATGAGGCTCACTCAATTTTTTTAAATTTCTGTAAGAGAGTTGAAAACGAAAAAGAGCGTAACATTAAGAAGATCCGTAGTGATAGAGGTAGAAAGCTTGAAAACCAAGACGTTGAAAGATTTTGTGATTCAAATGGTTATAGCCATAATCTTTCTGCTCCTAGAACACTTCAGCAGAATGGAGTGGTGGAGAGAAAGAATAGATCTCTTCAAGAAATGGCTAGAACCATGTTACATGAGCACAACTTACCCATTCTTTATGGGCTGAAGCCGTCAGCGCTACGTGCTATGTTATGAATCGTGTCATCATTAGAAAACTCATTCATAAAACCCCATATGAAATATGGAACAAAAGAAATTCTAAGATTGGGTATTTCAAGGTTTTTGGGTGCAAATGCTTCATTTTAAATGATAAAGATAACATAGGGAAGTTTGAATCCAAATTGGATAAAGGCATCTTCCTTAGTTACTCAACCAGAAGCAACACATACAGAGTTTTAAATACAAGAACATTAGTAGTAGTTGATTCAATTCATGTTATTTTTTATGAATCTCCTCTACTACTTACGCAGGTCACCTTAGATGATGAGGATGAGGTTAATATTGAGAAAAACATCGATAAACTCAAATTAACTGAGTCTTCTTTTGATGATCCTCAGAAAAACGTCTCACATGAATCTCCTCCTCAAAAAACCATCCTTCCTAAAGAATGGAAGTTCGTACATAATCATCCTATAGATCAAATTATTTGTGATCCATCTAAAAGAGTCAGTACAAGGTCACAAATTAGAAACATATGCAACTATATGGCATTCGTATCCCAACTTGAACCTAAAGTTATATTTGAGGCTGAAAATGATGAGTTATGGCTATTGGTTATGCAAGAGGAACTCAATCAAATCGAAAGAAATAAAGTCTGGAATTTAGTTCCACGACTGACAAACAAAACCATCATTGGCACCAAATGGGTGTTCAGAAGCAAGAAAGATGAATGTGGAACCATTGTCAGAAATAAAGCCAAACTTGTAGCTCAAGGATATATCCAAGAAGAAGGTATTGACTATGATGAAACCTTTATTCATGTGGCAAGACTTGAGGCAATCAGAATGTTGCTCACATTTGCATCCAACCAGAATTTTAAGCTATATCAAATATGGATGTCAAAAGTGCATTCTTAAAGGGGTTCATTGACAAAGAAGTATTTGTGGAACAACCACCTAAATTTGAAGACTATGATCATCCAAATCACGTATACAAATTGTTAAAATCCCTATATGGTCTAAAAGAAGTCCATAGGGCATGGTATGAAAGACTGAGTGGTTTTATGCTCTAAAATGGATTTGTGAGAGGTAAGATTGACAATACTCTCTTCACAAAAACCATTGAAAGCTATTTATTGATTGTGTAAGTTTACGTTGATGATATCATTTTTGGATCAACAAATCAAAATCTGTGCAAAGAATTTGCTTCCATTATGCAAAATGAATTTGAAATAAGTATAATGGGTGAACTAAACTTCTTCTTAGGACTGCAAATTCGACAAACACTTAATGACGTCTTCATTTGCCAGTCTAAATATGTCAAAGATTTGCTAAAGAAATATGGCTTGGAGGACGCCAAACATGCCAAAACTCCCATGAACCCATCCTTAAAATTAGATAAGGATGAGAAAGTAAAAAAATGTTGATATTAATAAATACAGAGGAATGATAGGGAGTCTTCTTTATCTAACAAGGACATTTGGTCTCAATTACCAAACAAACTGGTCTCGGGTTACTAGTCCACAATGTACTACCTAGTGCGCACTAAACCCGGAATCAAACCGTATATTAGTGTTTTAGGGTTACTAGCCCTCAGGGAACCGCCCAGTGCGCACTAAATGTTATAGGAGGAACTCTCATCCCCTGTATTAGAGCTATGCCCTAGCCATAACATATTACAATGCCTTGTAAGTTTTCCTAAAATCAAAAAGTTGTGCATCAAGATATAATATATATACACAATATATTAGTCAACTACCATGCACAAACAAGTAAAGTAAAATACACAATATTCATCCTATGTCTTCAAGCTATAATGGCATATGACATGTCAAATGTATAATGTGTATATAAGCAAATTAAACTATAACTTCTATTTATAGAATACTATAATGTAATCATACAATAAGTACCAAATTTACAAGTTAAGTATGGAAACAATTTCAATACCAACTACCTCAATGGAAGCATATAATGGAATTTAATTAAATTAAATAATTAAATTCTCAAGATTACAAAGTAAATCCAAATATTCTGAAATTAATATAAGTTAAAGGTCATGACAAAGCCTAGTTTAATATTACATTACAAGTTATTTATACCTAACTTACAACTAGGTAGATTAAACTCCATATAAGAAAATAATTAAATTAAAGTTCTCCACACTCATTTAAATATTCTCATTTTCATATATGTTAATAAACATATTAAGGCCTAATTTAATATCACATTGTAAGTTCATTCCAAGCTAGGTAAAACCATGTGAATTAAATTCCATACAAAGAAAATAATTAAATAAAAGTCTCAAAACCTATTCAATTATTCTCAATTTAATTTATATGATAGAACATGCCAAACTCATCAACAATATCAAGTTAAAAATCCAATTAAGTGAGTAGAACACTTAAAATAAAATTAATTAATTTTCTCTAGATTTTAAAACAGCTCCGAATATTCTCAAATTCACATAGGTTAAAGTACATACCAAGGCCTATTTCAATATCACATTACAAGTTGATTCGATGCAAGTAACAACCATGTGAATTAAATTTTCATTAATTAAAATAATTAAATAAAAGTTTCAATACTTATTCAAATAATCCCAATTTAATATATGTTAATGAACATATCAAGTCCAAATTTAATATGATACCACAATTTAATTCTAAGCTGTATATATCCATATGAATTAAATCTTATATAAAGAAATAATTAAATTAAATTTCTAGATTAAATACATAGGCATGTATACAAGTTGTATAAGCTTGTAAAACAATAAATACAACAATTATGTAAACCTAAGACATCCCCTGCCTCACTTTGAGATGAAATCTCAAATCCCCACCGGAAGGAAACTGCTCTAAATCCGATGACACTTCTAGGTTTTGTCGGGAACAATGAGGGAAGCAACAATAACCCTTGAGGCACCATGAAAATCCAAACCTGAACTCAAAACCTGAACTAAAAAATGGTCAGAATCGGCTTCTAATAAGGGGGAAATGATCGTCTCGCCAAGGCCTACGATAAACACTAAGGCACTACGACATTTTATAAAGGGGAAGATGGTCAATTTGAGAAAAGAAGGGTGGTAGCCCAATGGCTGATCTGCAGCAGTGTGAGAAGAAGAGGATGGAATGTTTTAATTTTCCAAACCCCCTATTTATAGTAAAACCCTAAAAGTGCCCTGAACGGGCCCCGCCGGTACAAAAAAGTGAAATTTGCGCAAACGCGCTCAAACGGTAAAAATCGTGAACAAACCAAATGAAAAAAAATAAATAACGGAAGAAACGACGTAGAAAACTGAGTCCCGTGCAGAAAGATATGCCCCGAACAAGTTCGGCAGCAATTAGGGCCGAAAACCCTAAAACTGGGAAAAACGACCGTGAGGAAATCTTAAGAGTACACGACTTGACAAAATGTGAAAATGAATCATGTACGAGAATCCAGGCCCAAAATGAGGCACTTTGCAATAACTTTCGTTAATTACATAATAGCCCATTAAAGAAAGGATAACTGCATAACTGCCCAGAATGAAAATATCTTCCAAAAGATATTTTGTTAAAAACCCCCAAAATAAAATATCTTCAAAAGATATTTAAGAAAAACACCCCAAGAAACATCAAAGTTTCTAAAAAATCCTTTCATCCATGCCCTTGTGGGAGAAAGAAACAACCGGCGAGCTTTTCTCCAAAAGTAAAGCTATGCGTTTTGAGGAAATCAACTGGAATGAAAATTCGTGAAGTCAAAACTCAACTCCGAACACGAAAAGTGAGGTTGTGCCAACCAAGTGACAAACGGGAAAAAGACAAAAAGTGAATAGTGTCTAAAAAATGAAAATGTGGAAATGACTCAATCCTTAAAAGAAGTTGTCAATCCAAAGGAAAGAGTCATTTCCGAGCACCTCGAGATGACACTAAGTGATGAGTAACCGAACTCAAAAAAGAAAATTGAACGAAATAAAATTTATCCGTAAAATTTGAGAAAAATGAAAGGAAGGAAAATGATAGGGTTATTATAGTATCGGCAAATTGTAGGAAGTTTTCAATTTACACCATTTGGTGCTGGAAGGAGAATATGTCCTAGCATATCGTTCGCGGTAGCTTGCACTTGCCAATTTATTATATGACTTTGACTGGAAACTTCCTGACGGAGAGAAGCAAGAAAATCTAGACATGACTGAGGCCTTTGGTGGAACAGTTAGCAAGAAAAGAGATCTATGTGTGACTCCTATTGCTTATCATCTTTCAGGTAGTGAATAGATATTAAGACAGGAAAACATTATTGAATTTTCAGTTTTAGTGTGAGACTGTAAGGTTAATTAAGTTTTACGTATATTAATAATGTAATAGTATGTTAAAAATGTAATAGTATGTTAGAATATGTATAACCATATATAAAGATCAAATAAAATCAGATGTTAGGTGGGCTTCCATAGAAAATTGAATAAATAGCACACTTCACTTGGTGGTGTTTTTACAGCAAAGTTTTAAAGTGTTCTGATCTCAAAACCTTAGCTCTTTGATTAAGTTCAATAGACCCCTAAGTTTAAACACCACAAAATAAAAAATAATAATAATAATCCAAAGCAAAAAGTATCCATCATACAAAATCCATAAGCTCTTCTTATTGATCATTGAATTCAAATGGATTTGGAGAATTGTTAATGTAGATTAATTGAAAATAATCTTATCCTATGCTTGATACAGAGAGTTCTGAATTTTGTCAAGTGATTGATTGCTGAGTAGTTTATGGTCTATTCTATTTTAGTATTAGTTACAAAAATTATCATTATTTTATTGCACTTACAGTCTGAATATATATTAAAAAAATTAAATAGTTGTTCTATCATAATAAATATTCGTTGCCTCACCAAAGTTGCACTTACATCTTAAATTCTTTGAGTGTTAAATTTAAAATTATGATAACTGAATTCTTTTATGAAACAATTTGAAATGAATAAATTTTCTATGTTATAAGGACTAGCCTTCCGCAAGGCTGTGAATATTCTAACGTTTGGGAGGGTCCGATATACATAACCCCATGTACATGTATCTCATTATTTTTCATTTTGAATATGTGACCTTCAAATTATTATAGAACAACCTTACCATGTCAAATCCGAGCACAAAATCCTGCAAAGCTTTTGTGTTCAAGCTCTGTTTGTGTGGCCTGTGTTTTGGTGCCTGGGTTGCGGGCCTAGGCTTTGCTCCTTAGGCTGCTGTCCCTTGTACAGTTTTTTCTTCTTTATCAATAAACTGGAAAAAAAAAAAAAAAAGCTTAATGCAAAATCTGAGTTCATTAAATCTCTTGAGATTAAAAAGATTAAAGCATTTAGTCAGATAAAAATCAATGATAGTAAAATGATAGTAGTTTGGTGATCTTATGAGTTATGACATTATCTTTTTATGTATTCCACGCTCTATTATACATTATTTAAAGTCAACTATTCTTACAATTGAGACATACCACTTCATCTCTAAAGATTAGTTGTCAAACTTTTTATAACCAACTCCAGACCAATTCAAGTTATATAAAAACTGATCAATCTTCTGCGTATTAAAAAACTCATTTACGGATCGACCAAGCCAAGTTATATAAAAGCTGATCAATCTTCTGCGTATAAAAAAACTCATTTACGCATAATTCACTTATAATGTAATTCAGGACAATATTTTATCTCATGTTAACATATCAAAAACTCAATGCATGAATATATATAACCAATAATGAACCACATTCATGAATAATTTTTTAATATTAAAAAAATTAATGATTGACCTTTTGCTGTAGGGGATGTAACTTGAGTAGGCCAACTCAAACCCAACTTGAGTCCTAGCTCGATTTTGTATAAACTTGAATAATCATATTTACAATTAGGGTTAGACTTATTAGATTGAAAATTCTCAATCTGAATTTAATTAGGGTTAGACTTGGGTTGAGTTGTCAACAATTCCAGTTCAATCTGAACTTGAATATTAATATTTTTTTAATTTAAATACACCATTTTTATATATATTTCAAATTATGGTCTAGACTCGAGTTTGTCTGATAAGTCATTGGTTTGTTAATATGTCATATGATGTATAGAATAATATCTTCAATTATTTTAGTTGTTATTTTATTTTATATGTTTATTTAGTCAAAAAAAAAATGACATAGATATGTAAATAAATAAATTAAAAGGATCCAACAGGAACTATAAAAGCAAAGAAAAGTGAGATGGTAGCCTGGTAGGAAGCTATCCTTTTTTTTTTTTTTTTTTTTTTTTTTTTTTTTTATTCTTCCCAGCTTGACATTTGAGGTTTTCTGTAGGTTTAGCTTCACGATCAAAGAAGACTTTGAAACTTTTAAAGTAACTTTGCTTTTTTAAAACAAAGAAAAGTTATATGGTACATTATTATTATATCATATAGTAAATATAATATTATGTTTTTATTTTTGGGGGTTTGTAAGACAAATTTATTGTTCTAATGCCGGTCAATTTGATGGGTGGATAAAATTTGCCGTGTGTATTTAGGGTAGGGCTGGGCTGGGCTCCAGCCCACCCAAAAAAGAAAAAATATTATTACTGTGTGTAATTTTAACCTAGTAAAAAAAAAAAAAAATTTTAATAGTAGTAAACAATTCTAAGTCAATTAAGTCACAATACTAACAAAGAAAAGGTCTAAGCCAAATAAGTCCTAATAAAAAAATTTGTTTAAAAAATTGTGTTATTAAATTTATATTTAATTTTAGCCCACTCCATTGACAATTTCTGAATCCGCCTTGCATATAGATCAAACTTAAGATATTAATCATTTCTTTACCTTTAAAGTTTCTCTATAAATACAGTGATCAATTTCTCTCTAATTCACACAGGCTTTGTTCTCTGCTTCCCTTTTATTGTTTCTCGTTCAACTCTACACTGAAGATACGTGGGAACTAGAGCTGTAACTCATTAGAGGTCTATCCACAACTGATCTCTGTGTGTGTGTGTGTCTCTCTCTCTCTGGACATACGTAAGTATTTTTTTTTTATATTATTATTATGAGGAAAGAAAGTACTCGGTAATATATAATAAGGTTCACTCTCAAGTAAACAACAATAGAGTTTGCTAATGCCGACTGTGGATGTAGGTTATATGCTTAAATAGCGTTATATCTTATATCTTAGGACGTGTTTTTTGTGGTAGGAGTTTCTATCAACTCTTGATTATGTTTGTGGTTTGCTAGTTTTTGTCATAACAATTCATGGAGCTTAAGAAATAATTCTCTTCCCCAATTTCACCCTAATTTTCATATAACATTTCATGATCGTTTAGAAAGAATTTTTATATTACATGTAATTAGAAAACTTGCAATGCGATTCATGCACCTTGTTTTCTTGCTAACATGAATATGGAGGGGTTGCTTTTCACTGTGAAATAGTTATGTGTTTTATCGGGGATGCTTATTAGGCAGCCAAGCCCTGCTCCCACTTGACGCCACTAAAGCGAAATAATTAAATGACGCCTTCTCAAACCAACTGTTTGGAAACAATACTATTAAACTACTCGTTTGGTCTCCCCAGAATACCCTTATACCATTTTTCATATAAACACCATTTTTTTTTTCTCTTTTGGTTAGAATACTTTAATCTTTTTACATCTATTTTGTTTTTTTTTTTTTATTTTATTTTTTTGTTCAAATACGTAAGGACACTTTAGTCTTGTAATTGCTCTACTGACAATAGGTCCTTGTTCGCAATAAAAAATAAAGATTAGGAACTTTTAAGAACTTACCGGGAGTTATATATTGTATTTGCATATCGTAAGGGCAAGGACAAATCCAGAAATTGTCAATGGGGGCTAATATTAAACATAAATTTAAGTGAGGTCAGATGCTCTAATTGCCCTTCCCTCTCCAAATGCAAGTTGGGATGTTTTCTGATTTATCAACCGAAAAACTTAGAAGCCTAGCCGTTCATACACATATCTATTTATACCAATTGATGTATTAGGGATTTAGGGATTGTTTGGCTTGGGCTTGTTTGATGAAATTATGAGGTTTCAGTTCTAATTGACAACAAAGAATCAATCCAAATTGAAATAAGATTCAAAGCTTTATATTTTATGTTATCCAAACTATATGATTATTTGTCAAACTACTAAATTAAATCACCTTATATATGCCATAGCAAGCAAGCATAAATCTGGAGAAGTGATGATGGAGTTCCCAATCCTGTCCTTCCCAGTTCTGTTCACATTCCTACTGTTTATGTTCATGGTATTGAAAACCAAGATCAGTTCTTCTCCAAAACTGCCTCCTAGGCCATGGAAACTAACTCTAATAGGTAACATTCATCAATTTGTCGGATCTCTACCCCATCACTGCTTAAGAGATTTGGCCATGAAATATGGACCTTTGATGCACCAGCGACTCGGAGAACTTCCTATTGTTGTGATTACTTCAATAGAATTTGCCAAAGAGGTGATGAAAACACATGACATCATCTTTGCTAACAGACCTTTTGTTTTTGCTATGAATATCATAGCTGGGAATGACATTGGCTTCGCGCCTTATGGGGATCACTGGAGACAACTTCGAAAAGTTTGCATACTGGAGGCTTTTAAGCGCCAAGCGTGTCCAATCATTTCGACCCATCAGGGAAGAAGAGGCCTCGAATTTGATCAAATCTATTTCGACCCATAATACAGCTGGATCTCTCATCAATGTCACTGAAAAGCTTTTCTCCATGACATACAACATTGTTTCTAAGGTGGTCGTTGGTAAGAAATTCCATGGGAAAGAAGAATTCTTATCACTTATCAGGGATACTATGGAGGTAGCAGGAGGTTTCAATGTTGCTGATCTCTTTCCTTCAGTTAAAATACTTGGTTTGATAAGTGGGCAGATACCTAGAGCTGAGAAGATTCATCAAAAAATTGATGAGATATTTACTAACATTATTGATGAACATAAAGCTAGAGATGGTGAAGTTGATTGTGAAGACCTGATAGATGTACTTTTAAAAGTTCAGGGGTAACCTTAATATCCCCTTAACTATGACAATACTCAAGTCAGTTCTCATGGTTAGTACAGTTACTTTTTTCTAATTCTATCAATGAATCAACTTCCACAAATATTTACTTGTACAGTATTCTCTACTCTTAATTCTAACTCAATTTCAATACTCTTTCAGGACATATTCATTGGAGGGATTGAAACATCATCCTCAACTGTAATCTGGGTAATGTCAGAATTGCTAAAAAACCCAAAAGTTATGGAAAAGGCATAAGCTGAGGTGAGACAGGTTTTAAGTAAAAAAAGGAGATATTGTAAATGAATATGACATCCATGAATTGAGTTACTTGAAGTTAGTTATCAAAGAAACTCTGAGGTTACACCCTCTTAACCCTTTATTAATTCCGAGAGAGAGTAGAGAGAGATGTGAAATCAATGGATATGAGATACCTGCGAAAATCAAAGTCATTGTCAATGTATGGGCAATTTGTAGAGATCCTGAAAATTGGAGTGATCCAGAGAGCTTTCATCCAGAGAGAGTCATTGACATGTCGGTTGATTACAAGGGGACTCATTTCCAATTTACACCATTTGGTGCTGGTAGGAGAATATGTCCTTGCATATCGTTCATGATAACTAATGTTGAGCTTCCACTTGCTAATTTATTGTATCACTTTGACTGGAAACTTCCTAAGGGGCAGAAGCCAGAAGATGTAAACATGACTGAGATATTTGGTTCAGTAATTACCAGGGAAAGGGATTTGTGTGTGATTCCTATTGCTTATCATCCCTCAACTCGTGAGTAAGATATTAAGACAAGAAGGTAGAAAGCATTGGATGGTCATTATTGAATTTCTAGTTTTAGTGTGAGCCTCCATATATAAAAATATAAATGAAAGGAAAAATAAGAACTAGTGTTATATAGACTTCCATAGATAATTGAATAAAGTGTATTATTCCTTTTTGGTGTTTTTACTGCATAGTTTTACTAAGTGTTAAGATTTCAAAAGCTTAGCTTTGTGATAAGTTCAATAAACCTCTAAAACAATATATATATATATATATATATATATTTAATTGCCATGGTTCAAAAGCCATAAGCTTTCCTTATTAATTTTTGGATTGAAAAAGATTTAGAGTATTATAAAAGTAAATAAATTTAGAAAAATCTTATTGTAACCGGTAGGGTGTTTCACCTAAAAGGTTAAACTATTAGATGTAGTTAATACCCAATCCATTTATACGTACCCATTACATTTCTCATCCGAATCCGATATGGGACAAATCCCACTTGTAACAATATTCTCCCTCGTACGAACTTGTAAGGCCTTTTTGATTTTTTTCGTCTTATTAAAAGAGATAATTTTATTCGAATCCTCCTTTTTCTTTATCATTTTTGATCTTGACAAAAGAGATAATTTCTTCAATAAAGATATTTTTTTTTTGGATTTTTCTACCCTCAAAAGAGATAATTTATTCATTAGAGATATTTTTTGTTAGATATATATATATATATATATATATATATATTTGTCTTGTCAAAATAGACCTAAAATATATAAGACTAGAGGTAAAGAGAGAAATTTGAGTGTTATTTGAAAAAGTTATAAACATTTACTTGTAAAATTAGGGTTAGAATTGTCATTTCTTCTAAGAATGGAGTGCAAATGTAAAAAAGTGATTTCTTCTAAGAATGGAGTGAAAACGTAAAAAAGTGAAGTACGAATATCATCTCTCGTACATAAATTATCGCTATCCTATATCAATTCCAATATAAAATATAAGTGCAAGGCTATTAAAAGGGCGCCCTACACTATCTTATTTTTACCATAGTCACACAATTTGTCCGAAGAGGCCATGCTCTCAAGCTCGTACGTGAATTTGCGATTTGGGAGCGAGTGTGCCCCAGCTGTATAGCGTTACTATACTAGCATATATATATATATATATATTAATCATAAATGTTTCAAAATATACTCCTAAAAAACTTCCCAATTAGAAAATAGTACAAATAAATCAGGCATCTATTAATAAGAAAAGTTAGCTCATTTATTACATATATCATTAATAGAATAAATAATCATAAATATATTTGTATATGGATTTAAATAAATAAAAATATGTAAAATATATATGTCATGACCTAATATAATTTTATTTAAACCATACAGATCTCAAAATTTTGAGACTTTGATGCAGGAGCTCTCATTCCCGCACTCACTCAGTGTGACTTAGATTTCAACTGTAATTTAAAATAAATAAAGGTGGAAGTTGTAAAAGATTGTGAAAAGGGACTTTAGTTTCCTATTAAATTAAAGGAAAAAAAACATTAAAAAGAGAGAAAGATCTTAATCGTTTCTCTCCCTTTCACATATTCATCTCTCTCTAAGCACCAAGCCTATCAAAATTAAGATATCTCAGCATAACTACCGGAAAAAAAGGAAATAAAACAGATATCTCAAAACTCTATCTCTTTGAAGATCCAAGGTCATGATAATCCAGTAATAAAAACTTATACCGGTGATGAAAAACTACTACTCCAATTCATTATTGTTATTTGTAACATCCAAAACTAAACATTCAATATAAACATAATCAATCATCCAATTTTTTTTTTTTTTTCTTGCTGAGTGCAAAAGGAACAAATCACAATTATAATCTTTTTCTTCCAATAACCTTTTACCTTTTTATTTTAATCCAAATATTTAATTCTCTTGTTTTTTTTTTTTTTTTTTTTTTGATAGCCTTTTTATTATTAGATAGTAGTAGTATGATTTTTTTCTTCATCATTTTTCTTTCTTATTATAAAATTTTCTCTTGTACGTTAGCTCACTGCCAGGCCAATCCAAATCGTTCATGGGATTATGCGATTGGTCGTGTTTATCTGCTTTAGATCGTAGTTGACGTGACAGTCTTATCTCGACAACTAGTTGTCTTATCTGCTCAGTTAGTGCTAACTTGGCATTACGAATGATCCTACGTCCTTATGATCAATCGTGAATTGAACGAACGATGACTTGGTAGCCCTTTCCAATTGCTGACGTGGCTATGAACGATGATGTGTCCTGCGATCAATCGTGAATGCTCCAGGGCAATTTTCTGAACTTCTTCCGTATTTTCTGCTTGACTCCAGAAAGGCCTTAAAAGACAGTTTTTAGCCTGTTTGAACCTTATTAACCTGAAATAGGCAAAAACACGAATTAGAACTAAAACAGGAAAGCAAGATAGATGAAGTGACTAAAATACCCTACCTTAGGTGCTAAAATGTGCAACATTTAAGTACTTATCAATGGGATAAAATGATCTCTAAGATTCATGGGTGCTATATTTTCATTAACAATTTCCACATTGTTGACTGTAGGAATTTCAGCCTTAACATTGTCTCTAACATTTTTCACATTATCATCCATGTTGTCAATTTCACTTTCAAGTTCTCTTAAAATGGTGGGGTCCCTAAGGTTTCTTTTCTATTTTCTAAGAGTCCTTTCTAATGAAACTATATCAACTTAATTTTCAACAATTGGCAATGTCAATGATCTACAACCCAACATCCACTAACATGCATCCATACAAAGCCAAAAATACCAAATAATTAAGTGCAGCAAATATCAACTTTGAAACACTTACAAAGGGGTGCGAATCCACGAATGTTCCAAAATTTTTCAGCACTTAAAAAGTGACTTCAAAGCAGCCCCTACGCGTCAATCTGCACTTAAAATACTTGGCAAACAAATTAAAAACAGAAAAATATATATACAGAACTATATTTACGAACAAACAGAATTTAATCTTTGAAATTTTTTATCACAAAGCCGATTGCAATCCCCGGCAACGACGCCAAAAAATAGATGCGTGCTTATGCGTGCTCAATAATAAAACTGCACTAGCTATAACACAAGTTCCTAAGAAAGTGGTTAAATAGGGGTATCGATCCTTGAAGATTGCGAAGCTTATGGTAATCAAGTTTAAAAGATTAATTTCATGCTTGTTAATGTCATAAAAGATGGTTGATTTGTTTGTTTGTCGTTTGCATAAAGATTAAAATAAACTAAATTGAGTTTAAAGAACAATAAAAGGGAGGCTAGGGAATTGAGTTCACTACGACCTCGTAATCATACATACTTGTAAGTAACTTAGGGATACAATTCTGTGTGATGTGTAAAGTGTAGAAATATAAAATAACTACAACAATTGTCCATAAAATCATGTAATTTAAGACTAAGCATAACCCATCTGCGGTTGGCATGGCTCATCCACCTAAACTAGGGTGTGGTATGAGCCATCTTCCCTAGGCACGGCCTATCAAAATCTTAACATTACAAGTTTAGCACATGAAATCAATCCTCTGGCATAGACTGTCTTTGGTTGGCATGGACCATCTACCTAACTACATTACTCTAAGGGTGTAGCATGGTCAATCTTCCCTTGGCATAATCTATCTAAATTCATGTTTAACATGCCAATAATCCCATTTTATGAATATAAATCCTTTTTTTTTTTTTTTTTTCATAATTGGTTTGTGTATAAATAAAAATAAATATTTACAGGTGCACAGAGGGCATACCCTCAGAACATTACTGGGAAAAATAAAATAGAAGAGGACACCTTCCAAGTAAATAAAAAGATAAGAAAATAAAATAACATAAAAGAAAAAGAAATTATATAATGTCTCTAAGAGAGACATTATATAAATCAAGAACCTCAAACAAAGTTTTCCTAGCTACATCTGTAGTTAAGCAAGAGCTGTGACCATGTAGCCTTCGGTTTCTCTCTTGCCAAATGCTCCAAAAGCCAGCAACAAGCAAAGTTTTAATCAATTTACTGGACTGTAATAAGAACCATGTCAACAATTCTTCAACTAACAACATGGAATTGAAATCCACATTCCAACCAAGTGCATCTTTCAACCAGTCCCAGAATTTCATAGCAAATGGGCATTGAACAAAAATATGATCTCTAGTATCAACTTGTTGTAAACAAGTAAAACATCTAGGTGCCAGTTGCACCTTCCTTTTCGGCAGATTGAATATTGTAGGCAATTTATCATAGAATAAAAACACTCCATGAATTGACCATCTAGGCCTGGCTTTTCCCCAACAGAGAGTGGACCACATAACCTCTGGATAATGTGTTCTACATCCTTTCCAAGCTCTTTTGAAAGTAAAATCACCTCCATCCCACAACAACTTATCTGGTCTGGGATGTATAAACAAAGTTTGTAAATATTCTTTAATTGGCCTAAAAATGTCAGCTTGAAGTAGACCAAAATTCCAACCTCCTTCAATAATTAGACTGGATAATGGGGAAGACCAAGTAAAACCCAATCTTCTAACCAATCTATGCCTAAACTTCTGTAGCAGTGTTTCTCCTTCACACCATAGATCTGTCAAAACCTTGAATTTTTGCCGGTGCCAATAGAAAATTGAACATTATGCAGCATTATTTCTCTAACACCAATCAGATTTTTTTAAATATTTGAATGAGAGGCCTTTGTAACTACATTCTTTTATGTGGATCTAGGAACATATCTGTTTTGAAACCAAGAAACCCATAGTCTGTCTTTACTCAATAAGAAATCCCAAGCTAAGACACAATGAGCAGCAACTTGCAGGTCCTGCAGCCTTCTAATAGCTAACCCACCTTCAGCTTTTGATCTACACATCACATTCCAGCTAAGAAGATGCATTTTTTTTTTTCAGATTCTCCCTACTTCGCCATACAAAATCTCTACATGAATTTGATTGATGACCGCAACTGGAAGAAGAAATACACTACACCAGTACAAACAAATTGGTGTAATAACAGATTTTATCAGTTCAATCTTGTACTCTATTCAATAAGCTTCTTAGTAACTTTATCTATAAGAGCAGAGTAATGAGACCTTTTCAAACCAGAAGAACATAGAGGAACCCCCAAATATTTTAAAGGAAGAGACTCCTCTTTGCACTGTAGCAGATTCAGAATTTCATTTTTCCTTCTAACACATTTGGAGAAAATCACACTACTCTTTTGGTAATTAATGTGGAGACTTGAAGTATCACCAAATTTTTGAAAAACCTCTTGAAGAATTCGAGCATTAAAGATTGAAGCTTTACAGGTTATCAACAAATCATCTGCAAAAAATGTGTGACAGCATAATGAATTTGCTTTTTGGGCAGTTCTGGTTAAGGTAAGTCTTCCAGATAGAACTGATGCATTAATGAGTTGGGTAAATTGGTCTGCTACCAAGGTAAAAAGAAGAGGAGAAAGAGGGCAGCCTTGCTTTAAGCCCTTTGAGGGTTGAATAAAGCCTGTTGGTGAACCATTAAGTAAGATAGATTATCTAGTTGAACTCAAGAAATTAGAGATCCAATTCAGCCAATTTTCACTAAAACCAGAGCTTGAAAGAATCTTCAGAAGGAAGTTCCAATTAACTGAATCAAATGCCTTAAACACATCAGCTTTCAATGCCATAGATGGAAATTTAGAATTAAAATCATTTACCATTTCATGCCCCATGATAACCGCATCTTAGATTTTCCTGCCCTTAATGAAAACACTTTGTTCCAAACCAACTAAGCTAAGAAGCAACAGAGAAAGTCTAGCAGCTGGAACTTTTGAGATGATTTTATAGATGAGATTACATAAAGCAATAGGTCTAAACTCCTTTGGTTTAATTGCATTCCCAACTTTAGGAACCAAGGTTAAGAAAAAACTACTTACTCCAATTGGAATATAACCATCTTTGAAGAAATGATGGACTGCAGCACACACTTCAGGTTCGATTATAAACCAAAAAGTCTGATAAAATCTTGCTGGAAATCCGTCAGGGCCAGGAGCTTTATCAGGTTTAAAATTCATCACAACTACCTTATCTCTTCATTGGAGATAGGAGAATCTAGAATCATTTTATCTTCTGAAGAAAGTATATATCGAGATTTGATTTCAAAGGTAGTCTCAGCTGCAATCTCTTGAAACAGACCCTTATAGTAATCAACAAATATCTTTTTGATTTCCTCTGTATCTGCTGTAACCTGGCCATTCTCTCTCTCTCTCCACAGAAGTTATTGCATTGAATTGATGATGTTGTTTCATCTTTGAGTAAAAAAAAGCAGAACATTTATCAGTTTCCTTAAACCACTGAATTTTTGACTTTTGTGCATATAGAATCTCTTGAGAAGACAAAGCATCATTATATTCATCCTTAGCTTGAATCTCCTTTGCAAACATATCTTCTGTAGGATTATCAAGAAGTGTGAGTTGAATATCATCCAATTTCTGTTTAGTGCTTAAAACCCTCTCTTCTATATCCCCAAAATAGTTTTTGTTCCATAATCTGACAGCAGCCTTAACTGTTCTAAGTTTTTTTAAGAAGAATGTGAATTAGGGTACCATAAGTAGGTTCAGTCCAGGCTTTATTTATTACCTCAGTAATGCCCTCATGTAAGCACCAAAATTTCAACATTTTGAAGGGCTTTGGGCCACTTGCAAACTGCCTAAATATATTTATTACAACACCACAGTGATCCGAGGATGATGAAGCTGAGTAAGAAATTTTTATACCTGTGAATAACTGCAGCCAGGCACCATTTGTGAATACCCTATCCAGCTTAGCCATAATCTTTCTGTCCCTACCTTGTTTGTTACACCATGTCCAATCCTCATTTGAAGCAAATAATTCCATCAGTCCAGCATTTTGAAGACATTCATTAAATTCATCTAGTAGTTTTTGTGGAACTCTTCTTCCTCCTTGTTTATCTGAGTAGAATCGAGTGGCATTCCAATCCCCAACTACCAACCACGGACCATTCACAATTGTAGATTGAGAAATTAAGTGATTCCAAAGTCTTTTTCTTCCAGCTATAGCATTTGAGGCATATACAGGTGTACAAAAAACAAGCTTATCAGTTTGAATAATATGAACCTTAAGCCGAATAGACTGATCCATCTCATTGACCTTAGTCACTGTAAATAACAGCGGATCCCAACCAATCCAAATTCTACCCAAATCATGAGAATCATAGTTATGCATCCAACTCCATCTTCTATTTATTTTTCTTGCAATAACATCAAACTTAGATCTTCTAACTCTTGTTTCTTGTAAACTGACAAAATGAGAGTCATTTGATTTGATCCACTGTCTAACCTCTCTTTACCTTTTGGGCTTATTCAAGCCCCTCACATTCTAAGATGTGATCATTAAGAAGGGTGCAGAGGGGGAGCTCCCCCTTGACTCCTAGTCACTCTTTGTGCTACTGACAGATTTATATTATTCTTCTTAACCTGGAGCTTCTGCTGGCTTTTAGATGTTTTGGAAGAGGAAGATACTTTCTTGGATTCTTTGGTGAAAGGTGCAACCCCACTCACTTCAAAATCTGCCCTTGAATCTTCTTGAATACCTTTAATTACAGTAGTACGATTCTTCACTTGTACCCCTGTACTTGTTACTTCTGGAACTCCTTGAACCTTTAGATTGAGTCATCCTAGGCTCAACTTGAAAATTTTCTGTTGAAATTTTTTGAACAGCTTGCACTTCAGTTTCAATTCCCTTCAATGAATTAACTTTCTGTTTTTGAGTATTCTCCACAATAACAGTATCATCAGCTAACATATCCACTTCAGAATGAGCTTTCTCTTTTTTAGTACTCTCCACATTAACAATTTCATCTTCTAACATCTCCTCCACTGTCTGTGAAGGACCCTCCTCAACTTCTTCATTCTGTAACACTACATTCTGGAGAACTTGGAAAGCATTTGAGGTTTGAATCGGGACAACAGATGTAACTGTGTTCCTATTAACAGAAGTAACTTTATCTTGTCCAACAGCCCTTTCGTCAAACACCTCATCAGCATCCCTAATCACCAATTGTCCCTTTTGTTTTACCAGCCATTTCTCAACCAGATTCTTCTTCGTTGGCTTGGGCTGTAGAACCTTTTGAGGACACCTATCTGAAACATGATCCACTCTTTGACAAATAGTACAAATATGTGGCTTCCAGTCATATTCAAAAGTAAGATCACAATCAACACCATGAATGTCCACCACCAAAGAATCGGGTAACTGTTCTTTCACATCTACTTCAACCATGACTCGTAAATATAGACCTTTATCCTTATTAGCTTCAGTATTGTCCATATATATGGGTTTTGCAAATGTAGAACAAATCATAGAGACAATTTGAGTTTTCCTATAATGCACTGGCAGATCATATATCTTTAACCAAATAGGAACCGACTCCAATACTTCTTTAACTAGATTGACATTTTTGCTCCAGCGTTTGAGTAGTATGATTGGTCTTTCCTCGAAAGTATGGATACGAGACAGAACTTGCTACAAATCAGATTCATCATGGAACCAAACCAAAAAGAATCCATCTTTCAAATAAATCAACGTGAAATTCTTAAACCAATGTTTTTTAACAAATGATTTGAAACGGTGATAGTAAGGCTTTTTCCCCATCACATAACCAACCACTGATGAGGACCAGTATTTGATTTCTTCAGCAACATCTTCATCCTGAATCGAGATTTTCTTTCCACGTACATCACTATGATAAGTCAAGTTTTTGAATTTTGATGCAGGCTCTTTGAACAAACTGCACCAAGAGGTGGATGGGGCTGTAGACCGGCACGGAGATCCCGCTAGCGGAATACTGGAGGAGGGTTGGCCCTCCTCCATCATGATTGTTAAAAGCCCGGCCACCAAGATAGCATGCAAACCCTAATATGTAAATCGCCTTTCTAGAGAGAAAAAAGGGTTCTTACACAAACGGGCGACATATGAAGATATTAAGTGTATAAATATACAATCATACTTTCTAAGACAAGAGTTACATGGTGTATATACCTCTCTCTCTCTCTCTCTCTCTCTCTATATATATATATATATATATATATATATACAAAACACAAATTGAATAATACATCACATAGTTATTCATGAAACTCGTCACACACAAGAGTTTTCCCCAAATTACATTACAAAATTATATAATTACTTAATCGAGGCTACCTCAATCCCTTAGAAGGGGATTTAGCTCATCCTAATGGTGGTAGGAACTCCGATGGTTGAAGAGGAAGACTCCACCTTTGACTCCATGGAAGCCCCAAGCTAAGAACACTCAAGAACCCTAGCTATTTCCCACTTTCTCTATTTAGAACTTTCGAATTCTGAACTATATTGATATATGATATTACATGATCCCTATACAAGTGTATAAAACCTCTTTTTGGCAAAATCAGTTCAAAAAGCCATTAAACTCATCCATTCAAGTGAAGGGGAGAGAGAAAAGTAACTGAAATTTCTTTTGAATTTCAAATTTGGAGAATTGTATCCAGATGCCAGGAAGTGCGTCTAGACGCTGAGTGTCCAGGTCTTCCTTGGTGCGTGCGCAAGGCGCTGGCATTGCAAGGTTATGGCATCGGGCTTCCGGATGCAAATTTACGAGGCTACTGGAATTTTAATTTCTTCAATTGTTGATCTTGAGTTGTGAAGGGCATCTGGATGCAAGATTTGCACTAGGAGAGTGCGTCCGGACGCATGGCTGAGGCCTTCATGTTTGACTTTTCTTTCTTGCTCAGCTTCTTGGGCCTGACTTCATTCTTAAGCTGAGTACAATCTTTAGGCTCTAGGTCCATTTTGTTGGGTTCCGTCGCTCGCCAATTCGTTTGTCCATAAAAAGCCATTAATATCCCATTTTTTCACTATTTTGGCAATAAGCTCTGAAAATGACAATTAAATACAAAATTGTATAAAACATACTTCGTTAACATACTAAATAAACTAAACAATGCAATTAAGGGCACTTGATTATGCAATATTCGACACTTATCAGCAAACAAATCAAATCTTCCTTTAAGAGTAAAAAGGATGTCACCACCTCCAGACCACTAGAACTTTACACATGGACTTGTTCGATCCAAAAAGAACTGCAAGCCTTGGTAACAAATTCTTTGCTTTTGTCATTGTTGACGACTACTCTAGATACATGTGGGTTTTCTTTCTTACACATAAAAATGAGGCTCACTCAATTTTTTTAAATTTCTGTAAGAGAGTTGAAAACGAAAAAGAGTGTAACATTAAGAAGATCCGTAGTGAAAGAGGTAGAAAGTTTGAAAACCAAGACGTTGAAAGATTTTGTGATTCAAATGGTTATAGCCATAATCTTTCTGCTCCTAAAACACCTCAGCAGATTGGAGTGGTGGAGAGAAAGAATAGATCTCTTCAAGAAATGGCTAAAACCATGTTACATGAGCACAACTTACCCATTTCTCTATGGGCTGAAGCCGTCAGCGCTACGTTCTATGTTATGAATCGTGTCATCATTAGAAAACTCATTCATAAAACCCCATATGAAATATGGAACAAAAGAAAGTCCAACATTGGGTATTTTAAGGTTTTTGGGTGCAAATGCTTCATTTTAAATGATAAAGATAACCTAGGGAAGTTTGAATCCAAATTGGATGAAGGCATATTCCTTAGTTACTCAACCAGAAGCAATACATACAGAGTTTTCAATAAAAGAACATTAGTAGTAGTTGAATTAATTCATGTTATTTTTTATGAATCTCCTCTACTACCTACGCAGGTCACCTTAGATGATGAGGATGAGGTTAATATTGAGAAAAACATCGATAAACTCAAATTAACTGAGTCTTCTATTGATGATCCTCAGAAAAACGTCTCACATGAATCTCCTACTCAAAAAACCATCCTTCCTAAAGAATGGAAGTTCGTACACAATCATCCTATAGATCAAATTATTGGTGATCCATCTAAAAGGGTCAGTACAAGGTCACAAATTAGAAACATATGTAACTATGTGGCATTTGTATCCCAACTTGAACCCAAAGTTATACATGAAGCTGAAAATGATGAGTTATGGCTATTGGTTATGCAAGAAGAACTCAATCAAATCGAAAGAAATAAAGTCTGGAATTTAGTTCCACGATTGACAAACAAAACCATCATCGGCACCAAATGGGTGTTCAGAAGCAAGAAAGATGAATGTGGAACCATTGTCAGAAATAAAACCAAACTTGTAGCTCAAGGATATATCCAAGAAGAAGGTATTGACTATGATGAAACCTTTGTTCATGTGGCAAGACTTGAGGCAATCAGAATGTTGCTCACATTTGCATCCAACCAGAATTTTAAGCTATATCAAATATGGATGTCAAAAGTGCATTCTTAAATGGGTTCATTGACAAAGAAGTATTTGTGGAACAACCACCTAAATTTGAAGACTATGATCATCCAAATCACGTATACAAACTGTTAAAATCCCTATATAATCTAAAAGAAGTCCATAGGGCATGGTTTGAAAGATTAAGTGGTTTTATGCTCTAAAACGGATTTATGAGAGGTAAGATTGACAATACTCTCTTCACAAAAACCATTGAAGGCTATTTATTGATTGTGTAAGTTTACGTTGATGATATCATTTTTGGATCAACAAATCAAAATTTGTGCAAAGAATTTGCTTCCATTATGCAAAATGAATTTGAAATAAGTATAATGGGTGAACTAAAATTCTTCTTAGGACTGCAAATTCGATAAACACTTAATGACGTCTTCATTTGCCAGTCTAAATATGTCAAAGATTTGCTAAAGAAATATGGCTTGGAGGACGCCAAACATGCCAAAACTCTCATGAACCCATCCTTAAAATTAGATAAGGATGAGAAAGTAAAAAAATGTTGATATTAATAAATACAGAGGAATGATAGGGAGTCTTTTTTATCTAATTGCAAGTAGGTCTGATATTATGTTTAGCGTCTACTTATGTGCTAGATTTCAATCCTATCCAAAAGAGTCTTATCTCCATGTTGTTAAACACATATTCAAATATTTATGCGGTACAATCCGTTACGGACTATGGTTTCCTACACACACACCTCTTTTAAACTTACCAGTTACTCAGATGCAGATTTTGTAGGGTGTAGAATGGATCAAAAAGCACAAGTGGAACTTTTCATCTCTTAGGTCACTCTTTAGTATCTTGGTCATAGAAGAAACAAAATTCCGTTGCCCTATCAACAACTGAGGCTGAATATGTTGCCACTGGAAATAGCTGTGCCCAAACTCTATACATCAAGCAATAACTCAAAGATTTCGGATGATAAGTGCTCAAATGTGATACATTTTAGCACCTAAGCTAGGGTATTTTAGTCTATTCATCTATCTTACTTTCCCGTTTTAGTTCTAATTTGTGTTTTGGTCTATTTTAGGTTAAAAAGGTTCAAATAGGCTAAAAAGAGTCTTTTAGCTCCTTTTTGGAGTCTTTTAGCTCCTTTTTGGAGTCAAGAAGAAAATTTAGAAAAAGTCAAAAAAAAAAAAAAACTGCACTGTTCAAGTTTCAATCGATCGAAAGAAGCTATGATCGATCGAAGATATCTATAATTGATCGAAAGAAGGCAGTGCCAGCTCAGTGGATAAGGTTTCCAGTTGTCAAAAATATCTTTGCCACGTTATCTTCGATCGATTCAATCGATCGAAGATAAGCTTGAATCGGTCGAAGACCCTGGTGGCAGTAAGTTGTCTAATTCCCCAGCGCCCGAACTCCACCAACTTTTGTAACTACGAATTTGTATGACGGCCCTGATTTTTCAAGCCAATGTGTCCTGTGATGAACCGAAGTATGACCCGATAACGGATCCGAATGCAGAAGCAAAAACAGAAAACAAGACTCGGGAGATGTAATGCAACTCTAAGAAGCCAGAGTGACCTTCCATGAGGCCACGGATCTCAACGAGAACAATGCGGAATCGAATGATCAGAAAAAGACACATGGAAAAAATGGCCCTAGGAATGTACATCATTCCTAAGACACATCCGCGACCTCCCATGAAGTCATGAAACTCAAAAGAAATAGCGGAAGCGGATTAAAAGAAAACCGGACAAATTTAGCCCCAAGGGCAAAATGGTCATTTTTGAAAATATAAAATCAGGTGCTAACAAGCACACCACTTGAAAGATAGCAAAAAATAATCAAGATGGACTCAAGAATCACATGATTCGGAATCCAGACGAAGAAGAAACGGCAAAATAGAGAAAAATGAAAAAATAAAGCTAAAAGGGTAAACTGGTAATTATCCAAAAATATCCGGGTGCAACTGAGTATACCGTTAGATAGACGACAAAAAAATAATGAGATTCAAAAAAAGAATCACCCCATTCGAAGTCCGGACAAGGGAGAAAAGCCCAAAAGAAGAAATGATGTCGTGGCGGCCCGACGAAGGGCCATGACAGCTACTGTTGCTGTCAGCCCACTACTGCTGCAACTGAGAACAAAAAGGGGCATCGAAATATACACATTACATGTTTAGAATTAAATATACACATTTTGACATATAAGGCTACAAGTGGTATTTCAAGCCAACCTTTACAAGAATTGAAACCTTCAAGTTTACAAATCATCCAAGCATAATGAGAATCTCGAACCTTGATTCCTGTATCTGAGAATCTCGAACGTGGGTGAGGAACGTAAAGCTACTCGTAGAAGATGAGCATGCATAGACCAAACGCTTTACAAACTTATGAAGTTGATACAAATCCATTCATACGGTCATGCCACCTAGCGTCTATGTCAAAGGTGAGACTCAGAGAGCATTCTAAACTACCTTAGAGCATTTCTTGCATAAACCACATCATTTATGCAATTTAACAACATAGGAGTATATAGTGCAACACAACAAGACATAGGTAATCAAACTTATCAACTTGGAACCTAAAATGCGTAAAACAAATGAAATGGTTTATGCCATCTAACGTCTATGTTTCAAATGAGTCTAAGGAATCACCCTAGGCTACATTGAACAATTAAATACAAATTACAATTTCAATGCAATTTTAACTAACAATAGAACTTCTAATACAACGCATCAAAGCATAGATTATCAAAGTTAACAACTTGACATCTAAATTACAGAAACAACAAGTTAAGACAATTTAGTACTATTAACTTGTATTGAAAAGCAAGGTATGCAAGTATACTAAGCACATGTATACTACACCTAATTGAAATGTCAAATACTACATCGCAAGCTATAAATCAATCCATATTACACAACTTGGAATTGAATGCGAAATCAAGTAGTGGCGGAAAGACAAGAATATATGGTCTCAATGACCAAGCAAGCAGATCTCAGGTTACTAGCCCTCAAGGAACCACCCAGTGCGCACTAAACCCTGAATCAAACCATATATTGGTGTTTTAGAGTTACTAGCCCTCAGGGAACAACCCAGTGCGCACTATATGTTGTAGGGGGAGCTCTCATCCCCTGTACTAGAGCCATGCCCTAGCCGTAACATATTACAATGTCCATGTAAGCTTTCCTAAAATCATCAAGTCATGAATCAAGGCATAATACATATACACAATATATTAGTCAACTACCATGCATAAACAAGTCAAGTAAAACACTCAATATTCAGCCTATGTCTTCAAGCTACAATGGCATACGACATGTCAAATATATAATGTGTATATAAGCAAGTTAAACTATAACTTCTACTCATGGAATACTATAATGTAATCATACAACAAGTTCCAAATTTACAAGTTAAGCACGAAAATAACTTCAATACCTAACTACTTCAATGGAAGCATATAATGGAATTTAATTAAATTAAATAACTAAATTCTCAAGATTACATTTTAACTCCAAATATTCTAAAACTATTACAAGTCGAAGGTCATGGCATGACCTAGTTTAATAACACTTTACAAGTTTTTTCTATCAAACTCATAACTAGGTAAATTAAACTTTATACAAGAAAATAATTAAATAAAGTTCTCCACACTCATTCAAATATTCTCATTTTCATATATGTTAATGAACATATTAAGGCCTAATTTAATATCACACTGTAAGTTCATTCCAAGCTAGGTACAACCATGTGAATTAAATTTCATACAAGGAAAATAATTAAATAAAAGTCTCAAAACTTATTCAATTATTCTCAATTTAATGTATATGATAGTACATGCCAAGCTCATCAACAATATCAAGTCAAAAATCCAATTAAATGAGTAAAACACTTAAAATGAAATTAATTAACCTAATTAATTAATTTTCTCTAGATTTTAAACCAACTCCAAATATTCTCAAGTTCACATATGTTAAAGAACATACTAAGGCCTAATTTAATATTACATTACAAATTGATTCCATGCTAGTTACAACCACGTGAATTAAATTTTCATACAAGTGAAAGATTAAATAAAAGTTGCAATACTTATTCAAATCCTCCTAATTTAATATATATTAATGAACATATCAAGGCTTAATTTAATAGCATGCCACAATTTAATTCCAAGCTATATACAACCATGAGAATTAAATCTTATACAAAGAAAATAGTTAAATTAAATTCTAAATAAAATACCTAGGCATGCATACTAGTTGTATAAGCATGAAATACATTCAATATAACATTTATAAAGGCCTAAAACATCCCCTACCTCAATTTGAGATGAAATTTCAAATCCACACCGAAAGAAAAGTGCTCCAAATCCGACGATACTCTTAGGTTATGTCAGGGACAATGAGGGAAGAAACTTTAACCTTTGAGGCACCATGAAAATCCAAACCCGAACTCAAAAATGGTCGAAAATGGTTTCTAATAAGGGGGAAAGGTGCGCCTCGCCAAGGCCTGCGATAAACGCTAATGCACTATGACATTTTACAGGAGGGAAGAAGGTGGAAAAGAATAAAAGAAGGTGGCAGCCCCTTGGCCTGCCATGGCTACTGCTGGCCGGCCAAAGAAGAAGGGAGTAAATGTTTTAATTTTTTTTATAACCACCTATTTATAGTAAAACCCTAAAAGTGCCCCGTCGGGTCCGAAAAAGTGGAATTCGCGTAGACGCGCTCAAACGGTAAAACACCGTGAACGAAAAAGAACCGAAATGAAAAAAATGAACGACGGAAGAAACGGCATTGAAAACCGACTCCCGTGCAGGAAGATATGCCCCGAATAAGTTCGGCGACAATTGGGGCCGAAATCCCTAAAATTGGGGAAAACGACCCAAAGAAAATTCTAAGAGAACACGACTCGACAAAAAGTGAAAATAAATCCCGTACGAGGATCCAGGCTCAAAAGGACACATTTTGCAATAACTTTCGTTAATTACACAACGACCCCTACAAAAAGGGATAACTGCAAAACTGCCCAGAATGAAAATATCTTGCTAAAGATATTTTAAAAAAAACCCCTAATCAAAATATCTCCAAAAGATATTTATGAAAAACACCCCAAGAAATATCAATGTTTATAAAGAATCCTTTCATTTACGCCCTAACGGGAGAAAGAAACAATTGGTGATGTTTTCTCCAAAAGTAAAGCTACGCGTTTCGAGAAAATCAACTGGAGTGAAAACTCGTGAAGTCAACACTCAACTCCGAACACGGAAAGTGAGGTGTTGCCAACAAAGTGACAAATAGGAAAAGGACGAAAAGTGAATAGTGTCAAAAAATGAAAATGTGGAAATGCTCGGTCCTTAGAGGAACTTGTCAATCCATGGGAAAGAGTCTTGGAAACCATTTCCGAGCACTCGAGACGACACTAAGTGATAAGTAACCGAACTCAGAAAAGAAAATTCAATGAAAAAAATTTATCCATAAAATTTTAGAAATAGGAAAGGAAGGAAAATGACTGGGTCATTACAACCTACCCTCTTTAAAGAAATTTCGTCCCCAAATTTAGGAACATCCCGAGGAAAAACGAACAAGGACTGAACATAAGGTCACACCGAGGAAAGGATCTTAAAAAACTAAAGGACAACTCCAGAAGCCTTAAAATCCAACTGAAGGAACGCGAAACCACAAACCGAAAGACAACTCCTTAAACGAATCGGCATGTCAACTCCATGTCAACCACCGAGAGAATCCCAAGATAATGAACGTCGAATGACGACAAAAGAAGAGAGCGATATGGTAGTACGAACAACAACCAGAACCTATCCACGACGTACTCAAATGTGTGGTAGCAATGACAGTGCCTAGTGCCCGCCCACACTTACTCATCAGTAAGGTAGCATCGACGATAACTAGCACTCGCCCATAACGCACAACTTCGCACGGTAGCATGACAGTATGAGGCACTAGTTTATAACATGCCCCAACCAGGTCAACCCGAAAAAAATTATCGATACGAATAACATCAATGTCGGAAAAGATCATTACCAAAAGCACTACGGGAACCAAGCATCTTGTGAGAGTTGGGGTAACTAATCCCAAAACTCTGACAACAATATCATAGGCACCGTTACGCTTAAGGCCTTAAATCCTCAGTGCAAGTAGAGCTAGCAGCTCCTACATTGTAAAACACCTTTATTAACAACCTCTGGTCATGAATCTAAAGCCTGACAAGTCTTTACCCTCAAGCCAATGGATCGGACTCTACGGAACCGAAAAACACTGTCCAGAAGCAGACCTATCCTAAGGTCACAAACGGAAGCCAAATGTTGGATCAAAATCCCTATCATGGACAACTAAGTCCTTAAAACAGAAGTCTACCATGTAGCTCACTCATGAAAATCCCGACAAATAAGGTCACAAAACCCCAACATAAGTGCAGGAAAATGAAATAGTACAACCAGCTACTCACATAGCACATACTCGCAAAATTAAATTGCATAAATTAAATAATACCTTCGTACTAAGCACACAGTACACATAAGGTAAATGAAACATGCCACCTATCACATAGGGGTCAAATAAATGACAACACGTTATACACCACTAATGGTACTAGTATTATTAGTGAGCTAAACTATTAATAATAAATAATTAATAATAATAAATAATTAATACCCCTAGTTTATTATTAGTATTAATAATAAATAATTAATAATAATAATAATACTTATCCTTATATACGTATATACTCAATTATACATAAAAAAAACCATCCATATATGGGTAAATATCCGTACCCGTAATCAACACCCATTCAAGTAGTCCATGTGACCTAATTATTGGTCCATTACTACTATCCAAATCCATCCTTTTAAACTAAAAAATAAAATAAAATACACATTTAATCTAGCAAATAAAATTACATTTAAACAAGCACATCATCTTTTAACAAATAATTTCATACAACAATTAATTTAATTAAACCACTTAACCACACACTTACAATTAAACAATTAATTCACTTAAACATATAATATGAAGCCTCATAAACATATAGCCACGTAAGCACCTAAAATACAATAAAATAAATAATTAAATCCCTTTTTTTATATGCTTTTGAAAAGTAGGGGTATTACATTCTTCCTCCCTAACAAAATGAATTATGTCCTCGGAATTCACGAAACTCTGAATTATTTTCTTTTAAAAATTCATTTATGTTCTCGTGTGGACTCAGCCTCTGTGTATGGGCTCCCTCGAATTCTAATGCACCCAGCAATATCTAAGATTCCTATATTAAAGAAACATTACAAATGTATAACTCTGAGGTTGTATTTAATAATGACCCAATCTTACCCATTATTTAGTTAAGGGTAACGATCTCTATTCCTCTAAGTTCCATAGGATATACACACAAAATTCCTATGCATCCAGTGCTATCAAGTTGGTAACGCTAATTTATAGGCTACTGCCTTAATTAATAAACACAATCCGTGAAAAGTTAATTTCATACATAAAAACGGACCTTCCACTAAAACGCATACTGCTTCCTATATAGAAGACATCCCAATCAACCGTTTCTTGATAGAAAACTCTAGTGCACGAGTTCAACTATTTACAAAATCCTACTACCGCCTCCAAACCGTGCAAAATCCATTACAAAGAAGAGTATGTCTCTCCGATGTATCCTTAAATGAAATCAAGGTCTTATTAAACGTTGTCACACTAGACGGACAAAAATCTAAAAAGCGAAATAAACACTTCCAATTATCCATGAAAACCTAGGATATATGTCCAAAGTATATCCTCCATGATCAAATATAAATTCTGAAACAAATCCCCCATCTAGAGATATGAAGCAAAGTTGCTGCTCCAAAATCGCGACAATGGATATCCTCATGCTATAACATACTCCATTATCAATGCAATGTAGAACTGATATGAAGCTCTAAGTGAACACTACTAGAATGAATGTCCACAAGCGAACTTGCTCAATCCATCACTCTTAATCCATAAGGAATTATAATTCCAATCAATGTCGAGAATTTCTACCAACCATCCATTCCTGATTGGTCCTACTCCCATTTTGATATAGGAAGTGGCAAAAATCTCCAATGATATCTAGTTATCAATTTTTTCCACTTTTCTAACAAGTGTTTCACTTAGAGACAGTTATGTACATGTCCCTATTCATACCGGCTCACCAAAACTAACATTGGATGTCTTGATGTAACTTATAACCATTTGAGTGCACCGTAAAATTTTGAATTTTACATTTCAGTCACTCTGACCTCCCGAAAATCATTTATATAAACTACTAATCCTCCTTCAGTACCCTAAGCTCTATCTAAGTAAGGTTCTACCTCCTCTAGGGTCAGTTCCAATACTCTAAGTTGACCTTCGTAATTACCGTAGTAAAAGAAAGTGTTATTATTACACATGCTATAAATTCAACTGATTTCTTAATAACTACCCGAAGGTTTAATTACCATATTGGGTGTTAGGAGCATCCTCTTCCCTATTACTTCCACCAGACGAAACTTAATGCAAAGTGTAAATCACCACTTCTATCCATCTAAGCCGTCTCGTGATCCGTTCTATTCGTATAAACTGATATCTTTCTAGTTCAAAATAGACAAAATGAAGCTGATTTAATTTATCAGTCAAACAATATCCCAACCAGAATCCTGACCCTTGTGTAAAATCAGAAATTCCTTAATTAAATCCGTGAAAAATGCTGTCATTTCCACTTCAGTATAGGAAAGGGATGCAAGGATCTAGTGATCTCTGATGGTCCATCTTGATTATCTAATAAATATTAGAATTGGAGACAAAATCACTTTGTCCCTCCTCCTGCCTGTCCTCCAAACATCTGCTTCATATCGTGAAGCATCATATTTCCACCTGGATGAATAAAGAATTAAGTGTTGTGTACTTCAGTCCTTGCATCCTCTTTCCAATTTGTCTACAGAAAGTACCGTTAGTCTGGTATCACCAGCTGTCATCTGCACCCATTATTTAAATTGGAACATCTTTAAAAACTAACTCTGTAACTTAATCCATGCACCACTGATTTGTGATACACCTACCAATAAAGAAAATCAACTGGTAATTCTATTCATCAAAAGTTATCTAGCTATAACTTTTCCACACACACTGTGCACCTCTTCCTTATTATAGGTGATTGTTTTCACCATCTTGTCTCTGACACATCCTGCTTCTTTAACAAAAGTAATTGTCAATTAGACTTCTTGTCTAACTTCAAAAGAATATGGAACCTTTCCATCCTCCAAATAAGTCATCAATTTCCTAGCAACAACTAATTGTTGCAAAATATGATCTTAAAAAAAAAAATTCCATATTATTTATACAGTGTAGAGACTTTGGTTCCTCCTCCAAGTGCAACACCGGCAACGCCTCCAAATGACACACCCTTATGAATAAAATTTGATTAAGAATGGACTAATAAAGATTTATTCAGTCTACTATCCTTACTTGGCATCATTTTAATAAGTACCTATACCAGTACTAAATCCTCTTTTCGACTTGGGAACAACTTTTGAAATTTTCAAGAAGATGTTCTGCAAATCCGACACCTCCAATAAACCGTCGTGGCGTTACTGTGGACTTTATTTACCACATCCTCACGAATACCGAAACATTAATAACCCCCATTATCACGGCGTTGTAAAAAGATACGAATCCATACCTAGCATAAAGTATATCAAACTAATTGTTCTAGATTATTTGACTCGTATTGATGGTTTAACTATCCCATCCCAAATAGCATACCATAATGACGCATGTCCATATCCAATAGATTGGCTAGATTTATGTGTATCTACCTAATCCTATGACCTTATGCTCACAATCCTAGCGTAAATAACGCTATTACTCCATGTTATTAAAAATAGTAGTTGATTGATCACACACTTGTGTCCCCAACTAAACCACATACCAAATCCGAAATAATTAATGAAAATAAAACACGTATGACATACACAATAAAACAAAATATAATCCTACTTAAGACATCATTCTTTCTAGAAAAGGTAGTCTCCTCTGAAATCAACTTTACTAGATTATTTCACAATTTCCTTTATATAGTTTCATAGGTACTCATCCAACCTCGAAACACATCCTTTTAAAATCTAGCTTAAAAGCAACATATGTTTGCCTAAAGCAAATACCAAGGGCTTAACCCTTATCCTCTTGATACGCGGAATATAAATTGTCTTACTTGGCTTTATAAAGCGAATTAGAACGTCACAACATAATACCAATGCTCTCCTGTATGTGATCTAACATCATGTATTTCATTTTGATAAAAACTCCACCCGATCCCCAAACTCCTGAAGAATTTATATATATATATATATATATATATATATATATATATTTATATATATATGAAAGCTTAACTATTTGTACGTTGATCAACATCAATTCTACAAATATCATTCGCTATACTACTAGCAAATAAGATCACCCTCGATCGATCCTTCATCTTCCAGATTTAGTACCCTCTTTCTTGGATACGCTGAAATCTCCTCCATTAGGCTTCTCCTCGGGCTCCTCCTCTTCACTTGTCTCCTTTTTGAGAACAATTGAAGTCGTGTTGGCCCCGTTATGCGGTGACCTATAACGTACACTTAAATCCTTCCTTGGCTTATACCTTTAAAGTAACGTCAACCCGAAACTAAACCTTAAATCTCAAATTCTGCCTTCTGGCAAAGAAATCGATAACGCACTTTTTAGTGCCAACCATTCTGTGATTACATGATATAATTGACATCAACTCCTCCTAACGAACCGTAGATAGACGCAACGCGAAAGTCACTTAATGAAAGACACTCCTAAGGACACTTGAACCTGGAGTGCTCTGATACCAACTGTGATACCCCCAGATTTCCAAATGTGGGTTGGCCAGGCCCACGCCCGAATACCTGAGGATATCAAAAACAAATCGGTAATAATCGAACACAGAATACAAATATGATATAAGAATAAATAAAATGCTGAAAAGAAACTAAAATGATAATCTAATAACTCCTCAGAATAAACTTCCATTAATAAATTCTTCTGATACGAGTAATCCTCCAATTTATACAACTCAGGAATCTATACTATGTGGATCCCTGGAAAACCAAAACTAAACAATCAATGGTTTACAACTAGATGCTGAAATCATAAAGGGAACTCCTATGTAGACAATCCGGAAGAATGACGTAGATGATCCCTGCTCAGCACAAACAATCCCTACTCCTGACGAGTACCTGAAAAATTATGGTGGGTCAGGCCAACAAACAAGCTCTACTCTACTTTAGTCCAAGTAGAGACGCGATACGCAGATACATCCTAGATAACTCAACAATAGCTACATAGTCCATATATATATATATATATATATATATATATATATATATATATAAACACTATAGGACGCTCACTGGACTATAGGTTTGTCTCAACCTGAATATAAGGCAATATACAAATCGCACATAAAGTGGGCATGTGTACCTAGACCTACCAGGGTACCCAGATGTCTACTATATCCAGTTATCCATCCTAGGCAATATACGCACCCTAACCATGATCCTGAGACTCAAGCTCTATAATAGCTCGTAACTATATATATATATATATATATATATATATATATATATATAATCCATCCTAATCCAGAACATAAAATAAACATCCAATATGTCATCTAACTATTCAGTTGATCTGACATGAATATAAGTAGGATTTAACATTGTAGTTAATCCATTCCCTTATTCCAGAATAGGTAGGATTTAGTGTTTTGAACTAATCCATCCCTAATATGCCACCATCCTATACCGGTGCATATAATCTACAAAGTCCTAATAATTGACAAGACAAAATAAAGTAGTTCATCAATTAAAATCCAAAAAATGATATAATGAAAATCAGATAAATAACTGAACACATAATACTGAAATATTCAAGAATATATTCGTATTAGTCCATTTAACTTGCTAATACAACAACAAACAATTACATCCTCCATAATCATTGACAGCATACAATTCAGTATTTAAATTTCATGTTGTTCAATATCTTAGCATAAAAGCATAGATTAATAAATTTCTGGGATTTTAACATATTTATAAATCATTTAAAAACCCCCCATCAAAGTTCAAATTCACTTTTTAGCCCCTAAAGTCCCAAAAATAACAAAACTACACGTACTGGTGTAGTTATAGCATGGAGCCGACTCCCTTAAAGAGGGAGCCATCTCTCCCCCTCATGGAGCTGGCTCTCCCTCATAGGGAGCCGGCTCTCTCTCTACTAGAGCCGGTTCTCTCTCTCCCAGAGCGCCCTATGCAAATAAATTAAAGCAGTCGGTTCCTTCCCTTTGAGAGCCAGCTCTACCTCTGCTTCCTATTATCTTCTTCATCTCCGATGATACAAAAATCCCTCTGTACTCCTTTGTTACAGTTCTTAGGGGTCCAAACTATGTCCCAACACATCCTCATAAATTATTTAAATCAAGTATATATCTTTAATAACAATCAAAACACATATTCATACAACAATATTCAAGTTCAATTATTCTCAAACAAAAATCACATAATATAGATAAAACTTGAAATTATTATGCATAAAAGATTAATTTTAATGTCCGATTAAATCATAGAGATTATCTAGGCATGCACAGAACACAAGTCTAAGGGAAAGAGTAAGAGAAAGAACTTGCCTTTGAGATTTCGGATTAAAATCTCAACGTCGTCTTCCTAGATTTTTCCGACAATCCCCAACTGTTTTCAGCTCCATTGTTACCCTTGGTTCAACCCACAAGCAAGCTTCAATAATCTCTCTTTGGTTCAGCCCTTGTTCTTAGCCAAAACCCTAATTCCCCATCTCTCAGTTTCTCTCTAAAACTCTCTGTATTCTCCCGTCCCTCTCTCTGCTGCTATAAGGGTTTTCAAACCCTATTGTAGACCATCATATGTATTTGTAGGTTAACCAAAATCTAACCTTAGTCCTAATTGAAATCCAAGTCCAACAGAAAGAAAAATATAATATAATTACATATAATATAATGTCGTAATAATTAAATATATATATAATTTATAATTATATATATATAACTTACTAACCTAAACTACTATTATTAGTATTAATAATAAATAATTAATAATAATAATAATACTTTATCCTTATATACGTATATACTCAATAATACATAAACAACCATCCATATATGGGTAAATATCCGTACCCATAATCAACACCCATTCAAGTAGTCCATGCGACCTAATTATTAGTCCATTACTACTATTCAAATCCATCCTTTTAAACTAAAAAATAAAATAAAATACACATTTAATCTAGCAAATAAAATTACATTTATACAAACACATCATCTTTTAACAAATAATTTCATACAACAATTAATTTAAATAAACCACTTAAGCACACACTTACAATTAAATAATTAATTCACTTAAACATATAACATGAAGCCACATAAACACATAGCCGCGTAAGCACCTAAAATATAATAAAATAAATAATTTAATCCCTTTTTTATATCCTTTTGAAAACTAGGGGTATTACAAGGGTCCAAGGTGAAAGCGAGAAAGACCCAAAGAAGTAAAGGAGTACGTTATCGATTCTTTTCCTGAAGGCAGAATTAGGGATCGAAGGTTTAGTTCTGATTGGCGTTACTTTAAAGTATAAGCCAAGGACGGATTTAAGTGTATGTGATAGGTCACCGCATATCGGGGCCATCTAACAAATATTAAACTTGAGAAGAAGGGATAGAGCATTTGGTGGAAACATGATGCTTCATACCATAGGCATGAGGAGGGACAGAGCATTTTTCATGGATTTAGTTGAGGGATTACAAACGAGTCAGGATTCTGATTGGAATATTGGTTGATTGATAAATTAAATCAGCTCAATTCTTGTCTATTTTGAACTGGTAGGACATCAATTCATACAAATAAGACGGATCACTAGATGACTTAGATGGATAGACGTGGTGATTCACACTTTGCATTAAGTTCCGTCTAGTGGAAGTAATTATGGAAAAGGATGCTCTCAACAATTGATATGGTATTAAATCTTTCGGTTAGTTGTTGAGTTATCGGTTGAATGTATAGCATATGTAATAATAACACTTGATATTACCAAGGTAATTAAGAAGGTCAACTTAGAATATCGGAGTTGACCCTGGAGGAAGTAGTACGTTACTCAGATAGAGCTTAGGGTACTGAAGAAGGATTAGTAGTTTCTATAAATGATATTAGGGAGGTCGGAGTGACTGATCGAGATGTAAAATTCATAATTTTACGGTGCACTCAGATGGTTATAAGTTACATCAAAACATCCAATGTTAGTTTTGGTGCGCAGGTACGGATAGGGACATGTACACAATTATCTCTAAGTGCAACACCTGTTAGAAAGGTGAAAAATTGATAATCAGATATTATTGGAGATTTTTGCCACTTCCTATATCCAAATGGGAATAGGACTAATCAGGAGTGGATGGTTGGTAGAAATTATCGGCATTGATTGGAATTTTAATTCTATATGGATTAAGAGTGGTGGATTGAGAAAGTTCACTTATAGACATTAATTCTAGTAGTGTTCACTTTAGAGCTTCATATCAGTTCTATAATGCACTAATAATAGAGTTATAGCATGTGGTTATCCATTATAGTGGATGAAAAGTGCTATCTAAAAGGAGGATTTTTCTGAAGATTTTGAAGTAACAGCTATGCTTCATATCTTTAGAGGAAGGAATTGATCGAGAAATTATATTTGATCATGAAGGATATGATTGTGACATATTACTAGGTTTTCATGGATAATCAGAAATATTTACTTCATTTTTAGAATTTTGTCTATGATATTGTTGGCACAAGGAGGTTGGTGTGACAACGTTTGAGATTTTGTATATTACATAGTGTGCAGACCTTTCACCTGTTGGTCTGAAATGGAAGCGAGGTTGTATGTGTGATTATTTGGGAATTAATCTCTACACTAGTTTTTCTATATTAATTGCATGTCTATGTGTGGTTGATTGAAAATCTAGTGATGGCTAAGCATGGGGTTTCATTGAATGGGTTTGTCAATTAATTTGATGGTCTTTACTTATGCTTGATAGGTTGTTCTACAATTTAATTCATGCTTGTAGGTAGGTAGACAATCTATGCTTGCTTAGATATTCCATGGCTTATTATTGCAAATTCCATGATTTTCTAGATTGATGTGTGCTACAATTGTTGCTACTTAGATGGGTCATGCTTAAAATTGATGGGTTGTGCTATACTTAGTTTAGGTAGACAATTCATACATAAATTAGACGGTCCATGCTTAATATTGCAATTGGTAGTCGCATTTTGTTCACGACAATGTATTCCCCATTAATGGAAAGCAAGTGGTTAATTACATGAGCTTAGTGGTGATTTCAACACCCTAAGACCTTTCTTCATATCTCTTAAATCCCTATCTCTAACTAGTTTACGTTACTTGCATTTTAATCTCATTACACCTTAGTTTAATCAAATCAATCTCTCTCTTTGCAATCTTGTGATACAATAGAGTCAAAGTTAAATTCCAACACGTATAATCCCTTGGGACGATCCCTACTCACTCTTGCTACGTTAGTAGTAGTGTTGGTAGTGGTTTTTATAAATTTAAACTTGACCTAAAAGGCTTTTCTTGAACCGCACATTCACTACATCAATTTTGACGTGTAGGAACGGCCTCGTCACTGACTATGCATTAGGTTTTGTTTTGGGTCAGCGTGTGGATAAAGCTCCTCATGCCATTTACTATGCTAGCAAGACCCTCTCAGTTGCTGAAATGAATTATACAACAACTAAGAAAGAGTCACTAGTTGTTGTTTATGCTTTGGACAAATTTCATTCATATATTCTTGGATCCATGGTTATTGTCTTCATGGATTATGCCGCGTTAAGGCATCTGCTTGCAAAGAAAGAGACCAAACCTCGACTCATTCGTTAGATACTCTTACTCCAAGAGTTCAACCTTGAGATTAAAGACAAGAAATGTACAAATAATGTTATAGCAGACTATCTCTCTCGACTTCTCATTGAGAACACTTCTGATTTTTCTCCAGTTCATGATTCCTTTTCGGATAAACAACTATTTCAGATTTCTTATGTGTCACCTTTTTGGTTTGCTGACATTGTCAACTATCTTGCATTTCAAAAAATTCCATCCCAATGGTCTAAGCAAAAGAAAAATCGGTTCTTCGCTTAAATAAAAAAAAAAATTTGGGAAGACCCGGAATTGTTCAAGTATTTCCTGGATCAAATAATCCGGAGATGCATTCCTGAAAATGATGTCCAAAATATTTTCAAATTCTGCCACACTCTTGAATGTTAAGGACACTTCAGTGCTAAAAAGACTTCATCTAAAGTCCTTCAAAGTGGATTTTATTGGCCTTAATTATTCAGGGATGCTTATAATTTTTGCAAGTCTTATGAGTGATGTCAAAAGCTTAGGGACATGTCTAAAAGAGACATGATGCCATTGAACTCGATTTTAATTGTTGAAATCTTTAATATATGGGGAATAGATTTTATAGGACCATTTCCATCTTCCTATGGCTATTTTTACATTCTCTCAGCAGTGGATTGTGTGTCTAAATGGATAGTAGCTGAGGCAACCATAACCAATGACCACAATGCAGTGGTCAAGTTCATTCAAACGAATATATTCAGTTCGTTTGGTACACATAGAGCACTCTTAAGTGACGGAGGATCTCATTTCTGTAATCATTATCTTCAATCCGTCCTCCTTAAATACTCTGTCACTCACAAGGTTGCCACACCTTACCATCCTCAATCGAGTGCTTAAGTGGAAGTCTCAAATCGGGAAATCAAAAATATGTTTGAAAAGACGATTAGGCCGGACCACAAAGATTGGTCATTACGACTAAACGATGTGTTTTGGGCTTACCGAACTATGTTTAAGACACCAATTGGCATGTCTCTATACCGGCTCGTTTACGGTAAGGCACATCACCTCCCAGTTGAATTAGAGCATCGTGCCTTTTGGGTCATAAAAAGTTCAATTTCAATCTTGATCAGGCCGGTTTTAACCTGAAATTGCAGCTCAATGAGGTAGAGGAAATCCGGATTGACACTTATGAAAGTGCCAAAATTTACAAAATAAAGACTAAAGCATTCCATGATAACCATATCGTCAAGAAATCTTTTGCTTCGAGTCAGAAAGTTTGGCTTTTCAATTCCCGGTTGCAACTCTTTCCTGGGAAACTCTGTTTACGGTGGGAAGGTCCTTTCCTTATCATTTCTATCTTCCCTCATGGTGCAGTTGAGTTGTAAGATCCAAAAAATAGGAATCTTTTTAAGGTCAATGGCCAGCGGCTTAAGCCCTACATTGAAAACCTAGTCCCGGTCGAATATGTGGATTCCATCATCTTGACGGATCCAATTTGTGAGGACTAGTTAGATTCCCATATCGTCTAGCTATCGACGTTAAATATAGCACTCCAAAGAAGCAATTCTTTCTACTCCAAGCTTCCTTATTTCATTGTTACTATAAACCAAAAATGACTAAGTAGAGACTCCACTTTGCAGTCTTCAAGAATCATCTAGATTTCCATTCCAATGGTCATTGTGGGTTTCTACAGTCATATTATGGTTTTGGTAACAATTTCGGGAGTTTTCAAGCTCATATCCATAACATGACCTGGGCACAATTGCGTCCGGACGCCATCATTTGTATTCGGATGCCAACACCTGGGAAAACCCGTGTCCGAACTCCAACCCTTGCATCTGAATGCCAACACCTGGGCAAACTCAGGTCCAGACCCCAATCCTTGCATCCAGACGCCAATTGCTGAGAGCTCCCGTATCCGGACGCCATGTCTAAATTGCTCCACAATTGCACACATGAACCAAACAATGCACGTGCACCATGGCACTCCACATCCGAACGCCAGCCCTCGTGTCCAGATGCCAAGGCCTAGTTGAGGAACCTGAGCCTAGTTGAACTTTTATAACTTGCTCCCCTTCTCTATATTTTTCACTTCCTTCCATCCATCTTTTTTCTCTACGCCTCCCACCTCCTAACCCTATGATGAGCACTGAATATTGTATATTTGAGCCCCTAAATATACGTATGTTAAGGCCTAAAGTGATACTTCTATCCATTATTAGACTGATTTATGTTTAATGTGTGTTTATAGGTACTTTCCCAGAGAAACGGTTAAAATTGGGATTTATAATGAAAAAATTGATATTAAAGCTTACAGAGTCGTTGCCGATCATCCAGAGAAAGCCGAGAGCTTAAATGGTGAAGTTTGGAGGAATTCAATATCCAAATCTCGAGCCCAAGTCTTAAGGCTCGAGCCCTACAAGCCAAAGAAGAAAAGTTAACAGGGCATTAAAGCTTGAGCCTTACACCTTTAGGCTCAAGCCTTGACAAAGGGGTGCTCGAGCCTAACCATAGGGTGCTCGAGCCTTAGTCCTTAAGCTTGAGCACAAGGCGTTGAAATTTGAAGAGTTGATTTATTAGAAACCAAGCTCCCAGGGACCTCGTGCCTGACCTCAAGGATCGAGCACCATCACTCAAAGCTTGAGCCTTGAGTACCTAAAGCTCGACCTTAGTACCTAGTGCTCGAGCCTAGTACCTAGTGCTCGAGCCCATGAAGCCTGGATCGAGCAATATTAAAAGAGATGAAGCCCGATAAAATTCTAAGTGTTGAAGAAAAAGATGCTTCGGAAAATAATTGAAGAAATTTAGCTATGTGACGACCCTGGTTTTTAGGCCAGCGTGTCCTGTGATGAACCGAAGGTTAACCCGATAACGGATCCGAATACAGAAGCGAAAATAGAAAACAAGACTCTAAGAAGTCAAAGTGACCTTCCATGAGGTCGTGGAACTCAATAAGAACTAATGCGGGAATGAATGATCAGAAAAAGACCGAACAGGCCCCCAAGGGCAAAATGGTTATTTCTAAAAATTGTAGATTCGGGTGCCACCGAGCACACCGCTAGAAGAACAATGAAAAACTAATCAAGATGGACTCGAGAATCGCATGATTCGGAGTCCGGACGAAGGAGAAACGGCATGACGAAGAAAAATGAGCACTTAAGGCAAAAAGGGTAAACTGGTAATTATTTAGAAAGAATTGGGTGCAACTGAGCATGCTGTTGGAAAGAGAACGAAAAATTAGTCAAGTTCAAAAAAAAATTCACTTGAATTGGAGCCCGGACGAAGAAGAAAAGCCCAAAAGAAGAATTGAAGTCGCGGCGGGCCGACAAGGGGCCATGACAGCCCCATGCGCACGCCTATGCGCGTGCCCATGCACGCCGCGCGCACGCTGAGTGCACCATGGCTAGCAGCAGCAGCCCAAAAGCTGCTATGGGGTTATTTTCTAGAAAAATCCAGATCAGAGGCTGAATTTGGAAGCCTAGATGAATTTTTTTGCAAAAATACAAAGAAGAAATCCCCCTCAAAATCGAGTTTTCTACGTGACTTGCAAGGAAAAAAAAAAAAAACTCACTGTGAAATACCCAAAATGCCCTCCCAAGAAAACTGGCTCAGAGGGTCCAAAAAGCTACTAAATTTAAAAACTGAGAGCTAAACTTCGGATGCGATTTCCAATGCCAAGATGACATTTTCTAGAAAAACACGGAAAAGAAACCCCCCCTAAAATCATGTTTTCTATTCAACCATTTTAAAAGAAGAAAATAAAACCACTTTGAAAGGTCCATAATGCCCCCAGATCAGAATATGCAAAAAAAATGCGAAATGAATTCACAAGAAGCTTAAAACACAAACGATAAGGTTTTGCCCGGAAACGACCATGCACGCAAACGTAACTTACCCATTTGGACGTGCTACAATGGTCCACAACTTAAATATACCACCGATACAAAATTCGACCCCCCAACGGGCAAAAAGGCAAAAATGGAACTTGGAATGAAAACTCGGAATCCAAAAATACAAAACATGGTCAAATGACCGTTTGGCCCTTGGCCACACTTCATACAAGATTAATAAGACCCTATGAAAGAATGAAAATGGAATTCCCACACCCGATGCAACCATGGTGAAGCAATGACTTGCAATTTTTCAAGGTTTTCATAACATTTCATGAAGTTAAAAAGTTGCATAGAATACAATAAACATGTCATTGGCCTCTGGCCTCATCTTATATATATCAAATACATTGAAAGAAGTGTACTTAAGTACAAATTACATACATGGAATCAAATATAAATATTTTGACATGTAAGTCTACAAAATGACATTTCATGCTAACATTTGCATGAAATGGAAACTTGAAAGCTACACGACATCTAAGGAATGCTAGGCTTCACGAACCAAGTCTTCGTACCTGAAATATGCCCCACTATCGTAGGGGGGAGTAACATAAAGCTACTCGTAGGAGATGAGCATGCATCGACCTAGCATTTTATAAATTTATCATCTTAAAGTGAAACATGTTAAAGGGGCTCATGCCACCTAACGTCTATGTCCAAGTGAGACTCGGGGAGCATCCTAAACTACCTTAGAGTCTAAGCAACAAGAATCATGATATACATACGTGTATGAAACGAATCATGGTTGGGATAATCCAAAGAACACGACAAGAAGAATGCTTGAGCATAGATTAACATGAATTGCATTTTCAATACAATTGAACTAGGTCTAGAGTAATCCATACAACATGACAAAAGCATATTTGAATACAAGTTAGCAAGAATCACATTATCTATGCAATTCAACAACAAAAGAGCATGTTATACAATGCAACAAGGTTTAAGTTCTCAAAGCCATCAACTTAGAATCTAAAGCACAAAATAACAGTAGTGGTTCATGCCACCTAACGTCTATGTTATAAATGAATCAATATGATCAATCCTAAGCTTTATTAGAACGTCAAAACACAATTTTCAATATCAATGCAATTTAACCAACATTGGAACTTCCAATACAACGCATAAAGCACAATTTCGTAAAGTTAACATCCTCTAACTTAAAATGAAATGACAAATAAGAAACAACAAGTTACAACATCATCTAGTTATCAACTTGAAAATGAAATGCGAAGTCAAACAAAGTGGATACTCGGACATCACGCCGGATCAGACCGACAACATAGTTACTTTAGGGTTACTAGCCCATGGGTAACCTCCCTATGTGCGCACTAGACTATATATAGAGGGACTATCCCCCGTACTAGAACCACGTCCTAGCCATAGCCAAACAACGACATCCCCAAGTTTCCAAAATCAACAAGTTGTGCAACAACGCATATATCAACAGGAATATGCAAGATAATCAACTATCTACCAAGCACAACCAAATTTGGAAACCTATACAATACATGCTCTAAGTCCACAACTAATATGATGTGATGAATGTCAAATCTTCAGTGTGTGATTCGTTACACGCTATGCATGAATGATGTTAAACACGAAGTGTGCAAATCATTACACAAGGCAACAATATATTCAATAAGGAAAACATATTCTCATGAATACAAACATAGCAATTATGTTATCCAATGTTCAAAACATAACCAAATGAATATATAACAAGTCTAAGTCCATGATTTGAATATAAAAACCACTTCTAAAACACACCTAGATCATGGAGCAAATTGATAGAATTTAAATAGGTAAACACAATTAAATTCTATAGATTCCGATTCAATTCCAATTAACCTCAATTTAACACATGTTAAAGGACATGGCAAGGTCATCACCAATATCCATTCTAAAACTCAATTAGGTTGTTAGAACAACAAAGTAGAACTTTAATTAAATCATGCTAATTTAAATCCCAAGGTTCTAAAACAACTTCAGATAGTCCCAAATTAATATATACTAGTAAACAAGTCATGGCCAATACAAATATCAAGTTAAAAGCTTAATTAAGCTAATGGGACCGCAAAATAGATTTTAATTAATTCTTTTAATTAAAATCTCTAGATTTTCAAACTTAACCAAATACTCTCAATTTAACATATCTTAGAGAACATGCCAAGGACTAATGTGATATCACATTACAAGCTTATTTCATGCAATTTACGACCATGCGAATTAAACTTTCACTAAAGTTAAATATAAATTAAAAGTTGCAATTCTCATGCAATTAATCCCAATTTAATATATGTGAACAACTAAACCTAAGCTTAATTTTCTAGCATGCCACAATACAATTCCAAGTTGTATATCACCATGAGGATTAAATCTTAAACATGGAATTTAATTAAATAAAAGGTTTCAAAACCTAACCAAATATTCTAAATCAAATATATGTGAAGCTATATGGCATGTAAATAAAAAATATCAAGTCAGAATTTAAATAGAGTGAATAGTGCACTCGGGGCAAATTAATTAATCAAATTAATTAATAATTACTAATTTTCAAAACACCTCCAATTACTTTCAAATTCAACTATGTTGAAGAGCATGCTAAGGCCTAATTTAATATGCTAACACATATTGATTTCAAGCTAGTTAAGGCCATGTGACTTAATCTTTCACCTAAGATAAATATTAAATAAAATTTTTAATACTTATTCAAATGTTCCAATTTTAATACACGACAACGAGCATATCAAGGGGCAATATAAAATCATGCTACGTGTTTAAACCAAGTCATGAGCAACTGGGAAAATTATATCCCGTACAAGAAAAATAAATAATAAAATCTATAGATTTTATATTTAATCATGCAAACAAGTAGTATAAGCATCACAAGCATGCTATATAACAAGAATTTAAACCTAGAACATCCCCTACCTCAATTTGAGATGAAAATCTCAAAAGCCATCAAAATGGAACGGCTCCGAATCAGACGAAACTACTAAGTTTTGTCGGGGACAAAGCCGTGAACATAACCCCCATCAAAGCCCCATCAAAATCATAACTTGACCTCAAAACCAAACTCAAGAAATGGTCAAAACTGAATTCTAATAAGGGGGAAAGGTAGAGCACGGCGAGGGGAACAACAAACGTTAAGGCCGAAAACTTTCCATTAAGGAAAAGTGAACCAAAAGAGGAGAGAGAAGATGGTAGCACCCCTTGGGCTGCCATGGGAGCTCCAGGTCATGCATGAAGAGGGGAGAAGATGAAAAATGAAATATCTCACCCCCCTTTTATAGAAATCTCAAAAAGTGCCCCAAACGGGCCCCGCCGGGTCCGAAAAAGAAAATTTTGAGTAGACACGCCCAAATGGCAAAACTTTGTGAATGAAAAAGATTCAAAATGATAAAATATGAACAACGGAAGAAACGGTGTCAAAAATTGAGTCCCGAGCAGAAAGTTATGCCCAAAATAAGTTTAGCGCAAACTAGGGCCAGAAACCCTGAAACTGGAAAACATCGACGAGGAGGAAATTCCAAGAGTACACAAATCGACAAAATGTGAAAATGAATCCTATACGAGGATCCAGGCTCAAAACAAGACATTTTGCAATAACTTTCATTAATTGCACAATGGCCCCTCTAAAAAGTGAAAACTGCATTTATGGCCCAGAATGAAAATATCTTCCTAAAATATTTTCTTAAAAACCCCTGAAATAAAATATCTTCAAAAGATATTTACAAAAAACACCCCAAGAAAAGAAAATAATTTCAAAGAACTTTGCATCCATGCCCCTATGGACACCGGGAGCAACCAGAGTACTTTCGTGCAAAAGTAATGATACATATTTCGAGGAAACCACTCAAGATGAAGGCACGTGAAGTCAAAAACCAACTTCAAGCATGAGAAGTGAGGTTGTGCCAACAATGTGACAAATGGGGAAAAGACAGAATAGGGAAAAGGACGAAATAGCGCATAGTGTCCAAAAACGAAAACTGTGAAAATGACTCGGTCCTCAAAGGAAGTTGTCAATTCATATGAAAGAGTCTCAGAAACCAATTCTGAGCACTTGAGATGATACTAAGTGACACAAAATAGAGCTCAGAAAAGAAAATTAAACGAAAAAAATTCATTCGTAAAATTTCAGGAAAAAGGAAAGGAAGGCAAATGACCGGGCCGTTACAGCTAAGTGTCAAAGTGAAGATCGAGCACCAAACCTTGGAGCTCGAGCATCAATCCAGAGAAGCTCGAGCCTTGTTCCCTAAGCTCAAGCCTGAACCTTAAAGCCCACCAAGCCTTTATTTTCTTCTATAAAAGGAGGCACAATCCTTGATAAAAGAAGTCCTTTTTCTCCCATGTTATTTTAGAAAGCTAACACTGTGGTGGTAGCTTTTATGGTTTCTACAACCTACAAAGGTGAAGATCCAAAGAAGAGAAGTTTCGTCCGTGATGATGGAGACAACTCTAGCACAGATGATATCTGACATCGTTATGAGTAGTTAATTCCTCTCTTAGGGCACTGATGTAACTCAATCTAGTATTATGGTTTGATTATTCTTAACTCTGGGTTTATTTTAATGCATATTATGTTTTAATTGTATGACTATCAATAATTAAGACAACTCAATTGGTTTTCATGCTTTAAATAAATTACAAACTTTTATTACCTTGTCTTAGATATAATTGTTTGTTTTCTATTCTCAACCTATTTTATTGGACGGTATCTATCGGAGCCCTACCAAACATGAGAATAGAGGTCATATAATGGTATTCCAACGTTTTTATAAAAGAATATTTTCATACTCTATGCTTAGGAAAGATGGTTTATTTGCAAAGTAGTTAAAGTGGTTAGTGTAGATAAGTGGATAGTCCATGCTAACTGTAGATAGGTTATAGTTAACTGAATTTTATACAACATCCTTCTTTAAACCCGAATTGAATAAATGTTGAGTTCAATTCATTTAAAAACATAATTTGTTAAATCCCCAGAGTTGAAACAATTAACCATAGTATGATGATTGTAGTGAAGTCAAAGAGCTAAGGTCTCTCTCTCTCTCCGATTACTTAGTTTAATATTTCGTTTTAATTTTAGTTTCTTTTTAATCATGACAACCAAGTAAACTTTTCAACTAGTTACTTGTAAACCATTAGGACTAAATTAAAGACTGAATATTAATCTCATCTCCCTGTGGGTTCGACATCCTCTTTATAGTGTTATCCTACACAAAATCGTGCTATTGCAAGTGGTACAATTAGACACAACACCCTACGATAAGTGCTCAAATGTGACGCATTTTAGTACCTAAGCAAGGGTATTTTAGTCAATTTATCTATCTTACTTTCATGTCTTAGATACTCCTTTGTGTTTTTGCCTATTGCAGGTCAATAAAGTTCAAACAGGCTAACAAGAGCCATTTACCTCAATTTTGGAGCTAAGGAGTAAAGTTGGAAAGAAGCCAAGAAAATGCATAAGAGGAACTTCGATCGATCAAAGGTAATCCCGATCGATCGAAGATGTCTACAATCGATTGAAATAAGGTAGTGCCAGCTCAGCAAAGTGGATAAGGCCCAGAAGATATTTTTAATGCCATGTCAGCTTCGATCGATCGAAGCTAAATGTTAGACCGATCGAGAATCTTCGATAGATTGAAAATGCTGCTGGCAGTGAGCTGTTTAATTCCCGAGCGCGCCGATTTCTACCTAAATTGTGCAGCTGCGAATTTCTTCCAATTATAGGCTAATTTTATGACTTGTTCACTACTCCAAGGACTTTGTATTTAAAGGGAATTGAACCATTTTTGTAAAAAAAACAAAATATATCTTTTGTCTTCAATTTTATTTCATTGTAATAGTTAGTTTCTCTCTCTAAAAAACTGAGAGATTAGGGTTAGAAGAAAAGAGAAGAGTGGAGGCACCAAGAACACATCTCAACATCTACACACTCTCTATCTCTAGAATTTAACAAAGAAAAAGAAGAAGAAGATGGAGCCATGTTTAGGGATTATCCTTAAGGGTTCCAAGATCACACCCACCTTCTCCATGATTGGCTAGACTTCTCCTTGGGGCTTGGATGAGCCCCAAGTTTTTAATCTACATCTTTATCTCTTTCATACTTTTTGGGGAATAATATCTTGTGATTAGTGTTTTAGCCTTGTGAATTTAATGAATCTTGGGTTCTCCTTTGATTTCTATGGATTAATTCTTTCTATTGATTCTCTATGTAATTACCTGTTTTCTTATGTGTGATTATTTGGGAATTGATCTCTACACTAGTTTTTCTATATTAATTACATGTTTATGTGTGGTTGATTGAGAATCTAGAGATGGCTAGACATGATTTTTATTAGATAGGTTTGGCAATTAATTCGACGGATTATGTTTATGCTTGATGGGTTGTTCTATAATTTAATTCATTCTTGTAGGTAGGTAGACAATCTTTACTTGATTTGATATTCCATGGTTTATTATTGCAAATTCCATGATTCTCTAGATTGATGTGTGCTAAAATTGTTACTAATTTGATTGGTCATGCTTAGAATTGATGGGTTGTGCTACACTTAGTTTATTTGTCGGTTAGGTAAACAATTCATTCTTTAATTTGATAGTCCATACTTAATATTGCAATTGGTAGTGGCACTTTGTTCACAAGAAGGTTTTCGCCAAATTAGTTGAAAGTGTGTGGTTTGGTGAACGAGCTTGGTGGCAATTCCAATGCACCCCAAGACCTCACTTCTCATCTCTTAAATCCCTATCTCAACTTAGTTTTATTTTACTTGCATTTTAATTAATTGTTTTCTAGAGTAATCAACCAACCCAACTCTCTCTCTTTTGCAATCAATTGATACATTAGAGTCAAAATTAAATTCCAACACGTATAATCTCTGTGGACGATCCTTACTCACTATACTTCATTAGTTGTAATAGTGGTTTTTATAAATGTAAATTTGACTTTTAAAGGCTTCTTAAACCACAATTATATTTTGACCTTGCGAAGTGACCTCTCGCATTACAAAGTCCGTTTTCTTAATCACTTAGAGGAAGGGGCGAGACTTGTCAAATTTTCCTATGATTGGAGGAAATTCGCAGCTACACAAGTTAGGTAGAAATCAACGTGCTCGGGAATTAAACAGCTCACTGCCAGCAGCATTTTCGATCAATTAAAGATTCTCAATCGATCCAACACTTAGCTTCGATCAATCGAAGCTGATGTGGCATCAAAAATATCTTTTCGGCCTTATCCACTTTGCTGAGCTGGCACCACCTCATTTCGATTGATTGTAGATATCATTCCCTTCGATCGATCGATGTTCCTCTGGTGCATTTTCTTGGCTTCTTTCCAACTTTGCTCTTTAGCTCCAAAATTGTGCTAAATGGCTCTTGTTACCGTGCTTGAACTTTATTGACCTGAAATAGGCAAAAACATAAATAACTATCCAAGATATGAAAGTAAGATAGATGAATGGACTAAAATACCCTCGCTTAGGTGCTAAAATGCGACACATTTAAGCATTCATCACACCCCCAAACTTAGATATTGCTAGTCCCTAGCAATGAACTACATGAAAAGAAAGAAATAAACAACTAAGTAACTATGAACTAGAAAGTAATAAAAAGATAATGCCACTTTCGTAGGGAACACGATTGCATTTAGCATATGCAACAAGCCTTTTGAACCCCTAGGTTACCTCTAGTGAACGAGTGAATTCTAATGAGGGTTTCCAGAAATGATACCCATAAACATTGAGCTCTTTCTCATAAGAGATGTGCCAATATACAAAACAAGCATTGGGAGAAAACTACCTCAAGTATGCAATTTTTCAACCCTTTCCAAGCAATCTCCCAACCAATGCACATATAGTGGACATGAGTACCTAGACCTACCAGGGCATACAATAAACCACTATATCCAGCTAGACATCACATTGCATATACGCACCCAAACCACTAATCCTGAGACTCAAGTTCATATCATACCATATATCTGTATATATATAAAATCTATCCTATCCAGACATAAAGTAAACTATCCAACCATGTCATCTAACTAATACATTGGCCTAACATGAAATGGGTAGGACTTAACTCTTTAGTTAATCCATTCCTTTATTAATTTGAATAGGTAGGACTTAACTTATTTGGTTAATCCGTCTCTCGAATGCCACCATCCCATAAGGGTGCATTAAACCATACAATCCAATAAATGATGCAACATAAATAATATTACATCAAATAAATCCAGTAATAAGCATAATAGAAACCAGATATATCCATGATCATATTATGCAGCCAATACATGATTAAAATCATTTAACCTCCACCTAAATTGCTAGAATAGTTTTAAGCAATTAAATCCTCCAATATTAACATATAAATTCAATTAGAATTTCATACTGATTAATCCCTATCATAATAAAATCAGAAACAATACATGATTATGTTATACTGTCAATGCATGATTAAAATCATATACCTGTATATAAATTATTAAAATAACAATAAGCAATTAAATCCTCCTTAACCATTAACAACATGCAAATTTAATTAAAAATTTAAATTATTCTAATCCTTAGCATATGAATTAACCACTCTGGGTATTTAACATGCCCATTTAAATCAATTAAACGGAACAATACCCATTATGGGCAACATAACCAAGAAACCAAGTCACAGCCAAAACCAACTTACTGGCTCCTAATACTAGTGTATTAGTCTACTGAGTTCCCAACATATTAAACTATCAACTAGTGGTAGTCTACTGGGCTCTCACCATAGTTAACTACTAACTAGTAGTCTACTGGCATTTAATATAGTCAATTACAAACTTCTTGGGTGCGTAGTTTACTAGGTTCTCAACCTAGTCAACTACTTCTTCCTTGCGACACCTCTGTTTTTCCGTCCAACCTCCATTGTTAAGGGTTCTAACCTTCGATTTTAGGTTTTAGAGTGTTCCAATAATTAATTTAAATATAAATTAAATATACAACACATATTATGATTACATAAATTAATTTAAAGTATTTAAATATGATTACATAAATTTACAACACATATTAGGCATCAATTTATCAAACCGAACAAGTTACATGAAAACCCATAACAAATAAATCATACACTACGTTTAATCTCATAATAATGTAAACAGGTTTATTGGTGGTTGCCGTCACGAATGTGCGATAAAGGTGTGGCCAAGCTTAAATTTGTAAAATGCCACTACCAGTACTAACTACTAAAGTAGCAACAGTGAGTAGGAATCGTCCCAAGGGAAAGAGAAGGTGTTCCGGAATTAATGTTCGATTAGTAGGTTGAATGATCAAAGATGGTTTGTTGATTTAATTAAACTTCAATGAAAACTAAAATAGTGCAATGTAAAGCAACTAAAATAAGTGAGATGTAGAGAATGAGAGAGGGTTCTTGGAACAAAGAGTTCACTACTAAGCATTGCTCACCAAGACATTCAACATTTGATAAATTAGGGGGATTATGTGTTGTAAACAAGTTGTGTGCAATTGATTGGAATGATAAACTTGGATAGCCAAGTAAGTATACATTGTCTAAACAATCAAGTGAATAGCACAACATATCAAATTAAGCTATTAATCTTTCTGCAAGCCCATAATCAAGTGAATAGCACAACATATCAAATTAAGCTACTAATCCTTCTACAAGCCCACAATCAATGCACACTCAAATATCTAGAGAAATATACTACTTGTACTCATAAGCATGGATCATCACACAACAAGAATGGAATGTCCACCTATCTAGGAAATTAAGGCAATTAAACTACGACTATACTAATAGCATGAAAATTAAACTAATTAAACTAAGGAGGTGGCACAATCCATCAAGAAATAAGTATAAACCATCAAATAAATCACAAGAGTAATCCATTAAGCACCATGCCTTGACCCACACTAAACTCATCAATTTGACACACATAGACATACATCAAATGTAAAGAATCAAGTATAAAGCACATGACCATTCATTCCAACATACATAGACATATGAATAGAATTAAAAAATCAATTGGAAGTATTAAACTACACAAATCATGTAGAAACAAGATTTATATATATAAGAGGTCAAAACAACAGTTACAACATAAATCCCTATTAATTACAATCATCAAAGTCTAGGAAGTATGCTTAGGGCTATCTCTAGCCCGAAGAGAATAGTCTAGCCACTTATGGTTGGTGTAATCCAACCCTCAAGGGCTTCCTCCATTGTTGAATTCATCCTCCTCCTTGGTTGTTCTTGGTAGAAAATCCTAGAAGAATGAAGAACTCTCCCTAAAATGCAATGTTTCTCTCTAATCTCTAACCATTTCTCTAACTAACCAACCTCCATGCTAAAAATAACCAAATTCCTTATATGCTCAAATGTCGCACCCAATGGTCAGATCTCATGCACTAGGACCTTCAAATGATTGCACCATAAGCACACTTTCAATTCAGCTTGAAATCTATTTTGCACGTAATTTGAGGCAGTTCGATCGATCCTATGGTTGCTATGATCGATCAAAGTAAGGCGGCGCATTTATTTGGATAAGGACATGGCTGAGATATTTCTGGGAAAAGGACAAAAGTGGTAGGTGAGGATAAGATCAAAAGGTTCGATCAATTGAAAGAAAAGTTGGATCGATCAAAGAGGAAATTTTCCTAAGGATAAAGACAAGGGGTTTGATCCATTATGGCATGGTTGGAACAATCGTAGTGCAATCGATCATGGCTTGGTTCGATAGATCATAGAGGACTTTTTTACCTCTTTACTTCCACTTTGCTCTTTTCTTCAACTAAACTTTAGATTGTTTCCTCCAATACTCTAATTCAACTGATTTGACATGTTTTGGAGATAAGTGCTTGAAAAGGGGAATACCATGAACTTAGACTAAAACAAAAAAATAAGATAGATAAAAGTCCTAGAACATTCAAGATTAAGGGGTTTAAATGTGCACTTTTCAACGCTTATCACACCTCCAAACTTAAATGTTGCTAGTCCCTTGCAATGAACTACGAAGTAAAGAAATGAAATGAACAACTAAGCAACTATAAACTAGAAAGCAATAAATGGATAACGTCACTTTCGTAGGGAACACGATTGCATTTAGCATATGCAACAAGCCTTTAAAACCCCTAGGTTACCTCTAGTGGACGAGTGAAGTCTCATGAAGGTTTCCAGAAATGATACTCACAAACATTAAGCTCTTTCTCACTAAAGAGGCACCTATATACAAAACAAGCATCGGGAGAAAACTACCTCAAGTATGCAATTTTTCAACCATTTCCAAGCAATCTCCCAAAATATCAACATCAAGCAAGCAAGTATGGTCCTCCACACATCAAAACAATGATCATACAAATCAAAACAACTCTAGAATCCTTTTTAAGTGAACTGGCATCAAATATGTTGCTATCTAAGCCAACTAAAGAAACGATCACATCCGACCTCAAACTAGCACACAAATCTAGTACCGATCATCAAGACAAAGAATGGACCTTTTATTAAAGTTTTATTTATCTAGGTGCACTAATTCTTTCCACTCGATTTTATTTTTTAAAAAAAAAAAAAATAAACTATCCTGGAGGATCAAAGATGGAACCAAAGTGCAATGTATTGATTTATTAAGCTTTTTAGCGATCCATGAGGTCGAGCGTTAGGTCAATTACTCCCAAACCAGCGATTTTAGGGCATTAGATGTTTAAACACCCCTAAGGACTTACAAGCTCAAATCAACTAGGCTACATATCAAAACAATCTCCATCTAATCATTTCCCACTTCTCACTTTTTGGGAGAAGTCCTCACTTTTTTATTTGGTTTTACAACTTGCTTTTTTTTTTCTTTTTTTTTTTCAAGTTATTAACCTATAGTTTGGGCCCTCCACCTTTCGGCGTGAGAAATTCAGTGCTTGATGAGGCAAGAATCCTAGCTACTTAGTGAAAAGGGTTTGTTATCCACCTTTATCTAGAAGGAAAGCTTTCAATGCACTACTAGCTCAATTGGGACATAACCAAATCAATAATCAACAAAGCATGTACCCCATAAATGAATGCTAGTGTGCGCCTGTGCTAGTGTAGAATCCTAGAGTAAATCTCAAAACAATCACAAAATTAGGATGATGTGGACCACAAATGTAAGCAAGATATCAATCTTTTGAAAAAATTTACTCCTAAATGGCATCCACAAGGCATACAAGGAGTATTGGACTCTCAAGTCAAGTAATTTTTAAATTCTAAGCAATATGAGTCTCAAAAAATCAAAATCATAGCTAGTCATGGACTAATCATAAAAAATCCCTTAAATACACAGATCATGCTCAAAATCTTGAATTGAATGCATAGAACATACATTACCCCCAAACTTAAATGGCAGAATGTCCTCAATGTGCAAAGAGAACAATAGAAAGAGGAAAGGGTATACCAGTACAACTATGGCGATCAATGGGCGGGGCATAAGTATCCAAAGTGGGTGGTATAATCCCCCTAAACTTGGGATTAACTATGGTCCTAAAATGATGGCACTGGAATAAAACCTTATCAAATAACAAATGGGATAATAATGGTGCATATTGGGCATGCAAGTGCAAGTGGGATAGTAAATGAAAGAGAGAGAGAGAGGTAAGGGCGGTCCTGAAATATATGGGCAGCACTCTCCTACTGAAGTCACTGTAATGCACCTAATAATGGAGTCAATCATCAATAGATATATTAATATAAGATCAAAACATCCATAATATCTAAGAATAAAAATAGTATAATGTACATCACAGTAATCAGGCCAATAAATTGGCCGCAAAAATGGAATAATAGTATCAAAGTATTAGTCTAAAAATCATGAGTATAAATGAGATAAAGAGAGAGAGGTCAGGCAAAGGAAGATGGTCTAGCGGGGCGTGAACCCCAGATATGTCTAAAAATGTCCTACAACGTTGTCATGACATCCGTGCGAAAAGTGGTCACATCTGCTCTGAGGGAGAAGACTACATCCTCTAATGTCCAGATACGCTACCCTAAGCTGTCTATCTGAGCCTGAGTGTCAGGAATGACTGGGTCATCCTGATGATGCAATATCGAGTCACCAGTAGACTGATGCTCGTCCTGGCTTTGGAAATGATGGCTCTACTCCTGGAAAGGATGTGGTGACTCCAGTGGAGGCTTCTACTCTAAGTCAATGTCCATGTCAGCTCTTTCTACTGCCGGTACTACTGCTGCTGCCTCCTTCTCAGCCTTAAGATCCTCCGCTGCCTGGGCAGCCTCCTCCGTTAGGCTCTTGCAAAGAGCATTGTAGCTCTTTGACCAGTCGGTCTATCTGAAATGGCAAGCTTCTGTTTTAATGTCCTCCTCTGGGTCAAATGGGTAATGCTGGTCCCGGAGGAGCTATGTAATCAAATGTGCATACGGGAGGAACTTAGCCCGCTGCGTCACTCTTACTGATATACTCATCATATAGCTTCATCATGACACTCCAGATGAGTGTAGGAATTAGAAACCAATACCATGTATCTATGGCATATAAAGCTACAAGAAAGTCTCCCCATCGTTGGGTCTTGTGCTTAGACATGTAAACATTTTGGCATAAAATTGAATCAAAGAACCACATCTGGTCTGGCATGTAAGTCCGAATGGCATAAGTATCATGGGCAGTGGCAGTACCATGAAGAGCTGTAGCCATCTCTGCATATGATGGCCTGTGCAGAGTCGGGTAATCAATCCTCGGGGGATAGGTATAGGGGCACTGAGAAGTTGTCGCTAGTGTCTCGACAGTAATGTAGATGAGATGCACATCAATGGTAGTCTATAGCTGAGCCAGGTTACTCGGAGCTGGCCTGAGGTTCTGGTATAATAGCGAAACAAGTCTCGGATATACTGGGTTGGTCACGGGGGCCAGGATAGGAGAAAGGCGATGATGGTAGATCTCGTCGTACGACCACTTGGTCGTGGAAGCCTTTGCAAAAGCCTCCTCATCAAATATGGACTCGTGAGAAACTAAGAGTCACTTGAACTTCTTAGTGACCTCCTCCTAGGCAATAGCAGGTTGGGTCGAGGTGGTACAGGTGCAGGTGCTGGAGGTGGCTCGGGCTCACCCTCCGCAGAAGAAGAAGAATGGTGCTCTAGCTGAGAAGGAGCTGGCTCCTTAGTCCAGGGTCTCAACGAGCAGTTATAAGTCCGCTTTGCCGTGGTCTTGATCCTAGTCATGGCCTGCAAAAAGAAACACACTTGCAATTGTAGTTAGTAACAAGGAATGATATATATACGATGCAGAATTGATAGCACAAAAGATAGAAGCATGCTTGTTATATTAAGATAGACAACACAGAATAGAACACATGAACCTATCTATACAAGTGGTAAGGTAGCCAAGTATATATAGCAAATGAATAAATAATGTGAAACATGCTAAACATGATAAGAATATAATGCGACCAATGTGGAAAACACAGGCATTGGGTATAAATATGATAGCATGGACATAAGAGAGGGTACAAGAGCATCGCTATGCAAAACAGTGAAGTTTGAATGATCATAGAAAAATATGATCGATCCTAAGTTAGATCGATCATGACATGTATAGGATCGATCGTGCTCTGATCGATAAGAGCACTGGTGTGATCGATCAAACCTGTTGAGAAGTGAAAATTCACCCGTTCATGACGTGGAAGGCACGGGGAGAATCCCAATGGTCACTTTAAGGCTTGTGACCCCCTATACACCTCAACAAAGTATATATGGTCACTTAAAATGGCACGTGACCCCCCATTCAAACCCGAAAAGAAAAATATATATATAAAAATATATATACACATGCTCACAATTCCAAAAATGGAAAGTAAATCAATCATGAAAGCATTGAATCAAATCATATGAGCAAAATCAACATCAAAATGAAACAAAGATGCAAAAAAGAAATTAAAAACATACCACGGTGGAAGAGAGGAGAAGAACCAAGAGAAAAAAGAAGAGAGAAGGTCGAGATCTGGAATTTGAAGGTTGCCGGAGGTGCACCAGAGGTGGGAAGATGGCCGGAACAGTGGGAGATGAAAAAAGGGGCTTGGAATGTTCGATGTGAACGATCCAAATGACCCCTTGGGTCTATTTTAAAAAATTGTGTCCGACATGTACGATCGATCACGAGGACCAATGGATCGATCGAAGTTCAATCGTTTAAGAAGTGTCTTGGATCAATCGAACCCACAAAATAACAAAATATTTTTGAAAATTTTTGAAATTTTGAAAATTTAAAATTGAAAAATATTTTGAATTTATGAATTTTTTTTTTCTTTTAAAATTTGAAATTTGAAAAGTCAACGTCAACGGAAAGAAAACAAGGAACTCTGAACGATCAGAGAATAATCGATCGAATCCTCGATTGTTCCAATGTTCAAACGATACATAGATGACTAAAAACCTACAAAAAAAACTTTGCACGATTGGACAGAGAGTTGAAAGTATGCAGAGGTCCAAAATTTTTCTAAGTGTGGAATTGTGATCGTTCACAGGAACATTGGATCGATCGGAGGTTGATGTGAACGATCGAATAGAAGGTGACAAAGAGTTGAAAACCTGTAGAAAATCCTGAGCGATGGGATAGATACCTGAAAATATGCAGAGAAGTGGATGCAGAGAGGTTCGATCGATCGTAGTTGCTCTTGTGATCGATCGAACAGGCACTAAATGCCTAATTTGAAGATGAAAGTGCATGCATTCCCTATCATAGCCTCAAACAACATATATGATCCTAGAGTATAACTAGACGATGCAAGAAGTGCAAAATAAAAAGAAATGGGGGAGGAATAGGGCTGGAAAACCCTATGAAGCACTAGTGTTTAGCGTCTCTCGTAAGACATTGGGCTCTTTTAGCCCGGATCAAATATCATAATAGGCATCCCCTCCTTGATGGGGTGAATGAAACTTTGAACCCCATCCAATAAACAATTCACTAAGGAACTTGTTGCATTTGGTTCAAGTGCTTTCAATGTCTTTGGTTCAACAAAACTTTTGGGCTTCCATGCCCGTTCCACCTTAGACTTTAAAACATCTTTTGAAAACTCTTTTAAAGGAAAACCATTTGGATTTTCAACACAAAGCAAGGACTCATTCTTTTCAAATTCATTTGGAAAGCATTTTTCAACAACACAAATATCTTCATGTTTGTCCATAGAATTTGGAGTTGTATTAAAAATGTTCAACTTCACTTTCATGTACCCAAATGAAATCTTCATTATACCTGTCCTACAATTGATGTTGGCATTGGCGGTAGCCAAGAAAGGATGGCTAAGGATAACTGAAATTTGGCTCTTAATATTTGGGACCGGTTCTGTGTCAATGACAATGAAGTCGACCGGGAAGAAGAACTTATCAATTTTAATCAAAACAACCACAATGATACCCGGGGGTTTCTTAATTGATTGGTCAGCTAGTTGCAAAACTACCGACGTTGGTTTTAAATCACCTAAGCCCAATTGAACATAAACCGAGTAAGGGAGAAGATTCACACTCGCTCCTAAATCCAAAAGAGCCCGATTGATAACATGATCACCAATAGTTCATGAAGTGGTTGGTGAATCGGGGTCTTTGAACTTTGGGAGGGTGTTGTATTACAAGATAGAGCTCACTTGTTCGATTAAAACTTTTCTTGTTGCTTGGCTTTTATTCTTCCTCTTGAGGGTGCAAAGATCTTTCAAAAATTTGGCATAAGCTGGAATTTTTCAAATTGAATCTAAGAGAGAAAGATTGATTTTCACTTGCCTAAACACATCAATGATTTCATTAGCCTTGTTCTGTTGTTTTTCAAGAGAGGTGGATACTTTTAAGGCATCCGAAAATGGAGCTTTAGGCTCAAAAACTTTTTCAAAATCATTCATTGAAACCTTTTTAGAAAAAATTTCAATAATGTGGTCTTTCATAATCAATGAATGAGGAATGGGATGTGAGATGGGATGGGTGTCAACTTTGGGTTACACCGGTTCTGTGACGACCCTGGATTTTTCAACCCAGTGTGTCCTGTGATGACCCGAAACGGATCCAAAATGCAAAAGCAAAAGAAGAAAGGTGACCTCTAGAGATGTACGTCATCCCTAAGGCACCAAAATGACTTCACATGAAGCTATGGAACTCAAATGAGCCAAGCAATGTAGTAAGAATGCCAAACTCGAAAAGAAATGAACCAAGGGCAAAATGGTCATTTCACACTAAAATGGGTGCCACCGCGCACACCATTAGAGAGACAACAAAAAATCAACAAGGATAGACTCAAGAATCACTTGATTCGGAGTTCGGATGACAAAGATATGAAGATAGAACAAAGCGGCGTCCTGCGACTAAGCGACACCGGGAACCTATCTCACTAAAATCATCATAACGCTCACTACGGTTGGAGTTTCAGGGTTTCATTGGTACCATTGGAAAGAAGACTTCAAGATCTTGAGTTTGGACTATAAAATGACCTAATTTGGACCTTGGATGAGCAAGTTATGACCATTTGAAAATAGGTCATCGCTGCAGCCAAACTTAGTCGGCTCAGTTGAGAACTTAGTCGGCTGAGTTAGGCTGAGAGCATAAAAATGATGCCCAGGTGAATTCACTCAGCTCTTTTGTGAACTAAGCCGGCTGAGTTGATGAAAGAGTCAGCTTTTTTGGAACCGAGCCAGCTCTTTTGGGCTGAGGCATGCTGCAACCTGCTACCTTGGAAAAAAAATAGCAAAAATAGAAAAATGGAAGGAGATTTGGGATTTTCGAGGTCAAGATGACATTTTCTTGAAAAATGCCATGAATAAACTACCCCTAAAATCACATTTTCTATGTAACGGAGTTAAGATCGGAATTTATTTCTAGAAGGAAAATCCCAAAATGCCCTTAAACCTTAATATGCAAGAAAAATGTGAAATGAATCCAAAGGAAGCTCATTTCACCAAGGATGTAATGACCCAGAAATTTCCTTCCTTTCTTTTTCAGAAATTCTTTTTTCGTCTTTTCCCTGTTTCGTCCTTTAGTCATTTTTTTCGTTTTTCCTTGCATGACCTCACATTCTGTGCTCGGATTTAACTCTGGCTTCGCATACATCCATTATATTTTATTTCCATGATATCTACATTTACACTTTTGTAGAAAACCATGTTAAATGCTTACTTCTCTTGTAAATGGCTTAAAAAAAAGACTTTTTGTAATTATCCATAACTTGAGGGGTTTTTGGGTAATTAAGTAAAGTAATTATTTTTCATCTTAGGGACCATTTAGCAATTTAATTTGGAAGATATTTTCAGAAAGGACTTCTTTGCAATTTCCGAAAATGTGACAAGTGTCACTTTCCTAAGGTGCCATTTGTTGATTTTGTAGTGAAGCCACTTAGAGGCTTAATCCTTTGACACATGGAGGGTGGAGATTCAACCGTTTGTTGGCCTAGGGTTGGAGCACATGTTAGCATGGATGGTTGATAAGTGTAGGCTTAATATTTGATCTTAGAAGCTCACTTAGATTCATTACAAGTGTAGGCTTCACAATTAGTCTTGGAAGTGTGTGTGTGAGAGGTAGTGCAAGAGCACCTAGTGAGTGGAGATCCCCACCACTTTTGCTTAAGGTTTTCTAATACACTTTAATTCATTCACCACTTTTCTTCCAAGAACCTTAAGAAATCTCCATTAAAGCTAAGCTTGAATTAAAGCTTTGAGCTTCATTTTGATAACCTTCCACTCACCTTAGAACCTTGAACTTGGAATACAATAGTACCCTCTCACTCTCCTCTATATAAAACCTTGCTTGGTTTTCTATTTTGAGCTTGTTGCATAGGATTATAGAGATTCTATTCTCTATTGAGGTAGGGGGTGTTATAATTTATTATTCAAGTGATTTAATTGTTCTTATAGTGATATCCATGTTGTATGCATGTCTTGTATGGAAATAAGAAATAAATGAATTAATTGATTTAAATTGATTTAAATTCTACTTAATTGTACCATGCTTGAATTCCATTTTTGACTTGATATATGGCATGTCCATGAGTTATTACTTGTCATATGTTTAATTGGAATCATTTGGACAACTCTTGAAATCTAGAGAAATTACTTAATTAGTTTAATTAATTTCTATCTTATTGTTCTAATGATTTAGTCATTCAATTCATGGATCTTGTTGTGTTTTATCACATATCATGACTAGTTGTTCTACTTGTTGATTTTAGAAACTTGGGATATTATCAAGAACATGACTTGGCTAGGACTTGGTTCTAGTATGGGAGATAGAGAGCTCCCTACATTATAGTGCGCACTAGGGGAAAGGTACCCATGGGTTAATAGCCCTAAAGTGATCTCAAGAGTAAGGTTTTAGTCCGGGCAATATCCAAGTATCCACTTTGGTTTGATTTCGCATTCAAATTCCAAGTTCTTAACTTTGTGAATTTACATCTCATTATGCTATGTTAAAAGTTTTAATGTCACTTTAATAGCATGAATTAAATGGTATTGAATTGCAAATCTTGTATAAAGATAAACCTATGCATTCCCTACGAGTAAACTTGTTTACTCACCCCGAAGTTATCGGGTGTTTTTCAGGTAAAGAAGCAACATTGTGGGATGCACAACAATCATAGACTTGCTAGACTTCTTGGAGTATTTTTGCCATGTTAGAATATGCACATGTTAGCGTATCTTGTTCCATTTTACTTAGTATGACAAAATATGTATTTGTTGTCTAAACTATGTAATGTATACTTAAGTGTACCTTTTGATACTTATTTTGTATGTGTAATATATGGCCAAGAGCTAATTTACATTTAGATTCACCTTTATGCATTATTCATGGAAAATTGCTTTTAAAGGGGACAAATGAAAAACCTAAGGTTTTTAAGTATCATTTTTGCATTGGGAGGTATTTTTAGGTTATGAGATTTCATTTGAGGTCTATTTACTTTATTCGAGGTATGGCCAAGGGCCAAACACCTTTCCAAATTTTGCATATACTCTTAGTCTCCATATTTTATGTTTATAAACAAAATCTTATGAAATGGAGGTTTGGAGGGTCACTTTTTGCATTGAGTGTTTACGAAGGTCGTGAACCATTGGTGCATGTCTAAATAGATGTAATATGTTTGCGTGCATGCTCACTTGGGCAAAATTCACACCATTTCATGAAATGAACTTCCCTTGGACACTTTTTGACATTTTAATTGCGAATCTGATGTGAGGGCATTTTAAGGATTTTACCTTGACAAATTAATTCCAGTCTTGACATGGTCATGTAGAAAATGTCATTTTAGGGGGGGGTTTCTTCACGGACTTTTTCAAGAAAACATCATCTTGGTCACGAAAATCCTATTTCAAACTCATTTTCTGCACTTTTTTACTATTTCTGCTATTTTTTGCAATCTGGGTGGGTTAAACCGGTTCAGGGTGGGCTAAACTGGTTCAAGATGAAGCTTTGGGTCCAGCATGGGTGTACTGTCCATGCTGAACCGGTTCAAGAAATGCTGAACCGGTTCAAGTCTTCCAGAACCTGTTTGCTGGTTGAGCTTTGGCCTTCTAACTTCAATCTAACGTAACTTATTCGTTTCAACTCCGAATTGGTCCGTTCTTGAGTCTAAATTGACCGTATTGAAACAAGCTTTCCAATGGTACCAATTAGAGCTTTAGATTCCATTTGTACCTCAAGATATTAAAGTTTAAGTGAGTTAGTGTTAGGATTCGGTTTGAACCGGAAGGGGGTCTTTCTTTCCTTGACTTCAAGTTTTAATATCTTCTTCGTCCAGACTCCGAATCAAGTCATTATTGAGTCCATCTTCATTAATTTTTTGTTGTCTTTGCAATGGTGTGTACAGTGACACCCATTTCAGTCTTAAAAGACCATTTTTCCCCTAGGTTCATTTTTGCCATTTTTGAGACATCGCTTCCGCATTTGTTTTCTATGGATTCCGTGACCTCATTGAGGGTCACATTGGTGTCTTATAGACATGTTGTATCTCTAGAGACCATTGTTCACCTTTTGCTTCCATATTTTGGATCCATTAACGGGTCATCTTTGGGTCATCACTGACGCACTAGGTTTACAAAACTCGGGTCGTTACAAAGGAAGGGGCTTTTCTCAAAAATGATCATGCACGCAGATGTAATTTACCTATTAGGATGCGCTATAATGATCCATGGCTTAAAAATATCGCCGACACAAAATACGACCCCCCCCCCCCCCCCCGACAGCCAAAATGACAAAAATGGAACTTGGAATGAAAACTCGGAATTCAAAATTATGAAATGGTTTCAAAATACCATTTGGCCCTTGGCCACACATCATACATAATTAATGAGACCCTATGAAAGAATCAAAATAGAATTCCCACACCCGATGCAAACATGGTGAAGCAGTAACTCAATATTTTTTCAATATTTTCATAATATTCCATGAAGTCAAAAATTACATAGGATACAAATTACATGTCATTGGCCTCTGGCCTCATCTCATATATTTCAAATACATTGCAAAGTGTGTACTCATGTACACATTACATATATGGAATCAAATATACATATTTTGACATATAAGGGTATAAGTGGCATTCCAAGCCAACCTGTACAAGAATTAAAAACCTTCAAGTCTACAATCATCCAAGAAATGATAACCATCATGAACCAAGTCTTTGTACCTGAAACAGCCCCCCAGTAACTTCGGGGTGAGTAAACAAGTTTACTCGTTGAGAATGCGCATGCATTACTCGATTTCTTTAGAGATTTTTACATTGACTTGGAACAATTCAAAAGGGTCATGCCACCTAATGTCTATGTCACAGGTTAGACTTAGGGAGCATCCTAAGCTACCTTAGAACATTTCTAGCATACGTCACATCCTTCATGCAATTCCAAACGACATAAGAGCATGTTATACAAGCAACAAGATAAAGGTTCCCAAAGTTATCAACTTAAAATCTAAAGTACGAGAACAACTAAATATAACCATTTAGCATAGTTAAAAATTCTAATATGATGCATCAAGACATAGATTCTCAAAGTTATCAACTTAAAATCTAAAAGTGCGAAAACGACAAAAGTGGGTCATACCACCTAACGTCTATGTTCCAAATGAACCTATAGGATCATTCCTAAGCTACATTTGAACATTTAGCATAGATGTACTTAACATCATCAAAATTTACCATGATTCATTAAAATTATAAAGCTCGGATGTACTTAACAATATCAAAATTGCCAAAAACCAAAACCACAAGTCCCAATTAAATATGATTGTCAACTTGGAATTGAATGCGAAATCAAATAGTGGAAGACTTGGACATCAAGCTCGGAATTATGCCGAGACCTCAATGGTTGTTCCGGGAATTAACCCGCTGGGAAGACCACCCTAGTGCGTCCTATCTCAATTGGGGAGAACTCATACCTCCCGCACTAGAGCCAAACTCTAGCCATGTTGTGAAACCCCTCGGATCCGAGACACGAGTTGATTAGGCCCAGGCCTAAACCCGAGGGAATATCAAACAATTAATATATTATAATGAACACAAAATACAAATTGAATTAAGAAATGAAGTTTAAGCTGAAAGAAACTAAAATAAAATCCTCAAAATATAATTATTGAAATCCATTAAATCCAAACTCCAAAACTCCATCAGTTTACAACTCGGGAATCCATCTCTAGTAGACCCCTAATAAACATCCAGACTAAAATAAAACAACTGAAATAAACATCCAGAAATAAACTATGGAGAGAATCCTACGTCGTCGAAAGAGTGAATAGAAACCTCTGCTCAGCACGAACACGTCTAAGTCTGGAACTGCCGTGTACCTGAAAAATAGAAATGGGTCAGGCCCACAAACAAGTTCTAACCTTCTACAATCCAAGCAGATGCTCGATACGCATATACATCCTAAGTAGTTCAACAATAGCTAATAGTCCTTACATAAGTATATTCACACTACAGGACTCTCACTGGACTATGGAGGGGGTCTCAACCTGAATAAAAGGCAACATGCGAAAACGCACCCAAAGGTGGGCATGAGTACCAAGACCTAACAGGGTATACCTCAACCTCTCATATCCAGCTGCGCATCTTATTGCATATACGCTCCCTAACCGATGACTCTGAGACTCAAGCTCAGATCGCAGTACCATAACATATATATTTAAAGTCCGTCCTATCCAAACAAAGTCCAGTTAGTCATTCAGCTTGTGCAGCTTCTTTAACTTAACTTAACTTAACTTACGAGTAATCCGAGTAGTCATTCAGCTTATGCAGCTTCTTTGACTCAATTATAAGTAGGATTTATTTTAACATCCATTCCCTTATTTCGTGTAGGTAAGATTTAGTATTTTGAAACTAATCCAAACCTAGGCAAGCCACCGTCCCATACCGGTGCATGTAATCCAACATCCACAGTTGATAACACAGGTAATAAATGCAATTATCAACTATATAGTCTATTCAACAATAATCCAACATCCACAGTTGATCATACAAATAATAAATGTAATTATCAACTCTATAGTATATCCAGCAATCAACAGTCAAACATTCAATTATAAACATCAACTGCCTCACATTATGCATGCTAAATCTTTGTTATTTAACAAGCTTATTTATCACTACTTCACCCAGTTCCATGATTTTTAATACAGATCATATATATATAACCTTTAAATAAGTCCAAGTAAGCATGATAGTTTTTTTGTTTTATAAACTTACATACTTATCCTATGTTACTCCACCGTTGTTCAGGTGTGAACAACACATTTAATGTAAGTGCACACCTTCCGTCTATTACAAGCATGTAATTCATTCTATAGTCCCACATGCTTACAGTCCATCATAGAAACATCAATGGAGCCTAACTCCATTCCCAAATAAACTGTTACAACTAAGATTGTGTGGTTTAGTTCCTAAGCCTCCAAAACAGTTTACTAGTTTGCTTAGAATATCTATACTGTTCCAAACCACAACACTAATTGGTTGAATATGCATTAATAAGCCCTTTGAAGACCTAAATTAATCTCACTCATCAACCCCAAGTCCCATCCACAGCTCCTAAACACCTCTGTCATACCAAAACCAGTCCTAGATCTCTCAAAAACTCACAAAACTGCAAACACACGAGGAGAGCAGGCTCCCACAAGGTGGAGCCACCTCCACCGTGCTTGAGCCAGCTCTAGACCATGGTAGAGCTGGCTCCACACCATGTAGAGCCGGCTCCATGGTCCTTTGGAGCCGCCTCCACTTCTCTCTCTCCTCTGTTCGTCTGTTTCCTCTCCGTTTGCCTGCACTACTTCCGTCTCTCTCTGTTACAGCTTCTAACACCTTTGTTTGTGTTCAAACCTACCCAGAGAAAACCCTTCTACCTCCCTCCTACATTGATTAAGAATAATTTAAAAGAACAAATACACAATTGGACACAAAATAACCAATTTACAACCAGTTTCAACACATACTATTAATATGAGTTCTAAATATGCAGAGTCAATTTTATTCCGTTTATTGATTTCCTGGAACTACTTAGGCATGCAAAGAACACGAGAAAAAGGGAAAGAGATGAAGTTAGAACTTGCCTTTAGCCTTTTCCTGTCTAAATTCTCCGGCAAAACCTTAGTTTATCTCTCTGTTTCCTCCCAGCCGTCTCTAAAACTTCTCACAACCTTACTGTGTCGTAATGGTATTCTAAAACCCTAGACAGACCCCTTAGATGAGTATTTATAAACCACTCTAAACCTAGGCTCAATTAAACCCTAATACAATTCACTCATCCCATAAAACCTAGGTTATAATCCAACGTCGGCTGAACTGAAAACTGTAAACCTAACTTAACTATATGTGTGCAACACTAAACAGACATGTTAATGCAAAACAAATAATGAAATACAATTAAATAAAAAAAACACAATTGCATATCAACTTAAACAATTAATACAATTAGTTCAAATAATACTAAGTAATTCAAATAAAACAAATAATCACAATTCGGGCAAATACATCAAGTAAGTCAGGAAAAACAATTAATCATTTAAAAAAAATTTCAAGTAAATAACGAATGAAATTCCAAGACCATCCTTTGTAAAAATTAATTAAATTCCAAGACTATCCTTTGTAAAATTAGGGGTATTACATTATTCCCCCCTAACAAAAGGAATTCCATCCTCGGAATTCACTCTTACCTTCTTCCAAAATATCAGGAAACTACGAGCGAATGACATCCTCATGTTCCCAAGTGGACTCAGCCTCGTTGTGATGACTCCACTGAACACGAACTAATGGAATAACCTTGTTACGAAGGATTTGATCCCACCGGTCGACAATACAACAGGTGGCTCCAAATAAGTTGCATCCGGCTGCAACTCAATCTCCCCAACATCAATATGCTGATACCGGTCTTCATCTCGCAGAAATTTCTGCAACATGGAAACATGGAATACATTATGGACGCGATCCAAGTTATCCGAAAGTGCCAACCTATAAGCAACAGCTCCAACACGATTCGTAATCATGAATGGACCGACAAACCACGGTGATAACTTCCTTTTCTTCCCAAAGCACATGACACCTTTCATAGGTGACACTTTGAGTAGAACCTGATCTCCAACCCTAAACTCCAAAGCACGAGTACGTTGATCAGCATAACTCTTCTGCCTACTTTGAGCAGTACGCATGAGATCCTTAATAAGAGATATCTTCTCAGAAGTATCCTTGATGAACTCAGGACCCAAGAATTGGCTCTCACCAACCGCCATCCAACAAATAGGCGATCGACATGGTCAGCCGTATGACACCTCAACTGGTGTCATCCCAATAGTCTTCTGGAAACTATTGTTATAAGCAAACTCTACAAGTGGTAAGTAATCCTCCCAGTGGCCCTTGAAATCAAGAACACACGACCGGAGCATATCCTCCAAAATCTGATTCACCCTCTCAGTCTGTCCATCAGTCTGAGGATGATAAGTAGTACTAAGGTGTAATTCTGACCCAAAGCCTGCTGAAAACTCTTCCAAAATCCTGACACAAAGCTTGAATCCCTGTCTGATATGATAGACAATGAAATGCCATGCAACGTCATAATCTTTGAAATGTAAAGCCTCGCCAACTGCTCCGAAGTGAAATCAGTACGAATAGGCAAGAAGTGAGCTGATTTCGTCAGTCTATCCACAATAACCCAAATGGAGTTGTGATCCTTGAAGGAATTTGGCAACCCTTCCACAAAGTCCATAGAAATGCTCTCTCATTTCCACTCCGGTATCGGTAGTGGCTGAAGAGCTTCTGGTGGCCTCTGATGATCAATCTTGACCATCTGACAAGTACTACATCACGAGACAAAAAGAGCAATGTCCCTTTTCATACTTGCCCACCAAAATTGCCGCTTCATATCCTGATACATCTTGTCACCTCCTGGATGAACAGAAAACTCAGAGTGGTGAGTCTCAGTCATCACATCCTTCCTCAAATCATTAGTAGAAGGAACCACTAACCGTCCCTTGTATCTCAAACTCCATCAGTCCCAACATAGTAGAATGGAACCTCCCCGGAAGCTATCTCTGCAACTTTATCAATGCACTGCTGATCCGTGAGTTGTGCCGTCAAAACCTTGTGAGTGATAGAAGGTGTAACTACCATACAAGCCATGAAAGCATCTGATAACTCATCCACCGTCCTCAACGCATTCCACTCAGTAGCGAATAGAGTAGAAAGACTACCGACAGGTCAGCGACTAAGTGCATCCGCCACCACATTCGCTTTTCCTAGATGATATTGTATGGAAAAGTGATAGTCTTTCACAAACTCCAACCATCTGCGCTGTCTCATATTCAGCCCCCGCTGAGTGAACAAATACTGCAGACTCTTGTGATCACTAAATAACCTGAAGGACTCACCCAACAGATAATGCCTCCAAATGCGTAAGGCAAAGACTACAGCTGCAAATTCCAAATCATGTGTTGGATAATTAAGCTTATGAGGCTTAAGCTTCCGAGATCTATAAGAAATCGGTCGCTCCTCCTGCATCAAAACACATCTAAGACCCTGTAATGAAGCATCCGTGTAGACAAGATACTCTATCTCGCTCTATGGAGTAGACAAAATCAGTGCAGAAGTCAACTTCCTTTTCAGCTCATCAAAAGCTCGCTGACAGTGCTCATCCCACATGAACTGTACACCCTTCCTGGTCAGATAAGTGAGTGGTCCTGCTATCTTGGAAAATCCCTGGATGAACCTCCTGTAATATCCTGCCAGACCGAGAAAACTCTAAATCTTAGTAGGTGAAGTAGGCTGTCCCCACTCAACCACCGCTGAAACCTTTGCCGGATCCACCGCTATTCCCTTTTCTGACACCACGTGACCCAGAAACTTCACTTCCCACTGCTAAAATTCACACTTCTTGAACTTGGCATACAACTGGCGTTCACGAAGCATTTACAAGACTATCCGTAGATGTCTAGTGTGATCATCCTCAGACCTCGAGTAAATCAAAATATCATCTATGAAGACAATGACAAATTGATCCAAGTAAGCTTTAAAGACTCTGTTCATTAAATCCATGAACACTATAGGTTCATTAGTCATCCCAAACGGCATGATACGAAACTCATAAGAACCATATCTCATGAGAAACGCTGTCTTAGGAACATCCTGCTCCCTAACCCTCAGTTGATGATATCCAGAACGCAGATCAATCTTAGAGAAGTATGTGGCTCCCCGTAATTGATCAAACAAATCATTGATCCTGGGTAGAAGGTACTTGTTACGAATAGTAACCTTGTTCAACTCCCTTTAATCTATACACAGGTGAAACGAACCATCTTTCTTCTTCACAAATAGAACCGGTGTTCCCTAAGGTGATGTACTCCTACGAATGAAACCCTGGCTGAGTAATTGCTAAATCTGATCCCTCAGCTCCCTCATCTCCACTGGTGCCATACTGTATGGTGCCCTAGCAATAGGCGTGGTGCCTAGAGCTAAGTCAATCACAAAATCGATCTCGCGACTAGGTGGCAACCCTGGAATCTCCTGAAATACGTCTGGGAAATCCTGTACAATCAGTATGCTATCCAATGATACAGTAGTCCCCTCCTCTGTTTCTTCCTCCACATGAAACAAATAGTGCTAATGACTCTGCTAGAACGTGGCATGGTGACGATATACATGTCTTGACCAGGTATGGTAAACACAGTAGACCTATCAAAACAATTAACTTGGGCATGGTAGTGAGACAACCAATCCATCCCAAGTATCACATCATAAGTGTGCATGTCCAGGACCAATAGATTGGCTAGAAACCTGAGTCTGCCAATATCTAGTGCCACAGGCCCATCACTCTCATGAAGAATGGCTGTATTGCCCAACGGTATAAAAATACCCTGTGGTCTACTGCATACCCGAGTCGTTATCCCAGAAAAAATAACAAATGATCTAGCTACAAATGAGTGTGTAGCACCGGTATCAAACAAAACACGTCCAAGTAAACCATGAATAGAAAACTTACCCTCAATAGACTGAGGTACCTGCATATCCTGTGGTATGGGATTGTACACCCTGCCATAATGTAACTGCTGCAGTGCCTATCCCTGAGGCTGCGGCGGCGCTGGTAAAGCCGGATAAGTCTGTCCTTGAATCCATGGAACCTGTGGAGCTGGTAAAGGCACTGGCGCCCTCTGCCCCTGCTGCACATGTTGTCCCTGTCCCTGTTAAACTGTAGGACACTGCCAGAAAGTGTGACCATACTCTCCACAGGTATAACAACTACCCTAGAAAGTACCAAATGGCCTCCTCTGTCGGTTAACCTGTGGCTGACCCTGTCCTGCCTGCGGTCCCCCATTCTGTTAACGCTGAATAGGTGCCACATCCTTGGGAGCGTCTGAACCACCCTTGTGCTTCTTCCAAGGCTGTTGTCCCTGGAATTTTCCCTTGCCATTCTGTCAGTGTCCGTTTCCATTCCCTTTCTCAGCTGACAGGTTAGCAGAGTCTCTGTCACCCCGCTTCTCACCCTTGGCCTGTCTGATGTCCACGGTCAACTGATACTGTTGTAGAGCAGCATCTACCACCTGAGCATAGGTAATATAGGCTAGAATACCTGTAATAGCTCTCTTGATAGACCACATCAGTCCCTTAACGAAACTGTTGCGCTTCTTCTCCTCTGTATCCACCTCCTCCGATGCAAAAAGAGACAAGCGTGTGAACTGCTGCTCATACTCTGCCACTTCATGTTCCCCTGCTGTAGATTGAGAAACTCAGTCTTTATAGCTGCCCGGACTGTGTAAGGGAAGTACTTTTCATCAAAGCATACAATGAACTGATCGTAAGTCAATGTCATCCTCTCCTCTGCGGTGGTAACTAACTCCCACCACTGTAGTGCATCCCCAACTAGCCTGAATGTAACAAGCATCTACTTTTGAATCTACGTGCACTGAACCAAGCGAAGATGTTGCTCGATGTCCTGTTTCCACTGGTGAGCTACTCTAGCATCAGTGGAGCTTGTGAACTCAGGTGGGCTCCCCTTTGTGAAAGAACTCCTGGCCTTCTCCCAAGTATCAGTCTGAACAACCAGTGCTGGTAACTGTGCCGGCTGTACCTGAGGCTGATTCTGAAGTGCAGCTGTTACCCCAGCTTCTATAGCCCGAGCAATGAGGTCATTGATGTGAGGAGGATACTTTGGATCTCCTCCCTGATCCCGAGTTCGCTGAACCTCCTCTAGAAACTGACCATCATCATCCTGAAACCCAAGCCTTTACTGCTCTTCTTCCATTTGCTGACGCTGTAGGCGTTCCTACTGCCTACATGCCGCTCTCCTCTGTTGCCTGTTCCCTTGCAAGTTCCATCCCCTCCTAGCGTTAACCATCTGTTAACACGGAATGAACAGACATCAATACCATTTCTAAATGAACCATAAGGAATACAATGAATCCTAAACTTAGGCTCTAATCAAGAGAAAACGCTACACGAAAGTCTTAATACGAAACGTCCTAGAGAAACATGAACCTGGAGTGCTCTGATACCAATTGTGATACCCCTCGGATCTGAGACACGGGTTGATCAGGCCCAGGCCCAAACCTGAGGGAATATCAAACAATTAATATATTATAATGAACACAGAATACAAATTGAATTAAGAAATGAAGTTTAAGCTAAAAGAAACTAAAATAAAATCCTCAAAATATAATTATTGAAATCCATTAAATCCAAACTCCAAAACTCCATCAGTTTACAACTTGGGAATCCATCTCTAGTGGACTCCTAATAAACATCCAAACTGAAATAAAACAATTGAAATAAACATCCAGAAATAAACTATGGAGAGAATCCTACGTCATCGGAAGAGTGAATAGAAACCTCTGCTCAGCATGAACACGTCTAAGTCTGGAACTATCGTGTACCTGAAAAATAGAAGTGGGTCAGGCCTACGATAGCTAATAGTCCTTACATAAGTATATTCACAGTACAGGACTCTCACTGGACTATGGAGGGGGTCTCAACCTGTGCAGCTTCTTTGACTTAACTTAACTTACGAGTAATCCGAGTAGTCATTCAGCTTATGTAGCTTCTTTGACTTAGTTATAAGTAGAATTTATTTTAACATCCATTCCCTTATTCCGTGTAGGTAGGATTTAGTATTTTGAAACTAATCCAAACCTAGGCATGCCACCGTCCCATACCGGTGCATGTAATCCAACATCCACAGTTGACAACACAGGTAATAAATGCAATTATCAACTATATAGTCTATTCAACAATAATCCAACATCCACAGTTGATCATACAAATAATAAATGTAATTATTAACTCTATAGTATATTCAGCAATCAACAGTCAAACATTCAATTATAAACATCAACTGCCTCACATTATGCATGCTAAATCTTTGTTATTTAACAAGCTTATTTATCACTACTTCACCCAGTTCCATGATTGTTAATACCGATCATATATATATAACCTTTAAATAAGTCCAAGTAAGCATTACAGTTTTTTTGTTTTACAAACTTACGTACTTATCCTATGTTACTCCACCGCTGTAAAAGTGTGAAAAACACAGTTAATGTAAGTGCACACCTTCCGTCTATTACAGGCATGTAATTCATTCTATAGTCCCACATGCTTACAGTCCATCATAGAAACATGAATGAATCCTAACTCCATTCCCAAATAAACTGCTACAACTAAGATTGTGTGGTTTAGTTCCTAAGCCTCCAAAATAGTTTACTAGTTTGCTTAGAATTTCTATACTGTTCCAAACCACAACACTGATTGGTTGAATATGCATTAACAAGCCCTTTGAAGACTTAAATTAATCTCACTCATCAACCCCAAGTCCCATCTACAGCTCCTAAATCCCTCTGTCATACCAAAAACCAGTCCCAGAACTCTCAAAAACTCACAAAACTGGAAACACACGAGGAGAGCAGGCTCCCACAAGGTGGAGCTGCCTCCACCATGCTTGAGCCGGCTCCAGACCATGGTAGAGCCGGTTCCACACCATGTAGAGCTGGCTCCATGGTCCTTTGGAGCCGCCTCCACTTCTCTCTCTCCTCTATTCGTCTGTTTCCTCTCCGTTTTCCCGCACTATTTCCGTCCCTCTCTGTTACAGCTTCTACCACCTTTGTTTGTGTTCAAACCTACCTGGGGAAAACCCTTCTACCTCCCTCCTACATTGATTAAAAATAATTTAAAAGAACAAATACACAATTGGACACAAAACAACCAATTTACCAACAGTTTCAACACATACTGTTAATATGAGTTCTAAATATGCAAAGTCAATTTTATTCCATTTATTGATTTCCTAGAACTACTTAGGCATGCAAAGAACACGAGAAAAAGGGAAAGAGATGAAGTTAGAACTTGCCTTTAGCCTTTTCCTGTCTAAATTCTCCGGCAAAACCTTAGTTTATCTCTCTGTTTCCTCCCAGCCGTCTCGAAAACTTCTCACAACCTTACTGTGTCGTAATGGTATTCTAAAACCCTAGACAAACCCCTTAGATGAGTATTTATAAACCACTCTAAACCTAGGCTCAATTAAACCCTAATACAATTCACTCGGCCCATAAAACCTAGGTTATAATCCAATGTCGGCTGAACTGAAAACTGTAAACCTAACTTAACTATATGTGTGCAACACTAAATAGACACGTTAATGCAAAACAAATAATGAAATACAATTAAATAAAATAAAATAAAAAAAAAACACAATTACATATCAACTTAAACAATTAATACAGTTACTTCAAATAATACTAAGTAATTCAAATAAAACAAATAATCACAATTTGGGCAAATACATCAAGTAAGTCAGGAAAAATAATTGATCATTTAAAAAAAAAAAATCAAGTAAATAACGAATGAAATTCCAAGAATATCCTTTGTAAAAATTAATGAAATTCCAAGACTATCCTTTGTAAAATTAGGGGTATTACATATGTCACTTGTAACAACAATATCCCAAGACTCCAAAATAAACCAAATAAGTTCATAACTTATACATAATTTATATAATGCATGAAAACACCTTCCATGCGCAAGTAGATTGAAACCACACAATCCATGGCTTAGAGTTTCAATTCTAAAATGGCATATATAATGTCAATTACAAAGTGTGCAATTCATTACACAAGACAATAATATATTTCATAAAGAAAACATGTTCTCATGAATATAAATATAATAACAATGTTATCCAATACTTAAAACACAACCAATTGAATACACAACAAGTCCAAGTCCATGATTTGAATATAGAAACAACTTCTAAAACACAAATAGATCCATGGAGCCACTAGAGAGAATTTAATTAAACAAAATAATTAAATTCTCTAAATTTCAAATCAAATTCAAATAACCTCTAATTAACATATGCTAAACAACATAGCATGCTCATTTCATATATCAAATCAAAAGTGTAAAAAGTGACAAAAGAGGGGAAAAGACGAAAAATGAATAGTGTCCAAAAAGTGAAAATGTGGAAATGACTCGGTCCTTAAAGGAAGTTGTCAATCTAAGGGAAAGAGTCTCAGAAACCATTTTTGAGCACTTGAGATGACACTAAGCGTCGAGAAACAGAACTCAAAAAAGAAAATTAAACGAAAAAAATTTATCCGTAAAATTTGAGAAAAAGGAAAGAGAGGAAAATGACTGGGTCATTACAACCTACCCTCCTTAAAAGAATTTCATCTAATTAGGAACATCCAAGGAGAACAGAACTAAGACTGAATGTAAGGTCAAACTAAAGAATAGACAATAAGGTGCTAAAGGGCAACTCCAAAAGCCTGAAGATCATCTGAAGGAAAACGAAAACCAAGAACTGAGAGACAACTCCCCGAACGAATCGGTATATTAACTCAATGTTAATAACCGAAAGAATCCCAAGACAATGACAAGTCGGATCAAAACAGATGGATAAGAATGACATGGCAGTACGAACAATAACCAGAATCCGCCCACACTTACTCGTCAGCAAGGTAACATGACAGTATAAGGTACTAGTTCATAACATGCCCCCAACAGATCAACTCAGAAAGAAACTTTTCGATACAAATGACATCAATGTCAAAAATGATCATTACCAAAAGCACTATGGAAACCAAGCATCTGCGAGAGTTGGGGTAACTAATCCCAAAACTCTAACAACAATGTCATTGGTACCGTTACGCTTAAGGCCTTAAATCCCTAACGCTGGAGTAACAGCAACCCCCACATCTGAATATGCTACAACAACAACACCAGTCACGAACCCATAGCCTGACAAGTCTATGCCCTCAAGCCAATGGATCGGACCCACAAAACCAAAAACCTATGCACCGATCTGAAGTAGACCTATCATAAGGCTACATACAAAAGACAAAACACTAGGTCAAAATCCCTATAGTGGACAGCTAAAACCTCAAAATGCAAGTCTATAACGTAGCTCACACATCTCTATCCCAACAACCAAGGTCAAAAAACCCAACATAAATGCAAGAAAGATGAAACAGTATAAACCAAATACTCACATAGTGCATACTCGTAAAAATTAAATGATATAAATCAAATAATATCATAGTACTAAACACACAGTACACATAAGGTAAACCAAATAAACCACCTATCACATAGGGGTTAAACAAATAGCGACGCGCTATACCCCACTAACGGCATAAACATGGTAAGCAGATACTCTATAAGCAACGTATCACATACATCCTCATATAACTACCACATAGTCATAAATCCTAAACATGTTTCTAAGGCATGCCCGAAAACAATGGGGCTCATAAACATGTAAAAGTGAAGTATTCTAGGAATCAAAATCATCAAATTGTAATCATTCTGACAAAGTGGACCACAGACCACCAACTGATATCAAAAATTTTCAAAAATCCCTATTTAGCATGAATTCAGCATACAAGCCATCTTAAACCAATATCAGACTACATATGGACATCGCAACAATCAACAGACTCAAAATCATGCTTCAATAGTTAAATTGCATCCTCTTGTGCACAATATATCAATAACAAAATTTTAAAAGACATTGCCTTACCCCCTAACTTAATATGCATATTGTCCTCAATGTGTGAAAACATATGTAGACTTAGAAAGATATTACCAAATACGTAGAACCAGCAAGGATCAAGAATGTATAGCTCAGAAGAATGAAATTATCACCTCACCCCCAAACTTAGTCCTGTGTACCTTATAAAATAATCACACTCCAACACACATCAGAGTACCAAGTATATGGAATAAAATAGATATATATCATTATGCAAAAGTCAAATTTTTTTTTTTTTTTTTTTCATGAAAACAAAACAAAACGAACCTAATCTAAAAATGAAAAAAAAAAATACACAAATAAACTAAAAACCTAGAAAACACAATAAATTGAAGAAAAAAATAAAATCAAATAAATCAAATCAAACTAAAGTAAAAACCTACAATTGCTAAATTTAACATCGATAGCTCAACAATATGCTAAGTTTAACGTCGCTAGCTCGACAATACACTAATCCCTAGCCTGTATCCAGTAACTCAACTACCTCCCTCATCCCAAAATTAGTCATATGGGTGATTATGGAATTCGAAACAGGAGGAACCAATGTGGTTCTATCAAGACCCAAGAAAGAATACTCAAGCTTATCCGGTGGTGACTTAGGCTCAAGTTTGTGAGAAAACTCACAAGAAGGACAAGAAAGATTTGAAATCAAAATAGGAGGATCTTTTATTGGAAATATGGTGGATGAATCCTCATCAATGACATCAATAAAGAAGCACTCATCTTTCTCTGCGTAATATAGAGTGGAATTGAAGATGTTTAATTCAAGCTTCATGTTCCCAAAAGAAATATCAATAGCCCCAGTCCTACAGTTAATGTTGGCATTTGCAGTAGCCAAGAATGGATGACCAAGGATTACATGATTATATCTATTGGGATCGTGAATAGGTTCTGTATCCAGGATAAGAAAGTCAACCAAAAAATAAAACTTGTCAACTTTAATGAGAACGTTTTCAATGATCCCACGTGGTTGCTTCATAAATCGATTAGAAAGTTGCAACACCATTGATGTGGGTTTAAGATCTCCAAAGCCTAATTGCTCATACATCGAGTAATGAAGAAGATTAACACTCGCTCCAAGATCAAGAAGTGCTAGATCTATCACATTATTTCCAATAATGCACGAAATAATAGGAGCACCATGATATTTGAACTTAGGAGGAGTGCTATGCTGAATGATTACACTAACTTACTGAGTGAGATAGATATTCTTAGAGACTTGGCTTTTTTATTTTCTCTTTTGAGTGCACAAGTCTTTCAAAAATTTAGCATAGGTAGGAATTTGATTGATGGCATCTAGGAGAGGAATATTGACTTTTACCTGTTTGAAGACATCCATCATGTCTTAGATTTTCTCTCATTGCTTATCAAAGTAAGAGGGTCCCTTGAGACGTTCAGGAAAAGATGCTCTTGGCTCATAAGCTGTCTCAAGGTTGGGAGTAGATGAAGAAGTGACTTCACCTTCAACTCCTTTAAAGCTTGATGGAGTAAAATGTGAGGAAACATCTATGGGATGTGGAGTTGGAAGAATGGGATTGATAAGAATCCTACGCCTCTCTTTTTCTACCTCTTTTTTCTCAAGTTGATTATCAATGATCTTTCCACTCCTCAAAGTAGTGATAGCATTAACTTACTCATAACGAGAACTTGAACGGTCTCATCAATCCTGTAAGTTTGCCTTTTTGGATTTGCAATTGGCTGACTTGGCATTGTTCCTTCCTCTCTTTGAGTCAACATTTTAACTATTTGCCCAACTTGACTCTCTATCTTGGCTATAGATCAGGAATGGGAATGTACCAATTGAGCGGTGGAATTAAAGTCATTAATTGCAGCCAAAACCTTCTCTTTAAATCCAAACGAGTACTTAAGAGGAGGATCTGGATTAGTTTGGTTTATAAATTGAGGAGGATAGTAGATGGAAGATTGATTGAAAGAATTATTTTATAGAGGATTAGATAAATTATGGTACTGTCCCTGAGATTGGGGAACAACATTGCCTTGTCTTTGATTCTGCCATGATATATTGGAATGATCTCTCTAGCCAAGGTTATATGTATTAGAATTTGGATTGTAACCTGAACTAGAGAATGCAACATTGGTTTGTGCTTGTGGATTTTCAAAAGATTAACCTATAAGAGGACAACTGGCAGCATAATGAGATGGACTAGCATAAACAGAACACACCTCCTTTGTCAAAGAAGAGTGCTAAGATGAACTAAGAGCACTGACAATTGACAATACTTGGTTAAACTTTCGATTCAACACTTCCATTTGAGTGGCAATCTCTCTAAATTTTTCTACTTCATATAAACTTTCAACTTGAAGGATATCAGGAGTGGACCCAAACCTAGAGGAAGAAGCATGTTGAACAGAATTTTCACTTAGGGCCTTAAACAGTTCTTGAGTGTCATCTGGGCTCTTATGCAGGAAACCACCATTACTAGAAGCATTTACCATATTCCTATGTGGATCATGTAATCTATCATAGAAGATTTGCACCAAATTCCATTTAGCAATATCATGGTGTGAACACTTTCTCAGAAGATCATTGTATCTCTCCCAAGTATCATGAAGTTGTTCACCCGAGATTTGGGAGAACGCCATGATCTCTCTTCTCATTTGTGTGGTTTTACCCACATTGTAGTATTTCTTTAAGAACTCTTATTGCAACTTATCCTATGTGCTTATGGAATTATGAGGTAGGGAGTGCAACCAAGTTCTAGCTTTGTCCTTGAGAGAAAATTGGAAGAGTCTCTTCCTAAAAGCATCATTAGAGAGAGTGGACAACTTGGTAATTGAACACAATTCCAAAAATTCATCTATGTGCATATAGGGATCTTGAGTAACAAACCCATGGAAAGTTGGAAGCATTTGAATCATGCCTGGCTTCATCTCAAAGTGGGTTGCATCAAATTATGGAAAATGAAAGCAACAAGGGGATGTATATGATGTGGGAATGAAGTGATCCCTCAATTGTGGTTGTCATGGAGGAACAGGTGCTTGTGGCACATGTGCCCCCATTTAGATTATCACAATTACTAGCCATGTCTAATTTAGAGAATTTTCCTAACAATTTAGGCTAAGTTTAATGGTAACAAGTAGTAACAAAAAAAAAAAAAAATTCAAGTGAAGAAAAATAACAAGAACTCACAAAAGGTCCTGAAACCGAAGCTTCTCTTCCTTAGGCATCTTTGTCCTCGCTACTAGATTTTTGCACTTGAAAAGAAAAAAAAAATAAGGTGAGGTATCAGAAAGTCCTAAAACTATAAATTAAAATAAAATTAATCCCGAACTCAACAAATCCGTAACACAGTCCCCGGTAACGGCGCCAAAAATTGATGTCTGTTTTTATTTATCAATAATAAAATGCCACTCACAGTAGAACGAATCCTTGTAGGATAGGGCTATGTTGAGGGTGTCGAACCTCAAGGATTATGGTGGTTTATCAAGTCTTCAATTAATACTATTTTAATTTAGAAAGAGGATTTGATTTTATATGTTGTGATGCAATTCAATAACATAAAAGAAAATAAACGGATTAAAAGGATTGAGATTAAAAAAAGAAATACTTAGGGATTGACGTCACCACGAACCTCATACTATGGTCAAATGTTTAACCTTGGGAATTTAATAATTATGTATCATATAAAATTAAACTCAATAACACTTGTTTAATTTAGATTTAAAGAAGATGTTCTATGAATTTCAATTAACTATAACCTATCTTCGGTTAGCACGAATTATCTACCTACCTACTTCTAACTAATTTTGCAGTATAACTCGTCTTCCTTAGGCATAAACTATGAAAACATTCATTCATGAAAAATGTTTGAACACCATTGCATGATCTCCATTTTTTTGTCCAATAAGCCTCCACCAAATACCGTCCAATAAGAATGGGTTGAATATAATTTAAGAACAATTAAATCGAAGATAAGGTATTAATCATTCAAAAAATATGTAATCATTAAAAACCAATTGAATTAAGTCAATTGCCCATAATCATGCAATCAAATACATAATATATTAAATTCCTAAAGTACAGAACAATCAAACCATATTATTTGGATTCGGGCTACATCAACGCCCTAAGAGATGAATTAGCTACTCATAATGACGCAAGATATCATTTGTGTTGTTGTGGTCTTCATCGCCATGAACCGCCAAAACTCCTTTTGGATTTTTTTCTTAAAAACCCTAAAAGCTGCCGTGAGAGAGAGATATGAGATATATAGATAGATCCCTTAATGTGTGTTCTCCTCTTCTTTTATAGTGAAGAACAAGTCTCAATCCCCTTTGGATTGATTTTACAGCTTTTAATAACAATTGGGCCAATAAGGAAATAAAGAGGAGTCAAAATATATAATTCTCGCATGTATTTTTAACCTCCAAGATGTCAGAGCTCGAGCTCCGGAGTCAGGGCTCGAGCTTAACCTATCAGCAACTTGTTTTGATGTTATAACGCGATTCTGACATATTTAGGGTGAGAATCTCGAGATGGCTATTATAGAAAAAAAAACATTTGGCTTCGAGTCTTCTTTCCAGAGCCGCTAAGTTTGCTCAATTTGGACTTTTAAGTCAAAAGTTAAACCCAAAATACTAAAGCAGGTCCAGAGTTTTCAGTAATGCTCGAGCCTTGAGTGGTTGTGCTTGAGCTTTCCGAGTTGGGCTCGAGCTTTGAAGCTTGGGCTTGAGCTCTAGGAGCAAAATTTGTCTGAAAGGTCTTTTTATTGATGGTGCTCGATCCTCTCTTCATAGTGCTTGGTGTACGTCAAACTCCAAAGTCAAATTGTGATAAAATGTGGCCAAGTTTAAATTTGTAAAATGCCATTAACACTACTAACTACTAAAGTATCAAGAGTGAGTAGAATCGTCCTATGCAATGAGGAAGGTATTCTAGAATCAATGTTGGATTAGTAGGTCGAATGATCAAAAGTGAGTTTTGTTGGTTGAGTTATACTACAATGTAAACTAAAGTAGCGCAATGTAAAACAAGTGAGATGTAGAGAATGAGAAAGGGTTCTTGGGACAGAGAGTTCACTGCTAAGCATTGCCTTCCTAGACATTCATCATTTAAAAAATTAAGGGGATTATATGTTATAAACAAAAGTATATACAATTAATTGGAATGTTAAATTTGGATAGCCAAGCAAGCATACATTGTCTAATCAATCTAGTGAATAGCACAACATATCAAATTAAGCCATTAATCCTTCCATAAGCCCGCAATCAATGCACACTCAAGAATCTAGATAAATATACTACTTGTACTCATAAGCATGGATCATCAAAACAAGAATGTATTGTCCACCTATCTAGGAAATTAAAGCAATTACACTACAACTATGCTAATGACATGAAAATTAAACTAAAGAGGTGGCACAATCCATCAAGAAATAAGTATGAACCATCAAATTGACCATAAGAGTACCCACACTAGACTCATCAATTTAAAACACATAGACATGCATAAAATGTAAATATCAAGTGTAAAGCACATGACCATTCATGATAACATACATTGACATATGAATAAAATTAAAAGATCAATTGAAAGCATTAAACTATATAAATCATGTAGAAACAAGATTTATATATATAAGAGGTCAAAACAAGAATTATAACACAAATCCCCGTTAATTACAAACATCAAAGTCTAGGAGGCATGCTTAGGGCTATCTCTAGCCCCAAGAGAATAGTCTAGCCATGCATGATTGGTGTCATCCAACCCTCAAGGGCTCTCTCCATGGTTGAATTCATCCTCCTCCTTTGGTGTTCTTGGTAGAAACCCTAGAAGAATGGAAGAACTTTCCTAAAATGTAATTTCTCTCTCTAATCTCAAGCCAATTTTCTCTTTAACTAACCAACCTCTTTACTAAAAATAGTCAAATGCCTTATATAGGTAGCTCAAATGTCACATCCAATAGTCAGACCTCATGCACTAGGACCTCTAAATAATTGCACCACGAGCACACCTTCAATTCAGCTTGAAATCTATTTTGCATGCATTTTGAGGTAGTTTGATCGATCACATGGTTGCTCTGATCGATCGAAGTAAGGCAGCACAATTATTTGGATAAGGATAAAGGCTGAGATATTTTTGGGAAAAGGACAAAAGTGGTTATAAGGATAAGATCAAAAGGTTCGATCAATCGAATGAAAGGTTTGATCGATTGAATAGGAAATTTTTCTAAGGATAAGGACAAAGGGCTCGATCGATCAAATGAAAGGTTTGATCAATCGAATAGGAAATTTTTTTAAGGATAAGGACAAAGGGCTCGATCCATCATGGCATGGTTGGAACGATCGCAATGCGATCGATTATAGCTCGGTTCGATCGATCGGAGAAAAAAATTTCACACTTTGCTTCCACTTTGCTCCTTTCTTCCGCTAGACTTTAGATTGCTTCCTCCAATGCTCTGATTCAGCTGATTTGACATGTTTTGGAGATAAGTGCCTAAAAAGGGGAATAACATGAAATCAAACTAAAACGAGAAAATAAGATAGAGAAAGGTTCTAGAAGATTCAAGATTAAAGGGTTTAAATGCGCACTTTTTAGCGCTTATCAGTGCTCGATCCCAAGGTGTTGGGCTCGAGCTCTAAGGTTATGGGCTTGAGCTCTAGGTGTTAGTGCTCAATCCCTAAGGCTTGGCACGAGGTCCTGGGAGCTTGGATTAACTTTTAATTCCAACGCATCATGTGCTCGAGCTCTTAGGCAAAGGCTCGAGCACCTTATGGTTGGGCTCGAGCTCTGAGGGTCGGGGCTCGAGCTTTCTTGCCTTTGGAATTTCTTAAATTTTTCTACTAAGCTCGAGCCATATAACTGAGGCTGGAGCTTCTAAACTTGAAACTCCCTAAAATTCATTATTTTGACTCCCGGTTTGCTTTGAATGACCAGCAACGATTCGGTAAACTTCATTATCATTCTATTCATCATAAAAGCCCGATTTTAACTGCTTCTTTGGGAAAACACCTGAAAAATGTAAAAGAAACATAAAACAGTATAAAACATGATAGATGTATCACTTCAGGTCTTAACATATGCATATTTAGGGGCTCAAATATGTAATATTCAGCGTTCATCATGGTACAACTAATACGCCGACCATCTCCTCTAACACTATTATGCTACCAGGTATGTGGTGTGGTCACTCAACCAAAGCTTGAATTGTGATAAAATGTGGCCAAGTTTAAATTTTTAAAATGCCACTACCACTACTAACTACTAACGTAGCAAGAGTGAGTTGGGATCGTCCCAAGGTAAAAGCAAGATATTCTGGAATCAATGTTAGATTAGTAGGTCGAATGATCAAATAAGGGTTTGGTTTGATTAATTAAACTAATGCTTCAATTAAAATAATGCAAATAAGTAACAATCTAGAAATTAGGGAAAAGAGTATGAGAGAAAGGTCTTAGGGCTTAGAGTTCACCACTAAGCTTAACTTCACCAAACACTAGCAATTGTAAATTAATGGGGAAATTCATGTTGTAAATTGTATGTGTGTGTTATCAATTGAAAACTAAATATGAATGGCAAATAAACATAGTTTATCTAATCAATCTAGTAAGTAGCACACCCTATCAAATAAGACCATTAATCATTCAAATAAACCATAATTAATGCACACACAAAAATCTAGAGAAATGTACTTCTTGCACTCATAAGTATGGAACATCAAATAATAAGAATAGATTGTCCACCTATCTAGGAAATTAAAGCAATTACACTACAACTATGCTAATGACATGAAAATTAAACTAATTAAGCTAAGAAAGTGGCATAATCCATCAAGAAATAAGTATGAAACATCAAATAAATCACAAAAGTAATCAATTAAGTACTATGCCTTGACCATCACTAGATTTATAATATCAACACACATAGACATGCATCAATTTCATAAAATCTAGAGAAAAGCACATAAACAATCATTCTAGCATACATAGACATATGCATAGAATTAAATGATCAATTGAAAGCATTAATCCGTATAAATTATGTAAAAATCATAAGATCTATATTTATTGATGGTCAAAACATCAATTACAACTAAAATCTCCAAAAATATACAAAAGACTAGGTTTAGGAAGCAAGCCTAGGGGCTATCTCTAGCCCCAAGAGAAGGATTTAGCCACTCATTGTAGTAGCCATGGAACCCTCAAGGGTTAGCTTCAAGGTTGGCATTATCTTCTTTGTCCTTGTTTTCTTCACAAACCCTAGTTCTAGATAGAGAAACTATTTATATAATTGGTAAAATATCAACTAGAGGAACTTTTTTACAAATTGGTTCAGTTAACCTATATACCAGCCTCTTTGAGTAGGCAACTAGTCAGAAATGCTACATTTGATTGGTGTAAATTCGTAGCTACAAAAGTTGGTAGAGTCGGGGCGCGCTCGGGAATTAGATAGCACACTGCCAGCAGTCTCTTTAATCGACCAAAGAAGGCTTCGATTGATCAAACACTTACTTAGATTGATCGAAACTGACATGGAAAAGATATTTTGACACCTGGCAACCTTATCCATTGAGCTGGCACCGCCTTAATCTCGATCGATTGTAGATGACTTCAATCGATCGGGACTTCCTTCGATCGATCAAAGTCCCTTCAGGTGCAATTTTTCTGACTTCTTTCGAATCTTTTCCTTAGCTCTAAAATTGAGCTAAAAGGCTATTTTTAGCCTATTTGAACCTTATTGACCTGAAATAAACAAAAACATGAAAGTAAGATAAATGAATGGACTAAAATACCCTAACTTAGATGCTAAAATGTGCAACATTTGAGCACTCATCACACCCCCAAACTTATATATTGCTAGTACCTAATAATGAACTACAAAGAATAGAAAGAAATAAACATCTAACTAATTATGAACTAGAAAGCAATGAAATGATAACGCCACTTTTGTAGGGAACACGATTGCATTTAGAGTATGCAACAAGCCTTTTAAACCCCTAGGTTACCCCTAGTGGATGAGTGAAGTCTTGTGAGAGTTTCCAACAATGATACCCACAAATATTAAGCTCTTTCTCACTAAAGAGGTACCAACATACAAAACAAGCATTGGGAGAAAACTACCTCAAGTATGCAATTTTTTAACCATTTCCAAGCAATCCTCCAAAATCTCAACATCAAGCAAGCAAGTAAGGTCCTCCACACATTAAAACAATGATCATGCAAATCAAAACAAGTCTAGAATCCTTTTTAAGTGAACCGGCATCAAATATGTTGCTATCTAAGCCAACCAAAGAAATGATCACATTTGGCCCCAAACTAGCACACAAATCTAATACTGATCATCAAGACAAAGAATAGACCTTTTATTAAAGTTTTATTCAACTAGGTGTACTTATTCTTTGCACTTGACTTTTTTTTTATCAAATCAAAGATGGAAGCATGGTGCAATGTGCTGATCTATTAAGCTCTTTAGCGATCCACGAGGTCGAGCGTTAGGCCAATGACTCCCAAATCGGATGGCTTTAGGGCATTAGGTGTTTAACCACCCCTAAGGACTTACAAACTCAAATAAACTAAGCTACAAATCAAAACAACCTCTATCTAATCATTTCCCACTTCTCACCTTTTGGGAGAAGTTCTCACTTTTTTTTATTTACTTTTTGCAAATTGCTTCTTTTCTTTTTTTTCTTTCTTTTTTTTATTTTTTTAACCTAGAGTTTGTGTGACGGCCCTGGTTTTTAGGCCAGTACGTCAGTGATGAACCGAAAGGATGATCCGATAACTGATCCGAATGCGGAAGCGAAAACAGAAAACACGACTCTAAGAAGTCAAAGTGACCTTCCATGAGGTCGTGGAACTCAACAAGAACTGATGCGGAAGCAAAAGATCAAAAATATGATAAATAAGCCCCCAGGGGTAAAATAGTCATTTCTGAAAACTATAGATTCGAGTGCCACCGAGCACACCGCTGGAAGGACAACGAAAAACTAATCAAGATGGACTCAACAATCGCATGATTCAGAGTCTGGACGAAGGAGAAACGGCATTATGAAGAAAAATGAGCACTTAAGGCAAAAAGGGTAAACTAGTAATTATCTAGGAAGAACCGGGTGCAACCGAGCACACCGTTGAAAAGACAACAAAAAATTGGTCAAGTTCAAAAAAAAATTCACTTGAATCGGAGTCCGGACGAAAGAGAAAAGCCCAAAAAAAGAATTGACATGGCGACGGCCCGATGAGGGGCCTTGACAGCCCCATGCGCACGCCCATGCACGCCGCTAGCGCGCTGGGTGCACACATGGCTGGCAGCAGCCCATAAAGCTGCTGTATGGTTTTTTTTCAGAAAAATCCAGAACAGAGGCTGAATTTGGAGGCTTAGATGAATTTTTTTGCAAAAACACAAAGAAAAAATCCCCCTCAAAATCGAGTTTTCTACGTGACTCGCGAGAGAATTCAAAAAAAACTCACTTTAAAATGTCCAAAATGCCCTCCCAAGAAATCTGGTCAAAAGAGCTAAAAAGCTGCTAAAATGAAAACTGGAAGCTGAAACTTCATGAGGGATTTCCGATACCAAGACGATGTTTTCTGGAAAAACGTAAAGAAGAAACCCTCTCTAAAATCACGTTTTCTAATTAACCATATTGAAAGAAGAAAATAAAACTAATGTGAAAGGTCTAGAATACCCCTAAATCAGATTATGCAACAAAACCTCAAAATGAGTTCCTAGGAGGCTCAAATTGCCAAGGAAGAGGTTTTTCTTGAAAACGATCATGCACGCAAATATAACTTACCTATTAGGACGTGCTACAATGATCCATGGCTTAAAAATACCACCGATGCAAAATCCGAACCCCCAACGGGCAAAAAGGCAAAGATGAACAAGAAAATGGAAATTTGAAAACCAAAATTAACAAATAATTTCATATTACCGTTTGGCCCTTGGCTACACTTCATACATGATTAATGAGACCCTATGAAAGAATAAAAATGGAATTCTCACACCTGATGCAAGCATAGTGAAGCAATGACTTGGCATTTTTCAATATTTTCATAATATTTCATGAAGTTAAAAGTTACATAGGATACAAATTAGATGCCATTGGCCTATGGCCTCATCTCATACATGTCAAATACATTGTAAAGAGTATACTTATGTACACATTACAAAAATAGAATCAAATTTACACATTTTGACATATAAAGGTATAAATGGCATTTCAAGCCAACATTTACAAGAAATGAGAACTTCAAGTCTACAAATCATCCAAGCATGATGTGAATCCCGAATCTTGATCCCGGTACCTGAAAAATGTCCCCACTACGTGGGTGAGTAACATAAAGCTACTCGTAGGAGATGAGCATGCATCGACCTAGCGTTTTACAATTATATCACCTTAAGGTGAAACATGTCAAAGGGGCTCATGCCACCTAACGTCTATGTCAAGTGAGACTCAGGGATCATCCTAAGCTACTCATGCAATTTAAAGTGAACAACAGCATACAAGTATACATGCTCAAGTATACTAGACAATGTTAAACATGTTATACAACATACAAGCATACATTTCCAAGTATACTAAACCACATTAAGACAAGTCATGCAATGTCTAAGCATATTTACACAAGTATGCATTTTATATGAAAATCTCGTAAATCAAGTATACTGACACAAGTATACTAAGCTAAGAGAGATACGCCTAAAACAAGTATACACGGCACAAGTATACTAAATGAATCTAAACTCACAGAGCAAGCATACAAGTTCAAGTACACTATATGAGATCTAAATGCACAAAACAAGTATATAATTTCAAGTATACTAAGTAAGATTCAAATATCCAAAGCAAGCATTAATTCTTAAGCTACAAGTAATCCATGATTAACAACTTGAAATTGAATGCGAAATCAAAGTAGAAAGACTAGGACATGTGGTCACTAGACCAAGCAAGTGTTTCCGGGTAATTACGACCCACAAGGCACTACCTAGTGTGCACATGTATAAGTTATTCCGGGCAATTACAACTCACAAGGTACTACCTAGTGCGCACTTATGACTTAGAAAACTCTTGTCTTCGTACTAGAGCCAAACCATTGCCATCACGTGAAATATGTCCTTACAAGCTTTCCAAAATTAATAAGTCCAAAACTTATACAAAAATCAATAAGTTAGACCAAACTTATACCAAATCCACTAATGCATAAAGCCATCTTCCATGCACAAATAAGGTTGAATCCACACAAACCATGTCCTAGAATTCAAGTCTAGATAGCATATGACATGTCAAGCCTCCAATATGCAATTTATACACCAAAACAATAATATTTTACAACAATTGAACCACATTACCACACTAAGCCACAAGTACTAAATAAGTTCCAATTTAGTAACTAGCTTCCAAGGTAAATAATTGTAATATTCTAACAAGTTATACACCTACACAAGATATATCTAAACAAGCTATGCAAGTCAATGATATTCTATATCGTGCTAAGTCCAATTACCATTTCAAGATGTCTCAAGTACTAATTCTACATCAAATTAGTAACATGCTCACAAGGTGATTAAACAGACCACATTTCAAGGGATTATCAACCTATTACCTCCAATATCAATTTAAGTGACCAACGCACTTAAAATAAAATTAATTAAGCTCATTAATTAATTTTTCTCTAGATTTTCAAACATATCTAAATGTCCTCAATTTAATATATGTTAAAGAACTCACCAAGGCCTACTTTAATATCATATTACAAGTTGATTCCATGCTTGATACAACTAGGTGAATTAAACTTTCACAAAAGATAAATATTAAATAAAATTTGCAATTCTTATTCAAATAACCCCAATTTAATATATATCAACCACCATACCAAGGTCTAAATTTCTAGCGTGCCACAATTTAATTCTAAGTTGCCTAGAATCATGAGAATTAAATCTTAAACAAAGAAAATAATTAAATTAAATTCTAAAAACTTGAACAAGGCATGCTCACAAGTTATATATGCTTATAAAAAAAATCAATACAATAATACTATAAACCTAAGACACCCCCTACCTCAACTTGAGATGAAAATCTCAAAAGCCATCAAAACGAAACGGCTCCGAATCCGACATTACTTCGGGGTTTCGTCGGGGACAACGCCATGAACGATAAACTCCAAAGAGGACCCATGAAAATCACAACTTGAATTCAAAACCAAACTCAAAATTTGGCCAGAAATGGGTTCTAATAAGGGTGAAAGAAGCGCGTAGTCAACACGAACACAAAACGCAAAGGCCCTACTATGTTCTGACAAAGAAATAAAGTTCAAATGAGGAGAGAGAAGGTGGAAGCCTCCCTTGGGCTGCCATGGAAGCTTTAGGTCGTGCAAGAGAGTGGGGAAGATGAAAAAATAAAATATCTCATCCCCCTTTTATAGAAATCTCAAAAAGTGCCCCGAACGAGCCCCGCCGAGTCCGGAAAAGTGAAATTTGAGAAGACGCGCTCAAATGATGAAACTCTGTGAACAAAAAAGATTCAAAATGAGAAAACAAGAGTAATGGAAGAAACGGCGTCAAAAACTGAGTCCCAAGCAGAAAGTTATGCCCCAAACAAGTTTGGGGCAAACTAGAGCCAAAAACCCTGAAACTGGAAAACATCGACCAGAAGGGACTTCTAAGAGTTTACAACTCGATAAAAAGTGAAAATGAATCCCATACAAGGATCCAGGCTCAAAACAAGATAATTTGCAACAACTTTCATTAATTGCACAATGGCCCCCACAAAAAGGGTTAACCGCAAAACTGCCCCAGAATGAAAATATCTTCCAAAAGATATTTTCTTAGATACCCCTGAAATAACATATCTTCAAAAGATATTTACGAAAAACACCCCAAGAAAAAAAATTAATTTCAAAGAATTATGCATCCATACCCCTATGGACACCGGGAGCAACCAAAGTACTTTCCTACAAAAGTAAAGATACGTATTTCATGGAAACCACTCACGATAAAGATACGTGAAGTCAAAAACCAACTCCGAGCACAAGAACTGAGGTTTTGCCAACAAAGTGACAAACGGGGAAAAGAGGAAATAGGGAAAAGGACGAAATAGGAATAAGGACAAAAAAGTGAATAGTGTCGAAAAACGAAAATTATAGAAATGATTCGGTCCTCAAAGGAAGTTGTTAATCCACAGAAAAGAGTCTCAGAAACCATTTCTGAGCACTCAAGACGACAATAAGTGACGAAAAACCATCCACAGAAAAGAAAAGACAACGGAAAAAATTTATCCGCAAAATTTGAGGGAAAAGGAAAAGAAAGAAAATGATCGGGTCGTACAGTTTGGACCCTCCACCTTTTGGGCATGAGAAATTCAGTTCTTGATGAGGCTAGAATCTCGGCTACTTAGTGAAACGTGGTTGTTATCCACCTTTGTCAAGAATGAAAGCTTTCAATGCACTACTAGCTCAATTAGGATATAATCAAATCAATAGTCAACAAAAAATGTACCCCACAAATGAATGCTAGTGTGTGCCTAGAATCCTAGAGTGAATCTCAAAGTAATCACAAAATCAAGATGATATAGACCATAAATGCAAGTAAGATATCAATCTTTCGAAAAATTTACTCCTAAATGGCATCCACAAAGCATACAAGGAGTATTAGACTCTCAAGTCAAGCAATTTTTAAATTCTAAGTATCATGGTCCTTAAAAGATCAAAATCATGGCTCAAGACTCTCAAATCATACCACATGCATAGAAACTAAGTGCGACATGTAAAATATCTAACACACCCTCAAACTTAATCTGTGTATTATCCTCAATATGCAAAGAAGCAACAGATAATGAAAAGAATATACCAAATGGGCGCAGCAAAATGAGACCCGGTAACGGAAGCTTAGCTTTAGAAAGCACACCCCTAAACTTAGATTCTGAAAACCTGTCTGAAAATGATCACATTAGCAACTGTCAAAGCATATGCATCAATGATACAAAATGAGAGGTGAAACTGAGAACTAGGCAAAAATCATGGCATCTAGCAATGTAAAGCTTAGAATATCCGAAGCCGATATCAAAATAAAAAAAATCCATATATAGCAAGTAAATCCAAAACCAAATATCCAAGAATCAATGTGCAAGTGCAGTGTGATAAGTGCTCAAATGTTACACATTTTAGCACCTTAGGTTGGGTATTTTAGTCCTTTCATTTATTTTTATTTTCCCATTTTAGTTCTAATTTGTGTTTTCATCTATTTTAGGTCAATGAAGTTCAAACGGGCTAATTTCGGTCCATTAAAGCCTTTTTGGAGTCAAACTAAGTCTTGGTGAGAAGCTAAAGCAAAAGAAGGCTGATGCTGAAAATTATCTGCCCTAAACGATCGAACTCTAATTGATTGAGCTCTGAACGATTGAACCTTTTGATCTTATCCTCATAACCACTTTTGTCCTTATCCACATTATGTGCCAACATGCTATAATCGATTAAACCACAGCTCTGATCGGTCGAGCAAGCTCTGAACGATCAAACCATACCTCTGAACGATCATGCTAAAAGCAGTTTTAATATCAGCTTAGGCTTAAACTTCATGGACGAAGGGGCCACGGGTTTGGACCATTTTTGGGTATATTTCTGACTTGTTTGGGACTCCAAGGGCCACATATAAAAGGCCAAATGAACTATTTATAAAGAAGATGTTTTCATTTACAATACATTGTAATAGTGAATTTTTCACTCTAGAAAGTTAGAGATTAGGGCTAGAAGAAGAGGGGGAAGTGGAGGCACAAGGGTTTGAAGAACATCTACACACACTCTCTCTAAAGAGCTTCAAAGAAGAAGAAGAAGATGATGATGCCATGCTTGGAAGAGGACTTTGTTTACACCTTGACCACCTTTACCACCATGGGCTAGATCTTCACTTAGGGCTTGGATGAGCCCTAAGTCTTATGTAATCTAAACCCTTGTATTTCTATTTTGAGGGATTAATATATATTGTTGTGATTAGTGGTTATCCTTGTGATTGTTGATTTAATTATTCCTAGTGATTCTCTATTTTAATTGCATGTTGTCTTATGTGTGATTATTTGGGAATTAATCTCTACACTAGATTCTGTATTTTGGTTATATATCTATGTGTGATTAATTAAAGATTTAGTGATGGCTAAGCATGGTTTTCATTGAATGGGTTTGTAAATTAATTTGATGGATTATGCTTATACTTGATGGGTTGCTCTACAATTTAATTCATGTTTCTAGGTAAGTAGACAATCTATGCTTGATTTGATACTCTACACTTATTATTGCAAATTCCATGATTCTCTAGATTGATGTGTGCTCTCATTAGATACATTTGTCAATTAATTGATGGATTATGGCTTTGTATTGTTGGGTTGTTCTACACTTAGTTTACTTATTTGTTAGATAGACAATTCACACTTGCATTAGATAGTCCACACTTTTACATACAAATTGTGTTTATGTTTGTGGCCACATCTAGATTGCAACAATGTAGTCCCCATTAATGGAAAGCAAGTGATTAATTACATTAGCTTAGTGGTAATTCCAACACCCTAAGACCTCTCTTCATATCTCTTAAATCCCAATCTTTCATTAGTTTACTTTAATCGCATTTTAATTAATTGCATCTTAGTGTTATCAAACAACTAACACTCCTTTACAATCTTTTGATATGCTGGAGTTTAAGTTAAATTCCAACACGTATAATCTCTGCAGACGATCCCTACTCGCTATACTTCATTAGTTGTAGTAGAGGTTTTATAAATGTAAATTTGACTTTTAAAGGCTTCCTAAACCACAATCATATTTTGACCTTGTGAAGCGACCTCTTGGATTACAAAGTCAATTTTCTATTATATCGAAGAGGACTCATCATAGTGCAAAAATAATATCCAATGTATCCAAAACAAGTGCAAAAATACCCCAATAATAGCAATGTATTAGAGCAGATAATGAGTAATAGAGAGAGAAAATGGTGGAATCAGGGAGTAGGATCCAGAGTCATCATATCAGCAATGTGTTATAGTATGTCAAACATCTCTCGACTGTGTCGAGTGAGAGAAGTCGTAAGGTCAGTCTGCAATGCTCCAAGCTCATGCCTCACCTCAGCTACGTCTGTCCTCAAATCATCATACCTCCTCACTAAGTCATCATGTCTCCTCACTAAATCATCATGCCGCCTTGTGATATCCTCGTGCTGCCCAGTCATGTCTGCTCTGAAGGAAATGAAGTTTGTGTGCAGCTGAGTGACATTAGATCTGTAGCTAGAATCTGTACTACCATGGCGGGATCGAGTGTCGGTCTGTGCTATCGGCTTTGTGGGAGGGACATGAGAAGGGCCAGCCTGCTGAGATGTAGTAGGTACATCTGGCTGTGAGGTAGAAGCAAAAGTATTAGTGCGATGCCTCTGTCTAGGAGGTGATCTATCGGATGTCTCCTCTGTAGCTACATCCTCCTCTACTCTCTCCTGATCTCTCTTCCTTTTTTGATATTTGTTCTTTCTATTCTTGAGACAAGAATTATAGGTCTTTTTCCACTTGGCCTGGTCATATGCACTCCTAGCTCTCTGTACATCATCCTCTGCTGTGTACCATGGCCTATTGGAAAGGCATTGAGGTGCGGCACAGAATTAATAAACCAGTATTGCCTTCAAAGGCAACATGTGGAGATAGAGTCGCTACCATTGTCAGCTCAGATGGATAAGGTGGAGCGCTGGGATATAATGGATCCTCAAAATTGGCAATCAATGGAGATAAATGGGGGCATCGGCAAGTAGCAACTATGGCCGGGAGAGAGATGTTGATCTCCTGGCCATCTATAGTCGTATACAATAAGAGTCTGTCATCCTCATCCAACCAGAGGATGACACTATCCGTCCTCACTATCCGTAAAACCACTATATTTAACTATCCAAAATGCGATATATTGTAATATATATTTTACTATATTGTCTTTCATTATATAGTATATCAAATTTATAAGATATATAATATATTGTAGTTTATCGCATTTTAGTTTATCCCTGGGTGGTTGCATTGTTCTTTGAGAATCTATATTTTAGTTGTTACTATATTTGTTCTCATGAAATACAGTAAAACCACTATATTTGTTTGAATCATAGATGGAATCAGTTTTGAGATCATGGAACTGTTTAAACTAACATATTACTTGTCTATGCATTCATGATCCACTATTGAGGAAGTTTACGGAGGAGAGTGCTCTAAAGTATTAATCCATCTATTAACAAATTGAGTGGTCACTCATCTTTTCTAAAGTGTGTTGCAATCCATAGTGTCATTTTTTTTTTATAAAATTTGGAGTGCATGGACCAAGTGGGAGATTGTTGGAAATTTATATATATATAAATAATAAAAATTATTTATGGTCCTATGCACTACGTTTTCTAAAATAGGATTCTAATGTGATTATTGATACTTGATGGATTGGGTTGTATATTCCAATTTGGTAGTCTAATTGGGAGTATGGTTTTATATCATTGGATTGTGGTTTTTCAACTTATTTGGTGTGATTTAATTCTAACCATTAATATCTAAGTTTCCATGATAGGAAGGGAAACTTAGATATGCTTGTTTGTAGAGAAGCCGTCCCCCTTATTATTGTTATATATAAGGGTTTTAAAATCCTTATTCAGACCTATCGTATCGACAATTCTCGGAAGGAGGTAAAGCGCTCTAATGTTTTACAGGAACTCACAGAGGATTACATGGATATTCTAAAGGTATATATGCGTTAATCATCAATCAGGTACGAGTCTAAATTACTCTTGAATTAATTAAAGTATTCCTGATTTCTACGTGGTTTAATTTGAAATAAAACCCAACATAGAATTCTTAACCTTGTGTGCTTCTCTAATTAGCTAAAGGCCATGGACATACTTGTTCAGGGAGTTAACACTATCTCTAAAAATCACAAATATCTTTAAATAATCAAATTTGTCATTCTTTCTATACATCACGAGTCCAGTTTAAGCACCAACCCAAATTTTAAAAAATATAGGAAATAAAAATTGGAGTCTTTAAGCTGGTGAATATTGATCATTCTGATCGGGAATAATCTTCCTAAATTAAGACAAATTTTTCTAATTACATCAAAAAAAATAATAATAAAAAAAAAACAAAAAGATGTCAATCCGTTCGTTTGACCTTTTAACGATTCTAAACAATAAACATTGAAAACTTTTACATCTCTCTTTCCATGAAACAAAATAATGATGTTTTCCATAACACGTCAAATTAATTGGCTCTACTCTTCCACAACTGCATGAGATGTCTTAAAAAATGACCGTCCTAATATATATTATATCACATGACAAATGTGTAGATATATTGTAAATAAGTTTTACATATCTAAAATATTTTTACTAATAAAAGCGACACCTTAACACACACGACAAATGTGTAGATATATTGTTGATAAGCAACACCTTAATATATTTTAGATATGTAAAACTTATCAACAATATATCTACACATTTGTCGTGTGTGTTAAGGTGTCGCTTTTATTAGTCAATATATTTTAGATATGTAAAACTTATCAACAATATATCTACATATTTGTCATGTGATATAATATATATTAGGACGGTCATTTTTTAAGACATCTCATGCATTATCAGTCCACAGGGCAAGTGAACACCATAAATTCAAATGGATTAACTATTAATTCAATTTGTTCGTGAACAACAAGCGAACACCTTAGTTATAAGAATGCAATAAACTTTTCTGTTATTAATTAGAAACCTCTGATCATATTTTTCTTTATTTTCTGAATATATATATATATACACCTAATTTTAAGGATTTATTTCATATATGAATTTAAGGGACCAAGGAGAAAATAAAAATAAAAATTTAAGGACTATTCTTGGAGAATTTTACCAATAATAGTCAATGTTGGCATTAACCTTCCTTTTATTATATGCCTTAGTGGTATTTTTTTCTACCTTTCAAAATGGATGGTGAGGATTCGAGTCTCTAAAAAAGCAAAGTGTGTGTGTGAGTTTCTACCTTTCAAAGTGGATGGTCAGGGGTTCAAGTCTCGAAAGAGACAAGTGTGTGAGTATCAACTATGAAAAAAAAAAAAAATTGGTAGTGTGTGTGAGTTTCTTACCAATGACTAAAAAATAAAAAATACTTTTATTTAACTGGCTTGGGCTGGCTATTAGAAATCTTAATTGCAGTTTGTAATCACACAAGGCGTAGCCTAATTATACTCTTGTTAAGGCCCAACAAGATTCACATCAAGTCCACTTCAATACCACTCAACAAACTAAAAATGTATACTTGTTACAGTAAAGCTTGTGCACCCAAGAAATAAATATTCGTTATGCCCGGTGCACACATCACAACTGTCCGTGCACAACACGTGCGGATGCGTGTTGTGCACGCGCGAGCATTGATGGTTGGGATGTACCCGATGCACATGGACGGGCACAATAACTATTTACTCACACTCAAGAAACCTTAATTCTCACCTAAAACTTGGGGTGTCATGATACTTAATTTGTTACCATACCTATCAAAATTTTCTTCTTATTATTAACGTAAACTCAATATATACATGTAATTACTCGCAAATTATGGATAGGCTATGTTTGGCTGCATTGAATTGGGATTACATTGGGTTTGTAATTCTATGGTATTACAATTCCACCAATTCAATTCCAAATCCAGTGTTTGGATTAACTTTTATTTGAACTTCAATTTCAATTTTATTGTTTGGATCACACATTATTGATTCGAAATTGAATTAAACATTGTAAATAGATATGAATATAGGTATATGTATAAAAAATTATATGGACACATATTTAATATATAAGATAAATTTAAATCAAAATTGTACTAGTATATAAATAGAAGCCAGTTGTTGATAAAAAAGAAAAAAAGAAAGAGATAAAGGCCAGAATATAAATATTCAGCATGACCTGGCCTATTATTTAGCATTTAAAAAAGATAAGGCCATTTTTTTATTAAAAAAAAAAAAAAAAAAATTGATGCTGAAAAAATAATAATAAAAAAACTAAAAAATGCTGCTAGGATACCACACAATACAGTTATGCATTACTCTCTTTTTTTTTCTCTTTTTTTTTATCATTTTTAATGTTAAATAATACTCTGTGTGTGTGTATATATATATATACACAAACTCATATTAAATGTTGTAGTTGAATTCTTCAGTTGCCCAATTCTGATATTGCACGAGTGTTGAGGTTGAGTGAGCATGGGAGAGAGATGTGTTGTGTTGAGTTTGTTTTGGTATTGAAAATCTTTGCTTGGATTGTAGGATTCAAATTGTGGATTTGAAATATTTGGGATTACAATGCAATCCCAATCTCAAATTAAATTGTCATATGTGAATTTGAAATTAGAACTCCAATGTCAATTCCAAAACTCCAATACGATACCAACATATCAATAGTGAATCTGAGATGTGAAAGTAGTAGGCTAAAATTTTAAGCATCCCAGTAATCCATGCGGGTTAGAACCAGTGGCGGAGGCAGCATGTGCCCAGGGGGGCAGCTGCCCCCCGCCCATGCTGCCCCACTATAATTTTTTTTTTTTATACACATATTTGTAAAAATTGATAATATGCACCCCCTGAAATTATTAAAATGGTCCCTTTGCCCTTGAATCTACTAAATTTTTTTTATTTTATGCGTATAATTTGAAAATATTTATAAAACACCCTCATAAAATTTATAAATTATCCCCATAAAATTATCTATTTCTAAAAACATTCTTAATTCTTAATTCTTTATTCCTTTTCCTTCTTATTCTTCAAATTTCTTTTTGTCATCTTCAAAAACTTTTGCATTCTCTTTCTACATTTAAAATCTATTTTTTTTCTTCAAAATTCTCTCATATTTTTTTCTTTTTATTTTATTTTCTTCTTAAAAAATTCATTTTTCTTCTTAAAAATTAATTTTTTCTTACACTCGTGCATAATTTATGTGCAATAACCCTTCTTTTCCTTTTTTTTATCTTCTTATTCATTTTTTATTCACTTATTCTAATGCACTGTTATTATACTACTATATTTTCGGCTTACCTACTTGAAAAAAAATTATTTTGTCAGTGTTTACGTGCCCCTGAATCAAATTCCTAACTCCTCCCTGATTAGAACTATTTTAAACTTTTAGCATGTTGAAAATATACTAAAAATAATATTTAATATAACTTATTGATTATATATAGAGAGAGTGTGTGTGACGCGTGTGTAATAATCTTTTGACTTGTAACATTGACTCATTAAACTCAACGCCTTTGATTTAAAGTAATTGACAAAAAAGCAAAAAAACTTCTTTCCGATAAAGTAGGATTTGATTAATAAAAAAAATAATAATAATAAGTAGGATTTGATTAGACTACCTCTAAATATATTTGAGGCCAACAAAAAATGAAGGGACCTATCGTATGTGACAATTGAGTATAAAAAAAAGGGTAAAGTGCAAAAAAACATTTCTATAATATGTATACAGTGCATATTACACTCTTTTCGTGCAAAAAACACCCTTAAAATATGACATTTGTGCAAATAAATCCTATTTATAAAAATTGAACTAAAATGTCTTTAGCAACACATTTTATAATGTATATAATAAAAAATTTTATGAAATGACTAAAATATCCCTCAATTTATTGTAAATTTACAAATTATATATATATACATATATATATATATACATACAGATACATATGTGTGTATATCAAGGCAGGGATTTCTCATAGTCATTATCGCGACAGTGGACCAACCCTATTTTTTTTTTCTTCTGAAAATACGAAATTGTTGAACCACAAACACAAATACAGAAGTGGGGAAACACTCAAAGAACAGAGACTGAAACTACTGGTTGGGCTTGGCAACATAGCCATTACATACGTGTTTAGGGAAACAGTTTCTAATCAAAATCAAGAAAACATGAGGCTAAGCACAGGGATCCATCAAGATTCCCTAAATACTCCATGTCGGCTATATATGTCTGTGTATATATGTGTATATATATGTAGAGAAAGGCAAAAATCCCTTTTTCAACACAAAAGGTGGGCAACTCCATCGAATACCGCTTCCCCCCAAATGGACCCAGACTCGGATCAACCCCAATTCCTTTGATCCCAGAATGAACTATGGCAAAATTCATAATAGAATAGCCAAAGCCGATCATTTGGAGAGAGAGCGGTTAGATCTGGCTTCTTAGTAGCATCCTTAGATATATATATACACACGTGGCCGGGGAGGGAGTGAGAGGTTGACGTAGATGTCGCCGGCGAGTGGAGGAGATAAAGACGGAGGCGTCAGCGGGGAGGGAGATAAAGACGGAGGTGTCGCAAGCTCACAGCCAAACCAGTCCTTACCACAGCCTATCGCCGGAATCGATGTTCGCTGCCATCGCCACCACCCGCCAAGATTCCCCTTTGCTTGTCGCCATCAGTTCAGTAAAATGATCAGAGAAGATCAGATATTTGGGATTTGATCAGAGAAGATCGGTTTGGTAGGGGCATTTTGAAAGGAAAAAAAAAAATCAACAAAGGGCATTTTTGGAAGACTAAAAAGGGTAAAATAGATATTATATTAATTGAGAGATGTTATCGCACAAATTAAAAAGAATAGGGGTTTTATTTGCACACATTTTTAAATAGGTGGTAAAAGTGGTATGAAAGGTATATTTCAGGTTTTTTGCACTTACCACTATAAAAAAAAAAAAAAAAAGGTTGGAATTGTATTAATCCTTTCTTCACTTATAGTATTTTGTATTTTTTTTTTTTTTTTTTTTTTGTCAAAAATAACCCCTTCAACTAATTGAGAGGAGTTATTTTTTGACTTATTATCCAAAATACTTGATCCAATTACGTAAAATTTTCTTGATCAGAGCATCTCCAATGGTTGTCTATATATATAAATATTTGTATAAATTTGATGTGTCGTAGTAAATTTACACAAACAAATTGGACTAATTATTTTTTATTCCAGCCATACTTTATACTTGCTGTTTAAAAATATATTTACCAATAACAACCAAGCACGTGTCATGCCTAAGACTTACAAACCTACTTAACATAGGGTTAGTGCAAAAATAAATTAAAAAAATTAACATAGAGTTAGGCACGGCCTTGAGATTTTCAAATTTTTGAGAGGCTCTAGGCGAACTTTCAAATGCATGGCTTTTATACATAAGGTTTCACCCGCACAAAAATTTTATAAGAGTACGAAATTTTTATTAAAATGAAATGATTAACACCAAGAGTAGCTCAAAATAATTTGGTGCCTTAGGCAAAAAATAAAAATTTGTCTTTTAATAATATATTAATATTAAATAATATTTATTTAAAAATCATCATTCTTACTTTGTGAAATGCAAAATTACTAATTAAATTCTAGCATTTAAGTTTGGTTAAAATATACAAATATATGATATATATATATATATATATATATATATATATATATGCATATATATTTATATTTATAATAACAAAAATTAATAAAACTAAAAAATAATTAAAAAAAAAAAGAACAATAGAACCTGATTTAGAAAACCCCAATCCCAATACTCCTTCAAATTTTTTAAGAGAATAAAAATGGGTTCAAATTGAGAGTAACGAGTATTAAGTGGAGGAGAAAGATAAATTATAAATTTGTAATGAGAGAGGAGAGAGACAAATTATTAAATACATATTTAATATTTACTGTTGGTATATATAACTTAGCAAAAGAAGAAAAATTTAGTATTGTTATAAAAAAATGCAAATGAGAGAGAGAGAAAATAAAATATTTAAGAATATAAATCTTTGGGACCAATAGTAAAATTTTATTTTGTATGAGGAGGAGAGAGAAGAAGAGATAGATAGAAAAAGGGAAAAATAAAATAAAAAATTTCACTAACGTCCCCTCAGGTTTTGCCAAATCTTTCGAAAATAATTATCACTTAGGTCCATTTTCACTTTTTCATCACAGTCTCAGTTCAAAATATTTAAAAAGATAATTTTGCCCCTAATTTTTTAATCTTATTTATCACCAAATTCAAATTACTTAAATGACCATTATACCCCTCATCCCCATCTCCACAACCACCATTGTCATCCCACCTCCATGAGGACCACCACCATCCGATGAATATATAATCACAAACTTTCTAATCACAAAATGCATCACCTTACAAACGAAATTCCCAACTTGAATATATATATATATAATCACCTTATATGTGTGTGTATACACACACACACACAAACAGAGGGATATATCACCTTAATCGCAGAGCCCCACAATTACCTATCATCATCATCAATTGTTCTAATCAAACCCTTCAATTTATAAACTCCATTGAGAAGTCGAGTGGTTGTATTCAGCACCAGAGTATCAAAATGGTTGTCTTTTTCCATAGATCGTCGGACGGTGGTGGTTTGGTGGGAATAAAGATGCCAAACCAGAGATTGCAGGTGGAGTCGACGATGATATCTGAGGTCTTGACGCCTTTCACAGGTAGTAGGTCACTGGATTCTGGTGATGATCCGATGGTTTTCTAAAATAGCGAGCATAACTCATTGCTTAGAGATCTTCAACAATAGTCGTTGCCATCCATGGCCGTGGCCCTTAGAAAAAGACAGATTCGGTATTGAGTTCTTCTTTTCATCAGTGTCATCACCATCCACCACCACCATAACCATCTTTCCACAACAATTATTTGTCATCAATTGATGTCAATTGTAAAACACATGAGCACTTACTTCTCTCAATTTTGGAACTAACCTAACCAGATTCACAATCTGGTATCAAATAAAAAACACATTCACAAACATCTGTGTTTGATTAAACCAAATATTTTTTTTTTTCACTGATTGAACCTAATTTCACAAAACAAAGTAGGCATCTCCGGCGACTCTGATGGCATCTTCCTCAACCAAGCCAATCGTTGACACAGATATTCACTTGTGGCAAGATAGATATATTTCTCGATTTGGTTATTTGACTTGGGCTAGAGGCTCTGTGTGTGTTGACATCTCGAAGACAAATGATGAATTTGGGCAAAAATTACTCTGTTTTAATTTTGGTGGTTGGGTTATAGAATCGGTGGTGGTGGTGGGGAGAGAGAGAGGAACGGTGTTGTGATGGTTGATAAGCAATGAATATTGCATATTCGAGCCCTTATATGTGTGTATGTTAATGCCTTAGTAGAACTTTTATCCGGTTCTTATGTTTGTTTTTTGTTTATTCACTTTTTGTAGGTTTTTACACAAAGAGGTGGTCAATTCCATGGAGTTAGAGCTTATTGCGATGCTCCCGATGCTTAGAGACATGTTCGGGTCCTTCCAGATCAATTCGGGCTGTAACTTTGGGAATTGGGTTGTTTCCGAGAGCTCTCATGAGAAGCAAGATATTAGCGCATGGCCATCAATAACGCTAACCCGCGTACCAAGTCTATAGTCAATACTATGTGCGTGACATATTGAAGTTTGGTTCAAAGGGATTGAGTTCAAGACATTGTCTTTCATATTCCTCAAATGAAGATTGTCAACACTAAGTGCAAGTTCAAGTCCAAAAGACTGCTGCACCCATTACACAGTATTACGAGTTACTTTATTATACATATATATTTTTTATGATTTGATTTTATCAAATAGGTGGGGACTGCTACTACTATTTAATAAAAATATAAATATGATTAAAGTACTATTATTATCTTATTTGTCCCCATTATTAGTATATTATTAATTCTATATTTGAGGTACAAAATTGTTACAACTTGAATTATATAAAAGGGAGTCTTCTATTATTCTATGAATAAATATACTTGAGTGAGACATTTTTTTGGAAAGATATATGAGTGTAAGGCTGTGAGCCGATTATTAAAAACTAATTCTTTCCATCTCTTTCTCTATACTTGAGATACTATTATAGATATAGGAGAGTATTTTATATTGAGTTTGGGGCAACTTAGAGACACAAGACTAGTACAATAGTGTCTCTCTTCAGACGTGTTTGGAGAAGACCATCGACAGATATGGGTTGTATCTTGGAGCCGTATTGAACTGCTATACCTGCAATTAGAGAGGTCATACAATTTTAGGACTGTACTTGCATACATCTCATTATTCAAATTAATTCTTTCTAACTTACTTTATTATTATCGTTTTTCTTAATGTATATAATTGAGTTAATATTATATTACTGAGTTATTTATGTTGTTTAAATTCTAAGTTCATCGTCTTATTCATATTAAAATTGATGTATTTTTAGTATAATGAAAATATTTTAATTATATTATTCATTGATGTACTCATTTTGTTAGTGTATATATATATATATATATTTAAATGTGTTACATATATTTTAATGTGTTGTAATTTTAGTGCAAATTCCCCAACAGCTTTGGGTTGCCATTATTACATCTAGATCCGTGCTACAGGTTGTAAAAAAAAAAAAAATAATATCAATTATTACAGGCCCACACCTACCATTGAAGTCTTAAATAATTCAGTCTATAAATTAGTGGTGCATGCTTTTGAGCTGTGCAGGCTTCCCTTGGATGAAAGAATCCAATGAGAACTCACCAACAAGCTTGTGGCCTGGCGGTTCTAGGGTCTTACTTTCTAAACAAATGTTAAGAGTTCAAGTATCAGTGGAGGCATGTATGTGTGAGTACCAACTAGAAAAAAAAAAATCCAATGGAAACTCCGGTTAGAGTTTTAGCCTTTTAAAATCATTATCATTTAGAGTATATTTAGAAAAGTAAAAAAGAAAATAATAAAATTAGTTTAACGTAGATGTTTCAATCTGATTCGATAATTTAATAAATTTTTTAAAAATGAATTCATATTTGATTTGTTAATAAATAAATATCTGATCCGTTACATGTGTAATTTTTTTATAAAAAAATAAAAGAAAATAAAAGAAAAGAAATTAATGTCAAAAGAAAATAAAAATTAATTATTAAAAAAAAATGGGTGATAGAAAATAAAAAGATAAATAAAATATGGAAGAAAAAAGAAAAAAAATAAATATTATGATATTCTTAGTATGTATGTTAAGAAATTTATTAATATGTGGGTGTCTGCGTTATTATACATATAACATTATGATTATTTTTTTATTTTTTGTTAACTATAAATTCTAATATAAATCTTATAAGAATATTGATATAAAATATTATTATATATAGATAATTTTAGTTGAATTAGATTAACATAATTCATATCTGATTTGTTAAATTAATGAATTATTACATTTAAATCACAATTGAATAATCATTTTTTTTTATTTTTATTGTTTAATCTACATCTCAGATCTAATTTGAATCAAGATCTAATGTATTTGACAAATCTATTTACGAGGGAATTGAAAGGATAGGAAACTCCAATACCCTTTTATTTACACCAAATTCTCACTCATCTGCTGATGGTTTACACCAAATTCTCACTCATACTGCTGATGGTTTACCAGCTTTATTCACGCCAGCTATGCACAAGTACAACAGCTTCTTTTTTTCACGTGCAAATGCAATGTTTGTCGCTCTCTCTCTCTAACATGCCGAGAAGAAACCCTTAGCCCAGATGATATATTAGTTTGACGAGAATGTAAAAAATTCTTGAATTATCATCAAAAGTTTAAAAATACCCCCCTAATTATTTGTAACTAATCCAACTCTCGTCTATATTAACATTGTAAAAACTACCCTTTGGATCACAGGATCATATTTTTTGGCGTCCAAAAGGTTAAAATTATCGAAATACTTCCACTTATTAATCTATATAAAAATTATAAAATATCATAAATATACAATACCAATAATACCCTTCAGGAACCATCTTGCAAGTACCCAATAATTCATGGAGTTTTTTTTAAATTTTGCCTAATAATAATAAACAATATCAATAATAATAATAATAACAAAAAAAATTAGTTGATTAGTTGCTTGATGGATCTATATGCCTACAAATAATTCATGGAAGTTCATAAATTGTCAAAAAAAATAGTTTAAATAATAATAATAATAGTAGCAGTGGTGGTGGTAGTATAAATAATAATTATTTAAAATAATAACAAAAATAAATTGTATAGTTCATGTTTGATTTGCAACCCGAGATAGTTCAAGGAGTTATTTTTCACTTTTTTGATAATTCAAGATTTTTTTTGCATTTTTGTCAAGGGTATAATAGTAATTTAAAAGAATAATTTGGGCATTACTTGAAAATGCACGGGCACACGAATGAATAGACGTCGAAAAATGTAATTCAGTGATCGATAGAGTACTTTTTGCAATGTTGATATATATGAGGGTTTGATTTGCAACCCCAAATAATTCCGTGGATATTTTTCATTTTTGGTTAGTTCAAAAAAAATTTTGCACTCTTGCCTATTACTTTTACACCTACGAATTTAATTGTGATGAAATTAATGGAGTATATTAAACTAGATAACCATTATAAGACCAATCAAGTATGAGATATTAGAATAATTTTTTATTCGGTTATCTTCATTGATCTTAATGCCTCCAATTTTTGGGGTCTTTGTTTTTTTTTCCTTCGTTTTCTGGTTTACCAAACATATACGTGTTTAGTTTTCACCGGATTGGTAATTTTGTCGTGCATATTCATTGAATCATGGCATCCACGAATAATTAACGAGGAGAGACTTGATCAATGACTAGTGCGGGCTTGAAAATGGTACAAAATAATGGTTTATTTGTCCGCATTTTGTTTTTGATATTTTATTTCAAATCAAACAAACGTTTTGTTATATAGTATTTTGACTAATAATCTAAAATATGTATTGTAACATATATTTATTGTAAATTTTTAGAAATAAAAACATGAAAATATTTAATAAAAAAATATTACAAGTTTAAAAACTATAACAAGTAGTTTAAAAATGTCGAGTTTTTCAAAAAAATAATATGTTATATTTATGTGCAGTTACATATAAAAACACGATATTGGTGCTTTAATTTTTGTCTACTATTTACAAAAAGTTTTAGTAGCGTACAAAACAAAGTAGTATTTTTTAAACGTATTTTTTTCACTGTCCACTGTTACAATATTCTACTGAGGAGGCCCCGGATGACATGGGCCAGGTCCGACTCGCAAAACACAACCTTCAGTCCGAACAGCTGGGTCAGCCCATAGAAAGACACTGCCATATGGGCCGAGCGGGAGTAAGCCCATCAAGGGTGACCAGGGCTTACAGAGGAATAGGCCCAAGTCCAGCAATTAGTAAATATCTTGTAAATATCTTGTAAATATCTTGTAAGTATCTATAAATAGGAGTTGGAATGAAGAGGAGAGGGATCTTTTTCGGGTTGAGGTGTAAGAATTCTAGAGAGAGAAAGAATAGAAGGAGTTTCTTGCATCTTCAATTGGCGCCGTCTGTGGGAAACGCATGAAAGTTTGATTGATCAATGAGGAGTATCGAATGGATTCAAACCAATTCGGTTGATCGAGACTCGATCTTGCGGATTTGAATCCAGATCTGAGCGATTGTGACCTACTCTGGAGGAATTACGATTCTTGAAGCTTTGGCAGGAGTGACTTCAGATCTACGCAACCACGAGTTGCTCGATTGTGGCAGGATCTGACGGATTTAGAGTTCAGACAATTCAGATCTTGTAAACAGTGAGCATAATTCGGAGAATTAGAAGCCAGATCTAAAAATTCCTACTCACGAAGCTCAGATCTACTCGCGAACTTGAGATTAATGCCTTTACTTCGTTCGGGAATAATGATAGGTGAAAGCTCCAATCCGATGGAGGCTGTCCAGCAAACAAAGCTTGAAGAGTTGATGAACTTGATTGAAGCTCTCAGAAAAGAAAATGCAGAATTGAAAGCTGGACTGCAGCATCGGCAAATACCTGCAGTTTCGCATCCGCTTCCGGTCGGAGAAGGAGGTGTTCCATCTAGTATCGCGCATCAAGGCGATCAGGACGAGAACAATCAGTCAGCTCACCACCGTGATGAAAGGATGATGGACAATTTGCCGCCAAATGTTCGTCGAGTTGAAGATCACGAAGGATCGACTCACGTTGATCCGCAGCGGGAAAGGTTTGACCGAGAGGAAGTGATGGAGGTAGATCGCCGTCGAGTAGCGTCGCCTTGGCAGAGAGAGTTCATAGGGGAACGGTCGTTTGATCCGTCTTACCGGCCCTCCATGGTTACTGTCACTCATCACGGTTCGGAGGGCAGAACCGTAACTCACAGAGCTACCGCTGGACTCCAGAGAGAGAATGAAGCTCTCCGATCCGCAGCTCGGACGGTGGATTCACCATTCACCGACGAGATCTTGAATGCGCCGCATCCAAGGAAGTTTGCTATGCCAGTCTTTATTCTGTTTGACGGAACAACCGATCCGATCGATCATGTGTATCATATCCAGTTGAAAATGGCCCTGAATACGGAAAACGACTCTTTAATGTGCAAATGTTTCCCTACAAGCCTGGCCGGACCGGCGCTCAGCTGGTTCAAAAACTTGCCTAGGAGCTCCATTGGCAGTTTCAGGGACCTGTGCGATCGGTTCATAAGCCAGTACTATGGGAACAAACGCCCGCCGAAGGACATCTCGAGCCTGTTCACGATGCGGCAACACAAGGATGAACGGCTCCAGGCCTTTCTTACCAGGTTTAATCTCACTAAGAGTATGGTAATCGAATGCCATCCTTCTACGGCAGTTCAAGCCTTCAAGTTAGCCATGACACGCGGAACTCCGTTTCACACCAGTCTGGTAGTGAATACGCCAGCTACCATGGATGAACTCAATGAGAGAGCCGATGGCTTTGTGCGCCTCGAAGAAGAGGAGGCAGCTAATGCTCGGACAACGTCGCTTGTGTCGACCGAGGAAAAGTCCAAGGCAAAGATCAGGCAGAAGCAGGCTCAGCCGCAACGTCAGACCACTTGGAAGGCCGAAAAAAGGTCCAGGGAGGAAGAGTTGATTACTCCGCTGAAGGTCACTCTGGCGAGGTTGTATCAGGAGAACAAGGACAAGTTTCATCCACCACTGCCAATTAGACAACCCCTCGAACAGAGGGATCAAACTAAACATTGTGCTTTTCATTCTGATTTCGGACATCAGACTAACGAATGCAGGAACCTGAGGAGGCAAGTGGAGATGTTGATAGCTAGAGGGGAGTTTGCGAGTTATGTTCAAGGCTCGGCGATGGAGCAGAATCGACCAGTGGAACAAATAAAAAGGAGTCATAAACAAAGCTCCCACAATTCGCAACCAGTTCGTATAATCAATGCTATCCATGGTCGACCCGAGCCTAGTGAAGAGTCAGATGAGCTGCTACGGGTGCGCCTGCGGCAGGCGCAGATGAAGAAAAGGGTCGGCAATGTGACCACTCTACACCAGCAGAGCCTGTCAATGCAGATAAAGTTCGACTGGACAGACCTGCAGCGTGTTCAACTGCCTCATGACGACCCGTTGGTAGTCAGTTTGACAGTGGCAGATTGCTTGGTGCGCAGAGTTCTGATCGATCCTGGGAGCAGTGCGAATGTTATGCCGAGGGACACATTTGACAGGCTCGACATTAAACCAGAGAGGCTCAAGCCCACCGAAAATCCCTTATTAGGGTTCGATGGGAAGAGGGTGGAACCCGTCGGGATGGTGGAAGTAGAAGTTCAAGCTGCAGAGCGAGCTCTTATGGAAACTTTTGTGGTTGTGGAAATTCACCCCTCGTATAATCTCCTGATGGGAAGAGGATGGATTCACAGAGTCCGAGGTGTACCCTCAACTCTGCATCAGGTCATGAGGTGCCTCGGGCCCGATGGAGATAAAGTGATAGACATTCGGGGGGATCAGGTCGCAGCCAAAGAGTGTTATTCCGTCACACTAAAGCATGCTGGGAAAGGAAAGGCGCCCGTCCGGTCGACAAGCCCCAGATAGCAATTACAGGAACCTCCACTCGAGCAGAATAGGGTGGAGGAGTCAGCCGACTTGACCGAGGAGCCCCTTCTGGATGTGCAGATCGATCAGTCCAGGCCAGAACGAACTACCAGAGTGGGTATAAGACTGACCAGAGAAGAGCAGCAAGAGCTAGTGGATTTCTTGTCCCACAATGTCGACGTATTTGCATGGAGTCACCTCGACATGCCTGGAATTAGTCCTTCCGTATCCTGTCATTCCCTGAATGTCAATCCTAATTTCAAACCAGTAAAACAGAAGCAGCGAAGATTTGCTCCAGAACGTAATCAGATCATAACGGAAGAAGTCGATAGGCTGCTTGATGCGGGATTTATCAGAGAGGTGCACTACCCTGAGTGGTTGTCCAACGTCGTTGTGGTGCAGAAGAAAAATGGGAAATGGCGAGTATGCATTGATTTCACCAATTTGAACAAAGCCTGTCCGAAGGACAGCTTCCCGTTGCCTAAGATTGATCAAATGGTGGATGCCACCACTGGGTATGAGCGTTTAACCTTTCTGGACGCATATTCAGGTTATAATCAGATTCCTATGGACCCCGCAGATGAAGAAAAAACTTCTTTTGTCACCGAGCGAGGAACATACTGCTACAAAGTTATGCCTTTTGGATTAAAGAATGCGGGAGCAACTTATCAACGACTTGTTAGCAAAGTTTTTAAGAATCAAATGGGTAAGACTGTCGAAGCCTATATTGATGATATGGTGGTAAAGAGTAGGAAAAAGGATGATCATCTGAAGCATCTGCAAGAGGTATTTGATGTACTAAAGCGATATGGGATGAGGCTCAATCCGACCAAGTGCTCGTTCGGTGTGAGTTCCGGGCAGTTTCTGGGACACGTGGTCAACCGCAGGGGCATCGAAGTTAGCCCCGCTCAAGCAGAGGCTTTGATTAAGAATGCCGAGCCAAAGACGATCAGAGAGGTGCAAGCCCTAACAGGACGAATAGCTGCATTAAGTCGATTTATTTCAAAGTTGTCAGACCACTGCAAACCATTCTTTGACACGATTCGGAGCCATGGAAGGCAGGTCTGGGGGGATGAGCAACGACAGGCATTGACTCATTTGAAGCAATATATGCAGAATCCACCAGTCCTGTCAGCCCCAGAACCGGAAGAAAAGTTATTTCTATATCTTGGAGTATCTGGTGTCGCGACGAGTGCCATTCTGATTCGTTGCAAGGAAGGGGTGCAATACCCGGTATTTTATGTAAGCAAAACACTGATGGAGGCAGAAAAAAGATACTCAAAGGCCGAACGGGTGGTACTTGCACTTGTAAATGCAAAAAGAAAGTTAAGGCATTATTTTGAATCCCACCCCATAGCTGTTCTAACAACTTTCCCAATCAGAACGCTCATGCACAAGCCAGAGCTCTCGTGCAGAATGACAAAGTGGGCCATAGAGTTGAGTTCATTTGACATAACGTACGAGCCGAGAACAGCTATTAAAGGGCAAGCGGTGGCCGATTTCCTACTAGAATGTGATGCCGAAGATACGGAAGAGGACCTTAGAAGCGGCTCTTGGAAACTTTTTGTGGATGGCTCCTCTAACCAGATGGGGGCTGGGATTGGGATCAAACTGCAAACCCCAGAGGGTACTTCCTTGAGCCAAGCACTCAGACTTGAGTTCCGAGCCACCAATAATGAAGCGGAATACGAGGCGTTGCTAAATGGATTAAAGTTGGCCAGAGAGCTACAGATCAAAAGTTTGACAGTGTATAGTGACTCGCAGCTGATTGTTCGGCAGGTAAATGGTGAGTACGCAACCAAGGATGACATGATGGGGGCATATCGTTCTGCCATTCTGCGTAGAGCCAAGGACTTTGCAAAGATTGAATTCATACAGTTGCCGAGGGAACAGAATGCAGATGCAGACCGTTTAGCATGCAGTGCTTCGAGTTGCGGTGAAACATTGGCGAGGGTGATTCCAGTGGGAATAGTGACCCAGCTGTCCATTTTCGAAGAACCGATGGACTCGGACCCTTGGCAAGTCAACGTCATACCGTATGAACCGAGTTGGATTGACCCAATCATTACCTATATTCGAGATGGCGTTTTGCCTATGCAAAGGGATGAAGCTAGGAAACTCAAAAAGAATGCTGCCAAGTATGCCATCGTGCGGAACCAGCTGTACAGAAGGTCCTATTCTGGCCCCTACTTGAAATGTGTCACCCCCGCGGAGTCGCAGCAGGTATTGCGAGCTATTCATGAGGGTGTGTGTGGCAATCATTCTGGGGGAAGATCGTTAGCGCATAAAGCAATGACACAAGGGTATTTCTGGCCAAACATGTCAAGAGATGCGGAGGAGTTCTCTCGAAGGTGCGATAAGTGCCAACGATATGGACCAATGATCCACCAACCACCTGAGGAATTGCACGTAATGGCCTCGCCGTGGCCTTTCGCGCAATGGGGGATGGATGTGGTCGGTCCTCTGCCAACTGCAAGAGCTCAGAACAAGTATGTGTTACTGGCCACGGATTATTTCACTAAATGGGTGGAGGCAGAACCGTATCCTAGCGTGACTCAGACTCAGGTGAGACGATTTATCTGGAACAACATTATCTGCCGCTTCGGTGTTCCCAGAACAATAGTCATGGACAATGGCACAAACCTCGACAGCAGGCAAGTAAGAAAGCTGCTGGAGGAGTATGGAATCAACCAGAAGTTGGCTGCAGTAAGTCATCCTCAGGCTAACGGACAAGCAGAAATCACAAACAGAACCATTTTCGCCTGCATTAAGAAGAAGCTGGAAGATCATAAGGGGAAGTGGTTGGATGAACTCCCGAACGTTCTATGGGCTTACAGAACCACCCCAAGGCGGCCGACTGGGGAGAGCCCGTTCGCAATGGCGTATGGTACCGAAGCAGTTATACCGGTTGAGCATTTAGTCCCCACTATCAGAAGCTTAGCATGGAGTCGAGATCAGAACGACAAGATGTTAAGATTGAACCTCGACATGATAGACGAAAGGAGGGACGCAGCGGCTATAAGGCTAGCATCGTATCAGCAAGTGCTGGCGAATAGTCACAATAAGAGAGTAAAACACAGGGATTTTGCCCCGGGCGATCTGGTTCTGAAAAGAAAGGTGGGGATGGTCAAAAAAATGATGCCACCCTGGGAAGGCCCATACAGAATTGCAGAAGTCATTGGCAAAGGGGCATATACGTTGGAAACCATGGCGGGAAAGTTGGTCAGCAAGCCCTGGAACGCCACGTCTCTGAAGAGGTACTACCAATAGAAGCTAAGTTCTGGCTTTAATTGGATGTTATTTGTTGTCAATCAAATACGTATGAATGAGCAAGTTACTCGAATTTACAAAAAAAGAATTTTCTTTTCCAATGGTCTACTATAAAAATTTAAAGCCAAGTGGCAAGTGGCATTCTAGCCGAGCGCCAGGCACTTAAGCAAGATAAGTGGCAGCTGGCACTATAAGCCGAACGCCAGACACTTGCTAAAAATTTAAAGCCAAGTGGCAAGTGGCATTCTAGCCGAGCGCCAGGCACTTAAGCAAGATAAGTGGCAGCTGGCACTATAAGCCGAACGCCAGACACTTGCTAAAAATTTAAAGCCAAGTGGCAAGTGGCATTCTAGCCGAGCGCCAGGCACTTAAGCAAGATAAGTGGCAGCTGGCACTATAAGCCGAACGCCAGACACTTGCTAAAAATTTAAAGCCAAGTGGCAAGTGGCATTCTAGCCGAGCGCCAGGCACTTAAGCAAGATAAGTGGCAGCTGGCACTATAAGCCGAACGCCAGACACTTGCTAAAAATTTAAAGCCAAGTGGCAAGTGGCATTCTAGCCGAGCGCCAGGCACTTAAGCAAGATAAGTGGCAGCTGGCACTATAAGCCGAACGCCAGACACTTGCTAAAAATTTAAAGCCAAGTGGCAAGTGGCATTCTAGCCGAGCGCCAGGCACTTAAGCAAGATAAGTGGCAGCTGGCACTATAAGCCGAACGCCAGACACTTGCTAAAAATTTAAAGCCAAGTGGCAAGTGGCATTCTAGCCGAGCGCCAGGCACTTAAGCAAGATAAGTGGCAGCTGGCACTATAAGCCGAACGCCAGACACTTGCTAAAAATTTAAAGCCAAGTGGCAAGTGGCATTCTAGCCGAGCGCCAGGCACTTGCCGTACAAACACACAGCGAAGCTAATATAAAAAGAAAAAGAGAGAAAAGATATGTATGTACTGAAGATAAGTTGAACAGAGCACAACACATAGAGAAAAAGAGTTCGGCCATTTCATTAATATTGAACATTTAGTTTACAAAAGAAAGATGTCCATCATTACAAGAAGATATGAACTAGAAGAATTCGAAGGAGCCCTAGCTAGACGCCTCAGTACCAACAGCATCCTGGTCTTGCCGACTCGCCTCCTCGGCCCCATCAGCCGCCTCACCTTCATGAGGTGGGGAATCCAGGTGAATAACTGAGTCGTTTGGCTGGGGTTCAGCGTCAGCAGTGGCTACAGAGGGAGCCACGGTTGACGATTGGGGAGCGGTCAGTGGCAGAGCGGTAGGAGGAGCTGTGATGATCCTTGAGGATGCGATGTCCTGGCACTCATCAAATATACGTTCCGCTTCGGTGGGTTCTGGGTCGACATAGACCCCCAGAGGTTCGATCCCCAGATCCTTGTCTACCTCATCCGGAGTGGAGCTGGTCTGTCCCTCATCCGGAACCCGGTCGGCGAAACCTTCCCGGAATCCTTGAGCATACCGAAGAGCACCGACCCTGGAGAACCGAGCGTGAAGGGCCAGCATCCCACCACCCACTCTGCTGATAGCGTCGATCAGAGCGGTACGCTCGTCCAGAGCTCTTTTTTCAAAAGCCATCCGAGCAGACTGTTCATCAGCTAGAAGGCGTTGGAGTTCTGCCTTCTCTTCTCTGAGTGATTCCTGCTCAGTCTGCCAGACGCTCTTCTCAAGCTGGAGGGCGTCCTTCTCATCTTGAAGGGAATCATTCTCCTTTTTCAGGACATCTCTCTCTTGTTCGGCTTTGTCAAGCCGAACCAGCACCTCGGTATTCTTCATGGCAAGGAGGTCGTTTTCTTTATTAGCCACCTCCAGGCTGTCAGAGTACTTTCGGGCCCTGGCGTTCCCCATCTCCACCTGCTTCTGCATGGCCATCATCCCGAACAATGTCTGCATAGGTGCACAATAAGAACGGTTAAACCAATAGTCAGAACGGGCGAAGGCAAGACCAAGTAATATAATAGAATTCATGAGTTAGAAAATAAAAGTCACCTCCATAGCAGATTGGGGAAAGCGACTGAACACGTCCTTCTGGGAAAGGCCCTTTGCCGCCTCAATGTCCTTCGGAGTCCACATGCTCCTGTAGTAGGCCATAGCGGTCTGGCTATCCTTCAGCATGGTCTCGTTCGGTTTCACGAACGTCCCATCCGTTCGGGTGTACCGAGGGGCCCATGGCAGTAAGCTGGGGATAGAAGGGGGGCCTGAAGCAGAAGCAGAGCCACCAGCTGCAGGAGGCCCAGAGGGAGAAGGAGCTCTGATCGCTCGGTGCAAGAGAGTACCCGGCCCAGAGACTCGGGTCCTTCTAATGAGAGGCTCCTCCTCAGGATCGGTTTCACTGTCAGGATGAGGCCTTTTGCCTCGCTCTTTGTCCCGACCGCCCCCCGCAGCAGCAGGAGCTATGGTAGCTGGGGAGGGCGCGTTTTGGTTGGCAGCAGGGGCGCTGGCAACAGGGTTAGTAGCCACTGCGCTCGGGACAGTGTCAGATATGGTGGCTGAAGAAGAAGCCGACGCTGGAGAGGAGGTCGCCCCAGCAGCAGGAGTGGCTGGGGGAGTATTTTTCCTCCTGCCAAAAGAGGGAATCTGCAGTCTGCTCATATTGTAGCCGAGTGATGAGAGCGCAAAGAGGTTGTCTGAAGTGAGGAGATCTGAGCAGGAAGGAATATCGTTCAGAACGTATCTCTTCAAGTAGTTACTCCTATCCCTGCAAACACTATAGCTCAAGTCATCACAAGGTATTCCCAAGGAGCGGCATAAGTAAGTGCAAAAACGAGGAACGCATGTTTCACAGGGGCAGTCATGTTTATGGGATTTGAATTTTTTATAGGAGGAGACAGAGCAGACACCAAAGGCGCTCGGGATTGGGTAATCCTCTGCAGCCGGCGAAGACCAAGCCCCACTAATGCCCACTATGCTATCCCTCCAACCCTTTTCAGATTTTATTGTGTCAGTGCATATGGACATCTTCTCGAACGGGTAGAGGTGGTAGAAGGGCTCGTTAGTACGGATCTTACTGACCTTATAGCACAGAAGGAGGTCTATGAGGTCAAGGTCCAGATTTCTGTCACGCATCAATAAGAGCATAACAGATATGATCCTAAAGAAGTTGGGGTTGACCTGCAGAGGGGATATCCCCAATCTATTGAAGACATAACTAAAGAAAGGGTGCAGAGGGAACCTAACAACATTCAGTTGAAGGTTCGTGAATAAGACTTCGCCGGGCAGGAGGCCGGCGCCGGTCGTAATATTAACGTCTTGGGGGCAAACCCTAACTTCGATGTTGTCAGGAAGTCTAAGTCTCATACGAAGAACACCCAGATCTACAACCATGGTGAAAGTGCTAGAAGAATCTAAAAGAGGGAAAATGGAAGCCTGCCGAAAGTAAAAAGAACGAAACTAACCTCGGAGGACTGCAAAATCGCTGGGAGAATGACTCTCGAAGGATTTCACCGGAAAAGGCTTAGCACAGTTCTAAAAAGAGGGAGATTTGGCTGATGATGGAGACGGTAAAGGGAAGTGAAGTGGAATTCTAGAGCATTATAAAGGCAAAGGGGGCCCGAGGGCCGAAGCGTCGGGAAGGCAAGAAATCCCTCGAGCCCCGGAACATTGATTCTGGATCTGACCGTTCGCTCCCCCACGTGGTTATCTCGAGCCGTCAGCGTCATGATGAGACGCCATCAATAATTACCCCTTATTAAATAAGGGGCAATTATGGGGGCAGTTGAGGAGGCCCCGGATGACATGGGCCAGGTCCGACTCGCAAAACACAACCTTCAGTCCGAACAGCTGGGTCAGCCCATAGAAAGACACTGCCATATGGGCCGAGCGGGAGTAAGCCCATCAAGGGTGACCAGGGCTTACAGAGGAATAGGCCCAAGTCCAGCAATTAGTAAATATCTTGTAAATATCTTGTAAATATCTTGTAAGTATCTATAAATAGGAGTTGGAATGAAGAGGAGAGGGATCTTTTTCGGGTTGAGGTGTAAGAATTCTAGAGAGAGAAAGAATAGAAGGAGTTTCTTGCATCTTCATCTACAAATACAAAAACACAATAAAACTCACCCCAAACACGCCTTAGCCGATACACATGGCGATTGGTGGCTCCAAGAAACCCATGGTTTTTTCCTGGCGTAGTTAGAGAGAGAGAACCAAATGGGGAGTGGGGAAAAAGTCTACAATATATTAATGTATTGCAGTTTTGGAACCCCAGTTGTTAGATCATTATCAAACGGATTCCATCGCGAAAACCAGTAGACTTTCAAGGGGTAAGATAGAGAAAATTGAGTCACAAACATAAATTGCCGTGGCTGAATCCTGGCTGCTAATTCCACCAGCTAAAGGAAGAAAGGAACGCAGGGGATCCGGATCCGACAAAAAGTAATCAATAATCGATAAAGGTTAGATAAAGGCAAATGCTTTTGACCGGTCAATTGAGTGGGACTGGTAATAATTTAATGGTTATTTATTTTCTTAGTCGGCGAATTTCTGTAAAATTAGAAGAGTGAAGTACAATCACACCCCTTGAAGTTTAGTAAAAGAACATTCAGAGGAAACTTATTTGTTTTTTTAGACAAAGACATCCCCTGAAGGTTTAAAAATGAACAAAGACACCCATTTACAAGAGAAATTGACCAAATTACCCTTTGAACATTTAGGAGACTTTTTTTAACTTTACAATGTAATAAATGGGACCAATCTACCCTCATGAACAATTTATGCATAAAAAAAAAAAAAAAAACTTTATATTGTTCACATTTTTTTTTACTTTATAAATGTCCCAACTTCTTAAAAATATAGACATCTAAAATGATTTTTTGATTCAATACATATATTTCAAATAAATTATATTTTGTTATTACTTCTTTTCTTTTTCTTTTTTTAATTTTTAAATTAAGATACTTAATTCTTTCATCTAAAAAATTAAACTAATCTATTTTTCTTAAAAATAAAAAATATGGTACCAATATAACTTTATGCATCTTAAATTATATATCAAATATTGTGTATTTCCCAACATAAAAGGGAACAAAAATAATAATAAAACAAAAGAAAAAAAGATAATAAAACAAAGGGGAAAAAAATAAAAACAAAGGCATGCATAAATTTATAATGGTACTTATTTTCTTTCATGTTGGAAAATGCATAATATTTGATATATAATTTCAGATGCATAAAGTTATACTGGCACCATATTTTTTATTTTTAAGGAAAAAAGATTGGTTTAAATTTTTTAGATGAAAGAATTAAGTATCTTAATTTAAAAATAAAAAAGAAAAATAAATAAAGTAATAACAAAATATAATTTATTTGAAATATATGTATTGAATCAAAAAATTATTTTATACATCTACATTTTTAAGAAGTTGGGACATTTATAAAGTAAATAAAAAAAATAAAAAAAAAAGTGAACAAGATAAAGTTTTTTTTTTACTTTTTTTTTTTTATGCATAAAGTCTCATAAATGGTCAAAGGGTAATTTGGTCAATTTTTATGTAAATGGGTGTCTTTGTCCATTTTTGAACCTTCAGGGGGTGTCTTTGTTCAAAAAATAGGTAAGTTTTCTCTGAGTGTCCTTTTGCCAGAGTTCAAGGGGTGTGACTGTACTTTACCTAAATAAAAAATAAAAAAAACTACCCTCTATATATAAACACAATGAATGTAGCCATCGAAGGAGAGAAAAAAATAGGGAGGTGCAGCAGAGTGTTTTTAGGGTTTTAAAGTTGATAATATATATTTTGATAAAAGTTAAGACTAGTTTTCACGATAAATAGAGAGAGAGAGAGAGAGAGAGAGAGAGAGAGAGCCTCCACATTCCTATGGTAAGTAACTTTTAGTTTTTGTATTCATCTTCTACTTTTAAAGCGTATCAGATGGGATATGAAGGAGGGATGCACCTGCCGAATTTAGAGGGAGAAGTAATGGGTTTTATTTTTTGCTATATATATATTGCGTCTGTTGAAGGAATGAAGGTGGGCAGGTCTGACATAGAGAAGAAAAGAAAGGGGAATTGCGGGTCCCACTCTATATAGATATTGATGGGTTGAAATTTGATTTGATATATATATATATATATATAAGGAGAATTTGAGCCGATTTGGAGAAAAGAAAATGGGAATTGTGATGATTTTATTTGCGGTCCCGTTAATGACTTTTGGGCAAAAGGTTTTGGCTGAGTTTGGATAAGCTTCCTGCTGTGAAAAGTCTTTTCAATATAACGGACTTCCAAGAATCACTTATACGAAGGAATTTAGAAATAAAAAAGGCATTTGGTGTCCCGACGGACTAGCAGTGATGGTGGGGCTTGGGCCTGTCACACACAAGGCCAGTATTCGAGTCCTCTACCAAGCCTTCTACTTTTGTCGACTAACCTGGTACTGTAACTGTGGGATCGACTGCAGTATCCCCAGTTCAGTATCCCCAGTTTGGTGCCCTGGGGGTGGGTCCGAAGGGCCCTGCCTCAGGAAGTTCTGGGTTATCAAAAAAAAAAAAAAAAATTCGTTTAGTTGACCTTACTTTTGAAAGCTTCTTTTATGTACAAAAATGATTTTACTCACACGATATGTGTTTGGTTGCAAAGTCAACGGAGTCCTTCTACTATTAAATAACTATAAATTTACAATAATATCCTTACATAATATTTTTCTATATTCTATTTGACACAAATATTAAATCATATCAACAGTTTAGTAATTAAAAAAAAAATAATTGTAATTAACATAAAATTATAATGAACAATTAGATAGAACACTTCTACCACTAAAAATGGATACTCGATATGTTAAATATTATTTAAAGAAGATAATAAATTTCCATTTATATATAAAGTAAACATGATCAATAATTTAAATATAGAAGGAAAATAACATATTCAACAAAAATGAGAATAATTTTGCAAAAGAAATGAATTGTGCTATGATGCACTGAAAAAATCATGTCTAACCTGAGTCCGAGTTTTGCAACTTATGAATCGTGCAAAGAATTTGCATAAATTGAAAGAGCTACGATAGATTGAAAGGGAGAAAGATAATATATATAGCTGTAGCATTTAGAGAATTAGAAATTTGTTGAATAGGAATGTTAGTCCTAAATTTTCTCTCAGAATTTTTTTTTGCCCCCCTATTCCATACGAAATTTTTTTGTATGAATTTTTTTTGCCCGCCTATTCCATACAAATATTTTTTTTAGGAATTTTTTTTGCCTGCGTATTCCATAGGAATTTTTTTCCCGCATATTCCATAGGAATTTTTAAACTTTCAATAGGAGATGAAACATGCCAAAACTCTTCATTGGTCAAAGAAATTCTAGAGATTGATAGAGGTGAACTAACAGAAATGATGATTCGATAATGGATTCTAGGGCAGTTGCAAATTGGGAATGGAGAGTTTGATGAAAAATACTATGATTAGGAGTGTAGAAACACTCAAATTCATCTTCAAAATCCTCAATACATAATATTCTCCGGCAGAAATACGAACACTTGTGGGTTGAGTAACTCTGTGGAACTCCGGCGATGTGACGACCCTGGATTTTTCAACCTAGTGTGTCCTGTGATGACCCGAACTGGATCCAAGATGCGGAAGCTAGAAACAAGACAATGGTCTCCCAAGCAACATCACACCTCTAAGACCCTAAGATGACCTTCCATGAGGTCACAGAACCCAAAGGAATAAGTGCGGAAGCAAGAGATCGGAAGGATAACAATTAAGCCCCCAGGGGCAAAATAGTCATTTATGATAATATAGATTCGGGTGCCACCGAGCACACCACTGGAGAAATAATGAAAAACTAATCAAGATGGACTCAAGAATCACATGATTCGGAGTCCGGACGAATGAGAAACGGCAAGATGAAGAAGAACGAGCACTTGAGGCTAAAAGGGTAAAATGGTAATTCCAAACTGAATTGAATACCCTCGTATACACTATTGGATAGACAATGAAAAATTAACAAAGTTGGACTCAAGAATAGCATTATTCGGAGTTCGGACGGCAAAGATATCAAGTCCTGAAGTCAAAGGGATGGAAACCCTATCCCGGTTTGAACCAAAAACTAACAAATGGAGATAAGACAGAATAGGGAAAAGGACGAAATAGCGCATAGTGTCAAAAAACAAAAAATGTGAAAATGACTCGGTCCTCAAAGGAAGTTGTCAATCCACGAAAAAGAGTCTCAGGAACCAATTCCGAGCACTAGGGATGACACTAAGCGACACGAAACAGAGCTCATAAAAGAAAATTAAACGAAAAAAATTCATTCGTAAAATTTCAGGAAAAAAGAAAGGAAGGCAAATGACCGAGTCGTTACAACCTACTCTCCTTAAAGGAATTTCGTCCCCGAAATTAGGAACATACCAGAGAGAACAGAATAATGACCGAACAAAAGGTCAAATCAAAGGACAGCTCACAACGCACTGAAGGACAAATCCTGAAGTCTAAAGATCAATTGAAGAAACGCGAAACCATGAACTGAGACAACACCTCATACGAACCGGCATGTTAACTCAATGTCAACCACCGAGAGAATCCCAAGACAAAGGAACGTTGAATCATGATGAAAGGAGAGAGTGACAAGGCAGTATGAACAACAACCAGAACCCGCCCACACTTACTCGTTAGCAAGGTAGCATGACGGTATAAGGCACTAGTCCGTAACATACCCCAAACCAAGTCAACTCTGAGAAAACTTTTGATACGGATGACATCAATGTCAGAATGATCATTACCAAAAGCACTGCGAGAACCAGGCATCTGCGAGAGTGGGGTATGGTCCAATAATGTCTGGCCAGACCATTTTGGCCAATCCTAAAACTCTAACAACAACGCCCTAGGCACCGCTACGCTTAAGGCCTTAGATTTAGAAGCCACAAAGGAAAAGGAAATGAAACGGTGTCTCCCTGGCACATGTCTTACTCCACCAGACAAGGATTGCGATTCTACGCTCACATGAGCCTTACTCGACTCAACAAAACAGACAAGAAGGTTCCCGACATGGGTCCTTACAGAATGAATTTCTCCAATCCAAGGAAGAAACTCGTGAAACAAGAATGCATCCAAGGAATACGACAAATCCTATGAGACAATGTCAAAACCTGACATAAAGGAAGTAACTAGCATGTAACATAGCAACGGACTATCTACTCAATGTGCCACATAAGCACATAAGCAAACATGTCAAACAAAGATACTTTTAAACACATAAGCATATAAGTATAGAAAACATGTCATCACACCGAGCATGTTATCAAACAAAGCATGTAAACATGTTATAATACCAAAACATGTCATCATAGGCATATAAATAAATCAAGGTACACTAACAAAAGCATGATATGCACCCAAAATCCGTCGTCCTAAGGTTTTCGAACCTGGACGCTCTGATACCACCTGTGACGACCCTGAATTTTTCAACCCAGTGTGTCCTGTGATGACCCGATGATAAGCGCCGAATATTGCATATTCAAGCGCCCTTAATTGCATTATTTAAGTCCATTGTTTGTTTAATTATGTAGATTATCTTCATATGCACGTTTTTGCGTATTTTCAGGTTCATTGGCCAAAAAGAAGCAAGAAGGATGCTTTGTGGAGTTTTGAACATCAAAGGTCACAATGCTGAATTTCTGGCAGCAGTGGAACCTGGACTTTCCTCACCATTTTGACCTTGAAAACTCGAGAACTGGACTTCCCTCACAACATGACATATTTAGAGCTCTGAATCAACTTTCCAAATCTTCAAGTGGTTTGTCATTTGGAGTTCGGAGCAGAGAGTTATGATCTTCTTATCATAGGTGCTCAGAACTGCCTGGCAGCAATGAATTTCTGCCTTGCTCTTCAATTTCGACCAATCATCCTTGAGAATTGGATCTCCACCAAAACATGAAGTTTTTAGAGCTCTGAATTAGCTTTCCAAATCTTCATACGTATCTCTTTCTTGGGAGCTTGCATCTCATCCCATTCCCTCACTTGAGTTGTCTCAAGTTGTTGAGCCCGAACCGCCGGATAAGTGTGAGGAGGATGTTGAAATTTTGAAGGATAAGTTGTCGAGCATTCCCGTGCTCAATGTGACCCTTCAAAAGCCTTTGCTAGGTGCACTCTCACCTACTCCATCTTCCTATAATCCAAATCAGCCCTATAGTCCAAAGTACTTCATTGAGGATGAAGAGTGGATTGAGGTCTTTCCATTACCTTTTTCCAACTTTTGTCTTCAAGCTCTTTTTGTTCCGCTTCCAAACGAACTTTTTTTACTTAGGGAAGCTTGAATCTCTAGAGAGACATGGTATAGGGTAAGGAGGACTAACCTGATCTCGGTGCGTCTAGCTATCGACGCTAAATTTAGCACTCATGGGAAGCAATTCTTTCAATTTCCAAGCTTCCCTCCTTTCAATTGCCTGAGCCTTGAAATTTTCTGGGAAATGGTTTCGAAAAGCCAAAAATTTGATTTTCCTGGAATGCTCTTCAGTTGTGTTCCACAATTTTAGACCGGCTTCTTAGACCTTCTCAACTCTTGTTTTCATTCCCGGAAGTTTCCGGCTCTATCAGGCAATTTTCTCGGACTTTCGACATGGCACTCACATGCATAACCTCTCATCTTCAATGCATTGTTGAAATGTTCTTAATCTCATCCATGCATTGACGAGATGTTCCAAAGTTTGAAAATTTTCTCAAAATCATCCATGCATTGTGTGAGGTTGCAAAAGTTGGGAAATCTTCTTGAAATCATCCATGCACTCATTGAAAAAAAAAAAAAAAATTTGCACAATTTGAAAAATTTTCTAAATTTTCCATGCATTGCAATGAGGTATAGAGTTTGACAATTTTCCCTCCTTGCATTAGAATGGATTGAAGTTCAAAAGTTGAAAGTTCATCCATGCAATATTGCATTTTTGCATGCATAGACACCTTGCTTGCATGCATTCCATTCATTTCTATGTTGCATGCATTTTTTTTTTATGTTGCATGCATTTCTATGTTGCATGCATTCCATGCACTTCTTTGTTGCAATCTTACATGATGGATGGATGGTTGGAAGCACCATGCATGGCAATCCATCCATGCAAGATCATCCATGCATTCAAGTTGGCTGAAACATTCCATCTCCAAGTGCCAATTCATTTCCAAGCTACTGAGCCAATTTCGTGCCCTCCAAATCCCATTCAGATTGCTCCAAATTACCACACCAATTTTGCATGCTCACTGCCCAAGTTTGGAGTGCTCTAGCTTCCATTTGGATTGCTCCAATTGTGAACCAAACTTCCATGAGCCTACTGCCTTCATTTAGAGCACTCTAGCTCCCATTTGGAGTGCTCTAAATTTTCAGCCCAACTTCCGTAACCTTCTGAGCCATTTTAGAGCACTCTAAATTCTGGTTTGAGTGCTCGAACTCCATGCACCAACCAACCCTCACTCTCTGCCAAAATCTCGAGCACTCGCAATACCATTTCGATTGCTCGAAATTGCTTGCACCAAACACCCGAGACACTGCCTTCATTTCGAGTGCTTGCAGGCTCATTTTCGAGCACTCGAAGTTAGCCTCTCACTCTCTTTTAAACTCACCACTCCACCTCTCTCTCTCACAACTCAGCAAACCCAAGACCTTCATGCTTGCAGCAACCACCTCACAACCATCTCATCAACCACTCCATACACCAACCCTCTCCAACACCATCCACCCTCTCGGCATCATCCTCAACCTTCTCTCTCTTCCACCATCCTTCCTCTCAACCCTAACATCAACCAACCAAACCCACAACCCAACACCACCATGCTCGGGCACCCCTCCTGCATGCACACATCTCTCGGCATCTTCCACCATTTATCTTCCTACAGAAATTAATAGTACTAATAATAATAATAATACTAAATAAATAAATAAATTTTTTGGCATTATTTTGTTTTGCATTTTACGCTTATGGCTAATGTCAGCATTTGTCTTTTGTTTGGATTTTTTATCTTGCACTAAAATTTAGGTTAGTGTTTTAATTTCTGTTTTGGTTTTTCTTACGAGACCTATGCTTTTACCTGTGTACATTAGTTGTGTTTTGATAGGTCTTCATATCCAAGTTTGGGGGACGCCGTTGCGCACTCACATGGCTGAACATCTACGTCGTCATCACTCCACTTGGTATTATTGTTCCTTTCCCCCCTTTTCGCTCTTATTTTGATTTACTTGTCTTCTCACATTGAGGACAATGTGACATTCAAGTTTGGGGGTGCATTTATGCATTTTTGGTTTCATAATTTTTGCTAAGCAATGATAGTATAACTTGGAACTTGTCGGAGACAAAGCATATGTTTAATACCTTGTGTATAGAAGTAATGGACATTTTTGAAAATAAAGAAAAATTTGAGTTGAAATGATCATGTGGATTCAAATTAGTCTGTATAAATGTCTCAATTAGATTCTTGCTGGATTTGACACTTTTTTAAGCTTCACAATGCACAGATGCACATTGGAAACTTAACTGTGAGGCATGCAACTTAATCGACCTTGACCTTGGCCTAGTTAATCTGATTTGATGAACCTAATAGATGAATATCTTTGGCATGATTTAAGTTGTCTAAAAAAAAAAAAAAAAAAAAAAAACTGAGAAAGAAAGAAAAAATGACCAGTTGACGTTCGTAGCCTTTCCAACTCGAGCTATTAAGCCCTTTGGAGTGTCTCTTCACTTAACACCCTGAAGCCATCTGGTTTGGGAGTTGTTGGCCTAACGCTTGCTACAAGGGTTGGTTAGAAAGCTTAAAGGACTTTAACATTTCACGGTCAGTCAAAAAAATTGTAATAAACATGGTTCGCTAGAGTTCGTAGCCTTTCCAACTTGAGCTATTAAGCCCTTTGGAGTGTCTCTACACTTAACACCCTAAAGCCATCTGGTTTGGGAGTTGTTGGCCTAACGCTTGCTACATAGGTTGGTTAGAAAGCTTAAGGGACTTCAGCATTGCACAACCATCTTATGTTTCACTTCTGAGTTACAATAAATTGTCAACAAGCAACAAAAGTTGTCTTGTAAATAAAATCATGCCTTAGGGACCTCATTTAAAGGGGAATTCAATGATTTGAAAACTTGCGCTTTGGAATTGGAAAAGAAAGTAAAAGTCGCATGTTGAGAATCCAATTCACTTTCACTGAAGTTAGAGTTGATTTCCATTCAAGAGATGATAATTGAGTTATTTATATAGTCTATGATGTTGATACATACATGTTGAAATGTGTTTAGTATCAATGCTTCATATATGCAAGGTAGTCTTCCCAATGACCCCATCTCCAATTCTTTGTTGTTTCAAATTGTATTTGAGCTATGTTTGCACTTCATTTCACCATGGATGATATTTTTGGGGTAGCATGCCCATGGTTGTATTTTCATTGAAGTATTCATTTTGGTTTTGCTAAGGGACTAGCAAAATGTAAGTTTGGGGGTGTGATAAGCGTCGAATATTGCATATTCAAGCGCCCTTAATTGCATTATTTAAGTCCATTGTTTGTTTAATTATGTAGATTACCTTCATATGCACGTTTTTGCGTATTTTCAGGTTCATTGGCCAAAAAGAAGCAAGAAGGATGCTTTGTGGAGTTTTGAACATCAAAGGTCACAATGCTGAATTTCTGGCAGCAGTGGAACCTGGACTTTGCTCGCCATTTTAACCTTGAAAACTCAAGAACTGGACTTCTCTCATAACATGACATATTTAGAGCTCTGAATCAGCTTCCCAAATCTTTAAGCGGTTTGTCATTCGGAGTTTGGAGCAGAGAGTTATGATCTTCTTATCATAGGTGCTCAGAACTGCCTGGCAGCAATGAATTTCTGCCTTGCTCTTCAATTTCGACCAATTATCCTTGAGAATTGGATCTCCACCAAAACATGAAGTTTTTAGAACTCTGAATTAGCTTTCCAAATCTTCAAACGGTTCATCATTTGGAGTTCAGAGTACAAAGTTATGGCCATTTTACCAAAGTAGGTATGGGCGGAGCAAACCAAGCATAAGGCATTCTGACCAATTTTCGAGTGCTCGAGGCCTTATTTCGAGTGCTCGAAATTAGGGCAGATTGCTTCACGAGATCAGCAGTGGAGTCAGGACTTTGCTCGCCATTTTGACCTAGAAAGCTTGAGAACTGGACTTCCATCATAACATGAAAGATTTAGAACTCTGAATTAGCTTTCTAAATCTTCAAACAGTTCATCATTCGGAGCTCGAAGCAGAGAGTTATGGCCTTGTTACCAGAGGTGTGCAAAACTGCCTGACAGCACTGAAGTATTGCCTTTCTCCCCATTTTCGACCAACTAGACTTGCGATTTGGGTCTTCATCAAAACATGAAGTTTTTAAAGCTCTGAATCAGCTCTCCAAATCTTTAAACGGTTCATCATTCGGAGTTTGGAACGCAAAGTTATGGCCATTTCATCAAAGTAGGTCTGGGCGGAGCAGGTGAAGCATGGAGCTTTTTACACTAAATTCGAGTGCTTGAGGCCCTATTTCGAGCACTCGAAATTTGGGCAGTTTGCTCCACGAGGCAGCCCACTTGTGCTCTGAAATTTCCAACTTTGGATTTCCCTATTAATGAGGTGGTTGGGGATGTTTTTTGGAGGAGAGAGAGGGTTTTGTTGGAGGACAAAAGGCAACCAAAGGCCACACATTTCATATCCTTGAATTTTTGCAAGATAGAGGAGAGAGAAGAGAGCAAAGAGGAGGAGTTCTTGAAGCTTCAAGGAGGAAGCTCGAAAATGGAGGGGAAAGCCTTGCTTCTTCCTTCATCTAGGGCCACCATGGGTAACTAAACCTCCTCTAGGGAGGTGATGAAGCTCCATTTTGTAAGCTTTGCTTTGTTTTGATTTATATTTGGGGGTTAATATATGTATGTAATCCTTCCATGAACTAGAGCTCTTCATTTGATGTAATGAATTTGAATACCTATACATAATCATCTTGAGTTAAATATCTTGTCTTAGATGGTTTTTCTCCTATGATTATATTGCTACATTTTCATAGTGACAATGGAATGGAGTTTATGGAAGTGTTGTTAATGGCATGATATTTATGATATTTGATAATCTATTGCTTAGGATCTTCCTTTGATAGATTATTCTTGGATTCTATGTCATGTGCTTCTACTATGTGATTAAGGGCTTGATAACTCTATGCTTAGTGAGTATGTCTAAGGTTACAACCTAGTTTAGGTAACCAAAACATGCAATGCTTTGATAGGTTATTCTTACCTATTGATTTCATAAATTTCTTAAAGGGAATGTAATAATTTGTGTTGTTGCATCCTATGGTTATACATATATGTTATTCCCCTAAGTAAATCATATCCTAGCATGCTTATTGATGGTTGTGGAGTCTCTTCCCTAGTCTCTTCTCTATTGTTCTATTTCATCCTTAATTCCTTGCAAAATTGGTGTTTTATGCACTTTGAATTCCTAATTTAAGTGACAACAAACAAAACCTTTATGAACACCCCCTCATCATTCTAGAAAGATTCTAGACACTAAGGTTGTCGTAAGACTAGCGCAGTCCCAGTGGTTCGACTTACCCGACCAATAGCCCTATTTTACAATGATTCGTGCTATTGCGAAGGTTGATGTATAGTTGATCAACCGATCACCCGAACTGGATCCAAGATACGGATACTAGAAATAAGACAATGGTCTCCCAAGGCACAACACACCTCTAAGACCCTAAGATCACCTTCTATGAGGTCACAGAACCCAAAGGAATAAGTGCGGAAGCAAGAGATCGGAAGGATAACAATTAAGACCCCAGGGGCAAAATAGTTATTTATGAGAATATAGATTCTGGTGCCACCGAGCATACCACTGGAGAAATAATGAAAAACTAATCAAGATGGACTCAAGAATCACATGATTCGGAGTCCGGACGAATGAGAAATAGCAAGATGAAGAAGAACGAGCACTTGAGGCTAAAAGGGTAAAATGGTAATTCCAAACTGAATTGAATACCCCCGTGTACACCATTGGATAGACAATGAAAAATTAACAAAGTTGGACTCAAGAATCGCATGATTCGGAGTCTGGACGGCAAAGATATCAAGTCCTGAAGTCAAAGGGATGGAAACCCTATCCCGGTTCGAACCAAAAATTAACAAACGGAGATAAGACAGAATAGGGAAAAGGACGAAATAGTACATAGTATCAAAAAACGAAAAATGTGAAAATGACTCGATCCTCAAAGGAAATTGTTAATCCACGGAAAAGAGTCTCAATAATCAATTCCAAACACTCGAGATAACACTAAGCGACACGAAACAGAGCTTAGAAAAGAAAATTAAACGAAAAAAATTCATTCGTAAAATTTCAGGAAAAAGGAAAGGAAGGCAAATAACCGAGTTGTTACAGGCGAGAAAGGAGAGCACGCGAATTTTCTTTTTCTTATTAGTTCGTCATCTCCCCAATAGACATAGATTGCTCTTGTAATAAAATTGAGAACGAAGGTTAATTTGGAAAAAAATTATAATTTATAAGGTCAAAATTGTAACAACAATATTTATCACTTAAAACCCTCCTTGCTTCCCAAGAAGTGAATTTGAGAAGCCTCATTTTGTTGCTTCGGTAGAACAGACTTTTGAACAGTTGGGCTTTATAAGGAAGCCCTTTTAAAAATATTTACCAAACACTCACTTTTTTGTAGAATTCCTACTTGGGCTTAAAAGCCCGTTTTGGAGCTTCCAGAAGCTACGCCAAACATAGCCTTTATACAAAATGAGATACTTTAGAGAGAGACATTGTGGCTGTGTTTGGCGTGGCTTCTGGAAGCTCCAAAACGGGCTTTTAAGCCCAGGAAGGAATTCTACAAAAAAGTGAGTGTTTGGTAAATATTTTTAAAAGGGCTTCCTTATAAAGCCCAACTGTTCAAAAGTCCGTTCTACCGAAGCAACAAAATGAGGCTTCTCAAATTCACTTCTTGGGAAGCAAGGAGGGTTTTAAGTGATAAATATTGTTGTTACAATTTTGACCTTATAAATTATAATTTTTTTCCAAATTAACCTTCGTTCTCAATTTTATTACAAGAGCAATCTATGTCTGCTGGGGAGATGACGAACTAATAGGAAAAAGAAAATTCGCGTGCTCTCTTTTCTCGCCGGAGTTCCACAGAGTTACTCAGCCCATAAGTGTTCGTATTTCTGTCGGAGAATATTATGTATTTAGGATTTTGAAGATGAATTTGAGTGTTGCTACACTCCTAATCATAGTATTTTTCAACAAATTCTCCATTCCCAATTTGCCACTGCCCTAGAATCCATTATCGAATCATCGTTTCTGTAAGTTCACCTCTATCAATCTCTAGAATTTCTTTGACCAATGAAGAGTTTTGGCATGTTTCATCTCCTATGGAAAGTTTAAAAATTCCTATGGAATATGCGGGAAAAAAAATTCCTATGGAATATGCAGGCAAAAAAAATTCCTACAAAAAATATTTGTATGGAATAGGCGGGCAAAAAAAATTCCGCGGGCAAAAAAAATTCATACAAAAAAATTTCGTATGGAATAGGGGGGCAAAAAAAAATTCCAAGAGAAAATTTAGGACTAACATTCATATTCAACAAATTTCCAATTCTCTAAATGCTACAGCTATATATATTATCTTTCTCCCTTTCAATCTTTCGTAGCTCTTTCAATTTCTGCAAATTCTTTGCACGATTCATAAGTTGCAAAACTCCGACTCAGGTTAGACATGATTTTTTAAGTGCTTCATAGCACAATTCATTTCTTTTGCAAAATTATTCTCATTTTTGTTGAATATGTTATTTTCCTTCTATATTTAAATTATTGATCATGTTTACTTTATAAATAAATGGAAATTTATTATCTTCTTTAAATAATATTTAACATATCGAGTATCCATTTTTAGTAGTAGAAGTGTTCTATCTAATTATTCATTATAATTTTATGTTAATTACAATTTTTTTTTTATTACTAAACTGTTTATATGATTCAATATTTGTGTCAAATAGAATATAAAAAAATATTATGTAAGGATATTATTGTAAATTTGTAGTTATTTAATAGTAGAAGGACTTCGTTGACTTTGCAACCAAACATATATCGTGTGAGTAAAATCACTTTTGTACATAAAAGAAGTTCTCAAAAGTAAGGTTAACCAAACGCCTTTTTTATTTCTAAATTCATTCGTATAAGTGATTCTTGAAAGTCCGTTATATTGAAAGGACTTTTCACAACAAGAAGCTTATCCAAACACAGCTTGTATTTGTTTGATACTTTGATATTTTGTGATAAGAAAGGAAATCGGGGGCTGGCTGAAGAGATAAGGAAGATTGTGGGTGACGGGTTCAATTTTGATTTTTATCGGCTGAATGTGATTTTTTTTTGTGCCGATGCATATTCCTACATATGTATATGCTTCGAGGTTAGTACTCACAGAAGAGATTACAGAGAGTTTTGAGAAGTCAGAGCAGCTGCACTGGGCTTGCGGAAGTCCAATATTCGTGAGCTAATGGACTAAAGGCTGCACAGCGGCCTAGCTAAATTAAAGTGGGCCCAGTAATGATCGCGGGCCTGCTCGCGGTATTCAACGAGCTGGCCTGCGATCGCAGCTTTTTTTTTTTTTTTTTTCCTAATGCAAAATAGCGCCGTTTTGTATTAGGCCTGTTTTGTTTTTTTGTCCAACGGCTATGCACAGTTACCAAACACTGTAGGCACTGTTTGACAGAAATTTTTTTTTGAAACAACCTAAAAATAGGTTATTTAAAGCTCTTTTTTTTGGAAAAAAAAAATAATAAATTCATTAAATAAAAAAATATATTGTTTAGGCATTGCTTGTCCAAAAAAAAAAAAAATTTGGGCCAAAAATAAATTAAAAAACCTTTTTTTTTTTTTTTTTCCTGTTTTTTCCCTTAAAATTTAGTTTTTTTATTTTTTATTTTTTTTGCTTTAAATTTTAAATGTGTACCACAAATAGTGTATTTAGCCGTTAAGGCACTGTTTGGCTGACACAAATAGTGCCTTAACAGCTATAATTTAAAAAAAAAAATTTTAAAAATTCAAATTTTTTTAACTTATTAAAAAAAAAAAATTAATTAAAAATTTTAAAATCTCTATAAATACCCCAACTCCTACCATTACTCATCACATCTAACATATCTCTATTATTTACCATTCAACTTATTTTTTCTTCTATTTTCTCAATCTTAGCTATTATTTTCAAAATCATTTCGATTTCATGGATCCTCGACATCCATTTTATTACAACACCCAATTCAACCCATCAAACGATGAGTTTTTGTCATTTTCCAAAGACAATATCAATTATTATGGAGGAAATTCTCAATTTCCTTCTCATCAATCATCCCAACCTTCTTATCAACCGTCCCAAACTTCTCATCATGATTGTGGTACTAGTGTTCCACAATCAAGTAACTCAAAACCCCAGCCAAAACAACCGGTTATCCAACCTAATAATTGGACCAAGGCTGAAGATGAGATTTTATGTTGGGTGTGGATGTCCATTACCCCTGATGCGATTACGGGGGCAAACCAAAGTAAGAAGAAGTTATGGAAGCGAATTCTGGAACAATATAAACAACATATTGGTGTTCCAACTGAGTGAAATGATGGAGGTTTGATGAATTGTTGGTCGGTGATCCAACAAAAAATCAGCAAATTTTCTGGGTGCATGACTACCATGGAAATGAATTGTCCCAACGGCTTCAGTAGTGATGATATGGTGACTTATTTATTGTTTACATATAACTCGTAAATATTTTAAATACTCGGTTTTTAATTTTTTGTTAATTTTTTCGTATAGATGATAATAGCTAAAGACCTGTTTCGTAACCAAATAGGTGGTGAAATTAAGTTAGAAAGTTGCTGGGAGATCTTGAAGCATAACAATAAATGGCATTCACATTGTGCTGAACAAGTAGAAAAAGGAAAAAAGAAAAAACAGCCGAAGAAGATGAGTGGATTTGACTTTGACATTAATGAGTCTGTTGGGCACTCATTACCATCTACTCCGTTAAGTCATGCAGCCACGACAGACGGAGCTTCAACTGAAGAATCACCACATATAGGGGAAAATGATTCACCCGGTATGGATGAATATCAACAACTACAAAGACAAGCAGGAAGAAACGCGGCGAAGCAGCGTCAAGCAAAAATTAATTCAGTGAATGAATTGCAAACTTCATTTGTTTCAAAATTTAATAATATCACCACCCATTTTGAGAGTCGTCAGGAGAAAATGCAGGATGCCCAAGTGGCACGAGAGGTAAGAAAAATGGAGAAAGAGAAGACGAGGTAGCTAGAGATTCTAGAGAAACAGAGACTTGAAGAGAAGGTATGACGACCTCGGTTTTTAGGCCAGCGTGTCCTATGATGAACTGTAAGGATGATCCGATAACGGATCCGAATACGGAAGCGAAAACAAAAAACAAGACTCTAAGAAGTCAAAGTGACCTTTCATGAGGTTGTGGAACTCAACAAGAACTGATGCGGGCGCAAAAGATCGAAAATATGACAAATAAGCCCCCAGGGGCAAAATAGTTATTTCTAAAAATTGTAGATTCGGGTGCCACCGAGCACACCGCTGGAAGGATAACGAAAAACTAATCAAGATGGACTCAAGAATCGCATGATTCGGAGTCCGAACGAAGGAGAAACGGCATGACGAAGAAAAATGAGCACTAAAAGCAAAAAGGGTAAACTGGTAATTATCAAGGAAGAACCGGGTGCAACCGAGCACACTGTTGAAAAGACAGCGAAAAATTAATCACGTTCAAAAAAAAATTCACTTGAATCGGAGTCCGGATGAAGGAGAAAAACCCAAAAGAAGAGTTGCCGTCGCGGCGGCCCGACGAGGGGCCATGGCGCACACGGCGCCCATGCGCGAGCCCACCGGTGTGCATGCCGGCGCTCAAAGACATGGCATGGTGGCAGCCCTTGGCTGTTGCTACATTTTTTTTGATCTGCTCAGAACTGAGGCTCGAAACGGAGGTCCAGACGAGTTTTTCTGGGAAAATACGAAGAAGAAACCCCCCCCTAAAATCGAGTTTTCTACCCAACCACGGAATGGAATCGAAGAAAACTCACTGTGAAATCCCAAAAATGCCCCTAGAACAGAACTGAACAAGAGGGTCATAAAGCTGCTAAATGAAAACTGGAAGCTGAAACTTCACGAAGGATTTCCGGTAACAAGACGACCTTTTCTGGAAAAACACGAAAAGGAAACCCCCCCTAAAATCACGTTTTCTAAGCTACCATGTTGAAAGAAGAAAATAAAATTGAGGTGAAAGGTCCATAATGCCCCTAGATCAGAATATGCAAAAAAAATGCGTAATGAATTCACAAGAGGCTCAAAACACAAACGATGAGGTTTTGCCCGGAAACGACTATGCACGCAAACGTAACTTACCTATTTAGACGCGTTACAATGGTCCATGGCTTAAAAATATAGCCGATGCAAAATCCGACCCCAACGGGCAAAAAAGCAAAAATGGACTTGGAATGGAAAACATGGAATCCAAAAATGCAAAACGGGATCAAATGACCGTTTGGCCCTTGGCCACACTTCATACAAGATTAATAAGACCCTATAAAAGAATGAAAATGGAATTCCCACACCCGATGCAACCGTGGTGAAGGAATGACTTGCTATTTTTTAAGTTTTTCATAACATTTCATGAAGTTAAAAAGTTGCATAAAATACAATATACATGTCATTGGCCTCCGACCTCATCTCATACATATCAAATACATTGAAAGGAGTGTACTGAAGTACACATTACATACATGGAATCAAACATACATATTTTGACATATAAGTCTACAAAATGACATTTCATGCTAACATTTGCATGTAATGGAAACTTAAAAGCTACTCGACATCCAAGGAATGCTAGGCTTCACGAACTAAGTCTTCGTACCTGAAAAATGCCCCAGTATCGTAGAGGTGAGTAATATAAAGCTACTCGTAGGAGATGAGCATGCATCGACCTAGCATTTTACAAATTTATCACCTTAAGGTGAAACATGTTAAAGGGGCTCATGCCACCTAACATCTATGTCCAAGTGAGACTCGGGGAGCATCCTAAGCTACCTTAGAGTCTAAGCAACAAGAATCATGATGTACATACGTGTATGAAACGAATCATGGTTGGAATAATTTAAAGAACACGACAAGAAGAATGCTTGAGCATATATTAACATGAATTGCATTTTCAATACAATTGAACTAGATCTAGAGTAATCCATACAATATAACAAAAGCATATTTAAATACAAGTTAACAAGAATCACATTATCCATGCAATTCAACAACAAAAGAGCATGTTATACAATGCAACAAGGTTTAAGTTCTCAAAGCCATCAACTTAGAATCTAAAGCACAAAATAACAGTAGTGGTTCATGCCACCTAACGTCTATGTTATAAATGAATCAATGGGATCAATCCTAAGCTTTATTAGAACGTCAAAACACGATTTTCAATATCGATGCGATTTAACCAACATTGGAACTTCCAATACAACGCATAAAGCATAATTTCGCAAAGTTAACATCCTGTAACTTAAAATGGAACGACAAATAAGAAACAACAAGTTACAACATCATCTAGTTATCAACTTGAAAATGAAATGCGAAATCAAACAAAGTGGATACTCGGACGTCACGCCGGATCAGACCGACAACATAGTTACTTTAGGGTTACTAGCCTATGGGTAACCTCCCTATGTGCGCACTAGACCATATAGAGGGACTATCCCCCGTACTAGAACCATGTCCTAGCCATAGTCAAACAACGACATCCCCAAGTTTCCAAAATCAACAAGTTGTGCAACAACGCATATATTAACAGGAATATGCAAGATAATCAACTATCTACTGAGCACAACCAAATTTGGAAACTTATACAATACATGCTCTAAGTCCACAACTAATATGATGTGATGAATGTCGAATCTTCAGTGTGCGATTCGTTACACGCTATGCATGAATGATGTTAAATACGAAATGTGCAAATCATTACACAAGGCAACAATATATTCAATAAGGAAAACATATTCTCATGAGTATAAACATAGCAACTATGTTATCCAATGCTCAAAACATAACCAAATGAATATACAACAAGTCCATATCCAGGACTTTGATATAGAAACGACTTTCAAACACAATTTAATCTATGGCTCAATTCGATAGAATTTAATTACATAAAAATAATTAAATCCCCTAGATTCTAATTCAATTCCAAATAACCTCAAATTAATACATATTAAAGAACATGACATGGTCATCACCTATATCCATTCTAAAACTCAATTAGGTTATTGGAACAACAAAGTAGAACTTTAATTAAATCATACTAATTTAATTACCAAGGTTCTAAAATAACTTCTAATAGTCCCAAATTAATATATACTAGTAAACAAGTCATGGCCAATACAAATATCAAGTTAAAACCTTAATTAAGCTAATGGGACCACAAAATAGATTTTAATTAATTCTTTTAATTAAAATCTCTAGATTTTTAAACTTAACCAAATGCTCTCAATTTAACATATCTTAGAGAATATGCCAAGGACTAATGTAATATCACATTATAAGTTTATTTCATTCAATTTAAGACCATGTGACTTAACCTTTCACTAAAGTTAAATATAAATTAAAAGTTGCAATTCTCATGCAATTAATCCCAATTTAATATATGTGAACAACTATACCTAAGCTTAATTTTCTAGCATGCCACAATACAATCCCAAGTTGTATATCACCATGAGGATTAAATCTTAAACATGGAATTTAATTAAATAAAAGGTTTCAGAACCTAACCGAATATTCTAAATCAAATATATGTGAAACTATATGGCATGTAAATCAATAATATCAAGTCGGAATTCAAATAGAGTTAATAGTGCACTCGGGCCAAATTAATTAATCAAATTAATTAATAATTACTAATTTTCAAAACACCTCCAATCGCTTTCAAATTCAACTATGTTGAAGAGCATGCTAAGACCTAATATAATATGCTAACACATATTAATTTCAAACTAGTTAAGGCCATGTGAATTAATCTTTCACCTAAGATAAATATTAAATAAAATCTTTAATACTTATTCAAATGTTCCAATTTTAGTACACGACAATGAGCATATCAAGGGGCAACATAAAATCATGCTACATGTTTAAACCAAATCATGAGCAACCGGGAAAATTAGATCCCGTACAAGAAAAATAAATAATAAAATCTCTAGATTTTATATTTAGTCATGCAAACAAGTAGTATAAGCATCACAAGCATGCTATATAACAAGAATTTAAACCTAAAACATCCCCTACCTCAATTTGAGATGAAAATCTTAAATGCCATCAAAATGGAACGTCTCCGAATCCGACGAAACTACTAGGTTTTGTCGGGGACAACGCCGTGAACATAACCCCCATGAAAGCCCCATCAAAATCATAACTTGGCCTCAAAACCAAACTCAAGAAATGGTCAGAACTGAATTCTAATAAGGGGGAAAGGTAGAGCACGGTGAGGGGAACAACAAACGTTAAGGCCGAAGACTTTCCATCAAGGAAAAGTGAACCAAAAGAGGAGAGAGAAGATGGCAGCACCCTTTAGGCTGACATGGGAGCTCCAGGTCGTGCATGAAGAGGGGAGAAGATGAAAAATGAAATATCTCACCCCCCTTTTATAGAAATCTCAAAAAGTGCCCCGAACGGGCCCCGCCGGGTCCGAAAAAGTAAAATTTGAGCAGACGCGTTCAAATGGCAAAACTTTGTGAACAAAAAAGATTCAAAATGATAAAACATGAACAACGGAAGAAACGGCGTCAAAAATCGAGTACCGAGCAAAAATTTATGCCCAAAACAAGTTTGGCGAAAACCGGGGCCAAAAACCCTGAAGCTGGAAAACATCGACCAGGAGGAAATTTCAAGAGTACACAACTCGACGAAATGTGAAAATGAATCCCGTATGAGGATCCAGGCTCAAAACAAGACATTTTGCAATAACTTTCATTAATTGCACAATGGCCCTTACAAAAAGGGTTAACTGCGAAACTGCCCCAGGAAAAAAAATATCTTCCAAAAGATATTTTCTTAGATGCCCCTGAAATAAAATATCTTCAAAAGATATTTATGAAAAACACCCCAAGAAACGAAATTAATTCCAAAGATTTATGCATCCATGCCCCTATGGACACCGGGAGCAACCAGAGTACTTTCTTGCAAAAGTAAAGATACGTATTTCGTGGAAACCATTCAAGATGAAGGCACGTGAAGTGAAAAACCAACTCCGAGCTTGAAAAGTGAGGTTGTGCCAAAAACTGACAAACGGAGATAAGACGAAATAGGGAAAATGACGAAATAGCGCATAGTATCGAAAAACGAAAAATGTGAAAATGACTCGGTCCTCAAAGGAAGTTGTCAATTCACATGAAAGAGTCTCAGAAACCAATTCCGAGCACTCGAGATGACACTAAGCGACATGAAACAGAGCTCAGAAAGGCAAATTAAACGAAAAAAATTCATTCGTAAAATTTCAGGAAAAAGAAAAGGAAGGCAAATGAACGGGTCGTTACAACCTACCCTCCTTAAAGGAATTTCATCCCCGAAATTAGGAACATACCAGAGAGAACAGAATAATGACCGAACAAAAGGTCAAATCAAAGGACAGCTCACAATGCACTGAAGGACAAATCCTGAAGTCTAAGGATCAACTGAAGGAACGCGAAACCATAAACTGAGACAACACCTCATACGAATCGGCACGTTAACTCAACGTCAACTACTAAGAGAATCCCAAGACAACAAAACGTCAAACACAGTGAAAGAAGAGAGTGACAAGGCAGTACGAATAGTGACCAGAACCCGCCCACACTTACTCGTCAGTAAGGTAGCATGACGGTATAAGGCACTAGTTCATAACATGCCCCAACCAGGTCAACTCTGAGAAACCTATTGATACGGTTGACATCAATGTCGAAAATGATCATTACCAAAAGCACCGCGGGAACCAGGCATCTGCGAGAGTTGGGGTAGCTAATCCCAAAACTCTGACAACAATGACACTGGCGCCATTACGCTTAAGGCCTTAGATCTAGAAGCCACAAAGGAAAAAGAAATGAAACGGTGTCTCCCTGGCACACGTCTCACTCCACCAGACAAGGAAAAGGAAATGAATCGCAGTCGTCTACGCTCATATGAGCCTCACTCGCATCAACCAACATAACAGACAAGAAGGTTCCCTACATGGTTCCTCACAGAATGAATTTCTCCTATCCAAGGAAGAAACTCGTAAAACAAGAACGCATCCAAGGGATACGATAGATCCTAAGAGACAATGCAAAAACCTGACATAAAGTAAACAAGTAGCATGCAATATAGCATAACTATCTACTAACACAAGTAGTAAACAAGTTGCCACATAAGCAAATAGGCATGATATCAAATCAAACATGTTATCAAGAAGCACGCAGACATGTTGTCACACCAGAACATGATAGTGACACAGAACATGTTATCAGGAAGCATATATGCACAAAAGCATACTCAACCATGATAGATGTCTCAAAACACCTGAACATGTGAACATGTTGTCATACAAGACATGTTATCAAGATACAAATGACCAATCAAAGCAAAACAACATGAGCATGATATGCACCCAAAACCCGTCGTCCAAGGTATTCGAACCCAGACGCTCTGATACCACCTGTGACGACCCTAATTTGTAGGCCAGCGTGTCCTGTGATGAACCGTAAGGATGATCCGATAACGGATCCGAATGCGGAAGCGAAAATAGAAAACAAGACTCTAAGAAGTCAAAGTGACCTTCTATGAGGTCGTGGAACTCAACAAGAACTGATGCGGAAGCAAAAAATCGAAAATATGACAAATAAGCCCCCAGGGGCAAAATAGTCATTTCTGAAAACTGTAGATTCGAGTGCCACCCAGCACACCGCTGGAAGGACAACGAAAAACTAATCAAGATAGACTCAAGAATCGCATGATTCGGAGTCCGAACGAAGGAGAAACGGCATGACGAAGAAAAACGAGCACTTAAAGCAAAAAGGGTAAACTGGTAATTATCCAGGAAGAACCGGGTGCAACTGAGCACACCGTTGGAAAGACAGCAAAAAATTAGTCAAGTTAAAAAAAAAAATTCACTTGAATCGGAGTCCGGACGAAGGAGAAAAGTCCAAAAGAAGAGTTGACGTCGCGGCGGCCCGACGAGGGGCCATGGCGCACACGGCGCCCATGCGCGAGCCCACCGGCGTGCATGCCGGTGCCCAAAGACATGGCATGGTGGCAGCCCTTGGCTGCTGCTACATTTGTTTTGATCTGCCCAGAACTGAGGCTCGAAACGGGGTCAAAACGAGTTTTTCTGGGAAAACACGAAGATGAAACCCCCCCTAAAATCGAGTTTTTTACCCGACTACGTGGACGAAATTGAAAAAAACTCACTGTGAAATCCCAAAAATGCCCCTAGATCAGAACTGAACAAGAGGGTCATAAAGCTGCTAAATGAAAACTGGAAGCTGAAACTTCACGAGGGATTTCCGGTACCAAGACGACCTTTTCTGGAAAAACACGAAAAGGAAACCCCCCCCCCCCCAATATCACGTTTTCTAAGCGACCATATCGAAAGAAGAAAATAAAACTGAGGTGAAAGGTCCATAATGCCCCTAGATCAGAATATGCAAAAAAAATGCGAAATGAATTCACAAGAGGCACAAAACACAAACGATGAGGTTTTGCCTGGAAACGACTATGCACGCAAACGTAACTTATCTATTTAGACGCGCTACAATGGTTCATGGCTTAAAAATATAGCCGATGCAAAATCCAACCCCCCAATGGGCAAAAAGGCAAAAATGGACTTGGAATGAAAAACATGGATTCCAAAAATGCAAAACGGGATCAAATGACCGTTTGGCCCTTAGCCACATTTCATACAAGATTAATAAGACCCTATAAAAGAATGAAAATGGAATTCCCACACCCGATGCAACCGTGGTGAAGGAATGACTTGCGATTTTTCAAGTTTTTCATAACATTTCATGAAGTTAAAAAGTTGCATAAAATACAATATACATGTCATTGGCCTCCGACCTCATCTCATACATATCAAATACATTGAAAGGAGTGTACTTAAGTACACATTACATACATGGAATCAAACATACATATTTTGACATATAAGTCTACAAAATGACATTTCATGCTAACGTTTGCATGAAATGGAAACTTGAAAGCTACTCGACATCCAAGGAATGCTAGGCTTCACGAACCAAGTCTTCATACCTGAAATATGCCCCAGTATCGTAGGGTTGAGTAACATAAAGCTACTCGTAGGAGATGAGCATGCATCAACGTAGCATTTTACAAATTTATCACCTTAAGGTGAAACATGTTAAAGGGGCTTATGCCACCTAACGTCTATGTCCAAGTGAGACTCGGGGAGCATCCTAAACTACCTTAGAGTCTAAGCAACAAGAATCATGATATACATACGTGTATGAAACGAATCATGGTTGAAATAATCTAAAGAATACGACAAGAAGAATGCTTGAGCATATATTAACATGAATTGCATTTTCAATACAATTGAACTAGGTCTAGAGTAATCCATACAACATAAGAAAAGCATATTTAAATACAAGTTAACAAGAATCACATTATCCAAGCAATTCAATAACAAAAGAGCATGTTATACAATGCAACAAGGTTTAAGTTCTCAAAGCCATCAACTTAGAATCTAAAGCACAAAATAACAATAGTGGTTCATGCCACCTAACATCTATGTTATAAATGAATCAATGGGATCAATCCTAAGATTTATTAGAACGTCAAAACATGATTTTCAATATCGATGCAATTTAACCAACGTTGTAACTTCCAATACAACGCATAAAGCATAATTTCGCAAAGTTAACATCCTGTAACTTAAAATGGAACGACAAATAAGAAACAACAAGTTACAACATCATCTAGTTATCAACTTGAAAATGAAATGCGAAATCAAACAAAGTGGATACTCGGACGTCACGCTGAATCAGACCGACAACATAGTTACTTTAGGGTTACTAGCCCATGGGTATCCTCCCTATGTGCGCACTAGACCATATAGAGGGACTATCCCCCGTACTAGAACCACGTCCTAGCCATAGTCAAAAACGACATCTCCAAGTTTCCAAAATCAACAAGTTGTGCAACAACGCATATATCAACAGGAATATGCAAGATAATCAACTATCTACTGAGCACAACCAAATTTGGAAACTTATACAATACATGCTCTAAGTCCACAACTAATATGATGTGATGAATGTCGAATCTTCAGTGTACGATTCGTTACACGCTATGCATGAATGATGTTAAATACGAAATGTGCAAATCATTACACAAGGCAACAGTATATTCAATAAGGAAAACATATTCTCATGAGTATAAACATAGCAACTATGTTATCCAATGCTCAAAACATAACCAAATGAATATACAACAATTTCATGCCCAGGACTTTGATATAGAAACGACTTTCAAACACAATTAAATTCATGGCTCAATTCGATAGAATTTAATTAAATAAAAATAATTAAATCCCCTAAATTCTAATTCAATTCCAAATAACCTCAAATTAATACATATTAAAAAATATGGCATGGTCATCACCTATATCCATTCTAAAACTCAATTAGGTTATTGGAACAACAAAGTAGAACTTTAATTAAATCATGCTAATTTAATTACCAAGGTTCTAAAATAACTTCTAATAGTCCCAAATTAATATATACTAGTAAATAAGTCATGGCCAATCCAAATGTCAAGTTAAAACCTTAATTAAGCTAATGGGACCATAAAATAGATTTTAATTAATTCTTTTAATTAAAATCTCTAGATTTTTAAACTTAACCAAATGCTCTCAATTTAACATGTCTTAGAGAATATGCCAAGGACTAATGTAATATCACATTACAAGGTTATATAATTCAATTTAAGACCATGTGACTTAACCTTTCATTAAAGTTAAATATAAATTAAAAGTTACAATTCTCATGCAATTAATCCCAATTTAATATATGTGAACAACTATACCTAAGCTTAATTTTCTAGCATGCCACAATACAATCCCAAGTTGTATATCACCATGAGAATTAAATCTTAAACATGGAATTTAATTAAATAAAAGGTTTCAAAACCTAACCGAATATTCTAAATCAAATATATGTGAAACTATATGGCATGTAAATCAAGAATATCAAGTCGGAATTCAAATAGAGTGAATAGTGCACTCGGGCCAAATTAATTAATCAAATTAATTAATAATTACTAATTTTCAAAACACCTCCAATCACTTTCAAATTCAACTATGTTGAAGAGCATGCTAAGGCCTAATATAATATGCTAACACATATTAATTTCAAACTAGTTAAGGCCATGTGAATTAATCTTTCACCTAAGATAAATATTAAATAAAATCTTTAATACTTATTTAAATGTTCCAATTTTAATACACGACAATGAGCATATCAAGGGGCAATATAAAATCATGCTACGATGTCCATTCCACACGGAATGGCAAAACTAATTTCTGTTTGGGACTTGGTTTGTGCGTGTGTGAAATTTCACATGCATGATCCACGATGTCCATTCCACACGGAACTCACTTTCAGATAAAACATTACACTCCCATCGCACGACACCCCGCATCTGACCCTAGTCATTGCCACTCACACAGAAAAATCATTGAACTTTAACCCGACACCATGTCAAGGAAAGACTGACTCAGAGAAATGTTGGACAGGCCATTCCCATCGTTGATCTGACCTCAACGCCAGTGTCGTTCTTGTCCTCAAGTCAAAATGTCAAATCCTTAAGCACACGCACATACTAATTTCTCTGTTTTACTCTAGACACATAGTTCACGATACGCAGTCTAACCATCCCCAATACACGAGTCACATCACAATTGCTAGATATTATTTCTAACACCAAGTCTCAAAGACAACATATTTAATGGTCAACAATTTGCGTCTTACGTTGCATCGATCATGACCCCATGAAATGAGTCCCACAAAACTAAGGACTTCACCTTCTACCGTGGAGGCAAGTCGAACTGTCCAGATCAAACCCTCACTCGAGGTCCCTGACAAAAGAGGGGAGTCTATAAAGTTCTTCCGTCTGCTGACACGCACAACTCCTATGTGGAGATATGAAACTCATAAGCAACAAAGTCCTTGCCAGGACCAAATCAAGAAGAAGAAAGAGCAAATTCTGCTCTCGTGATATAACTAAACACGCACCTGTCGATACCTTACATATTAAATGTCAAGAAAGAGGAACCATATGGAGGCGAAACAACTCGATATATAGCTCATGCGCTTAGCATCAATACGCAATATAGAACGATGCCACAAAACATAAACGTTAGGGCTTAGATAATACCCCTATATTTTAAAGGATTTATTTATTGGGATTATTTACTTTTATTTTATTTAAAATGATTTGTTTGGTTTAATTGAAATTATTTGTTTTATTTTGTTTTAAATGATTTTTTTATTATTTAATTGAGTGATTAGATTAATTGTCTTATTTTAATTAAATTATATTCATGTAATTAGTTATTTTAATTTAAGTGTTTATTAAATTATTTGATTTATTTAAATTAATTGGATTTGGGCTTAAAGGAAGTTGGACCAAAGGATGTGGTCTTGGGCTTGGATGAAGCCTAGTTGGGTTAATTAGTAAAGGCCCATGGTTATGAGATTATTTAAATGATCATTTTTGTATAATTATAAATATATATAATTATATATATAAATATAATTAATTAATGATTAATTATGGAAGGTATTTATATATATATACTATAATATATGTTTATATATATATATATTATATAAATATTATTATTATTATTATTATTTAGTAGTCATATTAAGAATAGGATTATGGTAATGTGTAAAAATATACATATAAGGTTTTATTGTTAAAAGTTTACACATTAGAAAAATAAGAGAGACATAGAGAGAAGAAGAAGAGGCTGACAAAGAGGAGGCCAGATTGAAGAAAGAGAACGTCTTGAGATGTCGATTTTGTTTTGAAACCTTCAGGCGAGTTCTTCTCTAACTTTTCTCTTAGAACTTATAAGGATTTCACCTTGAGTATCAATATTTAGATTAATTTTATTTAATTAAATCAGGATTAAATCGGAGTATTAAAAACATGATTTATTTTTATTTTTATTTTGGAATTGTTGGATTTTAATTATATATATAGGTTGTATATATCTAAAATCAAATGTTATGCTTGATCTGTAACCCAAGAGGTTTATTTAGGGTTTATAGAATTTCTGGAAATTTTCTGTAATTTTCTGGTATTTTTCTGTATTTTTAGGAATTAATTATATTTTATTTTCCTATAATTGTTGAAAAATTATATATAAATCTATACGGTTTATATATATATATGCACGTCTGTGAAACAACGCATTAAGGGGCGAGAAATCCAGTGTGGGTGAGTGCATAAGAATTTGGTACACAAGCTGATCTGGTCATTGGATTATTTAAAGGTAAGTAAATTGATTAGTTGTGGTGCGGTTCCATGGAGACTCAGTGCACCGTATAAATGAACCATAGATTAGATCTGGTAAATGGAAAAATAATCTAGTGCGACGTGCACCATCAAAGTTGATGCAGCAATGAATTAGAGTGCGCCACGTGTCATAATTCTTAGCCTTTAATTCGGTGCGGTCACGCTCACAGTAGCGATTGAGCTCATCCTATTATTTTTGCTTGTTTTGTTACTCGAAATTTAAATGGTCATAATTCAGTCATCTTAAATTGAAATTGAGTCATTCTTGAGCTCAAATTTAAGAATTTGTCTTCCTCTTTCCAATGATACTAATTTCATTCTCTGATTCTCGTCTTACTAGGAAATATTTATGTTTTAGTGAGACGGTGTTGGAAAATTATTTAAACCGAGATGGAGTATTTATGGGAAACCATTTCTGACGATATTTAATTGCATTTAATTTGCGTAAATATAATTAATTAATAATTTATTATGGAATGAAGTGTGTGTATATATATATATATATATAATTATTTATATATGTGTATATATGGTTTAATTGTTTAAGATAAGTATGGAGGGATGCGTATATATATATATATATATATTTATTAATATATATGTATATATATGATTTAAATAATTAAGGATTAATATGGATGGTATTATACACATTTATATATTATATAATATATGTGTATGTGTATATTCCATTTAAGATTATTATTCTTATTTGGTATATATTGATTTATAGGTAGTATGATTGATTAAATCATAATAGGCCGTTATTAAATTAATAATATGCATATAATATGCATGGGAGGTCTATGAATGATTTAGTTTATTGTTAAGTTTAAAGTTGGTACATGATTGAATTATAGGCATGGATGAGTTGCCAATGACTTAAATATATGGCCTAATTATTTGTATTAATAAAAAATAAACAACGGAAGTATGGATGAGTTGCTAATTTAAAAGTATAATTATATGTATTTAAGGAGGCATGATTAAGTTGCCAATATATAAATAAATATATTTATAATGGCATGGTTGATTTGCCAAAGCATAATTAATTTGCTATGTGTATTAGATAATTAAAATTCATCTATGATTATTGTATGTATAGGTTGGATTAGGATTAGATATTCTTATATTAGAATAATCTAATACTTACAGGTTAGTTATTTATTTTATAATATTAATAAAATAATATTGGTGGAGACATTGACAATTTGTCAAAACATAGATATTGAATATGCGATTTAAATAGTTAAAAATCATTATTGGGTTTTAGATTAAATATAATATTCCTTTATTTATAAGTTATTGTTTAAATGATTAAACAACTGTCTAGGATGGAATGCAGATTAAATGAACTTTTCTTTAAAAGAAATGGTGGATTGGTCTCGGTATGATTATTACTTAATCATTGTTTAATGGTTTTGAAATTAATGAAACTAGTAATAGATGTGACTGTTGTATATATAATTATTATATATATATGTGTATTATCGTATATTAAAGATAAAAACTTTATTAGGTTTACTATGGGTCAGAGATGATATCTTTATTGGCTTTCAGAGGTTTGGTAGAGAGAACTTGCTCGTGGGTTTGACCCACTTATTTTTATCTTTCAGGTTATTAGAGGTTCAAGTCTCAAGGTTCAGGATCCGCAGCTGGAAGACTTATCTATTCTTTCTATTTATTTTAAAGTAGGATATTATTACTCCATTTGAATGTAGTATTTGTTTATGAATTTTCCGGATGGTAACTTTTGGTTAAGGGGGTTCTTGAGTTAAGGGATTCCCGAGTTGTAATAATTGGAGGATTATTAATTAATGAAATTATTACTTATTAGTTTTCTTTAGTATATTATTTATTCTTTTTATTTCATTTTGTACTCTGTGCTTATTTGAAATACTTTAATTATTTTGATATCTCCTAATTTTGTGTGCGGACTTGATTAACCCGTGTTCTGAAATTAGGGGGTATTACACACGCACAACTCCTATTTGGAGATATGAAACTCACATGCAACAAGGTCCTTGCCAGGACCAAATCAAGAAGAAGAAAGAGCAAATCTTGCTTCCGTGACAGAACTAAACACGTGTCTGTCGGTACCTTACATACTAAATGCCAAGAAAGAGGAACCATACGGAGGCGAAACAACTCGATATGTGGCTCATGTGCTTAGCATCAATACGCAATATAGAACAATGCCTCAAAACAGAAACATTAGGGGTTAGACAACTGCGTGACTCTAAGCAATCACATCCACAACCCTTAAGGTAACACGACTAAAATCTTATCTATCAATAATCTAACCATAACATTAACACGTAAGGATACAACTTACCCATAGAACATATATCATCATCCAGTGGAATAATCTGTGAATATATACATAGTCGCATAAACACATTCTTGTCTCATTGCAGCATAGTCACAACTGGTACTACATTACAATAAGAAATCTGCGATACACATTACAATCATTGTAATGACCCGGTCATTTCCTTCATTTCCTTTTTCCTCAGAATTTCACGAATGAAATTTTTTTCGTTGAAATTTCTTTTCGTAGTTCAGTTTCTCATCATTTAGTGTCATCTCGAGTGCTTGGAAATGGTTTCTGAGACTCTTTCCTTTGGATTGACAACTTCCTTTAAGGACTGAGCCATTTCCACATTTTTCATTTTTTTGACACTATTCACTTTTCGTCCTTTTCCCTATTTTGTCTTTTTCTCATTTGTCACTTTGTTGGCATAACCTCACTTTTTGTGTTTGGAGTTGGTTTTTGACTTCATGTATCTTCATTCTAAGTGGTTTCCACGAAATACGTATTTTTACTTTTGTTGAAAAGCTCTCTGGTTGTTCTCAGTGTCCATAGGGGCATGGATACATAGTTCTTCAAAAATATTTTTGTTTCTTGGGGTGTTTTTCGTAAATATCTTTTGAAGATATTTTATTTCAGGGGTTTTTAAGAAAATATTTTTGGAAGATATTTTCATTTTGGGTTATTAGTGTAGTTTTCACTTTTTGGAGGGGTCATTATGCAATTAATGAAAGTTATTGCAAAAATGCATCATTTTGAGCCTGGATCATCGTACAAGATTCATTTTCACTTTTCGTTGAGTCATGTACTCTTAGAATTGCCTTTTGGTCATTTTTCCCCAGTTTTAGGGTTTCTGGCCCCAATTGTCGCCGAACTTGTTTAGGGCATATCTCTCTGCTCGGGACTTGGTTTTTGACGCCGTTTTTTCTGCTGTTCATATTTTCTCATTTTGGATCTTTTTTGTTCATATAGTTTTATCATTTGACCGTGTTTACTCAAATTTCACTTTTTCGGACCCGGCGGGCCCCTTTCAGGGCACTTTTAGGGTTTTCCTATAAAAGGGGGTGAGACATTTCATTTTTGACCTTCTCCTCTCTTTATGCACCACCAGCAGCTGCCATGGCAGCCCAAGGGGGGCTGCCACCCTTCTTCTCTCAATTAAACCTTTTTCCCTTTGTTAAAAAGTCATAGTGCCTTTGCGTTTTGTGTTGGCTTGATGATGCGCATTTTTCCCCTTATTAGAACCCGTTTTTGGCCAAATTTTGAGTTCGGGTTTGAGATCAAGTTAGGATTTTGGTAGGTCCTCTTTGGAGTTTAATGTTCACCGTGTTGTCCCCGACAAAACCCCAAAGTATCGTCGGATTCGAAGTGGTTTCATTTTAGTGGCTTTTGAGATTTTCATATCAAATTGAGGTAGGGGATGTATTAGGTTTATATTAATGTTGTATTGATTGTTATATAAACATATAAAACTTGTATGCATGCCTTTGTTCAAGTTTTAAAATTTAATTTAATTATTTTTTATGTTTAAGATTTAATTCTCATGAAGGTGTGTACCTTAGAATTAAATTGTGACATGCTAGTAAATTAGGCCTTGGTATGTATATCAACATATATTAAATTGGGAGCATTTGAATAAGAAATGCAAATTATCTTTAATATTTATCTTTTGTGAAAGATTAATTCACATAGTTGTAATAAAGCATAAAATCAACTTGTAATGTGATATTAAAATAGGCCTTGGTATGTTTTTCAACCTATGTAAAATTGAGGACATTTGGAGTTATTTGGAAATCTAGAGAAAATTAATTAATGAGTTTAATTAATTTTAGTTTAAGTGTTTGACAGTGGCCGTTCCTATACGTTAAAATAATGTAGTGAATGCACGGTTCAAGAAAAGCCTTTTGGGTCAAGTTTAAATTTATAAAAACCACTACTACTAACGGAGTAAGAGCGAGTAGGGATCGTCCAAGGGATTGGAGGGCTACTTGTAATGTAAACAATACTTAGGGTTAGTAAGTCGAGTGATCAAAGGTAGATTGTTTGGTTGATTAAACTACAATTAAGATTAAGCAAGTTCAAGATAAAATAAGTAATTAAAGGATAAAGAAAACAAGAGAGAGAGGTCTTGGGATTTAGAGATCACCACTAAGCATCACTTTTTTATACACTCAATTCATAATTAATGAGGGAAAAAATATATGTTGCAACAATAGTGAGAGTGTGTGGTTGTTTCAACAAGCATGGATGACCAATTAAGTGTATATTGTCTAAATAACACAATGAATAACACAATATATCAAACTAAGCAATTAATCCTTTAAGCTCACAATCCCAAACACATCATATAATTAGAGAAATATACTACTTGCATTTATAAGTATGGAACATCAAATAGCAAGCATGAATTGTCCTCCCATTTAACAACTAAGGTAACTATACTACATCTAAGCTAATGACATAAAAATTAAACTAATTAAACTAAGGGAGAGTCACAATCCATCAAGAAATGAGTATGAACCATCAAATAAACCACAAGAGCATTCTATTAAGCACTATGTCATGACAATCTCTAAATCTATAGCATCAACACACACAGACATACATCAACAATACAAGAGATAGAGATAAACACATGAACATCTATTCTAGCATACATAGACATATGGATAAAATGAAATGATCAATTGGAAGAATTAAACCACACAAATCATTGAATAAACAAGATCTATGTAAATAAATATGTCAAAACATGTATTACAACACAAATCCCCTCAAAAATACATAAATCAAGGTAAAGAAAGCATGCTTAAGGCTAAATATAGCCCCAAGATGTTGTCTAGCGACTCATGAATGGTGTCCTCCAACCCTCAAGGGCTATCTCCAGGGTAGAAATGCTCTTCTTCTTCAAGTAGATGGAAGACCTCCCAAAAATGTGTCTCTAGCCGCCTCTTCTCTTTTCTTCCTCTCTAAGAATAATAAAAAATTGTATCTATCAACTCCTAAAAGCATATATGTAAAAGTGGCTCATAATCCTTATATAGGTAGCTCAAATGTCACACCCAATGGTCTAGGCTCGTACACAAGGGCTCCTCCAATGATTGCACAATGAGACAACTTTTAATGAGCTGGAAATTAATTTAATTCGCACTTGAGAGGGTTCAATCGATTAAACCTATGCTGAGATCGATCGAACTTGGCTAAGATCTATCAAACTTTGGCTGGATCGATCCTCCCATGGTGGCGCCTTTTTGGATAAGGACAGATCTGAGATATTTTGGGGAAAGAGACAAAAGTGGTAGGTAGGGTGGTATAACAGGATAAGATGGAATCTTTTCGATCGATCTGAGAATTGCTAGATCGATCGAACTTTGTGGGATCTTAGGATAAGGACAAAAGAGCTTGGATCCGTCTTGGAGAGTCTAGATCGATGAACTTTCGATCGATCGGAGTGTTTTTGACATCGATCAAACATGCTGATTTCCACACTTTGCTTCATTCTGCTTCCACTTTACTCCTTTTAAACCCCTAGGTTACCCTTAGTGGAAGAGTGAAGTCTCGTGAGAGTTTCCAGAAATGATACTCACAAACATTAAGCTCATTCTCATTAAAGAGGCACCAATATTACAAACATACATTGGAGAAAACTACCTTAAGTATGCAATTTTTCAACTCTTTCTAAGCAATCTCCCAAAATCTCAACATCAAGCAAACAAGTATGGTCCCCCACACATCAAGAAAATGATAATGCAAATCAAAACAACATTAGAATCCTTTTTGAGTGGACCAGTATCAAATGTGTTACTATCTAAGCCAACTAAAGAAATTATCACATCCTTACCCTCAAACTAGCACACAAATTTAGTCCCGATCATCAAAACAAAGAGCGGACCTTTTATTAAAGCTTTATTGATCTAGGTGCGCTTATTATTTTCACTCGAATTTATGTTTTATTTATTTATTTTTTATTATTATTTATTTTTTTCTAATCCTAAGGATCAAAGATGGAAGTATTGTGTAATGTAGTGATCTATTAAGCTTTCTAGCAATCCATGAGGTTGAGCGTTAGATCAATGACTCCCAAATAAGACGGCTTTAAGGCACTAGGTGTTCAAACACCCCTAAGGACTTACAAGCTCAAATCAACTAGGCTACAAATCAAAACAACCTCCATCTAATCATTTCCCACTTCTCACCTTTTGGGAGAATTCCTCACTTTTTTATTTGCTTTTGCAACAACATTTTTTTTTTTTTTTTTTTTTTTTTTTGAATAAACAAGTTTAATTATTAACCTAGAATTTGGGCCCTCCACCTTTCGGCACGATAAATTTAGTGCTTGATGAGGCTAGAATCTCGGTTACTCAATGAAAAAGGGTTTATTATCCACTTTTATCAAGATGAAAGCTTTCAATGCACTACTAGCCCAATTGGGATATAACCAATTCAATAATCAACAAAGCATGTACCCCACAAATGAATGCTAGTGTGTGCCTGTGCTAGTGTAGAGTCCTAGAGTGAATCTCAAAACAATCACAAAATCAAGATGATGTGGACCACAAATGCAAACAAAATATTAATCTTTCAAAAAATTTATTCCTAAATTGCATCCACAAAGCATACAAAGAGTATTGGACTCTCAAGTTAAGTAATTTTTAAATTTTAAGCAATATAGTCCTCAAAAGATCAAAATCATAGGTAGTTATGAACCAATCATAAACAATCACTTAAATACACTAGTCATGCTTAAAATTTGAATTGAAAGTAAATACTGCAATTAACACCATTACCCCCAAACTTGAATGGCACAATGTCTTCAATGTGTAAAGAGAACAAAAGAAAGAGTATACTAGTGTAGCTATGGCAAAGAATGGCTGGGACATAAGTATCCAAAGTGGGTGGTATAACCCCCCCAAACTTGGGATTAACTGTGGTCCTGAAAAGATGGCACTTGGATAAAACTCATTAGATAACAAAAGGGATAATAATAGTGCGCAGTGAACATGCAAGTGTAAATGGGACAAGAATTGAAGTAAAGAGAGAGGAAAAAGGGTGGTCCTGAAAATTTGGGCAGCACTCTCTCTCACTGAAGTCACTGGGATGCACCTGATGGAGTCAGTCACAGACAAATATATCAATAGTAGAATATGACATCCAAAAGATCATGCATAACATAGAAAAATAAAAATAGTATATGGTACATCACAATAATAGGGCCGACAGACTGGTTGCAAAAATAATATAACTGTATCAAAATAGCAGGAATGTATCACAGATATATAACATGATAAAAGAGAGGAATAGAGATCAGGCAGATGAAGTAAGGCGAGTGGGGCGTGATCCCCTGATATCTCTGGATATGCCCTGTAGTGCAGCTAAGACATCAGAGCGGAGAAATGCCACATCTGACCGAAGAGAGACAGTTGCATCCTCCAAGGCCTGAATACGCTCTCCAAAGCCGGGTGTTGGTGCTGGAGCCTTAGGTATGACTGGATCAGGAAAATAATGTGCATCTTGAGCCTGCTCCGGGAAATGTAATGGTGACCCTGCTGGAGAGTGATGCTATAGATCCTCTGCTGGAGGCTCCTGCTCCAAGTCTATATCCATATGTATGACAGCTGCCGGTGCGACTTCTGGATCGTTTGCAGCTGCTGCTGCTATCTCCTCCTCCTCAGCCTCCTCAGCTGCTATCACAGCGTCCTCCACAAGACTTTTGATAAGAGAATTGTAGCTCTTATTCCAGTCCTTCTTGCCAAAGTGGCAAGCTCCTGTCTCTGGGCGCTCATCTGGACGGAATGGATAGCGCTAATCTCGCAAGATCTGAGTGATAAGGTGGCCAAAAGGAAGGTACTTAGCCCACTTGGGCTTGGCTATGCTGATGTAGTCCACGTAGAGCTTCATCATGATGCTCCAATATAAGGCCGGAATAGAAATCCAGTACCCTGTGTAGAAAGTATGCAGGGAAGTCAAATAATCGCCTCGCCTTTGGATCTTATGGTCGGCTATAAATACGTTTCGGTACAAGACCGAATCGAAGAACCACAGATCATTGGGCAAATAGGTCTGAGTAGTAAATGTCTCACCCTCACTGTAATGGCCTGTAAGTGCTACAGCCATGTCTGCATAAGAAGGCCTCCTCTGTAGAATAGGATAATCGAGCTTAAGCTTAGGAGGGCAAACATGTGGCCATCGACAAGATCTGGCCAGAGTCTCCACTGTAATGCGGATAGGATGGCCATCGACAGTAGTGCGCAGCTCCGCCAGATTACTCGGGGCAGGTCGGAGGTTCTGGAAGAACATCCGAATAACCCTTGAGTAAACTGGGTATGTAACAGGGGCTAGAATGGCTGAAATGCCCCTACGGTCGATGTCCTCGTAGGCTGCCCGGGTCAGAATGTACCGGGAGAAGAAAGAGATGTTGAAAACTGACTCATGCGCCACTGTAAGGTGTGAGTATCTTGGCAGAGGTTTGTCTAAGGCCTGGCCTGGCTGTGCATGAGGCAGAGATGGAGAAGGTGATGGTGTATGCTCAGTCTCATTATGGGATGATGAAGATGCAGAGGCTGAAGACTGTAGTCTAGAGTCAGCTGAGGGGGACTGAGCTGGATCTACCTCGATATAAACCTCTAACTGCTCTGGCTGCTCAGCCTCAACAGGCTGCTCTGAATCCTGGACACGAGATGGTCCTGCTTGATGCTCGGGCTGTTCTTGAATATGGGAGGGCTTACCTAGCTCCTTTATCCTGGCCTGACTTGGCGTGGATGATGCCTATGGGCAACAGTCTTTACCCTAGCCATGGCCTACAAAACAGAAAGAAAAAAACTTACAGAAGAAGTTAGTACAGGCATAAAGAAGTGAAGTACATTATATAGAAACATGTATGTCAAATAAGATAGACAACACAGAACATGAATCTACGCAAGTGATGATGGAGCTAAATAAACAGTGACGTTAAGTAAAGCATGCTAAACAATATAAGTATGGAATGCATCCAATGTAGAAAACACAGGCATTGGGCATGTATAAGATAACATAGAATCACAAAAAAGAGTGTGTGAAGTGTGGGATGCAAATCTGTGATGTTCGATCGATCACAAAAATATAAGATCGATCTTAATAAGATCGATCTAAGATAAGTTCGATTGATTTTTAAATGATCGATTGAAAAAAACTTCGATCGATCAAACTGGTATGGGAAATTCGAAAAGTCACAGATTTGTGACGTGGATGGCACATGGGCACCCAAGCAAGCTTGTGGAGCCCTCTCACACAATAACACAACAAGATTGGTCACTTGTTTGGCCCGTGACCCCCAAAATCAAGTCAAAAACAAAATATATACAAAAACCTATACATATATATATACACATATATACAAAAGCTTGAAAACTTCAAATATGGCCCAAAAAAAAAAAAAAAATTTCAACATGGCAACTCAGATATAGCAAGGAAATATAAAAAATATGTAGATTGAAACTCAAAGCCCAAAATTATAACTCAACTTACCAAAATGGATGAGAGAAGTGGTGGTTGAGAGAGAGAAGAGTAGATCTGAGATGAGGGAGAGAGATTCGAGGTTCAGGAATGCCGCCGGAGGTCTCGCCGGAGATGGGAGAGGTAGGGTTTATAGCGGCGAGGGAGATGAGGGCTTAGATCGATGTTGAAATCGATCTAATGACCCTAGGGTTTTATTTTTTAAAAACTAGTCCCGACAAGTTCGATCGATCAGGGAAAAATCTTAGATCGATCGAACATAAATCGATCTTGAAAGAACACAGATCGATCTATGCTTCGAAATGATTAAGTAGTTTTAAAATTTATTTATTTATTTATTTATTTTGAAATATTTTGATTTTTTGGAAATCAAAAATTAAAATTAAAATTAAAAGTATTTTTTGAATTTTTGGAAATAAAAGAAAAGAAAATTGTTTTAAGGATTTTTGAAAATTTTAAAATGAAAATAAAATTGGAGTTTTTGAAGATAAAATAAAATAAAATAAACACTAAAAAAAAAAAAAAAATGCAGTCAAAGTCAAAGCCAAGGTCAACAAAGGGTACAGATCGATCATGTTGCCCAAGTATTGACTCTAGCGGGGGGGTGAATAGAGTCTATGGCAAACAATTGCTAATTTTCGGATTTGCAAATTCTACTTAAAACCTTCAAACAATTATGCTACAATCAAGATATAAACATAAGCAATTAATAGCATAAATATAAAGGAGATAAGGGAAGAGAGATTGCAAACATTCACACGGCGATTTTAGCAAGGTTTGGAAACTCTTACTCCTCGGCTCAAGGCCCCTCTTGAGACTTCCCAATCCACTAATGCACCTCCTTACGGGTGGAGAGCAAACCTTTACATGAAGCAATTCCTTGCTTTACTTTGCTAAGAGACAACCTCTCTTAGTCTTCCTTTGGGTCACACTAACCCTTACAAATTTGAAGCCAACTAACTTCTTTTTCCTTTGCTAAGAGAACACCTCCTCTTAGGCTTTACAATAGATTTGAATATCAGTTTTTTAGTACAAGATAATCTTTCACAGATTTGTAGTACAAAGTTTAAGCTCACTCTAGAGTATATATATGAATACAATGAAGCTCAATACTCTTCTAATGATATGGGATGTATAAATGGAAGAACAAAAGCTCTTTGGATGCTATATGATGTTTGTCTATGGTAGCAACTCTTAATCCCGAAGTCCCCAACTCTTTTTATAGAGTTTTGAAGAGCTAATTTGAAAATATAGCTGTTGTGTATGTTGCCCGAGAGGAAATAGCCGTTCAGATTCGAATCTGTACAGGTTCGGTCGATCGAACTGAAACACCATTGTGTTTTGGTCGTCCGAAATGGTTTAAGGTTGGCCATCATACTTGTTTCGGTAGACCAGAGAATTCTTTCTTCAGTTTCGATCGACCAAAACTCCTTCCTCCATTGTTCTAAACCATTATAAGAGAATCGACTCGTCCGATTCATTTGGCTTTTTAGTTTTGTCGTCCGAAACACCTAGAGTGTTCTTTCATTAACTTATTTTGGTAGACCAAAATGAATTGGTCCTTTGTTTCAGTAGGCCGAAATGGAACTGCTACTTCAGAAATTGTTTAAGTAAATGTCTTTACAGTATTTATATGTCCATTTACTTTAAGTTTACAATATAAATAAGGAAGTACCCCCCATTTGGATTCAATAAAAAATATTAGAAAATTGAAATCCAACTAAATCAAAATGTAGAAATTCAGTTTTAGTACAAATTTGGATTTCTGACAGTTTTGGTAAAAATGAATCCGTATGTAAACCAATGTAGACTTGATCAAAAATTCTGATAAAATTAGTTTAGGCTAGTTGAAGTATAAAGAGTTATTACCGGGAAAAATTATTTTGAAATAATCATTATTTCAAAAATTCATTTTTCACACTTAGCCAAAAACACAGTTTTTCATGATGCGCATTCTGGGGTCCTAATGTCCGTTACCAACTCATGGTAATGAAGGCTTCTCATGCCTTATTGATGACCAATATGAATTATATGATTGATGTACATGGTCTTAGCATTTCTAGCACAAGTGATGAGTTCTTTCAAAGCTTATGCAAGCTTGGACTAACTCACTCTTTAGCAATAACTTCATGTGCAATTATATATGAATGAAGTACATAGCCCATTGCTACTGGATATAGGAGCATATGAATGATGATCTAATATGCATGGTCCTATAAATATGAGCTTCAAATGGATTCATAAATACTTTGACATTCATAAATACTTTGGCATTAGGTGTTTGAACACCTAATACCCTAAAGCTGTCTGGTTTGGGAGTCATTGACCTAACGCTCGACCTCATGAATCGCTAGAAAGCTTAATAGATTAATACATTGCACCATGCTTCCATCTTTGATCCTATAAAAAAAATATGAGCGAAAAGAATAAGCGCATATAGAACAATAAAGCTTTAATAAAAGGTCCACTTTTTGTCTTGATGATCGGTCCACTCAAAAGGATTCTAGAGTTGTTTTGATTTGCATGATCATTTTCTTGATGTGTGGAGGACTATACTTGTTTGCTTCATGTTGAGATTTTGGGAGATTGCTCAGAAATGTTTGAAACATTGCATACTTGAGGTAGTTTTCTCCTAATGCTTGTTTACAATATTAGTACCTCTTTTGAAAGAATGAGCTTAATGTTTGTGGGTACCATTTCTGGAAACCCTCACGAGACTTCACTCGTCCATTAGGGGTAACCTAGGGGTTTAAAAGGCTTGTTGCATGTTCTAATTACAATCGTATTCCCTATGAAAGTGGTGTTATCCATTTATTATTTTATAGTTCATAGTTGTATAGTTGTTCATTTCATTCCTTTACTTCCTAGTTTATTGCTAGGGACTAGCAATATTTAAGTTTGGGGGTGTGATGAACACTGAAAAGTGCATATTTAAACCCCTTAAGCTTAGGCATTCTAGTACTCTTATCTATCTTACTTTACCGTTTTAGATTGATTTCGCATTATTTTCATTTTCAGGCACTTATCCCGAAAATAAGCTAACTCAGCCAAATAAGAGCAGAAATGAAGCAATTCTGGGATGAATCAAAGAAAAGAGCCAAGTGGAAGCAAAAGGAAGAAAAAGGTGAAAATCAACATCTTTGATCGATCTTAGATCAAAGTTTGATCGATCCAACATGATTGATCTCAGCACTTCAAGATGGATCAGAGCCACAATGACATTTTCAGAGATCTCAAAAGTTCGATCGATCCAACACCATTCTCTGATCGATCGAACTGCTTTGTCCTTATCTAAATGATTGATCTTATCTAGTTGTACCACCCTACCAACCACTTTTGTCCTTTTCCCAAAAATATCTTCAAAATATCTCAGATTTGTCTTTATCCAAAAAGCGCTACCATTGAAGATCGATCCAGCCTAAGTTCGATAGATCTCAGCCAAGTTCGATTGATCCAAGTCCAAGGTTCGATCAATTGAACTTCCTTCAGTGCGAAAAAGTTAAAAAGCCAGCTCATTCAAGTTGTCTTGTATCCAATCATTGGGGAATATTCTTTGCATGACCCCAGCTCATTTTGTGTGTTATTTTGACCTACCTATATAAGGAATATGATACACTTTTTGAGGTGGCTTCTTGGAGAATTAGAGATACAACCTTAGAGGCAATTCTTAGTGTAGAAGAAAAGAAGGAGGAGGTTAGAGACACAAGGGGGGGGGGGGGGAGTTCTTCATCAATAAGGAGCAGATTTCTTCCATGGAGTTAGCCCTTGAGGATTAGAGCAACATCACCATGAGTGGCTAGACATCCTCTTGGGGCTAGAGGTAGCCCCAAACATGCTTTCTACATCTTGATTTTGTGTATTATTGAGGGATTAATGTTGTAATACATGTTTTGGAACTTATATATATATAGATCTTGTTTATTCAATGATTTATGTGGTTTAATGCTTCCAATTGATCATTTCATTCTATCCATATGTCTATGTATGCTAAAATAGATGTTCATGTGTTTGTCTCTATTTCTTGTGTTATTGATGCATGTCTATGTGTATTAATGCTATAGATCTAGAGATTGTCAAAATATTGTGCTTAAAGGAATGCTCTTGTGATTTTCTAGATGGTCCATGCTTATTTCTAGATGGATTGTGCTTCTCCCTTAGCTTAATTAGTTTGATTTCATGTCATTAGCTTAATTGTAGTGTAGTGGTAGCATAGTTGTAGATGAGAGGACAATCCATGCTTGTTGTTTGATGTTCCATACTTTTGAATGCAAGTAACATATGTCTCTAACCTTGTGGTGTATTTTGCTTGTGAGTTTAATGAAAGGATTAATGACTTGCTAGATATGTTATGCTTTTCACATGCTATTTAGATAATATATACTTAATTGCTAGATATATTGTGCTTTTCACATGTTGATTAGACAATGTATGCTTAATTGGTCACCCTTGCTAATTGAATCAACCAAACACACACACACACATCAATATTGCAACACATATTACCCTCATTAGTCACTTGTTAAGGGTGTAGAAAAGCATTGCTTGGTGGTGACCTCTAAACCCCAAGATCTCTCTCTCTCTTACTTACTCTTTGTTGCATTCTTTTGTTATCACTTAGTTTAATTTAGTTAATCTCTAGTTTAATCAACCAACCAACTTTTTATTTGATCACTTGACCTACTAACCCTAATAGCGATTACACAACCAAGTACGACTCCAATCCCTTGGAAGGATCCCTACTCACCTTAACTATATTTTTAATGAAGGTAATAGTGGCTTTTATAAATGTAAAACTTGGCCCTCGCTTTAATTGCACACTCTCTAAGTTTGTGGTGTAGTAGCGACACACCAGAGGCCTTTTTCATGGATCTCAAAATTTTTTCTAAGTGTGGAGTGAAGATCGATCCAAGAAAAAGTTGGATCGATTTAGGAACTTTTAGATCGATCCGAAGAAATTTTCGAACGATACACAGAGGGCTGATTTATGCAGGAAATTTCAGATCGATGGAACAGAGAAATGATTAGATGGGTGTTCGATCGATCGAACCTCATTTGAGATCGATCGAACAGGGACAAAATGCTTATTTTCAGAATGAAAGTGCATGCATACTCAATCAAAATCCTAGCTACGTGTATGAATTCCAAAACATATCTAGATGACGCAAAAAATGAAAGATAAAACAGAGATGAGGGAGGAATAGGGTTGTAAACACTATGAAGCATTTACTAGTATTTAATGTCTCTAGCAAAACGTTGGGCTCTTTTAGCCTGGATCAAATATCTTATAATGCATCCCCTCCTTGTCGGGCTGATAAGTACTTTGAATTCCACCCAACAAACGGTTCCCTAAAGAACTTGTTGGATTAGGTTCAAAGGAATTTGTTAGTCCTTTGTCAATGTGATCTTTGGGCTTCTATGCCCTCTCAAAGCAAGATTTTGAAACATTATTCTTTAGTTTCGAGGTCGAAGATGAACTTTTTGAAGTTTTGGTTTCAAGCAAAGACTCCATTATTTCACATTCATTGTCTAGACATTTTTCTACAACATTTACTTCTTCATGCTTGTCAAATGAATTTGGGGTCGGATTGAAGATATTCAACTTCACTTTCATATGCCCAAATGAGATTTTCATTACCCCCGTCCTACAATTGATGTTGGCATTTATGATTGCCAAGAAATGACGGCCAAGGATAACGGGAATTTGGCTCTTGTGATGTGGAACTGGTTCCATGTCAATGACAACGAAATCGACCGGGAAGAAGAATTTATCAATTTTAATCAAGACATCCTCAATGATACCCCGAGGCTTTTTGATGGATCGGTCGGCAAGTTGTAAAACTACCGACGTCGGTTTCAAGTTTCCTAAGCCTAATTTAACATATACTAAGTATGGAAGAAGATTAACGCTTGCTCCTAAGTCTAGAAGAGCCCGTTTAATGACATGGTCACCAATGATGCAAGAAGTAGTAGGTGAACCGGGGTCCTTAAACTTTGGGAGGGTGTTATGTTGCAAGATTAAGCTCACTTGCTCGGTCAAGACCACTTTCCTAGGTGTTTGGCTCTTGTTCTTCCTCTTTTGGGTGCAAAGATCTTTCAAGAACTTGGCATAAGCCAGAATTTGCTTAATTGCATCCAAAAGTGGAAGATTAATCTTCACTTGCTTAAACATTTCAATGATTTCATTGGTCTTGGTCTTTTGTTTATTAAGATAAATGGATCCTTTCAAGGCATCCAGAAATGAAGCTCTTGGCTTAAAAACTTTTTCAAGACTTTTCTTTGAAGAATCTTCAACACAAGAATTTTTAAAATCCTTTTTCGAAGCTTTGTTCAATTCAATTTTCAAATCAATTTTGGACTCACTTTTTAAATCACTTTCTAACAGTTTCTCATTTGAATGATCATGCATATACAATAAAGGAGGAATACGATGAGAAATGGGATGGGTGTTAACTTTTGGTTACACCGGTTCACTCTCTTCATTGGACATACCTACCTTGTTGTTCACAATCTTTTCACTTCCCAAGGTTGTCACTACATTGACATGCTCAATTGTGGGACCTTCTGATGAGGAATGAGTCTCCACAACACATTGTTGCTTTGGTGAGGCATTTAAAGGCATTTTCCCCTTCTCTCTAGCATTTAAGGTACTAGCTATTTGCCCTACTTGGGTTTCTAGCTTAGCAATGGATTAAGAATGAGAATGAAGCAATTGAGTGTTCACCTCTAGAGTGCCTAGAGCGGTTAAAACTTTCTCTTCAAAGGTGAGAATCCTCGAATTTCCTTGAGAATATGATGGTTGATTAGGGAAATGAGAATTAGAAAATTGATTGCCATGTGATTGAAATGATGATGATTTAAAACATTGGGAACCTTGGCCTTGCATTGGTGGCGGAATATACTTCCCTTGAAAACCACCTTGGGGAGGGTTTGAGCCTTCTCCTCAGTTTTTCCAAGAAAATTTTGGATGGTTCCTCCAACTTGAATTGTAATGAGTGCCATAGGGATTATTCCCTTGATTAATAAATGTAGCATTGACTTGCTCATGGGGCTTACTTTGTACATGTCCATGAGGACAATTGGAAGTAGAATGCAAGATACTTGAACAAGTCATGCAAGATTCATTAGATGCACGATGATGAATATGAGTAGGGGAGGAAGATACTTGATTCACCGAATTTTGGTTGATCAAAAATTGTTCAAACCTTTGAGATAAGGATTTCATTTCGGCGGCTATGTCATTGGAGTTGTTAACTTGATATAAGCCGACATTCTTCTTTCCACCTAGGTTTCTACAGTTTTAGAAGATAAAAACCTATGCATGGAATTTTCGCTCATACTTTCATACAATTGCCATACATCATTTTCATACTTATCAAGATAAGAACCACCCATAGATGCATCAACCATACCCTTATAATTATCCGGTAAACTTTTAAAGATATATTGGACTAGTTGCCACTTAGGTATGTCATGATGAAGGCATTTTCTAAGCAAATCATTAAACCTTTCCCATGCCTCATGAAACATTTCCCCATCCCCTTGAGAAAATTTACGAATGGAAGTTCTCATGGCATTGGTCTTCAAAACCGGGTAGTACTTTTTCAAGAACTCTTGTTGCATTTCTGCCCAAGAGGTTATCGAAAAAGGCCTAAGATTGTTGAACCAATATTTTGCCTTGTCTTTAAGGGTGAAAGGAAAAAAGTTTAAGTCTTAAAACTTCTTCCAGCATGTCCGTGTATTTCACAGTGGAACACACTTCAAGAAACTCATCCAAATGCTTATAAGGTTCTTCACTTTGAAGTCTATGATAGTTAGGAAGCATTTGAATGGTTTATGGTTTGATTTCATAGTGATGTGCTCTAAATGGAAGCAATTGAATGCAAGTGGGTGCATTATATTCATTAGGCACATAATGGTCTCTTAAAGCAATGGGATGATTCACAATTAGTGGTGCTACACGAACACCTTGATTAGCTTGAACCATGTGAGGTTGTGGAACAAAGATTGGTTGAGGCATTCCCAATGGAATTTGGCCTTATTTTTGTGGTGGGATGAATGATTTAGGCATGTCTAATGGTACTTGGACATTTTCATGATGCATATTAGGGTGGAGGATGCCTTGTTGGTCTATGTGACCAAGGTCCTCCACATTGTCGTCATTCAAATTCTCCATTGGTGAAATGGAGTGATGAGAACTACCTCTTCCCCTAGGATTACGAATAATTGATTCAAGATGAAAATTAAGAGGGACAAGAGTATGATTTAATGACCTACGACCATGCATGCACTATCAAAGACAAATGACAAGCACATAAGCAAGTAACAAATACTTCACCCCCACAACAAATCAATCAACAAATCTCCACATACAATGATCCCATACTCCCATACTTGAACAATATGCAAATAAAAGTAAATAGACTCCACGCAGGCTCACGATTTAACTAAGAAATGAAAAACAAGCCTCCACGTGGGCCAACGATTTAACTAGAGCTTGAGTTAGAAAGATCTCACAAAGGGTCCTTAAGCAACTTCAATTCATTTTCAACTTCCAAGCTTTGCTATGCTTTGCATTTTTTAGATTTTTAGTCATTTTTGTGCTTAGCTTAGCTCCTTGCTTTGAATTCCCCTTTGTTCAACTTCCTTCACTCAATTCACCTAGCCAAATAAGAACAAACACAACAAGTAACAAAAAATAAAAATAAAGTAAAGACATGATCAAAAGAGTACTAATTCCTAAATATTTCCAAAACACAACGTTGCTAATACAATACCCGGCAACGGTGCCAAAATTTGACGGTGGCCGTTCCAATATGCCAAAATAATGTAATGAATGCACGGTTCAAGAAAAGCCTTTTGGGTCAAGTTTAAATTTATAAAAACCACTACTACCACTACTACTAACGTAGCAAGAGTGAGTAGGGATCGTCCCAAGGGATTGGAGGGCTACTTGTAATGGAAACAATGCTTAGGGTTAGTAAGTCGAGTGATCAAAGGTAGATTGTTTGGTTGATTAAACTACAATTAAGATTAAGCAAGCTCAATATAAAACAAGTAATTAAAGGATAGAGAAAACAAGAGAGAAAGGTCTTGGGACTTAGAGATCACTACTAAGCATCACTTTTCTATACACTCAATTCATAATTAATGAGGGGAAAAACAAATGTTGCAACAATAGTGAGAGTGTGTCATTGTTTCAATAAGCATGGATAACCAATTAAGTGTATATTATCTAAACAACACAATGAATAGCACAATATATCAAACTAAGCCATTAATCCTTCCTTTAAGCTCACAATCCCAAACACATCACATAATTAGAGAAATATACTACTTGCATTCATAAGTATGGAACATCAAACAACAAGCATAGATTATCCTTCCATTTAACAACTAAGGTAACTATACTACATCTAAGCTAATGACATGATAATTAAACTAATTAAACTAAGGGAGAGACACAATCGATTAAGAAATGAGTATGAACCATCAAATAAACCACAAGAGCATTTTATTTAGCACTATGTCTTGACAATCTCTGGATCTATAGCATCAACACACATAGACATGCATCAACAACACAAGAGAAATAGATAAACACATGAACATCTATTCTATCATACATAGACATATGGATAGAATGAAATGATCAATTGAAATAATTAAATCACACAAATCATTGAACAAACAAGATCTATGTAAATAAATATGTTAAAACATGTATTACAACACAAATTCCCTCAAAAATATATAAATCAAGGTAAAGAAAACATGTTTAGGGCTAACTCTAGCCCCAAGATGATGTCTAACCGCTCATAAATGGTGTCCTCCAACCTTCATGGGCTATCTCTATGGTAGAAATGCTCTTCTTCTTGAAGTAGATGGAAGACCTCCCAAGAATGTGTCTTTAGCCTCCTCTTCTCTTTTCTTCCTCTCTAAGAATAATAAAAAATCGTGTCTATCAACTCCTAAAAACATATATGTAAAAGTGGCTCATAATCCTTATAAAGGTAGCTCAAATGTCACACCCAATAGTCTAGGCTCGTACACAAGGGCTCCTCCAATGATTGCACAATGAGACAACTTTTAATGAGCTAGAAATTAATTTAATTCGCACTTGAGAGGGTGCGATCGATCGAACCTATGCTGAGATCGATCGAATGTAACGACCCGGATTTCTCAACCCGATGCGTTAGTGTTGAACCGGAAGTTGACCCGATAACGGACCTGAAATGCGGAAGTGAAAGAAGCCGAATGACCTCAAGAGATGTACGTCATCCCTAAGGCCCCAAAATGACTCTCCATGAAGCCACGAAACTCAAATGAGCCAAGCAAATGAAGCCAGAATGCCTAACCCGAAAAGAGATGAACTAAGGGCAAAATGGTCATTTCTCACTGAAAAGGGTGCCACCGTGCACACCATTGGAAGGACAACGAAAAATGAACAAAATTAGACTCAAGAATCGTCTGATTCTGAGTCCAGGTAAAAAGATATGACATTCCAACACGCGATGCGAAGGTTATGAAGTAATGATTTAACATTTTCTAATATTTTCATAATAAACTTTGAAAACAAAAGTACATAGAAAACGAGATACATGTCATTGGCCTCTGGCCTCATCTCATACATGTTAAATACATTGAAAAGAGTGCACTTACGTACACTTTACATATATGAATCAATGAATACAAGTTTAAACAAATAGGGCTACAAAGAGGCATCTTATGCTAACATTTGCATAAAATAGAAACTGTAAGCCATCCAAGGAGCAATGGAATCTTCAAATCCTGAGTCCTGTACCTGAAATATGCCCCAGTATCGTAGGGGTGAGTAACATAAAGCTACTAGTAGGAGATGAGCATGCATCGACCTAGTATTTTATAATTTTATCACCTTATGGTAAAACATGTTAAAGGGGCTCATGCCACCTAACGTCTATGTCAAGATGAGACACAGGGAGCATCCTAAGCTACCTAGATCATTTCTATCATAATCACATTGTTCATGCAATTCAAACAACATGGAAACATGTTATACAAGGCAACAAGATATAGATTCTCAAAGTCTTCAACTTGAAATCCAAAATACAAAAACAACAAGTGTGGGTCATGCCACATAACGTCTATGTTCAAAATGAATCTATAAGGTCATTCCTAAACTACATTTGAACATCAAAACACAAATTATGATATCGAAGTAATTTAACCAACAATGGAACTTCTAAGGCAACGCATGAAGCATGCTTTCACAAAGCTACATCTTAAGCTCAAAATAAGAAATCAAATAAGGAACAACAAGTTACGATATCATCTAGTTATCAACTTGAAATGAAATACGAAATCAAACAAAGTGGATACTCGGACATCACACCGGATCAGACCGACAACATAGTTACTTTAGGGTTACTAGCCCAAGGGTAACCTCCCTATTTGCGCACTAGACTATATAGAGGGACAATCTCCCGTACTAGAACCAAGTCCTAGCCGTAGCCAAACAACGACATCCCTAAGTTTCCAAAATCAACAAATTGTGCAACAACATATATATATTAACATGTATATACAAGATATCAACTATTTACCAAGCACAATCCAAATTTTGGAAACTTAAACAATGCATGCTCAAAGTTCACAACTACTATGGCATGTAAGATGTCAAATAGAAAGTGTGCAATTCCTTACACATAGCAACAATATATGCAAAAAGGAAAAACGTATCCTTATGAATATAAAAGTAACAACTATGCTATCCAATGCTCAAAAGTAACCAAGTGAACATACATCAAATCCAAATCCATGATTTAAATATAGAAACAACTTTCAAATTGCAATTAAATCCATGGAGTAATAAAGTAGAATTTAATTAAACATAATTAGTTAAATTCTCTAAATTCCAAGTTAATCCAAATAACCTCAATTTAATTTATATTGAAAGACATGTCATGGTCATCATAAATATAACATCAAATGACAAGTTAAGTGATTAAAACACTTAAAATAAAATTAATCAAACTAATTAATTAATTTCCTCTAGATTTTTAAATAATTCCAAATGCCCTCAATTTAATCTATGTTAGAGAATATACCAAGGCCTATTTAAATACCACATTACAACTTGATTTAATGCTTGATATAACCATGTGAATTAAACTTTCACTAAAAATAAATATGAAATAAAAGTTGCAATTCTTAATCAAATGATCTAAATTTAATATATGTTAACCAACATATCTAAGCATAATTTCCTAATATGTTACAATTCAAATCAAAGTTATACATCATCATAAATTTTAAATCTTATACAAAGAAATAAAAATTACTAATTTTCTAGATTTGATACAAGGCATACATATATGTTGTATAATCATGGTAAATACACAATACAACACACAAATAATCCTAAAACATTCCCTAACTTAATTGGAATGAAAATCCCAATTACCACCGAAATGAAATCGCCCCAAATTTTCGGCCCGCAAAATAGATTTTTCTGCTTGTTACCTTCAACTTGTAAAATTCATAAAAAATTCAATTCTAACCCAAATTGAATGAATCCAAAGCCCAATGAAAGCTTAAACACTTTAATTTGATAATATTAATTTAGTTTAACAAAATATTTTCCCAAATAAAACAATTTTGCCCCACAACTTTGAAACAAATTCTGCCCAGAAAACACATTTTTAGCCTATAGCTTCCAACTTTGAAAATTCATGAAAAATTCATTTGACATCCAAATTGGGCAAACCTAATTTATTTTGGAAGTAAACATATGAGATTGTAAAACTGAAAATTTAAGCCATGATCCAATGTCAAAAGGTTAGTGAAATAAATCATCTAAAAATATATTTTCCAGCTGTAGTAAAAACATGGACAGCAGATAGTTTCGGACTTTTAAAAAAATTTAGAAATGCTCTAAAATCATGAAAAAATTCTGAGTAGTGTAAACCCATGGAGGAAGTTCCAGTAAAAAATTCAAGGCAAGTGAAGCAACTTAGCTCCATATAAAAATTCATTTCCGGACCAAAAAGGAAAAGCTTCAAATTTCCAGCAACTAGCTTCCAACTTCAAAAATTCATAACTAATTCATTTTAAATCCAAATTACATGAAACCAAAACTAAATGAAAGCTAATTGAGTATATTTTTATATTCTATATTTAATTTAACAAGATTAATTTCAAGTTAAAACAATTTAAGGGCAAAATACAAGTCCTTCTCTTCTATGCATGTGAAACACTCAATAATGACATAAAAATACTTCAAAATAATAGATCAATACCTCACTAGAGAATTGAATCTCTAGATACCAAAGCAAAACTAAGAGTTAGGCTAGATCCTTCAAGGGTTTTGAAGAGGAGGATAAGGGGAACAAAAAGTATTCCAAGCTTTATAGTCTAAAGTAAGTGTAAGGGCCTCAAAGACCAAGGTCAATGCCTAAGGCTTCAAGCTCCATCCATAGAGGCTAAGGTTTTCTTGTAAGGAAGAGAATGAAATAATGTGGTTAAGTGTGAGTGGAGGAAATAGAAATCCTCCACTCACTATGTGCTCTTACACCATGGTCAACACACACATCTATGGTCAATTGCACAAAAACCCTCCTTTAAAACCATAATCCTAAAGTGGCCCGAAGATATTTGCAAGACTAAATTGTGAACCTACACTTGTCACCAATCTATGGCTCCTTCCTAGGCTTAATCCCACACTTACACTTGTCAATCATCCAAGCCAACAAGTGCACCAATCCTAGGCCAACAAGTGGGTGAATCCTCACCCTCCAAATGTCATCATCCAATGCATTAAAGTGTTTCCACACAAATGTCAATAAGTGGACCGATGAGAGTGTGACGCTTGTCACACTTTTCAAAAATTACAAAAAGGTCATTTTTAAAAATATCTTTCAAATTTAATTGCAAAATGGTCCCCAAGATGAAAAATAATTACTTTATTTAATTACACTAAAACCCCACAAGTTAAGAATAATTACACTAAAGTATGTATTAATGCCCCTTTATGAAAGAAGTAAGCAATCAACATGCTTTTCTAGAAAAGTAAAAATACCACTATCATGGAAATCAATTATCATGAATGCATGCAAAACCGGAATCAAATCCGAGCACAAAAAGTGAGGTTGTGCAAGGAAAAAGGATAAACGAGAAAAAGACAAAATGTAAATAGTGTTCGGAAAAATAAAATATGGAAATGACACAATCCCCAAAGGAAGTTGTCAATCCAAGGAAAAGAGTCTCGGAAATCATTCCAGAGCACTCGAAACAACATCAAGTGATGAAAAACTGAACCCAAAAAGGAAAAGACAACGGAAAAAAAAAATCCGTTAAAATCTGATAAAAAAGAAAAGGAAGAAAAATGACCGGGTCATTACAACCTTCCCACCTTAAAGGGATTTCATCCCTGAAATCTAGCCCCAACAAAACAAAAAGGCGAAATCAGGATTACTACGAAGTACATCTTTGAGTATCCCTCACAACATACTACGAAAGCAATCCCAAAACTGAAGACAACGTACAACCCTATGTCATTCGCACCCACGTGCTCACGACAGGATAACCCCTCAAAAGAAAAGTGATCACTTGGCCACCCCATAAGTCGAAACTCACACATAGAACCTAAAGCCAGACGAGGGAACGGAAGACAACAATCGAAAGCACCCTCTTGACGAACTATCATAAGGAACAAAAAGCAACCACTAACAAAACTCCAAGATATCCATGAATCAAATCAAAGTACTAAACAAAGACAACATGGCAGTACGAATAGCGACCAGAACCCGCCCACGACGTACTCAAATGTGTGGTAGCAATGATAATTCCTAGTGTCCGCCCACACTCACTCGTCAGTAAGGTAGCATCGACGGCAACTAGCACCTGCCTACAGCACACAACTTGTACGGTAGCATGACAGTATAAGGCACCAATTCATAAACTGCCCCCACTAGGTCTACCCATGAAACCTCTCGATACAAATGACTTTAATGTCAAAAATGATCATTACCAAAAGCACTACAGAAACCAACATTTTGTGAGAGTTGAGATATGGTCCAAAGATGTCCGGCCGGACCATCCTGGCCAATCCCAAAACTCTGACAATAATACCATAGGTACCGCTACACTTAAGGCCTTAATCTTCAATACAAAAAGACCAACAATTTTAACATCTCAAAACACTACTATCAACAACATCAATTATGAATCCAAAGTCTGACAAGCAAAATAACATCTCTAAAATCCCAGATATCATCCTAAAATAGATCAACTATAAGACTACTCACCGTAATCAAACATCGGATCAAAATTCCTATCACGAATAACTAGATCCTCGAAATACAAGTCCACGAAGTGGCACACACATCAAAATCTTGACAACCAAGGTCATAGAATAAGTCTTTCAAAATCGTACTTGACAACACCAAGCTAAATCAAAATTCCTCAATTTCAATCCATTGGAACTACGATTCCTCAAGGCCATGCCTAGTCATAACTAGGACGAGAAAACTCCACAAGCAAGCCATATCCAACAACGATCCTCCAAAACTCCTCCTAAGAGTCAACCACATCCAGGCCTCCAAAACTAGAACAAGTCTCCAAAAGACATTCTCAAAAGAGCATCGAGCTCACCTCACGAATTAGACAATCCTCAAAGATATAGACATTAGTCTCCGTAAAATGATCTCACACCAATCAACTCACTTGAGCACCACAATCGTTAACAACCATGGCAGGAACTCCCTAAGGGAAGACACGAAAGAAAGGGGACCACCAGTCTTAAAAAGGACAACACCACGACTCCATCTCTGAAATGAAAGACAACAAAGTCAACGACTTCACCCCCTACATGGAAGTAAGTCGACTAAAATCTATCAAATCCTCACCAAGGACTCAAGACAACAACGATGATCCTCATGGACCCACCAACCCCAAAACAGTGCACAACGCAATGGAGGGAAGAGACTCACTCCTTGTGAAGTCCCTAACACGAACCAGCACAAAACCATTGTGGAAACCCGCATACAGACTACGCGCGACCAAGGGAAACGAATGGGAAAACCAAACTTGAAAGTCATGCATATGACAAGGAATGCAACTACCAGAAAGAAAATCTACTTACATAGATGAAAATCAAAAGCACATGCTGCACGTCTCCACATAAACACAAAAGCATGTCATTAAAGCGCAGTAACAACATGGCATCTCGAAACATATAAGAAAGGCATGCTATTGCCACACAACAAGAAGGCAAACGTGGATAGACCTCCACCTACTCATGCATCAAAATATCATAAATCATACTACTAACATGGTAGTAAATGAAACTGCAGAAAATAAAAGTGATGCAACAATGAACCCTATGGACATCGTGTCCTAGAGTGTCTAGGTAAAAAGAAAGGACCAGTCCTAGCCATACACTGACTCTAAAAACCAATGCAACAACAACCTGTCTCAAAACAAACATAAGCCCCTACCACAATGGTAAGACTCTTATAATCCATCTCTGAATGTAAGGGTGATACTACAAGTGACACTAACAATGCAATGCTCTCTCTAAGCATCTATCAATCGAGTTGACCCCAAAAGCGTCATCGCGCAAGGAGAACTCAAAGAAAATGGCAACTCTAGCCATACAATCAGACAACCAAATCGATCACTACGACTGATCCCCAAAACAACCATCATCATTATCGATCAAAAGGATTACACCTGTCGGAACAAAACCTAATGCTGATTCCATCTGAACTGCACTCGTAGCTTGCCAGTGTGGTAGCATGACAATGCCATGCACCCGCCCATAACGTACCCGCCCACGAAAATTGCAATCTCAGAGGAACCTTCCAAAATAACCAAGGATCCCAAAAGGTCTAAAACCTAACCATGGCCTAAAATCAACAAATCCAGTACTACGGTTGTGCCTAATGGCTCACCCCACGAGAGCCTAAACAAAAGGTGTCTCTCCACCTACCTCAAAACCAACTCTAGGTCAACAACAACCTAAACTACAATACAACCGTGACTACAATCACCATCAACCTCAACTCGAGCCTCAATGACCAATCCCGTGTCATGCCAAATATGCAACACAGTTATGCATATACAAATCTAATCTAGAATACATCATATGTCATGCTCTTTACATAATAATTACATCATGCTAAACAAACGACATACCACATGTAGCACGTAAGCACATAAACATGTTATCAAACCAAAACATGTTATCATGAAGCATATAAACACATAGAGCATGGCAACATAAGCATGATATGCACCCAAAACCCGTGGTCCAAGGTATTCAAACCTAGGAGCTCTGATACCACCTGTAATGACCCGGATTTCTCAACCCGGTGTGTTAGTGATGAACCGGAAGTTGACCCGATAACGGACCCGAAATGTAGAAGCCAAAGAAGCCGAGTGACCTCAAGAGATGTACATCATCCCTAACGCCCCAAAATAACTCTTCATGAAGCCACGAAACTCAAATGAGCCAAGCAAATGAAGCAAGAATGCCTAACCCGAAAATAGATGAACTAAGGGCAAAATGGTCATTTCTCACTGAAAAGGGTGCCACCGTGCACACCATTGGAAGGACAACAAAAAATGAACAAAATTAGACTCAAGAATCGTCTGATTTTGAGTCTGGGCAGAAAAGATATGAAATTCCAACACCCGATGCGAAAGTTATGAAGCAATGATTTAACATTTTCCAATATTTTCATAATAAACTTTGAAAACAAAAGTGCATAGAAAACGAGATACATGTCATTGGCCTCTGGCCTCATCTCATACAGGTTAAATACATTGAAAAGAGTGCACTTACGTACACTTTACATATACGAATCAACGAATACAAGTTTAAACAAATAGGGCTACAAAGAGGCATCTTATGCTAACACTTGCATAAAATAGAAACTTAGAAACTGTAAGCCATCCAAGGAGGAATGGAATCTTCAAAACCTGAGTCCTGTACCTGAAATATGCCCCAGTATCGTAGGGGTGAGTAACATAAAGCTACTCGTAGGAGATGAGCATGCATCGACCTAGTATTTTACAATTTTATCACCTTATGGTGAAACATGTTAAAGGGGCTCATGCCACCTAACGTCTATGTCAAGATGAGACACAGGGAGCATCCTAAGCTACCTAGATCATTTCTATCATAATCACATTGTTCATACAATTCAAACAACATGGAAACATGTTATACAAGGCAACAAGATATAGATTCTCAAAGTCTTCAACTTGAAATCCAAAATACAAAAACAACAAGTGTGGGTCATGCCACCTAACGTCTATGTTCAAAATGAATCTATAAGGTTATTCCTAAACTACATTTGAACATCAAAATACAAATTATGATATCGATACAATTTAACCAACAATGGAACTTCCAATACAACGCATGAAGCATGCTTTCACAAAGCTACATCTTAAGCTCAAAATAGGAAATTAAATAAAGAACAACAAGTTACGATATCATCTAGTTATCAACTTGAAATGAAATACGAAATCAAACAAAGTGGATACTGGGACATCACGCCGGATCAGACCGACAACATAGTTACTTTAGGGTTACTAGCCCATGGGTAACCTCGCTATGTGCGCACTAGACTATATAGAGGGACAATCCCCCGTACTAGAACCAAGTCCTAGCCGTAGCCAAATAATGACATCCCCAAGTTTCCAAAATCAACAAACTATGAAACAACGTATATATATCAACATGTATATACAAGATATCAACTATTTACCAAGCACAATCTAAATTTTGGAAACTTATACAATGTATGCTCAAAATTCACAACTACTATGGCATGTAAGATGTCAAATAGAAAGTGTGCAATTCTTTACACATAGTAACAATATATTCAATAAGGAAAAACATATCCTCATGAATATAAAAGTAACAACTATGTTATCCAATACTCAAAAGTAACCAAGTGAACATACATCAAATCCAAATCCATGATTTAAATATTGAAACAACTTCCAAAATGCAACGATATCCACGGAGTAATAAAGTAGAATTTAATTAAACATAAATAGTTAAATTCTCTATATTCCAAGTTAATTCAAATAACCTCAATTTAATATATATTGAAAGACATGTCATGGTCATCATATATATAACATCAAATGACAAGTTAAGTGATTAAAACACTTTAAACAAAATTAATCAAGTTAATTAATTAATTTACTCTAGATTTTTAAACAATTCCAAATGCCCTCAATTTAATCTATGTTAGAGAACATGCCAAGGCCTATTTAAATACCATATTACAACTTGGTTTAATGCTTGATACAACCATGTGAATTAAACTTTCACTAAACATAAATATTAAATAAAAGTTATAATTCTTAATCAAATGATCTAAATTTAATATATGTTAACCAATATATCTAAGCATAATGTCCTAACATGTTACAATTCAAATCAAAGTTATACATCATCATAAATTTTAAATCTTATACAAAGAAATAAAAATTACTAACTTTCTAGATTTGATACAAGGCATACATATATGTTGTATAATCATGGCAAACACACAATACAACACACAACTAATCCTAAAACATTCCCTACCTTAATTGGAATGAAAATCCCAATTACCACCGAAATGAAATCGCCCCAAATTTTTGGTCCGCAAAACAAAATTTTCAGCTTGCTACCTTCAACTTGTAAAATTCATAAAAAATTCAATTCTAACCCAAATTGAATGAATCCAAAGCCCAATGAAAGCTTAAACACTTTAATTTGATAATATCAATTTAGGTTAACAAAATATTTTTCCAATTAAAATAGTTTTGCCCCACAACTTTGGAACAAATTCTGCCTAGAAAACACATTTTTAACCTGTAGCTTCCAACTTTGAAAATTCATGAAAAATTCATTTGACATCTAAATTGGGCAAACCTAATTTATTTTAGAAGTAAACATATGAGAGTGTAAAACTAAAAATTTAAGCCATGATCCAATGTCAAAAGGTTAGTGAAATAAATCATCTAAAAATATGTTTTCCAGCTGCAATAAAAACATGGACAACAGATAGTTTCGGATTTATTAAAAAATTTAGAAATGCTTTAAAATCGTGAAAGAATTCTGAGTAGTGTAAAACCCATGGTGAAAGTTCCAGTAAAAATTTCAAGGTAATTGAAGTACTGCAGCTCCATATAAAAATTCATTTCTGGACCGAAAAGGAAAAGCTTCAAATTTCCAGCAACTACCTTGGAACTTCAAAAATTCATAACTAATTCATTTTAAATCCAAATTACATGCAACCAAAACTAAATGAAATCTAATTGAGTATATTTTCATATTCTATATTTAATTTAACAATATTAATTTCAAGTTAAAACAGTTTAAAGGCAAAATACAAGTCCTTCGCTTCCATGCATGTAAAACACTCAATAATGATATAAAAATACTTCAAAATAATAGATCAATACCTCACTAGAGAATTGAATCTCTAGATACCAAAGAAAAACTAGGAGTTAGGCTAGATCCTTCAAGGTTTTTGAAGAGAAGGATGAGGGGAACAAAAACTATTCCAAGTTTTATGGTCTAAAGTAAGTGGAAGGGCCTCAAAGATCAAGGTCAATGCCTAAGGCTTCAAGCTCCATCCATGGAGGCTAGGGTTTTGTTGTAAGGAAGAGAATGAAATAATGTGGTTAAGTGTGAGTGGAGGAAATAGAAATCCTTCACTCACTATGTGCTCTTACACCATGGTCAACACACATATCTATGGTTAATTGCACAAAAACCCTCCTTTAAAACCATAATCCTAAAGTGGCCCAAAGATATTTGCAAGACTAAATTGTGAACCTACACTTGTCACCAATCCATGGCTTCTTCCTAGGCTTAATCCCACACATACACTTGTCAACCATCCAAGCTAACAAGTGCACCAATCCTAGGCCAACAAGTGGGTGAATCCTCACCCTCCAAATGTCATCTTCCAATGCATTAAAGTGTTTCCACACAAATGTCAACAAGTGGACCAATGAGAGTGTGACGCTTGTCATACTTTTCAAAAATTGCAAAAAGGTCCTTTTTGAAAATATCTTCCAAATTTAATTACAAAATGGTCCCCAAGATGAAAATAATTACTTTATTTAATTACACTAAAACCCTACAAGTTAAGAATAATTACACTAAAGTATGCATTAATGCCCCTTTATGAAAAAAAGTAAGCAATCAACATGCTTTTCTAGAAAAGTAAAAATACCACTATCATGGAAATCAAATATCATGAATGTATGCAAAACCGAAATCAAATCCGAGCACAAAAAGTGAGGTTGTGCTAGGAAAAAGGATAAACGAGAAAAAGACAAAATGTGAATAGTGTTCGGAAAAATAAAATATGGAAATGACACAATCCCTAAAGGAAGTTGTCAATTTAGGGAAAAGAGTCTCGAAAATCATTCCAGAGCACTCGAGACGACATCAAGTGATGAAAAACCAAACCCAAAAAGGAAAAAACAACGGAAAAAAAATATCCGTTAAAATATGAGAAAAAAAGAAAAGGAAGAAAAATGACTGGGTCATTATATCGAACTTGGCTGAGATCTATCAAACTTTTGCTGGATCGATCTTGGCATAGCGGCGCCTTTTTGGATAAGGGCAGATCTAAGATATTTTAGGGAAAGAGACAAAAGTGGTGGGTAGGGTGGTACAACAGGATTGGATGGAATCTTTTCGATCGATCTGAGAATTGTTGGATCGATCGAACTTTGTGGGATCTTTGGATAAGGACAAAAGAGCTTGGATCCATCTTGGAGAGTCTAGATCGATGAACTTTCGATTGATCGAACATGCTGATTTCCACACTTTGCTTCATTCTGCTTCCACTTTGCTCATTTCTTCCATCCAGCTTGAGTTAGTTTCTTTTAAGCTCTTATTTGGTTGAATTAGCTTATTTTGGGGATAAGCACCTAAAAAGGACAATAATACGAAATTAGTCTAAAACGGGAAAGTAAGATAGATAAAGGTCCTAAAATACCTAAGCTTAAGGGGTTTAAATGTGCACTTTTCAGCGCTCATCAATGTTTTAATCCCTTGATTCGATATTTGATGTGATATATGTGAAGACTATGTTATATCCCTTAACATATATTAATTTGAGATTATTTGGGATTGATTTGAAATCTAGAGAATTTAATTATTTTAGTTAATTATATTCTATCTACTTGTTCCATGGATTTAACTTTGTCTTTGAAATTGTTTCTATGTTTAAGTCAAGGAATTGGACTTAGCATGATATAGGATATCATTGTCTTGCATGACTTGTTTAAATATATCTTGCATAGGTAAATAGCTTATTAGAATATTACAATTGTTTACCTTAAAAGCTAGTTACTAAATTGTGGCTTATTTAGTACTTGTGGCTTAGGATGGTAATTTGGTTCAATTGTTGTAAAATATTCTTGCTTTGGGTATAAATTACATATTGAGGACATGACATGTCATATGCTATATAGACTTGAATTCTAGGACATGGTTTGTATGGATTCAACCTTACTTGTGCATGGAATGTGGCAACTTGCATTTGATTTTGTATAAGTTTTGAACTTATTGATTTTGGAAAGCTTATGAGGACATAAATTATTTGATGGCTAGGGTTTGGCTCTAATACATGGACAAGTATTCTCTAAGTCATAAGTGCGCACTAGGTGGTACCTTGTGGGTCGTAATTACCCAAAAATACTTGCTTAATCTAGCGAACCGCATGTCCTAGTCTTTTCACTATTTGATTTCGTGTTTAATTTCAAGTTATTAATCATGGATTACTTGTAGCTTGAGAATTGATACTTGTTTTGGGTATTTGAATCTTGTTTAGTATACTTGAACTTATATACTTGTTCTATGAGTTTAAATAGCATTTTGTATACGTGTGTTATGTACTTGGTATACGAGATTCCACATTAAATGTATACTTATGTGAATATACTTAGACATTGCATGACTTATCTTAATATGATTTAGTATACTTGAAAATCTATGCTTATATGTTGTATATCGTGTTTTAGCATCATTTTGTATACCTGAGTATGTATACTTGTATGCTATTATTCGTTTCAATTGCATGAGTAGCTTAGGATGATCAATGAGTCTCACTTATGACATAAATGTTAGATAGCATGATCCTTGAATTGCTTCATGTATATGTAATAACCTTGTAAAATGCTAGGTCGAAGCATGCTCATTTCCTATGAGTAGCTTTATGTTACTCGCCCCAAAGTTACTGTGGATTTGTTTCAAGTATGAAGACTTGGTTCATAATGCTCATCATTCCTTGGATGACTTGTAGCTTTCAAGTTTCCATTTCATGCAAATATTAGCATGAAATATCATTTTGTAGCCTTAGACGTCAAAACTTTTATTTTTTAATTCCATACATGTAATGTGTACATGAGTACACTCTTTACAATGTATTTAACATGTATAAGATGAGGCCATAGGCCAATGGTATCTAGTTTGTATCCTATGTGACTTTCAACTTCATGAAATATTATAAAAATATTGAAAAATGACAAGTCTTTGCTTCATTATGTTTGCATCGGGTGTGGGAATTCCATTTTTATTTTTTCATAGGGTCTCATTAATCATGTATGAAGTGTGGCCAAGGGCCAAATGGTAATTTGAAATCATTTGTTAATTTTGTTTTTCAAATTTCCCATTTCTCGTTCATTTTCGCCTTTCTGGCCGTCGGGGGTTCGAATTTTGCATCGGCGGTATTTTTAAGTCGTAGAACATTGTAGCACGTCTTATTAGGTAAGTTACATTTGTGTGCATGATCGTTTTCAAGTTTAGAGTCATATTTCACAAAATGAGTACTATATGGATTTACTTTTGAGTTTTTAAGTCTCTACTGATCTAGGGGCATTTTGGCCATCTCACAGTGTTTTTTTTTCATTTTCTTTCACGTAGCCGGGTAGAAAATTTGATTTCAAGAGGGGTTTCATTTTTGTGTTTTTCTAGAAAAATTCTTTTGATAGCCCGTTTCTGCTCTTAGATCAGGACAGTTATTGAATTACCTTTTTGCCCTCTTGACCTCTCTAATCTAAGGGCATTTTGGGAATTTTTCAGTGTGTTTTTTTCGTTTCCTTTCGCGATGTTGGGTAGAAAACTCGATTTTAGTGGGGGTTTCTTCTTCGTATTTTTCAAAAAAATTTGTTCGGCCTCCGTTTCAAGCCTCAGTTCTGGAAAATCTGCTTTAGACCCTTGCTATCAGTGTGTGCATGCCATTGGGTGCCGCATGGGCATAGCGCGTGCATGGGGTTGCCATAGCCTTCATCGGGCCGCTGCGACGTCTCAATTTTAAACCCTCGTTTCTCCTTCGTCTAGACTCCAAATTGAGTGAACTTTTTTTTGAACTTAACTAATTTTTCGCTGTCTTTCTAATGGTGTGCTTAGTTGTACTCAGATCTTCCTAAATAATTACTAGTTTACCCTTTTAGCCTTAGGTGCTCATTTTTATTCGTCTTGCCGTTTATCCTATATTTGGACTCTGAATCATGCGATTCTTGAGTCCATCTTGATTAGTTTTTTATTATCTTTCAAGCGGTGTACTTGGTGGCACCCGAATCCATAGTTTTATAAATGACTATTTTACCCCTGGGGGCTTAATTGTTATTATTATTTTTTTAATCTTAGCTTCCGCATTTGATTCTTTTGAGTTCCATGTCCTCATAGAAGGTCATTAAAGTGTCTTAGAGGTGTGTTGTGCCTTGGGAGACCGTTGTTTTGTTTCTTGCTTCCGCATCTGGATCTGCTATTGGGTCAATTTTCGGTTCATCACAGGACGCACTGGCTTGAAAAACCAGGGCCGTCACAATCATAACCTGTCTCACAGGCTCACACACTAATCGTCATCTTCGTCATCCAATCCGAAACCACATTGTTGGACTTGTTTACCATCCTGGCACAGATAAACCCAATACTGCACAAAACTCACGGGTAGCCCCCGTTAAAACTAGAACAATAATGTATAGGTACCTTATATCACACACAACATCACGGGTATCCCCCGTTACACAACACGATCATAGGTAGCCCCCCGTTATAACACAAGACTCACAGGTGTCCCCCGTTACAATGCAAGACTCACAAGTATCCCCCGTTACAACACAAGACTCAAAGGTATCTCCCATTACAACACAACACACACGACTCACAGGTAGTGTAATACTCCTAATTTTAAAAGGATAGTTTCAGATTTATTTAATTATTTTATTGCATTTTTATTTGAATTATTTGATTATTTGGCTAATTGTTTAATTGAATTAATTATTTAATTTAAATTGTGTGCTTAAATGGTTTATTTTAATTAATTGTTGTATGAAATTATTTGTTTAAATGTTATATGATGATATGTAGTTATTTAATAATTTAAAATGTTATTTTATTTCTATTTTAAAGGATGGATATGGATAGTAGTAATGGACCAACCTGTAATGACCCAGTCATTTCCTTCCTTTCTTTTTTTCCCATTTTTTTACGGATTTTTTCTTTCTCATTGGTTTGTCTTTTCCAAGTTCAGGTTTTTGTCCCTTTGGGTTGTCTCAAGTACTCGGAAATAGTTTCTGAGGCTCTTTCTTTTGGATTGACAACATCTTTGAGAGGACCGCGTCATTTTCACACTTTCTTTTTTTGACATTTTTCTTTTTTGTCTTTTCTCATTTATCAATTTCCTTCACGTAACCTCACTTTTTGTGCTAGGATTTAATCCCGGCTTTGCATGCATCCATGATATTTAATTTCTATGAAATAATTAGTTTTACTTTTTAGGAAAGCATGCTACTTGCTTACTTTTTTGTAAAGGGTATAGATGCATAATTTCTTCGGAAACATTCTTTGTTTTTGGGGTTTTGTGTAATTAAATTTTTTAATTATTTTTTATCTTAGGGACCATTTTTTAATTCAATTTGCAAGATATTTCGATGGAGGGACCTTTTTGCAATTATATTTTTGAAATATCTTAGAAGAGGGACCTTTAAGCAAATACCAAAAGTGTGTGTGTGTGAGAGGTAGTGTAGGCTTCTTGTCTAGTGTGTGTGTGTGAGAGAGTGGTGTGTAGAAGTGTGTGTGTTTGACTATCTATGTGAGTGGAGGAATACACTAAAATGACTTTAGTGTATTCATCTCTCTCTCTCTCTCTCTCTCACCTTGCCTTCATTGATACACCTTGTAACCTAGCCATGTGACCTTATTTTTGGTCCCCTTCCACTCACCTTAGAGTTAAACCCTTGGGAAACAAAAGCTTCCCCTCACCTTCTTCTTCAAAACCCTTGAAGGGTTTCTTGAAAAACCTTTACTTTCTTTAGATTCTAGAGAGACACTTCTCTAGTGAGGTAAGGGGTGATACATGTTTATAATCTTAGTATTTAAATGCTTTTGTAGCTTAGTATAATTTGTATGCATGTCTTTAACTTAATTTAAAAGTTTATTGGTAGTAGTACCTAGCATGAAATTAAGCTAAGAAATGATATTTGGAAAGGCCGTGACTTGATTTATAACTTGTGTTAATTTGAAGTCATTAAGAGTTGTTTTGAAACCTAGAGAAATTAATTAATTAATTTAATTAATTTTTATTTATATGTTCTTTCGATTTAAATTAAGTTTTGACTTGATATATTTAATGACCATGATATGATCTTTAACATATAATTATTTGGAATCATTTGGAGTTGTTTTAAAATCTAGAGATTTAATTATTTTATTTTAATTAAATTATATTTAATTGTTTCACTTATTTGATTACGTTTTTGACTTGATATATGTAATTATTTGAAGTCATTTGGAGTAAGTTTGAAATCTAGAGAAATTAATTACTTTATTTAATTAATTTCTATTTAGTTATTCCATTGATTTAATTAGGCTAAGACATGATATTAAATTAGACCTTAACTTGATCTTCAACATATATTTTGCTTACTTCATTTTGATATGTTTTGGAATCTTGTATTTTTTTTCCCATTAATTTGATTAGTGAACTTCTATTTTGTTAATGTGATGATTTAATTATGTATTTGAAGTTGTTTTATATTTACATAAGTGGACTTTATGTATTGAAAATATAGTTATAGTTTGTATTTATTCGCATTATGAATTTAACATGTGATTTGAACTTGTTATACGATTACATAAGCGGACTTTATGTATTGATGTCGTAGATGTAGTTTATGTTGATACGCTTTATGAATTCATGAATTTAACATATTAAATGCCATTATAGTTTGAAGAATTAGAGCATGTATTTTGTGTTTCCAAAATTTTGTTGTGCATGGTAGATAGCTTATTGCTTTATATATACATGATATATATATATATATATATATATATATATATATATATATATATATATATATATATATATACCTTTGTTGCACAATTTGTTGATTTTGAAAAACTTGGGATGTCAATTATCTTTACTATGGCTAAATAAGGCTCTAATACGGGAGATATGAGTTCTCCCTACTTTATAGTGCACACTTAGGGGATGGTACCCACGGGCTAGTAACCCAAAAGTGATCCATAATGTCGGTCTGACCCGATTCAATATCCAAGTACTTCCACACCTTGTTGATTTCGCATTTCAAATTTCAAGTTAATAACTTTGAAAAATTTATATTTTGATACGATATATTAGATGTTCTAATGTTATAAAATTTTCTTAAATATTGTGATTTATGTTGAATTGTTCTAATGTAGCTTTGGAATGATCCTATGGACTCATTTGGAACATAGACGTTAGGTGGCATGCACCACTTTAGTTGATATTGCATTTACATTTCCAAGTTGAAAATATTGAGAATTTATAACTTGTTGTGTTGTATTAGATATTCCAATGTAGTTTAATTATGTTAACCTTATGGTTTACGTAGATAATGTTCTAAAGTAGCTTAGAATGATCCCTTAGTCTCACTTTGGACATAGACGTTAGGTGGTACGAACCACATGGATCAATTTATATTAACTTGCAAAATGATTAAAATAAACTTTAGGTTTTACGCATGTTTATTTCCTACGAGTAACTTGTTTACTCACTCTAGTTGTTTGGGATATTTTTCAGGTAAGGAAATACCATTTTGGGATGTACAACATCCCTAGACTTGTTGGTAGCATGGAGTATTTTGGAATATTTGATTACATGCACTTGTTAGCATGCTTTTGTTTTATTTTGGTTTTAAATGTCAAAACTTGTATCTTTTGTTTTAAATATGTAATGTGCACATAAGTGCACCTTTTGGGATGTATTTGATATGTATGTAATGAGGCCAAGGGCCAAGAACCTTTAAGTTACTTTCAAGTATATTTGATTTCATGTAACAATCATAAAATGATGAAAATTGAGGTTTGGGGTATGATATTTTGCATTGGGTTCATTTAAAGGCCGTAGGCTATTGCAACATACCTAAAATGACATTTTACGTTTGCGTGCATAATCACTTTTGCACACAATATCATTTGGCATGAAATGAACACTTGTGTTACATGCATTCTCAAGTTATATTTGAAAATGCCTTGTAAATTTGAGGTTTGATAGGTCGTATTTTGTATTGGGGGTATTTTAAGGTCGTGGACCATTTACGCGAGCTTAAAAACACTTTTTACGCTTGCGTGCATATTCACTTTGCACAAAACCTCACAATTTCATTAAATGAGTACCCTTTGGACTCAATCTTGACACCTTTTTGCAAAAATCTGGTTTAAGGGGCTTTTGGGGCATTTCATTTGAAAAATAAACTTCGGCCTTGATATAGTCACATAGAAAATGTGATTTTAGGGGGGCTTTCTTTACAACATTTTTCCAAAAAATTTCATATCGGTCTCGAAAACCCCGTGTCAAATATGATTTTTTGGTGCGCACACTTTTTTTGGAAAAAGTCTGATCTAAAGGGTATTTTGGGTATTTCACTTGAAAAATAAAAAATTCTCTTGACATGATCATGTAGAAAACATGATTTTTTTGTTTGGGGGGGGGGGGGGGGTACTTCACAACTTTTTTCTAGAAAATGTCGTTTAAGCCCTCAAAACCCCATTTGAAACCTAAAAATCTGTGCAGGCCTGTAGCTTGTTAGGGGTTTAATTTTATGAAACTTTGGAGTTTCATATCTTCTTCATTTGAATTCTGAATCAAGTAATTTTTTTAGTCTAAGTTAATTTTTTATTTTTATTTTTTTATTTTTTTTATTCTTTATCCAATGGTATACACGGTTGCATCCGAATTTGTTTAGAAAGACCATTTTACCCCTTGTTAAGTACCCTTGCCAATTGAAATCTTTCGCTTCCGCACCTTGTGTCCTTGAGTCCCGTGGTTTTATAGGAAGTCACGTTTGTGTCTTAGGGGTGACGTACGTCTCTAGAGACTTTGTTGTTTATATGAAAGGACCATTTTGCCCTTGGGGTCATACCTGGTCTATTTTTAACTTTTGCTTCCTCTTTCATTCTCGTTGAGTTCCGTAACTTCATGGAAGGTCGCTTTTATGTCTTAGGAATGTTGTATATCCCTAGAGACCTTGTTTTCATTTCATTTCCGCACTCAGGATCCATTATTGAATCATCCTTTGGGTCATCACAGGGCACACTGGGTTGAAAAATCCAGGGCCGTTACAGGTGGTATCAGAGCGTTCGGGTTTGAAAACCTTAGGACAACAGGTTTTGGGTGCATATAATGTTTTTGTTGCTATGATTTTCATGTTTATATACTTCCTGTTAATATGATTTGGTATGATTGTTGGGATTTATATGCCCTGGCATAGCAAATTCCTGTTTGGATTAAAGTGACATATGTTCTTGACGTTTCTGAAATATTTATGTTTTATACAATTGGTGAATTCAATGTATTATATTTCGATTCATTATAGAATTGATAGTGTCCATTTGATTACAAGAGATATTTATATATATGTAAGTGATGGCAATCAATGCATGATATATAAATAGTAATCATAAATGGTTCATAGTCGGTAATTATGGATGGACTCATAATTATTTAAGATTTGAACTGGATCCGCGTTAGGTTGAGATATATTGCGAGAGTCGTCGTATGCAATTGCTCCCTATCACCGTCATGGCATTTGACTCTTAAGCATGAGAAAATTATAGACTCTTTTATTAATTAATAATTACTTTGATTTGTTCGGCGGATTCTTCGGGATCCTTAGACCGACACTTTGGGTAGTTATGTAATTAATAATTAGAAGGTTATATTTTCAATATTTGTATCATTGCTACTTGTATTTATTTTGTATTGATTATGGTTGACCACAAAGTAAATTCGAAGGCCTTCGTGTGTTTTTAGACAAAATGATTTATTATATATTTATTTATTTAAATTATTATTTTTGTCAAACAAATGTTTTATTGTGATCGAGCCAAAAATAATCAATGGTACCAAAATAAATATATTAATTAAGTAGTCGGATTGATGGCTTTATTTATCCGATAACTAATTATGCACAGAGGGGTCAAAGTGCAATATTGACTTAGAGGTTATTTATTATTTAATTGGAGTTCAATTAATTTCTTTTAGTGGAGTAGAAATTAATTTATGAATTAATTGAATTGGGTCCATGGACCGGGCCAATTATTAATTCATTGTAGCCACTAAAATAATAGGCCTAATGGATTCTCACTTATAGCCCAACTTGATATTGGAATCATATTAGATTTGAGACATGTGAATTAGAGATTGAGAAGGATTAGTTGTTTCCTTTTCTTTACCTTTATGTTGCCTATAAATATACATGGTCTATGTATATTTTAGGGGTGATTTTTAGTAGAAGGAAAAAGGAATATATTTTCTCTCTCTAGAAAATTAGTGTTTATGTTCTCATCTAATGGAGGCTCCCACAAGCCTAATTTTCCAAGGTCATTCATGGAGGCTTATGAGTGATTCCTAATGGCAAAACAATTATCAAGAAGATGGAGATCCAAAGAGAAGGCATCTTATTAAGGGATCTACAATAAGTGAGAACATTCACTTTAGAGGAAAGATTTAAAGGTTTACTCAAACGTTTGATGTAAGTATTCAATCCATTAATTGAATGATACATCATATTTTTATTTTTGCATAAAACTTGTCTCTATGTGACGAATCAAGATCTACGAATCAAAATCCCTCGAAAAGTTTTTTAAAACTAGCACGTTTCCCATCAGTGGTATCAGAGCATGGTTTGATTCATTACTAGAGATCATGATTTTATGAAAATCATCATTCATGGATCCAAAATTATATTCATATATATTTTTATTGATGTATGTTGATGTATGATTTAATATGTTGATATATATTGATACATGATGATGTATGAATAATTGTGAATGAATGATGATGTATGGTTGGGCCATGGATGAAGCTTATAGGTTAAATTAATGTAATTTTATATTTGGATGAATGTAATTGAGGTTTTGATTTAGCCGTTTGAAAGTTCAATGATGTAATTTAATTTTTTGCATTGTATTTCAAATTGTAAATTTATTTAAAGCCATGTAATATTCATCAAAGGGTGCTATGAAGCTTTAAGAAGGTCCAAAAGGGTTAAATTAGGCTTCAGGAATTTTCTGGAATTTTTTCGGAATTTTTCAAAATTTTTCTGGAATTTTTTGGGCTTAATTTATATTTTCTGGAATTTTTTTTTAAAAAAATATTTTCTGGAATTTTCGGCGTTTTTCTAGCGACCGGAAAGTTGCCGGCGGCGAGGTATTGGCCGGAGATAGGAGGACTGATTATCCCATGCAACGCGGCAAGGGTGTGCTCCAAGAGTATCCAATCTAGGGGCGCGTGATGGTCACGCGCCAAAGCCATAGGATTAAAAAAAAAAAAAACTATCCGGCGCGTGAGGACCACGCGCCGGAAACTAGTGGCTGCTGGCGCGTGATGTACATGTGCCAGAACAAGCTTTAACCTCCACGCGCGAGTGCAGGCGCGTGGAGGCGCGTCCACATGTGCCGCAGCGCTTTCCAGGCACGTGCGAGCGCGTGGGGGAGCATGCCACGCTCTGATGCACCCCCAGGCGCGTGCTAGCGCGTGTGGGGTCCTCCGGGCGCGTTCTAAGTGTTGTTTTGCTTCTCCTAGCGCATTCAAGCTCCCTACAGGTGTATACAAGCCATTGGTAGTCGCCAGAACAACTAGAATAGTATTTAAATGTTAAAAGTTGATTCCATTGGCCATTTTATTTGCTTTTGTCTATCATTTATTTATTTATGTGATGTATGAAATGCATGGAATAAATAATTATTGATTATTATTATTCATGCATTGGATCCATGATATTTATTTAAATGGCTTGATTTATATTAGTTAAATTATGAAAATTAATTGGATTTGATTACTAATTAATTAGAGGGCACTTATTGGGAAACGAAAAATTATTTTTGTAAATTATTTTTGAAGTGTGCCTCAAATTAAATATTAGTGAATCATTTAAGTCCAAATATTTTTTAAATTTAATTGGATTAAAATCAAGACGTTTTGCATACATTATATTATGTAAATGAATAAATTCAAAACCCTAATTATGAATGATTAAAAATTGAGTGGGAGCGGGAATTTTTATACATTACCCCATGGCCTTTGTTATTAAAACCATTGTAATTAGATCTTCAAAAATAAAGTCCCACGCATGATTTGAAGAGTCTTAATATTACAAGAATGGTTGTCTCATGAAAATAATAATATTAAATGTTCATTGTAATTAGATCTTTAAAAATAAGGCCCTACGCATGATTTAAAGAGTCTAGATTATAATGACAAGATATTTAATGTTTTATTTTTCATTAGAGCATTAATAACGTTATACACTCAATCTAGAATCAATAGTGTTAGCTCCCCAACGGAATGGTCTACACTAGGTGATTTTAGAAAGGCTAAACATAATCGGGAATCATTTCATATAGATAGACAAGGCATTGTCTTAAGAGATATGGAGATGATTGGATTTGCCCGCCAATAGCAATAATGAACTTCGCAAACCGAATAAGTTATTGGCGTATTGGTTATCCGATTTTTCATGCAGTGGTTAAGGGACCCACATACTATTTTAATGGAAGTGCTCACCTAATAGTAAATGAATCTTAACAATAGTAATAATGAACTCCTCCAATAGGATAAGTTATTGACATATTGATTGGTTGATTTATTATGCTACAGAGTTGAGGGACCCGCATTAATTAAAAGGGATTGTTCACCAATAATGATAATAATCTCTTGTTCGATTGAGATTTATTATATTATGTGGTTAACAAACTCATTTTAATTTTAAATATGCATGATAGTATTAATAATTCACCTTGCATATCGTATGAATGCATTTATATTTAGATGAATTATGTCTAATCCATTTATCTATTTGCTTACATATTCTATGATATTGGACCTCATTTATAATGACTGGAAAAGGAACTTAGATATTTTATTCGCAACGTAAGGGTACAAAATGTATATAATACTCCTATACCTAATTCCTTTACTTTAAGATACTTAATGAGATGTTTTAGTGAGATTAGATAGGGCGTATGCCTACGTACTATGTCAGACTTGAACACCATCAAGATAGCCTAAGGAACTCCAGTATGAAATCGAATTTTAAAAATGATTGTTTATTATTTAAAAATTAGCTGGAGATCAATAGGGCTGACTTGGGTGGTAAGTTTCAAGTTGACATGATTATTGCCTTGTTACCAAACTCGGCCGACTCTTTTAGAGTGAACTAAATAAGGAATCAGTTTGAGTTCACACTCGCTGATATTCTTATAGAATTGGTAACAGATGAAGGGATAATCAAAAGCATAGGCGTTCCTATTAATCTAACCTAGTCTATACCATCTTCTTCTAGGCCCAAGTGGAAGGGCAAAGTAAAGAAGAAGGATGATAATAGGACTAGGCTAGCACAAAACATGGGTATTTAAAAAGGTTAAAGGGAATAAGGCAGTGTATGTTGAGGGCGAAGAAAACTGTTTCTTTTGTCGCTAACTAAAACACTAAAGGACGAATTGTCTAAGCCATGTTATGTGGTTGTATCTATTAATTCATGATGGATAGATTCTGGAGCCGCTAAACATTTTTGCAATTCGTTACAAGGATTTCAGGAATCCAGAAGCCTCGATGATATGGAATATATTTGTACTTGACCTGATGTCAAGGTTGTAGCTAAGTCAGTGGGAGTATTACATCTGAAATTAGAGAGTATGAGGATATTAGTATTAGAGAACTATCTTTATGCACAGAAGTTAGATGCTATCTTATTCTTGTTTCACTTGTGGTTTATAAAAACTGTGTTGTTATTTTGTAAAACTGGTTTTATAAAATTGAATATATATGCGATTGCTTCTGGTGCATTGAAAGATGGTTAATATACTATAATCACAAGCTTTTAAGATTTGCAGGATGTAGAAACTAATGTTGCATCTTCTAGATTGAATGTTAAGAGAAAATTTGTTATTCCTGACTCATTGTATTTTTAATGTCTATTTTTGGGTTGTTATCAATCAAAATGAGATTCAAAGATTGGTCAAAGAAGGTTTATTACCTAGTGAGGCAGAGGAGCCTAAACTAAACTTGTGAATCCTGTTTTGAAGGATAGATAACTCTAAAGGCTTAATCAGCCATATGAAATAGACATAAAGAACAATTGGAGTCGGTACACACGGACACGTGTGGTCTTGTGAACATCCAAGCAAGATTACTCACGTTTTGGATAAATTTACCTGTTGCGACACAAGTCATATACTTTTGGTATATTCTGAGAGGGTCAAGACGGATGTGGAGCACAAATTAGGTAAACTTATCAAGACACTTCGATCTGATCGAGGATATGAGTATTTCTTGGGATAGTGCAAAGACTATATGGTTAATGGGGGTGTTGTGTACCAGTTTTACGCAATTGACGCTAAATGCATTTAGGTGTCAAATAGGAATAATAGAATTCCACTTAACATGGTTAGATCTATGATCAGTTATGCCACATTATCTCTTTCATTTAAGAGTTTAGCGTTAATGACATCGATGCGCATTATGAACTGCATTCCATCTTAGTCTGTCTCAAGGATACTGTTGAGCTGTGTTTATGACTAAATCTTAGTTTGAATCACATGCATATATGGGGTAGTCTTGCACATGTGCGCTTGATATGGACAAGTAAGTTGGAAACAGATCATACGCATGATAGATTTGATAGCTACTCTAAAGGTCACTAGGATGGATTATTTTATGATCTCAATGATAAAAGTTGATTATTTACACTCACTGTTTATCTATAGGAGAATCATATTATGAATCATATACCTAGTAGCATAGTGTTAGAGAATATGGTATGAGTACCAGATGTACCACATATGAACACACTTATTATAATAGAGATTGAGAATAATATATGAATTCCCTATTGATGCGTTAGCATCATCTAGTACACAGATTCCTGCATCGGTACATTGATGTAGTGGGAGGATTATCATCCAATCCAATAGAATCATGTTTTTAGGTGAGACCATTATGGACATCCCTGTTAAACATGAGTTGGACCCACTAAGCTACATGGAAGCGTGAACCTATATGGATACAGATCGTTTTGGCGAGTTACTATGAAATCAGAGTTGGAATCTATGTATTCTAATAAATTCTGGGATCTTGTAGAACTTTCTAGTAGGGTGATACCTATGGAAGGCAAGTTAATCTACAAAAAGACACCAGAAGATTTCTTAGTGGATAAATCATGAGTGTACAATGGAATGTCATTATTTTTCTGATTCTATATATATTGATGACATCCTACTCATTTAGGATGATGTGAAAGTTTTGTCATCAATAAAAAGGTAGTTGTTCAATTACTTTTAAATGAAGGATCTTCAAGATATAAGCTATATTCCTAGGATCAAGCTTTTGCAAGATCAAGTTAAAAGGAAAATTGGCTTATCTTAATAATCATACATTAATAAAGTTTTGACCAGGTTTGGTATGCATAACTCAAAGAATGAGTTCTTGCTTTATTGATATGGATTGCTCTCTCTAGTAAGTAGTTTTCCAAGACTAGTAGAGGAGATTGAGTAAATGAGATTGGAACTATATGCTTTGGCATATGGAAGTCTCATATATGCCATGGTCTATACCAAACAGGACATCCGCTACATAGTAGGGATAGTCAAAAGATATCAATCCAATCCTAGGCTTGATAACTGGTCTGTTGTGAAAAATATCATTAAGTATCTAAAGAGGACCAAGGATATCATACTCATTTATGGATGTGATGATGTGGTCCTAGTCAGGTATGCTAATTCTAATTTTCAATCAGAAGTAGATACTATGAGGTTCATGACTTAGTGTATGTTCACTTAATGGAAGGGAAATCAGTTGGTAGATTGTTAAGCAGATTTCAACTGCTGACTCAAACCTGTAGGTGGAATATATTGCAGCCTTAAAGGCGGCAAAGGAAGCCTATTGGTTTGATCTCACTGATTTGGAGGTTGTGGAGTATATTAGCCTGCCTATTGAGCTATGTTGTGACAATAGTGCAAAAGTAGTCCAAACCAATGACCCAAGGTTCTATAGAGGAACAAGATACACTGAGAGGAAGTATCATGTTCTACATGATATTGTCCGGCAAGAAAATGTACTTGTAGCTAGAACATTGCATTGGAACACAACTTTGTTGATCCATTATCAAAGGTGTCATTGATTAATAATTTTGATCATCATCTGGATAACATTGGAATTAGGTGCAATTTGAATTGGCTATGAGGGTAAGTGGGAGCTGTTGGGATTTATATGTCTTGGCATAGCAAATTCCTGTTTGGATTAAAGTGACATATGTTCTTGATGTTTCTGAAATATTTATGTTTTATACAATTGGTGAATTCAATGTATTATATTTTGATTCATTATAGAATTGATAGTGTCCATTTGATTATAAGAGATATTTATATATATGTACGTGATGGCAATCAATGCATGATATATAAATAGTAATCATAAATGGTTCATAGTTGGTAATTATGGATGGACTCATAATTAATTAAGATTTGAACTGGATCCGCGTTAGGTTGAGATATATTGCGAGAGCCGTCGTATGCAATTGCTCCCTATCACCGTCATGGCATTTGACTCTTAAGCATGAGAAAATTATAGACTCTTTTATTAATTAATAATTACTTTGATTTGTTCGGCGGATTCTTCGGGATCCTTAGACCGACACTTTGGGTAGTTATGTAATTAATAATTAGAAGGTTATATTTTCAATATTTGTATCATTGCTACTTGTATTTATTTTGTATTGATTATGGTTGACTACAAAGTAAATTCGAAGGCCTTCGTGTGTTTTTAGACAAAATGATTTATTATATATTTATTTATTTAAATTATTATTTTTGTCAAACAAATGTTTTATTGTGATCGAGCTAAAAATAATCAATGGTACCAAAATAAATATATTAATTAAATAGTCGGATTGATGGCTTTATTTATCCGATAACTAATTATGCATAGAGGGGTCAAAGTGCAATATTGACTTAGAGGTTATTTATTATTTAATTGGAGTTCAATTAATTTCTTTTAGTGGAGTAGAAATTAATTTATGAATTAATTGAATTGGGTCCATGGACCGGGCCAATTATTAATTCATTGTAGCCAATAAAATAATAGGCTCAATGGATTCTCACTCATAGCCCAACTTGATATTGGAATCATATTAGATTTGAGACATGTGAATTAGAGATTGAGAAGGATTAGTTGTTTCCTTTTCTTTACCTTTATGTTGCCTATAAATATACATGGTCTATGTATATTTTAGGGGTGATTTTTAGTAGAAGGAAAAAGGAATATATTTTCTCTCTCTAGAAAATTAGGGTTTATGTTCTCATCTAATGGAGGCTCCCACAAGCCTAATTTTCCAAGGTCATTCATGGAGGCTTATGAGTGATTCCTAAAGGCAAAACAATTATCAAGAAGATGGAGATCCAAGGAGAAGGCATCTTGCTAAGGGATCTATAATAAGTGAGAACATTCACTTTAGAGGAAAGATTTAAAGGTTTACTCAAACCTTTGATGTAAGTATTCAATCCATTAATTGAATGATATATCATATTTTTATTTTTGCATAAAACTTATCTTTATGTGATGAATCAAGATCTATGATTCAAAATCCCTCGAAAAGGTTTTTAAAACTAGCACGTTTCCCATCAATGATAACATGTTTACGTACTTATGTGTTTGAAAACTTCTAAACGCTTTCCTTAGTTGCTTTAACGTGATGGTATGCAACATAAGTCTTCATGCCTTATGTTTTCTTTCGCATATGTTGCCATGCTATGTGTTTAAGTGCTTCTTGTTAACATGTTTGATGTGATTATGTGTTTAAGTTCTTATGTGGCAATATGTTTTGGAGCTTTACTTATACTATTTTAACATGACTATATGTTGCATACATTAACGTGCTATGTGTTTCCTGCATTCACGGTGTGAGTTGCATTTGGTCTTGACTTGTGGAAAGTCTTCTCATCAGGGCTCAGGTGAGCATAGAGTTTCAGCCTCTGTTGGGTAGAATGAGATGTAGGCCGTGGAGGCACCGTTTCATCCCCTTTTCCTTCGCGGCTTTATGACATGGTCATGGGGTGTCAGAGGTGTTGGTATCATCTCTTGGGGGTATTTAAACAGGTTAAAATCAATCTTCCTCTTCTTGATGTTATAAAGCAAATTCCCGCCTACTCCATGATACGTTCGATCAACGATCTCAATAATAATCAACCATTTGTAATAGCACAAATCATTGTAAAATAGGGCTATTGTTCGGGTAAGTCGAACCACTGGGATTGCTAGTTTATGGCAACCAAGGTCATTAAGACCACTTAGTTTGATGAAGGGGGTGTAAAGTTTTTGGTTGGTTTGTCACTAGGTGACTTGGAATTAAAATGTGCATAAACAATAAATTGAAGGAAATTAAAAAGAGAGGAAAAATATGTAGAGAGGACTAGGGAAGTGAATCAACTACCAACCCCATACACATGCTAGATTATGATTAATTTGGGAAACAAATTAGATATAATGGCAATGATGTGTAGCAATTCAAGATTTCTATACTATCTTCAAGAATTTTATAGAATTAAGAGTCAAGAATAATCCCTCAAAGTTTCATATGCTTGACTACCTAAATTAGAGTGTAGCTTTACACGTTCACTAAGCTAGGGACTATCAAACCCCTCAATAACTTCGGTGTTAGCACATGGAGCCAAGAATCAAGAAAAGTCCATCAAAGGGGGACCCTAAGCCATGGACTAACAAGGTTCTCAAACAACATGCCAATAAACCCATTTTACAATCTCATTTCCATTATCACTATGAAAATACAAGCAATATAACCATGAGAACATACAATCTAAGACAAGATAATATATTCAACATGATCATTTATAGACATTAAAATCCATTACATCATGTAAAGTTATCTAGATTATGAAACTACCATATATATATACATCATTCCCCAAATTAAAATCAAAACTAAGGCATGCTAATAAGGTAGGGCTTCATCACCTCCCTATAAAGGGAGTTAGTTATCCATAGAAGCAATGGAGAAAGGAGTTAAGGTGATCTTCCCTTCCATTTTTGCAGCTAGGAGCCAACACACACACAACCCTTAAGAACAAAATATTTCTCTCTTTAGAATTATCTAACAATATGTGATATCTTTCTTACATTGAATCAAGCCCTTAATAATTAACCATAGCCATCCAACAACTCCATTTGCAATAGCCCAAAACTCCTAGACAAGTGCAGAGCAATCCCCCCAATTAAGGGGATAATATTAGGTGAGAAAATGAGTCCCATGCTTTGATGTCTGCAGATTGGCGGGCGCCCGCAGCGCTGGGCGGGCGCTCGCGCTGTGTTATGAAGGTGAGGGCGTGGCTGGTGGCGGGCGCCTGCATGGAATGGTGGGCGCCCGCCAATCTGCAGACATCAAAGCCTTTTTTGGTGGGCGCCCGTAAGGCTGCTGAGTCCTTTCTTGTCACTTAAAATGATTTTTCCCTGGCCCGATGACGCGATTCTTCTTCCTAAAACTTTTTGGCGCATAGAGCGCCATGAGTTCTGTGGATCATTAACTTGGCCAAATTGAAGGTCCCCAGCAGTGGCATACTTTGATCTTCAAAAAATCATCAAAGCATCTCTTTTAACTCTCTTTGGGGAACCAACCTGGAAATAAACAAAAGCACGCAAATGAAGCTAATATGTACAATACGATCAACTAATGGACTTAACTAATGCAAATAAGGGCGTTTGAATATGCAATATTCGGCGCTTATCACACCCCTAAACTTACATGTTGCTAGTCCCATAGCAAAACCAAAATGAAGAAATCTTAACAAAAATGACAACATTTGTAATGCTATCAACATTCATCAACTATGGTGGAAAAAAATACACACACAGCTCACTTGCAACTTGGAATAGACAGAAAATTGGAGACGGAATCATTATGCAAACTACTTTGCGTATATGAAGCCATGATATAACACAACAGTTAAACACATTTCAATTCTCCTGCATCAACATCATAGTCTATATAAATACTTCAATTGTCATCTCTTTAATAGAAATCAACTCTAACTTCAATGAAAGTGAACCGGATTCCCAATATGTGGCTTTTACCTTCTTTTTCCAATTTCAAAACACAAGTCTTCAAATCATTGAATTTCCTTTTTAAATGAGGTCTCTAAGGCATGCTTTTATTCAAAATACAACTTTTATTTTTTTATTTTTTTTTTATTTTTATACATATTATGGTTGTGCAATGCCGAAGTCCCTTAAGCTTTCTAACTAACCTATGTAGCAAGCGTTAGGCTAACAACTCCCAAACCGGATGGCTGATAAGCGCCCCTTAATTGCATTAGTTAAGTCCATTGTTCGTTTAATTATGTAGATTACTTTCATTTGTATGTTTTTGTGCATTTTCAGGTTCAATTGCAATAAAGGAGCAAGAAGGGTGTTTTGTAGAGTTTTTGAATATCAAGGTGCCAATTCTGAAATTCTGGCAGCAGTGAAGCCCAAACTTTATTCACCATTTTGACCTACCAAACTTAAGAACTGGACTTCCATCATAACATGACATATTTAGAGCTCTGAATCAGCTTTCCAAATCTTCAAGCAGTTCATCATTCGGAGTTCGGAGCAGAGATTTATGATCTTCTTATCATAGGTGCTCAGAACTGCCTGGCAGCAATGAATTTCTGCCTTGCTCTTCAATTTCGACCAACCATCCTTGAGAATTGGATCTCCACCAAAACATCAAGGTTTTAGACCTCTGAATTAGCTTTCCAAATCTTCAAACGGTTCATCATTTGGAGTTCAGACCGCAAAGTTATGGCCGTTTTACCAAAGTAGGTACGGGCGGAGCAAACCAAGCATAAGGCATTCTGGCCAATTTTGGAGTGCTCGAGGCCTTATTTCGAGTGCTCGAAATTAGGGCAGATTGCTTCACGAGATCAGCAGTGGAGTCAGGACTTTGCTCGCCATTTTGACCCAGAAAGCTCGAGAACTGGACTTCCATCATAACATGAAAGATTTAAAATTCTGAATTAGCTTTCTAAATCTTCAAACGATTCATCATTCGGAGCTCGGACCAAAGAGTTATGGCCTTGTTACCAGAGGTGCGCAGAACTGCCTGGCAGCACTGAAGTACTGCCTTTCTCCCCATTTTCGACCAACCAGACTTGAGATTTAGGTCTTCATCAAAACATGAAGTTTTTAAAGCTCTGAATCAGCTCTCCAAATCTTTAAATGGTTTGTCATTCGAAGTTCAGAGCGCAAAGTTATGGCCATTTCATCAAAGTAGGTCTGGGCGGAGCAAGTGAAGCATGGAGCTTTCTACACTAAATTCGAGTGCTCGAGGCCCTATTTTGAGCACTCGAAATTTGGGCAGTTTGCTCCACGAGACAGCCCACTTGTGCTCTGAAATTTCCAACTTTGGATTTCCCTATTAATGAGGTGGTTGGGATGTTTTTGGAGGAGAGAGAGAGCCTAGTTTGGTGGTAGATAAGAGGGATAAGAGCCACACATTTCATAATCCTACATTTCTACAAGATTAGACGAGAGAGAAGAGAGCAAGAAAGGTGTTCTTGAAGCTTCAAGGAGGTTGCACGAAAATGGCCATGAAGATGGAGCTTCTTCCTTCTTCTAGCTTGGCAATGGGTAACTAACTCCCTTCTAGGGAGGCGATGAAACTCCTTCTTGTAAGCATGTCTTATTTTTGATTTACATTTGGGGATGTAATGTATATATATGACCTTTCCATGAACTAGAGCTTTATTTGATGTGAAGAGCTTCAATGTCTATTAATGATCATTTTGAGTTTAAGATCTTGTCTTAAGATTGTTTCCTCTTATGATTATTTTGCTTCCATTTTCATAGTGGCAATGAAGATGAGTTTATGGAAATGTTTTTATTGGCATGATGCTTGGGAAATTTGATAGTCTATAGCTTAGGGTTCTCTTTTGATAGATTATTCTTGATTCCTAATGTCATGTGCTTCTACTATGTGATTAAGGGCTTGATAACTCTATGCTTAGTAAGTATGTCTAAGGTTGCAACCTAGTTTAGGTAACCAAAACATGCAATACTTTGATAAGTTATTCTTGCCTATTGATTTCATAAAAATTCTTGAAGGTAATGTAGGAATTTTATGTTGTTGCATTTCATAGTTATGTGTATATATTATTCCCCAAGTAAATCATGTATTAATATGCTTATGGATAGGTAGTGGATTCACTTCCCTAGCCCTCTCTACCTAGATCTCCTTCCTTTACATTTACTAGCATTCTTGTTTTATGCACACTTCAATTACTAGCTTAGTGACAAACCAATCAACAACTCCTTATTACACCTTATCATTCTTAAATAACTCTAGATACTTAGGTTGCCTTAAGACTAGCGCAGTCCCAGTGGTTCGACTTACCCGACCAATAGCCCTATTTTACAATGATTCGTGCTATTGCGAAGGTTGATGTATAGTTGATCAACCGATCAATTTTTGGCGCCGTTGCCGGGGATTTGCATACGGTTTAGCGACCAAGGTTCTAGGGTTAATTTTAGTTTGATTGTGAATATTGTGTGTTGTGAATATTCCTTGCGTGTTTTGACCATCTTTGTGTTTTAAGTGTTGTAAGATTCTAGGGACTTGAAGCGCCGTGGGAACGCTAGCAAATTGTAAGTCTAGAGGACCCCAGGTAAGTCTCTTGACTTCTAGTTTCAACTTGTAGATACAGTACATGTGTTAATTTTAGAAGTAGTTAATTTCGTTGTGAAGCCCTTGTAGAGGCTATTATCTTGTTTAAATTCGTGTACAAGCATCGGTCCTTGTCGTGGCCATTTATTTTCTGTCTTGATAATTGAGGAGAAAGGGAACATCGTATTTGGAGTATTGATGATGAATTGTGTTGTTGAATATATGCTTTGTTGTTGATGTTTGGCCGTAGGTCACTTTCTCTACCCACACTTGACTCGCCTATTGATATAAATTCACTTGAAAGAACTCTTAGACGGAACCTTAGGGAACCCACTCTTACACGGGATCTTGAAACTGAATTTAATACAATGGGGGATAATATAGGAAATCCGGGGAATGAAAGGGCTGAAATTCCTAATATCGAGCCAATGACTCTTAGAGATCATTTCATCCCTACCACCTATGCTTCTCCATCTTGCATAGTGATGCCAAACATCGATGCAGCTCAATATGAGATCAAATCTAGTACCATCCAAATGCTTCCATCTTTTCATGGTTTTGATAATGAAGATCCATATAAGCATCTCGATGAGTTCCTTGAAATCTGTTCGACCATCCGGTTGAGAGGATTTCCTGAAAATGCACTCCACTTACATCTTTTCCCATTCTCCCTAAAGGATAGGGCAAAATATTGGTTGAACTCCCTCGCTCCCAACTCTATTACTTCTTGGGCTCAATTGCAACAAGAATTTCTTAAGAAGTATTATCCGGTGAGTAAAACCAACCAAATGAGGCGTTCCATTCTAAGCTTTTCTCAAGTTGATGGAGAACAACTCCACGAGAGTTGGGAAAGGTTACAAGATCTTCTTTGGAAGTGTCCTCATCATTTGATCCCAAAATGGCAATTAGTGCAAGCTTTCTATGCCGGCTTGACCGACACCCATAGATTCATGGTTGACTCTTCTTGTGGTGGGATGTTCATGTCCAAGAATGCGGATGAGGCTTGGACCTTACTTGAGAATTTGAGTGAAAATTCACTTCAACACAATTCTCGTGAGGCTCCGACCTCAACCACTCCAAAGAACACCAATCCTTGTCAACAAAAATCAATAAGGGAGGAATCATCTCAAGTGGATGCCATTGCTCATAAATTCTACCAATTGATGGCACCACATCTTCCCCCTTCATTGTCTCAAAATTCGGCAAGTTCAGTTTGTGCTTCATGTACTAGTCCATTCCATCTCTCGGAAGATTGCCCCACACCAGAGCAATTTCCCAATCCCAACCAAGAGCAAGCTAATGCCATATTCTCAAGGCCCGGGCATAACCCGTATTCCAATACATATAATCCAGGTTGGAGGGACCATCCGAATTTTTCGTGGAGGCAACAAGCCCCACAAAATTCCCAACTTCAAAATCAAGGGCCTCAAAATCAGCCCTCTTCTCAATATCAAGGTAGGCCTTTCCAAGCCTCTTCAAGCTACCAACCTCCATACAATCCAAATGTCTCCACTCAACCTCCTGTGAATCCAATTGATGAGATAGTGGCTGCAAACAAGCAAATGATGGAATCATTAAATGTGCAAATGATGGAATCATTAAACAAGCAAATCATGGATTCCAACAAGCATCTCTTGACATCCTTGCAACCTACTCTCCAAATGGTTCACTCCCATACTCAATCCATAGCTCAAAAATCAAATGGGACAAATAGCTAACCAAGTGATCCAACTTCTTCAAAAAGACAAGGGTAAGCTTCCCGCTCAACCATTTGAAAATCCTAGAGGAATGCATGTGATTGATGAAACCCCTCCTCCGAGTGGGCCGACTCATGAACAAGTTCAAGCTATCACCACCCTTCGGAGTGGTAGAGTGGTTGACAACAAGGTTGATGGAGACACAAGTGAGAAAAACCCTCCTTTGAAAAATCCAAATTCAAGCTCCTCAAGTCCAAATTCAAGCTCTTCTTGTCCAAATACCATTCACGGAAAGCCCACTCATGTCACCCCAAATGTGGAAACTTCTTATGAGCCAAAAGCTCCGTTTCCTCAACGTCTCCAAGAGTTGACACATTTTGGGAATAAGAATTGCAAAATTCAAGACATGTGGGAAGTTTTTAGGCAAGTAAAGATCAATCTTCCTCTCTTGGATGCTATCAAGCAAATTCCTCCCTATGCAAAATTCCTTAAGGATTTGTGCACTCAAAAGCGCACTTCCAGAAGTCATTTACCAAAGAAAGTGAGGTTAACCGAAAATGTTAGTGCGATCATTCAGCACAGCACTCCTCCGAAGTATAAGGATCCGGGTGCCCCCACAATCTCTTGTGTCATTGGTGACAACAAAATCGAGAGGGCCCTCCTTGACTTAGGAGCTAGTGTGAATTTGATTCCATATTCAGTTTACCTACAACTTGGTTTGGGAGATCTTAAACCAACTCCGATAGTATTGCAACTTGCTGATAGATCTATTAAGCAACCACGGGAATCATTGAAGATGTTATCATAAAGGTGGATAGGTTCTACTTCCCGGTAGACTTCATGGTTCTTGATACAGAACCAGTCCACGACCCAAGAAAACACATTCCCATAATTCTCAGACGTCCTTTTCTAGCTACAGCTAATGCTTCTATTAACTGTAGAACCGGATTGATGGATATCTCTTTTGGGAATATGAATGTTAAGCTCAATATTTTCAATGCTGTGCATCTTTCTCTGGATGAGAGTGAGTGTTTTGCAATCACTATTGCTGATGAACTCATTGAAAATCCAATTCCACCTCCTTCAACGGAGGATCCCCTACAAGCTTGCTTGGTCCACTCTGATTTTGAGGATTTTGATGAGGAAAAATCCATTCGGAAAGTCAACTCCTTACTTGATATTCCATCACCATTTTCCTCTCCTTTATGGGTAGCACCAAACCCATCTCTATCTTGGGAATGTCCATCTCCTTCCATTTCTTCACTGGAGTTACCTCGACATTTTGAGGGTAAACCACTGGACAAAGGTAAGGAGAATGTTGACAAGTTGCTGGAAATTCTTCCAATCATTCCGGCCCAATCTAGAATCATTGTCCATGATACTCAACCTGTAAACAAACCATTTGAGTACAATGAGGTATATGACTTGGAGATTGCAAATATGAAAGGTCATGATCCTCCCATTGTTAGTCAAGACAATGACATTCAACGAGCCTCCATAATCTCAAACAAGCAACACCTTTGCTTAAATCTGAAAATAAAAGAAATGAGATTAAAAGTGATGCTCAAATCCTCTAAAGCCAAACTTGTTTCTCTTCAGAAGGATCAATATCCCTCACCATTCATTGATCCAAGTTTGAGACCATATGAAGGAGGCAAGTTGCATATGGAGCGTTAAGGATCCATTTCTCCAATAGATCCCGATCCTGGTTCGTCTAGCTATCGACATTAAATTTAGCAAAGCAAGGGAAGAAATTCTTTCGATGTTCCAAGCTTCCCTACCTTCTCAAATTGCTCGTGCCTTGAAATTTTCTGGGAAATGGTTAAGAAAAGCCAAAAATTTAATTTTTCTGGAAATCTCTTCAGTCGTGTTCCAAAATTTTAGACTGGCTTCTTAGACCTTCTCAACTCTAATTTTCATTCCCGGAAATTTCCATCGTTTTCTAGCAATTTCACCGCATCTTGGGAATGCTACTCATGTGCATAATGTCTCATTTTTAATGCATTTTTGAAAAAATTTCGCAAAATCATCCATGCATGAAATTCTTGCACTGTTTAAAATTTTTTCCATGCATTTGCAATGTTTGAAAATTTTTCAAAATTCCCCATGCATTGTCCCATGCAAAATTTCAATTTCTTTCCATGCATGCAAAGCTTCAAAAAATCCATCCATGCATTAGATTGGAATAATGTGCAAAGTTTTAAAAATTTCCATGCATGGCTTGAATTGAAGCTGCTGCTTGCAATGATTTTTCAATGCATGGGAATGACATGAAAATTTTTTGATGCATGGAATGGCATGCAAAGTTTTCAAAATTTTCCTAAAAATCTATCCCTGCATTGGATTGGAATAGCATGCAAAGTTTCCAATGATTTTCCAATACAAAGTCTCCATTTCTTCCCATGCATTCCAAGCTTGAAAATTTCATTTTTGAGAAATTCATCCATTTTGCATCATGTTGCAATGTATCAAGCTTGGAAAATTTTCCATTGGCATAATGTTGCAATTGTTCAAAAATCCTTCCCAGTGATTTCATCCGCCTAGCATGCTCACTGCCTCCAGTTCGAGGGCTCTAGCACCCATTCTGAGTGCTCAGCATTTCATCTCATAAGCCTCTTCATTTTCCCGAGCTTACTGATCCAATTTCGAGCACTCGAATTGGCATTTCGAGTGCTCGACATCCCTCCACATCTTGGCCATTCTCTATGCCCCAAGCTCGAGCACTCCAGCTTCCTCTTTGGAGTGCTCGAATTTTGCTCCATCCCATACTAACCTCCCTCAATCTCACTGCCCAATTTCCGAGCACCTCTTGCACCCATTTGGAATGCTCGAGCCCAACACCAACCACTCATCCCTCTTAACCGAGCCTCACCAACATCCACACAAACCAACCAACCCACACATAACCCATCTTTCCCTCTCTGCCACTCAACCACTCCATCCCTCCATAACAAAACCACCACACAAGGAAATGCATTCATGCATGCACCACCACTTCCACCCCACATTTCCCACCATGCATGCATGCATGCACCTCTCCATACATGCTTATCCATTTCCTTCCACTCCCCATGAATGCTTACCCACCCATCCATCAATCTCTCATCCACATCTTCCATTAACCACAAATAATAGGCCTTGTGTTCTCCATTGTTGGGTAAGTGTCTAACCCTTTTTTTCTTTCAATTTTTGATCAATGGAGGATGGGATTGTTTGTGTGAAGGATTTGTGATTGTTTGGGAGTTGTGTATTGCATTTGCAGGGCCAAATTTTTGGATTTTCTCATCTCTAATCAACCTTTGGCCCTCTTCTTTTTTGTCTTGCACACCACGTGTTTGACGAATTGCCTAAGCCAACTTCATCTCTCTAAATGCACGGCTTTTGGCATTATTTTGTTTTCCATTTTAAAGTTATGACTCATGTGTGCCAATTTGTATTTTGTATGGATTTTTACCTTGCAATAATATTCATCTTAGTGTTTTCATTTCTGTTTTGATTTTTCTTAAGGGACCTATGCTTTTACTTGTGTATATTCGTTGTATTTTGATAGGTCTTCATGTTCAAGTTTGGGGGACGCAGTTGCGCACTCACATAGCTGAACATCTTCGCCTTTGTCACTCCACTTGGTATTATTGTTCCTTTCCCCCCTCTCTGCGCTTATTTTGCTGTACTTGTCTTCTCACATTGAGGACAATGTGACATTCAAGTTTGGGGGTGCATTTATGCATTTTTGGTTTCATAATTTTTGTTAAGCAATGATAATGGAATTTGAAACCTGTTGGAGATGAAAGCATATGTTTAAAACTTTATGTATAGAAGCAGCTGATATTTTTGAAAATAAAGAAAATTTGAGTTGAAATGATCATGTAGATTCAAATTAGTCTGTATAAATATCTCAATTAAATTCTCACTGGATTTGACACTCTTTTAAGCTTCACAATGCACAGATGCACATTGGAAACTTAACTGTGAGGCATGCAACTTAATCGACCTTCACCTTGGCCTAGTTAATCTGATTTGATGAACCTAATAGATGAATATCTTTGGCATGATTTATTTTGAGCTAAAAAAATAAAAAATAAAAAAAAAAAACTGAGAAGGAAAGAAAATAATGACCAGTTGACGTTCGTAGCCTTTCCAACTCGAGCTATTAAGCCCTAGGAGTGTCTCTACACTTAACACCCTAAAGCCGTCTGGTTTGGGAGATGTTGGCCTAACGCTTGCTACAGGAGTTGGTTAGAAAGCTTAAAGGACTTAAACATTGCACGGTCATTCAAAAAAAATTGTAATAAGCATGGTTCGTTGGAGTTCGTAGCCTTTCCAACTTGAGCTATTAAGCCCTAGGAGTGTCTCTACACTTAACACCCTAAAGTCGTCTGGTTTGGGAGTTGTTGGCCTAACGCTTGCTACATAAGTTGGTTAGAAAGCTTAAGGGACTTCAGCATTGCACAACCATTCTATGTTTCGCTTATGAGTTACAATAAATTGTCAACAAGCAATAAAAGTTGTCTTGTAAATAAAATCATGCCTTAGGGACCTCATTTAAAGGGGAATTCAATGATTTGAAAACTTGTGCTTTGGAATTGGAAAAGAAAGTAAAAGCCGCATGTTGAGAATCCAATTCACTTTCACTGAAGCTAGAGTTGATTTCCATTCAAGAGATGATAATTGAGTTATTTATATAGACTTTGATGTTGATGCATGTATGTGGAAATGTATTTAGCCAATTTTTGTATCAATGCTTCATATATGCAAGGTAGTTTTCCCAATGACCCCATCTCCAGTTTTTGTCTGTTTCAAGTTGTATTTGAGCTATGTATCTATCTCATTTTACCATGGATGATATTTTTGTAGTAGCATGCCCATGGTTGTCTTTTCATTAAGTTTTTCATTGTAGTTTTGCTAAGGGACTAGCAAAATGTAAGTTTGGGGGTGTGATAAGCGCCGAATATTGCATATTCAAGCGCCCTTAATTGCATTAGTTAAGTCCATTGTTCGTTTAATTATGTAGATTACTTTCATTTGTATGTTTTTGTGCATTTTCAGGTTCAATTGTAATAAAGGAGCAAGAAGGGTGTTTTGTAGAGTTTTTGAATATCAATGTGCCAATTCTGAAATTCTGGCAGCAGCGAAGCCCAAACTTTGTTCACCATTTTGACCTACCAAACTTAAGAACTGGACTTCCATCATAACATGACATATTTAGAGCTCTAAATTAGCTTTCCAAATCTTCAAGCAGTTCATCATTCAGAGTTCGGAGCAGAGAGTTATGATCTTCTTATCATAGGTGCTCAGAACTGCCTGGCAGCAATGAATTTCTGCCTTGCTCTTCAATTTCGACCAACCATCCTTGAGAATTGGATCTCCACCAAAACATCAAGTTTTTAGAGCTCTGAATTAGCTTTCCAAATCTTTAAACAGTTCATCATTTGGAGTTCAGAACGCAAAGTTATGGCCGTTTTACCAAAGTAGGTTTGGGCAGAGCAAACCAACCATAAGGCATTCTGGCCAATTTTGGAGTGCTCGAGGCCTTATTTCGAGTGCTCGAAATTAGGGCAGATTGCTTCACGAGATCAGCAGTGGAGTCAGGACTTTGCTTACCATTTTGACCTAGAAAGCTCGAGAACTGGACTTCCATCATAACATGAAAGATTTAAAACTCTGAATTAGCTTTCTAAATCTTCAAACGGTTCATTATTCGGAGCTCGGAGCAGAGAGTTATAGCCTTGTTACCAGAGGTGCGCAGAACTGCCTGGCAGCACTGAAGTACTGCCTTTCTCCCAATTTTCGACCAACCAGACTTGAGATTTAGGTCTTCATCAAAACATGAAGTTTTTAAAGCTCTGACTCAGCTCTCCAAATCTTTAAACGGTTTATCATTCGGAGTTCGGAGCGCAAAGTTATGGCCATTTCATCAAAGTAGGTCTGGGTGGATCAAGTGAAGCATGGAGCTTTTTACACTAAATTCGAGTGCTCGAGGCCCTATTTCGAGCACTCAAAATTTGGGCAGTTTGCTCCAAGAGACAGCCCACTTGTGCTCTGAAATTTCCAACTTTGGATTTCCCTATTAATGAGGTGGTTGGGGATGTTTTTGGAGGAGAGAGAGAGCCTAGTTTGGTGGTAGATAAGAGGGATAAGAGCCACACATTTCATAATCCTACATTTCTACAAGATTAGAGGAGAGAGAAGAGATCAAGAAAGGTGTTCTTGAAGCTCCAAGGAGGTTGCACGAAAATGGCCATGAAGATGGAGCTTCTTCCTTCTTCTAGCTTGGCAATGGGTAACTAACTCCCTTCTAGGGAGGTGATGAAACTCCTTCTTGTAAGCATGTCTTATTTTTGATTTACATTTGGGGATGTAATGTATATATATGACCTTTCCATGAACTAGAGCTTTATTTGATGTGAAGAGCTTCAATGTCTATTAATGATCATTTTGAGTTTAAGATCTTGTCTTAAGATTGTTTCCTCTTATGATTATTTTGCTTCCATTTTCATAGTGGCAATGAAGATGAGTTTATGGAAATGTTTTTATTGGCATGATGCTTGGGAAATTTGATAGTTTATAGCTTAGGGTTCTCTTTTGATAGATTATTCTTGATTCCTAATGTCATGTGCTTCTACTATGTGATTAAGGGCTTGATAACTCTATGCTTAGTGAGTATGTCTAAGGTTGCAACCTAGTTTAGGTAACCAAAACATGCAATACTTTGATAAGTTATTCTTGCCTATTGATTTCATAAAAATTCTTGAAGGTAATGTAGCAATTTTATGTTGTTGCATTTCATAGTTATGTGTATATATTATTCCCCAAGTAAATCATGTATTAACATGCTTATGGATAGGTAGTGGATTCACTTCCCTAGCCCTCTCTACCTAGATCTCCTTCCTTTACATTTACTAGCATTCTTGTTTTATGCACACTTCAATTACTAGCTTAGTGACAAACCAATCAACAACTCCTTATCACACCTTATCATTCTTAAATAACTCTAGATACTTAGGTTGCCTTAAGACTAGCGCAGTCCCAGTGGTTCGACTTACCCGACCAATAGCCCTATTTTACAATGATTCATGCTATTGCGAAGGTTGATGTATAGTTGATCAACCGATCAATTGCTTTAGGGTACTAAGTGTAAAGACACTCCAAAGGCTTAAAAACTTGAGCTGGAAAGGCTACGAACTCCAATGAACCATGTTTATTTATTTTTATTTCATGAATGACCATGCAATGCCTAAGTCCCTTAAGCTTTCTAACTAACCCATGTAGCAAGTGTTAGGCCAGTAACTCCCAAACCGGATGGCTTTAGGATGCTAAGTGTAAGGACATTCTAAGGGCTTAATAACTCGAGTTGGCAAGGCTACGAACTCAAACTAGTCATTATCCTTATTCATTTTCCATTTTTTTATATATTTTTTAAGACAATGCCTAAGATATCCATTCATTAGGGTCATCAATTCAAATCAACTGAGTCAAGGTAAAGGTCAATCAGGTTACATGCCTCACAATTGAGTTTCCAGTGTGCATCTATGCAGTGTGAAGTATAGAAGATTATGAAGTCCTACGAAAATCTAATTGAAGCATTTATACAAACCGGTTTGAATCAATATGATCATTTAAGATTTTTCTTTATTTTCAAAACTATCAATTACCGCTATACACAAAGTATTAAACACATGCTTCAATCTCCAATAAGTTCCAAGATTACACTATCATTGCTTTCCAAAAATGATTTTATTACTTTACATGAACAATTAGCGCATGCAAACAAAAATGCAATACCAAAAATGCAATAATGTTCCCCCAAACTTAAATGTCACATTGTCCTCAATGTGAGAAGACAAAGAATGGAATTGGAATTGAAAAAGGAGGGGACAAAGAGCAATAATACCAAGTGGAGGAAAAATCAGTGGCGGTGTAAATAGACCACCATGCGAATTCCAAAAGTCGCGCCCCCAAACTTGATTCTAAAAACCTATCAAAACACATCTATGCACAATAAGCATCATATAAATCCAAGCAGAGAGAAAAATAAACAACTGCAATTTATTTAATCTAAAAACGAAGTGTTCATGCATGATAGCAAAAATAATTACAGTTAAGAGTTCAAAATAGGAACTGAAAAGCAGGCCAAAAGTGGCCCAAAAAAATCCAAATAGTACTACTAAAAAGCAAAATAGATACTGGAAGCATAAAGTTACTCCATCGGAGTGGAGGATGAGCCACCGACGCCGCCTGATGGGCGATCGATTAAGGACTGCAGCATGGCCTGTAACGTCTACTGGCCCTCTTGAGTTGCCTTACAGAAGTCCGTAAGGGTGCCCTCGATGTTCCCGACTCGTAGGTGAAGTGCATCAAGACGAGCGCTGAGAGAGACATAATCGACATGGGACATAGCAGGCGGCAGCGGCACAATAGGTGCGGAAGCAACTGACGCAGGAGCAATAGGAGCGGGAGCAACAGGGACAGCTGGACCTCCCTAATCAAACACACAACCAATGCATACCTGTCGAGACGTCTTAAGCTGGACTGTACTCGACTTCCATGCCCTAAGGTCGAAAAGATACACATCCGTCTTCTTCTCCTCATTACGGGGTGACTTGAACCCTTTTTTTTTTAGCAGCTTGGTGATCAAGTATGGAAAAGGGAACGCCCAAGTGATGGCATTGTTCGACTGCATCATAATTAGGTCATTGTAGACCTTGAGAAATTGGTCCATGACAAGCTGCGGGACAGAAAACCAATGCCCCTTCTCCGCCGCATAAAGGGAGCTCAGAAAAGCCCCTTTACATTCAAAATGCTTAGGGATGGGGAGGACATTTTTGGCCAAGACGAAGTCCACGAACCAGAGCCGGCATGGGAGGAATGACTTATTGGTGCTCGACTTGCGATTTTCGGTATACTGGTTGTGGCAAATTTCCTCCATAATTTATGACAATTGCAGATCAGCTAGAGGGTCAACGTACAAAGGTAGGCCCACCTCATCCACAGGAGATTCTAATGGACATGCCAAAGTTGTGGCAAGGTCATGAATGTTGAATTCAAAAGCTGTGCCAACATTAGTGGTCTTAATGATGTCTGGCTCTACACATGTATAAAACATGTTGGAAAAGAACTGACAGACAATGCGCGGATAGAAAGAGCTAGCGTGTGGCTTGAATAAAGATTTTAGGCCACGGTCCGTCAATTCTTGGACCGTCCACACCATTTTCGGATTGTCTTCGAAGCCATCTTTGATAAGAAATTTGGCCTCGGTTTCAATGGGCTAGTCAGCCCAAGTTCGCATGGGAGGTTCCTTGGATGAGTGAGCACGCTTGGTAGAGGTTTTGGGCACCATTTGGAAGAAGAAATTGGTTTAGGCAATTTATCGAACACCTGGCGTACACAAAAGGTAGGAAAAGATACAAAAGGGAATTAGAGATGTGAAAACCCCAAAAATTTGGACCTATAATCAATAAGACACAACCCCAAACAATTGCTACCCCTCCACACATTTAATCCCATTCTCCATTGACCCACAAATTGAAAGAAAGGGAAAAGAAAACTTACCCCAAGTTGAAGAACTAAAAGCTCCCCTTGTTAGTGCAACAAGGATAGGATGATGAGGATTATGGATGAGAGATGATAGAGATGGCTTAAGGAGATGAAGAAGTGAGGAAGAAAAAGAGGAGAGGAAGAATGGTTTGGGAAAGAGAGGGGAAATAAGAAAAAGGACTAAGAGGGAAAGAAAGAGAGAGAGAGTGTGAGAGAGTGAAAGGATTTAAACAATGGGCTAAAGGGGGAGTTTTAATGCAAAACCTGAATGAGGGGCGGGCGCCTGCAGTGTTGGGCGGGCGCCCACAATCTCAGGAGCCCACTGCCCATTTTGGTGGGCGCCCGCGACTTCACGGCGGGCACCCGCGACTTCACGGCGGGCACCCGCAAGCTTGCAGAGCACTACCTTGCTTGCCACAACCTTGGATAAATTGGCCAAACGGAGGCAGGGCCATGGTAAAAAAATTACCCAATTAAAAAATTAAGCTCCTATGGACCCGAGACACCTTGTATAATCCTCGGAACGAGAATTAGAGCTCAATGGCAAAAGCGATATCTTAGAGGCTCGAATTTCCTGTGATTTTTGGATTTGTAGAGAAAACTGCCGGAATGACCTTAAAAAATTCCGAAAATGGTACCGAGACCTTAAAATGACTAAGAAAACCGAATATGACTTTTGGAACGCAATTCGAGACAATTTCAAAAAATTTCACTTGTTGGCTATACTTAATTAATTTCCGAAAAATTCTTGGCTAAGGCAACTTAGAAGAGGGAAGCTTGGAAGTTGAAAGAATTGCTTCCCATGAGTGCTAAATTTAATATCGATAGCTAGATGAAGCATGATGGCACATCAGTCCACGTAAACTAGGTTCGTTAATAGGACTTTCTCAACTTTTCGGATCGGGACTATGTCATCAACATAAGGCTTAAGCTGTTGGCCGTTAACCTTAAAGAGAGATCCATCGGTAAGATCTTGAAGTTCGATTGCACTATGAGGAAAAACAAATGTGATGTCATATGGACCATCCCATCGTGAACGAAGTTTACCGGGAAAGAGTCTCAATCTAGAATTGAAAAGCCAAACTTTTTGTCCGGGGGCAAAAAACTTGTTGACAATGTGCTTGTCATGAAAATCTTTAGTCTTTGCCTTATAGATTTTGGCGCTTTCATACGCATTATTTCGAATTTCCTCAAGCTCATTGAGCTGCAATTTGTGAGTAGTGCCAGCTTGTTTAAGATCAAAGTTGAGCCTTTTTATAGCCCAAAAAGTATGATGCTCTAATTCAACAGAGAGATGACAAGCTTTGCCAAAGACAAGTCGATAGGGTGACATGCCAATAGGCGTCTTATACGCTTTCTGGTAGGCCCAAAGTGCATCATTTAGTCTCAATGACCAATCTTTACGGTCTGGTCGAACTGTTTTTTCTAGAATATGCTTGATCTCATGATTAGATACTTCCACTTGACCACTCGTTTGAGGGTGGTAAGGTGTGGAAACCTTATGAATAACAGAGTATTTAAGAAGGACGGATTTGAGATAATGATAACAGAAATGAGAACCTCTGTCATTGATGACGGCTCTCGGCGTACCAAATCGACTGAAGATGTTTAATCGGACAAACTTGACCATAACTTTATGATCATTTGTTTTGGTAGCGTTTGCCTCAACCCATTTAGACACGTAATCCAACGCTTCAGGAATATACTCATATCCATAAGAGGATGGAAACAGTCCCATGAAGTCAATTCCCCACATGTCGAAAATTTTTATGATTAAGATGGGGGTCAAGGGCATCATGTCTTTTTTAGACATGGATCCGAGCTTTTGGCAATGCTCACATGACTTACAAAAATTGTAAGCATCCCGAAACAAAGAAGGTCAATAGAATCTGCTTTGAAGGACTTTGTTAGCGGTTTTCTTGGCACTAAAGTGGCCTCCACATGCAAGCATGTGGCAGAAATTCAGGACACTGGAGAATTTAGTTTCGGGAATGCATCGCCGGATAATTTGATCTGGGCAATGCTTTAATAACTCCGGATCTTCCCAAAAGAAATTTTTAACTTGGGAGAAGAAATGGTCTTTTTCTTGTTTGGACCATTTGGGTAGAATTTTTCCTACCGCAAGGTAGTTGACAATATCCGCGAACCATAGAAGATTTGTGTGAGAAATCTGAAACAGTTGTTCATCCGGGAAGGAATCACGAACTGCAGCAAATTCAGACGATTTCTCAATGAGTAAGCGAGAGCGATGGTTGGTGACAATATTGTCTATTCCTTTTTTATCCCGAATCTCAATGTCAAACTCTTGGAGTAAGAGTATTCATCGAATTAGACGGGGTTTGGTCTCTTTTTTAGCGAGCAAATGCCGTAGAGCGGCATGGTCTGAAAAGACAATGACCTTGGATCCAAGAAGGTAAGAACGAAATTTATCCAAGGCATATACCACGGCTAATAACTCTTTTTCAGTGGTGGTGTAATTTAATTGAGCATCGGATAGAGTTTTGCTAGCGTAATAGATAACATGTGGAAACTTGTCCACATACTGGACTAAAACTGCACCCAATGTATAATTGGATGCATCACACATGATCTCAAATGGAAGAGACTAGTCGGGCGGTTTCATGATTGGGCTGAAGAGAGAAGAGTATGAAGCTTCTTAAAAGCTTCTAAGTAGGCTTCATCAAAATTGAAGGGAATATCCTTGGCGAGAAGATTACACAGAAGCCAGAATATTTTGCTAAAATATTTGATGAAGTGGTGATAAAAGCCGGCATGACCAAGAAAGGAACGGATTTGTTGGACAGAATTTGGAGGAGGAAGATTAGCGATCAATTCGAGTTTGGCCTTGTCGACCTCAATTCCCCTTTTAGAAATAACATGTCCCAATACAATGCACTATTGGACCGTAAAATGACTCTTTTCCCAACTTAGAATAAGATTTGTCTCCTTGCATCTTTGAAGCACAAGGGATAGATTTTGGAGACATGAGTCAAATGAAGATCTAAAGACAGAAAAATCATCCATGAATACTTCCAAAAACTTTTCAACCATATCGAAAAATATGGACATCATGCACCTTTGGAAAGTTGCCGGTGCATTACATAGCCCAAAGGGCATGCATCTATAGGCAAATGTTCCAAAGGGACATGTGAATGTGGTATTCTCTTGATCTTGAGGATCAATTGCCACTTGGTTATAACCGGAATAACCATCAAGGAAATAGTATTAGCTTTGGCCGGCTAGCCTCTCTAGGATTTGATCAATGAATGGAAGTGGGAAATGATCCTTCCTAGTGGTAGAGTTGAGCAATGAATAGGGTAGATGATTCCTGCATCTAGTAGCTTGATCACTTCTAAAATGACCACTTCCTTCATGTTGGGATTCAACCGGCGTTGTACCTCTCTAGAAGGTTTTGCGTTATCCTCTATATGAATACGATGCATATAAATAGAAGGGTTGATTCCTTTCAAATCAGCCACTGCCCAGCCAATAGCTTTTTTGTGCTCTTATAGCACTGCTAAAAGGGTATTTTCTTAGCCCTTTAAAAGGTTCGATGCAATGATGATCGAAAGTGTTTTATTTGCACCAAGAAACACATACTTAAGGTGGACCAGGAGTGGTTTTAACTCAAGTTGTGGTGGAGATTTTAAGGAAGGGACCAGAGGAGTAGTTAAAAGTTGAGGAAGTAGTTCTCTTGGCATTTTCCAAGGAGGATAATCCATGATAGCACCAATGTCGAGCAAAAAATTTACTTCTTGGATGGATTGATTGACATCAAAGTTTACAAAATCAAAGTGAGACATGCAAGTTTCAAGGGGATCCTTGCTTAGAATGAAGGGGAGAGATTCTTCGACCACTTCATCTACCACATCAATGAGAAAACAATCATCCTCTTCGGAAGGATGTTGAGTTGCACGGAAAATGTGGAGTTTGACTTGCATATTTCCAAAGGAAATATCCATCACCCCGATTCGGTAATTTATCGAAGCATTAGCCGTATCTAAGAAAGGCCGACTGAGGATCACGGGAATATGCTTCTTTGGGTTATGAACCGGTTCCATGTCAAGAACCACAAAGTCTACTGGGAAGTAGAATTTGTCCACTTTGATGAGGACATCTTCAAGAATGCCCTGTGGGTGCTTGACCAATCTGTCGGTAAGCTGTAAGACCACAGAGGTTGGCTTAAGTTCCCTCAACCCAAGTTGTAAGTAAACTGAATATGGAATCAAGTTCACACTCGCTTCTAAGTCAAGGAGAGCCTTTTCTATCTTTTTGTCACCAATGACACATTAGATTGTTGGGGCGCCCGGATCCTTATACTTTGGAGGAGTGTTGTGCTGAATGATCGCACTCACACTTTTAGTTAGTCTTACCTTTTTTGGTAAATGATTATTGGAAATACACTTTTGAGTACACAAATCCTTGACAAATTTTACCTAAGGAGGGATTTGCTTGATAGCATCCAAGAGAGGAAGGTTGATCTTTACTTGCCTAAAGACCTCCCACATGTCTTGAATTTTGCAACTTTTGTTCATGAAGATACAAGATTTCGGTTCTTCTCCCTCTCTCTCTCTTTCTCTAGCATTCTCCACCAACTTTCTACCTGTCATGGTCTATTTATAGGCTATCACCCTTATTGCTACTAACCAGTTACATTAGGCCTATATTCGAAAGCTCTCTTTCTTCTGGGCTTGGTCTTCCAATGGGCTTGACCTTCCTCGGTGGATCCCTCAGGTTCGGCCCATTCCAGGGTGCTTTGTCATGGATCCTGCTTCAATTATTCGACCCGATCTGACTCCCGCGAACCATATCCGGCCCATGCCACTTGCCGCATCCTCAACTGCCCCCATAATTACCCCTTATTGATTAGGGGGTAATTATTAGTGGCTACTAATGATGACCTGACGGCTCGAGGAGATCGTGTGGGAGAATGGACGGTTAGATCCAGGGGTCGGCGCTTCGAGATTCAAAAAGACAACCCATCGCTTTCCTGACTCCTCGGCCCTTGGGCTCTTCTCGTCTTTATAAGCTCCATTGATTCTCCATCGATCCTCTTTACCGTCTCCATCTCACCTTTTGCTGTTTGAATCCTCTTCGGCGATCTCTTGCAAAAGATCTTCTTTCCAGTGGCTTCGCAATACTTTCTGCCGTTTGCACTCTCTAAGGTTAGTTTCATTTGCATTTTTCTTTTGGAAGACTTCTTTCTCCTCCCCGGAATCTTCATCCACTCTCACCATGACAGTAGATCTAGACGTTCTTCGCATGAAACTTCACCTTCCTGACGATGTAGAAATTAGAAACTGCCCCCGAGAAGTGAATATTAGAACCGGTGCTGGCCTTCTTCCCGGCGAGGCCCTGTTTTCACTCCTCCACCTCAATCTCCTTAGATTTCCTTTACATCCTTTCTTTTGCTATGTTTTTAACAAGCTAAATCTTTCCCCTTTACAAGTAAACCCCAATTTCCTTAGGATTTTATCTATTATGTTACTCCTGATTCGTGACAGAGGTCTGGATCTGGACCTCGTAGATCTTCTCCTCTATTACAAGGTTAGCAAGATCAGAATTGACGAACCATTTTACCACTTTTTCCCCATTGAGAAGAGGTCCATCTGCACGGATAAGATCAAATCTGAGAAGGGTTGGAGGAAAAACATTATTGGGGTTAGGGGAGCCTGGTTCTCTCCAGCTGCGGAGGATTTCCTTATCGCGAGCGCTTTCGGAGAGTGCTCTGTCTCTTTTTACAAGAAATATAAAAACTATAAGAGCGACTGTCTTTGCGAGATTTGCATTCCTTATTTTTGTACTTTCTTGTGCCATTCCTTAGGCATTCCTTGTGATGACTTGAGCTACAGTTTGTGCAGGGATAGGGATAACTACTTGAAGCGGTATATTCTGACCAACGTTCCCTTTTGCTCAGACCTTCTCACCTTAGATAATCTCCTCGATATCTCAGTCCTCGGTAAGACAATGAGCCAACTTCAGATCCCTTCCTTCGGCAGGAAGAAAACTGCCCCCAGGCCTACTATCACCCCTGCATCAAATTCCTCACCGGCTTCAGCATCTTCCTCCGCTACCCTTTCTGATACCACTCCTTCCACCGATCCATCCGTGACGGCTGCTGACCCGGTCGCTAACATGGCGACTGCCAGTCCGAACGTTACCTCCTCTGTCAAAAATCCTCCTGGTTCTACTGTTGCTTCCGCATGGGAAAAGGCCAGAGGAAAGAGGCATCAACCTGACAGTGCCCTCAGCATCGATGACGTTCCCTTGTCTCAGAGGGTTAGGCCCTCTGGGCCGAACATGATATCCCTGGCGAGACCTCCTTAAGCTAGGCCTCCCACCCCTTCTAGGCATGCCTCCGCTTCAGGAACGGCGCCATAGAGCCCTCGCTTCATTCGAACGGACGGATCGTCTGTGAAACCGACCGAGACCATGTTCAAAGATGGTCAGACCGTAATGGCTTACTACAGGAGTATGTGGACTCCTAAGGACATCGAGGTAGCCAAAGGTCTGTCTCAGAGGGAAGTGTTCAGCTGATTCCCCTTGTCCGCCATGGAGGTAACTTCTACCTCTTAGTCAATAAATCTTTACATACTCTTAATACTTATTTTCTTCTAACCATCTGCTCGGCTTAACCAGTTGTCCTGTATATCTCTACAGACCTTGTACGGGATGATGGCTATGCAGAAGCAAGTTGAGCACGTGAATGCCAAGGTCCGCGTGCTTTCTGACAGCCTTAGTGCAGCGAATAAGGAGAACGATAATTTAGCTGCTCAGAAGACCGGGTTGATGGTTCAACTTGGTAAAATTGAAAAAGAGAGGGATTCGCTGAGGAAGGAGACTGGCTCTCTTCAGGATGAGAGGAATGCTCTGCAGCTTGAAAATAGCGTCCGGCAGACTGAGCGGGAATCCCTTAGGGCCGAGAAGGAAGAACTACTACGCCTTCTGAATGATGAGCAATCTGCTCGGATGACCTTTAAGAAAAGGGCCTTGGACGAGCACAACGCTTTACTTGATACCATCAGCAGGGTAAATGGTGGTATGCTGGCTCTGCATGCTCGGTTCTCTAGAGTTGGAGCCCTCAGATATGCTCAGGGGTTCCGAGAGGGTTACGCCGATCGCGTCCCGGATGAGGGTAAAACTGGCTCTACCCCTGATGATGTTGATAAGGACTTGGATATTGATCCCCCTGGTGTTTATACTGATCTAGACTCCACCGCTGCCAAGGGCATATTTGATGAATGTCAGGAGATTGCGTCTTCTCGGATCACTCCTACTCCTCCTGCCGCTCTGACTTTGGACATTCTTCCTCTGTCCACTTTGACTCCATCTGCCGTTACTGCTGAAGATAACCCTCAACAGAATGATTCTTCCAACGCTGTTAAGGGTAGGACTCAACAGAATGATTCTGTCATTCACCTCGACTCTCCACCTCGTGAGGATGGCGACACCACCAATAATGAGGAGGTAGCCCAACATCATCAAGAGGCCGACGAAGCAAACACCTCTTAGTTAGAACTTCTTCTTCTTTTTTTTTTTTCTTTTTTTTTTTTTTTTTTTTTTTTTTTTTTAATGTACTGACTTTGGTACATTTGCCATCTTTACACCTCATTTTTTGTAACCCTATGAACCTTATTAATGAGATGGCCGACTTCTGATTAAACTTTTTGTGTCAACTTCCGCCTTTTTTTTTTTTTTTTTTTTTTTGGGGGCAAGTGTTTGGCGTTCGGCTCATTGTGCCAACTGCCGCTTACTTTGCTCAGGCGCCTGGCGTTTGGCTAGAATGCCACTTGCCACTTGGCCCTCTAATTTTCTTTAGCAAGTGTTTGGCGTTCGGCTCACAGTGCCAGCTGCCATTTACTTTGCATAGGTGTCTGGCGCTCGGCTGGAATGCCTCTTGCCACTTGGCCCTCTATTTTTCTTAGCTAGTGTTTGGCGTTCGGCTCATAGTGCCAGCTGCCATTTACTTTGCATAGGTGCCTGGCGCTCGGCTGGAATGCCTCTTACCACTTGGCCCTCTATTTTTCTTAGCAAGTGTTTGGCGTTCGGCTCATAGTGCCAGCTGCCACTTATTTGTTTAGGTGCCTGGCGCTTGGCTAGAATGCCACTTGCCACTTGGCCTTTTATTTTTCTTAGCAAGTGTTTGGTGTTCGGCTCATAGTGCCGGCTGCCACTTATTTGCTTAGGTGCCTGGCGCTTGGCTAGAATGCCACTTGCCACTTGGCCTTTTATTTATCTTAGCAAGTGTTTGGCGTTCGGCTCATAGTGCCAGCTGCCACTTATTTGCTTAAGATTTTAAAGAGGAGTGCAGTCCTTATAAATCTCAGAAACTTATACATTCAACTATTTTCAATTTAAAATAAACAAAATTTAGTACTGAATCTCAACTTTTTATTGATAATACCTCTTTAGAGAAGTAGCATTCCAAGGCTTGTTAACCAGCCTTTCGGCCATGGTTTCTAAGGTATATGCGCCTTTTCCTATGGCCTCTGCAATTCTGTATGGGCCTTCCCATGGTGGCATCATCTTTTTGACTATCCTTACCTTCTTTTTCAGAATCAGGTCACCTAGCCTAAAGTCTCTGTGCTTTACTTTTCTGTTATGGCTGTTCGCAAGCGTCTGCTGGTAAGATGCGAGCCTTACCGCTGCTGCGTCTCTTTTTTCTTCCAGCAAATCGAGGTTAAACCTTAGCATACTGTCATTATGCTCACGGTTCCATGCCAAGCTTCGAACAGTCGAAACTAAGTGCTCGACTGGTATAACTGCCTCGGTTCCATACGCCATGGTGAATGGGCTTTCTCCGGTCGGTCGTCTAGGGGTCGTTTTGTAGGCCCATAAGACGTTCAGTAGTTCATCTAACCACCTTCCTTTCCTTTCCTCTAGTTTCTTCTTGATACAAGTAAAGATTGTTCTGTTTGTAATTTCTGCTTGTCCATTGGCCTGTGGGTGACTTACTGCTGCCAGCTTTTGATTAATTCCATACTCCTCCAACAGCTCTCTTACTTGCTTACTGTCAAGGTTGGTACCATTATCCATGACGATTGACCTCGAAACACCAAACCGGCAACTAATATTACTCCAAATGAATCGTCTCACATGAGTTTGAGTAACGCTCGGATATGGCTCTGCTTCCACCCACTTAGTAAAGTAGTCTGTAGCCAGTAACACATACTTGTTCTGAGCTCTAGCAGTTGGTAGAGGACCAACTACATCCATCCCCCATTGTACGAAAGGCCATGGTGTGGCCATTACATGCAAGTCTTCAGGTGGTTGGTGAATCAGTGGTCCGAACCTTTGGCACTTATCGCACCTTCTAGACAATTCTTCCGAATCTCGCGACATGTTTGGCCAGAAGTACCCTTGAGCCATTGCCTTGTGTGCTAATGATCTCCCCCCCTGAGTGGTTTCCACATACACCTTCATGAATAGCTCGTAATATTTGCCGAGCCTCTGTGGGGGTAATACACTTTAAGTACGGTCCGGAAAAAGATCTTCTGTATAACTGGTTATGCACTATGGCGTACTTTGCAGCATTCGCTTTGATTTTCCTAGCCTCATTTCTTTGTTCAGGCAGAGTACCATCTCGGATGTAAGTTATGATCGGATCAATCCAACTTGGCTCATATGGAATAACATTCACTTGCCAAGGATCCGAGCCTGAAGGTTCTTCGAAAATGGATGGTTAATTTAATATTCCTACTGGAACCAACCTTGCCAATGTTTCTCCAGAACCCGAGGCGCTACATGCTAGCCTGTTGGCATCTTCATTATACTCCCTTGGAATTTGAATGAATTCAATTTTTTCAAAGTTCTTCACCTCCCGCATAACAGCAGAACGATATGCTTCCATCGTTTCATCCTTGGTTTCATACTCACCCCTCACCTGCCGAACGACTAACTGTGAGTCACTAAAAACATTCAAATTCCTGACCTTAAGTTCTTTGGCAAGCTTTATTCCGGCCAGCAACGCTTCATACTCTGCCTCATTGTTCGTGGCTGCGAATTCAAGCCAAAGCGCTTGGCTTAAGGCTGTACCTTCTGGCGTCTACAGTTTGATCCCAATGCCTGCACCCATCTGATTTGAGGATCCATCAACGAAGAGTTTCCATAAGCACTTATAAAGATCCTCCTCCACGTCCTCTAAATCACATTCTAGTAAAAAATCTGCCACCGCCTGCCCTTTGACTGCTGTTCTAGGTTCGTATGTGATATCAAATGAGCTTAACTCTATAGCCCACTTCGTCATTCTTCCGGAGAGATCCGGTTTGTGCAGGATTATTCTGATAGGGAAAGTGGTTAGAACGATAATAGGATGGGATTCAAAATAATGCCTGAGCTTTCTTTTCGCATGCACTAGCGAGAGTATCACCCACTCTGCCTTTGAATAACGTCTTTCGGCCTCAGTCATTGTCTTGCTAACATAGACCACTGGATATTGCTTCCCTTCTGCGTAGCGGACCAGAACGCCACTTGTCGGGATGCTGGACACTCTGAGATACAAAAACAGTTTTTCGCCTGATTCTGGAGCTGACAGTACCGGAAGGTTCTGCATATATTTTTTCAGAGCAGTTAACGCTAGGCGTTGTTCATCTCCCCAAACCTGCCTACCGTGGCTCCGGATTGTGTCAAAAAATGGTTTACATTGATCTGACAATTTGGAAATGAAACGGCTCAGTGCAGCAATCCGTCCCGTAAGTGTTTGCACTTCTTTGATTGTCGTCGGCTCAGCATTCTTAGTCAGAGCATCTGCTTGGGCAGGGCTTGCCTCGATGCCTCTGAGATTAACCACGTGCCCTAGGAATTGGCCTGAACTTACACCGAACGAGCACTTGGTCGGATTGAGCTTCCTTCCATATCGCCGCAAAACATCAAACACGCCTCGAAGATGCTGCACATGATCAGCTTTCTTCTTACTTTTGACCACCATATCATCAATGTAAGCCTCCACTGTCTTCCCTATTTGTTCCTTAAAAATCTTACTAATAAGTCTTTGGTAAGTTGGCCCGGCGTTCTTTAGTCCGAACGGTATAACTTTGTAGCAATATGTCCCGCGTTCAGTAACGAAAGAAGTTTTTTCATCATCAGCGGGGTCCATGGGGATCTGATTATAACCCGAATAAGCATCTAAAAAGGTCAAGCGTTCGTATCCAGTAGTTGCATCCACCATCTGATCAATCTTTGGCAGTGGGAAGCTATCCTTCGGACAAGCTTTGTTTAAATTGGTAAAATCAATGTATACGCACCATTTCCCATTTTTCTTTTGCACAACGACCACATTCGATAGCCAGTCGGGGTAGTACACTTCTCTTACGAACCTCACATCAAGCAGCTTATCAACTTCCTCGGCAATAATTCGGTTGCGCTCGAGGGCAAACCGTCGTTGCTTCTGCTTTACAGGTTTTGCATTGGGGTTAACGTTCAAGGAATGACAGGATACCGAAGGATCGATCCCGAGCATGTCTAGGTGACTCCATGCGAACACATCTGCATTTTGAGACAAAAAATCAACTAATTCCTGCTTTTCCTCCTCAACGAGTAGCTCCCCTACTCTGGTTGTTCGTTCTGGTCGGACCTGATCGATCTGCACATCAAGCAGGGGTTCTTCAGTCAAGCCTACTGGTTCCTCCTCTCCATTCTGCTTGGAGGGAGGCTCCTGTAATTGCTATCTTAGACATACTGAATGAATGGGAGCTTTCCTCTTTTCGGCATGTTTCATCGTTACAGAGTAATATTCTTTTGCTGCAACTTGGTCTCCATGAATGTCAATCACTTTGGTTCTGTCCGGTGCCAGGCATCTGATTACCTGATGCAGAGTGGAAGGAACACCTCGAACTCTGTGGATCCACCCTCTGCCCATCAGAAGATTGTAAGAGGGATGAATTTCAATAACTACAAAGGTTTCCATCAAAACCCTCTCGGCAGCATGTACCGCTACCTCCATCGTGCCGACGGGCTCCACTCGCTTTCCATCAAACCCTAATAGTGGATTCCCGGTGGATTTCAGCTGATCCTGTTTGATCTCGAGCCGATCGAATGTATCTCTTGGCATGATGTTCGCACGACTTCCAGGGTCAATTAGAACTCTGCGCACCAAGCATTTGGCCACTGTCAAACTTACGACCAGCGGGTCCTCATGAGGGATCTGAACACGCAACAAGTCTATTGCGTCAAACTTTATCTACGTTGATGTGCTCTGCTGGTGCAGAGTGTTTACACTGCCTATCCTTCTCTTAATCTGTGCCTAACGAAGGCGTGTTCGAAGCAGTTCATCTGATTCTTCAGTAGGTTCTGGCCGACAGTGAATTGCATTAATTACTCGAACTGGTTGCGTGTTGTGAGAATTTGACTTCTGATTCTTCTTCACATACTCCATTGGCCGGTTCTGCTCCACCGCTGGTCCTTAAATATAACTTACAAACTCCCCTCTAGCTATCAGCATCTCTACCTGTCTCCTTAGGTTCCTGCATTCGTTAGTCTGGTGGCCAAAATCAGAATGGAATGCACAGTGTTTAGACCGATCCCTCTGTTCGAGAGGTTGTCTGATTGGTAAAGGAGGTCGGAACTTATCTTTATTTTCTTGGTACAGTCTTGCTAGGGTAACTTTCAATGGAGTAATCAGCTCTTCCTCTCTGGGCCTCTTCTCGGATTTCCACGAGGAGCGTTGCGGGTGGACCTGTTTTTGCCTGATCTTTGCTTTGGTCTTTTCTTCCGTGGATATAACGGATGTCTTCCGAGCATTTGCGGCCTCTTCTTCTTCCAAGCGCACAAATCCATCGGCTTTTTCGTTAAGTTCATCCATAGTCCTCGGCGTGTTGACCACCAAGCTTGTGTGGAACGGGGTGCCACGATTCATGGCTAGTATGAATGCTTGAACTGCCGTTGAAGGGTGACATTTAACAACCATGCTCTTGGTAAGGTTAAACCTAGTTAGGAAAGCCTGGAGACGCTCTTCAGCGTGTTGCTTCATTGTGAATAAGCTCGAAATATCTTTCACTGGACGCTTGTTTCCATAGTATTGGCTTATGAAACGACCACACAAGCTTCGAAAACTATCCACCGAACCCCTCGGCAGGTTCTTGAACTAATTCAGAGCTGGTCCGGCCAGACTCGTAATAAAGCACTTGCACATCAAAGAATCATTCTCAGTGTTTAGAGCCATTTTCAGCTGGATGTGATCAGATCAGTCGTTCCGTCGAATAGAATGAAAATGGGTATGGAAAATTTCCTCGGACTCGGAGCATTCAGAATCTCATCGGTGAACGGTGAATCCACCGTTAGAGCTGCTGAACGGAGTGCTTCATTTTCCCTCTGAAACCCCGCGGCTGCTCTCTGGTCTACTGATCTCCTATCTGAGCTGTGATAGTCGAACGTCGTCATGGAAGGCTGATAGGTCGGATCGAATGATCTATCCTCAACGAAGTCCTTGCGCCATGGGGGCATAGCTTTCTGACGAATCAACTCTGTTGCTTCACCTCAGCTGAGCGTTTCTTGATGTGGATCAAAATTCATTACTTCGTTTCGCCTGATCTGCTCACGCCGTGGATCCATGTGAGTCGATCCTTCACGATCATCCATACGACGAAGATTTGGCGGCAAACCGTCTCGCCGGATTTCCTCGCGGTGAGGATCTACTAGATTGTTTCCAACCTTCTCACCATGATGTGCTGCATCAGTACGTGCACCTTCTTCTCCTACCGGGAGTGGTCGTGGAATTACTGGAGCTTCCTGACGCTGCATTTCATTCCTTAGATCCGCATTTTCTCTCCGGAGAGCTTCGATCATGTTCATCAACTCATCAAGTTTCACTTGCTGGACATTCTCAACCGTATTAGAGTTGTCACCCCCTATCATGATTTCGGATCGAAGCAAAGGCATGAATTACAAACTTCGAAACAGATCTAAGCGTTACCGATGCAAACTCCGCTAGATCTGGGCTTAACTTCACTAAATCGTGATCGCTGTTTGCTACATCTGAACTTTTCTAGCTTCAAACTCGTCGGATCTGACTGCAACTGAGCAAATCACAATTGCGTCATTCCAAAGCAAATGCCTCAGAATCCACAATAAGCAAGAATTCTCTCGGAACAAACTACAATCTCACTGATCTGGATTCAACTTCCAAAAATCACACTGCGTATTCACAAACTCGATTGAACTAATATGGTACTGATCGGGCTGGAATTGATCTTCATCCTCGATTCCCATAGACGGCGCCAATTGAAGATACAAGATTTCGGTTCTTCTCCCTCTCTCTCTCTCTCTAGCATTCTCCACTAACTTTCTACCTGTCATGGTCTATTTATAGGCCATCACCCTTATTGTTGCTAACCAGTTACATTGGGCCTATATTCGAAAGCTCTCTTACTTTTGGGCTTGGTCTTCCAATGGGCTTGACCTTCCTCGGTGGATCCCTCAGGTTCGGCCCATTCCAGGGCGCTTTGTCATGGATCCTGCTTCAATCATTCGACCCGATCTCACACTCCCACGAACCATATCCAGCCCATGCCACTTGTCGCATCCTCAACTGCCCCCATAGTTCCCAAAATGTGTCGACTCTTGGAGACGTTAAGGAAATGGAGCCTTAGGCTCATAGGAAGTCTCCACATTTAGGGTGACAAGCTTGGAATTTTCAGTGCTAGACTTTAGATTTTCAAGAATGAAATTTGGATTAGATGAGATAGGATTTGGATTTTTGGGAGGAAGAACTTTTTCCTCCATCAACCGTGTTGTCCATAATTCGACCATTTCGAAGGGTGGTGATTGTGGGACTTGTTCATGAGTAGGCCCACTCGAAGGAGGGGTTTCGTCAATCGCATACATCCCTCTAGGATTCTCAAATGGTTGAGCGGGAAGTTTTCCCTTATCTCTTTGAAGAATTAGCTATTTCTCCCACTTATTTCTCAAGTTTAGCTATTGACTGAGTATGGGAATGAACGATTTGGAGAGTGGGCTGTAATAATGTCAATAGTTGCTTGTTAGATTCTAACATTTGCTTGTTAAGGGATTCCATCATTTGCTTATTTGCAATGAGAATTTCATCAGTTGGAAACACAGGAGATGGAGTAGAGACATTTGGATTGTAAGGTGGATGGTAACTTAAAGAGGCCTAAAATTGCCTATTTGGAAATAGAGAAGTGGGCTGATTTTGATGCCCTTGATTTTGAAAATTCAAATTTTGTATGGCGAGTTTCCTCTACAAAAAATTCGGATGATCTCTCCATCCCGAATTGTAGGTATTGGAATACGGATTATTTCCGGGCCTAGAAAACATAGCATTTGCTTGCTCTTGATTGCTACTAGGAAATTGCTCTGGTGTGGGGCAATCTTCCGAGAAATGGAATGGGCTAGTGCATGATGCACACACCGCACTTGTCGAATTTTGAGACAAGGAAGGAAAGAGATGTGGTGCCATTAATTGATATAATTTATGAGCTATGGCATCCACTTAAGAAGATTCTTCCCTCAATGTCTTTGGTTGACATAGATTGGTCTTCTTTGCAATGATTGAGGTTGGAGCACTACGAGTATTATGTTGCAATGAGTTTTCACTCAAATTCTCGAGTAAGGTCCAAGCCTCATCTGCATTTTAAAACATGAACATCCATCCACATGATGAGTCAACCATGAGTCTATGTGGGTCGGTTAAACCAGCATAGAAAGCTTGCACCAATTGCCATTTTGGAATTAGGTGGTGTGGACATTTCCTAAGGAGCTCATGAAGTCTTTCCCAAGTCTCATGGAGTTATTCCCCATCGATTTGTGCAAAGCTAAGAATTGAACGCCTCATTTGGTTGGTCTTACTCACAAGATAGTATTTTTTAAAGAATTCTTATTGCAATTGAGCCCATGTAGTGACGAAGTTTGGAGCAAGGGAGTTCAACCAATATTTCGCCCTATCTTTTAAGGCAAATGGGAAGAGATGCAAATGGAGAGCATTTTTAGGGAAGCCCCTCAGCTTGATGGTAGAACATATTTCAAGTAATTCATCAAGATACTTGTAGGGGTCTTCATTTTCAAAGCCATGAAAGGATGGAAGCATTTGAATTGTGCTAGATTTGATCTCATATTGGGATGCCTCGATGTTTGGCATCACTATGCAAGAAAGAGAGGCATAAGTTGTAAGGATGAAATGGTCCCTAAGAGTCATAGGTACAACATTTGGAATTTTAGCCCTATCATTATTAATTCCTTCATTCCCGACCATTCTATTAAATTCAAGTTCATTTCCTCTTATGTTTGCAGATTCCCTAAGGTTCCTTCCAAGAGTCCTTTCAGGTGAATTTATGTCAATGGGAGATTCAAGAGTTGGTAAAGATAATAACCTACAACCAAACATCAATAGCACACTTCATAACAAGCACAACAATTCATCACCATAACCTCCATATACGATGTTCCCTTTCTCCTCAATTATCAACAAGACAGAAAATAAATGGCCATGACAAGGACCGATGCTTTGTAAAACAATAAAACAGAAATAGCCTCGATAAGGACTCCACGATCAAATATCTCTAATTTAACCACATGCAAGGTATTCATAATTTTGAATCTAGAACTTCAAAAACTTACCTGAAGTCCTCTAGACTTATGATATTTTCAGTTTTCCTCCGGCAAGCTTTGAGTCCCTAGAATCTTACAAGAAAACTTAAACACAATGTCATCGAAACCAATAAGAAAATATCCACAAGACACAATATTCACAATCAAACCAAAGTTAATCTTTGAACCTCGGTTACAAAATCATTTGCAATCCCTGGCAACGACGCCAAAAATTGATACGTTCGGTTGATAATCTCAATAATAATCAACCCTTTGCAATAGCACAAATCATTATAAAATAAGGCTATTGTTTGGGTAAGTTAAACCAGTGGGATTGCTAGTTTATGGCAACTAAGGTCATTAAGTCCACTTAGTTTGATGAAGGGGGGGTAGAGTTTTTGGTTGGTTTGTCACTAGGTGACTTGGAATTAAAATGTGCATAAACAATAAATTGAAGGAAATTAAAAAGAGAGGAGAAATATGTAGAGAGGACTAGGGAAGTGAATCAACTACCAACCCCATACACATGCTAGATTATGATTAATTTGGGAAACAAATTAGATATAATGGCAATGATGTGTAGCAATTCAAGATTACTACACTATCTTTAGGAATTTTATAGAATTAAGAGTCAAGAATAATCCCTCAAAGTTTCATATGCTTGACTACCTAAATTAGAGTGTAGCTTTACACGTTCACTAAGCTAGGGACTATCAAACCCCTCAATAACTACGGTGTTAGCACATGGAGCCAAGAATCAAGAAAAGTCCATCAAAGGGGGACCCTAAGCCGTGGACTAACAAGGTTCTCAAACAACATGCCAATAAACCCATTTCACAATCTCATTTCCATTATCACTATGAAAATGCAAGCAATATAACAATGAGAACATAAAATTTAAGACAAGATAATAGATTTAACATGATCATTTATAGACATTAAAATCCATTACATCATGTAAAGTTCTCTAGATTATGATACTACTATATATATATACATCATTCTCCAAATTAAAATCAAAACTAAGGCATGCTTACAAGGTAGGGCTTCATCACCTCCCTAGAAAGGGAGTTAGTTACCCATAGAAGCAATGGAGGTGTAATGACCCGGTCATTTTCTTCCCTTCCTTTTTCCTTAGAATTTTATGGATGAATTTTTTTCGTTGAAATCTCTTTTCTAAGTTCGGTTTCTCGTCATTTAGTGTCATCTTGAGTGCTCGAAAATGGTTTCTGAGACTCTTTCCTTTGGATTGACAACTTCCTTTGTGGACCGAGTCATTTTCACATTTTTCGTTTTTCGACATTATTCACTTTTCGTCCTTTTCCCTATTTTATCCTTTTCCCTATTCTGTCTTTTCCTTGTTTGTCAATTGGTTGACATAACCTCACTCCTTGTGGTCAGAACTGGTTTTTGACTTCACGTATCTTCATTCTAAGTGGTTTCCACGAAATACGTATCTTTACTTTTGCAGTAAAGTACTCTGGTTGCTCCTGGTGTCCATAGGGGCATAGATGCACATTTTTTTAGAATCTTTTTCTTTTCTTGGGTTGTTTTTCATAAATATCTTTTGAAGATATTTTATTTCAGGGGTATCTAAGAAAATATCTTTTGGAAGATATTTTCATTTTGGGAAGTTTTGCAGTTAACCCTTTTTATATGGGCCATTGTGTAATTAACAAAAGTTATTGCAAAATACCTTGTTCTGAAATTGGATCCTCATATGGGATTCATTTTCACATTTTGTCGAGTCGTGTACTCATAGAATTTCCTTCTGGTCATTTTTCTCGAGTTTCAGGGTTTTTGGACCCGGTTGCCGCTGAACTTGTTTGGGGCATATCTCTCTGCTCGGGACTCAATTTTTGACACCGTTTCTTCTGTTGTTCATATTTTCTCATTTAAAATATTTTTCAATTATAGAGCTTTGTCATTTGAGCACGTTTGCTCAAAATCCACATTTTCGGACCTGGCAGGACCCTTTCGGGGCATTTTTTGAGATTTTCTATAAGTAGGGGGTCTTAAGTCAAAAAATCAGATTTCCATCATCTTCATCACCCTCTTGGCCGGCAGCCATGGGAGCCCAAGGAGATGCCATCATTCTTTCTTCTCCTCCACTTGATTTCCGTAGTGAAAACTCTTCGGCCTTAACGTTTATCATTCCCCTCGATGTGCTCTACCTTTCCCCCTTATTAGAATTCATTTCTGACTATTTCTTGAGTTCGGATTTAAATTCAAGTTGTGATTTTGATGGGGCTTCTTAGGGGTTCATGTAGATCGTGTTGTCCTCGATAAAACCCCGAAGTTTCGTCGAATTCGGAATGGTTTCATTTTGGTGGCTTTTAAGATTTTCATCTCAAATTGAGGTAGGGGATGTCTTAGGTTTATATTAATGTTGTATTGATTGTTATATGAGCGTATAAAACTTGTAAGCATGCCTTTGTTCAAGTTTTAGAATTTAATTTAATTATTTTCTATAATTAAGATTTAATTCATTTGGATGTATGTTGCTTAGAATTAAATTGTGGCATGCTAGTAAATTAGGCCTTGGTATGTTTGTTAACATACATTAAATTTAGGGCATTTGAATAAGAATTGCAAAACTTATTTAATATTTATTTTTTGTGAAAGATTAATTTACATAGTTGTATCAAGCATGAAGTCAACTTGTAATGTGATATTAAAGTAGGCCTTGATGAGTTCTTTAACATATGTTAAATTAAGGACATTTGGATATGTTTGAAAATCTAGAGAAAATTAATTAATTAGCTTAATTAATTTTACTTGAAGTGTTTTAGTCACTTGAATTGATGTTGGAGGCAATATATGTTAAGACTGTGCTGTGTCCTTTCACATGTATTAATTTGACCTTAATTGGAATTGAATTGAAATCTAGAGACTTTCTATGTTAGGTTGAAAATCTCTTGAAATGTAGTATGTTTAATTACCTTGTGAGCATGCTACTACCTTGTTATAGAATTAGTACTTGTGGTCTCTAAAGATGGTAATTTGACTTAGTATGATATGTAATATCATTGTCTTGCATAGCTTGTTTAAATATATCTTGGGTAGGTATATAGCTTGTTAGAATATTACAATTGTTTACCTTGAAAGCTTGTTGATAAATTGGAACTTATTTAGTATTTGTGGCTTAGGATGGTAATGTGGTTCAATTGTTGTAAAATATTCTTATTTTATATGTAAATTGCATATTGAGAACATGATATGTCATATGCTATTTAGACTTCAATTCTAGGACATGGTTTGTGTGGATATAACCTTATTTGTGCATGGAATGTGGTAACTTACATTTGATTTTGTATAAGTTTTGAACTTATTGATTTTGGAAAGCTTGTGAGGATATAATTTATGTGATGGCTAGGGTTTGGCTCTAGTACGTGGATAAGTGTCTTTGAGTCATAAGTGCGCACTAGGTGGTACCTTGTGGGTCGTAATTACCCGAAAATACTTGCTTGGTCTAGCGACCACATGTCCTAGTTTTTCCACTATTTGATTTCGCATTTAATTTCAAGTTGTTAATCATGGATTACTTGTAGCTTGAGAATTGATGCTTACTTTGGGTATTTAAATCCTATTTTGTATACTTGAAACTGTGTACTTACTTTTTGTATTTAGATCTTAATTAGTATACTTGAAACTGTATACTTGTTTTGTGTATTTAGATCTCATTTAGTATACTTGAACTTGTATCCTTGGTTGTGTATCTAAACCCTAATTAGTATACTTAAGCATAACATGTTTGATTTGTGCAATCGGACTTCATTATGTATACTTGTGTCGTGTATGCTTGTGTTATGCGTACTTCATTTAGCTCAGTACACTTATGCCTGTATACTTGATTCATGTATTTTCCATCTTAATTGTATGTTTGTGTATCAATGCTTAGAACATGCATAACTTGTTTAACATGACTTAGTGTACTTGAGCATGTATACTTGTACATCGTTGTTCATTTCAATTGCATGAGTAGCTTAGGATGATCCCTGAGTCTCACTTTGACATAGACGTTAGGTGGCATGAGCCCCTTTAACATGTTTCACCCTAAGGTGATATAGTTGTAAAATGCTAGGTCGATGCATGCTTATCTCCTAGGAGTAGCTTTATGTTACTCACCCACATAGTGGGGACATTTTTCAGGTATAGGAATCAAGGTTCGAGATTCTCATATTGCTTGGATGATTTGTTGCCTTGAAGGTTTCAATTCTGGTAAAAGTTGGCATGAAATGCCATTTTGTATCCTTATTTGTCTAAATTTGTATTCTTGATTTGTATATGTAAAGTATACATAAGTGCACTCTTTTTAATGTATTTGGTACGTATAAGATGAGGCTGTAGGCCAATGACATGTATTTGTATCCTATGCAACTTTTAACTTTATAAAGTAATATGAAAATATTAGAAAATGCAAAGTCATTGCTTCATAACTTTTGCATCGGGTGTGGGAATTTCATTCTGTTTCTTTCATAGGGTTTCTCTAATCATGTATGAGGTGTGGCCAAGGGCCAAACACCATTTCGTTCTAGGTTTTGCATTATAGTTCCATTTATGGCATTTTAAGGTAATTTTGGCCGTTGAGAGGTCATATTTTGTGTTGGGGTTATTTTGAGGCCGTGGACCATTGGGACGCGTTCTAAATGTCTTTTTACGTTTGTGTGCATGTCCTTATTTCATAAAACTCTTGAGTTTCCACTTTGTGTGATAACATGTTCACATGTTCAGGTGTTTTGAGACATTTATCATTGGTTGAGCATACTTTTGTGTATATATGCTTTCTGATAACATGTTCTGTGTCACTATCATGTTCTGGTGTGATAACATGTCTGCGTGCTTCTTGATAACATGTTTGATTTGATAACATGCCTATTTGCTTATCTGTCGTATCCCTTGGATGCATTCTTGTTTCACGAGTTTCTTCCATGGATAGGAGAAATTCATTCTGTGAGGACCCATGTAGGGAACCTTCTTGTCTGTTCTATTAGTTGATGCGAGTGAGGCTCATGTGAGCATAGATGACTGCGATTCATTTCTTTTTCCTTGTCTGGTGGAGTGAGACGTGTGCTAGGGAGACACCGTTTCATTTCCTTTTCCTTTGTGGCTTCTAGATCTAAGGCCTTAAGCGTATGGTGCCAGTGTCATTGTTGTCAGAGTTTTGGGATTTGTTACCCTAACTCTCGCAGATGCCTAGTTCCCGTGGTGCTTTTGGTAATGATCATTTTCGACATTGATGTCATTGGTATCGAAAAGTTCCCTTCTGGGGCATGTTACGAACTAGTGCCTTATACTGTCATGCTACCTTGCTGACGAGTAAGTGTGGGCGGGTTCTAGTCACTGTTCGTACTGCCTTGTCACTCTTTTCTTCTATCATGTTTCAACGTTTCGTTGTCTTGGGATTCTCTCGGTAGTTGACGTTGAGTTAACGTGCCAGTTCGTATGAGGTGTTGTCTTAGTTCATGGTTTCGCGTTCTTTCAGTTGATCTTTAGACTTCAAGATTTGTCGTTCAGTGCGTTGTGAGTTGTCCTTTGATTTGACCTTTTGTTCAGTCATTATTCTGTTCTCTCGGGTATGTTCCTAATTTTGGGGACGAAATTCCTTTAAGGAGGGTAGGTTGTAACGACCCGGTCTTTTGCCTTCCTTTCATTTTTCCTGAAATTTTACGAATGAATTTTTTTCGTTTAATTTTCTTTTCTGAGCTCTGTTTCGTGTCGCTTAGTGTTATCTCGAGTGCTCAGAATTGGTTCCTGAGACTCTTTTCCATGGATTGACAACTTCCTTTGAGGATCGAGTCATTTTCACATTTTTCGTTTTTCGACACTATGCGCTATTTCGTCCTTTTCCCTATTCTGTCTTATCTCTGTTTGTCAGTTTTTGGCACAACCTCACTTCTCATGCTCGGAGTTGGTTTTTGACTTCACATGCCTTCATCTTGAGTGGTTTTTACGAAATACGTATCTTTACTTTTGCAAGAAAGTACTTTGGTTGCTCCCGGTGTCCATAGGGGCATGGATGCAAAGTTTTTTGAAATTATTTTCTTTTCTTGGGGTATTTTTGTAAATATCTTTTGAAGATATTCTATTTTAGGGGGTTTTAAGAAAATATTTTTGGAAGATATTTTCATTCTGGGCCATGAGTGCAGTTTTCATTTTTTGAAGGGGCCATTGTGCAATTAATGAAAGTTATTGTAAAATGTCTTGTTTTGAGCCTGGATCCCCGTACGAGATTCATTTTCACATTTCGTCGAGTTTTGTACTCTTGGAATTTCCTCCTGGTCGATGTTTTCCAGTTTCAGGGTTTCTGGCCCCGGTTTTCCCCAAACTTGTTTTGGGCATAACTTTCTGGTCGGGACTCGGTTTTTGACGCCGTTTCTTCTGTTGTTCATATTTTATCATTTTGAATTTTTTTCTTTCACAAAGTTTTTTCATTTGGGTGCGTCTGCTCAAATTTTACTTTTTCGGACCCGGCGAGGCCCGTTCGGGGCACTTTTTGAGATTTCTATAAAAGGGGGGTGAGATATTTCATTTTTCATCTTCTCCCCTCTTCATGCACAACCTGGAGCTCCCATGGCAGCCCAAGGGGTGCTGCCATCTTCTTTCTCCTCTTTTGGTTCACTTTTCCTTGAGTAAAAGTCTTCGGCGTTAATGTTTGTTGTTCCCCTCGCCGTGCTCTACCTTTCCCCCTTATTAGAATTCTGTTTTGACCATTTCTTGAGTTTGGTTTTGAGGTCAAGTTATGATTTTGATGGGGCTTTCATGGGGGTTATGTTCACGGCATTGTCCCCGGCAAAACCTAGTAGTTTCGTCGGATTCGAAGCCATTCCATTTTGATGGCATTTGAGATTTTCATCTCAAATTGAGGTAGGAGATGTTCTAGGTTTAAATTCTTGTTATATAGCATGCTTGTGATGCTTATACTACTTGTTTGCATGATTAAATATAAAATCTAGATATTTTATTATTTATTTTTCTTGTACGGGATCTAATTTTCCCGGTTGCTCATGACTTGGTTTAAACATGTAGCATGATTTTATATTGCCCCTTGATATGCTCATTGTCGTGTATTAAAATTGGAACATTTGAATAAGTATTAAAGATTTTATTTAATATTTATCTTATATGAAAGATTAATTCACATGGTCTTAACTAGCTTAAAATCAATATGTGTTAGCATATTAAATTAGGCCTTTGCATGCTCTCCAACATAGTTGAATGTGAAAGTAATTGGAGATGTTTTGAAAATTAGTAATTATTAATTAATTTGATTAATTAATTTGCCCCGAGTGTACTATTCACTCTATTTAAATTCTGACTTAATATTCTTGATTTACATGCCATATAGTTTCACATATATTTGATTTAGAATATTCGGTTAGGTTTTGAAACCTTTTATTTAATTAAATTCCATGTTTAAGATTTAATCCTCATGGTGATATACAACTTGGAATTGTATTGTGGCATGCTAGAAAATTAAGTTTTGGTATGGTTGTTCACATGTATTAAATTGGGATTTATTGCATGAGAATTGCAACTTTTGTTTTATATTTAACTTTAGTGAAGGTTTAATTCGCTTGGTCGTAAATTGATTGAAATAAACTTGTAATGTGATATTACATTAGTCCTTGGCATGTTTTCCAACATAGGTTAATTTGAGAGCATTTGGTTAAGTTTGAAAATCAAGAGATTTTTATTAAAAGAATTAATTAAAATCTATTTTGTGGTCCCATTAACTTAATTAAGGTTTTAACTTGATATTTGTATTAGCTATGACTTGTTTACTGGTATATATTAATTTGGGACTATTAGAAGTTGTTTTAGAACCTTGGTAATTAAATTAGCATGATTTAATTAAAGTTCTACTTTGTTGTTCAAACAACCTAATTGAGTTTTAGTATAGATATAGGTGATGACCATACCATGTCCTTTAACATGTATTAAATTGAGGTTATTTGGAATTGAATCGGAATCTAGAGAATTTAATTGTGTTTATCTATTTAAATTCTTTCAATTTGTTCCATGATCTAGTTGTGTTTTAGAAGTGGTTTCTATATTCAAATCATGGACTTAGAGTTGTTGTATATTCATTTGGTGATGTTTTGAACATTGGATAACATAGTTGCTATGTTTGTATTTGTGAGAATATATTTCCTTATTGAATATATTGTTGCCTTGTGTAATGATTTGCACACTTCATGTTTAACATCTTTCATGCATAGCGTGTAACGAATCGCACACTGAAGATTCGACATTCATCATATCCTATTAGTTGTGGATTTAGAGCATGTATTGTATAGGTTTCCAAATTTGGGTTGTGCTTAGTAAATGGTTGATATCTTGTATATACATGTTGATATAAATACGTTGTTGCACAATTTGTTGATTTTGAAAACTTGGGGATGTCGTTGTTGGCTTCGGCTAGGACTTGGTTCTAGTACGGGGGATTGTCCCTCTATATAGTCTAGTGCACACATAGGGAGGTTACCCATGGGCTAGTAACCCTAAAGTAACTATGTTATCGGTCTGATCCGACGTGACGTCCGAGTATCCACTTTGTTTGATTTCGTATTTCATTTCAAGTTGATAACTAGATGATATCGTAACTTGTGGTTCCTTATTTGATTTCCTATTTTGAGCTTAAGATGTAACTTTGTGAAAGCATGCTTTGTGCGTTGTATTGGAAGTTCCATTGTCGGTTAAATTGCATTGATATCATAAATTGTATTTTGATGTTCAAATGTAGTTTAGGAATGATCCTATAGAGCTATTTTGAACATAGACGTTAGGTGGCATGACCCACTCTTGTTGTTTTCGTATTTTGGATTTCAAGTTGAAGACTTTGAGAATCTATATCTAGTTACTTGTATAACATGTTTCCATGTTGTTTGAATTGCATGAACAATGTGACTATGCTAGAAATGATCTAGGTAGCTTAGGATGATCCCTGAGTCTCACTTGACATAGACATTAGGTGGCATGAGCCCCTTTAACATGTTTCACCTTAAGGTGATAAATTTGTAAAATGCTAGGTCGATGCATGTTCATCTCCTACGAGTAGCTTTATGTTACTCACCCCTACGATACTGGGGCATATTTTAGGTACAAAGACTTGGTTCGTGAAGCCTAGCATTCCTTGGATGTCGAGTAGCTTTTAAGTTTCCATTTCATGCAAATGATAGCATGAAATGTCATTTTGTAGACTTATATGTCAAAATATGTATGTTTGATTCCATGTATGTAATGTGTACTTAAGTATACTCCTTTCAATGTATTTGATATGTATGAGATGAGGCCAGAGGCCAATGACATGTATATTGTATTCTATGCAACTTTTTAACTTCACGAAATGTTATGAAAAACTTGAAAAATCGCAAGTCATTGCTTCACCACGGTTGCATCGGGTGTGGGAATTCCATTTTCATTCTTTTATAGGGTCTTATTAATCTTGTATGAAGTGTGGCCAAGGGCCAAACGGTCATTTGACTCCATTTTACATTTTTGGATTCCATGTTTTCCATTCCAAGTCCATTTTTGCCTTTTTGCTCGTTGGGGGGTCGGATTTTGTATCGGCTATATTTTTAAGCCATGGACCATTGTAGCACATCTAAATAGGTAAGTTACGTTTGCGTGCATGGTTATTTTTGGGCAAAACCTTTTCGTTTGTGTTTTGAGCCTCTTGTGAATTCATTTCGCATTTTTTTTTTGCATATTTTGATCTAGGGGCATTATGGACCTTTCCATCAGTTTTATTTTCTTCTTTTGATATGGTTGAATAGAAAACATGATTTTAGGGGCATTTTGGGGATTTAACAGTGAGGTTTTTTTTTTATGCCGTCCACGCTGTCGGGTAGAAAAATCGATTTTAGGGGGGGTTTCTTCTTCGTGTTTTTCCAGAAAAACCCGTCTTGACCTCCGTTTCGAGCCTCAGTTCTGGGCAGATCAAAAAAAATGTAGCAGCAGCCAAGGGCTGCCCCCAGCCATGTTTTTGGGCGCCGGCATGCACGCCGGTGGGCTCGCGCATGGGCGCCATGTGCGCCATGGCCCCTCGTCGGGCCGCCGCGACGTCAATTCTTCTTTTGGACTTTTCTCCTTCGTCCGGACTCCGATTCAAGTGAATTTTTTTTTGAACTTGACTAATTTTTCGCTGTGTTTCCAACGATGTGCTCGGTTGCACCCAGTTCTTCTTGGATAATTACCAGTTCACCCTTTTTGCTTTAAGTGCTCGTTTTTCTTCGTCATGCCGTTTCTCCTTCGTTCGGACTCCGAATCATGCGATTCTTGAGTCCATTTTGATTAGTTCTTCATTGTCCTTCCAGTGGTGTGCTCGGTGACACCCGAATCTATAGTTTTTAGAAATGACTATTTTGCCCCTGGGGGCTTATTTGTCATATTTTCGATCTTTTGCTTCCGCATCAGTTCTTGTTGAGTTCCACGACCTCATAGAAGGTCACTTTGACTTCTTAGAGTCTTGTTTTCTGTTTTCACTTCCGCATTCGGATCCGTTATCGGATCATCCTTACGGTTCATCACAGGACACGCTGGCCTAAAAACTAGGGTCGTCACATAGAGCATGTAATGTGTGGTTAGAAACTACTTATGCATGGGATGTAGTTTCGTATATATTTAAGTTGTTAACTTATTTATTTGGAGTCACTTGGGACATGGTTACAATGATATGGCTAAAGTTCGGCTTTAGTGCGGGAGGTATGAGTTCTCCCCAATTGAGATAGTGCGCACTTAGGGTGGTTTTCCCTACAGGTTAGTGCTCGGAACAACCATTGACCTCGGCAGAATTTCGAGTCTAGATATCCAAGTCTTCCATTATTTATTTTTGCATTTAATTCCAAGTGAGCAATCATGTTTATATTGTGACTTGTGGTTTTGGTTATCAGCGATTTTGATGTTGTTAAGTACATCCATGCTTTATGATCTTTGTAGATTTTGATGTTACCAAGTACATCCATGTTTTACGATTTTAATAAATCATTTTAATGTTGTTAAGTACATTCATGTTCATGATTTTTAATAAATTATTGTGAGCTATTAATGTTGTTAAGTACATTCTTGTTTTATGATTTTAATGAATCAGTATGATCTTTTGATGTTGTCAAGTACATTCATGTTGTGTTGTTCAAATGTAAAGTAAGAATGATCCTATAGATTCATTTGGAACATAGACGTTAGGTGGCATGATCACTTATGTCGTTTTCGTTCTTTAGATTTCAAATTGATGACTTTGAGAATCTATGTTAGTTGCCTTGTGTAAGCATGCTCCTATGTTGTTGCTTGTGTAAGCATGACCCTATGTTGTTAAAATTTAATGAATGAGGTGATTGATGCTAGAAATGATCTTAGGTAGCTAGGATGCTCCTTGAGTCTCACCTTTGACATAGACGTTAGGTGGAATGAACCACAATAATTAATCATGCAAACTTGTAAAACGTACGTCGATGCATGCTTATTTCCTACGAGTAGCTTTATGTTACTCACCCCTACGATACTAGGGCATATTTTAGGTACAAGATTCAAGGTTAAAGATTCTCAACATGCTTGGATGATTTGGGAACTTGAAGGGTTCAATTCTTGTGAAGGTTGGCTTGAAAAGCCATTTGTAACCTTATATGTCAAATGTGTATATTTGCTTCTAGACTTGTAATGTGTGCCTAAGCACACTTTTTGATTCTCATTTTATGTATATGACATGAGGCCAATGGCCAAACTCCTTTTGAAATTACATTTATGTCAAGGATGTTCATTTTTGCCTTCAATGAGAACATATGGAAAACCATGCGTTTTAGTATGCTATTTTGCACCGGAGCATGCATTGTGTATGAACTTCTTCCATTAGCATTCATTTAACATGCATGAAGTGTGGCCAAGGGCCAAACGGCATTTCAAAATCATTTCATGATTTTAGGTTTTAAGTTTTTATTCCAAACTTCATTTTTTGGCATTTTGGCCGTTGGGGGGTCATATTTTGCTTCGGCCATATTTTTAATCCATGGACCATTGTAGCACATCTAAATAGGTAAGTTACGTTTGTGTGCATAGTCGTTTCCAGGCAAAACCTCATCGTTTGTATTTTGAGCCTTCAACGGACTCATTTTACATTTTTGTTACATATTCTGACCTAAGGGTATTTTAGGAATTTCCTTTGGGAAATAAATTTCATTCTTCCTATGGTCACTTAGAAAATGTGATTTTAGGGGGGGTTTCTTTTTTGTATTTTTCCAGAAAATGCCATCTTGGCATCGGAAATCGCATCCAAAGTTCAGTTCTCAGTTTTAAAATTTAGCAGCTTTTTGGACCCTCTGGACCAGTTTTCATGGAGGGGCATTTTGGGCATTTCACATTGCTTATTTTTCAATTTTTCTTGAGAGTCATATAGAAAACTCGATTTTGAGGGGGGTTTCTTCTTTGAGTTTTTCCAGGAAATGTCATCTAGGTCTTCAAATTTCCTTTTTTGCCCGGAAAACCCCTGTTGCCAGAATTTCCTTCTTTTCGGGAAAAACCCTTGCTGCCAGAATTTTCTTTTTTTCCGGAAAAACCCCTGCTGCCAGAATTTCCTTGCTGCCCATTCTGCCTCCTTCACATGTAAACGGTTATGAGAAGTTTGGTAACCGGTTACATGTGCTTGGGCAGTGTTTTGGTTGAATTTTTTTTGTCTCTTAACTGGTTAGGAAGGCTTGGTAACCCATTAGATGATCTGGGGTTTGCACTTTTTGACCGTTTTGCCCCTTCTTCTTCCGTAAGCCATATCTTCTTCATCCGGACTCCGAATCAAGTGATTCTTGAGTCTAAATTCATTAATTTTTTGTTGTCTTTCCAATGGTATGCTTGGTGGCAACCACTTTTAAGCTAGAAATGACAATATTGCCCCTAGGTTCAATCCTGTTCGTTTTTGAAACATTGCTTCCCCATTTAATTCCTTTAGGTTCTGTGACCTCATTGAGGGTCATAATGGTGTCTTAGAGCCATGATGTATCTCTAGAGACCGTTGTTTTGTCTTTTGCTTCCGTATTTCGGATCCGTTATCAGGTTATCTTTTGGTTCATCACTGACGCACCGGGTTAAAAAACTTGGGCCGTCACAGTGTATACTTGTACCTATACATATATTGCATTTTCGTTTTGACATTTCTTAGTATACTTGTGAATGTATACTTGCATAGATATATATATGTTTCATGACTAATTGCTTTATTAGTTCATTTCTTTTATCATTCCTGTACTGTGCCTGGGGTTGTATGACTTTAGCTGTCAAGGATTGTGTGTGTGAGCGTGATCCGATGTCTTGATTCCTAGGCGTAGCCTTATAGTAGGTCAGCTTTAGAATGATGTGGAGGATTTTGGGTGCATTGTCTTGTTAGGAGTCGTTGTGACTAGGGTGGAGGCGATGTTGTTTGATTTTGTAAAGTCCGATCCATTGGCTTGAGAGTATAGACTTGTCAGGCTTTGGATTCATGACTGATGTGGTTGAAAACAGTGTTTTGAGACTTGTGATTGTTAATTTTTCCACTATTGAGGATTTAAGGCCTTAAGCGTAACGGTGCTTATGACATTGTTGTCAGAGTTTTGGATTGGCCAGAATGGTCCGGCCAGGCATTTTGGACCATATCACAACTCTCATAGAATGCCTAGTTTTCATGGTGCTTTTGGTAATGATCATTTTGACATTGATGTCATTTGTATCGATAGGTTTCACGGGTAAGCTTGTTGGGGGCAGGTGATGAATTAGGGCTTTATACTGTTATGCTACCGTACAGGGTATGTGTGGGCGAGTGCTAGTTGCCGTCGATGCTACCTTGCATTACCTAGCTAGTAATGTGAGTGTGGGCGGGCACTTGTGGCTACCGATGCTACCGCACCTTAGGTACGGTGTGGGCGGGTTCTAGTCGCTATTCGTACTGCCATGTTGCTTCTGGTTGTGTTCCTTATTTAGTTATGTAGTTGCCTTAATCTCCTTTGGGTGGTTGACATTGGGTTGGTATGTCAATTCGTTGGAGAGGTGTCTCACGGTTCGTGGTTTCGTGTCTTTTCAATGATCTTGAGACCTTTGGAGTTGTCCTTGGGTACTTTATAATCTATTCCTCGGTGTGACCTTGTGTACGGTCTTTCTTCTATTCTTCTAGGAATGTTCCTGATTTCGGGGACGAAATCTCTTTAAAGAGGGTAGGTTGTAATGACCCGGCCATTTTTTTCCCTTCATTTTTCTTCAGAATTTTACAGTTGAATTTTTTTCGTTGAAATCTCTTTTCTAAGTTCGGTTTCTTGTTATTTAGTGTCGTCTTGAGTGCTTGAAAATGGTTTCTAAGACTCTTTCCTTTGGATTGACAACTTTCTTCGTGGACCGAGTCATTTCCACATTTTTCGTTTTTTGACACTATTCACTTTTCGTCCTTTTCCCTGTTTTGTCCTTTTCCCTATTCTGTCTTTTTCCTGTTTGTCAATTGGTTGACATAACCTAACTCCTTGTGTTCGGAGTTAGTTTTTGACTTCATGTATTTTCATTCTAAGTGGTTTTCACAAAATACGTATCTTTACTTTTGCAGTAAAGTACTCTGGTTGCTCTCGGTGTCCATAGGGGCATGGATGCACAGTTTTTCAGAATCTTTTTCTTTTCTTGGGGTGTTTTTTATAAATATCTTTTGAAGATATTTTATTTTAGGGGTATCTAAGAAAATATCTTTTGGAAGATATTTTCATTTTGGGGCAGTTTTGAAGTTAACCCTTTTTATAGGGGCTATTGTGCAATTAACAAAAGTTATTGCAAAATACCTTGTTCTGAGCCTAGATCCTCGTCGAGTCGTGTACTCATAGAATTTCCCTCTGGTCATTTTTCTTTAGTTTCAGGGTTTCTGGACCCGGTTGCCGTTGAACTTGTTTGGGGCATATCTCTCTGCTCGGGACTCAGTTTTCGATGTCGTTTCTTCCGTTATTCATATTTTCTCATTTAAAATCTTTTTCGTTCATAAAGTTTTGTCATTTGAGCCCGTTTTCTCAAAATCCACTTTTTCAGACCTAGTGGGACCCTTTCGGGGCACTTTTTGAGATTTCCTATAAATAGGGGGTCTTAAGTCAAAAAGTCAGATTTCCATCATCTTCTTTACCCTCTTGGCCGGCAGCCATGGGAGCCCAATGAGCTGCCATCATTCTTTCTTCTCCTCCACTTGATTTCCTTAGTGAAAACTCTTTGACCTTAACTTTATCGTTCCCCTCGACGTGCTCTACCAGTCCCCCTTATTAGAATTCATTTCTAACCATTTCTTGAGTTTGGGTTTGAAGTCAAGTTGTGATTTTGATGGGGCTTCTTGGGGGTTCATGTACATTGTGTTTTCCCCGACAAAACCCCGAAGTTTCGTCGAATTCGGAGCGGTTTCATTTTGGTGGCTTTTAAGATTTTCATCTCAAATTGAGGTAGGAGATGTCTTAGGTTTATTTTAATGTTATATTGATTGTTATATGAGTGTATACAACTTGGAAGCATGCCTTTGTTCAAGTTTTAAAATTTAATTTAATTATTTTCTATGATTAGGATTTAATTCACATGGATGTATGTTGCTTAGAATTAAATTGTGGCATGCTAGTAAATTAGGCCTTGGTATGTTTTTTAACATATATTAAATTTGGGGCATTTGAATAAAAATTGCAAAACTTATTTAATATTTATCTTTTATGAAAGATTAATTTACATAGTTGTATCAAGCATGAAGTCAACTTGTAATGTGATATTAAAGTAGGCCTTGGTGAGTTCTTTAACATATGTTAAATTGAGAACATGAATTGATATTAGCTTAATTAATTTTACTTTAAGTGTTTTAGTCATTTGAATTGATGTTGGAGGCAATATATGTTAAGACTGTGCTATATCCTTTCACATGTATTAATTTGAGCTTAATTGTAATTGAATTGAAATCTAGAGACTTCTATGTTAGGTTGAAAATCTCTTAAAATGTAGTATGTTTAATTACCTTGTGAGCATGCTATTAACTTGTTGTAGAATTAGTACTTGTGGTCTCTAAAAATGGTAATTTGACTTAGTATGATATGTAATATCATTGTCTTGCATAGCTTGTTTAAATATATCTTGGGTAGGTATATAGCTTGTTAGAATATTACAATTGTTTACCTTGAAAGCTTGTTACTAAATTGGAGCTTATTTAGTACTTGTAGCGTAGGATGGTAATGAGGTTCAATTGTTGTAATATATTCTTGCCTTGTATGTAAATTGTATACTGAGAACATGACACGTCATATGCTATTTAGACTTGAATTCTAGGACATGGTTTGTGTGGATTCAACTTTATTTGTGCATGGAATGTGGTAACTTGCATTTGATTTTGTATAAGTTTTGAACTTATTGATTTTGGAAAGCTTGTGAGGACATAATTTATGTGATGGCTAGGGTTTGGCTCTAGTACGTGGACAAGTGTCTTCTAAGTCATAAGCACGTACTAGGTGGTACCTTGTGGGTCGTAATTACCCAAAAATACCTGCTTGGTCTAGCGACCACATGTCCTAGTTTTTCTACTATTTGATTTCACATTTAATTTCAAGTTGTTAATCATGGATTACTTGTAGCTTGAGAATTGATGCTTACTTTGGGTATTTAAATCCTATTTTGTATACTTGAAACTGTATACTTGCTTCTTGTATTTAGATCTTAATTAGTATACTTGAAACTGTATACTTGTTTTGTGTATTTAGATCTCATTTAGTATACTTGAACTTGTATTCTTGGTTGTGTATCTAAACCTTAATTAGTATACTTATGCATAGCATGTTTGATTTGTGCAATCGGACTTCATTATGTATACTTGTGTCGTGTATGCTTGTCCTATGCGTACTTCATTAAGCTCAGTACACTTGTGCCTGTATACTTGATTCATGAGTTTTCCATGTTAATTGTATGTTTGTGTATGCATGCTTAGACAATGCATAACTTGTTTAACATGACTTAGTGTACTTGAGCATGTATACTTGTACATCGTTGTTCATTTCAATTGTATGAGTAGCTTAGGATGATCCCTAAGTCTCACTTTGACATAGACGTTAGGTGGCATGAGCCCTTTAACATGTTTCACCCTAAGGTTATATAATTATAAAATGCTTGGTCGATGCATGCTCATCTCCTAGGAGTAGCTTTATGTTACTCACCCACGTAGTGGGGACATTTTTCAGGTACAGGAATCAAAGTTCGAGATTCTCATATTGCTTAGATGATTTGTAGCCTCGAAGGTTTCAATTCTGGTAAAAGTTGGTATGAAATTCCATTTTGTATCCTTATTTGTCTAAATTTATATTCTTTATTTGTATATGTAAAGTGTACATAAGTACACTCTTTTTAATGTATTTGGCACATATAAGATGAGGCCGGAGGCCAATGACATGTATTTGTATCCTATGCAACTTTTAACTTCATAAAGTAATATGAAAATATTAGAAAATGCGAAGTCATTGCTTCATAACTTTTGCATCGGGTGTGGGAATTTCATTCTATTTCTTTCACAGGGTTTCTCTAATCATGTATGAGGTGTGGCCAAGGGCCAAACACCATTTCATTCTAGGTTTTGAATTATAGTTCCATTTATGGCATTTTAAGGTAATTTTGGCCATTGAGAGTTCATATTTTGCATTGGGGTTATTTTGAGACCGTAGACCATTGGGACATGTTCTAAATGTCTTTTTGCATTTGTGTGCATGTCCTCATTTCACAAAACTCTTGAATTTCAAATTTAGAACTATTTTTGGGTGATTTTATAAGTTTTTATGAAAAAACCTTGCATTGGGGTGTCAATTGAGTTCCTCTTTGGTTTGGCATGTTTTAGATGCTTGAATGAGACTAGGAAAGGTTTTGAAATGTGTTTGGATCATGTAGAAAGCATGTAGAACCGTAGAGATAGACTAAGCACCATTTTCGCACATTGCAGCAGCTTTTCATAGCAGCAGCAGGTGTGTCGGTTGGCTGATGGAGCTTCATCGGTCGACTGACAAAGCCCTCGAGACCATTTTAGTTACCTTTTTGGAATTTTAGGCATTTAGGTCGGTTGACCATGGGGGTTCGGCTGGCCAATGGTTGAGTTTTGGCTGGCTGATGGTTACATTTCGGTCGGCTGATTGTCCCTGGGACTTTCCCTTCTCAGCTTCTCTTGGACAGCCTTGTTGTTCCAACTTTGGAAGACCATATCTCTTTTATTTCTTATCCAAATCAGTTCATTCTTGAGTCTAAGTTCAAGAGCTTGAAGTTAGCTTTTCAATCTTACCAACTATTCATTAAAATTCCACCTGTAGTGAGAGTTATTCCAGTTTTAGTGAGATAGATTCGTGGTAACTCTTAGAAGGAGAAGACCACTTCGTTTTTATTTAATATCTTTTCCATTCAGACTCGGAATCATGCGATTCTTGAATCTAACTTTGTTCATTTTTCGTTGTCTTTCCAATGGGGTGTACGGTGGCACCCATTTCAGTATGAAATGACTATTTTGCCCTTGGATCCTTTCTTTTCGGGTTAGGCATTCTTGCTTTATTTCTTGGCTCATTTGAGTTTCATGGCTTCATGAGGAGTCATTTTGGTGCCTTAGGGATGACGTGCATCTCGAGTGGCTATTTTGTTTCTTTTGCTTCCGCATTTTGGATCATTTTGGGTCATCACAGGACACACTGGGTTTGTAAAAATCCAGGGTCGTCACAGGAGGAAGGAGTTGAGGTGATTTTCCCTTCCATTTTCACAGCTAGGAGCCAACACACACACAACCCTCAAGAATAAAATATTTATCTATCTAGAATTATCCTACAATGTGTGATATCTTTATTACATTGAATCAAGCCCTTAATAATCAACCATAGCCATCCAATAACTCCATTTTCGTGGCCCAAAACTTTAGACAAGTGTAGAGCAATCCCCCCAATTAAGAGTATAACATTAGGTGAGAAAAGGAGGCCCATGCTTTGATATCTATAAATTGGCAGGCACCCGTAGTGCAGGGCGGGCGCCTGCGCTGTGTCATGAAGGTGAGGGCATGGTTGGCGATGAGCGCCCGCATGGAATGGCAGGCGCAAATGATTTCGTGAACCTACTGCCCCTTTTGGCTGGCGCCCATAGCCTGCTTGCGAGGGCCCGCAAAGCTACTGAGTCCTTCCTTGTCACTTAAAATGATTTTTCCCTGGCCCGATGACGTGATTCTTCTTCCTAGAACTTTTTGCATAGAGCGCCATGAGTTCCATAGATCATTAACTTGGCTAAATCGAAGGTCCCCAGCAATGGCATACTTTGATCTTCAAAAACTCATCAAAGCGTCTCTTTTAACTCTTTTTGGGGAACCAACTTGAAAATAAGCTTTTGCACGCAAATGATGCTAATATGTACAATAAGATCAACTAACGGACTTAACTAATGCAAATAAGGGCGCTTGAACATGCAATATTCGGCGTTTATCACTCCAAATTTCTAAAGGACTTGTACATCCTTAAGAGAAAATCCAAAAGCCAAGTTCCAAATAAAGTTTGTCTCATCGAGCAAGTTAGTGTTATTTTTAAGTACAACACTCCTCTAAAAGTTAAAGATCCTGGTACTCTTAAAATTTCTTGCATCATTGGAAATAATGTGATAAAGCGAACACTTCTTGATCTAGGAGTGAGTGTGAATCTTATTCCTTACTCGGTGTATGAGAATTTAGGTTTGAGAAAGTTAAAACCTTTGTCAGTTGTTCTACAGCTTGCTGACCGTTCTGTCAGACAACCGCAAGGTATTGTTGAAGATGTACTCATAAAAGTGGACAAGTTCTATTTTTTGGTTGATTTCTTAGTTCTTAATACAGAACCGGTCCACGATTCCAAAAATTATATTCCAGTTATTTTTGGGCATCCTTTCCTTGCTACAACAAATGCTTGCATTAACTGTAGGACTGGAGCCATGGATTTATCTTTTGGGAGTATGAAAGTCAAACTAAACATCTTCAATGCTATTCATCATCCCCACGATGATAATGAATGCCTCTTCCTTGATACTATTGACGAGTTGGTTGAGGAATCACTCCCAACTGTTCTATCCAATGATCCTTTAGAAGTTTATCTGAATCACTTCAATTATTGAAGATTTCGATATCAAATCTTCAATTGCTGAAGTGAATTCATTACTCAACTCCACTCATAACACAAATTTTCCTCCACGAAAATCTAGACTTGAGCCTTTTCCTCCACTTTATAGTATTTAGCCTATTCCTTCATTAGAGTCTCCACCTAAGATTGAGCTTAAGCCACTGCCAGATAAGTTCAAGTATGCTTTCTTGGGTTTAAATGACACCCTCCTGGTGGTCATTGCTTCCAATCTTTCAAGTTCCCAAGAAAGTAGTCTCTTAAAAGTTCTTGAGCAAAATAAAGAGGCTATTGGGTGGAGTGTGGCTGATTTGAAAGGAATTAGCCCCACAATTTGCATGCATCAGATTCATTTGGAGGAGGATTCGAAACATCTCGAGAACACCAAAGATGATTGAATCCCAACATGAAGGAGGTGGTTATGAAGGAAGTTGTGAAGTTGCTAGCTGCAAGAATAATCTACCCCTTCTAAGATAGCAAGTGAGTGAGTCCTACTCAGGTAGTACCTAAAAAGTCAAGTAATACAGTAGTTGAGAATTCTAAGGGAGAATTAGTTCCAGAGTGCACCACCACTGGATGGCTTGTGTGTATTGATTACTGGAAACTCAACTCCGCTACTAGAAAGGATCATTTTCCATTACCATTCATTGATCAGATCCTAGAGTGGTTGGTTGGCCAGAGCTGTTACTGTTTCTTAGACGCATATTTCGGCTATAATCAGGTGGCCATTGATCATAAGGATCAAGAGAAAACTACTTTCACCTGTCCATTTGGTACATTTACATATAGACGATGCCGTTTAGTTTGTGTAATACGTCAGTAACATTCCAAAGGTATATGATGTCAATCTTTTCAGACATGGTTGATGTAATACCCCGTATTTTATTAAAGAGTTTAGTTTATTTAAATTCATTTATGTGTGGATTTCTTTACCTATTATTGTGCATGCTACATTGTTATATTAAGTTCATTTAACGGTGCATGTAAATTAATTGTATATGTTAAAATAGTAAATTTATTCATTTAATTGTGCATGTATTATTATTAATAATTTTATTTGTTGATTATGTTTAATTAAGCAATATTAGTTAATTAAAGTATTATATTTATGTTATAAAGTATTATGATGATATAATGTATTCTTATGTAATAATAATAATAATTATAATAGTTATTAATAATAATAATAATAATATAATAATAATATTTATAATAATAATAATTATAATAGTTTATTAATAATAAAAATAATAATAATATTTATAATAAATAATAATAGTATTAAATCAATGTAATGATGAAGAAATTAAATCTTAGGATAGGATTTACCTTAGGACATCTTGCTTGACTTGGCTTGCTAGCCTTAAAGCCTTATGGTTGGGAATGTGGTTAATTAAATGCAAAAATAGATATTTGTAATATTTAAATTATATAAGTTATCTATATATAGAAGTTAGCCCTTTAGTTGAGGATGCACATAAGTTGAAGAAGGAAATAATAAAAGTGAGTTCTTGTATAAAACCGAAAGGAAAAGAGAGAAAGAAAGGAGCCTGGACCGGTGTAGGGAATTTACCCGACTACGCGCAACCGGCGGATTTATTTTAAATCCAAAAAGGCAAGTTATTATCTACTTTTCCCCTTTGAATTAATAAATTAATTGTTTAGTTTATTTGTATGCATAGAGCCAAGGTTAGTAGATTAATAAATTATAAATTTTATCTTATTAAATTAATGAAACTTTAATTATATAGGATGGTATATATTTATTTAATATCCTATGAAATTAATAATGGCCGAAAATAATTAAATAAAGCTTTAGGGATTTTTCTAGAATTTTTTAGATTTTTTCGGGGCTTTTCTGCAATTTCCGGCGACCTTTCGGTGAGTTTTCCGGTCGCCGGCAATGGGGGAGATGACCGGAGTGATCCGGTGTGATGCGGCGCACCATAAGAGGGTATGCGCGCGCATCTGGACCATTAAACAGCAGCGATTGATCCGGTGCACCGCGGTCCATGTTACCGGGGTACACCCGGATCCGTGAGCGTTGGATGGAGGGAAGGTAGGTGGATTGATCCTGTGTGGCGCGCATGTAGGAAAGATGATGTAGCCAACCAACCGGAGGTCGCCGCGTCAGCAAGGAACCATTAGTGCGCGCGTGGCAGCGCGTGCGCGCGCGTGACTGATTCCAGATGCGCGTGGGAGCGCGTGCGCGAGCGTGGAACTCTCCAAACGTGCGTGCAAGCGCGTGGGAGAGTGGGAAAGCTTGGCTACGCGTGGGGAAGCTTAGGGCGGCACGTGGGGGCGCGTGAAGGGCCCTGTCAGCTGCTGGAAATTACCAGATTATCCCTAGGGTCTGTTTTGTAAATTCCAGAGCCTTAAACTTGGATTTTTAGGTACGGGGTTGGTATTTACGGGTTTAACGGGCCACGAAATTATTATTTCAATACCCGTTAAGTATTATTAGGGCCGATTAATATTTCTAAACCTTAATTGGCCGTTTACCGTACAGATATGAATGTGATTCATTTGAACAACATTACTATAGGTGGTGTTATTATTTTATTAAATGGTATTCATTAGTACTGTTAATAATGTCACGGTTATCGTCATATAAGTTATCCATTAGATGTTATGGGATATTTATACTGTTAATCATATATCAACCATGATTATTATGCTGTGTGCATTTCAGAGAATAAATGGACTGTTTAAATTATGTCGCATTTATATTATATGGATGTGTTGCCATATAGAACCATGTGAGCTGGCTAATAAGTTTAAACTCATTTATACCTTATGCATTCGTTGCTATAGACAGATGTGTGGCTGTCGGGGTATGTGGTTTAATATTATTGGCATGTGTTGCCTAATTGACATGCTCAGTATGTTTAGTAATATTATTGGCATGTGTTGCCTAATTTATATGCTCAGTATATTCATCAGTACTTTGAGAGGTGTTATCATTGTGTAGTTCGTTATAGTCTGTGTTGTCAGTACCGTGCACCATGTATAATAGCTGATTTCCCGGGTAGGGAAAGGCGACACTTAACCACCTAGTGTGAGTCTAAGTGATCACCGTCTATTCTGGTTGAGGTCATGTTATACATTGGATAGTTCCCTTAGGATGTATACAGATATAGTACTCATCCGATTCATAATGATTAATTTATTTGATTCTATGATTTGGGTCATAGTAGAGAGGACTTGCTCGTGGGGTTGACCCACCATTGTTGTTATTTCAGGATACGGTCAGTACCCGTTCCAAGGTTGAGGTTAGCAGTGAGGGACCACCATCCGAACTCATCTACTCTTACGATCCAGTTCAGGGTAGAAGTTTTACGTATTACTTCAGTTTCAGTTTTTATTTACTTTTGACGTTGAACTCTCAGGTTTATATTTAGGGATCCTTGACATAGGATTTTCAAGTTGTAATGGAGTACTGTATTTAAATAAAGGATGGATGGATGTTGTATTATTTAGTGTTCCTTTCCTGTCTAAATTCTTTTATTATCATCATTTTGTATTCCATGCTTGTATATTGCCAATTGTTTTTGATATCCCTCGTTGTTCATGTATAAGCCTGATCAACTTATGCGTGGAAAATGTGGGGGTGTCACAGTTGAAAAGTTTTTTGAGGTCTTTATTGATAACTTCTTTGTTTTTGGATCCACTTCCAAAAACTTTCTCCAACATCTGTCCCTAGTGCTTCAGCGTTGTAGGGAAATAAATCTTATTCTTAGTTGGGAGAAGAGCCATTTTATGGTTTAAGAGTGTATTGTTTTAGGGTATATAATTTCAGAGAGAGGTATTGAAGTTGATAGAGCCAAAGTAGATTTGATCTCTAAATTGCCTCCTCCTACCTTCGTAAGGGGAGTGCGATCATTTCTTGGGCACGCCAGGTTTTATCGACGCTTTTGATGCGCATAAATGTGTACCACTTAAAAATACCACTTATAACAATAGAATATTTATCATTGCAGATTAATGATATAGTAGGGGGTTGTCGAACCACAAGGATTGCTAGTTTATGGCAAAGAGAATTGTAAAATTACTTCCTAATTTGACAACAGATATAATAGTTCGATTGGTTTGTCACTTAACTTACGAATTTAAATTTCATAAAACAGTAAATAATGTAATTAGAATGGATTGAACTTATAGAGAGTAAGCTAAGGAATTGACTTCACCTCAACCTCATAAACATGGTAAATTGCACTCAACTTGGGGATGGACAATTATGTATATAAAATGATGTGTAAAAGCATAAAACTACCACAACATCATCAAGAAGATCACACATTTCAGGACTAAGCATAACCCATCCTTGGTTAGCATGGTTCATCCACCTAAACTAGGTTGTGGTATGAACCATCTTCCCTAAGCATGGCCTATCAAGGTCCTTTAATGGTATGTTGCAGCACATGAAATCAATTAAATATCATAGATTATCTTCAGTTGGTATGGACCATCTACCTAACTACATTAATCTAAGGGTTAATTACAATGACACCCCCTGAGGTTTACTATAATTACAACTATATACAAGTTAGACCATTTTTGAACGATGACACCCCACTAGGTTTGATAAAGTTAACAAAGACACCCCTTGCTAGAATTTTTTATCCAAACAGACCCTTAAAAGGTGAGAAAAGACTAAATTGCCCTTCAATAAAATACTAATTTTTAATTTAAAATATCCAAATCTTCAAATGACAAAATTACCCTTATTAATTCTAATTTTATATCTCTATCCTCTCTCACTAAAAACCAGAAATTTTGCCCCCAAAACCACCACCACCCACCACTGCCGCCTCCACCAAAAAACGAAACAGAGAGATTGCAAATGGGTTTAGTGAGAATTATTGCATACTATTAATTAATTTCTCTGTGCCTATCCAATGTGTTTCTTCAATTTTGTGGGCAAAAATATATATATATATTTCTTGAAAGAATGAACAGGGGCAATAGTAGTAGAGAGAGTGGAGGCGGTGCCGGGTCTTCATCAAAGCATACACTGGCCGTGGAGACTCGGCGGCGAGCTTGCGAGCAAGATGGAGAGCACGGGTGTGGATGAACTGCGGCAAAGCGGTGACGGACTAGCTGTGACGGCTTGATGAAGCCGATAGAGACGGGCTGGTTAACTGCGGCGGTGAGCGAGGAGGGACTCTCGTCTTTGATAATGTCCACCGGCGGGCAAGGAGAACTCGGTTGTGGATATCTGCGACCAGCGATGAGAGCGACGGCGAGCTCGGCCAGTGGCTGTGGATCAGTGAGACAGATCTGGATGTCCACCGGCAGGGACTCTCGGCTTTGATGATGTCCACTGGCAGGCAAGGAGAAGTCGGCTATGATTTGCGACCGGTGATGAGAGCGACGGCGAGCTCGGCCGGTGGCTGTGGACGGTAAGACAGATCCGGCGAGTGGTTGGCGATGGTGCTGCTATCCCAATTTTTTGTTGGACTTGGTTTTATATATATATATATATATATATATATATATATATATATATGATGGTGTTGATGTAATAATGTATATATATAAGGGCAAAATTGACTTTTCATAAGTTCTGATATTTTCCCACAAAAATGAATTAAATATTGAAGGGCAATTTCGTCTTTTGAACATTTTAAGGGCTTGTTTGGATCAAAATTCTCACAAGGGGTGTCATTATTCAAAAAATGGCTAAGTTATATATGGCTGTTAATACATCAAACCTCAGGGGGTGTCGTTGTAATTAACCCTTAATCTAAACGTGTAGCATGGTCCATTTTCATTAAGCATAACCTATATAAATACTCAATTACATGCCAATATAACTATTCCATAAATTCTTTCCCATTGTCACGATAGGAAATCAAGTGTATAATTGTGTCAATGTGATTTCTAAGACAAGATAAACAAATCAACAAAATTATATATTCAAATGATAATCAAATACATCAATTCAATGTAAACTACATTAATTCAATGTAAAAACTTCTAATTTATGAAACTGAATATATACACTAAGAATCCCCAAATTGAAATACAATCTAACACATGTTTACTTGGTCTAGGTTACATCAACTCCCTAGAAAAGAAATTAGCCTCTCATGGATATGGCAGCAACCTTTAAGATTGAAGAAAAGAAGAAATCTCTCCTCTCACCATTGTTGCAAAGCTTAGCATAAGAACCCTAAGAAAATCCTCTCCCCAAACAATATATTTTCAAAAACCAAAACTAACTAAAAAACTCCTTGATACAAGCCTTTTCCCCTCCTTTATCCTTACATGAGTTTCAGAAATAAACAATACGTTAAAAATTTGAATTTTCCACTCAAGATAGAACAAAATCGGACTTAATTCAAATGGGGGCTTGTGGTCTTACGTCCGGACACGTAGGATGGCGTTCGGATGCAAGGCCCTAATGGTTTGGCGTCCAGACGCCAATACATGTGTTTGGGTGCGAGGTACTGAAGGGTGGCGTCCGGACACCAGTTCTTGCTTCTGGACACGAGGCATGCTTCTTTGGCTGCTGTTTTTTCTTTAGCTCTAATTGCATCCATCACCTATTCAGGTTGTTTCTCCTTGAAAACCACTTGAAATGTAGGCCCGATATGAGTTATGCTTCAAAAATCCTTAAAACCTTATTCTTATTCCATTTTAGCAATAAGACCTACAAAGACACAAAAACATAAAAATGTAGTTAATCTATATACACAGATCAAATAATGGGCTTAACTAATGCAATTAAGGGTGCTTAAATATGAAATATTTGATGCTTATCAGACCCCCAAACTTAGATTTTGCTAGTCCCTTAGCAAAACAAAATTGAAACACAAATATTTCCTCTTTCATGGAAGTGACGATTGCATTTAGCATATGCAACAAGCCTTTTAAATGTAATGACTCGGTCATTTTCCTCCTTTCTTTTCTTGGCATTTTTCATTTTTTTTTTTCATTTTTGTCTTTTTCCCAGTTTTCGTTTTCATTTGCATAACCTCACTTTTTATACTCGGATTTGATTCTAGCTTTGCATGCATCCATGATAATTAATTTTCAAGATGTGTATATTTTTACTTTTGTAGAAAAACATGCCAGAGGTTTTCTTTTCTTGTAAAGGGTATGGATGTATAGTTTCTTGAAAATATTCTAGACTTTTAGGGTTTCAGTGTAATTAAATAAAGTAATTATTTTTCGTCTTAGGGACCATTTTGTAATTTAATTTAGAAGATATTTTGGAAAAGGACCTTTTTGTAATTTTAAAAAAGTGTAACAAGTGTCACACTCCCATGGACCACTTGTTGACATTGTGGAAGAACCACTTGGAGGCTTAGTATGATAACACATGGAGGGTGGAGATTCACCCATTTGTTGGCCTAGGACTGGAGCACTTGTTGGCGTGGATGGTTGACAAGTGTAGGCTTAATATTAAGCCTTGGATGATTTCTTAGGATGGTGACAAGTGTAGGCACTATACTTAGTCTTGCATTAGGTGTATGTGGAGACTATGGTATAGGATCCCATAGTGAGTGGAGGAATACTAAATCCTCCACTCACCATATTTTATTGTATCTTCCTCATCACTTTGCTCTAAAACCCTAACCTAGCCTCCATTGAAGGAAAAGCTTGGCTTAGAACTTTTGACTTCATTTTGGCCTCCTTCCACTCACCTTAGACCATTAAGCTTGGAATACTTTAGCTTTCTCTCACTCTCCTCTACAAAACCCACTCTAGTTTGGTTTTCCATTTTAAGCTTGGTTGCTTGGATTATAGAGATTCAATTCTCTATTGAGGTAGGGGTGGTTGTATGTTTATCCTTTTTGGGTTTTTGTATATATTGAAACTTAATATATAATGATTACATGCCTTATAAATTCTCATATTTGCATATAAATAGAGATTTGATATTCTTGACTTAGGAATTGTAAATTAAAGTATGTAAATGATTAAGAACATTGAAGAGGTAAATTGTTGTTTTATGGTTTACCTATACTTGAGACTTCATTGGGGGTCTATCATGAATGTCTTGGAAGTTATACTTATATTGCTAAGTAATGGACATTTCATTAAAGATTAAGTATAAAGATCTTGAATATAGCACTTGTAATTACTTGTAGATAAATTACTATGTTGCATGATTGGTAATTGTAGCCTTCATTGATAGTAAATTGTTTTAGTGTAATGTGTAGTATCATTAACTTGTCACTTTAGACATGTAACCTTATGGCATGGTTTGTGTGGTTTCACCCTACTTGTGCTTGGTAGGTAGTTTCATGCATTAAAATTATATAAATGTCATGGACTTGTTGATTTTTGGAAGCTTGAAAGGATATGAAAAGGGTGATGGCTAGGGTTTGGCTCTAGTACGGAGACAAGAGTCTTCTAAGTCATAAGTGCGCACTAGGTAGTACCTTGCGGGTCGTAATTGCCCAGAATAACTTGTACGGTCTCGAGGCCATATATCCTAATCTTTCCATTATTTGATTTCGCATTATCTTCCAAGTTGTAAATCATGGATTTCCTGTAGCTTTTGATTTGGTAATTTTAGTTTAAATGCGGTTAGTGTACTTGTTTATGTATACTTGGATCCTATGTTATTGTCATTTCAATTAATTGTATAGCTTGAGATGATCCTTTAGAGTACCTTGAAAACATAGACATTAGGTGGAATGCACCCTTGTGATGATCTATGTTAGGTTCGCATTATACTTAAACCTATAGGGTATGCGCATACACCACATCCTACGAGTAACTTGATTACTCACCCTAGTTGTTTGGATTATTTTGCAGGTAAAAAAACTTTGTTTTGGGATGCAACACATCCCTAAGTTGCTTTGATGCCTTGAAGTATTATGTTGTATTATGGAAAACATGCAAGTATTAGCATGTAGTATCATTTTGGTGAAAAATGCTATTTTGCCTTGAATTATGTAATGTGTACCTAAGTACACATTTTGATTTTTATTTGTATGTATAACACGAGGCCATGGGCCATTAACTTTAAAGTCTACAAGAATGTTTTTAAAACTCAAGTATTGCCATTGTAGCCTATTTTCTGAAAATTGGAGGTTTGGTATGTCAAAATTTGTAAATGGATTGTAATAAAGCCGTAGGCCACTATAGCGCATCTACTATATCTTTTTACGTATGCGTGTATGTGCACATTTCAAAAAAATCCTAAATTTTGAATTTAGATCTAATTTTGGATGAATTATGAAATTTTTATGCAAATTTCATGCATTGGAGTTTGATTTGAAGTTTCCCTTTGGTTTATCATGTTATGGATGCTTATATGAGACAATAGAATGTTTTTAAACTTGTTTGGATTATATGGGATGCATGTAGAACCTTTGATTTGGACCGAGCACCTTTCCACACTCTTGACAGTAGCTGTTTTTATTGATATTAGGTGCGTCGGTCAGCTGATAACTGATATCAGTTGGCTGATAGCCTTTGAGACTAATTCTAGTGAGTTTGCAAGTGAAAAAGGTCATTTCAGCCAGCTAATCCTTAGCATCAGCCGACTGATGATTGAGTTTCAGCCAGCTGATCCTTGCCATCGGTCAGCTGATCCTCCCTGAAGCTTGATTCTTTTTTAGTTTCTTGGATAGCCTTCTTGAGTCAACTTCAAAGGGCCATATCTCCTTTATTTCTGATCCAAATTAGGTCATTCTTGAGTTTAAATTTAAGAGCTTGAAGTTAGCTTTCCAATGGTACCAACCACACACCAAAAATCCAATCATAGTGAGAGTTATAATTGTTTTAGTGAGATAGGGTCGTAGTATCTCTTAATCGGAGAACGCCGTTTTTCCTATCTTCATATCTTTTCCGTTTGGACTCCAAATTATGCGATTCTTGATTCTAACTTCATTTTTTCTTTAGTTTTCTTTCCAATGGTGTGCACGGTGCACTCATTTTTGTATGAAATGACCATTTTACCCTTAGCCCGATTCTTGTCGGGTTTTGAAACCCTAGCTCAAGTCTTGCTTCCGCTGAGTCACGGGACTTCTTGGTAGATTATTTTTGTGTTTTAGGGATGATGTACATCTCAAAGGACTTGTTTATGTTCACTTTGGTATTATGGATCCGTTAACAGGTCATCTACGGGTCATCACAGGACGCACTGGGTTTGGAAATTTAGGGTCGTCTCAGGTGGTATCAGAGCTCCTAGGTTCGAAAATCTTAGGTTGACGGGTTTTGGGTGATTATTACACTTTTGTTGACTTGCTTTGATATATTTACGTGTTACTTAATAACATGTTTTGAATTGATAACATGTTTACACGCTTATGTGGCAATATGTTTAGGAATTTACCTTAACTATTTTAGTATGTTGTATATGCTTGTTTGTCTTAGCATGTGTATATGCTTGTCTGGCATTAACATGTTGTATATGCTTGTATATTTTAGTAAGACTATATGTTATATACATTTCATGCTACCGTTATGTGCTACCCATTTCGTGCATTCATGGCATAAGTTATATTGGGTCTTAACGATTTATGTTGTTATCGGCCTTGTCATTTATGTGTGTAGAAACATGGTTTTGACTCACGAAGAGTCTTCTCGTTATGACGGAGTGGATGAGCAGGTTGAGGGCACTGGGTTCACACGGGGTTTAGGAAGGCCCAGGACTCGACCTTATGGCATGGATCGTAATCCACCATGAGCACCAACTTATGAGGAGCAAATCGCATAGGGAGTGGCTCTAGGGATGTCAAAGTCCATTCAGCATATGTTTCATCAGCATATTACGGGGAAGTAGATTCCTGTACCGGCACCAGTTGCTAATGAGGCATTGGACTATTTCATGAAGTTACAACGGGTTAAGATTGACCAATTTACAGGGAGTATGTATCCACTTGCTTCAGAGGCATGGCTTGATCTCATGGTATGCAAGCTCGATAGCATAGCAGTACCTACAAACCGATTGAGGATTTCCTTGATTGCCTCTATGTTCGTGGGAGATGTCAATATTTGGTAGAGGACCATGACCAATATTCACGATGTAGAGGTTATGACTTGGGAGGAGTTCAGGACATTATTCTTCGACTATTTCTTTTTGTGGGCTATGAGGTAGGACATGAGGGTACAGTTCACAGGTCTTTATCAGGGCATGATGAGTGTTGTTGAGTATGAGACACGTTTTACCTCTCTTTCCCGCTGTGCACCAGAGATAGTTGCGACCGATGAGCTCAGGGCAAGAAAGTTTCAGGATAGGTTACATCTTGATATTAGGCCACGGGTTTCACTACTTGCTTTGAGGACCTATGGAGAAGTTGTCCAGAGGGCTATGATTGTTGAGGCAGAAGATCGAGATCAGTACAGGATCAGGGGTTCATATAAGTAGTCTAATGGAGAGGCTTCATCAGTATCTGTTGGGGGTCAGTGGAAAAAGGCTAAAGCTAGGGATAACTCACGTGTTTAAGGATAGTCACAGTAGGCTCGATCTACACCTGTAGTTCCAGTATCTTCGAGATCAGCTCTGGGAGTAATTTATCACCACTATCAACAATAGGGGCATTTTAAGTCTTGCTGCCCAAAGCTCAATCCACAGACCAGTCAGTTACAGGTTAGTAAGCCTTCAGCTTCGATGAAGGGGGTTCCTGGAGCTTGTCATTACTGCAACCAGCCAGGTCACTTAAGGAGGGAATGTCCAAAGTTGCATGGCAGGACACAAAGTGGCACAGGTTCACAAGTCACACGAGCACCATCAGCAGTTGTGCAGTCAGGATTCAGGGTGCCTCAGGCACCACAGTTAGTGGTACCGTCAGTTGGTTCATATCCGGTCAGGGGCTCTACGGCTACTACTTTCGGGCATCAGTTAGGCCACCAGGGTAGTTCTCAGCAGTCAAGGGCCTAGGGACGAGCCTATGCATTGCCACAGGTTGATACCCCTGCAGGGACTTCTATGGTTTGAGGTATCTTTCCGGTTTTCAGTTCTTGGGCTAGAGTTCTTGTTGATACCGGTGCATCGCATTCATTCATTTCTGCATCATTTGTACATTCCTTGGGACTAAAGGTCACACTGTGATCGGTTGGTCAATTAACATCAACCTTCGCAATAGCACGAATCATTGTAAAATAGGGCTATTGGTCGGGTAAGTCGAACCACTGGGACTGCGCTAGTCTAAGGCAACCTAAGTGTTTAGAGTCATTCTTAGGATGATGAAGGGGTGTTTATAGAGGTTTTGTTTGTTGTCACTTAAATTAGGAATTCAAAGTGCATAAAACACTAATTTGCAAGGAATTTAGGATGAAAAGATTAAGAAGAGGAGACTAGGGAAGTGAATCCGCCTCCATCCCTATACATATGCTAGATTAGACCTAAATTGGGGGAAAAACAACATATGATGGTCAAGACTTACATAGCAACACATGGTTGCCATATAAGTAATCAAGAGGTACATTAGGTCTCAAACAAGTATAATCCATCAAAAGATAAACATGCTTAGACTACCTAACTAAGGTGTAGCTTATACACATTTACTTAAATGAGAGACTATCAAGTTCTTGACAAAATGATAAAGCTCATGGAGTTAGAGATTAAGCATACACCATCAAAGGATTTCCTAAGCAATGGTCTATCAAAGTCACCTATCAACATGCCATGAAACCATTTCATAACCTTGCTTCCACTCTCACCATGAAAAACTCAAGCAATATGATTACTATAAGACATCATCTAAGACAAGATAATCAACTTAAAGAAATCATCCATACATGTATCAACATTCATTACAACAAATGAGGTGCTCTTGGTTATGAAAAGACCATAAAATATACATGGCAAATCCCCAAAATAGACTATCCTAGGACATGTTTACAAGGGAGGGACTTCATCACCTCCCTAGAGAAAGAGTTAGTTACCCATTGCTAAGCTAGAAGAAGGAAGAAGCTTCATCCAAGACTCCATTTTCGTGCTCCTACTGTAGCACTCAAGAACACCCTCCTCCTTGCTCTCTTCTCTCTCCTCTATCTTGCTAGAATATAGGATAATGATATGTGTGGCCTTCCTTGCCTTATCTCCTTCAACAAAGCTCTCTCTCTCCTCCCAAAAAACATCCCCAACCACCTCATAAAGAAGTAAGTAGAAAATGAGGAAACCAATGCACAAGTGGCTGCCAAAATGAGAATTCCCGAAGGCAATTCTGCCCCAAATTCGAGCACTCTAAGCAAGGCCTCAAGCACTCAAAAATGGAGCAGATTGCTCCATGCTTGCTTTGATTCGCCCGGACCTACTTTGGTAAAACAGCGATAACTTTGCCCTCCGAACTCCGAATGATGAACCGTTTAAAGATTTGGAGAGCTGGTTCAGAGCTTTAAAAACTTCATGTTTTGATGAAGACCCAAATATCAAGTTTGGTTGGTCGAAAATGGGGAGACAGGCAGTACTTCAGTGCTGCCAGGCAGTTCTGCGCACCTCTGGTAACAAGGCCATAACTCTCTGCTCCGAGCTCCGAATGATGAACCATTTGAAGATTTAGAAAGCTAATTCAGAGCTCTAAATCTTTCATGTTATGATGGAAGTCCAGTTCTCAAGCTTTCTAGGTCAAAATGGCGAGCAAAGTCCTAACTCCACTGCTGATCTCGTGAAGCAATCTGCCCTAATTTCGAGCACTCGAAATAAGGCCTCGAGCACACGAAAATTGGCCAGAATGCCTTATGCTTGGTTTGCTCCACCCAGACCTACTTTGGTAAAACGGCCATAACTTTGCGCTCTGAACTCCAAATGATGAACCGTTTGAAGATTTGGAAAGCTAATTCAGAGCTCTAAAAACTTCATGTTTTGGTGGAGATCCAATTCTCAAGGATGGTTGGTCAAAATTGAAGAGAAAGGCAGAAATTTATTGCTGCCAGGCAGTTCTAAGCACCTATGATAAGAAGATCTTAACTCTCTGCTCCGAACTCCGAATGATGAACCACTTGAAGATTTGGAAAGCTGATTCAGAGCTCTAAATATGTCATGTTATGAGGGAAGTCCAGTTCTTGAGTTTACAAGGTCAAAATGGCGAGAAAAGTCCAGGTTCCACTGCTGCCAGAAATTCAGCATTGTGACCTTTGATGTTCAAAACTCCACAAAGCATCCTTCTTGCTTCTTTTTGGCCAATGAACCTGAAAATATGCAAAAACGTGCATATGAAGGTAATCTACATAATTAAACAAACAATGGACTTAAATAATGCAATTAAGGGCGCTTGAATATGCAATATTCGGCGCTTATCACACTGCGGGATAGTTTCTTTTATGTTGACACACTAGTAGGGGGTCCAGTGTTTTCGGACTGTGTTTATCAGGGTTGTGCTACCGAGATAGCTGGGCGGACCTTAAAGTTTGATTTTGTTGTTTTCATTATGACGGGCTTTGGTGTCATTCTTGGGATGGATTGGTTATCCTTCATTCGTGCTACGATCGACTGCTTCTGTGGGAGGGTGACTATTTGTACTCCTGAGGGAGACTATTTTCACTTTGTGGGAGATTGGAGTGATTCTGACTCGGCGATTGTTTTTAGTATTGGTGACTGGAGTTGCTACAGATCATACTTGGCTAGCCTATTGGCTGAGGAAGACAGCAGCTTGGGCTGTGTTTTTTTGGCAGTTGTAGACGAGTTTTTGGATGTTTTTCCAGAGGAGTTGACGGAGCTTCCTCCTCTTCGGGAGGTTATCTTTGCCATTGATGTCATTCCTGGTACTACACCCATCTCTATGGCACCGTACTGCATGGCATCGGCAGAGCTTGATGAGCTAAAAGGCCAATTGGATGATTTGAAAGCTAAGGGCTTTATTTGTCCAAGTGCTTCGCCCTGGGGAGCACCAATTCTTTTTGCGAAGAAGAAGGATGGGTCCTTGAGACTTTACATCGATTATCGCAAGTTGAACCACGTTAAGATCAAGAACAGGTATCCTTTGCCTAGGATAGATGACTTATTTGATCAGTTGAAGTTAAAGGGAGCTACTTATTTTTCAAAGATTGATTTAAGATTGGGTTACTATCAGTTGAAGGTTAAAGATGAGGATATATCCAAGACCGCTTTATGTACACAGTATGGCCATTATGAGTTTCTGGTGATGCCATCTAGTTTAACCAATGCTCTAGCAGCTTTTATGGACTTGATGAACCGTGTATTCAGTGACCATCTTGATCAGTTCATTGTGGTTTTCATTGACGACATTCTTGTATACTCAGCGGTAGAGGAATATAAGTATCATTTGAGGAAAGTGTTGCAGATCTTTAAGGATAATTGGTTGTACGCCAAATTCGAGAAATGCGAATTTTGGCTATCGAAAATAAAGTTCCTTGGACATATGGTGCCAGGGGGCGATGTTGTAGTGGATCCGTCGAAGATTGAATCAGTGATGGATTGGGAGCATCCGAAGATAGTGTTTTAAGATACAGAGTTTCCTTGGCCTTACCGGCAACTACTAGAGATTTGTTTGAGATTTCTCCCGTTTAGCGGTACCTGTTACTCAACTTACCTGTGAGGGGTTAAGTTCATATGGAACAAGGCCTTTGAGGTTGCTTTTCAAGAGCTGAAGCTCAGGCTGACATTGGCTCTAGTTTTGATCATTCCTGAACATTGTTTAGGTTATGTGATCTTTTGTGATGCTTCGCAGGAAGGTTTGGATTGTGTCTTGATGCAGACAGAGCGAGTGGTTGCTTATGGGTCTCGACAGCTGAAGAATCAAGAGTTGAACTACCTGACATATGATTTAGAGTTGGTAGTAGTTATCTTTACCCTGAAGGGGTGAAGACACTATTTGTAGAGAGAGAAGTTTAAGATTTTCTTCGATCACTAGAGTCTCTAGTATCTCTTTTTTTAAAATGATTTAAACTTGAGACAACGCAGATGGGTTCATGGAGGACTATGGCTTTAAGTTACAGTATCATTTGGGTAAGGGCAATATAGTGGCTGATGCATTGAGTAGGAAGTCATGGGGAACTTTTGCTAACATTTCCGTTCACAGATGGAAGATGCTAGAAGAGCTTGCAAATCCTGGTTTACAGTCTTATGAAGATATTTCACTGGCTATTTTGTTTAGTCTTGTGGCTCAATTGGCTTTGGTTAGCAAGGTTATTGAGGTACAGTTGGAGGATGGGGAGATAAAGGCCATCCATGTTTGAATTTCAGGCGGTGAGGATGTAGAGGGTTGGACCTTGCATTCAGATGATGGTCATAGGTACCAAGGGATGATGTTCATTCCTTTATCTTGTCTTGATAATGTTCTTCTAGATTTTCACCACTCTTAGCTCGTAGTTCATCCTGGTGGTACGAAGATGTATCACAATCTGTGGCGATAGTTTTGGTGGCAGGGCATGAAAAGGGATGTTTCACAGTTTGTGGCTCGATGCCTTACTTGTCAGCAAGTGAAGGCAAAGCATCAGCAACCGGTAAGATTGTTGCAACCATTACCAGTAGCAGAGTGGAAATGGGAGCATATCACTATGGATTTCGTAACAGGACTTCTGAGGTCCCAGGCAGGGAATGATACCGTTTGGGTTATAGTTGACAGGTTGACTAAGATGGCTCACTTCTTGCCTATGGAAGTGACAGATAGTGCAGAAAGACTAAGTAGACTGTATGTGAGGAAGATTGTCAGGCTTCATGGGATTCCTGTATCCATTGTTTCGGATAGGGATCCACGGTTCACATTTCACTTTTGGCAAAGTTGTTAGGAGGTTCTTGATATGAGGCTTCATTTCAGCACGACATTCCATCCTCAGACTGATGGTCAGTCGGAGCGTACCATTCAGATATTGGAAGATATGTTACGGGCTTGTATCTTGGATTTTGGGGGTAGTTAGGAGGACTACTTGCCTTTAGTTGAGTTTGCCTATAATAACAGTTACTAGACCAGTATTGGCATGCACCTTTTGAGGTGTTGTATGGTAAACCTTGCAGATCTCCAGTTTGTTGGACTGAAGTCAGTGATACCATTGCATTGGGTCCCGACATTGTCATTGAGACTATAGAGAAAATCAAGTTGATTCGGCAGCGGTTGGCTACCGCATAGAGCAGATAGAAGAGTCACGCTGATAGGAAGAGACGATCCTTGTCATTTGAGGTAGGGGACCATGTCTTTCTTAAGATTTCTCCTTGCAAGGGGCTTCTAAGATTTCGACAGATGGGCAAGTTGTTTCCTAGGTTCATTTGACCATTTAAGATTTTGGAGCGCGTCGGTGAGGTTGCTTATCATTTGGCATTATCGCCAGACCTGGATAGGGTTCACGATGTCTTTCATGTTTTTATGCTGATGAAGTACGAGCCGGACCCATCGCATGTTCTGCGATGGACTGAAGTAGTTGTTGATGAGGACATGACCTACGAGGAAGGTCCGGTCTAGATTTTTGATTCATGGGAGTAGGTCTTGTGGACCAAGACCATTCCATTGGTCAAGGTTTTGTGGAGACACCACAGAATCGAGTAGGCTACCTAGGAGCTCGAGCAGGAGGTTCGCTCCCGATATCCCTATTTGTTCTCTCTTTCATGTTCGGCTTGATTTTTGGGATGAAATCCCTTTAAGGTGGGGAGGTTGTAATGACTCGGTCATTTTACTTCTTTCTTTTCTTAGCATTTTTCAAATTTTTTTTTTTTCTATTTTTGGCTTTTTCCCTTTTTTCATTTTCATTTGCATAACCTCACTTTTTGTGCTCGGATTTGATTCCAGCTTTGCATGCATCCATGATAAATAATTTCCTTGATATGTATATTTTTACTTTTATAGAAAAGCATGCTAGAGGTTTTCTTTTCCTATAAAGGGTATGGATGCATAGTTTCTTGGAAATATTCTTAACTTTTGGGGTTTTAGTGTAATTAAATAAAGTAATTATTTTTCGTCTTAGGGAACATTTTGTAATTTAATTTAGAAGATATTTTAAAAAATGACCTTTTTGTAATTTTTGGAAAGTGTGACAAGTGTCACACTCCCATGGAGCCACTTGTTGACATTGTGGAGGAACCATTTGGAGGCTTAGTATGATGACACGTGGAGGGAGGAGATTCACCCATATGTTGGCCTAAGATTGGAGCACTTGTTAGTATGGATGGTTGACAAGTGTAGGCTTAATATTAAGCCTTGGATGATTTCTTAGGATGGTGACAAGTGTAGGCACCATATTTAGTCTTGCATTAGGTGTGTGTGAAGACTATGGTGTAGGACACATAGTGAGTGGAGGAATACTAAATCCTCCATTCACCACATTTTATTGTATCTTCCTTACCACTTTGCTCTCAAACCCTAACCTAGCCTCCATTGAAGGAAAAGCTTGGCTTAGAGCTTTTGACTTCATTTTAGCCTCTTTCTACTCACCTTAGACTGTTAAGCTTGGAATACTTTAGCTTCCTCGCACTTTCCTCTACAAATCCTTAGTTTGGTTTTCCATTTTAAGCTTGGTTGCTTGGATTATAGAGAGTCAATTCTCTACTGAGGTAGGGGTGGTTGTATGTTTATCCTCTTTGGGGTTTATATATATTGAAGCTTAATATATATTGATTATATGCCTTATAAATTATTGTATTTGCATATAAGTAGAGATTTGATATGCTTGACTTAGGAATTGTAAATTAAAGCATGTAAATGATTAATTACATTGAATAGGTAAATTGTTGTTTTATGGTTTACCTATTACTTGAAACTTCATTGGGGGTTTATCATAAATATCTTAGAAGTTATACTTATATTGCTAACTAATGGACATTTCTTTAAAGATTAAGTATAAAGATCCTGAATATGGCACTTGTAATTACTTGTAGGTAAATTACTATGTTGCATGATTGGTAATTGTAGCCTTCATTGGTAGTAAATTATTTTAGTATAATGTGTAGTATCATTAACTTACCACTTTAGATATGTAACCTTAGGGCATGGTTTGTGTGGTTTCACCCTACTTGTGCTTGGTAGGTAGTTTCATGCATTGAAATTATATAAATGTCATGGACTTATTGATTTTTGGAAGCTTGAAAGGATATAAAAAGGGTGATGGCTTGGGTTTGGCTCTAATACGGAGACAAGAATCTTTTAAGTCATAAGTGTGCACTAGGTAGTACTTTGCGGGTCGTAATTGCCCGAATAACTTGTACAGTCTCGGGTCTAGTCTATCCATTTTTTTGATTTCGCATTATCTTCCAAGATGTAAATCATGGATTTCTTGTAGCTTGTGATTTGGTAATTTTAGTTTCAATGCCGTTAGTGTACTTGTTTATGTATACTTGGATCCTATGTGTTTGTCATTTCAATTATTTGTATAGATTGAGATGATCCCTTAGAGTACCTTGAAAATAAAGACGTTAGGTGGAATACACCCTTGTGATGATCTATGTTTGGTTCGCATTATACTTGAAACTATAGGGTATGCGCATGCACGACATCCTACGAGTAACTTGATTACTCACCCTATTTGTTTAGGTTATTTTGTAGGTAAAGAAACTTTTTTTTGGGATGCAACACATCCCTAAGTTGCTTTGATGCCTTGAAGTATTATGTTGTATTATAGAAAACATGCAAGTGTCAGCATGTAGTATCATTTAGGTGAAAAATGCAATTTTGCCTTGAATTATGTAATGTGTACCTAAGTACACTTTTTAATGTTTATTTGTATGTATAACATGAGGCCAAGGGCCATTAACTTTAAAGTTTACAAGAATGCTTTTAAAACTCAAGTATTGCCATTGTAGCCTATTTTGTGAAAATTAGAGGTTTGGTATGTCAAAATTTGTAAATGGATTGTAATGAGGCCGTAGGCCACTATAGCGCGTCTACTTTATCTTTTTACGTATGCGTGTATGTTCATATTTCATAAAACTCCTAAATTTTGAATTTGGAACTAATTTTGGATGAATTATGAAATTTTTATGCAAATTTCATGCATTGGAGTATGATTTGAAGTTTCCCTTTGGTTTATCATGTTATGGATGCTTATATGAGACCATAGAATGTTTTTAAACTTGTTTGGATCATATGGGATGCATGTAGAACCTTTGGTTTGGACCGAGCACCTTTCCACACTTTTGACAGTAGCTGTTTTTACTGATATCAGGTGCGTAGGTTAGCTGATAACTGATATCAGCTGGTTGATAACTGATATCAGCTGGCTGATGGCCTTCGAGACCTATTCCAGTATGTTTGCAAGTGAAAAAGGTCATTTCAGCCAGCTGATCCTTGCCATCAGCTGGATGATGATTGAGTTTTAGCCGGCTGATCCTTGCCGTCGGTCGGCTGATCCTCCCTTACGCTTGTTTCCTTTTTAGTTTTTTGGACAGCCTTCTTGAGTCAACTTCAGAGGGCCATATCTCCTTTATTTCTGATCCGAATTAGGTCATTCGTAAGTCTAAATTTAAGATCTTGAAGTTAGCTTTCCTATGGTACTAACCACACACCTAAACTCCAATCGTAGTGAGAGTTATAATAGTTTTAGTGAGATAGGGTCGTGGTCTCTCTTATTCGGAGAACGCTGTTTTTATCCTATCTTCATATCTTTTCCTTCCGGACTCTGAATTAGGTGATTCTTGAGTCTAACTTTGTTTTAGCTTTTCTTTTTTTTTATTCTTTTTTTTTTTTTTTTTTTTTTTTGTCGTTTTCTTACCAATGATGAGTACGATGGCACCCATTTTAGTATGAAATGACCATTTTGCCCTTAGCCCAATTCTTGTCAGGTTTTGAAACCTTAGCTTAAATCTTCCTTCAGCTAAGTCATGGGACTTCTTGGTAGATCATTTTTGTCTCTTAGGAATGATATACATCTCAAAGGACTTGTTTATATTCACTTTCGTATTACGGATCTGTTAACGGGTCATCATTGGACGCACTAGGTTTGGAAATTCATGGTTGTCTCATTAAACCCTTAGGTATCCTTAGAGGATGAGTGAAGTCTCGTGAGGGTTTACCAGAAATGATACCCACAAACATTAAGCAACAAGGTTGTTCTAGTATATATTGAAACATTTGACTTTGGGAAAAAAATCTTATCTTGAAGACTACAGCAAGTATGCATATAATGACATCTCAAAACAAATTTCAATTCCCAGCATTCATGCATTAACAAACTAGTCCACATACATGATCTTCAATATCTCATTTATAATAGAATTTCGTCTCAAGTTCTGTGATATCCCTTGATTCTAGAGCCACGGGTGATCAAGTCCAAGCACAGATCCGAGGGATACCAAATAATTAATATATAAATAAGTACAGAATACAAATATGAAATAAGAATAAAATAATAAGCTAAAAAGAATTCTAAATTAAAAACCTCAAAATTTATAAATTAATATAAATTCCAAACTTTCAAATATCTGTACAACTCGGTAATCCATCTAGTGGACCCCTATCCAAATCCCAAACTGAAAAGGAAACAACTGCAATAAAAATCTAAAGCTAAACATAGAAAGCTGTCCTACGTAGTCAAAAGAGTGAGTGACTGTATCTGCTCTGTACGATCAAGCCTTAACCCTGGAAGTGACGAACATTTGAAAAATAAGGGAGTGGGTCAAGCCCACATGCAAGTCCTATCCTACTACGATCCATACAAAAACTCGATATGTAGATACATCCTAGATAGCTCAACAATAACTAAAGTAGTCCATATAGATATATATATATACACACTATAGGACGTTCACTAGATTATAGTGTAGTCTCAGCCTGAATAGAAGGTAGCATACAAATCGGACGTAACGTGGTCATGCATACCTAGACCTACCAGGGAACAACAACTATGTCCAATTATCCATCCTAGGTGATATAAGCACTCTAACCATGATCCTGAGACTAAAGCTCATATCACGGCACCATAAAGATATATATATGAAATCCGTTCAAGTTATGTCATTCAAATGTTTATTGACCTGACATAAATATAAGTAGGACTTAACTTTTATAGTCAATCCAACTTATTTTAGAATAGGTAGGACTTAGTGTTTTGAGCTAATCCATCCCTAGAATAGGTAGGTCTTAGTATTTTGAACTAAGTCATCCCTAATATGCCACCGTCCCATACCGGTGCATATACATACATATAAGTAGGACTTCACTTTTATAGTTAATCCAACTTATTCTAGAATAGGTAGGACTTAGTGTTTTGAACTAATCCATCCCTAGTATGCCACCGTCCCATATCGGTGCATACAATCGTCCAATTAGCATAATTGATAAAATAGCACTAGGTATTCATCAACTATTCTCCAAAATATGCATCGATATAAATTAATACATATATAATGATATTCGGCATTCATTACAGAACTTAAAAATCATGTTCCAACTATTTAAATTGCTAAAATAAATCAAAGCATTTAAATCCTCCAAATCATCCATAAATTGATATAGTTAAAAGCAAGTTAAATATCAATTTGTTCCAAAACTAGCATAGTTAATTGTAAGTAATTCACTATACTTATAACTCTGTTTAAATAAGATTAAATAGTATTGAATCATATATAAAAAAATCCCCAAGTTCCAGTATGTAAATTGATTAATAACCACAGTACAACATGTAGGATTTTTCCCTAAGTTCACACTGTCCATTCCTTAATCCATTTATGAATTATTGTTTCCCTATATTTTTACAAGTCCATAGCACTTTCCTACACCACTTACTGCAATTTAAACGGACTAAAAATACCCTGTACAGTCCAAACGCAGCCTAAAAACCAACAGTAAGCAAATTCTGGGCGAAAGTAGGTTCTCACGAATTGAGTGCCTCCTCCATTAGCATGGGAGCCTTCTCCATTCACTTGGGAGCCTTCTCCATACACTTGGGAGCCTTCTTCAAAACTGTTCATCTTCTTCGCCGGACCATACACTTGGGAGCCTTCTTAAAAACTGCTCATCTTCTTCGCCTCCGGCGAAGTTCAGAGCCTCCGTATTGTTTTATTTAACTATCTAGGGTTCAATTTATGTCACAGAATTAATTATATATAGGTGTCATACATCATTGACATGAATTAAAACTAGTTTAAAAATCAACTAAATCATGATTAAAACAAAAACATGTAAAACCATTAAACCTTTTAATTCAATGCATTTAAATTCACTACAACCATACTTATAAGTTGAGTTTTAACATTAATTAAAACCCTGGAGACTACCTAGGCATGCACAGAACACAGGTTTAAGGGAAAAAGATAGAATAGAGACTTGCCTTCGGTTTCAGCTTTGAAAACTTAAACCATCATCTCTGAGTTTTCCGATAAATTCTGGACTGCCGTTTAACACCTCCGTTGTTCTTGGTTCAATCTAGAAGCAATCTCTTCTTGGTTCAATCCTTGTCCCTAGCCAAACCCTAACTTTCCTCTCTCTGTTTTTCTCTCAAAACTCTTTGTATTTCGTCGCCTCCACTGCTACGTGACTTGGGTTCTAAAAACCCTTAGCAGACCTATACAAGTATTTATATAGGCTTATACAACCGCAACCCTAATTCTAATTATCTTAGGAGATGGATAAAAAAAATTTATCATATAGCTAAGTCGGCTACGACCAAAAAATATAAAACCCTAAAATCATTATTAATAAACCAGTACAAATATAATTATTAATAAATCCTAATAGTTAATCTTAATCCTATACACATATATATATATACATGTATATCCATCCATGGGTAATAACTGTACCCATAAAATCCCATATCCAAGCCCAACTCCGTTGTTTAACAACATTAATTTAATTTAAAACATATTTTATCATTTAAACAAATAAATCAATTAAAAAAATTAAATCAATTTAAACAATTAAAGCAAACCCACATAATCATATAATTAAATTAAACACATACTTTAATTAAACAATTAAACAAATACACTATCAACCAATTAAACAAATACACAATTAACCAATTAAACAAATACACAATTAAACGCAAAAACATATAGCCACGTAAACAACTAAAAAAGCCCAAGAAATCAAAGTTAAATTCCAATTTTATCCTTTTGAAAACTAGGGGTATTACAAGTTCCTTAGAAGTGAACCAGAATGTGATTTTCTCTTTATAATGCACTTTTAACCCTTTTATGTCTCATACAAAGTCTTCCACATCCTTAACTTATCTTTTGAAATCATAATCCAAGACATGAATTTATTTAAACAGATTTTGTGTTTTTTTTTTTTTTTTTAATGCATGACCATATGCAATGTCCAAGTTTCTTAAGCTCTCTAATCACCTCATGTAACAAGCGTTGAGCCAACGACTCCAAAACCAAATGGTCTTAGTGTGTTAAGTGTAAAGACAGACCTATAGGCGTAATGACTCGGAATGGTTAAGCTACGAACTCAAACTAATCATGCATCTTACATTCTTTCCTTGTCTTCATTTTTAATTAGTTGACATGTTGAAAGACTGTAGTTTTATTCTTTTTTATTATTTTTTTTAACGCCATCCGACTTACTAAATCAGGGAGCCAGTCACAAGGAAGGGAATCCAATTTTCGGTGTGCTCAATGTGCATTGTGAAGTCACTTAGAGATGAAAGACTCCAAAATAAAACATTTAAATCATGCAATAGACCTTTTTCATTTGAACAATCATGCTAGCAATTTTCAATAATTCCTTAATATCATATATAGGCATACAGATTATATTAAGCACATAAATTCCCCCCCAAACTTAGTTCCAATAACACCAAAAATCATTCGCCTAACATACAATTTTTTTTTTTTTTTTTTTTTTTCAAGACAAATCAACTATATATACATAATTCAACAATATCTAACAATGACAATACATCTGTAAATAGCAACTCTCAACACCCCCAAACTTACATTATACATTGTCCTCAATGTATGAAAACATGTATATAAAAACTAAACAGGCAAAGAAGTGTAACAAGGAGAGAAACTACCGAGTGCGATATATGAACTTCAGTGCAACCAGTCTTAGTTAGAAAGCTAAACTTTTCTCCCCCCAAACTTGGCCCTGATAATCTGTTCACAAAAACTGGGTACCAAGCATAAAAACATAGACATATAAAGATATAAATATGAAGTAATATGTTATGCTTTATTCAAAACCGGGAAAGAAAACTAAAATATGTGCACATCAAAAAGTACACCCATAATTGTTATGCCAAACATGGCCCAAATACTAGAATTATTCAAAACACACAAAGCAAAAATAAATAGCATGAACTAGATAAACTAAAGATAAAACTAGTCCGCCCCCAAAATAGAGGGCTAAGTGTTAGCTCCTCCAGGAGCATGATTATTTCATGACTTCACCATTGCGGGTAGTAAGTTGTTCCTTCCAATCTTTGAAATTGTAAACTTTCTTTGAAGTCACCCGTTGCTCATTACATGGAATCACAAATCCTTGGTCTTTAATCATCTCTATGATTAAATAGGGAAATGGGAAGGATGAAGTCAAAGAGCTTTCCTTTTTACGAACAATCAATTTGTTATAAACCTTTAGAATTTGATTCATAATCAAAGTGGGAACAGAAAACCAAAAGCCATTCTCTGCCGAAAAGAGGCAATCTAAAAAGGACACTATTATTTTCTGTAGGTTTTCCAATTAGAAGAACATTCGTGGCCAGTAGAACTTCAATGAACCAAATCCTGGGTGTAACAAAAGACCTTTTAGGTGATGTGCTCACTGAGCTTGTGAGATTGTTATGTGCTATTTCTTTCAAAACATCTTTTAGGTCATCCAATAAGTCAACGATATTTGAGAGGGGAGCATAGAGAGGCTGACCGTCCACATCAACTAGGGAGTTAATGGGACATCCACATGCAACTGCAATATCATCTAATGTAAATGAAAGCATGGTGCCATCAATTGCAGTTGATAGCTTGGTTGGTTCCTGAGGTTTGTATGAGAGATTCTGGTAGAACTGACGAACTAAGTGAGGATAAACCACATTTTGATATGGCTAAAATATTGATGCTAAGCCTCATTTCCTGAGATTTTTGACTGCCTAGTCTATGTCAGCACGCCTACGAAAGACATTCCTAATATCGAATGTAGTTTCAAATTGAATGGGCCATTTAAACCAATCCGGATCAGTAGTTTCCTCAGAAAACCCCTTGGATGTGCAAAGATGCTTAGAAACGGAGGAAGAGGCCATATGAGTGATTGAAATTGGTTCAGGACTTTTTGTCGAACACGTGGTGTGCAAGACTAAAAAGTAAAAAACACTTTTGAAGATTAGATTATTTAAACCCAATAAACATGTATCTAGAATTAAAGCACAACAAATCCTCACTTAATAAACTAATCTCCCACAAAATCAAGTTCTAATCTCTATGAAATATTTAAGAGTTGAAATATAGAAGAGAAAAGAACTTACCTCAATTTGGAGTTTGAAATTTTGCCTTCTTTGATTAAAAGATGATGATGGAAGAGGATGATTAAAGATGAAAAATTGATGAAAAATAGAGATGGAGAGAGTGAAATATGATTTTGAGATGGTGTGGGAAGGTAGGGTTAGAAGTTGGGAAGTGTAGGTTGTGAATGAGGGATGAAGGAATGAAGTTTATTAAATCCCGAGTTGGGCTCGGGTTGGCTTCATGGGCTTTCGGGTCCAGACATGCATCATGGCGTCCGGACGCACACTGTAGTGGGGCTCTTGATGAGGAATGTATGTGACCTGGGGGATGATGATGATAGAATGGCATGCGGACGCACGTTTTAGCTTTCGGACGCGAGTAGTAGTAGGGTTGGCATCCGGACATCGGTGGTGGTGTCCGGATGCGAGTGCTTCTAGGTGGTGGTGTCCGGATGCGATATGTGGCATCCAGACGCGAGGTCCTTCAGTAATAGGCGTCCAGACGTGAGATGCTCCAATTGTGATGAATGTTAATCAACAAACGCCCAAAAATGTTACCAAGCCTTTGTATGACTATAGAAACCCAATATGGCCACTTGAATGGACATGTAAATGATTCTTGAAGAATGCAAAGTGGAAATTCTATTAAGGCATTTGTAGAGAATTTTGGTTCATGGTAACAAGTATATAAGGAAGCTTAGAATGGAAAGAATTTGCTTCCTTGAAGTGCTAAATTTAATGTCGATAGCTAGATGATATGGGAATCTTTCTAGTCCTAAAAAATTGGATTCGTCAATAAGATGGAATCCACATATCTGACCAGGACTAGGTTGTCAATGTAAGGCTTAAGCCGCTGACCATTGACTTTAAAAAGATTCCTATTCTTTGGGTCTTACAACTCAACTACACCATAGGAGAAAACAGAAGTGATTAGAAAATGTCCTTCCCCGCGTGAACAAAGCTTCCCTGGGAAGAGTTACAATCAGGAATTGAAAAGCCAAACTTTTTGACCTGAAGCAAAAGACTTATTGATGATCTATTGGTCAAAGAATTTTTTTGTCTTTGCCTTATAAATTTTGGCATTTCCATAAGCCTTATTCCGAATTTCTTCTAGTTCATTGAGCTGTAATTTTCTATTAGAGCTGGCCTAATCAAGATTGAAATTGGACATTTTTATGGCCCAAAAGGCACGATGCTCTAATTCAACCGGAAGGTGACATGCCTTACCGTAAACAAGCCGATATGGTGACATGCCAATTGGCGTCTTAAACGCAGTTGGGTAGGCCCAAAGCGCATCATTCAGTCATAAGGACGAGTCTTTACAGTCCGGTTGAACCGTCTTTTCAGGAATATTTTTAATTTTTTGATTTAAGACTTCCATTTGACCACTCGATTGAGGATGGTAAGGCGTGGCAACCTTGTGAGTAACATAGTACTTAAGTAGAATAGATTAAAGATAATGATTGTAGAAATAAGACCTTCCATCACTTAAGAGTACTCTAGGTGTACCAAATCGACTGAATATGTTCATTTGAATGAACTGGACCACTGCAGTGTGGTCATTGGTTGTGGTTACCTCAGCCTCTATCCATTTGGATACATAGTCCACTGCTTAGAGAATGTAAACATAGCCATATGAAGATGGGAATGGTCCCATAATGTGACGGCCCCTGTTTTTCAAGCCAGTGCATAATATGATGAACCGTAGTTTGACCCGATAACGGATCCGAAATGCGGAAGCGAAAACAGAAAATAAGACTCTAAGAAGTTAAAGTGACCTTCCATGAGGTCGTGGAACTCAATGAGAACTGATGCGGAAGCAAAAGACCAAAAATATGACAAATAAGCCCCCAGGGGCAAAATAGTCATTTCTAAAAACTGTGGACTCGGGTGCCCCCGAGCACACCACTGGAAGGACAACGAAAAACTAATCAAGATGGACTCAAGAATCACTTGATTCTGAGTCTGGATAAAGAAAATATGAAACTCCAATGTTTCATAAAATCAAACTTTTGGGTTTGAAATCAATGCGGCAAGGGTACTTTACAAGGGGTAAAATGGTCTTTTCAGATATAATTTGATGCAACTGTGCATACTGTTATATAGACCAGCAAAAAACTAATAAACTTAGACTCAAAAATCATTTGATTTGGAGTCCGGATGATGAAGATATGAAGCTCTAAAGTTTCAAAAAAATCAACTTATTTTCTGGGTAAGAAATCTGGGCAGGAATAGTGTTTCTACAGCAAGCAACATTTGATTTTTTTCCTCAGAACTGAGGCAAAAAACAGACCCTTAAATGAGTTTTTCTGGAAAAACACGAAGAAGAAACCCCCATTAAAATCACGTTTTCTACCCGGCCTCGTAGAAGGAAACAAAAAAAACACACTGTAAAATCCCTAAAATGCCCCCTAGATCAGCATAGATCAAGAAAGTCCAAAAAGCTGCTACAAGATTTGTTTTCCGAATCTGCCTGCAACTAAGAGCAAAAACGAGCTAGAAGATGAATTTTTCTGAAAAAACACGAAAAAGAAACCCCTCCCAAAACCAAATTTTCTACCCGGCTGCGCGAGAGAAAATGAAAAAAAAACTCACTGTAAATTGCCCAAAATGCCCCTCCACGAAATCTGGTAGTGAGGGTGAAAAAGCTGCTACATTGCAAAACTGAAAACTGAACTTTGCGAGGGATTTCTGGCACCAAGACAACTTTTTCTGGAAAAACACAAAGAAGAAACCCCCCCTAAAATCACCTTTTCTAAGTGACCATATTAAAAGATGAAAATGAGACTGAAGTGACAAGTTTAGAAAGCCCCTAGATCAGATTATGCAATAAAGTTTCAAAATGAGTCCATAGGAGGCTCATTTCACCGAAGAAGAAGGTTTGCCCAGAAACGACCATGCATGCAAACGTAATTTACCTATTAGGACGTGCTACAATGGTCCATGGCTTAAAAATACCACCGATGCAAAATCCGACCCCCCAACAGGCAAAAAGGCAAAAATGAACAAGAAATGGGAAATTTGAAAACCAAAATTAACAAATGATTTCAAATTACCGTTTGGCCCTTGGCCACACTTCAAACATGATTTATAAGACCCTATGAAAGAATAAAAATGGAATTCCCACACCCGATGCAAGAATAGTAAAGTAATGACTCGGCATTTTTCAATATTTTCATAATATTTCATGAAGTTAAAAGTTACATAGGATACAAATTAGATGTCATTGGCCTATGGCCTCATCTCATACATGTCAAATACATTGTAAAGAGTGTACTTATGTACACATTACAAAAATATAATCAAATTTACACATTTTGACATATAAAGCTATAAATGGCATTTCAAGCCAACATTTACAAGCAATGAGAACTTTAAGTCTACAAATCATCCAAGCATGATGTGAATCCCAAATCTTGGTCCCAGTACCTGAAAAATGTCCCCACTACGTGGGTGTGTAACATAAAGCTACTCGTAGGAGATGAGCATGCATCGACCTAGCATTTTACAATTCTATCACCTTAAGGTAAAATATGTTAAAGGGGCTCATGCCACCTAACGTCTATGTCAAAGTGAGACTCAGGGATCATCCTAAGCTACTCATGCAATTGAAATGAACTATAGCATACAAGTATACATGCTCAAGTACACGAAACCGTATTAAAACATGATACACGATATTCAAGTACATATTCTCACAAGCATACTAAATCATGTTAAACAGGATAAGCAATATCTAGCATACATACACAAATATAATATGTATATAGAGTACTCATAAATCAAGTATACAAACACAAGTATACTAAGCTAAGCACATACGCACAAGGCAAGTATACATGGCACAAGTATACAAAAATGAAATCCGCACACACAAGACAAGCATACTAAGCGTAAATACACTAGATAGAGTTTAGATACACCAACAAGGATACAAGTTCAAGTATACAGTTTCAAGTATACTAAATGAGATCAAAATACATAGGCAAGCACCAATTCTCAAGTTACAAGTAATCCATGATTAACAACTTGAAATTGAATGTGAAATCAAAGTAGAAAGACTAGAACATGTGGTCACTAGACCAAGCAAGTGTTTCCGGGTAATTACGACCCACAAGGCACTACCTAGTGCGCACATGCATAAGTTATTCTGGGCAATTACGACCCACAAGGCACTACCTAGTGCGCACTTATGACTTAAAAGACTTTTGTCTCTGTACTAGATCCAAACCCTAGCCATCACGTGAAATATGTCTTTACAAGCTTTCCAAAATCAATAAGCCCAAAACTTATACAAAAATCAATAAGTTAGACCAAACTTATACCAAATCCACTAATGCATAAAACCATCTTCCATGCATAAATAAGTTTGAATCCACACAAACCATGTCCTCGAATTCAAGTCTAAATAGCATATGACATGTCAGGCCTCCAATATGTAATTTATACACCAAAACAAGAATATTTTACAACAATTGAACCACATTATCACACTAAACCACAAGTACTAAATAAGTCCCAATTTAGTAACTAGCTTCCAAGGTAAACAATTGTAATATTCTAACAAACTATACACCTACACAAGATATATCTAAACAAGCTATGCAAGTCAATGATATTCTATATCATGCTAAGTCCAATTACCATTTCAAGATGTCTCAAGTACTAATTCTACATCAAATTAGTAACATGCTTACAAGGTGATTAAACAGACTACATTTCAAGGGATTATCAACCTATTACCTCCAATATCAATTTAAGTGACCAACACACTTAAAATAAAATTAATTAAGCTCATTAATTAATTTTTCTCTAGATTTTCAAACATATCCAAATGTCCTCAATTTAATATATGTTAAAGAACTCACCAAGGCCTACTTTAATATCACAATACAAGTTGATTTCATGCTTGTTTCAACTATGTAATTTAATCTTTCACAAAAGATAAATATTAAATAAGTTTTGCAATTCTCACTCAAATGCTCCAAATTTAATATATGTTACACAACTCACCAAGGCCTAATTTATTAGCATGCCACAATTTAATTCTAAACTATATATCATCATTATAATTAAATCCAAAACAAAGAAAATAAATAAATTAAATTCTAAAAACTTGAACAAGGCATGCTCACAAGTTGTATATACTTATAAAACAATCAATACAACAATAATATAAACCTAAGACATCCCCTACCTCAATTTGAGATGAAAATCTCAAAAACCTACCGAAAAAAAAGTGCTCTGAATCCGACGAAACCGAAGGGTTTTGTCGGGGACAACACGATCTACATGAACCCACAAGAAGCCATATCAAAATCACAACTTGACTTCAAACCCAAAATCAAAATTTGGCCAAAAACGGGTTCTAATAAGGGGAAAAGATGCGCGTGGTCAAGACAAACACAAAACGCGAAGGCACTTCGACTTTTTAACAAAGGGAAGAAGGTTCATGAAAGAAGAAGGGTGGCAGCCCCCTTGGGCTGCCATAGCAGGTTCTGGTGGTGCATGGAGAAGGGAGAACATGACTTTTTAATTTTAAGTCCCCCTATTTATAGAAAATCTCAAAAAATGCCCCGAACGGGTCCCGCCGGGTCCGGAAAAGTAAAATTTGAGCAAACGTGCTCAAACGGTGAAACTCCATGAACAGAAAAGATTGAAAATGAGAAAATATGGATAACAGAAGAAACGGCATCTAAAACTGAGTTCCGAGCAGAGAGATATGCCCCGAACAAGTTCGGCGGCAACCGAGGCTAGAAACTTTGAAACTGGAGAAAAATGACTAGAAGGAAATTCCATGAGTACATGACTCGACGAAAAGTGAAAATGAATCCCGTACGAGGATCCAGGATCAAAATGTGGCAATTTTGCAATAACTTTCATTAATTACACAATGACCCCTCCAAAAAGTGAACTGTACTAATAGCCCAGAATGAAAATATCTCCCAAAAATATTTTCTTAAAAACCCCTAAAATAAAATGTCTTCAAAAGATATTTACGAAAAACACCCCAAGAAAAGAAAATAATTTCAAAGAACTTTGCATCCATGCCCCTATGGACACCGGGAGCAACCAGAGTACTTTCTTGCAAAAGTAAAGATACGTATTTCGTGGAAACCACTTAGAATGAAGATACGTGAAGTCAAAAACCAACTCTGAACACAAAGAGTGAGGTTACGCCAACAAAGTGACAAACGGGGAAAAGACAAAATAGGGAAAATGACAAACAGGGAAAATGACGAAAAGTGAATAATGTCGAAAAACGAAAAATGTGGAAATGACTCAGTCCTCAAAAGAAGTTGTCAATCCAAAGGAAAGAGTCTCATAAACCATTTTCGAGCACTCGAGACGATACTAAGCGACGAGAAACTAAACTCAGAAAGGAAATTTCAACGAAAAAAATTTATCCGTGAAATTTTGAGGAAAAAGAAAAGGAAGGAAATGACCGGGTCATTACACATAAAATCTATTCCCCAGACATCGAAGATTTCGATAATTAGAATGGAATTCATTGGCATCATGACCCTTTTAGACATGGCCCCAAGCTTTTGACACCGCATACAAGACTTGCAAAAGTTATAAGCATCCCTGAATAATGAAGGCCAATAAAATCCACTTTGAAGGACTTTAGATGAAGTTTTTTTGGCACTGAGGTGTCCTCCACATGCAAGAGTGTGGCAGAATTTCAAGATGTTTTGGACTTCAGATTCAGGAATGCATCCCCGGATTATTTGATCCTGGCAATACTTGAATAATTCGGGGTCTCCCTAAAAGAAGTTTTTAATTTGGGCGAAGAACCGGTCTTTTTCTTGCTTAGACCATTTTGATGGAATTTTTTTAACCACAAGATAGTTGACAATGTCAGCAAACCAAGGAGGCAACACATGAGAAATCTGGAACAGTTGCTTATCTAGAAAGGAATCATGAACTGGAGAAAAATCAGGAGTATTCTTGATATGAAGCCTAGAGAGGTGGTCTGCGACCACATTGTTAATTCCTTTCTTGTCTTTAATCTCAATGTGGAACTCTTAGAGTAAGACTATCCAATGAATGAGTCGCGGTTTGGTCTCTTTCTTCGCAAGTAAATGTCTTAACGTGACATGATCCATGAAAACGATGACCTTGGATCCAAAAAGATATGAACGGAATTTATCCAAGGCATAGACACTGCTAGCAACTCTTTCTCAGTTGTATGATTTTTTTGAGCATCTGAGAGAGTCTTCCTAGAATAGTAAATAGCATGAGGAGTTTTATCCACATGCTGGCCCAAAACAGCACCTAATGTATAATCGGATGCATCGCACATAATCTCAAAGGGAAGAGATCAATTAGGTGATTTCATGATTGTGGCAGAAGAGAGTAGTGAATGGAGCTTTCTAAAAGCTTCCAAACATGCTTCATAAAAGTTGAAATTAATGTCATTTTCAAGAAGATGGCATAAAGGCTAAGATATCTTGCTAAAATCCTTGATGAAGTGGCGATAAAAGCCAGCATGGCCAAGAAAATATCTAATTTGTCTCATCGAAGAGGGAGGAGGAAGGCTATGAATTAATTTAACTTTTGCCTTATCAACCTCCATCCCTCTTTTAGAGATAATGTGTCCCAAGGCAATCCTTTCTTGTACTATGAAGTGACTCTTTTCCCAACTTAATATCAGATTTGTATCCTTACATCTTTGAAGTACGAGTGATAAATTATGGAGACAAGAGTCAAAAGAAGATCCAAAGACAAAAAAATCATCCAATACTTCAAGAAAATTTTCAACCATATTAGAAAATATGGACATCATGCATCTCTGAAATATGGCCGGTGCATTACATAACCCAAAGGGCATCCGACGATAAGTGAAAGTTCCAAAAGGATAAGTGAAGGTGTCTTCTCTTGATCTTAAGGATCAACATCCACTTAGTTATTACCAGAATAACCATCACAAAAACAGTAGCAACTTTGGTCAGCTAACCTTTCTAGGATTTGATCAATCAATGGGAGTGGAAAATGATCTTTCCTAGTTGCAGAGGTTAGTTTCCAGTAATCTATGCACACATGCCAACCAGCAGTGGTGCATTGTAGCATAAGTTCTCGTGCTGAATTTTCAACAACGGTGAGGCCGGATTTCTTTTGAACAACTTGAGTGGGGCTTACCCACTTGCTATCCGAGATGGGTAAATGATCCTCGCATCTAATAACTTGATTACCTATTTCATAACAACCTCCTTCATGTTAGGATTCAACCGACGCTGTACCTTTCGAGAAGTTTTAGCTTCTTCCTCCAAAAGAATGCGGTGGATTCAAGTGGAGGGGTCAATTCTTTTTAAATCAGCCACAGACCAACTAATAGCTTCTTTGTGCTCTTGTAGCACCGCTAAAAGTCTATTTTCTTGGTCTTGAGAAAGATCCATTGCAATAATGACCGGAAGAGTTTTGTTTACACCAAGAAATACATACTTGAGATTAACCGGGAGCGGCTTTAACTCAAGTTTAGGTGGAAATTTCAGTGAAGGGACATGAGGAGTGCTGGAAATTAATGGAAGAGGTTCCTTTGGCACTTTCTAAGAAGGAAAGTCTGAGATTTCATTGGCTTCAAGCAAAGAGTTGACTTCATGAATGGATTGATCAATATCAAAATTTTCGAAGTCAAAATGAGCCAAGCAAGTTCCAAGAGGATCTTGACTTAAAATAAATGGAAGAGATTCTTTAACTATTTCATCAATGATGTCAAGAAAAAAACACTCATATTCCCCTTGAGGATGTTGAGAAGTACTAAAGATTTTAAACTTCACCTTCATATTTCCAAAAGAAATATCCATCACCCCGATTTGGCAATTAATTGAAGCATTAGCTGTAGCTAAAAAAGGCCGACCAAGGATCACAGGAATATGTTTTATTGGATTATGGACTGGTTCAGTATCTAAAACCACAAAGTCGACCGAAAAGTAGAACTTATCTACCTTGATGAGTACATCTTCAATGATACCACGAGGTTGTTTTATAGACCTATCCACAAATTGCAAGACAACCAAAGTGGATTTAAGTTCTCCTAAGCCAAGTTGCAAGTATACTGAGTAAGGAATCAGATTTACACTTGATCCTAAGTTAAAGAGGGCCTTGTCTATCTCATTGTTGCCAATGACACATGAGATTGTCGGAGCACCCGGATCCTTAAACTTCGGAGGTGTATCATGCTGAATGATAGCAGTTGCTTGCTTAGTTAACCTCACCTTTTTAGGAATATTGCTCTTAAAAGTGCATTTTTTAGTACACAAATCTTTAAGAAATTTTACATAAGGTAGAATTTGCTTAATGGCATCAAGGAGAGGAATGTTGATCTTTACTTGCTTAAAGACTTCAAACATTTCCTGAATTTTATCGCCCTATTTCCCAAAATGTGTGGACTCTATAAGGTATTGAGGAAAAGGAGACTTGGGATCATAAGATGTCTCAGCATTTTGGATTGGTGGATTTGGAATTTCTGGACTATCTTTTAGATTCTTTAATGAAGAAGTTGAATCATTGGGAGCAAGAGTTTTAATTTTTTTCATCAAGCTTATTGTCCACAATTCTTCCACTCCGAAGTGTGGTTATTTGCTTGAACTTGCTCAAGATTTGATCCACTCAAAGGAATGATCACATCAATCATATATTGCCCTTTTAGGTTCACCACAGGTTGAGTTGGAAGTTTTCCTGTATCCTTCTTATGAAGCTGATTTATTGAATTAGCCATTTGTCCCAGTTGGGTTTCAATATTGGCTATTGATTGGGAATGAGAATTAACTAATTGCACAGTTGATTGCTGTAATACCCCTAATTTTAAAAGGACAATCCTAAAATTTAATTTATTTGTTTAAGTGCATTTTTAGTGTTTAACTGTTTAATTGAATGCTATTTTATTTGGATGCATTGATGAATTATTTTAATTGTTTTGTTTCCTTAATTGAATTAAGTGTTGTATTTATTTGTTAATTTTTCTAGTTAATTGGATTTTGTTTTTATTGGTTAGTTGATGTAATTGTATTAATTATATTAATTAGTTAAATACGTTAGTTGGATTTCTTGTTTAATGAATTATATGGTTGTTAAGTATTAGCGTATCATTAGGGTTTTATATAGCCAACTTAGGGTTGGTGTAGAATTAAACTTAGGGTTTAATGGCGCCCTATATATATTGCATTATACGTATGTTTAGGGTTACAAAAAAAACCCTATTCATATATACAGTGAGATAGAGAGACACAGAGAAGCAGAGAGTGGAAACTTGAGAGCTTGCAGAAAGGTTCAAGGAGGTTGTAACGGAGTGCTTCTGGGTTGAACCAAGAGTGTCGGAGGTGTAGAACAATAGTCGACAACGTTGACGGAAAACTTAGAGACGACAGTTTTAGTTTTCTAACCGGAAATTAGAGGCAAGTCTCTGTTCTTCTCCTTCCCTTTAATTCGTGTTCTGTGCATGCCTAGTTAGACTCTAGGAATTAAATAAAGGCTAAAATGGATTTAAATAAACATATAACAAGTTTTTTATGCATGAATGAATTTTATTTAACCTCATTGTATGAACTGTTTTGCAAAGTCCTTAATGCTCTATTTTTTTGTTTCCTCCGATTATTGCGTTTAAGCTTTGTTTAATTGGGATCTTTAATGCATATTGATCCCTTGTACTTAATCTGGGTTTAAGATTTAAGCCTAGAACAAGGATTAAAATCATTATTTAAGTTCAGAGAATGAATTTATTTTGAATTGCTTAAAAAATTTCTAACTAAGATGCGGTAGTTGTTGCTTCAAAAGGGTGTGTTCAATACCTGTTATGGTTGGATGTTAGTGGGTTAAGATGTACCTAGGACCAAGATTAAACCTTTGAACAAGTATTTAAAACAATATAGAGGCCCTGGGTATTGCCGGAGGTGAGGAAGATGAAGGAAACTGACGAACTGCTCTAAAAAGGAGATAGCAGGCTCCAATAAAACTGAGAGCCAGCTCTCTTGAGGCAAGAGCCAGCTCTCACATTGTAAGATCAGGCTCTAAGTCCTTAAAAGCAGGCTCCTAATGTTTAGGAGCTGGCTCTTAGTGTGTAAGAGCAGGCTCTGAAATTTTGAGAGCCTACTATTGCTCCAAACTTGCAGTTTACGTGTTTTTCAACTGTGTTTTGACTGTTCAGCGTATTTTTACTCTGTCTAACTTATTTTAAATGTTGTATGGGCTGTTATAGACCTATAATGACATGGGAAAATAATTATTTAAAAAAAAAAAAAAATGGATTAAAGGATGGAGTGTATGGGTTTAAGAAAACTTAGGGGTTGCATACTGTTAGACTAGTTTTATTGGCACTGAAACTTAACAAGATTTGTATATATGATTTAATTATAAATATAAATTATATTTCCATAGTACTATAAGTATAGTGAATTAGCTAAAATTCCCTATGCTTACCTTGGGTTTAATTGATACATAAATTTCTATTAACTATATCAATTCAGGGACTATGTTGGAGGATTTGCTAGGTTTATGTACTGGAGCTTAGCAGGGTTGTTGTATATGATTTAATTATAAATATAAATCATATTTCCATAGTATTGTAAGTATAGTGAATTAACTAAAATTACCTATGCTTAGCTTGGGTGAAATTGATACTTAAATTTCTATTCACTGTATCAATTCGTAGACTATGATGGAGAATGTGAATGCTTGAATTTATTGTAGCACTTTACATTATCGGAATTGGATTTTAGGCCCCGTAATGAATGCCTAATATTTATGTATATGCATTAAATTTATCTTGTGCATATTCTGGAGTGTGGTTGATGACTACTTAATATTGTATGGTCAACTATGTTAACTGGAGGATTGTATGTACCGGTATGGGATGGTGACATACTAGGTATGGATTAGTTCAAATACTAAATCTTACCTAATTTGGAATGAGTTGGATTAACCATAAAAAGGTTAAGTCCTACTTATATGGATATATATGAACCGGTATGGGACGGTGTCATATTGGGGATGGCTGAGTTCAAAACACTAAGACCTACCTATATTGGGAATGGATTAGTTCAAAACACTAAGTCCTACATAATTTGGATTAGTGTATGGATTAACCATAAAGGTTAAGTCCATCACCTACTTGTGTCATGTCAATCAAATAAATTGAATGACCTATTATGGTTTCAGGATGGATTTGTTATACATATATCAAACCACTATACAGATGGATGATATTTTGTATTAGGAGTACGGACTTTATTTATTTATTATATGTGCCATGGTATGAGCTTGAGTCTCAGGACCATGGTTAGGGCACGTATATCGCCTAGGATGGATAACTGGACATAGGTGTTGTTCCCTGGTAGGTCTAGGTACTCATGCCCACCTTCGGGTGCGTATTTGTTTTGCCTTCTATTCAGGCTGAGACAGACCTATTGGACTAGCGAGTGTCCTATAATGTGTACTATATATACATATATGGACTACTCTAGATATTGTTTGAGTCTTTGTAGGATGTATCTGCGTATCGGATTACTGTTTGGATCGTAGTAGATCAGGACTTGCATGTGGGCCTGACCCACTCCTTTATTTTTCAGGTGCTCGGCAGTTCCAGAATTAGAGGTTGATCGTGCAGAGCAGATATAGACTTCCATTCCACCGATTATGTAGGACCACTCTCTATGTTTAGCTTTATGTTATTTCCAGTTCGAGACTTTTTATTAGGGGTCCTCTAGAAGGATTCCTGAGTTGTATGGTTTGGTGGTTTGGATTATCGGATTTAAAATATTTATAATTCAAGGTTTATTAATTTAGTTTCTTCCAGCTATTTAATTTTATTTCTTATTTCACTTTATATTCCATGTTCAATTTAAAATTTTAATTGTTTGATATCCCTCGGGTTTAGGCTTAGGCCTGATCAACCCGTGTCTCGGATCCGAGGGGTATCACAATTGCATACCACGAAAAGTAGTCATTATCTACTTATTTGAGATTACTAGCTCATCCAATTGAGACTGTTGAGAAATTACAGGATTTTGATTGAAAAAATTCGCATTATATGAAGGAGGACGACAGCTTGAAAAAGCTTGAAATGGTCGGTTCATGGAATGAGAATTAGATTGATTTGATTGTCCAGGACCTTGAAATGATGAATTTTGTTGGGCTTGTTTCCTCCACGATAAATTTAGATGATCTGTCTAACCCGGATTGCATGCATTTACTCCATTATTTTGGCACAATGGAAACGCAACATGTGGCGAGTTCCAATAGAACTTACCACGCTGGATCAGAACTCTAAAAAGTCATTATAGGACTATTAAAGCTATTTAATTTTACGTAACAATCAAAGACAAGTGGGCCAGTACAATCCTACCATATAGAGTTTTCTATCCTAAAAAGAAAAGAGGTGAGTCCTATTAGGACTTGCCATCTTTAAAGTAATGGCCTACAAATTCCTATTTGGAATGTGTGACGACCCTGATTTTTAGGCCAGCGTGTCCTGTGATGAACCGTAAGGATGATCCGATAACGGATCCGAATGTGGAAGCGAAAATAGAAAACAAGACTCTAAGAAGTCAAAGTGACCTTCCATGAGGTCGTGGAACTCAACAAGAATTGATGCGGAAGCAAAAGATAAAAAATATGACAAATAAGCCCCCCAGGGGCAAAATAGTCATTTTTGAAAATTATAGATTCAGGTGCCACAAAGCACACCGCTAGAAGGACAACGAAAAACTAATCAAGATGGACTCAAGAATCACATGATTCGGAGTCCGGACGAAGGAGAAACGGCATGACGAAGAAAAACGAGCACTTAAGGCAAAAAGGATAAACTGAAAATTATCCAGGAAGAACCGGATGGAACCGAGCACACCGTTGGAAAGACAGCGAAAAATTAGTCAAGTTCAAAAAAAAATTCACTTGAATCGGAGTCCGGACGAAGGAGAAATGCCCAAAAGAATAAATGACGTCGCGGCGGCCCGACGAGGGGCTATGGCCCACACGGCGCCCATGCGCGAGCCCACCGGCGCCCCAAGACATGGCTGGTGGCAGCCCTATGCTGCTGCTACATTTTTTTTGATCTGCCAAGGACTGAGGCTTGAAACGGAGGTCAAGACGAGTTTTTCTGGAAAAGCACGAAGAAGAAACCCCCCCCCCCCCCCAAAATCGAGTTTTCTACCCGACAACGCGGACGGAATCGAAAAAAACTCACTGCGAAATCCCGAAAATGCCCCTAGATCAGAACTGAACAAGAGGGTCATAAAGCTGCTAAATGAAAACTGGAAACTGAAACTTCACGAGGGATTTCCGGTACCAAGACGACATTTTCTGGAAAAACACGAAGAAGAAACCCCCCCTAAAATCATGTTTTCTATTCAACCATGTCAAAAGGAGAAAATAAAACAGATCTGAAAGGTCCATAATGCCCTTAGATCAGAATATGCAAAAAAAATGCGAAATGAATTCACAAGAGGCTCAAAACACAAACGATAAGGTTTTGCCCGGAAACGATCATGCACGCAAACGTAACTTACCTATTTAGATGCGCTACAATGGTCCATGGCTTAAAAATATAGCTGATACAAAATCCGACCCCCCAACGGGCAAAAAGGCAAAAATGGACTTGGAATGGAAAACATGGAATCCAAAAATGTAAAATGGAGTCAAATGACCATTTGGCCCTTGGTCACACTTCATACAAGATTAATAAGACCCTATGAAAGAACGAAAATGGAATTCCCACACCCGATGCAACCATGGTGAAGCAATGACTTGCGATTTTTCAAGGTTTTCATAATATTTCATGAAGTTAAAAAGTTGTATAGAATACAATACACATGTCATTGGCCTCCGGCCTCATCTCATACATGTCAAATACATTGAAAGGAGTGCACTTATGTACACATTAAATACATGGAATCAAATATACATATTTTGACATATAAGTCTACAAAATGACATTTCATGCTAACATTTGCATGAAATGGAAACTTGAAGGCTACACGACATCCAAGGAATGCTAGGCGTCACAAACCAAGTCTTCGTACCTAAAATATGCCCCAGTATCGTAGGGGTGAGTAACATAAAGCTACTCGTAGGAGATGAGCATGCATCGACCTAGCATTTTACAAATTTATCACCCTAAGGTGAAACATGTTAAAGGGCTCATGCCACCTAACGTCTATGTCCAAGTGAGACTCGGGGAGCATCCTAAGCTACCTTAGAGTCTAAGCAACAAAAATCATGATATACATACGTGTATGAAACGAATCATGGTTGGGATAATCCAAAAAACACGACCAGAAGAATGCTTGAGCATAGATTAACATGAATTACATTTTCAATACAATTGAACTAGGTCTAGAGTAATCCATACAGCATGACAAAAGCATATTTGAATACAAGTTAACAAGAATCGCATTATCCATGCAATTCAACAACAAAAGAGCATGTTATACAATGCAACAAGGTTTAAGTTCTCAAAGCCATCAACTTAGAATCTAAAGCACAAAATAATAGTAGTGGTTCATGCCACCTAACGTCTATGTTATAAATGAATCAATATGATCAATCCTAAGCTTTATTAGAACGTCAAAACACGATTTTCAATATCGATGCAATTTAACCAACATTGGAACTTCCAATACAACGCATAAAGCACAATTTCGAAAAGTTAACATCCTGTAACTTAAAATGGAACGACAAATAAGAAACAACAAGTTACAACATCATCTACTTATCAACTTGAAAATGAAATGCGAAATCAAACAAAGTGGATACTCAGACGTCACCCCGGATCAGACTGACAACATAGTTACTTTAGGGTTACTAGCGCATGGGTAACCTCCCTATGTGCGCACTAGACCATATAGTGGGACTATCCCCCGTACTAGAACCACATCCTAGCCATAGTCAAAAAACGACATCCCCAAGTTTCCAAAATCAATAAGTTGTGCAACAATGCATATATCAATAGGAATATGCAAGATAATCAACTATCTACTAAGTACAACCAAATTTAGAAACCTATACAACAGATGCTCTAAATCCACAACTAATATGATGTGATGAATGTCGAATCTTTAGTGTGCGATTCGTTACACGCTATGCATGAATGATGTTAAATTCGAAATGTGCAAATCATTACACAAGGCAACAATATATTCAATAAGGAAAACATATTCTCATGAGTATAAACATAGCAACTATGTTATCCAATGCTCAAAACATAACCAAATGAATATACAACAAGTCCATGTCCAGGATTTTGATATAGAAACGACTTTCAAACACAATTAAATCCATGGCTCAATTCGATAGAATTTAATTAAATAAAAATAATTAAATTCCCTAGATTCTATTTCAATTCCAAATAACCTCAAATTAATATATATTAAAGAACATGACATGGTCATCATCTATATCCATACTAAAACTCAATTAGGTTGTTGGAACAACAAAGTAGAACTCTAATTAAATCATGCTAATTTAATTACCAAGGTTCTAAAGCAACTTCAAATGGTCCACAATTAATATATACTAGTAAACAAGTCATGGCCAATACAAATATCAAGTTAAAACCTTAATTAAGCTAATGGGACCATAAAATAGATTTTAATTAATTCTTTTAATTAAAATCTCTAGATTTTCAAACTTAACAAAATGCTCTGAATTTAACATATCTTAGGGAACATGCCAAGGACTAGTGAAATATCACATTACAAGTTTATTTCATTCAATTTACGACCATTTGAATTAAACTTTCACTAAAGTTAAATATAAAATAAAAGTTGCAATTCTCATGCAATTAATCCCAATTTTATATATGTGAACAACTATACCTAAGCTTTATTTTCTAGCATGCCACAATTCAATTCCAAGTTGTATATCACCATGAGGATTAAATCTTGAACATGGAATTTAATTAAATGAAAGGTTTCAAAACCTCACCGAATATTCTAAATCAAATATATGTGAAGCTATATGGCATGTAGATCAAGAATATCAAGTCGGAATTCAAATGGGGTGAATAGTGCACTCGGGGCAAATTAATTAATTAAAATTAATTAATAATTACTAATTTTCAAAACACCTCCAATTACTTTCAAATTCAACTATGTTGAAGAGCATGCTAAGGCCCAATATAACATGCTAACATATATTAATTTCAAGCTAGTTAAGGCCATATGAATTAATCTTTCACCTAAGATAAATATTAAATAAAATTTTTAATACTTATTCAAATGTTCCAATTTTAATACATGACAATAAGCATATCAAGGGGCAATATAAAATCATGCTACATGTTTAAACCAAGTCATGAGTAACCGGGAAAATTAGATACCGTACAAGAAAAATAAATAATAAAATCTCTAGATTTTATATTTAATCATGCAAACAAGTAGTATAAGCATCACAAGCATGCTATATAACAAGAATTTAAACCTAGAACATCCCCTACCTCAATTTGAGATGAAAATCTCAAAAGCCATCAAAATGGAACGGCTCCGAATCCGATGAAACTACTAGATTTTGTCGGGGACAACGCCGTGAATATAACCCCCATGAAAGCCCCATCAAAATCATAACTTGACCTCAAAACCAAACTCAAGAAATGGTCAAAACTGAATTCTAATAAGGGGGAAAGGTAGAGCACGGCGAGGGGAACAACAAACGTTAAGGCCGAAGACTTTCCATCAAGGAAAAGTGAACCAAAAGAGGAGAGAGAAGATGGAAGCACCCCTTGGGCTGCCATGGGAGCTCCAGGTCGTGCATAAAGAGAGGAGAAGATGAAAAATGAAATATCTCACCCCCCTTTTATAGAAATCTCAAAAAGTGCCCCGAACGGGCCCCGCCGGGTCCGAAAAAGTAAAATTTGAGCAGACGCACTCAAATGGCAAAACTTTATGAATGAAAAAGATTCAAAATGATAAAATATGAACAACGGAAGAAACGGCATCAAAAACTGAGTCCCGATCAGAAAGTTATGCCCAAAACAAGTTTGGCGCAAACTAGGGCCAAAAACCCTAAAACTGGAAAACATCGACCAGGAGGAAATTCCAAGAGTACACAACTCGACGAAATGTGAAAATGAATCTCGTACGAGGATCCAGGCTCAAAATAATACATTTTGCAATAACTTTCATTAATTGCACAATGGCCCCTTCAAAAAATGAAAACTGCACTTATGGCCCAGAATGCCAAAAGATATTTTCTTAAATGCCCCTGAAATAAAATTCCTTCAAAAGATATTTACAAAAAACACCCCAAGAAATGAAAAAGATTCTGAAAAATTGTGCATCTATGGCCCTGTGGACACCGGGAGCAACCAGAGTACTTTCTTGCAAAAGTAAAGATACGTATTTCGAGAAAATCACTAAAGATAAAGGCACATGAAGTCAAAAACCAACTCCGAGCATGAGAAGTGAGATTGTGCCAACAATGTGACAAATGGGGAAAAGACAGAATAGGGAAAAAGACGAAACAGGGAAAAGGACGAAAGGCGCATAGTGTCCGAAAAGTGAAAATGCAGAAATGACTCGGTCTCAATGGAAGTTGTCAATCCATGGAAAAGAGTCTCAGGAACCAATTCCGAGCACTCGAGATGACACTAAGCGACACGAAACAAAGCTCAGAAAAGAAAATTAAACGAAAAAAATTCATTTGTAAAATTTCAGGAAAAAAGAAAGGAAGGCAAATGACCGGGTCGTTACAACCTACCCTCCTTAAAGGAATTTCGTCCCCGAAATTAGGAACATACCCGAGAGAACAGAATAATGACCGAACAAAAGGTCAAATCAAAGGACAGCTCACAATGCACTGAAGGACAAATCCTGAAGTCTAAAGATCAACTGAAGGAATCCGAAACCATGAATTGAGACAACACCCCATACGAGTCGGCACATTAACTCAACGTCAACCACCGAGAGAATCCCAAGAAAACGAAACGTTAAACGCGGTGAAAGAAGAGAGTGACAAGGCAGTACGAACAGTAACCAGAACCCGCCCACACTTACTCGTTAGTAAGGTAGCATGGCAGTATAAGGCACTAGTTCGTAACATGCTCCAGAAGGGAACTTTTCGATACAAATGACGTCAATGTAAAAAATAATCATTACCAAAGGCACTACGGAAACCAGGCATCTGCGAGAGTTGGGGTAGCTAATCCCAAAACCTGACAATAATGATACTGGCTCCATTACGCTTAAGGCCTTAGATCTAGAAGGCACGAAGGAAAAGGAAATAAAACGGTGCCTCCTTGGCCCACGTCTCACTCCTGCAGACAAGAAAATGGAACGAATCGCAGTCCTCTACGCTCATATGAGCCTTACTCGCATCAATCGGCAGAACAGACAAGAAGGTTCCCGACATGGGTCCTTACAGAATGAATTTCTCCTATCCAAGGAAGAAACTCGTGAAACGAGAAGGCATCGAAGGGATACGACAGATCTTAGGACACACTGTCAAAACCAGACATAAAAGTAAACAGGTAGCATGCAACATAGCAACAGACTATCTACTCACACAAGTAGTGAACGAGTTGCCACATAAGTAAATAGGCATGTTATCAAATCAAAACATGTTATCAAGAGCATATATACATATAAAGTATGCTTAACAAATAATAGATGTCTCAAAGCACCTAAGCATGTGAACATGTTATCATACAAGACATGTTATCAAAGAAGGCATGTTATCATGATATAAATGACACATCAAAGCAAAACAACATGAGCATGATATGCACCCAAAACCCGTCGTCCAAGGTATTCGAACCCGGACGCACTGATACCACCTTTGACGACCCTAATTTTTAGGCCAGCGTGTCCTGTGATGAACCGTAAGGATGATCCGATAACGGATCCGAATGCAGAAGCGAAAACAGAAAACAAGACTCTAAGAAGTTAAAGTGACCTTCCATGAGGTTGTGGAACTCAACAAGAACTGATGCGGAAGCAAAAGATAAAAAATATAACAAATAAGCCCCCTGGGGGCAAAATAGTCATTTCTGAAAACTGTAGATTTGGGTGCCACCGAGAACACCGCTGGAAGGATAACAAAAAACTAATCAAGATGGACTCAAGAATCGCAAGATTCAGATTCCGGACGAAGGAGAAACGGCATGACAAAGAAAAATGAGCACTTAAGGCAAAAAGGGTAAACTGGTAATTATCCAGGAAGAACCGGGTGCAACCGAGCACACCATTGGAAAGACAGCGAAAAATTAGTCAAGTTAAAAAAAAATTCACTTCAATCGGAGTCCGGACGAAGGAGAAACGCCCAAAAGAAGAAATGACGTCGTGGCGGCCCGACGAGGGGCCATGGCGCACACGGTGCCCATGCGTGAGCCCACTGGCGTGCATGCCGGCGCCCAAAGACATGGCTGGTGGCAACCCTTGGCTGTTGCTACATTTTTTTTGATCTGCCCAGAACTGAGGCTTGAAACGGAGGTCAAGACGAGTTTTTCTGGAAAAACACGAAGAAGAAACCCCCCCCCCCCCCTAAAAATCGTGTTTTCTACCCGACAACGCGGACGGAATCGAAAAAAACTCACTATGAAATCCCGAAAATGCCCCTAGATCAGAACTGAAAAAGAGTGTCATAAAGCTGCTAAATGAAAACTGGAAGCTGAAACTTCACGAGGGATTTCCGGTACCAAGACGACATTTTCTGGAAAAACACGAAGAAGAAACCCACCCCTAAAATCATGTTTTCTATTCAACCATGTTAAAAGGAGAAAATAAAACTGATGTGAAAGGTCCATAATGCCCCAAGATCAGAATATGCAAAAAAAATGTGAAATGAATTTATAAGAGGCTCAAAACACAAACGATAACGTTTTGCCCGGAAACGACCATGCACGCAAACGTAACTTACCTATTTAGACGCGCTACAATGGTCCATGGCTTAAAAATATAGCCGATACAAAATCCGACCCCCCAACGGGCAAAAAGACAAAAATGGACTTGGAATGGAAAACATGGAATCCAAAAATGTAAAATGGAGTCAAATGACCATTTGGCCCTTGGTCACACTTCATACAAGATTAATAAGACCCTATGAAAGAATGAAAATGGAATTCCCACACCCGATGCAACCATGGTGAAGCAATGACTTGCGATTTTTCAAGGTTTTCATAATATTTCATGAAGTTAAAAAGTTATATAGAATACAGTACACATGTCATTGGCCTCCAGCCTCATCTCATACATGTCAAATACATTGAAAGGAGTGCACTTATGTACACATTACATACATGGAATCAAATATACATATTTTGACATATAAGTCTACAAAATGACATTTCATGCTAACATTTGCATGAAATGGAAACTTGAAGGCTACACGACATCCAAGGAATGCTAGGCGTCACAAACCAAGTCTTCGTACCTGAAATATGCCCCAGTATCGTTGGGGTGAGTAACATAAAGCTACTCGTAGGAGATGAGCATGCATCGACCTAGCATTTTACAAATTTATCACCTTAAGGTGAAACATGTTAAAGGGGCTCATGTCACCTAACGTCTATGTCCAAGTGAGACTCAGGGAGCATCCTAAGCTACCTTAGAGTCTAAGCAACAAGAATCATGATATACATACGTGTATGAAACGAATCATGGTTGGGATAATACAAAAAACGCGATAAGAAGAATGCTTGAGCATAGATTAAACATGAATTATATTTTCAATACAATTGAACTAGGTCTAGAGTAATCCATACAACATGACAAAAGCATATTTGAATACAAGTTAACAAGAATTACATTATCCATGCAATTCAACAACAAAAGAGCATGTTATACAATGTAACAAGGTTTAAGTTCTCAAAGCCATCAACTTAGAATCTAAAGCACAAAATAACAGTGGTGGTTCACGCCACCTAACGTCTATGTTATAAATGAATCAATATGATCAATCCTAAGCTTTATTAGAACGTCAACACACGATTTTCAATATCAATGCAATTTAACCAACATTGGAACTACCAATACAACGCATAAAGCACAATTTCGCAAAGTTAACATCCTGTAACTTAAAATGGAACGACAAATAAGAAACAACAAGTTACAACATCATCTAGTTATCAACTTCAAAATGAAATGCGAAATCAAACAAAGTGGATACTCAGACGTCACGCCGGATCAGACCGACAACATAGTTACTTTAGGGTTACTAGCCCATGGCTAGCCCATGGGTAACCTCCCTGTGTGCGCACTAGACCATATAGAGGACTATCCCCCGTACTAGAACCACGTCCTAACCATAGTCAAACAACGACATCCCCAAGTTTCCAAAATCAACAAATTGTGCAACAATGCATATATCAACAGGAATATGCAAGATAATCAACTATCTATTAAGCACAACCAAATTTGGAAACCTATACAATACATGCTTGAAATCCACAACTAATATGATGTGATGAATGTCAAATCTTCAGTGTGCGATTCGTTACACGTTATGCATGAATGATGTTAAATTCGAAATGTGCAAATCATTACACAAGGCAACAATATATTCAATAAGGAAAACATATTCTCATGAGTATAAACATAGCAACTATGTTATCCAATGCTCAAAACATAACCAAATGAATATACAACAAGTCCATGTCCAGGATTTTAATATAGCAACGACTTTCAAACACAATTAAATCCATGGCTCAATTCGATAGAATTTAATTAAATAAAAATAATTAAATTCCCTGGATTCTAATTCAATTCCAAATAATCTAAAATTAATACATATTAAAGAACATGGCATGGTCATCACCTATATCCATTCTAAAACTCAATTAGGTTGTTGGAACAACAAAGTAGAACTCTAATTAAACCATGCTAATTTAATTACTAAGGTTCTAAAGCAACTTCAAATGGTCCATAATTAATATATACTAGTAAACAAGTCATGGCCAATACAAATATCAAGTTAAAATCTTAATTAAGCTAATGGGACCACAAAATAGATTTTAATTAATTCTTTTAATTAAAATCTCTAGATTTTCAAACTTAACCAAATGCTCTGAATTTAACATATCTTAGGGAACATGCCAAGGACTAGAGAAATATCACATTACAAGTTTATTTCATTCAATTTACGACCATGTGAATTAAACTTTCACTAAAGTTAAATATAAAATAAAAGTTGCAATTCTTATGCAATTAATCCCAATTTTATATATGTGAACAACTATACCTAAACTTAATTTTCTAGCATGCCACAATTCAATTCCAAATTGTATATCACCAAGAGGATTAAATCTTAAACATGGAATTTAATTAAATGAAAGGTTTCAAAACCTCACCGAATATTCTAAATCAAATATATGTGAAGCTATATGGCATGTAGATCAAGAATATCAAGTCGGAATTCAAATGGAGTGAATAGTGCACTCGGGGTAAATTAATTAATAATTACTAATTTTCAAAACACCTCCAATTACTTTCAAATTCAACTATGTTGAAGAGTATGCTAAGGCCTAATATAACATGCTAACACATATTAATTTCGACCTAGTTAAGGCCATGTGAATTAGTCTTTTACTTAAGATAAATATTGAATAAAATCTTTAATACTTATTCAAATGTTCCAATTTTAATACACGACAATGAGCATATCAAGGGGCAATATAAAATCATGCTACATGTTTAAACCAAGTCATGAGCAACCGAGAAAATTAGATCCCGTACAAGAAAAATAAATAATAAAATCTCTAGATTTTATATTTAATCATGCAAACAAGTAGTATAAGCATCACAAGTACGCTATATAACAAGAATTTAAACCTAGAACATCCCCTACCTCAATTTGAGATGAAAATCTGAAAAGCCATCAAAATGGAACGGCTCCGAATCCGACGAAACTACTAGATTTTGTCGGGGACAATGCCGTGAACATAACCCCCATGAAAGCCCCATCAAAATCATAACTTGACCTCAAAACCAAACTCAAGAAATGGTCAAAACTGAATTCGAATAAGGGGAAAAGGTAGAGCACGGCGAGGGAAACAACAAACGTTAAGGCCGAAGACTTTCCATCAAGGAAAAGTGAACCAAAAGAGGAGAGAGAAGATGACAGCACCCCTTGGGCTGCCATAGGAGCTCCAGGTCGTGCATGAAGAGGGGAGAAGATGAAAAATGAAATATCTCACCCCCCTTTTATAGAAATCTCAAAAAGTGCCCCGAACGGGCCCCGCCGGGTCCGAAAAAGTAAAATTTGAGCAGACGCACTCAAATGGCAAAACTTTGTGAACGAAAAAGATTCAAAATGATAAAATATGAACAAAGGAAGAAATGTCATCAAAAACTGAGTCCCAAGCAGAAAGTTATGCCCAAAACAAGTTTGGCACAAATTGGGGCCAGAAACCCTAAAACTGGAAAACATCGACCATGAGGAAATTCCAAGAGTACACAACTTGACGAAATGTGAAAATGAATCCCGTACGAGGATCTAGGCTCAAAACAAGACATTTTGCAATAACTTTCATTAATTGCACAATGGCCCCTCCAAAAAGTGAAAACTGTACTTATGGCCCAGAATGAAATATCTTCCAAAAGATATTTTCTTAGATGCCCCTGAAATAAAATATCTTCAAAAGATATTTATGAAAACACCCCAAGAAATGAAAAAGATTCTGAAGAATTGTGCATCTATGCCCCTGTGGACACCGGGACCAACCAGAGTACTTTCTTGCAAAAGTAAAGATACGTATTTCGAGAAAATCACTCACGATAAAGGCACGTGAAGTCAAAAACCAACTCCGAGCATGAGAAGTGAGGTTATGGCAACAATGTGACAAATGGGGAAAAGACAGAATAGGGAAAAAGACGAAACAGGGAAAAGGACGAAAGGCGCATAGTATCCGAAAAGTGAAAATGCAGAAATGACTCGGCCCTCAAAAGAAGTTGTCAATCCACGGAAAAGAGTCTCAGGAACCAATTCCGAGCACTCGAGATGACACTAAGCGACACGAAACAGAGCTCAGAAAAGAAAATTAAACGAAAAAAATGCATTCATAAAATTTCAGGAAAAAGGAAAGGAAGGCAAATAACCGGGTCGTTACAGAATGAAGGAATTATTATATGGAAATACTACCATTTATGCAACATCATGCAATTATTCAAGACAAAATTCAACTAATTGGCTCTTGACACATGGCGAGTTCTATGGAGCTTACCATAAGATAATATTTCTTTTAAAGAATTAATGGGTGAATTTTGTGGGCAAATCACGTATCTTCAAAACCCTTGAAGGGCTGAAGACTTACCAAAATTTGCAAGTTGACCAAGCTAGAAAACTAGAACGTGGAGGCTATATTTTCTCTTTCTTTTTAAGAGACTTCAGCAAATTGTCCAAACCTAGTCAAACTTCATTACTAAAATTAAGTAAGGCGTGGGGGTTTAATCTATTTGTATATATATATATATATATATATATATATCAGATTAAACCCACGATGAAAATAAGTCGCTGATATTTAGAGAGAATGATGCCATGAAACCAGAAAGGGAAGATTGATTGAGGAAAATTGCTGAAATTCAGGGAGCATTGTCGACAGAAGAAAAGAACATTGGGGATAAGCCCACGATGAGAAAACCGCTAAAGTCCAAGAGCCACGATGCCATAAACTCTGAACTAGAAAGGAAATTCTGAAGAAGGGAAGTTACAGGAGTTGAGGATGCCAACCCATGATGAGAAGGTCGCTAAAAAAAAGGAGTACATGGTGCCATAGATTCCAAACTCAGAAAGGAAAGTCTAAATGAGGGAAGGTACCAAAAATTCAAGGAAACGTGAATTTACAAAAGAATAAGGGACGTGGGGAATATCTGTATTTATGGATATATATATATATATATATATATTTATATATCAGATATAACTAAAGAAGGGGCCACAATGCCATGAAAGTTAAGGCCAAACAGGAAAGTCCAACCAGAAGAGGTTACCTAAAGCCAAGGGAACGTGGGTATATGAATAATTTCTATATACATACATGATATATATAGAAATTATACAGAATGAAGGTTCTATAGAAAGGGAAGACTATTAGAAATCGTGGGACACTTGGCCAAACAAGAATACGTCGGTTGAAAGTGATGGAACTTCATGTGATAACTACCACTAACTGAGGGAGTGTTTGAAATAAAGGAGAAGACCACACATGAGGGAGAAGACTAAGGAAGACATGGGACATGTGGCACGATCTGGACCTTCCAGGTGGAAGTTCTCAACTGCTGCTAGAAACCGCTGCTTCTATTTGGGCAGTTCTAGAACGTAGGAGAAGGCTTACAAACATGTATTCAACCACCAAGTCCACTATTTATCAATTATAAATCATGGGAGAATATGGTTTTACACTTGGCAACATTTAGAAAAGGCTAAAAGATCATGGGGCACATGGCAGTCCAAAATTTGGCCACATGAAAATCACTGGAGTTGCCACACCAAGCATGGAAGAGCTCTATAAATAGAACACTCAAGGCTAGTTTGCAAACCCTACCTACTTAGCCTAAACAACACAAGCTCAAAGCTTTATCAACACAAGCATCTTTGCTTTCACGTATCTCTCATTTCAATAATGAGTTTGCACTATATCTAAACCTAGCACTTTGCTAGTACATGTATTTCCATTCCTGTAATGAATGTACATCATTTTAAGTTGAATCCAGTAGTTTTCTATCTTATATAGCATTCATTCCATGTGATGAATTCTCATAACACTTGAGTTAAGTCCAACACTCATTTGTTACTTCAACCTAGCACCACATTTCTATGTCTCAAAATTTCTAGTCTTACACTTTAAATTACATTAATTTCCAGCTTTCCACCTTCAATATAGTCTTTATTTCCATTAGCCATAGAATAGTTTGAAGTCCTTGTTCAAAGGCAAAAAAGACCTTTCGAAGGTAGTCATTCCAGACCTTCGTACAATCGCCTTATCCCTACAAATTTCTAACTGGATTACTGTTCGGATTTTCACTTTGGAACTATTGCAGTTCCTGGCACGCCGGCACACCACACTATTTTATCCTATCCACATTCCACGCATTCCAGATAGTGTATTCAGGTAGGATATCTAGACAGATTGTTCAATGGCCAGTGAAAGAAGGTAAGGCAAGTCTTTCCAAGACCCTACCGAGATTGAAGGGTTGCAAACTAGTAAACTTCCAGCTAAAGGTTCACAGTTTACAACAAACAACAACGACATGGTGGAAAAGTTTGCCCAAACAATGGCAAATGGTCCCATCATGGATAACATCCACATGATGGCCATACAACAAGATATCTTTGTGTAAGACCAAGCAAAAGTCGTCCAAGACTTAGCCAGAGTTGTGCAAGACCAATCTAAGGCTAGCTGTAATACCCCTAATTTCAGAAGGATAGTCCTAGTATTTAATTTATTATTTGAATTGAATTTTTTATTATTTAAATTGTTTAGTTGCTTGTGTGTTGGACTTAATTGATTGTTTGATTTTTAATCGATTACATGCTTGTTTGTCTTGTGTTGTTTATATTACTTGTGGATTGGTTTATTTAAATGGTGTTTTATTTTCTTTTATTATTATGGTTTTAATAGAATTATTTTAACTGGTTATTTAAATTGTATTTTGTTTTTTTTAACTTAATTATATTCTAGCATTTTAATTATTTATGTGGCTTTGTGATTTAAATGTAATTTAGCTACTTCATTATTAGGGTTTTATGTTATACATTATAGTCGGGTTAGAGCCGACTTGTTGTTGGTTTAGGATTTAATATAGGGTTTAGATTAAAACCTATAAATACATAAGCATACGTCTACCAAGGGTTACAAAACAAACCCTATTCAGCCTATTCACGAATACTGTGAAACGGAGAGTTACAGAGAGGAATACAGAGAGCAACAGAGAGGGAACTTTGAGGGTTTAATAGAGAGGCTCAAGGAGGAAGGAGTGGGTTGCTTCTGGGTTAGCCAAGAGTAATAGAGGCGTCGAACAAAGTTGGAAGTTCAGAGACGTGGATTAGAGTTTCAAATCTGAAACTCAAAGGCAAGTTTCTGTTCTTGCTCTTTCCCTTTAATTCGTGTTCTGTGCATGCCTAGCTAGACTCCAAGGGTTTAAATACATGATAAAACTGATTTAATCATGCATGCTTAACTGGATTAAAATAGAGGGTATATGTTTTTAGTTTCAGTTTCTTATTTTGAATGGTTGTAGAAGTTTTAATGCATAATTGTTGTTTAAGATAAATATTTGCATGTTAAAATACTTATAATAATTTAGTATGGACGTATGGGACGTAGGTTGAAGCTTAGAGGCCTTAACAATGGAGTTCTGGGGCTTACAGGGGCTGAACGGATGAATAAGACGGCTTTAGCATCAACTTAGCCGACTCAGTTGGGAACTGAGCCGACTAAGTTAGCAACTTAGCCTGCTCAGTTGGCAATTGAGCCGACTAAGTTGGGCCGCGACTTGGATTTTAGTTTTAATTGCCCAGAATTGTGTTGGAACCTATTTTAATTAATCTAAATGGGTTAAATGGACTTTAGAGGGTTCTAGGAAGCATAATACACTTCTTATATTAAAGGAAATGGGTAATATGGATTTATAAATAATTTTTATAAATTATTTAAGGGATAGTTTGTTGTTTAATTGTTTAACAGTTGTGTTAAATTGTTCTAAATGATGTATATTATTGTTTTAGACCTTTAAAATTATAAGCAAATAATGATTCATAAATGGATTAAGTTATAGATAGTGTACAATTAGGGGAAGATCCTACATGTTGAGCTTTGCAAATGCTAATCAGTTTACACTTTAGAACTTGGAGGATTATTTTATATGAATTAATTTTAATTAATCATATTTGGATAGGATTATAAGTAACATGGATTACCTGAATTTAACCATGCTTGTGTTGGATCAAATTAATATTGACTTTGCTATTCAACTGCATCAGTTTATGGATATTCTGGAGGATGTGAAAGCTTATACTTGTTTAGCTGTTTATATTATTGGAATTAGATTTTTAGGCTCTCTAATGACTGCCTAGTTTTGATATACATGTGTTAATTTATATTGACGCATGTTTTGAAGGATGGTTGTTGGATGTATATAATAGTGTCATTTATTTAACTATGCTATCTAGAGGATTGTATGTACCAGTATGGGACGGTGACATTCTAGGTATGGACTAGTTCAAACACTGTGTTTTGCCTAACTTGGATTGAGTTATGGACTAACCATAAAGGTTAAGTACATCTCATATTTGAGTCATATCAATTGTGAATTGAATGACCTACTATGGTTTCAGGATGGATTTGTTATACATATATCAGACCACTACACAGATGGATGGTATTTTGTATTAGGAGGAGTACGGACTTTATATATATATTATATATGTGCCATGGTATAAGCCTGAGTCTCAGGACCATGGTTAGGGCACGTATATAGCTTAGGATGGATAACTGGACATAGTGTTGTTCCCTGGTAGGTCTAAGTACTCATGCCCACCTTAGGGTGCGTATTCGCATGTTGCCTTCTATTCAGGCTGAGACAGACCTATTGGACTAGCGAGCGTCCTATGGTATGTACTGTATATGCATATATGGACTACTCTAGATATTGTTGAGTCTATCTAGGATGTATTTGCGTATCGGATTCCTGTTTGGATTGTAGTAGAATCGGACTTGCATGTAGGCCTGACCCACTCTTTTATTTTTCAGGTGTTCGTTAGTTCCAGGGTTAGAACTTGGACATGCAGAGTAGATACAGACACTCATTCCTCTAACTACGTAGGAATACTCTCTATGTTTAGCTTTAGATTTTACTTCAGTTGTTTTAGTTTCAGTTTAGGATTTTAATAAGGGGTCCACTGGATGGATTCCCGAGTTGTATGGATTGGAGGTTTTAGGAAGTTGGATTTTATTATTATGATTTAAGGATTTTATTATTTAGTATTTGTTTAGAGTTATTATTTATTTCTTTAATTCATTATTTTGTATTCCGTGTTCGTTTTAAAATATTAATTGTTTGATATTCCTTCGGGTTTGGGCTTGGGCGTGATCAACCCGTGTCTCGGATCCGAGGGGTATCACACTAGCTAAGATAATGCAAAAGCCACTCTTGCCAATGATTGAAAACTAGTAGAAATGGTAAACCAAATCTCTCATAGGTTTGAGTCTATATTGGAGCGGTCCATTGGAAGTTTGGCACAATCCTTGGCCCCTCAGCTGAATAATTCTGAAAATACTCAACAGTTAGCCTTCCAACTCAGTAGGCTGACTACTTTATTGAAGGCAGTCCCTTTCAACAACATACAGGTTCATTCCTTCCAACTCTGCAGCAGGTGCAATCCCTTCCAATGGCACAGATATATATTCCAACTGCACCTGTGACCGTTCCTATGGCATAGATGACCATTCCACAACCAGCGCCCGTGCCAGCCATTCAGCAAGTTCAGAATACTCCATATGTGGCATTCCCACAACGAACATGGCATAATCAGCCTGGCCAACCATGGCCATACCACGTTCCTCAAGAACATCAGAATGTTCCACTTATAAATATTCAGCCAGCCGCACCTGTTCCTCCAAGGCCACACATAGCCATTCCTATGGCAGTTAGGGGGCAACCTTTTCCAAGGGAGCCACTCCAGGACCAAGGAGGAAAGAACCATTGGAGGAATAACCTTTTTAACACCAACCCACTACCGATGGTAGGTGGGGGGCATCAAGGGGTCAACCAACCTCAAGGGAGGCCAGATAACAACCTTCCACAGCCCAAGGCATTTGATAGAGGATAATTTATAGAATTCCTCTAACAAGAGTTTGGCCTAACTCGAAGGGGTGGAAGACCATCTTACAGAAAGCCCTATTCGGAGTTCATTGATGAAGTTAAGTATCCAAGGAATTTCAGAATTCTAGAATTCACAACCTTCAATGGAGAGGGCAAACAATCCACATTGGAATATATAAGCCGTTTCACTGTTCAATATGGAGAAGCAATAGCCAATCCATAGCTGAAGGTACGTTTGTTTTCAAATACATTGACTGGCTATGCTTTTAGGAAGGTATTCGAACTTGCCAGCCAACTTCATCCAAAGTTGGCAGCAATTTGAGGATTTATTCCATACTCAGTTCTATAATACCGAGCCTGAAGTGTCTATGGCAGATCTTTCCAGACTTCATCAGTTGCCTGGAGAGTCGATGATCAAATTCCTTTCCAAATTCAGAAGGGCTAAATACAAATGCAATATATCCTTGCCACCAGAAGAGTATATGAAAATGGCTATCAATGGTTTGGAATTTAAACTTCGTAAGAAGTTTGAAGGAGTGCAATTCCAGGATTTATTCGATTTAGCCAGGAGAGTGGCTAAGTACGAAGAACTCCTTCATAAAGAACAAGACCGTAAGTCTTCTTCCAAGGGCACTTATTATCGTGATCTTAACTATAAAGTATTTTCCACTGAAATAGAGGGAGATTTGGAAGTTAATATAGTTGAGCCCAACATAAAGAAGGCCTATACTTGTGAGGCTTTGGCAAAACCAAAATCACCCAGGGCCAACTTGCAGGCCGCCTCTAGTTCCAAGTGGAAGGGGGCAGACCCTTCCAGGAGTTACTCTTTTGACATTTCCATAGCTAAGTAAATCTTTGATTTGTTTATGGCTGATAAGCAACTGATCTTCACAACAGGCCACAAGATGCCAATGGCCTCTAAAATGGCTGAGAAAGAGTATTGTCAATTCCATAATTCGTGGAGCCATTCCACTAACAATTGTGTAGTTTTTCACAATATTGTGCAGAAAGCAGTTGAAGATGGCAGGCTGAAGTTTCCAGAAAAATCAGAGGTGATGGGTGTTGATGGAAATCCTTTCCCTAAGGTTGTTGCAACAAATGTTGCTTCTATAGTCTCGAAACACCCCAAAAAGAAGGTTGACTTGATAGATCCAGCAACCAGTGGAAAGCTGGAAATTCCTAAACCGGCAGCATCCATGGAGAAAATAGTGGCTGAGTTGGATAGGCAACTCCGAGAGGCTCAGATTGCCTTAATCTAGTAAGGTTGTTGCCCTAAGTATAAAATTCAGAATGAAGGTTGCCATAGAGATTTTCCAAATGAGAAGCAGAATGAGAAGCTTTCTAATGGCGACCGAGGTCAAAAAAGGAAGGTCCATGACCGGCTAACCTTCCAAAAGGTGGAAAACACAGTTACTGTAACCATTCCAGAGAAGGAAAGCTGAGTCCATACAGAAAGAAGGTCATCGACAAGGAAACCAGAATTCCTTCCAAGGAGTTTGGAAAGAAGTAGAATTTCTTATGAGGTAAGGTCTCGTCCTAGCAGAAAGTATGAAAACAACAATTGGCGTAGCAGAACCTCTGAAGGTGACAGATATTCTAGGCCAAAATTGGCTTCGGAAGTATGGATCAGAAAGGGGAATGAGCATCTCCATCCAAGAATGGTTAAGCCTCCCACTTCATAAAATGAAAGGTGGAAGAGGCTTGATCATCCCAAGTTTCCTATTCATGATGATTCTTATTTGACTTGCACACAGAAGCAAAGGCAGCAAAGGAAAAGGTTTGACAGAAGAAAATTATGGGAGAAAGATGGTCCAATGGGCCAAAGAAGATTACTAAGCCATCAGACTTGTTAAAACTTCAAGCTAAAGGAAAGGAAAGAGATCCTGATGATTTGCTAGATCTGGATTCAGAAGTTGGAAATTCCTTGATCACAGAAAGCCCTCCTACAAAAGAGGAAACAGACTTGGAAATCTCCAACAGTTCCAGTAGCAGCAAAAAGATTTGTTTTGGCAGCCTTCCGGGTAAGTTTACTTGCAATATGGTAGTGGTTCTTCCTTTATTTTTTGAACCACAACTAAATCAGCCAACTTCAATGGAAGGAGATGTAGTAGACACAAGTCTTCCCGTGGAAGGCCCTGGACAGTCTAGTTCCGGTCCATTCATAATGGAACCAAATAATGATATCCATGTAGAAGAGGTTTTCGAAGATGAAGTTGAACATCTTCAAAAATTGAAGGGAGTTGTGATTGAAGAAAACCGCCCCACGGCGCCAAAGAAGATTATTTTGGAGAAGCCACTATATGGCATAACTCAACAACTCAAGCCTCTATATATTAAGGTACTGGTGGAAGGGAGACCTTTGGCAAGAGTTCTGGTAGATAATGGTTCAGTATTGAACATTGTTCCAATCAATGTCATGCGCATGATTAGAAAGTTGCCTGAAGACATCATTCCAACCGATGTATCCATTAGTGGATTCATGGGAGGAATAGTGAAGACACGAGGAATTCTACCATTGGAATTAACGGTGGGAGATAGGACTTCAATCATATCCTTCTTCGTCATTGAGTCCACAGCGGCCTATAACTTGCTTTTAGGCCGCGAATGGATTCACCTAAACTTTTGCATTCCATCTTCACTCCACAAAATGCTGATATTTTGGGATGGAGATGAGGTAAATGTGGTGGAGGCTGATAATTGGCCATTTGTGGCAAGGGTTTACCATGCTGATGCCGAGTTATATAGTGAAGAATTCGTTCCAATTAGATTTATTGGAAAGGATAACAAGGGCCGTCCAAGGAAGGCTATTATGAGAAAAACTTTTTCCGAAGAGGACATAAGGGATCTTTTCCAAGGAACACCAAGGCCAACAATTTTACCCAAGGCCGGTACTCAATGCTACATTTCAAACAAAAGTTTTTATGGAAGAAAAGCCTAAGGAAGATAGAATACTTGGCCAAGCGGTTAATTGCTGCCCTACCAGGTTGAAAGCATACCTAGCCGAACTACGGCTAGAAAGGACTACAGGGGCATGGATGCATAGTTCTTCAGAAATATTTTTATTTCTTGGGGTGTTTTTCGTAAATATATTTTGAAGATATTTTATTTCAGGGGTTTCTGAGAAAATATCTTTTGGAGGATATTTTCATTTGGGGTCACTTGTGCAATTATCTATTTGTGTAGGCCTTTGTGTAATTAATGAAAGTTAATTGCTAAGTGTCTCCTTGGGGCTTGAATCCTCGTATGGGATTCGTTTCCACATTTTGTCGAGTCATGTGCTCTTAGAATTGTCTTATGGTCGAACTCTACAGTTTTTGGGTTTTTAACCCCAGTTGCCGCCGAACTTGTCCGGGGCATATCTCTCTGTTCGGGACTCAGTTTTTAACGCCGTTTCTTCCATTGTTTATTTTTTCTCATTTCAGTTCTTTTTGGTTCACGGAGTTATACCGTTTGAGCTCGTCTGCTCAAATTCCACTTTTCCGAACCCGGCGGGACCCGTTCGGGGCACTTTTTGAGTTTTTCTATAAATAGGGGGCCTTTAAGTGAAAAATCAGATTTCTCACTCTCTCTCCCCTCTCTTGGCTGGCCCTAGCTTCCTCCCATGGCTACCATCTTCTCTCTCTTCTTTTGAACCTCCTCCCTTGAATGAAAAGTGGTAAAGCCTTAGTGTTTATTGTTCACCTTAACGATGCCTTCTATTCCAACCAATTGGAATTCCGTTTTGGCATTTTTTTAAGTTCGGGTTTGAAGTCAAGTTGTAATTTTGATGGGGCTTCTTGGGGGTTCATGTAGATCGTGTTGTCCCCGATAAAACCTAGGAGTTTCGTCGGATTCGTAGCCGTTTCATTTCGGTGGAGATTTGTGATTTCATCACAAAATGAGGTAGGGGATGTCTTAGGTTTATATTATTATTATATTGATTATTTTATAAGCATATACAACTTGTGAGCATGCCTTGTTCAAGTTTTTAGAATTTAATTTATTTATTTTCTTTGTTTAGGATTTAATTCTAAGGATGGTATATGGTTTAGAATTAAATTGTGGCATGCTAGTAAATTAGGCCTTGGTATGTTGGTTAACATATATTAAATTTGGAGCTTTTGAATAAGAATTGCAAAACTTATTTAATATTTATCTTTTATGAAAGTTTAATTCACATAGTTGTATCAAGCATGAAATCAACTTATAATGTGATATTACGGTAGGCCTTGGTGAGTTCTTTAACATATGTTAAATTAAGGTTAATTGGAGTTGATTGAAAATCTAGAGAAAAATTAATTAATGAGCTTAATTAATTTTATTTTAAGTGTGTTGGTCACTTAAATTGATATCGGAGGTTATAGGTTGCTAATCCCTTGAAATGTAGTCCGTTTAATCACCTTGTGAGCATATTACTAATTTGATGTAGAATTAGTACTTGAGGCATCTTAAAATGGTAATTGGACTGAGCATGATATAGAATATCATTGACTTACATAGCTTGTTTAAACATATCTTGTGTAGGTATATAGCTTGTTAGAATATTACAATTGTTTACCTTGGAAGCTTGATACTAAATTGTAGCTTATTTAGTACTTGTGGCTTAGTGTGGTAATGTGGCTCAATTATTGTAAAATATTCTTGTTTTGGTGTATAAATTGCATATTGGAGACTTGACATGTCATACGCTATATAGACTTGAATTCTAGGACATGGTTTGTGTGGATTCAATCTTATTTGTGCATGGAAGATGGTTTTATGCATTATTGGATTTGGCATAAGTTTGGTCTAACTTATTGATTTTTGTATAAGTTTTGAACTTATTGATTTTGGAAAGCTTGTAAGGACATATGTCACGTGATGGCTAGGGCTTGACTCTAGTATGGAGACAAGAGTCTTCTAAGTCATAAGTGCGCACTAGGTAATACCTTGTAGGTCGTAATTGCCCGAAATAACTTATGCATATGTGCACTAGGTAGTGCCTTGTGGGTCGTAATTACCCGAAAACACTTGCTTGGTCTAGAGACCGCATTTCCTAGTCTTTCTACTTTGATTTCATATTCAATTTCAAGTTATTAATCATAGATTACTTGTAGCTTGAGAATTGGTGCTTGCTTATATATTTTGATCTCATTTAGTATATTTGAAACTGTATACTTGAACTTGTATCCTTGTTAGTGTATCTGAACTCTATCTAGTGTATTTACGCTTAGTATGCTTGTTTTGTGTATGCGGATTTCATGTTAGTATACTTGTGCCATGTATACTTGTCTTGTGCATACGTGTTTAGCTTAGTATATTTGTGTTTGTATACTTGATTTATGAGTACTCTATACATATATCTTATACTTGTGTATGTATGCTAGATATTGTTTATCCCGTTTAATATGATTTAGTATACTTGTGAGCATGTGTACTCGAATGTCATGTATCATGTTTTAATACGGTTTAATGTACTTGAGCATGTATGCTTGTATGCCGTAGTTCATTTCAATTGCATGAGTAGCTTAGGATGATCCCTAAGTCTCACTTTGACATAGACGTTAGGTGGCATGAGCCCCTTTAACATGTTTCACCTTAAGGTGATAAAATTGTAAAATGCTAGGTCGATGCATGCTCATCTCCTACGAGTAGCTTTATGTTACTCAAACACGTAGTGGGGACATTTTTTAGGTACGAAGACTTGGTTCGTGATGCTCATCATTCCTTGGATGGCTTATAGTTTTTAAGTTTCCATTTCATGCAAATGTTAGCATGAGATGCCTTTTGTAGCTTTATTTGACAAAATGTGTATATTTGATTCCATATATGTAATGTGTACATGAGTGCACTCCTTACAATGTATTTAACATGTATAAGATGAGGCCGAAGGTCAATGTCATGTATTTTGTATCCTATGTGACTTATGATTTCATAAAATATTATGAAAACATTGAAAAATGCCAAGTAATTGTTTCACCATGTTTGCATCGGGTGTGGGAATTCCATTTTTATTCCTTTATAGGGTCTCATTAATCATGTATGAAGTGTGGCCAAGGGCCAAATGGTAATTTCCAATCATTTGTTAATTTTGGTTTTCAAAATTTCCATTTCAAGTTCATTTTCGCCTTTTTAGCCGTAGGGGGGTTGGATTTTGTATCAGCCATTTCTGGGAGCCGCGGACCATTCCCGCGTGCTCAAAATCACTTATTACGTTTGCGTACATATTCGTTTCAGCCTAGAGTGCATTTGGGGTCAAATGTATGTTTGGTGCAAACTTACATTTTTGTCGTTGAGCCTAAACTGAGCGTAAGGGCATTTTGGGGTTTTCACTTCAAAAATTAAGGTTGGTCTTGACATGGTTGACTAGAAAACATGATTTTAGGTGGGGTTACTTCATAACTTTTTTCCAAAAAATTCCCTTAAAGACCTCAAAATCACATTTTAAACTAAGATTTCTACTAAGCCTTCAGCAGAACGAGCGCTCGTCCATGTAGCATGAGCGCTCATAAATGGGGTAGTAGGTTTTGGCCCTGGGCTTGCACTATACGAGGCTCGTAGCCCTCGTACGAGCGCTCATGGTACTGTTCACGTGGGTGTCTGTTTGTGTCTTGGTTCAGCACTGCACCTCCAACTTTAAGTTATTGTATCTTCTTCATTTTAACTCTGAATTGGTCCATTCATGATTCTAAATTGACCGTGTCAAAATAAGCTTTCCAATGGTGCCAATTACAGCTTCAGATTCTTCTTGTAGCTCAAGATATTAAAGTTTTAGTAAAGTAATGTCAGTTTTTGGTTCGAATCGGGATAGGGTTTCCCTTCCTTCAACTTCAGAACTTCATATCTTTTCCATCCGGACTCCGAATCAGGTGATTCTTGAGTCTAAATTCATTAATTTTTCATTTTCTTTCTAATGGTATGCTTAGTAGCATCTATTTCTCAATGAAATGACCATTTTGCCCCTTGGTTCATTTCTCTTCAGATTTGGCATTCTTGCTTCATTGCTTGGCTCATTTGAGTTCCATGGCTTCATGTGGAGTCAATTTGGTGCCTAAGGGATGACGTACATCTTTAGAGGTCACCTTTCTTCTTTTGCTTCTACATTTTGGATCCTTTTCGGGTCATTACAGGATACACTGGGTTGAAAGATCCAGGGTCATCACAATAAGGGTTTTCAAACCCTATTGTAGACCATCATATGTATTTATACATTAAACAAAATCCAACCCTAGTCCTAATTGAAATCCAAGTTCGACGGAAAGAAAACTAAAATATAATTACATATAATATAATGTTATAATAATTAAATATATGCATAATTTATAATTATATATATATATATAACCTATTAACCTAAACTATTATTATTAGTATTAATAATAAATAATTATTAATAATAATAATACTTTATCCTTATATACGTATATACTCAATTATACATGAACAACCATCCATATATGGGTAAATATCTGTACCCGTAATCAACACCCATTCAAGTAGTCCATGCGACTTAATTATTGGTCCATTACTACTATCCAAATCCATCCTTTTAAACTAAAAAATAAAATAAAATAAAATACACATTTAATCTAGCCAATAAAATTACATTTAAACAAACGCATCATCTTTTAACAAATAATTTCATACAATAATTAATTTAAATAAACCACTTAAGCACACACTTACAATTAAACAATTAATTCACTTAAATGTATAACATAAAGCCTCATAAACACATAGCCACGTAAGCACCTAAAATACAATAAAATAAATAATTAAATCCCTTTTTTTATATCCTTCTGAAAATTAGGGGTATTACATTCTTCCTCCCTAACAAAAGGTCCTCGGAATTCACGAAACTCTGAATTATTTTCTTTTAAAAATTCATTTTTGTTCTCATGTGGAATCAGCCTCTGTGTATGGGCTCCCTCGAATTCCAATGCACCCAGCAATATCTAAGGTTCCTATATTAAAGAAACATTATAAATGTATAAGTCCGAGGTTGTATTTAACAATGACCCAGTTTTACCCATTATTTAGTTAAGGGTAACGATCCCTATTCCTCTAAGTTCCATAGGATATACACACAAAATTCTTATCTATCCAGCGCTATCAAGTTGGTAATGCTAATCTATAGGCTACTACCTCAATTGATAAACACAATCCGTGAAAAGTCAATTTAATACATAAAAACTGACCTTCCTCTAAAACACATACTGCTTCCTATATGGAAGACATCCCAATCAACCGTTTCTTGATAGAAAACTCTAGTGCACGAGTTCAACTATTTACAAAATCCTACTACCGCCTCTAAACCGCGCGAAATCCATTACAAAGAAGAGTATGTTTCTCCGATGTATCCTTAAATGAAATCAAGGTCTTATTAAACGTTGTCACACTAGACGGACAAAAATCTGAAAAGCGAAATAAACACTTTCAATTATCCATGAAAGCCTACGATATATGTCCAAAGTATACCCTCCATGATCAAATATAATTTCTCAAACAAATCCCCCATCTAGAGATATGAAGCAAAGTTGCTGCTCCAAAATCTTCAGAAAATTCCTTCGAAACAACATTTTTCATCCATAATAATGGATATCCTCATGCTATAACATACTCCATTATCAGTGCAATGTAGAACTGATATGAAGCTCTAAAGTGAACACTACTAGAATGAATGTCCACAACCAAACTTGCTCAATCCACCACTCTTAATCTATATGGAATTATAATTCCAATTAATGTCGAGAATTTCTACCAACCATCCATTCCTGATTAGTCCTACTGCCATTTTGATATAGGAAGTGGCAAAAATCTCCAATGATATCTAGTTATCAATTTTTTTCCATTTTTCTAACAAGTGTTTCACTCAGAGACAGTTATATACATGTCCCTATCCGTACCGGCTCACCAAAACTAACATTGGATGTCTTGATGTAACTTATAACCATTTGAGTGCACCGTAAAATTTTAAATTTTACATCTCAGTCACTCCGACCTCCCGAACATCATTTATATAAACTACTAATCCTCCTTTAGTACCCTAAGCTCTATCTAAGTAAGGTTCTACCTCCTCTAGGGTCAGTTCCAATATTCTAAGTTAACCTTCGTAATTACCATAGTAAAAGTAAGTGTTATTATTACACATGCTATAAATTCAACTGATTTCTCAATAACTACCCGAAGGTTTAATTACCATATTGGTTGTTAGGAGCATCCTCCTCCCTATTACTTCCATAGACGAAACTTAATCTAAAGTGTGAATTACCACTTCTATCCATCTAAGCCGTCTCGTGATCCGTTCTATTCATATGAACTGATATCTTTCTAGTTCAAAATAGACAAAATGAAGCTAATTTAATTTATCAGTCAAATAATATCCCAACCAGAATCCAGACCCTTGGGTAAAATCAGAAATCCCTCAACTAAATCGTTGAAAAATGCTGTCATTTCCACTTCAGTATAGGAAATGGATGCAAGGATCTAGTGATCTCTGATGGTCCATCTTCATTATCTAATAAATATTAGAATTTGAGACAAAATCACTTTGTCATTCCTCCTACTTGTCCTCCAAACATCTGTTTCATATTATGAAGCATCATATTTCCACCTGGATGAATAAAGAATTAAGTGTTGTGTACTTCAGTCCTCGCATCTTCTTTCCAATTTGTCTACAGAAAGTACCGTTAGTCTAGTACCACCAGCTGTCGTCTGCACCCATTATTTAAATTGGAACAACTTCAAAAACTAACTCTGCAACTTAATCCATGCACCACTAATCTATGATACACCTACCGATAAAGAAAATCAACCAGTAATTCTATTCGTCAAAAGTCAACTAGCTATAACTTTTCCACACACACTGTACACCTCTTCCTTATTATAGGTGATCATTCTCACCATCTTGTCTCTGACACATCCTGCTTCTTTAACGAAAGTAAGTGTCAATTAGACTTCTTATCTAACTTCAAAAGAATATGGAACCTTTCCATCCTCCAAATAAGTCATCAATTTCCTAGCAACAACTAATTGTTGTGAAATACGATCTTAAAAAAAAAAAAATTCCATATTATTTATACAGTGTAGAGACTTTGGTTCCTCCTCCAAGTGCAACACCGGTAACTCCTCCAAATGACACGCCCTCATGAATAAAATTTGATTAAGAATAGACTGATAAAGATTTATTCAGTCTACCATCCTTACTTGGCATCAATTTAATAAGTACCTATACCAGTACTAAATCCTCTTTCCGACTTGGGAACAACTTTTGAAATTTTCAAGAAGATGTTCTGCAAATCCGACACCTCCAATAAACCATCGTGGCGTTACCATGGACTTTATTTACCACATCCTCACGAATACCAAAACATTAACAACCCCCATTATCATGGCGTTATAAAAAGATACGAATCCATACCTAGCGTAAAGTATATCAAACTAATTATTCTAGATTATTTGACTCGTATTGATGATTTAACTATCCCATCCCAAATAGCATACCATAATGACGCATATCCAGGTCCAATAAATTGGCTAGATTTATGTGTATCTACCTAATCCTATCACCTCATGCTCACAATCCTAGCGTAAATAACGCTATTACTCCATATTATTAAAAATAGTAGTTGGCTGATCACACACTTGTGTCCCCAACTAAACTACATACCGAATCCCAAATAATTAATGAAAATAAAACACGTATGACATACGTAATAAAACAAAATATAATCCTACTTAAAACATCATTCTTTCTAGAAAAAGATAGTCTCCTCTGAAATCAACTTTACTAGATTTTTTCACAATTTCCTTTTTATAGTTTCATAGGTACTCATCCAACCTCGAAACACATCCTTTTTAAATCTAGCTTAAAAGTAACATATGTTTGCCTAAAGCAAATACCAAGGGCTTAACCCTTATCCTCCTGATACGCGGAATATAAATTGTCTAACTTGGCTTTATAAAGCGAATTAGAACGTCACAACATAATACTAATGCTCTCCTGTATGTGATCTAACATCATGTATTTCGTTCTGATAAGAACTCCACCAGATCCCCAAACTCCTGAAGAATTTATATATATATATATATATATATATATATATATATATATATATATATATCTCTTTTTAGAGATAATACGAAAGCTTAACTATTTGTAGATTGATCAGCATCAATTCTACAAATATCATTTGGTATACTACTAGCAAATAAGATCACCCTCGATCGATCCTTCATCTTCCAGATTTAGTACCCTCTTTCTTAGATACGCTGAAATCTCCTCCATTAGGCTCCTCCTCGGGCTCCTCCTCTTCACTTGTCTCCCTTTTTAGAACAATTGAAGTCGTGTTGGCCCCGATATGTAGTGACCTATCACGTACACTTAAATCCTTCCTTGGCTTATACCTTTAAAGTAACGCCAACCTGAAACTAAACCTTAAATCTCAAATTCTACCTTTTGGCAAAGAAATCGATAATGTACTCCTTTACTCCTCTGGGTCTTTATCGCTTTCACCTTGGACCCTATCTTCCTCTTAGTGCCAACCATTCTATGACTACAGAATATAATTGACATCAGCTCCTCCTAACGAACCGTAGATAGAGTACAACAAATCCTAATATGGGCTCTAAGTTTTAAGAGACGCAACGCTGAAGTCATTTAACGAAAGACACTCCTAAGGACACTTGAACCTGGAGTGCTCTGATACCAACTGTGATACCCCCAGATTTCCAGACGTGGGTTGGCCAGGCCCACGCCCGAATACCCGAGCATATAAAAAATAAATCGGTAATAATCGAACATAGAATACAAATATGATCAATAAGAATAAATAAAATGCGGAAAAGAAACTAAAATGATAATCCAATAACTCCTCAGAATAAACTTCCATTAATAAATTCCTCTTATATGAGTAATACTCCAATTTATATAACTCGGGAATCCATACTATGTGGACCCCTGGAAAACTAAAACTAAATAATCAATGGTTTACAACTAGATACTGAAATCATAAAGGGAACTCCTATCTAGACAATCCAGAAGAATGAAGTAGATGATCCTTGCTCAGCACAAACAATCCCTACTCCTGACGAGTACCTAAAAAATTATAATGGGTCAGGCCCACAAACAAGTTCTACTCTACTATAGTCCAAGCAGAGACCCGAATATGCAGATACATCCTAGATAACTCAACCATAGCTACATAGTCCATATATATATATATATATAAACACTATAGGACGCTCATTGGACTATAGGTCTGTCTCAACCTGAATAGAAGGTAACATGCAAATCGCATATAAAGTGGGCATGTGTACGTAGACCTACCAGGGTACCCAGATGTCTACCATATCCAGTTATCCATCCTAGGCAATATACGCACCCTAACCATGATCTTGAGACTCAAGCTCTATCATGGCTCATAACTATATATATATATAAATATAATCCATCCTAATACAGAACATAAAATAAACATCCAATATGTTATCCAACTATTCCGTTGATCTGATATGAATATAAGTAGGATTTAACATTGTAGTTAATCCATTTCCTTATTCCAGAATTGGTAGGATTTAGTATTTTGAACTAATCCATCCCTAATATGCCACCGTCCCATATCGGTGCATATAAGCTACAAAGTCCCAATAATTGACAAAACAAAATAAAGTAGTTCATCAATTAAAATCCAGAAAATGATATAATGAAAATCAGATAAATAACTGAACACATAATACTGAAATATTCAAGAATATATTCATATTAGTCCATTTAACTTACCAGTACAACAACAAACAATTACTTCCTCCATAATCATTGACAGCATACAATTCAGTATTTAAATTTCATGTTGTCCAATATCTTAGCATAAGAGCATAGATTAATAAATTTCTAGGATTTTAACATATTTATAAATCATTTAAAAACCCCCTATCAAAGTTTAGATTCACTTTTTAGCCCCTGAAGTCCCAAAAATAACAAAATTAGGCATACTGGTATAGTTATAGCATGGAGTCGGCTCCCTTAAAGAGGGAATCGGCTCTCCCCCTTATGAAGCTGGCTCTCCCTCATGGGGAGCTGGCTCACTCTCTGCTAGAGCTGGATCTCTCTCTCCCAAAGCGCCCCATGCAAAAAAATTAAAGGAGTTTGCTCCTTCCCTTTGAGAGTCAACTCTACCCCTGCTTCCTATTATCTTCTTCATCTCCGACGATACAAAAATCCCTCTGTACTCCTTTGTTACAGTTCCAAGAGGTCCAAACTATGTCCCAACACATCCTCATAAATTATTTAAATCAAGTATACATCTTTAATAACAATCAAAACACATATTCATGCAGCAAAATTCAAGTTCAATTATTCTCAAACAAATATCACATAATATAGTTAAAACTCTAAATTAATATGCATAAAAGATTAATTTTAATGTCTGATTAAATCCTAGAGATTATCTAGGCATGCACAGAACACAAGTCTAAGGGAAAGAGTAAGAGAAAGAACTTGCCTTTGAGATTTCAGATTAAAATCTCAATGTCGTCTTCCAAGATTTTTTCGACAATCCTTGACTGTTTTCAACTCCACTGTTGCCCTTGGTTCAACCCACGAGCAAGCTTCAATAACCTCTCCTTGATTCAACCCTTGTTCTTAGCCAAAACCCTAATTCCCCCTCTTTCAGTTTCTCTCTAAAACTCTCTGTATTCTCCCGCCCTTCTCTCTGCTGCTATAAGGGTTTTCAAACTCTATTTTAGACCATCATATGTATTTGTAGGTTAACTAGAATCCAACCCTAGTCCTAATTGAAATCCAAGTCCGACGGAAAGAAAAATAAAATATAATTACATATAATATAATGTCGTAATAATTAAATATATACATAATTTATAATTATATATATATAACCTACTAACCTAAACTACTATTATTAGTATTAATAATAAATAATTAATAATAATAATAATACTTTATCCTTATATGCATATATACTCAATTATACATAAACAACCATCCATATATGGGTAAATATCCATACCCATAATCAACAGCCATTCAAGTAGTCCATACGACCTAATTATTGGTTCATTACTACTATCCAAATCCATCCTTTTAAACTAAAAAATAAAATAAAATACACATTTAATCTAGCAAATAAAATTACATTTAAACAAACACATCATCTTTAAAAAAATAATTTCATACAACCATTAACTTAAATAAACCACTTAAGCACACACTTACAATTAAATAATTAATTCACTTAAACATATAACATGAAGCCACATAAATACATAGCCACGTAAGCACCTAAAATATAATAAAATAAATAATTAAATCCCTTTTTTATATCCTTTTGAAAACTAGGGGTATTACAAGGTCCAAGGCGAAAGCGAGAAAGACCCAAAGAAGTAAAGGAGTACGTTACCGATTCTTTGCCTGAAGGCAGAATTAGGGATTGAAGGTTTAGTTCCGTTTGGCGCTACTTTAAAGTATAAGCCAAGGACGGATTTAAGTGTATGTGATAGGTCACCGCATATCGGGGCCATCTAACAAATATTAAACTTGAGGAGAAGGGATAGAGCATTTGGTGGAAATATGATGCTTCATACCATAGGTATGAGGAGGGACAGAGCATTTTTCACGGATTTAGTTGAGGGATTGCTGACTTTACAAAAGGGTCAGGATTCTGATTGGAATGTTGGTTGATTGATAAATTAAATCAGCTCAATTCTTGTCTATTTTGAACTGGTAGGACATCAGTTCATACAAATAGGATGGATCATGAGACGACTTAAATGGATAGAAGTGCTGATTCACACTTTGCGTTAAGTTCCATCTGGTGGAAGTAATTATGGAAAAGGATGCTCTCAACAATCGATATGGTATTAAATCTTTCAGTTAGTTGTTGAGTTATCCGTTGAATGTATAGCATATGTAACAATTACACTTGATATTACCAAGGTAATTAAAAAGGTCAACTTAGAATATCGGAGTTGACCCTTGATGTAACGACCAGGTCATTTACCTTCTTTTCCTTTTTCCTGAAATTTTACGAATGAATTTTTTTCGTTTAATTTTCTTTTTTGAGCTCTGTTTTGTGTCGCTTAGTGTCATCTCGAGTGCTCAGAATTGGTTTTTGAGACTCTTTCATGTGAATTGACAACTTCCTTTGAGGACCGAGTCATTTTTACATTTTCACTTTTCGGACACTATGCGCCTTTCGTCCTTTTCCCTGTTTCGTCTTTTTCCCTATTATGTCTTTTCCCCATTTGTCACATTGTTGGCACAACCTCACTTCTCATGCTCGGAGTTGGATTTTGACTTCACGTGCCTTCATCTTGAGTGGTTTTCTCGAAATACGTATCTTTACTTTTGCAAGAAAGTACTCTGGTTGCTCCCGGTGTCCATAGGGGCATGGATGCAAAGTTCTTTGAAATTATTTTCTTTTCTTGGGGTGTTTTTCGTAAATATCTTTTGAAGATATTTTATTTCAAGAGTTTTTAAGAAAATATTTTTGGAAGATATTTTCATTTTTGGACAGTTTCGCAGTTAACCCTTTTTGTAAGGGTCATTGTGCAATTAACGAAAGTTATTGCAAAAATGTCTCGTCTGGAGCCTGGATCCTCGTACGGGATTCATTTTCACTTTTTGTTGAATTTTAAATTCATAGAATTTCCTTCTGGTCATTTTTCTCCAGTTTCAGAGTTTTTGGACGCGGTTGCCGGCAAACTTGTTCGGGGCATAACTTTCTACTCGGGACTCAGTTTTTGACGTTGTTTCTTCCCTTGTTCATATTTTCTTATTTTAAATCTTTTTTGTTTATAGAGTTTTGCCGTTTGAGCGCGTTTCCTCAAAATCCACTTTTCCGGACCCGGTGAGGCCCTTTCGGGGCACTTTTTGATATTTCTATAAATAAGTTGCCCTAATTTTTAAAATCAGATTTTCAGACCTGCTTCCTCCTCTTGGCTGGCAGCCATGGGAGCCCAAGGGGCTGCCTTCACTCTTTCCTCTCCTCCACTTGATTTCCTTGGTAGAAATCCTTCGGTCTTAGCATTTATTGCTTCCCTCGACGCGCTCTACCTTTTGCCCTTATTAGAATCCATTTCCAACGATTTTTTGAGTTCGGGTTTGGAGTCAAGTTGAGATTTTCATGGGGCTTCTTGCGGATTCTTGTTCACGGTGTTGTCCCCCACAAAACCTCTCGGTATCGTCGAATTCGGAGCACTTTATTTTGGTGGGCCTTTGGGATTTTCATCTAAAATTGAGGTAGGAGATGTTCTAGGTTTAAATTCTTGTTATATAGCATGCTTGTGATACTTATACTACTTGTTTGCATGATTAAATATAAAATCTAGAGATTTTATTATTTATTTTTCTTGTACGGGATCTAATTTTCCCGGTTGCTCGTGACTTGGTTTAAACATATAGCATGATTTTATATTGCCCCTTGATATGCTCATTGTCGTGTATTAAAATTGGAACATTTGAATAAGTATTAAAGATTTTATTTAATATTTATCTTAGGTGAAAGATTAATTCACATGGCCTTAACTAGCTTGAAATTAATATATGTTAGCATATTATATTAGGCCTTAGCATGCTCTTCAACATAGTTGAATTTGAAAGTAATTGGAGGTGTTTTGAAAATTAGTAATTATTAATTAATTTGCCCCGAGTGCATTATTCACTCTATTTGAATTCCGACTTAATATTCTTGATCTATATGCCATATAGCTTCACATATATTTGATTTAGAATATTCGGTGAGGTTTTGAAACCTTTCATTTAATTAATTTTCTTGTTTAAGATTTAATCCTCATGGTGATATACAACTTGGAATTGAATTGTGGCATGCTAGAAAATTAAGCTTAGGTATAGTTGTTCACATAGATTAAATTGGGATTAATTGCATGAGAATTGCAACTTTTAATTTATATTTAACTTTAGTGAAAGTTTAATTCACATGGTCTTAAATTGAATGAAATAAACTTGTAATGTGATATTACATTAGTTTTTGGCATGCTTTCCAACATAGGTTAATTTGAGAGCATTTGGTTAAGTTTGAAAATCTAGAGATTTTAATTAAAAGAATTAATTAAAATCTATTTTGTGGTCCCATTAGCTTAAGGTTTTAACTTGATGTTGTATTGGCCATGACTTGTTTACTAGTATTTATTAATTATGGACCATTTGAAGTTGCTTTAGAACCTTGGTAATTAAATTAGCATGATTTAATTTGAGTTCTACTTTGTTGTTCCAATAACCTAATTGAGTTTTAGAATGGATATAGGTGATGACCTTGTCATGCCCTTTAATATGTATTAAATTGAGGTTAATTGAAATTAAATCAGAAATCTAGAGAATTTAATTGTGTTTATCTATTTAAATTATATCAATTTGCTCCATGATCTAGTTGTGTTTTAGAAGTGGTTTCTATATTCAAATCATGGATTTAGACTTGTTGTATATTCATTTGGTTATGTTTTGAACATTGGATAACATAGTTGCTATGTTTGTACTCATGAGAATATGTTTTCCTTATTGAATATATTGTTGCCTTGTGTAATGATTTGCACACTTTGTGTTTAACATCTTTCATGCATAGCGTGTAACGAATCGCACACTGAAGATTCGACATTCATCATATCATATTAGTTGTGGATTTAGAGCATGTATTGTATAGGTTTCCAAATTTGGTTGTGCTTAGTAGATAGTTGATTATCTTGCATATTCCTGTTGATATATGTGTTGTTGCGTCACTTGTTGATTTTGGAAACTTGGGGATGTCGTTGTTTGACTATGGCTAGGACGTGGTTCTAGTACGGGGGATAGTCCCTCTATATGGTCTAGTGCGCACATAGGGAGGTTACCCATGGGCTAGTAACCCTAAAGTAACTATGTTGTCGGTCTGATCCGGCGTGACGTCCGAGTATCCACTTTGTTTGATTTCGCATTTCATTTTCAAGTTGATAACTAGATGATGTTGTAACTTGTTGTTTCTTATTTGTCGTTCCATTTTAAGTTACAGGATGTTAACTTTGCGAAATTGTGCTTTATGCGTTGTATTGGAAGTTCCAATGTTGGTTAAATTGCATCGATATTGAAAATTGTGTTTTGACGTTCTAACATAGCTTAGGAATGATCCTATTGATTCATTTAGAACTTAGATGTTAGGTGGCATGACCCACTACTGTTATTTTGTGCTTCAGATTCTAAGTTGATGGTTTTGAGAACTTATACCTTGTTGCATTGTATAACATGGTCATTTATTGTTGAATTGCATGGATAATGTAATTCTTGTTAACTTGTATTCAAATATGCTTTTGTCATGTTGTATGGATTCCTCTAGACTTTGTTCAACTACATTGATAATGTGATCCGTGGTAACTATAAACTCGTTGTATTAATCGGATTACTCAAACTTTGATTTGTTTCATTCATGTATTTATATCATGATTCTTGTTGCTTTGTATAACATGTTTCTATGTTGTTGAAATGCATGGATGATGTGATTTATGCTAGAAACACTCTAAGGTAGCTTAGGATGCTCCTTGAGTCTCACTTGGATATAGACATTAGGTGGCATGAGCCCCTTTAACATGTTTCACCTTAAGGTGATAAATTTGTAAAATGCTAGGTCGATGCATGCTCATCTGCTATGAGTAGCTTTATGTTACTCACCCCTATGATACTGGGGCATATTTCAGGTACGAAGACTTGGTTCGTGAAGCCTAGTATTCCTTGGATGTCACGTAGCTTTCAAGTTTCTATTTCATGCAAATGTTAGCATGAAATGTCATTTTGTAGACTTATATGTCAAAATATGTATATTTGATTCCATGTATGTAATATGTACATAAGTGCACTCCTTTCAATGTATTTGACATGTATGAGATGAGGCCGGAGGCCAATGACATGTGTATTGTATTCTATACAACTTTTTAACTTCATGAAATATTATAAAAACCTTGAAAAATTGCAAGTCATTGCTTCACCATGGTTGCATCGGGTGTGGGAATTCCATTTTCATTCTTTCATAGGGTCTTATTAATCTTGTATGAAGTGTGACCAAGGGCCAAATGGTCATTTGACTCCATTTTACAGTTTTGGATTCCATGTTTTCCATTTCAAGTCCATTTTTGCCTTCTTGCCCGTTGGGGGGTCGGATTTTGTATCGGCTATATTTTTAAGCCATGGACCATTGTAGCACGTCTAAATAGGTAAATTACGTTTGCGTGCATGGTCGTTTCCGGGCAAAACCTTATCGTTTGTGTTTTGAGCCTCTTGTGAATTCATTTTGTATTTTTTTTGCATACTCTTATCTAGGGGCATTATGGACCTTTCACATCAGTTTTATTTTCTTGTTTTGACATGATTGAATAGAAAACATGATTTTAGGGGGGGTTTCTTCTTCGTGTTTTTCCAGAAAATGTCGTCTTGGTACCGGAAATCCCTCATGAAGTTTCAGCTTCCAATTTTCATTTAGCAGCTTTATGACCCTCTTGTTTAGTTCTGATCTAGGGGCATTTTTGGGATTTCACAGTGAGTTTTTTCCGATTCCGTCCACATTATCGGGTAGAAAACTCAATTTTAGGGGGGGTTTCTTCTTCGTGTTTTTCCAAAAAAACTCGTCTTGACCTCCGTTTCAAGCCTCAGTTCTGGGCAGATCAAAAAAAAAAAGTAGCAGCAGCCAAGGGCTGCCACCATGCCATGTCTTTGGGCGCCGGCATGCACGCCGGTGGGCTCACGCATGGGCGCCGTGTGCGCCATGGTCCCTCGTTGGGCCGCCGCGACGTCAATTCTTCTTTTGGGCTTTTCTCCTTCGTCCGGACTCCGATTCAAGTGAATTTTTTTTTAAACTTGACTAATTTTTTGCTGTCTTTCCAACGGTGTGCTCGGTTGCACCCGGTTCTTCCTGGATAATTACTAGTTTACCCTTTTTGCCTTAAGTGCTCGTTTTTCTTCGTCATGCCGTTTCTCCTTTGTCCGAACTCCAAATCATGCGATTCTTGAGTCCATCTTGATTAGTTTTTTGTTTTCCTTCCAGCAGTGTTCTCGGTGGCACCCGAATCTACAGTTTTCAAAAATGACTATTTTCCCCCTGGGGGCTTATTTGTCATATTTTCGATCTTTTGCTTCCGCATCAGTTCTTGTTGAGTTCCACGACCTCATGGAAGGTCACTTTGACTTCTTAGAGTCTTGTTTTCTGTTTTCGCTTCTGCATTCGGATCCGTTATTGGATCATCCTTACGGTTCATTACAGGACACGCTGGCCTAAAAACCAAGGTCGTCACACTTGAGGAGGTAGTACCTTACTCAGATAGAGCTTAGGGTACTTAAGGAGGATTAGTAGTTTCTATAAATGATGTTAAGGAGCTCGGACTGACTGATCGAGATGTAAAATTTATAATTTTACGGTACACTCTAAGTTACATCAAGACATCCAATGTTAGTTTTGGTGCACAGGTACGGATAGGGACATGTACATAATTATCTCTAAGTGCAACACCTGTTAGAAAGGTGAAAAATTGATAATCAGATATTATTGGAGATTTTTGCCATTTCCTATATCCAAATGGGAATAGGACTAATCAGGAGTGGATGGTTGGTAGAAATTATCGGCATTAATTGGAATTTTAATTCCATATGGATTAAGAGTGGTGGATTGAGAAAGTTCGCTTGTGGACATTAATTCTAGTAGTGTTCACTTTAGAGCTTCATATCAGTTCTATAAGACACTAATAATGGAGTTGTAGCATGTGGTTATCCATTATAGTGGATGAAAAGTGCTATCTAGAAGGAAGATTTTTCTGAAGATTTTGAAGCAGCAGCTATGCTTCATATCTTTAGAGGAAGGAATTGATTGAGAAATTATATTTGATTATGGAGGATATGATTGGGACATATATACTAGGTTTTCATGGATAATCAGAAATATTTACTTCGTTTTTAGAATTTCGTCTATGATATTGTTGGCACAAGGAGGTTGGTGTGACAACGTTTGAGATTTTGTATATTACATAGTGCAGACCTCTCACCTGTTAGTCTGAAATGGAAGCGAAGTTATACCATTCTCTCCTATATTTAAGGATACATCGAAGAGGGATACTCTTATTTGCAATGGTTTGCGCGTCGTTAGGAGGCAGCAATAGATTTACGTAAATAGTCAAACTCGGACACGAGTTTTCTTTCAGGAAGTAGTTTGCTTGTGATGTATTCCATATAGGAAGCAAAGAGATTTTTAGAGGGAGGTCAATTTTACTTATTTAAATTGACTTTTTGAGGATTGTGTTTATCCGTTGAGGTAGTAGCCTATAGATTAGCGTTACTAAAACGTTAGCGTTGAGTGCATAAAAGTTTTGCAAATCTATGCTATGGAACTTGGAGGAATATGGATTTGTACCCTTGTATAAATATTGAGTAAGGATGAGTTGTTTTTAAATACAACCTACGTGTAGCATATTTTTGTGTTCTTAAATATAGGAACCATTAATTTTCTATGAGGATTTGGAATTCAATGGAGTCCATACACAAAGACAGAGTCCACAACGGAACGGAAATGAATTTAAAAGAAAAGAATTCAGAGTTTTGTGAATTCCGAGGACGGTATCCCTTTTGTTAGGGGGAAAGAATGTAATACCCCTAATTTTCAAAAGAATATAATTGGAATTTAATTATTTATTTCATATGCATTTTTACTTGATTATGTGGCTATGTGCTTATGTGACTATGAGTTTATTTGATAGTGTGAGAATTGCTTGTTTAATCGTGTGAAATTTCTTGTAAGTTATTTGTTAGTTTTAAATGATTAATTGTTTTATTTTTATTTTTATTTTAGTTTAAAAAAGGAATTAGATTTGGATAGTAGTAATAGACTACTTGGATAGGAGGTTAGATGGGTATGGATAATGACCCATGGATGGTTGTGTGTGTGTGTGTGTGTGTGTGTGTGTGTGTGTGTATAAGGATGGTTTAATTATTATTATTAGTATTTATGTATATATAGTTACGATTTATTAGACTTAGTATATGTATGTATATTTTATTTTTATTTTATTTTCCTTTTCCTTTTATTGTATTAACCTTGGGGTATAGTTAGGACTAGGGTTTTACTGTATACCATATATGTATATATATTTACCTTATGTCTGCCAAGGGTTTAGAACCCTATTCACGCACTATTGGAGGCAGAAAAGGTTTGAGAGAAAACAGAAAGTTTTTAAGAAAGAAAAAACTAGGTTTTCGGCCAAGGACTTAAGGCCGGACCAAGGAGGAAGGTTGAGAGCTGTTCGGGGGTTAGAACCAGAGCAGTAGGAAGCTTCAACGGTGGCCAAGGATCACCGAAAAAGTTAGAAAGAAAAGGTTAAGGTTTCAATGCGAAACCTAGAGGCAAGTTCTTCTTCTAACTCTCTCGTTTAGATTTCGTGTTTCTATACATGCCTAGTTTAATTTCAGGGTTAATTAGATATTAAATCAACTTAATATGCATGCTTAATTTGAATTAAAATAGTATATGTGTGTTTTTATTTGTTCTTGATTAATCTTGAAATTAATTGCATGGAACTTTGTTTTAATTCGTGTTTATAATGCATATGGACTTTATAAATTTATTGGGATCATCTGGGACTTAGAACAAAAGGTTAGGAACATTAAGGAAGATGGTCGGAGTGATTAAAGCCGGAGATAAAGAAGACAGAGAGTAGAAGGAATGGAGGCGGCTCCATTCGAATGGAGGTGGCTCCATTCAAAGTGGAGGCGGTTCCATTCGAATGGAGGTAGCTCCATTGAGAATGGAGTTGGCTCTACTTGGAGTAAAGGTGGCTCTACTCAAAGTAGAGGCAGCTCTACTCCTGGGACTTCACTGTACATGGGTTTTTGGAGTTACAGAAGGTTTTAAAACAAACCTAGGCTATAATTGATGGTTGGAATGATTTAAATTGGCATAATTATTTTCCCAAATGTATAATTTATGTTAATTTGTCATGGATATGAACAATATAATGTTTTAAATAAATCTGTATATTGTTAACGAAGGATGAAATTGCGTATTATTAATCTAGCAATTAAAATGGATGTTAAATGATTTAAATCATGGATTATTAGTATAATTTAGTCATGTATTTATTTAATGTTGAGTATGCCGATTTCTGGATTTAATTGATGTATTAATTTATTTCTTCATCAATTATTGGATGGAAGGGAGGAATTAATTGCTTAAAAATAACTTAGCAATTAATATGGATGTTATATGATTTTAATCATGCATGGCTAAAATAATATGGTCAAGTATTTGGTCTAACCTTATTATGCTTAATTCTGGAATTGTTTATGATGTATTTAAAGTATTGCATCAACTATGGATTTACTTAATGTATTGTTTTATCTGTTGCATCATGTATTGCATTGTGTAGTTTAAATGCACCGGTATGGGACAGTGGCATTCTAGGGACGGATTAACCAAAGAAGTTAAGTCCTACCTATTTTGTATAAGGGAATGGATTAACTAAAAATGTTAAGTCCTACTTATATTTATATCAGATCAACTAAATCAGTTAGATGACATACCGGATGTTTATTTTATGTTCTGGATTAGGATGGATTATATATATATATAGTTATCAGCCATAATATGAGCTTGAGCCTCAGGATCATGTTTAGGGTGCGTATATTGCCTAGGATTGATAACTGGATATAGTAGACATCTGGGTGCCCTGGTAGGTCTAGGTACTCATGCCCACTTTATGTGCGATTTGCATGTTGCCTTCTATTCAGGTTGAGACAGACCTATAGTCCAGTGACCATCCTATAGTGTGTATCTATATATATATATATATATATATATATATATATATATATATATACAGACTATTAGCTATTATTGGATTGACTAGGATGTATATGTGTATCGAATCTCTACTTGGACTGTTGTAGAATAGAACTTGTTTGTAGGCCTGACCTACCATTATTTTTTAGGTGTTCGTCAGGAGTAGAGGTTGTTTGTACTGAGTAGGGATCAGTCTACTTCACTCTTTCGGTTTATCTACATAGGAGTTCCTTTATGTTTCAATTTTCTGATGTAGATAGTTATTGCTGTCATTTGTTCAGTTGGGTTTTTTCTAGGGGTCCACATAGTATGGATTCCCGAGTTGTATTATTGGAGGGTTGGATTATTAGAATATTTTGTTATTTAATGGAAGTTTATTATGAGGTTTCAATTAAAGGATTTCATTTTAATTTTCTTTTAGAAATTTGTTTATTCTTATTTATCTATTTTGTCTTCTGTGTTCGATTATTACCGATTTGTTTTTAATATCTTCGGGTATTCGGGCGTGAGCCTGGACAACCCGCATCCAAAAATCCGGGGGTATCATAGTTGGTATCAGAGCACTCTAGGTTCAAGTGACCTTAGGAGTGTCTTTCATTATATAACTTCCGCATTGCGTCTCTTAAAACTTAGAGCCCATATTAGGATTTTTTTGTACTCTATTTACAGTTCGTTAGGAGGAGCTGATATCAATTATATTCTGTAGTCACAGAATGGTTGGCACTAGGAAGCGGATGGGGTCCAAGGCAAAAGTAAGAAAGACCTAAAGAAGTAAAGAAGTACGTTATCGATTCTTTGCCTGAAGGCAGAATTAGGGATTGAAGGTTTAGTTCCACTTGGCGCTACTTTAAAGTATAAGCCAAGGACAGATTTAAGTGTATGTGATAGGTCACTGCATATCGGGGCCAACACGACTTCAATTATTCTCATAAATGTGACAAGCAAAGAAAATGAGACCGAAGTGGATCCTAATGGAGGACATTTCGGAGTATCTAAGGAAGAGGGTACTACATCTTGAAGATGAATGATCGCGCGAGGGTGATCTTATTTACGAGTAGTATAGTGAATGCTATTAGTAGAATTGGTGTTGATCAATCTACATATAGTTAAAATTTCTTATCATCTCTAAAAGAGATATATAAGAAGTACTCTTCAGGAGTTTGGGGATTTGATGGAGTTCTTATCAGAACGAAACGTATGATTTTGTATCACATATAGGAGAGTATGGGGATTATGTTGTAACGTTTTAATTGGAGGGTTGGATGTATCAGAATATTTTGTTGGGTTTTTTCTAGGGGTCCACATAGTATGGATTCCCGAGTTGTATTATTGGAGGGTTAGATGTATCAGAATATTTTGTTATTTAATGAAAGTTTATTCTAAGATTTCAATTAAAGGATTTCATTTTAGTTTTCTTTCAGAAATTTATTTATTCTTATTTATCTATTTTGTATTCTGTGTTCAATTATTACCGATTTGTTTTTAATATCCTCGGGTATTCAGGCGTGAGCCTGGCCAACCCGCATCCGGAAATCCGGGGGTTCGATTATTACCGATTTGTTTGGAATATTGGTGCCTCTTTTGTGAGAAAGAGCTTAATGTTTGTGGGTATCATTCCTGGAAACCCTCATAAGACTTCACTCGTCCACTAGGGGTAAACTAGGAGTTTAAAAGGCTTGTTGCATGTGCTAAATGCAATCATGTTCCCTACGAAAATAGTGTTATCCATTTATTACTTTCTAGTTCATAGTTGTATAGTTGTTCATTTCTTTATTTTCTTCGTAGTTCATTGCTAGGGACTAGCAATATTTAAGTTTGGGGATGTGATAAGCGCTGAAAAGTGCGCATTTAAACCCCTTAAGCTTGAATGATCTAGGACCTTAATTATTCTATCTTATTTTCTTATTTTAGTCTAATTTCATGTTATGTCCCTTTTCAGTTACTTATCCCCAAAATAAGTTAATTCAGCTGATTTAGAGCATTTATAAAGAAGCAATCTCAAGCTTAGTGGAAGAAAGGAGCAAAGTGGCGCAAGAGGCCTTCTCCGATCAATCGAACCAAGCTCCGATCGATTGCACTATGATCGTTCCAACTATGTTATGATGGATCGAGCCTTTTGTCTTAATCTTCAGGAAATTTCCCTTTTCAATCGATCCAACCTTTCCTTCGATCGATCGAACATTTTTAATCTTATCCTCACCTACCACTTTTGTCCTTGTCCCAAAAATATCCCGAAAATATCTCAGCTTTGTCTTATCCAAAAAGGCGCCGCCATGGTTTGATCTATCTAAGCAACCTTATGATCGATCGAACTACCTCAAGTGTGTGAAAAACATAATTCCAGCCAACTTAAAGGTGTGCTTGTGGTGCAATCATTTGGAGGTTATTGCACGAGGTCTGACCATTGGGTGTGACATTTGAGCTACCTATATAAGGATTTTGGCTATTTTTGAAGACATATACATCATAGAGGTTGATTAGTTTAGGAAAGGCTAAAGATTAGAGAGAGACATACACATTTTGGGAAAGTTTTTCCACTCATCTAGGGTTTCTACCAAGAAGAAGAGGATGATTTCTACCATAGAGATAGCCCTTGAGGGTTGGATGACTATATCAATGAGTGGCTAAACCATTCTCTTGGGGCTAGAGATAGCCCTAAGCATGCCTTCTAGACTTTAATGTTTGTAATTAATGGGGATTTGTGTTGTAATTATTGTCTTGACATCTTATTTATATAAATCTTGTTTCTACATTGATTTGTTTAGCTTAATTCTTCCAATTGATCATTTAGTTCTATCCATATGTCTATGTATGCTAGAATGGATGTTCATGTGTTTATTTCTAGATTTTGTGACATTGATGCATGTCTATGTGTGTTGATATTATGAATCTAGTGATGATCAAGACATGGTGCTTAAATAGATTACTCTTGTGGTTTATTTAATGGTTCATACTTATTTCTTGATGGATTGTGCCACCTCCTTAGTTTAATTTCCATGTCACTAGCTTAGTTGTAGTGTAGTTGCTTTACTTTCCTAGATAGGTGAACAATCAATGCTTGTTGTTTGATGTTCCATGCTTATAAATGCAAGTAGTATATTTCTCTAATTTAATGAGTGTGCATTAGTTGTGGATTTATGGAAGGATTAATGGCTTAATTTGATATGTTGTGCTATTCATTAGCTTGACTAAACAATATATGTTTACTTAGCCATCCATGCTTGATATTCAATTAATGGCACACACTTTCATTTACAACATATAATCCCCCTAATCCATCAATTATTGAATGTCTAGGAAGGCAATGCTTAGTGGTAAACTCTATGTCCTAAGACCTCTCTCTCATATATCTTTCCTTAGTTTCTAGATTGTTACTTCTTTGCATTGTTTTAATTGAATCTTAATTTAATTAATCAATCAAACCATCTTTGATCATTCAACCTACTAATCCAACTTTGATTTCCAAGCAAAAATACACTTCAATTCCCTTAAGACGATCCCTACTCACTCTAGCTACATTAATAGTTAGTAGTGGTAGTGGTATTCTATAAATTTAAACTTGGCCATACTACACACTTTTTGCAACTAGGTATTAGGTAACACCAAGGTATAAAAAAAAAAAACCCTAAACATTGAATACATAATTACCTTCTGTTATACGATTCCAAGTACTAATTAGATCGTCGAGGGGTCCTCGACCAGTACTCCACCGGTGCCATTCGAGGTGACATTCCATCATTTTGCAGGTAAACGCCTCCGTTCCGGGTCTCGAGGATTTTTGCATCAACAGTTGCAACTACAATTCAATTTCTATAAACTTTAAGTCAGTTAGTTAGAAAGTTAACAAGCTACATAAGATAGGAGTATATAGCTTGTTAACTTTCTAGCTAATTGACTTAAAGGTTAGAAAAATCCATATATATTTATAAGAGGTCTATCTAGAGTTGTTAGTTATAATGCCAATGATTATTATCACTACCCAATTCTGAAATAACCCCCACAAAGATAAATCCTATTCATGTATCAATCAAGTCAAAGGCCAAATTGAGTCGAACAATACAGTCTTAACCTCTGCCTATATATGGGAAAATATCAGTTATTTTCCTCGAGATTAGACCTAATTACATATGCTACCCCTAATGTTTCACAATTTACTGTGACCTCCCTCAAGGTTAGCTCCGGCATAACACAACACTTTGCCCCTTCCGATAGCAGTCAATGACCTTTTTTTGCTGATGTGATCCTTTTTAGCATGAAATTCCACATTTACCCTTAAAAAAGATTACAAAGACATTTTAAAAGATATATATATGGGGGAAAGTTGCAACTTTTAATGATTTGGCCCAAAAAACTAATAGTAAAAGTTGCCAACTCATTAAAAAAATAGGCATTTATTTAATTTTGGAAAACCTAAAATTTTTTCCACTATATCGATCTCTCTTAAGTTCCGAACTATAATGGTAGTTGGAGTAACAGATGTGTGTAATGGAGGTGGTGATGATTTAGAGGGAAAGTGAATAGATGTTGGGTAGTTTTGTCATTTTGCATTTTGCTTTTTATTTTATAAAATAAGGGTATTTTAGTCATTTAATAAGGATTCCACTAGAATCTAACACTGATCACATTGAGATGAGGTTTTTGTAATTTTTAAAATGTTGTGGGTACTATATGTAATTAAACCTAACCTTGAGGGAGGTAAGTGATATTTTTCCACGTATATATATACATGGAAATTTTAAAAAATGAGAACTTTTGAGGTTGTATTTAAAAAAGCAACCGTATTTAAAATGAATGGGTGTCTAAAACTATTTAACACAATATAATTATAAATAAAATAATTTATATGCAACAATTTCATATTTGACAAACACATATAAAGATTAGGATAAAATTACCCGTCATTTTTAAAAATTACCCGTTACTTCTTTCTCTCTATACACCAATATATCATAGAGGTTAATTAGGTTTTGACAAGAGGCTAGAGATTAGAGAGAGAAATACACAATTTGGGAAAGTTCTTCCACTCATCTAGGGTTTCTACCAAGAGGAAGAAGATGATTTCTACTATGGAGATAGCCCTTGAGGGTTGGATAACAATATCAGTAAGTGGCTAAACCTTTCTCTTTAGGCTAGAGATAGCCCTAAGCATGCCTCCTAGACTTTGATGTTTTGTAATTAATGGGGATTTGTGTTGTAATTATTGTCTTGACATCTTATATATATATATATATATATATATATATCTTGTTTCTACAATAATTTGTGTAGTTTAATACTTCCAATTGATCATTTTATTCTATCCATATGTCTATATAAGCTAGAACGAATGTTCGTGTGTTTATTTCTAGATTTTGTGACATTGATGCATGTCTATGTGTGTTAATATTATGAATCTAATGATGGTCAAGACATAGTGCTTAAATAGATTACTCTTGTGGTTTGTTTAATGGTTCATACTTATTTTTTATGGATTGTGTCACCTCTTTAGTTTAATTAGTTTAATTTTATATCACTAGCTTAGTTGTAGAGTAATTGCCTTACTTTCTTAGATAGGTGGACAATCCATGCTTGTTATTTGATGTTCCATGTGTAATGACCCGGTCATTTTCATTCCTTTCCCTTTTTTCAGATTTTCATGGATATTTTTTTTCCGTTGATCTTTTCCTTTCTGAGTTCAGTTCCTCATTGCTTAGTGTCGTCTCGAGTGCTCTGGAGTGATTTTTGAGACTCTTTTCTTTAGATTGACAGCTTCCTTTGAGGACCGAGTCATTTCCACATTTTTCATTTTTCGACTATTCAATTTTCGTCCATTTCCCTATTTCGTCTTTTTCCCTATTTTGTCTTTTCCCCGTTTGTCACTTTGTTGGCATAACCTCACTTCTTGTGTTCGGAGTTGGTTTTTGACTTCACATATCTTCATTCTAAGTGGTTTCCATGAAATACGTATCTTTACTTTTTTAAGAAAGTACTCTGGTTGCTATCGGTGTCCATAGGGGCATGGATGCTTAGTTTTTCAGAATCTTTTTCTTTTCTTGGGGTGTTTTTCATAAATATCTTTTGAAGATATTTTATTTCAGGGGTTTTTAAGAAAATATTTTTGGAAAATATTTTCATTCTGAGGCATTAGCGCAGTTTTCACTTTTTGGAGGGGCCACGTGCAATTAACGAAAATTATTGCAAAAATACCTCGTCTGGAGCCTTGATTCTCGTACGGGATTCATTTTCACATTTCGTTGAGTCGTGCACTCTTAGAATTTCCTCCTGGCCGTTGTTTTCCAATTTCAGGGTTTATGACCCTGGTTTGGAGCATAACACTCTGCTCGGGACTTGGTTTTCAACGTCGTTTCTTCCATTGTTCATGTTTTCTCATTTTGAATCTTTTTTGTTCACAAAGTTTGTTGTTTGACCACGTCTGCTCAAATTTCATTTTTCCAGACCCGGCGAGGCCCTTTCGAGGCACTTTTTGAGATTTTCTATAAATAGGGGACTTAAAGTCAAAAAGTGAGATTTCATCATCTTTCTCCCCTCTCTTGGCCGGATTCCATGGCAGCCATGGCTGCCATCTTCTCTCTCCTCTTTTGATCCACTTTTCCTTGATGAAAGTCTTCGGCCTTAACTTTTAATGTTCCCCTCGACGTGTTCTACCTTTCACCCTTATTAGAATCCATTTTTTAAGTTCGGGTTTGAAGTCAAGTTGTGATTTTTATGGGGCTTCCTTCGGATTCATGTAGATCGTGTTGTCCCCGACAAAACCCTTCGGTATCGTCGGATTCGGAGCACTTTTTTTTCGATGGGCTTTTGAGATTTCATCTCAAATTGAGGTAGATGATATTTTAGGATTTTATATGTGTTGTATGGAGTGTTTTTCATGATTATACAACTTGTACGCATGCTTTTGTTCAAGTCCAAGAATTTAATTTAATTAATTTCTATGGTTAGGATTTAATTCACATGATGATGTATAACTTAGATTTAAATTGTGGCATGCTAGAAAGTTTAGTTTTAATATGTTTGTTAACATATATTAAATTGGGATTATTTAAATAAGAATTACGTTTTTTATTTAATATTTTTCTTTTGTGAAAGATTAATTCCCATGGCCGTACTTTGCATAAAATTAAGTTGTAACATGCTTTTAAATTAAGTCTTGGCATGTTCTTTGACATACTTTAATTTGAGAGCAGTTGGATAAGTATAAAAATCTAGAAATTTTAATTAAAATGATTAATTAAATTCCATTTAATGGTTCCATTGGCCTAATTAAGTTTTTAACTTGATATTTGTGATGACTAGGGCTTGTATACTAGCATATATTAATTTGGGACCATTTGATGTTGTTTTAGAATTTAGGGATTTAATTATCATGTTTTAATTAAATTCCATCCTATTGATCCAATGACCTAAGTAAGCTTTTGATTTGATTCATGTAATGAATAAGTTATGTTGTTTAACATGTGTTAATTAGGGTTCATTTGATTGAGATATGAAACTTAGAGAAATTAATTAGGTTATAGAATTAATTTCTGTTTCTATTCCATTATTGATTAAATCATGTGTTTAACATTGATATTATGTTTGAAGCATGATTTTAGACTTGTAATGGATTTATGCGATTATGTTTCAATATTGAATTATATTGTTATAGCGTGTAACGAATCGCACACTGAAGATTCGACATGTGATGTTATTATAGCGCGTAACGAATTGCGCTATGAAGATTCGACATTGTCATCCTATAGTAGTTGTGGATTTAGAGCATGTATTGTGTGGTTTCGACCTACTTGTGCATGGAATTTAGTTTCATGCTGTATATATATTTTTCGTATATAAGTTGTTAACTTATTTATTTTGGAGTCACTTGGGACATGGTTACTATAACATGACTAGAGTTTGGCTCTAGTGCGGGAGGTATGAGTTCTCGCCGTCGAGATAGTGCGCACTAGGGGTGGTATTACCAGCGGGTTAGTCCCCGTAATAGCCGTTGAGGTCTCGGTAGAATTTCGAGCTTAGATGTCTAAGTATTCCACTAATTGATTTCGCACTTTTAGATTTCTTGTTGATAACCTAGAGAATCTATGTCTTGATGTGTGGTATTAGATATTCTAATTATACTAAATTGCTATATTTAGTTGATTTCGTATTTTAGATTTCAAGTTGATAACTTTGAGAATCTATATCTAGTTGCTTTGTATAGCATGCATTAATGTTGGTTAAATTGCATGGATATTGTGATTTGCATCTTATTGTTCAAATGTAGCTTAGGAATGATCCTATAGATTCATTTGGAACATAGTCGTTAGGTGGCATGACCCACTTTTGTCGTTTTTGTATATTAGATTTCAAGTTGATGACTTTGAGAATCTATATATTGTCGTTTTGTATAGTATGCTCCTATGTTGTTTGAATTGCATGAATGATGTGATTTATGCTAGAAATGATCTAGGGTAGCTTAGGATGCTCCCTGAGTCTCACCCTTGACATGGATATTAGGTGGCATGAGCCTTTTAACATGTTTCACCTTAAGGTGATAAAATTGTAAAACGTAGGTCGATGCATGCTCATTTCCTACGAGTAGCTTTATGTTGCTCACCCCAAAGTTACTGGGGCATATTTCAGGTACAGGATATAAGATTGGAGATTTGCACTTGCTTTGGTGATTTGCAGAATTGAAGTTTCTTTAGAAACATTCTTGTTCACATGCAAGTGTTAGCATGTTTAAGTTTTGCCTATAAAATGTAATTTTTCCAACTTAGAGGTTTGACATGTTAAATGTTGTAAATGAATTGTAATAAGGCCATAGGCAATTTTAGCATGTTTAAAATGTTGTTTTACACTTACATGTATGTTCACATCATCACACACTTGCATATAATTAAGTTTGATCATGCAATGGGGGATTCAAGTGAAGCTTAAAGTCTCTTTTTTAGTTTTGGTGTACGTGGTCTAGTTTGAACTAGACTTTGCCCCTTTGGTTGTCATTGGTGCCATAGGGTAACATTTGACCCTATTCATGTTAGTTTTCGCTTCCAGTTATTTCTTTGAGCTCTGTGACTGCATGGAAGGTCACATTGGTGTCTTGGGGATGGTTTATATCTCTATAGACTTTAGTTTTATCTTTCGCTTCCGCATTTCGGATCCGTTATCGGATCAACTTTCAGTTCATCACTGACATACCGGGTTGAAAAACTTGGGCCATCACACCATGCTTATGAAGACAAGTAGTATATTTCTCCAATTTGATGAGTGTGCATTAATTGTGGACTTATGGAAGGATTAATGGCTTAATTTGATATGTTATGCTATTCACTAGATTAGCTAGACAATGTATGCTTACTTGGCCATCCATACTTGATATTCAATTAATGGCACACACTTTCATTTAGAACACACAATCCCCCTAATCCATCAAATATTGAATATCTAGGAAGGTTATGCTTAGTGGTGAACTCTATGTCTCAAGACTCCTCTCTCATATTCTCTACACCTCATTTGCTTTAGTTGTTTTACACTGCATTTGTTTAGTTTAAATCATAATATAATTCAACCAACCATCTTTTGATCATTCGACCTACTAATCCAACATTTATTTCCAAACAAAAATACGTTCCATTTCCCTTGGGACGATCCTTACTTACTCTAGCTACATTAATAGTTAGTAGTGGTAGTGGAATTCTATAAATTCAAACTTGGCCACACTTCACATTTTATACACCACTTTTGTGCAACTGGTACGAAACTCACCAGATGCCTCATTTGTCAGCAAATGAAGCCCAAGCATCAGAGACCCACTGGTTTGTTACAGCCCTTACCAATAGCACAGTGATCGGTTGATCAACTATATATCAACCTTCGCAATAGCATGAATCATTGTAAAATAGGGCTATTGGTCGGGTAAGTCGAACCACTGGGACTACGCTAGTGTAAAGCAACCTAAATGTCTAGAATCATTCTTAGGATGATGAGGTGTAATAAAGAGTTATTGATTGTTTGTCACTTATACTATGAATTGAAATATGTATTAATGACTTGCAAGAATTTAAGAGATGAAAGACGAGTAAAGAAGACTAAGGAAGTGAATCTGCCTCCATCCCTATACACATGCTAGATTAGACCTAAATTAGGGGAAAAATAGCATATGATGGTCAAGAACTACATAGCAACACATAGTTGCCATGTAAGTAATCAAGAGGTACATTAGGTCTTAAACAAGTATAATCCATCAAAAGGGTAAACATGTTTAGACTACCTAACTAAGGTGTAGCTTATACACGTTTACTTAAATGAAAGACTATCAAATTCTTGAAAAAATGATGAAGCACATGGAGCTAAAGATTAAGCATACACCATCAAAGGATTTCCTAAGCAATGGTCTATAAAAGTCACCTATCAACATGCCATTAAATCATTTCATAACCTTGTTTCCATTCTCACCATGTAAACTCAAGCAAAAAGATTAATACAAGACATCACCTAACATAAGATCATGAGCTTGAAGAAATCATCCATACATATATAAACATTCATTACACCAAATAAAGTGCTCTTAGCTATGAAAAGGATCATAAATATACATTGCAATCCCCCAATATAGACTACCCTAGGACATGCTTATAAGGGAGGGACTTCATCACCTCCCTAGAGAAAGAGTTAGTTACCCATTGCTAAGCTAGAAGAAGGAAGAAGCTCCATCCAAGACTCCATTTTCGTGCTCCTTCCTTTGCTTGAAGAACTCCTCCCTTTGCTCCCTTCTCTCTCCTCTATCTTGCTAGAATATCTCCTTCCATCTATGTGGTCCTCCCTCTTTCTTATCAAGCTCAAGTCAAGGCTCTCTCTCCTCCAAGGAACACCTCCAACTACTTCATAAAGAAGGAAGATGGCATTGAGGAAACCAATGTGCAAGTGGCTGAAATTGAGCCATTTCCGAGTGCAATCTGCCAAAATTTCGAGCACTCGAAGGGTGGTCTCGAGCACTCGAAATTAGTGTAATGAGCAACATGCAACTCTTGCCCATCTCTGACCCACTGTGGAAGAATGACCATAACTTTGTGCTCCAAACTCCGAATGATGATCTGTTTGAAGATTTAGAGAGCTACTTCAGAGTTTTAAAAACTTCATGTTTTGATGAAGACCCAATTCTCAAGTCTGGTTGGTCGAAAATGGGGAGAAAGGCAGCACTTCAGTGCTGCCAGACAGTTCTGCGCACCTCTGGTAAGAAGATTATAACTCTCTGCTCCGAACTCCAAATGATGAACCTCTTAAAGATTTGGAAAGCTGATTCAGAGCTCTAAATCTTTCATGTTATGATGGAAGTCCAGTTCTTGAGTTTCCTAGGTCGAAAATGGCGACAAAAGTCAGGTTCTACTGCTGCCAGAATTTCAGAATTGGCACCCTTTTTGTTCAAAATTCCACAAGGCATCATTTTTGCTTCCTTTTTGCAATTTAACCTGAAAATATACAAAAGCATGCAAATGGAGATAATCTACATAAAATAATCAATTAATGGACTTTGTTAATGTAATTTAGGGCGCTTGAATATACAATATTCGGCGCTTATCACACAGTGGAAGTATGAGTTTATTACTATGGACTTTGTGACAGGAATTCCTAGATAATAGAGGGGTAATGATGTTATATGGGTCATTATTGATAGATTGACCAAAACAACACACTCTTTGCCTGTTAAGGCAACAAATGACGTAGAGATGCTTGGTAGGTTATACATGAAGGAGATAGTGAGACTCCATAGAATTTCAATATCTATTGTTTCGGATAGAGAAGCGAAGTTAACATCGAGATTTTGGGAAGGACTTCACACAACATTTGATACACCATTGCATTTCAGTACGACTTTCCACCCATATACAGATAGTCAATCGGAGTATACCATCTAGATCTTGGAGGACATGCTTCGGGCCTGTGTACTTGACTTTGGTGGTACTTGGGAAGATCATTTGCCACTTGTAAAGTGATAAGCGCTGAAAAGTGCGCATTTGAACCCTTAATCTTGAGTATACTAGAACCTTATTCTATCTTATTTCCCCGCTTTAGTCTAATTTCATGTTTTTCTCCTTTTTAGGTATTTATCCCCAAAATAAGTCAAATCAGCTGAATTAGAGCATTGAAGGAAGCAATCCAGAGTCTAGTGTAAAGAAGGAGCAAAATGAAAGCAAAGTGGTGAAAATTCCCTATTCGATCGATCGATCAAACCATGCCATGATCGATCACACTGTGATTGTTCCAACCCTGCCTTGATGGATTGAACCCTTATCCTTATCCTCAGGAAAATTTCCAATTCAATAGATCCAACCATTTCTTCGATCGATCCAACCTTTTTTTATCTTATCCTCATAACCAATTTTGTCTTTTTCCCATAAATATCTCAGTCTTTATCCTTATCCAAATAATTGCACCGCCATACTTCGATCGATCAAAGCAACAGTGTGATTGATCGAACTGCCTCAAAAATCGTGTAAAACAAATTTCAAGCCTAATTAAAGGTGTGCTCGTGGTACAATCATTTGGAGGTCCTAGTACATGAGGTCTGACCATTTGGGGTGACATTTGAGCGACCTATATAAGGAATTTTTTATTTTTAGTAGAGAGGTTAGTTAGTTAGATATTGGCTAGGGATTAGAGAGAGAGAATATACACATTTTTGGGAGGATTCTTCCAATTTCTAGGGTTTCTACTAAGAACACCAAGAGGAGGAAGATGAATCCAACCATGAAGAGAGCCCTTGAGGGTTGGATGACAACAACCATGAGTGACTAGATTATTCTCTTGGGGCTAGAGATGGCCCTAGGCTTGTTTCCTAAACTTTAATACTTTGTAATTAATGGGGATTTATGTTGTAAATATTGTATTGACCTCATGTTTATATAAATCGTGTTTTTACATGATTTGTATGGTTTAATGTTTCCAATTAATATTTCAGTTCTATTCATATGTCTATATGTGATGGAATGCATGTCTATGTATATTAAAATAATGGATCTAGTGTTGGTTAATGTATGGTGCTTAATTGATTACTCTTGTATTTTATTTGATGGATTATGCTTATTTCTTGATGGATTGTGCTACCTTATTTCTTGACCAAACACGCACTTTCTCAAAAACAACCAACTTTACCGTGGTGAGATTGATAACTATCCCCGGTTCCAAATCCGGCAACCGTTACTAGGTTTAGTATCAACTTTTTCACGCCCTACACCGAGCCGTGCTCTCTCTAAGTCAAGCTAGCCCCGAACTCGCGAAATCTGGTTCATTTTAGAAAACATCCCTTTTCGAATAAAACTTTTCCTTTATAAAAACTTCTGTTTTCAAAAACCCTTTCAAAACGCCTTTCTTGCCATGAGATGTGATGCAACACTTCCTTTCATGAAATAAGATTAGTATATAAACATAGCATATTTCATAATTCTACTATAACATAAACATCCTTCACATCATTATTTCAAATGAGACATTTACAAGAACTAACCATAAGCATATCTCAATAAAATGTAATGACCCGGTCATTTTTCTTCCTTTTCTTTTTCTTAGATTTTAACGGATATTTTTTTTCCGTTGTCTTTTCCTTTTTGGGTTCGGTTTTTCATCACTTGATGTCGTCTCGAGTGCTCTGGAATGATTTCCAAGACTCTTTTCCTTGGATTGACAACTTCCTCTGGGGATTGTGTCATTTCCATATTTTATTTTTCCGAATACTATTCACATTTTGTCTTTTTCTTGTTTATCCTTTTTCCTTGCACAACCTCACTTTTTGTGCTTGGATTTGATTCCGGTTTTGCATGCATTCATGATATTTGATTTCCACGATAATGGTATTTTTACTTTTCTAGAAAAGGATGTTGATTGCTTACTTCTTTCATAAAGGAGCATTAATGCATACTTTAGTGTAATTATTTTTAACTTGTGGGGTTTTAGTGTAATTAAATAAAGTAATTATTTTTCATCTTGGGGACTATTTTGTAATTAAATTTGAAAGATATTTTTAAAAAGGACCTTTTTGCAATTTTTTAAAAGTGTGACAAGTGTCACACTCTCATTGGTCCACTTGTTGACATTTGTGTGAAAACACTTTAATGCATTAGATGATGACATTTGGAGGGTGAGGATTCACCCACTTGTTGGCCTAGGATTGATGCACTTGTTGGCTTGGATGGTTGACAAGTGTAAGTGTGGGATTAAGCCTAGGAAGGAGCCATGGATTGGTGACAAGTGTAGGTTCACAATTTAGTCTTGCAAATATCTTTGGCCCACTTTGGGATTATGGTTTTAAAGCAAGGTTTTTGTGCAATTGACCATAGATGTGTGTGTTGACCATGGTGTAAGAGCACATAGTGAGTGGAGGATTTCTATTTCCTCCACTTATACTTAACCACATTATTTCATTCTCTTCCTTACAAGAAAACCCTAGCCTCCATGGATGGAGCTTGAAGCCTTAGGCATTGACCTTGATCTTTGAGGCCCTTCCACTTACTTTAGACCATAAAGCTTGGAATACTTTTTGTTCCCCTCATCCTCCTCTTCAAAACTCTTGAAGGATCTAGCCTAACTCTTAGTTTTGCTTTGGTATCTAGAGATTCAATTCTCTAGTGAGGTATTGATCTATTATTTGAAGTATTTTTATGTCATTATTGAGTGTTTTATATGCATGGAAGAGAAGGACTTGTATTTTGCCCTTAAACTATTTTAACTTGAAATTAATCATGTCAAATTAAATATAGAATATGAAAATATACTCAATTAGCTTTCATTTAGTTTTGGTTTCATGTAATTTGGATTTAAAATGAATTAGTTATGAATTTTTGAAGTTACAAGCTAGTTGTTTGAAATTTGAAGCTTTTCCTTTTCGGTCTGGAAATGAATTTTTATATGGAGCTGTGGTGCTTCAATTACCTTGAAATTTTTACTAGAACTTCCCCCATGGGTTTAACACTACTCCGAATTTTTTTACAATTTTAGAGAATTTCTAAATTTTTTTAAAAATCCGAAACTATCTGCTGTCCATGTTTTTATTGCAGCTGGAAAACATATTTTTAGATGATTTATTTCACTAACCTTTAGACATTGGATCATTACTTAAATTTCCAGTTTTACACTCTCATATGTTTACTTCCAAAATAAATTAGGTTTGCCAAATTTGGATGTCAAATGAATTTTTCATGAATTTTCAAAGTTGGAAGCTACAGGCCCAAAATGTGTTTTCTGGGTAGAATTTGTTTCAAAATTGTGGGTCAAAACTGTTTCAATTGGGAAAATATTTTATTAAACTAAATTGATATTATAAAATTACAGTGTTTAACCTTTCATTGGGCTTTGGATTCATTCAATTTGGGTTAGAATTGAATTTTTTATGAATTTTACAAGTTGAAGGTAGCAAGCTGAAAAATCTGTTTTGCGGACCGAAAATTTAGGGAGATTTCATTTCGGTGGTAATTGGGATTTTCATTCCAATTGAGGTAGGGAATGTTTTAGGATTATTTGTGTGTTGTATTGTGTGTTTACCATGATTATACAATATATATGTATGCCTTGTATCAAATCTAGAAAGTTAGTAATTTTTATTTCTTTGTATAAGATTTAAAATTTATGATGATGTATAACTTTGATTTGAATTGTAACATGCTAGGAAATTATGCTTACATATGTTGGTTAACATATATTAAATTTAGATCATTTGATTAAGAATTACAACTTTTATTTAATATTTATCTTTAGTGAAAGTTTAATTCACATGGTTGTATCAAGTATTAAATCAAGTTGTAATGTGATATTTAAATAGGCCTTGGCATGTTCTTTAACATAGATTAAATTGAGGGCATTTGGAATTGTTTAAAAATTTAGAGGAAATTAATTAATTAGCTTGATTAATTTTGTTTTAAGTGTTTTAATCACTTAACTGGTCATTTGATGTTATATATATGATGACCATGACATGTCTTTCAATATATATTAAATTGAGGTTATTTGAATTAACTTGGAATTTAGAGAATTTAACTATTTATGTTTAATTAAATTCTACTTTATTACCACATGGATTTAATTGCATTTTGGAAGTTGTTTCTATATTTAAATTATGGATTTGGATTTGATGAATGTTCATTTGATTACTTTTGAGCATTGGATAACATAGTTGTTACTTTTATATTCATGAGAATATGTTTTTCCTTATTGAATATATTGTTGCTATGTGTAAGGAATTGCACACTTTGTATTTGACATCTTACATGCCATAGTAGTTGTGAATTTTGAGCATGTATTATATAAGTTTCCAAAATTTGGATTGTGCTTGGTAAATAGTTCATATCTTGTATATACATGTTAATATATATACGTTGTTGTACAATTTGTTGATTTTGGAAATTTGGGGATGTCGTTGTTTGGCTACGGCTAGGACTTGGTTCTAGTACGGGGGATTGTCCCTTTATATAGTCTAGTGCGCACATAGGGAGGTTACCTATGGGCTAGTAACCCTAAAGTAACTATGTTGTCGGTCTGATCCAGCGTGACATCCGAGTATCCACTTTGTTTGATTTCGTATTTCATTTTAAGTTGATAACTAGATGATATCGTAACTTGTTGTTCCTTATTTGATTTCCTATTTTGAGCTTAAGATGTAGCTTTGTGAAAGCATGCTTCATGCGTTGTATTGGAAGTTCCATTGTTGGTTAAATTGCATCGATATCATAATTTGTGTTTTGATGTTTAAATGTAGTTTAGGAATGACCTTATAGATTCATTTTGAACATAGACGTTAGGTGGCATGACCCACACTTGTTGTTTTCATATTTTGGATTTCAAGTTGAAGACTTTGAAAATCTATATCTTGCTACCTTGTATAATATGTTTCCATATTGTTTGAATTGCTTGAACAATGTGATTATGATATAAATGATCTAGGTAGCTTAGGATGCTCCCTAGGTCTCATCTTGACATAGACGTTAGGTAGCATGAGCCCCTTTAACATGTTTCACTATAAGGTGATAGAATTGTAAAATGCTAGGTCGATGCATGCTTATCTCCTACGAGTAGCTTTATGTTACTCACCCCTATGATACTGGGGCATATTTCAGGCATAGGACTCAGGATTTGAAGATTCAATTGCTCCTTGGATGGCTTACAGTTTCTAAGTTTCTATTTTATACAAGTGTTAGCATAAGATGCCTCTTTATAGCCGTATTTGTTTAAATTTGTATTCGTTGATTCGTATATGTAAAGTGTACGTAATTGCACTCTTTTCAATATATTTAACATGTATAAGATGAGGCCGGAGGCCAATGACATGTATTTCGTTTTCTATGCACTTTTGTTTTCAAAGTTTATTATGAAAATATTGGAAAATGTTAAGTCATTGCTTTATAACTTTCGCATCGGGTGTTGGAATTTCATATCTTTTCTACCCGGACTCAGAATCAGACGATTCTTGAGTCTAATTTTGTTCAGTTTTCGTTGTCCTTCCAATGGTGTGCACGGTGGCACCCTTTTCAGTGAGAAATGACCATTTTGCCCTTAGTTCATCTCTTTTCGGGTTAGGCTTTCTTGCTTCATTTGCTTGGCTCATTTGAGTTCCGTGGCTTCATGGAGAGTCATTTTGGGGCCTTAGGGATGAGGTACATCTCTTGAGGTCATTTGGCTTCTTTCGTTTCCACATTTCGGGTCCGTTATCGGGTCAACTTCCGGTTCATCATTAACACACCGGGTTGAGAAATTCGGGTCGTTACATAAAAGGTCACACACATACCAACATCATGTTATCAACTATACATTAACACAACTTTCATAGAACAAAACCAAGCATGCTTTTGACACACATAATTGGAACAAGCTATGATTCAAGCACTTAACACATTACTAAATATAAAAAATAACAATTTCATTCCAAAATCTACAAATTTCAAAATATCAAAGGACTAAATATGGAATTACTCAATTAAGAGACAAAGATTGAAACATTAGAAAACCCCTACCTCAAAGAAGCTAGCCAAACATGCCCTTATGCCAACCATAATTTTGAAATCCCTAAACACCCTTGCAATATTGGCCTTAACTTGAAGCTCTTGCCAAGATCTCCAACTTCTCCTTCTTGCTCATGCTCAAAATCTCACATTAACTTCTCCAAATCAAAGCTTGAATAAATGGAAGACATTGTAGACATAGGTGTGAAGAGATATAGAGAGAGAAATGAAGCTTTAGAGAGAGAAATGGATTCTGCCGAAGTAGAGGAGAAAGGTGATGGTATGGTCAATATTTAACCTTGTGGTCATTGACTTGCCATTTGACATTTGTCACATTTTGGGTGAATGACATTTTTTGGTTAGTTACTCTTTTACCCATTGCCTATTATTGCAATGCCATCCAAGTCCTTAAAATATCTCCCACCAAAATAGATACACATAAATATACATACTGGTGAAAAGTTGATAATGCGCCTCACCTAAAATGGCAAAACCGGGAGAAGTTCCCGAGCCCGAAAATCGTCCCGACTTCTAAAAATTCTAAAATCTAGCCTGTCACTTATAAATGACTAAAAATAATTAAAATTACATTTCTAAAATTCTCGACTCAGGAAAATGACTAAAATAGCCCTCGGGACTCGCGTGGCACACAAAACGAGGTACAAGAAATAATATAAATAAAATTTCAAAAAAATCAGAAAAATTCGAGAGAGTATAGAACCCCTCCTATACGAGGAAGAAACCCTAGATGACAAGGATATGTCTAAGGATACTACAGACTCTCAAAGACAATGCTTTAGCATTAATCTCACCCAACCTAGCATGAACAATGCACAAGGTCAAAACATGAATTGAAATAAACATCAAGCCACTAAGATCATATGCATCTAATAGAAATATATCATGATAAACACTTTACTAAAATACATCTCATGCTGTCACTACAATCAGGTTAAGCTTGTAGAATACATTCATTAATATATGTAAGTACACTAGACATTCGACTTGGAACATGGCAACAGGACCGTATACTTATACAAGTAACAAACAATCTACATATAACACATGCTCTATCACATTGCAAGTAGATATAAACCAAAACAAACAAAGCAAGTAATAACCAACATTCTCATAACCTAACACTAAGTCAATATAGACACTGAACACTCATGCTTAACAGTTAACATACATCACAAGGCGTGAAACACGTAACATGCTATGGCCAAACAATCAACTAGGATAAAATCATGTCTCATGTCTCATACTTTAAAATCGAAGGATGATAAACGAATAACATACAGACATAGCACATACAAGTTACAATTTGCATGTTATTCTATAAAATGCACCTAACAATGCATAAAACTCAAATGAGAAGCCCTGTGCTTCTCACACATCCTATTAGCTATCTAAGTCTAGGACACAACGAGTGGCGAGGAAGGATGATCAATCATCTCCAAGCACTCGTGATAAAACATAACTCATCAAATGAATGCACAAAACGGAACATATAGTAGAACACAATGGCCTACATGTCATATAAGAGACGTGCACAACACATAAACACTTAGGCGCATAAGCATACAAGCATATATGTCAAATAAAAGATACTTCTAACACTTAAACACTTAAGCACATAAGCACGTAAACATGTGAACACATTAAAGTATGTCAATAAGAAGCATGAAATAAACCCAAACCCGTCATCCATGGTTTTCGAATCCGGAGGCTTTGATATCACCTGTGACGGCCCAAGTTTTACAAAACTCGGTGCGTCAGCGAGTAACCCAAAACTAACCCATTAACGGGCCCCAAATGTGGAAGTGAATAAAAGTGAAGTGGTCTCTAGAGATGTATATCATCTCTAAGACACCAAAGTAACTTCTCATGAAGTCATGGAACTCGAAAGAAAAACAAAGTGGAAGCTAGGATTTTGAAACGGTCAAGATACTTGATTAGGGGTAAAATAATCTTTTTCACATAGAAATGGATGCTACCATGCATACCATTGGATAAACAACGAAAATTAATAAATTTAGACTCAAAAATCACCCGATTCGGAGTTAGAACGAAGAAGATATGATCAAATAAAGAAAAAGGGTCAAAGGAAGCAACACAGGACCATTTAATCGATTAGATGATCCATCTAATCGATTAGATGCCAAAATAGGAAGGAAGAAAATATATGGGAGACCATCTAATCAATTAGATGTTCCATCTTCAATGATCCCACGCGGTTTCTCAACAGAAAAAAAGAATAATAAGGGGTGATAGAAGAAGTAAAAAACGAAAAGAAAGGCCTATAGCTACTCTTATGGCCTAATCCCATATGGACATAATTAGAGGACTTGTTATTGCCTCAAAGTGGGATATATTCTGCATATGTTGGGTGTTGGGAGGAAATGATTTACAGAGAGAGAACATATATTTTTGCATTATTATACATTAAAATAGGTTACTCTTTTCACCATTACTTTGGAAAAATGACTCCTACTCCTATGAGCTAAACTCTTGCAAGACCAACCAGAAAAAAAAAAAAAAAAAAAAAAAAAAAAAAAAAAAAAAAATTCCTTATTAGTCCTACTTTTGGAGCTGAAAGATAATCAAGTCCTAAAAAATATTTTCAAGACAAACAAGTCCTACTTTTGTAATATATTTCCAAATCAGTTCAAATTTATTTTGTTTTACAACATTACCTTTGTTATTAAAATACTTTTTTTTTTCTTCCGGGTCACTCCTCTCTCCTCTCTCTCTCTCTCTCTCCTCTCTCCTCCCTCTTCTCTATTTCTCTTCTCAATCTTTCAAAACAAACCCATTAGCGACAATCCGATTAAACCAGAGCGTGAGTAGAAAAAACTTCAAAATAGCCCCGACATCAAATCCCCATATTGGAAACAATGATAAGTTATAAATTTTACCTCTTATCAATACAAAAAGTAATTCTTAAGAAATACCAATTGAAAAAATCTCTGCCGATGCCGAGAACACATTGAGCTAATAATTAGACCAGATCTTCATCATCCCATTTAAAAAGAGAAGAAAACTGTGAAATGCTTAAAAGAGGATATGGGTCCATTAGGCTGTGCAGAGAAGCAGAATCTGTAATGTGGAGACTGTGAAACATTAACGCTATCTGAAATTAACTTGAAATTTGATTCATTTTCTCTTTTTGGAACTTTATCAAGAAACCCACCTAGCTTATTTTTCTAAAGAAAAACCAGATCAAAATACCCATCTTGACGAGTACCACATCAAAAAATCATTAACTATAAACACTGGAAGAACATACCAAGTCTAAAAAAACGCAATGTATTGCATCAATTGTAATAAAGAAGTAGATCTAGTTCAACTCATCCCAAAAAAAAAAAAAAAAAAAAAAAAAAAAAAAAAAAAAAAAAAAAACCCTTTAACATAAATGACAAAAATAAACTATAAATCCCCAAAATTTAAATACAGAATTGAAAAAATACATTAATGAAAGAGGAAGTGCAATGAAAGGAGGCTAGAAACACTGACCTGACTAATAGGAAAATAGAGAAGAGAGAGGAGAGAGAAGTGACCCGGAAGAAAAAAAAAAAAGAAAAAAAGTATTTTAATAACAAGGGTAATGTTGGAAACTAAAATAAATTTGAACTTATTTCAAAATAAATTGCAAAAGTAGGACTTGTTTGTCGTGAAAATATTTTTTTCGAACTTAATTGTCTTTCAGCTCCAAAAGTAGGACTAATAAAGAATTTTCCTTCTTCTCATGTATCTATAATAGCGAAAACATGACATGTTAAGAAAACATAAAAAGAACACTAAGATGGTACTAACTCTAAAGACTGAAAAAAATAAAATAAAATTTAATCACTAAACTAATATAAAAACACTATCAACAGTTATAGAATAGTGTTACTTTCTCAGCTTTTAAAGTCAAAAATAGAGGGTTCAAGTTTCTTGTCAAGGAAAAAAAAAATGAAGATAATATAATGGAAGAGTGGAAGAACTATGGTAGAAATCATCCTCTTCCTCTTGGTAGAAACCCTATATGAGTGGCAAAACTTTTCCAAATTGTGTATTTCTCTCTCTAATCTCTAGCCTCTTGTCAAAACCTAATCAACCTTTATGATATATTTTACTCAAAACCTAATCAACTAACTCAGACTCCACTCATCACTTGCATAGGCCACCACTACCGAAGAACTAATGTCTTTTCCAGCAAAATCATGATTAGCACCATTGCCTTCACCTCTAGCCTAGTAGAAACCAAAAAAATAAAAATAAAACCCTAAAAAACCCACATTTTCAACCAACTCAAACTCCACTCATCACTTACATAGGCCAAGTGTAACGAGTGGGTGCTTGCCCATTTACCCAAAATCTCAAGGTAGTATTGATACCAACTGTAACGGTTGGGTGCTTGTCCATTTACCCAAAATCTCGAGCTATTGGGTAGTACTGCATACACACCTATTATACCCAATCACTTTCCCATCCGGATCCGATGTGGGACAAATGGCCCCTTGTAACACCAAGTCACGCGGCTCCAAACAACTGACACACAAAGAAATTGTAACCTACAAGAAAGATCGGAAAATATAGAATAAAAACACACACAAACACAGATATGCAAAATCTAAAGCATATGGGTGATTAAGAGAAGCAAATCAACAACAAAACAATGAATGTAATGACCCGGTCATTTTCCTTCCTTTCCTTTTTCTGAAATTTTACGAATAAATTTTTTCCGTTTAATTTTCTTTTCTGATTTCAGTTTCTTATCTCATAGTGTCATCTTGAGTGCTGGGAAATGGTTCTGAGACTCTTTCGTATGGATTAACAACTTCCTTTGAGGACCGAGTCATTTCCACATTTTCACTTTTCGGACACTATTCACTTTTTGTTCTTTTCCCTGTTTCGTCCTTTTCCATATTCTGTCTTTTCCCCGTTTGTCACTTTGTTGGCAAAACCTCACTTTTCATGCTCGAAGTTAGTTTTTAACTTCACATGCCTTCATCCTTAGTGGTTTCCACGAAATACGTATATTTACTTTTGCGAGAAAGTACTCTGGTTGCTCCCAGTGTCCTTAGGGGCATGGATGCATAGTTCTTTGGAATTATTTTCTTTTCTTTGGGTATTTTTCGTAAATATCTTTTGAAGATATTTTATTTCAGGGGTAGTTAAGAAAATATTTTTGAAAGATATTTTCATTCTTGGGCATTAGTGCAGTTAACCCTTTTTGCAGGGGTCATTGTGTAATTAACGAAAGTTATTGCAAAAATGCCTCATCTGGAGCCTGGATCCTCGTACGGGATTAATTTTCACATTTTGTCTAGTCATGTACTCTTAGAATTCCGTTTTGGTCGTTTTTCTCCAGTTTCAGAGTTTTTGGCCCCGGTTGCCGCCGAACTTGTTCGGGGCATGTCTCTCTGCTCGAGACTCGGTTTTTGACGCCGTTTCTTCCGTTGTTCATGTTTTCTCATTTTGAATGTTCACGGAGTTTTGCCGTTTGAGCGCATTTGCTCAAATTTCACTTTTCCAGACCCGGCGGGACCCTTTCGGGGCACTTTTTGAGATTTTCTATAAATAGGGGACTTAAAGAAGAAAAGTCAGATTTTGATCATCTTCCTCCCCCTCTTGGCCGGCAGCCATGGGAGCTCCTTGGGCTGCCACCTTTTCTTTTTCTCCTCCACTTGATTTCCTAAGTGGAAAGTCTTCGGCCTTTACGTTTATTGTTTCCCTCGACGAGCTCTACCTTTCACCCTTATTAGAACCCATTTCTGACCAAATTTTGAGTTCGGGTTTGAAGTTAAGTTGTGATTTTTATGGGGCTTCCTTCAGATTCTTGTTCATCGTGTTGTCCCCGACAAAACCCTTCGGTATTATCGGATTCGGAGCACTTTTTTTTCGGTGGGCCTTTGAGGTTTTCATCTCAAATCAAGGTAGGGGGTGTTATAATTTATATTCTTGTTATATGGCATGATATTGATGCTTATACTACTTGTTTACATGCTTAAATATAAAATCTAGAGATTTTATTATTTAATTTTCTTGAATGAGATTTGATTTTTCCGGTTGTCCATAGTTTGTTTTAAACATGTGGCATGATAGGATGTTATCCCTTGACATGATCATTGACATATATTAAATTGAGAGCTTTTGGATAAGTAATGAAGTTTTTATTTAATATTTATCTTAAGTGAAAATTTAATTCATGTGGCTTTAACTAGTTTGAAATCAATGTGTGTTAGCATATTGTATTAGGCCTTAGCATGCTCTTCAACATAGGTGAATTTGAGAGTAATCGAAGGTGTTTTAAAATCTAGAGAATATTTAATTAATTCATTTATTCCATGCATACTATTCATCTCATTTGAATTCCGACTTGATATTCTTGATATGTATGTCAAATAGTTTCACATATATTAAATCTAGAATATTTGATTAGGTTTTGAAACCTTTCAATTATTATTTTTCTAATATTAAAGTTTAATACTCATGGCCGTACATTGCATGGAATTCACTTGTATCATGCTTTTAAATCAAATCTTGACATGTTGTATAACATATATTAAATTAAGATCATTTGGATGAATTTCAAAATCTAGAGATTTTAATTAAATGAATTAATTAAAATCTATTCAATGGTTCTATAAGCATATTTAAGTCTCTAACTTAGTATTTATGATTTTCTTGACAAGTTCCTTCACATGTATCAACTTGAGAATAATTGGATAAGTTTTGAAACTTATATTTAATTAATTCCTTTGTATGGAACTTAATTCACATGGTAGTGTCTTGTGTGAAATGAACTTGTAACTTGATATTAGACTTGACCTTGACATGATCCTTGACATGCCTTGTTTGTAGAACACTTGGACTTACCTTGAAATCTTGATAACTTGATCCCTTGAGTAGATTAAGTTCCCTTTTTATGCTTCCATTGATTTAATCATGACCCCTTGTATCTTGACTTCATTAATGTGTTTAATGAACTAGCACAATTGTCTTGGAACGATTTAATTATTCATGTATTGTTTAGTAAATAATTAAATCATATATCTTATACTTATGGTATATTTATTTCAATGGATTCCATGTGCTATATATATCTTGGCTCTAATCTATATAGATGCATACTACGAATTCTTGACATTTCACATGCCATTATAGTTAAGAACTTAGGGCATGACTTGTGTGTTCCAAAATCTTGGTTGTGCATGAAACGTGGTTAATGCATTTCTTGTATTTTGATACTATCTTGGTTTGCACAACTTGTTGATTTTGGGACTTGGGATATAAATCAAGAATTGACATGGCTAGGACTTAGTTCTAGTACGGGAGAATGTCCTCCTACACTATAGTGCGCACTAGGGGAAAGGTACCAATGAGTTAGTAACCCTAAAGTGATCTCAAGAGTACGGTTTTAATCCGGCTGATATCCGAGTTTTTTTACATTGATTGATTTCACTCTTTAAATTTCAAGTTGTTATTCATTGAAAATTTAAACTTGTCGTGTATGTGAAATGCTCTAATCTTGTTTACTTGCACAGATATTATGCCTTGTTCTTGATTCATGTATAACTCTTTCGTGTTTCATGGAATATTCTATCCTTGTTTAATTGCATAGATATTAGGCATTATTCTTGATCTTATGTATTACTCTTGTCTTGCTAATTGGAATGTTCCAATCTTGTTTACTTGCATAGATATTATGCCATGATCTTGATTTCACGCATTTCTCTTGTCTTGTTAATTGAAATATCCCAATCATGTTAGTTACATCGATAATGTAATCCCTGTTAGCTCGTATTCAAGCATCCTCCTTGCTGTGTTCCTTGGATTATCCCAATCTTGATTTGTTTCATACATGTATGTGTATCATGATTCTTGTTATTAGTACTCTAGGGTAGCTTAGGATGCTCCCTGAGTCTCATTTTGACATAGGCGTTAGGTGGTATGACCATCTTGAACTGTTCCATGTAGTCTAAAAATCTCTAAAGAAATCGAGTCGATGCATGCTCATTCTCTACGAGTAAACTTGTTTACTCACCCCGAAGTTACTAGGGGATTTGTTCAGGTATGAAGACTTAGTTCGTGATGCTTGTCATTCATTGGGATGGTTTGTAGCTTCGAGTTTCCATTTCATGCAAGTGTTAGCATAAAATATCATTTGGTAGCCTTATGTATCAAACTTGTATTCTTTGATTTCATTTGTGTAATATGTACATAAGTACACTCTTTTCATTGTATTCAACATATATAACATGAGGCCAAGGGCCAAGCATGTTCATATTTGCACTTGTATTCATTTGGCGCCACCTTTTGTTTAAAAATGTAATTTTTCTTAACTTTGAGGTTTGGCATGTCAAATCTTGTAAATGTGATGTAATAAGGCCATAGGCCATTGTAGCATGTTTAAAATGCCATATTACACTTGCGTGTATGTTCACATCATCACACATTAGCTTATAATGCAAATTGATCATGCCATGGAGGATTCCAATGAGACTTAGGAATTTTTTCATCATTTAGTGCATAGCAGGCCTGATTCTTAGTTTTTCGACCTGTTTCAGTTGACAGGTGGCTTGTTTCGGTCGACCGAACTCCTTTGGATTTCAATTGTTCAGTAAAAACTCCAATTCCAGTAGCCTTTTTCACTGTAGAGGCTCATTTCGGTCGACCGGTTCTCTACTTCGGTCGACCAAAGCACCATCTTTTAGCTCGAGCCTCAAACCGGTCGACCAGTTTGTCACTTCGGTCGACCGAACTAAAGGCTCATTCCTTCTCATTTCCTGGCTCACTTCGGCAGACCAAAGCTCCATTTCGGTCGACCGAAATGGAGCTGCCTTGTGAGTTTGTTTGGTTTGTTGCTTAGACAGGTTAACTGTGTTTCATTCGTTTCCACTTGATCTCGTTGATCTTGTTCAAGCCATTTAATGGCATACATGGTCTAGATTGAACTAGAATTTGTTCCCTTGGTTGTCATTGGTGCCATAGGGTGCCATTTAATCTTTTAATCCTAGTCTCTGTTTCTGGTTATTTTCTTGGGTTCTGTGACTTCATGGAAGGTCACATTGTGTTTGAGAGATGATCTATATCTTGTAAGGCTTTGGTTTATCTTTTGCTTCCGCACATACTTTCTTTGAGTTCTGTGACCTCATGGAGGGTCATCCTAGGGTCTTAGAGGTGTTTTGTGCCTTGGAAGACCATCATTTTGTTTCTTGCTTCCACATCTGGATCCGTTATCGGGTCAATCCTCGATTCAGCACTTACCAAACAGGTTGAATAAAAACCCGAGTCACGACAATGAACCCAGAAAAGATCGAAGAACAAACTAACTTACAAGCACAACCACTTATCAAGCAAGGCCTCAAATAGCTTATCCACATAAAAAGGCATTACAGAGAAAAATAAATTGCACAGAAAGAGTATAGTAAATAGAGACAGAGAGAGTACACACAGAGTACAAATCGACTCGATTCTAAAATAGAAGGTCAAATCAACCATCATTGCTCCATAATGACTTGATTTTCCCATTAAGAAACTAGATTCATGTTAACACTCTTAAGTATTTTTCACTTGGATAAAGTGCAAAAAACCTCCTTTGCTATATACAAAAACATCCTTATTATTTAATATGTCCATATAAATTCCTAACATTAAAAAATTTGTAACCAAATGCCCCTATAGCCATTATGACCCAATAAAATTGCTAAAAAACCTAAAATGTCCTTTTCAAAAGACCAGAATGCCCCTCATAGCCTTCTATATGTTTTAACACCCTTGTGCCACGTTTGGATGCCTCTCTTTTCTTTTTTCTTTTCTTTTCTCTCTCTCTAACATCTTACACACACTCTCTGAACAATATCTTTTTCTCTCTATATCATTCTCCACTCTCCACACATTCTAGGACTCCATTAGGCCGTTTGCAATGGCATCGCCAAAGTGCTTTTTTGGCAAGAAAGGGAGAGATTGGTTGTGCAGCGGCATTGGGGTATGGTGGGGCCCATCCTTCCTACCATGAAAGTCCTCGTGGTATTAGCCCATCCGTAACAGACTCTCCGAAATTTTGCTCTTTGAATCAGCCATATTAGCTTTTCCCACAACCACATAAGGAGTTTCTACTCTTCAAATTTTGGCGCTGCAGCAGCCTCTCCGGATTTTTGCTCTCCAAAAATAATAAATTTTTAATAATAATTTATTTATTTAAATTTTTTTTTTTTACCAACAGCTATATTTTTCATCTTATATAGTAACTTATTTGCTCATCATCTGAGAATCATCACTACATTTATTAATTTCTTTCATTGTAGCAAAATATCATTATCCATCTCCTTCAATCTCGAAATTTCAATGGCTTCGTCACCACAAACTTTTCCTTTGCCGGACTCAAATTCTTCATCTTTTAAATCATCCCCCTCATCGAATGACTCTTTTGACGCGTTGATTCAACGAAATCGTGATTATGATTAGCAACTTTTGAATTGTGTGAGACCAGAGATAGTAGAGCAAGTCTTTTAAGTCTGTAAGAAGTGGTACATTCATCTTGACCAAGAGGGAAGCCATCGTCAGTTAATGAAAGACTACTTCACCGAGAATTGCACATATCCACCGGAGTACTTTCACAGACAATTCAGGATGAGATGAGAACTATTTCTTTGTGTCCTGAATCAGGTTAAAGCTTATGACGATTTTTTCATCCAAAAAAGGGATGTGACGGGTCGTTTTGGGTTATCTTTCATACATAAGATAACAACTGTTGTTCGTATACTTACATATGGTTGTGCAGCTGATCACTGTGATGAGTATATTAAAATCGGTGAGAGCACTGCCATTCAAACCTTGAAGGCATTTTGTAATATTGTTGTTGCTATGTATGGAGAGGAGAAAATGCGTGCACCCAACGAAGCCACCATAGCACAACGGCTCCAAGAAGGGGAAGAGAGAGGATTCCCAGGTATGCTAGGTTCTACCGACTGTATGTACTGGGAGTGGAAGAATTGCCTAATGGAGTGGCATGGCATACACAAATGACACTCTCATAGGGATACTCTCATATTGAAAGTGGTTGCGTCAAAAGATTTGTGGATCGGGCATGCATTCTTTGAAATGTCGGGTTCATAGAATGATATAAATGTGTTGAATCATTCATTGGTATTTAACTGTATCATCCTAGTTAATTTTGTGGTGAATGATATAAATGTGTTGGATCTGGCATGCATTCTTTGAAATGTCGGGTTCACAGAATGATATAAATGTGTTGTATCATTCATTAGTATTCAACAGTATCATCCCGGTTAATTTTTTGGTGAATGGGCATGGACATCAAATGAGGTACTACATGGCTAATGGTATATACCCTAAGTGGGCAACTTTGATGCAGAGCATTCTGCACTCAACCACTGCAAAAGAAAGATTATTTGCTAAAAAAAAAAGAGGTCTACAAAGATGTGGAATGAGTTTTTGGGATTTTATAGATCAAGTGGGCAATCACGCAAGGACTAATCAAATCTTTTAGAAGAAAGAGGATTTGTGCCTCATAATGATAATGTGCATTATCCTTCACAATATGATTGCTGAAGATGAGCGGTACACTAATCTAGAAAGATGGACTTCGCCATTGGAGGAGACAATCTGGATTACCACTTTTAGTCAACACCCATCAATTTTAGTGGTACAAATCTACACTCACAGGTTCCAGATTCACAATAGAAAGACAAATGCGTGGTTGAGGAAAGATTTGATTGAAGATATATGGAACTACTCTGGTGATTAAGACATTTAAATTTTTTTTTATTTTTTTATTATTATTATTTTTTAATACTATGAAGATGTTATGAAATTTATGTAATAGAATATTTATTATGAAATTGCAATTTTTCGGATTAGAAATAATATAAATATTTTTTAAATTTTTTCTTAACTGCTATATTTATACAAATTATTTACTGTTATCTTATTTAATAATAAAAAGGAACCAATAATATAAAACTGGTAAAAATATTTTATAACTTGAAACAATACATTACATTATGGAATACAATAACCAAAAAAAAAAAAAAAATGCAATGCAATACCCATTACATGAATTAAAAACAATTACAAATAATAGAAACAATACAATTTTCAAGCCTGGATTAAGTAAATAAATAGGCTATAACAACCTTTGTCGCATAGATTCTAATATCTCCCTTTGTCGCATATGAATCCACTCTTGCCCTTCTGGTGTTGGCATCGAATTTGAATCTATTAGAATGATCTCCTTCTCTTTTTCCCCGTACTTTCTCCTGAATCTCCAACTGTTTAGTCTTTTCTTTCTCCATTTTTCTTACCTCTCGCATTATTTTTGCATTCATAAGATTATCTAATTTTGTCTCAATACGGGATTTAAGATCATTAAAACTGTTTAAGAACAAACTACACATTGAATTCGAATCTTTATTTTTATCTCAGCGCTGCTTCGTCGCTTTTGTTCTAGGTGGACGTCGTTTAAGCGGTTGACATTCCTGAAAAATATATGGAAGATGGCTTCCCTCCTAGTCACGATGAATGTTCTGCTTCTTATGGACTTGAAAGACTTGTTCTACTATCTCTGGCCTCACACAATTCAAAAGTTGTTGAAAATATTCTTGATTTCGTTCAATTAATGCGTTAATAGTCATTTGAAGAGTGAGATGATTCAGAAGATGACGAAGATGAAGAATTTGAGTCTAGAAAAGAAAAAGTTTGTGATGACGAAGCCATTGAAATTTCAAAATTGAAGGAGATGGATAATGATATTTTGCTACAATAAAAGAGATGGAATTTAGTGATGATTCTCAAATGATGAGTAAATGAATTATTATGTACGATGAAAAAAATAGCCACTAAAATATAGTCGTTATAAATATAGTCATTGATAAAATAAAAAATATTATTATTTTTAGAGAGCGAAAATCCAAAGAGGTTGCAGCAGCGTAAAAATCTGGAGAATAGAAACTAATTTGGAGAACAGAAACTACATACGTGACTCTGGAAAAAACTGACGTAGCTAATTTAGAGAGCAAAATTTCGAAGAAGCTGCTACGGATGACCTTACAGTAAACAGATGAATCCTTCTCTTCTTGTTGCACATCACTACTAATTAAACATCCACAAAATAAAAAAAAATTATTATATTTGAGTTTCTTCAATGTTAATAAATTGGATAATAAGTTAACGAATTAACCAAAATAACTAAGCTTCCATACATAACCCAAAACATAAGAATGGGCATACCAAATTGAAAGCATTGAAGGTAAGTGACCTCCATTAGCATTTGAAGATTCCAAAGCAAAAACAAAAAACTAAATATTCATTGATCTTGTTTTAATAATAATAATAATAATAATTCGAAGTAATAGATAAATAAATAAACAATTGATAAACAATGTAAAAATGATATGCTTAGCTTTTTTCCTACTCAACTCATTCCAATTGGTTTTTTAACTCATCTCTTTCTCAAAATGTACACCCAAATCATTAAAATTAATAGGCATTAAATAATTAGAAACTAGATGCAGGTTCAACAACACTGACAAATATTAGAATAAAAATAGAATATTAACATATGTAATCACAGAAATCACGATTTTTAAAAATATATGTAAAATTTGACATTAAAAAAATAACATTTCATCACAAATATAATATACTTCCATAAAAATCAAAGCCAAAACCCATTTCTTTTCAAAAACAACAAAGTCACGTGGGACCCGCACTTAACCATCAACCACCTCAATTTTCTTACTCTCAATTTCGTTGGCAGCATGCTTTTTCACCAATATATATATATATATAAAAGAAGTGAAAATCAAACCCATTACTCTCATCCTTGTCCTAGTGCACCCTATCAGAATCGTCACCATTTCTATCTTTTTCCTTCCTTTCCATCTCGGCTGACTACATCACAAAAAAAAAACATGCAATCCACAAATATATGTATGTACGCATCATATATAGAATTCAAGACTCACTTTTCATCTTACACAAAAAAAAAAAAAAAAAAAAAAAAAAAAAAAAAAAAAAATGAAAACAAATCTAGTAAGAACAAGTACTAAAGGCACAAAATACTAATAATCCAAGTTTAATCCTTTACAAACTAAAATATCATAATCGAATCTCCAATTGGGTAAAAGTCTTCAATCAAAATAAAATAATCAATCTTGATAATTAAAAATAATTAAATAATTAAATTTCAACTCTTAAAAATCGGAGTTGTCACACTATTTCAGTGCTTATTGTTACTGAAGAAATTCACTGAAATTTGCATTCAATTTGTAATTTAGGTCATGGAAAAATTTATTTTCCCAACTCATCAACATTTTATTATACACCAAAATCAGCATTAAATTACCAATCCGAAAAGAAAAAAATAAAAATCAGCATTGAATTTGTAATACAGAAGATTCTTACAGTTTTTGCAAACTAACTTTTAAATCCAGACCCTTAAACCATTGAAAAACATTAGCATTAAAGTTACAGAAAAATATTTCTAATTAAGATGAAGGCCATACAAGAAAAATGAAGTCACCTTATTTACCGGAAAAAGAAGAAGAAGAAAAAGAAATGAAGCCCACCATGGTTCTCTAGCATTGTTCAAATCAAGATTGTGTTTAGTCAATTTAATTTGTTACTACTATATTATTACGATTAGCATTTAAACATGCATTTGAAGCTTCCTTGAATCAGCTTTTGGAATATTAACCGTTGAATTGCATCTAGGGCAGTCCCACTTTTACATCAAATCTAATGATTTAATCAAACGCAACGACTTTGACGATTTTCTTTGTTTTTTTTTCTTGGGTAAAGTGCAAAAAACCCCGCTGAACTATCAACCAATTGCACAAAACCGCCTTGAATTAACAAATGCCCCCCTGAACTATTAAAAAGTTGCATTTAAGGACAGTAGGCAAGTTTCCATCACCGGAAAAAGAAAATTACAAAATTATCCTTTACTGGAACGATGCAGTTTTGATGGTTTATCCCCAAATCACACCCAAACACAACCTTAGTTTACTGTTACACCTAATTACCCAAACACAGCCTTATCATTACACTGTTTATCTTCTTCATCAATCCTAACCGCAAGATTTCGCCACTCCAACTACGGCAGCATAAACAGTAGCTCTCTCCCTCCCTCTATGTATGTGTGTCTATATATATATATCTGTGCTTGTCCAGAGAATTGAAGATATCAAGAGGAAGCATTTTCGGGAGAAATAGTTGAATATGAAACAGAGGGATTGAAATCCAAACAAAACCCTCACCACTCCTTTCCGTTGATACCCTCACACTCCTCATCGGAACCGTAACTCAGCCGGCGACACACCCCCCTTTCACTCGTCGCCGAATTGATTGTTCAAATTAGACCCAATTGCTTGTTTTAGCGAACCCAAATCGAGAGCATCGTCTCGTCGCCGAATTGATGTTCAGATTGAAACCCAATTAGATCACCGTCGTCGCCTTCGTTGTTTGTCATCATCATCGCTGTGTCCAGTGCTTGTGGATTTTGACCCACCTGCTGAGACCCAACCCGATTGGATTGCAGAGTGTTCAACCCTAATTTTAGAGTTTTCTGCGATGTGTGTTTGTGTGTGTTTTTGTGTGTTTTCTTCTTTTGCATTGATTTTGCAGGAAAGTTAGGTTCCAGGGTCTAGAAAAAAGAGAGAGAGGGGGGTGTTGATTGTTGCAAACTCTTTAATTTTGCAGGAAAAGTTGGATTCCTAGGGTTAGAAAACAAAGAGAGGGGGTTGTTGTTTGTCTTAATTTTTTTTTCTCATCTTCTTCAAGAGATGGAGTTGGATTAGAGAGAGAGGGAGAGGCGGTGGTGGTGTCCATGGATGGTGGAAGTGGCTGGTTGGGGAAGAAGATACAGAGAGAGAGAGTCGACGTTTTGGGGTTCATTTTGTTTTAGGTTTTAATTTTGGATGGTTTTTTTTTTTTTTTTTGGAAAGTATCAAAAATTTTGGTTTTATACAATAAGGGTAGCTTTGTCATTTTAAAGTTATAGCCCTGGCATGTGATTATCACGCGCCTATTTAGTCGGAGGAACCAAACGGAACCTTACCAGTGGGTAAGTTTTGCAAAAATTTGGATAGTTTATGGGGTTAAATGTTAAAAAAAAAAAAAAAGATCAGGGGGGTTTTTAGGGAGAGAGAGAGTATAGTTCAAGGGGTTTTTTTGCATTTTACCCTTTTTTCTTTGGCTGCCAAGGAAAAAATACATATATATACAATGATAATGTTGACTTGTATACTTTTCCCGGTTGCCCAAAATGTTTTTTAAAAACAAAGAATATATAGGCAAACACTGACTTTTGAATACAGTTGATGAGAACATAATTATGTTTGAACTTTGAACATAACTATAGTCTTTATATACAATAAAAGCATTCACAAGAATTTGTATGCTAACGGGCATCAATGCTTGTTAGAGTTACATTGTTTGTAGAAAATCTCCTTCTTCGGGTCATTTGAGAAGATCGTTTGTTTGAGAGGCCCAATATTTCAGTAAATGCAGGTTGCTTCGGAGTTGGAAGATTAGCAATTTCACTACTAAGCATTGAAAGAACAGTAGAAATAGTTGGCCTATTAGTTGCGAATTCTTGCACGCACAACAGTCCTACATGTACGTATCTCAAGATCTCAACTTGAAAGCATGGATCAGAAATTGTTGGATCTATTAGCATTTCAATCCTATCTTCATTCCACAATTTCCAGGCCTGGACACAGTAACACAACCATGAAACGTTGAAACTAGAATGATTAAAAGGAAACCATATGGAGTAACGGAGGCAATAGTTCAAGTAAACTTACAAATCCTAGAAGGGTTAAAGAGTGCTCATCCTTATAAAAGCTAGTGTTCTTTTTTCCACTTACAATCTCTAACAACAATACTCCGAAGCTAAAGACATCAGATTTTTCTGAAAATCTTCAATGCATTGCATATTCAGGGGCCATATAGCCACTACATTGTGTCATTAGACTCGTTAAAGCCCAAGCAATAAAATTATTTGAGTTGAAGTACCCACATGAGAAAGAAGGATTATCACATGAATGATTGATCATTTTGGGCAAAGCAAAAAGCACTTACTAGGTTCCAACAACCCTTCTAGTGTTGGCTTGTTCTTGGTTACCCCCAAAAATCTTTGCCGTGCCAAAATCTGAAATTTTTGGATTTAGATTTTCATCCAACAGAATGTTACCCGTCTTAAGATCTCTGTGAATAATCCTTAATCTGGAATCTCTGTGAAGGTAAAGAAGGCTACGACCAATCCCTTCAATAATGCTGGCACGTTTTCTCCAATCTAGAAATTTTTACTTGATTGGATCTAAAAGAATATTGAAGAAAAGAAAATTTAAGTTGGTTAAAGTTGTAGGGACAATAAAATTGATGTTGAGACAAACTTCCCCAAGGACTAGAAAAAGAATGGCATTTTGTCTTCTCAACGCAATTAAGTTCCTCAATATGTTAAGATTGTAAAAATAAAATAACTAGAAATAACATAAAGAGCTTTTTCATGAACAAACCAAAGAGAAATCCATCTAAGCTTTTATTTGGCATGTATTCATAAATCAACATCTTTTCTTCTCCTTCCACACAGAAGCCAAGAAGTCTAACTAGATTACGATGTTGGAGTTGAGAAATCACCACAACATCATTCATAAACTCCTCCTGCCCTTGTTCGGAGGATCTTGAAAGCTGTTTAATAGCTATATCTAGTCCAGATGGCAATTTTCCCTGAAAGTAAAGATTCAATGGAATTTTTTATTTTTTATTTTTGGTAATTTTCAGATGAACAAGTATTACCTTGTACACTGGACCAAAACCACCTTGCCCGAGCTTATTGGCGACATCAAATTTGTTTGTTGCAATTTCCAGCATCTCAAAACTGAAAATGTGTAGCTCTCCGAGTTTAACTTTGTTTAGATTGTCTCCATGCAAGCTTTCATTCAAACGATATGGATTCACTTTCCTTTTCATAGGCAGCAACATCTCTCTTTTTTTCTTCCTTCCTGATTCAGAGTTTAGTAGGTAATATATCTATATAATAACAGCAAATATGTGCTAATCTCCTTAGCTAATTTTAGTGAGCATATACCTCCTGGGCTAGCCGTCCACCTCCATAAAAAAATAGGGACAGATTGCAATGGTTACTGACCCTTTGAGCACTGCAATTTGGATTACTACTTTTGTGCTTCTGTTTTTCTCTATAAAACAAAAGGAAATTTGTAATTGAGTTAATATGGACTAAGAAAATAAAAATTTAGACAATTTCCATGGCTTTCTTTTGTGGGAAAATGGGAAAAAGAATTATACTTATGCTATTAAACTAGACGAACGCATACTTAAAACTAGAGCACAAATGTCAGGTGGCTAACATGTAGCATATTCAATGGTTCAAATTCACAAGTAAAACAAACAGAAGAAGCAATAGAGGATTTTTAGGACCACATATTACTGTTATTTTATTTTTTTGAGGATGATGAAAAAAACTTACCAAGTTCTGAATATGCGATACGAATGTACAGATCTGCTCCACCAAAGGAAAATTTCTGTATGTCAATTAAGTCTCCACTCCACTGCATACAACCAATGCCACTACAATACGCATGTGCTATACAAGAACAATTATTCAAGCACTGGCTTTTGCATTCATCTTCAGCAGCAAAAACCAACTCAACCAAGGCCGGCACTTTCACTGTCTTTAACTTTAGAAACCCATCTTCTTTGCCCTTTCCACCACCAGCGTTACACTGCAATTGTCTCCTCCTTACACATCCACCGGTCCAATTTCCTTTACTCCATTCCTCCATATCCTTTGGATCAAACCCTTGTAAACAGGTGCAAATTGGTGAACCCTTCACATTGCAGCTTCCAAAAGGACCACACTTGCCATAAACATCACATTCAGTTTTTGGTGACGAGCACGTATTTTCCCAAGTCTCCTCTCCTTTTCTCTTCTGCTTCCTCGCAAGAGTTCCATTAGAACTCAAGGAATGGTATGACAGAGAAGACTCATTTACATAATTGTAACTTAAAATTACATTTCCTTTTTTATCGTCTACAAATTCATATATTTTATTGTATACAGGAAACATTGCAGGTATGCCAATAAAAGACTGGCCATTCCATGGACCACTGCGCCAGTACGAATAACTACCACTCCATATATAAATTTCTGGAATATTCAGAGGATTGATGCCAGAAGTGAACTTTCCAGTGGATGGATCTGTAGGGCTTTTCCATGAGGTCAGCTGAGTCTTCTTATCTGTAAACCTGTTGGTACTAATTTTCATCTCCTGCAACATAGAATCAGAAGGGTGATCAAAACTCTCCCATAGTATATTTCCGTTGGACTCGTCTCACAGGATAAGGTTTCAGGAATCTGAAAGCTGGGCAGTTGGATTCACCGAAGAATTTGGAACATCTGATGACCAAACAATCTATTTCTGTCTATCCAAGACCACAAGGTTGCCATCCTCGGATATTATCAGAGTCGTGGAAGAGTCATTAAGAGGTTTATCTCTATTGGCGACCCATACCACAGTCTTCACAGAGATCTCATTGTACCAGATACCAACATACCGGTTAGTATAATTATCGGGACTAAAAAATCCCAGTTTGTAGGTGGCGCCACTGGAGACTATAGTTTCAGGGTCGTTGACGGGTTGAGTTGATGTAATTGTGTCTATGGCGTTACAAAATTGTATGCTACAAGAACAGTAAAATATGAGAACATGGATTAGAAGAAGAGTCATCAAGCTAGCTCGTACCATAGCTAGTCCCAATAACTCTGTTCACTGCTTCTTGGTTGTGAAGATGGAAGATGTGATATATTCTGACCTGTTGTCAAAGGACTTCCATTAATCAACAGTAACTCAATCTTCCATTCCCTAGCGTGTTTTGACAAAAGCGCCCAAAACTTTGAAGTTTGAACCAAATAAGGAGACAAGGGGAGAAATTATTAAATGCAATCATTATTGGTGCAACGGATGCATGGCTCTGCTGGATCAGGTAGAGCCCGTCATTACAGTGATGATCCAACTACTCTCGTACATCTGTTGTACCAATAACAGTTGCAAGCAATAATTTCTCGACGAAGGGTCCTCCACCTATGGATAGATTGAAGGGGGACCACAACACAAAATTTATTATTGTTCCCCTTTTTTCTTTCAAAGAGTAATGCATAATATATTTAGATGTAGTTGGTTTAGTTCGTCTTTCTTAATCCATTAATTATATAAATATATCAGCTTTGAATTTTTAAAGATAAAAGATGCTTGAGATGTCCATGTCTTTGTGATAGTTTGGATTTTTAAGAGTTTAATTTATATTTATTTTATAATTTTTAATTATAAGAGATTGATTATTATTTTTTTGGAGTTTTATCCACTTAAAATGATGTTTGAAATAGTTGATTTCATTTTTTTTTTTTAACATTGGTATATATCTATTGGTCTGATAGGAAGCAAAAGTGAGTGGCCGACTTAGAGAGAGAAAAAGAAAGGTAGGTGGAGCGGGGCTCGCTGAAGACTTTTTTTTGACCAAATTTTCTTTTTGCTTTGGTTTTCTTCGCGTGGGCTGGTAATGGGCTGATGTTGTAGTTGTGGCGCGATGTATATAATGAAAAGAATGAAAGTGATGGTGGCGGGCCAATGTACTTTGTGGTTCAAATGTGGTATTTTGTCTGACAATTTTTTTTGAGGGTGCATTGAGATGTATTGCCGTGTGTATGGAGTCGGTGGAATGACTTTTAAATAAGGTGCCTGTGTTTAGGTTTGTACGAGGAAAACAGAAGAGAAAAATAGAGAGAGAGAGAGAGAGAGAGAGAGAGAGCCGAGTTTGAGGACATAGAGTAGCTGAGAGTCTGCATAGGCGGCTGAGACTTTGTGATTCAGTGAGGAAAATATATCTTTTTCAGTATACAATTCTCTATACTTTGAATGGCATGGAGTGATTTTGTTTCAATGATTTTTATTAAATGTTTTAATTAAATGCATATGTATATTATTTATATACTCACCTGAATATGTATGTTTTGTGAAGCTGTTTTGTTAAACCTCCATGAAATTCTTGTTATGATTTTTCTTACTTGGGACTTTTTGTCTCACCACTCTCTAGTTTCAAGTACCGAAAATGAACGTAGATTTCTAGTTTCGGACTTAGGTGGAAGCATAATTTATTTTATTTATTTGTATAATTTTGTGTATATATTTGAGAAAATTGATTTTGTATAAGATAATGTATTATTATTATTATTTTTATTATTTTTATTTTTTTATTTTATGATAATGGGAGTATATTGATGTATATGTATTTCAATAAATTGAGGATTTTAATAGAATTTTCGGGTCGTGATGGTCCTAGCTAGATTTTTGACAATGCTTGAAAGACAAACCTGTTAAAATTGTCTTTTGAGGATCTAGGGGAGGGGAATGTGCAATATGTTACTCTGTTATTTATTTATTTATTTTAAATTTTTTTCTCATTTTTTTTTCCTTTCAAACTCTAGCAAAAAAATAAAAGCATAAGAATAGCTGGGAACAATCACCTAAATAGAGAAGAATTACATTCTTGTCCACTTGACAGTTCTCCCTGTAAATAAAGAAAAATTAATATATATATATATATATATATATATATATATATATATATGCTCATCCATTGCTTTACGTTGTACCAACCCAAAATATACTCTCTCTCTTGGGCTAACTATATATATATATATATATATATATATATATATATATTTTGGGTTGGTACAATGTAAAGCAATGGATGAATGTACACACAAATTTTGTAAGTCTGCAATAGAAACAAAATATGGAGCAAAATAGAATTTTATTAATTTATGAATGTGGAGTACAGTCCTTTGTAATATCTTTCACAAAAAAAAAAAAAAAATGGTCCTTTGATTCGATCTCCTTGTTTTTGGTTGGTTGGATCCAAGAGCTGCACGAGCTTGTTCTTGAATCACTGTGGAATTTGATGAAGAACGGCACGTTGTTGGATGTGCTTGATGTTCTTCGCTTTTGGGTTTCGATTCTGAATTTGTGTCTGAATTCTGAGTCTCTGGATTTCTGAGTCTCTGAACTTCTGAATTCTGAATTTGTGTCTGAATTTGTAAACTTCTGAATTCTGAATCCTCTCTCCTTTTTCTTCCTCCAAGCCTCTATTTATAGGCTTCTTGGATTAATAGGATGATGACACGTGTCATCTCCTGATAAGGAAAAAACTATAACTGGGCCGAGCCGGTTATATTGTGATAATTATCCTTAAAGATAATTATTCAAAATATATTTTATTAGGAATAATTATCGTTTCATTTAATTATCTGGGCTGGGCTAATTAAATAATTTACGTGGACCAAGCCTGGTAAATTAAATAATTTATTTAAACATTAGGCCTATATTTAATGGGTCCATTCGTTAAAACCAAAGCCCACTAAATTTTAGTGTCTACAAATTGCCCCCATTTTAAGTCCCAATTTTGACAAGACTTGTCTCTTTTTCCAAGTGGGACTTGAAGTTTCCTCTTTTTTTTTTCTTTTTTTTTTTTTTTTTCATCTTAATTGTACTTTCCTATTTAAATTGAATTGTCCAAATCCCAATACAACTTGGAGGTATCTTGCTGCCTATATATACTCTCAATATTGAAGGGTTTGATATCAATTCCAAAAATTTCTGAAGACTTGTCAGATCACAAATAATTGGTACGTGTGTTTCTTCTTCTTTTTTTTTTTTTTTTTTTTTTTTTTTTTTTTTTTTTTTTTCACTCCACGCAAGCTGGATTTTTTTTTTTTTTTTTTTTTTTTTTTTTTTCTAACCCCCTTTTTTTTCTTTGTAGGACTTGATTAGGTATAACAACTTGATTTGTGTCAACTGTAGCAGAAATTGAATCCTCTAACTAGACAACACCGATTTGAGCTTTGGTATCCATCATGGTGGTGTTCAAGTGTTTCGCAAAGCAAAAGCTGACTATCTTAGAGAGCAAAAATAGTCAACGAGTCCAAGGAACGACATTAAGTGTATATGACTCACTTTTTGGTCGCAATGCTATTCAAGTGCCTGATTCTAACAATAAACATTGTTCATCTCATTGGACATGCACGGCCACATGCGAACTCACCGACTTTGGTCCTGATCAGATTAATGAAGAATCTATTGTCTCTAAAGCCTTGATACTCAATTCTTCACTTCATGAGAGAGTTGTTGAAGAAAACCAGTTTTCACTATTGGGTCTTAATGTTCAGGCGAAGGAAATATCATGGAGTATTCCCTATAAACTTCCTGCTGAATTGCTATACACCGAACTATATTGGGAGTGGTTAGAAGATGTCTTGGCGCGTTTCCATGACTTTCTATCAAAACAACAACTATATGGTGCTTTATTCGCCTCCCTATTTTCCTATGATCGTCATGAAGATGTATTCAAAGCATTCCTTGAATGTTGGTGCCCAGCCACTAATACACTTCATTGTTCTATTGGCAAGCTATCAATTTCTCTTCGAGATCTATATATGCTAGGTGGTCTCCCTCACCAAGGAACAATTTATGATGAAGTTATTCCTTATGCAGATGAACTATCAAGAGCTGGCAATAACAAAAATTCTATCCCTTTGAGTTGTCAACACCTATTTTTGGCCTTCCACAGACTTTCCAAGAAGTATAAAGGAGATTAGAATGTGAAGATATCTGACTGGATTAATTTCTGGTTTAAAGGTGCATCAAGACATGCCAAACCTTCAAAGAAATCAACAAAAAATAAAGTTCACCGCCCTATGAGGACTCAAAATCCGTTTGGTGTGATCCCTCTTGTCCGGTCGATGTCCACCAAAGAGAAAGAAGTATTTATCAACCTTGGTGTAGATGAAACATCGAGAGACACCACTTATCTAGCTACTTTTTTAGCATGTTGGCTCTGCAAATTTGCCTTACCTGCACACCCTGGCAACATAATTCGTCCTGGGACTTTCAAGGTCGCAAGCATGTTAGCAGATGGCTGCAACATTTGTCTTTCCATCCCGGTTCTGGCCAGTATTTACAGAGGCTTGAACGAGATTGTTTCCTCACTAGATCCTGGAAGCTGCTCTGCGATATTTCCTATTCAGTATGTATTCGGATGGTTGAGTGAATATTTCAGAACTAATTTCACCATTCCTAATACCAACTATTAGCCTAGAATGACATTATATGCAGGCGAAGGAGGAGTAAGATACTTTGACCATTTTGAAACCCAAAATTTATTCAGATCATGTAAAGGAATAAACTTAACTCAAATGGCTAAAAGATCTTCAAAAGAGCGACTTATTGTAGATAATGGCGAGATGACAAAGGCTGACTTTGACACCCTAATCAATCTTCGATCATGTTATTTGACATTGCGCCAAAATGACCGTCTTATCATTGAGCCGTATAGTCCACACAGATTTAGCCGACAATTTGGGTACCATCAAGATATTCCTGGAAAATTAAAAAATGACTTTCGTACTTGCACCTTAGAGGAATTTTTAAAGCATTGGGACTCATCCGTTCATTATTCTTCTGGTTGTGATGCGTTGCTTCCTTCAACCTTCAGCCACCGAAAATCCTCAGTTACCAGAGCATATGCCAAATGGTGGTCCAGCGTATATATTAATCCATTTACACAAAAAGAAACTACCTCAAAGCAATCTAAACGCACGATTTCCCCACCAGAGAAACCAACTAAAATCAAGAAGGTTTTAATTAAGGGGCTGAAGTCAAATCTCCCATCTAAGCCAGTGCCAAAGTTAACCATCAAATCTCATAATGATTGTGACGTTGTTGGAGGATCTTGTAGCCATCACCAAACAGCAGAAGATGTCCCACCACTAATCAATAACCGTCGCCGTCGTCAGTTGTCAATGGAGTTAGATGAGGATGTGAAAGCTTATGATGAGGATCGTAACTGGAAGCATGTCACTGACAAAGTGAGACTTAATTCAGTACAGGAATGTGTTGCCACTTCTCTTGATCAATTTTTTACTGGGCTACCTAGCAGTTCACAACCTATACAGGTAACTGTTTATATATATATATATATATATATATATATATTTTGTACTGCAAATTACCATTATTTATTATTATTTTTTTTAATAGATAAAAGACAGCAAGGAATTTCTTGGGGAAGATGTCGTCATTGTTGCTAACCCAACATGTAGTGAAGAATCTATTTATGGACCGTCTGCCTTAGAGTTGGCCACTGCGATAGGAAAAGGTACAGAGATTTCACTACAAAGAAGCAGAGTTAGTCAACACTCGGATGTTTTGGGGGTTGCTGAAGTGACTAGTCAAGCTATGGAGGTGGTTGAAAATATTAGTAAAGATCATGTAGTTATCCCTTCTTTGATTTTAAGAGAACAGGGTCCACCCTTGCATCGTGTTGCCACTTCTGAAATGTCAATTTTCAATGCAGAAGAGATTGTTCTTGATGTTCATAGTCGTGCTGCTTTATTCTTTATTGATTTCATAAAGAATATCATACGCGATACTCCTACCGATAAAATACCGTCTCGAGCACCTAAACTTCAAACACTTTATAAAGGACTCGCAAAACTCCCTGGAGACCATTCAGCTTTGAAGAGGCGAATTGACTCACATACCAATAATGCAGCCAATTATATTGCTACATCTTCTTCATATGCCTGTATAATGACTTCAGACTCTCAATCCCAACGATTGGCCAGTATTGATGTACAGCTCACCAACGCTAGGTCTATAGAAGATGATGGTGCTAAGCGTATAGAATCACTTCAATCTAGTTTGAGTGAAGCTGAATTTAAAGAAGCTAGATTAGTGAAAGAATTGCAGGAAACCAGGGAAGAGACTCAAGGGCTTAAAGTCCTCATATCGACAACGGATGCACAGTTATCTCAGAAGAAGGAAGCCATCACCAAACTTTGGGAAGATCGAAAATCAATAGAAGAAGCTAACGTTATCTCGAATCGCGATCTTGAAGTAGTGAAGCAACTGGAAGAGATATTATGGCAAGAACATGACGAAATTATCGCTATGGAATTTTAGTATTGATCATCATTTTTTTTTTTTTCAAAAACAAAGTTGTAACTTTGAATTTTAGCAATAAAACAAATGATTTATTATCTCCATTTTATTTACAAAGATGTTATCATTATTTATTTGTTTCACCGTTCACAGTTTATACTCTTGCGGGCCAGGAGTTTATAAAGATTTTTTATTTTTTACTATTATTTTTTTTTTTCAATCACAGTTTTAACTCATGTAGGCCAGGAGCATAGTGCAGTTTAAGCTCGTACGATCAGGAGCAATGCCTTCATGGGTAGTAGCGCTTCAGGAATTTGCCATTAATGGGCCCCACTCTTACTCTGTCTTCATCAATAATGAGATATGCGCCGTTAGTATAAACTTCGCGAACAACATACGGTCCATCCCATTTGGATACAAATTTATTTCCCTTGCGATTTATGATAATCGGTCTACGAACAGCTAATACTAAGTCTCAAACTTAAAATGACCGAGGTCGAACTCTCTTATTGAATGCTTTAGAAAGTCGAGCTTGACAACACTCTAGCTGTTGTTGAGCTTCTAATCTCTTTCCATCCAATGCTTCCAGTTCTTGAAGACGTAAGATGGCATTTTCTTCACTTGTAAGACCTTCTTGTATGGCTATCCTTAATGAAGGGATTTGTTATTCCAATGGAAGAGCTGCTTCTATGCCATAGACCAGAGAATATGGAGTTGCTTGAGTAGGTGTCCGATGCGTAGTGCGGTATGCCCATAATGCTTCTTCCATTCGCTCATGCCAATCTCGCTTTGTTTGGTTGACTACTTTCTTCAATAGCTCACATAGAGTCTTATTGAATGCTTCTGCGAGACCATTTGTAGGGGCATTGTACATGGAGGATTTATATTGTTTGAATCCAAATTTCTCACAAAGGTTAGTTAACCAACTGTTTTAAAATTTGGCCCGTTATCAGTGATGATGTATCAAGGGACACCATATCGATAAATAATGTTGGACTTGATGAAGTCAACCACTGTTTCCTTTTTCACATGTTTATAGGGTGCAGCTTCTGCCCATTTTGAAAAATAATCGGTTGCAGCCAAGATATACAAGTGGCCTTTTGAAGACTTTTCTAAAGGACCAACTACATCTAATCCCCATGCATCGAACGGCCATGACGTCACAGTAGGGTGTAATGGTTCTGGTGGTTGGTGTATGAAGTTGGCATAGAATTGACAGGCTTGACACCTTTTTGCATACTCCAAGCAATCTTTGACCATGGTAGGCCAATAATAACCTATTCTTTTGACGCGAAAGTGCAGCTTTAGACCAGATTGATGAGCTCCACAAATCCCAGAATGTGCCTCCTTCATTGCATGCGTTGCTTCATCATTTCCAAGGCAGCGAAGGAAAAGTTCCTCATAGGAACGCCTATACAATGTATCATTGTAATAGATGAAACGAGGTGCTCGCCTTCGTATTTCAGTCTTATGGCATAGGTCTTCGGGAAGCTTTCCATGTTCTAGATAATCAATGATAGGGATTCTCCAGTCTTCTTCCTCTTGTGTCCAACAAGAAACCACATTACTTTCTTCAAATTTATCCTCCAAGACTTGTGGCAAGACCCATCTTTGACATACAGGAACATCAACCAGGTCTTCATCAGTTAACGCCAATGTTGTAGCCAAATTTGCCAAAGCATCAGCTATCCGATTTTCTTTTCTTGGAATGTGCTCTAGTATGACGCTATCAAACCGTTCCAACAAATGAGAGGCGTAACGATGGTACGGTATTAGATCATCTTTCTTAACCTCATATTCTTTAAGAAGTTGGTTGATCACCAACTTAGAGTCTCCATATATTTCGAGGTCCGTGATGTTCATCTCATTCGCCATTTGAAGGCCGATAATCAAGGCTTGATACTCAGCTACATTATTTGAGCAGTTTTCAGCAAGTGCAAAAGAGTATGGAATGACATGTCTCTTTGGAGAAACAAAAACTACACCTGCTCCAGCCCCATCTGATCATGCTGCCCCATCGAAAAACATCATCCATGGAGGGATGATGTCCACAAGGAAGACTTCTTCATCAGGAAAATCTTCAAAAATTTCCCAATCGGCTGGAATAGGATAGTTAGCTAAGAAATCAGCTAAGACTTGTCCTTTTACTGTTTTTCGTGGCACATAAATAATTTCAAATTCGTTGAACAAAATTGACCACCTCGCCAATCGTCCAGAAAGGACCGGCTTAGACATGACATATTTGGGAGGATCTGCCCTTGCAACAAGATGTATCGTATGAGCCAAGAAATAATGCCTCAATTTCTTAGAAGCGAAGACAAGTGCGAGGCATGTTTTTTCAATTGGAGGATAATTTCGCTCCATCGGGGTGAGTCTGCAACTTAAATAATACAATGCCTTCTCTTTATGTTCTTCATTATTCTGAGCAAGTAAGGCACCCAACGATTCTTCTTGCACAGCAATGTAAAGTATAAGTGGCTTTCCAGGTACCGGTGTTCCCAATACCGGAGAATTGAGAAGATACTTTTTGATGCTATCAAAAGCATTTTGGTATGATTGGTCCCAATTAAATGGAACATCTTTTTTTAGGAGTCGGTTAAAAGGCTGACAACGACCCGCTAAATTTGAGATGAACCGACGAATGAACGCAAGTTGACCTTGTAAACTTCTAAGTTCACGTAAATTCTTTGGTGGCGGCATCTTTTGAATGGCCTCAATTTTATTAGGATCAATCTCAATACCACGATGACGTACGACGTATCCCAGGAATTTCCCTGAAGTCACACCAAATGCACATTTAAGGGGATTCATCTTAAGTTGATATTTTCGAAGGCGATTAAAGACAGTATGTAAATCCTGTAAATGATTTCTTCGTTCTTTTGTCTTAACCACCAAGTCATCAACATAACATTCAACAATCTTGTGGAGTATGTCGTCGAAGATCCTTTGCATAGCGCGCTGGTATGTTGCTCCCGCATTTTTTAGTCCAAAGGGCATAACTTTATAACAATATATGCCTTTAGGAGTGTGAAAGGCAGTTAACTCATCGTCCTTCGGAGTCATTCTTATCTGATTGTACCCAGAGTAACAATCCATAAAAGAGAGAGCTTCATGTCCAGTGGTTGCATCTACAGTGAGCTCAGGGATGGGAAGAGGAAAATCATCTTTTAGGCATGCCTCATTCAAATCACGAAAGTCCACACAGATTCGAATCTGTTCATTTTTCTTCTTCACTAGAACAATGCTCGAAATCCATGTTGGATATTTGACCTCACGGACAAACCCTACTTCAATCAATTTGTTGAGTTCTTCCTCTATCCTTGGAACTAGCTCTGGACGGAAGAAACGTTGAGACTGCTTAATCGGACGTGTCCCACGTTTGAAAGCGAGATTGTGCACTGCAATTTTAGGATCAAGACCGGGCATCTCTTTGTATGTCCAAGCAAAGACATCCTTGTACTCAGACAATAATTGAAAGTAATCATTTTCTTCTGAGGGGTTTAGGAATGCACTAACAAAAACTGGTTTGGGTTGATCGTCAGTTCCTAAGTTGATTTCTTTGAGTTGATCAACAGTAGCCTGCCCCCCGTCTTCTAGTGTTGGTGGAGCTTTCTCGATATCATCTAGTTGTTCACAGTCAGGTTCTTCTTCAACAGTGATGTGGTATGAAGTAACACAAGACGATTCGCCAGTGCCTTCTATTCTATCCACTTCTGCTGATTGATTAGTAAATACAATGGTTCACCTTCGAGCTTTCAATGTAACATCATTGGTGACATCTATCTCTGTCTTACGTTTCATTTGCGAAGGCACTAGGCTCTGAACCTCACTATTATTCACCACGTCGATGTTAGCTTCTTCTGACTTCACAATCTTGCTGTTTTTTAGTGGTGCATCATGGATAGTACCAATTCGAGAAAATACTGACTTTCGAGATTGAGGTTGTGCAGATTTTCTTCCTTGGTCATGAAAGCTCATTCTGTTAAAAATAGAGTTACGAGGCAAATTGCTGATATGAGAACTTGAAACATTTGATTCTCGGCTTGACAACCTGTTGAATACAGATGTTCGATCGCATGGAGCTCTTATACGGTCAAAGACTGATTTTTGATGCCCAATCTACTGATCTTGTTCATCCTCAACTTCTTCAAACCCAATGTATGAGGTGCTTGACTTCTTATCCCTCTTTGTGATTTGAATTCGAAGTGGCTCAGAAGCTACGAAACCGAGACCAGACTTAGGTTAAATGATTTTATGCCCTTGATCTTTCAACTTCTTCTGTGTCTCATTGAGGTCGTGCACCTTCTCACCGATGACCTCAGCATTCAGTTTTCCAAGGCTTGCAGGATTTGTAAAATCATACCCCGACTTAGCCAAGAGTTGGTATGCTTTAGGATCGAATCCTTCGTCGGTCCTTTGTTTTGGAAGTGATAAATGATCAACCATAGATTGAGAAGGCTACACGAACCCTTTTAATGGAGACTTGGAAGGCGAAGACTTCTGAATCTTAGGGAGAGGAAGAGTTAACTCTCCTTTAAGCTTTTGCATATCTTCTTTTTCCTTGGTTTGTGACATCTTTAATTTAAATTCCTTATTTTCAATTATCTCGATAACAGGTGCCTGCCCTTCTTGTCGCTGAGATTTTGGAACATACTTTAAAATAGGTTTCGTCCGATGTGCTTTTATCGAGACCCCTCGCGTTTTAGCTACCTTTACAATGTCTGTCACTGAAACGTCTAGTGGATCACTTAATGCTTCTTTTGCTTTTGTAGATTGAATCTCTTGTGTAGATGGAAGGCTTGGGATGGGCACTTCCGAAGGTGTATCATGATCGATATAGAACTTGGCATCGGCAAAATGAGATTCTGCCTCTGTAAATGGCTTATGATCCGCTACAACCGTTTGTACGCCATTTTTGTAGAATTTGAAGCACTGATGAAAAGTCGATGGAATGACGCCATTACTATGTATCCAAGGCCTTCCCAACAACAAATTGTAGGACGTCTTTGCATCAATCACATGGAATAAGGTTTCTGCTTAGAGCTTGCCAATAGTTAGCTTTGCCCAAATCATGCCAATAGCTCTCTGCCCTCCTTGGTTAAAACCTTGAATAATAAGACGACTACGCGATAACTCGTCAATTGTGATGCCAAGATTTTTCATCGTAAATTTTGGCATTAGATTCACCGCCAAGCCACCATCAACAAGAATACGAGTAACTCTTCGTTCTTTTATGTAACCGGAGACGAAGAGAGGACAATTGTGCGGCTTCGAACCCAACTGAAGATCCTCATCCGTGAAAACAATTGGTGCACAACATGACTCAAACGTACCTCTGACCACTTCATCATCATCAGATTTTTCAATAATGGCTGTATTATGGTTCTCTACAGTCTGGACTTCATCTTGATCCTCGTTCTTCTCATCATTAAGGCTTGTTTTCTTAGTTGAAACCATGTAAGTTGTTACAACTTCGTCATTTAGGTATCCTTTTGGAAAGAACTCTTGCAAAGTAAGAGGCTTCTGACTCTTTTTGCTTATAGAGGTGTGTTTAGTTGACTGTGTCTTCTTGACCCATTTTCTGTTATGGCCAGACTGTTTATGGTGATATTGGGGTTTCTTCTTCCTTTGCCCTCTGTCAGAATAATTAGTCTGAAAAATATCAGCTTGTTGCTTCCGTGGTTTCTTTCTTGTCACTAGAGTCCATCCTTCTTCATCATCCTGAGGAAAAACCCTTCCAAATGTTGAAATGTCACGTACACTCCCTTGGCCAATATAGATTGGGATTGGTTCTAATGAACCAAACTGGATAGTTGTGCAAGATACCTCCGAAGTTAAAGGTTGAGAACGAGCACTCTCCACGACAGAGGTTGTCAAAGTAGCAGTAGTATGATTTGAAGTTACAACTTCGTCTGTATCCAACAAGATTTTTCCTTGTTTTGCCAGATTCATCACCACCTCCTTGAAGATAAAACACTTCTCAATTGGATGACTGATAATGCGATGATATTTGCAGTATTTTGGATCATTGATATGTCCCATCTCTGGAGGACATTTGCTTTCAGGGAGTTCTATAACTTTACTTTCAAGTAAACATTCCAAGATGCCAGGAACATCGGAATCGGGGAAGGGGTATTCTTTCTTCTCTAACTCCTTTAGCGTAGGACGCTGTCTCTCCCTCTCTTGAAATTGGCGAGGCTTTTTATCATCCTTCTTGTCATCTTTAACAGATATCTCGATTGGGGTGGTTGAGATAGCTATTGAATCTTTAGCCCCATTTTTTTATGACTTGTCGCCCTTCTTCCAGTCCTTCTTATCTTTGCGTGGTTCTATAGTCATGGGACTTTTGCCGTCATGGGATTTCATACTAATCTCCATGTCATGGGCACGCGTAGCCAATTCCTCAAATGTGTGAGGTTTTATGCCTTGCAGAATGTAGAGCAGGCCCCAATGTATTCCCTGCATACACATCTCCACAGCAGATACTTCTGACAAACGGTCCTTGCAGTCAAGACTGAGGGCTGTCCACCGATTAATGTAGTCGATTACAGGCTCATCCTTCTATTCCTTCGTGTTAGTCAACCCTATCATACTAACAGTACGACGAGTACTATAGAACCTGTTCAAGAATTCTCGTTCCATCTGGTCCCAACTATCAATTAATTCTGACTTTAGGTCAGTTTACCACTCGAACGCATTTCCTTTAAGGGACCGGACAAACTGTTTGACTAGTAAGTCCCCCTCTGTTCCGGCATTGTTACAAGTCTCGACAAAATGGGCAATGTGTTGCTTGGGGTTACCTTTTCCGTCAAATTGCTGAATCTTCGGAGGTTGGTATCCTACATGCATTCTCATACTGTCGATTCTCCTTGTATAGGGCTTTGAGTACATGAGAGTGCTCTGTGAGACATCACCATATTGAGCTCGGATTGTATTCGTTATCATATCTTGCAATTGTTCGACAGTTAATGAAGAGACTGAAGAAGAGGTATGATTGGTTTGACCAGTCGCCTGTTCTATCCCCGGCGTCTGGTTTTGACTGGTCACTTGTTCTGTCACCAGCGTCTGTTTGGGATTCTCCCTGTGAGTACCTTGTGCTGTAGAATTAGGATTCTCCGTTAGTATTGCTGTAGAAGATGTAGGTTTCCCAGACGGTGGTGGTGTGAAAGTTGCACGATTCCCGGATGGCATTGGTGTTTCACCGAAGGTCTAAACTTCCAATTTATTCATTAGTGTAGCGATTTGCAAGTCCTTTTCTTCAATAGTCTTTGTGAGGTTCTCAATAGAATGAGCCATAGTTGCTAGTTGTTCCTCCACCGTAGCAGCTCCAGTCATCATAGCAGCAACCACATCTGAGTATGATAGGCCTTGAGAATCCGCGTTCCTTGAAGTGATTGATTGCTCCGAAGTCTGACGTGGTGACTCTGGGGGTGAACTGACACTAGAGTGAGCATCATAGATAGAACAAAGTGAATCTGGTGGTGGAGCCTCCTCTGGAACAATGTCAAGGTTTTTGACATGTTGAGTTTTCACGTTCGCCGGTGTTGCAGGATTAGTTTTCACCACATCTTGCTGAAGTTTAAATGACGCCATCGCCTGGGACTTGCTACGTGTCACAGGGCCCGTCAAGGTACTTCCATTGCTTAATTTGGTCTTCGTGCCACTTTTCATGGTGGCTGTAGCGTCGACCTTTGCAATAGCGATGTTCTTTTGGGCTTTCTTGTCTGTCTGAATCTTAGGGGGAGCCATAGAATCTGATAGAGAAGAAACTTGATGGTAGGAGAAAGAGATGAGAGGTAAAGGTGGTCCCACCGGGCGTGCCACAAATTTGTACACACAAATTTTGTAAGTCTGCAATAGAAACAAAATATGGAGCAAAATAGAATTTTATTAATTTATGAATGTGGAGTACAGTCCTTTGTAATATCTTTTACAAAAAAAGAATATGGTCCTCTGATTCAATCTCCTTGTTTTTGGTTGGTTGGATCCAAGGACTGCACGAGCTTGTTCTTGAATCACTGTGGAATTTGATGAAGAACGGCACGTTGTTGGATGTGCTTGATGTTCTTCGTTTTTGGGTTTCGATTCTGAATTTGTGTCTGAATTCTGAGTCTCTGGATTTCTGAGTCTCTGAATTTCTGAATTCTGAATTTGTGTCTGAATTTGTAAACTTCTGAATTCTGAATCCTCTCTCCTTTTTCTTCCTCCAAGCCTCTATTTATAGGCTTCTTGGATTAATAGGATGATGACACGTGTCATCTCCTGATAAGGAAAAAACTATAACTGGGCCGGGCCGGTTCTATTGTGATAATTATCCTTAAAGATAATTATTCAAAATATATTTTATTAGGAATAATTATCGTTTCATTTAATTATCTGGGCTGGGCTAATTAAATAATTTACGTGGACCAAGCCTGGTAAATTAAATAATTTATTTAAACATTAGGCCTATATTTAATGGGTCCATTCGTTAAAACCAAAGCCCACTAAATTTTAGTGTCTACAATGAGCATCACCTTGTTCTCTCTCTCTTGGGCTAACTGTAATTTGCATATGTTTCTTGGTTTAGCCATCGCTACTGACCCGATGATCACAGCAATTGTGATAACTACTTCTGTGTTTCTCCTTTTATCTGGGAAGCAAAACAATCTTTGAGTTGAAATGGATTAAATTGGAATTAATTATACAACTTCCATGGCTATCTTTTCTCGTTAAATTAGAGACAAGTGTTGTGCTATGTTCAGTGGCATATTGGAATTGGAATTTGAATTAAATTTTTTTCAATTTCAAAACACCAATTCTATGCTACGGTGTCAATATACGTTAGGATTTTGATACTTAGTCCAGAATATGTGATAGACTCATATTTATTTATATGTTATGTATCAACAAGTAAACAAACAATAGAAGCAAAAGAGGATTATTTGAAGTGCATATTAAATTACAAGATCATAATAAATAGCCAACGTCTAGATTCACGAAATAAATAAACACACAGATTAGCCTACGTCCAGATTCATGAACAAGAAATTACAAAGTTCTCAAACCCCAAATTCTCACTCGCTCTTTCCACGCTACAAACCCTAGCATCGTCATGTAACTTGGTCCACGACCGCAAGCGATGGGCAAACTCAAACCCACTATGATATTAAGGTTACACCTTGAAAAATATTAATTTCAACTTAATTAAAATTGGGTTTAGGTTATGAACCAAAATTCTAATATTATTTTTATGTTTATTTTAAATATATTATTGTAATATACTTAAATAATGATCATATATTTCTTTTCAACTTTCTTTTTATAAATCTTAATTTATTGAATTAAATGTTTAAGTTTTTTTTTTTAGAAATTTGCATTAATATTTTAAAATATTTTGTTCTTTAAGAGTATTCTAAATTTTTAATATGAAATTAACTCAAGATCAAATCAAATTTTGTGTGGAGATCGATCATATTTGTAACTTGACTTTTTAATCTGAAATCTTAAAGAGAGTTTAAAAACTTAAGGATGTGATAGGCTTAAGTTGATTAGTTAGAGAAAGTTGATTAGCTAGAGAAAAATATCAGATTAAGATTTTAAACATTTTATATAGTTGTTGTTCGAGATTGTCTCACTTCTACAAATTTTTTTAGACTTAGTCCATCACTAGATACCAGCATATTAGGTGGTAGAATGAACAGGACTAAAGCTAGTTTGTGTCTATGGCAGTACAAAATTCTATAGAAGAAAACGAATAAAAATATGAGAGCAAGGATTAGTAGAGAAGTAATTAAGCTTGTACCTACCGGGCAATTAAGTCCAATAAACTCTGCTGATTGGTTCTTGTTAGGTGAAGATGGAAGGTGTTACGGGGTTGGGACCTTGACAAGCCCCCTGACAGCCATGGGATGCTGTCAACGTGCACTGGGGGTGCCCAGTGGCATTTTCGTAAATATGGCAAAAAAGTGAAGCTTGGAGTTTTGGCTTGGGATCTTTATGGGAGGTACATTGAGTCCATAGAAGATGCTTGGCGCAGACGGCACTCGATTTGGATGTCGTGCACTTTGAGTCATTTATATGTGGGTGCAGATTAATGGGCTTGGCACGGGCTAAGTTCACAAGGTTGGCTCAGATGTTGCTTAAAGCATGGACCACACAAGTTATGGACATGTGACATAGTCAAGTCAGGGACATGGGCACAAGGGAGTGGGCGTAGGCAAGGCTCAGCGTGCAAGGTTGGCTCAGGGGACTCAGACATGGCTTATGGTTACAGAAGATGGCTAAGTGAGCTCAGGTGGTTGAGGGAAGTTACACTTCCCACTAAGTGGGCTTAGTTAGTTGGGGGAAGTTACTAACACTTCCCACTAAGTGGGCTCAGTTGGTTGGGGGAAGTTACTAGCACTTCCCACTTATGTGGGGAGTGGGGGTGTGCTGAATAACTTCCCATCCATGTGGCACAGATTTGAGAGGACAACATACGGGCGGTTGGAGGTGGTTTCTTCCACTATGCTGAGTGCAACTTCCTGTGGACACGTGGCATGAACTGAGCATGCCAACAAGCTAGTAGTTGGGCTTGTCAACTACATATGTAGTGTTGGCACACTTAGTGGGTGCCAATATGACCCTAGGTGGATGGGGTTGTCATCCATCACTTTAGTGGGTAGTTGTGGGTGGATGGGGGTGTCATCTACCACTTTAGTGGGCAGTTGTGGGCAGTTTTGAGAGTTTGCCTATATATTACTAATGTGGGTTCTGTAGAGAAGGAGATTGAGAATGAGACACCGAGTTGTGTTGTGAGAGACTCTTGTATGCTTCTGCAGGTTGAGGCCTTTCCTTATACTATTTTGTGAATAATAGTAAAAGGTTGGAAGCTTTGTGCTTCTGTAAATTCGTGGGTGTTATTGTCTTTACATTCTTGCAACTATACTTGTGTGTGAGAGTGTTTTACTTGCAGTGTGTTTTAGGCAGCAAGTGTGAGTTGGCTGAGCTAAGCTAGAAATTCAGAGAAAAGTTATTCATATTTCTGGCTTAGTGCCATCACAGGGCACCAGATTCGTGTTCAGAATTTACCCCCGTGACAGAAGGTATGATGGCTTTTGAGTAGGGGTGCACATGGTTCTGTTCGGTATGGTTTCGTCAAAAACGGTTCCTTAAAAATGAAACCGAAATCAGAACTATGTGTATATGGACGGTTCGGTTCCACAGTTCCCCACCTATTCACTACTGTAACAACTATAGTGCTCAAAGGGAAAAAAATGCCCAGGTGCCATAGAGCATTAGAGAAGCAATTACGGATTCTTTGGAATAGAAAATTTTGAGAAGTCAGTATGTGAATATGTTGGGACGAATGGACAATGGTGACGCATCTTTGATTGCAATAACTCGGAATTCTCAACAAATAAATTAATTAAATAAGAAACAAAGAAAAAGGAAACTGAAATCTTCATGGTTGTCTGTAACAAATAAAAGCAACATTTTGAAAATCCATATACATAACAAGTAATTCTTGCAATTCAGAGAACAAATATGAGAATTAAAATTATATTCGATATATTCACTTATGGTGTTACATTCAATTTATAGAATAAGACCTAGCTAAAATAGGTAACTAATTATACAATAATCGAGAAACTAATTACCTACTAATTAGCCATAAATCAAGGAGTAAATAATTCAATCCTATAACTGTACAATCTGTATAATCCCGGATAAAATCTCAACACTCCCCTTAAGTTGGTGCATAGATGTCACACATGCCCAACTTGTCTAAAAATTTTGAAAACACTCGATTTGAAACTGCTTTGGTTAGAATGTCGGCTAGTTGATCCTCAGATCGAATTTTAGGCAACTCCACAATTTTTCCATCCAACTTCTCTTTAATGAAGAATCTGTCTATTTCGACATGCTTTGTATGATTATATTGAACTGGATTATGGGCAATATCATATGCTGCTTTATTGTCACAATATAGTCGAATAGGTTGCCCAAGTAGATAACCCAAATCCCGCAAGAGAAGTCTTAACCACAATGCTTCACAAAGTCCAAGCACCATACCTCTGAATTCAGCTTCTACACTCAAGCGAGCAACAACATTCTGTTTCTTGCTTCTCCATGTAACAAGATTACCTCCTACAAAAGTAAAGTAACCAGAAGTAGATCGCGTATCATCTATAGCTCCAGCCCAGTCAGCATCAATATATGCATCTATGTTTTGATAACCAGTATTTTTAGTGAACAAAATTCCTTTTCCAGGAGCAGATTTTTGATACCTCAAAATGCGCATAATTGCATTCATATGTTGTTCTCCAAGATCATGCATAAACTGGCTAACAATGCTCAATGCATAAGCCAGATCCGGTCTCGTGTGTGCTAAGTACATCAATCTTCCTATAAGTCTTTGGTATCTTCCTTTATTAGCAGGTACTTGATTGGACTCAACACATAACTTTTGTCCTTCTTCCACTAGTGTCTCAGCTGGTTGACATGTTGTCATGCCAGTCTCTTGTAATAGATCTAAGGCATATTTTCTTTGAAATAGAAAGATTCTTTTATTAAATTGAGATACTTCGATCCCAAGAAAATATCTTAAAGGACCTAGATCTTTCATTTCGAATTCTCTGGATAAGTACTTCTTAAGAGCCTTCATTTCTTCAGGATTATTCCCCGTAACCACCATGTCATCTACATATACAATGAGTGCAGTGATCTTACCCTGTTGTTTCTTCAGGAATAACACGTGGTCAGAATTGCTCTGACAGTAACCAAAGGCTATCATAGACTTTGTGAATCTTCTAAACCATGCTCACGGAGATTGTTTCAACCCATATAGTGATTTCTTTAACCTGCACACCTTTCGACTATACTTTTCGGGTATCATGCATCCTTATGAGAGATCCATGTAAACTTCTTCAGATAATTCACCATACAGAAAGGCATTCTTCACATCGAATTGTTGCAATGGCTAGTCCAAGTTCTCAGCTAAAGACAACAAGACTCAAACTGTGTTGATTTTGGCTACAGGTGTGAACATCTCTGTGTAATTGATTCCATAGGTTTTGGTGTAACCTTTTGCCACCAATCTTGCTTTAAAGTGTTCAACTGTGCCATCGCCTTTATACTTTACAGTGTAAATCCATCGACATCCAACTAGTTTCTTTCCTGGTGGAGGATCAATGAATTCCCAAGTTTCAATTTTTCTGCAAAGATTTCATTTCCTCGTTCATAGCTGTTTTCCACCTAGGGTCAGCTAAGGCTTCCTGCACACTGTTAGGAATAGATATAGTAGATAATTGATTTACAAATGAAAATTTTGATTCTAACAAATGATGGCTTGACACATAATGACTCATGGGATACTTAACTTTACTAGAAAGTTTGGGTTCATATGTGGGTTTAGGAATACCTCTAGTGTGACGTTGTGGTAATTGTTTTCTGAATGGCTCAAGCACTAAATCAGGAACATCCTTAGTAGGCGATTGGTTTGATATATCAGTTGCAAGGGACTCAAACTCGGACGACGATGGGGTTGGCGCCATGCTTTCCATTTCTCGGCATTCATCACCACTTTGATCCAAACTTATACCACTAGAATCCAATTTGCCTGATTCTTGATTGGCTAATCCAACTTGTGAGTCATCACCACTAGAATCGCTGTCCTCAAAAGTGTGATAATCAGAATTTATAGTCTGATAATCATAATCTAGAGTTTGAATTTCTTTTTAGTACTCCCCTTGAAGTTCAGAAGCAGGGGAAAAATACATTGAGTCTTCATGGAAGACAACATCCATTGTGATAAACATTCGTCGAGTTGGAGGGTGATAACAGCGATACCCCTTTTGATGAGTAGCATATCCGAGAAAAACACATCGCAATGCTCGAGGAGATAGCTTGTTGCGTTGATGCTTATGGAGGTGTACAAATGTTACACAACCAAAGACATGAGGAGGTATATTTGGGATGGTTAGAGGTAGATTTAGGATGGTTGGAGCAACAACTGTGTTAGTGAGAGCCTGCAATGGTGTCCAGAAGTCAATAGAGCTGGAAGGTATTTGATTGATTAGATATGCTGTAGAGGTTAGTGCTTCTCCCTAATACGATAACGACATATGAGCTTTTATCAATGAAGCACGAACAACCTCCAACAAGTGTTGATTTTTTTCGCTCTGCAACCCCGTTCTACTGGGGTGTATTGGAATAAATGGTTTGCTGAATAGTTCCATGTGCTTCCAAATACTACTGAAGGTTAAAACTCTAATATTCTCCACCATTGTCACTACGGAGAATTTGAACATGTGCATTGTATTGAGTTTCAACCATCTTATGAAACTTTTGAAACAATAAGTTTACCTCACCTTTGGACTTCATCAAGCACAACCAGGTTATCCTGGTTCAGTCATCAATAAAAGTAACAAACTAACGTGATCCACCTAAAGTAGGGACTTTGGATGGACCCCAAACATCAGAATTTATAACCATAAAAGGAAGTGGACTTTGAGTCAAACATAATGGAAACGAAGCTCGGTGGCTCTTTACTAGTTCACAAACATCACAATGGAAACTAGAAACATCAAATTTTGCAAACTAACTAGGAAATAATTTTTTTAGATTACCAAAGGAAGCATGCCCCAGACGTCGATGCCATAGCCAGATTTCAAATTTCTTTTTCTCCCCCTCAAAACCATCCACTGTCAATGCTTGTCGTAACTTGTCGGAACTTTTCGACATCAAGTCCAAGTAAGACAGCTTCCCTCACCTAATACTACAACCAATCGTCTGCCTTGTTTGGATGTCCTTAAACACACAAAAATTAGGCTAAAAAATTACAACACAAGATAAGGCTATGGTTAGTTGGGAAACTGACAAAAGATTATAATCTAAAGATGGAAAAACTAACACAGAATCTAAAGACAGATTATCAGTGAGTGTCAAAGATCCTTCCCCAATAACTGGGGCCGAAGTACCATTGGCAGTAGAAACAAATTTTTGTGAGGATGAATGAAGATGTGAGGCCCTGTCTAGAATCAAATGTCATATGATTTGTGGCACCAGAATCAATTATCCATGCACTATTAGCAATAGGTGTAGAAATATTTAAAACCTTACTACCATTATTTACAGTTACTACCAACCCCAAGGCCTTTGCAACACCATTATCATCTGTCTTAACAACTGTTGTAGTGGAGGTCTTCGCCGAATTCTTCTTCTAACGGCTATGATCCCACCATTCTAAATATCCCACAAGTTTGAAATAACGACTTTTGGCATGACCAGTCTGGTTACAATGTGTGCATTTGTAGGCAAACTTGTCTGGACCGTTGGTGGCTTTAGGTTGATTAGGCTTAGTATGGTCTTGCCAGTTTTGCTTAAACCGGTTTCACGCCATCATGACTGAAGCTTCAGAGGCATAACTTGAGTCCAGTAAGACTAATCCCTGAATTAAAAACACCTTCAAATTGAACAAAAATAGGAACTGATTTCGTCCCAGAAGATTCAATATTTTTTTCAAGTATTTTTTTTTTTATTTTTTTTTTATTTTTTTTTTGATACCAAGTATTACTATGATACCAAATTTTTTTTTTTAATTAGAAAAATACCAAACTAAAAATAAAATAAAATTAGCTTCAAATAAAAAATTGCCAGATAAAAAAAAAAAAAAAAAAAAAAAAAAAAAAAAAAAAAAACATTAATATGCTATTAAAGGTCGGCGGCATCAATGATGAAAATTCACCATCAGTGTGACTTTGTGATGACGACGGCGAAGAAGATCCGGTGACAGCGAAGAAGAATCGGTGCAGAGAAGAACTTAATAATGCCATCGGTTCGGCAGTGCTTTGGTCATGATGACAGCAACTCAGCAGCGTTTCAGCCGAATCAGACAGCGGCGGAAGGCGGACGGTGGGTTTGGTAGCGGCTTCGTCCGTGATGACAGCGGCGGGCCGTAGTGGTGTGTCACCAGCGAGCAGCGGCTTGGTTTGGCAACGTCGTCGTCATTTGGAGAGTAGCGTCGTCATTTGGAGAGCAGCGACGGCTATGGATACAGTTCAGCGCCGGCGGGCAAGGTGACGGTTTGTGGGTTTGTGGTTCAGTCTGTGGGTCTGTGGTGGTGAATGTATGTGATGGTCTGTAGGTTTATGGTTCAGTGATGATGATGATGATGAATGTACAGTTCAGTGAATTTCAAAGATATGATTCAAAGAGATTTAAAGGTACGGTTCAAATGGCTCTGATACCATTTTGCAATTCAGAGAATGAATATGAGAATTAAAATTATATTCGATATATTCACTGATGGTGTTACATTCAATTTATAGAATAAGACCTATCTAAAATAGGTAACTAATTATATAATAATCGAAAAACTAATTACCTACCAATTAGCCTTAAATCAAGGAGTAAATAATTCCATCCTATAGCTGTACAATCTATATAATCCCGGATAAAATCTCAACTGTAATTACCAAGGTGAGAGTGAGGACTGAGGAGGGGAGGCAAGGGCGAGGCAGCTTCAAATATCAGAACTTGAGAGTTGAGATGAGAGGTTAGGTTTAGGTTTAAATGAGAGTTTGAGTTTTTGTGGACCAAGGTGGACCACGTGTTATGTAATTGACTCAAAACATTGTATATGTAAGGTGAACCACGTGTAATATGTAATTAATAATATATATAATTAAATATATAATCATATATATATATGGTTCCAGTTCCCAAGGGTCTGGAATCGAAACCCAACCATAAGCCCACGGTTTCAGATTTTTAGAACCGGGACCGGAATCAAAATCGAAGCGCCGATTCTATTCCACGGGTTTTTGGTGTACCCTTACTTCTGACCTATTGCCAAAGGAAGTCCGTGCATGAATAGTAATTCAACTCTCCATTTATATATATATAAACAATCATAATAAATATAATATGTGACAGCCCTTGGATTTTTCAAACCCAGTGTGTCTTGTGATGACCCGAAACGGATTCAAAATGCGGAAGCAAAATATAAACAAGTCTATAAAGATGTACATCATTCCTAAAACACGATAGTGGCCTTCCAAGGAGTCCCGTGACTCAACGGAAGTAAAACTGGAACTAGGATTTGAAAACCCTCGAAGGAATGGACCAAGGGCAAAATGGTCATTCCAAATTGAAATGGGTGCCACCTTGCACATTATTTCACACTATGGTTGAATTTTTTGTGTGTAGTTGGTGCCATTGGAAAGCTAACTTCAAGTTATTGAATTTAGGCTCAAGAATGACCTGATTTGGATTAAAAATGAGTGAGATATGACCCTCTGAAGTTGGCTCAAGAAAGCTGTGCAAGAAACTGAAAAGAAATCAAGCTTCAGGGAGGATCGACAGGCTGACGGCAAGGATCAACCGGCTGAAACTCAATCATTAGCCGGTTGATGGCAAGGATCAGCCAGTCGAAATGCCCTTTCACACATGTGAACTCACTGGAATTGGTTTCGAATGGTTATCAGCCAACTGACAGAAGTTTTCAGCCAACCAATGCACCAGATAGTGGCAAAATCTGCTACTGTCAAGTGTGTGGAAGGTGTTCGGTCCAACCCTAAGGCTATACATGCATCCCATTTGATCCGAAACAAGTTTAAAAACATTCCATGGTCTCATATAGGCATCCATAACATGGTAAACCAAAAAGAAACTCTAAATCATACCCCAATGCTTGAATTTTGCATAAAAATTCATAAATCACCCCAAAATAGTTCCAAAGTCGAAATCTAAGAGTTTTGTGAGATGTGAACATGCACGCAAACGTAAAATGACATTTAAGACGCGTCACAATGCCCATAGCTTCAAAATACCCCCAATGCAAAATATGACCTCTCAAACCTCAATTTTTCCTAAAATTGCCTAAAAAGGTGAAATACAACACCATGGAAAATAAATGAAAATGAAATAGTGTTCAGCCCTTGGCCACACCTCATAAATATCAAACATATCAAATGAGTCCTAGTGAATATGTTCGTGCACACTTTGCACCACCCGATTTGGAAATGAACCCTTAAAGGCTCGAATTTTCCTATTTTAGCCTAAAAATGCAATATATGAAACTAAAATGTAAAACTTGAAACAAAATGGTGTTTGACCCTTGGCCACACCTCATATATAGTAACTGAATGCCAAAGAATGATTTTCATACACATTGTACATTCCGGTGCAAAAATGACATATTAAAACCCTAGTTTTTCATATTATTTCCATTTAAGGCAAATTTAAACATTTATGAACATACATGGATTTCAAAAGAAGTTTGGCCCTTGACTACATATCATAAATATAGAATGAGTGTCAAAAAGTGTGCTTAGGTATATATTACAAGTTCAAGGTAAAAATAACCTTTTTGACCTAATTATGTATTACAACTTCAAAGTAAAACTCAAATATGCTAACACTTACATGTGAATAAGAATATATTTAAAAGAACTTCAATTTGATGAAACGACCTAGGGATATTGTGCACCCTGAACCAAGGCATCCGTACCTAAAAATAGCCCGATAACTTTGGGGTGAGTAAACAAGTTACTCGTAGGGAATAAGCATGCATCGACCGAACTTTTTACAAAGTTATTACATTAACATGAAACAATTCAAAAGGACCATGCCACCTAACATCTATATTATAAGTGAGACATAGGAATCATCCTAAACCACTTTAAAGCATTTCTAGCATAAACTATAATATTTATGCAATTAAAAAATATAGAAGCATACCATACAACGCAATAAGATATAGATTATCGAAGTTATCAACTTGAAATCTGAAATGCGAAATTAACTAAAATGGTTTATGCCACCTAACGTCTATGTTCCAAATGAGTCTAAGGAATCATCCTAGGCTACATTAGAACAATAAGACACAAATCACAATATCGATGCAATTTAACCAACATTGGAACTTCCAATACAACGCATAAAACATGATTTCTCAAAGTTAACATTTTGAAACTTAAAATGGGAAATCAAATATGGAACAACAAGTTATAATATCGTTTAGTTATCAACTTGAAATAAAATGTGAAATTAAACAAGGTGGATACTTGGACATCACGCTGGATCAGACCGACAACGTGGTTACTTTAGGGTTACTAGCCCACGGGTAACCTCCTTATGTGCGCATTAGACTGTAGGGGGAACTCGTATCCCCCGTACTAGAACCATGCCCTAGCCGTAGTCATACAATGACGTCCCAAGTTTCCAAAATTAACAAATTGTGCAACAACGTATATATCAACATGTATATACAAGATATTATCTATCTACCATGCACAATTCAATTTTTGGAAACACACAACACATGCTCTAAGTTTATAACTATTATGGTATGACAAATATCGAATCTTTAGAGTATGATTCATTACACGCTATAATAACATCACATGTCGAATCTTTAGTGTGCGATTCATTACACGCTATAACAATATCATTCAATATTGAAAACATAAACTAATGAATCTAATACAAGTCCAAAATCATGATCTAAATATACAACCAACATCAAATACATAATTAAATCATTAATGCAATAGAAACGGAAATTAATAAAATAAACTAATTAATTTGTCTAGGTTTCAAATCTCAACCAAATAATCCCTAATTAATATATGTTAAACAATATAGCATGGTCATTACATATTCTATTCAAAAACTTAATTAGGTCGAACAATAAAGTAGAATTTAATTAAATCATGATAATTAAATCTCTAGATTCTAAAGCAACTCCAAATGGTCCCAAATTACTATATGCTATAAACAAGTTCTAGTCATTACAAATATCAAGTTAAAAACTTATTAAGTCAATGGAACCATTAAATAGACTTTAATTAATTAAAATCTTTAGATCTTTAAACTCATCCAAATGCTCTCAAATTAACACAGGTTAAAGAACAGACCAAGGCTTACTTTAGTATCACATTACAAGTTGATTTCATGCTTATCACAACTATGTAAATTAAACTTTCATAAAAGAAAATTATTAAATAAAATTTGCGATACTTATTCAAATACTCCCAATTTAATATATGTTACTAAAGATATCAAGGCCTAATTTACTAGCATGCAATAATTTAATTCTAAGCTACACACATCTATTAGAATTAAATCTTATACAAAGAAAATAATTAAATTAAATTCTAGGATCAATACAAAGGCATGCATACAAGTCGTGTAAGCTTCTAAAATCATCAATACAATATTAATATAAATCTAAGACATCCCCTACCTCAATTTGAGATGAAAATTTCAAAAGCCGCCAAATGGAAACCTCCCCGAATTCAATGATACTTCGGGGTTTTGTCGGGGACAACATGGTGAACATTAAACGCCAAGGAAGTCATACCAAAATCCTAACTTAACTTCAAACCCGAACTCAAAAAATGGCCAAAACAGGATTCCAATCGGTTGGAATCGAAGGCCTCGCCAAGGCGGACATTAAATACTAAGACACTACGACTTTTTACTTAAGGGAGGAGGTTCAAAAGGGAGGAGAGAAGGTGGCAGCCCCTTGGGCTTCCATGGCTGCCAACTAAGAGGGGAAAGAGATGAGAAAATCTGATTTTTCATTTTAGAACCCCCTATTTCTAGAAAAACCCTAAAAGTGCCCTGAACGGGCCCCACCGGGTCCAGAAAAGTGGAATTTGAGCAGACGCGCTCAAACGGAAAAACTCTGTGAATGAAAAAGAACCAAAATGATAAAAAAAAAAAAATGAATAATGAAAGAAACGACATAAAAAACCGAGTCCTGAGTAGAAAGATATGCCCCAAACAAGTTTGGCGCTAACATGGGCCGAAAACCCTAAAACAAGGGAAAACGTTTGGGAGGAAATTCTAAGAGCACACGACTCGACAAAATGTGAAAATGAATCCTGTACGAGAATTCAAGCCCCAAGGCGACACTTAGCAATTAACTTTCATTAATTATAAAAAGGCCCCTACACAAAAGGATAACTACGCAAGCGACCCAAATAAAAATATCTTCCAAAAGATATTTTCTTAAAAACCCCCAAATCAAAATTTCTTGAAAATATATTTATGAAAAATACCCTAAGAAACAAAAATGTTTCTGAAGAATCTTTTCATCCACGCCCTTACGGGAAAAAGAAACAACCGGCAAGCTTTTCTCCAAAAGTAAAGCTACGCCTTTCAAGGAAACCAACAAGAATGAAAGCACGTGGAGTCAAAAATCAACTCCAACCACGAAGAGTGAGGTTACATGAAAGGAAATTTCAACGAAAAAAATAAATCCATAAAAATGGAGAAAAATGAAAAGAAGGAAAATGGCCGGTCATTACATAATAATTCTAACTTTTTCATACAAAATGTGAATCAATAAAAATTTAACATTTGAAGTATGCAAAATCAAAAAATAAAAATAAAAATAAAAAAGAGGAGAGAAAAGAAGAGAGAGAGAGAAAAAAAACCTTTTTTACTCTCAAAATCCCTTATTTAAAATATCATCTCCACCATTTATAAGACATGTTAAGAATGGAATATATTTTAGAGAAAAAGAATTATTAGAAAGAGAAAGAAATAAACTTATGGGTTTGGTGAGAGCTTCAAAGGTATATAAGTCAGAATTGTTAAGTTTAGAGAGGAAGCTAGAAAAGATGATTGTGGCGATTTTAAAGACAAGTAGGTAGGGCAAAAGAGGAAGGTTTTGTAAAAGAAAAAAATAGTGGGGTTATTATTGTAATTTTGACAAAAGTTTAGAACTATAATATAAGGATAAAGTACAAAAAATCATCTTAAACTATAGCCTTTTTGTAAATAACTCCCTAAACTACAAATTGCCCCCTAAAATATTAATTTGTTACAATTAAGGACAAATTTATCACAAAAGATTATTTTACCCTTTCTCATTAAATTTGTCATTTATTAAATTACTTTTATTATCTTTTCTCTTATCTAAATATTAATTATCCTATTTACCTTAATTTTATTATTAGTATCAATTTAATTTTATTATTAGTATCAATTTATCATAAAATTAGAAAACAAAAATAGATTTGTAATTAAAATTTTCTAAAATGGTTAACTTATTATTAAAAATTTATTATTAATAATAAAGCTTATTATACTCAGTTTAAACTTTTTAACAATAAAAGATGTATTTCTTTTCATGCAATATATTCATGAAAAATCAAGAAATTAATTTATTATTTTTAAAAATTTACTAAAGATTTTTATTTAAATTATTAAATAAAAAATTAAAGGTAAATGTATAAAAATTTAATGGAGAATATGATATCAAATTAGTATGAATTTTTTTTATATAATTTATTTTATTAAAAAATATATTAAGTGTAATTAAATAAAAAAGATCATTATGGTTATTAAAAAAAAAATTTATACAATAAGCTATTTTGCAACAATAGTTTAAGTCTTTATGAGACACTGTAGACAAAATATATTTTAAAAGCTATTATTAACAAATGTACCTTAATATAAAATAAAAAAAAATCAGTCGGCCAGCTGCCTGACAGAGGCCTGTTGGCTGCCCACGTGCTCATTAGTGCCTAACAGCAAATTGGCTTAAAGTGGAACCCATATCTTTTGAAATCCATTACAATTAATCATTTGGTGTGAGTTTATTTATTTATTACTTTATTATCATTATAATTATCACGGTGGGGAGGCTGAAGTTGGATTAAGTCATAATCAAATTTACTATTTGAGATTAGACTAAGCCATTCCTAAATCAATTTCTTGAAGTTAACTGTTTGAATTTTTTCTTTCCCTCGAAGTGCCTGTTGGGGAAAATTAACTCCCTCTAACCGATTCGACGATCGATTGTTGTTGAGAGTTAAATCGCTCATTCATTATAGATCGCAGAAATATCATCACATCACATCAATATAATCATATATAGAGATAACAATAATACATATCTATGCACAACACAATATTTTACATAGTTTACCCAGCTCTAGGGTTAATTACGTCTATGGGAGAAAGATATTTCACTATTATGAATCAAGGAAGAGAATATAAAACCACATGTTATAACTATCAGGGATTTTAGGTATTTTTATACATTCTTAATTTTAAGTATATTCACGTAATCATATCAAAATGCTACACTTATATATTCATATCACAGTATAATAATAACACAATATGTAGCATAAATAAAATAATATACTAAGTAATAGACTAGTAAAATAATGACAAATACATATTAAGTAGTAGAGAGTAAAAAACTTCTGACCTATATAATGGAGAGACACGTAGTTTGCGCTGTCCTAAAACCTTTACAGCCTCCCTACGTGTAGGTTGTGACGACTATCAAAGGCTCCAAGATACTGTAGTTTAAAATATAGTCTAATTATACCATATACTATAGTATTATTTATTTAAATATTATATGAAAATATAATGTATATAAATATAATTATTATTATAAAATAATAATCTATAAATATATAATTACTTAGAATATATAGTTTAATATAATAAAATAAAACTATAAGTGATCGACGGATCGATTATCAATTATAAATCAACCCGTTTTGCAATAGCACAAATCACTGTAAAATAGGGCTATTGGTCGGGTAAGTCGAACCACTGGGACTACTAGTCGATGGCAACCTAAGTGTCTAGAATCATCTTTTAGAATGATAAGGGGGTTTATAGAGGATTTGTTGGGTTGTCACTTAAACTATGAATTTAGAATGTATAAAATAGTAAATTGCAAGGAATGTAAAGGAATGAGATCTAGATAGAGAGGGCTAGGGAAACAACTTCACCACCTACAATATAAATATGCTAGACTATGATTCATTCGGGGGAAAACAACATAAATATATGGCTATGATAAGTAGTTACTCAAGGTTACTACATTACCTTCAAAGGATTCATGAAATCAATAAACAAGAACAATTTATCAAAGATTTTACATGCTCAACTACCTAAACTAAAGTGTAATTTTGGACATGGTCACTAAGCTAGAAATTGTCAAGTCATCAATCACATGATAAGAGCACATGAAGCTAAGAATTAAGAATAAGCAATCAAAGGAAGAACCTAAGCTATGGCCTATCAAATCTCTCAACAACATGCCATTAAAACTATTCCAAAAATCTCATCTTCATTGTCACCATGAAAATGTAAGCCATACAACCATGAAAACATACATTCTAAGACAAGAAAGTAGATTCAACATGATCATTAAATCAAAATCAGTTCATTACATCAAGTAAAAGTTCTAGATTATGGAATCACCATAAGAGTATATTATTTTCCCCACAATAGAATCAAAATTAGAACATGCTTACAATGAGGGGTTCCATCACCTCCCTAGAGGAGGAGTTAGTTACCCATGGATGCCCTAAAAGAAGGAAGAAACTTCAGAGCTCCCTCTATTTTCAAGCTCCACCTTTCTAGCCACAAGAACTCTATCCTCTTATCTCCTTTCTTTCTCCAAAAATCTTGCAAGATATATGTGATGATATCTAAGCTCTTGGTTCGCCTCTCTTTCTGTAGACAATAAGCCTACCAAACCCCCTCAAAATGAGGCTCAACTCCCCCCAAAAGACATCTCCAACCAACTCATAAATGAGGGAAATCCGAAGTTGGAGGATTCAAGACACAAGTGGGCCAAAAATGTTCCTTCGAGCACTCGAAGAAGTGGCTTCGAGCGCACAAAGATGATCGAAGTGATTCTGCCCGAATTTCGAGAGCTCGAAGGTCCTTCTTCGAGTGCTCGAAGATGCAACAGATTGCATGCTTCTACTTGTTCTACTCTAAGCTACTTTGGTAAAAAGGCCATAACTCCCTGCTCCGAACTCCAAATGATGAACCGTTTGATGATTTGGAAAGCTAACTCAAATCTCTAAGTATGTTATGTTTTGATGGAAGTCCAGTTCTCAAGTTTGGTGGGTCTAAAATGAAGGGCAAAGTCGAACTTCACTGCTGCCAGGTTGTTCTGCACACCTTTGGTTAAAAGGCCATAACTCTCTGCTCTGAACTCCAAATGAAGAACTCTTTGATGATTTGGAAATCTAATTCAAAGCTCTAAGTATGTCATGTTTTAATGGAAGTCCAATTCTCAATTTTGTTAGGTCAAAAATGATGAGCAAAGCCAAACTCCACTGCTGCCAGGCTGTAAACTTCAGCATTGCACACTTTGATATTCAAGAACTCATCAAAACATCATTTTTATTCCTTTTTGGGAAACAAACCTGAAAATATATAAAAACATGCAAATGAAGATAATCTACATAAAATAATCAAATAATGGACTTAACTAATGCAACTAAGGGCGCTTGAATATGCAATATTCGGTGCTTATCACGCCCCCAAACTTACATTTTGCTAGTCCCTTAGCAAAACTAGAATGAAAACACTTAATGAAATGACAACAAATCTCCTCTTTCGTGAGAGCGACGATTGCATTTAGCATATGCAACAAGCCTTTTAAACCCCTAGGCGTCCCTAGAGGACGAGTGAAGTCTCGTGAGGGTTTAACAGGAATGTTACCCACAAATATCAAACATAGAGCATGAAGATGCACAAAGCTCATTTTCAAATTTGGAACATAGAGAACATTGGAGATGGAATCATTATGAAGACTACCTTGTGTATATGAAGCATTGATAGAACAAAATGGATAATAATCTTTCAATTCTCAAGTATCAACATCATAGTCTATATAAATACTTCAATTGTCATATCTATAATAGAAATCATCTCAAGTTTCATTGAAAGTGAACCGGATTCCCAATATGTGGCTTTTACCTTATTTTTTTCAATTTCAAAACATAAGTCTTCAAATCATTGACTTTCCCTTTTAAATGAGGTCTCTAAGGCATGATTTATTCAAAATACACATTTTTTTATTTATTTTTATTTTTATTTTATTTTTTTACATACATATTATGGTCGTGCAATGCCGAAATCCCTTACGCTTTCTAACCGACCCATGTAGCAAGTGTTAGGCCAACAACTCCCAAACCAGATGGCTTTAGGGTGCTAAGTGTAAGGACACTTTATGGGCTTAATAACTCGAGTTGGCAAGGCTACGAACTCCAACGAACCATATTTATTTATTTTTTTTATTTCGTGAATGACCGTGCAATGCCCAAGTCCCTTAAGCTTTTTAACTAACCCATATAGCACGTGTTAGGCTAACAACTCCCGAACCAGATGGCTTTAGGGTGCTAAGTATAAAGACACTTCATGTAACGACCCGGATTTCTCAACCCGGAGCGTTAGTGATGAACCGGAAGTAGACCCGATAACGGACCCGAAATGCGGAAGCGAAAGAAGCCAAATGACCTCAAGAGATGTACGTCATCCCTAAGGCCCCAAAATGACTCTCCATGAAGCCACGAAACTCAAATGAGCTAAGCAAATGAAGCAAGAATGCCTAACCCGAAAAAAGATGAACTAAGGGCAAAATGGTCATCTCTCACTGAAAAGGGTGCCACCGTGCACACCATTGGAAGGACAACGAAAAATGAACAAAATTAGACTCAAGAATCATCTGATTCTGAGTCCAAGCAGAAAAGATATGAAATTCCAACACCCGATGCAAAAGTTATGAAGCAATGACTTAACATTTTCCAATATTTTCATAATAAACTTTGAAAACAAAAGTGTATAGAAAACGAGATACATGTCATTGGCCTCTGGCCTCATCTCATACATGTTAAATACACTGAAAAGAGTGCACTTACGTACACTTTACATATACAAATCAACGAATACAAGTTTGAACAAACAGGGCTACAAAGAGGCATCTTATGCTAACACTTGCATAAAATAGAAACTTAGAAACTGTAAGCCATCCAAGGAGCAATGGAATCTTCAAATCTTGAGTCCTATTCCTGAAATATACACCAATATCGTAGGGGTGAGTAACATAAAGCTACTCGTAAGAGATGAGCATGCATCGACTTAGCATTTTACAATTTTATCACCTTATGGTGAAACATGTTAAAGGGACTCATGCCACCTAACGTCTATGTCAAGATGAGACACAGGGAGCATCCTAAGCTACCTAGATCATTTATATCATAATCACATTGTTCATGCAATTCAAACAACATGGAAACATGTTATACAAGGCAACAAGATATAGATTCTCAAAGTCTTCAACTTGAAATCCAAAATACGAAAACAACAAGTGTGGGTTATGCCACCTAACGTCTACGTTCAAAATGAATCTATAAGGTCATTCCTAAACTATATTTCAACATCAAAACACAAAATATGATACCGATGCAATTTAACTAACAATGGAATTTCCAATACAACGCATGAAGCATGGTATCACAAAGCTACATCTTAAGCTCAAAATAGGAAATCAAATAAGGAACAACAAGTTACGATATCATCTAGTTATCAACTGGAAATGAAATACGAAATCAAACAAAGTGGATACTCGGACGTCACGCCGGATCAGACCGACAACATAGTTACTTTAGGGTTACTAGCCCATGGGTAACCTCCCTATGTGCGCACTAGACTATATAGAGGGACAATCCCCCGTACTAGAACCAAGTCCTAGCCGTAGCCAAACAACGATATCCCCAAGTTTCCAAAATCAACAAATTGTGCAACAACGTATATATATCAACATGTATATACAAGATATCAACTATTTACCAAGCACAATCCAAATTTTAGAAACTTATACAATACATGCTCATTATTCACAACTACTATGGCATGTAAGATATCAAATACAAAGTGTGCAATTCCTTACACATAGCAATAATATATTAAATAAGGAAAAACATATTCTCATGAATATAAAAGTAACAACTATGTTATCTAATGCTCAAAAGTAATCAAGTGAACATACATCAAATCCAAATTCATGATTTAAATATAAAAACAACTTCCAAAATGCAATTAAATCCATGGAGTAATAAGTAGTAGAATTTAATTAAACATAAATAGTTAAATTATCTAAATTCCAAGTTAATCCAAGTAACCTCAATTGAATATATATTGAAAGACATGTCATGGTCATCATATATATAACATCAAATGACAAGTTAAGTGATTAAAACACTTAAAACAAAATTAATCAAGCTAATTAATTAATTTCCTCTAGATTTTTAAACAATTCCAACTGCCCTCAATTTAATCTATGTTAGAGAACATGCCAAGGCCTATTTAAATACCACATTACAACTTAATTTAATGCTTGATACAACCATGTGAATTAAACTTTCACTAAGGATAAATATTAAATAAAAGTTGTAATTCTTAATCAAATGATCCAAATTTAATATATGTTAATCAACATATCTAAGTATAATTTCCTATTATGTTATAATTCAAATCAAAGTTATACATCATCATAAATTTTAAATCTTATACAAAGAAATAAAAATTACTAACTTTCTAAATTTGATACAAGGCATACATAGATGTTGTATAATCATGGCAAACACACAATACAACACACAAATAAACCTAAAACATTCCCTACCTCAATTGGAATGAAAATCCCAGTTTCCACCGAAATGAAATCGCCCCAAATTTTCGATCCGCAAAACAGATTTTTCAACTTGCTACCTTCAACTTGTAAAATTCATAAAAAATTCAATTCTAACCCAAATTGAATGAATCCAAAGTCCAATGAAAGCTTAAACACTTTAATTTGATAATATCAATTTAGTTTAACAAAATATTTTCCCAATTAAAATAGTTTTGACCCACAACTTTGAAACAAATTTCTGCCCAGAAAACACATTTTCAGCCTGTAGCATCCAACTTTGAAAATTGATGAAAAATTCATTTGACATCAAAATTAGGCAAACCTAATTTATTTTGGAAGTAAACATATAAGAGTGTAAAACTGGAAATTTAAGCCATGATTCAATGTCAAAAGGTTAGTGAAATAAATCTTCTAAAAATATGTTTTCCAGCTGCAATAAAAACATGGACAGCAGATAGTTTTGGATTTTTAAAAAAATTTAGAAATGCTCTAAAATCATAAAAACATTCTGAGTAGTGTAAAACCCATGGGGGAAGTTGCAGTAAAAATTTCAAGACAACTAGCTTCAAATAAAAATTCATTACCGGACCAAAAAGGAAAAGCTTCAAATTTCTAACAACTAGCTTACAACTTCAAAAATTCATAACTAATTCATTTTAAATCCAAATTACGTGAAACCAAAACTAAATGAAAGCTAATTGAGTATATTTTCATATTCTATATTTAATTTGACAAGATTAATTTCAAGTTAAAACAGTTTAAGGGAAAAGTACAAGTCCTTCTTTTCCATGCATGTAAAACACTCAATAATGACATAAAAATACTTCAAAATAATAGATCAATACCTCACTAGACAATTGAATCTCTAGTTACCAAAGCAAAACTAGGAGTTAGGTTAGATCCTTCAAGGGTTTTAAAGAGGAGGATGAGGGGAACAAAAAGTATTCCAAGCTTTATGGTCTAAAGTAAGTGGAAGGGCCTCAAAGATCAAGGTCAATGCCTAAGGCTTTAAGCTCCATCCATGGAGGTTAGGGTTTTCTTATAAGGAAGAGAATGAAATAATGTGGTTAAGTGTGAGTGGAGGAAATAGAAATCCTCTACTCACTATGTGCTCTTACACCATGGTCAACACACACATCTATGGTCAATTGCATAAAAACCCTCTTTTAAAACCATAATCCCAAAGTGGCCCAAAGATATTTGCAAGACTAAATTGTGAACCTACACTTGTCAACCATCCAAGCCAACAAGTGCACCAATCCTAGGCCAACAAGTGGGTGAATCCTCACCCTCCAAATGTCATCATCCAATGCATTAAAATGTTTCCACACAAATGTCAACAAGTGGACCAATGAGAGTGGGACACTTGTAACACTTTTCAAAAATTACAAAAAGGTCCTTTTTGAAAATATTTTCCAAATTTAATTGCAAAATGGTCCCCAAGATGAAAAATAATCACTTTATTTAATTACACTAAAACCCCACAAGTTAAGAATAATTACACTAAAGAATGCATTAATGCCCCTTTATGAAAGAAGTAAGCAATCAACATGCTTTTCTAGAAAAGTAAAAATACCACTATCATGGAAATCAAATATCATGAATGCATGCAAAACCGGAATCAAATCCGAGCACAATAAGTGAGGTTGTGCAAGGAAAAAGGATAAACGAGAAAAAAACAAAATGTGAATAGTGTTCGGAAAAATAAAATATGAAAATGACACAATCCCCAAAGGAAGTTGTCAATCCAAGGAAAAGAGTCTCGGAAATCATTCCAGAGCACTCGAGACGACATCAAGTAATGAAAAACTGAACCCAAAAAGGAAAAGACAACGAAAAAAAAATATCCATTAAAATCTAAGGAAAAGAAAAGGAAGAAAAATAACCGGGTCATTACAACCTTCCCACCTTAAAGGGATTTCGTCCCCGAAATCTATCCCCAACAAAACAGAAAGGCGAAAGCAGGATAACTACGGAGTAAATCTCTGAGTATCCCTCACAACATGCTACGAAAGCAATCCCAAAACTGAAGACAACGTACAACCCCATGTCATTCGCACCCACGTGCTTACGACAGGACAACCACTCAAAAGAAAAGTGATCACATGGCCACACCACAAGTCGAAACTCACACACAGAACTTAAGGCCAAACGAGGGAACGGAAGACAACAATCGAAAGCACCCCTCCTGATGAACCATCATAAGGAACCAAAAACAACCACCAACAGAACTCCAAGATATCCATAAATCAAATCAAAGTACTAAACAAAGACGATATGACAGTACGAATAGCGACCAGAACCCGCCCACGACGTACTCAAATGTGTGGTAGCAATGACAATTCCTAGTGTCCTCCCACACTTACTCGTCAGTAAGGTAGCATCGACGGCAACTAGCACCCGCCCATAGCACACAACTTGTACGGTAGCATGATAGTATAAGGCACCAATTCATAACCTACCCCCACTAGGTCTACCCATGAAACCTCTCGATACAAATGACTTTAATGTCAAAAATGATCATTACCAAAAGCACTACGGAAACCAACATTTTGTGAGGGTTGAGATATGGTCCAAAGATGTCCGGCCGGACCATCCTGGCCAATCCCAAAACTCTGACAACAATACCATAGGTACCGCTACACTTAAGGTCTTAAATCCTCAATACGAAATGACCAACAATTTTAACATCTCAAAACACTACTATCAACAACATCAATTACGAATCCAAAGTCTGACAAGCAAAACAGCATCTCCAAAATTCCAAAATAGTGCACAACGCAACGGAGGTAAGAGACTCACTCCTTGTGAAGTTCCTAACACAAACCAGTACAAAACCATTGTGGAAACCCGTATACAGACTACGTGCGACCAAGGGAAACGAATGGGAAAACCAAACCTGAAAGTCATGCATATGACAAGGAATGCAACTACCAGAAAGAAAATCTACTTACATAGATGAAAATCAAAAGCACATACTGCACGTCTCCACATAAACACAAAAGCATGTCATTAAAGCGCAGTAACAACATGGCATCTCGAAACATATAAGAAAGGCATGCTATTGCCACACAACAAGAAGGCAAACGTGGATAGACCTCCACCTACTCATGCATCACAATATCATAAATCATACTACTAACATGGTAGTAAATGAAACTGTAGAAAACAAAAGTGATGCAACAATGAACCCTATGGACATCGTATCCTAGAGTGCCTAGGTAAAAAGGAAGGACCAGTCCTAGCCATACACTGACTCCAAAAACTAATGCAACAACAATCTGTCTCAAAACAAACGTGAGCCCTTACCATAATGGTAAGACTCTTACAATCCATCTCTGAATCTAAGGGTGACACTACAAGTGACACTAGCAATGTAATGCTCTCTCTACCTGAAGCATCTATCAATCGACTTGACCCCAAAAGCGTCATCGCGCAAGGAGAACTCAAAAAAAATTGCAACTCTAGCCATATAATCAGATAACCAAATCGATCACTACGACTGATCTCCAAAACAACCATCATCATTATCGATCAAAAGGATTACACCTATCGGAACAAAACCTAACGCTGATTCCATCTGAATTGCACTCGTAGCTTGCCAGTACGGTAGCATGACAGTGCCATGCACCCGCCCACAGCGTACCTGCCCATGAAAATTGCAATCTCAGAGGAACCTTCCAAAACAACCAAGGATCCCAAAAGGTCCAAAACCTAACCATGGCCTAAAATCAACAAATCCAGTACTACGGTTGTGCCTAATGGCTCACCCCACGAGAGCCTAAACAAAAGGTGTCTCTCCACCTACCTCAAAACCAACTCTTGGTCAACAACAACCTAAACTACAATACAACCGTGACTATAATCACCATCAACCTCAACTCGAGCCTCAATGACCAATCTCGTGTCATGCTAAATATGCAACACAGTTCTTCATATACAAATCTGATCTAGAATATATCATATGTCATGCTCTTTACATAATAATTAAATCATGCTAAACAAACGGTATACCACATGTAGCACGTAAGCACATAAACATGTTATCAAACCAAAACAAGTTATCATGAAGCATATAAACAAATAGAGTATGGCAATATAAGCATGATATGCACCTAAAACCCGTCGTCCAAGGTATTCAAACCTAGGAGCTCTGATACCACCTATAACGACCTGGATTTCTTAACCCGGTGCGTTAGTGATGAACCGGAAGTAGACCCGATAACGGACCCGAAATGAGGAAGCGAAAGAAGCCAAATGACCTCAAGAGATGTACATCATCCCTAAGGCCCCAAAATGACTCTCCATGAAGCCACGGAACTCAAATGAGCCAAGCAAATGAAGCAAGAATCCCTAACCCAAAAAGAGATGAACCAAGGGCAAAATGGTCATTTCTCACTGAAAAGGGTGCCACCGTGCACACCATTGGAAGGACAACGAAAAATGAACAAAATTAGACTCAAGAATCTTCTGATTCTGAGTCCGGGCAAAAAAGATATGAAATTCCAACACCCGATGCGAAAGTTATGAAGCAATGACTTAACATTTTCCAATATTTTCATAATAAACTATGAAAACAAAAGTGCATAGAAAACGAGATACATGTCATTGGCCTCCGGCCTCATCTCATACCTGTTAAATACACTGAAAAGAGTGCACATACGTACACTTTACATATACAAATCAACGAATACAAGTTTAAACAAATAGGGCTACAAAAAGGCATCTTATGCTAACACTTGCATAAAATAGAAACTTAGAAACTGTAAGCCATCCAAGGAGCAATGGAATCTTCAAATCCTGAGTCCTGTACCTGAAATATGCCCTAGTATCATAGGGGTGAGTAACATAAAGCTACCCGTAGGAGATGAGCATGCATCGACCTAGCATTTTACAATTTTATTACCTTATAGTGAAACATGCTAAAGGGGCTCATGCCACCTAACGTCTATGTCAAGATGAGACCCAGGAAGCATCCTAAGCTACCTAGATCATTTATATCATAATCACATTGTTCATGCAATTCAAACAACATGGAAACATGTTATACAAGGCAACAAGATATAGATTCTCAAAGTCTTCAACTTGAAATCCAAAATACGAAAACAACAAGTGTGGGTCATGCCACCTAACGTCTATGTTCAAAATGAATCTATAAGGTCATTCCTAAACTACATTTGAACATCAAAACACAAATCATGATATCGATGCAATTTAACTAACAATGAAACTTCCAATAAAACGCATGAAGCATGCTATCACAAAGCTACATCTTAAGCTCAAAATAGGAAATTAAATAAGGAACCACAAGTTACGATATCATCTAGTTATCACCTTGAAATGAAATACAAAATCAAACAAAGTGGATACTCGGACGTCACGCCAGATCAGACCGACAACATAGTTACTTTAGGGTTACTAGCCCATGGGTAACCTCCCTATGTGCGCACTAGACTATATAGAGGGACAATCCCCCGTACTAGAACCAAGTCCTAACCGTAGCCAAACAACGACATCCCCAAGTTTCCAAAATCAACAAATTGTGCAACAACGTATACATATCAACATATATATACAATATATCAACTATTTACCAAGCACAATCCAAATTTTGGAAACTTATACAATACATGCTCAAAATTCACAACTACTATGGCATGTAAGATGTCAAATACAAAGTGTGCAATTCCTTACACATAGCAACAATATATTCAATAAGGAAAAACATATTATCATGAATATAAAAGTAACAACTATGTTATCTAAAGCTCAAAAGTAATCTAGTGAACATACATCAAATCCAAATTCAAGATTTAAATATAGAAACAACTTCCAAAATGCAATTAAATCCATGGAGTAATAAAGTAGAATTTAATTAAACATAAATAGTTAAATTCTCTAAATTCCAAGTTAATCCAAATAACCTCAATTTAATATATATTAAAAGACACGTCATAGTCATCATATATATAACATCAAATGACAAGTTAAGTGATTAAAACACTTAAAACAAAATTAATCAAGCTAATTAATTAATTTCTTCTAGATTTTTAAATAATTCCAACTACCCTCAATTTAATCTATGTTAGAGAACATGCTAAGGCCTATTTAAATACCACATTACAACTTGATTTAATGTTTGATACAAACATGTGAATTAAACTTTCACTAAGGATAAATATTAAATAAAAGTTGTAATTCTTAATCAAATGATCCAAATTTAATATATGTTAATCAACATATCTAAGCATAATTTCCTATCATGTTACAATTCAAATCAAATTTATACATCATCATAAATTTTAAATCTTATATAAAGAAATAAAAATTACTAACTTTCTAGATTTGATACAAGGCATACATAGATGTTGTATAATCATGGCAAACACACAATACAACACACAAATAATCCTAAAACATTCGTTATCTCAATTGGAATGAAAATCCCAATTACCACCGAAATGAAATCGCCCCAAATTTTTGGTCCGCAAAATAGATTTTTCAAATTGCTACCTTCAACTTGTAAAATTCATAAAAAATTCAATTCTAACCCAAATTGAATGAATCCAAAGCCCAATGAAAGCGTAAACACTGTAATTTGATAATATCAATTTAGTTTAACAAAATATTTTGCCAATTGAAACAGTTTTAACCCACAACTTTGAAACAAATTCTGCCCAGAAAACACATTTTCAGCTTGTAGCTTCCAACTTTGAAAATTCATGAAAAATTCATTTGACATCCAAATTGGGGAAACCTAATTTATTTTGGAAGTAAACATATGAGAGTGTAAAACTAGAAATTTAAGCCATGATTCAATGTCAAAAGGTTAGTGAAATAAATTATCTAAAAATATGTTTTCCAGCTACAACAAAAACATGGAGAGCAGATAGTTTCAGATAATTAAAAAAATTTAGAAATGCTCTAAAATTCTGATTAGTGTAAAACCCATGGGGGAAGTTCCAGTAAAAATTTCAAGGCAATTGAAGGACCACAACTCCATATAAAAATTCATTTCCAGACCAAAAAGGAAAAGCTTCAAATTTCCAGCAACTAGCTTGCAACTTTAAAAATTCATAACTAATTCATTTTAAATCCAAATTATATGAAACCAAAACTAAATGAAAGCTAATTGAGTATATTTTCATATTATATATTTAATTTGACAAGATTAATTTCAAGTTAAAACAGTTTAAGGGCAAAATACAAGTCCTTCTCTTCCATGCTTGTAAAACACTCAATAATGACATAAAAATACTTCGAAATAATAGATCAATACCTCACTAGAGAATTGAATCTCTAGATACCAAAGCAAAACTAGGAGTTAGGCTAGATCGTTCAAGGGTTTTGAAGAGGAGAATGAGGGGAACAAAAAGTATTCCAAGCTTTATGGTCTAAAGTAAGTGGAAGGGCCTCAAAGATTAAGGTCAATTCCTAAGGCTTCAAGCTCCATCCATGGAGGTTACGGTTTTCTTATAAGGAAGAGAATGAAATAATGTGGTTAAGTGTGAGTGGAGGAAATAGAAATCCTCCACTCACTATGTACTCTTACACCATGATCAACACACACATTTATGGTCAATTGTATAAAAACCCTCTTTTAAAACCATAATCCCAAAGTGGCCCAAAGATATTTGCAAGACTAAATTGTGAACCTACACTTGTCAACCATCCAAGCCAACAAGTGCACCAATCCTAGGCCAACAAGTGGGTGAATCCTCACCCTCCAAATGTCATCATCCAATGCATTAAAATGTTTCCACATAAATGTTAACAAGTGGGCCAATGAGAGTGGGACACTTGTAACACTTTTCAAAAATTGCAAAAAGGTCCTTTTTGAAAATATCTTCCAAATTTAATTGCAAAATGGTCCCCAAGATAAAAAATAATCACTTTATTTAATTACACTAAAACCCCACAAGTTAAGAATAATTACACTAAAGAATGCATTAATGCCCCTTTATGAAAGAATTAAGTAATCAACATGCTTTTCTAGAAAAGTAAAAATACCACTATCATGGAAATCAAATTTCATGAATGCATACAAAACTGGAATCAAATCCGAGCATAAAAAGTGAGGTTATGCAAGGAAAAAAGATAAACGAGAAAAAGACAAAATATGAATAGTGTTCGGAAAAATAAAATATGAAAATGACACAATCCCCAAAGGAAGTTGTCAATTTAAGGAAAAGAGTCTCGGAAATAATTCCAGAGCACTCGAGACGACATCAAGTAATGAAAAACCGAACCCAAAAAGGAAAAGACAACAGAAAAAAAATATTCATTAAAATCTAAGAAAAAGAAAAGGAAGAAAAATGACCGGGTCATTACACTCTAAGGGCTTAATAACTCGAGTCAGCAAGGTTACGAACTTAAACTAGTCATTATCATTATTTATTTTTATTTTTATTTTTTAAAGTTCATGCCAAAGATATCTATTCATTAGGGTTATCAATTCAAATCAACTGAGTCATGGTCAAGGTCAATCAGGTTGCATGCCTCACAATTGAGTTTCCGGTGTGCATCTGTGTAGTGTGAAGCATAGAAGAGTATGATACACGAGGATAATCTAATTGAAGTATTTATACAAACCTTTTTGAATCCATATGTTCAATAGATTTTTCCCAATTCAAAACTATCATTTACATCTATACATAAAGTATTCAACACATGCTTCAATCTTCAACAAATTTTAAAATTCCAAAATCATTGCTTTCATTTTTTTTAAATTTTCAGTTTTATACAAATCTATTTGAACAAAATAGCAAATGCAAACACTCTACAATACACAATACCATACACTATACCCCCAAACTTGAATGGCACATTGTCCTCAATGTGTTCGACAAAGATGTATAAATAAAGAGCATATGGGATAAAAAGTACAATAATACCAAGTGATTGAAGCAACTCCGGCATTGTGGCCGCATGCAATCCCGTGAAGAGATGCCAAGATGATCTTCCCCCAAATTTGGACATAAGAACCTATCAAAACAACACCAAAGCTGTGACGACCCAAGTTTTTCAACCCGGTGCGTCAGTGATGAACCGAAGGATGACCTGATAACAGATCCGAAATGCGGAATCAAAAGATAAACAACGGTCTCTAGAGATATAACATGACTCTAAGACGCCAATGTGACCTTCAACGAGATCACGGAACCCAAAGGAATCAAATGTGGAAGCAACGTTTCAAAAATGAACAAGAATGAACCTAGGGGCAAAAACATCATTTCTAGCCTAAAAGTGAGTGCCATCAAGCACAGCATTGGAAAGACAAAGAAAAATTAATGAATTTAGACTAAAAAATCACTTGATTTGGGGTCCGGATGAAGAAGATATGGCTAACAGAAGAAGAAGGGGCAAAACGGTCAAAAAGTGCCAACCCAAGAACATCTAACTGGTTACCAAGCCTTCCTAACCGGTTAGGAGACCAAAAATTCAACCAAAACACTGCCCATACACATGTAACCAGTTACGAGGCCCTATCTAAACGTTTACGTGTGAAGGAGGCAGAATGGGTAGCCCAAAAACCTGGCAGCAGGGGTTTTTCAGGAAAAAATGGAAATTTGAGGCCTTAGATGACATTTTCTGGACAAACACAAAGAAGAAACCCCCCTCAAAATCGAGTTTTCTATGTGAATCTCAAGAAAAATTAAATAATATACACTGTGAAATATCCAAAATGCCCTCCCAAGAAAACTGGTCCAGAGGGTCCAAAAAGCTGCTAAATTGAAAAACAGAAGTGAACTTCGGGATCGATTTCCGATGCCAAGACAACATTTTCTGGAAAAACAGGAAGAAGAAACCCCCCCTAAAATCATGTTTTCTATTCAACTATGTGAAGAATGGAATTTATTTCCCAAAAAAATTCCCAAAATACCCTTAGGTCAGATTATGTAACAAAAGTGTAAAATGAGTCCGTTGGAGGCTCAAAACACAAACAATGAGGTTTTGCCCGGACACAACTATGCACGCGAACGTAACTTACCTATTTAGATGTGTTACAATGGTCCATGGCTTAAAAATATAGCCGATGCAAAATCTGACCCCCTAATGGGCAAAAAGGCAAAAAATGGAACTTGGAACGAAAACTCGGAATTCAAAATTATGAAATGGTTCCAAAACACCGCTTGGCCCTTGGCCACACTTCATACAAGATTAACAAGACCCTAGGGAAGAATCAAAATGGAATTCCCACACCCGATGCAAAAGCAATGAAGAAATATCTTAGCATTTTTCAACATTTCCATAACAAACCTCGAAAACTAAAGTGCATAGAAAACAAGATACATGTCATTGGCCTCTGGCCTCATCATATACATGTTAAATACATTGTAAAAAGTGTACTCATGTACACACTACATATATGGAATCAAATAATACATATTTTGATAGATAAGGTTACAAATAGGCATTTTATGATAACACTTGCATAAAATGGAAACTTAAAAACTATAAGCCATCCAAGGAGCAATGAGTACCACGAACCAAGTCTTCATGCCTGAAAAATGTCCCCACTACGTGGGTGAGTAACATAAAGCTACTCATAGGAAGTGAGCATGCATCGACCTAGCGTTTTACAAATTATCACCTTATGATGAAACATGTTAAAGGGCTCATACCACCTAACGTCTACATCAATGTGTGACTCAGGGAGCATCCTAAGCTACCTAAGATCATTTCTAGCATGAAACACATCATTCATGCAATTCAAGCAACATGGAAGCATGTTATACAAAGCAACAAGACATAGATTTTCAAAGTTATGAACTCGAAATGTAAAACACAAGAATTACCAATATGGGTCATGCCACCAAACGTCTATGTTCCAAATGAAATTATAGGATCATTCCTAAGCCATATTTGAACATCAAAACACGAATCATGATATCAATACACTTTAACCAACATTGGAACTTCCAACACAACGCATAAAGCATGATTTCACAAAGTTAACATCCTGCAACAAAATATGGAGAATCAAATAAGAAACAATAAGTTATAACATCATATAGTTATCAACTTGAAACGAAATGCGAAATCAACCAAAGTGGATACTTGGACGTCACGCCAGATCATACCGACACTATAGTTACTTTAGGGTTACTAGCCCACGGGTAACCTCCCTATGTGCGCACTAGACTATATAAAGGGACAATCCCTCGTACTAGAACCAAGTCCTAGCCGTAGCCAAACAACGACATCCCCAAGTTTCCAAAATCAACAAGTTGTGCAACAACGTATATATCAACATGTATATACAAGATATCAACTATCTACCAAGCACAACCAAATTTGGTAACATATACAATACAAGCACAAAGTCCACAACTACTATGGCATGAAAAATGTCCAATACAAAGAGTGCAATTTCTTACATAAGGCAACAACATATTCATTAAGAAAAACACATTCTCATGAATATTAATATAACAACTATGTTATCTAATGCTCAAAATATAACCAAGTGAACATACAACAAGTCCAAGTCCATGATTTAAACATAGAAACAACTTCCAAAATGTAATAAAATCCATGGAGCAAAATATAGAAATTAATTAAGCAAAGATAATCAAATTCTCTAGATTTTAAATTAATTCCAAATAACCCCAAATTAATATATGTTGAAGGACATGTCATCGCCATCACATATATAACTCCAAACGACCAATTAAGTGATTAAAACACTTAAAACAAAATTAATTAAGCTAATTAATTAATTTCCTCTAGATTTCTAAACAATTCCAAATGCTCTCAGTTTAAGATATGTTAGAGAACATGCCAAGGCCTATCTAAATATCACATTACAACTTGATTTCATGCTTGTTATGACCATGTGAATTAAACTTTCACCAAAGATAAATATTAAATAAAATTTGTAATTCTTAACCAAATGATCCAAATTTAATATATGTCAACAACCATACCAAAGTCAAATTTTCTAGCAGGTCACAATCTAATTCCAATTTACATATCATCATGGAAATTAAACCTTAAACAAAGAAATTAATTAAATTAATTTTTAGATCTTGAGCTAAAGCATGCATACAAGTTGTATAAGCTCATATAATCATCAATACAACACAAATATAATCCTAAGACACCCCCTACCTCCATTTGAGATGAAATCTCAAATCCCCACCAAAATAAATCGGCTCCGAATCCGACGAAACTCCTAGGTTTTGTCGGGGACAACACCATGAACATGAGTCCCAAGGAATCCCCATCAAAAACACAACTTGACTTCAAACCTGAACTCAAGAAATGGCCAAAACAAGATTCCAATCGGTTGGAATCGAAGGCCTCGCCGAGGGGAACAATAAACACAAAGGCATCACCACTTTTTAATGAAGGCAAGAAGTCCAAAAGAGGAGAGAGAAGATGGTAGTCATGGATGGAGCTTGTACCGGCCATGAGAGAGGAGAGAGAGAGAGAAAAACCTGATTTTTCTTTCTAAGACCTCCTATTTATAGAAAAACTCAAAAAGTGCCCCGAACGGGCCTAGCCGGGTCCGGAAAAGTGGAATTCATGCAGACGCGCTCAAATGGTAAAACTCCATGAACGAAAAAGATTCCAAATGAGGAAATATGAACAACGGAAGAAATGGCGTTGAAAACCGAGTCCCGAGTAGAGAGTTATGCCCAAAACAAGTTTGGCGCAAACCGGGGCTAGAAACCCTGAAACGGGAAAACATCGTCCAGGAGGAAATTCTAAGAGTCCACGACTCGACGAAATGTGAAAATGAATCCCATATGAGGATCCAGGCTCAAAACAAGACATTGAACAATAACATTCATTAATTTCACAATGACCCCTCTAAAAAGTGAAAACTGCGAAACTGGCCCAGAATGAAAATATCTTCCAAAACATATTTTCTTAGATACCCCTGAAATAAAATATCTTCAAAAGATATTTATGAAAAACACCCCAAGAAAAGAAAAGGTTTCCAAAGAACTTTGCATTTATGCCCCTTTGGACACCGGGAGCAACCAGAGTACTTTCTCACGAAAGTAAAGATACGTATCTCATAGAAATCATTGGGAATGAAGATACGTGAAGTCAGAAACCAAATCCGAACACAAGAAGTGTGGTTACGCAAACAGAGTGACAAATGAGGAAAAGACGGAATAGGGAAAAAGACAAAAAATGAATAGTGTGGAAAAACGAAAAATGTGGGAATGACTCGGTCCTCAAAGGAAGTTGTCAATCCATAGAAAAGAGTCTCAGAAATCACTCTAGAGCACTTGAGACGACACTAATCGACAAGAACCCAAACTCAGAAGGGAAAAGACAACGAAAAAAATTTATCCGAAAAATTCAGGTCATTACAAAAGCACACAAGTATAAAAACATAGGCACACAAAAACAAACTGAAAATAGGCAAAGGAAACTAAACTATGCATATCCACAAGTTAATGAAATCAAATAAAAAATTGTCTAGTAAAATCAAAACATCTAAAAATTAAAATGAAATAAGATAAAATCTAAAATAAAATAAAATAAAATTTAACTACAAATCTCAAAGTAGGTTTTACCCTACACCAAGTCTCTCTAGAGAGTTATGCTTCCCAAATAAGAAAGTTCTTTTAAAAGTGGAGGAAAAAGAGCTTGAAGATAAGATTTGAAAAGAGGTAACGGAAAGACCTTAACCCACTCTTCATCCTCAATGAAGAACTTTGGACTATGGGGCTGCTTTGGATTATAGGAAGGTGGATCAAGTGAGGGCACATTAAGTAAAGACTTGTGAAGGGTCATATTTAGCGCGAGAATTTTCAGAAAAATATCCTTCACACTTTCAACATCATCCTTACACTTATCCGGTGGTTCGGGCTCAACAATTTGTGATAACTCAAGAGAGGGAATGGGAGGAGAAGTAAGCTCCCAAGAAAGAGATACATTTGATGTTGCCCAAGGAAGAGAGTGAATGGGGGAAGGAATATCAAGCAAAGAATTTACCTCCCAAATAGAATTGTCAACATCAAAATCCTCACAATTGAAATGAGCCAAACAAGTTTTTAGAGGATCCTCCGTTGAAGGAGGTGTATCATGCGAAGGATTCTTTAGGGGATGTTTTGGATTTTAAAGGAGACAATCTCTTCATCATTATTTTCTTCATTTTGAACCACAAATTCTTCAATTTTTTGTGTGGCAACAATTTAATCTTCAACCACAATTTCTTCATTTTCACATGTGGTAACCATTTGATCATTCTCATGATGAAAGTTTCTAGGAGTAATCTCATCATTCATAGAATTTTCTTTTGGATTGGCCACAAGTTCAATGGGAAATTCTTCTTCCTTTTCATGATTTAGAGCATTAACCATTTGTTGAATTTGAGCAATTTGGTCATCTAACTCAACTCTAGATTGGGAATGAGAATAGGTGGTGGATTGCATGCTAATAGTGTCATCCAACATTTGCTTGTTGGAATCCATCATTTGCTTGTTGATAGACTCTATCATTTGTTTGTTGGGAGCAATGAACTCATCCAATTGAGATGGTGGAAAAAGAGAAGAGGGCTGGAAATAATGATCATTGGGTTGAAAATTGGCGTGAAAATGTTACCCATGAGATTGTGGGGCTGAATTTCCCATGTCATGCCACAAGAAATTTTGATGATCTCCCCAACCCGAGTCATAACCATTGAAATATGGATCATTACCCGATTCAAAGAAATTTACATTTGGTTGCTCTAGATAAAAATCTGAAAATTGTCCCGGTGGTGGACAATCTCTTGTATGATGGGTATGACTAGAGCAAACTGCACAAAACTCATATGGTGTGTAAAATTGAGTTGAAGGAAAATTACCCTCCATTTAGGACTAATTCAACCTCTTGTTGAGATACATAAAAAAAAAATTTCACATAACATATATACAACACAAACAAGATACACAACAACCCTTCACTAAAACATCCACATGAAATGATCCCTTTCTCCTCAATTATCAACAAAATAGAAAATAAATGGCCACGACAAGGACCGATGCTTTACAAAATAGTAAAACAGGAATAGCCTCGATAAGGGCTACACAATAAAAAATCACTAATTTAAACACATGCAAAATATTCATAATTTTGAGACTAGAACTTTGAAAAATTTACCGGGAGTCCTTAAGATTTCAGATTTTCAGCTTCTCCTTAGCAATGGACTATCTAGGTTGTCCAACTCCATGCCATTAAACCATTCCATGATCTAACTTCCATTATCACTATGAAAGTGCAAGCAATATGATTAAGAAAGGTAATCATCTAAGACAAGATGAATAACTCAAAATAATCATTTATAAACATTTAAAATCCATTACAATAAACATGAGGCTCTAGATCATGGAAACACCAAAAATATACATTGATGTCCCCAAAATAGAACCAAGCTAGAACATGCTTACAAGGGAGGGCTTCATCACCTCCCTAGAGGAAAAAATAGTTACCCATGGATGGCCTAGAGGAAGGAAGAAGCTTGCCTCCAACCTCCATTTTCGAGCTCCCTCTTTGTAGCCACAAAAACTCTATCTTCTCCCTCCTCTCTCTCTCCATAAATCTTGCAAAATGATATCTAATCTCTTGGTTCCCCTCTCTTTTTGTAGACAATAAGCCTACCAAACCCCCTCAAAATGAGGCTCAACTCCCCCCAAAAGACATCTCCAACCAACTTATAAAAGAGGGAAATCTGAAGTTGGAGGATTCAAGACACAAGTGGGCCAAAAATGTTCTTTTGAGCGCTCGAAGAAGTGGCTTCGAGCGCTTGAAGATGCTCGAAGTGATTCTGCCTGAATTTCAAAAGCTCGAAGGTCCTTCTTTGAGCGCTCGAAGATGCAACAGATTGCATTATTCTACTTGTTCTACTCTTAGCTACTTTGGTAAAAAGGCCATAACTCCCTGCTCCGAACTCCAAATTATGAACCGTTTGATGATTTGGAAAAGTAACTCAAATATCTAAGTACATCATGTTTTGATGGAAGTCCAGTTCTTGAGTTTGGTGAGTCTAAAATGAAGAGCAAAGTCGAACTTCACTGCTGCCAGGCTGTTCTGCGTACCTTTGGTTAAAAGGCCATAACTCTTTGCTCCGAACTCCAAATGAAGAACTGTTTGATGATTTGGAAAGGTAATTCAAAGCTCTAAGTACGTCATTTTTAATGGAAGTCCAATTCTCAATTTTGTTGGGTCAAAATTGACGAGCAAAGCCGAACTCCACTGCTGCCAGGCTGTAAACTTTAGCATTGCATACTTTGATATTCAAGAACTCATCAAAACATCATTTTTATTCCTTTTTGGGAAACAAACCTAAAAATATATAAAAACATGCAATGAAGATAATCTACATGAAATAATCAAATAATGGACTTAACTAATGCAACTAAGGGCGCTTGAATATGCAATATTTGGCGCTTATCAATAAGATAAAAGAACCTGATTAGAAGTCAAGACTAGAATTTGATTATATATCCTTAAGACATATTTGCCTCGCTATGGTGCTAATAGATTCAGTAGTGTCTATCTCACAGGATACAACGACTTTTACTTCTTTCGGTAGTAGGATTGCAAACCAAAGGAATAGGCAAACCGGATCTGTGTAGTACTCTCTTACTCGAAATCGGACTCAGAATGACTAACTAAGGCTCGAACCCAAAGATAAGGGCTCAAATCCATAGACACTTATAGAAGAAGAGAATGAAGGAGATCATTTCGAATTAGAGAAAAGGTTTCTGAAATAGAGTACTTTGGAATGAACCCAAGGGGGTTTTATATAGGCGTTATGGTGCCTTTTGTTTTTAATATTTTTCCGATGTGGGACAAACACTTCCCACATTTGTAAACCCATTTAGGCTTATAAAACACCTTACTTTGGATCTAATTTCTCATTCACATGGAAACAGATTTGAGAAAGTGAATATACCACATTCATCTCCTTACAGAGAGGAACATGCTCGTTTATAAATCTGCAAAAAATTCTTAGCTGAATCTATTCAAAATATCATCCACAGTTTATGTTATTAATGCCCCGTTTCCAACAATCCCCCACATGAATGGAAATTTGCGTAAATTGCAAATGAAGAAGATACAAACACTAAAGAGAGTACTATTGGAAAGTAACTGCATCGAGATAGGTAGCTTTTGGCCTTCAACCTTCCCTAGTGTATTACTATCGGATTTACTGGCTAACCAGTGAACATGATGTCTTGAACTGTTCAGCCATTGACCAAGACAATAGTAAACACACAGTTCCTTCCCGCACAAAGTCGGTTCTTATGGTTGAGTTCACATGGCCATGAACAACTCCTGGTATTTTATGAGTGCTCTAAAAAACTTAGCTTTAGAAGTTCTGATAGAAGCAGCCCCACTTCACACTCATATAGTTGACTTCTTATTAAGAGTATCCTACTATACCGTACTTGAATTTTCAAGGTATAAGAGTCATTAAAAGCATAGCTTATCCTACTCATCGTTGTAGGTAACACTATCTCATCATAGTAATGGGTTGAAGATTAAATCTTCCCAGTGCTTCTGGTAAGCCATTCAGAATTTCTGTTGTCCCTTTGAACCTAAATATTTGCATCTCCAGTAAACTAGGTCGGGTTTTCATTAAGATGACTCGTTAGCTTTTGGCTTTAATCCCATTCCCCTAGATGAACTATACACTTGCTCTCTTGTCAAACCTTTTGTAAACAGATTCACTATATTATCTTTTGACCTGATATAATCTATTAAAATTATCCCACTTGAGATAAATTATCTAACGGTATTATGTCGTCGACGTATATATAGAGACTTACCGTTATACATATTACTTTGTGCCCTTCCAATTGCTGATTGACTATCATAATGTATACATATAGCAGGCACATGTTTAGGCCAATTTGGAATATCTTTTAAGAAATTGCGAAGCCACTCAGCTTATTCACCTGCTTTATCCAAAGTAATAAATTCAGATTCCAAAGTAGATCTGGTAATACAAGTCTGTTTTGAAGATTTCTAAGATATGGCACCCCCTCCAATAGTAAAGACATAGCCACTGGTGGATTTAGAATCCTTTGTATCTGATATCCAATAAGCATCACTATATCCTTCAAGTACTGCTGGATATCTAAAATAATGTAATCCATAACTTATGGTATATCTTAAATATCTTAGAACCCTAATTAATGTAGTCCAATGGTTCTTTCCTGGATTACTTGTATATCTACTCAATTTATTAACTGAGTATGCTATGTCTGGTCGTGTGTAATTCATCAAATACATTAAGCTTCCTATAATGCGAGAATACTCAAGTTGTGATATGCTAGGACCAGTATTTTTCGATAAAAAAAGATTTACATCAATAGGAGTCTTTACATGCACGACTACTATCTTCTTTATTAAACTTTTCTAATATTTTCTCAATATAGTGAGATTGAGATAATACTAGACCATTTGATATTCTAGAAATCTTGATTCCTAGTATGACATCAACTATGCCTAAATCTTTCATATAGAAATTTTTGGTCAACATCTTTTTAGTAATTTTGATTATAACATCATTACTACCCATTATTAGCATATTATCCACATATAGGCACACAATGACATATCCATTTTGAGTGTTTTATACATAAACACATTTATAACACTCATTAATTCTAAAACAATTTGACAACATCACTTTGTCAAATTTTTCATGACATTATTTAGGTGCTTATTTTAATCCATATAAGGATTTTACAAGTTTGCACACCTTCTTTTCTTTTCCTGGCACAATAAAACCTTCAGGTTGTTCCATATAGATTTCCTCCTCTAATTCACCATTCAAGAATGCAGTCTTAACATCCATTTGATGTATTTCTAAATTTTGCAATACCACAATAGCTAGTAACAATCTAATGGATGTTATTCTTGTGACTGGTGAATGTGTATCAAAATAATCCAAGCCTTCTTCTTGCCTATATCCCTTAGCAACAAGCCTAGCTTTATATTTATCTATTGAACCATCAGGCTTCATCATCCTCTTGAAAATCCACTTATACCCTAAAGGTTTAGTACAAGGAGGAAGATCCACCAACTCCCAAGTATGATTTTGTATGATGGATTCAATTTCACTATTGATGGTTTCTTTCTATAAAGGAGCTTAGCTTTGTGACTCATTCTCCAACATATATGTTAGAAAATCAGGACCAAATGACTTAGACGTTTTAGGTCTTTTGCTACGTCTAGGTTCTTCCTTATTTTCATTATTTATAGACTTTTAGTCTATATTCTCTTGTATATTGTTATTAGCAATATCATGATTTCTTTTAAGAGGATTTTTACAAGGAAATATATCCTCAAAGAAACAAGCATTCCTTGACTCAATAATTGTATTGACATGGATGTCAGGAATGTCTAATTTATGCACAAGGAAACGATATGCACTACTATTCTGTGCATAACCTATGAAAATACCATTAAAGGTTTTTGGTCCAATCTTAACTTTATTAGGAGTAGGAATGACAACCTTAGCTAGACACTCCCACACTTTTAAGAATTTATAGGAAGGTTTTTGACCTTTTCATAATTCATAAGTTGTCACATTTGTTTTCTTTCGAGGTATTTTGTTAAGAACATAATTAGTAGAAAGCAAAGGTTCCCCTTACAAATTCTGGGTTAAACCAGAACTTATCAACATAGCATTCATCATTTCTTTTAAGGTACAGTTTTTGCGTTCAGTAACACCGTTTTGTAGAGGTGAATAAGTGGTGTTTGCTTAGTCGTCGTTAACACCTACTTACATAAAAGTGTGGTGTGTGAAATGAAATATGGCAAAGTTTGAATTTATAGAATGCCACCACCACTACTAATTATTAATGTAGCTAGAGTGAGTAGGGATCGTCCCAAGGGAAAGGAGCGGTATTCTTGGGATCAATAATGGTTTAGTAGGTCGAATGATCCAAAGATAGTTTGATTTGATTAATTAAACTATTGGTTCACTTAAAGCAATGAAATTAAATGACAATCTAGAGTTAGAGAAAGATATATGAGAGAAAGGTCTTGGGGCTTAGAGTTTACTACTAAGCTTCACTTCACCAAACACTAACAATTGTAAATTAATGGGGAAATTCAAGTTGTAATTTGTGAGTGTGTGTGTCACCAATTTAAAACCAAGCATGGATGGCAAATAAGCATAGATTGTCTAATCAATCTAGTGAGTAGCACAAACTATCAAATAAGACCATTAACCATTCAATTAAACCACAATTAGTGCACACAAAAATATCTAGAGAAATGTACTTCTTGCATTCACAAGTGTGGAACATCAAACAACAAGAATGGATTGTCCACCTACCTAAGAAATTAAAGCAATTACACTACAACTAAGCTAATGACATGAAAATTAAACTAATTAAACTAAGGATGTGGTACGATCCATCAAGAAATAAGTATGAACCATAAAATAAATCATAAGAGTAATCAATTAAGTACCATGCCTCGACCATCACTAGATTAACAACATCAACACACATAGACATGCATTAATTTTATTAAATCTAGAGAAAAACACTTGAACATTCATTCTAGCATACATATACATATGGATAGAATTAAATGATCAATTGAAAGCATTAAACCATACAAATCATGTAAAAATTGCAAGATCTATATTTATTTATGATCAAAACATCAATTACAACTAAAATCTCCAAAAATACACAAAAGCTAGGTTTAGGAAACAAGCCTAGGGGCTATCTCTAGCCCCAAGAGAAGGATTTATCCACTCATTGTAGTGGTATTGGAACCCTCAAGGGATAGCTTGGAGGTTGGCATCATCATCTTCATCCTTGCTTTCTTCCCAAAACCCTAGTTCTAGAGAATGAAACAATTTCTATAATTGGTAAGTAAAACTATATGATATTTTTACAATATATGGTTTAATTAATCTATTACAAGCCTCTCTGAGTAGGCACTAAATCAGAATTATAGCCTACTATTGGAGGAAATTCATAGCTACACAAGTTAGGTAGAGTCCGGCGCGCTGGGGAATTAAACAGCTCACCGCCAGCAGTCAGTTCAATCGATCGAACGTGTCACCAAAAATATCTTCTGGGCCTTATCCAATTTGCTGAGCTCGCATCGCCTCATTTCGATCGATTGTAGCCATCTTCGATCGATCGGGACTTCCTTCGATTGATCAAAGCTCCTCTGGTGTAATTTTCTTGGTTTCTTTCCAACTTTGCTCCGTAGCTCCAAAATTGAGCTAAATGGCTCTTATTAGCCTGTTTGAATTTTATTGACCTGAAATAGGCAAAAACACAAATAAGTACTAAGACATGAAAGTAAGATAGATTAATAGACTAAAATACCCCTAGCAATGAACTACAAGGAAAAAAAAGAAATAAACAACTAAGTAACTATGAACTAGAAAGCAATAAAAGGATAACGCCACTTTCGTAAGGAACACGATTGCATTTAGCATATGTAACAAGCCTTTTGAACCCCTAGGTTACCCCTAGTAGACGAGTGAAGTGTCGTGAGGGTTTCCATAAATGATACCCATAAAAATTGAGCTCTTTCTCACTAAAGAGGCACCAGTATACAAAACAAGTATTGGGAGAAAACTATTTCAAGTATGAAAATTTTCAACCCTTTCCAAGTAATCTCCCAAAATCTCAACACCAAGCAAACAAGTATGGTCCTCCACACATCAAGACGATGATCATGCAAATCAAAACAACTTTAGAATCCTTTTTAAGTGAACCAACGTCAAATATGTAGCTATCTAAGCCAACTAAAGATATAATCACATCTAGTCTCAAACTAGCACACAAATCTAGTATCGATCATCAAGACAAAGAATGGACCTTTTATTAAAGCTTTACTTATCTAGGTGTACTTATTCTTTTCACTCGATTTTTTTTTTTTACTATCCTAGAGAATCAAAGACGGAAGCATAGTGCAATATGTTGATCTATTAAGCTCTCTAGCGATCCATGAGGTCGAGCGTTAGGTCAATGACTCCCAAACCGGACGGCTATAGGGCATTAGGTGTTTAAACACCCCTAAGGACTTACAAGCTCAAATCAACTAGGCTACAAATCAAAACAACCTCCATTTAATCATTTCCCACTTCTCACCTTTTAGAAGAAGTTGTCACTTTTTTATTTGCTTTTGCAACTTCTTCTTATTTTATTTTATTTTTTATTTATTTATTTTTTTTATCAAGTTATTAACCTAGAGTTTGGGCCCTCCACCTTGCGATGTGAGAAATTACATACTTGATGAGGCTATAATCCCGACTACTTAGTGAAAAAGGGTTTGTTATCTACCTTTATCAAGCATGAAAGCTTTCAATGCACTACTAGCTCAATTGGGATATAATCAAATCAATAGTCAACAAAGCATGTACCCCACAAATGAATGATAGTGTGTGCCTGTGCTAGTGTAAAATCCTAGAGTGAATCTTAAAACAATCACAAAATCATGATGATGTGGACCAAAACTGCAAGCAAGATATCAATCTTTCGAAAAAATTTACTCCGAAATGGCATCCACAAAGCATACAAGGAGTGTTGGACTCTTAAGTCAAGTAATTTTTAAATTCCAAGTATCATGGTTCTCAAAAGATCAAAATCATGGCTCAAAACTCTCAAATCATATCACATGTATAGAAAGTAAGTGTGACATGTCAAATTTGCTAACACAGCCCCGAACTTAATTTGTGTACTATCCTTAATGAGTAAAGAGGCAACAAATAATGGAAAGAGTATAGCAAATGGGTGAAACAAAAGGGACCCAACAACGGAAGCTTAGCTTTGGAAGGCGCACACCCAAACTTAGATTCTGAAAACCTGTCTAAAAATGGTCACACTAACAACTGTCAAAGCATATGCATCAATGATATAAATGAGAGGTGAAACTGAGAACTGGGCAAAAATCATGGCATTTATTAATGTAAAGCTTAGAATATCCAAAATTGAAATCAAAATCCTAAAAATCCATATATATAGCAAGCAAATCCAAAACCAAATATCCAAAGATCAATGTATCAGCAAATGCAGTGCAAGAAATAATATCCAAAATATCCAAAACTAGTGCAAGTATCAGGATAATTCAAAATATCTCAGCAATAACAATGCAAGTATCAATGACAGATAATGAGTAGAGAGCGAGAATGTGATGAGCGCTGAATATTACATATTCGAGCCCCTAAATATGTGTATGTTAAGACCTAAAGTGATACTTCTATCCATTATTAGACTGATTTATGTGTATTTCATGTTTTTAGGTACTTTCCCAAAGAAACGGTTAAAATCGGTCTTTTATGATAAAAAGAATGGTAAAGAAGTTTACCGAGTCATTACCAGTCATTCAAAGCAAGCCGAAAGTCAAAATGGTGAATTTTGGAGAGTTTCAAGTTCAAAAGCTCGAGCCTCAGTTCTATGGCTTGAGCTCCGCAGAAAAAGACAAGAAATTCTAAGGGCAAGAAAGCTCAAGCCCTAACCCTCAGAGCTCGAGCCCAACCATCGGGTGCTCGAGCCTGTGTCTAAAAACTCAAGCACATGATGCGTCAGAATTGAAAAGTTGATCCAAACTCCCAGGACCTTGTGCCAAGCCTCAAGGATCGAGCACTAACACCCAGAGCTCGAGCCCACAGCCCTAGAGCTCAAGCCCAACACCTTGGGATCGAGCACCATGAAGATCGAGCACCATAATAAAAAGACATTTCAGACAAATTTTGCTCCTAGAGGTTTACCCTAAGCCTTAAAGCTCGAGCCCAACTCAGAAAGCTCAAGTACAACCACTCAGGGCTCAAGCATGTCTGAAAACTCTATACCTACTTCAGTATTTTAGGCATAACTTATGACTCGGAACTCCAAATTGAGCAAATCAGCAGATCTAAAAAAAAGACTTAAAGCTCGATGTTTTTGTCTCTAATATCCCTCTCTAAATTCGCACTATAAATGGGTGAAAATTGCTTCAGCTCGAGGTATGTTCTTGAAAGCTCGAGCCTTGTACCTGAAAGCTCGAGCCTTGACTCTAGAGCTCGAGCTCTAACATCCTGGAAGTTAAAAATACATGCGGGAATATTTTCACCTCTCTTTATTTCCTTATGGGCCCAATTGTTGCCAAAAGCTATAAAACCAATCCAAAGGGGATTGGGACTTGTTCTCCACTATAAAAGAAGAGGAGAAGGCCACAGAAAATCTCTCTGATCCATCTATCATATATCTGTCTCTCATGGCGCCTTTTAGGGTTTTAAAGAAGAATATCTAAAAGGAGTTTTGGCGGCCTATGGCGATGAAGACCACAACAACACAGATGATATCTTGCGTCGTTATGAGTAGCTAATTCCTTTCTTAGGGCAATGATGTAGCCCGAATCTAAATACTATGGTTTGATTATTCTGTACTTTGGAAATTTAATAATTTATATACTTTGATTACATGATTTTGAGCAATTGAGCCAACTCAATTGGTGTTTTAATGAATTAATAGTTTTTGAATAGTTATTACCTTGTCTTAGATATAATTACTCATAAATTATTCTTAACCCATTCTTATTGGACGATATCTGGCGGAGCCCTATCGGACATAAGAATAGAGATCACGTAATGGTGTTCAAACGTTTTTCTTGAATGAACTCTTTCATAATCTATGCTTAGGGAAGATGAGTTATACTGCAACATTAGTTAGAAGTAGGTAGGCAGATAATTCGTGCCAACTTTTGATATGTTTTAGTTAGCTAAGTTCAATAAAATATTTTTCTTTAAAATTGAATTAGATGAATGTTATTGACTTTAATTCATATGGTATATAAAGTATTGAAATCCCAAGGTTGAACAGTTGACCATAGTAGGAGGATCATGGTGAAGTCAATCCCTAGGTATTTTTACCCTTGATCTTTTCTTTTATTTTATTTATTTTCTCTTTATGTTATTGCACCACAACAAATCAAATCCTCTTTCTAAATTAAAATAGTATTAATTGAAGACTTGATAAACCACCACAGTCCTTGAGGTTTGACACCCTCAACATAACCCTATCCTACAAGGATTCATTTTATTGCGAGTGGTATTTTATTATTGATAAATAAAAACACACATCAATTTTTGGCGCCATTGCCGGGGACTGTGTCACAGATTTGTTGAGTTCGAGATTAATTCTAGTTTCAATTATAGTTTTTGGACTTTTTGATATCTCACCTTATTTCGTTTTCTTTTTCAAGTATAGGAGTTAAGGAGAAAGGGCGACGAAGCTTAAGGAAAAAAGGCTACAGTTTTAGGACCTTTTGTGAGTTCTTTTCAATTTAATTCTTTGCTTGAAAATTTTCTTTTTACTTGTTACCGTTGAACTTAGCCTAAATTGTTAGGAGAATTCTATAAATCAGACATGGCTAATAATGGTGATAATCCAAATGGGGCACACGTGCCACAAGCCCCTGTTCCTCCACCACAACCACAATTGAGGGATCACTTCATTCCCACCTCATATACATCCCCTTGTTGCTTTCAATTTCCATAATCTGATGCAATCCACTTTGAGATCAAGCTAGCTATAATCCAAATGCTTTCAACTTTCCATGGGTTCGCTACTGAAGATCCCTATAAGCATATGGATGAATTTCTAGAATTGTGTTCAACTACCAAGTTGTCCACTCTCTCTGATGATGCTTTTAGGATGAGACTCTTCCAATTTTCTCTAAAGGACAAAGCTAGAACTTGGTTGCACTCCCTACCTCATAATTCCATAAGCACATAGGATAAGTTGCAACAAGAGTTCTTAAAAAAGTATTACACTGTGGGTAAAACCACACAAAGAAGAAGAGAGATCATGACGTTCTCCCAAATCCTGGGTGAACAACTTCATGATACTTGGGAGAGATACAATGATCTTCTGAGAAAGTGTCCACACCATGATATTGTTAAATGACATTTGGTGTAAATCTTCTATGATGGATTTACGGATCCACATAGAAACATGGTAGATGTTTCTAGTAATGGTGGTTTCCTGTATAGGAGTCCAAATGATGTTTAAGAACTGTTTGAGGCCCTAAGTGAAAATTTTGTACAACATGATTCTTCCTCTAGGTCTAGGGCTACTCCTGGTATCCATAAGGTTGAAAGTTTGTATGAAGCAGAAAAATCTAAAGAGCTTGCCACTCAAATGGAAGTGTTGAATCAAAAGTTTGACCAAGTTTTATCAGTTATCAGTACTATTAATTCTTCTCAACACTCCTCTTTGCCAAAGGAGGTGTGTTCTTTCGGTTCTAATCTATCTCATTATGCTAATAGTTGTCCTCTCTTGGGTCAATCTTTTAAAAATCCACAAGTGCAAACCAATGCTGCATTCTCCAATTCGGGTTACAATCCAAATTCCAATACTTATAATCCTGGCTGGAAAGATCATTCCAATATATCATGGTATAATCAAAGCTAAGGCAACACTGTTCCCCAATCTCAGGGATAGTACCACAATTCATCCAATCCTTTGCTAAATAATTCTTGCAATCCATCTTCCATCTACTATCCTCCTCAATTTAGGAACCAAGCTAATCCAAATACTCCTTCTCCCAAGTACTCGTTTGCATTTAAAGAAAGTAATGGTTGCACTTATCAACCTTAAGTCTAACACTGAATTGTTGTATTCCCATTCTCAATCTATAGTCAAGCTAGAAACTCAAGTTGGGCAAATATCTGCTCAAGTTGGGGAAATAATAAAAGTGTTGAATCAAAACGAGGAAGGGAAATTTCCAAGTCAGCCAATTACAAATCCAAAAAGGCAAACTTACATGATTGATGAGACTACTCCTTCAAGTTCTCGTCATGAACAAGTTTTTGCCATCACTACTTTGAGGAGTGGAAAGATCATTAATAATCAAGTTGAGGAAAAAGAGGTAGAAAAAGAGAAGTGTAGGATTCCCATTAATCCCATTCTTCCAATTCCACATCCCACAGATGTTCCCTCACATCTTACTCCATCAAGCTCCATAGGAGTTGAAGGTGAAGTCACTTCTTCATCTACTCCTAACCTTGAGATAGCTTATGAGCCAAGAGCGCCTTTTCCTAACCGTCTCAAGGGACCTTCTTACTTTGGTAAGTAAGGAGAGAAAATCTAAGACATGATGGATGTCTTCAAACAGGTAAAAGTCAATATTCCTCTCCTAGATGCTATTAATCAAATCCCTACCTATGCTAAATTTCTGAAAGATTTGTGCGCTCAAAAGAGAAAATAAAAAAACCAAGTCTCTAAAAAAATCTATCATATTGAGCAAGTCAGTGCAATCATTTAGTATAGCACTCCTCCTAAGTTCAAAAATCCTGGTGCTCCTACCATTTCGTGCACCATTGGAAATAATGTAATAGACAGAGCACTTCTTGATATTGGAGCGAGTGTTATAAATATGAAGTAATATGTCATGTTTTATTAAAAACCAGGAAATAAACCAAAATCTGGGCACATCAAAAAGTGCACCTACAATTGTTATGTCAAATACGGCCTAAAATAGTAGCAAAATTCAAGACAGAAACAAATAGCATGAAATAAAAGTAGCAAATATAAAATCAATCCGCCCTCGAAGTAGAGGACGAAGTGTCTGCTCCCCCAGGAGTATGATCAATCAGTGACTGTATCATCACCTGTAAGAGCTATTGTCCCTCTCTAGTCTCCTTACGAAAGTCCGTATGGTTGCCCTCCATGGTACCGACTTGCAGCTGCAGATTATCAATCCTAGTACTGAGAGAGTCGTACTCTGCTTTAGTCATAACAGGTGGCTGTGGGCCAACAGGTGCAGGGTCATCATATGCAACCTCCATAAGAACATCAACATCACCCTAATTGAATTCATCACCAATGCGGAGCTGTCGAGCCTTTTTCAATTGGGAGCGGCTTTTCTTCCACTCATTGAGATTGTAACTGTACACATCCTCCTCCTTGTCCTCCTTACATCGCACCTTAAGCCCCTTGTTTTTTAGCATCTTCGTGACCAAATAGGGAAAGGGGAATGACCATGTCATGGCATTATCTAATTGTCTAACAAGGAGATCACGATACAACTTTAGAATCTGGGCCTATATGAGTTGTGGGACACAAAACCAATAACCTCGTTCTGCGGTATAGAGGGTGTCCAGAAAAGCACCCTTTCTTTTCAGAATGCTTAGCCATTAGAAAGACATTCTTAGCAAGGATAGAGTCCATGAACCAAAGCTGGCACGGAATGTAAGACTTGTTAGTGCTGGTTGTGTGACGAGTTATGAAAGTATTATGATATATTTCACGCACAATGTCTGGTAAGGTGATGGTGCCTGAGAAAGCACCATAAATAAGCTCCTCCTCCTCATTCAAAGGAGAAGTCAAAGGATAATGCCAAGCTATAGCAATGTCATTGACGGTGACTTCATAAGGTGTGCTATCAATTGTTGTCCTTATCGCATTCGGCTTGGCGCATGAGTAAGTCATGTTGGAATAAAACTACCGGATGATTTGTGGAAAAAAAACATAAGTACATGGCTTAAATAAAGCTACGAGGCCACAATTTCTCAATTCCAAGATCAACCACACAGTTTTCGGGTGATCTTGGAATTCATGCTCAATGGTTAATTTGGACTCATGTTCAATTGGCCAATCAGACCAATCTGGAATGAGACCCTCCTCAGAAGAGCTTTCGGAAGTGCGTAGACACTTGGAAGTAGAACCAGAAGCCATTTGAGTGAAGAAATTTGGTTCAGGACTTTTGTCAAACACGTGGTGTGTAAGACTAAAAAGAAGGGAACATATATTAAGATTAGAATGATTTGAACCCAAAATCCATAAACCTAGAATAGAAGCACAACAAATCCCCACATAATAGATAAATCCTCCACAAAATTAAGCCCTAACCTCCATAAAATACAAACTTTGCCCTTTTTGATGGAATGATGATGATAAGAAGTGAAGAATATGAAAAGATGGAGATGTAGATGGTGAAAGAGAAGATTGAGAAGGTGGGGAAGGTAGGGAAATGAGGTGGGAGTCGTAGAAAGAAAAGATGGAATGAAGAATAAAAAGAGAAAGATGTAACTTATAATAAAATTTCATGGGCTCAGATTCACAATTGGTTCATGGCGTCCGAACGTGAAGGCTGGCGTCCAGATGGGAGAGGATGGAATGGGGCACGCTGGTGATTCATGCACGTAGCTCGTGGTATGGATAGAGAAGGCGTCCAGACACGACTAGTGGTGTCCAGACGCGAGAGTGCCCAGGGGTTGGCGTCGGAATGCGAGTAGTAGCGTCCGTACGCAAGTAGTGGCATCCAGACGCGGGTCTTCTCAGAAATTGGCATCCGGACGCAAATTTGTCCAGTTATTTACTGAAGATGAGCCCAAAAATTCCCGAAGATGTTACCAAAACCATAATGGGACTATAGAAACCCACAATGACAACTGAAATGGAAATCTAGATGATTCCAAGTGGAGTCTCTACTTAGTCATTTTCTAAAAATTTTGGTTTACGGTAACAAAGATATAAGGAAGCTTGGAATAGAAAGAATTGCTTCCTTGAAATGTTAAATTTAATGTCGATAGCTAGACGTTATGGGAATCTAACTAGTCCTCATAAATTGGATCCGTCAAGATGATTGAATCCACATATCTGACTAGGACTAGGTTGTTAATATAAGGCTTAAGCTGCTGACGATTGACTTTAAAAAGATTCCCATTCTTTGGGTCTTGTAACTCAACTGCACCATAAGGGAAGACAAAAATGATAAAGAAAGGACCTTCCCACCTTGAACGGAGTTTCCCAGGAAAGAGTTGCAAATAGGAATTGAAAAGCCATACTTTTTGACCTGAAGCAAAAGACTTCTTGACGATATCTTATCATGGAATGCTTTAGTCTTTGCTTTGTAAATTTTGACACTTTCATAAGCCTCATTCCGGATTTCCTCTAGCTCATTGAGCTGCAATTTTCGGTTAGAGCCGGTGTAAGGACCCCGGACTTTTCAACCCAGTGCGTTCTGTGACGACCTGAACTGGATCCAAGATGCGGAAGTAAAAGAAGCAAGACAATGGTCTTCCAAGGCACTACACACCTCTAAGACACTTTGGTGACCTTCTATGGGGTCATGGAATACAATGAACCAAGAAATGAAGCGAGAATGCCTAACCCGAAAAGAAATGAACCAAGGGCAAAATGGTCATTTCACACTGGAATGGGTGCCATCGTGCACACCATTGGAAAGATAATGAAAAATGAATGAAGTTAGACTCAAGAATCATCTGATTCAGAGTCCGAACGGAAAGGTATAAATGAAAATAAAATGGCTTTCTCCGTTTAAGGATTACCACAACCTTATCTCACTAGAACTGGAATAACTCCCACTATAGGTGGAGTTTTGATTAATGGTTGGCACCTTTGGAAATCTAACTTCGAGCTCTTCAACTTAGAGTCAAGAATGACCAAATTTGGATTTGAAATGAAAGAGTTATGACCTTCTGAAGTCAATGTAATGAAGCTGACCAAGGAAAAACTGAAATGTGAAGTTCCAGGGAGGATCGGTCGACTGAAATGCAACCTTCAGCTGGCCGAAACTCAACCGCCGGTCGGCCGAACCCCAATCGTCAGCCAGCCGAAACAAGGTTTTTCTTAAAAAGCTTACTGGAATGATCTCGAGGGAAACATCAGCCGACCGACACATCTGCTGCAGCTATGAAAAGCTGCTGCAATGTGTGAAAATGGTGATTGGGCCAATCCTAAGGTTCTACATGCTTTCTACGTGATCCGAACATGTTTTAAAACACTTTCTAGGCCCGTTCAAACATCTAAAGCAAGCCAAAATGTGGAGAAACTCAACATGACACCCCATAGATGAATTTTTTCATGAAAATTCATAAAATCGCCCAAAAATAGGTCAAAAGTTGAAACTCAAGGATTTTGTGAAAAGTTAACATGCACGCGAACGTAAAAAGACATTTAAGACGCGTCCCAATGGCCTGCGGCTTCAAAATAACCCCAATACAAAATATGACCTCTCAACAGCCAAAAACACCTAAAAATGCTATAAATGGAACCACAATGCAAAACATAGAATGAAACGGTGTTTGGCCCTTGGCCATACCTCAAGAATGATCATAGAAAACCTATAAAAGAGACATAATGGAATTCCCACACCCGATGCAAAAGTTATGACATAATATCTCATGAATTTTCAATATTTCCATAATGAACTTTGTAAACGAAAGTGTATAATAGAATACATATTTGATGCCATTGGCCTATTGCCTCAACTCATACATATCAAATACAATGAAAAAAGTGTACTTAAGTACGCTTTACATACATGGAATCAAAGAATACAAGTTTGAACAAAAAAAAATTACAAAATGAAGTTTCATGCTAACACTTGCATGAAATGGAAACTTAAAGGCTATAAGCCATCCACAGAGTGATGAGCATCACGAACCAAGTCTTCATACCCGAACAAATCCCCCAGTAACTTCAGGGTGAGTAAACAAGTTTACTCGTAGAGAATGAGCATGCATGACTCGATTTCTTTAAGATTTTTAGACAACGTGAATCATTTCAAAAAGGGATCATGTCACCTAACGTCTATGTCAAAGGTTAGACTAAGGAAGCATCCTAAGCTACCATGGAGCAATATCAACAAGAATCATGATACATATACATATATGAAATGAATCAAGAATGGAACAATCCAATGAATACAACAAGTTTACAATTAACATGAATCACGCTATTAATGTAATTAAACAAGGTTTACTATAATCTGTATAATACGACAAGGAGGATACTTAGATATAAGTTAACAAGAATTACATTATCGATGCAATTAACTAGATTAGTACATACCAATTAACACGACGGAAATAACACACGAAACCAAGAGCAAGGCATAAAATCTATGCAACTTAACATGCTTGGAGCATTCCAATTAACACGATAGGAATAATACATGAAGTCAAGAACAAGACATAATATCTATGTGATTAAACAAGATTGGATCATTCCAACTTACAAGATATGAATTATACATAGAATCAAGAACAAAGCATAAAATCTATGCGATTTAACAAGATTGGTGCATTTCACATAACACGACAAGTTTAAATCTTCAAGGAATAACAACTTGAAATTTAAAGAGCGAAATCAACCAATGTGGAAACTCGGATATCGCCTGGATTAAAAATGTACTCTTGAGATCACTTTAGGGCTACTAACCCATGGGTACCTTTCCCCTAGTGCGCACTATAGTGTAGGAGGACAATCCCCCGTACTAGAACCAAGTCCTAGCCATGACAATTCTTGATTGATATCCTAAGTCCCAAAATCAACAAGTTGTGCACCCAAGATTGTATCAAATACAATAAATGCATTAACCACATTTCATGCACAACCAAGATTTTGGAACACACAAGTCATGCCCTAAGTTCATCAACTATCATGGCATGTGAAATGTCAAGAAATTATAGTGTGCAATTATATAGACAACAACCAAGATACATAGCACATGGAGTTCATTGAAGTAAATATACCACAAGTATAAGATACATGATTTAATTACTTTCTAAGCAACACATGTGTAATTAAACCATTCCAAGACAAATGTGCATGTTCGTTAAGTACATTAATGAGATCAAGATACAAGTGTTCATGATGCTTGATAAAAAGAATAAAGTCCATGGAATTGAAGTCAAATTCCCAAGTCTAACAAGAATTCACTAACAAGGCATGATTAACTCGATGGAAGCATATAAGGAAATTTAATCTACTCAAGGATTAAATTATCAAGACTTCAAGGTGAGTCAAAATATTCTACGAACAAGTTATTTCAAGGATCATGTCAAGGCCAAGTTCATTGTCAAGTTACAAGTCCATCACATACAAGATGCAACCATGTGAATTAAATTCCATAGAAGGGAATTAATTAAATATAAGTTTGAAGACTTATCCGATTATTTTTGATTTGATACACGTGAAGGAACTTGCCAAGGAAATCATGAATACAAGGTTAGAAACTTAATCTAGCTCATGGAACCATTGAATGGATTTTAATTAATTCTCTAGATTTTAAAAGTTATCCAAATGACCTCAAATTAAAGTACGTTATACAACATGTCAAGACTTGTTTTAAAACCATGATACAAGTAAGTTCTAAGGAAGATACTACCTTGAGGAATAAACTTTAATACTAGAAATATAATAATTGAAAAGTTTCAAAACCTAATCAATTATTCTAGATTTAATATATGTGAAATTATATGGCATGTAAATCATGAATGTCAAGTCGGAATTCCAATGGGGTGAATAGTACACCCGGAATAAATTAATTAATCAAATAATTAATTATTCTCTAGATTTTAAAACATCACCGTTTACTCTCAAATTCACCTATGTTGAGGAGTATGCTAAGGCCTAATATATTATGCTAATACATATTGATTTCAAGCTAGTTAAGGCCACAAGATTTAATTATTTACTCAAGATAAATAATAAGTAAAATCTTTGTTACTTGTCCAAATGCTCTAGATTTAATATATGTCAATAACCAATTCAAGGGTTAATATATTATCATGCCACAAGTTTAAAAGATGCTATAATCTACCGGGAAAATTAAATCTCACACATGAAATTTAAATAAATAAAAATTCTAGATTTGATATCCAAGCATGTAAACAAGTAGTATAAGCATCCATAGCATGTTATATAGCAAGAAAGTAAATTATAACACCCCCTACCTCAATTTGAGATGAAGATCCAAAATCCCCACCGAAAGGAAAGTGCTCCGAATCCGACGATACCAAGAGGTTTTGTCGGGCACAACATCGTGAACAAGAATCCGCAAGAAGCCTCATGAAAATCACAACTTGAATTCAAACCCAAACTCAAGAAATGGTCAAAAATGAATTCTAATAAGGGGGAATGGTAGAACACGTCGAGGGGAACAAAAAACATGAAGGCCGAAGACTTTTCACTTAGGAAAAGTAAATCAAAGGAGGAGAGAGAAGGTGGAAACTCCATGGACATCCATGGCTACTTCAGGTCATGCAAGGGGAGTGGGGAAGATGAAAAATGAAATATCTCATCCCCCGTTTATAGAAATCTCAAAAAGTGCCCCGAAAGGGCCCCGTCGGGTTCGGAAACTGGAATTTGAGCAAACACACTCAAACAGAAAAACTCCATGAACAAAAAAGATTCAAAATGAGAAAATATGAACAAAGAAAAAAATGACATCGAAAACTGAGTCCCGAGCAGAGAGTTATGCCCCGAACAAGTTCGGCGGCAACCGGGTCCAAAAACTCTGAAACTGGAGAAAAATGACCAGAATGGAATTCTGAGAGTCCATGACTTGATGAAATGTGAAAATGAATCCCGTATGAGGATCTAGGCTCCAGACAAGGTATTTTGCAATAACTTTCGTTAATTGCTTAATGGCCCCTACAAAAAATGGTTAACTGCGAAACTGCCCCAAAATGAAAATCTCTTCCAAACGATATTTTCTTAGATACCCCTAAAATAAAATTTCTTCAAAAGATATTTATGAAAAATACCTCAAGAAAAAAAAAAGATTCTAAAGAATTGTGCATCCATGCCCCTATGGACACCGGGAGCAACCAGAGTATTTTCTTGCAAAAGTAAAGATACGTATTTCGTGGAAACCACTTCGAATGGAGATAGGTGAAGTCAAAAACAAACTCCGAGCATGAAAAGTGAGGTTATGCCAACAAAGTGACAAATGGGGAAAAGACATAATAGGGAAAAGGACGAAATAGCGCATAGCGTCCAAAAAGTGAAAATGCAGAAATGACTCGGTCCTTAAAGGAAGTTGTCAATCCACATGAAAAAGTCTCAGAAACCATCTCTGAGCACTCGAGATAACACTAAGCGACAAGAAACAGAGCTCAGAAAGGAAAATTAAACGGAAAAAATTATCCATAAAATTTTAGGAAAAAAGGAAAGAAAGGCAAACGACTGGGTCATTACAGCCAGCCTGATTAAGATTGAAATTGAACCTTTTTATTGTCCAAAAGGTACGATGCTCTAATTCAGCCGGTATGGGGACATGCCAATTTGGTGTCTTAAACGCAGTTCGGTATGCCCAAAGCGTATCGTTCAGTCGTAATAACCAATCTTTGCGGTTCGGTTTGACCGTCTTTTTAAGAATATTTTTGATTTCCCGATGTGAGACTTCTACTTGACCACTCGATTAAGGATGGTAAGGCGTGGTAACTTTATGAGTGATAGAGTACTTAAGGAAGATAGATCAAAGATAACGATTACAGAAATGAGATCCTCCATCACTTAAGAGTGCTCTAAGTGTACCAAACCAACTGAATATGTTTATTTAAATGAACTTGACCACTACATCAAGGTCATTGCTTATGGTTGCCTCAGCCTCTATCCATTTAGATACATAATCCACAGCTAAGAGAATGTAGAAATAACCATAGGAAGATAGGAATGGTCCCATAAAATCTATTCCTTATACATCAAAATTTCAACAATTAAAATTGAGTTCAATGGCATTACGTCTCTTTTTAGACATGGCCCTAAGCTTTTGACATCACTCACAAGACTTTCAAAAATTGTAAGCATCCCTGAATAATGAAGGCCAATAAAATCCACTTTGAAGGACTTTAGATGAAGTCTTTTTAGCATTGAAGTGTCCTCCACATTTGAGAGTGTGACAGAATTTTAGAATGTTTTGGACATCATTTTCAGGAATGCATCTCCGGGTTATTTGATCCGGGAAATACTTAAACAATTCCAGGTTTTCCCAAAAGAAAATTTTGATTTGAGCGAAGAATCGGTCTTTCTCTTGCTTAGACCATTGGGATGGAAATTTTCCAACTGCAAGATAGTTGACAATGTTAGCAAACCAAGGAGGTGACACATGAGAAATCTAAAAGAGTTGCTCATCCGGAAAGGAATCATGAACTGGAGAAAAATCAAAAGTGTTCTCAATAAGAATTTGAGAGAGAGGGTCTGCTATAACATTGTCAGTGCCTTTTTTGTCCTTAATCTCAATGTTGAACTCTTGGAGTAAGAGTATCCAACGAATGAGTCGAGGTTTGGTCTCTTTTTTTGTAAGCAGATGCCTTAATGTGGCATGATCCATGAAGACAATGACCTTGGATCTAAGAAGGTATGAACGAAATTTCTCCAAGGCATAAACAACAGCTAGCAACTTTTTCTCAGTTGTCGTATAATTCAATTGAGCATCTGAGAGGGTCTTGCTAGCGTAATAAATAGCATGAGGAGCTTTATCCACACATTGGCCCAAAAGCAGCACCTAATGTATAATCGGATGCATCATATATGATCTCAAAGGGAAGAGATCAGTTAGGTGGTGCCAAACTAGGGCGGAAGAGAGTAATGAACGGAGCTTTTTAAAAGCTTCCAAACATGCTTCATCAAATTTGAAAGTAGTATCCTTGGCAAGAAGATGGCACAAAGGCCGAGATATCTTGCTAAAGTCTTTGATGAAGCGGCGATAAAAGCCATCATAGCCAAGAAAAGATCGAATTTATCTCACCGAAGAAGGAGGAGGAAGGTTGTGAATTAATTCAACTTTTGCCTTATCTACCTCAATCCCTCTTAGAAATAATATGTCCCAAGATAATCCCTTTTTATACCAGGAAATGACTCTTTTCACAACTTAAGATCAAATTTGTCTCCTTACATCTTTGAAGCATAAGAGATAGATTAGGGAGACAAGAGTCAAAGGAAGATCCAAAGACGGAAAAATCTTCCATGAACACTTTAAGAAATTTTTCGATAATATCAGAAAATATAGACATCGTGTATTTCTAAAAAGTGGCCGGTGTATTACATAACCCAAAGGGTATGCGACGAGCAAAAGTTCCAAAAGGACAAGTGAAGGTGGTCTTCTCTTGATCTTGAGGATCTACAGCCACTTGGTTATAGCCTGAATAACCATTAAGAAAACAATAATAGCTTTGGCCGGCTAACCTTTCTTAGATTTGATCAATGAATGGAAGTGGAAAATGATCTTTCCTAGTTGCAGAGTTTAGTTTCCTATAATCTATGCACCCACGCCAACCAGTGGTGGTGCGTTGTTGCACAAGTTCTCCCATCCAATTTTCAACAATGGTGAGTCCAGATTTCTTTAGAACAACTTGAGTGGGGCTTACCACTTGCTATTTGAGATGGGATAAATGATTCCAGCATCTAATAACTTAATTACTTCTTTCATGAAAATCTCCTTCATGTTAGGATTCAACCAATGTTGCACCTCTCGGAAAAGTGTTGCAGTTTCCTCCAAAAGAATGCGGTGCATGCAAATTGAGGTGTCAATTCCTTTTAAATCAGCCACCGACCAACAAATAGCCTTTTTGTTCTCTTGTAGCACTGCTAAAAGGTTGTTTTCTTGGTCTTTGGAAAGATCCAATACAATAATGGCATGAAGAGTTTTGTTTGTACCAAGAAATACATACTTGAGATTACCTGGGAGTGTCTTTAACTCAAGTTAAGGTGGAGATTTCAGCGAAGGAATAGGAGGAGTGCTGAAAATTAATGGAAGAGGTTTTTTGGCAACTTTCAAGAAATAAAGTCTCATATTGCATTGGCCTCAAGCAAAGAGTTAATGTAATGTTACCGGTTTTTGCCATTTTCCATTTTCTAGAATTTTCTATTTTTGGCAAGGGTATTTTTGTCTTTTCACGTTTTACGTGCTAGACACCGTAGGGTGTACCGGGTGTGTCAGAGAGTTGGTTGGGGCATTCCACTGAGTTTGGGACTCTTAGGAATGCAACGGTTGCCAGTCGGCATTTTTTCGTTTTTTGGGCTGGACGGTCCCGTGTGGGAATTGCTATCGGAATTGTTGAGTACGGGGGTGTCAGTTGGTTCCATTTGCCTTTCATTTATTTTATTTAATATGTTTTATGTAGTATTTGTTGATTTTTGTGCATATGTGTGTGGTGGAAAATAAAAAGGAAAAAAAAAAAAGATTTTTGGTGGTGGGACCCATCACCACCTTTTTGACTTTTGGGTGGCCAAGAGGCCATCACCTTGGCCTCATTTCTTCCTCTCTCTCCCAGCTCTCTCTCTTTCCCTTCTCTTTTTCTTTTTTTTCTTCTTTGAAAATTTTAAACTTCAATTACTCCTAAACAATTAGGAGATTTTTGGAGCCGTTTGTGGCAAATCGAATAGCTCGGCGAGATCTTCAAGTTGATATAAACAATTTCAGCTTTAGCCAACCCTAAGGATTTCAAAATCTAGGGTTTAAATTGGGGATTTTTGCATCATTGGAGATAAGGGTGTTTAATTTACAATTTCTTGAGTCCTAGTGAGTTATTCTTTCTTAAATTGTAGTAGAATATGTTAAATTTTGATTAACTCATACTAAGTTGATTTTATGCTATGTGTATGAGTTGTAATTTCATATGAACTTTATGTTTAGTGATGTTTATGCTTAATTGTTGATGAAATATGGTATATGCATGCTTAAATGATCATATTTTTATTATGTAATTGTAGTGATTTTGTCAAGTACAAGTATGTTATGTTATATGTGAAGTTCCTTATTTGAGCATGCACATGTTAAGGTAGAATTGTGCTATCTTATGACATTTATGAAGCTTATTGCATTCATACATTTCATTGGGAAGAAATAGGAATGATGTTTTGAACAAAATGAAATGGGGTTTTTGGGAAATTTTTTGAAAAGTTTTATGAAAAATCCAGTCGCCTAGGGGTTACCGAAGGGTTGTGGTGTTAGTGATGCCTAGAGGGGACTAGGTAAATTTCCTTAGCGTGGTTGACTTACCTGGGCTCTAAATTATTCCACGTGGTTACCATGGGTCAGGGACAGTAGCCAATCCTCCTCTCGTGTCACTATGGGGTCACCGTGGGACAAGTTTCATTAATATCTTGGAAATGACGATGGAAGTGATTTGGGAAATGGGGAGCGATATTACATGACATTGCATCCTATTTTACGACATTTGCATCCATGATTCGGATATGTTGATGTTGTTATGTGGCTATTTTCTCCCCGATAAAGCATGGCCCTAATTACTTGTTCCTATTTATTGTGTGAATTCATGAGATCTCAAGAGGTGTGCCTTAAGCACTACTTACTGAGCAATTTGCTCACCCCTTATATTAACATTTTTCAGGACACGGCAAGGAGGTGGCGGATGACAATCCACCACAGACATGAAAGGACTAGAAGTGTATTTTAAATCATTTTGTAAATTTGAGCTCATTTTTGTATAGCACCGTGATAGGAATGTATTAAGTTTATTTAGCATGGGCCTATATTATAACTTTGAGCTTGACTCCACTTTGTTGTAAATTGAACTAGTTATAAAGACTATGTATAATCCTCATGTAAGTGAAGAAAATGGTGTTACCTTATATTATATTATTGATGTTCATAAACATGGAATGTAGAATGTTGTTGTGGTGCATTGGGACAGGTTTTTAGATCAAGCTCATATATATACAGGGGTTATTGTACACTTTGGATATTCCAATAGCAGGTCTTGCGCTCTCAGAGCCATTTTGGTCGACCAAAATGATACTTCAGTCGATCAATCATTTTTATAGTCTTGGGAATTTTCATTTCAGTCAACCGAAATGGAGCTGTTTGTGCATCATTGTTCCTCCTTTGGTCTTTGAATTACTCCAAGCCTTGGAACATTGTCTAAAACCTTCTAGAAGTGTAATTTGGACACAAGGATGATGGGTTAACCTTAGATATAAGGTGGATTGACTTTAGTGACCTCGGGTTCAGATAAGGACCCGGTTAACGGTTTGGACCCACGAGTTCGGGTCATTACAGTTAACTTTACGAATGGATTGATCAATATCATAATCTTCAAAACCAAAATGAGCCAAGCAAGTTTCAAGAAGATCTTAACATAGAATGAATGGGAGAGATTCTTCAACCATTTAATCTGTAATGTTAAGAGAGAAACACTCATATTCTTCCGGAGCATAATGAGAAGCACTAAAGATGTTAAGCTTTACCTTCATATTTCCAAAAGAAATATCCATCACCCCAGTTCGGCAATTAATTAAAGCATTAGTAGTGGCCAAAAAGGGCCAACCAAGGATCACAGGAATGTGTCTTTTGGTACCGTGAACTGGTTTAGTATCTAGAACCAAGAAGTCTACTAGAAAGTAGAACTTATCCACCTGAATAAGTACAACCTCTATGATACCATGAGGTTGTTTGACAAATCTATCTACAAGTTGCAAGACAACTGCAGTTGGTTTGAGTTCTCCTAGGCCAAGTTACAAGTATACTGAGTAAGGAATCAGATTTACACTTGATCCTAAGTTAAGGAGGGCCTTTTCTATCTCATTGTCTCCAGTGACACACGAGATTGTTGGGGCACCCAGATCCTTAAACTTTGGAGGTGTATTATGCTGAATGATAGCACTTACTTGCTAAGTTAACCTCACCTTCTTGGGAGTATTACTCCTAGAAATGTGTTTTTGAGTACACAAATCATTGAGAAATTTAGCATAAGGTGGAATTTGCTTAATGGCATGAAAGAGAGGAATGTTGATCTTTACTTGCTTAAAGACTTCAAACATTTCTTGAATTTTATCAGCCTTTTTCCCAAAGTGTGTAGACTCTTTGAGGTGTTGAGGAAAAAGAGCCTTAGGCTCATAAGATGTCTCAACATTTGGAATCACATTCATATTTTTTGGTGAAAAACTTGCATTCTTGGGAGCAAGAGTTTCAGTTCTTTCATCAACCTTATTGTCCAAAATTCTTCCACTCTAAAGTATGGTGATTGCTTAAACTTGCTTAAGATTTGAACCACTCAGAGGAGTGATTTCATCAATCATATATTACCCTTTCGGGTTCACCATAGGTTGAGCTGGAAGTTTTCTTGTGTCCCTCTTATAAAACTAGTTCACAGAAGTAGCCAATTGTCCAATTGGGTTTTAATGTTGGCTATTGATTGGGAATGATTATTAACCAATTGCATAGTTGATTGCATACCACTAATGGCAACCATTATCTACTTATTGGAATTCAATATCTTATCTAATTGAGACAGAGAATGTGCAGCAGGATTTTGATTAAAAGAGTTTGCATTATAAGAAGGAGGACGGTAGCTTGAAGAAGCTTGGAATGGCCGGTTCATGGGCTGAAAATTAAGCTGAGTTGATTACCCAAAACCTTAAAATGATGAATTTTATGGGGCTTGTTGCTTCCACGAGAAATTTGGAAGATCTCTCCAACCTGAATTGTAAGTATTGGAATAAGGATTATTTCCAGGGCAAGAGAACATGGCATTAGCCTATTCTAGCAAACCTTCAGAAAATTGCTCCGGTGTGGGGCAATCGTCTGCATTATGAAAAGTGCTAGTGCATTGTACACACACAGCACTAGATGGAGAATTTTGAGAAGATATGAGATGTGGTGCCACAAGCTGAAAAACTTAGTGGGCTATGACATCCACTTGAGAGGCTTCTTCCCTAAGAGTCCGTGGTTGGCACAGATTTGAGGGTTTCACAACATTTGAAGTAGAAGCTCTACGAGAATTATGTTGTATAGAATTTTCGCTTATATTCTCAAGTAGAGTCCAAGCATCATCAAGATTTTTAGACATGAACATACCCCAAAACGAAGAATTGATTAATTGTCTATATGGTTCTGTTAAACCATCATAGAAGGCTTGCACCAACTGCCACTTTGGAATTTGGTGGTGCGGACACTTCCTTAGAAAATCTTGAAGTCTTTCCTATGTCTCATAAAATTATTCCCCATCAATTTGGGAAAAGCTAAGAATGAATCGACACATTTGATTGATCTTACTCACAGGATAGTACTTTTTAAGAAATTCTTGTTGTAATTGGACCCACGAAGTGATGGAATTTGCAACAAGAGAGTTCAACCAATGCTTTGCTCTTTCTTTTAGAGAAAATGGGAAGAAAAGCATATGAAGTGCATCTTGGGGGAAGTCCTTCATCTTGATGGTGGAGCAGATTTCCAAGAACTCATCAAGATGTTTATAAGGATCTTCATTATCAAACCCATGATAGATTGGAAGCATTTGGATTGTAGAATATTTGGTCTCATAATGATGAGCCTCAACATTGGGCATGACAATACATGATGGAGACATATATGTGTAGGATACAAAGTGATCCCTTAGAGTTATTGGGGCTAAATTTTCATTGTTAGCTCTAGGATTTTCAATTCTAGCATTTTTGAGATTAGCTAGTTCGAGATTATTTTGTTCATTAGCCATATTGTCTACTTCAATTTCAATTTCTCTTATAGTTTCAGGTTCCCTAAGGTTCCTTCTTTGGTGCCTAAGAGTCCTTTCAAGTAAAGCAATATCAATTGGTTCCTCAAGATTTGGTAGAGACGATGACCTACGATTTACCATTAACTAACAAATACAACAATCACAACAACCCTTCACCAATACATCCACATACATTGATCCCTTTCTCCTCAATTCAACAATAATGAAAAATAGATTTAAATGGCCACGACAAGGACCTATGCTCTGAGCAACACAGAAAAATTCGCCTTGACAAGGGCCAAACAATGAATACTCTAGAAACTTCAAAAACTTACCCAAAGTCCTTAAGACTTCAAATTTTACAATTAGATCACCTAGAAAGTCTTCAATTCCTTGTAACACAAAAACACACTAAAAATATAAAACACACCAAAATAAATAAAATATATATAATCAAGCATAAAGCAATTTTTAAACTTTGATTACAAAACCATATGTAATCGCCGGCAACGGCACCAAAAGTTGATGGGTACAAATTGTTACCACTTAAAATACCACTTGCAATAGCACAATTTAATGTATAATAAGGCTATACTAAGGGTTATCGAACCACAAGGATTGCTAGTTTATGGCAACCAAAATTATAAAATTGCTTTTTAATTTGATAACAGAGATAGTAGTTTGATTGGTTTGTCACTTAAAACTATAGAGCGGAATTGCATAAAAATAGTAAATAAAATGAATTCAAATGGATTGAACTTATAGAGATAAGGGCTAGGGAATTGACTTCACCAAAACCTTATAAACATGATAACTTGTACTCAACTTGGGGATAAACGACTACGTATATAAAATGATGTGTTAAAGTATAAAACAACCACAACATCTTCTAGAAAATCATACATTTCAGGACTAAGCATAACACATCTTTGGTTAGCATGGTTCATCCACCTGAACTAGGATGTGGTATAAACCATCTTCCCTAGGCATGCCCTATCAGTCCATCAATTGTATGTTGAAGCACATGAAATTCAATTATCTATTATAAATTATCTTCAGTTGGCATGGACCATCTACCTAACTAAATTAATCTAAATGTGTAGCATAGCCCATCTTTCTTAGGTATAATCTATACAAATCCTCAATTAACATGCCAATAAAACTCTTTCATAAATTCATTCCCATTGTCACTATAGGAAATCAAGTGGATAACTGTGTCAATATGATTTCTAAGACAAGATAAACATATCAACATAACTATATATTCAAATGAAAATCACATAAATTAACTCAATGTAGGAACACATCAATTTAATGTAAATAACTTCTAATTTATGAAACTAATATATACAAGATGAATCCCCAAATTGAAAAAGCAATTGCACCATATTTACTTGGTCTAGGTTACATCAACTCCCTAGGAAGGGAGTTAGTTCCTCATGGATCTGGTAGTAACATTAAGGATTGAAGAAGAAGAAGATTCCCCTTTCAGCCCCATTGTTACAAAACTCAGCATAAACCCTAGGAAAATCTCTTCTTCTTTCTCTATCTTTTTCAATGATAATAATAATGATAATCTTTACAAGCCTTTTACCCCTCTTTAATTCAAAAGTGGGTTGCCAAACAACCCTAACCCGTTCAAATTCAAATTTCCTAGAAAAAAGAAACAAACTTTGACTAAATCAAAGTAGAGACCCGTATGCTGGCGTTCAGACGCGAGGTTAAGTGCATGGCATCCGGACTCAAAGTCTTGCGTCCTGACGCGAGGTTAATGCATGTCCCAAAACGTAACTTGTTTTGTATTTCTTCAGCTTGGACCATTGAGTCCTTTTTTATCCTAATGTGTTGCTGAGAGTTTCCAAAGATACATTGGAACCTCTTTTCTTGACTAACCCTAGATGTTGACACCCGGAGTGCATTTGACCTTCAAAAGCTCTTAAAGCCTTCTTTTTATTTCTTTTTGGAGAGTACACCTGAAAATAGACAAAAACACAAAAATGAAGATAATCTATATACAAAGACCAGATAATGGACTTAACTAATGCAATTAAGGGCGCTTGAATATACAATATTCGGTACTTATCAGGCTTCGATACCATTATAACACTGGCAGACACTGTAGTCTATCCACGGTTGGTTGTTTTATTTTTCGAGCACCTCCGAATGGATGAGGATGACTAGCAGCTGATGCATATGACCACTGACGGTTAGGTGATTGACATTTCCATCCCTGCTATTATTGCTGCTTGCCGATGCCCCCATCTTTCTCTATTAGTCATTGACTTTGGGGATCCACTGTATCCCAGCATTCTAGAGTACCCTTCTGAGATGACTATGGTTGCAACATTATCTCCACAGGCTGCCTTTGAAGGTAATACATTTGGAGACTGGGTTGATATTGATCCCCAATACTGGTTCTTTGATTTTGTGCTGCACCTCAATGCCTTTCCTTCAGGCCATGGCACACAGAGGTGAGAGGGGATTCTACAGGCTTTATACTGTATGAGCCAGGGTTACTGGATTTCTGTTCCTGCTCTCATTTGGGAGTTCATTCACAAGTTCTGGGAAAATCTGATCTTCAAGCACAATTCTAGAGTTGATGTTTGGCTTTTACCATATGGCCACCTGATTACACAGCTACCAATTGACTAGGGCTATCACTTTGACCTAGCTGAGATTCCAGAGACTGTTGTGCAAAGAGCAAGGAGGGCATATGACTTGGCGAAGTGGACCAAGATATTCAACGCCTGTATAAAGAATAAAAAGAATAGAGACAAGAAAAGATGATGCGAGTAATTTGTTCACTAATTAAAATCACCACTTGCAATAGCACAAATCATTGTAGAATAGAGCTATTAAAAGGGGTTTGTCGAACCACAAGGATTGCTAGTTTATGGCAACCAAAGTTATAAAATTACTTTAAATTTGATTAAAGAGATGATTGTTTGATTTGTTTGTCACTTAAAACTATGAATTGAAATTGCATAAAAATAGTAAATAAAATGAATTCAAATGGATTAAACTTATAGAGAGAAGGCTAGGGAATTGACTTTACCTCAACCCTCGCAAATATGTCTAATTGCAATCAACTTGGGGACTAACTATGTCTACAACCATGATATATAGAAATGCATAATAACCACAATATCTTTAAGAAGTTCATACACTCTTAAGTTAAGTATAATCCATCAAAGGTTGGTATGATTCATCTACCTAAACTAGGGTGTAGTATGAAACATCTTCCCTATGTCATGGACTATCAAATCCCTTTCATGTATGGTAAATGCACATGAAGTCAAAGACTAAGCCATAATCCATCAAAGGTTTTCCTAAGTCATGGACTATCAAAATCTTCATACAACATGCCAATAAAACCATTGCATAATCTCATCTTCATTCTCACTATAAAGATGTAAGAAATATAATCATAAAAAACTGAATTCTAAGACTTCTTTGTGATGTGGATCAAACATACTAGCTTCTTTCATTTGTAAAGGGGAGTTCGCGTCTAACGAGCAAGAAAGGAAGATTTCCAAGCGTGAGATGATAGATAGACAATTCAACATAATAATGAAATCCGATTACAACACATGTAATTCTATAGATTATGTAATTTTCCATATAAATATTAAACCCCCAATTTAAAATACAATCAGAATATGTTTACTTGGAATGGGCTACATCAATTTCCTAGGAAGGGAGTTAGTTCTTCATAGACAAGGCAGCAGCTTCAAGGATTGAAGAAGAAGAAGACCTACACTCCAGCCCCATGGTTGCAGCCTCTTTCAGAATAAAAACTCAGCAACCCTCCAAAACTTTCTATCCCGTTTTTTTCAAGATAATTTTATAATCAATATCCCTCCTTTTTCCAATATAGATATATCCATAATAAACCAAAATGGGTTACAAAAACCCCAAATTTCGTGGCTTTAGTCTCCTAAAGTAAATGGAAAACATTCCCTAAATTAAGGGAATACTTTTGACCAAAAGAGAGTTTCTGCCAGAAATTCCAGGAGACATTGACCTCCAATTTCTAACCCTTAGATGTGCGAATTTGACTTCCACAAAAACATGAAGTATCTAGGGCTATGAATCAGCTTTCCACTTAATCAAACTTCGCATCAATTGGATTTTTAACGAAAGAGTTATGCCTTTTTTTACCGCAGGTGTGCAATGCTGAATTTTGACAGCCTGGCAATATTCTAGCAGCGGTAACATGCGACCTTGTTCTCCAATTTTGACCTCTCAAATGTCAAAATTGGACTTCCCTTAAAAGATAACCCACTTAGAAATCTGAGTTAGCTTTCCACAGAATCAAACGGTTCATCATTTGGAGTTTGAAGCAGAGAGTTATGGCCAAAATGCCACAGGTGCGTAGTGCTGATTTTTGCTAGAATTGCTCCTTGCTTCTTCATGGGCCAAAATGTGCTTGCCATTGAACTTGGGCCAATGAATTCAACTTTCTTCCTTATTGTAATGCTAAATGTGTCCATGAGATATTGGGCCATCTTTATTTGTAAGACTTGGTCAAATAAGTCCCATATTATTTTGTTCTTCAAAAGCCCATAAAGCCTTATTTTTCTTTATTTTTAGGGAGAAATCCTAAAAATGGACAAAAACACAAAAGCACCTATAAAGTAAACATTATTAACATGAAAATGGACTAAGCTATGCAATTAAGGGTGCTTGAATATGCAATATTCGGCGCTTATCAAAGGGGAGAAAGCCCAGTAGAGAGTCGTAGAGGATGCAGACGAGGGATCTCCAGGATCACCTCCTAGACAGAGGCGTCGCACTAATACTTCCGCATCTACCCCATAGCCAGATGTACCTCTTCTATCCTAACAGGCCGGCCCCTCTCACATCCCTCCTACAGAACTGATGCCACAAGCTGACACTCAATCCCGTCATGCCAGTTCAAACTCCAGCTACAGATCTGATTTCATTCAACTGCATACAGACTTTATTTCTTTTAGAGCTGATATGATCGGGTTGCACAAGGATATTATGAGGCATCATGATGATTTGGAGTGGAGGCACGATAGTTTAGTCTGGCGATCTGATGATTTGAGGATTGACATGCCGAGGCGAGGAGAAATATTGCGACATTACGGAAAGACATTCAGACATCGCTCACTCGACATAGCCGAGAGATGTCCGATATGCTCCAGATCATTGCCGACATGATGGCACCAGATGCTGCACCCTGATTCCACCATTTTCTCTCTCTATTACTCATTACCTGCTCGCTACACTAATACTTTTTCTACTCTGATATTATTGGGATATTTTTGCACTGTTTTGATACTCTGCACTTATTTTGGATATTATTTTACACTACATTGGATATATTTGGTTTTGGATATTGCTTTTGGAAATATTTTTCATCTATGGATTTTTGGATTTTGATATTGGTTTTGGATATTTTGAGTTTTATACTGCTATATGCCATGATTTTTGCTTAGTTCTCAATTCCACCTCTCATTTATATTATTAATGCATATGCTTTGACAGTTGCTAGTGTGACCATTTTTTAGACAGGCTTTTGGAACCTAATGTTGAGGATGTGCCTTCCACAACTAATCTTCCGTTACCGGGTCTTATTTGCTACACCCATTTGGTATACTCTTTCCATTATTAGTTGCTTTATGGTACATTGAGGACAATGCACAGATTAAGTTTGGGGGTGTGTGAGCATATTTTACATGTCGCACTTAGTTTCTATGCATGTGGTATGACTTGAGAGTTTTTAGCCATGATTTTGGTCTTTTGAGGACCATAATACTTAGAATTTAAAAATTACTTGACTTGAGAGTGCAATACTCCTTATATGCCTTGTGGATGCCATTTAGGAGTAAATTTTTTGAAAGATTAATATCTTACTTGCATTTGTAGTCCACATCATCTTGACTTTGTGATTGTTTAGAGATTCACTCTAGGATTCTACACTAGCACAGGTGCACACTATCATTCATTTGTGGGGTACATGCTTTGTTGATTATTGATTTGGTTATATCCCAATTGATTTTTGTTCATCTAGGATTTTGGAGAATGCCATGCTGTCTCTTCTCATTTGTGAAGTTTTATCCACAGTGTAGTAATTCTTCAAGAATTCTTGTTGCATAATGTCCCATGTAGATATGGAATTAGATGGAAAGGACTGCAACCAAGTTCTTACCTTGTCCTTGAGAGAGAATTAGAAAAGATGCATCCTAAATGAGTCATTGGAAATAGTGGTCAACTTGGTAGTTGAACATAATTCTAAAAAGACATCCAAGTGTGTATAAGGATCCTCTGTTGCAAACCCATGGGAGGTAGGAAGCATTTGGATCATAGCAGGCTTGATCTCATAATGGGTTGCATTAGCATCGGCAAATACAAAGCATGAAGGGGATGTATATGAAGTGGGAATGAAGTGATCCCTCAACTGTTGTTGTGGGAACAAGTGTTTGTGGCACTTGTTCTCCATTTGGTGGTGCATTACAATTATTAGCCATGTTATCAATAGAAGAACTTCTGATCAAATTCGAATCCTTTTCAAGTTTTCTAAGTTGATTAAGAGTTTTCTCTATTTCAGGGTCATATAATATTATTGGTTCTCTCTGAGAGCGACGACCTAACATGCACTATGTAATACCCCTAATTTTAAAAGGATAGTCTAGGTATATAATTAATTATTTTAATTGAAATTTTATTTTTTTAGTTGATTATTTGGCTAGTTGATTACGTGTTTAATTGAATTTGTAATTAAATATTTTATTTGAATTAAATGATTAGTTGAAATTATATGCTTAAATATTTTATTTGAATTGATTGATTTAATTGATGTGGTTGTTTATTTATAATTAATTGTAGATTAAATGATTAAATGTTTATTTTATTTTATTTTATTTTATGGTTATGGTTAGTAGTAATGGGCCAACCAATTAGGGTCCATGGACTATTTGGATATGAGTTTTAATGTGTATAGATAATTACCCATGGATAGTTGTATATATATATATATAGCTATATATATATAAGGAAATTAATTTATTAATTAATATTATGGTAACATTAGTATTAATAAATAATCTGATGTATGCATTTATATATTTATATAATAAGGATATACATAGGTTTTATACGTAACATATTTTTATTTACTTTTTTAATATTTTAATATTTTAATATTATTATTTTCTTTATTAAGTTGGCATGGATTGGGAAAAGGATTAGGGTTATTTTAGTTGTCTATAAATATATAACTATAGGGTTGTAAAAGGGGCTGAAAAATAAATTACGTAATATATTTAAGAGTTAGAAAGAGAAGAAGGAAGAGGAACGAAGAAGGAGAAGAAGAACCATTAGAGAAGAAGATCAAGGAAGAAAGAGTTTAACTTTTGATCCGAAAGTTTAAGGCAAGTTCTTGTTCTACACTTCCCCCTTAGATCTGTGATCTATATATCTCTAGTATAACTTTAGGGATGTTTAAAGAACAATTAAAACTGGAATCTAAAATTTAATTGATCTAAAACATAGGTTTTATAAATTATGTTCTTGTTTGTTCTTATTGTATAAAATAATAAATTCATGGGTTAAATCTGATTTCTTTATTAGATTTCTACATGTTATAATTATGTAATTTCATACTTGTGTGTTGATGGGACTTAATAACATGCCTTAGAACCCTTAACAATGAAGAACAGGTTTACAGTTGGTTTTCTAGGCTGATTTGCATAACAGTGCTCGATCCGCTGTTACAGTGCTCTAGCCGTGGAAGCAAAGCTCGAGCCATGGGTGAAAAGCTCAAACCTTGGATGCAAAGCTTGAGCTATTGATGAAAAGCTCGAGCCATGGATAGAAAGATCGAGCTATCAGGGTAAAAGCTCTAGCCTTACCCGGGGAATTTTCGTAAACAGCGTGTAAATTGACCTCAATTAATTTTGAGGGGTCCCGAACATTAAATAGGGACTAGGTTTGAGTTTAAATAAGTTTTAAATAGACTTGATCATAACGATGCATGCTATTTGAATTTTTTTATTTTTTTTAAAGAATGAATGGATTTAATCTTTTTAATTTGTTCTAGCAATTGAGATCAAATATTTAGCATAAATTGTGTTTGGGGAATGCTTACTTGACTGTGAAATAAAATATCAAAATGGTTAAGATTCAGTTTGTGTGGGATACATGATGTAAGAAACTTAAGTAAATTATAAGTAATTCCTATTTTGTGATAGCATGATATTCTGTTGTTATGCTTATTTCTGGATTATTTGATGTATTACTTTATTTATTACATCAATTATTGGATTGTATGGAGATAATGCACCAGCATGGGATGGTGGCATTGTAGGGACGGTTTAACTTATCAATTAAGTCCTACCTATTTTTGTATAAGGGAATTGATTAACTAAAATATTAAGTCCTACTTATATTCCTATCAGGTCAACTGAACAAGTTAGATAACACATCGTGGTTTACTTTATATTGGATAGGATGGATGTTATATATGTATAGATATGTGCCATGATATGAGCTTGAATCTTAGGATCTATAGTTAGGGTGCGTATATTGCATTGGGGTGGTAGCTGGCTGTCATGGATTGTAGTGTGCCCTAGTAGGCCTAGGTACTCATGCTCACTGTATGTGCGATTTGCATGTTGCCTTTTATTTAGGTTGAGACCGCCCTATAGTCCAGTAAGAGCCCTTTAGTGTGTATCTATATATATATATATTTATGGACTATGTAGTTGTTGCATGGGTTAGCTATAAATGCATAGCTTCTCCGGTCTCTGTTTGGATTTTTGTAAAAAGGACTTGTTTGTGGGCCTGACACACTATTATTTTTTAGGTGTTCGTCAATTTCAGACATAAAGCTTGTTCATGCTGAGCAAAGACAGTCTACATCATTCTTGATCTAGAACATAGGTTTTATGAATTATGTTTATGTTTATTCTTGTTGTATGAATTGATTAATTTAATGGTTAAATTTGATTTCTTTATTGGATTTCTACGCGTTATAATTATGGAATTTCATGCTTGTGTGTTGAAGGGACTTAGTAACATGCCTTAGAACCCATAACAATGAAGAATAGGTTTACAGTTGGATTTTTGGGCTGATTCGCGTAACAGTGCTCAATCCACTGTTACAGTGCTCAAGCCTTAGAAGCAATGCTCAAGCCATAGGTAAAAAGCTCGAGTCTTGGATGCAAAGTTCAAGCTATTGATGCAAAACTCAAGCTATTGATGAAAAGCTCAAGCTATGGATAGAAAGCTCGAGCTATCAGGGTAAAAGCTCGAGCCTTACCTGGGGAATTTTCGTAAACAGCGTGTAAATTGACCTTAATTGATTTTGAGGGGTCCCGAACATTAAATAGGGACTAGGAATGAGTTTAAATAAATTTTAAATAGACTTGATCATAATGATGCATGCTATTTGAAATTTTTTTTTAAAAGAATGAATGGATTTAATCTTTTTAATTTGTCATACCAATTGTGTAATGACCCGGTCTTTTTCCTCCTTTTCTATTTTCGACGATTTTCTTTTTTCGTCTTTTTTCTATTTTGTCTTTTCCTTATTTCGTCTTTTTTCTGTTTATCATTTTTCCTTACATAACCTCACTTCTAGTGTTCGGATTTGATTTCGGTTTTGCATGCATTCATGATATTTGATTTCCATGACATTGGTATTTTTACTTTTGTTGAAAAGCGTTCTAGTTGCTTACTTTATTCATAAAGGGCATGAATGCATACTTTAGTGTAATTATTCATAACTTTTAGGGTTTTAGTGTAATTATGTAAAATAATTATTTTTCTTTTTAGGGACCTTTTTGCAATTTATTTTGGAGGATATTTTGAAAAAGGACTATTTTGTAATTTTTGGAAAGTGTGACAAATGTCACACTCTCATGGAGCCACTAGTTGGCAATTGGGTGAAGAGACTTGGCACCATGACTTCTTGACAATTGGAAGGTGGAGAGTCACCCATGTGTTGGCCTAGGATTGGTGCACATGTAGCCTTTGATTTATGGCAAGTGTGGGCTTGGGATTTAGTCTTGGAAGAGGCATTGGATTAGTGACAAGTGTAGGATCAAGATTTAGTCTTGCAATGTGTGTGTGAGAGAAGTGGTGCAAGAGCACATAGTGAGTGGAGGATTTCTAGCCCTTCCACTCACCGTTTTACACTTTACCTTTTTCATTTCATTGTCTCTCATGAACCCTAGCCAATCCACCATTGGAGGAAAGCATAGTTCATAGCTTATCCCTTCAATTTGGCTCACTTCCATTCACCTTAGAGTAAAAACCTTTGGAGAAAAAAGATTCCTCTCACTCTCCTCTTCAATAATCCTAAATTTGTTTTCCATTTTGAGGTTGGTTGCTTGGATTATAGAGATTCAATTCTCTATTAAGGTAGGAGTGATAGTATGTTTATATTTTGAGTGTTTTAAGTCCTTTGGGGTTTAATATTTATTGTGTACATGTTTTTAGAATTGTATTATTGCATACTATAAGAAATCCTTATGATTGACTTAAGATTTCATTGATCAAGCATGTATATCGTGTATATATCTTGAGTAGGATTGTTGAAGATGTATAGAATTCTTAATGATTTGAGTTATTATGCTATTGGGATGTTAATCCTACATTTTAGTAGATTACTATTGATAATCATGATTGTTATAGAAGCTACTTTTGCTAAAATGCTAACATTTAGTATATATGGCTTATTGTTGAGGCATGCTGAAATTGATAAGTTAATGATATGTTTTGTCCATTATATCATGTTAAGAACTTGTCATCTATCGTGCCATTCTAGACTTGGAACCCTAAGACATGGTTTGTGTGGTTTTGAAGTTCTTGTGCTTGTAAGGTGGTTGATATGCCTTATTATTTATATATATAAGTTTTGAACTTGATATATATTTTGGATTCTCTTGGGACATGGTTACTAGTAACATGGCTAGAGTTTAGCTCTAGTGCGGGATGTATGAGTTCTCTCTAATTGAGATAGTGCGCACTTAGGGTGGTCTTCCCTACGGGTTAATGCCCGGAATAACCGTTGAGGTCTCGGCAGAATTCCGAGCTTAGGTGTCCAAGGATTCCACTTTTTGATTTCGCATTCATTTCCAAGTTGACAATCAATGTTATTCGTAACTTGTAAATTTTGTTATATGCGATTTGATGTTGTTAAGTACATCCATTTTAATATTTTGTTGCTCAGAAACATTTAAGTTAGCTTAAGATGATCCCTTAGAACACTTTGACCATTAAGTGGAATGCTCCCTTGTATTCGTCTATATTGATCTTGCAATGATATTGAAACTTTAGGGTATACGCATATGCTTCTTCCTACGAGTAACTTGATTACTCACCCTAGTGGTTTGGGTTGTTTTTCAGGTAAAGATACCATGTTCTTGGTTGCTCATCTTCCTTAGAAACTTTTGAGATATTTGAAGCATTTTTGTATATTGACAAACAAGTGTTTAGCATGCCTTTCTTTTGATATCATATTTTAAATGCCATGGGTGTATGGTACTTTTGGAGGTTTAGTAGCTTTCTTGATATGTAAAGATGTTTAAGTAATTACTTTGACATTATAAGCATGTATGTAAAGAGGCCAAGGGCCAAACAGGTCTACTTTTTTACTTAGACACTTTGGTATCAACCTTTGCATCAAAAATGTATTTAAACCAAAGTTTAAGATTTGACACATGAAAATCTTGTAAATGAAGTGTATGAGGCCATGGGCCATTATTTTACATTCAGGTACTCATATCAAGGTTGTTGACATGTTCACATTCTTAAAACTTATGAAAAATCAGTTTTACATATTCATTGTGAACCAAAACATCATGGGATTCAAGGTTGAGGTTAAAACTTAACACCTTAGGCTCATAGCAGCTTTTCGTGGTGTTTTGGTCAACCGATGGCATTTGGGTTTGCCAATGCACAGAAAAATCCCAGTAGCCAAATGCACTGTTCAAGGGTCATTTCGGTTGACCAAACCTTTATTTCTGTCTACTGAAGCACCAAGAACCTTTTCTTCATGTTTTCAGCTCTCAACATCTTCATTTTGGTCATTCAAAACTTCATTTCGGTCGACCGAAAATAGCTAGAACCTGAGCCTAGTTTCTGTTGAGTTTCACCACTGATCTTCCAACTTCAAAGGGTCACAACTTCTTCGTTTCTAATCCAAATGGGGTGATTCTTGCACCTAAACTCAAAGATTTTGAGTCAGCTTTCCAATGATACCAATTAAATCCTTATATTCTAAACACAGTGGGAGTTATTCATGTTTTAGTGAAGTAGTGTCAGTTTTCACTCCGACCAGGATAGGGCACTATGTGGGATTCTTAGCCAATGTTCATGGAACCTATTGGAATGTTTCAAAATGATTAGATTAGGTTTTATTCACCTTGTTTGACTTATTTAGAGTCAAGTTTCTCCTTTTAATTGTGAATTGACCTTTTTACCCCTTGGATGACGAATTTTGTCCTTTTTGACCTTTGTTTCCGTCTTTGTTCTCTTTGAGCTTTGTGAACTCATGGAGGGTCACATTTGTGTCTTAGGAGTGACTTTTACCTCTAAAGACCTCGGTTTACCTTTTGCTTCTGCATTTTGGATCCGTTATCGGATCAACTTTTAGTTCATCACTGACGTACCGGGTTGAAAAACTTGGGCCGTCACAAGTGGTATCAAAGCTCCTAGGTTTGAATACCTTTGGACGATGGGTTTTGGGTGTATATCATGCCTTTTTTTATTTACTTTGATGTGTTCAAATGCTTTTTATTACACGTTTTGACTTTATAACATGTCTATGTGTTTCGTTATAACTCGCTTGGTAGTATGATATTTCTTTAGGCTTATATGCTTATATGTTTAAAAGCATCTTTGTTTGACATTTGTGCTTATCTGCATAAGTGCTTAACTGTTTAAGAAGTTTTCGTTAATTGCTTTAGCATGACAATATGTTGCATATCTCGTCTTGCTTTGTGCCTTGTGCCTTGTGCATTCATAGTATGAGTTGCACTTGGTCATAATAGCTTGTGTTATTGTTGACTTCATTCCTTTCGTGCGTTTAGCATCATGGTTGTCACGTGTGGAGAGTCTTCACGTCAGGGCACTAAGGAGCAGGTGGCTGACACTGAGTTCACGAGGGGTCTGGGGAGGCCCAGGATTCCAGTTCGTGGCATGAATGCTAGTCCGCCACGGGCACCGACTTACGAGGAGCGGGTTGCTCAGGGAATCAATCAAGGGATTGCTGAATCCCTACAGGAGTTGATACGCGGGCAGGTGGTAGGGATATAGATTCCGGCACCGGCACCGACATCGATAGTCAATAAGGCACTAGAGTACTTTATGCGACTACAGAGGGTCAAGATTGATCCATTTGTGGGGAGTTTAGATTCGCTGGTCTCGAAAGCTTGGTTGGACCTTATGGTTCGCAAGTTAGACAGTATGGTGGTACCCACGGACAGGTTGAGGATTTCCTTGACTGCTTCTTTGTTCATGGGGGATGCAGATATTTGGTGGAGGTTTATGACCAATGTTCACAATGTTGAGTTGATGACTTGGAATGAGTTCAGGGGTTTGTTTTTCGAGCGCTTCTTTCCTAAGGCTATGAGGCGGGAGATGAGGACACAGTTTGCAGGTCTTTATTAGGGAACTATGAGTGTCATTGAGTACGAGACACGATTTACTTCTCTCTCTTGTTATGCCGATGATATGGTAGCAACTGATGAGGCTAGGGCAATGAAGTTTTAGGATGGGCTACATCTTGACATCAGGCCACGGGTCTCAATTCCTGATTTGAGGACTTACAGAGAAATGATCCAGAGGGCTATGCTAGCTAAAGCAGAGGAACGAGATTAGTTATGGATCAGGGGTTCACACAAACAGCCTCGTGGAGATAATCTATCATCTTCCAGGAGTCAGTGGAAGAAGGCCAGGGCAGGGAACAATACTCACTCAGAGGGGGCATCACAACAGAATCGTTCTTCACCCATAGTTCCTATATATTCGAGATCAGCCCAGGGAGTGGTTTGTTACTATTATCAGCAGCCGGGGCACATCAAGTCTCGTTGCCCACAGCTTCGGGCACAGGCCAGTCAGACTTCAGTTTCTACAAAGATAAGGCAGGGAGCTTACTTCAATTGCAAGCGGCGAGGTCATCTCAGGAAGGATTGTCCAAAGTTGTTGAATAAGTCACGTAGTGGCACAGATTCACAGATGGTACCAGCACAGTCTGCAGTGGTTCAGTCTGGTTTCTGAGTTCCTCAGGCACCACAGCTAGTGGCGCCAGTTGGCACTTATCCAGCTAGGGGTTCTACACCTACTGCTTCTACACATCAGTCAGGCTATCAGGGCAGTTCACAGCAGGGCTCAGGGACTCAGGGACTAGTTTATGCTCTTCCACAGGCGGATGCTTCCGCAGGCACATTTTCAGTTCGAGGTATCTTTCCGGTTTTTAGTTCTTGGGCACTAGTTCTTGTTGACACGGGTGCATCACATTCTTTCATTTCTGCATCATTTGCACGTTCATTAGGTGTAGAGGTCACATTTTGAGACAGTCTTCTTTGTGTTGACACACCAGTTAGGGGTCCAATGTCTTTGGATCATATTTGTCGGGATTGTGCTATTGAGATAGTTGGGCAGACCTTAGAGTTTGATTTCGTTGTTCTCGATATGACGGGCTTTAACGTCATTCTCTGGATAGATTGGTTGTCATTCTTTCAGGCTACGATTGATTACTTCTGTGGGAGGGTGTCCGTTTGCATTCCCAAGGGAGATTGTTTCCATTTTGTGGGAGATCAGAGTGATTCCCACCCGGCGATGGTTTTCAGCATTGGTGATTGGAGTCGCCATAGATCCTACTTGGCTAGTTTGCTAGTTGACTAGGATAGCAGTTTGGGCTGTGTTCTTCTGGCAGTTGTTGAGGATTGTGTTGATGTCTTTCCAGAGGAACTGACAGAGTTACCTCCTTTAAGGGAAGTTGAAGTTGTTTTTGCCATTGATGTCATTCCCGGTATAGCACCGATCTCCATGGCACCATACCGTATGGCACCGGCAAAGCTTAATGAACTAAAAGGTCAGTTAGATGATTTGAAGGCTAAGGGCTTTATTTGTCCTAGTGCTTCAGTATGGGGAGCACCAGTTCTTTTTGCGAAGAAGAATGATGGGTCTTTGAGACTTTGCATCGATTATCGCAAGTTGAATCATGCTACAATCAAGAACAGATATCCTTTGCCTAGGATTGATGACTTGTTTGATCAGTTGAAAGGAGCGACATGCTTTTCGAAGATTGATTTGAGGTCGGGATACAATCAATTAAGGGTTAAGGATGAGGATATATCCAAGACCACTTTTCGCACATGGTATAGCCATTATGAGTTTCTGGTAATGCCATTTGGTTTGACCAATGCTCCAACAGCTTTTATGGATTTGATGAACCGTGTATTCAGTGACTATCTTGACAAATTTGTGGTGGTGTTCGTTGACGACATTCTCGTGTACTCAGCTTCGAGGGAAGAGCATAAGTATCACTTGAGAGCAATTTTGCAGATCTTTAGGAATAACTGATTGTATGCCAAGTTCAAGAAATGCGAATTTTGGCTACCAGAGGTGAAGTTCCTTGGACATTTTGTGTCAGGGAGCGGTGTTGCAGTGGATCCATCGAAGATTGAGTCTATGATGGATTGGGAGCGTCCAAAGACAGTGTTTGAGGTTCGGAGCTTTCTTGGCCTAGCCGGCTGTTACAGGAGGTTTGTTCGGGATTTCTCTTATTTAGCGGCACCTATGACTTGACTTACTGGCAAAGGAGTCAAGTTCATATGGAATGAGGCTTATGATTTTGCTTTTCAGGAGTTGAAGGTCAGATTAACATCGGCTCCAATTTTGATCATACCTGAACGTGGTTTGGCTTACATGGTTTACTGTGATGCTTCGCGAGAAGGATTGGGTTGTGTCTTGATGCAGACAGAATGGGTAGTTACTTATGGGTCTCGACAGTTGAAGACTCACGAGTTAAACTATCCGACACATGACTTGGAGTTGGTAGCAATTATCTTTGCCCTGAAAGGGTGGAGACATTATTTGTACGGGGAGAAGTTTGAAGTTTTCTCCGATCACAAGAATCTCAAGTATCTCTTCTCTCAGAAGGATTTGAATTTGAGACAGCACAGATGGGTTGAGTTCATGGAGGACTATGACTTTGAGTTGCAGTATCATCCGGGGAAGGCCAATGTGGTGGCCGATGCTTTGAGTAGAAAGTCACGGGGTACTCTTGCTAGCATTTCCATTCACAAATGGAAGATGCTAAAAGAGCTTATAGATCTTGGTTTGCAGTTGTATGAGGATGTTTCATCGGCTATTTTGTTTAACCTTGTGGCTCAGCCAGCTCTTGTTAGCACAGTTATTGAGGCACAGCAGGAGGATGGGGAGATGAAGTCCATCCACGATTAAATTTCAGGCGGCGAGAATGTAAAGGGTTGGACCTTGCATTCGGACGGTGGTCTCAGGTACATAGGGAAGATGGTTATTCCTTTGTCTTGTCGTGACGTTGTTCTTCGGGATTTTCACCATTCTCGACTTGTAGTTCATCCTGGTGGTACGAAGATGTATCACAATTTACGGAGACAGTTTTGGTGGAAAGGAATGAAATTGGATATTTCTCAGTTCGTGGCTAAATGCCTTACTTGTCAGCAAGTGAAGGCAGAGCATCAGAGACAGGCAGGGTTGTTGCAACCACTACCAGTGACAGAGTGGAAGTGGGAGCACATCACTATGGATTTTGTGACAGGACTTCTGAGATCCAAGGCAGGGAATGATGCTGTTTGGGTCATTGTTGATAGATTAACTAAGACGGCTCACTTTTTACCTATGGCAGTGACAGATGACGCAGAGAGACTTAGTGGACTGTATGTGGGGCAGATTGTCAGGCTTCACGGGGTTCCAGTGTCCATTGTTTCAGATAGGGATCCCAAGTTCACGTCTCACTTTTGGCAGCGTTTTCAGGAGGCTCTTGACACGGGGCTTCATTTCAGCACGGCATTCCATCCTCAGACTGATGGTCAGTCGGAGCGTACCATTCAGATATTAGAGGATATGCTACGGGCTTGCATTTTCCTTTAACATGTTTCACCTTAAGGTGATAAATTTGTAAAATACTAGGTTGATGTATGCTCATCTTCTACGAGTAGCTTTATGTTACTCACCCCTACGATACTGGGGCATATTTCAGGTACGAAGACTTAGTTCGTGATGCTTAGCATTCCTTGGATGTCGTGTAGCTTTCAAGTTTCCATTTCATGCGAATGTTAGCATGAAATGTCATTTTGTAGACTTATATGTCAAAATATGTATATTTGATTCCATGCCTGTAATGTGTACTTAAATACACTTCTTTTAATATATTTGATATGTATGAGATGAGGCCAGAGGCCAATGACCATTATATTGTGTTCTATGTACTTTTTAACTTCGTGAAATATTGTGAAAATCTTGAAAAATCGCAAGTCATTGCGTTACCATGGTTGCATCAGGTGTGGGAATTCCATTTCATTCTTTCATAGGGTATTATTAATCATGTTTGCAGTGTGGCCAAGGGCCAAACGGTCATTTGATCCCGATTTGTATTTTTGGATTCTGAGATTTCATTCCAAGTTCTATTTTTGCCTTTTTGCCCGTTGGGGGGTCGGATTTTGTATCGATGGTATTTTTAAGTCGTGGACCATTGTAGAATGTCCAAATAGGTAAGTTAAGTTTGTGTGCATGGTCGTTTCTGGGCAAAACCTCATCGTTTGTGTTTTGAGCCTCTTGTGAATTCATTTCGCATTTTTTTTGCATATTCTGATCTTGGGGCATTATAGACTTTTCACAGTGGTTTTGTTTTCTTCTTTCAACATGGTTGAATAGAAAATATGATTTTAGGGGGGGTTTCTTTTCTGTGTTTTTCCATAAAATGTCTTCTTGATATCGAAAATCGCTTACGAAGTTTAGCTCTTAGTTTTCCAACTTAGTAGCTTTTTGGACCTCCATGACCAGATTTCATGGAGGGCCATTTCGGGCATTCTACATTGCATTTTTTTTTAATTCTCTTGTGATTCACATAGAAAATTCAATTTTGAGGGGGGTTTCTTCTTTATATTTTTCTAGAAAAATTCATCTTCTAGCTCGTTTTTGCTTACAGTTGCAGACAGTCACAGTTGCAGACAGTCACTGTAGCAACTTTTAACCCTCTTGTTCAGTTCTGATCTAAGGGCATTTCGGGGATTTCACAGTGAGTTTTTTTTTTTTATTCCGTTCACGAAATCGGGTAAAAAACTCGATTTTAGGGGGGGTTTCTTCTTCATGTTTTTCCAGAAAAACTTGTCTTGACCTCCGTTTCAAGTCTCAGTTCTGGGCAGATCAAAAAAAAATGTAGCAGCAGCCAAGGGCTGCCACCAGCCATGTCTTTGGGCACCGGCATGCGCGCCTGTGGGCTCGCGCTTGGGCGCCATGTGTGCCATGGCCTTCGTCAGGCTGCCGCGACATCTCAACTTTAAACCCTCGTTTCTCCCTCGTCCGGACTCCAAATCGAGTGAACTTTTTTTGAACTTGACTAATTTTTCGCTGTCTTTCCAACGATGTGCTCTGTTTCACCTGGTTCTTCCTGGATAATTACCAGTATACCCTTTTTGCTTTAAGTGCTCATTTTTCATCGTCATGCCATTTCTCCTTCGTCCGGACTCCGAATCACGCGATTCTTGAGTCCATCTTGATTAGTTTTTCATTGTCCTTCCAACGGTGTGCTCGGTGGCACCTGAATCTACAATTTTTAGAAATGACTACTTTACCCCTGATGCCTTATTTGTCATATTTTTGATCTTTTGCTTCCGTATCAGTTCTTGTTGAGTTTCACGACCTCATAGAAGGTCACTTTGACTTCTTAGAGTCTTGTTTTCTGTTTTCGCTTCTGCATTCGGATCCATTATCGGATCATCTTTGCGGTTCATCACAGGACACGCTAGCCTAAAAACTAGGGTCGTTACATGTCTTGTATGAAATGAACTTGTAACTTGACATTGAAATTACCTTTGACATGACCCTTGACTTGCCTTGTAGTCTTGACAATTTAATCCCTTAAGTAGATTAAATTACCTTATATGCTTCCATAGCGTTAATCATGCTTTGATATTGAACTCGAGTTGAACTTATGAATTGTACTAGTATTTCATGTACTATCACCATTTTATCAAGCACCATGACTCCTTGTATCTAGGTTTCGTTATTGTACTTAATGAACATGCATCTTTGTCTCGGAATGGTTTAATTACATATGTGTTGTTTAGTGAGTAATTGAATCATGTATCTTATACTTGTGATATATTTACTTCAATAGATTTCATGTACAATATATCTTGGTTATAGTCTATATAGATGTACACTATGGTTTAATGACATTTCACATGCCATTATAGTTGAGAACTTCGAACATGACTTGTGTGTTCCAAAATTTTGGTTGTACATGAAACGTGGTTAATGCATTTCTTGTATTTGATACAATCTTGACTTGCATAACTTGTTGATTTTGGGACTTGGGATACCAATCAAGAATTGACATGGCTAGGACTTGGTTCTAGTATGGGGGAATGTCCTCCTACACTATAGTGCACACAAGGGGAAAGGTACCCATGGGTTAGTAGCCCAAAAGTGATCTCAAGAGTACAGTTTTAATCCGAGCGATATCCGAGTTTCCACATTAGTTGATTTCACTCTTTAAATTTCAAGTTGCTATTCCTTGAAGATTTAAACTTGTCATGTATGTTAAATGCTCCAATCTTATTTAATTGCATAGATATTATGCCTTGCTCTTGATTTCGTGTATTGCTTCTATCACGTTAATTGGAATGCTCCAATCATGTTAATTGCATTGATAATGTAATTCGTGTTAACTTGTATTCGAGTATACTTCTTGTCGTGTTAATTGGTATGTTCCAAACCTTGTTCAATTCCATTAATAATGTGATACTTGTATTCTAGAACTTTCTTATCGTGTTGTACAGATTATTCCAAACCTAGTTTAGTTGTATTAAAAATGCAATTCATGTTGATCTGTACTCAAGCATCCTTCTTGTCGTGTTCTTTGGATTATCCCAATCTTGACCTGCTTCATATATGTAGATATATCATGATTCTTGTTGCTTTAACTCTATGGTAGCTTAGGATGTTCCCTGAGACTCATCTTGACGTAGACGTTAGGTGGCATGACCCTTTTGAACTGTATCATGTAACTCTAAAAATCTGAAATAAATCGAGTCGATGCATGCTCATTCTCTACGAGTAAACTTGTATACTCACCCCAAAGTTACTGGGGGGCTGATTCAGGCACGAAGACTTGGTTCGTGATGCTTGTCGTTCCTTGGATGACTTATAGCTTCAAGTTTCCATTTCATGCAAGTGTTAGCATGAAATGCCAATTTTACAACCTTATGTATCAAACATGTATTCTTTGATTCCATTTATGTAATGTGCACATAAGTACACTATTTTCATTGTATTCAACCTGTATGAAATGAGGTCGGAGGTTAATGACATGTATCATGTATTCTATGCACTTTCATTTTCAAGGTTTCATATGAAAATAGTGAAAAATCTTGAATCATAGCTTCATAACTTTTGCACCGGGTGTGGGAATTCCATTATTTTTGTTTCATAGGGTTTCTCTGATCATGTTTAAGGTGTGGTAAAGGGCCAAGCACCATTTCATTCTAGGTTTTGTAATTGGTTTCATTTATAGTGTTTTTAGGCATTTTTGGCCATTGAGAGGTCATATTTTGCATTCTTGACATTTTGAGGTCGCGAACCATTGGGACGCGTCTTAAATGTCTTTTTATGCGTGCATGCATGTCCACATTTCATGAAAAATTCATCTATGGGGTGTCATTTTGAGTTTCTCTTCACTTTGGCTTGTTTTAGATGTTTGAACGGGCCTATAAAGTGATTTAAAACATGTTCGGATCACGTAGAAAGCATGTAGAATCTTAGGATTGGCCCAAGCACCATTTTCACACATTGCTGTAGCTTTTCATAGTTACAGCAGATGTGTCGGTCAGCTGATGAGGATCCATCAGCTGGCTGACGTGGATCCATCAGCTGGCTGACGTTTCCCTCGGGACCATTCCAGTAAGCTTTTCTTAAAAAACCTTGTTTCAGCCGACTAATGATTGGGGTCCATCTAACCGACGATTAAGTTTCGGCTGGCTGATGGTTGTATTTCAGTCGACCGATCGTCCCTAGAACTTCCCATTTTCAATTTTTCCTTGGTCAGCTTTGTTGCATTGATTTCAGAAGGTCATAACTCTTTCATTTCAGATCCAAATTTGGTCATTATTGATTCTAAATTCAAAAGCTCGAAGTTAACTTTCCAATGGTGCTAACCATTCATCAAAACTCCACCTATAGTGGGTGTTATTCCAGTTCTAGTGAGATAGGGTCCTAGTAATCCTTGAATGGAGAAAGTAATTTTGTTTTCATTCATATCTTTTTGGTTCGGACTCAGAATCAGGCGATTCTTGAGTCTAACTTTGTTCATTTTTCGTTGTCTTTCCAATGGTGTGCACCGCAGCACCCATTTTAATGTGAAATGACTACTATACCCCCGGTTCATTTCCTTTCGGGTTAGGCATTCTTGCTTCATTTGCTTGGCTCATTTGAGTTCCGTGGGTCAACGGAGAGTCATCTTGATGTCTTAGGGATAACATAAGTCTTTTGAGGCCATTTTTCTTCTTCTACTTCCGCGTCTTGGACCTGTTTTGGGTCATCATAGGTGACACACTAGGTTGAAAAATCTAGGGTCGTTACCAGTGGTATCAGGGCGTCCGGATTCGAATACCTTGGATAACGGGTTTTGGGTGCATATCATGCTCACGTTGTTATGCTTTGATATTTCATTAGTATTTTGATAACATTTCTTATTTGATAACATGTCTTGTATGATAATATGTTCATATGTTCAGGTGTTTTGAGACACCTATTATTTGTTAAGCATGCTTTTTGTGTATATATGCTTCCTGATAACATGGTCTTGTTGCTATCATGTCTTGGTATGGTATCATGTCGGCGTGCTTATGTTAGCATGACTGTATGCGACGTATGTCGGCATACCTTACGTTTTTCATTCACGTGTATTGTCGTACCATGTACTTATGTGCTTCTTGATAACATGTTTAATTTGATAACAGAATGTTTGTTTGCTTATGTGGCATCTTGAGTAGATTGTCCATTGCTATGGTGCACGCTAGCTGTTTACTATTATGTCTACTTTTGGCATTGTCACTTAGGGTTTGTCGTACCCTTTGGATGCGTTCTTGTTTTATGAGTTTCTTCCTTGGATAGGAGAAATTCATTCCGTTAGGACCCATGTAGGGAACCTTCTTGTCTGTTCTAACGGTTGATACGAGTAAAGCTCATGTGAGCGTAAAATCGCAATCCTTGTCTGGTGGAGTGAGACATGGGCCAAGGAAGCACCATTTCATTTCCTTTTCCTTCGTGGCTTCTAGATCTAAGGCCTTAAACGTAATGGTTCCTAAGACATTGTTGTCAGAGTTTTTGGATTAGCTACCCCAACTCTCGGAAAATGCCTGGTTCCCGTGGTGCTTTTGGTAATGATCATTTCCAACATTGTTGTCATTCGTATCAATAGGTTTTTCAATGTTAACCTGGTTGGGGTAGGTTATAAACTAGTGCCTTATATTGTCATGCTACTTTACTGACAAGTAAGTGTGGCGGGTTCTGGTCACTATTCGTATTGCCTTATGACTCTCTTCTTTTATCATGTTTTAATGTTTCGTTGTCCTGGGATTCTCTCAGTGGTTGACGTTGAGTTAACGTGCTGGTTGGTATGAGGTGTTGTCTTAGTTCATGGTTTCACATTCCTTCAGTTGATCTTGAAATATTTAGGGTTGTCCTTCAGTGCTTTATGAGCTGTCCCTTGGTTTGAACTTTTGTTCGGACCTTGGTCTATTCTTTTTCGGAATGTTCTAAATTTTGGGGATGAAATTTCTTTAAGGAGGGTAGGTGTAATGACCCGGTCATTTGACTCCCTTTCCTTTTTTTCTAAAATTTTACGTATAAATTTTTTATGTTTAATTTTCCTTTCTGAGCTCTGTTTCTCGTCGCTTAGTGTCATCTAGAGTGCTTGGAATTGGTTTCTGAGACTCTTTCGTTTGGATTGACAACTTCTTTTGAGGACCGAGTCATTTCCACATTTTCACTTTTCGGACACTATTCGCTTTTTGTCTTTTTCCCTATTTCGTCCTTTTCCCTATTCTGTCTTTTCCCCATTTGTCAGTTTTTGGCACAACCTCACTTTTTGTGCTCGGAGTTGATTTTTGACTTCACATGTCTTCATCTTCAGTGGTTTTCTCGAAATACGTATCTTTACTTTTGCAAGAAAGTACTCTAGTTGCTCCTGGTGTCCATAGGGGCATGAATGCACAATTCTTCAAAATCTTTTTCTTTTCTTGTGGTGTTTTTCGTAAATATCTTTTGAAGATATTTTATTTTAGGGCATCTAAGAAAATATATTTTGGAGGATATTTTCATTATGGGGCAGTTTCGCAATTAACCCTTTTTGTAGGGGCCATTGTGCAATTAACGAAACTTATTGCAAAAATACCTCGTCTTGAGCCTGGATCCTCATATAGAATTCATTTTTTCATTTTGTTGAGTCGTGTACACTTAGAATTCTGTTTTGGTCGTTTTTCTCTAGTTTCAGAGTTTCTAAACCCGGTTACATCCGAACTTGTTCGAGACATATCTCTCTGCTCGAGACTCCATTTTTGACGCCGTTTCTTCCGTTGTTCATATTTTATCATTTTGAATCTTTTTTGTTAACGGAGTTTTTCCGTTTGAGCGCTTTTGCTCAAATTCCACTTTTCCAGACCCGGCGGTTCCCTTTCGGGGCACTTTTTGAGATTTTCTATAAATAGGAGGTTATAAAATTAAAAAGCTATCCCCTCCCCTCTTCAAGCACGACTAGAAGCATCTATGGCTACCCAAGGGGGCTGCCACCCTTCTTCTCCCAAGTAAACCACCTTCCCTTTGTTAAAAAGTCATAGTGCCTTCGCGTTTTGTGCTTGTCTTGAAGCCGGGCACCTTTCCCCCTTATTAGAATCCATTTCTGACCATTTCTTGAGTTCGGGTTTGAAGTCAAGTTGTGATTTTCATGGGGCTTCTTTCGGATTCTTGTTCATCGTGTTGTCCCCGACAAAACCTTTCGGTATCGTCAGATTCGGAGCACTTTTATTTCGGCGGGCTTTTGAGATTTTCATCTCAAATTGAGGTGGGGGGTGTTATAATTTACTTTCTTGTTATATTGCATGCTTGTGATGCATATACAACTTGTTTACATGCTAGGATATTGAATCTAGAACTTTTGATTATTTATTTTCTAGTATGAGATTTGATTTTCCCGGTTGCTCATAGCTTTTTTTTAACATGTGGCATGATAGAATATTACCCCTTGATATTTTGATTAACATATATTAAATCTAGATCATTTGAACAAGTAACGAAGATTTTATTTAATATTTCTCTTGAATAAAATATTAAATCATGTGGCCTTAACTAGTTTGAAATCAATGTGTGTTAACTTATTATATTAGGCCCTAGCATGCTCTTCAACATAGGTGAATTTGAGAGCAATCAGAGGTGTTTTAAAATCTAGAGAATATTTAATTAATTGATTAATTAATTTATTCCATGCGTACTATTCACTCAAATTGAATTCCGACTTGATATTCTTGATATGTATGTCATATAGTTTCATATATATTAAATCTAGAATATTTGATTAAGTTTTGAAACTTCTCATTTATTATTTTTCTAGTATTAAAGTTTAATTCTCATGGCCGTGTCTTGCTTAGAATTCACTTGTATCATGTTTTTGAATCAAGTCTTGACATATTGCATAACATATATAAATTTGAGATCATTTAGATAAATTTCAAAACCTAGAGATTTTAATTAAATGAAATAATTAAAATCCATTCAATAGCTCCTTCGTCTTGATTAAGTTTCTGACTTGATAATTATGCTTTTCTTCACAGGTTCCCTCACGTGTATCAATTTGAGAATAACCGGATAAGTTTTGAAACTTATGTTTAATTATTTCCTTTGTATGGAATTAAATTCACATGGTCGTGTTTTGTATGAAATGAACTTGTAACTTGACATTGAACTTGCCTTTGACATGACCCTTGACTTGCCTTGTAATCATGACAATTTAATCCCTTAAGTAGATTAAATTACCTTATATGCTTCCATAGCGTTAATCATACTTTGATATTAAACTCGAGTTGTACTCATGAATTGTACTAGTATTTCATGTACTTTCACCTTTTTATCAAGCATCGTGACTCCTTGTATCTAGGTTTCGTTAAAGTACTTAACGAACATGCATCTTTGTCGTGGAATGGTTTAATTACACATGTGTTGTTTAGTGAGTAATTAAATAATGTATCTTATACTTGTGATATATTTACTTCAATAGATTTCGTGTGCAATATATCTTGGTTACAGTCTATATAGATGTACACTATGGTTTAATAACATTTCACATGCCATTATAGTTGAGAACTTAGGGTATGACTTGTGTGTTCCAAAATCTTGGTTGTGCAAGAAACGTGGTTAATGCATTTCTTGTATTTGATACAATCTTGACTTGCATAACTTGTTGATTTTGGGACTTGGGATATCAATCAAGAATTGACATGGCTAGGATTTGGTTCTAGTACGGGGGAATGTCCTCCTACACTATAGTGCACACAAGGAGAAAGGTACCCATGGGGTTAGTAGCACTAAAGTGATTTCAAGAGTACGGTTTTAATCCGGGCGATATCCGAGTTTCCACATTGATTGATTTCACTCTTTAAAATTCAAGTTGCTATTCCTTGAAGATTTAAACTTATCATGTATGTTAAATGCTCCAATCTTGTTTAATGACATAGATATTATGCCTTGCTCTTGATTTCGTGTATTGCTTCTATCACGTTAATTGGAATGCTCCAATCATGTCAATTACATTGATAATGTAATTCGTGTTAACTTGTATTCAAGTATACTTCTTGTCGTGTTAATTGGTATGTTCCAAACCTTGTTCAATTCCATTAATAATGTGATACTTGTATTCTACTACTTTCTTGTCGTGTTGTACGGATTATTCCAAACCTAGTTTAATTGTATTAAAAATGCAATTCATGTTGATCTGTACTCAAGCATCTTTCTTGTCGTGTTCTTTGGATTATCCCAATCTTGACCTGCTTTATATATATAGATATATCATGATTCTTGTTGCTTTTACTCTATGGTAGCTTAGGATGTTCCCTGAGTCTCATCTTGACGTAGACGTTAGGTGGCATGACCCTTTTGAACTGTATCATGTAAGTCGAAAAAGCTGAAAGAAATCGAGTCGATGCATGCTTATTCTCTATGAGTAAACTTGTTTACTCACCCCGAAGTTACTGGGGGGCTGTTTCAGGTACGAAGACTTGGTTCTTGATGCTTGTCATTCCTTGGATGAGTTATACCTTCAAGTTTCCATTTCATACAAGTGTTGGCATGAAATGCCAATTTTGTATCCTTATGTATCAAACATGTATTCTTTGATTCCATTTATGTAATGTGCACATAAGTACACTATTTTCATTGTATTCAACATGTATGAAATGAGGCCGGACGCTAATGACATGTATCATGTATTCTATGCACTTTCGTTTTCAGGGTTTAATATGAAAATAGTGAAAAATCTTGAATCATAGCTTCATAACTTTTGCACCGGGTGTGGGAATTCCATTATTTTTGTTTCATAGGGTTTCTATGATCATGTTTGAGGTGTAGCCAAGGGCCAAGCACCATTTCATTCTAGGTTTTGTATTTGGTTTCGTTTATAGTGTTTTTAGGCATTTTTGTCCGTTAAGAGGTCATATTTTGCATTCTTAACATTTTGAGGCCGCGGACTATTGGGAATCGTCTTAAATGTCTTTTTAGGCGTGCGTGCATGTCCACATTTTACAAAACCCTTGAGTTTCAATTTTGACCTATTTTTGGCCAATTTTATGAATTTTCATGAAAAATTCATCTATGGGGTGTCATTTTGAGTTTCTCCTCACTTTGGCTTGTTTTAGATGTTTGAACGAGCCTAAAAAGTGTTTTAAAACATGTACGGGTCACGTAGAAAGCATGTAGAACCTTACGATTGGCCCAAGCACCATTTTCACACATTGCAGCAGTTTTTCATAGTTACAGCAGATGTGTTGGTCGGCTGATGAGGATCCATCAGTTGGCTGACGTTTCCCTCGAGACCATTCCAGTAAGCTTTTCTTGAAAAACCTTGTTTCAGCCGGCTAATGATTGGGGTTCAGCCAACCGACGATTGAGTTTCGGCCAGCTGATGGTTGTATTTCAGTCGACCGATCGTCCCTAGAACTTCCCATTTTCAGTTTTTCCTTGGTCAGCTTTGTTGTATTGATTTTAGAAGGTCATAACTCTTTCATTTCAGATCCAAATTTGGTTATTATTGATTCAAAATTCAAGAACTCGAAGTCAGCTTTCCAATGGAGCTAACCATTCATCAAAACTCCACCTATAGTGAGAGTTATTCCAATTCTAGTGAGATAGGGTCCTAGTAATCCTTGAACGGAGAAAGTCATTTTGTTTTCATTCATATCTTTTCCGTTCGGACTCAGAATCAGGCGATTCTTAAGTCTAATTTTGTTCATTTTTCATTGTCTTTCCAATGGTGTGCACAACAGCAACCATTTTAATGTGAAATAACCACTTTACCCTTGGTTCATTTCCTTTCGGGTTAGGCATTCTTGCTTCATTTGCTTGGCTCATTTGAGTTCCGTGGGTCAACGGAGAGTCATCTTGATGTCTTAGGGATAACATAAGTCTTTTGAGGCCATTTTTCTTCTTCTGCTTCCGCGTCTTGGACCTGTTTTGGGTCATCATAGGTGACACACTAGGTTGAAAAATCCAGGGTCGTTATAGGTGGTATCAGAGCGTCCGGGTTCGAATACCTTGGATGACGGGTTTTGGGTGCATATCGTGCTCATATTGTTCTGCTTTAATATGTCATTAGTATTTTGATAACATTTACTATTTGATAACATGTCTTGTATGATAACATGTTCTCATGTTCAGGTATGTTGAGACACCTATTATTTGTTAAGCATGTTTTTTGTGTATATACGCTTCCTGATAACATGGTCTTGTTGCTATCACGTCTTGGTATGGTATCATGTCTGCGTGCTTATGTTAGCATGACTTTTTACAACGTATGTCGGCATACCTTACGTTTTTCATTCACGTGTATTGTCGTACCATGTACTTATGTGCTTCTTGATAACATGTTTGATTTGATAACAGAATGTTTGTTTGCTTATGTGGCATCTTGAGTAGATTGTCCATTGCTATGTTGCATGCTAGCTGTTTACTTTTATGTCTGGTTTTGGCATTGTCACTTAGGGTCTGGCGTACCCCTTGTATGCGTTCTTATTTTATGAGTTTCTTCCTTGGATAAGAGAAATTCATTCTGTAAGGATCCATGTAGGGAACCTTCTTGTCTGTTCTAACGGTTGATACGAGTAAGGCTCATGTGAGCGTAAAATCGCAATCCTTGTCTGGTGGAGTGAGACATGGGCCAGGGAGGCACTGTTTCATTTCCTTTTCCTTCGTGGCTTCTAGATCTAAGGCCTTAAGCGTAATGGTGCCTAAGACATTGTTGTCAGAGTTTTTGGATTAACTACCCCAGCTCTCGCAAAATGCCTGGTTCCCGTGGTGCTTTTGGTAATCATCATTTCCAACATTGATGTCATTTGTATCAATAGGTTTTTCAGAGTTAACCTAGTTGGGGCAGGTTATGAACTAGTGCCTTATACAGTCATGCTACCTTACTGACTAATAAGTGTGGTGGGTTCTGGTCGCTGTTCGTATTGCCTTGTCACTCTCTTTTTTAATCGTGTTTCAATGTTTTGTTGTCTTGGGATTCTCTCAGGGGTTGACGTTGAGTTAACGTGCTGGTTGGTATGAGGTGTTGTCTTAGTTCCTGGTTTCGCATTCCTTCAGTTGATCTTGAAATCTTTAGGGTTGTCCTTCAGTGCTTTATGAGCTGTCCCTTGGTTTGAGCTTTTGTTCGGACCTTGCTCTATTCTTTTTTAGAATGTTCTAAATTTTGGGGACGAAATTTCTTTAAGGAGGGTAGGTGTAATGACCCGGTCATTTGACTCCCTTTCCTTTTTTCTGAAATTTTACAGATAAATTTTTTACGTTTAATTTTTCTTTCTGAGCTCTATTTCACGTCGCTCAGTGTTATCTTGAGTTCTTGGAATTGGTTTCTGAGACTCTTTCATTTGGATTGACAACTTCTTTTGAGGACCGAGTCATTTCCACATTTTCATTTTTCGGACACTATTCGTTTTTTATCCTTTTCCCTATTTCATCCTTTTCCCTATTCTGTCTTTTCCCCATTTGTCAGTTTTTGGCATAATCTCACTTTTCGTGCTCGGAGTTGATTTTTGACTTCACGTGTCTTCATCTTCAGTGGTTTTCTCGAAATACGTATCTTTACTTTTGTAAGAAAGTACTCTAGTTGCTTCCGGTGGCCATAGGGGCATGAATGCACAATTCTTTAGAATCTTTTTCTTTTCTTGGGATGTTTTTCATAAATATCTTTTGGAGATATTTTATTTCAGGGGCATCTAAGAAAATATCTTTTGGAGGATATTTTCATTCTGGGGCAGTTTCGCAGTTAACCCTTTTTGTAGGGGCCATTGTGCAATTAACAAAAATTATTGTAAAAATACCTTGTTTGGAGCCTGGATCCTAGTACAGAATTCATTTTCACATTTTGTCAAGTCGTGTACACTTAGAATTCCGTTTTGGTCATTTTTCTCCAGTTTTAGAGTTTCTAGACTCGGTTTCCTCTTAACTTGTTCGAGACATATCTCTCTGCTCGAGACTCAGTTTTTGACGTCATTTCTTCCGTTATTCATATTTAATCATTTTGAATCTTTTTTGTTCACGGAGTTTTTCTGTTTGAGCGCGTTTGCTCAAATTCCACTTTTCCGGACTCAGCGGGGCCCTTTCGGGGCACTTTTTGAGATTTTCTATAAATAGTTGGTTATAAAATTAAAAAGCTATCCCCTCCTCTCTTCAAGCAAGACCAAAAGCATCCATGGCTGCCCAAGGGGGCTGCCACCCTTCTTCTCCAAAGTAAACCTCCTTCCCTTTGTTAAAAAGTCATAGTGTCTTCGCGTTTTTTGCTTGTCTTGACGCCACGCCCCTCTCCCCCTTATTAGAATCTATTTCTGACCATTTCTTGAGTTCGGGTTTGAAGTCAAGTTGTGATTTTCATGGGGCTTCTTTCGGATTCTTGTTAATCGTGTTGTCCCCGTCAAAACATTTCGGTATCGTCGGATTCGGAGCACTTTTATTTCGGTGGGCTTTTAAGATTTTCATCTCAAATATAGGTAGGGGGTGTTATAATTTACTTTCTTATTATATTGCATGCTTGTGTTGCATATATAACTTATTTACATGCTAGGATATTAAATCTAGAACTTTTGATTATTTATTTTCTAGTATGAGATTTGATTTTCTTGGTTCCTCATAGCTTTGTTTAAACATGTGGCATGATAGAATATTCCCCCTTGAAATGTTGATTGACATATATGAAATCTAGATCATTTGGACAAGTAACGAAGATTTTATTTAATATTTATCTTGAATAAAATATTAAATCATGTGGCCTTAACTAGCTTGAAATCAATGTGTGTTAACATATTATATTAGGCCCTAGCATGCTCTTCAACAAAGGTTAATTTAAGAGCAATTGGAGGTGTTTTAAAATCTAGAGAATATTTAATTAATTGATTAATTAATTTATTCCATGCATACTATTCCCTCCAATTGAATTCTGATTTGATATTCTTGATATGTATGTTACATAGTTTCACATATATTAAATCTAGAATATTTGATTAAGTTTTAAAAATTCTCATTTATTATTTTTCTAGTATTAAAGTTTAATGCTTATGGCCGTGTCTTGCTTAGAATTCACTTGTATTATGTTTTTGATTCAAGTCTTGACATGTTGTATAACATATATAAATTTGAGATCATTTCGATGAATTTCAAGGCCTAGAGATTTTAATTAAATGAAATAATTAAAATCCATTCAATAGCTCCTTGGTCTTGATTAAGTTTCTGGCTTGGTAATCATACTTTCCTTGACAAGTTCCCTTACGTGTATCAATTTGAGAATAACCGGATAAGTTTTGAAATTTATATTTAATTATTTCCTTTGTATGGAATTAAATTCACATGGTCGTGTCTTGTATGAAATGAACTTGTAACTTGACATTGAACTTGCCTTTGACATGACCCTTGACTTGCCTTTTAATCTTGATAATTTAATCCCTTAAGTAGATTAAATTACCTTATATGCTTCCATAGTGTTAATCATGCTTTGATATTGAACTCGAGTTGAACTCATGAATTGTACTAGTATTTCATGTACTTTCACCTTTTTATCAAACATCATGACTCCTTGTATCTAGGTTTCATTAATGTACTTAATGAACATGCATCTTTGTCTTGGAATGGTTTAATTACACATGTGTTGTTTAGTGAGTAATTGAATCATGTATCTTATACTTGTGATATATTTACTTCAATAGATTTCGTATGCAATATATCTTGGTTATAGTCTATATAGATGTACACTATGGTTTAATGACATTTCACACGCCATTATAGTTGAGAACTTAGGGCATGACTTGTGTGTTCCAAAATCTTGGTTGTGCATGAAACGTGGTTAATGCATTTCTTGTATTTGATACAATCTTGACTTGCATAACTTGGTGATTTTGGGACTTGGGATATCAATCAAGAATTAACATGGCCACGACTTGGTTCTAGTATGGGGGAATGTCCTTCTACACTATAGTGCACACTAGGAGAAAGGTACCTATGGGTTAGTAGCCCTAAAGTGATCTCAAGAGTACGGTTTTAATCCGGGCGATATCCGAGTTTCCACATTGGTTGATTTCACTCTTTAAATTTCAAGTTGTTATTCCCTGAAGATTTAAACTTGTCATGTATGTTAAATGCTCCAATCTTGTTTAATAGCATAGATATTATGCCTTGCTCTTGATTTCGTGTATTGCTTCTATCTCGTTAATTGGAATGCTCCAATCATGTTAATTGCATTGATAATGTAATTCGTGTTAACTTGTATTCAAGTATACTTCTTTTCATGTTAATTGGTATGTTCGAAACCTTATTCAATTCCATTAATAATGTGATACTTGTATTCTAGTACTCTCTTGTCGTGTTGTACGGATTATTCCAAACCTTGTTTAATTATATTAAAAATGCAATTCATGTTGATCTGTACTCAAGCATCCTTTTTGTCATGTTCTTTGGATTATCCCAATCTTGACTTGCTTCATATATGTAGATATATCATGATTCTTGTTGCTTTTTTTCTATGGTAGCATAGGCTGCTCCCTGAGTCTCATCTTGACGTAGACGTTAGGTGGCATGACCCTTTTAAACTGTATCATGTAACTCTAAAAATCTGAAAGAAATCGAGTAGATGCATGCTCATTCTCTACGAGTAAACTTGTTTACTCACCCCGAAATTACTGGGGGGCTGTTTCAGGTACGAAGACTTGGTTTATGATGCTTGTCGTCCCTTGGATGACTTATAGCTTCAAGTTTCCATTTCATACAAGTGTTAGCATGAAATGCCATTTTTGTAGCCTTATATATCAAATATGTATTCTTTGAATCCATTTATGTAATGTGCATATAAGTACACTATTTTTATTGTATTCAACATATATAAAATGAGTCCGGAGGCCAATGACATGTATCATGTATTCTATGTACTTTCGTTTTCCAGGTTTAATATGAAAATAGTGAAAAATCTTGAATCATTGCTTCACAACTTTCGTATCGGGTGTGGGAATTCCATTATTTTTGTTTCATAGGGTTTCTATGATCATGTTTGAGGTGTGGCCAAGGGCCAAGCACCATTTCATTCTAGGTTTTGTATTTGTTTTCATTTATAGTGCTTTTAGGCATTTTTGGCCGTTGAGAGGTCATATTTTGAATTCTTGACATTTTGAGGTCGTGAACCATTGGGACGCGTCTTAAATGTCTTTTTACGCGTGCGTGCATGTCCACATTTCACAAAACTCTTGAGTTTCAAATTTTGACCTATTTTTGGGCGATTTATGAATTTTCATGAAAAATTCATCTATAGGGTGTCATTTTGAGTTTCTCCTCGCTTTGGCTTGTTTTAGACGTATGAACGGGCCTAGAAAGTGTTTTGAAACATGTTCGGATCACATAGAAAGCATGTAGAACCTTAGGATTGGCCCAAGCACCATTTTCACACATTGCAGCAGCTTTTCATAGCTGCAGCAGATGTGTCGGTCAGCTGATGAGGATCCATCAGCCGGCTGACGTTTCTCTCGAGACCATTCCAGTAAGCTTTTCTTGAAAAACCTTGTTTTGGCCAGCTTATGATTGTGGTTCGGCCTACCGATGGTTGAGTTTCGGCCGGCTGATGGTTTTATTTCAGTCGACCGATCGTCCCTGGAATTTCCCATTTCCGTTTTTCCTTGGTCAGCGTTGTTGTATTGACTTCAGAAGGTCACAAGTCTTTCATTTCAGATCCAAATTTGGTCATTACTGATTCTAAGTTCAAGAACTCGAAGTCAGCTTTCTAATGGTGCTAACCATTCATCAAAACTCCACCTATAGTGGGAGTTATTCCAGTTATAGTGAGATAGGGTCGTAATAATCCTTGAATGGAGAAAGTCATTTTGTTTTCATTCATATATTTTCCGTTCGGACTCAGAATCAGGCGATTCTTGAGTCTAACTTTGTTCATTTTTCATTCTCTTTGCAATGGTGTGCACGGCAGCATCCATTTCAGTGTGAAATGAGCACTTTACCCTTGGTTCATTTCCTTTCGGGTTAGGCATTCTTGCTTCGTTTGCTAGGCTCATTTGAGTTCCGTGGATCAACGGAGAGTCATCTTGATGTCTTAGGGATAACGGATGTCTCTTGAGACCATTTTTCTTCTTCTGCTTCTACATCTTGGACCTGTTTTGGGTCATCATAGGTGACACACTGGGTTGAAAATCCAGGGTCGTTACAAAGGTTTTCCTCAAATTAGTTGAAAGTGTGTGGTTTGGTGAACGAGCTTGATAGCGATTCCAATGAACCCCAAGACCTCACTTCTTATCTCTTAAACCCCTAACTCAACTTAGTCTATTTTAATTGCATTTTAATTAATTATTTTCTAGAGTAATCAACCAACCCAACCTTCCTTTGCAATCAATTGATACATTAGAGTTGAAATTAAATTCCAACACGTATAATCTCTTGGGTCGATCCGTTCTCACTCATACTACATAGTATAGGTGTTAAGCGTTTATAAATTTAAAGTATGATGCCCATTTTACACTAATTTCTAAACTCAAAGTGTTGTGCATTATTTTGTGCACACGCTCGGGTTGCATCATAATTTTGGTGCCGCTACCTGGGATTAGTAACATCGTATTTAGGAGTTAATTAGGAATTAGTACTCCTTTGATCCTTGTTATTACTTTATTTTACTATGTTTACTTATTGTATTTGTTCTTGATTGGCTAAGTACTTAGAGCCAAGGAAAGTGAAGCAAAGGAACTTCAAATCAAAGAAGCAAGCTAAGTTAAGCAAAAAATATAAAATGCTAAAAATAAAAAATAAAAAAATTGCAAAGCAAAGCGAAAAAAAAAGCTATAATATTTTGAAGTTGCTTAAGAACCCTTTGTGAGCTATTCTAACTCCTCTTGCTTAGTTAAATTGTAATGACCCGGTCATTTTTCTTTCTTTCATTTTTCTCAGATTTTACGATTTTTTTTTTTCCCGTTCTCTTTTCCTTTCTGAGTTTGGTTTCTCATCACTTAGTGTCGTATTAAGTGCTTGGGAATGGTTTCCAAGACTCTTTCCTTTGGATTGACAACTTCCTTTAAGGACCGCGTCATTTTCACATTTTCACTTTTTGGATACTATTCACTTTTCGTCTTTTTCCCCGTTTGTCACTTTTTGGCACAACCTCACTTTTTATGTTCGGAGTTGGTTTTTGACTTCACATATCTTCATTCTAAGTGCTTTCCACGAAATACGTATCTTCACTTTTATAAAAAAATACTCTGGTTGCTCCCGGTGTCTACAAGGGCATGGATGCATGGTTCTTCAGAAATATTTTCTTTTTTTGGGGTGTTTTTCATAAATATCTTTTGAAGATATTTTATTTCAAGGGTTTTAAGAAAATATTTTTGAAAAATATTTTCATTCTAGGTCATTAGTGCAGTTATCACTTTTTATAGGGGCCATTGTGTAGTTAATGAAAGTTATTGCAAAAATGCCTCGTTTTGAGTCTGGATCCTCGTACGGGATTCATTTTCACTTTTCATCGAGTCGAGTACTCTTAGAATTTCCTTCCGGTCATTTTTTTCCCAGTTTCAGAGTTTCTGACCTAGGTTGCCGCCGAACTTGTTCGGGGCATATCTCTCTGCTTGGTACTCCATTTTTTATGTCGTTTCTTCCGTTGTTCATATTTTCTCATTTTGGTTCGTTTTTGTTCACGAAGTTTTTCTGTTTGAGCACGTCTGCATGAATTCCACTTTTTCGGACCTGGTAGGACCCGTTCGGGACACTTTTAGGGTTTTTTTGTTATTATTATTTATATATAGGGTGACTTAAGATGAAAAATTAGATTTTCTAATCTCTTTCCCCTCTCTTGGCCAGCAGCCATGGCAGCTAAGGGACTGCCACCCTTCTCCTTCTTTTTTCGGCCTCTTCCTTCGTGATAAACGTCGTAGTGCCTTAGCGTTTATTGTAAGACTTGGTGAGATCCTTTTTTCCCCCTTATTAGAATCCGTTTTTGACCATTTTTGAGTTCGGCCTTTGCGTACAGGTTTGGAATTTCATGGTGCCTTTAAGGATTGTTGTTCCTCTCGTTGTCCCCGACATAACCTAGGTGTATCGTTGGATTCGAAGCGGTTTTCTTTTGGTGGCTTTTGAGATTTTCATCTCAAATGGTGGTAGGGGATGTTATAGTTTATATTTTTGTTGTCATGTATGCTATTGATGCTTATACAACTTGTATGCATACTTTTGTTCATAATCTAGAAATTTAATTTAATTATTTTCTTTGTGTAAGATTGAATTCACATGGTTATATATGTGATATAATTAAGTTGAGGCATGCTATTAAATTAAGTTTTAATATATTCATTAACATATAATAAATTGGGAGTATTTGAAAAACTATTGAAATTTTTGTTTAATCTTTCACTTATATGAAGATTTAATTCACATGGGTGTAACTAGCATGAAATTAACTTATGATGTGATATTAAATGAGGTCTTAGTATGTTCTTTAACATATGTAAATTTGAGGACATTTGGAATTGTTTTAAAATGTAGAGGAAATTAATTAATTAGTTTAATTAATTTTATATTAAGTATTTGGTCACTTAATCGGAGTTTTAATTTGATATTGTTGATAATCATGCTATGTCCCTTAGCATATATTAAATTGAGACTATTTGGAACTTATTTGAAATCTAGGGAATTTGATTATTTTTATTTAATTAAATTCTATGTAATTGTTCCATGTGTTAAATTATGTTTTAGAAGTTGTTCTATGTATAAATCATGAATTTAGACTCGTTGTGTTTTCACTTGATTATGTTTTAAGCATTCCATAACATGGTTATTATGTTTATATTCATGAGAACATGGTTCTAATATTGAATATATTGTTGACTTGTGAATTATAGTGATATTAGCCTTGCAAAGTTACTGCTACAATGTCGTAGAATTAGTATTTAAAGTTTACCATGGAGGCATGATTTAAATTGTTAAGCGAATGATATTTTATTGAACATTGTATCATAGTAAAGACTTGACATTATATATGACATTTTAGAATTGAAGCTCTAAGGCATAGATTGTGTGGTTTTAACCTACTTGTGCATGGAAGGTGGTTTCGTGCATCACTTAATTGTGTATAAGTTATGAACTTACTTATTGAGTTAATTAGGACATTGTTACGAATTGATGGCTAGGATTTGGCTCTAATACGGGAACAAGAGTCCTCTAACTCAATTGTGCGTGCGTTGGGTAGGCTGCCCAGGGGTTAGTAGTCCAAAAGTAGCCCTGTATCGGTCTGATCCGATTGATGTCCAAGTATATCTGCCTTTGCTGATTTCGTACTTTTAGATTTCAAGTTGATAACTTTGAGAATCTATGTCTTGATGTGTTGTATTAGAAATTCTAATTATACTAAATTGTTATATTTAGTTGTTTTTGCACTTTTAGATTTCAAGGTGATAACTTTGAGAATCTATGTTTTGATGTGTTGTATTATAAATTCTAATTATACTATATTGTTATATTTAGTTGTTTTCGCACTTTTAGATTTTAAGTTGATAACTTTGAGAATCTATCTCTTGATGTGTTGTATTAGAAATTCTAATTATACTAAATTGTTATATTTAGTTGTTATCGCACTTTAGATTTAAAATTGATGGATTTGAGACTCTATATCTTGTTACTTGTATAACATGCTTTTATTTTATTTAAATTGTATGAATAATGTGGTTTATGCTAGAAATGATCTAAGGTAGCTTAGGATGCTCCATGAGTCTCACCTTTGACATAGACACTAGGTGGCATGGACCATATTTATTAATTTATATCAATTTAATGAATAGTAAAATGTTAGGTCTATCCATGCTTATCTCCTACGAGTAGCCTTAGGTTACTTACCCTAAAGTTATCGGGGACATTTTTCAGGTACAGGAATCAAGGTTGAGATTCTTGTTATGCTTGGATGATTGTGGACTTGAAGGTTTCCATATTTGTAAAGGTTGGCTTGAAATGCCACTTGTAGCCTTATATGTAAAAATGTGTATTTTCGATTCTAAACATGTAATGTGTACATAAGTATACTCTTTACAATGTATTTGATATATATGAGATAAGGCCATAGGCCAATGATAACTAGTTTGTAGTCTATGCATTTTCGGTTTCAAGGTTTATTGATGGAAATATTGAAAAACGTCAAGTCATTTCGTCACCATGTTTGCATCGGGTGTGGGAATTTCATTCTTATTCTTTTATAGGCTCTCATTAACCATTTATGAGGTGTGGCGATAGGCCAATGCCATTTTGTTTTAGGTTTTGCATTTTAGTTTCATTGTTTGCATTTTAAGGCAATTTTATGAAAAATTAGGGTTCAGAGGTCATATTTTTCATCGGGGTTATTTTGAGGCCATGGGCATTGGGACGCATCTTAAATGTCATTTTACGTTTGCGTGTATGTTCCTAGTTGACAAAAACTCTTAAGTTTCAGTTTTAAACTTTTTATGGGGTGATTTATGAATTTTTATGAAAAATTCATGCATTGGGGTATGGTTTGAAGCTTCCTTTCATTTTGGCATGTTATGTAGGCTAGTATGGGGCTAGGAAGTGTTTTCAAACTTGTCTAGATCATCGGGAATGCATGCATAGCTTAAGAGTTGGACCGGGCACCTTTCGACACATTTGACAGTAGCATTTTTACGGTCATAAGGTGCATCGATCGGCTGATAACTGATATCAGCCAACTGACACATCCTCGAGATCAATTCCAGTAGCCTTTCTAGGCAAATGAGTCATTTCAACTGGTTGATGATTGAGGTTTGGTTGGCTAATGGTTGAGTTTCGGCCGGCTGATCCTCCCCGAAGCTTTCCTATTTTAGTTTTTCTTGGACAACTTTGTTGTACCAATTTCAAAGGGCCATATCTCACTTGTTTTTAATCCAAATTAGGTCGTTATTGAGTCTAAATTTTAGAGCTTGAAGTTAGCTTTTCAATGTTTCCAACCACACATCAAAACTCCAACCGTAGTGAGAGTTATTACAGTTTTAATCAGATAAGTTCGTGGTATCTCTTAAATAGATAATGTCACTTCGTTCCATTTTCATATCTTTTTCATCCGAACTCTGAATCAGGTGATTCTTAAGTCTAACTTCATTCATTTTTATTGTCTTTCCAATGGTGTGCACGGTGGTACCCATTTTAGTTTAAAATGACCATTTTACCCTTGGTTCCTTTATTTTTGGATTTGTAATCCTTGCTTCAGTACTTGACTCGTTTGAGTTCCATGGCTTCATGGGGAGTCATTTTGGTGCCTTAGGGATGATGTACATCTCTGGAGGCCATTTTACATCTTTTACTTCTGCATTTTGGATCCGTTATCGGGTCATCTTTGGTTAATCACTAACGCACTGGGTTTATAAAACTTAGGCCGTCACAAGTGGTATCAGACTCGTTTTGGGTGTATATCATGCTTTTGTTGATCTACTTTAATATATTCACATGCCTTTGATAATATGTTTTGGTGTTGTAACATATTTACGTGTATCTTGATAGCACGCTCGGTATTATGACATGTCTTTATACTTATATGCTTAAGTGTTTAAAAGCATCCTTGTTTAACTTGTATACTTATTTGCTTAAGTACTTAGCCCTTTAAACAGCTTTCTTTGATGGCTTTAGCATAACTGTATGTTACATATCTTGTCTTTCTTCATGTTTTGTGTGATGAACACTTAAAAGTGCGTATTTAAACCCCTTAAGCTTAGGCATTCTAGTACTTTATCTATCTTACTTTACCGTTTTAGATTGATTTCGTATTATTTCCATTTTCAGGCACTTATCCCGAAAATAAGCTAACTCAGCCAAATAAGAACTTAACTGAAACAATTCGGGGATTAATCAAAGAAAGGAGCAAAGTGTAGAAAGAAGGAAGCAAATGAAGCCAAAGGTGGCAAGCAACAAAGTTCGATCGATCCAAGTTCAAGGTTCGATAGATCAAATAATGATCGATCTCAGCATTTCAAGATAGATCCAAGCCTTGACCCAAAAACATAAAGTTCCAAAAGTTCGATTGATCCAACACCATCCTTCGATCGATCGAACACTTTTATCCTTATTCAAATGATTGATCCTATCCACAGCTGTACCACCCACTAACCACTTTTGTCTTTTCCCTATAAATATCTCCCATAAATATCTCGAATTTGTCTTTTTCCAAAAAGTTCAGCCAGTTGGATCGATCCAGCCTAAGTTCAATCGATCTCACCTACCTTCGATCGATCCAAGTTCTAGGTTCGATCGATCGAACTTCCTCCAGTGCGAAAAAGTTAAAATTCCATCTTATTGAAAGTTGTCCTTTATCCAATCATTAGGGAATATTGTGTGCACAACCCCAGCTCATTTTGGGTGTCATTTTGACCTACCTATATAAGGATAAAGATTGCTTTTTCAAAGGGAGCCAACATTATTTTCATATCATCTTTTAGAGAGGAAGCTTAGAGAAGAAGCTTAGAGAGGAGGCTAGAGACACCATTGGAGACTCTTCATCAACAAGGAGCAGATTTCAACCATGGAATTAGCCCTTGACGGTTGGAGCATCATCACCATGAGTGGCTAGACATCCTCTTGGGGCTAGATTTAGCCCCAAGCATGCTTTCTATATCTTAATCTTGTGTATTATTGAGGGATTAGTGTTGTAATTGATGTTTTGACACTTTGATATATATAGATCTTGTTTATTTAATGATTTATGTGGTTTAATGCTTCCAATTGGTCATTTCATTCTATCCATATGTCTATGTATGCTAGAATAAATGTTCATGTGCTTATCTCTAGATTTTGTGTTATTGATGCATGTCTGTAACGACCCGGTCATTTGCCTTCCTTTCCTTTTTCCTGAAATTTTACGAATGAATTTTTTTCGTTTAATTTTCTTTTTTGAGCTCTGTTTCGTGCCACTTAGTGTCATCTCGAGTGCTCAGAATTGGTTTCTGAGACTCTTTTATGTGGATTGACAACTTCCTTTGAGGACCGAGTCATTTCTGCATTTTCATTTTTTGGACACTATGCGCCTTTTGTCCTTTTCCCTGTTTCGTCTTTTTCCCTATTCTGTCTTTTCCCCATTTGTCACATTGTTGGCACAACCTCACTTCTCATGCTCGAAGTTGGTTTTTGACTTCACGTGCCTTCATCTTGAGTGGTTTTCTCGAAAAACGTTTCTTTATTTTTGCAAGAAAGTACTCTGGTTGCTCCCGGTGTACATAGGGGCATGGATGCAAAGTTCTTTGAAATTATTTTCTTTTTTTGGGGTATTTTTCGTAAATATCTTTTGAAGATATTTTATTTCAGGAGTTTTTAAGAAAATATTTTTGGAAGATATTTTCATTCTGGGCCATAAGTGTAGTTTTCACTCTTTAGAGGGGCCATTGTGGAATTAATGAAAGTTATTGCAAAATGTCTTATTTTGAGCCTGAATCCTTGTATAGGATTCATTTTCACATTTCGTCAAGTTGTGTACTCTTGGAATTCCCTCCTGGTCGATGTTTTCCAGTTTCAGGATTTTTGGCCCTAGTTTGTGCCAAACTTGTTTTGGGCATAACTTTCTGTTCGGGACCCATTTTTTGACACCGTTTCTTCCGTTGTTCATATTTTATCATTTTAAATCTTTTTCATTCAGAAAGTTTTGCCATTTGAGCACGTCTTCTCAAATTTTACTTTTTCAGACCTGCTTGGGCCCGTTCGGGGCACTTTTTGAGATTTCTATAATAGGGGGTGAGATATTTCATTTTTCATCTTCTCCCCTCTTCATGCATGACCTGGAGCTCCCATGGCAACCCAAGGGGTGCTGCCATCTTCTCTCTCCTCTTTTGGTTCAGTTTTCCTTGATGGAAAGTCTTCGGCCTTAACGTTTGTTGTTCCCCTCGCCGTGCTCTACCTTTCCCCCTTATTAGAATTCAGTTTCGACCATTTCTTGAGTTTGGTTTTGAGGTCAAGTTATGATTTTCATGGGGCTTCTTGCGGATTCTTGTTCACGGTGTTGTCCCCGACAAAACCTCTCGGTATCGTCGAATTCGGAGCACTTTTATTTTGGTGGGCCTTGTGGATTTTCATCTCAAATTCAGGTAGGGGATGTTCTAGGTTTAAATTCTTGTTATATAGCATGCTTGTGATGCTTATACTACTTGTTTGCATGATTAAATATAAAATCTAGAGATTTTATTATTTATTTTTCTTATACGGGATCTAATTTTCCCGGTTGCTCATGACTTCGTTTAAACATGTAGCATGATTTTATATTGCCCCTTGATATGCTTATTGTTGTGTATTAAAATTGGAACATTTGAATAAGTATTAAAGATTTTATTTAATATTTATCTTAGGTGAAAGATTAATTCACATGGCCTTAACTAGCTTGAAATCAATATGTGTTAGCATATTAAATTAGGCCTTAGCATGCTCTCCAACATAGTTGAATTTGAAAGTAATTGGAGGTGTTTTGAAAATTAATAATTATTAATTAATTTAATTAATTAATTTACCCCGAGTGCACTATTCACTTTATTTGAATTCCGACTTGATATTCTTGATTTAAATGCCATATAGCTTCACATATATTTGATTTACAATATTCAGTTAGGTTTTGAAACCTTTTATTTAATTAAATTCTATGTTTAAGATTTAATCCTCATGGTGATATACAACTTGGAATTGTATTGTGGCATGCTAGAAAATTAAGTTTTGGTATGGTTGTTCACATGTATTAAATTGGGATTAATTGCATGAGAATTGCAATTTTTAATTTATATTTAACTTTAGTGAAAGGTGAACTCACATGGTCTTAAATTGAATGAAATAAACTTGTAATGTGATATTACATTAGTCCTTGGCATATTCTCTAAGATATGTTAAATTGAGAGCATTTGGTTAAGTTTGAAAATCTAGAGATTTTAATTAAAAGAATTAATTAAAATCTATTTTGTGGTCCCATTAGCTTAATTAAGGTTTTAACTTGATGTTTGTATTGGCCATGACTTGTTTACTAGTATATATTAATTTGGGACTATCTAAAGTTGTTTTAGAACCTTGGGATTTAAATTAGCATGATTTAATTAAAGTTCTACTTTGTTGTTCTAACAACCTAATTGAGTTTTAGAATGGATATAGTTGATGACCTTGCCATGCTCTTTAACATGTATTAAACTGAGATTAATTGAAATTGAATCGGAAATCTAGAAAATTTAATTGTGTTTATATATTTAAATTCTATCAATTTGCTCTATGATCTAGTTGTGTTTTAGAAGTGGTTTCTATATTCAAATCATGAACTTAGACTTGTTGTATATTCATTTGGTTATGTTTTCAACATTGGATAACATAATTGTTATGTTTGTATTCATGAGAATATGTTTTCCTTATTGAATATATTGTTGCCTTGTGTAATGATTTGCACACTTCATGTTTAACCTCTTTCTTGCATAGCGTGTAACGAATCGCACACTGAAGATTCGACATTCATCATATCATATTAGTTGTGGATTTAGAGCATGTATTGTATAGGTTTCCAAATTTGGTTGTGCTTAGTAGATAGTTGATTGTCTTACATATTCCTATTGAAATATGCGTTGTTGCACAACTTGTTGATTTTGGAAACTTGGGGATGTCGTTGTTTGACTATGGCTAGGACGTGGTTCTAGTACGGGGGTAGTCCCTCTATATAGTCTAGTGCGCACATAGGGAGGTTACCCATGGGCTAGTAACCCTAAAGTAACTATGTTGTCGGTCTGATCCGGCGTGACGACCGAGTATCCACTTTATTTGATTTCGCATTTCATTTTCAAGTTGATATCTAGGTGATGTTGTAACTTGTTATTTCTTAATTGTCGTTCCATTTTAAGTTACAGGATGTTAACTTTGCGAAATTGTGCTTTATGCGTTGTATTGGAAATTCCAATGTTGGTTAAATTGCATCGATATTGAAAATTGTGTTTTGATGTTCTAACAAAGCTTAGGATTGATCCTATTGATTCAATTAGAACTTAGATGTTAGGTGGCATGAACCACTACTGATATTTTGTGCTTTAGATTCTAAGTGGATGGCTTTGAGAACTTATACCTTGTTACCTTGTATAACATGCTCTTTTGTTGTTGAATTGCATAGATAATGTGATTCTTGTTAACTTGTATTCAAATACACTTTCGTCATGTTGAATGGATTACTCTAGATCTAGTTCAATTGTATCGAAAATGCAATTCATGTTAATCTATGCTCAAGCATTTTTCTTGTTGTGTTCTTTGGATTATCCCAACCATGATTCGTTTCATACACGTATGTATATCATGATTCTTGTTGCTTAGACTCTAAGGTACCTTAGGATGCTCCCCGAGTCTCATTTGGACATAGACGTTAGGTGGCAGGAGCCCCTTTAACATGTTTCACCTTAAGGTGATAAATTTGTAAAATGCTAGGTCGATGCATGCTCATCTCCTACGAGTAGCTTTATATTACTCACCCCTACGATACTGGGTCATATTTCAGGTACAAGAATGGTCTTCATTATGCTTGGATGGTTTATGGACTTGGGGACTTCAATTTTTGTGAAGGTTGGCTTGGAATGCCAATTGTAGTTTTATATGTCAACATGTGTACATTGGATTCCTTATATGTAATGTGTACTTAAGTACACTTCTTTCAATGTATTTGATATATATGAGATGAGGCCGGAGGCTAATGACATGTATATTGTATTCTATGCAACTTTTTAACTACATGAAATGTTATGAAAACCTTGAAAAATCGTAAGTTATTGCTTCACCATGGTTGCATCGGATGTGGGAATTCCATTTTCATTTTTTCATAAGGTCTCATTAATCGTGTATGAAGTGTGGCCAAGGGCTAAACGGTCAATTGACTCCATTTTGTATTTTTGGATTCCGAGTTTTCATTCCAAGTTCCGTTTTTGCCTTTTTACCCGTTGAGGTGTCGGATTTTGCATCGGTGGTATTTTTAAGTCGTGGACCATTGTAGCACGTCCAAATATGTAAGTTACATTTGCGTGCATGGTCATTTCCGGGCAAAACCTTATCGTTTGTGTTTTGAGCTTCTTATGAACTCATTTTGAAGTTTTGTTGCATAATATGATTTTAGGGCACTTTGGGGTTTTCCCTCGAGAAATAATTCCGTTCTTGACATGGTCACTTAGAAAACGTGATTTTAGGGGGGGTTTGTCGTCTTGGTACTAGAAATCCCGTGCAAAGTTCTATTTTTCTACTATGCTATAGCAGCTTTTTTTTAACTTCTTGGCCTTTCCTGATCTAGGGGCATTCTGGGTAATTCATGGTGTTTCTTTTTTTTTTTTTGTTTGGGAGCCGGGTAGAAAACGTGATTTTAGGGGCAGTTTCTTCTTCGTGTTTTTACAAAAAAAAATCATCTTGATGCCGAAAACAACTCGCAGATCTGGAAAATCTGGTCGTTCCAGTTTTTTCCAGAAAAAGTGCTAATCTAAGGGTCATTTTGGGTATTTCACTTGTAAAATAAAATCTTCGCTTGACATGGTCATGTAGAAAACATGATTTTGGGGGGGGGGGGGGGGGGGGGAGGGTGGGTTTGTTCACAACTTTTTGCCAAAAAATGTCATTTAAGCCCTCAAAATCCCATTTGAATTTGGAAAATGTGCGCAAGCCCTACTCGTACTTGAAACCCAGAAAGTCTAATTTTTTGAAACTTTGAGGCTTCATATCTTCATCATCTGGACTCCAAATCAAGTGATTTTGAGTCTAAATTTATTAGTTTTTGCTGGTCTATATAACAGTATGCATGGTTGCATCAAATTATATCTAAAAAGACCATTTTACCCCTTGTAAAGTACCTTTGCCGCACTGATTTTAAACCCAAAAGTTAGTTTTTGTGAAACTTTGACATTTCATATCTTCTTCGTCCGGACTCCAAATCAAGTGATTCTTGAGTCTAAATTCATTAATTTTTTCTGGTCTATCTAATGGTATGCTCAGTTGCATCTAATTTTGTCTAAAAAGACCTTTTTACCCCTTGCGAAGTACCCTTGCTGCATTGATTTCAAACCCAAAATGTGATTTTTTTGAAACTTCGGAGTTTCATATCTTCTTCATCCGAACTCCGAATCAAGTGATTATTGGGTCTAATTTGATTAAATTTTTGTTATCTTTCTAGTGGTGTGCTTAGTAGCACCTGATTTTATATTTTCATAAATGACCATTTTGCCCTTGGGGGCCTGTTCGGTCTTTTTCTGATCATTCGTTCCCGCATTAGTTCTTATTGAGTTCCACGACCTCATGGAAGGTCACTTTGACTTCTTAGAGTCTTGTTTTCTATTTTCATTTCCGCATTCGGATCCGTTATCGGGTCAACCTTCGGTTCATCACAGGACATGTTGGCCTAAAAACTAGGGTCGTCACAGGTGGTATCAGAGCGTCTGGGTTCAAATACCTTGGATGACGGGTTTTGGGTGCATATCATGCTCATGTTGTTTTGCTTTGATGTGTCATTTATATCTTGATAACATGTTTTGATTTGATAACATGTCTGTTTGCTTATGTGGCACCTTGAGTAGATAGTACATTGCTATGATGCATACTAGCTGTTTACTTTTATGTCTGGTTTTGGTACTGTCTTGTAGGATTTGTCATATCCCTTGGATGCATTCTTGTTTCACGAGTTTCTTCCTCGGATAGGAGAAATTCATTCTGTAAGGACCCATGTTGGGAACCTTCTTATCTGTTCTGCCGATTGATGCGAGTAAGGCTCATATGAGCGTAGAGGACTGCGATTCGTTCCATTTCCTTGTCTGCAGGAGTGAGACGTGGGCCAAGGAGGCACCGTTTCATTTCCTTTTCCTTCGTGCCTTCTAGATCTAAGGCCTTAAGTGTGATGGTGCCAGTGTCATTGTTGTCAGAGTTTTGGGATTAGTTACCCCAACTCTCGCTAATGCCTGGTTTCCGTAGTGCCTTTGGTAATGATCATTTTAGACATTGACATCATTTGTATAGAAAAGTTCCCTTCTGGAGCATGTTACGAACTAGTGCCTTATACTGCCATGCTACTTTACTGACGAGTAAGTGTGGGCGGGCTCTGGTTACTGTTCGTACTACCTTGTCACACTCTTCTTTCACTGCGTTTGACGTTTCGTTTTCTTGGGATTCTCTCGGTGGTTGACGTTGAGTTAATGTGCCGATTCGTATAGGGTGTTGTCTCAGTTCATGTTTTCGCGTTCCTTTAGTTGATCTTTAGACTTCAGGATTTGTCCTTCAGTGCATTGTGAGCTGTCCTTGGATTTGACCTTTTGTTCGGTCATTATTCAGTTCTCTCTGGTATGTTCCTAATTTCGGGGACAAAATTTCTTTAAAGAGGGTAGGTTGTAACGACCCGATCATTTGCCTTCTTTTCCTTTTTCCTGAAATTTTTCGAACGAATTTTTTTCGTTTAATTTTCTTTTCTGAGCTCTGTTTCGTGCCGCTTAGTGTCATCTGGAGTGCTCAGAATTGGTTTTTGAGACTCTTTCATGTGGATTGACAACTTCCTTTGAAGACCGAGTCATTTTCGCATTTTTCATTTTTCGGACACTATGCGCTATTTCGTCTTTTCCCTATTCTGTCATTTTCCCTATTTCGTCTTATCTCCATTTGCCAGTTTTTGTCACAACCTCACTTTTCAAGCTTGGAGTTGGTTTTTGACTTCACGTATCCTTATCGTGAGCGGTTTCCACGAAATACGTATCTTTACTTTTGCAAGAAAGTACTCTGGTTGCTCCCGATGCCCATAGGGGCATGGATGCATAAATCTTTGAAATTAATTTCATTTCTTGGGGTGTTTTTCATAAATATCTTTTGAAGATATTTTATTTTAGGGGCATTTAAAAAAATATCGTTTGGAAGATATTTCCATTCTGGGGCAGTTTCGTAGTTAACCCTTTTTGTAGGGGCCATTGTGCAATTAACGAAAGTTATTGCAAAATGCCTCGTCTGGAGCCTGATTCCTCGTACGGGATTCATTTTCACTTTTTGTTGACTTGTAAATTCATAGAATTCCGTTCTGGTCATTTTTCTAGTTTCAGAGTTTCTAGACCTAGTTGCCGCCGAACTTCTTCAGGGCATAACTTTCTACTCGGAACACGATTTTCGACGCCGTTTCTTCCATTGTTCATATTTTCTTATTTTAAATCTCTTTTGTTCATGGAGTTTTCCCGTTTGAGCACGTTTGCTCAGAATCCACTTTTCCGGACCCGGCGGGGCCCTTTCGGGGTACTTTTTGAGATTTCTATAAATAGGTTGGCCTAATTTTTAAAATCAGATTTTCAGACCATCTTCCTCCTCTTGGCTGGCAGCCATGGGAGCCCAAGGGGCTGCCTTCACTCTTTCTTGTCCTCCACTTGATTTCCTTGGTAGAAATCCTTCGGCCTTAGCATTTGTTGTTCCCCTCGTCGTGCTCTACCATTATTCCTTATTAGAATTCATTTTCGACAATTTCTTGTGTTTGGATTTTCACGGGGCTTTCTTCGGATTCATGTAGATCGTGTTGTCCCCGGCATAACCCTTCGATTTCGGCGGATTCGGAGCACTTTTTTTTCAGTGGGGATTTGAGGTCTTCATCTCAAATTGAGGTAGGAGGTGTTATAGGTTTAATTCTTGTTATATAACATGTTATTGATTCTTATACAACTTGATTGCATGCTTAAATATGAAATCTAGAGATTTTATTATTTAATTTTCTTGTATTGGATTTGATTTTCCCGGTTGCTTATGACTTATTTTAAACATATAGCATGGTAATATAATGCTCTATAATATGGTCATTGACATATATTAAATTGAGGGAATTTGAACAAGTATTAAAGATTTTATTTAATATTTATCTTGAATAAAATATTAAATCATGTGGCCTTAACTAGCTCAAAATCAATATGTGGTAGCATATTAAATTAGGCCTTAGCATGCTCTCCATCATAGTTGAATTTGAAAGTAATTGGAGGTGTTTTGAAAATTAGTAATTATTAATTAATTTAATTAATTAAATTGCCCCGAGTGCACTATTCACTCTATTGGAATTCCGACTTGATAATGTTAATTTACATGCCATATAGCTTCACATATATTTGATTTAGAATATTCGGTTAGGTTTTGAAACCTTTTATTTAATTAAATTCCATACTTAAGATTTAATCCTCATGGTGATATACAACTTGGAATTGAATTGTGGCATGGTAGAAAATTAATTTTTGGTATGCTTGTTCACATATATTAAATTGGGATTAATTGTATGAGAATTGTAACTTTTATTTTATATTTAACTTTAGTGAAAGTTTAATTCACATAGTCGTACATTGAATGAAATAAACTTGTAATGTGATATTACATTAGTCCTTGGCATATTCTCTAAGATATGTTAAATTGAGAGCATTTGGTTAAGTTTGAAAATCTAGAGATTTTAATTAAAGGAATTAATTAAAATCTATTTCGTGGTCGCATTAGCTTAATTAAGGTTTTAACTTGATATTTGTATTGGCCATGACTTGTTTATTAGTATATATTAATTTGAGACTATCTGAAGTTGCTTTAGAACCTTGGGATTTAAATTAGCATAATTTAATTAAAGTTCTACTTTGTTGTTCTAACAACCTAATTGAGTTTTAGAATGGATATGTGATGACCTTGCCATGTCCTTTAACATATATTAAATTGAGGTTAATTGGAATTGAATCGGAATCTAGATAATTTAATTGTGTTTATCTATTTAAATTCTATCAATTTGCTCCATGATCTAGTTATGTTTTAAAAGTGGTTTCTATATTCAAATCATGGACTTAGATTTGTTGTATATTCATTTGGTTATGTTTTGAACATTGGATAACATAGCTGCTATGTTAGTACCCATGAGAATATGTTTTCCTTATTGAATATATCGTTGCCTTGTGTAATGATTTGCACATTTCGTATTTAACATCTTTCATGCATAGCATGTAACGAATCGCACACTAAAGATTTGATATTCATCATATCATATTAGTTGTGGATTTAGAGCATGTATTGTATAGGTTTCCAAATTTGGTTGTACTTGGTAGATAGTTGATTATCTTGCATATTCTTGTTGATATATGCGTTGTTGCACAACTTGTTGATTTTGGAAACTTGGGGATGTCGTTGTTTGACAATGGCTAGGACGTGGTTCTAGTACGGGGGATTGTCGCTCTATACAGTCTAGTGCGCACATAGGGAGGTTACCCATGGGCTAGTAACCCTAAAGTAACTATGTTGTCGGTTTGATCCGGCGTGACGGCCGAGCATCCACTTTGTTTGATTTTGCATTTCATTTTCAAGTTAATAACTAGGTGAAGTTGTAACTTGTTGTTTCTTAATTGTCATTCCATTTTAAGTTACAGGATGTTAACTTTGCAAAATTGTGCTTTATGCGCTGTATTGGAAGTTACAATGTTGGTTAAATTGCATCGATTTTGAAAATTGTGTTTTGATGTTCTAACAAAGCTTAGGATTGATCCTATTGATTCATTTAGAACTTAGACATTAGGTGGCATGAACCACTACTGATATTTTGTGCTTTAGATTCTAAGTTGATGGCTTTGAGAACTTATACCTTGTTGCATTGTATAACGTGCTCTTTGGTTGTTAAATTGCATGGATAATGTGATTCTTATTAACTTGTATTCAAATATGCTTTCGTCATGTTGAATGGATTACTCTAGACCTAGTTCAATTGTATTGAAAATGCAATTCATGTTAATCTATGCTCAAGCATTTTTCTTGTTGTGTTCTTTGGATTATCCCAACCATGATTCGTTTCATACACGTATGTATATCATGATTCTTGTTGCTTAGACTCTAAGATACCTTAGGATGCTCCCCGAGTCTCATTTGGACATAGACGTTAGGTGGCAGGAGCCCCTTTAACATGTTTCACCTTAAGGTGATAAATTTGTAAAATGCTAGGTCGATGCATGCTCATCTCCTACGAGTAGCTTTATGTTACTCACCCCTACGATACTGGGGCATATTTTAGGTACAAAAATCAAAGTTGAGGTCTTCATTATGCTTGGATGGTTTGTGGACTTGGAGACTTCCATTTTTGTGAAGGTTGGCTTGGAATGCCAATTGTAGTCTTATATGTCAACATGTGTACATTTGATTCCTTATATGTAATGTGTACTTAAGTACACTTCTTTCAATGTATTTGATATGTATGAGATGAGGCCGGAGGCCAATGACATGTATATTGTATTCTATGCAACTTTTTAACTTCATGAAATGTTATGAAAACCTTGAAAAATCGCAAGTTATTGCTTCACCATGGTTGCATCGGGTGTGGGAATTCCATTTTCATTCTTTCATAGGGTCTCATTAATCTTGTATGAAGTGTGGCCAAGGGCTAAATGGTCAATTAACTTCCATTTGTATTTTTGGATTCCGAGTTTTCATTCCAAGTTTCATTTTTGCCTTTTTGCCCGTTGGGGGGTCGGATTTTGCATCGGTGGTATTTTTAAGTCGTGGACCATTGTAGCACGTCCAAATAGGTAAGTTACATTTGCATGCATGGTCGTTTCTGGGCAAAACCTTATCGTTTGTGTTTTGAGCTTCCTATGAACTCATTTTGAAGTTTTGTTGCATAATCTGATTTTAGTTGGGGTTTTCCTTCGGGAAATAAATTCCGTTCTTGACATGGTCACTTAGAAAACGTGATTTTAGGGGGGGTTTCTTCTTCATGTTTTTCTAGAAAATGTCAGCTTGGTACCATAAATCCCGTGCAAAGTTTGGTTTTTCTGCTATGCTATAGTAGCTTTTTTTTTAACTTCTTGCCCTTTCCTGATCTAGGGGCATTCTGGGTAATTCGTGGTGTTTCTTTTTTGTTTTCGTTTGGGAGCCGGGTAGAAAACTTGATTTTAGGGGGGGTTTCTTCTTCGTGTTTTTACAAAAAAAATCATCTTGATGCCGAAAACAACTCGCAGATCTGGAAAATCTGGTCGTTCCAGTTTTTTCCGGAAAAAGTGCTGATCTAAGGGGCATTTTGGGTATTTCACTTGTAAAATAAAATCTTCTCTTGACATGGTGATGTAGAAAACATGATTTGGGAAGGGGGGGTTTGTTCACAACTTTTTGCCAAAAAATTTCATTTAAGCCCTCAAAATCCCATTTGAATTCGGAAAATGTGTGCAGGCCCTCCTCTTACTTGAAACCCAGAAAGTCTAATTTTTTGAAACTTTGAGGCTTCATATCTTCATCATCTGGACTCCAAATCAAGTGATTTTTGAGTCTAAGTTTATTAGTTTTTGCTGGTCTATATAACAGTATACATAGTTGCATCAAATTATATCTAAAAAGACCATTTTACCCCTTGTAAAGTACCCTTGCCGCACTGATTTTAAACCCAAAAGTTGGTTTTTATAAAACTTTGACGTTTCATATCTTCTTCGTCCGGACTCCGAATCAAGTGATTCTTGAGTTTAAATTCATTAATTTTTCCTGGTCTATCTAACGGTACACTCAGTTGCGTCCAATTTTGTCTGAAAAGACCTTTTTACCCCTTGTAAAGTACCCTTGCTGCATTGATTTCAAACCCAAAAATGTTATTTTTATGAAACTTTGGAGTTTCATATCTTCTTCATCCAGACTCCGAATCAAGTGATTCTTGGGTCTAATTTGATTAAATTTTTGTTGTCTTTCTAGTGGTGTGCTCAGTAGCACCCGATTTTATATTTTCAGAAATAACCATTTTGCCCTTGGGGGCCTGTTCGGTCTTTTTCTGATCATTCGTTCCCGCATTAGTTCTTATTGAGTTCCACGACCTCATGAAAGGTCACTTTGACTTCTTAGAGTCTTGTTTTCTATTTTTGCTTCCGCATTCGGATCCGTTATCAGGTCAACCTTCGGTTCATCACAGGACGCGCTGGCCTAAAAACCAGGGTCGTCGCAAGATGCATTTCATACTTACATTGTTTAGGATGTTTCATATTCTACCACTTGCATAGATTCATATCATATTTGTTTTGTCTATTTTACTTGACATACATGATTCTATTTCGTGCTTTTAAATTTCTTATTCTGGCACTAACTCCCATTGCAAGTTTTTCTTTTTCTTTTTGCAGGCCATGGTAAAGAGGAAGACCGTTGCCAACAGGCAACACGGGCCCACCTGCCATACTAGGCCATGGACAGAGGAGCCCGCAGAGCCCTCTTATGCACAGCGGGAGCCAGCACAGGCTACCACGCCTCAGTCACCATCTCATGAGCCTGAGGATGATCACATACCATTTCTACGGCTCATCCTGCTTTCACTCCATCACCATCTCCACCGTAGACTGGAGATGAGCATTCACATATACCACCTCAGCCAGCTCATCTATGGCGTGATAGGCCCATGCCTCGATATACACACATAACACTCGACCATGAGTCAGAGTTTGACACGGCCTTCTTCTCTCGATCGGTGCTGACCCGATCCGCCTACCAAGATATTATTCAGAGGGGCCTAGCCGCTATTCTTGCCCCCATTACAAAGCCGGTCTACCCACGGCTGGTTCGGTTGTTCTACCAGAACCTCCGACCATTGTCGCGTACCACAGCCGAGATGGTCACTTCTATCGATGGCCATCCGATCACCATTACAGTGGACACTTTAGCCCGCTCTTGCCGCTGTCCACACAGATGTCCTTCAGAGCTTCAGGACACATATCCGAGGCTATTCAGGCCTTCATATGCCGATATGGCAGTTTCCCTCATAGGTCATCATGCCAGTGGAGAGACTTTTGCCACCTGGACATACCTTCCAGACGACCTATGGTTTACTAATTCCGTCCTTTACCGGAATATCTACATGGCGGGGCACAAGATTCAAAGGAGGGGCGATTCTCTGACAGCCCTTTACTCTTTCTACATCGGGCACTGGGTATCCATTCCCGCACTCATCTGGAGCGTGATGAGGAAGCTGTACGACGAGTACATCAGCAAGGAGATGCCTGGACGGGCTAAGTCTTTTCCTTTCAGCTACCTCATCACCCAGATTCTCATTGCCGAGCGCTATCCCATCCATCCTCAGGAGCACCCCGAGAAAGGTTCTTGTCACTTCCTCAGGAAGGATTGGAACAAGACCTACCGCTCCCTTATTACCAGGTTGCACGACCACGCGGTACTGGCTGCAGCAGAGTTAGAGCTGGAGGAGGCACAGTCACAGGTACAAGCAGAGGCACCGGCAGAGGCAGCAGCAGCACATCTCGCAGCAGATGACGCACCAGTCGATCCAGCTGCCGAGCATTTAGATATCGACTTAGAGTGCCCTGCAGATGATGCAGAGTAAGACTCTCCAGCCAAGTCCCCATTTATGAGCAAGAGCAGACTCAGTAGCTTTCTTCTGATTCATCTATGCCTGAGACTCCAGATATGACCCCCGGCTTTGGAGTACATCTGCAGATGCTCGAGGATGCTGTTATTACCATTCGAGCTGACCTTACAGCCCACAGAGCTGAGTTTGCTGCCTTTCACACAGATATCGCGACCATGTTCAGAGATCTATCCAGAGACATCCGTGGAGCCAGACCTGCCCATCCTACCTTATCTTCCTGAGCTCCTAGTCCTTTCCATCTTATGATCCCTCTCTCCTTTTGATACTTTATTACTGTCACTGTATTATTTTTACAGCCGGACTGTCGGTTTTGATATTTTTGTTGGACATGCACTTTATCCGTTTTTATATATATCTATTTTTGCTATGGATGTCATATGATTATATTCTCATATCTGTATGTTTGACTCCATCAGGTGCATCACAGTGACTTCAGTGAGAGAGTGCTACCCAATTTCCAGGACCACTCTTATACCTCTCTCATTTCATTATTTGTTTATCCCATTTACACCTACATGACCACTGTGCACTGATTATCCCATTTTGTTATCTGATAAGTTTATCCAAGTGCTAATTTTTAGGACCATAGTTCATCCCAAGTTTGGGGGGGCCATGCCACCCACTTCGGATACTTTAGTCCCGATCATTCTTGCTTAGTTGCACTGGTATACTCTTTCCTGTGTTCTCTTTGCACATTGAGGACATTGTGCAATTTAAGTTTAGGGGGAATGGTGCTCTACAGTGTTAATTTTAAATTCAAATTTTTAGCATGACTTGTGTATTTGAGGGATATTTCTATGATTGGTCCATATCTAGCTATGATTTTGATCTTTTGAGGACTATATTGCTTAAAATTTAAAAATTCCTTGACTTGAGAGGCCAATACTCCTTGTATGCGTTGTGAATGCCATTTAGGAGTAAATTTTTTCGAAAGATTGATATCTTGTTTGCACTTTTGGTCCACATCATCTTGATTTGTGATTGTTTTGAGATTCACTCTAGTCTTCTACACTAGCACCGGCGCATTCTAGCATTCATTTGTGGGGTACATGTTTTGTTAATTATTAAATTGGTTATATCCCAATTGAGCTAGTAGTGCATTGAAAGCTTTCATTCTTAATAAAGGTGGATAACAACCCCTTTTCACTAAGTAGCTAGGATTCTAGCCTCATCAAGCACTGAACTTATCGCGCCGAAAGGTAGGGGGCCCAAACTCTAGGTTAATAATTGTATTCAAAAAAAAAAATTAAAAATAAAAATAAAAGTGAGGACTTCTCTCAAAAAGTGAGAAGTGGGAAATGATTAGATGGAGGTTGTTTTGATTTGTAGCCTAGTTAATTTGAGCTTGTAAGTCCGTAGGGGTGTTTGAACACCTAGTGCCCTAAAGCCGTCTGGTTTGGGAGTCATTAACCTAACGCTCGACCTCATAAATCGCTAGAAAGCTTAAGAGATTAACACATTGCACTATGCTTCCATCTTTGATCCTTTATAAATAAAAAAATAAAAAAATAAAAAGAAATAGTGAAAAGAGTAAGCACACCTAGATGAATAAAGCTTTAACAAAAGGTCCACTTTTTGTCTTGATGATTTGTACTAGATTTGTGTGCTAGTTTGAGGGTAAGGATATGATTAATTCTTTAGTTGGCTTAGATAGCAACACATTTGATGCCGGTCCACTCAAAAGGATTCTAGAGTTATTTTTGATTTGCATGATCATTTTTTTAATGTGTGGAGGACCATACTTGTTTGCTTGATGTTGAAATTTTGGGAGATTGCTTACAAAGGGTTGAAAAATTGCATACTTGAGGCAGTTTTCTCCCAATGCTTGTTTGCAATATTGGTGCCTCTTTTGAAAGAATGAGCTTAATGTTTGTAGGTAGCATTTCTGAAAACCCTCACGAGACTCTACTCATTCACTAAGGGTAACCTAGGGGTATAAAAGGCTTGTTGCATGTGTTAAGTGCAATCGTGTTCCCTACGAAAGTGGCGTTATCCATTTATTGTTTTCTAGATTCATACTTGTATAGTTGTTCATTTCATTCCTTTACTTTCTAGTTCATTGCTAGGGACTAGCAATATTTAAGTTTGGGGGTGTGATGAGCACTGAAAAGTGAGTATTTAAACCCCTTAAGCTTAGGCATTCTAGTACCTTTATCTATCTTACTTTACCGTTTTAGATTGATTTCGTATTATTTCCATTTTCAGGCACTTATCCCAAAAATAAGCTAACTCAGCCAAATAAGAGCTTAATTGAAGCAATTCTAAGTTTAATCAAAGAAAGGAGCAAAGTGGAGAAAGAAGGAAGCAAATGAAGCCAAAGGTGGCAAGCAGTAAAGTTCGATCGATCCAAGTTCAAGGTTCAATCGATCGAATAATGATCGATCTCAGCACTTCAAGATAGATCCAAGCCTTGACCCAAAAGCATAAAGTTCCAAAAGTTCGATCGATCCAACACCATCCTTCGATCGATCGAACACTTTTGTCCTTATTCAAATGATTGATCCTATCCACAGTTGTACCACCCACTAACAACTTTTGTCCTTTCCCTATAAATATCTCCCATAAATATCTCGGATTTGTCTTTTTCCAAAAAGCTCAGCCAGTTGGATCGATCCAACCTAAGTTCAATCGATCTCACTTACCTTCGATCGATCCAAGTTCTAGGTTCGATTGATCGAACTTCGTCCGGTGCGAAAAAGTTAAAATTCCATCTCATTGAAAGTTGTCCTTTATCCAATCATTAGGGAATATTGTGTGCACGACCCCAGCTCATTTGGGTATCATTTTGACCTACCTATATTAGGATAAGGATTACTTTTTCAAAGGGAGCCAACATTATTTTCGTATCATCTTTTGGAGAGGAAGCTTAGAGAGGAGGCTAGAGACACCATTAGAGACTCTTCATCAATAAGGAGCAGATTTCAACCATGGAATTAGCCCTTGAGGGTTGGAGCATCATCACCATGAGTGGCTAGACATCTTCTTTGGGCTAGAGTTAGCCCCAAGCATGCTTTATATATCTTAATCTTGTGTATTATTGAGGGATTAGTGTTGTAATTGATGTTTTGACACTTTGATATATATAGATCTTGTTTATTCAATGATTTATGTGGTTTAATGCTTCCAATTGGTCATTTCATTCTATCCATATGTCTATGTATGCTAGAATAGATGTTCATGTGCTTATCTCTAGATTTTGTGTTATTGATGCATGTCTATGTGTATTAAAGCTATAGATTTGGAGATTGTCAAAATATTGTGCTTAAAAGAATGCTTTTGTGATTCTCTTAATGGTTTATGCTTATCTCTTGATGGATTGTGCCTCTCCCCTAGTTTATTTTCATGCTAGTAGTGTAGATGTAGTGTAGTTGTAGTGTTGTGTTAAATGGGAGGACAATCTATGCTTGTTGTTTGATGATCCAAGCTTTTGAATGCAATTAGCATATGTCTCTATCCTTGGGTTGTATTTGGATTGTGAGCTTAGTGAAATGATTAATGACTTGTTTTGATTTATTGTGCCTTTCACATGTTGTTTAGACAATATATGCTTCATTGCTTAGATATATTGTGCCTTTCACATGATGTTTTGACAATACATGCTTAACTAGTCATCCTTGTTTGTTGAATCAACCAAATACACATATACCAATATTGCAACCTACTTACCAAGATCTCTCTCTCTCTCTCTCTCTCTCTCTTACTTACTATTAATTGCACTCTTTTGCTATTACTTAGTTTAATTTAGTTGCTCTTTAATCAACCAACCAACCAATTGTTTGATCACTCAACCTACTAGCCCTAATTGTGATTCCTCGACATTGCTCAATCCCCATAATCCCTTGGGATGATCCTTTCTCACTCATACTACATAGTATAGGTGTTAAGCGATTTATAAATTTAACTATGATGCCCACTTGACACTAATTTCAAAACTCAAGGTGTTGTGCATTATTTTGTGCACACCTAGGGTCGAGCCACCATTGTGCATTCATAGTGTGAGTTGCATTTGATCATAATAACTCGTGTTATTATTAATCTCGTTTCCTTTTTACAGATATAGCGTCACAGTCTTGACTCATGGAGAGTCTTCTCATTAGGGCTCAGGTGAGCGTGGGGTTGTAGTCTCTGTCTGGCGAGATGAGACGTAGGCTACGGAGGCACCGTTTCGTCTCATTTTCTTTTGTCTCTTCGTGATGTAGTTATGGTAGTGTTAGAGGTGTCGGTGTCATCTCTTAGGAATTCGTATTGGTCTTAACTTTATGATGTCATTGGGGTCTTTGTTTCTAACTTCATGGGACGATGAGTTAAGACTGACTCGAGTTCTTCCTTGGGGAGTCGAGAGTTACCTTGTGAGCCTCTGGGTGATGTTCTCGTGTCTTATTTTCTTGGAATGATGGTTTCAGGATTTGAATAGGTGTGTTGACCTAGGATCCTTCTTGTGTTGCCTTGGACAGCTCTTACGAGCTACGGTTGGGATGTGAGCGGTTTCATGTAATTAATTGCACTAGTGCAATTAATTATTCTCCCTTGTTATTGGAGACTTGGAGTGTTGTGTTAAGGTTTTGGTAGAATCCTGTAAAGTTCCCACCAAACTTGTTGGCATCTTCAATTGGGGGTTTTCTTGCTGATGTCTTGTAATGGTTAGCATTGGGTCTATCCGTTTCATTATTGTCTTATTTCGTGTGGTGTCTTTTGAGAGGCATTCTATCCTTTTCTTTTGACCTTGTGAACTTACCATTTGTATGATCACTTTTACTTGTTTATGAGCCCCATTATTTTCGGGCATGCCTTAGAAACATGTTTAGGATGTATGAATATGAGGTAGTCCATGTGACGATATAGATGATACGTTTTCATATATTGTATCTATTTATATGCTAGTGCCATTAGTAATGTATAACGTGTCATCGTTTGTTTGACCCCTATGTTGTAGGTGGTTTATTTGGTTTACCTTATGTGTACTGTGCTTAGTACTAAGATGTTATTTGACTTATGTCATTTAATTTTGTGAGTCTCCACTATGTGAGTATCTGGTTTATACTGTTTCATCTTTCCTGCACTTATGTTGGGGTTTTGTGACCATAGTTGTTGGGATTGAGATGTGTGAGTTACGTAGTAGACTTATGTTTTGAGATTTTAGTTGTCCATTATATGGATTTTGACCCAGCGTTTTGTCTTCTGTATGTAGCCTTACGGTAGGTGTACTTTAGATTTGCACTTAGGTTTTCAGTTTGTCCGATCCATTGGCTTGAGGGCACAAACTTGTCAGGCTTTGGATTCGTGACCGGAGGTTATTGATAATGGTGTTTTGCAATGTAGGAGTTGCTGTTTCTACTTGCACTGAGGATTTAAGGCCTTAAGCATAACGGTGCCAATGACATTGTTGTTAAAGTTTTGGGATTACCTACCCCAACTCTCACGCATGCCTGGTTCCCGTAGTGTTTTTGGTAATGATCATTTTTGACATTGATGTCATTTGTATCGAAAAGTATCTTTTTGGGTTGACCTGTTAGGGGCATGTTATAAACTAGTGCCTTATACTGTCATGCTACCTTACTAACGAGTAAATATGGGTGGGTTCTGTTCATTGCTTATACTATCTTGATTCGACTTGTCATTGTCTTGGGGATTCTCTTGGTGATTGAAATTGGGTTAATATGCCGATTCGTTTGGGAAGTGTCACTTAGTTCTTGGCTCTTACGTTCCTTCGGATGACCTTCGGCTTTTGAAGTTGTCCTTTCGCACCTTATGATCCATCATTTGGTTTGACCTTACTTCGATCTTGTTCGGTTCTCTTTTGTCTGTTCTAGATTTCGGGGATGAAATCCCTTTAAGGAGGGTAGGTTGACCCAATTATTTTTCTTTTTTTACTTTTTCTCAGATTTTACGAATTTTTTTTTTTCTTTCCCATTGTCTTTTCCTTTCTGAGTTCGGTTTCTCATCACTTAGTGTCGTCTTGAGTGCTCGAGAATGGTTTCCGAGACTCTTTCCTTTGGATTAACAATTTCTTTTAAGGACTGCGTCATTTCCACATTTTCACTTTTTGGACAGTATTCACTTTTTGTCTTTTTCTGTTTGTTACTTTTTGGCACAACCTCACTTTTTGTGTTCGGAGTTGGTTTTGACTTCACGTATCTTCATTCTAAGTGGTTTCCACGAAATGCGTATCTTCACTTTTGTAGAAAAGTACTCTAATTGCTCCCGGTGTCCATCGGGGCTTGGATGCATGGTTCTTCATAAACATTTTCTTTTCTTGGGGTGTTGTTCATAAATATCTTTTCAAGATATTTTATTTCAGGGTTTTTAAGAAAATATTTTTGAAAGATATTTTCATTCTGGGTCAATAGTGCAATTATCACTTTTTGTAGGGGCCATTGTGTAATTAATGAAAGTTATAGCAAAAATGCCTCGTTTTGAGCCTGAATCGTCGTACGGGATTCATTTTCACTTTTTGTCGAGTCGCGTACTCTTAGAATTTCCTTCTGGTCATTTTTTCCCCAGCTTTAGGGTTTTTGACCTCGGTTGCCGCCAAACTTGTTCGGGGCATATCTCTCTGCTTGGGACTCAGTTTTTGATGCCGTTTCTTCCGTTGTTCATCTTTTCTCATTTCAGTTCTTTTTTGTTCATAGAGTTTTGTTGTTTTAGTGCATCTGCGCGAATTCCACTTTTCTATACCCGGCAGGACCCGTTCAGGACACTTTCAGGGTTTTTCTATAAATAGGGTGACTTAAGATGAAAAATCAGATTTTCTCATCTCTTTCCCCTCTCTTGGCCGGCAGCCAGGGCAGCCAAGGGGCTGCCACCTTTCCCTTTCTTTTTTCAGCATCTTCCTTCGTGATAAACGTCGTAGTGCCTTAGCGTTTATTGTAAGGCTTAGTCAGATCCTTCTTTCCCCCTTATTAGAATCTGTTTTTGACCATATTTGAGTTCGGGTTTTTAGTACGGGTTTGGTTTTTCATGGTACCGCTAAGGATTGTTGTTCCCCTCATTGTCCCCGACATAACCTAGGTGTATCGTCGGATTCGGAGCAGTTTTCTTTTGGTGGCTTTTGAGATTTTCATCCCAAATGGAGTTAGGGGATGTGATAGTTTATATTTTTGTTGTCTTGTATGCTATTGATGGTTATACAACTTGTATGCATGCTTTTGTTCATAGTCTATAAATTTAATTTTATTATTTTCTTTGTGTAAGATTTAATTCACATGGTTATATATGTGATAGAATTAAAGTGTGACATGCTATTAAATTAACTTTTGACATGTTCATTAACATATAATAAATTTGTAGTATTTGAATAAGTATTGAAATTTTTATTTAATCTTTCACTTATATGAATATTTAATTCACATGGGTGTAACTAACATGAAATTAGCTTATGAACTGATATTAAATAAGGTCTTAGTAGGTTCTTTAACATATGTAAATTTGGGGACATTTGGAATTGTTCTAAAATCTAGAGGAAATTAATTAATTAGTTTAATTAATTTTATATTAAGTGTTTAGTCACTTAATCGAAGTTTTAATTTGATATTGTTGATAATCATGCTATGTCCCTTAACATATATTAAATTGAGACTATTTGGAACTTATTTGAAATCTAGAGAATTTGATTATTTTTATTTAATTAAATTCTATCTAAATGTTCCTTGTGTTAAATTATGTTTTAGAAGTTCTTCTATGTATAAATCAAGGATTTAGACTCGTTGTGTTTTCACTTGATTATGTTTTAAGCATTGCATAACATGGTTATTATGTTTATATTCATGAGAACATGTTTCTCATATTGAATATATTGTTGACTTGTGAGTTATAGTGATATTAGCCTTGTAAACTTATTGCTACAATGTTGTAAAATTAGTGTTTAAAGTTTACCATGGAGGTATGATTTAAATTGTTAAGTAGATGATATTGTATTATACATTGTATCATAGTAAACACTTGACATTATATATGCCATTTTAAAATTGAAACTCTAAGGTACGGATTGTGTGGTTCCAACCTACTTGTGCATGGAAGGTGGTTTCGTGCATCATTTAATTGTGTATAAGTTGTGAACTTACTTGTAGATTTTGGAGTCATGTGACGGCCCTGGTTTTTCAAGCCAGTGCGTCCTGTGATGAACCGAAGATTAACCCGATGAAGGATCAAAATGCAGAAGCAAAAATAGAAAACAAGACCATGGAGATGCAATACATCTCTAAGAAGCCAGAGTGACCTTCCATGAGGCCACGGATCTCAACGAGAACAATGCGGAAACGAATGATCAGAAAAAGACCGAACAGGCCCCCAAGGGCAAAATAGTCTTTTCACATGGAAGCAATGTCCTTGGGAATGTACATCATTCCTAAAACACATTTGTGACTTCCCATGAAGTCACGGGACTCAAAAGAAAGTAGCAGACACAAATTAAAAGAATACGGGACAAAATTAGCCCCAAGGGCAAAATGGTCATTTATAAAAATATAAAATCGGGTGCTACCGAGCACACCACTAGAAAGATGGTAAAAATTAATAGAGTTAGATCCGAGAATCACTTGATTCGGGGTCCGGATGAAGAAGATATGAAACTCCAAAGTTTCAAAAAAATCAAACTTTCCGGGTTAAAAATCAGTGCGGCAAGGGTACTTTACAAGGTATAGAAAGGTCTTTTCAGAAGAAACTAGATGCAACTGAGCATACCATTAGATAGACTAGGAAAATTTAATGAATCTAGACTAAAGAATCACTTGATTCGGAGTCCGGATGAAGAAGATATGAAACGTCAAAGTTTCAAAAAAAATCAACTTTTGGGTTTCAAATCAGTGCGGCAAGGGTACTTGACAAAGGGTAAATTAGTCCTTTCAGATAGAATTGGATGCCACCGTGCAAACCGTTGGATCGACAAGCAAAAGTTAATAAACTTAGACTAAAAAATCACTTGATTTGGAGTCGGGACGAAGGAGATATGAAGCCTCAAAGTTTCATAAAAACCAACCTTTCCGGGTAAGAAATCTGGGCAGGAATAATGTTTTGACAGAAAGCTTCTTTTGATTTTTTTCTCGGAACTGAGACTAAAAATGGACCCTTCAGTGAATTTTTCTGGAAAAACACGAAGAAAAAACCCCCCCTAAAATCATGTTTTCTACCCCGCAACATTGAAGGAAACAAAAAAAAACACGCTGTAAAATCCCTAAAATGCCCCTAGATTAGCGAAGGTTAAGAGGACCCAAAAAACTGCTACATGAAATTTTTTCAAGATCAGTCCACAACTGAGAGCAAAAACGGGCTATTAAACGAATTTTTCTAGAAAAACACAAAAAAGAAACCCTTCCCAAAATCAAGTTTTCTATCCGATGGAGTGGGAGAAAGGAAAAAAAAAAAAATGCCGTGAAATGCCCAAAATACCTCTAGATTAGTAAAGGGTCAAAAACTCAGAAAATACAACTTTGCACCAAGTATGCATTTGGCCCTAAATGCATTTCTAGATTGAAACAAATGTGCATACAAGTGTAATAAATGATTCTAAGTATGCGGGAATGGTCCGCGGCTCCCGAAAAGCCCTGACTCAAAATCCGACCCACCGACGGCCAAAAATGAGAAAAATCGACTTGAAATAGAAAATTTGAAATGCAAAAATATAAAATGGAGTCAAATTATCGTTTAGCCCTTGGCCACACTTCAAACATGATAAATAAGACCCTATGGAAGAATAAAAATGGAATTCCCACACCCGATGTAACCATGGTGAGACAATGACTTATCATTTTTTTATATTGTCATAATATTTCATGAAGTTAAAGTTACGTAGGATACAAATTAGATGTCATTAGCCCATAGCCTTATCTCATACATATCAAAAACATTGTAAAGACTATACTTATGTACACATTACATAAATACAATCAAATTTACACATTTTGACATATAAAGCTATAAATGGCATTTCAAGCCAACATTTACAAGAAATGAGAACTTCAAGTTTACAAATTATCCAAGCATGATGTGAATCCCGAATCTTGATCCCGGTACCAGAAAAATGTCCCCACTATGTGGGTGAGTAACATAAAGCTACTTGTAGGAGATGAGCATACAAAGACCTAACGTTTTACAAACCTATTAAGTTACTATAATTTAACTCAAATGGTCATGCCACCTAGTGTCTATGTCAAAGGTGAGACTCAGGGAGGATCCTAAGCTACCTAGAGTATTCCTAGCATAAACCACATCATTCATGCAATTTAAACAACATAGAAGCATGCGATACACACAACGAGATATTCAATATACAAGTAGACGTACACAAGTATACAATCAATATTGAAATGCACTTAAGACAAGTATACAAGACACAAGTATACAAGGTAATCTAGAAAGTAAATCATCAATATGCAAGTGTACATACTAAGTGCGCTAAGCAATATTGAAATAGAATACAACATATATTTTCAAATATACATTTCTAAGCATACTAAGCAAAGTTGATATACATGGCATACAAGTATACAAATCCAAGTATACAAAGCATTTTTGATATATAAAAGGCATACAAGTATACAAACACCGTATACTAAGCAAGAAATGAAGTACCATGCATCCAAGCACAAGTTAAAAGTAATCCACAATTACAACTAGGAATTGAGTGCGAAATCAACCAATGGCAGAAAGACAAAGGACATATGGTCTCAATGACCAAACAAGTGATCTCGGGTTACTAGCCCGCAACGAACTACCTAGTGTGCACTATATGTTGTAAAGCGAACTCTCATCCCCCGTACTAGAGACATACTCTAGCCTTAACATATTACAATGTCCATACAAGCTTTCCAAAAAAATCATCAAGTTGTGCAACAAGTATATTACATATACACAATGCACATTGTAAATTACTACAACTAAGTCATGGAATACACACAAGATATGCTCTAGGCTTTCAAGCTACAATGGCATATTAAATGTCATATAAGTATAATGTGTATACAACAAGTTAAATCATAACTTCTACTCATGGAATACCATCTTGTAATCATACACCAAGTTGCAAATTATAAGTTAAGCAAGAATATGACATTAATACTTAATTACCTCAATGAAAGTATACAAATGGAACTTAATTAAATTAAATAATTAAATTCTCAAGATTACAAAACAACTCCAAAAATTCTAAATATATTATATGTCAATGGTCATAGCAAAGCCTAATTTAATTTCAAGTTACAAGCCAATTCTACCTTAGTTACAACAAAGTAAATTAAGATCAATGCCAAAAAAATAATTAAATAAATTTCTCAAAAGTCATTCAAATATTCTCTATTTAATATATGTGAAAGAACATGTCAAGACATTGTTTAAAATAAAGTTACAACTTAATTCTACAATAGGTATAACTAGGTGAATTAAATTTCATACAAGAAAATAATTAAATAAAGTTTTCCAATCTCATTTAAATATTCTCAATTTAATATATGCTAAAGAACATACCATACTCATTACATATATCAAGTCAAATGTCAATTTAAATGAATGTAACACTTGACTAAAAATTAATTAAGCTAACTAATTAATTTCTCTAGAATTTAAATCATTTTCAAATGACTCCAAATAATTATATACCAATGGTACTATCATGATAATCACATGTATCAACTCAAAATCTTAATTAAGTAAGTGGAGTAATTAAATAGAAATTAATTAATTTTAAATAATTAAATCTCTAGATTCTAAAATAACTCCAAATGACTTTATACTAATACAAGTTATAGATCAAGTCATGGCCTTCAAGAATATCATATCCTAACTTAATTTCATGCAAGGTACTACAACCTATTAATGTAAAAATTAAGTATAAGACATGTAAACAATTTATTGTAAGCTATAAAAACAATTAAAACACTTAGATTAAAAACCTATATCACCCCCTACCTCACAAGAGGATTGTTTCTCTTGAATCCAAAGCAAACAAATGAATTTTTGAGTTTCCTTCAAGGGTTATATAGAGGAAGGTGAGGCAAGTATTTTATGTTCAAAGCTTTTGAGTCTAGGATGAGAGGAAGGAGGTCAAAACTAAGATTTTAAGCCTAAGTTTATGGTTTCCTTCAATGGTGGCTAGGGTTCTAAGTGAGGAAGAAGAAGTTTAATGTGTAAAATAAAATAATTAAAACACTTTAGTGTATTCCTCCACTCACTTCGTCAATGGAAGTCAAACACACCTAGTCTTGCACCATCCCCTCACACACACAAAAGCTGGAGTTTAATTAGGAGCCTACACTTGTCATTAATCCAATGGTTCATTATAGGATTAATCTAAAGCCTACACTTGTCAACTATCCAAGCCAACAAGTGCACCAATGCTAGGGCAACAAGTGGGTGAATCTCCACCCTCCACATGTCATCATCTAAGGCTTCCAAGTGTTAACCAATGAGATGCTTACAAGTAGACCAATGAGAGTGCGACACTTGTCACACTTTTTGGTAATTATAAAAAGGTCCTTTTTGAAAATATCTTCCAAAATAAATTACAAAAAAGTCCATAAGAAATAAAATAATTACTTTCTATAATTACAAAAAAAAACCCCCAAAAATAAATAATGTTTCCAAAGAAACTATGCATCTATGCCCTTTACAGAAAAGTAAGCCACTAGCATGCTTTTTCTACAAAAAGTAAATATACAAATATCATGGAAATAACATATCATGGATGCATGCAAAATCGGAACCTAATTCGAGCACAAAAAGTGAGGTCACGCGAAGAAAATTATTCTTGGGAAAAAGACGAAAAGTGAATAGTGTCTAAAAAATGAAAAAAAAAAGTGGAAATGATTCGGTCCTTAAAAAAAGTTGTCAATCCAAAGGAAAGAGTCTCAGAAACCATTTACCAGCACTCAAGTGACACTAAGTAATGAGTAACCGAACTCAGAAAAGAAAATTCAACAGAAAAAATTTATCCGTAAAATTTCAGAAAAAGGAAAGGAAGGAAAATGACCGGTCATTACAACCTACCCTCCTTAAGGAAATTTCATCCCTGAAATTAGGAACATCATCGGAAGAACTGAACACGGACCGAACACATGGTCACACCGAGGAAAAGATCATAAAGCATTAAAGGACAACTCTAGAAACCCCAAGATCCAACTGAAGGAATGCGAAACCACGAACCGAAAGACAACACCTCACCAACGAATTGACATACAACCCAACGTCAACCTCCCAAAGGAAACTAAGGCAACAAAATGCCAAAACAAGGAACACGACCAAAAGCAACATGGCAGCACGACTAACGACTATAACCCACCCACAACGTACTCAAGGTGCGGTAGCATCGACAACGTCTAATGCCCGCCCACACTTACATTACTAGCTAGGTAATGCAAGGTAGCATCGACGGCAACTAGCACTCGCCCACCACACATAACTTGTACGGTAGTATAACAATATAAAGCCCTAATTCATCACCTGCCCCAAACAAGCTTACCCGTGAAGCCTACCGATACAAATGACATCACTGTCAAAACAATCATTACCAAAAGTACCATGGAAACCAGTATTTTGTGAGAGTTAAGATATGGTCCAAGATGTTCGGCCTGACCGTCCTAGCCAATCCCAAAACTCTAACAACAATGCCATAGGTACCGCTATGCTTAAGGCCTCGAATCCTCAATACCAGAAAACTGACAACCCCAAGTCTCAAAACACTGTTGTCAACAACACCAGTTACGAATCCGAAGCCTGACAAGTCTGTGCCCTTAAGCCAATGGTGTAATGACCCGGACTTTTTCCTCCTTTTTCATTTTTGGTGATTTTTTTTTTCGTCTTTTACTCGTTTATCGTTTTTCCTCGCTTAACCTCACTTCGGGTGTTCGGATTTGATTCCGGTTTTTCATGCATTCGTGATACTTGATTTTCATGACATTGGTATTTTCACTTTTGTTGAAAAGCATGCTAGTTGCTTTTATTTTTCATAAAGGGCATGAATACTTACTTTAGTGTAATTATTCATGACTTTTGGGATTTTAGTGTAATTATGCAAAATTATTATTTTTCGTTTGGGGGACCTTTTTGTAACTTATTTTAGAAGATATTTTGAAAAAGGACCATTTTGCAATTTTTGGAAAGTGTGACAAGTGTCACACTCTCATGGAGCCATTTGTTGGCATTTAGGTGAAGAGACTTGGCACCATGACCTCTTGACATTTGGTGGGTGGAGATTCATCTATGTGTTGGCCTTAGATTGGTGCACATGTAACGATTGGATTGTTGACAAGTGTAAGCTTAGGATTAAGTCTTGGAAGAGGCATTGGATTGTTGACAAGTGTAAGCTTAGGATTAAGTCTTGGAAGAGGCATTGGATTAGTGACAAGTGTAAGGCCATGATGTAGTCTTGCATTGTGTGTGTGTGAGAGGTAGTGCAAGAGCACATAGTGAGTGGAGGATCTCTAGCCCTTCCACTCACCATTTTTACACTTTACTTCTTCATTTCATTATCTCACATGAACCCTAACAAATCCACCATTGGAGGAAAGCTTAGTTCATAGCTCACCCCTTCAATTTGGCTCACTTCCATACACCTTAGACTAAAAACCTTGGGAGAGAAAAGTTTCCTCCCATTCTTTTCTTCAAGAACCCTAAACTTGTTTTCCATTTTATGCTTGGTAGCTTGGATTATAGAGATACAATTCTCTATTGAGGTAGGGGTGGTAGTATGTTTATTTTCTAAGTGTTTTGAAATCCTTTAGGGTTTAATATATATTGTATACATGCTTTTAGAATTGTAGTATTGCATACTATAGGAAATCCTTATAATTGACTTAGGATTTCATTGATCAAGCATGTATGTTGTGTATATATCTTGAGTAGGATTGTTGAAGTTGTATAGAATTCTTAATGATTTGAATTACCATGCTATTGTGATGGAAATCCTACATTCTAATGTATTACTATTGATAATCATGGTTGTTTTAGAAGCTATTTGCTAAAATGCAAACATTTAGTATATATGGCTTATTGTTGAGGCATGCTTAAATTGATAAGTTAATGATATTGTTTTGTGCATAATATCATGTTAAGAACTTGTCATCTATCATGTCATTCTAGACTTGGAACCCTAAGACATGGTTTGTATGGTTTCAAAGTACTTGTGCATGGAAGGTGGTTTATATGCCTTGTTATCTATATATGAGTTTTGAACTTGATATATACTTTGGATTCTCTTGGGACATGGTTACTAGTAACATGGCTAGAGTTTGGCTCTAGTGTGGGAGGTATGAGTTCTCCCCAATCGAGATAGTGTGCACTTAGGGTGGTCTTCCCTGCTGGTTAATGCCCTAAATAACCGTTGAGGTCTCGGCAGAATTCTGAGCTTAGGTGTCCAAGGATTCTACTTTTTTTTTTTATTTCGCATTCATTTCCAAGTTGACAATCAATGCTATTTGTAACTTGTAAATTTTGTTATATGCGGTTTAATGTTGCTAAGTACATCCATTTTGATAGTGTGTTGCTAAGAAACATTTAAGTTAGCTTAAGATGATCCCTTAGAACACCTTGAACATAGAAGTTAAGTGGAATGCTCCCTTGTATTTGTCTATATTAATCTTGCAATGATATTGAAACTTTAGGGTATACGCATATGCTTCTCCTACGAGTAACTTGATTACTCACCCTAGTCGTTTGGGTTATTTTTCAGGTAAAGAGACTATGTTCTTGGATGCTCATCATCCTTAGAAGATTTTGAGTTATTTGAAGCATTTTTGTATATTGACATGCACTTGTTTAGCATGCCTTCCTTTTTGGGTGTTAATTTTGTATACCATGGATGTATGGTATTGTAAAAGTTAAAATGGCTTCCTTGATGTGTCATGTATATCTAAGAACACTTGAAGATGTCTATTTTGTATGCATAACATGAGGCCAAGTGCCATGTACATTTATATCACATGTATGCTAGTTTAATCCCATAGTTGTCTTATGAAATGATGAGAATTCGAGGTTTGACAGGTTGTATTTTGTATATGACATGTTATGTGACCATGAGCTATTGGAACACATGCATTTTCTCATTTTACATATGTGTGCATGTTTACTTTGGCACACAACACCATTCTTGAAGAAATGAACACTTAGAGTAGCATTCATTTACATATTTTTGCTAAATGAGACCTTAAGGGAATTTTTGGTATTTCACTTAAAAAATAAATGTTGGTCTTAATATGGTTGACCAGAAAACATGATTTTAAGGGGGGTAACTTCACAACTTTTTTCCAAAAAAGTCCCAGAAAGTCCTCAAAATGGCATTTCAAGGTCGCATTTCAGGTGCAGCTACAGGAGTTCGAGCGCTCTAAATGAGAGTTCGAGCGCTCAAAGTTTGGGCAGAAAGTTTTGGCCTCGGGCAGGTACTGTTCGAGTGCTCGAAGTCCTAAGTTTGAGCGCTTGAAGTACTGTTCATAGAGTGTTTTTGTGTCTTGGTTCAGCACTGCACCTCCAACTTCAAATTGTCATATCTTCCTCGTTTTAACTCCAAATTGGTCCGTTCTTGAGTCTAAATTGACCATATCGAAATAAGCTTTCCAATGGTACTAATTAGAGTTTCAGATTCCTTTGGTAGCTCAAGTTATTCAAGTTTTAATGGAGGGGTGTCAGTTTTTGGCTCGAACCGGGATAGGGTTTTTCTTCCTTCGACTTCAAGACTTGATATCTTTGCCGTCCGGACTCCGAATCAAGTGATTATTAAGTCTAAATTCATTTATTTTTTGTTGTCTTTCCAACAGTGTGCTTGGTAGTACTCACTTTTAGGATAGAAATGACCATTTTACCCTTGGGTTTCTTTTGTCCATTTTTGAGATCTTGTTTCCGCATTTTTTTTCTTTGGGTTCCATGATCTCATTGAGGGTCTCTTTGGTGTCCTAGAGACATGTTGTGTCCCTAGGGATGTTGTTTCATCTTTTGGTTCCGCAATTCAGATCCGTTATCGGGTCATCTTTCGGTTCATCACAGACGCACCGGGTTGAAAAACCTTGGGCCGTCACAAATGGATTGGACTTTATGAAATTAAACAACATCACCATCGCCCTAGTCACAACGAATCCTAGCAAGGTAAATAATCCAAAATCCTCCACATCATCCTAAAGCTGACCTATTACAAGGCTACGCCTAAGAATCAAGACACCGGATCAAGCTCACACGTACACTCCCGATAACCAAAGTCATACAACCCCAGGCACAGTACAGGAAAGATAAAAGCATGAACTAAACCAAATAATTAGTCATAAGACATACATATATAAGGTGACCATGTCATGACTCATTAAATCAAATCATAAAAACCAGATCGCACTACACAACTAAACACATAGTGTACCAGGGTAATCAAATATGCTACCTATCAAATAGGGGTCAAGCATCAAGGACACGCTACACATCATCTATGGTGCTAGCATGCTAAACTGATATAGTAAATTGAAAATACATTATCTATATCATCACATAACAACCAGATACTTACGTATCCTAAATATGTTTCTACGGCATGCTAAGGCGTACAAACATGTAAAAAGGACTATGCAAATAACAATCCCACAAATCAAAAGCAAGAAGGGATGAAATGCCTCTAAAAAGGATGAACTCATTGAAAGTGAATCCTAAGAACTCGGATGGTTCTAATCTCTTACCATGAGGAAAGGAATCATCTCCCATAATGAACACTGAGGCTCCCGAAATAAAAAGTCGACAAGTCTTTCCTAAGACTAGCTCAAACCCAAGATGGAATCCCAATGCCACACCAGGCGAAACAACAACGTAATGGATAGTTCCAACACTAGCCATTACGAGACATCAATAGAGAACTCAACTCAAGATGCTAACGAGTTCGATGAGAATTGGGCCGGATTCTAATGGAACCCTAAAACACCACCCCCAAGTCTTAAATGACAAGAGAGAGTAATTAATTACACCAATGTAATTAATTACACGAAACCACCCACATCCCAACCGTAGCTCGTAAGAGCTGTCTGAGGCAACACCAGAAGGATCTTAGGTCAACACACCTATCCAAATCCTGAAACCATCGCCCAAAGAAGGCAAGACACGAGAACCTCGCCTTGAGGTTCACAAGGTAACTTTCCAACTCCCAAGGAAGGATTCAAGTCAATCCCGACTCATCATCCCATGATGCTAGAAATAAGATCCCAATAATGTCATTACATCAAGGTCTCCATGAAACCCCAAGAGACTATACCAAAACCCTGGACACTCCCCGACCTCGTCATATAGCCATAAAGGGAAGGAGATAAAATGGTGCCTACCTGACCCGCGTCTCATTCCACTAAACATAAACTGCAACTCTATGCTCACCCAAGCCTTACTCGTATTGACCGTCAAACCAAGGTCTCGAAACAACCAAATCGACAAAAGGGACAAAAAGGCTTCCGTCATGGGTTCCTTACAAAATGATTTTCTCCTACCCAAGGAAGAAAGTCCTCAAAACAAGAATATATCCAAGGGATACAACAGACCCCAAGAATCTCTACCAACCAAGCTGGAACAATATGTAATGTCAAAACAAGACATAAAAGTAAACGGCTAGTATAAAACATAGCAATAAGCTACCTACTCACACAGGTAGTAAAAATCATATAAGGCATGTCAATATATACGGAAGAGAATGTAAGGCATGACGATATGCTGCATATAATCATACTAAGATGAACAAGCATATATAACATGTTAAAGCAAACAAGCATAAAAAACATGGTAACTCAGACAAGCGCGTATAATGTACTAAGGCCGACAAACGTACATAGTATGCTAAGGCAGACAAGTGCATACGACATGCTATGATAAACAAGCATATATCATATGCTTGTTTATAGACAAACATAAATCATATGCTAAAGTGGTTAAGGTAAGCATCGAAGCAAGTTGCCATATGAGCGAACAACCATGTTATCAATTCAAAATATGTTATCAAGAAGCAATTAAACACATAGAGCATGGCAATACAAGAATGATATGCACCCAAAACTCATCATCCAAGGTATTCGAACCTAGGAGCTCTGATACCACCTGTGACAGCCCTGGTTTTTCAAACCAGTGCGTCTTGTGATGAACCGAAGATTGACCCGATGACGGATCCAAATGTAGAAGCGAAAATAGAAAACAAGACCATGGAGATGCAATACATCTCTAAGAAGCTAGAGTGACCTTCCATGAGGCCAAGGATCTCAAAGAGAACAATGCGAAAATGAATGATCAGAAAAAGACCGAACAGGTCCCCAAGGGCAAAATAGTCTTTTTATATGGAAGCACTATCCTTGGCAATGTACATCATTCCTAAGACACATCCATGACTTCCCATGAAGTCACAGGACTCAAAAAAAAGTAGTGGACACAAATTAAAAAAAAAACCGGACAAATTTAGCCCCAAGGGCAAAATGGTCATTTATGAAAATATAAAATCGGGTGCTACCGAGCACGCCACTAGAAAGACAGCTAAAATTAATCAAGTTAGACCCAAGAATCACTTGATTCGGGGTCCAGATGAAGAAGATGTGAAACTCTAAAGTTTAAAAAAAAATCAAACTTTCCGGGTTAAAAATCAGTGCAGCAAGGGTACTTTACAAGGTTTAAAATGGTCTTTTCAGACAAAACTAGATGCAACTGAGCATAACATTAAACAGACCAAGAAAAATTAATGAATCTAGACTCAAGAATCACTTGATTCGGAATCCGGACAAAGAAGATATGAAACGTCAAAGTTTCAAAAAAACCAACTTTTGGGTTTCAAATCAGTGCGGCAAGGGTACTTGACAAGGGGTAAATTAGTCTTTTCGGATAGAATTGGATGCAACCGTGCATACTGTTGGATAGACAAGAAAAAGTTAATAAACTTAGATTCAGAAATCACTTGATTTGGGGTCAAGATGAAGGAGATATGAAGTCTCAAAGTTTCATAAAAACCAACTTTTCCGGGTAAGAAATCTGGGCAAGAATAGTGTTTTGACAGAAAGCTTCTTTTGATTTTTTTCCCAGAACTGAAGCTAAAAACAGACCCTTAACCGAATTTTTCTGGAAAAACACGAAGAAGAAACCCCCCCTAAAGTCACTTTTTCTACCTGGCCACATGAAAGGAAACAAAAAAAACACGCAATAAAATCCCTAAAATGCCCCTAGATCAGCGAAGGTCAAGAGGACCCAAAAAGCTGCTACATGAAATTTTTTTAGGATCCGTCCACAACTGAGAGCAGAAACGGGCTATCAAATAAATTTTTCTAGAAAAACATAAAAAAGAAACCCCTCCCAAAATCGAGTTTTCTATTTGGAAAAAAGAGAGAAAGTGAAAAAAACACACTGTGAAATGCCCAAAATATCCCTAGATCAGTAAAGGGTCAAAAACTCAGAAAATGCAACTTTGCACTAAGTATGCATTTGGCCCTAAATGCATTTCTAGGCTGAAATGAATGTGCACGGAAGTGTAATAAATGATTCTAAGCGTGCAGGAATGGTCCGCGGCTCCCGAGAAGCCCTGACTCAAAATCCAACCCACCGACGGCCAAAAATGAGAAAAATGGACTTGAAATGGAAAATTTGAAATGCAAAAATATAAAATGGAGGAAAATTACCATTTGGCCCTTAGCCACACTTCAAATATGATTAATAAGTCAATATGGAATAATAAAAATGGAATTCCCACTCCCGATGCAACCATGGTGAGACAATGATTTAGCATTTTTTAATATTCTCATAAAGTTAAAAGTTACATAGGATACAAATTAGATGTCATTGGCTTATAGCCTCATCTCATACCTGTCAAATACATTGTAAAGAGTGTACTTATTTACGCATTACATAAATAGAATCAAATTTACACATTTTGACATATAAACCTATAAATGGCATTTCAGGCCAACACTTACAAGAAATGAGAACTTCAAGTCTACAAATTATCCAAGCATCATGAGAATCCTGAATCTTGATCCCGGTACCTGAAAAATGTCCCCACTACATGGGTGAGTAACATAAAGCTACTCATAGGAGATAAGCATGGAAAGACCTAACGTTTTACAAACCTATTAAGTTACTATAATTTAACTCAAATGGTCATGCCACCTAGCGTCTATGTTAAATGTGAGACTCAAGGAGCATCCTAAGCTACCTAGAGTATTCCTAGCATAAACAACATCATTCATGCAATTTAAACAACATAGAAGCGTGCGATACACACAACGAGATATTCAATATACAAGTAGACGTACACAAGTATACAATCAATATTAAAATGCACTTAAGACAAGTATACAAGACACAAGTATACAAGGTAATCTAGAAAGTAAATCATCAATATGCAAGTGTACATACTAAGTGCGCTAAGCAATATTAAAATAGAATTCAACATATATTTTCAAATATACATTTCTAAGCATACTAAGCAATGTTGACATACATGGCATACAAGTATACAAATCCAAGTATCCAAAGCATTTTTGATATATAAAAGGCATATAAGTATACAAACACAAGTATACTAAGCAAGAAATGAAGTACCATGTATCCAAGCACAAGTTAAAAGTAATCCATAATTACAACTAGGAATTGAGTGCGAAATTAACCAATGGCAGAAAGACAAAGGACATATGGTCTCAATGACCAAACAAGTGATCTCAGGTTACTAGCCCGCAAGGAACTACCTAGTGCACACTATATGTTGTAGAGGGAACTCTCATCTCCCGTACTAGAGACATACTCTAGCCTTAACATATTTCAATGTCCATACAAGCTTTCCAAAAATATCATCAAGTTGTGCAACAAGTATATTACATATACACAATTCACATTGTCAATTACCATGCACAATCAAGTCATGGAATACACACAAGATATGCTCTAGGCTTTAAAGCTACAATGGCATATTAAATGTCATATAAGTATAATGCGTATACAACAAGTTAAATCATAACTTCTACTCATGGAATACCATCTTGTAATCATACGCCAAGTTGCAAATTATAAGTTAAGCAAGAATATGACATCAATACTTAATTACCTCAATGAAAGTATACATATGGAACTTAATTAAATTGAATAACTAAATTCTCAAGATTACAAAGCAAATCCAAAAATTCTAAATATATTATATGTCAGCGGTCATTGTGACGACCTTGGATTTTTCAACCTAGTGTGTCCTATGATGACCCGGAACGGATCCTAATTGCGGAAGCAGACAAGGAACAAAAGTTTCAAGAGATATAACACGTCTCTAAGACACCAATGTGACCCTTAATGAAGTCACGAAACCCAAATAAAATAAATGCGGAAGCAATGTTTCAAAAACGGATAAGAATGAACCTAGGGGCAAAATGGTCATTTCACACTGAAATGCGTGCCATTGTGTGCACCATTGGAAAGACAATGAAAAATTAATAAAGATAGACTCAAGGATCACTTGATTCGGAGTCCAGACGGCAAAGATATTAAGTCCTGAAGTCGAACGAAGGGAAACCCTATCCCGGTTCGAATAAAAAACAGGCACTACCTTACTAAAACTTGAATATCTTGAGCTACAAGAAGAATATGAAGCTCTAATTAGTACCATTGGAAAGCTTATTTCGGCATGGTCAATTTAGACTCAAGAATGGACCAATTCAGAGTTAAAACGAAGTAGATATGATAGTTTGAAGTTGGAGGTGCAGTATTGAACCAAGACACACACACACACACACATGAATAGTACCACGAGCGCTCGTGCAAGGGATTCGAGCACTCGTACAGCACATGCCCAAGAGCCAAAACTCTCTGCCCCATCTTCGAGCGCTCGTGCGACATCTTCGAGCGCTCGTTCTGCTGAAGGCTTAGCAGAAAACTGAGTTTGAAATGTGATTTTGATGACTTTCTGGGCCCTTTTTGGAAAAAAGTTGTAAAGTAATCCCCCTTAAAATCATGATTTGTAGCCAACCATGCCAAAAGAAAACTTTATTTTTCATGTGAAAACCCCAAAATGCCCTTATGCTCAGTTTAGGCTCAGAATGGCAAAAATGTAAGTTTGCAGCAAACATACATTTGACCCCAAATGCACTTCTAGGCTGAAACGAATATGCACGCAAATGTAATAAGTGATTTTGAGCACGCGGTAAAGGTCCGCGGCTCCCAGAAATGACCAATGCAAAATCTAACCCCCCGACAGCCAAAAAGGCAAAAATAAATTTGAAATGGAAATTTTGAAAGCCAAAATTAACAAATGATTGAAAATTACTATTTGGCCCTTGGCCACACTTCATACATGATTAATGAATGATAATGGATTAATCTCATACACAATGCACACTCCGGTGCAAAATAACATACTAAAATGCAAAATTTTCATATATTCTCATTAAAGGAAAATTTTAACATCCATGAGATATATGTGATTTCAAAAGAAGTTTGGCCATTAGCCTCATGTCATATACATAAAATGAGAATCAAAAAGTGTGCTTAGGCACACACAACAAGTTTAGAATCAAATATACACATTTAGCAAATAAGGTTACAAATGGCATTCCAAGCTAACCTTCACAAAGATGGAAACCTCCAAGTCCACAAACCATTTAAGCATAATGGGAGTCTCAACTTTAATTCCTGTACCTGAAAAATGTCCCCACAACGTGGGTGAGTAACATAAAGCTACTCGTAGGAGATGAGCATGCATCGACCTAACTTTTTACAATTTTATCACCTTAAGGTGAAATATGTTAACGGAGCTCATGCCACCTAACGTCTATGTCAAAGTGTGACCCAGGGAGCATCCTAAGCTACCTAAGATCATTTATAGCACAAATCACATCATTCGTGCAATTCAAGTAATATGGGAGCATGCAATACAAAGCAACAAGATGTATATTCTCAAGGTCACTAACTTGAAATCTAAAATGCTAAAACAACTATAGTGGATCATGCAACCTAAAGTCTATGTACCAAATGAATCTATAGGATTATTCCAAAGTCACATTTGAACAACAAAACACAAATCACAATATCTATGCAATTAACAAACATAGAAGCATGCTACACAAGTATCAAGATATAGATTCTCAAGGTTACCATCTTGAAATCTAAAATGCAATAACAACTAAATATAATAATTTAGTACAATTAGAATTTCTAATACCACATATCAAGAAATAGATTCCCTAAGTTATTAACTTGAAATCTAAAAGTATGAAAACAACTAAATATAATAATTTAGTATGGATGTACTTAACAACATCAATCGCCAATAGCCAAAACCATAAGTCATAATTAAACATGATTGTCAACTTGGAATTGAATGCGAAATCAAATAGTGGAAGACTTAGACATCACGTCTCGGATTTCTGCCGAGAACTAAATGGTTATTCCGGGCATTAACCTGCTGGGAAGACCACCCTAGTGCGCACTATCTCAATTGGGGAGAACTCATACCTCCCGCACTAGAGCTAAACTATAGCCATGTCACTTGTAACAATGTCCCAAGACTCCAAAATAATCAAATAAGTTCACAACTTATACGTAATTTATATAATGTACGAAAACCACCTTCCATGCATAAGTAGGTTGAAACCACACAATCCATGCCTTAGAGTTTTAATTCTAAAATGGCATATATAATGTCAATTACAAAGTGTGCAATTCATTACACATGGCATCAATATATTCCATAAAGAAAATATGTTCTCATGAATATAAATATAACAACAATGTTATCCAATGTTCAAAACACAACCAAGTGAATACACAACAAGTCCAAGTCCATGATTTGAATATAAGAACAATTTCTAAAACACAAATAGATCCATGGAGCCATTAGATATAATTTAATTAAACAAGATAATCAAATTTAAATAACCTCAAATTAATATATGTTAAACAACATAGCATGCTCATTACATATATCAAATCAAAAGTGTCAAATGAGAAAGATAGCATCATATAGAATTTAATTAATTTAAATTAATCAAATCTCTAGATTTCAAAAGTTATTCAATTGATCCCAAATTAATATATATCAAGCACCAAATCATGGTTATACCATATCTCAAGTCTAAAATGGAATACAAGTAAAATACAATTTACTAGAATTTAAATCAAATTAAATCCATTTAATCTCTAGATTTGAAAACTCATCTAAATCATCCCAAATTAATATATATCAAAGATTAACTCATGGCCATGCCATTTACTAAGTCTAAAATGAGTTATATGCAAGATATGATAAATTACTAATTTCTTAAATTAACAAAAGAGATGCATACAACTTATATAAACATCAATAGCATGAAAGAAACAAAAATATAACCCTATAACATCCCCTACCTCACTAGAGAAGTGTCTTTCTAGAATCCAAGGCACATCAACACAAAATGGTAAGCCCTTCAAGGGTTATGAAGAGGAAGATGAGGGGAACAAAAAGTATTCCCAAGTTCAAGCTTGGAAATCAATGGAAGGCTCTCAAAAATCAAGGTTAAGACCTAAGGCTTCAAATTCCATCCATGGAGGCTAGGGTTTTTGGTGAGGAAGGAATTAAATAATGTGAAAATGTATGAGTGGAGGAAATAGAAATCCTCCACTCACTATGTACTCTTACACCATGGTCAACACACACATCTATGGTCAATTGTACAAAAACCCTTCTTTAAAACTATAATCCCAAAGTGGTCCAAAAACAATTGCAAGACTTAATTTAGAGCATACACTTGTCACAAATCCAAGCCTCCATCCTAGGCTGAATCTCAATCCTACACTTGTCAACCAGCCAAGCTAACAAGTGAACCAATTCTAGGCCAACAAGTGGTTAAATCTCCACCCTCCACATGTCCTCATCCAAGGCCTCAAAGTGTTACCACATACATGTCAACAAATGGACCAATGAAAGTGACACTTGTCACACTTTTCAGAAATTGCAAAAAGGTCATTTTTGAAAATATCTTCCAAATTAAATTACAAAATGCTCCCTAAGACGAAAAATAATTACTTTACAGTAATTACACAAAAATCCCAAAAGTTTAGAATATTACAAAAGGTTATACGTCTATACCCTTTACAAGAAAAGTAAGCACTTAGCATGCTTTTCTACAAAAGTGAAAAAACACATAGTATGGAATTTAAATATCGTGGATGCATGCAAAATCAGAATCAAATTTGAACGCGGAAAGTAAGGTTATGTTAACAAAGTGACAACTGAGAAAAAGACGAAAAGTGAATAGTGTCACAAAAGTGAAAATGTGAAAATGACTCAGTCCCCAAATGAAGTCGTCAATCCATGGAAAAGAGTCTCGGAAACCATCCCCGAGTAGTCAATATGACATTAAGTGACGAGAAACTGAACTCTGAAGGAAAAGATCCATGGAAAAAAAAATATCCGTGAAAATCTGAGAAAAGGAAAGGAAATAAAATGACCGGGTCATTACAACCTTCCCACCTAAAAAGGGATTTCGTCCCTGAAATCTAGCCCCAACAAAACAAAAAGCGGAACTAGGATAACTACGGAGTACATTTCCTAGTATCCCACACAACATGCTACAAAAGAAATCCCAGAACTGAAAGGCAAAGTACAAACCAATGTCATTCTCACCTACGTGCACACGACAGGACAACCTCTTAAAAGAAAAGTGACCACTCGGCCACACAACAAGTCAGAACTCACACACAGAACTCAAGGTCAAACAAAGGAACGGAGGACCACAACCGTAAGCATCCCTCCTGACGAACGATCATATGGATCCAAAAACAACCACCAAAAGAACTCCAAGATATCTATGTATCAAATCAAGGTACTGAACAAAGACGACATGGAAGTACAAATAGCGACCAGAACCTGCCCACGATGTACTCAAATATGTGGTAGCAATGACAGTACCTAATGCCCGCCCACACTTACTCGTCAGTAAGGTAGCATCGACAGCAACTAGCACTCTCCCACAACACACAACTTTGTACGGTAGCATGATAGTATAAGGCACTAGTTCATAACCTGCCCCCACTAGGTCTACCCATGAAACCTCTCGCTACAAATGACATTAATGTCAAAAATGATCATTACCAAAAGCAGTACGGAGACCAACATTTTGTGAGAGTTGAGATATGGTCCAAAGATGTCCGGCCGGACCATCCTAGCCAATCCCGAAACTCTGAGAACAATGCCATAGGTACCGCTACGCTTAATGCCTTAAATCCTCAATACAACAAAACCAACAACTCCAATGTCTCAAAACACTACTATCAATAACATTAATCACGAATCCAAAGCCCGACAAGCAAAACAACGTCTCCGATATCCCAGATATCATCTTAAAATAGATCAACTATAAGACTACTCACCATAATCAAACATCGGATCAAAATCCCTATCATGGATAACTAAATCCTTGAAATACAAGTCCCCCAAGTGGCACACATATCAAAATCCTGACAACCAAGGTCACAAAATGAATCTCTCAAAACCGTGCTTGGCAACACTGAGCTAAATCAAAATTCCTCAATTTTCCATCGATCCATAAACAACCACTGGAACTATGATTTCTCAAAACTATACCTAGTCACAACTAGGATGAGACGACTCCACAAACAAGCCATATCCAATAGCGATCCTTCAAAACTCCTCCTAAGAGTCAACCACATCAAAGTCTCTAAAACTGAAACAAGTCACCAAAAGACATCCCTAAACAGCGTCAAACTCACATAACTAGTTAACCAAATCCTCAATCAAATGGACACAAGTCCCCGTAAAATGATCTCATACCAATCCACTCACACCGAACACCACAACCCGTCAACAACCATGGCAAAACTCCCTAAGGGAAGACACGAAAGAAAGGGAACCACCAGTCCCAAGAAGGACAACACCATTGTAATGACCCGGCCTTTTTCCTCCTTTTCCATTTTTGGCGATTTTCTTTTTTCGTCTTTTTCCCGTTTCTTTCGTTTTTCCAGGCATAACCTCATTTTTTGTGCTCGGATTTGATTCCGGTTTTGCATACGTACATGATATTTAAATTCCATGACATCTACATTTTTACTTTTGTAGAAATGCATATTAAATGCTTACTTTCTTTGTAAAAGCCATGAAAACAAGACTTTTTGTAATTATCCATAACTTGAGGGGTTTTTGGGTAATTAAGTAAAGTAATTATTTTTCGTCTTAGGGACCATTTTGTAACTTTATTTTGAAGATATTTTTAAAAAGGACTTGTTTGCAATTTTTAGAAAGTGCGACAAGTGTCACACTCTCATTGGTCCACTTGTTGACATTTGTGTGGAAACACTTTGATGCCTTGGATGATGACATGTGGAGGGTAGGGATTCACCCACTTGTTGGCCTAGGATTGGTACACTTGTTGGCATGGATGGTTGACAAATGTAGGTTCAATATTAAGTCTTGGAAGTTTTCATAGGATGGTGACAAGTGTAGGCTTGAGATTAAGCCTAGGAATGAACCATAGATTCATGACAAGTGTAGGTTCACCATTTAGTCTTGCATTGTGTATGTGAGAGAGGTGGTGTAAGAGCACATAGTGAGTAGAGGATTTCTAGCCCTTCCACTCACCATTTTACACTTTATCATTTTCATATTCACTTGTCTTCAAGAACCATAACCTAGCCACCATTGAAGAAAAGCTTGGTTAATAACTTTCTTCTTCATTTTGGCCTCCTTCCACTCACCTTAGACATAAAACCTTGGAAGACAAAAGCTTCCTCTCACTCCCCTCTTCATTAACCCTAAACTTATTTTCCATTTTGAGCTTGGTTACTTGGATTATAAAGATTCAATTCTCTATTGAGGTAGGGGGTGTTATTATTTATCTTCCAAGTGATTTTATTTGTACCTATAGTGATATCTAAGTTATATGTTTGTCTTGTATTAAAATGAGAAATAAATGATTAATTGTGACTTGTATGTAATTCACTTTAGACTTGATAAATAACATGACCATTGCATGATTCATAAGTTATGTTAATTTGAGGTCATTTAGAGTTGTTTTAAAATCTAGAGGGATTAATGAATTAATTTAATTAATTTTTATTTATATGCTCCCATGACTTAAATCAAGTTTTGAAGTGATTTATATAATAACCATGACATGTACTACAACATATATAAAATTGAGCATGTTTGGATGAGAAGTGAAATCTAGGGAATTTAATTATTTTATATAATTGTTTAAATTATGATTTTAAACTTATATCATACTTGTGAGGCTATGTTCTTGTTGTTGAATGATATTGTTGTAATTAGTGGCAAATTGAATACTAATCATTCAATATTCTTCATGCCATTTTAGTTAAGAACTTAGGGCATGTATTGTCTTTCCAAAATTGATTTGTGCATGTTGATGGCTTTACATTGTATATATATATGTTATGTTGATACATATATGTAATGTGCACAAAATGTTGATTTTGGAAACTTGGGGATGTCGTTGTTATGACTATGGCTATGGCATGGTTCTAGTACGGGGGAGAGTTCCTCTACAAGTCTAGTGCGCACATAGGGAGGTTACCCATGGGCTAGTAACCCTAAAGTAACCACATTGTCGGTTTGATCCGGCTTGACGTCCAAGTATCCATTTTGGTTTGATTTTGCATTTAAATTCCAAGTTGTTAACTTTGTAAAATTACATCTCATTGTGTTATGTTGAAAGTTCTACTGTCACTTGATAGCATGAATAAAATGGTATTGGATTTTAACTTGGTACAAAGATAAACCCATGCATTCCCTATGAGTAAACTTGTTTACTCACCCCTAAGTTAATGGGTGTTTTGCAGGAAAAGAAGCTTTAGTGTGGGATGCACAGCATTCTTAGACTCACTAGAGTTCTTGAAGTATTTTTGATGACATAAAATATGCATATGTTAGCATATCCTGTCCTACTTTTGCTTACTTTGATAAAACTTGTACTTATTGTCTAAGTTATGTAATGTGCACTTAAGTGAACCTTTTGACACTCTTAGAATATGGTTGTAATGAGGCCAAGGGCCAAAGACATGTATGTGAAATGTATGCTAAGTTTGAACTTCATTGTTGCCTATGGAAGATATGTGGATTAATGCATTGAAGGGTTCTATTTTGCATATGACATGCCATGAGGCCATAGGCCATTGCAACACATCTATTTTATCACATTACATATGCTTGCATGCTCACTTTGGCAAACAACACCATCCTTGATGAAACAAAGACTCTAAGTAGCATTTTTTTGGAGTTTTACCCTATTATGTTCTAGGGGCATTTTGGGTATTTCAAAATATGTTTTTTTCATTTTTCCTCACAATTCATGTAGAAAACTCAATTTTGAGGGGGGTTTCTTCTTTGTGTTTTTCCAGAAAATGCCATCTTAGCCCTAAAAAATCTATTTTTTTCTGAAAAATCATTGCTGCCAGGTTTTTGCCGACTTTAGTGCAAATATACTTGGTACTATTCATCGACTTTTTTTTGAAAAGCGTGACGACCGATCCGAAACTTCCGGGGGTCTTGTGGGTGTATTTTAAGATTGCATTTTCAATTTAGGCAATTAAAAAACCTTCCGAAGCCCCATTTCCTTTCTTTGGGCAGTAGCTTGGAACGATTTTTGACCTCTAGACCTAATTTTCTTGAGGATATTTTGGACATTTTACAATGCATTTTTTTGGTTTCTATTTGTAAGTCAGGTAGAAAACTTGATTTTAGGGGGGTTTCTTCTTTGAGTTTTTCCAGAAAAGTCTATTTAGATGCCTGTTTTTACTCTCAGTTGCAGCAGTAGTGGGTTGACGGCACTGTAGCTATCACGGCCTTCATCGGGCCGCCGCGACATCGATTTTGTTTTTGAACTTTCTCCATCATCCAGACTCCAAATCAAGTGAGTTTTTTTTTAAATTGATTAATTTTTCATTGTCTATCCAACGGAGTGCTCGGTTGCACCCAGATATTTTTGGATAATTACCAGTTTACCCTTTTAGCTTTATTGCTCGTTTTTCTTTGTTTTGTCATTTCACCTTCGTCCGGAATCTGGATAATGAAATTCTTGAGTCCATCATCACTAGTTTTTCATTATCTTCCCAGTGGTGTGCTCGATAGCACTTGAATCCTTTTTTTTGCAAAATGACCATTTTGCCCCTAGGTTCCTTTTTGTCCGTTTTTGAAACGACACTTCCGCATTTGTTTTCCTTTGGGTTCCATGACCTCATTAAGGGTCACATTGGTGTCTCAGAGATGCATTGTATCTCTACAGACCGTTGTTTCACCTTTCACTTCCGAATTTTGGATCCGTTATTGGGTCATCTTTTGGTCGTCACAAGTGGTATCAGAGCTCCTACGTTCGAAAACCTTAGGACGACGGATTTTGGGTGCATAACATGCTTTTGTTAGTGTACTTTGATTTATTAACATACCTTTGAGAACATGTTTTTTGCATTATAACATGATTACATGTTTCTTGGTGACATACTTGTTATTATGATATGTCTCTATGTTTGTATGCTTATATATTTAAGAAGCATCCTTGTTTAACATATTGCTTAAGTGCTTAATTGTTTAAATAGCCTTCCTTGATTGCCTTATCATGACCGTATCTTACATACCTCATCTTACTTCGTATTTCTTACTTTCGTAGTACGAGTTGCATTAGGTCATAATAACTTGTGTTATTGTTGACCTCTTTCATTGCATATGTTTAGCATCATGGTTGTCACACGTAGGGAGTCTTCGCGTTAGGGCATTGAGGAGCAGGTGGATGACACCGAGTTTACGAGGGGTCTAGGGAGGCCTAGGATTCCAGTTCATGGCATGGGTCCAAATCCACCACGAGCTCCGACTTACGAGGAGTAGATTGCACGGGGAGTGGCTCTGGGGATGTTAGAGTCCATCCACGCGATGTTTCGCCAGCAAATGACGGGGATACAGATTCTGGTACCGGCACCAGCACCGGCACCAGTTGCTAATGAGGCATTAGACTACTTCATGAAGTTACAGAGGGTTAAGATCGACCAGTTTACAGGGAGTATGGATCCGCTTGCTTCAGAGGCATGGTTTGATCTCATGGTACGCAAGCTCGATAGCATGGCAGTACCTACAGATCGATTGAGGATCTCCTTGACAGCCTCTATGTTCATGGGAGATGCCGATATCTGGTGGAGGTCTATGACCAATATCCACGATGTGGAGGTGATGACTTGGGAGGAGTTCAGGACATTGTTCTTTGACTGCTTCTTTCCAAGGGCTATGAGGCATGATATGAGAGTGCAGTTTACAGGTCTCTATCAGGGCTGGATGAGTGTCATTGAGTATGAGACACGCTTCACTTCTCTTTCCCGCTATGCGCCGGAGATGATAGCCACCGATGAGCTCAAGGCGAAAAAGTTTCAAGATGGGTTACATCTTGATATTAGGCCACGAATTTCAGTGTTGGATCTGAGGACTTATGGGGAGGTAGTACAGAAGGCTATGCTAGTTAAGGCAGAGGACCGAGATCAGCTTAGGATCAAGGGTTCATATAAGCAGCCACGTGGAGAGGTTTCATCCGTATCCGTTGGGGGTCAGTGGAAGAAGGCTAAGGCCGGGGATAGTTCATGCACTCAGGGACAATCACAGTAAGCTCGGTCTGCATCTACAGGTCCAGTATCTTTGGGGTCAGCCCGGGGAGTCATTTGTCACCACTGTCAGTAGCCGGGGCACATCAAGCCTCGTTGCCCACAGTTACAGTCTCAGGGCAGTCGTTCTCAGACTAGTAAGTCTTCAGCTTTGACGCAGGGACTTCAGAGGGTTTGGAATTATTGCAAGCAGCCTGGACATTTCAAGAGGGAGTGTCCACGCCTACAGAATAGGGCACAGAGTGGCACAGGCCCACAGGCCACACCGGCACAGTCGACAGTTGCACAGTCAGGTTTCAGGGTGCCTCAAGCACCACAGCCAATTGCACCAGTCAGTTCGTATCTAGTTAGGAACCGTACACCTACTGCTTCCGGACATCAGTCAGCTCAGCAGGGCAGTTCACAGCAGTCAGGGGCTCAGGGACGAGCTTACGCACTGCCACAGGCTGATACCTCTGCAGGGACTTCTACAGTTCGAGGTATATTTCCAGTTTTTAGTTCTTGGGCTAGAGTTCTTGTTGACATAGGTGCATCATATTCATTCATATCTACATCATTTGCACATTCTTTGGGTTTGGAGGTTACGCAGCGGGATGGTTTCCTTTGTGTTGACACACAAGTTGGTGGTCCAGTGTTTTTGGACCGTGTTTATCGGGGTTGTGCTATTGAGATAACTGGACGGACGTTGGAGTTTGATTTTGTTGTTTTTGACATGACGGGTTTTGACGTCATTCTTGGGATGGACTGGTTGTCTTTCTTTCGTACCACGATTGATTATTTTCGTGGGCAAGTGTCTGTTTGCACTCCCGCGGGGGATTATTTTCACTTCGTGGGAGATCAGAGCGATTCCCACCCAACGATGATTTTCAGTATCGGTGACTGGAGTCACCACAGGTCCTACTTGGCTAGCCTGTTAGTTGACGAGGGTAGCAGTCTGGGCCGTGTTTTTCCTACAGTTGTAGATGAGTTTCTGAATGTCTTCCCGGAGGAGTTAACAGAACTCCCTCCTTTTCGGGAGGTTGTCTTTGCCATCGATGTCATTCCCGGTACTGCACCTATTTCTATGGCACCGTATCGTATGGCACCGGAAGAGCTTGATGAGCTGAAAGCTCAATTGGATGATTTGAAAGCTAAGGGCTTTATTCGTCCTAGTGCTTCACCCTGGGGAGCACCGGTTCTTTTTGCGAAGAAGAAGGATGGGTCTTTGAGACTTTGCATCGATTACCGCAAGTTGAACCATGTCACAATCAAGAACAGGTATCCTTTGCCTAGGATTGATGACTTGTTTGATCAGTTGAAGGGAGCGACATGCTTTTCGAAAGATTGATCTGAGATCGGGTTACTATCAGTTGAGGGTTAAGGATAAGGATGTATCCAAGACCGCTTTCCACACACGGTATGGCCATTATGAGTTTCTAGTGATGCCATTTGGTTTGACCAATGCTCCAGCAGCTTTTATGGACTTAATGAACCGTGTATTTAGTGACCATCTTGATCAGTTCGTTGTAGTCTTTGTTGATGACATTCTTGTATACTCAGCTTCGGTGGAGGAGCATAAGTATCATTTGAGGACAGTGTTACAGATCCTTAGGGATAATCGGTTGTACACCAAGTCCGAGAAATGCGAATTTTGGCTACTAGAAGTGAAGTTCCTTGGACATGTTGCGTCAAGGGGCGGTGTTGCAGTGGATCCAACAAAGATTGAGTCAGTGATGGATTGGGAGCGTCCAAAGATAGTGTTTGAGATTCGGAGTTTTCTTGGCCTAGCCGGCTATTACCGGAGATTTGATCGGGATTTCTCTCGTTTAGCGGCACCTATGACTCGACTTACCCGCAAGGGGGTCAAGTTCGTATAGAACGAGGCATGTGAGTTTGCTTTTCAGGAGTTGAAGGTCAGGTTGACATCGGCTCCAGTTTTGATCATTCCAGAACGTGGTTTAGGTTATGTAATCTTTTGTGATGCTTCACGAGAAGGTTTGGGTTGTGTCTTAATGTAGACAGAGCGGGTGGTTGCTTATGGGTCTCGACAGTTGAAGACTCATGAGTTGAACTATCCAACACATGATTTGGAGTTAGTAGTAGTTATCTTTGCCCTAAAGGGGTGGAGACACTATTTGTACGGGGAGAAGTTTGAAGTTTTCTCCGACCACAAGAGTCTCAAGAATCTTTTCTCTCAGAAGGATTTGAACTTGAGACAACGCAGATGGGTTGAGTTTATGGAGGATTACGATTTTGAATTACAGTATCACCCCGGGTAAGGTCAATGTGGTGGCCGATGCATTGAGTAGGAAGTCACGGGGAACTCTTGCTAGCATTTCCCTTCATAGATGGAAAATGCTAGAAGAGCTTGCAGATCTTGGTTTACAGTGTTATGAGGATGTTTCACCAGCTATTTTGTTTAGCCTTGTGGCTCAACCGGCACTTATTAGCAGAGTTATTGAGGCACAGTTGGAGGATGGGGAGATGAAGGCCATCCATGTTCGGATTTCAAGCGGCGAGAATGTAGAGGGTTGGACCTTACATTCAGACGGTGGTCTCAGGTATAAGGGGATGATGTTTGTTCCATTGTCTTGTCATGAGGACGTTCTTCGGGATTTCCACCACTCTAGGCTCACAGTTCATCCTGGTGGTACAAAGTTGTATCACAATCTGCGACGACAGTTTTGGTGGCAGGGCATGAAATGGGATGTTTCACAATTCGTGGCTCGATGCCTTACTTGTCAACAAGTGAAGGCAGAGCATCAGTGACCGGCAGGATTGTTGCAACCATTACTAGTAGCTGAGTGGAAATGGGAGCATATCACTGTGGATTTCGTGACGGGACTTCCGAGGTCTCAGGCAGGGAATGATGCCGTTTGGGTCATAGTTGACAGGTTGACTAAGACGGCTCACTTTTTACCGATGGCAATGACAGCTAGTGCAAAAAGACTGAGTGGACTGTATGTGAGACAGATTGTCAAGCTTCACGGGGTTCCTGTATCCATTGTTTCAGATAGGGATCCGCGATTTACCTCTCACTTTTGGCAGAGTTTTCAAGAGGCTCTTGACACGGGGCTTCATTTTAGCACGGCATTCAATCCTCAGACTAATGGACAGTCGGAACGCACCATTCAGGTATTGGAGGATATGTTGTGGGCTTGTATCTTGGATTTTGGGGGTAGTTGGGAGGACTACTTGCCTTTGGTTGAGTTTGCCTACAACAATAGTTACCAAGCCAGTATTGGCATGGCACCTTTTGAGGCGTTGTATGGCAGACCTTGCAGATCTCCAGTTTATTGGACCGAGGTCGGTGATACTGTTGCGTTGGGTCCTGACATTGTTATTGAGACTACAGAGAAGATCAAGTTGATTCGGCAGCGGTTGGCTACTGCACAAAGTAGACAGAAAAGTTACGCTGACAGGAGGAGGCGATCATTGTCTTTTGAGGTAGGGGATCATGTCTTTCTTAAGATTTCTCCGCGTAAGGGGCTCCTGAGATTTCGGCAGACTGGCAAGTTGTCGCCTAGGTTCATCAAACCATTTGAGATTTTAGAGCACGTCGGTGAAGTTGCTTATCGTTTGGCATTGCCGCCAGACCTAGATAGGGTTCACGACGTCTTTCATGTCTCTATATTGAGGAAGTACGAGCTGGACCCATTGCATGTTCTGCGATAGACTGATGTGGTTGTTGATGAGGACGTGACCTATGAGGAAGGTCCGGTCCAGATTCTTGATTCACGGGAGCAGGTCTTGCGGACCAAGACCATTCTATTGGTTAAGGTCTTGTGGAGACATCACGGTGTTGAGGAGGCTACCTGGGAGCTCGAACAAGAGGTTCGCTCATGGTATCCCCATTTGTTCTCCTTTTCAGGTACGACTCAATTTTAGGGATGAAATCCTTTTTAAGGAGGGTAGGTTGTAATGACCCGGCCTTTTTCCACCTTTTCCATTTTTGGCGATTTTCTTTTTTTGTCTTTTTGCCGTTTCTTTCATTTTTCTATGCAGAACCTCATTTTTTGTGCTCGGATTTGATTCCAGTTTTGCATACGTCCATGATATTTAAATTCCATGACATCTACATTTTTACTTTTGTAGAAATGCATATTAAATGCTTACTTTCTTTGTAAAAGCCATGAAAATAAGACTTTTTGTAATTATCCATAACTTGAGGGGTTTTTGGGTAATTAAGTAAAGTAATTATTTTTCGTCTTAGGGACCATTTTGCAATTTTATTTGGAAGATATTTTCAAAAAGGACTTGTTTGCAATTTTTAGAAAGTGTGACAAGTGTCACACTCTCATTGGTCCACTTGTTGACATTTGTGTGGAAACACTTTGATGCCTTGGATGATGACATGTGGAGGGTGGAGATTCACCCACTTGTTGGCCTAGGATTGGTACACTTGTTGGCATAGATGGTTGACAAATGTAGGTTCAATATTAAGTCTTGGAAGTTTACATAGGATGGTGACAAGTGTAGGCTTGAGATTAAGCCTAGGAATGAACCATAGATTCATGACAAGTGCAGGTTCACCATTTAGTCTTGCATTGTGTGTGTGAGAGAGGTAGTGTAAGAGCACATAGTGAGTGGAGGATTTCTAGCCTTTCCACTCACCAGTTTACACTTTATCATTTTCATTTTCACTTGTCTTTAAGAACCATAACCTAGCCACCATTGAAGAAAAGCTTGGTTAATAACTTTCTTCTTCATTTTGGCCTCCTTCTACTCACCTTAGACATAAAACCTTGGAAGACAAAAGCTTCCTCTCACTCCCCTCTTCATTAACCCTAAACATGTTTTCCATTTTGAGCATGGTTGCTTGGATTATAGAGATTCAATTCTCTATTGAGGTAGGGGGTGTTATCATTTATCTTCCAAGTGATTTTATTTGTTCCTATAGTGATATCTAAGTTATATGTTTTTCTTGTATTAAAATGAGAAATAAATGATTAATTGTGACTTGAATGTAATTCACTTTAGACTTGATAAATAACATGACCATGGCATGATTCATAAGTTATGTTAATTTGAGGTCATTTAGAGTTGTTTTAAAATCTAGAGGGATTAATGAATTAATTTAATTAATTTTTATTTATATGCTCCCATGACTTAAATCAAGTTTTGAAGTGATTTATATAATAACCATGACATGTACTACAACATATATTAAATTGAGCATGTTTGGATGAGAAGTGAAATCTAAGGAATTTAGTTGTTTTATTTAATTGTTTAAATTATGATTTTAAACTTATATCATACTTGTGAATCTATGTTCTTATTATTGAATGATATTGTTGTAATTAGTGGAAAATTGCATAATGATCATTCAATATTCTTCATGCCATTTTAGTTGAGAACTTAGGGCATGTATTGTGTTTCCAAAATTGATTTGTGCATGTTGATAGCTTTACATTGTATATATATATGTTATGTTGATACATATATGTAATGTGCACAAAATGTTGATTTTGGAAACTTAGGGATGTCGTTGTTATGACTATGGCTAGGGCATGGTTCTACTACGGGGGAAAGTCCCTCTACAAGTCTAGTGTGCACATAGGGAGGTTACCCATAGGCTAGTAACCCTAAAGTAACCACATTGTCGGTTTGATCCGACGTGAGGTCCAAGTATCCATTTTGGTTTGATTTTGCATTTAAATTCGAAGTTGTTAACTTTGTAAAATTACATCTCATTGTGTTATGTTGAAAGTTCTATTGTCACTTAATAGCATGAATTAAATGGTATTGGATTGTAACTTGGTACAAAGATAAACCCATGCATTCCCTACGAGTAAACTTGTTAACTCACCCCTACGTTAATGGGTGTTTTGTAGGTAAAGAAGCCATAGTGTGGGATGCACAGCATTATTAGACTCACTAGAGTTCTTGAAGTATTTTTGATGACATAGAATATGCATATGTTAGCATATCTTGTCCTACTTTTGCTTACTTTGATAAAACTTGTACTTATTGTCTAAGTTATGTATTATGCACTTAAGTGCACCTTTTGACACTCTTAGAATGTGGTTGTAATGAGGCCAAGGGCCAAAGACACTTATGTGAAATGTATGCTAACTTTGGAGGTGTTTCATGGAGGCTCTTCATGGATGGCTCTTCAAATCAAATGGGGATAGGGATTGGGATCAAATTACAAATGCCAGAAGGCACTATGCTGAGTCAGGTGGGTCAGACTTGAGTTCTGTACAACCAATAATGAGGCTGAATACGAAGCTTTGTTGGCTGGATTAAAGTCGGCTAATGAGTTAAAGGTCAAAAGTCTAATTACTTTTAGTGATTCACAGCTGATAATTCGATAGGCGATTGGGGAGTATGGAACAAAAGATGAGACAATGGAGATGTACCATTCTACCATTCTACGTGAAGCAAAAAACTTCGATCAGATCAAATTCATCCAATTGCCGAGGGAGTGCAATGAAGATGCCGATCGATTGGATTGTAGCACATTAAGTTCTGGAGAAACGTTGGCCAAGGTTATACCAGTTGATGTGTTGTCTCAACCATCTATCCTTGAGGAACCGTCTGGTTCGGACCCTCGGCAAGTTAATGTCATACCATACAAACCGAGCTGGATTAACCCAATCATGACTTTCATACGGGATGGTGTGCTGCCCGAACGGAAAGATCAAGCAAGGAAAATCAGGTCAAATGCTACAAAGTATGATGTTATACATAATCAGTTGTACATACAGTCTTTCTCAGGTCCGTACTTGAAATGTGTAACCACCATAGAGGCTAGATAGATTTTGCGAACCATCCATGAGGGTGTGTGTGGTAATCACTTAGGAGGAAGATCTCTAACGCATAGAATGATGACACAAGGATATTTTTGGCCGAACATGTCGAGGGATATAGAAAAATTCTCTAGAAGATGCGATAAGTGCCAAAGTTACAGACCATTAATCTACCAACCACCTGAAAACCTGCACATAATGGCCACACCATGGCCTTTCGCGCAGTGGGGGATGGATGTGGTTGGCCCCCTACCAACTGCAAGGTCACAGAACAAATACGTTCTGCTAGCAATATATTACTTTACCAAATGGGTGGAGGCAGAGCTATATCCTAGTGTGACCCAAACTCAAGTAAGACGCTTCATCTGGAGTAATAATATTTGTCGCTTTGGCATACCAAGGTCAATCGTTATGGACAATGGAACTAATCTCGATAGTAACAAATGAGGGAATTGCTGGAAGAATATGGGATCAATCATAAGTTAGCACCGGTCAGCCATCCGCAAGTAAATGGCCAAGATGAAATTACAAATAGAATGATCTTTGCTTGTATTAAGAAGAAGCTTGAAGACGAGAAAGGTAAGTGGTTAGATGAGCTTCCCAATGTTCTGTGGGCTTACAAAATAACCCCAAGGCGACCGACCGGAGAAGGCCCATTTGCTATGGCGTATAGCACTGAGGTGGTAATACCGGTTGAGAATTTGGTTCCAACTATTTAAAGTTTGGCGTGGAATCAAGAGCAGAACGATAGTATGCTGAGATTTAATCTCGATTTGTTGGAAGAGAAAAGGGATGTAGCGGCAATTAGGCTCGCATCGTATCAACAAACGCTTATAAACAGTTACAACAAAAATGTGAAGCATAGAGATTTTGCACTTGGTGATCTAGTTCTGAAGAAGAAGGTGGGAATTGTCAAGAGGATGATGTCACCCTGGGAAGGACCATATGAAGTTGCAAAAGTCATTAGAAAGGGGGCAAATGTCCTAGAGACCATGGCTGGAAGGTTGGTCAATAAACCATGGAATGCCACATCTCTGAAAAGGTACTACCAGTAGAAGGTTGAATTCCATTTTGAGTAATGGACATTTTGGGTTATGTACTCACAGGTGTATGTGCAGAATTTTCAAAATTTATAGAAAAGGTCATTTTGTTTCTAAAAGTTGATTGAGCAAAGGATGCTTAGCAAAGTAAGTGGCAAGTGGCACTACAAGCCGAATGCCAAACACTTGCACAAAATGAAAAAGAGAAGTGGCAAGTGGCATTCAAGCCTAGCGCCAAACACCTAGCAAAGTAAGTGGCAAGTGGCACTACGAGCCGAACGCCAAACACTTGCACAAAATAAAAAAGTGAAGTGGCAAGTGGCTTTCTAGCCGAGCGCCAAGCACTTAACAAAGTAAGTGGCACTAAAAGTTGAACGCCAAGCACTTGCACAAAATAAAAAGTGAAGTGGCAAATGGCATTCTAGCCGAGCCACAAGCACTTAGCAAAGTAAGTGGCAATTGGCACTGAAAGCGGAATGCCAAACACTTGCACAAAATAAAAAAGTGAAGTGGCAAGTGGCATTCTAGCCGAGCGCCAAGCACTTAGCAAAGTAAGTGGCACGTGGCACTACGAGACGAACGCCAAACACTTACACAAAATAAAAAAGTGAAGTGGCAATTGGCATGCTAGCTGAGCGTTAAACACTTAGCAAAGTAAGTGGCAAGTGGCACTACAAGTTGAACGCCAAATACTTGCATAAAATAAAAAAGTGAAGTGGTAAGGGGCATTCAACGAGCCGAATGCCAGGCACTTAGCCAATTAAGTGGCAAATGGCACTAAAAGCCAAACACCAAACACTTGCGTAGAATAAAAGTCAACTAGCAAATGGCACTATTAGCCGAACACTAAACACTTGTGAAATAAAAATCAAATAAAAAAATCAAATTATCAAAAAAAAAAAAAAAAAAAAAAAAAAAAAAAAAAAAAAAAAAACTACTACAATAGTCAGCAGAACGCTAGTCTACAGTTTCCTCTCCTAGTCCGGATTCATTGCCTCCCCCATCATTACCAGCTGGCTCGTTGTTGTCCTCTTCACCATTTACTGCATCACTATCTCTGGAGGGAGAGTCAAGATGAATGACCTCCTCAGTCAATAAAATTCTGTCAGAGGCAACTGATGTGGAAAGAACGATGGTGGTGATGGGAGGAACGTTCAGATGATGAAAAGGTGGGACGATCGCTGAAGCTGTAATCTCTTTGCACTCAATAAAAATGTTCTCAGTAGGGGCAGGGGATGGATCTTGGTAAGTGTTCGGTGGGGAAATGTCCAAAGAGGCATCAAGCTCATCTGGACCAACACAGGTGCTCGATTCGCCCTCAGGGGGAGAACGGTTAATGAAACCATCTCTATACCCCTCAGCATACCTCAACGCCCCAATCCTGGTGAAACGAGCATGGAGAACTCTCATACCACCATCAACTCTGCCTATGACGTTCAGTATAGTAGAGTGTTCATTTGAGAACTTCTCCTCAGAATTAGAACGGGTCAACCGTTCAGCAATCAAGGTGCGCTGAAGGTCACCCTTTTCTGGCCTCAGTGCATTTCTTTTTGTTAATGTGACGTTTTTCTCAATCTTTAGAACGTCAGCCTCATCCTGGAGAGAATCCCATTCAGCCTAAAGAACATCTCGTTCAATCTTTAGAGTATCCCTCTCAGCCCTCAAAGCAGTCATCTCTTTCTCTGACTCGTTCAGCTTAACCAGCAGCTCTGTGTTCTTGGCCTCGGTTAACCTTTCTGAGTTAACGGATCTTTTAAGACCAGCAGAGAGGGATTTGAGCTTCTTATTTAGAGTTTCAATGCTCTTCTGAAAAGTAAACATCCCAAAGAGAGTTTGCACAAAGGCAAAGGTGTTCTGATAAGTACAACCGTCAAATGATTAGAATGGAAAAAAATATATAAAAAGGAAAGGAAGACTTACCTCAACAGCAGCTGATGGGAATCACTGATACATTTCATTGAAGGTCATTTTATTTTGAACTTCAATGTCTTTGGGAGTCCAGAAGCCCTTGTAAAAGGCAAATGATGTGAATGGGTCCTTGAACAAGGAGTCTGTAGGGGTAATGACAGACCCATCCTCAAGACTAAGGAAGGGGCGCCATGGGGTTACTATTGGTAAAGAGCTGAAAGTTCTGGCTGATTCACCCTCCGGAATGGATAATTGAGGAGATAGGGTAGGATTGGTGACCCTGAAAGAGGTCCGGGCCATTCGTGCAGGGGGGTCACTTTGATCAAGACCACCTTCAGGCATGGGTCTTTTGCCCAAGCTCTTCTCCGAAACGCCAGCCTGGGTGGGAGGAGATCCTTCATTAATCTAAGAAAAACCCCCAACATCTTTAGTACCATTTGGGGAAGCTTCAGTCAGAGTGTCAGAGGGTTCGTTGTTCGGCATAACAGGCCGAACTTCAGTAGAGGTTGACGTAGAGGGTCCAACGGTCGGATACTCAGTAGCTTGAGCCAAAACTGGGGCATTTGAGGTTGCCGTTATGGTAGCTGGTGCGGCTGAAGTAGTGGGAGCAGAGCGCCTCCTCCTGCTGAAAGAAAGAATTTGGATACTCTCCATTGTTGATCCAAGGATGGATATGTCAGAGAGATTATCAGGGGTAAGCAAGTCAGTGGCTGAGGGGATGTTATTCAGAACTCTCTCCTTCAGAATGTCAAGCCTGGTCCTACAAACGCTGTAAACCAATTCATTATAAGGAATCTGAAGGCAGCTATAAAGAAAAGTGCAGAAACTAGAAACGCAAGTTTCACAATAGCAATCGGCTAAATGTTTTTTAGGTTTCTTGTATTGAGGAACAGAGCACTCTCTAAAAGTGGTTGGGATTGGGAAAGTCTGAGCGAATGGAGTTCACCAATTCCCACTGACCCCAATTAGGTTTTACCTTTGCATATTCTGACCTAAGGGTATTTTGGGAATTTATTTTGTGAAATAAATTCCGTTCTTCACATGGTCACTTAGAAAATGTGATTTTGGGGGGGGGGGGGGGTTTCTTCTTTGTGTTTTTCCAGAAAATGTCATTTTGGCATCGAAAATCGCATCCGAAGTTCAGCTCTCAGTTTTTAAATTTAGCAGCTTTTTGGACCCTCTGGACCAGTTTTCTTGGGAGGGAATTTTGGGCATTTTACATTGTGTATTTTTTGATTTTCTTCACGACTCACGTAGAAAACTCGATTTTGATGGGGGTTTCTTCTTTGTGTTCTTCTAGAAAATATCATCTAGGCTCTCAAATTTCCATTTTTCCCGGAAAAACCCCTTCTGCTAGGTTTTTGGATCGCACCCTTACTGCCCCTTCACATCTAAACGTTTAGATGGGGCTTCGTAACCGGTTACATGTGCATGGGCAGTGTTTTGGTCAAATTTTTTGGCCTTCTAACCTATTAGATAGGCCATCTAACCAGTTAGATATTCTTGGGTTGGTATTTTTTGACCGTTTTGCCCCTGTTTCTTCCGTTAGCCATATCTTCTTCATCCGGACTCCAAATCAAGTGATTTTTGAGTCTAAGTTCATTGATTTTTCATTGTCTTTCCAATGGTGTACTCGGTGGCACCCACTTTTAAGCTGAAAATGGCTATTTTTCTCCTAGGTTCATTCTTGTTTGTTTTTGAAACGTTGCTTCCGCATTTGATTCCTTTGGGTTCCATGACCTCGTTCAGGGTCATAATGGTGTCTTAGAGCCATGTTGTATCTCTAAAGACCGCTGTTTTTTCTTTTGCTTCTGCACTTCGGATCCTTTATCGGGTTATCTTTCGGTTCATCACTGACGCACCGGGTTGAAAAACTTGGGCCGTCATAAGCACCACCACAACAGTCACCTGAATGAACTATAAAGATAATTATTTTGGTAGATATATTTTGGAGCTTTTTGATGGCTAGCTAGCTAATTTCTAACTATTTTGGTATTGTATTTTTTTCCCTGCATTTTCATGATTGCATTTAGTTTAAAATGATGTTTTAATTTTTAAGGATGTTTGGAACCATTTGATGTTAAAGCAGCTAGTAGATACTTTTAGCTCTTCTTTACAAAACTGGAGAATTTGTAGTTTCATCATGAGATTAAGAGCTTGTTTGTTGGCACCGTATTATGGTGGTAATTTATTTTTTTCTTTCTAAAATGATATTGTGGATGAATATATAGTTTCCATGTTTTGATATATAAGGTGGATGTGGTTTAATAATATTTTTAGAAAACAAATCCTGTAGAGCAAAACAGAATGAAATAAATAAATAAATAATAATAATAATAATAATGAAGTATTAGGGACAGTTTCTTACTGTCACAAATTTAATTTAATAATAATAAAAAATCTTATTAGGGACAGTACAAGTTGTGCCTAATAAGTATGTATTAGGGACGGACAAAAAAAGGGTCCCTAATATATCAACTATTAGGGACAGTAAATACCGTCCCTAATAAATCAAAGGGGGATGGTCGTATTAGGGGCAGTAAGTCCGTCCCTAATAAATGAAAGTGGGACGGGCCTTTTAAGGATAGTAAGTCTGTCCCTAAAGGTCGATTTTATTAGGGACGAAAATTTTCTACGGTTCCTAAAAATCATTTGTGACACAACTATTAGGGACGGTCAGATTTGCTTATTAGGGACGGTCTTAGGGTTTTTCGGGATAGATTTGGCCTTCACTAAAAACCTAATTTCTTATAGTGATCTCAACACCAAGCAAGCAAGTATGGTCCTCCACACATCAAGACAATAATCATGCTTATCAAAACAACCCTATAATCCTTTTTAAGTGAATCGGCATCAAATATGTTGCTATCTAAGTTAACTAAAGAAATGATCACATCTGACGTCAAGCTAGCACATAAATCTAGTACCGATCAATAAGACAAATAATGGACCTTTTATTAAAGCTTTAATCAACTAGGTGCAGTTATTCGTTTCACTCAATTTTTTATTTTTTATTTTTTTATTTAGGATCAAAGATGGAAGGATGATGCGATGTGTTGACCTATTAAGCTTTCTAGTGATCCATGAGGTCGAGCGTTAGGCCAATGACTCCTAAACTGGACGAACTTAGGGCATTAAGTGTTAAATCACTCCTAAAGACTTACAAGCTCAAATCAACTAGGTTACAAATCGAAACAACTTCCATCTAATTATTTACCACTTCTCACCTTTTGGGAGAAGTCTTCATTTTTTTTTTATTTGCTTTTTACAATTTTTTTTTTTTTTTTTTTTTTTTTTTTTTTTTTTGTTTTTTTACCTAGAGTTTGGCCCCTCCACGTTTCAACGCGAGAAATTCAGTGCTTGATGAGGCTAGAATCCCGGCTACTTAGTGAAAAGGGTTTATTATCCACCTTTGTTAAGAATGAAATCTTTCAATGCACTACTAGCTCAATTGAGATATAACTAAATCAATAGACAACAAAGCATGTACCCTACAAATGAATGCTAGTATGCGCCTGTGCTAGTGTATAATCCTAGAGTGAATGTCAAAACAATCACAAAGTAAGGATGATGTGGACCACAAATGCAAGCAAGATATCAATCTTTCAAAAAATTTACTCGTAAATGGCGTCCACAAAGCATACACAGAGTATTGGACTCTCAAGTCAAGTAATTTTTAAATTCTAAGTACCATGGTCCTCAAAAGATCAAAATCATGGCTCAAAACTCTCAATTTATAACACATGCATATCAACTAAGTGCGACATGTAAAATATGCTAACACACCACCCCCAAACTTAATATGTGCATTATCCTCAATGTGCAAAGAAGCAAAAGATAATGGAAAAAGTATACCAAATACGCTTAGATTCTGAAAACCTGTCTGAAAGTGGTCACACTAGTAAATGTCAAAACATATGCATCAATGATATAAATGAGAGGTGAAACTGAGAACTGAACAAAAATCATGACATCTAGCAATGTAAAGCTCAGAATATCCAAAACCGATATCAAAATCTCAAAAATCCGTATATAGCAAGTAAATCCAAAACCAAATATCCAAGAATCAAATATATCCAATGTAGTACAAAAATATTCCAAAATATCCAAGACCAGTGCAAATATCATGACAGTTTAAAAATATTCTAATAATAGCAGTGTATCAGAACAAATAATAAGTAATATAAAGAGAAAATGATGGAATCAAGGAGTAGGATCTGGAGTCATCATGTCGGCAATGTGCTGCAGCATGTCAGACATCTCTCGGTTGTAGTGAGTGAGAGAAGTCGTGAGGTCAGTCCACAATGCTCTAAGCTCATGCCTCACCTCAACAATGTCTGTCCTTAAGTAAACAGATCACCATATTAGATCATCGTGCCTCCCTACTAAGCCATCATGTCTCCTCACCAAATCATCATCCCACCTCGTGATATCCTCGTGCCGCCTGGTCATGTCAGCTCTAAAGGAAATGAAGCTTATATGCAGCTAAGTGACATCGGATCTGTAGTTAGAAATGGTACTGGCATGGCGGGATCGAGTGTCAGCCTGTGCTATAGGCTCTGAAGGAGGAACATGAGAGGGGCCATGTGACGACCCTGGATTTTTTAACCCAGTGTGTCCTGTGATGACCCAAAATGGATCCAAAATGTGGAAGCAAAAGATAGAAAAATGGTCTTTAGAGATACAACACTCCTCTAAGACACCAATGTGACCCTCGACGAGGTCACGAAACCCAAAGGAAGAAAATGCGGAAGCAACGTTTCAAAAACGGAAAAGAATGAACCTAGGGGCAAAATGGTCATTCCACACTTAAATGGGTGCCAACGTGCACACCATTGGAAATACAATGAAAAATTAATAAAGATAGACTCAAGAATCACTTGATTCGGGGTCCGGACGGCAAAGATATCAAGTTCTGAAGTCGAAGGAAGGGACACCCTATCCCGGTTCGAACCAAAAACAAACACTACCTTACTAAAACTTGAATAACATGAGGTATAAGAAGAATCTGAAGCTCTAATTAGTACCATTGGAAATCTTATTTCGACGCGATCAATTTAGACTCAAGAACGGACTAATTCGGAGTTAAAACGAAGAAGTTATGATGATTTGAAGTCGGAGGTGCAGTGCTGAACCAAGACACACACACCCATGTTTGAGCGCTCGAAATTTGCCCTAAGAAATCTGCCCAAAGTTCGAGCGCTCGAACTACCTATTTAGAGCGCTCGAACTCCTGTAGGCTGTGCCTGAAATGCTGACTTGAAATGCAATTTTGAGGACTTTCTGGGCTTTTTTGAGAAAAACACAAAGAAGAAACTACCCTCAAAATCATGTTTCCTAGCCAACCATGCCAAAATAAAACTTTATTTTTTAAGTAAAAACCCCCCAAATTCCCTTATGCTCAGTTTAGGCTCAAAACGGCAAAAAATGTTTGGCACCAAACATACTTTTGACCCCAAATACACTTCTAGGCTGAAATGAATATGCACGCAAACGTAATAAATGATTTTGAGTGTGCGGGAATGGTCCGCGACTCCCGGAAATGATCAAGTCAAAATCCAACCCCCCGACGGCCAAAAAGGCGAAAATGAAAATGAAATGGAAATTTTGAAAACCAAAATTAGCAAATGATTGGAAATTACCATTTGGCCCTTGGCCACACTTCATACATGATTAATGAAATCCTATGAAAGAGTAAGAATGGATTTCCCACACCCGATGCAAACATAGTGAGACAATAACTTAACATTTTTCAATATTTTCATAATATACCATAAAGTCAAAACTACATAGAATACAAATACATGTCATTGGCCTCCGGCCTCATCTTATACATATCAAATACATTGTAAGGAGAGCACTCATGTACACATTACATGTTTAAATTCAAATATACATATTTTAACATACAAGGCTACAAATGGCTTTTCAAGCCAACATTTACAAGAAATGAAAATCTTCAAGTCCACCAATCATCCAAGCATGACGAGAATCGCAACCTTGATTCTTGTACCTGAAATATGCCCCAGAATCGTAGGGGTGAGTAACATAAAGCTACTCGTAGGAAATGAGCATGCATTGACCTACGTTTTACAAGTTTGCATGATTTAATTATTGTGGTTCATTCCACCTAACGTCTATGTCAAAGGTGAGACTTAAGGAGTATCCTAGCTACATAGGATCATTTCTAGCATCAATCACCTCATTCATGCAATTTTAGTAACATAAGGTCATGCTTACACAAAGCAACAACATAGGATCATGCTTACACAAAGCAACAACATATAGATTCTCAAGGTAATCAACTTGAAGTCTAAAATGCAATATCAACTAAATATAATAATTTAGCATAATTAGAATATCTAATACCACACATCAAGACATAGGTTCTCTAGGTTATCAACTAGAAATCTAAAAGTGTGAAATCAACTAAATGTATCAATTTAGTATGGATGTACTTAACAACATCAAAATGATTCATTAAAATCATATACATGGATTTACTTAACAACATCAAAATCGTCAATAACTAAAACCACAAGTTACAATATAAACATGATTGTTAACTTGGAATTGAATGCGAAAACAAATAATGGAAGACTTGGACATCTACACTCGGAATTCTGCCAAGACCTCAAGGGTTATTCCGGGCACTAACCCGCAGGGAAGACCACCCTAAGTCCACACTATCTTAGACTTAGAGGACTCACGTCCCTGTACTAGAGCCAAACCCTATCCATCTCAACTCAATAATGTTCCAAGATTCCAAAATTAAACCAAATAAGTTCACAACTTATACATGACTTATATAATGCATGAAAACACCTTCCATGCATAAGTAGGTTAAAACCACACAATCCATGCCTTAGAGTTTCAATTCTAAAATGACATATATAATGCCAATTACAAAGTGTGCAATTCACTACACATGGCATCAATATATTCTATAAAGAAAACATGTTCTCATGAATATAAATATAACAACAAAGTTGTCCAATGCTTAAAACACAACCAAGTGAATACATAACAAGTTCAAGTCCATGATTTGTATATAGAAACAACCTCTAAAATACCAATAGACCCATGGAGCCATTAGATAGAATTTAGTTAAACAAGGTGATTAAATTCTCTAGATTTCAAATAACCTCAAATTAATATATGTTAAGCAACATATCATGGTCTTTACATATATCAAATAAAAAGTGCAAGATAAGCAAGATATCATCAAATAGAATTTAATTAATTTAAATCAATTAAATCTCTAGATTTCAAAAGTTGTCCAAATGATCTCAAATTAATTTATATCAAGCACTAAGTCATGGTCATACCATATATCAAGTCTAAGATATATTACAAGCAAAACACAATTTACTAGAATTTAAACCAAATTAAATCCATTTAATCTCTAGATTTGAAAACTCATCTAAATCAACCCAAATTAATATATATCAAAGATCAACTCATGGCCATGCCATTTACCAAGTCTAAAATGAGTTATAAGCAAACTACCATTAATCATAATTTCTCAAATTAATACACCACATGCATACAAGTTGTATAAGCATCAAAAACATGCAAGACAACAAACATATAACCCTATAACATTCCTTACCTCACCAAAGAAGTGTCTCTCTAGAATCCAAGGCAAAATCAACACAAAATGGCAAACCCTTCTAGGGTTATGAAGAGGAAGATGAGGGGAACAAAATGTATTCCCAAGTTTAAGCTTCGAAATCAATGGAAGGCTCTCAAAAATCAAGGTCAAAGCTTAAGGCTTTAGGCTCCATCCATGGAGGCTAGGGTTTTCTTTACAAAAGAGGGAGGAAATGAAAAATGATAAAGATGAAATGTGAGTGGAGGGGATAGAGATCCTCCACTCACTATATGCTCTTACACTACCTCTCACACACACACTAAATGCAAGATCAAATTGTGAGCCTACACTTGTCACAAATCCAAGGCTCCATCCTAGGTTAAATCTCAAGCCTACACTTGTCAACCATCCAAGCCAACAAGTGCACCAATCCTAGTCCAACAAGTGGTTAAATCTCCACCCTCCACATGTCCTCATCCAAGGCCTCAAAGTGTTTCCACACACATGTCAACAAGTGGACCAATGAGAGTGTGACACTTGTCATACTTTCTAAAAATTGCAAAAAAAATCCTTTTTGAAAATATCTTCCAAATTAAATTACAAAATGGTCCCTAAGACGAAAAATAATTACTTTACAGTAATTACACAAAACCCCTAAAGTTTAGAAAATTACAAAATAGTCATGCATCTATACCCTTTACAAGAAAAGTAAGCACTTAGCATGCTTTTCTACAAAAGTGAAAATACACATAGTATGGAATTTAAATATCGTGGATGCATGCAAAATCAGAATCAAATCCGAACACGAAAAGTGAGGTTATGCCAACAAAGTGACAACCGAGAAAAAGACGAAAGTGAATAGTGTCACAAAAGTGAAAATGTGAAAATGACTCGGTCCTCAAAGGAAGTCGTCAATCCAAGGAAAAGAGTCTCGGAAACCATTCCCGAGTACTCAAGATGACACTAAGTGACGAGAAACTGAACTTAGAAAGGAAAAGATCAACGGAAAAAAATATCCGTGAAAATCCGAGAAAAGGAAAGGAATGAAAATAACCGGGTCATTACAACCTTCCCACCTAAAAACGATTTCGTCCCTGAAATCCTGCCTCAACCAACAAAAGGCAAAACAAGGAACACCATAGAGTAAATCTTCGAGTATCCCATAGAACACGGCATACCAGTGACCTCAAAGTTGAAAGGAACCCCATAACCCAGTGTCATTTGCACCCACGTGCTCATGATAAGACAACCTCTCAAAAGGAAAATGACCACGCAGCCATATAACAAGTCAGAACTCGCACATAGAACCCAAGGTCAGATAAGGGAACGGAAGACAACAACTGAAAGCATCCCTCCTGACAACTATCAAACGGATCCAAAACACATCCACCAAAAAGGACTCCAAAATAATCATATATCAAATCAAGGTACTGAACAAAGACGACATGGCAGTATAAATAACAACCAGAACCCGCCCACGACGTACTCAAATGTGTGGTAGCAATGACAGTACCTAGTGCCCGCCCACACTTACTCGTCAGTAAGGTAGCATCGACAAAAACTAGTACTCGCCCACAACACACAACTTTGTATGGTAGTATGATAGTATAAGGCACTAGTTCATAACCTGCCCCCCACTAAGTCTACCCAAGAAACTTCTCGATACAAATGTGTAATACCCCTAATTTTAAAAGGATAGTCTCGGTATTTATTTATTTGTTTTAATTATATTTTTTTAATTATTTAATTGATTATTTGACTAATTGCTTATATGTTTAATTGAATTAGGTATTACTTGATTATTTGATTATGTGTCTATGTATTATTTGTATTTGTCTATGTGTTAATTGTTTAATTAGATTATGTGCTTAAATGGTATTTTGATTAATTGTAAATTAAATGTTTTCTTTTGTTTTATTATTTTATTTTATTTTTCTTTTATGGTTATGGTTAGTAGTAATGGGCCAACCAATTGGGTCCCATGGATTACTTAGATAGGAGGTTGGATGTGTATGAATTATTACCCATGGATAGTTGTGTATGTATATATATAGATATATATTATATACATATATAAAAAGGAAAGTAATTTATTAATTACTTTTATGGTAACTTGGGTAATAATATTTAATCTGATGTATATGTTTCATATTTAAATAATAAAAATATACATAGATTTGATACGTGTTATGTTTTAAGTTACTTTATAATATTATGGTAACTTAAGTATTATTGGATAATCCATTAATAAATAATGGAATGTGTATAATTTATTTATTTAATAAACATATACATAAATTATATACATAACATATTTTACTTACCTTTTTAATATATAAAGAAGGGAAAGTAATTTATTAATTACTTTTATGGTAACTTGGGTAGTAATATTTAATCTGATGTATATGTTTTATATTTAAATAATAAAAACATACGTAGATTTGATACGTGTTATGTTTTAAGTTTTTTTATAATATTATGGTAACTTAAGTATTATTGGATAATCCATTAATAAATAATGGAATGTGTATAATTTCTTTATTTAATAAACATATACATAAATTATATACGTAACATATTTTACTTACCTTTTTAATATATATAAAAGGGAAAGTAATTTATTAATTACTTTTATGGTAACTTGGTTAGTAATATTTAATCTGATGTATATGTTTTATATTTAAATAATAAAAATATACATAGTTTTGATACGTGTTATGTTTTAAGTTACTTTATAATATTATGGTAACTTAGGTATTATTAGATAGTCCATTAATAAATAATGGGATGTGTATAATTTATTTATTTAATAAAGATATACATAAATTATATACATAACATATTTTACTTACCTTTTTAATATTTTAATATTTATTTTTTTTAAGTTGACTTGGATTGGGAAAAGGGTTAGGGTTATTTTATTTAGCCTATAAATATATAGCTATAGGTTGTAAAAGGGGGTTAGAAATATTCACGTGATATATTCTAGAGAGAAAGAGTTAGAGAGGGAAGGAGGAAAAGGAATGAAGGAGGAGAAAAACCTTGTAGAGAGAAGATCAAGGAAGAAGAAGTTTAACTTTCGATCCGAAAGTTTAAGGCAAGTTCTTCTTCTATCTCTTTCCCTTTGATTCATGTTTCTATACATGCCTAGGAAATTTCAGGATTTATTAAACACATAAAATTAAATAATTATGCATGTTTAATTGGATTAGAACATAGGTTTTATGAATTTGGTTTATATCTATTCTTGTGTTATGAATTGATAAATGCATGATTTTGATTTGATTTTCGGTGTGAATTTTTACATGTTTAAATTATGTATTTTTCAGATCTGTGGAATAATGGAACGTAGAAACACGCCTAGGATTCCTGAACATTAAATAGGGACTATGTTTGGGTTTTAATAAATTTAAATAGACTCAATCATAATGATGCTTGCTATTTGAATGTTTTAAACAAACAAATGGATTTAATCTTTTAAAATATTTTAGCAATTGAGATTAAATGTGTAGGATGAATTGGATATAGAGAATCCTTATTTAACGATATAATAAAATATCATCATGTATAAGATTCAGTTTGTGTAGGACATATGATACAGGAAGTTTAAAGAAATAATAAGTCATTTCTATTATGTGGTAACTTGATATCATATTTATCATAGTTATTTATGGAATGTTTGATGTATTTCCTTAATTGTTACATCAATTGTTGGATTGTGTGGTTTAATGCACCGGTATGGGACGGTGGCATTCTAGGGATGGATTAACTTATCAGTTAAGTCCTACCAATTTTATATAAGGGAATGGATTAACTAAAATGTTAAGTCCTATTTATATTTAAGTCAGGTCAGCTGAACAAGTTGAATGACTTATGGAGGATTAATTTATTATATAAGGGAATGGATTAACTAAAATGTTAAGTCCTACTTATATTCAAGTCAGGTCAACTGAACAAGTTGAATGATTTATGGAGGATTAATTTATACTCGATAGGATGGTTACTAGATTATATATATATAAGTATGGTGCCATGATATGAGTTTGAGTCTCAGGATCAATGGTTAGGGCGCGTATATCACCAGGGATGTGTAGCTAGATATAGTGTAGTTGTGTACCCTGGTAGGTCTAGGTACTCATGTCCACTATATGTGCGTTTTGCATGTTGCCTACTATTCAGGTTAAGACAATCCTATAGTCTAGTGAGGTTCCTTTAGTGTGTGTATATATATATACGTGATAAGCGCCGAATATTGTATATTCAAGCGCCCTAAATTGCATTAGTAAAGTCCGTTGTATGTTAATTTATGTAGATTATCTTCATTTCTATGTTTTTATGCATTTTCAGGTTCATTGGCCAAAATGGAACAAGAATAAGGCCTTGTGGAATCTTAAGCAACAAAAGGTGCCAATGCTGAATTCTGGCAGCTGTAGAACCTGGATTTTGCTCCCCATTTTGACCTTCCAAACTCGAGAACTGGACTTCCCTCATAACATGAAAGATTGTTGATCAACTATACATCAACCTTTGTAATACCACGAATCATTGTAAAATAGGACTATTGGTCGGGTAAGTCGAACCACTGGGACTGTGCTAGTCTTAAGGCAACCTAAGTGTCTAGAGTCATTTTAAAGTGATAAGGGGTGTTCATAGAGGGTTTGTTTTATGGTCACTAAACTAGGAACTTAGAATGCATAAAATAGTAGTGCTAGTAAATGAGAGTTAGAGATAATAAAAGGGGAAACTAGAGAAGTGAATCCACCTACGCCCTAAGTACATGCTAAATCAAGACTAAATTGGGGATAAACACTATATAAGCAATGATCGAGAATTATGTAGCAACACATAGTTGCTTCATAACCAATAAAAAGTTCATGAGATTAAAACAAGAATGGTCTATCAAAAGACAACACATTTGGACTACCTAGACTAGGGTGTAGTATCAAATACATTACTTAAGCAAAAGACCATCAAGCATTCAATCAAATGATGAAGCACATGAAAGTAAGAATCAAGCATAGTCCATCAAAGGAGGTACCTAAGCAATGGAATATCAAGCTTCAAAATTAACATGCCTTAAAAACCATTCATAGTTAATATCTTCATTGTCACTATGAAAATAAAAGCAATAAGACTAATGTAAGAATCATCAAGACAAGCTAAATAACTCACATCAATCATTTAAACATGAATATCCATTACAAGAAGTAATAAGCTCTTAAACTATGAAAATACCAAAGTTTATACATTATAATCCCCAAAATAGAACCTAATCTAGAACATGAGCGTAAGGGGAGGCTTCATCACCTCCCTAGATGAGGTTTAGTTACCCATGAGTGAGCTAGGAGAAGGAAGAAACTTGCCCTTTTTCTCCATTTTCGAGCTCCCTTCCTTTTGCTCCAAGAACCCTCTTCTTCCTTTGCTCTCTTGTCTCTCCTTTAATCTTGTAGAATGAAGCTCCTTTATTGTGTGGCTCTTATCCCTCTCAACTACCACCAAAAGGCCACCAACCAACATCTCCAACCACTTCATTAAAGAGGAAAACAAAAATGAAGAAACCAAGGTGCAAGTGGGTTGAAATGAGCCATTTCCGAAGGGCATTCTGCCCAAAATTCGAGCACTCTAAGCAAGGCCTCGAGCACTCGAATTTAGTGTAAAAAGCTCCATGCTTCACTTGCTCCGCCCAGACCTACTTTGGTTAAACAGCCATAATTTTGCGCTCCAAACTCCGAATGATGAATCGTTTGAAGATTTAGAAAGATAATTCAGAGCTCTAAATATTTCATGTTTTGGTGGAGATCCAATTCTCAAGGATGGTTGGTCGAAAATGAAGATTAAGGCAGAATTTCATTGCTGCCAGGCAGTTCTGCGCACCTCTAGTAACAAGGCCATAACTCTCTGCTCCGAGCTCTGAATGACAAACCATTTGAAGATTTAGAGCTCTGAATTAGCTTTCTAAATCTTCAAACGGTTTGTCATTCGGAGCTCGGAGCAGAGAGTTATGGCCTTGTTACCAGAGGTGCGCAGAACTGCCTGGCAGCAATGAAATTCTGCCTTAATCTTCATTTTCGACCAACCATCCTTGAGAATTGGATCTCCACCAAAATATGAAATATTTAGAGCTCTGAATTAGCTTTCTAAATCTTCAAACGATTCATCATTCGGAGTTCGGAGCGCAAAGTTATGGCTGTTTAACCAAAGTAGGTCTGGGCGGAGCAAGTGAAGCATGGAGCTTTTTACACTAAATTCGAGTGCTCGAGGCCTTGCTTAGAGTGCTCGAATTTTGGCCAGAATGCCCTTCGGAAATGGCTCATTTCAGCCCACTTGCACCTTGGTTTCTTCATTTTTGTTTTCCTCTTTAATGAAGTGGTTGGAGATGTTGGTTGGTAGCCTTTTGGTGGTAGATAAGAGGGATAAGAGCCACACAATAAAGGAGCTTCATTCTACAAGATTAGAGGAGAGAGAAGAGAGCAAAGGAAGGAGAGTTCTTGGAGCAAGAAAGGGGAGCTCGAAAATGGAAGGAGGATCCATGGTTCTTCTTCATTCTAAGGCTCCCATGTGTACCTAACTCCTCCTCTAGGGAGGTAATGGAACCCCTCATTGTAAGCATGCTTTATTTTTGATTCTAGTTTGGGAAAAATAATGTATTTTTGTGGTGATTCCATAATCTAGAACTCTTACTTGATGTAATTAATTGATTTTGATTTAATGATCATGTTGGACCTACTTTCTTGTCTTAGAATGTATGTTTTCATGGTTGTATGGTTTACATTTTCATGGTGACAATGAAGATGAGATTTTTGGAATGGTTTTAATGGCATGTTGTTGAGAGATTTGATAGGCCATAGCTTAGGTTCTTCCTTTGATGGCTTATTCTTAATTCTTAGCTTCATGTGCTCTTATCATGTGATTGATGGTTTGACAATTTCTAGCTTAGTGAACATGTCTTAAATTACACTTTAGTTTAGGTAATTGAGCATGTAAAATCTTTGATAAATTGTTCTTGCCTATTGATTCCATGAATCCTTTGAAGGTAATGTAGTAACCATGAGTAACTACTTATCATAGCCACATATTTATGTTGTTTTTCCCCGAATGAATCATATTCTAGCATGTTTATATTGTAGGTGGTGAAGTTACTTCCCTAGTCTCTTTTACCGACATTTTATCTCTTTTAAATTCTTGCAAGTTCTATTTTATGCATCTTAATTTCATAGCTTTAGTGACAAACCAAGCAAAAACCCTTATTACCATTCTAAGAACAATTCTAGACTCTTAGGTTTCCATAGACTAGCGTAGTCCCAGTGGTTCGACTTACCCGACCAATAGCCCTATTTTACAATGATTCGTGCTATTGCGAAGGTTGATGTTTAATTGACCAACCGATCAATTTTTGGCGCCGTTGCCGGGGACTGCAAACGGTTTAGCAACCAAAGTTTAGGGTTAAATTTAGTCTGATTGTGCATATTGTGTCTTGTGAATATTCCTTGTATGTTTTGATCATCTTCGTGTTGTAAGATTCTAGGGACTCGAAGCTCGCCGTGGGATTGCTAGCAAATTGTAAGTCTAGAGGACCCCAGGTAAGTCTCTTGACTTCTAGTTTCGCATTGTGAATATTGTGTATGTGTTTAATTTAGTTGTGAAGCCCTTGTCGAGGCTCTTAACTTGTTTATATTTTGTGTTCAAGCATCGGTCCTTGTCGTGGCCAATTTAATTTTTGTCTTGATAATTGAGGAGAAAGGGAATATCATATGTGGAGGTTAAGGTGATGAAGTGTTGTATTGATTGCTTTGTGTGTTGTTGAATTACTCCTAGATGGAGGATAATTATCTCCCAACTCAATTCTACACACCACATGCGTTTTGTGCTTTTTGCTCTAGTAATTCACATCATACAAGAGATTGTCTTCCAACGAGACAATTCTCGGATTTTTATCTAGAGCAACCAAATAAAATTTCTTTGAACCGGGTAGTAATCCATACTTCAATGGTTACAACTCGGGTTGGGGAGACCAACAAAACTTCTTGTGGCATGACATAGGAAATTCAACCCCACAATCTCATATGCAACCTTTTCAACCCAATGATCATTCTTTCCCGCCCTTTTTTCCTTTTCCACCGTCTCCATTGGATGAGCTAATTGTTGCTAACAAACAAATGATGGAGTCTATGCACACGCAAATGATGGACTCCAACAATCAACTATTGGCCTCCCTTGCTAGCATGCAATCCACAGTTGAGTCTATCAATCAAGTGGTACCATATCACCAGTCCCAAGTTAGTGCAATGATAGATGACCAAATATCTCAAATTCAACAAAGGATTAATGCTAAAAATCATGAAGAGGGGGAAATATTTTCATTTAAACTTGTGGCCAATCCAAAAGAAAATTCTATGAATGATGAGATTACTCCTAGTAACTTTCATCATGAGAATGATCAAGTGGTCATCACATATGAAAATGATGAAATGGTGGTTGAAAATCAAATTGTTGCCACTCATAAAATGGAAGAAGTTGTGGTTAAAAATGAAGAAATTAATGATGATGAGATTGTATCCTATAAAAATCCAGCACAGCCCCTACATAATCCCTTGCTTGATGCACCTCCTTTAATGGAGGATCCTCTAAAAACATGCTTAGCTCATTTTAATTATGAGGATTTTAATGTTGATAATTCCATTTCGGAGGTGAATTCTTTGCTTAATATTCATCCACCTATTCATTCTCTTCCTTGGTCAACATCAAATGTATCTCTTTCTTGGGAGCTTGCATCTCATCCCATTCCCTCACTTGAGTTGTCTCAAGTTGTTGAGCCCGAACCGCCGGATAAGTGTGAGGAGGATGTTGAAATTTTGAAGGATAAGTTGTCGAGCATTCCCGTGCTCAATATGACCCTTCAAAAGCCTTTGCTAGGTGCACTCTCACTTACTCCATCTTCCTATAATCCAAATCAGCCCCATAGTCCAAAGTTCTTCATTGAGGATGAAGAGTGGATTGAGGTCTTTCCATTACCGCTTTCCACTTTTTGTCTTCAAGCTCTTTTTCTTCCGCTTCCAAACGAACTTTCTTACTTAGGGAAGCTTGAATCTCTAGAGAGACATGGTATAGGGTAAGGAGGACTAACCTGATCTCGGTGTGTCTAGCTATCGAGATTTTTGAGGATTAGTGCCTGCTCTAACTTCGTCTAGCTATCGACATTAAATTTAGCAAAGCAAGGGAAGAAATTCTTTCGATGTTCCAAGCTTCCCTACCTTCTCAAATTGCTCGTGCCTTGAAATTTTCTGGGAAATGGTTTCGAAAAGCCAAAAATTTGATTTTTCTGAAATGGTCTTCAGTTGTGTTCCGCAATTTTAGACCGGCTTCTTAGACCTTCTCAGCCCTAATTTTCATTCCCGAAAATTTCCATCGCTTCCTAGCAATTTCATCGGATCTTGGGAATGCTTCTCATGTGCATATTTTCTCATTTTTAATGCACAAGTTGGAAATTTTCTCAAAATTCTCCATGCATTAGAGAGAAGCTGCAAGGTTTGAAAGTTTTCTCAAAATTTTCCATGCATTGGAGATGAAATGCAAAGTTTGAAAATTTTTCATCCAGGCATTAGAAATGTTGAGCAATTTGACAATTTTTCCAAAAATTTTCCATCCATGCATTACATTGGAATGAAAGTGCAAAGTTTAAATTTTTCCATGCATTGAATTAAAATGGAGTTGCAAAGTTTAAAAAAAAAAAAATAAAATATTTCCATGCATTTGAGATGATTGCAAAGTTTGAAAAAAAAATTGCAAAGTTTAAAAACAAAATTTTCAAAATTTTCCATGGAATGGAATGAAGTTCATTGGAGGAAAATTGCACAATCTGAAAAATTTTCAAAATTTTCCTTGCATTGCAATGAAGTGTAGAGTTTGACAATTATCCATCCATGCATTGGATTGTATTAATTTGCTAAGTTTCATTATTTTCCATGCATGCAAGGTGAAAATAATCCATCCATGCATTGATTTGGAAGCATGTTGCAAGGTTTTATCAATTCTTCAGCTCTCAGTTGATCATGTATACATTCACAATGCATAAGAATGAGGCACCTAATGGAATGACATGCAAAGTTCATCTCTCAACCTCACTGCATAATGTTACAATGCATGCAAAAATTCATCTCTCAACCTCAATGCTACTGCCTTCATTTCGAGCACTCTATTTCCTCTTTGGAGTGCTCGAAAGCTTTATGAAGCTTGCACAAAACCATTCCGAGGCTACTGCTTGTATTTCGAGCGCTCTAAGTCCATTTTTGAGTGCTCGAAATGTAAGCCTCTTCATTTTCCCGAGCTTACTGATCCAATTTTGAGCACTCGAATTGGCATTTCGAGTGCTCGACATCCCTCCACATCTTGGCCATTCTCTCTGCCCCAAGCTCGAGCACTCCAGCTTCCTCTTTGGAGTGCTCGAATTTTGCTCCATCCCATACTAACCTCTCTCAATCTCACTGCCTCATTTTCGAGCCCTCTCTCTCCCATTTGGAGTGCTCGAAAACTCCATGAAACTTCTCAACCCATTTCGCGGCCACTGCCTTCACTTCGAGCACACACTCACCTTCCAACCATCCCTCATCTCTCACAACTCGCTTCACCAAACCATAACCCTTACCAGCTCTCGGCATCAACCATCTTCCCCATCTCCCTCACCTGCAAACCACCAACTCAACCTCAACCCCACACACCACCTTCCTCCCTCTCGGCATCTCCTCAGCCAACCTATCTCGGCCGCCTTCAATTCGAGTGCTCGCAGGCTCAGTTCGAGCACTCGAATCAACCTCCTCACCAACCCAGCCTCAATCACTCTCGGCTTATCTCCATGCAAACCGCAACCAACCTCTCATGCAACACTCCACGACCTGCATCAAAACCAACCTACCCTCTCCTTAGGCTCCAACCAAACAACTTCACCTGCATACCACCCCCATGCAGCACAAACCCACCAACTCACCCCTAAACTCCCTCTCTCTCGGCAACATACCACACCACCCCTCTCGGCAAATCATCAACCTAACCTCACTTCTATCCATGCACCAACCCACAAACAAACCCCTCGGCATCACTTTCCACCTCCAAACCACCATGCCGAGTGCTCGCACCAACTTCCCTCTCCACCATGCAATCCTTAGGCAACCCAAGCAACCCACACCTCATTTCCCTCAGCTTCCAACACCAACCCCACCCTCTCGGCATCTTGCATGCACCATCAACTTCCACCACCTTAACCCACAAACTAACCTCTCGGCAACCCCTCATCATCCTCAACCATGCATACCCCTCTCGGCATCCTCTTTTTTTTTTTCCCAACCATCCAACCAACCTCACCAAACTTCCTCACCTCACCCCACCATGCATGCCACCATCTCTCTCTCGGTACCTTCACTCCCTAACCACCCACCACCCTTCACACTCAATCAACCCCATCCTCAATTCCTCCACAACACCCTCATGCATGCCATTCAAAAAAAAAAAAAAAAAAAAAATGGCACACTTTTGGCATTCTTTTGCTATCCATTTTACACTTGTTGCTAATGTCTGCATTTGTGTTTTGTTTGAATTTTTATCTTGCACTACAATTCAGGTTAGTGTTTTTAATTCTGTTTTGATTTTCCTTAAGAGCCTATGCTTTTACATTTGTATATTAGTTGTGTTTTGCTAGGTCTTCATGTCCAAGTTTGGGGGAAGCACTTGCACATTCACATAGACGGAAACCTTTGCCTTCCTCACTCCGCTTGGTATTATTGTTCTTTAACCCTCTCTATTTTTATTTTCATTTACTTGTCTTCTCACATTGAGGACAATGTGACATTCAAGTTTGGGGGGTGCATTTATGCATTTTTGGTTTTGCATTTTTGCTAAGCAATGATATTGTAATTTGAAACCTGTTGGAGCTGAAGCATATGTTTAATACCTCGTGTATAGAAGCAATTGTGACATTTTTGAAAATAAAGAAAAATTTGAGTTGAAATGATCATGTAGATTCAAATTAGTCTGTATAAATGTCTCAATTAGATTCTCGCTGGATTTGACACTCTTTTAAGCTTCACAATGCACAGATGCACATTGGAAACTTAACTGTGAGGCATGCAACTTGATTGACCTTGATCTTGGCCTAGTTAATCTGATTTGATGAACCTAATGGATGAATACTTTTGGCATGAATCTAAAAAAAAAAAAAAAAAAAACTGAGAAGGAAAGAAAATAATGACCAGTTGACGTTCGTAGCCTTTCCAACTCGAGCTATTAAGCCCTAGGAGTGTCTCTACACTTAGCACCCTAAAGTCATCTGGTTTGGGAGTTGTTGGCCTAACGCTTGCTACAAGGGTTGGTTAGAAAGCTTAAGGGACTTAAACATTGCACGGTCATTCAAAAAATAAACTGGTAATAAACATGGTTCGCTAGAGTTCGTAGCCTTTCCAACTTGAGCTATTAAGCCCTTTGGAGTGTCTCTACACTTAACACCCTAAAGCCATCTGGTTTGGGAGTTGTTGGCCTAACGCTTGCTACATAAGTTGGTTAGAAAGCTTAAGGGACTTCAGCATTGCACAACCATTCTATGTTTCGCTTATGAGTTACAATAAATTGTCAACAAGCAATAAAAGTTGTCTTGTAAATAAAATCATGCCTTAGGAACCTCATTTAAAGGGGAATTCAATGATTTGAAAACTTGTTCTTTGGAATTGGAAAAGAAAGTAAAAGCCGCATGTTGAGAATCCAATTCACTTTCACTGAAGCTAGAGTTGATTTCCATTCAAGAGATGATAATTGAGTTATTTATATAGACTTTGATGTTGATGCATGTATGTGGAAATGTATTTAGCTAATTTTTGTATCAATGCTTCATATATGCAAGGTAGTCTTCCCAATGACCCCATCTCCAGCTCTTTTTCTATTTCAAGTTATTTTTGAGCAATGTATATATCTTATTTTACCATGGATGATATTTTTGTAGTAGCAAGCCCATGGTTGTCTTTTCATTAAGTTTTTCATTGTAGTTTTGCTAAGGGACTAGCAAAATGTAAGTTTGGGGGTGTGATAAGCGCCGAATATTGTATATTCAAGCACCCTAAATTGCATTAGTAAAGTCTGTTGTATGTTAATTTATGTAGATTATCTTCATTTCTATGTTTTTATGCATTTTCAGGTTCATTGGCCAAAATGGAACAAGAATAAGGCCTTGTGGAATCTTGAGCAACAAAAGGTGCCAATGCTGAATTCTGGCAGCTGTAGAACCTGGATTTTGCTCCCCATTTTGACCTTCCAAACTCGAGAAATGGACTTCCCTCATAACATGAAAGATTTAGATCTCTGAATTATCTTTCTAAATCTTCAAACGGTTTGTCATTCGGAGCTCGGAGCAGAGAGTTATGGCCTTGTTACCAGAGGTGCGCAGAACTGCCTGGCAGCAATGAAATTCTGCCTTAATCTTCATTTTCGACCAACCATCCTTGAGAATTGGATCTCCACCAAAACATAAAATATTTAGAGCTCTGAATTAGCTTTCTAAATCTTCAAACGGTTTATCATTCGGAGTTCGTAGCACAAAGTTATGGCTGTTTAACCAAAGTAGGTCTGGGCGGAGCAAGTGAAGCATGGAGCTTTTTCCACTAAATTCGAGTGCTCGAGGCCTTGCTTAGAGTGCTCGAATTTTGGGCAGAATGCCCTTCGGAAATGGCTCATTTCAGCCCACTTTCACCTTGGTTTCTTCATTTTTGTTTTCCTCTTTAATGAAGTGGTTGGAGATGTTGGTTGGTGGCCTTTTGGTGGTAGATAAGAGGGATAAGAGCCACACAATAAAGGAGCTTCATTCTACAAGATTAGAGGAGAGAGAAGAGAGCAAAGGAAGGAGAGTTCTTGGAGCAAGAAAGGGGAGCTCGAAAATGGAAGGAGGATCCATGGTTCTTCTTCATTCTAAGGCTCCCATGTGTAACTAACTCCTCCTCTAGGGAGGTAATGGAACCCCTCATTGTAAGCATGCTTTATTTTTTATTCTAGTTTGGAAAAAATAATGTATTTTTGTGGTGATTCCATAATCTAGAACTCTTACTTGATGTAATGAATTGATTTTGATTTAATGATCATGTTGGACCTACTTTCTTGTCTTAGAATGTATGTTTTCATGGTTGTATGGTTTACATTTTCATGGTGACAATGAAGATGAGATTTTTGGAATGGTTTTAATGGCATGTTGTTGAGAGATTTGATAGGCCATAGCTTAGGTTCTTCCTTTGATGGCTTATTCTTAATTCTTAGCTTCATGTGCTCTTATCATGTGATTGATGGTTTGACAATTTCTAGCTTAGTGAACATGTCTTAAATTACACTTTAGTTTAGGTAATTGAGCATGTAAAATCTTTGATAAATTGTTCTTGCCTATTGATTCCATGAATCCTTTGAAGGTAATGTAGTAAGCATGAGTAACTACTTATCATAGCCACATATTTATGTTGTTTTTCCCTGAATGAATCATATTCTAGCATGTTTATATTGTAGGTGGTGAAGTTACTTCCCTAGTCTCTTTTACCGACATTTTATCTCTTTTAAATTCTTGCAAGTTCTATTTTATGCATCTTAATTTCATAGCTTTAGTGACAAACCAAGCAAAAACCCTTATTACCCCTTATCATTCTAAGAACAATTCTAGACTCTTAGGTTGCCATAGACTAGCGCAGTCCCAGTGGTTCGACTTACCCGACCAATAGCCCTATTTTACAATGATTCGTGCTATTGCGAAGGTTGATGTTTAATTGACCAACCGATCAATACGGACTACTAGTTACTGTTGGATTGACTAGGATGTATACGTGTATCGGATCTCTGCTTGGACTGCAGTAGAGTAGAACTTGTTTATGGGCCTGACCCACCATTATTTTTCAGGTGTTCGTCACGAGTAGAGGTTGTTCGTTCTGAGCGGGGATCAGTCTACTTCATTCTTCCGATGTTACATAGGAGTTCCTTTATGATTCAGTTTCCTGTTTTAGATTACTGTCATTTGTTTAGTTTGGATTTTCTAGGGGTCCACACAGTATGGATTCCCGAGTTGTATTTTGGAGGATTAGTTGTATCAGAAGAGTTTATTAATTAATGGAAATATATTATGAGGTTTATTATTAGATTATCATTTTAGTTTCTTGTCAGCATTTTATTTATTCTTCTTTACTCTTTTGTACTCTGTGTTCGTTTATTATCAATTTGTTTTGATATCCTCGGGTATTCGGGCGTGGGCCTGGCCAACCCGCATTCAGAAATTCGGGGAATAACATCAATGTCAAAAAAAATGATCATTGCCAAAAGCACTACGAAGACCAACATTTTGTGTGAGTTGAGATATGGTCCAAAGATGTCCGGCCGGACCATCCTGGCCAATCCCAAAACTCTGACAACAATGTGATAGGTACCGCTATGCTTAAGGCCCCAAATCCTCAACACAGCAAAACTAACATCTTCAATGTCTCAAAATACCCCTATTAACAACATTAATCAGGAATCCAAAACCTGACAAGCAAATCAACGCCTACAGAAATCAAAACGAACCTCACGATAAGACATTTCATCGAAAGTCCTTCATATCTCCCTGAAACAGATCAACTACAAGACTACACTGTAATCAAATATCAGATCCGCATCCCTATCATGGATAACTAAATCCTCCAAATACAAATCCACCAAATGGCACACACATCAGAATGCCAACAACCAAGGTCACAAAATGAATCTCTCAAAACTGTACTTGGAAACACCAAGTGAAATCAAAATTCCTCAATTTTTGATCCACAACCAATCATCAGAACTACGATTCCTCAAAGCTACGCCTAGTCGTAACTAGGACGAGAAAACTCCACAGACAAGCCATATCCAACAACGATCTTTCAAAACTCTTCTACGAGTCAACCACATCAAGGTCTCCAAAACTGAAACAAGTCTCCAAAAGACATCCCTAAACAGTGTCAAACTCACACAATGAGTCAACCATATCCCCAATCAAATGGACACAAGTCCCCTTAAAATGATCTCACACCAATCCACTTACTCTAAGCACCACAACCCGTCAACAACCACGGCAAAAACTCCCCATGAAAGAAAGGGAACCACCAGTCCTAAGAAGGACAACACCACGACTCCATCTCTGAAATGAAAGACAGCAAGATCAAAGACTTCACCCCCTACGTGGAAGTAAGTCGACCAAAATCCATCAAATCCTCACCAAGGACTCAAGACAACGATAGTGATCCTCACGGACCAACCAACCCCAAAGCTGTGCACACTGCAACAAAGAGAAGAGACTCACTCCTTGTGAAGTCCCTAACAAGTACCAACACAAAACCCTCGTGGAAACCCGCATACACATTACGTGCAACCGAGAGAAATGAATGGGGAAAACCAAACCTGGAAGTTATGCATATGACAAGGAAATGCAACTATCAAGAAATAAATCTACTCACATAGATAAAAATCAAGGTTACATGCATTATGTCTCCATGTAAACCCAAAATCGTGTCACTAAAGTATAGCAACAACATGGCATCTCTAAGCATATAAAGAAGGCATGCTAATGCCACGCAACAAGGAAACAAATGTGGATACACTTCCACCTACTCATGCATCACAATATCTGAAATCATACTACTAACATGGTAGTAAGCGAAACTACAGAAAACAAAATGATGCAACAATGAACCATATGCACATCGTGTCCTAGAGTGTCTAGGTAAAAGGAAGGACCAGTCCTAGCCATAAATTGACTCTAAAACCAATGCGACAACAACCTGTCTCAAAACAAACGTGAGCCTTTACCACAATGGTAAGACTCCAACAATCCAACTCTGAATCTAGAGGTGACACTATAAATGACACTAACAATGCAATGCTCTAACCAACCCAAAACATTGATCAATCAACTTGATCCCAAAAGCATCATCACACAAAGAGAACTCAAACAAAATGGCTATTTTAGCCATACAATCAGACAACCAATTCAATCTCTAAAATCATCCTCAAAATGACCATCAATCACTGTCTTAACACCAGACGCCCAAAACAAAACTCACATCATCCCCAACCAAAAAGACAACGCCTATCACAACAAAACCAACATTGATTCCATCCGAACTGCACTTGTAGCTAGCCAGTACGGTAGCATGACAGTGTAATGCACCCGCCCACGGAAATTGCAATATCAGAGGAACCTTCCAAAACAATTAAGGATCCTAAGAGGTCCATGACCTCATCGTGGCCCAAAACCAATAATCCAGCACCATGGCAATACCAAAGGACTCACCTCACGAGAGCCTAAACAAAAGGTGTCTCACCACTTACCTCAAACCAATGCTAGGTCGACAACAACCTATACTACCATAAAACCATGTGGACAATCACCAACAACCTCAAGGAAGAATGCAAAAATGAAACCAATTTCACCAACCATCGTACTAAGTGAAAACTCACCAAACGACTCAAGCTCAACTCAAACATCCAATGACTAATCCCAAGTCCTGCCAAATATGCAACACAACAATGCATATACAATTCTAATCTAGCACACATCATATATCATGCTCTTTACACTAGAATAAAATTATGCTTAAACAAACGGCATACTACATATACAACATAAGCACATAAGCATATAAACATGTTATCAAACCAAAACATGTTATCATAAAGCATATAAACATATAGAGCATGGCAACATAAGCATGATATGTACCCAAACCCGTCGTCCAAGGTATTCAAACCTAGGAGCTCTGATACCACCTGTGACGACCCTGGATTTTTTAACCCAGTGTGTCCTGTGATGACCCAAAATGGATCTAAAATATGGAAGCAAAAGATAGAACAATGGTCTTTAGAGATACAATACTCCTCTAAGACACCAATGTGACCCTCGACGAGGTCATGAAACCCAAAGGAAGAAAATGCGGAAGCAACGTTTCAAAAACGGAAAAGAATGAACCTAGGGGCAAAATTGTCATTCCACACTTAAATGGGTGCCAACGTGCACACCATTGGAAAGACAATGAAAAATTAATAAAGATAGACTCAAGAATCACTTGATTCGGGGTCCGGACGGCAATGATATCAAGTTCTGAAGTCGAAGGAAGGGATTCCCTATCCCGGTTCGAACCAAAAACAGACACTACCTTACTAAAACTTGAATAACTTGAGGAAAAAGAAGAATCTGAAGCTCTAATTAGTACCATTGGAAATCTTATTTCGACACGATCAATTTAGACTCAAGAACGTACTAATTCGGAGTTAAAACGAAGAAGTTATGATGATTTTAAGTCGGAGGTGTAGTGCTGAACCAAGACACACACACACACCCGTGAACAGTACTTCGAGCGCTTGAAATTTGCCCTAAGAAATCTGCCCAAAGTTCGAGCGCTCGAACTCCCTATTTAGAGCGCTCGAACTCCTATAGGCTGCACCTGAAATGCAGACTTGAAATGCAATTTTTAGGACTTTCTGGGCTTTTTTGAGAAAAACACAAAGAAGAAACTACCCTCAAAATCATGTTTCCTAGCCAACCATGCCAAAAGAAAACTTTATTTTTCAAGTAAAAACCCCCAAATGCCCATATGCTCAGTTTAGGCTCAAAACGGCAAAAAATGTAAGTTTGCACCAATCATACTTTTGACCCCAAATACACTTCTAGGCTGAAATGAATATGCACGCAAACATAATAAATGATTTTGAGTGCGCGGGAATGGTCCGCGGCTCCCAGAAATGGTCGAGTCAGTATCCGACCCCCCGACGGCCAAAAAGGCGAAAATGAAAATGAAATGGAAATTTTGAAAACCAAAATTAGCAAATGATTGGAAATTACCATTTGGCCCTTGGCCACACTTCATACATGATTAATGAAATCCTATGAAAGAGTAAGAATGGATTTCCCACACCCGATGCAAACATAGTGAGACAATAACTTAACATTTTTCAATATTTTCATAATATACCATAAAGTCAAAACTACATAGAATACAAATAAATGTCATTGGCCTCCGGCCTCATCTTATACATGTCAAATACAATGTAAGGAGTGCACTCATGTACACATTACATGTTTAAATTCAAATATACATATTTTGACATACAAGGCTACAAATGGCTTTTCAAGCCAACATTTACAAGAAATGAAAATCTTCAAGTCCACCAATCATCCAAGCATGACGAGAATCGCAACCTTGATTCTTGTACCTGAAATATGCCCCAGTGTCGTAGGGGTGAGTAACATAAAGCTACTCGTAGGAAATGAGCATGCATCGACCTACGTTTTACAAGTTTGCATGATTTAATTATTGTGGTTCATTCCACCTAACGTCTATGTCAAGGTGAGACTCAAGGAGTATCCTAGCTACTTAGGATCATTTCTAGCATCAATCACCTCATTCATGCAATTTTAGTAACATAGGGTCATGCTTACACAAAGCAACAACATAGGATCATGCTTACACAAAGCAACAACATATAGATTCTCAAGGTAATCAACTTGAAGTCTAAAATGCAATATCAACTAAATATAATAATTTAGCATAATTAGAATATCTAATACCACACATCAAGACATAAGTTCTCTAGGTTATCAACTAGAAATCTAAAAGTGTGAAATCAACTAAATCAATCAATTTAGTATGGATGTACTTAACAACATCAAAATGATTCATTAAAATCATATACGTGGATTTACTTAACAACATCAAAATCGCCAATAACTAAAACCACAAGTTACAATATAAACATGATTGTTAACTTGGAATTGAATGCGAAAACAAATAATGGAAGACTTGGACATCTACGCTCGGAATTCTGCCGAGACCTCAATGGTTATTCCGGGCACTAACCCGCAGGGAAGACCACCCTAAGTGCGCACTATCTCAGACTTAGAGGACTCACGTCCCCGTACTAGAGCCAAACCCTAGCCATCTCAACTCAACAATGTTTCAAGATTCCAAAATTAAACCAAATAAGTTCACAACTTATACATAACTTATATATTGCATGAAAACGCCTTCCATGCACAAGTAGGTTGAAACCACACAATCCATGCCTTAGAGTTTTAATTCTAAAATGACATACATAATGCCAATTACAAAGTGTGCAATTCACTACACATAGCATCAATATATTCTATAAAGAAAACATGTTCTCATGAATATAAATATAACAACAAAGTTGTCCAATGCTCAAAACACAACCAAGTGAATACATAACAAGTTCAAGTCCATGATTTGAATATAGAAACAACCTCTAAAATACCAATAGACCCATAGAGCCATTAGATAGAATTTAATTAAACAAGGTGATTAAATTCTCTAGATTTGAAATAACCTCAAATTAATATATGTTAAGCAACATATCATGGTCTTTACATATATCAAATCAAAAGTGCAAGATAAGCAAGATATCATCAAATAGAATTTAATTAATTTAAATCAATTAAATCTCTAGATTTCAAAAGTTGTCCAAATGATCTCAAATTAATTTATATCAAGCACTAAGTCATGGTCATACCATATATCAAGTCTAAGATAGATTACAAGCAAAACACAATTTACTAGAATTTAAACCAAATTAAATCCATTTAATCTCTAGATTTGAAAACTCATCTAAATCAACCCAAATTAATATATATCAAAGATCAACTCATGGCCATGCCATTTACCAAGTCTAAAATGAGTTATAAGCAAACTACCATTAATCATAATTTCTCAAATTAATACACCACATGCATACAAGTTGTATAAGCATCAAAAACATGCAAGACAACAAACATATAACCCTATAACATTCCTTACCTCACTAGAGAAGTGTCTCTCTAGAATCCAAGGCAAAATAAACACAAAATAGCAAACCCTTCTAGGGTTATGAAGAGGAAGATGAGGGGAACAAAATGTATCCCAAGTTTAAGCTTCGAAATCAATGGAAGGCTCTCAAAAATCAAGGTCAAAGCTTAAGGCTTTAGGCTCCATCCATGGAGGCTAGGGTTTTCTTTACAAAAGAGGGAGGAAATGAAAAATGATAAAGATGAAATGTGAGTGGAGGGGATAGAGATCCTTCACTCAATATGTGCTCTTACACTACCTCTCACACACACACTAAATGCAAGATCAAATTGTGAGCCTACACTTGTCACAAATCCAAGGCTCCATCCTAGGTTAAATCTCAAGCCTACACTTGTCAACCATCCAAGCCAACAAGTGCACCAATCCTAGTCCAACAAGTGGTTAAATCTCCACCCTCCACATGTCCTCATCCAAGGCCTCAAAGTGTTTCCACACACATGTCAACAAGTGGACCAATGAGAGTGTGACACTTGTCACACTTTCTAAAAATTGCAAAAAAATCTTTTTTAAAATATCTTCCAAATTAAATTGCAAAATGGTCCCTAAGACGAAAAATAATTACTTTACAGTAATTACACAAAACCCATAAAGTTTGGAAAATTACAAAATAGTCATGCATCTATACCCTTTACAAGAAAAGTAAGCACTTAGCATGCTTTTCTACAAAAGTGAAAATACACATAGTATGGAATTTAAATATCGTGGATGCATGCAAAATTGGAATGAAATCCGAACACGAAAAGTGAGGTTATGCCAACAAAGTGACTACAGAGAAAAAGACGAAAGTGAATAGTGTCACAAAAGTAAAAATGTGAAAATGACTCGGTCCTCAAAGGAAGTCTTCAATCCAAGGAAAAGAGTCTCGAAAACCATTCCTGAGTACTCAAGATGACACTAAGTGACGAGAAACTGAACTCAGAATGGAAACGATCAACGGAAAAAAAATATCCGTGAAAATCCGAGAAAAGGAAAAGAATGAAAATGACCGGGTCATTACAGGCCATCCTATTGTGATGCATGAGGCACATCTGGCTGTGAGGTAGAAGTGGAAGTAGTAGTGCGATGCCTCTATCTAAGCGGTGATCTATCGATTGCCGCCTCTGCAGCTGCATCCTCCTCGGCTTTCTCCTGATCTCGTTTCCTTTTCTAACCTCTATTTTTTTCTGCTCTTGAGGCAAGAATTATAGGTCTTTGTCCACTTGGCATGATCATATGCCCTCCTAGCTCCCTATGCTTCAGTCTCTGGAATCTTATCTGGGTCAAAATGATAGCCCTGGTCAATCAGCAACTGAGTAATCAAGTGGCCATATGGTAAAGGCCAAGCCTCAACTCTAGAATTATGTGTATATATCAGATTCTTCCAGAACTTATGAATAAGCTCCCAGATGAGTGCAAGAACATAAATCCAATAACCTTGGCTCAAACAGTATAAAGCCTTAAAAATCCTCTCCCTCTACTGTATGCCATGGCTTGATGGAAAGGCATTAAGGTGCAGTACAGAGTCTATAAACCAGTACCGGGGATCAATGTCAACCCGGTCTGCAAATGTGTTGCCCTCAAAGACAGCATGTGGAGATAAGGTCGCAACCATAGTCAGCTTGGATGGAAAAGGTGGAGCGTTGGGATATAGTGGATCCTCAGATTCAGCAATCTGTGGAGAGAGAGGTGGCGTTGGTAAGTAGCAGCTATGGCCGGGATAGAAATATCAATCTCCTGGCCATCAATAGTCGAATGCAACAAGAGTCTATCATCCTCATTCAACAAGAGGTGTTGGAAGAATAATACAACCACCCGGGGATAGACTATAGTATCCGCCGGTGTCATAATGGCATCAAGGCCTCGACGAGTGAGCTCATCATAAGACCACTTGGTCTACTCCAACTCGGAAAAGAGATTACGATCGAATCTGTGCTCGGGCTCCAACTTCCTGCGAGAGTAAGAGATAAAAGGTACTGCTTGGACAATAGAACCATAGGCCTCTATAAGAGACGGCTTTGCATAGACTGCTGCAGATGCTGTAGTAGCAGAAGATGAAGACGAAAACGAAGAAAACTCTGCCTCTAGACATGAAGGAGGCTGTGGAGCTCTGTATACTCTTTTTCTAGCTAGAGTCTTCTGTCTGTGCTACATCTGCAAAAGTAACAAGAAGAAATTAATGCACAGGTATATGATAAGGTAAGCATCTGATAAGAAAACAGAAAGCATGCTTGAATCAAGTAGAAGCACAGAATAGACAAATATGATCATGCTTGTGCAAGAAATGATTAAGAAAGCTGCAAAATTATCATTCAACATGCCTCAGCTAGATAGAATAGATCAAAGTACAATAAGCAATCGCATATGGCAAAACAATGTAGTGATAGCATAGAGGGCAGAAAAGTCACTTTTGGAACAGTTTGAGCAGAAATAGGATTGAAAGGACAGGCATAGGTTGTAATGTGCATAAATTATGCAACGTGCATTCATAAACCTATAACTCACAAAGATTCTACAAATTCATGGAAAGTAGACCCTAGGATGACATTGTATCAATTCCTAATCAAGAATGTCTACAAATTCAGTAGTTAAGATTAAATAGAGCAAGCAGGATAACATGGAGCATAGAATCATGGCAAATGTCAGCCTAGGACTCAAGAAGTATACATGTAATATGATAAAGACTAAGTGGAATACAAGGTCCATAACACTTCAATCCAAGGCATGTTATGACACATAAGCACAAGAATGAATCCTAGATATGGTATATAACTAGATGGCAGAAATCTGAATGATGCACAAATTTTAACAAACTCCAGACAAAGAAATATCCCCGTACTCCATTCCAATAGAAACAAAATCCTATGATCACTCATGGCTCGTGACCCCCTCTAAGCAATAGATAAGCATAAAAATGATCGCTTATGGCTCGCGACCTACTTTAAAGCTTAAATGAAGCAAAGAATGGTCAAGAACTGAGAATACAAGAGACTTACCATTTCGAAATCAAACTCATGACCGGAAAGAACCTCGGTGTGAAGCCTTACTTGGCTTGCTATAAATGGATCACAAGTGTATGATATTAAGCAAATGGCACTTGATACACAATTAATAGGATAAAGTAAATATATCCCTAAACTGAGTTCAAATGACAGTTCAAAAGTTCAAGTTATACTCAAAAGTAGGTACTAAGGCTAAAGAACAAAAATTACATCTGAATCATGCATTTTGAACTTCAAACATTTATTTCCTATCCCCAAACTTATTCAAAGATCAATTCTAAGAAGAAATGTTCAAAGTATGCACAAAAACTCTTAAAACCATGATTGTGAGATAAGTGTCTGCAAAATGGTGTATATACATGCAACAAGTTGCAATTATTCCAAAATGCACACAATTATTCAAAGGAAATCACATTTGGTAAGTTTTAAAGTCACAAAGGAATAATGGAATCATTTGACTTCAAAAAGTTGGGTTGGAATGGCAATTCGTCTCATTTTTCAAGATAAGTTGAAAATCATAATAAGAAAGGTCAAAAGACTTCAAACTTGTGCCCTTGCATGGCAAGAATCAAGAATTTATCACAAACAAGTTTAAAAGCACTTAGCACATGCAATTGGATGGAAATGAATCAAATGGAACAAGTTTTAATTCAATCAAAGGCATTTTGGGCAACTTCGGAATTTCTCAACAATTTTGGAGCAAAACTAGAATTTTTGTAAACTTTGGAGTCAAAACATTCAATTGCATTGTATAAAAGCTTCATAACAAGAATCATGCAATTAATGAACAACAAAAGAAAGAGTTAAGCAACTCGACCTCTCGTTTTCAAAACAAAGTTTAAAAATTTTCTTTTTCTCATTTTGGAAACCAACAAGTGTGAGCACAAAGCATTTGAAACATTCAAGGATCATTTAACCAAAACAAAGCACTTGAATCATAAGCTAAAGGCATTTGAAGATCAAAAAATTTCAAAGAGGTCCATTTCAAACACTTTTAAGCATTTTAGATAAGACTTTGTCTTTTCAAGTTCAAAAACACGATTTCCAAGTCAAGCATGTTTGCATTCATTTGAAACAAGTAGAATCAAGCAACATCCATGCATTTCATACTCAAGACAATCAAATGAAACAAGTCGGGATCATGCTCACAACACTTCAAATTTGCAATGCCATTTCAATTTTAAAATTTTTCAAGAATTTGTCAAGTGTAACAAGATTTCCATTTCATTTCAAATTCAAATCAACATACCACTTTGGCAAAGTCATGAGAATTCCAAGAATCAAGAACTTCACATTTTATCTCAACTTAAAATTTAAAAACAATTTTCCAAAGATTTGAAAATTTTTCCTTTCATTTCAAGTCAATTACAAACTTTAACATCAAAACTCTTTTCCAAATCCAATTCAAGTTTTCAAGACTATACCACATGCCTTTTGGAATTTAAAATCAAAGTTAAAATTAATTTTGCTAAAATTCGGCATAGTTTCCCCTTAAAAGTGGACATTCCCAAAAGTTTCAAACACACGACAAATATGCATTTTGACATTCAACCAACAATTCAAGTAGCACATGGAATTTAAATCAAATTTATTCAACAATTTAAGAAGGGACACAGCCCACAACATCAATCCGCAATTCAATAATTGCCCGCTCTCCTTCTAAACTATAACAAATCACATTCCATTTTTTAACAAGGCTTTTCCATCATCCATTCAACCAAAATCAAAGTAAGCAACAGTCACAATCCAATGGTCATTGTTTTTTTTTTTTTTCCATAAATATGAGTGTATAAAAGAAAGGAAAAGAAAAAATATTTACATGTGCACAGAGGGCATACCCCCAGAATAACAATGAAAACTTAAGAAAGAATGAATCTTTCTCAAGAAAACAGAAAAAGAGAACATGTTAAAAATGGAGAACAATTCACCACAAATAACATAAAAAATTAAAAAATTAAAAAAAAAAAAATCCATAAAACTATCCAACAAAATCAGACAGTGAAATTTTGTGAATATCTAGCACCTCCAACAACAAATTCCTAGCAACAACCTCAGAATTGGTCACAGATCCATATAATCTAGCATTCCTTTCATGCCAAATATTATTTTTGGCAAATTTTTCATTATTTATATATATATTTTTTTTTTATTTTTATTTTGATTCTTTAATTCAATTTTTTATATACACCATTTTCTATTTTCCATTTTTTTTTAGATTTTAATATACATGGAATATGCACAAAAATAAAAATCAACAATAAAAATTAAACAAAAGTGAATTGAAAATAAAAATAAAAAATAAAGAAAATAAAAGAAATAATAAAAAAGAAATGCAAACCAACTTACCCGGGCCAAAGACTAGAAGAGGGAGTAAAGAGAGAGAGATTCAGGAAGAATCGAAGCTTTGCAGCTTAACCTTGGCCGAAAATGGTGACTAGAAGCTCGCTGCAGCTTCGCTGGAAAATGCAGAGGTTGGCGGAGATGGAGATCAAACTCTCCTTGGCCGGAATCGGCCGGAGACGACTAAAATGAGGGAACCCGAGAGATTAGAGGAAAGGGGAGTGAGGGAGAGGAAGAGCTAGAGAGAGAAAGAGAAGAGAAGAAAAGAAGTAGAAAAAGAAAAAGAAAGTAAAAAAGGAGAGAGAAAAACAAAAAAAAATTAGGGTTGGGGTGGGAAGGCCAAAGGCCAAAGCACTTTACGGAAGTTCAAAAGACGTAATCTCAATCGATCGAATAGGTCTTCGATTGATTAAACACTTACTTCGATCAATCCAAATGGATTTTGATTGATTGAGACGAACTTCGATCGATCGAAATGGAAGATGAAAAGCCTAAAATTCACAAGGTTTGATCGATCGAAGTGGAATTTCGATCAATCGAACTGGGCTTGGATTGATCGAAACTTCATTAGAAGTGCAGAAAATGTAGGAAACTGCCCGTAAACTGGAGTTTTTAATCTCAACTCATATCTAGACAACGCAAAAAATAGCAAAACAAGAAATGAGGGAGGGATAGGGTTTGAAACCCTACGAAGCACTAGTCTTTAACATCTCTAGCAAGATGTTGGGCTCTTTTAGCCCCGATCAAAGATTTTATAGGATATCCCCTTTTCAGCGGGGTGAGTGGAACTTCGAACCCCACCCAACAAACTATTCCCTAAGGAACTTGTTGAATTTGGTTCAAGTGCTTTCAATGGCTCTTGGTCAATAAAACTTTTGGTCTTCCATGCCCATTCAACACTAAACTTTAAAATAACATCTTTTGAAAACTCTTTTGAAGGCAAACCATTTGAATTTTCAACACCAAGCAAAGACTGATTCTTTTCAAATTCATTTGTAAAACATTTTTTAACAACACAATTGTCTTAATGTTTGTCCATAGAGTTGGGGGTTGGATTAAAAATGTTCAACTTCACATTCATGTGGCCAAAGAGATCTTCATTATCCCCATTCTACAATTGATATTGGCATTAACGGTAGCCAAGAAAGGACGGCCAAGGACAACGGGTATTTGGCTTTTAGGATTTGGGACCGGTTCCGTGTCAATAACAACGAAATCAACCAGGAAGAAGAACTTGTCAATTTTAATCAAAACATCTTCAATGATATCTCGAGGCTTCTTAATTGATCAGTCAGCTAGTAATAAAACTACTGATATCGGTTTCAAATCACCTAAGCCCAATTGAACATAAACCGAATAGGGGAGAAGATTCACACTCGTTCCTAAATCCAAAAGAGCCCAATTGAAAACATGATCACCTATAGTGCATGAAGTAGTGGGTGACCGGGGTCCTTGAATTTTGGGACGATGTTATGTTACAAGATAGAGCTCACTTGCTCAATAAGAACAACTTTTCTTGGTGCTTGGCTTTTGTTTTTCCTCTTTAAAGTGAAAAGATCTTTCAAAAATTTGGCATAAGCCAGAATTTGTCGAATTGCATCCAAGAGAGGAAGATTAATTTTTACTTACCTAAACACATCAATGATTTCATTTGCTTTGCTTTTTTGCTTTCCAAAAGTTGTGGATACTTTCAAAGCATCCAGAAATGGAGCCTTAGGCACAAAATATTTTTCAAAAAATTTCTTTGAAACATTTTCAACTATGGGGTCTTTAACACTTAATGAAGGAGGAATAAGATGGAAACGGGACAGGTGTCAACATTAGGTTACACCGTTTCACTCTCTTCATTGGAAACACCAACTTAGTTGTCAATAACTCTTCCACTTCTCAAAATGGTCACCGCATTCACAATGTTCAAGTGTATGACCTTCCGAAGGGGAATTGGTCTCCACAACAAATTATTTCTTCAGTGGGGGATTCAAAGGCATTTTCCCTTCTTTCTCGCATTCAACGTGCTAGCTATTTGCCCTACTTGGGTTCTAGCTTGCAATTAATTAAGAGTGAGAATGAAACAATTGAGTATTTACCTCTAAAGTACCCAAAGTGAATAAAACTTTCTCTTCAAATGCAGGACTTCTTAAATTACCTTTAGAATATGATGATTGGTTTAGAAAATGAGAGTTTGAAAATTGATTTCCATTTGATGCTTGGTAAAATGAACGATAACCTTGGGAACCTTGGCTTTGCATAGGGGTGGAACATACTTGTTTTGGAAACCACACTGGGGAGGGTTTAAGCCTTCCCCTTGGCTTTTTCAAAAGAAGTTTGGATGGATCATCCACCTGGGATTGTAATGGATGCTATAGGGATTATTCCCTTGGTTAACAAAAGCGGCATTCACTTTTTCATTGTGTTCACTATGCACATGTCCATGGAGACAATTGAAAGTAAGATGCAACACACTAGAACAAGTCATACAAGATTCATTGGAATGATGATGATTATGATTAGGTGGTGGTTGTCGTCACATTGCATCAAAAGTTTGCAAAGATATAAACTAAGAGTGTGAGTGTGCAATGTCACCAAGTTTTAAATTTATAAAAGCCACTACTGCCTCTAACTAGAACTATAGTTAGGGTGAGTAGGGATCGTCCCAAGGGATTGGTGGGTCGTGTTAGTATGGAAACAAGATTAGGGTTAGTAGGTCGAGTAATCAAAATGTGGTTGGTTTGGTTGATTAAATTATAATTAAAACTAACACAAGCTCAATATAAAACAAGTAATAAAAGATAGAGAAAACAAGAGAGAAAGGTCTTGCGACTTAGAGGTCACCACTAAGCATCACCTTTCTATACACTTAATTCATAACTAATAAGGGGAAAACATATGTTGCAACAAATAGGGAGTGTGTGTGGCTATTTCAACAAGCATGGATGACCAATTAAGTATATATTGTCTAGACAATATAATGAATAGCACAATATATCAAACTAAGCCATTAATCCTTCCTTTAAGCTCACAATCCAAACACATCACATGATTAGAAGAATATACTGCTTGCATTCATAAGTGTAGAACATCAAACAACAAGAATGAATTGTCCTCCCATTTAACAACTAAAGTAACTGGATTACATCTAAGCTAATGGCATGAAAATTAAACTAATTAAACTAAGGGAGAGGCACAATCCATCAAGAAATGAGTATGAATCATCAAATAAACCACAAGATCATTCTATTAAGCACTATGTCTTGACAATCTCTAGATCTATACAATCAATACACATAGACATGCATCAACAACACAAGAGCTAGAGATAAACATCTGAGCCTCTATTCTAGCATACATAGACATACGAATAGAATGAAATGATCAATTGGAAGAATTAAACCACACAAATCATTGAATAAACAAAATCTATGTATATAAAAATGACAAAAAATGTATTACAACACAAATTCCTCAAAAATACATAAATCAAGGTAAAGAAGGCATGCTTAATATAATGACCTAGTCATTTTCTTTCCTTTCCTTTTCTCCGATTTTCACGGATATTTTTTTTTCGTTGATCTTTTTCCTTTATGAGTTCGGTTTCTCGCCATATTATGTCATCTTGAGTGCTCGGGAATGGTTTTCGAGACTCTTTTCCTTGGATTGACGACTTCCTTTGAGGACCGAGTCATTTTCACTTTTGTAGAAAAGCATGCTAAGTGCTTACTTTTCTTGTAAAGAGTTTAGACGCATAACCTTTTTGTAATATTCTAAACTTTTGGGGTTTTGTGTAATTACTGTAAAGTAATTATTTTTCGTCTTAGGGATCATTTTGTAATTTTATTTGGAAGATATTTTCAAAAAGGACCTTTTTGCAATTTTTGAAGAGTGTGACAAGTGTCACACTCTCATTGGTCCACTTGTTGACATGTGTGTGGAAATACTTTGAGGCCTTGGATAAGGACATGTGGAGGGTGGAGATTTAACCACTTGTTGGCCTAGGATTGGTGCACTTGTTGGCTTGGATGGTTGACAAGTGTAGGCTTGAGATTAAACCTAGGATGGAGCCTTAGATTTGTGACAAGTGTCGGGCTCACAATTAGTCTTGCATTGTGTATGTGTGTTGACCATGGTGTAGATTCACCTAGTGAGTGGAGGATCTCTAAATCCTCCACTCACATTTTATCTCTTTCATTATTTACATCATCCTACACATAAGAACCCTAGCCACCATTGGAGGAGCTTAAAGCCTTAAACTTTGACCTTGATTTTTGAGTGCCTTCCATTGATTTCCAAGCTTGAACTTGGGAATACTTTTTTGTTCCCCTCATTCTCCTCTACATAACCCTTGAAGGGTGAACCATTTGGAGTTTCCTAGCCTTGGATTCTAGAGAGACTCTTCTCTAGTGAGGTAGGGGATGTTATAAGTTTATATTTTGTTATCTTGCATGCTTTTGATGCTTATACAACTTGTATGCATGTTTTAATGTTAATTTAAGAAATTAATGGTTGTTGTAACTTACATATAACTCACTTATGACTTGATATATGGCATGGCCATGACTTGATCCTTGTTGTATGTTAATTTGGGAGGATTTGAATAGGTTTCCAAATCTAGAGAATTAATGAAATTAATTTGATTTAAATTATAGTAAATTGGGTTTTGCTTGTATCCCATTTTGGACTTGATATATGGTATGACCATGACTTGGTCCTTGATATATATTTATTTGGAAACATTTGAACAACTTTTGAAAATTAGAGATTTGATTAATTTAAGATTAATTAAATTCTACATGATGATGTCTTACTCATTTTGCCTTTTTAATTGGATATACGCAATGAGTATGCTATGTTGTTTAACATATATTGATTTGAGGTTATTTGGGATAGATTTGAAATCTAGAGACCTTCCATGATTAGGTTGAAAATCTCTTAAAATGTAGTATTCTAATTACCTTGTGAGTATGTTACTAACTTGATGTATAATTTGTACTTGTGGCCTCTTAAAATGGTAATTGGACTTAACATGATATAGAACATCATTGATTTGCAAAGCTTATTTAAATGTATCTTGTGTAGGTATATAACTTATCTAGAATATTACAATTGTTTATCGTGGAAGCTAGTTACTAAATTGAAGCTTATGTAGTACTTGTGGCTTAGGATTGTAACATGGCTCAATTGTTGTAAAATATTCTTGTTTTGTGTATAAATTGCATATTGAGGACATGACTTATCATATGTCATTTAGACTTGAACTCTAGGGGGTTTGTGTGGATTCAACCTTACTTGTGCATGGAAGATAGGTTTTATGCATTATTGGATTTGATATAAGTTTGGCCTAACTTATTGATTTTGTTATAAGTTTTGAACTTATTGATTTTGGAAAGCTTGTAAGGACATATTTCATGTGATGGCTAGGGTTTGGCTCTAGTACGGAGACAAGAGTCTTCTAAGTCATAAGTGCGCACTAGGTAGTACCTTGTGGGTCGTAATTACCCGGAATAACTTGTACATGTGCGCATAAGTAATGCCTTGTGGGTCGTAATTACCCGGAAACACTTGCTTGGTCTAGTGACCACATGTCCTAGTCTTTCCTTACTTGATTTCGCATTCCATTCCAAGTTGTTAATCATGGATTACTTGTAGCTTGTGGATTGGTGCTTGCCATGTGTATTTGGATCGCTTTTAGCATACTTGAGACTATATACTTGCTTCATGTATTTTGATCTCATGTAGTATACTTGGAACTGTATACTTGTTTCATGTATTTTGACCTTATTTAGTATACTTGGACTAGTGTACTTGTTTGTGTATTCGAGCCCCTTTTAGTGTACTTGAGCTAGTATACTTATTCTGTGTGCGTAGGTTTCATTTAGTATACTTGTACTTTGTATACTTGTTTTATGTACAACTCATCTTGTTTAGTATGCTTGTGTTTGTATACTTGATTCATAAGCTTTCCATATTAATTGTATAGTTATATAGGTATGTTTAGACATTACATGAGTTGTCTTAATAGGGTTTAGTATACTTGGAGATGTATGCTTGATATTGATTACCTTGTTTAGTATGACCTAGTGTACTTGTAATTGTATGCTTATATGTAGTATAACATGTTTTAACATTGTTTAGTATACTAGGAGATGTATGCTTATATGTTGTATAATATGTTTTAACTTTGCTTAGTATACTTGAGCATGTATACTTATATGCCGTTGTTCATTTCAATTGCATGAGTAGCTTAGGATGATCCCTGAGTCTCATCTTGACATAGACGATAGGTGGCATGAGCCCCTTTGACATGTTTTACCTTAAGGTGATAAAATTATAAAAAGTTAGGTCGATGCATGCTCATCTCCTACAAGTAGCTTTATGTTACTCACCCACATTGTGGGGACATTTTTCAGGTATAGGAATTAAAGTTGAGACTCTCATTTTGCTTGGATGGTTTGTGGACTTGGAAGTTTCCATCTTTGTGAAGGTTGGCTTGGAATGCCATTTGTAACTTTTTTTGTCAAATGTGTATATTTGATTCTAAACTTTTAGTGTGTGCCTAAGCACACTTTTTGATTCTCATTTTATGTATATGGCATGAGGCCAAGGGCCAAACTTCTTTTGAAATCATATATATGTCATGGATGTTAAATTTTCCCTTTAGTGTGAATATATGAAAATTTTGCATTTTAGTATGTTATTTTGCACCGGGGTGTGCATTGTGTATGATATTCATCCATTAGCATTCATTAATCATGTATGAAGTATGGCCAAGGGCCAAACTGTAATTTCCAATCATTTGTTAATTTTGGTTTTCAAAATTTCCATTTCAAATTCATTTTCGCCTTTTTGGCCGTTTGGGGGTTGGATTTTGACTCGACCATTTTCGGGAGCCGCGGACCATTCCCGCGCACTCAAAATTACTTATTACGTTTGCGTGCATATTTGTTTCAACCTAGAAGTGCATTTGGGGTCAAATGTATGTTTGGTGAAATTCACATTTTTGCCGTTTTGAGCCTAAACTGAGCATAAGGGCATTTTGGGGTTTTCACATGAAAAATAAATGTTGGTCTTGACATGGTTGACCAGAAAACATGATTTTGAGGGGGTTTTCTTGTGTTTTTTCTAAAAGGCCCAGAAAGTCCTCAAAATTGCCTTTCAAGGTTGCATTTCAGGTGCAGCCTACAGCAGAACGAGCACTCCAAGGGCGCTGCGAGCCCTCGAAGATGGGGCAGAGAGTTTTGGCCCTTGGGCATGTGCTATACGAGTGCTTGAAGCCCTTGCTCAAGCGCTCGAGGTACTGTTCATGTGTGTGTGTGTTTGTGTCTTGGTTCAGCACTGCACCTCCAACTTCAAACTATCATATCTTCTTTGTTTTAACTTTGAATTGGTCCATTCTTAAGTCTAAATTGACCGTGTTGAAATAAGCTTTCCAATGGTACCAATTAGAGCTTCATATTATTCTTGTAGCTTAAGTTATAAAAGTTTTAGTAAGGTAGTGTCTATTTTTGGTTCGAACCGGGATAGGGTTTCCCTTCCTTCGATTTCAGAACTTGAAATCTTTGTCATCCCAACTCCAAATCATGTGATTCTTAAGTCTATTCTTGTTGACTTTTTGTTTTCTTTCCAATGGTGTGCATGGTGGCACCCATTTTAGTGTGAAATAACCATTTTGCCCTTGGTTCATTTCTTTTCGGGTTTGGCATTCTTGTTTCATTGCTTTGCTCATTTGAGTTCCATGGCTTCATATGGAGTCACTTTGGTGCCTTAGGGATGACATACATCTCTAGAGGTCACCTTTCTTCTTTTGCTTCCGTTTCGGGTCATCACAGGACACACTGGGTTGAAAAATCCAGTGTCGTCACACTTAGGGCTAACTCTAGCCCCAAGAGGATTTCTAACCACTTATGAATGGTGTCCTCCAACCCTCAAGGGCTATCTCCAGGGTAGAAAAATGCTCTTCTTCTTGAGGTAGATGGAAGACTTCCCAAGAATGTGTCTCTAGCTTCCTCTTCTCTTTTCTTCCTCTCTAAGAATGATCTCAAATGTTGTATCTCAAAAACATAAATTATGTGTAAAAGTGGCTCATAATCCTTATATAGGTAGCTCAAATGTCACACCCAATGGTCTAGGCTCGTACACAAGAGCTCCTCCAATGATTGAACCATGAGACAACTTTTAATGAGTTGGAAATTGATTTAATTCACACTTGAGAAGGTTCAATCGATCGAACCTATGTTGAGATCGATCGAACTTGGCTGAGATCTATCAAACTTTGGCTGGATCGATCCTCCCATGGCGGCGCCTTTTTGGATAAAGACAAATTTGAGATATTTTTGAGATATTTTGGGAAAGAGACAAAAGTGGTAGGTGGGGTGGTACAACAGGATAAGATAGAATCTTTTCGATCGATCTGAAAAATGTTGGATCGATCGAACATTATGGGATCTTTGGATAAGGAAAAAAGAGCTTGGATCCATCTTGGAGTGCAGAGATCGATCTATGTCAGATCGATCGAACTTTACTGAACTTCCACCACTTGTTTCATTTTGCTTCCACGTTGCTCTTTTCTTTCATTTATCTCAAGATTGCTTTAATTATGCTCTTATTTGGCTAAATTAGCTTATTTTGGGGATAAGTGCCTAAAAACAGAATTAACATAAAATCAATCTAAAGCGGGAAAATAAGATAGATAAAGGTCCTAGAATACCTAAACTTAACGGGTTTAAATATGCACTTTTCAGCGCTCATCACACCCCCAAACTTAAATATTACTAGTCCCTAGCAATGAACTAGAAAGTAAAGGAATGAAATGAGCAACTATACAACTATGAACTAGAAAGCAAGAAATGAATAACACCACTTTCGTAGGGAACACGATTGCATTTAGCATATGCAACAAGACTTTTAAACCCTGAGGTTACCCCTAGTGGACGAGTGAAGTCTCGTGAGGGTTTCCAGAAATGATACCCATAAACATTAAGCTCATTCTCATAAAAGAGGTACCAATATTGCAAACAAGCATTGGGAGAAAATTATCTCAAGTATGCAATTTTTTAACCATTTCCAAGCAATCTCCCAAAATTTCAACATCAAGCAAGTAAGTATGGTCCTCCACACATCAAGAAAATGATCATGCAAATCAAAACAACTCTAAATGAAAATGAGTGGACCGGCATCAAATATGTTGCTATCTTAGCCAACTAAAGAAATGATCACATCCTTACCCTCAAATTAGCACACAAATCTAGTACCGATCATCAAGACAAAGAGTGAACCTTTTATTAAAGCTTTATTGATCTAGGTGCGCTTATATTCTTTTCACTTGATTTATTTTTTTTTTATTTTTTATTTTTTTTTTTAATTCTAAGGATCAAAGGTAGAGGCATAGTGCAATGTATTGATCTATTATGCTTTCTAGCGATCAATGAGGTCGAGCGTTAGGTCAATGACTCCTAAACCGGACGGCTTTAGGGCATTAGGTGTTCAAACACCCCTAAGGACTTACAAGCTCAAATTAACTAGGCTACAAATTGAAACAGCCTCCATCTAATCATTTCCTACTTCTCACCTTTTAGGAAAAGTCCTCATTTTTTTTGTTTGCTTTTGTAACTTCTACTTACTTTTTTTTTTTTTTTTTCATAAGTTATTAACCTATAGTTTGGGCCCTCCACCTTTCGGCACGAGAAATTCAGTGCTTAATGAGGCTAGAATCCCGGCTACTCAATAAAAAGGGATTGTTATCTACTTTTGTCAAAATGAAAGCTTTCAATGTACTACTAGCTTAATTAGGATTTAACCAATTCAACAATCAACAAAGCATGTACCCCACAAATGAATGCTAGTGTGCGCCTGTGCTAGTATAGAATCGTAGAGTGAATCTCAAAACAATCACAAAATCAGGATGATGTGGACCACAAGTGCAAGTAAGATATCAATCTTTCAAAAAATTTACTCCTAAATGGCATCCACAAGGCATACAAGGAGTATTGGACTCTCAAGTCAAGCAATTTTTAAATTTTAAGCAATATAGTCCTTAAAAGATCAAAATCACAGCTAACATGGATCTCCAATCTCAATCATGCATTTGAAACTCAACTTTAAGTAGAATGTAATAAAGACACCTTACCCCCAAACTTAAACCGCACATTGTCCTCAATATGCAATGAGAACAATGGAAAAGATGGAAAGAGTATACCGTGGTAAAAAAAACATGAAGCCCGGTAGTGATCCAATTCGAAAGACGTCTCCCCCAAACTTGGAATCAACAACCTATTTGAATAACCACACTAGCAAACTCACATCAAATATCAAATGGGATAAGAATTATCAAATCATGCATTTGAAGGCAATATAACACAAGATGAGAGAGATATGAGATATGAGATCAAACCCTAATTAAAGTATAAAGCATGGATGACTATGTATAATGGTACAATGTTGAAAAGGCTTTTTTTTTTTTTTTAAATAAACATGCTATATAAAAGTATGTACAATGATAAAATGCAGGAAAAACAAAGAATTAAAAATTTAAAAGTATGATACAAAACATAAGAGACACAATGGGTCATGAAGGTGCTAAGTTTAACATCTCTAGCTAGACGGAATGCTGCATTAAATAGGGTTTTTTTTTTTTTTTTTTTTTTTGGAATAATTAAAAATTCAAAATTCAAAACAAAGTCAAAGTAAAAGTCAATAGTGATAAAGAGCATAGATCGATCAATCCAAGATCGATCTTAAAGAGGCTCAAATCGATCGAACAAGTAAAAACCTGCATACATGTTCAACGATGCAACAGAGAGCTTGTTTTCATGGGGTTTAAAATTTTTCTAAGTGTTGGAACTGAAGATCGATCCAAGAGGAAGTTGGATCGATCTTGGAACTTAAGATCGATCAGAACTGAAGTTTGCATGATGGAACAGAGAGCTGAAATATGCAAGTTTTCTTCGCACGATCAAACAAAGAGGTGATTGGATGTAAAGATGGTGTTCGATCGATCAAACCTATACTGAGATCGATCAAATAGGCAACAATTCTTGTATTTTGCATCACAACACTAAATATCTTCATAAATAGGGTCTAATAGATATGTAGCTTCCATATGTCTTTGAAAGACTTATCCCTCTATGTAGGGTTTCAATCTTTGCCCATTAACCTTGAAAATGTTTCCCTTTTTCAAACTTTGAATTTCTACTACCCCATGAGGCGCAACAGATATGATCTCGTATGGACCTTCCCATTTAGTTCTCAATTTTCTTGGAAAGAGTTTTAATCTAGAGTTGAAGAGCCACACTTTTTGACCAGGTTCAAAAGATTTCTTCAGAATGTGCTTATCATGAAAAGCTTTAGTCCTTTCTTTGTAGAGTTTGGCATTATCATAAGCATTGTGTCTCAACTCTTCCAACTCACTCAATTGGAGTAACTGGTTCTCTCCGGCTTTATCAAGGTCAAAATTGAGCTTTTTAACCACCTACAAGGCTTTATGTTCTAGCTCAACCAGAAGATGACAAGGCTTTCCATATACAAGTCTATAAGGAGACATGCCAATGGGAGTCTTATATGCCATCCGATAAGCCCACAAAGCATCATTCAATTTCCGTGACCATCCTTTCCGGGTAGTGTTAACTGTTTTCTCAAGAATATGCTTAATCTCCCAGTTAGACACTTCTACTTGCCCACTTGTTTGAGGATGGTAAGGAGTGGCTACTTTATGAGTAACAGAGTACTTAAGAAATAAATGCCTTAAGAACTGATTACAAAAATGCTTTCCTCCGTCACTTATCATAGCCCTTGGCATACCAAAATGAGAAAAGATATTGGATTTAATGACTTGAATAACTACAGAGTGGTCATTTGTTTTGGTAGCACAAGCATCCACCCACTTGGAAACATAATCGACGGTAAGTAGAATATATTAAAAGCTATAGGACACAGGAAATGGACCCATAAAATCAATGCCCCATATGTCAAAGATCTCTACAACAAGAATATTTGTCAAAGGCATCATGTCTCTTCTCAATATTGAACCCATCTTTTGACATCTTTCACATGATTTGCAAAAATTGTAAGCATCTCTATGGATGGTGAGCCAAAGGAGGCCACTTTGAAGAACCTTCAAGGTGGTCTTCTTTGCACTAAAATGCCCACCACATGCAAGAGTATGACAAAGCACAAGAACGCTTGGAATTTCACTCTCCGAAATACATATTCTCACAATTTGATCCAGACAATATCGATACAAGACAGGATCTTCCCAATAGTAATTCTGGATATTGGCAAAGAAAAGGTTCTTTTCATTCTTTGACAAAGTAGTTGGAAGCTTGCCAATTGCCAAATAGTTTACAATGTCGGCAAACCAAGGCATTTGTCCATTAGAAACTTAGAAAAGTTGTTCATCCAGAAATGAATCATGAATTGGTGGACTAGGAGAAGGTTCTATCAATAACCTTGAGAGATGATCGGCAACCACATTTTCAGTGCCTTTCTTGTCTTTGATTTCAAAGTCGAATTCCTGAAGAAGCAAAATCCATCTAATTAACTGAGGTTTTGTTTCTTTCTTTATCAAAAGGTACCTCAAAGCGACATGGTCAGAATAGACAACAGCCTTTGACCCTAAGAGATAGGACCAAAATTTATCAAGAGCGTACACTACGGTAAATAATTCCTTCTCAGTAGTGGAGTAACTCAATTGAGCTCCCGAGAAAGTTTTACTTGCATAGTATATGGCACAAGGTAGTTTTCCTACTCTTTGCCCCAAAACTACTCCCATGGCATAATCAGAAGCATCACACATGATTTCAAATGGTATGACCAATTGGGAAGTTGCATGATGGGGGCGGATGACAGTTTATGGAAAGTATCTAGGCATGCTTGACCAAAGACAAAGGGAGTTTCCTTGGCGAGAAGATTGCACAAGGGTCTAGTAATTTTGCTAAAGTGCTTGATGAAATGGCGATAAAAGCCGACATGCCCTAGAAAGGAGCGAACTTCTCTCACCATTGAAGGTCGAGGCAATTCAGCAATAAGCTCAACTTTTGCTTTATCCACCTCAATTCCCCTCCTTAAGATGACATGACCCAAAACAATACCTTCTTGAACCATGAAATGACTCTTTTCCCAACTAAGAACAAGGTTTGTTTCACGACATCTTTTAAGCACTAAATTCAAATTTTTGAGGCATGCATCAAATGAAGACCAGAAAACAGAAAAATCATCCATGAAGAACTCTAGATACTCTTCCACCATGTCCAAGAAAATTGACATCATACACCTTTGGAATGTGGTAGGGACATTGCACAACCCGAAAGGCATCCGTCTATAAGCAAATGTGCCAAAAGGACAAGTAAAGATGGTTTTCTCTTGGTCTAAGGTGTCAAAGGCTACTTAATTGTAACCCGAATAGCCATCAAGAAAGCAATAATATTGTTGCCCAGCCAATCTCTCTATAATTTGATCAATAAATGGCAAAGGGAAGTGATTTTACACGACATGAATTGGTGGTATGCTTGGAGATTTCCTCACCTTTTGCATTTTTAACCACCGTAATCCCCGATTTTTTGGGAATTACTTGGGTTGGACTCACCCATTTGCTATCAGAGATTGGGTAAATGATTCCGGCATCTAAAATTTTGACAACTTCGTTTTTGACTACCTCCTTCATGTTTGGATTAAGTCTGCTTTGAGCATCCCTAAAAGGTTTTGCATCCTCTTCCATAAGTATGCGATGCATGCAAATAAAAGAATCAATTCCTTTTAGATCCGCCACACTCCATCCTATAGCTTCCTTATTTTCTTTAAGCACATTTAAAAGAGCATCTTCTTGGTCTTTTTCAAGATTAGAGGAAATGATGACTGGAACAGTCTCTTTTGTGCCTAGAAAGGCATACTTAAGATTGGAAGGTAGAGTTTTAAGCTCAAGAGTCGGTGAAGAGACTAAAGATGGGACTAGTAGAGTGCTAGAGAGTGAAGGTAGAGGTCCTATTGGAGTTTTCCAAGGTGAAAAATCCAAGCTTGCAACAGATTCCATGAGATTGCTTACTTCATTCATCGATTTTTCATCATCAAACCCATAATTACCATACATTTCAAGAAGACAAGATGCAAGAGGATCCTCGGAGAGGAGAGATGAGAGATTTTCCTCGATTGGTTGTTTCATTAACATGGTGGGAATAAATTCCTCAACAACCTCATCTAACACATCTATAAGACAACACTCGTCTTCATCTATGGGATGTCGGCTTGCATTGAAAACATTAAGCTTAACCATCATATTTCTAAAAGAAAGGTCCATAATCCCAGATCTACAATTAAGGGTTGCATTTGCGGTAGCAAAAAATGGCCTTCCCAAGATGATCGGGATGTGGTTAGTAGGATTGGCAACCGGTTCAGTATTAAGAACTACAAAATCAACCGGGAAGTAGAACTTATCAACTTTAATGAGTATATCCTCAACCATGCCCCTTGGTGTTTTGACGGATCTATCAGCCAATTGAAGCACCGCCGAGGTTGGCTTCAACTCATTCAAGCCTAGTTGGACATACACGGAGTAAGGAATCAAATTAATACTCGCTTCTAAATCAACAAGAGCTCTACGAACTTCATGGTTTCCAATCACACATCAAAATAATCGGAGCACCGGGATCTTTGAACTTAGGTGGAGTGTTATGTTGAATGATGGAGCTCACTTACTCCGTGAGATACACTTTTTTAGGGCCTTGCCCCTTGTTTTTCCTCTTTTGTCCGCAAAGATCTTTCAAGAATTTTGCATAAGGCGGAATTTGCCTAATTGCATCCAAGAGAGGAAGATTTATGTTGATTTGCTTAAAAACCTTTATCATGTCATGGACTTTTCCTTCTTACTTCCCAAAAGGCGAAGTTTCTTTTAAAGCATAAGGGAATGGAGCTTTTGGCTCATAAGACCTTGCAACTTGAGGAGATGATGAAGAGGGTTGTGAGTTCTTGATGGTGACATTCACATCCAAGGAAGTAGGACTAGGATTAGAAACGGGACGGGTGTCAACTTTTGGTTGCACTGGTTCACTATCTTCTCTTGGTTGTTTAACTTGTCTACCACTTCTCAAAGTGGTAGTTGCTTGCACTTGCTCTTGGGAAAGGAACCCCGAGGTAGGGTTTGCTTCCACGCAATATTGGGCTTTTTGATTCCTCTTGGGTTGACTAGGTAATTTACCAATTTCTCTTACATTCAATGCATTAGCTATGTTTCCAATTTGGGATTCAAGCTTTGATATTGATTGAGAATGAGAATGCAACAAATTAGTGTTTATTTCTAAACTACCCAAAGCCACCAAAACCTTATCTTCAAATTTATAATTGTCAGAAAGTGTATGAGGATAATAAGGGCAAATTTGGGAATCATACATTTGAGGATTTGAGAAGTGATTCATTCTTTGGTGATGAGAAGAAGAAGACATAAATCTTTGGGAACCTTCATTTCTTTTATTAGGTGGAATATATTTACTTTAAAATTTTTTAGCTTGATAAGGATTTGAATTTTCATTCCACACCAGAGCATACGCACTTAAATAAGGATGAGCAAATGTAGCATTGACTTATTCAAAGTGTTCATTAAATACATGTACATGAGGACAACTAGAAGTAGTATGTAAAACATTTGAACAAGTCATGCACGACTCACAAGGATGGGAAGCATGATGAAAATGAGATGACTTGATAGCCGATTTTTGACTCAATAAGAATTGATCAAGTTTTTAAGAAAGAGTCTTAACCTCGGCTACAATTTCCATTGAACTTTCAATTTGACACATCTTCAAATTTTTCTTCTTTTCATTAGAACCATTGTCAAACCGAGAAGTGTGATATTTCTACAAAGAATTTTCACTCATTTTCTCAAAAAGGTGCCAAATATCATCTTCATGTTTTCCAAAATAAGAACCTCCACATGACGTATCAACTATGTCCTTATGAGTGTCAAATAGGCTTTCATAGAAATATTGGACAACTTTCCACTTTGGAATACCATGATGTGGACATTTCCTTAGCAAGTCGTTCAATCTTTCCCAAGCCTCATGTAACAACTCCCTTTCCCTTTGTGAAAATTCTCTAATTGAAGCTCTCATTACATTGGTTAAACTTACGGGGTAAATTTTTTTAAAAAATTCATTTTTGCATTTGTATCCAAGATGTTATTGTATTTGCCCCCAATTTATTGAACCAATGTTTTGCTTTATTTTAAAATGTGAAAGGGAAGAGAAGTAGTCTAAGGACTTCTTCCGGGACGTTCATATACTTCACGGTGGAACATATTTCAAGAAATTCATTGAGATGTTTATATGGTTCCTCATCATCTAAGCCATAGAAAAGTGGACACATTTGAATGGTCTCGGGCTTCATTTCATATTAGTGAGCTTCAAAATTAGGAAGCACAATACATGGAAGTGCATGATACGCATGAAGATTGTAATGATCACGAAAGACCATTGGAGGAATTTGATTGGGAGGATTATGTTCCATGAAATGTGGGTCTAAATAGCCAAGATTACCCTCTAGATTTTCCATTAGAATGCCTAAGATGAATGATAGGGAAAAGACTACTCAAGACTTCAAGTAACACACCAACACAACAAAGCAAGCAAACACTCCTCCTTCGCAACAATCAACAATCAATAAACTTTCTTCACATACAATGATCCCATACTCCCATGCTTTCAACAATTATGCAAGAAAAGTAAATTGCCTCCACGTGAGCTCACGATTTATCTAGAAATGTAAAAACAAGCCTCCACGCGGGCTGACGACTTAACTAGAGATTGAGTTTAGGAAGAGCTCACAAAGGGTCCTTAAGCACTTCAATTTAATTTTTCAAACTTTAGCTTTGCAAATTTTTAGATTTTTAGCTTTTTTCTTTCTTTTGCTTAGCTCCTTACTTAGTATGCTCCCTTTCTCACTTTCCTTAGCCCAATGTACCTAGTCAAACAAGAACCAACACAATAAGTAATCAAAAATAAAAATAAAGTAAAGACACGATCAAAAAAGTACTAATTCCTAATTGTTTCCATAATACGACGTTGCCTACAATCAATCCCCGGCAACGGCACCAAAAACTTGGTGGTTGCCGTCGCATTGTACCAAAAGTTTGCAAAGATATGAACTAAGAGTGTGAGTGTGCAATGTGGCCAAGTTTTAAATTTATAAAAGCCACTACTGCCTCTAACTAAAATATAGTTAGGGTGAGTAGGGATCGTCCCAAGGGATTGGTGAGTCGTGTTACTATGGAAACAAGATTAGGGTTAGTAGGTCGAGTGATCAAAATGTGGTTGGTTTGGTTGATTAAACTACAATTAAGACTAAACAAGCTCAATATAAAACAAGTAATTAAAGGATAGAGAAAACAAGAGAGAGAGGTCTTAGGACTTAGATGTCACCACTAAGCATCACATTTCTATACACTCAATTCATAACTAATGAGGGGGAAAACATATGTTGCAACAATATTGAGTGTGTGTGGTTGTTTCAACAAGTATGGATGACTAATTAAGTATATATTGTCTAGACAACACATTGAATAGCACAATATATCAAACTAAGCCATTAATCCTTCCTTTAAGCTCATAATCCAAACACATCACATGATTAGAGGAATATACTACTTGCATTCATAAGTATGGAATATCAAACAACAAGCATGGATTGTCCTCCCATTTAATAACTAAAGTAACTACACTACATCTAAGCTAATGACATGAACATTAAACTAATTAAACTAAGGGATAGGCACAATCCATCAAGAAATAAGTATGAACCATTAAATAAACCACAAGAGCATTCAATTAAGCACTATGTCTTGACAATCTCTAGATCTATAGCATCAATGCACATAGACATGTATCAACAACACAAGAGCTAGAGATAAACACATGAACATCTATTCTATCATACATAGACATATGGATAGAATGAAATGATTAATTAGAAGAATTAAACCACACAAATCATTGAATAAACAAAATCTATGTATATAAAAATGTCAAAACATGTATTACAACACAAATCCCCTCAAAAATACATAAATCGTGGTAAAGAAGGCATGCTTAAGGCTAACTCTAGCCCCAAGAGGATGTCTAGCCACTCATGAATGGTGTCCTCCAAACCTCAAAGGCTATCTTCATGGTAGAAAAATGCTCTTCTTCTTGAGGTAGATGGAAGACTTCCCAAGAATGTGTCTTTAGCCTCCTCTTCTCTTTTCTTCCTCTCTAAGAATTATCTCCAATGTTGTATCTTAAAAACATAACATATGCGTAAAAGTGGCTCATAATCCTTATATAAGTAGCTCAAATGTCACACCCAATGGTCTAGGCTCGTACACAAGGGCTCCTCCAATAATTGCACCATGAGACAACTTTTAATGAGCTGGAAATTGATTTAATTCGCACTTGAGAGGGTTCGATTGATCGAACCTATGCTGAGATCGATCGAACTTGGCTGAGATCTATTAAACTTTGGCTGGATTGATCCTCCCATGGTGGCGCCTTTTTGGATAAAGATAAATCTAAGATATTTTTGAGATATTTTGGGAAAGAGACAAAAGTGGTAGGTGGGGTGATACAACAGGATAAGATGGAATTTTTTCGATCGATCTGATAAATGTTAGATCGATCGAACATTGTGGGATCTTTGGATAAGGACGAAAGAGCTTGGATCCATCTTGGAGTGCAGAGATCGATCTATGTCAGATCGATCGAAGAAATTCTGTGATTGATCGAACTTTGCTGAACTTTCACCACTTGCTTCATTTTGCTTCCACTTTGCTCCTTTGTTTCATTTATCTCAAGATTGCTTCAATTGTGCTTTATTTGGCTAATTTAGCTTTTTTTGAGGATAAGTGCCTAAAAATGGAAATAACATGAAATCAATCTAAAGCGGAAAAATAAGATAGATAAAGGTCCTAGAATACCTAAGCTTAACGGGTTTAAATGCGCACTTTTCAGCCCTCATCATTAGGGGAGGAAGACACTTGATGGGCCAAGTCTTGGTTGATCAAAAACTGATCAAACCTTTGAGTCAGGGACTTCACCTCGGTAACTTTGTCATTAGAATTATCAACTTGATGTAAGCCTAAATTCTTCCTTCCACCTACATTTCTACCATTTTTGGATGACAAGGATCAGTGCATTGATTTTTCACTCATGCTCTCATATAAGTGCCACACATCATCTTCATGCTTATCAAGATAAGAACCACCCAGAGAAGCATCAACTATACCTTTATGGTTGTCCGAAAAACTTTCAAAGAAATATTGAACCAATTCCACTTAGGAATGTCGTGATGAGGACATTTCCTAAGCAAATCATTTAACCATTCCCATGCCTCACAAAAAATTTCCCTATCCCTTTGTGAGAATTCACGAATTGAAGTTCTTGATCGGTTGAGTCGATTACAATTATAAATCAACCTTCGCAATAGCATGAATCATTGTAAAATAGGGCTATTGGTCGGGTAAGTCGAACCACTGGGACTGCGCTAATCTATGGCAACCTAAGTGTCTAGAGTCTTTTTAGAATGATACAGGGTGTTCATAGAGGATTTGTTGGTTGTCACTTAAGCTATGAAATTAAGGTGCATAAATTAAAAGCTTGCAAGAATTTAAAAGAGATGAAATACAAGTAAAGAGGACTAGGGAAGTTAATCCGACTCCATCCCTATACACATGCTAGGTTAGAGCTAAATTGGGGGAAAAACAATATATACTATGGTCATGATACATAACAACACTTGTTTGCTATAATATCCTCAAGAAGTTCATTAAATCTGAAGCAAACATGATCCATCAAAGGTTAACATGTTTAGACTACCTAACTAAGGTGTAGCTTAACCACATTTACTTGAATGAAAGACTATCAAGCCCTAGATAATTTGATGAAGCACATGAAGGTAAGAAATAAGCATAAATCATCAAAGGTTTTACCTAAGCAATGATCTATCAAAGTCCTCCAACTCCATGCCATTAAAACAATTCCATGATCTCGCTACCATTGTCACTATGAGAGTGCAAGCAACATGATTAAAAGAATAAACCATCAAAGATAGATAATTGACTCAACATTAATCATTTAAATACATGAAGATCCATTACAAAAGGCAAAATGCTTTAGACCATGAAAAGACCAAAGAATATACGTTGTAATCCCCAAAATATAGCCTAAATTAGAACATGCTTACAAGGGAGGGGCCTCATCACCTCCCTAGATGGAGGTTTAGTTACCCATGGAAGCTTTAGAAGAAGGAAGAAGCTTGGTTGCAACGTCCATTTTCGAGCTCCCTTTCCTTGGCTTCAAGAACTCTATCTTTTTCCTCCTCTTTCTCTCTCCACAAATCTTGCAAAGATGAGATATGATGTTATGTGTGGTCCTCTTCCTTTTGTAGACATTCCTCTCCACCAAACAAGGCTCAAAACCCCACCAAAAGACATCTCCAACCAACCCATAAAGATGGAAATCAGAGATGAAGGAAACAAGGTGCAAGTGGGCTGAAGTGATGGTTCCCAGAGAGTAGTCTGCCCATAGTTCGAGCGCTCGAACTAAGCACTTCGAGTGCTCGAAGTTAGACCAGTATACTCCTTCCTCTTGACCTACTTTGAACTACTTTGGTAGAACAGCCATAAATTTCTGCTCCGAACTCCAAATGACAAACCGTTTAAAGATTTGGAAAGTTAATTCAAAGCTCTAAATATGTTATGTTTGAAAGGAAGTCTATTTCTCGAGTTTGATCTATCAAAAATGGTGAGCAAAGTCAGATACCACTGCTGCCAGAACTTAGCCTTGAGCACATTGCTATTCAAAGATTGAATAAAACACCATTTTTGCTCCTTTTTGGCCAATGAACCTGAAAATATATAAAAACATGCAAATAAAGATAATTTATAAAGAATAATCAAATAATGGATTTAACTAATGCAGCTAAAGGCGCTTGAATATACAATATTCGACGCTTGTTTCACCCCCAAACTTACATTTTGCTAGTCCCTTAGCAAAACTAAAATGAAAAACTCAATGAAATGACAACAATGGGAATGCTACCACAAAATCAACTATGGCAAAATGAAATATATACATAGCTCAAATATAACTCGAAACAGACACAGGACTGGAGACGGGGTCATTGAGTAGACTACCATGCATATATGAAGCATTGATACAAAAATTGGTTAAACACATTTCAATATACATGCATCAACATCCTAGTCTATATAAATAACTCAATTGTCATCTCTTGACTGGAAATCAACTCTAGCTTCAGTGAAAGTGGATTGGATTCACAACATGCGGCTTTTATTTTCTTTTTCCAATTTCAAGACACAAGTCTTTAAATCATTGAATTCCATTTTAAATGAAGTCCCTAAGGCATGAATTAATTTACAAACAACTTTGTTGCTTGTTGACAATTTATTTTAACTCAAAAATGATACATAAAATGGTTGTGCAATGTTGAAATCCTTTAAGCTTTCTAACCAACCCATATAGCAAGCGTTAGGCCAACAACTCCCAAACCAGATGGCTTTAGGGTGTTAAGTGTAGAGACACTCCTAGGGCTTAATAGCTCGAATTGGCAAGGCTATGAACTCCAACGAACCATATTTATTACAATAAAAATATTTTTGAATGACCGTGCAATGTCTAAGTCTTTTAAGCTTTCTGACCAACCCATATAGCAAGCGTTAGGCCAACAACTCCCAAACCAAATGGCTTTAGGGTGCTGAGTGTAGAGACACTCCTAGGGCTTAATAACTCAAGTTGGAAAGGCTACAAACTCAAACTGGTCATTATTTTCTTTTTCTTCTTCTTTCTTTCTTTCTTCTTTTTTTTTTTTTCACACCAAAGGTATCCATCTATTAGGTTCCTCAATTCAGATTAACTAGGTCAAGATCACGGTTAATCAAGTTATATGCCTCACGGTTAAGTTTCCAATGTGCATCTGTGCATTGTGAAGCACTAATTGAGACATTTATACAGACTAATTTGAATCCACATGATCACTTTAAATTCACATTTTTCTTTATTTTCAAAAATTCACAATTGCTTCTATATACACGGTATTAAACATATGCTTTATCTCCGACAAGTTTCAAATTATACTGTCATTGCTTAGCAAAAATATGGAACCAACAATGCAACTTGCACCACCAAACTAGAAGTACACATTGTCCTCAATGTGGGAGACAAAGATGGATAAATAAAGGGCATAGGGGATAAAAGGAACAAAAATACCAAGTGGAGCGACGAAGGTAAAGGTTTCCAGCTATATAAAAGCACAAAATGCTTCCCCCAAACTTGAAATATGCCACACGAAAAAAAGGCAGAATAACAACAAAAATAGTAACAAACAGTAAAATATGGACGGAAAATTGCTGAAAAGAAGATAACAGAAGTGCTAAAGGATTTTCATTCATAATAACATGATTACAAAAGGAATTGAAAGTCAATCATGTTGAACTAAAGCAACTTGTGCATAGCACAATCCTAAAGTTGAAAAGTAAAACAAAAATAGAAAGGAAACATACATAAATACAAAACAAAATGATAAAGTCCAACATTGGCAACTATTTACGGGGCCGGGGGAAAATGGCCGAAGATGGCATTGAGGAGAGATTGAGTCTCACACTGGTCCTCCTGTGCCACGCGACGGTCCTCCGCCGCAACACGACGGTCGTCTGCATCAAGACGACGGTCTTCTTCAGCACGGAAGTAGTCCTCACGCACAGTCCGAGTGTAGTCGGCCAAAGAAATCTCAAAACGATCTATCCGCTCATGAATACGGGCAAGACTAGCCCGGATGAAGGCCTGGTCTGGCAGAAGATTAACAGGAGGCTCGTCCCTTCCAGCGTCCTCCGCCATGGGGTCATCCTCAGAAAAAGGAGGAGATGGAGAGTGGGGCAAAGGAGGAGGAGGGCGCCGAGGGTTCCAAGAATGGCTTAGAACATTGGTCCACCAGCGGAGAGTAAAAGTTTGAATCTTTTTGCCCTTTGGTTCATGAGGAGGAACAATGAAGCCTTTGTACTTCAAGAGCTTGATAACGAAGAATGGTAATGGCAAAGGCCGATTTTTAAGACACTGCTGCCGTGCGTTGATACACTCGTCCCAAAACCGCATAAATGTGTCCCAAATGAGTTCCGGGACAGAGAACCATTTGCCTTGGTCCATGGCATACAAGGCTTGCAACATCAGGCCTCGGCGCTCGGTGCTGTGCGCCAAGGGGTAAACATTATGCTTGAGAATGGAGTCAAGGAACCAAACTCGCTCCGGAAGGGTGGATTTGAGGGTAAAGCTCCGAGGTCGATAAGGGTCAACTACGTTGCAAATGGCAGTGACAACCTGCTCCATAGTTATAGTATCTGGTTCCTCATATAAAGGGAGATTCTCACGATTAACAATGTCATCGGGGCACTCCAGAGGACAGCCAGAGACCATCACCATGTTAGCAAGAGTGAAGGAAAAAGGGATACCATAAATGGATGTGGTGAGAGAGACCGGCGGCTCTTCGGGGCAATTAAGATTCTGGAAGAAGAGCCGCACCACACGGGGGTAGGTGACCTTTGCAACGGGTTGGCAAATGTGCTGAAGGTGTCGGTTAACTAGTTCCGCGGCAGCCCATGAAGTGGTGGGAAGAGTGTCAAAGACACCCGTGAGCAGGAAGAGAAGCTCATAATTGAGCTTTTTGTCGAGCCAAGGGGCTCGGGGCTATTTATAAGGAACGACGGGAACATCCTTAGAGGGTCTAGGACGACGGGAAGGGCCGGCACGAGACATTTAGAGAGGCGGACTTGGTTGGGGAATTTCAGCGAGCACCTGGTATGCATAAAGAAAGAGAGGATGTGAAAAGGAGAGGAATTGATGAAGAAACCCAAAAATTTTCAGACACAATGCTCTCTATGGTAGAGCATAGCAACAAGCACAACTAAACTCCAAGGATTTGATGCCCATACTCCTCAAATGTAACATAAATGGAACACAAAGATTGAAGAGAAAGAGGGAAGAGACATACCTTGAAAGAGGAGTGGAGAGAAGCACGGATGGAATGAGGAGGAATAGTGGGGGTGATGGTTATATATAAAGGGATGGATGAAGAAGAAGGAGGGGAAGTTGGAAGGTTGGAGGTCGTGGGTTGTTGGTAAATGAAGGAGAGAAGTGGGATGGGTTAGGAGTTAATGGAGGAAGAGAGGAAGGTGGAAAGGTTGAGGTTGTAGGTTGATGGAGGGAGTGGGGGGGTGAAAGGGAAGTAATGGGAGAGAGGAAGTTGGAAATGGAGGGAGGAGGTCGTGGGTTGATGGAGGAAGTGAGTTGAGGCCCTGGAAAGACGCGGGAGAGAGAGAGAGTTCAGATTTAAAAAGTGGGGAAGGAGGGTTCGAGCGCTCGAAGTTAGGCCTTCGAGCGCTCGAACTTGAGGCAGTGAGTTTCGAGCGCTCGAAGTGAATACTTGGCAGTGAGCTTTTATGGATGTTCGAGCGCTCGAAGTGTGTCTTCGAGCACTCGAACTTGAGGCAGTAGGCTCTTGAATGAAATATGGAAGTTTTAAGTGCTCAAAGCTTGGACTTCGAGTGCTCAAAATTTGACCAGTGAGTAAAAGCCTGGGTAAAATGACTGAAATTGCCAATTTGTCAAAATCTGTTCAATGCATAGATGGAATTTGGAGAAAATTTTTAAACTTTGCAACATCACTCCAATACATGGATGGAATTTGGGGAACCATGATCCAACAATGTATTAAAAATGAGAGGTTACACACATGTGCAGCATTCCAAAGATCCGATGAAATTGCTAGAAAGAGATGGAAACATCCGGGAATGAAAACAAGGGTTGAGAAGGTCTAAGAAAACCAGCCTGAATTGCGGGAACACAATTTAAAATAGTTCTAGATAAGGTTAAAGTTTTGGCTTTTCTTAACCATTTCCCAGAAAATTTCAAGGCTCAGGCAATTGGAAATGTAGAGAAGCCTGGAAATAGAAAGAATTGTTTCCCTTGCTTTGCTAAATTTAAAGTCGATAGCTAGACGAAGCTAGAGTAGGCATCAATCCTCATAAATGGGGTCCGTCAAGAGGACTTTCTCAATTTTTCGGGTTGGGACTATGCCGTCAATGCAAGGCTTAAGCCGTTGGCCATTAACTTTAAAGAGCGATCCTTTTGCCAGATCTTGGAGTTCGATTGCTCCATGAGGGAAGACAGTAGTGACGATGTATGGACCATCCCATCTTGATCGGAGTTTACCGGGAAAGAGTTTCAAGCAGGAATTGAAAAGCCAAACCTTTTGTCCCGGGGCGAAAGACTTGCTAACAATGTGCTTGTCATGAAAAGCTTTAGTCTTTGCCTTATAGATTTTGGCATTTTCATATGCATCATTTCGGATTTCCTCAAGTTCATTCAGTTGCAAAGCACGATTAAAGCCGGCCTATTTGAGATCAAAATTTAGCCTTTTTATGGCCCAAAAAGCATGGTGCTCTAATTCTACTGGAAGATAACACGCTTTGCCAAAGATAAGTCGATATGGCGACATGCCAATGGGTGTCTTATAAGCCGTCCGGTAAGCCCAAAGTGCATCGTCTAGTCTTAGTGACCAATCTTTACGGTCCGGTCGAACCGTTTTTTCCAAAATGTGCTTTATCTGCCGGTTAGAAACCTCTACTTAACCACTCGTTTGAGGATGGTAAGGTGTAGCAACCTTATGGATGACGGAATACTTAGAAAGGACGGATTTAAGATAACGATTTCTGAAATGTGATCCGCCATCGCTGATGATTGCTCGGGGCGTACCAAAACAACTAAAGATGTTAGATTGAATGAACTCGATCACAACTTTATGATCACTGGTTCTGGTGGCCACGGCTTCCACCCATTTGGAAACGTAGTCCACCGCTACAAGGATGTACTCGTAGCCATAAGAAGGTGGAAATGGTCCCATGAAGTCGATTCCCCACACATCAAAAATTTCAATTATTAATATGAAATTGAGGGGCAACATGTCTCTTTGGGACATGATCTGAGCCTTTGGCATCTTTCACATGATTTACAGAAATTGTATGCATCTCGAAACAAGGAGGGCCAATAGAATCCGCTTTGAAGAACTTTGTGAGTGGTCTTTTTGGCACTGAAATGGCCTCCATAAGCAAGAGTATGAGAGAAATTGAGGATGCTTGTGGTCTCAGTTTCGGGAATACATCGCCGGATGATTTGGTCCGGGCAGTATTTGAATAGCTCCGGATCTTCCCAAAAGAAATGCTTGACTTGGGAAAAGAACCGGTCCTTCTCTTGTTTGGACCAATGAGTTAGAATTTTACCTATCGCAAGGTAGTTAACAATATCCGCAAACCATGGAAGATTTGCATGGGAAATCTGGAAGAGTTGCTCATCCGGAAAAGAATCACGGACAACAGCAAAATCGGAAGATTTTTCAATGAGTAAGCGAGAGAGATGATCGACGACAACATTGTCTACCCCTTTTTTATCCCGGATTTCAATGTCGAACTCTTGAAGTAAGAGTATCCATCGAATCAAGCGGGGTTTGGTCTCTTTTTTTGATAGCAAATGCCGAAGGGCAGCATGATCCGAGAAAACTATGACCTTGGAACCTAGAAGATAGGAGCGGAATTTGTCCAAGGCATAAACTACAGCTAGCAACTCTTTTTCAGTAGTTGTGTAATTTAATTGAGCATCAGAAAGAGTTTGACTAGCGTAATAAATGACGTATGGGAGCTTGTCCACACGTTGGCCCAAAACCGCGCCTAATGCATAGTCGGATGCATCACACATGATCTCAAAAGGAATAGACCAATTAGGCGGTTTCATTATTAGGGCAGATGAGACGAGAGTGAGAAGTTTAATGAAAGCTTCCATACAAGCTTCATCAAAATCGAATGGAACATCCTTGGCTAAAAGATTACACAAGGGCCGTGAGACTTTGCTAAAGTCTTTGATGAAGCGACGATAGAATCCGGCATGGCTAAGAAAAGAACGGATTTGACGGACGGAATGCGGAGGAGGAAGATTAGAAATTAACTCAACTTTGGCCTTGTCTACCTTAATTCCCCGTTTAGAGATGACATGTCCTAGAACAATGCCTTCTTGGACCATGAAATGGCTTTTTTCCCAGCTTAGAATTAGATTTGTCTCCTTACATCTTTGGAGTACAAGAGATAAATTGTTGAGACAAGAATCAAAGGAGGAGCCAAAGACAGAAAAATCGTCCATGAAAACTTCCAAGAATTTTTCAACCATATCGGAAAATATGGACATCATACACCTTTGAAACGTTGCAGGAGCATTGCATAGTCCAAAAGGCATGCGTCGATATGCAAAAGTTCCAAAGGGACATGTGAATGTTGTTTTCTCTTGATCTTGCGGGGCGATTGCCACTTGGTTATAGCCGGAATAACCGTCAAGAAAACAATAGTAACTTTGGCCGGCTAGCCTTTTTAGGAGTTGATCAATAAATGGTAATGGAAAATGATCTTTCCTAGTTGACGAATTGAGCTTCTGGTAATCAATACACACACGCCACCCGGTGGTGGTTTGTTGTGGCATGAGCTCACCTGCTGAATTTTCAACAACGGTGAGACCGAATTTCTTGGGAACAACTTGTGTGGGGCTTACCCACTTGCTATCAGAGATGGGGTAGATGATTCCCGCATCTAGCAATTTTATTACTTCCTTCATTACCACTTCCTTCATGTTAGGTTTAACCGGTGTTGAACCTCTTTAGTAGGCTTTGCGTCATCCTCTATATGAATGCGGTGCATACAAATGGAGGGGTCAATTCCCTTCAAGTCAGCCACTGCCCAACCAATAGCTTATTTGTGCTCTTGTAGCACCGCTAAAAGGTTGGTTTTTTGGTCCTTTAGAAGATCCGATGCAATGATGACCGGGAGAGTTTGATTTGAACCAAGGAATATATACTTGAGATGGGCCGGGAGCAGCTTAAGCTCAAGTAGTGGGGGAGATTTCAGAGACGGAACCGGAGGAGTAGTGGAAAGCTGAGGAAGCGGCTCTCTTAGAATTTTCCAAGGGGGAATATCCATGATAGCGTCGACATCAAGCAGAGAATTAACTTCTTGGATGGATTGGTCAATATCAAAGTTTAAGAAGTCGAAATGAGAGATGCAAGTTTCAAGGGGGTCCTTGCTTGGAATGAAGGGGAGAGATTCTTCAACCACTTCATCAATGACATCAACAAGAAAACAATCATCCTCATTGGAAGGATGTTGAGTTGCATGAAAGATATGGAGTTTGACTTGCATGTTTCCAAAAGCAATGTCCATCACCTCGGTTTGGCAATTAATTGATGCATTAGCCGTAGCTAAGAATGGCCTACCAAGGATCACTGGAATATGCTTTTTTGGATCGTAGACCGGTTCCGTGTCAAGAACCACAAAGTCTACCGGGAAGTAGAATTTGTCCACTTGGATGATAACATCCTCAAGAATGCCTCGTGGATGCTTGACCGATCCAAGTTGCAAAACCACAGAAGTCGGCTTCAAATCTCCCAGGCCAAGCTGTAAGTAAACTGAGTATGGAATTAAATTCACACTAGCTCCTAAGTCAAGGAGGGCCCTCTCGATTTTGTTGTCGCCAATGACACAAGAGATTGTGGGGGCACCCGGATCCGTATACTTTGGAGGAGTGCTGTGCTGAATGATAGCACTAACATTTTCAGTTAACCTCACTTTCTTTGGCAAATGACTTTTAGAAGTGCACTTTTGAGTGCACAAGTCTTTGAGAAATTTCGCATAGGGAGGGATTTGCTTGATAGCATCCAAGAGGGGCAAGTTAATCTTCACTTGCTTGAAAACTTCCCACATGTCTTGAATTTTACAATTCTTGTTCCCAATATGTGTTGACTCTTGAAGACGTTGCGGAAATAGAGCTTTTGGCTCATAAGTAGTTTCCACATTTAGGTTAACATGTGTGGGATTTCCGTGAATGGTATTTGGACGAGAAGAGCTTGGAATTTGATTGGAAGAGCTTGAATTTGGATTTCTCAAAGGAGGTTCTTTTCCATTTTTGTCTCCATCAACCTTGTTGTCAACCACTCTACCACTCCTAAGGGTGGTGATTGCTTGAACATGCTCATGACTCAGCCCACTCGATGGAGGGGTTTCATCAATCGCATGCATCCCTCTAGGATTTTCAAATGGTTGAGCGGGAAGCTTACCCTTCTCCTTTTGAAGCAATTGGTCCACAGAGTTAGCTATTTGGCCCACTTGATTTTCGAGCTTAGCTATGGATTAAGTATAAGAGTGAACCATTGGAAGAGTAGGCTGCAAAGATGTCAAGAGTTGCTTGTTGGAGTCCATGATTTGCTTGTTTAATTACTCCATCATTTGCTTGTTTGCAGCCATAATTTCATCAGTTGGGTACACCGGAGGTTGATTAGAGACATTTGGATTATACAGAGGACAGTAGCTTGAGGAGGCTAGAAATTGTCTATTTTGAAATTGAGGAGGGGGCTGATTTTGATGCCCTTGATTTTGGAATTGGGAATTTTGAGGGGCTTGTTGCCGCCACGAAAAATTAGGGTGATCTCGCCATCCCGAATTGTAGGTATTGGAATAGGGATTATTCCCGGATCTTGAGAACATGGCATTAGCTTGCTCTTCATTTGGATTGGAATATTGCTCTGGTGTGGGGCAATCTTCCGTGAGATGGAATAGACTAGTACATGATGAGCATACCGAACTTGCCGAATTTTGAGATAATGAAGGAGAGAGATGTGGTGCCATCAATTGATAGAATTTATGAGCTATGGCATCCACTTGGGATGATTCCTCCCTTATTGATTTTGGTTGACACGGGTTGGTGTTCTTTGCATTAGTTGAGGTCGGAGCCCTACGAGAATTATGTTGAAGTGAATTTTTGCTTAAATTCTCTAGTAGGGTCCAAGCCTCATCTGCATTCTTGGACATGAACATCCCACCACAAGAAGAGTCAACCATGAATCTATGGGGTTCGGTTAAGCCATCATAGAAAGCTTGCACTAATTGCCATTTTGGAATCAAATGATGCGGACATTTTTTAAGAAGGTCTTGTAGCCTTTCCCAAGTCTCGTAGACTTGTTCTCCATCCGTTTGAGAAAAGCTAAGAATGAAATGCCTCATTTGGTTGGTTTTACTCACCGGATAATAGTTCTTAAGGAATTCTTGCTGTAATTGAGCCCAAGAAGTGATGGAATTTGGAGTGAGTGAGTTTAACCAATACTTTGCCCTATCTTTTAAAGAAAATGGGAAAAGATGTAAATGGAGTGCATTCTCAGGAAAACCTTTCAACCGGATGGTCGAACAGATTTCAAGGAATTCATCAAGATGCTTATACGGATCTTCATTATCAAGGCCATGGAAAGATGGAAGCATTTAAATAGTACTTGATTTGATCTCATATTGAGCCGCATCAATGTTTGGCATCACTATGCATGAAGGTGAAGCATATGTAGTAGGGATGAAATGGTCCCTGAGAGTCATTGGCTCTTCATTTGGAATTTCGGCCCTAATTCCCTTATTTCTAACATCTCCTACATTTTCAGCCATCATGTTAAATTCAGTTTGAAGCTCTCTTACGCTAGAAGATTCCCTAAGGTTTCGTCTAAGAGTTCTTTCAAGTGAATTTATGTCAACTGGCGAGTCAAGAGTTGGTAGGGAGAGCGATCTACGGCCAAACATCAACAATACATAATGCTATCAATGCTACTATTCATCATTCACAACTCCACATACGATGTTCCCATTCTCCTTAATTATCAAGATAGAATTTAAATGGCCACGACAAGGACCGATGCTTGTACATGAAATTTAAACAAGATAATAGCCTCAACCAGGGCTTTAAAACTAAATTATCACTAAGGTTAACACATGCACAATATATTACAAATTCGAAACTAGAAGGTCAAGAAACTAACCTGGAGTCCCCTAGACTTACAAATTTGCTAGCGTTCCCTCAGTGAGCCCCGAGTTCCTAGAATCTCACACAACTTACAACAACAGAATTGTCAAAACCACACAAGAAATATTCACAAATCATAATATTAACAATCAAATTAAAGTTAACCCTAGAACTTCGGTTGCTAAACCATTTGCAGTCCCCCGCAACGGCGCCAAAAATTGATCGGTTGAGTCGATTACAATTATAAATCAACATTCGCAATAGCACGAATCATTGTAATATAGGGCTATTGGTCGGGTAAGTCGAACCACTGGGACTGCGCTAATCTATGGCAACCTAAGTGTCTAGAGTCTTTTTAGAATGATACAGGGTGTTCATAGAGGATTTGTTGGTTGTCACTTAAGCTATGAAATTAAGGTGCATAAATTAAAAGCTTGCAAGAATTTAAAGGAGATGAAATACAAGTAAAGAGGACTAGGGAAGTGAATCCAGCTCCATCCCTATACACATGCTAGGTTAGAGCTAAATTGGGGGAAAAACAATATATACTATGGTCATGATACATAGCAACACTTGTTTGCTATAATATCCTGAAGAAGTTCATTAAATCTGAAGCAAGCATGATCCATCAAAGGTTAACATGTTTAGACTACCTAACTAAGGTGTAGCTTAACCACATTTACTTGAATGAAAGACTATCAAGCCCTAGATAAAATGATGAAGCACATGAAGGTAAGAAATAAGCATAAATCATCAAAGGTTTCACCTAAGCAATGATCTATCAAAGTCCTCCAACTCCATGCCATTAAAACAATTCCATGATCTCACTACCATTGTCACCATGAGAGTGCAAGCAACATGATTAAAAGAATAAACCATCAAAGATAGATAATTGACTCAACATTAATCATTTAAATACATGAAGATCCATTACAAAAGGCAAAATGCTCTAGACCATGAAAAGACCAAAGAATATACGTTGTAATCCCCAAAATATAGCCTAAATTAGAACATGCTTACAAGGGAGGGGCCTCATCACCTCCCTAGATGGAGGTTTAGTTACCCGTGGAAGCTTTAGAAGAAGGAAGAAGCTTGGTTGCAACCTCCATTTTCGAGCTCCCTTTCCTTGGCTTCAAGAACTCTATCTTTTTCCTCCTCTTTCTCTCTCCACAAATCTTGCAAAGATGAGATATGATGTTATGTGTGGTCCTCTTCCTTTTTTAGACATTCCTCTCCACCAAACAAGGTTCAAAACCCCACCAAAAGACATCTCCAACCAACCCATAAAGATGGAAATCAGAGATGAGGGAAACAAGGTGCAAGTGGGCTAAAGTGATGGTTCCCGGAGAGTAGTCTGCCCATAGTTCGAGCGCTCGAACTAAGCACTTCGAGCGCTCGAAGTTAGACCAGTATACTCCTTCCTCTTGACCTGTTTTGCACTACTTTGGTAGAATAGCCATAACTTTCTGCTCCGAACTCCAAATGATGAACTGTTTAAAGATTTAGAAAGTTAATTCAAAGCTCTAAATATGTTATGTTTTAATAGAAGTCTAGTTCTTGAGTTTGATCGGTCAAAAATGGCGAACAAAGTTAGATTCCACTACTGCCAGAACTTAGCCTTGAGCACATTGCTATTCAAAGATTGAATAAAATACCATTTTTGCTCCTTTTTGGCCAATGAACCTGAAAATATATAAAAACGTGCAAATAAAGATAATTTATAAAGAATAATCAAATAATGGATTTAACTAATACAGCTAAAGGCGCTTGAATATGCAATATTTGGCGCTTATCAGTTCTCATTGCATTGGTTTTAGACACCGGATAGTACTTTCTCAAGAACTCTTGTTGCATCTCTGCCTAAGAAGCTATAGAAAAAAGTCTCAAATTGTTAAACCAATATTTTTCTTTATCCTTTAGGGTGAATGGGAAGAGTTTTAACCTTAAAACTTCTTCTGGCATGTCCGTGTATTTCAGGTTATGGAACAAACTTCAAGAAATTCATCCAAATGCTTATATGGTTCTTCATTTAGTTGCCCATGGTAATTGAGAAGTATTTGAATTGTTTGTGGCTTAATCTCATAATGATGTGCTCTAAATGGAGGGAGTTGAATACATGTTGGTGCATTATAATCATTAGGTACATAATGGTCTCTCAAAGCAATAAGAGGATTCATAATTGGTGGCTCTACATAAGCCCCGTAATTAGCTTGAACAACGGGAGGTGGTGGTGGCACATAGAATGGCCTTGGCATTCCCATTGGAACTTGGCCTTCTAATTATGGAACAAAAGGTCTCGGCATGCCTAATGATACTTACATATTATCATGTTGTTGATGCATATTAGGGTGAAAAATGCCTTGTTGGTCTATGTGACCAAGGTCTTCCACACGGTCCTCATTATAGTCATCCATTGATGAAATGGACTCACTTGAATTACACATTCCCCTTGGATTACGAACAATTGATTCAAGACTCAAATTCAATGGGACAAGAAGGTGATTTAGAGATCTATGACCATGCATGCACAATGCAAATTAACAATCAACAAACACAACAAGTAGCAAATAGTAAACACTTTTCCTCCACAACAAATCAATCAACAACAACACGCCTCCACATACGATGATTCCATACTCCCATGCATTCAACAAATGAAAGAAATAAAATACCTCCACACAGGACAACGATAAAAAATGAAATAAAATGCCTCCATATGAGTCGACAATTTATGTGATGGCCCAAGTTTTATAAACCCAGTGCATCAGTGATGAACCAAAGATGACCTGATAACGGATCCAAAATGTGGAAGCGAAAGATGTAAAATGGCTTCCAGAGATGTACGTCATCCCTAAGGCACCAAAATGACTCTCCATGAAGCCACGGAACTCAAACGAATCAAGTACTGAAGCAAGGATTACAAACCCAAAAAGAAATGAACCAAGGGTAAAATGGTCATTTCAAAATAAAATGGGTGCCACCATGCACACCATTGGAAAGACAATGAAAAATGAATGAAGTTAGACTAAAGAATTGCCTAATTTGGAGTTCGAATGAAAAAGATATGAAAATGGAATGAAGTGGCATTCTCCGTTTAAGAGATACCACGAACCTATCTAATTCAAACTATAATAACTCTCACTACGGTTGTAGTTTTTATGTGTGGTTAAAACCATTGGAAAGTTAACTTCAAGCTCTTGAATTTAGACTCAATAATAACCTGATTTGGATTAAAAACGAGTGAGATATGGCCCTCTAAAGTTGGTAAAACAATGTTGTCCAAGAATAACTGAAATGGGAAAGCTTCAGGGAGGATCAGCCGACCGAACCCCAATCGTTAGCCAGCTGAAATAACTCATTTACGTAGAAAGGCTACTGGACTTAATCTCGAGGATGTGTCAGCTGGCTGATATCTGTTGTCAGCCGACCGATGTAGCTTACAACAGTAAAAATGCAACCATCAAATGTGTGGGAAGGTGCCCAGTCCAACTCTAAAGCTATACATGCATTCCTGATGATCCAGACAAGTTTAAAAACACTTCTTAGCCCCATACAAGCCTACATAACATGCTAAAATGAAAGGGAGCTTCAAACCATACCCCAATGCATAAATTTTTCATAAAAATTCATAAATCACCCCATGAAATGTTTAAAACTAAAAATTAAGAGTTTTGTGATATATGAATATGCACACAAACGTAAAATGACATTTAAGATGCGTCCCAATGGTCCATGGCCTCAAAATAACCATGATGCAAAATATAACCTCTCAACCCTGATTTTTCATAAAATTGCCTTAAAATGCAAACAATGAAACCAAAATGCAAAACCTAAAACAAAATGGTGTTGGCCCTTCGCCACACCTCATACATAGTTAATGAGAGCCTATGAAAGAATAAGAATTGAATTCTCACACCCGATGCAAACATGGTGAAGAAATGACTTGACGTTTTTCAATATTTCCATCAATAAACCTTGAAAGCGAAAATGCATAGAATACAAACTAGTTATCATTGGCCTATTGCCTCATCTCATACATATCAAATACATTGTAAAGAGTGTACTTATGTACACATTACATGTTTAGAATCGAAAATACGCATTTTTCCATATAAGGCTACAAGTGGCATTTCAAGCCAACCTTTACAAAAATGGAAACCTTCAAGTCCATAATCATCCAAGCATAATGGGAATCTCAACCTTGATTCCTGTACCTGAAAAATGTCCCTGGTAACTTTGGGGCGAGTAACTTAAGGCTACTCGTAGGAGATGAGCATGCATAGACCTAACGTTTTACTGTTCATTAAATTGATATAAATTAATAGATATGGTCCATGCCACCTAGCGTCTATATCAAAGGTGAGACTTAGGGAGCATCCTAAGCTACCTTAGATCATTTCTAGTATAAATCACATCATTCATGCAATTTAAATAACATAGAAGCATGTTATACAAGGTAACAAGATAAAGATTCTCAAATCCATCAACTTGAAATCTAAAGTGCGATAATAACTAAATACAACAATTTAGTATAATTAGAATTTCTAATACAACACATCAAGACATAGATTCTCAAAATTATCAACTTGAAACAACTAAATATAACAATTTAGTATAATCAGAATTTCTAATACAACTCATCAAGACATAGATTCTCAAAGTTATCAACTTGAAATCTAAAAGTTCAAAATTAGCAAAGGAAGAAATACTTGGACATCAATCGGATCAGACCGACACAGGGCTACTTTTGGGCTACTAACCCCTGGGTAGCCTACCCAACACGAGCACAATTGACTTAGAGAATTCTTGTCCCCGTACTAGAGCCAAACCCTAGCCATCAATTCATAACAATGTCCTAAGTGACTTGTAATGACCCGGTCATTTTCTTTCCTTTCCTTTTTTTGAAATTTTACAGATAAATTTTTTTCATTGAATTTTCTTTTCTGAGTTCGGTTACTCATCACTTAGTGTTGTCTTGAGTGCTCGGAAATGATTTCTGAGACTCTTTCCTTTGGATTGACAACTTCCTTTAAGGACCAAGTCATTTTCACCTTTTTTTCATTTTTTGGACACTATTCACTTTTCGTCTTTTTTCCGAGAATGATTTTCTTCGCGTAACCTCACTTTTTGTGCTCAGATTAGGTTCCGATTTTGCATGCATCCATGATATGTTATTTCCATGATATTTGTATTTTTACTTTTCGTAGAAAAGCATGTTCGTGGCTTACTTTTCCGTAAAGGGCATGGATGTATAGTTTCTTTGGAAATATTATTTATTTTTGGGGTTTTTTTGTAATTATAGAAAGTAATTATTTTATTTCATATGGACTTTTTTGTAATTTATTTTGGAAGATATTTTCAAAAAGGACCTTTTTGAAATTATCGAAAAGAGTGACAAGTCTCGCGCTTTCATTGGTCCACTTGTAAGCATCTCATTAGTTAACACTTGGAAGCCTTGGATGATGACATGTGGAGGGTGGAGATTCACCCACTTGTTAGCCTAGCATTGGTGCACTTGTTCGCTTGGATAGTTGACGAGTGTAGGCTTTAGATTAAGCCTAGAATGAACCATTGGATTAATGACAAGTGTAGGCCCCTAATTAAACTCTAGCTTTTGTGTGTGTGAGGGGATGGTGCAAGACTAGGTGTGTTTGACTTCCATTGACCAAGTTAGTGGAGGAATACACTAAAGTGTTTTAATTATTTCATTTTACATATTAAACTTCTTCTTCCTCAGTTAGAACCCTAGCCACCATTGAATGAAACTATTAACTTAGGCTTAAAACCTTGGTTTTGACCTCCTTCCACTCAACCTAGACTCAAAGGCTTGGAACACAAAATACTTGCCTCACCTTCCTCTATATAACCCTTGAAGGAAATTAAAAAATTCATTTGTTTGCTTTGGATTCAAGAGGAATAATCCTCTTGTGAGGTAGGGGGTGATATATGTTTTTAATCTAAGTGTTTTAATTGTTTTTATAGCTTACAATAAATTGTTTACATGTCTTATACTTAATTTTTAAATTAATAGGTTGTACTACCTTGAATGAAATTAAGATATGACATGATATTCTTGAAGGCCATGACTTGATCTATAACTTGTATTAGTATCAAGTCATTTGGAGTTGTTTTAGAATCTAGAGATTTAATTATTTAAAATTAATTAATTTATATTTAATTGCTCCACTTACTTAATTAAGATTTTGAGTTGATATATGTGATTACCATGATAGTACCATTGGCATATAATTATTTGGAGTCATTTGAAATTGATTTAAATTCTAGATAAATTAATTAGTTAGCTTAATTAATTTCTTGTGACGGCCCAAGTTTTTCAACCCGGTGCGTCAGTGATGAACTGAAAGTTAACCTGGTAACGGATCCGAAATGCAGAAGCAAAAGATGAAACCAAAGTCTTTAGAGATATAAACCATCTCTAAGACACCAATGTGACCTTCCATGAGGCCACGAAGCTCAAAGAGGACGAAAGCGGAAACAAAGGTCAAAATGGTCAAAAATCGTGAACCAAGGGGCAAAATGGTCAACTCACCATTAAAAGGAGAAACTTGAATCTAAACAAGTCAAAAAAGGTAAAAAAAAAAAATTCTAATCTAATCATTTCACAACATTCCAGGAGGTTCTAAGAACAATGGACATGAATCCCTCAAAATGCCCTATCCAGGTTGAACTGAAAACTAACACTACTTCACTAAAACATGAATAACTCCCACTGTGTTTGGAATCTGAGGATGGGATTCGTACGATTGGAAATCTGACTCAAAATTCATGAATTTAGGCTCAAGAATCACCCCATTTGGATTTAAAACGAAGGAGTTATGACCATTCAAAGTCGGTAGAGCAGTGCTGAAACTGGACTGAAGCTGTGCTCAGGATCTACCTATTTCGGTCGATTGAAATGAGCCATCGGATGACCGAAATGAACAAAATTTGTGCTGGAAACATGTTTTTGAGGTGTGGCTACTTCGGTCGACCGAAATGAATCATCGGTCGACCGAAATAAGCCATCGGTCAACCGAAATGGCCCTGAACAGTAGAAATGGCTACTAAAAATGGGTTTTTGAAGTCCAAACAATTACCAAAAGCAATCAGTCGACCGAAATGAAGCTTCGGACGACCGAAATGACTCGAAAAGGCATAAAAGCACTTGTTATGCACAAGAAATGTTGAAGTTTCACCCAAGCCTCGAACCCCAACAGGAATATGGATCAAAAATAAGATTTTAAACTATATAAACATGCTTGCAAGTGTACTTTACATATTGAAATGTATTACAATGGCCTATGGCCTCATTACATGTCATTTACTCAATTTCAAATGCCAAACCTCAAGGTTAGAAAAGAGTGCATTTCAAAACAAAACTTGAAACTTAAAAGCATACACTTGAACTTTAAGGTTAGTGACCCTTGGCCACAAATCATACATATCAAATAGGTCCCAAATAGTGTATTGAAGTACACTTTACATGTAATAACACAAAAATGGCATATTGAACCTATCTAAGTATTACAACATCAAAAGTAAAACTTGAACATGCAAATACTTGCATGTGAACAAGAATGCTTTGAAAGAACTTCAAATCTCCAAACCACCAAGGGTAAATGCTAATCTCTATACCTTGAATCCTGTACCTGAAATATGCCATAGTAACTTTGGGGTGAGCAACATAGAGCTACTCGTAGGAAATGATCATGCATCGACCTACGTTTTACAATTATATCACTTTAAGGTGAAACATGTTAAAGGGGCTTATGCTACCTAACGTCTATGTCAAGATGAGACTCCGGGAGCATCCTACGCTACCCTAAATCATTTCTAGCATAAATCACTTCATTCATACAATTCAATAATATAAGAACATGTTATACAAGGCAACAAGATATAGATTCTCAAGGTTATGAACTTGAAATATAAAATGCTAGAATAACCAAAGTGGGTCATGCCACCTAACGTCTATGTTCCAAATAAATCTATAGGATCATTCCTAAACCACATTTGAACATATAAGGCATTATGTACTTAACAACATCAAAGTTCGCAATGAGTCACTAAAATCATAAAACAGAGATGTACTTAATAACATCAAAATGATTCATTAAAATCATAAACATGGATGTACTTAACAACATCAAAATCGCCAATAGCCAAAACCACAAGTCACAATATAAACATGATTGTTAACTTGGAATTGAATGCGAAAACAAATATTGGAAGACTTGGACATCACGCTCTGAGACCTCAATAGTTATTCCGGGCACTAACCTGCAGGGAATACCACCCTAAGTGCGCACTATTTTAATTGGGGAGAACTCATACCTCCCACACTAGAGCCTAACTCTAGCCATGTCACATGTAACAACAATGTCCCAAGAAAATCCAAAATAATCCAAATAAGCTCACAACTTATACATAATTTATATAATGCACGAAAACCACCTTCTATGCACAAGTAGGTTAAAACCACACAATCCATGCCTTAAGTTTCAATTCTAAAATGACATACATAATGTCAACACAAAGTGTACAATTCCTTACACAAGTCAATCATATATTCAATATTGGAAACAAGTTCTCATGAATATAAATTTAGCAACAATGCTTTTCAATGATTAAGACACAATCAAGTGAATACTCAACAAGTCCAAATCCATGATCTCAACATAGAAGCAACTTCTAAAACATGATTAAATCCATGGATAAACAAGATAGTATTTAATTAAATTAAAATAATTAAACTCTCTAGATTTCACATCATTTCCAAATGGCCTCAATTTAAAATATGTTAAAGGACAAATCATGGCCATTACATATATTCATTCAAAAGCTTAATTAGGCCAATGAAACCACAAAATAGATTTTAATTATTTCATTTAGTTAAAGTCTCTAGAATTTCAAACTCAACCAAATGCTCTCAAATTAAAGTATGTTAAAGAACATGCCAAGACTTAATGTAAAAGCATAACACAAGTTCATTTCATGTAAAGTATGGCCATGGGAATTAATCTTTCATAAAGAAAAATATTAAATAAAAGATGCAACTTTTATTCAAATAATCCCAATTAAATATATGTTATCAAATATATTAAAAATAAGCTTTCTAGCATGCCACAATTCAAATCCAAGTTATACATCATCTTGTGAATTAAATATTTTACAAAGAAATTAATTATTACTAACTTCCTAGATTTGATACAAGGCATACATATGAGTTGTATAATCATAGGAAACACATAATACAACACTCAATTAATCCTAAAACATTCCTTACCTCCCCACCAAAGTGGTGCTCCGAATCCGACGAAACTTCTAGGTTTTGTCGGGGACAACACCGTGAACATAACCCCCAGGGAATCCCCATCAAATTCACAACTTGAATTGGCCAAAACTGAATTCTAATAAGGGGGAATGGTAGAGCACATCGAGGGGAACAATAAACGTTAAGGCCGAAGACTTTTCATCAAGGAAAAGTGGACTAAAAGAGGTGAGAGGAGATGGTAGCCATGGCTGCCATGGATTCCGACCAGAAGAGAGCAGTGAGAGAGAAAACTCAGATATTTTCTTGTCTCACACCCTATTTATAGAAAAACCCTAAAAGTGCCCCGAAAGGGCCCCGCTGGGTCCGGAAAAGTCAAATTCGCGCAGACGCGCTTAAACGAAAAACTCCGTGAAAGAAAAAGATTCATAATGAGAAAATATGAATAATGGAAGAAACAATGCCGAAAACGAAGTCCCGAGCAGAAAGTTGTGTCCTAAACAAGTTTGGCGCTAGCCGGAGCCAAAAACCCTGAAACTGGAAAACATCGACCAGAAAGGAATTCTAAGAGTACATGACTCGACGAAAAGTGAAAATGAATCCCGTACGAGGATCCAGGCCTAAAATAGGACATTTAGCAATAACTTTCATTAATTGCACAATAGCCCCTCCAAAAAGTGAAAACTGCACTAATGGCCCAGAATGAAAATATCTTCCCAAAATATTTTCTTAAAAACCCCTGAAATAAAATATTTTCAAAAGATATTTATGAAAAACACCCCAAGAACAGAAAAGATTCCCAAAGAATTTTGCATCCAATGCCCTTACGGACACCGGGAGCAACTAGAGTACTTTCTTGCAAAAGTAAAGATACGTATTTCATGGAAACCATTGAGAATGAAGATACGTGAAGTCAAAACCCAACTCTGAAAGCAAGAAGTGTGGTTATGCCAACAAAGTGACAAATGGGGAAAAGACAAAATAGGAAAAAGGACAAAATAAGGAATAAGACAAAAAGTGAATAGTATCGAAAAACGAAAAATGTGGAAATGACTCAGTCCTCAAAGGAAGTTGTCATTCCAAATAAAAGAGTCTCAGAAATCACTCCAGAGCACTCAAAATGACACTAAGCGATGAGGAACTGAACTTAGAAAGGAAAAGATCAATGAAAAAAAAAAAAAAAAAATCCATGAATATCTGAGAAAGGGAAAGGATTGAAAATGACTGGGTCATTACAACCTTCCTACCTTAAAGGGATTTCGTCCCCGAAATCCAGCCCCAAACAAAACAAAAGGCGAAACTAGGATAATTAAGGAGTTCATCTCCAAGTACCCCACACAACACGCCACACTAGCGACCTCAAAGCTGAAAGAAACACACAAACCAGTGTTATCTGCACCCACGTGCTCATGTCAAGACAACCTCTCAAAGGAAAAGTGACCACATGGCCACACGATAAGTCAGAACTTACATACAGAACCAAGGTCAGATAAAAGAATGGAAAATGACAACCGTGACCATCCCTCCTGCTGAACCATCAAACCGATCCAAAAACAACCACCAAAAGAACTCTAAGATAACCACATATCAAATTAAGGTACAGAACAAAGACAACGTGGCAATACGAATAGCAACCAGAACCCGCCCACGACGTACTCAAAAGTGTGGTAGCAATGACAGTACCTAGTGCCCGCCCATACTTACTCGTCAGTAAGGTAGCGTCGACGGCAACTAGCACTCGCTTACAACACATAACTTTGTACGGTAGCATGACAGTATAAGGCATTAGTTCATAACCTGCCCCCCACTAGGTCTACCCATGAAACCTCTCGATACAAATGACATCAATGATGCAAAACAATCATGGCCAAAAACAATGTGGAAACCAGGCATCTTCTAGAGTTGGAATATGGTCTAATGACATTCTAAACCATCCTGGCCAATCCTAAACTCTAACAACAATGTCATAGGCACCATTATACTTAAGGCCTCAAATCCTCAACACAATAATTAATAACTCTAACGTCTCAAAATTCTCCAATTAACAACATCAATTAAGAATCCAAAACCTAACAAGAAAATCGAAACCTCCAAAAATCAAAACGAACCTCAACACAAGACATTTCATCAAAAGTCCTACATTTCTCCCTAAAACAGATCAACTACAAGACCAATCACCATGATCAAACATCAGATCCACATCCCTATCATGGATAACTAAATCCTCAAAATACAAATCCACCAAGTGGTACACACATCAAAATACCAACAACTAAGGTCAAAAAATGAATCTCTCAAAAACCGTACTTGAAAACACCAAGCTAAATCAAAATTCCTCAATTTCGATCCACAACCAATCATCGGAACTACCATTCTTTAAAACCACTCCTATTCATAACTAAGATGAGAAACTCCACAGACAAGCTATATCCAACGGCGATCCTCCAAAATTCCTCCTAAGAGTCAACCACATCTAGGTTTCCAAAATGGAAACAAGTCTCCAAAAGACATTCTCAAAGAGCATCGAGTTCACCTCTCGGATCAAAAAAATCCTCAATGGTATGGACACAAGTCCCCATAATATGATCTCACACCAATCAACTCACTCTGAGCATTACAACTGTCAACAACCACTGCAGAAACTCCCCAAGGGAAGACACGAAAGAAAAGGAACCACCAGTCCTAAAAAGGACAACACCACGACTCCATCTCTGAAATGAAAGACAACAAAGTCAAAGACTTCACCCCCTACATGGAAGTAAGTCGACCAAAATCCATTAAATCCTCACCAAGGACTCAAGACAACGATAGTGATCCTCACGGACCAACCAACCCCAAAACAGTGCACAACGCAATGAAAAAAAGAGACTCAGTCCTTGTGAGGTCCCTAACACGAACCAGAAAAGAGAAGAAACCCTATCCTCCCACAAGTGTCGATATGACAACCACGAAAATAGAGCATCCTTCCCATCTTAAGGAAGTGGACAGCTCAAAACAAAACAAATGTGACAACTCCTCTTCAAGGAATTTCACAACGAAACCCTTACGGAAACCCATATACACAATACGTGCGACCGAGGGGAAACGAATGGGAAAACCAAACCTGGAAGTCATGTATATGACAAGGAATGCAACTACCAGAAAGAAAATCTACTCACATAGATAAAAATCAAAGGTACATGCTACACGTCTCCACGTAAACACAAAAGCATGTCACAAAAGTACAGTAACAACATGGCATCTCTAAGCATATAAAGAAGGCATGCTAATGCCACACAACAAGAAGGAAAATGTGGATAGACCTCCACCTACTCATGCATTATAATAACATAAATCATACTACTAACATGGTATTAAACGAAACTACATAAGACAAAATGATGCAACAATGAACCCTATGGATATTGTGTCCTAGAGTGTCTAGGTAAAAGGAAGGACAATTCCTAGCCATAAATTGACTCCAAAACCAATGAGACAACAACCTATCTTAAAACAAACGTGAGCCCTTACCACAATGGTAAGACTCTAACAATCCATCTCCAAATCTAGAGGTGACACCACAAGTGATACTAACAATGCAATGCTCTCTTTACCCAAAAAATCAATCAATCGACTTGATCCCAAAACTGTTATCACTCAAGAACTCCTTAAAGAAAAAGACAACTACAACCATGCCAACAACAACCAAATCAATCACTACGACTGATCCCCAAAACAACCATCATCATCATCGATCAAAAGGACAACGCCTATCAAAATGAAAACCAACCCTGATTCCATCTGAACTACACTTGTAGCTAAGCAGTACAGTAGCATGACAGTGCCATACACCCGCCCATAAACATACCCGCCCACGAAAAACGCAAGTTCCAGAGGAATCATCCTAAACAATCAAGGATCCTAAGAGGTCCATAACCTCATCATGGCTCAAAACCAACAAATCCATCACTATAGCAACGCTAAATGACTCACTTCACGAGAGCCTAAACAAAAGGTGACTCACCACCTACCTCGAACCAATGCTAGGTCGACAACGACCTACACTCCTACGAAACTGTGACTGCAATCACCATCAACCTCAACTCGTGCCTCAATGACCAATCCCGTGTCGTATCAAATATGCAACACAGTTATGCATATATAATTCTAATCTAGAATACGTCACATGTCATGCTCTTTACATTAGAATTAAAATAAGCTAAATATATAGCATACTGCATACAGCACGTAAGCACATAAACATGTTATCAAACCAAAACATATTATCATGAAGCATATAAATATATAGAGCATGGCAACAAAAGCATGATATGCACCCAAAACCCATCGTCCAAGGTATTTAAACCAAGGAGCTCTGATACCACTTGTGACGGCCCAAGTTTTTCAACCCGGTGCGTCAGTGATGAACCGAAAGTTGACCCGGTAACGGATCCGAAATGCAAAAGCAAAAGATGAAACCAAAGTCTTTAGAGATATAAACCATCTCTAAGACACCAATGTGACCTTCCATGAAGCCATGAAGCTCAAAGAGGACGAAAGCGGAAACAAAGGTCAAAACGGCCAAAAACCGTGAACCAAGGGGCAAAATGGTCAACTCACTATTAAAAGGAGAAACTTGACTCTAAACAAGTCAAACAAGGTAAAAAAATCTAATCTAATCATTTCATAACATTCCACGAAGAGCTAAGAACATTGGACATGAATCCCTCAAAATGCCCTATCCCGGTTCAAGTGAAAACTAACACTACTTCATTAAAATATGAATAACTCCCACTATGTTTGGAGTCTAAGGATGGGATTGGTATCATTGGAAAGCTGACTTAAAATTCATGAATTTAGACTTAAGAATCACCCCATTTGGATTTAAAACGAAGGAGTTATGACCATTCAAAGTCAGAAGAACAGTGCTGAAACTGGACTGAAGCTGTGCTCGGGATCTACCTATTTCGGTTGACCGAAATGAGCCATCAGACGACTGAAATGAACAAAATTTATGCTGGAAACATGTTTTTAAGGTGTGGTTACTTCGGTAAACCAAAATGATCCATCGGTCGACCGAAAAAGCCATCAGTCGACCGAAATGGCCCTGAACAGTAGAAATGGCTACTGGAAATGGGTTTTTGAAGCCCAAGTAATTACCAAAAGCAATCTGTAACGACCCGGTCATTTGCCTTCCTTTCTTTTTTCCTAAAATTTTACGAATGAATTTTTTTCGTTTAATTTTCCTTTCTGAGCTCTGTTTCGTGTCGCTTAGCGTCATCTCGAGTGCTCGGAATTGGTTTCTGAGACTCTTTCATGTGAATTGACAACTTCCTTTGAGGACCGAGTCATTTTCACATTTTTCGTTTTTTAATACTATGCGCTATTTTGTCATTTTCCCTATTTCGTCTTATCTCTGTTTGTCAGTTTTTGGCACAACCTCACTTCTCATGCTTGGAGTTGGTTTTTGACTTCACGTGCCTTCATCTTGAGTGGTTTCCTCGAAATACGTATCTTCACTTTTGCAAGAAAGTACTCTGGTTGCTCCCGGTGTCCATAGGGGCATGGATGCAAAGTTCTTTGAAATTATTTTCTTTTCTTGGGGTGTTTTTCGTAAATATCTTAGGAAGATATTTTATTTCAGGGGTTTTTAAGAAAATATTTTTGGAAGATATTTTCATTCTGGGCCACAAGTGCAGTTTTCACTTTTTGGAGGGGCCATTGTGCAATTAATGAAAGTTATTGCAAAATGTTTTGTTTTGAGCCTGGATCCTCATACGGGATTCATTTTCACATTTTGTCGAGTTGTGTACTCTTGGAATTTCCTCCTGGTCGATGTTTTCCAGTTTCAGGGTTTCTGGCCCCAGTTTTCGCCAAACTTGTTTTGGGCATAACTTTCGGCTCGGGACTCAGTTTTTGACGTCGTTTCTTCCGTTATTCATATTTTATCATTTTGAATCTTTTTTGTTCACAAAGTTTTGCCATTTGAGTGTGTTTGATCAAATTTTACTTTTTCGGACCCGGCGGGGCCCGTTCGGGGCACTTTTTGAGATTTCTATAAAAGGGGGGTGAGATATTTTATTTTTCATCTTCTCCCCTCTTCATGCACGACCTGGAACTCCCATTGCAGCCCAAGGGGTGCTGCCATCTTCTCTCTCCTCTTTTGGTTCACTTTTCCTTGATGGAAAGTCTTCGGCCTTAAATTCTAATAAGGGGGAAAGGTAGAGCACGGCGAGGGGTTTGGTTTTGAGGTCAAGTTATGATTTTGATGGGGCTTTCATGGGGGTTATGTTCAGGGCGTTGTCCCCTACAAAACCTAGTAGTTTCGTCGGATTCGGAGCCGTTCCATTTTGATGGCATTTGAGATTTTCATCTCAAATTGAGGTAGGGGATGTTTTAGGTTTAAATTATTGTTATATAGCATGCTTGTGATGCTTATACTACTTGTTTGCATGATTAAATATAAAATCTAGAGATTTTATTATTTATTTTTCTTGTACGGGATCTAATTTTCCCGGTTGCTCATGACTTGGTTTAAACATGTAGCATGATTTTATATTGCCCCTTGATATGCTCATTGTCGTGTATTAAAATTGGAACATTTGAATAAGTATTAAAGATTTTATTTAATATTTATCTTAGGTGAAAGATTAATTCACATGGCCTTAACTAGCTTGAAATTAATATGTGTTAGCATATTACATTAGGCCTTAGCATGCTCTTCAACATAGTTGAATTTAAAAGTAATTGGAGGTGTTTTGAAAATTAGTAATTATTAATTAATTTGATTAATTAATTTGCTCCGAGTGCACTATTCACTCCATTTGAATTCTGACTTGATATTCTTGATCTACATGCTATATAGCTTCACATATATTTGATTTAGAATATTCGGTGAGGTTTTGAAACCTTTCATTTAATTACATTCCATGTTTAAGATTTAATCCTCATGGTGATATACAACTTGGGATTGTATTGTGGCATGCTAGAAAATTAAGCTTAGGTATAGTTGTTCACATATATTAAATTGGGATTAATTGCATGAGAATTGCAACTTTTAATTTATATTTAACTTTGGTGAAAGGTTAAGTCACACGGTCTTAAATTGAATGAAATAAACTTGTAATGTGATATTACATTAGTCCTTTGCATATTCTCTAAGATATGTTAAATTGAGAGCATTTGGTTAAGTTTGAAAATCTAGAGATCTTAATTAAAAGAATTAATTAAAATCTATTTTGTGGTCCCAATAGCTTAATTAAGGTTTTAACTTGACATTTGTAGTGGCCATGACTTGTTTACTAGTATATATTAAATTGGGACTATCTGAAGTTGTTTTAGAACCTTGGTAATTAAATTAGCATGATTTAATTAAAGTTCTACTTTGTTGTTCCAACAATCTAATTGAGTTTTAGAATGGATATAGGTGATGACCATACTATGTCCTTTAGCATGTATTAAATTGAGGTTATTTGGAATTGAATCGGAATCTAGAGAATTTAATTGTGTTTATCTATTTAAATTCTTTCAATTTGCTCCATGATCTAGTTGTGTTTTAGAAGTGATTTCTATATTCAAATCATGGACTTAGACTTGTCGTATATTCATTTGGTTATGTTTTGAACATTGGATAACATAGTTATTATGTTTGTATTCGTGATAATATGTTTTCCTTATTGAATATATTGTTGCCTTGTGTAATGATTTGCACACTTCGTGTTTAACATCTTTTATGCATAGCGTGTAACGAATCGCACACTGAAGATTCGACATTCATCATATCATATTAGTTGTGGATTTAGAGCATGTATTGTATAGGTTTCCAAATTTAGTTGTGCTTAGTAGATAGTTGATTATCTTGCATATTCCTGTTGATATATGCATTGTTGCACAACTTGTTGATTTTGGAAACTTGGAGATGTTGTTGTTTGACTATGGCTAGGACGTGGTTCTAGTACGGGGGATAGTCCCTCTATATGGTCTAGTACGCACATAGGGAGGTTACCCATGGGCTAGTAACCCTAAAGTAACTATGTTGTCGGTCTGATCCGGCGTGACGTCCGGGTATCCACTTTGTTTGATTTTGCATTTCATTTTCAAGTTGAAAACTAGATGATGTTTTAAGTTGTTGTTTCTTATTTGTCGTTCCATTTTAAGTTACAGGATGTTAACTTTGCGAAATTGTGCTTCATGCGTTGTATTGGAAATTCCAATGTTGGTTAAATTGCATTGATATTGAAAATCATGTTTTAACGTTCTAATAAAGCTTAGGATTGATCCCATTGATTCATTTATAACATAGACGTTAGGTGGCATGAACCACTACTGTTATTTTGTGCTTTAGATTCTAAGTTGATGGCTTTGAGAACTTAAACCTTGTTGCGTTGTATAACATGCTCTTTTGTTGTTGAATTGCATGGATAATGTGATTCTTGTTAACTTGTATTCAAATATACTTTTGTTATGTTGTATGGATCACTCTAAACCTAGTTCAATTGTATTGAAAATGCAATTCATGTTAATATATGCTCAAGCATTCTTCTTGTCGTGTTCTTTAGATTCTCCCAACCATGATTCATTTCATACACGTATGTTTATCATGATTCTTGTTGCTTAGACTCTAAGGTAGCTTAAGATGCTCCCCGAGTCTTACTTGGACATAGACGTTAGGTGGCATAAGCCCCTTTAACATGTTTCACCTTAAGGTGATAAATTTGTAAAATGCTAGGTCAATGCATGCTCATCTCCCACGAGTAGCTTTATGTTGCTCACCCCTACGATACTGGAGCATATTTCAAGTACGAAGACTTGGTTCGTGAAGCCTAGCATTCCTTAGATGTCGAGTAGCTTTCAAGTTTCCATTTCTTGCAAATGTTAGTATGAAATGTCATTTTATAGACTTAAATGTCAAAATATGTATGTTTGATTCCATGTATGTAATGTGTACTTAAGTACACTCCTTTCAATGTATTTGATATGTATGAGATGAGGCCGGAGGCCAATGACATGTATATTGTATTTTATGCAACTTTTTAACTTCATGAAATATTATGAAAAACTTGAAAAATCGCAAGTCATTCCTTCACCACAGTTGCATCGGGTGTGGGAATTCCATTTTCATTCTTTTATAGGGTCTTATTAATCTTGTATGAAGTGTGACCAAGGGCCAAACGGTCATTTGATCCTGTTTTGCATTTTTGGATTCCATGTTTTCCATTCCAAGTCCATTTTTGCTTTTTTGCCCTTTGGGGGGTCGGATTTTGCATCGGCTATATTTTTAACCCATGGACCATTGTAGCGCATCTAAATAGGTAAGTTAGGTTTGCGTGCATAGTCGTTTCCGGGCAAAACCTCATCGTTTGTGTTTTGAGCCTCTTGTGAATTCATTTTGCATTTTTTTTTGCATATTCTGATCTAGGGGCATTATAGACCTTTCACCTCAGTTTTATTTTCTTCTTTCGACATGCTCGCTTAGAAAACGTGATTTTAGTTGGGGTTTCTTTTTTGTGTTTTTCCAGAAAATGTCGTCTTGGTACCGGAAATCCTTCGTGAAGTTTCAGCTTCCAGTTTTGATTTAGCAGCTTTATGACCCTCTTATTCAGTTCTGATCTAGGGGCATTTTGGGGATTTCACAGTGAGATTTTTTCGATTCCGTCCGCTTTGTCAGGTAGAAAACTCGATTTTAGGGGGGATTTCTTCTTTGTGTTTTTCCAGAAAAACTCGTCTTGACCTCCGTTTCAAGCCTCAGTTTTGGGCAGATCAAAAAACATGTAGCAGCAGCCAAGGGCTGCCACCAGCCATGTCTTTAGGCACCGGCATGCAGGCCGGTGGGCTCGCGCATGGGTGCCGTGTGCGCCATGGCCCCTCATCGGGCCGCCGCAACGTCAATTCTTCTTTTGGGCTTTTCTCCTTTGTCCGGACTCCGATTTAAGTGAATTTTTTTTTGAACTTGACTAATTTTTCGCTGTCTTTCTAACGGTGTGCTCGGTTGCACCCGATTCTTCCTGGATAATGACCAGTTTACCTTTTTTGCTTTAAGTGCTCGTTTTTCTTCGTCTTGCCGTTTCTCTTTCGTTCGGACTCCGAATCATGTGATTCTTGAGTCCATCTTGATTAGTTGTTCATTGTCCTTCCAGCGGTGTGCTCGATGGCACCCGAATCTATAGTTTTCAGAAATGACTATTTTGCCCCTGGGGGCTTATTTCTCATATTTTCGATCTTTTGCTTCCGCATCAGTTCTTGTTGAGTTCCACGACCTCATGGAAGGTCACTTTGACTTCTTAGAGTCTTGTTTTCTGTTTTCACTTCCGCATTCGGATCCATTATTGGATCATCCTTACGGTTCATCACAGGACACGCTGGCCTAAAAACCAGGGTCGTCACAGGGGTATCAGAGCGTCCGGGTTCGAATACCTTAGATGATGGGTTTTGGGTGCATATCATGCTCATTTTGTTTTGCTTTGATTTGTCATTTGTATCTTGATAGCATGTCTTGTATGATAACATGTTCACATGTTTAGATGTTTTGAGACATCTATCATTGGTTGAGCATGCTTTTATGTATATATGCTTCCTGATAACATGTTCTATGTTACTATCATGTTCTGGTGTGATAACATGTCTGTGTGCTTCTTGATAACATGTTTGATTTGATAACATGCCTATTTGCTTATGTGGCAACTTTTTTACTACTTGTGTGAGTAGATAGTTATGCTATGTTGCATACTACTTGTTTACTTTATGTCAGGTTTTTGCATTGTCTCTTAGGATCTGTCGTATCCCTTGGATGCGTTCTTGTTTCACGAGTTTCTTCCTTGAATAGGAGAAATTCATTCTGTGAGGACCCATGTAGGGAACCTTCTTGTCTATTCTGTTGGTTGATGCGAGTGAGGCTCATGTGAGCATAGAAGACTGCGATTCATTTCCTTTTCCTTGTTTGGTGGAGTGAGACGTGGGCCAGGGAGCACCGTTTCATTTCCTTTTCCTTCGTGGCTTCTAGATCTAAGGCCTTAAGCGTAATGGTGCCAGTGTCATTGTTGTCAGAGTTTTGGGATTAGCTACCCCAACTCTCCCAGATGCCTGGTTTCCGTAGCGCCTTTGGTAATGATCATTTTTGACATTAATGTCATTGGTATCGAAAAGTTCCCTTCTGGGGCATGTTACGAACTAGTGCCTTATACTGTCATGCTACCTTGCTGACGAGTAAGTGTGGGCGGGTTCTGGTCACTGTTCATACTCCCTTGTCACTCTCTTCTTCTATCATGTTTCAACGTTTCATTGTCTTGGGATTCTCTCGGTAGTTGACGTTGAGTTAACGTGCCGATTCGTATGAGGTGTTGCCTCAATTCTTGGTTTCACGTTCCTTTAGTTGATTTTTAGACTTCAGGATTTGTCTTTCAGTGCGTTTTGAGCTGTCCTTTGATTTGACCTTTTGTTCGGTCATTATTCTGTTCACTCTGGTGTGTTCCTAATTTCGGGGACGAAATTCCTTTAAGGAGGGTAGGTTGAAACGACTCGGTCATTTGCCTTCCTTTCTTTTTCCTGAAATTTTACGAATGAATTTTTTTCGTTTAATTTTCCTTTCTGAGCTCTGTTTCGTGTCGCTTAGTGTCATCTCGAGTGCTCAGAATTGGTTTCTGAGACTCTTTCATGTAAATTGACAACTTCCATTGAGGACTGAGTCATTTTCACATTTTTCGTTTTTCGATACTATGCGCTATTTCGTCCTTTTCCCTATTTCGTCTTATCTATGTTTGTCAGTTTTTGGCACAACCTCACTTCTCATGCTTGGAGTTGGTTTTTGATTTCACGTGCCTTCATCTTGAGTGGTTTCCTCGAAATACGTATCTTCACTTTTGTAAGAAAGCACTCTGGTTGCTCCCGGTGTCCATAGGGGCATGGATGCAAATTTCTTTGAAATTATTTTCTTTTCTTGGGGTGTTTTTCGGAAATACCTTTTGAAGATATTTTATTTCAGGGGTTTTTAAGAAAATATTTTTGGAAGATATTTTCACTCTGGGCCACAAGTACAGTTTTCACTTTTTGGAGGGGCCATTGTGCAATTATTGAAAGTTATTACAAAATGTCTTATTTTGAGCCTAGATCCTCGTACGGGATTCATTTTCACATTTCGTCGAGTTGTGTACTCTTGGAATTTCCTCCTGGTTGATGTTTTCCAGTTTCAGGGTTTCTGGCCCCAGTTTTCGCCAAACTTGTTTTGGGCATAACTTTCTGCTCAAGACTTAGTTTTTGACGCCGTTTCTTCCATTCTTCATATTTTATTATTTTGAATCTTTTTCATTCACAAAGTTTTGCCATTTGAACGCGTCTGCTCAAATTTTACTTTTTCGGACCCGGCGGGGCCCGTTCGGGGCACTTTTTGAGATTTCTATAAAAGGGGGGTGAGATATTTCATTTTTCATCTTCTCCCCTCTTCATGCACGACCTGGAGCTCCCATTGCAGCCCAAGGGGTGCTGCCATCTTCTCTCTCCTCTTTTGGTTCACTTTTCCTTGATGGAAAGTCTTCGGCCTTAACGTTTGTTGTTCCCCTCGCCGTGCTCTACCTTTCCCCCTTATTAAAATTTAGTTTTGACCATTTCTTGAGTTTGGTTTTGAGGTCAAGTTATGATTTTGATGGGGCTTTCATGGGGGTTATGTTCACGGCGTTGTCCCCGACAAAACCTAGTAGTTTCGTCGGATTCGGAGCCGTTCCATTTTGATGGCATTTGAGATTTTCATCTCAAATTGAGGTAGGGGATGTTTTAGGTTTAAATTATTGTTATATAGCATGCTTGTGATACTTATACTACTTGTTTGCATGATTAAATATAAAATCTAGAGATTTTGTTATTTATTTTTCTTGTACGGGATCTAATTTTTCCGGTTGCTCATGACTTGGTTTAAACATATAGCATGATTTTATACTGCCCCTTGATATGCTCATTGTTGTGTACTAAAATTGGAACATTTGAATAAGTATTAAAGATTTTATTTAATATTTATCTTAGGTGAAATATTAATTAACATGGCCTTAACTAGCTTGAAATTAATATGTGTTAGCATATTACAGTAGACCTTAGCATGCTCTTCAACATAGTTGAATTTGAAAGTAATTGGAGGTGTTTTGAAAATTAGTAATTATTAATTAATTTGATTAATTAATTGGCCCCGAGTGCACTATTCACTCCATTCGAATTCTGACTTGATATTCTTGATCTACATGCCATATAGCTTCACATATATTTGATTTAGAATATTCGGTGAGGTTTTGAAACCTTTCATTTAATTAATTTCCTTGTTTAAGATTTAATCCTCATGGTGATATACAACTTGGGATTGTATTGTGGCAAGCTAGAAAATTAAACTTAGGTATAGTTGTTCACATATATTAAATTAGGATTAATTGCATGAGAATTGCAACTTTTAATTTATATTTAACTTTGGTGAAAGGTTAAGTCACATGGTCTTAAATTGAATGAAATAAACTTGTAATGTGATATTACATTTGTCCTTAGCATATTCTCTAAGATATGTTAAATTGAGAGCATTTGGTTAAGTTTGAAAATCTAGAGATCTTAATTAAAAGAATTAATTAAAATCTATTTTGTGGTCCTAATTGCTTAATTAAGGTTTTAACTTGATATTTGTATTGGTCATTATTTGTTTACTAGTATATGTTAAATTGGGACTATCTGAAGTTGTTTTAGAACCTTGGTAATTAAATTAGCATGATTTAATTAAAGTTCTACTTTGTTGTTCCAACAACCTAATTGAGTTTTAGAATGGATATAGGTGATGACCATACCATGTCCTTTAACATGTATTAAATTGAGGTTATTTGGAATTGAATCGGAATCTAGAGAATTTAATTATGTTTATCTATTTAAATTCTTTCAATTTGCTCCATGATCTAGTTGTGTTTTAGAAGTAGTTTCTATATTCAAAACATGGACTTAGACTTGTTGTATATTCATTTGGTTATGTTTTGAACATTGGATAACATAGTTGCTATGTTTGTATTTGTGATAATATGTTTTTCTTATTGAATATATTGTTGCCTTGTGTAATGATTTGCACACTTCGTGTTTAACTTCTTTCATGCATAGCGTGTAACGAATCGCACACTGAAGATTCGACATTCATCATATCATATTAGTTGTGGATTTAGAGCATGTATTATATAGGTTTCCAAATTTGGTTTTGCTTAGTAGATAGTTGATTATCTTGCATATTCCTGTTGATATATGCGTTGTTGCACAACTTGTTGATTTTGGAAACTTGGGGATGTCAGTGTTTGACTATGGCTAGGACGTGGTTCTAGTACGGGGGATAGTCCCTCTATATGGTCTAGTGCGCACGTAGGGAGGTTACCCATGGGCTAGTAACCCTAAAGTAACTGTGTTGTCGGTCTGATCCGGCGTGACGTCCGAGTATCTACTTTGTTTGATTTCGTATTTCATTTTCAAGTTGATAACTAGATGATGTTTTAACTTGTTGTTTCTTATTTGTCGTTCCAATTTAAGTTACAGGATGTTAACTTTGCGAAATTGTGCTTCATGCGTTGTATTGGAAGTTCCAATGTTGGTTAAATTGCATCGATATTGAAAATCGTGTTTTAACGTTCTAATAAAGCTTAGGATTGTTCCTATTTATTCATTTATAACATAGACGTTAGGTAGCATGAACCACTACTGTTATTTTGTGCTTTAGATTCTAAGTTGATGGCCTTGAGAACTTAAACCTTGTTGCATTGTATAACATACTCTTTTGTTGTTGAATTGCATGGATAATGTGATTCTTGTTAACTTGTATTCAAATATGCTTTTGTTATGTTGTATGGATCACTCTAGACCTAGTTCAATTGTATTGAAAATGCAATTCATGTTAATATATGCTCAATCATTCTTCTTGTCGTGTTCTTTAGATTATCCCAACCATGATTCATTTCATACACGTATGTATATCATGATTCTTGTTGCTTAGACTCTAAGGTAGCTTAGGATGCTCCCCGAGTCTCACTTAGACGTAGACGTTAGGTGGCAAGAGCCCCTTTAACATGTTTCACCTTAAGGTGATAAATTTGTAAATTGCTATGTCAATGCATGCTCATCTCCCACGAGTAGCTTTATGTTACTCACCCCTACGATACTAGGGCATATTTCAGGTACAAAGACTTGGTTCGTGAAGCCTAGCATTCCTTGGATGTCTAGTAGCTTTCAAGTTTCCATTTCATGCAAATGTTAGCATGAAATGTCATTTTGTAGACTTATATGTCAAAATATGTATGTTTGATTCCATGTATGTAATGTGTACTTAAGTACACTCCTTTCAATGTATTTGATATGTATGAGATGAGGCCGGAGGCCAATGACATGTATATTGTATTTTATACAACTTTTTAACTTCTTGAAATGTAATGAAAAACTTGAAAAATCGCAAGTCATTCCTTCACCATGATTGCATCGGGTGTGGAAATTCCATTTTCATTCGTTTATAGGGTCTTATTAATCTTGTATGAATTATGACCAAGGGCCAAACGGTCATTTGATCCCGTTTTACATTTTTGGATTCCATGTTTTCCATTCCAAGTCCTTTTTTGCCTTTTTGGCCATTGGGGGGTCGGATTTTGCATCGGCTATATTTTTAAGCCATGGACCATTGTAGCGCGTCTAAATAGGTAAGTTACGTTTGTGTGCATAGTGGTTTCCTGGCAAAACCTCATCGTTTGTGTTTTGAGCCTCTTGTGAATTCATTTCGCATTTTTTTTGCATATTCTGATCTAGGGGCATTATAGACCTTTCACCTTAGTTTTCTTTTCTTCTTTCAACATGGTCGCTTAGAAAACGTGATTTTAGGGGGGGTTTCTTTTTCGTGTTTTTCCAGAAAATGTCGTCTTGGTACCGGAAATCCCTCGTGAAGTTTCAGCTTCCAGTTTTGATTTAGCAGCTTTATGACCCTCTTGTTCAGTTCTGATCTAGGGGCATTTTGGGGATTTCACAGTGAGTTTTTTTCAATTCCTTCCGCGTTGTTAGGTAGAAACTCGATTTTAGGGGGGGTTTCTTCTTCGTATTTTTCCAGAAAAACTCGTCTTGACCTCCGTTTCAAGCCTCAGTTTTGGGCAGATCAAAAAACATGTAGCAGCAGCCAAGGGCTGCCACCAGCCATGTCTTTGGGCGCCGGCATGCACGCCGGTGGGCTCGCGCATGGGCGCCATGTGCGCCATGGCCCCTCGTCGGGCCACCGCGACGTCAATTCTTCTTTTGGGCTTTTCTCCTTCGTCCAGACTCCGATTCAAGTAAATTTTTTGTTGAACTTGACTAATTTTTCGCTATCTTTCTAACGGTGTGCTTGGTTGCACCCGGTTCTTCCTAGATAATTACCAGTTTACCCTTTTTACTTTAAGTGCTCATTTTTCTTCGTCATGCCGTTTCTCCTTCGTTCGGACTCCGAATCATGCGATTCTTGAGTCCATCTTGATTTGTTTTTTGTTTTCCTTCCAGCGGTGTGCTCGGTGGCACCCGAATCTACAGTTTTTTGAAATGACTATTTTGCCCCAGGGGGCTTATTTCTCATATTTTCGGATCTTTTGCTTCCGCATCAGCTCTTGTTGAGTTCCACGACCTCATGGAAGGTCACTTTGACTTCTTAGAGTCTTGTTTTCTGTTTTCGCTTCCGCATTCGGATCCGTTATCAGATTATCCTTACGGTTCATCACAGGACACGCTAGCCTAAAAACCAGGGTTGTCACAAATCGGTTGGCCTAAATGAAGCTTCGGACTACCGAAATGACTCGAAAAGGCACAAAAACACTTGTTATGCACAAGAAATGTTGAAGCTTCACCCAAGCCTCGAACCCCAACATAAATATGGATCAAAAACAAGATTTTAAGCTATATAAGCATGCTCGCAAGTGTACTTTACATGTTGAAATGTATTACAATGGCCTATGGCCTCATTACATGTCATTTACTCAATTTCACATGCCAAACCTCAAGGTTAGAAAAGAGTGCATTTCAAAACAAAACTTAAAACTTAAAAGCATACACTTGAACTTTAAGGTTGGTGACCCTAGGCCACAAATCATACATATCAAATAGGTCCCAAATAGAGTATCCAAGTACACTTTACATGTAATAAGGACAAAAATGGCATATTGAACCTATCTAAGTGTTACAACATCAAAAGTAAGACTTGAACATGTAAACACTTGTATGTGAACAAGAATGCTTTGAAAGAACTTCAAATCTCCAAAGCACCAAGGGTAAATGCTAATCTCCATACCTTGAATCCTGTACTTGAAATATGCGCCAGTAACTTTGGGGTGAGTAACATAAAGCTACTCGTAGGAAATGATCATCATCGACCTACATTTTTATATCACCTTAAAGTGAAACATGTTAAAGGGGCTCATGGCACCTAATATCTATATCAAGATGAGACTCCGGGAGTATCCTAAGCTACCCTAAATCATTTCTAGCATAAATCACATCATTCATGCAATTTAATAACATAAGAACATGTTATACAAGGCAACAAGATATAGATTCTCAAGGTTATCAACTTGAAATCTAAAATGCTAGAATAACCAAAGTGGGTCATGCCACCTAACGTCTATGTTCCAAATAAATCTATAGGATCATTCCTAAATGACATTTGAACATATAAGGCATAATGTACTTAATAACATCAAAGTTCGCAATGATTCACTAAAATCATAAAACATAGACGTACTTAACAACATCAAAATGATTCATTAAAATCATAAACATAGATGTACTTAACAACATCAAAATCGCCAATAGCCAAAACCATAAGTCACAATATAAACATGATTGTTAACTTGGAATTGAATGCAAAATCAAATAGTAGAAGACTTGGACATCATGCTCAGAATTCTGCTGAGACCTCAATAGTTATTCCGGGCACTGACCCACAGGGAAGACCACCCTAAGTGCACACTATCTCAACTGGGGAGACACATACCTCCCATACTAGAGCCAAACTCTAGCCATGTCACATATAATAACAATGTCCCAAGAGAATCCAAAATAATCCAAATAAGCTCACAACTTATACATAATTTATATATTATACGAAAACCACCTTTTATGCATAAGTAGGTTGAAACCACACAATCCATGCCTTAAGTTTCAATTCTAAAATGACATACATAATGTCAACACAAAGTGTACAATTCCTTACACAAGTCAATCATATATTCAATATAGGAATCAAGTTCTCATGAACATAAACTTAGCAACAATGCTCTTCAATACTTAAAACTCAAGTGAATACTCAACAAGTCCAAATCCATGATCTCAACATTGAAGCAACTTCTAAAACATGATTAAATCCATGGATAAACAAGATAGAATTTAATTAAATTAAAATAATTAAACTCTCTAGATTTCACATCATTTCCAAATAGCCTCAATTTAAAATGTGTTAAACAAATCATGGTCATTACATATATGCATTCAAAAGCTTAATTAGGCTAATGAAACCACAAAATAGATTTTAATTATTTCATTTAATTAAAGTCTCTAGAATTTCAAACTCAACCAAATGCTCTCAAATTAAAGTTTGTTAAAGAACATGCCAAGACTTAATTTAAAAGCGTAACACAAGTTCATTTCATGTAAAGTATGGCCATGGGAATTAATCTTTTACAAAGAAAAATATTAAATAAAAGATGCAACTTTTATTCAAAAAATCCCAATTAGATATATGTTAACAAACATATTAAAAATAAGCTTTCTAGCATGCCAAAATTCAAATCCAAGTTATACATCATCTTGTGAATTAAATCTTGTACAAAGAAATTATTTATTACTAACTTTCTAGATTTGATACAAGGCATACATATGAGTTGTATAATCATGGGAAACACATAATACAACACTTAATTAATCCTAAAACATTCCCTACCTCTATTTGAGATGAAATCTCGAATCCCTACCAAAGTGAATGTGCTCCAAATCCGACGAAACTTCTAGGTTTTGTTGGGGAAAACACCGTGAACATAACCCCCAAGGAAGCCCCATCAAATTCACAACTTGAATCCTAACTCAAACTCAGGAAATGGCCAAAATTGAATTCTAATAAGGGGGAATGGTAGAGCACGTCGAGGGGAACAATAAACGTTAAGGTCGAAGACTTTTCATCAAGGAAAACTGGACCAAGAGAGGAGAGAGGAGAGAGGAGATGGCAGCCATGGCTGCCATGGATTCCGGCCAGAAGAGAGGAGCGAGAGAGAAAGCTCAGATTTTTTCTTGTCTCACACCCTATTTATATAAAACCCTAAAAGTGCCCCGAACGAGCCCCGCCGGGTCCGGAAAAGTCGAATTCACGTAGACGCACTCAAACGGGAAAACTCCGTGAACAAAAAAGATTCATAATGAGAAAATATGAATAATGGAAGAAATAGCGTCAAAAACTGATTCCCGAGCAGAAAGTTATGCCCCAAACAAGTTTGGCGCTAACTGAGGCCAAAAACCCTGAAACTGGAAAACATCGACCAGAAGGGAATTCTAAGAGTACATGACTCTACGAAAATTGAAAATGAATCCCGTAAGAGGATCCAGGCTCAAAACAAGACATTTAGCAAAAAATTTCACTAATTGCACAATGGCCCCTCCAAAAAGTGAAAACTGCACTAATGGCCCAGAATGAAAATATCGTCCAAAAATATTTTCTTAAAAACCCCTGAAATAAAATATTTTCAAAAGATATTTATGAAAAACACTCCAAGAAAAGAAAAGATTCCCAAAGAATTTTGCGTCCATACCCCTATGGACACCGGGAGCAACTAGAGTACTTTCGTGCAAAAGTAAAGACACATATTTCATGGAAACCATTGAGAATGAAGATACGTGAAGTCAAAACCCAACTCCGAACACAAGAAGTGTGGTTGTACCAACAAAGTGACAAACGGGGAAAAGATAAAATAGGAAAAAAGACGAAATAGGGAAAAGGACAAAAAGTGAATAGCGTTAAAAAACGAAAAATGTGGAAATGACTCGGTCGTCAAAGGAAGTTGTCATTCCAAAGAAAAGAGCCTCAGAAATCACTTCAGAGCACTCGAGACGACACTAAGAGACGAGGAACTGAACTCAGAAAGGAAAAGATCAACGAAAAAAAAAAAAAAAGAATATCCGTGAAAATCTGAGAAAAGGAAAGGAATGAAAATGACCGGGTCATTACATTTCTATTCAAGTGTTACATTCATTTAAATTAACATTTGACTAGATATATGTAATGAGTATGGTATGTTCTTTAGCATATATTAAATTGAGAATATTTGAATGTGATTGGAAAACTTTATTTAATTATTTTCTTGTATGAAATTTAATTCACCTAGTTGTACCTATTGTAGAACTAACTTGTAACTTGATTTTAAACAATGTCTTGACATGTTCTTTCACATATATTAAATAGAGAATATTTGAATGAGTTTTGAGAAATTTATTTAATTATTTTCTTGGCATTGATCTTAATTTACCTTGTTATAAGTAAGATAGAATTGGCTTGTAACCTGAAATTAAATTAGGCTTTGCTATGACTACAATGACCCGGTCATTTTATTTCCTTTCCTTTTCTCAGATTTTCATGGATATTTTTTTTCCATTGATATTTTCCTTCTGAGTTCGGTTTCTCGTCACTTAGTGTCATCTTGAGTGCTCGGGGATGGTTTCCGAGACTTTTTTCCGTGGATTGACGACTTCCTTTGAGGACTGAGTCATTTTCACATTTTCACTTTTGAGACACTATTCACTTTTCGTCTTTTTCTCGGTTGTCACTTTGTTAACATAACCTCACTTTCTGTTTTCAGATTTGATTCTGATTTTGCATGCATCCACGATATTTAAATTCCATACTATTTGTATTTTCACTTTTATAGAAAAGCATGCTAAGTGCTTACTTTTCTTGTAAAGGGTATAGACCCATAACCTTTTTGTAATATTCTAAACTTTTGCGATTTTTGTGTAATTACTGTAAAGTAATTATTTTTCATCTTAGGGACCATTTTACAATTTAATTTGGAAGATATTTTCAAAAAAGACCTTTTTGCAATTTCTAAAAAGTGTGACAAGTGTCACACTTTCATTGGTCCACTTGTTGACATGTGTGTGGTAACACTTTGAGGGCTTGGATGAGGACATGTGGATGGTGGAGATTTAACCACTTGTTGGCCTAGGATTGGTACACTTGTTGGCTTGGATGCTTGACAAGTGTAGGTTTGAGATTAAGCCTAGGATGGAGCCTTGGATTTGTGACAAGTGTATGCTCCAAATTAAGTCTTGCAATTGTTTTTGGACCACTTTGGGATTATGGTTTAAAAGAAGGGTTTTTGTGCAATTGACCATAGATGTGTGTATTAACTATGGTGCAGGAGCATATAGTGAGTTGAGGATTTCTATTTCCTCCACTCACACATTTTAACATTATTTCATTCCTTCCTCACCAAAAACCCTAGCCTCCATGGATGGAGCTTGAAGCCTTAGGTCTTAACCTTGATTTTTGAGAGCCTTCCATTGATTTCCAAGCTTGAACTTGGGAATATTTTTTGTTCCCCTCATCTTCCTCTTCATAACCCCTGAAGGGTTTACCATTTTGTGTTGATTTGTCTTGGATTCTAGAGAGACATTTCTCTAGTGAGGTAGGGGATGTTATAGGGTTATATTTTTGTTTCTTGCATGCTATTGATGTTTATATAAGTTGTATGCATGTCTTTTGTTAATTTGAGAAATTAGTGATTTTTCATATCTTGCATATAACTCATTTTAGACTTGGTAAATGGCATGGCCATGAGTTGATCTTTGATATATATTAATTTGGGATGATTTAGATGAGTTTTCAAATCTAGAGATTAAATGAATTTAATTTGATTTAAATTCTAGTAAATTGTATTTTACTTGTATTCCATTTTAGACTTGAGATATGGTATGACCATGATTTGGTGCTTGATATATATTAATTTGGGATTAATTGAATAACTTTTGAAATCTAGAGATTTAATTAATTTAAATTAATTAAATTCTATATGATGTTATCTTGCTCATTTGACACTTTTGATTTGATATATGTAATGAGCATGCTATGTTGTTTAACATATATTAATTTGAGGTTATTCGAATTTGATTTGAAATCTAGAGAATTTGATTATATTGTCTAATTAAATTCTATCTAATGGCTCCATGGATCTATTTGTGTTTTAGAAGTTGTTCCTATATTCAAATCATGGACTTGGACTTGTTTTGTATTCACTTGGTTGTGTTTTGAACATTGGATAACGTTGTTGTTATATTTATATTTATGAGAACATGTTTTCTTTATGGAATATATTGATGCCATGTGTAATGAATTGCACACTTTGTAATTGACATTATATATGCCATTTTATAATTGAAACTCTAAGGCATGGATTGTGTGGTTTCAACCTACTTGTGCATGGAAGATGGTTTTCGTGCATTATATAAATTACGTATAAGTTGTGAACTTATTTGATTATTTTGGAGTCTTGGGACATTGTTACAAGTGACATGGCTAGAGTTTGGCTCTAGTGTGGGAGGTATGAGTTCTCCCTAATTGAGATAGTGCGCACTAGGGTGTAACGACCCGGTCATTTTCCTTCCTTTCCTTTTTCCTGAAATTTTACGAATGAAATTTTTTCGTTTAATTTTCTTTTCTGAGCTCTATTTCGTGTCGCTTAGTGTCATCTCAAGTGCTCGGAATTGGTTCCTGAGACTCTTTTTCGTGAATTGACAACTTCCTTTGAGGACCGAGTCATTTTCGCATTTTTCGTTTTTGGATACTGTGCGTTATTTCGTCTTTTCCCTATTCTGTCATTTTCCCTATTTCGTCTTATCTTCGTTTGTTAGTTTTTGGCACAACCTCACTCTTCATGCTCGGAGTTGGTTTTTGACTTCACGTGTCTTCATCTTGAGTGGTTTCCTCGAAATACGTATTTTCACTTTTGCAAGAAAGTACTCTGGTTGCTCTCGGTGTCCATAGGGGCATGGATGTACAATTCTTCAGAATTTTTTTCATTTCTTGGGGTGTTTTTCATAAATATCTTTGGAAGATATTTTATTTCAGGGGTATCTAAGAAAATATCCTTTGGAATATATTTTCATTCTGGGGCAGTTTTGTAGTTAATCCTTTTTGTAGGGGTCATTGTGCAATTAACGAAAGTTATTGCAAAATATCTCGTCTGGAGTCTGGATCCTCGTACGGGATTCATTTTCACATTTTGTAGAGTCGTGGACTCTTAGAATTCCGTTCTGGTCGTTTTTCTCCAGTTTCAGAGTTTCTGGACCCGGTTGCCGCTGAACTTGTTCGGGGTATAACTTTCTGTTCGGGACTCAGTTTTTGACGCCGTTTGTTCTATTGTTCATATTTTCTTATTTTAAATCTTTTTTGTTCGTGGAGTTTTGCCATTTTAGCACGTTTACTCAAAATCCACTTTTCCAGACCCGATAGGGCCCTTTCGGGGCACTTTTTGAGCTTTCTATAAATAGGTTGCCCTAATTTTTAAAATCAGATTTTCAGACCTTTGGCCTCTTGGCTAGCAGCCATGGGAGCCCAAGGGGCTGCCTTCACTCTTTCTTCTCCTCCACTTGATTTCCTTGGTAGAAATCCTTCGGCCTTAGCATTTGTTGTTCGCCTCGTCGTGCTCTACCATTACCCCTTATTAGAAACCATTTCTGACCAAATTTTGAGTTTAGGATTGAGGTCAAGTTTGGATTCTCATGGGGCTTCTTGCAGATTCTTGTTCACGGTGTTGTCCCCGACAAAACCTCTCGGTATCGTTGATTTTGGAAACTTGGGAATGTCGTTGTTTGACTATGGCTAGGACGTGGTTCTAGTACGGGGGATAGTCCTTTTATATATAGTCTAGTGTGCACATAGGGAGGTTATCCATAGGCTAGTAACCCTAAAGTAACTATGTTGTCGGTCTGATCCGGCGTGACGTCTGAGTATCCACTTTGTTTGATTTCACATTTCATTTTCAAGTTGATAACTAGATGATGTTGTAACTTGTTGTTTCTTAATTGTCATTCCATTTTAAGTTACAAGATGTTAACTTTGCGAAATTGTGCTTTATGCGTTGTATTGGAAGTTCTAATGTTAGTTAAATTGCATCGATATTGAAAATCGTGTTTTGACGTTCTAATAAAGCTTAGGATTGATCCTATTGATTCATTTATAACATAGACATTAGGTGGCATGAACCACTACTGTTATTTTGTGCTTTAGATTCTAAGTTGATGGCTTTGAGAACTTAAACCTTGTTGCATTGTATAACATGCTCTTTTGTTGTTGAATTGCATGGATAATGTGATTCTTGTTAACTTGTATTCAAATATGCTTTTGTCATGTTGTATGGATTACTCTAGACCTAGTTCAATTGTATTGAAAAAGCAATTCATGTTAATCTATGCTCAAGCATTCTTCTTGTCGTGTTCTTTGGTATCCCAACCATGATTCATTTCATACACGTATGTATATCATGATTCTTGTTACTTAACTCTAAGGTAGCTTAAGATGCTCCCCGAGTCTCACTTGGACATAGACGTTAGGTGGCATGAGCCCCTTTAACATTTTTCACCTTAAGGTGATAAATTTGTAAAATGCTAGGTCGATGCATGCTCATCTCCTACGAGTAGCTTTATGTTACTCACCCCTACTGATAAGTGCTTAAATGTTGCACATTTCAGCACCTAAGCTAGGGTATTTCAGTCTTTGCATCTATCTTAAGTTTATGTTTTAGTCCTAATTTATGTTTATGTGTATTTCAGGGCAATAAAGTTAAAATGAGCTAAGAACGGTCCAATTAAGCCTTTTTGGAGTTAAGCAAATATTTTCAGAAAATGGCACAAAACGGTCAATCTCGGGCCTTTGATGATGTTCCCAAAGATGGAGAAGCAAACCAAATAGCCCGGGGCAAAAATGGAGCTGAATAAGGCTTAAAGGAATTTTCTAACTGTGGGGGATCGATCCCCCAGGGTGGGAGATCAATCCCCCAGGACTTGGCAACATTGCATATTTTTATTTTAATGTTTGGGCTTATTTTGTAACCTAGTGGGCTTTATTAGGTTTATTACTTAAGCCCAGTGAGGCCCATTGTTTTTAGGGTTAGTATTTATTAGTTTAGTGATTTATTATTTGGGGAATTAAGTTTTGATTATTTTTTAATCTGTATCGTGATATTGTTCTCTCTGGAAGAAAACGAAAGGAAGAAAAAAAGCGAGGGTTTCAAGAATATTTTTTACAGAGGCTTTGTCTACAGTGGAAGGAAGAAGAAGAAGGGCCAAAAGATGGAGATAGAACTTGTTGACACCATGATCATCTCCTCCATGAGCTAGTTCTTCACTTAGGGCTTGGATAAGCCCTAAGTTCATGTAACCTAAACCTTTGTTTTTCTTTTCTTGGGGAATTATTAAGTTGTAATTAAATATTTGGCCTTGTGATTTATTTATATATACATGCTTGATTTGACAAATTAGGGCTTGTATTGATTAATTCTTCCATTGAAATCTCCAAGTTGATTGTATGTCTATATATGATTAATTAGGGATTTTATTCTTCATTAGATGTTTGAAAATTAATTCTTCCATTAATTCTATATGAAAATTGCATGTCTATGTGTGATTGATTTAGAATTATACTCTACACTAAATACTTCTTTTAGTTGTGTTTAGTGATGGCCATAGCATGAGACTTAGTTGATACAATTGTAAATTAATTTGATGGATAAAGGCTTAATCTTGATGGGTTGTTCTACAAATTAGCTTATTGTCATTAGGTAATTGTAGTAAAGTAGGCAATTTGTGCTTGATTATGTTAATCCATACTTCTAATTACAATTAGTATTATCCTCTTAATTGATGTGTGCTTTTATCGAATACATTTGTGAATGTGTATGGTGGGTTATGACGTAGTCTTGAATGGGTTCTACACTTTAGTTTAATTGTCATTAGGTAAACAATTCATTCTTGATGTTGATAATCTATGCTTATAATTGTGATTTGTGATGATAATGTGACCACATCTATAATTACACTAATAAATTCCCCATTAATTGAAAGCATATGGTTAATTGCATGGGCTTAGTGGTGAATCCTAACCCTAAGACTCTCTTCCTATCTCTTTAATTCTTAGTTTAATGTCATTTCTATTTTCATGCTTTTAATTGAATTTTAGTTTAATCACTCCACCAAAATATTTTTCTCTCACACTCTTTCTCTCTCTTTCTCTTCTCTCTTTTACAATCTAATTAGCATTAAAATCAAGTTTAGTCCCAACACGTGTTCAATCCCTTGGGTTCGATCCCTTCTCACTTCATACTACATAGTATAAGTGTCTAGCGGTTTACAAATGTAAACTATGATGCCCGCTTGATACCATTTCCAAAACCAAAGTGTTGTGCATTATTTTGTGCACACGCTCGGGTCGCATCACCTACGATATTGGGGCATATTTCAGGTACGAAGACTTAGTTCATGACGCCTAACATTCCTTGGATGTCGTGTAGCTTTCAAGTTTCCATTTCATATAAATGTTAGCATGAAATGTCATTTTGTAGACTTATATGTCAAAATATGTATATTTGATTCGATGTATGTAATGTGTACTTAAGTACACTTCTTTCAATGTATTTGATATATATGAGATGAGGCCAGAGGCCAATGACCATTATATTGTGTTCTATATACTTTGTAACTTCGTGAAATATTGTGAAAATCTTGAAAAATCGCAAGTCATTGCTTCACCATGGTTGCATTGAGTGTGGGAATTCCATTTTCATTCTTTCATAGGGTCTTATTAATCATGTTTGAAGTGTGGCCAAGGGCCAAACGGTCATTTGATCCCGTTTGTATTTTTGGATTCCGAGTTTTCATTCCAAGTTCTATTTTTGCCTTTTTGCCCGTTAGGGGGTCGAATTTTGTATCGGTGGTATTTTTAAGTCATGAACCATTGTAGCATGTCCAAATAGGTAAGTTACATTTGCGTACATGGTCGTTTCCGGGCAAAACCTTATCGTTTGTGTTTTGAGCCTCTTGTGAATTCATTTCGCATTTTTTTTGCATATTCTGATCTAGGGGCATCATGGACCTTTCACGTCAATTTTATTTTCTTCTTTTGACATGGTTTAATAGAAACATGATTTTAGGGGGGGTTTCTTCTTCGTGTTTTTCCAGAAAATGTCGTCTTGGTACCGGAAATCCCTCGTGAAGTTTTAGCTTCCAATTTTCATTTACAAGCTTTATGACCCTCTTGTTCAGTTCTGATCTAGGGGCATTTTGGGGATTTAACAGTGAGTTTTTTTCAATTCCGTTCACAATGTCAGGTAAAAAACTCGATTTTAGGGGGGGTTTCTTCTTCGTGTTTTTCCAGAAAAACTAGTCTTGACCTCCGTTTCAAGTCTCAGTTCTGGGGAGATAAAAAAAAATGTAGCAGCAGCCAAGGGCTGCCACCAGCCATGTCTTTTGGGGCCGGCATGCACGCCGGTGGGCTCGCGCATGGGCGCCGTGTGCACCATGGCCCTCGTTGGGCTACCGCGACATCAATTCTTCTTTTGGGCTTTTTTCCTTCGTCCGAACTCTGATTCAAGTGAATTTTTTTTTTAACTTGACCAACTTTTCGCTGTCTTTCCAACGGTGTGCTCAGTTGTACCCAGTTCTTCCTGGATAATTACCAATTTTCCCTTAAAGCTTTAAGTGTCCATTTTTCGTCGTCATGCCGTTTCTCCTTCGTCCGGACTCCGAATCATGCGATTCTTAAGTCCATCTTGATTAGTTTTTCATTGTCCTTCCAGCGGTGTCCTCGGTGGAACCCGAATCCACAGTTTTCAAAAATTACTATTTTGCCCCTGGGGGCTTATTTGTCATATTTTGACCTTTTGCTTCCGCATCAGTTCTCATTGAGTTCCATGACCTCATGCAAGGTCACTTTGACTTCTTAGAGTCCTGTTTTTGTTTTCGCTTCCGCATATCAAATCCGTTATCGGGTCAAATCTTCAGTTCATCACAGGACACGCTGGCCTAAAACCAGGGTCGTCACATAAGGTGATTTTCCCAGCGGGTTAATGCTCGAAATAACCATTTAGTTCTCGACAGAAATCCGAGACGTGATGTCCAAGTCTTCCACTATTTGATTTCGCATTCAATTCCAAGTTGACAATCATGTTTAATTACGACTTGTGATTTTGGCTATTGGCGATTGATGTTGTTAAGCACATCCATACTAAATAGTTATATTTAGTTGTTTTCACACTTTTAGATTTCAAGTTGATAACTTAGAGAATCTATGTCTTGATGTGTGGTATTAGAAATTCTAATTGTACTAAATTGTTATATTTAGTTCTTATTGCATTTTAGATTTCAAGATGGTAACCTTGGGAATTTATATCTTGATACTTGTGTAGCATGCTTCTATGTTGGTTAATTGCGTAGATAGTGTGACTTGTGCTTTGTTGTTCAAATGTGACTTTGGAATGATCCTATAGATTCACTATAGTTGTTTTAGCATTTTAGAATATACATCTTGTTGCTTTGTATAGCATGCTCCCATATTACTTGAATTGTACGAATGATGTGATTTGTGCTAGAAATGATCTTAGGTACCATAGGATGCTCCCTGGATCACACTTTGACATAGACGTTAGGTGGCATGAGCCCCTTTAACATGTTTCACCTTAAGGTGATAAAATTGTAAAAAGTTAGGTCGATGCATGCTCATCTCCTACAAGTAGCTTTATGTTACTCACCCACGTTGTGGGGACATTTTTTAGGTACAGGAATTAAAGTTGAGACTCTCATTATGCTTGGATGGTTTGTGGACTTGGAGGTTTCCATCTTTGTGAAGGTTGGCTTAGAATGGCATTTGTAACCTTATTTGTTAAATATGTATATTTGATTCTAAACTTGTAGTGTGTGCCTAAGTACACTTTTTGATTCTCATTTTATGTATATGACATGAAGCCATGGGCCAAACTTCTTTTGAAATCACATATATCTCATGGATGTTAAAATTTCCCTTTAATGAGAATATATGAAAATTTTGCATTTTAGTATGTTATTTTGCACCAGAGTGTGCATTATGTATGAGATTCATCCATTAGCATTCATTAATCATGTATGAAGTGTGGCCAAGGTCCAAATAGTAATTTCCAATCATTTGTTAATTTTGGTTTTCAAAATTTCCATCTCAAATTCATTTTCGCCTTTTTGGCCGTCGAGGGGTCGAATTTTGCATTGGTCGTTTCTGGGAGCCATGGACCATTCCCGTGCACTGAAAATCACTTATTAGGTTTGCGTGCATATTTGTTTTAGCCTAGAAGTGCGTTTGGGGTCAAATGTATGTTTGGTGCAAACTCACATTTTTGCCGTTTTGAGCCTAAACTGAGCATAAGGGCATTTTGGGGTTTTCACATGAGAAATAAAGTTTTATTTTGGCGTGGTTGGCTAGAAATCATGATTTTAAGGGGGGTTACTTTACAACTTTTTCCCAAAAAGGGCCTAGAAAGTCCTCAAAATCACATTTCCAACTCAGTTTTCTACTAAGCCTTCAGCAAAACGAGCTCTCGAAGATGTCGCACGAGCGCTCGAAGATGGAGTAGAGAGTTTTGGCTCTTGGGCATGTGCTGTACAAGCACTCGAAGTCCTTGCATGAGCACTCGTGGTACTGTTCATGTGTGTGTGTGTTTGTGTCTTGGTTCAGCACTGCACCTTTGACTTCAAACTATCATATTTTCTTCGTTTTTAGCTCCGAATTGGTCCGTTCTTAAGTCTAAATTGACCACGTCGAAATAAGCTTTCCAATGGTACCAATTAGGTCTTCATATTTTTCTTGTAGCTCAAGATGTTCAAGTTTTAGTAAGGTAGTGTCTGTTTTTGGTTCGAACCGGGATAGGGTTTCCCTACGTTCAACTTCAGGACTTGATATATTTGCCGTCCGGACTCCGAATCAAGTGATTCTTGAGTCTATCTTTATTAATTTTTTATTGTCTTTCCAATGGTGTGCACGATGGCACCCATTTCAATGTGGAATGACCATTTTGCCCCTAAGTTCATTCTTGTTCCTTTTTGAAACATTGCTTTCGCATTTATTTTCTTTGGGTTCCGTGACCTCATTGAGGGTCACATTGGTGTCTCAGAGACATGTTGTATCTCTAGAAACTATTGTTCTTTTTTTGCTTCCGCAATTATAATCTGATCCGGGTCATCACAGGACACACTGGGTTGAAAAATCCAGGGTCGTCACAGGTGGTATCAGAGCTCCTAGGTTCGAAAACCTTAGGACGACGGGTTTGGGTGCATATCATGCTTGTGTTGCCATGCTCTATATGTTTATATGCTTAATGATAACATGCTTTGGTTTGATAACATGTTTATGTGCTTATGTGCTATATGTGACATGCCGTTTGTATAGCATAATTTATTTCTAATGTAAAGAGTATGACATATGATGCATGCTAGATTAGATTTGTATATGCATGACTATGTTGCATATTTGACATGACACGGGATTGGTCATTGAGGCACGAGTTGAGGTTGATGATGATTGAAGTTACAGTCTCGTGGTAATATAGGTTGTTGTTGACCTAGGATTCATTTGAGGTAGGTGGTGAGACACCTTTTGTTTAGGCTCTCGTGAGGTGAGTCATTTGGCGTTGCCGTAGTGCTGAATTTGTTGGTTTTGGGCCATGATGAGGTTATGGACCTCTTAGGATCCTTGATTATTCGGGATGATTCCTCTGGAATTGCAATTTTCGTGGGCGGGTACATTTGTGGGCGGTTTTATGGCACTATCATGCTACCGTACTGGCTAGCTACAAGTGCAGTTCGGATGGAATCAATGTTACCAACATTGGAACTTCCAATACAACGCATAAAGCATGATTTCACAAAGTTAACATCCTGTAACAAAATATGGAGAATCAAATAAGAAACAATAAGTTATAACATCATATAGTTATCAACTTGAAACGAAATGCGAAATCAACCAAAGTGGATACTTGGACGTCACGCCGGATCAGACCGACACCATAGTTACTTTAGGGTTACTAGCCCACGGGTAACCTCCCTATGTGCGCACTAGACTATATAGAGGGACAATCCCCTGCACTAGAACTAAGTCCTAGCCGTGGCCAAACAACGACATCCCCAAGTTTCCAAAATCAATAAGTTGTGCAACAACATATATATCAACATGTATATACAAGATATCAACTATCTACGAAGCACAACCAAATTTGGAAACATATACAATACATGCACAAAGTCCATAACTACTATGGCATGAAAAATGTCCAATACAAAGAGTGCAATTTCTTACATAAGGCAACAACATATTCATTAAGGAAAACACATTCTCATGAATATTAATATAACAACTATGTTATCCAATACTCAAAATATAACCAAGTGAACATACAACAAGTCCAAGTCCATGATTTAAATATAGAAACAACTTCCAAAATGTAATAAAATCCATGGAGCAAAAATATAGAATTTAATTAAGCAAAGATAATCAAATTCTCTAGATTCTAAATTAATCCAAATAACCCCAAATTAATATATGTTGAAGGACATGTCATGGTCATCACATATATAACTCCAAACGACCAATTAAGTGATTAAAACACTTAAAACAAAATTAATTAAGCTAATTAATTAATTTCCTCTAGATTTCTAAACAATTCCAAATGCTCTCAATTTAAGATATGTTAGAGAACATGCCAAGGCCTATCTAAATATCACATTACAACTTGATTTCATGCTTGTTATGACCATGTGAATTAAACTTTCACCGAAGATAAATATTAAATAAAATTTGTAATTCTTAACCAAATGATCCAAATTTAATATATGTCAACAATCATACCAAAACCAAATTTTCTAGCATGTCACAATCTAATTCCAATTTACATATCATCATGGAAATTAAACCTTAAGTAAAGAAATTAATTAAATTAATTTCTAGATCTTGAACTAAAGCATGCATACAAGTTGTATAAGCTCATATAATCATCAATACAACACAAATATAATCCTAAGACACCCTCTACCTCCATTTGAAATGAAATCTCAAATCCCCACCAAAATAAATTGGCTCCGAATCCGACGAAACTCCTAGGTTTTGTCGGGGACAACACCACGAACATGAATCCCAAGGAAGCCCCTCAAAAACACAACTTGACTTGAAACCCAAACTCAAGAAATGGCCAAAACAAGATTCCAATCGGTTGGAATCGAAGGCCTCGCCGAGGGGAACAATAAACACAAAGGCCTCACCACTTTTTAATGAAGGGAAGAAGTCCATAAGAGGAGAGAGAAGATGGAAGCCATGGATGGAGCTTGGACGGGCCATGAGAGAGGAGAGAGAGAGAGAAAAATCTGATTTTTCTTTCTAAGACCTCCTATTTATAGAAAAACTCAAAAAGTGCCCCGAACGGGCCCCGCCGGATCCGGAAAAGTGGAATTCACTCAGACGGGCTCAAATGGCAAAACTCTATGAACAAAAAAGATTCCAAATGAGAAAATATGAACAACGGAAGAAACGGCGTCAAAAATTGAGTCCCGAGTAGAAAGTTATGCCCAAAACAAGTTTGGCGCAAACCGGGGCCAGAAACCCTGAAACTGGAAAACATCATCCAGGAGGAAATTCTAAGAGTCCATGACTCAACAAAATGTGAAAATGAATCCCATACGAGGATCCAGGCTCAAAACAGGGCATTGAACAATAACTTTCATTAATTGCACAATGACCCCTCCAAAAAGTGAAAACTGCGAAACTGCCCCAGAATGAAAATATCTTCCAAAAGATATTTTCTTAGATACCCCTGAAATAAAATATCTTCAAAATATATTTATGAAAAACACCCCCAGAAAAGAAAAGGTTTCCAAAGAACTTTGCATTTATGCCCCTTTAGACACCGGGAGCAACCAGAGTACCTTCTCACGAAAGTAAAGATACGTATCTCATAGAAATCATTGGGAATGAAGATACGTGAAGTCAGAAACCAACTCCGAACACAAGAAGTGTGGTTACGCAAACAGAGTGACAAATGAGGAAAGACGGAATAGGGAAAAAGATAAAAAAATGAATAGTGTCGAAAAACGAAAAATGTGGGAATAACTCGATCCTCAAAGGAAGTTGTCAATCCACAGAAAAGAGTCTCAAAAATCACTCCAGAGCACTCGAGATGACACTAATTGACAAGAACCCAAACTCAGAAGGGAAAAGACAACGGAAAAAAATTTATCCGAAAAATCCGGGTCATTACAGTGCTGGTGCGTGGTGCTGAAATTGCCACCTTGTTGGCGGCTGCTGATACCAACTTAGTGGGGCATGCTGTTGTTGGTGGAATCATGGTGGTGGTTGTTGGTTCTGTTGTTGCTGCTTAAGGAGTTGCTGGAGCTGCTATTGTTGCTGTTGTTGCTGCTGAAGGAGTTGTTGTTGCTGCTCAAGGAGGTGCTGAAATGTATCCAACTTCTCCTCCAAATTTGTAACTTTCTCCCTAAGTTGTGCATTATCTTCTACAACATTTTTTACCCTTTTTCTAGAAACCTCTTCAAAAGATGAGGATGCACGTTGATGGCTTGGAGCTACAAAACCATTTCCGAACCCACGACGATATCCCTTTCTGATACCTAATTGGTTTTCCACTATCTCAATATCATTTATGATAGGACTGGTACCATCAGAATTGTGAAAAACTTGTGAAAACTTCTGTTCCATTTCATCCTGAAATTAAGATGAATGTAGTGTTAAACATCAGTAGCTCAATAAAAAAATTAACTATAAACTAAGTTAAGATGAATTGTTTTTTGATGTATGTATATAGAGAACAGGAATGAGTGGGAGATTCGTTCTTCACTTCCATTTTTGGAAGAAAAAGAGCTAGCTAAAGCTCTTTCAGTGAAAGTCAAAAAAGGATCTTACTTATATATAGGACATCAAATTTATATTTTCTATTCCATTTAGAATTCTCAGTCCAGAGACATCAATATCACGATCTGATACAAACTTTAACAGGCATGTGTGAGGATCACAAAAAGGATCAAACAATGTCCATATACTTTGTGATGCATAATTATATGTTTAACATAAAAAAATATAATTGTCATATCAATTAACCAAATTTTATGGTCTAAAAAAATAAATACAGTATATGTTAAGCTTGTAACAAAATTGATCCCAAAATAAAAATTAACTTGCAAAATAGTAGCACAAAACATAGACTAGATTCTAACCCATTATAATAAAAAATAAAAATAAAAAACTTTTTGAATCAGTTATTTAAAATTGCAATTTTAATTTTAAATTGAGATTAACAAATAAAAAAGAACAAAACCACAACAGAGCAAAAACATAACTAAAGAATATTACACAAGGAACTTAAACAACATACATAAAACATTAAGAGTGACCAGATTCAGTAGCAAAATTTTGAACATCATTTATATATTAAAAAACATTAAGTTGGGTTCAAGTTGGCCCACCTGAATTTCAAGTGCGTTTATCCTTATGTAATGCAGCATGGCAATGTAGGCAAACAAAAATAGGAAGGATTTTATCATAATTGAATTTAAAATATGATTTCAAATATTTGGAATGTGTGGAATTTTAAAAGAACTTAGATGGAATTTAAAATTCCTTTTTACAAATCCCATTTTATTCCCAATTCCTTTCCCAACTCTAATTTCAAATCCCATAGGTATTTGATTCGAAACAAGGCGTAAAGAAATAATAAAAGGTTCCTTGTCAAGTAAGCCCTAACCCCAACACCAATTCTTATTCCAATTAAATTAGAATCAATCTCATACAATGCCCATTTTTTTTTTTTTCAGATGCCAGTAGAACTCTGCAAGATTTTGAAGTTATTATATGCACTTTATTGGTTCAGTTTACAATAAATCTGAGCCTACGCCTCGGATTTATCTTTAACCCTATGCACTTTCAATATTTGAGATCAGCATTGAAAGCCTTTTATTCAGAAAATCAAATGAAATGAACTCGAACCAATGCAATGAGTGATAGGTTATTTTAGGCTCATCAACTTGTCCCAATATATATATTAAAAAAAGAAATTTATTTATTTTTAAGTTGTGTGACAGAGACTGTAGAGTAGACAACTAGGGTCAGGTTTTATTCCTTGTACTATATTGAGATGGCATCATGGTATTCACATTTATATGTATTTCTTTCATATATAGCATTGATTAGTGTGGCCTTTGTTGTGTGTATTATTGAAAGTGATTTGGCTTCAATCACATAATCTCCAGAAATTTGAATGAATTTAGGTTAAGGAAGTTATTCCCATCTTGATCATGTGATGGACATTGACAGTTGATGAGCCCATTTTTGACTTCAATGTATGCTCTCACCTAAAATATTTGTTACCATTAAGTGCAAGGAGAGTTTTAGTTTCACACACCCCAGAGTAAACAAGCTCAATATTTTATCTCAATAATATTTTTAAATCATTTTATTAAAGGATGGATGATCATGAAATTACTAACTCAGATAGATAGCAGAAAGGTAAATCAACTAAAACTGGATGATACGAAAGGGTAAGTTGGTATCATAGAGCAGTGATAGGGAATTCAAATTTTCAGCAGCAAACAAATTAAACCTATCGATCATCGGACAAAAAAAAAAGGAAACAAAATTTTAAGTACCATGTTAATTAATTGGAAAAAATAGCATTCCCATTACTATGTTAAAAAAGTAAATTACCACAACTTGTTAAACCAATGGGCTTGGACATTGTTTTTAGATCTCTAATAAGCATTAAAATTGGTTCTCTTTTTTTTAAATGAGAAAAATTAACATTCTCACCTTGGTGGTGTGCTTCAATGTTATAATATGGGCCTCTTTTCTCAGATCTAGAACTCAAATACGTAGTTAAATATGAAAGTCATTTCAAATTGGTCAATTTTCTTGGAAGCAGGCCTGGCCTCATAGTCATGTGGATTCCACAACATTTATATTATAGATAGAAAATGATTGTTAAAGTCAACTGGAATAACACCTTATAGATGTTATCTAAAATCCATATATATAAATGTTGTCTAAAATCCTTATAGATGTTATCTAAAATCCTTATAATCTATTTCCGAAAAATTAAAATCCTTATAATTTGAATACTCAAATTGACAAAGGATGTCACTAATAACATTCTAATAGTCCAATTCTGGGATCCTAAAGTTTCATTGAACTGTTGATTTAATTTGGATCAAGGGCCCCAAATCCATATCCACGCACAAACCACCAACAAACACAGCTCCTGCTTTTAGTTGACACATTATTATATATACAGTTCTAAGCATGGTATCCAGTATATCTAATCTAATCTGTAATCTGGAAACTATGTTGATCAAAGCTATAAATTTCTAATTCACCAACAAACTCAATAAATAGCAATTATTTATTTATTGTGCTTGCCTGCAAAAACTGAAAACCATATACCCAAAAATCCTTATATATAAAAATGCGCTCATTCAATTTTCAAAAACAAAACCAACTAAGGTATTGTTTAATCAAGCTGAAAATTAAGCACTAGAAATTTTAATTACTGAATTTAAAGCACTAAATGCATGAGTTGATAGATGATATTCTGCTCTCATCCACACCCAGTTAATTATGAGAACCTAAATTGATTTTATGAACGGAATTATTCTCGTGTTGGTGCATCAGGGTAGGGTTATAACTATAAAATGTAGAGCACCTAAAGGAATGTAATCATTGGTCTCTCCCATCCCATAATGAGTACAAGATCACCAACATCATCTCCTTGCTAGGATAACAATCAAATTGTTAAAGTCAACTGTTACTTTAGAGTTTAGTCTGAACTCTCTCTCGTGATGTAGCCAAACTAGGGCTTGTAGTTTAGGGTCAAAAAGGCGGAAAAAAATGTTTACATACAGTTAAAGTGTACAATGGAATTTGAATAAGGCTGATTTATCTTTTAAGTTAGAGGATTCTTAAATTGAATTGATTTAAAATAGTAAATGATTTAAAATATGTTATGAAAGATAACTAGCATTCTTAGAATTCAAGTATTGATGAGTCATGTCTACTTTATTTTGGTCACTATGCCCTATGGTGATATCTCAACAACCAAATGTTTCAGTTACATTGTATTATACAAATATTTTGTGCTAGCAATATAGCCCATGTAAAATTAATGTTTTTTTTACCCCTGCCTAGTGCCTCTCTGTATGCATTTTATTTTCCTTCCCTACATATATATAAACACAACTCATCACCAACTTCTTCCAAACATCCTCCTCTTCTAAACATACTAATACTGCAACTAATTTACTACACAAACACACACAATCTTATTATCAAACAAGATGGAAATAGTAACGCATTAAGAAAAATAAATAGAAAGTAAAAAAGGGGAAAAAAAAACTTACATAGTTCTGCTTAGCTCTCTCGTTTACCCATCCAGTTTCTTCCCTAAAATGCGTGTCCTTGTACATGCGAATAGCAGGACCCTCCTCAGGACTTTCAACTTCCTCATCTTCTTCGTTTTGCCTTTCTTGCCTTTCTTGACTTTCTTTCAGCTGCAACACAAAATATGATTTAGATGGATAATAAATTGAAATTTATAACTATTATTTTAAATATTATGTACATAAACATCATAGCGTTTGGTGAAAGACACCGATCCAGAAACATGTGGAGTATCATTCTTTGAACGATTGCCTTAATTTTTGTCACTTATTTTCTACCCAACAATTCAAACAATAATACAAGTTAAAAAACCTAAATAGCTAGTCAATCAATGTATTATAATCAATGATTTTAAGTAAATAATTTAAAGCAGGTAGTTAAAAATCCGAACTTGAAATTCTGGTGACGTTAACCAATCGCACATTTTTCCCCAAACATCAATATCAATAATACCATATGGATGCAAGTGTGCATTCTCAATGGGAAGATGTTTGTCAAAATGATTCTTTAATTTATATCTGTAACGACCCGGTCATTTGCCTCCCTTTCCTTTTTCTTGAAATTTTACGAATGAATTTTTTTTGTTTAATTTTCTTTTCTAAGCTCTGTTTCGTGTCACTTAGTGTCATCTCGAGTGCTCAGAATTGGTTTCTGAGACTCTTTCATGTGAATTGACAACTTCCTTTGAGGACCGAGTCATTTCGGCATTTTCACTTTTCGGACACTATGCATCTTTCGACCTTTTCCCAGTTTCGTCTTTTTCCCTATTCTGTATTTTCCCCATTTGTCACATTATTGGCACAACTTCACTTCTCATTGTCGGAGTTGGTTTTTGACTTCACGTGCCTTCATCTTGAGTGGTTTCCTCGAAATACGTATCTTTACTTTTACAAGAAAGTACTCTGGTTGCTCCCGGTGTCCATAGGGGCATGGATGCAAAGTTCTTTGAAATTATTTTCCTTTCTTGGGATGTTTTTCGTAAATATCTTTTGATGATATTTTATTTTAGGGGTTTTTAAGAAAATATTTTTGGAAGATATTTTCATTCTGGGCCATAAGTGCAGTTTTCACTTTTTGGAGGGGCCATTGTGCAATTAATGAAAGTTATTGCAAAATGTCTTGTTTTGAGCCTGGATCCTCATACGGGATTCATTTTCACATTGCGTCGAGTTGTGTACTCTTGGAATTTCCTCCTGGTTGATGTTTTCCAGTTTCAGGGTTTCTGGCCCCGGTTTTCACCAAACTTGTTTTGGGCATCACTTTCTGCTCGGGACTCAGTTTTTGACGCCGTTTCTTCCGTTGTTCATATTTTATTATTTTGAATCTTTTTCATTCAGAAAGTTTTGCCATTTGAGCGTGTCTGCTCAAATTTTACTTTTTCGGACCCGGCGGGGCCCGTTCGGGGTACTTTTTGAGATTTCTATAAAAGAGGGGTGAGATATTTCATTTTTTATCTTCGCCCCTCTTCATGCACGACCTGGAGCTCCCATGGCAGCCCAAGGGGTGCTGCCATCTTCTCTCTCCTCTTTTGGTTCACTTTTCCTTAATGGAAAGTCTTCGGCCTTAACGTTTGTTGTTCCCCTCGCCGTGCTTTACCTTTCCCCCTTATTAGAATTTAGTTTTGACCATTTCTTGAGTTTGGTTTTGAGGTCAAGTTATGATTTTGATGGGGCTTTGATGGGGGTTATGTTCACGGTGTTGTCCCCGACAAAACCTCTCGGTATCGTCGAATTCGGAGCACTTTTATTTTGGTGGGCCTTTGGGATTTTCATCTCAAATTAAGGTAGGAGATGTTCTAGGTTTAAATTCTTGTTATATAGCATGCTTGTGATGCTTATACTACTTGTTTGCATGATTAAATATAAAATCTAGAGATTTTATTATTTATTTTTCTTGTACGGGATCTAATTTTCCCGATTGCTCATGACTTGGTTTAAACATGTAGCATGATTTTATATTGCCCCCTGATATGCTCATTGTCGTGTATTAAAATTGGAACATTTGAATAAGTATTAAAGATTTTATTTAATATTTATCTTAGGTGAAAGATTAATTCACATGGCCTTAACTAGCTTGAAATTAATATGTGTTAGCATATTATATTAGGCCTTAGCATGCTCTTCAACATAGTTGAATTTGAAAATAATTGGAGGTGTTTTGAAAATTAGTAATTATTAATTAATTTGATTAATTAATTTACCCCGAGTGCACTATTCACTCTATTTAAATTCCGACTTGATATTCTTGATTTACATGCCATATAGCTTCACATATATTTGATTTAGAATATTCGGTTAGGTTTTGAAACCTTTTATTTAATTACATTCCATGTTTAAGATTTAATCCTCATTGTGATATACAACTTGGGATTGTATTGTGGCATGCTAGAAAATTAAGCTTAGGTATAGTTGTTCACATATATTAAATTGGGATTAATTGCATGAGAATTGCAACTTTTAATTTATATTTAATTTTAGTGAAAGTTTAATTCACATGGTCTTAAATGGAATGAAATAAACTTGTAATGTGATATTACATTAGTTTTTGGCATTCTTTCCAACATAGGTTAATTTGAGAGCATTTGGTTAAGTTTGAAAATCTAGAGATTTTAATTAAGAGAATTAATTAAAATCTATTTTGTGGTCCCATTAGCTTAAGGTTTTAACTTGATGTTTGTATTGGCCATGACTTGTTTACTAGTATTTATTAATTGTGGACCATTTGAAGTTGCTATAGAACCTTGGTAATTAAATTAGCATGATTTAATTAGAGTTTTACTTTGTTGTTCCAATAACCTAATTGAGTTTTAGAATGGATATAGGTGATGACCATGCCATGTTCTTTAATATGTATTAATTTGAGGTTATTTGGAATTGAATTAGAATCTAGGGAATTTAATTATTTTTATTTAATTAAATTCTATCGAATTGAGCCATGGATTTAATTGTGTTTGAAAGTCGTTTCTATATCAAAATCCTGGACATGGACTTGTTGTATATTCATTTGTGTAATATCCTTAATTTTTAAAGGATTTTCCTGGAATTTATTTTATTATTGGTTGCATTTTATTTAATTATTTGTTTAATTGTGTTAATTAGAATTTGAATTATTTGTTAATTGTTTTGTTTTGTTTGTTTTATTTAATGATTTTAATTGTTGTCTTTTGATTGTTTGTTTAATTATTTGTTATTTGTTTTGTGTTAGTTTGGTTGGTTGTTTTAGTTAATTATTTTTGTTTAATTATTTCAATTTCGTGGGTTATTTTAATTGGATTAAGTTCAAGGTTTTTATTGCATTAGGTTATAGTGTTAATTGTATAATGGAGTTCGTATGTAGCCGACACTGTCTTACGACGTAAGTTTTGTTATGGGCCAACGGGGATTATAATTAGGGCTCTGTCTCTACACGCACAGGCAACAAGGTTTATTTTACGTCTCTATATGTAAAGAGAACAGTGTATGGATTTAGGGTTCTAGAATACAAAAGCATTGTCACGTACCCAAGATACAGAGGGAGAAATAGAGAGCAGTTGTAAGAGAAACAGAGCAAGGCTGGAGGGGAATTTTACAGAGAGGATCAAGGAGGTTGAGTAAGGTTTAGAGACGGAGTTATAGGAGGCTAGACAGTGTTGCAGTAATTGCCGGAAAACTTAAAGACAACGCCGAGATTTCATAACTGAAATCACAGGCAAGTTCTTCTCTTTCTCCTTCTCTTTGGCTCGTGTTCTGTGCACCTAGATAATCTCTAGGGTTTAACCAATCAATAACTGGAAGATATATGTTTAATATATGTCATGTGAATGATCTGTTTATGTTGAAAATCAATCTGTTACAGTTCATGCATGTCTCGTTTCAGTTTTCTGTACTTTAAGCATGTTGCTCTGTTGTAACTTTAGTCCTTGGAATTGCTTTTAATCTCTGTAAATGAACCATGGGGATGTTATTGGGATTGATATAAGATCCTTAGGTTCAGTGGTAAAGGGAAACAGAGGGTTTGGAAGAGAACTGAAATTTTCTTAAATTAATTTTCAGTGTTATTCTTCAAGCATACTAATTTAATGGCTTCGTTTAATCTCTGTAATTGGTTTCAAATTATTGTAATAAAATCTTGGGGATGCTATTAGGCTTAAATATGACTCTTAAATTAGTTTTAAAACCCAAGAGAAAGATTGCAACTGGCCGGAGTTGGAACAGAGGTCAGAACGAAGCTGAAACGGAGGGGAAGCTCGCAGGGGGAGAGAGAGCCGGCTCTGGAATGCCAAGAGCCGGCTCCCACCTGTTTAGAGCCAGCTCCAAGGTGGTGGTAGAGCCGGCTCTATGCTGATTTAGAGCCTGCTCTATTTTTCTAGAGCAGGCTCTTTCAATTTTTGATGCGTACAGTGTTTTTAGCTACTGTTTGAGCACTTGTGGTTCTTGAACAGTTTTAAAAATTAAATGGGCTTTTAATAAATAATTTATGATGTAATAAAGGTCTTGAATTGCATGAAATACCCTCTTGGTATTAGTGGAATTAACAGTGCGTTATTTATCAACTTTGCGTACGGTTAACGGCTGGAAGGAAATTTATTGTCTAATTTTGATTTGACAATTTAAGGGGCTATAATATGATTCTAAATTAAATTTTAGATTTATGATGAAGTCTTTTATTTAATAATTTGGACTTGTGGCTTAGTGTGTGGCCCGGTGCTAAAGGGTAAAACAGAAAATAAGTGTACAACTTAGTACGTTGTTACCGGATGGAAGGAACTAGATCGCTTGAATTAATTTAGCGATTTATTGGACTATAATATTATTATAGAACTGATTTTAAAAACATGATAGGGTTATTGTTATATCAAATTTGAACTATGCATGTTTTGGATGTTAATTGTTAGAATATTAAATTATTTAATGCAGTTACATGGATTAATACTGGTTTTAATTGCGAGATTGTTAAACTTCTTTCTGCAATTATTTGGTTATTAGTTTTGGATTGTAAATTACTAAAATGTTATATATATGATGTAATTTACAAGGATATGGAGGATTGTATGCACCGGTATGGGACGGTGACATACTAGGGACGGTTTAGCTCAAAACGCCTAAACCTAACCTAACGGATTTAAGGAATAGATTTATAAATGTTGAATCCTAATTTTGGTTAAGACATATCAACTACAACAAAGTTGAGTGGCTTCCTGGATTAATGGACGGTGGTTCAGTCACATCAACTAAATAAGTTGAGTGTCTAACTAGTTGGTTTGTTATATATCAGTTTATTAAATATTTGAACTACATACCCTGGATTTGGACAGACTTTATATATATGTTTATGGTACCACGAGCTGAGCTTAAGTCTCAGACTCGTTGGTTAGGGTGCGTATATGCAATGGTGTGTAACTGGTTATAATAGGTTAAGGTGTACCCTGTTAGGTTTAGGTACTCATGCCCACCTTTGGGTGCGTATTCGCATGTTGCCTTTTATTCAGGTTGAGACCCCTATTATAAACTAGTGAATGTCCCTTAGTGTGGATATATTTATACGTATGGACTAGATAGATATTGTGAGGTGTTTACGGTGTATCTGCGTATCGGGTCATTGTATGGATTGCAGTTAGATTAGAACTTGCTCGTGGGTCTGACCCACTCCTTTATTATTCTTTTCAGGTACAGGACGATTCCAGCCTTAGAGCTTGATCATGCTTGTCAAGGACAGTCTCACATTCATCTGATTACGTAGGATTTTCTCGATGTTTCTAGCATTTTCTATTTTAAATTTTTAGTTTCAGTTGAACCGTTTGTTAGGGGTCCACCAGTGGATTCCCAAGTTGTAGCCTTGAAGTTTTGGGAGGATTGGAGTTTTATTATTTCAGTTATGCATGGAGGGTTTTATAATAAATGTTTCTTCCAGTTTTATTCCATCTTTATTACTTCATTTTGTCATCTGTGTTTGCTTTAAAATACTTTAATTGTTTTGATATTCCCTCGGGTTTGGGCCTAGGCCTGATCAACCCATGTCTCGGATCCGAGGGGTATCACAATTTGGTTATGTTTTGAGCATTCGATAACATAGTTGCTATGTTTATACTCATGAGAATATGTTTTCCTTATTGAATATACTATTGCCTTGTGTAATGATTTGCACATTTTGTATTTAACATCATTCATGCATAGCGTGTAACGAATCGCACACTGAAGATTCGACATTCATCATATCATATTAGGTGTGGACTTAGAGCATGTACTGTATAGGTTTCCAAATTTGGTTGTGCTTGGTAGGTAGTTGATTATCTTGCATATTCTTGTTGATATATGCGTTGTTGCACAACTTGTTGATTTTGGAAACTTGGGGATGTCGTTGTTTGACTATGGCTAGGACGTGGTTCTAGTACGGGGGATAGTCCCTCTATATGGTCTAGTGCGCACATAGGGAGGTTACCCATGGGTTAGTAACCCTAAAGTAACTATGTTGTCGGTCTGATCCGGCGTGACGTCCGAGTATCCACTTTGTTTGATTTCGCATTTCATTTTCAAGTTGATAACTAGATGATGTTGTAACTTGTTGTTTCTTATTTGTAGTTCCATTTTAAGTTACAGGATGTTAACTTTGCGAAATTGTGCTTTATGCGTTGTATTGGAAGTTCTAATGTTGGTTAAATTGCACCGATATTGAAAATCGTGTTTTAGCGTTCTAATAAAGCTTAGGATTGATCCTATTGATTCATTTATAACATAGATGTTAGGTGGCATGAACCACTACTGTTATTTTGTGCTTTAGATTCTAAGTTGATGGCTTTGAGAACTTAAACCTTGTTGCATTGTATAACATGCTCTTTTGTTGTTGAATTGCATGGATAATGCGATTCTTGTTAACTTGTATTCAAATATGCTTTTGTCATGTTGTATGGATTACTCTAGACCTAGTTCAATTGTATTGAAAATGTAATTCATGTTAATCTGTGCTCAAGCATTCTTCTTGTCGTGTTTTTTTGGATTATCCCAATCATGATTCGTTTCACACACGTATGTATATAATGATTCTTATTGCTTAGACTCTAAGGTAGCTTAGGATGCTCCTCGAGTCTCACTTGGACATAGATGTTAGGTGGCATGAGCCCCTTTAACATATTTCACCTTAAGGTGATAAATTTGTAAAATGCTAGGTCGATGCATGCTCATCTCCTACGAGTAGCTTTATGTTACTCACCCCTACGATACTGGGGTATATTTCAGGTACGAAGACTTGGTTCGTGAAGCCTAGCATTCCTTGGATGTCGTGTAGCTTTCAAGTTTCCATTTCATGCAAATGTTAGCATGAAATGTCATTTTGTAGACTTATATGTCAAAATATGTATATTTGATTCCATGTATGTAATGTGTACATAAGTGCACTCCTTTCAATGTATTTGACATGTATGAGATGAGGCCGGAGGCCAATGACATGTGTATTGTATTCTATACAACTTTTTAACTTCATGAAATATTGTGAAAATCTTAAAAAATCGCAAGTCATTGCTTCACCATGGTTGCATCGGGTGTGGGAATTCCATTTTCATTCTTTCATAGGGTCTTATTAATCATGTTTGAAGTGTGGCCAAGGGCCAAATGGTCATTTGATCCCGTTTTGTATTTTTGGATTTCGAGTTTTCATTCCAAGTTCCATTTTTGCCTTTTTGCCCGTTGGAGGGTCGGATTTTGCATCGGCTATACTTTTAAGCCATGGACCATTGTAGCGCGTCTAAATAGGTAAGTTACGTTTGTGTGCATAGTCGTTTCCGGGCAAAACCTCATCGTTTGTGTTTTGAGCCTCTTGTGAATTCATTTCGCATTTTTTTTGCATATTCTGATCTAGGGGCATTATGGACCTTTCACATCAGTTTTGTTTTCTTCTTTTGACATGGTTGAAGAGAAAACATGATTTTAGGGGGGGTTTCTTCTTCGTGTTTTTCCAGAAAATGTCGTCTTGGTACCGGAAATCCCTCGTGAAGTTTCAGCTTCCAGTTTTCATTTAGCAGCTTTATGACCCTCTTGTTCAGTTCTGATCTAGGGGCATTTTCGGGATTTCACAGAGAGTTTTTTTTTATTCCGTCCGTGGTTTCGGGTAGAAAAGTCGATTTTAGGGGGGGTTTCTTCTTTGTGTTTTTCCAGAAAAACTCGTCTTGACCTCCGTTTCAAGCCTCAGTTCTGGGCAGATCGAAAAAAAATGTAGCAGCAGCCAAGGGCTGCCACCAGCCATGTCTTTGGGCGCCGGCATACACGCCGGTGGGCTCGCGCATGGGCGCCGTGTGCGCCATGGCCCCTCGTCGGGCCGCCGCGACGTCAATTTTTCTTTTGGGCGTTTCTCCTTCGTCCGGACTCCGATTCAAGTGAATTTTTTTTTGAACTTGACTAATATTTCGCTGTCTTTCCAACGGTGTGTTCGGTTGCACCCGTTTTTTCCTGGATAATTACCAGTTTACCCTTTTTGCCTTAAGTGCTCGTTTTTCTTCGTCATGCCGTTTCTCCTTCGTCCGGACTCCGAATCATGCGATTCTTGAGTCCATCTTGATTAGTTTTTCCCTATTCTGTCTTTTCCCCATTTGTCACATTGTTGGCACAACTTCACTTCTCATGCTCGGAGTTGGTTTTTGACTTCACATGCCTTCATCTTGAGTGGTTTCCTCGAAATATGTATCTTTACTTTTGTAAGAAAGTACTCTAGTTGCTCCCAGTGTCCATAGGGGCATGGATGCAAAGTTCTTCGAAATTATTTTCTTTTCTTGTGGTGTTTTTCGTAAATATCTTTTGAAGATATTTTATGTCAGGGGTTTTTAAGAAAATATTTTTGGAAGATATTTTCATTCTGGGCCATAAGTGCAGTTTTCACTTTTTGGAGGGGTCATTGTGCAATTAATGAAAGTTATTGCAAAATATTTTGTTTTGAGCCTGGATCCTCGTACGGGATTCATTTTCACATTTTGTCGATTCGTGTACTCTTGGAATTTCCTCCTGGTCGATGTTTTCCAGTTTCAAGGTTTTTGGTCCCGATTTTCGCCAAACTTGTTTTGGGCATAACTTTCTGCTCGAGACTTGGTTTTCGACGCCGCTTCTTCCGTAGTTCATATTTTATCATTTTGAATCTTTTTCGTTCACAAAGTTTTGCCATTTGAGCGCGTATGCTCAAATTTTACTTTTTCAGACCCGGCGGGGGCCGTTCGGGGCACTTTTTGAGATTTCTATAAAAGGGGGGTGAGATATTTCATTTTTCATCTTCTCCCCTCTTCATGCACGACTTGGAGCTCCCATGGCAGCCCAAGGGGTGCTGCCATCTTCTCTCTCCTCTTTTGGTTCACTTTTCCTTGATGGAAAGTCTTCGGCCTTAACGTTTGTTGTTCCCCTCGCCGTGTTCTACCTTTCCCCCTTATTAGAATTCAGTTTTGACCATTTCTTGAGTTTGGTTTTGAGATCAAGTTATGATTTTGATGGGGCTTTCATGGGGGTTATGTTCACGGCGTTGTCCCCGACAAAACCTAGTAGTTTCGTCAGATTCGGAGCCGTTCCATTTTGATGGCATTTGAGATTTTCATCTCAAATTGAGGTAGGAGATGTTTTAGGTCTAAATTCTTGTTATATAGCATGCTTGTGATGCTTATACTACTTGTTTGCATGATTAAATATAAAATCTAGAGATTTTATTATTTATTTTTCTTGTACGGGATCTAATTTTCCCGGTTGCTCATGACTTAGTTTAAACATGTAGCATGATTTTATATTGCCCCTTGATATGCTCATTGTCGTGTATTAAAATTGGAACATTTGAATAAGTATTAAAGATTTTATTTAATATTTATCTTAGGTGAAAGATTAATTCACATGGCCTTAACTAGCTTGAAATTAATATGTGTTAGCATATTACATTAGGCCTTAGCATGCTCTTCAACATAGTTGAATTTGAAAGTAATTGGAGGTGTTTTGAAAATTAGTAATTATTAATTAATTTGATTAATTAATTTGCCCCGAGTGCACTATTCACTCCATTCGAATTTCGACTTGATATTCTTGATCTACATGCCATATAGCTTCACATATATTTGATTTAGAATATTCGGTGAGGTTTTGAAACCTTTCATTTAATTAATTTCCTTGTTTAAGATTTAATCCTCATGGTGATATACAACTTGGAATTGAATTGTGGCATGCTAGAAAATGAAGCTTTGGTGTGGTTGTTCACATGTATTAAATTGGGATTAATTGCATGAGAATTGCAACCTTTATTTTATATTTAACTTTAGTGAAAGTTTAATTTACATAGGTGTAACTTGCATGAAATAGGCTTGAAATGTGATATTACATTAGTCCTTGGCATGTTCTCTAAGATATGTTAAATTGAGAGCATTTGGTTAAGTTTGAAAAATCTAGAGATTTTAATTAAAAGAATTAATTAAAATCTATTTCGTGGTCTCATTAGCTTAATTAAGGTTTTAACTTGATATTTGTATTGGCCACGACTTGTTTACTAGTATATATTAATTTGGGACTATTAGAAGTTGTTTTAGAACCTTGGGATTTAAATTAGCATGATTTAATTAAAGTTCTACTTTGTTGTTCTAACAACCTAATTGAGTTTTAGAATGGATATAGGTGATGACCATACCATGTCCTTTAACATGTATTAAATTGAGGTTATATGAAATTGAATCGGAATATAGAGAATTTAATTTTGTTTATCTATTTAAATTCTTTCAATTTACTCCATGATCTAGTTGTGTTTTAGAAGTGGTTTCTATATTCAAATCATGGACTTAGACTTTTTGTATATTCATTTGGTTATGTTTTGAACATTGGATAACATAGTTGCTATGTTTGTATTCGTGATAATATGTTTTCCTTATTGAACATATTGTTGCCTTGTGTAATGATTTGCACACTTCGTGTTTAACATCTTTCATGCATAGCGTGTAACGAATCGCACACTGAAGATTCGACATTCATCATATCATATTAGTTGTGGATTTAGAGCATGTATTGTATAGGTTTCCAAATTTGGTTATACTTAGTAGATAGTTGATTATCTTGCATATTCTTGTAGATATATGCGTTGTTGCACAACTTGTTGATTTTGGAAACTTGGGAATGTCGTTGTTTGACTATGGCTAGAACGTGGTTCTAGTACGAGGGATAGTCCCTTTATATGGTCTAGTGCGCACATAGGAGGTTACCCATGGGCTAGTAACCCTAAAGTAACTACGTTGTCGGTCTGATCCGGCGTGACGTCCGAGTATCCACTTTGTTTGATTTCGCATTTCATTTTCAAGTTGATACCTAGATGATGTTGTAACTTGTTGTTTCTTATTTGTCGTTCCATTTTAAGTTACAGGATGTTAACTTTGCGAAATTGTGCTTTATGCGTTGTATTGGAAATTCCAATGTTGGTTAAATTGCATCAATATTGAAAATCGTGTTTTGACGTTCTAATAAAGCTTAGGATTGATCCTATTGATTCATTTATAACATAGACGTTAGGTGGCATGAACCACTACTGTTATTTTGTGCTTTAGATTCTAAGTTGATGGTTTTGAGAACTTAAACCTTGTTGCATTGTATAACATGCTCTTTTGTTGTTGAATTGCATGGATAATGTGATTCTTGTTAACTTGTATTCAAATATGCTTTTGTCATGTTGTATGGATTACTCTAGACCTAGTTCAATTGTATTGAAAATGCAATTCATGTTAATCTATGCTCAAGCATTCTTCTTGTCGTGTTCTTTAGATTATCCCAACCATGATTCGTTTCATACACGTATGTATATCATGATTCTTGTTGCTTAGACTCTAAGGTAGCTTAGGATGCTCCCCGAGTCTCACTTGGACATAGACATTAGGTGGCATGAGCCCCTTTAACATGTTTCACCTTAAGGTGATAAATTTGTAAAATGCTAGGTCGATGCATGCTCATCTCCTACGAGTAGCTTTATGTTACTCACCCCTACGATACTGGGGCATATTTCAGGTACGAAGACTTGGTTCGTGAAGCCTAGCATTCTTTGGATGTCGAGTAGCTTTCAAGTTTCCATTTCATGCAAATGTTAGCATGAAATGTCATTTTGTAGACTTATATGTCAAAATATGTATGTTTGATTCCATGTATGTAATGTGTACTTAAGTACACTCCTTTCAATGTATTTGATATGTATGAGATGAGGCCGGAGGCCAATGACATGTATATCGTATTCTATGCAACTTTTAACTTCATCAAATGTTATGAAAAACTTGAAAAATCGCAAGTCATTGCTTCACCACGGTTGCATCGGTGTGGGAATTCCATTTTCATTCTTTTATAGGGTCTTATTAATCTTGTATGAAGTGTGGCCAAGGGCCAAACGGTCATTTGGTCCCGTTTTGCATTTTTGGATTCCATGTTTTCCATTCCAAGTCCATTTTTGCCTTTTTGCCCTTTTGCCCGTTGGGGGGTCGGATTTTGCATCGGCTATATTTTTAAGCCATAGACCATTGTAGCGCATCTAAATAGGTAAGTTACGTTTGCGTGCATAGTCGTTTCTGGGCAAAACCTCATCGTTTGTGTTTTGAGCCTCTTGTGAATTCATTTCGCATTTTTTTTGCATATTCTGATCTAGGGGCATTATGGACCTTTCACCTCAGTTTTATTTTCTTCTTTCAACATGGTCGCTTAGAAAACGTGATTTTAGGGGGGGTTTCTTTTTCGTGTTTTTCCAGAAAATGTCGTCTTGGTACCAGAAATCCCTCGTGAAGTTTCAGCTTCCAGTTTTCATTTAGCAGCTTTATGACCCTCTTGTTCAGTTCTGATCTAGGGGCATTTTTGAGATTTCACGGTGAGTTTTTTTCGATTCCGTCTGCGCTGTCGGGTAGAAAACTCGATTTTAGGGGGGGTTTCTTCTTCGTGTTTTTCCAGAAAAACTCGTCTTGACCTCCGTTTCAGGCCTCAGTTCTGGGCAGATGAAAAAAAAAAAAATGTAGCAGTAGCCAAGGGCTGCCACCAGCCATGTCTTTGGGCGCCGGTGGGCTCGCGCATGGGCGCCGTGTGCGCCATGGCCCCTCGTCGGGCCGCCGCGACGTCAATTCTTCTTTTGGGTTTTTCTCCTTCATCCGGACTCCGATTCAAGTGAATTTTTTTTTGAACTTGACTAATTTTTCGCTTTCTTTCCAACGGTGTGCTTGGTTGCACCCGGTTCTTCCTGGATAATTAACAGTTTACCCTTTTTGCTTTAAGTGCTCGTTTTTCTTCGTCATGACGTTTCTCCTTCGTTCGGACTCCGAATCATGCGATTCTTGAGTCCATCTTGATTAGTTTTTCGTTGTCCTTCCAGCAGTGTGCTCGGTGGCACCCGAATCTACAGTTTTCAGAAATGACTATTTTGCCCTTGGGCGCTTATTTCTCATATTTTCGATCTTTTGCTTCCGCATCAATTCTTGTTGAGTTCCACGACCTCATGGAAGGTCACTTTGACTTCTTAGAGTCTTGTTTTCTGTTTTCGCTTCCGCATTCGGATCCGTTATCGGATCATCCTTACGGTTCATCATAGGACACGCTGGCCTAAAAGCCAGGGTCGTCACAGGTGGTATTAAAGCGTTCGGGTTCGAATACCTTGGACGACGGGTTTTGGGTGCATAGCATGCTCACATTATTTTGCTTTGATGTGTCATTTATATCTTGATAACATGCTTTGTTTGATAACATGTCTTATATGATAACATATTCACATGCTTAGGTGTTTTGAGACATCTATTATTTGTTAAGCATACTTTATATGTATATATGCCCTTGATAACATGTTTTGATTTGATAACATGTCTGTTTGCTTATGTGGCACCTTGAGTAGATAGTACATTGCTATGATGCATGCTAACTGTTTACTTTTATGTCTGTTTTTGGCATTGTCTCTTAGGATCTGTCATATCCCTTGGATGCATTCTTGCTTCACGAGTTTCTTCCTTAGATAGGAGAAATTCATTCTGTAAGGACCCATGTTGGGAATCTTCTTGTCTATTCTGTCGGTTGATGCGAGTGAGGCTCATATGAGCGTAGAATCGCAATCATTTTCTGGTGGGGTGAGACGTGGGCCAGGGAGGTACCGTTTCATTCCCTTTCATCGTGGCTTCTAGATCTAAGGCCTTAAGCGTATGGTGCCAGTGTCATTGTTGTCAGAGTTTTGGATTTGCTACCCGAACTCTCGCAGATGCCTGGTTCCCGTGGTGCTTTTGGTAATGATCATTTTCGACATTGATGTCATTGGTATCGAAAAGTTCCCCTCTGGGGCATGTTACGAACTAGTGCCTTATACTGTCATGCTACCTTGCTGACGAGTTAGTGTGGGCGGGTTCTGGTCACTGTTCGTACTGCCTTGTCACTCTCTTCTTCTATCATGTTTCAACGTTTCGTTGTCTTCGGATTCTCTCGGTAGTTGACGTTGAGTTAATGTGCCGATTCGTATGAGGTGTTGCCTCAGTTCTTGGTTTCGCGTTCCTTCAGTTGATCTTTAGACTTTAGGATTTGTCTTTCAGTGCGTTGTGAGCTGTCCTTTGATTTGACCTTTTGTTCGGTCATTATTCTGTTCTCTCTGGTATGTTCCTAATTTCGGGGACGAAATTCCTTTAAGGAGGGTAGGTTGTAACGACCCGGTCATTTGCCTCCTTTTCCTTTTTATTGAAATTTTACGAATGAATTTTTTTCGTTTAATTTTCTTTTCTGAGCTCTGTTTCGTGTCTCTTAGTGTCATCTTGAGTGCTCAGAATTGGTTTCTGAGACTCTTTCATGTGAATTGACAACTTCCTTTGAGGACCGAGTCATTTTTGCATTTTTCGTTTTTCGGACACTATGCGCTATTTCGTCTTTTCCCTATTCTGTCATTTTCCTTATTTCGTCTTATCTCCGTTTGTCAGTTTTTGGCACAACATCACTTCTCAAGCTCGGAGTTGGTTTTTGACTTCACGTGGCTTCATCTTGAGTAGTTTCCTCGAAATACGTATATTTACTTTAGCAAGAAAGTACTCTGGTTGCTCCCGGGGTCCATAGGGGCATGGATGCAAAGTTCTTCGAAATTATTTTATTTTCTTGTGGTGTTTTTCGTAAATATCTTTTGAAGATATTTTATTTCAGGGGTTTTTAAGAAAATATTTTTGGAAGATATTTTCATTCTGGGCCATAAGTGCAGTTTTCACTTTTTAGAGGGGCCGTTGTGCAAATAATGAAAGTTATTGCAAAATGTCTTGTTTTGAGCCTGGATCCTCGAACGGGATTCATTTTCACATTTCGTCGATTCGTGTACTCTTGGAATTTCCTCCTGGTCAATGTTTTCCAGTTTCAGGGTTTTTGGCCCCTGTTTTTGCCAAACTTGTTTTGGGCATAACTATCTGCTCGGGACTCGGTTTTCGACGCTGCTTCTTCTGTTGTTCATATTTTATCATCTTGAATCTTTTTTGTTCACAAAGTTTTGCCATTTGAGCGCGTTTGCTCAAATTTTACTTTTTCGGACCCGGCGGGGCTCGTTCGGGGCACTTTTTGAGATTTCTGTAAAAGGGGGGTGAGATATTTCATTTTTCATCTTCTCCCCTCTTCATGCACAACCTGGAGCTCCCATGGCAGCCCAAGGGGTGCTGCCATCTTCTCTCTCCTCTTTTGGTTCACTTTTCCTTGATGGAAAGTCTTCGGCCTTAACGTTTGTTGTTCCCCTCGCCGTGCTCTACCTTTCTCCCTTATTAGAATTCAGTTTTGACCATTTCTTGAGTTTGGTTTTGAGGTCAAGTTATGATTTTGATGGGGCTTTGATGGGGGTTACGTTCACGGTGTTGTCCCCGACAAAACCTCTCGGTATTGTCGAATTCGGAGCACTTTTATTCTGGTGGGCCTTTGGGATTTTCATCTCAAATTGAGGTAGGAGATGTTCTAGGTTTAAATTCTTGTTATATAGCATGCTTGTGATGCTTATACTACTTGTTTGCATGATTAAATATAAAATCTAGAGATTTTATTATTTATTTTTCTTGTACGGGATCTAATTTTCCCGGTTGCTCATGACTTGGTTTAAACATGTAGCATGATTTTATATTGCCCCCTGATATGCTCATTGTCGTGTATTAAAATTGGAACATTTGAATAAGTATTAAAGATTTTATTTAATATTTATCTTAGGTGAAAAATTAATTCACATGGCCTTAACTAGCTCGAAATTAATATGTGTTAGCATATTATATTAGGCCTTAGCATGCTCTTCAACATAGTTGAATTTGAAAGTAATTGGAGGTGTTTTTAAAATTAGTAAATATTAATTAATTTGATTAATTAATTTGCCCCGAGTGCACTATTCACTCTATTTAAATTCTGACTTGATATTCTTGATTTACATGCCATATAGCTTCATATATATTTGATTTAGAATATTCGGTTAGGTTTTGAAACCTTTTATTGAATTAAATTCCATGTTTAAGATTTAATCCTCATGGTGATATACAACTTGCGATTGTATTGTGGCATGCTAGAAAATTAAGCTTAGGTATAGTTGTTCACATATATTAAATTAGGATTAATTGCATGAGAATTGCAACTTTTAATTTCTATTTAACTTTAGTGAAAGTTTAATTCACATAGTCTTAAATTGAATGAAATAAACTTGTAATGCGATATTACATTAGTTTTTGGCTTGCTTTCCAACATAGGTTAATTTGAGAGCATTTGGTTAAGTTTGAAAATCTAGAGATTTTAATTAAAAGAATTAATTAAAATCTATTTTGTGGTCCCATTAGTTTAAGGTTTTAACTTGATGTTTGTATTGGCCATGACTTGTTTACTAGTATTTATTAATTGTGGACCATTTGAAGTTGCTTTAGAACCTTGGTAATTAAATTAGCATGATTTAATTAGAGTTTTACTTTGTTGTTCCAATAACCTAATTGAGTTTTAGAATGGATATAGGTGATGACCATGCCATGTTCTTTAATATGTATTAATTTGAGGTTATTTGGAATTGAATTAGAATCTAGGGAATTTAATTATTTTTATTTAATTAAATTCTATCGAATTGAGCCATGGATTTAATTGTGTTTGAAAGTCGTTTCTATATCAAAATCCTGGACATGGACTTGTTGTATATTCATTTGGTTATGTTTTGAGCATTGGATAACATAGTTGCTATGTTTATACTCATGAGAATATGTTTTCCTTATTGAGTATACTATTGCCTTATGTAATGATTTGCACATTTTGTATTTAACATCATTTATGCATAGCGTGTAACGAATCGCACACTGAAGATTCGACATTCACCACATCATATTAGTTGTGGACTTAGAGCATGTACTGTATAGGTTTCCAAATTTGGTTGTGCTTGGTAGATAGTTGATTATCTTGCATATTCCTGTTGATATATGCATTGTTGCACAACTTGTTGATTTTGGAAACTTGGGGATGTCGTTGTTTGACTATGGCTAGGACGTGGTTCTAGTACGGGGGATAGTCCCTCTATATGGTCTAGTGCGCACATAGGGAGGTTACCCATGGGCTAGTAACCCTAAAGTAACTATGTTGTCGGTCTGATCCGGCGTGACGTCCGAGTATCTACTTTGTTTGATTTCGCATTTCATTTTCAAGTTGATAACTAGATGATGTTGTAACTTGTTGTTTCTTATTTGTCGTTCCATTTTAAGTTATAGGACGTTAACTTTGCGAAATTGTGCTTTATGCGTTGTATTGGAAGTTCCAATGATGGTTAAATTGCATCGATATTGAAAATCGTGTTTTGACGTTCTAATAAAGCGTAGGATTGATCCTATTGATTTATTTATAACATAGACGTTAGGTGGCATGAACCACTACTGTTATTTTGTGCTTTAGATTCTAAGTTGATGGCTTTGAGAACTTAAACCTTGTTGCATTGTATAACATGCTCTTTTATTGTTGAATTGCATGGATAATGTGATTCTTGTTAACTTGTATTCAAATATGCTTTTGTCATGTTGTATGGATTACTCTAGACCTAGTTCAATTGTATTGAAAATGCAATTCATGTTAATCTATGCTCAAGCATTCTTCTTGTCGTGTTCTTTAGATTATCCCAACCATGATTCGTTTCATACACCTATGTATATAATGATTCTTGTTGCTTAGACTCTAAGGTAGCTTAGGATGCTCCCCGAGTGTCACTTGGACATAGACGTTAAGTGGCATGAGCCCCTTTAACATGTTTCACCTTAAGGTGATAAATTTGTAAAATGCTAGGTCGATGCATGCTCATCTCCTACGAGTAGCTTTATGTTACTCACCCCTACGATACTGGGGCATATTTCAGGTACGAAGACTTGGTTCGTGAAGCCTAGCATTCCTTGGATGTCGAGTAGCTTTCAAGTTTCCATTTCATGCAAATGTTAGCATGAAATGTCATTTTGTAGACTTATATGTCAAAATATGTATGTTTGATTCCATGTATGTAATGTGTACTTAAGTACACTCCTTTCAATGTATTTGATATGTATGAGATGAGGCCGGAGGCCAATGACATGTATATCGTATTGTATGCAACTTTTAACTTCATGAAATGTTATGAAAAACTTGAAAAATCGCAAGTCATTACTTCACCACGGTTGCATCTGGTGTGGGAATTCCATTTTCATTCTTTTATAGGGTCTTATTAATCTTGTATGAAGTATGGTCAAGGGCCAAACGGTCATTTGGTCCCGTTTTGCATCTTTAGATTCCATGTTTTCCATTCCAAGTCCATTTTTGCCTTTTTGCCCGTTGGGGGGTCGGATTTTGCATCGGCTATATTTTTAAGCCATGGACCATTGTAGCACGTCTAAATAGGTAAGTTACGTTTGCGTACATAGTCGTTTCTGGGCAAAACCTCATCGTTTGTGTTTTGAGCCTCTTGTGAATTCATTTCGCATTTTTTTTGCATATTCTGATCTAGGGGCATTATGAACCTTTCACCTCAGTTTTATTTTCTTCTTTTGACATGGTCGCTTAGAAAACGTGATTTTAGGGGGGGTTTCTTTTTCGTGTTTTTCCAGAAAATGTTGTCTTGGTACCGGAAATCCCTCGTGAAGTTTCAGCTTCCAGTTTTCATTTAGCAGCTTTATGACCCTCTTGTTCAGTTCTGATCTAGGGGCATTTTCGGGATTTCACGGTGAATTTTTTTTGATTCCGTCCACGATGTCGTGTAGAAAACTCGATTTTAGGGGGGGGTTTCTTCTTCGTGTTTTTCCAGAAAAACTCGTCTCGACCTCCATTTCAGGCCTCAGTTCTGGGCAGATCAAAAAAAAAAAAATGTAGCAGCAGCCAAGGGCTGCCACCAGCCATGTCTTTGGGCGCCGGTGGGCTCGCGCATGGGCGCCGTGTGCGCCCTGGCCCCTCGTCGGGCCGCCGCGACGTCAATTCTTCTTTTGGGCTTTTCTCCTTCGTCCGGACTCCGATTCAAGTGAATTTTTTTTTGAACTTGACTAATTTTTTGCTGTCTTTCCAATGATGTGCTCGGTTGCACCCGGTTCTTCCTGGATAATTACCAGTTTACCCTTTTTCTTTAAGTGCTCGTTTTTCTTCGTCATGCTGTTTCTCCTTTGTTCGGACTCCGAATCATGCGATTCTTGAGTCGATCTTGATTAGTTTTTCGTTGTCCTTCCAGCGGTGTGCTCGGTAGCACCCGAATCTACAGTTTTTAGAAATGACTATTTTGCCCCTGGGGGCTTATTTCGCATATTTTCGATCTTTTGCTTCCGCATCAGTTCTTGTTGAGTTCCACGACCTAATGGAAGGTCACTTTGACTTCTTAGAGTCTTGTTTTCTGTTTTCGCTTCCGCATTCGGATCCGTTATCGGATCATCCTTACGGTTCATCACAGGACACGCTGGCCTAAAAACCAGGGTCGTCACATTTCGGGGACGAAATTCCTTTAAGGGAGGGTAGGTTGTAACGACCCGGTCATTTGCCTCCCTTTCCTTTTTCTTGAAATTTTACGAATGAATTTTTTTCGTTTAATTTTCTTTTCTGAGCTCTGTTTCGTGTCGCTTAGTGTCATCTTGAGTGCTCAGAATTGGTTTCTGAGACTCTTTCATGTGAATTGACAACTTTTTAACTTCATGAAATATTGTGAAAATCTTGAAAAATCGCAAGTCATTGCATCACCATGGTTGCATCGGGTGTGGGAATTCCATTTTCATTCTTTCATAGGGTCTTATTAATCATTTTTGAAGTGTGGCCAAGGGCCAAATGGTCATTTGATCCCGTTTTGTATTTTTGGATTTCGAGTTTTCATTCCAAGTTCCATTTTTGCCTTTTTGCCCATTGGGGGGTCGGATTTTGCATCGGCTATATTTTTAAGCCATGGACCATTGTAGAGCATCTAAATAGGTAAGTTACGTTTGCGTGTATAGTCGTTTCCGGGCAAAACCTCATCGTTTGTGTTTTGAGCCTCTTGTGAATTCAATTCGCATTTTTTTTGCATATTCTGATCTAGGGGCATTATGGACCTTTCGCATCAGTTTTGTTTTCTTCTTTTGACATGGTTGAATAGAAAACATGATTTTAGGGGAGGTTTCTTCTTCATGTTTTTCCAGAAAATGTCGTCTTGGTACCGGAAATCCCTCGTGAAGTTTCAGCTTCTAGTTTTCATTTAGCAGCTTTATGACCCTCTTGTTCAGTTCTGATCTAGGGGCATTTTCGGGATTTCACGGTGAGTTTTTTTCGATTCCATTCCCGTTGTCGGGTAGAAAACTCGATTTTAGGGTGGGTTTCTTCTTCGTGTTTTTTCAGAAAAACTCGTTTTGACCTCCGTTCAAGCCTCAGTTCTGGGCAGATCAAAAAAAAATGTAGCAGCAGCCAAGGGCTGCCACGAGCCATGTCTTTGGGCGCCGGCATGCACGCCGGTGGGCTCGCGCATGGGCGCCGTGTGCGCCATGGCCCCTCGTCGGGCCGCCGCGACGTAAATTCTTCTTTTGGGCGTTTCTCCTTCGTCCGGACTCCGATTCAAGTGAAATTTTTTTTGAACTTGACTAATTTTTTGTTGTCTTTCCAACGGTGTGCTCGGTTGCACCCAGTTTTTCCTGGATAATTACCAGTTTACCCTTTTTGCCTTAAGTGCTCGTTTTTCTTCGTCATGCCGTTTCTCCTTCGTCCGGACTCCAAATCATGCGATTCTTGAGTCCATCTTGATTATTTTTTCATTTTCCTTCCAGCGGTGTGCTTGGTGGCACCCGAATCTACAGTTTTCAGAAATGACTATTTTGCCCTTGGGGGCTTATTTGTCATATTTTCGATTTTTTGCTTCCGTTTTAGTTCTTGTTGAGTTTCACGACCTTATGGAAGGTCACTTTGTCTTCTTAGAGTCTTGTTTTCTGTTTTTGCTTCCGCATTCGGATCCGTTATCGGATCATCCTTACGGTTCATCACAGGACACGCTGGCCTAAAAACCAGGGTCGTCACAATATCTATATTTCCTCAAACGTTCCGATATTTCCGTAGTTACTCGCTTGAAATCAGTTTCATTGTCATGTGCATCCACTCCAAAGGTCACCTTTATAATGAATATTTAATTTAAGTTAAAAAGAGCCCAATAATTCACACAACAAATAGCACTAAAAATATGAAAAATAAATAATATGTCAACAAAACAGGTAATAAAAATGGTATAGTATTCCCCTTGTGATATAGAAAATAAAAGAACTCGTTACCTTAAAATGGTCATAGCAGACCTGTCTCTCATAATCTGGAATTTCCCTCCACGTTTTATATTTCAATAGCGCTTCTTTATCTCTCTCATGGATGCCAACCTCAGCCGTTCATAAATTGTGATTTTGCCAACGGGTTTAATATAACCCGTCCCAAACTCTACCGGAATTGGAACATCCTTTCCATAGAGTTCCTTAGCTTTGTGTAGGGCTATATTCTTTACTTTTCCATGCCCTTTTCGTACTGGGCCTGAAAAATAAATTATCAACTTAACTAAAACATAGTCATTCTACAAAAATGCTTGTAGTTAAATTAATGATGAAGCATAATTATCACCTCTACTTAGTTGTGGCCTCGTCTGCAAAGTATTACCAACACCTTCCATAATAGGCTGTTGACTTATTGAATTACTACCATCAGCTTCTCCCCTCGGTTGTGTGGCAGCTAAACTTATAAATGGTGTCTCAGTTCGAGTTTGAGCCACGCTGGACCTTAATATTCTACGCATTGGTGCCTCAGAAGTGTCCATAATTCTGTTTGCAAGCTGATATGAAGAATCAAGTAATATTAAATAAAAATAAACAAGCATATGCAGAATACATTATGAGTCATCATTTGATATTCGCTACTTCAGAACATAAACAGAAAATAAATCAAGTGATCTAAGATTAGTTTAAATAAATCAGAATAGTAATGAAGCACATAACCAAACAAGGCTAATTAATTTCCAACACTCAACAGATAGTAAAAGGTAAATATATTGAAAAAGAGAAGGAACTCAATTCAAGATAAAGTTCACATAATGTATTAATCATGATTCCAAAAAAATACGGCACATGCTCAACAATACAAAGCTTCATATGTCATCTAAATCAGTATCATCGTCGGACAATAATTCTGGTTCCTCATCTGAACTATATTGAATGTCATCTCCATCATCATCCTCGTCAACCCAAAAGTCGTCATTAATTGCTCTTTCACCACTACATTTTTCAATCATTTCAGCATCAAGGGTTTCACCCTCTAAATCGTCCTTGATCAAATAGAGTGGATCCATGTCCAAGTCCACTTCAGCAATCCTATCCACGATGCTTGGTTCGTTCTCTTGGTATGCTGTAGTGTTAAGCATTTCATCCTCTACTACTGCTTCGCCCTCTTTTTCAGGTACATCAAATGAACTTCTATTTGTTATATCTTGAACTACCTCCCATGTCCCTTGAAATTTGTTGTCTTTGACGTAGAAGCATTGTTTTGCTTGATTTGCTAACGCAAATGGCTCATTTTTGTAAGCTCTACTGGCTACATTTATGCTCTTAAATAGGTATCTTTATGCATACCAATCCTAACATCAAACCATTCATATTTGAAAAGGAAGATTTGTCTACCCAGTGGATATCGTAACTCAATGATATCTGTTAGTTTACCATAGTAATCTTCGCATTCTTCTTTCACTAACACACCACAATTCTGTGTTCGTCGATTTTGTTCCCTTTCCTTAGTATGGAATCTAATCCCATCTACAATACAAGTAGAATATCGACTTACTAGAGATCCAGGTCCACACGCTAGCGAATACAGATCATCACAAGTTGTTTCCTTTTGATGATGACGCATTTTCAAGATCTATTGAAAAAATTGTAGTGTTAAATAAATGATAACACATCATTTTCATTAAATAAAAGAATTTGATTAATTAAGTCCAATATATACATGATGGACTTACTTGTGTTTCGAACCATCTAGAAAATTATTTTGCATGTCTTTGAGGAACATTTCACGGATCTTGTCTCTCAAGTTTCACCTTATGTTTTCTAAACAATTAGATGGTGTTAAGATAAAATTGTGTACATATATTAAGCAATAAACTATATATTCACATAAGCTGACAAGATATGACATGTAATAAGTTACTTATTCTTCGTATGACTTAACTACTTCAGAATTTTGTAATATGTACAATCGGGCCATCTCCATATCCTCAGGGGACAATATCTCCAAACTTTGTGCCTCTAGGGGTTGAACTACTTGCTTTAGATCTGAAATAGTGGTCCAATTATTGTTGCAATCCCCCTCACTATTTCTTTCTTCTCGATTGAACCGTGTCTCAATCCCTCTGAGAAATTTTGAACAAAATGTCAAGCATTCATTGTCTAAGTAAGCTTCAGCAATGGACCTTTCAGGACGTGCTTTGTTACGCACGTACAGTTTAAGGGTATGCAAAAATCTACATAACCATTAAAATTATCACAAATATTTAAATCTATCAGACCATTAGAATTTGTCATAAAAATAATGTTTGTGTATTAAAAAAATTACAGTACCTTTCAATGGGGTATATCCACCGATATTGTGCGGGGCCAGCAATAATGGCTTCATGCGGCAAATGCAGAGCCAAGTGCACCATAATGTCAAAAAATGACGGAGGAAATATCATCTCCAACTTGCATAGTATAATAGCAATGTCCCTTTCCATTGCCTCTAAGACATCCAATTTAACAGTTCGACAACACAATTCCTTAAAGAATAAACCAAGCTCTGCGATTGCATTACAAATATCCGAATCTAAAAATCCTTGTATAGCTATGGGGAGGAGGCGCTGTAACAGAACATGTGAATCATGACTTTTCAATCCAGATATCTTGCAGTTATCAACATTCACACACTGACTTATGTTTGAGGTATAGCCATCTGGGAACTTAACTGATTTTAGCCATTCACACAATTGCTTTTTATCATTCTTTGACAATGTGTTGCGCACTCGTGGCATCTCAAATTTTTCACCATTACGCTTGAGATGTAGTTCTTTTCTAATCTTCATTGCTTCTAAATCCAACCGACTTTTGAATGTATCCTTCGTTTTTCCTTCAATATCTAATAATGTCCCCAACACATTATCGCATATGTTTTTCTCTATATGCATAACATCTAGGTTGTGCCGCAACAAAAAGGTCTGCCAATAAGGTAGTTCAAAGAAAATACTCTTCTTTGTCCAGTTAAGTTCAAATTGTTCACGAGTTTGCTTCTTGTTACTTGGTCCCTTTCTGAAACTAACCTCGAGTATGTGGTTAAGTTGTTCCAGAATATCATCACCTATCAACTGTTTTGGTGGCCCTTTATCTTGCTTCTCACCATTAAACTGCTTATACCACTTCCTAAAAATGTGATCTAATGACAAAAACATACGACTTCCCAAATAACATATCTTTCGTCCGTGTTTCAAATAACAAGAACATGTTTCTTCGTTACAATTTGGACATGCTAGATAACCCTTCTTCATCCATCTAGAAGCCATCGCATAGGCAGGAAAGTCAGTAATGGTCCAAATCATTGCCGCATGCATTTTAAAGTTACATTTACTGTAGGCATCATACGTCATCACACCATCCCTCCACAATTCTTTTAACTCTTCAACCAAAGGTCGCATATACACATCAATATCATTACCAGGCAAGGTTAGACTAGGAATAAGCAACAACATGAACACATATGGTTCCTTCATACATATCCAAGGGGGCAAATTATAAGGCATAATCATCACAGGTCACATACTAAAGGAATTGCTCATGCTACCAAATGGATTGAACCCATCAGTTGCTAATCCAACACGAACATTACGAGGATCAGCAGCAAACTAACTATGCTTATTATCAAAATCCTCCCAAGCTTTTGAATCAGCCGGATGTCTTAACTCATTTGTCTCCTTCACACGCTTCTCCTTATGCCACCGCATATCTAAGGCTGTATCCTTCGACATAAACAACCGTTGAAGTCTTGATTTCAAAGGGAAGTACCGAAGAACTTTTTGAGGGACTTTCTTACCCTTACCTTTGTGAGGTTTATACCTCGACTCACCACATTGTGGACAATTTTCCTTACCTGCATTCTCTTTCCAAAATAGAACACAATCATGTTTACATGCATGGATATACTCATATCCGAGACCCAAATCTCGCAACAAGCTTTTAGTCTCGTAATGAGACTTTGGTAACACATTGTTGTTAGGAAGCATCTCTTTAAATGCCATAAGCATCATGTCAAATTTTTTGTTGCTCATTCGACCCATAACCTTCACATGGAATAACTTTAATATCGCTGACAACTTCAAGAATTTTTGACAACCTGGCCACAATTCACATTGTGCATCATTTAACAATCTAGAAAATTTTCCTCCTCCCACATCAACATCAGGCAAATCTTCTTGTTGTTGTGCATTATTGAAGTTTCCCATTTGTACGTTATCCAACAACTCAAATACATTATCTACATTTCTATCTTCATTATGGGCACTTTCCCCACTAACATTAGCACCAATATTAACATTATTGCTAGTTTGAGGAACCTCCCCGTGATATATCCAATAGGTATACCCCTTGTCCATCCCATTACTCAAGAGATGTTGCTTAACCTGTTTAATTTCAAGATATTCCTTATTTTTGCAACGACGACATGGACATCGGGTAATACCACCTGTCTGTGCATGATGACTAGCCACCTTAATGAAGTTTTCTATGCCATCAAAATAGATTCGATTACCCCTAATGTGATGATGAATCCAAGACTTATCCATGTAACTGCTATTTTACATTAAAAAAAAAAAAATGTTATAATATCAATTATAAACAAGTCATTTTATGCCTATGTTGAATATATCATAACTCTTTAAGAATGAAAATCAATCATATTATAAGGAAAAACAACAAAGAAATCCATTAAATAAAAGTGAAAGCAAGGTCATTGTAATGCGTTGAGAAGTAGCTAGCAAAGAATAATGTCTATTAACTTTGATTTGAAGCCCCTTCTTTATTTTTCAGTAAAGGGATCCTCTCTTCGGTTTCTCTAAAACCCAACTCAAACCTTTGCAAACAAACAAAGGTTATTGAACTAAACAGAATGTAGTATTATTATTGATCTAAACAGAATTAACTGATTCTTTCATTTCTATTACTGCACTTTCCAAACTTAAATGTAAATGAAATTATTGTAGTTGCCACAATTTTAAATTATAAACTTATAAACTTTTAATAAGTTCAAACATTCAATATATTAAAAATATAAGATATGTTGTGTTTATGTAAGAACAAACAAGTTAGCTAGGATGAGAAGACGATCACAGCTGTAGTGGGGGAGTAGTGAGAATATATGCATGGCCTATTACTGGTAAAGAAAAATGGTCCATTAAAAAAAATATCTGCAAAACAAAATATATGTACTTGATCCATAGGCTCTCTTTTTTTGGTAGGGAGGGGGGAAGTGGTAAAATATCATTAAAAGGCGCCAAAACAAGGGTACAACACATATAAACAGGAGGTACACAAGAAGGAAGATAGAAAAATGCTTTCCTAACCAAGTAATATCGCTAAATTAAATAGAATATTGTATATTTTCCTGTGGAATTCTGTTGATGTGGTTTTCTCTTTGAATGACAAATACTAATCTTGAGGCTAAATGGTATCACCTATCTTAAGGTTTGTTCCTGAATACAAGTCTTAACACGGGCATATTAGTCTTTCTATACATGGGAGCAATATTGCTACACTTGTCTTTGATACTACATTGCACTACAGATATTATATTAAAGGTAGAATCACAAATTCAAGGGCTGCCGTAAGCATCATCTGGTCACTTTCAAGGGCTGCAGCAAGTATCATCTGGTTTAAGTGACAAGTGTCATCAGTGAAGGGCAATTATGTAATCTCAGCCGCATCCTTAGAGGTATTTTGATCAATCTAATCTGCAGTGTATGATTAGAAACATTTTCTGAAGGTGTATTGTATCTTTGCTTCAAAAAAATTTGCTGCATATCATCATTTAGCTTATATACACAAAGTGTATCATTCCAAGGGCAATTCTGGTACTTCATTGATATCTCAAGGCTGTTAAAGGGTTCACAACAATGTGCTACGTGCACAGTGGTCCTGGTGAGAGAAAAATATGCACAGAAATACAATTCTTTGTTTTATATTTCAGCATTGTTCATTCACCTGCGAGGGCTGCAGAAAAAGTGGTTGGTGTGACACAAGCTAGGGTTGTACAGGGATTATTTGGTCCATTCATGGTATATAATTTCTGTATATATTCCTATCTATGATTGGTTAAATAGGGAATATTCTTATTCACACTAGGGCAGCAAATTCAGTGTATAAATATACTGTTATAGAGCTGCACCTATGTGTGCAAATATTGAGCCTCTTTTTATATATTGAGCTGCATTGAGTGTGAGGCTCGAGAGCTGAAAATATAAGTCACTTTTAGAGAGATTAATTGCAGTTCTGAGTTAATTTAATCTCTGAAATCACTATGAGAGTGCACTAATCCACTGAAGAATTTCTGAACCTATGAAGCAAAATTTCTGATGCATTTATGTTGATGTTGAGGCTGGATTGAAGGGTCAAAATTGGTTGTAGAGGTTCCAGGTGTTGTGTGATGGTTGAAGCAAGCTTGGTACATTTATTTACATCTGCAGAACTCATGTATATGCCTAATTTTGCACAGAAAAACAATATGAGTACTCATATCTCAGTTTTAGCCTATTTTTCTAGTGCATAGCCTCTAATGGATTGTTTTATGTTGATTACTTCTTGTATGTGTTGAGTTTATGCTTTGAACAAGTATATTTAATCATTATAGAGCTCTGTTGACAAAGATCAAGACTGAAACTTGAGTGTATTTGGTTTTGAACTCTCAAATCAAATAAAACAGCCTTATTGAATAAAATAGCCCACAGAAAGTTTTAAACTCATTCTAGTTGATTCATATTTCTAGCTTTGCTATCATTACCTTCTGAGCATATATATATAACTAGATTGAGGTGTTTGGAATCAAGTTCAAGGCTGTAAGGAAGTAAAATTACGATTTAGTCCCTAAGAACAAAGTTTTAGCTGAAACTGTGCTGTGACTTATTTTGAGCTGCAATTCGAAGTAAACTTGTTATACACTGAAGAGTATTATTCTCAACAAGTTTCATTTATTTAGTGTTATGGGAACTTGAATCAAGGCCTACTTTCACCTGCATTGTAGATTGACCTGCTTATTCTCACTATTGCAGAATTCAAGTGTAAAACTGATGTCAGTTCTGTCCTAGCATTTATTGCGGACTACAACTGTGTCTCTTGTTGAAAGAACTAAAGTATCTAATTGAGTTAGTGCACTGTGAGTATGTGAAGCTGTAAGAACCAAAATTAACTCAAGTTTTAGGTGATTTGACTGAAGACTAGGGTTTAAGATATTTCAAGCCTACTTGTGATCTGAGATAGTTATAACTTGCTTTATTCCCTGTTTCAATCTTTTGAGCATGTTTGTTTGGAGATTACAAGCCTTTTCCAGATTTGTAATTTACCCCTTCAATAGGCCTTTTGTAATTTTGAAACCCTAGAAAAAGCTAGGGTGAGGATCATGAAAAATGGCAAACAGGAAAAGTACGAAAGAAATTTTGCTTGCCTCTACTGAGATTAGGAGGTTGGCTTGGCTGGAAATGGAAAAAACCTTCCAAAGGTTGCTATTAGGTCATAGAGCAGGGCACCATTGAGAAGAACAGAAAAGGTGAAGGACTGAAGATCGAGCTTTGTGAGTTGTGATGGTGGAATAGCCTAATTTCTTGTAGTGATAACCAGCTCATGCACACATATTTGACACATTTAAAAAAGTCACAAATGAATAAAATGTGTAATGAACAGCGTTTTCAGAATTGTTTCATCCATCAATCCCCAGCCTCCAGTGAATTATATTTTCAAAAATTGTATAATCAAATTTAATTTTCATTCCACTCCCTTTGTGGAGAAAGAATTTTCATTTATCTAACAAATTTTGGTAAATGAGAGAACAAAGTGATGAGGTTGTTTCCGGATAAATTAAAAAAAACCCATGCAGGGCCAATTACTGGTAAAGAAAAATGGTCCTTTAAAAAAAATATCTGCAAAACAAAATATATGTACTTGATGCATAGGCTCTCTCTTTTTTTGGTAGGTAGGGGGGAAGTCGTAAAATATCATTAAAAGGCGCCAAAACAAGGGTACGACCCATATAAACAGGAGGTACACAAGAAGGAAAACAAAAAAATATGCATAATCACGATAGATCCATGACGGAGAGCATTAGAACTAAATATCTAGGTAATACTAACTTATAGAGCATTAAAATCCAGAAATTGATAAATAAACAAATAAAATAAAACATAATAAGAGCATTAAAATCCAGAAATTGATAAGTAAACAAATAAAATAAAACATAATAAGAGCATTAGAACTAATTATCTAGGTAATATAAACTTATAGAGCATTAAAATCTAGAAATTGATAAATAAACAAATAAAATAAAACATAATAAGAGGAGTAAGAAATATATCATTCCTAAAATTCTGATCAAACTCAATCTTGGGTGAACAACTAGTGGATATGACCTGCAATAAGTATATAATGGCACTAATTATCAGTTCTGAACAAGATTTTGTGCAGGAGATATTCTCTCCTCATTAGTCATAACTCGAACTTTAGAGTGAAAAAAGAGACTCTCTCTCTCACACACACAAACACACAGTTGAGTAAAAGAAGAGAATCCTAAGAGAAAAGGGACTAGAGTCAATGCTTGCTTCTTTTTGACTAGAGATTGACTAGAGAGAGAGAGATACAAAGTCAAAAGGGTACAAGCATAGGCATTACATTGATTAAGAAGGGCACTAGAAGTTGGGAGTGACTGAATTAATAATTAGGGTTTTTATGTATAAAAATGTAGTGTGTAGAGGAAGTTAACATCATTCCTGAAACCCCTCTATGTGACTCTTATTATGCTGTTCTTTCCACTCACATATGTATCTCTTTCCAATATTTCTAGTTTAAAAAAAAAAAAAAAAAACTATTTTCAAATTCAAACAGTTGTACTTAAGTTATGACGATCTTTCCTCTCCAAATGAGAGGTTGAGAGTTTGAGCCCTGTTAGAGGCAAAATAGTCTCTGTGAGACTTCTCGTAACACTGTTTCTTATTATTGGGATTAAGATTGTGAAGCTGACAATATATGAAGGGATGTTGAGAAACCACCTTCAATTAAATACAACTAAATAAGAAGAAGAAACTAGGAACCAATATTTGATTGAACACAGAAATTGAATCCAAAGCATCGTAAGGTTAACTTGATCAACCATGAAGATTGGTCTATATATATATATATATATATATATATATATATATATATATATATATATATATTGTAGTATAATATAGTAAGCCAATGTGACTGGATTCCTCTAATTAGGATACTAATCGTTTGAGATTGTTAGGATATCAAAACAGATAACAAGAAAATATATGTGAAGCATCATTAGGTATCAGGGTGCAAACAATTCCTTAGGGCACACGCGCCAATGGATTAGTCGGGGCTTTGCCCCGGACACCCTAGTTATAAGAATAAAAACAAGAAAATACGTGGCAAGATGTCATCACTCTGCTGTATTTTGCTTGATACTTGCAATTAGCAGACTTGTCTATGGACCACCAGCATTCTAGGCTACTCTGTTTGTATATAATTCCCTATTTTCTGGACATAGTGGGAAGGAACACAAATATTTTGCTGAGCCAACATATATATATATATATATATATATATATATATATATATATATATATATTATCAATTTTTCACTAAAAAATATCCTATATTAAACATGAATTAATGGAATCATCACTTGGATGAGAATGTTCTGCAATATAACTAAAATAAATAAACATGTTTGGAAGGAGAGGTTCAAAACTACTAAGCTGATTGAAATGGTCAATAATGTGCATTTTGTCAGAGCAGAGGACAAGGTTCAACAAGTAATACATATTGAAGTTAATTTAAAACACTAATAATAATAATAATAATAACAATAAAGACACACCTGTAGATATACAGATAACATGTACTAAAATGGAAATTAAGTATATCGATAGCACAACCTACTATAATACATAACATATATGACTGATTAGTCTCCAGAGCTAAATCCCCTGAACTTTAAACAAAAAAGGTAAGCCTATGCAGTGTTTAAAGTAGAGTTAACCTGACAATGCATATACATTAACACAAGCAATTTGATTGCAAATCCAAAATAAAAAAAATAAATAAAAAAAAATCCAAAATACACTTCAACTCAAGAATACCACTCATTTTTCACTTTCAATTTAGAGGTCTTGAGCAATGTTGATGTGAGAGTTGGACCCATTGCCAACATTCACTTTACCAAGCATTCACAAGTTCACATTCCCACCATAATTAATAATCATCTCATGCCACTTTCAGATTGCACATGAAAGCAAAATCCATTTATCAAAGTGGTATATAAAACTGTAATATATCAAAATCACTAACTGTAAACACAGCAAATTACCATCAAAGAATATACTAATCAAGTTGGGTGTGAATCAAATGGTAATATGGTACTGAAAACAGGTTCATCATCATCAGTATGTAATTTTGATACACAAAAAATGATAAGCCCACATCTTTCTATCATGGGGATAAAAACCGCAAAAATTTGTACTAAAATATTTCTCTTTACACATCTAACACTTTACCACTAAAAACTGTATCCCAAACGAAGCCTATCAACAGAAACACAACAGCTCCATTGAATAATCAGAAATGACAACCCAAAATCTAATAAACAACATAATTTTTTTTTTTTTTTTTTTTTGAAAATTCCAAAATTCAGGAGGAATAATAATCAACAGATTGTTAAAAAAAGGAAATACCTGAGACGAAGGTGCAAAGATAGAGCCGAAAATCCTAGAAGATGAAGAAGCAGATGAGTCCTTTGAACCAAAAAGATAGAAAGTTCAAACAACCTGTATGATTTCCAACAGCAATTCAGACTCAGACGACAAGCCTTTTTTAGATTTGTAGTTTACCCCCTTTTGCAATTTCATAACCCTCGAAAAAACTAGGGTGAGGATCATGAAAAATGGTAAACAGGAAAAGTACGAATAAACTTTTGCTTGGCTCTACTGAGATTAGGAGGTTGGCTTGGCTAGAAACGGAAGAAACCTTCCAAAGGTTGCTATTAGGTCGTAGAGTAGGCCGACGTTGAGAAGAACATAAGAGGTGAAGAACTGAAGAGCTTTGTGAGTTGTGACGGTGGAAGAGGTTTGCAAATGATACTAATTGTTTTTAGATTAAAAACGACGTAGTGTGATGGGCTTCCCTATGTTATAAAATAAAATAATTTTATATTATTTCATTTTTGCGCCAAACAAAAGAAAATGAAGCGCTAAAGTTTGGCGCTTTTTTTTTTTGGGCATTGGGGACGGTCTTCAATAGACTGTGCCAAAAAAAACTTTTTTATGGACAGTTTTTAGGGATTTGGTGACATATCAGGTTAACTATCCCTAAAAGCCTGGTATTAGAGACGGTAAAATTTGCCTGTCCCTAATAATAAGATCTTTAGGGATGGGTTTTAGTGCTAAAAGACTGTCCCTAATACCCTAATTTCTTGTAGTAGATTTTGGGAGATTGCTTGAAAATGGTTGAAAAATTACATACTTGAGGTAGTTTTCTCCTAATGCTTGTTTTGTATGTTGGTGCCTCTTTAGTGAGAAAAAGCTCAATGTTTGTGGGTATCATTTCTGGAAACCCTCATGAGACTTCACTCGTCCACTAGGGGAAACCTAGGGGTTTAAAAGGCTTGTTGCATATGCTAAATGCTCGTGTTCCCTACGAAAGTGGTGTTATCCTTTCATTGCTTTCTAGTTCATAGTTGTGTAGTTGTTTATTTCTTTCTTTTCTTTATAGTTCATTGCTTCTATTATGCTTATTACTAGATTTATTCGATGTAATATTATTTATATTGCTAGAAAAAGTGTTGATCTAAGGGGTTTTTCGGGTATTTCACTTGTAAAATAAAATCTTCTTTTGACATGGTTATGTAGAAAACATGATTTTGGAGGGGCGGCGGGGGGGGGGGGGGGGGGGGTTTCTTCACAACTTTTTGCCAAAAAATGTCATTTAAGCCCTTAAAATCCCATTTGAATTCAGAAAATGTGTGCAGGCCCTGCTCATACTTGAAACCCAAAAAGTCTAATTTTTTGAAACTTTAAGGCTTCAAACCTTCATCATCCCGACTCCAAATCAAGTGATTTTTGAGTCTAAGTTTATTAGTTTTTGCTGGTCTATACAACGGTATGCATGGTTGCATCCAATTCTATCTAAAAAGACAATTTTACCCCTTGTAAAATACCCTTACCGCACTGATTTTAAACCCAAAAGTTGATTTTTATGAAACTTTGACGTTTTATATCTTCTTCGTCCAGACTCCGAATCAAGTGATTCTTGAGTCTAGAATCATTAATTTTTCCTGGTCTATCAAACGGTATGCTCAGTTGCATCCAGTTTTGTCTAGAAAGACCATTTTACCCCTTGCGAAGTACCCTTGATGCATTGATTTCAAACCCAAAAATGTGATTTTTATGAAACTTTGGAGCTTCATATCTTCTACATCCGGACTCCGAATCAAGTGATTCTTTGGTCTAATTTGATTAGTTTTTTGTTGTCCTTCCAGCAGTGTGCTCGGTAGCATTCGAGTCCATAGTTTTCAGAAATGACTATTTTACCCCTGGGGGCTTATTTGTCATATTTTCGATCTTTGCTTCCGCATCAGTTCTCATTAAGTTCCACGGACTTCTTAGAGTCTTGTTTTCTATTTTTGCTTCCGCATTTCGGATCCGTTATCGGGTCAAACTATGGTTCATCACAAGACACACTGGGTTGAAAAAACCAGGGTTGTCACAGGTGGTATCAGAGCTCCTAGGTTTGAAAACCTTAGGACGACGGGTTTTAGGTGCATATCATGCTTGTGTTGCCATGCTCTATGTGTTTAATTGCTTTTGATAACATGTTGAATTTGATCACATGTTTACGTGCTTATGTGGACGTATGTTTAGAAGTTTCGTTAAATGTCTCAGCATGATATATATGGTTGCTTACTTTAGTATATTGTATGTGCTAGTCTGTCTTAGTACATTGTATATACTTGTAGGTCTCAGCATATTGTATGTGTTTGTTTGTTTTAGCATGTTGATTCATGCTTGTATGCTTTGCATGATGGTAATGATTATTTGCCTTGGCGTATTGCATGTGCTTGTTATTCTTAGCATGATCGTATGATACTTACATTGACATAGCTTATGCGATTCTTTTTTACTTGTGTGAGAACGTAGTCCATTGTTGTGTTACGTGACAACTGCTTACTTTTATGTCTTGTTTAGGCATTGTGGGTTGTTCCAGCTTGGTTGGTTGAGACTGATGCTAGGGCATCATCTCTTGGGGTTTCGTGGTGACCTTGATGTGGTGACGTCATTGAGGTCTTATTTCTAGCGTCTTGGGGCAATGAGTCGGATTGACTCAAGTCCTTCCTCGGGGATTGGAAGTTTTGTCTTCGTAGGCCTTAACGGCGATGTTCCCATGCCCTTTCTTTTTAGAGTAGTGGTTTTATCTTGTGTGGCGTTAGGATTTCACCTTGTGTCTGAGCCAGTCTTGGGAAAGACTTGTAGACTCTTGGTTTCGGGAACCTTAGTGTTTATTCTAGGAGATGATTCACTTCCTTACTGTGAGGGATTGGACTCGTCTGGGTTTTGGGATTCACTTTAGTGAGTTTGTTCTTCTCAGAGGCATTTCATCCCTTCTTGCTTGTGATTTTATGGGATTGTTATTTTCATAGTCATTCCTACATGTTTATATACCTTGTTGTTTTGTGCATGCCTTAGAAATATGTTAGGGGATGTGACTATTTGGTAGTTATGTGATGATATAGGTGATGTGTTTTCATTTACTATATCTGCTTGTCATGCTAGCGTCATAGGTGATGTATAGCATGTCTCTGATGCTTGACCCCTATGTGATAGGTAACATACTTAATTGCCCTTATACACTATGTGTTTAGTTGTTTGGTGCATGGATTTTCATTACGTTTAGTATACTTGTACCTAGTATGCTTGTACGTTGCATATTTCATTTCGTTTTGGTTTAGTATACTTGAGCCGTATACTTGTCTACAATGGATTTAGTACTGCTTAGTATACTTGTAGAGTGTATATTTGTGTATATACATATATTGTATTTCCATTTTGATATTTCTTAGTATACTTGTGAATGTATACTTGTATAGATATATATATATGTTTCATAACTAATTGCCTAATTAGTTCATTTCTTTTATTATTCCTGTACTGTACTTGGGGTTGTATAACCTTGGTTATCGGGATTGTGTGTGTGAGCTTGATCCGATGTCTTGATTCTTAGGCGTAGCCTTGTAGTAGGTCAGCTTTAGCATGACGTGGAGGATTTTGGGTGCATTATTTTGTTAGGAGTCATTGTGACTAGGGGATGATGATGTTGTTTAATTTGTAAAGTCCGATCAATTGGCTTAAAGGCATAGACTTGTCAGGCTTTGGATTTGTAACTGATGTGGTTGGCAACGGTGTTTTGAGACTTGAGGTTGTTAGTTTTTCACGTATTAAGGATTTAAGGCCTTAAGCGTAGCGGTGCCTATGACATTGTTGTCAGAGTTTTGGATTGGCCAGAATGGTTCGGCCGGACATTTTGGACCATATCGCAACTCTCACAGAATGCCTAGTTTCCGTGGTGCTTTTGGTAATGATTGTTTGACATTGATATCATTTGTATCGATAGGTTTCACGGGTAAGCTTGTTGGGGGCAGGTGGCGAATTAAGGCTTTATACTGTCATGCTACCGTACAGGTTGTGTGTGAGCGAGTACTAGTTGTCGTCGATGTTACCTTGCATTACCTAGCTAGTAATGTGAATGTAGGCGGGCACTTAACACTGTGGATGCCACCACACCTTGGGTACGTTGTGGGCAGGTTCTAGTCAGGATTCGTGCTGCCATGTTACTTCTGGTTGTGTTCCTTGTTTAGTTGTGTAGATGCCTTGATCTCTTTTGGGTGGTTGACATTGGGTTAGTATGTCAATTCATTGGAGAGGTTTCTCACTATTCGCGGTTTCGTGTCTCTTCGTTTATTTTGAGACCTTTAGAGTTGTCCTTAGGTACTTTTTGATCTGTTCTTTCGTGTGACCTTGTGTACGGTCCTTCTTCAGTTCTTCTGGGAATGTTCCTGATTTCGGGAACGAAATCTCTTTAAGGAGGGTAGGTTGTAATGACCCGGTTATTTTCTTCCTTTCCTTTTTCCTCAGAATTTTACGGATGAATTTTTTTTGTTGAAAATTTTCTTCTGAGTTCAGTTTCTCGTCGCTTAGTGTCGTCTCGAGTGCTTGGAAATGGTTTCTGAGATTCTTTCCCTTGGATTGACAACTTCCTTTGAGGACCGAGTCATTTCCACATTTTTCATTTTTCGACACTATTCACTTTTCGTCCTTTTCCCTATTTTGTCTTTTCCCCATTTGTCACTTTGTTGGCATAACCTCACTCCTTGTGTTCAGAGTTGGTTTTTAACTTCACATATCTTCATTCTAAGTTGTTTCCACGAAATACGTATATTCACTTTTGCAAGAAAGTACTCTGGTTGCTCTCGGTGTCCATAGGGGCATGGATGCACAGTTTTTCAGAATCTTTTTATTTTCTTGGGGTGTTTTTCACAAATATCTTTTGGAGATATTTTGTTTCAGGGGGTTTTAAGAAAATATTTTTGGAAGATATTTTCATTTTGGGGCAGTTGTGCAGTTTTTAATTTTTGGAGGGGCCATTGTGCAATTAACAAAAGTTATTGCAAAATACCTCGTCTGGAGCTTGGATCCTCGTACAAAATTCATTTTCACATTTCATTGAGTCATGTACTCATAGAATTTCCTTCTGGTCATTTTTCTCCAGTTTTAGGGTTTTTGGCCCTGGTTGCCGCCGAACTTATTTGGGGTATAGGTCTTTGCTCGGGACTCGATTTTTAACGCCATTTCTTCCATTGTTTATATTTTCTCATTTTGAATCTTTTTTGTTCACAGAGTTTTGCCAGTTGAGCTCGTCTGCTCAAATTTCACTTTTTCGGACCCGGCGGGGCCCGTTCTGGGTACTTTTTGAGATTTTCTATAAATAGGGGGACTTAAAATTAAAAAGTAATCTTCTCCCCTCTCCATGCATGACCAAAACCTGCTATGGCAGCCTAAGGGGGCTGCCACCCTTCTTCTTTCATTTGAACCTTCTTCTTTTTGTTAAAAAGTCGAAGTGCCTTTGCGTTTTGTGTTTGTCTTGACCACGCGCATCTTTCCCCCTTATTAGAACCCATTTTTGGCCAAATTTTGAGCTCGGGTTTGAAGTCAAGTTGTGATTTGATGGGGCTTCTTGTGGGTTCATGTAGATCGTGTTGTCCCCGACAAAACCCTTCGGTATCGTCGGATTCAGAGCACCTTTTTTTTTGTGGGCTTTTGAGATTTTTATCTTAAATTGAGGTAGGGGATGTTTTAGGGTTATATTAATGTTGTATTGATTGTTATATGAGCATATACAACTTGTGAGCATGCCTTGTTCAAGTTATAGAATTTAATTTAATTATTTTCTTTGTTTAAGATTTAATTCTCATGATGCTAGGCAACTTAGAATTAAATTGTGGCACGCTAAAAATTTAGGCCTTGGTATGGTGGTTGATATATATTAAATTGGGATTATTTGAATAAGAATTGCAAATTTTATTTAATATTTATCTTTTGTGAAAGTTTAATTCACCTAGTTGTATCAAGCATGGAATCAACTTGTAATGTGATATTAAAGTAGGCCTTGGTGAGTTCTTTAACATATATTAAATTGAGGACATTTAGATATGTCTGAAAATCTAGAAAAAATTAATTAATTAGCTTAATTAATTTTATTTTTAAGTGTTGTAGTCACTTAAATTGATTTTGGATATAATATATGTGAAGACTATGCTATGTTCTTTAACATATATTAATTTGAGTTTATTTGGGATTAATATGAAATCTAGAGACTTTTCATGTTAGGTTGAAAATCCCTTTTAATGTAGTGAAATTAATTACCTTGTGAGCATATTACTAATTGGATGTAGAATTAGTATTTGGGGCCTCTTAAAATGGTAATTGGACTTAGCATGATATAGAATATCATTGACTTGTAAAGCTTGTTTAAATATATCTTGTGTAGGTATATAGCTTGTTAGAATATTATAATTGTTTACCTTGAAAGCTTGTTACTAAATTGAAGCTTATTTAGTACTTGTGGCTTAGGATGGTAATGTGATTCAATTGTTGTAAAATATTCTTGTTTTGGTGTATAAATTGTATATTGGAGGCTTGACATGTCATATGCTATCTAGACTTGAATTCTAGGACATGGTTTGTGTGGATTCAACCTTATTTGTGCATTGAAGATGGATTTATGCATTAGTGGATTTGGTATAAGTTTGGTCTAACTTATTGATTTTTGTATAAGTTTTGGACTCATTGATTCTGGAAAGCTTGTAAGGACATATTTCACGTGATGGCTAGGGTTTGGCTCTAGTACGGAGACAAGAGTCTTCTAAGTCATAAGTGCGCACTAGGTAGTACCTTGTGGGTCGTAATTGCCCGGAATAACTTATGCATGTGCGCACTAGGTAGTGCCTTGTGGGTCGTAATTACCCGGAAACACTTGCTTGGTCTAGTGACCACATGTCCTAGTCTTTCTACTTTGATTTCGCATTCAATTTCAAGTTGTTAATCATGGATTACTTGTAGCTTAAGAATTAATGCTTGCTTTGGATATTTGAATCTTACTTAGTATACTTGAAACTGTATACTTGTTTTATGCATTTAGATCTCATATAGTGTACTTGAACTTGTATGCTTGCTCTGTGAGTTTATATTTCATTTAGTATGCTTGTGCCGTGTATACTTGTTTTAGGCGTATCTCTTTTAGCTTAGTATACTTGTGTTCGTATACTTAATTTACGAGATTTTCATATAAAATGTATACTTGTGTACATATGCTTAGACATTGCATGACTTGTCTTAATATGGTTTAGTATACTTGGAAATGTATGCTTGTATGTCGTGTATCATGTTTTAATACGATTTAGTGTACTTGAGCATGTATACTTGTATGTCGTTGTTCATTTCAATTGCATGAGTAGCTTAGGATGATGTTTGACATAGACGTTAGGTGGCATGAGCCCTTTTAACATGTGTTTACCTTAAGGTGATAAAATTGTAAAATGCTAGGTCGATGCATGCTCATCTCCTACGAGTAGCTTTATGTTACTCACCCACGTAGTGGGGACATTTTTCAGGTACCAGGATTAAGATTTGGGATTCACATCATGCTTGGATGATTTGTAGACTTGAAGTTCTCATTTCATGTAAATGTTGGCTTGAAATGCCATTTATAGCTTTATATGTTAAAATGTGTAAATTTGATTCCATGTATGTAATGTGTACTTAAGTGCACTCCTTTCAATGTATTCAACATGTATGAGATGAGGCCGGAGGCCATTGACATGTATATTGAATTTTTTGTAACTTCTAACTTCTTGAAATATTAGAAAAATATTGAAAAACGCCAAGTCATTGTCTCACCATGGTTGCATCGGGTGTGGGAATTCCATTTTCATTCTTTCATAGGGTCTCATTAATCTTGTATGAAGTGTGGCCAAGGGCCAAATGGTCAATTGACTCCATTTTGTATTTTTGGATTCCGAGTTTTCATTCCAAGTTCCATTTTTGCCTTTTTGCCCTTTGGGGGGTCAGATTTTGCATCGGTGGTATTTTTAAGTCATGGACCATTGTAGCACGTCCAAATAGGTAAGTTACGTTTGCGTGCATGGTCATTTCTGGGAAAAACCTTATCGTTTGTGTTTTGAGCTTCATATGAACTCATTTTGAAGTTTTGTTGCATAATCTGATTTTAGGGCACTTTGGGGTTTTCCTTCGGGAAATAAATTCTGTTCTTGACATAGTCACTTAGAAAACGTGATTTTAGGGGGGGGGGGGGTTTCTTCTTTGTGTTTTTCCATAAAATGTCATCTTGGTACCGGAAATCCCGTGCAAAGTTCGGTTTTTCTGCTATGCTATAACAGTTTTTTTTTAACTTCTTGCCCTTTCCTGATCTAGGGGCATTCTGGGTACTTCATATTATTTCTTTTTCATTTTTGCTCACATTCTGGGTAGAAAACGTGATTTTAGGGGGGGTTTCTTCTTCGTGTTTTTACAAAAAAAATCATCTTGATGCCGAAAAACAATTCGCAGATCTGGAAAATCATGTCGTTCCAAGTTTTTCCGGAAAAAGTGCTGATCTAAGGGGCATTTCGGGTATTTCACTTGTAAAATAAAATCTTCTCTTGACATGGTCATGTAGAAAACATGATTTTGGGGGTGGGGGGGGGGGGAGGGGTTTCTTCACAACTTTTTGCCAAAAAATGTCATTTAAGCCCTCAAAATCCCATTTGAATTCGGCAAAATGTGTGCAGGCCCTGCTTATACTTGAAACCCAGAAAGTCTAATTTTTTGAAACTTTGAGGCTTCAAATCTTCATCATCCGGACTCCAAATCAAGTGATTTTTGAGTCTAAGTTTATTAGTTTTTGTTGTTTTATACAACGGTATGCACGGTTGCATCCAATTCTATCTAAAAAGACCATTTTACCCCTTGTAAAGTACCCTTGCCGCATTGATTTTAAACACAAAAGTTGGTTTTTATGAAACTTTGACGTTTCATATCTTCTTCGTCCGGACTCCGAATCAAGTGATTCTTGAGTCTAGATTCATTAATTTTTCCTGGTCTATCTAATGGTATACTTAGTTGCATCTAGTTTTATCTAAAAAGACCATTTTACCCCTTACGAGTACCTTTGATGCATTGATTTCAAACCCAAAAATGTGATTTTTATGAAACTTTGGAGTTTCATATCTTCTACATCCGGACTCCGAATCAAGTGATTCCTGGGTCTAATTTGATTAGTTTTTCATTGTCCTTCCAAAAGTGTGCTCGGTAGCATTCGAGTCCATAATTTTCAGAAATGACTATTTTGCCCCTGGGGACTTATTTGTCATATTTTTGATCTTTGCTTCCGCATCAGTTCTCATTAAGTTCCACGGACTTCTTAGAGTCTTGTTTTCTATTTTTGCTTCCGCATTTCGGATCCGTTATCGGGTCAAACTATGGTTCGTCACAGGACACACTGGGTTGAAAAATCTAAGGTCGTCACAGTAAAACCTGTCAAATGAGAAGAAATATCATGGCATTTTCCCAAATCCCGGGAGAACAGTTCCATGATTCATAGGAAAGATATAATGATCTTCTAAGAAACTGTCCACACCATGATATTGCTAAATAACACTTAATATAGATTTTCTATGATAGTGTTTTTGATTCTTATGGAAACATGGTTGATGTATCTAGTAATGGAACCTTTCTGCGTAAGAGTCTGGTTGACGCTTGGGAACTATTTGATGCCCTAAGTGAAAATTCAGTGCAACATGCTTCTTCTTCTAGGTCTAGGTCTTCACCTGGTATGCATAAGGTTGAAAAACTCTATGAGGTAGATAAATCTAGTGAGTTAGCCGCTCAAATAGAAGCATTGAACCATAGGTTTGATCAAATCTTATCATATAGATTTGCTCCTGTTGCTAATCCACAAACTGCCTTGGCAAATGAAGTTTGTTCAATTGTGCTAATCCTTCCCATTTTGCTAACACTTGCCCTATAATGGGATCATCAACTGAGATCCCTCAGGATTAAGTGAATGATACATTCTCTAGACCAGCTTACAATCCATATGCTTCTACATATAATTCTGGCTGGAGAGATCATCAAAATCTATCATGGCGTAATCAAAGTCAAGGAACCACTGTTCCTCAATCACAGGGACGGTACCAAAATTCATCCAATCCTATGACATAAAATAATTCTTTTAATCAATCTGGAATTTATTGTCCACCTCAGTTCAGGAATCAACCCACTCAAACTCCTAACATTCCACCTCCTCCTAGAAATTCTGCTTTTGAAGATCAAATACTTAATACTCTTGTTGATCTTAAAGCCAATACCCAATTTCTTAATTCCCATTTACAAGCCATAGCAAAGCTAGAGGCATAAGTTGGGCAAATAGTGAGTACTCTATCTCGAAGAGAGGATGGAATGCTGCCTAGTCAGCTAGTAGCCAACCCAAAAGGGCAAACTTACGTGATTGATGAAACCAATTCCTTAGGAATTCATCACGAGCAAGTTCAGACTATTACTACATTGAGGAGTGGTAAAGTGGTTGATAATCAAGTTTAAAAATGACAGGAAGAAAAAGAGAGGCTTAGGGTTCCCATTTTTCCTATCATTCATAATCCACATCCTAAAGATGTTTCCTCAATTTCTATTCTACAATCCACCATAGGAGTTGAATGTTGAGTCACTTCTTCATTTGCTCCTAACCTTGAGATAGCTTATGAGCCAAGAGCGCCTTATGATGAGCGCCGAATAATGTATATTCAAGCGCCCTAAATTACATTAACAAAGTCCAGTTATTAATTATTTTATGTAGATTAACTCCAATTCTATGTTTTTATGCATTTTCAGGTTCATTGGCCAAAATGGAACAAGAATAAGGCCTTGTGGAGTCTTGAGCAACAAAAGGGTGCCAATGCTGAATTCTGGCAGCAGTAGATCCTGGTCTTTGCTTGCCATTTTGACCTTCCAAACTCGAGAACTGGACTTCCCTCATAACATGAAAGATTTAGAGCTCTGAATCAGCTTTCCAAATCTTCAAGTGGTTCATCATTCGGAGTTCGGAGCAGAGAGTTATGATCTTCACAACAGAGGTGCGCAGAACTGCCTGGCAGCACTGATGTACTGCCTTTCTCCCCATTTTCGACCAACCAGACTTGAGATTTGGGTCTTCATCAAAACATAAAGTTTTTAAAGCACTGAATCAGCTCTCCAAAGCTTCAAACAGATCGTCATTCGGAGTTCGGGGCACAAAGTTATAGCAGTTTTCCCAAAATAGGTCAGCACTGAGCAAGAGGAGCATGTTGCACATTGCACTAAGTTAGAGTGCTCGAAGTCACCAAGCGTGCGCTCGAAAATCAGGCAGAATGCCCTTCGGAAATGGCTCATTTCAGCCCACTTGCACATTGGATTCCTCAATGCCATCTTCCCTCTTTATGAAGTGGTTGGAGGTGTCCCTTGGAGGAGAGAGGGTATGGTTGGAGCATAAAAGGCTACCCAAAGGCCACATATATGATTAAGCTTTATCTTGAGCAAGAAAAAAGGAGAGAGAAGAGAGCAAGAAGAGGGTGTTCTTGAGTGCTACAGTAGGAGCTCGAAAATGGAGATGAGGATGATGCTTCTTCCTTCTTCTAGCTCACCAATGGGTAACTAAACCTCATCTAGGGAGGTGATGAAACCCCTCCCTTGTAAGCATGTGTTAGTATAGTTTATTTTTGGGTATTACAATGTATTTTTGATAGTCTTTCCATGGTCAAGAGCCTCATTTTTGTTGTAATGAATGTTGAATGTTTTAAATGATTATTGTGAGTTATTCATCTTGTCTTGGATGGTTGCCTTTCTTAATCATATTGCTTGCACTTCCATGGTGACAATGGAAGTTAGATCATGGAATGGTTTTAATGGCATGGAGTTGGAGAACCTAGATAGTTCATGGCTTAGGGTTTCCCTTTGATGGGCTATACTTGATTCTTAGCTTTATGTGCATTCACCATTTAAATTAGGGCTTGATAATCCTTGGCTTAGTAAGCATGTTCTAAGCTACATTTTAGTTTAGGTAGTTGATCATGTGAACCTTTGATGGTTTATTCTTGCCTTTCTAATTAAATGAACTTCTTAAGGATATTATAGCAACCTAGTATTGTTATGTATCATGACTATCATATATGTTGTTTTCCCCTTAAATTAATCTTAACCTAGCATGTGTATAGGGATGGAGGTGGATTCATTTCCCTAGCCTTCTTTACTTGTACTCACTCCCTTAAATTCTTGCAATTTACTGTTTTATGCACTTTTAATTTCCTAGCTTAAGTGACATCCAACAAAACCTCTATACACCCTTCATCATTCTAAGAATGATTCTAGACATTTAGGTTGTATTAGACTAGCGTAGTCCCTGTGGTTCGACTTACCCGACCAATAGCCCTATTTTACAATGATTCGTGCTATTGCGAAGGTTGATGTATGATTGACCAACCGATCAATTTTTGGCGCCGTTGCCGGGGACTGCAAACGGTTTAGCAACCAAAGTTTAGGGTTAAATTTAGTCTGATTGTGCATATTGTGTCTTGTGAATATTCCTTGTATGTTTTGATCATCTTCGTGTTGTAAGATTCTAGGGACTCGAAGCTCGCCGTGGGATTGCTAGCAAATTGTAAGTCTAGAGGACCCCAGGTAAGTCTCTTGACTTCTAGTTTCGCATTGTGAATATTGTGTATGTGTTTAATTTAGTTGTGAAGCCCTTGTCGAGGCTCTTAACTTGTTTATATTTTGTATTCAAGCATCGGTCCTTGTCGTGGCCATTTACATTTTCTGTCTTGATAATTGAGGAGAAAGGGAACATCGTATGTGGAGTTGTGGTTGATGAATTGCTTTGTTGAGTATATGCTTTGTTGTTGATGTTCGGTCGTAGGTCACTTTCCTTACCCACAATCGATTCTCCCATTGATATTAACTCTCTTGAAAGAACTCTTAGACGGAACCTTAGGGAACCCACTCTTATAAGGGACCTTGGAACTGAATTCAATATAATGGGGGATAATGTAGGAAATCCGGGGAATGAAAGGGCTGAAATTCCTAATATCGAGCCAATGACTCTTAGAGATCATTTCATCCCTACCACCTATGCTTCTCCATCTTGCATAGTGATGCCAAACATCGATGCAGCTCAATATGAGATCAAGTCTAGTACCATTCAAATGCTTCCATCATTTCATGGCTTTAATAATGAAGATCCATACAAGCATCTTGATGAGTTCCTGGAAATCTGTTCAACCATCCGGTTGAGAGGTTTTCCGGACAATGCACTTCATCTCCATCTCTTCCCATTCTCCCTAAAAGATAGGGCAAAATATTGGTTGAACTCCCTCGCTCCCAACTCTATTACTTCTTGGGCTCAATTGCAACAAGAATTTCTTAAGAAGTATTATCCGGTGAGTAAAACCAACCAAATGAGGCGTTCCATTCTAAGCTTTTCTCAAGTTGATGGAGAACAACTTCACGAGACTTGGGAAAGGTTACAAGATCTTCTTCGGAAGTGTCCTCATCATTTGATCCCAAAATGGCAATTAGTGCAAGCTTTCTATGCCGGCTTGACCGAAACCCATAGATTCATGGTTGATTCTTCTTGTGGTGGGATGTTCATGTCCAAGAATGCGGATGAGGCTTGGACCTTACTTGAGAATTTGAGTGAAAATTCACTTCAACAAAATTCTCGTAGGGCTCCGACCGCAACCACTCCAAGCAACACCAACCCTTGTCAACCAAAGTCAATAAGGGAGGAATCATCTCAAGTGGATGCCATCGCTCATAAATTCTATCAATTGATGGCACCACATCTTCCTCCTTCATTGTCTCAAAATTCAGCAAGTTCAGTTTGTGCTTCATGTACTAGTCCATTCCATCTCTCGGAAGATTGCCCCACATCGGAGCAATTTCCTAGTCCCAACCAAGAGCAAGCTAATGCCATGTTCTCGCGGCCCGGGAACAATCCATATTCCAACACCTACAATCCGGGTTGGCGAGATCATCCGAATTTCTCATGGCGGCAACAAGCCCCACAGAATTCCCAATTCCAGAACCAAGGGCGGCAAAATCAGCCCTCTTCTCAATATCAAGGTAGACCTTTCCAAGCCTCTTCAAGCTACCGTCCTCCTTATAATCCAAATGTCTCCAATCAACCTCCTGTGTGTCCAACTGACGAGATAGTAGCTGCAAACAAGCAAATGATGGAATCATTAAATAAGCATATAATGGATGCCAACAAGCAACTCTTGACATCCTTGCAGCCTACTCTCCAAATGGTTCACTCTCATACTCAATCCATAGCTAATCTCGAAAATCAAGTGGGCCAAATAGCTAACTCGGTGAATCAATTGCTTCAAAACGACAAGGGCAAGCTTCCCTCTCAACCTTTTGAAAATCCTAGAGGAATGCATGTGATTGACGAAACCCCTCCTCCGAGTGGGCCGACTCATGAACAAGTTCAAGCTATCACCACCCTTCGGAGTGGTAGAGTGGTGGACAACAAGGTCGATGGAGACAAAAGTGAAGAAGTTTCGCCGTTGAAAAATCCAAATTCAAGCTCTTCTAATCCAAATTCTTGTCCCAATACCATTCACGGATATCCCACACATGTCTCCCCAAATGTGGAAACTACTTATGAGCCAAAAGCTCCGTTTCCTCAACGTCTTCAAGAGTCGACACACTTCGGGAACAAGAATTGTAAAATTCAAGACATGTGGGAAGTCTTCAAGCAAGTGAAGATTAACTTGCCCCTGTTGGATGCTATCAAGCAAATCCCCCCCTATGCAAAATTTCTCAAAGATTTGTGCACTCAAAAGCGCACTTCTAAAAATCATTTGCCAAAAAAAGTGAGGTTGACTGAAAATGTTAGTGCTATTATTCAGCACAGCACTCCCCCGAAGTATAAGGATCCAGGTGCCCCCACAATCTCTTGCGTCATTGGTGACAGCAAAATCGAGAGGGCCCTCCTTGACTTAGGAGCTAGTGTGAATTTAATTCCATACTCGGTCTACCTACAACTTGGTTTGGGCGATCTTAAGCCGACTTCCGTGGTTTTGCAACTTGCCGATAGATCGGTCAAGCATCCACGAGGTATTCTTGAGGACGTCATCATCAAAGTGGACAAATTCTACTTCCCGGTAGATTTTGTGGTTCTTGATACGGAACCAGTCCATGACCCAAAAAAGCACATTCCCGTGATCCTTGGTAGACCATTTTTAGCTACGGCTAATGCATCAATTAATTGCCGAACCGGGGTGATGGACATTGCTTTTGGAAACATGCAAGTCAAACTCCACATCTTTCATGCAACTCAACATCCCTCCAATGAGGATGATTATTTTCTTGTGGATGTCATTGATGAAGTGGTCGAAGAATCTCTCCCCTTCATCCTAAGCAAAGATTCCCTTGAAACTTGCATGTCTCATTTTGACTTCTCAAACTTTGATGTTGATCAAGCAATTCAAGAAGTCAATTCCTTGCTTGATATTAATGCTATCATGGATGTACCTCCTTGGAAAATTCCAAAAGAACCACTTCCCCAACTTTCCACCACTCCTCCGGTCCCATCATTGTTATCTCCGCCACCAAGAGACCAACCTTTTAGCGGTGCTCCAAGAGCATAAAGAAGCTATTGGTTGGACAGTGGCAGATTTGAAAGGAATTGACCCCTCCATTTGTATGCACCGCATTCATATGGAGGATGACGCAAAGCCTACTAGAGAGGTCCAGCGCCGGTTAAATCCAAACATGAAGGAAGTGGTCATGAAAGAGGTGATCAAATTGCTAGATGCGGGAATCATCTATCCTATCTCTGATAGCAAGTGGGTGAGCCCCACACAAGTTGTCCCCAAGAAATCTGGGCTCACCGTTGTTGAAAATTCAGCGGGCGAGCTCGTGCCACAACGAACCACCACCGGGTGGCGTGTGTGCATTGACTATCGTAAACTCAACTCATCAACTAGGAAGGATCATTTCCCGCTCCCATTTATTGATCAAATCCTAGAAAGGTTAGCCGGCCAAAGCTTCTATTGTTTTCTTGATGGTTATTCCGGCTATAACCAAGTGGCCATCGCCCCCCAAGATCAAGAGAAAACAACATTCACATGTCCCTTTGGTACTTTTGCCTATCGACGCATGCCTTTTGGTCTATGCAATGCACCGGCAACGTTCCAAAGGTGCATGATGTCCATATTCTCCGATATGGTTGAAAGGTTCTTGGAAGTTTTCATGGATGACTTTTCCGTATTTGGCTCCTCCTTTGACTCGTGTCTCAAAAATTTATCTCTTGTGCTCCAAAGATGCAAAGAGACGAATCTCATTCTAAGTTGGGAGAAAAGCCACTTTATGGTCCAAGAAGGCATTGTTTTAGGACATGTCATTTCTAAGCGGGGAATCGAGGTAGACAAGGCAAAAGTTGAGTTAATCTCTAATCTTCCTCCTCCGAATTCCGTCCGTCAAATCCGTTCTTTTCTTGGCCATGCCGGATTCTATCGTCGCTTCATCAAAGATTTTAGCAAAATCTCACGGCCCTTGTGTAATCTCTTAGCCAAGGATGTTCCGTTCAATTTTGATGACGCTTGCATGGAAGCTTTCATCAAACTTCGCATTCTCCTCTCCTCTGCCCCGATCATGAAACCCCCTAATTGGTCTCTTCCCTTTGAGATCATGTGTGATGCATCCGATTATGCATTAGGGGCGGTTTTGGGCCAACGTGTGGATAAACTTCCGCATGTCATTTATTATGCTAGCAAAACTCTCTGCGATGCCCAATTGAACTACACCACCACTGAAAAAGAATTGCTAGCTGTGGTGTACGCCTTGGATAAATTTCGCTCCTATCTTCTTGGCTCCAAGGTCATCGTCTTTTCAGATCATGCCGCTCTTAGGCATTTGTTAGCGAAAAAAGAGACAAAACCCCGCTTAATTCGATGGATCCTCTTACTTCAAGAGTTTGACATTGACATCCGGGACAAAAAAGGGACCGACAATGTTGTCGCCGATCATCTCTCTCGCTTACTTATTGAGAAATCTTCAGAATTTGCAGCCATCCGTGATTCCTTTCCGGATGAGCAACTTCTTCAAGTTTCACATTCTACTCTTCCGTGGTTTGCGGATATTGTCAATTATCTTGCGGTTGGCAAAATTCCAGCTCATTGGTCCAAACAAGAGAGGGACCGGTTTTTCTCCCAAGTCAAGCATTTCTTTTGGGAAGATCCGGAATTATTCAAGTATTGCCCGGACCAAATCATCCGGTGATGTATTCCTGAAACCGAGGCCACAAGCATTTTAAATTTTTGCCATACTCTTGCTTGTGGAGGCCATTTCAGTGCCAAAAAGACCGCTAACAAAATCCTTCAAAGCGGATTCTTTTGGCCTACCTTGTTCCGGGATGCATACAATTTTTGCAAATCGTGTGAACGATTTCAAAAACTTGGATCCATGTCCCGAAGAGACATGATGCCCCTCACCAACATTTTAATTGTTGAAATTTTTGATGTATGGGGGATTGACTTCATGGGACCATTTCCATCTTCTTATGGCTATGAGTACATCCTTGTAGCGGTGGATTATGTGTCTAAATGGGTTGAAGCCGCGGCTACCAAAACTGATGATCATAAAGTCGTGATCCATTTCATTCAATCTCACATCTTTAGTCGTTTTGGTACACCCCGAGCAATCATTAGTGATGGTGGATCTCATTTCTGAAATCGTTATCTCAAATCCATCCTTGCTAAGTATTCAGTCATTCATAAGGTTGCTACACCTTACCACCCTCAAACGAGTGGTCAAGTAGAGATTTCTAACCGGGAGATTAAGCACATTTTAGAAAAAACGGTTAGACCGGATCGCAAAGATTGGTCATTACGGCTAAACGATGCACTTTGGGCTTACCGGACAGCTTATAAGACACCCATTGGCATGTCACCATATCGACTTGTCTTTGGCAAAGCATGTCATCTCCCGGTAGAATTAGAGCACCGTGCTTATTGGGCCGTAAAAAGGTTCAATTTTGATCTCAAACAAGCCGGCTCTAATCGTGCGTTGCAATTGAATGAACTTGAGGAATTGCGTAATGACGCGTATGAAAATGCAAAAATTTACAAGGCAAAGACTAAAGCTTTCCATGACAAACACATCGTCAAAAAGTCTTTTGCCCCGGGACAAAAGGTCTGGCTTTTCAATTCCCGCTTGAAACTCTTTCCCGGTAAACTCCGGTCAAGATGGGATGGTCCATACATTGTCACTACCGTCTTTCCTCATGGAGCAATCGAACTTCATGATCCTGCAAGTGGATCACTCTTCAAGGTAAATGGCCAAAGGCTTAAGCCTTGCATTGACAGCACAATTCTAACCCGAAAAGTTGAGGAAGTCCCCTTGACGGATCCCATTTATGAGGAATAGTGCCTGCTCTAGCTTGGTCTAGCTATCGACATTAAATTTAGCAAAGCAAGGGAAGAAATTCTTTCGATGTTCCAAGCTTCCCTACCTTCTTAAATTGCTCGTGCCTTGAAATTTTCTGGGAAATGGTTTCGATAAGTTAAAAAATTGATTTTTCTAAAATGGTCTTCAGTTGTGTTTCGCAATTTTAGACTGGCCTCTTAGACCTTCTTAGCTCTAATTTTCATTCCCGGAAATTTCTATCGCTTTTGAGCAATTTCATAGGATCTTTGGCATGCAACTCATGTGCACAACCTCTCCTTTTCAATGCATTGTTGAATCATGGTTCCTCAAAAAAAAATTTCATGCATTAGAGAGAAGCTGCAAGGTTTGAAAATTTTCTCAAAACTTTCCAGGCATTGGAGATGAAATGCAAAGTTTGAAAAATTTTCATCCAGGCATTAGAAATGTTGAGCAATTTGACAATTTTTCCAAAAATTTTCTATCCATGCATTGGAGAGGTGTTACATTTTGAAAAAATTTCCAATTTGATCCATGCATTAGAAAGAAGTTGAAAAGTTTTCCAAATTTTTCTAAAAATCCATCCATGCATTGGATTGGAATAATGTGTCAAGTTTCAAATTTTCCATGCATGGCTTGAATTTAGGACTGACATGCAAATTTTCAAAAATTCTCTATGCTTAAAATTTTCATTTTTGAGAATTCTATCCATTTTGCATCATGTTGAAATGTTTTAAGTTTGAAATTTTCATTTTTGAGAATTCTATCCATTTTGCATCATGTTGCCAAAAGCTTGAAAATTTTCTTAAACTCATCCATGCATTGTGTGCAGTGCAAAGTTGAAAAAAAAAAAAAAAAAAAAATTTCATTTCCTATGAAAAATTTCAATTTTTTTCATCCATGCAAGCTCATGCATGGCCATGCAACAGCATTCAAGCTCCATTAAAGGTTCAAGCACCAAAAATCATGAGCCTGCTGCCTTCATTTAGAGCATTCTAGCTCCCAGTTGGAGTGCTCTAAGCTTTTTAGCCCATTTTCCGCAGCTGCATGCTACTGCCTCAGAATCGAGCACTCGTAGCCCAAGCTTCGAGTGCTCGAAGCTTCACCATTTGCTTGGCCAACTCACTGCTCTCATTTCGAGCACTCGAGCTTCCTCTTCCGAGTGCTCGAACTCCCCATACAACCCACTCGAGCCTGCTGTCTCCATGCAGAGCACTCGCCCTCCCCCTTGCGAGTGCTCGAAGACTCTCACCACTCAGCAAACCTCTCAACCTCCACCACCCTGCCTGCATGCATGCACGCCCATGCGTGCATGCCACCCCTCTCACCTCATCACCCCTCCCACACCCTCATCCTCTCGGCTTACCCCCATGCATGCACAACACCATGCATAACCACCCTTCCCACCCTAACCAACATCATCCCACCTCTCTGCAACCCACTTCTCAACTCACCCATGCTTGCACCACCTCGCACACATAGAACCATGCATGCATCATCTCAACCCTCAACTCCTATCTCTCTCCTCAACCCAACGCACCCAACCAACCTTCCAACCTTCTCTCTTTCTCGGCCTCTACAAACCAAACATCACCACCTCTTGCAACACAACACCAACCCACTTCAAACCAAACTCCCCAAACCACCCTCCAGCTCATGCTCACCACAACCCAAACCATCCACCTCCTCTCGGCATCTCTGCAGACAACCCCATCAACCCACCATCTCTCTCTCTCTCTAAACCATACATCACCACCCTGCATGCATGCATGCACGTCCATGCATGCATGCCACCTCTTAAACCCACATTCTCTCTCTCTTGGCAACACAACAACAACACACCCTCCAACACCATGCACCACTACCACCTCTCGGCCTCCACCCCTCACCACCCAGCTAACCACCTTCCTTCATCCACCCTCTCGGCCATGCATGCATGCAGGCCCATGCATGCATGCCACCCCTTCCACCCCTCACCACTCAGCTCACCACCCTCCTACCAACCATCACAACCAACCTCAAACCCTCACACTGCTCAAATTTCGAGCACTCGAAGACCCAGCCTCGAGTGCTCGAAATCCCCTTCCCACACCCGAGCCCCTCACCCAACTCTCTGCCCCCATTTCGAGCACTCGAAGAGGGCCTTCGAGTGCTCGAACCAAGCTCTCACTCTCCCTCTTTTAAACCCCGAAGCTACCACCTCACTCTCCTCCCCCTCTCTTGGCTCCAACTTCCCCACCCTCATTGCACCCACTTCTCACCTCTCTCTCTCTCTCTACCTTCCCCAACCACCTGCTCGACCCTCTCACACACCACACCAGCTTTTCTCTCTCTCCCACTCACAACCAAATGCACAACCACCAGCATGCACCACACCTTGCATGCATGAACATCCAACACCCATCATCCTCGCAGCCAACTCCTCCACCCACCACCTTCAGCATCCACTTGCATAACCAACCCACCTCCATACCTCACCACCCCATCCTCTCACCTCCCTCTTCCTGCCTTCCTTCTTGCTCTCGGATACCCTGACATTCAGGTTTGTGTCCTCTTCCTTAGTTTTTCTTTTCCTTTGTTCATTCATGGTCTTTTACACGGAGGATGGGCTAGTAATGTTGGAGTTTGGTTTTGTTGGTGATTTGTTGTTGCTTTGTCAATGCTAGAGCTTGTTTCTTTGTTAAAAAATTTTGGGTTTGCTCCTCCATCCCACTCACTTTCCTCTTCTCCTTCTTGTGGTGCACGCCAGGTGTTCGCTGAAATTCCTCAACCAAGTCCACCTCTCTAAATGTCTCGTACCGGTCCTTCTCGCCCTCCTCGACCCTCTTCAGGTGCCCGTGCTGTCACTCGTGAGCGACCACGTGATCCTTGGGATCGCAAACAACTCAACTACGAACTCTCATTTCCGCTCACGGATGCCTTTGACATTCTACCCACAACTTCGTGGGCTGTCGCCGAATTGACTAACCGGCGTCTGCAACACATTTGCGCACCCCTTGCCAGGGTTGCCTACCCCCGTGTAGTGCGCCTCTTCTACCAGAATCTCCAGTGCCCTGAAGAGCCACCCATTTCTCTCACTACATCCATTGACGGCACCGCCTATGCTTTCACTATGACCGACATCATTCAGGTTTCTGGTTGCCCCATTGAGTGCCCCGATGACATTGTCAATCGTGAGAATCTCCCTTTATATGAGGAGCCGGATACATTAACTGTGGCGCAGATTGCCGCTGCCATTTGCCCTATTGACGATCCTACTCGGCCCCGGTCTTTTATCCGCAAAACCAATCTTCCGGAACGCCTATGGTTCATTGACACTGTTTTCAAGCACAATGTTTGCCCTTTGGTGCACAGCACCGAGCGTCGGGGCCTCTTTCTGCAAGCCTTATATGCCATGGACCAAGGCCAATGGTTCTCCATCCCAGAGCTCATTTGGTCCACCTTTATGAAGTTTTGGCATGATGCTCATAATGCACGGGCTCCGCGAGTTGAAAATCGGAAATTGCCTTTGCCGTTTTTCATCACTCGACTCCTTCAGCACAAGGGTTTCGTTGTTCCTCCCCACGAACCAAGAGGCGACAAAATCAAAATTTTTACCCAGCGCCGGTGGATCAATGTTCTGAGCCATTCTAGTACCCCTCCGCCTCCTGCCCCCCTGTTCATCCACGCTCCACCTCCTCCTCCTTCTGAGGCAGTTTCCACCGCCGCAGCCACTGCGAGGATAGAGCCTTCGGTCGACTCTCACCAGGACCAGGCTTTCATCCGGGCTTCCATTGCCGGTATTCATGCGCGACTAGATCGTTTTGAGCATTCTTTGTCCGCGTGCACTCAGGCTCTGTGTGAGTCTTCTTCACGTGCTGAGGAAGATCGTCGTCTTGCTGCTGAAGACCGCCGTGTCGCCGCTGAGGACCGTCGTTTGGCTTCCGCTGAACGGCGTAAGACTCAATCTCTCCTCCATTCCATCCTCGCCCGTTTACCTTCTGGCCAGTAGCTTGTTGCGCGTGTGGACCTTCTCTTTTGTTTCATCTGTAACTATTTCTCTTGTATATTTTGTTTTCCTTTTAAACTGTAAGAATTTGCTATGTATAGGTTGCTCTGGTCGACATGATCCCTGTACAGTTCTTTTTGTCATCATGTAAACTCTTTTTGCAATGCAAGTTCTTTATGTTCTGTTAACTTTCGTTACATTCGTTTTCTGTCTTTATGCTTGTGCTATTAATGTGTTTGTGGTTGTTTCTTTTGGTTCTTCATATTGCTTTCCAGGTTGCGCAGTCCGGTTCAAGTTCGGGGGTTTTTGTCTCAAAATGCCATTCCCTCCCCCTGGGTATTGTTGTTCCTTTTATGCTCGTTGTCATTTTTGTCTCTCACTTGCATCCATGTCCACATTGAGGACACTGTGTCGTTTAAGTTTGGGGGTGCATCAAGCATTCTTGGCATATTTTTGGTTCCATAATTTTTGCTAAGCAATGATAGTATAACTTGACACTTGTCGGAGATGAAACATATGTTTAATACCTTGTGTATAGAAGCAATTGAAAAATTTTGAAAATAAAGAAAAATTTGAGTTGAAATGATCATGTAAATACAATGTAGTCTGTATAAATGCCTCAATTAGATTCTTGCTGGATTTACACTCTTATAAGCTTCACAATGCACAGATGCACATTGGAAACTTAACTGTGAGGCATGCAACTTGATTGACCTTGACCTTGGCCTAGTTAATCTGATTTGATGAACCTGATAGATGGATACCTTTGGCATGTTTATTCAAAAAAAAAAAAAAAAAAAAAAAAAAAAAAAAAAAAAAAAAAAAAAAAAATGAAAAAAAAAAAATGACCAGTTGACGTTCGTAGCCTTTCCAGCTCGAGCTATTAAGCCCTAGGAGTGTCTCTACACTTAGCACCCTAAAGCCATCTGGTTTGGGAGTTGTTGGCCTAACGCTTGCTACAAGGGTTGGTTAGAAAGCTTAAGGGACTTAAACATTGCACGGTCATTCAAAAAAAAATTAAACTAGTAATAAACATGGTTCGTTGGAGTTCGTAGCCTTTCCAACTTGAGCTATTAAGCCCTATGGAGTGTCTCTACACTTAGCACCCTAAAGCCATCTGGTTTGGGAGTTGTTGGCCTAACGCTTGCTACAAGGGTTGGTTAGAAAGCTTAAGGGACTTCAGCATTGCACAACCATTCTATGTTTCGCTTATGTGTTGAAATAAATTGTTAACAAGCAACAAAAGTTGTCTTGAAAATAAAATCATGCCTTAGGGACTTCATGTAAAAGGGAATTCATTGACTTGAAAACTTGTACCTTGGAATTGGAAAAGAAAGTAAAAGCCGCATGTTGAGAATCCAGTTCACTTTCACTGAAGCGAGAGTTGATTTCCATTCAAGAGATGATAATTGAGTTATTTATATAGACTTTGATGTTGATGCATGTATGTAGAAATGTATGTAGCCAATTTTTGTATCAATGCTTCATATATGCAAGGTAGTTTTCCCAATGAACCCATCTCCAGTTTTTGTCTGTTTCAAGTTGTATTTGCGCTATGTTTCTATCTCATTTTACCATGGAGGATATTTTTGTAGTAGCATGCCCATGGTTGTCTTTTCTTTATGTTTTTCATTGTAGTTTTGCTAAGGGACTAGCAAAATGTAAGTTTAGGGGTGTGATGAGCGCCGAATAATGTATATTCAAGCGCCCTAAATTACATTAACAAAGTCCAGTTATTAATTATTTTATGTAGATTAACTCCAATTCTATGTTTTTATGCATTTTCAGGTTCATTGGCCAAAATGGAACAAGAATAAGGCCTTGTGGAGTCTTGAGCAACAAAAGGGTGCCAATGCTGAATTCTGGCAGCAGTAGAGCCTGGTCTTTGCTTGCCATTTTGACCTTCCAAACTCGAGAACTGGACTTCCCTCATAACATGAAAGATTTAGAGCTCTGAATCAGCTTTCCAAATCTTCAAGTGGTTCATCATTCGGAGTTCGGAGCAGAGAGTTATGATCTTCACAACAGAGGTGCGCAGAACTGCCTGGCAGCACTGATGTACTGCCTTTCTCCCCATTTTCGACCAACCAGACTTGAGATTTGGGTCTTCATCAAAACATGAAGTTTTTAAAGCACTGAATCAGCTCTCCAAAGCTTCAAACAGATCGTCATTCGGAGTTCGGGGTACAAAGTTATAGCAGTTTTCCCAAAATAGGTCAGCACTGAGCAAGAGGAGCATGTTGCACATTGCACTAAGTTAGAGTGCTCGAAGTCACCAAGCGTGCGCTCGAAAATCAGGCAGAATGCCCTTCGGAAATGGCTCATTTCAGCCCACTTGCACATTGGATTCCTCAATGCCATCTTCCCTCTTTATGAAGTGGTTGGAGGTGTCCCTTGGAGGAGAGAGGGTATGGTTGGAGCATAAAAGGCTACCCAAAGGCCACATATATGATTAAGCTTTATCTTGAGCAAGAAAAAAGGAGAGAGAAGAGAGCAAGGAGAGGGTGTTCTTGAGTGCTACAGTAGGAGCTCGAAAATGGAGATGAGGATGATGCTTCTTCCTTCTTCTAGCTCACCAATGGGTAACTAAACCTCATCTAGGGAGGTGATGAAACCCCTCCCTTGTAAGCATGTGTTAGTATAGTTTATTTTTGGGGATTACAATGTATTTTTGATAGTCTTTCCATGGTCAAGAGCCTCATTTTTGTTGTAATGAATGTTGAATGTTTTAAATGATTATTGTGAGTTATTCATCTTGTCTTGGATGGTTGCCTTTCTTAATCATATTGCTTGCACTTCCATGGTGACAATGGAAGTTAGATCATGGAATGGTTTTAATGGCATGGAGTTGGAGAACCTAGATAGTTCATGGCTTAGGGTTTCCCTTTGATGGGCTATACTTGATTCTTAGCTTTATGTGCATTCACCATTTAAATTAGGGCTTGATAATCCTTGGCTTAGTAAGCATGTTCTAAGCTACATTTTAGTTTAGGTAGTTGATCATGTGAACCTTTGATGGTTTATTCTTGCCTTTCTAATTAAATGAACTTCTTAAGGATATTATAGCAACCTAGTATTGTTATGTATCATGACTATCATATATGTTGTTTTCCCCTTAAATTAATCTTAACCTAGCATGTGTATAGGGATGGAGGTGGATTCATTTCCCTAGCCTTCTTTACTTGTACTCACTCCCTTAAATTCTTGCAATTTACTGTTTTATGCACTTTTAATTTCCTAGCTTAAGTGACATCCAACAAAACCTCTATACACCCTTCATCATTCTAAGAATGATTCTAGACATTTAGGTTGTATTAGACTAGCGTAGTCCCTGTGGTTCGACTTACCCGACCAATAGCCCTATTTTACAATGATTCGTGCTATTGCGAAGGTTGATGTATGATTGACCAACCGATCACCTTATCCTAAATGTCTCAAGGAACCCTCCCACTTTGGTAAGCAAGGGGAGAAAATTCAAGATATGATGGAGGTCTTTAAACATGTCAAAATCAATCTTCCTTTGCTTGATGCTATAAAGAAAATTCCTGCCTACTGTAAATTTTTAAAGGACTTGTGCACCCTTAAGAGAAAATCCAAAAGCCAAGTTCCTAAGAAAATTTGTCTCACGAAGCAAGTCAGTGCCATTCTTAAGTACAACACTTTTTTAAAGGTTAAAGATCCTGGTGCTCCTACAATTTCTTGCATCATTGGAAACAATGTGATAGAGCGACCACTTCTTGATCTTAGAGCATGTGTGAATCTTATTCCTTACTTGATGTATGAGAAGCTAGGTTTTGGAGAGTTAAAACCTACGTCGGTTGTTCTACAGCTTGCTGACCGTTCTGTCAGATAACCACGAGGTATTATTGAAGATGTACTCATAAAAGTGGAGAAGTTCTTTTTTCTAGTCGATTTCTTAGTTCTTGACATAGAACCGGTCTATGATTCCAAAAAGTATATTCTAGTCATTCTTGGGCATCCTTTTCTAGCCACAACGAATGCTTGTATTAACTGTAGGATTGGAGCCAAGGATTTATCTTTTGAAAATATGAAAGTCAAGTTAAACATCTTCAATGATATTCATCATCCCCACTATGATAGTGAATGCATCTTCCTTGATGTTATTGATGAGTTGGTTGAGAATCACTCGTAACTATTTTATCCAAGGATTCTTTAGAAGCTTGTCTGAATCACTTCAATATGAAGACTTCGATATCGAATCTTCAATAGCTGAAGTGAATTCCTTGCTCAATTCCACTCATATCACAGATTTTTTGCCATGGAAATCTACACTTGAACCTCTTCCTCCACTTTCTAGTAATCGACCTAATCCTTCTTTAGAGTCTCCACCTAAGCTTGAGCTTAAGCCACTACTAGACAAGCTCAAGTATGCTTTCTTGGGTTTAAATGACACCCTTCTGGTGATCATTGGTTCCAATCTTACAAGTTCCCAAGAAAGTAGTCTCTTAAAAGTTCTTGAGCAAAATAAAGAGGCTATTGGGTGGAGTGTGGCTGATTTAAAAGGAATTAGTCCCATAATTTGCATGCATCAGATTCATTTGGAGGAGGATTCCCATATATCTTGGGAACTCCAAAGAAGATTGAATCCTAATATGAATGAGGTGGTTTTAAAGGAAGTTGTGAAGTTGCTAGATGCGGGAATAATCTACCCCATCTCAGATAGTAAGTGGGTGAGTCCTACTCAGGTAGTACCTAAAAAGATAGGTATTACAGTGGTTGAGAATTCTGAGGGAGAATTAGTTCCACAACGCACCACCACTGGATGACGTGTGTATTGATTATCGAAAACTCAACTCTACTACTAGAAAAGATCATTTTCCTTTACCATTTATTAATCAAATTCTGGAGTGATTGGCTGGCCAGAGCTATTATTGCTTCTTAGACGGATATTCCGACTATAATCAGGTGGCCATTGATCCTAAGGATCAAGAGAAAACTACTTTCACTTGTCCATTCGGTACATTTGCATATAATCGGATGTCTTTCGGATTGTGTAATGTGTCAGCAACATTCCAGACGTGTATGATGTCTATCTTTTCGGACATAGTTGAAAAGTTTCTCGAGGTATTTATGGATGACTTCTCTGTTTTCGGGTCTATATTCGAAAACTATCTCCAACATCTGTCCCTAGTGCTTCAGCGCTGTAGGGAAACTAATCTTATTCTTAGTTGGGATTAAAGCCATTTTATGGTTCAAGAGGGGATAATTTTAGGACATATCATTTCAGAGAGAGGAATTAAAGTTGATAGAGCCAAAGTAGATTTGATCTCTAAATTGCCTCCTTTTACCTCCGTAAGGGGAGTGCGATCATTTCTTGGGCATGCCAGGTTCAATCAACGTTTCATTAAAGATTTCAGAAAAATTTCTCGTCCTTTGTGTAATCTACTTTCAAATAATGCTCCTTTTGTCTTTGATGAATCTTGCCTAGAAGCTTTCCATAAGCTTCGCTTTCTTCTTTCTTCATCTCCTATCATGAATTTTCCAAATTGCGCTCTTCCATTTAAGATCATGTGTGACGCATCTGATTATGCTATGGGTGTTGTCGTGGGACAATGAGTAGATAAACTTCCTCATATTATCTACTATGCGAGCAAAACTCTTTCAGAAACACAATTTAATTATACCACTACTGAAAAAGAGTTGCTGTTGTCTTTGCTTTGGACAAATTCAGATCTTATCTGTTGGGTTCCAAAGTAGTAGTCTATAATGATCATTCTGCTTTGAGACATCTTCTCTCCAAAAAGGAAACCAAACTTTATTTGATTTGATGGATCCTCTTGCTTCAAGAATTTGATTACGAAATTCGGGACAAGAAAGGGTCAGAGAATATGGTAGCTGACCATCTTTCTAGAATTCTGATTGAGGATAACTCAACTTCACTTCGAGTTTATGATTCCTTTCTGGATGAACAGCTGTTTGGGGTTTCTCATACAAATTTGCCTTGGTTTGCTGATATTGTGAATTACCCCGTAACAGGCAAAATTACTTTGTCTTTGTCAAAACAGGAAAAAGATTGATTGTTTTCTCAGATTAAGATGTACTATTGGGGAGATCCCCAACTCTTCAAGTATTGTGCTGATTAAATCATTTGTAGATGTGTTCCTGAGAGTGAGTTTCATAATATTCTGACTTTCTATCATAGTTTAGCTTGTGGAGGTCATTTCAGTGCAAAGAAAACTGTAGCTAAAATTCTTTAGTGTGGTTTCTTTTGGCCTTCACTTTTCCGGGATGCATGGTCATGCCTTCGATGTCAACAGTTAGGATCAATTTCTAGGAGAAATATGATGCTCTTAACTTTGATCTTAGTCATTGAGGTTTTTGAGGTATTGATTTAATGGGTCCATTCGTACAGTCAAATCATAATGAATATATTATTGTGGCTGTTGATTATGTGTCTAAATAGGTCCAAGCAGTGACTACTAAAACCGCCGATCACGCAGTCATGGTTGAGTTCATTCAAAAACATTTTTAGTCAGTTTGGTATGTCACGAGCTATTATTAGTGATGGGGGTGCTCACTTCTGTAATAGGTATTTACGTACTTTGGTACAAAGATACTCCATCACTCATAAAGTTGTTATTCCCTATCATCCCCAAACAAGTGGCCAAGTTGAAATATCTAATCATGAGATTAAGAGAATTCTTGAAAAAACGGTTAAGAGTTAGAACACAGAGCTTTCTGGGCCATAAAAAAACTCAATTTTGATATGAAATCTGGTGGTTCTAATAGGAAGGTTTAACTAATTGAGCTCGAAGAATTACGTAATGATGCTTATGAGAGTGCTAAGGTTTACAAATCAAAAAGTAAGGTATTTCACGACAAGCATATCTTGCGTAAGACATTTGAGCCTGGGATGAAGGTTTAGTTGTTTAATACATGATTGATACTTTTTCTTGGAAAGCTGAAGTCACGTTGGGAAGGTCCATACATGGTTATTTCTGTTACACCTTATGGTGCGATAGAGATTCAAGATTGCAAGACTGGACAATTGTCCAAAGTCAATGGACAAAGACTTAAACCCTACATAGAGGGTAGTGTGCAGAGAGGCACAGTGGAGGCAGTAGAACATCATCATCCTATTTACTTAGACTAGAGATGTTAGTTTTCATCGAGCTATCGAAGTTAAACTTAGCATGTTGTCGAGCTATCGACGTTAAACTTAGCCTTTGTATGTTGTACCATAGTTTTTTTTTATTATTTTTATTCATATTTTTATTTTTTATTTTTGCTTTAATTTTTTGAGTTTAGTTATTTTTATTGTTATTTTAGTTATAATTTAGCTTAGGGTTAGGTTTATTATAAAAAAAAAAAAACAGAAAATAAAAATTAAAAAAACAGAAAAATACAAAAAATTGTCTCAAAGCTCAAGCTTTCACGTTGAAGCTCGAGCATCAGCTACCAAAAGCTCGAGCTTGCACATGCTAAGCTCGAGCCCTCCATCATCACTAACTTTAGGGTTATATAGCAATTACTACTAGGCTGCCAGAGGATGTTGATGAGGCCACGGAGGATGAGATGGATACCTCTGATGGCCAGGCCCCACCGAGGAGGAGGCCAGTTCCTGCAACTTAGCCTAAGAGTTCTTCTCAGGCTGAGATTAGAGAGTTACAGGCCAGGGTGATCGAGCTGCAGGATGGACAGACAGTGCTGAGACAGATGCTGACTGCACAGAAGAGCATTCTTGAAGAGCTATTATGCCGCACTCCGTCTGCCCCTTCTACTTCTATTGATACTCCTCTACCTTATATAGATTAGCTATCTAGGGCTTTTCTATATTTCCTTTTGCTAGATATCACTTTTGTTGACTAGGGCAGTATTTTTGATATATTTATTTCTTTATGCTGTATTTCTGCCTGAAGTTTATTAATTCAAAAGCATTGTACTGATATTGATCATATATATACATGCTTTCTGCCTATATTATCCTTGTGTTGATATTTAAGCTCCATGTGATATTTCGCTGTTATTACTCCATATACTTAATACTCTAATGTGTGTTGGAGTTTATTGATTTTGCTAGGTGCTACAGATTAAGTTTGGGGGTGATTTCTTCATTTTACCCTTCTGTGCTTCATTTTGGTTTGTCTTTGCTGGTCTGCTTGTATGGTAATATCTTTTTAACTCTATTTTGTTCTCATACATTGAAGACAATATGCACACTAAGTTTGGAGGTAAGGTAAATTGGGAAATAAAAAAAAAAAATTACTACTACAAGGTCATGATATTTGAGGTTATAAGCATGATTTTGAGCTTGTTAATTGTCATATATTCTGATTGTAGTTTGATGTTGGTTAGAAATGGTTTGTATGCCAAAATACTATAAAAAGGGATTCTTGCAAATTTTTAAAATCAGTTGGTGGCCTGTGGTTTACTATGTTAGAATGATTATTGTTTAATGATATTGATCTCTGAGATTCTGCACTTTGCACATATTCACACTTGCATGAATTTTGTGGGGTAAAAACTAGAAGCCTTGTTTTGTTTTGAGTTAAACTGAGATAAGCAGGTTGATTTGATAATTTTAATAACCAAGGCATAAAAATAAAAAAAGAATAGAAAGAATAAATAAATAAAAAAGTTGGTATGTATTCAATGCAATAAATAAAAAAAAATTCTTCACAAATGTGAATGAAACAAAGAAAAAAAGTGAAGAAAATAAGTAAAAAATGGTCAAGTTTAGGTCTGTACCTAGAGTGCTTGAGTAACTAAGTCCTTTGGGGTGTGTTTTGACACTTAATACCTTAAAACCATCTAGTCTAGGAGTCGTTGGCTGAAAGCTTGTTACATAAGGGGTTTAGGTTGCCTAAATTACTTGAACAATTAGCTCCGGAGGGGTGCTTTATCACTTAATACCCTAAGACCATCTGGTCTGGGAGTCATTGGTTGAAAGTTTATTACATGGGTGATTTATAAAGCTTAATAGACCAGAACATTGCACAGTATCCTTTTTGAAAAAATGCATATCTGTAGAAAAAATAATAATAATGCCTTGGAGTTGGAATTTGAAAAGTTTGTTCGTAAATTAAGGAATACCAAGGGATAATGCAAGCACAGACAGTAAGCCACACATTTAATTGTAAGATCACTTTCAAAAAGTCTTGCAGATTAAGATTGTTGAATGAATAATTAAACTAACATATGGGATACCATAGCTACTAAACTGAAATTGGAAGTTGAAAGTTTTTCTGATTATATGATTGGTTGTACTTGCTATATTTAACTAATTAATGAATTACAGGGATATTATGATTTGAAAACAGGCTTAAATGAGCTTGTCATGCAATTAAGGCACTGTTTGAGATGTTTGTAGGTACCATCATGGAAACCCTCACGAGATTACAACTCGTTTACTAGGGGTAACCTAGGGATTTAAAGGCTTGTTGCATAGGCTAAATGCAACCGTGATTCCAACGAAAGTGGCTTTTTAGTTCTGTATTGCTAAGGGACTAGCAATATGTAAGTTTAGGGGTGTGATGAGCGTTAAATATTGCATATTCAAGCCCCTAAATATATATATGTTAAGGCCTAAAGTAATACTTCTATCCATTGTTAGATTGATTTATGTTTAATGTGTGTTTATAGGTACTTTCCTAGAGAAACAGTTAAAACCCAGACTTTATGATGAAAAGACTGATGTCGAAGCTTATAGAGTCATTATCGGTCATTCAGAGCAAGCCAAGAGCTTAAATGGTGAAGTTTGGAAGAATTTAGGAACCAAAACTCAAGCCCAAGTCCTAAGGCTCGAGCCTTGCAAGAAAAAGAAGAAAAATCAACAAGGCATTGAAGCTCAAGCCTTGTACCTTTAAAGCTCGAGCCTTACTCAGTGGTGCTCGAGCCTAACCACGGTGTGCTCGAGCCTTGGCCTTAAAGCCCAAGCATAAGACTTCGGAATTTGAAGAGTTAATTTAATGGAAGAACCATGCTCCTAGGGCCTCATGCCAGACCTCAAGGACCGAACACCATCATCCAAAGCTTGAGCCTTGAGTACCCAAAGCTCGAGCCCACGAAGCTTGGATTGAGCAATGTTAAAAGAGATGAATCCCAAAATATTCCAAGTGTTTAAGGAAAAGATGCTTCAAAAAATAGTTGCGGCATTGGCTCTGTAGGAGGGACATGTGAGTGGTTGGCCTACGGGGATGGATCAGAAAGGAGAGGTAAATCTGGCTCTGAGGTAGATGTGGAAGTAGCAATGCATCACCGCTATCTAGTTCTGGAGGAAGAATGTGATCCCTGAGATCCCTCATCTGCATCCTCCGCGGCTTTCTGCTAGGCTTTCTCCCTTTTCTGTTCTCTATTCTTCATATTCTTTATGCAAGGATTGAAAGTCTTGGTCCACTTCCCATTTTCATACACCCTTTTTGTTGTCTGTGCGAGAGGCTCTGGAATCTCAGCTAGATCAAAGGAATAGCCTTAGTCAATCAATAGTTGTGTAATCAGATGGCTAAACAGTAATGGCCAAGCATCAGCTCTAGAACTGTGCTTGAAGATCAGATTTTCCCAAAAATTATGGATAATCTCCTAGATGAGAGTAAGAATGGATATCTAGCAGCCCTGGCTCAGATAGTATAGAGCCTGTGGAATTCCATCCCACCTCTATGTACCATGGCCTGAAGGAAAGGCATTGAGATGCAGCACAGAATCTAGGAACCGGTAGCGGGGATTAATATCAACCCGATCTGTAAAGATATTGCCTTCGAAGGTAGCCTGTGGAGATAGTGTCGCAACTATGGTCATCTTAGAGGGGTAAGCTGGAATGATGGGGTATAGCGGATCCTCAAAGTTAGCAACTAATGGAGAGAGATGGGGACATCAGTGTTGTGTTGTGTCAATTATAAATAACTACTCGCAATAGTACGAATCTTTGTAGGATAGCACTATAGAAAGGGTGTCAAACCTATAGGGAGATGCGTTATTATGTTCCGCTTTCAATTAATCTCTATTGGTTTACAGGATACTGGTTGAATTGATTGATTGGTTGTCACGATTATAAACTAAAATTAAATTAGAGTGATCAGTGAGAGAAAGGTCTTAGGGCTTTGACTTCACACTACAACCTTCATACTATGGTTAACTGTTTCAACTATGAGGATTTAACAAATTATATTTCAAATGAATTGGACTCAATAACATTCATTCAATTCGGGTGTTAAAGAACGATATTTTATAAAATGAAGTTAACTATAACCTATTTGCGGTTAGCATGGACTATCCACGTACATACTCTAACTACTCTAACTGTAACGACCCAGTCATTTGCCTTCCTTTCCTTTTTCCTGAAATTTTACGAATGAAATTTTTTCGTTTAATTTTCTTTTCTGGGCTCTGTTTCGTGTCGATTAGTGTCATCTTGAGTGCTCGGAATTGGTTTCTGAGACTCTTTTTCGTGGATTGACAACTTCCTTTGAGGACCGAGTCATTTTCACATTTTTCGTTTTTCGACACTATTCACTTTTCGTCATTTTCCCTATTTCGTCCTTTTCCCTATTTTGTCTTTTCCCCGTTTGACACTTTGTTGGCGTAACCACACTTCTTGTGTTCGGAGTTGGTTTTTGACTTCATGTATCTCATTCTTGAGTGGTTTCCACGAAATACGTATCTTTACTTTTGCAAGAAAGTACTCTGGTTGCTCCCGGTGTCCATAGGGGCATGGATGCAAAGTTCTTTGAAATTATTTTCTTTTCTTGGGGTGTTTTTCATAAATATCTTTAGAAGATATTTTATTTTAGGGTTTTTTAAGAGAATATTTTTGAAAGATATTTTTATTCTAGGCCATAAGTGCAGTTTTCATTTTTTGGAAGGGCCATTGTGCAATTAATGAAAGTTATTGCAAAATATCTTGTTTGAGCCTGGATCCTCCTACGGGATTCATTTTCACATTTCGTCGAGTTGTGTACTCTTGGAATTTCCTCCTGGTCGATGTTTTCCAGTTTCAAGGTTTTTGGCCCCGGTTTGTGCGAAACTTGTTTTGGGCATAACTTTCTGTTCAGGACTTGGTTTTTGATGTTGTTTCTTTTGTTGTTCATATTTTATCATTTTGAATCTTTTTCATTCACAAAGTTTCGCCATTTGAGGGCGTATGCTCAAATTTTACTTTTTCGGACCCGACGAGGCCCGTTCGGGGCACTTTTTGAGATTTCTATAAAAGGGGGGTGAGATATTTCATTTTTCATCTTCTCCCCTCTTCATGCATGACCTGGAGCTCCCATGGCAGCCCAAAGGGTGCTGCCATCTTCTCTCTCCTCTTTTGGTTCACTTTTCCTTGATAGAAAGTCTTTGGCCTTAACGTTTGTTGTTCCCCTCGCCGTGCTCTACCTTTCCCTCTTATTAGAATTCAGTTTTGACCATTTCTTGAGTTTGGTTTTGAGCTCAAGTTATGATTTTGATGGGGCTTTCATGGGGATTATGTTCACGGTGTTGTCCTCGACAAAACCTAGTAGTTTCGTCGGATTCGAAGCCGTTCCATTTTGGTGGGCCTTTGGGATTTTCATCTCAAATTGAGGTAGGAGATGTTCTAGGTTTAAATTCTTGTTATATAGCATGCTTGTGATGCTTATACTACTTGTTTGCATGATTAAATATAAAATCTAGAGATTTTATTATTTATTTTTCTTGTACGGGATCTAATTTTCCCGGTTGCTCATGACTTGGTTTAAACATGTAGCATGATTTTATATTGCCCCTTGATATGCTCATTGTCGTGTATTAAAATTGGAACATTTGAATAAGTATTAAAGATTTTATTTAATATTTATCTCAGGTGAAAGATTAATTCACATGGCCTTAACTAGCTTAAATCAATATGTGTTAGCATATTAAATTAGGCCTTAGCATGCTCTCCAACATAGTAGAATTTGAAAGTGATTGGACGTGTTTTGAAAATTAGTAATTATTAATTAATCTGATTAATTAATTTACCCCGAGTGCACTATTCACTCTATTTAAATTCCGACTTGATATTTTTGATTTACATGCCATATAGTTTCACATATATTTGATTTAGAATATTCGGTTAGGTTTTGAAACCTTTTATTTAATTAAATTCCATGTTTAAGATTTAATCCTCATGGTGATATACAACTTGGAATTGTATTGTGGCATGCTAGAAAATTAAGTTTTGGTATGGTTGTTCACATGTATTAAATTGGGATTTATTGCATGAGAATTGCAACTTTTGTTTTATATTTAACTTTAGTGAAGGTTTAATTCGCATGATCGTAAATTGAATGAAATAAACTTGTAATATGATATTACATTAGACCTTGGCATGTTTTCCAACATAGGTTAATTTGAGAGCATTTGGTTAAGTTTGAAAATCAAGAGATTTTAATTAAAAGAATTAATTAAAATCTATTTTGTGGTCCCATTAGCTTAATTAAGGTTTTAATTTGATATTTGTATTGGCCATGACTTATTTACTAGTATATATTAATTTGGGACTATTAGAAGTTATTTTAGAACCTTGGTAATTAAATTAGCATGATTTAATTAAAGTTCTACTTTGTTGTTCCAACAACCTAATTGAGTTTTAGAATGGATATAGGTATTGACCATGCCATGTCCTTTAACATGTACTAAATTGAGGTTATTTGGAATTGAATCGGAATCTAGAGAATTTAATTGTGTTTATCTATTTAAATTCTATCAATTTGCTCCATGATCTAGTTGTGTTTTAGAAGTGGTTTCTATATTCAAATCATGGACTTAGACTTGTTGTATATTCATTTGGTTATGTTTTGAACATTGGATAACATAATTGCTATGTTTGTATTCATGATAATATGTTTTCCTTATTGAATATATTGTTGCCTTGTGTAATGATTTGCAAACTTCGTGTTTAACATCTTTCATGTATAGCGTGTAACGAATCGCACACTGAAGATTCGACATTCATCATATCATATTAGTTGTGGATTTAGAGCATGTATTGTATAGGTTTCCAAATTTGGTTGTGCTTAGTAGATAGTTGTTTATCTTGCATATTCTTGTTGATATATGCGTTGTTGCACAACTTGTTGATTTTGGAAACTTGGGGATGTCGTTATTTGACTATGGCTAGGACGTGGTTTTAGTACGGGGGATAGTCCCTCTATATGGTCTAGTGCGCACATAGGGAGGTTACCCATTGGCTAGTAACCCTAGAGTAACTATGTTGTTGGTCTGATCCGGCGTAACGTTCGACTATCCACTTTGTTTGATTTCGCATTTCATTTTCAAGTTGATAACTAGATGATGTTGTAACTTGTTGTTTCTTATTTGTCGTTCCATTTTAAGTTACATAATGTTAACTTTAAGAAATTGTGCTTTATGTGTTGTATTGGAAGTTCCAATGTTGGTTAAATTGCATCGATATTGAAAATTGTGTTTTGACATTCTAACAAAGCTTAGGATTGATCCTATTGATTCATTTATAACTTAGACGTCAGGTGGCATGACCCACTTCTGTTGTTTTCGTGCTTTAGATTTTAAGCTGATAGCTTTAAGAAATTGTATTTTGTTGCCTTGTATAATATGCTTTTATGTGGTTAGATTGCATTGAAGTTGTAAATTGCAGTTTGATTGTTCAGCATGGCCTAGGATGATTCCTTAGACTTATTTAGAACATAGACGTTAGGTGACATGATCACTTTAGTTATTTCTGTATTCGAGATTGCAAGTTAATACCTTTAAGAACCTATATCTTGTTGCTTTGTATAACGTGCTTCCATATTTTTTAAATGGCATAGATGATGTGATTTATGCTAGAAACACTCTAAGGTAGGTTAGGATGCTCCCTGAGTCTCATTTCGATATAGACGTTAGGTGGCATGAACCCCTTTAACATGTTTCACCTTAAGGTGATAGATTTGTAAAATGTTAGGTCAATGCATGCTCATCTCCTACAAGTAGCTTTATGTTACTCACCCCTACGATACTGGGGCATATTTCAAGTACGAAGACTTGGTTCGTGATGCCTAGCATTCCTTGGATGTCGTGTAGCTTTCAAGTTTCCATTTCATGCGAATGTTAGCATGAAATGTCATTTTGTAGGTTTATATGTCAAAATATGTATATTTGATTCCATGTATGTAATGTGTACTTAAGCACACTTCTTTCAATGTATTTGATATGTTTGAGATGAGGCCGGAGGCCAATGAACATTATATTGTATTCTATGTACTTTTTAACTTTATGAAATATTGTGAAAATCTTAAAAAATCGCAAGTCATTGCTTCATCATGGTTGCATCGGTTGTGGGAATTCCATTCTCATTCTTTCATAGGGTCTCATAAATCATGTTTGAAGTGTGGCCAAGGGCCAAACGGTCATTTGATCCCGTTTTGTATTTTTGGATTCCGAGTTTTCATTCCAAGTTCCATTTTTGCCTTTTTGCCCGTTGGGGGGTCGGATTTTGTATTAGTGGTATTTTTAAGTCATGGACCATTGTAGCACGTCTAAATAGGTAAGTTACGTTTGCGTGCATGGTCGTTTCCGGGCAAAACCTTATCGTTTGTGTTTTGAGCCTCTTGTGAATTCATTTCGCATTTTTTTTGCATATTCTGATCTAGGGGCATTATGGACCTTTCACATTAGTTTTATTTTCTTTTTTTGATATGGTTGAATAGAAAACATGATTTTAGGGGGGGTTTCTTCTTCGTGTTTTTCTAGAAAATGTCGTCTTGGTACCGGAAATCCCTCGTGAAATTTTAGCTTCCAGTTTTCATTTAGCAGCTTTATGACCCTTTTGTTCAATTCTGATCTAGGGGTATTTTGGGGATTTCACAGTGAGTTTTTTTCGATTCCGTTCGCGATGTCTGTAGAAAACTCGATTTTAGTGGGGTTTCTTCTTTATGTTTTTCCAGAAAAACTCGTCTTGACCTTCGTTTCAAGCCTCAGTTTTGGGCAGATAAAAAAAAATGTAGCAGCAGCCAAGGGCTGCCACCAGCCATGTCTTTGGGCGCCGGCATGCGCGCCGGTGGGCTGGCGTATGGGCGCCGTGTGCACCATGGCCCTCGTCGGGCCACCACGACGTCAATTCTTCTTTTGGGCTTTTCTCCTTCGTCCGGACTCCAATTCAATTGATTTTTTTTTTTGAACTTGACCAATTTTTCACTGTCTTTCTAACGGTATGTTCAGTTGCACCTGGTTCTTCCTGGATATTTACTAGTTTGCCCTTAAAGCTTTAAGTATCCGTTTTTCGTCGTCATGACTTTTCTCCTTCGTCCGGACTCCAAATCATGCGATTCTTGAGTCCATCTTGATTAGTTTTTCATTGTCCTTCCAGCGGTGTGCTTGGTGGCACCCGAATCCACATTTTTCAAAAATAACTATTTTGCCCTTGGGGGATTATTTGTCATATTTTGACCTTTTGCTTCCGCATCAGTTCTCATTGAGTTCCATGACCTCATGGAAGGTCACTTTGACTTCTTTGAGTCCTGTTTTCTGTTTTCGCTTCTGCATATCGGATCCGTTATCGGGTCAAATCTTCGGTTCATCACAAGACACGCTGGCCTAAGAACCAGAGTCACCACACTAACTAAAATAACTAAATTAACCTCTATTCTTATGTCCGACAGGGCTCCGCCAGATACCATCCAATAAGAATAGGTTAAGAATAGAAAACGAATAGTTATAGCTAAGACAAAGTAATAACAATTCGAAAACTACTTAAAGCGTTAAATCCAATTGAATTGTCTTAATTGCTCATAGTCATGTAACAAAAAACATAATATATATTAAAAATATCCAAGAGTTAAAACAATCAAACCATAGTACTAGATTAGGTTACATCAGTGCCCTAAGAGATGAATTAGTTACTCATGACGATGCTGAATATAATCTGTGTTGTAGTCATCTCTATCGTCACGGATGACACTTCTCTTTTCAGGATATTCACCTTCTAAGGTTATGGAAACCTAAAAGCTGCCACTACAGTATCAGCCTTCTGAATAATATGAGAAAAAGGAACTTCTTCTATCAAGGTCTGTGCCTTTTTTTATAGAAGAAAATAAAGGTCTGGTAGGCTTTTAGGTCTTTTGGCCCATCTGGAATGAGATATGATTTTAAAAAGAATAATCCCGTAACTTAAATCTGATCTGTTATGGAAGGCTCGAGCTTTAGGAAGTAGAGCTTGAGCTTTGAGGTTCGGGCTCAAGCTTTAGGAATAAGGCTTGAGCTTCATTGAGTTGTTGCTCGAACTTCAAGGAATGGGGCTCGATCTTCACTTTTATACTTAGCCAAATTTCTTTAAGCCTACACTCGATCACATTATGCCAATTCAGATTCTAGCTAAAGAGCTGATCTGACTCAGCTGCATATAGATTTTATTTCTTTTAGAACTGACATGACAGGGCGGCATGATAACATTACGAGGCGTCACGATGATTTGGTGAGAAGGCATGATGACTTAGTCAAGTGATCTGACGATTTGAGGAGAGATGTTTCTGAGGCGAGGAGTGACATTTCCACATTGTAGACAGACATTCAGACATTGCCCACTTGACATAGTCGAGAGATATTTGATATGCTCCAGATCATTGCCAACATGCTTGTACCAGATGCTGCACCCTGATTTCACCATTCTCTCTCTCTATTACTTTCCTATGCTATGATACTTTTTTGCTACACTGCTATTTCTAGGATATTTTGGCACTATTTTGATGAATTTACACTTTTTGGATATTATTTTGCACTTCACTGGATACATAGGGTTTTTGAATGTTGGTTTTGGACTGTTTTTCATATATGGATTTTTGAGATGTTAATATTATTGATATTGGTTTTTGATATTATGTGCTTTATACTGCTATATGCCATGGATTTTTGCTCAGTTCTCCATTCTACCTCTCATTTATACCATTTATGCATATGCTTTGACAATTGCCATTGTGAGCATTTTCAGACAGGTTTTCGGAATCTAAGTTTGGGGGTGAGCCTTCCAATGCTAAGATTCTGTTGCCGAGTCCTATTTGCTACATCTATTTGGTATACTATTTCCATTATCTGTTGCTTCTTGGTATATTGAGGACAATACACCGATTAAGTTTAGGGGTGTGTTAGCATATTTTTACATGTCGCATTTAGTTTCTATGCATGTGGTATGATTTGAGAGAATAGCTATGATTTTAATCTTTTGAGGACCATGATACTTAGAATTTAAAAATTGCTTGACTTGAGAGTCCAATACTCCTTGTATGCCTTGTGAATGCCATTTATGAGTAAATTTTTCGAAAGATTGACATCTTGCTTGCATTTGTGGTCCACATCATATTGATTTTGTGATTATCTTGAGATTCACTCTAGGATTCTACACTAGCATAAGTGCACACTAGCATTCATTTATGGGGTATGTGCTTTGTTGATTATTGATTTAGTTATATCCCAATTGAGCTAGTAGTACTTTGAAAGCTTTCATTCTTGACAAAGGTGGATAAAAAACCATTTTCACTAAGTAGCTGGGATTTTTGCCTCATCAAGCATTGAATTTCATATGCCGAAAGGTGGAGTTCCCAAACTCTAGGTTTAAAAAAAAAAATAAAAAAAAAATTACAAAAGTAAATAAGGTGAGGACTTCTTACCAAAGGTGAGGAGTAGGGGATGATTAGATGGAGGTTGTTTTGATTTGTAGCCTAGTTGATTTGAGCTTGTAAGTCCTTAGGGGTGTCTCTACACCTAATGCCCTAAAGCCGTCCAGTTTGGGAGTCATTGACCTAACGCTCGCCTTATGAATTTTCTAGAAAGCTTAAGAGATCACTACATTGCACCATGCTTCCATCTTTGATCCTAACAAATAAATAAATATAGAGTGAAAAGAATAAGTGCACCTAGTTGAATAAAACTTTAATAAAAGGTTCACTCTTTGTCTTGATGATCGGTACTAGATTTGTATGCTAGCTTGAGGCCGGATGTGATCATTTCATTAGTTGGCTAAGATAACAACATATTTTATGCCGGTTTACTTAGAAAGGATTCTAAAGTTGTTTTGATTTGCATGATCACCTTCTTGATGTGTGGAGGACTATACTCGTTTGCTTGTTGTTGAAATTTTGGAGAGTTGCTTGTAAACGATTTAAAAATTGCATACTTGAGGTAGTTTTCTCCTAATGCTTGTTTTGTATGTTGGTGCCTCTTTAGTGAGAAAGTGCTTAATGTTTATAGGTATCATCTTTGTAAACCCTCACGAGACTTCACTCGTCCACTAGAGGTAATCTAGGGGTTTAAATGGCTTGTTGCATATGCTAAATGTAATCGTGTTCCTTACAAAAGTGGTGTTATCCTTTCATTGCTTTCTAGTTCATAGTTGTATAGTTGTTGGTTTGTTTCTTTTCTCTGTACTTCATTGCTAGGGACTACAATACCTAAGTTTGGGGATGTGATAAGTGCTCAAATGTAATCTAAACTAGGGTATTTTAGTCCATTCATCTATCTTACTTTTCCGTCTTAGTTCTAATTTATGGTTTTGTTTATTTTAGGCTAATAAGGTTCAAATAGGTAAAAAGAGCCTTTTAGCTGCTTTTTGGAGTTAAGTAGAAAATTCAGAAAAAGTCAAAAAAACTGCACTGTTCAAGGTTCGATTGATCAAAGGAAGCTAGGATCGATCAAAATTTTCTACAATCTATTAAAATTAAGGTAGTGCCAGCTCAGTGGATAAGGTTGCCAATTATCTAAAATATCCTTGCCACATCATCTTTAATCGATCGAAATAAGTTCCAATCGATCGAAGCCCCTGCAGGCAGTGAGCTGTCTAATTCCCGAGCGCGCCCGAACTCCACCAACTTTTGTAGCTACGAGTTTGCACCAATCAAAGGCCTATTTTTTGACTTGTTGCCTACTTGATGAGCACTGAAAAGTGCGCATTTAAACCTCTTAAGCTTGGGTATTCTGGAACCTTATCCTATCTTATTTTCCTGTTTTAGTCTAATTTCATGTTATTTCCCTTTTTAGGCACTTATCCCCAAAATAAGTTAATCTAGCTGAATTAGAGCATAAAAGATGCAATTTCAAGCTTAGTGGAAGAAAAGAGCAAAATGGAAGCAAAGTGGTGGAAAACAGGAATATTCGATTGATCAAACCAAGCTCAGATCGATCACACGGCAATCGTTCCAACCATGCCAAGATGGATCGAGCCTCTTGTCCTTTTCCTCAGGAAATTCCCATCTTCGATCGATCCAACATTATTTCGATCAATCGAACTTCTTTTATCTTATCCCCACCTAGCATTTTTGTCCTTTTGCCAAAATATCCCAAAAATATCTTAAATTTGTCTTATTCCAAAAAAGCACTGCCATGGTTCGATCGATCTGACCACCTTTGTGATCGATCGAACCTCCTCAAGTGTGAGAAAAACAGAGTTCCAGCTAATTAAAAGGTGTGCTCGTGGTGCAATCATTTGGAGGTCCTAGTGCACGAGGTCTGACCATTGGGCGTGACACTTGAGCTACCAGTATAAGGATTTTGGGCTATTTTACATGACATACAGCTTTAGATATAATCTTAGAGAGAGGAACCATATACAAAAGAGAGGTTGGAGGAGTCTAGAGATTAGAGAGACACACACAATTTGGGAGTTCTTCCACTCATCTAGGGTTTCCATCAAGGAGAAGATCATTCCTACCATGAATATGGCCCTTGAGGGTTGGATGACAACATCAATGAGTGGCTAAACCATTCTCTTGGGGCTAGAGATAGCCTTAAGCATGCCTCCTAGACTTTGATGTTTTGTATTTTGAGGGGATTTGTGTTGTAATTCTTGTCGTGACATTTGATTTATATATGAATCTTGTTTCTAGAATGATTTGTGTGGTATAATACTTCCAATTGATTATTTCATTCTATTCATATGTTTATGTGTTTATCTTTAGATTTTGTGGTATTGATGCATATTTATGTGTGTTGATGCTATGAATCTAGTGATGGTCAAGGCATGGTGCTTTAATGGAATACTCTTGTGGTTTGTTTGATGGTTCATACTCATTTCTTGATTGATTGTGCCTCTTCCTTAGTTTAATTAGTTTAGTTTTCATGTCCTTAGCTTAGTTATAGTGTAGTTGCCTTACTTTCTTAAATGGGAGGACAATCCCTGCTTGTTATTTGATGTTCCATACTTATGAATGCAAGTAGTATATTTCTCTCATTTAATGATGTGTATTGATTGTGGACTTAACGAAAGGAATAATGGCTTAATTTGATATGTTGTTCTATTCACTAGTTTGTCTAGACAATGTATACTTAATTAGTCATCCATACTTGTTGATTCAATCAATGACACACACTAATACTGTAACATATAATCCCCTTCATTCATTACACATTGAGTGTCTAGAAAGGTGATGTTTAGTGGTGACCTCTAAGTCCCAAGATCCCTCTTTCATATTCTCCACATTTTACTCTACTTCAATTGCTTTACCTTGCATTTACTTAATTGACATTGTTGTTTAATTAACCAAACAAAACATCTTTGATCACTCGACCTACTAATCCAACCTTAATTTCCAAGCATAATACACTCAATTTCCCTTGGACGATCCCTACTCACCCTAACTATATTTTTAGTTAGAAGTGGTAGTGGCAGTCTCTAAATTTAAACTTGGTCACACTACACACTTTTGCATGTTTTGGTTCGAGACACACCAAGTTTTGGCGTCGTTGCTGGGGATCTTGGCACCTTCGTATTTTAGAAATCAATTAGGAATTAGTACTCTTTTGATCCTATTTTTATTTTTATTTTACTTTGGTTACTTATTATGTTTGTTCTTGATTGGCTAAGTGAATTGAGCTAAGGGAAGTGAAGCAAAAGGGAATTGTAAAAGCAAAAAGCTAAGCTAAGCTAAGCATAAAAAGCAAAAATCTAAAAAAATTGCAAAGCAAAGCAAGGCAAAGAAAGAAAAAAAATTGAAAAGCAAATTAAAGTTGTTTAAGGACCCTTTGTGAGCCTTTCTAAACTCTTTCTCTAGTTAAATCGTGAGCCCGCGTGGAGGTAATTTAATTTTTCTTGCATATTGTTCAAAGCGTGGGAGTATGGGATCATTGTATGTGGATGATTGTTAATTGTTGATTTGTTGCTAGGGAGGAGTGCTTGCTTTTGTTGAATCTATTGTTGTGTTGTTTGAAGTTTTGTGTGGTCCTTTTTCCCTACCTTTCATCCTAGGCATTCTGATGGAAAATCTAGGGGGTAATCTTGGTTACTTAGACCCACATTTCATGGAACACCCTCCTTTTGATCAATTTCCTCCTAGAGTTCAAGCTCCAATTCCTCCATTAATCCTTTGGGATCATTATAATTTTCATGAATACCATGCACCAACTTGTATCATGCTTCCTAATTTTGGGGCGATCAATATGAAATTACGCCCGAGACTATTCAAATGTGTCCACTTTTCTATGGCTTAAATGATGAGGAACCATATCAACATCTTCATGAATTTCTTGAAATATGCTCCACCGTGAAGTATACGAATGTCCCGGAAAAAGTTCTTAGGTTACTTCTCTTCCCTTTCACTATTAAAAATAAGGCAAAGCATTGGTTCAACAACTTGGGGGCAAATTCGATAAGTTCTTGGATACAAATGCAAAATGAATTTTTTAAAAAAATTTACCCCGTAAGTTTGACCAATTCAATGAGAACTGCCATTAGAGAATTTTCTCAAGGGGAAGGAGAACTATTGCATGTGGCTTGGGAAAGATTGAATGACTTGCTAAGGAAATGTCCACACCATGGCATTCCAAAATGGCAAGTGGTTCAATACTTCTATGAAAGCTTATCCAACACTCATAAGGACATAGTTGATACATCATGTGGAGGTTTATATTTTGGAAAACATGAAGATGATGTTTGGCACCTTTTTGAAAAAATGAGTGAAAATTCATTACATAAATCTTACACTTCTCAGTTAAGTCATGATTCTATTAACAAAAAGAGAAATTTAAAAGTGTGTCAAATTGAAAGTCCAATGGAGATTGTGGCCGAGGTCAAAACTCTTTCGCAAAAACTTGATCAATTTTTATTGAGTCAAAAACTGATTATAAAATCATCTCCTTTTCATCACTCCTATCGGTCTTGTGAGCCTTGCACGACATGTTCCAGTGTTCTACATTATACTTCCAATTGTCCTCATGGACATGTGTTTAATAAACACTTTAAACAAGTCAATGCTATACTTGCTCACCCTTACTCAAATGTTTATGTTCCGGTGTGGAATAAAAATTCAAGTCCTTTTCAGGCTAAACAATTTCAAATAGATATGTCCCACCTCATAAAAGGAATGAAGGCTCCCAATGATTTGTGTCATCTTTTTCTCAACATCAAAGAATGAATCACTATTCCTCATGCACTTTCTAGTAATTATACATTCGAATATAAGGTTTTGGTGGCTTTGGGTAGTTTAGAAATGAACACCAATTTGTTGAATTCTCATTCTCAATCGATATCAAAGCTTGAATCTCAAATCGGTATAATCGCTAATGTATTGAATGAGAGAGAAATTGGAAAATTACCTAGCAAACCCCAAAAGAACCCAAAAGCCTAATACTTAGTCGAAGCAAACTCTACATCGGGGTGTCCTTCTTAGGAACAAGTGCAAGCCATTAGTACTTTGAGAAGTGGCAAGCAAATTGAAAATAGGGTTGAAAAACCAAGTGAAGATAGTCAACCGGTGCAACCCAAAGTTAGCACCCGTTCCGTTTCCAATCCTATTCCTACTTCTTTGGAGGAAAATGTTCCAAATAGAAATTCTTAATCTTCTTCATCATCTCCTCAAGTTGCAAAATCTTATGAGCCAAAAGCTCCATTTCCATATGTTTTGAGAGAGACTTTGCCTTTTGGGAGGCAAGAAGGAAAAATCCAAGACATGATGGAGGTGTTTAAACAAGTAAACATAAATCTTCCTCTCTTGGATGCAATTAGGCAAATTCCGCCTTATGCAAAAAATTTGAAAGATTTTTGCACACAAAAGAGAAAGAACAAGGGACAAGGCTCCAAAAAAGTGTTCCTCACAAAGAAAGTGAGTTCTATCATTCAACATAACATTCCACCTAAGTTCAAAGATCCCGGTGCTCCGACCATCTCATGTGTGATTGGAAACCATGAAGTTCATAGAGCTCTTCTTGACTTAGGAGCAATTGTTAATTTGATTCCTTACTCCGTGTATGTCTAATTAGGATTGAATGAATTGAAGCCAACCTCGATGGTGCTTTAATTAGACGATAGATCCATCAAAACTCCTAGGAGCATGGTTGAGGACATTCCCATCAAGGTTGACATGTTATATTTCCTTGTTGATTTTGTTACGGCCCAAGTTTTGTAAACCTGGTGTGTCAGTGATGACCAAAAGATGACCCGATAACGGATCCGAAAAGCGGAAGCGAAAGGTGAAACAACGGTCTCTAGAGATACAATGCGTCTCTAAGACACCAATGTGACCCTCAATGAGGTCATGAAACCCAAAGGAAAACATATGCAGAAGTGTTGTTTCAAAAACGGACAAAAAGGAACCTAGGGGCAAAATGGTTATTTTACAAAAAAGTGGATTCAAGTGCTATCGAGCACAACACTGGGAAGACAATGAAAAACTAATCATGATGGACTCAAGAATTTTGTTATTCAGATTACGGATGAAGGAGAAACGATAAAACAAAGAAAAACGAGCAATAAAGTTAAAAGGGGTAAACTGGTAATTATTCAAAAATATCTGGGTGCAACCGAGCACACCGTTGGATAGACAATGAAAAATTAATCAATTTCAAAAAAAATTCACTTGATTTGGAGTCCGGATGAGGGAGAAAGGTCAAAAACAAAATTGACGTCGTGGCGGCCCGACGAAGGCCGTGACAGTTACAGTGCCGTCAACCCACTACTGCTGCAACTGAGAGTAAAAACGGGCATCTCAACGGACTTTTCTAGAAAACTCAAAGAAAAAACCCCCCCTAAAATCAAGTTTCCTACCCCGCTCGTGAACGGAAACAAAAAAAATATATTGAAAAATGCCCAGAATGCCCCCAAGAAAATCTGGTCAAGGGGGTAAAAATTTCTCCGAGTTGCTGCCCAAAGAAAGGAAATAGGGTTTTGGGAGGTTTTTAAATTGCCTAAATTGAAAATGCAATCCTAAAATACACCCACAAGACCCCCGGAAATTTCGGATCGGTCGTCACACTTTTCAAAAAAAAGTCGATGAATAGTACCAAGTACATTTGCACTAAAAATCTACAAAACCTGGCAGCAAGGATTTTTCGGACAAATATGGATTTTTGAGGGCCAAGATGGCATTTTCTGGAAAAATACAAAGAAAAAACCCCCCTCAAAATTGAGTTTTCTACATGACTCCCAAGGAAAAATGAAAAAAATGCATTGTGAAATACCATAAATGCCCCTGGAACAGAATAGGGTAAAACTCCCTAAAAATTTTACTTAGAGTTTTTGTTTCATCAAGGATGGTGTTGTTTGCCAAAGTGAGTATGCAAGTGTATGCAATATGATAAAATAGATGTACCAACATGGCCTAAAGCCTCTTTACATTCTATTGACAAGTTTTAGCATACAAAGACTCCATAGTTGATAAAAATACATTTTCAAGCAAAATATGGCACCAATTGAATACAAGTGCAAATATAAACTTGCTTGGCCCTTGGCCTTATGTCTTACATGTCAAATGCATTAAAAGGAGTGTACTTACGTACACTTTACATACGTAGAATCAAAGAATACAAGTTTGATACATAAAGCTACCAAATGATCCAAGGCAATGAAATCTTCAAGTCTTGAGTCATGTACCTGAAATATACACCAGTAACGTAGGGGTGAGTAACATAAAGCTACTCGTAGGAGATGAGCATGCATCGACCTAGCATTTTATTGTTTTATCACCTTAGGGTGAAACATGTTAAAGGGCTTATGCCACATAACGTCTATGTCAAGTGAGACTCAGGGATCATCCTAAACTACCTAGATCATTTCTAGCATAGTCACATTGTTCGTGTAATTCAAATAACATGGAAACATGTTATACAAAGCAACTAGATATAGATTCTCAAAGTCATCAACTTGAAATCCAAAATATGAAAACAAAAAGAGTGGGTCATGCCACCTAACGTCTATATTCAAAATGAATTTATAGGATCATTCCTAAACTACATTTGAACATCAAAATACAATTGATGATATCAATGCAATTTAACCGACAATGGAACTTCCAATACAATGCACAAAGCATGCTTTCACAAAGTTAAATCTTAAGCTCAAAATAGGAAATCAAATAAGGAACCACAAGTTACGATATCATCTAGTTATCAACTCGAAATGAAATAAGAAATCAAACAAAGTGGATACTCGGACCTCACGCTGGATCAGACCGACAACATAGTTACTTTAGGGTTACTAGCCCATGGGTAACCTCCCTATGTGCGCACTAGACTATATAGAGGGACAATCCCCCGTACTAGAACCAAGTCCTAGCCGTAGCCAACAACGACATCCCCAAGTTTCCAAAATCAACAAATTGTGCAACAACGTATATATATCAACATGTATATACAAGATATCAACCATTTACTAAGCACAACCCAAATTTTGGAAACATATACAATACATGCTCAAAGTCTACAAGTACTATGGCATGAAAGATGTCAAATACAAAGTGTGCAATTCCTTACGCATAGCAACAATATATTCAATAAGGAAAAACATATTCTCATGAATATAAAAGCAACAACTATGTTATCCAATACTCAAAAGTAATCAAGTGAATATACACCAAATCAGAATCCATGATTTAAATATAAAAATAACTTCCAAAATGCAATTAAATCCATGGAGTAAAAAAATAGAATTTAATTAGACATAAATAGTTAAATTCTCTAAATTCCAAGTTAATCCCAAATAACCTTAATTTAATATATATTGAAGGACATATCATGGTCATTACATATATAACATCAAATGACAATTTAAGTAATTAAAGCACTAAAAACCAAATTAATCAAGCTAATTAATTAATTTCTTCTATTTTTTTAAACAATTGCAAATGCCCTCAATTTAATCTATGTTAGAGAATATGCCAAGGCCTATTTAAATACCACATTACAACTTGATTTCATGCTTGATACAACAATGTGAATTAAACTTTCATTAAAGATAAATATTAAATAAAAGTTGTAATTCTTAATCAAATGAGCCAAATTTAATATATGTTAACCAACATATCCAAGCATAATTTCCTAGCATGTTATAATTTAATTCCAAGTCATACATATCCTTGAGCATTAAATCCTTTACAAAGAAATTAATTAAAATTAAATTCCATGATTTATACAAAACATGCATACAAGTTGTATAAGCATATATAATCATCAATACAACACAAATATAATCCTAAGACACCCCCTAACTTAATTTGAGATGAAAATCTCAAAAGCCATCAAAACGAAACGGCTCCGAATCCGACGAAACTCCTAGGTTTTGTCGGGGCAACACGATCTATATAAATCTCCAAGAAGCCCCATGAAACTCCAAACTTGGCCTAAATCCAAAACTCAAAATTTGGTCAAAAATGGTTTCTAATAAGGGGTAATGGTAGAGCACGACGAGGCGAGCAACAAATGCAAAGGCCGAAGGATTTTCACTTAGGAAAAGTAGGTTAAAGGAGGAGAGAGAAGATGGCAGCTCCATGGGAATCCATGGCTGCCTTTGGTCGTGCAAGAAGAGGAGGAAGAAGAAGAAAATCTGACTTTTCTTCTTTAAGGCACATATTTATAGTAAATCATAAAAAGTGCCCCGAGAGGGCCCCGCCGGGTCCGGAAAAGTGGATTTTGAGCAAACGCGCTCAAACGGCAAAACTTTGTGAATGAAAAAGATTCAAAATGAGAAAATATGAACAATGGAAGAAATGGCGTTGAAAAGTGAGTCCCGAACAGAAAGTTATGCCCCGAACAAGTTCGGCGGCAACCGGGTCTAGAAACTCTGAAATTGGAGAAAAACGACCAGGACGGAATTCTATGAATTTACAAGTTAACAAAAAGTGAAAATGAATCCCGTACGAGGATCTAGGCTCTAAACGAGACATTTTGCAATAACTTTCGTTAATTGCACAATGGCCCTTACAACAAGGGTTAACTACGAAACTGTCCCAGAATGAAAATATCTTCCAAAAGATATTTTCTTAGATGCCCCTGAAATAAAATATCTTCAAAAGATATTTAAGAAAAACACCCCAAGAAATGAAATTAATTCCAAAGATTTATGCATCCATGCCCCTATGGGCACCGGGAGCAACCAGAGTACTTTCTTGCAAGAGTAAAGATACGTATTTCGTGGAAACCACTCACGATAAGGATACGTGAAGTCAAAAACCAACTCCGAGCACATGAAGTGAGGTTGTATCAAAAACTGACAAACGGAGATAAGACGAAATAGGGAAAATGACAGAATAGGGAAAAGACGAAATAGCGCATAGTGTCCAAAAACGAAAAATGCGAAAATGACTCGGTCCTCAAAGGAAGTAGTCAATTCACATAAAAGAGTCTCAGAAACCAATTCTGAGCACTCGAGATGACACTAGGCGATGAAAAACCATCCACAGAAAAGAAAAGACAATGAAAAAAATTTATCCGCAAAAGTTGAGGAAAAAGGGAAAAGGAAGAAAATGACTGGGTCATTACAACCTTCTCACCTTAAAGGGATTTCGTCTCCAAAATCTAGCCCCAACAAAACAAAAGGCAAAACTAGGATAACTACAGAGTATATCTCTGAGTACCCCAAACAATATGCAACGAAAACAACCCCAAGGCTGAAAGACAACGCTCAAGCCAATGACATTTGCACCCACGTGCTTACGACTGGATAACCTCTCAAAAGAAAAATGATCGCACGGCCACACGACAAGTCAAAGGTCACTCACAGAACCCAACGCCAGATAAAGGAACAAAAGACAACAACCGTAAGCATTTCTCTTGATGAACCGTCATACCGATCCAAAAATAACCCAAAAAGAACTCCAAGATCATCACAGATCAAATCAAAGTACAAAATAAGGACAACGTGGTAGTATGAATAGCGACCAGAACCCGCCCACACTTACTCATCAGTAAGGTAGCATGACAGTATAAGGCACTAATTCATAACCTGCCCCCTACTAGGTCTACCCATGAAACCTCTCGATACAAATGACATCAATGTCGTGAATCATCATTACCAAAAGCACTATGGGAACCAGGCATCTTGTGAGAGTTAGGGTAGCTAATCCGAAAATTCTGACAACAATGTCATAGGCACCGCTAAGCTTAAGGTCCTAAGTCCTCAAAACAACAAAACCAACAACTCCAATGCCTCAAAATACTCCTATTAACAACCTTAATCAAGAGTCCAAAGTCTAACAAGCAAAACATCATCTCCAAAATCCCAGATATCATCCTGAAACAGATCAACTACGAAACCACACTGAAATCAAACATCGGATCAAAATCCCTACTACGGATGACCCTAATCCTCGAAATACAAGTCCACTAAGTGGTATACACATCAAGTCCTGACAACCAAAGTCACAAAATGAATCTCTCAAAACCGTGCTTGGCATCACCAAGCTAAATCAAAATCCTTTAATTTCAATTCACAATCAATCACTAGAACTACAATTCCTCAAAACTATGCCTAGCCATAACTAGGACGAGAAAGCTCCATAAACAAGCCAAATCCAACGGCGATCTTTCAAAACTTCTCCTAAGGGTCAACCATATCTAGGTCTCCAAAAAAAACAAAACAAGTCTCCAAAGGACACTCTCAAAAGAGTAGCGAGTTCACCTCACGAATTAAATAAATCCTCAATGATATGGACGCAAGTCCCCGTAAAATGATCTCACACTAATCAACTCACTCTGAGCACCACAACTCCTTCAACAACTATGGCAAAACTCCCCAAGGAAAGACACGAAGGAAAGGAAACCACCAGTCTTAAGAAGGATAACACCACGACTCCACCTCTGAAATGAATGACAACAAGGTCAAAGACTTCACCCCTTACATGAAAGTAAGTCGACTAAAATCCATCAAATCCTCGCTAAAGAGTCAAAATGACAACGATGATCCTCACGGACCAACCAACCCCAAAACTGTGCACAAGGCGACGAAGAGAAGAGACTCACTCCTTGTGAAGTCCCAACCACGAACCAAGAAAGAAGAGGAATCCCATTCTCCCACTTCCCACCTTAAAGAAATGGACAGCTCAAGACCAAACAAATATGACAACTCCTCTACAAGGAATCTCACAACAAAATCGGACACATTACGTATGACTGAGGGAAACAGAAAGGAGAATCAAACACGGAAGTCATGCATATGACAAGGAATGCAACTACCAAATAAATAAATCTATTCACATAGATAAAACCAAAGGTACATGCAGCACATCTCCACGTAAGCAGAAAAGTCATGTCACAAAAATGCAGTAACAACACGGCATCTCTAAGCATATAAAGAACGCATACTAAAGCCACATAACAAGAAAACAAATGTGGATAGACCTCTACCTACTCATGCATCGCAATAACGTAAATTATACTACTAACATGGTAGTAAATGAAACTGTAGAAAACAAAAGTGATGCAACAATGAGCCCTATAGACATAGTGTCCTAGAGTGTCTAGAGTGTCTAGGTAGAAGGAATGATCGGCGCTAGCCATAATTGTCTCCAAAAACCAACACAACAACAACCTTTCTCAAAACAAATGTAAGCCCTTACCACAATGGTAAGACTCTAACAATCCATCTCTGAATCTAAAGGTGACACCACAAGTGACACTAACAACGCAATGCTCTTTCTACCCAAAACATCAATCAATCGACTTGATCCCAAAAGCGTTATCATGCAAGGAAAACTTAAATGAAATGGCTACTCTAGCTATACAATCAGACAACCAAATCGATCACTACGACTGATCCCCAAAACAACCATCATCATTATCGATCAAAAGGACTACACCTGTTGGAACGAAACCCAACGCTGATTCCATCTGAACTGAACTCGTAGCTTGCCAGTACGGTAGCATGACAGTGCCATGCACCTGCCCATAACGTACCCGCCCACGAAAATTGCAATCTCAGAGGAACCTTCTAAAACAACCAAGGATCCTAAAAGGTCCAAAACCTAACCATGGCCTAAAATCAACAAATCCAGTACTACGGTTGTGCCTAATGGCTCACTCCACTAGAGCCTAAACAAAAGGTGTCTCTCCACCTACCTCAAAACCAACTCTAGGTCAACAAAAACCTAAACTACAATACAAGCGTGACTACAATCACCATCAACCTCAACTCGTGCCTCAATGACTAATCCCGTGTCATGCCAAATATGCAACACAGTTATGTATATGCGAATCTAATCTAGCATACATCATATGTCATGCTCTTTATATTGGAATCAAAATAATTTAAACAGATAGCATACCACGTATAGCACATAAGCACCTAAACAGGTTATCATAAAGCATATAAGCACATAAAATAGAGCAACAGAAATGTGATATGCACCCAAAACCCATCGTCCCAAGGTATTCAAACCTTCAAGCTCTGATACCACTTGTGACGGCCCAAGTTTTGTAAACCCGGTACATCAGTGATGACCAAAAGATGACCCGATAACGGATCTGAAATGCGGAAGTGAAAGGTGAAACAACGGTATCTAGAGATACAATGCATCTCTAAGACACCAATGTGACCCTCAATGAGGTCATGGAACCCAAAGGAAAACAAATGCGGAAGTGTCGTTTCAAAAACGGACAAAAAGGAACCTAGGGGCAAAATGGTCATTTTTTAAAAAAGTGGATTCAAGTGTTATCGAGCACACCACTGGGAAGACAATGAAAAACTAATCATGATGGACTCAAAAATTTTATTATTCGGATTCTGGACGAAGGAGAAACAACAAAACAAAGAAAAACGAGAATTAAGCTAAAAGGGGTAAACTGGTAATTATCCCAAAATATCTGGGTGTAACCGAGCACAGCGTTGGATAGACAATGAAAAATTAATTAATTTTAAAAAAAAATTCACTTGATTTGGAGTCCGGATGAGGGAGAAAGGTCAAAAACAAAATCGATGTCGCGGCGGCCCGGCGAAGGCCGTGACACAGTGCCGTTAACCTACTACTGCTGCAACTGAGAGTAAAAACGGGTGTCTAAACGGACTTTTCTGGAAAAACTCAAAGAAGAAACCCCCCCTAAAATCAAGTTTCCTATATTGTTGTCTGACGGAAATAAAAAAAAATGCATTATAAAATGCCCAGAATGCCCCTAAGAAAATCTGGTCAAGGGGGTAAAAATTTCTCCGAGCTGCTGCCCAAAGAAAGGAAATAGGGTTTCCGGAGGTTTTTAAATTGCCTAAATTGAAAATGCAATCTTAAAATACACCCATAAGACCCCCGGAATTTTCAGATCAGTCGTCACACTTTTCAAAAAAAAGTCGATGAATAGTACCAAGTACATTTGCACTAAAAATCTGCAAAGCCAGGCAGCAAGGATTTTTCGGACAAATATGGATTTTTGAGGGCCAAGATGGCATTTTCTGGAAAAACACAAAGAAAAAACCCCACTCAAAATTGAGTTTTCTACATGACTTGGGAGGAAAAATGAGAAAAACGCATTATAAAATACCCTAAATGCCCCTGGAACAAAATAGGGTAAAACTCCCAAAAAATGCTACTTAGAGTTTTTGTTTCATCAAGGATGGTGTTGTTTGCCAAAGTGAGTATGCAAGTGCATGTAATATGATAAAATAGATGTACCAACATGGCTTAAAGCCTCTTTACATTCCATTAACAAGTTTTAGCATACAAAGCCTCCATAGTTGATAAATAACATTTTCAAGCAAAATATGGTACCAATTGAATACAAGTGCAAATATAAACTTGATTGGCCCTTGGCCTCATGTCCTACATGTCTAATGCATTAAAAGGAGTGTACTTATGTACACTTTACATACGTAGAATCAAAGAATACAAGTTTGATACATAAAGCTACCAAACGATCCAAGGCAATGAAATCTTCAAGTCTTGAGTCATGTACCTGAAATGTACCCCAATAACGTAGGGGTGAGTAACATAAAGCTACTCGTAGGAGATGAGCATGCATCGACCTAGGATTTTACAGTTTTATCACCTTAGGGTGAAACATGTTAAAGGGGCTCATGCCACCTAACGTTTATGTCAAGTGAGACTCAAGGATCATCCTAAGCTACCTAGATCATTTCTAGCATAGTCACATTGTTCATGCAATTCAAATAACATGGAAACATGTTATACAAAGCAACTAGATATACATTCTCAAAGTTTTCAACTTGAAATCCAAAATACGAAAACAACAAGAGTGGGTCATGCCACCTAACATCTATGTTCAAAATGAATCTATAGGATCATTCCTAAACTACATTTGAACATCAAAATACAATTTATGATATCAATGCAATTTAACCGACAATGGAACTTCCAATACAACGCACAAAGCATGCTTTCACAAAGTTACATCTTAAGCTCAAAATAGGAAATCAAATAAGGAACCACAAGTTACGATATCATCTAGTTATCAACTCGAAATGAAACACGAAATCAAACAAAGTAGATACTCGGATGTCACGTCAGATCAGACCGACAACATAGTTACTTTAGGGTTAGTAGCCCATAGGTAACCTCCCTATGTGCGCACTAGACTATATAGAGGGACAATCCCCCGTACTAGAACCAAGTCCTAGCCGTAGCCAACAATGACATCCCCAAGTTTCCAAAATCAACAAATTGTGCAACAACGTATATAAATCAACATGTATATACAAGATATCAACCATTTACTAAACACAACCTAAATTTTGGAAACATATACAATACATGCTCAAAGTCTACAACTACTATGGCATGAAAGATGTCAAATACAAAGTGTGCAATTCCTTACACATAGCAACAATATATTCAATAAGGAAAAACATATTCTCATGAATATAAAAGCAACAACTATGTTATCCAATACTCAAAAGTAATCATGTGAACATACACCAAATCCAAATCCATGATTTAAATATAAAAACAACTTCCAAAATGCAATTAAATCCATAGAGTAATAAAATAGAATTTAATTAGACATAAATAGTTAAATTCTCTAAATTCCAAGTTAATCCCAAATAACCTTAATTTAATATATATTGAAGGACATGTCATAGTCATCACATATATAACATCAAATGACAATTTAAGTGATTAAAGCACTTAAAACAAAATTAATCAAGCTAATTAATTAATTTTCTCTCAATTTTATAACAATTCCAAATGCCCTCAATTTAATTTATGTTAGAGAACATGCCAAGGCCTATTTAAATACCACATTACAACTTGATTTCATGATTGATACAACCATGTGAATTAAACTTTCACTAAAGATAAATATTAAATAAATGTTGTAATTCTTAATCAAATGAGCCAAATTTAATATATGTTAACCAACATATCCAAGCATAATTTCTTAGCATGTTACAATTCAATTCCAAGTCATACATATCCTTGAGCATTAAATCCTTTACAAAGAAATTAATTAAAATTAAATTCCAGGATTTATACAAAACATGCATACAAGTTGTATAAGCATATATAATCATCAATACAACACAAATATAATCCTAAGACACCCCTTACCTCAATTTGAGATGAAAATCTCAAAAGCCATCAAAACGAAACGGCTCCGAATCCGACGAAACTCCTAGGTTTTGTCGGGGACAACATGATCTATATGAATCTCCAAGAAGGCCCATGAAAATCCAAACTTGTCCAAAATCCCAAACTCAAAATTTGGTCAGAAATTGTTTCTAATAAGGGGTAATGGTAGAGCGCGATGAGGCGAGCAATAAATGTAAAGGCCGAAGGATTTTCACTTAGGAAAAATAGGTTAAAGGAGGAGAGAGAAGATTGAAGCTCCATGGCCATCCATGGCTGCCTTTGGTCATGTAAGGAGAGGAGGAAGAAGAAGAAATTCTGATTTTTCTTCTTTAAGGCACATATTTATAGTAAATCACAAAAAAGTGCCCAGAAAGGGCCCCGCCGGGTCCGGAAAAGTGGATTTTGAGCAAACGCGCTTAAACAGCAAAACTCCATGAATGAAAAAAATTCAAAATGAGAAAATATGAACAACGGAAGAAACAGCATCGAAAACTGAGTCCCAACCAGAAAGTTATGCCCCGAACAAGTTCGGCGGCAACTGGATCTAAAAACTCTGAAACTGGAGAAAATTGACCAGGACGGAATTCTATGAATTTACAAGTCAACAAAAAGTGAAAATGAATCCTGTACGAGGATCCAGGCTCTAGACGAGACATTTTGTAATAACTTTCGTTAATTGCACAATGGCCCCTACAAAAAGGGTTAGCTACGAAACTGCCCCATAATGAAAATATCTTCCAAAAGATATTTTCTTAGATGCCCCTGAAATAAAATATCTTCAAAAGATATTTATGAAAAACACCCCAAGAAATGAAATTAATTCCAAAGATTTATGCATTCATGCCCCTATGGGCACCGGGAGCAACCAGAGTATTTTCTTGCAAAAGTAAAGATACGTATTTCGTGGAAACTACTCACGATAAGGATACATGAAGTTAAAAACCAACTTTGAGCACAAGAAGTGAGGTTGTAGCAAAAATTGACAAACGGAGATAAGACGAAATAGGGAAAATGACAGAATAGGGAAAAGACGAAATAGCGCATAGTGTCCAAAAACAAAAAATGTGAAAATGACTCTGTCCTCAATGGAAGTAGTCAATTCACATAAAAGAGTCTCAAAAACCAATTCTGAGCACTAGAGATGACACTAAGCGATGAAAAACCATCCACAGAAAAGAAAAGACAACGGAAAAAATTTATCCGCAAAATTTGAGGAAAAAGGGAAAAGGAAGAAAATGACCAGGTCATTATAGATTTTGTGGTTCTTGATACCGAACTGGTTGCTAATCCTACCAACCACATCCCAATCATCTTAGGAAGGCCATTTCTTGCTACCGCAAATGCAACTATCAATTGTAGATCCGGGGTTGTGGACCTTTCTTTTGGTAACATGATGGTTAAGCTTAATGTTTTCAATGCAAGTCGATATCCTATAGATGAAGACGAGTGTTGTCTCATAGATGTCTTGGATGAGGTTCTTGAGGATTCCATTCCTTCCATGATTATGAAAAGTCAACCGAGGACAATCTATCATCCCTTTTCTTCAAGGATCCTCTTACATCTTATCTCCTTGAAATGTATGAGAATTGTGGGTTTGACAATGAAGGATCAATGAATGAAGTAAATGATTTATGGAATCAGTTGCAAGTTTGGATTTCCACCTTGGAAAGCTTTAAAAGAACCTCTTGTTCCACTCTCTAGTACTCCACCGGTCCCATCTTTAGTCTCTCCACCCACTCTTGAGCTTAAAACTCTTCATTCCAATCTTAAATATGTCTTCTTAGGCCCAAAAGAGACCTTTCCGGTCATCATATCTTCAAGCCTTGAAGAGGACCAAGAGAATGATCTTTTAAATGTGCTTAAAAAAATAAGGAAGCTATTGGATGGAGTGTGGCAGATCTAAAAGGAATTGACCCTTCTATTTGTATGCATCGTATACTTATGGAAGATGATGCAAAACCTTTTAGGGACGCTCAAAGGAGATTGAATCCAAACATGAAAGAGGTGGTTTAGAAGAAAGTTGTTAAGCCTTTAGATGCCGGTATAATTTATCCAATCTCTGATAGCAAATGGATGAGTGCAACTCAAGTAGTTCCCAAGAAATCGGGGATTACTGTGGTTAAAAATTTAAAAGGTGAAGCAATATCTAAGCGTACCGCCAATTCATAGCGTGTATACATTGACTACCGCAAATTAAATGCCGCCACTAGAAAAGATCACTTCCCATTGCCATTTATCGATCAAATTCTAGAGAGATTGGCCGGGCAACAATATTATTGCTTTCTTGATGGCTATTCGGGCTACAATAAAGTAGCCCTAGACCCTTTAGACTAAGAGAAAACCACCTTTACTTGTCCTTTTGGCACATTTGCTTATAGAGGGATGCCTTTTGGATTGTGCAATGCTCCCACCACATTCCAAAGGTGTATGATGTCAATTTTCTTAGACATGGTGGAAGAGTATCTAGAGGTCTTCATGGATGATTTTTCTATCTTTGGGTCTTCATTTGATGCATGCCTTAAAAATCTATCTTTGGTGCTTAAAAGATGTCGTGAAACAAACCTTGTTCTTAGTTGGGAAAAGAGTTATTTCATGGTTTAAGAAGGTATTATTTTGGGTCATGTCATCTCAAGAAGGGGTATCGAGGTTGATAAAGCAAAAGTTGAGCTCATTTATGAATTACCTCCACCTTCTACAATGAGAGAGGTTTGCTCCTTTTTAGGTCATGCCAACTTCTATAGCCGTTTCATCAAAAACTTTAGCAAAATCGCTAGACCCTTGTGCAATCTTCTTGCCAAGGAGATACCATTCGTCTTTGATCAAGCATGCCTTGATGCTTGTCATAAACTACGTGATTTATTGTCATCTGCCCCTATTATGCAACCACTCAATTGGTCATTACCGTTTGAAATCATGTGTAATGCCTCTAATTATGCCATGGGAGTAGTTTTAGGACAAAGGGTAGGAAAACTCCCATGTGCCGTATACTATGCAAGCATGACTTTCTCAGAAGCTTAATTGAATTACTCAACTACCCAGAAAGAATTACTTGTTCTAGTGTATGCCCTTGACAAATTTCGGTCCTATCTCTTAAAGTCTAAAGTCATTGTCTATTCTGATCATGCTGCCTTGAGGCATCTTTTGACAAAGAAAGAAACAAAGCCTCGTTTGATAAGATGAATTTTGCTTCTTCAGGAATTTGATTTTGAAATCAAAGATAAGAAAGGCATCGAAAATGTAGTTGCCAACCATCTTTCAAGGTTAATGGTCGAATCGTCCCTAAGCCTACCAATTCGTGATTCATTTCCGAATGAACAACTCTTCCAAATCTCTGATGGGCAAATGCCTTGGTTTGCCAACATCGTGAACTTTCTTGTAATTGGAAAACTTCCAACTAATTGGTCAAAGCAAGTAAAGAAGCATTTCTTTGCCAACATCCGGAATTACTATTGGGAAGATCTTGTCTTATTTCGATATTATCTAAATCAAACTATGAGAAGATGCATACTGGAGAGTGAAATTCCAAGTGTCCTTCTATTTTGCCATACCATATGACGGACATTTTAACGCAAAGAGGACCACTTTGAAGGTGCTTCAAAGTGGGCTATTTTGGCCCACCATCCATAGAGATGTCTACAATTTTTGCAAGGAGTATGAGAGATGTCAAAAAATAGGATCGATGTCGAGAAGAGACATGATGCCCTTGACAAATATTCTTGTTGTTGAGATCTTTGATATTTGGGGCATTGATTTTATGGGTCCTTTTCCTATTTCTTATGGATTTTAATACATTTTACTTGTTGTTGACTATGATTCAAAGTGGGTGGAGACTTGTACTACCAAACTAATGACCACTCCATGGTTGTTCAATTCATTAAATCTAACATTTTCACTCCCTTTGGTATGCCAAGAGCTATGATTAGTGATGGAGGAAAGCATTTTTGCAATCAATTCTTAAGGCAGCTATTTCTTAAGTACTCTATTACTCATAAAGTCACCACCCCTAACCATCCTCAAACAAGTGGACAAGTAGAAGTTTCAAATTGGGAAAATAAACATATTCTTGAGAAAACGGTCAACACAACCCGAAGGGATTGGTCATGCAAGTCGAATGATGCTTTGTGGGCTTACCGAACGGCATATAATACTCCCATTGGCATATCTCCTTATAGACTTGTTTATGGAAAGCCCTTCCATCTTCTGGTTGAGCTAGAACATAAAGCTATGTGGGCGGTTAAAAAGCTCAATCTTGACCTTGACAAAGCCGAAGAGAATCGGTTACTTTAATTGAGTGAGTTGGAAGAATTGAGACACAATGCTTATGATAATGCCAAACTCTACAAAGACCGAACTAAAGCTTTTCACAACAAATACATTGTGAAGAAATCTTTTGAACTCGGTAAAAAAGCATGGCTCTTCAACTCTAGATTAAAACTCTTTCTCGGGAAGTTGCGAACCAAATGGGAAGGTCCATATGAAATCATTTTTAGTGCACCCTTTGGGGCGGTTGAAATACAAAGCTTGAAAGATGAAACTACATTCAAAGTGAATGGACACAGGTTGAAACCCTACATTGAGGGGTAAGTTTTTCAAAGACATACGGAAGCCACCCTCTTAGTGGATCCTATCTACGAAGAGATTTAGTGATGAACTCAATGTTATTAAAAGGAGTTCAATTTTTTTCTTCCTTGCTATCATTCATTCTCTTTGCCTTTGTCCCCATCATCATCAACTTGCTTGAGGTAGTTGTGCAATGCAAAGTGCACAAATTCTTGCCTGTTTGATCGATCTGAGAAGAAGTTCGATTAATTGAACATCTCTCTGCATACTTTCATCTCTCAATTTCATCGTGCTATGATTCTCTGCATATTTCAATCCTCTGTGTTTCATGCGAATTTTTCTCTCAGATCGATCTAAGCATTGTCTGATCGATCCAACTTTTCCTTGGATCGATCTCAGTTTTATATTTAGAAAAAAAAAATTGAAACTTTAAAAAATCACCTCTCTGTATATCGTTTGAAGTTGTCTGCAGGTTTTCACATTCTTGATTGATTTAGTTTCGATCAATCATTCTTAGATCGATCACATCCTTGCCACTTTGACTTTTTGACTTTTTCTCCTTTATGTTTTAATTTATTTTATTTTCTTTTACTTTTATTATTTTCTTTTATTATATATACTTACTTGAATTTCATTTCATTCTAAATAAAAAATAAAAAATCAATCAATCTTTCAAAGCAGCATTCCGTCTTGCTAAAGACATTAAACTTAGCACCCACATGACACATTGTCTTTTATCTCTTGTATCATACATGTTCATTTTCATTTTTATTTCTTTATTTTTCTTGCATTTTGTTTCATTGTATATACTTTCATAAAAAAAGAAAAATAGAAAAACCATTGTGCCCTTATGTGTAGTCATGCATACTTTGATGCTTTAGTTAGGGCTTGATCTCATGTCTCTCTTTCATCTTGTGTTATATTGCCTTAGAATGCATGATTTGATTATTTTTATCCCATTTGATATTTGATGTGAGTTTGCTAGTGTGGTTATTTAATAGGTTATTGATTCCAAGTTTGGGGGAGACCCTTTTCATATTGGATCATTGCCGGGCTTCATGCTTTTACCAACACGGTATACTCTTTCCATCTTTTCCATTATTCTCATTGCACATTAAGGACAATGTGCAGTTTAAGTTTGGGGGTGAGGTGTCTTTGTTGCATTATACTTAAAGTTGAGTTTTAAATGCATGATTGAGATTGGAGATCCATGTTAGTGATGATTTTAATCTTTTGAGGACTATATTGCTTAGAATTTAAAAATTGCTTGACTTAAGAGTCCAATACTCCTTGTATGTCTTATGGATGCCGTTTAGGAGTAAATTTTCGAAAGATTGATATCTTGCTTGCATTTGTGGTCTACATCATCTTGATTTTGTGATTGTTTTAAGATTCACTCTAGGATCCTACACTAGCACAGGCGCACACTACCATTCATTTATATCCCAATTGAGCTAGTAGTGCATTGAAAGCTTTCATTCTTGATAAAGGTGGATAACAAACCCTTTTCATTGAGTAGCCGAGATTCTAGCCTCATCAAGCACTGAATTTCTAGCGCCAAAAGGTGGAAGGCCCAAACTCTAGGTTAATAACTTAAAAAAAAAAAAGGAAAAAAAAAAAAAAGAAAAAAAAAAAAGTGAGGACTTTTCCTAGAAGGTGAGAAATGGGAAATGATTAGATGGAGGTGGTTTTGATTAGTAGCTTAGTTGATTTAAGCTTGTAAGTCCTTAGGGATATTTTAACACCTAGTGCCCTAAAGCCGTCTGGTTTAGGAGTCATTGACCTAATGCTCAACCTCATGGATCGTTAGAAAGCTTAATAGATCAACACATTGCACTATGCTTCCATCTTTGATCCTTAGGATTAAAATAATAATAATAATAATCGAGTGAAAAGAATAAGTGCACATAGATGAATAAAGTTTTAATAAAAGGTCCACTCTTTGTCTTGATGATCGATACTAGATTTGTGTGCTAGTTTGAGGGTAAGGATGTGATTATTTCTTTAGTTGGCTAAGATAGCAACATATTTGATGCCAGTTCACTTAAAAAAGGATTTTAGAGTTGTTTTGATTTGCATAATCATTGTCTTGATGTGTGGAGGACTATACTTGCTTGCTTGATGTTGAGATTTTGGGAGATTGCTTAGAAATGGTTGAAAAATTACATACTTGAGGTAGTTTTCTCCCAATGCTTGTTTGCAATATTGGTGCCTCTTTTGTGAGAGTGGGCTTAATGTTTGTGGGTATCATTTCTGGAAACCCTCACGAGACTTCACTCGTCCACTAGGGGTAACCTAGGGGTTTAAAAGGCTTGTTGCATATGCTAAATGCAATTATATTCCTTACGAAAGTGGCGTTATCCATTTATTTCTTTCTAGTTCATAGTTGTATATGTAATGACCCGATCTTTTTCCTCCTTTTTCCTTTTTCGGCGATTTTCTTTTTTTTGTCTTTTCCCTATTTTGTCTTTTTCCCGTTTATCATTTTTCTTTGCATAACCTCACTTTTTGTGCTTGGATTTGATTTCAATTTTGCATGCATTCATGATATTTGATTTCCATGACATTTGTATTTTTACTTTTGTAGAAAATACATTCTAGTTGCTTACTTTTTCATAAAGGGCATGGATACATACTTTCTTGTAATTATTCTTTATTTTTGGGGTTTTTATGTAATTACATAAAGTAATTATTTTTCGTCTTAGGAACCTTTTTGCAATTTAATTTGTGAGATATTTTCAAAAAGGACCTTTTTGCAATTTTTAGAAAATGTGACAAGTGTCACATTCTCATGGCTCCATTTGTTGGCAATGGGGTGGAGTGACTTGGATGTATAATCTCTTGACATTTGGAGGGTGGAGATTCACCCACTTGTTGGCCTAGGATTGGAGTACTTGTTGGCTTAGATAGTTGACAAGTGTAGGCTTAGGATTAAGCCTAGGAAGGAGCCTTAGATTTGTGACAAGTGTAGGATCACAATTAAGTCTTGCATTGTGTGTGTGTGCGAGGTAGTGTAAGAACACATAGTGAGTGGAGGAATACTAGATCCTCCACTCACCATTTTCACTTGATCCCTTTCATTTTCACTTGTTTTCTGAGAACCCTAACCTAGCCACCATTAGAGAAAAACTTGGTTAATAGCTTTAACTTCATTTTTGACCTCCTTCCATTCACGACTAAGAACCTTGGAACACAAAAGTTTCCCCTCACTATTCACTTCATTAACCCTAAACTTGTTTTCCATTTTGAGTTTGGTTGCTTGGATTATAGAGATTCAATTCTCTATTGAGGTAGGGGTGGTAGTATGTTTATATTTTAAGTGTTTTAAAATCCTTTGGGGTTTAATATATATTGTATACATGCTTTTAGAATTGTAGTATTGCATACTATAGGAAATCCTTATGATTGACTTAGGATTTTATTGATTAAGCATGTATATTGTGTATGTATCTTGAGTAGGATTATTAATGTTGTATAGAACTCTTATTGATTTGAATTACTATACTGTTGTGATGTTAATCCAACATTCTAGTAGATTACTATTGATAATTGTGATTAATTTAGAAGCTTAATACTATAATGTTGAAATCTAGTATATATAGCTTATTGTTGAGGCATATTTTAAATTGATAGGTTGGTGGTATTATATTATATAAAATATCATGATGAGGACTTGTCATTTGGTATGCCATTTTAGACTTGGAACCTTAAGATATGGTTTGTGTGGTTTCAAAATACTTGTGAATGGAAGGTGCTTTATATGCCTTAATTATAGTGTTTGAGTTTTGAACTTGATTGTGATTTTGGATTATCTTGGGACATTGTTACAGGTGATATGGCTAGAGTTTGGCTCTAGTGTGGGAGGTATGAGTTCTCCCCAATTGAGATAGTGCGCACTAGGGTGGTCTTCCCAGCGGGTTAATGCCCGGAATAACCATTTTGATATTGGTTCAGTTCGAGACGTGATGTCCAAGTATTCCACTAATTGATTTTCCATTAAATTCCAAGTTGACAACCAATGCTTAATTGTAACTTGTGATTTTTTTTTATTGGTGAATTGATGTTGTACATTGATATTGATATGTGTTGCTAAGAGATATTTAAGTTAGCTTAAGATGATCCCTTAGAATACCTTGAACATAGACGTTAAGTAGAATGCTCCCTTGTATTCGTCTATATTGATATTACAATGATATTGAAACTTTAGGATATACGTATATACTTCTTCCTACGAGTAACTTGATTACTCACCCTAGTGGTTTGTGTTGTTTTTCAGGTTAGGAGACAATGTTTTTGGATGCTTATCATCCTTACAGGCTTATGAGCAATTTGAAGCATTTTTGTATTTTAACATGCAAGTGTTTAGCATGCTTTACTTTTGATGTTATATTCTGTATACCATGGATGTATGGTATTTTTGAAGCCAATATAGCTACCTTGATATGTAATTATACTTAAGTCTTTAATTTTGATATTATAAGCATGTAAGTAAAGAGGCCAAGGGCCAAACATGTTTACTTTAGCTCTTGTGTTCATTTGGTACCAACTTTTGCTATAAAAATGTACTTGCACCAACTTTGGAGGTTTAACATATGAAAATCTTGTAATTGACATATATGAGGCCATGGGCCATTGTTTTACATTCAAGTATTCATATCAAAGTTGTTGGCGTGTTCACATACTCAAATCTCATTGAAAATCAGTTTTAAACATTCATTTTGAACCAATTCATGAGGGGATTCTAAGTATGGGTTGAACCTTAACACATTAGTCATATAGCAGGACTTTCAGTAGCATTTTGAGGTGCTTCGGTCGACCGAAACTCTATTTCGGTCAACCGATGGCAATTGGAAACTTCATTGCACAGTAAAAACGCATTTCCAGTAGTCATTTTCACTGTTTGGGCCTATTTCGGTCGACCGATGCTTCAATTCGGTCTACCGAACCAACCAACACTTAAAAACATGTTTTTAGAAAACATTCTGTCCAGGTCGGTCAACCAAAACTCTATTTCGGTCGACCGAAATAGCTTGAACTCGCACACAGCTTCCAGTTAGGTTTCAACACTGATGGTCCAACTTCAAAAGGCCAGAACTTCTTTGTTTCTAATCCAAATGGGATGATTCTTTAGCCTAAACTCAAGGATTTTGAGTCAAATTTCCAATGGTATTAATCCTATCCTCAGATTCAAAACACAGTGAGAGATATTCAAGTTTTAGTGAGGTAGGGTCAGTTTTCGTTTAAACCAAGAAAGGGCATTTTGTGGGATTCTTGTCCAAAGTTCTTAGAACCTTTTGGAAAGTTGTGAAATGATTAGATTAGATTGTATTCACCTCTTTTGACTTGGTTAGAGTCAATTTTCTCCTTTTATCCGTGATTTGACCATTTTGCCCTTTATTATCGGATTTTGCCCATTTTAACTCTAGTTTCCTCTTTTGCTCTCTTTAACTTTCGTGACCTCATGGAATGTCACATTGATGTCTTAGAGTTGTTTATATCTCAAAGGACTATGGTTTCATATTTTTCTTCCACATTTCAGATCTGTTATCGGGTCAACTTGGGCCATTACAGTATAGCTGTTTATTTCATTCCTTTACTTTGTAGTTCATTACTTGGGACTAGCAATATTTAAGTTTGGGGGTGTGATGAGCACTGAAAAGTGCATATTTAAACCACTTAAGCTTGGGTATTCTAGGACCTTATCCTATCTTATTTTCTTGTTTTAGTCTAATTTCATGTTATTTTCCTTTTCAGGCACTTATCCCAAAAATAAGTTAATCTAGCTGAATTAGAGCATAAAAGATGCAATTTCAAGCTTAGTGGAAGAAAGGAGCGAAGTGGTGGAAAACAGGAATATTCGATTGATCAGACCAAGCTCAGATCGATCACATAGCAATCGTTCCAACCATGCCAAGATAGATCAAGCCTCTTGTCCTTATCCTCAGGAAATTCCCATTTTCGATCGATCCAACATTATTTTGATCGACCGGACTTCTTTGATCTTATCCCGACCTACCACTTTTGTCCTTTTCCCATAATATCCCAAAAATATCTCAGATTTGTCGTATTCTAAAAAGGCACTGCCATGGTTTGATCGATCTGACCACCCTTGTGAGAGTTTGAACCTCCTCAAGTGCGAGAAAAATAGAGTTCTAGCCAATTAAAAGGTGTGCTTGTGGTGCAATCATTTGGAGGTCCTAGTGCACGAGGTCTGACCATTGGGTGTGACAATTGAGCTACCTATATATGGATTTTAGGCCATTTTACATGGTATACAACTTTAGATACAATCTTAGAGAGAGGAACCACATACACAAGAGAGGCTGGTGGAGTCTGGAGATTAGAGAGACACACACCATTTAGGAGTTCTTCCACTCATCTAGGGTTTCCATCAAGGAGAAGAGGATCATTCCTACCATGGAGATGGCCCTTGAGGGTTGGATGACTACATCAATGAGTGGCTTACCATTCTCTTGGTGCTAGAGATATCCCTAAGCATGCCTCCTAGACTTTGATGTTTTGTATTTTGAGGGGATTTGTGCTGTAATTCGTGTTTTGACATTTGATTTATATATGAATCTTGTTTCTACAAAAATTTATGTGGTGTAATACTTCTAATTGATCATTTTATTCTATTCATATGCCTATGTATGCTAGAATAGATGTTCATGTGTTTATCTCTAGATTTTTTTTTTAATGATCCATGCTTATCAGTGCAAGTAGTACATTTCTCTAGATTTTAGTGTGTGTATTAATTGTGGGTTTATTGAATGGTTAATGGCTTAGTTTGATAGGTTATGCTACTCACTAAATTGATTAGACAATTTATGCTTAATTTGCCATCCATGCTTAGTATTTCAATTAATGGCACACACACTTGCTTTATAACATGGAATCTCCCTATATTAACAAATGCAAATGTTTAGTGAAGTGAAGCTTAGTGGTGAACTCTATGCCCTAAGACCTTTTTCTCATTCTCTTTACCTTAATCTCTAGATTGATCTTAATTTGCATGTTTTTAATTGAATCATTAGTTTAATTTAAGCAACCAAAACCCCTCTTTGATCATTCGACCTACTAATCCAATATTAATTCTGTAGTACCTTGCAAATCCCTTGGGACAATCCTTATTTACTATTGCTACGTTAGTAGTAGTAGTGGTAGTGGCTTGTATAAATTTAAACTTGACCAAAAAGGCTTTCTTGAACCACACTCTCATAACGTAATTTGGGTATGTACAAGTGACCTCGCACCATTTAGGTTAGGTGATCTTTTGTGATGCTTCAAGGGAAGGTTTGGGTTACGCTCTGATGTAGACGAAATGGGTAGCTGTTTATAGGTCTAGACAGTTGAAGACTTAGGAGTTGAATTATCTGACACATGATTTGGAATTGGCAGCAGTGATTTTTTCACTGAAGGGGTGGAGACATTACTTGTACGGGAAAAATTTGAGGTTTTCTCCAATCACAAGAGTCTAAAGTACCTTTGATCATAGAGGGACTTGAACTTGAGGCAGCGCAGATGGGTGGAGTTCATGGAGGACTACGACTTTGAGTTGCAGTATCATTCAGGGAAGGCCAATAATGTGGCCGATGCATTGAGTAGGAAATCACGGGGCACTCTTGCTAGTATTTCCATTCAAAGATGGAAGATGTTAGAAGAGCTTGCAGATCTTGGATGCGGTTATGTGAGGATGTTTCACCGATTATTTTGTTTAGCCTTATGGCTCAACCAACTTTTATTAGCAGGGTTATTAAGGCACAGTAGGAGAATAGGGAGATAACGTCCATCCATGCACGGATTTCAGGTGGTGAGAATGTAGAAGGTTGGACTTTATATTCAGATAGTGGTTTATGGTGTAGGGGGATGATGTTCATTCCTTTGTCTTGTCGTGAAGTTGTTCATCGGGATTTTCACCATTCCTGACTTGCCGTTCATCCAGGTGGTATGAAAATGTATCACAATTTGAGACGACAGTTTTGGTGGAAAGGTATGAAATGGAATGTTTCTCAATTTATAGCTAAATGCCTTACTTACTAGCAAGTGAAGGCAGAGCATAAGAGACAGGCAAGTTTGTTGTAACCACTACTAGTGATAAAGTGGAAGTGGGAGCACATTACAATGGATTTCATGATAGGACTTCCGAGATCCCAGGAAGGGACTGATGCTATTTGGGTCATAGTTGACAGGTTAACTAAGACGACATACTTTTTGCCTATCGTAGTGATAGATGACGTAGAGAGACTTAGTGGACTATATGTAAGGCAAATTGTCAGGCTTCACAGGGTTACCGTATCCAATGTTTTGGATAGGGATCCTTAGTTCACGTTGTACTTTTGGCAGGGTTTTCAGGAGGCTCTTGACATAGGGCTTCATTTCAGCACGGTATTCCATCCTCAAACTGATGGTTAATCAGAGTGTACCATTCCGATATTGGAGGACATGCTACGGGCTTGCATCTTGGGTTTTGGGGGTATTAGGGAGGACTACTTGCCCTTAGTTAAGTTTGCATACAACAACAGTTATCCGGCCAGTATCTGCATGGCACCTTTCGAGGCATTGTGCGGCAGACCTTGCAGATCTCCAGTTTATTGGACCGAGGTAGGTGATATAATCGCCTTAGGTCCCGACATTGTCATTAAGACTATAGAGAAGATCAAGTTGATTAGGTAGAGGTTAGCTACAGCTTAGAGTAGACAAAAGAGTTACGCCGACTGGAGGAGGAGATCCTTGTCTTTTGAGATAGGAGACCATGTCTTTCTCAAGATTTCTCCATGCAAGGGGCTTATGAGATTTTGACAGGATAGAAAGTTGTCTTCTAGGTTCATAGGACCATTTGAGATTTTAGACTACGTTGGTGAGGTTGCTTATCTGTTGGTATTGCCACCACATTTGGACAAGGTTCACGACATTTTTAATGTTTCCTTGTTAAGGAAGTACGAGCCGGATACATCACATGTTCTGAGGTGGACCGATGTTATTGATGAGGATGTGACCTATGAGGAAGGTCCAGTCCAGATTCTCGACTCTAGAGAGTAGGTCTTACGGACCAAGACCATTCCATTGGTCAAGGTTTTGTGGAGACATCACGGAGTCGAGGAGGCTACATGGGAGCTCGAGCAAGAGGTCCGCTCTCGGTATTTCGGATTATTCGCGATTTCAGGTATGGCTTGATTTTAAGGACGAAATCCTTTTAAGGAGGGAAGGTTGTGAAGACCATGTCTTTTTTTTTTTTTGGCATTCATTTTTTATTATTTATTTAATTGTTATTTCTTTTCGGGTTACTGATGAGCACTGAATATTGCATATTCGAGCCCCTAAATATATGTATGTTAAGGCCTAAAGTGATAATTCTATCCATTGTTAGATTGATTTATGGTTAATGTGTGTTTACAGGTACTTTTTTAGAGCAATGGTTAAAACCGGGATTTTATGATGAAAAGACTGATATTAAAGCTTACAGAGTCATTGCCGATCATCCAGAGCAAGCCGAGAGCTTAAATGGTGAAGTTTGGAAGAATTTAAGATCCAAGGCTTGAGCCCAAGTCTTGAGGCTCGAGCCCTATAAGTCAAAGAAGAAAAATCAACAAGGCATTGAAGCTCAAGCCTTGAACCTTCAGGCTCGAGCCTTAATAAAGGGTGCTCGAGCCTGGCCTTAGGGTGCTCGAGCCTTGACTCCCAAGCTTGAGCATAACGCGTTAGAATTTGAAGAGTTTATTTAATGAAGAACTAAGTTACCAGGGCCTCGTGCCTAACCTCAAGGATCGAGAACCATCACACAAAGCTCAAGCCTTAGTACCTAAAGCTTGAGCCTGGTACCTAGTGCTTGAGCCCGTGAAGCTTGGATCGAGCAATGTTAAAAGAGATAATGCCTAGGAATATTCTAAATGTTGAAGAAAAAGATGCTTCGAAAAATAATTGAAGAAATTTGGCTAAATGTCAAAGTGAAGATTGAGCACCAATTCTTAAAGCTCGAACATTAACTCAATAAAGCTCGAGCATTGTTCCCAAAGCTTGAGCCCGAACCTTAAAGCTTGAGCCCTTGTTCCTAAAGCTCGAGCCTTCCATGACATGTCATAATTAAGTTACGAGATTGCTTTCTTTACAAGTCGAATCTCATCCCATATAGGCCAGAAGACCTAAAAGCCCACGAAGCCTATATTTTCTTCTATAAAAGAAGGCATAGGCCTTGATAGAAAAAAGTCCTTTTTCTCGTATTATTTTAGAAGGATGATACTGTGGTGGCGGCTTTTAAGGTTTCCATAACCTTAGAAGGTAAAGATCCTGAGAAGAGAAGTGTCGTCCGTGATGATGGAGACAATCCCAACATAAATGATATTCGACATCATCATGAGTAGTTAATTCCTCTCTTAGGGCACTGATGTAACCCAATCTAGTATTATGGTTTGATTATTCTTAACTTTAGGATTATTTAATATATATTATGTTTTTGATTATATGACTATGAGCAATTGAGACAACTCAATTGGATTTAATGCTTTAAATAGATTACAAACTATTATTACCCTGTCTTAGATTTAACTGTTTGTACTCTATTCTCAACCTATCTTATTAGACAGTATCTGGCGGAGCCCTGTCGGACATGAGAATAGAGGTCATATAATGGTGTTCCAACATTTTTATAAAAGAATGTTTTCATAGTCTATGCTTAGGAGAGATGGATTATTTGCAAAGTAGTTAAAGTAGTTAAAATAGTTAGAGTAGGTAGGTGGATAGTCCATGCTAACCGCAGATAGGTTATAATTTACTGAATTTCATAAAACATCTTTCTTTAAAACCTGAATTAAATGAATGTTATTGAGTTCTATTCATTTAAAAATTATTTTTTTAAATTCCCAGAGTTGAAGCAATTAACCATAGTATGATGATTGTGGTGAAGTCAAAGCCCTAAGATGTCTCTCTCTAATCACTTTAGTTTAATTTTAGTTTAATTTCAGTTTTGAATCATGACAACCAATTAAACACTACAATCAGTTACTTGTGAACCAATAAGAATTAATTAAAGGCTGAGCATAAATCCTATCTTCCTGTGTATTCAACACCCTCTCTATAGTGCTATCCTACAAGGATTCGTTCTATTGCGAGTGGTAAAATATACAAACAACAATTTTTGGCGCCATTGCCAGGGAGATTTTCTATTTAGTTTAGTTTTTAATTAGTTTATGTTGGTTTACCAGTCTTCGGACTTTCTGATATCTCACCTTAATTCTTTTTCGTTTCAGGTATAGGAAATTAGCAGTAAGGACAAAGGCACTTAAAGGATAAAAGCTTCGGTTTATTAAACCTTCTGTGAGTTTTTGCTGTTTTCTTTTACTTGGAAAATTTTATTTTTGTCACTTTTAGGATTAGTGGAATAAATGCATGTTAACTCGTCATTCTCGGTCAAAACCTTTAGTGCATGATCCTGAAATAAAGAGAACTCTTAGTTAGTTAAGGAAACTTTAAAAACATTTGAATACAATAGGAAATTCCTCTGATAACATGGCTGACATTCGTGATGCATGAGGTAATGACAATGGTAATAGAGGACAGGTTCCACCTATCCTTCCACAACCACAATTGAGGGACCATTTCATTCCTACCACATACACTTCTCCTTCATGCTTTGTATTTCTGGATGCTGATACAACCCATTTTGAGATCAAGCCTGCTATGATCCAAATGCTTCCTGCCTTTCATAGGTATGTAACAGAGGATCCCTATATGCAATTGGATATATTTTTGGAATTGTGTTTAACTACCAAGTTGACCACTTTTACCAATGATTCATTCAGGATGCAACTTTTCTAATTCTTTCTCAAGGATAAAACAAGAACTTGGTTGCATTTCCCAAATTCCAGGAGAACAGTTCTCTGATGCATGGGAAAGATATATGATCTTCTAAGAAAGTGTCCACACCATGATATTGCTCAATGGCACTAATACAGATTTTCTATGATAGTTTTTCTGACTCTTATAGAAACATGGTTGATGCATCTAGTATTGGAGCTTTTCTATGTAAGAGTCATGCTGACGCTTGGGAACTGTTTGAGGCCCTAAATGAAAATTCAACGCAACATACGTCTTCTTCTAGGTTAAGGTCTTCACCTTGAATGCATAAAGTTGAAAAACTCTGTGAGGTAGACAAATCTAGTGAGTTAGCTGCTCAAATAGAAGCCTTGAACCGTAGGTTTGATCAAATTCTATCATCTGGCTTTGCTCCTGTTGCTAATCCACAAACTGCCTTTCTAAAGGAAGTTTGTTTCATCTGTGCTAATCCTTCCCATTTTGCTGACACTTGCCCTATGATGGGATAATCATGTGAGATCCCACAAGAGTAAGTGAATGCCACATTCTCTAGACTAGCTTATAATCCATATGCTTCTACATTTAATTCTGGCTGGAGAGATCATCAAAATCTATCATGGCGTAATCAAAGCCAGGGAACCACTTTTCCATAATCACATGGACAGTATCAAAATTCATCCAATCATATGCCATAAAATAATTCTTTCAATCAATCTAGTATCTATCATCTACCTCAGTCTAGGAATCAACTATAATGACCCGGTCATTTTCATTCCTTGCCCTTTCCTCAGATTTTCACGGATATTTTTTTCCGTTGATTTTTTTCCTTTCTGAGTTCAGTTTCATGTTGCTTAGTGTCACCTTGAGTGCCCTGGAGTGATTTCCAAGACTATTTTCTGTGGATTGACAACTTCCTTTAAGGACCGAGTCGTTTCCACATTTTTCATTTTTTGACACTATTCACTTTTCGTCCTTTTCCCTATTTTATCTTTTTCCCGTTTGGCACTTTGTTTGCGTAACCACACTTCTTGTATTTGGAGTTGGTTTCTGACTTCATATATCTTCATTCTCAATGATTTCTATGAGATATGTATCTTTACTTTCGTAAGAAAGTACTCTAGTTGCTCCCGGTGTCCATAGGGACATGGATGCATTGTTCTTTGAAAACATTCCCTTTTTTTGGGGTGTTTTTCGTAAATATCTTTTCAAGATGTTTTATTTCAGGGGTATCTAAGAAAATATCTTTTCATTCTGGGGCAGTTTTGCAGTTTTCACTTTTTGGAGGGGCCATTGTGCAATTAATGAAAGTTATTGCTCAATGCCTTGTTTTGAGCCTAGATCCTTATACGAGATTCATTTTCACATTTCGTCGAGTCGTGGTCTCTTAGAATTTCCTCCTGGACGATGTTTTCCAGTTTCAGGGTTTTTGGCCAGGTTTGTGCCAAACTTGTTTGGGGCATAACTTTCTGGTCGGGACTCGGTTTTTGACACTGTTTCTTTTGTTATTTGTATTTTCTCATTTTGCATCTTTTTTATTCATGGAGTTTTTCCATTTGAGCGTGTCTGCTCAAATTTCACTTTTTCGGACCCAGTGGGGACCGTTCGGGGCACTTTTTGAGTTTTTCTATAAATAGGGGGTTAGTAGATGAAAAATCAGATTTTTCTCTCTCTCCTCTCTCATGGCTGGTCCAAGCTCCTCCCATGGCTGCCATCTTCTCTCTCCTCTTTTGAGCTTCTTCCCATTAATGAAAAGTTATCGTGCCTTAGTGTTTTATGTTTGTGTTGGCAAGGCCTTCGATTCCAACAGATTGGAATCTCGTTTTGGCCATTTCTTGAGTTCGGGTTTGAAGTCAAGTTGTGTTTTTGATGGGGCTTCCTTGGGATTCATGTTCGTGGTGTTGTCCCCGACAAAACCTAAGAGTTTCGTCATATTCAGAGCCGATTTATTTTGGTGAGGATTTGAGATTTCATCTCAAATGAAGGTAGGGAATGTTTTTGGATTATTTGTGTGTTGTATTGTGTATTTGCCATGATTATATAACATATATGTATGCCTTGTATCAAATATAGGAAGTTAATAATTTTTATTTCTTTGTATAAGATTTAAAATTCATGATGATGTGTAACTTGGATTTGAATTGTGGCATGCTAGAAAATATTATTTTAATGTGTTGGTTAACATATATTAAATTGGAATTAATTAAATGAGAATTGCACTTTTTAATTAATATTTATCTTTTGTGAAAGATTAAAGGTCATGGCCGTACCATGCATGAAATTGAGTTGTAATATGCTTTTAAATTAAGTCATGGCATGTTCTTTAACATTCTTTAATTTGAGAGCATTTGGTTGAGTTTGGAAATCTAGAGACTTTAATTAAGAGAATTAATTAAAATCTATTTTGTGGTTTCATAGGCCTAATTAAGCTTTTATGTGAATATATGTAATGACCATGATATGTCTTTTATCATATATTGAATTGAGGCCATTTGGAAATGATTTGAAATCTAGAGAGTTTAATTATTTTGATGTAATTAAATTTTATCTTGTTTATCCATGGATCTAATCATGTTTTAGAAGTTGTTTCTATTTTAAGAGCATGGATTTAGACTTGTGATGTATTCACTTGATTATGTTTTAAGCATTGGAAAGCGTTATTGTTAAATTTATATTCATGAGAATATGTTTCTAATATGAATATATTGTTGACTTGTGATTTCATAGCATTATGAATATGAAATGCTTATTATGCACAATTGAGAGTTATATTGCTAACTTGTTACTATGTAGTAGTAATATGTATAAGTTATGAACTTATTTGGTTTATTTTGGAGTCTTGGGACATTGTTGTTACATGTGATATGGCTAAAGTTCGGCTTTAGTACGGGAGGTATAAGTTCTCCCCAATTGAGATAGTGCGCACTTAGGGTGGTTTTCCCTGCGGGTTAGTGCCCGGAACAACCATTTTGTTCTCGGCAGAAATCTGAGACGTGATGTCCAAGTCTTCCACTATTTGATTTCGCATTCAATTCCAAGTTGACAACTAATGTTTAATTATGACTTATGATTTTGGTTATTGGCGATTTGATGTTGTTAAGTACATCTATACTAAATTGATATATTTAGTTGATTTCACACTTTTAGATTTCTAGTTGATAACCTAGAGAATCTATGTCTTGATGTGTGGTATTAGATATTCTAATTGTGCTAAATTGTTATATTTAGTTGATGTTGCATTTTAGACTTCAAGTTGATAACCTTGAGAATCTATATGTTGTTGTTTTGTGTAAGCATGCTCCTATGTTGTTGCTTTGTGTAAGCATGCGCCTATGTTGTTGCTTTGTGTAAGCATGCTTCTATGTCATTACTTTGTGTAAGCATGACCCTATGTTGTTAAAATTGCATGAATGAGGCGATTGATGCTAGAAATGATCTTAGGGAGCTAGGATGCTCCTTGAGTCTCACCTTTGACATAAATAAATCATGCAAAATTGTAAAACGTAGGTCGATGCATGCTCATTTCCTACGAGTAGCTTTATGTTACTCACCCACATAGTGGGACATTTTTCAGGTACAGGAATCAAGTTGAGATTTCCATTATGCTTGGATGGTTTGTGGACTTGAAGATTTCCATTTTAGTGAAGGCTGGCTTGAAATGCCATTTGTAACCTTATTTGTCAAATGTACATATTTGATTCTAAACTTGTAATGTGTGCCTAAGCACACTTTTTGATTTTCATTTTATATTTATGTCATGAGGCCAAGGGCCAAAATTCTTTTAGAATCACATTTATGTCATAGATGTTAAATTTTTGCCCTTAATGAGATTATATGAAATTCATGCGTTTTAGTATGCTATTTGGCGCCGGAGTGTGCATTGTATATGAAAATTTTCCATTAGCATTCATTAATCCTGTATGAAATGTGGCCAAGGGTCAAACGGCATTTTGAAACCATCTCATGATTTTAAATTCCATGTTTTCGTTCCAAACTTCGTTTTTGGCATTTTGGCCGTTGGGGGGTCATATTTTGTATCGGCTATATTTTTAAGCCATGGACCATTGTAGCACATCTTATTAGGTAATTTACGTTTGTGTGCATGGTCGTTTCAGGGCAAAGCTTCTTCTTTGGTGAAATGAGCCTCCTACGGACTCATTTTACACTTTTGTTGCATATTCTGACGTAAGAGTATTTTGGGAATTTTCTTTAGGAAATAAATTCTGTTCTTCATATGGTCACTTAGAAAATATGATTTTACGGGTGGTTTATTCTTCATGTTTTTCCTGAAAATGTCGTCTTGGCATCGGAATCCATTTCCAAAGTTCAGCTTCTGTTTTTCCTATTTAGCAGTTTTTTCGACCTTCTGGACCAGATTTTTTGGGAGGGCATTTTAAGCATTATACATTGAGTATTTTTTGATTTCTCGCATGAGTCATGTAGAAAACTCGATTTTGAGGGGGGTTTCTTCTTTGTGTTTTTCCAGAAAATGTTATCTTGGCCCTCAAAATCCCAATTTTTTCGGAAAAACCCCTACTGCCAGGTTTTTGGGTTGCATCTTACTGCCCTCTTCACATCTAACTGGTTAGAAGGGGTTATCTAAAAGGTTAGATGACTTGGGGCAGTGTCTTGGTCATGTTTTTTGGCCTTCTAACTGGTTAGATAGGTCATCTAACCGGTTAGATGTTTTTGGGTTGGTACTTTTTGACTGTTTTGCCCCTGTTTCTTCCGTTAGCCATATCTTCTTCATCCGGACACCGAATCAAGTGATTTTTAAGTCTAAGTTTATTAATTTTTCGTTGTCTTTCCAATGGTGTGCTCAGTGGCACCCAATTTTAAGCTAAAAATGACATTTTTACCCCTAGGTACATTCTTCTCCATTTTTCTGAAACGTTGTTTCCGCATTTATTTCCTTTGGGTTCCGTGACCTCATTGAGTGTCACATTGGTGTCTTAGAGTCATGTTGTATCTCTAGAGACCGTTATTTTATCTTTTGCTTTCGCATTTTGGATCCATTATCGGGTCATCTTTCGGTTCATCACTGAGGCACCGAGTTGTAAAACTTGGGCCGTCACATCAACCCACTCAAACTCCTAATCTTCTATCTCCTCCAAGATATTCTGCTTTTGAGATTCAAGTACTCAATGCTCTTGTTGATCTTAAAGCCAATACCCAACTTCTTAATTCTCATTCATAAGCCATAGCAAAGCTAGAGGCACAAGTTGGGCAAATAGTGAGTACTCTATCTCGAAGAGAGAATGGAAAGTTGCCTAGTCATCCAGTAGCCAACCCAAAAGGGCAAATTTACATGATTGATGAAACCAATTCCTTAGGTATTCATTATGAGTAAGTTCAGGCTATTACTATATTGAGGAATGGTAGAGTGGTTGATAATCAAGTTGAAAAAGGACAGGAAGAGAAACAAAGGCTTAGGGTTCCCATTGTCCCTATCATCTATAATTTACATCCCAAGGATGTTTCCCCAAGTTCTATTCTACAATCCACCATAGGAGTTGAAGGTGGAGTCACATCTTTATCTACTCCTAATCCTGAGATAGCTTATGAGCCAAGAGTGCCTTATCCTGAACGTTTCAAGGAACCCTCCCACTTTGGTAAACAAGGGGAGAAAATTCAAGATATGATGGAGGTCTTTAAACAAGTCACAATTAATCTTCCTCTGCTTGATTCTATAAAGCAAATTCTAGCCTACTCTAAATTTTTAAAGGACTTGTGCACTCTTAAGAGAAAATCCAAAAGCCAAGTTCCTAAGAAAATTTGCCTCACTAAACAAGTCAGTGCTATTCTAAAGTACAACACTCCTCTAAAGGTTAACGATCCTGGTGCTCGTACAATTTCTTGCATAATTGGAAATAATGTGATAGAGTGAGCACTTCTTGATCTTGGAGCAATTGTTAATCTTATTCCTTACTCGGTGTATGAGAAGTTAGGTCGGGGAGAGTTAAAACCTATGTAAGTTCTTATACAGCTTGCTGACCATTCTGTCAGACAACCACGAGGTATTGTTGAAGATGAACTCATAAAAGTGGACAAGTTCTTTTTTCCGATCAATATCTTAGTTCTTCATACAGAATCGGTCCGTGATTCCATTCCAGCCATTCTTGGGCTTCCTTTTCTAGCAATAGCGAATGCTTGCATTAACTGTAGGACTAGAGCCATTGATTTATCTTTTGGAAATATGAAAGTCAAGCTAAGCATCTTTAATGTTATTCATCATCACTACGATGATAGTGAATGCTTCTTCCTTGATGTTATTCATGAGTTGGTTGAGGAATCACTCCCAACTATTTTATCCAAGGATCCTTTAGAAGCTTGTCTAAATTACTTCAATTATGAAGATTTTGATATCGAATCTTCAATAGCTGAAGTAAATTCTTTCCTCAACTCCACTCCTATCACAGATTTTCCTCCATGGAAATCTAGACTTTAGCCTTTCACTTTCTAGTACTCTGCTTATTCCTTCTTTAGAGTCTCCACCTAAGCTTGAGCTTAAGGCACTTCCGAATAAGCTCAAGTATGCTTTCTTGGGTTTTAATGACAGCCTCCCAGTGATCATTGCTTCCAATCTTATAAGTTCCCAAGAAAGTAGTCTCTTAACAGTTCTTGAGCAAAATAAAGAGGCTATTGGGTGGAGTGTGGTTGATATGACGGCCCAAGTTTTTCAACTCAGTGCGTCAGAGATGAACCGAAAGATGACCCGATAACGGATCTGAAGTGCGGAAGCAAAAGACAAAACAATGGTCTCTAGAGATACAACATGGCTCTAAGACACCATTATGACCCGCAACGAGGTCACGGAACCCAAAGGAATCAAATGGGGAAGCAACGTTTCAAAAACGAACAAGATTGAACCTAGGGGCAAAATTTTCATTTCTAGCTTAAAAGTGGGTGCCACCAAGCACACCATTGGAAAGACAATGAAAAATTAATGAACTTAGACTAAAAAATCGCTTGATTTGGAGTTCGGATGAAGAAGATATGGCTAACGGAAGAGGAAGGGGCAAAACGGTCCAAAAGAGGCAACCCATGAACATCTAACCGGTTAGGAGGCCAAAAATCTCGCCAAAAACACTGCCCATGCACATGTAACCGGTTACGAAACCCCTCGTAGCCGTTTACATGTGAAGAGGGCAGTAAAGTGCAACCCAAAAACCTGGCAACAAGGGTTTTTTCGGAAAAAATGAAAATTTGAGGGCCAAGATGACATTTTTTTGGAAAAACTTAAAAAAGAAACCTACCTCAAAATTGAGTTTTCTACATGAATTGAGAGAAAAATTGAAAAAAAATCACTGTAAAATACCCAAAATGCCCTCCCAAGAAAACTGGTCCAGAGGGTCCAAAAAGTTGCTAAATTTAAAAACTAAGAACTGAACTTCGGATGCGATTTCTGATGCCAAGATGGCATTTTCTGGAAAAATACAAAGAAGAAACCCCCCCTAAAATCACATTTTCTAAGTGACCAAGTAAAGAACGGAATTTATTTCCCAAAGAAAATTCCCAAAATACCCTTAGGTCAGAATGTGCAACAAAAGTGAAAAATGAGTCCGTAGGAGGCTCATTTCACCAAAGAGGTTTTGCCTGGAAACGACCATGCATGCAAACTTAACTTACCTATTTAGACGCGCTACAATGGTCTATGGCTTGAAAACATAGCCGATGCAAAATTCGACCCCCCAACGGGCAAAAAGGCAAAAATGAACTTGGAATGGAAAACATGGAATCCAAAAATACAAAATGGAGTCAATTGACCATTTGGCCCCTTGGCCATACTTCATACAAGATTAATGAGACCCTATAAAAGAATGAAAAAGGAATTCCCACACCCGATGCAACCATGGTGAAGTAATGACTTGCGATTTTTCAAGGTTTTCATAACATTTCATGAAGTTAAAAAGTTGCATAGAATACAATATAATGGTCATTGGCCTCCGGCCTCATCTCATACATATCAAGTACATTGAAAGGAGTGTACTTAAGTACACATTACATACATAGAATCAAATATACATATTTTGACATATAAGTCTACAAAATGACATTTCATGCTAACATTCGCATGAAATGAAAACTTGAAAGCTACACGACATCCAAGGAATGCTAGGCGTCACAAACCAAGTCTTCGTACCCGAAATATGCCCCAGTATCGTAGGGGTGAGTAACATAAAGCTTCTCGTAGGAGATGAGCATGCATCGACCTAACATTTTACAAATTTATCACCTTAAGGTGAAACATGTTAAAGGGGTTCATGCCACCTAACGTCTATATCGAAATGAGACTCAGGGAGCATCCTAAGCTACCTTAGAGTGTTTCTAGCATAAATCACATCATCTATGCCATTTAAACAATATGAAAGCACGTTATACAAAGCAACAAGATATAGGTTCTTAAAGGTATTGACTTGCAATCTCGAATACAGAAACAACTAACGTGATCATGTCACCTAACGTCTATGTTCTAAATAAGTCTAAGGAATCATCCTAGGCCATACTGAATAATCAAAACGCAAATTACAACTTCAATTCAATCTAACCACATAAAAGCATATTATACAAGGCAACAAAATACAATTTCTTAAATCTATCAGCTTGAAATCTAAAGCCTGAAAACAATAGAAGTGGGTCATGCCACCTAACGTCTAAGTTATAAATGAATCAATAGGATCAATCCTAAGTTTTATTAGAATGGCAAAATACAATTTTCAATATCGATGCAATTTAACCAACATTGGAACTTCCAATACAATGCATAAAGCACAATTTTGCAAAGTTAACATCATGTAAATTAAAATGGAACGACAAATAAGGAACAACCAGTTACAACATCATCTAGTTATCAACTTGAAAATGAAATGCGAAATCAAACAAAGTGGATACTCGGACGTCACGCCGGATCAGACCAACAACATAGTTACTTTAGGGTTACTAGCCCATAGGTAACCTCCCTATGTGCGCACTAGACTATATAGAGGGACTATCCCCCGTACTAGAATCACGTCCTAGCCATAGTCAAACAACGACATCCCCAAGTTTTCAAAATCAACAAGTTGTGCAACAACGCATATATCAACAGGAATATGCAAGATAATCAACTATCTACCAAGCACAACCAAATTTGGAAACCTATACAATACATGCTCTAAATCCACAACTAATATGATATAATGAATATCGAATCTTTAGTGTGCGATTCGTTACACGCTATGCATGAATGATGTTAAATATGAAGTGTGCAAATCATTGCGCAAGATAACAATATATTCAATAGTGAAAACATAAGCTCATGAGTTTAAATACAGCAACAAGGTAGAACTTTAATTAAATCATGCTAATTTAAATCCCAAGGTTCTAAAACAACTTCAAATAGTCCCAAATTAATATATACTAGTAAACAAGTCATGGCCAATACAAATATCAAGTTAAAACCTTAATTAAGCTAATGAGACCATAAAATAGATTTTAATTAATTTTTTTGATTAAAATCTCTTGATTTTCAAACTTAACCAAATGCTCTCAAATTAACCTATGTTGGAAAACGTGCCAAGAACTAATGTAATATCACAGTACAAGTTTATTTCATTCAATTTAAGACCATGTGAATTAAACTTTCACTAAAGTTAAATATAAATTAAAAGTTGCAATTCTCATGCAATTAATCCCAATTTAATATATGTGAACAACTATACCTAAGCTTAATTTTCTAGCATGCCACAATACAATTCCAAGTTGTATATCACCATGAGGATTAAATCTTAAACATGGAATTTAATTAAATAAAAGGTTTCAAAACCTAACTGAATATTCTAAATCAAATATATGTGAAGCTATATGGCATGTAAATCAAGAATATCAAGTCAGAATTCAAATAGAGTGAATAGTGCACTCGGGGCAAATTAATTAAGTAAATTAATTAATAATTATTAATTTTCAAAACACCTCCAATCACTTTCAAATTCAACTATGTTGGAGAGCATGCTAAGGCCTAATTTAATATGCTAACACATATTGATTTTAAGCTAGTTAAGGTCGTATGATTTAATATTTTATTCAATATAAATATTAAATAAAATCTTTAATACTTGTTCAAATTCCCTCAATTTAATATATGTCAATGACCATATTATAAAGCATTATATTACCATACTACGTGTTCAAAATAAGTCATAAGCAACCGGGAAAATCAAATCCAATACAAGAAAATTAAATAATAAAATCTCTAGATTTCATATTTAAGCATGCAATTAAGTTGTACAAGCATCAATAGCATGTTATATAACAAGAATTAAACCTTTAACATCTCCTACCTCAATTTGAGATGAAAATCCCAAATCCCCACCGAATTGAAACGGCTCCAAATCCGACGAAACTCCTAGGTTTTGTCGGGGACAGCACGATCTATATGAATCTCCAAGAAGACCCATGAAAATCCAAACTTGCCCTCAATCCCGAACTTGAAATTTGGTCAAAAATGGTTTCTAATAAGGGGTAATGGTAGAGCACGACGAGGCGAACAACAAATGTTAAGGCCGAAGACTTTTCATCAAAGAAAAGTGGATCAAAGGAGGAAAGAGAAAGTGGCAGCCATGGGAGGGAGCTTGGCCGGCCATGGGAGAGGAAGAAGAAGAAGAAATCTGATTTTTTGTTTTTAAGTCCCATATTTATAGTAAGTCTCAAAAAGTGCCCCGAAAGGGCCCCGCTAGGTCCGGAAAAGTGGATTTTGAGCAAACATGCTCAAACGGTAAAACTCTATGAATAAAAAAGATTTAAAATGAGAAAATATGAACAGCAGAAGAAACGGTGTTAAAAACTGAGTCCCGAGCAGAAAGTTATGCCCCGAACAAGTTCGGCGGCAACCGGGTCTAGAAACTCTGAAACTGGAGAAAAATGACCAGAACGGAATTCTAAGAGTCCACGACTCAACGAAATGTGAAAATGAATCCTATACAAGGATCCAGGCTCTAGACGAGACATTTTGCAATAACTTTCGTTAATCGCACAATGACCCCTACAAAAAGGGTTAACTGCGAAACTGCCTCAGAATGAAAATATCTTCCAAAAGATATTTTCTTAGATAACCCTGAAATAAAATCTCTTCAAAAGATATTTACGAAAAACACCCCAAGAAATGAAAAAGATTCTAAAGAATTGTGCATCCATGCCCTTGTGGGCACCGGAAGCAACTAGAGTACTTTCTTGCAAAAGTAAAGATACGTATTTCGAGGAAACCACTTAAGATGAAGGCACGTGAAGTCAAAAACCAACTCCGAGCATGAGAAGTGAGATTGTGACAAAAACTGACAAACGGAGATAAGACGAAATAAGAAAAATGACAGAATAGGGAAAAGACGAAATAGCGCATAGTATCCGAAAAAAGAAAAATGCGAAAATGACTCGGTCCTCAAAGGAAGTTGTCAATTCACATGAAAGAGTCTCAAAAACCAATTATAAGCACTCGAGATGACACTAAGTGACACGAAACAGAGCTCAGAAAAGAAAATTAAACGAAAAAAAAATCCATTCGTAAAATTTCAGGAAAAAGGAAAGGAAGACAAATGACCGGATCGTTAGAGTAGATTTAAAAGGAATTAGCCCCACAATTTGCATGCATCAATTCATTTGGAGGAGGATTCCCGAACATCTCAGGAACTCCAAAGAAGATTGAATCCTAATATGAAGGAGGTGGTGTTGAAGGAAGTTGTAAAGTTGCTAGATGCGGGAATAATCTACCCCATCTCAGATAGCAAGTGGGTGAGTCCTACCCAGGTAGTACCTAAGAAGACAGGGATTATAGTCGTTGAGAATTCTGAGGATTATAGTAGTTCCACAATGCACCACCACTGGATGACGTGTGTGTATTGATTATCGGAAACTCAACTCTGCTACTAGAAAAGATCATTTTCCTCTTCCATTTATTGATCAGATTCTAGAATGATTGGCTGGCCAGAGCTATTATTATTTTTTAGACAGATATTTCAGCTATAATCAGGTAGCCATTGATCCTAAGGATCAAGAGAAAACTACTTTCACCTGTCCATTCGGTACATTCGCATATAGACAGATGCCTTTTGTATTGTGTAATATGCCAACAACATTCCAGAGGTGTATGATGTCTATCTTTTTGAACATGGTTGAAAAGTTTCTCGAGGTCTTTATGGATGACTTTTCTATTTTTGGATCCACATTCGAAAACTGTCTCCAAAATCTTTCCCTAATGCTTCAGCGTTGTAAGGAAACCAATCTTATTCTTAGTTGGGAGAAGAGCCATTTTATGGTTCAAGAGGGGATCATTTTAGGACATATCATTTTAGAGAGGTTTTGAAGTTAATAGAGCCAAAGTAGATTTGATCTCCAAATTGCCTCCGCCTACCTCCGTAATGGGAGTGCGATCATTTCTTGGGCACGCCGGGTTTTATCGACGTTTCATTAAAGATTTTAGCAAAATATCTCGTACTTTATGTAATCTACTTGCAAAGGATGTTCCTTTTATCTTCGACGACTCATGCCTAGAAGCTTTCAACAAGCTTCGCTCTCTTATTTCATTAGCTCCTACCATGAAACCTCTAAATTGGGCTCTTCTATTCGAGATCATGTGTAATGCATTTAACTATGCTATTGGTGCTATCTTAGGATAACGAGTAGATAAGCTTCCTTATGTTATCTACTATGCGAGTAAAACTCTTTCAGAAGCACAATTGAATTATACCACTACTAAAAAAGAGTTATTTGCAGTTGTCTTTATTTTGGACAAATTCATATCTTATTTGCTGGGTTCCAAAGTAATGGTATATTATGATCATTCTGCTTTGAGATATCTTCTCTCTAAAAAAGAAACCAAACCCTATTTGATTTGATGGATCCTCTTGCTTCAAGAGTTTGATTACGAGATCCAGGATAAGAAAGGGTATGAAAATGTGGTAGCTGACCATCTTTCTAGAATTCTTATTCAGGATACCTCAACTTCACTTCTAGTTTGTGATTCCTTTCCGGATGAATAACTGTTTGGGGTTTCTCATACGGATTTGCCTTAGTTTGCTGATATTGTGAATTACCTCGCAATAGGCAAAATTCTTTTGTCTTTGTCAAAGTAGGAAAAAGATCTATTCTTTTCTCAGATTAAGATGTATTGTTGGGAAGATCCTTAGCTCTTCAAATATTGTGTTGATCAAATCATTCGTAGATGTGCTCCTTAGAGTGAGTTTCATAGTATTCTGACCTTCTGTCATAGTTTAGCTTGTGGAGGTCATTTCAGTGCAAAGAAAATTGCAGCTAAAATTCTTTAATGCGGTTTCTTTTGGCCATCACTCTTTCGGGATGCATACTTGTTTCGTAGGTCATGCCTTTGATGTTAGCAGTTAGGTTCAATTTCTAGAAGAAACATAATACCCTTAACTCCAATCTTAGTTATTGAGGTCTTTGATGCCTGGGGAGTTGATTTCATGTTTCCTTTTGTTCAATCAAATCATAATGAATATATTCTTGTGGCTGTTGATTATGTGTCTAAATGTGTTGAAGCAGTGGCTATTAAAACCGCCGATCAAGCAGTCGTGGTTGAGTCCATTCAAACGAACATTTTTAGGTGGTTTGGTATGCCACGAGCTATTATTAGTGATGGGGGGTGCTCACTTCTGTAATAGGTATTTTCGTACCTTGGTTCAAAGATACTCCATCACTCATAAAGTTGCTATTCCCTATCATCCCCAAACAAGTGGCCAAGTTGAATTATCCAATCGTGAAATTAAAAGAATTCCTGAAAAAACGGTTAGGCCAGATCGGAAAGATTGGTCCTTAAGACTGAATGATGCTTTGTGGGCTTACCGAACAGCTTTTAAGACATCGATTGGTATGTCACCTTACCGTCTAGTATATGGTAAAGGGTGTCATCTTCTTGTAGAATTAGCACACAGAGTTTTCTGGGCCATAAAAAAGCTCAACTTTGATATGAACTTTGCTGGATCTAACAGGAAGCTTCAACTAATAGAGATCAAAGAATTACATAATGATGCTTATAAGAGTGCTAAGGTTTATAAATAAAAGACTAAGCCATTTCATGACAAGCATATCTTGGGTAAGACTTTTGAGCTTGGGAAGAAGGTTTGGTTGTTTAACATATGATTGAAACTTTTTCCTGGTAAACTGAAGTCACAATGGGAAGGTCCATATATGGTTATTTCTATTACCCTTATGGTGCGATTGAAATACAAGATTTCAAGACTGGACAACTGTCCAAGGTCAATGGACAAAGACTTAAGCCCTACATAGAGGGGAGTGTGCAGAGAGGCACAGTGGAGACAGTAAAACTTCATGATCCTATTTACTTGAACTAGAGAGGTTGGTTTTCGTTAAGCTATCAACGTTAAACATAGCATGTTGTCGAGCTATCGACGTTAAACTTAGCATTTGTATGTTGTACCGTAGTTTTATTTTTATTTATTTTAGTTTGTTATTTAATCATTTTTCTAGGTTTTAGGTTTATTTTATGATTTGGGTAGTTTAGGTTTAGATGAAATAGAAAAATAAAAAAAAAAATTGAAAAATAGAAAAATTACAAAAATTTGTCTTAATGCTCGAGCCTGAACTTCGGAGCTCGAGCATCAGCTACAAAAGGCTCGAGCCTACACACGCTGAGCTCGAGCCCTCCATGATCATTAACATTAGGGTTTTCAGTAGCCATGCTCGAGCCTTCCTTTTAGGGCTCGAGCCTCTGTACTTTAAAATAAAAAGAAACCCTCGAGCCACACTTGAAACCCTCGTGCCTCTTCTCATTTTTGCCTCATTTCGCTCCCAAATCTCTACAAATTCATCATCTTCATCATTCTAGGCTTCGATTCCACATCAAAAAGGTATGAATCTCTCTATCCCTCTCAGTTATATATATACATATATATATGTATATATATGTATATATTATCTATATAGGCACTAATTTTATCCCAAAATAATCCAAATCTCCTAAAAAACTTCCTTTTAATCTTGTACAACCCAATCTAATCATGAATACATTCGCAACCTTGCAGAGATTCTGAATCTAGAAAGGGATTTGAAGAACACGGGTTAGGTAATTTTGAAGGGTTAAAGTGCAAATAGAGGAACTTTAGGGTTGTTTGGTGGTTAATAAAAATCTTGGGGTGGATTTGGAGTTGTTATTGATCGATTTTGGAGGATTGGAAACTATTTAGCTTTAGTTGGAAAGTAGAAAGCTCGAGCCCTCATACTCAGACTAGAGCACTGATTTGTAGGAAGCTCGAGCATCAGTACCTCAAGCTCGAGTCTCAACCAGAGTGAAGCTCGAGCCATTGACTTTAGGCTCAAGCCTTGGAGCATATCTTTGGGTGTTTGTTTGGACAGAGTTGTGGGGGTGTGTCGGGGCATTGGATATTAGCGATGCCTCGACGTCCGCAACAAAGAGTTGTATGAGACTCCAGTGATGGCACATGATGATTCATGGTGGTACAACACTATCCGCCATGAGACAGATTTTGTGCTGGAGGACTTCCAGCACCACCGAGATACATTTTGGGTGATAGAGGCCTTACAGGCTCGACAGTTGTCAGGATTCTTATGGCATCTAGCCCAGATTTCCTATCCCAGGCTGGTTCGAGCATTCTACCTCACTTTACAGTTACATACGGGCGATGATGCCCAGGATGGAGAGGACTACTTCACTGCCACTGTTGAGGGAGTACGGCTCACACTGAGCTATGAGACTATTGCACAGCCTATGGGTTACCACCATAGATGCCCTGCTGCTTTACAGGGCCTGTTTCACCATTTCCCCCTGGCCTTTTTAGAGAGACAATAGTACAAGCACTCGGCCAGTGGAGGCACTCTACCACTTTGGAGGCGATCCAAAAGTCACAGCTTTCGAGACGTTTTTTGTTTTTGGATATGGTCCTTGTGGCCAACGCTCGCCCTATTGGACATAAGATAGGGTGATACACCGAGATGGTGGATGCACATTACGCATTCCACGCCAGCTACTATGTGTCCATTCATTTAGTATTCGTGCAGCTGCGCCGGCTCTACGATGAGATGGGAGAGGCTCGACGCCCTCCTACCCACCACATTCATTTTCCCAGGCTTGTTACCCACCTGATAGAGATCTCGGGAGTTCCTATACTCCTGAATGAGGCTTTAGTTACTGTCTTTACTCAGTACTGTTTCACGCAGTGGAATAATGTCTTTAGACATATGCCAAAGGCACGGAGGAGTGAGTGGGGGGTCGATAATGATATCCAAGAGGATCACCGGCGCTTGGATGGCGAGTCACAGGGTGTGCTTAATGAGATACGGGTACCATCGTATCCGCTTCCACCTACTATTCTTCCAGCTGACCTTGCCGATGCTGAGATAGTGGGGGAGGATGAAGATGAGGACAATGATGATGAGGCTATGGAGGATGAGATGGATCTTTCTAATAGCCAGGCCCCACCGAGGAGGAGGCCCATTCCTGTAGTGTAGCCTGAAAGTTCTTTTCAGGCTGAGATTAAAGAGCTTCAGGTTAGGGTGACCGAGGTGTAGGACGGACAGGCGGTGCTACGGCAGATGCTGACTGTGTAGCAAAGCATATTGGAGGAGTTACTGCACCGCACTCCGTTCACTCCATCCACTTCTACAGATCCTCCCCCACAGATAGATTAGCTGACTAGGGCTTTTTTATAGTTCTTTTGTAGACTAGGGTAGTCTTTTGGATGTACTTGTTTCTTTATGCTGTATATCTGGCCTAAGTCTATTATTTTGGAAGTATTGTACTGATCATTATCATTTATATAGATATTTTTTTGCCTATACTATCGTTGTGTTCCTATTTGCACGTCATGTGACATTTCTCTATTATTACTCCATATGCTTGATGCTCTGATATGTTTTAGAGTTTGTTGATTTTGCCAGATGCTACAGATTAAGTTTGTGGGTGATTTCCCAATTTACCCTTCTAAGTTTCATTTTGTCTATCTATACTAGTTTGCTTATCTGGTAATATCTTTCTAACTCTCTTTTGTTCTCACACATTGAGGACAATGTGCATACTAAGTTTGGGGGTAAGTTCATTTGGGACTTGAGAAAATTTTGCAAACCTTTTGTCAACACAAGGATAGGATATGATATTTGATGTTATTAACATGAGTTCGAGTTTGTTGATTGTTATATACTCTGTTTGTAGTCTGATGTTGGTTAACTAAGGTTTGTATGCTGAAATATTGTGAAAAGGGATTCTTGCAATTTTTTGAAATCAGTTGGTGTCCTGCGGTCCACTCTGTTAGGATGCTTATTGTTTAATGAAATTAATCTCTGAAGATGCTACACTTTACACATATTCACACTTGTAAGAATTATGTAGGGTCAAAACTAAAAGTCTTATTTTGTTTTGAGTTAGACTGGGATGAGCAGGTAAACTTGAGGATTTTGATAACTAAGGCATAAAAATAAAAATAAAAATAAAAAAAGAAAAAGATTTTTATGTATGCAATGCAATAAAAGAAAATAATTCTTCACCAATAAAAAAAAGAAAAAAAAAAGAAAGAAAGAAGAAGTGTAGAAAAGAAGTAGAAAATGATTAAGTTCAGGTCTGTACCTAGATTGCATGAGCAATTAAGTCCTTAGAGGTGTGTTCTAACACTTAATGCCCTAAGACAATCTGGTCTGGGAGTCATTGGCTGAAAGCTTGTTACATATGGGGTTTAGGTTGCCTAGATTACTTGAACAATTAGGTCCAGAGGGGTGTTTTATCACTTAATAACCTATGATCATTTGGTCTGGGAGTCATTGGCTGAAAGTTCGTTATAAGGGTGATCTAAAAAGCTAAATAGGCCTGAACATTACATAGTGTCCTTTTTGAAAAGAGCATACCTTAAAAAAAATAAATAATAAATGCATCATTTATTTAATTTTATGGTTTAATGCACCAGTATGGGATGGTGGCATTCTAAGGACGGATTAACCAAAGAAGTTAAGTCCTACCTATTCAAATTAATAAAGAAATGGATTAACTAAAAAGTTAACTCCTACCTATTTTATGTTAGGCCACTGTATTAGTAGGATGACATGGTTGGATAGTTTACTTTATGTCTAGATAGGATGGATTTTATATATATACAGATATGTGCCATGATATACGCTTGAGTCTCAGGATCAGTGGTTAGGGTGCGTATATGCAATGGGATGTCTAGCTGGAGATAGTGGTTTGTTGTATGCCCTAGTAAGTCTAGGTACTCATGCCCACTATATGTGCGTTTTGCATGTGTTAAGGTCGCCCTATACTCCAGTGAGAGTCCTTTTAGTGTGTATCTATATATATATATACGAACTACTTAGTTATTGTTGAGTTAACTAGAAAGTATACATGTAATGGGTGTCTATTTGGAATGTAGTAAAGTAGAACTTGTTCGTAGGCCTGACCCACTATTATTTTTTAGGTATTCGTCAGGTGTAGAGATGGTTCGTGCTGAGCAGAGACTAGTTTACTTCACTCTTCCAATTTACATAAGAGTTTCAGTTATGTTTTAGTTTTTAGATGTAGACATGTAACGACCTGAGTTATATTCAACCCGATGCATTAGCGGTGATCCGAACATAAATCCAACAATGAATCGGAATGCAAATGAAAAAGGAAAAAAAATGGTTTCTAGGGATACTACATGTCTATAAGACACCAAGGTAACCCTTAATGAGGTCACGGAACTGATAGGAAACAAATGCGGAAGCGCCGTTTAAAAAATAGACAAGAACAAACCTAGGGATAAAATGGTCATTTTATAGAGAAATGGATACTACCAAGCATACCATTGGAAATACAACGAAAAATTAATAAATTTAGACTCAAGAATCACCTAATTCGGAGTCCGGATGGCAAAAATATCAAGTCCCGAAGTCGAAGGAAGGAAAACCCTATCCCGGTTCGAACCAAATTCTGACACTACTTCACTAAAACATGAATAACTTCAGCTAAAAATGGAATCTAAAGTTCTAATTGGTACCATTGGAAAGCTCATTTTGACGCGGTCAGTTTAGACTTAAGAACGGACCAATTCGGAGTTAAAACAAGTGAGATACGGCTCGTTGAAGAAGAGTGTCTAGTGCAAAAACAGTGTCCATGGGGGCCCACCAACCAGCTACGGGGGCCCAGCAAACACTACAGATTCTCATGGGCACCAACCAGAACACTGTGAGGGCCCACAAAATGAGGCAGTGGAGTGGTCTAGAACCTCAAAAATGTAGAAATAGTGTTTTTAACAGAAAATTGAGGTTGGGGCGTGATTTTTGAGGTCAAGATGACATTTTTGGGAAAAACACGAAGAAGAAACTCCCCCTAAAATCACATTTTCTATGTGAAGGAGTTTAGAATGAAATGTATTTATCAAGGTAAAATCCCCAAAATGCCCTTACATCAGAATTGTAATTAAAATGTTGAAAAGTGTCCAAAGGAAGTGCATTTCATGAAATGGTGTGAATTGTGCCTAAGTGAGTATGCACACAAACGTATTATATCTATTTAGACATGCACCAATGGTTCACGGCCTCCGTAAACACTCAATGCAAAAAGTGACCCTCCAAACCTCCATTTCACAAAAATTTGTCTAAGAACATAAAATATGGAGACTAAGAGCATATGCAAAATTTGGAAAGGTGTTTGGCCCTTGGCCACACCTCGAATAAAGTAAATAGACCTCAAATGAAAACTTATAACCAAAAAAAACCTCCCAATGCAAAAAAAAAAAAATAAAAAATAAAAAAATAAAAAATAAAAAATAAAAAAATAAAAATTTGATACCTAAAAACCTTAGGTTTCTCTATTGTCCCCTTTAAAAGCAATTTTCCATGAATAATGCATAAAGGTGAATCTAAATATAAATTGGCTCTTGGCCACATATTACACATTCAAAATAAGTATCAAAAGGTGCACTTAAGTGCACATTACATGACTTGAACAATAAACACAAGTGTTTGACATAGTAAGCAAAATGGAACAAGATATGCTAACATGTGCATATTCTAACATAGCAAAAAATACTTCAAGTAGTCTAGCAAGTCTAAGATTGTTGTGCATCCCACATTATGGCTTCTTTACCTGCAAAACACCCATTAACTTAGGGTTGAGTAAACAAGTTTACTCGTAGGGAATGCATGAGTTTATCTTTGTACCAACGTACAATCCAATACCATTTAATTCATGCTATCAAGTGACAATAGAACTTTCAATATAACATAATGAGATGTAATTTCACAAGGTTAACAACTTGGAATTTAAATGCGAAATCAAACCAAAGTGAATACTTGGACGTCACGCCGGATTAAACCGACAATGTGATTACTTTAGGGTTACTAGCCCATGGGTAACCTCCCTATGTGCGCACTAGACTTGTAGAGGGACTTTCCCCCATACTAGAACCATGCCCTAGCCATAGTCATAACAACGACATCCCCAAGTTTCTAAAATCAACATTTTGTGCACATTACATATATGTATCAACATAACATATATATATACAATGTAAAGCCATCAACATACACAAATCAATTTTAGAAACACAATACATGCCCTAAGTTCTCAACTAAAATGGCATGAAGAATATTGAATAATCATTATGCAATTTGCCACTAATTACAACAATATTATTTAACAACAAGAACATAACCTTACAAGTATGATATAAGTTTAAAATTATAATTTAAACAATTAAATAAAACAACTAAATTCCCTAGATTTCACTTCTCATCCAAACATGCTCAATTTAATATATGTTGTAGTACATGTCATGGTTATTATATAAATCACTTCAAAACTTGATTTAAGTCATGGGAGCATATAAATAAAAATTAATTAAATTAATTCATTAATCCCTCTAGATTTTAAAACAACTCTAAATGACTTCAAATTAACGTAAGTTATGAATCAAGCCATGGTCATGTTATTTATCAAGTTTAAAGTGAATTACATACAAGTTACAATTAATCATTTATTTCTCATTTTAATACAAGACAAACATATAACTTAGATATCACTATAGGAACAAATAAAATCACTTGGAAGATAAATGATAACACCCCCTACCTCACAAGATGATTGTTCCTCTTGAATCTAAGGCAACCGAGCTTAAAAATGAAAAACCAAACAAGGGTTTTGTAGAGGGGAGTGGGAGGAACCTAAAGTATTCCAAGTTCAAAGTTCTAGGGTGAATGAAAGGGAACCAAAAATGAAGTCAAAGCTACTAGTCAAGCTTTTCTCCAATGGTAGCTTCCTTAGGGTTCTTGAGAGGAAAGTGATGAATGAATTAAAATGTGTAAACCCTAAGCTAAATTGATGGGCTTCTCAACTCAGTAGGTGCTCTTGCATTACCTCTCACATACACACTAATGCAAGACTAAAGGTGAGTCCTACAGTTGCTATAAAACCAAGTAAGCTTCCAAGATATAATATTAACCCTACACTTGTCAACCATCCATGCCAACAAGTGCACTAATCCTAGGATAACAAGTGGGTGAATCTCTATCCTCCATGTGTCATGAGATTAAGCCTCCAATTGGTTTCACCACAAAATCAACAAGTGGCACCATAGGAATGTGACACTTGTCACAGTTTTCGAAAATTGCAAAAAGCCCCTTTTTGAAAATATCTTCCAAATTAATTTGTAAAATGGTCCCTAAGACGAAAAATAATTACTTTACTTAATTACCCAAAAACCCCTCAAGTTATGGATAATTACAAAAAGTCTTATTTTCATGGCTTTTATAAAGAAAGTAAGTATTTAATATGCATTTCTACAAAAGTAAAAATGTAGATGTCATGGAATTTAAATATTATGGACGTATGCAAAAACCAGAATCAAATCCGAGTACAAAAATGAGGTTATGCAAGTAAAAGTGAAAAACGAGAAGAGGACGAAATAAGGAAAAGACGAAAAAAGAAAATTTCCGAAAAAAGGAAAGAAAGAAAAATGACCGGGTCATTACAAGACAGTTGTTACTGTTATTTCTCAGTTTTGGTTTTCTAGGGTTCCACACAGTATGGATTCCCGAGTTGTATTATTGGAGGATTAGTTGTATTAGAAGAATTAATTAATGAAAATTTATTCCGAGGATTTAAATATTGGATTATCATTTTATTTTTTATATCAACATTTTTATCTATTCTTATTTATCCTTTTGTATTCTGTGTTCGCTTATTGCCAGTTTGTTTTTTATTTCCCCGTGCTTTCGGGTGTGGGCCTGGCCAACCTACACGTGGAAATATGGGGATATCACATATCAGTCCAATCCCGGACTTGATATCTGGTTTACTATGAAAAATATCATAAAGTACCTTAGGAGAACCAATGATCTCATGCTCATTTATGGATGTGATGATGTGGTCCCAATCAGGTATGCTGATTGTGATTTTCAATCATATGTAGATACTATAAGGTCCATGACTTGGTGTATATTCACTCAATGAAAGGGAAATCAGTTGGTGGAGTGTTAAGTATATTTCGACTGCTAACTCAACCATGAAAGTGGACTGCATTGTAGCCTTAAAGGCAGCAAAGGAAGCCTTTTGGTTTGATCTCAATGATTTAGAGGTTGTGGAGCATACAAGCCTGCCTATCAAGCTATATTGCGATAATAGTGCAGAAGTAGCCCAAACCAATGACCTAAGACTCCATAGAGGAACAAAGTACATTAAGAGGAAGTATTATGTTCTACATGATATTGTCAGGCAAGAAAATGTACTCGTGGTTAAGAATATTGCATCAGAACACAACTTTGTTGATCCATTCACAAAGATGTCATTGATTAATAGTTTTAATCGTCACCTGGATAACATGGGAGTTAGGTACGATTCGAATTAGCTATGAGAGTAGGTGGGAGATTGTTGGGATTTCTATGCCCTAGTATAACAAATTTCTATTTGGATTAAAGTGAAATATGTTTCTTGCAAACCTAAAATGATATATTTATACTTTATACAATTGGTGAATTCAATGTATTGTGTTTCGATTCATTATAGAATTGATAGTGTCTACTTGATTGCAAGAGATATTTATATGTATGTAATGGCGATCAATACATGAACATAAATAGTAATCATAAATAGTTCAGAGTCGGTAATTAAGGATGGACTCTTAATTAACTAAAACTTGAACCGGATTCGCGTTAGGTTGAGAGATATTGTGAGAGCCGTTGTATGCAATTTCTCCCTATTACTGTCATGGTATTTGACTCTTAAGTATGAGAGAAGTATATACTCTTTTATTAATTAGTAATTACTTTGATTTGTTCGGCAAATTCTTTGGAATCCAAATACCGGCACTTTGGGTAGTTATGTAATTAATAGTTTGAGTATTATATTCTTAATATTTGCATCATTCCTACTCGTATTTGTTTTGTATTGATTATGGTTGATCACAAAGTAAATTTGAAATCCTTCGTATGTTTTAGACAAAATAATTTTTAATGTATTTATTTACTAAATTATTATTTTTGTCAAACAAATGTTTATTGTGATCAAGTTAGAAATAATCAAAGGTACCGAAATAAATATATTAATTTAATAGCCGGATTGATGGCTTTACTTATCCGATAACTAATTATGTATAGAGGGGTTAAAATGCAGCATTGACTTAGATGTTATTTACTATTTAATTGGAGTTCAATTAATTTCTTTTAGTGGATTAGAAATCGGTTTATGAATTACTTGAATTGGGTTTATGGTATAATGGACTAGACCAATTATTAATTCATGGTAGCTAAGAAAATAATAAGTTCAAGGGATTCTCACCAATAGCCCAACTTGATGTTAGAGGCCCATTAGATTTGAGATATCACATGAATTTTAGACATTGAGAAATATATTGTCTTCATTTTTATTTTGACTATATATATATGGGGTCCATGTATATTTTAATTATGCCTTTGTGCATTATTTTTGGAAGATAAGAAAAAATATTTCTCTCTTTAAAATTTTAGGGTTAGTGTTTTCATGTAATGGAGGTTCGCACAAGCTTAGCTCTCCAAGGCCATTCATGGAGGTATATGGATGATTCCTAAAGGTAAGATCACTACCAAGAAGATGGAAGCCGGTCTACGGAAGAGGCATATAACTAAGGAATCTACTATAAGTGAGAACATTCACTTTATATCAGAGATTTAAGGTTTACTTAAACCTTGATGTAAATTTATTAACTCTAGATGAATGGATCATCATTTTCTTCATGTATAAAACTTGTCTCTACGTATGAATCAAGATCTTTAGTTAAAAATCCCCTAAAATTTTCTAAAACTTCCATTTCCCTAACACTTTATTGTTCCCTCTTTGAATACATAGCTCATTTAGAAAAAAATAAAATAAAATTGAAAAATTAATAAGACGATGCCTTTTGATTAATTAGTAGAAGTTGTTGTTACTTTTAAAAATAATAATCTGTATTCAATATAGAGTGGCAGTAGATGGAAGCATTAAAAAAGATTAGCTGAGAGTTATTTACCACGAAATTTAATTAGAAATATGAGTAAAAATGCAATAGGTTGGATTCTCCAAATAACAAACATTTCTTCCAGAAGTAATGCCACATATCATTCAAATATTTCTTTTAACTCGCCATATAAACTTTGTGAATTGAAAAATACTACGTACACTATCCATGTGGTAAGAGGAAACTAAATGGAAGCTAGGTATCAACAATTGTTGTAATGTCCTTCCTACACTATTTACAGCCTTCCTGCCTTTTTACCAGAAAATTAACTAATTACTATCTCATTTGTGACTCTCTTTGACTCCCGAATCCTCCGGTAAAACTAGAGGAAGAGAATTCTGCTGACAAGGTCTAACCATTTTCTCTTTCTATTATAAGCCTGTTTCAAAGTATGGCACTCTCTAACCTTTTTCTTCTCTTCACTCTCTTCATTTTTTCTCATCACCTCCTTGCCGAGTGCCTTGGCATCGGCTGGTGATGAACAGAAACAATTCTCTCTTTTTCCTCCATTAATATTTCCCCATCTTTCTCTATAACAAATATATCTACATATACACACATATATATAGATATAATTGTGTATGACAATTACCATTCCAAGTAAAGGTATGAAAATACCTTGGAAGGTGGTGTCTACCATTGCTGCATTATTATTGGTCTTGTTTTGTTTTAGCATCCAGACATGTAACGCTCAGGATTACGGCGATGACTCATTATCACCGCCTGCGCCACCTGCACCACCACCAGAACAAGAAAATTGCAATGGCATCTTCCTTTCATATAACTTCGAGTCGAGAGAGAAGGAATACCCTCTTGTGAAGAACGTATCTGCACAAGCATGGAAATTCAAGTCCACGGCGACGATCGTAAACGCCGGGGCAGACGAGCTCAAGGCCTGGAAGATGTTCATAGGGTTCCAGCACGACGAGATACTGGTGTCGGCTACGGGGGTTTCTGTGGTGGACGGGGATGGCTTCCCGGCTAAAGTCGGGAATGGAACCCACCTTGTTGGATACCCACAGACCAATTTGAAGACGGCTATTGATACCGCCGGGGATTTCGAACAGATGTCGGTGAAGATAGAGATGACTGGAACGCAGTTTGGGGTGTCCCCCTCCGCCACTCCGTTGCCCAAGACTATAAGGCTTGAAAACGAGGGGTTCAAGTGTCCCGCACCAAAGAAAAATCGTAAGTATTAATTCTCCATCCTGCATGCATGTATGTTCTTGTAAATTAGGTGTGCTCGTGAATATTCCATTAACACTTCAATTATGGAGTCATTTCATTTTAGAATCTTGAAACTCGCGCATCTATTTACTTGAACTTTCACCATTTACATTGAATTGATGACAAATGAAATCAATGAATCTGAAATTTGTTTTTGTCTTGCCATTTTTAATTCTGCAGATTCTGGACTCTATTATAATGTGGAATATAAGGATGTAATTAGGATTTGTTTTTTCATCAAGAACACTTAAAAATCTAAAATATAGACAAAGATTGTATTAATTAGGATTAGGGTATGAGTACTTGTAGGTACAATTCATTTCTTCTTTGCATATATAGTGAAATTTGTTCGTGATTTTTACCTAGGCCACTTCTAATCCCACTTGATTTGATTTGATTTGATTGTGCATTGCCTATTTTTTTCTAATGCAATAGTAGTCTCTGTGTCTCGTAAAAAAATAATTAAAAAAAAACCCCTTTTGGGTAGGAATGTTTAAAGAGAATATTCAATTATTACATTATTTTTTAAAAAAATTATTATATTATCCTTTCAAGATTAGAATGTGTATGTGTAAATTATTTAAAACTTTTAAAAAAATATATTTATGAAAAGATACATTTATTTTTATTTGACTTTTCAAATGTAAAAATTAAAAGATGAACAATTAAATTAAGAGTATCTAACAACCTTATTTACAGCCAGCGGCATGATTGTTTGCTGTAAGAAGGATCCAAAGTTCAAGCCCAAAAATGTTACAACAAAATTCATGCCTCGCCAGTATGGCGATCTCTCCCTCACCTACGACGTAACACAAGCATTCGAAGGCAACTACATGGCTCAAGTAACCATAGACAACAACCATCCGCTTGGCCGTCTTGATCACTGGAACTTGACCTGGGAATGGATGAGAGGAGAGTTCATTTACAGCATGAAAGGAGCTTACACTCACAAAAAGGACTCCTCTGAGTGCATTTACGGCGCAGCCGGAAAATACTACAAGAGCATGGATTTCACTCCGGTCATGAACTGCCAGAAAAAGCCGGTCATCTCCGATCTCCCTCCCGAGAAAGAAAATGACCAAAAAATAGGAAAAATACCATTTTGCTGCAGGAATGGGAGTATTTTACCAACCACCATGAATGAGACCAAGGCAAGATCCATCTTCCAATTGCAAGTCTTTAAGATGCCTCCTGACCTGAACCGGACCGCCTTTAATCCCCCCATGAACTGGAAAATCGACGGTGTTCTCAATCCCGACTACAAATGTGGTGCTCCGATTAGGGTAGAGCCTACCGAATTCCCGGACACAAGTGGTCTTGCGGCTACTTCTTCAGCAGTTGCAACTTGGCAAGTGACATGCAACATTACCAAGCCTAAGCCTAAGGCCAATCGGTGCTGTGTTACCTTCTCCGCTTACTACTCTGACGCAGCAGTGCCTTGCAACACCTGCGCTTGTGGCTGTCAAGAGACTAAACATTGCAATGCCAATGGCCGTGCGTTGCCTCTCCCTCCGGAAGCTCTTCTTGTGCCTTTCGACAACCGGACACTGCTAGCAAAAGCTTATGCCTCACTTAAGCACCAACAAGTCCCTAAAAAAATGCCTTGTCCAGATAACTGTGGGGTGAGCATTAACTGGCACATTGACACTGATTTCAATACGGGGTGGACGGCTAGGATGACGCTATTCAACTGGGATGCATTCCCATTTGAAGACTGGTTCACTGCCATTCAGATGAAAAAGGCTTTTCGTGGTTATGAAAATGTGTATTCCTTCAATGGTACAAAGTTGCCTAAGCTCAACAACACCATCTTCTTCCAAGGTTTAAAGGGATTGAACTATTTGGTGGGAATAACAAATGGGACTAATCCTATAAATCTGAGAGTGCCCGGTAAGCAGCAAACAACCATTTCCTTCTTGAAAAAGAACACGCCCGGCATAAATGTAGCAAAAGGAGATGGTTTTCCTACAAGAGTGATCTTCAATGGTGAAGAGTGCGCACTTCCTACCCATCTTCCTACAAGAAATGGTGGTCGAAGATCTCCTGTTAATTTCGTGCTAACCATTTTCGTCATGGTTGTGACCTTCGTGCTGATCATGGATAGCTCCTCCCATTGATGACCATTCAGAAAATTTGCATCAATTCTGTTTTCAAATTGTAGGGTAAGTATTAATTACAGTAGCTTTATCTAGAACTTGTTAATTTTTACATTGTATGTATTTGGAGTAAGTATTTTCAGCTCATTTTAGTTCTCATGTTAATTAACCTTGTTCTGTCTCAGCAGTAGAGATAAAGTTGTGCACTTGGTCTGGTGGATATATAGAGTACACGAGAAGAACTAGACCACGAGTTTAACTTGATTTGCAGAAGCAGATGTGGACATCAGATCGCAAAAATTGAAGGCATTACAGTTCTTTGTATGAATTAATAATAAACTACTAGCAGTTATGGTATATTAATTATGCCTGATGAGAGTTAACGTTGGTTGTTTTCACCTAAATTTATGTTCTTCTCCTGATTGAGGTTCATAATCTTTCTGGTCTTGAATCCCATGAAAAACAACCAATTATACCTTTTATTCTATAAAACAAAATTTCTCTTTTGGAATATCACTTTGAAAATGTGCTTGTTACGGAATTGGGAATTTTTAAGATTTTGAAATGGATCACAAGGCTTGTTTCTTGCATAAATACGTCCATCATATCCCAGTTTGTTATCCTATTGGTCATGTAGAGGCAGACCTATGCGATGGCAGAAAATTGTGTGTGTGTTTGTTTTTTTTTTGGTAAATAAAATAATAATAATAATAATAAACCTAAGCAGTAGAATTTCATCATATTCACATATTAGTAATGCGTAAACAAATATATGTATATATATAAATATATATATATATCCCGATCCATCAAATCTTGTAGAGGTTAAGTCAAAAGTCGAGATCCATTCAGTCGAATGACCAACATACATAACTGCAACTGAGAAAAACAATGCAGAAAACTAGCCAAAACTATAAATCAATTTATCTCCTTTAACCTTTTGCACACGTAAAACTCTTGCACATGTAAAACTCTCATATTTGTTGTTTGATTAGTGTATATACTTAATTGATTGGAAAATATGCATTGTTTTGTAAGTGTGCATAATTGAAAGATAAAAAGTGCACTGTATAGGTAAAGATGTTGGGAAATAAACAATTATTCACATCAAATAACTCAACTGTTCACATAAATAAATCACTTAGGGAACAAAATAAAGAACACGAGATATACGTGGTTCACTCAACAGTAGGGTTATGTCCATGGAGACCAAGATTTCCACTCAAGATTGTCAATCGTCCCAGATAGAGGATTACACACAATGATTTCTCGCTACACCCTCAACCCTAAAGTACCCAATCACTTACAAGGAAAATCTAATCTGAGTTCTCCTCATGATCAAAGTGTCCTTTTAAATACAATAAAAAATAATCTTCTCAAACAACACTTATAGCCCTTTCAAAATACAATGAAAGTAATCCTCTCTAAAAATCTCACACATGAGATAAGAACAAAAATATAAGAATCCTTCACCCCCTTAATGTCTATTATAACGTGGGTGGACCCCAACAATATCCCCCTCCACCCAAGAGGAGAGAAATCACCGAGCACACAGCAAAGCCCAAGATTCTTCAAAATACTTGGCTCCCCTTAGCTAGTGATATCTATTATGTGGATCCTTGATGCAACACAATGATATGGTTCTATCAGCTTAGCTCAAGAGTGAGTCTAACTAAAGAAGTCACAACTGAGACGGTAGCCGGTCACAATCAAGAACGCAATGGTTATGATCTTGAGATGTGACCTAGAGGGAGTTGAATATATCTATTCCCATTTTTTGCTTATGTTACGACTTTACTATAAATCATCAAACACACATAAAAAAATAAAAAAAAAAAAAAAGGAAAGAGAAACCTAAGCAGTAGAATTTCATCATACTCAGATACTAATAATGCGTAAACAAATATATACATAAATACCATAATTCATCAAATGTCGTAGAGGTCTAGCCAAAAGTCGAGATCCATTCAACAGGAAGAACAACATACATAGTTGCAACCTAGAAAAACAATGCAGAAAACTAGCCATTAAACTATAAACAATTTCTCTCTTTTAACCTTTTACACACGTAAAACTCTAAGATTTGTTGTTTCGTCAGTGTACCTAATTGATTGGAAAATTTGCTTTGTTTTGTAAGTGTATATAAATATGCACTGTATGGATAAATTAAGATGCTGGGAAATAAACAATTATTCACATCAAATAACTCAGTCATTTACATTAACAAATCACTTAGGAAGCAAAATAAAACACAGGAAATATATGCGGTTCATCCAATAGCAGGTGTACTGTTTGTATATGATGATCATTATCAAGCAGCATTTGAGGAGCTGAAAAGCAAGTTGACTTCTGCACTTGTTCTAGCCACTCCTCAAAGTGGGATAAAGTATCTTGTTTACACTGATGCATCTTTGCAAGGTTTAGGATGTGTTCTAATGCAAGAGGAGAGACCGCTATCATATAGGTCCTGTAAGCTTAAGCCTCATGAGCTTAATTATCCGACCCACGATTTGGAGTTAGAAGCGATTTTTTTTGCCTTGCGTATTTGAAGGCATTATCTTCTGGGGGAGTTATTCAAATTGTTTAGTGATCACCAGAGTCTACAATATTTGTTTATGCAAAGGGAGCTGAATATGAGACAACGCAGCTGGCTACAAGATATACCTATTTTTCGAGTCAAGCTGAGAGATAAAAATATTTGGGAAATACCACTTGACAAGTGCTAAAATATTGCACATTTGAGCCCTAATCTTGAGTATGTTAGTGTGACGGCCCAAGTTTTTCAACCCGGTGCGTCAGTGATGAACCGAAAGATAACCTGATAACGGATCCAAAATGCAGAAGGAAAAGACAAAACAACGGTCTGTAGAGATACCACATGGCTCTAAGACACCACTATGACCCTCAATGAGGTCACGGAACCCAAAGGAATCAAATGCGGAAGCAACGTTTCAAAAACAATCAAGAATGAACCTAGAGGAAAAATCGTCATTTTCAGCTTAAAAGTGGGTACCATCGAGCACACCATTGGAAAGACAACAAAAAATTAATGAATTTAGACTCAAGAATCACTTGATTCGGAGTCCGGATGAAGAAGATATGGCTAACGGAAGAAGAAGGGGCAAAACGGTCAAAAAGAGGCAACCCATGAACATCTAACCAGTTAGGAGACCTTGCTAACCGGTTAGAAGGTCAAAACTTACAAGAAATACACTGCCCACACTCATCTAACTGGTTACGAAACCCCTCGTAACCGTTTAGATGTGAAGGCAGCAGAATGGGTATCAAGAAACCCTGGCAACAGGGGTTTTTCCGGGAAAAATGGAAATTTGAGGGTCAAGATGACATTTTCTGGAAAACCTCAAAAAAGAAACACCCCCCCCCCCCCTCCAAAATCGAGTTTTCTACATAAATAGTGAGAAAAATTGAAAAATACTCAATGTGAAATGCCTAAAATGCCCTCCCAAGAAAACTGGTCCAGAGGGTCCAAAAAGCTGCTAAATTTAAAAACTGAAAGCTGAACTTCGGATGCAATTTCTGAGGCCAAGATGGCATTTTCTGGAAAAACACGAAGAAGAAACCCCCCCTAAAATCACATTTTCTAAGTGACCATGTGAAGAACGGAATTAATTTGTCAAGGTAAAATACCTAAAATGTCCTCACATCAGATTTGCAATTTAAAATGTCAAAAAGTGTCCAAAGGAAGTTCATTACATGAAACGGTGTGAATTTTGCCCAAGTGAGCATGCACGCAAATGTATTATGATGAAATAGACGTGCTACAAATGGTCTACGGCCTCATGGGACGTCATATGCAAAATATGACCCTTCAATGGATGAAATCCCTTAAGTTCCACATACAAACTACAAAGATAAAGTAGCATACATGACATATATGTGTCCTTAGCCAATGGCCTCATTACATAAATATTCTAAGAGTGTCAAAAGGTGCACTTAAGTGCACATTACGTAACTTAGACAATAAGTAAAAGTTTTATCAAAGTAAGCAAAGTAGGACAAGATATGCTAACATATGCATATTTTATGTCATCAAAAATACTTAAGAGCTCTAGTAAGTCTAAGAATGCTGTGTGTCTCACACTAAGGCTTTTTTACCTGCAAAACACCCATTAACTTAGGGGTGAGTAAACAAGTTTCCTCGTAGGGAATGCATGGGTTTATCTTTGTACCAAGTTACAATCCAATACCCTTTAATTCAAGCTATCAAGTGACAATAGAACTTTCAACATAACATAATGAGATGTAATTTCACAAGGTTAACAACATGGAATTTAAATGCGAAATCAAACCAAAATGGATACTTGGACGTCACGCCGAATCAAACCGACAATGTGATTACTTTAGGGTTACTAGCCCATAGGTAACCTCCTTATGTGCGCACTAGACTTGTAGAGGGACTTTCCCTCGTACTAGAACCATGCCCTATCCATAGTCATAACAACGACATCCCCAAGTTTCCAAAGTAAACATTTTGTGCACATTACGTATATGTATCAACATAACATATATATATATATACAATGTAAAGCCATCAACATGCACAAATCAATTTTGGAAACACAATACATGCCCTAAGTTCTCAACTAAATTGGCATGAAGAATATAGAATAGTCATTATGCAATTTGCCACTAATTACAACAATATCATTCAACAACAAGAACATAGCCTCACAGGTTTGATATAAGTTTAAAATCATAATTTGAACAATTAAATAAAACAACTAAATTCCCTAGATTTCACTTCTCATCTAAACACGCTCAGTTTAATGTATGTTATAGTACATACATTAACGGGTTAGAATAGAATAGAATTAATTTGTCAAGTTAAATTCCCAAAAGAGGCAACCGATGAACATCTAACCGGTTAGGAGACCTTCCTAACCGGTTAGGAGGCCAAAATTCATGAGAAATACACTGCCCACACTCATCTAACGGGTTACGAAACCCCTCGTAACCGTTTAGATGTGAAGGCGGCAGAATGGGTAGCAAGAAACCTTGGAAGCACGGGTTTTTCCGGGAAAAATGAAAATTTAAGGGTCATGATGACAGTTGCTGGAAAAACTCAAAGAAGAAACCCCACTCAAAATCGAGTTTTCTACTTGACAGTTGAGAAAAATAGAAAAATACTCAATGTCAAATGCCAAAAATGCCGTCCCAAGAAAAACTAGTCCAGAGGGTCTAAAAAGCTGCTAAATTTAAAAACTGAGAGTTGAAACTCGGATGCGATTTCCGATGCCAAGATGGCATTTTCTGGAAAAGCACGAAGAAGAAACCCCCCCTAAAATCACATTTTCTAAGTGACCATATGAAGAACAGAATTAATTTGTCAAGTTAAATTCCCTAAAATGCCCTCACATCAGATTTGCAATTTAAAATGTCAAAGAGTGTCCAAAGGAAGTTCATTTCATGAAACGGTGTGAATTTTGCCCAAGTGAGCATGCACGCAAATTTATTATGATGAAATAGACGTGCTACAATGGCCTACGGCCTCATGGGACATCATATGCAAAATATGACCCTTCAATGGATGAAATCCTTTAAGTTCCACATACAAACTATAAAGATAAAGTAGCATACATGGCATATATGTGTCCTTGGCCATTGGCCTAATTACATACATATTTTAAGAGTGTCAAAAGGTGCACTTAAGTGCACATTACGTAACTTAGACAATAAGTACAAGTTTTATCAAAGTAAGCAAAGTAGGACAAGATATGCTAACATATGCATATTCTATGTCATCAAAAATACTTCAAGAACTCTAGTAAGTCTAAGAATGCTGTGCGTCCCACACTAAGGCTTCTTTACATACAAAACACCCATTAACTTAAGGGTGAGTAAATAAGTTTACTCGTAGGGAATGCATGGGTTTATCTTCGTACCATGTTACAATCCAATACCATTTAATTCATGCTATCAAGTAACAATAGAACTTTCAACATAACACAATGAGATGTAATTTCACAAGGTTAACAACATGGAATTTAAATGCAAAATCAAACCAAAATGGATACTTGGACGTCACATCGGATCAAACCGATAATGTGATTACTTTAGGGTTACTAGCCCTTGGGTAACCTCCCTATATGCGCACTAGACTTGTAGAGGGACTTTCCCCCGTACTAGAACCATGCCCTAGCCATAGTCATAAAAACGACATCCCCAAGTTTCCAAAATCAACATTTTGTGCACATTGCATATATGTATCAACATAACATATATATATACAATGTAAAGCCATCAACATGCACAAATCAATTTTGGAAACACAATACATGCCCTAAGTTCTCAACTAAATTGGTATGAAGAGTATTGAATAATCATTATGCAATTTGCCACTAATTACAACAATATCATTCAATAACAAGAACATAGCCTCACAGGTATGATATGAGTTTAAAATTATAATTTGAACAATTAAATAAAACAACTAAATTCCCTAGATTTCACTTCTCATCTAAACATGCTCAATTTAATATATGTTGTAGTACATGTCATGGTTATTATATAAATCACTTCAAAACTTGATTTAAGTCATAGAATCATATAAATAAAAATTAATTAAATTAATTCATTAATCCCTCTAGATTTTTAAAACGACTCTAAATGACATCAAATTAACATATGTTATGAATGAAGCCATGGTCATGTTATTTATCAAGTCTAAAGTGAATTACATTCAAGTTACAATTAATCATTTATTTCTCATTTTAGTACAAGACAAACATATAACTTGGATATCACTATAGGAACAAATAAAATCACTTGGAAGATAAATGATAACACCCCCTACCTCACAAGAGGATTGTTCCTGTTGAATCCAAGGCAACCAAGCTTAAAAATTAAAAACCAAACAAGGGTTTTGTAGAGGGGAGTGGGAGGAACCTAAAGTATTCCAAGTTCAAAGTTCTAAGGTGTGTGAAAGGGCACCAAAAATGAAGTCAAAGCTACTAGTCAAGCTTTTCTCCAATGGTGGCTTCCTTAGGGTTCTTGAGAGGAAAGTGATGAATGAATTAAAATGTGTAAACCCTAAACTAATTTGGTGGGCTTCTCCACTCAGTACGTGCTCTTGCACTACCTCACACACACACACTAATGCAAGACTAAAGGTGAGTCCTACACTTGTCATGAATCTAAGCAAGCTTCCAATATTAAATATTAACCCTACACTTGTCAACCATCCATGCCAACAAGTGCACCAATCCTAGGATAACAAGTGGGTGAATCTCCACCCTCCATGTGTCATGAGATTAAGACTCTAAGTGGTTTCACCACAAACTCGACAAGTGGCACCATAGGAATGTGACACTTGTCACATTTTCCAGAAATTTCAAAAAGGTCCTTTTTGAAAATATCTTCCAAATTAATTTACAAAATGGTCCCTAAGACGAAAAATAATTACTTTACTTGATTACCCAAAAACCCCTCAAGTCATAGATAATTACAAAAAGTCTTGTTTTCATGGCTTTTACAAAGAAAGCAAGAATTTAATATGCATTTCTTCAAAAGTAAAAATGTAGATGTCGTGGAATTTAAATATCATGGACGTATGCTAAACTAGAATCAAATCCGAGCACAAAAAATGAGGTTATGCAAGTAAAAGTGAAAAATGAGAAAAGGACGAAATATGGAAAAGACGAAAAAACATAATTTCCGAAAAAAGAAAGGACGTAAAATGACAGGGTCATTGCAACCTACCCTCCTTAAAGGGATTTCGTCCCCGAAATCGAACCGTACCTGAAAGAGAGAACAAATGGGGATACCGAGAGCGAACCTCCTATTCGAGCTCCCAGGTAGCCTCCTCAATGCCATGGTGTCTCCACAAGACCTTGACCAATGGGATGGTCTTGGTCCGCAAGACCTGCTCCCGAGAATTAAGAATCTAGACCGGACCTTCCTCGTAGGTCACGTCCTCATTAATAACCACATCAGTCTACCGCAGAACATGCGATGGGTCTGGCTCGTACTTCCTCAACATAGAGACATGAAAGACGTTGTGAACCTTATCTAAGTCTGGCGGCAATGCCAACCGATAAGCAACTTTGCCGACGCGCTCCAAAATCTCAAATGGTCCGATGAACCTAGGAGACAACTTACCAGTCTGTTAAAATCTCAGGAGCCCCTTACGCGGAGAAATCTTAAGAAAGACATGGTCCCCTACCTCAAAAGACAATGATCGCCTCCTCCTGTCAGCGTAACTCTTCTGTCTACTCTGTGTGGTAGCCAACCGCTACCGAATCAACTTGATCTTCTCTGTATTCTCAATAACAATGTCGGGACCTAAGGCAACAGTATCACCGACCTCGGTCCAACAAACTGGAGATCTGCAAGGTCTGCCATACAAAGCCTCAAAAGGTGCCATGCCAATACTAGCCTGGTAACTGTTGTTGTAGGCAAACTCAACTAAAGGCAAGTAGTCCTCCCAACTACCACCGAAATCCAAGATACAAGCCCATAACATATCCTCCAATACCTGAATGGTGCCTTCTGACTGTTCATCAGTCTGAGGATGGAATGCCGTGCTAAAATGAAGCCCCATGTCAAGAGCCTCTTGAAAACTCTGCCAAAAGGGAGAGGTGAACCGCGGATCCTTATCCGAAACAATGGATACAGGAACCCCGTGAAGCTTGACAATCTGTCTTACATACAGTCCACTCAGTCTCTCTGCACTATCTGTTATTGCCATAGGTAAGAAGTGAACCGTTTTAGTCAACCTGTCAACTATGACCCAAACAGCATCATTCCCTGCTTGAGACCTCGGAAGTCCCGTCATGAAATCCATAGTGATATGCTCCCATTTCCACTCAGCTACTAGTAATGGTTGCAACAATCCTGCCGGTTGCGGATGCTCTACCTTCACTTGTTGATAAGTAAGGCATCGAGCCACGAATTGTGAAACATCCCGTTTCATGCCCTGCCACCAAAACTGTCATCGCAGATTGTGATACATCTTTGTACCACCAGGATGAACTGCGAGCCTAGAGTGGTGGAAATCTGAAGAACGTCCTCATGATAAGACAATGGAACAAACATCATCCTCTTGTACCTGAGACCACCGTCTGAATGTAAGGTCCAACCCTCTACATTCTCGTCGCCTAAAATCCGAACATGGATGGCCTTCATCTCCCCATCCTCCAATTGTGCCTTAATAACTCTGCTAACAAGTACCGGTTGAGCCACAAGGCTAAACAAAATAGCTAGTGAAACATCCTCATAACACTGTAAACCAAGATCTGCAAGCTCTTCTAGCATCTTCCATCTATGAATGGAAATGTTAGCAAGAGTTCCCCGTGACTTCCTACTCAATGCATCGGCCACCACATTGGCCTTACCCGGGTGATACTGTAATTCAAAATCGTAATCCTCCATGAACTCAACCCATCTGCGCTGTCTCAAGTTTAAATCCTTCTGAGAGAAGAGATACTTGAGACTCTTGTGGTCGGAGAAAACTTCAAACTTCTCCCCGTACAGATAGTGTCTCCACCCCTTCAGGGCAAAGATAACTGTTGCTAACTCCAAGTCATGTGTTGGATAGTTCAACTCGTGAGTCTTCAATTGTCGAGACCCATAAGCAACCACCCGCTCTGTCTGCATTAAGACACAACCTAAACCTTCTCATGAAGCATCACAAAAGATCACATAACCTATACCACGTTCAAGAATGATCAAAACTAGAGCCGATGTCAACCTGACCTTCAACTCCTAAAAAGCAAACTCACATGCCTCGTTCTATACGAACTTGACCCCCTTGCGGGTAAGTCGAGTCATAGGTGCTGTTAAACGAGAGAAATCCCGAACAAATCTCCGGTAATAGCCGGCTAGGCAAAGAAAACTCCGAATCTCAAACACTGTCTTCGGACGCTCCCAATCCATCACTGATTAAATCTTCGTTGGATGCACTACAACACCGCCTCTTGACACAACATCTCTAAGGAACTTCACTTTTGGTTGCCAAAATTCATATTTCTCAAATTTGGTGTATAACCGATTATCCCAAAGGATTTGCAACACTTTCCTCAAATGATACTCATACTCCTCCACCGAAGCTGAGTATACCAGAATGTTATTAACAAAGACTACAACGAACTAATCAAGATGGTCACTAAATACACGGTTCATCAAGTCCATAAAAGCTGCTGGAGCATTTGTCAAACCGAATGGCATCTCTAGAAACTCATAATGGCCATACCGTGTGCGGAAAACGGTCTTGGATACATCCTCGTCCTTAACCCTCAATTGATAGTAACCTGATCTTAGATCAATCTTTGGAAAGCATGTCGCTACCTTCAACTGATCAAACAAGTTATCAATCCTAGGCAAAGGATACCTGTTCTTGATTGTGACATGGTTCAGCTTGCGATAATCGATGCAAAGTCTGAAAGACCCATCCTTCTTCTTCGCAAAAAGAACCGGTGCTCCCCAGGGTGAAGCATTAGGACGTATAAAACCCTTAGCTTTCAAATCCTCCAATTGAGCCTTCAGTTCATCAAGCTCTGCCGGTGCCAACGGTATGGTGCCATAGAAATAGGTGCAGTACCGGGAATAACATCGATGGCAAAGACAACCTCTCGAAGAAGAGGAGGTTCTGTCAACTCCTCTGGGAAGACATCCAGAAACTCGTCTACAACTGTTGGAAAAACGTGGCCTAGACTGCTGCGCTCATTAACTAACAGGCTAGCCAAGTAGGACCAGTGGTGACTCCAATCACCGATACTGAAAATCATCGTCGGGTGGGAATCGGTCCGATCTCCCACGAAGTGAAAACAATCCCCCGCGGGAGTGCAAACAGACACTTACCCCTGAAGCAATCGATCGTGGCACGAAAGAAGGACAACCAATCCATCCCGAGAATGACGTCAAAGCCTGTCATGTTGAGAACAACGAAATCAAACTACAATGTCCATCCAGCTATCTTGATAGCACAGCCCCGACAAACACGGTCCAAAAACACTAGACCACCAACTGATGTGTCAACACAAAGGAAACCATCCCATTGCGTGACCTCCAGACCCAAAGAATGTGCAAATGATGTAGATATGAATGACTGTGATGCACCTGTGTCAACAAGAACTCTAGCCCAAGAACTGAAAACAGGAAAGATACCTCGAACTGTAGAAGTCCCTGCGTAGCTATCGGCCTGTGGCAGTGCATAAACTCGTCCCTGAGCCCCTGACTGCTGTGAACTGCCCTGCTGAGCTGACTGATGTCCGAAAGCAGTAGGTGTAGGGTTCCTACCCGGATACGAACTGACTGGTGCAACTGGCTGTGGTGCTTGAGGCACTCTTAAACTAGACTGTGCAACTGTCGACTGTGCCGGTGTGGACTGTAGGCCTGCGCCACACTGTGCCCTGTTCTGTAGGCGCGAACACTCCCTCTTGAAATGTCCAGGCTGCTTGCAGTAATTGCAAACCCCCTAAAGTCCCTGCGTCGAAGCTGAAGACTTACTAGTCTGAGAACGACTTCCCTGGGACTGCAATTGTGGGCAACGAGGCTTGATTTGCCCCGGCTGCTGACAGTGGTGACAAATAACTCCCCGGGCTAACCCCGAAGATACTAGACTTGCAGATGTAAACCGAGCCTGCTGTGACTATCCCTGAGGGCTTGAACTGTCCCCGGCCTTAGCCTTCTTCCACTGACCCCCAATGGATATAGATGAAGCCTCTCTATGTGGCTGCTTATATGAACCCTTGATCCTAAGCTGATCTCGGTCCTCTGCCTCAACTAACATAGCCTTCTGTACTACCTCCCCATAAGTCTTTAGATCCAACACTGAAATCCGTGGCCTAATATCAAGATGTAACCCATCCTGAAACTTTTTTGCCCTAAGCTCATCGATGGCTACCATCTCCTGTGCATAGCGGGAAAGAGAAATGAAGCGTGTTTTATACTCAATGACACTCATCCTGCCCTGATAGAGACCTGTAAACTGCACTCTCATATCATGCCTCATAGCCCTTGGAAAGAAGCGGTCAAAGAACAATGTCCTAAACTCCTCCCATGTCATTACCTCCACATCGTGGATATTGGTCATAGACCTCCACTAGATATCGGCATCTCCCATGAACATAGAGGCTGTCAAGGAGATCCTCAATCGGTCTATAGGTACTGCCATGCTATCGAGCTTACGTACCATGAGATCAAACCATGCCTCTGAGGCAAGCAGATCCATACTCCCAGCAAACTGGTCGATCTTAACCCTCTGTAACATCATGAAGTAGTCCAATGCCTCATTAGCAACTGGTGCCGGTACCAGAATCTGTATCCCCACCATTTGCTGGCGAAACATCGCTTGAATGGACTCTGACATCCCCAGAGCCATTCCCTGTGCAATCTGCGCCTCGTAAGTCGGAGCTCGTAGTGGATTTAGACCCATGCCATGAACTGGAATCCTAGGCCTCCCTGGACCCCTCGTAAACTCGGTGTCATCCACCTGCTCCTCAACACCCTAACGCGAAGACTCCCCACGTGTGACAACCATGATGCTAATCATATGCAATGAAAGAGGTCAACAATAACACAAGTTATTATGACTAAATGCAACTCGTACTATGAAAGTAAGAGATACGAAGCAAGATGAGGTATGAAACATACGGTCATGATAAAGTAATCAGGGAAGGCTGTTTAAACAGTTAAGCACTTAAGCAATATGTCAAATAAGGATGCTTCTTAAACATATAAGCATACAAACATAGAGACATATCACATTAACAAGTATGTCACCAAGAAATATGTAATCATGTTATAATGACAAAAATATGTTATCAAAGGTATGCTAATAAATCAAAGTACACTAACAAAAGCATGTTATGCACCCAAAACCTAGGGGCTCTGATACCACTTGTGACGGCCCAAGTTTTTTAACCCGGTGCGTCAGTGATGAACTGAAAGATGACCCGATAACGGATCCAAAATACGGAAGGAAAAGACAAAACAATGGTCTCTAGAGATACTACATGGCTCTAAGACACCACTATGACCCTCAATGAGGTCACGTAACCCAAAGGAATAAAATGCGGAAACAACATTTCAAAAATAAACAAGAATGAACCTAGGGGAAAAATCATCATTTTTAGCTTAAAAGTGGGTACCACCAAGCACACCATTGGAAAGACAACGAAAAATTAATGAATTTAGACTGAAGAATCACTTGAGTTGGAGTCCGAATGAAGAAGATATGGCTAACGGAAGAAGAAGGGGCAAAACGGTCCAAAAGAGGCAACCCATGAACATCTAACCGGTTAGGAGACCTTACTGACCAGTTAGAGGCCAAAATTCACGAGAAATACACTGCCCATAATCATCTAACCGGTTATGAAACTCCTCGTAACCGTTTAGATGTGAAGGCGGCAGGATGGGTAGCAAGAAACCCTGGCAGCAGGGGTTTTTCTGGGAAAAATGGAAATTTGAGGGTCAGGATGACATTTGCTGGAAAAACTCAAAGAAGAAACCCTACTCAAAATCGAGTTTTCTATGTGGAACATGAGAAAAATAGAAAAATACTCAATGTCAAATGCCAAAAATGCCCTCCCAAGAAAAACTGGTCCAGAGGGTCCAAAAAGCTGCTAAATTTAAAAGCTGAGAGCTGAAACCGGATGCCATTTCCGATGCCAAGATGGCATTTTCTGGAAAAACATGAAGAAGAAACCCCCCCTAAAATCACATTTTCTAAGCGATCATGTGAAGAATAGAATTAATTTGTGCAGGTAAAATCCCTAAAATGCCCTCACATCAGATTTGCAATTTAAAATGTCAAAAAGTGTCCAAAGGAAGTTCATTTCATGAAACGGTGTGAATTTTGCCCAAGTGCGCATGCATGCAAATGTATTATGATGAAATAGACGTGCTACAATGGCCTACGGCCTCATGGGACGTCATATGCAAAATATGACCCTTCAATGGATGAAATCCCTTAAGTTTCACATACAAACTATAAAGATAAAGTAACATACATGGCATATATGTGTCCTTGGCCATTGGCCTCATTACATACATATTCTAAGAGTGTTAAATGGTTCACTTAAGTGCACATTACATAACTTAGACAATAAGTACAAGTTTTATCAAAGTAAGCAAAGTAGGACAAGATATGCTAACATATGCATATTCTATGTCATCAAAAATACTTCAAGAACTCTAGTAAGTCTAAGAATGCTGTGCATCCCACACTAAGGCTTCTTTACCTGCAAAACACCCATTAACTTAGGGGTGAGTAAACAAGTTTACTCGTAGGGAATGCATGGGTTTATCTTTGTACCAAGTTACAATCCAATACCATTTAATTCATGCAATCAAGTGACAATAGAACTTTTAACATAACACAATGAGATGTAATTTCACAAGGATAACAACATGGAATTTAAATGCGAAATCAAACCAAAATGGATACTTGGACGTCATGCCGGATCAAACCGACAATGTGTTTACTTTAGGGTTACTAGCCCATGGGTAACCTCCCTATGTGCATACTAGACTTGTAGAGAGACTTTCCCTAGTACTAGAACCATGCCCTAGCCATAGTCATAACAACGACATCCCCAAGTTTCCAAAATTAACATTTTGTGCACATTACATATATGTATCAATATAACATATATATATACAATGTAAAGCCATCGACATGCATAAATTAATTTTGGAAACACAATACATGCCCTAAGTTCTCGACTAAATTGGCATGAAGAATATTGAATAATAATTATGCAATTTGTGTAACAACCCAGTCATTTGCCTTCCTTTCCTTTTTCCTGAAATTTTACGAATGAATTTTTTTCGTTTAAATTTCTTTTCTGAGCTCTGTTTCGTGTCACTTAGTGTCATCTCGAGTGCTCAAAATTGGTTCCTGAGACTCTTTTCCGTGGATTGACAACTTCCTTTGAGGACCGAGTCATTTTCACATTTTTCGTTTTCTGACACTATGCGTTATTTCGTCCTTTTCCCTATTCTGTCTTATCTCTGTTTGTCAGTTTTTGGCACGACCTCACTTCTCATGCTCAGAGTTGGTTTTTGAGTTCATGTGTCTTTATCTTGAGTGGTTTCCACGAAATACGTATCTTTACTTTTGCAAGAAAGTACTCTGGTTGCTCCCGGTGTTTATATGGCCATGGATGCAAAGTTCTTTGAAATTATTTTCTTTTCTTGGGGTGTTTTTCGTAAATATCTTTTGAAGATATTTTATTTCAGGGGTTTTTAAGAAAATATTTTTGGAAGATATTTTCATTCTGGGCATAAGTGTAGTTTTTTACTTTCTGAAGGGGCTATTATGCAATTAATGAAAATTATTGCAAAATGTCTTATTTTGAGCCTGGATACTCGTACGGAATTCATTTTCACATTTTGTCAAGTTATGTACTCTTGGAATTTCCTCCTGGTCGATGTTTTCCAGTTTTAGGGTTTCTGGCCCCGGTTTTCGTCAAACTTGTTATTGGCATAACTTTCTGCTCGGGATTCAGTTTTTGATACCGTTTCTTCCGTTGTTCATATTTTTTCATTTTGAATCTTTTTCATTCACAAAGTTTTGCCATTTGAGCGAGTCTGCTTAAATTTTACTTTTTCAGACCCGGCAGGGCCTGTTTGGGGCACTTTTTGAGATTTCTATAAAAGGGGGGTGAGATATTTCATTTTTGATCTTCTCCCCTCTTCATGCATGACCTAGAGCTCCCATGGCAGCCCAAGGGGTGCTGCCGTCTTCTCTCTCCTCTTTTGGTTCACTTTTCCTTGATGGAAAGTCTTCGGCCTTAACGTTTGTTGTTCCCCTCGCCGTGCTCTACCTTTCCCCCTTATTAGAATTTAGTTTTGACCATTTCTTGAGTTTGGTTTTGAGGTAGGGGATGTTGATGGGGCTTTCATGGGGGTTATGTTCACGGCGTTGTCCCCGACAAAACCTAGTAGTTTCGTCGGATTCGGAGCCTTTCCATTTTGGTGGGCCTTTGGGATTTTCATCTCAAATTGAGGTAGGGGATGTTTTAGGTTTAAATTCTTGTTATATAGCATGCTTGTGTTGCTTATACTACTTGTTCGCATGATTAAATATAAAATCTAGAGATTTTATTATTTATTTTTCTTGTACAGGATCTAATTTTCCCGGTTACTCATGACTTGGTTTAAACATATAGCATGATTTTATATTGCCCCTTGATATACTCATTGTCATGTATTAAAATTGGAACATTTGAATAAGTATTAAAGATTTATTTAATATTTATCTTAGGTGAAAGATTAATTCACATGGCCTTAACTAGCTTGAAATTAATATGTGTTAGCATATTATATTAGGCCTTAGCATGCTCTTCAACATAGTTGAATTTGAAAGTAATTGGAGGTGTTTTGAAAATTAGTAATTATTAATTAATTTGCCCCGAGTGCACTATTCACTCCATTCGAATTCCGACTTGATATTCTTGATCTACATGCCATATAGCTTCACATATATTTGATTTAGAATATTCGGTGAGGTTTTGAAACCTTTCATTTAATTAATTTCCTTGTTTAAGATTTAATCCTCATGGTGATATACAACTTGGAATTGAATTGTGGTATGCTAGAAAATTAAGCTTTGGTGTGGTTGTTCACATGTATTAAATTGGGATTAATTGCATGAGAATTGCAACCTTTATTTTATATTTAACTTTAGTGAAAGTTTAATTTACATAGGTGTAACTTGCATGAAATAAGCTTGAAATGTGATATTACATTAGTCCTTGGCATGTTCTCTAAGATATGTTAAATTGAGAGCATTTGGTTAAGTTTAAAAATCTCGAGATTTTAATTAAAAGAATTAATTAAAATCTATTTTGTGGTCCCATTAGCTTAATTAAGGTTTTAACTTGATATTTGTATTGGCCATGACTTGTTTACTAGTATATATTAATTTGGGACTATTAGAAGTTGTTTTAGAACCTTGGTAATTGAATTAGCATGATTTAATTAAAGTTCTACTTTGTTATTCCAACAACCTAATTGAGTTTTAGAATGGATATAGGTGATGACCATACCATGTCCTTTAACATGTATTAAATTAAGGTTATTTGGAACTGAATCGGAATCTAGAAAATTTAATTGTGTTTATCTATTTAAATTCTTTCAATTTGCTCCATGATCTAGTTATGTTTTAGAAGTGGTTTCTATATTCAAATCATGGACTTAGACTTGTTGTATATTCATTTGGTTATGTTTTGAACATTGGATAACATAGTTGCTATGTTTGTATTCGTGATAATATGTTTTCCTTATTGAATATATTGTTGCCTTGTGTAATGATTTGCACACTTCGTGTTTAACATCTTTCATGCATAGCGTGTAACGAATCGCACATTGAAGATTCGACATTCATCATATCATATTAGTTGTAGATTTAGAGCATGTATTGTATAGGTTTCCAAATTTGGTTGTGTTTAGTAGATAGTTGATTATCTTGCATATTCCTGTTGATATATGCGTTGTTGCACAACTTGTTGATTTTGGGAACTTGGGGATGTCGTTGTTTGACTATGGCTAGGATGTGGTTCTAGTACGGGGGATAGTCCCTCTATATGGTCTAGTGCGCACATAGGGAGGTTACCCATGAGCTAGTAACCCTAAAGTAACTATGTTGTCGGTCTGATCCGGCGTGACGTCCGAGTATCCACTTTATTTGATTTCGCATTTCATTTTCAAGTTGATAACTAGATGATGTTGTAACTTGTTGTTTCTTATTTGTCGTTCCATTTTAAGTTACAGGATGTTAACTTTACGAAATTGTGCTTTATGCGTTGTATTGGAAGTTCCAATGTTGGTTAAACTGCATCGATATTGAAAATTGTGTTTTGACGTTCTAACATAGCTTAGGAATGATCCTATTGATTCATTTAGAACTTGGATGTTAGGTGGCATGACCCACTACTATTATTTTGTGCTTCAGATTCTAAGTTGATGGTTTTGAGAACTTATACCTTGTTGCATTGTATAATATGCTCTTTTGTTGTTGAATTGCATGGATAATGTAATTCTTGTTTACTATTCAAATATGCTTTTGTCATGTTGTATGGATTCCTCTAGACTTTGTTCATTCATGTATTTATATCATGATTCTTGTTGCTTTGTATAACATGTTTCTATGTTGTTGAAATGCATGGATGATGTGATTTATGCTAGAAACACTCTAAGGTAGCTTAGGATGCTCCTTGAGTCTCACTTGGACATAGACGTTAGGTGGCATGAGCCCCTTTAACATGTTTCACCTTAAGGTGATAAATTTGTAAAATGCTAAGTCGATGCATGCTCATCTCCTACGAGTAGCTTTATGTTATTCAACCCTACGATACTGGGGCATATTTCAGGTACAAAGACTTGGTTTGTGAAACCTAGCATTCCTTGGATGTCGTGTAGCTTTCAAGTTTCCATTTCATGCAAAAGTTATCATGAAATGTTATTTTGTAGACTTATATGTCAAAATATATATATTTGATTCCATGTATGTAATGTGTACATAAGTGCACTCCTTTCAATGTATTTGACATGTATGAGATGAGGCCGGAGGCCAATGACATGTGTATTGAATTCTATGCAACTTTTTAACTTCATGAAATGTTATGAAAAACTTGAAAAATCACAAGTCATTGCTTCACCACTTTTGCATCGGGTGTGGGAATTCCATTTTCATTCTTTCATAGGGTCTTATTAATCTTGTATGAAATGTGACCAAGGGCCAAATGGTCATTTGACTCCATTTTACATTTTTAGATTTCATGTTTTCCATTCCAAGTCCATTTTTGCCTTTTTGCCCGTTGGGGGGTCGGATTTTGTATCGGCTATATTTTTAAGCCATGGACCATTGTAGCGCATCTAAATAGGTAAGTTACGTTTGTGTGCATGGTCGTTTCCGGGCAAAACCTTATCGTTTGTGTTTTGAGCCTCTTGTGAATTCATTTCGCATTTTTTTTGCATATTCTGATCTAGGGGTATTATGGACTTTTCACATCAATTTTATTTTCTTCTTTTGACATGGTTGAATAGAAAACATGATTTTAGGAGGGGTTTCTTCTTCATGTTTTTCCAGAAAATGTCGTCTTGGTACTGGAAATCCCTCGTGAAGTTTCAGCTTCCAGTTTTCATTTAGCAGCTTTATGACCCTCTTGTTCAGTTCTAATCTAGGGGCATTTTCGGGATTTCACAGTGAGTTTTTTTCAATTCCGTTTGCGCTTTCGGGTAGAAAACTCGATTTTAGGGGGGGTTTTTTCTTCGTGTTTTTCCAGAAAAACTCGTCTTGACCTCCGTTTCAAGCCTCAGTTCTGGGCAGATCAAAAAAAAAAAATGTAACAGCAGCCAAGGGCTGCCACCAGCCATGTCTTTGGGTGCCGACGTGCACACCGGTGGGCTCGCGCATGGGTGCCGAGTGCACCATGGCCCCTCGTCGGGCCGCCGCGACGTCAACTCTTCTTTTGGGCTTTTCTCCTTCGTCCGGACTCCGATTCAAGTGAATTTTTTTTTGAACTTGACTAATTTTTTGCTGTCTTTCCAACGGTGTGCTTGGTTGCACCCGGTTCTTCCTGGATAATTACCAGTTTACCCTTTTTGCCTTAAGTGCTCGTTTTTCTTCGTCATGCCGTTTCTCCTTCGTTCGGACTCTGAATCATGCGATTCTTGAGTCCATCTTGATTAGTTTTTCATTGTCCTTCCAGCGGTGTACTCGGTGGCACCCGAATCTACAGTTTTCAAAAATGACTATTTTGCCCCTGGGGGCTTATTTGTCATATTTTCGATCTTTTGCTTCCGCATCAGTTCTTGTTGAGTTCCACGACCTCAAGGAATGTCACTTTGACTTCTTAGAGTCTTATTTTCTATTTTTGCTTCCGTATTCGGATCCGTTATCGGATCATCCTTACGGTTCATCACAGGACTCGCTGGCCTAAAAACCAGGGTCGTCACAATTTGCCACTAATTGCAATAATATCATTCAACAACACGAACATAGCCTCACAGGTATGATATAAGTTTAAAATCATAATTTGAACAATTAAATAAAACAACTAAATTCCCTAGATTTCACTTCTCATCTAAACATGCTCAATTTAATATATGTTGTAGTACATGTCATGGTTATTATATAAATCACTTCAAAACTTGATTTAAGTCATAGGAGCATATAAATAAAAATTAATTAAATTAATTCTTTAATCCCTCTAGATTTTTAAAACGACTCTAAATGACCTCAAATTAACATATGTTATGAATCAAGCCATGGTCATGTTATTTATCAAGTCTAAAGTGAATTACATTCAAGTTACAATTAATCATTTATTTCTCATTTTAATACAAGATAAACATATAACTTAGATATCACTATAGGAACAAATAAAATCACTTGGAAGATAAATGACAACACCCCCTACCTCACAAGAGGATTGTTCCTCTTGAATCCAAGGCAACCAAGCTTTAAAATGAAAAAATAAACAAGGGTTTTGTAGAGGGGAGTGGGGGGAACCTAAAGTATTCCAAGTTCAAAGTTCTAAGGTGAGTGAAAGGGCACAAAAAATGAAGTCAAAGCTACTAGTCAAGCTTTTCTCCAATGGTGGCTTCCTTAGGGTTCTTGAGAGGAAAGTGATGAATGAATTAAAATATGTAAACCCTAAGCTAATTTGGTGGGCTTCTCCACTCACTAGGTGCTCTTGCACTACCTCTCTCACACACAGTAATGCAAGACTAAAGGTGAGTCCTACACTTGTCATGAATCCAAGTAAGCTTCCAAGATTAAATATTAACCCTACACTTGTTAACCATCCATGCTATCAAGTGCACCAATCCTAGGACAATAAGTGGGTGAATCTCCACCCTTCATGTTTCATGAGATTAAGCCTCCAAGTGGTTTCACCACAAACTCAACAAATGGCACCATAGGAATGTGACACTTGTCACATTTTTCGGAAATTGCAAAAAGGTCCTTTTTAAAAATATCTTCTAAATTAATTTGCAAAATGGTCCCTAAGACAAAAAATAATTACTTTACTTAATTACCCAAAAACCCCTCGAGTTATAGATAATTACAAAAAGTCTTGTTTTCATGACTTTTACAAAGAAAGCAAGCATTTAATATACATTTCTTCAAAAGTAAAAATGTAGATGTCATGAAATTTAAATATCATGGACGTATGCAAAACTAGAATCAAATTCGAGCACAAAAAATGAGGTTATGCAAATAAAAGTGAAAAACGAGAAGAGGACGAAATAAGGAAAAGATGAAAAAAGATAATTTTCGAAAAAAGAAAGGACGTAAAATGACAGGGTCATTACAGTTAGACCTTGTATCTATCTTTATTTTCCCTTTTTAGTCTAATTTTTGTTTTTGTCAATTTTAGGTCAATAAGGTTCAAGCGGGCTAAAAATAATTCATTAAAGTCCTTTTGGAGTCAAGCAAGTGCATCGAGAAAGTCCGAAAAAAGTTCAGAAAAATGTCAAATAGGGGCTTATGATCGATCGTAGCATACCTACGATCGATCGCAGCTAGCCATGATCGATCCTATTGCCATGTCATCAATAGTGCAAAAGTCATGTCATCGTTCGAAGTGCCACGTCAGCATCATGATCAATCATAGGTTCTCCACGATCGATCGCACTGCCACTTCAGTGCCATCTCATCAGATAAGGCAGACAGCTCAGTAGATAAGAATATACAGTCAGCATTACGATCGATCGTATGGAACCTACGATCGATCATAACCCTACTAACAACAGCTGTTTTAATTCCTGATTTCGCCCGATCTTCACCTACCAAATGGCTACGGGATTGAATCACTTTGGGGCTTATTTATGATCTATTTTGGGCTCCTAGGATCTCGTATAAAAGGGGATTGAACCATTTTGTAAAGAAGTTTTTCATTTTTATGTTTTAAGTTAGCTAGTTTTAGATATTTTTAGAGAGAGTAAGTTACAGATAACAATTAGGGTTTTGAAGTGGAGATAAGAACACTCTCACCTTTATGATTTCAAGCAAGGAGAAGAAGAAGAAGAAGATCAAGCAAAGCATGGGGATAGATCTAGAGAATTCCTTGAAGACAGTTACACCCTCCATGAGTGGCTAACTTCTCCTTAGGGCTTGATGAGCACTAAGCTTGTAATCTAAACCCTTGTCTTTCATCTTTTTGGGGATTTAATATTGTAATTGATATTATAGCCTTGTATATATAATGAAATTTGGGTTGTCCTATGATTTCTATAGTTAAATTCTTTATACTAATTCTCTATGTTGTTTCCATGTCTATGTGTGATTAATTGAGGATTTAGTGATGGCTAAGCATGGTTTTCATTAAATGCATTTGTTAATTAATTTGATGGATTATGGTTAGACTTGATGAATTGCACTACACCCTAGTTTACTTATTGTTAGGTAGACAATTCATACTTGAATTTGATATCCAAGGCTTATTATCACAAATTACATTATTCTCTAGATTGATGTGTGATACAATTGTTGATTAATTAGATGGTTTATGCTTAGACTTGATGAATTGCACTACACCATAATTCATGCTTGTAGTTAAGTAGACAATTCATACTTGAATTTGATATACATGCTCATTATTGCAATTAGTAGCCACATTTTGTTTACAACATGAATTTTTCGCAATTAGTTGAAGGCATGTGGTTTAGTGAATGAACTTAGTGGTGATTCCTATGCCCTTAGACTCCTCTCATATTTCTTAAACTCTACTCTTTTTAGCTCATTTACATTGCATGCTTTTAAGTTGATCATTAGTTTAACAAACCAAACCAACTCTTTTTACAATTTCATTAATGCTAAAGTTGAATTTGATTTTAGCACGTCTTTAATCCTTTTGAACGATCCCTTCTCACTTTACTTCATTGTATTAGTGTCAAGTGACTTTTATAAATATTAAAAGATGATGCCCATTTGACATTGTTAAAAGTAACACATTTTTGTGGAACACAACTAAGTCGCATCATGTTTTTGGCGCCGTTGCTGGGGATTAACGGTTAAGTTGGAATCGAATTAGGCATTAGTGCTTCTTTAATTGTTTGTTTTAAATTTCATTTTATTTTCTTACTTGTTACTTGTTCGATTAGGTACTTGAGTGCAAGGAGAGCAAGCATTGGATCTTGACATTGTTGCTTGGGACCTTTGTGAGTGTTTTTGAACTTCATTAACCATAATTGTTCATTACTTTATATGCTTGAGAGATAACCCTTGTCAAGGCTTATTACATTGCTTAATTTTTTGTCCAAGCACAGGCCCTTGTCGAGGTTATTACTTTATTGTTAAAACCGTGGACCCTTGTCAAGGTCATTAAATTCTTGCATTGATATATATTAAGGAGAAAGGGAACATTATATATGGAGTTGTGGATTTGTTGTTGATTGTTATTGATAGTTGTGGTGAAGTTGTTGTTATGGTTGTGGTTATTTCTTGTGCATGCATGGTCAACGGTCACTTCATCTTCCTCTTCATCCTGTAAATCAAAATCTTGAATCATCCATTGATAAATGTCAAATATTACATATTTAAGCGCCCTTAATTGCATTAGTTAAGTCCATTATTTGATCTTTGTATATAGATTAACTACATTTTTATGTTTTTGTAGGCCTTATTGCTAAAAAGAAATACGAAAAAGGTTTTAAAGCTTTTTGGAGTACAAGTCATATCGGGCTATATATCAAGTGGCTTTCAAGGATAAATGACCTGAATGAAAGATGGATGCAATCAGAGCTAAAGAAAGAAAGGAAACAATCTCGCGTCTAGACGCAAGAATGGCGTCCGGACGCCACCTCTCAGCACCCTACGTCCAGTCACAAGAGTGGCGTCTGGATGCCACACTACTTGGACCTTGTGTCCGGACGCCAATCTGTGCGTCCGGACGCAAGGCTATGGACCTCCTCTTTTATTTAACCGAATTTTATTCTATCTTGATCGGAAATTCAAAATTTGAACGTATTATTTTATTTGGAAACTCCTGTAAGGATAAAAGAGGGGAAAAGGCTTGTATCAGTTAGTTAGTTTTGGTGTTGAAAAGAATATTGTGAGGGAGAGGATTTTGAGGGTTCTTGGAAGCTAAGCTTTGCAGCAATGGTGGGAGAAAGGATGTTTTTCTCTTCTTCAATTTTGGAAGTTGCTTCCATATCCATGATAAGGTAACTCCCTTTCTAGGGAGTTGATGTAACCTAGACCAAGTAAACATGTATTGATTTGTGTTTCAATTTGGGGATTTTTATTGTATATATTCAGTTTCATAAATTAGAAGTTTTTACATTGAGTTGATGTGGTTTACATTGAATTGATGTATGTGATTATCAATTAAATATATATTGGTGTTAATTTGTTATCTTGTCTTAGAAACCACTTTGACACAAGTATACACTTGATTATTGGCATGTAGTTGAGTATTTATATAGGTTATGCTTAAAGAAGATGGACCATGCTACACCTTTAGATTAATGTAGTTAGGTAGATGGTCTATACCAACTGAAGATAATCTATGATATTTAATTGATTTCATGTTCTCCAACATACCATTGAAGGACCTTGATAGGCCATGCTTAGGGAAGATGGTTCCTATCACAACCTAACTTAGGTGGATGAACCATGATAACCAAAGATGGGTTATGCTTAGTCCTGAAATGTATGACCTTTTTGACGATGTTGTAGTAGTTTTATGCTCTTACACATCATTATATATATATAATTGTCTATCCCCAAGTTGAGTGCAATTTAACATGTTTATGAGGTTGAAGTGAAGTCAATTCCCTAGCCTTCTCTTTATAAGTTCAGTCCATTCTAATCACATTATTTACTATTTTAGAAAACTTAAATTCGTAGGTTAAGTGAGAAACTAATCAAAGTATCATCTCTGTTATCAAATTAGGAAGTAATTTTACAATTCTGTTTATCATAAACTAGCAGTCCTTGTGGTTCAACAACCCCCTGCTATAGCAATAATCTATAATGATGAATGTACTATTGTTATAAGTGGTACACATTTGTGCACATCATCCATTCGGTGATTAAGAGGTAGTTCTTATAGAATTCTTCCCACTCTTGACCAACCCATCACTTCATGGAAGAACAAATTGAGGATCTTGGTTATGTGGATTGCCAAGGTGTGTACCACCCTAATATTGCGCAACAACCTAATAATATGCATCCACCTTTAGGAATGCCATAAGCTAATAATGTGCAACATGCTCTTAGAATGCCAAGACCAAAAGTGGTTCCACAACCAATTGCCATACCACCACCTCCTTTTATACAAATCCCTCCCATAGCTCAGGTGGTATACCCACCTCTCAATCCTCCAATGGTCCTTAGGGACCACTACACTCCCAGTGAATACAATGCACTGACATGTATTCGATTGCTAAACTTTGGGCTCACTATTATGAGATTAAGCACGAAACTAAGCAGTAGAATTTCATTATATTCACATACTAATAATACGTAAACAAATATATACATAAAGACCACGATTCATCAAATCTCGTAGAGGTCTAGCCATAAGTCGAGATCTATTCAGGAGGAAGAACAACATACATAGCAGCGATCTAGAAAAAAAATACAAAAAACTAGCCATTAAACTATAAACAATTTCTCTCTTTTAACCTTTCACACGTAAAACTCTCAGATTTGTTGTTTCGTCAGTGTATCTAATTGATTGGAAAATATGCTTTGTTTTGTAAGTGTAAATAAATATGCACTGTATAGGTGAATTAAGGTGCTGGGAAATAAATAATTATTCACATCAAATAACTCAATCATTCATATGAACAAATCACTTAGGAAACAAAATAAAACACAGGAAATATATGTGGTTCACCCAATAGTAGGAGTACTGTTTGTATGAGATGGTCATTATTAGGTAGTGTTTGAGGAGCTGAAAAACAAGTTGACTTCTACACATGTTCTAGTCACTCCTCAAAGCGGGATAAAGTATCTTATTTACATTGATGCATCTTTGCAAGGTTCGAGATGTGTTCTAATGCACGAGGAGAGACCGATATCATATAGGTCCTGTAAGCTTAAGCCTCATGAGCTTAATTATTTGACCCACGATCTGGAGTTAGAAGCGGTTGTTTTTGCCTTGCATATTTTAAGGTATTATCTTCTGGGGAAGTCATTTAGATTGTTTAGTGACCACAAGAGTCTACAATATCTGTTTATACAAAGGGATCTGAATATGAGACAATGCATGTGGTTATGATCTTGAGCTAGCCGAAGCTTACAATTCATAGATTAACCAAGTGGAGCTTCTAAACATGTAGCATGCCGTGGATGCAAATATCAACTAGGTCCATTTCATTACTGCTCTCAAAACATTCGCTAGCCCGATCACTGAATCTGCTAATGAAAGTGAGGACATTTTCCCTATCCTCCGGAGTCTCCTTAGTGAGAGCGAAAGTGGTGACAAGCTTTTAAACTTAGAATAACTTAGTGAGGAAGCGATCCTTTAGAGCATATGTTGTATAGGTTTCCAAATTTGGTTGTGCTTAGTAGATAGTCGATTATCTTGCATATTCCTGTTGATATATGTGTTGCTACACAACTTGTTAATTTTGGAAACTTGGGGATGTCGTTGTTTGACTATGACTCGGACGTAGTTCTAGTATGGGGGATAGTCCCTCTATATAGTCTAGTGTGCACATAGGGAAGTTACCCATGGGCTAGTAACCCTAAAGTAACTATGTTGTCGGTCTGATCCGGCGTGATGTCCAAGTATCCACTTTGTTTGATTTCACATTTCATGTTTAAGTTGATAACTAGATGATGTTGTAACTTATTGTTCCTTATTTGTCGTTCCATTTTAAGTTACATGATGTTAACTTTGCGAAATTGTGCTTTATGCGTTGTATTGGAAGTTCCAATATTGGTTAAATTGCATCGATATTGAAAATTGTGTTTTGGCATTCTAACAAAGCTTAGGATTGATCCTATTAATTCATTTAGAACTTAGACATTAGGTGGCATGAATCACTACTGTTATTTTGTGCTTTAGATTCTAAGTTAATGGCTTTAAGAACTTAAACCTTGTTGCATTGTATAACATGCTCTTTTGTTGTTGAATTGCATGGATAATGTGATTCTTGTTAACTTGTATTCAAATATGCTTTTGTCATGTTTTATGGATTACTCTAGACCTAGTTCAATTGTATTGAAAATGCAATTCATGTTAATCTATGCTCAAGCATTCTTCTTGTCGTGTTCTTTGGATTATCCCATCCATGATTCATTTCATACACGTATGTATATCATGATTCTTGTTGCTTAGACCCTAAGGTAGCTTAGGATGCTCCCCGAGTCTCACTTGGACATAAACGTTAGGTGGCATGAGCCCCTTTAACATGTTTCACCTTAAGGTGATAAAATTATAAAATGTTAGGTCGATGCATGCTCATCTCCTACGAGTAGGTTTATGTTACTCACCCCTACGATACTGGGGCATATTTCAGGTACGAAGACTTAGTTCGTGACACCTGGCATTCCTTGGATGTCGTGTAGCTTTCAAGTTTCCATTTCATGCGAATGGTAACATGAAATGTCATTTTGTAGACTTATATGTCAAAATATGTATATTTGATTCCATGTATGTAATGTGTACTTAAGTACACTCCTTTCAATATATTTGATATGTATGAGAGGAGGCCGGAGGCCAATGACCATTATATTGTATCCTATGTAATTTATGACTTCATGAAATATTATGAAATTATTGAAAAATGTTGAGTTATTGTTTCACCATGTTTGCATCGGGTGTGGGAATTCTATTTTGATTCTTCCATAGGGTCTCACTAATCATGTATGAAGTGTGGCCAAGGGCCAAACGTTATTTTGAAACCATTTCATAATTTTGAATTCCGAGTTTTCGTTCCAAGTCCCATTTTTGCCTTTTTGCTTGTTGGGGGGTCGGATTTTGCATTGGCTATATTTTTAAGCCATGGACCATTGTAGCGCGTCCAAATAGGTAAGTTACGTTTGCGTGCATAGTAGTTTCCGGGCAAAGCCACTTCTTTTGTGAAATGAGCTTCCTACGGACTCATTTTACACTTTTGTTGCATAATCTGACCTAAGGGTATTTTGGAAATTTCCTTTTGGGAAATAAATTCCGTTCTTCATGGGTCACTTAGAAAATGTGATTTTAGGGAGGGTTTTTTCTTTGTGTTTTTCCAGAAAATGCCATCTTGGCATCGGAAATCGCATCCAAAGTTCAGCTCTCAGTTTTTAAATTTAGCAGCTTTTTGGACCCTCTAGACCAGTTTTGATGGAAGGGCATTTTTTGCAATTTTTCTTAAACGTCATGTAGAAAACTCGATTTTGAGGGGGGTTTCTTCTTTGTGTTTTTCCAGAAAATTTCATCTTGGCCCTCAAATTTCCCTTTTTCCCGGAAAAACCCCTACTACCAGGGTTTCTTGCTGCTCATTCTGCCGCCTTCACATCTAAACGGTTACGAGGGGTTTCGTAGCCGGTTAGATGAGTGTGGGCAGTGTATATGTCCTGATTTTTGGACTCCTAACCGGTTAGGAAGGTCTCCTAACCGGTTAGATGTTCATGGGTTACCTTTTTTTGACCGTTTTGCCCCTTCTTCTTCCGTAAGCCATATCTTCTTCATCCGAACTCCGAATCAAGCGATTTTTGAGTCTAAGTTCATTGATTTTTCGTTGTTTTTCCAATGGTACGCTTGGTGGCACCCACTTTTAAGCTTAAAATGAAAATTTTGCCCCTAGATTCAATCTTGTTCGTTTCTGAAACGCTACTTCCCCATTTGATTCCTTTGGGTTCTGTGACCTCGTTGAGGGTCATAATTGTGTCTTAGAGCCATGTTGTATCTCTAGAGACCGTTGTTTTGTCTTTTGCTTCCGCATTTTAGATCCATTATCGGGTCATTTTTCAGTTCATCACTAACGCACCGGGTTGAAAAACTTAGGTTGTCACAGGTGGTATCAGAGCGTCCGGGTTCGAATACCTTGGACGACGGGTTTTGGGTGCATATCATGCTCATGTTGTTTTGCTTTGATATGTCATTTGTATCATGAGAACATGCCTTGTTTGATAACATGTCTTGTATGATAACATGTTAACATGCTTAAATGTTGTGAGACGCCTATTATTATTGTTACGCATGCTTTCAGTGTATATGTGCTTCCTGATAACATGGACTAGGTTAGTATCATGTCTTGATGTGACATCATGTTTGTGTGCTTGTGTTAGCATGACTGTATGCGATGTATGTCGACATACCTTATGTTTTTCATTCACGTGTATTGTTGTACCATTTACTTACATGCTTCTTGATAACATGTTTTGAGTTGACAACATGTCTGCTTGCTTATGTGGCAACTTGTTTAGAAGCATACTTTGACTGTCTTAGTATATGATATATGCTTGTTTACCTTAACACATAGTACCTGTTTGTCATCTTAACATGTGGTATATGCTTGTCTACCTGAGTATATTGTATACGCTTATTCATCTTGACATGAATATATGCAACATATCATCATAGTTTATGTCTTTCTCCTATATACTCTGACATGTTCTATGTGATTCTTACTACTTGCGTGAGTAAATAGTCTGTTGTTATGTTGTATGCTAGCTGTTCCCTTTTATGTCTGGTTTTGACATTGTCTCTTAGGATCTGTCGTATCCCTTGGATGCATTCTTGGTTCACGAGTTTCTTCCTTAGATAGGAGAAATTCATTCTGTAAGGACCTATGTCGGGAACCTTCTTGTCTGTTCTATCGATTGATGCGAGTAAGGTTCATGTGACCGTAGAGGACTGCGATTCACTTTTTTTTTTTCCTTGTCTAGTGGATTGAGACGTGGGCCAGGGAGGCACCATTTTATTTCCTCTTCCTTCGCGCCTTCTAGATCTAAGGCCTTAAGCGTAATGGTGCCAGTGTCATTGTTGTCAGAGTTTTGGGATTGGCTATCCCAACTCTCACAGATGCCTGGTTTCCGTAGTGCCTTTGGTAATGACCATTTTCGACATTGATATCATTTGTATCGAAAAGTTCCCTTCTGGAGGATGTTACGAACTAGTGCTTTATACTGTCCTGCTACCTTACAGATGAGTAAGTGTAGGCAAGTTCTGGTCACTGTTCGTACTGCCTTGTCACTCTGTTCTTCTATCATGTTTCAATGTTTTGTCGGTAGTTGACGTTGAGTTAACGTGCCGATTCGTATGAGGTGTTGTCTTAGTTCATGGTTTCGCGTTCCTTCAGTTGATCTTTAGACTTTAGGATTTGTCCTTCAGTGCGTTGTGAGTTGTCCTTTGATTTAACCTTTTGTTCGGTCATTATTTTGTTCTCTCTGGTATGTTCCTAATTTCAGAGATGAAATTCCTTTAAAGAGGGTAGGTTGTAACGACCAGGTCATTTGCCTTCCTTTCCTTTTTCCTGAAATTTTACGAATGAATTTTTTTTGTTTAATTTTCTTTTCTAAGCTCTGTTTCGTGTCGGTTAATGTCATCTCAAGTGCTCAGAATTGATTTTTGAGACTCTTTCATGTGAATTGACAACTTCCTTTGAGGATCGAGTCATTTTCGCATTTTTCATTTTTCGGACATTATGCGCTATTTCGTCTTTTCCCGATTCTATCATTTCCCTATTTCATCTTATCTCTGTTTATCAATTTTTGGCACAACCTCACTTCTCATGCTCGAAGTTGGTTTTTGACTTCACGTGCCTTCATCTTTAGTGGTTTTCTCGAAATACGTATCTTTACTTTTGCAAGAAAGTACTCTAGTTGCTCCTAGTGTCCACAGGGGCATAGATGCACAATGCTTCAGAATCTTTTTTATTTCTTGGAGTATTTTTCGTAAATATCTTTTGAAGATATTTTATTTTAGGGGCATCTAAGAAAATATCTTTTGGAACATATTTTTATTTTGGGGCAATTTCGTAGTTAACCCTTTTTGTAGGGGCCATTGTGCAATTAACAAAAATTATTGCAAAAATGTCTCATCTGGAGCCTGGATCCTCATACGGGATTCATTTTCACTTTTTATTGACTCGTAAATTCATAGAATTTTCTTCTGGTCATTTTTCTCCAGTTTCAGAGTTTCTGGACCTAGTTACCGCTGAACTTGTTCGGGGCATAACTTTCTGATCGGGACTCAATTTTCAGCGCCGTTTCTTCCGTTGTTCATATTTTATCATTTTAAATCTTTTTTGTTCACAGAGATTTTCTGTTTGAGCGCGTTTGCTCAAAATCCACTTTTCCAGACCCGATGGGGCCCTTTCGGGGCACTTTTTGAGACTTACTATAAATATGGGACTTAAGAACAAAAAAATCAGATTTCTTCTTCTTCTTCCTCTCCCATGGCCGGCCAAGCTCCCTCCCATGGCTTCCACTTTCTCTCTCCTCCTTTGATCCACTTTTCTTTGATGAAAAGTCTTCAGCCTTAACATTTGTTGTTCGCCTAGTCATGCTCTACCATTACCCCTTATTAGAAACCATTTCTTACCAAATTTTGAGTTCGGGATTGAGGTCAAGTTTGGATTTTCATGGGGCTTCTTGGAAATTCATATAGAACGTGTTGTCCCCGACAAAACCTAGGAGTTTCGTCGGATTCGGAGCCGTTTCAATTCGATGAGGATTTGGGATTTTCATCTTAAATTGAGGTAGGAGGTGTTATAGGTTTAATTCTTATTATATAACATACTACTGATGCTTATACAACTTGATTGCATGCTTAAATATGAAATCTAGAGATTTTATTATTTAATTTTCTTGTATTGGATTTGATTTTCTCGGTTGCTAATGATTTGTTTTAAACATGTAGCATGATTTTATATTGTCCCTTGATATGCTCATTGTCGTGTATTAAAATTGGAACATTTGAATAAGTATTAACGATTTTATTTAATATTTATTTTAGGTCAAAGATTAATTCACATGGCCTTAACTAGCTTGAAATTAATATATGTTAGCATATTAAATTAGGCCTTAGCATGCTCTTCAACATAGTTGAATTTGAAAGTAATTGGAGGTGTTTTGAAAGTTAGTAATTATTAATTAATTTGCCCCGAGTGCACTATTCACTCTATTTAAATTCTGACTTGATATTATTGACTTACATGCCATATAGCTTCACATATATTTGATTTAGAATATTCGGTTAGGTTTTCAAACCAATCATTTAATTAAATTCCTTATTTAAGATTAAATCCTCATGGTGATATACAACTTGGAATTGTATTGTGGCATGCTAGAAAATTAAGCTTAGATATAGTTGTTCACATATATTAAATTGGGATTAATTTCATGAGAATTGTAACTTTTAATTTATATTTAATTTTAGTGAAAGTTTAATTCACATGGTCGTAAATTGAATGAAATAAACTTGTAATGTGATATTATATTAGTCCTTGGCATGTTCTCTAAGATATGTTAAATTGAGAGCGTTTGGTTAAATTTGAAAATCTAGAGATTTTAATTAAAATAATTAATTAAAATCTATTTCGTGGTCCCATTAGCTTAATTAAGGTTTTAACTTGATATTTGTATTGGCCATGACTTGTTTACTATATATATTAATTTGGGACTATTTGAAGTTGTTTTAGAACCTTGGGATTTAGATTAGCATGATTTAATTAAAGTTCTACCTTGTTGTTGTATTTAAACTCATGAGCTTATGTTTTCAATATTGAATATATTGTTATCTTGCGTAATTATTTGCACACTTCATATTTAACATCATTCATGCATAGCGTGTAACGAATTGCACACTGAAGATTCGACATTCATCATATCATATTAGTTGTGGATTTAGTGTAACGACCTGGATTTCTCAACCCGGTGCGTTAGTGATGAATAGGAAGTTGACCCGATAACGGACCTGAAATGCGGAAGCGAAAGAAACTAAATGACCTCAAGAGATGTACGTCATCCCTAAGGCCCCAAAATGACTCTCCATAAAGCTACAGAACTCAAATGAGCCAAGCAAATGAAGCAAGAATGCCTAACCCGAAAAGAGATAAACTAAAGGCAAAATGGTCATTTCTCAGTGAAAAGGGTGCCACCGTGCACACCATTGGAAGGACAATGAAAAATGAACAAAATTAGACTCAAGAATCGTCTGATTCTGAGTCCAGGCAGAAAAGATATGAAATTCCAACACCCGATGCGAAAGTTATGAAGCAATGACTTAACATTTTCCAATATTTTATAATAAACTTTGAAAATAAAAGAGCATAGAAAATGAGATATATGTCATTGGCCTCTGACCTTATCTCATACATGTTAAATACATTGAAAAGAGTGCACTTACGTACACTTTATATATACGAATCAACGAATACAAGTTTAAACAAATAGGGCTACAAAGAGGCATCATATGCTAACACTTGCATAAAATAGAAACTTAGAAACTGTAAGCCACCGAGGAGCAATGGAATCTTCAAATCCTGAGTCCTGTACTTGAAATATGCCCCAGTATCGTAGGGATGAGTAACATAAAGCTACTCGTAGGAGATGAGCATGCATCGACCTAGCATTTTACAATTTTATCACCTTATGGTGAAACATGTTAAAGGGGCTCATGCCACCTAACGTCTATGTCAAGATGAGACCCAGGGAGCATCCTAAGCTACCTAGATCATTTCTATCATAGTCACATTATTCATGCAATTCAAATAACATGGAAACATGTTATACAAGGTAACAAGATATAGATTCTCAAAGTCTTCAACTTGAAATCCAAAATACGAAAACAATAAGTGTGGGTCATGCCACCTAATGTCTATATTCAAAATGAATCTATAAGGTCATTCCTAAACTACATTTGAACATCAAAACACAAATTATGATATCGATGCAATTTAACCAACAATAGAACTTCCAATACAATGGATGAAGCATGCTTTCACAAAGCTACATCTTAAGCTCAAAATAGGAAATCAAATAAGGAACAACAAGTTATGATATCATATAGTTATGAACTTGAAATGAAATACGAAATCAAACAAAGTAGATACTCGGACGTCACGCCGGATCAGACCGATAACATAGTTACTTTAGGGTTACTAGCCCATGGGTAACCTCCCTATGTGCGCACTAGACTGTATAGAGGGACAATCCCCCGTACTAGAACCAAGTCCTAGCCGTAGCCAAACAACGACATCCCCAAGTATCCAAAATCAACAAATTATGCAACAACGTATATATATCAACATGTATATACAAAATATCAACTATTTACCAAGTACAATCCAAAATTTAGAAACTTATACAATACATGCTCAAAATTCACAACTACTATGGCATGTAAGATGTCAAATACAAAGTGTGCAATTCCTTACACATAGCAACAATATATTCAATAAGGAAAAACATATTCTCATGAATATAAAAGTAACAACTATGTTATCCAATGCTCAAAAATAATCAAGTGAACATACATCAAATCCAAATCCATGATTTAAACATAGAAACAACTTCCAAAATGCAATAAAATCCATGGAGTAATAAAGTAGAATTTAATTAAACATAAATAGTTAAATTCTCTAAATTCCAAGTTAATCCAAATAACCTCAATTTAATGTATATTGAAAGACATGTCATGGTCATCATATATATAACATCAAATGATAAGTTAAATGATTAAAACACTTAAAACAAAATTAATCAAGCTAATTAATTAATTTCCTCTAGATTTTTAAACAATTCCAAATGCTCTCAATTTAATCTATGTTAGAGAACATGCCAAGGCCTATTTAAATACCACAATACAACTTGATTTAATGCTTGATACAACCATGTGAATTAAACTTTCACTAAAGATAAATATTAAATAAAAGTTGTAATTCTTAATCAAATGATCCAAATTTAATATATGTTAACCAACATATCTAAGCATAATTTCCTAACATGTTACAATTCAAATCAAAGTTATACATCATCATAAATTTTAAATCTTATACAAAGAAATAAAAATTACTAGCTTTCTAGATTTGATACAAGGCATACATATATGTTGTATAATTATGGTAAACACACAATACAACACACAAATAATCCTAAAACATTCCCTACCTCAATTGGAATGAAAATCCCAATTACCACCGAAATGAAATCGCCCCAAATTTTCGGTCCGCAAAACAGATTTTTCAGCTTGCTACCTTCAACTTGTAAAATTCATAAAAAATTCAATTCTAACCCAAATTGAATAAATCCAATGCCCAATGAAAGCTTAAACACTGTAATTTGATAATATCAATTTAGTTTAACAAAATATTTTCCCAATTGAAACAGTTTTGACCACAATTTTGAAACAAATTCTGCCTAGAAAACACATTTTTAGCCTGTAGCTTCCAACTTTGAAAATTCATAAAAAATTCATTTGACATCCAAATTGGGCAAATCTAATTTATTTTGGAAGTAAACATATGAGAGTGTAAAACTGGAAATTTAAGCCATGATCCAATGTCAAAATGGTCCCCAAGATGAAAAATAATTATTTTATTTAATTATACTAAAACCCAACAAGTTAAGAATAATTATACTAAAGTATGCATTAATGCTCCTTTATGAAAGAAGTAAGCAATCAACATGCTTTTCTAGAAAAGTAGAAATACCACTATCATGGAAATCAAATATCATGAATGCATGCAAAACCGGAATCAAATCCGAGCACAAAAAATGAGGTTGTGCAAGGAAAAAGGATAAACGAGAAAAAGACAAAAATGTGAATAGTGTTCGGAAAAATTAAATATGGAAATGACACAATCCCCAAAGGAAGTTGTCAATCCAAGGAAAAGTGTCTCGGAAATCATTGCAGAGCACTCGAGACGACATCAGGTGATGAAAAACCGAACCCAAAAAGGAAAAGACAACGGAAAAAAATATCCGTTAAAATCTGAGAAAAAAAAAGGAAGTAAAATGATCGGGTCATTACATTTAGAGCATGTGTTGTATAGGTTTCCAAATTTGGTTGTGCTTAGTAGATAGTCGATTATCTTGCATATTCCCGTTGATATATGTGTTGCTACACAACTTGTTAATTTTGGAAACTTAGGGATGTCGTTGTTTGACTATGACTCGGACGTGGTTCTAGTATGGGGGATAGTCCCTCTATATAGTCTAGTGTGCACATAGGGAAGTTACCCATGGGCTAGTAACCCTAAAGTAACTATATTGTCGGTCTGATCCGGCGTGATGTCCAAGTATCCACTTTGTTTGATTTCACATTTCATGTTTAAGTTGATAACTAGATGATGTTGTAACTTATTGTTCCTTATTTGTCGTTCCATTTTAAGTTACATGATGTTAACTTTGCGAAATTGTGCTTTATGCGTTGTATTGGAAGTTCCAATATTGGTTAAATTGCATCGATATTGAAAATTGTGTTTTGGCGTTCTAACAAAGCTTAGGATTGATCATATTAATTCATTTAGAACTTAAACGTTAGGTGGCATGAACCACTACTGTTATTTTGTGCTTTAGATTCTAAGTTGATGGCTTTGAGAACTTATGCCTTGTTGCATTGTATAACATGCTCTTTTGTTGTTGAATTGCATGGATAATGTGATTCTTGTTAACTTGTATTCAAATATACTTTTGTCATGTTGTATTGATTACTCTAGACCTAGTTCAATTGTATTGAAAATGCAATTCATGTTAATCTATGCTCAAGTATTCTTCTTGTCCTGTTCTTTAGATTATCCCAACCATGATTCGTTCCATACACGTATGTATATCATGATTCTTGTTGCTTAGACTCTAAGGTAGCTTAGGATGCTCCCCGAGTCTCACTTGGACATAGACGTTAGGTGGCAAGAGCCACTTTAACATGTTTCACCTTAAGGTGATAAAATTGTAAAATGCTAGGTCGATGCATGCTCATCTCCTACGAGTAGCTTTATGTTACTCACCCCTACGATACTGGGGCATATTTCAGGTATGAAGAATTGGTTTGTGATGCCTACCATTCCTTGGATGTCGTGTAGCTTTCAAGTTTCCATTTCATGCGAATGCTAGCATGAAATGTCATTTTGTAGACTTATATGTCAAAATATGTATATTTGATTCCATGTATGTAATGTGTACTTAAGTACACTCCTTTCAATGTATTTGATATGTATGAGATGAGGCTGGAGGCCAATGACCATTATATTGTATCCTATGTAATTTATGACTTCATGAAATATTTTGAAATTATTGAAAAATGTTGAGTTATTGTTTCACCATGTTTGCATCGGGTGTGGGAATTGTATTTTGATTCTTCCATAGGGTCTCACTAATCATGTATGAAGTGTGGCCAAGGGCCAAACGGTATTTTGAAACCATTTCATAATTTCGAATTCCGAGTTTTCGTTCCAAGTCCCATTTTTGCCTTTTTGCCCTTTGGGGGGTCGGATTTTGCATCGGCTATATTTTTAAGCCATGGACCATTGTAGTGCGTCTAAATTGGTATGTGACGTTTGCGTGCATGGTCGTTTCCGGGCAAAGCTACTTTTTTTGTGAAATGAGCCTTATACGGACTCATTTTACACTTTTGTTGCATAATCTGACCTAAAGGTATTTTGGGAATTTCCTTTGGGAAATAAATTCTATTCCTTACATGGTCACTTAGAAAATGTGATTTTAGGGCGGGCTTTCTTCTTCGTGTTTTTCCAGAAAATGCCATCTTTGCATCGGAAATCGCATCTAAAGTTCAGCTCTCAGTTTTTAAATTTAGTAGCTTTTTGGACCCTCTGGACCAGTATTCATGGAGGGGCATTTTGGGCATTTCTCAATGCATATTTTTCAATTTTCCTTTAAGTCACGTAGAAAACTCAATTTTGAGGGGGGTTTCTTCTTTGTGTTTTTCCAAAAAATATCATCTTGGCCCTCAAATTTCCTTTTTTTCCTGGAAAAACCCCTGTTGCCAGGGTTTCTTGCTGCCCATTCTGCCGCCTTCACATCTAAATGGTTATGAGGGGTTTCGTAACCGGTTAGATGAGTGTGGGCAGTGTATACATCGTGATTTTTGGCCTCTTAACCGGTTAGGAAGGTCTCCTAACTGGTTAGATGTTCATGGGTTGCCTCTTTTTGACCTTTTTGCCCCTTTTTCTTCCGTAAGCCATATATTCTTCATCCGGACTCCGAATCAAGCGATTTTTGAGTCTAAGTTCATTGATTTTTCATTGTCTTTCCAATGGTGTGCTCAGTGGCACCCACTTTTAAGCTGAAAATGACAATTTTTCCCCTAGGTTCAATCTTGTTCGTTTTTGAAACGTTGCTTCCCCATTTGATTCCTTTGGGTTCCATGACCTCGTTGAGGGTCATAATTGTGTCTTAGAGCCATGTTGTATCTCTAGAGACAGTTGTTTTGTCTTTTGCTTCCATATTTTGGATCCATTATTGGGTCATCTTTCGATTCAACATTGACGCACCGGGTTGAAAAACTTGGGCCGTCACATCTACTTCCTAAAGCTTGAGCCTTCTATGATAGATCTATTGGTCCTAAAGTGTCTTTGGTATTTCAATTATTTTAAATATGAACACTTGCTGCATTATGTTTTGAAATAAGTTCCAAGGGTTATACTGCCATCTACTTCATTGTGACACATTTTATACACTGGTCTGCAATTGTTTACTGCAATGTATCAGCTTGTTTTGGCTGAAATCACTCTAACAGTGGAGGTTTTGTATCCCTAATTCAGCTACAAGTGTTCTCAGGGGTATTATTCTCCTTTCAAAGATGTATTCTGTGCATATACATTTGTTTTGATAGCTGCATTGCATTGAACAGCCGTTATTGAGCCTGCATTGTAAATTATACAGTCTCAGGACTATTTGTTAGCTGAGAAGAATAAACACTGTCACAAGGGTATTGTGGTCTTTTCCAACTGTGCTCAGGAGTGCTTTATGACTCAGTGGTCCTAGTGTGATGATGTATGCAGAAATATTGCATTCCTTAGAGGCTAAGTTTGGATAAAATTGGAATTAAGTATTCATACCTACAACCTGTTGTTGCTGGTGAGAATAGTGACAAAACAGCTGAGGTGGCAGGCCTGCATTGGTGTATTGCTCTGAAAAATATCTGAATTATCCTTTCTTAATGATTAGTGGAAGGTGACAAGTGTATTGGATTAGCTGTGCTAGGGCTACTATGTGTATACAGATATAAATATGCTGTTATAAGGCCTTTCAGGGTTTATGCCTTAAGTTTTGAGTTATATTGAGAGCTGCAACTGAGAACCCTCGAGTATCCAAGTGTCAAACAAGTTTTTCTTAGCTATTTGATGATGATACAAATAAGAAAAACCTGTTGAATCAACCTTTGTGAGTGTACAAAGTGCTGAGATGAGGCTGCTGTCAAATTTACTGATGAAAGGGCTGGGCTGGGTAATGATTTTGATTTCCAAGTTGCTGGGGTCACTTCTAAGAGCTATCACAGGTATAATCAACTTATTTACACTTACTCAGTAGTTTGTTTTGGTCAAAAACTTGCTGGAACTAAATTTGAATCTCTAGAGCATCATTTAAGCTTATTTTCTGATTTTGTCTGAGATCTATATACAAAATGGTTAAGACTAGCTGCTTCATGAATTATTTTATTGCTAGCAAGTTTTGTTTGTTGAATTAAAGATGTTAAAATTAGCTATTTGTCGAATTAAAGCTGTTGAAATTGGTTGTGGAATAAAATATTGGCACAGTGAGTTATTGACCTTGTTAAACCCATAACACAGTGTTGTTGTGTGCTTGTATAAGCACTGTGATTCAACATTTGTGAACACTCATGCTATACTTGGTTATACAAAACTATGAACATGAGTACTACAGTGAAAGAAGACTGTTTGAGGTGCTGTTGGATTGATTTCGAGAGGAATTTCCCATTTTACCCCTCAAACCCTAAGTGCAGCAGATTGCAGTTTTGAGACAGTAATTTGAAATTCAGTGTTGTCCAGCTTATTGTTCATTGTTGTAAAGACCTTTTTGTGTTAATCTACATCTGTAATTGTGTGTGTGGTGAGCTATGAGAGCTTATTTGGTCCAAGCATGGTTGCTTAGGACAGGGGGAGTGCTTGTATGCACTATGTTGTGCTAGTGTGTGTATTGGTTGTAAAAACTAGTGTCTATCTTTGTACTTAGGTGTGTGCAGAGAGTGAGACAGTTGAGTATGTAACAAGATACATACATCTAGTAGTGGACTTCATATTAGCTGAGGCTAAGAACCAAGGTTTTCCCTAGTTGAGAGGGTTTACTTGTAATTCTTGCTTGCACTTATCTTTAATTACTTATTGGTTTTCTGTGAGGACTTGGAATTTATGAAAAGGTTTTAACCAATTCACCCCCCTCTTGGTCCAACAAGATCAGATTTAAGGTACAGAATTATTCTTTTCAAAGTTGTATTTCATTCCAGATGGGCTAGACCTCAAAGCCCACCAGACCTTTTTTTTCTTCTACAAAAGAAGGCACAGGCCTTGATTGAAGAAGTTCATTTTTCTCGTATTATTCAGAAGGTTGATATTGTGGTGGCAGCTTTTAGGGTTTCCATAACCTTAGAAGGTGAAGATCCAGAGAAGAGAAGTGTCATCCGTGATGATGGAGACGACTACAACACAGATGATATTCGGCATCATAATGAGTAGCTAATTCCTTTTTTAAGGCACTGATGTAACCCAATCTAGTACTATGGTTTGATTATTTTAACTCTGATTATTTTTAATATATATTATGCTTTTTATTACATGACTATGAGCAATTGCGATAACTCAATTGGATTTAAAGTTTTAAATAGTTTTCGAATTGTTATTACCTTGTCTTATATATAACTGATTCATTTTCTATTCTCAACCTATTCTTATTGGATAGTATCTGGTGGAGTCCTGCTGGACATAAGAATAGGTCATGTAAAGGTGTTTTAATGTTTTTTTATAAATGAATGTTTCCATAGTCAATGCTTAGGAATGATGGATTGTTTACAAATTAGTTAAAGTAGTTAGAGTAGGTAGGTGGATAGTCCATGCTAATCACAGATAGGTTATAGATAACTGCAATTTATAAAACATCTTTCTTTAAAACCCGAATTGAATGAAATTTATTGTGTGACGGCCCATGTTTTATAAACCCGGTGCATTAGTGATGAACTAAAGATGACCCGAAAATGGATCCAAAATGAGGAAGCGAAAGATGTAAAGTGACCTCTAGAGATGTACGTCATGCCTAAGGCACCAAAATGACTCTTCATGAATCCACGAGACTCAAATGAGTTAAGTAATGAAGCAAGAATTTTAAACCAAATAAGAAATGAACCAAGGGTAAAATGGTCATTTTAAACTGAAATGGGTGCCACCGTGCACACCATTAGAAATTCAACAAAAAATGAATGAAGTTAGACTCAAGAATAATCTGATTCGAAGTCTAGATGGAAAAGATATGAAAATAGAATAAAATAGCATCCTCCGTCTAATAGATAACATACCCTATCTCACTAAAACTGTAATAACTCTCACTATCGTTGGAGTTTTGGTATATAGTTGGTACCATTTGAAAGCTAACTTCAAGATCTTGAATTTAGGCTCAGGAAACCAGATTTGGGTTCCAAACGAATAAGATATGACCCTTTGAAGTTGGTACAAGAATGATGTCCAATAAAACTGAAAAGGGAAAAGCTTCTGGGAGGATCAGCCGACCGACGACAAGGACCAGCCGGCCTAAAAATATAATCAACAACCGGCTAAAATGACCTTTTCACTAGAAAGCCTACTAGAATTGGTCTCGAGGAACCATCAACTGGCTGATATTAGTTATCAGTCGACCGATGCACCTGATATCAGCAAAAATACTACTGTTAATTGTGTGGAAAGTGCCCGGTCCATGTCTAATGCTACTCATGGATCCTATATGCCTTGAGACAAGTTTAAAAACATTCCCTAGCCTTATACAAGCATCCATAACATGCTAAAACAAAAGAAAACTTTAAATTATACCCCAACGCATGAATTTTTCATGAAAATCCATAAATCATCCAAAAATAGTTCCAAAATTGAAACTTAAGAGTTTTGTGAGATATGAACATGCACGCAAACGTAAAATGATATAGTAGACGCGCTACAGTGGCCTATGGCCTCATTAAAATCCATTTACAAAATTTGATATACCAAACCTCTAATTTTCACAAAATAGGCTATAATGACAATATTTGAGTTTTAAAACATACTTGTGAACTTTAAAGTTAGTGGCCCTTAGCCTCATGTTATACATACAAAATAAGCATTGACAAGTGTACTTAGATACACATTACACATCAAGGAAGCCACATTAACATCTAAAATACCATACACCCATGGTATACAAAATATATCATCAAAAGTAAAACATACTAAACATTTGCATGTCAATATACAAAAATATTCCAAAGTGCTCATAAGCCTCTAAGGATGATGAGCATCCAAAAATATAGTCTTCTAACATGTAAAATAACATAAACAATTAGGGTAAGTAATCAAGGTACTCATAGAAAGAAGCATGTGTATACCCTAAACTTTCAATATCATTACAAGATTAATATAGACAAATACAAGGGATCATTCCACTTAACGTCTATGTTTAAGGTGTTCTAAAGGATCATCTTAAGCTAACTTAAATGATTTTATCACAACACAGTATCAATACCAAAGTACTTAATAACATAAAATCGCTAAAAACAAATTTACAAGCCACAATTAAAGATTGATTGTCAACTTGGAATTGAATGCAAAATCAAATAGCGAAAAACTTGGACATCAAATCCTAGATTAAACCAAGACCTAAAAGTTTATTCCGGGCACTAACCCGCTGGGAATACCACCCTAGTGCACACTAAAAATGGGGAGAACTCGTACCTCCCACACTAGAGCCAAATTCTAGCCATGTTACTTGTAACAATGTCCCAAGAGAATCCAAAATCATAATTAAGTTTAAAACTTATACACAATAATTATGGTATATAAACCACCTTCTGTTGGTCCTAATTTAACTTAAGAAATGTTTGCCTTTTAATGTCAAAAAGTGTTGCAATGCTTCAGCCTCGGACAGTGAAGGTTCAGCCTCGGACAATGAAGGCTCATCCTCGGACAATGAAGGTTCAGTAACTACAGGTGCTCAGCCTCGGACAACGAAGGTTCAGCAGCTATAGGTGATCAGCCTCGAACAGTGAAGGTTAAGTAGCTACAGGGCTTAGCCTTGGACATTGCAATGCTCAGCCTCGAACATTGAAGGTTCAACACTTCAGTTAATAGTACGTTGCAATGCTTCAGCTTGGACAGAGATGGTTCAGCACTTGGGTGTAAGCTACAAGTGCTCACAGGGGCTCTACGATCTTTTCTTAGGTGTATTCCATATATATACACCTTTGCTCAGTATGGCATTTTCCAACTATGCTAAAGAATGTGACACCTTTTAGTGGTGCTAGAAAAGAATGTGACACATTGTGACGACCTTGGTTTTTTTTGGCCAGCGTGTCCTGTGATGAACTGAAGGTTGACCCAATAACGGATCCGATAAGCGAAAGCGAACACAGAAAATAAGACTCTAAGAAGTCAAAGTGATCTTCCATAAGGTCGTGGAACTCAATGAGAACTGATGCGGAAGCAAAAGGTCAAAAATATGACAAATAAGCCCCTAGGGGCAAAATAGTTATTTTTGAAAAATATGGATTCGGGTGCCACTGAGCACACCGCTGCAAAGACAGCAAAAAATTAACAAATCTAGACTCAAGAATCACTTGATTCAGAGTCCGGATGAAGAAGATATGAAACTCCAAAGTTTCATAAAAACCAACTTTCAAGTTTCGGAACAGTGCGGCAAGGGTAATTGATAAGGGATAAAATGGTCCTTTTAAACAAAATTGGATGCAACTAAGCATATCGATATATAGAGTAGGAAAAATTAATGAATCTAGACTCAAGAATCACTTGATTCGGAGTCCGGATGAAGAAGATATGAAACGTCAAAGTTTCAAAAAACCAACCTTTGAGTTTAAAATCAGTGCGGCAAGGGTACTTTACAAAGGGTAAAATAGTCTTTTCAGATAGAATTAGATGTAACTATGAATACCGTTGGATAAACAAGCAAAAACTAATAAACTTAGACTCAAAAATTACTTCATTTGGAGTCAGGACGAAGAAGATATGAAGCCTCAAAGTTTCAAAAAATTAGACTTATTTTCCGGGTAAGAAATCTGGGCAGGAATAGTGTTTTAACAGCAAGCACCAATTAAATTTTTTTCCAGAACCGAGGCTAAAAACGGACCCTTAAACGAGTTTTTTTTGGAAAAACATGAAGAAGAAAACCCCCCTTAAAATCACGATTTCTACTTAACTATATAGAAGAAACCAAAAAAAATACGATGTAAAGTCCCTGAAATGCCCCTTGAACAGCCTAGGTCAAGATGGACCCAAAAAGCTGCTACAAGCATTTTTTTTCCAGAAATAGCCAGAACAGAGAGTAAAAATGGGCTAGTAGATGAATTTACCTGGAAAAACACAAAGAAAAACCCCCCCTCAAAATTGAGCTTTCTACGTGACTCGCAAGAGAATTAAAAAAAACACAATGTAGAATGCCCGAAATGCCCCTCCATGAAATCTGGTCATGGAGGTCCAAAAAGCTGCTAAAAAAAAAACAGAAAGTTGAACTTTGCGATCGATTTCCGGCACCAAGACGACATTTTCTGGAAAAACACGAAAAAGAAACCCCATTTAAAATCATGTTTTCTATTCAACCATATTGAATGAAGAAAATAAAACTGAATTAAAAGGTCTAGAATTCCCCTAGATCAGAATATGCAACAAAAACGCAAAATGAAATCGTAGGAGGCTCAAAATACAAACGATGAGGTTTTGCCCAAAAATTACTATGCATGCAAACGTAACTTACCTATTTAGATGCGCTACAATGGTCCATGGCTTAAAAATATAGCCGATGCAAAATCCGACCCCCCAACGGGCAAAAAGGCAAAAATGGACTTAGAATGGAAAACATGGAATCCAAAAATGTAAAATGGAGTCAAATGACCGTTTGGCCCTTGGCCACACTTCATACAAGATTAATAAGACCCTACGAAAGAATAAAAATTGAATTCCCACACTCGATGCAACCATGGTGAAGCAATGACTTGCGATTTTCAAGGTTTTCATAATATTTCATGAAGTTAAAAAGTTGTATAGAATACAATATACATGTCATTGGCCTCCGGCCTTGTCTCATACATATCAAATACATTGAAAGAAGTGTACTTAAGTACACATTACATGCATGGAATCAAATATACATATTTTGACATATAAGCCTACAATTGGCATTCCGAGCCAACCTTCACAAAAATGGAAGTCTCCAAGTCCACAAACCATCCAAACATAATGAAGACCTCAACTTTGATTCTTGTACCTGAAATATGCCCCAGTATCGTAGGGGTGAGTAACAGAAAGCTACTCGTAGGAGATGAGCATGCATCGACCTAGCATTTTACAAATTTATCACCTTAAGGTGAAACATGTTAAAGGGGTTCATACCACCTAACGTCTATATCGAAATGAGACTCAGGGAGCATCCTAAGCTACCTTAGAGTATTTCTAGCATAAATCACATCATCTATGCCATTTAAACAATATGGAAGCATGTTATACAAAGCAACAAGATATAGGTTCTTAAAGGTATTAACTTGCAATCTCGAATACAAAAACAACTAAAGTGATCATGTCACTTAACGTCTATGTTCTAAATAAGTCTAAGGAATCATCATAGGCCATGCTGAACAATCAAAATGCAAATTACTACTTCAATGCAGTCTAACCACATAAAAGCATATTATACAAGGCAACAAAATACAATTTCTTAAAGCTATCAGCTTAGAATCTAAAGCACGAAAACAACAGAAGTGGGTTATGTAACCTAACGTCTATGTTATAAATGAATCAATAGGATCAATCCTAAGCTTTATTAGAACGTCAAAACACGATTTTCAATATCGATGCAATTTAACCAACATTGGAACTTCTAATACAATGCATAAAGCACAATTCCGCAAAGTTAACATCCTGTAACTTAAAATGGAACGACAAACAAGAAACAACAAGTTACAAAATCATCTAGTTATCAACTTGAAAATGAAATGCGAAATCAAACAAAGTGGATACTCGGACGTCACGCCGGATCAGACCGAGAACATAGTTACTTTAGGGTTACTAGCCCATGGGTAACCTCCCTATGTGCGCACTAGACTATATAGAGGGACTATCCCCCGTACTAGAACCACGTCCTAGCCATAGTCAAACAACGACATCCCCAAGTTTCCAAAATCATTAAGTTGTGCAACAACGCATATATCAACAGGAATATGCAAGATAATCAACTAGCTACCAGGCACAACCAATTTTGGAAACATATACAGTACATGCTCTAAATCCACAACTAATATGATATGATGAATGTCGAATCTTCAGTGTGCGATTCATTACACGCTATGCATGAATGATGTTAAATATGAAGTGTGCAAGTTATTACCCAAGACAACAATATATTCAATATTGAAAACATAAGCTCGTGAGTTTAAATACAATAACAGTGTAGAACTTTTATTAAATCATGCTAATTTATATCCCAAGGTTCTAAAACAACTTCAAATAGTCCCAAATTAATACATGCAAGTAAAAAAGTCATGATCAATACAAATATCAAGTTTAAACCTCAATTAAGCTAATGGGACCATAAAATAAAATTTAATTAATTCTTTTAATTAAAATCTCTAGATTTTCAAACTTAACCAAATGCTCTCAATTTAACATATCTTAGAGAACATGCCAAGGACTAATGTAATATCACATTACAAGTTTATTTCATTCAATCTACGACTATGTGAATTAAACTTTCACTAAAGTTAAATATAAAATAAAAATTACAATTCTCATACAATTAACCCCAATTTAATATATGTGAACAACCATACCAAAACTTAATTTTCTAGCATGCCACAATTCAATTCAAGTTGTATATCACCATGAGGATTAAATCTTAAATAAGGAATTTGATTAAATGAAAGGTTTCAAACCTAACCGAATATTCTAAATCAAATATATGTGAAGCTACATGGCATGTAAATCAAAAATATCAAGTCGGAATTCAAATAGAGTGAATAGTGCACTCGGGGCAAATTAATTAGTTAAATTAATTAATAATTACTAATTTTCAAAACACCTCCAATTACTTTCAAGTTCAACTATGTTAGAGAGCATGCTAAGGCCTTATTTAATATGCTAACACATATTAATTTTAAGCTAGTTAAGGCCATATGATTTAATATTTTATTCAAGATAAATATTAAATAAAATCTTTAATACTTGTTCAAATTCCCTCAATTTAATATATGTCAATGACCATATTATAGAGCATTATATTACCATGCTACATGTTTAAAACAAGTCATAAGCAACCGGGAAAATCAAATCCAATATAAGAAAATTAAATAATAAAATCTCTAGATTTCATATTTAAGCATGCAATCAAGTTGTATAAGCATCAATAGCATATTATATAACAAGAATTAAACCTATAACACCTCCTACCTCAATTTGAGAAGAAGACCTCAAATCCCCACTGAAAAAAAGTGTTCCAAATCAGCCGAAATCGAAGGGCTATGCCGGGGACAACACGATCTACATGAATCCGAAGAAAGCCCCATGAAAATCCAAACTTGACTTCAAATCAAAACTCAAGAAATTGTCAAAAATGAATTCTAATAAGGAATAATGGTAGAGCACGACAAAGGAACAACAAATGCTAAGGCCGAAGGATTTCTACCAAGGAAATCAAGTGGAGGAGATGAAAGAGTGAAGGCAGCCCCTTGGGCTCCCATAGCTGCCAGCCAAGAGGAGGAAGAAGGTCTGAAAATCTGATTTTAAAAATTAGGGCAACCTATTTATAGAAATCTCAAAAAGTGCCCCGAAAAGGCCTGGCCAGGTTCGGAAAAGTGGATTTTGAGAAAACGCACTTAAACGGAAAAAATCTATGAACAAAAAAGATTTAAAATAAGAAAATATGAACAACGGAAGAAACGGCGTCAAAAACCGAGTCCCGAGCAGAAAGTTATGCCCCTAACAAGTTCGGCGGCAACCGGGTCTAGAAACTCTGAAACTGGAGAAAAATGACCAGAGTGGAATTCTATGAATTTTTAAGTCAATAAAAAGTGAAAATGAATCCCGTACGAGGATCCAGGCTCCAGACGAGACATTTTGCATTAACTTTCGTTAATTGCACAATGGCCCCTACAAAAAAGGTTAACTACGAAACTGCCTCAGAATGAAAATATCTTCCAAAAGATATTTTCTTAGATGCCCCTGAAATAAAATATCTTCAGAAGATATTTATGAAAAACACCCCAAGAAATGAAATTAATTCTAAAGATTTATGCATCCATGCCCCTATGGGCACCGGGAGCAACCAGAGTACTTTCTTGCAAAAGTAAAGATACGTATTTCGTGAAAACCACTCACGATAAGGATACGTGAAGTCAAAAACCAACTCTGAGCTTGAAAAGTGAGGTTGTGCCAAAAACTGACCAGCGGAGATACGACGAAATAGGAAAAATGACAGAATATGGAAAAGACGAAATAGCGCATAGTGTCCGAAAAACAAAAAATGCGAAAATGACTCGGTCCTCAAAGGAAGTTGTCAATCCACATGAAAGAGTCTCAGAAACCAATTCTAAGCACTCGAGATGACGCTAAGCGGCACGAAACAGAGCTCAGAAAAGAAAATTAAACGAAAAAAATTCGTTTATAAAATTTCAGGAAAAAGGAAAGGAAGGCAAATGATCGGGTCGTTACACACATCTTAATGGTCCTAGATAGCTGGTATATGCAAGAATATTTCATAGGGGCTAAGTTTGGACAGAAATTGAAATTCAGTACTTAAACTTGTAACCTGCTGTAACTGGTAGAATAGTGACAAAATCAGCTAAGGTGGCAGGCCTGTATTGGTCCATTGCTCTAAAAATATCTGAAATATGCTCTCTCAATCACTGGCTAGAGGTGACAGGTGTATATCCTTGGTGTGTGAGGCCTTGTGTAATTTAGTGTCACTGTAAATATGCTGCTATAAGGCTCCTTAAGGTTTAAGCCTCTTAAATTTACATTGCACATTGAGCTGCTGCTGTGAACTCTTGAGTATACTATATCAAACAAGTTTTTCTCTGCTATTTGATGATGATCTTTGTGAGAAAAACTCATTGAATCCACTCTAAGGTGTGTACTAATTGCTGAGATGAGGCTGTTATCAAAGTTGCTAATGCAAGGGTTGAAATGAGTAATGACTTGGCGTTTCAAGCTGCTGTGGTCGATTCTGAAGGTTGACACATGTATAATTCATTTTCTTACACTTGTTCAGACAGTGTTTGTGTTGAGAATATGCTGAAAATGAATCTGGACAGTGTGGTCACTAGTTAAGCTTGTCTTTCTGAAGAAATCTTGGATTCAAGTGCTATTTGATTATACTTAGCTATTTCTTGATGATCTATGCTGTTAGCTAGTATATTTTGATGAACATAGATTGTTAAAGTTGAGTTTGTAACAAGAATATGGCATGCTTTGAATTTTGAGTATTATGTGCCAAAGCTGTTTTGTACAGAAGTTAATTTGTGCTGAGACTATTATGTGCTGAAGCTTTCTATGCCGAAGCTGTTATTTTCTAAACCAAGAACTTTAACTGAACTTTGTGATATACTCATGCTGTGTTTGATTATGCAAAGCGATGAATATGAGTACAACAGTGAAAAAATACTATATAATGCGCTGATGAATTAATCTCAAAAGGAATTTCCTAGTTTACCCCTCAGATCGTAGATACAGCGAATTACAGTTCTGAGGTAGTAACATGGAATTCTGTGTTGTACAGCCCATTCTAATTGTTATAGAGACTTTATTATATTCAGTGTGTTGACACTTATTGTAAATGGTAGTGAGGCATGATCCCTCACCCCATTGCTGATTAAGCTATTGAGACCTTATTAGGTCCAAGAGTGGTTGCTTAGGACAGGGGGAGTGCGTGGATACACTGTGGTATACTAGTGTGTGTGTATTGGTTGGGAAAATTAGTGTCTATTTTGGTGTATGGGTGTGTGCAGAGAGGGAAATAGCTGAGTTTGTTACAAGATATATACAACTAGTGGATTGCTTATTGGCCGAGGACAAGAACCAAGATTTTCCCTAATTAAGATGGGTTCCTTATAAATCTTGTGTTATCTATTCTTTGATTGCTTGCTTAGTGTGTGAGAAAGTTTTTGAAAGCAAAGTCTTATCCAATTCACCCCCTTCTTAGTTCAACAATTGGTATCAGAGCTTTGGTCTACATTGTGAGGTTCTAATAAGCCTGCAGTTGATCCTAGCAATGGATGAAGGTCAAGTTATCAACAAAGCTCCAGGGTTTGAAGGTTCAAACTATGATTCTTGGAAAACTAGAATGGAAGCCTTCTTAATGTCTCAGTCCTATGATGTTTGGCATGCTACCATACATGGTGTTGTGATTCTTAATCCTGATCACCCCACTACTGAAGATAAATTGGATGTGACTAATGATGGCAAGGCCAAACATGTTCTCTTCTGTGGCTTGAGGCAATAAGAGTTTACTAAAGTTAAAAATTGTAAAATAGCCAAGGAAATGTGGGATTCTCTTCAGGTAACTCATGAAGGAAATAAGGTTATTAAGGAGAATAAGATACAGCTATTCAAAGTTCAGTATGATGTTTGTAAGATGGAAGAAAGAGAAACTGTCGCTGAGTACATCTTCAGGATCAATGACCTTATCAATAATATGAGAGCTCTTGGTGAAGATGTTAAGGATGTTGATGTTTGTAAGAAGATACTGAGGTCACTCACTTCTAGATTCAATCCTAAAGTGACAATTCTCGAAGACAAAGATCTTTTTGGAATGAAGATTGACGAGCTTCAGGCCTCTCTCACTGCCTATGAAATGAGAATTGTTATTCTAGCTGTTTATAGAAGAGAAGCTGCCCTTAAAGCAAAGGAAGTTATTGAAGAAACTAAAACAAAGTCTTAAGATAATCTTGAAGAAGACCTTTGTAAGAAATTCAGGAAGTTCAGGTTTAAAAAGAAGAATCAACTGCAAAATGTAACCTGTTATAGTTGTGGTAAACCTGGTCATGTTGTATCTCATTGTCCGAACTCAAAGAGGCAAAGTCAGAAGAAGAATGAGGAAGGTAACTACAAAGGAAGGTTTGGTAGAAAAGTACTTATCTCAGATTGGAATTCAGCTCCTGAAGAAGATAAATTTGAGGAGACACAAGAAGATGAAGGTCTCTTTATGGCAATTTTCAAAACACCATAAACTTTAATTCAAGTTGAAAAAGGTAGTGACACTGAGATTAAAGAAATTCTTGAAGAATGTGAAAGGCTTGCAGTGAAGGTAATCAACAGAAGTCCAGATAAAAAGGCTCAGTTCAGAATTGTTAGAGTCCAAACAAATTCTCACTAAACATTTCAAACTTAAACTTTTAATGCTATGATCAGTTTCTCTTATTTTTCAAAGCCTATTGAAATCTCAAGTCAACACTTAGTGGTTTACCAAGAAGTGTAAAGAAAAATTGTCTCTCATTCTTAAAGAAAGATCCCTAAAGATGGTTGAGATCTGGAAACAATCCATAAAGTAAATTGGGAAGACTGGAATTAGCTATGTGCGTGATTCAGCCTCGAAGGTCAATCAAACTCACTCTGTATTTGTCAAAGCCACAACTGGTGAAGTGTATGCATGGTTTCCTTTCATAAAACCTCTAAGGTTCAAGGGTGAGTTACTGAATAACACATGCAGTGCTCAAGCTTCAACAGGAGAAACTTTGTTACCTCGGCTATAAGAACTTCAAGATAACTAAAATGTATGTCAAGAAGTAAGACTTAGCTTCAGCTCAGAAGGTCAAGGACAAAGGATCATTGGTGAAGACGAAAATGATGTGGATTCCTAAAAGGCTGAACTCTGTGAGTCTTCTTGTGTATATGGCTTTTAAAGCTTGTAATACTTAGGACAAATGGTATGTTGACAGTGGCTGCTCAAGACAGATGACGGGTAATGGTTCCAAATTTAATTCTTTAAAGCAGTTTGATAGTGGAAATGTTATCTTTGGAGATAATCAAAGAACTAAGATTGTTAGAATTCTTACTGTAAGTAAGTCTAAAGAATTACCAAAAATTCAAGAAGTTCTATTGGTTGAAGGACTCAAACATAATCTCCTCAGTGTCAGTTAATTGTGTGATAGTGGGAAGGAAGTCTGTTTCAATAAAGAAAGATGCAATGTGATTGATCTTGAATCAAAACAAGTTTTGTTCTCAGCTAATAGATCTTAGTCTCACATCCATCTGATTACGTAGGACTTCTCTCGATGTTTCTAGCATTATTTATTTCCAGTTTTCAGTTTCAGTTGAATTTTTTTGGTTAGGTGTCCACTAATGGATTCCCAAGTTGTAACCTTGGAGTTTTGGAGGATTGGAGTTTTATTTTTCAGTTATGCATGGAGGGTTTTATAATTAAATGTTCTTTCAGTTTTATTTCCATCTTTATTATTTCATTTTGTCATCTGTGTTCGTTTTAAAATACTTTAATTGTTTAATATTCCCTCGGGTTTAGGCCTGTGCCTGATCAATCCGTGTCTCGAATCCGAGGGGTATCACATGAAAGAATTTGAACATTACTGTGATCACAAAGGGATTAAGAAGGAATTCTCTACTGTAGTTATACCTTAACAAAATGGTGTCGTGGAGAGAAAAAATAGGACAGTTCAAGAAATGAGGAGAATAATGTTGCTTGAAAAAGGTTTGGCAAAGGGTTTTTGGGCTGAAGCTATGAATACTGATGTGCACATCATAAATAGGGTTCTTCTCAGACCTAATTCAACCATAACACCTTATGAATTATGGTATGGAAGACCTGTAACTATTCACAACTTCAAGGTGTTCAGCAGCAAGTGTTATATACTGAACCACACTGATAGTTTGGGAAAGTTTGATTCAAAGGCTGATGAAGGCATATTGTTGGGATATTTTACAAAAAACAAGGCTTATAGATGCTACAATCTCAGGTCTTCGAATGTGGTTAAGTCAATCAATGTGAAATTTGATGAGAATCCTCAATCAACACTTATTGAAGACAGTAGCAACACATCTAGTTCAAATGAGGCCAGTACCTCAGTTCTTGAACCTGAAAACCTAAGAGAAATCACCCATCCATTGCTGCAGAAGTAGGTTCAAGCTAAGAACATCATTGGTTGATCTCAAGTTGGAGTTCAAATGAGAAACAAAAAGAAGCTAAAAGATTTAGAAGTTGAAAATGGTAAAGAATACAGTCATTTTGCTATGCTGTCTTCCATTAAACCAAAGACCTATTTTCAAGCTCAGAAAAGTAAAGACTGGTTAGCTACAATGCAAGAGGAACTTAATAAAATTCACAAGAATGATACCTGGACACTTGTTCCTTGACCTGAAGATAAGAATGTGATAGGTTCAAAATGGATTTATAGAAATAAGATGAATGAGAAGGGATTAGTAATAAGAAATAAGGCAAGATTGATGTGTAAAGGTTATGCTCAGTAAGCTGGAATTGATTATAACGAAACTTTTACTCTAGTTGCTAGAATGGAATCCATTAGAATGCTTCTATCTTTTGTTTATCACAAACAAGTTAAAGTATATCAAATGGATGTTAAGTCAGCTTTCCTAAATGGAGACTTAAATGAAGAAGTTTACCTGGAACAGCCTGAAGGTTTTGAAGATTCAAAGTATCCCTTTCGTGTGTTCAAACTAAGTAAGGCCTTATATGGTCTCGAACAAGCCCCCAGAGCCTGGTATGAGAAGCTGCATCAGTTCTTAGTTGAACAAGGATTTCACAGAGGCAAGGTTGATAATACTCTTTATGTAAAAACTCATTAAGAACAGTTTTTGATCCTGTAAATCTATGTTGATGATATCATGTTTTGTGGCTCGGACACCTCATTAGCTTTAGAATTTGCCAATCTCATGAAGATAAGGTTTGAAATCTCACTCTTGGGGACTCTCAGATATTTTCTAGGCCTTCAAATTACATAAACTTCCTCTAGAATCTTCATCTCTCAAGAAAAATAGGTCTCGGAGCTACTTAAAAAGTTCAAAATGGATGATTATAAGGCCGTCTCAACACCACTATGTCCTAATACCAAACTCTCATTGGAGTGCACCACCAAAGCTGTTCCTTCAACACTTTATAGGTCAATCATTGGTAGTTTGCTGTATCTTACTGCTTCAAGGCCTGATATAATGTATTCAGTGGGTTTAGTGGCCAGATTTGAAAGTAATCCAAAGGTTTATAATCTTCAAGCTGCCAAAAGAATCCTCAGATATGTCAAGGGTATCATCTCATGTGGTCTATTCTACATTTACTCTCCTTCAATGTCTATTACAGCCTTCTTAGATGCTGATTGGGGTGAATTTTTACCTGACAGAAAAAGTACCTCTGGTTGTTGCTACACTCTGGGTTCAAATGTGGTCTCGTGGCTAAGTAAAAAGTAAGATACTGTATCTCTTTCAAACTCTGAAGTTGAGTATATAGCTGCCTCATAAGTTGGTTCACAATTTGTTTAGATGAAAACTACTCTCTCAGATCATGGCATTCAATTCTCAGGACCTCCCAAGCTTTTCTGTGATAATCAAAGTGTTATGGCTATCAGTAAGAATCCTAAATTGCATTGGAAGAGCAAATACATTGACATCTGGTATCACTTTCTCAGAGATAAAGTTCAAAAAGGTCTTATTGATATTACCTATTTTCCTACTGAAGATCAACTTGCTGATATCATGACCAAACCTCTTCTTCCTCAGAGATTCTTAACCCTTCGAGCTCTTCTCAGGGTTGTTCCTCCTCCCTCTTGAACTTATATTGTTGGTCCTACTCATCTTTTGACCTTCAATGTCAAAAAAGGGGAGAAATGGACTGAAATAAGGACAGTTTCAAACTATTCCTTTGCATTTGGGTTATTCTACTTACTGAACCATTATCTTTAAAAGTTATTTCAAAGTTATTTAGTTTTTGTCATTAAAAGCAAAAGGGTGAGATTGTTGGTCCTAAGTTACCTTAGGGAATGTTTGCCTTTTAATGTCAAAAAGTATTGCAATGCTTTAGCCTTGGACAATGAAGGTTTAGCCTCGGACAGTGAAGGTTCAGCAGCTACAGGTGCTCAGCCTTGGACAATGATGGTTCAGTAGCTACAAGGCTCAGCCTTAGACATTGCAATGCTCAGCCTCGGACATTGAAGGTTCAACACTTCAGTTAATAGTACATTGCGATGCTTCAGCCTCAGATAGAGATGGTTCAGCACTTGGGTGTTAGCTACAGGTGCTCACAGGGGCTCTATGATCTTTTCTCAGGTGTCTTCCATATATATATACGTTTGCTTAGTATGGCCTTTTCTAGCTACGCTTAAGAATGTGACAAGTTTCACTGGTCCGAGAGAAGAATGTGACACATCTCAGTGGTCCCAGAGAGTTGATATATACAAGAATATTTCATTCCTTATAGGCTAAGTTTGGACAGAAGGGAAAATCAGTACTTAAACTTGTAACCTGTTGTAACTGGTAGAATAGTGACAAAATCAGCTGAGGTGGCAGGCCTGCATTGGTCCATTGCTCGAAAAATATCAGAAATATGCTCTCTTAATCACTGGCTAGAGGTGACAGGTGTATATCCGTGGTGTGTGAGGCCTTGTGTAATTTAGTGTCACTATAAATATGCTGCTATAAGGCTCCTTAGGGTTTAAGCCTCTTGAATTTACATTGCATATTGAGCTGCCGCTGAGAACTCTTGAGTATACTATGTCAAGTAAGTTTTTCTTTTCTATTTGATGATGATCATTGCGAGAAAAACTCATTAAATCCACTATAAGGTGTGTACTGACGACTGAGATGAGGCTACTATCAAAGTTACTGATGCAAGGGCTGAATTGAGTAGTGATTTGGTGTTTTAAGTTGCTGTGGTCAATTCTGAATGTTGACACCGATATAATTCATTTTCTTACACTTGTTCAGATAGTGTTTGTGTTGAGAATATGCTAAAAATGAATCTGGACAGTGTGGTCACTAGTTAAGCTTGTCTTTCTGAAGAAATCATGGATTCAAGTGCTATTTGATTATACTTAGCTATTTCTTGGTAATATATGCTTCTAGCTAGTATATTTTGATGAATCGAGATTGTTAAAGTTGAGTGTGTAACAAGAATATGGCATGCTTTGATTTTTTAGTTTTCTGTGCAAAAGTTATTTTTCACTAAAGTTAATCTATGCCGAGACTATTCTGTGCTGAAGCTATCTATGTTGAAGCTTCCTGTACCGAAGCTTTCTGTGCCAAATCTGTTGTTTTGTAAACCAAGAACTTTAACTGAACTTTGTGATATACTCATGTTGTGTTTGATTTTGCAAAGCTATGAACATGAGTACAATATTGAAAGAAGACTGTATGAGGCACTGATGAATTAATCTCAAAAGGAATTTCCTATTTTAGCTCTCAGACCATAGATGCAGCGGATTGCAGTTCTGAGGTAGTAACATGGAATTCTGTGTTGTCTAGCCTATTCTAATTGTTGTAAAGACTTCATTGTATTTAGTGTGTTGACACTTATTGTAAATGGTAGTGAGGCATAATCCCTCACCCCATTGTTGATTAAGCTATTAAGAGCTTATTAGGTCCAAGTGTGGTTGCTTAGGACAGGGAGAGTGCGTGGATGCACTGTGGTGTACTAGTGTGTATGTATTGGTTGTGAAAACTATTGTCTATTCTGGTGCATGGGTGTGTGCAAAGAGGGAGACAACTGAGTGTGTAACAAGATACATACAACTACTGGATTACTTATTGGCCGAGGCCAAGAACCAAGGTTTTCCCTAATTAAGAGGGTTTCCTTGTAAATCTTGTGTTATCTGTTCTTTGATTGCTTGCTTACTGTGTGAGAAAGTTTTTAAAAGCAAAGTTTTATCCAATTCACCCCCTCTTGGTTCAACACCTTCCATGCACATGTAATTTGAAACCACACAAACCATGTCTTGGGGTTCCAAGTCTAAAATGGCATACCAAATGACAAGTCCTCATCATGATATAATGTACAATGTAATGCTGTTAATTTATCAATTAAAATCATACCACAACATTAAGCTTTATATACTAGATTATAACGTTGTAGTAATAGGCTTCTAAAATAATTACCAATAGTCATCAACAAGATTATAGAATTATCACTATAATAAATATAACAATTCAAGTCAATAGGAATTGTATATAACCTTAATAATTCTACACAAGACAGATACATATCATACATGCTTAAATCAATAAATCCTAAGTCAAATGTGAGGATTTTCTATAATATGCAAGACTACAATATTAAAAGCATGTACACAATATATATTAAACCCCAAAGAAACATAAAACACTTAAATTATAAACATACTACTACCAATACCTTAATAGAGAATTGAATCTCTATAATCTATAGCAACCAAGCTTAAAATGGAAAACTAATCTAGGGTTTTGTAGAGGAGAGTGAGAGGAAACTTTTACTTCCCATGGTTAAAGGTCTAAGGTGAGTGGAAGGAGGCCAAAATGAAGTAATAAGCTCTAAGCCAAGCTTTTCTTCAATGGTGGCTAGGTTAGGGTTTTGAGAAAATGGAAGTGAGAAAGGTGAAATGAATGTGATGAGTGGAGGATTTAGTATTCCTCCACTCACTATATGCTCTTACAATACCTCTCTCACACACACTAATGCAAGACTAAATTTGGAACCTACTCTTGTCACCAATCCATGGCTCATTTTAAGACTTAATCCTTCTCCTACACTTGTCAACCATCCAAGCCAACAAGTACACCTATCCTAGGCCGACAAGTGGGTGAATCTCTACCCTTCACATGTCACAAGATTATGCTTCCAAGTAACTCCACCCCAATGCCAACAAGTGGTTCCGTTACAGTGTGACACTTGTCATACTTTTTAAAAATTTCAAAAAGGTCCTTTTTCAAAATATCTCCCAAATTAAATTTCCAAATGGTCCCTATGACGAAAATAATTATTTTACATAAATACACTAAAACCCCAAAAATCAAGAATGTTTCCAAGAAACTTTGCATGCATGCCCTTTACAAAAAAGAAAGCAACTAGAATATATTTTCTACGAAAGTAAAAATACCATTGTCTTGGAATTTAAATATCATGGATGCATGCAAAGTCGGAATCAAATCCGAGCACAAAAGTATGGTTATGCAAGAAAAAATGACAAACGGAAAAAAGATGAAATAGGAAAAAAGGCGAAAAAAATAAATTACAGTAAAAAAGAAAGAAAGGAAAATGACCGGGTCATTACATCCTACATTACTTAAAAGGATTTTGTCCCTGAAATCTTGTCCTACTTGAAAGAGAGAACAAATTGGGATATCGAGAGCGAACCTCATATTCGAGCTCCCAGGTAGCCTCCTCAACACCGTGATGTCTACACAAGACCATAACCAATGGAATGGTCTTAGTCCGCAAGACCTGCTCCTGTGAATTAAGAATCTGGACTGGACCCTCCTCGTAGGTCACGTCCTCGTCAATAACATCTGTCCACCATAAAATATGCTATGGATCTGGCTCGTACTTTCTCAACATAGAGACATGAAAGACGTCGTGAACACTATCCAGGTTTGGCGGCAACGCCAAATGATAAACAACTTCACCGACGTGCTCTAAAATCTGAAATGGTCTAATGAACCTAGGACACAACTTTCCTATCTGCTGAAATCTCAAAAGTCCTTTCCGTGAAGAAATCTTGAGAAAGACGTGGTCCCCTACCTTAAAAGACAAGGATCTCCCCCTCTTGTCAGCATAACTCTTCTACTTGCTCTGAACTGTGGCCAACCGTTGCCGAATCAACTTAATCTTTTCTATAGTGTCAAAGACAATATTAGGACCCAAGACGACTGCATCACCTACCTCGGTCTAACAAACTGAAGATCTGCAAGGTCTACTATACAACGCCTCAAAAGGTGCCATGCCAATACTGGTCTGGTAACTGTAGTTGTAGGCAAACTCAACCAAGGGTAAGTAGTCTTCCTAACTACCCCGAAAATCCAAAATGTAAGCTCGTAGCATATCATCCAATATATGAATGGTACGCTTCGACTGACCATCAGTCTTAGGATGGAATGCTGTGCTGAAATGAAGCCCCGTATCAAGAGCCTCCTGAAAACTCTGCCAAAAGTGAGACGTGAACCTGGGATCCCTATCCAAAATAATGGATACTGGAACCTCGTGAAGCCTGACAATCTGCCCCATATACAGTCCACTAAGTCTCTCTGCGCCATTCGTCACTGCTATAGGCAAAAAGTAAGCCGTCTTAGTCAATTTGTCAACAATGACCCAAATGGCACCATTCCCTACGTTGGATCTCGGAAGTCCCATCACGAAATCCATAGTGATGTTCTCCTACTACCACTCTGCCACAGGTAGTGGTTGCAACAAGCCCACTGGTCTCTGATGCTCTACCTTTACTTGCTAACAAGTAAGGCATTTAGCCTCGAACTAAGAAACATCTCGTTTCATGCCTTTCCACAAAAACTATCTCTGCAAATTATGATACATCTTCGTACCACCAAAATGAATTGCGAGTCAAGAATGGTGAAAATCCTGAAGAGCAACGTCATGAGAAGAAAAGGGAGTAAACATCTTCCCTCTGTACCCGAGAACACTATCTGAATGCAAGGTCCAACCCTCTGTATTCTTGCTGCCTGAAATCAAAACGTGGATGGACTTCATCTCCCCATCCTCCTACTGTGCCTCAATAATGTTGCTAACTAGAGCCAGTTAATCTACAAGGCTAAATAGGATAGCCGGTGAATCATCTTCATACGGCTGTAAACCAAAATCTGCAAGCTCTTCTGGCATCTTCCACATGTGGACGGAAATGATAGCAAGAATACTCCATGACTTTTTACTCAATGCATTGGCCACCACATTGGCCTTTCCTGGATGATACTACAACTCAAAATCATAGTCCTTCATGAACTCGACTCATCTGCACGCGCTGTCTCAAATTCAAATCCCTCTTAGAGAAGAGATATTAGAGACTCTTGTGATCGGAGAAAATCTCGAAATTTTCCCCATACAAATAATGTCTCCACCCTTTCAAGGTAAAGATAATTGCTGCTAACTCTAAATAATGTGTTGAATAGTTTAACTCATGAGACTTCAACTGTCAAGACCCATAAGCAACCACCCGCTTTGTCTGCATAAGGACACAACCCAAACCTTCCTGCGAAGTATCATAATAGATCACGTAACCCAAACCACGTTCAGGTATGATCAAAACTGAAGCCGATGTCAATCTAACCTTCAACTCCTGAAAAGCAGAATTACAAGCCTTATTCCATATGAACTTGACTCCCTTACGAGTAAGTCGAGTCATAGGTGCTGCTGGATGAGAGAAATCCCAAACAAATCTCTTATAGTAGCAGGCTAGACTAAGAAAGCTCTGAACCTCAAACACTGTCTTCAGACGCTCCCAATCCATCACAGAATCAATCTTCGACGGATCCACTACAACACCACCCCCTGACACGACATGTCCAAGGAACTTCACCTCCGGTAGCCAAAATTCGCATTTCTCGGACTTGGCATACAATCGGTTATCCCTAAGGATCTACAAAACTGCTCTCAAGTGATACTCATGCTCTTCCCTCAAAGTTGAGTACACGAGAATGTCATTAACAAACACCACCATAAATCTATCAAGATAGTCACTGAATACACGGTTCATCAAATCTATGAAAGTTACTGGAGCATTAGTTAAACCAAATGGCATCACCAGAAACTCATAATGGCCATACTATGTACGAAAAGCGGTCTTGGATATATCCTCATCCTTAACCCTCAACTGATAGTAACCCGATCTAAAATTAATCTTTGAAAAGCATGTTGTTCCCTTCAACTGATCAAACAAGTCATCAATTCTAGGCAAAGGATACTTGTTCTTGATCATAGTATGATTCAACTTGTGATAATTGATGCAAAGTCTCAAAGAACCATCCTTCTTCTTCACAAAAAGAACCGGTGCTCCCCATGGTGAAGCACTAGGATGAATAAATCCCTTAGCTTTCAAATCATCCAACTGACCTTTCAACTTATCAAGCTCTGCTGGTGCCATATGGTACGGTGCCATAGAGATGGGTGTTATACCTGTAATGACATCAATGGCAAAAATAACTTCCCTTAAAGGAGGTAACTCTGTCAGTTCCTCTGGAAAGACATCAACAAAATCCTCAACAACTGCCAGAAGAAAAACGACCCAAACTGCTATCCTCGTCAATTAGCAAACTAGCCAAGTAGCACCTGTGACGACTCCGGTCACCAATGCTGAAAACCATCACCGGGTGGGAATTGCTCCGATCTCCCACAAAATAGAAACAATCTCCTTTGGGAGTGCAAACGAATACCCTCCCATGAATGATAACTAATCTATCTCAAGAATGATGTCAGAGCCCGTCATGTCAAAAACAACGAAATCAAACTTTAAGGTCTACCCAGCTATCTCAATAGCATAACCCCCACAAACACGATCCAAAGATACTGGACCGCTAACTAGCATGTCAACGCAGAGAAGACTATCCTGAAGTGTGACTTCCAAACCCAATAAATGTGCAAATGATGCAGAAATGAAAGAATGTGATGCACTCGTGTCAACAAGAACCCGTGCCCAAGAATAGAAAACTGGAAAGATACCTCGAACTGAAAGAGGTTCCTGCGGAAGCATCCGCTTGTGGAAGAGCGTAGGCTCGTCCCTGAGCCCTGTTATGAACTGCCATGATAGCCTGGCTTATGTGCAGAAACAGTAGGCGTAGAGCCCCTGGCTGGATAAGTGCCAACTGGAGTCACTGGCTATGGTGCCTACGACATTCTAAAGCCAGACTGAACCACTGCAGACTGTGCCGGTATAACTTATGAATCTGTGCCACTACGTGACTTATTCAACAACTTTAGACAATCCTTCTTGAGATGACCTAATTGCCTGCAATAGAAGCAAACTCCCTACCCTGCTCTCGTAGAAACTGATGTCTGTGGTCGAAGCTATGGGCAGCGCGGCTTGATGTGCCCCGGCTGCTGACAATGGTGACAAACCACACCCTGAGCTGATCCCGAAGATATAGGGACTATGGGTGCAGAATGAATCCACTGTGGTGTCCCCTGTTAATGCATATCGTTCCCTGCCTTGGCCTTCTTCCACTTACTCCCAGAAGATGACGGAGTGTCTCCTCGAGGCTGCTTATGTGAACCCCTGATCTGTAACTAATCCAGTTTCTCTCCCTTAGCTAGCATAACCCTCTGGACCACCTCTCTGTAAGTCCTCAAATCAAGAATTAAGACCCGTGGCCTGATGTCAAGATGTAGTCTATCCTGAAACTTCATTACCCTGGCCTTATCTGTCGCCACCATATCCTCGGCATAATGAGAGAGAAAAGTAAATCATGTCTTGTACTCAATGACACTAATAGTGCCCTGATAAAAACTTGTGAACTGTACCATCATCTCCCGCCTCATAGCCTTAGGAAAGAAGTGCTCGAAGAATAAATCTCTGAATTCATTCCATGTCATCAACTCAACATTGTGGACATTGGTTATAGACCTCCACCAGATATCTGCATCTCCCATGAACATAGAGGCAGTTAAAGAAATCCTCAACCTGTCTGTGGGTACAGCCATACTGTCCAACTTGCGAACCATAAGGTCCAACCAAGCCTCTGAGACTAGCGGATCTGAACTCCCGGCAAATGGATCAATCTTAATCTTCTGTAGCCACATGAAGTAATCCATTGCCTTATTGACTGTCGGTACCTGCGCCGGTGCTGGAATTTGTATTCTTACCACCTGCTTGTGTATTAAGTGTTGTAGGGATTCAACGATCCCCTGATTGATTCCCTGAGCTACTCGCTCCTCGTAAGTCTATACCCACGGTGGATTAGCATCCACGCCACGAACTGGAATCCTGGGTCTCCCCGAACCCCTCGTAAACTTAGTGTCATCCACCTATTCCTCAATGCCCCGACGTAAAGACTCTCCACGCGTAACAACCATGATGCTAAACGTACGAAAGGAAAGAGGTCAAAAATAACATAAGTTATTATGACCGAATGCAACTCATACTATGAATGCATGAAACATATGCAAGAGAAGGCATGCGACATACGGTCATGCTAAAGCAATCAAAGAAAGCCCTCTAAATAGTTAAACACTTAAGCAAATAAGCATACATGTCAAACAAGGATGCTTTCAAATACATAAGCATATAAGCATTGAGACATGTCATAATACCTAGCGTGTTATCAAGAAACACGTAAACATGTTACAATGCGAGGACATGTTATCAAAGGCATGTGAATATATCAAAACTAGTAGATCTATAAAAGCATGATATGCACCCAAAACTCGTCGTACTAAGGTATTCAAACCTAGGAGCTCTGATACCACTTGTGACAGCCCAATTTTTATAAACCCGATGCGTTAGTGACAAACTAATGATAACCCAAAAATGGATTCGAAATGCGGAAGCGAAAGATATAAAGTGACCTCTAGAGATGTACGTCATCCCTAAAGCACCAAAATGACTCTCCATGAATCCACGGGACTCAAATGAGTCAAGTAATAAAGCAAGGATTTCAAACCCGATAAGAAATGAACCGAGGGTAAAACGATCATTTTAACTGAAATGGGTACCACCATGTACACCATTAGAAAGACAACAAAAAATAAATGAATTTAGACTCAAGAATCACTTGATTCAAAGTCCGGATGGAAAAGATATGAAAATAGAACAAAAAGGCATCCTCCGTTAACATACCCTATCTCAGTAAAACAATAATAATTCTCACTATGGTTGGAGTTTTGGTATGCCGTTGGTACCATTGGAAAGATAACTTCAAGCTCTTGAATTTAGGCTCAAGAATGACCTGATTTTGGATTAAAAATGAATGAGATATGACCCTTTGAAGTTGGTGCAAGAATGCTGTCCAAGAAAATTGAAAAGGGAAAAGCTTTAGGGAGGATCAGTCGACCGACAGCAAGGACTAGCTCGTTAAAGCTCAATCATTAACCGGCTGAAATGAATTTTTTCACTTGAAAGACTACTAGAATGGGTCTCGAGGAACCATCAACCGGCTGATATCAATTGTCAGCCGACCAATGCATCTGATATCAATAAAAATGCTACTTTCAAGTGTGTGGAAAGTGCCCGGTCCATGTCTAATGCTACTCATGCATCCCATATTCCCTGAGACAAGTTTAAAAACCTTCCCTAGCCTCATACAATGTTGATCCCAAAGTATCTTAAAGATTTTTTCCTATTTAATGTCAAAAAGTTGTATTTCAGTGGTATTTTAGATGTTTTAAATATGATCTCTAGCTGCATTATGTTTTGAAATAAGGTCCAGGGGTAGTATTGTCATCTACTTCACTGTGACACATTTTATTCACTGGCCTGCAATTGTTCACTTCAATGTATCAGCTTGTTTAGGGTAAAATCACTATGGCAGTGATGTTTTGTATCTGAAGTTTAGCTACAAGGGTTCTCAGGGGTATTATTATCCTTTCAAAGATGTATTCCACGCATATACATATGTCCTGATAGCTATATTACACTGATCAGCCTTAATTGAGCCTGCATTATAAATTATTTAGTCTCAGGACTATTTATTTGCTGAGAAGAATAATTTATGTCATAATGGTATTATGGTATTTTCTAGCTGTACTCAGGAGTGTTCTATGACTTAGTGGTCTTAGTGTGTTGATGTATGTAGAAATATAGCATTTCTTAGAGGCTGAGTTTGGATAGAATGAGAATTAAGCACTCATACCTGCAACCTATTGTAGCTGGTAAGAATAGTGACAACACAGCTGAGGTGGCAGGCCTGCATTGATGAATTTGCTCTGAATAATATCTAAGTAGTCCTTTCAATGATTAGTGGAAGCTGACAGGTGTATTCGAGCGGCTGTAATAGGGCTGCTATGTGTGTACTACTATATATATGCTGTGATAAGGTCTTTTAAGGTTTATGCCTTATGAGAAAAAGTTACATTAAGAGCTGCAGCCGACAACCCTCAAGTATTTAATGTTAATCATGTTTTTTCATATCTATTTGATGATGATCCATGCAACAAAAACTTAATGAATCAACTTTTGTGAGTGTGCTTAGTGTTGAGATGAGGCTGCTATCAAAATTACTGATGTAAGGGCTGGACTGAGTAGTGATTTTGTGTTCCAAACTACTATGGTCATTTCTAAGGGCTGTCACAGGTATAATCAAGTTATTTACTCTTGCTCAGTGCTTTATTTTGGTCAAAATCTTGCTAGAACTAATTTTGAATCTCTAGACCGTTATTCAAGCCTAATTTCTGTTTCTATCCGAGATTTAAGCACAAAATGATTAAGATCAGCTGTTTCATGGATTATTTTCTTGCTAGCAAGTTTTGTTTGGTGAATTAAAGCTGTTGAAATTGGCTGTGGAACATTATATTGGTAATTGAGTTATTGAACTTGCTGAAACCTTAAATCAGTGTTGTTGTATGCTTATGTAAGCACTATAATTGAAATTTTGTGAACACTCATGCTATACTTGATTATACAAAGTTATGAATATGAGTACTATAGTGAAAGAAGACTGAATGAGATGCTGGTGAATTGATCTTGAGAGGAATTTCCCATTTTACCCCTCAAACCGTAAGTACAGCAGATTGATGTTTTGAGGCAGTAAATTGAAATTCTGTGTTGCCCAGCTTATTGTTTGTTGTTGTGAAGACCTTCTTGTGATTCTCTACATCTATAATGGTGTGTGTGATAAGCTAGGAGAGCTTATTTGGTCCAAGCATGGTTGCTTAGGATAGGGGAGTGCTTGTATGCACTATGGTGTGCTAGTGTGTGTATTGGTTGTGAAAACTAGTGTTTATTCTTGTACTTGGGTGTGTGTAGAGAGTGAGACAGCTGAGTGAGTAACAAGATACATACATCTAGTAGTGGACTTTATATTGGTTAAGGCCAAGAACCAAGGTTTTCCCTAGTTTAGAGGGTTTCATTGTAGTTTCCTGTTACACTGATCTTTAATTACTGGTTAATTTTCTGTGAGGACTTAAACATTGCAAAGGTTTTAACCAATTCACCCCCCTCTTGGTTCAACAATTCATATCAGAGCCCTGGCCCATATTGTAAGGTTCTAATAAGCCTGCAACTGATCCTAACTATGGATGAAGGTTAAGTTATCAATAAAGCTCCAAGGTTTAAAGACTCAAACTATGATTCGTAGAAGACCTGAATGGAAGCTTTCCTAATGTCTCTGTCCTATAATGCTTGACATGCCACTCTGCATGGTGTTGTTATTCTTAATCCTGAAAATCCTTCTGCTAAAGACAAGCTAGCTGTAGCAAATGATGGAAAGGAAAAACATGTTATATTCTGTGCTTTGAAGCAACAAGAGTTTACCAGAGTTAGAAATTATAAGACAGCCAAGGAAATGTGTGTTTCTCTTCTAGCAGCTCATGAAGGAAACAATGTGATAAAAGACAACAAAATTCAACTATTTAAGGTCCAATATGAAATCTGTAAATGGCAGAAAAGGAAACTGTGGCTGAGTACATGTTCAGGATTAATGATTTTGTCAACAATATGAAATCTCTTGGTAAAGATATTAAAGACTCTGAAGTTTGCAAGAAAATACTCAGATCCCTCACCTCTAGATTTAATGCTGAGGTTATTATTCTAGAAGATAAGGATTTAACTAACATGAAGATTGATGACCTTCAAGCTTTACTTACAACTTATGAGATGAGGATTAGTCCTCCAATCTCACATAGCAAAGAATTTGCAGCCAAAGCTAAGGAGGTTATTGAGGAGGTTGGTGTAAAATCTGAAGATAATCTTAAAGATGATGAAGTGGCTTATCTTGCTAAGAAATTTAGAAAGTTCAGATTCAAAAAGAAATCTCAACTGCATAATCTAACCTGTTATGGTTATGGTAAACCTGGACATGTGGTATCTAACTATCCTAATTCAAAGGGGCAACATCAAAGGAAGTATGAAGGACAGAATAACAAAGGAAGTTTTGGAAAGAAGGCTCTAATAACTAACTGGGATACATCTCCTGAGGAAGAAAAACCTGAAGAACCATAAGAAAATGAATGTCTTTTCATGGCCATTCTTGAAACATCAATAGATTCAGCTCAAGTTGAAGAAGAAAGTGATACAGAGATAGAAGAAATTCTAGAAGAATATGAAAGACTTGTTGTGAAGTGTAATTAACAGAAATCTCAACTCAAAAGGTTCAATGCAGACTTGTTAAAGTCAAGACAGATTCTCATCAAACACTGCAAGCTTAAGCTGTCAATCTTGTGTTCAATCTCTCTTATATTTCAAAGTTTGCTAAAGTCTCAAAACAACACTCAGTGGTCGACCAAGAAGTGTAAAGAAGAACTATCCCTAATATTTAAAGAAAGATCCTTGAAAATCAATGAGATATGGAAGCAATCTACTAAGCAAATTGGGAAGATTGGAATTAGCCATGTCTATGATACAGCCTTAAAGTTTGAACACAGTCACTCTGTCTTTGTTAAGGCTACAACTGGAGAAGTGTATGTAAGATTTCTTATCATAAAAACTCAGAGGTTTAAGGGTGAGGTACTCAGTAACCCCTACAATGCTCTAAGTTTCAATAACAGAAACTTTGTCACCACAGCCATAAAGAATTTCAAGATAACTAGAATATATATCAAGAAGTCAAACTTAACTTCAGCTCAGAAGGGCACGGACAACGGATCATTGGTGAAGTCTAGAGATGTAGATTCCCAAGAAATTGAACTTAGTGAGTCTTCTAGTGTACACAGCTTTTAAAGCTTGTAACACTTAAAACAAATGGTATATTAATAGTGGCTGCTCTAGACACATGATAGGTGATGAATCCAAATTTAATTCTCTAAAGCAGTTTGATGGGGGAAATGTTATCTTTGGAGACAATCAAAAGGCAAAAATTATTAGTATTGGAACTGTAAACAAGTCTGAAGAATTACTTGAGATTCATGAAGTTTTACTTGTTGAAGGGCTCAAACACAATCTTCTCAGTGTTAACCAACTGTGTGATAATGGGAAAGAAGTATGCTTCAATAAAGAAAAGTGCAATGTGGTTGATCTCAGATCCAAACAAGTACTTTTCTCAGCTTATAGATCCTTAGGAAATGTTTATACTGTCACTAAAAAAACTCAGACTACTCAATGCAATTTGATAACCTGTGATGAAGCCAAGCTGTGGCATAAAAGATTGGGACATCTGCACTCAAGAAATTTTTCTAAACTTCTCGAACTAAAAGCTATCAAAGGTTTACCTGACATCAACTTCAAAGAAGATCATCTATGCAAAGCTTGTCAACAAGGAAAACAAAAAAAAATCTCATTTCCATCCAAGGAAATGAACTCTTCAAAAGCTCTTGACTTGATACATATGGATCTCTATGGCCCTACCAGAACCACTAGTGTTGGTGGAAGTAAGTATTTCATGCTTCTTGTTGATGATTTTAGTAGGATGGTGTGGGTTTGCTTCTTAAAAGAAAAATCTAAGGCTATTACACATTTCATTAAGTTTGTTAATCTTGTTGAAAATGAAAAATGCTGCACTGTGAAGAGACTTAGGTCTGATTTTGGGTCTGAATTCATCATGAAAGAGTTTGAGCATTACTGTGATGACAAGGGTATTAAAAAAGAATTCTCAGCTATGGTCACTCCTCAACAAAATGGGGTTGTAGAGAGAAAGAATAGGACTATTCAGGAAATGGTAAGAACAATGCTCCTTGAAAAAGTCTTGGTGAAAGCGTTTTGGGTTGAGGCTGTAAGTACTTCTGTGTATATTATTAACAGGGTCCTTCTTAGACCAAATTCAAACAAAACACCCAATGAATTATGGTATAGAAGACCTGCAACAGTTCACTACTTCAAATTTTTTGGTAGCAAATGTTATTAATTGAACCACATTAACAGCTTGGGAAAGTTGGACTCAAAGGCAGATGAAGGTATATTCTTGGGGTATTCTACAAAAAGCATGGCTTATAGGTGCTACAATTTAAGGTCCTCTAAGGTGGTTGAATCTATCCATATGAAATTTGATGAGAATCCTCAGTCCACTCACCTTGAAGAATATGAAAACACTTTAGGATCAAATAAGACTAGTTCCTCAACCAACCAGTCTAAAAATTCAAGGGAAATCCCTTATTCTGGGCTGCAAAAGTAGGTTCAAGCAGAAAACATCATTAGTTCACCTCAAGCTGGAATTCAAACAAGGAACAAAAAGAAGCTAACTAATTTAGAAGCTGAAGATGGTAAGGAATACAGTCACTTTGATATGCTTTCATCTATAAAGCCCAAGTCCTATCTTGAAGCATAGAAAAGTGAAGACTGGATAGCAGCTATGCAGGAAGAACTTAATCAAATTCATAAGAATGATACCTGGACATTTATTCCCAGAATTGTTGACAAGAATGTGATAGGCTCAAAGTGGATTTATAGAAACAAGATGGATGTGAAGGGGTTAGTTATAAGAAATAAGGCAAGATTGGTATGCAAAGGTTATTCTCAGCAAGCTGGAATTGATTATGATGAAACGTTTGCTCCAATTGCTAGAATGGAATCCATTAGAATGCTTCTATCTTTTGCTTATCATAAACAAGTCAAAGTATATCAAATGGATGTTAAGTCTGCCTTCCTAAATGGAGACTTAAATGAAGAATTTTACCTAGAACAGCCTGAAGGTTTTGAAGATTCAAAGTATCCCTCTCATGTGTTCAAACTAAGTAAGGCCTTTTATGGTCTAAAACAAGCCCGTAGAGCCTGGTATGAAAAGCTACATCAGTTCCTAGTTAAACAAGGATTCCATAGAGGCAAGGTTGATAACACTCTTTATGTTAAATCTCATCAAGAGCAGTTGCTAATTTTGCAAATCTATGTTGATGATATCATGTTTTTTGGCTTAGACATCTCCTTAACCTCAGAATTTGCTAATCTTATGAAGACAAGGTTTGAAATGTCACTCTTGAGAACCCTCAAATACTTCTTAGGTCTTGAAATCACTCAAACCTCAAAAGGGATATTCATCTCTTAGTAAAAGTATACCTCTGAGTTACTTAAGAAATTTAATATGGATGATTGTAAGGCTGTCTCCACACTACTGTGCCCTAATACCAAACTCTCACCGGAATGTACTACTGAAGCAGTCCCCTCAACTCTCTACAGGTCTATCATTGGTAGTCTGTTTTATCTTACAGCTTCAAGGCCTGACATCATGTACTCAGTGGGCTTAAAGGCTAGATTTCAAAGTAATCTAAGGGTTTCTCACCTTCAAGCAGCCAAAAGGATCCTCAGATATGTCAAGGGCACCATCTCCAATGGTTTATTCTACATTTACTCACCCTCAATGTATATTGCAACTTTCTCAGATGCTGATTGGGGTGGATCTTTACCTGACAGAAAAAGTACCTCTGGTTATTGCTACATTCTTGGTTCTAATATAGTCTCTTGGTTGAGTATAAAGTAAGACACTATGTCACTTTCAACCTCTAAAGCTGAGTATATAGCTGCCTCACAAGCTAATTCACAATTACTTTGGATGAAAACTATTCTCTCAGATATTGGAATTCAATTCTCAAGGCCTGCCAAGCTTTTCTATGATAATCAAAGTGCTATTGCTATCAGTAAGAATCCCACACTGCATTAGAGGAGCAAACGCATTGACATCAGGTATCACTTTCTTAGAGATAAAGTTCAAAAAGGTCTTATTGATATTACTTACTTGCCTACTGAAGATCAACTTGCAGACATCATGACCAAACCTCTTTTTCCTCAGAGATTTTTAACCCTTTGAGGTTTTCTCATGGTTGTTCCTCCTCCTACCTGATCCTTTTATTGTTGGTCCGGCTCACCTTTTAACCTTTAATATCAAAAAGGAAGAGAATAGGACTGAAATAAGGATAGCTTGAAGTTGTTTCAGCTACTTCCTTTGCATTTTGGATTGTGTTAGGTACTGTATCTTTGTTATATTCATCTTCAAGACCTTATTTCAAGAAAAATTGTTTTATTTTTATTTTTATTTTTTTTTTGTCATTAAAGGCAAAAAGGGGAGATTATTGGTCATAATGTGTTTTAAGGATGTTTGCCTGTTTAATGTCAAATTGTTGTATTTCAGTGGTATCTCAGATGTTTCAAATATGATCTCTAGCTGCATTATGTTTTGAAATAAGGTCCAGGGGTAGCATTGTCATCTACTTCACTGTGACACATTTTATTCACTAGCCTGTAATTGTTCATTTCAATGTATCAGCTTATTTTGGTTGAAATCACTATGGCAGTGATGTTTTGTATCTCAAGTTCGCTATAGGTGTTCTTAGGGGTATTATTATCCTTTTAAAGATGTATTCCATGCATATACATATGTCCTGATAGCTACATTACACTTATCAGCCTTAATTGAGCCTGCATTGTAAATTATATAGTCTCAGGACTATTTATTTGGTGAGAAGAATAATTTATGTCATAAAGGTATTATAGTCTTTTCCAACTGTACTCAGGAGTGTTCTACGACTCAGTGGTCCCAGTGTGTTGATGTATATAGAAATATGTCATTTCTTAGAGGCTAAGTTTGGATAGAATTGGAATTAAGCACTCATGCCTACAACCTATTGTAACTAGTGAGAATAGTGACAAAACAGCTGAGGTGGCAAGCCTGCATTGGTGCAGTTGCTCTGAAAAATATCTGAATAGTCCTTTCAATGATTGGTGGAAGGTGGAAGGTGACAGGTGTATTTGAGCTGTTGTAATGGGGCTGCTATGTGTGTACTGCTATATATATGCTGTGATAAGGTCTTTTAGGGTTAATACCTTATGAGAAAAAGTTACATTGAGAGCTGCAACTGACAAACCTCGAGCATTCAATGTTAATCAAGTTTTACCTAACTATTTGATGATGATTCATGCAAGAAAAACCTGATGAATCAACTTTTGTGAGTGTGCTTAGTGCTGAGATGAGGCTGCTGTCAAAATTACTGATGCAAAGACTGGATTGAGTAGTGATTTTGTGTTCCAAGCTGCTGTGGTCATTTCTAAGGGCTTTCACAGGTATAATCAAATCATTTACTCTTGCTCAGTGCTTTGTTTTGGTCAAAATATTGCTGAAACTAATTTTGAATCTCTAGACCATCATTCAAGCCTAATTTATGTTTCTATCTGAGATTTAAGTACAAAATGATTAAGACTAGCTGTTTCATGGATTATGTTCTTGCTAGCAAGTTTTGTTTGGTGAATTAAAGCTGTTGAAATTAGCTGTGGAACATTATATTGGTAACTGAGTTATTGACCTTGCTGAAACCTTAAATCAATGTTGTCGTGTGCTTATGTAAGCACTATAATTGAAATTTTGGGGAACACTCATGCTATACTTGATTATACAAAGTTATGAACATGAGTACTACAGTAAAAGAAGACTGAATGAGATGCTGGTGAATTGATCTCGAGAGGAATTTCCCATTTTACCCCTCAAACCCTAAGTGCAACATATTGATGTTTTGAGGCAGTAAATTAAAATTCTGTGTTGTATAGCGTATTATTTATTGTTGTGAAGACCTTCTTGTGATTTTCTACATCTGTAATTGTGAGTGTGGTGAGCTAGGAGAGATTATTTGGTCCAAGCATGGTTGCTTAGGACATGGGGAGTGCTTGTATGCACTATGGTATGCTAGTGTGTGTATTGGTTCTGAAAACTAATGTCTATTCTTGTACTTTGGTGTGTGTAAAGCGTAAGACAGTTGAGTGTGTAACAAGATACATACATCTAGTAGTGGACTTTATATTGGCTGAGGCCAAGAACTAAGGTTTTCTCTAGTTTAGAGGGTTTCCTTGTAATTCCTGTTGCACTGATCTTTAATTACTGGTTTATTTTGTGTGAGGACTTAAACATTGTAAAGGTTTTAACCAATTCACCCCCCCTCTTGGTTCAACATACAAGCATCCATAATATGCTAAAACAAAAGGAAACTTTAAATCATACCTTAACATAAGAATTTTTCACAAAATTCCATAAATCATCCAAAATAGTTCCAAAGTCAAAACTTAAGAGTTTTGTGAGATATGAACATGCATGCAAGCGTAAAATGATATAGTAGACGCGCTACAATGGCCTATGGCCTCATTACTATCCATTTACAAAATTTGACATACCAAACCTCCAATTTTCATAAAATAGGCTATAATAGCAATACTTGATTTTTAAAACATACTTGTGAACTTTAAAGTTAATGACCCTTGGCCTCATGTCCTCATGTCATACATACAAAATAAGTATTGACAAGTGTACTTAAATATACATTACACATCAAGGAAGCCACATTAGCTTCTAAAATATCACACACCCATGATATACAAAATATATTATCAAAAGTAAAACATGCTAAACATTTGCATGTCAATAAACAAAAATATTCCAAAGTGCTCATAAGCCTCTAAGGAGGATGAGCATCCGAAAATATAGTCACCTTACTTGTAAAATAACCCAAACAACCAGGGTGAATAATCAAGTTACTCGTAGGAAGAAGCATATGCGTATACCCTAAAGTTTCAATATCATTACAAGATTAATATAGACGAATACAAGGGATCATTCCACTTAACGTCTATGTTCAAGGTGTTCTAAATGATCATCTTAAACTAACTTAAATGATTTTATCACAACATAATATCAATACTAATGTACTTAACAACATTAAATCGCCAAAAACTAAAATTTACAAGTCATAATTAAACATTAATTGTCAACTTGGAATTAAATGTGAAATCAAATAGTGAAAAACTTAGACATCAAATCCCGGATTAAACCAGGACCTAAATGGTTATTCCGGGCACTAACCCGCTGGGAATACCACCCTAGTGCACACTAAAAATGGGGAGAACTCGTGCCTCCCGCACTAGAGCCAAACTCTAGCCATGTCATTTGTAACAATGTCCCAAGAGAATCCAAAATCATAATTAAGTTCAAAGCTTATAGATAATAATTAAGGTATATAAACCACCTTCCACACAAATAATTTGAAACCACACAAACCATGGCTTAGGGTTCCAAGTCTAAAATGGCATACCAAATGACTAGTCCTCATCATGATATAATGTACAATGTAATACCATTAACTTATCAATTAAAATCATACCACAATAATAAGCTTTATATACTAGATTATAACATTGTAGTAATAGGCTTCTAAAATAATTACCAATAGTCATCAACAAGATTATAGAATTATCACCACAATAAATATAACAATTCAAGTGAATAAGAATTGTATATAACCTTAATAATTCTACACAAGATAAATACACATCACACATACTTAAATAAGTAAATCCTAAGTCAAATGTGAGGATTTCTTATAATATGCAAGACTACAATATTAAAAGCATGCACATAATATATATTAAATTCCAAAGGAACATAAAACACTTAAAGTATAAACATACTACCACCCCTACCTGAATAGAGAATTGAATCTCTATAATCCAAAGCAACCAAGCTTAAAATGGAAAAAAAGTATAGGGTTTTGTATAGGAGAGTAAGAGGAAACTTTTACTTCCCAAGGTTAAAGGTCTAAGGTGAGTGGAAGGAGGCCAAAATGAAGTAATAAGCTCTAAGCCAAGATTTTTTTCAATGGTGGCTAGGTTTTGGGTTTTAAGAAAATAGAAGTGAGAAAGGTGAAATGAATGCGGTGAGTGGAGGATGTAGTATTCCTCTACTCGCTCTGTGCTCTTACACTACCTCTCACACACATACTAATGCAAGACTAAATTTGGAACCTAAACTTGTCACCAATCCATGGCACCTTTAAAGACTTAATCCTACCCCTACACTTATCAACCATCTAAGCCAACAAGTGCACCTATCCTAGGCCTAGAAGTGGGTGAATCTCCACCCTCCACATTGATGAGCACTGAAAAATGCGCATTTAAACCCCTTAAGCTTAGGTATTCGAGAACCTTTATCTATCTTATTTTCTCGCTTTGTATTGATTCCATGTTATTTCCATTTTTAGGTACTTATCCCTAAAATAAGCTAACTCAGCCAAATAAAAGCAGAAATGAAGCAATTCTGGGATGAATCAAAGAAAGGAGCAAAGTAGAGCAAAAGGAAGCAAAGGGTGGAATTTCAGCAACTTCGATCGATCTCAAGAAAAGTTCCATCGATCCAACTTTCAGCGATCTCAGTACTTCAAGATGGATCTGAGCCATGTTTGTCCCTATTCAAAGATCTCAAAGTTTGATCAATCCAACTTGATTCTCTGATCGATCAAACTTTCTTATCCCTATCCACATGCTAGATCTTATCGAGCTGTACCACCCTACCAACCACTTTTGTCCTTTTCCCAAAAATATCTTCAAAATATCTCAGATTTGTTTTTATCCAAAAAGGCGCCGCCATAGAGGATCGATCCAGCTTCAATTCGATAGATCTCAGCCATGTTCGATCGATCGAACTTCCCAAATCTCGAGAAAATCCAAATTCCAGCTCATTAAAAGTTGTCTCATATCTAATCATTGGAGGAATATTGGTGTATGAGCCCAGCACATTTGGGGTGATATTTGACCTACCTATATAAGGAATATGGGCCACTTTTTGAAGGAGGAGACTAGAGAGTTTTGATACACTTGAGAGGCACAATATTGATATTCTTAGTGAAGAAGAAAAGAAAGGAGGAGGCTAGAGACACAAGCTTGGAGTTCTTACATCAACTAAGAAGAGGAACAATCTCTACCATGAAGTTAGCCCTTGAGGGTTGGAGGACACCATCCATGAGTAGCTAGACATCTTCTTGGGGCTAGAGTTAGCCATAAGCATGCTTTTTACATCTTGATTTATATATTTTTGAAGGGATTTGTATTGTGATACATGTTTTGACACTTTTATATATATAGATCTTGTTTATTCAATGATTTATACGGTTTAATGCTTCCAATTGATCATTTCATTCTATCCATATGTTTATGTATGCTAGAATAGATGTTCATGTGCTTTTCTCTATTTCTTGTGTTGTTTATGCATGTCTATGTGTATTAATGCTATAGATCTAGAGATTGTCAAGATATAGTGCTTAATGGAATGTTCTTGTGGTTTATTTAATGGTTCATACTCATTTCGTTATGGATTGTACCTCACCCTTAGTGTAATTAGTTTACCAATGTCGTCGTTGTTAGGAAATAATCACTACTCCCCCTCGATCACGACCCACAAATATAAAAAGGAGTGATGATAAAGAAACCAAACACAAAATCTACAAGACAAGAAATTATACGTGGTTCGACAAAACACGACTACATCCACCAGAGAGCCAAATTTCTCTAGAGATTGTAAACCGTACAATATAGAGGATTACAAAGAGATGTCACTCACAAACCCTCAACCCTTTTGTACCCAATCACTTTATAAGAAAATACTAAGTTCTAAACAAGAACCCTCTCACCATACAAAGTGTCATCTCAAATACAATAAGAGTAAAAACTCTAAAACAAGAGTTTTTCCTACACCCACTAGTTTTTCACTTTGAGCTCTCCACACACCTCTTCTTCTTGGTGTGTTGTGCGTGTCTTTAATTGCCTTCCATGCTTCTCCTTTTATAGGAGAAGTAAACCTTCTAATGTCAATGGTAAGTGAATCAATATTTGACTCTCCAAGTGTGAAACAAACAATGGGTAGGTGGTGCTTCCATTTAAGACCAAAGTTTGGCATCCACCATATTTGACCTTCTAGATTAGGAGTCCTTGTTGAATTTTTAACCACAATTCCAACAATCTCCCCCTTGGTTAAAATTCACAAGTCTCAATATCCGAGACTCTTACTTGCAAATCCACAAGTAGTCCATTGGCCTTCCGTATACCAGTTACTTATAACCCGAATCAAGTAAGATTCCACGACCAATGCATATGTGCAGCTATACCAAGTTAACATTATCAAGTGACTCTGAAAGGGGACCTCGATAAGACCCCTTCACAAACAGGATTTTCCTTCTCATCATCATTTATCTGGAAACACGGCATCTTCGTCTCTATTGTATCTGCCAATGAGACTTGCCGCAAGATCTTGCCTTCACATACCCGTTTCCAATCAGCAATCAAAATCTGAGTACCATTGTTACCCCTCACCAAATGATATAATCCCCCACTCTTTTCTCCTTCATCAATACCATGCAGCCCTTTGTAACTTTTATGACTTCCCCTACAATAGTGCATTTGCAGTTTATGGAATCCAACTAGCTTAAGGATATCAAATTACACCACAACTTTGGTACGTAGGCAACGTCGACCAATGTGCGTTCAACCCCATCAAACATCTTGATTTTTACTGTTCCCATACCCATCATGGTCCACTTATCGTCATTCGGCATATTTAAAGAATTATTCTCAAGTCTTTGAAATGAATCAAAATATTCTTTCATGAAGCATACATGGTTCGTAGAACCCGAATCTAATATCCAGTCATGCCGAGTAAGATTGTTACCTTTGGAAATTATGAGAGCATCTCCAAAGTCTTTATTAGATCCATATGCAATAGATGCATCATTCTTGCCACCATTATCCTTTCCATTTACAAGTGGACAGTCTTTTCGGATGTGGCCCTATTCACAGCATCTGTAAAATTGCTTGCCCTTTCCTCCCGTTGATCTAGTCCTGCTATTGTTAGATCTATGGGTATTCTGCCTTCCCCTATTCTGACTATGAGCAACCATGGCTGAGTAGTGGCTCCTATCACCAATGTCCCTCCTCTTATCATTAGACAAGAGAGTAGACTCAACATCCTCCATCTTCAATGCTTCATTTCCATATAAGATGGTAGTTTCAATGTTCTCATAGGAAACTGAAAGTCAGGTAAGAAGTAAGAGGGCCTTGTCTTCTTTTTTAATTTTCGCATCAACTTTTGTAAGCTAGTCAATGATATCATGAAACATATTCATGTGATCTAAGAGATTTCCGCCTTCCTCCATCTTTAGCTGATAGCGATCACGCTTCAGATTGAGTTTTGTGGTGTGGCTCTTTATTAAGTATAACTTCTCAAGCTTATCCCACAATTTCGGTGCTGAATTCTCACTATTAACATTGTTAATGATATTATCTCTGATACAAAGCTGAATAGTCCTAAGACATCGTAACTCTATATCTTCCCACTCATGGTCTTTCATCTTTTTTGGCTTTCTATCCTTTCCCACCAAAGCTCGATGCAAGCCTTGTTGAACTAGGATGTCCTTCACTCTACTTTGCCAAAGAGTGAAGCTACCTTTGCCATCGAACCTCTCCACCTTATATTATGAAGCAATATTACCAGCCATGATCATCACAAGTGCCCAAGAAAAACAACACTAGTGTTATAATAAAAAATCTAGATCAAGAATTTTTTATCAAACACAACTTGTGTAAGCGTATAGCTCTGATACCAATTATTAGGAAATAATCACTACTCCCCCTCGATCACGACCCACAAATATAAAAGGAGTGATGATAAAGAAACCAAACACAAAATCCACAAGAAAAAGAAATTATACGTGGTTCGACAAAACACGCCAATGTCCACCAGAGGGCCAAATTTCTCTGAATATTGTAAACCGTACAATATAGAGGATTACAAAGAGATGTCACTCACAAACCCTCAACCCTTTTGTACCCAATCATTCTATAAGGAAATACTAAGTTCTAAACAAGAACCCTCTTACCACACAAAGTGTCCTCTCAAATACAATGAGAGTAAAAACTCTAAAACAAGAGTTTTTCCCACACCCACTAGTTTCTCACTTTGAGCTCTCCACACACCTCTTCTTCTTGGTGTGTTGTGTGTGTCTTTAATTGCCTTCCATGCTTTTCCTTCTACAGGAGAAGTAAATCTTCCAATGTCAATGGTAGGTGAATCAATATTTAACTCTCCAAGTGTGAAACAAATAATGGGTAGGTGGTGCTTCAATTTAAGACCAAAGTTTGGCATCCACCATTTATGACCTTCTAGATTAGGAGTCCTTGTTGAATTTTAGCCATAATTCTAATAGTCATATCATAAACCACATCGTCACCATTGCCAGAAAGCCTAGTTAAGATGAGCACTAAACGTTATAAAAAAATGGCAAATTATGTGGATCGGCTCGACTCACCAAAGGTGGCAAGTCCATCAATTCGACGCTGGTGATGACCCTGACACCGATCTGGTGCAACGCTGTGACCTCATGGCCAGCTCTGATGGAGACACAGTGGACCCCAGAATGGTTAGTGAGATAGGTGAAGGATTCAAGGTCGAGGAAGAGGGCGGCGAAAGAATGGACCTTGTTGAGCCAGGCTTTCGTGGGCCAGAGACGGTGGTTCTTCTTATTGAGCGAAGTGAGAGAGCGGCATGAGAAATTGTAGGAGGATGTGGACAACCTCTGGTGGGCTTGGGATCGGTGTGCCGTGGAACACATGTGTTAGGGGTGTGAATGAAGAGGATGAGGAAGAGGATGATGGTGAATATGTCTATGGTGATTGAGGTGCATGATAGCCTATTCAACATAATTTGTATGTGTCTTAGTGTCTGTCCATTCTGATGGGTTTTCTATTTGTTTACTTTTAGAAAGAGATTGGACTGATTGACCACCATTGCTGGTGAAGCATTGGATCTGTGATCTGTTATTGCCAAGAAACCCAAATGAGGTAGATGGAGGAGGAGTGAATGTTAGAAGGAAAAAGATAATGAAAAACTAAAAGAAATGGAAAGAGGGAAAATAAGAAGTTTAAAATAAAATTTTTATAACAAGTTGTAGAATAATTTGATTAGAATGAGAGTTATAAATAAATATTTTTGCTTATTTTATTTTTAAAAAATAAAATATAAAAGAATTTTTAAAAATCAGTTTTTGGCATTTTAGTCACTTAAAATGAGTTTTATGGGGGTAATTGTGTCATTTTATACATAAAACACCTTTTTTTGTAAGTCAACAACAACTCAAAAGGGTATCATATTCATTTTGTATGTAAAAATGTTCTAACACTGCTGAAAAGTGACATTTGGGATGTGAATGAAATACGAATTAACTCTTCAAGATATGAGTGCAAATTAAAACCAAAATGTTTATTTATATGAGATTTGAGCTAACTTGAGGTGGTGTCAGTCTATTTTGCCCTTAAATTAAAATGTTTACTTTATCCTTGATTCCTTCCTTGATATGTTTTTGAATATATCTTTTGATTCACTTCTCAAACTACCTTAATCTTTACACATTTGACTTTCTATCCATTGCACGTATTCTTGAACATTTGTTTTACGGCTAAAATTATAAAATTTCTCAATTGTTTACAAAATCTACCGACTAACCCCCTCAACTAAAGAAACTATCACATTATCCCCTAATCTTTTTAAAAAACTATCACATCACCCTATTATGTTAAATGGCCATCTAAAACTAAGTGGAGAAAAGCACGTGAGAGTCACGTGTATACTATTCTGACCATAGTGCCCTTTTAATTATTCAATGACTAAATTGCCTTTGTAACACACTTTTAGTTTGCACGTGCCTCAGTCAGATATGTTACAGCACTGAACATGCACCAAATCCTTCTCCGTTCTTCTTCATTGTCATCCTTTTCCTCTACTCTCATGGCACATAACACAAAACAACTACAATGCTTGGTCAATAACTGACAAAAATATGCTAGTGTTTAATTATTATTTTAAAGCACAAACAGAGAAATCAAATAGAGAAAGAGAGGGTTTGGATTTAGGTGCTGAGAAATTGACGATGCATGATTTATTGGTGTGGACGCAATTGTTGAATGGGAATTCTAACATCGATGGCGGCGGCTCCACCACCACCAATTACCTATTTCTCCAAAATCAGTCATCAACCACGAGTCACACACAACCTCTATAGCAGAACCGATTGACTTCACTGGATTCGGTTACAATCAGAGGCAAAATTAATGACGCCATAAAGGTACTGGAAGAAGAATATGGAAAACAACAAAACCAGCAACGGCTGATATATTTGCTTCAAATCTTCTTATCTCTCTAAACATGCCTATTAAAACCCTAATTTGATATTTGTCGGCGTCGGTGGTTGCGTCTTATGCAAAGAAGAGGCCGAACGATTTGTGAGGCAAAGTTGACGATGTTGTCAGAGGCGTTGCTTAGCCAGAACACCGGCAACGACGAGATCTCCGACAAGAAGATTGCCGAAAATACCCCGATTTCGTTAGTTCGCCATCATAAACTAGCGGTGGTTGGTGGTAACGGTATGTGTTAGTGGTGGTTTATTCTTTGAAATACACAATTATGGTGGTGTTGGTGCAATCGACCGTGGTGATTGTGCCTTTAATTTTGCAGGTGGTGATAGACATAAGGTGGGGATGGTGGCGGTGCTTGTGATACCCCCAGATTTCCGAATGCGGGTTGGTCAAGCCCACACCCAAATACCCGGGGATATCAAAAACAAATCGGCAATAAATGAACACAGAATACAAAAGGGTAAATAAGAATAAATAAAATGTTGAAATGAACACAAAAATGATAATCCATTAAATCCTTAGAATAAATTTTCAATAAATAATAAAATACTTTAATACCATAAATCTTCCAATATACAACTCGGGAATCCATACTATGTGGACCCCTAGAAAATTACAATTGCATAAGTAACCATAATGACTGTCTACATCTAAAAGATGAAACATAAATGAATTCCCTAAGCAAATCGGAAGAATGAAGTAGATCGATCTCTGCTCAGCACGAACAATCCTCTACACCTTGAGAACACCTGAAAAATAATGGTGGTAAACAAGTTCTACCCTACTACAGTCCAAGCAAAGATCCAATACACGTATACATCCTAGTCAATTCAACAATAACTAGTAGTCCGTATATGTATATATATATATATATATATATATATATATATATAACTACACACTAAAGGAACTTTACTAGACTATAGGGTTGCCTCAACCTGAATGGTAAACAACATGCAAAACGCACATATAATGGGGCATGAGTACCTAAACCTACCAGGGCACATAACTATACTATATCTAGCTACACATCCCTAGCAATATACGCGCCCGAACCAGTGAGTCTGAGACTCAAGTTCATATCATGGCACCATAATTATATATACAAAATCCAGTAACAATCCTAACCAGTATAAATTAATCCTCTACAACTATTCCTCTATAAGTCATTCAATATTGTTCAATTGACCTAACTTGAATATAGGTAGGACTTAACATTTTACTTAATCCATTCCCTTATACAAAATAGGTAGGACTTAACTGATAAGTTAATCGGTCCCTAGAGTGCCACCATCCCATATTGGTGCACTACATCCACACAATCCAATAATCGATGTAACAAATAAAATAATACATCAATTAATCAAAAAATTAACATAATAATAGAATATTATGCTATCACAAAATATGAATAACTTATAAACTTCTTTAAGATTCCTACATCATGTATCCTACACAAACTGAATCTTAAATATGCTGATATTTATTTTACAGCCAAGTAAGCATTCTCCATATACAATTCATGCTACAAACTTAATCTTAATTGCTTAGAACAAAATAAAGATTAAATCCATTCATTCATTCCTCAAAGAATTCAAATAGCATGAATTGTTATAAATTAATTTAATGCTAGTCCTTATTTAATGATTAGGATTCCTCAAAATCAATTAATTTAACGCTATTTACGAAACTTCCCCAAGTAAGACTCGAGCATTTATCCTAATTGCTCGAGCTTCCTGTTTCAGGCTCGAGCTTCTTGCTTCAGGCTCGAGCTTCTTGTCTATGGCTTGAGTTTTTCACCTATTGCTCGAGCTTTTCTTTTCAAGCTTGAGCTTTTCATCCATGGCTCGAGCTTCGCCCCCAAGGCTTGAGCACTATAACAGCAGATTGAGCATTGTTACGGGAATCTGCCCAGAATTTCTACTGTAAACTCAATCTTTATTGTTTAAGGATTCCTAGGCATGTTTTTACGTTCCATCAATCCACCGATATGAAAATTACATCATTTAAAATAGATAAAAATTCATAAAGAAACCAGATCAAATCCATGAGTTTAACAATTCATACAATAAGAACAAATATGAACCAAATTCGTAAAACATATGTTATAATCCAATTAAACATGTATAATTATTTATTTTTATGTTTTTAAGAATCCTGGAATCTCTTAGGCATGTATAGAAACACAAATCTAAGGGAGAGAGATAGAAGAAGAACTTGTCTTAAACTTTCGGATCGAAAGTGAAACTTCTTCTTCCTTGATCTTCTTTTCTAAAGATTCTTCTCCTACTTCCTTCCTCTTCCTTCTTCACTCTCTAACTCTCTCTCTCTAAAATATATTACGATATATTTTAATCCCCTTTCTCAACCTATAGTTATATATTTATAGGTTAAATAATAACCTTATTCCTTTTCCCAATCCAAGTCAACTTAATAAAGAAAATTAAAATTTAAAATATTGAAAAGGTAACTTAAAATATGCTACGTATATAATCTATGTATATATTTATTAAATAAATAAAATATATGCATCAGATTATTTATCAACAGATTATTTAATAACACTTAAGTTACCATAATATTAAGAGGTAACTTAAAACACGATACATATAAAATCTATGTATATCCTTATTATATAAATATATTAAATATATACATCAGATTAAATATTACTACTAAAGTTACCATAAAAGTAATTAATAAATTACTTTCCCTTTTATATATGTATATACATATATATATATATACAACTGTCCATGGGTAATTATCAAGACCCATCAAACCTCTTATCTAAGTAGTTCATGGGACCTAATTGGTTAGCCCATTACTACTAACCATAACCATAAAATAAAATAAAACATTGAATCATTTAATTTACAATCAATCAAACACATTATTTAAGCATACATTCAAACAAACAAATAATACAAATAACACCTAGACAAATTGTCAATTAATCAAGTAACACTTAATTCAATTAAACACATAAGTAATTAGTCAAATAATCAATTAAATAATTAAAAACATAATTAAAACAAATAAATAAATACCAAGTCTATTCTTTTAAAATTAGGAGTATTACATTCTTCCCCCTAACAAAAAGAATTCCATCCTTGGAATTCGCCCTTACTTTCTTCCATTATTTACGGAAACTATGAGCGAATTACATCCTCCTATTCCCAAGTAGACGCAGCCTCACTTTGATGGCTCCACTTAACTCCAATGTATCAACTAGTATACATGGTTCCTATATTTAAGCAACACAATAATCATACAATTCATAGGTTGTATCAAACAATAACGTAATCCTCCTAATTTAACAAGGTAATGATCCATATTCCTCTAAGTGCCATAGAATATACGCACAAAACTCCTATGCACCCAGCGTTAACGATTTGGTAACTCTAATCCAGAGGCGACTACCTCATAAACACAATCCGTTAAAAGTTAATGTAATAAGTAAAATTGACCTTTCTCCAAAAATTGCCTTGCTTCCTATTTGGAAACAGAATGATCAAACTACTCCCTAATAGAAAACTCTAGTATACGAGTTCGACTAGTTACAACAAAAGGAAGTATTTTTCTCCGATATATTTGTAAATGAAGTTAAGGTCTGATTGTATAACCCTTGCTTCCATTTCAAACCAACAAATGAGAGGTAGGCAAGAGGTATACAAAACCTCAATCGTTGTCACCCCAACCTCCTTGTGCCAATAATACCACAGACAAAAACTGAAAAGTGAAGTAAATGCTTTCAATCATCTATGAAAACCTAGGATATATGCCTCTAACATATCCTTTATGGTCTAGTTTAATCTCTCGATCAATTTCTCCGTTTATAGGTATGAAACAAAGCTGCTGCTCCAAAATATTTATAAAGCTCCTTCAAAATAGCACTTTGCATCCATTATAATGGCCATCCACATGCTATAACACCACTATCGTTGTACTATAGAACTACTATGAAGCTCTAAAATGAACATCACTCCAATTAATGTCCTTAAACGAACTTTCTCAATCCACCACTCTTATTTCATATGGAAAAATTGAAATTCCAAATTAATGTCGATTATTCCCACCGATTGTCCACTCCTATTTAATTCTACTTCCATATTCGTTATAGGAAGTGGCTAAAGATTCCTATGATATCTGATGTTTAACTTTCCACCTTTTTAGCAGGTGTTACACTTAGGGCAATTATATACACGTCCCTATCCGTACCTATTCACCAAAACTGATATTTGATGTCATGATGTACCTTCTAACTGTCTGAGTGTACTAAGAAAAATTAGAAGTTTCCATCTTAGTCGCCCGACCGTCATATTACTATTTACAGAAACTACTAAATCCTCTTCCAGTACCTTAAACTCCATCTGAGAAAGGTAACACCTTCTCCAAGGTCAGCTCCGATATTCAAGTTGACATTCTCAACTACTTTAGTAATATCAAGTGTTATTATTACATATGCTATAAATTCATCTGATAACTCAACAACTAATCAAAAGATTTAAATATTCTATCGTTTGTTGAGAGCGTCCATTTCTACCTTCGCTTCCAACAGACAGAACTTGATGTAAAGTGTGAATCACAACTGTAATCCATCTAAATCGTCTCGTGATCCGTTCTATTCGTATGAACTGAAGTCCTACCAGTTCGAAATAGATAAAAATTAAGCTGACCTAATTTATCAGTCAACCAATATCCCATCCAGAATCCTGACCCGTGTGTAAAATTAGAAATCCCTCAACTAAATCTGTAAAATGAACTCTCATTTCCACTTTAGTATAGGAAATGACTGCAAAGATCTAGTGATCTCTAATGGACCATCTCTACTATCTAATAAATATTAAACTTGAAGAAAAATCACCATGTCCCTCCTTCTGCCTATCCTCCAAACATCTGCTTTATATTATGATGCGTCATATTTCCACCTGGATGACTAGAAAAATAAGAGTTGTGAATCTCAATCCTTGCATCCTCCATCCAATTTTCTATAGAAAGTACCATTAGTTCGGTACCACCAGCTTTCGTCTGTACCCGTTATTTAAATTGGAGTATCTTCAAAAGTGAATTTGTGCACTGAATCCATGCATCATTAATCTGTGATAGACTTACCGATAAAGAAAGTCAACACAACAAAATTCAGCTAACTACGACATTTCCATACATACCATGCACCTCTTCTTGATATAGGTATTTGGTCTCACCATCTTGTCTTCGACACACCCTGCTTCTTTAAGACAAGTTATTGTCAATCCGACATCTTTGTCTAACTTCAAAAGATTATGAAATCTCTCCATTCTCCAAATAAGTCTGCAATTTCCTAGCAACAACTAATTGTTGCAAATTGTAACCTAAAAAAAAAATTCCGAATTATTTATGCAAATGAAGAGACTTAGTTCCTTCCTCCATGTGCAACACCGGCAACTCCTCCTATTGACACCCTTAGGAATAAATTCTCAATTAATAATAGACTGATGAAGATTTATTCAGCCTACTATCCTCATCTTGGTGTCATTCCAATCAGTACCTAAACCGATACTAAATTCTCCTTCTACTTGGTAACAACTTCTGAAATTTCCAAGAAGATGTTCAGCAAATTTGGCACCTCTGATAACCCATCGTGGCGTTACAGTGACCTTTATTTACCACCACCTCACGCATACCGAAATATTAACAACCACCATTATCATGGCGTTGTACTATGATACGAATCCATATCTAGCGTCAAATATCAAACTGATCGTACTAGATTATTTGACTCGTAGTGATGGTTTAACTATCCTATCCCAAATAACATACCATAATGATGCATGTCCAGGTCCAATAGATTGGCTAGATTTATGTGTATCTACCAAATCCTACGACCGCATGCTCACAAATTTAGCGTAAATAGTGCTATTACTTCATGTTATTAAAAATAATAGTTGGCTTATTACATACTTGTGTCCCCAACTAAACCACATACCATGAACCAGAATAATTAATGAAAATAAAACACGAATGACAAACATAAAAGCATAAATTATACTCCTACTTAAGACATCGTTCTTTCTAGAAAGTCTCATTTGAAATCAACCTTACCAGATTATTTCACAATTTCCTTTTATAGTTTCGCAGATAATCATCCAACCTCGAAACATATCCTTTAAACATAGCTTAAAAGCAACATATGTTTGCCTAAGCAAATACTAAGGGCTTAACCTTCATCCTCCCTATACACGGAATGTAAACTATCTAACTTGGCTATATAAAGCGAATTAGAATGTCACAACATAATCCATATACTCTCTTGAACGTGATACAAAATTATACATTTCGTTCTGATAAGTACTCCATCAAATCCCCAACCTCCTGAAGAGTACTTCTTATATATCTCTTTTAGAGATGATAAGAAAGTTTAACTATTTGTAGATTGATCAATCCCAATTCTACTAATATCATTCGCTATACTACCAGCAAATAAGATCATCCTCGCGCGATTATCCATCGTCAAGATTTAGTACCCGCTTTCTTGGATACGCTAAAATCTCTTCCATTAAGATCCTCTTCAGCCTTCTACTCCTCGTTTGTCTCCTTTTTGAGATCAACTGAAGTTGCGTAGGCCCCATGATGCAGTGACCTATCACAAACACTTTAATCCTTCCTTGGCTTATACTTTAAAGTAGCGCCATCCAAAACTAAACCTTCGATCCCGAATTCTGCCTTTTTGGCAAAGAAATCGATAAAGTACTCCTTTACTTCTTTGAGTCTTTATTGCTTTCGCCTTAGACCCCATCCTTTTCCTAGTGTCAACCATTCTGTAACTACAGAATATAATTGACATCAGCTCCTCCTAACGAACCGTCAATAGAGTACAACGAACCCTAATATGGGCTCCAAGTTTTAAGAAACGCAACGCGGAAGTAATATAACGAAGACACTCCTAAGGACACTTGAACTTGGAGTGCTCTGATACCAACTGTGATACCCCTAGATTTTTGAATGCTGCTTGGCCAAGCCCACGCCTGAATACCCGGGGATATCAAAAACAAATCAGTAATAAACGAACACAGAATATAAGAGGATAAATAAGAATAAATAAAAATGCTAAAATGAACACTAAAATGATAATCCATTAAATCCTTAGAATAAATTTTCAATAAATAATAAAATATTCTAATACCACAAATCTTCCAATATACAACTTGGGAATCCATACTGTGTGGACCCCTAGAAAATTACAATTACATAAGTAACTATAATGACTATCTACATCCAAAAGATGAAACATAAATGAATCCCCTAAGCAGACTTAAATGAGTAAAGTAGACCAATCCTTACTCAATACGAATAATCCTCTACACCTGGGAACACTTGAAAAATAATGGTGGGTCAAACCTACAAATAAGTTATACTCCACTACAGTCCAAGCAGAGATCCGATACACGTATACATCCTAGTCAATCCAATAATAACTAGTAGTCCATATATATATATATATATATATATATATATATATATATGTAACTACACACTAAAGGAACCTCACTAGACTATAGGGTTGCCTCAACCTGAATAGTAGGCAACATGCAAAACGCACATATAGTGGACATGAGTACCTAGACCTACCAGGACACACAACTACACTATATCTAGCTACACATCCTTGCCGATATACTCGCTTTAACCATTGATCCTGAGACTTAAGCTCATATCATGGCACCATAATTATATATATATAATTGTGATACCCCTTGGATCAGAGACACGGGTTGATTAGGCCCAAGCCCAAACTTGAGGAAAATATCAAACAATTAATACTTTAATGAACATAGAATACAAAATGAAATAAGAATAAATATTAAAAGCTGAAAGAAACTAAAATAAATCCTTTAAAGATAAATACTTAAATCCCAATAATCCAAAACATCCAATAAATTAAACAACTCAGGAATCCATCTCTAGTGGACCCCTAATAAAAATTCAAACTGAATTAAAACAACTGAAAGAACATCCTGATAAAAGCTATGGAGAGAAGTCCTACGTCGTCAGTAGAGTGAGTAGAAACCTTTGCTCAGCATGAATACGTCTAAGTCTGGAACTGTCGTGTACCTGAAAAAATAGAAGTGGGTTAGGCCCACGCCCAAGTTCTATACTACTACAATCCAAACAGAGGCCCGATACGCATGTACATCCTAAACAATTCAACAACAGCTAATAATCCGTAAATATATATATAGTCACACTAAAGGACTCTCACTGGACTACAGGCCGGTCTCAACCTCAATAGAGGTAACATGCTAAAACGCACACGAAGTGAGCATGTGTACCTAAACCTAAACAGGGAACACCTCCTGTAATGACCCAGACTTTTTCCTCCTTTTTCATTTTTGGTGATTTTCTTTTTTTCATTTTTTACTCGTTTATCGTTTTTCCTCGCTTAACCTCACTTCGGGCGTTCGGATTTGATTCCGATTTTTCATGCATTCATGATACTTGATTTTCATGACATTGGTATTTTCACTTTTGTTGAAAAGCATGCTAGTTGCTTTTATTTTTTATAAAGGGCATGAATGCTTACATTAGTGTAATTATTCATGACTTTTGGGATTTTAGTGTAATTATGCAAAATTATTATTTTTCATTTGAGGGACCTTTTTGCAATTTATTTTAGAAGATATTTTGAAAAAGGACCATTTTATAATTTTTGGAAAGTGTGACAAGTGTCACACTCTCATGGAGCCATTTGTTGGCATTTAGGTGAAGAGACTTGGCATCATGGCCTCTTGACATTTGGTGAGTGGAGATTCATCCATGTGTTGGCCTTAGATTGGTGCACATGTAACCATTGGATTGTTGACAAGTGTAAGCTTAGGATTAAGTATTGAAAGAGGCATTGGATTGTTGACAAGTGTAAGCTTAGGATTAAGTCTTGGAAAAGGCATTGGATTAGTGACAAGTGTAAGGCCATGATGTAGTCTTGCATTATGTGTGTGTGAGAGGTAGTGCAAGAGCATATAGTGAGTGGAGGATCTCTAGCCCTTCCACTCACCATTTTTAAACTTTACTTCTTCATTTCATTATCTCACATGAACCCTAACAAATCCACCGTTGGAGGAAAGCTTAGTTCATAGCTTACCCCTTCAATTTGGCTCACTTCCATACACCTTAGACTAAAAACCTTGGGAGAGAAAATATTCCTTCTATTTTCCTCTTCAAGAACCCTTAACTTGTTTTCCATTTTGTGCTTGGTAGCTTGGATTATAGAGATACAATTCTCTATTGAGGTATGGGTGGTAGTATGTTTATTTTCTAAGTATTTTAAAATCCTTTGGGGTTTAATATATATTGTATACATGCTTTTAGAATTGTAGTATTCCATACTATAGGAAATCCTTATGATTGACTTAGGATTTCATTGATCAAGCATATATGTTGTGTATATATCTTGAGTAGGATTGTTGAAGTTGTATAAAATTCTTAATGATTTGAATTACTATGCTATTGTGATGGAAATCCTACATTCTGGTGTATTACTATTGATAATCATGGTTGTTTTAGAAGCTATTTGCTAAAATGCAAACATTTAGTATATATGGCTTATTGTTGGGGCATGCTTAAATTAATAAGCTAATGATATTATTTTGTGCATAATATCATTTTAAGAACTTATCATCTATCATGTCATTCTAGACTTGGAACCCTAAGACATGGTTTGTATGGTTTCAAAGTACTTGTGCATGGAAGGTGGGTTATATGCCTTGTTATCTATATATAAGTTTTGAACTTGATATATACTTTGGATTCTCTTGGGACATGGTTACTAGTAACATGGCTAGAGTTTGGCTCTAGTGCGGGAGGTATGAGTTCTCCCCAATCGAGATAGTGCGCACTTAGGGTGGTCTTCCCTGCGGGTTAATGTCCGGAATAACCGTTGAGGTCTCGGCAGAATTCCGAGCTTAGGTGTCCAAGGATTCTACTTTTTTTTTTTATTTCGCATTCATTCCCAAGTTGACAACCAATGTTATTTGTAACTTGAAAATATTGTTATATGCGGTTTGATGTTGCTAAGTACATCCATTTTGATAGTGTGTTGCTAAGAAACATTTAAGTTAGCTTAAGATGATCCCTTAGAACACCTTGAATATAGACGTTAAGTGGAATACTCCCTTGTATTCGTCTATATTAATCTTGCAATGATATTGAAACTTTAGGGTATACGCATATGTTTCTCCTACGAGTAACTTGATTACTCACCCTAGTGGTTTGGGTTATTTTTCAGGTAAAAAGACCATGTTCTTGGATGCTCATCATCCTTAGAAGATTTTGAGTTGTTTGAAGCATTTTTGTATATTGACATGCACTTGTTTAGCATGCCTTCCTTTTTGGATGTTAATTTTGTATACCATGGATGTATGGTATTGTAAAAGCTAAAATGGCTTCCTTGATGTGTCATATATATCAAAGAATACTTGAAGATGTCTATTTTATATGCATAACATGAGGCCATGTGCCATGTACATTTATATCACATGTATGCTAGTTTAATCCCATAGTTATCTTATGAAATGATGAGAATTCGAGATTTGACAGGTTGTATTTTGTATATGACATGTTATATGACCATGAGCTATTGGAACACATGCATTTTCTTATTTTACATATGTGTGCATGTTCACTTTGGCACACAACACCATTCTTAAAGAAATGAACACTCAGAGTAGCATTCATTTACATATTTTTGCTAAATGAGACCTCAAGGGCATTTTTGGTATTTCACTTGAAAAATAAATGTTGGTCTTGACATGGTTGACCAGAAAACATGATTTTAAGGGGGGTTCCTTCACAACTTTTTTCCAAAAAAGTCCCAGAAAGTCCTCAAAATGGCATTTCAAGGTCGCATTTCAAGTGCAGCTTCAAGAGTTCGAGCACTCGAAGTTTGGGCAGAAAGTTTTGGCCTCGGGCAGGTACTGTTCGAGCGCTCAAAGTCCTAAGTTTGAGTGCTCGAAGTACTCTTCACAGAGTGTTTTTGTGTCTTGGTTCAGCACTGCACCTCCAACTTCAAATTGTCATATCTTCCTCGTTTTAACTCCAAATTGGTCCGTTCTTGAGTCTAAATTGACCACATCGAAATAAGCTTTCCAATGATACCAATTAGAGTTTCATATTCCTTTGGTAGCTCAAGTAATTCAAGTTTTAATGGAGGGGTGTTAGTTTTTGGCTCAAACCGGGATAGGGTTTTTCTTCCGTCGACTTCAAGACTTGATATCTTTACCGTCCGAACTCCGAATCAAGTGATTCTTGAGTCTAAATTCATTAATTTTTCATTGTATTTCCAATGGTGTGCTTGGTAGTGCTTACTTTTAGGATAAAAATGACCATTTTACCCTTGGATTTCTTTTGTCCATTTTTTAGATCTTGTTTCCGTATTTGTTTTCTTTGGGTTCCATGATCTCATTGAGGGTCTCTTTGGTGTCCTAAAAACATGTTGTTTCCCTAGGGATGTCATTCCATCTTTTGCTTCCGCAATTCGGATCCATTATCGGGTCATCTTCCGGTTCATCACTGATGCACAGGGTTGAAAAACCTTGGGCCGTCTCAAGTGGTATCAGAGCTCCTAGGTTTGAACACCTTAGGATAACGGGTTTTGGGTGCATATCATGCTTTTGTTGATGTACTTTGATGCATTCACATGCCTTTGATAATATATTTTGACTTTATAACATGTTTAGACGTTTCGTGATAACATGCTTAGTAGTATGACATGTCTTTATGCTTATATGCCTATGTGGTTAAGAGTGCCTTTGTTTAACATGTATGCTTATCTGTTTAAGTGCTTAACTATTTAAGAAGCTTTTGTCAATTGCTTTAGCATGACAGTATGTTGCATACCTAGTCTTACTTTGCATTCATAGTATTAGTTGCATTTAGTCATAATGACTTATGTTATTGTTGGCTTCCTTTCTTTTACACGTTTAGAATCATGGTTGTCACGCATGGAGAGTCTTCACGTCAGGGCATTGAGGAGCAGGTGGCTGACACAGAGTTCACGAGGGGTCCGGGGAGGCCCAGGATTCCAGTTCGTGGCATGGATGCTGATCCGCCGCGGGCACAGACTTACGAGGAGTGAGTAGCTCAGGGTTTCACTCAGGGAATTGCTGAATCCCTACAGGAGATGATACTCAGGCAGGTGGCAGGGATATAAATTCTGGCATCGGCACCGGCACTGATTGTCAATGAGGCGCTAGAGTACTTTATGCGACTTCAGAGGGTCAAGATTGATCCATTTGCAGGGAGTTCAGATCCGCTAGTCTTAGAAGCTTGGTTGGACCTCATGGTTCGCAAGTTAGACAGTATGGCGGTACCCACAGACAGGTTGAGGATTTCTTTGACTGCTTCTTTGTTCATAGGGGATGCAGATATCTGGTGGAGGTCTATGACCAATGTCCACAATATTGAGTTGATGACTTGGAATGAGTTCAGGGGTTTATTCTTCGAGCGCTTCTTTCCTAGGGCTATAAGGCAGGAGATGAGGACACAGTTCGCAGGTCTTTATCAAGGCACTATGAGTGTCATTGAGTATGAGACATGATTTACTTCTCTCTCTCGTTATGCCGAGGATATAGTAGCAACAGACGAGGCCAGGGCAATGAAGTTTCAGGATGGGCTACATCTTGACATTAGGCCACGGGTCTCCATTCTCAATTTGAGGACCTACAGGGAGGTGGTTTAGAGGGCTATGCTAGCGGAAGCAGAGGAACGGGATCAGTTACGGATCAGGAGTTCACACAAGCAGCCTCGTGGAGATAATCCATTATCTTCCAAGAGTCAATGGAAGAAGGCTAAGGCGGGGAACAGTACTCACTCACAGGGGGCATCACAGCAGAATCGTTCTGCACCCACAGTTCCTGTATCTTCGGGGTCAACCCAGGGAGTGGTTTGTTACCATTGTCAGCAGCCGGGGCACAACAAGCCTCGTTGCCCACAGCTTCGGGCACAGGCCAGTCAGACTTCAGTTTCTACAAAGATAGGGTAGGGAGCTTGCTTCTATTGCAAGCGGCCAGGTCATCTCAGGAAGGATTGTCCAAAGTTGTTGAATAAGTCATGTGGTGGCACAGATTCACAGACGGTACCGGGACAGTCTGCAGTGGTTCAGTCTGGTTTCAGAGTTCCTCAGGCACCACAGGCAGTGGTGCCAGTTGGCACTTATCCAGCCAGAGGTTCTACACCTACTGCTTCTACACATCAGTCAGGCTATCAAGGCAATTCAAAACAGGGCTCAGGGACTCAGGGACAAGCCTATGCTCTTCCACAAGCGGATACTTCCGTAGGCACCTCTTCAGTTCGAGGTATCTTTCCAGTTTTAGTTCTTGGGCACGAGTTCTTGTTGATATGGGTGCATCACATTCTTTCATTTTTGCATCATTTGCACATTCATTGGGTCTGGAGGTCACACTTCGGGATAGATTTCTCTGTGTTGACACACTAGTAGGTGGTCCAGTGTCTTTGGATCGTGTTTGTCGAGGTTGTGCTATTAAGATGGCTGGACGGACTTTGGAGTTCGATTTTGTTGTTCTTGACATGACGGGTTTTGACGTCATTCTTGGGATGGATTGGTTGTCATTTTTCCGGGCTACGATCGATTGCTTCCTTGGGAGGGTGTTTGTTTGCACTTCCAAGGGAGATTGTTTCCATTCTGTGGGAGATCAGAGCGATTCGCACCCGACAATGGTTTTCAGCATTGGTGACTAGAGTCACTACAGATCCTACTTGGCTAGTTTGCTAGTTGACGAGGATAGCAGTTTACGCCGTGTTCTTCCGGCAGTTGTTGAGGAGTTTGTTGATGTCTTTCCAGAGGAAATGATAGAGTTACCTCTTTTAAGGGAAGTAGTTTTTGCCATTGATGTCATTCCCAGCACGGCACCCATCTCTATGGCACCGTACCGTATGACACCGGCAGAGCTTGATGAGTTGAAGGGTCAGTTGGATGATTTGAAAGCTAAGGGCTTTATTCGTCCTAGTGCTTCACCATGGGGAGCACCGGTTCTTTTTGCGAAGAAAAAGGATGGGTCTTTGAGACTTTGCATCGATTATCGCAAGTTGAATCAAGCTACGATCAAGAACAGGTATCCTTTGCCTTGGATCGATGACTTGTTTGATCAGTTGAAGGGAGCGACATGCTTTTCGAAGATTGATTTGAGGTCGGGCTACTATCAGTTAAGGGTTAAGGATGAGGATATATCCAAGACTGCTTTTCGTACACGGTATGGCCATTATGAGTTTCTGGTGATGCCATTTGGTTTGAGCAATGCTCCAGCAGTTTTCGTGGACTTGATGAACCGTGTATTCAGTGACTATCTTGATAAGTTTGTGATGGTGTTCGTTAATTACATTCTCGTATACTCAGCTTCAAGGGAAGAGCATGAGTATCACTTGAGAGCAGTTTTGCAGATCCTTAGGGATAACCAATTGTATACCAACTTCGAGAAATGCGAATTTTGGCTACCGGAGGTGAAGTTTCTTGGACACGTCGTGTCAGGGGGCGGTGTTATTGTGGATCCGTCAAAGATTGAGTCTGTAATGGATTGGGAGCGGCCGAAGACAATGTTTGAGATTCGGAGCTTTTTTGGCCTAGCCGGCTATTACAGGAGATTTGTTCAGGATTTCTCTCGTCTAGCGGCACCAATGACTCGACTTACTCACAAGGGAGTCAAGTTCATATGGAATGAGGCTTGTGATTTTGCTTTTCAGGAGTTAAAGGTCAGGTTGACATCAGCTCCAGTTTTGATCATACTTGAACGTGGTTTGGGTTATGTGATCTATTGTGATGCTTCACGGGAAGGTTTGGGTTGTGTTCTGATGCAGACTGAACGGGTGGTAGCTTATGGGTCTCGACAGTTGAAGACTCACGAGTTGAACTATCCGACACATGATTTGGAGTTGGTAGTAGTTATCTTTGCCCTTAATGGGTGGAGACTCTATTTGTATAGGGAGAAGTTTGAAGTTTTCTCTGATCATAAGAGTCTCAAATATCTCTGCTCTCAGAAGGATTTGAATTTGAGACAGTGCAGATGGGTTGAGTTCGTGGAGGACTATGATTTTGTGTTGCAGTATCATCCGGGGAAAGCCAATGTGGTGGCTGATGCATTGAGTAAGAAGTCACGAGGTACTCTTGCTAGCATTTCCACTCACAGATGGAAGATGCTAGAAGAGCTTGCAGATCTTGGTTTGCAGTTGTATGAGGATGTTTCAACTGCTGTTTTATTTAGCCTTGTGGCTCAACTGGCTCTTGTTAGCAGAGTTATTGAGGCACAGCAGGAGGATGGGGAGATGAAGTCCATCCACGATCAGATTTCAGGCGGCGAGAATGTAGAGGGTTGGACTTTGCATTCAGACAGTGGTCTCAGGTACAGAGGGAGGATGTTTGTCCCTTTATCTTGTCGTGATGATGTTCTTTGGGATTTTCACCATTCTCGACTCGTAGTTCATCCAGGTGGTACGAAGATGTATTACAATTTGCGGAGACAGTTTTGGTGGAAGGGTATGAAACGAGATATTTCTCAGTTCGTGGCTAAATGCCTTACTTGTCAGCAAGTGAAGGCAGAGCATCAGAGACCGGCAGGTTTGTTGCAATAACTACCAGTGGCAGAGTGGAAGTGGGAGTACATCACTATGGATTTCGTGACGGGACTTCTGAGATCCAAGGCAGGGAATGATGCCGTTTGGGTCATTGTTGATAGATTGACTAAGACGGCTCACTTTCTGCCTATCGCAGTGATGGATGATGCAGAAAGACTTAGTGGACTGTATGTGGGGTAGATTGTCAAGCTTCACGGGGTTCCAGTATCCATTGTTTTGGATAGGGATCCCAGGTTCACGTCTCATTTTTGGCAGAGTTTTCAAGAGACTCTTGACACAGGGCTTCACTTTAGCACGGCATTCCATCCTCAGACTGATGGTCAGTCAGAGCGTACCATTCAGATATTAGAGGATATGCTACGGGCTTGCATTTTGGATTTTGGGGGTAGTTGGGAAGACTACTTACCCTTGGTTGAGTTTGCCTACAACAACAGTTACCAGACCAGTATTGGCATGGCACCTTTTGAGGCGTTGTATGGTAAACCTTGCAGATCTCCAGTTTGTTGGACCGAGGTAGGTGATACAGTCGCCTTGGGTCCCAACATTGTTATTGAGACTACAGAGAAGATCAAGTTGATTCGTCAGCGGTTGGCTACAGCTCAGAGCAGACAGAAGAGTTATGCTGATAAGAGGAGGAGATCCTTGTCTTTTGAGGTAGGGGACCATGTCTTTCTCAAGATTTCTCCGCGGAAGGGACTTCTGAGATTTAAACAGACAGGCAAGTTGTCTCCTAGGTTCATTGGGCCATTTCAGATTTTGGAGCACGTCGGTGAAGTTGCTTATCGTTTGGCATTACCGCCAGACCTGGATAGAGTTCACGACGTCTTTCATGTATCTATGTTGAGGAAGTATGAGACGGATCCATCGCATGTTTTACAGTGGACTGATGTTGTTGTTGATGAGGATGTGACCTACGAGGAGGGTCCAGTCCAGATTCTTGATTCACGGGAGCAGGTTTTGAGGACCAAGACCATCCCATTGGTTAAAGTTTTGTGGAGACATCATGGTGTTGAGGAGGTTACCTGGGAGCTCGAGCAGGAGGTTCGCTCTCGGTATCCCCAGTTGTTCTTTCTTTCAGGTACAGCTCGATTTCGGGGATCAAATCCATTTAAGGAGGGTAGGTTGTAATGACCTAGACTTTTTCCTCCTTTTTCATTTTTGGTGATTTTCTTTTTTTCGTCTTTTACTCGTTTATCATTTTTTCTCGCTTAACCTCACTTCGGGTGTTCGGATTTGATTCCGGTTTTTCATGCATTCATGATACTTGATTTTCATGACATTGGTATTTTCACTTTTGTTGAAAAGCATGCTAGTTGCTTTTATTTTTCATAAAAGGCATGAATGCTTACTTTAGTGTAATTATTCATGACTATTGGGATTTTAGTGTAATTATGCAAAATTATTATTTTTCGTTTGAGAGACCTTTTTCCAATTTATTTTACAAGATATTTTGAAAAAAGACCATTTTGCAATTTTTGGAAAGTGTGACAAGTGTCACACTCTCATGGAGCCATTTGTTGGCATTTAGGTGAAGAGACTTGGCACCATGACCTCTTGACATTTGGTGGGTGGAGATTTATCCATGTGTTGGCCTTAGATTGGTGCACATGTAAACATTGGATTGTTGACAAGTGTAAGCTTAGGATTAAGTCTTGGAAGAGGCATTGGATTGTTGACAAGTGTAAGTTTAGGATTAAGTCTTGGAAGAGGCATTGGATTAGTGATAAGTGTAAGGCCATGATGTAGTCTTGCATTACGTATGTGTGAGAGGTAGTGCAAGAGCACATAGTGAGTGGAGGATCTCTAGCCCTTCCACTCACCATTTTTACACTTTACTTCTTTATTTCATTATCTCACATGAACCCTAACAAATCCACCATTGGAGGAAAGCTTAGTTCATAGCTTACCCCTTTAATTTGGCTCACTTCCATACACCTTAGACTAAAAATCTTGGGAGAGAAAAGTTTCCTCCCATTTTCCTCTTCAAGAACCCTAAACTTGTTTTCCATTTTGTGCTTGGTAGCTTGGATTATAGAGATACAATTCTCTATTGAGGTAGGGGTGGTAGTATGTTTATTTTCTAAGGGTTTTGAAATCCTTTGGGGTTTAATATATATTGTATACATGCTTTTAGAATTGTAGTATTGCATACTATAGGAAATCCTTATGATTGACTTAGGATTTCATTGATTAAGCATGTATGTTGTGTATATATCTTGAGTAGGATTGTTGAAGTTGTATAGAATTCTTAATGATTTGAATTACTATGCTATTGTGATGGAAATCCTACATTCTAGTGTATTACTATTGATAATCATGGTTGTTTTAGAAGCTATTTGCTAAAATGCAAACATTTAGTATATATGGCTTATTGTTGAGGCATGCTTAAATTGATAAGTTAATGATATTATTTTGTGCATAATATCATGTTAAGAACTTGTCATCTATCATGTTATTTTAGACTTGGAACCCTAAGACATGGTTTGTATAGTTTCAAAGTACTTGTGCATGGAAGGTGGGTTATATGCCTTCTTATCTATATATAAGTTTTGAACTTGATATATACTTTGGATTCTCTTGGGACATGGTTACTAATAACATGGCTAGAGTTTGGCTCTAGTGCGGGAGGTATGAGTTCTGCCCAATCAAGAGAGTGCGCACTTAGGGTGGTCTTCCCTGCGGGTTAATGCCTGTAATAACCGTTGAGGTCTCGGCAGAATTTCGAGCTTAGGTGTCCAAGGATTCTACTTTTTTTTTATTTATTTCGCATTCATTTCCAAGTTGACAATCAATGCTATTTGTAACTTGTAAATTTTGTTATATGCGGTTTGATGTTGCTAAGTACATCCATTTTGATAGTGTGTTGCTAAGAAACATTTAAGTTAGCTTAAGATGATCCCTTAGAACACCTTGAACATAGACGTTAAGTGGAATGCTCCCTTGTATTCGTCTATATTAATCTTGCAATGATATTGAAACTTTAGGGTATACGCATATGCTTCTCCTACGAGTAACTTGATTTCTCACCCTAGTGGTTTGGGTTATTTTTCAGGTAAAGAGACCATGTTCTTGGATGCTCATCATCCTTAGAAGATTTTGAGTTATTTGAAGCATTTTTGTATATTGACATGCACTTGTTTAGCATGCCTTCCTTTTTGGATGTTAATTTTGTATACCATGGATGTATGGTATTGTAAAAGCTAAAATGGCTTCCTTGATGTGTTATGTATATCTAAGAACACTTTAGGATGTCTATTTTGTATGTATAACTTGAGGCCAAGTGCCATATACATTTATATCACATGTATGCTAGTTTAATCCCATAGTTGTTTTATGAAATGATAAGAATTCGAGGTTTGACAGGTTGTATTTTGTATATGACATGTTATGTGACCATGAGCTATTGGAACACATTTCTCATTTTACATATGTGTGCATGTTCACTTTGGCACACAACACCATTGTTGAAGAAATGAACACTCAGAGTAGCATTCATTTACATATTTTTGTTAAATGAGACCTCAAGGGAATTTTTGGTATTTCACTTTAAAAATAAATGTTGGTCTTGGTATGGTTGGCCAGAAAACATGATTTTAAGGGGAGTTGCTTCACAACTTTTTTCCAAACAAGTCCCAGAAAGTCCTCAAAATGGCATTTCAAGGTCACATTTCAGTTGCAGCTACAGGAGTTCGAGCGCTCTAAATGGGAGTTCGAGCGCTCAAAGTTTGGGCAGAAAGTTTTGGCCTCGGGCAGGTACTGTTCGAGCACTTGAAGTCCTAAGTTCGAGCGCTCAAAGTACTGTTCACAGAGTGTTTTTGTGTCTTGGTTCAGCACTGCATCTCCAACTTCAAATTGTCATATCTTCCTCGTTTTAACTCCAAATTGGTCCGTTCTTGAGTCTAAATTGACCACATCGAAATAAGCTTTCCAATGGTACCAATTAGAGTTTCAGATTCCTTTGTTAGCTCAAGTCATTCAAGTTTTAATAGAGGGGTGTCAGTTTTTGGCTCGAACCGGGATAGGGTTTTTCTTCCATCAACTTCAAGACTTGATATCTTTGCCGTCCGGACTCCGAATCAACTGATTCTGGAGTCTAAATTTATTAATTTGTCATTGTCTTTCCAACAGTGTGCTTGGTAGTACTGACTTTTTAGGATGGAAATGACCATTTTACCCTTGGGTTTCTTTTATCCACTTTTGAGATCTTATTTCCACATTTATTTTCTTTGGGTTCCATCATCTCATTGAGGGTCTCTTTGGTGTCCTAGAAACATGTTGTGTCCCTAGGAATTTCATTCCATCTTTTGCTTCCGTAATTTGGATCCGTTATCGGGTCATCTTCCGGTTCATCACTGACGCACGGGGTTGAAAAACCTTGGGCCGTCACACCTCCAACCATCATATCCATTTATGCATCACAATGCATATACGCTCCCTAACCGTCGATCCTGAGACTTAAGCTCATATCGAGGTACCATAACAATATATTTAAAATCCATCCTGTATCCTTGCAATGCCGTTCAACTAGTCGTTGCCATGACATTACAATTAATAGGACTTAACTTTTAGTTAATCTAATTCTTAATCCCGAGTAGGTAGGTTTTGGTATTTTGAAACCAAACCGTCCCTAGTATACCACCGTCCCATACCTGTGTATACTATCCAACCATCCAGCAGTTGATAAAATAGACACTCAAGGTAAATATCAACTAAATCCATACTTCCAACAATTGATACTAATAGTGATAATGAAAGTATCAAAATAGAATTATAGTATATTCATAAACATACTCAATTTATAGTGTTTCATAAAATCCGGTATAGTGCTAAGTTTAAATCTTAATAGCATTCAACATCCAGCAGTTGATATTATAGGCAACTAAGATAACCATCAACTACATCCATCCTTCTAGCAATTGATACTAGCAATGGTAAGATAAGCATCAACAACATAACCACAGTTTATATATAAATACGCTTAGTTTAGGTTGTTTTACAAAATCCAATTAGTGCTAAGTTTAAGACTTAATATCATTTAACCCTAACACATCCTAGACAAGTATAATTCAGATACATGCTCACAATATAGAGTTAAACATGTTCCAATTATATCATCCATCTCAAAAGATTATTAATGCAGAGAGAGTTAAACATTACTAGCTTCACAAATTTAAACACGGTGTAACTACCTGATTAAGCCCCCATTGTCCGAGCTATTCTAAGTAAGTAGACTTAATTAACACCACATCTGGAGCTTTAATCTAACCATATACATCAATTAGACCTTCCATATTCAATCTTGCACTCAACTAAAAACTCCAGAATCAACTACTGCATGCAAAAACTGACTGGAGAACAAAGAAAAATGAAAATTCACCAAGGAGATGTCTCCCAAAATGTGGAGCCGCCTCCTTTAGGCCTTGGAGCCGGCTCCCACACTTGGGAGCCGCCTCCACATCAAAGGGAGCCGGCTCTCTCCAAGGGAGCCCTCTCTGCCTCATCTCTTCGTCTTCCCTCTTCTTCAGATGCCTTCTGCAACTTCTCTGCCCTATGCTATGGTTTCCAGAAGTTATAACTCAATCCTAGTAGGTTCCCAGTCCATGTTTAAGTCATTAATACATTCCATACATAGGTTTAAAAAGAGAATTAAGCAAGCAAATAACATGTTTTAGTAGGTTTAACAAGCAAGCAAACATACTGTGATAATCCAAGTTTTAACATAAACAGATAACGTTTTATTGATTAAATCAATCCTAGAATTATTTAGGAATGCAAAGAACACGAAGCCTAAGGGAGAGAGTAAGGATAGGACTTGCCTTACACCGACATCCGTCTCAATTCTCCAGTGAATCCTTTGTTTGTTCTCTGTTTTCTCCCTACCGTCTCCAAAACTTCTCTCAACCTTACTATGTCGTAATTTTATTCTAAAACCCTAGGTAGACATTAGGTGAATATTTATAGGCCACACTAATCCTAGGCTTTCTTAAACCCTAACTGGATTTACTCGGCCCATAAAATAATCTAGGTTTATATCAATGGCGGCTGTGAACTATAAACCTAACATATGCAACCAATCCTACAGTCACGTTAAAACTAATTAAATTTAATTAAATAAGTTCATACCATTAAAGCAATAATTAAAACAACTAACTACAACAAAACAATTTAAATAACAATTAAATAATTAATACAATTAAAGCAAAAAATAAAACAATTAAATAAATTAACTACAACTAAATAAATTAAATAAACATATACACACTTAAACAATAAAAATGAAATTTAAATAATAAAGAAATTATTTAAACAATAAAGAAAATACCAGGACTATCATTTTTTTGAAATTAGGGGTATTACAATAATCCAGTAACCATCCTAACCAGTATAAATTAATCATCTACAAGTAATCCTCTATAAGTCATTCAACTTATTTAGCTGACCTAACTTGAATATAAGTAGGACTTAATATTTTAGTTAATCCATTCCCTTATACAAAATAGGTAGGACTTAACTGATAAGTTAATCTGTCCCTAGAGTGCCACCAACCCATACTGGTGCACTACATCCACACAATCCAATAATCGATGTAACAAATAAAATAATACATCAATTAATCCAAAAACTAACATAATAATAGAATTTCATGCTATCACAAAATAGGAATAACTTATAAGCTTCTTCAAGCTTCCTACATCTTGTATCCTACATAAACTGAATCTTAAATATGCTGATATTTATTTTATAACCAAGTAAGCATTCTCCATATACAATTCATGCTACATATTTAATCTTAATTGCTTAGAACAAAATAAAGATTAAATCCATTCATTCATTCCTCAAAGAATTCAAATAGCATGCATTATTATATTCAAGTTTGTTTAGAATTTGTTTAAACTCATACCTAGTCCTTATTTAATGATTAGGACCCCTCAAAATCAATTAATTTAACACGGTTTATGAAACGTCCCTAGGTAAGGCTCTAGCTTTTATCCTAATCGCTCGAGTTTCCTGTTTCAGGCTCGAGCTTCCTGCTTCAGGTTCGAGCTTCCTGTCCATGGCTCGAGTTTTTCACCTATGGCTCGAGCTTTTCTTTTCAGGATCAAGCTTTTCATTTATTGCTCGAGCTTTGCCCCCAAGGCTCGAGCACTGTAACAGCGAATCAAGCACTGTTAAGCGAATCTATCCAGAATTTCTACTGTGAACTCAATCTTTATTGTTTAAGGATTACTAGGCATGTTTCTATATTCCATCAATCCACCGATATGAAAATTACATCATTTAAAACATATAAAAATTCATAAAGAAACCAGATCAAATCCATGAGCTTAACAATTCTTATAACAAAAATAAATATGAACCAAATTCATAAAACCTATGTTCTAATCCAATTAAACATGCATAATTATTTATTTTTATGTATTTAAGAATCCTGAAATCTTTTAGGCATGTATAGAAACACAGATCTAAGCGAGAGAGATAGAAGAAGAACTTGCCTTAAACTTTCGGATCGAAAGTTAAACTTCTTCTTCCTTGATTTTCTTTTCTAAAGATTATTCTCCTCCTTCCTTCCTCTTCCTCCTTTTCTCTCTAACTCTCTCTCTCTCTAAATTATATTACGTGATATATTTTAACCCCTTTTTTCAACCTATAGTTATTTATTTATAGGCTAAATAATAACCCTATTCCTTTCTCAATTCAAGTCAACTTAATAAAGAAAATAAAAATGAAAATATTGAAAAGTTAACTTAAAATATGCTACGTATATAATCTATGTATATCCTTATTAAATAAATAAAATATATACATCAGATTATTTAATAACACTTAAGTTACCATAATATTAAGAGGTAACTTAAAACATAATACGTATAAAATCTATGTATATCCTTATTATATAAATATATAAAATATATACATCAGATTAAATATTAATACTAAAGTTACCATAAAAGTAATTAATAAATTACTTTCCCTTTTATATATGTATATACATATATATCTATATATATACATATACAACTATCCATGGGTAATTATCCATACCCATCAAACCTCCTATCCAAGTAGTCCATGTGACCTAATTGGTTGGCTCATTACTACTAGCCATAACCATAAAATAAAATAAAACAAAACATTTAATACTTTAATTTACAATTAATCAAACACATCTTTTAAGCACACAATCAAATGAACAAATAATACAAATAACACCTGGACAAATTGTCAATTAATCAAGTAACACTTAATTCAATTAAACACATAAGCAATTAGTCAAATAATCAATTAAACAATTAAAAACATAATTACAAAAAATAAATAAATACCGAGCCTATCCTTTTAAAATTAGGAGTATTACAGTGCTATACGATGTAGAGACAAGAGATTTAAAAAAACAAAAATCTATCATTTAAATGACTCAAATAACCCCTATATAAATCACATAGAATTATATTTTAAGGGTATATATATATCCCAAAAATATGGGGATTAGCTTTCCAATATATATATTTATTTATATATATACACTTGGATGAAAACATTTGAAAAAAAATCTATTAACTGAAAATATGATTTTTGTGGTGCACTCCATGAAGGACATTATTGTCATTTTAAAAAATTACATTTAAATTTTAAATTAATATTACACTCTAAAGGAATTTTTGTCAATTTGCAATAAGTTAACGGTTCTGTCACGAAAAAGGGGCAACATGATAATTTTTATTAGTTCTGGAGGTTTTTGTTAATTGAGGGGGTTATTTGTCGTTTTTGGAAATAATAGGGGGATTTTGTGATTTCAGCCTTCTGTTTTATCAATAGTTCAATACCAAGTACTATATATATATATATATATATATATATATATATATATATATTAATTATTGTGTGCTAACTTGCTCACTGCATGATGCATTAAACATGTGTAGATTTACAATGTTTCAATCATGTTTTACCGCGACGCATTTCTTGTTGATATTGAGAATGAAAATGGCAAAAGAGTTCTGAAACTTGGCTTAATGGAGAGCAGCAAAATGTGGAAAGGAGTTGATACATTGATCTTTAATACATGGCACTGGTGGCTTCACATAGGAAGGAAACAACCCTAAGAAAAATCATCACTTAATTCATATTATGTTTTGTTAACTTCATTTTCTACAACTGCTAAATAAGCTAAGGTACTCCAATATTTGTATCTGCTGCAGATGGGATTTGATTGAAGAAGGGAATGCAACATACAATGACATGAATCGCTTGATTGCCTATAAAAAAGCATTGACAACATGGGCCAAATTGGTAGACACCTTGGTAGATCCTACAAAAACCAAAGTCTTCTTCCAAGGCGTTTCCCCTGACCATGCTAAGTAAGTCCTGCATTCATGTGTGTGTGTATGTCTCCGTTGTTTTGACGTAAAATATTTTTTTAAAAAAATATTTTTCTTTTTCAAGTAAAATATTCTTTTATTTTTATTTTTACTTGTCGGTGTTTGACAAAGGTTTACGTTGAGGTTGAGATCAAGTCCATCAGGCGGGGCATGTAAACTAACTTACATAAAATTTATGAATAACTATTTTTATTAAATTTTAATATATATATATTTTTTTCGTAAATATTTTATGACAACCAAACACCTTTCCATTTAAACAAATAAAACCTTCTTGCTATTTCCATTTAATCAAATGGATCCTAATAAGTGAATCATTATATATATATATATATATATATATATATATATATACACACATACAGAGTGACAGACTCAGAAAATTTTGTGAGGGGGGGCGGCTTTTTAATTTGTGGGTACAAAATTATATGATGGATTCATTTTTGTAATTTTAATAGGGTTTTTTTCATAAATTTTAAAAATTTTAAAGTATAAAATGAAAAAAAAAAAATCAGTGGGGCAAATTATAATTCTAGTAGGGGCATCTTCATAAATTATCAAAATTTGATGTATAAAATGCTAAAAAAAGAATCCAGTGGGGGCAAATTGTAATTTTAGGGGGGGGGGGGGCATTTTCATAAATTTTTTAAAAATTAGAGTATAAAATGAAAATATTAAAAATCCAAGGGGGGCATCTGCCCCCCCCCCCCCCCCGGTCACCTGCTGGGTCCGTGCCTGTAATAACCCGGATTTTCACGGATAATTTTTTTTCCGCTGTCTTTTCCTTTTTGGGTTCGATTTTTCATCACTTGATGTCATCTCGAGTGCTCTGGAATGATTTCCGAGACTCTTTTCCTTGGATTAACAACTTCCTTCGGGATTGTGTCATTTCCATATTTTATTTTTCCAAACACTATTCACATTGTGTCTTTTTCTCGTCTATTCTTTTTCCTTTCACAACCTCACTTTTTGTGCTCAGATTTGATTCCGGTTTTGCATGCATTCAAGATATTTGATTTTCATGATGTGGTATTTTTACTATTCTAGAAAAGCCTATTGATTGCTTACTTCCTTCATAAAAGGGCATTAATGCATACTTTAGTGTAATTCTTCTTAACTTGTGGGGTTTAAGTGTAATTAAATAAAGTAATTATTTTTCATCTTGTGGACCATTTTGCAATTAAATTTGGAAGATATTTTCGAAAAGGACCTTTTTACAATTTTTGAAAAATGTGACAAGTGTCACACTCTCATTGGTCCACTTGTTGACATTTGTGTGGAAACACTTTGATGTATTGGATGATGACATTTGGAAGGTGAGGATTCACCCACTTGTTGGCCTAGGATTGGTGCACTTGTTGGCTTGGATGGTTGACAAGTGTAGGTGTGGGATTAAGCCTAGGAAGGAGCCATGGATTGGTGACATGTGTAGGTTCACAATTTAGTCTTGCAAATATCTTTGGGCATTTTGGGATTATGACTTTAAAGGAGGGTTTTTGTGCAATTGACCATAGATGTGTGTGTTGACCATGGAGTAGGATCACATAGTGAGTGGAGGATTTCTATTTCCTCCACTCACACATTTTCACATTTCATCTCTTTCTTTTTCACCACAAAACCCTAGCCTCCATGGATGAAGCTTGAAGCTTTAGGCATTAACCTTGATCTTTGAGACCCTTCCACTTACTTTAGACTATAAAGTTTGGAATACTTTTTGTTCCCCTCATCCTCCTCTTCAAAACACTTGAGGGATCTAGCCTAACTCATAGTTTTTCTTTGGTATCTAGGGATTTAATTCTCTAGTGAGGTATTGATCTATTATTTTGAAGTATTTTTATGCTATTATTGAGTGTTTTACATGCATAGAAGAGAATGACTTGTATTCTGTCCTTAAACTATTTTAACTTGAAATAAATCTTGTCAAATTAAAAATATAACATGAAAATATAATCAATTAGCTTCTATTTAGTTTTGGTTTCATGTAATTTGGATTTAAAATGAATTAGTTATGAATTTTTGAAGTTGCAAGCTAGTAGCTGGAAATTTAAATCTTTTCTAATCCAGTCTGGAAAGGAATTTTTATATAGATCTGTGTTGCTTTAATTATCTTGAAATTTTTACTGAAACTTTGTCCATGGATTTTACACTACTCAGAATTTTTTCACGATTTTAGATCATTTTAAATTTTTTTTTAAAATCCGAGACTATCTGCTGTCCATGTTTTTATTGCAGCTGGAAAACATATTTTTAAATGATTTATTTCACTAACCTTTTGACATTGGATCATGGCTTAAATTTTCACTTTTACACTCTCATATGTTTTCTTCCAAAATAAATTAGGTTTGCCCAATTTGGATGTCAAATGAATTTTTCATGAATTTTCAAAGTTGGAAGCTACAGGCTGAAAATGTGTTTTCTGGGCCGAATTTGTTTCAAAGTTGTGAGTCAAAAATATTTCAATTGGGAAAATATTTTGTTAAACTAAATTGATATTATCAAATTTTAGTGTTTAAGCTTTCATTGGGCTTTGGAGTCATTCAATTTGGATTATAATTGAATTTTTTATGAATTTCCCAAGTTGAAGGTAACAAGCTGAAATATCTGTCTTGCGGACCAAAAATTTAGGCCGATGCCAAGGCTAATCTATGTTCCACCACCTCCCATTATTCAAGGCAATCAAGGTGCCGATGTTGCACCTCCAATTGTTAATCCTTCCCTTTTTTTAAGAGATCACTATATGCCTAATGAATACAATGCACCCAAATGCATTCAATTGCCACCATTTAGAGCACACCACTATGAAATCAAATCACAAACCATTCAAATGCTTCCTAACTATCATGGACTTCCAAGTGAAGAACCTTATAAGCATTTGGATGAGTTTCTTGAAGTATGTTCCATCGTGAGATACACGGACATGTCGGAAGAGGTCTTAAGGCTTAAACTTTTTCCATTCACCCTTAAAGACAAGGCAAAATATTAGTTTATCTTAGACCTTTTTCAGGAACTTCTTGGGCAGAAATGCAACAAGAGTTCTTGAAGAAGTACTATCTGGTTTCTAAAACCAATGCCATGAGAACCTCAATTCAAGAGTTTTCACACGGGGATGGGGAAACGTTCCATGAGGCATGGGAAAGATTCAATGAATTTCTTAGGAAGTGTCCACATCATGACATGCCCAAATGGCAATAAGTTCAATATTTTTTTGAGAGCTTATTGGACAATTACAAGGGCATGGTTGATGCTTCCATGGGTGGCTCTTACATTGATAGGCATGAGGATGACGTGTGGCGTCTTTATGAGAGCATGAGTGAAAATTCTTTGCATCGAACTTTATCTTCTAAGAATGATAGGAATTCAAGTGGAAGGAAAAGTGTTGGCTTTCATCAAGTCGACCATTCCAATGAAGTAACCGCCGAGATGAAATCCTTATCTCAAAGGTTTGATCAATTCTTGATCAACCAAAGCTCGGCAAATCAAGTATCTTCCATCCCTAACCATTCATATCATGCATCTAATGAGACATGTATGACTTGTTCAAGTGTTTTACATTCTACATCCAATTGTCCCCATGGACATGTGCAAAGTGAGCATCATGAACAAGTCAATGCAACTTTTGTGAATCAAGGGAACAATCCTTATGGCAATCATTATAATCCTAGTTGGAGGAATCACCTGAATTTCTCTTGGAAAAACCAAGGGGAAGGCTCAAACCCTCCCCAAGGTGGTTTCCAAGGGAAGTATGTTCCATCTCCAATGCAAAGCCAAGGTTCCCAAGGATATAGAGCATTCCAATCACAAGGAAACCAATTCTTTAATTCTCATTTTCCTAATCAACTATCATATTCTCAAGGAAATGCTAGGAGTCCCGCTTTTGAAGAGAAAGTCTTGACCGCTCTAGGCACTTTAGAGGCTAACACTCAATTGCTTCATTCTCATTCTCAATCGATTGCTAAGCTAGAAACCCAAGTAGGGCAAATATCTAGTACCTTGAATGCTAGAGAAAAAGGGAAAATGCCTTTGAATGCCCCACAAAAGCAACAATGTGTTGTGGAGACTCATTCCTCATCGGAAGGTCACACAATAGAGCATGTCAACGCGGTGACTACCTTGAGAAGTGGGAAGATTGTTGACAACCAAGTGGGTATGTCCAATGAAGAGAGTGAACCGGTGTAACCACAAGTTGACACCCGTCCTGTTTCTTATCATATTCCTCCTTCATTGCATATGCATGATTTTTCAAATGAGAATACCTTGAAAAATAATTTGAAAAGTGATTTTGAAAAGAAAAATATGCAAAATGATTTCAAAACTTCTTGTGTTGAAGAGACTTCAAAGAAAATGTCTGAAAAGGTTTTTGAGCCAAGAGCTCCATTCCTGGATGCCTTAAAAGGATCCATTTCAAATGACAAGCAAAAGGCCAAAGCAAATAAAATTATTATGTGTTTAGGCAAGTGAAAGTTAATCTTCCACTTTCGGATGCAATTAAGAAAATTCTGGCTCATGCCAAGTTCTTAAAAGACTTATGCACCTAAAAGAGGAAGAAGAAAAGCCAAACACCTGGGAAAGTGGTCTTAACCTAGCAAGAAAGCTCAATTTTGCAGCATAACACTCTTCCGAAGTTTAAGGACCCCGGTTCACCTACCACTTCATGCATCATTGGAGATCATATCATTAATCGGGCTCTTCTTGACCTATGAGCAAGTGTTAACCTTCTTCCATACTCGGTATATGTCAAATTAGGCTTAGGAGACTTGAAACCAACATCGGTGGTTTTGCAACTTGCCGACCGATCCATCAAAAAGCCTAGGTGTATCATTGAGGACGTATTGATTAAGATTGATAAATTCTTCTTCCCCGTTGATTTCATTGTCATTGACACGGAACCAGTCCCAAATCCTAAGAGCCAAATTCCCGTTATCCTTGGCCGTCCTTTTCGCGAATGCCAACATTAATTGTAGGACTGGGATAATGAAGATCTCATTTAGCCACATGAAGATGAAGTTGAATATCTTCAATCCAACCCCCAATTCATTTGACAAGTATGAAGAAGTGAATGTTGTAGAGGAATGTCATAACCATGAATATGAAGGAATAGAGTCTTTGCTTGAAACTAAAATTCCAAAAAGCTCATCTTCAACCTTAAAACCAAAGAAAGTTGTTTCAAAGTCTTGTTTTGAAATGGCGTGGAAGCCCAAAGATCATTGTGACCAAGGACCGAAAACTTCTTTTGAGCTTAATCCAACAAGTTCCTTAAAGAACCATTTGTTGGGTGGAGTTCGAAGCACTTATCACCCCATTAAGAAGGGGATGCACTACAAGATGTTTGATCCGGGCTAAAAGAGTCCAACATCTTGCTAGAGATGTTAAAGACTAGTAAGACATTTCGTAGGGTGTCAAAACCCTATTCCTCCCTCATTTCTATCTTTAATTTCATTTCTTACGAAGTCTAGATATTGGCTTTGGGTTCATATGCATTGCTAGGAACTGTGACTAGGATTGCATACACTTTTATGTTGAAATTGAGCATTTTGCATAAATTCGATTGATCTCAAAATGAGTTCGATTGATCGAACTTCCCACCTGCATCAAACTTGCATCCAAATCACTTTTTGTCCAATCGTTCGAACAAAACCTGCATATTTTAGCTCTCTGTCCCATCATTCGAACTTGTTCCTAGATCGATCTTTAGTTCTTCAATCGATCCAACTTTATCTTGGATCGATCTGCAGTTCCAACACTTAGAAAAATTTTGAACCTGCATCCACCTGCATCCAAAAGCCTCTCTGTCTCATCGATCGAACATTTCTTCAAATCTTTGCATTCTCGATCGATCGAAAGTTTTCTGAGATCGATCTTGGAGAAATCGATCTTTGTTCTTTGATTTTCAACTTTTACTTTGTTTTAACTTTGTTTTAAATTCTTAATTTAAAAAATTCAAAAAATATATATATATATATATTTTATTTTTATTGTCATTTTTATTTTTATTTTCCAAAAAATAAATAAATAAATAAAATTAAATAAAAATAAAATAAAAAATAAAAAATATATATAATATATATATAAATAATATAAATAAATAAATATTTTTCAAAAATCCTAAAAATATTTTTACTCTTATTTATTTATTTTTATTTTTATTTTTCAAAAATCCTAAAAATATTTTGTCACTTAAGAGGAGAGATCGATGTCAGTTCGATCGATTTGAGGATTCAGTTCGATCGATCGAACTGGCAAGGGAATGTTTTTAAAAATCGATTTAGGGTCATTCGATCGATTTCACAAGAATCGATCTCAAACCCTCGTTTCACCCTTCGCCGCTGCATACAACTCTTTTCCATCTCCGGTGAAACTCCGATGACCATCCCAAGCGTCAAATCTCTCTCTCTCTTCTCGGATCTAGGATCTCATCTTCATCTCACCTTCTCTCTCGATTGCGGTAAGATCCGAGACCTCATCTCTTTGATTCAAGCTCTAATTTCATGAATCCATGCTCTAATTGTTAGATCTAAGGTGTTTTGAATCTTGCCATTGATGACGATTTGAAGTTTTGTATGTGTGTGTATATATATGTGTATATATGTTTTACATGTTTTTTATTTTTGATTTGATTTTGGGGGTTATGGGCTTAACCAAGTGACCAAATATATTTAATTTGTTGTGTAGATGGGCCCACAACCATGTTCGTGAAGGCCCCGTGCCATCCACGTCACAGATCTGTGACTTTTCGAGTTTCACCTCACAGTTCAATCGATCGAACTTTTTATTCGATCGATCTGTAACAGATCAATCCCACTTATTCTCGATTGATTGAACTTGAATCAATCTCACATTTTTGTGATCAATCGAACTTCACAGATATACTTCCCACATTTCATACACCATCTCTTATGTTTCATGCTATCTCATACATGCCCAATGCTTGTGTTTTCCACATTGGATGCATTCCATACTTAAACTGTCTAGCATGCTTCATATCATGTCACGCATTCCTTGTCACTTGCCTAGATTCATGTTCCTTATCTATTTTGTCTATCCTATTTGACATACATGATTCTATCAACTGTACTTTAATTCTTTATATAGGCACTAACTTCCTTTTTGCAAGTTTTCCTTTTATTTTTGCAGGCCATGGCTAGGGTCAAAACTGTAGCTCGCGGACACTATCACCATAGGGCCAGGCAGAGTTTGGATGACGAGGCAGGTCCATCTTACGCCCAGGACCCCATTCAGGAGGAGCCAGCAAAGCCCACTCCACCTCAGTCTCTAGTTGACAGTCGACTACAGTCTTTAGCTGACAGTCGACTACAGTCTTCAGCTGAGGCATCCTATTCATAGGCTGATGCTGAGGCTGAGCACATACCATCTCCATCACCATCACCACCGCTAGCTCAGCTAGCCCAGCACTTAGATCGGCCATTACGCAGATACTCACACCTTCAGGTGGTGCACGAGTCAGTCTTTGACATCGACTACTTCTCCCGGTCTATTCTTACCAGAGCAGCATATGATTATATAGACCGGAGGGGCATCTCAGCCATACTAGCCCCTGTCAAATACCAAGTATACCCAAGGTTGGTCCGGATGTTCTTCTAGAACCTCCGACCTGCCCCGAGTAACCTGGCAGAGCTACGGACAACCATCGATGGCCACCCTATTAGTATCACGGTGGACACTCTTTTCAGATTCAGCCGTTGTCCACACGTCTGCCCTCTTGATCTCAATGATACCTATCCTACTCTTTGGAGGCCCACATATGCAGACATGGTCATTTTACTCATAGGTCACTATGCCAGTGGCGAGACTTTCACCACCCAGACTTATCTGCAAGAACACCTGTGGTTTTTCGATTCGGTGCTATATCGAAATATTTTTATGGCCGGCCACAAGACACAGAGGCGCGGTGACTATCTTACAGCTTTATACGCCTTCTATGAAGGGCACTGGTTGTCCATTCCTGTGCTCATCTGAGCGTGATCATGAAGTTGTATGTTGACCATATTAGCAAGACGAAGCCAAAAAGGGCTAAGTATCTCCCATTCGGCCATCTCATCACACCGATTCTGAGAGACCAGCGCTATCCCTTCAAGCCATAGGAGCATACTGAGTTCGGGGCCTGTTCATTCAAGAAGAAGGATTGGGATAAGAGCTACAACGCTCTTATCAAGAGTCTGCAGGACTACACTGCCGAAGCAGCTGAGGAGTTAGAGTTAGAGGGGATGGAGCAGGCAGCAGCAGCAGCGTAGGCGGCGGATGATATACTAGTCGATCCATCTGCCATGTACATGGATATTGACTTGCAGTAGCCTGCAGAGGACCAGGAGCATCACTCTCTGGCTGGGTCGCCCATTCATGACGAGGAGCAGGCTCAGGATCACCATTCTCCAGCTCCAGCGGTACCTGAGGCTCCAGCACAGACACCCGGCTTTGGAGAGCGACTCCAGGCTTTGGAGGATGCTGTAGTATCTATCCGTGCCGATACGGTCTCTATCCGAGAGGATGCTGTTTCCATCTTTCCGTACCGATGTCATGGTTGCGTTGCGAGACTTATCTCGAGATATCCGCGGAGCACGCCCTGCCCGTCCTACCTCCTCTTCCTGATCTCTCTATCCCTTTACTCCTGTCGTTTTATATATCTATGATACATTATTACTGTTACTCTATTTTTCCAGCCAGTCTGTTGGCCCTAATACTGTGCTATGATGTATATTATTTCTATTCATACATATTATATGTTGGATGTCATAGCTTGTATTGATATATTTGTTTGTGATTGACTCCATCAGGTGTATCCCAGTGACTTTAGTGAGAGAAAGTACTACCCAAATTTTCAGGACCACAATTAATCCCAAGTTTGGGGGGCTATGCCACCTACTTTGGATACTTCTGTTCCGGCTATTCTTTACTATAGTTGCACTGGTATACTCTTTCCTTTTATTCTCTTTGCATATTAAGGACACTGTGCCATTTAAGTTTGGGGGTAATAGTGTGATTTGCAGTGTTTGCTTTAAATTTAAAATTTTGAGCATGACTTGTGTATTTGAGGGATTTTCTATGATTGGTTCATAACTAGCTATGATTTTGATCTTTTGAGGACTATATTTCTTAAAATTTAAAAATTGTTTAACTTGAGAGTCCAATACTCCTTGTATGCCTTCTGAATACCATTTAGGAGTAAATTTTTCGAAAGATTAATATCTTGCTTGCACTTGTGGTCTACATCATCCTGATTTTGTGATTGTTTTGAGATTCAATCTAGTATTCGACACTAGCACAGGCGCACACTAGCATTCATAAGTGGGGTACATGCTTTGTTGATTATGAATTGGTTATATCCCAATTGGGCTAGTCGTGCATTGAAAGCTTTCATTCTTGATAAAGGTGGATAACAAACCCTTTTCATTGAGTTGCTGAGATTTTAGCCTTATCAAGCACTGAATTTCTCGTGCCGAAAGGTGGAGGACCCAAACTCTAGGTTACTAATTGAAAAAAAAAAAAAAAAAAAAAAAAAAAAAAAAGTAATAAAAAAGTGAGGACCTCTCCCGAAAGGTGAGAAATGGGAAATGATTAGATGGAGGTTATTTTGATTTATAGCCTAGTTGATTTGAGCTTGTCAGTCCTTAGGGGTGTTAAAACGCTTAATGCCTTAAGGCTGTCTGGTTTGGGAGTCATTGACCTAACGCTCGACCTCATGGATTACTAGAAAGCTTAATAGATCAACACATTGCACTATGCTTCTATCTTTGATCCTATAAAGGAAAAAAAAAAAAAAAAAATCGAGTGAAAAGAATACGCACACCTAGAACAATAAAGCTTTAGTAAAAGGTCCACTTTTTGTCTTGATGATCGGTACTAGATTTGTGTGCTAGTTTGAGGGTAAGGGTATGATCATTTCTTTAGTTGGCTAAGATAGCAACATATTTGATGCCAGTCTACTCAAAAAGGATTCTAGAGTTGTTTTGATTTGCATGATCATTTTCTTGATGTGTGGAGAACCATACTTGTTTGCTTAATGTTGAGATTTTGGGAGATTACTTGGAAATGTTTGAAAAATTGCATACTTGAGGTAGTTTTCTCCCAATGCTTGTTTGCAATATTGGTGCCTCTTTTGAAAGAATGAGCTTAATGTTTGTGGGTATCATTTCTGGAAACCCTCACGAGACTTCACTCATCCACTAGGGGTAACCTAGGGGTTTAAAAGGCTTGTTGCACACGCTAAATGCAATCGTGTGCCCTATGAAAGTGGCGTTATCCATTTATTGCTTTTTAGTTCATAGTTAATTAGTTGTTCATTTCATTCCTTTACTTCATAGTTCACTGCTAGGGACTGTCAATATTTAAGTTTGAGGGTGTGATGAGCACTGAAAAATGCCTATTTAAACCTCTTAAGCTTAGGTATTCTAAAACTTTTATCTATCTTATTTTCCCGCTTTGTACTAATTTTATGTTATTTCCATTTTTAGGCATTTATCCCTAAAATAAGCTAACTCAGCCAAATAAGAGCAGAAATGAAGCAATTCTGGGATGAATTAAAGAAAGGAGCAAAGTAGAGCAAAAGGAAACAAATGGTGGAATTTCAGCAACTTCGATCGATCTCAAGAAAAGTTCAATCGATCCAACTTTTATCGATCTCAGCACTTCAGGATGGATCTGAGCCATGTTTGTCCCTGCCTAAAGATCTCAAAGTTTGATCGATCCAACTTGATTCTCTGATCGATCCAACTTTCTTGTCCTTATTCACATGCTAGATCTTATCCAATTGTACCACCCTACCAACCACTTTTGTCCTTTTCCTAAAAATATTTTCAAAATATCTCAGATTTGTTTTTATCTAAAAAGACGTCGCTATAGAGGATCGATCTAGCTTCAATTCGATAGATCTCAACCATGTTCGATCAATCTCACCACAAGTTCGATCGATCGAATTTCCCAAATCCCGAGAAAATCTGAATTCTAGCTCATTAAAGGTTGTCTCATATCCAATCATTGGATGAATATTGGTGTACGAGCCCAGCTCATTTGGGGTGATATTTGACCTACCTATATAAGGAATATGAGCCACTTTTTGAGGGAGGAGACTAGAGACTTTTGATACACTTGAGAGGCATAATATTGATATTCTTAGTGAAGAAAAAAAGAAAGGAAGAGGCTAGAGACACAAGCTTGGAGTTCTTTCATTAACTAAGAAGAGGAGCAATCTACCATGGAGTTAGCCCTTGAGGGTTGGAGGACACCATCCATGAGTGGCTAGACATCCTCTTGGGGCTAGAGTTAACCCTAAGCATGCTTTCTACGTCTTGATTTACGTATTTTTGAGGGGATTTGTATTGTGATACATGTTTTGACACTTTTATATAGATAGATCTTGTTTATTCAATGATTTATAAGGTTTTATGCTTCCAATTAATCATTTCATTCTATGCATTTGTCTATGTATGCTAGAATAGATGTTCATGTGTTTGTCTCCATTTCTTGTGTTATTGATGCATGTCTATGTGTATTAATGCTATAGATCTAGAGATTGTCAAGACATAGTGCTTAATGGATTGTTCTTGTGCTTTATTTGATGGTTCATACTCATTTCTTGATGGATTGTACCTCTCCCTTAGTTTAATTAGTTTAATTTCATGTCATTAGCTTAATTGTAGTGTAGTTGTAGTTTAGATGTTAAATGGGAAGATAATCCATGCTTGTTGTTTAATGTTCCATGCTTATGAAAACAAGTAGCACATATCTCTAACCTTGTGATGTGTTTGGTTGTGAGCTTAAAGAAAGGATTAATGGCTTAATTTGATATGTTGTGCTATCCACCATGTTATTTAGACAATATATGCTTAATTTGTCATCCATGTTTGTTGAAACAACCACACACACACACTTTGTTGCAATACATGTTTTCCCCCCTCATTAATTATTCATTAAGAGTATAGAAAAGCTATGCTTAGTGGTGATCTCTAAATCCCAAGATCTCTCTCTTATTTTCTCTCCATTACATTTAATTGCCTACTTTAGTTTAAATTGTATCTTAGTGTAATTCAACCACTAATCAATCTTTTGATCACTCGACCTACTAGCTCTAATCTTGATTCCACAACCTAGTACGGGCCCAACAATCCCTTGGGACGATCCCTACTTGCCCTCGCTATATTTTTAGTGAAAAGTAGTAGTTACAATTTCTAAATGTAAAACTTGGCCATATTCATCATAGACCTACACCACTATCTTGTCGTGCACAAACTTTTTGGACTTCGGGGTGTGACCCCCGAGGCAAACCACCACACATGTCACAAGATTATGCTTCCAAGTAACTCCACCCCAATGTCAACAAGTGGCTCCATGAGAGTATGACACTTGTCACACTTTCAAAAAATTGCAAAACGGTCATTTTCCAAAATATCTCCCATATTAAATTGCCAAATGGTCCCTAATATGAAAATAATTACTTTACATAATTACACTAAAACCCCAAAAATCAAGAATGTTTCCAAGAAAATATGCATCCATGCCTTTTACGAAAAAGTAAGCAACTAGAATGTATTTTCTACGAAAGTAAAAATACAATTATCTTGGAATTTAAATATCATGGATGCATACAAAGCCGGAATCAAATCCGAGCACAAAAGTGAGGTTATGCAAGGAAAAATGACAAACGGGAAAATGATGAAATAGGAAAAAAAGACGAAAAAAAAAATTACTGTAAAAAATAAAGGAAGGAAAATGACCGGGTCATTACATATTGAGTTCAGTTCATTTGAAATATAGTTTGTTAAATCCCAAGAGTTGAAATATTTAACCATAGTATAACGATTGTGGTGAAGTCAAAGCCCTAAGACCTCTCTCTCTCTGATCACTTTAGTTTAATTTCAATTTATAATCGTGACAACCAATCAATCAATTCTACCAGTTACCTGTAAACCAATAGAGATTAGTTAAAAGCAAAACACAATACACTCATCTCCCTGTGGGTTCGACACTCTCTCTATAGTACTATCCTACAAAGATTCGTGCTATTGTGAGTGGTTATTTATAATTGACAGCATAATAATTTTTGGTGCTATTGCCAGGGAGATTTATTTATTAGTTTATTTTTTAATTAGTTTTATTTTTGGTTTACCAGTCTTCGAACTTTTTGATATCTCACCTAAATTCTTTTTCTTTTTAGGTGCAGGAAATTAGCTGTGAAAATAAAGACGCTTAAGGGATAGAAAGCTTCAGTTTTTAAAACCTTTTGTGAGTTTTTAATATTTTCTTTTACTTGGAATTTTTTTTTTTTTTTGTTACTATTAGGATTAGTGGAACTAGTGCATGTTAACTCGCCATACTCAGTTAAAACCTTTAGTGCATGATCCTAAAATAAAGAGAACTCTTACTCAATTAAGAAAACTTTAAAAACATTTGAATTCAATATGATGTATCTCTAATAACATGGCTAATAATCGTGATGCACTAGGTAATGGTAATGATAATGGTAATGGTAATGGAGAATGGGTGCCACTTATTCCTCCACAACTACAATTGAGGGATCATTTTATTCCAACCATATACACTTCCCCTTTGTGCTTTGTATTTCCTGATGCTACCCATTTTGAGATCAAGCTTTGCTATAATTCAAATGCTTCCTACCTTCCATGGGTTTGCAATAGAGGATCCTTATACGCACTTGGATGTATTTTTGGAATTGTGTTCGACCACCAAGTTGACCACTGATTCATTCAGGATGCGACTTTTCGAATTCTCTCTCAAGGATAAAGCAAGAACTTGGTTGCAGTCCCTTCCACTAAATTCCATATCTACATGGGACATGTTGCAACAAGAGTTCTTGAAAAAGTACTACACAGTAGGTAAAACCTGTCAAACAAAAAGAGATATCATGTCATTTTCCCAAATTTAGGGAGAACAGCTCCATGATTCATGGGATAGATATAATGATCTTCTAAGAAAGTGTCCACACCATGATATTTCTAAATGGCACTTAATATAGATTTTCTATAATAGTCTTTCTGATTCTTATAGAAACATGGTTGATGCATCCAGTAATGAAGTCTTTCTGCGTAAGAGTCCGACTGACGCTTGGGAATTATTTAAGGCCCTAAGTGAAAATTAAATGCAACATACTTCTTTCTCTAGGTGTAGGTCTTCACCTGGAATACATGAGGTTCAAAAACTCTATGAGGTAGACAAATCTAGTGAGTTAGCCGCTCAAATAAAAGCATTAAACCATAGGTTTGATAAAAGTCTTATCATCTAGCTTTGTTCCTGTTGCTAATCCACAAAATTCCTTGCCAAAAGGAAGTTTGTTCAGTCTATGTTAATCCTTCCCATTTTACTGACACTTGCCTTATGACGGGACAATCATCTAAGATCCCTCTGGAGTAAGTGAATGCTATATTCTCTAGACCATCTTACAATCCATATGTTTCTACATATAATTCTGGCTGGATAGATTATCCAAATCTATCATAGCATAATCAAAGTCGAGGAACCATTGTTCCTCAATCATAGGGACAGTACTAAAATTCATCTCATCCTATGCCACAAAATAATTCTTTCAATTAATTTGGTATCTTTCGTCCACCTCAGTTCAGGAATTAACCCACTCAAACTCCTAATCTTCCACCTCCTCCTAGAAATTCTGCTTTTGAGGATCAAGTACTCAATGCTCTTGTTAATCTTAAAGCCAATACCTAACTTCTTAATTCTCATTCATAAGCTATAGCAAAGCTAGAGGCATTAGTTGGGAAAATAATGAGTACTCTGTCTCGAAGAGAGGATGGAAAGCTGCCTAGTCAGCCAGTAGCCAACCCAAAAATGCAGACTTACATGATTGATGAAACCAATTCCTCAGGTATTCATTATGAGCAAGTTAATGCTATTACTATATTGAGGAGTGGTAAAGTGGTTGATAATCAAGTTGAAAAAGGACAGGAAGAAAAAGAGAGGCTTAGGGTTCCCATTGTTCCTATCATTCATAATCCACATCCCATGGATGTCTCCTCAAACTCCATTCCATAATCCACCATAAGAGTTGAAGGTGGAGTCACTTCTTTATCTGCTCCTAACCTTGAGACAGCTAATGAGCCAAGAGCTCCTTATCCTGAATGTCTCAAGGAACCCTCACACTTTGGTAAACAAGGGGAGAAAATTCAAGATGTGATAGAGGTCTTTAAACAAGTCAAAATCAATCTTCCTCTGCTTGATTCTATAAAACAAATTCCAGCCTACTCCAAATTTTTAAAGGACTTGTACACTCTCAAGAGAAAATTCAAAAGCCAAGTTCCTTAGAAAATTTGTCTCATTGAGCAAGTTGGTGCTATTTTTAAGTACAACACTCCTCTAAAGGTTAAAGATCCTGGTGCTCCTATAATTTCTTGCATCGTTGGAAACAATGTGATAGAGCAAGCACTTCTTGATCTTGGAATAAGTGTGAATCTTATTCCTTACTTGGTGTATAAGAAGTTAGGTTTGGGAGAGTTAAAATTTACGTCGGTTATTCTACAGCTTGCTGACCATTCTGTCAGACAACCACGAGGTATTGTTGAAGATGTACTTATAAAAGTGGACAAGTTCTTTTTTTTGATTGATTTCTTAGTTCTTGATACAAAACCGGTCCACGATTCCAAAAAGTATATTCCAGTCATTCTTGGGCGTCCTTTTCTAGCCATAGCGAATACTTGCATTAACTGTAGGACTGGAGCCATGGATTTATCTTTTGGAAATATGAAAGTTAAACTGAATATCTTCAATGCTATTTATCATCCCCACGATGATAGTGAATGCTTCTTCCTTGATGTTATTGATGAGTTGGTTAAGGAATCACTCCCAACTATTTTATCCAAGGATCCTTTAGAAGCTTGTCTGAATCACTTCAATTATGAAGATTTTGATATCGAATCTTCAATAGCTAAAGTGAATTCTTGCTAAATTCTACTCCTATCATAGATTTTCCTCCATAAAAATCTAGACCTGAGCCTCTTCCTCCACTTTCTAGTACTCCGCGTTTTCTTTCTTTAGAGTCTCCACCTAAGCTTGAGCTTAAGCCACTACCGGACAAGCTCTTGGGTTTAAATGACACCCTCCTGGTGATCATTGCTTCTAATCTTACAAGTTCCCATGAAAGTAGTCTCTTAAAAGTTCTTGAGCAAAATAAAGAGGCTGTTGGTTAGAGTTTGGCTGATTTAAAAGAAATTAGTCCTATAATTTGTATGCATCAGATTCATTTGGAGGAGGATTCCTGAACTTCTTGGAAACTCTAAAGAAGATTGAATCATAATATGAAGGAGGTGGTTTTGAAGCAATTTGTGAAGTTGCTAGATGCGGGAATGATCTACCCCATCTCAGATAGCAAGTGGTTGAGTCTTACTCAAGTAATACCTAAAAAGTTAGGTATTACAGTAGTTGAGAATTCTGAGGGATAATTAGTTCCACAACGCACAACCACTGGATAACGTCTATGTATTGATTATCGAAAACTCAACTCCGCTACTAGAAAAGATTATTTTCCATTACCATTTATTGATCAGATTCAAGAGCAATTGGCTGGCCAGAGCTATTATTGCTTCTTAGTCAGATATTTTGGTTATAATCAGGTGGCCATTGATCCTACGGAACAAGAGAAAACTACTTTTACTTGTCCATTGGTACATTTGCATATAGACGGATGCCTTTCGGATTGTGTAATGTGCCAGCAACGTCGCAGAGGTGTATAATGTCTATCTTTTTGGATATGGTTGAAAATTTTCTTCAGGTCTTTATGGATGATTTCTCTATTTTTGGGTCCACATTTGAAAACTGTCTCCAACATCTATCCCTAGTGCTTCAGCGTTGTAGGGAAACTAATCTTATTCTTAGTTGGGAGAAGAGCTATTTTATGGTTCACGAGGGGATTGTTTTAGGACATATCATTTCAAAGAGAGGTATTGGTTTTGATAGAGCTAAAGTAGATTTGATCTCTAAATTGCTTTCTCTTACCTCCGTAAGGGGACTGCGATCATTTCTTGGGCACGCCGGGTTTCATCGAAGTTTCATTAAAGATTTCAGTAAACTTTCTCATCTTTTGTGTAATCTACTTTCAAAGGAAGCTCCTTTTGTCTCTGATGAATCATGCCTAGAAGCTTTCCATAAGCTTCGCTTTCTTCTTTCTTCAGCTCCTATTATGAATGCTCCAAACTGGGCTCTTCCATTTGAGATTATGTGTGACACATCTGATTATGCTATGGGTGCTGTCTTGAGACAACGAGTAGATAAACTTTCTCGTGTTATATACTTTCTGAGCAAAACTCTTTTAGATGCATAATTGAATTATATCACTACTGAAAAAGATTTGGTTGCAGTTGTCTTTGCTTTGGACAAATTCAAATCTTTTCTGTTGGGTCCCAAAGTAGTTGTCTATTTTGATCATTCTGCTTTGAAACATCTTCTCTCCAAAAAGGAAACCAAACCCCATTTGATTCGTTGAATCCTCTTGTTTTAAGAGTTTGATTACGAAATCTGGGATAAGAAAGGGTCAAAGAATATGGTAACTGACTATCTTTCTAGAATTCTAATTGAGGATACCTTAACTTCACTTCCAGTTTGTGATTCCTTTCTAGATGAACATCTATTTAGGGTTTCTCATACGGATTTGCCTTGGTTTGCTGATATTATGAATTATCTCACAGTAGGCAAAATTCTTTTGTCTTGGTTAAAGCAGAAAAAAGATTGATTCTTCTCTCAGATTAAGATGTACTATTGGGAAGATCCCCTGCTTTTCAAGCATTGTGCTGATCAAAAAATTCATAGATGTGTTCCTGAGAGTGAGAGTTTCATAGTATGCTGACCTTCTGTCATAGTTTAGCTTGTGGAGGTCATTTCAGTACAAAGAAAACTGCAGCTAAAATTCTTCATTGTGGTTCCTTTTAGCCTTCACTCTTTCGGGATGCATACTTATTCTGTAGGTTATGCCTTCAATGTTAGCAATTAGGATCAATTTCCAAAAGAAACATGATGCCCTTAACTCCAATCTTAGTCATTGAGGTTTTTGATGTACGGGGTATTGATTTCATGGGTCCTTTTGTTCAGTCAAATCAAAATGAATATATTCTTATTGCTGTTAATTATATGTCTAAATGGGTTGAAGCAATGGCTACTAAAACCGCCGATCATACAGTCGTGGTTGAGTTCATTCAAACGAACATTTTTAGTCGGTTTGGTATGCCACGAGCTATTATTAGTGATGGGGGTGCTTACTTCTGTAATAGATATTTTTGTACTTTGGTACAAAAATACTCTATCAATCGTAAAGTTTATACTCCCTATCATCCCCAAACAAGTGGCCAAGTTGAAATATCTAATCGTGAGATTAAGAGAATTCTTGAAAAAACGGTTAAGCCAGATCGTAAGGATTAGTCATTAAGACTAAATGATGTTTTGTGGGCCTACCGAACAGCTTTTAAGACTCTAATTGGTATGTCACCTTACAATCTTGTCCATGGTAAAGGGTGCCATCTTTGTGTAGAGTTAAAACACAAAGCTTTCTGGCCATAAAAAAGCTCAATTTTGATATGAACTCCGCTGGTTCTAACAAAAAGCTTCAACTAACTGAGCTCGAAGAATTACGTAATGATGTTTATGAGAGTGCTAAGGTTTACAAATCAAGGACTAAGGCATTTCATGATAAGCATATCTTGCATAAGACTTTTGAGCCCAGGAAGAAGGTTTAATTGTTTAATACACGACTAAAACTTTTTCCTGGAAAATTAAAGTCATGTTGGGAAGGTCCATTTATGGTTATTTCTGTAACACTTTATAGTGCAATAGAGATATAGGATTGCAAGACTAGACAATTGTCCAAAGTCAATGGATAGAGACTTAAACCCTACATAGAGGGTAGTGTGCAGAGAGGTACAGTGGAGGCAGTAGAGCTTCATGTCCTAATTATTTGGACTAAAAAGGCCAGTTTTCGTCGAGCTATCGACGTTAAACTTAGCATGCTGTCGAGCAATCCACGTTAAACTTAGCATTTGTATGTTGTACTATAGTTTATTTTTATTTTTATTTTTGCTTTAATTTTTTAGGTGTTAGTTATTTTTATTGTTATTTTATTTCTAGTTTACTTTAGGTTAGGATTATTACAAAAAAAGAAAAAAAAAATTGAAAAAACAGAAAAATACAAAAATTTGTCTTAAAGCTTTCACTTTCACTTTGAAGCTCGAGCTTGCACATGCAAAGATCGAGCCATTCTCCATTGCTAACTTTAGGGTTTTTAGCGGCGGGCTCGAGCTCTCATTCTGAAGCTCGAGCCTTGGGTTTTGAAAGTTTTTAAAAGCCTGAGTTCTCCTTCTTCTATTATATCATACATCTTTCTTGTGAAGTTTCTCTCCAAGTTTTCTCTTCATACTCATTCACCATGATATTTGACATTCTCTTTCCAGATTTGTAGATGCTAATCAGGTAAAACTCTTCATCTTCATCTTCTTTCCATTGCATCCTCCTTAGTTGATTAAATTTCTAGAACTGGAGTAGGAAAGCATGAGTTTTTTTTTGGATGAATGATTATTTTGGATTTTTATAAATCATCTGCATATAATGGTTGTCTAAAAAGACTCTTTGGTTGATCTATGCATTGATTTATGGGATCTGTGATGGTGTAGTTTCAGGTAGAGCTCGAGCCTAGAAGGTTAAGCTCGTGCCTCAATTTCTAGATTGCATAAATTGGAAATTTTTAGTGATTTTAGGAACTTTTTTTGTGAGTACTATTAATTGAAAGTTGAGATGGTTCGTCCTACTCTTGATGACTAAAGATGTTTTACCAAGTGCATGGAAGACAATTCCAATTTCATATGAGACGACCATTGATTATTTGGCATTCATCACTGATCCTCGCACTAGATGGGCTATAAAGTCCTTTAGTGATAAGCATATTCTATATCTTATGGTTCCTGTTACTAAGATTGCTTATCCTCGCCTTGTTCGTTTGTTTTATCTCAATCTTGTTTATAGTGAGGATGACCCTTGGGAGCTTAGGACTATAATTGATAGGCATGAGTTGATTATTAATCCTTATGCTATTGCTGCAGGTTTAAAATGTTATCATACGCTTCCTGAGGTGGTAGATGAGAGGTGTAGTTGTCCTACTTTCACACCTTTCCCTAGGGTACCAATTGCAGAAATTTGATTCAAAAACTGTGTGATGGTAGATTCGCCAGGAGAAAACGTACTAGTACTACCAAGGCTAAGATTCCAAAGAGGTTATAGATTATAGATTATATTATTTTTGCTAATGTCCATCCTCTTGGGCATAAGAATACTCAAAATACTGATTTTTTTCAGGCACTCTATGCTATTCAGTTTGAGCACTAGTATTCATTCCCTAGGATGATTTTCTGCCAGTTACTGGAGTTTTGGTCAGAGATTGGACCACATAAGAATGTTCCTACCCATATGCTACCTTTTCCCTACATGATTACGAGGCTATTAGAGCTATAGGGCTTTGCGGTAGGTAAAAAAGAGGAGTCTTGTGATGGATCTCCAAAGTTTGGAATGAAAGAGTGGAATAAGGTGTGGATATATATGCCGGCACATCACCGTAGTGTAGTGGAGTTAGGTGATGAGGGTTATATTGCAATTACCGAGAGACTGCCAAAGGATGCTGATGAGGCCACAGAGGATGAGATGGATACCTCTGATGGCCAGGCCTCACCGAGGAGGGGACCAGTTCCTGCAGCACAGCCTGAGAGTTCTTTTCAGGCTGAGATTAGAGAGTTACAGGATGGACAGACAGTGCTGAGATAGATGCTGACTGCACAACAAAACATTCTTAAGGATATATTACACTGCACTCCGTCTGCCCCTTCTACTTCTACCGATACTCCTCCACCTCATATAAATTAGCTGTCTAGGGCTTTTCTGTATTTTCTTTTATTAGTAGGCACTTTTGAAGACTAGATCAGTATTTTTAATGTATTTATTTCTTTATGTTGTGTTTATGCCCTAAGTTTGTTATTTTAAAGCATTGTACTGATATTGTTTATTTATATAAATGCTTTTTGCCTATCTTATACATGTGTTGATATTTGAGCTATATGTGATATTTCTCTACTATTACTCCATATACTTGATACTCTGATTTGTGTTAGAGTTTGCTGATCTTCCCAGGGACTACAGACCAAGTTTGGGGGTGTCTTCTCATTTGCCTTCTATGCTTCATGTCGGTATATATTTGCTGGTCTAAGGTTGTATAGTAATATCTTTCTAAACTCTCTTTTGTTTTCACACATTGAGGATAACGTGCACACTAAGTTTGGGGGTTGGAAATTCAAGGGATATTCAAAAATTTTGATAACACAGGGTCATGATATTTGATGTTATAAGCATGATTTTGAGTCTGTTGATTGTCATATATATTCTGCTTGCAGTTTGATGTTGGTTAGAAATGGTTTGTATGCCAAAATATTGTGAAAATGGATTCTTGAAAATTTTTAAAATCAGTTGGTGGCATGTGGTCTACTCTGCTAGGATGATTATTGTTTAATGATATTGATCTCTGAGATGCTACACTTTACACATATTCACACTTGCATGAATTCTGTGTGGTAAAAACTAGAAGTATCATTTTGTTTTGAGTTAAACTGAGATGAGTAGGTGGATTTGATAATTTTAATAACCAATGCATAAATATAAAAAAAATTAAAAAAAAAAAAGAGAAAAGAACAAAATAAAGAAAAAAAAGGTATGTATGCAATAAAAAATTCATCACCAATGTGAAAGAAAGAAAGAAAAAAAAATGAAGAAAAGAAGTAAAAAAGGGTCAAATTCAGGTCTGTAGCCAGATTGCTTGAGCAATTGAGTCCTTAGGGGTGTGTTCTGACACCTAATGCCCTAAGACCAATTGGTCTGGGAGTCATTGGCTAAAAGCTTGTTACATAAGGGGTTTAGGTTGCATAGATTACTTGAACAATTAGGTTCGGAGAGGTGCTTTATCACTTAATGCTTTAAGACCATCTGGTCTAGTGATCAGTAAAGATTCGATCTATAATAAATCAACCCTTTGCAATAGCACAAATCATTGTAAAATAGGGTTATTAGTCAGTAATTCGAACCATTGGGATTGCTAGTTTATTGCAACTAAGGTTCTTAAATTCACTTTTAGCTTAATAAAAGTGGTATAAAGTTTTCATTAGGTTTGTCACTAGAATTAGGAATTAAAATTGCATAACACAATAATTGCAAGGAATTGAAGAGATGAAAATAATAAAGAGAGGACTAAGGAAGTGAATCCACCACCTACCATATAAATATGCTAGAATATGATTCATTTGGGAAAAACAACATAAATAAGTGGCCATGATATGTAGTTACACATGGTTGCCAAATTATCTTCAAGAAATTCATGAAATCAATGGCAAGAATAACGTATCAAAGTTGCACATGCTTGAACTACCTAACTAGAGTATAGTCTTATACATGCTCACTAAGCTAGAGATTATCAAGCCTTCAATCACATGAAGCCAAAAATCAAGAATAAACCATCAAAGGAAGAACTAAAGCCATGGCCTATCAAATTTCTCAACAACAAGCCATTAAAACCATTCCACAATCTCATTTTCATTGTCACCATGAAAATGGAAGCCATATAACCATGAGAACATACATTCTAAGACAAGATAGTAGATTCAACATGATCATTTATATCAATTTCAGTTCATTACATCAAGTGCAAGCTCTAGATTATGGAACAACCACAAAAATACATCATTTTCCCCAAAATAGAATCTAAACTAAAACATGCTTACAATGAAAGGCTTCATCACCTCCCTATAAAGGGAGTTAGTTACCCATAGGATCAATAGAGGAAGGAAAAGAGAGGATGAGGCCTTCCATTTTCGCACCTTAAGGGTCAAGAACAACCCATACACTCAAAAACACCTCTTTCTCTCTCTGGAACCTTACAAATTGTGAGATATGTGAGATATATCATACATGCCTTATTATATCCACCTTGTCCTCCTATCTTCCCCCAAATTCATGGTCCATAAGCCTTAAATAATATCAGAGCAATCCCCTAATTAAGGGGATAACATTTGGTGAGAAAAGAGGGAGCCCATACCTGTTTGTTTGCAAATTGGTGAGCGCCCTCAGGCACAGGGCGGGCTCCCACGGCTGTACAAAGGTACTGGCCAATCAGGCGAGTGCCTGCGGGTTCTTGGCTGGTGCCCGCGGGTTCCTTGCTATCCATTTTGGTGGGCGCCTGCAGGTTCCGTGCGGGCGCCCGTGGTTGTTCCTCAGCTCTGCGCACCTTTGGTAAAAAGGCCATAACTCCCTGCTCTGAACTCCAAATGATAAATTGTTTGGTGATTTAGAAAGCTAGCTCAATCATCTAAGTATGTCATGTTTTAATGAAACTCCAATTCTTAAGTTTGGTTAGTCAAAAATGAAGAAAAAAAGTCAAACTTCACTGCTGCCAGGCTATAAATTTCAGCATTGCACTCCTGGGGTAAAAATGACATAACTCTTTGCTCTAAACTCCAAATGATAAACCGTTTGATGATTTGGAAAGGTAGCTCAAGCATCTAAGTACATCATGTTTAAATAGGAGTCCAATTCTTAATTATGGGGGGTCAAAAATGAAGAACAATGTCAAACTTCACTGTTGCCAGGTTACTTTTGGCTCGGTCCGCTTTGGCAGGCATCCTCCTTAGCACTTTTTGCAGGGAAAACATCAGATTAATTGGTCACTGGCTTAGCCAAACTGAAGGTCCCCAGGAATGGCATGCTTTGATTCTTCAAAAACTCAACAAAGCAGCGCTTTTAACTATCTTTGGGGCACCAACCTGAAAATGAACAAAAACAGACAAATGAACCTAATATGTATAATATGACCAACGAATGGACTTAAATAATACAAATAAGGGGGCTTGAATATGCAATATTTGGAGTTTATCACACCCCTAAACTTATATTTTGCTAGTCCCATAGCAAAACTAGAATGAAAATACTTAATGAAATAACAACAAATCTCCTCTTTCGTGGGATTGACGGTTGCATTTAGCATATGCAACAAGCCTTTTAAACCCCTAGGCATCCCTAGAGGACGAGTGAAGTCTCTTAAGGGTTTAATAAGAATGTTACCCACAAACATCAACATGGTGCATGAAGATGCACAAAGCTCATTTGCAAACTTGGAACATAGAGAACATTGGAGATGCAATCATTATGAAGACTACCTTGTGTATATGAAGCATTGATAAAACAAAATGGCTAATCATCTTTCAACTCTCATGTATTAACATCATAGTCTATATAAATATTTCAATTGTCATATCTATAATAGAAATCATCTTTAGCTTCATTTAAAGTGAACCGGATTCCCAATATGTAACTTTTACCCTCTTGTTCCAATTTCAAGAGCACAAGTTTTCAATTCATTGAATTTCCTTTTAAATGAGGTCTCTAAGGTATGATTTTAATCGAAACACATTATATATATATATGCATATTATGGTCGTGCAATGCCGAAGTCCCTTAAGCTTTCTAACCAACCCATGTAGCAAGTGTTAGGCCAGCAACTCCCCAACCGGATGGCTTTAGGGTGATAAGTGTAAAAACACTCCAAGGGCTTAATAACTTGAGTTGGCAAGGCTATAAACTCCAACGAACCATATTTATTTATTTTTATTTTGTGAATGACCGTGCAATGTCAAGTCCCTTAAGCTTTCTAACTAACCCATGTAGCAAGTGTTAGGCCAGCAACTCCCAAACCGGATGGCTTTAGGGTGCTATGTGTAAGGACACTCCAAGGGCTTAATAACTCGAGTTAGCAAGGTTACGAACTTAAACAAGTCATTTTCATTATTCAACTTTTTTTTTTTTTTTTTAATTTATGCCAAAGATATCCATTCATTAGGGTTATCAATTGAAATCAACTGAGTCATGGTCAAGGTAAATCGGGTTGCATGCCTCACAATTAAGTTTCTGGTGTGCATATGTAAAGTGTGAAGCATAAAAGAGAGTGATACTCGAAGATAATCTAATTGAAGCATTTATACAAATCTTTTTGAATCCACATGTTCATTTCAGATTTTTCTCAATTCAAAACTATCATTTGCCTCTATCCATAGAGTACTCAACATATACTTCAATCTCCAACAAGTTCCAAGACTACAAAATCATTGCTTCCATATTTTTTTTTTGTTTTGTTTTTAATTTTCAGTTTTATGCCAATCTATTTGAACAAAATAACAAATACAAACACTATACAATACACAATATGTCCAAACTTGAATGGCACATTGTCCTCAATGTGTGAAGACAAAGATGTATAAATAAAGAGCATAGGGGGTAAAAGGAACAATAATACCAAGTGAGTAAGGCAACTCTAGCATTGTAGCAGCATGCAACCCCGTGAAGAGATGCTAAAATGATCTTCCCCCAAACTTGGACATAAGAACCTAGGAAAACAACACTAATGCACATAAGTAGAAAAACATAGGCACACAAAACAAACTGAAAATGTGCAAAGGAAACTAAACTAAGCATATCCACAAGTTCATGAAATCAAATCTAAAATTATCTAGTAAAATTAAACATTTAAAAATTAAAATGCAAAGAAAACAAACTAAAATCTAACTATGAATCTCAAAGTAGGGTTTACCCTACACCAAGTCTCTCTACAGAGTTATACTTCCCTAAATACGAAAATTTCTGTAGAAGTGGAAGAAAAAAAGCTTGGAGACAAAAGTTGAAAAGAGGTAACGGAAAGACCTCAACCCACTCTTCTTCCTTAACGAAGAACTTTAGATTATGGGAAGGTGGATTAAGTGAGGGCACATCTCGCAAAGGTTTGTGAAGGGTCATATTTCGCGCGGGAATTTTTGGACAAATACCCTTTAAACTTTCAATATCCTCCTCACACTTATCAGGTGGTTCAGGCTCAACATCTTGAGATAACTCAAGTGAAGGAATGGGAGGAGGTGCAAGCTCCTAAGAGAGACATAAATTTGATGTTGCCCAAGGAAAAGAGTGAATGGGGGAAGGAATATCAAGTAAATAATTTACCTCCCAAATAGAATTGTCAACATCAAAATCCTCACAATTGAAATGAGCCATGCAAACTTTTAGAGGATCCTCCATTAAAGGAGGTGTATCAATCTCTTCATCATTAATTTCCTCATTTTGAACCACAAATTCTTCATTTCTTTGTGTGGCAACAATTTGATCGTCCACCACTATTTCTTCATTTTCACATGTGGTAACCATTTAATCATTCTCATGATGAAAGTTACTAGGAGTAATCTTATCATTCATAGAATTTTCTTTTAGATTGGCCACAAGTTCAATAGGAAATTCTTCTTCATTTTCATGATTTAGAGCATTAAACATTTGTTAAATTTGGGCTATTTGGTCATCTAACTCAACTCTAGATTGGGAATGAGAATATGTGGTGGATTCCATGCTAACAGTGTCATCCAACATTTGCTTATTGAAATCCATCATTTGCGTGTTTATAGACTCCATCATTTGTTTGTTGGCAGCAATAAACTCATCCAATTGAGGCGGTGGAAAAAGAGAAGAGGGCTAGAAATCATGATCATTGGTTAAAAATTGGCATGAAAATGTTGCCCATGAGATTGTGGGGCTGAATTTCCCATGTCATGCCACAAGAAGTTTTTATAATCTCCCTAACCCGAGTCATAACCATTGAAATATGGATCATTACCCGGTTTAAAGAAATTTTCAGTTGGTTGCTCTAGATAAAAATCTGAGAATTGTCCCAATGGAGGACAATCTATTGAATGATGTGTATGACTAGAGCAAAATGCACAAAACTCATGTGATATATAGAATTGAGTTGGAAGATAATTACCCACCATCTAGGACTAATTCAGCCACTTATTTAGATACATTAAGGTAAATTCACACAAAATATATACAACACAAAAATAAATGTAAAACTAGAACATCAAACACTTACCCGGAGTCCTTAAGATTTCAAATTTTCAGCTTCTCCTTAGCTAGTTTTGAGTTCCTAGGATCTCACAGAAACACACAATCCACAAAAACACAAAAACAAAAAATATACACAAAACAAGATATTCACAATCAAACTAAAGGTAATCTTTAAAACCTCGGTCACAAAACTGTTTGCAATCCCAGGCAACGGTGCCAAAAATTGATTGGTAAAGATTCGATCTATAATAAATCAACCCTTTGCAATAACACAAATCATTGTAAAATAGGGCTATTGGTCGGGTAAGTCGAAACACTAGGATTGCTAGTTTATGGCAACCAAGGTTTTTAAATTCACTTTTAGCTTGATAAAGGGGGTATACAGTTTTGATTGAGTGTGTCACTAGAATTAGGAATTAAAATTGCATAAGACAATAATTGCAAGGAATTGAAGAGATGAATGTGAGGGGTATTACAATGAAAATAATAAAGAGAGGACTAGGGAAGTGAATCCACCACCTACCATATAAATATGCTAAAATATGATTCATTTGGGAAAAACAACATAAATAAGTGGCCATGATATGTAGTTACACATGGTTGCTACATTATCTTGAAGAAATTCATGAAATCAATGGCAAGAATAACCTATCAAAGTTGCACATGCTTGAACTACCTAAGTAGAATGTAGTCTTATACATGCTCACTAAGCTAGAGATTATCAACCCTTCAATTACATGATAAGAGCACATGAAGACAAAAATCAAAAATAGACCATCAAAGGAAGAACCTAAGCCATAGCCTATCAAATTTCTCAACAACATGCCATTAGAACCATTCCACAATCTCATTTTCATTGTCACCATGAAAATACAAGCCATACAACCATGACAACATGCATTCTAAGACAAGATACTAGATTCAATATGATCATTTATATCAATTTCAGTTCATTACATCAAGTGCAAGCTCTAGATTATGGAATAACCACAAAAATACATCATTTTTCCCAAAATAGAATCAAAACTAGAACATGCTTACAATGAAAGGCTTCATCACCTCCCTAGAAAGGGATTTAGTTACCCATAGGAGCAATGGAGGAAGTAGAAGAGAGGATGAGGCCTTCCATTTTTGCACGTTAAGGGTCAAGAACAATCCACACACTCAAAAACACCTCTTTCTCTCTCTAGAACCTTACAAATTGTGAGATATGTGAGATATATCATACATGCCTTATTATATCAACCTTATCCTCCTATCTTCCCCCAAATTCGTGGTCTATAAGCCTTAGACAATATCAGAGCAATCCCCTAATTAAGGGGATAACATTTAGTGGGAAAAGAGGGAGACTATGCCTGTTTGTCCACAAATTGGAGGGCGCCTGCTGATAAGCGCCGAATATTGCATATTCAAGCGCCCTTAATTGCATTAGTTAAGTCCATTGTTCGTTTAATTATGTAGATTACTTTCATTTCAATGTTTTTGTGCATTTTCAGGTTCAATTGCAATAAAGGAGCAAGAAGGGTGTTTTGTAGAGTTTTTGAATATCAAGGTGCCAATTCTGAAATTCTGGCAGCAGTGAAGCCCGAACTTTGTTCAAAATTTTGACCTACCAAACTCGAGAACTGGACTTCCCTCATAACATGAAAGATTTAGAGCTCTGAATCAGCTTTCCAAATCTTCAAGTGGTTTGTCATTCGGAGTTTGGAGCAGACAGTTATGATCTTCTTATTAGAGGTGCTCAGAACTGCCTGGCAGCAATGAAAGTCTGCCTTGTTCTTCAATTTCGACTAACCAAACTTGAGAATTGGATCTCCACCAAAACATAAATTTTATATAGCTCTTAATTAGATTTCCAAATCTTCAAACGTTTTGTCATTTGGAGTTTGGAACACAAACTTATAGCCGTTTTACCAAAGTAGGTCTGGGCGAAGCAAAGCAAGCATGGAGCAATCTGCTCCAATTTCGAGTGCTCAAGGCCTTGCTTCGAGTGCTCGAAATTCAGGCAGAATTGCCTTCGGGAATTCTCAGTTTGGCAGCCACTTGTGCATTGGTTTCCTCATTTCTACTTACTTCTTTATAAGGTGGTTGGGGATGTTTTTGGAAGGGAGAGAGAGGCCTTACCTATGCAAAAGAAGAGAAGGGAGGCCACACATTATTAATCTCACTTTTGGATCAGATTTTTGGAGGGAGAAAGAGGAGCAAGAAGAGAGTTCTTGGAGTAAATAAAGGGGAGCTCGAAAATGGAAGGAGGATCCATGGTTCTTCTTCATTCTAAGGCTCCCATGTGTAACTAACTCCTCCTCTAGGGAGGTAATGGAACCCCTCATTGTAAGCATGCTTTACTTTTGATTCTAGTTTGGGGAAAATAATGTATTTTTGTGGTGATTCCATAATCTAGAACTCTTACTTGATGTAATGAATTGATTTTGATTTAATGATCATGTTGGACCTACTTTCTTGTCTTACAATGTATGTTTTCATGGTTGTATGGTTTACATTTTCATGGTGACAATGAAGATGAGATTTTTGGAATGGTTTTAATGGCATGTTGTTGAGAGATTTGATAGGCCATAGCTTAGGTTCTTCCTTTGATGGCTTATTCTTAATTCTTAGCTTCATGTGCTCTTATCATGTGATTGATGACAATTTCTAGCTTAGTGAACATGTCTTAAATTACACTTTAGTTTAGGTAATTGAGCATGTAAAATCTTTGATAAATTGTTCTTGCCTATTGATTCCATGAATCCTTTGAAGGTAATGTAGTAACCATGAGTAACTACTTATCATAGCCACATATTTATGTTGTTTTTCCCCGAATGAATCATATTCTAGCATATTATATTGTAGGTAGTGAAGTTACTTCCCTAGTCTCTTTTACCCACATTTTATCTCTTTTAAATTCTTGTAAGTTCTTAATTTATGCATCTTTACATTCTTATCTTTAGTGACAAACAAACACTCTATACCCCTTCATCATCCTAAGAATGAATCTAGACACTTAGGTTTCCTTAGACTAGCGCAGTCCCAGTGGTTCGACTTACCCGACCAATAGCCCTATTTTACAATGATTCGTGCTATTGCGAAGGTTGATGTATAGTTGATCAACCGATCAATTTTTGGCGCCGTTGCCGGGGACTGCAAACGGTTTAGCGACCAAAGTTCTAGGGTTAATTTTAGTTTGATTGTGAATATTGTGTCTTGTGAATATTTCTTGTGTGTTTTGACCATCTCAATGTTTTAAGTGTTGTAAGATTCTAGGGACTCGAAGCTCGCCGGGGGAATGCTAGCAAATTATAAGTCTAGAGGACCCTAGGTAAGTCTCGTGACTTCTAGTTTCGAGTTGTGAATATTGTGCATGTATTAAATTTAGTTTTAGTTTAGTTGTGAAGCCCTTGTTAAGGCTCTTATCCTGTTTAAATTTCGTGTTCAAGCATCGGTCCTTATCGTGGCCAATTTAATTTTTGTCTTAATAATTGAGGAGAGAGGGAATATCATATGTGGAGGTTATGGTGATGAAGTGTTGTGTTGATTACTTTGTGTGTTGTTGAATTACTCCTAGATGGAGAATAATTATCTCCTAACTCAATTCTACACACCACATGCGTTTTGCGCTTTTTGCTCTAGTAATACACATCATACAAGAGATTGTCTTCCAACGAGACAATTCTCGGATTTCTATCTAGAGCAACGAAATGCAAATTTCTCTGAACCAGGTAGTGATCCATACTTCAATGGTTATAACTCGGGTTCAGGAGATCATCAAAACTTCTTGTGGCTTGACGTAGGAAATTCCGCCCCACAATCTCTTGGGCAACATTTTCACTCCAATTTTCAACCCAATGATCATTATTTCCAGCCCTCTTTTTCTCCTTTTCTACCGTCTCCATTGGATGAGTTAATAGCTGCCAACGAACAAATGATAGAGTCTATGCATACGCAAATGATGGAGTCCAACAAGCAAATGTTGGATGACATTGTTAGCATGCAATCCACCGCCTATTCTCATTCCCAATCTAGAGTTGATTTAGATGACCAAATAGCCCAAATTCAACAAATGGTTGATATTCTAAATCAGGAAAAGGAAGAAGAATTTCCAATTGAACTTGTGGTCAATCCAAAAGAGAATTCTATGAATGATGAGTTTACTTTTAGTAATTTTCATCACGAGAATGTTCAAGTGGTTACCGCATGTGAAAATGAAGAAATAGTGGGTGAAGATCAAATTGTAGCCACACAAAAAATTGAAGAATTTGTGGTTCAAAATGAGGAAATTAATGATGATGAGATTGTATCCTATAAAAATCCAGCACAGCCCCTACATAATCCCTTGCTTGATGCACCTCCTTTAATGGAGGATCCTCTAAAAGCTTGCTTAGCTCATTTCAATTATGAGGATTTTGATGTTGATAAGTCTATTTGGGAGGTAAATTCTTTGTTTAATATTCCTCCACCCATTCACTCTCTTCCTTGGGCACCATCAAATGTATCCCTCTCTTGGGAGCTTGCACCTCCTCTCATTCCTTCACTTGAGTTATCTCAAGCTATTGAGCCTGAGCCGCCGGATAAGTGTGAGGAGGATGTTGAAATTCTGAAGGATAATTGGTTGAGCATACCCGTACTCAATATGGCCCTTCACAAGTCTTTGCTTGATGTGCCTTCATTTGATCCACCTTTCCCTCATCCAAATCAGCCCCATAATCTAAAGTTCTTCATTAAGGATGAAGAGTGGGTTAAGGTCTTTCCGTTACTTCTTTTCCACTTTTGTCTTCAAGCTCTTCCTCCTCCGCTTTTAAAAGAATTATCCTATTTGGGGCAACATGACTCTCTAGAGAGACATGGTATAGGGTGATAAGGACTAACCTGATCTCGGTGCGTCTAGCTATCGATGTTAACTTTAGCACTCATGGGAAGCAATTCTTTCAATTTCCAAGCTCCCCTCCTTTCAATTGCCTGAGCCTTGAAATTTTCTGGGAAATGGTTTCGAAAAGCCAGAAATTTGATTTTCCTGGAATGCTTTTCAGTTGTGTTCCACAATTTTAGACCGGCTTCTTAGACCTTCTCAACTGTTGTTTTTATTCCCGGAAGTTTCTGGCTCTATCAGGCAATTTTCTCGGACTTTCGACATGGCACTCATATACATAACCTCTCATCTTTAATGCATTGTTGAAATGTTCTTAATCTCATCCATGCATTGAAGAGATGTTCCAAAGTTTGAAAATTTTCTCAAAATCATCCATGCATTGTGTGAGGTTGCAAAAGTTGGGAAATCTTCTTGAAATCATCCATGCACTAAAAAAAAAAAAAAAAATTTGCACAATTTGAAAATTTTTCTAAATTTTCCATGCATTGCAATGAAGTGTAGAGTTTGACAATTTTCCCTCCTTGCATTAGAATGGATTGAAGTTCAAAAGTTGAAAGTTCATCCATGCAATATTGCATTTTTGCATGCATAGACACCTTGCTTGCATGCATTCCATTCATTTCTATGTTGCATGCATTTTTTTTATGTTTCATGCATTTCTATGTTGCATGCATTCCATGCATTTCTTTGTTGTAATCTTACATGATGGATGGATGGTTGGAAGCACCATGCATGGCAATCCATCAAATGCATTCATCCATGCACTCAAAATGCAGCTATGCAATCCATCCATGCAAGATCATACATGCATTCAAGTTGGCTGAAACATTCCATCTCCATGTGCCAATTCATTTACAAGCTACTGAGCCAATTTCGTGCACTCCAAATTCCAATTTGAGTGCTCCAAATTCTTCAACCCACAATGCTGAGCCTACTGCCTTCATTTAGAGAACTCTAGCTACCATTTGGATTGCTCCAAACTTCTTCACCATCATTCCGAGGCTGCTGCTTATATTTAGAGCACTCTAATTCCATTTTAGAGTGCTCTAAATGTGAACCAATCTTGCATGCACCACTGCCCAATTTTAGAGCACTCTAAATTCCATTTGGATTGCTCTAAATTTTCAGCCCAACTTCCCAACCCACTGCCTCATTTTCGAGCACTCTCAATTCCTGTTAGAGTGCTCGAATTTCCTACACTAACCATGCCGAGCCCATTGCCTTCAATTCGAGTGTTCGCAGGCTCAGTTCGAGCACTCGAATCTGCTTCCTCACTCTCTTGTCCACCACTTCCATGCATGCTCACCACAACCCAAACCAACAACCCAGCTCTCGGCATCCCTCACTTCACTACCCTAACTCCTTTCAACCTCAGCAACCTCTCTCTACACAACCGAGCCCCTCCACCTCACACCAACTCCAACCTCATGCATCCCATTCTCGGCCACCCTCACAAACCACCACCTCCTCAATGCATGCAGCCCATCCTGCATGTAAACCCAATGCTCACTCCCTACAACCCAACCTCCTCACAACCCACAACAACCAACCTCACCCCATGCACATCCCAACCCTCCATTCTCACCTCACACACACCATTCCCATAAACCACCACCCTCTCACCATCTCCCACCCCACAACCTCATCTCTATGCAACCCACTCCCATGCATGCCCCTTCCCTCACCACCATGCAAGTATACCCCAACCCCACCATCCCAACCCTCTCCAACACCCCAAACCCATCTCGGCTTCAACCTCCAAAACCCACCACCCATCCAACCTTCTTGCATTCTCTAAAAGAAAAAAAAATAAAAAAATTATTATAGATTTCTATCTTTTATTACAATTCGTGTTAGTCCTATTTTTTGTCTGTTCTCATTCTCCTTACGAGACCAATGCTTTTACCTGTATATTTTAGTTGTGTTTTGATAGGTCTTCATATCCAAGTTTAGGAGACGCTGCTGCGCACTCACATGGCTGAACATCTACGTCATCGTCACTCGACTTGGTATTATTGTTCTTTAACCCTCTCTGTTCTTATTTTCATTAACTTGTCTTCTCACATTGAGGACAATGTGCCATTCAAGTTTGGGGGTGCATTTATGCATTTTTGGTTTCATAGTTTTTGCTAAGCAATGATAGTATAACTTGACACTAGTTGGAGATGAAGCATATGTATAATACCTTGTGTATAGAAGCAATTGACATTTTTGAAAATAAAGAAAAATTTGAGTTGAAATGATCATGTGGATTCATATTAGTCTGTATAAATGTCTCAATTAGATTCTCACTGGATTTGACACTCTTTTAAGCTTCACAATGCACAGATGCACATTGGAAACTTAACTATGAGGCATGCAACTTGATCAACCTTGACCTTGGCCTAGTTAATCTAATTTGATGAACCTGATAGATGAATATCTTTGACATGATTTAAGTTGTCTAAAAAAAAAAAAAAAAAAAAAAAAAGAAAGAAAATAATGACCAGTTGAAGTTCGTAGCCTTTCCAACTCGAGCTATTAAGCCCTATGGAGTGTCTCTACACTTAACACCTTAAAGCTTCTGGTTTGGGAGTTGTTGGCCTAACGCTTGCTATATGGGTTGGTTAGAAAGCTTAAAGGACTTAAACATTGCACGGTCATTCAAAAAGAACTTGTAATAAACATGGTTCGTTGGAGTTCATAGCCTTTCCAACTTGAGCTATTAAGCCCTAGGAGTGTCTTTATAGTTAACACCCTAAAGCCATCTGGTTTGGGAGTTGTTGGCCTAATGCTTGCTACATAGGTTGGTTAGAAAGCTTAAGGGACTTCAGCATTGCACAACCATTCTATGTTTCGCTTATGAGTTACAATAAATTGTCAACAAGCAACAAAAGTTGTCTTGTAAATAAAATCATGCCTTAGGGACCTCATTTAAAGGGGAATTCAATGATTCAAAAACTTGTGCTTGGAAATTGGAAAAAAAAGTAAAAGCCGCATATTGAGAATCCAATTCACTTTCACTGAAGCTAGAGTTGATTTCCATTCAAGAGATGATAATTGAGTTATTTATATAGTCTATGATGTTGATACATGCATGTTGAAATGTGTTTTGTATCAATGCTTCATATATGCAAGGTAGTCTTCCCAATGACCCCATCTCCAGCTCTTTTTCTGTTTCAAGTTATTTTTGAGCTATGTACATATCTCATTTTACCATGGATGATATTTTTGTAGTAGCATGCCCATGGTTGTCTTTTCATTAAGTTTTTCATTGTAGTTTTGCTAAGGGACTAGCAAAATGTAAGTTTGGGGGTGTGATAAGTGCCGAATATTGCATATTCAAGCGCCCTTAATTGCATTAGTTAAGTCCATTGTTCATTTAATTATGTAGATTACTTTCATTTGAATGTTTTTGTGCATTTTCAGGTTCAATTGCAATAAAGGAGCAAGAAGGGTGTTTTGTAGAGTTTTTGAATATCAAGGTGCCAATTCTGAAATTCTGGCAGCAGTGAATCCCAAACTTTGTTTGCCATTTTGACCTACCAATCTCGAGAACTGGACTTCCCTCATAACATAAAAGATTTAGAGCTCTAAATCAGCTTTCCAAATCTTTAAGCAGTTCATCATTCGGAGTTCGGAGCAGAGAGTTATGATCTTCTCATTAGAGGTGCTCAGAACTTCCTGGCAGCAATGAAAGTCTGCCTTGTTCTTCAATTTCGACCAACCAACCTTGAGAATTGGATCTCCACCAAAACATAAAGTTTTTAGAGCTCTGAATTAGCTTTCCAAATCTTCAAATGGTTTGTCATTCGGAGTTTGGAGCACAAACTTATAGCCATTTTACAAAAGTAGGTCCGGGCAAAGCAAAGCAAGCATGGAGCAATCTGCTCCAATTTCGAGTGCTCGAGGCCTTGCTTCGAGTGCTCGAAATTCAGGTAGAATTGCCTTCGGGAATTCTCAGTTTGGCAGCCACTTGTGCATTGGTTTCCTCATTTCTACTTACTTCTTTATGAGGTGGTTGGGGATGTTTTTGGAAGGGAGAGAGAGGCCTTACTTATACAAAAGAAGAGAAGGGAGGCCACACATTATTAATCTCACTTTTGGATCAGATTTTTGGAGGGAGAAAGAGGAGCAAGAAGAGAGTTCTTGGAGCAAATAAAGGGGAGCTCAAAAATGGAAGGAGGATCCATGGTTCTTCTTCATTCTAAGGCTCCCATGTGTAACTAACTCCTCCTCTAGGGAGGTAATGGAACCCCTCATTGTAAGCATGCTTTACTTTTGATTCTAGTTTGGGAAAAATAATGTATTTTTGCGGTGATTCCATAATCTAGAACTCTTACTTGATGTAATGAATTGATTTTGATTTAATGATCATGTTGGACCTACTTTCTTGTCTTAGAATGTATGTTTTCATGGTTGTATGGTTTACATTTTCATGGTGACAATGAAGATGAGATTTTTGGAATGGTTTTAATGGCATGTTGTTGAGAGATTTGATAGGCCATAGCTTAGGTTCTTTCTTTGATGGCTTATTCTTAATTCTTAGCTTCATGTGCTCTTATCATGTGATTGATGGTTTGACAATTTCTAGCTTAGTGAACATGTCTTAAATTACACTTTAGTTTAGGTAATTGAGCATGTAAAATCTTTGATAAATTGTTCTTGCCTATTGATTCCATGAATCCTTTGAAGGTAATGTAGTAACCATGAGTAACTACTTATCATAGCCACATATTTATGTTGTTTTTCCCCGAATGAATCATATTCTAGCATGTTTATATTGTAGGTGGTGAAGTTACTTCCCTAGTCTCTTTTACCCATATTTTATCTCTTTTAAATTCTTGCAAGTTCTTAATTTATGCATCTTTACATTCCTATCTTTAGTGACAAACAAACACTCTATACCCCTTCATCATCCTAAGAATGACTCTAGACACTTAGGTTGCCTTAGACTAGCGCAGTCCCAGTGGTTCGACTTACCTGACCAATAGCCCTATTTTACAATGATTCGTGCTATTACGAAGGTTGATGTATAGTTGATCAACCGATCACCTGCAGGCACAAGGTGGGCGCCCGCGGCTGCACGAAGATACTGGCCAATCGGGTAGGCGCTCGTGGGTTCTTGGCTGGCGCCCATGGGTTCCTTGCTGCCCATTTTGGTGGGCACCCGCAGGTTCCTTGTGGGCGCCCGCAGTTGTTCCTCAACTCTGCACACCTTTGGTAAAAAGGCCATTACTCCTTGCTCCAAACTCCAAATGATGAACCATTTGATGATTTAGAAAGATAACTCAAAGATCTAAGTACATCATGTTTTAATAGAACTCCAATTCTCAAGTTTGGTGGGTCAAAAATGAAGAACAAAGTCAAACTTCACTGTTGCCAGGCTATAAATTTCAGCACATAACTCTTTGTTCCGAACTCCAAATGATGAACTATTTAATGATTTGCCAATCTAACTCAAAGATCTAAGTACGTCATGTTTTAATAGGAGTCCAATTCTCAAGTATGGTGGGTCAAAAATGAAGAACAAAGGCAAACTTCACTGCTGCCAGGTTGTTTTTGGCTCGGTCCGCTTTGGCAGGCATCCTCCTTAGCGCATTTTGTAAGGAAAACATGAGATTAATTGGTCACGCTTAGCTAAAGTGAATGACCCCAGCAACGGCATGCTTTGATTCTTCAAAAACTCAACAAAGCAGCGCTTTTAACTATCTTTGGGGCACCAACCTGAAAATGAACAAAAACACGCAAATGAAGCTAATATGTATAATATGATCAACGAATGGACTTAAGTAATGCAAATAAGGGCACTTGAATATGCAATATTCGGCGCTTATCATCTAGGAGTCATTGGGTGGAAGTTCGTTACATGGGTCATTTAGAAAGCTTAATAGACTTGAACATTGCATAGTATCCTTTTTAAAAAATGCATACCTATAGAAAAAAATAATAATGCCTTGGAATTGGAATTGGAAAAGTTTGCATGTGAATTGAGGAATAGCAAGGAATAAATGCAAGCATAGACTGTAAGCCATATGTTTAATTGTAAGATCACTTTTAAAGAGTTTTGGAGATTAAGATTGTTGAATAAATGATTAAACCGACATATGGGGACCATAGTTGCTAAATTGAAATTGGAAGTTGAAATTTTTGCTAATTAATATGATTGGTTGTGCTTACTATATTTGACTAATTAATGAACTGTAAGGATATTATGATTTGAAAACAGGCTTGAATGAGCTTATTGTGCAAATAAGGCACTGGTTGAGATGTTTGTGGGTACCATCACTGGAAACCCTCACGAGACTACAACTCGTCCACTAGGGGTAACCTAGGGGTGCATAGGATAAATGCAACCGTGATTCCTACAAAAGTGGATCTTTAGTTCTGTATTGCTAATGGACTAGCAATATGTAAGTTTGGGGGTGTGATAAATGCTGAATATTGCATATTCGAGCCCTTAAATATACGTATGTTAAGGCTTAAAGTGATACTTCTATCCATTGTTAGACTTATTTATGTTTAATGTGTGTTTATTGGTACTTTCCTAGAGAAACGGCTAAAATCGGGACTTTATAATGAAAAGACTGATATCGAAGCTTTTAGAGTCATTGCCAGTCATTCAAAGCAAGCCGAGAGCTTAAATGGTGAAGTTTGGAAGAATTCAAGAACCAAAGCTCGAGCCCAAGTCCTGAGGCTCGAGCCTTGCAAGAAAAAGGAAGAAAAATCAACAAGGCATTGAAGCTCGATCCTTACACCTTCAGAGCTCGAGCCCTACTCAGGGTTCTCGAGCCTTGGCCCTCAAGCTCGAGCATAAGGCGTTGGAATTTGAAGAGTTGATTTAAATAAAGAACCAAGCTCCTAGGGCCTTGTGCCAAACCTCAAGGATTGAGCACTATCATTCAAAGCTCGAGCCCTATGAAGCTTGGATCGAGTAATGTTAAAAGAGAAGAATCCCAAAATATTCTACGTGTTGAAGGAAAAGACGCTTTGGAAAATAATTAAAGAAATTTGGCTAAGTGTAAAAGTGAAGATATAGCACCATTCCTTAAAGCTAGCAATAATTCCTTAAAGCTCAAGCCTTGTTCCCAAGCTCGAGCCCAAACCTCAAAGCTCGAGCTCTACTTCCTAAAGCTCGAGACTTCCATGACATATCAGATTTAAGTTACGGGATTATTCTTTTCAAAGTCATATTTCATTCCAGATGGGCCAGAAGACCTAAAAGCCCACCAAACCTTTATGTTCTTCTATAAAAGAAGGCACAGGCCTTGATAGAAGAAGTTCATTTTTCTCGTATTATTCAGAAGGCTAATATTGTGGTGGTAGCTTTTAGGGTTTCCATAACCTTAGAAGGTTAAGATCCTGAGAATAGAAGTGTCGTTCGTGACGATGGAGACAACTACAACACAGATGATATTTGGCATCATCATGAGTAGCTAATTCCTCTTTTTGGACACTGATGTAACCAAATCTAGTATTATGGTTTGATTGTTTTAACTCTGGGTTATTTTTAATATATATTATGTTTTTTATTACATGACTATGAGCAATTGAGACAGGTCAATTGGATTTAGTGTTTTAAATAGTTTTCGAATTATTATCACCTTGTCTTAGATATAACTGATTTGTTTTCTACTCTCAACCCATTCTTATTGGAAGGTATCTGGTGGAGCCCTGCCGGACATAAGAATAGAGGTCATGTTATGGTGTTTCAATGTTTTTTTATAAATGAATGCTTTCATAGTCTATGCTTAGGAAAGATGGATTGTTTAGAAATTAGTTAAAGTAGTTAGATTAGGTAGGTGGATAGTCCATGCTAACCGCAGATAGGTTATAGTTAACTGTAATTTATAGAATATCCTTTTTTAAAACCCGAATTGAATGAATGTTATTGAGTTCAATTTATTTGAATATAATTTGTTAAATCCCAGGAGTTTAAATATTTAACCATAGTATGACGGTTGTGGTGAAGTCAAAGCCCTAAAACCTCTCTCTATCTCTGATCACTTTAGTTAAATTTTAGTTTAATTTCAATTTATAATCGTGACAACGAATCAATCAATTCAACCAGCTACCTATAAACCAGTAGAGATTAGTTAAAATCAAATTATAATACACTCGTCTCCCTTGGGGTTCGATACCTTCTCTATAGTACTATCCTACAAAGATTCATGCTATTATGAGTGGTTATTTATAATTGACAACACAACAGTTCCCTGTAGCACTGGGTTGCAGGGCTCCGAAGTACACTGTGAAAGTAGATATGTACTATAACCCGGTCCATTGGTGATTGGATGATGGCTGGCTGCTCACATTACATGGGTAAGTTCATGTCGGCTAGTTTAACAACAGTAGGTGCCATCTGGTTGGCCGGAGCAAGCTATGTCTCAGCTATAGTTTGTGTAGTTAGAACTTTTTTGTCGAGAGCATGGAGGGCTTCTTCAAACATCTCCATTCGAGTCATCAACTAGTTGTTGATGCTCTATATCGCTTCTAAGATGGTGCATGTGTCAAGTCTGTGCCTGGACCTCGCTGATGAATGAGATCTAGCACTGGTAGCTCCAATGGCAAATACCTCTACCTATGCCAGTGGGAGGTGTACCTCGTCTGGATTCATCTTCTTAATAGGATATCCCTAGTGGAGTCGCCAAATGTATGTACCCAATTTTTTAGTCAAGTTGAGAGATGAAAATATCTGGAAAATACCACTAAAATAATATGAGGAATACAAAAGAGTGGATTGAGGGAGACAAAACCAGCCCAATCTGTGGACTAAAACGATGGAAGAGAAAATGAAGTTTGGAGTATTCTTAGAGACTGAATTCTTTGTGTCCTTCTCCTTCTTGCCTTTGCCCACCTATTTATAGTTCTAGGTCATTTAAGTTATATGTTGGGCCTCCAGATAAGACGAGTCAACGTCCATGTTCCTTTATGGATCATAATGCCCTAATCCCTATTTTTCCGATCCTGTCGCCAGGGGTACGTCTCTCCTTGAATTACTTAATGGAGGGAAGCTGTAAAGGTATCTATATTTGCTCCAGCTTGTCTTTCACTTTTGTCCAAAATTTTGGTCCTACCTTAATAACACTTAGCTAATTTTCCATCCTCCATTCCAAAGTCCCTTATGCATTCCTACTAGCCTTGAAGAGTCCTACCATTACTCTTCGTTGTTCATTTCCTTTGATGGGACGTGGCTTGGTTGGATCGAGGTTCAAGGCCCGTCGATCGACAGTTTGTGGCTTGGTTAGATCGAGGTTCAAGGCCCGTCGATTGACAGTTTATGGCTTAGTTGGATCGAGGTTCAAGGCCCGTTGATTGACAGTTTATGGCTTGGTCAAATCAAAGTTCAAGGCCCATCGATCAGCAATTCGTGGCTTAGTCAGATCGACGTTCAAGGCCCATCTATCAACAGTTCATTGCTTGGTCAGATCAAGGTTCAAGGCCAATCTATCGACAGTTCGTGGCTTGGTCAGATCAAGGTTCAAGGACCATCAATCAACAATTCGTGGCTTAGTCGGACCGAGGTTCAAAGCCTGTCGATCGACAGTTTCTGGCTTGGTTAACTTGAGGTTCAAGACTCGTCGATTGACAGTTCGTGGCTTGGTCAGATCGAGGTTCAAGGCCCAACGATCGATGGTTCGAGGCTTTGGTCAGATCGAGGTTCAAGGACCATCGATCAACAGTTTGTGGATTGGTTAGATCGAGGTTCAAGGCCCATCGATCGATAGTTTGTGGCCTGGTCAGATCAAGGTTTAAGGCCCATCGATCGACAGTTGTGGCTTTGACCAAATTGAGGTTCAAGGCCCATCGACCGAGTGTTGGCCATTTTGTCTTCTTGTTATTCTTTTTCAAAGCTGGCACTGATGTGATGTCAGCTTGATGTGACTTTCAATGATGTGGCATAAACCACATCCACAACTCTCATCTGCATATATAAATGAAAACATAAAGTTTTGCTCTTGTGGCGAAAGAAATAAACAAACATGTATGAATCATGTGGATTTATCAACTAAAAATCCTTAATGCATATAAAGTGTATACGTGTTATTCTCTTAATGTTCCCACACTTTTCACACAGTTTTAGGGTTTTAAGGTTTATAGAATAAATTTTCCTAGGAACGTACATATAAGAAAATTATTTAGTAACCAAATATTATAACGGCCCAAATTTTGAAGAACTAGGTGCATCACCCGAAGACTAACTCAATAATGGATCCTAAATGCGGAAGCTAAGTCAAAAGGTCAAATGGTACCTTACGGCATCAATACGTACAGTCCAAGAAACATAGACTAGGTTAAACTAGTTCATGATCGTGATAAGTTGGCTTATGTAAGGTTGAAAATGAAAATAGAAGCATGTAAATGAAATAAACAAATAGGGGCAAATGTCTAAACCAAGTTGGACAATATGTATAGCATTTCGGTCCTCCAAAATGACATTTCGGTCAAACAAGCAAGCTAAACATTTTGTATGCATTACAAAAGGTGTGTATGTCTGTGATAGAAATCCACAACATATTAGGGATGGTGTGTATCCTAGAAAAGAACCTCCTTGTCTGAAAAAAAATAGATATCAACTAGGGTAAGTAAGTAAATTACTTAGTAGGACGATGCATATGCGTATAACCAAAAGTTTTGATGGATTTGCAAGTGTAATATAAACCAAACACATGAGGGTCATGCCTCCTAACATCTAGCTTCAAGGGGGGAGCTAAGGGATCATCCTAAGCTATATTTGACACATTCTAAACATGATCCACAACAAGTATGGTATATAAACAACATTGGAACAACCAATACGAAATAGCAAGTTCAATTACTTAGTACTATCAACTTGGAAACAAAATGTGAAATCATACATTAGGAATATACATGGACATCACGCTGGATATAAACCAAATGAAATTAGTTATTTTGGGTTACTAGCCAGCCGGTAACTACCCTAGTGCGCACTAAATTGGGGAGAACTCGTACCTCCCGCACTAGAGCCATACTCTAGTCATGTCACAACAACGATGTTCTAAGAATCCAAAATCAACAAGCAATACCACAACGCATACATAAGTATACAATGCACTTAACCACCTTCCATACATAATCAAGTTTGGAAACTATATGATCCATGCCCTAAATCTTCAACTACCATGGCATAAGCAATGACAAGTTCACAATGTGAATGAAACTAAGCTATTACAATGTTGTTGACATATGAAATCCACTTATACCAATATATAATGATTTTCAAATTCATTATTTAAACAACAACATAGTATCAAATATACAATTAAATCATTGGCAAGAATTATATTGAATTTCTATAGTTACACAATAATAATCACTAGATTTTAATTCTCCACCAAATAAAATAATACTAATACAAGGTAAAGATCATACACAAGCCTTGTACAATATTAAATCCTAAGTTAATTTCATACAATATACATCTATATGCAATCCTAGAATTTAAATAACATGCATACAATGTATATTAACTTCAAATAACTCATTAAAACTCTAAGGGTATAAACATAAGTCACCCCCTACCTCACTAGAGAATTGTATCTCTAGAAACCAAGAGAAATGGAAGCAAAATGTAAAACCATGGCAAGGTGTGGTGGACAATAGAGAGAAGAACCTTTTGTCTTCCAAGTGTAACACAAAAAGGTGAGAGAAAGAGGCTTGAAATCAAGGTTTATGGGCTAGGTCTTCAAGTCATCAATGGTGGCTAGGTGAGAGAGCAAGGTGAAAGACAATACATTTTACTAGGTCTTCCACTAACTAAAATGAATGGTTAGACACATATACCATACTAACACTACCTCTCTCTCACACACACACATCACACCCCTCCACTTGTCATGATTTTAGTCCTCCTCACAAGGCTAAATCTAGGCCTTACACTTGTCAGCATCCTAGGCTTCCAAGTGTTCCACCCAAATGTCAACAAATGGTCTATAGAAAAGGTGACACTTACCACACTTTTTAAAAATTACAAAATGGTCCCTCTTCTAAATTTCTGGCAAAAATAATTACAAAAAGGTCCTTAAGCAAAAATATCTCAAAAACTTAATTAATCAAATAACCTTGAAAAATGAAAATGTTTCCGAAGAAACTATGCATCCGTACCCCTAGAAAATAAAAATAAACGAGCATGTTTTTCTATGAAATTAAATCATGCATTGACAATAAAAGATAAAATAATGCAATGCACATGGTGTCAGAAATCAGTTCCGGACACCGAACCCTACCACGAGCTTAACAAAACCCTAAGGTAACTGCTGTTTGTAAATTTTATCACTCGTAATAGAACAAATCCTTAAAGGATAGCACTATAGAGAGAATGTCGAACCCACAGGGAGATGAGGATTTATGTTCAGCCTTTAATTAATTCCTATTGGTTCACAAGTAACTGATTGAAGTGTTTGATTGGTTGTCACGATTAAAAACTAAAATTAAACTAAAGTGATCAGAGAGAGAGATCTTAGGGCTTAGACTTTACCGCAATCATCATACTATGGTTAATTGTTTCAACTCTGGGAATTTAACAAATTATGTTTTAAATGAATTGAACTCAATAACATTCGTTCAATTTGGGTTTTAAAGAAAGATGTTTTATGAAATTCAGTTAACTATAACCTATCTGCGGTTAGCATAGACTATCCACCTACCTACTCTAACTATTTTAACTACTTTAACTACTTTACAAATAATTTATCTTTCCTAAGCGTAGACTATGAAAACATTCTTTTGTAAAAACGTTGGAACACCATTATATGATCTCTATTCTTATGTCCGGCAAGGCTCTGCCAGATACCATCCAATAAGATAGGTTGAGAATAAAGAACAAATAGTTATATCTAAGACAAGGTAATAACAATTTGTAACCTATATAAAACATTAAATCCTATTAAGCTATCCCAATTGCTCATAGTCATATGATCAAAAACATAATATACATTAAATAATCCCAGAGTTAAGAACAATCAAACCATAATACTAGATTGGGTTACATCAGTGCCCTAAGAGAGGAATTAGCTACTCCTGACGATGCCGAATATCATCTGTGTTGGGGTCAGTTCCATCATCACGGATGACACTTCTCTTATCAGGATCTTCACCTTCTAAGGTTATGGAAACCCTAAAATTGGCCACCACAGTATTAGCATTCTAAAATAATACGAGAAAAAGGACTTTTTTCTATAAAGGCCTATGACTTCTTTTATAAAAGAAAATAACAGCTTCGTGGGCTTTTAGGTATTCTGACCAACTGGGATAAGATTCGACTTGTGAAAAGAGCAATCCTGTAACCTAAATCTGGCATGTCATGGAAGGCTCGAGCTTTAGGAATAAATGCTCGAGCTTTAAGGTTAAGGCTCGAGCTTTGGGAACAATGCTTGAGCTTTATTAAGTTGATGCTCGATCTTCACTTTGACACTTAGCCAAGTTTCTTCAATTATTTTTCAAAGCATCTTTTTCTTCAACACTTAGAATATTTTTCGCTTCATCTATGATACCCCTTGATTCTAGAGCCACGGGTGATCAAGTCCGAGCACAGATCCGAGGGATACCAAACAATTAATATTTAACCGAACACAAAATACAAAATGAATTTAAGAAATAAAAATAATAAGCTGAAGGAATACTAAATTTTAAAAAAATCCTCAAACATAAATATTTAAACTCTGAGAATCGAAACTTCATAAGTTTACAACTCGGGAATCCATCTCTAGTGGACCCTTATTAAAAACTCAAAACGAATGAAAAGAAATAACTGAAGATAAAAGCCCAAATCTGATATCTGGAAAGAAGTCCAATGTCGTCGATAGAATGGAAGATTGCCTCTGCTCAGCACGAACAAGCCCTAAGACCTCAAACGTCCAATACCTGAAAAATGATAAGTGGGTCAGGCCCACTAGCTAGTTTTATACTACTACTACCCAAGCAGAAACCCGATACGCATGTACATCCTAACCAATCCAACAATAACTAGATAGTCCATAGATACATATATATATATAATCACACTACAGGACTCTCACTGGACTACAGGCCCGTCTCAACCTGACTAGTAGGCACCATGCAAAACGCACCTGAGGTGGGCATGACTACCTAGACCTAGTTGGGTACATATCCAACCATCAAAGCCAGCTATGCATCCCAATGCATATAGGCTCCCTAGCCAACAACACTGAGACTCAGGCCCATATCGTGGCACCATAAAAAAATATTTAAAATCCGTTCCAAACCAAAAGTGTCACTCAACTATTTAGTGATCTGACACAAAATACAGGTAGGACTTAACTTTTGTAATTAATCCATCCCTTAATCCAGAGTGGGTAGGACTTAGCATTTTTAAGCTAATCCCCCTAGTATGACAGCATCCCATACCGAAGCATACACTCCATCCATCCAGTGTTGATAATATAAAAGACTGTAAGCATTACAATATCAACAAATCCATAAATAGTTTAACACCATCCATCGAATTGTTGATAAAACAGAGGACAATATAAATATCAATATCAACACATCCATAACAAGTACAGCAAGAATGTATAAATAGCATGCTAGTCATACACGAACAGTACATGATTCTTTTAATAGTTTAGAAACGTAGGGCACAAGTGTAATCCATCCTTTCCCGTATCTACATACTAATGTTAATATTAGAATTAATATGCTCACTTAAACCAATCCACATCATCCAGTAAGTTGATAATACAAAATATTGAATGTAAATACCAACTACTCCATATTAAGCAGAGTCAAAATATATAATCAAACATGCATAACTTACACACTTCTTAATTATCCAAGAATTGAGAATACATTTTAACATATGTATACGACAATTTGTCCATTATAAATATATAATCATTCTGTAATCTAATATGCTTAATTTGAATTACAGAAACATGATTAAACAATATATCTATTCCCAGATAAATAGCAACCCATAAGGCTATGCACTTGAAATCCTCTACCTCCAAAAATAATCCACAAGTTCCCTTAAAACCCTAATGGTTTAATCTACCGATTTCCTTGTGATTTAGTATTTAATATCACACCCTTAGAATTTTTTTATAAGACTTAGATGCTACTGAAAAATCCCTGTGTAGCTCCTAATTGCATCTGAAAACACCAAATTCTAAAACCCGTAGCCAAAACTATCACTGAAAAGGCAAAAAATCACAAAAATTGGAGGAGCAGGCTCCACACATGGTGGAGCAGCCTCCACCTCCTTGTAGAGCCTGCTCCACACAAGGTGGAGCCGCCTCTAGAACCCTAAGAGCCGGCTATACCTAAGGTAGGGCCTGCTCTACTCTTTTGTTGAGCCTGCTCTACTCAAATTAGAGCAAGCTCTTCCCCTGTACATCTTCTTTTGTAATTCCGGCGGTGTCCAGCAACTGTGTTCCTCCAACCAAGTTTATTACTGATTAAAACTAAGTCCTAGGGAGTTCTAAAGTAGATTAAATTCATTACTTATTATTCAAAACCATATGGAACAATAATTACGCAAAACAGTTTCTAAGTGGACTAAAACCCATACAAGAACACATTATATTCAAGTATCTAACCCTGCGCTCCAGATTAATTTTAAGATTTCCTAAGATGTTTTAGAACTAATAAAATTCTTAATCCATCAATTGACATCCTTTAAATCATGAATTATGTAAAACAAAACTGTAAACAACCAAAACTGTAAAACGAACAATTAAACAGTTCATGAACATATGTTTATTAAACAATGCAAGCATGCGAACCAGATTGATTTAAAACCTTTATTTGTTCCTGGAATTGAGTTAGAGATGCAAAGAACACAAGTCAAAGGGATAGAGTTAGTTATAAAACTTGCTTGTGAGATTCGGTTCAAAAATCTCGACGTCTTCTCCTAAACTTTTCCGGTGATCCTTTGGTTTTCCCTCTCTGTTCTCTCCCAGACTCCTCTATGCTTCTCTCTGTTCTCTTTATGTCGTGAATAGGGTTTTTGATCTCTAAACCCTAAGTAGTCGTCTAATGCTATATTTATAGGCTTAAGTAAAACTTAAACCCTAATTCTAATTAGAAGAAAATTATACAACCAACAATATAATTAATCCTATACTAAGTCGGCTATAACATGAAAGAAAATTAAAACCAAACCTTAAATTTCAATTAACCAATTAAATAAATTAATTCAAACAAAACAATTAAATAAACAAGTCATTAAATAATTCGCAACAAATAATTCACAACAATTTACAATTAAATCAACAAATTCACAATTAAATAAATTAAAACGCAATTAAACAATTAACTAAATACCAGGACTATCCTTTTAAAAATTAGGAGTATTACATTCTTCCCCCCTAACAAAAGGAATTTCGTCCTCGGAATTCGCTCTTACCTTCTTCCCATAATTTAGGAAACTGCAAGCGATTGACATCCTCCCGTTCTCAAGTAGACTCAACCTCATTGTGATGACTCCACCGAGCCCGAACCATAGGGATAACCTTGTTACGAAGGATTTGATCCCGACGGTCGACAATACAACACGGTGGCACCAAATAAGTTGCATCCGGCCGCAACACAATCTCCCCAACATCGATATATTATTACCAACACAAAAAATTTTCACGACATGGAAACATGGAATACATTATGTACGCAATTCCAAATGTTCCGAAAGTGCTAACCGATAAGCAATAGCACCAACTCGATCCGTTATCAGGAATAGACCGACAAACCGCGGAGGCCACTTCCCTTTCTTCCCTAAGCGCATTACACCCTTCTTAAGCGACACTTTGATAAGAACTTGATCCCCAACCCAAAAATCCAAAGCACGTGTGCGATGATCAGCATAGCTCTTCTGCCTACTTTGGGCAGTTTGCATGCGATCCGTAATAAGAGCGATCTTCTCAGAAGTATCCTTGATGAACTCAGGATCCAAGAATCTGCTCTCACCAACCTCCATCCAACAAACAGGAGATCGACACGGTCGGCCGTATAATGCCTCAAATGGTGCCATTCCAATAGTCTTCTAGAAATTATTGTTATAAGCAAACTCCATAAGCGGTAAGTAATCCTCCTAGTGGCCCTTGAAATCAAGAACACACGGCCAAGGCATATCCTCCATGATCTGATTCACTCGCTCAGTCTGTCCATCAGTCTGAGGATGATAAGCAATACTAAGGTGTAATTCTGTTCCTAAAGCCTGCTGAAAACACTTTCAGGATCCTGACACAAAGCTTGAATCCCTGTCCGATATAATAGACAAAGGAATGCCATGCAACTTCACAATCTCAGAAATGTACAGTCTCGCCAACTGCTCCGAAGTGTAATCAGTGCTAATAGGCAAGAAGTGAGCTTTCCCTGGATGATACTGTATAGAGAAGTGATAGTCTTTCACAAACTCCAACCATCTGCGCTGTCTCATATTCAACTCCCCCTAAGTGAACAAGTACTACAAACTCCTATGATTGCTAAATAATCTGAAGGACTCACCCAACAGATAATGCCTCCAAATACGTAAGACAAAGACCACAGCTACCAGCTCCATATCATGTGCTGGATAATTAAGCTCGTAAGGCTTAAGCTTCCGAGATCCAGACGAAATCGGTCGCTCGTCCTACATCGAAACACATCCAAGACCCCACAAAGAAGCATCCGTGTAAACCAGATACTCTATTCCACTCTGTGGAGTAGACAAAACTGGTGCAGAAGTCAATTTAGTCTTCAGCTCCTCAAAAGCTTTCTGACAATGTTCATCCCATACGAACCGTACACCCTTCTTAGTCAGATGAGTGAGTGGTCCTGCTATCTTTGAGAACCCTTGGATAAACCTCCTATAATATCCTGCCAAACCAAGGAAACTTCAAATCTCAGTAAGTGAAGTAGGCTATCCCCACTCAACCACCACTGAAACCTTGGCTGGATCCACCGCTATTCCCCTTTCTGACACCAGGTGCCCCAGAAACTTCACCTCATGCTGCCAATCTTCACACTTCTCGAACTTGGCATACAACTGGTGCTCACGAAGCGTCTGCAAGACTATCCGAAGATGTCTAGCATGATCGTCCTCAGACCTAGAATAGATCAAGATATCATTGATGAAAACAATGACAAACTGATCAAAATAGGCTTTGAAGACCCTGTTCATCAAATCCATGAAGACCGCTAGTGCATTATTCAACCCGAATGGCATCACCCGAAACCCATAAGATCCATATCTAGTGAGAAATGCTGTCCTCGGAATATCCTGCTCCCTAACTCGAAGTTGATGATATCCAGACCTCAGACCAATCTTAGGGAAATAAGTAGCTTCCTTCAACTGATCAAACAAGTCATCAATCCTGGGCAAAAGATATTTGTTATGAATAGTAACCTTGTTAAACTCTTTGTAATCTATACACAGGCGGAGCGAACCATCCTTCTTCTTCACAAATGGAACTGGTGCTCCCCAGGGTGAAGTACTCATACGAACGAAACCCTGGCTGAGTAGCTGCTGAATCTGATCCCTCAGCTCATGCATCTCCACTGGTGCCATCCTATATGGTGCCCTAGCAATAGGCGTAGTGCTTGGAGCTAAGTCGATCATAAAGTCGATCTCGCGACTAGGCGACAAATCCTTGGAATCTCCTAAAATACATCTGAGAAGTCCTGTACAACTGGTATGCTATCTAATGATACAGTAGTCCCCACCTCCGTTTCCTACTTTATCCGAAACAAATAGGTGCTAATGTCCCCGTTAAAATGTGGCATAACAACGACGTAAACATTCGGACTAGGTATAGTAACTACAATAGACCCATCCAAAAACAAATAACTTGAGCATGGAAGTGATAACCAATCCATCCCAAGTATCCCATCATAAGTGTGCATATCCAGGACAAAAGATTGGCTAGAAATCCGAGTCTACCAATATCTAGTGTCACAGGCATATCACTCTCATGAAAAATGGCAATATTGCCCAAAAATATAGAAATATCCTGAGGTCTACCGCATACGTGTATCACCAACCAATCCATGAGAATCCCATGTTTCGAAATACTCCGTAGTGCAAAACACATAAGGTAAGACGAGATACTCTGCAATCGTCCCATTTTTTTGGATTATTCTTCTATCCTGGAAATTCCTCCTTCCAAACAAACCTACCATATTGACTTACATAAGTTCATTGATAAACTTTTTGGTAATCATCCTATCTCTACATAATATATTTACAAGCAACTATTTGCTTGCTTGTTCTACAAAACCCCAACCACTCCACTGGGATAATCATCTATTAATACCACATAATCATCCCAATTTAGTTTAATAAAAACCATATATACCACAAAAATACTATCACACCACACAATTAAAAAATAGCTAAAACCGCTAGTTCACTTTATTAAGAACTTTTCCAAACCATAACTGTTAACTGTAAATCGTAAGATAATCTTTAACATACAACTAGTGTACGTGTTTAAATCCATACCACACCTTTAATAAAATCTCCTCTACTATTAACAACCAAAAAAAAAAAATTCTTAAAAGAGCCATCCTCCTTGTGGTTTGGTAACCTCTTACTGGGACGGCCCGATACCTCCTCGTCTATGACACTGCCTAGCAGTGTGACCGTACTCTCCAGAAGTATAGCAAGTACCCCTAAAAGTACCAAACGGCCTCCTCTGCTGGTTAGACCATAATTGATCACGTTCTGCCTGTGGTACCCTATTCTGCTGTCTCTGGGCTAACTCAGGACATTGGTTGGATGTATGCCCATCCTCTTCGCAGCCAAAACAATAAACTTTAACCACATTCTGCACCACCGGTACTGCTTCAAGTGTTTGTTGCACATGCAGTTGACTCTGAAGTGCTGCTGCTACGCCTGCAGCTATAGCCTGAGTGTTGTGAATTTATATTTACCACTCGCAAGTGCACGAATCTTTACAGATAGGGTTTACTTGTAAGGGTGTCATACCCAAGGGACTTGTGTAAATTAAGTTTGTCAACAGATTTCTTAAATTCCAAAATTAACTTGAAAGTAGGATAATTGAATTGTGATGATTAATTCTAAATTAACTAAGTAGAAAAATAAAATAAACTAAAGAACAATGATTAAATAAGATGTAGAAAATAGAGAGAGAGGACTAGGGGTATGATTTCACCACTAATGTCGCACCACCAGTCAATTGCATCAATTTATTAGAGATATTTCATATAACATGCATAGGGAATTAATCATGGCTACAAGCACATATTAATTCAGCTAGAAAATAGTATAATTTAAAGCTAAGCATAGACTATCTTCGATTGGTATAAACCATCTACCTAACTACTTTACTCTAGGGTGTAGCATGGTCTATCTTTTCTAGGCATAATCCATCAAATCTCTAACATTATATTTAAAGAAATACCATTGTGTAATCATCTCACTCACAACTACAAGAAGCGAATGAGTTGTGTTCAATCACAAGATTAAAATATCTAAGACAAGATAAAAAAATATTTGTAATTGAATTAAAACTTTAAAACTGATTCTTACTGAAAATTCAATTAAAAACCCTATAGATTACACAATCATGCATGATAAAAATTGTTCTCCAATAATTAAATACAATCAAACCAGTGTGCTAAGCTAGGGCTACATTACAACCCTAGCAAAGCTTTTAGCCAAGCATGACTGGAGTGAAATTCTTCGTGGTTGAGGAAGACATCTTCACCGCCATGGATCGACCTCTTCTTTCTTCTGACTGCTCTTCTCTGATCTCAGCCTCAAGCTCTTCTATATGATGCTTCAATGTTATAAAGGACCCCCTTTAAATAATAAAAGATCACCCCTAAAGTTCCCTTTTTCATATAGGAGACATACATAGAAATTTTGTCGAACAAGGACTCCCAAAATTCGTGCAGACTTCTAGGCCAATTTTGACATGGTAAATAGTTGTCTTAGGGAAAGCTCGTGAAACACAAAATTGTAGCTCTTCGAATTTCCTATCAACCCACGCAAGAATTTAGCTGTTTTGACTTTCGAGGAGAGAGATACAGCCAGATTACCAAAACGGGTTTAAGTTACCAACTTTGGCGAAAGTTTCCTGTTTGGAGAAGGATTTTTCCTTTTCTTCTTCTTTCCATTCTCACCAACTTGTAACTTCTTTGGACTATTTTCTAAGTATAATTAGACTTGGATCTTCAGCATTGGTCGGTCCCATGAAAGTCATCTTGTAAAGCTCAGAATTACTGGTGTTGACTGATTTTACAATTAAAGCCCTGAAAAAAATAAAAATAATAAAACAATGTAAAATCACGAATAAACTATTATTAAGAGAATAAAACATACGAATAGAGGCGCTAAAATGTATAACATTCAGTGCTTGACACTGAGCAATGATGTAAACTAACTGAGGAGAATACTCTAGATCCCTGCCCTGATTGTAGGCCTGATGCTGAGACTCCTGAGTATGCTGAACTTCCTCATACTCTATCTGCAATTGACCATCTTCCTCCCAAAACCGAGGCACCTGCTGCTCTTCCCCCATTTGCCGACGCTGCAGGCGTTCTTACTGCCTAAGTGCTAGTCTACTCAGTCAACTATTCAAGTTCTGTCCTCTTCTAGTGTTAACCATACTGTTAACATAGAAAGACAGACATCAGTATGATTATAAACGGATCGTAAAGGAATTCAACGAATCCTAATCTTAAAGCTCTAAACAAGAGAGAACGCTACGCGGAAGTCTTATACGATAGAATCCTAGAGACACTTGAACTTGGAGTGCTCTGATACCAACTGTGATACCCCTCGATTCTCGAGCCACGGGTGATCAAGTCCGAGCACAGATCCAAGGGATACCAAACAATAAATATTTAACTGAACACAGAATACAAAATGAATTTAAAAAATAACAATAATAAGCTGAAGGAATACTAAAATTAAAAAAAAAAAAATCCCCAAACATAAATATTTAAACTTTAATAATCCAAACTTCATAAGTTTACAACTCGGGAATCCATCTCTAGTGGACCCCTATTAAAAACCCAAACCGAACGAAAATAAATAACTGAAGATAAAAGCCCAAATCTAATATTTGGAAAGAAGTCCTACGTCGTCGGTAGAATGGAAGATCGTCTCTACTCAGCTCGAACAAGCCCTAAGACCTCAAACGTCGAGTACCTGAAAAATGATAAGTGGGTCAGGCCCACTAGCAAGTTATATACTACTACTACCCAAGCAGAGACCCGATACGCATGTACATCCTAACCAATCCAATAATAACTAAATAGTCTGTAGATACATATATATATATATATATATATATATATATATATAATCACACTACAGGACTCTCACTGGACTATAGGCCCATCTCAACCTGACTAGTAGGCACCATGCAAAACGCACCTGAGGTGGGCATGACTACCTAGACCTAGCAGGGTACACATCCAACCATCAAAGCCAACTATGCATCCCAATGCATATACGCTCCCTAGCCAACAACTCTAAGACTCAGGCTCATATCGTTGCACCATAAAAATATATTTAAAAACCGTTCCAAACCAAAAGTGTCACTCAACTATTTAGTGATCGGACATAAAATACAGGTAGGACTTAACTTTTGTAGTTAATCCATCCTTTAATCTAGAGTAGGTAGGACTTAGCATTTTTTAGCTAATCCCCCTAGTATGACACCATCCCATACCGGAGCATACACTCCATCCATCCAGTGTTGATAATATAAAAGATAGTAAGCATTACAAAATCAACAAATCCATAAACAGTCTAACACCATGCATCCAATTGTTGATAAAACAGACGACATTAAAAATATCAATATCAACACATCCATAAAAAGTACAGCAAGAATGTATAAATAGCATGCTTGTCATACACGAACAGTACATGATTCTTTTAATAGTTTAGAAACATAGGGCACAAGTGTAATCCATCCTTTCCCCTATCTACATACTAATGTCAATATTAGAATTAATATGCTCACTTAAACCAATCCACATCATCCAGTAAGTTAATAATACAAAATATTGAATGTAAATACCAACTACTCCATATCAAGCAGAGTCAAAATATATAATCAAACATGCTTAACTTACACACTTCTTAATTATCCAAGAATTAAGAATACATGTTTAACATATGTATATAACAATTTGTCCATTATAAATATATAATCATTCTGTAATCTAATATGCTTAATTTGAATTACAGAAACATGATTAAACAATATGTCCATTCCCAGATAAATAGCAACCCATAAGGTTACGCACTTGAAATCCTCTACCTCCAAAAACAATCCACAAGTTCCCTTAAAACCCTAACGGTTTAATCTACCGATTTCCTTATGATTTACTATATAATATCACACCATCAGAATTTTTTTATAAGACTTAGATGTGATCGACGGATCGATTATCAATTATAAATCAACCCATTTTGCAATAGCACAAATCACTGTAAAATAGGGCTATTGGTTGGGTAAGTCGAACCACTGGGACTGCTAGTCTATGGTAACCTAAGTATCTAGAATCATCTTTTAGAATGATAAGGGGGTTTATAAAGGATTTGTTGGATTGCCACTAAAACTAAAATGTGAGGTTCATAAAATAAAGCTTGCGAGAATTAAAGCGAGATAAAATACGAGTAAAGACAACTAGGGAAGTGAATCTGCCTCCATCGCTCTACACATACTAGATATAGAACTAATTTAGGGGATAAACAATATATAATGGTCAAGAATTATATAGCGACACATAGTTGCCATATAATTAACAAGAAGTACATTAAGCCTTAAACAAGCATAATCCACCAAAGGTGAATGCGTTTAAACTATTTAAACTAGGATGCAACTTAAACACATTTACTTGGATGAAAGATTATCAAGTTCTTGACAAAAATGATGAAACACATGAAGGTAGAGATTAAGTATACACCATCAAAGGATTTTCCGAAAAAATGATCTATCAAAGTTACCTATCAACATGCCATTAAACCATTTCATAACCTTATGTCCATTGTCACCATGAAAACATAAGCAATATGATTAATGTAAGACATTACCTAGAACAAGATAATCAACTTAGAAAAATCATTCATATATATATCAACATCCATTACAACCAATGAAGTGCTCTTGGTCATGAAAAGACAATAGAGTATACATTGTAATCCCCAAAATAAAACTATACTAGAACATGCTTACACGGGGGAGGGGCTTTATCACCTCCCTAGAGGAAGAATTAGTTACCCATGGCTGTCCTAGAGGAAGGAAGAAGCTTGCCTCTAACCTCCATTTTTGAGCTCCCTCTTTTTAGCCACAAGAACTCTATCCTCTTTTCCTTTTCTCTCTCCAAAAATCTTGCAAAATGATATCTCTTTGATATCCAAGCTCTACCTCTCCTTTTGTAGACATCCTCTCACCAAACCCCTCAAAGACCGAGCTTCATCTCCCCCCAAAAGAACATTTCCAACCACTTCATAAAAGAGGGGAACCAAAAATTGAGGGAATCAAGGAACAAGTGGGCTACAATGTTCCTTCGAGCGCTCGAAGAAGGGGCTTCGAGTGCTTGAAGTAAGCCGTGGAGTAGACTGTCAAGATTTCGAGTGCTCGGAAATGCACCAGCATGCTCCTCCTTCTGCTGCTCCGAATTCTTCTTCATGCATTCGTCCTTGGCTTATTGAGAATCTTTTACTCCTTTTTTATTATAGGAAGTTTTCATAAACCCTCTTTGACAGTTTCCCCTTGGAAATCAAAAGACAAAAAGGCTCGGAGTGACTTGATCTTCAAAAAGACCTTCAAAAGCTTCCATTTTACTTCCTTTTGGAGGATAAAACTGAAAATACACAAAAATACTAACTTAGAGATAATCTATTCAAATAAACCATAAACGGACTTAACTAATGCAACTAAGGGCACTTGACTGTGCAATATTTGGCGCTTATCACACCCCCAAACTTACATTTTGCTAGTCCCATAGCAAAACAAAAATGAAGTATTCACTACAATGACAACCATTGGATTGCTTTCTAAAAATATCAACCAAAGCAAAATAAAATACACATATAGCTCAAATACAACTTGAAACAAACAAAGGACTGGAGATGGGGTCATTAAGCAGACTACCATGTATATATGAAACATTGATACAAAAGTTTGCTAAACACGTTTCAACATACATGCATCAACATCCTAGTCTATATAAATAACTCAATTGTCATCTCTTGAATGGAAATCAACTCTAACTTCAGTGAAAGTGGATTGGATTCTCAACATGCAGCTTTTACTTTCTTTTTCCAAATTCAAGACACAAGTCTTCAAATCATTGAATTCCCCTTTAAATGAAGTCACTAAGGCATGAATTTATTTATAAAACAACTTTTGTTGCTTCCTGACAATTTATTATAACTCAAAAATGATACATAAAATGGTTGTGCAATGCCGAATTTCTTTAAGCTTTCTAACCAATCCATTTAGCAAGCGTTAGGCCAACAACTCCCAAACCAGATGGCTTTAGGGTGTTGAGTGTAGCGACACTCCTAGGGCTTAATGGCTTGAATTGGCAAGGTTACGAACTCCAACGGACCGTGTTTATTATAATTTTTTTGAATGACCGTGCAATGTCTAAGTCTTTTAAGCTTTTTAACCAACCTATGTAGCAAGCATTAGGCCAATAACTCCCAAACCAGATGGCTTTAGGGTGTTGAGTGTAGAGACACTCCTAGGGCTTAATAACTCGAGTTGGAAAGGCTACAAACTCAAACTGGTCACTATTTTCTTTTTCATATATTATTATTAATTTTCTTTTTTTTTTTTCTTTTTTTTTTTTTCATGCCAAAGGTATTCATCTATTAGGTTCATCAATTCAGATTAACTAGGTCCAGATCAAGGTTAATCAAATTACATGCCTCGCGGTTAAGTTTCCAATGCGTATCTGTGCATTGTGAAGCATGAAAGAGTATAAGATCTAGCGAGAATTTAATTGAAACATTTATACAGACTAAATTGCATCCACATGATCATTTCAAATTCAAATTTTTCTTTATTTTCAAAACTTAACAATTGCTTCTATACACAAGGTATTAAACATGAGCATCATCTCCGATAAGTTTCAAATTGCACTATCATTGCTAAAAAATGTGATGCCAAAAATATGCCATTTACAGAAATGCAATATTGCACCCCCAAACTTGAATAACACATTGTCCTCAATGTGGGACAACGACTACCATCTATAAAAAATGAGAGAAAAACAAGAACAAAAATACCCATAATAGGAGGAAAGTGCATGGAGAAGTGACAAAAAGCTCCCATGAAAATGCCAACACAAAAAGGCCCCCAAACTTGAAGTGTACAACCTGCAAGGGATCAGAAACAGTTGGGGAAAGGAAAAAAAAAATAATTAAAAAATAACAATGAAGAAATAAAAGAAAATGATTAACAGAAAATTAAAGAAAATAAAAGAGGGAATTTTCATTCAAAAGTAGGTGGACATGATTACAAAAAGGACTAAAGTGCTAGCCTGGTCCAACTGGATCAACCATGACAAAAAAAAAAATAAAAAATAAAAAATAAAAAAATTCCCAAGTTCTAATAAGAAGACAATAACAGAAATTAAAAATAGAAAACATGTGCAACTAAAGAATAATTGCCCGGGTAACCAACTATAGGCCAGGAGGAAAATGAGCAAGGAGGGCATTGAGGAGGGATTTTGTTTCACACCATTCCTCTTGAGCCATGCGACGCTCTTCAGCCACAACATGGCGGTCCACGGCAGTAGTACGACGGTCTTCTTTGGCACGGTAGTAGTCCTCATGCACGGTCCGATTGTAGTCTGCAAAGGTGGCCTCAAAATGGTCCATTCGGGTATGGATATCAGCGATGCTAGCCTGCAGGAAAGCATAGTCCTGTGGAGGGTCAACATGGGGCTCTTCCCCTTCAGTAGCCTCAGCCATGGGATCATCCTCAAAAAAAGGAAGAGATGGAGAGCGGGGGAATGGAGAGGCAGCGAGCTGAGGTGGCCGAGAATGGCTCAGAACATTGGTCCACCGGCGGAGAGTAAAAGTCTGAATCTTTTTGCCTTTTGGTTCATAAGGAGGAACAATGAAGCCTTTGTGCTTCAAGAGCTTAATGATGAAGAATGGCAATGGCAAAGGCCGATTTTTAACACGCTGATGCCGTGCATTGATACACTCATCCCAGAACCGCATAAATGTGTTCCAAATAAGCTCGGGGATAGAGAACCATTTGCCTTGGTCCATGGCATACAAGGCTTACAACATCAGGCCTCGGCGCTCGGCGCTGTGTGCCAAGGGGTAAACATTGTGCTTGAGAACGGAGTCAAGGAACCAAACTCGCTCCGGAAGAGTAGATTTTAGTGTAAAGCTCCGGGGTCGATGAGGGTCATCCACGTTGCGAATGGGAGATTCTCACGATTGAAAATATCATCGGGGCACTCTAGAGGACAGCCAAAGACTGCCACAATGTCAGTAAGAGTGAAGGAATAAGGGACGCCATCAATGGATGTGGTGAGAGAGATAGGCGGCTCTTCAGGGCAATTAAGTTTCTGGTAGAAGAGTCGCACCACACGGGGGTAGGTGACCTTTGCAACAGGTTGGCAAATGTGTTGAAGGCGCTGGTTGACTAATTCCGCGGCAGCCCATGAAGTGGTGGGAAGAGTGTCAAAGACACCCCGTGAGCAGAAAAGGAAGCTCATAATTGAGCTTTTTGTCGAGCCAAGGGTCTCGGGGTTGCTCGCGAGCAACAACGGGGACATCCGCAGAGGGTCTAGGACAACGAGAAGGGCCGGCACGAGACATTTGGAGAGGCGGACGTGGATGGGGAATTTCAGTGAGCACCTGGTGTGCACCAAGAGAAAGAGAAGGTGAGAGTGAGAGTTATGGAAGATCAAACCCAAAAATTTTGTTAACAAAACACTCTCAAGATTAGAGTAACATCAACAATCACACCCAACCTCCATAATTTCCATGCCCCTACTCCTCAAAAAGATAACAATAATTGAACAAAAAGAATGAAACAAAAATTATGCGGAAACATACCTTGAGAGGATGAGGGGGAGAAAGATGGATGGAGTGAGGAAGGAGGATGGAGGTGATGAGTATTTATAGAGGTTTCATGCATAATGGGGTAGTGGGAAAGATAGGGAAGTTATGGAGGGATATGATGGAGGGAGTTCATGGGTTGATGGAGGGAGTGGTTGAAGTAATTGAAGCAAATGGGAGAGGGAAAGTCGGATTAATATGGAAGGGGGTGAGTTTGAGTGCTCAAAGAAGGGGCAGACAGCTTTGAAACCGTGGGTTGAGGCTTCGAGCACTCGAAGGTGACTCTTCGAGCGCTCAAAAAATGGACAGTAGGCTATTTGGAACTTTTGAGTGCTCGAAGGAAAGGCTTCGAGCTCTCGAACTTTGGGCAGAGGACTTGGGACTGTGGAATACAGGTTTCGAGTGCTCGAAGGTGGTCTTCGAGTGCTCGAAAATTCTGCAAAGAGCTTGGTGGCATCATCAAGAACTTAAATTGAAGTGCAAAGTTTCTCTAACACCCTTGAGCACGTGAATTGCAGTCGTTGCCACACGAAAATGACAACGAAGTCAAAGAGTGCCAATGTAGGACTTAAGTGCTCGAAAAGAATTGGGAAACCACAATCAACTGGTGTATTGAAAATAAGAAGTTATGCACACGAGTACCAATCCGAAGGTCCGATGAAATTGCTAGATAGAGCTAAAAACTTCCGGGAATGAAGACAAGGATTGAGAAGGTTTAAGAAAGCCAGTCTGAATTGTGGGAACACAATTTAAGATAGTTCCAAAAAAATTAAATTTTGACTTTCCTTAACCATTCCCCAGAAAATTTTAAGGCACGAGCAAATGAAAATTAGGGAAGCATAGGAATAGAAAGAATTTCTTCCCTTTGGTTGCTAAATTTAAAGTCGATAGCTAGATAAAGCGAGATCATGCATCAGTCCTCGTAAATTGGGTCTATCAAGAGGACTTTCTCAACTTTGCGGATTGGGACTATGCCGTCAATGCAAGGCTTAAGCCGTTGGCCATTAACCTTGAATAGCGATCCATCGGATTCCGAAGTTCGATTGCACCATGAGGAAAAACAGTATTGATGAGGTAAGGACCATCCCATCTTGACCGGAGTTTACCGGGAAAGAGTTTCAAGCGGGAATTGAAAAGCCAAACCTTTTGTCCCAGGGCGAAAGACTTGTTAACATTGTGTTTGTCATGAAAAGCTTTAGTCTTTGCCTTATAGATTTTTGCACTTTCATAAGCATCATTTCGGATTTCCTCAAGTTCATTTAGTTGCAATTTACGAGTAGAGCTGGCTTGTTTGAGATCAAAGTTGAGCCTTTTATGGCCCAATAAGCACGGTGCTCTAGTTCAACGGGGAGATGACACGCCTTGCCAAAGACAAGTCGATATGGCGACATGCCAATGGGTGTCTTATAAGCTATTTGGTAAGCCCAAAGCGTATCGTTTAGTCTTAATGACCAATCTTTGTGATCTGGTCGAACCGTTTTTTCCAAGATGTGCCTAATCTCCCGATTAGAGACTTCCACTTGACCGCTCGTTTGAGGATGGTAAGGTGTGGCAACCTTGTGGATGACGGAGTACTTGGAGAGGACGAATTTACGATAACGATTTCGAAAATGAGTTCCACTGTCACTAATGATTGCCCGGGGTGTACCAAAATGACTAAAAATGTTGGACTGAATGAAGTTGATCACTACTTTATGATCACTGGTTTTGGTAGCTTCGGCTTCAACCCACTTGGAAACATAATCCACCGCTACAAGAATGTACTCATAGCTATAAGAAGATGGAAATGGTCCCATGAAGTCGATCCCCCACACATCAAAAATTTCTACGATTAAGATGAGAGTGAGGGGCATCATGTCTCTTCTAGACATGGATCCGAGCTTTTGGCAATGCTCGAAAGATTTGCAGAAGTTATAAGCATCCCGAAACAAGGATGCCCAATAAAATCCGCTTTGAAGGACTTTGTCGGCTGTCTTTTTGGCACTGAAATGGCCGCCACAAGCAAGAGTATGACAAAAATTTAGAATGCTTGTGGTCTCAGTTTTGGGAATGCATCGCCAAATGATTTGATCCGGGTAATACTTGAATAGTTCCGGATCTTCCCAAAAGAAATACTTAACTTGGGAGAAGAAACGGTCTCTTTCTTGTTTGGACCAATTGGATGGAATTTTGCCTATCACTAGATAGTTGACAATATCCGCATACTAAGGGAGACTGGAATGGGAAATCTAAAAAAGTTGCTCATCCGGAAAGTAATCACGGACTGCAGCAAATTCAGAAGATTTTTCAATGAGTAAGCAAGAGAGATGGTCTGCAACAACATTGTCGGTCCCTTTTTTGTCCCGGATTTCAATGTCAAACTCTTGAAGTAAGAGTATCCATCAAATCAGGCGGGGTTTGGTCTCTTTTTTAGCAAGCAAATGCCTAAGAGCGGCATGATCCGAAAAGACTATGACCTTGGAGCCAAGAAGATAGGAACGGAATTTATTCAAGGCATACACCACAGCTAGCAATTCTTTTTCCATGGTAGTGTAATTTAACTGAGCATCGAAGAGAGTCTTGCTAACATAATAGATGACGTACGGAAGTCTTTCACACGTTTGCCCAAAACCGCGCCTAATGCATAATCGAATGTATCACACATGATTTTAAAAGGAAGAGACCAATTTGGCGGTTTTATGATTGGGGCGGATGAGAGGAGAGTGCGGAGTTTAGTGAAAGCTTCAATGCAAGCTTCATTAAAATTGAACGGAACATCTTTGGCAAGAAGATTACACAAAGGCCGAGAGATTTTGCTAAAATCTTTAATGAAGCGACGATAGAATCCGGCATGGCCAAGGAAGGAACGGATTTGACGGACCGAATTCGGAGGAGAGAGATTAGAGATTAACTCCACTTTGGCTTTGTCAACCTCAATTCCCCTTTTTGAAAAGACATGTCCTAAAATAATGCCTTCTTGGACCATAAAATGACTTTTCTCCCAACTTATAATGAGATTTGTTTCCTTGCACCTTTGAAGCACAAGAGATAGATTTTGGAGACACGAGTCAAAGGAGGATCCAAAACGGAGAAGTCATCCATGAATACCTCTAGGAATTTTTCAACCATATTTGAAAATATAGACATCATGGATCTTTGGAACGTGGCTAGTGCATTGCATAGCCCAAAAAGCATGCGTCTATAAGAAAAGGTTCCGAAGGGGCATGTGAATGTGCTCTTCTCTTGATCTTGCGGATCAATTGCCACTTGGTTATAGCCGGAATAACCATCAAGGAAACAATAAAAAGCTTTGGCCGGCTAACCTCTCTAGGATTTGATCAATGAATGGGAGTGGAAAATGATCCTTCCTAGTGGTAGAGTTAAGTTTCTGGTAGTCAATGCTCACATGCCAACCGGTGGTGGTGCGTTGTGGCACGAGCTCTCCCGCGAAATTTTCAACGACAGTGAGGCCGGATTTCTTAGGAATAACTTGAGTGGGACTCACCCATTTACTATCGGAGATATGGTAAATGATTCCTGCATCCAATAGCTTGATCATTTCTTTCATGACCACTTCCTTCATGTTGGGATTCAACCAGTGCTGCACCTGTCTAGAAGGTTTAACGTCCTCCTCCATATGGATGTGATACATGCAAATAGAAGGATCGATTCCTTTCAAATCAGCCACTGCCCAGCCAATAGCTTCTTTGTGCACCGCTAAAAGGCTAGTTTCTTGATCCTTTAAAAGGTCAGAAGCAATGATGACTGGAAGAGTTTGATTAGCACCAAGAAACACATACTTGAGGTGAGCCGGGTGTGGCTTTAGCTCAAGTTGTGGAGGAGACTCCAAGGAAGGGACCGGAGGAGTAGAAGAGAGTTGAGGAAGCGGTTTTTTTAGAATTTCCATGGAGGAGTATCCATGACAGCATTAATGTCAAGCAAGGAATTGGCTTCTTGGATTGACTGGTCAATATCAAAGTTTGAGAAGTCGAAATGAGACATGCAAGTTTCTAAAGGATCCTTGCTTAGAATGAAGGGGAGGGATTCTTCGACCACTTCATCTACCACATTGATAAGGAAATCCTCATCGGAAGGATGTTGAGTTGCATGGAAGATGTGGAGTTTGACCTACATATTTCCAATGGCGATATCCATCACCCCAGTTTGGCAATTAATTAAAGCATTAGCTGTAGCTAAAAATGGCCTACCGAGGATCACTGGAATATGCTTCTTTGGGTCATGGACCGGTTCGTGTCAAGAACCACAAAGTCTACCAGAAAGTAAAATTTGTCCCCTTTGATAATGACATCCTCAAGAATGTCTCGTGGGTGCTTGACCGATCTATCGGTAAGCTGCAAGACCACAGAGGTTGGCTTTAGATCTCCCAACCTAAGCTGTAAGTAAACTGAATATGGAATCAAATTTACACTAGCTCCTAGGTCAAGGAGGGCCCTTTCTATCTTGTTGTCGCCAATGACACTCAAGATAGTTGGGGCACCCGGATCCTTATACTTTGGAGGAGCACTGTGTTGAATGATTGCACTCACATTTTCAATTAATCTCACTTTCTTTGGCAAATGATTTTTGGAAGTGTGCTTTTGAGTGCACAAATCCTTGAGAAATTTTGCATAGGGAGGGATTTTCTTTATAGCATCCAAGAGAGGCAAGTTGAGTTTTACTTGCTTGAAAACTTCCCACATGTCTTGAATTTTGCAATTCTTGTTCCCAATATGTGTCGACTCTTGGAGACGTTGAGGAAACGGAGCTTTAGGCTCATAAGAAGTTTACACATTTGGGGTGACAAGCTTGGGATTTTCATGAGTAGGATTTGGATTAGAAGAGCTAGGTCTTGGATTTGGATTTTTTGAAGGAGAATTTTTCTCATCTTTGCTTCCATCAACCTTGTTGTCAACAACACGACCACTCCTAAGGGTGGAGATTGCTTGGACTTGTTTATGAATTGGCCCACTCGGGGAAGGGGATTCATCAATCATATGCATCCCTCTAGGATTTTCAAATGGTTGATCGGGAAGCTTACCCTTATCTTTTTGCAACAACTGGTTCATAGAGTTAGCTATTTGACCCACTTGATTCTCAAGTTTAGCTATGGACTGAGTATGAGAGTGAACCATTTGGAGAGTGGGCTGCAAAGATGACAAGAGTTGCTTGTTGGAATCCATCATTTGCTTATTTAAAGATTCCATCATCTGCTTATTTATAGCCAATATTTTATCGGTTGGAAACATAGTAGGTTGATTAGAGATATTTGGATTATACGAAGGGCGATAACTTGAAGAGGCTGGAAATGACGTATTTTGAAATTGAGAAGGGGGCTGATTTTGATGCCCCAGATTTTGGAATTACGAATTTTGTGGGGCTTGTTGCCTCCACGAGAAATTCGGATGATCTCTCCATCCCGGATTGTAAGTATTGGAATATGGATTATTCCCGGGCCTTGAGAACATGGCATTTGCTTGCTCTTGATTTGGATTAGAAAATTGCTCCGGTGTGAGGCAATCTTCCGAGAGATGGAAAGGACTAGTGCATGATGTGCAAACCGCACTTGCTGAATTTGAGACAAAGAAGGGGAGAGATGTGGTGCCATCAATTGATAGAATTTATAAGCTATGGCATCCACCTGGGAAGATTCCTCCCTCAGTGTTTTTGGTTGACAAGGGTTGGTGTTCTTTGTATTGGTTGAGGTTGGACCACTACGAGAGTTATGCTGCAATGAGTTTTCACTCAAATTTTCAAGTAAGGTCCATGTCTCATCCACACTTTTAGACATGAACATCCCTCTACAAGATGAGTCAACCATAAACCTATGTGGGTTGGTTAACCCAGCATTAAAAACTTGCACCAATTGCCATTTTGGAATTAGGTGGTGCGGACATTTCCTTAAGAGGTCTTGAAATCGCTCCCAAGTCTCATGGAGTTGTTCCCCCTCGCTTTGTGAAAAGCTAAGAATGGAACACCTCATTAAATTGGTTTTACTCACTGGATAATATTTCTTTAAGAATTATTGCTGCAGTTGAGCCCATGTGGTGATGGAATTGGCGGCAAGGGAGTTCAACCAATATTTTGCCCGTTCTTTTAATGAGAATGGGAAGAGATGCAATTGGAGAGCATTATCAGGAAAACCCCTCAACTTGATGGTAGAGCATATTTCAAGGAATTCATCAAGGTGCTTATAACGGTCCTCATTTTCAAAGCCATGAAAAGATGGAAGCATTTGGATGGTGCTAGATTTGATTTCATATTGAGCATCCTCAATATTTGGCATCACTATGCAAGAGGGAGAAGCATAAGTGGTAGGGATGAAGTGGTCCCGAAGAGTCATAGGAACCACATTTGGAATTTCAGCCCTATCATTATTAATTCCCTCATTTCCGATATCTCCAATATTATCAGCCATTGCGTTAAATTCAGTTTCAAGTTCTCTTGTGCTAGCAGATTGCCTAAGGTTTCTTCTAAGAGTTCATTCTAGCGAATTTATGTCAATTGGCGATTCTAGCGTTGGTAGAGAGAGTGATCTTTGGCCAAATATCAACAACACACAACACACTTATCACAACAATCTATCATATCGACTCTACATACGATGGTCCCTTTCTCCACAATTATCAAGACAGAAATTAAATAGCCACGACAAGGACCGATGCTTGCAATTGAAAATATTCAATAAAATAGCCTCAACAAGGGCTTCACAACCTAACTAATACTAGATTTAACACATGCGAGATACTCACAATTTCGAAACTAGAAGGTCAAGAGACTTACTTGGAGTCCTCTAGACTTACGAATTTGCTAGGGTTCCCCCGACGAGCATCAAGTCCCTAGAATCTCACAAACAACTTATACACAAAGATAGTCAAAACCACACAAGAAATATTCATAAATCACAATATTAACAATCAAACCAAAGTAAACCCTAGAAATTCGGTTGCTAAACCATTTGCAGTCCCCGGCAACGGCACCAAAAATTGATCGACGGATCGATTATCAATTATAAATCAACCCGTTTTGCAATAGCACAAATCACTGTAAAATTGGGCTATTAGTCGGGTAAGTCAAACCACTGGGACTGCTAGTCTATGGCAACCTAAGTATCTAGAATCATCTTTTAGAATGATAAGGGGGTTTATAAAGGATTTGTTGGATTGTCACAAAAACTAAAATGTGAGGTTCGTAAAATAAATCTTGCGAGAACTAAAGCGAGATAAAATACGAGTAAAGACAACTAGGGAAGTGAATCAACCTCCATCCCTCTACACATGCTAGATATAGAACTAATTTAGGGGATAAACAATATATAATGGTCAAGAATTATATAGCGACACATAGTTGCCATATAATTAACAAAAAGTACATTAAGCCTTAAACAAGCATAATCTACCAAAGGTGAATGTGTTTAAACTACTTAAACTAGGATGCAACTTAAACACACTTACTTGGATGAAAGATTATCAAGTTCTTGACAAAAATGATGAAGCACATGAAGGTAGAGATTAAGCATACATTATCAAAGGATTTTCCTAAACAATGATCTATCAAAGTCACCTATCAACATGCCATTAAACCAGTTCATAACCTTATTTCCATTGTCACCATGAAAACATAAGCAATATGATTAATGTAAGACATTACCTAGAACAAGATAATCAACTTAGAAAAATCATTTATATATATATCAGCATCCATTACAACCAATGAAGTGCTCTTGGTTATGAAAAGACCATAGAATATACATTGTAATCCCCAAAATATAACTATACTAGAACATGCTTACAAGGGGGAGGGGCTTCATCACCTCCCTAGAGGAAGAATTAGTTACCCATGGAGGAAGGAAGAAGCTTGCCTCTAACCTCCATTTTCGAGCTCCCTCTTTTTAGCCACAAGAACTCTATCCTCTTTTCCTTTTCTCTCTCCAAAAATCTTGCAAAATGATATCTCTTTGATATCCAAGCTCTATCTCTCCTTTTATAGACATCCTCTCACCAAACCCCTCAAAAACTAAGCTTCATCTCCCCCCAAAAGAACATTTCCAACCACTCCAAAAAGAGGGGAACCAAAAATTGAGGGAATCAAGGAACAAGTGGGCTGCAATGTTCCTTCGAACGCTCGAAGAAGGGGCTTTGAGCGCTCGAAGTAAGCCGTGGAGTAGACTGTCAAGATTTCGAGCGCTCAAAGGGGGGCTTCGAGCACTCAAAAATGCACCAGCATGCTCTTCTCCTTCTGCTGCTCCGAATTCTTCTTCATACATTCATCCTTGGCTTATTGAGAATCTTTTACTCCTTTTTCATTGTAGGAAGTTTTCATAAACCATCTTTGACGGTTTCCTCTTGGAAATCAGAAGACAAAAAGGCTTAGAGTGACTTGATCTTCAAAAAGGCCTTCAAAAGCTTCCATTTTTACTTCCTTTTGGAGGATAAACCTGAAAATACATAAAAATATGGAATTGGAGATAATCTATACAAATAAACCATAAACGGACTTAACTAATGCAAGTAAGGGCGCTTGAATATGCAATATTCGGCGCTTATCAAGATGCTACTAAAAAATCCCTGTGTAGCTCCAAGTTGCATCTGAAAACACCCAATTCTGAAACCCGTAGCCAAAACTATCACTGAAAAGGCGAAAAAAATCACAAAAATTGGAAGAGCAGACTCCACACAAGGTGGAGCCGCCTCCACCAGCTGGCTCTATACAAGGTGGAGCTGCCTCTAGAACCCCAAGAGCTGGCTCCACCTACGGTGGAGCCTGCTCTACTCTTTTGTTAAGCTTTCTCTACTCAAATTAGAGCAGGCTCTTCCCCTATGCGTCTTCTTCTATAATTCCGACGGTGTCCGGCAACTGTGTTCCTATGACCAAGTTTATTACTAATTAAAACTAAGTCCTAGGGAGTTCCAAAGTTAATTAAATTCATTACTTATTATTCGAAACCATATGGAACAATAATTACGCAAAACAGTTTCTATGTGGACTAAAACCCATACAAGAATACATTCTGTTCAAGAATCTAACCCTGTGCTCTAGATTAATTTTAAGATTTCTTAAGATGTTTTAGAACTAACAAAATTCTTAATCCATCAATTGACATCCTTTAAATCATGAATTATGTAAAACAAAACTGTAAACAACCAAAACTGTAAAATAAACAATTAAACAGTTCATAAACATATGTTTATTAAACAATGCAAGCATGCGAACCAGATTGATTTTAAAGCTTTATCTGTTCCTAGAATTGAGTTAGAGATACAAAGAACACAAGTCAAAGGGATAGAGTTAGTTATAAAACTTACCTGTGAGATTCGGTTCAAAAATCTCAATGTCTTCTCCTAAACTTTTCTGGTGATCCTTTGGTTTTCCCTCTCTGTTCTCTCCCAGACTCCTTTATGCTTCTCTATGTTCTCTTTATGTCGTGAATAGGGTTTTTGATCTCTAAACCCAAAGTAGTCGTCTAATGCTATATTTATAGGCTTAAGTAAAACCTATCCCTAATTCTGATTGGAAAAAAATTATACAACCAACAATATAATTAATCCTATACTAAGTCGGCTATAACGTGAAAAAAAATTAAAACCAAACCCTAAATTTCAATTAACCAATTAAATAAATCAATTCAAACAAAATAATTAAATAAACAAGTCATTAAATAATTCACAACAAATAATTCACATCAATTCACAATTAAATCAACAAATTCATAATTAAATAAATTAAAACGCAATTAAACAATGAACTAAATATCAGGACTATCCTTTTTAAAATTAGGGGTATTACATCATCTCTTTTAACATTGCTCGATCCAAGCTTCATGGGCTCAAGAACTAGGTACCAGGCTCGAGCTTTAGGTACTAAAGGCTTGAGCTTTGTGTGATGATGCTCGATCCTTGAGGTTAGCCATGAGGCCCCAGGAGCTTGGTTCTTTATTAAATCAACTTTTCAAATTTCGACGCCTTGTGCTCGAGCTTTGGAGTCAAGGCTTGAGCACCTTAAGGTCAGGCTCGAACACCCTTTGTTAAGGCTCGAGCCTAAAGGTGCAAGGCTCAAACTTCAATGCCTTGTTGATTTTTCTTCTTTGACTTGTAGGGCTCGAGCCTCAAAACTTGGGCTTGAGCCTTGGATCTTAAATTCTACCAAAATTCACCATTTAAGCACTCGGCTTGCTCTGGATGACCAGCAATGACTGTATCAGCTTCGATATCAATTTTTCATCATATAATCCCGGTTTTAACCGTTTCTCTGGAAAAGTACCTGTAAACACACATTAACCATAAATCAGTCTAACAATAGATAGAAGTATCACTTTAGGCCTTAACATACGTATATTTAGGGGCTCGAATATGCAATATTCAATGCTCATCACACCCCCAAACTTACATATTTAAATCAGTCTAACAATGGATAGAAGTATCACTTTAGGCCTTAACATATGTATATTTAGGGGAATATTCAACGCTCGTCACACCCCCAAACTTACATATTGCTAGTCTCTTAGCAATACAAAACTAAAAAGCCGCTTTCGTAGGAATCACAGTTGCATTTAGCCTATACAAAAAGCCTTTAAACCCCTAGGTTATCTTAAGTGGACGAGTTGTAGTCTCGTGAGGGTTTCCAGTGAAGATACCCATAAACTTCTTAAACCAGTGCCTTAATTGCACAATAAGCTCATTTAGACCTATTTCCAAATCATATTATCCCTGCAGTTCGTTAATCAGTCAAATATAGCAAATACAGCCAATCATGTAATTAGAAAAACCTTCAACTTTCAATTTCAATTTAGCAACCATGGTCCCTTCATGTTAGTTTAATCATTCATTCAATAATCTCAATCAGTAAAACACTTTTTAGAAGGGAACTTACAATTAAACATGTGACTTACTATCCATACTTGCATTCATTCCTAGTTATTCCTTAATTCACAGGCAAATTTTTCAGATTCCAAAACACATGCTTTTCTTTGTATTCTTATTAAAGCAATATACAACCATTATGAAGGAGCATGGACTTCAAATGAAGCTTTACCCTTGGCCTCATGTCATATACATAAAATGAGAATCAAAAAGTGTGCTTAGGCACACATTACAAGTTTAGAATTAAATATACATATTTAACAATTAAGGCTACAAATGGTATTTCTAGCCAACCTACACAAGAATTGAACCCTTCAAGTCCTCAAATCATCCAAGCATGATGAGAATCTCTAACCTTGATTCCTATACCTGAAAAATGTCCCCACTACGTGGGTGAGTAACATAAAGCTACTCATAGGAAATGAGCATGCTTCGACCTAGAATTTTACATTTTTATCACCTTAAGGTGAAACATGTTAAAGAGGCTCATGCCACCTAACATTTATATCAAAGTGAGACTCAGGGAGCATCGTAAGCTACCTTTGATCATTTTTATCATAAATCACATCATACAGGCAATTCAAATATCACAGAAGCATACTATACAAGGCAACAAGGCATAGATTCTCAAAGTTAACCTGAAATCTAAATTGCTAAAACAGTTAAAGTGGGTCATACCACCTAACGTTTATGTCCCAAATAAATTTATAGGATCATCCATAAGTTACATTTGAACAATATAGCATAGATGTACTTAATAACATCAAGTCTGCAATGATTCATTAAAATCATAAAGCATAATGGTACTTAACAACATTTGAAACCTGCGATGATTCCTTACAAATCATAATGCATAAATGTACTTAAACAAACATTAATTCGCCGATAACCAAAACCACAAGTCATAATTAAACATTGGTTGTCAACTTGGAATTGAATGCAAAATCAAATAGTGGAATACTTGGACATCATGCCTTGGATAATGCTACGGCTATTTCAGGCATTAACCCACTGGGAATACCACCCTAAGTGTGCACTATAAATAGGGAAAACTCATACCTCCCGCATTAGAGCCAAACTCTAGCCATGTCTCTGTAACACGACTCCAAAAATAAATAAGTTAACAACTTGTATACGAAATATATATAAAGCACAAAACTACATTCCATGCGCAAGTAGGTTGTAACCACACAATACATGCTCTAAATCCACAACTACTATAGGATGACAATGTCGAATCTTCAGAGTGCGATTCGTTACACGCTATAATAACATCACACGTCGAATCTTCAATGTGCGATTCGTTACACGCTATAACAATATGATTCAATATTGAAAGCATAAAGTGAAGAATCTAATAAAAGTCCAAAATCATGATTTAAACATATAAGCAATGTCAAACACATGATAAAATCATTAACGCAATAGAAACGGAAATTAATTACATAACCTAATTAATTTCTTTAAGTTTCAAGTCCCAAATCAATGATCCCCAATTAACTCATGTTATACAACATAACTTGATCACTACATATATTAATTCAAAAACTTAATTAGGCCATTGATACAATAAGGTAGAATTTAATTAAAACATAATAATTAAATCTCTAACTTCTAAAACAACTCTAAATGGTCCCAAATTTATATATGCTAGTATACAAGTCCTCGTCATCACAATTATCAAATTAAAAACTTGATTAAGCCAATGGAACCTTTAAAAGAGATTTTAATTAATCCTTTTAATTAAGATCTTTAGATTTTCATACTTATTCAAATGCTCTCAAATTAAGGTATGTTAAAGAACATGCTAAGACTTAATTTAAAAGTATATTACAAGTTAATTTCATGCAAGGTACGTCCATGAGAATTAAACTTTCACCAAAGATAATTATTAAATAAAAAATGCAATTCTTATTCAAATAATTTTAATTTAATAAATGTTAGCAAACATATCAAAGCTAAACTTACTAGCATGCCACAATTTAATCCCAAGTTATATATCATCATGAGAATTAAATCCTAACCATAGAAATTAATTAAATTAAATTCTTGGACTTAAACCGAATCATGCATACAAGTTATAAAAGCTTCTAAAATCATCCATACAACATTAACATAAACCTAAGACACCCCCTACCTCAATTTGAGATGAAAATCTCAAAAGCCACCAAAACGAAACCGCTCCGAATCCGACGAAACTTCGGAGTTTTATCGGGGACAACACGATGAACAAGAATCCCAAGGAAGCCTCATAAAAATCACAACTTGACTTCAAATCCAAACTCAAGAAATGGCCAAAACAAGATTCTAATTGGTAGAATCGAAGGCCTCGCCAAGTCAAACATAAAACACTAAGGCACTACGGCATTTCACTGAAGAGAAGAAGCTCAAAAGAGGAGTATACAAGACACAAGTATACTAAATGGAATCTAGATACAATAAGCAAGTGCACAATTTCAAGTATACTAAATGAGATCTAAATACACGAAGTAAGCATAATGTCTATGCAATTAAACAAGGTAAGAAATACTCCATATAACACGACAAGGTTCTTAGATCTTTAAAAGATAACACTTGAAATCTAAGAGTTTAAAGATTTTGCATGTTGATATAAATCATTACGTATGGTCCATGCCACCTAGAATCTAAGTCAAGTTACATGTATAGGATCATTCCTAAGTCATGATAGCATAAAGTAACATGAAACAAGATAACTAAGAAAATTAACAAGATTGAAACAATTCAATTAACATGACAAAGACAAGGCGTGAAATCAAGGATAAGGCATAATATCAATGCAACTAAACGAAAAGAGTTTTAAATCTTCAAGGAATAGCAACTAGAAATTTAAAAAGTGAAATCAAACAATATGGATACTTGGATATTGCCGGATTAAAACCATATTCTTAGGATCACTTTAGGGCTACTAACCCATGGGTATCTTCCCCTAGTGCGCACTATAGTGGAGTGAGCTCTTATCTCTTATGATCACTTTAGGGTTACTAACCCATGGGTACCTTCCCTTAGTGCGCACTATAGAAAACTGTACTCTTGGGATCACTTTAGGGCTACTAACCCATGGGTACCGTCCCTTAGTACGCACTATAGTGTAGGGAGCTCTTTATCTCCCGTACTAGAACCAAGTCCTAGCCATGTCATTTCTTGATTGATATCACCGAGTTTCCAAAATCAACAAGTTGTGCAAGTCAATATAGCATCAAGGTACAAGTAATGCATTAAACACATTTCATGCACAACCGAGATTTTGGAAACACACAAGTCATGCCCTAAGTTCTCAACTACCATGGCATGTGAAATGTCAAGAAATCATAGTATGCATTTACATAGACTACAAACTAGGATATATAGCACATAAAATCCATTTGATGTAAACATACCACTAGTATAAGATTAATGATTTAATGATTTATTTAACAACACTTGAACAATTAAATCATTTCAATGTAAGGGTGCAAGTTCATCAACTACATTAATGAAGCTAAGTTGCAATAAGTCATGATACATGATAGAAAGACAAAAGCCCCATGAAATACAAGTCTAATTCATTAGAACACTAAGTAGAAATTGATTAACCTAATTAATTAATTTCTTTAGAAATCAAAGTTGTCCAAAAATTCTCAAAATAACATATGTGAAAGATCATTCCATGGTCATTGCATGTATTAAATCAAAAGTGAAAAATGAGCAAGATAACATCATGTTGAATTTAATTAATCTAAATTAATTAAATCTCTAGATTTCAAAAGTTATTCAAATGATCCCTAATAATTATATAACAAGGATTAAGTCATGGTCATGCCATATATCAAGTCTAAAATAGAATACAAGTAAGGTACAATTAAGTAGAATTTAAATCAAATTAAATTCATTAAATCTCTAGATTTGAAAACTCATTTAAATCATCCCAAATTAATATACAACAAAGATCAAGTCATGGTCATGCCATAAATCAAGTCTAAAGTAAGTTATATGCAAGCTACCTTTTAATCATTTATTTCTCAAATTAACATAAGACATGCATACAACTTATATTTTCATTACAAAAACAAGTAAAACTCTTAGATAAATAAGCTATAACACCCCCTACCTCAAAAGAGGATTGTTCCTCTTGAATCCAAGGCAAGTAAGCATCAAAATGGAAAACAAAACAAGGGTTTTGAATAGGAGAGTGAGAGGAAACTTTTGTCTCCCAAGGTTAATGGTCTAAGGTGAGTGGAAAGAGGCCAAAATGAAGAATTATGCTATTAACCAAGCTTTTCTCCAATGGTGGCTAGGTTAGGGTTTTGAAGAACAAGGAAATTAAAAAGATGAAAGTGAAAAATGGTGAGTGTAGGATCTAGTAATCCTCCACTCACTATGTGCTCTTGTACTACATCTCTATCACACACAATGCAAGACTAATTTGTGAGCATACACTTGTCACAAATCAATGGCTCCTTCCTAGGCTTAATCTTAAACCTACACTTGTCAACCATCTAAGCCAACAAGTGCACCTATCCTAGGTGAACAAGTGGGTGAATCTCCACCCTCCAAATGTCACTAGATGATGCATCCAAGTCTCTCCACCCCAATGCCAACAAGTGGCTCCAGGAGATTACAAAAAGGTCTTTTTTGAAAATATCTTCCAAATTAAATTGCAAAATGGTCCCCTTGAATCCAATGCAAGAAAGCATCAAAATGGAAAACAAAACAAGGGTTTTGAAGAGGAGAGTGAGAGGAAAATTTTGTCTCCCAAGGTTAATGGTCTAAGGTGAGTGGAAGGAGGCCAAAATGAAGAATTAAGCTATTAAACAAGCTTTTCTCCAATAGTGGCTAGTTTAGGGTTTTGAAAAACAAGGAAATGAAAAAAATGAAAGTGAAAAATGGTGAGTGGAGGATCTAGTAATCCTCCACTCACTATGTGCTCTTACACTACCTCTCACACACACACAATGCAAGACCAATTTAGCCTACACTTGTCACAAATCAATGGCGCCTTCCTAGGCTTAATCTTAAGCCTACACTTGTCAACCATCTTAACCAACAAGTGCACTAATCCTAGGCCAACAAGTGGGTGAATCTCCACCCTCCAAATGTCACAAGATGATGCATCCAAGTCTTTCCACCCCAATGCCAACAAGTAGCTCTATGAAAGTGTGACTTGTCACACTCTCCAAAAATTGCAAAAAGATCCTTTTTGAAAATATCTTCCAAACAAAATTAAAAAATGGTCTCCAAGACGAAAAATAACTACTTTACATAATTACACTAAAACCCCAAAAACAAGAAGTTTCCAAAGAAAGTGTGCATCCACACCCCTAAAGAAGAAAGTGCACTAATGGCATGCATTTATTGGAAAGCAAAAATACACATGGCATGGAATTTAAATAACATGGATGCATGCAAAACCAGAATCAAATCCGAACACAAAAAGTGAGGTTGTGCCAACAAAGTGACAAACGGGAAAAAGACGAAAGGTGAATAGTGTCGAAAAAGTGAAAATGTGGAAATGACTCGGTCCTTAAAGGAAGTTGTCAATCCAAATGAAAGAGTCTCGAAAACCATTTCCAAGCACTCGAGACGACACCCAGTGACGAGAAACAGAACTCAAAAAAGAAAATTAAACGAAAAAAATTCATCCGTAAAATTTGAGAAAAATGAAAGGGAGGAAAATGACCGGGTCATTACATTTTTTACCTCATTTGACTTGTTGGAAGTCAAATTCCTTCCTCTTAGGGTAAAATGACCATTTTACCCTTGGTCCTTCTTCTGGTAGGTTTTTGACACATTTGTCTTCGTTTTTCTTTCGTTGAGCCTCAAAACTCTTTGAAAGTCCATTCTTGTGTCCTAGGGATAATGTACATCTCTATGGACTTGTTTTTGTTTTGCTTCTGCATTTTGGATCCACTTCGGGTCATCACAGGACACACTGGGTTGAAAAATCTAGGGTTGTCGCAGGTGGTATCAGAGCTCCTAGGTTTGAATACCTTGGACGACGGGCTTTGGGTGTATTTCATGCTTTTGTTAAATTGTTTTGATATGTGCACATGTTTTTTGATAACATGTTTACGTGCCTTTTGATAACATGCTCAGTATGATGACATGTTTTTTTTTGTACTTGTATGCTTATATATTTAAAAGCATCCTAGTTTGATATGTGCTTATGTGTTTAAGTGCCTAGAAGTTTCCACTATCTGTTTAGCATGTTGTGTATGCTTATCTGTTTTAGCATAACCGTATGTTGCATACATTGACATGCTATTTGTTTGGTGCATTTATAGTGTGAGTTGTATTTGATCATAATAACTCGTGTTATTATTGATCTCGTTTCCTTTTCACGCATATAGCGTCACAGTCTTGACTCACACAGAGTCTTCTCTTTAGGGCTTGAGTGAGCGTAGAGTTGTAGTATCCGTCTGGCAGTATGAGACGTAGGCCACGGAGGCACCGTTTAGTCTCATTTTCTTTTGTCTCTTCGTGATGTAGTCATGGTGGTGTTGGAGGTGTCGATGTCATCTCTTAGGACTTCACAGTGGTCTTGATGTCATGATGCCATTGAGGTCTTTGTTTCTAGCGTCATGGGACGATGAGTCAGGATTGACTCAAGTCCTTCCTTTGGAGAGTCGGGAGTTACCTTGTGAGCCTTAGGGCAAGGTTCTTGTGTCTTGCCTTCTTAAGGCGATGGTTTCGGGATTTGGATAGGTGTGATGACCTAGGATTCCTTTTGTGTTACCTTGGACGGCTCTTACGAGCTACGGTTGGGTTATGAGAGGTTTCGTGTAATTAATTGCATTGGTGTAATTAATTACTCTTCCTTATCTTTGGAGACTTGGGGCATTGTGTTAAGGTTCTGGTAGAATCCTGTAGAGTTTCTATCGAACTCGTTGGCATCTTGGTTTAAGGGTTTTCTTGTTGATGTCTCGTAACGGTTAGCATTGGGGCTATCCATTTCGTTGTTGTCTTGTTTCGTGTAGTATTGGGATTCCATTATGTTTTCAATTTTGTGGGTCCAATCCATTAGCTTAAGGGCACAAACCTATCAGGCTATGGATTCGGGACTGCTGTTGTTGTTGTCGCGTTTTCAGATGTGGGAGTCATTAGTTACACCAGCGTTAGGGATTTAAGGCCTTAAGCGTAACAGTGCCTATGACATTATTGTCAGAGCTTTGGGATTGGCCAAAATGGTCTGGCCAGACATCATTGGACCATACCCCACTCTCGCAAAATGCCTGGTTCCCGTAGTGCTTTTGGTAATGATCGTTTCTTACATTAATGTCATCCGTATCGATAGGTTTTTCCGAGTTGACCTAGTTAGGGGCATATTATGAACTAGTGCCTTATACCGTCATTCTACCTTACTGACGAGTAAGTGTGGGCCAGTTCTGGTCACTGTTCATACTGCCTTGTCACTCTCTTTTTTTATCGTGTTTCAACGTTTCGTTGTCTTGGGATTCTCTCAGTGGTTGACATTGAGTTAACGTGCCGATTCTTGTGAGGTGTTATCTCGGTTCGTGGTTTCGTGTTCCTTCAGTTCATCTTGAGACTTCTGGAGTTGTCCTTCAATGCTTCATGGGCTGTTCTTTGATTTGACCTTCTGTTTGGTCCTTGTTCTGTTCTTTTCCGGTATGTTCCTAATTTCGGGGACAAAATTCTCAGTGTTATTTTATCAAAATTGAATTGGGGGTTTTCATTCTGTCCAAATGAAATCAAGATTTTCATTCGAAGGTTTACTAAAATCTCTGTCTTCATTATGATTTTCTTTAAAATTGGTTTGGAACTCTGTCATAGTTGATTTGGGTTAGGGTTTCACTTTATTTTTCTATCAAAAGTCATTTTACAAATCCTTACAAAATCATGTCATCCTCTGAGCCTAGGAAAAACCCCACCCACTCTCAAAGCAAGCGAAAGAAAAATAGTCACCCTGAGCAAGCTGAGGCTAGCAACACCGAGTCCCTACCCATTTCCAACCTTGCTCTTTTCAAAAACCCAGCCATAAAAAATCTGTATGACACAAAGTTTCTTCATAGAAAAGTTGCTTCTAGGAAAGTCTTGTCAAATCCGAGTGTAAGGCTCTTCATCTCAATACTTATGACTTATTTGATGCCATTAGGTTGGGTCAATTTATCGCCATGAATATTCCATTCTATCCGTGCATAGTTCGTCTTTTCTACACACATCTTGAAAAAAAACCAAATTCCCTGCAAATGGAATCTTTTGTTTCCGGTACTAGCTTTTCCCTAGATATCCTTACCATTCGCACAATTCTCGGATTACCCATAGGATCCATTAAATATTTCACTACCTTCACATGGTATCAAGGGGAGGATTTTAATGAGGTTGAGGCCATACGCCAAATGAGCTATAATGAAAGAATCACCAACACTTAAAAAGTTCATGCAAAACAGCTCACTTTGGAAGCTCGAGTCATTTACAACATCATCATGTATGCAATCCTTCCAAAATTCGGAGGTCGCTCGGATGTCTCATACATAGAGGCCTTCCTCATTTGGTGCATCCTAAATGGTAAGGATTTTGATCTTGCATTCCTTATCTTTCATCATATCAATGACTGCCAAAGGAGTGAAGACAAACATCTCTTTTATGCCGTGCCCTTGAGTCGTATTTTTCTTGCTAAGGGGGTATCCGTTGGGAGAGAAGTGAAAAGGGATCAAGGACCCCGAAACAAACTCACATCCGCTACTATTGGGTTAATGGGGTTTCAAATGGACAGTGATGGGCATTGGTTCAATCCCATTGAGAGGGCTTGGAATGAGGCTTTAGAAAGAGGAGAACTTTAGGACAATGGGGAATTTCTTGTCCCTCCTAATATTCCAGCTCCTGTTGCGCAAGAAGATGATGATCATGATGACCCCCCTCCAGTTGTTCCTCATATCCCTATGCCGCCTCCACAGAGCGATCCTGCTATTCTCGAGCTTCTCACGTAGCAAAATGATCTTCTTCACGAGCATATTAGTATCTCTCACGGGACTGAAGCTAAGGTCAATGATATGGTTGGTCGCCTTGACACTATTGAGGGTGATGTCGACGCCATCAAAAAGGATCTCCGAGAGCTGCGTATGGGTGCCGATCTTCCTCCATATTGAGGATTTTTCCGCTTGGGTTCCTGTTCTCTATCTTACAATATGGTTTATCTTACTTTATTTTTCAGTCTTTTCAACCTCTCCATGCTATATTTTCTTTTTAAGGATGATAAAAAGGGGGAAAAGATGTGGTTGATAGGTTGTTGAACATTGGTTTATTTTGGTGGTGTTTGGGCTTAAGCTGTTGCTGTAGTTATTGATGTATTTGTTTATTTTGTGGAAATTCATGTCTATATGCACTCAACCTTGAATATCATGTTAATGAAAAAATTACCTTGGTTCTATATGTATCTTTGTATATGCTTATTGCCTATTTCTTAAATATGAAGTGCACAAAGATAGGGGGAGGTTAAAATGTATAATGCCTATTCTCAGTTGCAAACTAAAACTGTCATGTGATTACCTTGCTATAAAGTACAAATGTGCATAACGATAAGGGGAGCTTTTTTAAATGCAACTCCACTTATTTCTAAAACACATCAATGTTTTGTCATCATCAAAAAGGGGGAGATTGTTAACCTTAAGACTAATTTTGACAATCACAAAACATTAATGATGTTTTAAGGAATAATATTTGACTTGAGAACATATAACAAGTTCGTCATTTGAAGTCTAAAAATGAAGTAGAAAACAAGGAAAGGTAAAGTCAAGCAAGATACATTCTATGCACTCCAAGGACAAAAGAAGACAAATCATTCTATCCCAAGCTTCAAAGATGAAACACGGAGAAGAAAAGTAATCAAGACCGATGATTCAAATGGAGAAGATAGGTTTGGTGAGCGCCTTAGATTTAAATGTTAAAGTAATTTATAAATCTTATGAAGCTCATATCCTTGGATCATTCATTCCTCATTTCATAGTTTAAATGGCATCACACATGGTCCATAATATGTCTTTGAAAGCCTAGCACAAAGAAACAGAGAAGGAGGTTCACATTCAAGGACTTTCGGCCGACCGAACATGAAGGTTCAACCGACCGATAAGGGTTTCACAAAGAAAATATTTCATGATAAATCCATCAGCCGACCGAATTAATTCATCACTCGACCGACAAGAAGCATTCATGAAAACAGAGAGTTAGAGTCTCTCAACCATCGTTTCGGCCGACTGATGATTAGGGATCAGCCGGCTAATAAGGGACTTTCAGCCGACCGAAGATACTCCATCAGCCAGCCGACACAAATAGGTTTGGTGAGCGCCTTAGATTTAAATGTTAAAGTAATTTATGAATCTTATGAAGTTCATATCCTAGGATCATTCATTCCTCATTTCATAGTTTGAATAGCATCACATATGGTCCATAATATGTATTTGAAAGCCCAGCACAAAGAAACAGAGAAGGAGGTTCACATTCAAAGACTTTCGGCAGACCGAACATGAGGGTTCAGCTGACCGATAAGGGTTTCACGAAGAAAATATTTCATGATAAATCCATTAACCGACCGAATTGATTCATCAGCCGATTGACAAGAAGCATTCATGAAAACAGAGAGCTAGAGTCTCTCAACCATCGTTTCGGCCGACTGATGATTAAGGATCAGTCAGTTGACAAGGGACTTTCGGCCAACCGAAGATACTCCATCAACCAACCGACACAGAGTCAAATTCAAATCAAATGGCTACCTGCAAACTTGGACTATTCATACCTCATCTCCAACAGCTATATTGTGCTCCTCTCTCTATAAATATGAGCTGCAGCTTGTGTTACATACACACAACTATTGAGAGCAATTTGAAAAGCATTGAAGAGTTTTATTCTAGAGCATTCAAGGCCATTATTTGATCATTCATTCTCTCATATCATCTTAGAGATTTGAGCTTCATTTCATTCATATATTTACTCTAGTTATGAGCTTACATTTGTACATCTATCTTGAGAGAGATTCTATCTTGTATTCCAAATATATACATTGTTATAAACTTGTAAGGGTTGGTGTGACCCAAAAGAAGCCTTGGAGAAGGGTGTTCTCCTAGCAAGGAAGAGAAGCAAGGGTTTGTTTCATGTGAAGGTTTGCTCTCCACCATTAAGGAGAAGTTCTAGTGGATTGGGAAGTCTCAAGAGGGATCTTGAGCCGAGGAGTAGGAGTTTCCGAACCTTGCTAAAATCTCCGAGTCATTGTTTGCAATTTGTTATCCTTAGCTCTCTTACATTTATGTTTTGAATTATTTGTCTATCTTATTTGATTATTACATAATTGTTAATTAGATTTTAAAGTTGCAAAATTTAAACATTGGTCATTGACTCTATTCACTCCCCTCTAGAGTCAATTAATGTTTAACAATACGCTTCCCCATTTTTTATGTTTCTATTTTTATAAGTTTGTTTTAATTCAGCATGAAAATTCAATGAACTGGACATAGTGGTTGTATGGCTGTTGGAACTTCCTTACAAAGTAAGAGAAATCATAGCACCACGTTCCTACTTTCCTTCTTTACTTGGTCAACCTAATCTTGAAATATCCTGGAAGTTTCCATATAGCAGTTGCATGATTTCTGAAGCAACTCCTATAACATAGGAGACTTTTTAGGAATGGTATTTTACATCCTTCAATGACTAAGTCTATTTTTGGCATTCCATATATGCCATAACCGTTGCATGTCTTTCTTGGAGTGACTCCTACAAACTAGGAAATATTATAGGAGTGGGGAGTTGTCATTCTTGATGACTAGGTCAAAGGTACACATGGCTATCCCGATGATTGCCATGTGGTAGTAATGGACCCCATGTGTTCTTATGGTGAGCTTGTGTTTCACTGAATCCCTTCCACCTTTAATTCATTCTTTAGTGCCACGTATCAGCATCTGAACGGTTCCATACTTAAGACTTGAGTAGCTAGGTGGAACTACCTACAAGGTAGCATTCCTTTTCCCGTTGCCAGAACTAATCTGGTGTGGCAAGTTCCCTTATAACTCACCATATGTCAACTTTCCACTTGTCTAGATTTATGATATTTACAATTTGTATTTATGTTAAAGTCCTATTATATATTTTCTAGAATAATAAAATTTTATTTTCATAAGCACTAGAAAAAGTGTTATAAGTTATAATTCGTTGGGAGATACATAATATTAGTAATAATTAAAATACAAAAACTAGTATTTTAATTTTTTTTTTTTTTTTTTTTTAACAAAATGCAAGAAATCTATATATTTATTCTACATTCTTAAAAAAATGTTGTTTAAAATTTTCATATATGAAATGATTACTTAAAACAATTATAAAATAATAAAATATTAGGTACATTTTGATAATTATCATGTACTCATTCTCAAGTTCGACAACTATTAACGGAGGAGTATAATAAATTGTCAACCTAAATCTTAGGCTTTTTTCCAACACCGTGTGGATTTCTTGCCAAGGTAAAAATAAATAAATAAAAGAGTGAAATTGCACGGTAAGTGAAGGAAGCAAAACAAGCAAATCGAAGCTCTCACAAGCAGAACCATTAAGGAGGAAAAATCAAAAGAAACCATGAATAATAATTAATGATATAGATTTGGTCTAAATGCAATTAAGAAATGTGCATCATTAAATTTTACACCCCGTCACGCATATACAGTAGCGAAGAGCATGCGCAAAATCAAGAGTCCATGCAACTTGTAAGTCCCTCTATTTATCCAAATCTGCTGCAATCAAACACATTTAACATGACAAAAAGTTAAAGAGATTTATATAATCTATGAGTTCATGGAACCCAATAATTTAAGGGCGAGTTCCTCTTGCTCTGCCAAAGAAATGGAGTCAGCATTCAGACTCACTTTGTCCTCTTTCTTTCTTTCACCATCATCATTGTCACTGTCAAAATATATTTTTGACCTTTTATTTACCCGTTTCACACTTGCTTCTCCATCCGACTCCAAGCCATCATCCTCACCCTCTACATCCTCTTCCTCCCTTTGCCTCTTCCACTTCATCTTTTTCTTCATCCGTAGCTCCTTGCGGCGCTGACGGTCTCTAAGCTTGTCTTCCTTGTCCTGTTGTTTCATCTCTTCCCTCATCTCTGCGTATCTCCTATTTACTGCAAAATAAATAAAGCAAAATATTAGAGGCATATCAAAGACCGGTATGAAATCAACACATAGGATACACACACTAATTCAGCACAACCATAGTTTAGGTGTATAAGCAGTTTGTTTCATCTCCTGGGGTGGTGGTTGCAATGGGCATAGAGCAATCTTAATTACAATTATATTCTAATATATTTATTGGTGGTTGCAACGGGTAGGCCACATGATTGGATAGCCTCCTGTACTTGTGGTACCGCTAATCTGAATAAAGCCGGCATTTGATCCTGAGATCTAGTAGATTGCCTAGAGATTTTACCAACTACACAACCTGTCACCTGTACTTGTGGTGCCGCTAATCTGAATGAAGGCACCACTAATCTGAATGAAGGCGGAATTCGATACTGAGATCTGGTAGATTACCTTGAGATTTTACCAACCAGGCAAGCTGTCACCTTCTAAGCTACATCCAAATTACTGAAGTAAATATAAGTTAATGGTATAGTCGATTTTCAGGATCCGTTTTAATAAGCAATGTATTCCAGTTTTAGAACACGAATCAAGTATTAATAAATTATAGTTATACATTAAAAGGCCAAGTACTTTTTTTCTTTGTCTTGTTATTTATTTATTTAATTTTTTTGTCTTGACAAATAAGTCAAACACCTATTTTGGCCCTATGGGGGACTGAAACCCTCAACTTTCCATTTTTGGAAGTAAAAGAGATATCAATGGGCTACACCGTTTGGTAGTGATTTAAATTTGTCAAAATTAAAGAATTTTCTGAAGCAACATTGTGGAATAAAATATATAGATATATATATATATATATATATGAATTTAGGGTAAGTTACACTTCCTTAGGTTTGAGGTTAGTTCACTCGGGTATCAAGGTTGACCAAAATTACAAAGACCTCTCCTTTTGACATTAGTAAGCTGACAGCCGTTAAATTATATTGATTTAACAATACTTTAAAGAAAATTCATTTCATGTGAAAATACCTTATTACACCCATTAATAATAGTCATAAATGTCAGATTTCCCTTCCCCCATGCATTACATCCCCACCTACCCCAATTCTCTCTTTTGCCTTATGTTTCTCTAACACTTTTTTTGATAAGTAAGAATATATTAGAAAGCATTCAAAAGAGGAACGCATTCCAGAAACTATACAACGGCTAAAGCCACATAGAGGATCCCAAGGGACCAAAGGAACCCCAAAAAATCAGCAATTTCCTCTATAGATTTACAATTTCTCCCCGTCACCCAACTAAAAAGAGAGCTAATAATATGAAATTTCAAGGCCCCAATGGAGGATTCCTCCCCATTGAAAGATCTTCTACTCCGCTCTCTCCAAAGGCACCACTAAACGCAAAGGTTAATCACCCTCCAAAAAATTAGGCTCCAACAATTGTGGCTCACAAGGCAATGCAAAAGAAGATGATCTACAGACTCCCCATCCCTCTTACACAAGCAGCATAAGTTAACTATGTAATATGTCTTATCTTCCACAGATTATCCATGGTAAGTATCTTACCCCAAACTGCAGTCCAAACAAAAAAAGCAATTCTAAGCAGAGCCTTAGATCACCAAACTGTTTTCCAAGGAAAGATAAGCCCACGAAAGTCAGAGAGGCAACGGAATAAAGAACGGACATCAAACCTCCCCTGAGGAGAAGGCACCCACAGTAGATAATCAGATCCTCTCATCCACCTTCTGGCTATATAAAAGATTAAATAAGCCAAAAACATTGTCCAACTCCCAATCCTAAAAGGAACGCCGAACTCTCACATCACAGGTAAACCTACAGCTATCAAGTTGATAACAGTCGGCCGCCAGTGCATGCCTATCAACAACAATCTTATAAAGTCTGGGGAAAGAACAAGACATCAGGTAATCACCACACCATAAATCCTCCTAGAACCAAACATCCCTTCCATTCCGAGCTGTGAATCTGATGTGTTTACAAAACTCAGCTCAGGCCTTCCTAATAAACTTCCACACTCCCACACCGTTAGCAACTCTGGCCGGCCAAACGACCACCCGCCTCTCTCCTACCCAAAACAACATAAGATAACCTTCCTCCATAAACGATGCAGCTCACTACCGGATCTCCACAAACACTTACCAAGGAGGGCTATATTGAAGGGGGCCAATCTCCTAATGCCAAGACCTCCCACCTGAAGAGGCCTGCAAACATGATCCCAACGTACGAGATGATACTTGAACTCCTCCCCCTGACCACCCCACAGAAAATTCCATTGGAGTCTCTCAATCCTATCAACAACAGAGGAAGGAACCTGGAAAAGAGACAAGTTGGAAGGCTCGACAAAAGAATAACCTTCCCGCCCTTCGAAAGATACTGCTTCTTCCACCCAACCAAACTTCTTTCAACCCGCTCAATCACATGATCCCATCCTCCCACCCTCCCACCCTTCTCGATGAAGCACCTAGAGGCAAACCCAGATAAGAAATAGGGAAGTTCACCTCACACCTAAGAACCTCAGCAAAAGAAGCAAAATCCTCGACCTCCCCCACAAAACAAGCACACTCTTACCCACATTAACTTTCAACCTAGAAACTGCTTGAAAACACACCTCAAATATCTCAAGACACATCCGTATCGCAAAAAACCAGGGTGTCATCCGCAAACAGTAAATGAGAGATCTCCATCTAATGACCCAGATCGGAACCCACCCTAAAGCCCCTAATGAGGCCCAGATCCGCTCCGCAGCACTCCTCAACAACCTACTAAGAGCCTCCATAACAATGATGAACAAAAATGGAGAAAGAGGATACCCCTGCCGCAGACCCCGAGAACTACCAAAAAAAACCGGTAGGAGACCCATTCAGCAGAACAAAAAATCTAACAGAGGAAAAACAGACCTCTATCCATCTCCTCCATCTTTCTCCAAATCCCAGGCTCCCTATCAGATACAACAAAAAGCTCCAAGTAACATAATCATAAGCCTTCTTGATGTCAAGCTTACATAACAGTCCAAGAACACCTCTGGAGTCCACACACTCGCTTGTAATGAGAGTGGAGTCAAGAATCTACTGGCCACCAACAAAGGCGTTATGGGACTCTGAGATGACACCATCCAGGACCTCCCTTAATCTCAAAGCAAGGATTTTAGCAATAAGCTTATAAATGTAACCCAACAGACTTATTGGTCTAAAATCCTTAACATCAAAAACTCCACCCTGCTTACAAATGAAGGCAATGAAAAATGCATTAAGCAACTTTTCAAACCACCTATAAGAATGAAACTCATGAAAAGTGCACATAACCTCACTCCTTACCACCTCCCATCTATCCAACCATAGTTGTAAAAAGCGCCGAAGGCGCGCGCCTAAGGCGCGCGCCTAAGGCACAAGGCGCATGACTTGCGCCTGTATAGGCCCCAGGCGGTGATCTTTGAACAAGCGTGCGCCTTTACATAAGAGGCGAGAGGCCCCAGGCGTAGAAAAGGCGCGCCTCCTTTTATTTGTTACTATTTGCTATTTGTTTATTACTTATTATTTGGTTATTATTACTGTTTTAGCAACTTTACAAAAAGAAAAAGAATAAAATAAAAGCAAAAGCAAAAAGGAAAGTGTAAAAGTGAATCGAAGAGGAGGGGGGCTAGGGCTGAGAAACTTTGAAGCAAAATTCTGCAAGTTTGCGATTCTGCCGACAGAGGAAGCTTGTGATTTCCAGGTAAGTCCTTCTCCTTCTCCTCCTTCTTCTCTCTTCTTCAGATGTTCTTCTCTCTCTTTTTTTCTCTCTTCTTCTTCTTCTTCTTCTTCTTCTCTTTCTCTTTTTTTCTCTCCTTCCCTCTCTCTTCTTTTTCTCTCTCTTCTCTCAGCAGAATAATCTTCTTTTCTCTCTCTTTTTTCAACTTCAACCTTTCCTCCTTTTCTTTTGCTGCCACGTAGAGACATAAGTTACATAACTTCCCTTAGCCTTTTCTTTTACTCCCACGTCTCTTCAGAAGCAAAATTCTAGAAACCCTTTTATAACTGGCCTTTTCTTTTACACCTCCTTTTCTTTTGCTTGATTTTCTTATTAAAAACACTATTTTTATGCTAATTAAAAATAACTTGCTTCAATTACTTTTTGTTTTCCAAAATTTTCTCCTCTCAATTCAAGGAAAAAAAATTGTCTTCTCTGAAACTTGCTGTTTAATTATTAATTTATTAGAATCAATCTCATTTTTTATACTACCTCTCTATGACCTCCAACATGAATGGTACTATACATAAATCATTTGATGTCCCATAATTGGTTTTTAAAATTTAAACTTTGACTGTGTGTATTTGAAAGTTTAGGAGTTTCACAGTAGAGTAGTAAACTACTTAATTTTACTTTGAAACAATGTTTGAAATCAAAAGTGAGAGTAATATTCAATCTCAATTTTTTTTATTCAACATTTCATTTTCCCAATTTAATTGATTGGTCAAATAGGATTCCAAGTGAAAATTTAAAAAACAAAAAATTAGTTTTAAACTTAATCCTGTAACTAATTTGAACTACTTCATTAGACTATTAGAGTGATCATTAATCCTGTTTTTGTTTTAGTTTTATCTCATAATTCTCCTTAGTTAGACTTTTACATCTTTATATTAATATGTTTGATTATTCACTATTGAACTCAAGTAGATTTAGTTGGCTTTGGCATCTTTATGTTGAATATTGAACTTAAGTAATTGATTTAGTTAACTTTTGCATCTTTATATATACTATTGAATCTTTATTGGGTGAGGTTTGTTTTTTTTTTTTTTTCAACGTGCGCCTTGCTTCAGTTGGGCGAGCGCCTCACCTTGCGCCTCTGGCTCCAGAAGGCCTTTGCGCTTTTTGTCCGCCTTGAGCCTTTAACAACTATGTATCCAACAAAAATCTCATAGTAAAACAATCCGGACCTGGAGCATTGTCACCATTACAGCTCTTCAGAGCCTTCAGAACTTCCTCCTCAGGGAAAGGGATCTCGAGCCCATCCTATCCATCGCTCAGATAGAGTCAAAGTGAAGGCCGCCAAGGCGAGGTCTCCACCCAAAAGGCTCAGTGTAGAGTCTCTGAAAGAATGTACCAATCCCCCTACACACCTCCTCCTCCCTACACAACTCCACCCCATCCACTCGAACCCGCCCAATATGATTGCCCCTCCTATGGGCATTAGCAAGCCTATAGAAGACCTTCGTATTGCGGTCTCCTCCTTTAAGCCACAAAGCCTAAAATTTTTGACGGCACAAAATCTCCTCCATAATAGCAATCTCATCAATTTCCACCTGGCAAACTACTCTCCAACTACGCTGAGACTCCACAATCCCACCCACCCCTTCCATCCGATCAATCTTTGCAATTTCAGCAAGAGCCCTATTCTTCCTCCACTCCAAGTTCCCGAACACCTCCTTATTCCATCTTTTAAGCTCAGTGTTCTAAAAACGAAGCTTTTCAGCTAAAACAAAACTTGGGGTACCAACCACCCCAGCTTCCTCCCACCAAGACCGAACCTGCCCCTAAAAATCCTTTGCTCTAAGCCACATATTCTCGAATATGAAAGGGGTACTTCTAGCTCTCAAGCTCCCACAATCCAGGACTAATGGGATATGATCAAAGGTCACCCTAGCCAAAGCCACCTGAACAACATCCGGGAATTTCTCCTCCCAATCCCTATAAATAATCTTATCCGGACGGGAGAGAGTGGGCGAATCCCTACCACTAGACCAAGTAAAGACCACTCCCTCCAACGGTTATGATGATGTCCATCAATGAATTTTGAGAACTGAGACATAGCCAAGGACCATCTTCCGCCTGTAGATCTCTCTGTCGGGGACCTAACAGCGATGAAATCTCCACCCACAAACCACAGAAGAGACCATATCCCTTTGACTAAATTAAGCTCCTCCCATAACAAAAGTCTCTCACCATCATCCACTGCACATACACCCCTGAAAAAGCCCGCTTTTAAAGCCATCCTCCTTAAGTAAGAAGGCACAAGAGATGGAGAACCTCCCTCTCCAAGTGTCCACCCTCGACAACCATCTTCTAACCCACATGACAAGAATGCCTACAAAGGTTCCAATCGCGTCCAACGCCTCACTTCACGAACCTTCCTCCCCATAGGCTGCTAACCACCCTATCCATCATCAAAGCAACCTTCATTTCTTGAGGACAAACCACATGAGCCCCCCATTTCCTCAGCCAATTTCACCACCTTCCTCTTATCCGGATCATTGAGACCACAGACGTTCCAAAAAATAAGGCGTAACTTCATGAGGAAACAATGTCAAGCCCCTCCCCTTTACTCCTCCTTCCACCCCTCACTCTCTCCCTCTCCCTCTCCCTCACCATCCCCTCCTTCCCCCTATAATTGACATAAGAAATCAGATTTCTCACCGCCCTCTCTCCTTTCCAACAAGAGGGATTCCTCCTCCTACTCCCCTTCTGGGACTTCTTCTTTAACTCCCCTTCTCTCCCCTCCGCCGTCACATAAAGGACTGACAAGGCCTGATCTTTATTGCCCTCAAAGGAGACACCCAACAATTCACTAGTAACACCGATATTCTCCTTCACCTACTCCTTACCAAGATTAGTAAACTCCTGCCTTACAACATCCCACTCCACGCCTTCCGGTCTCACAACAGCCAAGGGATCAACCACCCCAAGATTTGCGAGGTCCTCCTTTGCCCACAAGATCAAATCAAAAGGCCCAACATGCTCCTCCCTCTCCGCACATCCCTCACCATCCTCCAACCCCTCCTCCTCACCAACACACGATAACCAGTCAATAGCACTATCACACCCACCTTCCGACCTATCAGCTTGAGTGTCCAGAGAAAAGTTATGCAGGTCATCATTTAGGATTCCATAATTTTTCAGCTCCTTGACCAACAAAGCAGCCAACTCGTCACAAAGAGTGATATGAACATCCCTTCCCACACAAACTGTCATCTTATCAGAAATCCAACACACAACATTCAACTGTGACGTCCTCAGAGTCCCTCCATCCAATCTGCACAAGCCCAAAGACCCCAGACAACCACCCCGACCCCCTACCAGAAGGAGGCTGAGCCGGAGAAGAAAATTCCGAGAGACCACCAGCATCCCCCCTACTGCAAAGGTCACCCACTTCCTTCCCAGATGTCGCATCCCTTTCTGATAGCCCGAAACCCACATAATTGATCGAAACTAAATTAAACAACTCTTCCTCAGAAGCCGACAATAGCAACCGAGATTTCCCCAATAATCCATCATTCTCTTCCCCCATTGCACTCCTCGACACCCCACAAGAAGGAATAGAAGGAGCAGAAAGAGAGCTCTGAGGATGAGAAACAGGGTACATACCAAGTTCGAATGATGTATCATTACGGGCAACCCATTTCTGTTAATCCTTGCTTGACCATCGCCTTCTATGTCTTCTAAATAGGCCCGGAATACTCTGACTGCCATCCGTTGTGGTTAGACTACCATCGTCTGAGAAATCACGCATCGAGTCCGACTGTAATGGTCCAAATCTGTTATCAGAAACCGGCCCTAAGCAACATTCACCGTGCTGGAACATCTTCCTGTCGCATCTAAGCTATTATTGTTATAACTAACCTTTACCCAATTCTCTTTATCAGAACGCAACCATTGCCTCCCTTCAACAAAATGATCCGGCGTCAAAGATGGCCTCATTGAAATCCTCTGAAAAGAATAACGGACATGGCCTTGGGCTGATCGCCTATCCATGGGCGTCCTCCTATCCTTTGGGCTGGGCTTCATTCCTTTAATAGAAACAGAGAGCCCATTATTTGGGCCACAAAACACCTCAATGTCCTTTCCATTAGAAGAAAGGCTTGAAGCAGGCCTAACAAGAGCTGGCTCAGAAGCAGCTTCTAAACCATTGAGCATGGGCCTATCCCTTCCTCTTCGAACATCTGCGGAGGGTGACTGGGCTCGCCCACTACCCGGCCTAGAATTAGAAGAAGTAATAAGAGGCCCAAATCATCCAGGCTCAACCCCATCAAGGCCAGCAGCCTGTAAATTCAAAATTTCACCTCTCATATGCACGGCCACGTGAGGAAACAGTTGTCTTGCACATTAAACATGAAGCATCTGGGATCATGGCACATGGACGGCTCAGATCACTCACCTCTCCCCTTTCCTTTCCACTCGCCTTCTGCGCATGCAACCCAACCCGTCCCTGACCTTGAATCCATCCCTGCTTCATATCCCTGTTGTGTCGAAGAAAAACCCGAGCCAACATCCAAGCTACGAATCATGCGTCCTTTCCTTTTCCTTGCCACAGGAGACTTCCCGACAAAGGACAAAGAAGAAGGCACAATAGAGGGAGCAATCTCTTCTGTCAACGAGATCTTACCAGCCCAACACCTGTCCTCCACGATGATGGACTCTGGGATTACTCCACCATCAACCACCGTAATGACAATCCGCTCGGTATCACACATTTCAAAGGCCTCAACATCCTAGAACCCACCACAGAGGTCCCCAATTGCTTCATACAGCTTCTAACACCAAAGATGCAACGAAATCCTAAACAAGATGATTCTTCGGTGCTTGGTTTTCTTCCTCAAACCATAACACCCGAAGCGAAAACACCATGTATGACACCCCAATACTTCTTGCCCCATGTCAAAACCCTCAGCGCTTCCTTTTCCAGCGGCAATCAAAAGAGAAACAAACCATCGGGTAGGTTAGAAACCCTAACCCCACTCAAAACTTTCCAAACCTTTGTAACTCACTCTTCAATCCATTTTAGACACCGCACATCTCTGTCAAATCTCCGAACAAGGCAAAGATTTCTCTAGCACCACCATTGCAGCAACCACTAGCCACACCACCACTATCGCATTAGCTCTCTCTCTCTCTCTCTCTCTCTCTACGTTGTCTTTCCATCCCACCTCTTATGTTCTCTCTCCTTTCCACCCTTCCACCGCCATGGCCTCCTCTATTCTCTCTCTGCCACCCCTTTAACCACCATGGCCTTCCACTCCCTTAAGTCACCACCAACCGTCGAACCACTACCATCTCTCTTGGCTTTTGTCTCTCTCTATCACCACCATTGTGGTAACCAACTGCACCACCAGTATTGCACTAGCTCTCACTTCTCGACGTCGTCTTCTCTTTCCACTTCGTTGACTGTCACCATCTATTTTATTATCTATCCTCTCCACCCTTCCGCTGCCATGGCCTCCTCTATTCTCTATTCGCACATACGTCCCACCAATCGCCGAACATCACCATCACCTTCCTGTCATAACAACGAGATGCTCAGAAATAAGCAGATAAATGACAACTTTTTAAATGGATGTGCTCAAATTGTCAATCTTCTTAGGCCTCTTTGGTTGGATACCTCAATTCTCTCTCTTGGCTTTTGCTTCTTTAACACCACCATCGCGTTAGCTCTCTCTCTCTCTCTCTGTTGTCTTTCCATCCCACCTCAACTACCATCACCTCTTGTATTCTCTCATTTCCACCCTTCCACTGCTATGGTCTCCTCCATTCTCTCTCTGCCACCCTTTACCGCCATGGCCTTCTTTGTACACCCCACTTACGCCACCACCAACCATCGAACCACCATCTCTCTTAGCTTTTATTTCTCTCTCTAGCACCACCATTGCAACGAACACCAACCACTACCATCTCTCTTGGCTTTTGTTTCTCTCTCTATCACCACCATTGTGGTGACCAATTGCATCACCAGTATTGCACTAGCTCTCTCTTCTCGACATCGTCTTCTCTTTCCACTTCGTTAACTGTCACCGTCTATTTTATTATCTATCCTCTCCACCCTTCCGCTGCCATGACCTCCTCTATTCTCTATTCGCACATACGTCCCACCAATCGCCGAGCATCACCATCACCTCCCTGTCATAACAACGAGATGGTCGGAAATAAGCAGATAAATGACAATTTTTTAAATGGATGTGCTCAGATTGTCGATCTTCTTGGGTCTCTTTGGTTGGATACCTCAATTCTCTCTCTTAGCTTTTGCTTCTTTAACACCACTATCGCATTAGCTCTCTCTCTCTCTCTCTCTCTCTCTCTCTCTCTGTTGTCTTTCCATCCCACGTCGACTACCACCACCTCTTGAGTCTTGTATTCTCTCATTTCCACCCTTCCACTGCTATGGTCTACTCTATTCTCTCTCTGCCACCCCTTTACCGCCATGGCCTTCTTTGTATACCCCACTTGCGCCACCACCAACCATTGAACCACCAACTCTCTTGGCTTTTATTTCTCTCTCTAGCACCACCATTGCAACGAACACCAACCAATACTGCACTAGCTCACTCTGTTAGCCCAAATGTTTCAAGCCAAGGGAAACTAGGTAATCTTAATGATTACAACCTATTAATGTGGGTATCTAACAGCCTACTTAAGTATACTGAATTTCAGGATTAATATTCAATCTCAAGTACATTGTTGATCCATTGATGGTGTATCAAGCTATATTCAATTTAAAGCTGAAGATGCAAGAAATTCATTTTTATTTTCTCTCACTCTAGAACTCTTACACTTCAACAGAATGCCCCAAATCCATCCATTACTTCTCATATTTATAGATACTTACAAACACTAATGGACTACTAGATCCGGGCCCGTTCCTCTGTGGGTTTTGGTCATCGTTGATGGGCTATTCGCGTTCGGCCCATATGGCAGTATTTCTCTATGGGCTGGACCCATCTGCTAGAACCGGATGCCATGTTCGCGGGTCATATCCGGCCCATGTCACTTCTGGCCTCCTCAACTGCCCCCATAATTACTCCTTGTTTAAAAAGGGGGTAATTATCAAAGGCGTCTCATCATGATGTTGACGGCTCGAGAAACCCTTATGGGGGAATGGGCGGTCGGATCCGGAATCAATGTTCCGGGGTTCGATAAACTTCTCGCCTCCCTGACGCTTCGGCCCTCGGGTCCACTTCGCCTTTATAAGGCTCTAGAATGCCACTTCATGCCTTTTTACCGTCTCCATCTCTCTCCATCATCAGTCAAATCTCTCGCTCATCTTTTTAGAACAGTGCTAAATTTCATCCGGTGAAATTCTTCGAGAGTCATTCTTCCAGCGATCTTGCAGTGCTCTTTGTTGCTTTCTACCCTAGAGGTTAGTCTTGTTCCTTTTTACTTTCGGCAGACTTCTTTTTACTCTTTTAGATCCTTCAATCGCTTCCACCATGGTTGTAGATCTAGATGTTCTTCGTATGAGACTTAGGCTTCCTGACGACATCCAAGTTAGGGTTTGCCCTAGGGATGTTAATATTATGACCGGTGTCGGCCTTCTTCCCGGCGAGGTTTTATTTACTAACCTTCAACTGAAGGTCGTTAGGTTCCCTCTGCATCCCTTCTTTAACTATGTTTTCAATAGACTGGGGATATCCCCCTTGCAGGTAAACCCCAATTTCTTTAGAATCATATCCGTTATGTTACTGTTGATTCGTGACAGAGGTCTGGACCTTGACCTCATAGATCTTCTTCTTTGCTATAAGGTCAGTAAGATCCGAACTGACGAGCCATTCTACCACCTCTACCCGATCGACAAGATGTCCATATGTAAGGATACAATCAAATCTGAAAAGGGTTGGAGGGATAACATTGTGGGTGTTAGTGGGGCCTGGTCTTCGCCGGCTGCAGAGGATTACCCAATCCCGAGCGCCTTTGGCGTCTGTTCTGTCTCCTCGCATAAGAAATTCAAATTTCATAAAAACAATTGTCCCTGCGAAACATGTGTTCCTCGCTTTTGTACTTTCTTATGTCGCTCCTTAGGCATACCTTGTGATAACTTGAGCTACAGTGTTTGCAGGGATAGGAGTAATTACTTGAAGAAATACGTTCTGAAAGATATTCCTTCTTGCTCAGACCTCCTCACTTCAGACAACCTTCTAGCGCTCTCATCCCTCGGCTATACAATGAGCAGGCTTCAAATTCCTTCCTTTGGTAGGAGGAACTCCCCCAGCCACTACTGCTGCTGGAGCAACCTCCTCTCCTGCATCAGCCTCTTCTTCAGCCACCATCTCTGACACTATCCCGAGTACGGTGGCTATTGATCCTGTTGTTAGCACCCCTACTACCAACCCAAACACATCTCCACAGATCACTACTACCCCTGCTGCCGCTGGGGGTGCTCGGGACAAAGAGCGAGGCAAAAGACCTCATCCTAACGATAGAGTCAACCTTGAGGGGGAATCTCTTACAAGAAGGACCCGAGTCTCTGGGCCGAGCGCTCTCTTGCATCGCCCAGTCAGAGCTCCTGCCCCCTCCGGGCCTGTTGCAGCTGGTGTCTCTGCCTCTGCTTCAGCTTCTGCCTCTGCCTCTATTCCTGTTCTACCACCATGGGCTCCTCGATACACCCGAACGGATGGGACATTCGTGAAGCCGAACGAGACCATGTTAAGGGATGGCCATACCGCCATGGCGTATTATAGGACCATGTGGACTCCAAAAGACCTTGAGGCGGCGAAGGGTCTGTCACAAAAGGATGTGTTCAGCCGCTTTCCCCAATCTGCCATGGAGGTGACTTTTATTTTCTAACTCATGAATCTTCTCATAATATTTGCTCTTGCCTTCGTCCGACCAGGCGATCAGTTTAACCAATATCCATGCATATCTATGCAGACTTTGTTCGGTATGATGGCTATGCAGAAACAGGTGGAAATGGGGAACGCCAGGGCCCGTAAGTTCTCTGATAGCCTGGATGTGGCTAATAAGGAAAACGACATTCTTGCCAGCAAGAACACCGAGATATTGGCTCGGCTTGAAGAAGCCGAAAAAGAAAGAGATGCTCTGAAGAAGGAAACCGACTCTCTTCAAGATGAAAAAGACGCCCTCCAGCTTGAGAAGAGTGTCTGGCAGACTGAACGTGATTCAATTAGAGATGAAAAGGCAGAGCTCCAGCGCCTTCTGGCTGACGAGCAATCTGCTCGGATGGCTTTTGAGAAAAGAGCTCTGGACGAGCGCAACGCTCTGATTGACACCATTCGCAGAGTGAATGGTGGAATGCTGGCTCTTCATGCTCGGTTCTCAAGAGTTGGAGCTCTTAGATATGCTCAGGGATTCCGAGATGGTTTCTCCGACCGAGTTCCGGCTGAGGGCCAGACCAGCTCAACTCCGGATGAGATTGATAAGGATCTAGGGATTGACCCTCTGGGGGTTTATGTTGACCCAGAACCCACCGAAGCCGAGCACATATTTGATGAGTGTCAGGAGATTGCTTCCTCCAGGATCACTACAGCTCCTCCTACCGTTCAGCCTCTAATCGCTCTTCCTTCGTCAACTGTGGTATCTCCCATAGTCACTGCTGACGTTGGGCCCCAGCAGAACGACTCTGTTATTCATCTCGATTCCCCACCTCGTGAGGGTGAGATGGCTGACGGGAACGAGGAGGTGGGTTAGCACAACCAGGAGGCTGTCGGCACTGAGGCAGCTAGCTAGGGCTTTTCCAGATTCTTCGATTCCATACTCTTTTGTAGTTATGTGACTTGAATACTTCACTTTTTGTAACCTCAATGCTTATTATGAATGAGATGATAAAACCTTTCTTTTTTTTTCTTCTCCTCTTCTGTTTTTTTTTTTGTGTGCTACGCTCTGTTCAAACCCACTTTCAATATTTTTTCTTATTGACTTTATCGTGTGCGTGTTTTTTAGCAAGTGTCTGGCGTTCGGCTTATGGTGCCAGCTGCCACTTATCTTGCTTAAGTGCCTGGCGCTCGGCTAGAATGCCACTTGCCACTTGGCTTTTCATTTTTTAGCAAGTGTCTGGCGTTCGACTTATGGTGCCAGCTGCCACTTATCTTGCTTAAGTGCCTGGCGCTCGGCTAGAATGTCACCTGCCACTTGGCTTTTCATTTTTTAGCAAGTGTCTAGCGTTCGGCTTATGGTGCCAGCTGCCACTTATCTTGCTTAAGTGCCTGGCGCTCGGCTAGAATGCCACTTGCCACTTGGCTTTTCATTTTTTAGCAAGTGTCTAGCGTTCGGCTTACGGTGCCAGCTGCCACTTATCTTGCTTAAGTGCCTGGCGCTTGGCTAGAATGCCACTTGCCACTTGGCTTTTCATTTTTTTTTAAAACCCTTTGAAAAGGAAAGCTATTTTTATAAATCTCAGGAATTTGCACATTCATACGTACTTGATTGAAAACAAACAACATCCAGTAAAACTGAAACTTAGCTTTTATTGATAGTACCTCTTCAGAGACGTAGCATTCCAGGGCTTATTGACCAACCTTCCCGCCATAGTCTCTAATGTATATGCCCCCTTCCCTATGACTTCTACAATTCTGTATGGGCCTTCCCAGGGTGGCATCATTTTTTTGACTATCCCCACCTTTCTTTTCAGAACTAGATCGCCAGGGGCAAAATTTCTGTGTTTCACTCTTTTGTTGTGACTATTCGCCAATACTTGCTGGTATGATGCTAACCTTATTGCTACAGCGTCCCTCTTTTCGTCTATCATATCGAGGTTCAATCTTAACATTCTCTCGTTCTGACTTCGACTCCATGCTAAGCTTCTGATAGTTGGGACCCAGTGCTCAACCGGTATAACCGACTCGGTACCATACGCCATTGCAAACGGGCTCTCCCCAGTCGGCCGCCTTGGGGTGGTTCTGTAAGCCCATAGGACGTTCAGGAGCTCATCCAACCACTTCCCTTTATGGTCCTCCAACTTCTTCTTAATACAGGCGAAAATTGTTCTGTTTGTAATTTCTGCTTGTCCATTGGCCTGGGGATGACTTACTGCAGCCAACTTCTGATTAATTCCATACTCCTCCAGCAGCTCTCTTACTTGCTTGCTGTCGAGGTTCGTGCCATTATCCATGACTATTGACCTTGGAACGCCGAAACGGCAGATAATATGGCTCCAGATAAATCGACTCACATGAGTCTGAGTCACGCTTGGATATGGTTCTGCTTCCACCCACTTAGTGAAGTAATCCGTGGCCAGTAGCACATACTTGTTCTGAGCTCTTGCAGTTGGCAAAGGACCGACCACATCCATCCCCCATTGCGCGAAAGGCCATGGCGAGGCCATTACGTGCAATTCCTCAGGTGGTTGGTGGATCAATGGTCCATACCGTTGGCATTTATCGCACCTTCAAGAGAACTCCTCCGCATCTCTTGACATGTTCGGCCAGAAATACCCTTGTGTCATTGCTTTGTGCGCTAACGATCTTCCCCCAGAATGATTGCCACATACGCCTTCATGAATAGCTCGCAACACCTGCTGAGCCTCTGTGGGGGTGACACACTTCAAGTATGGGCCAGAGTAGGACCTTCTGTACAGCTGGTTATGCACGATGGCGTACTTTGCAGCATTCTTTTTGATTTTCCAGGCTTCATCCCTTTGCATAGGCAAAACGCCATCTCGAATATAAGTGATGATGGGGTCAATCCAACTCGGTTCATACGGTATGACATTGACTTGCCAAGGGTCAGAATCTAAAGGTTCTTCAAAAATAGATGGCTGGGTCAGTATTCCTATTGGAATCACCCTCGCCAATGTCTCGCCAGAACTCGAAGCACTACATGCTAACCGGTCCGCATCTGCATTCTGTTCCCTCGGTAACTGTATGAATTCAATCTTTGCAAAGTCCTTGGCTTTATGCAGAACGGCAAAACGATATGCCTCCATCGTGTCATCCTTGGTCGCGTACTCACCATTTACCTGCCGAACAATCAACTATGAGTCACTATAAACAGTCAAACTTCTGACCTGTAGCTCTCTGGCCAACTTTAACCCATTCAGCAACGCCTCGTATTCCGCTTCATTGTTGGTGGCTCGGAACTCAAGTCTGAGTGCCTGACTCAAAGAAGTACCCTCTGGGGTTTGCAGTTTAACCCCAATTCCTGCCCCCATCTGGTTAGAGGAGCCATCCACATAAAGTTTCCAAGAGCCGCATCTAAGGTCTTCTTCCGTATCCTCAGAGTCACATTCTAGCAGGAAATCGGCTACCGCTTGTCCTTTGACAGCTGTTCTCGGCTCATACGTTATGTCAAATGAGCTTAACTCTATGGCCCATTTTGTCATTCTGCCCGAGAGTTCTGGCTTGTGCATAAGCACTCTGATTGGAAAAGCTGTTAGAACAGCTATAGGGTGGGATTCGAAATAATGCCTCAACTTTCTTTTTGCGTTTACGAGTGAAAGTATCACCCGTTCGGCCTTCGAGTACCTTCGTTCTGCCTCGGTCATTGTCTTACTGACATAAAACACCGGGTGTTGCACCCCTTCCTTGCAACGAATCAGAACGGCACTTGTCGCAACACTAGATACTCCAAGGTATAGATATAATTTTTCTTCTGGATCCGGGGCTGACAGGACTGGTGGATTCTGCATATATTCCTTCAAATGGGTCAATGCTTGTCGTTGTTCATCCCCCCAGACCTGTCTTCCATGACTCCGGATCATGTCAAAGAATGGCTTGCAGCGGTCTGACAACTTAGAAATGAATCGACTTAATGCAGCTATTCGTCCTGTGAGGGCTTGCACTTCTTTGATCGTCTTTGGCTCGGCATTCTTAATCAAAGCCTCTGCTTGAGCAGGGCTAACTTCGATGCCTCCGCGGTTAACCACGTGTCCCAAAAACTGGCCGGAACTCACACCGAACGAGCACTTGGTTGGATTGAGCCTCATCCCATACCGCCTCAGCACATCAAATACATCTTGCAGATGTTTCAGATGATCATCCTTCTTCTTACTCTTTACCACCATATCATCAATATAGGCTTCCACAGTCTTTCCTATTTGATCCTTAAAAATTTTGCTAACAAGTCTTTGATAAGTTGCTCCCGCGTTTTTCAGTCCGAAAGGCATAACTTTGTAACAGTATGTCCCTCGCTCGGTAACAAAAGAAGTTTTTTCTTCATCTGCCGGGTCCATAGGGATCTGATTATAACCTAAATAAGCGTCCAGAAAGGTTAAACGCTCATACCTGGTGGTGGCATCCACCATTTGATCAATCTTAGGCAGCGGGAAGCTATCCTTTGGACAGGCTTTGTTCAAATTGGTGAAATCAATGCATACTCGCCATTTCCCATTCTTCTTCTGCACGACAACAACGTTGGACAACCAATCAGGATAGTGCACTTCTCTGATGAATCCCGCATCGAGCAGCCTATCAACCTCCTCGGCTATGATCTGGTTACGTTCTGGAGCAAATCTTCGTTGCTTCTGCTTTACTGGTTTGAAATTGGGATTGACATTCAAGGAATGACAGGATACGGAGGGATTAATTCCAGGCATGTCTAGGTGACTCCATGCAAATACATCAGCATTGTGAGACAAGAAGTCATTTAGCTCCTGCTGCTCTTCCCTGGTCAGTCTTACTCCTACTCTGGTAGTTTGCTCTGGCTTGGACTGATCGATCTGCACATCCAGAAGGGGCTCTTCGGTCAAGTCAACTGACTCCTCCACCCTATTCTGCTTGGGCGGAGGTTCCTGTAATTGCTATCTGGGGCTTGCCGAACGGACGGGCGCCTTCCCTTTCCTAGCATATTTTAGTGTGACGGAATAACACTCTTTGGCTGCAACCTGATCCCCACGAATGTCTATCACCTTACTTCCATCGGGTCCGAGGCACCTCATGACCTGATGTAGAGTTGAGGGCACACCTTGGACTCTGTGAATCCATCCTTTTCCTATCAGGAGATTGTACGAGGGGTGAATCTCCACAACCACAAAAGTTTCCATAAGAGCTCGTTCTGCAGCTTGAACTTCTACTTCCACCATTCCGATGGGCTCCACCCTCTTACCATCAAATCCTAACAGGGGATTTCCAGTGGGCTTGAGCCTCTCTGGTTTAATCTCGAGCCGATCAAATGTGTCCCTCGGCATGACATTCGCACTACTTCCGGGATCGATCAGAACTCTGCGCACCAGGCAGTCCGCCACTGTCAAGCTGACTACCAACGGGTCTTCATGGGGGATTTGAACACGCTGCAGGTCTGTCCTATCGAACTTTATCTGTATCGATGCGATCTGTTGGTGCAGAGTATTCACACTGCTGACCCTTTTCTTCATCTGCGCCTGCCGTAGGCGCGTTCGGAGTAGCTCATCTGAGTCTTCGCTAGGCTCGGGTCGACCGTGGATAGCATTGATTATACGAACTGGCTGTGAATTGTGGGAGCTTTGTTTCTGACTCCTTTTTACTTGCTCCATCGGTCGATTCTGCTCTATCGCCGAGCCTTGAACATAACTCGCAAACTCCCCTCTAGCAATCAACATCTCCACTTGCCTTCTCAAATTCCTGCATTCGTTAGTCTGATGGCCGAAATCAGAGTGGAAAGCACAATGTTTAGTCTGATCCCTCTGTTCGAGGGGTTGCCTAATTGGCAGTGGTGGATGAAACTTATCTTTGTTCTCCTGATATAGCCTCGCCAGAGTGACCTTCAACGGAGTGATCAGCTCTTCCTCCCTGGACCTATTTTCTGCCTTCTAGGAGGTCTGACGTTGCGGCTGAGCCTGCTTCTGCCTGATCTTTGCCTTGGACTTTTCCTCGGTCGACACGACCGACGCTGTCCGAGCATTGGCTGCCTCCTCTTCTTCTAGGCGCACAAAGCCATCGGCTCTTTCATTGAGTTCATCCATAGTCGTCAACGTGTTCACTACCAGACTGGTATGGAACGGAGTGCCACGTGTCATGGCCAACTTGAAGGCTTGAACCGCTGTAGAAGGGTGGCATTCGATCACCATACTCTTAGTGAGATTAAACCTGGTGAGAAAAGCCTGGAGACGTTCATCTTTGTGCTGTTTCATTGTGAATAGGCTCGAGATGTCCTTCGGCGGACGCTTGTTCCCATAGTACTGGCTTATGAACCGATCGCACAGGTTTCGGAAGCTATCAATGGAGCTCCTAGGCAAGTTCTTGAACCAACTAAGCGCCGGTCCGGCTAGACTTGTAGGGAAACATTTGCACATTAAAGAGTCGTTCTCCGTATTCAGGGCCATCTTCAACTGGATATGGTACACATGATCGATCGGATCGGTTGTTCCGTCAAACAGAATAAAGACTGGCATAGCAAACTTCCTTGGATGCGGAGCATTCAGGATCTCATCAGTGAATGGTGAATCAACCGTCCGAGCCGCGGATCGGAGTGCTTCATTCTCTCTCTGGAGCCCAGCGGTAGCTCTATGAGCTACAGATCTGCTCTCCGAACCGCGATGAGTGATTGTAGCTATGGAGGGCCGGTAAGACGGATCGAACGACCGTTCCTCAATGAGCTCTCTTTGCCAAGGCGATACAGCTCGGCGGCGATCAACCTCTATCACTTCCTCTCGGTTGAACCTTTCCCGATGCGGATCGAAGGTCATGGCTTCGTTCTGTCTGATCTGCTCATGTCGCGGATCAACGTGAGTCGATCCTTCGTGATCCTCAACTCGACGAACATTTGGCGGCAAATCGTCCATCCTCCTTTCATCACGGTGGAGAGCTGACTGATTGTTCTCGTCCTGCTCGCCTTGATGTGCGATATTAGATTGCATACCTCCTTCACTGGCCGGAAGTGGACGCGGAACCGCGGGTATTTGCTGATGCTGCATTCCAGCTTTCAATTCTGCATTCTCTTTTTTGAGAGCTTCGATCAAGCTCATCAATTCCTCAAGCTTCGTTTGCTGGACAGCCTCCATCGGATTGGAGCTTTCACCTATCATTATTCCTGAACGGAGTAAAGGCATTAATCTCAAGTTCGTGAGTAGATCTGAGCTTCGTGAGCGCGAATTTTTCAGATCTGGTTTCGAATTCTCCGAATTATGCTTACGGTTGACGAGATCTGAATTGTCCAAATTCTAAATCCGTCAGATCCGGCCACAATCGAACAACTCGTTGTTGCGTAGATCTGAAGCCACTTCCGCCAAAGCAACAGGAACTAAAATTCCTCCAGAATAGGTCACAATTGCTCAGATCTGGATCCAACTCCCAAAGATCGAGTTTCGTCTTCACGAATTGGTTTGAATCCACGCGATATTGATCAATGATCAATTAATCTTCAACGATTCCTACAGACGGCGCCAATTGAAGATGCAAGAAATTCATTTTTATTTTCTCTCTCTCTAGAACTCTTACACTTCAACAGAATGCCCCAAATCCATCCATTACTTCTCATATTTATAGATACTTACAAACACTAATGGACTACTAGATCCGGGCCCATTCCTCTGTGGGTTTTGGTCATCTTTGATGGGCTATTCGCGTTCGGCCCATATGGCAGTATTTCTCTATGGGCTGGACCCATCTGCTCGGACCGGATGCCATGTTCGCGGGTCATATCCGGCCCATGTCACTTCTGGCCTCCTCAAAAGCACATGGACTCGACCATTTGGCTGAACCCATCACATGGCATTGGAACTACCTATTGAAAATCAAGTTCAAGTCCATGGGGTATTTGGATTGATGAGTATTAGAATCGCGTGAAGTATTGGTTATCTTGCAAAATGATTCTATGCTCAACAATAGGATAAAATAATTGAACCTAGGCTAAATGTCAAATCTACTATTATGACACTGCTATTATGATTCAACTCTTATTTAGTCATAGGGAACCAGACCACTTTAATTTGACTTAAAGTTGGTCAAAGGAGCAAAGACTTGCATGTGCAAATTGGCCAAAGCTTAAAAGATAAGATTTGAAGTACTATGCACTGGCCTTGAAGCGTCTAACATTCTGACCCTCACCTTGCTAAGCTTTATTGTCAATAGAAGAGCAGATGTGCTCATTTAATGAGCTGCAGACATCCAGATGTTCACAAACCGGACAAACAGGCAATTGAACTTCAATGTTTTCTTAATAAGTTAAAACATATTACCAAACAGTCTCTCAAAAGCCCTCCAACGGCTGTATTTCCTAAAGAGATTATAAAAGGAAGTTTTCCTCGCTCACTTGAGCTTATCAGCATTAGCTAAAAGTTTTAAGCTTTGTAGATCAAGAGCTTCATCCAGCTCTTTGAGAAATTAGAAAAGCTTTTCAAACTTCATTCAAATCTTTTGGAAAAAAAAAAAAAAAAAAACCTTTCTGTATAAAGAAATGAAAGCAAGACTTCGATCTTCATTGAATATTTGAAGTCTTTAGACATCACACTCAATAAGTTGAACTAGAATTCTTGCTTTATCCATTACTTTAGAAATTGTGTAAAAGAGAGCTGATTGTATATCTATCTTTTGAGAGAGAAATTTTAAGCTTGTATTTTATATCTGTCCATCAAGGGACACCTCAATTATTGCGCTTAGAGCACACTCTTTGAAGAAAAGAGATTGAAGGTTACAGCCTTCAGGAAGTCTGTGTGGGTGCTGCCCCGCAGCATGAAAAGGTTCTCTCTGATCCCATAAAATAGAGGGTTGATCCTGAGCCTATGTAAAAGGATCACTGTAAGGTTTCTCCTCCACCCGTAAAGAGAAACTCATTTAGTAAGAAACGGAATCCTCAAAAGGCGTTTCTAAGGCAAGGATGTAGGCAGGTTGCTGAACCTTGTAAAATCTATGTGTGTTGTGAGATTGTGTGTTTGCTCTTTCATTTCTCTTTTGAACTCTGTTTTTCCTCTATTCCATGTGTTTGTAGAAAACCCATTGAATATCTACATGAAAATGAATTTTTTGGCACTACTTGCCAGGATGGGGGTCGTGGGGGACACGTGTAGAACCTTGGGGGACGACGGAGTAACTTCGGCCAATCTTTACACGTGTGAGACTACCCCAAACCTCAGGGGAACAACAGTTAAATTTACCATTGAACTTAATTTTAGTAAAAAGTTCAATTCTTTTTCTACATTTAAAGGTTTGATTGACTTGTATTTAGTAAACCACTTCTCAACATCATATGCATAATTAAAGCTTCTAGGAGATGTAAACCAAGTAACATTTACCCAAGTCTACGTCAAGCTGGACTGAACTATTGCCACTCTTCGTGTCAGCTAATGTTGCAAGCGGAGGGAGCGGATTGCATTCCTCATCAAAGACAACTCTTTTTCCCCCTGGTTTGTGGATATTAATCTTCAGCTTTTTTTTCTTCGATACCTTAGTTGCCGGCCTACAAAACAATAGATGAAAAACCAACCCAAAATTATAATCAGCATTAAAATTGCAGCATGGTCAACAAACACATCAGAAGAATTTAATCCAAACAGCTAAAGCTTGAAAATGTTAGTCAACAACAGATTACAAACCAAGGCACAAAATCGCTTGCAATCTTCCAAACAGCAGATAATAAACGATAGAATGGATATTACATCCATTTGGTCCAGGTCTGCCCTCTCATATGAGATTAATATGAACAGCATAATTGCAACTATATATTAGGTTACATATTTGTCAAGAATAAATAACGCATAAATATTTTAACATGAGGGGGAAAAAGTAAAAGGTTACATACATAAAATCTCCGATCTCAGTTGTCTTTTCTTCCCCTCCATAAAGGGTCTCCTTTCCTTTAAGAAAAATATCATCCACTACGTCTTCCTCAAATTTGCCGATATCTGGCATTTCCTTTGGAAGTTTTAACAAATTCTCCTTGGGAGAAATTCCAGGTTGAAGAGAAGGTTCTACTGACACTGCTTTGCTCTTAATTTTCTGCTTCAAAAAACGGATTTTTGGGGTCATTGGCAGACCCAATGAAGCCGAGAATTCATCAATGGGCAGTTTCATTACATCAAAAACATCTTTATCTCGTTGTATATAAATAGACTTCAAATATGTGATGAAGGCCCTTTGAGCCAGTGGCTGCAAATTGTTATACTTGGCTAGTAAAGGTGCCAACAATCCGGAAATGGCTTGCAGCTTTTTTGTGTTTGCCTGAAACAAACAGCATAAGGCAGGGTTAGCATATGACAATACAAGGCAGCTAATTTGACCATCCCACTCAAAGTAGATATAAATGAGAATGGTTGTCAAGAACAAATAATCTACCTTCTTAGACTGTATGGGAATTTTTTTTTCTTGTAGTTTTTCAAGCATTTTAATTTCTGATGGCATCAGGAATAAAACCGAACTCCCACCACAAAGATAACGAGCAGTTCGACCAACTCTATGTATGTAAGCTGCAACATCTTCTGGACAATCCACCTAAAGGAAAAAGGCATTCATATCAAAGACAACAATCGTGTGAAATATTGCTTCTATGCAAAGCCATTAACTCACCTGAACAACATAGTCAACTGCCTTATTGAAATCAAGGCCCCTTGAGGCCACATCTGTTGAGAAGAGAACTGAACGTTTATCTTTCTCACAGAACTGGGAATATATTCCCATCCGTCTCTCCTGCTTCATCCTTCCATGAAGACATTTTAAGGGGATTCCTGGACGAAGTTTCTTGAATGCTTCAAAAACGAACTTTACCTATTAGATAGCAATAGCATAGCTCCCAAGTTAAACAAATATAAATGAATAAAGATTAAAAAAAAGTACGTCCCCAAAAAAAGACAAGATAAAACAAACAGAAAGATAAACAAATAGTATTGGAGGTCCAGCTGAATGAGAAGAAATTCATCATCGTTGTCATCATCCTTGCCTTAATCCCATATGAATGGGGTTGGCCACAAGAATTCTCTTCTTCCAATATGAGGTCAGCCACATGAATTCTCTTGTTTCAATTTTTCCTATTACAAGCCATTGCTTCTATAAGATTTAACATTTTTAAAGCATTTCTAATAATTTCATCTCACATTAATTTCGATGACCCACTCTGTCTCATACCTGCTATGCGAATTAGCCTCTTCCTCTTCTTAATGTTGCCTCTATGGGTTTTCTTTGTACTTGTCCATTCCACCTCTCTACTTTTCCTTATTTATCACTAATAGGTGTCACTAAAAATTTCTCCCTCACATTTTGATTAGTAACCCTATCTCTTATAGTAACTCTTATCATCCATCTTAACATTATCATTTCTGAATTTGTTGTTCCTATTTCTTCTTTTTCCTTTTTTGACTAGTGTTGTTCCTATTTCTTCTTTAAAGCCCAACACGCTGCACCATATAAAATAGTTGGCCTAATAACTGTTTTATAAAATTTCCCTTTTAATTTATTTGTTATCTTTTTATCGCATAAAATACCAGTAGATTGTCTCCATTTTGTCTAATCTGCTCCAATTCTATGAATTATATCACCACCTATCCCACCATCTTTTTGTATTATGATTGTAGATATCAAAGATGGTTACTTATGATAATCCTTTGGCTTTGAAGTGCGATCATTATATTATCAGTATCCGTTACTAATTTACATTCCGAAATTCAATTTTAGTCCCATTAGTTTTTAAACCTTTTATTTCTAATGCCTTTCTCCACATTGATAATTTTATTATAGCTAAATTTTCTTTACAATAATTCAATAACACTGTCATCGGCAAACACCATGCACCAAGGAATGTTTCCTTGTAAATCTTTTGTGATTTTGTCTTTAAAAAAAATGTAAGTAATATTTCATTAAGAAGCACTTGATGGGAGAGTGAACCCAAGAACAACTACACAAAAAACTATAACTATACATCTCTATAATCCCAGACTATCCATAAAATCAAGCAATCCCACAATAATTTTTTGTCTAAAATTATTGTGAATAATATGGACTTAATGCTAACCCTTGGTGCAATCCCACATTTACAGGAAAACCACTAGTCTCACGGCATGTAGTGCTAATTCTAGTTTTTGTATTCACATACATATCCTTGATCATCAGTATCATTTCAGTAGGAATTTGTTTTCTTTGTAAAGCCCACCAAACTATATCTCTCGGCAACCTATCATAAGCTTTTCTAAATCTATGAAAAACATATGTAAATTTTTTTCTTGACTCCTACAACTCTTTATCTAGTTGTCTTGCTAAATAAATAGCCTACAGTGGATCTTCCTAGCATAAATCCAAATTGGTTATGGAGTCAGTTTGCCTTCAAACAGAAAACCATTTGTTTCATCTGAAATATAAGTCTTTGTTTCATCTGAAATAGAAGTCTTTGGGTACGTTCTTTTCAAATATGGGAGGATCAATTTGCTATGGATCTCGCAATAATCTTTTTTTAGCCCTTTTCAAAGTCATCCTGAAGGAAGTCTCATGTTCCATTATTCTCCTCCTTGAAAGTGTTTTTGAATTAGATCCTTGATTAGTCATAAGAGCGTTAACCACCAGCTACTCTAAAAGCTTAAGCTGTTAGAAGAGAGGGTGTAACTATAATATTTAAATCCTTCAACAAAGAGCAATAACCAGCTCTTGTTTTATAGATTCGGTTATATGTCTGTTAAAGCCTGTCTTTCACCTGTCTTATTCTCATAATGAACAGAAGGATTTTTCTTATTCACTTCAGTGACACATTCATTCTTATGAAGCGAAGTAAAATTATCACCTCCCTCCCCTCAATATCTATATCTCATAGAATACTTTATTGATTTCATGGTTTCTATTATCTTTCATATTCAAAACTTCAATTTCATACCACTCTTGCTTTTGTTTTTAAATTTTGTGTTCTATGCGATAAAGTAATAGCAATAAACACAGGAACTAAAATATACTAAAAATGACTTCAGTAGAGGACGGGAAACCTCTACACAGGGCGATAGCTTGTTTTTCTGTCCTTAATCTTTGTTTTATCACCCTTTTCCATAGTTTCTTTGTATGACGCATTAATTTAATTCTCTATAATTGTTGCAATTTTGTATATCCCCTTTGTTTTGTAAAATACTAATATCGTCCTTTTCCAAAGTTTCGTTGTTCCTTAAATAGGGCAATAGCTTGTTTTTCCATCCTTAATCTTTGTTCTATCATGCTTTTCCATAATCCATAGTTTCATTGTATGGCACATTATTTTTTTTTTTTTGGATAAGTGTATGGCACATTAATTTAATTCTTGATAATTGTTATAATTTTGTATATCCCCATTGTTCGTGTAAACTATTGTGCTCTTTCTCCACTCTTTCGGCATAGTTCCTTTTTAAAAACTTTGTTAAAAATTCATTTCCTACCTTTCCTAACATTCTCCATGCCTCCATAGGCATGTTATTTGGGCCAACCGCTTTATTCTTCTCCATCTTTTTAAGTGTGTCATCTACTTCCTTCTTGTTGATTTTATTCATCAATCCTTCATTAATTTCATTACTTTTCACTCCTCTAGAATATTCCTCATTTTAGATGGTGCTGAAAATAAATTTTCCATCTAACTAATATGTCATTATCCTTAACTAATATGTTTATCTCTAGGGGTTGTAAACGAAACAAGCTTTTGACAAACAACTCGAACTCGGCTCCTAAGAGCTTAGTTCGAGTTCATTTGTTTAACAAACGAACCAAGCTCAAAAGAAAATTTTTAAGCTCGATTAACAAACAAACCAAGCTCAAACACCTCCATGTTAGGCTCGTTCATACATATATATACATATATATATATATATATGATGGATGTATAATTTAAATACCCGCGGATAGGGGAAGATTGTTAAATTAACGCACTATCTCATAAGATTGAGATAAACTCTACAGATTACGATAAAGATTAAGCCTACAGATTACGATAAGGATTAAGCCTACGGTAAGTCTACGATACATCCTAACCTAAGCCCTATAAAGAAAGGAGCTAATCGACGTTTTAAGATGCAATAGATCCCAACTCAATTTCTTGATTTCTCCAGAGAGATTACTTTATACACTGACTTGTTCATCGGAGCCTACTCCACCGATAACACACCGGTGCCTGTAGCATCACCTTTTCTTCTATTTGTTCAGGAACTCAGATCAGATCTGAGTTGCGCGGATCTACGATGCATCCTGACCTAAGCCCTATAAAGAAAGGAGCTAATCGACGTTTTATGGTATGCAATAGATCCCAACTCAATTTCTTGATTTCTCCAGAGAGATTACTTTGTACACTGACTTGTTCGTCGGAGGCTACTCCACCGGTAACACACCGGTGCCTGTAGGATCACCTTTTCTTCTCTTTGTTCAGGAACTCAGATCAGATCCGAGTTGCGCGGAATCCTGCATCAACAGTTGGCGCCGTCTGTGGGAAACGATTTTAGTTCTCTAAATAAAGCATGGTTCAATTGCGATCTGGTCTGGCTGCTGGCGAGGACGAAGCGTTGCAGACTTCTGATCAAGGAGACTCGACGAGGCAACCCCCCGTCATCCCAAACGATCAGGAACGCGTCGCAGTGCTGAAACAACAGGTTCAAACCTTAAATGAGGGAATGAACCAATTAGTCCTAGCAAAATGCGATGATTCTGCAATGCTTAGCCGCCCCCAATGAGGTGGAGAACAGTGAAGTACCCAACAATGACTCCCGTAGGATTGACAACGACGTTGAGCTTAGTCAAATAGGGGGTCAACACAGAAGCCATCACCATCGGTCTCCCGAACGGAATACCGCCAGGCTCCGTGGAGATACCTCCGTGGAGATACCTCTGGTTGTGTTGGCGACAAGACTGAGGACGTCACTCATTTCGATCTACAGATGCAAGATCTGAGAACTGGTCGAAAACGTCATGCAAGCGATGAAAGGGAAGGGCTAGGCCGCAGCGAACGATCTAGTGCAGAAGACCACCCTAGCATTTAGCCTAGTTGTTATGAGTTGTCCTCTACCTAGCAAATTCAAGATGCCAACTCTTGAGAGCTTCGATTGGACGCGGGACCCTCTCGATCATTTGGAGACCTACAAAGCTTTTATGTATTTGCAAGCCATACCGGACGAGATTATGTGCAGGGCTTTCCCTACCACACAAAAGAGTTGGGCTCGTCTCTGGTTCAATAAATTAAAGCCAGGCTCCATTGAAAACTTTAATGAGTTGAGCAAACAATTCATAGGACATTTCATCGTTGGGCAGAGGCATAGGAGACAAGCAACACACTTATTGAATGTGGAACAACAGAAGGGAGAGCCTCTTCGTGATTACATAAGTCGTTTTAACACTGAAATGCTACAGGTAGAAGAGGTGGACGACAAGGTTGCCCTCACAGCTTTTATGGGAGGACTACAGACCTCTAAGTTCCTATTCTCCTTGTCAAAAGAAGCCCCTACGAGCATGGCAGAGTTAATGGTTAGAGCACGGAAGCACATGAACTCTGAGGATGCTATGAATGCACGAAAAAACAAAGATGGTGAAGATAAGAGGTCGGATAAAAATAAGCCAGCACCTAACACTAGGGAGGAAAAGGAATCGAAGTACAAGAAATTCATAGGCAGCCAGGCTGACAGATTGTCTCGCCGTCCAGCGAGCCCAAGCAGAACGAAAGGGAGTTGGAATCAAGCTTGGACCTGATCGAAGAAAGGAGAGACCAAGCCCAGATTAGGATGGCTGCCTATCAATAGAAGGTCTCCAAGTATTACAATGCTCGGGTCAAGCCTAGGAGGTTCTCAGTAGGAGATTTAGTACTCCGCAAAGTTACTCAAGCAACCAAGGATTCAACCATGGGGAAACTGGGTCCCAAATGGGAAGGGCCTTACAAAGTTATGCGATGTCAGAGACCAGGAATATACTGGTTGGAGGACTTAGAGGGAAAGCCACTGCCTCACCCGTGGAATGTTGAGCATCTGAAGAAATATTATCAGTAAACAATTTCAATTTAATCTGAGTTTATTATTTGCTTTTGCTAATACTTCTAGCTTCAATAATTGTTTCATTCTCTACAAATAAGTGTCTTCAATAGCCTTGTTATCAACTTTACTTTTAATAAAGTATTCCCCACTTAGATCAGTTGTTTCAAATAATTCATCATCATTTTGATATGTTAAGATATTCATGTTAAATGAATGAGCTGAGTGACGTTCATACTAATCTAATTCCCTTGTTAAAGGGTGAGCTGGGTGAAACTCATAATAATCTAATTCCCTTTGTTAAAGGGTGAGTTGGGTGAAGCTCGTACTAATCTACTTCCCTTGTTAAAGGGTGAGCTGGGCGAAGCTCCTATTAACCTACTTCCCTTGTTAAAGGGTGAGCTGAGTGAAGCTCGTACTAATCTACTTCCCTTGTTAAAGGGTGAGCTGAGTAAAGCTCGTACTAATCTACTTCCCTTGTTAAAGGGTAAGTTAGGTGAAGCTCGTACTAATCTACTTCCCTTGTTAAAGGATGAGTTGAGTGAAGCTCATAGTAATCTACTTCCCTTGTTAAAGGGTGAGCTTGGTGAAGCTCGTATTAATCTACTTCCCTTGTTAAAAGGTAAGCTGGGTGAAGCTCGTATTAATCTACTTCCCTTATTAAAAGAGAGGAGTTGAGTGAAGCTCGTATTAATCTACTTCCCTTATTAAAAGAGAGGAGCTGAGTGAAACTCGTATTAATCTACTTCTCTTGTTAAAAGGTGAGCTGGGTGAAGCTTGTATTAATCTACTTCCCTTATTAAAAGGGACGAGCCGACTAAAGATGTCAATAAAATCAAGTATAAAATAACATCACTACGACTTGTACTACTTGGTTTTCTGGAAGATGGAAATAATTCGAATGAATTCTAGTCAAACCTTCTCGATTTATAGAAGAAGAACGTAAACAGATAAGGAAGAGATTTATGATGGAGTTCTAACAGAAATCTGCTTCGTGAGGGACAATTAGCTCCCAGCGGGCTATTTTGCGTAGGAATTTACTTTTACAAGGTGGAATCGCAAACGACATGTTGGTCAGAGAATAGGACTAAGAGTCAATCCTCGAATAGGACAACCACACTGGTAGCCCCACATGAGTTGCCTATGTGCCGAAAGGTAGGCTGCCAACATGGCAGCTTGTCACATATACGAGCTGCCAATGTGGCATTACGACAAATATGTCAAAGACATCTACGGTCCTAAAAAAAAAAAAAAAATTGAGTCAGGCTCTACCCCCGACTGTGTCAGGCTAAATTTGAGTCAGGCTTAATTTGAGTCAGGCTCTTCCCCCGACTGTATCAAGCTAAATTTGAGTCAGGCAGAATTTGAGTCAGGCTCGACCCCTGACTGTGTTAGCGAAGTGGCAATATGAGTCAGGCTAATGGGCAAGGCTCTACTGTCTAATAATCAAACCAACTTATTGTAGAAATACAGGGAACGACTCTACAATTCTAAATATCTATTATTATGTAATATTTGAGAATTAACGTTCCGGTGGTTTGACAAGCAATTCTCCGAAACGGGGGGCAACTGATGGATGTATAATTTAAATACCCGCAAATAGGGGAAGATTGTTAAATTAACGCACTATCTCATAAGATTGAGATAGACTCTGCAGATTACGATAAGGATTAAGCCTACAAATTACGATAAGGATTAAGCCTACAGATCACGATAAGGATTAAGACGACGGTAAGTCTACGATACATCCTGACCTAAGCCCTATAAAGAAAGGAGCTAATCGACGTTTTAAGGTATACAATAGATCCCAACTCAATTTCTTGATTTCTCCAGAGAGATTATTTTGTACACTGACTTGTTCGTCGGAGCTAACTCCACCGGTAACACACCGATGCCTATAGGATCACCTTTTCTTCTCTTTGTTCAGGAACTCAGATCAGATCCGAGTTGCGCGGAATTCTGCATCATCAATATATAAGTTTAGCCCAGGTTAACTCTAATTAATCAACTATTAAACCATTTGAACCTATGACAAGTCCAAGCCCAACTTAACTAATTATATTCATCCCTTTTAAAATAGCCCAACCCAAGCCATCTTAATTACCCATGTATTAAATTCTCTGTCAGACTACTATTACAACACCACCTTCTCTTTCTCTACAACCCTAGCCGCACATAGCACTTACCCAGCACCGTAACACTAGTCATCGTCCGAAACGCAAAATCTTCCATTGACGATCACAATCGAAATCCTCCACAACTTCATGTTGCCAACAGGTTACAGGTCCCTCTCCCTCTTTCTCTCGTATATTTTTTTCATCTATTCTAGATCCGACCGCACGAATGGAGATGTCTGAAGTGATTTATGATTGTTTTAACAATGGAGTGAAGATTGGTAAACGTGTTGAGATCGACGGAGAATTCTTCCACCAGGTAGGCATATATATATACACACACAAACACACTGTATTTACACGAAATCAGAGAAGTAAACGAGCTCAATCGAGCTGTCCGAGCTCGTTCAAACATGGTCGAGCGAGCTCAATCCTGGCTAATCATAGCTCAATCGAGCTCAAGCACAATTGTGAAGTTGACGAGCCGAGCCCAAACATCTCAAAGCTCAGTTCGATTACAGCCTACATATCTCTTGTTAACTTATCCCTTTTGCCAATTTATAAATAGTTTTCTCACATCATTTGTGTCTACTTTTGCATATAAATCATTTAGTGCATTGTGTTTAGTTTTACTCACCATCTTCTTAGAATCTCCTATATTTCTTTAAATCCTCTTGTTGCTTGCTTCTTTGCCGTTCTGTGAGACTCTCTTTTGTTGTATTTCATCACTTACTATCTTCTTGGAATCTCTTATATTTCTCTAAATTCTCTTGTTGGTTACCGTTTTTCTGTTATTTGATACTCTCTTTTATTGTGCTATTTGTTGTATTTCATCACTCCACCACCATGTTTCTTTTAAATGAATTTATTCCCTTTGGTTTACCCTAGAACTTCCTTCGCCATACTCCTAATATAATTTGTCATTTCTTCCACCAGTTATTCATATAATCATTTCAATTTCATTGTTCTACTTTAAATATTCTCTCACTAAATGTTACCTCTTTGCTAATTGCTAACCTTTTTTTGATAAGTAAGATTTCATAAAAGGTGCTCAAGGAGGGAGCGCTTCCAAAAGAATACATAAGACACCAAAGGCGACAACTATAGCTTTAAACCATCCACAAAATCCAAAAGATGTCCCAAAGATTTACAATTGCGCCCAAGAACCCAAAAAATAAAGAATACAACGGAGTGTGGCCCTCCAAACATCCTTGGCTCGGCTATCCACTAGACACCCTTCTCCAAGACTCACTCAAACCCACTATGGATCTTGGGAACACCCAAGACATGCCAAACGCAATAAAAAATATAGCCCAAACGTCTCTAGCAACTCGATAGTGCAGAAGAAGGTGATTCACGGATTCCTCCGTCTTCTTACACATACAACACCAGTTAACCACAATCTGTCGTCTCCTCATGAGATTGTCAAGGGTGAGAATACTTTCATAAGCGGCACACCACCAAAGAAAGCCACTTTCAATGGGGCTTTTGATCTCCAAATTGACTTCCACGGAAAGGGAGGACCTAGGATCTCCGAAAGGTTGTGATAAAAAGCTCTAACCTCACGACTATTGGAGTCTTATTCTTGGTCTTTTTGGTGTTCATTGGGTTATGCCTATTTTTTCAAGAGATTTGACTGGCATTTGGAGGGGCCACAGTGCGGGGGCACACGCTCATGAATTTTGGAGGGCAACCCCCCTTTGTGTTTGGTGGAGTATTGGGAAAGAGCGAAATAAAAGATCTTTTGATGGGGAGGAATCCTCCATTGGGGCGCTAAAATTTTCTATTATTATTTCTTTAGCTGGGTGATAGGGAGAAATTGTATATCTTTAGATGAAATCGTGGATTTTTTTTGGGTTCTTTAAGTCCATAGGACTAACTTTTGGCTTCGATCCTTGTACAACTCTTGGGATGCATTCCCCGTTTGAACATTTTCAAATACATTTTTACTTGTCCAAAAAAAAAATGCGCTCCAACCTCAAACGCCCCTCTTGGAGTACCCACCCACACCATCTCATCCATTCCCGCACCCTCCACCACCTGGCTAAAAAGCAAGGCTAAGAACTCTGCAACCTCCGTAAGCTCCCAATCATGAAACTCTCTACAAAAATGCACACACATCTCAAGTCAACCTTCCGCTAACAAGCCGATAACAATCAGCAACCAAAGCATGTCTACTCGAAGAGATCTTGAATAACCAAGGAAAACTACGTGACAAAGCAAAGTCCCCACACCAGCGATCCTCCCAAAACCTGATGTGGCTCCAACTCCTAACTAGAAATCGAAAACATTTGGAAAACTCATTCCACCCCTTCCGGATACACTTCCACGTGCCCATCTGATGCAGGAGCATCTACGAGGCTCTCCAAGACTATTCAGGCCCCCTAGCCAACTAGGCTTGGGTTCTATTTATCTTGGGGTTTTAGTTAATTGCTTATTTTCTATGTGTCTTATTTGATTTTTATGTTTTATGTTATTTGGTAGATGATAGTTATAGTCCTAGTCTTTTTAAATAATGATGTGAGTTTTTAAGTACTTTGGAGGGTTAAGATTTATTAGTCATTGAAGTAATCAGGGGCTATGATGCTAGGGCTGCCGTAACCCTTGTATAAATAGTCTATTAAGAGACTTTGTATGCAGTTTTTGATTCTAGAAAATCAGTTTTAGAGTTTCTCTCGGGTCCCTTTGCCCTAGAACTCACCTATCTACATTTCAACTTCGATTCTATTGCTTTCTCTCTCTACCGGGAATCATTTTCTTTCATTATTTTACACTGTTACAGCTGATGGACAGCAGCTTATTGCTACTGCCGTGCACCAGATTGGTATCAGAGCCGGAAAAAACACCCTAGGTCTGCACCATGGTTGGACATGGTAGAGGTCGTGGAAGAGGAAACCAAGTCCAACAAACAGAGATGACAGAGATGCGGTGTATGATTGAAGATCTGTCAAGAGTGGTGCAAGCTCTTCAACGTCAGGAACGTGCGGAAGCCCGTATGGAGATTCCGGAAGGTAACAGCGGCCCCTTGGACGTACCGGATGAATATTTTGAGGAAGAAGAGGAAAACCCCTTTCATGATGCTAGAAATCGAGAAAATCTGGATCATGGCAGATTGGAAGAGTGGTTGATTCATGCGTTGGATTTGAATGGTGGAGGAATTAAAATTGAAGTTGCTGACTTCTATGGAAAGATGCATGCCAAAGATTATTTAGATTGGGAGGCAAGCTTGGAGAATTACTTTGAGTGGAAGCCTATGGCTGAAGATAGGAAGGTGTTGTTTGTAAAGCTTAAGTTGAAGAGTACTGCACTTCAATGGTGGAAGAGAGTTGAACAGCATGCTCGACAAGGGAAGCAAAAAATCAACACATGGGAACATATGAAATCAAAATTGCGAAAGCAATTTCTGCCTGCTGATTATTCAATGGAGTTATACGAAAGGTTTCATAGTTTGAAGCAAGAAGACATGTCCGTTGAAGAATATACATCTGAGTTTAAAAATCTCTCGATTCAAGTAGGTTTAAACGAGAGTAATGAACAATTGACATCTGGTTTAAACGATAGTAATGAACAATTGACATCTCGTTATCTCTTGGATTGCATCACTCCATTAGAGATGAGATGGGGGTGGTCCGTTTGTTTTTTTTTATTTTTTGATAAGTAAATGGTCCATTTGTTCAACCTAGAAGATTCTCGACAATATGCCTTAATCGCGGAAAAAAGCGTGCTGCGTCGTGGTGGCGGAAGAGTTGTTTCTAGTCGCCCAGGTGCTGTTTGGCAGAGGGGTACAGCTGCTGTTGGAGGTGTTCGAATTGCTCAAGGTGCTATCCCACGTGCCCAGGAGGCAGGAACATTGGGGGTGCTGATAGGAGTGAAAAGGAGAAAAGATTCGAACCACAACACAGTGCTGGTGTAAGCAATTCAAAGGGTAGCAGCACTACACAAGTTCGTTGTTTGACTTGTGGAGAGAAGGGGCACACGTCTTACGCTTGTCCAAGACGCAGGGTGAATTTAGCAGAGCTTGAAGTTGAAGAAACTTACATGAACCAGTATTTGATGAGTATAACGACGGAGAGGAAGTTATTGATCTTTTCCCGGTAAAAGGAGTCTTTGGTGCTGAGACGAGTGATGACAACACCCAAAGTCGAGGAAGTAGACTGGAGACAACACAATTTCTTCCGGACACAAGTCCTTTGTGGTGGAAAGGTGTGTAACGTCATTCTTGATGGAGGTAGCAGTGAGAACATTATTTCACAGGAGGCGGTAGACAAACTCGAATTACAAACTGAGAAGCATCCTAATCCCTACAAGGTTGCATGATTCCGAAAAGGTAACGAGGTGCCGGTCACTTCACGGTGTTTGGTTAAATTCACTATGGGTAATATAGTTAATGATGAAGCTTGGTGTGATGATGTTCGTATGGATGCCTGTCATATCTTATTAGGAAGGCCATGGTTGTTTGACAAAGACATGACCCATTATATTAGAGCCAATACCTACTCGTTTCATAAAGATGGGAAAAGTTGACGTTGCAACCACTTAAAGAAGAAATCACCACCACTCCTAAGGCTGCCAAAGTTAATGGGTTTTTTGCAGCCCACAAGTTTGAACTTGAGAGCAAGGACGTGGGAGTTGTGTATGCACTTGTTGCTAAGAAAGTACAAGAGGAACAACCTTTAAAATTTGATGAGTATCCAAATGAAATTCAGCATATATAAATGGAGTTCCAAGAGCTGGTTGGTGATGATTTACAACAAGGTTTGCCACCAATGAGGAGTATTCAACATGCTATTGATTTGGTGTCTAGTGCAGCTTTACCAAACCTTCCTGCTTATAGGATTCCACCCACACAACGAGCTGAAATTTAAAGGCAAGTGGAAAACTTGATTGTTAAGGGTTTTGTGCGTGAGAGCAAGAGTCCTTGCGCTGTTCCAGCATTGCTAACACCAAAAAAAGATGGATCGTGGAGGATGTGTGTAGACAGTCGTGCCATCAACAAAATTACAGTAAAATACCGGTTTCCCATCCCTCGATTAGAGGATATACTTGATATGTTAGTAGGGGCCAAGGTGTTCTCCAAAATAGACTTGAGAAGCGGGTATCATCAGATTCGTATGAGGAGTGGTGATGAATGGAAGACAGCCTTCAAAACTCCGAATGGACTTTACGAGTGGTTAGTGACGCCATTTGGACTATCCAATGCTCCTATCACATTTATGCGAGTTATGACCGAGGTACTCAAACCTTTCTTGGGCTCATTTGTAGTTGTTTATTTTGATGACATATTTATATATATAGTCACACAAGTAAAGAACATTTAGTCCATTTGCGCCAAGTCATGGAGGTTCTCCGTAAGGAGAAGCTTTATGTAAACTTGAAAAAGTACCATTTTCGGTGCGACAAAGTTGTGTTTCTTGGCTTTATTGTTCAGCCGATGGTTTGCAAGCTGATCCTGGAAAAGTAAGAGCTATTACAGAGTGGCCAGTACCACAATCTGTTGGTGACGTTCGCAGTTTCCATGGATTGGTTTCATTCTACAGGAGGTTCATTCGCAATTCCATCTCCATTATGAGTCCGATCACTGAATGCTTGAAAACAAATGTTTTTGAATGGTCAAAATCAGCACAAGGAGCCTTTGAACAAATAAAAAGATTGATGACAGAAGCTCCGGTACTCACGCTACCAGATTTTGAGAAGCTATTCACTATTTAGTGTGATGCATCGCATGCAGGAATAGGGGCTGTTTTGAGTCAAGAAGGAAGGCCGGTGGAATTTTTTAGTGAGAAGTTGTCAGGTGCTAAATGGTGTTATTCCACCTATGATTTGGAATTTTATGCTTTGGTTCGTGCAATCCAACATTGGGAACACTACCTAGCCTATAAAGAATTTGTGGTTTATTCAGATCATCAAGCCTTGAGGTACTTGAATTCTCAAAAGAAGTTGAATGCTCGACATGTCAAATGGAGTTCATACCTTCAAGATTTCAATTTTTGTCCCAAGTACAAAACTGGCGAGTCTAATAAAGTTGCAGATGCTTTGAGTAGCAGGAATCTATTGTTGACAGTGATGAGTACTCAAGTTATTGGGTTTGAGGAGTTGAAAAATCAGTATGTTGCAGATCCATATTTCAGCTCTATAGTTTCTGAACTTCAAGGCCCTGCAGGTTGGAAGATGCTGCCATTTAGCATGCATGATGGGTATTTATTTAAAGGAAATTTCTTGTGCATTCCAGAGGGATCTTTATGTGAACAAATTATTAGAGAACTTCATGGAAATGGGTTAGGAGGACATTTTGGTAGGGATAAGACAATGGCAATGGTGGCTGATCGTTATTATTGGCCTGGAATGTACAAGGATGTGAATAGGCTGGTTCGGAGGTGTCATGTTTGTCAGTTTGGGAAGGGAAGCTCACAAAACACACGTTTATACACACCCTTACGAGTGGCAGAAGCTCATTGGGTTCATATTAGCATGGATTTTGTGTTGGGACTTCCAAAGACGGCAAGGGGCCATGATAATATTGTTGTTGTGGTGGACCGTTTCTCCAAAATGGCGCATTTCATTCCATGTTCTAGAACTGCAGATGCCACACATGTAGCTGAGTTATTTTTCAAAGAAGTGGTGAGACTACATGGTGTGCCAACTTCTATTGTTTCTGATAGAGATGTCAAGTTCACGGGACACTTTTGGAGGACTGTATGGAGAAAGTTTGGGACTGAATTAAAATACTCTAGCACATGCCATCCTCAGACAGATGGTCAGACTGAAGTAGTAAATCGGAGTTTGGGTAATATGCTTGGATGCCTTGTTGGAAGCATAGTGAAGGCTGTGGGATTTAATTATTCCGCAAGCTGAATTTGCATACAATAATTCGGTGAATAGATCTACAAAGAAGACACCTTTTGAAGCTGCTTATGGACTAAAACCTCAGCATGTTCTTGATCTAGTTTCGCTACCACAAGAGGTAAAGTGAGTGACGATGGAGGGGCATTTGCAGATCACATCAAAAAAGTGCACGAAGAAGTAAGGGCAGCAATCAAGGCTAGTAATGAATCCTATGCAACAACAGCCAATCAACACTGGAAAGTCAAAGATTTTGAAGAGGGTGACATGGTTTTGGTGCATTTGAGGCGAGACAGATTCCCAAAAGGCACTTATCATAAACTGAAGTCAAAGAAGTTTGGGCCATGCAAGGTGCTGAAGAAAATTAGCTCAAATGCGTACATGATAGAGCCGCTATCTGACCTCCAAATAAGCCCAACCTTCAACGTGTCTGATCTGTATTCTGATGGGGAACCAGTTTCAACAGAGGCACAACTCAAGTACCTTCCAAAGGTGAAACCAGATGTTGTCGAAGATGTATTGGATGTTAAAGAGGTGAAATCAAGGAGGGGCAACCAATATAGGCGGTTTCAAGTGAAATGGTTGGGTAAACCTGCTAGTGACAGTACATGGATAGCTGAAGAAGAGCTGAAAAGAATTAATCCAGAAATATATGCTGAAGTTGTGAAGGATTTCTCGCCAGAGTCGAGTTTTTCCCAACCAGGAGGAGTTTATGCAGGAGCATCTACAAGGCTCTCCAAGACTATTTGGGCCCCCTAGCCAACTAGGATTGGGTTCTAATTATCTTGGGGTTTTAGTTATTTGCTTATTTTCTATGTGTCTTATTTGATTTTTACGTTCTATGTTATTTGGTAGATGCTAGTGATAGTCCTAGTCTTTTTAAATAGTCATGTGAGTTTTTTAGGACTTTGGAGGGTTAAGATTTATTAGTTATTGAAGTAATCAAGGGCTAGGATGCTAGGGCTGCTGTAACCCTAGTATAAATAGTCTATTAAGAGACTATGTATGCAGATTTTTACTAATCAGATTTAGAGTTTCTCTCGGGTCTCTTTGCCCTAGAACTCACCTATCTACGTTCCAACTTCGATTCTATTGCTTTATCTCTCTGTTTTTCTGTTTGTTTATTGCTGGAAATCCTTTTCTTTCATTGTTTTACACTGTTACAGCTGCCGGACAGCAGCATGTCGCTACTGCCCTGCACCATCATCCCCGCTGGACCTCTCCCTTCCCTGGACAGCCACCCACAATCGCCCTCCCCATGACGACAAGCAATGACCCTACTCCAGAGGTGAGGACTCTCCCTTCCAAATCTCCAAAGCCATTTGCCCAACAAAGCATTGTTGAACAAATCCAATCTCCAAATGCCCAAGCCCCACTTGTGAAGTGGGGAGCACACCTTCTCCCAGTTCACCAAATGGTATTTGAACTCATCACATATGCCACCCCATAAGAAATTCCTCTAAATGTCATCAAGTCTTCGAATAATAGCCTTTGGCATCGGGAAGAGAGACAAATAATAGGTTGGGAGGTTTGAAAGGGTGGTTTTCATTAGGGTAATCTTCCCCCCTTTCGAGAGGTACTGATTCTTCCACCCTGCAAGTCTCCTTTCAAACCACTTGACCACGGGGTCCCAAACTGAAATCCTCCTCGAAACAGCTCCCAAAGGGAGTCCAAGATAAGAAATTGGGAGAGTGCCAACACCACACCCAAGAATATCTGCTAAGTCCTGAATACCATTGACTGCCCCGACTGGGACCAACTCACTCTTCGCGATATTGATCTTCAGCCCCGAAACAACTTGAAAGCAGGCCAGTACACACCTCGAGAACCACAGCTGATCCACCCTAGCATCATAAAAAACGATAGTATCATCCGCGAACAGCAAGTGAGAAATAACCAGCTCATTAGGATTGTTACCCACCGAGAACCCTTGAATAAATCCCAACACCTAGCCCTCCTCATCAATCTGCTACCTTTTAATTCATTTTTTTGTCTTAAGGGCCTATTCTTGCTTTTATATATATATATATATATATATATATATATATATATATATATATATATATTTTGTTTAAGTCTAAGATTAGTATTTGATAGCCTAAGATTAGTATTTGATAGTCTAAGGTTAGTAGTATTTGAGGTTGATTTGTGAGACTTTCTCCAGGGATTACCTTACAATCCTAGCAACCGACCAATTCCCTTATGCTATATAAACAATAGTCGATTCGTGTTTTATTCCTTCTACATTTAAATGTTATTCTCCTCCTTCAAAAAATGTATTTGCTACAGCTAAATCATATGCATTTGCAAATCCTAACAGTGTTTCACCTATTTCATTTCACTCTCCAAAACCATATCCTCTATGAAGATATATATCCTATTTGATCAGCAGTACATGCCCATCAAAATCACCTCCTATAGATACCCCCTCTCATAAATACGAATGGATTGCATCTTTCATCCATTAAATCCCAAAATATATATATATATTTTTTTTTTCTTTTTTTTTTTTGTGTGTGTAGTTTCATCTAACGCTATTTGAGGAGCATATGCACCAATTGTATTTAAAACAACTGCACCTAAAACAATTTTAATAACTATAATTTTGTGCTCGTCATCTTACTTTTACAATATATGGTCTATACCTACTCTGCTCTTTTACTTAGCCTCACCTCCTAAACAAAAAAGTTCTATATTCTTCTCCCATCTTGCTAGCTTTTTCATCTTTCCCTTTTGCTTCTTGCAAACAAATTATGTTTATTTTTCTCCTTTTTAATGTGTCCACAAGTTCATTACACCTACCACTGATAACTTAGTTTTTTGTCTTATTATATTATTTTTTTCTTCTTCTTTTTTTCAAATGACAATTCATCAAACAAGATTTAACGTGAGTTTTACAGTTGGCTATCTACCTGAAACTAAGCCGCCTCCTTTCACATCCAGCCTTGGGTACCGGCATAGGAAGACTCAATAAAATCAATTAGATTAAACAAAACCAAACTAAGTTATAAGCCTTTACATATCAAATCTGTCTAAGAAGCTAAATATTCATGAAAGTAGATAATTCAATTTAAGGGGAGTCATGTATATAGCAACACAAGAGGAACCATCAAACGACAAAATATAATCAAGTATACTATAAGCAATATTTATGGATTTAGACAACATATATATAATTTTGATAAGTAAAAGTGTATTAGAAAACTTCAACGATTTCTAAAGAACCCAAAAAAGGAGTCCTATGGACCCAAAGAATCCAAAAAGTCCACGATTTCATCTAAAGATATACAATTTCTCCCCATCACCCAACTAAAAAGGGAACTAATAACAGAAACTTCAACGCCCCAATGGAGGATTCCTCCCCATCAAAAGATCTTCTATTCCGCTCTTTCTAAAAACTCCACCAAACACAGAGTGGGGTCGCCCTCCAAGAGTCACGAACATGAACCCCCACCATGTGGCCCCTCCAAACATCAATCAAATCCCTTGAAGTTCGGGACATTTATCATTGGACGCCAAATAGACCAAAAATAAGACTCTAGCAAATGGGCCACGGGCATTGCAAAAGAAGGTGATCTACAGACTCTCCATCATTCTTACACAGACAACACCAATTGACTTTGATTTGTCTTCTCTTTCTCAAATTGTCCAGAGTCAAAATCTTGCCCCAAGCTGCAATCCAAGCAAAAAAAGCCACCCTAAAAGGAGCCTTCGAATGCCAAACCATTTTCCACACGAAATTGGAACTGTGAAACTCGGAGAGACAGAGAAAAAAGGAACGCACCTAAAAAGTCCCATGCGGAGATGGCACCCAAGTCAAGGAATCCGAACCAGTACCATCGACCTCCTGTCTATACAAAAGGTCCAGCAAGCCAGTCACATCGTCCAACTCCCAATCCTGAAAGGATCGCCGGAACCGCACATCCCAAGAAAAACTACCGCTATCGAGTCGATAATAGTCACCTACCAAAGCATGTCTATCAATAGCAATCCTGAACAACCTTGGAAACAAACAAAACAATGGGCGATCCTCGCACCAAGTATCCTCCCAAAACCAGACGTCCCTTCCCTCCCGAACTCTGAATCTAATATGCTTAGAGAGCTCACCCATCCCTTCCGAATGAATTTCCACACCCCCACGCTGACAGTAGATCTGACCGGCCTAGATGACCATCCCCCTCTCTCCTCCCCAAAGCGACACGAAATAACCCTCCTCAATAACCTATGTCTTTTGCTACTGAATCTCCATAACCACTTACCTGGGAGCGCTTTGTTGATAGGGGTCAACCTCCTAATCCCAAGACTGCCCAACTAAAGAGCCCTGCAAACCTACTCCCACCAGACAAGATGAAACTTAAACTCCTCCCCCCGCCCGCCTCAAAGGAATTTCCGTTGAAGCATCTCAAGTCTTCCAACAATAGAGGAGGGGATTTGGAAAAACAAAAGAAAATAAGTTGGAAAAGTGGACAACTTACTCTTCACCAAAGTAACTTTCCCGCGCTTCGAAAGATATTATTTGTTCCATCTAGCCCACCTTATCTAGAAACACACTATCACCGGGTCCCAGCTTCCTAGCCTCCTTGACGAATCACCCAACAACAAGCCCAAATAAGAAATAGGGAAGGAGCTCGTCCCACACCCTAAATCCACCGCAAGAGAAGCCACCTCCTGAACCTCCCCCGCAGGAACAAGCACACTTTTACCCACGTTAACTTTCAAACCTGAAACTGCCTGAAAGCAAACCAGAACACATCTCAAATATCTCAGTTGGGACACATCTGCCTCATAGAAAACCAGAGTGTCATTCGCGAAAAGCAAGTGAGAGATCTCCATCTATTGAAATGAATTTGGACCCATCCTGAAACCTCTGATAAATCCCAAATCCATAGCCCTTCTCATCAACCTACTAAGAGCCTCCATAACAATAATGAACAAGAAGGGGGATAGGGGATCCCCTTGCCTCAAACCACAAGAACTACCAAAAAACCCAGATGGAGACCTATTCACCAGCACATAAAATCTAAAGAGGAAACGCATGCCTCGATCCATCTCCTCCATCTCTCTCCGAAACCCATCCTCTGTAACAAATAAAACAAGAAATTCCAACTAACATGATCATAGGCTTTCTCAATATCGAGCTTACACAAAACTCCAAGAACACTGCTACTGAGCCTATAATCCACACATTCACTGGCAATGAGAGCGGAATCCGGGATCTGCCCCCCAATGAACACATTTTGAGATTCACAAATGACTACGTCCAGAACCTCCCTCAATCTCAATGCAAGGACTTTAGCAATAAGCTTATAGATACACCCAAGCAAACTTATTGGTCTAAATTTCTTAACATCGGAAACACCACCCTTCTTAGGAATTAGGGCAATGAAAGATGCATTCAGCGACTTTTCGAACCTCCCATTAGAATGGAACTCATGAAAAGTGCCTATAATCTCACCACCTCCCAGCTTTCCAATAAAAACCTCATTGTAAACCCATCCGAACCCGGAGCTTTGTCACCATTACAGCTCTTCAAAGCCTTCAAAACTGTCCTTTGAAAAGGGACTCTCTAACCCATCCCTATCCACAGCTGAAATAGAGTAAAAATGAAGGCCATCGAGCCGTGGCCTCCAACGTAAAGGCTCAAAGTAGAGCCTCTGGTAGAAAGAAACAATCCCCCAACACACCTCCTCCTTCGTACTCAACACCGTTCCATCCACACGAATCCACTCACTATGATTACCCCTCCTATGGGCATTAGCAGTTCTATGAAAAAAAAATTGTATTAAGGTCTCCCTCTTTGAAGCCATAAAGCCTGATATTTTTGTCGCCACGAAATTTCCTCCATAACAACAATCTTTGCCTGACAAGCTGCTCTCCTATCACGTTGAGACTCAACAATACCACCCACCCCTTCCAAACTATCAACCTCAGCAATATCAGCAAAAGCCCTATTCTTCCTCCACTCTAGATTATCGAACACATCCTTGTTCCGTCTTTTGAGTTTGTTCTTCAAGAGTTGAAGCTTTCCAGTCAAAATAAAACTCGGCGTTCCCACCATCGTGTCCTCCGCCCACCAAGACCGCACTTTCCCCTAAAAATCAACCGCTCTAAGCCACATGTTCTCAAATCTGAAGGGAGTACAACAAGGTCTCAATCCTCCACAATCCAAAACCAAAGGAAAGTGGTCAGAAGTCACCCTAGCCAAAACAGCCTGAACTACGTCCGGAAACTTCTCCTCCCACTCCCCAGAAATCAAGAATCTATCCAGGCGGGAAAGAGTGGGCACCTCCCTACCACTGGACTATGTAAAAGCAGCTCCCTTCAATGGAAGGTCAATAAGATGATGTCCATCAATAAACTCCGAAAATTGCATCATAGCCGGAGTCCATCGACCACCTATATATCTCTCCAACGGAGACCTAACCACATTGAATCCCCGGCCACACACCATGGAAGAGACCACAACCCCTTCACCACACTAAGCTCCTCCCACAGCGCAAGCCTCTAACAATCATCCACCGGCCATAAACGCCAGAAAAAGCACAAGAAAAACCATCCTCCTCCATCACAAAAGCATAAGATAGAGATAATCGCCCTCTCCAAATATCCACCCTTGCCATCCCATCTCCTATCCCACATGAGAAGAATGCCTCCAGAGGACCTGAAGAGTCCAAAACCTCCCACAAACCTACTCCCCCAAAGGCTCTTAACCACTCTATCGGTCATCGAATCAATCTTCGTTTCTTAAAGGCACACCAAATGAACCCCCCATTTTCTCACTGCCAACTTCACCACCTTCATCTTGCCCTGGTCATTAAGACCGCGAACATTCCAAGATAAAATTCTTAGCTTCACGAGGAAATAAGAATCGACAAGGCTTGGTCCCGGTTGCCCTTGCAAGAGACACCCAACAGTTCGCTAGTGACCCCGATATTTGCCATGACCCATTCCTTGCCAATATCAACACAATACTACCTTGCAACATCAGTGTCCATACCCTCCGGTCTCAAGACTGCCAGTGAGCACTTCATCAGACAAAAACCTGTGCTTCTTCAATTCTTGGACCAACAAAGTAGCTGATTCATCACTAAGGGTAATACGGATGTCCTTACCAATGCAAACTATCATCTTTTCAAGCAAAGAAACCGTCTGAGGTATCTCCAGTAAATCACCTTTGGGTCTACAAAGACTTATTCCTTCCTCCCTGCCCAGTTGAGGTTCGGACAGCCCACCCAAATCATCCCCAGACGTACCATACTGAATGGAAGAGGAGAAATCAGAGCAAAACCCATTATGCCCTACACAATTCCGATCAATGAAACCATCAACAAGCAAACTAACCATCCCATCCCTTTCTAACCGCCCAAAAGCCCCATGCCAGTAAATTCCGTATCAATCACCTCATCCTCGGAGTCCACCTCCACCACTGGCGATAGCATCCAAGACATCATCGACGTCCCATCAAAATCCTCCCCCACCTCGCTCCTCAACACCCCACAAGGAGTAGAAGAAGAAGAAAGAGCAAAAAGAGAGCTCCGAAAAAAGTAAGCAGGGTACATACCAGGATCAGAATGATTATCCTTGCAGACGGCCCATTTCTGCTTGTCTTTTCTAGTCCATCTTTTACCAAATTGATGTAATTTAATCGAAGAGTGGCAATCTTCCTTGATGGATGAACAACTGCCATCCTCGACATCACACAGAGAACCCAACTAAAGCAGTCCAAATCTATTACCAGAGAGCAATTTCTGACAGCACTCACCGCGCCGAAACTTCTTCAATATTGAACCAGCACCCTTCTTCTTGTTCACACTCACCTTTGCCCAATGCTCCTTCTCCAATCGTGACCAATACCTCATATCTAACTTTTGTTGTGCCGAATCACGGATAAGGCCTTGAGAAACTGTTCTCGACACCTTTGCAAAAGTTGGGCTGGGCTGCATTCCATTAATAGACACAGTTAAACACGTATTTGGGCCCCAACTCACCACCCTATCTCTTATGTGTTTGTGTTTGGACTTGGCCTGTGCAGACCCAGAATAAGAGGTTGGCCTAAATGACCTAGGCCTATCACAACCGACCCAACTTTCTAAAGCTCTATCATACCACGATCCAGTCTGTACAGCCCATGCTGTCTAAGCCCAATCTCACCAAGCCCATCGGATGCAGAACTTAAAAATCCCCTACTCTCACATGCCCCCTCAAGTGCAGAAACAACCGTCTTACACTCGCAATGGGAGGCTTCTGAACGCCAACCACATGTCCCGCTAGCGTCTCTCCCAATCCCACTCGCCTTTAGCGCGTTCAACTTCACGCGTCCCTATCCTTAAGTCCAACAGTGCTGCAAATCCGTCTTCTGAAACACCGGCACAACCCAGACCCAGTCCCAAGCTTGCGAGACGGTCGCTTCCTTCTTTCTGACACCACAGGTGGCCTCAAACCTTCACTTCTGGCACAGGACTTCGAAAACGGCACAAGGGAAGGAGCGATTTCTTCTGTTAATGAAATTATGAAGGCCCACCACCTGTCCTCCACGATGATGGACTCCAGGATCTCGCCGCCTTCAACCACAGTAATAAAAATCCTCTCTGTGTGGCTCATTTCATAAGCCTCAACGTCCCAAAATCCTCCACATAAATCCCCAATTACAACAAACAGCTTCTGACACCAGAGATGCAGAGGAAGACCGTACACAATGACTCACCAATGATTAGTCTTCTTTCTCAACCCAAAACACCCAACCCTGTAACACTATAGGTCGATGAACAGCTGCGCGTCGCCCCATGTTTTCTTTCCCCTATTTTGCACCTTATGTGCCTCCTTAATCGACGAGAATAACCCCACATGATAGGTCGATGAACAACTGCGCGTCGCCCCATGTTTTCTTTCCCCTATTTTGCACCTTATATGCCTCCTTAATTGATGAGAATAACCCCACATGAGATCCTCCATGTCTTCGTAGCCCACTCTTCAATCTCCTCCAAAGACCCCACATCACTGTCATAAATGATAAAGAGAGAGAGGGACTCGTATAGGTTTTTGCAGATTTCGAGCTTTGTGCTGGCAAGAAAGCTCCAGTGCTCGAAGACTAAGATCAAAAGGTGGAACAAGGAGATGTTCGGGAATCTGGAATGAAGGAAGAATAGAGCTCTTTCATAAATCACAGAGATTGATCGATATGAGCAGTATTGTGAAGGCTCAAAGACGTCATAGAGCAAGGTGTCAGGCAGAGATCAAGGAGATTGCTATTTCAGAGATCTTGTGGCATCAGAAGTCACGGGCGTTGTGGCTCAAGGAGGGGGATCGCAATACGAGGTTCTCTCATAGGCTCGCCAATGCTCATAGGAGGGGTAATCATATTAGGCGGATCCATGTGGACGATGTTCGGCTATATAGGGAGGAGGAGATGTGTAGGGGGACTGCCTCTTACTACCAGAGGCTGTAAACTGCCAGTTGGAGACCCTGACTTGGAGGTCTTCATTTCGATTCAATTTCTAAGAAGGACAGGGATTGGTTTGGAGAGCCCTTTTTCTGAAGAGCTAGTGTTGAAGGCCGTTGAAGAGCAAGGGATGGTTTAACTATGAGGTTTCTTCTGAAAAGTTGGGGTGTGGTTAGGAGTGAGGTGATGGGTACTTTTGAGGATTTCCATTCGTATGGGAGGTTTGAGAAATCCCTAAATACATCTTTTATTACTCTTATACCTAAGAGGGTGGAGCTTCTGATATTAGGGATTTTAGACCCATTAACTTGGTGGGGTGCATGTATAAGCTCTTAAACAAGGTTCTTGCCACGAGATTAAGGGGTGTTTTGGATGGAGTCATTTCAAAGACTCATAACGCTTTTATTGGTGGCCATCAGATTCTTGATTCAACCCTCGTTAACAGTGAGCGTATGGACCCGAGGATGAGTAGTGGTGTTTCATGTATCCTCTGTAAGCTTGACATTGAGAAAGCTTATGATCGCGTGATCTGAAACTTTTTGTTCTACATGTTAGAGAAAATGGACTTTGGGGAGAGATGGAGGAGATGGATTGAGTTTTGCATTTCTTCTGGGAGATTTTTAGTTCTAATAAACGGATTTCCAACTGGTTTCTTTACTAGTTTGCGGGGATTGAGACAGGGGATCCCTTCTCTCCCTTCTTGTTCATCATTGTCATAAGGCCCTCTTAGTAGGCTGATGGGGAGGGCCGTGGATATGGGTTTCATTAGGGGTTTCAAGGTGGGCAGGGATATGGCTCATCAGTTAGAGATATCCCACTTGTTGTTTGCAGAGGAATTTTTTATGGGATGGTTACCACTTGGTTATCTGGGAGAGTGTGTGCTTCCCTATCAAAAATGGAGGTTTGGGGATTCGGAGGCAAGATCTTTTCAACAAGCCTTTGCTGGGCAAACGGCTTTGGAGATTTGGGTGCGAGAGGTCCAAATTATAGAGGAGAGTCATTGCTTGACTTCGTGGGGAGGGAGATAGAGGGTGGTCGTCTCGGGAGGTGCAGAATCTAGCGGGCGTGGGTACTTGGAAGCTTATCCAGAAGGGTTGAGATGAGTTCTCCAAACGAATTCGGTTCAGATTTAGGAATGGGAGGCACGTCAGATTTTGGGGGGGATCATTGGTGCAGGGATTTTGTTCTGGTTCAAAGGTTCCCCCGACTTTCAAAAACTCAACGAACAGGCATACACTGGTGGCTGACTGTTATTGGCTTGATAAAGGGTGATTAACTTGGAATGTGTTGTTTCGTAGAGAGGTTCATGATTGGGAAATTACTGAGGTCATTGATCTCTTTACATTACTTTACAACCAGGTGGTAGAGGGTGAGGATATGGATGAGATGGTGTGGGTGGGCACACCTAGAGGGGTTTTTGAGCTTAGGTCTTTCTACCGGAGTCTGATGGTGATCCCAGCCAAACCTTCCCTTGAAAGGCTATTTAGAGGACAAAAGCCCCTTGAAGGTGGTGTTTTTCACTTGGACAACTGCCCTTGGTAGCATTCTCACTCTTGACAACCTAAGGGGAGACCAATTAGTTTGGTGGGTGCGGTGTATAAGATTATTGCGAAGATTCTGGCCAATAGGTTAAGGAAAGTGATGGATGGGGTCATTTCGAAGTCTCAAAATGCGTTTGTTGGAGGAAGACAAATTCTCGACCCGATTCTTATTGCTAGTGAATGTATTGATGCTAGAGTTAGGAGTGGTGAACCGGGGATTGTGTGTAAATTGGCAATAGAAAAAGCTTATGACCATGTGAATTGGGCGTTCTTATTGTATGTGTTAGAGAGGATGGGGTTTGGCACCAAATGGAGGGGTGGATTCATAAATGTATTTCGACCGCTTGGTTTTCTATTTTAGTGAATAGGTCACCAACAGGTTTCTTTGCAAGTTCGAGAGATTTACGTCAGGGGGACCCATTGTTCCCTTTTTTATTTATTATTGTAATGGAAGCCTTTAGTAGACTCATGAAAAGGGCATAGGTTCTGGGCTTTATTCAAGGTTTTGCAATGGGCCGTGCGCCAAATCAGATTTGTACATCTCACTTGCTGTTTGCTGATGACACTATTGTGTTTTGTGATGCTAGTGTGAATCAAGTGAGACACTTGAGGTGTGTTTTGGCCTGTTTTCAAGTGGTTTCGAGGTTGAAGATCAATATTGGGAAGAGTGTGATTGTTCCAGTACAGGATGTGGGTCATATTCATGAGTTGGCAGCTATTTTGGGTTGCGGAGTGGAGGTTTTTCTTATTTCTTATTTGGGGCTGCCATTGGGTGCTTCCTCGAGGAGAGTTGCTATTTGGGATCCAGTGGAGGAACGTTTTCAAAAGAGGTTATCTGGGTGGAAGAAGCAATATTTGTCAAAAGGGGGTAAACTTACATTGCTGAAGAGTACCTTAGCTAACCATCCTACATATTTCATGTCTTTGTTTCCAATCCATAAAACAGTGATTTGTAGACTTAATAAGATTCAGGGGAACTTTTTGTGGGGGGCGTAGGGGAGGAGTTTAAATACCACCTTGTGAAAGGAGAGAAAGTGTGCACCCCGATTCAAAGAGGAGGCTTGGGACTGCGCAGGTTTGAAATGTTTAACAAAGCTCTGTTAGAGAAATGATTATAGAGATTTGGATGCGAAAGGTCCGTGTTTTGGAGGCGTGTTATTGCTTGTCGGTTTGGGGAAGAGGAGGGAGGTTGGGTATCCAGAGGTGTGAATGCATCAGCAGGTATTGGGTCATGGAAAGGTATTAGGAGGGGGTGGGACAAATTTTCTAAGCGGATACGATTTCGAGTTAGGGATGGCAGTTTTGTGAGGTTTTGGACGGATGTTTGGTGTGGGGATGTGGCGTTGGCTTGTAGGTTTCGTAGACTTTATAGGATGGTTGAAGTGAAGCATGCGGTGGTGGTAGATTATTTTAGGTTTGGAATGGGAGAGCTAGTTGGGACGTGAGATTTCGTAGAAATTTGAATGATTGGGAGTTGGTGGAGTTTACAGAATTAATGGGATTAATTTATAGTCAAGTGGTGGAGGGGGAAGGAAGGGATGAGATGGTGTGGAAGGGGGACTCTAAAGGGGTGTTTAAGGTGAGGCTGTTTTATAAAAGTCTTACGAATTCGATAAGCAACGGGTTTCCTTGGAAGGTTGTTTGGAGGACTTCAGCACCAACAAAGGTGGCCTTTTTCACGTGGACAGCGGCACTTGGCAGCATTCTTACTTTGGATAATCTCAGGAAAAGACGCCAAATAACAGTTAATTGGTGTTGCATGTGTAAGAAGGCGAGCGAATCAATTAATCATCTCTTGTTGCATTGTAGAGTGGCAGCGGATGTTTGGAGTATGATGCTGAATGTTTTTGGGGTGGAATGGGTAGTGTCACGTAACACGATGGATATGTTAGAAGCTTAGAGAAAGAGTCAAGTGGAAAGTCGGGTTCGGAAGGCATGGAGGGTTGCACCTCTTTGTATTTGGTGGGGGTTATGGCATGAGAGGAATAGAAGATCTTTCGAAGGCCAGGAGTCGTCAGTGTGGGTTATCAAGGCGAATATTTTGCATTCCCTTTATTCTTTGGTTAATGGGAAAAATTACCCATCTGTAGATAGTTTTTTGGATTTTGTTGACAACTTATCGTTGTATTGATGCTTTGCGTTTTTGTTTTATTTGTTTTGTTAAGGGTTCGCTCCCCTCTGAGCGCGTTTGTTAATATATCTTTACTTATTCAAAAAAAAAAAAAAGGGGACGGCAGATAGTCATGAATTGGTGTTGTATGTGCAAAAAGACAGAAGAATCAGTGAACCACCTTCTCCTTCATTGTCTAGTGGCGAGGGATGTGTAGTCTTTGTTCTTGGTTGCTTTTGGCATGGCTTGGGTGTTTCCCGAGTCCATAGTTGACATGTTATAGGCTTGGAAAAGGTGTACAGTGGAGAGCCGAGCCAAGGATGCGTGGAGAGTCACACCCCTTTATTTATGGTGGGGTTTGTAGAGCGAGAGAAATAGGAGATCCTTTGATGGAGAGGAGTCCCCTATTTGGTCTCCCGAATACAATATTCTTTCTACTTTATTTTTTTAGGTCAATGGGGCAAATTGTAAATCTTTGGGGCATCTTTTGGACTCTGTGGATAAACCCATCTTAGGCTTCTTTGTATTCCTTTGGGAGCACTCCCCTCTTTAGCGCCTTTAATGAAATCTTACGTATCAAAAAAAAAAATTCTGATTCATAATCCAACACTCCATGCTCATCCAAAATTCCAACTCGTGCCGATGCCACAAGAATGTCAATATGAACCGTATGACTATATCAAAAGAGCATATGCAAGCAATATAAGTATCCCATCTGGGGTCATGAGTAGTTCACAAGATGAGAAAAACAATATAATAATTATTTCGGGTCGACAAATGCGTGCAAACAAATGGAAACCCAAAACTCAATCGTACTTATCGCAACCACCAACTTCAAATTCACTGAATTTGGCTTAGATACCCTAAGTTGGGTGAACGAACTTGTTTAAAACTGTGTATGAATTTCGCCCAAACAACCAGAGCAACAAGCTTGCACATCTAAATGTTAATTGACTATGAAATTTAAGTTCACCACTAAGTCTAATTGACTGAAAATTAAGTTCAACACTAAGTCTTACGCTCAAGTGATATCTCCTTCTCCTTCCAAATGGAAGGTTGATCTTCAAGTCCCCATTGGGGCTATAGTGGATGGGTGCCTAAGTAGTTTACTTATCAATAAATAAATATATAATAATCCGTGAATCCGCGAATCCGAGACCGGATCGGATTGCCACACCCACAGATCGGTGGCGGATTCAAAAAAATCGAATCCGTAACTCACGAATTGGGCTGTTAAAAATCCGATCAGATCCGTAAGTCCGATCCGTGAAATTTATATATATATATATATTCAAAGAATATATTAGTTAATTTAATCAGTTAATGATAATTTAATGGACTCTAAAGATGTATTAGTTAATAATTAGTTAAATATATGAATTAATATTAATAAATTAAAATTTTATCTATTGGGTTATGGTTAAAAGATAATAAATAATATATAATATTAATTATAAAAATAATAATGAATAATTTAGATAAAACCCAATCCACGGATTCGATCCGATCCGATCCATTATTACACGTATTCGATCCGATCCGATCCGTGGGATAACGGATCGATGCCGGATTAAGATTTGTCTAATCCGTTGGGAGCAGATCACGATGCCTAATCCGATCCGTGGCCACCCCTAGTTCCACCTAGCTGAGCATAATTTATAAACAGTTATATAACATGAACAGTTACCTGTTTGCAGCTTGAAAGAAATACAAGTATCCTTGAATTGAGATGTGCTTTCACAAAACTCCACAACATATCAAGCTTTTGATCGAGAGGAACAATTATTGCAGTTTGATGCAAGCGATTGGGAGTGGCAGTTTCACACTCCGCATGCGCACTGATGTACTCTGGATCCTTCAAACTGAGCCTTGCAAGATCTTGAACCAAGTTTGTCTGAGTGGCAGAGAAAAGCAATGTTTGCCTACGCTTCGGTAGCTGTGAAACTATCGCATTCAATGCGCTCTTAAATCCAACATCAAGAATACGATCTGCCTCATCAAGAACTAAAACCTGCCGTGGCCAAGAAAATACACCCAAATCAGCACCGAGTAGCGCAATAAAGTAGGTGTCTGGGAAACCAATCACATGCACACGCTCATGCACTCTCAGATATCAAAATACCATCATCATACATATTGATTATTCAAAAATTGCCCATATTACTTGCATAAAGATGGAAAATCTAGAAGAAATCCCACTGTAAAAATTTAAGGAGCCTTAACTTGAGTGTTTGATGAAATTGAAACTACCACTGAAAAAGAAATTTGTTTTGAATTAGTGGTGTTGGATACCTTAAAAAGCCAAGTATTTAGTATTGAAATTTATAAAAGGCAAATTTTTCTAAACATACTAAAACTTAAAACTTATACTAGAATTGTTTAACCTTTAGTGAAAATCACGTTTCCCCAACTTAAAAATACCTAACCCTTTTAAGTGAATTCTATTTTCAGCCCCTCTTTAGGGTAGGAAAGTTGACGTACAATGTAGATAAATAGCACAATATGCAGCAGAATAAGCAATGTTTTATACCGTGGAAGGGTGAGAAATACCAAACCCTAAAATCTGGACATTTTCCCATGTATGCTAGTATGGCTACACAAAAAGAATTGCAGCTCCATCCCAGTATCTTAAAACAGTATATTAAGAAAGCAAAACAAAAATTAGAATATGAAAGAATAACTTATGTTGACCTGAAGCTGTGAGCAATCAAAATTTGGAGTCTCATCCATGTGCTGAAGAAGCCGACCAGGAGTGCAGACCAAGATGTTCAACTCATTTACATGCTCTTTCTCAGCATCGACATCTTTGCGACCACCAATTAGGAGGCCAGCACTAAAACCGTGGTGCTTCCCAACAGATTTCAGTACTTCAAAAAGTTGGCCAGCTAGCTCCCTTGTTGGAGATATTATGATGCTGCCTACCCCATCCTCTGGACCCCATCTCACTCTGTATAACTTCTCTAAGACCTGAAAACAACAACAAAGTTGTGCATCAAGTGAGTTGGTTCTTTACGATGAATTAATGACTAATATCAACAAAGGAACAAACTTGTCTACTAGACCTCGGATGATACCAAAACAAGTTGATGTTCTTGAAAGCTCAAATATGTACGTATTTGTGTTTGTATGTATCTATATGTAGAGAGAGATCCTAATTATTTACCATTCATTGTTTCAAAGCCTTGTTTTCATTTTGTTTTGAATTTCTAAGAAATGAGGTCCCATCCAAACAAACTAAATAACTTAGCGGGGCACAGTTGAGCAGTTATTTCAATCACTATACAGTGGAAACAATGAATTTGTGAAATTTCAATTTCCATTCTTGTCCACAATTTTATTTACTTTTTGGTAAGTCTAATCTTTTTCTACATTATCTCAGCACCAAACAACAGTAACTGAACAATAAATGGAAGTGGTACCATGAATTTTTTATACATTGATTATTTTGATTGTGAAAAACTGTGTTCGGTAATATGCAGTCTAACAGAAACATGAACAGCCCAAAATGCAGAGTCTAACTGAACTAAAATTATTAGAACATTACAAGCAACCAAACAAGAAAAACTCATTAACATGAATGAAACCCTAAATTCACATAGAACTAACCGGAATGATGAATGCCAGTGTCTTCCCAGACCCAGTTTTCGCCGCGCCGAGGATGTCACGGCCGCAGAGCGCGTGCGGCAGCGAAGCCCTCTGAATTTCAGTCATTTTTATGTACTTCGATTGTCTCAACCCATCTTTTGTTTTCTGAGAGATAGGCAATTGACTGAATTTCTTGCACCCGGCGTATGAAGAGAACGAGTTCTCGTCCATTCGGCCGACTGGAGCGTCGGACGGCAACGGCGGTAGCGACAACGGGTTCGAACCTGAATCGGGTTTGCCGAATTCGGTCCAGGATTCGAGCAATTCGATTTCTTGGACCTCTGACAGTCGATTTTGCTTGCGGAATTGTTTGGATTTGGGTCGTCTCATTCTGAAGTTTCTGTGGCAACGCTAGGTTGTTTTAGAGTGATATCTAAAGGGCTTTCAGAATCAACCCAGGCTTGCAGAGTCCGAGACTTTGGATGCTCAACGAAGGATGATGCAGAAGAAGAAGAAAACCCTAGGGTTTATCGTGATTTCGACTCAATTTGAGTTTACAACACATTAAACCCCCCTAACTCAAATATGTTGGTTCAATTCTATAAACACGGATTGGGGGTGTAACTTGGGCGGACTAACTCAGCTCAACCCGAGTCTAATCCATAAATTTTAAAATCTGGATATATAAATTCACTGGGTTTAAGTCGGATTGGATTTTATCAAAACCCAATCTTATTTGGGTTGGGCTAGGGTTTAACCCGAACCCAACCCGAAAACCCAAATTAAATATAAATCCTTCTCTTCTCTCTTTATATCGATAGACTTCAGGTTTGAACAAACCCTAACTTTCTCTCCCCTCATCCTTCTCTCTCTCTATATCGCCTTCCTACCGATCTCCCGCGAAAGTCGAAACGAGCAACGAAACTCGCAACCTATCGGCGACTCCCTCTATCTCACATCTCTCAACAACTCCCTCACCTCTATCTCACATCTCTCAGCGACTCCCACTATCTCACATCTCTCAGCGACTTTCACGAAAGTCGAAACGCAGGTCTCGCCACTAGAAAACAGGTTTTCTTTAAATTCACACTATTTCCCTATCTGGGTCTTCGATTCTCAATGCAATTATCATTTCACACATATATGTTGTTCAATTTATGTGGATCATTTGATTTGGGCCTTTTTCTTTGTTCCAATACTAGGATTTTTTTGTGTGTGTGTCACTGTGTGTAATGCCTATCTGGTGGCAAAAGAAAATTTCTAATCGTTTGATTGATGAGTGCGAAGTGAGAAATGAGCATTTATAAGGAAATGAATGATTTTCTGGACTTGCTGATTACAGAGTCAAAAGTGGATCTAAGGGTATGGTTGGAAACTTTGAGACGTACCCTTGAACATTTCGGAGGGTTTGGTGAATCTGGAATCGAGGGTTGAGATACTACTGGTACTAGTCGTCGCCTTTCGATCATCTTCTCTTCTACTGTTGTTTTTTGTGAATGTGTCGTTGCTCTTCATGGCTTCTGGGCAATGACCATGATTTGTTTTTGATCTTCACTAATCTCTCTCTCGGAGCCGGTCTTCTTTAAACTTAAATCAAAGCTCATCACTCATTACATATAAACAAACATCAATTAGTAGCAAGTGAATGTTATATTCATTTTTTTCCTTTCCTCTCTCTTTTATTCTCCTCCTCTTTTTTTTATTTTGGCTTTTCCTTTCTTGTTTTTAGAATAATTATTATTAAAAAGAATAATAAGATATTGAGGTTATATTTTCTCTTTTTTTTTTTAATTTGTTTTTTATATATTTTAACTCAAAACAGTTTTTCAAAAAAATATACTATCAATCAAACAAAAATTCAAACTATTTTAGATTTTTTAATTTTAAAAATTCAATCTGTGATAGACACAGATTGAATAAAACATGTATTTGAGTGTATCCGACCACTGAAAATAAATAAAACATGTATTTGAGTATAATAGAAATTCACGTTTAAACACTGCTAAGAGTATCCAGTTTCTTTGTTTAAGATAACTAGTTACACTTTCATAGAATATGAATGATAGAAACCAATGTTCTAAAGTTGGTTATATGAACTAAAAATTTCAGACGTCTGACCAATAATAATTGAATCTAGAAGGGGAGAAGTTCATATGCTACCTTAAACATATTCATAGTAAGCCCCCCTAGTGGAATTCAGATCATGTATGGGAATGCCTTTGATAGGCTAGTCTGTCGTGGTAAAAGTTTTGTAAGTTTGATAACACTTGTGTTTCATAAAACTGAAAAAAGTTTTCAAAATTTTTGAATGGGAAGTTTTTAAATGAAATTAAAAAATAAATATTTTTAAAATTTTTGAGATAATTAAGGATTTAGTTTGACAAAAAAAGTTTTGTAAGTTTGAAAAATATTAATAATTAGTTTTAAAATGTCATTGAAAAGTTTTTTTTTTTTTTTTTGTATTGTTGCTGAAATATGTAAAAACACCCAAGTTACGTTCTGTTTGATAAAACTGAAAATTAAGCACTGAAAATTTTAAATACTGAATTTTAAGCGCTGAATGTATTAATCTGAAAACCTGTTTAATAACATTTTAATTTTAAATGCTGAATTCATTAAGATTGTTTATCATATACATAGGCTGAAATCTGAAAATTGTACATATTATATTTTTGCCCTTAATATCTAATACTCATAACAGTTTTATATTTATAATACAAAAATATTAATAAAATAATCACATTCACCCAATGAAATAAATAAATATGAAATTTTAAAATATATGGATTTTGTATTACATAATATTTATGTATGGTATCGAAAAAGGTGTTACAAAGATTAAAGAAAGTAAAATTTAAAATATATGAGTTTTGGGTTGAATAATATTTAGGTAGGTATTGAAAAGGGTGTTACAAAAATTAAAGAAAATACTTGAAAAAGACTTCTTATTTAGGAATAAAATTCTATTATATAAATAATTGATGGAAATTTTAAATCTGTTTGTATTACATAATATTTATGTAAGTATGGTGTTACAGAAATTAAAGAAAGTAAAATTTAAAATATATGTATTTTGAATTACATAATATTTATGTAGGATATTAAAAAATGTGTTACAAAAATTAAGGAAAGAGAAAATGAATTCTTATCTAGGAACATAATTCTATTATATATTTTCAGGGCCTTATGGGATTAGTCAAGGTGCGCGCAAGCTGGCTCAAACACCCACAATTACCAAAAATAAAAATAATAATAATTCTATTATATAAATAATTAATGAAAATTTAAAATATATAGGTTTTGGATATAAAAAAGAATGTTACAAAAAGATTAAAGAAAGTAAAACTTAAAATATATGGGTTTTGGTTTATAGGTTAATGAAAAGAGTGTTAAAAAAGTACGTCAATTCTTCTCTGAGAATAGAATTCTATTATATAAATAATTACATAATATTTATGTAGGGTATAAAAATGGTGTGGGTATAAAAATGGTGTTTAAAATATTTGAGAAAGTACGTGAAATTAAATAGAATTATGTTATATAAATAATTATTTTCTATAGCGAATCCATATAAATGGTAACCAAAAGGCTATATACGTTTTAAAAACATATTAGGTAAAGAGAAACCCTAAAAGAGATAACACAATAATATGAGGATACAGTAGTTATTAAAAAGTTATTTTTTAAACCCAACCACTTACCGTCTTCTGCGATAAGTGATAAGTAACATTTCTCATCCTTAAAATTTTGGCATCTTTTAAACGGTACTTACCATGTTAAGCGGTGTCCTAAGATTATATCAAACAAACTTATTTTTAAAAATCAGTTATCGTGTTCTGTATTCAGTGCTGAATTGTTTGGAAGGAGGTATGAAATTGGTATGATATTGGTTTGGATGTTTTGGTTTTGGTTTTTGGGCCAATATCATGTTTGAAGTAGGCTGATGTGATATTGAATAGTGTCATAACAGATATGAAATTTTGGCCAAAACCCATATCACCAATTTGGTGATATTGGGTGATATGGCACTATAGCGGTGATATCAGCCCAAAACAAAACATATCAACCCTCGTTTTTTACTGTAGTGGTGATATCAAGTATATAATATCGCATATCAGAACCTAGCCATTTTTCAGCCTCACTTTCTCTCTCTTCGCGCAACTTCTTGGAGGCAATTTCAGTTGCGATCCAAGTGTAGGTAACTCCATACACAACCTCTTCCACCACCGATCTGGCAGAGCTTCTCCACCAGCGAGAACAACCATTTTCGCCTTTCATTTCTATGTCTTCTCGCAGGTCGGTCGAGGCGATTTCATTTGCGCCTCTCATTTCTCTCTATTCTCGCAAATCGGGGTTGGTAGACCACAGATTAATCTTTTTGTCTGCAAATCTTTCAAAAACAAAGACCAATTTCATCTCGGGCTTGGCTTTCCTATCGTTTTTCTCTATTCTCTGAAACCCTAGCTCGGTGGCCAACAGATCGAAGGTATTCATGAAACGTTTTACCACTATTCACAAAACGTTTTGACACTGTGCAAAACAAAACATTTTTTATCAAACACATTTTTTTCACGTTCACTACTACTGTACTAATACCAAAAATAAAATGCATATCAAACAAGCCCTTATTTTCTTTGTGTTCTGAAAATGTGCATAGCCGCTGTCATCAGTTTACTAATGGTCAGAGCTGATCAACGCAGATATAACAAGATTTTTTTTTAGCTTCATATAATAAAAATGCCCTTCAAGCTGTTGTGAAAACACTTTTGTCCCATACTTGTCATGTGAAAAGACACTTATACCCCTAAATAAGTAAAAATAAAAATTATTAAAAAAACTAAGTTGACAAAAATGCCGTAAATTGGGAGTATAAATGTCTTTTTGCACAATAAACACCGGACAAGTGTTTTCACAGCAATTTGAAAGACACATGTATCGTATAAAGTTCTAAAAACTTGTCACATTGTATTTATCATCTTCAACATCTAGTGAAATTGATGACATGAGTTAACTTGTTACACATGTGTAAGTCCCTTCTCTAATTTATTAACATTTTTTAATTTTTTTAAATATAAAATGACTAATAAAGTATCATTAAATCCAATGATGAATTAACAATTGAATTTCCTCGTTTGCACTATTGGGCCTCTTGGAATTCTCAACTGCTAACTCTAGAATTTTCAACAGTTACAAACTTAAAAATTACATGATGATCACCTCTTGAAGTTCTCAACAGTTACAACTATTTATTCTAAATGAAATGTTGTGTGTCCTGTAGCGGAACGAAGATTGGGATTGTTTGTGGGTGAGAAAAACCGTCTTTCTTGTACTACGGCTTGTTTGGGGAAATTTTTAGTTTCTAAAATTCCTTCCACTACATCGGTTTTGAAGAATGCATTTTGTTGAAAGGAATTTAAAATAAAAATGTTATTTGGTAGGTAAATTTTTTGAAGCTCTTTTAACTATTAATATCCTTAATGAACCATGAATAATAACAAAGAATTGAATTGGGATGTAGTGAAGAAAAAAAAAAAAAAAAACCATAATTAAAGTGATGGAGTGGCGACGATGCAGTAACGATTAATTAGCATAGTCAAGATCCAAGTATACAAATTCACCCAATCTACATGATAGAAGTGTTTTTTTTTTTACATGATAGAAGGTGAAAGAGATGGAAAAAGAAAAGAAAAGAAAAATTAAAAGTAAGAGAGATATGACAGCAAAAATATCCCATTTTTTATTCTTATTTATAACTATAAATTACTTTCACAGCGGAATGGGTAGTCTTACAAATATATATATATATATATATATATATATATATATATATATATATATATATATATATATTGTGTGTGTGTATATATATATTGAGAGAAAGAATAGTTATTTAGAATTCTACATAGTGTTGAATTTTGAATGAGAGTTCATAAATTTTGTAACTCATCAATCTCTTTGTTCTTCCTTTGTTGAATCGTTTTTTTGTGAAATTTTGCTCAATATTATTATTATTATTTTTTGTTGGGTAGAGAACCAACGAAGAAGATGATACAGAAAGAGAAAGATAAAAGTTTGCAATGAAATTCATAAATAGAAATAGAAATAGGTTAAATAACGGACAATATATGAATTTTATATTTATTACTTAAAAAAGTGCGTAACTTGCGGAAAGTAGATCAGGAAACATGTTTTATTGGCTTTGGTCAATCGGGCTTCTAAACCACCAAGGCTTTTTAAAAGTCCGTTTTCTGAAATTTTACCAAACATTCTTTAGCCCTGTTTGGGGGAGCTTTCAATTTTTAAAATTCCTTCTATTAAATCGGTTTTGGAGAATGCATTTTGATTAAAGGGATTTAAAACAAAAAAGTTGTTTGGTGGATGAATTTTTTGAAGTTCTTTTAACTATCAGCATAATTTAACTTGACAATTATATCCTTAATAATCCATAAATAATAGCATAGAGTTGAATTGAGATGTACAAAGAGGGGAAGGAAGGGAAAAAAAAAAAAAAAAAACATAATTAAAGTGACGGAGTGAAACTGCCTAGGGTACATCAACGATTAATTAACATAGTAATGATCAAGGTATACAAATTTACCCAATCTATATGATAGAATTTTTTTTTTCCTTATTAGAAGTTGAAAGAGATCATGGAAAAAGAAAAGAAAAATGAAATGAAAGAGAGAAATGGCAACAAAAATATCCCATTTTTGTTCTTATTTATAGCTATAAATTACTTTAACAGTAGAACGATAGCCTTAAAAAAGAATAATTTATATATACATATATATTGTGTGTGTATTTATATATATTGTGAGAAAAAAAAGTTATTTAGAATTCTACATAGGGTTGAATTTTGGACGAGAGTTCATAAATCTTTGAACTCTTTAGGCTTTGAAGTCAAATGAGAGTCGATAGTAATTTTTCCTGCAACTCCTCAAAGTCATTATTTTTCCTTTGTTGAATCGTTTGTCAACAATATATATATATTTTTTTAGTAAAAAACTGTGAAATGTTGCTCAACATTTTAAAATTTATTTTTTATTTTTTATTTTTGGGTAGAGAAAGAAAAAGTGAAAAGTTTGCAATGGAATTCAGAAATAGAAATAGGTTAAATAATAGACATTATATGAATTTTATATTTATTACTTAAAAAAAGTGTGTAACTTGTGGGAAGTCGACCAGGAAGCATATTTTATTGGCTTTGGTCAATCAGGCTTCTAAACCACTAAAACTTTTTAAAAGTCCATTTTCAAAAATTTTAACAAACGCTTTTTATTATTGGCAAAAAAATTTTTGGGCTTATAAGCCCGTTTTGAGGTTACAGAAAGCCCAGCCAAACATGTCCTTTATTATTGGCAAATGACTTTCTAGGCTTAGAAACCCGTTTTGAGATTACAAGAATCCTAGCTAAATAGAGCCCGCACATTTTATTTTTTGCATCACTTTTCAATGGGTTTTTTTTTTTTCTCTTTCTCTTTGTATGGGTATTGTGGTTTGTTTCTCTTATCTGTTTCCAAAATATATGTTGTATGTTATATGTTTATATTTTTCAGATTGTTTGATATATATTTGTGTTATCTGCAGCAACAACTATCAAGACTATAAGACTGGAGGCAATGCCTTTTATTGTACCATTTATTTATTCAACCAAATTGCATATATGGCTTCTTTTGTGTATATGCTGAATCCAGTAGTGGAAGTTAAACTGTGTAATTGTCATACTAAAGAATTCTTCATGTAATCTGGTAGGAAGGTGAACTGTGTAATTATCTTCCATTGCACTTAAATAATATCCTCCTATTTCAACATTGTTCTTAATAGTATTTTGTATTTTGATGTTTTGTTAATTGCAATTCAAGTTTGTATATGGAAGTAAATTTGGAGTGTAATGACCCAAACCCGGGGTCTGAAATGCTAACCAGTCCATGCCTGGACCTGAGGGCACATCCACCTTTGAAATTCGAAAAGCTAGGAGGAGGTTTTTGGCTTAATTTTAAGGTAGGGGTTTCTAAGCCTCATAACCTTTGATTTTGGTGAATTAACTTCTTTAAATTTGTGCATTAGCATGCTTAAAAACTGAAATTCTTTCATGGTTGTTAGGGTTTGTATATGAGTTATATGGTGGTTATGTTCTATGTGCTTAACAAGTAATTTACATGCTTAAATGTCTATTGTAGGAATGTAAACATGCTTAATATCATTATATGTTTCTTATGTTTAACATGCCATGGCTATGTTGTCAAATCTGCCCAAAGGGGTTTTATGTTGAATGTATATGTTTTGTTACACCACTATGTTGTCAAATCTGTCCAGAGGGTTTCTATATTGAATGTATATGTTTTGTTATACCACTATGTTGTCAAATATGAACAAATGGTTTCTATATTAAATGTATATGTTTTGTTACACCACTATGTTGTTGAAATCTGCCCAAGGAATTCCTATATTGAAGGTATATGTTTTGTTACACCAAATTACTTCTAAATGTGTGTTTATGTTAATGGTTGTTGATATAGAAATTTATTGTTGGCATGTTAATATGTGTATGGAATTGACAAGTATGTTCATGCATGCATTTACATTGGGTATGAAATGGAAAAGGTGTTTTGAAAATGAAAAAAAAAAAAAAAACTATTTTAGGAAGTGTTTTGAAAGAACGTTTGCAAAAATTGGGCAGCAAGGAGTTACCTTATGTCCGTGTGGTTAATGGGACCTAAAGGGGACGTAGGGAAATTACCTTACGCGTGGTTAAGTTACCTAGGCCCCAAATGATGCTAAATAGTTACCTTAGGTCAGGGATAGTTAGTCAATCCTCCTTTCGTGGCGCCGGGGAGTTGCCTCGGGCCGGGTTACATTAATAGTTTGACGAGTACGGAAAGGATTTCGAGAAAATTATGAAAGACATTAGCATTGCATTGGTATTGCATTGCATTGTATCTTTCGGATCTTGTATTGTGTGATGTTTCTTATCCCCAAACTAAGCATGAACCCTTTCCTATTAACTATTCTTTGTTTGGATTCACGAGATTATTAAGGAGTGCGGTTTAGGCACCACCTACTGACCTATTGTGCTCACCCCCTACTACTATTTTTCAGGTCACGGAAAGAGAAGTGGCGGACGATGTTCCTCCATAAGTTTAGTCGTGATTTAGAATGATTGTTTTGCTTATTTTGTAATCAATGTATATATTGTCTATGTTATCTTTTGTACCCTCATGCCTATTTTGTACAATCCTTGACATATGACTTGTTGAAGCCTTGTAAATTATAGTATTGTAAATGTAACCCTATGGTTCAATGTAAAGTAAGGACAATGCATGTATGAGCTTCACGTATTTTAGGGCTATTATGTTGGCATTCTATAAATAAAGTGGTAAGGTACATTTATACCATGGTTTGGACAGGTTTAAAGTGCTTGGTTTGGCATTATAACTTAATGAGCAATATAAGAACTAAGGTAAGGCCAAAATATGGCTTTGTGGTTGAGCACAGGGCCTAAAATGGTGAGATCCCGAGAGCAGTTTTTTGCATTTTGACCTGAACTTCAAACGACCATAACTCCCTAATTTCAAACTCAAATTGGGTCGTTCTTGAGTCTAAACTGACCGGCCCGAAGTCAGTTTCCCATGGATATCAATTCCATCCTTAAATTATAAACACACTGAGAGTTATATCAGCTTTAGTGAGGTAATGTTAGGAAGTCCTTCAAGCCGATAATAGGAAAAAGTGGAGAAACTTTACCTTTGTCTATTTGAAACTTATGGAATGGACTTATTTGGTTAATGTGAGTTTAGAGGGCCCTATTTGACTACTCATACTCAACTCACCTTCCATATTAGTCTTGAATTGACCGTTTTGGCTGTGTGTGCCCTCGGGTCCTGGCACGGACTGGTTAGCATTTCGAACCCCGGGTTTGGGCCGTTACAAAGTTTGTATCAGAGCGATGGTTTAAAAAACATTAGGAATTTTGAGGTTGGGGACTCTTAGAAATACAATTTGGGCGATTTTGGTATTTTTCAATTCTTTGGTTCGGGAGGCCCGTATGGGTCCTACACCAGAATTTAAGTGCTCCGAAATTATTTTCTTGGTTTATTTAAGTGTTTTAAATGTTGTTTGTCTTTTGTGTGGGGTTACTTTGGGGTTTTTGTATATAAATGTCATGACTGTAATTTTAGGGATTCACTTGGTCAAAGTTTGACCAAGTGAGTGGAGGACCTCATTTCTGCTACCCACTCATTTCGTACAACTTCTACTTTTTTCTACAGCCTTCTTCTTTCTCTTTTCTTTTTCTTTCTTTCTCTAAATTTTTCCTCCATTAGAGCTTATTATTGAAGCTCCATTTTAGGCACTTTAGAGGAGGAATTTGGTGATGCCAAAGAAGAGAGAATTAACCCTCAGGAATAGAGCTTTCCAGTGATGTAAGAATCAAACCCATTCCTTCATTTATGATTTTTGAAATTCCCCTTGGAAGTGGGAATTTGTTGGTGTTTCAAGAGGGAACTTTGTTACTCTTACCTTTTTCTCTTCCTTGGTGCTTCTAGGCTTCCATTTGGTGACCCTTGGAGTTTCGAATTTGGGGCTATTTTGAGGGTTTTGCTTGATTTAAGGTAGGGGTTATTTCTAAAATTCACAACCATTTGTTCTTGGTAAATTATTTCCTTAAATTTGCATTATAGCATGTATAGAATTTAAGCCTTTTATGATTGTGGTTTATGTAACACATGTTTAATTTAACTATTGGAATGTTATGTGAATATTTTTGAATCAATGTATACTTCCTATGTCTAATTGCCTTGTTTTAGAGGTTGATTTCATGTTAATCTGGAATTGTGTCTATTACTTGTAAACTGCCATGTTAGTTTTACTTCTAAAACATGATTTATAGAAATGTTTATTGATGTATGAAATGCTAAGTTGGCATGCTGATTTTATGTTATAAATGCTATAGTCATTATATGAAAACTGCTATGTTGAATTGCTCTTAAATCGTGAATTATTAAAGTGGGCTTTGATGTAGAAATTGCCATGTTACTATAACATTGTGAAGCATGTATATTTGATAAGCACCGAATATTGCATATTCAAACACCCTTAATTGCATGGTTTAGTCTATTTAGCATAATAATAAAGTGTCTTTCACATACTTTTGTGTTTATTTGTTATTTTTAAGATTTATCTCCAAAATGGTGTAAAAAGGGGATTTTAAAGGTTTTTAATGAACAAGGTGTTTGGCGAGCTATGGATCCCGGCAAAATGGACTTAAGTCTAAGATCATATTCAGCCTGAGAATGAAGTCAGGCCCGAGAAGCTAAATAAGAAGGAGAAGTCAACTATGAAGGGCATAACATAGCATTTAGACGCACTCTCCAAGCGCAATTCTGGCATCCGGATGCCCTTTGAAAATTAGAACAGCAAATTCAATTTAATAAAAGTTAAAATTCTAGTAGCCAGCTAAAAATGCATCCGGAAGCTCAGCCATGTGTCCAAACACTCAATGCCATAAGCCTTACAAGCGAGCATCCAACGCACACCAAGAGAACTATCTGCACACTCAGCGTCCAGACACCTTCCTTGCGTCCAGATGCACACCTGCGCAGATTTGAAATTTCAGTTACTTTTCTCTCTCCTCTCCATATGAATGCACAATTTTAATGGTTTCTAAACTGGATTATACCAGAAGGGGTTATATACACATATGTAATGTTGTATCACATATAATATATTAGATTGGAATTCGAATTTTGTAAGTTTCTAGAGAGAGAAAGTGAGGAATAGTTATGGTTCTTGAATGTTTTTGGGCATGGCTGCCATGGAGCTGGAGATGGAGGCTTCCTTTTCAACCATCGGAGCTTCTACCACAACCAGGATGAGCTAAATCCCCTTCTAAGGGATTGGGGTAGCCTTGATCAAAGTAGTCACGTAGTCTTTGTAATTTAATTTGGGGATTACTTTTGTATGTGATGAGTTTCATGAATAAGAAGATGACATTTTGTCAATTTGTGTATTTACATTGAATTAATTTATGATTTGTGCAGAATATATATATATATAAGTATATATGCCATGTAATTCTTGTCTTAGAACCATGGTTATATAGTTATATTCTTGATATCTTTGTATGTGACATTAAAGATTGAGTTCATGAAATGGGATTATAGGCATGTTATATATGAATTTAAATAGATTATGCCAAGGGAAGATGAACCATGCTACACCCCTAGTTTAATGTAGTTAGGTAGATAGTCCATGCCAACCAAAGATAGTCTATGCTAGAGAATTGATTTCATGTGCTAAAACTTGTGATGTCAAGACCTTGATAGGCCATGCCTAGGGACGTTGGCTCATACCACACCCTAGTTTAGGTGGATGAGCCGTGACAACCGCAGATGGGTTATGTTTAGTCTTAAATTGCATGAATTTTTGAAAAATTGTTGTGGTTGTTTTATACTTCTACACTTTAACATCACATGTAATTGTTTCCCCAAGTTATTTACAATTGAGCATGATTACGAGGTCTTGGTGAACTCAATTCCCTAACATCCCTTTAATTGTTATTATCCTTGAATTCAATTTAGTTTTATTGAATTTTTATGCAAGCGACAAACAAACCAACTCTTCAAACCATCTTTTGTGACATTAACAAACACAAAATTAGTCTTTGAAACTTGATTGCCATAAGCTTTGTAATCTTCGTGGATCGATACCCCTACTTAGCTGCTTTCTTAGTGAATTCGTGCTTTAGCCAGTGGATTTATAATTAAAGCTACCCTGAGTGACACATCAATTTTTGGTGTCGTTGCCGGGGATTGCAATTAGCTTTGTTATCAAAAATTTTAAAGATAAAATTCAGTTTGTTCGTAAATAGGGCTGTAAACGAGCTAAGTAATGGTGTGCTCGAGCTCGGCTCTGTCAAATAATAGGCTGCTCAAGCTTGGCTCGAGCTCGAGTCGAGCCTAGAAATTTAGTTTGAGCTTGGCTCGGGCTATGTTTGACAAGTTTCGAGCCGGAACTTGATAGCTTATGGGCGACAACTCTCAGTGCCAAAAATCGGTACAACGATGATGACTGGCAAGGAATCACCTTGGTCGCTGAAAAAGACAGAGACGATGAGAGAGGGAGCAAATGGCGGGAGATAGAGCGCCCGAAAAAGAGAGGGCTGATGGTAGTACCGGTGGAGGTTGGTATATATATATATATAAGGAGAGACAGAAGAGGATATATGAGGGTTGAATGGTGATGGACGAAGGTGGTGAAGCCACCGGTGGTAGATGGAAGGGATGCCGGAGGTAGAAGATAGGGTAAATGAGGGAGTGAGATCCTGGCGATTGTTCTTCATTGATGGTTGCCTGGTTGGGGATCGTTGGTGGTCAATGATGAGAGAGAGAGAACAGATCGACATTCGTTGATAGTTGCCTGGTTGGGGATCTGGTCAATGATGAGAGAAAAAGAACCGATCGAGAATTTGAGATGGAGGCACAGTGGTCAATGATGAGAGAGAGATAACAGATTGAGAATTTGAGATGGAGGTGCAGTGGTCAATCAACCCTAAACATAAAAGGGTTTATATACAAAGACAAGAAAGGTGTATTTGCATAATAAGTACAAACTTTGTATACAATTACAATATGACCCCAACATAAATATATATCTACATATAAATGTGCTACGTACAATTACAATATGACCCTAACTTTTATATATATTATAATTTGGTATGTATATATATTATAATCGAGTATGTTCATGAACGCATTATCGAGCCTAGTTCATGAACAGTTCTTGAACAAATGAGTCGAGTATACTGATGTACAGACTCGGCTCGTTTATAAATCAAGCCTCATAATTCGACTCGAGCTTGGTTCACTTGTTAACGAACCGAGCTCGAGCCGAGTAATTAATAAGCTGAGCCCGAGCAGTTCGCGAATGGCTCGGCTCGTTTACAGCCCTATTCGTAAATATAATTTTTGTAGATATTTCTTCTGTTTTTCATTTGTTTGCTAAGTGTTTTGAGTGTAGATTTGACACGAAGGGGTTACTTTGGAGTTGTGTCGCAAGTGCTGAAAAATTCTGGAAAATTGAAGAATTGCAACCCCTTTGTAAGTGTTTCAAAGTTGATAATTGCTGCATTTAAATTCTTGGTATTTTTGGCTTCGTATGGATGCATGCTAGTTGATGTTGGGTTATAGTTTATTAACATTGCCAATCATTGAAGAACAAGTTGACATAGTTTCATTAAAAAGGACTCTTGGACAACATAAAAGGAGCCTTAGGGATCCCAGAAATTTAAGAGAAATTCAAATTGAAATTGACAACATGGCTAAAAATATGGAAAATGTTAGAGACAATGTTAGGGTTGAAATTCCTAGTGTCAACAATCATGAAATTGTTAATGAAAATGTAGCACCCTTGACTCTTAGAAACTATTTTATCCCATCAACATATACATTTCCATCTTGCATCATCATGCCCAATGTCGATGGCCATTAATATGAAATCAAATCCAGCACAATCCAAATGCTTCCATCCTACCATGGATTTGATAATGAGGACCCTTACAAGCATCTTGATGAGTTTTTAGAAATCTGCTCTACCATCAAGGTGAGGGATTTTCCTCAACAAGCTCTTCACATGCGTTTTTTTCTGTTCTCTCTAAAAGATAGGGCAAAATATTGGTTAAATTCCCTTGTTGCAAATTCCATCACTACATAGCCCAATAGCAACAAGAATTCCTTAAAAAGTACTATCCTGTGGGTGAGACCAATCAAATGCGTCGCTCCATTCTTAGTTTCTCCTAAATAGATGGGGAACAATTCTATGAGACGTAGGAAAGATTACAAGATCTTCTTAGGAAGTATCTGCACCACCAAATTCCAAAATGGCAATTGGTGCAAGCCTTCTATGATGGTTTAACCGAACCACATAGACAATTGATTGATTCTTCTTGTGGGGGCATGTTCATGTCCAAAAATGCAGATGAAACATGGACTTTACTTAAAAATATGCGCGATAACTCTGCTCAACATAATTCTCGTAGAGCTCTTACTTCTAGTGTTGGAAAGCCCTCAAATCCGTGCTAACCATGGACTTTAAGGGAAGAATAATCTCAAGTGGATGCCGTAGCACATAAAGTTTTTCAGCTAGTGGCACCGCATTTCTCTTCTTTTCAAAATTCTTCATCAAGTGCTATGTGTGCATCTTTCTTAAGCACTTTTCATCATAAAGAAGATTGCCCCACATCAGAGCAATTTTCTGGAGGTACGCAAGAGCAGTCTAATGCCATGTTCTCTCGTCTTGGACAAAATCTGTACTCTAATACTTACAATCCGGGATAGAGAGATCACCCGAATTTTTCATGGAGGTAACCAGCCCTACAAAATTCAGCATTCGAAGTTCATGGGCAATAAAATCAATCTAATGTTCAACCCATGAGCCAGCCATTCCAAACTTCTACAAGTTATCGTCCTCCTCTATATAATCAAAGCTCTTCAAGTCCAAATTCTGCTCCTCTCCACCCATCCCAATTGGATGAGATATTGAACACCAACAAGCAAATCATAGTTGCCCTTAATGGCATGCAATCAACTGTGCAACTGGTCAATACTCATTCCCAATCAATAGCCAAAATTGAAACCCAACTGGGAAAATTGGCTACTTCTGTAAATCAGCATCATAAAAGGGACATGGGTAAACTTCCATCTAAAACTGTGCTAAACTCGAAAGGGCAATTTGTGATTGATGAACCCCCTCCTCCCAGTGGACCACATCATGAACAAATCTATGCGATTACCACACTTCGGAGTGGAAGAGTTGCGGATAACAAGGTTGGGGAAGAGACTGAAATTCTAGCTCCCAAAGATTCAAGTCCCCCCAAAAATTTGAAAATCAGTCCAAAAATTCCAAATTCACTAATCCCAAGTATTGAGACATCTTATGAGCCCAAGGGTCCTTATCCTCAACGTCTCAAAGAATTTACTCACTTTAGGAACAAGGGCTGCAAAATTCAGGATATGTTGGAAGTCTTTAGGCAAGTAAAGATCAACATTCCTCTTCTCGATGCCATACAACAAATTCCACCTTATGCAAAATTTCTTAAGGATTTGTGTACACAGAAACGCATCTACAAAAGCAACATTCCTAAAAGGGTGAGGTTGACTAAACAAGTGAGTGCTATCATTTAGCACAATACACCTCTAAAATTCAAGGATCCGGGTGCCCCGATAATTTCGTGTGTCATTGGAGACAACGAGATTGAAAAGACCCTCACTGACTTAAGAGCGAGTGTAAATTTGATCCTTTATTCACTCTACTTGCAACTTGGCTTGGGCGATCTAAAACCCACTTTGGTTGTCTTGCAACTTACGGATAGATCCATCAAGCAACCTCGTGGTATCATTGAAGGTGTAATCATTAAGGTGGACAAGTTCTACTTCCTGGTAGACTTCTTAGTTCTAGATACCGAACCAGTCCACAATCCTAAAAATCACATTCTCGTGATTCTTGGTCGGCCTTTCTTAGCCACGACTAATGCTTTAATTAATTACCGAACTGGGGTGATGAATATTTCTTTTGGGAATACGAAGGTTAAGCTCAACATCTTCAATGCTTCTCAACATCCTCTGGATGAAAATGAATGTTTTACTCTTGACACATCAGATGAATTGGTCAAAGATTCTCTCTTATTCATTCCAAGTCAAAATGTTCTTGAAATTCAGAAAATTCATGATAAATCTGACAAGGTTGTTATCAATGAACTTAGTTAGAAGGAAAATTCAGAACTTGATGTAAATCCAACTTTTCAGTCTTCTCGGTGGGAACCACCAAAGGAATCCTTCTATTGGAAAAATGAATCTCTTCTCATTCCTCCAATCGAATCCCTGAACTTCAAAGTGGAACCACCGTATATATGTGAAAAAGGTAATCACCTTTTCATGAATATCCAAAGGGAAAATTTTGAAGAGACTTTGTCATTACCTCAAAAACAACCGGATAATTTGAATTTAAAAATGAATAATCTTAGGTTGTGGGGTGTGCTTGAAAAACTTAGGACCAAACTTGCTTATTTCATCCCATCACCGGGCATTGATCCAAGTTTGCAACCCTATGAGGGAAACGAGTCGTTGATCGGTTGGTCAATTAACATCAACCTTCGCAATAGCACGAATCATTGTAAAATAGGGCTATTGGTCGGGTAAGTCGAACCACTGGGACTGCGCTAGTCTATGGCAACCTAAGAGTCTAGATTACTTTTAGAATGATGAGGGGGTATATAGAGTTTTGTTGGTTTGTCACTTAGTCACTAGAATTGAAATGTGCTTAAAGAAATAAATGCAAGGAATTTAAGAAGAAGAAGTCTAGAAAAGGAGGTCTAGGGAAGTGAATTCACCACCAATCCTATAAACATACTAAATTTCTATTAACTTGGGAAACAATTTCACTACATGGCAATGATATGTAGTAATACTAGATTGCTACATTATCCTCAAGAAAATCATAGGATCAAGATTTAAGTATAATCCCTCAAAGAGCCACATGCTAGAACTACCTAGATTAGGTGTAGCCATAACATGCTCACTAAGCTAGGGACCATCAAACCCCTTAATCACTATGGTAATAGCACATGAAGTCAAGATACAAGATTAATCCATCAAAAGGAAGTCTTAAGCTATGGATTAACAAATTTCTCATACAACATGCCTTTAAACCCATTTCACAATTTCATTTCCATTCTCACTATGAAGATGCAAGTTATATAATCATGAGAGGATAAAATCTAAGACAAGATAAGAACTCAACATGATCATTTATAGGCATTGAAATCCATTACAACAAGTGTAAGTGCTCTAAATCATGAAACTACCATGTACATGAATCATTCCCCAAATTAGATGAAATTAAAGCATGCTTACAAGAGAGAGCTTCATCACCTCCCTAGATGGAGGTTTAGTTATCCATGGATACAAAAATGGAAGAAGGAAGATTGGAAGAATAAGCCATTTTCGAGCTCCCTTCCTTTGGCTTCAAGAACACACCCTCCTTGCTCTCTTCTCTCTCCTCTAATCTTGCAAAATGAAGCTTAATCATATATGTGGCCTTTGGGTAGCCTTTTATGCTCCAACCATACCCTCTCTCCTCCAAGGGACACCTCCAACCACTTCATAAAGAGGGAAGATGGCATTGAGGAATCCAATGTGCAAGTGGGCTGAAATGAGCCATTTCCGAAGGGCATTCTGCCTGATTTTCGAGCGCACGCTTGGTGACTTCGAGCACTCTAACTTAGTGCAATGTGTAACATGCTCCTCTTGCTCAGTGCTGACCTATTTTGGGAAAACTGCTATAACTTTGTGCCCCGAACTCCGAATGACGATCTGTTTGAAGCTTTGGAGAGCTGATTCAGTGCTTTAAAAACTTCATGTTTTGATGAAGACCCAAATCTCAAGTCTGGTTGGTCGAAAATGGGGAGAAAGGCAGTACATCAGTGCTGCCAGGCAGTTCTGCGCACCTCTGTTGTGAAGATCATAACTCTCTGCTCCGAACTCCGAATGATGAACCACTTGAAGCTTTGGAAAGCTGATTCAGAGCTCTAAATCTTTCATGTTATGAAGGAAGTCCAGATCTCGAGTTTGGAAGGTCAAAATGGCAAGCAAAGACCAGGCTCTACTGCTGCCAGAATTCAGCATTGGCACCCTTTTGTTGCTCAAGACTCCACAAGGCCTTATTCTTGTTCCATTTTGGCCAATGAACCTGAAAATGCATAAAAACATAGAATTGGAGTTAATCTACATAAAATAATTAATAACTGGACTTTGTTAATGTAATTTAGGGCGCTTGAATATACATTATTCGGCGCTCATCACACCCCCAAACTTACATTTTGCTAGTCCCTTAGCAAAACTACAATGAAAAACATAAAGAAAAGACAACCATGGGCATGCTACTACAAAAAATATCCTCCATGGTAAAATGAGATAGATACATAGCTCAAATACAACTTGAAACAGACAAAAACTAGAGATGGGGTCATTGGGAAAACTACCTTGCATATATGAAGCATTGATACAAAAATTGGCTAAATACCTTTCCACATACATGCATCAACATCAAAGTCTATATAAATAACTCAATTATCATCTCTTGAATGGAAATCAACTCTAGCTTCAGTGAAAGTGAATTGGATTCTCAACATGCGGCTTTTACTTTCTTTTCCAATTCCAAGGTACAAGTTTTCAAGTCAATGAATTCCCTTTTACATGAAGTCCCTAAGGCATGATTTTATTTTCAAGACAACTTTTGTTGCTTGTTAACAATTTATTTCAACACATAAGCGAAACATAGAATGGTTGTGCAATGCTGAAGTCCCTTAAGCTTTCTAACCAACCCTTGTAGCAAGCGTTAGGCCAACAACTCCCAAACCAGATGGCTTTAGGGTGCTAAGTGTAGAGACACTCCTAGGGCTTAATAGCTCGAGCTGGAAAGGCTACGAACTCCAACGAACCATGTTTATTACTAGTTTAATTTTTTTTTGAATGACCGTGCAATGTTTAAGTCCCTTAAGCTTTCTAACCAACCCTTGTAGCAAGCGTTAGGCCAACAACTCCCAAACCAGATGGCTTTAGGGTGCTAAGTGTAGAGACACTCCTAGGGCTTAATAGCTCGAGCTGGAAAGGCTACGAACGTCAACTGGTCATTATTATTATTATTATTATTATTTTTTTTTTTTTTTTTTTTTTTTTTTTTTTTTTTTTTTTTTTGAATAAACATGCCAAAGGTATCCATCTATCAGGTTCATCAAATCAGATTAACTAGGCCAAGGTCAAGGTCAATCAAGTTGCATGCCTCACAGTTAAGTTTCCAATGTGCATCTGTGCATTGTGAAGCTTATAAGAGTGTAAATCCAGCAAGAATCTAATTGAGGCATTTATACAGACTACATTGTATTTACATGATCATTTCAACTCAAATTTTTCTTTATTTTCAAAATTTTTCAATTGCTTCTATACACAAGGTATTAAACATATGTTTCATCTCCGACAAGTGTCAAGTTATACTATCATTGCTTTAGCAAAAATTATGGAACCAAAAATATGCCAAGAATGCTTGATGCACCCCCAAACTTAAACGACACAGTGTCCTCAATGTGGACATGGATGCAAGTGAGAGACAAAAATGACAACGAGTACAAAAGGAACAACAATACCCGGGGGAGGGAATGGCATTTGGAGACAAAAACCCCCAAACTTGAACCGGACTGCGCAACCTGGAAAGCAATATGAAGAACCAAAAGAAACAACCACAAACATATTAATAGCACAAGCATAAAGACAGAAAACGAATGTATCGAAAATTAACAGAACATAAAGAACTTGCATTGCATAAAGAGTTTACATGATGACAAAAAGAACTGTACAGGGATCATGTCGACCAGAGTAACCTATACATAGCAAATTCTTACAGTTTAAAAGGAAAACAAAATATACAAGAGAAATAGGTACAGATGAAACAAAAGAGAAGGTCCACACGCGCAACAAGCTACTGGCCAGAAGGTAAACGGGCGAGGATGGAATGGAGGAGAGATTGAGTCTTACGCCGTTCAGCGGAAGCCAAACGACGGTCCTCAGCGGCGACACGGCGGTCTTCAGCAGCAAGACGACGATCTTCCTCAGCACGTGAAGAAGACTCACACAGAGCCTGAGTGCACGCGGACAAAGAATGCTCAAAACGATCTAGTCGCGCATGAATACCGGCAATGGAAGCTCGGATGAAAGCCTGGTCCTGGTGAGAGTCGACCGAAGGCTCTATCGTCGCAGTGGCTGCGGCGGTGGAAACTGCCTCAGAAGGAGGAGGAGGTGGAGCGTGGATGAACAGGGGGGCAGGAGGCGGAGGGGTACTAGAATGGCTCAGAACATTGATCCACCGGCGCTGGGTAAAAATTTTGATTTTGTCGCCTCTTGGTTCGTGGGGAGGAACAACGAAACCCTTGTGCTGAAGGAGTCGAGTGATGAAAAACGGCAAAGGCAATTTCCGATTTTCAACTCGCGGAGCCCGTGCATTATGAGCATCATGCCAAAACTTCATAAAGGTGGACCAAATGAGCTCTGGGATGGAGAACCATTGGCCTTGGTCCATGGCATATAAGGCTTGCAGAAAGAGGCCCCGACGCTCGGTGCTGTGCACCAAAGGGCAAACATTGTGCTTGAAGACAGTGTCAATGAACCATAGGCGTTCCGGAAGATTGGTTTTGCGGATAAAAGACCGGGGCCGAGTAGGATCGTCAATAGGGCAAATGGCAGCGGCAATCTGCGCCACAGTTAATGTATCCGGCTCCTCATATAAAGGGAGATTCTCACGATTGACAATGTCATCGGGGCACTCAATGGGGCAACCAGAAACCTGAATGATGTCAGTCATAGTGAAAGCATAGGCGGTGCCGTCAATGGATGTAGTGAGAGAAATGGGTGGCTCTTCAGGGCACTGGAGATTCTGGTAGAAGAGGCGCACTACACGGGGGTAGGCAACCCTGGCAAGGGGTGCGCAAATGTGCTGCAGACGCCGGTTAGTCAATTCGGCGACAGCCCACGAAGTTGTGGGTAGAATGTCAAAGGCATCCGTGAGCGGAAATGAGAGTTCGTAGTTGAGTTGTTTGCGATCCCAAGGATCACGTGGTCGCTCACGAGTGACAGCACGGGCACCTGAAGAGGGTCGAGGAGGGCGAGAAGGACCGGCACGAGACATTTAGAGAGGTGGACTTGGTTGAGGAATTTCAGCGAACACCTGGCGTGCACCACAAAAAGGAGAAGAGGAAAGTGAGTGGGATGGAGGAGCAAACCCAAAATTTTTAACAAGGAAACAAGCACTAGCATTGACAAAGCAACAACAAATCATCAACAAAACCAAACTCCAACATTACTAGCCCATCCTCCGTGTAAAACACCATGAATGAACAAAGGAAAAGAAAAACAAATGAAGAGGACACAGACCTGAATTTCAGTGTATCCGAGAGCAAGAAAAAAGGCAGGAAGAGGGAAGTGAGATGATGGGGTGGTGGGAATGAGAGAGAGAAGGGGTGGGTTGGTTTAGGTGTTGATGATGTGGGTGGAGAAAATGGTTGAGGTGGGTGAGGTTGAAGAGAGAAAACCGAGAGGGGCATGCATGGGGTGGTTCATGCATTGTGGGTGTTGGAAAGTGAGAAACCTAGAGATGGTAAGGGTGGATGATGGGAGATGAGGGAAGATTGAGGTGCATGCATGGGGCTTGCATGCAAGGGGAGTAAGGTGGTTGTGGGGATGGTGCCGAGAGGGGTGAGTGAGAGTGAGGGGGTTTGGTTTTAAAAGAGAGAGAGAGAGAGGCTTGGTTCGAGCACTCGAAGGCCCACTTCGAGTGCTCGAAATGGGGGCAGAGAGTTGGGTGAGGGGCTCGGGTGTGTGAAGGGGAGTTCGAGCACTCGAGGCTGGGTCTTCGAGTGCTCGAAGTTTGAGCAGTGTGAGGGTTTGAGGTTGGTTGTGAAGGTTGGTAGGAGGGTGGTGAGGGGTGGAGGCCGAGAGGTGGTAGGGGTGCAGGGTGTTGGAGGGTGTGTTGTTGAGAGAGAGAGAATGTGGGTTTGAGAGGTGGCATGCATGCATGGACGTGCATGCATGCATGCATGGTGGGGATGTATGGTTTGGTTTGGGAAGAGAGAGAGAGGGGAAGGTTGGTGTGCATGGTGTGAGATAGAGTTGAGGGTTTGCATGCAGGGTGTGGTTTGCATGGGATGGCTGCGAGGGCTTGGGATTGAGTGAGCTGAAAGCTGAACATGGTTGGTGGGTTTTGAATGGTGGTGAGGTATGGTTTAGAGAGAGATGGTGGGTGGATGGGGTTGTCTGCAGAGATGCCGAGAGGAGGTGGATGGTTTGGGTTGTGGTGTGTTGGGTTGAGGAGAGAGATAGGAGTTGAGGTTGGAGTTGCTGCTTGCATGGTTCTATGTGTGCGAGGTGGTGAGGTGGTGCAAGGTGTTGTGCATGGTTCTATGGGTTGCAGAGAGGTGGGATGATGTTGGTTAGGGTGGGAAGGGTGGTTGTGGGAGGGGTGATGAGGTGAGAGGGGTGGCATGCACGCAGGGTGGTGGAGGTTGAGAGGTTTGCTGAGTGGGATGGAGTCTTCGAGCACTCGCAAGGGGGAGGGCGAGTGCTCTGCATGGAGACAGCAGGCTCGAGTGGGTTGCATAGGGAGTGCGAGCACTCGGAAGAGGAAGCTCGAGTGCTCGAAATGAGAGCAGTGAGTTGGCCAAGCAAATGGTGAAGCTTCGAGCACTCGAAGCTTGGGCTACGAGTGCTCGATTCTGAGGCAGTAGCATGCAGCTGCGGAAGATGGGCTAAAAAGCTTAGAGCACTCCAACTGGGAGCTAGAATGCTCTAAATGAAGGCAGCAGGCTCATGATTTGTGGTGCTTGAACCTTGAATGGAGCTTGAAGGCTGTTGCATGGCCATGCATGAGCTTGCATGGATGGAAAAAAATGCATGGAAAAAATTTTTCTGGAAATTTTTCATGGAAATGTTTTTCTTTACTGATGCATGCATGAATTTAAATTGCATGGAAAAATTTACAACTTTTACAACATCACACAAAGCTTGAATGCAATTTCTGAAGAAAAATTTTTTAAACGTTGCAAATTCATTCCATTCCAATGCATGGATGAAATTTTTTTTTTTTTTTTTTTTTTTTTTTTTTTTTTTTTTTTTTTTTTTTTTTAACTTTGCACTGCACACAATGCATGGATGAGTTTAAGAAAATTTTCAAGCTTTTGGCAACATGATGCAAAAGGGATAGAATTCTCAAAAATGAAAATTTCAAACTTAAAACATTTCAACATGATGCAAAAGGGATAGAATTCTCAAAAATGAAAATTTTAAGCATAGAGAATTTTTGAAAATTTGCATGTCAGTCCTAAATTCAAGGCATGCATGGAAAATTTGAAACTTGACACATTATTCCAATCCAATGCATGGATGGATTTTTAGAAAAAGTTGGAAAACTTTTCAACTTCTTTCTAATGCATGGATCAAATTGGAAATTTTTTCAAAATGTAACACCTCTCCAATGCATGGATAGAAAATTTGTGGAAAAATTGTCAAATTGCTCAACATTTCTAATGCCTGGATGAAAATTTTTCAAACCTTGCAGCTTCTCTCTAATGCATGAAAATTTTTGAGGAACCATGATTCAACAATGCATTGAAAAGGAGAGGTTGTGCACATGAGTTGCATGCCATAGGTCCTATGAAATTGTTCAAAAGCGATAGAAATTTCCGGGAATGAAAATTAGAGTTAAGAAGGTCTAAGAGGCCAGTCTAAAATTGCGAAACACAACTGAAGACCATTTTAGAAAAATCAAATTTTTGGCTTATCGAAACCATTTCCCAGAAAATTTCAAGGCACGAGCAATTTAAGAAGGTAGGGAAGCTTGGAACATCGAAAGAATTTCTTCCCTTGCTTTGCTAAATTTAATGTCGATAGCTAGACCAAGCTAGAGCAGGCACTATTCCTCATAAATGGGATCCGTCAAGGGGACTTCCTCAACTTTTCGGGTTAGAATTGTGCTGTCAATGCAAGGCTTAAGCCTTTGGCCATTTACCTTGAAGAGTGATCCACTTGCAGGATCATGAAGTTCGATTGCTCCATGAGGAAAGACGGTAGTGACAATGTATGGACCATCCCATCTTGACCGGAGTTTACCGGGAAAGAGTTTCAAGCGGGAATTGAAAAGCCAGACCTTCTGTCCCGGGGCAAAAGACTTTTTGACGATGTGCTTGTCATGGAAAGCTTTAGTCTTTGCCTTGTAAATTTTTGCATTTTCATACGCGTCATTACGCAATTCCTCAAGTTCATTCAATTGCAACGCACGATTAGAGCCGGCTTGTTTGAGATCAAAATTGAACCTTTTTACGGCCCAATAAGCACGGTGCTCTAATTCTACCGGGAGATGACATGCTTTGCCAAAGACAAGTCGATATGGTGACATGCCAATGGGTGTCTTATAAGCTGTCCGGTAAGCCCAAAGTGCATCGTTTAGCCGTAATGACCAATCTTTGCGATCCGGTCTAACCGTTTTTTCTAGAATGTGCTTAATCTCCCGGTTAGAAATCTCTACTTGACCACTCGTTTGAGGGTGGTAAGGTGTAGCAACCTTATGAATGACTGAATACTTAGCAAGGACGGATTTGAGATAACGATTTCGGAAATGAGATCCGCCATCACTAATGATTGCTCGGGGTGTACCAAAACGACTAAAGATGTGAGATTGAATGAAATGGATCACGACTTTATGATCATCGGTTTTGGTAGCCGCGGCTTCAACCCATTTAGACACATAATCCACCGCTACAAGGATGTACTCATAGCCATAAGAAGATGGAAATGGTCCCATGAAGTCAATCCCCCACACATCAAAAATTTCAACAATTAAAATGTTGGTGAGGGGCATCATGTCTCTTCGGGACATGGATCCAAGTTTTTGACATCGTTCACACGATTTGCAAAAATTGTATGCATCCCGGAACAAGGTAGGCCAAAAGAATCCGCTTTGAAGGATTTTGTTAGCGGTCTTTTTGGCACTGAAATGGCCTCCACAAGCAAGAGTATGGCAAAAATTTAAAATGCTTGTGGCCTCGGTTTCAGGAATACATCGCCGGATGATTTGGTCCGGGCAATACTTGAATAATTCCGGATCTTCCCAAAAGAAATGCTTGACTTGGGAGAAAAACCGGTCCCTCTCTTGTTTGGACCAATGAGCTGGAATTTTGCCAACCGCAAGATAATTGACAATATCCGCAAACCACGGAAGAGTAGAATGTGAAACTTGAAGAAGTTGCTCATCCGGAAAGGAATCACGGATGGCTGCAAATTCCGAAGATTTCTCAATAAGTAAGCGAGAGAGATGATCGGCGACCACATTGTCGGTCCCTTTTTTGTCCCGGATGTCCATGTCAAACTCTTGAAGTAAGAGGATCCATCGAATCAAGCGGGGTTTTGTCTCTTTTTTCGCTAACAAATGCCTAAGGGCGGCATGATCTGAAAAGACGATGACCTTGGAGCCAAGAAGATAGGAGCGAAATTTATCCAAGGCGTACACCACAGCTAGCAATTCTTTTTCAGTGGTGGTGTAGTTCAATTGGGCATCACAGAGAGTTTTGCTAGCATAATAAATGACATGCGGAAGTTTATCCACACGTTGGCCCAAAACCGCCCCTAATGCATAATCGGATGCATCACACATGATCTCAAAGGGAAGAGACCAATTAGGGGGTTTCATGATCGGGGCAGAGGAGAGGAGAATGCGAAGTTTGATGAAAGCTTCCATGCAAGCGTCATCAAAATTGAACGGAACATCCTTGGCTAAGAGATTACACAAGGGCCGTGAGATTTTGCTAAAATCTTTGATGAAGCGACGATAGAATCCGGCATGGCCAAGAAAAGAACGGATTTGACGGACGGAATTCGGAGGAGGAAGATTAGAGATTAACTCAACTTTTGCCTTGTCTACCTCGATTCCCCGCTTAGAAATGACATGTCCTAAAACAATGCCTTCTTGGACCATAAAATGGCTTTTCTCCCAACTTAGAATGAGATTCGTCTCTTTGCATCTTTGGAGCACAAGAGATAAATTTTTGAGACACGAGTCAAAGGAGGAGCCAAATACGGAAAAGTCATCCATGAAAACTTCCAAGAACCTTTCAACCATATCGGAGAATATGGACATCATGCACCTTTGGAACGTTGCCGGTGCATTGCATAGACCAAAAGGCATGCGTCGATAGGCAAAAGTACCAAAGGGACATGTGAATGTTGTTTTCTCTTGATCTTGGGGGGCGATGGCCACTTGGTTATAGCCGGAATAACCATCAAGAAAACAATAGAAGCTTTGGCCGGCTAACCTTTCAAGGATTTGATCAATAAATGGGAGCGGGAAATGATCCTTCCTAGTTGATGAGTTGAGTTTACGATAGTCAATGCACACACGCCACCCGGTGGTGGTTCGTTGTGGCACGAGCTCGCCCGCTGAATTTTCAACAACGGTGAGCCCGGATTTCTTGGGGACAACTTGTGTGGGGCTCACCCACTTGCTATCAGAGATAGGATAGATGATTCCCGCATCTAGCAATTTGATCACCTCTTTCATGACCACTTCCTTCATGTTTGGATTTAACCGGCGCTGGACCTCTCTAGTAGGCTTGGCGTCATCCTCCATATGAATGCGGTGCATACAAATGGAGGGGTCAATTCCTTTCAAATCTGCCACTGTCCAACCAATAGCTTCTTTATGCTCTTGGAGCACCGCTAAAAGGTTGGTCTCTTGGTCTTTTTGAAGGTCCGAGGCAATAATGACCGGAAGGGTTTGCTTTGGACCAAGGAACACATACTTGAGATGGGCCGGGAGCGGCTTAAGCTCAAGTTGTGGCGGAGATAACAATGATGGGACCGGAGGAGTGGTGGAAAGTTGGGGAAGTGGTTCTTTTGGAATTTTCCAAGGAGGTACATCCATGATAGCATTAATATCAAGCAAGGAATTGACTTCTTGAATGGCTTGATCAACATCAAAGTTTGAGAAGTCAAAATGAGACATGCAAGTTTCAAGGGGATCTTTGCTTAGGATGAAGGGGAGAGATTCTTCGACCACTTCATCAATGACATCCACAAGAAAACAATCATCCTCATTGGAGGGATGTTGAGTGGCATGAAAGATGTGGAGTTTGACTTGCATGTTTCCAAAAGCAATGTCCATCACCCCGGTTCTGCAATTAATTGATGCATTAGCCGTAGCCAAAAATGGTCTACCAAGGATCACGGGAATGTGCTTTTTTGGGTCATGGACTGGTTCCGTATCAAGAACCACAAAATCTACCGGGAAGTAGAATTTGTCCACTTTGATGATGACGTCCTCAAGAATACCTCGTGGATGCTTGACCGATCTATCGGCAAGTTGCAAAACCACGGAAGTCGGCTTAAGATCGCCCAAACCAAGTTGTAGGTAGACCGAGTATGGAATTAAATTCACACTAGCTCCTAAGTCAAGGAGGGCCCTCTCGATTTTGCTGTCACCAATGACGCACGAGATTGTGGGGGCACCCGGATCCTTATACTTCGGGGGAGTGCTGTGCTGAATAATAGCACTAACATTTTCAGTCAACCTCACTTTTTTTGGCAAATGATTTTTAGAAGTGCGCTTTTGAGTGCACAAATCTTTGAGAAATTTTGCATAGGGAGGGATTTGCTTGATAGCATCCAACAGGGGCAAGTTAATCTTCACTTGCTTGAAGACTTCCCACATGTCTTGAATTTTACAATTCTTGTTCCCAAAGTGTGTCGACTCTTGAAGACGTTGAGGAAACGGAGCTTTTGGCTCATAAGTAGTTTCCACATTTGGGGAGACATGTGTGGGATATCCGTGAATGGTATTGGGACAAGAATTTGGATTAGAAGAGCTTGAATTTGGATTTTTCAACGGCGAAACTTCTTCACTTTTGTCTCCATCGACCTTGTTGTCCACCACTCTACCACTCCGAAGGGTGGTGATAGCTTGAACTTGTTCATGAGTCGGCCCACTCGGAGGAGGGGTTTCGTCAATCACATGCATTCCTCTAGGATTTTCAAAAGGTTGAGAGGGAAGCTTGCCCTTGTCCTTTTGAAGCAATTGATTCACCGAGTTAGCTATTTGGCCCACTTGATTTTCGAGATTAGCTATGGATTGAGTATGAGAGTGGACCATTTGGAGAGTAGGTTGCAAGGATGTCAAGAGTTGCTTGTTGGCATCCATTATTTGCTTATTTAATGATTCCATCATTTGCTTGTTTGCAGCTACTATCTCGTCAGTTGGACACACAGGAGGTTGATTGGAGACATTTGGATTGTAAGGAGGACGGTAGCTTGAAGAGGCTTGGAAAGGTCTACCTTGATATTGAGAAGAGGGCTGATTTTGCCGCCCTTGGTTTTGGAATTGGGAATTCTGTGGGGCTTGTTGCCGCCATGAGAAATTCGGATGATCACGCCAACCCGGATTGTAGGTGTTGGAATATGGATTGTTCCCGGGCCGCGAGAACATGGCATTAGCTTGCTCTTGGTTGGGACTAGGAAATTGCTCCGTTGTGGGGCAATCTTCCGAGAGATGGAATGGACTAGTACATGAAGCACAAACTGAACTTGCCGAATTTTGAGACAATGAAGGAGGAAGATGTGGTGCCATCAATTGATAGAATTTATGAGCGATGGCATCCACTTGAGATGATTCCTCCCTTATTGACTTTGGTTGACAAGGGTTGGTGTTGCTTGGAGTGATTGCGGTCGGAGCCCTACGAGAATTGTGTTGAAGTGAATTTTCACTCAAATTCTCAAGTAAGGTCCAAGCCTCATCCGCATTCTTGGACATGAACATCCCACCACAAGAAGAATCAACCATGAATCTATGGGTTTCGGTCAAGCCGGCATAGAAAGCTTGCACTAATTGCCATTTTGGGATCAAATGATGAGGACACTTCCGAAGAAGATCTTGTAACCTTTCCCAAGTCTCGTGGAGTTGTTCTCCATCAACTTGAGAAAAGCTTAGAATGGAACGCCTCATTTGGTTGGTTTTACTCACCGGATAATACTTCTTAAGAAATTCTTGTTGCAATTGAGCCCAAGAAGTAATAGAGTTGGGAGCGAGGGAGTTCAACCAATATTTTGCCCTATCTTTTAGGGAGAATGGGAAGAGATGGAGATGAAGTGCATTGTCCGGAAAACCTCTCAACCGGATGGTTGAACAGATTTCAAGGAACTCATCAAGATGCTTGTATGGATCTTCATTATCAAAGCCATGAAATGATGGAAGCATTTGAATGGTACTAGACTTGATCTCATATTGAGCTGCATCGATGTTTGGCATCACTATGCAAGATGGAGAAGCATAGGTGGTAGGGATGAAATGATCTCTAAGAGTCATTGGCTCGATATTAGGAATTTCAGCCCTTTCATTCCCCGGATTTCCTACGTTATCCCCCATTATATTGAATTCAGTTTCAAGGTCCCTTGTAAGAGTGGGTTCCCTAAGGTTCCGTCTAAGAGTTCTTTCAAGAGAATTGATATCAATGGGCGAATCGATTGTGGGTAAGGAAAGTGACCTACGACCGAACATCAACAATAAAGCATATACTCAACAAAGCAATTCATCAACCACAACTCCACATACGATGTTCCCTTTCTCCTCAATTATCAAGACGGAAAATGTAAATGGCCACGACAAGGACCGATGCTTTAACACAAAATTTAAACAGGATAAGAGCCTCAACAAGGGCGTCACAACTAAACTAAAACTAAATTTAACACATGCACAATATTCACAACTCGAAACTAGAAGTCACGAGACTTACCTGGGGTCCTCTAGACTTACAATTTGCTAGCATTCCCACGGCGAGCTTCGAGTCCCTAGAATCTTACAACACTTAAAACACAAAGGTGGTCAAAACACACAAGGAATATTCACAAGACACAATATTCACAATCAAACTAAATTTAACCCTAGAAACTTCGGTTGCTAAACCGTTTGTAGTCCCCGGCAACGGCGCCAAAAATTGATCGGTTGGTCAATTAACATCAACCTTCGCAATAGCACGAATCATTGTAAAATAGGGCTATTGGTCGGGTAAGTCGAACCACTGGGACTGCGCTAGTCTATGGCAACCTAAGAGTCTAGATTACTTTTAGAATGATGAGGGGGTATATAGAGTTTTGTTGGTTTGTCACTTAGTCACTAGAATTGAAATGTGCTTAAAGAAATAAATGCAAGGAATTTAAGAAGAAGAAGTCTAGAAAAGGAGGTCTAGGGAAGTGAATTCACCACCAATCCTATAAACATACTAAATTTCTATTAACTTGGGAAACAATTTCACTACATGGCAATGATATGTAGTAATACTAGATTGCTACATTATCCTCAAGAAAATCATAGGATCAAGATTTAAGTATAATCCCTCAAAGAGCCACATGCTAGAACTACCTAGATTAGGTGTAGCCATAACATGCTCACTAAGCTAGGGACCATCAAACCCCTTAATCACTATGGTAATAGCACATGAAGTCAAGATACAAGATTAATCCATCAAAAGGAAGTCTTAAGCTATGGATTAACAAATTTCTCATACAACATGCCTTTAAACCCATTTCACAATTTCATTTCCATTCTCACTATGAAGATGCAAGTTATATAATCATGAGAGGATAAAATCTAAGACAAGATAAGAACTCAACATGATCATTTATAGGCATTGAAATCCATTACAACAAGTGTAAGTGCTCTAAATCATGAAACTACCATGTACATGAATCATTCCCCAAATTAGATGAAATTAAAGCATGCTTACAAGAGAGAGCTTCATCACCTCCCTAGATGGAGGTTTAGTTATCCATGGATACAAAAATGGAAGAAGGAAGATTGGAAGAATAAGCCATTTTCGAGCTCCCTTCCTTTGGCTTCAAGAACACACCCTCCTTGCTCTCTTCTCTCTCCTCTAATCTTGCAAAATGAAGCTTAATCATATATGTGGCCTTTGGGTAGCCTTTTATGCTCCAACCATACCCTCTCTCCTCCAAGGGACACCTCCAACCACTTCATAAAGAGGGAAGATGGCATTGAGGAATCCAATGTGCAAGTGGGCTGAAATGAGCCATTTCCGAAGGGCATTCTGCCTGATTTTCGAGCGCACGCTTGGTGACTTCGAGCACTCTAACTTAGTGCAATGTGTAACATGCTCCTCTTGCTCAGTGCTGACCTATTTTGGGAAAACTGCTATAACTTTGTGCCCCGAACTCCGAATGACGATCTGTTTGAAGCTTTGGAGAGCTGATTCAGTGCTTTAAAAACTTCATGTTTTGATGAAGACCCAAATCTCAAGTCTGGTTGGTCGAAAATGGGGAGAAAGGCAGTACATCAGTGCTGCCAGGCAGTTCTGCGCACCTCTGTTGTGAAGATCATAACTCTCTGCTCCGAACTCCGAATGATGAACCACTTGAAGCTTTGGAAAGCTGATTCAGAGCTCTAAATCTTTCATGTTATGAAGGAAGTCCAGATCTCGAGTTTGGAAGGTCAAAATGGCAAGCAAAGACCAGGCTCTACTGCTGCCAGAATTCAGCATTGGCACCCTTTTGTTGCTCAAGACTCCACAAGGCCTTATTCTTGTTCCATTTTGGCCAATGAACCTGAAAATGCATAAAAACATAGAATTGGAGTTAATCTACATAAAATAATTAATAACTGGACTTTGTTAATGTAATTTAGGGCGCTTGAATATACATTATTCGGCGCTCATCAGTCGTGCATTGGAAATATGGAGACCGTCCTCTTGACGGATCCAATTTATGAGGACCAATGAGATTCTCATCTCGTCGAGCTATCGACGCTAAACTTAGCCATTCTTAGGGAGCACCAAACTTCCTAAACTTCTTCATCTCCTCTCCTCTTCTTCTAAAAAAAAAAAGAAAAATCCAAAAATACGAAAAATTGCCTAGGTATGAACCTTAAATTTAACACTTTTTCAAAAGTGCTTCGAATCTCATTTTGTTGGTCATACTAGGTGTCCAGGGCATCAAATAGGATCTGTTAAAAAAATATAAAAAAATTGGGATCATTTCAGTCTCCAATTTCTAAAATTAAAATTCTAGAAAATTGGAAAATTGGCGTACGGATACGCTTCCTTGCGTCCAGACGCAAATCCACCTAGGAGCAAATTGTTTTCAAAAACTTAAAATTTTGATTTTTTCCGAAACATGTCCGTTTTTTATTCCGACTGTTCCGAGGGGTGTCTTAGTGTTAGTACATCATGTCCAAGCAGGCTCGTGAATTATGGATCTTATTCTAGCCTCCAAATGGCTGGAACGAAAAAACAGTGCCTAGCCTATTTTGCATCCGGACGCTCATTGCCATCATCTATGTGTGATACCCCTCGAATCCGAGACATGGGTTGATCAGGCCCAAGCTCAAACCCGAGGGAATATCAAACAATCAATATTTTAAATGAACACATATTACAAAATGAATTAAGAAATAAATAATTAAAAGTTGAAAGAACTCTAAAATATAATCCTTTAAAATTAATACTTAAAATCCAAAACCTCTAATAGTTTAACAACTAGGGAATCCCTCCAAATGGACCCCTAATAAAAATACAAACTGAAATGTAAATAACTGAAAGAATATCCGAAGTTAAACCACGGAGAAAAGTCTTACATCGTCGTAAGAATGAGTGATAGTTTCTGCTCCGCACGATCAGGTCTAAGACTGGATCTGGCGAATACCTGAAAAATAGAAGTAGGTCAGGCCCACGAACAAGTTATATCCTACTACAATCCAAACAGAGACTCAATACGCATGTACATTCTAACCAACTTAACAATAGCTATATAATCCGTATATATATATATATATATATATATATCCACACTACAGGACTCTCACCGGACTATGCAGAGGGTTTTAACCGAAATAGAAGACAACATGCAAAAATGCACCTGAGTGGGCATGAGTACCTAAGCCTAACAGGGTATACCTCAACCTAACATATCCAGCTACGCATCCTACTACATATACACTCCCTAACCGGCGACTCTGAGACTCTAACTCAGATCGCGGTACCATAAATATATACTTAAAGTCCATCCTATCCATCCATAATAAATCTAGTTAGCCGTTCAGCTTGTTCAGCCGCACAGACTTACATATAAGTAGGATTTTATTTTCATAATCCGTTCCCTTATTCCGATATAGGTAGGACTTAGCGTTTTGAGCTAATCCAAACCTAGTATGCCACCGTCCTATACCAATGTATACAACTCAAGCATCCAGTAGTTGATAATACAGACTATAAATGTAAATATCAACTAATCCATAAATCTCACAATTGATAACAGAAATATTAAATATAAATATCAATTATTCCATACTAAGCATGATAAAGTTTTATAAATTAAAAGGCTTATTGATACTACTTCCCCAGGTCCAATAATTGATAATTCATATCATACATGTAAACATCATTTAATCCCAACTAGGCATGATAGAGAACAGATATATATATATATATATATATATATATATATATATATATTAACATGCAGATTTAAACCTACTCCAACAAACTCCAACAATTGACAGTACATCAGTATATGTAACTATCAATTTATCCACAACAAGCAAACTAGACATCTGTAAATTCGTAGGCTTATATGAGATTACTAAAACATGATAATTGTATTCACATCATTGAGAATTGCTATCCTAAGATTTAGCAATTTAAAACCCTTTACATCCGAAAACCGTAAAGTAATTTATTTAAAAATTACCTACTAATCAAGTATAAAACTAAGTTGGTTTATTTTGCATTAGCCTACTCTCTGAAGTTTTAATAAGTCTTAGAACATCTCTAAACACTCCAATATAGCTTCTACCTGAATCTGAAAACCCTAAAATCCAAGCACCGTAGCCAAAATAGTCGCCGAAAAGCTGAAAAATAAAAAGAATTCAAGGGAGCCTGCTCCCTCAAAGAGAGAGCCGCCTCCCTAGTGCATGGAGCCGGCTCCCTCCTTGAGGGAGCCTGCTCCAAAAGTCCTAGAGCCAGCTTCCTCCTTGATGGAACCTACTCTTTGCTTAAGGGAGCCTGCTCCCTTCCAACGGGAGCCGGCTCTCCTCCTGTTCCTTCTTCATCTTCAAGTCCAGCGACTTCCCAGATGTCTGTCCTTCATTCCTAGGGTTCCTAGGTGTCTGAACTAGGTTCCAGTATATTCAAGAGGCAATTAAATTCTTTATACAACTACCGACATCAACTTAAACATGCATTGTGCACAAAAAATCTAAACCAAACAGTTTACCTTTCATGATCACCTACTGTTTAAAGCAACTCAACCATGCAAACAGATTAATTTCAGTTTTTCCCCAATGTGTTACAGACTAATTAAACTCTTTATACATCAATTTACATGAATTAAAACAGAAGTTCGCACGAAAGAATTTAAAACAAACAATAAACAACTTGTAAACACGTCCAGTTTTAAGCATCTCAGACATGCAATCCTGTTTAATTTTAATCTTTATTTATTCTTGGAGTTGTATTAGTCGTATAAAGAATACGAGCCAAATGGAGAGAGTTAAGAATAGAACTTGCCTTTAGGTCTCAGTCTGAAACCTTGCACCGTCGTCTTCCTAAATTCTCCGGCGAAAACCGACTACTATGAACCCTCATCTGTTCTCTTTCTGCCTCCACTGTCATGAACCCTAGGCAGAACTTAATACATATATTTATAGGCCACCCTTAAACCTAAGCCTAAGTGTAATATGAGACGGAGAACTAAGTCGGCTACAACGTGAAGAAAAATAAAACAAAACCTTAAATTTCAATTAACGCATTTAACTTACTCACACAATTACGCCAATGAAAGAAAATACCAATAATCCAATTAACGTAATTATAGGAAAAAAAATAAAATACAATTTAATAATTAATTAATTCACATAAACACCATTAAATGAAACAATAAAATAATTCACTTAAATAAAACAAATCGTCAAGTAATGCAAATGAACACGCCAATAAACAATTAAACAATTAAAAATGCAATTTAAACAATAAATTAAATACCAGGACTATCCTTTTGAAATTAGGGGTATTACATTCTTCCCCCCTAACAAAAGGAATTCTGTCATCGGAATTCGCTCTTACCTTCTTCCAATATTCCAGGAAACTGCGAGCGAATGACATCCTCCCGTTCCGAAGTAGACTTAGCCTCATTGTGATGACTCCACTAAACACACACCCAAGGAATAACCTTATTACGAAGGATTTGATCCCGACGGTCGATAATACGACACGGGTATGACGACCCAAGTTTTGTAAACCCGGTGCGTCAGTGATGACCAAAAGATGACCCGATAACGGATCTGAAATGCGGAAGCAAAAGGTGAAACAACGGTCTCTAGAGATACAATGTGTCTCTAAGACACCAATGTGACCCTCAATGAGGTCATGGAACCCAAAGGAAAACGAATGCGGAAGTGTCGTTTCAAAAACGGACAAAAAAGAACCTACGAGCAAAATGGTCATTTTGCAAAAAAGTGGATTCAAGTGCTATCGAGCACACCACTGGGAAGACAATGAAAAACTAATCATGATGGACTCAAGAATTTCATTATTCGGATTCTGGACGAAGGAGAAACGACAAAACAAAGAAAAACGAGCAATAAAGCTAAAAGGGGTAAACTGGTAATTATCTAGAAATATCTGGGTGCAACCGAACACACCGTTGGATAGACAATGAAAAATTAATCAATTTTAAAAAAAAAATTCACTTGATTTAGAGTCCGGATGAGGGAGAAAGGTCAAAAACAAAATTGGCGTCACGGCGGCCCGACGAAGGCCGTGACAGCTACAGTGCCGTCAACCCACTACTACTGCAACTGAGAGTAAAAATGGGCATCTAAACGGACTTTTTTGGAAAAACTCAAAGAAGAAACCCCCCTAAAATCAAGTTTCCTACCTCGATCGCGAAGGGAAACAAAAAAAATGCATTGTAAAATGCCCAGAATGCCCCCAAGAAAATCTTGTTAAGGGGGTAAAAATTTCTCCGAGCTGCTGCCCAAAGAAAGGAAATAGGGCTTCGGGAGGTTTTTAAATTGCCTAAATTGAAAATACAATCTTAAAATACACCCACAAGACCCATGGAAGTTTCGGATCAGTCGTCACACTTTTCAAAAAAAAGTCAATGAATAGTACCAAGTACATATGCACTAAAAATCTGCAAAACCTGGCAGCAAGGATTTTTCGGACAAATATGGATTTTTGAGGGCCAAGATGGCATTTTCTGGAAAAACACAAAGAAGAAATCCCCCTCAAAATTGAGTTTTCTACGTGACTCACAAGAAAAAATGAAAAAAACTGTGACGGCCCAAGTTTTTCAACCCGGTGCGTCAGTGATGAACCGAAGGGTGACCCGATAAAGGATCCGAAATGCGGAACCAAAAGACAAAACAACGGTCTCTAGAAATACAACATGGCTCTAAGATACCATTATGAACCTCAACGAGGTCACGAAACCCAAAGGAATCAAATGGGGAAGCAACGTTTCAAAAACGAATAAGAATGAACCTAGGGGAAAAATTGTCATTTTCAGCTTAAAAGTGGGTGTCACCAAGCACACCATTGGAAAGACAACGAAAAATTAATGAATTTAGACTCAAGAATCACTTCATTCGGAGTCCGGATGAAGAAGATATGGCTAACGGAAGAAACAGGGACAAAACGGTCAAAAAATACTAACCCAAGAACATCTAACCGGTTAGGAGACCTTCCTAACCGGTTAGGAGGCCAAAACACATGACCAACACACTGCCCCAAGCCATCTAACCGGTTACCAAGACCCTTCTAACTGTTTACATGTAAAGAGGCAGTAAGGGTGCGACCCAAAAACCTGGCAGCAGGGGTTTTTTGGGAAAAAAATGAAAATTTGAGGCCCTATATGACATTTTCTGGAAAAACTCAAAGAAGAAACCCCCCTCAAAATAGAACTTTCTATGTGACTCACGAGGAAAATCGAAAAATACATAATGTAAAATGCCCAAAATGCCCTCCCAAGAAAACTAGTCTAGAGGGTCCAAAAAGCTGCTAAATTAAAAAGTGAGAGCTGAACTTCGGATGCGATTTCCAATGCCAAGATGGCATTTTCTGGAAAAACACGAAAAAGAAACCCCCCCCCCCCCTAAAATCATATTTTCTAATCAACCATGTGAAGAATGGAATTTATTTCTCAAAGAAAATTCCCAAAATACCCTTAGGTCAGAATATGCAACAAAAGTGAAAAATGAGTCCGTAGGAGGCTTATTTCACCAAAGAAGAATCCTTGCCCAGAAACGACCATGCACGCAAACGTAACTTACCTAGTAAGACATGCTACAATGGTCCATGGCCCAAAAATATGGCCGATACAAAATATGACCCCCCAACGGCCAAAATGCCAAAAACGAAGTTTGAAACGAAAACTTGGAATTTAAAATCATGAGATGGTTTCAAAATGCCGTTTGGCCCTTGGCCACACTTCTTACATGGTGAATGAATGCTAATGGAAGAATCAAAATGGAATTCCCACACCCAATGCTAACATGGTGAAGTAAAAACTTAATATTTTTCAATACATTCATAATATTCCATGAAGTCAAAAATTACATAGGATACAAATTACATGTCATTGGCCTCCGGCCTCATCTCATACATGTCAAATACATCGTAAATAGTGTACTCATGTACACATTACATATAAGGAATCAAATGTACACATGTTGACATATAAAACTATAAGACTACAATTGGCATTCCGAGCGAACCTTCACAAAAATGGAAGTCTCCAAGTCCACAAACCATCCAAGCATAATGAAGACCTCAACTTTGATTCTTGTACCTGAAATATGCCCCAGTATCGTAGGGGTGAGTAACATAAAGCTACTCATAGGAAATGAGCATGCATCGACCTACGTTTTACAAGTTTGCATGATTTAATCATTGTGGTTCATTCTACCTAACGTCTATGTTAAAGTTGAGACTCAAGGAGCATCCTAGCTACCTAAGATCATTTCTAACATCAATCACCTCATTCATGCAATTTTAGCAACATAGGTTCATGCTTACACAAAGCAACAACATATAGATTCTCAAGGTTATCAATTTGAAGTCTAAGATGCAACATCAACTAAATATAATAATTTAGCATAATTAGAATATCTAATATCACACATCAAGACATAGATTCTCTAGGTTACCAAGTAGAAATCTAAAAGTGTGAAATCAACTAAATATATCAATTTAGTATGGATGTACTTAACAACATCAAAATCGCCAATAGCCAAAACCACAAGTCAACAAAGTAAACATGATTGTCAACTTAGAATTGAATGCGAAAACAAATAGTGGAAGACTTGGAATTGAATGCGAAAACAAATAGTGGAAGACTTGGACATCACGTTCGGAATTCTGCCGAGACCTCAATGGTTATTCCGGGCACTAACCCGCAAGGAAGACCACCCTAAGTGCGCACTATCTCAATGACTTAGAGGACTCACGTCCCCGTACTAGAGCCAAACCCTAGCCATCTCAACTCAACGATGTTCCAAGATTCCAAAATAAGCCAAATAAGTTCATAACTTATATATATTACTACTACATAGTAACAAGTTAGTAATATAACTCTCAATTGTGCATAATAAGCATTTCATATCCATAATGCTACGAAATCACAAGCCAACAATATATTCATATTAGAAACATACTCTCATGAATATAAATTTAACAACAACGTCCTTCAATGCATATAACACAACCAAGTGAATATATCACAAGTCAAAATCCATGCTCTTAAAATAGAAACAACTTCTAAAACATGATTAGATCCATGGATAAACAAGATAGAATTTAATTACATCAAAATAATTAAACTCTCTAGCTTTCAAATCATTTCCAAATGGCCTCAATTTAATATATGATTAAAGATATATCATGCTCATTACATATATTCACAAAAAAGCTTAATTAGGCCCATGAAACCACCAAAATAGATTTTAATTAATTCCCTTAATGAAAGTCTCTAGATTTCCAAACTCAACCAAATGCTCTCAAATTAAAGTATGTTAACAAACATGCCAAAACTTAATTTAAAAGCATAATACAACTCAATTTCATGCAAGGTACGGCCATGAACTTTAATCTTTCACAAAAGATAAATATTAATTAAAAAGAGCAATTCTTATTTAATTAATCCAAATTTAATACATGTTAACCAACATATTAAAACAAGATTTTCTACTATGCCACAATTCAAAACAAAGTTATATATTATCATGAATTTTAAATCTTATACAAAGAATTAAAAATTTCTAACTTTCTAGATTTGATACAAGGCACATATATAAGTTGTATAATCATGCTAAACACTCAATACAACACACACAAAAGCCTAAAACATTCCCTACCTCCATTTGAGATGAAATCTCAAATCCCCACCAAAATAAATCGGCTCCGAATCCGACGAAACTCCTAAATTTTGTCGGGGACAACACCACGAACATGAATCCCAAGGAAGCCCCATCAAAAACACAACTTGACTTCAAACCCGAACTTAAGAAATGGCCAAAACGAGATTTCAATCGGTTGGAATCGAATGCCTCGCCAAGGGGAACAATAAACACAAAGGCATCACCACTTTTTAATGAAGGGAAGAAGTCCAAAAGAGGAGAGAGAAGATGGCAGCCATGGATGGAGCTTGGATCGGCCATGGGAGAGGAGAGAGAGAAAAATTTGATTTTTCTTTCTAAGACTTCCTATTTATAGAAAAACTTAAAAAGTGCCCCGAACGGGCCCCGTCGGGTCCGAAAAAGTGGAATTCACGCAGACGCGCTCAAATGGCAAAACTCCGTGAACGAAAAAGATTCCAAATGAGAAAATATGAACAACGGAAGAAACAGCGTTAAAAATCGAGTCCCGAGAAGAGAGTTATGCCCAAAACAAGTTTGGCGCAAACTGGGGCCAGAAACCCTGAAACTGGAAAACATCGTCCAGGAGGAAATTCTAAGAGTCCACGACTCGACGAAATGTGAAAATGAATCCCGTACGAGAATCCAGGCTCAAAACAAGGCATTGAGCAATAACTTTCATTAATTGCACAATGACCGATCCAAAAAGTGAAAACTGCGAAATTGCCCCAGAATGAAAATATCTTCCAAAATATATTTTCTTAGATACTCCTGAAATAAAATATCTTCAAGAGATATTTATAAAAAATGCCCAAGAAAAGAAAATAATTCCAAAGAATTGTGCATCCACGCCCCTATGGACACCGGGAGCAACCAGAGTACTTTCTTGCAAAAGTGAAGATACGTATTTCATAGAAACCACTCAAGATAAAGATACGTGAAGTCAAAAACCAACTCCGAACATAAGAAGAGTGGTTACGCAAACAAAGTGACAATAAGGAAAGGACGAAATAGGGAAAAAGACAAAATAGGGAAAAGACAAAAAGTGAATAGTGTCTAAAAATGAAAAATGCGAAACTGACTCGGTCCTCAAAGGAAGTTGTCAATCCACAGAAAAGAGTCTCAGAAATCACTCCAGAGTACTCGAGATGACACTAATCGACAAGAAACCAAACTCAGAAGGGAAAAGACAATGAAAAAATTTATCCGAAAAATTCGGGTCATTACAACCTTCCCACTTTAAAGGGATTTCGTCCCCGAAATCCAGCCCAACGAAACAGAAAGCGAAACCAGGATAACTACAGAGTACATCTCCGAGTATCCCACATAACATGCCATACCAGCGACCTCAAAGCTGAAAGGAACACACAAGCCAATGTCATCTACACCCACGTGCTCATGACAAGACAACCTCTCAAAGGAAAAGTGACCACATGGCCACACGATAAGTTTGAACTCACACAGAGAACCCAAGGTCAGACAAAAGAACGAAAAACAGCAACCGAAAGCATTCCTCCTGATGAACCATCAAACTGATCCAAAAATAACCACCAAAAGGACTCCAAGAAACCACATATCGAATCAAGGTACAGAACAAACACAACGTGGCAGTACGAATAGCGACCAAAACCCGCCCGCAGCGTACTCAAATGTGTGGTAGCAATGACAGTACCTAGTGCCCGCCCACACTTACTCGTCAGTAAGGTAGCGTTGACGGCAACTAGTACTCACCCACAACACACAACCTTGTACAGTAGCATGATAGTATAAGGCACTAATTCATAACCTGCCCCCCACTAGGTCTGCCCCCCACTAGGTCTACCCTAGTGAAACCTCTCGATACAAATGACATCAATGTCACAAAACGATCACGGTCAAAAGCAATATGGGAACTAGGCATCTGTGAGAGTTAGAATATGATCCAAAGACGTTCCGGCCATCTCGGCCAATCCCAAACTCTGACAACAATGTCATAGGCACCATTATGCTTAAGGCCCAAAATCCTGAACACAACATAACCAATAACTCCAATGTCTCAAAATGCTACTACCAATAACATCAATCGAGAATCCAGAGCAACCTGAGAAGCAAATCAAAACTTCCAGAGATCAAAACGAACCTCACCATAAGGCATTTCATCGAAAACCTACATTTCTCCCTGAAACTGATCAACTACAAGACCAATCACCATGATTAAACATCAGATCCACATCCCTATCACGGATAACTAAATCCTCAAAATACAAATCCACCAAGTGGCACACACATCAAAATGCCAACAACCAAGGTCACAAGATGAATCTCTCAAAACCATGCTTGGCAACATCAAGCTAAATCAAAATTCCTCAATTTTTGATCCACAACCAATCATCAGAACTACGATTCCTCAAAACTAAAGTAATTTGTGCAACAAAAGTAATTTTTACTTGTTTTAGCTACTGCATATATATACTGTTTTTCTTTCTTCTCTTTTCTCATATATATATATATATATAATTTATAAGAAAGAGCTTGAGTTTTTTCTCCACAACATTTATCTACACTACTAAAATGGATATAGCATTCACCAACCAATAACAGTATTCTCAAACACATATGACATTCCTTCCTACAGGTATGATCTCAATGCATAAGACACGCTTTAGATAAATTTTCATAGAATAAAAAATTAATGCAGATACTTGAAAAAGTAATTCAGAGACATACGATTCTGTAATGACCCAGTCATTTCCTTCCTTTCCTTTTTCCTTAGAATTTTACGGATGAATTTTTTTCGTTGAAATTTCTTTTTTAAGTTCAGTTTCTCATCGTTTAGTGTCGTCTCGAGTGCTCAGAAATGGTTTCTGAGACTCTTTCCTTTAGATTGACAACTTCCTTTGAGGACCGAGTCATTTCCACATTTTTTCATTTTTTTTACACTATTCACTTTTCGTCCTTTTCCCTATTTTGTCCTTTTCCCTATTTTGTCTTTTCCTAGTTTGTCACTTTGTTGACAAAACCTCACTCCTTGTGTTCGAAGTTGGTTTTTGACTTCACGTATTTTCATTCTAAGTGGTTTCCACGAAATATGTATCTTTACTTTTGTAGAAAAGTACTTTAGTTGCTCCCGGTATCCATAGGGGCATGGATGCATAATTTTTCAGAATCTTTTTCTTTTCTTGGGGTGTTTTTCATAAATATCTTTTGAAGATATTTTATTTCAGTGGTTTTTAAGAAAATATTTTTGAAAGATATTTTTATTCTGGGTCATTAGTGTAGTTTTCACTTTTTGAATGGGCCATTGTGCAATTAATGAAAGTTATTGCAAAATACCTCGTCTGGAGCCTGGATTCTCGTACGGGATTCATTTTTACATTTCGTCGAGTCATGTACTCTTAGAAATTCCTTCTGGTCGTTTTTCACCAGTTTCAGGGTTTTTGGCCCCAGTTGCCGCTGAACTTATTCGGGGCATATCTTTCTGCTCGGGACTCGGTTTTCGACACCGTTTTTTCCGTTGTTCATATTTTCACATTTTGAACCTTTTTTGTTCATGGAGTTTTTCCGTTTAAGTGCGTTGTTCAAAATCCACTTTTCCGGACCCGTTCGGGGCACTTTTTGAGATTTTCTATAAATAGGGGGACTTAAAATTTAAAAGTCATCTTCTCCCCTCTCCATGCACGACCAGAACCTGCTACGGCAGCCCAAGGGGGCTGCCACCCTTCTTTTTTCATTTGAACCTTCTTCCCTTTGTTAAAAAGTCGAAGTGCCTGTTTGTCTTGACCACGCACATCTTTCCCTCTAATTAGAACCCGTTTTTGGCCAAATTTTGAGTTCGGGTTTGAAGTCAAGTTGTGATTTTGATGGGGCTTCTTGTGGGTTCATGTAGATCGTGTTGTCCCCGACATAACCCTTCGGTATCGTCGGATTCGGAGCACTTTTTTTTTCGGTGGGCTTTTGAGATTTTCATCTCAAATTGAGATAAGGGATGTTTTAGTGTTATATTAATGTTGTATTGATTGTTATATGAGTATATACAACTTGTGAGCATGCCTTGTTCAAGTTATAGAATTTAATTTAATTATTTTCTTTGTTTAAGATTTAATTCTCATGATGCTAGGCAACTTAGAATTAAATTGTGGCATGCTAGAAATTTAAACCTTGGTATGGTGGTTGATATATTAAATTGGGGTTTTTTGAATAAGAATTACAAATTTTATTTAATATTTATCTTTTGTGAAAGTTTAATTCACCTAGTTGTATCAAGTATGGAATCAACTTATAATGTGATATTAAAGTAGGCCTTGGTGAGTTCTTTAACATATATTAAATTGAGGATATTTAGATATATTTGAAAATCTAGAGAAAATTAATTAATTAACTTAATTAATTTTATTTTTAAGTGTTGTAGTCACTTAAATTGATTTTGGGTATAATATATGTGAAGACTATGCTATATCCCTTAAGATATATTAATTTGAGTTCATTTGGGATTAATATGAAATCTAGAGACTTTTCATGTTAGGTTGAAAATCCCTTTTAATGTAGTGAAATTAATTACCTTGTGAGCATATTACTAATTGGATGTAGAATTAGTACTTGGGGCCTCTTAAAATGGTAATTGGACTTAGCATGATATAGAATATCATTGACTTGTAAAGCTTGTTTAAATATATCTTGTGTAGGTATATAGCTTATTAGAATATTACAATTGTTTACCTTGAAAGCTTGTTACTAAATTGAAACTTATTTAGTACTTGTGGCTTAGGATAGTAATGTGACTCAATTGTTGTAAAATATTCTTGCTTTGTGTAAAATTGCATATTAGAGACTTGACATGTCATATGCTATTTATACTTGAATCATTAGATATGGTTTGTGTGGATTCAACTTTATTTGTGCATGAAAGATGGTTTGATGCATTATTGATTTTGATATAAATTTGGTCTAACTTATTGATTTTGGGAAGCTTGTAAGGACAAATTTCACATAATGGCTAGGGTTTGGCTCTAGTACGGAGACAAGAGTCTTCTAAGTCATAAGTGCGCACTAGGTAGTACCTTGTGGGTCGTAATTGCCCAGAATAACTTATGCATGTGCACACTAGGTAGTGTCTTGTGGGTCGTAATTACTCGAAAACACTTGCTTGGTCTAGTGACCGCATGTCCTAGTCTTTCCATTATTTGTTTTCGCATTTAATTTCAAGTTGTTAATCATGGATTACTTGTAGCTTGAGAATTGATGCTTGCTTTGGATATTTGAATCTTATTTAGTATACTTGAACTTGTATACTTGCTCCGTGAGTTTAATTTCATTTAGTATGCTTGTGCCGTGTATACTTGTTTTAGGCGTACCTCTTTTAGCTTAGTATACTTGTGTTCGTATACTTGACTTACGAGATTTCCATATGAAATGTATACTTATGTAAATATGCTTAGACATTGCATGACTTGTCTTAATATGGTTTAGTATACTTGGAAATATATGCTTGTATGTTGTATAATATGTTTTAGCATTACTTAGTATACTTGAGCCTGTATACTTGTATGCCGTTGTTCACTTTAAATTGCATGAGTAGCCTAGGATGCTCCCTGAGTCTTATTTTGAAATAGACATTAAGTGGCATGAGCCCTTTGATATGCTTCACCTTAAGGTGATATAATTGTAAAACGCTAGGTCGATGCATGCTCATCTCCTACGAGTAGCTTTATGTTACCCACCCACGTAGTGGGGACATTTTTCAGGTACAGGGACTTTGATTTGGGATGCACACTATGCCATGGAAGTTTCGTAGACTTGAAGTATCATTTTCATGAAAATGTTGGCTTGAAATGTCATTGTAGCCTTATTTGTCAAAATGTGTATATTTTATTCCAATTATGTAATGTGTACATAAGTACACTCTTTATAATGTATTTGACATATATGAGATGAGGCCATAGGCCAATGACATCTAATTTGTACCTTATGTAACTTTTAACTTCATGAAATATTATGAAAATATTGAAAAATGCTAAGTCATTGGTTCATTATGCTTGCATCGGGTGTGGGAATTTCATTTTTATTCTTTCATAGGGTCTCGTTAATCATGTATGAAGTGTGGCCAAGTGCCCAATGGTAATTTGAAATCATTTGTTAATTTTGGTTTTCAAATTTCCCTTTTCTTGTTCATCTTGGTCTTTTTGCCCGTTGGGGGGTCAGATTTTGCATCGGTGGTATTTTTAAGCCATGGACCATTGTAGCACGTCCTAATAGGTAAGTTACATTTGTGTGCATGGTCATTTCTGGGAAAACTTTCTTCCTTGGTCAAATGAGCCTCCTATGGACTCATTTTGAAACTTTGTTGCATAATCTGATCTAGAGGCTTTCTAGATCTTTCACATCAGTTTTATTTTCTTCTTTTGACATGGTCGCTTAGAAAATGTGATTTTAGTGGGGGTTTCTTCTTCGTATTTTTCCAGAAAATGTCGTTTTGATACCGAAAATCCATTGCAAAGTTCAGCTTCCAGTTTTACATTTAGCAGCTTTATAACCCTCATGACCAGATTTCATGGAGGGGCATTTCGGACATTCTACATTGAGTTTTTTTTTTTTTATTTCTCTGGCGAGTCACGTAGAAAACTCGATTTCAGGAGGGGCTTTTTTTTTCGTATTTTTCTAGAAAAATTCATCTTCTAACCCGTTTTTGCTCTTAGTTGCGGGCAGATTCTGAAAACAAATCTTGTAGCAGCTTTTTGGGTCCCTTTTGACCTAAGCTGATCTAGGGGCATTTTAGGGATCTTACAGCGTGTTTTTCTTCGTTCCTTTCGCTATATCGGGTAGAAAACGTGATTTTAAGGGGGGTTTCTTCTTCGTGTTTTTCCAGAAAAACTCGTTTAAGGGTCCATTTTTCGCCTTAGTTCTGAGAAAAAAATCAAATGTTGCTTGCTGTAAAAACACTATTCTTGCCCAGATTTCTTACCCGGAAAATAAGTTGATTTTTTTGAAACTTTGAGTCTTCATATCTTTATCATCCGGACTCCAAATCAAGTGATTTTTGAGTTTAAGTTTATTGGTTTTTGCTGGTCTATATAACGGTATGCACGGTTGCATCAAATTATATTTGAAAAGACCATTTTACCCCTTGTAAAGTACCTTTGCCGCACTGATTTTAAACCCAAAAGTTAGTTTTTATGAAACTTTGACGTTTCATATCTTCTTCGTCCGGACTTCGAATCAAGTGATTCTTGAGTCTAGATTCATTAAGTTTTCCTGGTCTATCTAACGGTATGGTCAGTTGCATCCAGTTTTGTCTAAAAAGACCATTTTACCCCTTGCGAAGTACCCTTGCTGCATTGATTTCAAACCCAAAAATGTAGTTTTTATGAAACTTTGGAGTTTTATATTTTCTTCATCCGGACTTCGAATCAAGTGATTCTTGGGTCTAATTTGATTAAATTTTTGCTGTCTTTCTAGTGGTGTGCTCGGTAGTACCCGATTTTATATTTTCAAAAATGACCATTTTGCCCTTGGGGGCCTGTTCGGTCTTTTTCTGATCATTCGTTCCCGCATTAGTTCTCATTGAGTTCCACGACCTCATGGAAGGTCACTTTGACTTCTTAGAATCTTGTTTTCTATTTTCGCTTCCGCATTCGGATCCGTTATCGGGTCAATCTTCAGTTCATCACAGGACGCACTGGCTTGAAAAACCAGGGCCGTCACAAATTCCATAATAAAGATATAAATTGTTGATCAAAGGAAAATAATATTAAAATTGACTCACACGATTATAACATCCTCTAATTAATTTATCACACAATTAAGCATAGAAGCTAGGAGATAGAGGCAGATAATTAAGGAATGGAATACATGGAACTTAATTGTTTGATAAAAATTAAAAAATATATCAGATAGGGTTTGTTAGAAGACGAGTAGTACATAAATTAGGGTTTTTCTCAAATCGAACACTTCAGAACAATTTTCAGGTCATTATTTAAGGAAAAAATCAACTAAATTAGGGCTTCTTTTTCAAAGTCGTTTACTTTCAACATGAAAGCTCAAATCGAATAATAATCAGTCAAAAACAGAGAGAAGAAACAAAATTTTTTTGAAGTAACGGAAAGCTACAAAAACCTCGGTTGTTCTTTGAAGAGAAGACAAAATCAGGGACTGATGATGTCGTTTATGGTCGTAGAAGGACTGTGTTGCACTGATTTACCCTTTGAAACTGAATTGCCTTGGAATCACTAAACGCCCACTGCTGCCTTTAACCCTAAAATGTTCCAACTTTCCCTTTATACCTGAAGTCAAAAGTTGGAATAAGTGGATTTTTGTAGCCTCCGCTACAGTATTGTAATGGCCCAAACAGTACCTGAAACATGCTAGAACACCATTTTGTAGTTTCATCTTTTGGCCCAAAAAATGAATTTGTTCTAACACTGTTGAAACCAACACAGGCCTGTGCCAAACATGTTTTGGGCCTCAATAGTGCTACTGTAGCGGGCCTAGAACACTACAACACAGAATAGAACACCAACCAACAAGGCCTTTATTTTGGGCAAAGGGGAGCAATGTACCATGTATTGGTTTTTTTTTTTTTTTTTTTTTTTTTAAGTTTCTGTCATTGTTGCCATTCATCCATTTTTTTTTTTCCAACCGAACCGACAACTCTGGGATTTTCCGAGATCATTTGGGTGTATTTGAACACCGCATATCCATTTTGGACCTTGGGAAATCTTCCTGAAAGCCTACTTCCATTCCTTGGGCAGAACTTCAGCATTTGGACATCCAGACACCCATTTCTACGTCTGGACGTAGCTGCTGTTTTGTGTTCGACAATTTTGACACCCGATTTTGATATTGCCATAACTTATTCATTTTAAATCCAAAGTATGTGATTCTTGAGTCTAAATTACAGAATTTTGAGTCATCTTTTCAATGGTATCAATTCCATTTTCAGATTCAATTTTTAATAAGAGATATTCTCATTTTATTGGGACAGTGTTGGGATTTAGTTCGAACCGGGATAGGGTTTTCGTGGGATACCGCTTCCAATGGCATTAGGACTTCTTATGAGGTTACCAAAGGATTATATTGGATTCATTTGATCTCATTTGACTTGTTGGGAGTAAAATTTTCTCTCTCTTTGAGTAGAATGACCATTTTACCCCTATTCTTGTTTTTGACTCTTTTCAACCTTAGCTTCCGCATTCATCTTCAAATTGAGTCTAGTGACTTCTTAGAAGACCACTTTGTTGTCTTAGAGGTAATGTCTATCTCTACATACTCATTTCTTTTCTTGCTTTCGCATTTCGGACTCGATAACGGGTCAGTTTTCGGGTTACTCATTTCAACACAAGCTGTGAGAGCCTTTTCTTCTTTCCAAAAACTATTTTCATTGGTGTTTTTCCAGCATCCGAAAGTAGTTCACTCACATTTTACTCTAAGTCTAGTTTCTAAATAATTTTAGTTTGCCTCGTTTTGATAAAAAATTGAATTTTCTTAAGTTAAGCACTACTATTCCATTTTTCGTTTTAACCTTATAAATTGCGCCCTATAGTTTAGGAACATGACATACCTTAGGCCAAATGAGGGCATGTCCCTGAAATAATTTTTTTCAAAAAAAATAATGAGATTACATAATTAGGCCTTAAAATTAAAACGTAAGAGTATTTCTCAGTTGTATAATGTTATTTGTGTAGTGAATTTGAGTGGAAAAGTAATTGTGTAGTGAAAATGTGATAGGGACAAAATTTGAAATGTCTTTTGTTTGAAGAATATTTTTTCCACTCATAGTTTCTCTGGCCATGGTCATTATCAATGATTCTACCTCTTCTCCCTCATCTCCTAAAGAATGATTTACTTATATATTTATAATATTTTAAAGGTTCCACTTAACATAACTGAAGTAATTAATCATTTTTGGCATTCTTGTTGAAGATTCCACTTAACATCACATGTATAGAAGTATTGTCATCTGCATACTAACTCTTTTAAATTTAACTTGGATTTTCGGGTATCACTTCATTTCACTTTAGCAGTCAAGTATAGAAAAGTAACTGAAGTTTTCACTTCTTGCAACTATGCATTTTGGTGGTAGCAATTGAGCTGCAATTATTATAATGAGCGCAAAGAAATGGCATGTAAACTTAATCTTGATAGTAAAATAATCATACCTGTGATTAGAATGACACAAGCACACGCATAAAAAACATTTCTAATTCCAATATTATGAATTTATGGCTAAAGTGCAACTTGACCTTAAAAAGTGAGGCTTGATAATGGTATATTTCTATTTGCAACCTTTACCGATTAGTAACTATGATAAACTATATTTTTAAAAATATTTTTTTTTTATATGCTTGTAATAGGCAAAACCGCAAGCGGATAAATAGAGAACTACACCTATTAACAACTATGGTAAGTTGCTAGAGTTGTTTACAAAAGATAGAGTGACTGGTGATGAGGCTTCAACTACTAAGGAGAAACATTTTCAATGGGCTAGCTTAACCAATGACGAGTTAATGGGAAGCATTGATGGTATTGATTAGCTAGTAGCAAAAAATGAGGTGACTTTGGAGAATGCTGAGCATGTGGCTGATGAGATTGAAAGGACAATGTCTCCTAAGGCACCTTCTAATATACCTTCAAGTGCAAAAGGAACGAGGAAACGGACTTCACGTGGTGTCTCTGATGATACCCAAGAAATAACAAATGCAATTTCCTCTGTTGCAGAATCAATAAAATAGGGAAATGCTTTTTATAGAAAATATAATCATAAGGTGCATTCGGAGGAGGAAATCTATAATGAGCTGGAATCAATTGGACTTGAGCCATTTTTAATTGATGATGCTTACTTTTATCTCGCTAACCATTGTAATCAAACGAGGCAATTCCTTGGTGTTCCAGTTGTAAGGTGTAAGAATATTTTGGAGAAAATAATGTATAGTTTATCATGATGCTGCTTGATGATGGGTAGTCTTTCTTTTTGTTGGGTATGGGTTACTTTTTTAAGAAACACTTATGATAATTTACTTTGGGAATGCTATGAATTCCTTTTTTTGGGTGAAACTTGTGATGCTATATTATAGAAAAATTATGTATTGGGTACAATGATGTAAATCTGGGAACTTGACTATGATGTAATTATTATTGTCTACTCTTTTGGTTATGGAATTTTATAATGATTATACTTTTGGTCTTTTGATTCTATTTAGCAGGTGATGTTTGTGTTTATTGGGGTTTCTTTTGTTGGTTCCGTAGTAGGTTTTTTCCATTGAAATTGGGGTTGTGTTAGTGGACTATCAAACCAGAGCGAAATAGGAAACTATGCTTCGAATTACAACATGTGCCTTGGAGAATATTATCAAGGGAGTTACAGTATGTGCCTTAGAGAATATTATACAGAAATATTTAATGCACTGGATAATCAAGGCAGGGGCCTTTAGAGTCAAGTTGTTTTGCTTGAATAACTTGTGCCATATTTGATGTGCAAGCCTTGAAACACATCTCATGCACTTTTCAATTTTCAGTTTATGCAAAAATCCTTGTTTGCTGATTAATTAAAAAAAAAAAAATTGGCTAAATGTATCCTCTTTTTTGTTTGTTTGTTTGTTTTTTGGTTTTTTTCTTTCCCAATAATTAGATTGTTCTGACTGCCTAGCTTGTGGGAATTTTGGGTTTGAATGCACCTATATAGGCTAAAAGTTGTAAAGTTAAGAGCTATACAGACCACACTCACTTTACAATCACATAAATTTTCCTGTTATATATGTGCACATGTTTTTTTAAGACATGTTGAGGGGGTTTTACTGATGAAACACGAACAGAGATTGTGAAAAGGTGTAGCCATTTCTAATAGAATTTCAAAATTAAATTCAAATTGCAGAACTTATCGGAAGTTTGTACTTTGGAACAACAGAGTGCCCCTCCTTGATTAATTTTGAAATGTAAAGATATATGCTATCATTGTAGTTTTATTTTGTTGACTGTGATCAAATTGCAAATGAAATGATTCTAAATACTACTTTGATTGGTTAGCATAATCCTTATTCCTTTGATTTTTGATTTTTGGTTGCAGGGCTGCTGTAATTCCAAGAGCAAAGGGAGGTACGCACCATCAAATGAAATTGGTTTACAATCACTTGGTGCCCCTCTTCTTGTTTTTGATCCAATGGATGGATTGCTCCTGTACGTGTCTGCTCCCCAGATATCTAAACCTTTTTCACATACTTGTATAGAAGGTTTGGTTTTACACTTTTCCGTCTCTATCCCTTTTTATTATAAAATAAAAAAATATATACATAAATTGAACTTGAGTTCTATATGCTTCTTTTAGAAGAACAATGGAAAAGGATATTCATTCAATAAATGGCTTCTTTTATTGATAACTTATTAGAATTTTCATTCACTAAACAACTGCTAAAACTTAGAAATAATTGTTAAATAAAATTTGGGAATGTTTCCTTCTGAATTACCCTAAACCCTAAAACCTTTACTGAGTAATGAAATCACAAGTCCCTAAATTTAGTGAAAACTTAGTTTCCTATATTCTTTTTACAGGTGTTCACGATGGAAGACCAAACATATCTACAAATGGAAGGAAGGCAACTATTAGAATATAAAAAGGTATAATAGTAAATTTATTAAAATACTTTCCTTTCTTTTCTTTTACCAAATATGATTATTATTCTTTCATTTCTTTTCTTTCATTAATCAACCAAACATGATAGGGGTTTAAAATTATCCTTCACTTTCTTTTCTTTCATTAATCAACCAAACACGATAGGGGTTAAAAATATCCTTCCCTTCCCATCCCTTCCCTTCTCTTTCTTCTCATAACTAATGTTATCCTGTCTTTTCATTTCCACCGTACCAAACATAGCTCAAGTGACCAAGTGATGCAAAATTGCAAGGGAGCTTGTAATATAACTTGTAAATGTTGACTCTTCACCTTGGAGAAGAGTATGCATATATTTTGTTATTGACCAACAAGAAGAATCTAAAGAGTAAATTTAGGACATTCTTAAGGGTCAGTTTGGTGCAATGGAAAAGGGAGGAAAGGAAAGGAAAGGGGATAGAGGGTGATTAAAAATTTATATTTGGCTTAAATGGTTGGAAAGAAAGGGAAGGTTTTGGAAGGTTAACACAAAGCTTAAACATAAATTTCTTAACCTCCCAAAAATGGGAGGAAATGGAAAAAAATGGAATGAGAGGCTTGGTGTGTGATTTTTGATGCCAAATTAGCCCTTGATTACACGTGAATTTAATTTGCAAAACAAGAATTACAGACCCTGATTAGTTGATTTAAAAAAAAAAAAAAAAAAAAACAAGGTAGCAGTTGTAGAGAGAGAGGGGGGCAAGCTTGAGAGTTGAGAGAAAGAGGGCCAGCAGCTAAAGCTTACGAACGGCAAACCCGAATTGGAACAACAGGTGATGGAAACTGAAAGATCGATATGGGTTTTGATTTTTTGAACAATCTGAAATGATGCCGATATGTGTTTTAAACTTTTGATTCTTGCAGACAAATATATAAACTGAAATATATGGGTTTTGAACTTTTGATTCTTGTAGTAGTTTGCAGTTGCAGAGAAAGAGAGAGAGGGCAAATTCAAAGTTGAGAACGAGAATAGAGATGGAGGCTGAAATGATTTGCCCTAAAAAAAATTTTCCTTTTCTGGTTGCCAATCCATGGGCCTTTATATAGGAGACAAATATATATATATATATATATATATATATATATATATATATAAATTTATTTTTTAAAATATAAAAGGGCATAATAGTAAATTTATTAAAATAATTCTCTTTTTTTTTTTTTTTTCCTTTCTTTTTCCAAACATGATTATTATCCTTCCCTTTCTTTTTCATTCATTAATCAATCAAACATCCTTCCTTTCCCTTTCCCTTTCCCTCATAACTAATGTTATTTTCTCCCTTCAAACCCACCGCACCAAACATAGCCTAAGAGGGCATCTTGGGATGAGAACGTGGACATTAAGGGAGCTTACATTTTCTTCGTCTCTATTCCTATTTATTATTGTTTTTGCATACTTCCTCTTTCTTGAATAGCAGTTGCACAAAATCATAATAGTAATAATTAAAAAGTTCCATAGTTTCTCGCAGTAGACCTAATTTACCTAGTTTTTTTCCGTCAATATTTGGGTAATAATATGTATTTATATGCTAAAGGTTGAGGTATTTTGCTTTGTTTAGAATGGGAGGATTTTACTAGAATTGGATTTGAAATAGATTTTAGGTGTTTGGAATGTGTGAGATTTTAAAAGAATTGGGATTTGACGGAATTTCATGAAAAATATAATAACCTAAACAAATCTTGAAAAAATTGAAGGAATTTGACATAACTAAAACGGTGTCTCATCCTAAAATTATACAAAATTTATTTCTTTTCAAATACCCTTTTACAAATCCCATTTTATTTAACAAATACAATAGAATTCCATATTATTTACAATCCAAGTTTTTTTTCAATTCTAATTTCAAGTCCCAGAAGTATTTGGTTTCAAACAAAGCGTTATGGAAGCTTCAAATAATTGTTTTAAACTTTAAAAAATATGAGATACTTGTCTCTCTTTATTTATAAATAAATTTAAATTTGATTTATCAAAATTTTTATAAAAAGCTGAAATCTTTAAAATTTCAAAGGTATGAGATACTTGTCTCTCTTTATTTAGAAATAAATTTAAATTTAATTTATTAAACTTTCTGAAGATGCAAGAAATTCATTCTTTTTTCTCTCTCTAGAATTCTTACACTTAAATAGAATAAAAAATCCCCCTCTTATCCACCCGTAATGGTCTAAATATTCTCACTACCTAATTACATTGGGCCTATATTCAAGGGTTTTCTTCCTTTTGGGCCTGATTTTCCAATGGGCTTGATCTTCCTCAGTGGATCCTCCAAGTTCGGCCCATTCCGGGGCACTTTTGCATGGACCATACTTCAATTGTTCGACCCGATCCCATGCCAGCGAGCTATAACCGGCCCATGTCACTTACTGCATCCTCAACTGCCCCCATATTTACTCCCTATTGATTAGGGGGTAATTATTAGAGGCTGCTAATCATAACCTGACGGCTCGAGAAGATCGCGTGGGAGAATGGACGGTTAGATTTGGGGGTCGGCGTTTAGAGATTAAAAAAACTCCTCGCTTTCCTGACTCCTCGGCCCTCAGGCCCACCTTATTTTTATAAGCCTCATAGATGTTCCATCGATTCTCTTTACCGTCTCCATCTCACTTTCTGTTGTTTGAATCTTCTCCGGCGATTTCTTGCAGAAGATCCTCCTTCCAGCGACCTTGCAGTACTTTTTGCCGTTCTCACTTTCTGAGGTTAGTTTCATTTGCATTTTTCTTTTGGAAGACCTCTCTCTCTTCCTTAAAATCTTCATTCATTCTCACCATGACTGTAGATCTAGATGTTCTTCGCATGAAACTTCACCTCCCTGACGATGTACAAATTAGAAATTACCCCAGAGAGGTGAATATTAGAACCGGTGCTGGCCTTCTTCCCGGCGAGGTTCTGTTTTCACTCCTTCATCTTAATCTCCTTAGGTTCCCTTTGCACCCCTTCTTTTGCTATGTTTTTAACAAACTAAAACTTTCCCCTTTGCAAGTAAACCCAAATTTCCTTAGGATTTTGTCTGTTATGCTACTTCTGATCCGTGACAGAGGTCTAAATCTGGACCTCATAGATCTTCTCCTCTGTTACAAGGTTAGCAAGATCAGAACTGATGAACCGTTTTACCACTTTTTCCCTATTGAGAAGAGGTCTATCTGTACAGATAAAATCAAATCCAAGAAGGGTTGGAGGAAAAATATAATTGGGGTTAGGGGAGCCTGGTTCCCTCCAGCTGTGGAGGATTTTCCTATTCCGAGCGCTTTTGGAGAGTGTTATATCTCTTCTTACAAGAAATACAAAACCCATAAGAGTGACTGTCCTTGCGAGATTTGCATTCCCTGTTTTTATACTTTCTTGTGCCGTTCCTTAGGCATTCCTTGTGATGATTTGAGCTACAGTGTGTGCAGGGATAGGGATAACTACCTGAAGCAGTACGTTCTGACCAACGTTCCCTCCTGCTTGAACCTCCTCACTTCAGACAACCTCCTCGCTCTTTCAGCCCTCGGCAAGACAATGAGTCAACTCCAGATCCCTTCCTTCGGCAGGAAGAAAACTGCCCCTAGGCCTGTTATCACCCCTACATCAAATTCTTCACCAGCTTCAGCATCTTCCTTGCTACCTTTCTGATACCACTCCTTCTACCGATCCAACCGAGACGGCTACTGACCCGGTCGCCAACACAACGACCGCCAGTCCGAACATGACCCCCTCTGTCAGTAATCCTCCCGGCTCTACTACTGCTTCCGCACGGGAAAAGGCAAGAGGAAAAAGGCACCAGCCTGATAGTGCCCTTAGCGTCGATGATGTTCTTTCGTCACAGAGGGTAAGGCCCTCTGGGCCGAATGTGATATCTCTAGCAAGGCCTCCTCAGACTAGGCCCCCTACCCCTTATGGGCATGCCTTCGCTTCAGGAACGGCACCATGGAACCCTCGCTTCATTCAAACAGACGGATCGTCTGTAAAACCGAACGAGACCATATTCAAGGATGGTCAGACCGCTATGGCGTACTACAGGAGCATGTGGACTCCCAAGGACATTGAGGTAGCCAAGGGTTTGTCTTAGAGGGAAATGTTCAGCCGATTTCCCTTATCTGCCATGGAGGTAACTTCTACCTCTTAGTCAATAAGTCTTTATACAGTCTTTACACTTAATTTCTTCTAACCATCTGCTCGGCTTAACCAGTTATCCTATATATCTCTACAGACCCTGTACGAGATGATGGCTATGCAGAAGCAGGTTGAGCTTGTGAACGCCAAGGTTCGTGCGCTCTCTGACAGCTTTAATGTAGTGAACAAGGAGAACGATGCTTTGGCTGCTCAGAAGACCGGGTTGATGGTTCAGCTTGGTAAGGTTGAAAAGGAGAGGGACTCGCTGAGGAAGGAGACCGACTCTCTTCAGGATAAGAGGAATGCATTGCAGCTCGAAAAGAGCGTCTGGCATACTTAGCGGGAATCCCTTAAGGCTAAAAAGGAAGAACTGCTACGCCTTCTGAGTGATGAGCAATCCGCTCGGATGGCCTTTGAGAAAAGGGCTTTGGACGAGCGCAATGCTTTACTCGACACCATTAGTAGGGTAATTGGTGGTATGCTAGCTCTGCATGCTCAGTTTTCTAGTGTTGGGGCCCTCAGATATACTCAGGGGTTTCGAGAGGGTTATGCCGATCGTGTTCCGGATGAGGGTCAGACTGGTTCTACCCCTGATGATATTGACAAGGAACTGGAGATTGACCCTCCGGGTATTTTTGCTGATCCAGACTCCACCACTGCTGAGGGCATATTTGATGAGTGCCAAGAGATTGCCTCTTCCCGAATCACTCCTACTCCTTCTGCTGCTCTGACTTTGGACATTCTTCCTCTGTCCACCGTGGCTCCATCTGTTACTACTGCTGAAGATAACCCTCAGCAGAATGATTCTCCCAACGCTATTGAGGGTAGGACTCAACAGAACGATTCTGTCATTCACCTCTACTCTCCTCCTCGTGAGGATGGTAATACCAACAATAATGAGGAGACCGTCCAGCACCATTAAGAGGCTGACGAGGCAAACGCTTCTTAGTTAGAACTTTTTTGATGTATTGACTTTCCTTCTTTTGTATTTTTGCCATCTGTATACCTCATCGTTTTTGTAACTCTTTAAACTTTATTATTAATGAGATGGCCAACTTCTGATCAAACTCTTTCTCAACGATCTGATCTGGTTCTTCCTTATATGTCAGTGGTTGGCTTTTAGCTAATTTTTTGGCGTTCGGCTCATAATACCAGCTGCCACTTATTTTGCTGAGTGGTTGGCGCTCGGGTAGAACGCCACTTGCCACTTTCATTCTTTTACTTCTTTTGGCAAGTTTTTGGCGTTCGGCTAATAGTGCCAGCTGCCACTTACTTTGCTTAGGTGCCTGACGCTCGGCTAGAATGCCACTTGCCACTTGGCCTTTTATTTCTTAGCAAGTGTTTGGCGTTCGGCTCATAGTGCCAGCTGCCACTTACTTTGCTTAGGTGCCTGGCGCTCGGCTAGAGTGCCACTTGCCACTTGGCCTTTTATTTCTTAACAAGTATTTGGCGTTTGGCTCATAGTGCCAGCTGCCACTTACTTTGCTTAGGTGCCTGGTGCTCGGCTAGAGTGCCACTTGCCACTTGGCTTTGCCATTTTTACTTACTCAACCTCTTAAAGAGGAATATTATTTTTATAAATCTCAGAAACTTGTACATTCGCCTCTATTCAATTGACAATGAACAAAATTCAATATTGAAATTCAACTTTTTATTGATAATACCTCTTCAGAGAAGTAGCATTCCAAGGCTTGTTAACCAGCCTTCCGGCCATGGTCTCTAAGGTATATGCCCCCTTTCCTATGGCTTCTGCAATTCTGTATGGACCTTCCCATGGTGGCATCATCTTTTTGACTATACCCACCTTCTTTTTCAGAACCAGATCACCTGGTCTAAAGTCTCTGTGCTTTACTTTTTTGTTATGGCTATTCGCAAGCGTCTGCTGGTAGGATGCGAGCCTTACCGCCACTGCATCTCTTTTTTCCTCCAACAAATCGAGGTTAAACCTCAACATACTGTCATTATGCTCTCGGTTCCATGCCAAGCTTCGAACAGTCGGAACCAAGTGCTCGACCGGTATAACTGCCTCGGTACCATACGCCATGGTGAATGGGCTTTCTCCGGTCGGTCGCCTTAGGGTCGTTCTATAAGCCCATAGGACATTTGGCAGTTCATCTAACCATTTCCCTTTTTTTTCTTTTAGCTTCTTCTTGATACAAGCAAAGATTGTTCTATTTGTGATTTCCGCCTGTCCATTGGCCTGTGGGTGACTTACTGCCGCCAGCTTTTGATTAATTCCATATTCCTCCAACAACCCTCTTACTTGCTTACTGTCAAGGTTGGTCCCATTATCCATGACGATTGACCTCGGAACACCAAACCGGCAAATAATATTACTCCAAATGAATCGTCTCACATGAGTTTGAGTAACGTTCAGGTATGGCTCTGCTTCTACCCACTTAGTAAAGTAATCTGTAGCCAATAGCACATACTTGTTTTGAGCTCTTGCAGTTGGTAGAGGACCAACCACATCCATCCCCCACTGTGCGAAAGGCCATGGTGTGGCCATTACGTGCAAGTCCTCAGGTGGTTGGTGAATCAGTGGTCCGAACCTTTGGCACTTATCGCACCTTCTGGACAATTCTTCCGCACCTCGCGACATGTTCGTCCAGAAGTACCCTTGCGTCATTGCTTTGTGCTCTAAAGATCTCCCCCCTGAGTGGTTTCCACATACACCTTCATGAATAGCTCGTAGTATCTGCCGAGCCTCTGTGGGGGTGATGCACTTTAAGTACAGTCCGGAAAAAGATCTTCTGTACAACTGGTTATGCACTACGGCGTACTTCGCAGCATTCACTTTGATTTTCTTAACTTCATCTCTTTGCTCAGGCAGAGTACCATCCCGGATGTAAGTTATGATCGGATCAATCCAGCTTGGCTCATATGGAATAACATTCACTTGCCAAGGATCTGAGCCCGAAGGTTCTTCGAAAATGGATGACTGGTTTAATATTCCTACTGGAATCACCCTTGCCAATGTTTCTCCCGAACCCGAGGCACTACATGCTAGCCGATTGGCATCCTCGTTATGCTCCCTCAGAATTTGAATGAATTTAATTTTTTCAAAGTTTTTGGCCTCCCGCATAACAGCAGAATGATATGCTTCCATCGTTTCATCCTTGGTTTCATACTCGCCATTCACCTGCCGAACGATTAACTGCGAGTCACTAAAAACAGTCAAATTCCTGACCTTTAGCTCCTTGGCAAGCTTAATTCCTGCCAGCAATGCTTTATACTCTGCCTCATTGTTCGTGGCTCCGAATTCAAGCCGAAGCGCTTGACTTAAGGATGTACTTTCTGGCGTCTGCAGTTTGATCCCAATGCCTGCACCCATTTGATTTGAGGATCCATCGACGAAGAGTTTCCATAAGCAACCACGAAGGTCTTCCTCTATGTCCTCTGAATCGCATTCTAGTAAAAAATCTGCCACCGCTTGCCCTTTGACTGCTGTTCTGGGTTCGTATGTGATATCAAATGAGCTTAACTCTATGGCCCACTTTGTCATTCTTCCTGAGAGATCTGGTTTGTGCATGATTATTCTGATAGGGAAAGTGGTTAGAACGATGATAGGATGGGATTCAAAATAATGCATGAACTTTCTTTTCACATGCACTAGCGAAAGTATCACCCGCTTTGCCTTTGAATAACGTCTTTCGGCCTCAGTCATTGTCTTGCTAACGTAGAACACTGGATATTGCTTCCCTTCTGCATAGCGGATCAAAACACCACTTGTCGCGATGCTGGATACTCCGAGATATAAAAATAGCTTTTCGCTCGGTTCTGGAGCTGACAGGACCGGAAGGTTCTGCATATACTTTTTCAGAGCAGTTAACGCTAGGCACTGTTTATCTCCCCAAACTTGCCTGCTGTGGCTTCGTATTGTGTCAAAAAAATGTTTTGCAGCGATCTGACAATTTGGAAATGAACCAGCTCAGTGCAGCGATCCGTCCCGTAAGTGTTTGCACTTCTTTGACTGTCGTCGGCTCGGTGATCGGTTGATCAACTAAACATCAACCTTCGCAATAGCACGAATCATTGTAAAATAGGGCTATTGGTCGGGTAAGTCGAACCACTGGGACTGCGCTAGTCTATGGCAACCTAAGTGTCTAGAATTGTTCTTAGAATGATAAGGGGTTTATAGAGGGTTTTGTTTGTTTGTCACTTAAACTTAGAACTTAGAATACATAAAATAGTAATGTGCTAGGAAGTAAAGAGATATAATACGAGTAGAGAAGCCTAAGGAAATGAATCCGCTCCATCCCTAAACACATGCTAGATTAGAGCTAAATTGGGGAAACAACATAAATATGTGACTATGGAATGCTACAACCAAAATTGCTACATTCCTTCAAGAAATTCATGAAATCATTGGCAAGTATAACCTATCAAGATGCACATGTTTGAACTACCTAAACTAGTGTGTAGCCTTGGACATGCTTACTAAGTTAGAGATTATTAAGCCTTTAATCACATGATAGGAGCACATGTAGTCAAGAGTCAAGAATAGTCCATCAAAGAAGGGTCCTAAGCTATGGAATATCAAGATTCTCATACAACATGCCAAGAAACCCATTTCACAATCTCATTTCCAATGTCACTATAGAAATGCAAGGCATACAATCATGAGAAAATATGATCTAAGACAAGATAATACATTCATCATAATCATTTATAAGAAATTAGGTTCATTACATCAAGTGTAACTCTAGATTGTGAAATAATCACATATATACATCATTTTCCCCAAAATAAACTAAGGCTAGAACATGCTTACTAGAGAGGGCTTCATCACCTCCCTAGAAGAGGGTTTAGTTACCCATGGTGGCCCTAGATTGAAGAAGAAGCTTGATCCTCATCTCCATTTTCGTGCACCCTCCTTGAAGCTTCAAGAACTCCTCCTTCTTGCTCTCTTCTCTCTCCTTTATCTTGCAAAAATTCAAGCCCTTTGATATTGTGTGGCTCATATCCCTCTTATCTACCACCAAAAGGCCACCAACCAACATCTCCAACCACTTCATTAAAGAGGAAAGCAAAATGAAGAAACCAAGGTGCAAGTGGGCTGAAATGAGCCATTTCCGAAGGGCATTCTGCCCAAAATTCGAGCACTCTAAGCAAGGCCTCGAGCACTCGAATTTAGTGTAAAAAGCTCCATGCTTCACTTGCTCCGCCCAGACCTACTTTGGTTAAATGGCCATAACTCTCTACTACGAGCTCCAAATGATGAACCGTTTGAAGATTTAGAAAGCTAATTCAGAGGTCTAAATATTTCATGTTTTGGTGGAGATCCAATTCTCAAGTCTGGTTGGTCGAAAATGAAGATCAAGGCAGAATTTCATTGCTGCCAGGCAGTTCTGTGAGCCTCTGGTAACAAGGCCATAACTCTCTGCTCCGAGCTCCGAATGACAAAATTTTTGAAGATTTGGAAAGCTGATTCAGAGCTCTAAATCTTTCATGTTATGAGGGAAGTCCAGTTCCCAAGTTTTCAAGGTCAAAATGGCGAGAAAAGTTCAGGATCCACTGCTGCCAGAAATTCGGCCTTGTGCCTTTTGATGGCCAAAACTCCACAAAGCCTTGATTTTGCTCCTTTTTTGGAAAATGGACCTGAAAATATATACATACACACAAATGAAGATAATCTACTTAATTAAACAAACAACGGACTTAACTAATGCAATTTAGGGCGCTTGAATATACAGTATTCGGCGCTTATCACTCGGCATTCTTAGTCAGAGCTTCTGCTTGGGCAGGGCTTGCCTCGATGCCTCTGAGATTAACCATGTGCCCCAGGAATTGGCCAGAACTCACACCAAATGAGCACTTGGTTGGATTGAGCTTCATTCCATATTGCTTCAAACATCAAATATGTCTCGTAGATGTTTCACATGGTCAACTTTCTTCTTACTTTTTACCACCATGTCATCAATGTAAGCTTCCGCTGTCTTCCCTATTTGTCCCTTAAAAATTTTGCTAATAAGTCTTTGGTAAGTTGCTCCGGCGTTCTTCAGTCCGAATGGCATGACTTTGTAGTAATACGTCCCGCGTTCGGTAACGAAAGAAGTTTTTTCTTCATCAGCAGGGTCCATAGGGATCTGATTATAACCTGAATAAGCATCTAAAAAGGTCAAACGTTCATATCCAGTAGTTGCATCCACCATTTGATCAATCTTTGGTAGCGGGAAGCTATCCTTCGTACAGGCTTTGTTTAAATTGGTGAAATCAATGCACACTCGCCATTTCCCATTTTTCTTCTGCACAACGACAATATTTGATAACCAGTCAGGGTAGTATACTTCTCTTACAAACCCCGCATCAAGCAGCTTGTCAACCTCCTCGGCAATGATCCGGTTGCGCTCGGGAGCAAACCGTCGCTATTTCTGCTTTACAGGTTTTGCATTGGGATTAACGTTCAAGGAGTGACAAGATACAGAAGGATCGATCCCTGGCATGTCTAGGTGACTCCATGCAAACACATCTGTGTTTTGAGACAAAAAACTAACTAACTCCTACTTCTCCTCTTCAGCGAGTCGTTCCCCTACTCTGATTGTTCGTTCTGGTCGGAACTGATCGATCTGCACATCAAACAGGGGTTCTTCAGTCAAGTTCACTGGCTCCTCCCCCCCATTCTGCTTGGAGGGAGGCTCTTGAAATTGTTATATCGGACTTGCTGAACGAATGAGAGCTTTCCCTTTCTGGCGTGTTTCAGCGTTACTGAATAACATTTTTTAGCTGCAACCTGGTCCCCATGAATGTCAATCACTTTGGTCCCGTCTGGCCCCAGGCATCTCATTACCTGATGTAGAGTGGAAAGAACACCTTGAACTCTGTGGATCCACCCTCTGCCTATCAGAAGATTGTAAGAGGGATGAATTTCAACAACCACAAAGGTTTCCATCAGAACTCTCTCGGTAGCATGTACCGCTACCTCCACCGTACCGACGGGCTCTACTCGCTTTCCATCAAACCCTAGTAGAGGATTCCCGGTGGGTTGCAGCCGATCCCGTTTGATCTCGAGCCGATCAAATGTGTCCCTTGGCATAATGTTCGCATTACTTCCAGGATCAATCAGAACTCTGGGCACCGAGCATTTGGCTACTGTCAAACTTACGACCAACGGGTCCTCATGAGGGATCTGAACATGTAATAGATCTGTTCCGTCAAACTTTATCTGCGTTGATGCGCTCTGTTGGTGTAGAGTGTTTACATTGCCTATCCTTCTCTTCATCTATGCTTGGCGAAGGCGTGTTGAAGCAGTTCATCTGACTTTTCAGCAGGCTCTGACCGACCGTGAATTGCATTGATTATTCGAACTGGTTGCGTGTTATGAGAATTCGACTTCTGATTCCTCTTCACGTGCTCCATTAGTCGATTCTGTTCCACCGCTGGGCCTTGAATATAACTTGCGAACTCCCCTCTGGCTATCAGCATCTCTACCTGTCTCCTTAGGTTCCTGCATTCGTTAGTCTGATGGCCAAAGTCAGAATGAAATGCACAGTGCTTAGACTGATCCCTCTGTTCGAGGGGTTGTCTGATTGGTAAAGGAGGTCGGAACTTATCTTTATTTTCTTGGTACAGTCTTGCTAAGGTAACTTTTAATGGAGTAACCAGCTCTTTCTCTCTGGGCCTTTTCTCAGATTTCCACGAGGAGCGCTGCGGCTGAACCTGCTTTTGCTTGATATTTGCTTTGGTCTTTTCTTCCGTGGATATGACGAATGTCTTCCGAGCCTTTGCCACCTATTCTTCTTCCAAGCGCACAAATCCATTGGCTCTTTCATTAAGTTTATCCATAGTTTTCGGCGTGTTCACCACCAAGCTTATGTGGAATGGGGTGCCACGGGTCATGGCCAGTATAAATGCTTGAACTGCCGTTGAAGGGTGACATTCAATAACCATGCTCTTGGTAAGGTAAAACCTGGTTAGGAAAGCCTGGAGACGCTCATCAGCATGCTGCTTCATTGTGAATAGGCTCGAAATATCCTTCGCTGGACGTTTGTTTCCATAATATTGGCTTATGAACCGATCACACAAGCTTCGGAAACTATCCACTGAGCCCCTCGGCAGGTTCTTGAACCAATTTAGGGCTGGTCCAGCTAGACTCGTAGGAAAGCACTTGCACATCAAAGAGTCATTCTCAGTGTTCAGAGCCATTTTCAACTGGATGTGATATACATGATCGATCGGATCGGTCATTCCGTCGAACAAAATGAAAACGGGCATGGAAAATTTCCTCGGACTCGGAGCATTCAGAATCTCATAGGTGAACGGTGAATCAACCGTTCGAGCTGCTGAACGGAGTGCTTCATTTTCTCTCTGGAACCCCGCGGTTGCTCTCTGGTCTACAGACCTCCTCTCTGAGCCGTGATAGCCGAACGTCGTCATGGAAGGCTGATAAGTCAGATCGAATGATCTGTCCTCAACAAAGTCTCTACGCTATGGAGGCATAGCTTTGTGACGATCCAACTCTATCGCTTCACCTCGGCTGAGCGTTTCTTGATGTGGATCAAAAGTCATTGCTTCGTTTCGCCTAATCTGCTCACGCCGTGGATCCACGTGAGTCGATCCTTCACGATCATCAATACGACGAAGTTTTGGCGGCAAACCGTCTCGCCGGATTTCCTCGCGGTGAGGATCTATCAGATTGTTTCCGACCTCCTCGCCGTGATGTGCCGCATCGGTACGTGCACCTTCTTCTCCTATCGGGAGTGGTTGCAGAATTACTGGAGCTTCTTGACGCTGCATTTCAGTCCTTAGATCCGCATTTTCTCTCCGAAGAGCTTCGATCATGCTTATCAACTCATTAAGTTTTACCTGCTGGACGTTCTCTACCGTATTGGAGTTCTCACCCCCTATTATGATTCCAGATCGAAGCAAAAGCATGAATTACGAACTCCGAAACAGATCTGAGCGTCACTGATGCAAATTTCGTTAGATCTGGGCTCAACTTCACCGAATCGTGGTCACCGTTTGCTAGATTTGAACTTTTCTAGCTTTGAACTCACACTGCAATTGAGCAAATCACAGTTGTGTCATTCCGAAGCAAATGCCTCAGAATCCACAATAAGCAAGAATTCTCTCTGAACAAACTACAATCTCACTGATCTGGATTCAACTTTCAGAAATCAAACTGTGTACTCACAAACTTGATTGAACTAACATGGTACTGATCAGGCTCAAATCGATTTTCTTCGTCGTTCCCACAGACGGCGCCAATTGAAGATACAAGAAATTCATTTTTCTTTCTCTCTCTAGAATTCGTACACTTCAATAGAATCAAAAATCCCCCTCTTATCCACTCGTAATCGTCTATTTATAGACCATTACAAATATTCTCACTCCCTGATTATATTGGGCCTATATTCAAGGGTTTTCTTCCTTTTGGGCCTGATTTTCCAATGGGCTTGATCTTCCTCAGTGGATCCTCCAAGTTCGGCCCATTCCGGGGCGCTTTTGCATAGGCCATACTTCAATTGTTCGACCCGATCCCATGCTAGTGAGCTATAACCGGCCAATTCCATTTACTGCATCCTCACTTTCTATAAAATGTTGGAATCTATAAATTTTGTTACGTGTTTATTATAAAACTCACATTTGTGGACTTGATCAAGAATTTTAAAATCTTAGACCAATCCAACGACGGTGAGATAATTTCAAAATTTGAATTAAGTACAAACGTTTGTAGAGGCAAAGCTTACCTCAGAACGTGTGAGACTTGATTCAACTGGTCTGGTTACTCAAACTCATGACCGAACTAATGGTGTAAAAACAGGATTTTTTCTATTTATCTACTAATAAATTACCCTTGTCAGCAAAGACGGTCTTCAACTCCAATCTCTCATCACAGTTATTCATGGTAATAATTCATCCCATTTGAAGACAATATTATAGATATGAGGGCAAACAGGGAATATTGAAAAATTTGGGATACCAGAGCAAAATTAAAGGCGAATATTGAAAAATTTGGGATACCAGAGCAAAATTAAAACAGGGAATATTGAAAAATTTGGGATACCAGAGCAAAATTAAAATTTTGCAGAAAAAGGTTCAAAAGAACACGGTTGTATTTTACCTTATATTCCCTCGCTGGCTACAAAAAAGAAAAGAGAAGAAAAAAACAAAACAGAAAGAAAAGTACATTTCAGATCTCTCTTCTGCAACCGGCTATTCGAGTCCCCAAAGCTCGCAAGAGTAAGAAGGCCAATATATATATAATATAGAGAGAGAGAAGAAGAAGAGAGTGGAGAGAGAAAGTAGAGAGAAGAAGAGGCGGTGCTGCATAACAGTGGGAGAAGGAGGAGAAGAAGAAGAAGAAGAAGAAGAAGAAGAAATGGGTTGCAGAAACAGAGAGTTGTTGGAGGAAGAAAGTGCGGTCTCGGTTTCACTGAGCGACGCCCTAATTTTCTCTACCATGTGTATCGTTGGCCTCCCAGTCGATGTTCACGTCAAGGATGGTTCGATTTATTCTGGAATATTCCACACAGCCTGTCTAGAGAAAAACTATGGTACTTTGTATTAGCTTTGATTTGATGGCCATTTTTATGTGAATCTATTGGATTTTCTGAATCCCTTTCTGGGTTTTATTGATCACATGAAATTGTATCCGATTATTGATTTTCTTGTAGAGACTCTAATGATTTTGCTCATACTGGATTGGATCAGTTTGGGTTCTGATCTGGATTCGTCCAATATAATTGTACATCTTTATCTTCAACGCTTTGTTTGGTTGCTTATAAATATGTGAAACCATATTCAATTTGAATTGTTTCATTCTTACATTTGTCAGTTAATTGGGGGCTTTTAGAAAGCAAAAACATACACTCAACTAGGCCATCTGGTTTAGTTGAGGTGAGTTTTCATTTGCTGGAAACAAGTAGTATATAATTTATAATTTTTTTTTTTGGTTTTTCTTAGTCTCCTCATCTACCAAAATAAGGATATAAATGGGTTTATTGAAGTCCTTTTCACTTTTTATTCCTTGATGCTAGTGTACCTCATCCAAATTAAGAGTGTTAATTGAGATTTACCACATTGATATATGTTTGATTTAGGTATTGTATTGAAGAGAGCAAGGATGACTAAAAAGTGTAATTGTGATGCTAATGTGGCGAATGGGGGTCTAATAGAAACACTTGTAGTCTTATCAGAAGATCTTGTCCAAGTGGTTGCCAAGGTATGTTACTATTTTTCTTCATCCTTGGGTTTAGTAACCACTACGATGTTGTGTTGGATGACATGTAGATATGTTTTTGGTTTGTATGTAGGAAGTTCTGCTTTCATCAGATGGTATCGTTGGCAATTTCACTGGGGATGATGTAGAGGATATAGCCGGTGCTGTTTCTTCCACTGAATGTGCAGAGAGCAAAGCCAAGATGAGAAAGCATAGGGAGTCTAATCTGTACTTAAAGCAAATTAATCAAACAAGGTAATGCTTTCATAAAACTTTCCGTTATTTTAAGCATTAATTCTCTGTATTTGTCAGACTCAGCATAGATCACATGGCTTGGTATTAACTGAAAGGCAATGGTACAAAACGAAAAAAGAAAAGAAATAACATGTACAAAGATCAAGTAAGGGCTTATTAATTTGGCCATAAGAAAACACAGGTTCTACCATACCGGGAAAAAACACATGTTCCAACAAATTCAACAATATAATTTTAGAACCTTTTATTTTGCTGCAAATTCACTGGTTTGGAATTAAGATACCAAGTTCTCTAATGTTATTATAGCATTTGGCTGTCAAGTTGTCACATAAGATTCAGATGTTAAATATCTGAAACTATTATTTGAGTGCCTGCAAGTAATGTCTAAACCATTATTTTCTAATTTCCCACAAAAAAAGGTTATGTTTCATCAGTTATTTGTTGGACTGAATTCTTTAGTGTTTCGGAATTAAAATTTTATTGTACTTGGAGTTTCATCTTTTACTGAGTTGGTGCCAAGCCTGGAGGAAGGAAGAGGGTTGTGGTATCAGGTATGTGGATGGGGAACATATCATACTAAACCATATGGTTACACCCTATGAGCATCAATCCTGAGAGAAGTGGATTTGTCCATCCGAGTAATTGGAGTTAAGATTCTGTTAAGTTGAGTGGAGTAGCAATTCTAAATTTTTATGAAAATGTGATTTTTAATTCTCTCAAAGGAATTTCAACTATCACATTAATATTATTTTTTCTCTTGCAATAAGAATATTACTATTTTCCATATACAATTAAATTAAATACCCAATGTATGTTCTTCTATTTTGCTATTGTGGCATAGGTATCAGTTAATCAGTATCGGTACCAAGATTATACAATGATAGTATCATCAGTACTGAATTGGACTATCAAAAGCATTCATACTTGATCTCCCCCTTTTTTTTTTTTTTGATTAGTATGCTTAATCTCCCTTTTGGAATATAAATTAGCCTTATACATTGGCCATATATTTTTATGTATTGGATAATGAATTGTAGTGTCGCTTTCCCGCTACTGTAGACATGGTTGGATCCCTCTCTCTTGATAGATATGGCTGTGTTGAACCTTTGAACTTGGAACTGTGGCCTGTTCTGATTTCTCACTGTTAGCGGTAAATCAATTAAATTTAAGAGAAGCTTAATATGCTAACAGAGAGAGTTTCCATACATTCTGTAGCATCTAATGTTTGAATTTGGCCAAATAACTATTTAGCTTGATTGCTGGATTTTGCTTCTGGGTTTGTTCGGGTTTCTGTGGGTTATGCCCAGGTCTTCCATAGGTTTGATCGAGGCTTGGAGAGGTTGTACAGTGGGGGGTTCAAGTCCGTGATTTCTGGAGGGTTATGCCTTTGTGCGTTTGGTGGTGTATATGGCATGAGAGAAATAGGACATCTTTTGAAGGAAAGGAGAATCCTATTGGGTCGTTGAAGTTCTCCATAATTAGCACCCTTTTTTGTTGGGTTTTAGGGAGAAATTGTAAATCCATAGAGGAGTTTGTTGATCTTTTGGGTTCTTTTGAGGGATGCGTTCCCCTTTTGAACGCTCTTAATACAATCTTTACTTCTATAAAAAAACTGTTTTTTTTTTCTCTTTCAATCTCTTCTTTTTAAGTCATATTTTGCCCCACCCTAAAAAGGAAATGAAAAAATATAGAAAAAAGAACTGATACCAAAAAAACAAAAAGAAGCATTTTCATTTGAAATATGAAGCTTGCAGGACCACTGAAACAGGAAAAATCCACTGGCCATAAATACACTTTCAATGAAACAATCAGCTGGAACATTATCAGCTGTAACCTTAATGTTCTGAAATTCGAATCGAACTTGATTGTTTTTGTTACCCTAGGCGTTGGAGTGGGATAGATCTTCTTCACATGGTTCTTGGAAAGTCATTTAGAATGCATTTGGAAGATCTTCCCAACTAGTGGAGAAGATAAAATATGTCATGCTGATTGGGGAAAAAGAACATAATTGCAGCAACAGGGCATTTAGAATGCATTTGGAAGATCTTCCCAACTAGTGGAGAAGATGAAATATTTCATGCGGATTGGGGAAAAAGAACTTAATTGCAGCAATAAGGCAAGATAACTCTTAATTTTGAAGTGACTTAACTGCCCATTTTTTCTTAAAAAGCCCAACATATTGAAGCCTTCCATCCTAACACCAAAGATATCCTTTTGAATTTTATTTTCAGTCATTTCACACAAACATGTATTAACTATTAACCCAGGATTTGGACATCTAGTACTTATATCGCAGTGGCATGCACTCCTAAGAGGCAGTACTTTTGGAGTTCTATTTTCGGTGGATTTATTTATTTATTTTTTTGATAAGTACTATTTTCGGTGGATTTATCAAAGTACCCTAAGAACATTTCATTTTTTTCCACTGTATTCTTTTATCGATTGACAGTGGTAAGAGTCAAACTATAACACCTCCTCTCATTTAGATGTCATGCCACTAAGCCATCACTTCTTTACTATGCTATTATGGCATTTGGCCTTTTCTTTTTAAATTTTTTTTCACAAGATTTCATTTCTTATATATTGGATCCTTCCAAATTTGGCCACCAGTTTCCCGTTTATTGGATCTTTAGTTCTTAAATGTGATATATGTTTTTCCCTTTTGATTTCATAAATGGCTTGATTAATAATCATCTAGACAACCATTTGTAACTTCAAACCTAGCCTCCCGCTACTATTCTCTTGTTAGTCTGCAATCATTGTTAGTATTACTGAATAGTTTTGCGCCTCACCGTTCACATTCTTCTCCTATATTTAATTGAACCTCATTTTTTGGGATATTAATGAACAGTTTCCATGCCAGATTGTCTTTCTTTCTTTTTATTTTTTAGTTTTTATTGAATTGTTTTATTCCCTTGGTAGGAAATTTGAATCAAACTGTTTATAATGTTTATATCTATGAATCCTCCTTCCCTTATGTGACAATTTAACTTAAAGAAGACCCGAATGTCTTTGTTGCCAATGCCATCTTATCGTATCCACTTTTTTTGTGTGCTTATTCTGCCAATGCCATCTTATTGGCTGCATCCACAGTTTTTGCTTATTCTTGTCTGACGAGTACAAGAGGAAACTTAATCCTGATAGAAGTCTTCTGGCTAACATTCAATTTCAAAAGAAATCCTATACAGGTGCCATTATTTAAAAACATGTTTAAACCTGTTTCTTCTGTTTCGCCATCTAAAATAAGTTCAAGAACTGTGTTATATAGGTACCACAAGGGTCATTGGAGTTTCTTTTGAGTTCTGTAACAAACACTGTGAATCTATGAAAGCAATCTCGTACGATCTTCTTTGGGCGAGTTTCATATTTTTAAGGGGTTTGATTGCAAAATATAATATATATTTTTTGATAAATAAAAGTTCATTAAAAGGCGCTCAGGAGGGGAGCACATTCTAAAAACAAAAACCACAAGGACCGAAACTGGCCCACTATACTATCAAGATCGCAAGAAATAATAGGATAATGCATGAAAATAATAAATAGATCAAGGATATTTGAAGCAGCAGAAAGATTTTCAGTGGGACTTCTGGAGGTTGACAAATTGACAAGGATATTAAATAGATCAAGGATGTCAACAAGTTGACAATTTTTCATTGCTTCCCTTTTATTGACAATTTTTATAGAGGTTGTGCTAATCTTAGCGGGGCTTCTGGAGGCAATGTAGTAGCGAGAAGGGGAGTATCATGTAATTCATCTTATTGTTTAACCTGTTTGGAAAATTGTCTATTTTCTATATAATTTTTCCTTCATCATAAAAAGTTAATAATAAATATATGATTGGAATCTGTCCTTCACTTCCTTTTTATTTTTTCTTAAGTTGGTCTTGTTTGTAGGACATTCTATGTATGTTGCTTTACTTTTGTTTAAGGCAATTAGCCATTTCATCGAACTCTTAGCTCGTGACCATGGTTTGAGGAATAGTTGTCATTGCAACTATACTTTAGCCTAAATTGTTATTGATGCTGAAAGTTTTAAAGTAAACAGGACATTGTGCTTTTGTTAAAGTGTATTATGACATATTATTAGTAGTTTGTGGAGGTTCTGCAAATTTTTAGTTTTGGGGTAGGGAAAAAGGGGAATCATAATAGGGTATTTAAACAATGCAGTGGTAGTACAAGAAATAATCTTGTTGTTGGAATTCAAATTATAATTTTTTTGGTATGGACGAATTGTTAATGAAAATGGTAATTGATTGCTGAAGGGAATAAAATGCACTGTTGTATTTTTCTAGAAAGTTTCTGCTTTTTTGCACTTTACTTGTCTTCTGCAGCTGCATAATTTCACTCATGTATTGTTATGCCACAGATGATATTTGATTGGATTTTGGTGGAGTCAATGATTCATTCCTAACCTATGTTATCACCTAGTTTCATCTTTTTGGCTTAGTATATTTATATGCATGTGAATTGTTGCATAGTTATTATGTTTCTGTTCTCTATAGTGTGTTTTATAGCCCTTAAATATAAAGGACAGATCCTATGATATAATAAACATCTGTTCTTTATGTTGTGTTATGCTGTTATATATCTTCAAGTCTCCCTCCATCCCAAATCTGTTGTCCTCTTCAAGAGTATCATATTTTCAAGGAGACAAACATTTATGCATCCCCACTCAAGTGGGGAATGATTTTCCAAAATTACCCTGCAAAATCTAGAGATTCACATTTTTTGGTGGGGAAGTTTTTAAAATCCTCCAGAAGAATAATTTGGATAATGTAAAAGAATTAATATATATATTTTTAAAAGGCCAACTGTTATTGGATAAATTAAATAGGAAAGATGGGCAAAACAAATTGGGACAGAGGGGTTATTGTTTTGGATAGAATTATGTTCTTATTTTCTTTTGCCAAAGCAGGAGTTTGGTCCAAATTGAGACTGAGGAACCTCGTGGTTTTGCACTAACAACGGTTCGTCATTTAGGCAATGCTCCAGAAGTTGAAAAGAGAAATTCAGACGGCATACAATTAGCAAAGGTGAATATTTTCTACTTTATGAAAGAATTATTATTTTTAACCTTTGAAGTTAAGTATATGTGGCCAGATTTGAAGTAGGGCCTATTCATATTAGAGGAATGGCATCTCATTAGTTTGATTTATTCTCGACGAGTGAGCCTGTAGGGGGCCTCTGGACAAAAGATAGTTCGGTAGATTGCTTGTAGCCATGAAGGAAAAGTTTAATCTTTTGCCTGTTGTTCTTTTATTTGAGGTTGTCCAAGAAAGATCCTGCATCTTCCAATATGGCTAATATATTAATTTAATGGTCATTCACCAATTAAATGACTTAAATTGGCGGCGCACCTTTATATTGGAGGGTCACATTGCTAAAATATTCATGTGCATTAATGTGTGGTATACATGCCCCTGGTATGAATTTGTTGGGCCCATGATGTGCTAACTGATGGGATTACCTATTTTTATGGGGCGAAGGTTGAGTGTGATCATCTAATAAGGGAAATAGGTTAGTTGTCAGCTTGTTGCGGTTGGTGCATGGAAATATCTTCTCTGATTTGGTTTCAACCTGATTAATGGCAAACTTTGTGGTTGCCCTTTGTCTCAGAGAATGTATTACATGAAATATATGCATGCTTGTGCATGTGTATTTATGCTTGTGTGTGCGTGCCTAAGCGCATGAGTGACTCTGTAGATGTGTGCCATTTTAGCCTGTATGTATGATGTGACATTTTGTAACTTATATGAGTTGTTTTTCTCATTTTTTGTCATTTTTTTTTCCAAATGCAGAAGGGAGGAGCTTCCCGTGCTCCACTAAATGAGAGGTAGTACAAATCTTTCTTTTTCATTATTTTATTTTATTTTTATTCTCATGAGTTGATATTTAGCCAATACCCACTATATCTTGGTTTTCATGCCATTTCTGCCACTATATACGCACCAAGAGTGCACACATGTTGGATAGACTTCTACTATCAATTTTGGCATCAGTTCACACCATATATACATATATCCTCCCTTTCTGATTTTCCATGATAAACATGTCATCTTCTGCTGGACGTTGGCAATTGTGTGTCTATCAATAATTACCTTGCATATCTGTTTCCTATGGCTATTAGTCATCTCAGACACTGCTCTCTGTCTGATGCTGGCACTTTTGCCCTTTTAATTATGTTCATGTAAATATTCTTTTGTGTTCCCACTTCGATGTATAGATCTTTTTTTCTTTTGTTTGATATAATTATAAAGTCACTAGTTTATTCCCAAATTCCTGTCAATTGTTTCTGACAGACAGGTTGGAGGCGGCAGGTCACAAGGAAAACATGGTGATTATGAACAGACGTCTGAATTACAAAAAGAAGAAACTGTATGTTAAAATAAACAATACGCTGAATTATTAGTCCACATAGTAAATGATTGGTTTTATTAACATCATGCATGTTACTTTTTTTCTGCAGACACAAGAAGCTCAAGGCTCAAGTTCAAGTTGTGAGTTCAATATTCGTCGTACTTCTTGATGGTTTAAAATGATCTTGATAAACCTCTGATATAAATGCTTGCTTGTCTACATTTTTGAACGTTCAGAATTCCTAGTAGAAAATGCCTAACAAAACCATGTCTTTTGGACTATTAGCATGTTTGGCAGTAGCATACCAGTACCAATAGTGCACAGTAATGAACTGCCACTGTTTTTCTCTGCTTCTGATATTTCCTATAAGAACTGACCCAGTCATGAGCCATCTTTTCGATCCTTTTCCCTGTACAATGACTATCATTTTGTACTATAAAATGGATGGAGTTCAGTGGATGCATTATCCAATTGAGTGGATATTATGTAAAATAAATTCCCATATGGTTTTCCTAGATTATGGTAATCTTTGGAGGTGATGAATAACTACCCGCATGCCGTTAGTAAATTAATCTTGATGTCTTGTCGTGGATTTCTGCTTTATGCAATTCATGATTTTTCTAATTTTTACATGTAGATGGGATGCCTCACCTGCTCAACTAAATTTTATATTGGATTATGAGTTTTTAGTCCCTTACACGGAGTGGTAGCCTGCTTTATGCAACTAAATGCTGCTATTAGATTGTAATTTTCTAATCCTTTTACATGCAGTTGATGCACGCCTTATACAGTTAAATGCTGTTGGGGATTGTGGAAAGATAACACCCAATCTATTGCCGAATGGTGCAATTCGTGACAATCCCGCTCCTTCCATTGTCAAAGTGGATGATCAATGCCAAGAAAGGCACACTTCAAATGACTTTCCATGCTCAAATGCTATATCTTCAGGTCTACCAACCTCTGTCACTTCACTTATGTATGTTACCTCAGAGTCATGTCATTCATCGTCTTCTCCAATTGAAATGGCCCCTCCAAAAAGTTCAGGTTCCAATAGAAGTGCTAAGGTAAAGTGGATGTTTGGAATAATGTAATATTTTTTATAACTTGATGCAATATAGTGACCGCTGTTTCAGTTTCCTTTATCGTGTTTTATTAGTTCTGGACACAGTTTGGATTATTCAATTGGTGGCCCTCCTTGGATGTGGGATAACCTTAATAAAGATTTTGTAGTAGTAGGTACACCAAACACTTCAGTGCTTTAGCCCTATATTGGAATGCATCATTGAGGCGATCAATAGGAGAAAAAACTGAAAAATGTCAACTGAAAATTTAAAGAACGATTCAGAGCAAAGAAATGGAAGAACAAAAATCTTATGGATTCACAAAGAATCTGTGGATAGCCATTCCTTAGTTCTGCCAAATCCCTTTACTTATGAAGCCAAGGAATGGTTTAAGGCCTGACTGCAAATTAAGTATAATTGAATTATATAAGTCATTTTAAAAAACGTAACTCGTCTTAAAATTATTGTTTGAACACTCCAACTATTTCTATGGAAAAAAAAAATTGATTTAGATAATATTTTTATAGATTCTGTCATCAATAATTAAAATAAGATACATGTAATATACACGAATATCGAATAACTATTCACACAGTTATGGGACTTCATTATTTAATAGAAGTAAAGATTCCAACAAGTAAAAGAGAGGATGCATAATTTAGTGTGGGAGCAGTTTTTGACTTTTTGTAGCTAGAGAGTTGGTCTTTGGTGAGAGCATCTGCTATACCTGGCATTTATTACGGCACATTATATCGTTTTTCTTTTCATTTTTCTTTTTTTCTATTCTTTCTTCTTCTTTTTTTTTTTTTTTTTTTTCCCCTTTCTTATTTTGAACAATGTTCTTTAGATTAATCTCTCTTAATTTTTAGCTACTGGATTCCAAGTAAAAAATTTTTATCAGCGTCTCTAGTGTTATATATATATATGTTAGAATTTTCCCTTTTTAAGAAAATTAAATTATAATCTTTTCGAATTGTTTAAAAATCAAATTTTGAAAGTGAAAGTCAAATTACTATAATGGATGGGACTAAAATTAGAATGGAACTTTTTTGTATCTGATTGCTGGAATCTCATATTCGGTATTTTTGGCGTTCTGTGGGTAATGCCTAAGCACTCTTCCAATTAATTAATGCTTGGAGAAGATGCCCTGTTTCTGGTCATGCTTGTGATTTTTGGAGGGTCGCCCCACATTGTGTTTGGTGGTGTACTTGGAGAGAGAGAAATAACAGAAACTTTGAAGGGAAGGATTCGTGTTTTGCAAACCTTAAGTCTTTTATCCTACGCTCTCTTTTCTGTTATGTCAGAGGCAGCGCTTGCTCCTCGATCGATGACTTTTTTGTTCTATTGGACTCTGTTGGTCCATAGGTTTGGGTTTTGCTCTTTCGTTTTTGTGTATTAGGGACGCGTTCCCCTTTTGAACGTCTTTCTAATATATTTTTACTTATCAAAAAAAAAAAAAATTAGAATGGAACTTGGAAGAAGTGACAGGAAGCCCCTGGGGGAAATAGAATAAATTTAGTGATTTGACAAGTACGCCAATTAACAATATTCAATAGGGGGCCATTAGCTAGGATAACTTGTTTGGGTAGTAGGGGGTGCCAATTCATTACAGAATCCACCTTGGGGGCCCAACAAATAAGTGTGAAGAACTTTTATTATGTGATAGTAAAGATTTATGATGTGATTTCAATTTGGGACACTGTAGCCCCCAACTGGAACCCCTTTAGATCCACCATTATATGAGCTGCTATAGCCAATCATGAGATTAATTTAATCTTTAAGAGCATCTAATATTGTTTACTTGTTTGGTTTATGAGGGTTGTAAATCAGTTGGAGTTATGAACTAATAATAAGACCATCGTCATCCATTGTTTTAATGGGAAAGAAACTTCAATATTCTCTCTGGAATTGTTTCACCATATATTTTATTTTTGTCAGTGAATTAACCTTTTGATCAATTGATAATTCTTTCCCCTGAAATATATTTGCTTTAGGAATTTAAGCTCAACCCTGGTGCAAAGATTTTCCGTCCATCATTCTCAAACCATAGATCAACAACTCCTCCTGTGGTGCCAGCAATTACAAGTGTGAGTTACATACCAGACAACTGTCCTGTGGTACCCATTGCTGCTGCAGAGCCAGATGTTGAAATCAACACTTTTTCGCCTCGTACATCTCCACCTGTTAAGTTTGTTCCAATCAGTAACTTGATGACTGGAAATGACAGCAGTGATTCTCAATATGCCCAGCCTGTACGTATTTTTAGACCTTAATATTTTCTCATTCCTTATATGTAGCCAGTTACTATTCTTTTTAGTCACGGATTTTGTTTCTAGCTCCTATTAAAGCGACATCATGTACGAACTGCTTGATGTTAGCATATGATAATGTAACTTTGATACCTTTTTCCTGCATAGAATGTTATGCTTTTCCCCGTTAGTGTCTTTTCGTCCTATATTGGAGGTTAATGAACAGGCTGGTTCTCTTAAGAATATAATTAAATTACTGAAAAATTTGTCAAGCTTTTGTAAAGTCAGTGCAGTGTTTACAGCTAACCAGTTTTGAGTCATCTCCTGATTAACACTGGAAATTTCATAAGTTCCTAGAATATTTTTTTTCTTCCCTTATTTGGCTGTTAATAACACTGGTTTACATGTTCTAGCTAACCTTTATTCCTATGGTCTGCATTGATTAATGTACGGAGTGATACCAATGCATATGACCCAGGTATGTGGTTCATAAAGGCATAAACCCCTAGCTATGGAACCCTTTAAACTGAGCATTTTGTTCATATTCGAATGAGCCTAAATTATTTTATGTGATAATTATCTACTTCTATAAATATACATTGATAGTAGCAATATTGCACGATTCATACCCTGTAGCCCTTTCTGGCCTAGAGACAGCAGAGGCCTACTTAAAAAAGAAAAACAGAAGAAGAAGAAAATAATCATTCCTTCAGGTGTGTTGGCATGGTAGTAGCTATAATGTCTCTATATAATGAACTGTACCTCGTTGGTCATCTTTACCACTTAGTTGTGTTCCCTTTCTTCATAATATTATGATTTCTGGATATTTCAAGTGCTGTTTGTTGTGTACTGGAACCTTCTTACTTAGAATCAGTCACGTTAGAGCCTGCTGATAGTGTAACCAAGACTTACTCTCTAAACCACAATTGGTTGGCATACTAGCCTCGAGTTGTCTAATGTGTCTGGGTTTTGGACCTATGGGTACGCTTATGAGTTGGACTTGAGATGGACTAGGCATGGGTAAGTTTTGAATGACTTGAAGGATGTGAGTCTAAGTGAATCATGTTGATATGTCTAAGTCATGGGTAACTAGGGAAGTGGGACTCATGTCAATGTGTGAGCTTAGGTCTAACTAGGGTAGGCCCAGTGTCATTAAAGGCTCAAGGTGACCGAGGCGCTAGAGGTCCTTTGAAGCCTAGGTGTGAGGCGCACGCTTGAGCGAAGCGAGTCACACAATTGAAAATTTAAACTACCATAAAAGCATTCATATCTCATAAGTCATATCAATATTCTAAAGATTAATATCAAACATGAAAAAGTAAATCCATATATCCAATTTCAAGAAAATCTGTTAACAGAAAGGGGGAAAAAAAAAAAAAGAACACACAAAAAAAAGAAGGAAATTATTTAGGACAACATTCAAGGAAGAAGGGGAGGAGAGAGAGAGAGAGAGAAAGATGACAAAAAAGAAAAGAAAAGAAAAACTGTTAACCTAAAAAAATAGAAAAAAAGGGTAAAAAAAAAAAAAAAAAAAAAACCCGCAGGAAAGAAATTTGTTAACAAAAAAAAAAAAAGGCAGGAGGAAATAATTTAGGACACAGAAGAAAAAAGAAGAGAGAGATAGAGAAGAAGACAGGGACAGCAAAAAAAGAAAACTGTTAACAAGAAAAGGAAAAAAGCAGAGGGAAGAAAAGAGAGAAAAGTAGATGAGAAGGGAGAGAAGCTGTTAAAGAAGAAAAGGGGAAAAAAACGGAGCCCAAAAAAAAAGAGAGAGAAGAAGTAAACGAAGAGAGAGAGAGAGAGAGGTAGACATAGACGATACGAGAGTGAAGTAGACAAAGATGATAAGAGAGAGAAGTAGACAGAGAGAAGAAGAACAAAGAACTGACCTGGCTTTGTCGTTCGTTTCTGCTAGGGCTTCGTCGTTCGTCTCTGCAACGTGGATTCGTCTCACCCTCTCACGTCTTTCTATGTCCGTCTCACAGTCTTACTCTCTCACGTCTTCTCCCTGTTGGTATTTGACTCTTGGCTTTCTTATTTGTTTATTCTTTTGAACTAAAGTTCCAGAAGTGGCAAAAAAGTTCCCTTTTTGGCTTAGGAAAATATAATAATAATGTTTTTTTAAAATAGAAAAAGTCAGTTGCGACTGGGTGCGCCTGACGACCAGGATGAGGCGCAGCCCAGGCGCGCCTTTAATAACACTGGGTAGGCTCAACTGGAAAGCTAGGAATTGATGTGTTAAAGTTGTAAATGACTTGGAAAGTATTGAGTCTAAATGACTCGTGTTGGTATGTGGCTTAGGTCTAACTAGGGTAACCTAATTGAAGTGGTAAGGGTGTGTTAAAGGGTGGTAAGTTTGAGTACTTGAAGGACTTGATGATGATCCAAAGGGTCATGTTAAATGATGTGGACCTAGGTCTAACTAAGGCAGGCATAGTTAATGTGATAGAGGTTGATGAACCTATTGATTCTTGATTCACTTTGATGACTCTGTGTCATGTAATATGATGTGAACTTAGGTTTGACTAAGGTAAACCTAGATGTCATGCTATGAGTAGGTGCACTTAAACCTAAGGGTTGGAATGTTACCTGTATGAGTCTGACAGGTATCTGGGCATAAGCTGTATGATCTTTTTAATCAGGTTGGTCTTTTCTTTAATCCTAACGTTATTCTTCTCACACTAGTAGTGTAATCAAAGTTGTGGAACAATGTATCTTCTTGTTTGTTTTTATTATTTTTTTCCTGGGTTAATAATAATATTTATGATTATTATTATTATTATTATTATTATTATTATTTCTTCAGTATCCATGTACTGGTTGACACTTAGCTTTCACGAATACAGTTGTAATGTCCATTTGACTAGTAGACAAAAAGCAATATATTATGACATATCCGGTATACTTTCTCAGATTCTTTTGGGTGGATATGTACTTGCTCAGATTGATGGGTTTTCTTATATTGGTTTTCTATGTCTTGCGTATCGGTATCCTTCGTTCTCTATTAGATAAGGGTTCAAATTTTAGTGTTTAGAAATACAACATCTACAAAGCCTTTTCCACAATTACCCGGAGTTCGCTACATGAATTATATTTTCCCATTCCACTCTTATCTATGATGTAGAACAGCTCGCTCAAGATTATATGAGCATACAGGATCATCATTATCAATTTAATTCCAGTTTCTCTCTTGTGAGTGCGTTCTTTGTGAATTCAAGGGTTTAACCTTGTTCTTTGTTGTTTCTGCTATGTTAGTTGGTATCAGAGCAAGGTTCCGAATCCAAGATTCGCCTTTGTTTCGATGGCCGGTTCACGAGCTGGAAGCAACCCCTCCAGCGGCGGTGATCGTGATGGAGTAGCTCTTTTGAGGGCTGAGTTTACTGAGTTCTAGACCAACGTTAATCATACCTTACTTGATATGCATGAAACTATGCGTCAAGTATTGTCGAGATTGACAACGGTAGAACAAAACTGCGAGAACAACAGGTTGCCCAACGACAGTGATCATGGACGTCCTGCTTGTAATCGCAACCCAAACCCATCGAATAGGCAACCAACCTATGAGGAAAATGTCGGTTTTGGTAACAACCGAGCTGTACAGGTGTTTGGAGATAATCGAGGTCGATGGGAAATTGATGATTCCAGGGAATTTCGTATGAAGATTGACTTACCCACCTTTCAAGGTCATCTTCGTATTGAAGAATTCTTGGATTGGATTAGTGAAGTTGAATGTTTCTTTGACTATGTGAAAATCCAGGAGGAGAAGCAAGTCAAACTCGTAGCCTATAAGTTGAAAGGTGGCGCATCAACATGGTGGGATCAAGTCAAAACTACTCGTGCACGTGAGGTTAAAGATCCGGTATGTATATGGGTTAAGATGAAGAAGTTGATGGAAGCTCGATTTTTACCCCCTGATTACGAACAAGTTCTTTATCAGAAATATCAGTCCTGCACGCAGGGAAGTAGAACGATTGCTGAATATGCTGAAGAATTTTATCGGCTGTCATCCTGTAACAACCTGGTGGAACCCGAATTTGGCATGGTGGCCCGTTTCAAAGGTGGGTTACGATGGGATATTGAAGAGAAAGTGGCATTGCAACCGCTATTCAAACTGTCTGAGATTGTCACGGCGGTAGAGAGAGCAGAATAGTTACTAGAGAAGTCGAAGAATCGGTCTCGTGGTTCATATAATACTCCACGTCCTACACATGACGTGGGTAAACAGACCACAGTAACCCTGTTCCAATGACATGGCTAGGCATTGGAGATGGTCCAAAAAAGGCTAAACCCGTAGCACCCATAGGCCTTGCTGGAAGGGGAGCCCCAGCTGTGAGAGAAAATTCCTATGCACACCCAGGTATGGGCAAGTGTTTTCGATGTGGAGAACCTGGCCATAAATCCAACAATTTCCCCAAGCGACCGACAGTAAATCTGGAAGGCGAGGGTGAGGAAGGTGAGTTCCTTACCTTTGAAGAAGAGGTGATTGAAGGAGACAATGGCGAGTTGTTGTCCCACTCTTTAGTTGTGAGGAGGTTGATGTTCACGCTAAAGAAGGAGGAGCACCCGCAATGTCATAATGTGTTCTGTACATGTTGCACTGTCAACCATAAGGTATGTGACATTATTGATAGCGGCAGTAGTGAGAACATTGTTTTCTTAACAATGGTTCAAAAATTGGGGCTTAAAACAGAGAAACATCTCCATCCATACAAAATTGGATGGATAAAGAAAGGCTCAGAAACATGAGTAACTGAAACCTGCACCGTTCCATTCTCAATTGGGAAAGCGTATGTAGAGGAGGTGCGTTGTGACGTAGTCGACATGGATGCATGCCATATGATATTAGGCAGACCATGGCAATTTGATATCGATGCCACTCACTGTGGTAGAGACAATGTGTATATTCTATACAAGAATGGTCAGAAGATTGTTTTGGGTCCGTTGAAAGAAGCCGAATTTCCCAAAGGAAATTCAGTTGTGTTGATCAACAGTGAGGAATTTCTGGCGAAGTGACAACTGCCCCTAAAATCTTTGTTGTTATGTGCAAGGGGGAAGTAGTTGAACAACCTCCTTTTACAGTACCAGCAATAGTGCAACCATTACTGCAGGAGTTTAGTGAATTGGTGCTGGAAGACTTGCCTGATAGTCTCCCTCCCATGAGGGACATTCAGCACCACATTGACTTTGTGCCTGGGCGAGCCTGCCAAGTCTACCACATTATCGGATGAGTCTTAACAAGAGTCAAATCTTACAAGAGTAAGTGGAAGAGTTACAACAGAAAGGGTTGATTTGGGAGAGCATGAGCCCATGTGCTGTTCCGGCCTTGCTAGTACTGAAGAAAGATGGGAGTTGGAGAATGTGCGTTAATAGTCGCGCAATTAATAGAATCATTGTCAAGTACAGATTTCTCATTCCACGGTTGGATGATATGTTGGATATGTTGGTGGGATCGAAAGTCTTCACCAAAGTGGACCTCAAGAGTGGATACCATCAGATCAGAATCCGCCCTGCGGATGAGTTGGAAACGGCTTTCAAGACAAAAAAAGGACTATACGAGTTGTTAGTCATGTCATTCGGATTATCCAATGCGCTAAGCACTTTTATGCGGTTGATGAATCAGGTACTCAGACCATTTATTGGTCGATTTATAGTTTGTTTTTTTGACTATATTTTGGTTTATAGTCAAACAGAGGCAGAAAACCTTTTGCGCTTGAGAGAGGTATTAATAGCTTTGTAGTAGAATAAACTGTTCATTAATATGAAGAAGTGTAGCTTTGTGACCCCAAGCCTAGCTTTCCTCGGCTATGTGGTTTGTAGTGATGGCATTCGGGTAGATGAGGAGACGATGAGGGCCATTCGGGAGTGGCCTACATTGAAGAATGTGGGAGAAGTACGCAGTTTCCTTGACTTAGCCACGTTTTACCGAAGGTTCATCAAGAACTTCAGTAGTATTGTGGCTCCCATCATAGAATGCATGAAGAAAGGAAAATTCCAATGGGGAGAGGAAGTTGAGATGAGTTTTTCCTTAATCAAGGAAAAACTGTTAGCCATAATCTTAGTCCTTCCAGATTTTGAGAAGCTTTTCCAGGTGGATTGTGATGCCTCAATAGTGGGAATCGGAGCAGTTCTATTCCAAGAGGGAAGGCCAGTAGTGGTTTATAGTGAGAAGCTGAGTGAAACACGCAAGAAGTTGACTACCTATGAGTTGGAATTCTATGCGGTGGTGCAAGCTTTGCATACGTGGGATCATTATCTTATCCAGTGAGAGTTCGTGTTGTTTATAGATCACCAGGCACTGAAATCCATTAACAATCAAACAGTGTTAATCGGATGCACGCGTGATGGGCGGCTTATATCTAGCTGTTCACCTTCTCGCTAAAAACACAAGTTAGGCCAACAGAGCAAAGTTGCAAATGCATTAAGTCGGAGAGCAGCTTTCCTAGTGACTATGAGGGTTAAAATCACAGGGTTCGAGTGCTTGAAGGAGTTATATGAGGCTGACGAAGATTTTGGCCAAGCCTGGGAAGTGTGTAAACGAGCCAATCCTTTAAAGGGTTGCAAATGCAGGAAGGTTTCTCTTTAATGGCAACTAGTTGTGTATTCCACGGAGTTCTTTGTGGGAACAAGTGGTTCGTGAATTGCATGGAGGAGGATTAAGAGGACATTTAGGGTGTGGTAAGACGCGAGAGCTAGTAGAAGAACGGTATTATTGGCCGCAACTCAAGCGTGACGTGGAGAACCATGTGCGGCGATGCTCAATCTGCCAAACTAATAAAGGCCAATCTCATAATACTGGTCTTTACACACCGATGCCTATTCCATATGCTCCATGGGAGTATTTATCCATGGATTTTGTTCTAGGGTTGCCGAGGACGCAACGAGGAGCAGACTCTGTTTTTGTGTTGGTCGATCAATTTTTCGAGATGTCCCATTTTATTGCATGCAAGAAGACGAACGATGCAGTCCAAATGGCCAATCTGTTTTTTAAGGAGGTGGTTCGTTTACATGGGGTGCCACAGTCCATTACCTCGGATCGTGTCACCAAGTTCTTGTCTCACTTTTGGCGGACTTTATGGAAGAGATTCGATACCTCTCTTAATTTCAGTAGCACCAGTCACCCCCAGACTGATGGCCAAACAGAGGTGCTGAATAGGACCCTTGGAAATCTAATTTGCTGTATTTCAGGAGAGAAACCAAAATAGTGGGATCTTTCTCTTGCCCAGGCAGAATTTACTTACAATTGCATGGTTAATAGGTCCACTGGCAAATTCCTTTAAAAGTTGCTTTGGATTTGGTATCCTTATCGAAGTTGTTAGGGAAGAGTGTTGCTGCAGAGAAAATGACTGAGCACATTAAGACCATTCAGCAGAGTGTCAAGAAACATCTAGAGGAAACTTACGCCAAATACAAGGCTGCAGCTGAGAAGAGACGAAGGAAAAGAGTATTTGAAGAAGGGGACCTAGTTATGGTATATCTAAGAAAAGATAGGTTTCCAGTGGGAACGTACAACAAGAAGTTGAAGGCCAAGAAATATGGTCTGTACTAGATTCTAAAAAAAATCAATGACAACGCCTATGTGATTGATTTACTTGCTGACATGGCCATTTCTTCTACTTTCAATGTGGCTGACATACATGAATATTATCCGCCAGATTCGGGTAACTCGGGGACGAGTTCTTTGTACGCAGGGGAGACTGATGTAGAACAGCTCACTCACGATTATCTGAGCATACAATGATCATCATTATCAATATAATTTCAGTGTCTCTCTTGTGAGTGTGTTCTTTGTGAATTCAAGGGTTTAACCCTGTTCTTTATCGTTTCCGCTACGTTAATCTAAGACCATAGCCTCAGTCCACATGTTATTATATCCTTGTTAACTCTATCCGTGTTAACTTTGGTCTTTCCCTTCCCCTAGCATTACCCTCAAATGTGGACCATCTCACTCTTCCTAACTGGTGCACTTAATGGTTTCTTTGTATCTGCCTAAACCACCTTAATCAATTTTCTCTCATGTTATCTCCAATTGGACCATTTCTAATTCTATTCTTTGTTGTCTTGCTGCATTTGCATCTCAACATTTGCATTCGGGCACACTTGCTTTATGCATATGCTGTTTCTTAGCTGTGCTACGTTCTCCTAAAGAACGGCTGGTCTAGTAGTTGTTGCATAGTGTGTTTAGAAATAGTTGACGTTAATTTGAGTTCAACAACAATAAAATTGCCTGAAGTAGTACTCTTAATCATTCTATCTTTAAGAAGTTTTTACAATGCTTTAAATGTAATGTTCCTCCGTGTTCTACATCCATGCTCTACTAGATGTAGAGAATAGTGATCATGTGAAAGTAGAATCTGTAGACTTGTAGCATAGATCTGGGACAATTGAAGTTGCATTTATTTGCTGAGGAGACCTTTTTTTTGGTCCCTCTCCCAGGAAGGGTTAAATCTTTCTGCTAACATTTGGTTAATTGTCAATTGCCCTTGGTGGTTGTACCAATAAACCATTCTACCTGACTTGTTGAATTGTTGTTAGAAACTTAGACCACATCTGCTGCATATATTAGCAACAAATATATGCACGTATGCAAAACTCTCTGAGCACATGAGAATGTGATTTTTTTTTTTTGGTTGTTTATAAGAATGTCTTGAAATGTATTTAGGTTACTAAAATGTTCAATTCTCTTGGACTGGCCATAATGGTCTTTCCACCACTTCCATTTACACCTCTTCACTTTCAACTTCCCATTCATAGACATGCATAGTTAAACAAGACAGCATGTGCTTTGGCCTCATCCAATTTAATATCCTATACACTGTCAAGTTCATTTGCCCATCGAGAGATCACATAACATGAACAAAACTATGGATTTACAATGGAGCAAAAAACTAGGTGTTTAAACATTAAATATATTAATAAATCACGAGGATATATATATATATATATATATATATATATTGAAAGCAGAGTTTGTCACCTCAGTGATTTGTCCTTATTATAATGTCTTTATTAGAATACTGTTAGAAGTTTTATATATATATGTTGGGTCATTATGTAATTACATTTAGTTGATAGGACCCTTGTGTTATTATGCAAGACTTGTACCCTTTATATATAAGCCTACACAGGCTTATTAGGTTAAGAGTGTTGAATATGCAGTATATATGTTTTGCTCTCTCTCTCTCTCTCTCTCTCTCTCTCTCTCTCTCTCTATTTTGAACATGGTATCAGAGCAAAATGATCATGGGTGTGAGAGTCAGTAGGTGGGTTGTTCTTGTATAAGATCTGAATCGCAATCGGAATCACGATTGTGGTTTTGGTGTTTATGCCAGCAGCTTCTCATTCGTCGTTGTCGGCAATTCCTTGTTCACCGTAGTCGGATCTGCATCCTCGTTCGTTGTCATCAGATCTGAAGCTTGTTCGTCATCGTCTTTGCTTTCTTCGTTGTTGCCGGCAGCTCCTCTTTGGTTGTTAGCGAGCTCGCCGACATCTGCCGTCTCGATTTGCAGAGGTGAGGTTGGTTTTTTGGGCGGAAGTTGCAGCTGCTGCTTGTGATTGGGTTGCCATCGCCTCCGCCGCGTTGTACACCGGTGTTTGTGAAGGTGTGAAGAAGAAGACCCGTGTTTGGCTACACGGTTATGCTATTCCAACCCTGGTTTACTAAACCTAGGATAGCTATTCCAATTCCGGTTTACTAAACCAGGGATAGCCCAGACCCGGCCTGTTGCCCAGGATCCGGCCCGTTTGTTCAAGATCCGAACCGTTTGGTCAGATCCGGCCAGTTTGTTCATATCCGGCCCGTTTACCTGGATCCGGCTCGTTCCTAGGTTCGGCCAGAATACAAATTTTGCATTTTTTTTTCCCTCTTCTTCTCTGTTTTCCTGGATTCAATATGGCGTCCAGTTCAGATTTGCTTTCTCCCACATTAAGTCTTCATTCTCCCATGACTTCAGTTAAACTCAATGGGAATAACTACATACTGTGGGCTAAATCTGTTGCAATTTTTCTCAAAAGCAGAGGTCTTGGCAATCATCTGACTAAAGATAAACCCAAGGAAATTGATACTTCTTTTGATGCATGGGAAAAGGAAGATGCTCAGATCATCTCTCTGCTGTTAAACAGTATTGAACCCCAAGTCAGTTCAACTTTACTTTACTTGGATACTGCCAAGGAGATATGGAACAGATTGTAGCAATTGTATTTTGGGACAGGTAATATCACTCGTGTTTATGAGCTCTGTAAGCAGTACTTCCATTTTGAACAAGGTAATCATAGTATAGAGGCGTATTATTCCACAGTTATGGGAGTCTGTGAGGAGCTGAATATGTATCAGCCCATTACTGTTGATGTTCGAAGTATGCAACAACAGCGTGAGGAATTTAATGTTGTCCGTTTTCTCACCGGTCTGTCATCAACATATGAGGCTTTTCGTGCACAAATTATGGGTAGTCCCACCCTTCCCTCTCTTGCTGAGGTGTTCTCTCGACTTCAACGCGCTACACTTGCCAGTGACACCTCAAATTTGAATTCTGGGTAAAGTGGTGAGAGTTCAGCTTTGGTAGTTTCAAAGGGTGAACATAATGCTTACCGTGGAGGTCGTGGGGGACGCTCCACACGTGGTGGTCGTGATTCACGGGGAGGACGTGGCCGTGGCAGGGAATCACGAAAATGTACTCATTGTGGCCTTTCTAATCATACTGTGAACTTTTGTTGGGACCTTCATGGCAAACCATTTGGTTATGCCAATCAAGTTTCCTCCTCTCCGAATGATGTTGCTTCTCGATCTCACAACGTATCTGAATCAGAAACAGTCCCTGTTCCACGGGATGAGTATAATCAGTTTTTGTCTTATAAGCAAGCATCTAATTCATCTTCCACGGCTACCTTTGCCCAGGTAATGCGCACACGTGTCTATTGTCTTCCACTCGCAGTCCTTGGATCATAGACACTGGAGCATCCGATCATATGACTGGATGTTCTTCTCGTCTATCTGATTTTAATTCTGTACCTTTTTCTCAAAGTGTTACTCTTGCTAATGGTTCATCCACTTAGGTTTCAGGTTTGGGGACAACTCAACTTAGTGATTCTTTGTCTCTCTCATCTGTTTTATATGTTTCGCAGTTTCCCTTTAATTTAATGTCTATCAGTAAGCTTACTAAATCTCTCCAGTGCTCTGTTACATTTGATCCTACTTCTTGTGTGTTTCAGGATCTCAAGACGAAGAAGAAGATTGGTACGGGGCATGAAGCTGGTGGCTTATATTGTTTTGATTTGGAACCTTATCCTATGGCTCTTCAGTCTTCTCTGTCTCCATTCCAGTGGCATTGTCGTCTTGGTCACCCGTCACTTCAACAAGTTCCTAGTCTTAGTCATTTGAAATTCTTGTCATGTGAAGTTTGTCAACTTAGTAAGCATCATCACGTGTCTTTCAAGTCTAGGGTTAATAATCGTGTCTCTAGTCCTTTTCATTTGGTTAATAAAGCATTCTTCAATCAATAAATTTCATTATTTTGTGACATTTGTGGATGAGTATTCTCGCCTGACTTGGTTGTTTCTATTGAAAGATCGTTCTGAGTTATTTTTAATTTTTCAAAAATTTCGAAAAGAAGTAAAAACTCAGTTTGGATGCCCAATTCGTATTCTATGTTCTGATAATGCTAAGGAATATTTCTCAAACCCCTTTGATACATATCTTAGTGATAAAGGAATTATTCATCAAAATTCATGTGTTTATACTCCTCAACAAAATGGAGTTGGAGAACGTAAGAATCGACACCTCTTAGAAGTAACCCGTGCTCTTTTGTTTCATATGCGTATGCCTAAACGGTTTTGGGGTGATGCTGTTCTTACTGCCTGTCATCTTATTAACCGTATGTCGTCATCTGTATTAGATGGTAAATCTCCATATTCCATCTTATTTCCTGATTCTCCCTTGTTTTCTCTTTCTCTTAGAGTTTTTGACTGTGTATGTTATGTCCACAATCTTGATCCTGGTTTTGATAAACTAGACCCATGTGCCACAAAATGTGTCTTTCTTGGCTACTCTCGATCTCATAAAGGTTATCGCTGCTATAGTCCTGTTTCTCAACGGTACTTTATTAGCGCGGATGTAACCTTTTGTGAGTCCATCCCATATTTTTCAGATAATGATTCACTTCTTGATATCACTCCTGAGTCGCCTCTTCCTGCGGTTCCTCTTCCCTCACTTTCTCTTCAACCCAGCTCTCCTTCACCTGCCCCGTTACAGGTGTACAAAAGAAGACCAAAGCCATTTGTTGTCGTGCCTCCTCCATCATCTTCAGAGTCTTTGAATCCCACAAATTCCACTGTGTCTGATTCCTTGCCAATTGCACTTCATAAAGCTCCTCGCTCGTGTGTTACTAAACATCCCATTGCTCATTATGTCTCTTATAATTCCTTGTCGCCATCATTCTCATGTTTTTCCTCTAAGTTGTCTACTACATTTGTTCCTAAGACTGTGCAGGATGCTTTGTCCGATTCGGGCTGGAGGAAAGCCATGCAAGATGAAATGGATGCTTTGCATAAGAATGGCACATGGACTCTTGTTCCATTACCTCCAGGTGCCAAACCTGTTGGTTGTCGCTGGGTATATACTGTGAAGTATCTTCCAGATGGGTCTGTTGAGCGTTTAAAAGCACGTCTTGTTGCCAAAGGTTATACCCAGACTTATGGTATTGACTATGATGATACGTTTGCCCCTGTTGCTAAGATTTCTTCTATTCGTGTTTTGATTTCTCTTGCTGCTAATAGACATTGGCCTCTGTTTCAGTTAGACGTTAAAAATGCCTTTTTGCATGGTGACTTAGCAGAAGAGGTTTATATGGAGCAACCACTTGGGTTTGTTGCTCAGGGGGAGTATCTTCACACTGTTTATTGCCTTAAAAAGACCCTGTATGGATTAAAACAATTTTCACTGGCTTGGTTTGGAAAATTCTCTGAGGCAGCATTAAAGTTTGGTCCTCACAGGTGTCAGACTGACCATTCGGTATTTCACCAGTGCACTAAAGCTGACTTCATAATTCTTGTGGTGTATGTAGATGATATTGTGATCACAGTTGATGATTCTGAAGGCATTGCTAAGTTGAAGTTGTTTCTGTAATATCGATTCCACACTAAAGACTTGGTAAACTTAGGTATTTTTTGGGTATTGAAGTTGCTAGATCCAAGACGGGTATAAGTTTATCCCAATGAAAGTATGTGTTGGACTTATTAGAAGAAACGGGTATGGTAGGTGGTCTTCCGGTTGATACTCTTATGGATTCAAATACAAAACTTGTAGCTGATGCGGGTGATCTATTTAATGACCCGGGCAGATTTCGTCGCCTTGTTGGGAAATTAATTTATCTCACTATTCCTCGACCTGATATTTCATATGTTATTAGTGTTGTAAGTCAGTTCATGGGAGCTCCTAGAATGCCACAATAGATTGTTGTTCTTCGGATTCTCCGATATCTCAAGCAAGCTCCAGGTTTTGGGTTACTATATAAACCAAATGGTCATCTCAGGGTGGAAGGTTTTACAGATGCTGACTGGCTGATTCTCCTTTAGATAGGAGATCTATTACAGGCTACTGCACATTTGTAGGAGGAAATCTAGTTACATGGCGAAGTTAAAAGCAAACTGTGGTAGCTTGATCTAGTGTTGAAGCTGAGTATAGGGCAATGGCCCATACCACTAGTGAGTTGACATGGATACAACATTTTCTAAAAGAACTTGGATTGACAGTTGAAGCTCCTACTCCATTGTTCTGTGATAATCAAGCAGCAGTTCACATTGCATCAAATCCTGTGTTTCATGAGAGGACCAAACATATTGAAGTTGATTGTCACTTCATTCGAGAAAAAATATTACGTGGGAGCATCTCTACTCCATTTGTGAAGTCTGAAGATCAATTAGCTGATATGTTTACCAAAGCATTGGGTCATAATCGGTTAAGAACTATCTGTTTCAAGCTGGGATTATTTGATATATATTCTCCAGCTTGAGGGGGAGTGTTAGAAGTTATATATATATATGTTGGGTCATTATGTAATTACATTTAGTTGATAGGACCCTTGTGTTATTATGCAAGACTTGTACCCTTTATATATAAGCCTACACATGCTTATTAGGTTAAAAGTGTTGAATATACAGTATACATGTTTTGCTCTCTCTCTCTCTCTCGATTTTGATCAAATACTACGTGAAAAAACATTTTGCTGGAATTTAATAGCACCAAGATGCCGCATTGGTGCCAAGAACCAATTGTCAAGCACCGATATAATCTATATCTCTGAGGTACAAAATGCAGCTATGTTTCTTACTAGATTTTCTTTTCTGGGTATAGATTGTTGGCCATGTGGGAAGCAGGACACAGCCAATCAGATATGCTGGTCAGTATCATCCTCTTCAAGCTGGGCCTGCCTATGTTCATCCAAATTCTCTAAATGTAAGTATTCGGAGGATTCTATGTGCCTCTTTGCGGTAGTTTTCTCGCAGTAGTCAAGGTTTTGCAACAACAAACAGAGATGTTTGGACAATTAATTTACTTCTTTTATTGATATTATCAGGTTATGGTTGGACGACTGGGTGGGCAGCTCGTATACGTTCATCCAGTTTCTCATGTAAGTTACAATCCCTGCAACTTGATTAGATTACATGATAGATTATTATACCAGTTTGATATTCAAAACACTATTTAATTGCTTATAAAAAAAATAAAATAAAAACTTTATTTAATTGGACTAGTCCAAAATATAAGCTAGCAGATTATTTCATTAAATTTTATTCAGCTGCTTTTCTAGGCTCTAGTTGACTTCAAATATTTTTCCAACAAGCCAAATGTGGTCTCCCTTTTAATGTTCATTGCATGAACACTGCAATTGATGATATGAGCAACCATTTATCCTATATGTATGAGGGAGAGTAAAAGCGAGATATTGATGGTTTTAGTTATGATTAAATTTGGGGATCAGGTTTTAATTTTAACAGACAATCTTACTATTACCGTTAATCTGTTTTCTTTTCCAAAGAAGATGGTTTAAGTTGTTTTTAGCTTAATAGTTTCATTCGTATTTTTGACTGGAAAACTCCACTTAGCTTAATGGTTGTTAGTTGTAACTTCCGTTGCGCTGTGCTGCTACTTTTTACAGTGCGCTCCATGATGATCTGATTGCCAGTTAGAAAGCTATGAACATGGCAGGCCCAATAAAAAATAGGCTGAATGAAGAACTACTGTCCTGCCTCAGTTGAACTGAATTTAATGTTGAAGTTTGAGTTCTTTTTTCTTTCTGCAAAAAAACGCTGAGGAATGCTGTTATATAAAGCAGTCTATTAGGGGATGAAATGCACTTTCAAATGATAGCCTATGTGTAAACAGTGGCTTCTTATAACTACTCGCAGCTAGTAGAAGAAATTCTTGAGGCCATATGCATTAGGTCGGTCTCACTCCTCATGCCTTGATATTTAGAAGGAAAAATCTGCCTGTTAAAGCTTATCAAAATTTTTATTTGCTCGAATATATATATTTTTTTATAAATAAATTTGCTTGAGCCTGTTTCTGTAATTCATACTTTTGTGCAGTCCTCTCTTCTTTATGTTTTTATTTTCACTTCCAATTTTCTTTTCTTTTTCTTTCTTTCTTTCTTTCTTTCTTGCCTGTTTAGTGTTTATATATATATATATGTTACATCCCCAATTAGTTGGTAGAAGGTTCTTATATAATCTATATGTATGTTACATGAAATTTTTGATTGCTTAGTTGTCTTCTTTTACCTCTTCTATTTTGAAGGATGTGACTCAGGGTGCGGCAGCTCTCTCTCAAGTGTCTACTCGTCCTCTGCTGACTCCACATCAGGTCCATCTTCCTAAGCACCAAGGCTTAAACACAATAAATCATGGTGAGTAGTTAAAGTGTGAAAAAGTTGCAGAATGTTTTTATTATTGCTAATGTGATCAGGAATCTGGTCATGGTTTGTTATTGATAGCCTAACAAGAACTTCCATTTTAGCAAGTAACCACAATCTATGTGATAATGGAGCAATGCAATCATAGAAGAGCGCTCCGTTACTGTGAGGTTCTTCATCTAATGGCTGAAAGATGGAGCTCAAGTCAGCAGGGGCGTAGCCAGGTTTTCATTTCCGCACGTGGGGCTGGGGCTGGGGCTGAGGGTGAGGGTGAGGGTGAGGGTGAGGGTGAGGGGACACTTGATAACTAAAAAAAAAAAGCCAACTAACATGACAAATATAGATTGTTCAAATCAAAAGGCAAACAAGAAAAAAAAAATCAGTGCAAAATAATATGCTAATCAAGGAGTAGTATAAGAAAGAAAAATACTTCACAAATATAAGAACCAAAATATTGGTAATATTTCCATTGAATATAATTACAATTTTTCTCGAAGAAGAGAAAAAAAAGGTTGTAGTACATACTACATAAATCATACATAAGTGCAAAAAGAAAATAAGTGGAGGGAAAAAAAAAAAAAAAACAGAAGAAGTAAAGGAAAGAAAAATGAGAGTAGTGGGTGGGGGCCGTGCCAGGGGGGACATAGCCTACTTTGGCTACGCCCTTGCAAGTGAGATTGCTCTCATGATATATTTTATCCTAATGCTAATATTGAACAGTCTTTAAAAAAAATTAAAAAGAAAAAAATAAAAATAAAAAAATAAAACGAGGAAGAGGAAGAAGAAAGAAATACAATAGGTTAACGTGAACTGCACCTTGTTTAATATACTTATCATGCATCTTCTGGCATGATGAAGGGAAAAAGAACATGATAAACTAAATCAAATGGTTTCATGTGAAATGTAAAAGCAAATAAACAAAGTATCCACTATTTAGCTTGGTCACCAGGCTACTAAGACTCGACTATGGTTACATCCCTTGGGAAGTTAATGAAACAATTATTTTTTTTATTGAATGCAAATAAGGATTTCCATGGAGGCAACCACATTGAGGGTGGCCCCTGATGCAACGGTAAGGTTGCCCTATTGCAACTTGGCGGTCGCGGCTTCAAAATGGAAAATATCCTCTCCGCATGTGGAGGGTAAGGCTGCGGACATCTTACCATGCCCAGACCCCACTGTGGCTGGAGCCTCGTGTACATTGTGTTTTTAATTTTGACGGTTATGTCTATATCTAGTCCAAGTGTCCAGCCCTCCCAATACCTCTAATTAACGAGGACCAATTCTAGGTTTTTTTTTTGGATGGATTCATTGATATCGATGGTTAATAATTTCAATGTAGATGTTTCATTAGGTCACACATTCTTTCTTAGATTAGTGTAGACATTTACCTACGGAACACTTGTAATGAAGTTCATGGTTAAATTTTTGCATTTTAATTTTTTGCAGTTTCAGTTTAGCATGAAGTTCTGAATTATGGACAATGAAAGAAATTTGCAGTCTCAAATAAACATTTTTGGACAAAAGGACTTTATGAATCATATGTAAATCTGTAGTTACTTGGAACAAACATTTTATAACCAAACACAATAAGTCAAGTCATTTTATTTTTGAAGGAACTTGTTTCAAATTTAGTTGCTGGAATGTGTTACGGAAGCAATTCAACTTTTGTGCAGGAAGTGCTGCAGCTCAAGCATTGCAGGTGTGTGTGACTCCCACTTTTATAGCGAGTGGACAGCAGCCGCTTGCGGTGCCAAGCCATATACCTCTTACGCAACCTCCCTACCCCATTATTCGTCCAATTTCAGTTCCAGGATCCAATGGGTTTTTCAGCACCAAGTTCTAGTGAATATCCTCTTCTATAATTTTTTTTACCCCACCAAAATTTTGGCATATCATTAATTTTTTAATCAAGTTTAGCTTTCTCCATTTTTATTTTTATCCTACACATGGGATTAATAATGTTTACGTGATGAGAGGAGGGGTTGAAACGTTGTAAAGCTGGTCTAAGAACAGAGTTGTGTTTATTTATTTTTTTCCTTTTTGGTTTTTGGGTAGAAACAGTGGACAATTTTTTCTGTAAGATTTCATTGTAGGTTCGATTTACAATTTATTGAATGGAAGTTGGATTTACGGAGAACATTAAAAAAAAATTGGGAGTTCAGATGTTTCTTCATATAATATTCAGATAGAGAACTAAATTTTTCTAGGAGATCATTGTCGTCTTCTTTTTATTGAGAAAATTAGAGTTAAAGCTGATATTGCATGTAAATGATTATGAGGTGGAGAACGATATTGTTACTATATGTTATGCATTTCTTTTCTGTTCTTTCTTCGTGTAATTTGTCAATATGATAATGACTGGAATTCAGATTCTGTACGTGGAAAGTGTAGGACGTCATTTGGGTGGTAACTTCTCAATGTATTGTGCTGCTTGTATTTCAAAATGAGATTGTGGAATTGTAAGCATTTTTTCAACCAGCAAGTTAAAATTATGTTACTAGTTAAGCAATTGAGACACTGCAAGTAGAACCATAAATTAAGATCATCAGGTCATTTCTCTACCCAGTTTTTGACAATGGATATCGGAGTTATGGTGGCTTAATTTATGAGATTTCTCTGATGATTCTTTGGTTCGGTACGTGTATAATCTTTGTCTTGATCATATCGTAGGACCAAATTATGATTTCTTTGGTTCGGTACGTGTATAATCTTTGTCTGGATCATATGGTAGGATCAGAATTCGGCTAGTGAATGGTGAGGAGTTCGGCCCTCGTCAAGTCAGTTCAGCCACCACCTCAGTTGGCTCTAAGGCGTCCAATATTTAATTGAATCAGATTCTTAGCCTATTTCATGGTTGAGGACCACTGAAACTAATTTGGGTAAATACCGACAATGTACCTCAAGCCAATGGTGAGTAGTAGCGAGCATTCTCCTTGCTTTCGAAATATTTTTCTCTTGGGAATATTATAATTTTCTTTGCTTATATCAAAATTGGATATCCACACTAGTAAGATTCCGGAGGAGGAGTCGGATAGCTGGTTGTTACTACATAGAAGGAGAATTGTGAGAATGACAGGAACACAACCACATTGCTCCCATGGGGACACTGTTTGGTGCTCAAATAAATATTTTTATTAACTTAGCATTTATTTAGTGCAACTGTGGTTTATTTATAGAGGAGTGGTACTCACACTGAACACTTGTAGTGAATTGCCTAACCGAATAATTTTTAATTGGCTGAGAGTTCTACTTCCTTATTTGTTGTATAATTGACCAATTAAAATAGTAAGTCTAGCAATTTAATGCTATTCGGTGCAAAAATCATTATCCTTATTTATATAGGCAACTTGGAGTCCCCAAGCCAACTCCACACTTCGACTACTTTTCTCAAAAAAAAAAATAGCACATAATTGCATAATTGTTAAGAGGACGAGGCATATTTAAATCACAGTGCCAAAATCAGTTTTCATCCACAAACTACCATAATTTCAATGGATAAAGTTTTTTTTTTTTTTTTGGGATTAACTTGGGGTATTCGAGGTAGGGCTGCAACTCGAACGAGTTTGAGGTATTACTTGAGCCCAACCCACCATATAAAAATGCTAAACCCAAACTCAACCCAACCCTATCTTCAACTCTAATTAATCAACCTGAGCTCAATCCATCTTTTTACTTTTAAATTCAGGCTTGCAATTCGGGCTTTGATTTCATGTTAAAAATTGGGATGAATTAGAGTTACTCATATAGTTAATTTTCACACAAAAAATTTGTTGAACGGGGGGGGGGGGGGGGGATGTTTAATTTTAATTTTAAATCCTTACATTAATGAAAACAAGTAACTAAGGATAAGTGCAAACAAGGTTTACAAGGAAACCCCTCTCAACTAGGGAAAACCTTGGTTCTTGGCCTCAGCGAATATACAATTCACTACTAGCTGTATGTATCTTGTTACACACTCAGCTGTCTCACACTTTGCACACACCCAAGTATAAGAATAGACACTAGTTTTTACAACCACTATACACATTAGTACACCACAGTGCTCACAGGCATTCCCCCTGTCCTAAGCAACCTTGCTTGGGCCCAAACAGCTCTCAAAGCTCACCACACACACCATTACAGATGTAAATAAGTATAAACAAGTCTTTCCAACAATTAGAATAAGCTGGACAACACAGAACTCCAAGTTATTGCCTCAAAACCACAATCTGCTGCAATTAGGGTTTAAGGGGTAAAATGCGAATTTCCTCTCGAGATTAATTCACCAGCACCTTCACAGTCTTCTTTCACTGTAGTACTCATGTTCATAGCTTAAAACAATCAAACATAGCATGAGTATATATCAAATTTCAGTCACAGTCTTTGTATTAGCATAATACAGCTTTAGGCTTAGGGTTTGAACACTCAAAATCAAAGCATACCATTTTTCTGTCACAAGACCAACTTCAACAATCTTGATTCATCAAAATATACTTGCTAGCAGTTTAATAACTCATGAAATAGCTAAGTATGATCAATCAGTACTTGAATCCAAGATTAAACCAGAAAATAAGCTTAACAAGTGATCTCACAGCTCAAATTCATTTTCAGCATGTTTTCAACATAAACGCAGTACTGAGCAAGTGTAATTAGTTGAATTATACCTGTGTCAACCCTCAGAATAGACCACAGCAGCTGGAAACACAAAATCACTACTCAGACTAGCCTTTGCACCAGTAAAACTAACAACAGCAACATCTCCTCAGCAAATACACTTACAAGGCTTGATCCAGTGAGTTTTTCTAGCATGAATCATCATCAATACACTCAGAAAAACTTGTTCATTCAAGGCTCTCGAGACAATACTAGCTGCAGCTCACTTTTCATATTTTTCATTAGGCTTGAAACCTTAAAAGCCACTATAACAGTATATTTATAGAGTCACTGAATACACAAGGCCTCACACACCAAGGATATACACCTGTCACCTTTAGTCAATGACTGATAGAGCATATTTCAGATATTTTCAGGAGAGAGAACCAATCACAGCAAGCCACCTCAGCTATTTTGTCACCTTGCACACCAGAATTCACACACATAATACAAGATTGTAAATTCCATTTTTCTCCAAACTTAGCCTCTAAGAAATGCAATATTCTTGCATATACTATCTCTCTAGGACCACTGAGACGTGTCACACGCTTGAATACAAATAGAAAGGACCAAAATACCCTTGTAACAAATTAAACCTTTCTCAGCTAACATATAGTCTTGAGACTTTATAATTGACAATGTAGGTACAATCAAGGCTATTCAATGCAATGCAGCTATCAAAGCAAATGTATATAACTGGAATACAATTGAGAAAAGACCATAGTACCCCTGTGAGTACCTATAGCTGAATTTAAAGTGCTGAACCTCCACTGTCACAGTGATTTCAATCAACACAGGCTAATACGTTGTAATGCACTATTACAGACCAGTGAATAAATTGTGTTACATAGTAGTAAATAACAATATTACCCCTGGACCTTATTTCTAAGCACAATGCAGATAGAGTTCATACTTGAAGCCACTGAAACTACACTTTTTGACATTAAGTAGGCAAACATTCCTTAAGGTAACTTAGGACCAACAATCTCCCCCTTTTGCCTTGAATGAAAAAACCAGTTTAACTTGAAATAAGGTCTTGAGAATGAGAACTACAAAGATTCAGTAAATAAAACAACCCAAAAGCAAAAGGAATAGTTAGCAACTATCTTTATTTTAGTCCATTTCTCCCCCTTTTTGACATTGAAGGTCAAAAGGTGAGTAGGACCAACAATATAAGTTCAGGAGGGAGGAGGAACAACCCTGAAAAAATCTCTAAGGGTTGAAAATCTCTGAGGAAGAAGAGGTTTGGTCATGATATCTGTAAGTTGATCCTCAGTGGGCAAGTAAGTAATATCAATAAGGCCTTTTTGAACTTTATCTCTAAGAAAGTGATACCTGATGTTAATGTGTTTGCTTTTCCAATGCAGTGTGGGATTTTTACTAATAGCAATAACACTTTGGTTGTCACAGAAAAGCTTGGGAGGTCCTGAAAACTAAATTCCAAGGTCTGAGAGTGTAGATTTCATCCAATGTAGTTGTGAACCTGTGACGACCCTGGTTTTTCAAGCTAGTGCGTCCTGTGATGAACCGAAGGTTGATCCGATAACGGATCCAAATGCGGAAGCAAGAAACAAGACAATGGTCTCCCAAGGCACAACATACCTCTAAGACACTTTGATGACTTTCCATGAAGTCGTGGAACTCAATGAGGACTGACGCGAAAGCAAAAGATCAGAAAAATAACAATTAAGTCCCCAGGGGCAAAATAGTAATTTCTAAAAAATGGATTAGGGTGCCACCGAGCACACTGCTAGAAAGAAAATGAAAAACTAATCAAGATGGACTCAAGAATCGCATGATTCGGAGTCTGGACAAAAGAGAAATGGCAAGACGAAGGAGAATGAGCACTTAAGGCTAAAAGGGTAAACTGGTAATTATGCAGGAATATCTAGGTGCAACTAAGCACACCGTTAGATAAATGACGAAAAATTAGTCAAGTTCAAAAAAAAGTTCACTCAATTTGGAGTCCGAACGAGGGAGAAACGGGGCTTTGAAGTTGAGACGTCGCGGTGGCCCAATGAAGGCCATGGCAGCCTCATGGCGTCCCACCGGCGCCCCATAGGCGCCCAAGGGCATGCACATTCTAACAGCAAGGGTCCAAAGTAGATTTTCTAGAACTGAGGCTTAAAATGGAGGCCGAAACGATTTTTTTTGGAAAAACATGAAGAAGAAACCCCCCCTAAAATCGAGTTTTCTACCCGATAACGTAAAAGAAAACGAAAAAAATATAATGTAAAATGCCCAAAATGCCCCTAGATCAGAAGAGGGTCAAGAGGGTTAAAAAGCTGTTACAGGGGTATTTCTGAAATATGCCAGAACAGAGAGCAAAATCGGGGCCCTTAGCGACATTTTCTAAAAAAATACGAAAAAGAAACCCCTCCTGAAATCAAGTTTTTTACCCTACAGCGCAAAAGAAAATTTTAAAAAACAATGTGAAATGCCCAAAATGCGCCTAGATCAGTAAAGAGTCAAAAACTCAGAAAATGCAACTTTGCACCAAGTATGCATTTGGCCTTAAATGCATTTCTAGGTTGAAACGAATGTGCACGCAAGTTTAATTAGTGTTTTCAAGCACGCGGGAATGGTGCGCGGCTCCCGAGAAGACTCGATGCAAAATCCAACCCCCAGACGGCCAAAAAAGGCGAAAATGCACATGAAAAGGGAATTTTGAAACTTAAAATTATAAAATGGTTTCAAATTACCATTTGGCCCATGGCCAAACTTCATGCATGATTAATGAGACCCTATGGAAGAATGAGAATGGAATTCCCACGCCCGATGCAAACATGGTGAGGCAATGGCTTGTCATTTTTCTATTTTTTTCATAATAACCTTGAAAGTGAAAATGCATAGAATACAAATTAGATGTCACTGGCCTATGGCCTCATCTCATACATATTAAATAAAGTCCAAATAATGAATTTCATACCCAAAGTACATTTCGGTGCAAAAATGACATGCTAAGACAATGATTTTCATATTATTCACATTAAAGGCAAATTTCAACATTTATCAATAAACATGGATTCCAAATAAAGTTTGTCCCTTAGCCACATATCATATACATAAAATGAGTATCAAAAAGTGTGCTTAGGCACACATTACAAGTCTCAAGGTAAACATGACATTTTTAACCTAACCATACATTACAACTTGAAAGTAAAACTCAAACATGCTAACACTTGCATGTGAACAAGAATATATTTAAAAGAACTTCAATCCAACGAAACGACCTTGGGATATTGTGCATCCTGAATCAAGGTATCCGTACCTGAAAATAACCCGATAACTTTGGGGTGAGTAAACAAGTTATTCGTAGGAGATAAGCATGCATAGACTAAACATTTTACTGTTTATTAAATTAATATAAATCAATATATAAGGTTCATGCCACCTAGCGTCTATGTCCAAGGTGAGACTCAGGGAGCATCATAAGCTACCTTAAAACATTTCTAGCATAAACCACATCATTTATGCAATTTAGGCAACATAGAAGCATACGATACATGCAACAAGATATTCAATATACAAGTATGCGTACACAAGTATACAATCAATATTGAAATGCACTTAAGAAAAGTATACAAGAAACAAGTATACTAGGTTATTTAGAAAGTAAATCATCAATATACAAGTGTACATACCAAGTACGCTAAGTAATATTAAAATATAATACAACATATATATATTCAAGTATACATTTTTAAGTATACTAAGCAATGTTGACATACATGGCATACAAGTATACAAATCTAAGTATACAAAGTATTTTTGATATATAAGGCGTACAAATATACAAATACAAGTATACTAAGCAAGAAATGAAGTACCATGCGTCTAAGCACAAGTTAAAAGTAATCCACAATTACAACTAGAATACGAAATCAACCAATGGCGGAAAGACAAAAGACATATGATCTGAATGACCAAACAAGTGATCTCGGGTTACTAGCCCGCAAGGAACTATCTAGTGCGCACTATATGTTGTAGAGGGAACTCTCATCCCCCGTACTAGAGACATACTTAGCCTTAACACATTACAATGTCCATACCAGCTTTCCAAAAATTATCAAGTTGTGCAACAAGTATATCACATATACACAATGTACATTGTCAATTGCTGTGCACAATTAAGTCATGGAATTCACTTAAGATATGCTCTAGGTCTTCAAGCTACAATGGCATAATGAATGTCATATAGGTATAATGTGTATACAACAAGTTCAATCATAACTTCTACTCATGGAATACCATCTTGTAATCATACACCAAGTTACAAATTATAATTTAAGCAAGAATATAACATCAATACTTAATTATCTCAATGAAAGCATACAAATGGAATTTAATTAAATTAAATAATTAAATTCTCAAGATTTCAATGCAACTCCAAAAATTCTAAATATAATATATGTCAAAGGTCATAGCAAGGCCTAATTTAATTTCAAGTTACAAGCCAATTCTACCTTAGTTACAACAAGGTAAATTAAGATCAATGCCAAAAAAATAATTAAATAAATTTCTCAAAACTCATTCAAATATTTTCTATTTAATATATGTTAAAGAACATGTCAAGACATTATTTAAAATCAAGTTACAACTTAATTCTACACTAGGTACAACTAGGTGAATTAAATTTCATACAAGAAAATAATTAAATAAAGTTTTCTAAACTCATTCAAATATTCTCAATTTAATATATGTTAAAAAATATACCATACTCATTACATATATCAAGTCAAATGTCAATTTAAATGAATGTAACACTTGAATAGAAGTTAATTAAACTAATTAATTAATTTATCTAGAATTTAAATCAATTTAAAATGACTCTAAATAATTATATGCTAATGGTACTATCATGGTAATCACATATATCAATTCAAATACTTAATTAAGTAAGTGGAACAATTAAATAAAAATTAATTAATTTTAAATAATTAAATCTTTAGATTCCAAAACAACTCCAAATGAATTTATACTAATACAAGTTATAGATCAAGTCATGACCTTCAAGAATATCATGTCCTAGCTTAATTTCATGCAAGGTACTACAACCTATTAATTTAAAATTAAGTATAAGACATGTAAACAATTTATTGTAAACTATAAAAACAATTAAAACACTTAGATTAAAAACCTAAATCACCCCCTACCTCACAAGAGGATTGTTCCTCTTGAATCCAAAGTAAACAAAGGAATTTTTGAATTTCCTTTAAGTGTTATATAAAGGAAGGTGAGGCAAGTGTTTCGTGTTCCAAGCTTTTAGGTCTAAGGTGAGTGGAAGGAGATCAAAACCAAGGTTTTAAGCCTAAGTTAATGGTTTCCTTCAATGGTGGCTAAGGTTTTATGTGAGGAAGATGATGAAATAAAAATCATGTAAAATGAAATATTCATCCCCTTTGGTATAATCCTCCACTCACTTGGTCAAAGCAAGTCAATTACACATAATCTTGCACCATGCCTACACACACACAAAAGTTAGACTTTAATTTGGAACCTACACTTGTCATTAATCCAATGGTTCATTCTAGGCTTAATCTAAAGCCTACACTTGTCAACAATCCAAGCCAACAAGTGCACCAATGCTAGGCCAACAAGTGGGTGAATCTCCACCCTCTACATGTCATCATCCAAGGCTTCCAAGTGTGAACTAATGAGATGCTTACAAGTGGACCAATGAGAATGTGACCCTTGTCACACTTTTCAGTAATTGCAAAAAGGTCTTTTTTCGAAAATATCTTCCAAAATAAATTACAAAAAGGTCCCTAAAAAATAAATTAATTACAAAAAAACCCCAAAAATAAATAATGTTTCCGAAGAAACTACGCATCCATGCCCTTTTACGTAAAAGTAAGTAACTAGCATACTTTTCTAGAAAAGTAAAAATACACAAAGCATGTAATTTAAATATCATGGATGCATGCAAAATCAGAACCAAATTCGAGCACAAAAAGTGAGGTTACGCGAAGAAAATCATTCTCGGGAAAAAGACGAAAGTAAAGTGTCAAAAAAATGAAAATGTGGAAATGACTCGGTTCTTAAAGGAAGTTGTCAATCCAAAGGAAAGAGTCTCGTAAACCATTTCCGAGCACTCGAGACGACACTAAGTGATTAGTAACCGAACTTGGAAAAGAAAATTTAACGGAAAAAATTTATCCGTAAGATTTCATAAAAAGGAAAGAAAGGAAAGTGACCGGGTCATTATAACCTACCCTCTTTAAGGAAATTTTGTCCTTGAAATTAGGAACATCCCGAGGAAAACTGAACAAGGACCGAACATAAGGTCACACTGAGGAAAGGATCTTAAAGAACTAAAGAACAACTCCAGAAGCCTCAAGATCCAACTAAAGGAACGCGAAACCACGAACCGAAAACAACTCCTCAAATGAATCGGCATGTCAACTCAATGTCAACCACCGAGAGAATCCCAAGACAACGAAATGTTGAAACACGACAAAAGAAAAAAGTGACATGGCAGTACGAACGGCGACCAGAACCCGCCCACGACGTACTCAAATGTGTGGTAGTAATGACAGTGATAAGCGCCCACCCACATTTACTCGTCAGTAAGATAGCATCGACGGCAACTAACACAATACATAACTTTATACGCTAACATGACAGTATAAGGGACTAGTTCATAACCTGCCCTAACCAGGTCAACCCAAAAAAATTTATCGATACGAATGACATTAATGTTGGAAAAGATCATTACTAAAAGCGCCACAGGAACCAGGCATCTTGGGGTAGCTAATCCCAAAATTTTGACAACAATGTCATAGGCATCGTTACGCTTAAGGCCTTAAATCCTTAGTGCAAATAAAGTCAGCAACTCCTATATTGCAAAACACCCTTATCAACAACCTTCGGTTACGAATCAAAAGCCTGACAAGTCTATGCCCTTAAGCAAATGGATTGGACTCCATGAAACCGAAAGACACCGTCCCAATCAGACCTATCCTAAGGTCACAAACGGAAACAAAATACTGGATCAAAATCCCTGTCATGGACAACTAAGTCCTCAAAATAGAAGTCTACCACGTAGCTTACTTATGACAATCCCGACAACCAAGGTCATAAAAACCCAACATAAGTGCAGGAAAAAGAAACAGTACAACCAGCTACTCATATAGCATATACTCGCAAAATTAAATTGCATAAATTAAATAATACCTTAGTACTAAGCACACAGTACGCATAAGTTAAATAAAACATCCCACCTATCACATAGGGGTCAAATAAATGACAACACACTATACACCACTAACGGTACTAGCATTGTAAACGGATACCATAAATGAAAATACACCATCTACGTCCACATACAACTACCACATAGTCATATATCCTAAACATATTTCTAAGGCATGCCCTAAAACAATGGCTTATAATCATGTAAAAAGGAATCTTACAAATGACAAGTTCGTAGAATCAAAAGAAATGAATGGAATGCCTCTCAAAAGACACCACGTAGAAAACGTACAACCGAACCTGGATGAGTCCAATCTCTCACTACGAGGAAAAGAACCATCCCCCAAACGACCACTAAGGTTCCCGAAACAAAGAGCCTACAAGTCCTTCCCAAGACTAGCCCCTACCCAAGGTGGAATCCTAACGCCACACAAAATAAAAGAACGACGCAATGGATAGTTCCAACACTAGCCATTACGAGACATCAATAGAGAACTCAACTCAAGATGCCAATGAGTTCGATGAGAACAGGACAGGATCCTAACGGAACCCTAAAATAACAAGGGAGAGTAATTAATTGCACTAATGCAATTAATTACACGAAACCGCCCACATCCCAACTGTAGCTTGTAAGAGCTGCCCAAGACAACCCAAGAAGGATCCTAAGCCAACATACCTATCTAAACCCCTAATCATCATTCTAAGAAGATGTGACATGAGGACCTCACCGTTGAGGTTCACGAAGACAAACCTCCCAAATCCCCAAGGAAGGAGTGGAGTCAACCCCAACTTATCGTCTTATGACACTAGAAACAAGACCCTAATGATGTCATCACATCAAGGTCACCACGAAACCCCAACAGACTATACCAAAACCTAGAACACTTCTCGACCTCATCGTGAAGCCACGAAGGAAAGGAAATGAAACGGTGCCTACCTAGCTCGCGTCTCATTCCACCAGACAAAAACTGTAACTCTATGCTTACTTGAGCCTTACTCACATCAACCGTCAGACTAAGGTCTCGAAACAACCAAACTGATAAAAGGGACTAGAAGGTTCCCGTCGTAGGTTCCTTACAGAATGAATTTCTCCTACCCAAGGAAGAAACTCCTTAAAACAAGAATATATCTAAGGGATACGACAGACCCCAAGAGACAATACCCTAGCATTAATCTCTACCAACCAAGCTGGGACAACATGCAATGTCAAAACAAGACATAAAAAGTAAACAACTGGCATACAACATAGCAACGGACTACCTACTCACACAGGTAGTAAAAATCACATAAGACATGTCAGTGTATACGGAAGAAAACGTAAAGCATGACGATATACTACATATAATCATGCTAAGATGAAAAAGCACATATGACACGCTAAAATAGACAAGCATATACAACATGCTAAGCAAACAAGCGTAAATAGCATGATCACTCAGACAATCATGGACAATGTACTAAAGCCTACAAGCATATACAGTATGCTAAGGCAAACAAGCACATACAACTTGCTATGATAAACAAGCATGTATCATATTCTAAGATAGACAAGCATAAATCATACACTAAAACGGTTAAGGTAAGCTTCTAAACAAGGTGCCACATAAGCAAACAAACATGTTATCAATTCAAAACATGTTATCAATTCAAAACATGTTATTAATTCAAAACATGTTATCAATTAAACACATAAAGCATGGCAACACAAGCATGATATGCACCCAAAACCTATCGTCCAAGGTATTCGAACCGAGGAGCTCTGATGCCACCTGTGACGACCCTGGTTTTTCAAGCAAGTGTGTGATGAACCGAAGGTTGATCTGATAACGGATCCAGATGCGGAAGCAAGAAACAAGACAATGGTCTCTCAAGGCACAACACACCTCTAAGACACTTTGATGACCTTCTACGAGGTCATGGAACTAAATGAGAACTGACGCGGAAGCAAAAGATCAGAAAAATAACAATTAAACCCCCAATGGCAAAATAGTAATTTCTAAAAATATGGATTCAGGTGCCACCGAGCATACTGCTGGAAAGACAACAAGAAACTAATCAAGATGGACTCAAGAATCGCATGATTCGATTCTTGAGTCTGGACGAAGAAGAAATGGCAAGACGAAGAAAAATGAGCACTTAAGGCTAAAAGAGTAAACTGATAATTATCCAGGAAAATTCGGGTGTAACCAGGCACACTGTTAGATAGACAACGAAAAATTAGTCAAGTTCAAAAAAAATTTCACTCAATTTGGAGTCCGGACGAGGGAGAAAAAAGGGTTTGAAGTTGAGACGTCGCGGCCGCCCAACGAAGGCCATGGCAGCCTCATGGCGCGCGCCCACCGGCTCCCCATGGGCGCCCAAGGGCATGCACATGCTAATAACAAGGGTTCAAAGTAGATTTTCCAGAACTTAGGCTTGAAAAGGGGGCCAAAACGAATTTTTCTGGAAAAACACGAAGAAAAAACCCCCCTAAAATCGAGTTTTCTACCTAGTAGCATAGAAAAACATGAAAAAAACACACTGTAAAATGCCCAAAATGCCCCTAGATCAAAAGAGGGTCAAGAGGGATAAAAAGCTGCTACGGGGGTATTTCTGAAGTATGCCAGAACAGAGAGCAAAATCGGGGCCCTTAGCGACATTTTCTGAAAAAATGCGAAAAAGAAACCCTTCCCGAAATCAAGTTTTTTACCTGGTATCGTGAGAGAAAATGAAAAAAACAGAATGTGAAATGCCCAAAATGCCTCTAGATCAGTAAAGGGTCAAAAACATAGAAAATGCAACTTTGCACCAAGTATGCATTTGGCCCTAAATGCATTTCTAGGTTGAAACGAATGTGCACGCAAGTGTAATTAGTGTTTTCAAGCACGTGGGAATGGTCCACGGCTCCCGAGAAGACCCGATTCAAAATCCGACCCCCCAACGGTCAAAAAAGGCGAAAATGCACATGAAAAGGGAATTTTGAAACTTAAAATTATAAAATGGTTTCAAATTACCGTTTGGCCCTTGGCCATACTTCATGCATGATTAATGAGATCCTATGAAAGAATGAAAATGGAATTTCCACACCTGATGCAAACATGGTGAGGCAATGACTTGTCATTTTTCTATTTTTTTCATAATAAACCTTGAAAGTGAAAATGCATAGAATACAAATTAGATGTCACTGGCCTATGGCCTCATCTCATACATATTAAATAAAGTCCAAATAATGAATTTCATACCCAAAGCACACTTCGGTGCAAAAATGACATGCTAAGACAATGATTTTCATATTATTCACATTAAAGGCAAATTTCAACATTTATTAATAAACATGGATTCCAAATAAAGTTTAGCCCTTAGCCATATATCATATACATAAAATGAGTATCAAAAAGTGTGCTTAGGCACACATTACAAGTCTCAAGGTAAAAATGATATTTTTAACCTAACCATGCATTATAACTTAAAAGTAAAACTCAAACATGCTAACACTTGCATGTGAACAAGAATACATTTAAAAGAACTTCAATTCAATGAAACAACCTAGGGATATTGTGTATCCCGAATTAAGGTATCCGTACCTGAAAATAACCCGATAACTTTGGGGTGAGTAAACAAGTTACTTGTAGGAGATGAGCATGCATAGACCAAATATTTTACTGTTCATTAAATTGATATAAGTCAATATATATGGTTCATGCCACCTAGCATTTATGTCCAAGGTGAGACTCAGGGAGCATCCTAAGCTACCTTAAAACATTTCTAGCATAAACCACATCATTCATGCAATTTAGGCAACATAAAAGCATGCGATATGTGTAACAAGATATTCAATATACAAGTATACGTACATAAGTATACAATCAATATTGAAATGCACTTAAGATAAGTATACAAGACACAAGTATACTAGGTTATCTAGAAAATAAATCATCAATATACAAGTGTACATACCAAGTGCACTAAGAACTATTGAAATAGAATACAACATATATATTCAAGTATACATTTCTAAGTTGTAATAACCCGGTCATTTTCTCTCTTTTCTTTTTTCGGTAATTTCTTTTTTCGTCCTTTTCCCTATTTCGTCTTTTTCTCGTTTATCATTTTTCCTTGCATAATCTCACTTTTTGTGCTCAGATTTGATTCCGGCTTTGCAAACATCCATAATATTTATTTTGCATGATATCTACATCTTAACTTTTGTAGAAAAACATGTTAAATGTTTACTTTTCTTGTAAAGGGCATGGATGCATAACTTTTTGATAATATTCCTAACTTTTGGGGGTTTAGTGTAATTATGCAAAGTAATTATTTTTCGTCTTAGGGACCATTTTGTAATTTAATTTAGAAGATATTTTCAAAAAGGACCTTTTTGCAATTTTGGAAAAATATGACAAGTGTCACATTCTCATGGTGCCACTTGTTGATCTTGTGGTGGAACCACTTGGAAGCCTTGTTTGGTGACACATGGAGGGTGGAGATTCACCCATTTGTTGGCCTAGGATTGGAGCACTTGTTGGCATGGATGGTTGACAAGTTTAGGCTTAATATTAAGTCTTGGAAGTTTACATAGGATGGTGACAAGTGTAGGCTTCACAATTGGTCTTGCAATTGTGTGTGTGCGAGAGGTAGTGCAAGAGCACATAGTGAGTGGAGAACCCCACTACATTTAGCTTAGTGTTTGCATTTTATTTTCACTTCATCTCTTTCCTCTCAAGCCCTAACTTAGCCACCATTAGAGCAAAGCTTGACTTAGAGCTTTGACTTCATTTTTGGCCTCCTTCCATTCACCTTAGACCTTTGAGCTTGAAATACTTTAACTTCCTCTCACTCTCCTCTATAAAACCCTTGTTTGATTTTCCATTTTTAAGCTTGGTTGCCTTGGATTATAGAGATACAATTCTCTATTGAGGTAGGGGGTGTTCTAGTTTATTATCTAAGTGAATTAATTGCTTTTGTAGTGATATTAAGGTTGTATGCATGTCTTATATTGAAATAAGAAATTAATGATTAATTGTAGCTTGTATATAACTCATTTTAGACTTGATATATGGCATGGCCATGACTTGATCCTTGTTGTGTATTACTTTGGCATGATTTAAATGAGCTTTTAAATCTAGAGGATTAATTAATTTAAGTTGATCTAAATTCTAATTATTTGTGCCATTCTTATATTCTGTTTTAGACTTCATATATAGTATGGTCATGAGTTACTCCTTGTCATATATTAAATTGGAATCATTTGGATAACTCTTGAAATCTAGAGAAAATCACTTAGTTGGTCGACTTAATTTCTATCATATTGATCTAATGATTTAGTCATGTAATTCATAGAACTCATTGTGTTTTATCACATATCATGACTTGTTGCTCTATATGTTGATTTTGGAAACTTGGGATATCATCAAGAACTTGACATGGCTAGGACTTGGTTCTAGTATGGGAAATAGAGAGCTCCATATACTATAGTGCACACTAGGGGAAGTACGGTTTTAGTCCGGGCAATATCCAAGCATCCACCTTAGTTTGATTTCACTTAATTTTCAAATTGATAACCTTGTGATATTGCATCTCATTATGCTATGTTAAAATTTCCAATCTCATTTAAATAGCATAGACTAAATTCTATTGAATTGCAAACTTTCTATTAAGTTAAACTTATGCATGCTCATTTCCTACGAGTAAACTTGTTTACTCACCCCAAAGTTACCGGGTGTTTTTCAGGTAAACAAGCATTATTGTGAGATGCACAACACTCTTAAACTTGCTAGATAGCTTGGAGTGTTTTTGGTGACATTGAATATGCACTTGTTAGCATATCATGGTCCTTTTTGGTGTATTGTATAAAAACTTATAATTATTGTTCAAACTATGTAATGTGCATTTGAGTGCACCTTTTGATACTCCTTAGATGTGTGTGCAATGAGGCCAAGGGTCAAGCATGTTTAATTTAGCACTTGTACTTATTAGGTACCATATCTTGTTTTAAAAATGTATTTTAACCAACTTTGGAGGTTTAGCATATGAAATTCTTGTAATTGACATGTATGAGGCCATGAGCCATTGATTTATATTCAATTATTCATATTATGTTTGTTGATATGCTTGCATGCTCAATCTTCCTTAAAAAGAATCAGTTTTTGACCTATACATGTGGGTAGAATGAATCCCATAGGTCCTATTGCAAATCTCACATGTTTAGTAGAGCTTTCAGCAGGATTCGAGGTGTTTCGATCGACCGAAACACCATTTCGGTCGACCGATACCTTATTTCGGTCTATCAAAGTGACCTTCCCTCAAAAACCAGCCTTCAGGAAAGTTTCTGTCTATTTCGGTCATCCGAAACTCCATTTTGGTCGACCGAAATAGCTCTCATACACCAGTCCTTCCAGATTTTGTTTCAGCATTGTTGTTCCGACTTCAAACCGTCATAACTCCTTCATTTCTAATCCAAATGGGGTGATTATTGAGCCTAAACTCAAGGATTTTGAGTCAAATTTCCAATGGTACCAATGTCATTCTCAGATTCAAATCACAATGGGAGTTATTCTTGCTTTAGTGAGATGGTGTTAGTTTTTGCTTCAACCGGGAAAGGGCGTTTTGTGAGATTCTTGTCCAAAGTTCTTAGAACCTCTTGAAATGTTGTAAAATGATTAGTTTAGGTTTATTAGACCTAATTTTACTTGATTGGAGTCAAATTTCCCTACTTATTTATAAATTGACCATTTTGCCCTTTGACTGATGGATTTTGCTCGTTTTGACTTTTGTTTACTCTTTTGCTCTCTATAAAAGACCCGTGACTTCATAGAAGGTCACATTGGTGTCTTAAGGATGATTTATATCCCTAGAGACCTTGGTTTATCTTTTGCTTCTGCATTTCAAATCCGTTACCGGGTCAACTTTTGGGTCATCATTGACGCACCGGGTTGAATAAAACTTGGGTCATTACAAGTGGTATCAGAGCTCCTAGGTTCAAAAACCTTAGGACAACTAGTTTTGGGTGCATATCATGCTTTTGTTGGTGTACCTTGATTTATTCATATGCCTTTGATAACATGTTTTGGCGTTGTAACATGTTTACGTGTTTCTTGGTAACAATCTCGGTACTATGACTTGTCTTTATGCTTATATGCTTATGTGTTTAAAAAATATCCTTGTTTGACATGTATACTTATTTGCTTAAGTGCTTAACTGTTTAAAGGGCCTTCTTTGACGGCTTTAGCACAACAATATGTTGCATGCCTTGTCTTGCTTTGTGTTTCATGCTTTCATAATGTGAGTTGCATTCGGTCATGATAGCTTGTGTTATTGTTGACCTCTTTCTTTGCGTACGTTTAACATCATGGTTGTCATGCATGAAGAGTCTTCACGTCAAGGCATTGAGGAACAGGTAGACAACACCGAGTTTATGAGGGGTCTGGGAAGGCCCAGGATTCCAGTTCGTGGCATGGGTCCTAATCCACCACGAGCGCCGACTTATGAGGAGCAAATCGCACAGGGAATGGCTCTGGGAATGTCAGAGTCCATTCAGTAGATGTTTCGTCAGCATATTGTAGGGATGCAGATTTTAGCACCGGCACCGGCACCGGCACCAGTTGCTAAAGAGGCATTAGACTACTTCATGAAGTTACAGCGGGTTAAGATCGACCAATTTGCAGGGAGTATGGATCTGTTTGCTTCAGAGGCATGACTTGATATCATGGTACACAAGCTCAATAGCATGACAGTACCTACAGACTAATTGCGGATCTCCTGATGTCCTCTATGTTTATGGGAGATGCCGATATTTGGTGGAGGTCTATGACCAATATCCACGATGTGGAGGTGATGACTTGGGAGGAGTTCAGGACCTTGTTATTCGACCACTTCTTTCCAACGGCTATGAGGCAGGATATGAGAGTACAGTTCACAGGTCTTTATCAGGGAATGATGAGTATCTTTGAGTATGAGACACGCTTCACTTCTCTTTCCCGCTATGCACCGGAGATGGTAGCTACCGATGAGCTCAGGGCAAGGAAGTTTCAGGATGGGTTACATCTTGATATTAGGCCACGGATTTCAGTGTTGGATTTGAGGACCTACGGAGAGGTGGTCCAGAGGGCTATGATGGTTGAGGTAGAGGACTGAGATTAGCACAGGATTAAGGGTTCGTATAAACAGCCGCGTGGAGAGGCTCCATCAGTATCCGTTGGGGATCAGTGGAAGAAAGCTAAGGCCGAGTACAGTTCACGTACTTAAGGACAGCCATAGCAGACTCGGTCTGTAACTGCAGTTCCAGTATCTTCGAGGTCATCCTGGGGAGTGATTTGTCACCATTGTCAGCAGCCGGGGCACATCAAGCCTCACTGCCTATATCTTCAGCCACAGACTAGTCAAACACAAGCTAGTAAGCCTATAACTCTGATGAAGGGGTTTTAGGGGACTTATAACTACTGCAAGCAGCCCGGTTATATGAGGAAGGATTGCCCTCGTCCACGGAGCAGGGCACAGAGTGGCGCAGGTTTACAGGCCACACCGGTATAGTCGGCAGTTGTGCAATTAGGTTTCAGGGTGCCTCAAGCACCACAGCCAATTGCACCAGTCAGTTCGTATCCGGGTATCCGGGTAGGAACCCTAAGCCTATTACTTCCGGACATCAGTCAGGCTACCAGGGCAGTTCACAGTAGTCTGGGGCTCAAGGGCGAGCTTACGCACTGCCATAGGCTGATACCTCCACTGGGACTTCTACAGTTCGAGGTATCTTTCTAGTCTTCAGTTCTTGGGCTAGAGTTCTTGTTAACACGGGTGCATCACATTCATTCATATCTACTTCATTTGCACATTCTTTGGGTCTGGAAGTCACACAGCGGGATAGTTTCCTTTGTGTTAACACACCAGTTGGGGTCAAGTGTTTTTGGATCGTGTTTATCGGGGTTGCGCTATCGAGATAGCTGGGCGGACTTTAGAGTTCGATTTCGTTGTTTTTGACATGACGGGCTTTGACGTCATTCTCGGGATGGACTGGTTGTCTTTCTTTCGTGCCACAATCAATTGCTTCCGTGGGTTGGTGTCTGTTTGCACTCCCAAGGGAGATTGTTTCCACTTCGTGGGAGATTGGTGCGATTCCCACTCGACGATGATTTTCAGCATCGGTGACTGGAGTCACCATAGGTCTTACTTGGCCAGTCTCTTGGCTGAGGAGGATAGCAGCTTGGGCCATATTTTTTTGACAGTTGTAGACGAGTTTTTGGATGTCTTTCCAGAGGAGTTGACGGAGCTTTCTCCTCTTCAGGAAGTTGTCTTTGCCATTGATGTCATTCCTGGTACTACACCCATCTCTATGACACCGGTAGAGCTTGACGAGCTGAAAGCTCAATTGGATGATTTAAATGCTAAAGGCTTTATTCGTCCTAGTGTTTCACCTTGGGGAGCACCGGTTATTTTTGCGAAGAAAAATGATGGGTCCTGGAGACTTTGCATCGATTATCGCAAGCTGAACCACGTCACAATCAAGAATAGGTATCCTTTATCTAGGATTGATGACTTGTTTGATCAGTTAAAGGGAGCCACTTGTCTTTCGAAGATTGATTTGAGATCGGGTTACTATCAATTGAGGGTTAAGGATGAAAATATATCTAAGACCGCTTTCCGCACACGGTATGGCCATTATGAGTTTCTGGTGATGCCATTTGGTTTGACCAATGCTCCAGCAGCTTTTATGGACTTGATGAATCGTGTATTCAGTGACCATCTTGATCAGTTCGTTGTGGTCTTCGTCGACGACATTCTTGTGTACTTAGCTTCGGTGGAAGAACATGAATATCATTTGAGGATAGTGTTGCAGATCCTTAGGGATAATCAGTTGTATGCCAAGTTCGAGAAATGTGAATTTTGGCTATCGGAAGTGAAGTTCCTTGGACATGTTGTGTCAGGGGGCGATGTTGTAGTGGATCCGTCAAAGATTGAATCGGTGATGGATTGGGAACCTCCGAAGATAGTGTTTGAGATTCGGAGTTTTCTTGACCTAGCTAGCTATTACCGGAGATTTGTTCGGGATTTCTCTCGTTTAGCGACACCTATGACTCGACTTACCCTCAAGGGGGTCAAGTTCGTATGGAACGAGGCTTGTGAGTTTACTTTTCAGGAGTTGAAGGTCAGGTTGACATCGGCTCTAGTTTTAATCATTCCTAAACGTGGTTTGGGTAATGTGATCTTTTGTGATGCTTCACGGGAAGGTTTGAGTTGTGTCTTGATGTAGACAGAACAGGTAGTTGTTTACGGGTCTCGACAGTTGAAGACTCACGAGTTGAACTATCCGACACATGATTTGGAGTTGGTAGCAGTTATCTTTGCCCTGAAAGGGTGGAGACACTATTTGTATGAGGAAAAGTTTGAGGTTTTCTCCGACCACAAGAGTCTCAAGTATCTCTTCTCTCAGAAAGATTTGAACTTGAGACTGTGCAGATGGGTTAAGTTCATGGAGGATTATGACTTTGAGTTACAGTACCCTCCGGGTAAGGCCAACGTAATGGCCAATGCATTGAGTAGGAAGTCACGTGGGACTCTTGCTAGCATGTCCATTCACAGGTGGAAGATGCTAGAAGAGCTTGCAGACCTTGGTTTACAGTCTTATGAGGATGTTTCACCGGGTATTTTGTTTAGCCTTGTGGCTCAACCGGCTCTTATTAACAGAGTTATTGAGGCACAGTTGGAGGATGGGGAGATGAAGGCCATCTATGTCCGGATTTTAGGCTGCGAGAATGTAGAAGGTTGGACCTTACATTCAGATAGTGGTCTCAGGTACAAGGGGATGGTGTTTGTTCCCTTGTCTTGTGTGAAGACATTCTTCGGGATTTTCACCACTCTCAGCTCGCAGTTCATCTTGGTGGTACGAAGATGTATCACAATCTGCGGCGACAATTTTGGTGGCAGGGTATGAAACGGGATGTTTCACAGTTTGTGGCTTAATGCCTTTCTTGTCAACAAGTGAAGGCAGAACATCAGCGACCGGCAGGATTGTTGCAATCATTACCAGTAGCTGAGTGGAAATGGGAGCATATCACCATGGATTTCGTAACAGGACTTCTGAGGTCTCAGGCAGGGAATGATGCCATTTGGGTCATAGTTGACAGATTGACTAAGACGGCTCACTTCTTGCCCATGGCAATGACAGACAGTGCAGAGAGACTGAGTGGACTGTATGTGAGGCAGATTGTTAGGCTTCACGGGGTTCCTGTATCTATTGTTTCGGATAGGGATCCGCGGTTCACGTTTCACTTTTGGCAGAGTTTCAGGAGGCTCTTGATACGGGACTTCACTTCAGCACGACATTCCATCCTCAGACTGATGGTCAGTCGGAGCGCACCATTCAAATGTTAGAGGATATGCTACGGGCTTGTATCTTAGATTTCAGAGGTAGTTGGGAGGACTACTTACCTTTGGTTGAGTTTGCCTACAACAACAGTTACCAGACCATTATTGGCATGGCACCTTTTGAGGCATTGTATGGCAGACCTTGCAGATCTTCAGTTTGTTGGACCGAGGTTGGTGATACCGTTGCCTTTGGCCTTGACATTGTCATTGAGACTATAGAGAAAATCAAGTTGATTCGGCAACGGTTGGCTACCGCACAGAGCAGACAAAAGAGTTACGCTGACAGGAGGAGACGATCCTTGTCTTTTGAGGTAGGGGACCATGTCTTTCTTAAGATTTCTCCACGCAAGGGACTTTTGAGATTTTGATAGATTGGCAAGTTGTCTCCTAGGTTCATTGGACCATTTGAGATATTAGACCGCGTCGGTGAAGTTGCTTATCGTTTGGCGTTACAGCCAAACCTGGATAGGGTTCATGACGTTTTTTATGTTTCGATGCTGGGTAAGTACGAACCGGATCCATCGCATGTTCTACGGTAGACTGATGTGGTTGTTGATAAGGACGTGACCTCGAGGAAGGTCCGGTCCAAATTCTTGATTCACGGGAGCAGGTCTTACGGACTAAGACCATCCCATTGGTTAAGATCTTGTAGAGACAGCACGGCGTTGAGGAGGCTACCTGGAAGCTCGAGCAGGAGGTTCGCTCTCGGTATCCCCATTTATTCTCTCTTTCAGGTACGATTAGATTTCAGAGACGAAATCCTTTTAAGGAGGGTAGGTTGTAATGACCCAGTCGTTTTCCTTCTTTTTTTTTTCGGTAATTTCTTTTTTCGTCCTTTTCCTTATTTCGTCTTTTTCTCGTTTATCATTTTTCCTTGCATAACCTCTCTTTTTGTGCTCGGATTTGATTTCGGCTTTGTATACATCCACGATATTTAATTTTCATGATATCTACATCTTAACTTTTGTAAAAAAGCATGGATGCATAACTTTTTGGTAATATTCTTAACTTTTGGGGTTTTAGTGTAATTATGCAAAGTAATTATTTTCCGTCTTAGGGACCATTTTGCAATTTAATTTGGAAGATATTTTCAAAAAGAACCTTTTTGCAATTTTTGAAAAATGTGACAAGTGTCACACTCTCATGGTGCCATTTGTTGATCTTGTGGTGGAATGATAAGCGCCGAATATTGCATATTCAAGCGCCCTTAATTGCATTAGTTAAGTCCATTGTTCGTTTAATTATGTAGATTACTTTCATTTGTATGTTTTTGTGCATTTTCAGGTTCAATTGCAATAAAGGAGCAAGAAGGGTGTTTTGTAGAGTTTTTGAATATCAAGGTGCCAATTCTGAAATTCTGGCAGCAGTGAAGCCCGAACTTTGTTCACCATTTTGACCTACCAAACTCAAGAACTTGGCTTCCATCATAACATGAAAGATTTAGAGCTCTGAATCAGCTTTCCAAATCTTTAAGCGGTTTGTCATTCGGAGTTCGGAGCAGAGAGTTATGATCTTCTTATTAGAGGTGCTCAGAACTGCCTGGCAGCAATGAAAGTCTGCCTTGTTCTTCAATTTCGACCAATCAGACTTGAGAATTGGATCTCCACCAAAACATAAAGTTTTTAGAAATCTGAATTAAATTTCCAAATCTTCAAATGGTTCATCATTTGGAGTTTAGAGCGCAAAGTTATGGCCATTTTACCAAAGTAGGTCCGGGCGGAGCAAACCAAGCATAGGGCATTCTGGCCAATTTTCGAGTGCTCGAGGCCTTATTTCGAGTGCTCGAAATTAGGGCAGATTACTTCATGAGATCAGCCACTTGTGCTCAGAAATTTGCTAACTTTGTATGCCCTCTTTATGAGTTGGTTGGGGATGTTTCTTGGAGGAGAGAGAGGGTTTTTTGGGTGGAGTAACATGTCTACAAAAGAGGGGAGCCAATTCTGAAATTCTGGCAGCAGTGAAGCTCGATTTTGATTGCCACTTTTGACCCAGAAAGCTCGAGATCTGGACTTCCATTATAAAATGACATATTTAGAGCTCTGAGTTAGCTTTCTAAATCTTCAAACGTTTTGTCATTCGGAACTCGGAGCAGAGAGTTATGGCCTTGTTCCCAGAGGTGCACAGAACTGCCTGGCAGCAATGAAATTCTTCCTTGATCTTCATTTTCGACCAACCATCCTTGAGAATTGGATCTCCACCAAAACATGAAGTATTTAAAACTATGAATTAGCTCTCTAAATCTTCAAACGGTTCATCATTCGGAGTTCGGAGCGCAAAGTTATGGCCATTTCATCAAAGTAGGTCTGGGCGGAGCAAGTGAAGCATGGAGCTTTTTACACTAAATTCGAGTGCTCGAGGCCCTATTTCGAGCACTCGAAATTTGGGCAGAATGCCCTTCGGAAATGGCTCATTTCAGCCCACTTGCACCTTGGTTTCTTCATTTTGTTTTCCTCTTTAATGAAGTGGTTGGAGATGTTGGTTGGTGGCCTCTCGGAGTGGATAAGATATCTAATAAAGGGAAGGAGGCCACACATTGACATTAAGCTTCATTTTTACAAGATAGAGGAGAGAGAAGAGAGCAAGAAAGAGGGGTTCTTCAAGCTCCAAAGAGGGTGCACGAAAATGAAGATGAGGATGATGCTTCTTCCTTCTTCTAGCTCACCAATGGGCAACTAAACCTCATCTAGGGAGGTGATGAAACCCCTCCCTTGTAAGCATGTGTTAGTATAGTTTATTTTTGGGGATTACAATGTATTTTTGATAGTCTTTCCATGATCAAGAGCCTCATTTTTGTTGTAATGAATGTTGAATGTTTATAAATGATTATTGTGAGTTATTCATCTTGTCTTGGATGGTTACTTTTCTTAATCATATTGCTTGCACTTCCATGGTGACAATAGAAGTTAGATCATGGATTGGTTTTAATGGCATGGAGTTGGAGAACCTAGATAGTTCATGGCTTAGGGTTTCCCTTTGATGGTCTATACTTGATTCTTTGCTTTATGTGCATTCAACATTTAAATTAGGGCTTGATAATCCTTGACTTAGTAAGCATGTTCTAAGCTACATTTTAGTTTAGGTAGTTGATCATGTGAACCTTTGATGGTTTATTCTTGCCTTCCTATTTAAATGAACTTCTTGAGGATATTATAGCAACCTAGTATTGTTATGTATCATGACTATCATATATGTTGTTTTTCCCTTAAATTAATCTTAACCTAGCATGTGTATAGGGATGGAGGTGGATTCATTTCCCTAGCCTTCTTTACTTGTACTTCACTCCCTTGAATTCTTGCAATTTATTGTTTTATGCACTTTTAATTTCCTAGCTTAAGTGACATCCAACAAAACCTCTATAAACCCCTTATCATTCTAAGAACAATTCTAGACACTTAGGTTGCCATAGACTAGCGCAGTCCCAGTGGTTCGACTTACCCGACTAATAGCCCTATTTTACAATGATTCGTGCTATTGCGAAGGTTGATATTTAATTGACCAACCGATCAATTTTTTTCGCCGCTGCCGGGGACTTGCATATGGTTTAGCAACCAAAGTTTTAGGGTTAAACTTAGTGTGATTGTTAATATTGTGTTTTGTGCATATTTCTCATGTGGTTTAACCATTTTTATGGTGTAAGATTCTAGTGACTCGACTCTCGCCGTGGGAACGCTAGCAAAGTGTAAGTCTAGAGGACCCTAGGTAAGCTTATTGACCTTTTAGTTTCGCATTGTTATATTTTGTGCATGTGTTAAGCTTAGAAGTAGTTAATTTATTTGCAAGCCCTTGTTGAGGCTATATTATTGTTTTAATTTTGTGTTCAAGCATCGGTCCTTGTCGTGGCCATTTATTTTCTGTCTTGATAATTGAGGAGAAAGGGAACATCGTATGTGGAGTTGTGGTTGATGAATTACTTTGTTTAGTATATGCTTTGTTGTTGATGTTCGGTTGTAGGTCACTTTCCTTACCCACAATCGATTCTCCCATTGATATTAACTCTCTTGAAAGAACTCTTAGACGGAACCCTAGGGAACCTACTCTTAGACGGAACCCTAGGGAACCTACTCTTATACGGGATCTTGAAACTGAATTTAATACAATGGGGGATAATATAGGAAATCCGGGGAACGAAAGGGCTGAAATTCCTAATATCGAGCCAATGACTCTTAGAGATCATTTCATCCCTACCACCTATGCTTCTCCATCTTGCATAGTGATGCCAAACATCGATGTAGCTCAATATGAGATCAAATCTAGTACCATCCAAATGCTTCCATCTTTTCATGGTTTTGATAATGAAGATCCATATAAGCATCTCGATGAGTTCCTTGAAATCTGTTCGACCATCCGGTTGAGAGGATTTCCTGAAAATGCACTCCACTTACATCTTTTCCCATTCTCCCTAAAGGATAGGGCAAAATATTGGTTGAACTCCCTCGCTCCCAACTCTATTACTTCTTGGGCTCAATTGCAACAAGAATTTTTTAAGAAGTATTATCCGGTGAGTAAAACCAACCAAATGAGGCGTTCCATTCTAAGCTTTTCTCAAGTTGATGGAGAACAACTCCACGAGACTTGGGAAAGGTTACAAGATCTTTTTCGGAAGTGTCCTCATCATTTGATCCTAAAATGGCAATTAGTGCAAGCTTTCTATGCCGGCTTGACCGACACCCATAGATTCATGGTTGACTCTTCTTGTGGTGGGATGTTCATGTCCAAGAATGCGGATGAGGCTTGGACCTTACTTGAGAATTTGAGTGAAAATTCACTTCAACACAATTCTCGTAGGGCTCCGACCTCAACCACTCCAAAGAACACCAATCCTTGTCAACAAAAATCAATAAGGGAGGAATCATCTCAAGTGGATGCCATTGCTCATAAATTCTACCAATTGATGGCACCACATCTTCCCCCTTCATTGTCTCAAAATTCGGCAAGTTTGGTTTGTGCTTCATGTACTAGTCCATTCTATCTCTCGGAAGATTGCCCCACACCGGAGCAATTTCCCAATCCCAACCAAGAGCAAGCTAATGCCATGTTCTCAAGGCCCGGGCATAACCCGTATTCCAATACATATAATCCAGGTTGGAGGGACCATCCCAATTTTTCGTAGAGGCAACAAACCCCACAAAATTCCCAACTTCAAAATCAAGGGCCTCAAAATCAGCCCTCTTCTCAATATCAAGGTAGGCCTTTCCAAGCCTCTTCAAGCTACCAACCTCCATACAATCCAAATGTCTCTACTCAACCTCCTGTGAATCCAATTGATGAGATAGTGGTTGCAAACAAGCAAATGATGGAATCATTAAATGTGCAAATGATGGAATCATTAAACAAGCAAATCATGGATTCCAACAAGCATCTCTTGACATCCTTGCAACCTACTCTCCAAATGGTTCACTCCCATACTCAATCCATAGCTAGGCTCGAAAATCAAATGGGACAAATAGCTAACCAAGTGAACCAACTTCTTCAAAAAGACAAGGGTAAGCTTCCCGCTCAACCATTTGAAAATCCTAGAGGAATGCATGTGATTGATGAAACCCCTCCTCCGAGTGGGCCGACTCATGAACAAGTTCAAGCTATCACCACCCTTCGGAGTGGTAGAGTGGTTGACAACAAGGTTGATGGAGACACAAGTGAGAAAAACCCTCCTTTGAAAAATTTGAATTCAAGCTCTTCAAGTCCAAATTCAAGCTCTTCTTGTCCAAATACCATTCACGGAAAGCCCACTCATGTCACCCCAAATGTGGAAACTTCTTATGAGCCAAAAGCTCCGTTTCCTCAACGTCTCCAAGAGTCGACACATTTTGGGAATAAGAATTGCAAAATTCAAGACATATGGGAAGTTTTCAGGCAAGTAAAGATCAATCTTCCTCTCTTGGATGCTATCAAGCAAATTCCTCCCTATGCAAAATTCCTTAAAGATTTGTGCACTCAAAAGCGCACTTCCAGAAGTCATTTACCAAAGAAAGTGAGGTTAACCGAAAATGTTAGTGCGATCATTCAGCACAGCACTCCTCCAAAGTATAAGGATCCGGGTGCCCCCACAATCTCTTGTGTCATTGGTGACAACAAAATCGAGAGGGCTCTCCTTGACTTAGGAGCGAGTGTGAATTTGATTCCATATTCGGTTTACCTACAACTTGGTTTGGGAGATCTTAAAGCAACTCCGATAGTATTGCAACTTGCTGATAGATCTATTAAGCAACCACGGGGAATCATTGAAGATGTTATCATAAAGGTGGATAGGTTCTACTTCCCGGTAGACTTCGTGGTTCTTGATACGGAACCAGTCCACGACCCAAGAAAACACATTCCCATAATTCTCGGACGTCCTTTTCTAGCTACAGCTAATGCTTCTATTAACTATAGAACCGGATTAATGGATATCTCTTTTGGGAATATGAATGTTAAGCTCAATATTTTCAATGCTGTGCATCTTTCTCTGGATGAGAGTGAGTGTTTTGCAATCACTATTGCTGATGAACTCATTGAAAATCCAATTCCACCTCCTTCAACGGAGGATCCCCTACAAGCTTGCTTGGTCCACTCTGATTTTGAGGATTTTGATGAGGAAAAATCCATTCGGGAAGTCAACTCCTTGCTTGATATTCCATCACCATTTTTCTCTCCTTTATGGGAAGCACCAAATCCATCTCTATCTTGGGATTGTCCATCTCCTTCCATTTCTTCACCGGAGTTACCTCAACATTTTGAAGGTGAACCACCGGACAAGGGTAAGGAGAATGTTGGCAAGTTGCTAGAAGTTCTTCCAATCATTCCGGCCCAATCTAGAATCATTGTCTATGATACTCAACTTATGAACAAACCATTTGAGTACAATGAGGTATATGAATTGGAGATTGCAAATATGAAAGGTCATGATCCTCCCATTGTTAGTCAAGACAATGACATTCAACGAGCCTCCATAATCTCGAACAAGCAACACCTTTGCTTAAATCTGAAAATAAAAGAAGTAAGATTAAGAGCGATGCTCAAATCCTCTAAGGCCAAACTTGTTTCTCTTCGGAAGGATCAAATTCCCTCACCATTCATTGATCCAAGTTTGAGACCATATGAAGGAGGCAAGTTGCATACGGAGCGTTAAGGATTCATCTCTCCAATGGATCCCGATCCTGGTTCGTCTAGCTATCGACATTAAATTTAGCAAAGCAAGGGAAGAAATTCTTTCGATGTTCCAAGCTTCCCTACCTTCTCAAATTGCTCGTGCCTTGAAATTTTCTGGGAAATGAATAAGAAAAGCCAAAAATTTAATTTTTCTGGAAATCTCTTCAGTCGTGTTCCAAAATTTTAGACTGGCTTCTTAGACCTTCTCAACTCTAATTTTCATTCCCGGAAGTTTCCATCGCTTTCTAGCAATTTCACCGCATCTTGGGAATGCTACTCATGTGCATAATGTCTCATTTTTAATGCATTTTTGAAAATTTTTCCCAAATTCCATCCATGCATTGAAATTCTTGCACCGTTTAAAACTTTTCCATGCATTTGCAATGTTTGAAAAATTTTCAATATTCTCCATGCATTAGAGAAAAATTGCAAACTGTGAACAATTTTCAAAATTTTCCATCCATGCATTGCATTAAAATGGAGTGGCAAAGTTTTTTTTTTTTTTTTAAAAAAAAAAAAAAAAAATTTCCATGCATTTGAGATGATGTGCAATTTCAATTTTTCCCTCCTTGCATTAGAATGGATTGAAGTTCAAAAGTTTGAGAATTTCCCATGCATTAGAAAGAAGTTGAAAAGTTTTCAAAATTTTTTCTAAAAATCCATCCATGCATTGGATTGGAATAATGTGCAAAGTTTCAAATTTTCCACGCATGGCTTGAATTTAGGACTGACATACAAATTTTCAAAAATTCTCTATGCATGAAAATTTCATTTTTGCAAATTCCATCCAGTTTGCATAAGGTTGCAATGTTTTGAAGCTTGAAAATTTCATTTTTGAGATTTCCATCCAATTTGAATAATGTTGTTATGTTGCATAATGTTCCTCACTTTACAACTTCCATCTCAATGTTGCATAAGTCCATTTCAATGCGTTAATAGCCTGCTCACTGCCTCCAGTTTGAGAGCTCTAGCACCCATTTAGAGTGCTCGAAAGTTCTAGCACCCATTCCGAGTGCTCAACATTTCATCCCACAATCCTCCTCATTTCCCCGAGTTTACTGATCCAATTTCGAGCACTCGAATTGGCATTTCGAGTGCTCGACATTCCTACCACATCTTGGCCACTGCCCAGAGCTCGAGCACTCCAGCTCCCATTTAGAGTGCTCGAGCCTAACCAACATCTCACCACCCAACTTTCTTCCTCTCTCTCTCTTAACCCAAGCAATCTAACCACACACCATGTATGCATGCGACCATGCAGGTGCCACCACAAACCTGCATGTCGAGTGCTCGAACACTCCCTAACCATCAACTTCCCCAACACAAGTCCTCTCGGCTTCAACTTCCACCACCATCAACCCTCACCCTAACCCCACCCTCTCGGCATCTTGCATGCACCATTAACTTCCACCACCTCAACCCACAAACTAATCTCTCGGCATCTACACACACCAACACCATGCAACCCCCATGCATGTCCCTCTCGGCATCCTCTATTTTCCTAACCATCCAACCAACCTCACCAAACTTCCTCATCTCACCTCACCATGCATGCCACCATCTCTCTCTCGGAACCTTCACTCCCTAACCACCCACCACCCTTCACACTCAATCAACCCCATCCTCAATTCCTCCATAACACCCTCATGCATGCCATTCAAAAAAAAAAAAAAAAAAAAAAAAAAAAAAAAAAAAAAAAAAAAATGGCACACTTTTGGCATTCTTTTGCTATCCATTTTAAACTTGTGGCTAATGTCTGCATTTGTGTTTTGTTTGGATTTTTATCTTGCACTACAATTCAGGTTAGTGTTTTTAATTCTGTTTTGATTTTTCTTAAGAGCCTATGCTTTTACATGTGTATATTAGTTGTGTTTTGCTAGGTCTTCATGTCCAAGTTTGGGGGAAGCACTTGCACATTCACATAGATGGAAACCTTTTCCTTCCTCACTCCGCTTGGTATTATTGTTCTTTAACCCTCTCTGTTCTTATTTTCATTTACTTGTCTTCTCACATTGAGGACAATGTGACATTCAAGTTTGGGGGTGCATTTATGCATTTTTGGTTTTGCATTATTGCTAAGCAATGATATTGTAATTTGAAACCTGTTGGAGATGAAGCATATGTTTAATACCTTGTGTATAGAAGCAATTGTGACATTTTTGAAAATAAAGAAAAATTTGAGTTGAAATTATCATGTAGATTCAAATTAGTCTGTATAAATGTCTCAATTAGATTCTCGCTGGATTTGACACTCTTTTAAGCTTCACAATGCACAAATGCACATTGGAAACTTAACTGTGAGGCATGTAACTTGATTGACCTTGATCTTGGCCTAGTTAATCTGATTTGATGAACCTAATGGATGAATACTTTTGGCATGAATCTAAAAAAAAAAAAAAAAAACTGAGAAGGAAAGAAAATAATGACCAGTTGACGTTCGTAGCCTTTCCAACTCGAGCTATTAAGCCCTAGGAGTGTCTCTACACTTAACACCCTAAAGCCGTCTGGTTTGGGAGATGTTGGCCTAACGCTTGCTACAGGAGTTGGTTAGAAAGCTTAAAGGACTTAAACATTGCACGGTCATTCAAAAAAATTGTAATAAACATGGTTCGCTAGAGTTCGTAGCCTTTCCAACTTGAGCTATTAAGCCCTTTGGAGTGTCTCTACACTTAACACCCAAAAGCCATCTGGTTTGGGAGTTGTTGGCCTAACGCTTGCTACATAAGTTGGTTAGAAAGCTTAAGGGACTTCAGCATTGCACAACCATTCTATGTTTCGCTTATGAGTTGCAATAAATTGTCAACAAGTAATAAAAGTTGTCTTGTAAATAAAATCATGCCTTAGGGACCTCATTTAAAGGGGAATTCAATGATTTGAAAACTTGTGCTTTGGAATTGGAAAAGAAAGTAAAAGCTGCATGTTGAGAATCCAATTCACTTTCACTGAAGCTAGAGTTGATTTCCATTCAAGAGATGATAATTGAGTTATTTATATAGACTTTGATGTTGATGCATGTATGTGGAAATGTATTTAGCCAATTTTTGTATCAATGCTTCATATATGCATGGTAGTTTTCCCAATGACCCCATCTCCAGTTTTTGTTTGTTTCAAGTTGTATTTGAGCTATGTATCTATCTCATTTTACCATGGATGATATTTTTGTAGTAGCATGCCCATTGTTGTCTTTTCATTAAGTTTTTCATTGTAGTTTTGCTAAGGGACTAGCAAAATGTAAGTTTGGGGGTGTGATAAGCGCCGAATATTGCATATTCAAGCGCCCTTAATTGCATTAGTTAAGTCCATTGTTTGTTTAATTATGTAGATTACTTTCATTTGTATGTTTTTGTGCATTTTCAGGTTCAATTGCAATAAAGGAGCAAGAAGGGTGTTTTGTAGAGTTTTTGAATATCAAGGTGCCAATTCTGAAATTCTGGCAGCAGTGAAGCCCGAAATTTGTTTGCCTTTTTGACCTACCAAACTCAAGAACTTGGCTTCCATCATAACATGAAAGATTTAGAGCTCTGAATCAGCTTTCCAAATCTTTAAGCGGTTTGTCATTCGGAGTTCGGAGTAGAGAGTTATGATCTTCTTATTAGAGGTGCTCAGAACTGCCTGGCAGCAATGAAAGTCTGCCTTGTTCTTCAATTTCGACCAATCAGACTTGAGAATTGGATCTCCACCAAAACATAAAGTTTTTAGAACTCTGAATTAACTTTCCAAATCTTCAAATGGTTCATCATTTGGAGTTGACAGCGCAAAGTTATGGCTGTTGTACCAAAGTAGGTCCGGGCGGAGCAAACCAAGCATAGGGAATTCTGGCCAATTTTTGAGTGCTCGAGGCCTTATTTCGAGTGCTCGAAATTAAGGCAGATTACTTCACGAGATCAGCCACTTGTGCTCAGAAATTTGCTAACTTTGTATGCTCTCTTTATGAGTTGGTTGGGGATGTTTCTTGGAGGAGAGAGAGGGTTTTTTGGGTGGAGTAACATGTCTACAAAAGAGGGGAGCCAATTCTGAAATTCTGGCAGCAGTGAAGCTCGATTTTGATTGCCACTTTTGACCCAGAAAGCTCGAGATCTGGACTTCCATTATAAAATGGCATATTTAGAGCTCTGAGTTAGCTTTCTAAATCTTCAAACGGTTTGTCATTCGGAGCTTAGAGCAGAGAGTTATGGCCTTGTTACCAGAGGTACACAGAACTGCCTGGCAGCAATGAAATTCTGCCTTGATCTTCATTTTCGACCAATCATCCTTGAGAATTAGATCTCCACCAAAACATGAAGTATTTAAAGCTCTGAATTAGCTCTCCAAATCTTCAAACGGTTCATCATTCGGAGTTCGGAGCGCAAAGTTATGGCCATTTTATCAAAGTAGGTCTGGGCGGAGCAAGTGAAGCATGGAGCTTTTTACACTAAATTCGAGTGCTCGAGGCCCTATTTCGAGCACTCGAAATTTGGGCAGAATGCCCTTCGGAAATGGCTCATTTCAGCCCACTTGCACCTTGGTTTCTTCATTTTGTTTTCCTCTTTAATGAAGTGGTTGGAGATGTTGGTTGGTGGCCTCTTGGAGTGGATAAGATATCTAATAAAGGGAAGGAGGCCACACATTGACATTAAGCTTCATTTTTACAAGATAGAGGAGAGAGAAGAGAGCAAGAAAGAGGGGTTCTTTAAGCTCCAAAGAGGGTGCACGAAAATGAAGATGAGGATGATGCTTCTTCCTTCTTCTAGCTCACCAATGGGCAACTAAACCTCATCTAGGGAGGTGATGAAACCCCTCCCTTGTAAGCATGTGTTAGTATAGTTTATTTTTGGGGATTACAATGTATTTTTGATAGTCTTTCCATGATCAAGAGCCTCATTTTTGTTGTAATGAATGTTGAATGTTTATAAATGATTATTGTGAGTTATTCATCTTGTCTTGGATGGTTACTTTTCTTAATCATATTGCTTGCACTTCCATGGTGACAATAGAAGTTAGATCATGGAATGGTTTTAATGGCATGGAGTTGGAGAATCTAGATAGTTCATGGCTTAGGGTTTCCCTTTGATGGTCTATACTTGATTCTTTGCTTTATGTGCATTCAACATTTAAATTAGGGCTTGATAATCCTTGACTTAGTAAGCATGTTCTAAGCTACATTTTAGTTTAGGTAGTTGATCATGTGAACCTTTGATGGTTTATTCTTGCCTTCCTATTTAAATGAACTTCTTGAGGATATTATAGCAACCTAGTATTGTTATGTATCATGACTATCATATATGTTGTTTTTCCCTTAAATTAATCTTAACCTAGCATGTGTATAGGGATGGAGGTGGATTCATTTCCCTAGCCTTCTTTACTTGTACTTCACTCCCTTGAATTCTTGCAATTTATTGTTTTATGCACTTTTAATTTCCTAGCTTAAGTGACATCCAACAAAACCTCTATAAACCCCTTATCATTCTAAGAACAATTCTAGACACTTAGGTTGCCATAGACTAGCGCAGTCCCAGTGGTTCGACTTACCCGACCAATAGCCCTATTTTACAATGATTTGTGCTATTGCGAAGGTTGATGTTTAATTGACCAACCGATCATGGAACCACTTGGAAGCCTTGTTTGGTGACATATGGAGGGTGGAGATTCAACCATTTGTTGGCCTAGGATTGGAGCACTTGTTGGCATGGATGGTTAACAAGTGTAGACTTAATATTAAGTCTTGGAAGGTTACATAGGATGGTGACAAGTGCAGGCTTCACAATTGGTCTTGCAGTTGTGCATGTGTGAAAGGTAGTGCAAGAGCACATAGTGAGTGGAGAACACTACATTTAGCTTAGGGTTTGCATTTCATTTTTACTTCATCTCTTTCCTCTCAAACCCTAACTTAGCCACCATTGGAGCAAAGCTTGACTTAGAGATTTGACTTCATTTTTGGCCTCCTTCCACTCACCTTAGACCTTTAAGCTTGGAATACTTTAACTTCCTCTCACTCTCCTCTATAAAACCCTTGTTTGATTTTCCATTTTTAAGCTTGGTTGCCTTGGATTATAGAGATACAATTCTCTATTGAGGGAGGGGGTGATCTAGTTTATTATCTAAGTGAATTAATTGATTTTGTAGTGATATTAAGGTTATATGCATGTCTTGTATTGAAATGAGAAATTAATAATTAATTGTAGCTTGTATATAACTCATTTTAGACTTAATATATGGCATGGCCATGAATTAATCCTTGTTGTGTATTGCTTTGGCATGATTTAAATGAGCTTTTAAATCTAGAGGATTAATTAATTTAAGTTGATTTAAATTCTAATTATTTGTACCATGCTTATATTCCGTTTTAGACTTGATATATGGTATGGTCATGAGTTACTTATTGTCTACTTAATTATTGGAATCATTTGGACAACTCTTGAAATATAGAGAAATTACTTAGTTGGTCTACTTAATTTCTATCATATTGATCTAATGATTTAGTCATGTAATTCATGAAACTTATTGTGTTTTATCACATATCATGACTTGTTGCTCTACATGTGTATTTTGGAAACTTGGGATATCATCAAGAACTTGACATGGCTAGGACTTGGTTCTAGTACGGGAGATAGAGAGCTCCCTATACTATAGTGCGCGCTAGGGGAAGGTACCCATGGGTTAATAGCCCTAAAGTGATCTCAAGAGTACGGTTTTAGTTCGGGCGATATCCAAGCATCCACCTTAGTATGATTTCGTTCTTTAATTTCCAAATTGATAACCTTATCATATTTCATCTCATTGTGCTATGTTAAAAGTTCCAATGTCATTTTAATAGCATGGACTAAATTCTATTGAATTGCAAACTTTGTATTAAATTAAACTTATGCATGCTCATTCCTTACGAGTAAACTTGTTTACTCACCCCAAAGTTACTGGGTGTTTTTCAGGTAAACAAGCATTATTGTGGGATGCACAACACTCTTAGACTTGCTAGATAGCTTAGAGTGTTTTTGGTGACATTGAATATGCACTTGTTAGCATATCATGGTCCTTTTTAGTGTATTGTATAAAAACTTATAATTATTGTTCAAACTATGTAATGTGCACTTGAGTGCACCCATTGATACTCCTTTGATGTGTGTGCAATAAGGCCAAGGGCCAAGCATGTTTAATTTAGCACTTGTACTCATTGAGTACCATATTTTGCTTTAAAAATGTATTTTAACCAACTTTGGAGGTTTAGCATATGAAATTCTTGTAATTGACATGTATGAGGCCATGAGCCATTGATTTATATTCAAGTATTCATATTATGTTTGTTGATATGCTTGCATGCTCAATCTTCCTTAAAAAGAATCAATTTTTGACCTATGCATGTGGGTAGAGTGAATCCCATAGGTCCTATTGCAAATCTCACATGTTTAGTAGAGCTTTTAGCAGGATTCGAGGTGTTTCGGTCGACCGAAACACCATTTGGGTCGACCGATGCCTTATTTCAGTCGACCGAAGTGACCTTCCTTCAAAAACCAGCCTCCAGGAAAGTTTCTGTCTATTTCAGTCTTCCGAAACTCCATTTTGGTCGACCAAAATGGCTTTCATATACCAGCCCTTCCAGATTTTGTTTCAGCATTGTTGTTCCAACTTCAAACGGTCATAACTCCTTCATTTCTAATCCAAATAGGGTGATTCTTGAGCCTAAACTCAAGGATTTTGAGTCAGATTTCCAATGATACCAATGCCATTCTCAGATTTAAATCATAATGGGAGTTATTCCTTTTTTTAGTGAGATGGTGTCAGTTTTTTGCTTCGACTAGGAAAGGGTGTTTTGTGGGATTCTTGTCCAAAGTTCTTAGAACCTCTTGGAATGTTGTGAAATGTTTAGTTTAGGTTGATTAGACCTAATTTGACTTGATTGGAGTCAAATTTCCATACTTATTTGCAAATTGACCATTTTGCCCTTCGACTGACCAATTTTGCCCGTTTTGACTTTCGTTTACTTTTTCGCTCTCTTTATGTCCTGTGACTTCATAGAAGGTCACATTGGTATCTTAGGGATGATTTATATCCCTAGAGACCGTGCTTTATCTTTTACTTCCGCATTTCGGAACCGTTACTGGGTCAACTTTCGGGTCATCATTGACGCACCGGTTGAATTAAACTCGGGTCATTACATAAGTATACTAAGCAAGGTTGACATACATAGCATACAAGTATACAAATCCAAGTATAGAAAGCATTTTTGATATAGTAGGCGTACAAGTATACTAATACAAGTATACTAAGCAAGAAATGAAGTACCATACGTCCAAGCACAAGTTAAAAGTAATTCACAATTACGACTAGAATGCGAAATCAACCAATGGCGGAAAGACAAAAGACATATGGTCTCAATGACTAAACAAGTGATCTCGGTTTACTAGCCCGCAAGGAACTACCTAGTGCGCACTATATGTTGTAAAGGGAACTCTCATCCCCTGTACTAGAGACATACTCTTGCCTTAACACATTACCATGTCCATACAAGCTTTCTAAAAATCTTCAAGTTGTGCAACAAGTGTATTACATATACATAATGCACATTGTTAATTACTATGCACAACCAAGTCATGGAATACACACAAGATATGCTCTAGGTCTTCAAGCTACAATGGCATATTGAATGTCATATAGGTATAATGTGTATACAACAAGTTAAATCATAACTTCTACTTATGGAATACCATCTTGTAATCATACACCAAGTTGCAAATTATAAATTAAGCAAGAATATAACATCAAAATTTAATTACCTCAATGAAAGCATACAAATTGAATTTAATTAAATTAAATAATTAAATTCTCAAGATTTCAAAGCAACTCCAAAAATTCTAAATATAATATATGTCAAAGGTCATAGCAAGGCCTAATTTAATTTCATATTACAAGCCAATTCTACCTTAGTTACAACAAGGTAAATTAAGATCAATGCCAAGAAAATAATTAAATAAATTTCTCAAAACTCATTCAAATATTCTCTATTTAATATATGTTAAAGAATATGTCAAGACATTATTTAAAATTAAATTTCATATAAGAAAATAATTAAATAAAGTTTTCTAAACTTATTCAAATATTCTCAATTTAATATACGTTAAAGAACATACCATACTCAATAAATATATCAAGTCAAATGTCAATTTAAAATAATGTAACACTTGAATAGAAGTTAATTAAACTAACTAATTAATTTCTCTAGAATTTAAATCAATTTTAAATGAATCCAAATAATTATATGCCAATGGTACATCATGGTAATCACATATATCAACTCAAAAACTTAATTAAGTAAATGGAACAATTAAATAGAAATTAATTAATCTTAAATAATTAAATCTTTAGATTCTAAAACAACTCCAAATGACTTTATACTAATACAAGTTATAGATCAAGTCATGGCCTTCAAGAATATCATGTCCTAGCTTAATTTCATGCAAGGTACTATAACCTATTAATTTAAAAATTAAGTATAAGACATGTAAATAATTTATTGTAAGCTATAAAAATAATTAAAACACTTAGATTAAAAACCTAAATCACCCCCTACCTCACAATAGGATTGCTCTTCTTGAATCCAAAGCAAACAAAGGAATTCCTTTAAGGGATATAAAGGAAGGTGAGGCAAGTGTTTCGTGTTCCAAGCTTTTAGGTGTAAGGTGAGTGGAAGGAGATCAAAACCAAGGTTTTAAGCCTAAGTTAATGGTTTCCTTCAATGGTGGTTAAGATTTTATGTGAGGAAGATAATGAAATAAAAATCATGTAAAATGAAATATTCACCCCCTTTGGTGTAATCCTCCACTCACTTAGTCAAAGCAAGTCAATTACACATAGTCTTACACCATGCCTACACACACACAAAAGCTAGACTTTAATTTGGAGCCTACACTTGTCATTAATCCAATGGTTCATTGTAGGCTTAATCTAATGCCTACACTTGTCAACAATCCAAGCCAACAAGTGCACCAATGCTAGGCCAACAAGTGGGTGAATCTCCACCCTCCACATGTCATCATCCAAGGCTTCCAAGTGTGAACCAATGAGATGCTTACAAGTGAACCAATGGGAATGCGACACTTGTCACACTTTTTAGTAATTGCAAAAAGGTCCATTTTGAAAATATCTTCCAAAATAAATTACAAAAAGGTTCCTAAGAAATAAAATAATTTTTTTTTTCCTAAATGGAGAAAATTTTATAAATAAAACATTAAAGTACAGAAATACAAGCGAAGGCATCCCCTCACTTAAAACACAAAAGAATTTCTAAGGAAGTGTAGACAATCCTACAACAACCCCCAAAATCCTAAAAACATAAAAAGTCTTGTAAACAAATACCAGCAATATCAAAAACAACCGAAACAATGCATTTCAATAGGATTGGAGGAGACCTAGATACATCGTTTTGAAGTCTACCATTCCTTTCATTCCATACGTAATACAAAGTATCTGAAAATAGCATCCTGTGAACCTTATTTCTGCTAGATTTACTTCGAAATTGTTGCTTCAAATCTACAGCAAAAGAACTGAGCTCACTTTTTCGAACCCTCCAATGGAACATATTAGCCAAACCACACCAAACCTCCCAAGAATAAACACCATTCACAAACATGTGATCAACATGTTCGTTATAATTGCAACACAGACAACATCTAGAAGCTAGAGAGATACCTTGTCGCTGCAAATTTGCACCAGTCATAATGGCATTCTGAATAATCAGAGCACTAAAGACAGACCATCGTGGTCTACCACCATTCCACACCAAACCAAACCACGAAACCTCAGAATTAGATTCCCTACAAGCATCCCAAGCATCTTTAAAAGTAAAAGGTTTATGATTCCATAAAATCTGATCAGCCCCACCATAGATCCTGAATTGCTGCATGAATTGTTGAACTTGAAGTGGAATACCATCAACCTGCCCTAAGAAATAAAATAATTACTTTCTGTAATCACAAAAAAACCCCAAAAACAAATAATATTTCCGAAGAAACTATGCATCCATGCCCTTTTACGTAAAAGTAAGCAACTAGTATACTTTTCTAGAAAAGTAAAAATACACAAAGCATGTAATTTAAATATCATGGATGCATGCAAAATCGGAACCAAATCCGAGAAAAAAAAGTGAGGTTATGCGAAGAAAATCATTCTCGTGAAAAAGACGAAAAGTAAAGTGTCAAAAAAATGAAAATGTGAAAATGACTCGGTTCTTAAAGGAAATTGTCAATCCAAAGGAAAGAGTCTCAGAAACCATTTCCAAGCACTCGAGATGACACTAAGTGATGAGTAACAGAACTCGGAAAAGAAAATTCAACGGAAAAAATTTATCCGTAAGATTTCTGAAAAAAGGAAAGGAAGGAAATTGACCGGATCATTACAGAACTAGCTTGTGAGGCAGCTATATACTCAGCTTCAAAGGTCGAAAGAGAGACAGTGTCTTGCTTTTTACTTAGCCAAGAAACCATATTAGAGCCAAGAACATAACAACAACCAGAAGTACTTTTTCTATTAGGTAATGATCCACCCCAATCAGCATCTGAGAAGGCTGCAATAGACATTGAGGGTGAGAAAATGTAGTATAGACCATATGAAATGGTGCCCTTGACATATCTGAGAATTCTTTTGGCAGCTTAGAGCTGAGAAGCCCTTGGATTACTTTGAAATATGGCCACTAAACCCACTGAGTACATTATATCAGGCCTTGAAGCTGTAAGATACAACAAGCTACCAATAATAGACCTATAAAGTGTTGAAGGGACTGCTTCAGTGGTACATTCCAGTGAGAGTTTGGTATTAGGACACAGTGGTGTTGAGACAGCCTTACAATTATCCATTTTGAACTTTTTAGGTAACTCAGAGGCATACTTTTGCTGAGAAATGAAGACTCCATCGGATGTTTGAGTAATTTGAAGGCCTAAAAAATATCTGAGAGTCCCCAAGAGTGACATTTCAAACCTTGTCTTCATGAGATTAGCAAATTCTGAAGCTCATGAGATGTCTGAGCCACAAAACATGATATCATTAACATAGATTTGTAGAATTAGAAACTGTTCTTGATGAGTTTTTACATAAAGAGTATTATCAACCTTACCTCTGTGAAATTCTTGTTCAACTAAGAACTGATGCAGCTTTTCATACCAGGCTCTAGGGGCTTGTTTGAGACCATACAAAGCCTTACTTAGTTTAAAAACATGAGAGGGAAACTCTGAATCTTCAAAGCGTTTAGGTTGTTCCAGGTAGACTTCTTCATTTAAGTTTCCATTTAGAAAGGCAAACTTGACATCCATTTAGTATACTTTGACTTGTTTGTGACACGCAAAAGATAGAAGCATTCTAATGGATTCCATTCTTGCAACTAGAGCAAAAGTTTCATCATAATCAATACCAGCCTGTTAAGAGTAACCTTTACACACTTGTCTTGCCTTATTCCTAATAACTGATCCTTTCTCATCCATTTTATTTTTGAAAATTCACTTTGAGCCAATTATATTCTTGTCTTCAGGTCTGGGAACAAGTGTCCAAGTATCATTCTTATTAATTTGATTAAGTTCTTCTTGCATAGCTGTTATCCAATCTTTACTTTTCTGAGCTTCAAGATAGGACTTTGGTTCAATACATGACAGCATAGCAAAATAACTAAATTCTTCACCATCTTCAGCTTCTAAATCATTTAGTTTCTTTTTATTCCTTGTTTGAACTCCAGCTTGAGGTGAACCAATAATGTTCTCAGTTTGAACTTGCTTTTGTAGCCCTGGATAAGAGGTTTCTCTTGGACTTTCAGGTTTAGTAACTGAGGAGCTGGTTTCATTTAAACCAAGAATATTGTCACAGTCTTCAAGAGCTGTGAACTGAGGATTTTCATCAAATTTCACATGGATTGACTCAACCACCTTTGAAGACCTTAGATTGTAGCACTTGTAAGATTTGATTTTTGTAGAATACCCTAAGAATATTCCTTCATCTGCCTTTGAATCAAACTTGCCTAAACTGTTAATGTGGTTCAATATATAACATTTGCTACCAAATACTTTGAAGTAGTGAACAGTTGTAGGCCTTCCATACCACAGTTCATAAGGTGTTTTGGTTGAATTAGGTCTAAGAAGAACCTTATTTATGATGTGCATAGCAGTACACACAGCTTCAGCCCAAAAGCCCTTGGCCAGACCTTTTTCTAATAACATTGTTCTTCCCATTTCTTGAACTGTCCTGTTCTTTCTCTCCACAACCCCATTCTGTTGAGGAGTAGCAACAGTTGAGAATTCTTTCTTAATCCCCTTATCATCACAGTAATGCTTAAATTTTTTCATAATGAATTCAGACCCAAAGTCAGACCTAAGTCTCTTCACAGTGCTACTTCTTTCATTTTCAACATGATTAATAAACTTAATGAAGTGTGTAACAGCTTCAGATTTCTCTTTTAAGAAGTAAACCCACACCATTCTACTAAAATCATTAATGAGAAACATGAAGTACTTACTTCCACCAATGCTAGTAGTTCTGGTAGGACCACAAAGATCCATGTGTATCAAGTCAAGTGCTCTTGAGGTGTTGATTTCTTTAGAAGGAAATGAAACTTTGGTTTGTTTTCCTTGTTGACAAGCTTTGCAGAGATGATCATCTTTAAAGTTGAGTTCAGGTAGTCCTTTGACAGCTTTTAACTTCAAAATCTTGGACAAATTTCTTGAATGAAGATGCCCTAGTCTCTTGTGCTACAAATTAGCTTTATCAGAGGTTGTCAAGTTGCATTGAGTAGCTTGGAATTCTTCAGTGATAGTATAAAGATTTCCAAATGATTTACATGCTAAGAAGAGAACCTGTTTTGATTTAAGATTAACCACATTGCACTTTTCTTTATCAAAACACACAGTCTTCCCACTGTCACATAATTGACTAACATTAAGAAGGTTGTGTTTGAGTCCTTCAACAAGTAGAACTTCTTGAATTTCTGGTAATTCTTCAGATTTGCTCACAGTACCAATATTAACAATTTTAGCCTTTTGATTGTCTTCAAAGATCATATCTCCACCATCAAATTATTTCGGAGTGATAAATTTAAAACCATCATCTGTCATGAGTCTTGAGTAGCCACTATCAATATACCATCTGTCCACTTTGTTACAAGCCTTGAAAGTTATATACACAAGTAAGTTACTGAATTCAGCTGCTTGGGAATCCACATCATTCTGTATTTCACAATAAAATCTTTGTTCTTGACTTTCTGAGCTTGAGTTATGTCAGACTTCTTCATGTGCATCTTAGTCACTTTGAAGTTCCTTATAGATGTTGTAACAAAATCACTTCTGTTTAGTCTTGAGGAATTGAAGTTGTTGTCAAGTAAATCAAACTTTGATCTTAGGGGTTTTATAACTAGATACCTTACATACACTTCACCAGTTGGTGCTTTAACAAACACAGTGAGTTTGGTCGAACTTTGTAGCTGTATCACACACATAGCCAATTCCAGTCTTCCCAATTTGCTTAGTGGATTGTTTTTAGATCTCAGCCATCTTTAAGGACCTTTCTTCAAGAATAAGAGACAATTCTTCTTTACACTTCTTAGGAGACCACTGAGTGTTGATTTGAGGTTTCAATAGGCTTTGAAAGGTAAGAGAAATTAAGCACATAATTGACAGTTTAAGTTTGAAGTGTTTTGTGAGAACTTGTTTAGATTTTAACAATTCTGAATTGAGCCTTTTTATTTGAGACTTCTGTTCATTACACTTCACTGCAAGCCTTTCACATTCTTCTAGAATTTCCTCAATCTCAATGTCACTATCTTCTTTAACTTGAACTGGAACTTGTGTTGTTTCAAGGATAGCCATAAAGAGACATTCATCTTCTTGTGCTTCCTCAGGTTTATATTCTTCAGGAGCTGCATCCCAGTCTAAGATAAGAGTTTTTCTACCAAACCTTCCTTTGTAATTTGTTCCCTTATTCTTCTTCTGATTTTACCCCTTTGAGTTAGGACAATTAGACACAACATGACCAGGCTTACCACAACGATAATAGGTTAAATTTTGTAGCTGATTCTTCTTTTTGAACCTGAACTTTCTGAATTTCTTAGAAAAGTAGGCTACCTCATTTTCTTCAAGATCATCCTTAGACTTTGTTTCAGTTTCTTCAATAACTTCCTTGGTTTTGAGAGCAGCTACTCTTCTGTGAACTGTTGGAACACCAATGCTCATCTCATAGGCAGTGAGAGATGCCTGAAGCTCATCAATCTTCATCTGAGAAAGATCTTTGTCTTCATGAATTGTCACCTTGGCATTGAATCTAGAAGTGAGTGACCTGAGTATCTTCTTACAAACATCAACATCTTTAATATCTTCACCAAGAGCTCTCATATTGTTAACAAGGTCATTGATCTTGAACATATAATCTGCAACAGTTTCTTTTTCTTCCATCTTGCATACTTCATATTGTACTTGGAAGAGCTGAATTTTGTTTTCCATAATAACATTATTTCCCTCATGAGTTGCCTGAAGAGAATCCCACATTTCCTTGGCTGTTTTAGAATTTTTAACTCTAGTGAACTCTTGTTGCCTCAAGGCACTGAAGAGAACATGTTTGGCCTTTCCATCATTAGCTACAACAAGTTTATCTTTAGCAGAGGGATTATCAGGATTGAGAATCACAACACCATGTATGGTAACATACCAAACATCATAGGACTGAGACATTAAGAAAGCTTCCATTCTAGTTTTCCAAGAATCATAGTTTGAACCTTCAAACCCTGGAGCTTTGTTAATAAGTTGACCTTCATCCATTGCAAGGATCAACTACAGGCTTATGAAAACCTCACAATGCAGACCAAGGCTCTGATACCAATTGTTGAACCAAGAGGGGGGTGAATTGGTTAAACTATGTTCAATTTTAAATCCTTACATTAATCAAAACAAGTACCTAAGGATAAGTGCATACAAGGTTTACAAGGAAACCTTCTCAACTAAGGAAAACCTTGGTTCCTGGCCTCAGCCAATATGCAATCCACTACTAGCTGTATGTATCTTGTTACACACTCAGTTGTCTCACACTCTGTACACATTCAAGTATAGGAATAGACACTAGTTTTCACAACCAATACACACATTAGTACACCACAGTGCTTACAGGCACTCCCCATGTCCTAAGCAACCTTGCTTGGACCCAAACAGCTCTCAAAGCTCACCACACACACCATTACAGATGTAAATAAGTATAAACAAGTCTTTCCAACAATTAGAATAGGCTTGACAACACAGAACTCCAAGTTACTGCCTCAAAACCACAATCTGCTGCAATTAGGGTTTGAAGGGTAAAATGCGAATTTCCTTTCGAGATCAATTTACTAGCACCTTACACAGTCTTCTTTCACTGTCGTACTCATGTTCATAGCTTAAAACAATCAAACATAGCATGAGTATCTATTAAAGTTTAGTCACAGTCCTTGTATCAGCACAATACAGCTTTAGCCTTAGGGTTTGAACACTCAAAATCAAAGCATACCATTTTTCTATCACAAGACCAACTTCAACAATCTTGATTCATCAAAATATACTTGCTAGCAGTTTAATAACTCATGAAATAGCTAAGTATGATCAATCAGTACTTGAATATAAGATTAAACTAGAAAATAAGCTTAACAAGTGATCTCACAGCTCAAATTCATTTTCAGCATGTTTTCAACATAAACACAGTACTGAGCAAGTGTAATTAGTTAAATTATACCTGTGTCAACCCTCATAATAGACCACAGCAGCTGGAAACACAAAATCACTACTCAAACCAACCTTTGCACCAGTGAAACTAACAACAGCAACATCTCCTCAGCAAATACACTTACAAGGCTTGATTCAATGAGTTTTTCTAGCATGAATCATCATCAATACACTCAGAAAAACTTGTTCATTCAAGGCTCTCGAGACAATACTAGCTGCAGCTCACTTTTCAGATTTTTCATAAGGCTTAAAACCTTAAAAACCACTATAACAGCATATTTATAGAGTCACTGAATACACAAGGCCTCACACACCAAGGATATACACCTGTCACCTTTAGCCAATAATTGATAGAGTATATTTCAAATATTTTCAGGAGAGAGAACCAATCATAGCAAGCCACCTCAGCTGTTTTGTCACCTTGCACACCAGAATTCATACACACACAATACAAGGCTATAAATTCCATTTTTCTCCAAACTTAGCCTCTAAGAATGCAATATTAAATGCAATATTCTTGCATATACTATCCCTCTAGGACCACTGAGACGTGTCACACTCTTGAATACAAATGAAAAGGACCAAAATACCCTTGTAACAAATTAAACCCTTCTCAGCTAATAGATAGTCCTGAGACTTTATAATTCACAATGTAGGTACAATCAAGGTTATTCAGTGCAATGCAACTATCAAAGCAAATGTATATAACTGGAATACAACTGAGAAAAAACCATAATACCCCTATGAGTACCTATAGTTGAATTTAAAGTGCTGAACCTCCACTGTCACAGTGATTTCAATCAACACAGGCTGATACATTGTAATGCACTATTACATACTAGTGAATAAAATGTGTTACACAATAGTAAATAACAATACTACCCCTGGACCTTATTTCTAAGCACAATGCAGATAGAATTCATACTTGAAGCCACTGAAACTACACTTTTTGACATTAAGTAGACAAACATTCCTTAAGGTAACTTAGGACCAACAAAATTTAATATGATCTTGAATTAATTTTTGATTAAATTCCTCTTAAAAAAAAAAAAAAAAAAAAAAAAATTAGACATTTTATAAATTATGAATAAATTACAAACAAATTCTTAGAAAATTAATTGTCTTAAATGTTAGATACAATAAGTTGAGATTTAACCATGAAGCTGTAAAGAAAAAAAAGTAATCATAGTTTAAATATTATATTTAATATATTTAAAATTAAAAATATATATGAAAATAATATTAAAATTTGAGTTTTGATTTGCTCTGGTTACTAGTACGTTAACTCAAGCCCAAACCTAATTAAATTTAGGTTGAAAATTTTCAACCTAGACCCACTCTATTTGTAAAAATAATTGTCCAAGCCCACGAAAAATCAGGCGGGCTCGGGTTGGGTTCCAGTTGCCCAACCCAAGTTGCACCCTTAATCTGGGGTTGCCCTGACTAATCCTCAAGGATCCAAGAAGGGTGCCTTCCCACTCCAGGCCAGGTAAGTCATGGAATATGGCCGCGCAGGCATGACACCAAAGAATTGTTTGCACTCAGGTGGGAATTGAACCTCAGACCTACTGCTTCATGAAGCACCAGGGCCAAGTGACCTTTCGACTAAGACAATCCCAAGACAGACAAATTTAATATTTAAAAAAGACGAGAACCTCCAAACTGCTAGGCCACACAGGAAATGCTGAAGCAATTGCATCTGAAACCTTTACAGTAAACTATGTACTGATAGAGATAATTATAACTAAAGCATAGAAGCCAGGCATGTATGTAGCAGCATGCTGTCCACTTACATGTTCTATATTTCAACTACCAAAAGTGAACAAAAAAAGGTTAGCTTTTCTTTAGGATCATAAATCCAAACACCAGTCTTAGATGTAACACTAGCTGTTCTATCTGAGCTACAACAGAACAAGGATTCCACCTTTGCAGCCTTTCCATGAATTCAGTTCCCAAAAGTTCACAGAATATGTCTGATTCGACGGGATTCCTCTGGCTGAGCTCTGGAGGTAGTACAAAATTGCGATCCTATACATGTCAAGGCAGGAGATCTATTGTAATTAGACACTTGATGCCTGAGAATGTGTGTTTCACTGAACAGTTTCTTCATTTCCAGGATCAGTTTCTGGGCTCCTTGATTCATCAGATTCAAGTCTAGAATTTATGTCCACGCGTTCAATCGGAGACACCTGGTTCGCTGTCATTTTTTCCTGCAAAAACTTCACAAAGTGCATGATTTCAGCACATAATTGGCAATTTTCAAGTTAAATATATCTTTGAATTTAAGCTTCAGCTTACCTGCAAAAGCTGAGTCATTCTGCCAGTTCTGCTATATTCCAAAGGTTTAGAAACAGGTGCAGATTGATTATGAACATCAGAATGAATAGTTTGCAGCGGCTGGATAAAAAGAGGCTCATTCGAGGTTAACCTAGAATCTTCCATTGACGATATACCGGTGACCTTACTTTTCTCAGACTGCATTTCAGAGAAATGTGAAGAAACTTGAACCATCTCATTAATTTCACCTGGCATAGAAACACTGGTCAATTTCATTGCCTGGGCTTCTTCCCCATGCAGGACTTCTGAAGTACCTTGACGAGAAGGACCAATGTCAATTTGCACACTTCTCGGTGTTATGTGATAGTAGGTTTGAGATTGCGTGTGCAGCTCTTGGCTTGCACCCGTCTCAATCTGTTTGCCTTTTGAGGGCACCACTTGAGCAGCCAGGGATGCAACTGGAGGTATTTGCTGGGCATTTGTTAATGCATTAGATAAATTGACTGGCTGGAGTATAACAGGCACCACTGTGCCTCTCGAGCCCACTAGAGGAACATCAGGTGCTGCCACTGAAGTCACGCGTTTTCTTTTTGAGGACTTCGGGCTCTCAGTTCGAGGAGCATGTCTATGCATCTGACTTGTAAGTTGTGATCCATTCAGTAGAAGAGTAGCTTCGTTTCCACCAAGATTGACATGCTGTTCATTTCTTTCTCTGGATCGAGCTTTGTGACCACGGACACGAGTTTGATTTTCTGTTGGCAGATGAATATCATTTCTCCTAATCATCTGAACATGTGGTGCTACATCATTTCCTGCTGAGATCGGAACATGATGTCCTGGCTTGAAGACAACACCCCTCAGGTAGATATTGGAGTTGCCAATCCTAACATTGAGCAAATAACCAGCATCAAATGCTGCCTCCACGACTCCTGTGACTACCTGACCCACCATGCCATTATTTCCATCATCAATTGGATCAACTTGTTGGGGTCGGTTCCTATTCAATCCTTCAAATCCAGGTGGCACAGGAGCACTCTCCCCACGGTTTATGCTCTGATCTTTCTTTGGGCGACCCCGCTTTCGCTTCAAAGGAATGTTTGGAGGGGCATCGAGGCTGTTCTCTTCATTGGCTTGGTTCATTTTCAGGAATTGTGCAAGTTCTCTAGCCTTTCCAGTAAGATCTTTTATGATGCCATCACTACACAGAATGGAAATCGTCAGAGTCAATAGTAGCAAATAGTGGCCAACGTGATGGATCTCACTTGAGACAGAAACAAAATACATGCTAACACTAATAAAGCATTTTGCAAATATTTAGGTTTCAGCATAGGAAATCATTGTAACTCACCAAACTACTTCGATTCTAAAATTCCTGCTTCAAAAAGTGCAATTTCAGCCAAGTTATACTTGTTAGAGGATTAGTTTTATATTTGAGGGCAGTCTTGTCTTTTCCCTCAGTTTATTAGTTTAGGTTATTTTATAATCCTATATATTGTATTACTTTGCATCATCAAATAACAGCAACTACAGATTTCTTCTCTTCTCTTTACTGTTTGCATAAATCTAACATGGTATCAGAGCAGTATTCCATAAAGCAAATTGCATCAAGCTTCATTACAGCAATTGCATCAAGTCTTACAACATAGCATCGATTTTGTGTTTCGTTTGGCACCTTCTCTCACAGTAATTATGAACCCTAGTTCCACTGTCTCTCACAATCGGTCAGAATTGCAGCAGCTACCACAAATTGACGATCTTGGACTTGCAATTTCTCTCTCTTCACTACTTGGATATCTTCTCTTCTGGTTTGCATCGCACACAACCAGCATCTCTGTTCGCAATTCTAACAGATCGCAGCATTTTCATCCTCTCTCTTTGCAGTACTGTTTGCATTGCAGCATTATCGCAACCCATAATCACAACCCATCACAACTTTTATTGCAGCAGCATCTCGCAATCGCAGGAACTCGCAAACCCTAATCGCAGGAACTCGAAAACCCTAATCAGCAATTGCAACTTTTGCATAGTCTCTGTTCAATTGATCCCAGCGCCTTGCAACAGTCGAAGCCCATTGCATAGTTCACTGTTCTTTCGTAATAGCAGCAACTTGTTTGCATTGCATCGCAACCCAGAGCTTTCTATTTGGTTCAAATCGTATCTCTCAACTCAGTATCATTGCAATCCTAAATATTGCAGCAAATTGCAGGCATGCCAAATTGCATCGCAAAAGCAATTGAAATCCTAATTGCAGACCATTGCAGTGAAGAAATATGTAGTTGCTGTTATTCGATGATACAAAGTAATACAATATATAAGAATATAAAATAACCTAAACTAATAAACTGAGGGAAAGGACAAGACTGCCCTCAAAAATAAAACTAATCCTCTAACAATATTGTCAACCAATGAATGGCAACATAATATCGCCAATAATAAGCTGATGCGATTCACATTTCATGTCTTTTGACATTCTACCACAAGTTTCAACATTTTGCTGTGACCCTAAGCATTTAATTAGTCAAAATTTTGTAAATTGATTCCATGGTATCTGCTGATCATACTTTCTTTTTCCAACTACATAAAATATAATCATGATCAGACAGTGCCAAAATGACCTATATCTTCATTTTTTTTTTGGTGACAAGTAATGTCTGCAACTAGTTCTTATCAGTAGTTCAGTACATCACTCTGGGCTTCAAAGGAGCCATCCTAAATGAAGCATGATCACAGATCCAGAGCATGGCTTCACCATAGGCCAAGGGGAAGTTTAAATCTTAACCTTTTTCAATTAAAGTCATGCAGGCTAGCATAAAACACTGCTACCGAGTGTAGTAGGGAATTGCAAGTTGCGTGCATACCCTTTGTCATTCGTGAGAGTTGATCATTCTATCCACACCATAGGAGCTAAACTTCCTAAGAGCTATATTCCTTTCTACCAATAACTAGCTATTTCTAATACTAAGAAGCATGAATATGACACGACACAGACAGAAAAACAAAACAAATCTTAAAAAATTAAATAATGGACATGACGACTAATAGATATATATTTTTATATGTGATAATATATTATAAGACTACTATTCATCAAATGCAAGAATAAAAAATCCCAGATCACAATAACTAATGAACTATAACAACTCTCGTTTGACAAGACAAAAAAGGGCAGATCAGGCTAAGTCCCTTTATAAAATTTGTTGTAATTTATATCCATAACTACAACAAAAGATTACACTTGTACAAAGAATGAAAAAAAGAAGAGGAGAGAGACAATTGGATAATAAAAGATAATTCTAAATTTGTAACTACAACAAAAGATTACACTTGTACAAAGAATGAAAAAGAGAGAGAGAGAGAGAGAGAGAGAGAATTCTATTAGGAGAGAATTAGTTAACGAAAAAAAATAAAAAAATAAGGAGAAATAAGGTTTAATTGAGAAAAGAATTGCGGTTTGTTGATTATAAAAGAGAGAATCTATAGAGGAAAAAGTGATTTGTGATAGGAAGAGGACAAAAAGAAAAGAAAAAGCTAGAGAAAGAGAATTATTTAAAAAGAAGGCTCACTGGTAGTCAAGCTCCGATGCTCAAGTTTGAAGCTTTGTTGTGAAAGAGAGTAAGATGTGTATCATTTTCTTTATGAATTTTTTAATAAGTAAAGTTTAAAAGGATTATCGAAGGATTTAAATATTAAAGTTACACCATTTCAAACAACTTAAGCTTTTAGATGATGGTTGCTAAACATGGTATTAGAGAAGGCAACGTCCTGTGCTCAAACCTCACCGTCACCCTGATAATTAAAAATTAAAACACGTAAACCAAAAGAAGGCACATAAGGGGGTGTGTTGAAGGATTTAAATATTGAAGTTACATCCTCTCTACCAGCTTAAGCTTTTAGAGTAAATGATTTGTTTTTTTGATAAGTAAGAATTTATTAAAAGACGTTCAAAAGGGGAACGCATCCCTCAAAAACAAAAGAAGGCCAAAGAGGGCCTCTAAACCCTCATCAGATCCAAAAATTCTACAAGCTTATCCAATGATTTACAATTTCTTCCTAAAACCCAACAAAAAAGAGTGCTAAGAATAGAGAATTTCAGCAACCCAATATGATTTTCCTTTTCATCATGTGATCTCCTATTTCTTTTTTTTTTTTTTTTTTGATAATTAAGCAAATTCAATAAATAATGTTCAAAAGGAGAACGCATCCCACGAGCAACAAAAGGACCCTTTGGACCCAAGGAAGAAATAAAATCAATTGTCTCCTTCAGGCAGGAACAATGCCTTCCAGAACCCCAAAAGCATAAAGAAGTAATAAAAGTTGACTTAAGAACAACAATTGAGGATTCCTTTCCTTCAAAGGATCTATTGTTCCACTCCCTCCACAGACACCAGCATAAGAACAACGGTGCCATCCTCCAAAACCTACTAGCATGACCTCCCACAAAGCATTCTCTCCAAGCCTCCATCAATCCTCTCGTAGATCTAGGCATCAACCACGACACCCCAAACATGCCTAACAAAAGACACCGACAGTCAAAAGCCACTGGAGAGTGCAAAAGAAGATGATCCACCGATTCTCCATTACATTTGCACATACAACACCAGTTAACTATTATTTGTCTTCGCCTCCTCAAATTGTCAAGCGTCAAAATCTTGCCCCACACCACTGTCCACGTAAAGAAAGCCACTTTGAGTGGCACCTTAGATCTCCACACTGTTTTCCATGGAAACGTAATCCCTGTAAAATTTGCGAGGCAATGGAAAAATGAACTCACTTCAAACCTTCCCCGAGCAGAAGGCACCCAGACAAGCGAATCTCCACCTCTGCCACAATTCTCATGCCGATACAAGGACTCTAGCAACCCACAAATGTCGTCCAACTCCCAATCCTGGAAAGCTCTCACAAACCGCACATCCCAAGTCAACCTCCCGCTATCAAGCTGATAACAGTCTGCAACCGAGGCATGCCTGTCACCAGCAATCCTAAACAATCTGGGAAAAGAACAAGCCAAAGAACAATCCCCACACCAAAGATCCTCCCAAAAGCATACGTCCCTACCATCCTGAACTCTGAATTTGATGTGTTTTGAAAACTCATTCCAAAACTCATTCCATCATTTTCTAATGGATTTCCAAACACCAACACCACCAGGAATCCTAACCAACACCCCCCCCCCCCCCCCAAACCGGCACAAAATAACCCTCCTCCACAACCTATAGCATTCCACTCCATACCTCCACAACCACTTACCTAGGAGCGCCCTGTTAAATGACACTAGCCTCCTTAACCCTAAACCTCCAGCCTGAATCGGCCTACAAACTTGCTCCCAACGGATAAGGTGATACTTAAACTCGCTTTGTAAACCACCCCATAGAAAGTTCCGCTGAAGCCTCTCAATCGAAGTAGCAACCACGGATGGAATCTGAAAAAAAAAAAAAAAAAAGAGAGAAAATATGTAAGAATACTTGAAAGCGTACTTTTCAAAAGAGTGACCTTCCCACCTTTCAATAAGTACTACTTCTTCCACCCTGCCTGTCTCCTTTGAACCCTCTCAACCATTGGATCCCAAACACCCACAGTCCTCGAAGAAACTCCCAAAGGTAACCCCAAGTATGTAATTGGAAAGCTACTAATTCCACATTCAAGAATAGAGGCTAACTTACCTATATTATGCACCTCCCCCACTGGAATCAAAGCACTCTTCCCTACATTTACTTTTCAAGCTTGAGACCGCCTGAAAACAAACCAACACCGACCTCAAGTACCTTATTTGGGACACCTCCGCCTCGCAGAACACCAAAGTATCATCCGCAAACAATAAGCAAGATATCTCCAGGTGATGAGCAACATCCGCACCCAACTACACCGCCCTCCCTATCAACCTACTCAAGGCCTCCATAACAATAATGAATAGAAAAGTAGACAATGGATCCCCCTATTGCAAACCTCTCGAACTACCAAAAAAACCAGTTAGAGACCCATTAACCATCACCGAAAATCTAGCTGAAGAAATACAGGCTTCAATCCAATGCCTCCATTTGTCCCCAAACCCCATTCTCTCCATCAAAAACAACAGAAACTTCCAACTCACATGATCATAGGCTTTCTCAACATCAAGCTTGCAAAGAACCCCTGGAACACCGCTCCTTAGCCTCGTGTCCACACATTTGCAAGCAATAAGAGTTGAGTCAAGAATCCGACGCCCACCAATAAAGGCATTCTGAGACTTTGAAATGATATCATCCAAAACATCCCTAAGTCTATAAGCTAGAACTTTAGCTATTAGTTTGTAAATGCACCCCAACAAGCTAATAGGTCTAGAGTCCTTCACATCTGAAGCCCCCCCTTCTTTGGAATAAGTGCAATAAACGAGGCATTCAACAAACTCTCAAACCTCCCGTGAGAATGAAAAGCATGAAACGTATCCATCACCTCTCCCCTGACCACACCCAAACTCTCCAAAAGAAAACTCATAGTAAAGCCATCCGGACACGGAGCTTTGTCCCCGTTACAACTCTGAAGCGCCTTCAGCACTTCCTCTTCAGAGAACGGAATCTCCATTCTATCTCTACTAAGCTCCGAAATGGAATTAAAGTGAAGCCCAAGCTCCCCATCAATAGTAATCCTCCCAATGTGATTGTCTCTACTATGAGCATTAGCCACCTGATGGAAAAATTTAGTATTCTTGTTACCCTCTTTAAGCCATAAAGCTCTAGATTTCTGCCTCCAAGAAATTTCTTCCAACACTGCAATCTCCGCAAGCTTTGTTTGGCACGAATCCCTCCTACTTTTCTAACTCTCATCAATACCGCCCATTCCTTCCCGCCTATCAATCTCAGAAATCTCCGCGAAGGCCCTATTTTTCCTCCACTCGAGGTTCCCAAACACCTCCTTATTCCACCTTTTGATCTCATATTTCAGCCCCTTAGGCTTTTCACAAGAATAAAGCTCGGGTTACCATCCACCTTTAATCCCTTCCCACCAAGCCCTCACACACCCCTGGAAATCCTCTACCCGTAACCACATGTTCTCAAATCGAAAAAGAGTACTCCTCATTCTCAATCCACCACAATCTAGAATCACAGGAATATGATCAGAAGTTGATCTAGCCAAAGCTGCCTGGATCACATCAGGAAACTTCTCTTCCCAATCTCCGGATATAAGAAAACAATCCAATCGTGACAATGTAGGGGCCTCTCTACCACTCCCCCATGTAAAAACAGCTCCCTCCAGCGGTAAATCGTGCAAATGATAACCATCAATGAACTCTGAGAACTGCTCAATTGCCAATGTCCACCTTCCTACTGTCGATCTCTCCTACGGGGATCTAACAACATTAAAATCGTCCCCCACGCACCACGGAAGACCCCATTGATCCTTCCTTACCCCCAACGCCTCCCACAATATGTGCCTCTCCATCCTCAACTGGGCATAAACACCAAAGAAAGCCCAACCAAACCCATCCTCCTCCATGGAAAAGGCACACGAGATGGAAAATCTCCCTCTCCACACATCCGTCTTCGAAACCCATCTCCTATCTCACATCAGCAAAATACCCCCAGACGTCCCCAAAGCATCCAAAGCCACCCATTCAATAAAGCTTCCCCCCCACAAGCTCCTAACCACCCTACCAAACATGGCAACCAACTTTGTCTCCTGCAAGCAAACCACATGCACACCCCACTTCTTCATAGCCATCTTCACCACTTTTCTTTTGTCCGGGTTATTAAGTCCTCAAACGTTCCATGAAATAATTCTGCACTTCATTAATAACAGATGGATACCCCTTCCCCTTTCCTTCTCCCTCTACCACTCTCCTCACTCCTCTCCCTCCCGACCCATTAGTCCCCTCATAATTCACCCTAAAGAACAAGTTGCGGATATCCCTACACCCTCTCCACGGAGTCAGCCTCTTTTCCTTGCTCACTGTCCGTTTTCTGCTACCCCCTCTCCTCCCCAATCTCCCCCTCAACAATAGAATGCAAAACCATACGAGCCTGCTTCTCATTTGGCTCAAAGGAAACCCCGAACAGATTGCTTACATCATTAATATTCTCCTTTACCCAATCCATCCCCCTATCCTCATGAACTGCTTCATGAACACCCCTCCATCTCCCATCCGGTCGTATCTCAGACAAGGTTGAATGCACTCCAAAACATCAGCCTCCTCCCATAACGCCACCGCTCTGTCATTTGGCTTAATGTCCTCAGCTTCCCTACCTCGACACTCTTCAACGGTACTAGCCACTCCATTACGTATAGGAGTGCCTATGATACCATTAAAGACATCCCCGATTGCATCCGAACCAAAATCCAAGGTTCGGTTCAGTTTTTTCAGCATCTTATAAACATGTAACTCCTTCACCAAAGCCAAAGTAGCGCCATTACCAAGATTGAACCTCATATCTCTTCCCACACAAACCGTAACCCGCTCTGATCTCGAGAAACATCCTCCCCAGACGTCGCATCCCTTTCTGACATCCCGAGACACCCACCTCCTTTCAACCTCCCCTCCTCCTCATCGACAGCCCCTTCCGCCACAGGCGAGAGCCTCCATTTATTCTCCACCACCTCCCCCCTCAACACCCAACAAGGAGTAGAAGCAGAAGAGGAAGGGCTAGAGAAAAGATTATGAGATTGCAGAGAATGGAACATACCAGGTTCACATTCTATTTGATGACGAATAACCCATTTTTGTTTATCATTGCGTGACCATCGCCAAACTTGATGCCGCTGTGATGCATCATTTCGTCCAATACCCTCAGAGATATCCAACACAAAGAAGACAGGCCTGAATATGTTCTTTGAACCAATTTTCTGACAACACAAATCATGCCGAAAAATCTTCTCTCCTGCACCAAACCCAGACTTTCTTGTACTAACCTTCACCCAATTGTTCTTTTCTACCGCAGACCACTGTCTACCCTCATACCCTTGATGCCGCGTAGAAGCCGACGCCCTTGTGTCACTCTGTGAGGATGAAGAAGTATTATCCTTGCCAACTCTTTTGTCTGTGGGTAGTCTTAGCACTGAAATAAATAACTTCTTATTGGATCCTCACTGGACCACCCTCTTTCTTCCTTGGATATCATTGTGCTCCTTCTATAACAGACTTCCAAAAAGCTTGGACCTTTCAAGCCCAAGCCTAACCCTAACCCCAACGTCAGATGATGAGGATGAACCAACAGGCCCAACAAAATTAACATGTCTGTGGGTTGGCCAGCCCCAGAAAGTTGAGGCGGAAACTTACTCACCTGTCTAGGCCCATCATTTCTCTCCTCCCTGCTTGCACAATACGTACCACCCAATGGTCCATAGTGAGGCCCAGCCTTAGAGGAAACCTCACAAGCTACATCAAAATTGGATTGCCCATAAGCCGGCCCAGACCAGCATCCCATCTTGAACAAAAACAATCTTGGCAATTAGAAAGCCCATTTCTTGGTAGATCAAGTCCAGAATCTGATGGGCCAGACCCACTCCCACGCCCATCCTCACAACTGGCATCCAATCTTATCCTACCATCTTGGACACGTGGCCCCCCAAAAGAGGAATCAGCTTTGCGGAGGAACCGAGAATCAGCAGAAAAATCAGCATGTAAAAGAGGCGCACGCAACGGCCTCTTGTATGTCCTTGCCCTAGTCTCTGATCGTGCCGTGCATCTCACGTGTCTCTGTCCTTGGGCAGAGATCTGAATCTATAACTCCGGTCGAACATTCGCCGAGCGTCTCCTTACGTCGTCATTTTGATGGTCACCTCCATTAGATGGCTCAGTTGCATACATCGGAAGTATGAAAGATGTAACTCCTTCCATCAAAGCCACCTTAAAAGCCACCCGATGATCTTCCACAAACACAAATTCCAGTATCACACCACCGTCGCCAACAAGGAGGGTAACCCTTTCTCCGTCTGTCCTGTCGTCTGCCACCACGTCACTGAAGCCACCACACATCTCACCAATAGCTTCGAACTTGTGACACCATAAATGTAGAGGTAACATACAATACCACTCTTCTTCTCCTATGCCTTGTTCTCACCGCCGAACAGCCCACCGCGAAGTACCACACATCAATTGACAGATAACAATCACCCCAAATCCTTTTCCTAGAAGTCAGTACCCGTCGTGCCTTTGATTCTGTCGGCAATCTGAACAGAAGAAGTCCGTCAGGCAAGGTTGAAACCCTCACCCCATAAGAAATCATCCACGTCTTCACCGCCCATTCCTCAATCCTCTCAATATTTCCCACATCCTTGTCGAAACGTCCGACCAAACAGGATTTCAACACATCTTCACGAAACTTGAGACTATGCTTATCAACCCTAAAGACATGACTCTCTTTGGTTGGGAAAGACTCGATTTCACCATTTGTAGTGAGGCGTGGTAGACTCGCTACATCCAAAAAAGTCTTCTTCATAACATAACATATGAATATAAAATTATATCCTTGATGTGTGTGTCTTTCTATGATCTCCTATTTCTTTCAAGCCATAGACACCACCAGACGCACAAAGGAGCGACTCTCCAAGAGTCATGAGCTTGGCCTCCACTATACAGCCTCTCAAAACATCAATCAAGCCTTTGGTAGACAATCCCAAACAAACCCAAAAATATAAGCTAACAATCTCGGGCCATTGGGCAATGTAAAAGAAGATGATCAACCGTTTCCTCGCCATTTTTGCACATGCAACACCAATTCACTACGATCTGTCTTCTTCTTTGCAGATTGTCCTGGGTTAAGATCTATCCCAAAATGGATGTCCATGTAAAAAAGCTACTTTGAGAGGCGCTTTTGTTCGCCAAACGGCCCTCTATGGAAATGGTAATCCAGGAGCATCTGCCAAACAATGATAAAATGACCGAACCTCAAAGCACCCATGTGAATATGGAATCCAAACACATATGTCGGAAGTCTCCTCCACTATCTCCTGAGGATACAACAAATCCAAAATATCTATAGCATCTTCCATCTCTTAATCCTGAAACAACCTCAAGAACCGAACATTCCACACCGTAACTCCACTATCAAGACGATGACAATCATCCACCGTGGCATGTTGATCAGAAGCAATCCTAACTAGTCTAGGGAAGGTGCTAGTAGGGGAGCGATCCCCGCACAAAATTTCATCCCAAAAACGTATCCTCCTCCCATTTCTAACACAAAATCTAATATGCTTGGAGAATTCGTCCCACTCCTTCCGAATGTGTTTCCACACCCCAACCCCATACGACAATCTCAACTCAGGGGTGTACCATCCTCCTCTCGCCTCCCCATGTCTGCTCACAATCACCCTCCTCCAAAGTCTGCGTCTCTCTATCCCGAATCTCCAAAGCCATTTTCCCAACAAGGCCTTATTGAAAAAGGCACTAATCTTCTGATTCCCAAACCACCTTGCCGCACTGGAGTGCAGACCTTCTCCCACTTCACCAGATGATACTAGAACTCCTCCCTTTTACCTCCCTAGAAAAAGTTTCTCTGCAACCTCTCAATCCTATCCACCACTAAAGAGGGAATCTGGAAGACCGAAATAAAGTACGTAGGTAGACTCGACAAAGTGCTCTTCAAAAGAGTGACCCTTCCTCCTTTGGAAACGTACTGTTTCTTCCACCCAGCAAGCCGTTCCTCAAACCTCTCCGCCACTGGATCCCAAATACCCACACTCCTAAAGGAAACCCCAAGAGGCAAACCCAAATAAGAGATGGGTAAAGAACCAGTGTTGCAACCCAAAACAAGAGCCAAAGTAGAGATATCGGGAACCTCTCCAATTGGTACTAAGACACTTTTTCCCACATTGACTTTCAAGCCAAAAACGACTTGAAACCAAATCAGAACACATCTCAAGTATCTCATCTGTGCTACATCCGCATCACAAAAGACTAAAGTGTCGTCTGCAAGCATCAAATGGGATATCTCCAGTTGACTAGCAGCCTCCCTGCCAACCCTAAAGCCTCTCAAAAAGCTCAAGTCAACTGCCCTTGACATCATTTTGCTGAATGCCTCAATCACAATAAGGAAAAGAAAAGGAGACAACGGATCCCCCTGTCTTAACCCTCTCGAACTACCAAAAAAGTCTATTGGAGCATTATTCACAAGGACCGAGAACCGAGCACTAGATATACAAAACTCAATTCATTTCCTCCATCTCACTCCAAAACCCATCCTCTCCAAGAGGTAGTTTAGGAAACTACAGCTAACATGATCATACGCCTTCTTGATATCAAATTTGCATAGAACACCCGAAACCTCACTATTGAGTCTAATCCACACACTCGCTAGCAATAAGAACATAATCAAGAATCTGACGTCCTCCCACAAAAGCATTCTGAAAATCCGAAATGACGTTATCCAAAACATCCCTCAATCTCAATGCCAGAACCTTGGAAATCAATTTATAAATGCTCCCCACCAAACTGATAGGTCTAAAATCCTTGACGTCCGTCGCTCCCCCCTTATTTGGAATGAGAGCAATAAACATTGCATTCAAACTTTTCTCAAAGTGACCCCTTGAATGAAAAGGGGAGAAAGTCCCCATGACCTCCCCCTTGACCACCTCCCAACTTTCAAGAAGGAATCTCATCGAAAAACCATCCGGGCCTAGGGCTTTATCCCCATTGCAACTCTTCAAGGCCCTCAAGACTTCCTCCTCATGAAAAAAATATGTAACCCCCTTACAAATATCCTTCTCTTTGGATAGAATCTCCCCATCAACCGTGAGTCTTCCAATATGATTACCCCTTCTGTGAGCATTTGCCAACCAATGAAAAAAATTCATATTTCTGTCCCCCTCCTTAAGCTACAAAGCCCTGGATTTTTGCCACCACAAAATTTCCTCAAGTAAATCAATCTCAGCAATTTCCGCTTGACACTCAACCCTTCTTTGGTTCAAAGCCTCACTAAAGCTACCCTCCCCTTCCTTTCTATCAGAAGAAATACAATATAGAACAAAGAGGAGAGAAATATGTAAAATGTTTGAATGAGATTTAATAATATGTAAAGGCTTGAATGAGATCAATCACTCATTCACAACTCTAGTACTTATAGATAAAATAAGAGCACATGCTCATATTACATGAATAGAAACTAAATCAAATCTAAATCAAATCTCTGCTAATATGGAAAGTCATTCCATAAATCATGGCTATCGTGCATGCTAACATATGCATAATCAAATCTATGCTAATATGGTAAGTCATTCAATAAATTGTGGCTATCATATATGATAACACTCCCCCTCAAGTTGGTGCGTGAATATTTGAAACGCCCAACTTGGACAATGCATTCTCGAACACAATCTTGTTAGCGCCCTTTGTAAGAATGTCTGCAAGCTGCTGAGAGCTTGTGACAAATGGATCGAAAATTTGACTAGCCATAATTTTCTCTGAGATGAAGTTCCAATCAACAAATCAAAAATTTCTCCTCAGACCATAAACAATTAGCAATGTCTCCCCAGACCATAAATAACCAACAATGTCTCCTCAGACCATTTCCCTTCATACACATATTTAAAACATGTAGATGGAAGAATCAACAATGTCTCCTCAGACCATTCCCCTTCATACATATGTTTAAACAATGTAGATGAAAGAATCAACAATGTCTCCTCATACCATAAAAAGAAACAACTGTCTCCTTAAACCATTTATGAATAAGTGGTGTCAAACTCGCAACACCCTCATTGAGGTCGGACCACCTTGCCTACCCGACACCTCCCAGATGGGCGATCTCACCTTAGACCATTCCCGAATGGGTGGTGCCGAACTCGTAATGCCCTCATTGCAGCCGGACCACCCTAGCTCTGATACCAAGAAGAAAATAATATAGAACAAAGAGAAGATAAATATGTAAAATATTTGAATGAGATTTAATAATATATAAAGGCTTGAATGAGATCAATCACTTATTCACAGCTCTAGTATTTATACATAAAATAAGAGCACATGCTCATATTACAAGAAAAGAAACTAAATCAAATCTAAATTAAATCTCTGCTAATATGGTAAGTCATTCCACAAATCATGGCTATCATATATGCTAACATATGCATAATCAAATCTATCATAATATGGTAAGTCATTCCATAAATCGAGGCTATCATATATGCTAACACTATCAATATCAGCAATCTCATCAAAAGCACGATTCTTTCTCCATTCCAAATTCCCAAAGTCATCCTTATTCCCCTTCTTAAGGTCCTCCTTCAAAAGCCGTAATTTGCCTGCAAGGGAAAAACTCGGACTACCAGTTACCGCATAGCTCTCCCACCAAGATCGAACTCTCTCCAAGAAACCCTCTGCACGAAGCCACGTGTTCTCAAATCTGAAGGGAGAACTCCTCTTCCGCATTCCACCACAATCTAGAACCAAAGGGATATGATCCAAAGTCGGACGAGCAAATGCCACCTAAATAACATTTGGAAACTTAATCTCCCAAATCCCCTGCCAAAAGGAATCTATCCAAATGAGAGTGTAGGACATTCTCTGCCACTTGACCATGTGAACGAAGCTCCCTCCAAAGGAAGATCAATCAGATTATGATCATCAATGAAAAAGGAAAAATGCTCCATAGCCGTAGTCCACCGTCCCCCGGTTGATCTTTCTGAGGGCGAACGAATTATATTAAAGTCACCTCCTATACAAGGGATGAGGCCATCTATGCTCCACCAAATCAAGCTCCTCCCACAGTAAGTGTCTTCTGTCATCTCCAATAGGGCCATAGACTCTCGAAAAGATCCAATGGAAGCCATCTTCCTCCAAAGAAAAGACACAAGTCACCGAGAAACTACCAACCCAAAAATCTAGCTTAGAAACCCATCTTTTGTCCCACATCACAAGAATGCCACCCGAGGAACCCAAAGCATCCAAAGAAACCCATTCCACAAATCTTCCACCCCAAATACTCCTAACAGTCCTGTCCGAACCTGAAGCTAATTTCGTTTCTTGCAAACACACCACATGCGGATCCCATTTCCTAATAGCCAACTTCACCACCCTCCTTTTATCCGGATCATTTAGACCACGAACGTTCCATGAGATAATGCGTAGCTTCATTGACAAACAGTATATATCTCTTTCCCCCTTCTCCTCTCCCTTGACTCCCCTCTCCTCCCATCATAGTTGACATATGTAATAAGGCCCCTCACATAAAAAACTGAAAATTTGAAATGTTTTGAGCTCTATATTATTGAAACTTTTCAAATAATTTCACATACTTTATACTTTAACCCATCTTTTTCCCGAAATCATTTAAAAATCCCCTTTTCATTAGACATGCGTGTCTGTGGTGTGTAAAAATATATATATATCCAAACATGTTTTTAGCATCCAATACATGTTGGGCCATGTACAACGCGTGTCCGTATTTGACATTTGTTAACCTTTAGGCGTACCAGTACTTCCTAGCGGAAACACCTCATTATAATTATTCATTGTGTTCCTGTCAATGAGAAGATCATAAGGATTAGTAGAGGGATACTTCGGTCTCTTTGGTTGCGTGAAAGTCCCTTGGCCTTCCTTCCAATCTCTTTCGGGATTAGAATGAGTATCGCGCTTCCAACCATGAGTACGAGCAAGGTGAGAATCCAACGAGTAAAAGCCATGATTGTGGTAGTAGTAGAGAGCGGAAGGGTTTTAAAGAGAGAGATCAAGTACAGCTATTATCTATTAAGAGTTACAGCTGAATGTACAGCTGTTATCTATTAAGAGTTACAGCTGTTATCTATTAGGAGTTACAGCTGTTATCTATTAGGAGTTAGCGTGTATTAGTTGTCAAATTAATTGTATAGTTGACTTACCTTGAATAGGTCTGTGTATTCTGTATAAATACCCTTGAGATATATGAAAGAAAGATAACTTTTTCTGCCATTTATCAATTTGGTATCAGAGTTGAAAAAAAAAAAAAAAGGAAGGAATTTCCTCTGCTTTCTTTTCTTTTCTATTTTAACCTTACTTCTAAAGACCTGCAACAGCCGTCAGCAATCTTCTTTGTGCTGCTGCTACTTGTCTTCAATACCTCTTAGCCACGATCCATGGCAGCCAAAACAACCACTGACTCTTCCTCTCTAACCGAAAATTCATCTGACAGCAAGAAGTTCTCCACAATGACTATTCACGAAACTTCTTCTCCCATTCTTATTAAATTGGATGGTGCTAATTATCGTGTTTGGTCTCAGATTTTGGAGATGCATATTGCTGGTAGACAGAAAAAGGGGTATATCACAGGGAGAAAGGTTGCACCTGCAGAGGATGATCCAAGCTATGATAAATGGGAGGCTGAAGATGCCCTAGTCAAGTCTTGGCTTATTAATTCCATGACGGTAAATCTAATGTCCCACTTTGTGCAGTGTGGAACAGCCAGGGAGGTTTGGGATGCGGTAAAAAGAAGCTATCTTGATGTCTCTGATTCTTCTCAAGTTTATGAACTGATGAAGAAGTCGTTTCAATTGCATCAGGATGGTCGGCCTCTTGTAGAGTATTACAATGAGCTAAACTCAATCTTCAAGGAACTTGATTATCGAAGACCAAATGATATGACGTGTGCAACTGATATTGAGAAACAGAGGAAGCGTATTTCTGAGGATCGGGTTTATATGTTTCTTGCAGGTTTGGATCACAGTTTGGATCAAGTTAGTAGTCGTGTTCTAGCTACCTCTCCTTTACCAAGCCTGGAAGAAGCATATTCTCTAGTTCGTCGTGAAGCACAGAGACAGGTCACCATGGCAATAAAGGATCACTCAGAGACCTCGGCTCTTGCTGTCCAAAGGAGTTCCCGACCAGCTCCTCCTTCTACCGACTTCTCGTCTCTGCACTCACTGCAATAGTACGAGACATACGGTTGATGTTTGCTGGAAGAAACATGGTTATCCGGAGTGGTTCAAGATTAAGCAAGCTGAGAAGAAGAACAAGAAATTTGCTCAGGTTGCTATCACCGACACTTCTCCATCTTCTGCTTCTCATGTATCTCGAGTGTCTTCACAAGGAGGTAATTCTAGTTTGGCCTTTATTTCTACTGCTTCTAACACTTGGGTTATTGATTCAGGGGCCACTGATCATATGACTAGTAACTCTTCCATACTTGACTCTCTAATACCTTCACCTGTTAAGTCTGTTCAAGTTGCTAACGGGACTCCTATGCCAATTACAGGGGCTGGGAATGTCTCACTTTCTCTTACATTCTCCATGTCTTCAGTTTTACTTGCACCTAATCTTTCTAACAGCCTTCTTTCCATTAGCAAAATTACCAAAAAAACTTAATTGCTCTGTAACTTTTCATTCTACCCATTGTGTGTTTCAGGACAATCTTACGAAGATGACGATTGGCATTAGTAAGGAGAGAGGAGGTCTTTACTACTTGGAGAAGGGGGTAAGGGAGTTAAAATTTGAACCTAGCCGTGGTTTTCAAGTAAAGAGAGAGTCTGACAGAGAGAAGATATTTTTATGGCATTGTCGTTTGGGACATCTATTTTTCTCTTATTTAGAACGTTTATTTCCTAAGTTATTTTGCAATATTTCTGCTTCTAGTTTAGGGTGTGAACAATGCATTTGTGCTAAAAACCATCGTGTTCCTTTTAAAGTGAGTTTCAGTAAAAGTCCTATTCCTTTTTCATGTGTTTACACAGATGTGTGGCGTTCTTTTTCTACTCCTTCTGCTTCGGGCCATAAATACTTTGTATCTTTTATTGATGACTGTACTAGAGTGAGTTGGGTTTATTTGCTAAAATCTAAGAGTGATGTTATACATGTTATTCCTCAGTTTTACAAAATGATTGTCACCCAATTTCATACTCAGGTTCAGGTTTTCCATTCTGACAACGGTGGTGAGTATGTGAATCAGTCTCTTACTGATTTCTTCAAACAACATGGCATCCTCCCCCAGACAACGTGCGCCTACACGCCACAACAAAACGGCATAGCAGAGCGTAAGAATCGTCATCTCTTAGAGGTGGCTCATACCTTATGCTTTACTATGAATGTTCCTAAGCGTTTCTGGGCTGAGGCTGTCATGACTGCTGTTTTTCTTATCAACCGAATGCCTTCTTGTATAGTTAAATATCAAACTCCATTGAGAATGCTATCCCGATTTCACTCTATTCCTTTTACACTTAATCTTTGTCCTAAGGTTTTTGGTTGTGTGTTATGTTCATATACATTCTCTTCATAGGGATAAGCTTGACCCTCGTGCTCTTAAGTGTGTCTTCCCTGGTTACTCTAGTTCACAAAAGGGCTATAAATGTTTTCATCCTCCTACAAGTAAATACTATGTGTCCATGGATGTTCAATTTTGTGAAAGCGAGTCTTATTTTTCTGGGGATGTATCTCTGATTCCTCTTCAGGGGGAGATTAGTAGTAAGGAAGAGGAACGGTTATGGCTGGAAGAAAAGAGGTTGTGGATTTCAAGTGAGGAGGAGGATTCAGCTGTTATAAAAAAAGGAGAACCTTTAGATACTCTTGATCATGTGGAGACTGAGTTAGATGAAAAAATAGGTGAAAGACCAGCCCACTTGTTCAAAGAAGTATATGTGAGAAGGAACAAGGTTGCCACTGTCACGCCGCCTCCTTCTAACTCTAGTACCCCTCTTGATGATACTACCATGCCATCGGATGAATCTTCTAGGATTAACTCTGAGGTACATGTTTCTTCTCCTTTAATTTCAACTTCAGATATTAATTCTAACCCTATAACTTCTGTGGAGACTGCTGCCTTGAATCCACAGGTTGGTAATCAGGGTAGGAGGTATCCTTTTCGTGATCGTAAAGAACCTGATAGGTTGGGTTTCTCCAAATTTTCTTCTAATGTTGTCTATCCTATCTTTGATTTTGTTTCTTATCACCATCTGTCTAAGATTCACCTAGCTTTTGCCCTTCAGTTGTCTGCTGTGTCTGTTCCTAGTCATTTTTAGGATGCCCTTGGAGATCCTAAGTGGAAGGCTGCTATGGTAGAGGAAATGAAGGCTCTCCAGAAGAACTCTACTTGGGAGTTGGTTGAGTTACCTCAGGAAAAGAAGACAGTGGGATGTAAGTGGGTGTTTACAGTGAAGTATAAGTCAAATGGGACAGTTGAGAGGTACAAGGCTAGACTAGTTGCCAAGGGATACACTCAGACTTATAGGATTGATTATCAAGAGACCTTCGCTCCTGTGGCCAAGATGAACACTGTTTGAGTTATACTCTCTCTCGCAGTTAATTTGGACTGGCCATTACAACAGTTTGATGTGAAGAATGCCTTCCTTCATGGTGATTTGATAGAGGAGGTGTATATGGATCCTCCCCCGGGGTTTACACGGTTACACCTGAAGGAGGTAAGGTATGCAAGCTAAAGAAGGCTTTATATGGGTTGAAACAATCACCAAGAGCATGGTTTGGCAGGTTGAGCTACTCAATGAAGAAGTATGGTTTTAAGCAAGCTTTGGCAAATCATACTCTCTTCTATAAGAGGAATGGTGATGATATTACTTTGTTTATTGTTTATGTGGATGACATGATTGTTACAGGTAGCAACACCAATGAGATAGAGAAGCTTTGGAGCTATTTGGCCAAGGAATTTGAAATGTAGGACTTGGGGGGTTCTGAAATACTTTCTGGGCATTGAAGTGTCTCAGTCCAAGCAGGGACTTTTTCTCTCTCAACGAAAGTATACATTAGATCTCTTCGCTGAAACTGGTAACTCTGCGTGTGTTCCTATAGACACTCCTATTGAAGTAAATCATGGCTTAGCTATCTATCTTGATCAGATTTCGACAAACAAGGAGAGATATCAGAGACTAGTGGGGAAGTTGATCTATCTGACTCACACTAGGCCTGACTTGTCGAATGCAGTTAGTGTTGTGAGTCAATTCATGTACAATCCGAGTGACCGACACATGAATGCAGTGAATCGTATTTTGGCTTATCTAAAGTCCTCTCCAGGTAAAGGTATTATGTTCTCCAGGCATGGACACCTAGACATTCTGGGTTATACAGATTCTGATTTTGCGGGAGCCAAGTTGGATAGGAAGTCTACATCAGGGTATGTGTCATTCGTTGGAGGCAATTTGGTGACCTGGAGGAGTAAGAAACAGAATGTGGTATCGTTGTCTAGTGCAGAAGCTGAATACCGTGCTCTTCATCATGCAATTACGGAGCTTACATGGTTGAAGATTCTCTTAAGTGAGCTTGGGTTTGGTCCAAAGAAACCTATATTGATTTTTTGTGATAATACGGCAGCTATTGATATTGCTAATAATCCAGTGCAACATGATCGAACTAAGCACATTAAACTTGACCGAAACTACATCAAGGATAACCTGGATTCTGGTGTGATAGAGGTTCCTTACATTAAGAGTGCAAACGAGCTGACTGATATGATGACTCATGGTGTTACTAGTGGCTCGTTTCATACATCACTATCTAAGTTGGGCATGTGAAATATCTATGCACCAACTTGAGGGGGAGAGTTAGCGTGTACAGCTGAATGTACAGCTGTTATCTATTAGGAGTTAGCGTGTATTAGTTGTCAAATTAATTGTATAGTTGACTTACCTTAAATAGGTCTGTATATTCTGTATAAATACCCTTGAGATATATGAAAGATAACTTTTTCTGCCATTTATCAATTGATCACTTATAGAGAGTGCAGAGAAGAGTTTCAAATTTTAATTTTAATTTTTTTTTTTTTTTTTTTTTTTTTTTTTTTGAAAAAAAAAATTTTTATGAAAAAGACTCACCAAGACTTCGTGTTTATAGAAGAATGAGTGGCATTTTCCTCTTCCATTTTCCGCTTTTTATGAATCTTTTTACTTATCAAAAAAAAAAAAAAATCCTCTTCCAATTATAAGGGGAAAACTTGTACTTATGGAAGGTAGAAAGCAGGTAGGAAAAGGGTCCTCAAAATTCATGCATTAGGGAACAAATCACAATTTGTTTGATTAATCGAGGTGTCCATAGAACTTCCTAAGTTTAATTTGATCAATCAAGGTAGCGATTGAGCCTTACTAGAATCCAATGCCTTGTGCCTTCTACAATTTTGATCAATCGAGCTATCAATCAAAACTCTAAAGCACGAACATGTTGGTTACACCAAACGTGTCCGAGCTGTCCGACACCTTAAATCCGTGTCCTATTTTTTTTTTTTATAAAAACTGGAGAACAGACACTTGAAGGACACACCGGCTATACGCTAGAGGACACGGCTCCAATATATATATATATATATATATATTACAGAGAGAATAAAAAGATGATATATATATATTCGTTCTATATATATAATACATAAGAAAAAGTTCATGGAGAAGATTAAGTATAAATTTATATAATACAACTAAGTTTACAGATCTGTTCTTCTATGCCACCTTTGTTCGATGAAAAACTGAAGAGATGGAGGAGATGAGGGCCGACGGCTAGAAGAGAGAGATACAGATCCATGTCCGCAAATGAGAGAGTAAGGAGGAAGAACAACCTTATCTCCTTTTATTGGTCCCTTAAGTACAACCATAGTTTTACCACCTGTTTGGTCCCAAGATTAAAATTTTTACTTTTGTGTTTGGTCCCTAAATTAAGATTTTTACTTTTTGGATACAAAATATTTTAATGAAATTTGAGCCAATGGACCCTTATATATATTTTTAAAAAATATGGAATGCAAGTGTGCCCAATTTAAATAGTGGAGAAATTGAAAAAGAAATTAGTTATTATATATATATATATTATTTTATTGTTGTATCCGTGTCCTATTTTTTTTTAGATTAGACAAATCGCCGTGTCCATGTCGTATCGTACTTATGTCTCGTGTCTATGTTCGTGTCCATGCTTCCTAGATCAAAACAAACTGGAGTAATTTGATCAATTGAGGAATCTGAAGCTCTCTTGATTCCTACTCTAATTCTTCTTTGTTTAGTCGATCTATCAAAAAGTCGAACGACACACTTTTTGAATTCTTTTTTTTTTTTTTTCAAGACTTCAACATAATTTTCAAAGTCTAGAAACACTTAACCTGACCTCCAAAATCAACAAAGAGCAAAAAGCAGGACCTGTTTTGGGACTCAAAGCGCAGTTCAATCATCATGAACAATATAAGAAAAGAAATGGAGGACTTTGAGCCTCTCATTGTCCTTACCAACGAGGACAGGAAGAAAGTAGATGCAAGCAAGGAATTGGGTCCCCAAGAAAAAGAGAAGATAGTAAGATAATGGCAAGATGCAAACAACCGGAAAGGGCTGGCAGATCTGGGTCCCCGCTCTGCTGCCGATGCTACCATAAGAGAAGCGAGGAACAACGAAGTCCTGCCAAACCTGTAATATAGATAATTCCTAAAGATCAAGTAAAGAAAGGATCAACGCCATCGGAGAAAAAGACCGCTTAATAAGACTTTTCCTTGCTTTAACGCTCTTGCATCTCTTCACCGGCATCCTTTTGCATCTCAGTTTGGTAGCTTTCCTTATCTTTATGGAGACTTCAAATGCCCCTCCTTACCTACCATGTTTTTATTCAATACAATGAGGAGCATATTCATTAACTTATATCTTCTTAACCTATGTCTTACAAAGCTTCGTCTACCAGACTCACGGGCAGAATATTTGATTGTATCGCGGGATTTTAATTCATAAATAGACTTTCAGGATGCAACATTGAATGTCTTAAAATTTAAAATCATTTTGTGATTTTTATGTTTTTTCATTATTTTATGAATTTAATTGCTTAAATATAAAACTATATAAACATATAAATCCCTCGTAAAAGCAATCTACCTCACTAACAGATTCTCTCTTCCTTTCTTCAACAAAGTTTTAATTCTCCCCCTCTCACCCCCTCTCTTAGTTTTTTTCCTCTTCCCTTTCTTGCTCATCTCTATTTTCTTTTTCTTCAACATATTTTCCCTCTCTATGTTTACCTCTTTCTTGCTTGTCTCCAAATTATGTAATCTTTGTTCTTTTTTTCCTCCCTTCCTATCTCTAATACTGTTGTTTCCCTTTTATTCTACCTCTTATTTGCAGACTGTTTGTGATGCTCCTTTCACATATGATGCCTCTTTAGTCTTAATCTCCAAGACTCCATCTCAATTGAGGAATCTTCTATTCTCTATTTTTTTTTTCCTAATTGGTACTCACACACACGTCTCTTCTGAAACTTGAACCTCTAACCTCCCTTTGGGAGGTAAGAGGCTGATACCTCTAAGCCACTGGCCCGTTAGTTATTCTATTCTCTATTGACTGCTCATTTTATTCCGCTAACCAAAATTACATGAAAAAAAAAAAAAAAAATCCATCAAAGAATCCAGTCCTACAACACTTCGACAAAACTTGTGTTTGGCCTCACAAAATTGTCCTTTCCAGATGAATGGAAAGGTTCGGACGTGCCAGGAACTACTGTCGTTCCAAAGATGGTTTCCAAACAATATTCCAATGGAAAATTGTTGGAATGAAAGGAGGGGAGGCTTGGAATGACCACTTCCAAGGGTTCTTTTTTCCTTGAAAAAGGACTTGGGAAGAGTTCTACAACTTGTGGAAAGGAAAATGAAAGTGCAGGACTTTGAAATAAAATAACTGAGATGAAATTGCTGGAAAATAAGAAAGGAAAGTGCTGGACTTAAATTAAACATAATGTAACTTCATTGCAGGAATGACGCAAGACAGAATTCTGAATAGTTCGACAATTCCGTTTTCGACAAACCAATGGTGTTTTTTGGGTGGAAACGACGCATTGAGAAAAACCCACTAGCTTTAGCTTGTGGACCATGCTGGTTTTCTGCTGAAAACCTTCGTTGAAGGCTCCAAAATCGCGTTTTCTTATCTGTTAGGAGGCCTGTTGATTATTTCCGAATTTTTGTTCGAGGCCTAAACAAAGAATGATTGCTCTCAAATTTTAGATTTAGTATATCTTATTTACAAGGTTTCTTGTTCTATTTTTTCGGAATTTTTAGAGAAACTTTACTTTTAAACTTATTTTTAGTGTTATTTTCCTTTTGCTATTAGGTTTCTTAATGTTTTTAGTTTCCTTCTAGTATTTCTTTTATTATAAATACATGTATTGCCAAGTGCATAATTAATTTTTATTCATTCAATTATCAATAATATATCAGATTTCTCTGAATCACCTCTTCGTTTTGTGATTCAAAACATCTACTTTGTGGATTCAAAGTAAACTGTTCCTTGTGAACAAATTTATCGCTTCCACTTACGTCGGTATCAGAGCCTTGTCTTTTCCCGGACTAATGGCAATTGATCACTTTCGTGGCAACCTCGCTGGCAACGAAGATTGACAAAGTGTGGCTCCTTTTAGGGCCGAATTTCAAGACTGTCAACGTGAAACCCAGCAAATGTTGCAAGATATTCAAGCAATGCTTGCTAAGCTTAAATCGGTTCTAAAGCAAAACCACGATAACAATAGATTGCGCAACGACGTAAATCGTGTTCATCATGTTCATAATCGCAACCCCTTCCCTCCACATAGTTAGTCAGCCTATGAGGAAAGGGAGAGATGCACGAAGATATCATGATTATGAAGATTATGATTCTAGGAATTTTTCTCCTAATTTTGATGGTCTCTTTAATGTTGAAGATTTTCTAGATTGGCTAGAAGATTTTGAGAGGTTCTTTGATTACATAGGGATTCCAGAGGATAAGAAGGTGACACTCGTCGCATACAAATTGTAAGGAAGAGCTTCTAATTGGTGGGAACAGTTGCGAATTAATCGTGCACGACAAAGAAAAGCACTGATACGATCTTGGTTGAAGATGAAACGTCTTTTTAAAGCCAAGTTTCTTCCATTAGATTATGAGGAGTATAAGGAGATCTAATTTCAGCCGTATCATGATTATCGGCCGAGGTATCCAAAGGTTCAGCTTTATACCGATTTATCGTTGTCTTTGAATCCTCGACCTCCTTCAATAATGGTCAAGTTTACACAAGAAAAAAAAATTATGTGTGGACAAGAATTGGAATCCAAGAAAATTTGCCTAGAAGAGGAGAAGAATGAAATAAATAACGAGGAAGATCAAAATTTTGTTCAAGTAACAAGTGATGTTATGGAGATTGAACAAAATAAAATTTGTGTTCCTCCATTTCCTGTTGTTGAAGTTGATGTAGTTAAGGAATTTGACGCAACAAAAAAATGGTTTTGATGAATTAGGGCTTCAAATTGGTGAAAGAACATTATTTGAGCAGATTGCAAATGAAGAAAGTTTTTGTTCAGGAAGAAGCCATTATTGGAGATCTTTTTGTGTTGTGCTTTGGAGGTACTAATGGCAATGAACAGTATGATTTTGTGGCAGGCAATACTTCATGTAATTCGTGGCCAAACTCGAGGATGAGTTTTTTTGAAGTAGAGGGCACTGATGTAGGACAGAATTCTTAACAGTTCGACAAGTTCGTTTTTGACAAACCAATAGCTTTTTTTGGGTGAAAACGACGCATTGAGAAAAAACCCACTTTGGAGCCATGCTGGTTTTTTGTTGAAAACCTTCGTTTAGGGCTCCGAAATCGCGTTTTCTTATCTGTTAGGAGGCCTATTGATTATTTCCGAATTTTTTTTCGAGGCCTAAACGAAGTCTAATTGCTCTCAAATTTTAGATTTAGTATATTTTATTTATTAGGTTTCTTATTCATTTTTTTCGGAATTTTTAGAGAAACTTTATTTTTAGACTTATTTTTAGTGTTATTTTCTTTTTGCTGTTAGGTTTGTTTATGTTTTAGTTTCCTTCTAGTTTTAGGTTTTCTTTTATTTTTTTTTTGATAAGTAATAATAAAATAAAAAAAGGCGTTCAAAAGGGGAACGCGTCCCTTATACAGAATAGAACTGGGACTAAGGCTCCAAGGAATCCAAAAAAATAATTAAATCATCAAAAGAAGAGCAAGAACTCCTCTTCACATAAGAGAATAGAGAACAAAGAATGTGATGTTTCACCATTGTCGTAGACGACTCTTTATCTTCAAACATTCTACTATTTCTCTCCTTCCAAATACACCACCAAACATAATGTGGGATAACTCTCCAGAAATCGCATACATCCCTTTTCACGCGACAACCTCTCCATACATGAATCAAATCCTTAGTAGATCTTGGCATTATCCAACACATGTCAAACAACCCAAAAATAAGATTCCAACAGTCATTCGTCACAGGGAATGCATAAGGAGGTGGTCAACAGACTCCCCATCTTTCTTGCATAGACAACACTGATTAACAATACAGTTGCCCCTTATCCTTAAATTATCAATTGTCAAAATCTTTCCCCAAACAGTGGTCCAAACAAAGAAAGCCACCCTAGTTGGAGCCATGGATCGCCAAATAGTTTTCCACAGGAAAACATAATTAACAAAATGAGACAAACATAAAAATAGGGATCTTACTTCGAAACGACCGTGAGGAGGAGCCCAAATCAAATCATCATTTCCTCTGCCAACACCCTCCTGCAGATACAGAAGATCCAAAAAAACACATACCTCATCAATCTCCCAATCCTAAAAAGAGCGCCGAAAGTGCACATCCCACGTAATCCCACTATTATCAAGACGATAACAATCAACTACATAGGCGTGTTTATCAACTGCAATACTAAATAATCTAGGAAATGAACGAAATAGTGGTTGATCACCACACCAAAGATCTTCCCAAAACCGAACACGACGTCTATCACAAACTTTGAATCTGATATGAGCAGAAAAGGCATCCCAACCCTTCCGAATAGACTTCCACATCCCTACTCCTCCCACAAGAGTAACCGGACGTGTAGACCATCCTCCATCTTCTTCCCCAAACCGACAGGAAACTAACCTGCGCCAAGGACGGTGTGTTTCCGTTCCATATCTCCATAACCATTTACCTAGGAGGGGATTGAAAGGAACTATTCGTCTTATGCCAAGTCCTTCCAATTTCACAGGCTTGCAAACTTGTTCCCATCTGACAAGGTGATACTTGAACTCATCTCACCTTCCTCCCCATAGAAAATCCCGTTGAATTTTTTCAATCCTATCCGCAATGGAACAAGGGATTTGGAACATAGAAAGAAAATAAGTGGGAAGACTCGATAACGTACTCTTAATAAGAGTAACTTTACCCCCCTTGGACAAATATTGCTTTTTCCATCCTACTAGTCTCTTTGCATACCTGTCAATCACTAAATCCCAACTCCCCACTATCCTTGAAGAGACCCCTAACGGCAACCCCAAATAAGGAATAGGAAAAGAACCCACCCTGCATCCAAGAACTGCAGCTAAGGAAGATATATCCTGAACATTCCCTACTGGGACAAGCACACTCTTCGCCACATTGACCTTTAGCCCGGAGACTGCCTAAAAACAAGTTAGGATGCATCTCAAATAACGAAGTTGAGACACATCAGCATCACAGAAAACTCGGGTATCATCTGCGAAAAGTAAATGAGAAATCTCCATCTGATGGGCTAAGTCTCTACCCACTTTGAAACCCTTAATAAAGTCAAGGTCCTCTGCCCTGCGCATAAGTCTACTTAATCCCTCCATAACAACAAGAAAGAGGAAAGATGACAAAGGATCGCCTTGTCTTATACCCCGGGTGCAACCAAAGAAACCAGCAGGAGAGCCATTCACAAGAATAGAAAACTTGACAGATGAAAGACAGGTCGCGATCCATTTCCTCCATTTGCTTCCAAAACCCATTCTTTGTAACAAATAGAGAAGGAAATTCCAATTCACATGATCGTATGCTTTCTCAATATCAAGTTTGCATAAAACTCCAAGAATACCGCTTCGCAATCTGGAATCCACTCATTCGCCAGCAATAAGAACTGAATCAAGAATTTGTCGTCCTCCAACAAATGCGTTCTCGGAGTCCGAAATAATTCCATCCATTACTTCCCTCCTTCTTAGAGCAAGCACCTTAGCAATAAGTTTGTAAATACAACCCACCAAACTAATTGGACGGAAATCTTTAATGTCAGAAGCGCCTCCCTTCTTAGGGATAAGGGCAATAAATGAAGCATTAAGCGACTACTCAAAGACGCCAGAAGAATGAAATTCCTGAAAAGTACCCATAACCTCATGTTTTACTATTGCCCAGCTTTCTAACAAAAAACGCATAGTAAAACCATCAGGCCCGGAGCTTTGTCGCCGTTACAACTTGATAAAGCATTTAGAACTTCTTCTTCAGTAAAAGGATTCTCAATCCTGTCTCTATCCAGCTCAAAGCCTCAAAATGAAGACCATCAAGTTTAGGTCTCCAAGCTAAAGGCTCGGTATAAAGCTGTTGATAAAAAGAAGCAATCCCGTTACGCACCTCCTCCTCTCTCCACAGCTCCATACATTCCACCCGAATTCTTCCAATATGATTATTACTCCTCCTATGAGCGTTAGCTAATCTATGGAAGAATTTTGTGTTCCTATCCCCTTCTTTTAGCCAAAGAGCTCGAGATTTTTGTCTCCACGAGATCTCTTCCATACAAGCAATCTCAACAAGAACCGCCTGACAAGAGACTCTCCTAGAACGTAGGACTCCACATCCCCACCCGCCTCCTCAAGATGGTCAATCTACGAAAAATCAGCAAGGACTCTGTTCTTCCTCCATTCTAGATTCCCGAAAACATCCTTGTTCCACTGCTTAAGAGCGAATTTGAGAGCTCTTAACTTCTTTGTGATTATGAAACTGGGCGATCCTGAAACAATGACTCCCTCCCACCAAGATCTGACTTGCTCTTGGAAATCCTCTGCACGTAGCCATATATTCTCAAATCTAAACAGGGTTCTTCGAGTACACAAGCCCCCACAATCCAAGACCAAAGGAACATGATCAGAGATAACCCTTGCTAACACCGCCTGAATGACATCCGGGAATTTCTCTTCCAACGCCCCAGAAATTAGAAATCTATCCAGTCTTGAAAGAGTGATTGGGTCCCTACCATTCGACCAAGTATATGTTGCACCTTCCATTGGTAAATCAACAAGAAGACGCTCATCAATAAAATCAGAAAATTGATCCATTTCCAATGACCTTCTTCCCCCTATAGACCTCTCTGACGGGGACCTGACAGAGTTGAAATCTCCTCCCAAGCACCATGGAAGAGACCACAAACCTTGAACATGACTAAGCTCCTCCCAAAAGATGGGTCGCTCATCATCAATAACTGGTCCATAGACTCCAGTAAAAACCCATCTAAAATTGTCCTTTTAGGTTTTCTTTTATTATAAATACATGTACTGCCAAGTGCATAATTAATTTTTATTCATTCAATTATTAATAATATATCAGATTTCTCTTAATTATCTCTCCGTTTTGCGGATTCAAAACATCTATTTTGTGGATTCAAAGTAAATTATTCCTTGTGAACAAATTTATCGCTTCCGCTTACATCAAGAATGTGTGATGTTGTGGCCCAAATTTGGTGCTGGGTCGCGTTGTGACCCGCTTATGACCCGACGACCCGTTGGATGAGCTTTATGTGGGCCCAAGACTACAAAAAATATATATATTGACCCGATTTTTGGTCATGGGTCGTGGACCCTAATTAGTCTCTTGTAGCCCGATATACAAGGGCGCTTAGGGTTTAGAGTGGTGCAAGAGTGAGACTCTGAAATTCGCACAGAAACAGAGTGGGGCTGAAAACTTGTAATCTCCGATTTTACACATAGTGAAGACTTTCGCTGGATCCCAATCGTGAACGTAGGCTGTTGCCGAACCACGTATAAATATTTGTGCTCTTTGTGTGGTGTGTTTACTTTGCTGTTGTGATTCTTGGTTTTATCTTGGCTTCATTGCATTTGTTATAACAAAATGAATATTTACATGAATTGAAATTGACAAAGATAGCAAAGTGTTGTTAAGATTGTTGTGTGTGTTGAACAGGGTTTTCAGGTTACAACGAAGTGCTTTATTTATAGAGTTTCTCTAATGGTAGCTGACAACTCCAGCAGCAGTTTGGGATGCTCCTAAGTGGAACGTCCGAATTGTGCCATGTGTCCCATGACTTCCCCAACTTTCTCATAGTGTTGACATGTGTAAGACAATGTGTTCTCATGATTTCTAACTTATGAGGAGTGGTTTTGGTGGTTGAATTCATGTTGCAAGCTTTTATCCACATTCTAGAACTGTCAAGTGGAAAGGGCACCACGTTCTGAAAATGCCAGTGGAAAGGGCCACGACCTTGCTGACTTTCAGCAACTTCTTTTAGTTGAACTTGCACGTTTTTGGTAGTATTTGTTTAGTTTATGAAATTTAGGTAATCCCCACGGCATATCCCTACAACTTCTCAACTAAAAAGGCTTGTTTGGAGAGACTTTCCCTAGTGGTTGCTTGATTTAGGACAATTTGCTATCCATATGGTAACCACCATATCATGTTCCTACAAACTCTCCTTCTTGTAATGTATCTAGACTCAATTCTGGTTTTCTGAAGTTTCCTTCTCCTTTGATTTCTTCCCTTCATAGGATTCCTTGATTTTAGGCACGTCCACAACTTAGTTGGTAAATTCAAATTAAGTATGACAAGTCGTTGTTGACAAAGTCAACTTTTAATTCAACTTTCCTTTTAATGAGGCCAGCATTGGACACGTGGCACATGAATACCAGATGTCCTTTTCTGGTGGATGCTTCCATACTGAATCTTAATTTTCCTTGACGTGGTCTTTAGCTCCACGTGGCAGCATCTGAGTGGCTCCATGTTTCCAAGTTCAAGTTGCTGAGTGTAATCGCTTGTAGAGTAACACTCCTATGTCAATTCCTAACGTGGCTTTCCTTTCCGGTTGCCAGCACCATAATCTGGTGTGGCAAGTTCTCATAGAACTCGCCACATGTCAACTTTCCACAGGACTGATTCGGTGGCATTAACAAATTGTATTGTCTATAATCATGTGGAAAATTTAGCAATGCGAAGTTGTCTTATTTTGTGGTGGTAAACGTAGACTGAAGGCAACATGTTCTTTTATAAGTTGTTGCTGCTGTGAGTATGTGGTGCAAATCTAATTATTGTAATTATATTATATATTTATAAAATTTAAATAATTGTATTATTTTATTGTTGCAGAATTTTAATGTTATATTATTTCCACGCGCCTTAATGCACTCAGGCTAGCACCTTGTCTTGTGCCTCACACCTAGTCTCCAAGTGACATTTGTGCCTTAGTGTGCTTGCGCCTTTAATAACTATGGGCTAGAAGTTAAACAGACAACTACGAATGCTACTGGTGTATAGGCTAAGGAATAAGGACATGGGCAGAAAACTATCAGCTGATGTGTACAAGTCCGTAGAGTTTGTCCATATGAAAAACTCTTACAGGTCCAGCATGGATTGCTGCAAAGCACCCAATGAATCATGCGCTGCTGAAACAGTAGACACTAGACAATTAAAATTTTTTTTTTTTTTTTTTTTTTGATAAGTAAAAATATATTAGAAAAACGTTCAAAAGGGGAACGCATCCCTAATACAAGAGAAAAGATCTAAGGACCAATAGAATCCAAGAGATCAAAGAAATCATCAATCGAGGAGCATGTACTTCCTCTAACATAAAAGAATAAAGAACGAAGAATATGAATTTTTAAATTAGCTAAGGACGATTCTTTTCCTTCAAAGGATCTGTTATTTCTCTCACGCCACAAACACCACCAGACACAATGAGGAACAATCTTCCAATAAGCACGAGCTTGTTTCTTAACAGGACAGCTTTTCCAAGCGTTAATCAACTGAGAGGAGTGCTTAGGCATTACCCAAAAAATGCCGAAAATGCTGAAAATAAAACTCCAACAACCAAACGCCACAGGACAATGCAAAAGAATATGATCCACGGATTCACTATCATCTTTGCATAAACAACACCAATTAACAATGATGTTACCTCTCTTTCTCAAATTGTCCAAAGTCAAAATCTTCCCCAATGTAGCTGTCCAAGCGAAGAACGCGATTCGAAGAGGGGCTTTAGAGCACCACACGGTCTTCCAAGGAAACTCGGAACCAACGAAATTGGATAAATGAATAAACATAGAGCGGACATCATACCGACCATGAGCCAAAGGAACCCACAAAATATCATCACACCCTCTGCCAATATCCTTCTGCCTATACAAAATATACAAAAAAGCAGAAACTTCCTCCATTTCCCAATCCTGAAAAGACCGCCTAAACCGCACATCCCACGTAACTCCATTGTTATCAAGATGATAACAATCAATCACGAAAACATGCTTATTAGTTGCAATGCTATAAAGCCTAGGAAATGAGTGTGAAAGCAACTGGTCGCCACACCAAAGATCCTCCCAAAAACGAACATGCCTGCCATTACGAACTTTGAATCTAATAAGAGTAGAGAAAACATCCCATCCCTTCCGAAAAAATTTCCACAAACCAACGCCTCCCGTAATAGTAACTGGAAGAGATGACCAACCCCCACTCCCCTCACCAAAACGACACGAGACAACTCTTCTCCACTGACGATGTCGTTCCATTCCAAATCGCCATAACCACTTTCCTAAGAGAGCACGATTAAAAGGAACAATTTTTCGAATGCCTAACCCTCCGAATCTCAATGGTTGGCAAACTTGATCCCAATTAACAAGATGATACTTAAACTCCTCTCCCCTTCCACCCCACAGAAAATCCCTCTGAATTTTTTCAATTCTATCAGCAACAGAACATGGAATTTGAAACAAAGACAAAAAATAGGTAGGAAGGGATGAAAGAGTACTCTTTATAAGTGTGACTTTCCCACCCTTAGATAGATACTGCTTTTTCCATCCTGCTAATCTTTTCTCATATCTATTAATCACTGAGTCCCAATTCCCAACCAGAGTAGAAGAAACTCCCAAAGGCAATCCTAAATAAGGAAGAGGAAAAGAACCAACTCCGCACCCTAAAACAGCAGCTAAGGAGGAAATATCTGGAACATCCCCCACTGGAACAAGCACACTCTTTCCGACATTAATCTTAAGCCCAGAAACTGCTTGGAAGCAAGCAAGAGTGCACCTCAGATATCTGAGTTAAGAAATATCAGCATCACAAAATATCAAAGTATCATTAGCAAATAAAAGATGGGAAATCTGGATCTGATGATCAACATCTCTGCCAACTCTGAACCCCCTAATGTAACCCAAATCTTCCGCTTTTCTCATTAATCTAGTCAGACCTTCCATAACGATGAGAAAAAGAAAAGAAGATAATGGATCACCTTGTCGCAGACCACGTGAGCTAGCAAAAAAACCCGCAGGAGAGCCATTCACAAGAACAGAAAACATAACTGATGAGATACAAGTGTCAATCCATTTTATCCATCTATCACCAAATCCCATCCTCCGAAGAAGATACAAGACAAACTTCCAATTAACATGATCATAAGCTTTCTCGATATCAAGCTTACACAAAACGCCAGGAACCCCGCTTCTTAATCTAGAGTCAACACATTCCCCAGCAATAAGAACAGAATCCAAAATCTGCCTTCCACCAACAAAAGCGTTCTGCGATTCTGAGATAAGACCATCCAACACTTTACTCATCCTGGAAACAAGAACCTTGGCAATAAGCTTATAAATACATCCGATTAAGCTAATTGGCCGAAAATCCTTGATATCAGATGCACCGCCCTTTTTAGGGATGAGAGCAATAAAAGATGCATTCAAAGATTTTTCAAATGTGCCATGAGAATAAAAATCCTGAAAAGTACTCATCACCTCCTCTCGCACCACCTCCCAACTCTCCTTAAAAAAGCGCATAGTAAATCCGTCTGGCCCTGGTGCTTTGTCCCCGTTGCAACTAGAAAGTGCCTTAAGCACTTCCTCTTCCGTGAATGGAATCTCAATACTATCCCTATCCATCGTAGAAATAGTATTAAATGGAAGACCATCTAGAGTAGGTCTTCGATCCAAAGTTTCAGTGTAAAGCTGCTGGTAAAAAGAAGCAATTCCTCCGCGCACATCTTCTTCTCTCCACAAATCAAAACCATTAACCCGAATACTTCCGATATGATTACACCTTCTGTGAGCATTGGCCAGTCTATGAAAGAATTTTGTATTCCGATCACCATCTTTTAACCACAAAGCCCGAGACTTTTGACGCCACGAAATCTCCTCCATATGAGCAATCTCAGCAAAAACCGCTTGACAAGAGGCTCTTTGAGAGCGTAAAGACTCCTTACTCTGTCCCACCTCAGCTAAACGATCAAGCTCAGCAATATCAGCAAGGGCTCTATTCTTTTTCCATTCAAGATTCCCAAAAACTTCTTTATTCCATCTCTTAAGCTCAGTTTTAAGAAACTGAAGCTTTCTAGCTAACACAAAACTAGCAGAGCCTGTGAAAGACCCTTTTTGCCACCAAGACTGAACCTTCCCTTGAAAGTCTTCAGATCTAAGCCACATGTTTTTGAATCTGAAAGGAGTGCGTCTAGACCTCAAACCACCACAATCCAAAACAAGAGGTACATGATCAGATGTGACTCTAACCAACACAGCCTGAGAGACATCCGGGAAATGCTCTTCCCAATCCCCAGAAATCAGGAAACGATCCAATCGAGAAAAAGTAACCGGTTCCCTACCATTAGACCAAGTAAAAGCCGCTCCTTCCAACGGAAGATCGATAAGAAAATTATTGTCAATAAATTCTGAAAACATGGTCATTTCTGAAGACCACCTACCTCCTGTGGATCTCTCAAATGGGGATCTAACAGAGTTAAAATCCCCACCTAAGCACCAAGGCAATGACCATAAGTCCTTAACAAAGCAAAGCTCTTCCCACAGGACTGGTTTATCACTATCAGTAACAGGCCCATACACACCTGAAAACGTCCATTTGAAATTGTCTTCTTCCATCTGAAACATGCATGACACCGAGAAAATACCCTTCCAACAGTTCAAACTTGACAACCATCTACGATCCCACATGAGGAGAATACCACCTGAAGTGCCTGTTGCATTTAAAACTTCAAAGTCCACAAACCTACATCCCCAAAGACTCCTGACAATCTCAGTAGTAATATCAGCCAATTTAGTTTCTTGTAAGCAGACAACATGAGCACTCCATTTCCTCAAAGCGACCTTGATAACTCTTCTTCTTTTCGGGTCATTAAGACCACGAACATTCCATGTTCTAAGTCGTAGCTTCATGAAGAACCAAAAACAATCAATTCACCTCCTCCCCTTTTACCACTCCTGGTTCTCCCCCTTTCTTTGGTCGACCCATTCTTTCCATCGTAGTTAACACAAGAAATCAAATTCTTCACTTCCTGTTCGCCTTTCCGATGTGAATTTCTGACTTTGACTTCTTTTGTGTCACGAATAGGTTCACTGCTACCATTTCCTGCAATAATTTCGTGGAGAATACACAAGGTTTGTTCCTCATAACCTTCTGCAGAGACACCCAAAGCTTCACTAACTGCTCCAACATTCTCGATGACCCATTCCATGCCCAGATCAGTGGTTGTCTCCAAACAATCAGGCCGCACAACAGCCAGAGGTTCCATAAAGTCCACTTCATCATGAACAGGATCTGTCCCGGAAAAAGATACGTTAAAAGGGTGCTGCTGAAGAGCAACATCAACCTCTCCTTCCTGTAAAATCCCCTCTATTTCCGAAGCATTAACTTCTTTGGATGGGATTACTGAACACTCCTCATGCTCAGATGAAAAATTGCTCAAACCTTTAACTGAAGTAAATAGCCGAAGCTCTTTAAGCAAAGCTACGGCTGAATCATTATTCAATTTGAAATGCAAATCTTTTCCAACACAAACTGTCACTCCATTGAAAAAACCCGTACTCTCGGTAGTAACCTTTGAGACGTCCAACTCTGATTTAGAAGTCGAAATCCCAATGATACTTCTCTGTTGACCCGAAACATTCTCAACAACATTCCTGTCGCTAGCCACTTCACCCGAAGAAGAAGGAGAAGAAGTAGAAAGAGTGTTGAGAGAAAGATTAGGACTCAAACCTGGAGAAGAAGTGCGAGAACGTGCGACCCATTTCTGCTTTTCATTCCGAGTCCACCGAGATCCATGGCGTCCGACGTTCGTCAATCTCCTCTCGGATTTCATCCAAATATTAGAGGGTTTGGTATGGGCTTGTGATTCATTAGGACCAGGTTTGATGTTTGTAAGTGAGATAGATAATGAGTTAGGCCCTTTTCGTACCTTTCTAATAGGCCCAGACTTGAGAGGCCCAGTTTGGAGTTGCCCAGTTTGGCAAATCTTAGTGGCCCTTTCTGTAGTCTTCTTCTAACAGGCCCAGAACCCAAATACGCTCTGTAAGGTTGAGATTGAATGAGCCCATGATTATCAGGCCCAAATTTCCTAACCTGTCTTGATAACTTATGGCCCAAAGTAAAACCTTTATCAGCCCGAAAATAATCCTTCCCTACCTTATCTTCAAGAGATAAGGATAAAGCTGAATCTGAAGGGGTAGCCCACCGTTCACCACGTGTACACCGGTGTTGCTCATCAACGACGCGTTTGCTCGGCGTGTGAATCTCACCTCGTCGTCTACCTCCAATAAACTTCGCCTTTTGCTGAATTTCACGATCCTTCAGCCACTGTTGAATTTCGAGAATCCCTTCTTCACCTTTGCTAAGAAGCTCGTTCCATTTTTCTTCCGACATAAGATGAGATCCGTCACTGCCTTCAAGACTTTCCGTTGAAGGAACAAGCTCCGGCGAAATTTCTTCCCAAATCGCGACCTTGTAGCAGAAAGTGTCGTCGTTGATATACACAAACTTCGGACAATCACGACCAACTCGTACTATTATCCGAACGCTTTCAGCATCCCTGGTCTCATCCGCGTCAGATCTGACATAACCACCACAAAGTTCTCCCACTTCGACAAACAGAGCATGGCACCATAAATGTAATGGAAGTCCAAACAACCGGATTTGCTTGAGACCTTGATCACTGAGAACGCCACGGCAACCAACACGAAAGGACCACACATCGATCCTCAAAGTTGCAGAACCCCATTGTCTTCGCCCTTCTTTCAACACACGTTTGGCCTCTGCCTGAGAAGGAAACCGGAAAAGAAGCATTGAATCGGATAACGGTGAGACCCCCACTCCACAAGTCGTATTCCAAGCCCTCGCTGCCCATTCTTTCACGCGATCGCAACTCCCCACTTCCTTGTCAAATTTTCCTACCAAACAAGAGGAGAGAACAGATATCCTTCCTCTGACGGATTCCCCGTCGATATACAACGACGGACCGCGATGAGGAACCGCCGACTTCACATCTCCCCCAAGCGAAATTCTTGGTAACCTTGCGATGTCCAGAAAAGATTTCATTCCAAACAACCAAAACACAGATCGCCTCACAAATCGCCCCTAGTGGGGTGAAATCGCACATAGTGACGTGTACATATTACCGAGAATTTATTAAAAAAGACTAGACAATTAAAATTTTAAAACATGTTCTAATAGCTTTCTACAAAACTTCTAAATATTAACAGATTACTTGAACGCATAATAATGCATAACACTTTAAACATTTAATACAACGCCAAAGTATCTTTAAAGAAAGTTTGAGAATCACTTCAAAGGAAGTTTTAGTTTGATAAGGTGTAGTGGGTGGAATCAGACTTCAATGAAGCAAGAAAACGTCACAAATGCACTTTATCTTCACGGGAGTATAAGACTTTTCAACCCTTCCTTGTAAAAGATAAGTAAGTTCCTAAACTCAACTAAATGAAGATTCCCTCATAAATTTGATCAGAAAGACGAAAGGAATCAAAATAACTAGTTAAAATACAACTGCTTTTCAAAGGATAGTCTTAAAATTCTAAGTAGTGTACAGTGGACACTGGAAAATCCTGTAGTTTATAATGACTATATTAAATCTATAAAGGCTAATAAACGCAGGCTTCATTCATGAAACCTCCTAATTAAATAATCTAGTATTTCAGATGCATTTCTGATACATTGTAGAAGCATCACATACTACCACAAGATCGTTCTACTTACAAAACCCAGCTGAGTAGAGATTGCAAAAAAAAAAAAAAAAATTCAACAGAGGGTATATCGCTGTATCTCTAAAACTATGGTAAAGGGGAAGAAAAAAAACGTACTTGAAGAAGGCATAGCATGAATCTGTCACATATATACACAAAGTAGAGAAGAAGTTAAACAACATTATTACAATAATTTATCGAACTTACATAATGGGTCTAATAATTTTTTCCCCAGCTGAGACAACATTGATTGAATGTTAGAGTCACAAGTAATAATACCCAAGATACAAAATGAAAAAAGAAAAAAAATCCACCATCTGCTAAAAAAGCATGAACACTAAACTGCAACAATAAACAAACTAATCCAAGCAACCATAAGCAAAGAAAATTACGAATTGCATAAAAGAATGAACAGAAGGTCCAAAAATACTAACATCGACTCTACAGAAACCCTAGGTTTGAAAAATTCAATAAACATTCTAAGAACTTCTAATTATTTGAGTCTGTTTAATTTAGAGATTATACACGTGTGTGCGCGCGCGCGCTTAGTATGTTAGAATTGTAAAAGAGAGTACCTTTGAAACTGAGAGTGTTCAATGGTTTGGAGCATGAGAGAGAAGTCAAAGTTGCACCTGAAACAACAATTTGAAAACCCTAAAATTTGCTCAACAGAAAGAGAAAATGACGGTGTTGAAATTTTTTAGGCTTTTGATTTTTCTGTTATGTGAAATTAATTAGTGCTCGTTGAGAACGAGGTGAGAGTAATCTGTGCAAGTTGGGCAGTCCAACCCAGCCCGATCTCAACCCAAACTCAACAGGTTCATTATCGTTATCTTAGTAAACTGAACCCGAAAATTTTTGGGTCAGATGGGCTGACCCGTTCAACCCTTTCTTTTTCCTTTTCTTTTTTCCTTTTTTCTTACTAACAAATATACAAATTACATTTGTTTCTTTTCTGATTTGAAACATCAAATTTTTTAAGAAATTTTTAATTCATTAATATTTTTTTTTATTATTTTTTTTTTTTCAATGTGATCAAACAGTTAGTACTGAGATTGAAGTATTCAATTATTAATTTTTGTGTACTTTGACTCTAATTTTATTTTTATTAAGACAAAAAAAAAAATAGAACTTTCTTTATTTTATTTTAAATATAAAAAAAAATTAATTAATTTTGAGTTTTGGGTTGGGTTGGGTTGGGGTCGAGCCCGAGCTGAACACGCCTGAATTTTGAGAAAACCTAACCCAATTTGAGCCCGATTTGAGAATTAAAAAGTCCAAATTTAAAATTTTTCGGGCTGGGTTTTGGTTGGGCTAGGTTAGCCCACCCAAGTTGAATCCCCGGTTACTCATATATGAGCAGAGTGACATTATTTAATTATTACAGTAAATATTTATTACAGTACTCCATTTTCCACTTTGGAAAATATCTATACTTAATCCTAATTAAAAGTTGGTTTATTTAAACTCCCCTTATTTAGATACAACTTTCCTTCTCTCTTTTTAAAATACTATAAATGCTTCTTCTTCTTTTTTTCTAAAAAAGTTGATATTTTTTTAATTGCCTTAGGCTGTTAAAAACATTTCGACCCTAATAATACAACTGTTTTTAGTTTTAAAATTTTAAAAGGACAGATTGCATAAACACTCTCCAATATAATGTTAAAAATGCCCCATAATAAAAATTTATATTTTCTTTAAAATAATTTTCATTTTAAGTTTTCTTTTTCTTTTTAATTTTTTGTAAAAAAAAAAAAGTTATGAAAATTATGCACCAATGACAAAATTTTCCTTTAATATAAATTTAAGAAAATTTAGGTTTTCATTAAAATGATTTTCATATTAGGATTTCTTTTCCTTTTTAATTTTTTTAAAAAGAAAAATTTTAAAATTTGTACCATTAAAGAGATATTATAAAGCACCATTAAATTAATGTTATAATGATTGAAAATTACACACCATTAATAGCATAGCGGTGTTAGTAAGGATCCAGAAGGTAAGTCCCTAAGGTCTCGCTTTCGAATCGCACTCCTGACTTGAATAGTGCATGTGTTGTGGTGCTGATACACGTGCTTTAAGAAAAAAAATAAAAAATGTGCTTAATTTTCTTAAGTTTCCATTTCTTAAAAATTAAAAAGATAAAAAAAAACCTAAAATGAAAATCATTTTAAAGAAAATCTAAATTTTTATGGACGATACTTAGGTCCTCACTAGTGAAGATGTACACCGCCCTTATCGCTTGTAACGACCCGGTCATTTACCTCCCTTTCCTTTTTCCTGAAATTTTACGGATAAATTTTTTTCGTTTAATTTTCTTTTCTGAGCTCTGTTTCTTCTCGCTTAATGTCATCTCAAGTGCTCGGAAATGGTTTCTGAGACTCTTTTCTGTGGATTGACAACTTCCTTTAAGGACCGAGTCATTTCTGCATTTTCACTTTTCGGACACTATGCGTCTTTCGTCCTTTTCCTTGTTTCGTCTTTTTCCCTATTCTGTCTTTTCCCCGTTTGTCACTTGTTTTGCAAAACCTCACTTTTTATGCTCAGAGTTAGTTTTTGACTTCACGTGTCTTCATCTTGAGTAGTTTCCTCGAAATACGTATCTTTACTTTTGCAAGAAAGTACTCTGGTTACTCCCGGTGTCCACAGAGGCATAGATGCACAATTCTTCAGAATCTTTTTCATTTCTTGGGGTGTTTTTCATAAATATCTTTTGAAAATATTTTATTTCAGGGGTATCTAAGAAAATATCTTTTGGAAAATATTTTCATTCTAGGGCATTTTCGCAGTTAACCCTTTTTGTAGGGGCCATTGTGCAATTAACAAAAGTTATTGCAAAATACCTCGTCTGGAGCCTGGATCCTCATACGGGATTCATTTTCACATTTCGTTGACTCGTAAATTCATAGAATTCCGTTCTGGTCGTTTTTCTCCAATTTCAGAGTTTTTGGACTCGGTTGCCGCCGAACTTGTTTGGGGCATAACTTTCTGTTCAGGACTCAGTTTTTGACGCCGTTTCTCCCGTTATTCATATTTTCTCATTTTAAATCTTTTTCGTTCACGGAGTTTTGCATTTGAGCGCGTTTGCTCAAAATCCACTTTTCCGGACCCGGCGGGACCCGTTCGGGGCACTTTTTGAGATTTATATAAAAGGGGGATGAGATATTTCATTTTTCATCTTCCCCACTCTCCATGCACGACCTGAAGCAGCCATGGATGTCCATGGAGCTGCCACCTTCTCTCTCCTCCTTTGATTTACTTTTCCTAAGTGAAAAGTCTTCGGCTTTCACGTTTTTTGTTCCCCTCGACGTGTTCTATCATTCCCCCTTATTAGAATTCATTTTTGACCATTTCTTGAGTTTGGGTTTGAGGTCAAGTTGTGATTTTCATGGGACTTCCTTCGGATTCATGTAGATCGTGTTGTCCCCGACAAAACCCTTCCGTTTCGGCGAATTCAGGACACTTTTTTTTCAGTGGAGATTTGAGGTTTTCATCTCAAATTAAGGTAGGGGGTGTTCTAGGTTGTTTTCTTGTTATATAGCATGCTTGTGATGCTTATGATACTTGTTTACATGCTTGGATATTAAATCTAGAGATTTTAATTATTTATTTTCTAGCATGTGATTTGATTTTCCCGGTTGCCTATAGCCTTGTTTAAACATGTGGCATGATAGAATATTTCCCCTTGGTATGTAGATTAACATATATTAAATTGAGAAAAATTGGACAAGTAACGAAGATTTTATTTAATATTTTACTAGAATAAAATATTAATTCATGTGGCCTTAACTAGCTTGAAATTGATGTGTGTTAGCATATTATATTAGGCCCTAGCATGCTCTTCAACATAGGTAAATTCGAGAGTAATCGGAGATGTTTTAAAATCTAGAGAATATTTAATTAATTGATTAATTAATTTATTCCGAGTGTACTATTCACTCCATTTAATTTCCGACTTGATATTCATGATGTACATGCCATATAGTTTCACATATATTTAATCCAGAATATTTGATTAGGTTTTGAAACCTTTCATTTATTAATTTCTAGTATTAAGGTTTAATACTCATAGTTGTATCTTACATGTAATTCACTTGTATCGTGTTTTTAAATCAAGTCTTGACATGTTGTATATTATACATTAACTTGAGAGCAATTGGATGAATTCCAAAATCTAGAGTTTTTAATTAAAAAGGATTAATTAAAACCTACTCAATGATTCTTTGAACTTAATTAAGTTTTTAACTTGGTATTCATGATCTCCTTGACAAATTCATTCACGTGTGTCAAATCAAGAATAACCGGATAAGTTTGAAACTTATATTTAATTAATTCCTTTGTATGGAACTAAATTCACATGGTTGAATCTTGTATGAAATGAACTAGTAACTTGATCTTAGACTTGTCCTTGACATGTTCCTTGACATGCCTTGTTGTAGAACACTTGGACTTACCTTGTAATCTTGATAACTTGATCCCTTGAGTAGATTAAGTTCCCTTTTTATGCTCCCATCGGTTTAATCATGACTCCTAGTATCATGACTTCATTAATATGTTTAATGAACTAGTACATTTGTCTTAAAATGATTTTAATTACTCACGTGTTGCTTAGTAATTACTTGAATCATGTATCTTATACTTGTGGTATATCTACTTCAATGGAATCCTTATGCTATGTACCTTGGTTATAATGTATATAGATGCATATTATGATTTCTTGACATTTCACATGCCATTATAGTTGATGAACTTAGGGCATAACTTGTATGTTCCAAAATCTTGGTTGTGTATGAAACATGGTTAATGTATTTATTGTATTTGATACAATTTTGACTTGCACAACTTGTTGATTTTCGGACTTGGGATATCAATCAAGAATTGACATGGTTAGGACTTGGTTCTAGTACAGGGGAATGTCCTCCTACAACTATAGTGCACATTAGGGGAAAGGTACCCATGGGTTAGTAGCCCTGAAGTGATCTCAAGAGTACGGTTTTAATCCGGGCGATATCCGAGTTTCCACATTGGTTGATTTCACTCTTTAAATTTTAAGTTGCTATTCCTTGAAGATTTAAACTTGTCGTGTTATGTGAAATGCTCCAATCTTGTTTCATTGCATAGATAGTATGCCTCATTCGTGATTTCAAATATACTCCTTGTCATGTTAATCGCATCGATAATATAATTCTTGTTAACATATGTCCGAGCATACTTATTGTCATGTTATATAGAATGTTCCATCCTTGTATACTTGCATAGATATTATGCCTTGTTCTTGATTCTGTGTATAATTCTCATCGTGTTAATTGGTTTAATTCCAATCATGTAAATTGCATTGATAATGTGATCCTTATATTTCATTGTTTTCTTGTCGTGTTCTTTGGATTATCCCAACCATGATTCGTTTCATATACGTATGTATATCATGATTCTTGTTGCTTAGACTCTAAGGTAGCTTAGGATGCTCCCTGAGTCTCACTTTGACATAGACGTTAGGTGACATGAGTCCCTTTAACATGTTTCACCTTAAGGTGATAAATTTGTAAAATGCTAGGTCGATGCATGCTCATTTCCTACGAGTAGCTTTATGTTGCTCACCCCAAAGTTACTGGGGCATATTTCAGGTACGAAGACTTGGTTCATGATGTTTAGCATTCCTTGGGTGGCTTGGAGACTTGAAGTCCTTTTAAATGCATTCTTGATCACATGCAAGTGTTAACATGCTTGAGTTCAGTTTTTGAATTGTATTGTGTAATTAGGCCAAAATGTCATTTTTCGCCTTTGACTTGTATTATGTGCTTAAGCACATTTTTTGGTATTTATTCTATGTATATAATTTGTTACCAAGGGCCAAACTTTATTTGAAATCCATGAATATTCATGAATGCTGAATTTTGCCTTTAATGAGTAAAGTATGAAAATTAGGGTTTTGCTATATCGTTTTCGCACCGGTGTGTGCATTATGTATGTAATTCATCCTTTAGCATTCATTTGCCATATGTGAGGTGTGGCCAAGGGCCAAACACCATTTAGTTTTCATTTTTTGCATTTTAGTTTACATATTACATTTTGGGCTAAAATAGTAGAATCCGAGCCTTTAAGGGTTCATTTTCAAATCGGGTGGTGACCTCCACTAGGTTTCATTTATCTTGTATGAAGTATGGCCAAGGGCCAAACGGTCATTTGAAACCATTTCGTAATTTTGGTTTTCCATATTTTCCATTTCAAGTCCATTTTTGCCTTTTCGGCCGTTGGGGGGGTCAAATTTTGCATCGGTGGTATTTTTAAGTCGTGGACTATTGTAGCACGTCCTAATAGGTAAGTTACGTTTGCGTGCATAATCGTTTTCAAGAAAAACCTCTTCCTTTGTGAATTGAGCCTCCTAGGGACTCATTTTGAAATTTTGTTGCATAATATGATCTATGGGCATTCTAGACCTTTCACATCAGTTTTATTTTCTTCTTTCGACATGGTTGTTAGAAAACGTGATTTTAGGGGGGGTTTCTTTTTCGTGTTTTTCCAAAAAATGTCGTCTTTGTACTAGAAATCCCTCGTGAAGTTTCAGCTTCCAGTTTTCTCTGGCAGCTTTATGACCCTCGTGACTAGATTTCTTGGAAGTGCATTTTGGGCATTTTACAGTGAGTTTTTTTTTCCTTTCCGTTCATTTAGTCAGGTAGAAAACTCAATTTTAGGGGGGGTTTCTTTTTCGTGTTTTTCCAGAAAAACTCGTTTCGACCTCCGTTTCAAGCCTTAGTTCTGGAAAATCTGCTTTAGACCCTTGTTGTCAGCATATGCATGTCATTGGGCGCTGGCATGGGCGCCGGAGGTCTCGTGCATGGGCGCCGTGTGCGCTATGGCCTTCGTCGGGCCGCCGCGACGTCTCAACTTTAAACTCTCGTTTCTCCCTCGTCCGGACTCCAAATCGAGTGAACTTTTTTTTGAACTTGACTAACTTTTTGCTGTCTTTCCAACGGTGTTCTCGGTTGTACCCAGATCTTCCTGGATAATTACCAGTTTACCCTTTTAGCCTTAAGTGCTCGTTTTTCTTCGTCAGGCCATTTCTCCTTCGTCTGGACTCCGAATCATGCGATTCTTAAGTCCATCCTGATTATTTTTTTGTTGTCTTTCCAGAGTTATGCTCGGTGGCACCCGAATCCATATTTTTCAAAAATAACTATTTTGCCCCTGGGGGCTTATTTGTCATATTTTTGATCTTTTGCTTCCGCATCTTGGATCCAGTTCGGGTCATCACAGGACACATTGGGTTAAAAAATCCAGAGTCATCACATCGCTAATGTTTACCAATAATAAAATAATATGCCTTCTTTAATTATCAAATCAAAAATAGTAGGGTATATACTCACTTACCAAATCAGTGATGGTGGATACTATCTATGATTTGGTAATAAAAGAAGACATGTTTATTTGTTATTAGTCAACATCAACAGTGAGAACGGTGTACATTCTTACTGGTGAGGACCTAAGTATTGTCCAATTTTTATTAACGGACATTTTCATAGTTATAACATAATTCTAATGGCTAACTCTTGTTCGGGGGCTTGTTGCAACAATTGGATAGTTCATGGGTTTTTAGGTCAAAATTTTTTTCCTAAGGGAGTCTTATGCTATTGGCAAATTTTTTAAAGTTGATGGGTAAAAATTATAACTAATCTATGATATCTTAGGTTGTGAAATGATTTCCACAAAAACACAAGTGTTTAAGTTTTAGAATTTTGATTTTGATTTAAAGAGAAACTAAGATGAGTAGGTGAATTTGATGATTTTGAGAGCCAATGTATAAAAAATATATATTGAAAGAAAATAATGGTATGTATGCAATAAAAAAATGAATAGAGTTTTTCACTGATGTGAAAGGAAAAAAAGAAGAAGAAGAGAAACAAAGGGTCAAGTTTGGGTCTGTACCTAGATTTCTTGAACAATTAAGTTCTTAGGGGTGTTTCAACACCTAATGCCCTAAAGCCATCTGGTTTGGGAGTCATTGGCTGAAAGTTCGTTACATAAGAAGTTTAGGTTGTCTAAATTACTTGAGCAATTAGGTTCGTAGGGGTGTTTTAACACCTAATACCCTAAAAGCCATTTGGTTGGGAAGTTATTGGCTGAAAACTCGTTACATGAGTGATTTAGAAAGCTTAATAAACCTAAGCATTGCACAGTACCCTTTCAAAAAAAAAAAAAAAAAAAAGAGTTCAAAAAATTGAGTGATGAATAAAATAAATGCATACCTATAAAAAAGTAAAAAAAAATACCTTGGAGATCAGAATTTGAAAGTTTACTTATGAATTGAGGGATGACATGGGTTAGATATAAGTATGGATGGTAAGCCACATGTTTAAAATTGTGAGTTCACTATTAAAAAGGATTTTGGGGATCGAGATTGTTAGATTAAATTGACATATGGGGACCATGGCTGCTGATATGATATTGAGAGTTGGAGATTTTTCCTGTTTAATATAGTTCCTTATACTTGTTGTAGTTGACTGATTGATGCATTGCTGGGATATGATATGAAAACAGGTTTAAATGAGCTTACCGTACAGTTAAGGCACTGATTTGAGATGTTTGTGGGTACCATCATTGGAAACCCTTATGAGACTACAACTCGTCCACTAGGGTAACCTAGGGGTTTAAATCTTGTTGCATGAGCTCAATGCAACCGTGATTCCCACGATAGCGGCTTTTTAGTTCTGTATTGGTAAGGGACTAGCAATATATAAGTTTGGGGCTGTGATGAACGCTGAATATTGCATATTCGAGCCCCTAAATACGCGTATGTTAAGACCTAAAGTGATACATCTATCTTGTTTTATACTGATTTATATTTATTTCATGTTTTAGGTATTTTTCCAAAGAAGTAGTTAAAACCGGGCTTTTATGATGAAAAGAATGATAATGAAGTTTACCGCGTCGTTGCCGGTTATCCAAGGCAAGCCGGGAGTCAAAATGATGAATTTTGGAAGAGTTCAAGTTCAGAAGCTCAAGCCTCAGTTCTATTGCTCAAGCACAACAGATAAAAACAAGAAATTCCATCAAGGCAAGAAAGCTCGAGCTTAGAACTCCAGAGCTCGAGCCCAACCACAAGGTGCTCGAGCCTTTGCTTAAGAGCTCGAGCACATGATGCGTTGGAATGTGAAAAGTTGATTCAAGTCCCAAGACTTCGTGTCAAGCCTTAAAGGATCGAGCACATGTCCAAGAATCTCGTGCCCACAGCACTAAAGCTCGAGCCCAACACCTTGGGATCTAGTATCATGAAGGAGGGATCGAGCAACATCAATAAAAAGACTTTTTAGACAAATTTTTCTCCTAGAGCTCAAACCCAAGCTTCAAAGCTTGAGCCCAACTCAGAAAGTTCGAGCACAACCACTCAAAACTTGAGCATTGCTAAAAACTCTGGACCTACTTCCGTATTTTAGGCATAACTTTTGATTCGAAACTCCAAATTAAGCAAACTTAGCAGATCTGGAAAGAAGACTCAAAGCACGATGTTTTTACCTCTAATAGCCATCTCGAGATTCGTACCCCAAATATGTCAAAATTGCATTACAACGTCAAAACAAGTTGCTAATGGGTTAAGCTCGAACCCTGACTCCCGAGCTCGAGCTCTGACGTCCTGGAGGTTAAAAATACATGCGGGAATTATATATTTTGACCCCTCTTTGTTTCCCTATGGTCCCAATTGTTACCAAAAGCTGTAAAACCAATCCAAAGGGGATTGCTACTTGTTCCCCACTATAAAAGAAAAGGAGAAAACACATTAAGGGATTCATCCATCAATCTCTCTTATATCTCTCTCTCACAGCGGCTTTTAGGGTTTTGAAGAAGAAGATCCCAAAGGAGTTTTGGTAGTCCATGGTGATGAAGACCACAACAACACAGATGATATATTGTGTCATCATGAGTAGCTAATTCCTCTCTTAGGGTATTAATGTAACCCGATCCAAGTATTATGGTTTGATTGTTTATACTTTAGGAATTTAATAATTTATATACTTTGATTACATGATTTTGAGCAATTGAGTCAACTTAATTGGTGTTTTAATGAATTAATAATTTTTGAATAGTTATTACCTTATCTTAGATATAACTGCTTATAAATTATTCTCAACTCATTCTTATTGGATGATATCTGGCGGAGCCCTGTTGGACATAAGAATAGAGATCATGTACTGGTGTTCAAACATTTTTCTTGAATGAACTCTTTTATAATCTATGCTTAGGGAAGACGAGTTATACTGTAACATTAGTTAGAAGTACGTAGGCGGATAATTCATGCAAACTTTTGATAGGTTATAGTTAGTTAAGTTCAATGAAACATCTTTCTTTAAAACCGAATTAAATGAATGTTATTGAGTTTAATTCATATGGTATATAAATTGTTGAAATCCCAAGGTTGAATAGTTGACCATAGTAGGCGGATCCTAGTGACGTTAATCCCTAAGAATCTCTTATCTTGATCTCAATCCTTTTATTCCGTTTATGTGTTTTTATTTTTTTATTTTATGTTATTGAATTGCAATATAACACACAAAATCAAATCCTCTTTCTAAATTAAAATAGTATTAATTGAAGACTTGATAAACCACCACAGTCCTTGAGGTTCGACACCCTCAACATAGTCCTATCGTACAAGGATTCGTTCTATTATGAGTGGTATTTTATTATTGATAAATAAAAACACACATCACCCATCTTCTCGAATCATCACTTAATCTACACTTCAAGGATTTAATCCTCCATTTGTCAAAGGTGCAAAACTCATCTTCTCCATTGTTGTGGTAAGTCTATTTCATCCTCTCTTTATTCTTTCTAGTACATCATATTTGTGGAGGAGGGGAATTATCTTGTTGGATTAATCGGTTGTGTTGGGGCTAAGTAGAGTGCAATTCTATGCTATCATTTGTAGGTTCTAAAGCTTAGCGCCATTGTTTTACTCTAGGTTGTTTGACATCGCACACCACGTGTTCGTCAAAGTTTCTCAACCAACTTCTCACTCTAAAATGGCACCAAAATCAGCTTCAAAGTGTGCTAGCTCATCGCAAGAGGAGTTCATTCCCAACTGGAGTGAATGGCCCATCGAATTCGAGACTAAATTCGCTATTTGGGATGACTTCAAGAAACATCCTGAGATGACATGGGCGGTCAAAAACCTTAAAAACCGTGGCCTTGCATCTGTATTCAAGCCATGCCATCATGTGGTCCATCCTCGCCTGGTCTGCCTATTCTACCAGAACATCTCATACAATTGTGAGGCACCAATTGTTTTTACTACTTCCATCGATGGCACCACGTTGACATTCACCTTGGACGATGTTGTCGCCGCTTGTGGCTGCCCGATTAACTCACCCTTGGATACAAATGGTCAGCCTCTCTTTGGTCCATTCCTAGATACAGTTAACCTAGAGGACATTGTGAAGGCAATCTGCTATAACCGATACACGAACAAGAAGAACAATTCTACTAGCAAGTCCTACTTGTCATGTAAGATTTGGTTCATCGAGTCCGTGTTGGCTAAGAATGTCTTCCTGATAGGCCATCATGTGGAGCGCTGTGGTGCGTTCTTAAAATCTCTCTACTCGGCTAAAACAGGCTCATGGTTCTCATTTCCAGCTCTCATTTGGGACTAATTTCTAAAAGTCTACATAGACTTAATTGTGAAGCATACCGATAGCTTGTTGACTTGGTCCTTCCCATTCCCTTATCTAATCACTAAGCTGATTAAGGACCATAAGTTTGTTATCTCACGCTATGAGCCACGTATAAATACTAGGGTGGACTACACACTTAAGGAGTGGAAGTAGAGCACGGCCCAATTAAAGAACCAAAGGTAGCTAAAAATTGGGGATGTGCCAGATTGGGGAGATGTTGAGGGTATTAAGATTGATGCTCTTATGGAAGAGGCTGTCATGCCTCCTGCTAGTCCACTTCCACTCGTGATGGCGCGGGCTGACTATGATTTATTGAGCACTCGCATGGACACTCTCCAGTTGCAGTTTAATGCTATTAGAGGCTCCCTTAACACGATTTAATCATGATTCAGTCACTCATTGATTGTAGCAGTGCAGGTCCATCTTCATTTCCATTGATGGAGGATTGAGCATTTTTATGCTCTTTTGCTTTATGTTTTATTTTCTAGTACTTTGTTTCGTTGGATATTTTCTCTTGGGCATGTTTGGCATGACATGTGGGTGCATGTTTTATTTGCACAAATTTTGCTATCTTTCCCAATTTGAAATAAAAGCATGTTGCGACTTTTCAGATTTATAACGATGTTTGTATACATATGCTTTTATGCATGGTACCCAGTGCTATTTTGACAGATTATCAGTTACAAGTTTGGGGGATGATACTTGGCATCTCTTATGGGATTAGATGCGTAGCATGCGTGTTTCAACACTTGGTAGTGTTCCCCATTTTCACCCTTTTCTTATGCTTTCATTTTATGCTTGTTTTCATACATTAGAACAATATATTTAATAAGTGCTCATATGTTGCACATTTTAGACCTAAGCTAGGGTATTTTAGTTTATTCATTTATCTTACTTTCCCATTTTAGTTCTAATTCATGTTTTTGTCTATTTCAGGTCAATAAGGTTCAAACAGGCTAAAAACAACTTATTAAGCCCTCTTTGGAGTAAAGAAGAAATTCCAGAAAAAGTCTGAAAATTGGCCCTAGAGCAATGTCGATCAATCGAAGATTCATCATCGATTGTTCGAAGCTTCACGATCCTTTGAAGCCACATTGTAACACCCCTAATTTTAAAAGGATAGTCTTGGCATTTTAATTATTGTTTTATTCTATTTTTGTGTGACTATTTGCTTATTTGTGAAGGTGTTTAATTGTTTTCATTATTTATTTGATTTAATTGTGATCTAATTGTTTAATTATGAATTTAAATTATATTAATTGATTTCTTGTTTCTTTAATTGAATTGTTTATTTACTTGTATGCTGTATTTTCTTTAATGGTTCAATTTTGTATTATTCATTTTAATGTGTAAATTAGTTTAGTTAAAATTTTTAATGGGATTAAATTAGTGTAATTATTATAATGTTAAAATTAGTAGTAAATTAAGTTACTGTTATAGCTGTAAATTAAACTTCACGTATTTAGCCGACTTAGCTGCTATCGGTTTTTTCCCAGATCGTATTAGGATTAGGGTTGTATGGTTCTAAGCCTATAAATACACCATTATGTTTTAGCCTAGGGTTTTAAGATCTTATCACAGAACAAATAAATGTAAAGTTAGTTCTGTAAAAACAGGGTAAGGTTGTGAGGAAAAACAAAGAGTTTACAGTCGGGGTTGCGGCTGAGGATTAAGGGTTGGACCTAGGAGAAGGGAAATGTAATGACCTGATCTTTTTCCTCCTTTTTCATTTTCGGTGATTTTCTTTTTTCGCCTTTTTCCTATTTTGTCTTTTCCCTAATTCGTCTTTTTCCCGTTTTTCGTTTTTCCTTTCATAACCTCACTTGTTGTGCTCGGATTTGATTCCGGTTTTGCATGCATTCATGGTATTTGATTTCCATGACATTGGTATTTTTACTTTTCTTGAAAAGCATGCTAGATTAGTACTTTTCTTGTTAATGGCAAGAATGCATACTTTAGTATAATTATTCTTAATTTTTGGGTTTTAGTGTAATTATGTAAAATAATTATTTTTCGTTTTAGGGACCTTTTTGCAATTTATTTTGGAAGATATTTTGAAAAAGGACCATTTTGTAATTTTTGGAAAGTGTGACAAGTGTCACACTCTCATGGAACTATTTGTTGGCATTTGGATGAAGAGACGTGACACCATGACTTCTTGACATTTGGAGGGTGGAGATTCACCCACATGTTGGCCTAAGATTGGTGCACATGTAGCCATTGATTTGTGATAAGTGTCGGCTTAGGATTAAGCCTAAGATGGAGCATTGGATTAGTGATAAGTGTAGGATCAAGATTTAGTCTTGCATTGTGTGTGTGAGAGAGGTAGTGCAAGAGCACATAGTGAGTGGAGAATTTCTAGCCCTTCCACTCACCATTTTACACTTTACCTTTTTCATTTCATTGTCTCTCATAAACCCTAGCTAATCCACCATTGAAGGAAAGCTTAGTTCATAGCTTATCCTTTCAATTTGGCTCAATTCCATTCACCTTAGAGTGAAAACCTTGGGAGAGAAAAGATTCCTCTCACTCTCCTCTTTAAGAATCCTAAGCTTGTTTTCCATTTTGTGCTTGGTAGCTTGGAGTATAGAGATACAATTCTCTATTGAGGTAGGGGTGGTAATATGTTTATATTCTAAGTGTTTTATAGTTCTTGTGGTTTGATATATATTGTGTACATGCTTTTGATATGATGGTTTTGCATATTATAGGAAACCTTCACTTCTTGACTTAAGGTTTATTAATTTAAGCATGTATGATATGTGTAAACCATGTGTAGAAGGATTATATAATTTAGTAGATGTTAAATTCTAGTAAATTCACATGTGGTAGTAATATAGAACTCTAGTAGAATTATTAGTGTTATATGCAATTCTTATTGAGTTGAATTGCTATATTTTTGTGATAATAATTCTATGTTCTTGTGAATTACAAATTGTGATTAATTAATGAGCATATTGCTAAATGTTGATAATTAGTATATAGAGCTTGTTATTAAGGCATGACTTGAATTGATAAATTTGTGATATTGTATTGTGCATAATATCATGATGTGAATTTGTTATTTGGCATGCCATTCTAGATTTGGAACCCTAAGACATGGTTTGTATGGTTTCAAAATACTTGTGCATGGAAGGTGGTTTATATGCCTTATTATATATATAATTAAGTTTTGAACTTGATATATATTTTGGAATCTCTTGAGACATTATTACATGTGACATGGCTAAAGTTCGGCTTTAGTACGGGAGGTATGAGTTCTCCCCAATTGAGATAGTGCGTACTAGGGTGTTCTTCCTAGCGGGTTAATGCCCGAAATAACCGTATTGATCTTGGTTAAGTCCGAGACGTGATGTCCAAGTCTTCCATTACTTATTTTTGCATTAAATTTCAAGTTGACAACAAATGCTTAATTGTAGTTTGAAATTCTTGTTATTGGCGAATTGATGTGGTTAAGTACATTGATATTGAATTGTATTGCTAAAGAATCATTCAAGTTAGCTTAAGATGATCCCTTAGCATACCTTGAACATAAACGTTAAGTGGAATGCTCCCTTGTATTCGTCTATATTGATCTTGCAATGATATTGAAACTTTAGGGTATACGTACATGTTTCTCCTATGAGTAACTTGATTACTCACCCTAGTGGTTTGGGTTGTTTTTCAGGTAAAGAGACTATGTTTATGGATGCTCATCATCCTTAGAAGCTTTTGAGCATGTTGAAACATTTTTGTATATTAACATGCAAGTGTTTAGCATGCTTAACTTTTGAAGTTATATTATGTATACCATATATTTATGGTACTTTTGAAGATTATGTAATTTCCTTGATGTGTAAAGATGTTAAGTAATCACTTTTGACATTTTAAGCATATATGTAATAAGGCCAAGGGCCAAGCATGTCTACTTTTGTACTTAAACAGTTTTGGTAACAAAGTTTTGCTTCAAATGTCTTTTAATCAAATTTTGAGGTTTGAGAAGTCAAAATCTTGTAAATGAAGTGTATGAGGCCATGGGCCATTGTTTTATATTCATTTACTCATATCAAACTTGTTGACATGTTTAAATTCTCAAAACTCATGAAAAATCAGTTTTACACATCCATTTTAAATTAAAGCATCATGGGATTCTAAGTTGAGGTAGTACCTTAACACCTTAGGCTCATAGCAGGTTTAGCAGCAGTTTTTCGAGGTGTTTCGGTCGATCGAAACTCCATTTCAGTCGACCGATGTCAAATGGTTTTGTATTTGCATTGTAACATCACATTGCAGTAGCCAAAAATACTGTTCAAGGGTTATTTCGGTCGACCGAACCTTCATTTCGGTCTACCGAAGCAATTGGAACCTTTTCTTCTTGATTTCAGGTCTCAGCATCTTCATTTCGGTCGTCCGAAACTTCATTTAGGTCGACCGAAATAGCTTGATCCCAAGCCTAGCTTCTGTTGAGTTTCAGCACTGTTCTTCCAACTTCAAAGGGTCATAACTTCTTCGTTTCTAATCCAAATGGGGTGATTCTTGAGCCTAAACTCAAGGATTTTGAGTCAGATTTGTAATGGTACCAATCCCAATCTCAAATTCTAAACACAATGGGATTTCTTCATATTTTAGTGAAGTAGTGTCAGTTTTCACTTCAACCGGGATAGGGCATTATGTGGGATTCTTAGCCGATGTTCATGGAACCTCTTGGAATGTTTTAAAATGATTAGATTAGGTTGTATTAACCTTATTTGACTTGTTTAGAGTCAAGTTTCTCCTTTTAATTGTGAATTGACCATTTTGCCCCTTGGATGACAAATCTTGTTCTCTTTGACCTTTGATTCCATTTTTGCTCTTTTTAGGATCCGTGATCTCATGGATGGTCACATTGGTGTCTTAGGGGTGACTCCTATCTCTTAAGACCTTTGTTTATCATTTGCTTCCGCATTTCGGATCCGTTATCGGATCAACTTTCGGTTTATCACTGACGCACCGGGTTGAAAAACTTGGGCCGTCACAAGTGGTATCAGAGCTCCTAGGTTTGAACACCTTAGGACAACGGGTTTTAGGTGCATATCATGCTTTTGTTGATATACTTTGATGCATTCACATGCTTTTAATTACAAGTTTTGGCATTATAACATGTTTAGGTGTTTCGTGATAACATGCTTAGTAGTATGACATGTCTTTATGCTTATATGCCTGTGTGGTTAAGAGCACCTTTGTTTGACATGTATACTTATCTATTTAAGTGCTTAATGATCGGTTGGTCAATTAAACATCAACCTTCGCAATAGCACGAATCATTGTAAAATAGGGCTATTGGTCGGGTAAGTCGAACCACTGGGACTGCGCTAATCTATGGCAACCTAAGTGTATAGAGTCATTTTAGAGTGATAAGGGGTGTTCATAGAGGGTTTGTTTTGTTTGTCTCTAAACTACAAATTTAGAATGCATAAAACAATAAATTGAAGGAGATTAAAAGAAAAGATTTAGAGAAGGAAGTCTAGGGAAGTGAATCCACTCCAAACCTTTACACAAGCTAATTATATGATTGATTTGGGGAATTAATGTTGAAATGACATTGATGAATAGCAATTCATGACTACTATAACATCTTCAAGAAATTCAATTAATTAAAATGTAAGAACAACCTATCAAAGCTCCACATGCTTAAATTACCTAAACTATGGTGCAATCCTCAACATGCTCACTAAGCTAGAGATTGTCAAACAAGTAATCAATTGATGAGAGCACATGATAACAAGTCACAAGATTAATCCATCAAAAGAAATTCTTAAGCAATGAATTAACAAGCTACTCAAAATCATGCCATTAAAACCATTTCATAGTCTTAGCTCCATTGTCACTATGAAACTACAAGCCATACAACCATGAGATTAAATCATCTAAGACAAGAGTATTTAATGCAACATGATCTTTAGAACATTAAAACATCCATTACATTATGTAACATGCTCTAGATTATGGAACTAGTCAAATACACATTTCATTCCCTAAAATAAATCAAAAACTAGACATGCTTACAAGAAGGAGTTTCATCACCTCCCTAGATGGAGGTTTAGTTATCCATGGATACAAAAATGGAAGAAGAAGAAGAAGACTTCATTGTTGCCTTCAAGAACTCCAAGAACTCTCATTCTCTTGCTCCTCTTTCTCTCTCTATGAATCTAGCAAAAATGTAGATTAATGTAAATGTGTGGCCTCCCTTGCCTTATCTCCTCCAACAAAGCTCTCTCTCTCCTCCAAAAACATCCCCAACCACCTCATAAAGAAGTAAGTAGAAATGAGGAAACCAATGCACAAGTGGCTGCCAAAATGAGGATTCCCGAAGGCAATTCTACCCCAATTTCGAGTGGTCGAAATAGGGCCTCGAGCACTCAAAAATGGAGCAGATTGCTCCAAGCTTGCATTGATTCACCCGGACCTACTTTGGTAAAATAGCCATAACTTTGTGCTCTGAACTCTGAATGATGAACCGTTTGAAGATTTGGAAAGCTAATTCAGAGCTCTAAAAACTTTATGTTTTGGTGGAGATCCAATTCTCAAGTCTGGTTGGTCTAAATTGAAGAGAAAGACAGAAATTCATTGCTGCCAGGCAGTTCTGAGCACCTCTGATAAGAAGGTCATAACTCCCTGCTCCAAACTCCGAATGATGAACCGCTTAAAGATTTGGAAAGCTGATTCAGAGGTCTAAATATGTCATGTTATGAGGGAAGTCCAGTTCTAGATTTTTCAAGGTCAAAATGGTGAGCAAAGTCCAGATTCCACTGCTGCCAGAAATTCAGCATTGTGACCTTTGATGTTCAAAACTCCACAAAGCATCCTTCTTGCTTCTTTTTGGCCAATGAACCTGAAAATATGCAAAAACGTGTATATGAAGGTAATCTATATAAAATACACAAATAAAGAACTTAACTAATGCAATTTAGGGCGCTTGAATATACAATATTCAGCGCTTATCACTTAACTGTTTAAGAAATTTTCATTAATTGTTTTAGCATAACAGTATGTTGCATATCTTGTCTTGCTTTGTGTTCCGTGCATTCATAGTGTGAGTTGCACTTGGTCAAAATAACTTGTGTTATTGTTGACCACATTTCCTTTATGCATTTAGCATCATGGTTGTCACGCATGGAGAATCTTCACATCAGGGCACTGAGGAACAGGTGGCTGACACCGAGTTCACGAGGGGTCCGGGAAGGCCCAGGATTCTAGTTCGTTGCGTAGATGCTAATCCGCCACGGGCGCCGACTTATGAGGAGCGAGTGGCTCAGGGAATCAATCAGGGGATCGCTGAATCCCTACAGGAGTTGATACGTAGGCAGGTGGTAGGAGTGCAGATTCCAGCACCGGCACCGGCACCGATAGTCAATGAGGCACTGGAGTACTTCATGCGACTATAGAGGGTCAAGATTGATCCATTTGCAGGGAGTTTAGATCCACTAGTCTCAGAAGCTTGGTTGGACCTTATGGTTCGCAAGTTAGACAGTATGGCGGTACCCACGGATAGGTTTAGGATTTCCTTGACTGCTTCTTTGTTCATAGGTGATGCAGATATTTGGTGGAGGTCTATGACCATTGTTCACAATGTTGAGTTGATGACTTGGAACGAGTTCAGTGATTTGTTTTTCAAGCACTTCTTTCCTAGGGCTATGAGGCGGGAGATGAGAACACAGGTTGCAAGTCTTTATCAGGGCACCATGAGTGTCATTGAGTATGAGACACGATTTACTTCTTGCTCTCGTTATGCCGAGGATATGGTAGCAACAGATGAGGCTAGGGCAATGAAGTTTCAAGATGGGCTACATCTTGACATTAGGCCACGGGTCTTAATTCTAGATTTGAAGACCTACAGGGAAGTGGTCCAGAGGGCTATGCTAGCTGAGGCAGAGGAACAGGATCAGTTACGGATCAGGGGTTCACACAAGCAGCCTCGTGGAGATAATCTATCATCTTCCGGGAGTCAGCGGAAGAAGGCCCAGGCAGGGAACAATACTCACTCACAGGGGGCACCACAACAGAACCGTTTTGCACCCACAGTTCCTGTATCTATGGGATTAGCCCAGGGAGTAGTTTGTTATCATTGTCAGCAGTCGGGGCAAACCAAGCCTCACTGCCCATAGTTTCATCCACAGGCCAGTAAGACTTTAGTTTCTATGAAGACATGGCAGGGAACTTGCTTTTATTGCAAGAAACCAGGTCATTTCAATAAGGATTGTCCAAGATTATTGAATAAGCCATGTAGTGGCACAGATTCACAGATGGTACTGGCACAGTCTGTAGGGGTTCAATATGGTTTCAGAGTTCCTTAGGCACAACAGTCAATGGCGCCGGTTTGCACTTATCTATCCAGGGGTTCTACACCTACTGTTTTTACACATCAGTTAGGCTATCATAACAGTTCACAGTAGGGCACAGGGACTCAGGGACGAGCCTATGCTCTTCCACAGGTGGATGCTTCCACAGGCCCCGCTTGAGTTCGAGGTATCTTTCCGGTTTTCAGTTCTTGGGCATGAGTTCTTGTTGACACTGGTGCATCACATTCTTTCATTTCTACATCATTTGCACATTCATTGGGTCTGGAGGTCACACTTTGGGACAGTCTTCTTTGTGTTGACACACCAGTTGGGGTCCAGTGTCTTTGGATCGTGTTTGTCGGGGTTGTGCTATTGAGATAGCTGGGCGGACCTTAGAGTTCGATTTCATTATTCTTGACATGACGGGTTTTGATGTCATTCTTGGGATGGATTGGTTGTCATTCTTTTGGGCTACGATTGATTGCTTCCGTGAGAGGGTGATCGTTTGCACTCCCAAGGGAGATTGTTTCCATTTTGTGGGAGATCGGAGTGATTCCCACCCGGCTATGGTTTTCAGCATTGGTGACTGGAGTCGCCACAGATCCTACTTGGCTAGTTTGCTAGTTGACGAGGATAGTAGTTTGGGTCGTGCTTTTTCGGCAGTTATTGAGGATTTGGTTGATGTCTTTCCAGAGGAACTGACAGAGTTACCTCCTTTAAGGGAAGTAATTTTTGCCATTAATGTCATTCTCGGTACAGCGGCCATCTCTATGGCACCGTACCGTATGGCACCGGCAGAGCTTGATGAGCTGAAAGGTCAGTTGGATGATTTAAAGGCTAAGGGCTTTATTCGTCCTAGTGCTTCACCATGGGGAGCACCGGTTCTTTTTTTGAAGAAGAAGGATGGGTCTTTGAGACTTTGCATCGATTATCACAAGTTGAATTTTGCTACGATTAATAACAGATATCCCTTGCCGAGGACTGATGACTTGTTTGATCAGTTGAAGGGAACGACATGCTTTTCAAAGATTGATTTGAGATCAGGTTACTACCAGTTGAGGGTTAAGGATGAGGATATATCCAAGACCACTTTTCGCACACAGTATGGCCATTATGAGTTTCTGGTGATGCCATTTAGTTTGAACAATGTTCTAGCAGCTTTCATGGACTTGATGAACTGTGTATTCAGTGAATATCTTGACAAGTTTGTGGTAGTGTTCATTGATGACATTCTCGTGTACTCAGCTTCGAGGGAGGAGTATGAGTATCACTTGAGAGCAGTTTTGTAGATCCTTAGGGATAACCAATTGTATGCCAAATTCGAGAAATGCGAGTTTTGGCTACTAGAGGTGAAGTTCCTTGGACACCTTGTGTCAGGGGGCGGTGTTGCAGTAGATCCGTCGAAGATTGAGTCTGTGATGGATTGGGAGCAGCTGAAGACAGTGTTTGAGATTCGAAGCTTTCTTGGCCTAGCCGGCTATTACAGGAGATTTGTTCGGGATTTCTCTCATCTAGTGGCACCTATGACCCGACTTACTCGCAAGGGAGTCAAGTTCATATGGAATGAGGCTTGTGATTTTGCTTTTCAGGAGTTGAAGGTCAGATTGACATCGGCTCTAGTTTTGATCATACCTGAACGTGGTTTGGGTTACGTGGTTTATTGTGATGCTTCACGAGAAGGATTGGGTTGCATCTTGATGCAGACAGAACAGGTGGTAGCTTATAGGTCTCGACAGTTGAAGACTCACGAGTTGAACTATCCGACACATGATTTGGAGTTAGCAGTAGTTATCTTTGCCCTGAAAGGGTGGAGACATTATTTGTATAGGGAGAAGTTTGAAGTTTTCTCTGATCACAAGAGTCTCAAATATCTCTTCTCTCAGAAGGATTTGAATTTGAGACAGTGCAGATGGGTTGAGTTTATGGAGGACTATGACTTTATGTTGTAGTATCATTCGGGGAAGGCCAATGTAGTGGCTAATGCATTGAGTAGGAAGTCACGGGGTACTCTTGCTAGCATTTTCATTCACAGATGGAAGATGCTAGAAGAGCTTGCAGATCTTGGTTTGCAGTTGTATGAGGATGTTTCACCGGCTATTTTATTTAGCCTTGTGGCTCAACCGGTTCTTCTTAGCAGAGTTATTGAGGCACATCACAAGGTTGGGGAGATGAAGTTCATCCATGATCAGATTTTAGGCGGTGGGAATGTAGAGGGTTGGACCTTGCATTCAGACAATGGTCTCAGGTACAGAGTGAGGATGTTTGTTCCTTTGTCTTGTCGTGACGTTGTTCTTCGGGATTTTCACCATTCTCAACTCGTAGTTCATCCTGGTGGTATGAAAATGTATCACAATTTGCGGAGACAGTTTTGGTGGAAAGGTATGAAACGGGATGTTTCTCAGTTCGTGGCTAAATGCCTTACTTGTCAACAAGTGAAGACAGAACATCAGAGACTGGCAGGTTTGTTGCAATCATTACCAGTGGCAGAGTGGAAGTGGGAGCACATCACTATGGATTTCGTGACGGGACTTCCGAGATCGAAGGCAGGGAATGATGCCGTTTGGGTTATTGTTGATAGATTAACTAAGACAGCTCACTTTTTGCCTATGGCAGTGATAGATGACGCAGAGAGACTTAGTGGACTTTATGTGGGGCAGATTGTCAGGCTTCATGGGGTTCTAGTATCCATTGTTTCGGATAGGGATCCCAGGTTCACATCTCACTTTTGGCAGAGTTTTCAGGAGGCTCTTGACACGGGGCTTCATTTCAGCTCAGCATTCCATCCTCAAACTAATGGTCAGTCGGAGTGTACCATTCAGATATTGGAGGATATGCTACGGGTTTGCATTTTGGATTTTTGGGGTAGTTGGGAGGACTACTTACCTTTGGTTAAGTTTGCGTATAACAACAGTTACCAGACCAGTACTGGCATGGCACCTTTTGAGGCGTTGTATGGCAGACCTTGCAGATCTCCAGTTTGTTGGACCAAGGTAGGTGATACAGTCGCCTTATGTCCCGATATTGTCTTTGAGACTACATAGAAGATCAAGTTGATTCGGCAGCGGTTAGCTACAGCTCAGAGTAGGCAGAAGAGTTACACTGACAAGAGGAGGAGATCCTTATCTTTTGAGGTAGGGGATCACGTCTTTCTCAATATTTCTCTACGGAAGGGACTTCTGAGATTTTGGTAGACGGGCAAGTTGTCTCCTAGGTTCATTGGACCATTTTAGATTTTGGAGCGCGTCGGTGAAGTTGCTTGTCATTTGGCATAGCCGCTAGACCTGGATAGGGTTCACGACGTTTTTCATGTATCTATGTTGAGGAAGTACGAGCCGGATCCATCGCATGTTTTACGGTGGACAGATGTTATTGTTGATGAGGACGTGTCCTACGAGGAGGGTCCTGTCCAGATTCTTGATTCACGAGAGCAGGTTTTGCAGACCAAGACCATTCCATTGGTTAAGGTCTTGTGGAGACATCATGGCGTTGAGGAGGCTACCTGGGAGCTCGAATAGGAGGTTCGTTCTCGGTATCCTCATTTGTTCTCTCTTTCAGGTATGACTCGATTTCGGGGACACAATCCTTTTAAGGAGGGTAGGTTGTAATGACACGGTCTTTTTCCTCCTTTTTCATTTTCGGTGATTTTCTTTTTTCGTCTTTTTCCTATTTCGTCTTTTTGCCATTTTTCATTTTTCCTTGCATAACCTCACTTGTTGTGCTCGGATTTGATTCTAGTTTTGCATGCATTCATGGTCTTTGATTTCCATGACATTGGTATTTTTACTTTTCTTGAAAAGCATGCTAGATTAGTACTTTTCTTGTAAAGGGCATGAATGAATACTTTAGTGTAATTATTCTTAATTTTGGGGTTTTAGTGTAATTATGTAAAATAATTATTTTTCGTTTTAGGGACCTTTTTGCAATTTATTTCGGAAGATATTTTGAAAAAGGACCATTTTACAATTTTTGGAAAGTGTGACAAGTGTCACACTCTCATGGAACCATTTGTTGGCATTTGGGTAAAGAGACTTGGCACCATGACTTCTTGACATTTGGAGGGTGGAGATTCACCCACATGTTGGCCTAAGATTGGTGCACATGTAGGCATTGATTTGTGATAAGTATAGGCTTAGGATTAAGCCTAGGATGGAGCATTGGATTAGTGACAAGTGTAGGATCAAGATTTAGTCTTTCATTGTGTGTGTGAGAGAGGTAGTGCAAGAGCGCATAGTGAGTGGAGGATTTCTAGCCCTTCGACTCACCATTTTCCACTTTACCTTTTTCATTTCATTGTCTCTCATGAACCCTGGCCAATCCACCATTGAAGGAAAGCTTAGTTCATAGCTTATCCCTTCAATTTGGCTCACTTCCATTCACCTTAGAGTGAAAACCTTAGGAGAGAAAAGATTCCTCTCACTATCCTCTTCAAGAATCCTAAGCTTGTTTTCCATTTTGTGCTTGGTAGCTTGGAGTATAGAGATACAATTCTCTATTGAAGTAGGGGTGGTAGTATGTTTATATTCTAAGTGTTTTATAGTCCTTGTGGTTTGATATATATTGTGTGCATGCTTTTGATATGATGGTGTTGCATATTATAGGAAACCCTCACTTCTTGACTTAAGGTTTATTAATTTAAGCGTGTATGATATGTGTAAACCATGTGTAGAAGGATTATATAATTTAGGAGATGTTAAATTCACATGTGGTAGTAATATAGAACTTTAGTAGAATTATTAGTGTTATATGCAATTCTTATTGACTTGAATTGCTATATTTTTGTGATAATAATTCTATATTCTTGTGAATTACAAATTGTGATTAATTTATGAACATATTGCTAAATGTTGATAATTAGTATATAGAGCTTGTTATTGAGGCATGACTTGAATTGATAAATTTGTGATATTGTATTGTGCATAATATCATGATGTGAATTTGTCATTTGGCATGCCATTCTAGATTTGGAACCCTAAGACATGGTTTGTATGGTTTCAAAATACTTGTGCATGGAAGGTGGTTTGTATGCCTAATTATATATATATATATAAGTTTTGAACTTGATATATATTTTGGAATCTCTTGGGACATTGTTACATGTGATATGGCTAAAGTTCGGCTTTAGTACGGGAGGTATGAGTTCTCCCTAATTGAGATAGTTTGCACTAGGGTGGTCTTCCCAGCGGTTTAATGCCCGGAATAACCGTATTGATCTTGGTTAAGTCCGAGACGTGATGTCCAAGTCTTCCATTACTTATTTTTGCATTAAATTTCAAGTTGACAACCAATGCTTAATTGTAGCTTGAAATTCTTGTTATTGGCGAATTGATGTTGTTAAGTACATTAATATTGAATTGTATTGCTAAAGAATCATTCAAGTTAGCTTAAGATGATCCCTTAGCACACCTTGAACATAGACGTTAGGTGGAATTCTCCCTTGTATTCGTCTACATTGATCTTGCAATGATATTGAAACTTTAGGGTATACGCATATGCTTCTCCTACGATTAACTTGATTACTCACCCTAGTGGTTTGGGTTGTTTTTTCAGGTAAAGAGACTATGTTCGTGGATGCTCATCATCTGTAGAAGCTTTTGAGCTTGTTGAAGCATTTTTGTATATTAACATGCAAGTGTTTAGCATGCTTAACTTTTGAAGTTATATTTTGTATACCATATATGTTTGGTACTTTTGAAGATTATGTAATTTCCTTGATGTGTAAAGATGTTAAGTAATCACTTTTGACATTTTAAGCATGTATGTAATGAGGCCAAGGGCCAAGCATGTCTACTTTTGTACTTAGACAGTTTTGGTAACAAAGTTTTGCTTCAAATGTCTTTTAATCAAATTTTGAGGTTTGGCAAGTCAAAATCTTGTAAATGAAGTGTATGAGGCCATGGGCCAAAGTTTTATATTCATTTACTCATATTAAACTTGTTGACATGTTTAAATTCTCAAAACTCATGAAAAATCAGTTTTACACATCCATTTTAAATTAAAGTATCATGGGATTCAAAGTTGTGGTAGTACCTTAACACCTTAGGCTCATAGCAGGTTTAGTAGCAGGTTTTCGAGGTATTTCAGTCGACCGAAACTCCATTTCGGTCGACCGATGTCAAATGGTTTTGTATTTGCACAGTAACATCACATTGCAGTAGCCAAAAACACTGTTCAAGGGTTATTTCGGTCAACCGAACCTTTATTTTGATCTACCGAAGCAATTGGAACCTTTTCTTCATGATTTCATGTCTTAGCATCTTCATTTTGGTCGTCCAAAACTTCATTTCGGTCGACCGAAATAGCTTGATCCCGAGCCTAGCTTCTGTTTAGTTTCAGCACTGTTCTTCCAACTTCAAAGGGTCATAACTTCTTCGTTTCTAATCCAAATGGGGTTGTTATTGAGCCTAAACTCAAGGATTTTGAGTCAGCTTTCCAATAGTACCAATCCCATTCTTAAATTCGAAACACCGTGGGAGTTATTTATATTTAAGTGAAGTAGTGTCAGTTTTCACTTCAACTAGGATTGGGCATTATGTAGGATTCTTAGCCGATGTTCATGGAACCTCTTGGAATGTTTCAAAATGATTAGATTTGGTTTTATTAACCTTATTTAACTTGTTTAGAGTCAAGTTTCTCCTTTTAATTGTGAATTGACTATTTTGCCTCTTGGATGACGAATCATGTTCTCTTTGACCTTTGATTCCATTTTTGCTCTCTTTAGGATCCGTGATCTCATGGATGGTCACATTGGTGTCTTAGGGTTGGTTCCTATCTCTTAAGACCTTATCATTTGCTTCCGCATTTCAGATCTCGGATCAACTTTCGGTTCATCACTGACACATCGGGTTGAAAAACTTGGGCCGTCATAAGTGGTATCAAAGCTCCTAGGTTTGAACACCTTAGGATGACGGGTTTTAGGTGCATATCATGCTTTTGTTGATATACTTTGATGCATTCACATGCTTTTAATTACATGTTTTGGCATTATAACATGTTTAGGTGTTTCGTGATAACATGCTTAGTAGTATGATATGTCTTTATGCTTATATGCCTATGTGGTTAAGAGCACCTTTGTTTGACATGTATGCTTATTTGCTTAAGTGCTTAACTGTTAAGAAGTTTTCGTTAATTGTTTTAGCATGACAGTATGTTGCATATCTTGTCTTGCTTTGTGTTCCGTGCATTCATAGTGTGAGTTGCACTTGGTCAAAATAACTTGTGTTATTGTTGACCACATTTCCTTCGTGCATTTAGCATCATGGTTGTCATGCGTGGAGAATATTTACGTTAGGGCACTGAGGAGCAGGTGGCTGACACCGAGTTCACGAGGGGTCCGAGAAGGCCCAGGATTCCAGTTCGTGGCGTGGATGCTAATCCGCCACGGGCACTGACTTATGAGGAGCGAGTGGCTCAGGGAATCAATCAGGGGATCGCTGAATCCCTACAGGAGTTGATACGTAGGCAGGTGGCAGGAGTGCAGATTCCAGCACCGGCACCAGCACCAGCACCGATAGTCAATGAGGTACTGGAGTACTTCATGCGACTACAGAGGGTCAAGATTGATCCATTTGCAGCGAATTTAGATCCGCTAGTCTCAGAAGCTTGGTTGGACCTTATGGTTTGCAAGTTAGACAGTATGACGGTATCCACAGATAGGTTGAGGATTTCCTTGACTGCTTCTTTGTTCATGGGTGATGTAGATATTTGGTGGAGGTCTATGACCATTGTTCATAATGTTGAGTTGATGACTTGGAACGAGTTCCGGGATTTGTTTTTCGAGCGCTTCTTTCCTAGGGCTATGAGGTGGAATATGAGAACACAGTTTGCAGGTCTTTATTAGGGCACTACGAGTGTCATTGAGTATGAGACACGATTTACTTCTCTCTCTCGTTATGCCAAGGATATGGTAGCAACAGATGAGGCCAAGGCAATGAAGTTTCAGGATGGGCAACATCTTGACATCAGGCCATGGGTCTCAATTCTAGATTTGAAGACTTACAGGGAAGTGGTCCAGAGGGCTATGCTAGCTGAGGCAGAGGAACGGGATCAGTTACGGATCAGGGGTTCACACAAGTAGCCTCGCGGAGATAATCTATCATCTTTCGGGAGTCAGTGGAAGAAGGCCCAGGCAGGGAACAATACTCACTCACATGGGGCACCACAGCAGAACTGTTCTGCACCCACAGTTCCTGTATCTACGGGATTAGCCCAGGGAGTAGTTTGTTATCATTGTCAGCAACCGGGGCACACCAAGCCTCGCTGCCCACAGCTTCATCCACAGGCCAGTCAGACTTTAGTTTCTATGAAGATAGGGCAGGGAGCTTGCTTCTATTGCAAGAAACCAGGTCATTTCAAGAAGGATTGTCCAAGATTGTTGAATAAGCCACGTAGTGGCATAGATTCACAGATGGTACTGGCATAGTCTGCAGGGGTTCAATCTGGTTTCAGAGTTCCTCAGGTACCACAGGCAGTGGCGTCGGTTGGCACATATCTATCCAGGGGTTCTACACCTATTGTTTCTACACATCAGTCAAGCTATCGTGACAGTTCACAGTAGGGCACAGGGACTCAGGGACGAGCCTATGCTCTTCCACAGGCGGATGCTTCCACAGGCATCGCTTCAGTTCGAGGTATCTTTCCGGTTTTCAATTCTTGGGCACGAGTTCTTGTTGACACTGGTGCCTCACATTCTTTCATTTCTGCATCATTTGCACATTCATTGGGTCTGGAGGTCACACTTTGGGATAGTCTTCTTTGTGTTGACACACCAGTTGGGGTCCAGTGTCTTTGGATCGTGTTTGTTGGGGTTGTGTTATTGAGATAGATGGGCGGACCTTAGAGTTTGATTTCGTTGTTCTCGACATGACAGGTTTTGATGTCATTCTTGGGATGGATTGGTTGTCATTCTTTTGGGCTATGATTGATTGCTTCCGCGGGAGGGTGATCGTTTGCACTCCAAAGGGAGATTGTTTCCATTTTGTGGGAGATCGGAGTGATTCCCACCCGGCTATGGTTTTTAGCATTGGTGACTGGAGTCACTACAGATCCTACTTGGCTAGTTTGCTAGTTAACGAGGAGAGCAGTTTGGGTCGTGCTTTTCTGGCTGTTGTTGAGGATTTTGTTGATGTCTTTCCAGAGGAACTGACAGAGTTACCTCCTTTAAGGGAAGTTGTTTTTGCCATTGATGTCATTCCCGGTACAGCGCCTATCTCTATGGCACCGTACCGTATGGCACCGGCAGAGCTTGATGAGCTGAAAGGTCAGTTGGATAATTTGAAGGCTAAGGGCTTTATTCGTCCTAGTGCTTTACCATGGGGAGCACCGGTTCTTTTTTCCGAAGAAGAAGGATGGGTCTTTAAGACTTTGCATTGATTATCGCAAGTTGAATTATGCTACGATCAAGAACAGATATCCCTTGCCTAGGATTGATGACTTGTTTGATCAGTTGAAGGGAATGACATGCTTTTCGAAGATTGATTTGAGATCAGGTTACTACCAGTTGAGGGTTAAGGATGAGGATATATCCAAGACCGCTTTTCGCACATGGTATGGCCATTATGAGTTTCTGGTGATGCCATTTGGTTTGACCAATGCTCTAGCAGCTTTCATGGACTTGATGAACCGTGTATTCAGTGACTATCTTGACAAGTTTGTAGTGATGTTTGTTGATGACATTCTCGTGTACTCAGCTTCGAGGGAGGAGTATGAGTATCACTTGAGAGCAGTTTTACAGATCCTTAGGGATAACCAATTGTATGCCAAATTCAAGAAATGCGAGTTTTGGCTACCAGAGGTGAAGTTCCTTGGACACGTCATGTCAAGGGGCGGTGTTGCAGTAGATCCGTTGAAGATTGAGTCTGTGATGGATTGGGAGTAGCTGAAGACAGTGTTTGAGATTCGAAGCTTTCTTGGCCTAGCCGGCTATTACAGGAGATTTGTTCCGGATTTCTCTCATCTAGCGGCACCTATGACCCGACTTACTCGCAAGGGAGTCAAGTTCATATGGAATTAGGCTTGTGATTTTGCTTTTCAGGAGTTGAAGGTCAGATTGACATCGACTTTAGTTTTGATCATACCTGAACGTGGTTTGGGTTACGTGGTTTATTGTGATGCTTCACAAGAAGGATTGGGTTGTGTTTTGATGCAGACAGAACGGGTGGTAGCTTATGGGTCTTTACAGTTGAAGACTCATGAGTTGAACTATCCGACACATGATTTGGAGTTAGCAACAGTTATCTTTGCCCTAAAAGGGTGGAGACATTATTTGTATGGGGAGAAGTTTGAAGTGTTCTCCGATCACAAAAGTCTCAAATATCTCTTCTCTCAGAAGGATTTGAATTTGAGACAACGCAGATGGGTTAAGTTTATGGAGGACTATGACTTTGTGTTACAGTATCATCCGGGGAAGGCTAATGTGGTGGCCGATGAATTGAGTAGGAAGTCATGGGGTACTCTTGCTAGCATTTCCATTCATAGATGGAAGATGCTAGAAGAGCTTGCAGATCTTGGTTTGCAGTTGTATGAGGATGTTTCACCTACTATTTTATTGAGCCTTGTGGCTCAACCGGCTCTTGTTAGTAGAGTTATTGAGGCACAGCAGGAGGATGGGGAGATGAAGTCCGTCCACGATCAGATTTCAGGCGGCGGGAATGTAGAGGGTTGGACCTTGCATTCTGACAGTAGTCTCAGGTACAGAGGGAGGATGTTTGTTCCTTTGTCTTGTTGTGACGTTGTTCTTCGGAATTTTCACCATTCTCAACTCGCAGTTCATCCTGGTGGTACGAAAATGTATCACAATTTGCAGAGACAGTTTTGGTGGAAAGGTATGAAACGGGATGTTTCTCAGTTCGTGGCTAAATGCCTTACTTGTCAACAAGTGAAGGCAGAGCATTAGAGACCGGCAGGTTTGTTGTAACCACTACCAGTGGCAGAGTGGAAGTGGGAGCACATCACTACGGATTTCGTGACGGGACTTCTGAGATCCAAGGTAGGGAATGATGCCGGTTAGGTCATTGTTTATAGATTGACTAAGACGGCTCACTTTTTGCTTATGGCAGTGACAGATGACACAGAGAGACTTAGTGGACTATATGTGGGGCAGATTGTCAGGCTTCACAGGGTTCCAGTATCCATTGTTTCAGATAGGGATCGTAGGTTCACATCTCACTTTTGGCAGAGTTTTCAGGAGGCTCTTGACACGGGGCTTCATTTCAGTACAACATTCCATCCTTAGACTGATGGTCAGTCGGAGCATATCATTCAGATATTGGAGGATATGCTACGGGCTTGCATTTTGGATTTTGGGGGTAGTTGGGAGGACTACTTATCTTTGGTTGAGTTTGCCTATAACAACAGTTACCAGACCAGTATTGGCATGGCACCTTTTAAGGCGTTGTATGGCAGACCTTGCAGATCTCCAGTTTGTTGGACCGAGGTAGGTGATACAGTCGCCGTATGTCCTGATATTGTCTTTGAGACTACATAGAAGATCAAGGTGATTCGGCAGCGGTTAACTACAGCTCAGAGCAGGCAGAAGAGTTACGCTGACAAGAGGAGGAGATTCTTGTCTTTTGAGGTAGGGGATCACGTCTTTCTCAAGATTTCTCCACGGAAGGGACTTCTGAGATTTCGGCAGACGGGAAGTTGTCTCCTAGGTTCATTGGACCATTTCAGATTTCGGAGTGCGTCGGTGAAGTTGCTTATCGTTTGGCATTGCCGCTAGACCTGGATAGGGTTCACGACGTTTTCCATGTATCTATGTTGAGGAAGTACGAGCCGGATCTATCACATGTTTTACGGTGGATAGATGTTATTGTTGATGAGGATGTGACCTACGAGGAAGGTTCGGTCCAGATTCTTGATTCACGGGAGCAGGTTTTGAGGACCAAGACCATTCCATTGGTTAAGGTCTTATGGAGACATCACGGCATTGAGGAGGCTACCTGGGAGCTCGAACAGGAGGTTCATTCTCGGTATCCCCATTTTGTTCTCTCTTTCAGGTACGACTCGATTTCGGGGACACAATCCTTTTAAGGAAAGTAGGTTGTAATGAACCGGTCTTTTTCCTCCTTTTTCATTTTCGGTGATTTTCTTTTTTTGTCTTTTTCCTATTTTATCTTTTCCCTATTTTGTCTTTTTCCCGTTTGTCATTTTTCTTTGCATAACCTCACTTGTTGTGCTCGGATTTGATTCCGGTTTTGCATGCATTCATGGTATTTGATTTCCATGACATTGGTATTTTTACTTTTCTTAAAAAGCATGCTAGATTAGTACTTTTCTTGTAAAGGGCATGAATGCATACTTTAGTGTAATTATTCTTAATTTTGGGTTTTAGTGTAATTATGTAAAATAATTATTTTTCGTTTTAGGGACCTTTTTGCAATTTATTTCGGAAGATATTTTGAAAAAGGACCATTTTGCAATTTTTGGAAAGTGTGACAAGTGTCACACTCTCATGGAACCATTTGTTGGCATTTGGGTGAAGAGACTTGGCACCATGACTTATTGACATTTGGAGGGTGGAGATTCACCCACATGTTGGCCTAAGATTGGTGCACATGTAGGCATTGATTTGTGATAAGTGTAGGCTTAGGATTAAGCCTAGGATGGAGCATTGGATTAGTGACAAGTGTAGGATCAAGATTTAGTCTTGCATTGTGTGTGTGAGAAATGTAATGCAAGAGCACATAGTGAGTGGAGGATTTCTAGCCCTTCCACTCACCATTTTACACTTTACCTTTTTCATTTCATTGTCTCTTATGAACCTTGGCGAATCCACCATTGAAGGAAAGCTTAGTTCATAGCTTATCGCTTCAATTTGGCTCACTTCCATTCACCTTAGAGTGAAAACCTTGGGAGAGAAAAGATTCCTCTCACTCTCGTCTTCAAGAATCCTAAGCTTGTTTTCCATTTTGTGCTTGGTAGCTTGGAGTATAGAGATACAATTCTCTATTGAGTTAGGGGTGGTAGTATGTTTATATTCTAAGTGTTTTATAGTCCTTGTGGTTTGATATATATTGTGTCCATGCTTTTGATATGATGGTGTTGCATATTATAGGAAACCCTCACTTCTTGACTTAAGGTTTATTAATTTAAGCATGTATGATATGTGTAAACCATGTGTAGAAGGATTATATAATTTAGTAGATGTTAAATTCACATGTTGTAGTAATATAGAACTTTAGCAGAATTATTAGTGTTATATGCAATTCTTATTGACTTGAATTGCTATATTTTTGTGATAATAATTCTATGTTCTTGTAAATTACAAATTGTGATTAATTTATGAACATATTGCTAAATGTTGATAATTAGTATATAGAGCTTGTTATTGAGGCATGACTTGAATTGATAAATTTGTGATATTGTATTGTGCATAATATCATGATGTGAATTTGTTATTTGGCATGCCATTCTAGATTTGGAACCCTAAGACATGGTTTGTATGGTTTCAAAATACTTGTGCATGGAAGGTGGTTTGTATGCCTTATTATATATATATATATAAGTTTTGAACTTGATATATATTTTGGAATCTCTTGGGACATTGTTACATGTGACATGGCTAAAGTTCGGCTTTAGTGCGGGAGGTATGAGTTCTCCCCAATTGAGATAGTGTGCACTAGGGTGGTCTTCCCAGCGGTTTAATGCCTGGAATAACCGTATTGATCTTGGTTAAGTCCGAGACGTGATGTCCAAGTCTTCTATTACTTGTTTTTGCATTAAATTTCAAGTTGACAACCAATGCTTAATTGTAGCTTGAAATTCTTGTTATTGGCGAATTGATGTTGTTAAGTACATTGATATTGAATTGTATTGCTAAAGAATCATTCAAGTTAGTTTAAGATGATCCCTTAGCATACTTTGAACATAGACGTTAAGTGGAATGCTCCCTTGTATTCATTTATATTGATCTTGCAATGATATTGAAACTTTAGGGTATACGCATATGCTTCTCTTACGAGTAACTTGATTACTCACCCTAGTGGTTTGGGTTGTTTTTCAGGTAAAGAGACTATGTTCATGGATGCTCATCATCCTTAGAAGCTTTGAGCTTGTTGAAGCATTTTTGTATATTAACATGCAAGTATTTAACATGCTTAACTTTTGAAGTTATATTTTGTATACCATGTATGTATGGTACTTTTGAAGATTATGTAATTTCCTTGATGTGTAAAGATGTTAAGTAATCACTTTTGACATTTTAAGCATGTATGTAATGAGGCCAAGGGCCAAGCATGTCTACTTTAGTACTTAGACACTTCTGGTAACAAAGTTTCGCTTCAAATGTCTTTTAATCAAATTTTGAGGTTTGAGAGGTTAAAATCTTGTAAATGAAGTGTATGAGGCCATGGGCCATTGTTTTATATTTATTTACACATATCAAACTTGTTGACATGTTTACATTCTCAAAACTCATGAAAAATCAGTTTTACACATCCATTTTGAATTAAAGTATCATGGGATTCAAAGTTGAGGTAGCACCGTAACACCTTAGGCTCATAGTAGGTTTAGCAGCAGGTTTTTGAGGTGTTTCGATCGACCAAAACTCCATTTCGGTCAACCGATGTCAAATGGTTTTGTATTTGCACAGTAACATCACATTCGAGTAGCCAAAAACACTGTTCAAGGGTTATTTCGGTCGACCGAACCTTCATTTTTCTCTACTGAAGCAATGGAACCTTTTCTTCATGATTTTAGGTCTCAGCATCTTCATTTTGGTCGTCTGAAACTTCATTTCGGTTGACCGAAATAGCTTGATCCCGAGCCTAGCTTCTGTTGAGTTTCAGCACTGTTCTTCCAACTTCAAAGAGTCATAATTTCTTCGTTTCTAATCCAAATGGGGGGATTTTTAAGCCTAAACTCAAGGATTTTGAGTCAGCTTTCCAATGGTATCAAAACTATTCTCAAATTCCAAACAAAGTGAGAGTTATTTATATTTTAGTGAAGTAGTGTCAGTTTTCACTTCAACCAGGATAAGACATTATGTGGGATTCTTGGCCGATGTTCATGGAACCTCTTAGAATGTTTCAAAAGGATTAGATTAGGTTGTATTAACCTTGTTTGAATTATTTAGATTCAAGTTTCTTCTTTTAATTGTGAATTGACCATTTTGCCCCTTGGATGACGAATCTTGTTCTCTTTGACCTTCGATTCCATTTTTGCTCTCTTTAGGATCCGTGATCTCATGGATGGTCACATTGGTGTATTAGGGGTGACTCATATCTCTTAAGACCTTTGTTTATCATTTGCTTCCATATTTCAGATCCGTTATCGGATCAACTTTCGGTTCATCACTGACGCACCGGGTTAAAAAACTTGGGCCGTCACAGGAAGGCTGAGCAATAAGAGGTTGTGTGGATGGTAAATGAACATCGTCGGAGAGCTTAGGAAGTCGGCGACAAAGTTTTGAGTCCAAAATTGCAAAGGCAAGTTCTTTTTTTTTTTTTTTTTTTTTTTTTTCCAGTTGGCCTGTGTTCTGTGCACCTAGATAGTCTTTAGGGTTTAATTGATCATTAACTGAAACTTACATGTTTATTATATGTTATATTAATTGTTCTTTAAGCATGTTAAATTGGTAGCAGTTTTAATCACTGTAATTAATTCAAAGATTGTAAACAAATCATTGGGATGCTACTGGGTATAAATAAGACCCTTAGGTTTAGTATTAAAGAGGAACAGAAGGTTTGGAATTTGCCGGAAATGGAAAAAATGGAGACTGGGAGGAGTGGAGGCGGCTCCCTTTTCAAAAGAGGCGGCTCTATTGAAAGGAACCGGCTCCAATTTTTAAAGGAGGAGGCTTTTTTTTTTTTTTTTTAAAGGAGCCAGCTCTTTTTTTTAATGGAGTTGGCTCCCTTGTTGGCAGTGTGCTAAATTTTGGGTTTTTGGATTATTGGTTATTATTTTGATAAAAACAGTGTTATGGAGTTGTTTAATGTGGCTATAGATGATTTAAATTGACTGAGATGGACGTAAATAATTCATAGAATGTGTAATATACACTATTATGAGTATGGTTTTAAATAATATGAAATTAAAAATAAGTTTGCATATTATTATATTAATGGAATGATCAGTGTAAAATTTAACAACTTTGCATGCTATTAACGGTTGGAAGGAAATTAATTGCTTAGTCTTAATTCGGCAATTTAATGAGTTATAGCATGTTTCTAATTCTTGTTTTAGATGCACCGAAGGGTCTTTTATTTAACAGATTGGACCTGTGCATGCTCTGGATTTTAAATTGTTGAAACATTAGTTCTTTTCTGCAATTACATGAATAAAGGATTGGAATTAATTGCTAAGATATTTTACACTATTCTGTAATTAACTGGATTATGGTTTAAAACTGGATTATGGTTTTGGATGTTAATTGTTGAAATATTATATATTAATGTGCAATTAACTGGATTATGGTTTCGAACTGCAATTGCTGAAATATTGTATATTATTCTGCAATTACCTGGATTATGGTTTTGAACTGGATTATGGTTTCAGACTTTGATTACTAAACTGTTAATTAAGTTCTGTAGTTGATATGGATGTTGTGGATTGTATGCACCGGTATGGGACGGTGGCATACTAGGGATGGCTTAGCTCAGAATTCTAAGACCTACCCTATTGGAATAAGGGAATGGATTGTAAAAATTGAATCCTGCTTATATTTTTGTCAGATCAACTGAGTAAGTTGAGTGATCACCTGGATTAATGGTTGTTTGTAGTTAAGTTATATCAGCTGAATAAGTTAAGGGACTAACTGGATTATGAATCGCATGTCAGATCAATGAATAATTGAGTGACATACTATGGTTTTGGACGGATTTTAGATATATGATTATGGTGCCACGATATGAGCTTGAGTCTCATAGTCGATGGTTAGGGCGCATATATGCAATGGATGCGTAGCTGGCTATCATAGGTTGAGGTGTACCCTGTTAGGTCTAGGTACTCATGCCCACCTTCAGGTGAGTTTTTGCATGTTGCCTTCTATTCAGATTGAGACCCCTTTGTAGTTCAGTGAATGTCCCTTAGTGTGGATATATATATATATATATATATATATATATATATGTATGTATGTATGGACTATAATAGATATTGTTAAGATATCTAGGGTGTATCTGCGTATCGGGTCACTGTATGGATTACAGTTAGATTAAAATTTGTTCGTGGGCCTGACCCACTCTTGTATTTTTTAAGTATCGGACGGTTTTAGTCTTAGGCTTGATCGTGCTGAGCAGAGACTATCATTCACTCAACTGTCGACGTAGGATTCTATTTTATGTTTTAGAGTTGGATTTTATCTTCAGTTATTTATTTTCAGTTGATTTTTATTAGAGGTCCACTAGATGGATTCCCGAGTTGTAAAATAATGGATGTTTTGGATTATTGGATTTTAACAATAATACTTTGAGGATGTTATTTAATTAGTATTCTTTTCAGCCTTAGTTTTTATTTCTTAATTCAATTTTGTATTTCGTTTTTGTTTTTAAAATATTAATTGTTTGATATTCACTTGGGTTTGGGCTTGGGCCTAATCAACCCGTGTCTCGGATCCGAGGGGGATCACACACATCAACAAAGGGATAGGAATGCCACCTCATCGTTTGACCAAGTTCCCGATCGATTAAAGCCCTTTTTGAAAGATCGTAGTGCTACGTCAGTACCAACTAAGCAGATAAGGTTGCCAGTTGTCAAGATAAACATGGCATGTCATTTTTTATCTATCGAAGATAATTTCGATCTTTTGAAGTTCCTTTTGATCAATCGAAACCTTGCTGACAGTAAGCTATTTAATTCCCGAGCAAGTTCGAATTCCACCTAACTTTTGGCTACGGGATTAGACCAATGAAATAGATATTTTCTAACTTGTTGTTTACACAAAGAGGCTTGTATTTAAATCAAATTGGACTATATTGTTAGGGTTCCCAACTTTTAGATAGAGTTACTAACAGCTTAGACATAATTTTCTTTCTCTAGATTAGGGTTTTGGAGCAAGACAAGAGGCAAGAAAAGAGAAGAAGATGAAATCAACCATGAAGATAGCCTTTGAGGTTTGCAAGACAACCCCCATGAGTGGGTAAATCCTTGTAATGACCTGAACCCGTGGGTTCGAACCGTTAACCGGGTCCTTACCCGAACCCGAGGTCACCTAAGTCAATCCCTATCAGGTCTAGTGTCCACACGTCATCATTGCGCCTTAAATGTGTTCCAAGAAGGCTTTAAGTAACTTTTCAAGACTCAAAGGTTAAACAAACAAGAAGAGGAACAAAGTGCCACAAACAGCTTCATTTTGGTCGACCGAAATGAAGCTTCGATCGATCGGAATGAAGTCTGCATCGGTTAGCCGAAGTGGTCATTCCAGTCAACAGATTGTGGCCCAAATAGTAGCTGAAGCTATTGGAATGATCGGCTGACCGAAGTGCCTATTTTGGTCGACTTAAATGGCCCTTCGAGCTATGAATCTGCTACTGAATTTGCTGTGAATGTTGAAAATGAAGAAAACTTTTGTAAAGACTATGAAATTGATCAAACCTGGTCTAACACCCTACAACATGACATACTAAGTTCCATGGATAAAAATATCAATAATATACTGCAAATGCAACTTCATAACCCCATCCATATAAGCAAATATACATGGTCTTTACAATTTGCTCAAATTACATCTAAATAGGGTCAAGAGTACTTACTTATTTTACAAGGCTTTGCTAAACAAACTTAAATATATTTCAAAATGATGCTTTGCAAAAATGGCTCAAGACTACTAAAATGGTTGTAGGACACACTTCTAATCCTTCATACTTGTGGTGGATTGTCATCTGCCACCTCCTTTCCGTGACCTGAAAAATGTTAATATGAAGCTCAGTAGGAGGTGCCTAAGGCACACCTCTTGAGACCTCGTGAATCCATACAATGAATAGGAATAAAGAAATTGGGATCATACCATACCAGGGAGAAAATAACAGTATTAACAACATCAATATCCCAAGTTACGAATGAATATGCCGTGAAATGGGATGCAATGTCACTCCCCATTTCCAAAACCTTTTCCATCATAATTTCCAAACCATTAATGAAACCCGTCCCATGGCAACTCCATGGCGGCACGAGAGGAGGATTGGCTAACTGTCCCTGACCCATGGCAACTCCATGGCGTCATTTGGGGCCAGGTAACTCAACCACGCTAGGGTGGTCTCCCTAGTCCCCTCTAGGCTTCACTAACGTCGCGGTCCCTAGGCGACTCCTAGGCGGCCGGGTTTTTCGCAAACCCATTCATCAAAACTTTTCCCTAAAACCCCCTTTTTATTTCAAAACCATATTCCCCTTTCTTTCCCAATGAGGTACATGGATGCGTCATGCTTCACAATATCATGCCAATAAGGAATTCCATTCTTTGCAAGTCAAATATTCACAACATACATGCCTTATAGAGAATTCATAGAAATATACATCATGCTTCTAAATCACAAAATTCAGCACTTAAACACGATAGGCATGAAAGTTATCATCACTTAAACATGGTTCCTCATTTTGTACCAACTAACACATAATCACATCTCATATACAACATATAGCAAATATTCATGAAATATACACAAATTAAGCATGGTATAACACAATTCATGAAGAAGTAATTCACAAAAAGTCTAAGAAATTGTGAATTAAACACCCCTACCTTCAAGAATGCAAAATCCCCCAATTCAAAGCCCTAATTTCAAAAATCCTATGGTTGGCCAAATGGTGAATTGCTTACATTGATTTGTAGGTCTCGCCGGGCTTTCCGATTTGCCACAAACGGCACAACCAAACTCCTTATGGTTGAAGAGAAATCAAAGTTTGAATTGTGTGGAAAAAGAAAAGAAAAAAAAAGATAAGAAGAGAATGAGAGAGAGACTGCTGGGGAGAAGAGAAAAATGAGGCCAAAATGGCCTCATGCCCACTAAAGGAGTAGGTGGTGGGTCCCATCACTTAGGAAAAAAAAAATCTTTTTCCTTTTTTGACTTTTCTACCACACACACACACACATACATATGCACACCACCATATAAGAATCACATGAAACACATTAAATAAAATGAATGAGATGCAAATGGACCCAAACAAAACCCCCGTACGCAATAATTCTGGTAGCTGGTCCCACCTGGGACTTTCCGGCCTGAAAAAATGAAAAAAAGCCGAAATGGTAACCAGTGCTTTTCCAAGAGTCCTGAACTCAAGGAAATGTCCCAACCAAGTCTTGGACACACCCGGCACACCCCACAGTATCCTGTACGTAAAACGAGAAATGACAAAAATGCCCTTACAAAAACAGAAAATTCCAAAAAATGAAAAATGGTGAAAATAAAAAACATTACAATCTACCCTCCTTAAAGAAAGAGGCCCACAGGCACACTCTTTCCCAAGAAAACCTCACAAAAACCCCAAAACTATGAACTCACCAACATTATTGCCTTTGACACCGGATGTCACTAGGCAATTACACACCACTGCCACTAAAACCCAATGCGGGTACCCATCTTTCACCTCATCATAATACAAGACCAACTAGACCTTACGCCCGACTCAAAATGGACATTGGCCTACTCTACACAGTCACGAAAGGTTCCAAAGCCCGAGAAAAAAAACAGTCATCAAACCACCGAATAAGACAACAACCAACCTCAACTTATCCTTCAAAAGACACACAAAATCCCAAACAAGGAATCTTTCCGATCTTTTAATCAATCTCATCTTTAATCTACACATCCCTGACAGACCAAACACAAGTTATCTAATATGTAGCTACACTACCACACTGACACAACACCCAATACCATACTGTTACTATTTCTGACAACTTAAAACAATCATTGACCTTTGACCTGACCTCGTGTTAAAGAGGGATTGATTCAGGAGAAATAGTTGACCAGGCTATTCTCATCCTCGATTCGGCTCAGCACAGACGTTGTTCTTGTCCTCAGGTCCATACCTCAAGTATAATCTCACACAGTCCACAAAACAACAATAAGATCCACTCACTATCAATCCATCACTCTACGTAACCTTAACAACTACACTATCACATACCAGCTCTAAGAATCTCAATCATGCCTTAATCACACAATCATAACAAGCTAACGGCAATACTACACCAAACGTCATAATCATCGACAAACACCAAAACTTTCTAATCTTCTCATAATATCCATACCAGGTAAACAACTCCATAACATTATTCAATTCAATTCTGACCTCATCAAAACACACAATACGACCATCTCATGCCTGAAACCTTAAAGCCAAAGTTAATCATCCCCATTATTCCTCAATGGAATCCTACATTCACTCTCTAGTTGCATAACATTCAAATAATACCAACACCTATCCTCAAAACACTCTCGAATCAGACATTAATAAAAACACCCGAGTACATGACTCACATTAGATCACCTAATTATCCTCAATATTTCATTCATTACACATTCCCTAGCCATCACCACCAGTACTAAACACCGAACACATACAATCTCCATTCGGCAACTTGTGCCTCACATACCACCGGTCAAAACCACACTCAAAACAAGCACAACAGAAACCAAAGACTCCACCTCCCTTCATGGGAGTGAGTACCCCTTCAACCAGGACCTCTACTGATGAACTCTAATAGTGCAACAAACTACACATAAGTCCGTCCACCTACGGAAGAGCATAACTCCTAAATGGAGAATAAGACTCACGACAAACGACGCCCTTGTAAGGACTAGAACAAACGAAAAGGATAACGAACCCTGCTCTCATAAGAGACCAACGACTCATACCTGAATGCACCTAACACCCTGTTACATACTACACACCAATTGTCCGACCATGGACACCCAATCTTACCTAAGATGAAATGACCTCCTTAAGCATAAGGAGAAGAACCAACTGGAAACACATACGGGACTACAAACACAAAACTAGGTGACCTTGCCACTAACGGACCGTTGAACATAACCAACACGGAACCTCGTATACGCCACGCCACAATACCCGTACTAACCAAAACCAACCAGATAAGAGCACCAATGCCTACAACATACTAACACTAGGAACCATCACTGTACGTTGGACATCGCATCCTATTCTACCCAGCAACCCCCAATGAGAACCTCTATGTAACACAATGACATATGATCACCCGTTCCATCTCCACCTTTCCAGGTGATACTACCTCGAACACCGTATACAAGACTCGTGACCTTAGTTATAGCAACCCTTTACTCGTCAAAAGAAAAAGGTGCCTAACTGGCAACATCGTTCTCACTAACTCTAATGACTAAACCATCCACAATCGCCTCAATTCCCCACAATCTCATCACTTACCTGTCAGCACATAATAAACAACTCTTAATTTCCAAACCACATTCGAATCATACCTTAAACCGCTCTGCTCATCAGTACAAAAACATCACATCATAACACCTCTACTGCTACTCATTCCAAACAATAATTCAAACCCATTATCCCATCGGACCATTAAGCCACTACTAAAGGATTTTTCCTCAAACATCCTTAAGATAATACCATCATAACAAAAGAATAAGCATTACTCTCGATGCTTCCCCCCCACAATGACCACTATTTACCATTAGAAAAGAACCTCCATACGGCAATGTCATGCCGACAAATCCTTAAAACAAAATAAGCACAATTCTCAGAATGCTCAACACCCAATTGTCTCCTTAAAGTCATCAATGATAAAATCAATCACTAATGCTTAATCGGCTACTCAAACCTCTCTTTCTAAGTCGATCTACACGCCTAAATAAGGAAACTTCACGCACTAGGTTCAACATCATTATCTCTCCTCCGTACTGTTCCTTAAAATACCTTTGGCCCCGACAAAAGTCAAATGGCCTACTAATTAAACGTATAAGATCAACCTCGTCCCAATCATTCTTATCATCAGTTTACCATTTTGGATCCTTAAACACCAAGTACTATCTCTTGATACGTTAGACACAACTTGAAATACAACTCCAGCCCACAAATTTCAACTTTTAAAACACAATGCACCCGATAACATAGTACTTACCATCAATCACTTCATCTGCAAACGACCAAGCATTTCAATGACCTCATACAAACTGCCTTATAATGTAATCCTACTCTACACAACTAAAACTAACCACTATACACCACCTCAAGACCCTCTAGATAGCCGTACCAACTTAATCCTGCTCGCTAGCCGAGCCATGCAATTAACTCTCCATGAGTTGATCACCCGTAACACACATATCCATGGTTCCTGAAATGGGAGTCACCTCTCAATTAGCGTTAATCAACACACTTCCTCAAACCGTTCCAGAACACCTAAAATACACGTCTATAATTCATAGACTACACTCGTGACTTAAATAACCTCTAGCACACCTACCATGACCGGTTCGAAAAGAGCCTCCACACAAAACTGTGACCCAAGTCATAAACTACCTCCTAAGGTCGTACCGAAACCCCCACTCGCACACTTGACCTCCACAGTCACCAGAACCCATACACCGATGCATGAAACTCATACACAATAAAGACACCATGCCACGAACTATGAACTCGTTCTAAAGTCGTGCCCTAAGCACCGCACAAAATGCAATAAGAAAATTAGGATGGATATACACTGAATAACTTAATCCACAAGCTCGAAGACCAAGCCATTTGTTCGATAAGAACTAGCACCCAACAACCCTGGAGCAACCGAGCTCCTCACTTACTCAGGTCAAAACTCACACAACCATCCCATGCTCGACCGCTTATACATATGTGTGTGTATATATATATGGAACATGGTTGTATCATGATGTGAGTTATGATTATTATAAATATAAATATATATATATATATATATATATATATATATATATATATATATTTATATTTATAATAATCATAACTCACATCATGATACAACCATGTTCCTAACTTATTAATACAACCATGTTCCTAACTTATTGCATTATCATAAAAAGGAACTGCTCACTCTATGCCCACTACTTGCCGCTACTATACTTCATATACACATCCTCATATCATGATCAACATACTTTCAATCATTATCATGGTAACAATATACATTACTTTAAACACATAGGCATGTTATCACATAAGTAAATAAGTGGATAAGCAACTAAGCATGCTTTTCGAACAATTGAACACCTTAACACATAAGCACATAGTCATGCAATTTAACTTTCTCCATGCAATCCTAGATAGGCCTCTACCCATCGTCCTAATGGTGTTCAAACTATGGCGCTCTGATACCAAATTTGTAACGACCCGAACTCATGGGTCCGAACTGTTAACCAGGTCCTCACCCCAACCCGAGGTCATCTAAGTCAATCCCTATCATATCTAGTGTCCACATATCATCATTGCCCCTTAAATGTGTTCAAGAAGGCTTTAAGTAACTTTTCAAGACTCAAGGGTTAAACATACAAGAGGAGGAACAAAGTGCCATAAACAACTTCATTTTGGTCGACCAAAATGGAGCTTCGGTCGGCCGGAATGAAGTCTGTACCAGTCGGCCGAAGTGGTCATTCCGGTAGACCGATTATGGCCCAAACAGTAGCTGAAACTATTGGAATGATCGGCTGACCAAAGTGCCTATTTCAGTCGACCGAAATAGCCCTTCGAGCTATGAATCTGCTACTGAATTTGCTATGAATGTTGAAAATGAAGAAAACTTTTGGAGAGATTATAAAATTGATCAAACCTGGTCTAACACCCTACAACATGACATAGTAAGTTCCACGGAGAAAAATATCAACAATATATTGTAAATGCAACTTCATATCCCCATCCATATAAACAAATATACATGGTCTTTACAATTTGCTCAAATTACATCTAAATAGGGTTAAGAGTACTTAGTTATTTTACAAGGCTTTGCTAAACAAACTTAAATATATTTCAAAATGATGCTTTGCAAAAATGGCTCAAGACTATAAAAAAGGTTGCAGGACTCACTTCTAATCCTTCATGCTTGTGGTGGATTGTCATCCGCCACTTCCTCTCCGTGACCTGAAAAATGTTAATATGAAGGGGTGAGCATAAGCTCAGTAGGAGGTGCCTAAGGCACACCTCTTAAGACCCCGTGAATCTATGCAATGAATAGGAATAAAGAAATTGGGATCATACCATGCCGGGGAGAAAATAACCATAATAGCAACATCAATAACCCAAGTCAAGAATGAATATGCCGTGAAATGGGATGCAATGTCGTGCAATGTTGCTCCCTATTTCCAAAACCTTTTCCATTATCATTTCTAAACCGTTAATGAAACCCGTCCCATAGCAACTCTATGGCGGCACGAGTGGAGGATTGGCTAACTGTCCCTGACCCATGGCAACTCCATGACGTCATTTGGGGCCCAGGTAACTCAACCACGCTAGGGCAGTCTCCCTAGTCCCCTCTAGGCTTTACAAACGCCATGGTCCCTAGGCAACTCCTAGGCGGTTGGGTTTTTCGTAAACCCTTTCATCAAAACTTTTCCCCAAAACCCTTTTTTATTTTAAAACCATATTCCCATTTCTTTCCCAATGAGGTGCATAGATGCTTTATGTTTCACAATATCATGCCAATAAGGAATTCCATTCTTTGCAAGTCAAATATTCACAACATAAATGCCTTATAGAGAATTCATAGAAATATAAATCATGCTTTTAAATCGCAAAATTCAGCACTTAAACACAATAGGCATGAAAGTTATCATCACTTAAACATGGTTCCTCATTTTATACCAACTAACACATAATCACATCTCATATACAACATATAGCAAATATTTCATGAAATATACACAAATTAAGCATTTTATAACACAATTCATGAAGAAGTAATTCACAAAAAGTCTAAGAAATTGTTAATTAAACACCCCTACCTTCAAGAATGCAAAATTCCCCAATTCAAAGCCCTAATTTCAAAAATCCTATGGTTGGCCAAATGGTGAATTGCGTACATCGATGCGTAGATCTCGTCGGGCTCTCCGATTTGCCGCAAACGGCACAACTAAACTCCTAATGGTTGGAGAGAAATCAAAGTTTGAATTGTGTGGAAAAAGAAAAGAAAAAAAAAAAAAAGGAAGAGGAGAATGAGAGAGAGACTACCGGGGAGAAGAGAAAAATGAGGCCAAAATGGCCTCATGCCCACTAAAGGAGTAAGTGGTGGGTCCCACCACTTAGGGAAAAAAAAAATCTTTTTCCCTTTTTGACTTTTCTACCACACACACATACATATGCACACCACCATGCAATAATCACATGAAACACATTAAATAAAATGAATGAGATGCAAATGGACCCAAACAAAACCCCCGTACGCAATAATTCCGATAGCGCGTCTCACCCTGGACTTTTCGAGCTGAAGAAATGAAAAAATTCCAAAATGGCAACCGGTGCATTTTCAAGAGTCTTGAACTTAAGAAAATGTTCCAACCAACTCTCAGACACACCCGGCACACCCCACGGTGTCCGGTATGCAAAACGAGAAAAGACGAAAATGGCCTTGCAAAAATAGAAAATTTCGAAAAATGAAAAATGGCGAAAATAAAAAACATTACAATCCTCCTCTTGGGGCTTGGAAAAGCCCTTAGGCTTGCCTTCTAAACCCTAGACTCTTGACTCATTTGTGGATTTTTGTTGTAAATAATGTATTGACCTTGTGATTTAATAAATCTTGTGATTTTCATGATTTAATTCTTTCAATTAATCTTCTAATTTTATTTACATGTCTGTGTGATGAATTGGATGGTTGTCTCTACATTAGATTCTACAAATTTGTTGCATGTCTGTGTGTATTTGAATTGTAAATCTAGTGATGGTCATGCATAGTGCTTATTGGTTACACTTGTGATTGATTTGATGGGTTATACATATGCTTGATGGGTTGTTCCACACCCTAGTTAATTAGCTTAATTTTCTTGTCATTAGTGTAATTGTAGTGTAATTGCATTTAACTTCCTAAATAGGTAGACAATCCATGCTTGTATTTGATGATTCATGCTTGTTGTCACATGATGTGCATTGTTCTTGATTGTTGTGTGCTACAATTGTGGGTTTATTGAATGGTTATTGTCTTCACTTGATGGGTTGTTCTACACATTAGCATAAATAGACAATTCACACTTGTTTATTCATCCATGCTTATTGTTTCAATTGTTAGCACACACTTGGTTTACAACATTTAATTTCCCCAAATTTGTCAAAAACTAATGGTTTAGAAGAAGAGCTTAGCGGTAATTCCAATGCCCTAAGACCTCTCTCATATTCTCTTACCTTAATCAATTTTAGCTTATTTTCATTGCATGTTTTTAATTCAATTGTAGTTTAATTAAACAAACCAAACCTCTCTTTGATCATTCGACTTGCTAATCTGAATTTGATTCCAAATACGCTTGCGATCTCTTGGGATGATCTCTACTCTCTATGCTACATTAGTAGTAGTAGTTGTAGTGGTTTATAAATTTAAATTTGACTAAAGGCTTCTTGAATCAATCACTCTCCCAATTTGACATAGCAAACGACTGGCACATTAGTATTGATTAAGTTTGGGGGTGTTTGGGGTGTGACCACTTATATGCATGCAATGTTGTATAGTTCAATGTCAACTTGGCTAGAGAAAAAAAAGTATATATATATATAGAAAAAAATTTTGAAAAAAAAATGATAGGCAAATGATTTCTGTTTGTTGAAACTTATTGGGGGAAATTTACGTGATTAATACAGTTGGTATGTATGTATATGATATCAAAGAATGGTTGAAAATTGTTAGTATGCATATTGAGATGAAAAAGGTCCATTGCATAAATTAGATATAGCATTTTCAAGTTTTTATCCCTAAGTTAAATTCACACTACACTTGAGCACACCAGAATTTAAATATATATATATATATATTATGCATCTTCTTCTTTGTGGTATCATAGAAATGGCTTATCTGAATTAACGAGTTGGATAGAAGAAGTTTCCTTGGCATTGAATTAAAATAATAATAATAATAATAATAATAATAATATTTGTACATTCTCTTACCTTGTCAACTGAGTAACCGAACCTTATCCCTTATCAAGCATTGAGTGTTCATATAAAAAGGAAGACGAGTGGAGAGTGTATCATGTGGGGCTTATTTGAGTTCGTAGCATGGCTATCCTGAGTCATTACGCCATTTGGAGTGTTTTTACACTTAGCGCCCTAAAACCATTTGGTTTGGGAGTTGTTGGCTTAACGCTCATTACATGGGGTAGTTAGAAAGCTTAAGGAACTTAGACATTGCACGACCATCCCATAAAGAAAAAAGAAAAAAAGAGAGAATAATTCAAATAAAATTCATGCCTTGGAGATTGTATTTCAAAAGACGAGTTAAGAATTTGAAAGCTATAATATGTGCCATGAAGGGGTTAGAATGTTTTTTTAAAAAATAATACAATAAACAAAATAAAATATTCTGGTTCACTTTTGACTAAAGCTTTAGATGAATGCTATTATAGATGAGATGTTGAAGGTTGTGTATATAGATTATATTATCGATGCATGAATGCTGAAAGTCAGAAATTGTTTTAGATATCATTGTTTCACATACTTGTTGTAGTCCTCATGATAAAATTCTCCTCTATGTCATATGTTCCAACTTTAAGAATGAGCCTTGTGCATTTTAATGCACCAGTTTGGTTAATGTTTATGGGTAGCATTTCTATTAAACCCTCACGAGACTTTACTCATCCTCTAGGGATGCCTAGGGGTTTAAAAGACTTATTGCATATGGTAAATGCAATCGTCATTCCCACGAAAGAGGAGATGTTTTATTTCTATTTTGCTAAGGGACTAGCAAAATGTAAGTTTGGGGGTATGATAAACGTCGAATATTTCATATTCAAGCGCCCTTAATTATATGTTTTAGTCTATTTTAGTATGCTAATAAAGTGTATTTTACAAGCTTTCGTGTACTTTGTATATTTTCAGGGTTTATCTCCAAAATAGAATAAAAGTAAGCTTTTATGGGATTTAAATGAACATGGTTCAAGGCGAGCTATAGAATCAACCAAAGTGGTCTTAAGCCCTTGAGGAAGCTCAGCCTGAGGAAGGAAGTCGACCCGAGAAGCTAGCAAGAAAGATAAAGTACACCATTGAAGAATAAGGATGATGTCCGGATGCAACATCCAAGAGCATTCTTGGCGTCTGGACGCTTTGTGTAAACGTAGCCCAGCAAGTGCAATTTTAAAAGAAGATGAATTCCAGTAGCCAAAGGAATTTGCGTCCGGACGCCACATGCCAAGAAGCTATAACTCAGGCACCCAATGTGCACATGGCATACAGCATGACAAGCTGCGTTCGGACGCCAACTTGCGAGTAAATAAGGGATTTTAAATTTTTATTTTTTTAATTTTTTATCTCTTCTCCAACTTCAATGCATGATTTTTGAGGAGGATTTTGACTTATTCTGGCTGAAAGGGCTATACATATATCTCTACATTGCATTTTCATAAATCAATTCATATTAGATTCAAATTTTATATCAATTATGGAGAGAGAAAGTGAGGAATAGCTAGGGTTCTCGAGTGTTCTTGAGAGGGGAGAGGGGCTGTTATGGAGCTGAAGATGGAGACTTCCTCTTCAATTCTTGGAGCTTCCACCACCACCAGGATAAGCTAAATCCCTTCCTAAGGGATTGAGGTATCCTTGACCAATTAACCATGTAATCTTTGTATTTCAATTTGGGGAAATAGGATTAATTGAATAAGGAATCAAGTTTACACTCGCTCCTAAGTCAAGGAGGGCCTTTTCTATCTCATTGTCTCCAATGACACACGAGATTGTCGGGGCACTCGGATCTTTAAACTTTGGAGGTGCATTGTGCTGAATGATAGAACTTGCTTGCTCAGTCAACCTCACCTTCTTAGGAATACTACTCTTAGAGATGCGTTTTTGAGTACAAAAATCCTTGAGAAATTTAGCATAAGGTGGAATTTGCTTAATGGCATTACGGAGAGGAATGTTAATCTTTACTTGCTTAAAGATTTCAAACATTTCTTGAATTTTATCACCCTTGTTCCCAAAGTGTGTGGACTCTTTGAGACATTGAGGAAAAGGAGCCTTGGGCTCATAAGATGTCTCAACATTTGGGATTGGCGGATTTGGAATTTCTTACTGATTTTCAGATTTTTGGAAATGACATTTGGATATTTGGAAGGAAAAACTTCTTCATCATTTCTTCCATCAACGTTGTTATCCATAATTCTTCCACTCTGAAATGTGGTGATTGCTTGGGCATGCTCAAGATGCTGTCCACTTAGAGGAGGGATTTCATCAATCACATATTGCCCTTTCGGGTTCACCACGGTTTAAGCTGGAAGTTTGCCCGTATCCCTTTAAAGTTGATTCACGGTGTTGGCGTCCAATTTGAGTTTTAATTTTTAATATTGATTGAGAGTGCGAATGGACTAATTAGACCGTGGTTTGGAGTGATGATTGCATTCCTCCAATAGTAGCCAAGATATTTGACTATTTGAATCCTCTATTTTCTTTTCCAATGCAGAATTTGATGAAGGAGGAGGATTCACAATAGATGGATTATTGTTGAATGGAAGTCGGTAGCTTGAAGATGCTTGGAATTGTTGGTTCATGGGTTAAGAATTAGACTAATATGGTTGCCCATTACCTTGGAATGCTGAATTTTGTGGGGTTGGTTGCCTCCACGAGAAATTTGGGTGATCTCCCAAACCCGGATTGTACGTATTGGAGTAAGGATTATTTCCAGGGCAAGAGAACATGGCATTGGCTTGCTCTTGCGTACCTCCATAAAATTGCTCCGGTGTAGGGAAATCTTATGCATTATGAAAAGTGCTTGTGCAATATGCACACATAACACTTGATAGAGAATTTTGAGAAGAAGAAAGATGTGGTGCCACAAGTTGAAAGACTTTATGGGCTATGGCATCCACTTGAGAGGCTTCTTCCCTTAGAGTCCGTGGTTAGCCCGAATTTGAGGGTTTCCCAACATTAGAAGTAGGAGCTCTACGAGAACTATATTGCATATAATTTTTGCTCATATTCTCAAGCAGAGTCCATGCATCATCTGAATTTTTGGACATGAACATGCCCTTACAAGAAGAATCAATTAATTATCTATGTGGTTTTGTTAAACCATCATAGAAGGCTTGCACCAATTGCTATTTTGGAACTTGGTGGTGCGGACACTTCCTAAGAAGGTCTTAAAGTCTTTCCCATGTCTCAAAGAATTATTCCCCATCAATTTGGGAAAAGCTAAGAATGGATTAACACATTTGATTGGTTTTACTCACATGATAGTACTTTTTAAGGAATTTTTGTTGCAATTGGACCCATGAAGTGATGGAATTTGCAACAAGAGAGTTCAACCAATACTTTGCTCTATCTTTTAGAGAGAATGGAAAGAGACGCATGTGAAGTGCATCTTGAGGGAAGTCCCTCATCTTGATGGTGGAGCAGATTTCCGAGAACTCATCAAGATGTTTATAAGGGTCTTCATTATCAAACCCATGATAAGATGGAAGCATTTGGATTGTGGCAGACTTGATTTCATATTAATGAGCCTCAACATTAGGCATGACGATACACGATGGAGGTATTTATGTAGAGGGCACAAAATGATCCCTAAGAGTCATTAGTGCTACATTTTCATTTTCAACTCTAGGATCAACTCTAGGATCGACTCGAGGATTTTCCTCTAGGATTAACTAGATGATCTTTAAGATTAGCATTTTCAAGATTGTTAGCTATATTGTCTAATTTAATTTCAAGTTCTCTTATAGTTTCGGGATCCCTAAGGATCCTTCTTTGTTGTCTAAGAGTCCTTTCAAGTAAAGTAATTGATGAGCGCTAAAAAGTGCGCATTTAAACCCCTTAAGCTTGAGCATTCTAGGACATTTATCTATCTTATTTCCTCGTTTTATTCTAATTTCATGTTATTGCCTTTTTCAGGTGCTTATCCCAAATATAAGTCAATTCAGCCAAATAAGAGCATTAAAGGAGTTAACTCAAGCTGAATAGAAGAAAGGAGCAAAGTGGAAGCTAAATGAAGCAAAGTGTGGAAATTCAGCAAGTTCGATCGATATCAGCATTTCTTCGATTGATTGAAAGTTCATCGATCTAAACAATTCAAGATGGATCTAAGCCTTTATCCTTATCCAAAAGAATCCAACAAGTTTGATCGATCCAATATTTCCCAGATTGATCGAAATGATTTGATCTTATCCCCACCAACCTCTTTTGTCTTCTTCCCAAAAATATCTCAAAATATCTTAGAGATTTGTCTTTATTCAAAAAGGTACCACCAGGGATGATCGATCTCTGTAGCATTCGATGGATCTCAGCCGAGTTCAATTGATCGAATTTCCTCAAGTCCGAAAAAAATAGATTCCAGCTCATTAAAAGTTGGCTCATGGAGTAATCATTGGAGGGACCTTGGTGTACGAGCCCAGACCATTGGGTGTGACACTTAACCTACCTATATAAGGATTTTGAGCCATTTTTACATCATAACTTGTAACATTCAACATAACTTGTATATCTCATATCTTGGAGAGGAGGCTAGAGATTAGAGAGCTTTACACATTCTTGGGGAGTTCTTCCATTCTTCTAGGGTTTCCATCAAGAAGAAGGTCATTCCTACCATGGAGATAGCTCTTGAGGGTTGGATGACTACTTCAATGAGTGGCTAGACATCTACTTGGGGCTAGAGTAACCCCTAAGTTTGCTTCCTAGACTTAGTTCTTTGTATATTTTTAGGGATTTATTTGTAACAATGTTTTGATCTTGGATTTATGTATATATCTTGTGGTTTCTACTTGATGTGTATGGATTAATGCTTTCAATTGATTACCTACTTCTAACCATATGTCTATGTATGCTAGAATGGATAATTCATGTGCTTTTCTCTAGATTTAGTGGAATTTATGTATGTCTATGTGTATGGATGAAGTTAATCTAGAGATGGTCAAAACATAGAGCTTAATTGAACACTCTTGCAATTTATTTGATGGTTCACACTTGTTTCTTGATGGATTGTACCACACCCTTAGCTTACTTAGTTTAATTTCATGTCTTTAGTGTAGATGTAGTATAGTTGCTTTAAATTCATAGATAAGTGGACAATCTACTCTTGTTCCTTGGTGTTCCATACTTATGAATGCATTAGATGTATGTTTCTAGATAGTTGTGTGTGCATAAATTGTGGTTTCATTGAATGGATTTTGGTCTCATTTGATAGGTTGTGCTTTCCATTTGATTTGGCTTGACAATCTATGCTTATTTGCCATCCATGCCTAGTTTCAATTAATATCACACACACACACACACAAGTTACAAGTCAATTTCCCCATTAATATACAATTGCTAGTATCTAGTGAAGTCAAGCTTAGTGGTGAGCTCTAGTACCCCAAGTCCTCCCCTCTATATCTTTCTGTACTTTATTAATCATTGAATTTTGTTTACTTTAATTTCATTTGCATAATAGCTTAATCAATCAATCCAACCAATCTTTGATCACTCGACCTACTAACCCTATATATTTTTTCCATTACAACGGTACCCACAATCCCTTGGGATGATCCCTACTCTCCCTAACTATATTTTTAGTTAGAGGTAGTAGTGGCTTTTACAAATTTGAAACTTGGCCACATTGCATACTCACACTCTTAGTTCAACATCTTTTTGTAAACTTACTCTAACACCACCAGTAATATCAATGGGTTCCTCAGGTAGTGGTAGAGACAATGACCTATGACTTACCATCAACTAACAATCACAACAACCCTTCACCAAAACAGTCGCATACTATGACGGCCCAAGTTTTTTAACCCGATGCATCAGTGATGAACCGAAAGTTAACCCAATAACGGATTTGAAATGCAGAGGCGAAAGAGAAACTAAGGTCTCTAGAGATATAAATCATCCCTAAGATACTAATGTGACCTTCCATGAAGTCACGGAACTTAAGGAGAGCAAAAGAGTAAACGAGAGTCAAAATGGTGTGAAATTCGTTAATCAAAGGAAATATTGTCAATTCACAAATAAAAAGAGAAAATTGACTCTAAATAAGTCAAACAAGGTGAATACAACCTAATCTAATCATTTCACAACATTCCAAGAGGTTCTAAGAACTCTGGCCAAGAATCCCACGAAACGCCCATTCCCGGTTTAACAAAAATTGATACTACCTCACTAAAACATGAATAACTCCCACTATGATTGGGATCTGAGAATGGAATTGGTACCATTGGAAATCTGACTCAAAATCCTTGAGTTTAGGCTCAAGAATAACCCAATTTGGTTTAGAAATGAAGAAGTTATGACCCTTTGAAGTTGGAACATCAATGTTGCAACAAAACCAGGAAGGTTGAAGAGTGAAGGCTATTCCGGTCGATCGAAATGGAGTTTCGGATGACCAAAATGGACAGATACTTTCCTGAAAACATATTTTTGAGGGGAGGTTACTTTGGTAGACCAAAATAAGGCATCGGTCGACCGAAATGACCACGAACAGTGATTTTGTCTACTGGAATGAGTGTTTTACTGTGCAACAAAGTTCCCAAGAGCCATCGGTCGACCAAAATGGTATTTCGGACGACCGAAATGACTCGAAAAGCTACTATAAGACCTGCTATATGCCAAAGACATATTAAGGCTTAACCCAAGCCTCAAATCCCCTAATGAATTGGTTCAAAAACAAAGGTTAAAAGTTGATTTTCAAGGAGATGTGAATATGTGAACATGTCAACAAACCTAATTTGAATATTTGAATGTAAAACAATGGCTCATGGCCTCATACATATCAAATACATTCTAAAAGGTGTACTTATGTACACATTACATAAATGGAATCAAATATACATATTTTGACATATAAGGTTACAAATGGCTTTTCAGACCAACCTTTACGAGAATGGAAGTCTTCAAGTCCACAAATCATCCAAGCATAATGAGAATCTCAACTTTAATTCCTGTACCTGAAAAATGTCCCCACTACATGAGTGAGTAATGATGTGTGCTTTTATTTATCAATAATAAATACCACTCGAAATAGAACGAATCCTTGTAGGATAGGGCTATGTTGAGGGTGTCGAACCTCAAGGACTGTGGTGGTTCATCGAGTCTTTAATTAATTACTATTTTAATTTAAAAGAAAGATTTATTGTGTGTTGTGATTCAAGAAAAACATAAACATTAAATAAACAAACTAAAGGATTGAGATCAAGAGAAGAAATACTTAGGGATTGACTTCACCACAAACCTTATACTATGGTCAACTGTTTAACCTTGGGATTTCAACAATTATGTACAATATGGAATTAAACTCAATAACATTAATTTAATTCAGATTTAAAGAAAGATGTTTCATGAATTTCAGTTAATAATAACCTATCTTCGGTTGGCACGAATTATCTACCTACCTACTTCTAATTAATTTTGCAGTATAACTCGTCTTCCTTAGGCATAGACTATAAAAACATTCATTCATGAAAAATGTTTGAACACTATTGCATGATCTCCATTCTTATGTCCGGCAGGGCTCTGCCAGATACCGTCCAATAAGAATGGGTTGAGAACAGTTTATAAACAGTTATATCTAAGACAAGATAATAACTATTCAGAAACTATTAATTCATTAAAACACCAATTGAGTTGGCTCAATTGCTCAAAATTATATAATCAAAGTATACAAATTATTGAATTAAGTATAAAAATCAAACCATAGTAATCAGATCGGGTTACATCACTGCCCTAAGATAGGAATTAGCTACTCATGACGATGCAAGATATCATATGTGTTATTATGGTCTTCATCGCCATGGACTGCTAAAACTCCTTTTGGATCTTCTTCTTGAAAACCCTAAAAGCCGCTATGGGAGAGATATGAGAGAACGGATGGATGATAGATGGATCTCTTCTCCCCTTCTTTTATAGTGGAGAACAAGTCCCAATCCCCTTTGGATTGGATTTACGTCTTTTGGTAATAATTGGGCCCATAAGGAAATAAAGAAATATGATTTTTGGTCATTCCCGCATGTATTTATGACTTCTAGGACGTCCAGGCTCGAGCCTCAGAGTCCAAGGTTCTAGCATTAAGGTTCAGGCTCGAGCATCACCTGCCAGCAACTTTGTCTTACTTTGCAATGTGATTTTGACCCATTTAGAGTGCAAATTTGGAGATGGCTATTAGAGACAAAAACGTTAAAATTCGAGTCTTCTTTCTAGAGTCACTAAGTTTGCTTAATTTGGAGTTCCGAGTCAAAAGTTATGGCCAAAATAATAAAGCGGGTTTAGAGTTTTCAACCATGCTCGAGCCTGAAGTGTTGGTGCTCGATCCTTTTTATTCATGCTCGAGCATCAAAGCTGAGGCTCGACTGGGAGAAAAAATTATCCAAAATGTCTTTTTATTGATGGTGCTCAATTATCTTTTCATGGTGCTCGATCCCAAGGTGTTGGGCTCGAGCTTTAGGGCTGTAGGCTCGAGCTTTAGGTGTGAGGTTTGGCACAAGGTTTGGGAGCTTGGAAATCAATTCCTTTAAATTCTGACTCCTCATGCTCGAGCTTAAGGGTCAAGGCTCGAACACCCTTGGTTAAGGCTCGAGCACCCTCTGGTAAGGCTCGAGTATCAAGGTACAATGCTCGAGCATTTAGGCCCTGAAATCTTCCAAACTTCATCATTTAAGCTCTCGGCTTACTTCAGATGACTGGCAACGACTCTGTAAGCTTCATTATCATTTCTTTCATCATAAAAGCCCAGTTTTAACCATTTCTTTGGGAAAGTACCTACAAACACGAAATACATAGAAATCAGTCTAACATAGGATAAATGTATCACTTTAGGTCTTAACATACGTATATTAAGGGGCTCGAATATGCAATATTCAGCGCTCATCACACCCCCAAACTTACATATTGCTAGTCCCTTAGCAATACGGAACTAAAAAGCTATTTTCATGGGAATCACGGTTGCATTTAGCTTTTGTAACAAGCCTTTAAACCCCTAGGTTACCCCTAATGGACTCAGTGAAGTTACCCACAAACTTCTCAAATCGGTGTCTTAATTGCACGGTAAGCTCATCCAAACCTGTTTTCCTATTACGATGGCTCAGCAATGCGTCAATCAGTCAATTACAACAAGTATAATAAGTTATATTAATCAGGAAAAATTTCAAACCTTTAATCTCAATTTAATAACCATGGTCCCCACATGTCAGTTTAATCATTTATTCAATCATCTCAATCCCTAAAATCTTTTAAAAGTGAACTCACAATTTCAAACATGTGGCTTACTATCCATACTTGTATTCATTCTTTGTTATCCCTCAGTTTACAGGTAAACTTTTCAAATTCCAATTCCCAAGGTATTTTTATTTTATTTTATTTTATTTTCTTCAGGTATGCATTTTTCAAAAAGGATACTATGCAATGCTCAGGTCTATTAAGCTTTCTAAATCACCCATGTAACGAACTTTCGGCCAATGACTCCCAAACCAGATGGTTTTAGGGCATTAAGTGATAAAGCACCCCTTCGGACCTAATTGTTCAAGTAATCTAGGCAACCTAAACCCCGTATGTAACAAGCTTTCAGCCAATGACTCCCAAACCAGATGGTCTTAGGGCATTAGGTGTTGAAATGCCCTTAAGGATTTAATTGCTCAAGCAATCTAGGTACAAATCTGAACTTGACCCTTTTCTACATTTTTTTTTTCTCACTTTTCTCTTTTATTTTTTATTATTTTATTATTATTATTATTATTATTTTCACATTGGTGAAGAATTTTTTTTCATTTATTGCATACATACCAATTCTTTCTTTCTTTCTATTTTTATTTTTTATTTTTTATACCTTGGTTATCAAAATCATCAAATTCACCTACTCATCTCAGTTTAACACAAAACAAAACAAGACTTCCAGTTTATACCCCACAAAATTCATGCAAGTGTGAATATGTGAAAAGTGAAGTATTTCAGAGATCTCAATCATCAAACAATAATCATCCTGACAAAGTGGACCACAGGTCACCAACTAATTTAAAAAATTCTTAAAAATTCCTTTTCAACATAAATTTGGCATACAAGCCATCTTTAACCAACATCAGACTGAATAGAGACATCACAATAATCAACAGACTCAAAATCATGCCTAAGTAGTTAAATTGCATCCTCTTGTGCACAATATATCAACAACAAAATTTTAAAAGGCACTGGCTTACCCCCAAACTTAAGATGCACATTGTTCTCATTGTGTGAAAATAGATGTAGAGTTAGAAAGATATTACCAAATACGTAGAACCAACAAGGATCAAGAATTAATAACTCAGAGGAATGAAATCGCCACCTCACCTCCAAACTTAGTCCTTTGTACCTGACAAAATAATCACGCTCCACAACACACATCAGAGTATCAAGTATATGGAGTAAAACATATATATATATATATATATATATATATATATATATATATATATATATATATATATATATATCACTATCATGCAAATGACATTTTTTTTTTAAATTTTTTTTAAACAAAAATAACCTAAACTAAAAATAAAAGAAAAATACACAAATAAACTAACCTAATTTTTATTTTTATTTTATTTTTATCAAAACAAACCTAATTTAAAAATAAAAGAAAAATTAACAAAAAAAACTAAAAACCTAGAAAAACTGAAAAAAAATAAAAATAAACTATGGTACAAACATACAAATGTTAAGTTTAACGTTGATAGCTCGACAGCATGCTAAGTATAACGTCACTGGCTCGACTGTACACCACTCCTTAGCCTATATCCAACAATTCAACTACCTCTTTCATCCCAAAATCAGTCATATGGGTGATTATGAAATTTGAAATAGGAGAAACCAATTTGGTTCCATCAAAACCGATGAAAGAATACTCAAGCTTTTCCGGTGGTGGCTTAGGCTCAAGTTTGTGAGAGAACTCATAAAAAAGACAAGAAGGACTTGAAATCAAAGGAGGAGGATCTTTTGTTGGAAAGATGGTGACTGATTCCTCATCCATGACATTAATAAAGAAGCACTCATCTTTCTCTGAGGAATATGGAGTGGCATTGAAGATGTTTAATTTGAGTTCATGTTCCCAAAAGAAATATCTATAGCTCCAGTCCTACAGTTAATGTTGGCATTTACTGTAGCTAAGAATGGACGACTAAGGATTACAGGAATATATCGATTAGGATCATGGATAGGTTCTGTATTCAGGACCAGAAAGTCAACCAGAAAATAGAACTTATCCACTTTAATGAGAACATCTTCAATGATCCCACGTGGTTGCTTTATAAATCGATTAACAAGTTGTAACACCATTGTTGTGGGTTTAAGCTCTCCTAAGCCTAATTGCTCATACACCGAGTAAGGAAGAAGTTTAACACTCACTCCAAGATCAAGAAGTGCTCTGTCTATCACATTGTTTCCAATGATGCAAGATATGACAGGAGCACCAGGATCTTTGAACTTAGGAGAAATGCTATGCTGAATGATTGCACTGACTTGCTCAGTGAGATAGATTTTCTTAGAGACTTGGCATTTTGATTTTGTCTTTTGAGTGCACAAGTCTTTTAGAAATTTAGCATAGGCAGGGATTTGATTGATAGCATCAAGGAGAGGAATATTAACTTTTACCTGTTTGAAGATATCCATCATGTCTTGGATTTTCTCTCTTTGCTTACCAAAGTAAGAGGTTCCCTTAAGACGTTCAGGAAAAGGCACTCTTGGCTTATAAGCTGTCTCAAGGTTGGGAGTAGATGAAGAAGTGACTTCACCTTCAACTCCTTTGGAGTTTGATGGAATAGGATGCGAGGGAATATCTGTGGGATGTGGATTATGAGTGATTGGATTAATGGGAATCCTATACCTATCTTTTTCCTCCTGTCCTTTTTCAACTTGGTTATCAATGATTTTTCCACTCCTCAAAGTACTGATGGCATTAACTTGCTCATGACGAGAACTTGAAGGATTAGTCTCATCAATCATGTAAGTTTGCTTGACTGGATTTGCAATTGGCTGACTAGGCAGTTTTTCATCTCTTTGAGTCAACACTTTAACTATTTGCCCAACTTAAATCTCTATCTTGGCTATAGATTGGGAATGGGAATGTACCAATTGAGTGGTGGACTTAAAATCATTAATTGCAGCTAAAACCTTTTCTTCAAATTCAGATGAGTACTTAGGAGGAGGAGGATCAGGATTAGCTTGGTTCCTAAATTGAGGAGGAGAGTAGATGGAAGATTGATTGAAAGAATTATTTGTCAGAGGATTAGATGAATTATTGTACTGTCCCTGAGATTGGGGAACAGTATTGCCTTGGCTTTGATTCTGCCATGATAAATTGGAATGATCTCTCCAGCCAGGGTTGTAAGTATTAGAATTTGGATTATAACCCGAACTGGAGAATGCAGTATTGGTTTGTGGTTGTGGATTTTCAAAAGATTGACCGAAGAGAGGACAACTATTAGCATAATGAGATGGACTAGCGCAGACAGAACACACCTCTTTTGGCAAAGAGGAGTGCTGAGAAGAACTAAGAGTACTGATAGCTGATAAAACTTGGTTAAACTTTCAAATCAACACTTCCATTTGAGTGGCAAGCTCTCTTGATTTTTCTGTTTCATACAAAATTTCAACTTGATGGATTCCAGGAGTGGACCTAGACTTAGAGGAAGAAGCATGTTGAACAAAATTTTCATTTAGGGCCTCAAACAGTTCCCAAACATCATTTGGGCTCTTATGCAGGAAACTACCATTACTAGAAACATTTACCATCTTTCTATGTGGATCATGTAATCCATTATTGAAGATTTACACCAAATGCCATTTAGCAATATCATGGTGTGGGTACTTTCTCAGAAGATCATTGTATCTCTCCCAAGTATCATGAAGTTGTTCACCCGGGATTTAGGAGAACGCCATGATTTCCCTTCTCATTTATGTGGTTTTACCCATAGTGTAGTATTTTTTTAAGAACTCGTGTTGCAACTTATCCCATGTGTTTATGGAATAATGAGGTAGGGAGTGAAACCAAGTTCTAGCTTTGTCTTTGAGAGAAAATTAGAAGAGTCTCATCCTAAAAGCATCATCAGAGAGAGTGGACAACTTGGTAGTTGAACACAATTATAGAAATTCATCTATGTGCTTATAGGGATCTTCAGTAGCAAACCCATGGAAAGTTGGAAGCATTTGGATCATAGCTGACTTGATCTCAAAGTGGGTTGTATCAGATTGTGGAAATTGAAAGCAACAAGGGGATGTATATAAGGTGGGAATGAAGAGATCCCTCAATTGTGGTCCATTTAGATTAGCACCATTATTAGCCATGTCTGATTTAAAGAATTCTCCTAACAATTTAAGCTAATTTCAATTGTAACAAGTAGTAACAAAAAGAAAAATTTTAAGTGAAGAAAAACAACAAAAACACACAAAAGGTCCTGAAACCGAAGCTTCTATTCCTTAGGCATCTTCGTTCTCGCTGCTAGATTCCTGAACTTGAAAAGAAAAAGAAATAAGGTGAGATATCAGAAAATCCTAAAACTATAAATTAAAATAAAACTAATCTCAAACTCAACAAAACTGTAACACAGTCCCCGGCAACGGCGCCAAAAATTGATGTGTGTTTTTATTTATCAATAATAAAATGCCACTCGCAATAGAATGAATCATTTTAGGATAGGGCTATGTTGAGGGTGTCGAACCTCAAGGACTATGGTGGCTCATCAAGTCTTCAATTAATTACTATTTTAATTTAAAAGAAAGATTTATTGTGTGTTGTGATTCAAGAAAAACATAAACATAAAATAAACAAATTAAATGATTGAGATCAAGAGAAGAAATACTTAGGGATTGACTTCACCACGAACTTCATACAATGGTCAACTGTTCAACCTTGGGATTTCAACAATTATGTATAATATGGAATTAAACTCAATAACATTCATTTAATTTAGATTTAAAGAAAGATGTTTCATGAATTTCAATTAATAATAATTTATCTTCGGTTGGCACAAATTATCTACCTACCTACTTCTAACTAATTTTGTAGTATAACTCGTCTTCCCTAGGCATAGACTATGAAAACATTCATTCATGACAAATGTTTGAACACCATTGCATGATCTCCATTCTTATGTCCGGCAGGGCTCCACCAGATACCGTCCAACAAGAATGGGTTGAGAACAGTTTATAAACAGTTATATCTAAGACAAGGTAACAACTATTCAGAAACTATTAATTCATTAAAACACCAATTGAGTTGGCTCAATTGCTCAAAATTATATAATCAAAGTATATAAATTATTGAATTCCTAAAGTATAAACAATCAAACCGTAGTAATTAGATCGGGTTACATCACTGCCCTAAGATAGGAATTAGCTACTTATGACGACGCAAAATATCATCTGTGTTGTTGTGGTCTTCATTGACATGGACTGCCAAAACTCATTTTGGATCTTCTTCTTGAAAACCCTAAAAGCCGCCGTGGGAGAGATATGAGAGAACGGATGGATGATAGATGGATCCCTTCTCCTCTTCTTTTATAGTGGAGAACAAGTCCCAATCCCCTTTGGATTGGATTTATGGCTTTGGGTAACAATTGGGCCCATAAGGAAATAAAGAAATATGATTTTCGGTCATTCCCACATGTATTTACGACTTCCAGGATGTCCAGGATCGAGCCTCAGAGTCCGAGGCTCTAGCATTAAGGTTTAGGCTCGAGCATCACCTGCTATCAACTTTGTCCGACTTTGCAACGTGATTTTAACCCATTTAGATTGTGAATTTGGAGATGGCTATTAGAGACAAAAACGTTAAGCTTCGAGTCTTCTTTTTAGAGCAGCTAAGTTTGCTTAATTTGGAGTTCCAAGTCAAAAGTTATGGCTAAAATGCTAAATTTGGTTTAGAGTTTTCAACCATGCTCGAGCCTGAAGTGTTAGTGCTCGACCCTTTTGATTCACGCTCAAGCATCAAAGCTGAGGCTCGAGCTCTAGGAGCAAAAATTGTCTGGAACATCTTTTTATTGATGGTGCTTGATCATCTCTTCATGGTGCTCGATCCCAAGGTGTTGGGCTCGAGCTTTAGGTGTTAGTGCTCGATCTTTGAGGCTTGGCACAAGGTTTGGGAGCTTGGAAATCAATTCCTTCAAATTCTGACGCCTTATGCTTGAGCTTGAAGGTCAAGGCTCGAGAACCCTCTAGTAAGGCTCGAGCATCAAGGTACAATACTCGAGCATTTGAGCCCTGAAATCTTCGAAACTTCATCATTTAAGCGCTTGGCTTGCTTCAGATGACCGGCAACGACTCTGTAAGCTTCATTATTATTCTTTTCATCATAAAAGCCCGGTTTTAACCGTTTCTTCGGGAAAGTACCTACAAACATGAAATAGATAGAAATCAGTCTAACATAGGATAGATGTATCACTTTAGGTCTTAACATACGTATATTAAGGGGCTCGAATATGCAATATTAAGTGCTCATCAAGTAATATAAAACAACTCGTAGGAGATGAGCATGCATAGACCTAGCATTTTACTATTCATTAAATTGATGTAAATCAATACATATGGTCCATGCCACCTAGCGTCTTTGTCAAATGTGAGACTCAAGGAGCATCCTAAGCTACCTTAGAATATTTCTAGTATAAATCATATCATTCATGCAATTCCAACAACATAAAAGCATGCTATACAAAGTAACAAGATATAGATTCTTAAAGTTATCAACTTGAAATAAAAAATGCGATAACAACTAAATATAACAATTTAGTATAATTAGAATTTCTAATACAGCACATCAAGACATAGATTCTCAAAGTTATCAACTTAAAATCTAAAATGCGAAAACGACAAAAGTGGGTCACGCCACCTAACGTCTATGTTCCAAATGAATCTATAGGATCATTCCTAAGCTACATTTGAACATTTAGCATAAATATACTTAAGAACATTAAAATTTACAATGATTTATTAAAATCATAAAGTATAAATGTATTTAACAACATTAAAAACATGCGATTATTCCTTACAAATCATAATGCATAAATGTACTTAACAACATTAAATCGCTAATAACTAAAACCACAAGTCACAATTAAATATTGGTTGTTGATCGGTATGACAATTATACATCAACCTTTGCAATAACAAAAATCATTGTAAAATAGGGCTATTGGTCGGGTAAGTCAAACCACTGGGACTGCTAGTTTATGGCAACTAAGATGTCTAGAATCACTTTTAGAATAATGAAAGGGTATATAGAGGTTTGTTGGTTTGTCACTTAGTCACTAGAATTGAAATATGCTTAAAGCAATAAATGTAAGGAATTTAAGAGGAAGAAATCTAGAAAGAGAGGTCTAGGGAAGTGAATTCACCATCAACTATGTAAACATGCTTGCTTGGAAATAACTTGGGGGACAAAATATACATGTAACCATAATATGTAGAAATGCAAGACAACTACAATATCTTCAAGAAGTTCACACATTCAAGAATTAAGTATAATCCATCAAAGGTTAGTATAATTCATCTATCTAAACTAAGGTATAGCATGAAATATCCTTCCTAAGCTATGAACCATCAAAGTCCTTAATTTGTGTGATAAGTGCACATGAAGCCAAAAGCTAAGAATAATCCATCAAAAGGGAGACCCTAAGCTATGGACTATTAAATCTTCCATACAACATGTCATTAAAACCATTTCATATTCTCATCTCCATTCTCACTAAGGAGATGTAAGCCCTATAATCATGAAAACGTACAATCTAAGACAAGATAATACATTTAACACAATCATTTATTGAATTGAAGAACATTTACAACATGTGTAAGTCTCTAGAATATGAAAAGATTACATAAACACTTCATTCCCCAAATCAAAACAAGATTATAGCATGATTACAAAGAATGGCTTCATCACCTCCCTAGGATAGGGAGTTAGTTGCTCATGGATGCAAGAGAAGAAGGAGAAGAGATGAAAACCCCCTTCATTTTCATGCTTAGAGGACCCAAAATACCCAAAACCTCAAGAACTCTATTTTCTCTCTCTAAAAACCTTCCAAGAATGAAAGATAAGAGATAAAACAAGCCTCCCCCCTTATCAAGCCTAAATTCCTTTCCTTTTCCCCCCCTTTTTGAGCTCCAACTCACTAGGATGAAGCTAGACCACACAAAAATGATAAGGGGACCAAATGCAGCACAAAATCAGGAGCAGTTAAATTGCTCTATGCAGATCGGCGGGCACCGGTGGTGTCTCGGCGGGAGCTCTGCGGGGCCTAGCCAAACAAGGTATGTAACGACCCGGTCATTTGCCTTCCATTCCTTTTTCCTAAAATTTTACGAATGAATTTTTTTCGTTTAATTTTCTTTTCTGAGCTCTGTTTCGTGTCGCTAAGTGTCATCTCGAGTGCTTAGAATTGGTTTCTGACTCTCTTTCATGTGAATTGACAACTTCCTTTGGGACGGAGTCATTTTCACATTTTTCGTTTTTGGACACTATGAGCTATTTCGTCATTTTCCCTATTCTGTCTTTTCCCCATTTGTCACATTGTTGGCACAACCTCACTTCTCATGCTCGAAGTTGGTTTTTGACTTCACTTGCCTTCATCTTGAGTGGTTTTCTCGAAATACGTATCTTTACTTTTGCAAGAAAGTACTCTGGTTGCTCCCAGTGTCCATAGGGCATGGATGCATAGTTCTTTGAAACGATTTTCTTTTCTTGGGATGTTTTTCATAAATATCTTTTGAAGATAATTTATTTCAGGGGTTTTTAAGAAAATATTTTAGGAAGATATTTTCATTCTGGGCCATAAGTGCAGTTTTCACTTTTTAGAGGGGCCATTGTGCAATTAATGAAAGTTATTGCAAAATGTCTTGTTTTGAGCTTGGATCCTCGTACAGGATTCATTTTTACATTTCGTCGAGTTGTGTACTCTTGGAATTTCCTCCTGGTCGATGTTTTCCAGTTTCAGGGTTTCTGGCCTCGGTTTGCTCCAAACTTGTTTTGGGCATAACTTTCTATTCGGGACTCAGTTTTTGACGCTGTTTCTTCTGTTTTTCATATTTTATCATTTTGAATCTTTTTTGTTCACAAAGTTTTGCCATTTGAGTGCGTATGCTCAAATTTTACTTTTTCAGACCCGGCGGGGCCCGTTCGGGGCACTTTTTGAGATTTCTATAAAAGGGGGGTGAGATATTTCATTTTTCATCTTCTCCCCTCTTCATGCACGACCTGGACCTCCCATGGCAGCCCAAGGGGTGCTGCCATCTTCTCTCTCCTCTTTTGGTTCACTTTTCCTTGATGGAAAGTCTTCGGCCTTAACGTTTGTTATTCCCCTCGCCGTGCTCTACCTTTCCCCCTTATTAGAATTCAGTTTTGACCATTTCTTGAGTTTGGTTTTGAGGTCAAGTTATGATTTTGATGGGGCTTTGATGGGGGTTATGTTCACGGCGTTGTCCCCGACAAAACTTAGTAGTTTCGTCGGATTCGGAGCCGTTCCATTTTGATGGCTTTTGAGATTTTCATCTCAAATTGAGGTAGGGGATGTTCTAAGTTTAAATTTTTGTTATATAGCATGCTTGTGATGCTTATACTACTTGTTTGCATGATTAAATATAAAATCTAGAGATTTTATTATTTATTTTTCTTGTACGGGATCTAATTTTCCCGGTTGCTCATGACTTGGTTTAAACATGTAGCATGATTTTATATTGCCCCTTGATATGCTCGTTGTCGTGTATTAAATTTGGAACATTTGAATAAGTATTAAAGATTTTATTTAATATTTATCTTAGGTGAAAGATTAATTCACATGGCCTTAACTAGTTTGAAATCAATATGTGTTAGCATATTAAATTAGGCCTTAGCATGCTCTTCAACATAGTTGAATTTGAAAGTAATTGGAGGTGTTTTGAAAATTAGTAATTATTAATTAATTTGATTAATTAACTTGCCCCGAGTGCACTATTCACTCTATTTAAATTCTGACTTGATATTCTTGATTTACATGCCATATAGCTTCACATATATTTGATTTAGAATATTCGGTTAGGTTTTGAAACCTTTTATTTTATTAAATTCCATGTTTAAGATTTAATCCTTATGGTGATATACAACTTGGAATTGTATTGTGGCATGCTAGAAAATTAAGCTTAGGTTTAGTTGTTCACATAAATTAAATTGGGATTAATTGCATGAGAATTGCAACTTTTAATTTATATTTAACTTTAGTGAAAGTTTAATTCGCATGGTCGTAAATTGCGTGAAATAAACTTGTAATGTGATATTACATTAGTCCTTGGCATGTTCTCTAAGATATGTTAAATTGAGAACATTTGGTTAAGTTTGAAAATCTAGAGATTTTAATTAAAAGAATTAATTCAAATCTATTTTGTAGTCCCATTAGTTTAATTAAGATTTTAACTTGATATTTGTATTAGCTATGATTTGTTTACTAGTATATATTAATTGTGGACCATTTGAAGTTGCTTTAGAACCTTGGTAATTACATTAGCATGATTTAATTAGAGTTCTACTTTATTATTCCAATAACCTAATTGAGTTTTAGAATGGATATAGGTGATGACCTTGCCATGCCCTTTAACATGTATTAAATTGAGGTTAATTGAAATTGAATCGGAAATCTAGAGAATTTAATTGTGTTTATCTATTTAAATTCTATCAATTTGCTCCATGATCTAGTTGTGTTTTAGAAGTGGTTTCTATATTCAAATCATGGACTTAGACTTGTTGTATATTCATTTAGTTATGTTTTGAACATTGGATAACATAGTTGCTATGTTTGTACTCATGAGAATATGTTTTTCTTATTGAATATATTGTTGCCTTGTGTAATGATTTGCACACTTCGTATTTAACATCATTCATGCATAGCGTGTAATGAATCGCACACTGTAGATTCGACATTCATCACATCATATTAGTTGTGGACTTAGAGCATGTATTGTATAGGTTTCTAAATTTGGTTGTGCTCGGTAGATAGTTGATTATCTTGCATATTCTTGTTGATATATGCATTGTTGCATAACTTGTTGATTTTGGAAACTTGGGGATGTCGTTGTTTGACTATGGCTAGGACGTGGTTCTAGTACGGGGGATAGTCCCTCTAAAGTAGGGAGGTTACCTATGGGCTAGTAACCCTAAAGTAACTATGTTATCGGTCTGATCCGGCGTAACGTCCGAGTATCCACTTTGTTTGATTTCGCATTTCATTTTTAAGTTGATAACTAGATGATATTGTAACTTGTTGTTTCTTATTTGTCGTTCCATTTTAAGTTGCAGGATGTTAACTTTGCGAAATTGTGCTTTATGCTTTGTATTGGAAGTTCCAATGTTGGTTAAATTGCATCGATATTGAAAATCGTGTTTTGACATTCTAATAAAGCTTAGGATTGATCCTATTGATTCATTTATAACATAGACGTTAGGTGGCATGAATCACTACTGTTATTTTGTGCTTTAGATTCTAAGTTGATGGCTTTGAAAACGTAAACCTTGTTGCATTGTATAACATGCTCTTTTGTTATTGAATTGAATGGATAATGTGATTCTTGTTAACTTGTATTCAAATATGCTTTTGTCATGTTGTATGGATTACTCTAGACCTAGTTCAATTGTATTGAAAATGCAATTCATGTTAATCTATGCTCAAGCATTTTTCTTGTCGTGTTCTTTGGATTATCCCAACCATGATTCGTTTCATACACGTATGTATATCATGATTCTTGTTTCTTAGACTCTAAGGTAGCTTAGGATGCTCCCGGAGTCTCACTTGGACATAGACGTTAGGTGGCATGAGCCCCTTTAACATGTTTCACCTTAAGGTGATAAATTTGTAAAATGCTAGGTCGATGCATGCTCATCTCCTACGAGTAACTTTATGTTACTCACCCCTATGATACTGGGGCATATTTCAGGTACGAAGACTTGGTTCGTGAAGCCTAGCATTCCTTGGATGTCGTGTAGCTTTCAAGTTTCCATTTCACGCAAATGTTAGCATGAAATGTCATTTTGTAGACTTTTATGTCAAAATATGTATATTTAATTCCATGTATGTAATGTGTACTTAAGTACACTTGTTTCAATGTATTTGATATTATGAGATAAGGCCGGAGGCCAGTTACCATCATATTGTGTTCTATGTACTTTTTAACTTCATAAAATACTGTGAAAATCTTGAAAAATCGCAAGTCATTGCTTCACCATAGTTGCATCGGGTGTAAGAATTCCTTTCTCATTCCTTCATAGGGTCTTATTAATCTTGTATGAAGTGTGGCCAAGGGCCAAACGGTCATTTGACCCCGTTTAGTATTTTTGGATTCCGAGTTTTCATTCCAATTTTCATTTTTGCCTTTTTGCCCGTTGGGGGGTCGGATTTTGTATCGGTGGTATATTTAAGTCGTGGACCATTGTAGCACGTCCAAATAGGTAAGTTACGTTTGCGTGCATGGTCGTTTCTGGGCAAAACCTTATCGTTTGTGTTTTGAGTCTCTTGTGAATTCATTTCGCATTTTTTTTGCATATTCTGATCTAGGGGCATTATGGACCTTTCACGGTGGTTTTATTTTCTTCTTTCAACATAGTTGAATAGAAAACATGATTTTAAGGGGATTTCTTTTCCGTGTTTTTCCAGAAAATGTCATCTTGACATCAGAAATCGCATCCGAAGTTCAGCTCTCAGTTTTTAAATTTAGCAGCTTTTTGGACCCTCTGGACCAGCTTTCTTGGGAGGGAATTTTGGGCATTTCACAGTGAGTTTTTTTCAATTTTCCTCATGAGTGACGTAGAAAACTCAATTTTGAGGGGGGTTTCTTCTTTGTGTTTTTGTAAAAAAATTCAGCTAGGCCTCTAAATTCAGCCTCTGATATGGATTTTTCTGGAAAATAACCCCATAGCAGCTTTTGGGCTGCTGCTGCTAGCCATGGTGCACTCAGTGCGCGCGCGGCGTGCATGGGCGCGCGCATGGGTGTGCACATGGGGCTGTCATGGCCCCTCGTCGGGCCGCCACGACGTCAATTCTTCTTTTGGGCTTTTCTCCTTCGTCCGGGCTCCGATTCAAGTGAATTTTTTTTTGAACTTCACTAATTTTTCGCTGTCTTTTCAACGATGTGCTCGGTTGCACCCAGTTCTTTCTGGATAATTACCAGTTTACCCTTTTTGCCTTAAGTGCTCGTTTTTTTTCGTCATGCCGTTTCTCCTTCGTCCGGACTCCGAATTATGCGATTCTTGAGTCCATCTTGATTAGTTTTTCGTTGTCCTTCCAGCGGTGTGCTTGGTGGCACCCGAATCTACAGTTTTCAGAAATGACCATTTTGCCTTGGGGGCCTGTTCAGTCTTTTTCTGATCATTTATTCCCGCATTAGTTCTTATTGAGTTCCACGACCTCATGGAAGGTCACTTTGACTTCTTGGAGTCTTGTTTTCTATTTTCGCTTCCGCATTTGGATCCGTTATTGGGTCAACCTTCGGTTCATCACAGGACACGCTGGCCTAAAAACCAGGGTCGTCACAAGGCAGAGAGTTGAGGAGCTTGGCGGGCGCTTGCGGTGGCGTAGCGGGTGCCCGCGAGGCCTTGTGGCTGCAACTTCATCAAGGCTTCTTGTAAGCCTCTTCAAGCCAGAGTGTTGACGCGGTTTCCACTTTGAATACTAAGCCACGAACTCCATGCATACGAGGACTCAAGAGGCCTAGCCCAAAAGACGGTCCCCAGCAACGGCGCTCTTACTTCAACAAGAGTGATGTCAAAACCGCTTCTTTAATCATATTCGGGGAAACCGACCTGAAACAAGATAAAAGTACACAAGTAAAGAATATGCAATATTCGGCGCTTATCACACCCCCAAACTTACATTTGGCTAGTCCCTTATCAAAACAAAATATAGAACCTAACCAAAATGACAACATATGAAATGCCGTCAACACGCATCAATCATGGAGGAAGAAATTATATACGAAGCTCAAAAATAACTTGGAACAATAGAGAATTTGGAAATAGACTCATTAAGCAAACTACCTTACATATATAAAGCCTTGATACTCAAAATGGAAAAATAAATTTCAACTTTTACGCACTGCTCATTAAAACCTATATAAACACTTCAATTGTCATTTCTAAAATGGAATTTAACTCTAACTTCAGTGAAAGTGAACCGGATTCCCAATATGTGGCTTTTACCCTCTTTTTCCAATCCCAAAAACACAAGCTTTCAAATCCTTAAATCTCCTTCTAAATGAGGTCCCCAAGGCTTAACTTTATTCACAAAACAACTTTTGTTGCGTAATGACGATTTTATTGATCAACTCAAAAGATCACTTACTATGGTCATGCAATGTCAAAATCCTTTAAGCTTTCTAACCAACCCATGTAGCAAGTGTTAGGCCAACAACTCCCAAACTAGATGGCTTTAGGGTGTTAAGTGTAGAGACACTCCTAGGGCTTAATAACTCGAATTGGAAAGGCTATGAACTTCGACGAACCATATTTATTTATTTTTGAATGATCGTACAATGTCTAAGTCCTTTAAGCTTTATAACCAACCCATGTAGCAAGTGTTAGGCCAACAACTCCCAAACCAGATGGTTTTAGGGTGCTAAGTGTAGAGACACTCCTAGGGCTTAATAACTCGAGTTGGAAAGGCTACGAACTTAAACTAGTCATTTTTTTTTTTATTTTTTTATTTTATATGCCAAGGGTATCCATTCATTAGGGTCATCAATTCAGATCAACTAAATCCTGGTCAAGGTTAATTGGGTTACATACCTCACAATTAGGTTTCCTGTGTGCAAATGTGCAAAGTGAAGCAAAAAAGAGTATGAAGTCCTGCGAAAATCTAATTGAAGTACTTACACAGACCGATATGAATCAACATGCTTATTTCAAAATTTTTCTTTATTTTCAAAAATCTTTTGGCTTCTATATGCAAAGTATTAAACACATGTTTCGATTCCAAAAGTTCCAAATTACACTATCATTGCTCCCAACAACATGATTTTATTAATTAACATGCATAAAAAATGAACAAAAATCCCAAACTTTAATGTCACATTGTCCTCAATGGAGTAGCGGTGCAAAAATAGGCCACTTCATGAATTCCATGAGCATACCCCCAAACTTGAATTCAAAAACCTATCAAAAGCATCTATATAGAGCAAGAATCATATGAATCCAAAAATCACGAACGATAACTGTAATTTATTTCAAAACTAATATCCATGCAAAGAAGCAAAATGGAATGCAGTTATAAGTTAAAAAGAAATTGGAAAATAAATATCAAACCCGGCCCAAAAGAAGTTTAAAATAGTACTACTGGAAAAGGGAAATAAAACTGAAAACATAAAATCACTCCACCATCGGAGTGGAGGAGGAACCACCAGGTGCGCCAGGTGCACGGTCAATCAATAATTGGAGCATAGCCTGTAAAATCTCTTGATTCTCCTGAGTCTTCTGGACGGCTCCCTCTATGGCGTCAAAGTGCAAGTCAAATGTATCGAGATGAGCATTCAGGGTAAGATAGTCAGCTCAGGTCATGACATCTAATGGCGGAGGCGTAGGGGCATCATGAACAGGCAGACCAGGAGCCACAGGGGGTGCTGGAGCACCCCAATCCAACTCGCCCCCAATGCGGGCCTGATGGGACGTCTTGAGCTACACAATACTAGACTTCCAAACTCCAAGGTTGAAGTCAGACACAATCTTCTCTTTCGCCTCACCACGAGGTGCTTTAAATTCGACATTTTTAAGTAACCTGGTGATAAGGTAAGGAAATGGAAATGCTTAGGTGGTGGCACTGCTGGACCTCACCAAGATCAACTCATTATAAATCTTAAGAATTTGGTCCCTGACAAGTTGTGGGACGCAAAACCAGTACTCCTTTTCAGTGGTGTAAAAGGCTTTCAGAAAATTCCCCTTACGCTTGGAGTGGCCCGGCACGGGAAGGACATTCTTGGCCAGGACCGAATCAAGAAACCACAGCCGGCATGGTAAGAAGGATTTATTAGTGCTTATGGTCTAATTGCCGGTGAATTGGCTGTGGTAAATCTCCCCCACAATGTCGGACAAGGTCATATCAGGAGGAGCAACATAGAGAGGCAAGCCCGCCCCATCCACGGGAGATTCCAATGGGCAGTCCATAGCCATAGCAAGGTCATCAAGGTGAATTCAAAAACCTCATCATCAATGGTGGTTTTGATGATCTCTAGGTCCGCACAGGAATGAAACAGGTTGGCGTAGAACAGACGGACCACGCGTGGGTAGTAAGCATAAGCCCGTGGCTTGAAAAGCGAGGCGAGGCCACGTGCCCTCAACTCGCGGACTGACCATGAAGTCTCGTGATTGTGCTCAAAATCAGTGCCAATGTAGAATTTTTCTTCGGGGACAATTGGCCATTCAGTCTAATCTGGAGTTGGAGGCACATTAGAAGGGCCCTTGGATGATCTAGCACACTTGGAGGCCACTTTAAAAGCCATTGGATGGAAGAGAATTGGTTCAGACCTTTTTACGAACACCTGGTGTGTAGTAAGAAAAGGAAGAGATGTAAAATGGTGAGAGAATTTGAAAAACAAAAATTTGAAGTCCTTAATCAACAAAACATAAGTCCCAATAACTACACATCCTCTACACAGTTAACCCCGTCCGCCATGAAGCAAAACTGAAAAGAGGAAGAAGAAAAGGAACTTACTAAACTATAAAGAACACAAGAGCTTTCTTGCTTGATTAATGGGAGATGAGAATGAGAGTTTGTTGACGGGAGATGAGATATGAAATGGATGGGATGAGATGGAGATGGCCAAGATTTGGAAGTGAGTGGGAGGTTTTGAGAGGGTTGGGGCAAGAGTAGAGAGGGAGAAGGAGAATTATAACAACATAAATGGGCTTAAAAGCCCATTAAGAATCCAACGGAGGGGAAGTGCGGGCACCGGCGGGGCGACGAGGGATACTGGGGAGTTTGGCGGGCCCAGTGATGTACAGCGGGGGCCCGCGAACAACGGCGGGGCCCCGCGGAGTTACTTAGCATACTGGCATGTTTCACGGGCGCCCACAGTGATGCGGCGGGCGCCCGCGGGACCTCTTGTGAGGCTGCTTCATGTAGCAAGGCTTAACCTGCAAAGCCCGGACTTAATCACATGGACTTCCAACAAGGACGGAAATGCGTTGGAGATCCTGGGAACCGCGTAGGATTAAATAGACGAGACAACTTCACAAGCAATGGCCATGAGATTCAAATGCTAAAAGAACATTGGACAAGACGAGGAGACATGCCCATATGACCATGAATATTTCCAGAAGTTGAACAAATACCTGAAGATGATGAAAAAAACCAAATGTAACTGCCGGGATGCCTGATGAACAATTCCGGAAGCATGCACATTTTGGTCGAACTTTGTGACCTCCCAGAAATTTCGTGGAACTAGGCACTTGGGAGAAGGAAGCTTGGAGGATGGAAGAATTGCTTCCGATGAGGGCTAAATTTAACGTCGATAGCTAGATGAAGCAAGATCGCAGATTAGTCCTCGTAGACTAGGTCCATTAATAGGACTTTCTCTACTTTGTGGATAGGGACTATGCTATCAATGTAAGGCTTGAGCCGTTGGCCATTAACCTTAAATAGAGATCCATCAGCCGGATCTTGAAGCTCGACTACTCCATGAGGAAAGACGGCGGTGATGACATATGGACCATCCCACCGTGAACGGAGTTTACCGGGAAAGAGTCTCAATTTATAATGAAAAAGCTAAACTTTTTGTCCAGGGGCAAAAGACTTTTTGACAATGTGCTTGTCATGAAAAGCTTTAGTTTTTGCCTTATAGATTTTGGCACTTTCATACGCATCATTGTGAAGTTCCTCAAGCTCATTGAGTTGCAATTTGCGAGTAGAGCCGGCTTGTTTGAGATCAAAGTTGAGCCTTTTTATGGCCCAATAAGCACGGTGCTCTAGTTCGACTGGAAGATGACAGGCTTTGCCAAAGATGAGTCGATATGGTGACATGCCAATTGGTGTCTTATAAGCTGTCCGGTAAGCCCAAAGCGCATCGTTTAGTCTCAATGACCAATCTTTGCGGTCCGGTCGAACTATTTTTTCTAAGATATGCTTAATCTCCCGATTAGATACTTCCACTTGACCACTTGTTTGAGGATGGTAAGGTGTGGCAATCTTATGAATGACAGAGTACTTGGAGAGGACGGATATAAGGTAACGATTTTGAAAATGAGATCCACCGTCACTGATGATTGCTCGGGGAGTACCAAAACGACTAAAAATGTTGGATTGAATGAACTGGATCACGAATTTATGATCATCAGTTTTGGTAGCCTCGACTTCAACCCATTTGGAAACATAATCCACCGTTACAAGGATATACTCATAGCCATAAGAAGATGGAAATGGTCCCATGAAGTCGATCCCCACACATCAAAAATTTCAATAATGAGGATGGGAATGAGGGGCATCATGTCTCTCCTATACATGGATCCGAGCTTTTGGCAATGCTCACAAGATTTACAGAAATTGTAAGCATCCCGAAACAAGGATGGCCAATAAAATCCACTTTGAAGGACTTTATCAGCGGTCTTTCTGGCACTAAAGTGTCCCCTACAAGTAAGAGTGTGGCAGAAATTTAGGACACTTATGGTTTCATTGTCGGGAACGCATCTCCGGATGATTTGATCCAGGTAGTACTTGAACAATTCCGGATCTTCCCAAAAGAAATGCTTAACTTAGGAGAAGAAATGGTTTCTTTCTTATTTTGACCAATCGGAGGGAATTTTGCCTACCGCAAGGTAGTTGACAATATCCGTAAACCACGGGAGATTTGAATGGGAAATCTAAAATAGTTGCTCATCCGAAAAAGAATCCCGGACTATAGCAAATTCAGAAGATTTTTCAATAAGTAGACGAGAGAGATGGTCTACGATAACATTGTCTGTCCCCTTCTTGTCCCGGATCTCAATGTCAAACTCTTGAAGTAAGAGTATCCATCGAATTAGGTGGGGTTTGGTCTCTTTTTTCGCAAGCAAATGCGTAAGAGCGGTATGATCCGAAAAGACAATGACCTTGGATCCAAGAAGATAGGAACATAATTTATCCAAGGCATACACCACAACCAACAATTCTTTTTCAGTGGTGGTGTAATTTAACTGAGCATCAGAGAGAGTCTTGCTCGGATAATAGATAACATGTGAAAGCTTGTCCACACGCTAGCCCAAAACCGCACCTAATGCATAATCGGATGCATCACACATGATCTCAAATGGAAGAGACCAATTAGGCGGTTTCATGATTGGGGCAGATGAGAGAAGAGTGTGAAGTTTCACTAAAGCTTCCATACAAGCTTCATCAATATTGAACGGAACATCCTTGGCAAGAAGATTACACAAGGGTCGAGAAATTTTGCTAAAGTCTTTGATGAAGCGACGATAGAAGCCGGCATGGCCAAGAAAGGAACGGATTTAACGGACAGAATTTAGAGGAGGGAGGTTGGAGATTAACTCAACTTTGGTTTTGTCAACCTCAATCCCCCTTTTTGAAATGACATGTCCTAAAATAATGCCTTCTCGGACCATAAAGTGACTTTTCTCCTAACTTAGAATGAGATTGGTTTCCTTGCACCTTTGAAGTATAAGAGATAGATTATGGAGACATGAGTCAAAGGAGGATCCAAAGATGGAAAAATAGTCCATGAACACCTCTAAGAATTTTTCAACCATATCCGAAAATATGGACATTATGCATCTTTGGAACATGGCCGGAGCATTGCATAGCCCAAAAGGCATGCGTCTATATGCAAAGGTTCCGAAGGGGCATGTGAATGTGGTCTTCTCTTGATCTTGCGGATCAATTGCCACTTGGTTATAGCTGGAATAACCATCAAGGAAACAATAGAAGCTTTGGCCGGCTAACCTCTCTAGGATTTGATCAATGAATGGGAGTGGAAAATGATCCTTCCTAGTGGTAGAGTTAAGTTTTCGGTAGTCAATGCACACACGCCACCTGGTGGTGGTGCGTTGTGGCACGAGCTCTCACGCGGAATTTTCAACGACGGTGAGGCCGGATTTCTTGGGAACAACTTGAGTGGGGCTCACCCACTTGCTATCAGAGATGGGGTAGATGATTCTCGTATCTAGTAGCTTGATCACTTCTTTCATAACCACTTCCTTCATGTTGGGATTCAACCGGCGCTGCACCTCTCTAGAAGGTTTAGCGTCCTCCTCCATATGGATGCGATGCATACAAATAGAAGGGTCGATTCCTTTCAAATCAGCCACCGCCCAGCCAATAGCTTCTTTGTGCTCTTGAAGCACCACTAAAAGGCTATTTTCTTGGTCTTGTAAAAGGTTTGATGCAATGATGACCGGAAGAGTTTGATTGACACTAGGAAACACATACTTGAGGTGGGCCGGGAACGGCTTTAACTTAAGTTGTGGTTGAGATTTCAAGGAAGGGACAGGAGGAGTAGTAGAGAGTTGAGGAAGTGGTTCTTTTGGCATCTTCCAAGGAGGAAAATCCATGATAGCACCTATGTCAAACAACAAATTTACTTCTTGGATGGCTTGATCAATATCAAAATTCGAGAGGTCAAAATGAGACATGCAAGTTTCCAAAGGGTCTTTGCTTAGAATGAATGGGAGAGATTCTTCAACCACCTCATCGACCACATCAATAAGGAAACAATCATCCTCTTCGGAAGGATGTTGAGTGGTATGGAAAATGTGGAGTTTGACTTGCATATTTCTAAATGCGATATCCATCACCCCGGTTTGGCAATTAATTAAAGCGTTAGCCGTAACTAAAAATGGCCTACCGAGGATCACGGGAATATGGTTCTTTGGGTTATGGATCGGTTCCGTGTCAAGAACCACAAAGTCTACCGGGAAGTAGAATTTGTCCACTTTGATAATGACATTCTCAAGAATGCCCTGTGGGTGCTTGACTGATCTGTCGGCAAGCTGCAAGACCATGGAGGTTGGCTTTAAATCCCCCAAACCTAGTTGTAAGTAAACTGAATATGGAATCAAATTTACACTAGCTCCTAAGTCAAGGAGGGCCTTTTCTATCTTGTTGTCGCCAATGACACACGAGATAGTTGGGGCGCCCGGATCCTTATACTTTGGAGGAGCACTGTGTTGAATGATTGCACTCATATTTTCAGTTAATCTCACCTTCTTTGGCAAATGATTTTTGGAAGTGCGCTTTTGAGTGCACAAATCCTTAAGAAATTTTGCATAGGGAGGGATTTGCTTTATAGCATCCAAGAGAGGCAAGTTGATCTTTACTTACTTGAAAACTTCCCACATGTCTTGAATTTTGTAATTCTTGTTCCCAAAATGTGTCGACTCTTGGAGTCGTTGAGGAAACGGAGCCTTAGGCTCATAAGAAGTTTCCACATTTGGGTTGACAAGCTTGGGATTTTCATGAGTGCTAGAATTTGGATTTCCAGGAGTGACTTTTGGATTAGAGAGAAGAGTTGGATTTTTGGAAGGAATGGTTGTTCCATCGTTCGCGCCATCAACCTTGTTGTCCACAACTCGACCACTCCTTAGGGTGGTGATTGCTTGGACTTGTTCATGAGTAGGCCCACTCGGAGAAGGGGTTTTGTCAATCATATGAATCCTTCTAGGATTCTCAAATGGTTGAGCGGGAAGCTTCCCTTTATCTCTTTGAAGGAGTTGGTTCATTGAAGTGGCTATTTGCCCCACTTGATTCTCAAGTTTAGCAATAGTCTGAGTGTGGGAATGAACCATTTGGAGAGTAGGCTGCAAAGATGACAAGAATTGCTTGTTGGATTCCATCATTTGCTTGTTTAGAGATTCCATCATTTGTTTGTTTGCAGCTAAAATCTCATCAGTTGGGAACGCAGGAGGTTGATTAGAGACATTTGGATTATACGAAGGACAGTAGCTTGATGAGGCCTGAAATGGCCTATTTTGAAATTGAGAAGAGGGCTGATTTTGATGCCCTTGATTTTGAAATTGCGAATTTTGTAGGGCTTGTTGCCTCCACGAGAAATTCGGATGATCTCTCCATCCCGGATTGTAAGTATTAGAATATGGATTATTTCTGGGTCTTGAGAACATGGCATTGGCTTGCTCTTGATTGGGATTAGAAAATTGTGCTGGTGTGGGGCAATCTTCCGAGAGATGGAAAGGACTAGTGCATAATGCGCAAATCGCACTTGCCGAATTTTGAGACAAAGAGGGAGAGAGATGTGGTGTCATCAATTAATAGAATTTATGAGCTATGGCATCCATTTGAGATGATTCTTCCCTCATTATCGTTGGTTGACAAGGGTTGGTGTTCTTTGTATTGGTTGAGGTTATGGCACTACGAGAATTATGCTGCAATGAGTTCTCAAATTCTCAAGTAAAGTCCATGCCTCATCCGCACTTTTAGACATGAACATCCCTCCACATGATGAGTCAACCATAAATCTATGGGTGTCGATCAAACCAGCATAGAAAGCTTGCACCAATTGCCATTTTGGAATTAGGTGGTGCGGATATTTCCTAAGGAGGTCTTGTAGTCTTTCCCAAGTCTCATAGAGTTGTTCTCCATCGCTTTGTGAAAAGCTAAGAATATAATGCCTTATTAGATTGGTCTTACTCACTGGATAATATTTTTTAAAGAATTCTTGTTGCAATTGAGCCCATGTAGTGATGGAATTTGCAGTAAGGGAGTTCAACCAATATTTTGCCCTATCTTTTAAGGAGAATGGGAAGAGATGCAAATGGAGAGCATTGTCAGGAAAGCCCCTCAGCTTGATGGTAGAACATATTTCGAGGAATTCATCAAGGTGCTTATAGGGGTCCTCATTTTCAAAGCCATGAAAAGATAGAAGCATTTGGATGGTGCTAGATTTGATCTCATATTGGGCTGCCTCGATGTTTGGCATCACTATACAAGAGGGAAAAGCATAAGTGGTAGGGATGAAATGGTCCCGAAGAGTCATAAGAACCACATTTGGAATTTCAGCTCTATTATTATGGATTCCCTTATTTCTGACATCTCCAACATTTTCAGCCATTGTGTTAAATTCAGTTTCAAGTTCTCTTATACTAGTAGATTCCCTAAGGTTTTTTCTAAGAGTTATTTCAAGTGAATTTATGTCAACTGGTGAGTCAAGAGTTGGTAAGGAAAGTGACCTACGGCCAAACATCAACAACACATAGCACAATCAAGACAACAATTCATCACCATCAACTCCACATACGATGTTCCCTTTCTTCTCAATTATCAAGACAGAAATGTAAATGGCCACGGCAAGGACCGATGCTTGTAATTGAAAAGAAAAATAAGTAGCCTCGACAAGGGCTTCACAACTTAACTAAATCTAATCTAACATATGCAAGATATTCACAACTTTGAAACTAGAGCTTCGAAAACTTACCTGAAGTCGTCTAGACTTACAAATTTGCTAGCTTTCCTCAGCAAGCCTAAAAATATCTAGAATCTCATAAACACTTAAAATGTCACAATGATCAAAACCACGCAAGAAAATATTCACAAGACACAATATGCACAATCAAACCAAACGCAATCCCAAAACCTCGGTTGCAAAACTGTGTGCAGTCCCCGGCAACGGCGCCAAAAATTGATCGGTATGACAATTATACATCAACCTTTGCAATAACACAAATCATTGTAAAATAGGGCTATTGGTCGGGTAAGTCGAACCACTGGGACTGCTAGTTTATGGCAACTAAGATGTCTAGAATCACTTTTAGAATGATGAAAGGGTATATAAAGGTTTGTTGGTTTGTCACTTAGTCACTAGAATTGAAATGTTCTTAAAGCAATAAATGCAAGGAATTTAAGAGGAAGAAATCTAGAAAGAGAGGTCTAGGGAAGTGAATTCACCATCAACTATGAAAACATGCTTGCTTGCAAATAACTTGGGCGATAAAATATACATGTAACCATAATATGTAGAAATGCAAGACAACTACAATATCTTCAAGAAGTTCACACATTCAAGAATTAAGTATAATCTATCAAAGGTTGGTATAATTCATCTATCTAAACTAAGGTATAGCATGAAATATCCTTCCTAAGCTATGAACCATCAAAGTCCTCAACTTATGTGATAAGTGCACATGAAGTCAAAAGCTAAGAATAATCCATCAAAAGGGAGACCTTAATCTATGGACTATCAAATCTTCCATACAACATGCCATTAAAACCATTTCATGATCTCATCTCCATTCTCACTAAGTAGATGTAAGCCCTATAATCATGAAAATATACAATCTAAGACAAGATAATACATTTAACACAATCATTTATTGAATTGAAGAACATTTACAACATCTGTAAGTCTCTAGAATATGAAAAGATTACATAAACACTTCATTCCCCAAATCAAAACAAGATTATAGCATGCTTACAAAGAATGACTTCATTACCTCCCTAAGATAGGGAGTTAGTTGCTCATGGATGCAAGAGAAGAAGGAGAAGAGATGAAAACCCCTCCATTTTCGTGCTTAGAGGACCCAAAATACCCAAAACCTCAAGAACTCTATTTTTTGTCTCTAAAAACCTTCCAAGAATGAGAGATAAGAGATAAAACAAGCTTCCCCCCTTATCAAGCCTAAATTCCTCTCCCTTTTCCCCCCTTTTCGAGCTTCAACTCCCTAGGATGAAGCTGGACCACACAAAAATGATAAGGGGACCAAATGCAGCACAAAATTAGGAGCAGTTAAATTGCTCTCTGCAAATCGGCGGGCGCCCGCGGTGTCTCGGCGGGAGCTCTGCGGGGCCTCGCTAAACAAGGCAGAGAGTTGAGGAGCTTGGCGGGCGCCTGCGAGGCCTTGTGGCTGCAACTTCATCAAGACTTCGTGTAAGCCTCTTCGAGCTGGAGCATTGACGCGGTCTCCACTTTGAATACTAAGCCATGAACTCCATACATACGAGGACTCAAGAGGCCTGGCCCAAAAGATGGTCCCTAGCAACAGCACATTTACTTCAACAAGAGTGATGTGAAAACAGCTTCTTTAATCATATTCAGGGAAACCGACCTGAAACAAGACAAAAGTACACAAGTAAAGTAAAACTGTACATTATACTTCATTAATGGACCTAACTCAAGCAAGAAAGGGCGCTTGAATATGAATTAAATGCGAAATCAAGTAGTGGGAGACTTGGACATCAAATCTTAGATAAAGCCAAGAACTACAGTTATTCTGGGCATTAACCCGCTGGGAATACCAACCTAGTGCGCACTATAAAATAGCGAGAACTCATACCTCCCCTATTAGAGCCAAACTTTAGCCATATCTCTGTAATAATGTTTCAAGTGACTCCAAAATAAATAAGTTAACAACTTATATACAAAATATATAAAGCACGAAACTATATTCCATGCACAAGTAGGTTGAAACCACACAATACATGCTCTAAATCCACAACTACTATAGGATGACAATGTCAAATCTTCAGAGTGCGATTCGTTACACGCTATAATAACATCACATGTCAAATCTTCAGTGTGCGATTCGTTACACGTTATAACAATATCATTCAATATTGAAAACATAAACTGAAGAACCTAATACAAGTCTAAAATCATGATTTAAACATATAACCAATGTCAAACACATGATTTAATCAGTAATGCAACAGAAACAAAAATTGACGAGGCCGCTTGATATACGCCAAAATAATGTAGTGAATGTGCGGTTCAAGAAAAGCCTTTTGGGTCAAGTTTAAATTTATAAAAACCACTACCAACACTACTACTATTGTAGCAAGAATGAGTAGGAATCGTCCTAAGGGATTATACGTGTTAGAATTTAACTTCAACTCTAGCATATCACAAGATTGAAAAAGATAGATTGGTTGATTAAACTAAGATGCAAGGGAATTAAAATGCAATTAAAATAAACTAAGTTGAGATAGGGATTTAAGAGATATGAAGAGAGGTCTTAGGGTGTTGGAATCACCATTAAGCTCATGTAATTAACCAGTTGCTTTCTATTAATGGGGAATACCTTGTTGTGAACAAAATGCGACTACCAATTGTAATATTAAGCATGGACCATCTAATTTATGTATGAATTGTCTACCGAAACTAAGTGTAGCACAACCCATTAATTTTAAGCATGACCCATCTAAGTAGCAACAATTGTAGAACACATCAATATAGAGAATCATGGAATTTGCAATATTAAGCATGAACCATCTAATTTATGTATGAATTGTCTACCTAAACTAAGTGTAGCACAACCCTTCAATTTTAAGCATGACCCATCTAAGTAGCAACAATTGTAGCACACATCAATCTAGAGAATCATGGAATTTGCAATAATAAGCCATGGAATATCTAAGCAAGCGTAGATTGTCTACCTACCTACAAGCATGAATTAAATTGTAGAACAACCCATCAAGCATAAGTATAAACCATCAAATTAATTGACAAACCCATTCAATGAAACCCCATGCTTAGCCATCACTAGATTTTCAATCAACTACACATAGACATGCAATTAATATAGAAAAACTAGTGTAGAGATTAATTCCCAAATAATCACACATAAGACAACATGTAATCAAATAGAGAATCAATAGAAATAATTAATCCATATGAATCATGTAAGAAATAATTCCTAATTTAATCACACATAGACATGTAAATAAACTAGAGAATTAATAGGAAGAATTAAACCATAGAAATCATAGAAATATAGCAAGATTCATGAAATTCACAAGGCTAGAGCACTAATCACAACAATATATATATAAATCCCCAAAAATAGAAATACAAGGGTTTAGATTACACAAGACTTGGGGCTCATCCAAGCCCTAAGTATAGATCTAGCCAATCATGGAGGAGGTGGATGTGGTCATGGAATCAAGCTCCAAATATGGCTCCATCTTCTACTTCCTCTTCTTCTTCTTCTTTGAAGCTCTAGAGATGGAGAGAGAGTGGGTCTAGAGATGGGTTCTTGAGATGTGCCTCCACTTCCCACTTTTCTTCTAACCCTAATCTCTAACTTTGCTAGAGAGAGAAATAAAAAATACAATGTAAGAAATAAAAAGATAGAAAGCTCTTTACAAATGGGTCACTTCCCTTTATATAGAAGGTCCTTTTCTTAGTCATTAAGTCAGGAATATAGGCCCAAAAATATCTAATCCCGTACTATGTGATAGGTGGACTTTTGGGCGCACACGGAATAAAACAGCTCACTGCCAGCAAAAGTTCGATCGATCCAACTTTGATTTTCGATCGATCCAACTTTTCTCAGAAAGTTGGATGGATCCAACTTGGCAGATTTTCAGCATCAGCCTCTTTTTGCTTCGGATCATCACTAAGACTTAGTTTGACTCCAAAAAGGCCTTAAGAAATCATTTTTAGCCTATTTTAACATTATTCACCTGAAATAGACAAAAACACAAATAAGTACTAAAACGGGAAAATAAGATAGATAAAGGTCATAGAACACTCAAGCTTAAGGGGTCTAAAAGTGTACTTTTTAGCGCTCATCAAAAATTAATTAAATAAACTAATTAATTTCTCTAAGTTTCAAATCTCAATCAAATGATTCCTAATTAATATATGTTAAACAACATAGCAAAGTCATTATATATATTAATTCAAAATCTTAATTAGGCCAATGGAACAATAAGGTAGAATTTAATTAAATCATAATAATTAAATCCCTAGATTCTAAAGCTACTTCAAATGGTCCCAAATTAATATATGCTCGTAAACAAGTCCTAGTCATTACAAATACCAAGTTAAAAACTTAATTAAGCCAATGGAACCACTAAATAGATTTTAATTAATTATTTTAATTAAAATCTCTAGATTTTCATACTTATCCAAATGCTCTCAAATTAAAGTATGTTAAAGAACATGCTAAGACTTAATTTAAAAGCATATCACAAGTTAATTTCATGCAAGGTACGTCCATGAGAATTAAATTTTCACAAAAGGAAATTATTAAATAAAAAGTGCAATTCTTATTCAAATAATCCCAATTTAATATATATTAACAAACATACCAAAACATAATTTATTAGCATGCCACAATTAAATTCTAAGTTGAATATCATTATGAGAATTAAATCTTAAACATAGAAATTAATTAAATTAAATTCTAAATTATGAACAAAAGCATGCATACAAGTTGTATAAGCATCAATAGCATGCAAGACAACAAAAATATAAACTATAACATCCCCTACCTTCCATTTGAGATGAAATCTTAAATCCGCACCAAAATGAAACCGCTCTGAATCCAATGATACTTCGGGGTTTTGTCGGGGACAACACGGTGAACAAGAACCCCAAGGAAGCCCCATCAAAATCACAACTTGAGTTTAAACCTGAACTCAAGAAATGACCAAAACGAGATTCCAATCGGTGGAATCGAAGGCCTCGCCAAGGCGAACATAAAACACTAAGGCACTACAACGTTTCACTAAGGAGAAGAAGCTCAAAAGAGGAGAGAGAAGGTGGCAGCCCTTGGCTGCCATGGAATCCGGCCAAGAGAGGGGAGAGAGAGAGTGAAATCTGATTTTTCATTTCAAGACCCCCTATTTATAGAAAAACCCTAAAAGTGTCCCGAACGGGCCCCGCCGGGTCCAGAAAAGTGGAATTTGAGCAGACGTGCTCAAACGGCAAAACTCTGTGAATGAAAAAGAACTAAAATGAGAAAGATGAACAAGAGAAGAAACGACGTTGAAAACTGAGTCCCGAGCAGAAAGATATGCCCAGAACAAGTTCGGTAGCAACTGGGGCCAGAAACCCTGAAACTGGGGAAAAATGACCAGAAGTGAATTCTAAGAGTACACGACTCGACGAAAAGTGAAAATGAATCCCGTACAAAGATCCAGGCTCAAAACAAGGCATTTAGCAATAATTTTCATTAATTGCACAACGGCCCCTCCAAAAAGTGAAAACTGCATTAAGGACCCAGAATGAAAATATCTTCCAAAAATATTTTCTTAAAAACCCCTTAAATAAAATATCTCTAAAAGATATTTATGAAAAACACCCCAAGAAAAGGAAATGTTTCTGAAGAACTTTGCATCTATGTCCCTATGGATACCGGGAGCAACCAGAGTACTTTTCTACAAAAGTAAATGTATGTATTTCATGGAAACCACTTAGAATGAAGATATGTGAAGTCAAAAACAAACTCCGAACACAAAAAGTGTGGTTATGCCAACAAAGTGACAAACGGGGAAAAGACAAAATAGGGAAAACGACAAAAAGTGAATAGTGTCTGAAAAATGAAAATGTGGAAATGACGCGGTCCTTTAAGGAAGTTGTCAATCCAAAGGAAAGAGTCTCAGAAACCATTCCCGAGCACTCGAGACGACACTAAGTGACGAGAAACCAAACTCAGAAAAGAAAAGATCAACGAAAAAAAAATATCCGTGAAAATCTGAGATAAAGGAAAGGAAGGGAAAATGACCGGGTCATTACAACCTACCCTCCTTAAAGGGATTTTGTCCTCGAAATCCAGAACTGACAAAAGAGAACCGAACAAGATTGAAGTAAGGTCAAACCAAAAGACAGATCATAAGGTGCTAAAGGAAAACTCCAAAAGCCCTAAGATCATCCGAAAGAATGCAAAAACCAAGAATTGGGTGACACCTCCCAAACTAATAGGCATATTAACTCAATGTCAATCACCGAGAGAATCCCAAGGCAAGGACAAGTCGAATCAAGACAGATGGCTAAGAAAGATATGGCAGTAAGAACAATGACCAGAACTCGCCCACACTTACTCGTCAATAAGGTAGCATGACAGTATAAGGCACTAGTTCATAACATGCCACCAACAGATCAACCCAGAAAGAAACTTTTTGATACAAATGACATCAATGTCGAAAATGATCATTACAAAAGCACTACAGAAATCAGGCATCTGCGAGAATTGGGGTAGCTAATCCCAAAACTCTAACAACAATGTCATTGGCACCGTTACACTTAAGGCCTTAAATCCCAAAGGTTGGCGTAACAATGACCCCTTCATCTAAAAACACTACAACAACAACACCAGTCCCAAATCCATAGCCTGACAAGTCTGTGCCCTCAAGCCAATAGATCAAACCCACAAAACCAAAAACCTATGCACCGATCTAAAGTAGACCTACCATAAGGCTACATACAGAAGACAAAACGCTGGGTCAAAATCCCTACAGTGGACAACTAAAATCTTAAAGCACAAGTCTACTACGTAGCTTACTTATGAGAATCCTGACAACCAAGGTCACAAAACCACAACATAAGTGCAGGAAAGATGAAACAGTATAAACCAAATACTCACATAGTATACGCTCGCAAAATTAAATAACATAAATTGAATAATATCATAGTACTAAACACACAGTACACATAAGGTAAACCAAATAAACCATCTATCACATAAGGGTTAAACAAATAGCGACGTGCTATACACCACCAACGGCACAACATGGTAAGCAAATACTACATAAGCGAACGTATCATATACATCCTCAAACAAATACCACATAGTTATATATCCTAAACATGTTTCTAATGCATGCCCGAAAACAATGGGGCTCATAAACATGTAAAAGTGATCATACAAATGGTAAGTTCGTAAATCAACAGAAACGAATGGAATGCCTCTCAAAAGACACCACGTAGAAAACGTACAACCGAACTTGGATGAGTCCAATCTCTCATTACAAGGAAAGGAACCATCTGCCACTAAGGTCTCCTAAACATAGGGTTAGCAAGTCCTTCCCAAGACCAGCTCATACCCCAATGGAATCCCAACACCACAAGAAACAAGACAACAACAAAATGGATAGCCCCAATGCTAACCGTTACGAGACATCAATAAGAAAATCCCTAATCCAAGATGTCAACGAGTTAGATAGAAACTCTACAGGATTCTACCAGGACCCTAACACAATGCCCCAAGTTTTCAAAGACAAGGGAGAGTAATTAATTGCACAAGCATAATTAATTACACGAAACCACTCACATCACAACCGTAGCTCGTAAGAGCTGTCCAAGGTAACGCAAGAAGGATCCTAGGTCAACACACCTATCCAAATCCTGAAACCATCATCCTCAAAAAACAAGACACGAGAACCTCACCCTGAGGCTCACAAAGTAACTCCCAACTTTCCAAGGAAGGACTCAAGTCAGCCCTGACTCATCGTCCCATGACGCTATAAACAAAGACCTCAATGACATCATGACGTTAAGAACACTATGAAGTCCTAAAAGATGACACTAACACCTCCAATACCACCATGACTACATCACGAAGAGACAAAAGAAAATGAGACGAAATGGTGCCTCCGTGGCTTACGTTTCATCTCGCTAGACGGAGACTACAACTCTATGCTCACTTGAGCCCTAACGAGAAGACTCTCCGTGAGTCAGGACTGTGACGCTATATGCGTGAAAAGGAAATAAGATCAATAATAACACGAGTTATTATAGTCCAATGCAACTCACACTATGAATGCATGAAACACAAAGCATGACAAGGTATGCAATATACAATCGTGCTAAAGTAATTAAAGAAAGCTGTTTAAATAGTTAAACACTTAAGCAAATAAGAATACATGTCAAATAAGGACGCTTTTAAACGTATAAGCATATAAGCATAGAGACATGTCATAATACCGAGAGTGTTATTAAGAAACATGTAAACATGCTACAATACCAAAATATGTTACCAAAGGCATGTGAAAATATCAAAGTACGTTAACAAAAGCATGATATGCACCCAAAGCCCATCGACAAGGTATTCAAACATAGGAGCTCTGATACCACTTATAACGGCCCAAGTTTTTCAACCCGGTGTGTCAGTGATGAACCGAAAGTTAACCCGATAACGGATTCGAAATACCGAAGCGAAAGATAAACCAAGGTCTCTAGAGATATAAATCATCCCTAAGACACCAATGTGACCTTCCATGAAATCACGGAACTTAAGGAGAGCAAAAGAGTAAACGAGAGTCAAAATGGTGCGAAATTCGTTAATCAAAGGCAAAATGGTCAATTCACAAATAAAAAGAGAAAATTGACTCTAAACAAGTCAAACAAGGTGAATACAACCTAATCTAGTCATTTCACAACATTCTAAGAGGTTCTAAGAACTTTGGCCAAGAATCCCACAAAACCCCATTCTCGGTTTAAGCAAAAACTGACACTACCTCACTAAAACATGAATAACTCTCACTGTGATTGGAATCTGAGAATGGCATTGGTACCATTGGAAATTGGACTCAAAATCCTTGAGTTTAGGCTCAAGAATAACCCCATTTGGTTTAGAAATGAAGAAGTTATGACCCTTTGAAGTTGGAACATCAACGCTGCAACAAAACCTGTTAGGCTGATGAGTGAAGGCTATTTCGGTCGACCGAAATAGAGTTTCAGATGACCGAAATGAACAGAAACTTTCCTGAAAACATATTTTTGAGGGGAGGTTACTTCGGTAGACCGAAATAAGGCATCGGTCGACCGAAATGACCCTTAATAGTGATTTTGGCTACTGGAATGAGTGTTTTACTGTGCAATAAAGTTCCCAAGAGCTATCGGTCGACCTGCAATGACTCGATCATTTTCCTTCCTTTCTTTTTCCTGAAATTTTACGGATAATTTTTTTTTTTTCTGTTTAATTTTCTTTTCTGAGTTTTATTTATCGTCATTTAGTGTCATCTCGAGTGCTTGAAAATGGTTTCCGAGACTCTTTCGTTTAGATTGACAACTTCCTTTAAGGACCGAGTCATTTCCACATTTTTACTTTTCGGACACTATTCACTTTTTGTCCTTTTCCTTATTTTGTCTTTTTCCCTATTCTGTCTTTTCCCCAATTGTCACCTTGTTGGCATAATCTCACTTTTTGTGTTCGGAGTTAGTTTTTGACTTCATGTATCTTCGTTCGAAGTGGTTTCCACGAAATACGTATTATTACTTTTGCAGAAAAGTACTCCGGTTACTCCCGGTGTCCATAGGGGCATGGATGCACAGTTCTTTAGAATATTTTTCTTTTCTTGGGGTGTTTTTCATAAATATCTTTTAAAAATATTTTATTTCAGGGGTATTTAAGAAAATATCTTTTGGAAGATATTTTCATTCTGGGGCAGTTTTGTAGTTAACCCTTTTTAAAGGGGTCATTGTGCAATTAATGAAAGTTATTGCAAAATACCTTATTTTGAGCCTGGATTCTCATACGGGATTCATTTTTACTTTTCATCGAGTCATGGACTCTTAGAATTTCCTCCCGGACGTTTTCTCCAGTTTTAGGGATTTTTGACACTAGTTGCCGCTGAACTTGTTTGGGGCATATCTCTCTGCTTGGGACTCAATTTTTGATGCCGTTTCTTCCATTGTTCATATTTTCTCATTTTGAATCTTTTTCATTCATAGAGTTTTGCCGTTTGAGTGCGTCTGCTCAAATTCCACTTTTCCAGACCCGGCGGGACCCTTTCGGGGCACTTTCAAGGTTTTTCTATAAATAAGGTGACTTAAGAGAAAATATCAAATTTCTCTATCTCTTTCCCCTCTCTTAGCCGGCAGCCATGGCTGCCAAGGGGCTGCTACCCTTCTTCTTCGTTTTTCGGCCACTTCCCTCGTGTAAAACATCGTAGTACCTCAGTGTTTTATGCTCGCCCTGACGACGCGCATCTTTCCTCCTTATTAGAACCCGTTTTTGGCCAAATTTTGAGTTCGGGTTTGAAGGCAAGTTGTGATTTTCATGGGGCTTCTAGTTCATCGTGTTGTCCCTGACAAAACCCCTCTGTATCGTCGGATTCGGAGCACTTTTCTTTCGGTGGGGATTTGAGATTTTCATCTCAAATTGAGGTAGGGGGTGTTATAATTTATTTTCTTGTTATATTGCATGCTCGTTATGCTTATACAACTCATTTATATGTCTTTGTATCTAATCTAGAAACTTTAATTAATTATTTCTTTGTGTAAGATTTAATCTTCCCGGTGCTCATAGCTTGGTTTAAACATATGGCATGATAGAATATTACAGCTTGGTATGTTCATTGACATATATTAAATTGAGAGCTTTTGGACAAGTATTAAAGATTTTATTTAATGTTTATCTTGAATAAATATTTCATTCATGTGGCCTTAACTAGCTTGAAATCAATATGTATTAGCATATTATATTAGGCCCTAGCATGCTCTTTAACATAGGTGAATTTGAGAGTAATCAGAGATGTTTTGAAATCTAGTAATATTTAATTAATTTGATTAATTAAATTATTCCATGTGCACTATTCACTCCATTAGATTTTTGATTTGATATTCTTGATGTGCATGCCATGTACTTTCACATATATTAAATCTAGAATATTTGATTAGGTTTTGAAATCTTTTATTTAATTATTTTCTCGTATTAAAGTTTAATACTCATGGTCGTATCTTGCATAGAAAATTCTTGTAGCATGATTTTAGATCAAGTCTTGACATGTTATATAATATGTATTAATTTGAGATCGTTTGGATGAATTTTAAAATTTAGAGATTTTAATTAAATGAATTAATTAAAATCCATTCAATGGCTCCTTGGTCTTGATTAAGTTTCTAACCTTGTATTCATGATTTCCATGATAAGTTCCTTCATGTGTATTAATTTGAGAATAATCGGATAAGCTTTGAAACTTATATTTAATTATTTCCTTTGTATGGAATTGAATTCACATTGTTGTGTCTTGTATGAAATGAACTTGTAACTTGATATTAAACTTGTCCTTGACGTGATCCTTGACATGCCTTCTTTGTAGAATATTTTGACTTGCCTTGTAATCTTGAAAATTTAATCTCTTAAGTAGATTAAATTCCCTTTTATGCTTCCATCGATTTAATCATTACCCCTTGCATCTTGGTTTCATTAATGTACTTAACGAACATACATATTTGTCTTGGAATGGTTTAATTAGACATGTGTTGTTTAGTGAGTAATTGAATCATGTATCTTATACTTGTGGTATATTTACTTTAATGGATTTCATGTGCTATATATCTTGGTTGTAATCTATATAGATGTACACTGTGATTTCTTAACATTTCACATGCCATGATAGTTGAGAACTTAGGGCATGGCTTATGTGTTCTAAAATCTTAGTTGTGCATGAAACATGGTTAATGCATTTCTTGTATTTTGATACAATCTTGACTTGCACAACTTGTTGATTTTGGGACTTGGGATATCAATCAAGAATTGACATGGCTAGGACTTGGTTCTAGTACGGGAGATAGAGAGCTCCCTACACTAGAGTGCACACTAGGGGAAGGTACCCATGGGTTAGTAGCCCTAAAGTGATCCTAAAAGTACGGTTTTAATCCGGGCGATATCCGAGTTTTCACATTGGTTGATTTCACTCTTTAAATTTCAAGTTGCTATTCCTTGAAGATTTAAAACTTTTCGTGTTATGTGAAATGCGCCAATCTTGTTTCATTGCATAGATTTTATGCTTCATTCGTGATTTTATTCCTTAAGTTTCAAGTGTTGTATTCCTTGAAGATTTAAGATTCTTTTCATGTTGTATAGAAGATTCCATCTTTGTTTAATTACATAGATATTATGCCTTGTTCTTGATTTCATGTATAATTCTTGTCGTGTTAATTGGTGTGTTCCAATCATATAAATTGCATTGATAATGTGATCCTTGTATTTTAGTATCCTTTTGTCGTGTTGTATGGATTATTCCAAACCTTGCTTAATTGTATTGTTTTTTATTTATGCTAATCAATATTCAAGTATCCTTCTTATCGTGCTCTTTGGGTTATCACAATCTTGATTCGTTCCATATGTGTATATATATCATGATTCTTCTTGATTTATATTCTAAGGTAGCTTAAGATGCTCCCTGAGTCTCACATTTGACATAGACGTTAGGTGGCATAACCTTTTTGAACTATTTCATGTTAATCTAAAAATTTATAAGAAATCGAGTCTATGCATGCTCATCCTCTATGAGTAAACTTGTTTACTCACCCCGAAGTTACTGGGGGTATTGTTCAGGTACATGATTCAAGAATTGGAGATTTGCACTTGCCTTAGGTGATTTGCAGATATTGAGTTTCTTTAATGCTTTCTTATTCGCATGCAAGTGTTAGCATGTTTAAGTTTTACTTTTAAAGATGTAATGCTTAGTTAGGTTCAATATGCCATTTTTGCCAGATGACATGTAAAGTGTACTTAGATACATTATTTGGGATGTATTTGATATGTATGACATAAGGCTAAGGGCCACAAACTTTAAAGTTTAAGTGTATGTATTTAAATTTCAAGTTTTGCATTTGAAATGTATTTTTATCAACTTTAGAGGTTTGGCATGTCAAATCTTGTAAATGAAATGTAATGAGGCCGTAGGCCATTGTAACATGTTTTAAAATGTCATATTACACTTGCGTGTATGTTCACAGCATCACACTATAGCATATGATTAAATTTGATCATGCCATGGGGGATTCAAATAAGACTTAGGGACTTTTCTTCATTTTTGGTGCATAACAGGTTCATATGCACTTTCTCGAGCCATTTCGGTCCACCGAAATGCCAGTTCGGTCGACCGATTCCCTTTTGGTTTCATTTGGACAGTAAAATCACACATTCCAGTAGCCATTTTTGATGTTTTGGCCCAGTTCGGTTGACCGATGGCTTATTTCGGCCGACCGATGCTCTTGTGGTTTTAGTTGCACAGTAAAAAGTCCAATTCCAGTAACTTTTTTTTAATATCGAGCCACAAACCGATCGACCGGTTTGTCATTTCGGTAGCCACAAACTGGTCAACCGGTTTGTCATTTCGGTCGACCAAAATGAAGGCTCAATTCTTCTCCTTTTCTTGGCTCATTTCGGCAGACCGAAGCTCCATTTCGGTCGACCGAAATGGAGCTGCCTTGTGGGTTTCGTTCGGTTTGTTGCCTAGACTAGTTAACTTAGTTTCGTTCATTCCCACTTGACCTTGTTGCACTTGTTCAAGCCATTAATGGTGTACGTGGTCTAGTTTGAACTAGATCTTGTTCCTTGGGTGTCATTGGTGCTATAGGGTACCGTTTGACCTTTTTATCCTAGTTTTCGCTTCCGGTTATCTCATTGAGTTCCGTGACTTCATGGAAGGTCACATTGGCGTCTAAGAGATGATCTATATCTCTTAAGGCTTTGGTTTATCTTTTGTTTCCGTATTTACTAACTCAAAACCTCATGGAAGATCATCAAATTGTCTTAGAGGCGTGTAGTGCCTTGGGAGACCGTTGTTTTGTTTCTTGCTTCCGCATCTGGATCCGTTATCGGGTTAATCTTCTGTTCTCGTTGATCCATCGGGTTGAATAAAACTTGGGTCACTGCACGACCGAAATGGTATTTCGGATGACCGAAATGACTCGAAAAGCTGCTGCAAAACCTACTATATGCCAAAGACATTAAGGCTTAACCCAAGCCTCAAAGAATTGGTTCAAAAACAAAGGTTGAAAGTTGATTTTCAAGTAGATGTGAATATGTGAACATGTCAACAAACCTAATATGAATATTTGAATGTAAAACAATAGCTCATGGCCTCATACATATCAAATACATTATAAAAGGTGTACTTATGTACACATTATATATATGGAATCAAATATACACATTTTGACATATAAGGCTACAAATGGCTTTTCAAGCCAACCTTTACAAGAATGGAAGTCTTCAAGTCCACAAATTATCCAAGCATAATGAGAATCTCAACTTTAATTCTTGTACCTGAAAAATGTCCTCACTATGTGGGTGAGTAACATAAAGCTACTCGTAGGAGATGAGCATGCATAGACCTAGCGTTTTACTGTTTATTAAATTGATGTAAATCAATACATATGGTCCATGCCACCTAGCGTCTATGTCAAAGGTGAGACTCATGGAGCATCCTAAGCTACCTTAGAACATTAATAGCATAAATCGCATCATTTATGCAATTCTAACAACATAAAAGCATGCTATACAAAGAAACAAGATATAGATTCTCAAAGTTATCAACTTGAAATCTAAAAAGCAATAACAACTAAATATAACAATTTAGTATAATTAGAATTTCTAATACACCACATGAAGACATATATTCTCAAAGTTATCAACTTGCAATCTAAAATGCGAAAATGACAAAAGTGGGTCACGCCACCTAACGTCTATGTTCCAAAAGAATCTATAGGATCATTCCTAAGCTACATTTGAACATTTAGCATAAATGTACTTAACAACATCAAAATTTACAATGATTCATTAAAATTAAAAGCATAAATGTACTTAACAACATTAAAAATATGCGATAATTCCTTACAAACCATAATGCATAAATGTACTTAACAATATTAAAAACATGTGATGATTCCATATAAATCATAATGCATAAATGTACTTAACAACATTAAATCGTCAATAACCAAAACCACAAGTCACAATTAAACATTGGTTGTCAACTTGGAATTGAATGCTGTTAGTCACTAATTGACTCTAGAGGGGGGGGGGGTGAATAGAGTCAATGGCCAATTTTTGCAATTTATAAAGTATTAATTCTAACAAAATGTTAAGTACAAATCAATTGAAATATTCAAGTAATATATGGCACAAGTATAAGAGAGATAGAGATAAGAGATCGCAAATAATGACTCGGCGATTTAGCGAGGTTCAGAAACTCCTATTCCTCGGCTCAAGGTCCCCCTTAAGACTTCCCAAATTCACTAGAGCTTCTCCTTAATGGTGGAGAGCAAACCTTCAATTGAAGCAAGACCTTGCTTCTCTTCCTTGCTAGGAGAACACCTTTCTCCTAGGCTTTCTTTTGGGTCACACCAAACCTTTACAATAACTTGGAATATAAATGAATTGTACAATAAATCTCTCAAAGATATAAGTACAAAGTTTTGCTCACGACTATAGTAAAGATGAATATATATATGAAGCTCAGAATCACTACAATGGAATGAAATGTTAGAGAGGGAATGAAAGCTCAATGAATGCTTCTTTAATGCTTTTTAAGAATGGTAGAATGCTCTCTGTAATGGTGTACTTTATGTTGTAGACCAACCTCTGTATTTATAGATAAACGGAGTTCAATATAGTTGTTACAGGAGGTTGGGAAACAATAAATGCAAAAGTTTTCGTTGCAGTTCAAAACCCTAGAAGGAGCCGGCTCTTGTAAAACAAAAGGAAGTGGCTGCCTAGCCTTGATAACCGACTCTCCATTGCATGGAGCCATCTCCCAACCTCTGAGAGCTTGCTCCCTATTTTGGGAGCCTGCTCTTTGGTTGGAAGAAATGATTTTTCATTAAATAAGCCTACTGGATTGTTGAGAGCATGCTCTGTCTTTTATGGAGCCTTCTCTGTCTTTCATAGAGCCTTCTCTATCTTTCATGGAGCCTTCTATGTCTTTCATAGAACCTTCTTTATCTTTTATGAAGCTTTCTCTATTGCTGTATGAGACTTAAAATAAATTTATTTAAGTCCTATTTGCACTTCATATGATGTGTGGCTCATGTGTGAATGTGTTCATAAACTGTAACGACCCGGTCATTTACCTTCTTTTCCTTTTTCCTGAAATTTTACGAATGAATTTTTTTCGTTTAATTTTCTTTTCTGAGCTCTGTTTCGTGTCGCTTAGTGTCATCTTGAGTGCTCGGAATTGGTTTTTGAGACTCTTTCATGTGAATTGACAACTTCCTTTGAGGACCGAGTCATTTTTGCATTTTCACTTTTCGAAAACTATGCGCCTTTCATCCTTTTCCCTGTTTCATCTTTTTCCCTATTCTATCTTTTCCCCGTTTGTCACATTGTTGGCACAACCTCACTTCTCATGCTCGGAGTTGGTTTTTGACTTCACGTGCCTTCATCTTGAGTGATTTCCTTGAAATACGTATCTTTACTTTTGCAAGAAATACTTTGGTTGCTCCCGGTGCCCATAGGGTCATGGATGCACAATTTTTCATAATCTTTTTCATTTCTTGGGGTATTTTTCATAAATATCTTTTGAAGATATTTTATTTCAAGGGCATCTAAGAAAATATCTTTTGGCAGATATTTTCATTCTGGGGCAGTTTCGCAGTTAACCCTTTTTGTAGGGGCCACTGTGCAATTAACGAAAGTTATTGCAAAATGTCTCGTCTGGAGCCTGGATCCTTATACAGGATTCATTTTTACTTTTCGTTGACTCATAAATTCATAGAATTCCGTTCTGGTAGTTTTTCTCCAGTTTCTGAGTTTTTGGATTTGGTTGCCGCTGAACTTGTTCGGGGCATAACTTTCTGCTCGGAACTCAGTTTTTGATATCATTTCTTCTGTTGTTCATATTTTCTCATTTTGAATCTTTTTTGTTCATGAAGTTTTGCCATTTGAGCGCGTTTGCTTAAATTCCACTTTTCCGGACTCGGCGGGGCCCGTTCGGGGCACTTTTTGAGATTTCTTTAAAAGGGGGGTGAAATATTTTATTTGTCATCTTCCCTACTCTCCTTGCATGACCTGAAGCAGCCATGGATGTCCATGGAGCTGCCAGCTTCTCTCTCCTCCTTTGATTTACTTTTCCTAAGTGAAAAGTCTTCGGCCTTCACGGTTTTTGTTCCCCTCGACGTGTTCTACCATTCCCCCTTATTAGAATTCATTTCCGACTACTTCTTTAGTTTGGGTTTGAAGTCAATTTGTGATTTTCATGGGGCTTCCTTCGGATTCATGTAGATCGTGTTATCCCCGTCAAAACACTTCGATTTCGGCGGATTCGGAACACTTTTCTTCCGGTGGGGATTTGGGGTTTTCATCTCAAATTGAGATAGGGGGTGTTATAGGTTTAATTCTTGTTATATAACATGCTATTGATGCTTATACAACTTGTCTACATGCTTAAATATGAAATCTAGAGATTTTATTATTTATTTTTCTTGTATTGGATTTGATTTTCCCGGTTGCTCATGGCTTGTTTTAAATATGTAGCATGGTAATATAATACTCTATAATATGGTCATTGACATATATTAAATTGAGAGAATTTGAACAAGTATTAAAGATTTTATTTAATATTTATCTTGAATAAATATTTAATTCACATAGCCTTAACTAGCTTGAAAACAATGTGTGTTAGCATATTATCTTAGGCTTTAATTCACTCTTCAACATAAGTAAGTTTGAGATTAATCGGAGTTGTTTTGAAATCTAGTAATATTTAATTAATTTAATTAATTAATTTATTCCGAGTGTACTATTCACCCCATTGGAATTCCGACTTGACATTCTTGATATGCATGCTATATGGTTTCACATATATTAAATCTAGAATATTTGGTTAGGTTTTGAAATCTATCATTTATTATTTTTCTAGTATTAAAGTTTAATGCTCATGGCCATTCATTGCATGGAATTTACTTGTGTCGTGTTTTTAAATCATGTCATGGTATGTTGTATAACATATTTAAATTTGAGATCATTTGGATGAATTTCAAAACTTAGAGATTTTAATTAAGTGTAATAATTAAAATCCATTTAATAGCTCATTGGTCTTGATTAAGTTTCTAACTTGAAATTCATGCTTTTCGTGACAAATTCCTTCACATGTATCAAATTGAGAATAATCGGATAAGTTTGAAACTTATATTCATTTACTTCTTTTGTATGGAACTTAATTCACATGGTTATGTCTTGCATGAAATGGACTTGTAACTTGACATTGAACTTGACCCTGATATGATCCTTGACATACCTTGTTCATAGAACATTTGGACTTGCCTTGTAATCATGATAATTTAATCCCTTAGGTTGATTAAATTTTCCTTTTTATGCTTCCATCGGTTTAATCATGACCCCTTGTATCTAGGTTTCATTAATGTACTTAATGAACATGCACACTTGTCTTGGAATGATTTAATTACTCATGTGTTGCTTAGAAAATAATTGAATTATGTATCTTATACTTGTGGTATATTTACTTCAGTGAACTCCATGTGCTATATTTCTTGGATGTTGTCTATATAGTTGCATACTATGATTTCTTGTCATCTCACATGCCATGATAGTTGATGAACTAGGGGCATGACTTGCGTGTTCTAAAATCTTGGTTGTGCATGAAATGTGGTTAATGTATTTATTGTATTTGATATAATCTTGACTTGCACAACTCGTTGATTTTGGGACTTGGGATATCAATCAAGAATTGACATTGCTAGGACTTGGTTCTAGTACGGGGAATGTCCTCCTACAACTATAGTGCGCACTAGGGGAAAGGTACCCATGTGTTAGTAGCCCTAAAGTGATCTCAAGAGTACAGTTTTAATCCGGGCGATATCCAAGTTTCCACATTGGTTGATTTCGCTCTTTAAATTTCAAGTTGCTCTTCCTTGAAATTTAAACTTGTCGTGTTATGTGAAATGCTCCAATCTTGTTTAATTGCATAGATATTATGCCTCATTCGTGATTTCAAGTATACTCCTTGTCATGTTAATTGCATCGATAATGTAATTCTTGTTAACATATGTCCGAGCATACTTATTGTCATGTTATATGGAATGTTACATCCTTGTATACTTGCATAGGTATTATGCCTTGTTCTTGATTCCGTTTATAATTCTCATCGTGTTAATTGGTTTAATTCCAATCATGTTAATTGCATCGATAATGTAATTCTCGTTAATTTATATTTGAGTAATTTTCTTGTCGTGCTTTATGGAATATCTCTACTTTGCTGCATTGCATAGATTTTGTGCATTATCCTTGACTTCATGTATTTTTCTTTTCGTGTTAAATTGGTATGTCCCAATCATGTAAATTGTATTGATAATGTGATCTTTATATTCCATTGTTTTCTTATCATGTTGTATATATCTTACTGGTTATATTCATTGGATTATCCCGATCTTGATTTGTTTCATACATGTTTATGTATCATGATTCTTGTTACTTATACTCTAGGGTAGCTTAGGATGCTCCCTGAGTCTCATCTTGATATAGACGTTAGGTGGCATGAGCCCTTTTACATGCTTCACCATAAGGTGATATAACCGTAAAACGCTAGGTCGATGCATGCTCATCTCCTACGAGTAGCTTTATGTTACTCACCACGTAGTGGGGACATTTTTCAGATATGAAGACTTGGTTCGTGTTGCTCATTGCTTCTTGGATGGATTATAGCTTTCATTTTCTAATTCATGCAAATGTTAGCATGAAATACCATTATGTAACCTCTTTGTATCAAATTTGTATATTTTACCTCATGTATGTAAAGTGTACATAAGTGTACTCTTTTCAATGTATTTAACATGCATGAGACGAGGCCGGAGGCCAATGACATGTATCTTGCTTTCTATGCACTTTCGTTTTCAAGGCTTAATATGAAAATGTTGAAAAATGCTTAGACATTGTGTCATAACTTTTGCATCGAGTGTGGGAATTTCATTTTTATTCTTTCATAGGGTCTCATTAATCATGTATGAAGTATAGCTAAGGGGCTAATGGTAATTTGAAATCATTTGTTAATTTTGGTTTTCAAATTTCCCAATTCTTGTGCATTTTCGCCTTTTTGGCCGTTGGGGGGTCGGATTTTCCATCGGGTCTTCTCAAGAGCTGCGGACCATTCCCACGCGCTTAAAAACACTAAATACACTTGCATGCACATTCGTTTTAACCTAAAAATGCATTTAGGGCCAAATGCATACTTGGTGCAAAGTTGCATTTTTTGAGTTTTTGACCCCTTATTGAGCTAGGGGCATTTTGGGCATTTTACATTGCATTTTTTTTTTAATTCTCTCACGAGTCACAGAGAAAACTCAATTTTAAGAGGGTTTATTCTTTGTGTTTTTCTAGAAAAATTCATCTACTAGCCCGTTTTTACTCTCTGTTCTGGCCGTTCTTGGGAAAAAAATGCTTGTAGCAGCTTTTTGGGTCCCTCTTGACCTACTCTGTTCTAGGGGCATTTTGGAGATTTTACAGCGTATTTTTTTTTGTTTCTTCCATATAACCGGGTAGGAAACGTGATTTTAAGGAGGGTTTTTCCTTCGTGTTTTTGCAGAAAAATTCGTTTAAGGGTCCGTTTCTAGCCTCAGTTCTGGAAAAAAAATTGAAAAGTTGCTTTCTGTCAAAACACTATTCCTGCCCAGATTTTCGTACCCGAAAAAGTTGGTTTTTTTTTTAAACTTTTAGGCTTCATATCTTCATCATCCGGGCTTCAAATTAAGTGATTTTTGAGTCTAAGTTTATTAACTTTTGCTTGTCTATCCAACGGTATGAATGGTTGCATCCAATTCTATCTGAAAAGACCATTTTACCCCTTGCAAAGTACCCTTGCCACATTGATTTGAACCCAGAAGTCTATTTTTTTGAAACTTTGAGGCTTTATATCTTCTTTGCCTGGACTCCGAATCAAGTGATTCTCGAGTCTAGATTTATTAGTTTTTCCTTGTCTATCTAATGGTATTCTCAGTTGCATCTGGTTTTTCTAAAAAGACCAGTTTACCCCTTGTAAAGTACCATTGCCGCACTTGTTTTAAAAACCCAAAAGTTTGATTTTATGAAACTTTGGAGTTTCATATCTTCTTTAACTGGACTCTGAATCATGTGACTCTTAAGTCCATCTTGGTTAGTTTTTCATTGTCTTTCTAGTGGTGTGCTCGGTGGCATCGGAATCCATACTTTAAAAAATGACTAGTTTGCCCCTGGGGGCTTATTTGTCATATTTTTGATCTTTTGCTTCCGCATTAGTTCCCATTGAGTTCCCCGACCTCATGGAAGGTCACTTTGACTTCTTAGAGTCTTGTTTTCTGTTTTCACTTCTGCATATCGGATCCGTTATCGGGTCAATCTTCGGTTCATCACAGGACACGCTGGCCTGAAAACCAGGGTCGTCACATAAACTTAATGAGCTAATTTTATGTTCTTTGAAAAATGAAATGAGAATGCTATGCATGAACTGTAATTTTGAGCTTCAAAATATATTCAAATGAACTTTGACATTAAATCTTAAGCTCTTACCATCCTATCTATTCAAATGAACTTTGACATTAAATCTTAAGCTCTTACCATCCTATCTACCCTTTTCTTCATTTCTTGACCATGATCGTTTAGGCTTGATGAAAACTTGCTGAAAAGCTTGAATGATCTTTGACGTTCGAGTTTTTCTTTAATTTCTTACAACTTTGAGGCTTCCTTGAATCTATAGCTTGAGTATTTGGAATGCTTAGAATAGATCTTTTAGCTCAACATTGAGGATTGAATATTGATCAACTATATATCACTCAATGAAAATATTAGTACTTAAACATCATTAATGGTTTGTAATCATCAAAACATAAGATTGACCTTTAGATAAAATCCTTAGGCCAACAATCTCCCCCTTTTTGATGACGACAAAACATTGATGTGTTTATTGTCAACATGGAGTTGCATTTGAAAGAATGCTCCCCCTATCAATAAGCATATCTTGAATATCATATCATGCTTGATTCTACAACAGATATTTTAGACATTTAAGGTCATTTAGATTTCACAGATATTTTTACACGTCTCCCCCTATCAATATGCATCTATTAAGATATATAATTAAAAAGCAGTAGAATAGATACATAGATAGAATAACACATCTTTCTCCCCCTTTGTCATCTCAAAAAGGCAGGGGGAAAAAAAAAGCTACTTGCCATTGCATGAAATAACAGAGAAAAAAAAAAAAAAGGCAAATGAAGATATATAAATAGCAAATATGTCATTTGATAGAGGGCAGAGTACAATACATAAGGAGAATGAGGACACACCTACCATATGTCAGACAAAAGCATAGTTCATGATAAGGACTTCAAAAGAAAATGACATAAATAAAACATAGCTAAAAAGATGCTTCTCTAAAGCAAATATAGTAAGTAAGGGCACACAAAAGCAGTTTGAGACGGAGGGATATTATTCGAAAGAGGAGGAGGTCTGTATGCTCTTCAAAATTCTTGAAAATCATCATTAAAATTATTGATTGTCACTTGCATTTTGTCAAGTTGATCTTGTTGGCTGTCAAGTTGATCTTGTTGTTTTTCAAGAGTGGCTTGATTTTGACGAGTGCCTTTGAGAATTTCCAACAAAAGATCGTGATTGGTGTAATTCGGAGCTGGGACTTCCTCATCTTCAGCACTGTCATCACTTTTATGTTCTTCTTCATCCCCATTATCAACATCCTCAATCTCTTCTCCTCTATCTCTAGCCTCTTCGAACCTTCGATGCCTAGGCGAAAACCACACTCCATTTGAATCGCTTTTTAGCCCCATTGACGCAAGATTTGAAGCAGTGAGTATGTGCCTTGATCCTGGTTCAACTGCTTCACGACTATCAAGCGGAACCTTCTTATCCATAAATATGTGAGTGAGAACCATGGCATAATAGAGAGGGACCTTTTTCTTTCTCTTGCATGCAAGCAGGTGATGAAAAATTATATAAGCAAGATTAAAGTGCTTTCCATTTAAGACACACTAGATAAGGAAAACGTCTATATATGAGACTTTGGATCGACTACCGGATTTGGGAAGAATGGAGTACATAATGATTTTGTGAATCAATCGGGCTTCCATAGTTAATTGCTTGGTGTTTACCTCTTTGGTATTGGTAACACGGGAATCATAGCTCATTTGCTGAATAGCCGTGAGTTTGTCAAAGCCTTGTCCATTAAACCATTTGGAAGGAGAATAGAATTGAATTCCATCCATAAGGTGAAAAATTTGAGCTATGCTACTTGTATCAAGGTGAAAGTATATTCCATCCACATAGCAATTAAGTTTCTCTACTCCAGGCATTTCTTTAAGGTGAGTGTAGAATAACTTCACTAATTTTGGATAGTATCTATTATTTATCCCAACAAATGATCCAAGGCCAATTGCATCAAACAATTTATAGGTGTTGAGATTAAGATCATCGCAGATTGTGTCAGACAACACCATTGTTGTGGCCACTTTTCTATGTTGAAAGTGTTTGTCAAATGCTCTTTTGTAGGTGGGGTTTTGTATAACATGGTAGCAGAGATTTGAATTGGAGCAAGATTTGGTTCACTAGGGCCTGATTCATCATCATGAGTATGTTGAGTATTCCGTTTTTGTCCACGAGAAGGATTCTTTCTACGTGAGGATGAAGACATGGATATTTCTAGAGTTTAGACTGAAATTACAGAAGGAATACTTAGAATACAAATCCAATGAAAAAATCACTGATAATTTCAAAACTCAAATTTGTTTTGACTGAAGATTTGTAGTAGAAATAATAAAACAAATTGAACTAATGAAAAGGCCTAAGTTAAATTGCACATCCAGTTATAATTTTAAGTGCTAGGAGGAATTTATGCTTGAAAACCCCCAAAATAATTTTCGACCAACAAAGATGAGAATTTAGTGTTGATAAACTTAGGTCTAGAAATGGAAACCCAAAATGGAATTATAATGAAATCCATAATTCAAGGCAGACAAAAAAATATTTTTAGCTAAATTTTAATATTTGCAACACTGTAGTGAAGAGGATTTGTTTAGAGGCAAATTCTGCATAGAAGTATGTTCATGCAAAAATACTTGAAAATTTGGAATTTGGAATTTGAGGAAGGCAATGAATCAATTAGATTAAATAAATGATTGTTACTGGAGTGAATGAGCCTTTAACATGTGGGAGAGAAAAGCTACAGTCCAATCAAGGGTTTCATGGATGAAGAATTAAAAGTGATGAACTTAAAAATTAATGACTAAAAGTGGAACTAAAAGGCAAGAACTCAGGAAATGTAAATTGAAGTTGATGAAATTTACTTGCGTGTGAAGATGCCCAAGGAAGATATACTCCAGCCCTAGCCGAAATTGCTCTCTGGAATGAAGTTTTTATGCCCAACAGTGATAATACCAAGACTCTGTATACATATATATAACAACCTACAGTGCACTTAATTGAATGACCCGAAATCAATGGGTTTAAGAAGCATTATGGGAGCCGGCTCTCATGTTGTATAGAGCTGGGTCTATAATTTTCCTTGGAGCCGGCTCTTAGTGAATTAGAGCCGGTTCTTGCCACCATAAATGAGATCTCGAGAGTGGAGCTTTTTAAAGCATGTTTGGCAGTCGGCTCTTACGGTTTCTAGAGCCGGCTCTTTGGCTGGTAGTGGGAGATGCAGAGAGATCCCGAGAGCAACAAATAATATGTAGGTTTTGGTCCAGGTCTTATGTAAAGGGAGCTGGCTCTCTCTTAAAATTTTTGAGATCCCGAGAGCATGCAATTTGATATCATTTGTGGAGCCTGCTTTGCTTTGTGTAGAGACGGCTCTTTTTCTTCTAAGAGACGGCTCTTTTTCTGAATGGAGCTGGCTCTGCTGCTGCTTTGCTTTACTGCTGTATTTCTTCTTCTGAGGACATTCCAATTTCCCTTCTAAGCAAGCAAAATCTATCCTCTTGGAGTGGTTTTGTAAAAATATTGGCTAATTATTTTTCTGTATTGACAAATATAAGTTCAATGTCGCCCTTAGAGACATGATCCCTAAGAAAATGGTACCTAGTTTCTATATGCTTTGTCCTAGAATGTTGAATTGAATTTTTTGAAATACAAATTGCACTTTTATTATCACACATTATAGGAACATAATCAAAATGAAGTCTAAAGTCCTAAAGTTATTGCTTAATGTAAAGCGTTTGAGCGTAACAACTACCAGCTGCAATATACTCAGCTTCCGCTGTTGATAGAGCTACGGAGTTTTGTTTCTTGCAAGACCAATATACCAATGATTGTCCAATGAAGTGACAAGATCCACTAGTGCTTTTTCTATCAACTTTGCATCCTCCAAAGTCAACGTCCGAGTAACCAACAAGTTCAAATGATGTATGCCTAGGATACCAAAGTCCTAAGAATGTAGTATAACTTAAATAGCGAAAGATGCGTTTAACGGCACATAGATGTGATTCTTTAGGACAAGATTGAAAACGAGCACATAAGCATACACTAAACATGATGTCCGGTCTACTTACGGTTAAATATAAAAGACTACCAATCATACCTCTATATTTTTTAATATCCACATTAATGCTCTTTTCATCTTTGTCAAGTTTCAAAGATGAGCTCATTAGAGTATTGGCATGTTTGACTTCCTTCAAGCCAAATTTCTTTAGCAAATCCTTAACATACTTAGATTGGCAACCAAAAATGCCATCAAGTGTTTGTTTGATTTGCAACCTTAAGAAGAAGGTAAGTTCACCCATTATGTTTATTTCAAATTCATTTTGCATGCTAGAGCCAAAATTTTCACATAGCACACTATTGGTTGATCTAAAGATAATATCATCAAAGTAAATTTAAATAACCAACAAGTTGTAATCAATGGTTTTAGTGAAAAGAGTATTGTCAATTTTTCCTTTAATGAACCTATTAGCAAGTAGAAAACACTTAGTCTTTCATACCAAGCTCTTGGAGCTTGTTTCAAACCATACAATGCTTTTGTAAATTTGAAACATGGTTTGGAAAATTATAACTTTCAAAGCCCGGTGGTTGTTCAATATACACTTCTTCTTCAATGAAGCCATTTAAGAAAACACTTTTTACATCCATCTAATATAACTTAAAGTTCTTATGAGATGCAAATGCAAGGAGCATTCTTATAGCTTCAAGTTGAGCTATGGGGGCAAAGGTTTCCTCATATTCAATTCCTTCTTCTTGATTATAACCTTGAGCAACAAGCCTTGCCTTGTTTCTCACAATTATTCCCAATTCATCCTTTTTATTTCTAAACACCCACTTTGTGCCAATGATAGTTTTATCTTTAGGTCTTTAAACCAAATGCCAAACTTCATTTCTTTCAAATTAGTTAAGTTCTTCTTGCATGGCCAAGAGCCAAGATTCATCATTTTCAGCTTCAAGAATATTTTTTGGTTTTAGTTTGGAAACAAAAGCCACATAGTTGCAAACATTACTTATTTGAGATCTAGTGCTTACTCCTTTAGATGGATCGCTAATAATTTGATTTATTAGATGATTAGGCACTTGCTTCCAAGCCTTAGGAAGAGTGTCTTCATGAGAGTGACTATCTTTTGGAACATCTTTGGAACAATCTTCAAGAGACGGACCATTTAAATCAAGATTTTCAATGTTCTTCTCAATCTCAATCACATCTTCATTATCATCCAATGAGCATCTAAGAGGGGGTAATGGTGATTCATCAAATACAATATGTATAGATTCCACAACCGCTAGTGTTCTTTTGTTAAACACTCTAATTGCTTTGCTACGAGAAGAATATCTTAGGAAAATACCTTCATCCGATTTTGGTTCAAATTTTTTTAGATTATCTTTGTCATTCAACATGAAGCATTTACACCCAAGAACTTTAAAGTATCCAATATTTGGCTTCCTTTTGCTCCAAAGATCATAAGGAGTCTTATTAAGGAGTTTTCTAATGATGACTCTATTTATGACATAGCATGAGGTGCTAACGGCTTTGGCCCATAGAGTTCTAGGAGATTTATGTTCATTTAACATAGTCCTAGCCATTTCTTGGAGATACCTATTCTTCGTTTCAACAAGTCCATTTTGTTGAGGAGTTCTAGGAGCCGAAAGATTATGATTGTATCTATTTTCATCACAAAATCTTTCTATATCTTGGTTATCTGTAACGACCCGGTCATTTGCCTCCCTTTCCTTTTTCTTGAAATTTTATGAATGAATTTTTTTCGTTTAATTTTCTTTTCTGAGCTCTGTTTCGTGTCGCTTAGTGTCATCTTGAGTGCTCAGAATTGGTTTCTGAGACTCTTTCATGTGAATTGACAACTTCCTTTGAGGACCGAGTCATTTCTGCATTTTCACTTTTCGGATACTATGCGCCTTTCGTCCTTTTCCCTGTTTCGTTTTTTTCCCTATTCTGTCTTTTTCCCATTTGTCACATTATTGGCACAACCTCACTTCTCATGCTTGGAGTTGGTTTTTGACTTCACGTGCCTTCATCTTGAGTGGTTTCCTCGAAATACGTATCTTTACTTTTGCAAGAAAGTACTCTGGTTGCTTCCGGTGTCCATAGGGGCATGGATGCAAAGTTCTTTGAAATTATTTTCTTTTCTTGGGGTGTTTTTCGTAAATATCTTTTGAAGATATTTTATTTCAGGGGTTTTTAAGAAAATATTTTTGGAAGATATTTTCATTCTGGGCCATAAGTGCTGTTTTCACTTTTTGGAGGGGCCATTGTGCAATTAATGAAAGTTATTACAAAATGTCTTGTTTTGAGCCTGGATCCTTGTACAGGATTCATTTTCACATTTCATCGAGTTGTGTACTCTTGGAATTTTCTCCTGGTCGATGTTTTCCAGTTTCAGGGTTTCTGGCCCCGGTTTGCGCCAAACTTGTTTTGGGCATAACTTTCTGCTCGGGACTCGGTTTTCAACGCCGTTTCTTCCGTTGTTCATATTTTATCATTTTAAATCTTTTTTGTTCACAAAGTTTGCCATTTGAGCACGTCTGCTCAAATTTTACTTTTTCGGACCCGGCGGGGCCCGTTCGCGGCACTTTTTGATATTTCTATAAAAGGGGGGTGAGATATTTCATTTTTAATCTTCTCCCCTCTTCATGCATGACTTGGAGCTCCTATGGCAGCCCAAGGGGTGCTGCCATCTTCTCTCTCCTCTTTTGATTCACTTTTCCTTGATGGAAAGTCTTCGGCCTTAACGTTTGTTGTTCCCCTCGCCGTGCTCTACCTTTCCCCCTTATTAGAATTCAGTTTTGACCATTTCTTGAGTTTGGTTTTGAGGTCAAGTTATGATTTTGATGGGGCTTTGATGGGGGTTATGTTCACGGCGTTGTCGCCGAAAAAACCTAGTAGTTTCGTCGGATTCGGAGCCGTTCCATTTTGATGGCTTTTGGGATTTTCATCTCAAATTAAGGTAGGAGATGTTCTAGGTTTAAATTCTTGTTATATAGCATGCTTGTGATGCTTATAATACTTGTTTACATGATTAAATGCAAAATCTAAAGATTTTATTATTTATTTTTCTTGTACAGGATTTATTTTCCCGGTTGCTCATGACTTGGTTTAAACATGTAGCATGATTTTATATTGTCCCTTGATATGCTCATTGTTGTGTATTAAAATTTGAACATTTGAATAAGTATTAAAGATTTTATTTAATATTTATCTTAGGTGAAAGATTAATTCATATGGCCTTAACTAGCTTAAAATCAATATGTGTTAGCATATTAAATTAGGCCTTAGCATGCTCTCCAACATAGTTGAATTTGAAAGTGATTGGAAGTGTTTTGAAAATTAGTAATTATTAATTAATTTGATTAATTAATTTGCCCCGAGTGCACTATTCGCTCTATTTGAATTCCGACTTGATATTCTTGATTTACATGCCATATAGCTTCACATATATTTGATTTAGAATATTCGGTTAGGTTTTGAAATCTTTTATTTAATTAAATTCCATGTTTAAGATTTAATCCTCATGGTGATATGCAACTTGGAATTGTATTGTGGCATGCTATAAAATTAAGCTTAGGTATAGTTGTTCACATATATTAAATTGGGATTGACTGCATGAGAATTGCAACTTTTAATTTATATTTAACTTTAGTGAAAGTTTAATTCACATGGTCTTAAATTGAATGAAATAACTTGTAATGTGATATTACATTAGTTCTTGGCATGCTTTCCAACATAGGTTAATTTGAGAGCATTTGGTTAAGTTTGAAAATTAAGAGATTTTAATTAAAAGAATTAATTAAAATCTATTTTGTGGTCCCATTAGCTTAATTAAGGTTTTAACTTGATGTTTGTATTGGCCATGACTTGTTTACTAGTATATATTAATTTGGGACTATTTGAAGATGTTTTAGAACCTTGGGATTTAAATTAGCATGATTTAATCAAAGTTCTACTTTGTTGTTCTAACAACCTAATTGAGTTTTAGAATGGATATAGGTGATGACCTTGCCATGCCCTTTAACATGTATTAAATTGAGGTTAATTGAAATTGAATCAGAAATCTAGAGAATTTAATTGTGTTTATCTATTTAAATTCTATCAATTTGCTCCATGATCTAGTTGTGTTTTAGAAGTGGTTTCTATATTCAAATCATGGACTTAGACTTGTTGTATATTCATTTGGTTATGTTTTGAACATTGGATAACATAGTTGCTATGTTTGTATTCATGAGAATATGTTTTTCTTATTGAATATATTGTTGCCTTGTGTAATGATTTGCATACTTTGTATTTAACATCTTTCATGCATAGCGTGTAACGAATCGCACACTGAAGATTCAACATTCATCATATCATATTAGATGTGGATTTAGAGCATGTATTGTATAGGTTTCCAAATTTGGTTGTGCTTAGTAGGTAGTTGATTATCTTGCATATTCCTGTTGATATATGCGTTATTGCACAACTTGTTGATTTTGGAAACTTGGGGATGTCGTTGTTTAACTATGGCTAGGACGTGGTTCTAGTACGGGGGATAGTCCTTCTATATGGTCTTGTGCGCACATAGGGAGGTTACCCATGGGCTAGTAACCCTAAAGTAACTATGTTGTCGGTTTGATCAGGCATGACGTCCGAGTATCCACTTTGTTTGATTTCGCATTTCATTTTCAAGTTGATAACTAGATGATGTTGTAACTTGTTGTTTCTTATTTTTCGTTCTATTTTAAGTTACAGGATGTTAACTTTGCGAAATTGTGCTTTATACGTTGTATTGGAAGTTCCAATGTTGGTTAAATTGCATTGAAAATCGTGTTTTAACGTTCTAATAAAGCTTAGGATTGATCCTATTGATTCATTTATAACATAGACGTTAGGTGGCATGAACCACTACTGTTATTTTGTGTTCTAGATTCTAAGTTGATGGCTTTGAGAACTTAAACCTTATTGCATTGTATAACATGCTCTTTTGTTGTTGAATTGCATGGATAATGTGATTCTTGTTAACTTGTATTCAAATATGCTTTTGTCATGTTATATGGATTACTCTAGACCTAGTTCAATTGTATTGAAAATTCAATTCGTATTAATCTATGCTCAAGCATTCTTCTTGTCGTGTTCTTTGGATTATCCCAACCATGATTCGTTTCATACACGTATGTATATCATGATTCTTGTTGCTTAGACTCTAAGGTAGCTTAGGATGCTCCCCGAGTCTCACTTGGACATAGACGTTAGGTGGCATGAGCCCCTTTAACATGTTTCACCTTAAGGTGATAAATTTGTAAAATGTTAGGTCGATGCATGCTCATCTCCTACGAGTAGCTTTATGTTACTCACCCCTACGATACTGGGGCATATTTTAGGTACGAAGACTTGGTTCATGATGCCTAGCATTCCTTAGACGTCGTGTAGCTTTCAAGTTTCCATTTCATGCGAATTTTAGCATGAAATGTCATTTTGTAGACTTATATGTCAAAATATGTATATTTGATTCCATGTATGTAATGTGTACTTAAGTACACTCCTTTCAATGTATTTGATGTGTATGAGATGAGGCCGGAGGCCAATGACATGTATATTGTATTCTATGTACTTTTTAACTTCATGAAATATTATGAAAATCTTAAAAAATCGCAAGTCATTGCTTCACCATGGTTGCATCGGGTGTGGGAATTCTATTTTCATTCTTTCATAGGGTCTTATAAATCATATTTGAAGTGTGGCCAAGGGCCAAACGGTTATTTGATCCCGTTTTGTATTTTTGGATTCCGAGTTTTCATTCCAAGTTCCATTTTTTCCTTTTTGCCCGTTGGGGGGTCGGATTTTGTATCAGTGGTATTTTTAAGTCATGGACCATTGTAGCACGTCTAAATAGGTAAGTTACGTTTGCGTGCATGGTCATTTCCGGGCAAAACCTTATCGTTTGTGTTTTGAGCCTCTTGTGAATTCATTTCGTATTTTTTTTGTATATTCTGATCTAAGGGCATTACGGACTTTTCACGGTAGTTTTATTTTCTTATTTCAATATAGTTGAATAGAAAACATGATTTTAGGGGGGGTTTCTTTTCCGTGTTTTTCCAGAAAATGTCGTCTTGATATCGGAAATCGCTTACGAAGTTCAGCTCTCAGTTTTTCAACATAGCAGGTTTTTGGACCTCCATGACCAGATTTCATGGAGGGGCATTTTGGGCATTCTACATTGAGTTTTTTTTTTTTAATTCTCTTGTGTGTCACGTAGAAAACTCAATTTTGAGGGGGGTTTCTTCTTTGTGTTTCTGCAAAAAAATTCAGCTAGGCCTCCAAATTCTGCCTCTGTTCTAGATTTTTCTGGAAAATAAGCCATAGCAGCTTTATGGGTTGCTACTGCCAGCCATGGTGCACCCAGCGCATGCGCGGCGTGCATGGGCGCGCACATGGGCGTGCGCATGGGGCTGTCATGGCCCCTCGTCGGGCCGCCGCGATGTCAATTATTTTTTTGGGCTTTTCTCCTTCGTCCGGACTCTGATTCAAGTGAATTTTTTTTTGAACTTGACTAATTTTTCGCTGTCTTTCCAACAGTGTGCTCAGTTGCACCCGGTTCTTCCTGGATAATTACCAATTTACCCTTTTTGCCTTAAGTGCTCGTTTTTCTTCGTCATGCCGTTTCTCCTTCCTCCGGACTCCGAATCATGCGATTCTTGAGTCCATCTTGATTAGTTTTTCGTTTTCCTTCCAGCGGTGTGCTCGGTGGCACCTGAATCTATAGTTTTCAGAAATGACTATTTTGCCCCTGGGGGCTTATTTGTTATATTTTCGATCTTTTGCTTCCACATCAGTTCTTATTGAGTTCCACGACCTCATGGAAGGTCACTTTGACTTCTTAGAGTCTTGTTTTCTGTTTTCACTTCCGCATTCGGATCCATTATCGGATTATCTTACGGTTCATTACAGGACACGCTGGCCTAAAAACCAAGGTCGTCACATTATCGAACTCTCTTCCTCTATCACTTCTAATGGTCTTAATCTTACATTCTTTTTCTTTCTCAACTTTCTTACAAAATTTAGCAAAGATTGTATGAGTCTCATTTTTGTGTGTAAGGAAAAATACCTAAGTGAATCTAGAGTAATCATCAATAATGACAAATGCATAGAGTTTTCCACCAAGACTAACAATTCTCTCCGGACTGAATAAGTCCATATGAATTAATTCAAGTGGTCATGTAGTCGTTATTTCCTTTTTCCTTTTAAATGATGACATGATTTGCTTGCCAATTTGGCATGCGCTACAAGTTTTATCTTTAGAAAAATTAGTCTTTGGGAGGCCTTTGACTAATTTATTGTTGATAGTTTTGAAATCAAATCCATACTAGCATGACCTAACCTTCTATGCCACAACCAACTATTTTCATTTGAGGATACAAGGCACTTGACATCTTGATCGTCTAATTCACACAAAAGCAAAGTAGACACATTACCATTTCTTAGAGCATGAAAAACTTCATTATTATCCTTTTTGACAATGCATTTATCCGATTTAAACAAAACATCATATCCTTTATCACATAGTTGGCTAATACTAAACAAGTTGTGCTTTAAGCTTTTAACAAGTAAAACGTCATCAATAGATAAAGAAGAGGAGAAACCTATAGTTCCAATGCCAATGACCTTGCCTTTTGAATTGTCGCCGAATGTAACACTTCCTCCTTTATGAGGTTTGATGGAGCGAAATTTTAATTGATCTCCTGTCATATGTCTTGAGCATCCATTATCAAGGAACCATTTGTCCTTGGATGAATATGGAGACTTTAAGTAAACCTACAAAAAGAATTTGAGTAATCTTTTTTTGATACCCACACTTTCTTGGGTCCATGGGAGTTAGGAAGGGGCATATATGTCCCTTTAATAACCCAAATTTCTTTTGTTATACATGGCCTAATAGGACAATGATTGATCTTATGTCCTAACTTTTTACAATAATTGCATTTTGGACTTGAAGAGGAATTTTTAGCAAAATAATTGTTTAAAGGTTTTCTCTTTTTCAATAAACAAGAATCTTTGTTGTGAGGATCATATCCAAGCCCATCTTTAGCATAAGTATTTCTTTGCTTTCTAAGAATGAGGCCTAAATTCTCTCTACCTTTTGTGAATTTGGCTAAGGTTTCAACTTGATCCTCAATAATGACTTTCAATGATTCATTTTCAGAAATTAACTCAATTGAGGCCGCTTCTTTAGCTAATTCTTTTTCCTTTTTCAAAGTTTCATTTTCAAGTTGAGATTTTTCAAGGTTTTGAGAGATGATAAGCTTTTCTCTTCTAAGGCTAGCACACTTTTGAACCATTTTGCCTAATTTATCATGTAATTCTTTAAAAGCATCTAGCAAATAGTTATGTGCATCAACCAATTCATTATAAGAGGTTTCTAAATCAAATGAGTCATGATTAGAATTTACCTCATCTTTATCGGCCATGGGACAAAGATTGACCAATTCATTGAGTTCATCGTCACTTTTGGATCCATTTGAATCATCATCCTCCCATGTAGCTGGCATGGCTTTGCCTTTCTTTTTCCTTTCCTTTTCATTTTTGTAGGTATAGCAATCGGTATGCCCCGGTTTTTCACAATGAAAACACGTAGGTGCTTCTCTTTTTCCTTGCTCACTTGATGAACCATTTCTTTTGAAGTTGTTACTCTTTTGGTACTTCTTCATTTGAAGGACTCTTCTCACGATTTTGGTAATGAGAGCAATTTCTTCTTCTTCTTCATCATTAGGAGCTTTATCAATTGCGACTTCTTTGGTAGTAGCTTGAAGAGCTATATCCTTCTTTTAAGCTTCTTTGTCTTCATCTCTGTCATTCATTTCTAGCTAATAGGCCATTAATGAACCAATGAGTTCATCTATGGGGAGTGTATTGAGATCTTTAGCCTCTTAGATGGCGGTCTTCTTGGCTTCCTAATTTTTAGGCAAAGACCTAAGAATTTTTCTCACATTATCGGACAATGTATATGATCTGCCAAGAGCCTTCAAAGGATTCACAATGTCAGTAAAATGAGAGTACATTTCACTAATACTTTCTTTGTTGTTTATGGTGAAAAGTTCATATTTATGGACAAACATGTTCATTTTGGATTCCTTAACATGATTAGTACCTACATAGGTAACTTCAAGTTTATCCCAAATTTCTTTGGCCATTTCGCAATCCAAAATTCTATTGAATTTGTCTTTGCTTAAGGCACAATAAAGATTAGTGATAGCCTTGACATTATATTGTATAAGCCTAAGGTCATTGAGGGTTCATTCAATATCGGTTGTTGGAACATTTTCACCATTTACTATTTTGGTTGGCACATGGTCTCCTTGTTCGGTGGCTTTCCAAACATCTATATCTATACCTCTTAGGAATGCTCTCATTTTGATTTTCCAATAGTTGTAGTCACTTCCGTCAAACCAAGGAGGTCTATTATTAGATTGAACTTCTTGATGAAAATTTGTATTGGCCATGGTCGTTCTCTAAGATGGTTAAATCTTTTTCTAGAGATTAGGCTCTGATACTAATTGTTCGACACTAATTGACTCTAGGGGGGGTGAATAGAGTCAATGGCCAATTTTTGCAATTTATAAAGTATTAATTCTAACAAACTGTTAAGCATAAATCAATTGAAATATTCAAGCAATATATGGCACAAGTATAAGAGAGATAGAGATAAGAGATTGAAAACAATGACTCGGCGATTTAGCGAGGTTTGGAAACTCTTACTCCTCAGCTCAAGGTCCCCCTTGAGACTTCCCAAATTCACTAGAGCTTCTCTTTAATGGTGGAGAGCAAACCTTCAATTGAAGCAAGACCTTGCTTCTCTTCCTTGCTAGGAGAACACCCTGCTCCTAGGCTTTCTTTTGGGTCACACCAACCCTTTACAAATATCTTGGAATAGAAATGAATTGTACAATAAATCTCTCAAAGATAGAAGTATAAAGTTTTGCTCATGACTATAGTAAAGATGAACATATATATGAAGCTCAGAATCACTACAATGGAATGAAATGTTAGAGAGGGAATGAAAGCTCAATGAATGGTTCTTTAATGCTTTTCAAGAATGGTAGAATGCTCTCTGTGATAAGCGCCGAATATTGCATATTCAAGCGCCCTTAATTGCATTATTTAAGTCCATTGTTTGTTTAATTATGTAGATTACCTTCATATGCACGTTTTTGCATATTTTCAGGTTCATTGGCCAAAAAGAAGCAAGAAGGATGCTTTGTGGAGTTTTGAACATCAAAGGTCACAATGCTGAATTTCTGGCAGCAATGGAACCTGGACTTTGCTCGCCATTTTGACCTTGAAAACTCGAGATCTGGACTTCTATTATAAAATGGAATATTTAGAACTCTGAATTAGATTTCTAAATCTTTGAATGGTTTGTCATTCGGAGCTCGGAGCAGGGAGTTATGGCCTTTTTACCAGAGGTGCACAGAACTGCCTGGCAGCAATGAAATTCTGCCTTGATCTTTATTTTCGACCAACCATCCTTGAGATTTGGATCTCCACCAAAACATGAAGTTTTTATAACTCTGAATCAGCTTTCCAAATCTTCAAATGGTTAATCATTCAGAGTTCGGACCACAAAGTGATGGCCATTTTACCAAAGTAGGTCCGGGCGGAGCAAACCAAGCATAGGGCATTCTGCCCAATTTTTGAGTGCTCGAGACCCTATTTCGAGCACTCGAAATTAGGGCAGAATTCTACACGACTCAGCCCACTTGTGCTCAGATTTTACCTACTTTGGAAGCTCTCCTTTATGAGTTGGTTGGGGATGTTTCTTGGAGGAGAGAGAGGGCTTTTTGGGTGGATTTCTTATCTAGATAAAGAGGGGAGAGCCACACATTTTGAGGGGGCTTCATTCTACAAGATTAGAGGTGGGAGAAGAGAGGAAGAAAGGTGTGTTCTTGGAGCTAGAAGAGGGGAGCTCGAAAATGGAGGTCAAGGCTTTGCTTCCTCCTTCCTCTAGTGCATCAATGGGTAACTAAACCTCCATCTAGGGAGGTGATGAAGCCTCCTTTGTAAGCATGCTATAATCTTGTTTTAATTTGGGGAATGAAGTATATTTGTGATCTTTTCATATTCTAGAGACTTACACATGTTGTAAATGTTCTTCAATTCAATAAATGATTGTGTTAAATGTATCATCTTGTCTTAGATTGTATGTTTTCATGATTATAGGGCTTATATCTTCATAGTGAGAATGGAGATGAGAATATGAAATGGTTTTCTTGGCATGTCTTGTGAAGGTTTTGATAGTCCATTCCTAGGAACGATGAACCATACTACACCCCTAGTTTAATGTAGTTAGGTAGATGGTTCATACCAACCGTGGATGGATTATACTTAGTCTTTGATTACATGTGCATCTACCATACAAAGTAAGGGATTTGATAGGCCATTCCTAGGGGATTATACTTAGATGGTTTATACTTAGCTCTGATTGTATGAACTTCTTGAAGATAGTGTAGTTATCATGCATCTCTATAAATCATGGTCATTTACATAAGTAGTTCCCCAAGTTAATTACAAGCTAGCATGTTTATGAGGTGTGTGGTGGATTCATTTCCCTAGTCCTCTCCACCTAAGTTTCACTCCTTTTAATCTCCTTCAATTTATCGTTTTATGCATTTTGAATTCCTAGTTTAGTGACAAACACACAAACCCTTTATAAACCCCTCATCACTCTAAAATGACTTTAGATACTTAGGTTGCCTTAAGACTAGCGCAGTCTCAGTGGTTCGACTTACCCGACCAATAGCCCTATTTTACAATGATTCGTGCTATTGCGAAGGTTGATGTATAGTTGATCAACCGATCACTCTGTAATGGTGTAATTTATGTTGCAGACCAACCTCTGTATTTATAGATAAACAGAGTTCAATATAGCTGTTACAGGTGGTTGGGAAACAATAAATGCAAAAGTTTGCTAGTTTATGGCAATAGCACGAGTCATTGTAGGACAAGGCTATAGTAAGGGTTGTTGAACCACAAAGATTGCTAGTTTATGGCAACCAATGTTGTAAAATTACTTTTTAGTTTGATATAGGAGATGATAGTTTGATTGGCTTGTCACTTTAAGATATAAATTGAAATTTCATAAAAACAGAATATAAAATTAATTTAAATGAGATAAAACTTATGAAGAAAAGGCTAAGGAATTGAATCCACCATAAACCTTGTAAACATACTCAATTGCAATGAACTTGGGGAACTAGCTATGTTTACAACCATGATATATAGAAATACATGATTACTGCATTATCTTCAAGAATTTCATATAATTTAGAATTAAGTGTAATCCATCAAAGGTTGGCATGATTCCTCTACCTAAACTAGGGTGTAGATTAAAACATGTTTCCTAAACTATGGACTATCAAATTTCTCAATATATATGGTAGGTGCATATGAAGTCAAAAACTAAGCCATAATCCATTAAAGGCGTCCCTAAGCCATGGACTATCAAAATATTCATACAACATGCCATTAAAACCATTTCATAGTCTCATCTTTATTCTGACTATAAAGATGTAAGGATTATAATTATGAGAAACTGAAATCTAAGACAAAATAAGCAATTCCACAGTCATTTATTTAAATGAAATCCAATTACAACATGTGTAAATCTCTAGACTATGAAACTTGTCATATACATACATTATTCCCTAATTTAAAATACAATCAAGGTATGTTTACTTCGAAGGGCTTCATCAACTCCCTAAAAAGGGAGTTAGTTCTTCATGGCAGCAACTATACGGTGTGAGGAAGAAGAGAACTCCATCCCCATGGTTGCAGCAGCCTCTATTCAAAACTCAGCACAAACCCTAATATTTTTTCTATCCTCTTTTTCTCCAAAATTAATTCAATAATCCCCCTCCCCCTTCTTTTCCCCCCTATATCTCTATTTAAAACCCAAGAAAATAGGTTTTCAAAAATCCCTCAGTCGTCACCTATATTCTCTAATACAAGGGAATAACTTAACAAAGAGAGAGAGAGAGTGAAACATTTTTTTACAGTTCGCAGGTTGGCGTCCGGACGTGGAGTACCCTGGTGCTACCTTGCACTAGGCGTCCGGATGCAAGGCAATATCCCTAGCCTAAATGCAACTTTACTGCATTTCTTTGAGCTTGGACCATTGAGTCCTTCTTCATCCGTACGCATTACTGGAAGTATCCATAGGTCTATTGGACCCTCTTTACTTAAATAGCCCTAGATGTTGAAGCCCGAAATGCATTTGATCTTCAAAAGCCCTTAAAATCTTATTTTTATTTCTTTTTGGAGAATACACCTGAAAATAGACAAGAACACAAAAACACCTATAAAGTAAACATTATTAACATAAAAATGGACTAAGCTATGCAATTAAGGGCGCTTGAATATGCAATATTCGACGCTTATCAGTGTTAAGAGAGGAATTGAACCTTGTGTGGTTTAAAACGTGAGTTTTAGGGCCTTTGCCCACAAGGGAAAGAAGCAAGCATCGGTGTGCCTACCAGGATGAATATTTTAAGGGGTCTTCACCCAAAAGGTTGACTTGAAAGTCACACAGAGGGCTTATGGTGCCTCTGAGTGAATGGGGGAAAGTAGGCATCGGAGTGCCTACTTGGAGGAGTATTATACGGGGTCTCCACCCGAAAATATGATTGATAGACAGAGGACTCACGGTGCCTCTGAATGACAGGGATGTTTTAGCATCGCTAAATGACTATTATAGGGTTTCCACCTGATGATAAAAGGATTGTGAGTAGGAGAATGAGCATTATGGTGCTCATAGTCAAGTATTATAGGTCCATGCAAGGGAATGATTGGTAGATAGGGACTTTTTTGGTGTCCCTGAATGAGTATTATAGGGTCTCCTGGTGTGTGTCGTCGGGTGCACCAAAGCTCAAAGTGTGATGAAGTGTGGCCAAGTTTAAATTTGTAGAATGTCACTACCACTACTAACTAGTAACGTAGCAAGAGTTAGTAAGGATCGTCTCAAGGGAAATACAGGGTTTCTCAAAATCAATGTTGGATTAGTAGGTCGAATGATCAAAAGAGGGGTTTGATTTGATTAAACTAATGGTTCAAACAATGCAATTAAGTGACAATCTAGAAATTAAAGAAAGTAATATGAGAGAAAGGTCTTGGGGCTTAGAGTTCACCACTAAGCTTCAGTTCACCAAACACTAGCAATTTTAAATTAATAGGGAAATTCATGTTGTAAAATATGTATGTGTGTGTCACCAATCTAAAACTAAGCATGGGTGGCAAATTAGCATAGATTGTCTAATCAATCTAGTGAGTAGCACAAACTACCAAATGAGACCATTAACCATTCAATTAAACCACAATTAGTACACACACAAAAATCTAGAGAAATGTATTTCTTGCACTCATAAGTATGGAACATCAAACAACAAGAATGGATTGTCCACCTATCTAAGAAATTAAAGCAATTACACTACAAAAAAGCTAATAACATGAAAATTAAGATAATTAAACTAAGGATGTGGCACAATCCATCAAGAAATAAGTATGAACCATCAAATAAGCCTCAAGAGTAATCAACTAAGCACCATGCCTTGACCATCACTAGATTAACAACATCAACATACATAGACATGCATCAATTTCATTAAATCTAGAGAAAAATACATGAACATTTATTCTAGCATACATAGACATATGGATAGAATTAAATGATCAATTGAAAATATTAATCCATACAAATCATGTAAAAATCATAAGATCTATATTTATTCATAGTCAAAACATCAATTACAACTAAAATTCCCAAAAATATACAAAAGCTAGGTTTAAGAAGTAAGCTTAGGGGCTATTTCTAGCCCTAAGAGAAGGATTTAACCACTCATTGTAGTGGCCATGGAACCCTTAAGGGTTAACTTGGAGGTTGGCTTTATCATCTTCATCCTTACTTTCTTCATAAACCTTAGTTCTAGAGAGAGAAACTATTTCTATAATTGGTAAAATACCTACTTGTGGAACCTTTACAAAAATTTGGTTCAATTAATCTATTACAAGCCTCTTTGAGTAGGCAACAAGTCAGAAATATTGCCTCTGATTGGTGAGAATTCGCGGTTATAAAAAAGTAAGTAGAGTCCGGGCAGGCTTGAAAATTAGACAGCACACTGTCAGCAGTCATTTCGATCAATCGAAGGATTTTTGATCGATCCAACACTTACTTCGATCGATCAAAGATGACGTGTCATGAAAATATCTTCTTGGCCTTATCTGGATTGCTGAGCTGGCACTGCATTAATTTTGATCGATTGTAGCCTTCTTCGATCGATTAGGACTTCCTTCGATCGATCGAAGATCCACTGATGCAATTTTATTGACTTCTTTCCAAATTTGCTCCTTAGCTCCAAAATTGAGCTAAATGGCTCTTCTTAGCCTGTTTAAACTTTATTGACCTGAAATAGGCAAAAACACAAATAAGTACTAAAACATGAAAGTAAGATAGATGAATGGACTAAAATACCCTTACTTTGGTCGATCTAAATGGATTTCGATCGATTGAGATAAGTTTTGATCGATCATAATGGAAGATTAAAAAGCATAATTTCAGAGGGTTTGATCGATCGAAATGGAACTTTGATTAATCGAACTGGGTTTTGATTGATCAAAACTTCACTGGAAGTGCAGAAAATGTAAGAAACGGCCTGGAAACTGGATTTTTCAATTCAACTCATATCTAGACGACACAGAAAATATCAAAACAATAAATGAGGGAGGAATAGGATTTGCAAACCCTATGAAGCACTAGTCTTTAACGTATCTAGCAAGACATTGGGCTCTTTTAGCCTGGATCAAAGATCTTAGAAGACATCCCCTTCTCGACGAGGTAAATAGAACTTCGAACCCCACCAACAAACTATTCCCTAAGGAAGATTTGATTCAAGTGAAATTGACGGCCTTTGGTCAACAAAACTTTTGGGCTTCCATGGCCGTTCAACACTAGATTTGAAAGCAATTTCTTTTGAAATCGTTTTAGAAGGCACAACATTTGATGTATCAACACCAAGCATAAACTCATTTTTGTCAAATTCATTTGCAAAACATTTTTCAACAACACATATATCTTCATGTTTGTCCATAGAATTTGGGGTTGGATTAAAAATGTTCAACTTCACTTTCATGTGACCAAATGAAATCTTCATTATCCCCGTCCTACAATTGATGTTGGCATTAGTGGTAGCCAAGAAAGGACGGCTAAGAATAACGAGAATTTGGCTCTTAGGATTTGGGACTGGCTCCGTGTCAATGACAACGAAATCGACTGGGAAGAAGAACTTATCAATTTTAATCAAAACATCTTCAATGATACCCTGGGGCTTCTTAATTGATTGGTCGGCTAGTTGCAAAAGTACCGACGTCGGTTACAAATCACCTAAGCCTAATTGAACATAAACCGAATAAGGGAGAAGATTCACACTCGCTCCTAAATTAAGAAGAGCCCGATTGATAACATGATCACCAATAGTGCATGAAGTAGTGGGTGAACTATGGTCTTTAAATTTTGGGTGGGTGTTGTATTGCAAAATGAAGCTTTCTTGTTCGGTTAAAATAACTTTTCTCGGTGCTTGGCTTTTATTTTTCCTCTTAAGGGTGCAAAGATCTTTAAAAAGTTTGGCATAAACCAGAATTTGTCGAATTGCATCAGAGAGAGGAAGATTGATTTTAACTTGCCTAAACACATCAATGATTTCATTTGCCTTACTTTGTTGCTTTATAAGAGAGGTTGATGCTTTTAAGGCATTCGGAAATGGAGTCTTAGGCTCAAAAGCTTTTTCAAAATCATTCTTTGAAATATTTTCAACAATAGGGTCTTTCATAATCAATGAAGGAGGAATGGGATGTGAGATGGGACGGGTGTCAATTTTGGGTTGCACCGGTTCACTCTCTTATTTGGATTTACTAACTTGGTTGTCAACAACTCTTCCATTTCTCAAAGTGGTCACCGCATTCACATGGTCAAGTGTATGACCATCCGAAGTGGAATTGGTCTCCACTACAAATTGTTGCTTCGGTGGTGGATTCAAAAGCATTTTCCCTTTCTCCTTTGCATTCAAGGTGCTAGCTATTTGCCCGACTTGGGATTCTAGCTTTGTAATTGATTGGGAGTGGAATGAAGCAATTGAGTATTTGCCTAAAAAGTACCCAAAGCGGATAAGACTTTCTCCTCAAATGCAGGACTCTTTGAATTTCCTTGAGAATATGATGATTGGTTTGGAAAATGAGAGTTTGAAAATTGGTTTCCATGTGATGCTTGGTAAGATGAATGATAACCTTGGGAACCTTGGCTTTACATTGGGGGCGGAACATACTTGTTTTGGAAACCACTTTAGAGAGGGTTAGAGCCTTCCCCTTAGCTTTTCCAAGAAAAGTTTAGATGGTTCTTCCACCCGGATTATAGTGAGTGCCATATGGATTATTCCCTTGGTTAACAAAAGTGGCATTCACTTGTTCATGGTGTTCACTTTGCGCATGTCCATGGGGACAATTTGAAGTAGAATGCAAAACACTAGAACAAGTCATACAAGATTCATTGGAAGGATGATGAGTATGATTAGCATGACTAGGGGAAGAAGACACTTGATGAGCCGAATTTCGGTTGATTAAAAATTGATCAAACCTTTGAGATAGAGACTTCACTTCGGCAACTATATCATTGGAATTATCAACTTGATGCAAGCCTACATTCTTCCTTCCACCTAAATTTCTACCATTTTTAGATGATAAAGATTGATGCATTGAGTTTTCACTTATGCTTTCATATAAGCGCCATACATCATGTTTTTGTTTATCAAGATAAGAATCACCCATAGAAGCATCAACCATACCTTTATGATTGTCCGACAAACTTTCAAATAAGTATTGAACTAATTACCATTCAAAAATGTCATGGTGTGGACACTTCCTAAGCAAGTCATTTAATTGTTCCTATGCCTCATGAAACATTTCCCTATCCCTTAATGAGAATTCATGAATTGAAGTCCACATTGCATTGGTCTTAGACATCAGATAGTACTTTCTCAAAAACTCTTGTTGCATCTCTGCCCAAGTAGTTATAGAAAAAGGCCTCAAATTGTTAAACTAGTATTTTGCTTTGTCCTTTAGGGTGAAAGGGAAGAGTTTTAACCTCAAAACCTCTTTCGGCATGTCTATGTATTTCATGGTGAAACAGACTTCAAGAAACTCATCCAAATGCTTATAAGGTTCTTCATTGGGTAGCCCATGATAAATAGGAAGTATTGGAATTGTTTGTGCTTTAATCTCATAATGGTGTGCTCTAAATAGAGGAAGTTGAATGCATGTTGGTGCATTATACTCATTTGGCACATAATAATCTCTCAAAGTAAGGGGACGATTCACAACCGGTGGCTCTACATAGGCCCCATGATTTGCTTGAACAACGAGAGATGGAGGTGGTGGTGCAAAGAATGGCCTAGGCATTCCCATTGGAACTTAGCCTTGTTGTTGTTGTGGAATGAACAGTCTAGGCATGCCTAATAATACTTGAATGTTATTATGTTGATGATACACATTAGGGTAAAGAATGCCTCGTTGGTCGATGTGACTAAGGTCTTCAACATGGTCTTCATTTTGGACATCCATTGATGAAATGGAGTAGCTTGAATTACCCCTTCCCCTAGGACTACGAATAACCGATTCAAGATGAAAATTCAATGAGACAAGAGTATGATTCAAAGACCTACGACCATGCATGCACAATCAAAACAAGCAACAACAACTCAACAATAAGCAAGTAACAAGCACTTGTCCTTCGCAATAAGTCAATCAACAACAATCCTTCACATATATTAATCCCATACTCCCATGCTTTCAATAAATGCATGAAATAAATTGCCTCCACGCGGCTCGACGATCTATCTAATCAAATAATAATTGCCTCCACGTGGGCCGATGATTTAACTAAGTAGAGTGAGTTAAGAAGACTTACAAAGGGTCCGTAATCACTTCAAATTATTTTTAACTTTTTTTTGCCTTGCTTTGCTTTGCAATTTTTTTTTTTTTTTTTTTTTTTTTTTTTTTTTTTTAAGCTTTTTACTCTTTGCTTTGTTTAGATTAACTTGCTTATTTGCTTTGAAGTACCTTTGCTTTGCTTCCTTGACTCCAAGTACCTAGCCAATCAAGAACAAATACAATAAGTAACCAAAATAAAATAAAGTATAGACAAGATCAAAAGAATACTAATTTCTAATTGATTCCAAAATATGGCATTGCCAAATCCCTGGCAACGGTGCCAAAACTTGGTGTGTGTCGTCAGGTGCACCAAAGCTCAAAGTGTGATGAAGAGTAGCCAAGTTTAAATTTGTAGAATGCCACTACCACTACTAACTACTAATGTAGCAAGAGTAAGTGGGGATCATCCCAAGGGAAATACTGGGTTTCTCAAAATTAATGTTGGATTAGTAGGTCGAATGATCAAAAGAGGGTTTTGATTTGATTAAACTAATGGTTCAAATAAAACAACGCAATTAAGTGACAATCTAGAAATTAAAAAAAGTAATATGAGAGAAAGGTCTTGGGGCTTAGAGTTCACCACTAAGCTTCACTTCACCAAACACTAGCAATTGTAAATTAATGGGGAAATTCATGTTGTAAAATATGTATGTGTGTGTCACCAATTTAAAACTAAGCATGGGTGGCAAATAAGCATAGATTGTCTAATCAATCTAGTGAGTAGCACAAACTATCAAATGAGACCATTAACCATTCAATTAAACCACAATTAGTGCACACATAAAAATCTAGAGAAATGTATTTCTTGCACTCATAAGTATGAAACATTAAACAACAAGAATGGATTGTACACCTATCTGAGAAATTAAAGCAATTACACTACAACTAAGCTAATGACATAAAAATTAAGCTAATTAAACTAAAGATGTGGCACAATCCATCAAGAAATAAGTATGAACCATCAAATAAACCACAAGAGTAATCAATTAAGCACCATGCCTTGACCATCACTAGATTAACAACATCAACACACATAGACGTGCATCAATTTCATTAAATCTAGAGAAAAATACATGAACATTCATTCTAGCATACATAGACATATGGATAGAATTAAATGATCGATTGAAAGCATAAATCCATACAAATCATGTAAAAATCACAAGATCTATATTTATTTATGGTCAAAACATCAATTATAACTAAAATCCCCAAAAATATACAAAGTTTAGGTTTAAGAAGCAAGCCTAGGGGCTATCTCTAGCCCCAAGAGAAGGATTTAGCCACTCATTGTAGTGGCCATGGAACCCTCAAGGGTTAACTTGGAGGTTGGCTTCATCATTTTCATCCTTGCTTTCTTCACAAACCCTAGTTCTAGAGAGAGAAACTATTTCTATAATTGGTAAAATATCTACTTGTGGAACCTCTAAAACAATTTGGTTCAATTAATCTATTACAAGCCTCTTTGTGTAGGCAACAAGTCAGAAATATTACCTCTGATTGGTGAAAATTCGCAGCTATAAAAAAGTAGGTCGAGTCTGGGTGCGCTCGAGAGTTAAACAGCACACTGCCAGCAGTCATTTTAATCGATTGAAGGATTTTTGATCGATCCAACACTTAATTTGATCGATCAAAGATGACGTGTCATGAAAATATCTTCTTGGCCTTATCTGGATTGCTGAGCTGGCACCGCCTTAATTTCGATCGATTGTAGCCTTCTTCGATCGATCGGGACTTCCTTCAATCGATTGAAGATCCACTAATGCAATTTTCTTGACTTCTTTCTAGATTTGCTTATTAGCTCCAAAATTGAGCTAAATGGCTCTTCTTAGCCTCTTTGAACTTTATTGACCTGAAATAGGCAAAAACACAAATAAGTACTAAAATATGAAAGTAAGATAGATGAATGGACTAAAATACCTTAGCTTAGGTGCTAAAATGCATCACATTTAAGCATTTATCATCTCCTGTTAGGCACTAAATATTATACATTTTAGCTCTGTAACTTGCATGTTTTATTCTCGAAGTAGTAGTTTTATTTGTGATTTTACATTATTTTATTTTATTTTTTTTTATATTTATGTCAGGGCTTTAATTGTAATATCAGTCAAGACAAGTGATTTCGGGCTTTCTAAGATGATATCCAAGAGGCTTGAAGACCACATCCATTGGATGGAGCAATAATAAAGATTCGAATCTAATTAGACTTAGAAAAGAGTCCAAGAGAAGCCACAAGCTGATGAGAATGGAAATAAAAAGAAAAGGAATAATCCATCTCCAACTAGGGAACTTTTTCCAAAATTGGTAACTTGAACCCATTTTGGTATTCTGTCTGTATGTCTTTCCTCAAGTGTCAAAATAGCTCAATTCCCCTAGTAATTGAAAGGAATTTCGAACATCTACAAATTTGTATTTCACGAAGATTTCATGAGACAGCTGTTTACCTTGTCAAAACTGGGCTGGAAGTCTATACGATTTTTGGAGTCATTGTTTGGCAGAATTTCCATATATGTCTTCTATGTGGAAAAGGGAACTTTGGGGACTATTCTTCTCTTATTTAAAGAGAGTTCTCTACACCATTGGGAGGAGCTTGAGGCTAAGATCAAATAAGGAGCATATATAAGATAGAAGGGATTGATCTATGGCGGCGAGTATGTCTTCCTCAACCATAATGAAGTCCATCCCAATAAACGACTAAAAGCTTTGCTAGGGTTGTGATGTATCCCTAGCTTAGCACCACTGGTTTGATTGTATTTATTTATTGGAGATCAATATTATTCATGCATAATTGTGTAACCTAGAGGATTTTTACTTGACTTTTCAATAGAAATCGGTTTTATAGTTTTAATTCAATTATAGAGTATTTTCTATCTTGTCTTAGATATTTAATTCTTATGATTGAATACAATGATGCAACCCAAGCGTGTGCACAAAATGATGCACAACACTTTGAGTTTTGAAATTAGTGTCAAGTGGGCATCATACTTTAAATTTATAAACCGCTTAACACTTATACTATGTAGTATGAGTGAGAAGGGATCGTCCCAAGAGATTATACATGTTGGAATTTAATTTCGACTCTAGCGTATCGATTGATTGCAAGGAAGGGTTGGGTTGGTTGATTACACTAAGATGCAATTAATTAAAATGCAAGTAAAGTAAACTAATGAGAGATAGGAATTTAAGAGATATGAAGAGAGGTCTTAGGGTGTTGAAATCACCACTAAGCTCATGTAATTAATTACTTGCTTTCCATTGATGGTGAATACATTGTTGCAATCTAGATGTGGCTACAAACATAAACACAATTTGCATGTAAAAGTGTGAACTATCTAATGCAAGTGAATTGTCTACCTAACCAATAAGTAAACTAAGTGTAGAACAACCCACCAAGACAAAGGCATAATCCATCAATTAGTTAACAAATGTATCTAATGAAAGGTCACATCAATCTAGAGAATCTTGGAATTTGTAATAATAAGTGTGGACTATCAAACCAAGCATAGATTGTCTACTTACCTACAAATATGAATTAAATTATAAAACAACCCATCAAGTGTAAGCATAATCCATCAAATTAATTTGCAAACTCATTCAATGAAAACATGCTTAGCTATCACTAAATCCTTAATTAATCACACATAGACATGCAACTAACATAGAGAATCTAGTGTAGAGATTAATCTCCAAATAATCACACATAGGACAACATATAATTAAAATAGAGAATCACTAAGAAAAATTAAATCAACAATCACAAGGCTAACTACTAATCACAACAATATATATAAATCCCCAAAAATATAAATACAAGGGTTTAGATTACACAAGACTTAGGGCTCATCCAAGCCATAAGTGAAGAGCCTAGCCAATCATGGAGGAGGTGGATGTGGTCATGAAGCCCTCAAGGGCAAGCTTTAAACATGGCTCCATCTTTTTCTTCCTCTTCTTCTTTGAAGCTCTAGAGAGAGTGTGTGTAGATCTTCTTGTTTTCTTGGTGCCTCCACTTTTCTCTTTCTTCTCAAAAACCTAATCTCTAACTTTTCTAGAGAGAGAAAAGTAAGGAAAATATAAAAATTACAATGTAAAATATGAATCCCCTTACAAAAATTGTTCAATCCCTCATTTATACAAGGCTTTTTTAGCCCAAATAGGTCAGAACTCGGCCTAAGGATCTCCCCTTTTATGCACAGCCCGAGTTGGTTCCAAATGAGCTTTACACTTGTTTTTTTATAGCTTCAGCGACAAGTTCGATCGATCCAACCAACAGTGTGATTAATCACACATCAATTGGAATTATCGATCGATCTAAGCTCAGTTTTGATCGATCCAAGCTGGAACCATCGATGGTTCCAACCTGGAACCATCAAATAGGATATTTTCAGCTTCAGCCTCCTTTTCCTCCAACTTCTCACCAAAACTCAGTTTGACTCCAAAAAGGCCTTAATGGACCAAAATTAGCCCATTTGAACCTTTTAACCTAAAATAGACAAAAACACAAATTAGAACTAAAATGGGAAAGTAAGATAGATAAAATGACTAAAATACCCTAACTTAGCTGCTAAAATGAGCAACATTTGAGCATTTATCACACAACTCATTTACTTCTTGTAGTTTTCAATGAGATAGTTATGTAATTATTTTTCACTGAATATAATATTAGGGAGTTGATGGATTATGCTTAGAAAAGATAGACCATACTGCACCCTAGAGTAGAGTAGTTAGGTAGATGGTTTATGCTAATCGAAGAAAGTCGATGTCTATCTTTAATTTTATATTATCTTTTAGCTGAATTAATATGTGCTTGTAGCCATGATTAATTTTTTATGCATGTTCATATCTCTCCAATAAATTGATGCAATTGACTGGTGGTGCGACGTTAGTGGTGAAATCGTGTCTCTAGTCTTTTCTCTCTTATTTTCTCCATCTAATTTAATTATTGATTTTTATTTAATTTTCTACTTAGTTCATTTAGATTAAATCATCAAAACTTGTTTTTCCTATTTCAAGTTAATTTCGAATTTAAGAAATCTATTAATAAATTCATTAATACAAGCCTTTTGGGTACGACACCCTTACAAGAAGCCCAATTTGCAAAAATTCGTGTGCTTGCGAGTGGTTACATCTAAGTTTTACAACAAGTTTTTGGTGTGGTTGTCGGGGCCTTGTTTTAGTTCTTAAAGGACCAAATTAAGTTCTACAATAATTTCAATTGGGATCTTAGTTTTGGATTTTTTTTTATTTTGTTTTCTTTTAATTGTTATAGGTGACAATATATACTTGGAAGACGTTCTTTGTTACTCCCTAGGCTTCCATTAGACAAAGGACTTTCAGACACTTAAAGAAAGATTCTGGAAGACTGGAAAAAGGCTGAGATGGCGGGTGATAGGGAGAACAACAGGAGGTACAAGTCATAGGAGCAGTTCGTCGTTTAATGGATCACTATGAACCGGGTGTATATAACTCTATCTGCAGTTCAGTATCCTACTGTGAGGGCCCAACACTATGAAATTTAGGCCAGTACTCTTCAGTTAATGCCTTCTTTTTACGGCCTATCAAAAGAAGATCTGTACCGGCACTTGGATGACTTTGCAGAGGTGTGTAGAACAATAAAGATCCAGAACTTTGACGATGATGTACTCAAGCTACAATTCTTCTTCTTTTCATTGAAGGACAAGGCGAAGGACTAGTTTAATTCCCTACCAGCGAACTCCTTCACTACATAGGCTGAGATGAGAAAGAAGCTTTTGAACAAGTATTTCCCCATGGTAAGAACTACTCAGTATCAAGATGTCATTACACGTTTTGCTTAAGGACCTGAGGAGCCTTTTCATGAGGCTTGGGACAGATTCAAAGATTTTCTCTAGAAGTGTCTTCATCATGACATACCAAAATGGCAGCTGGTCAACTTCTTTCATAAGGGGCTCAATAAGGCACAAAGGTATATAGTGGATGCATCATATGATGGAAATTTTATGTCGAAGATTGCAAAGGAGGCATGACAACTTTTTGAAAATATATCCAATAATTATACACAACATATCTTACCTCTTAAGTAAGACCACCTACCATCTTGAAAAGAATGGAAGACGTGAATGAAGCAGGAGTGAATTAAGGGCTAGTGATCCAGGTAGAGGCATTGACTAAGAAAGTTGAACAATTGATTGCTTCTCAGTCCAATTTTACTCCTTATACAACTGATGCTCAAGGCTTTAAGGTGTGCTCTTTCTGTTCCAGTCGACTTATCATGCGTGTATGTGTCCAAGTGTAGCTTAATTTGCAGAAATTCCACAAGAGCAAGTTAATGCGGCCTATGTAAGGCTCAGAGGCAATGTGTTTTCAAACACTTACCATCCGGCCTTTATAAACCATCCTAACTTCTCATGAAGAAGTCCAGTTATGGGAACATTAGCTAATCCTCCTCAAGTACCTCAGATACAAAGAAATTTTCAACCTTAAGTTCAGAATTCAAATCCTCCAGGGTTCACCCCTATGCATGCCTATAGTTAACCTTAACAATTCCTACCAATGATTGAGGCAATGCTAGCAAAGCAGTTAGAGCCAATTATTCAGCTTGTGCAATCTCATTCTCAATCTTTTACCAAGTTAGAAACTCAAATTGGTCAACTAGCTCAAGCCTTGAATTGAAGAGAGAAGGGCAAGCTTCCTAGTCAACGAATGGCTATTCCAAGAGGAGTGCGGGTAATTTATGATACTACTGGGCAAGAAGTTCACCATGAACTATTAAACCAAGTGGGGGGTGAATTGGTTAAAACCTTTGCCTGAATTAAAGCTTTTAAAACACAATAGCAATTACATAAAGATCAATGCAACAAGGATTATAAGGAAACCCTCTCAACTAGGGAAAACCTTAGTTCTTGGCGTCAGCCAATAAATCATCCACTAGTAGCTGTATGTATCTTGTTACACATTTAGCTGTCTCACTCTCTACACACACCCAAGTACAAGAATAAACATTAGTTTTCACAACCCATACACACACTAGTTCATCACAGTGCACACAAGCACTCCCCCTGTCCTGAGTAACCCAGCTTGGACCAAATAAGCTCTCACAGCTCACCACACACACCGTTACAGATGTAAAACAATATAAAGAAGTCTTCTCTACAATTGAAATAGGTTAGACAGCTCAAAACTCCAAGTTACTACCTCAAAACGACAATCTGCTGCAATTAGTGTTTGAGGGGTAAATGATGCGAACAAATGTGTACCACTTAAAAATACCACTTATAACAATAGCACATTCATCATTGCAGATTAATGCTATAGTAGGGGGTTGTCGAACCACAAGGATTGCTAGTTTATAGCAAACAGAATTATAAAATTACGTCCTAATTTGATAACAGAGATGATAAGTCGATTGGTTTGTCACTTAACCTACAAATTTAAGAATTTAAATTTCATAAAAAAGTAAATGATGTGATTAAAATGGATTGAACTTATAAAGAGAAGGCTAGGGAATTGACTTCACCTCAACCTCATAAACATGTTAAATTGCACTCAACTTGGGGATAGACAATTATATATATAAAATGATGTGTAGGAGCATAAAACTACCACAAACATCGTCAAGAAGATCATACATTTCATGACTAAGCATAACCTATCTTTGGTTAGCATGGCTCATCCACTTAAGCTAGGGTGTGGTATGAACCATCTTCCCTAGGCATGACTTATCCTTCAATGGTATGTTGCAGAACATGAAATCAATTAAATATCATAAATTATCTTCAGTTAGTGTGGACCATTTACCTAACTACATTAATCTAAAGGTGTAACATGGCCCATCTTCCTTAAGCATAACCTATATAAATACCCAATTACATGCCAATATAACCATTCCATAAATTCTTTCCCATTGTCACTATAGGAATCAAGTGTATACTTGTGTCAATGTGGTTTCTAAGATAAGATAACAAATCAACACAAATATATATTCAATTGATAATCACATACATCAATTCAATGTAAAAACTTTTAATTTATGAAACTGAATATATACAATAAAAATCCCCAATTTGAAACACAAATCAATACATGTTTACTTGGTCTAGGTTACATCAACTCCCTAAAAAGGGAGTTAGCCTTTCATGGACATGGCAGCAACCTCCAGGATTAAAGAAGAGAAGAAAATCCTCTCTCTCACCACTGTTGCAAAGCTTAGCCTCCAAGAACCCTAAAAATCCTCTCCCTCACAATATCTTTTCAAAAACCAAAAACTCCTTTTTTCGATACAAGCCTTTTCCTTTCCTTTATCTTTACATGAGTTTCCAAATAAAATAATACGTTCAAAATTTGAATTTCTGCTCATGATAGGATAAAATCGGGTTTAATTAAAAAAGAGGCATGTAGCCGTGCGTTCGAATGCACAGAATGGCGTCTGGACGTAAAGTCCTGGCAGTGTGGCGTCCGGACACCATTCTTCCATCTAGACGCAAGGTGCTGAGAAGTGGCATCCGAACGCCAATTCTTGCGTCCGGACGCGAGGCTGCTTCTTTGACTTGGTCTTCTCTCTTTAGCTTTGATTGCATCCATCGTCTACTTAGGTCATTTCTCCTTAAAAACCACTTGATATGTAGGTTCGTTATGACTTGTGCTCCAAAAACCCTTACAACTTTATTCTTATTCCTTTTTAGCAATTAGACTTGCAAAAACATAAAAACATAAAAATGTAGTTAATCTATATACAAAGATCAAGAAATAGACTTAACTAATGTAATTAAGGGTACTTAAATATGCAATATTTGATGCTTATTAGACCCCCAAACTTACATTTTGCTAGTCCCTTAGCAAAACAAAATTGAAACACAGACTTCTCCTCTTTCGTGGAACTGACGATTGCATTTAGCATATGCAACAAGCCTTTTAAACTCTAAGTATCCTTAGAGGACGAGTGAAGTCTCGTGAGGGTTTACTAGAAATGATACCCACAAACACTAAGTAACAAGGCTCATTCTAGTGTAAATTGAAATATATGACTTTGGTGAAAAACTCTATCATGAAGACTACAGCAAGTATGCATACAATGATATCTCAAACCAACATTCAATTCCCAGCATTCATGCATCAACAAAATAATCCACATACATGATCTTCAACGTCTCATTTATAATAGAATTTCATCTCAAGATCTTTAGAAGTGAATCGGAATTTAATTTTCATTTAAAATGCACTTCTAACCCCTTTTATGACCCATTTAAAGTCTTCCACATCCTTAACTCATCTTTTAAAATCATAATATTTGAACACATTTTGTGTTGTTGTTGTTTTTTTTTTTTTTTTTTTTTTTTTTTTTTAAATGCATGACCATGTGCAATGTCCAAGTTCCTTAAGCTCTCTAATCACCCCATGTTACAAGCATTGAGCCAACGACTCCCAAACTAGATGGTCTTAGGGCGTTAAGTGTAAAGACACTCCTAAGGGCGTAATAACTTGGAATGGCTAGGCTACGAACTCAAACTAATCATACATCTTACATTCTTTCCTTGTCTCCTTTTTAATCAGTTGACATGTTGAAAGAATATAGTTTTATTAATGCCAATGATTATTTCATTCATCCGACTTACTAATTCAGGAAGCCAATTAAATAAAACCACAAGGAAGGGAATGCAATTTCCAATGTGCTCAATGTGCATTGTGAAGTCACTTAGAGATGAAAGACTCCAAAATAAAATATTTAAATCATGTAATGGACCTTTCTCATTTAAACAATCATGCTAACAACTTTCAATCATTCCTCGATATCCTATATAGGCGTACAAGGTGTATTAATCACATAGATCCCCCCCCCCCCAAACTTAGTTCCAATAACACTAAAAATCATTCGCCTAACATTTTTTTTTTTTTTTTTTTAACGAAGCAACAAACAAAATTAATCATATCTGTACATAATTCAACCATATCTAACAATGACAATACACTTGTAAATAACAACTCTCAACACCCCCAAACTTACATTATACATTGTCCTCAATGTATGAAAACATGTATATAAAAATTAAACATTCAAGGAAGTTTAAAAAGGAGAGAAACTACTGAGTGCGAAATATGAACTTCAGTGCAACCAGCCTTAGTCAGAAAGCTAAACTTTTCTCCCCCCAAACTTAGCCCTGATAATCTGTTCACAAAAACTGGGGACCAAGCATAAAAGCATAGACATATAAAGATATAAATATAAAGTAATATGTCATACTTTATTCAAAACCGGGAAAGAAAACCAAAATATGTGCACATCAAAAAGTGCACCCATAATTGTTATGCCAAACATGGCCCAAATCCTAGAATTATTCAAAGCACACAAACCAGAAATTGCTATGCCAAACATGGCCCAAATCATTTCGTGACTTCACCATTGCAGGCAGTAAGTTGTTCCTTCTTATCTTTTAAATTATAAACTTTCTTTGAAGTCGCCCATTGCTTATTACATGGAATCACAAATCCTTAGTCCTTAATCATCTTTGTGATTAAATAGGGAAAGGGGAAGGACTAAGTCAAAGAGCTTTCCTTTTTGCGAACAATTAATTTGTTATAAACCTTTAGAATTTGATTCATAATCAAAGTGGGAACAGAAAACCAAAGGTCATTCTCTGCCGAAAATAGACAATCCAAAAGGACACTGTTATTTTCAGTAGGCTTTCCGATTGGAAGAACATTCGTGGCCTGTAGAACTTCAATAAACCAAATCCTGGGTGGAACAAAAGACCTTTTAGGCAATGTGCTCACTAAGCTTGTGAGATTGTTATGTGCAATTTCTTTTAAAAAATCGGTTAGGTCATCCAATAAGTCAAGTATATCCGGGAGGGGAGTATAGGGAGGGTGACCATCTACATCAACTGGGGAGTTAATGGGACATCCACATGTAACTGCAATATCATCTAATGTAAGCGAAAGCATAGTGCCATCAATTGTAGTTGAAAGTTTGTTTGGTTCCTGAGAGTTATATGACAGATTCTGGTAAAACTGATGAACCAAACGAGGATGAATCACATTATGGCATGGCTGAAATATGGATGCAAGGCCATATTTTCTTAGATTTTTGACTGCCAAGTCTGTGTCAGCACACCTACGAAAGATATTCCTAACATCAAAAGTAGTTTCAAATTGAAGGAGCCATTTAAACCAATCCGGATCAGTAGTTTCCTTAGAAGAACCCTTGGATTTGCAAAGGCATTTAGAAGCGGAAGAAGAAGCAATGTGAGCGACAGAAGTTTGGTTAAGAACTTTTTGTCAAACATGTTGTGTGCAAGACTGAAAAGTAAAGAACACTTGTGAAGATTAGATTATTTGAATCCAACAAACATGAATCTAGAATTAAAGACTTCAAATCCTCACTTAATAAACTAATCTCCCACAAAATCAAGTTCTAATCGCCATGAAATAATCAAGAATTGAAAGATTGAAGAGAAAAGAACTTACCTCAATTTTGAGTTTGAAACCTTGCCCTCTTTGATTGAAAGATGATGATGGAAGAGGATGATTAAAGATGATGAATGGAGATGGAGAAGGTTAAAAACAAATTGGAGAAGGTGGGGAAGGTAGGGTTAGAAGGTGGGTTGCGTATGTTTGGAAGATAGAAAGGGAGGAAGTGCAATTGTAAGAGGAAGGGCTCAATTTATAAACACAAAGTTGAGCTCGGGTTCCTCTAAATGGGCCTTCGCGTCCAGACGCGAGGAATGGCGTCCGGACGCAGACTGTAGCGGAGCGTGCGCTGGGAGATGTATGTGCGTTTTGGCTGCTATATATGGAATGGCGTCTGAACGCTAGAAGTGGTGTTCGGATGTGGAGGGTAACAGGTATTAGCGTTCGGATGCCGGAAGTGGCGTCCGGACACGGGAGCTTCAGGGGTTGGCATTCGGACGGGAATGTGCCCAGTGCCTTTGATTGGTTGTTGTATGAAAACTCCAAAAAATGTTACCAAAACCTTTTAATGATTATAAAAACCCACAATGACCACCAGAACGGGAATCTAAAGTATTCTTGAAAAATTCAAGGTGGAGTTTCTACCTAGGCAATTCTAGAGATTTTTGGTTTACAATAACAAGGAAATAAGGAAGCTTAGTGTTGGCCTAAGGATTTTATCTAAAGGTCAATCTTATGTTTTGATGATTACAAACCATTAATGATATTTAAGTACTAATGTTTTCATTGAGTGATATATAGTTGATCAACATTCAATCCTCAATGATGAGATTGAAGATCCATTCCAAGCATTCCAAAGCATTCCAAACATTCAAGCAATGGATTCAAGGAAGCCTCAAAGTTGCAAGAAATCAAAGAAAAACTCGGACTTCAAAGATCACACAAAACATTTCAAAGAAAGAAAGAAAGTCTTCATCAAGCCTAAACGATCATGGTCAAAGAATGAAGAAAAGGGTAGATAGGATGGTGAGAGCTTAAGATTCAATGTCAAAGTCTTTATGAATTCATTTGAAGCTCATCTCTATATGACCATGCATATCATACATCATTTATATGCTCCTACATTATTAGCAATAGACTATGAACTTCAATACATATATATTTAATATATGAAGTCTTTGCTAAGAATGAGTTAGTTCAAGTTTGTATAAGCTTTGAAAGAACTCACAACTTAAGCTAGAAATGCTAAGACCATGCACACTAATCATAACATTTATTTTGGTCTCTAAAAAGAAAAGGAAAAGGCATTGAATTAATTTTTCATCTTTAAAGCCTTCATTGCCATAATTTGGTAAATGACTTTAGGACACAATACACTTGAAATTATTCATCTTCATATGTCCTTAGACTCTTAGAAATAGGCCTTGAACTAAATTAAATCATTCATCAAAGTCCTAGGTGCTAGAAAGATGGATATCTCAAAAGAAACAATTTTCAGCCCAGAAAAATTTCAGACCAGCTTGCCCTAAAACTGCTATAACTATTTGTGTTGTTGGAATTTTTATGTAAGGCTAGTGTCATTGGAAATCTGACTTCGAGCTCTTGAGTTTAGACTCAAATTTCACCTAAATTGGATTTAAAATGGCTGAGATATGAGCTTCCCAAAAAACTTGATTCTGCTTTGCGAAAATTCTGACCAGGTTGCACTAAAATGGCCATAACCATTACTGTGATTAGAATTTTTGAGCAAGGCCAATGGCTTTAGAAAGCTGACTTCAAGGCAATAAATTTAGACTCAAATTTCACCTCATTTGGAGTTTCATGGACTGAGTTATGTCCATTTGAAGTCACACACTTTTTCTGTCCAATCCAATTTAGCAGCAGCCTTCATGAAGCAAGAGCCGCCTCTATAAGAAATAGAGCCATCTCTCTCAAGGCCAATGGAGCAGGCTCTATGAAAAATTAGAGAAGGCTTAAAGAATAGAGAAGGCTCAATGAAAAATTAGAGAAGGCTCAATGAATTTGAGAAGGCTCAATCAAAGAATGGAGAAGGCTTAATGAATTAGAGAAGGCTCAATCAAAGAATGGAGAAGACTCCATGAAAATGGAGAAGGCTCCATGAAATTCGAGACGGCTACATGAAAATGGAGAAGGCTCCAAGAAAATGGAGAAGGCTCCAAGGAAATGGAGAAGGCTCCATGAAAATGGAGAAGGCTCCAAGCAAATGGAGCAGGCTCTCAAAGAATAAAGCTGGCTCTGTAAAAGTCTCTCTCAACTCCAGTAGCTAGTTTTCAATAAAAAATGAAGTTTCCAACCAAAGAGCAGGCTCCCAAAATAGGGAGCAGGCTCTCAGAGGCTGGGAGCCATCTCCATGCAATGGAGAGCCGGCTCTCAAGGCTAGGGAGCCGCCTCCTCTTGTTTACAAAAGCTATCTCCTTCTAGGGTTTTGAACTGCAATGGAAACATTTTCATTCATTGCTCCCCAACTACTTCTAATAGCTATATTGAGCTTCGAAATTCTATAAATACAGAGGGGTTGTCTGTTGAATAAGTTGACCATTTTTGAGAGACATTAAATTGCATCAAAAAGAGCTTTTGTTCTCATATCTTCTCCTCATCTCTCTCATTCACTCAGACACTATTTTGAGAGAGCATTCAAAAACATCATTCAAGTGCATCCAAGAGAGCTTTTGGCTCTACCTTTATACAGAGCTTTTGTTCTGGTTTTACTCACTCATAGAGCCTTTGTTCAGACATCAATCTTCATCTCATATACAAGCTTCCATAGCTGAACCAGAGTGAACTTTAGAGAGCATTTAGTGAGCCTTTGCTGAACTTTTGTTCTAGTATTTCATCTGAGCTTTTGTTTTGTATTTTCCTCATCATCTCTCATACATTTCATACTTAGAGTTTGAGCTTCACTTGATTTCATATATACTATATTGTGAGGTTTGATTTGTATCAGTTCTTGAGAGGATTTCTTGTACTACAAATTCTATCTACAAATCTGCTGTAAACCTAAGAGGAAGAATTTCTCTTAGCAAAGAAATTGTAAGGGCTGGTGTGGCCTATGTAAAACTAAGAGAGGTGGTCTCTTAGCAAGGATACTGTAAAGGGTTCGTGTGACCCAAAAGGAAGCCTAGGAGAAGGGTGTTCTCCTAGCAAGAAAGAGAAGCAAGGTCTTGCTTCAATTGAATGTTTGCTCTCCACCATTAAGGAGAAACTTTAAGGAATTTGAGAAGTCTCAAGAGCGATCTTGAGCCGAGGAGTAGGAGTTTCCGAACCTCGCAAAAATCGCCGTGTTATTTTTTGCAATTTCTCTTCCCTTATCTCTTTTACAATTGTGCTAAATTGATTACTTTCATATCTTGTTTATTGCATAATTGGTTATACTGTTGATTAGAAATTGTATTTCTATAATTTACGAAAATTGGCCATTGACTCTATTCACCTCCCCCCCCCCCCCCCCCTAGAGTCAATTCTTGGGTAACACTTAGAATAGAAAGAATTGCTTTTTTTGAGTGCTAAATTTAATGTCGATAACTAGACGTTATGGGAATCCTTCTAGTCCTCATAAATTGGATTCGTTAAGATAATGGAATCCACATATCCGACTGGGACTAGGTTATCAATGTAAGGCTTAAGCCGCTGACCATTGACCTTAAAAAGATTTCCATTCTTCGGGTCTTATAACTCAACTGCACCATAAGAGAAAACAGAAATGATTAAAAAAGGACCTTCCCAGCGTGATTGAAGCTTCCCGGGGAAGAGTTGCAATCTAGAATTGAAAAACCAAACCTTTTGACCTAAAGCAAAACACTTATTAATGATATGTTTATCATGGAATGCTTTAGTCTTTGCTTTATAAATTTTTGCATTTTCATAAGCCTCATTCCGGATTTTTTCTAGCTCATTGAGCTGAAATTTTCTATTAGAGCCGGCCTGATAAAGATTAAAATTAAACCGCTTTATGGACTAAAAAGCTTAATGCTCTAATTCAACTGGAAGGTGACATGCCTTACCGTAGACAATCTGGTATGGTGACATGCCGATTGGCAATGACCAATCTTTGCGGTCCGGTCGAACTGTCTTTTTAATAATATGATTGATTTCCCGATTGGTGACTTCCACTTGACTACTCGATTGAGGATGATAAGGCGTGGCAACCTTATAACTGACAGAGTATTTAAGGAGAACAGATCAAAGATATCGATTGCAGATATGAGATCATCAATCACTCAATAGTGCTCGAGGTGTGCCAAGCCGACTGAATATGTTCTTTTGAATGAACTGGACCACTGCTGTGTGGTCATTAGTTATAGTAATCTCAACTTCTATCCATTTAGATACATAATCCACTGCTAGGATAATGTAAAAATAACCATATGAAGATGGAAATGGTCTAATAAAATCTATTCCCCAGACATCAAAGATTTCGATAATTAGAATGGAGTTCAATGGCATCATGTCCCTTTTAGACATGACCCCAAGCTTTTGACATCGCGTACAAGACTTGCAAAAGTTATAAGCATTCCTGAATAATGAAGGCCAATAAAATCCACTCTGAATGACTTTAGATGAAGTCTTTTTGGCACTGAAATGTCCTTCATATTCAAGAGTCTGGCAGAATTTTAAGATATTTTGGACTTCGGTTTCAGGAATACATCTCCGGATTATTTGATCCGGGCAATACTTGAACAATTCCGGGTCTTCCAAAAAGAAATTTTTGATTTGAGCGAAGAACCGGTCTTTTTCTTGCTTAGACCATTTTGATGGAACTTTTCCAATCGCAAGATAGTTGACAATGTCAGCAAACCAAGGAAGCGACTCATGAGAAATCTAGAACAGTTGCTCATTCGGGAAGGAGTCATGAATTGGAGAAAAATCAGAAGTGTTCTCAATAAAAATCCTAGAAAGATGGTTTGCAACTACATTATTAGTTCCTTTCTTGTCCTTAATCTCAATGTTGAACTTTTGGAGTAAGAGTATCCAACAAATGAGTCAAGGTTTGGTCTCTTTCTTCGCAAGTAAATGTCTTAACGTGGCATGATCCATGAAAACAATTACCTTGGATCCAAGAAGATATGAACGGAATTTATCTAAGGCATAAACAACTGTTAGCAACCCTTTCTCAGTTGTTGTATAATTTATTTGAGCATCTAAGAGAGTCTTGTTAGCATAGTAAATAGCATGAGGAGTTTTATCCACATGCTGGCCCAAACCAGCACCTAATGCATAATCGGATGCATCGCATATGATCTCAAAGGGAAGAGACCAATTAGGTGGTTTCATGATTGGGGCAGAATAGAGTAGTGAACAGAGCTTCTTAAAAGCTTCCAAACATGCTTCATCAAAGTTAAAATTAGTGTCTTTATTTAAGAAGATGGCATAAAGGCCGAGATATCTTGCTAAAATCCTTGATGACGCGGCGATAAAAGCCAGCAGGGCCAAGAAAAGATCGAATTTGTCTCACTGAAAAGGGAGGATGAAGGCTATGAATTAATTCAACTTTTGCCTTATCAACCTCAATCCCTCTTTTAGAGATAATATGTCCCAAGGCAATCCTTTCTTGTACCATGAAGTGACTCTTTTCCTAACTTAAAATCAGATTGATATCTTTACATCTTTACAGCACGAGTGATAGATTTTGGAGACAAGAGTCAAAAGAAGATCCAAAGACAGAAAAATCATCCATAAATACTTCAAGAAATTTTTCGACCATATCATAAAATATGGACATCATGCATCTCTGAAAAGTGGCCAGCGCATTACATAACCCAAAGGGCATGCGACGATAAGCGAAAGTTCCAAAAGGAAAAGTGAAGGTGGTCTTCTCTTGATCTTGAAGATCTACAGCCACTTGGTTATAGCTAGAATAACCATCAAGAAAACAATAGTAACTTTGGCCAGCTAACCTTTCTAGGATTTGATTAATGAATTGAAGTGGAAAATGATCTTTCTTAGTTGTAGAGATTAGTTTCTGGTAATCTATGCACACACGCCAACCAGTGGTGGTGCGTTGTGGCACAAGTTCTCCTGCTGAATTTTTAACAACAGTGAGGCCGGACTTCGTTGGAACAACTTGAGTGGAACTTACCCATTGGCTATCCGAGATGGGGTAGATGATTCCCGCATCTAATAGCTTAATTACCTTTTTCATGACAACCTCCTTCATGTTAGGAACCGAAGCTGTACCTCTCGAGAAGGTTTGGCGTCCTCCTCCAAAAGAATGCAGTGCATGCAAATAGAGGGGTCAATTCCTTTTAAATCAGCCACCGACCAGCTAATAGCTTCTTTGTGCTCTTGTAGCACTGCTAAAAGGCTATTTTCTTGGTCCTTGGAAAGATCCGATGCAATTATAATCGGAAGAGTTTTGTTGATACCAAGAAATACATACTTGAGATTAACCGAGAGCGGCTTTAACTCAAGTTGAGGTGGAGCTTTTAGTGAAGAGACAGGAGGAGTGCTAGAAATTAATGGAATAGGTTCCTTTGGCACTTTCCAAGAAGGAAAGTCCGAGATTGCATTGGCTTCAAGCAAAGAATTGACTTCTCTAATAGATTAATCAATGTCATAATTTTTAAAGTCAAAATGAGCCAAGCAAGTTTCAAAAGGATCTTGACTTAAAATAAATGGAAAAGATTCTTTAACCATTTCATCAATGATGTCAAGAAAGAAACACTCATATTTCCCCTGAGGATGTTGAGAAGCACTAAAAATGTTGAGCTTCACCTTCATATTTCCAAAAGAAATATCCGTCACCCCGGTTCGACAATTAATTAAAGCATTAGCCGTAGCTAAGAAAAGCCAACCAAGGGTCACAAGAATATGTTTTATTAGATTATGGACCGATTCAGTATCTAGAACCACAAAGTGTACCGAGAAATAGAAATTATCCACCTTGATAAGTACATCATCAATGATACCACGAGGTTGCTTTACAGATCTATCTGCAAATTACACGACAACCGAAGTGGATTTTAGTTCTCCTAAGCCAAGTTGCAAGTATACTGAGTAAGGAATCAGATTTACACTTGATCCTAAGTCAAGGAGGGCCTTGTCTATCTCATTATCGCCAATGACACACGAGATTGTCGGGGCACCCGGATCCTTAAACTTTGGAGGTGTATTATGCTGAATGATAGCACTTGCTTGCTTAGTTAACCTCACCTTTTTAGGAATATTGCTCTTAGAAATGCATTTTTGAGTACACAAATCTTTAAGAAATTTTGCTTAAGGTGGAATTTGCTTAATGGCATTAAGAAGAAGAATGTTGATCTTTACTTGCAAATACTTTAAACTTGTCCTGAATTTTATCGCCCTTTTTTCCCAAAATGTGTGGACTCTATGAGGCATTGAGGAATAGGAACCTTAGGCTCATAAGATGTTTCAACATTTTAATTAGCGGATTTGGAATTTCTGGACTATCTTTTAGATTTTTGAATGAAGAAGTTGAATCTTCAGGAGTAGGAGTTTTAATTTTTTCATCAACCTTGTTATCCATAATTCTTCCACTCTGAAGTGTGGTGATTGCTTGAACTTGCTCAAGATTTGATCCACTCGAAGGAGTGATCTCATTAATCATATATTGCCCTTTCAGGTTCACGACAGGTTGAGCTGGAAGTTTTCCTGTATCCTTCTTGTGAAGCTGATTTATTGAATTAGTCAATTTTCCCAGTTGGGTTTCAATATTAGCTATTGATTGAGAATGAATACTAACTAATTGCACAGTTGATTGCATCCCACTAATGGCAGCCATTATTTGCTTGTTGGAATTTACTAGCTCGTCTAATTGGGACTGTTGCGAAGGAACATGACTCTGATTAGAGAAATTCACATTATATGAAGGTGGACGATAGCTTGAAGAAGCATGAAATGGCTAGTTCATGGACTGAAGATTAGATTATGTTGATTGCCGATGACCTAGAAATGATGAATTTTGTGGGGCTTGTTGCTTCCATGAAAAATTTGGATGATCTCTCCAATCCGGATTGTATGTATTGGAATAAAGATTATTTCCTGGGCGAGAGAACATGGCATTGGCCTGTTCTAGTATACCTTTAGAAAATTGCTCCAGTGTGGGGCAATCTTCTGCATTATGAAAAGTACTTGTACAATGTACACACACAGCACTAGATGAAGAATTCTAAGAAGATGAGAGATGTGGTGCCACAAGCTAAAAAACCTTATGGGCTATGGCATCTACCTGAGAAGATTTTTCCCTAAAAGTCCATGGTTGACACGGATTTGGGGGTTTAACCACATTAGATGTAGAAGCTCTACGAGAACTATGTTGCATAGAATTTTCACTTATGTTCTCAAGTAGAGTTCATGCATCATCTGGATTTTTGGACATAAACATGCCCTCACACGAAGAATCGATTAATTGTCTATGTGGTTCTGTTAAATCATCATAGAAGGCTTGCACCAATTGCCACTTTGGAATTTGGTGGTGTGGAAACTTCCTCAGAAAATCTTGAAAACTTTCCCACGTGTCATAGAATATTTCCCCATCAATTTGGGAAAAGCTAAGAATGGATCGACGTATTTGACTGGTCTTACTCACAGGATAATATTTTTTAATAAATTCTTGTTGCAATTGGACCCACGAAGCAATGGAATTTGTGACAAGAGAGTTCAACCAATATTTTGCTCTATCTTTCAAAGAGAATGGGAAGAGAAGCATATGAAGTGCATCTTGGGGGAAGTCCCTCATCTTGATAGTGGAGCAGATTTCCAAAACCTCATCAAGATGTTTGTAAGGATCCTCATTATCAAACCCATGATATGTTGGAAGCATTTGAATTGTGGTAGATTTGATCTCATAATGATAAGCCTCAACATTGGGTATGACAATGCATGATGGAGATATATATGTAGAGGGTACAAAATGATCCCTAAGAGTCATTGGTGCTAAATTTTCATTTTCAGCATTAACATTTCTGAGATTATCATGTTCATTAGCCATATTATCTACTTCAATTTCAAGTTCTCTTAAAATTTTGGGATCCCTAAGGTTCCTTCTTTGTTGTCTAAGAGTTCTTTCATGTATAGCAATATCAATTGGTTCCTCAAGATGTGGTAAAGACGATGATCTATGACCTACCATCAACTATCAAACACAACAATCACAACAATCCTTCACCAATACATCCACATACATTGATCCCTTTTTCCTTAATTTAAAAATAATAAAAATAGATTAAATTGGCCACGACAAGGACCTGTGTTCTGAATGAAACAAGAAATTTGCAATATCCTCGACAAGGGCCAAACAAAGAATAAACTAGGCACTTCAAAAATTTACCCAAAGTCCTTAAGACTTCAAATTTTGCAATTAAATCTCCTAGAAAGTCTTTAGTCCCTAACAACACAAAAACATCAAAAACATGAAAATATATATATAATCAAATAATGAAGAAATTTTTAAATTCTGATTACAAAACCGTATGCAATCCCCGGCAACGGCACCAAAAAGTTGATGCGCACAAATGTATACCACTTATAACAATAGCACATTCAACATTGCAGATTAATGCTATAGTAGAGGGTTGTCGAACCACAAGGATTGCTAGTTTATGGCAAACAAAATTGTAAAATTACTTCCTAATTTGATAACAGAGATGATAAGTCGATTGGTTTGTCACTTAACCTACGAATTTAAGAATTTAAATTTCATAAAACAGTAAATGATGTGATTAAAATGGATTGAACTTATAAAGAGAAGGCTAGGGAATTGACTTAACCTCAACCTCATAAACATGTTAAATTGCACTCAACATGGGGATAGACAATTATATATATAAAATGATGTGTAGGAGCATAAAACTACCACAACATCGTCAAGAAGATCATACATTTCATGACTAAGCATAACCCATCTTTGGTTAGCATGGCTCATCCACCTAAGCTAGGTTGTGGTATGAACTATCTTCCCTATGCATGGCCTATCAAGGTCCTTCAATGGTATGTTGCAGCACATGAAATCAATTAAATATCATAGATTATCTTCAGTTGGTATAGACCATCTACCTAACCACATTAATCTAAAGGTGTAGCATGGTCCATCTTCCTTAAGCATAACCTATATAAATACCCAATTGCATGCCAATATAACCATTCCATAAATTCTTTCCCATTGTCACTATAGGAAATCAAGTGTATACTTGTGTCAATATGGTTTCTAAGACAAGATAACAAATCAATACAAACATATATTCAATTGATAATCACATACATCAATTCAATGTAAATCACATCAATTCAATGTAAAAACTTCTAATTTATGAAATTGAATATATACAATAAAAACCCCCCAAATTGAAACACAAATCAATACATGTCTACTTGGTCTTAGTTACATCAACTCCCTAGAAAGGGAGTTAGCCTCTCATCAACTCCTTTTTTTCGATACAAGCCTTTTCCATTCCTTTATCCTTACATGAGTTTCCAAATAAAATACGTTCAAAATTTGAATATTCGCTCAAGATAGGGTAAAATCGGGTTCAATTAAAAAGGAGGCCCGTAGCCTTGCGTCCGGACGCGCAGAATGGCGTCCGGATGCAAAATCCTGGTAGTGTGGCATCCGGATGCCATTCTTGCGTCCGGAGGCAAGGTGCTGAGAAGTGGCGTCCGAACGCCAGTTCTTGCATCCAGACACAAGGCTACTTCTTTGACTTGGTCTTCCCTCTTTAGCTCTGATTGCATCCATCGTCTATTCAGGTTATTTCTCCTTAAAAACCACTTGCTATGTAGGCCCGGTATGACTTGTGCTCCAAAAACCTTTAAAACCTTATTCTTATTCCCTTTTAGCAATAAGGCCTGTAAAAACATAAAAACATAAAAATGTAGTTAATCTATATACAAAGATCAAATAATGGACTTAACTAATGCAATTAAGGGCGCTTAAATATGCAATATTTGACGCTATCAGTAAAATGGGAATTTCCTCTCGAGATCACTTCACTAGCACCTTACACAGTCCTCTTTCACTGTATTACTCATGTTTATAGCTTTAAACAATGAAGTATAATATGAGTATATCACAAAGTTCATTCACAACACACTATTCAACAAAGCACAGTTAAACCTTAAGGTTTTGAACACTGAAAACCATAGTAAACCACTTTTCTATCCCAAGGCCAATTTCAATAGCTTTGATTCACCAAATCAAACTTGCTAGCACTCAGATATTTCACTAAATAGCAAGACTTAATCATATTAAACTTAAATCACAACAATAAACCAGCAAACAGTCCTAAACACAAGTATTAGAGATTAAAATCACTTTCAGCATGTTCCAGTGTAAAACAAGGTACTGAACAAGTGTAAATAGCTTGGTTATACCTGTAACAGCCCTTAGAAATGACCACAGCAGCTTGGAACTCAAAATCACTACTTAATCCAGCCCTTACACCAGTAAACTTGACAGCAACATCATCTCAGCACTTTGTACACACACAAGGGTTGATTCAATGAGTTTTTATTGTATAGATCATCATCAAATAGTAGAGAAAAACTTGTTTTACATAGGGTGCTCGAGGGTTCTTAGCTACAGCTTAATATTTGTTTATTTTCAAGGCTTAAACCCTAATGAGCCTTATCACAACATATATATATACAACCTTACAACACACACCAACCCTCCCCCAGCTAGAACATACACCTATCATGTAATGACCCAGTCATTTTTCTTCCTTTTCTTTTTTTCAGATTTTAACGGATATTTTTTTTCAGTTGTCTTTTCCTTTTTGGGTTTGGTTTTTCATCACTTGATGTCGTCTCGAGTGCTCTGGAATGATTTCCAAGACTCTTTTCCTTGGATTGACAACTTCCTTTGGGGATTGTGTCATTTCCATATTTTATTTTTCTGAACACTATTCACATTTTGTCTTTTTCTCGTTTATCCTTTTTCCTTGCACAACCTCACTTTTTGTGCTCGGATTTGATTCCGATTTTGCATGCATTCATGATATTTGATTTCCATGATAGTGGTATTTTTACTTTTCTAGAAAAACATGTTGATTGCTTACTTCTTTCATAAAGGGGCATTAATGCATACTTTAGTGTAATTATTTTTAACTTGTGGGGTTTTAGTGTAATTAAATAAGTAATTATTTTTCATCTTGGGGATCATTTTGTAATTAAATTTGGAAGATATTTTTAAAAAGGACCTTTTTGCAATTTTTGAAAAGTGTGACAAGTGTCCCACTCTCATTGGTCCACTTGTTGACATTTGTGTGGAAACACTTTAATGCATTGGATGATGACATTTGGAGGATGAGGATTCACCCACTTGTGGGCCTAGGATTGGTGCACTTGTTGGCTTGGATGGTTGACAAGTGTAGGTGTGGGATTAAGCCTAGGAAGGAGCCATGGATTGGTGACAAGTGTAAGTTCACAATTTAGTCTTGCAAATATCTTTGGGCCACTTTGGGATTATGGTTTTCAAGGAGGGTTTTTGTGCAATTGACCATAGATGTGTGTGTTGACCATGGTGTAAGAGCACATAGTGAGTGGAGGATTTCTATTTCCTCCACTCACACTTAACCACATTATTTCATTCTCTTCCTTACAAGAAAACCCTAGCCTCCATGGATGGAGCTTGAAGCCTTAGGCATTGACCTTGATCTTTGAGGCCCTTCCACTTACTTTAGACCATAAAGCTTAGAATACTTTTTGTTCCCCTTATCCTCTTCTTCAAAAGCCTTAGACCATAAAGCCTTAGCCTAACTCCTAGTTTTGCTTTGGTATCTAGAGATTCAATTCTCTAGTGAGGTATTGATCTATTATTTTGAAGTATTTTTATGTCATTATTGAGTGTTTTACATGCATGAAAGAGAAGGACTTGTATTTTGCCTTTAAACTGTTTTAACTTGAAATTAATCTTCTCAAATTAAATATAGAATATCAAAATATACTCAATTAGCTTTCATTTAGTTTTGGTTTCATATAATTTGGATTTAAAATGAATTAGTTATGAATTTTTGAAGTTGCAAGCTAATTGCTGGAAATTTGAAACTTTTCCTTTTCGGTCAGGAAATGAATTTTTAAATAGAGTTGTTTTGCTTCAATTGCCTTGAAATTTTTACTGGAACTTTCCCCATGGGTTTTACAGTACTCAGAATTTTTTCATGATTTTAGAGCATTTTTAAATGTTTTTAAAACTCCGAAACTATATGCTGTCTATGTTTTTATTGTAGCTGGAAAACATATTTTTAGATGATTTATTTCACTAACCTTTTGACATTGGATCATGGCTTAAATTTCCAGTTTTATACTTTCATATGTTTACTTCCAAAATAAATTAGGTTTGCCCAATTTGGATGTCAAATAAATTTTTCATGAATTTTCAAAGTTGGAAGCTACAGACTGAAAATGTGTTTTCTGGGCAAAATTTGTTTCAAAGTTGTGGGGCAAAACTGTTTCAATTGAGAAAATATTTTGTTAAACTAAATTGATATTATCAAATTAAAGTGTTTAAGCTTTCATTGGGCTTTGGATTCATTCAATTTGGGTTAGAATTGAATTTTTTATGAATTTTACAAGTTGAAGGTAGCAAGCTGAAAAATCTGTTTTGCGGACCGAAAATTTGGGGCAATTTCATTTCGGTGGTAACTGGGATTTTCATTCCAATTGAGGTAGGGAATGTTTTAGGATTATTTGTATGTTGTATTGTGTGTTTGCCATGATTATACAACATATATGTATGCCTTGTATCAAATCTAGAAAGTTAGTAATTTTTATTTCTTTGTATAAGATTTAAAATTTATGATGATGTATAATTTTGATTTGAATTGTAACATGCTAGGAAATTATACTTATATATGTTGGTTAACATATATTAAATTTGGATCATTTGATTAAGAATTACAATTTTTATTTAATATTTATTTTTAGTGAAAGTTTAATTCGCATGGTTGTATCAAGCATTAAATCAAGTTGTAATGTGGTATTTAAATAGGCCTTAGCATGTTCTCTAACATAGATTAAATTGAGGGCATTTGGAATTATTTAAAAATCTAGAGGAAATTAATTAATTAGCTTGATTAATTTTGTTTATAGTGTTTTAATCACTTAATTTGTCATTTGATGTTATATATATGATGACCATGACATGTCTTTCAATATATATTAAATTGAGGTTATTTGGATTAACTTGAAATTTAGAGAATTTAACTATTTATGTTTAATTAAATTCTACTTTATTACTCCATGGATTTAATTGCATTTTGGAAGTTGTTTCTATATTTAAATCATGGATTTGGATTTGATGTATGATCACTTGATTACTTTTGAGCATTAGATAACATAGTTGTTACTTTTATATTCATGAGAATATGTTTTTTCTTATTGAATATATTGTTGCTATGTGTAAAGAATTGCACACTTTGTATTTGACATCTTACATGCCATAGTAGTTGTGAATTTTGAACATGTATTGTATAAGTTTCCAAAATTTGGATTGTGCTTAGTAAATAGTTGATATCTTGTATATAAATGTTGATATATATACGTTGTTGCACAATTTGTTGATTTTGGAAACTTGGGGATGTCGTTGTTTGGCTACGGCTAGGACTTGGTTCTAGTACGGGGGATTGTCCCTCTATATAGTCTAGTGCGCACATAGAGAGGTTACCCATGTGCTAGTAACCCTAAAGTAACTATGTTGTCGGTCTGATTCGGCATGACGTCCGAGTATCCACTTTGTTTGATTTCGTATTTCATTTCAAGTTGATAACTAGATGATATCGTAACTTCTTGTTCCTTATTTGATTTTTTATTTTGAGCTTAAGATGTAGCTTTGTGAAAGCATGTTTCATGCATTGTATTGGAAGTTCCATTGTTGGTTAAATTGCATCGATATCATAATTTGTGTTTTGATGTTCAAATGTAGTTTAGGAATGACCTTATAGATTCATTTTGAACATAGACGTTAGGTGGCATGACCCACACTTGTTGTTTTCGTATTTTGGATTTCAAGTTGAAGACTTTTAGAATCTATATCTGTTGCCTTGTATAACATGTTTCCATGTTGTTTGAATTGCATGAACAATGTGATTATGATAGAAATGATCTAGGTAGCTTAGGATGCTCCCTGTGTCTCATCTTGACATAAACGTTAGGTGGCATGAGCCCCTTTAACATGTTTCACCATAAGGTGATAAAATTGTAAAATGCTAGGTCGATGCATACTCATCTCCTATGAGTAGCTTTATGTTACTCAGCCCTATGATACTGGGGCATATTTCAGGTATAGGACTCAAGATTTGAAGATTCCATTGCTCCTTGGATGGCTTACAGTTTTTAAGTTTCTATTTTATGCAAGTGTTAGCATAAGATGCCTCTTTGTAGCCCTATTTGTTTAAACTTGTATTCGTTGATTCGTATATGTAAAGTGTACATAAGTGCACTCTTTTCAATGTATTTAACATGTATGAGATGAGGCCGGAGGCCAATGACATGTATCTCGTTTTCTATGCACTTTTGTTTTCAAAGTTTATTATGAAAATATTAGAAAATGTTAAGTCATTACTTCATAACATTCGCATCGGGTGTTGGAATTTCATATCTTTTCTGCCCAGACTCAGAATCAGACGATTCTTGAGTCTAATTTTGTTCATTTTTCGTTGTCCTTCCAATGGTGTGCACGGTGGCACCCTTTTAAGTGAGAAATGACCATTTTGCCCTTAGTTCATCTCTTTTCGGGTTAGGCATTCTTGCTTCATTTGCTTAGCTCATTTGAGTTCTGTGGCTTCATGGAGAGTCATTTTGGGGCCTTAGGGATGATGTACATCTCTTGAGGTCATTTGGCTTCTTTCGCTTCTGCATTTCGTGTCCGTTATCAGGTCAACTGCCGATTCATCACTAATGCACTGGGTTGAGAAATCCGGGTCGTTACATGTCACCTTTCACCAATCCTTGAGAGAGAATAATTCAAATATTTTTAAGGCAATGAACCAATGTAGGCCTGCCCCCTTAGCTATTTTGTCTCTATTTTCACCAACTACAACAATTTACTGGTTATAGGCTACAATTCCATTTTTATCCAAACTTAGTGTCCAAGAAATGCAATATTCTTGCATATACTATCTCTCTAGGACCATTGAGATGTGTCACACTCTTGAGCACAACTGGAAAGGACCAAAATGCCCTGTAACAATTTTTAGTCTTCTCAGCCAACAAATAGTCCTGAGACTATATAATTCACAATGCAGGCTCAACCAAGGCTATTTAGTGTAATGCAGCTATCAAAGCAAATGTATATACATGGAATACAATTGAGAAAAGACCATAATACCCATGTGAACACCTGTAGCTAAATTTGAAGAGCAAAACCTCCACTGTCACAGTGATTTTAGCTAAGACAAGTAAATACATTGTAATGCACTATCATAGACCAATGTATAAAATGTGTCACTGATGAGTAAATGGCAATACTACCCCTGGACCTTATTTCAAAACATAATGCAGATAGAGATCATACTTGAAGCAACTGAAACAAGGCTTTTTGACATTAAATAGGCAAACACTCCTTAAGGCAGCTTAGGACCAACATGAACAAGTGCAAGCAATCACTACTCTGAGAAGTGGGTGAAAATTTGAAAACAAGGTGGAAGAAGAGGAAGCAAAGAAGGATGAAACATAGAAGAAAAAACTTGTAGAAAAGAAGGAGCGTAATAAAGAGGTACAAGATGATCAGACAACTACTAAGCCATCTCTTGAGTAGAAGCATGCAGTTGTGCCATTCCCTCAGAGACTACAAGAAACATCAAAGATGGGGAAGCAATCAGGCAAGCTTTAGGACATAATGGAGATATTAAAGTAGGTGAAGATTAATCTCCCATTGCTTGATGCAGTTCAGCAAATTCCAGCTTACGCCAAATTTTTGAAAGATATATGTACTTAGAAAAGGCGTTCAAATAATCATGTTCCTAAGAAGGTGCTACTAATTGAGAAAGTGAGTTTCATAATCCAGCACTGCACTGCTCCAAAGTTCAAAGATCCTGGCACTCCAACACTTTCATACACAATAGGGAATCATCAAGTGGAGCGAGCCCTTTTACATTTAGGTGCAAGTGTAAACCTTCTTCTTTATTCGGTTTACTTGCAACTTGGCTTGGGAGAATTGAAGTCTACCTCAGTTATTCTCCAATTTGCAGATAGGTCAACTAAGAAGCCTCGACGGATTATCAAAGATGTAATCATCAAAGTAGATAAATTCTATTTCCCGGTGGATTTTATTGTGCTAGATACCGAGCCAGTTCCGGAGCTAAGGAGGCACATTCCAGTAATCCTTGGTTATCCTTTCCTTGCGACAGCAAATGCATGCATCAATTGTAGGAATGGCATCATGGATTTATCTTTTGGCAATATGAAGGTTCACTTAAATATTTTTAATGCCAGTCAATGCCCTTCAAACAACAGTGATTGTTTTCTTATCAATGCCATAGAGGAATGTGTTAAAGAGGTGGCTCCATTTGCCTTAACCAAAGATCTACTAGAGGCATGTCTATCTTACTTTGATGTCGAGTCATTTGATGTTGAGAAAAGCATTGAAGAGGTGAACGTCATGCTTGATGTAGCTAGTGTGCATAACATTCCACCATGGAAGATCCTGATTGAGCCACTCCCAACATTGTCAAGTGAACCCCCTATGCTATCTTTAGAGTCTCCACCAGAACTAGAGCTGAAGTCGTTGCCCTCTCATATGAAGAATGCATATCTTAGGCTAGAAAACACTCTTCCAGTAATTATTTCAGCAGAGCTATCCCACAAACAAGAGGAGAATGTGGTGGTAGACCATCTATCCAAAATTTTAGTAGATTCATCTTGCACTCTTCCATTACATGATTCATTCTTGGATGAGCATCTATTTCAACTTCAAAAGGAGAGTCCACCATGGTATGCTGATATTGTAAATTAAAAGGCGTCAAAAAGAATTCCATATAGTTGGACCAAGCAAGACAAAGACTGTTTCTTCTCCCAAGTGAAATTTTATCATTGGGAAGACCCACAGTTGTACAAGTAGTGCTCGAACCAAATTATCCGTCATTATGTGCTAGATAATGAAATTCCAAGCATTCTGAATTTTTGTTACACACTTACTTGTGGTGGCCATTTCAATGGAAAGAAGATAGCCGAAAAGGTCCTTTAGGGCTAACTAATTTGGCCTTCCTTGCTTAAAGACGCTTACAAGTTTGCCAAGGCCTGTGATCGATGCCAACGATTAGGCGTCGTGACAAAAAGAGACATGATGCCTCTCTCCCCAATTTTAGTCATTGAAATTTTTTATGTATGGGGAATTGATTTCATGGGGCCATTCCCGATGTCACATGGAAATGAATATATATTGGTGGGGGGTGGATTTCGTCTCCAAGTGGGTTGAAGTTGTGACAACGCTGACTAATGATCACAAGGTGGTGGTTAAATTTCTTCAAAGCAATATTTTCAGTCAGTTTAGAATTCCAAGAGCAGTAATCAGTGATGGTGGAAAACATTTCTTGTAACGACCAGAGCCCGTGGATCCAAACCATTAACCGGGTCTTTACCCGAACTCGAGGTCTCCTAGGTCAATACCTTCAATTCTAGAGTCAATGCATCATTCTTAAGTTTTAGATATGTTCCAAGAAGGATTTAACTAAACTCCTAAGACTCAAGGTCAAACACACCAAAAGAAGAAACAAAGTGCACCAACCAGCTGCATTTCGGTTGGCCGAAATGGGGCTTCGGCCTACTGAAATGGCCCCATGTATCGGTCTACCGAAATGGCCATTTCGTTAGGCCGATTGTGACCTTTACAGTGACTGAACCTACTGGAATGATAAGCCGACCGAAGTGCCCGTTTCGGTCAGCCGAAATGGCCCTGCGAGCTGTAAAATCTGTAGAAAACTACTACATACATGAAAATGAAAAATGGTCTTAATGGAGACCATGAAACTGATCCAATCCACTCCCAAGGTGTGGTAAAATGATGAATAATAACCCATACATTTAAAATATAAATTTACATGTCCTTTACATAGTTCCAAAGTCATTTACTTGAATTGCACCTTAATTACAACAAGATCACATTTTCAAAACACAATTTTGAAATATCATATTTCATAATTATCAACATATAACAAAAGAGGTAGAAATTTACTCAATTGAAGACAAAACTCAACGCATTAGGGAACCCCTACCTCATTAGAAGATTAACCAAAGCAAAACTCCAATTTCAGCCACAAGGATCCCAAAATTCTAAAGTGGCAAGGTGCTCCAAATAAGGATCAGCTCTGATTAAAACGTAGTTCTCAACAAGCTTATCAACTTTTCCTTTAATGGCAAAGTTGAAATCTCTATGGAAAGTGATGGTTAAAGGCAAAGTTGAAATCTCTATGGAAAGTGATGAAATTCAAGCCCAAAATGTGTGATTTAGAGAGAAAAAGTTTGTGTAGAGAGAGAGAGAAGAGCTGCGAATTCTGTGAAGGAAAAATGGGCCAAAACAATGTGATAGATAATATAAATCAAACTTAGTGTCATTTGGGGTCCACTTCAACAAATATCTTCCTTAGTCATCAATTATAACCATATACATGTACACCTATGTCACACTATTTAAATAACCATATAATCACATAAAATGGATCTAATAATTAATAAATAAGATACAATGGACCCAAAATAAAATCTTTGTACTCAACGATTCTGGTGGCGGGTCCCACGTGGGCCTCCTGGCCTGAAAAATGAAAAAATACCTAAATGGCAACCATCACATTTCCAAGAGTCCTGAACTCAAGAAAATGCCCCAACCAACTCTCAAACATACCTAGCATACTCCATGGTGTCCGACTCGTAAAACGAGAAAGGACTAAAATACCTCAAAAAATCATAAAATTCCAAAAAATGGAAAATGGTAAATATTGGAAACATTACATTTCTGCAACCGTTTCCTTCGAACATTATTTCAGAAATATTCTATCTCTCACAAGGTAGATACTCCTTACCACCCTTAGATAAGCGGTCAAGTGGAGATTTTGAATCGTGAGATCAAATATATCCTTGAGAAGACAGTTTGGAAGGATTGGTCATTACGCCTCATAGTTGTTTTATGGGTGTATCGCACAACATTCAAGACACCAATTAGAATGTTGCCATATCGCTTGGTCTACGGGAAAGCATGTCATAAAGCTTTATGGGTTGTGAAAAAATTAAACTTTGACACGCGCCAAGCTAGGGCGAAAAGGAAATTACAGCTAAGTGAATTAGAAGAACTTCACAATAATGCTAATGAAAACACAAGAATTTAAAAAGCCAGAACCAAAGCGTTTCATGATAAGCACATTGTGAGGAAATCTTTTGAGCCTGGTAATAAGGTCTAGTTGTTCAACTCCAAGCTGAAGCTATTCCATGAGAAATTGCGCTCAAGTTGTGATGGTCCATATACAGTTCAAACGGTAACCCTTTACAGAGCTATCATCATTTTTGACCCGAAGAAAGGAAGAACACTTCATGTAAATGGTCAGAGGCTTAAATTGTGTATTGAAGAGTCCGTGCCTCAGGAAGGTGTTGAATCCGTTAATTTGATGAATCCCATCTACTCAACCTAATTATCCAGGTTCTACATCACCTACAGATGTTAAATGTAGGAGCTGCAGATAGAACTTCATTTATGTATTTTTAGTTTTCTTTAATTTAATCTTTTGTTTTGTAGGTTAAGATGATTTAATATGTCTTGTAGATTTTCTTGTTGTTTATGCAGGATATAAGCTTAGTAATGATGAAATGCTCTATGATTGCTTAGAGGAAAATAAAAAATAAAAAAATTTCCATGGCATAAAAGGGAGGGGCGATCATACCCCTCTTAGCCGACGGTAGGGGCAATCATACACCCCTCTCAGCCAACGGTTGGGCGATCATACCCCCTCTCAGCCGATGGTTGGCGACCAAGCAGTGAGCAACGAGAGAAAAGAAGAGTAGGCTGTGCGATCAACTATTGCCCGAAGGCGAACAACGATTCGACATAGAGCAGGCTCAGGCGACTGATCGCCCAGCCTTGGGCGATTGATCGTCGGGTGTCTTTTTTTTAAAAAAGGTGGGTAGCGACTGTTTTGGGCAAAACCTCTTCTATTCCTTTTCCATTCTCTTAGCCACTCCTAAACCATCTCCACTTCTACCTCCTTTCCCACTCCATATATATCCATACATCTACCTAAACCCATTATAATCTTACATCTTTCCATCTTCCTAAATCCATTCCACCATTTTCCATTTAAACCCACTTTCCTACACCCATTAGAAATTTTTCACCATACCCAATTTCCTTTCTTCCTCCTTCCTCACTTTATATATACCTTGATTGTTCCTCTAATTAGCATTCACTATACCCACTTCCCTTGCCATTAGTTTATTGCCTATCTTATGTGCCAATTTGGAAAAGAAAATTCAATCATTGAGGCAAGTTCTTAAGGAATTGGGGGCGCACACCACTTGCTCGATAAAAGGTCTCAAATAACTTTTTCTTCCTGATGGCTTTAAGAAAAAGGAATGCAACATAAGGAGGTGCTTCTACCAGCCGCTCAAGACCAAATCCATCTCCTATCATATCGCCACTTATACTCAGGTGTTATTGTTCTTCAATTTTTTTATTATTATTTTCTTATTTTTTTTGCTTTTTGTCCAGTGAGAACAGTGTCCAATTTAAGTTTGGGGGCATAAAGAGTCTAGTTTTGTTTTATTTACAAAAATAAAAAATAAAAAGACCAAAAATTTAATTCAATTCTTTCTTTGGCATATTGATTTTAATTCAAGTATTTAAGAATTGTTAAGGGGATTAAGACACTTACATAATTTTTAAATTATCTTCTGAGATAGTCCTAAATTCCTAATATTCGTGTTTTATCTTATATGGGTTCCATTATCTAATATGATAGGAGTTCTAGTATTTGTCAGTCCCTGATGGATTTCAAATACACAATGCACACTAGAATTTTATTTATGGGTATTTGTATTTTTAGTTGACTTCTGATGACTATGGATGGATATGGATTAGTGAACTTTAAAGGTTATTACTATGGCATATATATATATATATATACATATAATAAAATAATAAAAAAATCTTAACCTTTTCATGGAGTAATCGGGCCTCATGTCTCATTAGCATAGAGTGTTCGCATGAAGAAATGGGGGGTAAGGATGAGAACATAAAAATAAAAATAAAAAGGAAAAGGAAAAGAAGAAATTGAAATAAATTGATTTGGTTTGTTTAGGTTTGTAGCCTAGTTGACTTGAGTAATTAAGTCCTTAGGGGTGTCTTTACACCTAATACCCTAAGATTGTCTGGTCTGAGAGTCATTGGCTGAAAGCTTGTTACATAAGTCTTCTAGAAAGCTTAATAGACCGGGCATTGCACAACCAATCAATAAAATAGCAATGTGTGTGAGAAGAAAACAATTTTTGCCATAGGAATTAACTTGAGAAGGGATCTGAGGAATTGAAGTTATAGAAGTTAGACTCAATTGAAAAGACATCACTACATAAGTGATTTGCTAGTTCAAAATTTTCACAACATTGGGGATTGATTTTGCTATTATTCTTATTATAAAAGTGTGTGGGAAACATTTGGTTGAGGTATGAAAATATGGATTAAGGAGTATTGTCAGTTAATAATTTTTAAAATACTTTTGTGTAGTCTTCCCCTTGATTATTGTGATGATAAGTTAATTGCCGAAGGATTGAATTGCTTTGGATATTTATGGGTATCATCTCTGGAAACCGTCACGAGACCTCACTCATCCACTAGGGGTAACCTAGGGGTTTAAAAGGTTTGTTGCATATGTGTAATACCCCTAAATTCAAAATGATAGGTTTGGTATTTAAGTAACTGTTTATTTTGCATTTTTAAATTGATTAAGTGTGTATTTGCATTAATTGTTAAATTATTTGATTTAAATGTGTTAGTTGGGTGTTTAAATTTCATTTATTTGCTTATTTGATTTATTTTATTTTAATTTAATTAATTGTGTATTTTTTTTTCTTTAATTGATTGTCTAAAGTTATTTTCTTGCATTAACTATTAAATTGTATTTCTCTTGTACATGCACGTATAAATTTAAAAACGCTAACCGACTTAGGAAGTGGATGGATTCTAGGGTTTTATGTTTGAACGTAGCCGACTTAGGGTTGGTGTAGGATTTAAATAATGGTTTCAATTAAAACCTATAAATATATAAGTATAGGTCTGCCAAGGGTTTTGGTTAACCCTATTCACGTAACAGAGTCCTACAGAAAGTTGTGAGAACAGAGAGAGAACAGAGAAAGAAAGGTTAGGATTGGCTTAGAGTCAAGGGCTGAACCAAGGAGGAGGTGTTGATGCATGCTCGTGGATTGAATTAGGAGCAACGAAGATCAGTAAAAACAACTAAGGCCGCCGGAGTTGCTAGAGACGGAGGTTTAAAGGTTTCTGAACTGAAATCGGAGGCAAGTCTTGTTCTAGCTCTTTCCCTTTAACTCGTGTTCTGTGCATGCCTAGGTAGACTCCAGGGCTTTAATGGATGCTAAAACAAGTCTTTATTGCATGTTTGAAATATTTTTAGTTCCATTGAATTAAATTGATATGCGAATTTCTGTAATCTCTGTTAACTGGTTCATACCGTTGTTGTGTTTAAAGTATGTTTAATTGAGAACCTTGATGCATATTGATGTCTTAAAAATTAGTCTGGGACATTGATTGAATAATAGAACACGTAGTAAAAGATTTACAGAGGCCTGGGCAAACTGAAATAGCTTTGTTGGAATTAAACTGTATTATAAGTTCTTTCAGTTCGGTTAATTGATGCATGCTTCGTTTAAGTTTAAGCTTTGTTTAATTGATGTCTTTGATGCATGTCAATGCTTTATAACTGTTGTAGGACACTAATTAAACCTTAGAGCAAGTATTAAAACAAATACAGAGGTCGTGGAACACGCCGGAGTCGAGGAAAACGAAGCAGAAACGGGGAGACGGCTCTTAGGGGTGAGAGAGACGGCTCCCAAAGGAAGGAGCCGCCTCCCACAATGCAAGAGCCGGCTCCCAAGGCCTTAGAGCCGGCTCCCATATTTTGGAGAAGGCTCTAAATTTTTCTGAGCCTTCTCTTCCTCTGAAACACACAGTTATGTATTTTTAGGGTCTGTTTGGTCGGTGCAGGTTATTTCTACTTGGTTTAAACTATTTTAAATCATGTGTAGGAATGTTGTAAACCTATAAAAACAATAGGGAAACATCAATTCATAATTTGATTAAGAAATGGAGTGGGGTGAACTTGGGGAAAAACCTGTAGGTTGTGCACTATTATGGTTAAGAAATTTATTACTGTAAATTGGAGATTGTTTTTATTTATGATTTAAAGTTGTGAATCATATTTAGATGGAGTTATAAGTATAGTGATTTACCTAAAATTACCTATGCTTTGTTTGGATTAAAAATTGATATATGTTTACTATTTAACTGCATCAATTTATGGACAAGTTGGAGAATGTAAATGGTTAGATTATTTTAGCAGTTTACATTATTGGAATGTTAATTTTAGGCCCTATATTTAATGCCTAATACTGATATATATGTATTAATTTATATTGATGCATAGTGTGGAGTATAATTGATGAATTGCTTAATACTGTTTAATCAATTTTATTATGTGGAGGTATGTATATGCACCGGTATGGGACGGTGGCATATTGGGGATGGATTAGTTCAAACACTAAGTCCTACCTATTTTGAAATAAGATGGATTAACTGCAAAATGTTAAGTCCTACTTATATGTATGTATATGCACCGGTATAGGAAGGTGGCATATTGGGGATGGATTAGTTCAAACACTAAGTCCTACCTATTTTGAAATAAGATGGATTAACTGCAAAATGTTAAGTCCTACTTATAAGTTGGTGTCAGCTCAATAAACCTTTTGAATGACACACCTTGAACGGACTTTATATATTTATGTTATGGTGCCATGGTATGAGTTTGAGTCTCAGGACTATGGTTAGGGTGCGTATATCGCCTAGGATAGATAACTGGACGGTGGTTTTTGTTCCCTGGTAGGTCTAGATACACATGACCACAGTATGTGCGATTTGTATGGTATCTCTACCCAGGCTGAGACGTACCACTTGGACTAGTGAGCGTCCTATAGTGTGTAATTATATATATATGGACTACTCTAGATATTGTTGAGCTATCTAGGATGTATCTGTGTATCGGGATTCTGATTGGATCATAGTAGAATAGGACTTGCATGTGGGCCTGACCCACTCCTTTATTTTTTTCAGGTGTTGTCAGTTCCAGGGCTAGGGCTTGGACGTGCAGAGTAGATACAGACACTCACTCTTCCGATAATGTTGGATTTCATTTTATATTCTAGATTAGGATTTTGTCTTCAGCTGATTATTTCAGTTTGGATTTTAGGGGTCCACTAGATGGATTCCTGAGTTGTATCTATTTTGGAGATTTGGATTTTTATTAATCTTTATCATTTGGAGGATTTTAAATTTAGTATTATTTCTAGCTTTAATATTTATTTCGTAAATTTATTTTGTAATCTGTGTTCGTTTATGTATTAATTGTTTGGTATCCCTCGGATCTGTGCTCGGACCTGATCACCCGTGGCTCTAGAATCAAGGGGTATCACAGTTGGTATCAGAGCACTCCAGGTTCAAGTGTCTCTAGGATTCTATCGTATTAAGACTTCCGCATAGCGTTCTCTTTTGTTTAGAGCTTTAAGTTTAGGATTCGTTGAATTCCTTTACGGTCCGTTTACGATCATACTAATGTCTGTTTTTCTATGTTAACAGTATGGTTAACGCTGGAAGAGGACAGAATATGAACAGACGACAGAGGAGACTGGCACGTAGGCAGCAAGAACGCCTATGGCGTCGGGAAATGGGGGAAGAATAGCAAGTGCCTAGGTTTTAGGAGGAAGATGGTCAGTTGCAGTTGGAGCATGAGGAAGTTGAGCATACTCAAGAGTCTCAGCGTCAGGCCTACAATTAGGGCAGGGATCTAGAGTATTCTCCTCAGTTAATTTACATCATTGCTCAGGCTGTAGCTGCAGGCATAGCAGCAGCACTTCAAAGTCAGCTACATGTTCAATAAACACTCGAAGTAGTACCAGAGGTGCAGAATGAGTCTCATAGTCATTGTTTTACCTGCGGAGACTTTGGGCATACATCCAACCAATGTTCTGGGTTAGCTCAAGGACAGCAGAATGGGGGACCACAGGTCGGGCGTGATCAGCCACAGTCTAACCAGCAAAGGAGTCCGTTTGGTACTTTTAGGGGTACTTGCTATATTTGTGGAGGGTATGGTCACACTTCCAGGCAGTGTCCTATAAGCGGATATATCGGGCCATCCTAGCGGAGGGGGGGGGGGGGGGTACCAAACCGCAAGGAGGATGGTTCTTTTAAGAGTAATTTTAATTACTAGTGGCAGTGGAGATTTTTAATAAAGGTGTAGTACGGATTTAAATGTGTACACTAGTAGTATATTAAAGAATAATTTATGATTATTTGTTTGACAGCTATGGTTTGGAAAAGTTCTTAATAAAGTGAACTAATGGTTTTGGCTATCTTTATTATGTTTTGTGATTGTATTGTTGTGATATGTACCTATATAGTTTTATTAGACTATTGGGATGTGTATGTTGCGATAATAGAGGAATATCACAATGAAGTGATTGGTTTTGACAGGCAAACAAATATATGTTTGTAAGTACATTGTATGGAGATGGGACGATTACCAAAGAGTTTATAGAGAACTTATACGGTAAGTTGGTTTTCAAGGAAGAATGCTCAAGATAGAGTGATACTCTAAATATGAGAAGATTTTAGAAATTTGTGTATACCTTATGTGTTTAGCTCTACGTTGTTTTTCAGCATTTTTTATTTTTAAAAATTAATAGACACATGTATGTTGATAGATCTCTCGGTGTTCCTACACCTTTAGGCAATGTTGCCATTTTACTAGGGAGTGATGTGCCAGTGACACTAGATATTGGTAGACTAAGATTTTTAGCTAATCTAGTGGTCCTGGACATGGACTTATGTGACGTGATACTTGGGATGGATTGATTATCGCATTACCATGCTCAAGTTTATTGTTTTGGATAAGTCCATTGTGTTCACCATACCTGGTCAGGATATGTACAGCGATGCTATGCCATGTTCTAACGGGGTCCTAGCACTTGTTTATTCTATGTGGAGGAGAAAACAGGGGGAGGTTACCATGACATTTGATTGTATACCAATTGTACAGGACTTTCTGGACATTTTTAGGAGATTTCAGGGTTTCTACCTAGTCAAGAGTTAGACCTTGTGATAGACTTAGCTCTAGGTACTATGCCTATTGCTAGAGCACCATACAGGATGGCATTAGTGGAGATAAGAGAGCTGATGGATCAGATTCAGCAATTACTCAGCCAGGGTTTTATTCGCAGGAGTACTTGACCTTGGGGAGCATCGGTTTTGTTTGTGAAGAAGAAAGATGTTTCACTTCGGCTGTATATAGATTACAGGGAGTTGAACAAGGTTACTATTCGTAACAAGTACCTTTTCCTAGGATTAATGATTTCTTTGATCAGTTGAAGGGAACTACGTACTTCTTTAAGATTGATCTGCGGTCTGGATATCATCAACTTCGGGTTAGGGGGGCAGGATGTGCCAAGGATAGCGTTTCTCACTAGATATGGATCTTAAGAGTTTTGTGTCATGCCGTTCGGGTTGACTAATGCACCAGCGGTTTTCATGGACTTAATGAATAGAGTCTTCAGGGCGTAATTGGATCAATTTGTCATTGTCTTCATTGTTGACATTTTGATTTACTCGAGGTCAGAGGACGATCATGCTAGACATCTTCGGATAGTCTTGCAGATGCTTCGTGAGCACCAGTTATATGCTAAGTTTGAGAAATGTGAATTTTGGCAGCAGAATGTGAGATTTCTGGGTCACGTGGTGTCAGAAAGGGGAAATAGCGGTGGATTCAGCCAAGGTTTCAACGGGGGTTGGGTGGGGACAGCCTACTTCACCTACCGAGATTCGGAGTTTCCTCAAATTGGCAGGGTATTATCGTGGGTTCATCTTGGGTTTCTCCAAGATAGCAGGACCATTCACTCATCTGACTAAAAAAATAAGTGTATGGTTTGTGTAGGATGAACACTGTCAGAAGGCTTTTGATGAGCTAAGGGTAAGTTAACTTCTGCACCGATTTTTGTCCACCCCACAGAATGGGATAGAGTATCTTGTTTACACAGATGATTCTTTACAGGGACTGGGATGTGTGTTGATACAGGAAGAGCGACCAATTTCTTATGGATCTCGTAAGCTTAAGCCTCATGAGCTAAATTATTCAACACACACAAGGGTCTGCAGTATTTATTCATTTAGCGGGAGCTGAATATGAAACAGCGTAGATGGTTGGAGGTTGTGAAGGACTATCACTGCTCTATACAGTACCATCCGGGGGAAAGCGAATGTGGTGGTAGATGCACTCAGTCGCCGACCTGTTGGTAGTCCTTCTGCTTTATTCACCACTGAGTGGAATGCTTTGAAAACTGTGGATGAGTTATCAGATGTTTTCATGGCTTGTAGGATAGTTACACCTTCTATCATTTTACAAGGTTTTAAGGGCATAACTCTCGGGTCAGCAATGCATTGACCAGGTTGCAGAAATTGTGAAGTGGTATGGAATTCCGTTGTCTATTATATTGGACAGGGATTCGAGCTATGTTGTAGGATTTTGGAAGAATTGTCAGCAGGCTTTGGGTACAGTGTTGCATCTTAGCACTGCTTATCATCCTTAGACTGATGGCCAGACCGAGAGGGTTAATCAGATTATGCAGATATGTTTCGTTCGTGTGTTTTTTATTTCAAGGGCCACTAGAAAGATCGTTCATGTAGAGTTCCATATAACAATAGTTTCCAGAATACTATTGGTATGGCATCATTTGAGGCATTGTACGGTCGATAATGTCGATCGCTTATTTGTTGGATAGAGGTTGGAGAGAGCAGGTTCTTGGGTCCCGTGTTTATTAAGGATACTTCTGAAAAGGGTGTTCTTATTAGGGATCGTATGCGCACGGCTCAGAGTTGGCAAAAGAGTTATGCAGCTCGTCATACTCATGTGTTAGAGCTTCAGGTTGGGGATCAGGTTCTACTCAAAGTGTCTCCTCTGAAAGGTGTTATGCGCTTTGGGAAGAAAGAGAAGTTATCACCATGAGTTGTCGGTCCATTCATGATTATGGATCGAGTTGGAGCTTTCGCTTATCGGTTAGCACTTCCGAATAATTTGGATCGCATCCACAACGTATTTCATGTTTTCATGTTATGAAAATATCTACAAGATGAGAGTCAATATCAACATATCGATGTTGGGAAGATTGAGTTGCAGCCGGATGTGACTTATTTGGAGTCACCGAGTCGTATTGTCGATCGTAGGGATTAAATCCTTTGTAATAAGGTTATTTCTTTATTGCGTGTTCAGGAGAGTCATCACAATGAGGCTGAATCCACTTGGGAATAGGGGGTTGGCAGTCGCTCGCAGTTTCCATAAATTTTAGAAGAAGGTAAGAGCGAATTCCGAGGATGGAATTCCTTTTGTTAGAGAGGAAAAATGTAATACCCCTAAATTCAAAAGGATAGGTTTGGTATTTAAGTAACTGTTTATTTTGCATTTTTAAATTGATTAAGTGTGTATTTGCATTAATTGTTAAATTATTTGATTTAAATGTGTTAGTTGGGTGTTTAAATTTCATTTATTTGCTTATTTGATTTATTTTATTTTAATTCAATTAATTGTGTATTTGTTTTTCTTTAATTGATTGTCTAAAGTTATTTTCTTGCATTAACTATTAAATTGTATTTCTCTTGTACATGCACGTATAAATTTAAAAACGCTAACCGACTTAGGTAGTGGATGGATTCTAGGGTTTTATGTTTGAACATAGCCGACTTAGGGTTGGTGTAGGATTTAAATTATGGTTTCAATTAAAACCTATAAATATATAAGTATAGGTCTGCCAAGGGTTTTGGTTAACCCTATTCACGTAACAGAGTCCTACAGAAAGTTGTGAGAACAAAGAGAGAACAGAGAAAGAAAGGTTAGGATTGGCTTAGAGTCAAGGGCTGAACCAAGGATGAGGTGTTGATGCATGCTCGTGGATTGAATTAGGAGCAACGAAGGTCAGTAAAAACAACAAAGGTCGCTGGAGTTGCTAGAGACGGAGGTTTAAAGGTTTCTGAACTGAAATCGGAGGCAAGTCTTGTTCTAGCTCTTTCCCTTTATCTCGTGTTCTGTGCATGCCTAGGTAGACTCCAGGGCTTTAATGGATGCTAAAACAAGTCTTTATTGCATGTTTGAAATATTTTTAGTTCCATTGAATTAAATTGATATGCGAATTTCTGTAATCTCTGTTAACTGGTTCATACCGTTGTTGTGTTTAAAGTATGTTTAATTGAGAACCTTGATGCATATTGATGTTTTAAAACTTAGTCTGGGACATTGATTGAATAATAGAACATGTAGTAAAAGATTTACAGAGGCCTGGGTAAACTGAAATAGCTTTGTTGGAATTAAACTGTATTACAAGTTCTTTTAGTTCGGTTAATTGATGCATGCTTCGTTTAAGTTTAAGCTTTGTTTAATTGATGTCTTTGATGCATGTCAATGCTTTATAACTATTGTAGGACACTAATTAAACCTTAGAGCAAGTATTAAAACAAATACAGAGGTCGTGGAACACGCCAGAGTCGAGGAAAACGAAGCAGAGACGGGGAGACGGCTCTTAGGGGTGAGAGAGACGGCTCCCAAAGGAGGGAGCCTGGGAGCCGCCTCCTACAATGCAAGAGCCGGCTCCCACATGTAGGGAGCCAGCTCCTAAGGCCTTAGAGCCGGCTCCCAAGGGTGGGGAGCCGGCTCCCATATTTTGGAGAAGGCTCTAAATTTTTCTGAGCCTTCTCTTCCTCTGAAACACACAGTTATGTATTTTTAGGGTCTATTTGGTCGGTGCAGGTTATTTCTACTTGGTTTAAACTATTTTAAATCATGTGTAGGAATGTTGTAAACCTATAAAAAAGGGAAACATCAATTCATAATTTGATTAAGAAATGGAGTGGGGTGAACTTGGGGAAAAACCTGTAGGTTGTGCACTGTTATGGTTAAGAAATTTATTACTGTAAATTGGAGATTGCTTTTATTTATGATTTAAAGTTGTGAATCATATTTAGATGGAGTTATAAGTATAGTGATTTACCTGAAATTACCTATGCTTTGTTTGGATTAAAAATTGATATATGTTTGCTATTTAACTGCATCAATTTATGGACAAGTTGGAGAATGTAAATGCTTAGATTATTTTAGCAGTTTACATTATTGGAATGTTATTTTTAGGCCCTATATTAATGCCTAATACTGATATATATGTATTAATTTATATTGATGCATAGTGTGGAGTATAATTGATGAATTGCTTAATATTGTTTAATCAATTTTATTATGTGGAGGTATGTATATGCACCGGTATGGGACGGTGGCATATTGGGGATGGATTAGTTCAAACACTAAGTCCTACCTATTTTGAAATAAGATGGATTAACTGTAAAATGTTAAGTCCTACTTATATGTATGTATATGCACCGGTATGGGACGATGGCATATTGGGGATGGATTAGTTCAAACACTAAGTCCTACCTATTTTGAAATAAGATGGATTAACTGCAAAATGTTAAGTCCTACTTATAAGTTGGTGTCAGCTCAATAAACCTTTTGAATGACACACCTTGAACGGACTTTATAAATTTATGTTATGGTGCCATGGTATGAGCTTGTGTCTCAGGACCATGGTTAGGGTGCGTATATCGCCTAGGATGGATAACTAGACGGTGGTTTCTGTTCCCTGGTAGGTCTAGATACACATGACCACAGTATGTGCGATTTGCATGGTATCTCTACTCAGGCTGAGACGTACCACTTGGACTAGTGAGCGTCCTATAGTGTGTAATTATATATATATGGACTACTCTAGATATTGTTGAGCTATCTAGGATGTATCTGCGTATCGGGTTTCTGATTGGATCGTAGTAGAATAGGACTTGCATGTGGGCCTGACCCACTCCTTTATTTTTTTTCAGGTGTTGTCAGTTCCAGGGCTAGGGCTTGGACTTGCAGAGCAGATACAGACACTCACTCCTCTGATAATGTAGGATTTCATTTTATGTTCTAGATTAGGATTTTGTCTTCAGCTGATTATTTCAGTTTAGATTTTAGGGGTCCACTAGATGGATTCCCGAGTTGTATCTATTTTGGAGATTTGGATTTTTATTAATCTTTATCATTTGGAGGATTTTAAATTTAGTATTATTTCCAGCTTTAATATTTATTTCGTAAATCTATTTTGTAATCTGTGTTCGTTTATGTATTAATTGTTTGGTATCCCTCGGATCTGTGCTCGGACTTGATCACCCGTGGCTCTAGAATTGAGGGGTATCACAATATGCTAAATTCAATCATGTCTCTCATGAAAGTGGAGTTAGGAGTAGTTTATGTTTCTATAGTTTTATTACTATTGGACTAGCAATATGTAAGTTTGGGGGTGCGTTAGGCACTAAATGTTTACATTTTAGCCCCTTAACTTGCATCTTTTATTCTCTTAGTAGTAGTTTTATTTGTGATTTTACTGTAACGACCCAGTCATTTGCCTTCCTTTCCTTTTTCCTGAAATTTTACAAATGAATTTTTTTTGTTTAATTTTCTTTTCTGAGCTCTGTTTCTTGTCGCTTAGTGTCATCTCGAGTGCTCGAAATTGGTTCCTGAGACTCTTTTCTGTGGATTGACAACTTCCTTTGAGGACTGAGTCATTTTCACATTTTTCATTTTTTGACACTATGCGCTATTTCGTCTTTTTCCCTATTCTGTCTTATCTCCGTTTGTCAGTGGCACAACCTCACTTCTCATGCTCGGAGTTGGTTTTTGACTTCACGTGCCTTCATCTTGAGTGGTTTCCTCGAAATACGTATCTTTACTTTTGCAAGAAAGGACTCTGGTTGCTCCTGATGCCCATAAGGGCATGGATGCACAATTCTTTAGAATCTTTTTCATTTATTGGGGTATTTTTTGTAAATATCTTTTGAAGATATTTTATTTCAGGGGTATCTAAGAAAATATCTTTTGGAAGATATCTTCATTCTAGGGCAGTTTCGCAGTTAACCCTTTTTGTAGGGGTCATTGTGTAATTAACGAAAGTTATTGCAAAATGTCTCGTCTAGAGCCTGGATCCTCGTACGGGATTTATTTTCACATTTCGTTGAGTCGTGGACTCTTAGAATTCCGTTTTGGTCGTTTTTCTGCAGTTTCAGAGTTTTTGGACCCGATTGCTGCCGAACTTGTTCGGAGCATAACTTTCTGTTTAGGACTCAGTTTTCGACGTCGTTTCTTCCATTTTTCATATTTTCTCATTTTGAATCTTTTTCATTCATAGAGTTTTGCCGTTTGAGCGCGTCTGCTCAAAATTCACTTTTCCAGACCCGGCGGGGCCCTTTTGGGGCAATTTTTGAGACTTACTATAAATAGGATGCCCTAAAGTGAAAAATCAGATTTTCACTCTTCTTCTCCACCTCTTGGCCGGCACCTATGGAAGCTCCTTGGCTACCACCCTTTGACCTTCTCCTCCACTTGATTTCCTAAGTGAAATCTCTTCGGCCTTTACGTTTATCGCTCCCCTTGACGTGCTCTACCATTTCCCCTTATTATAATTCATTTCCTACCATTTCTGGAGTTTGGGTTAAGAGTCAAGTTTGGATTTTCATGGGGCTTCTTGGAGATTCATATAGATCGTGTTGTCTCCGACAAAACCTAGGAGTTTCGTCGGATTCGGAGCCGTTTTAATTCGGTGGGGATTTGGGATTTTCACCCCAAATTGAGGTATGAGGTGTTATAGGTTTAATTCTTGTTATATAACATGCTATTGATGCTTATATAACTTGATTGCATGCTTAAATATGAAATCTAGAGATTTTATTATTTAATTTTTTTTGTATTGGATTTGATTTTCCCGGTTGCTTATGACTTATTTTAAACATGTAGCATGGTAATATAATGCTCTATAATATGGTCATTGACATATATTAAATTGAGAGAATTTGAACAAGTATTAAAGATTTTTTTTAATATTTATCTTGAATAAAATATTAAATCATATGGCCTTAACTAGCTTAAAATTAATATGTGTTAGCATATTAAATTATGCCTTAGCATGCTCTCTAACATAGTTGAATTTGAAAGTGATTGGAGGTGTTTTGAAAATTAGTAATTATTAATTAATTTGCCCCGAGTGCACTATTCACTCTATTTGAATTCTGACTTGATATTCTTGACTTACATGCTATATAGTTTCACATATATTTGATTTAGAATATTCGGTTAGGTTTTCAAACCCTTCATTTAATTAAATTCCTTGTTTAAGATTTAATCCTCATGGTGATATACAACTTGGAATTGAATTGTGGCATGCTAGAAAATTAAGCTTAGGTATAGTTGTTCACATATATTAAATTGGGATTAATTGCATGAGAATTGCAACTTTTAATTTATATTTAACTTTAGTGAAAGGTTAAGTCACATGGTCTTAAATTGAATGAAATAAACTTGTAATGTGATATTACATTAGTCCTTGGCATGTTCTCTAAGATATGTTAAATTGAGAGCATTTGGTTAAGTTTGAAAATCTAGAGATTTTAATTAAAAGAATTAATTAAAATTTATGTTGTTGTCAATTAAGGTTTTAACTTGATATTTGTATCAGCCATGACTTGTTTACTAGTATATATTAATTTGGGACTATCTGAAGTTGTTTTAGAACCTTGGGATTTAAATTAGCATGATTTAATTAAAGTTCTACTTTGTTGTTCTAATAACCTAATTAAGTTTTAGAATAGATATAGGTGATGACCTTGCCATGCCCTTTAACATGTATTAAATTGAAATTGAATCGGAAATCTAGAGAATTTAATTGTGTTTATCTATTTAAATTCTATCAATTTGCTCCATGATCTAGTTGTGTTTTAAAAGTGGTTTCTATATTCAAATCATGGACTTAGACTTGTTGTATATTCATTTGGTTATGTTTTGAACATTGGATAACATAGTTGCTATGTTTGTATTCATGAGAATATGTTTTCCTTATTGAATATATTGTTGCCTTGTGTAATGATTTGCACACTTCGTGTTTAACATCTTTTATGCATAGCGTGTAACGAATCGCACACTGAAGATTCGACATTTATCATATCATATTAGTTGTGGATTTAGAGCATGTATTGTATAGGTTTCCAAATTTGGTTGTGCTTAGTAGATAGTTGATTATCTTGCATATTCCTGTTGATATATACGTTGTTGCACAACTTGTTGATTTTGGAAACTTGGGGATGTCATTGTTTGACTATGGCCAGGATGTGGTTCTAATACGGGAGATAGTCCCTCTATATAGTCTAGTGCGCACATAGGGACGTTACCCATGGGCTAGTAACCCTAAAGTAACTATGTTGTCGATTTGATCCGGCGTGACGTTCGAGTATCCACTTTATTTGATTTCGCATTTCATTTTCAAGTTGATAAGTAGATGATGTTGTAACTTGTTGTTTCTTATTTGTCGTTCCATTTTAAGTTACACGATGTTAACTTTGCGAAATTGTGCTTTATGCGTTGTATTGAAAGTTCCAATGTTGGTTAAATTGCATCGATATTGAAAATTATGTTTTGACGTTCTAACAAAGCTTAGGATTGATCCTATTGATTCATTTATAACTTAGACGTTAGGTGGCATGACCCACTTCTGTTGTTTTCGTACTTTAGATTTCAAACTGATAGCTTTAAGAAATTGTATTTTGTTGCCTTGTATAATATGCTTTTATGTGGTTAGATTGCATTGAAGTTGTAAATTGCGTTTTGATTGCTCAACATGGCCTAGGATGATTCTTTAGACTTATTTGGAACATAGACGTTAGGTGACATGATCACTTTAGTTATTTCTGTATTCGAGATTGCAAGTTAATACCTTTAAGAACCTATATCTTATTGCTTTGTATAATGTGCTTCCATATTGTTTAAATGGTATAGATGATGTGATTTATCCTAGAAACACTCTAAGGTAGCTTAGGATGCTCCCTGAGTCTCATTTCGATATAGACGTTAGGCGGCATGAACCCCTTTAACATGTTTCACCTTAAGGTGATAAATTTGTAAAATGCTAGGTCGATGCATGCTCATCCCCTACGAGTAGCTTTATGTTACTCACCCCTACGATATTGGGGCATATTTCAGGTACGAAGACTTGGTTCGTGACGCCTAGCATTCCTTGGATGTCGTGTAGCTTTCAAGTTTCCATTTCATGCAAATGTTAGCATCAAATGTCATTTTGTAGACTTATATGTCAAAATATATATATTTGATTCCATGTATGTAATGTGTACTTAAGTACACTCCTTTCAATGTATTTGATATGTATGAGATGAGGCCGGAGGCCAATGACCATTATATTGTATTCTATGTACTTTTTAACTTCATGAAATATTGTGGAAATCTTGAAAAATCGTAAGTCATCGCTTCACCATGGTTGCATCGGGTGTGGGAATTCCATTTTCATTTTTTCATAGGGTCTTATTAATCTTGTATGAAGTGTGACCAAGGGCTAAACGGTCATTTGACCCCGTTTTGTATTTTCGGATTCTTAGTTTTCATTCCAAGTTCCATTTTTGCCTTTTTGCCCGTTGGGGGTCGAATTTTGCATCGGTGGTATTTTTAAGTTGTGGTCCATTGTAGCATGTCCTAATAGCTAATTTATGTTTGTGTGCATGGTCGTTTCCGGGCAAAACCTTATCGTTTGTGTTTTGAGCCTCTTATGAATTCATTTCGCACTTTTTTTGCATATTCTGATCTAGGGGCATTATAGACTTTTCATGGTGGTTTTATTTTCTTCTTTCAACATGGTTGAATAGAAAATATGATTTTAGGGGAGGTTTCTTTTCTGTGTTTTTCCAGAAAATGTCGTCTTAATATCAGAAATCGCTTACGAAGTTCAGCTCTCAGTTTTTCAATTTAGCAGCTTTTGGACCTCCATGACCAGATTTCATGGAGTGGGATTTTGGGCATTCTACATTGTGTTTTTTTTTTTAATTCTCCACGAATCATGTAGAAAACTTAATTTTGAGGGGGGTTTCTTCTTTGTGTTTTTGCAAAAAAATTCATCTAGCCCTCTAAATTCAGCCTCTGTTCTGGATTTTTTTGAAAAAAAACAACCACACAGCAGCTTTATGGGCTGCTGCCAGCCATGGTGCACCCAGCGCGCGCATGGGCGTGCGCATGGGGCTGTCATGGCCCCCCGTCGGGCCGCCGCGACGTCAATTCTTCTTTTGGGCTTTCTCCTTCATCCGGACTCCGATTCAAGTAATTTTTTTTTTGAACTTGATTAATTTTTTTGTCGTCTATCCAACGGTGTGCATGCCTCCTAAACTTTAATGTTTTGTAATTAAAGAGGATTTGTGTTGTAATTATTGTCTTGACATTTTATATATACGAATCTTTGTTCTACAATGATTTATGTAGCCTAATACTTCCAATTGATCATTTAATTCTATCTATATGTCTATGTATGCTAGGATGAATATTCATGTGTTTATTTCTAGATTTTGTGACATTGATGCATGTTTATGTGGGTTGATATTATGAATCTAGTGATGATCAAGACATGGTGCTTAAATAGATTACTCTTGTGGTTTATTTGATGGTTCATACTTATTTCTTGATGGATTGTGCCACACCCATAGTTTAGTTATTTTAATTTCATGTCACTAGTTTAGTTGTAATGTAGTTGCCTCATTTTCTTAGATAGGTGGACAATCCATGCTTGCTATTTGATGTTCCATACTTATGAATACAAGTATTATATTTCTCTAATTTGATGATATGCATTGATTGTGAACTTAAAGGAAGGATTAATGGCTTGATTTGATATGTTGTGCTAATCACTAGTTTGGTTAGACAATGTATGCTTAATTGGCCATCCATGCTTGTTGATTCAATTAATGGCACACACTTTTATTGCAACATTTAGTCCCCCTAATCCATCAAACATTGACTATCTAGGAAGGTAATGCTCAGTGGTGCACTCTATGTCCTAAGACCCCTCTCTTATACTCTTTACACCTCACCTTACTTTAATTGATTTGCATTACATTTATTTAATTTACATTGTAGTTTAATTCAACCACCAAACCATCTTTGATCATTCGACCTACTAATCCAACGTTGATTTCTGAGTTAATTACACTCCATTTCCCTTGGGACGATCCCTACTCACTCTAGCAATATTTTTAGTTAGAAGTGGTAGTGGCAATCTCTAAATTTAAACTTGGCCACACTACTCATCATTAATTTTGTGCTTTGGTATTGACTCACACCAAGTTTTGGCATCGTTGCCGGGGATTTGGCACCGTTGTATTTTGGAAATCAATTAGGAATTTGTACTCTTTTGATCCTGTTTTTATTTTTATTGTACTTTGGTTACTTATTGTGTTTGTTCTTAATTGGCTAGGTGAATTGAGCCAAGAGGACGAAGCAAAGCTAAGTAAAAATAAAAAAAAAGCTAAAAATCTAAAAATTTGCAAAGCAAAGCAAGGCAAAGGAAAAATTTTCAAATCAATTGAAGTTGTTTAAGGAACCTTTGTAAGCTTTTCTAACTCTTTTCCTAGTTAAATCGTTGGCCCGCGTGGAGGCAATTTACTTTTCTTACATATTGTTCAAAGCATGGGAGTATGGGATAAATATATGTGGAGGTTTGTTGATTGACTTGTTATAAAGGAGGAGTGTTTGTCATATTCTTGTTGTGATTTGTTGTTTGTTTTGATAGTGCATGCATGGTCGTAGATCATTGAATCCAACTCTTGTCCCACTTAATTTGAATCTTGAATCCATTGTTCATAATCCTAGGGGAAAGGGTAGCTCGCATCACTCCATTTCATCAATGGAGAACCTTAATGAGGACCATGTGGAGGACTTTGGTTATATTGACCAACAAGGTATCCTCTACCCTAATGTGCATCATGATAATATCCAAGTACCATTAGGCATGCCAAGGCTCTTCATTCCACAACAACAATAAGGCCATGTTTCATTGGGAATGCTTCAGCCAATTTTTGTTCCACCACAACCTCCCATAGTTCAAGGAAATCTTGGTGCTTGTGTAGCACCACGTGTCTTGAACCCTCCTATCGCTTTGAGAGATCATTATGTGCCAAATAAGTACAATGCGCCTACTTGCATTCAATTACCTCCATTTAAAGCACATCACTATGAAATTAAACCATAATCCAAATGATTCCCAATTATCATGGACTTCCAAGTGAAGAACCCTACAAGCATTTAGATGAGTTTCTTGAAGTGTGTTCTATCGTGAAATACATGGACATACCGGAAGAAGTTTTGCGATTAAAACTCTTTCCTTTCACCCTTAAAGATAAAGGCAAAATATTGGTTCAACAATCTATGACCTTTTTCGAAAACTACTTGGGCAGAAATGCAACAAGAGTTCTTGAAAAAGTATTATCCGGTTTCAAAGACCAATGCAATGAGAACCTCAATTCGAGAGTTTTCTCAAGGGGAAGGGGAGATGTTCCACGAGGTATGGGAGGGCCTAAATGACTTGCTTAGGAAGTGTCCACATCACGACATTCTTAAATGGCAATTGGTCCAATTTTTCTTTAAAATTTTGTCAGATAATCATAAAGGAATGGTAGATGCTTCTATGGGTAGTTCATATCTTGATCGGCATAAGGACGATGTATGGTGATGTTAGTCTCGCCCCTTCCTCTAAGTGATTAAGAAAATGGACTTTTTAATGCAAGAGGTCGTTTCACAAGGTCAAAATATGATTATGGTTTTGGAAAGTTAGAAAGTAAAATTTACATTTATAAAACCACTACTACTACTAATGAAGTATAGCGAGTAGGGATCGTCTATAGAGATTATATGTGTTGGAATTTAACTTTAACTCAAATGTACCAATTGATTGCAAAGAGAGAGATTAGTTGATTAAACTAAGATGTAAGGAAATTAAAATGCAATTAAAATAAACTAAGTTGAGTTAGGGATTTAAAAGATGAGAAGTGAGGTCTTAGGGTGCACTGGAATCGCTACCAAGCTCGTTTACCAAACCACACACTTTCAACTAATTTGGAGAAAACCTTCTTGTGAACAAAATGCGACTACCAATTGAAATATTAAGCATGGACCATCAAATTAAAGAATGAATTGTCTACCTAACCAATAAATAAACTAAGTGTAAAATAACCCATCAATTATAAGCATGACCCATCAAACTAGTCACAATTGTAGCATACATCAATCTAGAGAATCATGGAATTTACAATAATAAGCCATGGATATCAAATCAAGTAAAGATTGTCTACCTATCTACAAGCATGAATTAAATTGTAGAACAACCCTTCAAGCATAAGCATAATCCATCAAATTAATTGAAAAACGCATCTAATAAAAACCATGTCTAGCCATCACTAGATTCTCAATCAACCACACATGGACATGCAATTAATATAGAAAAACTAGTGTAGAGATTAATTCCCAAATAATCACACATAAGACAACATGTAATCACATAGAGAATCAATAGAAAGAATTAATCCATAGAAATCAAATGAGAACCCAAGATTCATTAAATTCACAAGGCTAAAACACTAATCATAAGATATTATTCCCCAAAAAGTATGAAAAAGATAAAGGTTTAGATTACAAACTTGGGGCTCATCCAAACCCTAAGGAGAAGTCTAGCCAATCATGGAGGAGGTGGGTGTGATCTTGGAACCCTCAACGGCAATCCCCAAATATGGTTTCATCTTTTTCCTCTTCTTCTTTGTTAAATTCTAGAGAGATAGTGTGTGTAGATGTTGAGATGTGTTCTTAGAGCCTTCACTCCTCTCTTTTCTTCTAACCCTGATCTCTAACTTTTTCTAGAGAGAGAAAATAAAATTATAATGAAATAAAATTGAAGACAAAAGATATATTTTTTATAAAATGGTTCAATTGCCCCTTTATAAAAGGTCCTTGGAGTAGTGAATAAGTCAGAAAATAAGCCTCTAATTGGAGGAAATTCGCAGCTACCAAAGTTAGGTAGAGTCCAGCGCGCTCGAGAATTAGACAGCACACTGCTAGCAGTATTTTCGATCAATCAAAGATTCTCGATCGATCCAACACTTAGCTTCGATCGATCGAAGCTAACGTGGCATCAAAAATATCTTCTAGCCTTATCCACTTTATTAAGCTGGCACAACTTCATTTCGATTGATTGTAAACATCTTCGATCGATCGAAGCTCCTCTGGTGCATTTTTCTAGCTTCTTTCCAACTTTGCTCCTTAGCTCCAAAATTAAGCTAAATGGCTCTTATTAGCCTGTTTGAACTTTATTGACCTGAAATAGGCAAAAACACAAATAAGTGTCTAAGACATGAAAATAAGATAGATGAATGAACTAAGATACCCTAACTTAGGTAATAAGATGCATCACATTTGAGCACTTATCACACCCCCAAACTTAGATATTGCTAGTCCCAAGCAATGAACTACGAGGAAAATAAAGAAACAAACAACTAAGTAACTATGAATCCAGAAGGGAATAAAATGATAACACCACTTTCGTAGGGAACATGATTACATTTAGCACATGCAACAAGCCTTTTGAACCCCTAGGTTACCCCTAGTAGACGAGTGAAGTCTTGTGAGGGTTTCCAGAAATGATACCCACAAACATTGAGCTCTTTCTCACAAGAGAGGCATCAATATACAAAACAAGCATTAGGAGAAAACTACCTCAAGTATGCAATTTTTCAACCCTTTCCAAGCAATCTCCCAAAATCTCAACATCAAGCAAGCAAGTATGGTCCTCCACACATCAAGAAAATGATCATGCAAATCAAAACAACTTTAGAATCCTTTTTAAGTGAACCGGTATCAAATATGTTGCTATTTAAGCCAACTAAAGAAATTATCACATCCTTACCATCAAACTAGCACATAAATCTAGTACCGATCATCAAAACAAAGAGTGGACCTTTTATTAAAGCTTTATTCATCTAGGTGTGCTTATTCTTTTCACTCGAATTTTTTTTTTTTTTTACTAACCCTAGAGGATCGAAGATGGAAGCATGGTGCAATGTGTTGATCTATTAAACTTTCTAGAGATCCATGAGGTCAAACGTTAGGTGAATGACTCCCAAACCGGACGATTTTAGGGCATTAGGTGTTTAAACACCCCTAAGGACTTACAAGCTTAAATCAACTAGGCTACAAATCAAAACAACCTCCATCTAATCATTTCCCACTTCTCACCTTTTGGGAGAAGTCCTCACTTTTTTATTTGCTTTTGCAATTTTTTTTTTTTTTTTTAAAAAAGCATTCAATTATTAACCTAGAGTTTGGGCCCTCCACCTTTCGGCGCAAGAAATTCAGTGCTTGATGAGGCTAGAATCCCGACTACTCAATGAAAAGGGTTTGTTATCCACCTTTATCAAGAATGAAAGCTTTCAATGCACTACTAGCTCAATTAAGATATAACCAAATCAATAGTCAACAAAGCATGTACCCCACAAATGAATGTTAGTGTGCACTTGTGCTAATGTAGCATCCTAGAGTGAATCTCAAAACAATCACAAAATCAGGATGTTGTGGACCACAAATGCAAGCAAGATATCAATCTTTCGAAAAATTTACTCTTAAATGGCATCCACAAAGCATACAAGGAGTATTGGACTCTCAAGTCAAACAATTTTTAAATTCTAAGTATCATGGTCCTCAAAGGATTAAAATCATCGCTATGACTCTCAAATCTCAATCATGCATTTAAAGATCAAAACTTTAAATAGAATGCAACAAAGTCACCTTACCCCCAAATTTAAACAGCACATTGTCCTCAATATGCAATGAGAACAATGGAAAAGATGAAAAGAATATACCGTGGTGGTAAAGACATGAAGTCCGACAATGATCCATTAGGAAAAAGTGCACCCCCAAACTTGGAATCAATAACCTACTTGAATAACCACACTAGCAAACTCACATCAAATATCAAATGGGATATGTTAAGTAAATCAAACATTTTAAGGCAATATAACATAAGATGAAAGAGAGATATGAGATCAAGCCCTACACCAAGCATGGAAGCATGAATATACAAAAGGGCACAATGGTAAAAAGTTTTTTTTTTTTTTAATAAATGCAAGTATAGACAAAATGTAAGAAAAAATAAAGAATAAAATGCATGAATAAAATAAAAAAAGAAAAATAAAGAAGGTAAAATGTAATAAAAGAATATGTACAATGGAAGAAATGAAAAACAAAAAGTAAGAAATGATGCAAAACAAAATAATGAAAAATGAAAATAAAAACTCCTTTTTTTTTTTTTTTAGACATACCAAGTATGGACACACACACACAAAAATAAAACAAATAAACATGCAAGGAATGAAAATGTAATTAAATAAGGAATGCAAAATTTTTTTTATTATTATTATTTTTTATTATTATTTAGAACAGTGCTCGATCAATCGAAATTTACTACAATCGACCGAGCTGGGCATGATTGATTAAAAACATAAACATTATTGCCCTGTGATTAAAAATTTCCGACACAATTCTAATCGATCGAAATTATTTTCGATCGATTGAGACCATTTTTTATCGATCGAAAGAAGCGTCGATCTTCGATCGATCGAATTGGGCGCTGCCTGAGCACAAAATGCTGAATTTCAAAAAAAATTCAAAGGCAGAAATTTTTTAATGACCCGGTCATTTTTCTTTCTTTCTTTTTTTCGTCTTTTCCCTATTTCGTCTTTTAGTCGTTTTTTCATTTTTCCTTACATAACCTCACTTTTTGTGCTCAAATTTGATTCCGGCTTGGTATACATCAATGATATTTCATTTTCATGATATTTACATTTTTACTTTTGTAGAAAAACATATTAAATGTTTACTTTTCTTGTAAAGTGCATAAAAGCATGACTTTTTGATAATTATCCTAAACTTGAGGGGTTTTAGTGTAATTAAGAAAAGTAATTATTTTTCATTTTAGGGACCATTTAGTAATTAAATTTGGAAGATATTTTCAAAAAGAACCTTTTTGCAATTTCCGAAAAATATGACAAGTGTCACATTCCTAAGGTGCCACTTGTTGGTCTTGTGGTGGAACCACTTGGAGGCTTAATCTCTTGACACATGGAGGGTGGAGATTCACCTATTTGTTGATCTAGGATTGGACCGCTTGTTGGCATAGATGGTTGACAAGTGTAGGTTCAATATTAAGCCTTAGAAGTTTACATAGGATGGTGACAAGTGTAAGACTCACCTTTAGTCATGCATTAGTGTGTATATGAGAGGTAGTGCAAGAGCACCTAGTGAGTGGAGAATCCCACCATTTTAACTTAGGATTTTCACATTTAGTTCATGCATCTCTTTCCTCTCAAGAACTCTAACTTAGCTTCCATTGAAAGAAAAGCTTGACCAATAGATTTGACTTCAATTTTAGTGCCCTTCCACTCACCTAAAACCATTAAACTTGGAATACTAAAGTTCCCTCTCACTCTCCTCTATAAAACCCTTGTTCAATTTTTCATTTTTAAGCTTGGTTGCCTTGGATTATAGAGATTCTATTCTCTATTGAGGTAGGGGGTGTTATAGTTTATTATTCAAGTCAATTATTGTTTTTCATAATGATGTATAAGTTGTATACAAGATTGTATTAAATTGAGAAACTAATGATAAATGGTAACGTGCATATAACTCATTTTAGACTTAATATATGGCATGGCCATGACTTGATCTTTGTTGTATATTAATTTGGCATGATTTAAATGAGCTTTTAAATCTAGAGAATTAATTAATTTAAATTGATTTAAATTCTACTTAATTATACCATGCTTAAGTTCCATTTTGACTTGATATATGGCATGTCCATGAGTTATTCCTTGTCATATATCTAATTGGAATCATTTGGACAACTCTTAAAATCTAGAGAAATTACTTAATTAGTTTAATTAATTTCTATCTTATTGTTCTAATGATTTAGTCATTCAATTCATGAAACTTGTTGTGTTTTATCACATATCATGACTTGTTGCTCTACTTGTTAATTTTAGAAACTTGGGATATTATCAAGAACTTGACTAGGCTAGGACTTGGTTCTAGTACGGGAGATAGAGAGCTCCCTACATTATAGTGCGCACTAAGGGAAGGTACTCATGGGTTAATAGCCCTAAAGTGATCCCAAGAGTACGGTTTTAATCCGAGCATTATCCAAGTATCCACTTTGGTTTGATTTCGCATTTAAATTCCAAGTTGTTAACTTTGTGAATTTACATCTCATTGTGCTATGTTGAAAGTTGTAATGTCACTTTAATAGCATAGATTAAATTGTATTGAATTGCAAACCTTGTATAAAGATAAACCTATGCATTCCCTACGAGTAAACTTGTTTACTCACCCCAAAGTTACCGGGTGTTTTTCAGGTAAAGAAGCTATATTGTGGGATGCACAACAATCTTAGACTTACTAGACTACTTGGAGTATTTTTGCTATGTTAGAATATGCACTTGTTAGCATATCGCACTTCATTTTGGTTATTATGTCAAAATGTGTATTTGTTGTTCAAACTATGTAATGTGCACTTAAGTGCACCTTTTGATACTATATGGATGTGTGTAATGAGGCCAAGGGCAAAACATGTTTACTTTAACACTTGTATTCATTTGGTGCAATAGTTTGCGTTAAAAGCATATCTTAACCAACCTTGGAGGTTTAGCATATAAGATCCTTATAATTAACATGTATAAGGCCATAAGTGGTTGTAATACATTCATTTAGTCATTTCAAGGTTGTTGGCATGTTCACATACTCAAAATCTCATTGAAAATCAGTTTTAAACTTTCATTTTTAAACCAAATCATCATAGGATTCAAAGCATGGGTTGAACCTTAACACCTTTGGCATATAGCAGGCCTTATAGCAACTTTTTGTGGTGTTTCGGTCGACTAAAAATCTATTTCGGTCAATCGATGGCAATTGGAATCATCAATGCACAGTAAAAACTCATTTCCAGTAGCCATTTCTACTGTTCAGGGCCATTTCGGTCGACCGATGGCCTATTTCGGTCGACTGATGGCCTATTTCGGTCAACCGATGGACCAATTCGGTCTACCGAAATAACCATCACTTAGATGCAGCTTTTCAGCACAGTTTTTGGTCGTTTCGGTCGACCTAAATAGCTTTCATATGCACAGCTTCCAGATTTTGTTTCAGCATTGATCTTCCAACTTCAAAGGGTCATAACTTCTTTGTTTCTAATCCAAATAGGGTGATTCTTGAGCCTAAACTGAAGGATTTTGAGTCAGCTTTCCAATGGTACCAATATCATTCTTAGATTCCAAAAATAGTGAGAGATATGTATGTTTTAGTGAAGTAATGTTAGTTTTCACTTAAACCGGGAAAGGGCGTTTTGTGGGAATTCTTATCCAAAGTTCTTAGAACCTCTTGGAATGTTAGGAAATGATTTGATTAGGTTGTATTCACCTTGTTTGACTTGGTCAGAGTCAATTTTATCCTTTTATTTGTGAATTGACCATTTTACCCTTGTTTGACGGATTTAGCCTATTTTAACTCTAATATCCCCTTTTGCTCTCTTTAGCTTTCATGACCACATGGAATGTCACATTTGTGTCTTAGAGTTGATTTATGTCTCAAAGGACTGTGGTTTCATCTTTTGCTTCCGCATCTGGATCCGTTAATGGGTCAATCCTCGATTCATCACTTACCCACTGGGTTGAATAAAAACTCGGGTCACGACAAATTTTTCTAAGGCCCTAAAATACATGAATATGCTCTAAAAACCTGATTTTTGGCAATGAAGTGCAATGGAACATATCTAGACAACGCAAGAAATAAAAGCAAAAATAAATTGGGAAGGAATAGAGTTAAAAACTCTATGAATGCTAGTATTTAACGTCTCTAGCAAGACGTTGGGTCGACTCACTAGTCGAAAGTATCAAAGAATGGATATGAAACATCCTTATTGACCCTCTTTTCCATTTTCTCATTTAATGCCTCACTTACAAAAATGAAATCATCCTCCAAAAGAATGACTTGAAACGAAATGAAAAAGATGATTTCGTTCCCTTTATCCACAGTCTTGAAAACAAAATCAATAATGGTTGGCCTTGCCTCATTTTTATGCTCTTGAAGTGTAATCAAAGAATCACTTCCTTTGTGAATTGGCAAGTCAATGTCTTTCAAAGATTCATTTGGAATATCAAGAAATACCTTCTCTTCATCCTTTTTCTCTTCCTCAAAAATCACCATCTCCTCACCTTCCAAGTTAGCTAAGGAGTCCATTAGAGAGTTGACTTCATTTATGAAGCTTTCAAGGTTAACACCACCATTTTTATACATTTCAAAAAGGCATGTCTCAAGAGGGTCTTTGGAGATAATAGAAGGAAGACCCTCTTCAACAAGTTCCTTCTTCTCATCTCCTACCTCTATAGTGGTCAACATCTTCTCGCTTTCTAAAGTATCAAAGGTCGGGATAAAATCATGATCAAAACAAGGAAAGTCCTCATTAATCATGTGTGCTCTATTGAATTAGCCATTGGTGGACTCATTAACTCCTCAAATTGCTCACTTGTTACTTCTTCTTTTTCACTTTCATCATCCTCATCTATATAAATTGAAGTTCTTGCCATTTTTTCATTTGCCTTTTCCTCCTCCTCTTAACGAGAAAAAGTACTTGCAATTTGCTTAACTTGAGCTTCAAGCTTGGCTAAAATTTGAGAATGTGAAAGGATAAGTTGAGTTTGTGAATTAAGCCCATCAAGTAGAGCTAACACTTTTTCTTGAAACTCGGGTGAATAAAGTGATAGAGGTGGTTCTTCATAAAATGGTGGAGGAGGGCAATAGTCATAAGGAGGATTAAAAGAGTGATCAAGTCCATAATAAAATGATGCATGTTGAAAAGAATTGGACTCAATCTCATAAGGATTAAAATATGATGGAGAAGCATAAGGTGAAAGGATGTAATTTCCCCCCAAACTTGGATCAAACAATTCCTCCATTCACAATTAAAATCCAAATGCAAGAAAATATTAGCCTCCACACGAGCCGATGCTTGGACAAAAATTTAAGCAATATAATGAGCCTTAACAAGGGCTATCACAAGCATGCAAACAAGTGCACAATTAAAATACAAGAGTTCTAAGAATTGCTCACAAAGGTCCTTAAGCAACTTTAAATTCCAATGTTAGCTTTAAACTCCAATGAATGCTTTAAGATCCAATGTTTGCCTTCCTTGTAGTCAAGTACCTAATTTACAAATAATATCAAGAATGAGAAAAGAATATACAATGGAAAATAAAATAAAAATAGAAGCAATCAAATGAACTCTATTGTCTAGTCTCACTCCTTCCTCTTAAGTGATTAAGAAAATGGACTTTTTAGTGAGAGAGGTTGCTTCACAAGGTCAAAATATGATTGTGGTTTCGGAAGCTTAGAAAGTTAAATTTACATTTATAAAACCACTACTACTACTAATGAAGTATAGCGAGTAGGGATCGTCCACAGAGATTATACGTGATGGAATTTAACTTTGACTCTAACGTACCAATTGATTGCAAAGAGAGAGATTAGTTAATTAAACTAAGATGCAAGGAAATTAAAATGCAATTAAAATAAACTAAGTTGAGTTAGGGATTCAAGAGATGAGAAGTGAGGTCATAGGGTGCATTGGAATCGCCACCAAGCTCGTTTACCAAACTACACACTTTCAACTAATTTGGGGAAAGCCTTCTTGTGAACAAAATGCGACTACCAATTGCAATATTAAGCATGAACCATCAAATTAAAGAATGAATTGTCTACCTAACCAACAAATAAACTAAGTGTAGAACAACCCATCAATTATAAGCATGACCCATCAAACTAGTCACAATTGTAGCACACATCAATCTAGAGAATCAGGGAGTTTGCAATAACAAGCCATAGAATATCAAAAAGATTATCTGCCTACCTACAAGAATGAATTAAATTGTAGAACAACCCATCAAGTATAAGCATAATTCATCAAATTAATTGACAAACCCATCTAATAAAATTCATATCTAACCATCACTAGATTCTTAATCAACCACACATAGACATGCAATTAATATAGAAAAGCTAGTGTAGAGATAAATTCCCAAATAATCACATGTAAGGCAACATGTAATCACATAGAGAATCAATAGAAAGAATTAATCCATAGAAATCAAAGGAGAACCTAAGATTCATTAAATTCACTAGGCTAAAACACTAATCACAAGATATTATTCCCCAAAAAGTATGAAAAAGACAGAGGTTTAGATTACAAACTTGGGGCTCATCCAAGCCCCAAGGAGAAGTCTAGCCAATTATAGAGGAGGTGGGTGTGATCTTAGAACCCTCAAGGGCAATCCCTAAACATTGCTCCATCTTTTTCCTCTTCTTCTGTAATGACCCGGTCATTTTTCTTCCTTTTCTTTTTTCTCAGATTTTAACAGATCTTTTTTTTCCGTTGTCTTTTCCTTTTTAGGTTTGGTTTTTCATTACTTGATGTCGTCTCGAGTGCTCTGAAATGATTTTCGAGACTCTTTTCCTTGGATTGACAACTTCCTTTGGAGATTGTGTCATTTCCATATTTTATTTTTCCGAACACTATTCACATTTTGTCTTTTTCTCGTTTATCCTTTTTCCTTGCACAACCTCACTTTTTGTTCTCGGTTTTGATTCCGGTTTTGCATGCATTCATGATATTTGATTTTCATGATAGTGGTATTTTTACTTTTCTAGAAAAGCATGTTGATTGCTTACTTCTTTCATAAAGGGGCATTAATACATACTTTAGTGTAATTATTCTTAACTTGTGGGGTTTTAGTGTAATTATATAAAGTAATTATTTTTCATCTTGGAGACCATTTTGTAATTAAATTTGGAAGATATTTTCAAAAAGGACCTTTTTGCAATTTTTGAAAAGTGTGACAAGTGTCACACTCTCATTGGTCCACTTGTTGACATTTGTGTGGAAACACTTTAATGCATTGGATGATGACATTTGGAGGGTAAGGATTCACCCACTTGTTGGCCTAGGATTGGTGCACTTGTTGGCTTGGATGGTTGACAAGTGTAGGTGTCGGATTAAGCCTAGGAAGGAGCCATGGATTGGTGACCAGTGTAGGTTCACAATTTAGTCTTGCAAATATCTTTGGGCCACTTTGGGATTATGGTTTTAAAGGAGGGTTTTTGTGCAATTGACCATAGATGTGTGTGTTGACCATGGTGTAAGAGCACATAGTGAGTGAATGATTTCTATTTCCTCCACTCACACTTAACCACATTATTTCATTCTCTTCCTTACAAGAAAACCCTAGCCTCCATGGATGGAGCTTGAAGCCTTAGGCATTGACCTTGATCTTTGAGGCCCTTCCACTTACTTTAGACCATAAAGCTTGGAATACTTTTTGTTCCCCTCATCCTCCTCTTCAAAAACCTTGAAGGATCTAGCCTAACACATAGTTTTGCTTTGGTATCTAGAGATTCAATTCTCTAGTGAGGTATTGATCTATTATTTTAAAGTATTTTTATGTCATTATTGAGTGTTTTACATGCATGGAAGAGAAGGACTTGTATTTTGACCTTAAACTGTTTTAACTTGAAAGTAATCTTATCAAATTAAATATATAATATGAAAATATACTCAATTAGCTTTCATTTAGTTTTGGTTTCATGTGATTTGGATTTAAAATGAATTAGTTATGAATTTTTGAAGTTGCAAGCTAGTTGCTGGAAATTTGAAGCTTTTCCTTTTTGGTCCGGAAATGAATTTTTATATGGAGTTATGTTGCTTCAATTGCCTTGAAATTTTTACTGGAACTTCCCTCATGGGTTTTACACTACTCAGAATTTTTTCGCAATTTTAGAGCATTTCTAAAGTTTTTAAAAAATCCAAAACTATCTATTATCCATGTTTTTATTGCAGCTGGAAAACATATTTTTAAATGATTTATTTCACTAACCTTTTGACATTAGATCATGGCTTAAATTTCCATTTTTACACTCTCATATGTTTACTTCCAAAATAAATTAGGTTTGTCCAATTTGGATGTCAAATGAATTTTTCATGAATTTTCAAAGTTGGAAGCTTTAGGTTGAAAATGTGTTTTCTGGGCAGAATTTTGTTTCAAAGTTGTGGGTCAAAACTGTTTCAATTGGGAAAATATTTTGTTAAACTAAATTGATATTATCAAATTAAAGTGCTTAAGCTTTCATTGGGCTTTGGATTCATTCAATTTGGGTTAGAATTGAATTTTTTATGAATTTTACAAGTTGAAGGTAGCAAGCTGAAAAATCTGTTTTGCGGACCGAAAATTTGAGGCGATTTCATTTCGGTGGTAATTGGTATATTCATTCCAATAAAGGTAGGGAATGTTTTAGGATTATTTGTGTGTTGTATTGTGTGTTTGCCATAATTATACAACATATATGTATGCCTTGTATCAAATCTAGAATGTTAGTAATTTTTATTTCTTTGTATAAGATTTAAAATTTATGATGATGTATAACTTTGATTTGAATTGTAACATGCTAGGAAATTATGCTTAGATATGTTGGTTAACATATATTAAATTTGGATCATTTGATTAAGAATTACAACTTTTATTTAATATTTATCTTTAGTGAAAGTTTAATTCACATGGTTGTATCAAGCATTAAATCAAGTTGTAATGTGGTATTTAAATAGGCCTTAGCATGTTCTCTAACATAAATTAAATTGAGGACATTTGGAATTGTTTAAAAATCTAGAGGAAATTAATTAATTAGCTTGATTAATTTTGTTTTAAGTGTTTTAATCACTTAACTTGTCATTTGATGTTATATATATGATGACCATGACATGTCTTTCAATATATATTAAATTGAGATTATTTGGATTAACTTGGAATTTAGAGAATTTAACTATTTATGTTTAATTAAATTCTACTTTATTACTCCATGGATTTAATTGTATTTTGGAAGTTGTTTCTATATTTAAATCATGGATTTGGATTTGATGTATGTTCACTTGATTACTTTTGAGCATTGGATAACATAATTGTTACTTTTATATTCATGAGAATATGTTTTTCCTTATTGAATATATTGTTGCTATGTGTAAGGAAGGAATTGCACACTTTGTATTTGATATCTTACATGCCATAGTAGTTGTGAATTTTGATCATGTATTGTATAAGTTTCCAAAATTTGGATTGTGCTTGGTAAATAGTTTATATCTTGTATATACATGTTGATATATATATACGTTGTTACACAATTTGTTGATTTTGGAAACTTGGGGATGTCGTTGTTTGGCTACGGCTAGGACTTGGTTCTAGTACGAGGGATTGTCCCTCTATATAGTCTAGTGCGCACATAGGGAGGTTACCCATGGGCTAGTAACCCTAAAGTAACTATGTTGTCGGTCTAATCCGGCGTGACGTCCGAGTATCCACTTTGTTTGATTTCGTATTTCATTTCAAGTTGATAACTAGATGATATCGTAACTTGTTGTTCCTTATTTGATTTCCTATTTTGAGCTTAAGATGTAGCTTTGTGAAAGCATGCTTCATGCGTTGTATTGGAAGTTCCATTGTTGGTTAAATTGCATCGATATCATAATTTGTGTTTTGATGTTCAAATGTAGTTTAGGAATGACCTTATAGATTCATTTTGAACATAGGCGTTAGGTGGCATGACCCACACTTGTTGTTTTCGTATTTTGGATTTCAAGTTGAAGACTTTGAGAATCTATATCTTGTTGCCTTATATAACATGTTTCCATGTTGTTTGAATTGCATGAACAATGTGATTATGATAGAAATGATCTCGGTAGCTTAGGATGCTCCCTGGGTCTTATCTTGACATAGACGTTAGGTGGCATGAGCCCCTTTAACATGTTTCACCATAAGGTGATAAAATTGTAAAATGCTAGGTCGATGCATGCTCATCTCCTATGAGTAGCTTTATGTTACTCACCCCTACGATACTGGGGCATATTTCAGGTACAGGACTCAGGATTTGAAGATTCCATCGCTCCTTAGATGGCTTATAGTTTCTAAGTTTCTATTTTATGCAAGTGTTAGCATAAGATGCCTCTTTGTAGCCCTATTTGTTTAAACTTGTATTCGTTGATTCGTATATGTAAAGTGTACGTAAGTGCACTCTTTTCAATGTATTTAACATGTATAAGATGAGGCCGGAGGCCAATGACATGTATCTCGTTTTCTATGCACTTTTGTTTTCAAAGTTTATTATGAAAATATTGGAAAATGTTAAGTCATTGCTTCATAACTTTCGCATCGGGTGTTAGAATTTCATATCTTTTCTGCCCGGACTCAGAATCAGACGATTCTTGAGTCTAATTTTGATCATTTTTCATTGTCCTTCCAATGGTGTGCACGGTGGCACCCTTTTCAGTGAGAAATGACCATTTTGCCCTTAGTTCATCTCTTTTCGGGTTTGACATTCTTGCTTCATTTGCTTGGCTCATTTGAGTTCCGTGGCTTCATGGAGAGTCATTTTGGGGCCTTAGGGATGACGTACATCTCTTCAAGTCATTTGGATTCTTTCGCTTCCGCATTTCGGGTCCGTTATCGGGTCAACTTCCAGTTCATCACTAACGCACCGGGTTAAAAATCCGGGTCGTTACATCTTCTTTGTTGAATTCTAGAGAAAGAGAGTGTGTTGATGTTGAGATGTGTTCTTGGAGCCTTTACTCCTCTCTTTTCTTCTAACCCTAATCTCTAACTTTTTCTAGAGAGAGAAATTAAAATTACAATGAAATAAAATTGAAGACAAAAGATATATTTTTTACAAAATGGTTCAATTCCCCATTTATAAAAGGTCTTTGAAGTAGTGAACAAGTCAGAAAATAAGCCCTTGAATGGAGGAAATTTGCAGCTACCAAAGTTAGGTAGAGTCTAACGTGCTCAGGAATTAGAAAGCACACTACCAGCTGTATTTTCGATTGATTGAAGATTCTCGATCGAGCCAACACTTAGCTTTGATCTTTCAAAGCTGACGTGGCATCAAAAATATCTTCTGGTCTTATCCATTTTGCTAAGCTGGCACCGCCTTATTTCGATCGATTGAAAACATCTTTGATCGAATGGGATTCCCTTCGATCGATCGAAGCTCCTCTGGTGCATTTTTCTGCTTCTTTCTAACTTTGCTCCTTAGCTTCAAAATTGAGCTAAATGGCTCTTATTAACCTGTTTGAACTTTATTGACCTGAAATAGGTAAAAATACAAATAAGTATCTAAGACATGAATGTAAGATAGATGAATGGACTAAAATACCCAAGCTTAGATGCTAAAATGCATCATATTTGAGCACTCATAATATGGCGTCTTTATGAGAGCATGAGTGAGAATTTTTTGCATTGATCCTTGTCTTCCAAAAATGGTAGAAATCTAGGTGGAAGGAAGAATGTCGGCTTGTATCAAGTTGGCAACTCCAATGATATAGCTGCCGAAGTCAAGTCTTTATCTCAAAGATTTGATCAATTTTTGAGTAACCAAAATTCGGTGAATCAAGTATCTTCCTCCCCTAACCATTCTCATCATAATTCCAATGAAGCTTGCATGACTTATTCTAGTGTCTTACATTCTATTTCCAATTGTCCCCATGGACATGTGCAAAGTGAGAACCATGAACAAGCGAATGCTGCATTTGTCAACCAAGGGAATAATCCCTATGGCACTCATTACAATGTCGGGTAGAGGAACCATCCAAATTTCTCTTGGAAAAGCCAAGGGGAAGGGTCAAACCCTCCCCAAAGTGGTTTTCAAAGAAAGTATGTTCCGCCCCCAATGCAAAGCCAAGGTTCCCAAGGTTATAGATCATTTTTTCAATCATCACATGGAAATAAATTTTCAAATTCTCATTTTCCAAATCAATCTTCATATTCTCAAGGAAATTCTAGGAGTACCGCTTTTGAGGAAAAAGTATTGACCGCTTTGGGTACTTTGGAGGTAAATACCCAATTACTTCATTCTCATTCCCAATTCATTGCGAAGCTAGAAACCCAAGTCGGGCAAATAGCTAGTACATTGAATGCTAGGGAAAAAGGGAAAATGCCTTTGAATCCGCCACCCAAGCAACAATTTGTTGTGGAGACCAATTCCTCTTCGGAAGGTCACATAATTGAGCATGTCAATGCGGTGACAACCTTGAGAAGTGGAAGAATTGTAGATAATCAAATTAGTATTCAAAATGAAGAGAGTGAACTGGTGCAACCAAAAGTTGACACCCGTCCTATCTCAAATCTTATTCCTCCTTCATTGCATGTGTATGACTCTTTTTTTAAGCAAGATTTGAGAAATGATTTGAAAAATCCTTCTATTAAAAATGCTTTAAAAAAGTACCTTCAAAAAGTTTTTGAGCCAAAGGCTTTGTGACGACCTTGGTTTTTAGGCCAGCGTGTCTTATGATGAACCGAAGGTTGACCCGATAACGGATCCGAATGCGGAAGCGAAAATAGAAAACAAGACTCTAAGAAGTCAAAGTGACCTTTCATGAGGTCGTGGGACTCAATAAGAACTGATGCGGGAATGAATGATCAGAAAAAGACCGAACAAGCCCCCAAGGGCAAAATGGTCATTTTTGAAAATATAAAATCGGGTGCTACTGAGCACACCACTAGAAATACAGTAAAAAATTAATCAAATTAGACCCAAGAATCACTTGATTCGGAGTCCGGATGAAGAAGATATGAAACTCCAAAGTTCCATAAAAATCACATTTTTGGGTTTGAAATCAATGCAGTAAGGGTACTTCGCAAGGGGTAAAATGGTCTTTTCAGAAAACATTGAATGCAACTGAGTATACTGTTAGATAGACTAGGAAAAATTAATGAATCTAGACTTAAGAATCACTTGATTCGGAGTCCGGACAAAGAAGATATGAAACGTCAAACTTTCATAAAAACCAACTTTTGGGTTTAAAATTAGTGCTGTAAGGGTACTTTACAAGGGGTAAAATGGTCTTTTCAGATATAATTTGATGCAACCGTGCATACTGTTATATAGACCAGTAAAAACTAATAAACTTAGACTTAAAAATCACTTGATTTGGAGTCCGGATGATGAAGATATGAAGCCTCAAAGTTTCAAAAAATTAGACTTTCTGGGTTTCAAGTATGAGCAGGGCCTGCACACATTTTCTGAATTCAAATGGGATTTTGAAACCTTAAATGACATTTTTTTGGCAAAAAGTTGTGAACAAACCCCCCCCCCCCCCCCCCCCCCCCCCCCCCCCCACCAAATCATGTTTTCCACATGACCATGTCAAGAGAAGATTTTATTTTACAGGTGAAATACCCGAAATGCCTCTTAGAACAGCACTTTTTCGGAAAAACCTGGAACGACCAGATTTTCCAGATATGTGAGTTGTTTTCAGCATCAAGAGGATTTTTTTTGTAAAAACACGAACAAGAAACCCTCCCTAAAATCACGTTTTCTACCCGGAGCACCAACGAAAATGAAAAATAAACACTATGAAGTACCCAAAATGCCCCTAGATCAGGAAAGGGCAAGAAGTTGAAAAAAAAGCTGCTATAGCATAGCAGGAAAACCAAATTTTGCACGGGATTTCCGGTACCAAGACGACATTTTCTAAAAAAAACAAGAAGAAGAAACCCCCCCTAAAATCACGTTTTCTAAGTGACCATGTCAAGAACGGAATTTATTTCCCGAAGGAAAACCCCAAAGTGCCCTAAAATCATATTATGCAACAAAACTTCAAAATGAGTTCATAGGAAGCTCAAAACACAAACAATAAGGTTTTTCCTAGAAATGACCATGCACGCAAACGTAACTTACCTATTTGGACGTTCTGCAAAGGTCCACAACTTAAAAATACCACCGATACAAAATCTGACCCCCCAACGGGCAAAAAGGCAAAAATGAACAAGAAAAGGGAAATTTGGAAACCAAAATTAACAAATGATTTCAAATTACCATTTGGCCCTTGGCCACACTTCAAACATGATTTATAAGACCTTATGAAAGAATAAAAATAGAATTTCCACACCCGATGCAACCATGGTGAAGCAAAAACTCAACATTTTTCAATATTTTCATAATATTTCATGAAGTCAAAATTTACGTAGGATACAAAATACATGTCATTGGCCTCTGGCCTCCTCTCATACATGTCAAATACATTGTAAAGGGTGTACTCATGCACACATTACATATATGGAATCAAATATAAACATTTTGACATATAAGGCTACAAATAGGATTTCATGCTAACATTTTCGTGAAATAGATACTTCAAGTCTACGAAACTTCCATGGCATAGTGTGCATCCCAAATCAAGGTCCCTGTACCTGAAAAATGTCCCCACTATGTGGGTGAGTAACATAAAGCTACTCGTACGAGATGAGCATGCATCGACCTAGCATTTTACAATTATATCACCTTAAGGTGAAACATGTCAAAGGGGCTCATGCCACCTAACGTCTATATCAAAATGAAACTCAGGGAGCATCCTAAGCTAATCATGCAATTAAAGTGAACAACGGCACACAAGTATACATACTCAAATATACTAAACAATGTTAAACACGTTATACAACATACAAGCATATATTTCCAAGTATACTAAACCACATTAAGACAAGTCATGCAATGTCTAAGCATATTTACACAAGTATGCATTTTATATGAAAATCTCATAAATCAAGTATACGAACACAAGTATACTAAGCTAAAAGAGATACGCCTAAAACAAGTATACACGGCACAAGCATACTAAATGAAATCTAAACTCACAGACCAAGCATACAAGTTCAAGTACACTATATGAGATCTAAATGCACAAAACAAGTATACAGTTTCAAGTATACTAAGTAAGATTGAAATATCCAGAGCAAGCATTAATTCTCAAACTACAAGTAATCCATGATTAACAACTTGAAATTGAATGCGAAATCAAAGTAGAAAGATTAGGACATGTGGTCACTAGACCACGCAAGTGTTTCCGGGTAATTACGACCCACAAGGCACTACCTAGTGCGCACATGCATAAGTTATTCCGGGCAATTACGACCCACAAGGTACTACCTAGTGCACACTTATGACTTATAAGACTCTTGTCTCTGTACTAGAGCTAAACCCTAGCCATCACGTGAAATATGTCCTTACGAGCTTTCCAAAATCAATAAGTCCAAAACTTATACAAAAATCAATAAGTTAGACCAAACTTATACCAAATCCACTAATGCATAAAACCATCTTCCATACACAAATAAGGTTGAATCCACACAAACCATGTCCTAGAATTCAAGCCTCCAATATGCAATTTATACACCAAAACAAGAATATTTTACAACAATTGAACCATATTACCACACTAAGCCACAAGTACTAAATAAACCCCAATTTAGTAACTAGCTTCCAAGGTAAACAATTGTAATATTCTAACAAGCTATACACCCACACAGGATATATCTAAACAAGCTATGCAAGTCAATGATATTCTATATCATGCTAAGTCCAATTACCATTTCAAGATGCCTCAAGTACTAATTCTACATCAAATTTGTAATATGCTCATAAGGTAATTAAACGGACTACGTTTCAGGGGATTAATAACCTATTACCTCCGATATCAAATTAAGTGACCAACACACTTAAAATAAAATTAATTAAACTCATTAATTAATTTTTCTCTAGATTTTCAAACACGATCTATATGAATCCCCAAGAAGCCCCATGAAAATCCAAACTTGAGCTCAATCCCGAACTCAAAATTTGGTCGAAAATGGTTTCTAATAAGGGGTAATGGTGCGTGTAGTCAACACGAACACAAAACGTAAAGGCACTTCAACTTTTTAACAAATGAATGAAGTTCAAAAGGGGAGAGAGGTGGTGGCAGCCTCCCTTGGGCTGCCATGGGAGCTCTGGTCGTGCAAGGTGAGTGGGGAAGATGAAAAATGAAATATTTCACCCCCTTTTTAAAGAAATCTCAAAAAGTGCCCCGAATGGGCCCCGCCGGGTCCGGAAAAGTGGAATATGAGCAAACGCGCTCAAATGGAAAAACTCTGTGAACGAAAAAGATTCAAAATGAGAAAATATGAACAACAGAAAAATGGTGTCTGAAACCAAGTCCCGAGCAGAAAGTTATACCTCGAACAAGTTCGGTGGCAACAGGGGTCAGAAACTCTGAAATTGGAGAAAAACGACCAGAACGGAATTCTATGAGTACACGACTCGACGAAAAGTGAAAATGAATCCCGTACGAGGATCCAGGCTCAAAATGAGGCATTTTTGCAATAACTTTCATTAATTGCACAATGGCCCCTCCAAAAAGTGAAAACTACACTAATGGCCCAGAATGAAAATATCTTCCAAAAATATTTTGTTAAAAACCCCTTAAATAAAATATCTTCAAAAGATATTTACGAAAAACACCCCAAGAAAAGAAAATAATTGCAAAGAACTTTGCATCCATGCCGCTATAGACACCGGGAGCAACCAGAGTACTTTCTTGCAAAAGTAAAGATATGTATTTCGTGGAAACCACTTAGAATGAAGACACGTGAAGTCAAAAACCAACTCCGAACACAAGGAGTGAGGTTATGCCAACAAAGTGCCAAATGGGGAAAAGATAAAATAGGGAAGAGGACAAAACAGGGAAAAGGACGAAAAGTGAATAGTGTCGAAAAACGAAAAATGTGGAAATGACTCGGTCCTCAAAAGAAGTTGTCAATCTAAAGGAAAGAGTCTCAGAAACCATTTTCGAGCACTCGAGACGACACTAAGCGACGAGAAACTGAACTCAGACAAGAAATTTCAACGAAAAAAATTCATCCGTTAAATTCTGAGGAAAAAGAAAAAAGAAGGAAATGACCGGGTCAATACAACCTTCCCTCCTTAAAGAGATTTCGTCCCCGAAATTAGGAACATTCCTAGAAGAACCGAATAAGGACCGTCAACAAGGTCACATGAAAGTACAGATCATAAAGTACCTAAGGACAACTCCAAAGGTCTCAAAATCAACGAAGAGACTCGAAACCGCGAACCGTGAGACATCTCTCCAACAAATTGACATACTAACCCATTGTCAACCACCCTAAGGAGATTAAGGCAACTACACATCGAAACAAGGAACACAACTAGAAGCAACATGGCAGCAGGAATACTGACTAGAACCCGCCCACAACGTACCCAAGGTGTGGTAGCATCCACAGTGTCAAGTGCCCCCCTACACTCACATTACTAGCTAGGTAATGCAAGGTAGCATCGACGGCAACTAGTACTCGCCCACACACAACCTGTACGATAGCATGACAGTATAAAGCCCTAATTCATCACCTGCCCCCAACAAGCTTACCCGTGAAACCTATCGATACAAATGACAACAATGTCAAAATAATCATTACCAAAAGTACCACGAAAACCAGGCATTCTGCGAGAGTTGCAATATGGTCCAAAATTTTTGGTCGGACCATTCTGGCCAATCCAAAACTCTAACAACAATGTCATAGGCACCGCTACGCTTAAGGCCTTAAATCCTCAATACTGGAAAAACTGACAACCACAAGTCTCAAAACACTGTTGTCAACCACACCAGTCACGAATCCAAAGCCTGACAAGTCTATGCCTTCAAGCTAATGGATCGGACTTTACAAATCAAACAACATTATCATCGCCTTAGTCATAATGACTCCCAACAAGACAATGCACCCAAAATCCTCCACGTCATGCTAAAGCTGACCTACTACAAGGCTACGCCTAAGAATCTAGACATCGGAGAAAGCTCACACACATAATCCTGACAACCATGGTTATACAACCCCAAGTACAGTACAGGAATAATAAAAGAAATGAACTAATTAGGCAATTAGTCATGAAACATATATATATCTATGCAAGTATACATTCACAAGTACACTAAGAAATATCAAAATGGAAATACAATATATGTATATGTACAAGTATAAATTCGCAAGTATATTAAGCAGTACTAAATCCATGCTAGACAAGTATACAGGCTCAAGTATACTAAACCCAAATGGAATGAAATAAATAACGTGCAAGCATACTAGGTACAAGTATATTAAACATAACTGAAATTCTATGCACCAAATAACTAAACACATAGTTTACAAGGGTAACCAAATATGCTACCTATCACATAGGGGTCAAGCATCAGAGACAACTACACATCACCTATGACGCTAGCATGACAAATAGATATAGTAAATGGAAAACACACCATCTATACCAGCACATAGCCATCAAATAGTCACATCCCTTAACATGTTTCTAAGGCATGCTCAAAATGACAAGGCATATAAACATGTAAGAATGACTATGCAAATAACAATCCCACAAAATCAAAAGCAAGAAAGGATGAAATGCCTCTCAGAAGAACAAACTCACTAAAGTGAATCCCAAAACCCGGATGAGTCCAATCCCTCACAACAAGGAAGTGAATCATCTCCTAGAATGAACACTAAGGTTCCTAAAACAAAGTGTCTACAAGTCTTTCCCAAGACTGGCTCAAACACAAGGTGGGATCCTAAAGCCACACAAGATATAACCACCACTCTAAGAACAAAGGGCACGGGAAGCTCACCGTTAAGGCCTACGAAGACAAAACTTCCAATCCCCAAGGAAAGACTCGAGTCAATCCGACTCGTCATCCCATGACGTTAGAAACAAGACCCCAATGACATCACCACATCAAGGTTACCATGAAACCCCAAGAGATGATGCCCTAACATCAATCTCAACCAACCAAGTTGGAACAACCCACATTGCCTAAACAAGACATAAAAGTAAGCAGTTGACACGTAACATAGCAATAGACTACATACTCACACAAGTAGTAAGGTCATATAAAGCATGTCAATGTATGCATCATACTATCATACTAAGAATAACAAGTACATGCAATACGCTAAAGTAGACAAGCATAACCAACATGCTAAACAGACAAGCATAAGTCAATAGGCTAAAACAAACAAGCATATACAATGCACTAAAGCCGACAAACATATACCTTATGCTAAGGTAGACAAACACATACAACATGCTGAGATCTACAAGTATATACAATGTACTAAGGTAAACAAGCATATGTATCATGCTGTGACAGTTAAGGTAAACTTCTAAACATACGTCCACATAAGTACGTAAACAAGTTATCAAGAAACAACTAAACACATAGAGCATGGTAACACAAGCATGATATGCACCCAAAACCCGTCGTCCTAAGGTTTTCGAACCTAGGAGCTTTGATACCACCTGTGACGACCCTGGTTTTTAGGCCAGTGTGTCTTATGATGAACCGAAGGTTGACCTGATAACGGATCCGAATGTGGAAGCAAAAATAGAAAACAAGACTCTAAGAAGTCAAAGTGACCTTTCATGAGGTCGTGGGACTCAATAAGAATGATATGGGAATGAATGATCAGAAAAAGACCGAACAGACCCCCAAAGGCAAAATGGTCATTTCTGAAAATATAAAATCAGGTGCTACCAAGCACACCACTAGAAAGATAGCAAAAAATTAATCAAATTAGACCCAAGAATCACTTGATTCGGAGTCCGGATGAAGAAGATATGAAACTCCAAAGTTTCATAAAAATCATATTTTTGGGTTTGAAATCAATGCGGCATGGGTAATTCGCAAAGGGTAAAATGGTCTTTTCAGAAAAAATTGGATGCAACCGTGCATACTGTTATATAGACCAGCAAAAACTAATAAACTTAGACTCAAAAATCACTTGATTTGGAGTCCGGATGATGAAGATATGAAGCCTCAAAGTTTCAAAAAATTAGACTTTCTGGGTTTCAAGTATGAGCAGGGCCTGCACACATTTTCTGAATTCAAATGGGATTTTGAAACATTAAATGACATTTTTTGGAAAAAAAGTTGTGAACAAACCACCCCCCCCCCCCCCCCCACCAAAATCATGTTTTCCACATGACCATGTCAAGAGAAGATTTTATTTTACAAGTGAAATACCCGAAATGCCCCTTAGAACAGCACTTTTTCCGGAAAAACCTGGAACGACCAGATTTTCCAGATCTGCGAGTTGTTTTCGGCATCAAGATGATTTTTTTTGTAAAAACACGAAGAAGAAACCATCCCTAAAATCACGTTTTCTACCATAAGCGCCAACGAAAATGAAAAATAAACACTATGAAGTACCCAGAATGCCCCTAGATCAGGAAACGGCAAGAAGTTGAAAAAAAGCTGCTATAGCATAGTAGAAAAACCAAACTTTGCATGGGATTTTTGGTACCAAGACGACATTTTCTGGAAAAACACGAAGAAGAAACCCCCCCCCCCCCTAAAATCACGTTTTCTAAGTGACCATGTCAAGAACGGAATTTATTTTCCGAAGGAAAACCCCAAAGTGCCCTAAAATCAGATTATGCAACAAAACTTCAAAATGAGTTCATAGGAAGCTCAAAACACAAACAATAAGGTTTTTCCCGGAAATGATCATGCACGCAAACGTAACTGACCAATTTGGACGTGCTACAATAGTTCACGACTTAAAAATACCATCGATACAAAATCCGACCCCCCAATAGGCAAAAAGGCGAAAATGAACAAGAAAAGGGAAATTTGGAAATCAAAATTAACAAATGATTTCAAATTACCGTTTGGCCCTTGGCCACACTTCAAACATTATTTATAAGACCCTATGAAAGAATAAAAATAGAATTCCCACACCCGATGCAACCATGGTGAAGCAAAAACTCAACATTTTTCAATATTTTCATAATATTTCATGAAGTCAAAATTTACATAGGATACAAAATACATGTCATTGGCCTCTGGCCTCCTCTCATACATGTCAAATACATTATAAAGGGCGTACTCATGTACACATTACATATATAGAATCAAATATAAACATTTTGACATATAAGGCTACAAATAGGATTTCATGCTAACATTTTCATGAAATAGATACTTCAAGTCTACGAAACTTCCATGGCATAGTGTGCATCCCAAATCAAGGTCCCTGTACCTAAAAAATGTCCCCACTATGTGAGTGAGTAACATAAAGCTACTCGTAGGAGATGAGCATGCATCGACCTAGCATTTTACAATTATATCACCTTAAGGTGAAACATGTCAAAGGGGCTCATGCCACCTAACGTCTATATCAAAATGAGACTCAGGGAGCATCCTAAGCTACTCATGCAATTTAAAGTGAACAACGGCACACAAGTATACATGCTCAAGTATACTAAACAATGTTAAACACGTTATACAACATACAAGCATACATTTCCAAGTATACTAAACCACATTAAGACAAGTCATGCAATGTCTAATCATATTTACACAAGTATGCATTTTATATGAAAATCTCGTAAATCAAGTATACGAACACAAGTATACTAAGCTAAAAGAGATACGCCTAAAATAAGTATACATGGCACAAGCATACTAAATGAAATCTAAACTCACAGACCAAGCATACAAGTTCAAGTACACTATATGAGATCTAAATGCACAAAACAAGTATACAGTTTCAAGTATACTAAGTAAGATTCAAATATCTAAAGCAAGCATTAATTCTCAAGCTACAAGTAATCCATGATTAACAACTTGAAATTGAATGCGAAATCAAAGTAGATAGACTAGGACATGTGGTCAGTAGACCAAGCAAGTGTTTTCGGATAATTACGACCCACAAGGCACTACCTAGTGTGCACATGCATAAGTTATTCCAGGCAATTACGACCCACGAGGTACTACCTAGTGCGCACTTATGACTTAGAAAACTCTTATCTCCGTACTAGAGCCAAACCCTAGCTATCACGTGAAATATGTCCTTACAAGCTTTCCAAAATCAATAAGTTCAAAACTTATACAAAAATCAATAAGTTAGACCAAACTTATACCAAATCCACTAATGCATAAAACCATTTTTCTTGCACATATTAGGTTGAATCCACACAAACCATGTCCTAGAATTCAAGTCTAGATAGCATATGACATGTCAAGCCTCCACTATGCAATTTATACACCAAAACAAGAATATTTTACAACAATTGAACCACATTATCACACTAAGCCACAAGTACTAAATAAGCCCCAATTTAGTAACTAGCTTCCAAGGTAAACAATTGTAATATTCTAACAAGCTATACACCCACACGAGATATATCTAAACAAGCTATGCAAGTCAATGATATTCTATATCATGCTAAGTCCAATTACCATTTCAAGATGCCTCAAGTACTAATTCTACATCAAATTTGTAATATGCTCATATGGTGATTAAACGGACTACGTTTCAAGGGATTAATAACCTATTACTTCCGATATCAATTTAAGTGACCAACACATTTAAAATAAAATTAATTAAGCTCATTAATTAATTTTTCTCTAGATTTTCAAACACATCCAATTGTCCTCAATTAAATATATGTTAAAGAACTCACCAAGGCCTACTTTAATATCACATTACAAGTTGATTCCATGCTTGATACAACTAGGTGAATTAAACTTTCACAAAAAATAAATATTAAATAAAATTTACAATTCTTATTCAAATAACCCCAATTTAATATATATCAACCAGCATACCAAGGCCTAAATTTCTAGCATGCCACAATTTAATTCTAAGTTGCCTAGCATCATGAGAATTAAATCTTAAACAAAGAAAATAATTAAATTAAATTCTATAACTTGAACAAGGCATACTCACAAGTTGTATATACTCATATAATAATCAATGCAACATTAATATAACCCTAAAACATCCCTTACCTCAATTTGAGATGAAAATCCCAAATCCCCACCGAATTGAAACGGCTCTGAATCCGACGAAACTCCTAGGTTTTGTCGGGGACAACACGATCTATATGAATCCCCAAGAAGCCCCATGAAAATCCAAACTTGACCTCAATCCCGAACTCAAAATTTGGTCAAAAATGGTTTCTAATAAGGGATAATGGTGCGCGTAGTCAACACGAACACAAAATGTAAAGGCACTTCAACTTTTTAACAAATGAATGAAGTTCAAAAGAGGAGAGAGGTGGTGGCAGCCTCCCTTAGGCTGCCATGGGAGCTCTGGTCATGCAAGGTGAGTGGGGAAGATGAAAAATGAAATATTTCACCCCCCTTTTAAAGAAATCTCAAAAAGTGCCCCGAACAGGCCCCGCCTGGTCCGGAGAAGTGAAATTTGAGGAAACGCGCTCAAATAGCAAAACTCGGTGAATGAAAAAGATTCAAAATGAGAAAATATGAACAACGGAAGAAACAGCATTTGAAACCGAGTTCCGATCAGAAAGTTATGCCCCGAATTAGTTCGGCGGCAACCGGGGTTAGAAACTCTGAAACTGGAGAAAAATGATCCGAACGGAATTCTATGAGTACACGACTAGACGAAAGGTGAAAATGAATCCCGTACGAGGATCCAGGCTCAAAATGAGGCATTTTTGCAATAACTTTCATTAATTGCATAATAGTCCCTCCAAAAAGTGAAAACTGCACTAATGACCCAGAATGAAAATATCTTCTAAAAATATTTTCTTAAAAACCCTTGAAATAAAATATCTTCAAAAGATATTTACGAAAAACACCCCAAGAAAATAAAATAATTCCAAAGAACTTTGCATCCATGCCCCTATGGACACCTGGAGCAACCAGAGTACTTTCTTGCAATAGTAAAGATACGTATTTCGTGGAAACCACTTAGAATGAAGACACGTGAAGTCAAAAACCAACTCCGAACACAAGGAGTGAGGTTATGCCAACAAAGTGACAAACTGGGAAAAGATAAAATAGGGAAGAGGACAAAACAGGGAAAAGGACAAAAAGTGAATAGTGTCGAAAAACGAAAAATGTGGAAATGACTCAGTCCTCAAAGGAAGTTGTCAATCCAAAGGAAAGAGTCTCAGAAACCATTTCCGAGCACTCGAGATGACACTAAGCGACGAGAAACTGAACTCAGACAAGAAATTTCAACGAAAAAAATTCATCCATCAAATTCTGAGGAAAAAGAAAAGGAAGGAAATGACCGGGTCATTACAGGCTCCATTTCCGAATGCCTTAAAAGGATCCAATTCGCTTGAAAAAAAACAAGGCAAAGTTAATGATATAATTGAAGTGTTTAGGCAAGTGAAGATCAATCTTCCTCTCTTGGATGTAATTAGACAAATTCCAACGTATGGCAAATTCTTAAAAGATCTTTGCACCTTAAAGAGGAAGAACAAGAGCCAAGAACCAAAAAGAGTTGTTTCAACTGAGCAAGTAAGCTCCATTTTGCAACATAACACGCTTCTAAAATTCAAAGACCCTGGTTCACCTACTACTTCTTGCATCATTGGTGACCATGTCATTAACTGTGCTCTTCTTGATTTAAGAGCAAGTGTGAACCTTCTTCCATATTCAGTGTATGTTCAATTGGGCTTATGAGACTTAAAATCGACGTCGATAGTTTTGTAACTAGCCGACCGATCCATTAAAAAGCCCGGGGTATCATTGAGGATGTGTTGATCAAATTTGATAAATTCTTCTTCCCATTCGATTTCGTAGTCATAGACACGAAACCGGTCGCAAATCCCAAGAGCCAAATTCCTATTATCCTTGGTCGTCCCTTCTTGGCAACCGCTAATGCCAACATAAATTGTAGGATGGGGATAATGAAAATTTCATTTAGGCTTATGAAGGTGAAGTTGAACATATTCAATCCAACCCCTAATTCCATGGACGAGCATGAAGAAGTTTGTGTTATTGAAAAATGTCTTGAAAGTGAATTTAAAAATTTTGAATCTTTGTTTGAGGTTGAAAATTCCAATGATTTGTCTTCTAAAAAGATTGCAAAGAAAAATGTTTTTAAACCAAGTGTTGTAAGGGCATGGAAGCCCAAGAATTGCTTTGATCAATGACCGTCAATTCCTTTTGAATCAAATCCAACAAGTTCCTAACGAAGTGATTTGTTGGGTGGGGTTCAAAGTTCTTTCCGCCCCATTAAGGAGGGGATGCATAACAAGATTTTTTATCTAGGCTAAAAAAGTCCAACGTCTTGCTAGAGACGTTAAACACTAGTGACTCATAGGGTTCATAACCCTATTCCTCCCTCATTTCTATTTTACTTTCATTTCCTTGCGTCGTCCAGATATATTCTGGGATCATATACATTGTTTGAGATTTTGATAGGGAATGCATGTGTTTCCATCTTCAAATTAGGCATTTAGTGTCTATTCGATCAATCTCATGAGATCTTCAATCGATCGAGCATCATCTCTGCATACTCACATCTCTCAGTTCTATCGTGCGAAAATTCTCTGCAAAAATCATCTCTTTGTGTATCGTGCGAACTTTCTCTCAGATCGATCCAAGAATTCCTCGATCGATCTAGTTTTCCCTTGGATTAATCTCAGTTCTATACTTAGAAAAAAATTTAAAACTCTAAAAAATCACCTGTGTGTATCGTTCAAAGATTTCTGCAGGTATTCACCTATTGGGTCGATCGATCTGTGTGCTTCCATTTGACTTTGAATTTCTAAATTTCAAAATTCAAAATTTGAATTTTGTTTTAAAAATATATATATATTTTCCAGAAACCCAAAAATATTTTAAATTTCCAAAAATTCAAAAATTTCAAAAATATTTTGTCTTCTTGTGGGTTCGATCGATCTGAGCACCTTCATGATTGATTTAGGTTCGATCAATCCATTAACCCATAAGATCGATCGAACAGGTTGGGAATAGTTTTTTAAAATATGAACCAAGGGTCATTTGGATTGATTTCAACATCGATCCAAGGCTCCTTCTCTCTCCCGGCGTCACCACTTCATCTTCTCCACCTCCGGCGAACCTCCAGCGACCTTCCAAAGCTCCAAAGCTTCCTTCTCGATCCCGTTCTCATCTTCTCTCTCTCAGTCCACTTCTGTCATTCTATTCTTAGTAATTTTTTCGTTTTATTTTCCAATTTTGATGTTGTTTCAAGTGTTTTGATCTTGCCATGCTTAGATTCGAGCTTCTATATTTGATTTATTTCCATATTTTTAGCTTGCAAGCATGTGTATATATATGTATATATGTGTGTATATATTTTGTTTCCGAATTTGATTTATGGGGTCACGTGACGATTTAAGTGACCAAAATTGCATTGTTGAGGTGTATAGGGGGTCACGAGCCTTGAAGTGACCATTTAAACTTGACCCGTGTCGTCCACGTTATGAACGGGAGACTTTTCATTTCTCAAGCAGACTCGATCGATCACACCAGAGCTCTGATCGATCAGAGCTAGATCGATCCAATACATGTCATGATCGATCCAACTTGGATCGATCACGTTTTTCTATGATCGATCGAACTTCACTGTTTTTGCATATTGATGCCCCTGCACCCTCATTTGTATTCATGTTATTATATTTATGCCTAATGCCTGTGTTTTCCACATTAGATGCATTCCATACTTATCATGTCTAGTATGTTTCACATATTTGACCATTCATTGTCTAAACTTTGCTGCATTACCACTTGCATAGATAGGTCCATGTGCTTACACTCTGAGTTGTCCATCTTCATTTGACAAACATGTTTCTATTTGTTGTGCTTTTAATTTTGTATTTCATATACTTTTTCCTGTTACTGACTACATTTACAAGTGTTTCTTTCTTTTATAGACTATGACTCGGTTCAACACCATGGCCCACCGGACATATGACCACAGGGTCTGGCAGCGAGTAGAGGAGCCTGCGGAGCTAACTCCCTATCAGTTCGAGCATTCCTCCTCTTCTGCATCTGCTTCTTCATCTTCATCATCTTAGGAGGCCAATCACACACCACCTCCTTCACCCATTCTAGCACCACCACCAGCACAGCCCGGCATGGTCCGTGACAGGGTTGAGGACAGATATTTGTGCCTTTCAGTGGTGTACGAGTCAGTTTTTGACGAAACCTTCTTTGCCCGATCGGCCACGACCAAGTGGGCCTATAACGAGATCTTCCGGTGCAACATCTCTCCTATTTTGGCCTCGGTGGCCAATCCGGTTTACCCGTGGCTCTTCCGATTGTTCTACCAGAACTTCCATCCGGCTCTAAGTAACCTGGCTGAGTTGCGGACTTCTATAGATGGACATGTCATCCACATCACAGCTGAGACTCTAGCTACAGCTTCACAGTGCCCACATGTCTGCCCTCCAATGGTAGACTATCCGATTCTTCAGCGGCCGTCAGATGCAGACATGGCCACAGCTCTTACTGGCCCTGTCAATGTCGGCGACACTTTTGCCATCAGGACCAACTTACCCGACTGCCTATGGTTCTTTGATTTGGTTTAATACCGAAATATTTTTATGGCGGGGCATAAGATTCAGAGGCAGGCAGATTTCTTGGCAGCCCTATATGCTTTCTACACCGGCCAATAGTTCTCAGTTCTAGCACTATATTATAGTGTAATAATGAAGCTTTACACAGACTATATCAGCAAGAGCCGGCCTAAGCGGGCTAAGTTCCTTCTTTTCACACATTTGAACACTCAGATTCTCAGGGACCAGTATAATCCTTTTCATCTATAGGAGCATCCTGAGACTGGGGCTTGCCACTATGGCAAGAAGGACTGGAAAAAGAGCTATAATACTCTTATTAAGAGTCTAGAGGAGGAGGCAGTCTTGGCAGCCCGAACGCAAAGGAGGAGGAGGCAACAGCAGCAGCAACAGCCAAGGATCCGGCAGACGCACCGGCGACTGAGGGTGCATTCATGGATATTGACTTGGAGCAAGAGCCTCCAAAGGAGTCACCACGTCACTCTGCAGAGGGGTCACCACTTCATTTTTAGGAGCCGAGTCAGGGTGAGCATCAGTTTCCCGATCTCGCCATTCCTAATGCTCCAGTTCAGACACCCAGCTTGGGGGAGTGTATCTAGACACTAGAGGATGTGATCGTTTCCCTCTGAGCAGATGTGGCCTCTCTCAGCACCGATGTGACTACTCTCCGCACGAATGTGCTGACTGCGCTGCAGAGTATGTCCAGAGATATCTGGGGTTCACGCCCCGCTAGACCGACTTCCTCTGCCTGGTCTTTTTCTCTCTTATTATTATATATATATGTGCTCTTTGACTGATACTTTGATACTGTTATCTTATTTTTGCGGCCAGTCTGTTGGCCCGGTTACTGTAATGTACATTATACTGTTTTATTTTATTTCTATGCATGATATTTTGGATGTCAGATTATTTTATTGATATATCTATTGTCCATTGACTCCATTATCAAGTGCATCCCAGTGATTTCAGTGAAAGAGTGCTGGCAAAAAATTTTTCAGGACCACCCTTATTCCTCTCTCTTTATTTCATTTACTATCCCACCTGCACTTGCATATCCACTGTGCACCATTATTATCCCTTTTGTTATCTGATGATGTTTTATCCCAGTGCCATCTTTTCAGGACCATAGTTAATCCCAAGTTTGGGGGGGTTATACCACCTACTTTGGATACTTGTGTTCCGGCCATTCTTCGCCATAGCTGCACTGGTATACTCTTTCCTCTTTTTGTTGTTCTCTTTGCGCATTGAGGACACTGTGCCATTTAAGTTTGGGGGTAACGTGTGTTCTTTGCATTCAATTCAAGATTTTAAGCATGACTTGTGTATTTGAGGGATTTTTCTATGATTAATCCATGACTAGCTATGATTTTGATCTTTTGAGGTCTATATTGCTTAAAATTTAAAAATTTCTTGACTTGAGAGTCTAATACTCCTTGTATGCCTTGTGGATGCTAGTTAAGAGTAAATTTTTTGAAAGATTAATATCATGCTTGCATTGGTAGTTCACATCATCTTGATTTTGTGATTATTTTGAGATTTACTCTAGGATTCTACACTAGCATAGGCGTACACTAGCATTCATTTGTGGGGTACATGCTTTGTTGATTATTGATTTGGTTATATCCCAATTGAGCTAGTAGTGCATTGAAAGCTTTCATTCTTGATAAAGGTGGATAACAAACCCTTTTCACTAAGTAGCCGGGATTCTAACCTCATCAAGCACTGAATTTCTCGCGCCGAAAGGTGGAGAGCCCAAACTCTAGGTTAATAAATTGATATAAAAAATAAATAAAAAAAGTTGTTGCAAAAGCAAATAAAAAAATGAGAACTTCTCCCAAAAGATGAGAAGTGGGGAATGATTAGATGCAGGTTGTTTTGATTTGTAGCCTAGTTGATTTGAGCTTGTAAGTCCTTAGGGGTGTTTAAACACCTAATGCCCTAAAGCCGTCCGGTTTGGGAGTCATTAACCTAACGCTCGACCTCATTGATCGTTAAAAGGCTTAATAGATCAACACATTGCACTATGCTTCCATCTTTGATCCTTAGGATTAGGAAAAAAAAAAAATCGAGTGAAAAGAATAAGTGCACCTAGATCAATAAAGCTTTAATAAAAGATCCACTTTTTGTCTTGATGATCGGTACTAGATTTGTGTGATAGTTTGAGAGTAAGGATGTGATTATTTCTTTAGTTGGCTTACATAGCAACATATTTGATGCCGGTTCACTTAAAAAGGATTCTAGAGTTGTTTTGATTTGCATGATCATTTTCTTGATGTGTGGAGGACCATACTTGCTTGCTTGATGTTGAGATTTTGGGAGATTGCTTGGAAATGGTTGAAAAATTGCATTCGATAGTTTTCTCCCAATGCTTGTTAGGAATATTGGTGCCTTTTTAGTGAGAATGAGCTTAATGTTTATGGGTATCATTTCTGGAAACCTTCACGAGACTTCACTCGTCCACTAGGGTTAACCTAGAAGTTTAAAAGGCTTGTTGCATATGCTAAATGCAATCGTGTTCCCTAAGAAAGTGGTGTTATCCATTTATTGCTTTCTAGTTCATAATTGTATAGTTGTTCATTTCTTTATTTTCTTTGTAATTCATTGCTAGGGACTAGCTATATTTAAGTTTGGGGGTGTGATAAGCGCTGAAAAGTGCACATTTAAACCCCTTAAGCTTGAACGTTCTAGGACCTTATTCTATCTTATTTTCCTGTTTTAGTCTAATTTCATGTTATTTCCCTTTTCAGGCACTTATACCCAAAATAAGTCAATTTAGCTGAATTAGAGCATAAAAAATGCAATCTCAAGCTTAATCGAAGAAAGTAGCAAAGTGGAAGCAAAGTGGTGAAAAACAGCATTCTTCGATCAATCGAACCAAGATCCGATCGATCACACAGTGATCGTTCCAACCATACTAAGATGGATCGAGCCTTTTGTCCTTATCCTCAAGAAATTTCCCTCTTCGATTGATCCAACATTCCTTCGATCGATCGAACATTTTTCATCTTATCCTCACCTACCACTTTTGTCCTTTTTCCCAAAATATCTCAACTTTGTCTTTATTCCAAAAAGGCGCCGCCATAGTTTAATCGATCGAACTACCCTTGTGATCGACCAAACCTCCTTAAGTGCGAGAAAAACAGAGTTCCAGCCAATTAAAAGGTGTGCTCGTGGTGCAATCATTGGGAGGTCCTAGTGCACGAGGTCTGACCATTGGGTGTGACATTTGAGCTACCTATATAAGGATTTTGGCCATTTTTACAAATATATACTTTAGAGGGGAACCATATACAAGAGAGAGGTTAGAGGAGTCTAAAGATTAGAGGGAGAAATACACACCATTTAGGAGAGTTCTTCCACTCATCTAGGGTTTTCTACCAAGAAGAAGAAGATCATTTCTACCATGGAGATAACCCTTGAAGGTTGGATAACTACATCAATGAGTGGCTAAACCATTCTGTTGGGGCTAGAGATAGCCCTAAGCATGCCTCCTAGACTTTGATGTTTTGAAATTAAAGGGGATTTGTGTTGTAATTATTATCTTGACATCTTATATATATGAATCTTTGTTCTACAATGATTTGTGTAGCCTAATACTTCCAATTGATCGTTTAATTCTATCCGTATGTCTATGTATGCTAGGATGAATGTTCATGTGTTTATTTCTAGATTTTGTAACATTGATGCATGTCTATGGGTGTTGATATTATGAATCCAGTGATGATCAAGACATGGTGCTTAAATAGATTACTCTTGTGGTTTATTTGATATTCATACTTATTTCTTGATGGATTGTGTTACACCCTTAGTTTAGTTATTTAATTTCATGTCACTAGTTTAGTTGTAGTGTAGTTACCTCATTTTCTTAGATAGGTGGACAATCCATACTTGTTATTTGATGTTCCATACTTATGAATGCAAGTAGTATATTTCTCTAGTTTGATGATTTGCATTGATTGTGAACTTAAAGGAAGGATTAATGGCTTGATTTGATATGTTGTGCTAATCACTAGTTTAGTTAGACAATGTATGCTTAATTAGTCATTCATGCTTGTTAATTTAATTAATGGCACACACTTTTATTGCAACATTTAGTCCCCCTAATCCATCAAACATTGAATGTCTAGGAAGGTAATGCTTAGTGGTGCACTCTAAGTCCCAAGACCCCTCTCTTATACTCTCTACACCTCACCTTACTTTAATTGATTTGCATTACATTTATTTAATTTACATTGTAGTTTAATTCAACCACCAAACCATCTTTGATCATTCGACCTACTAATCCAACAATGATTTCCGAGTTAATTACACTCCATTTCCCTTGGGACGATCCCTACTCACTTTAGCTATATTTTTAGTTAGAAGTGGTAATGGAAATCTCTAAATTTAAACTTGGCCACACTACTCATCATTAATTTTGTGCTTTGGTATTGACTCACACCATTTTATGTCATTATGTGATGTTGTAAGTGTAATAGTGAAGTACAATGTCCAATCGGACGGTCTGATTGTCTGTTTTTAGTTTTCTATCGTAAGTGGGCCCTACCGGGGAAATGGTCTCAGGAGATGGAAACATCGTTCCTTCTCAAGGTTTGGAAGGTTGGTAGGTCGAAAGGGGAGGGAAAAAATGGGGTGTCTACATTCAACCATGTATACTTAAGCATGGGTGTAATGACCTTATCATTATTTTTGTGCAAGTAACGATGATGAATGGTTTGGAGCAATTTTATGAAAGCAAACGTATTAATATTGTTAGTTTTATGTAAATAAACGTATACTGGTATTTCGATATTTTATCTTGTGAGTTGGGATAGGTTTAACATGGTCCAAATGACCAACATTTAATGAAAAATGGAAAAATGTTTTAAAGGAAGCAAAGTACCAATTTCTGGGTTTTTACGATTGATCGTTGCCACGATACGATCGATCGTACTGCATGCCATCTGATTTCGAGGGCCGTAGCACAGAAAGTTTAGGACTTGGGCGATCGATCGTAGGTCACTATGCTCAATCATCTCTTTCCATGTCTCGTGCGTGCAAGCACTGCTCCTTGCGCTTGCGGGTGCGAGCAAGGCACTGTACGATCAATCGTATAGTACCCTTCGATCGATCGTAAGGATGGTCCTTTGTATATTTTGGGACTTGCACCCTTGACCCTAGATGTCATTTCAACCATATTATATTCTTCATTAATGGTCATTAGGATTCTAATAAGACTATTAATCAGTAGTAGGATGTTAAATGACCCTTTTGCCTTTAGTTTGTCCTCGGGTTCGGGTAAAGACCTGGTTGTGTTGCACCACCGGTTAGCGATTCGGATCCACCAGATTTGGGCTGTTAGACTTTCTAGATAAATATACACACACTCATTATTGTTCAAATCTCATTTTCCATGCCATTGTAACGCCCAAATCCTGTAGGATCCCTAAAATTGCATCCTCCCGCAGTACTCTTTTGATTTTACAAAATCTCAATCTCTAAAGCACTCCCATTTTAAACTCTCGTTTTCATCCTCAAATGGTTGATTTTAAAACATTTTACTCCTCGAATGGTACTTTAAACTCTTAAAACCCTTATAAGAGGCATTTTTCTCGAAAACTCATATCTTAAACTCTTCCTCAAAAACATTTTTGATAGAATCTCACTTTAAACCCTCGTATGGTACATTTTTACCTAATAACTCTCTTAAGAGTATTTTCCATCCCTAAAACTCATTTTTAACACTCTAATTGCTTTTATTCCTCTCGTTTAGGAGTCGAATGCCTTTTAACACTCGCATTCATTCTTAGAGGCACATTTAACCTTTAAGACCACTTTATTGCCCTTATCTTATTTCTTGGATCCGAATGACCCTTAGAATTGCTTTAGCACTCTCCTTCGTTCTTAGAGGCACACGTCACCTTTACAATTGCTTTATTACCTTTATCTCATTCCAAAGGATCTCAAATGCCCTTAGAATTATTTTAGCACTCTCATTTCATTCTTAGAGGCATGCATACCCTCACAGAACGCTTTATTGCCTTTATCTCATTCCATGGGATCCGGATGACCCTTAGAATTGTTTTAGCACTCACCCTTCATCCTCAGAGGCACACACAACCTTTAAGATTACCTTATTGCCTTTATCTCATTCCTTGGGATTCGAATGACCCTTAAGATTGTTGTAGCACCCTTTCTTCGTTCTTAAAGGCACACATTGCCTCCAAGATCGCTTTATTTCATTTATCTCATTCTTTAGGGCTCAAATAGCCTTTAGAACCATTTTACTTGTCTTCCTTGTTCTTAGAGGCACAATTCTCTTCCGAGTTTATCTTGGTTAAACCCTTAGGAATTGAATGGCCTTTAGAATCGTTTTGTTTGCTCCCCTCTCTCTTAAAGGCACAAATTTCCTTCAACAATGAAGGGAACTACATTTGACCTAATTCCTCTTTAGTTAGGATACGCAAACAGCTTAGATCATAGCTATGTTAGATCACTCCCCCATCCACAAAACCCTCTTAGAAGCACTCCCCCATCCACGGGACTCCCATGTGCTTCACATATTTAGCTATACTTTGTGATAATCATATTTCACAATTTGATTGAACTATGTTTGACTTAATTTTCCACCGCTTCACATAGCTGGGATACATAGCCAACTTAGGCAACCCTGAGTTCAGTTAAGCCCTCATAAGATTCCTCCATTCTTTCTTTAGATCCGTATAATCACTAGGATCTTATGAACCCATTCCTTAGACTCGAATGTCCTTCTTAGGCTCTTATGCCCTCTTTTAGACTTAAATGTCACTCTTAGGCTCTTATGCTCTCCTTTTAGACTCGATTGTTTCCCTTAGGCTCAAATGCCCTCCTTTAAACACTAATTTTTTAGACTCGCATACCACATTTCCCTCCTCCTTTAGACGTATATGTTCTTAAAGGATTTCCTCGTACTAGATCGAACTACATTTGATTTGATTCTTGTCATGATTTCCATGTATATGATACGTAGGCAACTCGTATAGGTTTCGGATTCGATCTCCCCACACTTACATTCTTCCATACATTCTTTAACTGCCAATCAAGTTATAGATCCTTTCTTTCTAGAATTGGTCTAGTCCTTAGGCAACACTTTATTCACAAGTAACATAAAAGGTAAAGAAACCATATTTGGTACAAGAGTCTTGGGGGTGCCTAAGACATTTCCCAAGCATAAGTTCACCCCAAATCCGTTGATTTGGTTCCGTCGACTAATAGAAAGTCATATCAGGGCCCACATTACCTTATAATTTTACTCGTTCAAGCTCCCTTAGGTGATTTAGAACACCAAAGTTCGATGTTAGGTGGCGAAAACAATGGCCCTATCATTGTGCATTAACATATTCCACCTAAGGATGGCAATATGTACCACCTCGCGGGAGGTCCGCCCTGTCCCACCCCTAATGGCATGGGTATGGGAATCGTTAATGTGCTGTATGAGCGGATATGGATTTAGATTTTAAACCAGTCACGGGTTACGGGGCGGGTACGGGTTTTGAAAAGCATCCGCCCCGATCTTTATACTTTATTTAAAAAATAAAAATTAAATATATATGTGTATATATCTATTATAGATGCATGCACATGATTGTGTTCATATATATATATATATATATATATATATCTCATTATTTATTATATATATATTATTATTTACATTGTATAGAATTTATAGATTTTATCAATTTATTTATATAGATAACATAACAAAACAAAACAAAACATAAATGAGGCGGGGCGAGCACGGGTACACTCATCTCTTTACAGGGCGAGTATGAATTTGTCTATTATTAAATGGGGTGGGTACGAATTTAGGCAAACCGACTCCGTTGTCGTCCCTAATTCCACCCCCCTCGCATTAAAGTCCACAATTTCTCTCCACGTACTCAGTGACGGAGCCAGGATTTCAAGTGAGAGGGGGCACACTGCCAAACAAAAAAAAAAAAAAAAAAAACAATACGGAGTACACACACACACACACATATATATAACAACTATAAAATTCAAAAAGACAAAGAAGAAGAAAATTATTAAAATATAAAAGGAAAGAAAAATGAAAGAACTTTAATGAGAAATAGTTAAAAAGTTTCAATTGAGGAAGAAAATGTGACTTTTTCTACTAAGGAAATTTAAGGAATGTGAAGAGTAAAAGAAAAAATAAGAATATAATTTTAAGAACTACAAATTTGAAGGGGGGCACTATATAAATTTTTTCATACATATTAAAAATTTTTTAAAAATTACCACATATATTATAGGTTGCTGACCAACTCAATGGGGGCACGTGCCCCCCCTAGGCCTTCATTGGCTCCGTCCCTGAACGTACTCCAACAACCAACCTCCACATAGGGTACACACGCATAGCTTTTCAGGAGCCTTCCGATCAGGGACGAAATTTTGGGTAGTGACAATGTGAAAATTATATATAAGGGTAATTTGGTCAATGTATTAGTTTAATGTGTTAGGTTTGACTTATTTGCACATTTCTTCAAATTGAGGTTGCTTGGTAAGAATATCTCAGGGGTGTTAAAGTGCACTTTGCCCTGAAAATAATATAAGTAGGAGTGAATAAAACAAGAAAAAGTTATTTAGTTTAAGATTCAACCTCCTCTTCTGTCTTGTTTTTTTTTTTTTTTGGCAATCATTTTCTAAAAAAAAATTAATTTCTAATTATTTAATAAGATTAAAAAGCATAAGTAATGTTTTCTTTCCTTTTTCCATACTAAATCCATGAACCAAATAAAGCCTTATGAGGACTATTTCCACTAAACTTTCTAAAAGAAATGGAAAAAACTTGAAAAATCCTCGAGTCCCTAAGAAAGAGAAACCATGCCATAACTGCTATAACCATATGCCAAAGAAGCAGCTAGCTAAAACAACAATATAGCAATGAAAATACCTACAAAACAAGTAACATACACTTCTGCATGCTTTCTATTGCATTGCTTTCCATAAAAACATTAAACAATTTGAATAATAAACATTGAAGACCAGTCCATTCAACCCCATTACAGAAATTTAAGACATTCAAAGATATTAGTTGTAACAGAAAAAACCATGACAATGAAGAAGCTTCAGTTATGCCAGGACAAAACCCACCTGCAAACACTATAACAAAATGCCAAGTTTCTAATCGAGAAGTCCACCCTGTTTGTAGCTTTCGATAGAATCAATTAGAGTTTCTTCCAATGGTCTATAATTCCAACCCAGCCTGTGCAATTTCTCAGAACTCAGCTTTTCTTCCTCCTTTCCCTCAGTAAAACTGCCAATAAATAGAGAAATGAACCAGATTCAGATAAACCAGTATGATTCAAATAATTAACAGGACAATATATATATATACACACACACACACACATACATGTTCTGAAGACGATTACTTACCTTTTAGGATAGCTGTAGTTAGGATAGATTCTCTTTAGAATATCCACCAAATCGTGTGGCTTAATCATGTGAGCTGTACATATGTATCTTCCTTCAGCTTCAGCCTTCTCATATACCAATAGCAGAGCTTCAACTACATCATGCACATCTACTATCTTTTTAAGCTTGTTCTCCAATTCCTTGTATCCTTCTATATGGTAACATATGATCAGTTACTAGTCATATGATCAGTGGCCCCTGAATCAATAACCCAAGTGTTAGAAGCAGTAGAAATAAAGGCCAGACCAGAAATACCTCCTTGAGAAGACACTCGAGATACATGAGAAGCAGAAGATGGAGAAGTGTCGGTGATAGCAACCTGAGCCAATTTCTTGTTCTTCTTCTCAGCTTACTTAAGCTTGAACCACTCCGGATAACCATGCTTCTTCCAGCAAACATCAACCGTATGCCTCGTACTATTGCAATGAGTGCAGAGACAAATAGAGTCAGTAAAAGGAGGAGCTTATCGGGAACTCTTTTGGACAGCAAGAGTCGAGGCCTCTGAGTGATCCTTTATTGCCATGGTGACCGTCTCTGTGCTTCACGATGAACTAGAGAATATGCTTTTTCCAGACTTGGTAAAGAAGAGGTAACTAAAACATGACTACTAACATGATCCAAACTTGCAAGAAAAATATAGACCGGATCCTCAGCAATAGGCTTCCTCTATTTCTTAATATCAGTTACACACGCCATATCATTTGGTCTTCGATAATTAAGTTACTTGAAGATTGAGTTCAGCTCATTGTAGTACTCTACAAGAGGCCGACCATCCTGACGCAATTGAAAGGACTTCTTCATCAGTTCATAAACCTGAGAAGAATCAGAGACATCAAGATAGCTTCTTTTGACCGCATCCCAAACCTCCTTTGCCGTTCCGCACTACACAAAGTGGGACATCAAATTAACCGTCATGGAATTTGATATAACAAATGCAACGAACCCAAGTTGAATTAAGAATTACGACAAAAAAGTAAACACGCCATACATAGAACACAAAGATTTATACGTGGTTCGGCAACAGCCTACGTCCACGGTTGAGATCCGGCGAAAGTTTTCACTATGTGTCAAATCGGAGATTACAAGTTTTCAGCCCCTCTCTGTTTCTGTATGAATTTCAGAGACTCTCTCTTACTCCACTCCAAACCCTAAGCGCCCTTATATATTGGGCTACAAGAGACTAATTAGGGTCCACGACCCATAAGCAAAAAACGAATCAAATAGTTTCCACACAAATCTCATTCAACAGGTCGTCAGGTTATAAGCGGGTCGCAACGCGACCCAACACCAAATTCGGACCACAATATCACATAATTGATAAGCCAAGACTTTACTAGGGCATCTTCAGCCTCCCATTCATCATAATAGCTTTGATCATCCTCTGCAGGAGTAACCTTTCTCCTTGTGATATACCCCTTTTTCTGTCTACCAGTAATATGCATCTCCAAAATCTGAGACCAAACACGATAATTAGCACCATCCAATTTAAAAGGAATGGGAGAAGAAGTTTCGTAAATAGTCATTGTGGATGACTTCTTGCTGTCAGATGAAATCTCGGTTAGAGAGGAAGAATCAGTGGTTGTTTTGGCTGCCATGGATCGTGGCTAAGAGGTATTGAAGATAAGAAACAGCAGCACAAGATAGATAGTGGTTGTTGCAGGTCTTTAGAATTAAGGTTACAAAAGGAAAAAGAAAGCAGCGGAAATTCCTTTCTTTTTACTCTAATACCAGATTGACATATGGCTGAAAAGATTCTTTTCTTTCATATATCTCAAGGATATTTATACAGAATACACAGACCTATTTAAGGTAAGTCAACTATACAATTAAATTGATAGCTAATACATTAACTTCTAGATAAATAAGGGAAAAACCTAGATATGTAGATATTTATATAGCTGTACATGCTAACTCTATCCATGAAAGATATTCTATGATAAAGCTCTATGGTAGCTTCTACCAACAATGGATGAAGAAACATATGATCTAATGGTAGAATATGAACAAAGATATATAAATATATGTTGTTCTTACAACCTTGTGTGATTCATATGTGTTAAAATGAATTCCACACTTTTCTCAATTTCTCCTTCATCTCAATCTTATGTCTCTCACTATTGTACACACAAAGAAGACCATCACCTGTTGTATTTATAGTCCCATTTAGATACATAGCCGTTGGGCACAAATGGTACTCTTTGGGACTGTTGAACTAGCCATTAGAATCTGAATTCTAATTTAATCGGTCAACTTGCCCTTAAAGCAATCAACTGGTTTAGCTAGATAAACACGCTGATTTAGATTGATAAGTCGACTGAAGCAATTATCGTTTGAATGTTTAAACTCATTGGACATACTTAGTCAACTAATCCAAGGGAAGTAGTCGGTTGATTTCAAGAGTCAACCTTTGGCTAATCTCTGCTTCATATATATCTAAGTCGATTGACACCATTGTCAAAATCATGGACCGTTTAAGCTTTAGCAAGAGGTGTCATTGGAATGCTTGAGTCAACTTAAGCTCACATGAGCAGCCGACTGAATTAACCTGATGCAAATGACATACTCCATCTTTTGAGTTTAATCAAGGCACAATTCCATTCCAACTTTCTTTAGGATTTTAAGGATTTATATGATAAGTTCAAGTCCTAATCTTTTTGAGTTTGGAAACCATTATCATGATATGAATTAATTTGATCCAAGGTTCTTGACTGTACTACTTTGAATATTAAGTATTAAAGATATTCCAATTTGGAAATCATCTCAATATCACTTGAGACTTTTCAAGATTGAAACAATTAAGTTTAAAGCTTTTTATTTCCTAATTGGTACTCACAGACATATGCCTCCATGCCTAAAGACCAATTCAAATGATATGAATTAGGTACATGGTCCTAGTTTATATTTCTCAACACTTGAGTTCTTCCGAAGCTTATAAAAGCTTGAACTAACTCGGCCTTAGCAAAGGCCTCGTAATGGTATGAATAAGGTTCATGGTCAATTGCTTATTGTCTAGGGACATGCAAATGATATGAATGATATGCAAGGTCCTAAGGTCCACTAGGTCAAAAGTTGAGCTTTCAAGTGAGTTACTTCAAGAATAACTTTACAATGAATTCTAGACACTCAACCAAGCCTATCTACCCACATCTTGATCTTAAATGATGTTCATGGGTTGACTTGCTCATCTTGACTTTGATGCCTCTTGTTCTTTTGGAGAATTTTTTATCTTGACTTCATGCCATTCAGCTTTAGAAGTTTTTCTCCTATGGGTTTATATTTTTGAGCTTTAAGCATGTCTTCTTTAAGTGTTGGATTCTTCTTGGTTTTTGCCATTGATCCATGAGCTCAACTTGAGTTTTTATATATCTTATGGCTTGCTTAGCACAAAGTCAAGTAGATAACGAATCTAACATCTTCAATGATTTGTTATCATCAAAACGCCTCAATTACCTGTTTTCAGGGGCTTATTTGTTATTACTTCTATAATGTTGGAGCTTATGTGTAATTTCTAAAACTTGTTATTATAAATAGAATGTGGTGGAAGGATGAAAGTATTCTTTCATTCTTTCTCTCTTTCCCCATCTCTCTCTCTTTTTCTCTCATCTGCTTTCTTCTCTTTTTCTTCTTCCTTTTTATCACTTACTCTTAATTTGATTATATCTTAAAGTCAAAATGGTATCAGACCATGGTTTATAAAGCTCTAGGTGTGTAGTTGAAATCCTAAGGCAAGTGTGTGTAAACCCTAGTGGGTGTGAAGGGTTTTGAATAGATTCCAAGATGGGATTTGTTTGCAAGGAAGTAGTGTTAATCATATCCACATGTACGCGATTCTAGTATGGTCTACTTTGTTGCTTTATGGGGTTTGTGTAATGACTGTGTGGTCGTTTTTTTATGCATCTCAGGAGACTTCAAAAGAAGTTGGGTCTTCTCCTACTTTGACTCCAGTATTGGGAGGTAGTAGTGATCACCATCTAGGCATTTGTATTACGACTATTAGGCTGGATGAGACAAACTATATAGAGTGGGCTCAATCTGCTCATATGCAATCACTGGTCGTAGGATGATCGACCAAATCGAAGGGACTGTCATGTATCCCTCCAAGAGCGATCCTTAATTCAAAAAGTGGAGTGCAAACAATGCACTAGTTATGATGTGGTTGTTGCAGTCAATGCAGCCACAGATCAGCAAAGGGTTTCTGTTTGTGAAAACAACTAAAGAGCTATGGACGGCTGTGGAAGAGACGTATTCCTCGGTTGGTAATTTTGCAAAACTGTATAAACTCCAACAATAGATTTCAAGATTCAGTCGAAGACCAAACTCTGGCTATGTATTACCACACTAGAAGAGTTAGATCACTACCACGACTACATACCTGTATGTGCAGCTGATGTTCATGCTATGGTAGAAAGGAACTGAATCTACGAGTTCTTGGTTGGTCTGCATCCGAGATACGAGCATGCCAAGTACAAGTGTTAGGCAAGTATCCAGCCCCTACTTCTGTTAGAGATGTGTTTTCGTATATCCAGGCTGAGGAGAGTAGAATGAAAGCTATGTCTGCACCTGTATACATTAAGCCTATGCCAGAAATACCATTGTCTGAGAGGTCTGCTCTTGCCACACAACAATGGAACAAGCCCAATCCTCCAAAAGAAGGGAAGCATGATGACAAGAGTAAGTCGAGGTGTGATCACTGTGGCGTACGGGGCCACACTAGGGAAACATGCTGGAATCTACACGGTTGCCCTACTTCAGCTCCTACTCATGCAAATGCTAGGCCAAGGCCTGGTCCATGTAGGAGGTTATCTACGGCACATACTGCAGAGTGTGAGACTGCTTCTACTAGTCATGCTTCCTCAGGGCCACCGAGTTCTTTGTTCGGGGCTGAACTTGATGCTCTCCGACATCTACTAGCACAACATTCCTCCATTTCCACATCTAACTTCGCTCAGACACGTACCTCTCATTCGGCACATCAGGTTTCCACATTATCTGGTGGGCCACCCTAGATCATTGATTCAGGAGCCACTAATCACATGACTGGTATGGCATGTGATTTTTCTTCGTACAGTTTATGTTCTGGTAAGGATAAGGTTAGAGTGGCTGATGGCACCTTCACCTCCATTGTGGGGAAGGGCACTGTTTCTGCCTCTTCTAATCTTATCTTAACTTTTGTTCTTCATGCCCCAAAGTTTACCAATAACCTCCTTTCTGTCAATTACATTACAAAAGGCTTGAACTGTAGTGTAACCTTTTTTCCATCTCACTATGTGTTTCAGGACTTGGACACAGGGAAAACGATTGGAAGTGGACGTGAGGACAATACTTGTATTTGCTAAACGCAAGGCCAACTTGTTATTATGTTGCAAATCAATCTAATGTTAGGAATAGTAATGTCAATAAATATCTGTCAATGCGATGGCATAATAGACTCGGTCATTTATCAGTTCCTATTTTAAAGCATGTGCTTCCCCAGTTTGCTTCTGTTAAATCTTTTGAGTTAAATTGTGAAACATGCGTTCTTGCCAAACAATGTCGTGTTTCTTATCCTACTAATATTAATAAAAGTACAGCTCCTTTGCAGCTTGTTCATTTTGATGTGTGGGTCCTGAATCTACTACTTCATTACTTGGTTTTCATTACTTTGTTGTGTTTGTTGATGACTTTAGTCGATATACTTGGCTTTATCGTATGAAAATTGTTAGTGTGTACAGCTGTATAAATATCTACATATCTAGGTTTTTTCTTTATTTATCTAGAAGTTAATGTATTAGCTGTCAATTTAATTGTATAGTTGACTTATCTTAAATAGGTCTGTATATTCTGTATAAATACCATTGAGATATATGAAAGTAAGAGATTTGGTCAGCCATTTGTCAATTTGGTATCAGAGCAAAAAAAAAGGAATTTCCGCTGCTTTCTTTTTCCTTTTGTAATTCTAAAGACCTGCAACAGCTGTCATCTATCTTCTTTATGTTGCTGTATCTATCTTCTTTATGTTGCTGCTGCTTGCCTTCAATACCTCTTAACTACGATCCATGACAGCCAAAACAACCACTGATTCTTCCTCTCTAACCGAGATTTCATCTGACAGCAAGAAGTCCTCCACAATGACTATTCACGAAACTTCTTCTCCTATTCCTATTAAATTGGATGGTGCTAATTATCGTGTTTGGTCTCAGATTTTGGAGATACATATTGCTGGTAGACAAAAAAAGGGGTATATCACAGGGAGAAAGGTTGCACCTACAAAGGATGATCCAAGCTATAATGAATGGGAGGCTGAAGATTCCCTAGTCAAGTCTTGGCTTATCAATTCCATGACGATTAATCTGATGTCCCACTTTGTGCAGTGTGGAACGGCCAAGGAGGTTTGGGATGCGGTCAAGAGAAGCTATCTTGATGTCTCTGATTCTTCACAAGTTTATGAACTGATGAAGTCCTTTCAATTGCGTCAAGATGGTCGGCCTCTTGTAGAGTACTACAATGAGTTGAACTCAATCTTCAAGGAACTTGATTATCGAAGACCAAATGATATGACATGTGCAACTAATATTGAGAAACAGAGGAAGCGTATCATCAGGTATATATGTTTCTTGCAGGTTTGGATCACAGTTTGGATCAAGTTAGTAGTCGTGTTCTAGCTACCTCTCCTTTACCAAGCCTAGAAGAAGCATATTCTCTAGTTCGTTGTGAAGCACAGAGACAGGTCACCATGGCAATAAAGGATCACTCAGAGGCCTCGGCTCTTGTGTCCAAAAGAGTTCCCGACCAGCTCCTCCTTCTACCAACTCTACTTCTAGTCTCTGCACTTACTGCAATAGTACGAGACATAAGGTTGATGTTGATGGAAGAAGCATGGTTATCCGGAGTGGTTCAAGCTTAAGCAAGCTACGAAGAAAAACAAGAAATTGGCTCAGGTTGCTATCACCAACACTTCTCCATCTTCTGCTTCTCATGTATCTCGAGTGTCTTCTCAAGGAGGTAATTCTGGTTTGGCCTTTATTTCTCCTACTTCTAACACTTGGGTTACTGATTCAAGGGCCACTGATCATATGACTAGTAACTCTTCCATACTTGACTCTCTAATACCTTCACCTGTTAAGTCTGTTCAGGTTGTTAATGGGACTCCTATGCCAATTACAAGGGCTGGGAATGTCTCACTTTCTCCTACATTCTCCATGTCTTCAGTTTTACTTGCACCTAATCTCTCTAACAACCTTCCTTCCATTAGCAAAACAAAAAATCTTAATTGTTCTGTAACCTTTCATTCTACTCATTGTGTGTTTTAGGACAATCTAACGAAGATGACGATTGGCATTTGGTAAGAAAGAGGAGGTCTTTACTACTTGGAAAAGGGGGCAAGGGAGTTGAAATCTGAACATAGCCGTGGTTTTCAAGTAGAGAGAGAGTATGAAAGAGAGAAGATATTTTTATAGCATTGTCGTTTAGGACATCCATCTTTCTTTTATTTAGAACGTTTATTTCCTAAGTTGTTTTGCAATATTTCTACTTCTAGTTTAGGGTGTGAAAAATGCATTTATGCTAAACACCAATATGTTCCTTTTAAAGTGAGTTTCAATAGAAATTCTATTCCTTTTTCATGTGTTTACACAGATGTGTGGGGTCCTTTTTCTACTCCTGCTTCGGGACATAAATACTTTATATCTTTTATTAATGACTGTACTAGAGTGACTTGGGTTTATTTGCTGAAATCTAAGAGTGATGTTATACATGTTATTCCTCAATTTTACGAAATGATTGTCACACAATTTCATACTCAGGTTCAGGTTTTCCATTCTGACAACGGTCGTGAGTTTTTGAATCAGTCTCTTACTGATTTCTTCAAACAACATAGCATCCTCCACCAGACAACGTATGCCTACATGCCACAACAAAACAGCATAGCAAAGCATAAGAATCGTCATGTGGCTCGTGCCTTACTATGAATGTTCCTAAGCGTTTTTGGGCCAAGGCTGTCATGGCTACTGTTTTTCTTATCAACCGAATGCCTGCTCGTATAATTAAAAAATCAAACTCCATTGAGAATGCTATCCCGATTTCACTCTACTCCTTCCGCACTAAATCTTCGTCCTAAGGTTTTTGGTTGTGTGTGTTATGTTTATGTGCATCCTCTTCAAAGGGATAAGCTTGACCCTCGTGCTTTTAAGTGAGTCTTCCTTGGTTACTCTAGTTCACAAAAGGGCTATAAATGTTTTCATCATCTGCAAGTAAATACTATGTATCCATGGATGTTCAGTTTTGTGAAAGAGAGTCTTATTTTTCTGGGGATGTAAATCTGATTCCTCTTCAGGGGGAGATTAGTAGTAAGGAAGAGGAACGGTTATGGATGGGAGAAAAGAGGTTATGGATTTCAGGTAAGGGGGAGGATTCAGCTGTTACAAAAAAAAAAAAGGGAACCTTTAGATACTCTTGATCCTGTGGAGACTGAGTTCGAGGAAAGAATAGGTGAAAGACCAGCCCACTTGTTCAAAGAAGTATATGTGAGAAGGAACAAGGATGCCACTGTAATTCCCCCTCCTTCTAACTCTAGTACCCCTCTTGATGATACTACCATGCCATCGGATGAACCTTCCACGATCAACTCTGAGGTATATGTTTCTGCTCCTTTAACTTCAACTTTAGATATTAATTCTAACCCTGTAACTTCTGTGGAGACTGTTGCCTTGAATCCACAAGTTGGTGATCAGGGTAGGAGGTATCCTCTTCGTGATTCTAAAGAACCTGATAGGTTGGGTTTCTCCAAATCTTCTACTAATGTTGTCTATCCCATCTCTGATTTTGTTTCCTATCACCATCTATATAAGACTCACCTAGCTTTTGCCCTTCAGTTGTCTTCTATATCTGTTCCTAGTCATTTTCAGGATGCCCTTGGAGATCCTAAGTGGAAGGCTAATATGGTAGAGGAAATGAAGGCTCTCCAAAAGAACTCTACTTGGGAGTTGGTCGAGTTACCTAAGGAAAAGAAGACACTGGGATGTAAGTGGGTGTTTACAGTGAAGTATAAGTCAGATGGGACAGATGAGAGGTACAAGGCTAGACTAGTTGCCAAGAGATACATCAAACTTATGGGATTGATTATCAAGACACCTTCACTCCTGTGGCCAAGATGAACACTGTTCGAGTTATACTCTCTCTTACAGTTAATCTGGACTGGCCATTACAACAGTTTGATGTGAAGAATGCCTTCCTTCATGGTGATTTGATAAAGGAGGTGTATATGGATCCTCCCTCAGGGTTTACACCTGAAGGAGGTAAGGTATGCAAGCTAAAGAAGGCTTTATACAGGTTGAAACAATCACGAAGAGCATGGTTTGTGTTAACCGCTGAATGTTGTACATTTTAGCCCCTTTAACTTGCATGTTTCATTCTCGTGATAGTAGTTTATTTGTGATTTTATATTATTTTATTATTTTTTATTTATTTCATGGCATTAATTGTAAAATCAGTCAAGACCAGTGATTCTGAGCTTTAAAAGATGACATTCCGTGGGACCGAGCAATGTTGAAGATCCAAGAATAATTAAACTCAGAAAATAGTCCAAAAGAAGCCACAAGTTGATGAGAATGGAAAGAAGAAGAAAAGGAAAAATCCTTCTCCAACAAGGAAACTTTCGCCAAAGGTGGTAACTTGAACCCGTTTTGATAATCTCGCTGTATCTCTCTCCTCAAGTGTCAAAATAGCTAAATTCCTGTGTAAGTTGAAAGGAAATTTGAAGAGCTATAATTTTGTATTTCACGAGGATTTCATAAAACAGTTGTTTACCTTGTCAAAATTGGGCTGGAAGTCCGTACCAATTTTGGAGTCCCTTTTTGGCAGAATTTCTATATATGTCTTTTATGTGAAAAAGGGAACTTAAGGGCTGATCTTCTCTTATTTAAAGGGAGTTCTCTACATCGTTAGAGCATCATACAAAGGAGCTTGAGGCTAAGATCAGAGGAGAAGCATTCAGAAGAAAGAAGGGATCAATCCATGGCGGTGAAGATGTCTTCCTCAACCATGAAGAATTCCACTCTAGTCATGCTTGGCTAAAAGCTTTGCTAGGGTTGTGATGTGGCGAACAATTATTATCATGCATGATTGTGTGATCTATAAGATTTTTAATTGACTTTTTAATAAGAATCGGTTTTAAAGTTTTAATTCAATTACAAATATTTTTCTATCTTGTCTTAGATATTTGAATCTTGTGATTGAACACAACTCATTCACTTCTTGTAGTTGTGAATGAGATGATTACACAATGGTATTTCTCTGAATATAATAGATATTTGAATCTTGTGATTGAACACAACTCATTCACTTCTTGTAGTTGTGAATGAGATGATTACACAATGGTATTTCTCTGAATATAATGTTAGAGATTTGATGGATTATGTCTAGAAAAGATAGACCATGCTACACCCTAGAGTAAAGTAGTTAGGTAGATGGTTTATGTCAATCAAAGATAGTCCATGCTTAACTTTAAATTATATTATTTTCTAGCTGAATTAATATATGCTTGTAGCCATGATTAATTCCCTATGCATGTTATATGATATATCTCCAATAAATTGATGAATTAACTGGTGGTGCGACGTTAGTGGTGAAGTCATTCCCCTAGTCCTCTCTCTCTATTTTCTACATCCTGTTTAATCATTGTTCTCATTTTATTTTTCTACTTAGTTAATTTAGAATAAATCATCACAATCTGATTATCTTACTTACAAGTTAATTTGGAATTTAAGAAATCTGTTGACAAACTTATTTTACACAAGTTCATTGGGTACGACACCCTTACATGTAAGCCATATTTGCAAAGATTCGTGCATTTGCTAGTGGTACATATAAATTTTACAACAAGTTTTTAGTGCCGTTGCTGGGGATTTGCTTTAGTTCTTTACAGATTATATTAAATTCTACAATTAATTTCAATTAGGATCTTAGTCTAAGATTTTATTTTATTTTATTTTATTTATTTGACTCTATTGACTATTTCAGGTGGAAGACATTCTTTGTCACTTCCTAAGCTTCCGTTAGACCCAGAAATTGAAAGGACTCTCAGAAACTTGAAGAAAAATTTTGGAGGCCTTGAAAAGGAAAAGATGGCGGATGATCAAGAGAACCTTAGGGAGTTGCAAGTTAAAGGAGTAGATCCACCAACTACAGAAGCAATTCGCTGTTTAAAGGATCACTATGAACCAAGTGCATATAACTCTTCATCTGCAATTCAGTATCCTCAAGTGAGGGCCCCTCACTACGAAATTAAGGCCAGTGCTCTTCAGTTACTGCCTTCTTTTTACGGCCCATCAAAAGAGGATCCATACCGGCACTTGGATGACTTTGCAGAGGTGTGCAGAGCAATAAAGATCCAGAGGTTTAACGATGATGTGCTCAAGCTACACCTTTTTCTCCTTTTCATTGAAGGACAAGGCGAAAGACTGGGTTAATTCCTTGCCAGCAAACTCCATCACTACATGGGCTGAGTTGCAACAAAAGTTTTTGAACAAGTACTTCCCCATTGTAAGAACAACTCAATATCGAGATGTTAGTACTCGTTTTGCTCAAGGGCCTGACGAGCCTTTTCATGAGGCTTGGGAAAGATTCAGAGACCTCATTTGGAAGTGTCCTCATCATGACATGCCAAAATGGCAGCTTGTCAACTTCTTTCATAAAGGGCTCAATGAGGCACAAAGGTATATGGTTAATGCCTCTTGTGGTGGAAATTTTATGTTGAAGAGTGTAGACGAAGCATGGCAACTGTTCAAAAATATATCGGATAATTCTACACAACATGTCTTACCTCCAGTAGCAAGACCTCCTTCTATATTGAGGAGAGCAAAAAGTGTGAATGAAGCAGGAATAAATCAAGGGCAAGTGAGCCAAATGGAGGTATTAACCAAGAGGATGGATCAATTGATGACTTCACAGTCAAATTTTACTCCTCATTCGACTGATGCTCAAGGCTTTGAAGTGTGCTCTTTCTGTTCCAGTCCAACTCACCACGTGTCCATTTGTCCAAGTGCAGCTCAGTATTCAGAAATTTCATAAGAGCAAGTTAATGCTGCCTATGGAAGGCCCAAAGGTAATATGTTTTCAAACACTTACAATCCGGCTTGGAGAAACCATCCAAAGTTCTCATGGAGAAATCCAGCCACAAGGACATCAGCTCCTCCACCTCAAGTACCTTAGGTACAAGGCAATTTTCAATCTCAAGTTCAGACTCCTATGAATGCCTTCAGTCAACCTCAACAATTCTTATCAATGGTTGAGGCAATGATGGCAAAGCAGTTAGAGCCAACTAATCAACTTGTGCAGTCTCATTCTCAATCTCTTGCCAAGTTAGAGACTTAAGTTGGCCAACTAGCCCAAGCCTTGAATCGAAGAGAGGATGGCAAGCTTCCTAGTCAACCAATGGCTAATCCAAGAGGTGTGCATATAATTAATGACATTACTGGCCAAGAAGTCCACCATAAACAAGTGCACGCAATTACTACTCTAAGAAGTGGTAAGAGGGTTGAAACCAAGGTGGAAGAAGGGGAAGCCAAGAAGGATGAAAATTGAAAGAAAAGGCTTGAAAAGAAAAAGGAACGTAATGAAAAAGCACAAGAAGCACCTCCAACTACTGAGCGATCTCTTGAGCAAAGTCATACGGTTGTGCCATTCCCTCAGAGACTACAAGAAACATTAAAGACATCAAAGCAAGCAAGCAAATTTCAGGACATAATGGAAATATTCAAGCAGGTGAAGATAAATCTCCCATTGCTTGATGCAATTCAGCAAATTCCAGCTTTCGCCAAATTTCTGAAAGATTCGTGTACTCAGAAGAGGCGTTCGAATAGTCATGTTCCTAAGAAGGTGCTACTAACTGAGCAAGTCAGTTCCATAATCCAGTAATGCACTGGCAAAAAATTCAAAGATCCAGGCGCTCTAACAATTTCATGCACAATAGGGAATCATCAAGTAGAGCGAGCTCTCCTAGATTTGGGTGCAAGTGTAAATCTTCTTCCTTATTCGATTTACTTGCAACTCGGATTAGGAGAATTGAAGTCTACCTCAATTATTCTCCAATTGGCAGATAGGTCAACCAAGCAGCCTCGTTAGGGCTGCAAATGAACCGAGCCGAGCCAAGCCGAGCCGAGCCGAGCTTTGGCTTGCTCGGGCTCGGCTCATCAACTCCAGAGAAGTGCTCGACCTCGGGCTCGACTCGGTAGAGATTTGACGAGCTCGGGCTCGGCTCGGTTCAGGATCGTTACATATTCAACAAGCATAAATCAGCACAAATCACCTGTTATTGGCTCGATTTTGGATCCTTACATATTCAACAAGCATGGATCTTTGGCCGAAAAGAAATACTTCCAATCCCTATTTCTGACAGAAAAGTAAAAGAAAAAATATGGAACATATTTTTAAAATTATATAAAAAATTAAAACTTTTATCAGACTCAATCTACCTATATTTTGAACTGCTACTCTAAGATCAGTTAGAGAGAGAGAGAGAGACTGATCTATGTCGCAAGAAGAGGGCTGCCAGCGAGATGGGGCAGAGGAGCTGAAAAAGAAGATGTGTCGCAGCCGCTGTACGCTTTTACTTCTTCTAGGTCTTATTTGCAGATAGGTCTTTTCTCTCTTTAACTTTATAAATTAACGTTTGAGATGTATTAAATTTCAAGGGATGAGATTAAATCTTGTTTGCATAATGGGCTAATGAATTATAACTTTTTGGGCCTTTATTAATAAAATTACGTGAGTTGGGCCAAGTTTATATGGGCTAAACCTTTTTAAACTTAGAATGATAATACAAATGGACCATTAACTTAACGAGTTTGTTTACGAGCCTAACAAGCCAAGCTCAATGTTGCTCAAGCTCGGCTTGTTTACTAAATGAGCCTGAAAATTGAGCTTGAGCTCGGCTCGTTTACTAAATGAACGAGCCCGAGACGAGCTTTTAACGAGCCGAGCCCGAACTGTTCATGAACAGCTCGACTCATTTGCATCCCTAAGCCTCGTGGTGTTATCGAAGATATGATCATCAAAGTAGATAAATTAGACTTCCCAGTAAGACTTTATTGTGCTAGATACCAAGCCAGTTCCGGAGCCAAGGAGGCACATTCCAGTGATCCTTGGTCGTTCTTTCTTTGCGACAGCAAATGCAAGCATAAATTGTAGGACTGGCGTCATGGACTTATCTTTTGGCAATATGAAGGTGTGCTTAAATATTTTCAATACCAGTGTGCCCTTCAGATGATAATGGTTGTTTTCTTGTCAATGCCATCGATGAATGTGTTGAAGAGATGGCCCCATTTGCCTTGAAAAAAGATCCACTAAAAACATGCTTATCTTACTTTAATACCGAGTCATTTGATGTTGATAAAAATATTGAAGAGGTGAATGCCATGCTTGATATGGCGAGTATGCACAACATTCTACCATGGAAGATTCCTATTGAGCCACTTCCACAATTGTCAAGTAAACCACCTATACCATCTTTGGAGTCTCCACCAGAGCTCGTGCTAAAGCAGCTACCCTCTCATCTAAACTATGCATTTCTTAGGCATAAAGTACTCTTCCGGTAATTATTTCAGCAGAGCTATCAGACATACAAGAGGAGAAATTACTAGAGGTACTAGCCACCCATCGAGAAGCTATTGGCTGGAGTGTGGCTGATCTAAAAGGGATTGATCCCACGGTATGTATGCATTGGATTTTCTTAGAAGATGACTCCAAACCTTCGCGAGAAGCACAGAGGCGGTTAAATCCAAATATGAAAGAGGTGGTGAAAAATGAAGTAGTCAAGCTACTTGATGCAGGCATTATTTACCCAATTTCAGACAATCAGTGGGTAAGCCCGATTCAAGTGGTTCCAAAGAAATTTGGGATTACTGTGGTGAAAAATTCTGAAGGTATTTTACTTCCCCAACGCACCACTACAGGTTGGCTAGTGTGTATAGATCACTGCAAATTGAATTCCAAGACACGGAAGGATCACTTTCCTCCCCCCTTTATTGATCAAATTTTGGAGAGACTGGCAGGGAAGAGTTTTTATTGCTTCTTAGACGGGTATTCTGGATATAATCAAGTTACCATTCATCCAGACGATCACGAGAAGACAACTTTCACCTGCCCATATGGTACTTTTGCCTACCGCCATATGCCTTTCGGACTCTGTAATGCACTAACCACTTTTCAGAGGTGCATGATGGCTATTTTCTCAGATACGATTAAAAACTTTCTAGAAGTCTTCATGGATGACTTCTCGGTGTTTGGGTCGTCATTCAATAATTGCTTGGAGAATTTAGTGCTTGTTCTTCAACAATGTAAAGAAAAGAATCTAATCTTGAGTTAGGAGAAAAGTCACTTCATGGTGCAAGAAGGAATTGTCCTTAGCCATATAATATCCAAGAGAGGAATTGAAGTGGACAAAGCTAAGGTGGATCCTATAGCTAATCTTCCTCCCCCATCATGGATGAGATAGGTGCGATCATTCCTCGGCCATGCAGGATTTTATAGACGTTTTATCAAAGACTTCAGTAAACTCGCAAGGCCGTTATGCAATTTATTGGGCAAAGACGTTCCTTTTCACTTTGATGAAAAGTGTCTAAAGGCATTTGAGCAACTTCGCTCTTTACTATCTTCCGCACCCATTATGCACGCTCCAGATAGGTCTCTTCCTTTTGAGATTATGTGTGATGCATCAAACTATACAGTGGGCGCCGTCTTGGGTCAGAGAATGGAGAAATTGCCTAGAGTAATTTAGTATGCAAGCAAGATCTTTACAGAGGCACAATTAAACTATACCACAACTGAAAAGGAATTATTGGGGGTGGTCTTTGCTTTGGATAAGTTTCGCTCTTATTTGTTGGGTTCCAAAGTTGTGTTTTCTGACCATACAGCTCTCCGATATTTGCTCAACAAAAAGGACAACAAGCCAAAGTTGATTAGGTGGATTCTATTGCTACAAGAATTCAACCTCGAAATCAAGGACAAGAAGGGTTCAGAAAATGTGGTGGGAGACCACTTATCCAGAATTTTGGTAGATTCATCTTGCACTCTTCCATTACATGATTCATTCCTAGATGAGCAGTTATTTCAACTTCAGAAGGAGAATCCACCATGGTATGCTGATATTATGAACTAGAAGGCATCCAGAAGAATTCCGTCTAATTGGACCAAACAGGATAAAGATAGGTTCTTCTCCCAAGTGAAATTTTATCATTGGGAAGATCCACAATATACAAGTACTGCTCAAACCAAATTATCCGTCGCTGTGTACCAGATAATGAAATTCCAAGTGTTCTGAAATTTTGTCACACGCTTGCTTGTGGTGGCCATTTCAGTGGAAAGAAGACGGCAGCAAAGGTCCTTCAGAGTGGGTTAATTTGGCCTTCCTTGTTCAAAGACGCTCACAAGTTTGCCAAGGCCTGTGATCGATGTCAACGATTGGGCACCATTACAAAAAGAGACATGATGCCTCTCTCCCCAATTCTGGTTATTGAAATTTTTTATGTGTGGGGCATTGATTTCATAAGGCATTCCCGATGTCAAATGGCAAGGAGTATATTTTGGTAGGGGTGGATTACGTCTCCAAATAGGTAGAAGTAGTGGCAACACCGACAAATGATCACAAGGTGGTGGTCCAATTTCTTCAAAGCAATATTTTCAGTCGGTTCGGAATGCCAAGGGCAATAATCAGCGATGGTGGAAAGCATTTCTGGAATCGCTTTCTTCGAGCCTTATTTCAGAAATATTCCATCTCTCACAAGGTAGCTACTCCTTACCACCCTCAGACAAGCGGTCAAGTAGAGATTTGAAATCGCGAGATCAAACATATCCTTGAGAAGACTATTCGACACGGATCAAAAGGATTGGTCATTGCACCTCAATGATGCTTTATAGGCACATCGCACTGCATTCAAGACACCAATTGGGATGTCGCTATACTGCTTGGTCTTCGGGAAAGCATGTCACTTACCTGTGGAATTGGAGCATAAAGCTTTTTGGGCCGTGAAAAAATTGAACTTTGACATGAGTCAAGTTGGGGCCAAAAGGAAATTGCAGCTAAGTGAATTAGAAGAACTTCGCAATGAAGCTTATAAAAGCGCAAGAATTTACAAAGCTAGAACCAAAGCGTTTCATGATAAGCACATTATGATGAAATCTTTCGAGCCAGGTAACAAGGTCTGGTTATTCAACTCCAAGCTGAAGCTATTTCCGAGGAAATTGCGCTCAAGATGGGATGGTCCATATCAAGTTCAAACGGTAACCCCTCACGGGGCTATCACCATTTTTTACCCGATAAAAGGTAAGACAATCCAAGTAAATGGTCAAAGGTTGAAGTTGTGTATTGAAGATTTTGTGCCTATGGAAGGAGTTGAATCCGTCAATTTGACAAATCCCATTTACTCCACCTAATCATCTAAGTACCACATCGCCTTCCAACGTTAAATGTAGGAATTGTAGATAGGATTTTCATTTATTTATTTTTTCTCTTTAATTTCATCTTTTGTTTTAGTAGATTAGGAGGATTTAATTTGTTTTGTAGGATTTTTAGTTACTTGTGCAGGATAGAAGTTGTGCAATGATGAATGCGCCGTGTTTGTTTAGAGGAAAATAAAAAATTCCATGGCATACAAAGTTGGGTGATAATGGCCCCATTAAGCCGACGATGTTAACACTCAGGCTAAAATAAAATTAAAAAAGGGTTGATTGGATCAGAATAGGGCATTTTTTGGGCCAAAACGTTGACCAACGGTGGTTTGCACCGCGTAGATCTCGAAAGAAATACCCAAAATCAAAAAAAAATTCATCCAAAACGGACCAACGATGACAAAGTTATAGTCATTTGAAGTTCGCCATCTTTAAAAAAAAAAATTTTAAATTGGGCCGGCAAAAGTCCGGGCCAATGATCGCCCGGCCCACAGGGCGATTTTTTTTTTCGGAGCAAGTTAGCACCGGGCGACCATCACCCAGTGGCGACAAACAGGTACAGCAGCTTCAGCGCAAGGCGAATGATCGCCCGGTAAGGCGCCTACCATCACCCAGCGAAAGACATTTCCGACAGATCGCCCGGCTCAACAGCGACAGTCGCCCAAGGCGACGCGGCAAACCAGGTACTAGGCGACAGTCACCCGACAAGGAGGCAACAATCGCCTGGCAAGGCGGCGGCCATTGCCCGGCCAAATTTTTTTTTCGTCGACCACATGGCAAATGCAGCAAACCAGGGCGATCATTCGCCTGGCCTCACGGCGACCGTCGCCCGGGTTGTCTGTAAAGGCTTCGAATAAAAAAGAGTTAGGCTTCGGTGGCAGATTGTTTCTTTTATCTCTCAACCATCTCTCTCCTATTCCTAAACTAACACATTGCCTATCATCACCCATTATATAATTCATCATTAAATCCCATTATTCCATTCTTAAATTCCTAAACCCACTTCAAAATTCCATCATTCCATATTACCAAATTCAATAAATTTCCTCTCCACTCCTACCTTTTTCCTCCATCCATCTCTACATAATCCACCACCAAATTACTTCCATCTTACCATAATCTATTATCACCACACAATCACCACATAATCACCACCTTTCCTACCCTATTATATTAGAATAATTCCTACCCATGGAAGAGGTTGCCGCTGATGACATTGTTAAGCACCTCTTTAATTACTTGGTGGGTGAGGTGACCCATATCCGAGCTGAAGTTCAAGAAATTTGTCAGGAACAGAGGATGATTCGTCAGAATCAAAGATCAATGATGGACATGATGCGCGCACTTATGACTCATAACGGGCTTAATCCCGATGCTCCGCCTCCTCCATTTTAGCTATCCAGTCGGGTGCTTTCATTCTTTATTTTTATTTTCATTTTAGTTATTATTTTTCTTACTTTTGATTTTTGCCTAGTGAGGACATTGTCCATTTCAAGTTTAGGGGCACAGAGTCTACTCTAGATATATATTTTTTAAAAAAAAATTAAATTAAAATTTAAAAAAAAAAAAAATCAATTCTTTTTCTTTGGCATATTGACTTTAATTCAAGTATTTGAGAATTGTTGGGGGGATTACGACACTTAAGTAATTTTTAAAATTCTTTTCTAAGATCGTCTTGAATCCCTAGTATTTGTGCTTTATCTTATATGGGTTCCATTATCTAGTATGATAGGAATTTTAGTAATTGTCGGTCCCTGATGGATTTCACATGCACATTAGAATTTTATCTATGGGTAGTTGTATTTTTGGTTGAATTCTGAAGACTATGATGAATATGAATCGGTGAACTTTGAAGGTTATTACTATGGCATATATATATATATATATATATATATATATATATATATATATAATAAAAATAAAATAAAAATAAAAAAGAAAGAAGAAGAAGAAATTGAAATAAGTTGATTTGGTTCGTCTAGGTTTGTAGCCTAATTGACTTGAGCAATTAAGTCTTTAGGGATATTTTTACACCTAATGCCCTAAGACTGTCTGGTCTGGGAGTCATTGGCTGAAAACTTGTTATATAAGTCTTCTAGAAAGCTTAATAGACCGGACATTGCACAACCAATCAAATAAGAGGATGGAACCATTTCTTCTGACTCTTTTTCAAATTTGATAAATGTTGGTTGATCGTATATTCATTATAGGTTATACAATGTGTGTGAAAATATATATATATATATATATATATATATATATATATATATATATATATATATATGTATATACATATATTTTTTTTGCCATAAAAAGATAACTTGAGAAGGGATCTGAGGAATTGAAGTTATAGAAGTTGGGTTCAATTGAAAAGACATTACTATATAGGTGATTTGCTAGTTCACAAATTTCACAACATTGGGGATTGATCTTGCCATTATTCTTGTTACATAAGTGTGTGGGAAATATTGGGATGAAGTATGAAAATAGAGGCTAAAGAGTATTCTCAGTTGACAACTTTTAAAGTACCTTTGTGTAGTCTTTCATTATTGTGATGATATGAGAATAAGTTGATTGCTGAAGGATTGAATTGTTTTGTATGTTTGTGGGTATCATCTCTGAAAACCCTCACGAAACTTCACTCATCCACTAGGGGTAACCGAGGGATTTAAAAGGCTTGTTGCATATGCTAAATGCAATCGTGATTCCCACAAAAGCGACATTTATGTTTTCTTTAGTTTTATTGCTATGAGACTAGCAATATGTAAGTTTGGGGGTGTGTTAGGTGCTGAATGTTGTATATTTTAGCCCCTTTAACTTGCATGTTTTATTCTCATAATAGTAGTTTATTTGTGATTTTACATTATTTTATTGTTTTTTATTTATTTCAGGGTATTAATTGTAAAATCAGTCAAGACCTGATTCCGAGCTTTAAAAGATGACATTTCATGGGACCGAGCAATGTTGAAGATCCAAGTCTAATTAAACTTAGAAAAAAGTCCAAAAGAAACCACAAGTTGATAAGAATGGAAAGAAGAAGAAAAGGAAAAATCCTTCTCCAACAAGGAAACTTCCGCCAAAGTTGGTAACTTGAACCCGTTTTGGTAATCTGGCTGTATCTCTCTCCTCGAGTGTCAAAACAGCTAAATTCCTGCGCGAGTTGAAAGGAAATTCGAAGAGCTACAATTTTGTATTTCACAAGGATTTCATAAAACAGCTATTTACCTTGTCAAATTTGGGCTGGAAGTCTGTACAAATTTTGGAGTCCTTGTTTGGCAGAATTTCCATATATGCCTTTTATGTGAAATGAGAACTTTAGGGTTGATCTTCTCTTATTTAAAGGGAGTTCTCTACATCGTTAGAGCATCATACAGAGGAGCTTGAGGCTGAGATCAGAGGAGAAGCATTCAGAAGAAAGAAGGGATCAATCCATGGCGGTGAAAATATCTTCCTCAACCATGAAGAATTCCACTCTAGTCATGCTTAGCTAAACGCTTTGTTAGGGTTGTGATGTAGCCCTAGCTTAGAACTACTGGTTTGATTGTATTTATTTATTGGAGAACAATTATTATCATGCATGATTGTGTAATCTATAGGATTTTTAATTGACTTTTCAATAAGAATCAGTTTTAAAGTTTTAATTCAATTACAAATAATTTTCTATCTTGTCTTAGATATTTGAATCTTGTGATTGAACACAACTCATTCACTTCTTGTAGTTATGAATGAGATGATTACATAATGGTATTTCTCTGAATATAATGTTAGAAATTTGATAGATTATACCTAGAAAAGATAGACCATGCTACACCCTAGAGTAAAGTAGTTAGGTAGATGGTTTATGCCAATCGAAGATAGTCCATGCTTAACTTTAAATTATATTATTTTCTAGCTGAATTAATATGTGCTTGTAGCCATGATTAATTCCCTATGCATGTTATATGATATATCTCCAATAAATTGATATAATTAATTGGTGGTGCGACGTTAGTGGTGAAGTCATTTCCCTAGTCCTCTCTCTCTATTTTCTACATCCTATTTAATTATTATTCTCATTTTATTTTTCTACTTAGTTAATTTAGAATAAATCATCACAATCTAATTATCCTACTTTCAAGTTAATTTGGAATTTAAGAAATCTGTTGACAAACTTATTTTACACAAGTCCCTTGGGTACGACACCCTAACAAGTAAGCCCTATCTGCAAAGATTCGTGCACTTGCGAGTGGTACATACAAATTTCACAAAAGTTTGGCAGGTTGGGCTACTCAATGAAGGAGTGTGGTTTTAAGCAAGCTTTGGCAGATCACACTCTCTTTTATAAGAGGGATGGTGATGATATTACTTTGCTTATCATTTATGTGGATGACATGATTGTTACAGGTAGCAACACCAATGAGATAGAGAAGCTTCGAAGCTATTTGGCCAAGGAATTTGAAATGAAGGACTTGGGGTTCTGAAATACTTTCTGGGCAATGAAGTGTCTCAGTCCAAGCAAGGACTTTTTCTCTCTCAATGAAAGTATACATTAAATCTCTTGGCTGAAACTGGTAACTCTACGTGTGTTCCTATAGACACTCGTATTGAATAAATCATGGTTTAGCTGTCTATCCTGATCAGATTCCGACAAACAAGGAGAGATATTAGAGACTAGTAAGGAAGTTGATCTATCTGACTCACACTAGACCTGACTTGTTATATGCAATTAGTGTTGTGAGTCAATTCATGCACAATCCGAGTGACCGACACATGAATGCAGTGAATCGTATCTTGGCTTATCTAAAGTCCTCTCCAAGTAAAGGTATTATGTTCTCTAAGCATGGACAACTAGACATTGTGGGTTATACATATTCTGATTTTGCGGGAGCCAAGTTGGATAGGAAGTCTACTTCAGGGTATGTGTCATTCTTTGGAGGCAATTTGGTGACCTAGAGGAGTAAGAAACGGAATGTGGTATTGTTGTCTAGTGCAGAAGCTAAATACCGTGCTCTTCATCATTCAATTACGAAGCTTACTTGGTTGAAGATTCTCTTAAGTGAGCTTAGGTTTGGTCCAAAGAAACCTATGTTGCTTTTTTGTGATAATACGGCAACTATTGATATTGCTAATAATCCAGTGCAACACGATCAAACTAAGCATATTGAACTTGACCGAAACTACATCAAGGATAACCTGGATTCTGGTATGATAGAGGTTCCTTACATTAAGAGTGCGGACCAGCTGGCCAATATGATGACTCATGGTGTTACTAGGGGTCCGTTTCATACATCACTATCACAGTCGGGCATGTGCGATATCTATGCACCAACTTGAGGGGGATAGTTAGCGTGTACAGCTGTATAAATATCTACATCTCTAGGTTTTTTCTTTATTTATCTAGAAGTTAATGTATTAGCTGTCAATTTAATTGTAAAGTTAACTTACCTTAAATAGGTCTACGTATTCTGTATAAATACCCTTAAGATATAGGAAAGTAAGAAATTTAGTCAGCCATTTGTCAATTAAAACCAAAGATGAAGTTCATTCCATTTTTCAAACTTTCCATAGGATGATATGTACTATTTGGTTGTCCCCTCAAAATCCTTTGATCTGATAATGGAGAAGAGTTTATGTATGGTGGTCTTGCCTCCTTTTTTGCTGATAACGGGATTGTCCATCAAACCTCTTGTGTCTATACACCACAACAGAATGGTGTAGCTGAAAGAAAACATTGTCATATTACGGAGGTGACCCGTTCTTTTCTAATTGGGATGGGAGTGCCTAAAAGTTGTTGGGCTGATGCAACCTTAACAGCTACATACCTTATCAATCGTATGCCTTCTAAGGTTCTTGGCTGTTAATCCCCCTTCTCTGTCTTACACCATCACACTGCCTTGTTTACTGTCCCTCCAAAAGTGTTTGGTTGTGTTTGTTACGTTCACATTCATCATCGCAAGGACAAAATGGACCCTAAGGCAATCCGATGTGCCTTCCTTGGATACTCCGCCACTCAGAAAGGGTATCTGTGTTATAACCCTACCACTCTTCGTCGCTTGTCTGATGTTACATTCTTTGAGTCTGTTCCTTGTTTTTTCCACTGCTCGGGATTCTCTACAGGGGGAGACTATTATACAGGTGGAGAATCCGTTGTCCATTTAGAGGGAATGCCCCCTTCCTTTGCCTATTCCCATTCAGGGGGAGGTTCCTATTCAGGGAAAGCTTCTTAGTGAGGTGCCTATGTCTAGTCCTCCTAACACTAATGATTTGCAGCAGGGAAAGCAACCAATTGTCTACACTAAGAGGGCAAAACAAGTCATTGACTCACCCTAGGGCCAAGAAGTCTCCCTCGATCTAGGTAATTCCTTAGTTGACATTGATACTCCTGATTCTTTTCCCAATAGCATTCATGTTGATCTTGATGTCCCTATTGCCTATCGTAAGGGTGGTTGTAGTTGTATAAAACATCCCATATCTCATTTTGTATCCTATGATCCTATATCTCAGTTTGTATCCTATGATCCTATATCTCCTCTGTATATGTTCCTTCTAGTGTTTCGGGGGAAGAAAACCATGCTTGAAGAAATGAAGGCCCTTGAGAAGAATGGTACTTGGGATATTGTTCCATGACCTAGTGGTAAGAAACCAATAGGCTGCAAATGGGTCTACACAATAAAGTATCATGCAGACGGAACAATTGAGAGATATAAAGCTCGATTAGTTGTTAAGGGCCTCACTCAAACCTATGGAATTGATTATCTAGAAACATTTGCTCCAGTTGCCAAGATGAACTCTATACGTGCTCTTCTTTCTTTGGCAGCTAATTTGAATTAGCCCTTACATCAACTGGATGTAAAGAATGCTTTCCTTCATTATGACTTGGAGGAAGAGGTGTATATGGCTATGCCACCAGGGTCTAAGCTTGCAAATGGTCAAAATTTAATGTGCAAGCTAAATAAAGCCTTGTATAGATTAAACCAGTCGCCACGTGCTTGGTTTAAGAGGTTCAACACTGTTGTGAAAAGAGTAGGGTACACACAGAGTAAGGCAAATTATAGTCTCTTCATCAAGAAGCACCAGGGTTGCACCCCTGCCCTTATTGTATATGTTAATGATATTGTTATCACTGGAAATGATCCAGATGAGATTCGTCGAATGAAGTCAATCTAGGGGCAGAGTTCGAGGTTAAAGACCTCGGATCATTGAGATACTTTCTTGGCATCAAGGTGTACAGATCGAAGAAAGGGGTGTTCATTTCTCAACGGAAGTATGTGTTAGATTTGTTGACTAAAACAGGCAAGCTTGGAGCTAGACCTATTAATATTCCCATTAAGCAGAACCATAGGCTTAATGATGTAGATGGAGACCCATTAGATGATGTGGGAAGATTTCAGCGATTGATTAGGAGACTAATTTACTTATCTCTCAAACGCCCATATATTGCCTACGTTGTTAGTGTGATTAGTCAGTTTATGCATGTTCCACGCACACCTCACCTTGAGGCAGCTCATCATGTTCGTCGCTACCTCAAGGGTTCACCTAGTAAGGGGATATTGTTTCGCAGCCATGGCTACTTGCATGTTGAAGCCTATACTGATGCTGATTGGGCAGGGTCTGTGACAAATCGACAATCTACTTCAGGATATTGCACATTTGTTGGAGGTAATCTTGTTTTATGGTGAAGCAAGAAACAGTTTGTAGTAGCTAGATCTAATGCAGAGGCTGAGTTCAGATCCATGGCACGGCACATGGAGTTTGTGAGTTGTTATGGCTACGTACGATGTTGGGTAAGTTTGGTTATCCTATTCGCGAGTCAATGAAGTTGTATTGTGACAACAAGGCTGCTATTAGCTTTGCCCACAATCCAGTTCAACATAACAAAACAATGCACATTGAAGTCGATCGACACTTGATCAAGGAAAAGTTTCGTCTTAGGCTGATTTGTACTCCATACGTCAGCACACATGATCAGGTTGCTGATGTTTTGACTAAGGGTGTGAGCAACACTTGCTTGCAAAATATTTTAGTCAAGCTGGGCATGATAGATATCTTTGCACCAGCTCGAGGGGGAGTGTTGTCAGGGGCTTATTTGTTATTACTTATATAATGTTGGGGCTTATGTGTAATTTCTAAAACTTGTTATTATAAATAGAATGTGGTGGAAGGATGAAAGTATTCTTTCATTCTTTCTCTCTTTCCCCATCTCTCTCTCTCTCTCTCTCATCCGCTTTCTTCTCTTTTTCTTCTTCTTTTTTATCACTTACTCTTGATTTGATTACATCTTAAAGTCAACATTACCCTTGGGTATGAAACCTTTAGTTCAACACATACCCAACACATGTAAGGAGATAACACCAGCTCACCATCCCCTTTGGACTGCCCAAGATACACGCTTGCATGGGGGCACAGAGCTAATCAAGGGATGACACTGCTGGTCAGTCCTAGTTGTCACCACCATGCCAAACATGCCCAACCAATCCTAAAGCCGAGGCTACCATCTGGAGGTATAGCAACAAAAAGCACCAGATCTTAAGGTTCTATGCACCTTTCTCCCAACCCAGCCTAGAGTCAGGGTGCTTCAAGGTATCAGAACAAAGAGTCAAGCCCCAATCAGGACTGACTGTTCAAGTATATATAAAGAGGGAGGTCTAGGAAATAAAGCAGCAAAAGGTATTTGCCTTGTCCCCTATGGAATCCCCAAAGAACACCATGTGGGATTGAGTGATTACGTGGCAACCCATCAGAATTGTAAAATGTAAACAAAGGTCCAAATGCTGATGCCAGTTGATTCAATTGAATGGACTGACTGCAGAAATTTCTGACCAGAGAGGAGCTGTTTCCTTGGGCATTCATAATATTAAAAATAGGTTATCCATTGATTCAGAACCAAAATAAGTGCTATACTGCCAAAAAGTCTGGTTCTAATAAAGAAGTTATATCAAGATGTATTCTTGCCTCGGGATTTGGCACACTGCTATCAGGAACTGGACTGGCAACATGGAACACTCCACTGCATCCTATGAAGGCTACAGAAAGAGAGTTGTAATCAAGCAGATCTGCCATAAAGAATTTCAAATTCTCAGGCGCTTTCTCAAGTTTCTTCAAATGAGCATACCTGTCACCACCTATAAGTTACAACAGAGGAATTTACAAGAAACTTCACCAAAATATTTCAGCTAAAAGGTTTTCTTTCTCCGTTTCCTTTTAGGATGACTAGCAAAATGAGCTTATTATAAGCGTGATGAGAAATGATTGTTAATTTTAATATACATACATACATACATACATACATACATACATACATACATATATATATTTTTATAATTTCGTTTTCTCACTGGTCAAAATATTGGTATACAGAGCAACTTTAAATATATATATATATATATATATATATATATATATATATAAAGTTGCTCTGTATACCAATATTTTGACCAGTGAGAAAACGAAATTATAAAAAGGATTACTTATATACCTAACACCATAACCACACAAGCATTCTTCTCATTCATTTTGTTTAGATTGTTTTCAATATTCCACCTGATGTTTTTGGCAATGAGAAATATATTAAATAAAGAGAAAAGAAGCAATGGAATAAATATTTTCTATTCAAAATTTCAAAAGCACATAAACAAAATATGTAATTCATACTTCAAATAGCAAAAGATAAATTTAGGGGACTATGAAAACAATTTTCAGTGCATTCAAATACACAACAAAGTGATGTTTAATAATAGTTAACAAGGGTTAGTCACTTCTTATAATTAGCAAATTAAACGATACAGAGAACAAAATGACAAGTGAATAGCAAGTAGCACATCGAAATCAGGTCTACATTTGAATGGACTTTGACATGGTCTATGCATGAAAGCAAAACAAAATATACACCTAGAGAGTGAGAAGTGGGCTTTCAAGAATGACCTGCTATTTGGGCCAAATCAGCCTAAACAGAATTTTCGTTTAAAAATAGATGATAACTGAAATGCACGTGTATGAGAGAAATGGAGAGGATTTAAGAGGACAGTAACCAACATTGCAGAAGCATGCCATGAGAAATAAAGGAAAAAATAACATGTAAATTTATAATATGCAACAGCACAGCATAAGCAGCATGGAGAAACAAAACGACAAAGAACACAATACGGAAACCTTAATGCTAAAGCTTATGCAAATGATAAAAAAGATTTCAGTTGTTCATCTATTAAATTGCTACCTACAGTTGACGCTCTATAAAAAATAAAAAAAAGTATTTTATATTATTAATTATTAGATTAGGAAATACATATGCACGTATATATCGTAAAAAAGTAATAGTAACATAAATCTATTAGAAATAAAGAAAAAGAATAGTAGTAAAGAGAATAGGAGGTGTCATATAATTTAGATTAGACAGTAAATTTTTTATGAAAAAAGTCCATCATGGTTGGAAATATGTATGAACGTCCCATTCTTAAACCCATATTTTCGTGAGAAATCTTGTTGTTAATAAATAAATAAATAATCGAGAAACTACGCAGTTAATGATTTATTAATTAATTAATTTTAAGTTTCCCTAGATTATTAATTATTAAAGTATAGACTGTAACACATCAAAGAAGAAGAAACCGTACCAGTTTTTGGACAAGCAGAAGACACATCTCTCTCTATCTCTATCTCGTTTTTGAAATACAATTGAATATGTTTTTTTTTTAAATCAACTAATTCAACTCTGAATTGTTGTGGACAATCCTAGAATTAGTAGAGTCGTAGCATTAGTTGATTGTGTAAGGACATGGGTTACAGAGAGACAACAAAGCACCAACAACAACAAAAACAACAAAGCACACATATGTAATCGTCATTGTCAACGACACCATTAATCGTGACTTGGACTACATTCTCCCCTCGCTTTCCAAGGTGATGAAAACGAATGCATATACAGTAATTTATGCACAAAGGAGGAAAGATTACATTGAAACACAGATGGGTCCATTATGCAACAAAAAAACACAGTGAACATGCTGCAGTTGGATAAAATATGTTATGGTGGTTATTATTATTATTTTTCCCTTCCAAAGTGGAAGAAGAGGTTTTATGAGAATTTATCAAATATATGAATAAAAAAGGAATCTAGCATAAAGGTTTTCAGTCAAAGAGGGTATCACATTAGAAATCGTACTGTTTAAACTTCAACTGTATTGAAGAAAGTTGAAGCAATGCATGAAATATTGAAGTTAAATAAATTTAAAAAGGTGTATTACATGTACCAGTCAATTGGAAGTCAATGCAGTTTTCAGACAGTATAATGTGTTGGCTTTCCACTTTCAAACAAAAAGCGAGAGATTTTGTAAAGTTAGATTTTGTTAGAGTACAATTGAAATTTGTCTGAAAAATAAATACCAAGATGCTTTAGTTACAATTGTCATTTTTTTGAAAAACGAAAATGAAACAAAGATAACAGTCATTTTTTTATAAAAAATGAAAAGATAAATTCTAATTTATTTAGAGAGGTTATTTAATTTAAATATATAATTGTCAATGTCAACTGTTACAAGATAATTCAATTTGAAGTAGAAGAGGTGCTTGGTACAAGAGATATTTGGTTTGAAACGTAACTCTTAGCCAAGAGTAAAGAGTTGGGTTGTTTTAATACGTATATATATTAGAAATACTTTCTTCAAAAAGAATAAATAAATAAAGGTAATAAAATGTATATAAAGAACGAAAAAGTTATAGACTGCTAATAGTAGTATAGATATAAATATAAATATAGATAGTTGTGGGTTAAAGGGAGGGATGGAATGGTACAATAACAAGATAAGTGAATGAGCATGGAGAAGATGTAACAAATTATACATTATATTATACGGTCACCACATTTTCTAGTTCCCTATACACAAGGTAATAAGACACTAGAGCAAACACATATATGTCCAATTCAGTGTCTATACTATATAGGTTGTGTCAAAATCGGTAGGTGTAGCATTTCTTATTGCAAAAGCTAGGCCACAGATCATTTCACCGGACTATAACTAGCAGTTCTGATGAAACCCATCCTCCTGGCATGGGCAAGAAACGTAGAATCAAGCACCTCATTATGAAAATTTTGGTTCCAAATTAAGAGAAATATGGGGAATCTTAACAATCTATATAAGAAAAAAGCCAAAATTTCTCTCCTTTTGAGAACAAAATTTGATTTATTAATAGAAAAAGTTAGTAGTAGTAGTACATAAATACATATACAATTTTCGAAACACTGTTATCCTTTGATTATCAAACAAGTACACTTATACAATTCTGTATATGAGAAAGAGCATAGCATTAGCAATACTTGGATTCTTCGATTTGGGCTTCATTATGTGAACAAATGTAAAGAACCCATATAACTAAGAAAAGAAAAACCCAGAAAAAATTAACAAATTTGAGCAAAAACCCAGAAACTACAAGGTCGCAACCTAATGCTTTGATTGATAATCCATTTAGCGCACAATAAACTAAGTGAAAAAAAAAAAAAAAAAAAAAAAAAACTTCATTGAAAACTTAATTGCTAAAAAGGAAATGAAATAAAGATTAAAATGAATTGATTGTATTTTAATAACGCGATGAAGATGAACAACTTAGAGATAAGAGACAGTTTACTTGGATCTCTGACGGTTCCATGAACAGTGTAGTTCTTGGAGAGAAGAAGCTTCACCAGCCACGAAGCTATGTACCCTCCAGCCCCTGTCACACACACCCTGCTCATCTCCGCCATTAACACAGAGTCAAACACACACACACCCTCTCTCGCGGACTTTGTCGTTCCTTTTAAATTGAATTTTTTTTTTTTTTTTTTTTTTTTTTTTTTGCATCTCTTTCGACATGCAACCCTTTTTAAAAACTAATTAGGAATTGGTCCTATTTTTAACATTTTCCGTTAGTCAGTCAATAAACAATTAACTTTTTGGCCCCAAAAGAAAAGAACAATTAACTTAAATGCCAAAACTTTTTGTCGATCAATCTCTTACTAAAGCCCCCTCAGTTTTTTCACATAAATAGGACTAATCTCTAATTCATGTTTTTTAAGAGGGCGGGATGGTCAAAACATAGGTGAAATTGTGGGATACAAGGAAAAAAAAAATACTTTTAAATTTTATTTTGAATATATGAAATCATTTTAAGAGGCAAAACTTCTCCGACTCCTCATTTTAACAAAACAAATACAGTATTATTTATAGTCTATTATATATTGAGATTTGAAATTTTGGCAACGGGGAAGATGGAAAGTTTTTAGTTTTCAGTTAGTGAGAGGAAAAAGGAAGCACCATATATATATATATTGCCTTTCCTTTTTTTTTCCCTTTCAATTATACCATGTCATAGAGTATTCATTCTTTTTTTTAACTCTATCATGGCTTAGCCAAATCAGATTCGAAGAGTTTTCGCGATTTCTCTTTCGCATTATCCATCATTACTCTTATGCTACGTTTGGTGTGCAAGAATGGAATGGAATAGAATGCCCATTCCAACCATTTCATTATTTGGTATGCAATTTAAAGCGGGAATGGCCATTCCATTGGAATAAAAATCCTTTCCTGAAAATGAAAATCCATTCCACAACTAAACCTATGTCCCAAGTAATTTTTTTAAAAAAATAAATTTCCCAAAAAACCCTCATGTTCTAAGTCCAAAAAATCACCACTGCCTTCCACCACGACCATCTCCACCTTTCACCATCACCGGCACTGACTTTCGCCATCGCCCACCACTTTCCATCACCACCACGTACCGCCACTGCCTTTCAACACCACTACCGCCACCACCTTCCACCACCACTACTACCATTGCCTTTCACCACCGCCACCACTTTCCACCACCACCACTACCGCCTTCCACTGCCACCACCACCGCTGCCATCGCCTTTCACTTCTGTCACCACCACTGCCACCACCGTCTTTCACCTCCGCCACCGCCACCACCTTCCACCACCACTGCCACCACCTTTCACCACCACTACCACCTTTCACCACCACTGCCACTGCCTTTCACCGCCACTACCACCTTCCACCACCGCTTTCACCACCACCACCACCTTCCATTGCCATTGCCTTCCACCACCACCGCCACCGCCACCGCCTTCCATTGCCGCTACCGCCACCGCCTTCCATTGCCGCTACCACCACCACCATTGCCTTTCACCACCACCACCACTTCCCACCACCACCACTACCGCCACCACCTTCCACCATCACTGTCATCACCGCCTTCCACCACCACCACCGCCTTCCACCACCACCTTCCACCATCACCATTACCGCCACCGTCTTTCACCACTACTACCACCTTCCACTACTGCCTTTCTGATGAACCAAGAGGGGGGGTGAATTGGTTAATCTCTTCCCAATAGAATCAATAAGATAATTCAGCAAGCAAGCAATAAGTACTTAAAACAGGATTTACAAGGAAACCCTTTTAACTAGGGAAAACCTTGGTTCTTGGCCATAGCCAATGAAGATCACTACTAGTTGTAAATACCTTGTTACACACTCAGCTGTCTCACCCTCTGCACACACCCAAGCACAAGAATGGACACTAGTTTTCACAACCAATACACACACTAGCTGATTTCAATGCACACACACACTCCCCCTGTCCTAAGCACCCTTGCTTGGACCAACAAAGCTCATATAGCTCACCATATACATCATTACGAGTGATAAACAGGATAATCAAATTCCTTCTACAATTTAAACAGCTTGAACAACACAAAATACCAAGTTACTGCCTCAAAATCACTAAACTGCTGCAGCTAGAGTATGAGGGGTAAAATTGGAATTTTCCATCGAGATTAGTTCATCAGTAGCTTCCACAGTCTTAATTCACTGCAGTACTCATGTTAACATCCTTAAGCAATTTAGTATAGCATGAGTATATATCAATGTACTACCACAGTTCTTGAATAAACACAGCTCAACATAGTTTGAGAGGTTTTGCAAGGTTACAATCACAATCTGTCAATGTTTTGAACCACAGCCAAGTTCAACAGCTTTGATTCATCAAACTAGACTTGCTAGCACATAGATAATCCATAGAATAGCTAGACATAATCATTTTGCACTTGAATCACAATATATGCAGAAAAGTAGGCTTATCTACTGATCTAAGAGCTCAAAATCCATTTCAGCATGTTTATGTTCAAAGCAAACTACTGAGCAAGTGTAAATAGCATAGTTATATCTGTGACAACCCTCAGAAATGACCACAGTAGCTTGGAACTCAGATTCACTACTCAATCCAGCCCTTTCTACAGCAATTTGGACAGCAGCAGCATCCCAACACATTGATCACACATAAGGCTTGAGTCAGTGGGTTTTTCTAGCATAAATCATCATTATAAATCACAGAAAAACTTTGTTTAATGAAAAGGAGCTCGAGAGTTCTCTTCTGCAGCTTGCTTTTAGTCTCTATGAAAGGCCATTAACCCTAAAAGACACCTATAGCAGCATATATATATTTCAGTGTAAATGCTTGACTGCACCTCTCTTAATTCAATGCTGTCACCTTTCAACCAATGATTGCATAAGAACAATTCTGACATTCCCTTAATGAAAAGACAATGTTGCCCTTGATATCTCACCAAATAGTGACACCTCATGCATCAGTAAGAACAGTTCATACAAGTGAGGACACATTGATATTTATCTTTACTTAGCCACTAAGATCTGCAACACCATTGGAGGACAATATATATACCTGGACCACAGCCACGTGTCACACTCCTGAAAATACTTGAAAAGTTATACAAACAAGCCTTATACCAACTGTAAATTATATTCAGCAAAATCCTGTTGCTGAGGCTGTATTAGACACAACGTAGGCTCACCACAGCAATTCAGTGCAATGCAGCTATCCAGCCATACGAGTATCCATAGAATACATCAGGGAAAATACAAAAGTACCCCTGAAAGCACCTGTGACAAGTTCCTTGTATACTGATCTTGACTGAAACCATTCAATTTAGCTGAATCAAGTGTACCAGCTGTGATAAATTAAATCATGCCAATGTAAAAAAACTGTCACTGCAATATAAATGTCAGTGCTGCCCAAGTGATATATGTTAAACCACAATACAGATAGGATATGCACTAAAGCACACAAAACCAAAGCTTTTGACATTACATAGGCAAATAGAACTTGGAGAACCTTAGGACCAACAATCTCCCCCTTTTGCCTTTAATAACAAAAGCTTTGATATGAAATAAGGCCTCAAGTATAGTGATCCAGCTAATAGAAGGAAAACAACCCAACACTCATCAAATGATAAGAATAGCATGTGACACTATCCTTATTTCAGTCCTTTTCTCCCCCTTTTTGACATTGAAGGTCAAAAGGGAGTAGGACCAACAATAGTAAGGTCAAAGAGGTGGGGGAACAACCCTTAGAAGATCTCGAAGGGTTGAAAATCTGTAAGGAAGAAGAGGCTTAGTCATGATGTCTGCAATTTGATCTTCTGTTGGTAGATAAGTAATATCAAGAAGCCCTTTTTGAATCTTGTCTCTAAGAAAATGATACCTGATATCTATATGCTTGCTTTTCCAATGCAATGTGGGATTTTTACAGATGGCAATAGCACTTTGATTGTCATAAAAAAGCTTGGGAGGCATAGAGAATTGAAGGCCAAGATCTGTCAGAGTAGACTGCATCCAAAGTAATTAAAAACCAGCTTGAGAGGCAGCAATATACTCAGCTTCTGAAGTGGAGAGAGAGACTGTGTCTTGTTTTTTGCTAAGCCAAGAGACTACATTAGAGCCACGAATGTAACAGCAGCCAGAAGTGCTCTTTCTGTCAGGTAAGGATCCACCCCAATCAGCATCTGAAAATGCAACTATAGTCATTGTTGGAGAAAAAAATGTAATGTAGACCATAAGAGATTGTGCCCTTAACATATCTGAGAATGCGTTTGGCAGCCTGGAGATGAGACATTTTGGGATTACTTTGAAATCTGGCTACCAATCCTACTGAGTACGTGATATCAGATCTAGAAGCTGTGAGATAGAGTAGGCTACCAATGATAGATCTATAAAGTGTGGATGGAACTGCTTTTGAGGTACAATCAAGTGACAGTTTAGTATTTGGACACAATGGTGTTGAAACAGGCTTGCTATCATTCATGTTGAACTTCTTGAGTAATTCTGAGGCAAATTTCTGTTGTGAAATAAAAATTCCTTTGGATGTTTGAGCAATTTGAAGTCCTAAGCAATACCTGAGAGTACCCAAGAGTGACATTTCAAACCTTGTTTTCATGAGATTGGCAAACTCTGATGCTAATGAAGTGTTGGAACCACAAAAAATGATGTCATCTACATAGATTTGAAGAATTAGAAACTGGTCTTGATGAATCTTGACATACAGAGTGCTGTCAACTTTGCCTCTATGAAAGCCTTGTTCAATTAAGAATTGATGTAACTTTTCATACCAGGCCCTGGGAGCTTGCTTAAGACCATACAAGGCTTTGCTTAATTTGAATACATGAGAGGGATATTCAGAATCTTCAAAACCTTCAGGTTGCTCTAGATAAACTTCCTCACTTAGGTCTCCATTTAGAAAAGCAGATTTGACATCCATTTGGTACACCTTGACTTGTTTGTGACATGCAAAGGACAGCAGCATTCTTATGGACTCCATTCTAGCCATAAGAGCAAAAGTTTTATCATAGTCAATTCCAGCTTGTTGTGAATAGCCTTTACACACTCTTGCTTTATTCCTGATCACAAATCCTTTTTCATTCATCTTATTTCTGTAAATCCATTTAGAGCCAATAACATTTTTGTTTGCAGGTCTAGGTACCAGTGTCCAAGTATCATTTTTGTTAATTTAATCCAGCTCTTCTTGCATGGCTACAACCCAATCGTCAATCTTCTTAGCTTTACAGTAAGATTTAGGTTCAATAGATGACAACATTGCAAAGTGGCTATATTCTTTGTTATCTTCAGCTTCTAACTCAGTTAACTTCTTCCTATTCCTTGTTTGAACTCCAGCTTGAGATGAACCAATAATGTTTACAGCTTGAACCTGCTTCTGCAGCACTGGGTAAGTAGTTTCTTTTGAATTCTCAAGTTCAGTCACAGAAGAGCTGACTTCATTTGAACTAATTATATTATTGTTGTCTTCAATCAGAATCACTTGAGGATTTTCATCAAATTTTACATGGATTGACTCAACCACCTTCGAAGATCTAAGGTTGTAGCATCTATAAGCCTTACTTTTTGTAGAATACCCCAGAAATATACCTTTATTAGATTTTGAATCAAACTTCCCCAAATTGTCAATGTGATTAAGTATATAACACTTGCTGCCAAATATTCTGAAATAGTGTACTGCTGCAGGTCTTCCATACCATAATTCAAAGGGTGTTTTAGTTGAATTTGGTCTAAGAAGAACCCTATTGATGATGCACACAGCAGTACTTACAGTTTCAGCCCAAAATCCTTTAGCCAAACCTTTTTCACGCAATATTGTTCTTCCCATCTCTTGAACTGTTCTGTTCTTTCTCTCCACAACTCCATTCTGTTAAGGTATAGCAACAGCTGAGAATTCCTTTTTGATTCCCTTGTCATCACAGTAGTGCTCAAATTCTTTCATGGTGAACTCAGAACCAAAATCAGACCTGAGTTTCTTTACAGTGCAGCTCCTTTCATTTTCAACAAGGTTGACAAACTTAATAAAGTGTGTAATAGCCTCATAATTTTCTTTCAGGAAGTAAACCCACACCATTCTGCTGAAGTCATCAATGAGTAGCATAAAATACTTATTACCACCAATACTTGTGGTTCTGGTAGGTCCACAAAGATCCATATATATCAGGTTAAGTGCCTTAGAGGAGTTGATTTCCTTGGAATGGAAAGAAACTTTAGTTTGTTTTCCTTATTGCCATGCTTTACAAAGATGATCATCTTTAAAACAAATGTCAGGTAGACCTTTAACAGCTTTCAGCTTCAATATCTTGGACATGTTCCTTGAATGAAGATGACCTAACCTCTTGTGCCACAACTTAGCTTCATCACAGGTTGTTAAATTACATGGGGTGACCTAACTTTCTTCAGTGACTGTGTAGACATTTCTTGAAGATCTACTAGTTGAGAACAGAACTTGTTTTGATTCCAAATCAATCACATTGCATCTTTCTTTGTTAAAACAGACTTCCTTCCCACTATCACACAATTCACTTACGCTTAGGAGATTATATTTGAGCCCTTCAACCAATAGAACTTCTTGAATCTCTGGCAACTCTTTAGACTTACTCACAGTGCCAATTCCAACAATCTTAGCTCTTTGATTGTCTCCAAATATAACATTTCCACCATCAAACTACTGTAAGGAGTTAAATTTGGAGCCATCACCTGTCATGTGTCTCGAACAGCCACTGTCAACATACCATTTGTCCTGAGTATTACAGGCTTTAAAAGCTATATACACAAGAAGACTTATAGAGTTCAGCTTCTTGGGGATCCATATCATCTTAGATTTCACCACTAACCCTTTGTCTTTAACTTTCACTCCTTGAGTTAGGTCTGACTTCTTCATATACATCTTAGTAATCTTGAAGTTCCTTGCAACTGATGTAACAAAGTCTCTCTGATTGAAACTCAAAGGATATTGAATGGTGTCAAAAATATCAAACCTTGATCTCAGAGGTTTCATAATGGGATATCTTGCATATACTTCTCCAGTTGTGGCCTTCACAAATGTTGAGTGTTTCTGACTAATCTTAGCAGCTGAATCACATACATATCCAATTCCAGTCTTCCCAATTTGCTTAGTAGATTGTTTCCAAATTTCAGCCATTTTTAGAGATCTCTCCTCAAGTATGGTAGACAGTTCTTCCTTGCATCTTTTAGTAGACCACTGAGAGTTTCTTTGAACCTTGAGTATGCTTATGAAAATAAGGGAAATTGAACACATAGTTGACAATTTGAGTTTTAAGTATTTGTTGAGAATTTGTCTAGACCTTAATAGTTCTGAATTTAGCTTTTTGATCTGAGATTTTTGTTAATTGTACTTCACAGCAAGTCTTTCACATTCTTCCAGAATTTCCTCAATCTCTGTGTCAGTATCTTCTTCAGTTTCAACAGAATCTTTTGATGGTTCTAGAATAGCCATGAATAAACATTTATCTTCTTGATCTTCTTTAGGTTTCTCTTCTTCTTCAATGGCTGTTTTCCAGTCTGAGAGTAAGGTTTTTCTTCTAAACCTTCCTTTGTTGTTAAGTCCTTCAAACTTTCTTTGAGTTTGCCCTTTAGGGTTAGGACACTTGGATACAATATGACCAGGCTTGCCACACCCATAGCATGTTAGATTCTGCAACTGAGATTTCCTTTTAAACCTGAATTTTCTGAATTTCTTAGCAAGGTAAGCCACTATAAATGTCAATGCTGCCCAAGTGATATATGTTAAACCACAAGACATATAGGATATGCACTAAAGCACACAAAACCAAAGCTTTTGACATTACACAGGCAAATAGGACTTAGAGAACCTTAGAACCAACACTTTCACCAATGCTTTCACCACCACCACCATCTTCCACCACCTCCTTCTGCCACCACCATTACCACCGCCATCACCTTCCACCACCACCACCCCCATCACTTTCCTCCACCACCACTGTTACTGCCACCGCCTTCCACCACCACCTTCCACCGCCGCCTTCCACCACCGCCACCTCCACTACCTTCCACCACTACCGCCACAGTTACTTACATTGGCTTCCACCACCATTACCTACACCACTATCTCCTTCCATCGCCACCACCACAACCACACTACTGCCACCGTCACTACCACCACCTTCCACCATTGCCACCGTCGCTGCCTTCAAACACCACCACCTACACCACCATCGTTTTCCTCCACCACCACCGCCACTGCCACCATTTATTTTTAAATTTTTTTTAGAGAATGTCATTTTGTTAATTTAATTTATTTGTTACTAAGAAGGATATTTTAGAGAATTCAATTTAAAATTCATTCCATCCTAAATTTTAAATTGGTCCAACCAAATACTAGAATGGTTATTATCATTCCATTCCTACACATTTCATATTTACAACCAAATAATAGAATGAGAATGATCATTCCATTCCATTCCCACTTGCATTCCATTCCTACACACCAAACGTAGCATTATTTTATACCGATGTCGTAATTGCTAACACTGAAACATAACACAATAAGGCAAAAGAATATGACTTTGTTGAAGGTAGGCTGTTAAATTATGTGTTTTGACATATTTTTATTTTTTATTTTTTCAGGATAAGAATGTTATATTAGAAGATATAGATTAAAAGTTAAAGATGTGAAGACTCTTAAGTAACGGAGAGCAACCTAATTGCTAGGTTACAAAAGTGTTCGCTTGATATATTCCATTTACTCGTATTATTATCACAACTCCTAACTGATAAACTCACGAAATATAAGACCGAAATAAAATTATATACAGGGAGACCTAGCTTGATTGTAATGATAAGTTAGAAAAATAAAAATAAAAAAATTGGGATAAAGTAGCAATTTATTAAGTATGTAGAAATTTCATGAATAGCCTCCTTATTAATTTGGTCAAAAAAAGAAAAAAAGAAAAAGATACGGTTTTGCGGTGGGCTTTACAAATTGGGACAGATCCTATCTCATGTGTGTACATGAATATATATACACATAGATAAATATTATAAGTGGGACTTGTCCCACATCAAATTTGGATGATGGTTGAAGTGTGTATAAATGGGTAAGTATGCAATACTATTAAACAGTTTAAGCTTTTAGATAAATGGGCAAGCGTCCACCCATTACAGTTGGTATTAGAGTCAAACCCAATCCTTAATCCAGTGCCACGCTAAACGACCGGCACAAAGGGCGTCTAGACCCGACCGCGTGTAGGCAGGGTAGCCCGACCACAATGAAGGCATTGCGTAAGTCTCAACAATTTGACCTTAATTCAACTATACACAAAAACATCACACATCCGAACAATTTCATTTTATACTTTGAATTTAATCACTTTACCCTAGTTTTTCAATAAACTTCCAAGTCATTGGGATGAACTCGCCACAAAAGGTTATCCCGATTTTTTTAAAATGAATCAACAAAACCGACAGCCTTGCTTTACGAGTAAACTTTCTTTACCGACTCATAAACGATAAATGTTTAGAAGTCAAAGCGAAAAAATAGGTCAAGAATCAAATTAGCAACACCCCTGCCAGAAGACGATGATGCGATAAGATTCTAAAAGAAACCTGGAAAATAGGTTGTTCCCCATCTGGAAAGTCCTATCTGACACGCATTTATCATAAAAAATGATTCACGTGGCGAAAATGGACGCCAGGCAAAAAACCTGTTCAAAAGAAGAAAAAGTATGTTAAACGCATAAAGACCAAAGCCACTGGAGCTGGCAAAGGTGGCAAAGGCAAAAGAAAGAACAAAGATAAAGCAACAGCTGCAACAAAAAGCTGTAAATGCTATAACTGTAATGAAGAAGGCCACATCACCCCTAATTGCCCAAACAAGGGTAAAGGTATCTTAAAGATGATTAAGCGAATCGAAATCAAAGATTTACAAGTCATCTATGGTCACGACCTGTCTGATTTCGACAGCAGTATTCTTTATGAGATATCTAGTCTCTCCGAATCAGAATCTGACAGCGACGAGGAAATTTATATGCTCAACTTTACTTCACCCCCTGAAGAAGAATCATCATCTAATATTAAATTAAGTAGTGTTATTGGTGAAGAAGTCCAGTTTATGAACGAACAACTCATTCAGTTCGCTAAACTTCAAAAGTTGAAGAAAGAAGAAATGTACAAGACTTCTAAATTCTCATTTTTTTCCAGATGAATTCTGGACCAATTCAGTGGAAATACCACAGTTGATTACAAATCAACCAATGGAATGCCTGAGTTCAATATCTTTAGCAAAGATAAAGTTGATCGATGGCAAAAGCAATTTCCTCAGGCACGATATATCCATTTAGGAATGGTCCAAATAAAAATTACTTCCTTATTTCGTAAAGGAACTGACCAACCCATTGTTGTTCTAGCCCTGGACAATAGACTTCACAATCCGGTTGACGCTTTAATCGGAGGCGTTCAATCTAATTTAGTCAATAATGTTATTTGGTTCAAACTCACACCAACTTATTTTGTGTCTATTGATGACCCAAATATTGAAAAAGTTTTGAAGGTCAAAATTAAACTTTTGAATCTTCAAATTGATTCCAACTCTCCAAGTTTAGGAATTCAATGGAAAGTTATTTACGAACTAACCAAAGAACCTGAAACTTCTACTCTTCCGGTTGACTCAAAATTAGTCACCCTTTTTGAACCTCAACCTTTTGATTCAATAGTTGAACCCAAATTATTGATCTTGAAATTCCAAGAAATTGGTTATTCAAAGACCTAAACCCCAAAAAGGAAGTGCAACTATGTAAACCAACGATAACCACTATTCAAGCCTCAGGACCTCATCTCTATATCACAAATACAGAGAAAACCCCTCTTCAAAGGTCTGCCTTAGCACGACATGTTCGTGAACCTACCGGCTGGGATAAACTAATCCCTCCTCGACTGTCTAATATCCAGCTTTCGGATTTACCTCCGAGACAAAGGTTTACCGAAGCCGAAAAAGGAAAGTATCCTATAGGAGCACCAATCCTTCCAGGATCAAATAATCACTCGGTTAAAGCTGTAAAGTTTTTCCATTTCAACCATGGAAGCGATGAAATTCTCCTCGCTCATTCACAAGGGAAAAAGAGAAAATATAGATACGTAAACGGAATTCTTAATTTCAAAGGTTATAAACCCTATAGTCTTTGTGTTCTCATTGATACTGGAGCTACAACTGGCTGCTGCAGATACAACACCATACCAACAGAAAAATGGCGCCAAATGAAACAACCTATAGGTGTTCAAGGAATAGATGCGGAAGCACCGCATACAGTCATTCAATTTAAAGCAAAAGACATTGCTATTTGGCTTAAGGATAAAAAATTTATCATTCCAAAATTACTCTGCTTTCCATTTATGCATAGAGATTTTATTTTAGGATGTAATTTTATTTACACCTATTTACCTTTGCATTTAGAAGAAAAAACAATTTTTATAACAGCAAAAGATAATATAGTAGTTGTTATCCCTATCTAGGAAAATCTAGCTACTGTATGTGATAATAATTTCTCACCGCCAAAACGAGGAAGTGATGTTTTTGTCTTACATGATACACACTGGTTATATTCTATTTTAAGACAAAACTTTTCTGAAATCCTTTCAATCTATGGAAATGAAGCCCTCGTTTTTTTAGATTGCAACTAAAAAACCCTAATGTTATCATCAGAGTAAATCCCATGATATATCTCAAAAAAGATATAGATGAGTTTGATGATTAGCTTCAAGAACTTCTTGAAAAGAACCTTATTGAACAAACTAAAAGTCCTCATAGTAGCCCCACTTTTATGGTAAGAAACCATAGTGAAGTCAAACGAGGAAAAGCCCGTATGGTAATCAACTATAAGCGACTTAACGAACATCTAATTTTCGATGGTTACTTCATTCCTAGAAAAGAAGTTCTCATAAATCAAACTCGCGGAACAAAAATCTACAGCAAGTTTAATTGTAAAGCAGGATTTTGGCAATTAAAATTAAGGAAAAAGTCCAAGCCATTAACTGCTTTCAGCACACCATGAGGTCATTATCAGTGGATCGTAATGCCATTCAGTCTGAATACTGCACCTCAAATATACCAAAATATTCAAGATAAAAAGCAACTTCAAAGCTTCCTTGGTATCTTGAATTATGGTCGCACTTTTATTAAAAATTTATCTCATAAAGAAATTCCTTTAATAAAGAAACTTCAAAAAGATAAAGTTTTTAAATGGACTGATGATGACAAACGCATTGTTCAACAGATCAAACAAGATCTTGTGAATATCCCTGAAGTTTATTTTCCTCAAATAGGGGATAAACTTATTCTTGAAATTGATGCTTCAAATTTATGTTGGGGATGTGTTTTAAAAGCCATTCCACAAGAAAAATAGAATGAAGCAGTTTTCACAAATCACCAGATAAGAGCCCGAAAAGCTCCTATCCCAACAAAGCTTCAAAAAGAAGAATTGATTTATGGCTACAATTCTGGCAAATTTAAACTAAATGAGCAAAATTATATTATTTATGAAAAAGAACTTCTGGCTATTAAATTAGCAATAAAAAGATTTCAAATTTATCTTGCACCAGAAGATTTTATTATTCGCACTAATAACCAAGCAGTAAAAGACTTTCTTATCAATAAAAAGAATTGCTTAGAAGGAAGACGTCTCAAATGGTATAATGTTATTGCCCAATATTCTTTTGCTATAGAACATATTAAAGGCACAAACAATTTTCTTGCAGATTTTCTCAGTAGAAATTATATAGGAAAATGTAACAGTATTTCTACTTTCATAGATGAATGACCGAGAAAAAAAACCTCAGAAAGATGGATGGACCACAATCGCTAAAAAAACAGTTAAACAACCTGTTCAAACACAACCATCACAATAATGGTATGTAGTCTTTGCAGGATTCCAACCAGGAATCTATGCCCAATGGAATGATTGTCATGCCCAGTTAAAAGGATTTCATGGGTCATGCTTCAAAGCTTACGACACTCTTATAGAAGCTCAACAAGTATTCTATAACGTGGGTAAAGCTTCACAACATGTTTCTGCTAATTTTGTAAAAAGACAGGAAGCTGTAAAAGTAAAAGACTTTTACAATCCTGGACTTCCAATGAACATCTATGATGAAATAAATGGTGTATGGAAAATGCATCAGTTAGACTACAATAAGAAATTCAGGCAACACCTAAATGCTCTTACTTCTCTCATTGTTGAACAAACAGCTTTGACCGAAGAGCTTAAAAAGCTTTGCGTCCAAATATGTTTAACAATTGACTAGGAAAAAGACTTTTCTTTAACTCACATAAATTATTTTTTAAAGCTTGCCCAGTTAGTTGGTGAAAATGATTTTCCAAAAAATACTTTCGCAAAAATTAATAGAATGTGTCTTCTTGAAGAAGCTAGACATATTTTTCCCTTCAAATTGTTTAAAATTATCATCTCTAAAACCGATGATCATTTTAAAACAATCACCTCTTTCTATCTTGATAATCATGAAGATATAAACCATTTCAACATGATTTATAATCAACAGTTCCCGAAACTCACACTTTTCATTGTTCCTGGATTTGAATGGTCAATAGAACCTGTCAACTGGGGTGTAATTAACAAAATTACATTCTCTTCTCATGATTGTACGTCATGGAATACTTTCCCAGCAATGATCAATACCATGATTAACAAAACTACAGCTCATTGGAAATTCATTCGCAATATGACATTCTGGATTTCTAGCTCTCTTGGTTAGCGAGAAAAAACAAAAATTTTCCAGCCTTACCAAATTTGGTTTCTCAAAATCACCGAAGATAGTGAATTCGATCATCATTCATTATTGAATTCATCTCAGCTTGTTGACAAAATTAAACCTTTTGAGTTGGCAATCAAAAGTCTTTTGCACCTAAAGCGCAAAGCAAATACAGTCAGCATCTCTCAAATAGAAGATAGATGCTGACTGTATTTGCTTTGCGCTTTAGGTGCAAAAGACTTTATCTTTTTGGAGTTTCTTTATTAAAGGAATTTCCTTTTGGGACAGACCTTTAATAAAAATACGACCATAATTCAAGATACCGAGAAAACTTTGAAGTTGCTTTTTATCTTGAATGTCATCTGGAAAATCACGAATCTTGATAATGATGTGATCCTAGAGTTTTATTCCTTTTTGGGCTAAAACAACACCTAAGAAATCAATAGTTTCTTTTTCAACTTCTATCTTGTTTGGTGATAAAATAATGCTATGCTTTTTAAGTTTTTCATAGAGAAGTTGAAGATGTTTTCTGTGTTCTTCCCTGGTTTTAGAGAAAACCAAAATATCGTCGATGTAAACAACGACAAAATCTTTAAGGTCATTAAAGATCTTATTCATCCATCGTTAATATATTTGAGGTGCAGTATTGAGACCGAATGGCATTACGGTCCACTGATAATGACCTCGTGGTGTGCTAAAAGCAGTTAATGGCTTGGACTTTTTCCTTAATTTTACTTGCCAAAATCCTGCTCTACAATCAAACTTGCTGTAGATTTTTGCTCCGCGAGTTTGATTTATGAGAACATCTTTTATAGGACTGTAGAGTTCTTCTGTAAGGATTTTAACGAATTCGCGAAGAATACCGTCGACATTAAGGAAATTGTTTAAAAGATTTCCTTTCTGCTCTTTGCCTTTGGGGGATTGATCCCATTAACGTAGCCATCCTAAAGTGTCACCTTGGAGGGTTGTAGCAAAATAATCAAGGAATTTTTCTTTTCCCCAAAAGGCTTTGTAGTTGTTGATTAGAATGGAAACTGATTGTGCCCATTCATCAATCACTTTTAGTTGATCTTTGAATGGTACATGAGTAAGATCAAGATAAGTACCATTTTGCGTAACAGGGTACTTATTAAGGTCAGTTTTCAAAGTAAAAGATGGTGTTGGATCATTTACGGAGGGTCCTATTTGGGACAAAAAAGGTATAGCTTTTTCTTTAGCGTCGATTGTTTCAGGTGTTTCTTCGGCAAGAAGGATTTTTTTTGTCAAAGGAAAATCACTGTAAAATGATTCATCAAGAACAGTATCCGATATTCTTTTTTGTCAGTTGCGAGAGGATGATTCTGGCTGTGGTTCAGCTTGAATTTTTTCATCAACAGATTCTGATTCTTTAGAATCGTTAAATTCTTCAGAGTCAGATTGGTCAGTAAGAACATTGATTTGTTCTTCTGATTCACTGTCACTGTCAGATTGATATCCGAAGTGAGTAAGGAGATCTTCATTTTGTAGAGAAGTCTCTCAGATCTGATTGATGATGTGGTTACTTTCATCAATAGATAATTTGGGATTAACATACATCTGTTTTAGACAATCTAAGAAGTCGACGATGTTGTTATATTCCTTTCTGTTGTAATTCTTTGATGGTTTATCATGAATTATAAGAATATCTTCTGTTGCATAGTAAAGGTTTTTTACCTTTATTATGGTTTGAGAAGTAAATTGGTTGTCTACTTTTGTTGTTGGAGGATCTGGTGGATCAGGAGGATAAAGATCAGATAATTTTGATTTCTTTAATTTTTCTAAATCGAGAATCATTTGATTTATCTAAACTTTCATATCCTGATTGTCAGTGTTTTGGATAAGTAGGGTTAATATATCCAATTTTTCATTCAAAAAAACCATTCCTTGTTGTAGATCATCAATAGATGTCTCTAATTGAGCGTTTGATGAATCAAGAGTGCTCTGGAACTTGTTATTCCAGTCATTAACCATATCTATTAAAAAGTTAAAGCCTGCACCAATTTGATTTAAATTGAGCAGTTCTAAAGTTTCGAAGTGGGGAATATGTGAACAGGAATTTGGGTTTTTTCCTACTAGGTTACATATACAGCCTACAGACTTTGCTAAAGTATATGAAATTTTTAAATAAATACGGTGAAGTTACATTGAGAAGTCAAAGGAAAAAAAAAAGTATGCTGAAGATAATATGACCAGTTTGATGGAATATTTTAAAATTAATTTTCAATAATTCAAAAAATAAAAATTTGTTTTGAGAAGAACTACAAAAGATATTTATTAAAAACAGACCTTCTATCTATATAAACTTGAAGAAAACAATTTTGAAAACTAACAAGCATATAACTCTTTAATTTTTAATATATATATATATATATATATATATATATATATATATATATATACTTGCAATGTTTGTGACAAGTAAAGTCCGCCACTCATGTGCTGACATATAATCTAATGGTGTAACGACCCAGTCATTTGCCTTCCTTTCCTTTTTCCTGAAATTTTACGAATAAATTTTTTTCGTTTAATTTTCTTTTCTGAGCTCTGCTTCGTGTCGCTTAGTGTCATCTCGAGTGCTCAGAATTGGTTCTTGAGACTCTTTTCCGTGGATTGACAACTTCCTTTGAGGACCGAGTCATTTTCACATTTTTCGTTTTTCGGTATTATGCGCTATTTCGTCCTTTTCCCTATTATGTCTTATCTCCGTTTGTTAGTTTTTGGCACAACCTCACTTCTCGTGCTCGGAGTTGGTTTTTGACTTCACGTGCCTTCATCTTGAGTGGTTTCCTCGAAATACGTATCTTCACTTTTGCAAAAAAGTACTCTGGTTGCTCTCGGAGTCCACAGGGACATAGATGCACAATTCTTCAGAATCTTTTTCATTTATTGGGGTATTTTTCATAAATATCTTTTGAAGATATTTTATTTCAGTGGGTATCTAAGAAAATATCTTTTGGAAGATATTTTCATTCTGGGGCAGTTTTGCAGTTAACCCTTTTTGTAGGGATCATTGTGCAATTAATGAAAGTTATTGCAAAATGTCTCGTCTGGAGCCTGGATTCTTGTGCGGGATTCATTTTCACTTTTCGTTGACTCATAAATTCATAGAATTAATCCTTCTGGTCATTTTTCTCCAGTTTCAGAGTTTCTGGACCCGATTGCCGCCGAACTTGTTCGGGGCATAACTTTCTGCTCAGGACTCGGTTTTCAACTTTGTTTCTTCCATTATTTATATTTTCTCATTTTGAATCTTTTTTGTTTACGGAGTTTTGCCGTTTGAGCGCGTTTGCTCAAAATCCACTTTTTTGGACCCGGCGGGGCCCTTTCGGGGCAGTTTTTGAGACTTACTATAAATAGGATGCCCTAAAGTGAAAAATCATATTTTGGTCATCTTCCCCACCTCTCTTGGCCGGATTTCCTAGCAGCCATGGTTGCCACTTTCTCTCTCTTCCTTTGGTCCACTTTTCCTTGGTAGAAATCCTTCGGCTTTAGCATTTATTGCTTCCCTCGACGTGCTATACCTTTTGCCCTTATTAGAATCCATTTTCGACGATTTTTTGAGTTCGGGTTTGGAGTCAAGTTGAGATTTTTATGGGACTTCTTGCGGATTCTTGTTCACGGTGTTGTCCCCGACAAAACCTCTCGGTATCGTCGAATTCGGAGCACTTTTATTTTGGTGGGCCTTTGGGATTTTCATCTCAAATTGAGGTAGGAGATGTTCTAGGTTTAAATTCTTGTTATATAGAATGCTTGTGATGCTTATACTACTTGTTTGCATGATTAAATATAAAATCTAGAGATTTTATTATTTATTTTTCTTGTACGGGATCTAATTTTTCCGGTTGCTCATGACTTGGTTTAAACATGTAGCATGATTTTATATTGCCCCTTGATATGCTCATTGTCGTGTATTAAAATTGGAACATTTTAATAAGTATTAAAGATTTTATTTAATATTTATCTTAGGTGAAAGATTAATTCACATAGCCTTAACTAGCTTGAAATTAATATGTGTTACCATATTATATTAGGCCTTAACATGCTCTTCAACATAGTTGAATTTGAAAGTAATTGGAGGTGTTTTGAAAATCAGTAATTATTAATTAATTTGATTAATTAATATGCCCCGAGTCCACTATTCACTCCATTTGAATTTCGACTTGATATTCTTAATCTACATGCCATATAGCTTCACATATATTTGATTTAGAATATTCGGTGAGGTTTTCAAACCTTTCATTTAATTAATTTCCTTGTTTAAGATTTAATTCTCATGGTGATATATAACTTGGAATTGAATTGTGGCATGCTAGAAAATTAAGCTTTGGTGTGGTTGTTCACATATATTAAATTGGGATTAATTGCATGAGAATTGCAACCTTTATTTTATATTTAACTTTAGTGAAAGTTTAATTTACATAGGTGTAACTTGCATGAAATAAGCTTGTAATGTGATATTACATTAGTCCTTGGCATGTTCTCTAAGATATGTTAAATTGAGAGCATTTGGTTAAGTTTGAAAATCTAGAGATCTTAATTAAAAGAATTAATTAAAATCTATTTTGTGGTCCTATTAGCTTAATTAAGGTTTTAATTTGATATTTGTATTGGCCATGACTTGTTTACTAGTATATATTAATTGTGGACCATTTGAAGTTGCTTTAGAACCTTGGTAATTAAATTAGCATGATTTAATTAGAGTTCTACTTTGTTGTTCCAATAACCTAATTGAGTTTTAAAATGGATATAGGTGATGACCATGCCATGTTATTTAATATGTATTAATTTGAGGTTATTTGGAATTGAATTAGAATTTAGGGAATTTAATTATTTTTATTTAATTAAATTCTATCGAATTGAGCCATGGATTTAATTGTGTTTGAAAGTCGTTTTTATATCAAAATCCTGGACATGGACTTGTTGTATATTCATTTGGTTATGTTTTGAGCATTGGATAACATAGTTGCCATGTTTATACTCAAGATAATATGTTTTCCTTATTGAATATATTGTTGCCTTGTGTACTGATTTACACATTTCGTATTTAACATCATTCATGCATAGCGTGTAACGAATCACACACTGAAGATTCAATATTCATTATATCATATTAGTTGTGGACTTAGAGTTGTATTGTATAGGTTTCCAAATTTGGTTGTGCTTGGTAGATAGTTGATTATCTTGTATATTCCTGTTGATATATGCATTGTTGCACAACTTGTTGATTTTGGAAATTTGGGGATGTCGTTGTTTGGCTATGGCTAGGACGTGGTTCTAGTACGGGGGATAGTCCCTCTATATAGTCTAGTGCGCACATAGGGTGGTTACCCATGGGCTAGTAACCCTAAAGTAACTATGTTGTCGGTCTGATCCAGCGTGACGTCGGAGTATCCACTTTGTTTGACTTCGCATTTTATTTTCAAGTTGATAACTAGATGATGTTGTAACTTGTTGTTCCTTATTTGTCGTTCCATTTTAAGTTACATGATGTTAACTTTGCGAAATTGTGCTTTACGCGTTGTATTGCAAGTCCCAATGTTGGTTAAATTACATCGATATTGAAAATTGTGTTTTGACGTTCTAACATAGCTTAGGATTGATCCTATTGATTCATTTAGAACTTAGACGTTAGGTGGCATGAACCACCACTATTATTTTGTGTTTTAGATTCTAAGTTGATGGCTTTGAGAACTTATACCTTATTGCATTGTATAACATGCTCTTTTGTTGTTGAATTGCATGGATAATGTGATTCTTGTTAACTTGTATTCAAATATGCTTTTGTCATGTTATATAGATTACTCTAGACCAAGTTCAATTGTATTGAAAATGCAATTCATGTTAATCTATGCTCAAGCATTCTTCTTGTCGTGTTCTTAGATTATCTCAACCATGATTCGTTTCATACACGTATGTATATCATGATTCTTATTGCTTAGACTCTAAGGTAGCTTAGGATGCTCCCCAAGTCTCATTTAGATATAGACGTTAGGTGGCATGAGCCCCTTTAACATGTTTCACCTTAAGGTGATAAATTTGTAAAATGCTAGATCGATGCATGCTCATCTCCTACGAGTAGCTTTATGTTACTCACCCCTACGATACTGGGGCATATTTCAGGTACGAAGACTTGGTTCGTGACGCCTAGCATTCCTTGGATGTCGTGTAGCTTTCAAGTTTCCATTTCATGCAAATGTTAGCATGAAATGTCATTTTGTAGACTTATATGTCAAAATATGTATATTTGATTCCATGTATGTAATGTCTAATTAAGTACACTCCTTTCAATGTGTTTGATATGTATGAGATGAGGCCGGAGGCCAATGACTATTATATTGTATTCTATGTACTTTTTAACTTCATGAAATATTGTGAAAATCTTGAAAAATCGCAAGTCATTGCTTCACCATGGTTGCATCGGGTGTGGGAATTCCGTTTTCATTCTTTCATAGGGTCTTATAAATCATGTTTGAAGTGTGGCCAAGGGCCAAACGGTCATTTAATCCCGTTTTGTATTTTTGGATTCCGAGTTTTCATTCCAAGTTCCATTTTTGCCTTTTTGCCCGTTGGGGGGTCGGATTTTATATCGGTGGTATTTTTAAGTCGTGGACTATTGTAGCACGTCCAAATAGGCAAGTTACGTTTGCGTGCATGGTCGTTGCCGGGCAAAACCTTATCGTTTGTGTTTTGAGCCTCTTGTGAATTCATTTCGCATTTTTTTTGCATATTTTGATCTAGGGGCATTATAGACTTTTCACGGTGGTTTTATTTTCTTCTCTCAATATGATTGAATAGAAAATATGATTTTAGGGGGGGTTTCTTTTCCGTGTTTTTCCAGAAAATGTTGTCTTGATGTCGAAAATCGCTTACGAAGTTCAGCTCTCAGTTTTTCAATTTAGCAGCTTTTTGGACCTCCATGACCAGATTTTATGGAGGGCCATTTCAAGCATTCTACATTGCGTTTTTTTGAATTCTCTAATCAGTCACATAGAAAACTCAATTTTGAAGTGGGTTTCTTTTTTGTGTTTTTGCAAAAAAATTCATCTAGGCCTCCAAAGTTAGCCTCTGTTCTGGATTGTTCTAAAAAATAGCCCCACAGCAGCTTTATGGCTGCTGCTGCTAGCCATGGTGCACCCAGCGCGTGCGCGGCATGCATGGGCGTGCGCATGGGGCTGTCATGGCCCCTCGTCGGGCCGCCGCGATGTCAACTCTTCTTTTGGGCTTTTCTTCTTCATCCGGACTCCGATTCAAGTGAATTTTTTTTTGAACTTGGCTAATTTTTCACTGTCTTTCCAACGGTGTGCTCAGTTGCACCCGGTTCTTCCTGGATAATTACCAGTTTATCCTTTTTGCCTTAAGTGCTTGTTTTTCTTTGTCATGTCGTTTCTCCTTCGTCCGGACTCCGAATCATGTGATTCTTGAGTCCATCTTGATTAGTTTTTCGTTGTCCTCCCAGCGCTGTGCTCGGTGACACACGGATCTACAATTTTTAGAATTGACTATTTTGCCCCTGGGGGTTTATTTGTCATATTTTCGATCTTTTGCTTCCGCATCAGTTCTTGTTGAGTTCCACGACCTCATGGAAGGTCACTTTGACTTCTTAGAGTCTTATTTTCTGTTTTCGCTTCCGCATTCGGATCCGTTATCGGATCATCCTTACGGTTCATCACAGGACACGTTGGCCAAAAAATCAGGGTCGTCACAAATGGTATAACATCTCTATATTTAAAGAAGAGGTCGAGCTAAAGTGTAAATAAAAGTGTGTATCTGTAAATGTGTGAGTAGGTAAGCTACAAACAAATCTCCCTTTATATATGCAAAAGGGCAAAGTGAGAAACCCCCCTCCCCCCTAATGTTTCCATTTCAGGCAAATATTATGTTGTGTATATAAGTCTGCTAAGTTTGAAAAAATGAACAATGGAGGGCTTGAGGTCACTACTTCGTTAAAAATATATTTTTAAGATATAAAATTTTGAAAACATCCTTATCTCTTCCGATAATACTCTTATATTATATTATATTATATTATATATATACACACACACACACACACACACACTGAACCAACCTCGGTGACTGGAAAAGCAACAAAACCTGACCAAGAAGATAGGTCTGGATGTAAGTTATGCCATGTCAGCAAAGTAGTCAAAGCATGCTGACCACAAGTAAGAACAAGACAAAAATGTTTTAACACTTGGTCGATATATATGGACTCTGGCCAACTCAGCAAAAGCATTAGCAGCCAGACGATAAGCCCACAAAGAATAAGCCACAAACTATCGATCGATGGGCCCAGAACCTTGATCTGACCGAGCCACAAACTGTCGATCAATGGCCAGAACCTCGATCCGACCGAGCCACAAACTGTCGATCGATGGGCCTAGAACCTCGATTTGATCAAGCTATAAATTGTCGATTGATGGGCCCACAACCTCGATTTGATCGAGCCACAAACTATCGATCGATGGGCCCATAACCTCGATCTGACCGAGCCACAAACTATCGATCGATGGGCCCATAACCTCGATCTAACCGAGCCACAAACTGTCGATTGATGGGCCAATAACCTCGATCTGACCGAGCCACAAACTATCGATCGATGGGCCCAGAACCTCGATTGGACATAGCCACAAACTGTCAATTGATGGGCCAGAACCTCAATCTGATATAACCATAAACTGTCGATTGATGATCCGACATACTCCACAAACTGTCGATCGATGGGTTCAGAACCTCAATCTAACCAAGTCATGGCCTGTCGATCAACGGGCCTAGGACCTCGATATGCCAACTCCAATTGATGGAACAAATAATGAAGAGTAGTGGTAGGACTATTCAAAGCCATTGAGAATACCGAAGGGATTTTGGAATGGAGGATGGGGAATAAGCTTCGATTGTTACAAGGGCAGACCCAATTTGGGAAAAAAAGTGAAAAGGCAGTCTGGAGTAAGCACAGAAACCCTTAATGCCACCCTCTATTTAGAACATTCAAGGAAGGTACGTACACCTGGCAATAAGTCCAGAAAAGTGGGGATTTGGGCATCATGATCTGTAGTAGGACATGGGCCCTAACTCACTTTACCCACATGCCCAATAAGTACAAGATGGATGACTTAAGGCTATAAAGAGGTGGCTGAAAGAAAATATAAGGGTAAAGAATTGGGCTCTATCAAAACTCTAGACTTCATTCTTCTCTACCATCATTTTCAATCCCTAGATTGGACTGATTTTCTCTCCCTCAATCCGTTTTTCTATATTCCTCACATTATTTTAGTGATATTCTCGAATACGATTTCATTCTTAGTTTGACTAAAAAATCAGGAACATACATTTGGCAACTCCACTGGGGATATCCTAGCAAAAAAATGAATCCAAATGAGGCACACCTTCCACCAGCACAAACAGACGTATCTGCCGTTGGAGCTACCAGAGCCAGATCTCATACTATCTTAGAAGTGATGCAAAACATAAATGCCCAGCTGCTGACTCGATTGGAGAAATTTGAGGATGCCCTCCACGCACTAGACAAAAGAATACCAACTACACTGGCCACAACTAAACCAGAGCTCGCTCCGGCCAACCATTTGGCACCTACCACTGGTAAGCTAGTCGGCATAAGCATATGATAAGCACCGAATATTGCATATTCAAGCGATCTTATTTACATATTCTAGTCCTTTATGTATGTATTATATGTATGCTTTATGCATTTTTTTGGGTTTTTCTGTATTTTCAGGTTTTCATCTCCGGAAATAATAAAAATCGGGAATTACGGACTTCCAAATGATCAAATTACCTCGGACCTGATTAACACTGATGATCTGAAGATCAATGTCCCAACGACTGTGGATAAACTCAGCTAAAATAAGAAGATGTAGTGAACTGAGCTAAGGTCCAAACAATTAATCAAGGAATTCATTAAGTCAACACCTACGCCCGGGCGTAGCTCCAAGGCACTCTTGTTACGCCCGAACGTTAATGTAAAGTTTCAAATTGCAAATCCAATTGCAATTTCGATCCAGAGAATTTATGAAACTATGCTCAGATATAGAATGCTACATCCGGACGTAGCATGCCAGCCTCCAACATCATGACAACTCCTCACACGCACATAAGACATCCATAGCACTCATCAGGACACGTTATGCCTAGATGTAGGTACCTTACACTCGAACGTAGTTTGGCTGTAGTATAATACCCCTAATTTTAAAATGATAGTCTCGGCATTTATTTATTTGTTTTACTTGCATTTTTAAAAAATTATTTAATTGATTAATTGGCTATTTGTTTATTTGTTGAATTTAATTACTATTTTTTTATTTGTTGAATTTAATTAAGTGTTTAAATGTGTATTATGTGCTTTTTTGATTAATTTGAATTTGAAATGATTTAACTGATTTGTTTGCTTATATGATGAAATGTATTTTGTGTAATTAATTGTTAGATTAAAATATTTTATTTTATTAATGGATATTGATAATAGTAATAGACCAACCCATGGACTACTTGGATAGGAGGATAAATGGGTATGAATATTACCGATGGATTGTTGTATATATATTTATGGGAATATATATATATATATATATATATATATATTTAAGGATAGTTGTATTATTTCTATTATTATTATTATTATTTACATTATAAATAATATTAGTATTTTTATTTATGTTAGTCAGATTATATATATATATATATATATATATATGTTAGCCTAAGGATTTTATCTAAAGGTCAATCTTATGTTTTGATGATTACAATCCATTAATGATGTTTATGTACTAATATTTTCATTGAGTGAAGTATAGTTGATCAATCATTCAATCCTCAATGATGAGCTAGAAGTTCCATTTCAAGCATTCCAAACACTCAAGCAATGATTTCAAAGAAGCATCAAAGTGCAAGAAAATAAAGAAGAACTCGGACTTCACAGATCATTCAAGTTTTTCAGCAACTCTTCATCAAGCCTAGACAATCATGATCAAGAAATGAAGAAAAGGGTAGATAGGATGGTGAGAGACTTAAGGTTTAATGTCAAAGTTTAGTTGAATATATTTTGAAGCTCAAAATTACAATTCATGCATATCATTCTCATTTTATCTTTTAAAGAACATAAAATTACCTCATTAAGTTTTTGAACACATTCATATGAGCCTTACATCATACTGGTATTCATTTTAAGTCTCCTACTGAAAGTAGAGAAGGCTCAGGGGAAAGTAGAGAAGGCTCTACGAAAGTAGAGAAGGCTTTAAAAATCTAGAGAAGGCTCAGAAAATTAGAGCAGGCTCCATTTCAATTAGAGACGGCTCTAAAAGCTATTTTTCAACGAAAAATGAAGTTTCCATCCAAAGAGCAGGCTCCCAAAAAGGAGAGCCGGCTCTCAAGGCTAGGGAGCCGCCTCCTCTTGTTTATAAGAGCCGGCTCCTTCTAGGGTTTTGATCTACAACGGAAACTTTTTCATTTATTGTTTTCCAACCACCTGCAACAGCTATATTGACTATTGTTTATCTATAAATACAGAGGTTGGTCTGCATCAAAAAGAACACTATTATAGAGAGCATTCTACCATTCCTGAAAAGCATTAAAGAAGCATTCGTTGAGCTTTCATTCCCTCTGCTTTCATTTCCTCTCTTACATTTCATTTTACTGTAGTAATTCTGAGCTTCAGATATATATTCATCTTTACTATAGTCGTGAGCAGAACTGTGTACTTCTATCTTTGAGAGATTTATTGTACAATTCATTTCTATTCCAAGTTATTGTAAAAGGGTTGGTGTGACCCAAAAGAAAGTCTAGGAGAAGGGTGTTCTCTTAGCAAGGAAAAGAAGCAAGGTCTTGCTTCAATTGAAGGTTTGCTCTCCACCATTAAGGAGAAGATCTAGTGATTTTGGGAAGTCTCAAGGGGGACTTTGAGCCGAGAAGTAGAAGTTCTGAACCTCGCTAAATCACTGAGTCATAGTTTGCAATCTCTCATCTTTATCTCTCTTATACTTGTGCCATACACTACTTGAATATTTCAGTTTCTCTATGTTTAATAGTTTGTTAGATTTAATATATTTAAATTGCAAAAATTGGCCCTTGACTCTATTCACCCCCCCTCTAGAGTCAATTAGTGACTAACAATTAGTATCAGAGCCTAATCTCTAGAAAAAGATTTAACCATCTTAGAGAACGACCATGGCCAATAAAAATTTTCATCAAGAAGGTCAATCTAACAATAGACCTCCTTGGTTTGACGGAAATGACTACAACTATTGGAAGATCAAAATAAGAGCATTCTTATGAGGTGTTGATATAGATGTCTGGAAAGCCACAGAAAAAGGAGACCATGTTCCAACCAAAATAGTAAATGGTGAAACTGTTCCAACACCTGATATTGAATAGACCCTAAATGACCGTAGGCTTGTACAATGTAACGTCAAGGCTATCACTAATCTCTATTGTGCTTTAAGCAAAGACGAATTCAATAGAATTTCGGATTGCGAAATGGCCAAAGAAATTTAAGATAAACTTGAAGTTACCTATGTAGGGACCAGTCATGTAAAGGAATCCAAAATGAATATACTTGTCCATAAATATGAACTTTTCACCATGAAAAACAGAGAAACTATTAGTGAAATGTATTCTCGTTTTACTAACATTGTGAATCCTTTGAAGGCTCTTGGAAGATCATATACATCGTTCGACAATGTGAGAAAAATTCTTAGGTCTTTGCCTAAAAATTGGGAAGCCAAGAAAACCGCCATCCAAGAGGCCAAGGATCTCAATACACTCCCCATAGATGAACTCATTGGCTCATTAATGGCCTATGAGTTAAAGATGAATGATAGTGATGAAGACAAAGAAGCTCAAAAGAAGGATATAGATCTTCAAGCTACTGCAAAAGAAGTCACAGTTGATAAAGTTCCTAATGATGAAGAAGAAGAAGAAGTTGCTTTCATTACCAAGACCGTGAGAAGAGTTCTTCAAATGAAAAAGTTCCAAAAGAGTAACAACTTCAAAAGAAATCGTGTATCAAGTGAGCAAGGAAAAAGAGAAGCACCTACATGTTTTCATTGTGGAAAACCGGGACATTTCAAATCCGATTGCTATGCCTACAAAAATGAAAAGGAAAGGAAAAAGAAAGGCAAAGCCATGCGAGCTACATGGGAAGATGATGATTCAAATGGATCCGAAAGTGACGATGAACTCAATGAATTGGTTAATCTTTGTCTCATGGCCGATGAAGATGAGGTAAATTCTAATCATGACTCATTTGATTTGGACACTTCATATGATGAATTAGTTGATGCACATAATTATTTGCTAGATGCTTTTAAAGAATTACATGATGAATTAGGCAAAATGGTTTAAAAGTGTGCTAGCCTTAGAAGAGAAAAGCTTATCATCTCTCAAAACCTTGAAAAATCTCAACTTGAAAATGAAACCTTGAAAAAGGAAAAAGAATTAGCTAAAGAAGCGGCCTCAATTGAGTTAATTTCTGAAAATGAATCATTGAAAGTTATTATTGAGGATCAAGTTGAAACCTGAGCCAAATTCACAAAAGGCAGAGAGAATTTAAGCATCATTCTTGGAAAGCAACGAAATGCTTATGCTAAGGATGGGCTTGGATTTGGTCCTCATAACAAAGATTCATGTTTATTGAAAAGAAGAAAGCCCTTAAACAATTACTTTGTTAAAAATTCCTCCTTTAGTCTAACGTGCAATTATTGTAAAAAGATAGGACATAAGATCAATCATTGTCCTATTAGGCCATGTAGGACAAAAGAAGTTTGGGTTGTTAAAGGGACTTATGTGCTTCTTCCTAACTCTCATGGACCCAAAAGAATGTGGGTACCAAAAGAAGATTACTCAAATTCATTTTGTAGGTTTGTGTGAAGTCTTCATATTCATCCAAGGACAAATGGTTCCTTGATAGTGGATGCTCAAGACATATGACGGGAGATCAATCAAAATTTCACTCTATCAAACCTCACAAAGGAGGACATGTTACATTCGGCGACAATTCAAAAGGCAAGGTCATTGGCATTGGAACTATTGGTATCTCCTCTTCTTTATCTATTGATGACGTTTTACTTGTTAAAGGCTTAAAACACAACTTATTTAGTATTAGCCAACTATGTGATAAAGGATATGATGTTTTATTTAAATCAGATAAATGCATTGTTAAAAAGGATAATAATGAAGTTTTTCATGCTCTAAGAAATGGTAATGTGTACACTTTGCTTTTGTGTGAATTACATGATCAAGATGTCAAGTGCTTTGTATCCTCAAATGAAAATTGTTGGTTGTGGCATAGAAGGTTAGGTCATGCTAGTGTGGATTTGATTTCAAAGCTATCTAGAAATGAATTAGTCAAAGGCCTCCCAAAGACTAATTTTTCTAAAGATAAAACTTGTAACGCATGCCAAATAGGCAAGCAAATCAAGACATCATTTAAAAGGAAAAAGGACATAACAACTACAAGGCCACTTGAATTAATTCATATGGACTTATTCAGTCCGGAGAGAATTGCTAGTCTTGGTGGAAAACTCTATGCATTTGTCATTGTTGATGATTACTCTAGATTCTCTTGGGTATTTTTCCTTACACACAAAAATGAGGCTCATGCAATCTTTACTAAATTTTGTAAGAGAGTTGAGAACGAGAAAGAGTGTAAGATTAAGTCCATTAGAAGTGATAGAGGAAGAAAGTTCGATAACCAAGATGTAGAAAGATTTTGTGATGAAAATGGATACAATCATAATCTTTCGGCTCCTAGAACTCCTCAACAAAATGGAGTTGTTGAAAGGAAAAATAGGTCTCTCCAAGAAATGGCTAGGACTATGTTAAATGAACATAAATCTCCTAGAACTCTATCGGCCGAAGCCGTTAGTACCTCATGCTATGTCATAAATAGAGTAATCATTAGAAAACTTCTTAATAAGACTCCTTATGAACTTTGGAACAAAAGGAAGCCAAATATTGGATACTTTAAAGTTTTTGGGTGTAAATGCTTCGTATTAAATGACAAAGATAGTCTAGGAAAATTTGATCCTAAATCGGATGAAGGTATTTTTCTAGGTTATTCAACTCGTAGCAAAGCATTTAGAGTGTTCAACAAAAGAACACTAGTGGTTGTGGAATCTATACACGTCGTATTTGATAAGTCACCATTACCTCCTCTTAGGTGCTCATTGGATGATAATGAAGATGTGATTGAGATTGAAAAGAACATTGAAAATCTTGATTTAAATAGTTCGTCTATTGAAGATCACTCCAAAGATGTTCCAAAAGATTGTCACTCTCATGAAGATACTCTTCCTAAGGCTAGGAAGCAAGTGTCTAATCATCCAATAAATCAAATTATTGGCGATCCATCTAAAGGAGTAAGCACTAGATCTCAAATAAGTAATGTTTGCAACTATGTAGCTTTTGTTTCCCAACTTGAACCAAAGAATATTCTTGAAGCCAAAAATGATGAATCTTGGCTCTTGGCCATGCAAGAAGAACTTAATCAATTTGAAAGAAATGATGATTGGCATTTGGTTCCAAGACCTAAAGATAAAACTGTCATTGGCACAAAGTGGGTGTTTAGAAATAAAAAGGATGAATCGGGAACAATTGTGAGAAATAAGGCAAGGCTTGTTGCTCAAGTTATAATCAAGAAGAAGGAATTGATTATGAGGAAACTTTTGCCCCCGTAGTTTGACTTGAAGCTATAAGAATGCTTCTTGCATTTGCATCTCATAAAAACTTTAAGTTATATCAAATGGATGTAAAAAACGCTTTCTTAAATGGCTTCATTGAAGAAGAAGTGTATGTTGAACAACCACCTGGCTTTGAAAGTTATAATTGTCCAAACCATGTTTTCAAATTGACAAAAGCATTGTATGGTTTGAAACAAGCTCCAAGAGCTTGGTATGAAAGACTAAGTAGTTTTTTACTTGCAAATGGGTTCATTCGAGGAAAAATTGACAATACTCTTTTCACTAAAACCATTGATTGCAACTTGTTGGTCATTCAAATTTATGTTGATGATATTATCTTTGGATTAACCAATAGTGTATTATGTGAAAAGTTTGCCTCTTGTATGCAAAATGAATTTAAAATGAGCATGATGGGTGAACTAACCTTCTTCTTAGGGTTGCAAATCAAACAAACACTTGATGGTATTTTTGTTTGCTAATCTAAGTATGTTAAGGATTTGCTAAAGAAATTTGGCTTGGAGGAAGTCAAACATGTTATTACTCCAATGAGCTCTTCTTTGAAACTTGACAAAGATGAAAAGGGCATTAATGTGGATATTAAAAAATATAGAGGTATGATTGGTAGTCTCTTATATTTAACCGCAAGTAGACCGGACATCATGTTTAGTGTATGCTTATGTGCTCATTTTCAATCTTGCCCTAAAGAATCTCATCTATGTTCTGTTAAACGCATCTTTCGTTATTTAAGTTATACTACATTCTTAGGTCTTTGGTATCCTAGACATACATCATTTGAACTTGTTGGTTACTCGGATGCTGACTTTGGAGGATGCAAAATTGATAGAAAAAGCACTAGCGGGACTTGCCACTTCATTGGACAATCATTGGTTTCTTGGTCCTGTAAGAAACAAAACTCTGTTGCTCTATCAACGACGGAAGTCGAGTATATTACAGCCGGTAGGTGTTGCGCTCAAACGCTTTACATTAAGCAACAACTTGAGGACTTTGGACTTCATTTTGATCATGTTCCTATAATGTGTGATAATACAAGTGCAATTTGTATTTCAAAAAATCCAATTCAGCATTATAGGACAAAGCATATAGAAATTAGGTACCACTTTCTTAGGGATCATGTCTCTAAGGCCGACATTGAACTTATGTTTGTCAATACGGAGAAACAATTAGCTGATATTTTTACAAAACCACTCCAAGAAGATAGGTTTTGTTTGCTTAGAAGGGAAATTGGAATGTGCTCAGAAGAAGAAATACAGCAGTAAAGCAAAGCAGCAGCAGAGCCAGCTCCATTCAGAAAAAGAGTCGTCTCTTTGAAGAAAAAGAGCCGTCTCTACTCAAGGCAGAGCAGTCTCCACAGATGATATCAAATTGCTTGCTCTCGGGATTTCAAAAATTTTAAGAAAGAGCCTGCTCTATAAAAACAAGAGCCGTCTCTCCAACCTGTATACAAATTGGAATAGGAAGAGCCGTCTCTAGAAAAAGGCAGAGCCGGCTCCTTCAGTGCTAAATTTTTTCCAACTCTCGGGATCTCCTCTGCAGACAATTGAGCCTGCTCAACAAAAAGGAAGAGCTGGCTCCTAAAATGCCTTAAACATCCATCTCTTAGCATCTCTGAAAAAGCCCAAAAGAGCCGGCTCTACAAATTTATTGAGCCGTCTCCAAAAATTGGTTTGAGCCGTCTCTACATTCCTTCTTGAGCTGGCTGTTTCACTTTATTTTATTTTATTTTATTTTATTTTATTTTTTATTTTTTATTTTTATTTTTTACTTGGCAAGGAGCCGGCTCTAAAAATTTTAAAGAGTCGGCTCCATCTTTTTTTTTAGAGCCGGCTGCTAACTCAAAGAGCCGGCTCAACAACCTAAGAGCTGGCTCCATTAAACTTCAAGAGCCGGCTCCATTAAAATCCAAGAGCCGGCTCCATTTCATTCATACAGGCCCTTCACGAATTGCTCTTGTATGTCATTTCTATCTACTCACTGTTGGGCATAATCTCATTCACTTCCAGAGAGCATCTCGGCTAGGGCAGTCTTCATTTTCCTCTTGTTTCTTCAAGTAAGTGAATTTTCCATCTAATTCTTTCCACATTTCATAAATTCATTGCTTGTTTATTAATTTTTCAGTAATTAATTTTTAATTTCATCCTTTAAATCCATCATTCCATGAATCCCTTATCTATACAGTAGCTTTTCTCTTCCATATGAAATTTGCTTGTTTATGGTCTGTCATTAAAAATTTATTCCACAAACTTCCATTTGTCCTTTAATCAATTTGTTGATTCATCATATTTAGATCAAATTTTGTGTTCTTGCATAAATTTTGTCATTAAACCCATTTTTTTTTCTTTTATTATTTTTGTGCTTTATTATCTGAATTTATTTTTGAATAATTGTGATGACTTTGGTTCATTTGAGTAGTACATTTCACAATTCTGTCGAATTTACACTATTAAGATGAATTTATATATATATTTCAATCCCTAGAGCATGTTATATAAATTTTCTTTTTGGTTTATCAAGCACACATTTTAGAATTGTTCCATGCACTGTCCTGTCAAAATTCCATATGCTTCCATTTAAGTCTAAATTTAAATTCTCCATTATGATTCCATTTTGATTCTTCATGTCTAGATAAATTATTTTTCACTCAAAATTCTAACTAATGTGCAACTTTAATTGGGCCTTTTCATTGGTTCAATATGTTTTATAATTTCTAATGTTAATCTTCTGTCTAAACTTATTTGAGATTTAAATTTTTCATTGTCTTTTAAATTGGATTTTTATTCAGAGAATTCCTCTGTAATTTCAGTTTAATTTCTAGAAATGTCCACGGCTTCATCCTCACGTAGAAAGAATCCTTCTCGTGGACAAAAACGGTCTACTCAACATAATAATGAATCAAGCCCTAGTGAACCAAATCCTCCTCCACTTCAAATCTCTGCCACCAAGCTATATAAAAACCCTACATACAAAAGCATATATGACAAATTCTTTCAGCATAGAAAAGTGGCCACAGCAATGGTGTTGTCTGACACAATTTGCAATGATCTTCATCTTAACACCTATAGATTGTTTGATGCAATTGGCCTTGGATCATTTGTTGGAATGAATGAAGGTTACTATCCAAAATCAGTAAAGTTATTTTACACTCATCTTGAAGAAATGCCTGGAGAAGAAAAACTTAATTGCTATATGACTGGAATATATTTTCACCTTGATACAAACAGCATTGCTCGAATCCTTCACCTTCCCCCTGTGGATGGAATTCAATTTCATTCTTATTTCAACTGGTTTAAAGGACAAGGTTTTGATAAACTAGCGACTATTCAGCAAATGAGTTATGATTCAAATGTAACCAATACCAGAGAAGTCAACACCAAGCAATTAACTATGGAAGCTCGGTTGATTCACAAGATCATCATGTACTCTATTCTTCCCAAATCTGGCAGTCGATCCAAAGTTTCCCACATGGACGTCTTTCTTATTTGGTGTGTCTTAAATGGCAAGCACTTTGATCTTGCATACATAATTTTTCATCACCTTCTTACATGCAAAAGAAAGAAAAAGGTCTCTCTATATTATCCCATGGTTCTCTCTCACATATTTATGGCTAAGAAGGTTCCGCTTGATAATCGTGAAGTAGTCAAACCAAGGACAAAACACATTCTCACTGCCTCAAATCTTGCGTCAATGGGGCTAAAAAGGGATTCCAATGGAGTGTGGTTTTATCCTAGGCAACGAAGGTTCGAAGAGGCTCGAGCTAGAGGAGAAGAGATTGAGGATGTTGATGATGGGGATGAAGACGAACATGAAAGTGATGACGATAATGAAAATGTGGAAGTTCCAGTTGAAAATCGTACCAATCGTGCTCTCTTGTTGGAAATTCTCAAAGGCACTCGTCAAAACCAAGCCACTCTTGAAAAATAACAAACTCAACTTGACGAAATATACATGGCAATCGCTCATCTTAATGAGGATTTTACAGAATTTTGAAACCAATATGGACCTTCTTCTCCTTAAAACAGTTTTTCTCCATTTCAAACCCTCTTTTGTGTGCACTTATTAGCTTTATTTACTTTAGAGAAGCATTTTTCTATGTTTTATAAACTATGCCTTTATCTGTCATATGGTACTCGTGTTCACAGTCTCTTTCTGTTATCTATAAAATGCCATATTTGCTCATCTTTTGCCCTTTAATTCATTCTTCTCTGATATTTCCTGAAATGTCAAGTTATGTCTCTTTATCTATTCATTTAGTCTCCCATTTTTTTTGAGATGACAAAGGGGGAGAAAGATGTGTTATCATGCTAATGTGCTATTCTATTACTTTTTAAGTATCTTGATAGATGCATATTGATAGGGGGAGTATTCTAAAAATGTCTGTGAAATTTATATGCTTTCAAATTGTCTAAAATTATTGCTATAGAATCAAGTCTGATATAATTTTCAAAATATGCTTATTGATAAGGGGAGCATTCTTTCTAATGCAACTCCATGTTGACTATAAACACATCAATGTTTTGTCATCATCAAAAAGGGGGAGATTGTTGGCCTAAGGATTTTATCTAAAGGTCAATCTTATGTTTTGATGATTACAATCCATTAATGATGTTTATGTACTAATATTTTCATTGAGTGAAGTATAGTTGATCAATCATTCAATCCTCAATGATGAGCTAGAAGTTCCATTTCAAGCATTCCAAACACTCAAGCAATGATTTCAAAGAAGCATCAAAGTGCAAGAAAATAAAGAAGAACTCGGACTTCATAGATCATTCAAGTTTTTCAGCAAATCTTCATCAAGCCTAGACAATCATGATCAAGAAATGAAGAAAAGGATAGATAGGATGGTGAGAGACTTAAGGTTTAATGTCAAAGTTTAGTTGAATATATTTTGAAGCTCAAAATTACAATTCATGCATATCATTCTCATTTTATCTTTTAAAGAACATAAAATTACCTCATTAAGTTTTTGAACACATTCATATGAGCCTTACATCATACTGGAATTCATTTTAAGTCTCTTACTGAAAGTAGAGAAGGCTCAACAAAATTAGAGAAGGCTCAGGGGAAAGTAGAGAAGGCTCTACGAAAGTAGAGAAGGCTCTACGAAAGTAGAGAAGTCTCTAAAAATCTAGAGAAGGCTCAGAAAATTAGAGCAGGCTCCATTTCAATTAGAGACGGCTCTAAAAGCTATTTTTCAACGAAAAATGAAGTTTCCATCCAAAGAGAAAGCTCCCAAAAAGGAGAGCCGGCTCTCAAGGCTAGGGAGCCACCTCCTCTTGTTTACAAGAGCTGGCTCCTTCTAGGGTTTTGATCTACAACAGAAACTTTTTCATTTATTGTTTTCCAACCACCTGCAACAGCTATATTGACCATTGTTTATCTATAAATACAGAGGTTGGTCTGCATAAAAAAGAACACTATTATAGAGAGCATTCTACCATTCCTGAAAAACATTAAAGAAGCATTCGTTGAGCTTTCATTCCTTCTGCTTTCATTTCCTCTCTTACATTTCATTTTACTGTAGTAATTATGAGCTTCAGATATATATTCATCTTTACTATAGTCGTGAGCGGAACTGTGTAATTCTATCTTTGAGAGATTTATTGTACAATTCATTTTTATTCCAAGTTATTGTAAAAGGGTTGGTGTAACCCAAAAGAAAGTCTAGGAGAAGAGTGTTCTCTTAGCAAGGAAGAGAAGCAAGGTCTTGCTTCAATTGAAGGTTTGCTCTCCACCATTAAGGAGAAGCTCTAGTGATTTTGGGAAGTCTCAAGGGGGACCTTGAGCCAAGGAGTAGAAGTTCCAAACCTCGCTAAATCGCCGAGTCATAGTTTGCAATCTTTCATCTCTATCTCTCTTATACTTGTGCCATACACTGCTTGAATATTTCAGTTTCTATGTGTTTAATAGTTTGTTAGATTTAATATATTTAAATTGCAAAAATTGGCCCTTGACTCTATTCACCCCCCCTCTAGAGTCAATTAGTGACTAACAATATATATATATATAATTATTAATATTATGTTCATATATATATAGTTCTATAGACTTAGTATATATTTATATATATTTAATTGTATTTTCCTTCCCCTTTTCTTTTTTTAATCCTTAAGTAAATTAGAGTTGGAATGGGATGAGGATTTGTGTAGGGTTTATTTTGTATATGCCTATATATATACAATAATGAGTCTGCTAAGGGTTAAAACCCTATTCACGTAATAGAGAGTTTAGAGAGAGAAATAAGAGAAAGGAAGGAGGAGGAAAACGAAGAAGGAGGCTTGGGTTTCAATCTGTAAATCCCTAAGGCAAGTTCTAATTCTGTCTCTTCTCCTTTGATCTGTGTTTCTGTACATGCCTAGTTTAATTCCAGGGTGTTTAATTAAATTAACGGAGCCTATTTGAATATTAAAAATCAGAATTTAAAGTGTATGCTAATAGGTAATGGAGTTTATGTAGAATTTACATGATGTGATGATTTAATACATGTTATGTGTTTTAAATTGATGTATTAATGTTTAAATACAGTATAATCAGTGTTAAAACACTCTGGGATGTAGAGTTACTGCTTAAGACCTGTAATAATGGAGGTTAGATGGAGCAGAGGTCGTCGGGGTTGGAGAAGGTGATCAGCTGCGGGGTTTCGGCTGACCGGTTTGGTATTTCGGTCGACCAAAGTGGCTTAGCAGTGAGGGGTAGAGGTTGTATTTCGGCTGATTAGATTGGGTATTTCAATCGACCGAAATAGCTGTATCAGCCGACCGGTTTGGTACTTCGGTCAACCGGTTTGGTACTGAATCTGAATTTTTAAGATATTTGTAAACTGTTCATATTTTTATAATGATTGGAATCTATTTTAATAATTTAAATTGATTAATTAGATTCATGGAGGAATGGAAAAGCATGATTAAATATTGATATGCTAATGATAGGAACAACATGGACTTTAATTGATATATATGTTGTTGATGGAGGATATAATTACTTAACTTTAATCTAGCAAGGTTTCGTGATGTATGGATGTATGATTTAGTCATATATTGTTAGTATAATATGATCATATTTATATTTGATTTTTATTATGCTCATCTCTGGATTTAGTTGATGTGGTATTATATTTATTTGATCAATTGTGGATTGTATGATGTAATGCACCAGTATGGGATGGTGACATTCTAGGGACGAATTAACTTATCAGTTAAGTCCTACCTATTTTTATATAAGGGAATGGATTAACTCAAATGTTAAGTCATACTTATATTTGTGTCAGGTCAACTGAACAAGTTGAATGGCCTATTGTGGATTACTTTATATTGGATAGGATGGTTGTTATATATATATATATATATATATATATATATATATATATATATATATATATATAGTTATGAGCCATGATATGAGCTTGAGTCTTAGGATCTATGGTTAGGGCGCGTATATTGTCAGGGATGTGTAGCTAGATATAGTGTAGTCATGTACTCTTGTAGGTTTAGGTACTCATGCTCACTATATGTGCGTTTTTGCATGTTGCCTACTATTCAGGTTGAGACAACCCTATAGTTTAGTGAGGTTCCTCTAGTGTGTGTGTGTGTGTGTGTATATATATATATATACGGACTATATAGTTATTGTTGAATTGACTAGAATGTATGCATGTATCGGGTCTCTGTTTAGCATGTAGTAGATTAGAACTTGTTCGTGGGCCTGAGCCACTGTTATTTTTCAGGTGTTCGTCAGATCCAGTCATAAAGGGTGGTTCGTGCGGAGAAGAAACTATTCATTCACTCTTCCGATTCGACGTAGGAGTCTTCCTTATGTTTTAGTATTTGGTTTCAATTTTATTTCATTTTTGTTTAGTAAAAGTTGGATTATGGTTAAGGGTTCACATGATGGATTCCCGAGTTGTATTGATACTGGAGATTTTGGATACTGTCATTTGGAGGATTATTTAATTAATTATTTAAGGAGTTATTATTTAAATTTCTTTTTTGCTTATTTATTTATTCTTATTTTCTTTTTGTATTCAATGCGTGTTCAAATATTAATTGTTTTATATCCTTCGGTTCGGTGCTCGGACTTGATCACCCGTGGCTCTAGAATCGAGGGGTATCACATGTAGTGACTACAAAAGTGCTTTGCTTTTCCCTAATTTGTGGAGTTTGGTCCTTTATGGTCTGAAAACTGAGGGAGCATGAGTAAAAATAGAATTTTGGGACAAACTATGGGGCCACACTTGGGGACATATGTAGCGGTCGGAAGTTCAAGAACCCAAAGCGTTAGCGAGTAACCCTAAACTCAACCCGATATTAAGTCCGAAATACGAAAGCAAAAATAAAGAAGAGGTCACTAGAGGTAAATATCACCTTTAGGAAGACAAGAGAGCCAAGTTTTAATGAGTAAAGATTGAATCTTTGAATGAAAATACCTCAAACAAGGTACCTATTATGTCACTAGACCTTTTTAATGTAAAAAGATTGAATAATTGAAAGAAAATGAGAGTTTTGAGTTAAACTTATTCGAGTTCCCTTTGACATCACGAAGAATATTTTAATAAGTAAAGATTGAATCTTTGAATGAAAATACCTTACTCTTTTTTAGCACAATAAATATATAATGATACAAATTACCTTGTCATTGGAGACGTTCCCAATTATAAAGCTTCCAACATCATAAGTTGAGAGTGTGGAAGTTAGAACAATCTCTCATCGTATGCTGCCCTCAATCATCCCTACAAGATAAACTTAAGAATTCTTCTTTAGGTACCCAAATTTTCTTAAGTTTATAAGAGTTAAGCAATGTCATATAAGTTCCTTTTGGAACCCAAATCTTCTTTGCCCGATTTTCTTTCTAAATGGACGACTCTAAATTTTCTGTCCTATTTTTTTTACAATAATTGCATTTAAAGTATTGAAAAGAAGTTTTGACAAAGGAATCATTTAAAAACCATCTTTTTTTCAATAAACAAGCATCCTTGTTGTGAGGTTCATATCCTGACCCATTTTTTGAGTAAGTATTTCTTTGCTTTCCAAGCATGATAATTAAATTCTCTTTTCCTTTTGTGAACTTCGCTAAAATATTAATTTGATCTTCAATGATGATTTTCAAGAACTCATTTTTAGAAATGAGATCACTTGGTTCCTTGGAAGATGCACATTCTTTTTCCTTTTTCAGAAATTCATTTTCAGTTTTAATCCTATCAAGATTCTTTATAAGACTAAAATTTTCACCCTTAAGTGAAGCACATTTTAAAACCATTTTTCCTAGCTTTTTATGAATTTCATGAAAAGCATCTTGTAAAACATTATACTCATCAAGTAAATCATTGTAAGAAGTGTCTTCATAACATAATTAGTCACGATTAGTATTTACCTCATCTTCAAAGGTCACGAGACAAGGGCCAACGTCTTCATGACTATCAACTACTTCCTTGATGTCATTTAAAGCTTGGAGAGTTATACTCTTCTTTTGGATTGCTTCCTTTTCTTCATTATTGGAGGATGAGTAAGTTCTATCATGATCATTTTAATTATTAGTAATGTTAGTAGAACAAAAAAGCATTTCATTATTTGAACCATGTTCATTCAAGCTAGAGGATTCATATTCATTGATAAGCATATCTATATTTGATTCCTCAACATAGCTAGTACTAACATGGAATATCTCAAGTAAGTCCCAAATTTCTTTAGGCGTTTCACATTCGGCAATTCTATTGAACTTATTTTTGCTCAATGCACAATAAAGATAACTTATGGCTTTAGCATTGCATTGAATTAATTTATGGTCATTTGCATTCCATTCTTTTTTTAATTTAGAAATTATATGATTACCATTTTCTATGACTTCCTATACATCAAAATCAACATTTCTTAGAAAAGAACTTATTTTGGTTTTCCAATAGGCATAATCATTTCCATCAAATCAAGGAGGTCTATTTATGGATTGTCCTTCTAAGTGTGTAAACATACCATTGTTGGCCATGATTGTACTCTAAAACAGTTAAGTCCTTTAGATAGAGTTTAGCCTTTAATACCAATTGTTACCCAAGAATTGACTCTAGAGGGGGGGGGGGGGGGTGGGTGGGTGGGTGAATAGAGTCAATGGACAATTTTAAAAAATTTATAGATTTACAATTTCTAATCAACAATTTAAGCAATTATGCAATAATCAAGATATGAAAGTAAACAATTAATAGCATAATTGTAAAAGAGATAAGGAAAGAGAAATTGCAAACAATGATTTGGCGATTTTAGCGAGGTTCGAAAACTCCTACTCCTCGACTCAAGACTCCTCTTGAGACTTCCCAATCCACTATGACTTCTCCTTACGGGTGGAGAGCAAACATTTACATGAAGCAAGTCCTTGCTTCACCTTGCTAAGAGAACAACCTTCCCTTAGTCTTCTTTTGGGCCACACCAACCCTTACAAATTGAAGCTTGTTTGCTTCTTCTTCTTTTGCTAGAAGAACGTCCTTCTCTTAAACTTACTTGGTTCACACTAGCCTTTACAATGAAGATCAAATTTGTTGCATACAAATATATCTCTCAGAGATTGATATGCAAATCAAGGCTCACAACTAGAGTATATATGAAGATATTGAAGCTCAAACCCTATGAATGATATGAATGAGAGAAGATGATATAAGTGAAGAACAAAAGTTATTATAAACTAAATAGAATCTCTCAAGTGTAGAATAGAATAAAAACTCTCTAAAGATTCAAACAAGAACAAAATCCCTTTGAATCCTTAATTGAATCTCTAAAGTTTTATATATGTGTGAATGAGAGAGATGAAGAGAAGATGTGAGAACAAAAGCTCTCTAATGCATTATAATGTCTTTCAAATGATGTCTTTTAATTATTCAAACATTCCTCACTCTATTTATAGAGTTTGCAAGCTCAAAAGAGATGTTAGGAGATTATTGCACGAGGCTCGAGGAGAATAGAGCCATTGCAGTTTGAATTCTATAGATTCAATAGGAACGAGTCGACGTGTTCTCAAATCGGTCTACATCTTTGCACAAACCGGTCAACGTCTGCTACAAACTGGTCGATGTCTTTGCATTCCTGAAATGCTGTACTGCCTAGTTACCGGTCGACGTTACAATGTAAATAAGGAAGTACCCCCATTTGGATTCAATAAAAAATATAAGAAAATTGAAATCCAACTAAATCAAAATGTAGAAATTCAATTTTAGTAAAAATTTGGATTTTGACAGTTTTGGTAAAAATGAATCCTTATGTAAACTAATGTAGACTTGGTCATAAAGTCTAATAAAATCAGTTTTGGCTATTTAAAGTGTAAGAAGTAATTACCAGGAAAAAATATTTTAAAAATATGTTAATTTCAAAAATCCATTTTTCACACTTAGCCAAAAATACAATTTTTCATGAGGCGCATACTAGGGTCCTAATGTCCTTTACCAAGGCATGGTAATAAAGGCTTCATATGCCTTAACCTTCACTACAAGAAAAGTGGGCTCTTCATATGCCTTAACCTTCATTACAAGAAAAGTGGGCTTTTACGAGATAGTATTTACGGGATCTTTTATTTTCTCTCGTAGAAGCCCCTTTTTACACATAAAGGGTCATGTTTTCACGGGATGTTAATAGAATCCTCGTTAAAAACCGTTTTCACAGGAGTTTAAAGAGCCCGTTAATGTTTACATATATTTACGAAGGATTGATTCCACTTTAACAGTGGAAAAAGCCACTCGTAGATTAAATATATTTTTAAGGGAGTATTTTCCTCCCGTGAATATGAAAATAAAAATAAAAAATAAAAATCCCGCCCTCACTTAACGAGGAAAAAGCCTCTTGTAGATAAATATTTTTAAGGGAGTATTTTCCTCCCGTGAATATGAAAATAAAAATAAAAAATAAAAATCCTGCCCTCACTTGACGGGGAAAAAGCCACTTGTAGATAAATATTTTTAAGGGAGTATTTTCCTCCCGTGAATATGAAAATAAAAATAGAAAATAAAAATCCCGCCCTCACCTAACGGGGAAAAAACCACTCGTAGATAAATATTTTTAAGGGAGTGTTTTCCTCCAGTGAATATGAAAATAAAAATAAAAAATAAAAATCCCACCCTCACTTACAGGGGAAAAAGTCACTCGTAGATAAATAAATTTTTAAGGGAGTATTTTCCTCCCGTGAATATGAAAATAAAAATAAAAAATAAAAATCCCGCCCTCACTTTTTGTCTCCCGCGCGCGCAAAAGAGCAACCTGCCAAAAGCCTTTTTTTTTTTTTTTTTTTTTTTTCCACATCACCGACGCACAGACCATGAAAAGCCCTAATCTTCTTTCTTTCCTAGCCAGTCTCTCAAAATGCCCTAATCTTCTTTCTTCCATTACTTCTGTTGAGGAGGCCGGATCCCACCTTATTGCTTACTCTGCCGACAACACCCAGCCAGTTTCTCCCCTGCTAAGGCTGCTATCCATTTCTCTCACACACACTTGGCCAAGAATCAAGTTCACTTTAAAGCTTGCAACAAACAGTATTGTGACATTCCTCTTCAACAATGAAGCTGTAAGAGTAAACCCTTTTCTACTCTGTTTCTCTCACCTCGTTAAAATTTTAGTTTCTTTTTTGGGTTTCTGAACATTAAAGCATGTAGTTTTCTTTTGTATACTCTATTTTATTTCTCGTTCTTTGATTCTGGAAAATCTTCTACAAATTGGAAATTCTAAGTATATATCTGATTTTGGCACAAAAATTTTCAATGAATTAATTACTGAAGGTTTTTGTTCACCCAGCCGGATCATTTACCCCATCTCCACTTGAAGTTCTCTCTTCTATCGATCTCCATCTCCGCTTGAAGTTCTCTCTTCTATCGATCTCCATCTCCGCTTGAAGTTCTGGTTCGACAGGGAAAGGAAAGTTGGGCGATCTCAACCAATTTCTACCTTGACCAACACAGAGCTATTTGTTCAACCCTCTTTTTACTCTCTAGAACCGAGGATCTGGACTTACCTTCACTCTTCAGGTAATCTGCAATCCCTCTTTCTCAAACATTTTATGGGTTTTCTTCAATCCCTATTTCTTAAACAATTTTTTAACACATGCATATTTTTTTCTCTAGTTTATTGTCGATTTTATTTGCTGGATTTGCTTTGGTTGTTACTAGATTTGGGTTTTTTTGTTTTCCATTTCATTATTGATTGGGTTTTTTTTTTTATTTATTTTTTTCATTTTTTTATGGATGTCTTAAATAATAAATTTTATAACAAAACTAATAGAACCAAATTTATTTGAAAAATTATTCCAACAACCTTAAAAGTGAGTTACAGCATAGTATTACAAAATAGGACACTCAGTTATTGCTAGTTGAGCGTGTGCTGTAAGAGTTTGTATGAAAATCTTCAATTTCAAAAGTTTTAACATGATGACACCATTAGTCTTGAGGCTTTTGGCTAATAACTTGTACGATTTTTCTCACTAATGTATCACTTAAGATTATTTTTTAGATGAGTTTCTTTTCTTTTTATTTATTTATTATACATCTAAGAATACATGAAAAACAAGTGAATTTTAAAAATAATGGCCTTACAGAAAATCGATGAGTGTACTTTTGATGTTCCGTTATGTATGTTTTTTGCTAGATGACAATTTTTATTTTTCAATTGACAAATTAAAGGGGGTGCAAGTGATGAACTAGAGGTTTTGATTGAATTTTTGAAATTAAGACGTTTAATAAGTAGGATTAAAATTGAACATAAGGAATTCAGTTTTAGCAAAAATTAGAAATACTTGGTATAATGTGATATAGATTAAGGGTCAAAAGATATCGAATCATGGATACTTAGTTTAAACCTTTCTTTTGATCAATTGAACATTTCTTCAATTGGCCGAGTAGCCACTGTTTACACTTTACGAACAAAACATGCCAAAACTACTTACAAATAATTCTATCATATTGTGTGGTCAACTACGTCTTGTGTTGGTCCACTAAACTACCTATTAGCCATTTCGATACTTTGTTCTCTAAGTCACTTACCTGTACCTAGTGTGAATGACTAATTCATTATAACATAATTCAGTTTTAAAACAGAATTCAACTACGTCTTGGTTTGGTCCACTAAACTACCTATTAGCCATTCCGATACTTTTTTCTCTAAGTCACTTACGTGTACCTAGTGTGAATGACTAATTCATTAAAGAATCAGCTGATGAATCACTTTGAAAGTTCCATCTCCAATTTTACACACGTCACTCTGATCTCAAACAATAAGATTAGCAACTCTTTAAAACATAATTTTACCTGTCTTGCTTATATAATTCACAATTTTTAGTTTATAGAACATGCCAACAGTTGCTACCATGCCTTGACGAACATATATATTAAAAAGAAAAAGGGTAAATTCTATAAAATGACCACAAAATGAAAATGCGAATATTGAGATGCGGACACGCGGCAAGATCAGAAATGTTGAAATCAGAAAAGATTATTTGTGAAACGTTTAAAGTAGTAACAGCTAAGAGTGAAGACAAATGAGAAAAATCGAGTAAAATGGTTTAGACATGTGTAATGAGATGAGATCAAGAACTGCAAAAGGGAGGAAGATTGATGTGATCTTGCTTTGTTGGTAAGGATAGGGGAAAGGAAATATCAAAATTAACATATGTTCGGTTAAAAAAAAATGATATGATTACTTGTGATTAGGTAGAGTATAATGGAAAATTATGACTCATGTAGCTGATCTTCAATAGTTTGGACAAGGCTTGTTAGGTTCAGTTGTATCAGAACTCGATTTGATATTCTATGTAGCAAGAATTAATGTTCATGTGTTTGTCCAGACCTTTGGTTGTTTTTTATTTCCTCTTTTTGCTATTTTAAATTTTGTGATACATTTCTTTCCTTATAAGAGGCTATTGCTCGGTGCACTGTTGAAAGCTGATGCCTCAGTTACTATTCATAGCCTCAAATAGTGCATCGAATCCTAGTCAACTCCTACCTATTGGCCTTAGTTTAGCAATAAAAATCACAAAAATTTGCTGCCATAGATTCCTGTGCACTTTTTTTGTACTTCCTGCACCCTATCGGTCCCTAAGTGGAGCCAATTCCAATCCATTTTTGTCTATAAACCCCAAAAACCTCTTTATTTTATTGAACTCAAAATATCCACTCATTTCTTAGTTGAAGCATAAGAACATAAAACCATTATTTTTTATTTCCCAGTGCTGTCCTATATCAAGACAATTGTTTATAAGCAAATTAGATGATTCATAAGATCTAACATTCTTTGTTGAGAAAAGAACTTATGACAGATATTCTGTGAAAATTAATTGTTGACAGATATGCAGTGCATCACACTTCTAACTTTGTATAGCATTACAGGTGATTCAGAGAAGTTAATAAAAGTGTTATTTCTTGATGAAATCAATGCAATCATTAGTCAGCGTGGTGAAGGACGCAGTGACCATGAAACAAGTAGGCGATTGAAAATTGAGCTACTCATACAGGTGACATCTGTTTTTTAGAATTGCAATAATAATATATAAAAAGCATGCTTATATAGAACTGAAACACAACTCTTTGACATATAAAAACAAAGCACTAAAAACATCAACGGGTGCAACACTGAACTGGAAATTACCTTAACTAGATATCACACATAATATCTTTTAAGATCCTGTGTAGAGGATCTTTTTTGTCTATTTTGTTGCTATTGTTGGAGCAAAGGCCTTGTAGCATGAAATGAGTGACACCGTGGACTTAGTTGTAGAAATTCCATTTTATGTAATCCATAGAAGTAAATCTTCTCCATAGCGTTCATCTGATCTACACAATTCCATCAAAAGCAATATCACAGGAATACTATTTTTTGATTAGTTATCCCCATCCGAATAATAGCAATTACAGAAATATTGTGCGCTCTAGGTACTCCTATGTCAGCTTTTTTTGGACATTGAAAACACACTTGTATGAGTCTGAATAACAGCAATTACAGATATGTTGTGTGCTCTAGGTACTCTTATGTTAGCTTTTTTTGGACATTGAAAACACATTTATATGAGTGTGTTGGAACCAACTATCATTATCCTCACATTTTGAGGTCATTGTTCAACACTGACACCTATGTTAATTTATATTTCACATCATATGTGTGGCTTATGCTTATGGACATTCCTTGCCATGGTATCCAGTACTTCTAAAAAGATTTTGCTATATGATGTCTCTACAATAAATCTACATTTTGTGCACAAGTAAATCACATAAAAATTCATATATGATTTCATCTCTACTTTCACAAAAATTAATTGCTAGAGTTACACTGTAGATGGATGGTTTGACGCGGACAGATGAGCTTGTTTTTATTTTGGCGGCAACAAATCTTCCTTGGAAACTAGATGCTGCTATGCTCCGACGTCTTGAGAAGCGGGTATCCTTTGAGAGGCCAATTTATACTTCCTTTTTGTTCTATAGTTTAAATGTTAATTGTCAAGTTTGTGTTTTATAATGAGCTTACTAACTGTGGGACAAGTCCTAATTATATTAATACAAATCATATTCTTACATGATGTGAGTGCCTTCTTTGCTGCCGTGTCATACGGCTGCTCATGCAATTCATATAAAAAGTCATGAAAAATTTATAAACACAAGTTATTGGCATGCAAAAGTGGGAGTTGATTGACTGCTTGAGAAATTTTATTGTTGAAATACTTATCTGCTCTAAATTACCTTAATTTTTTTATATAAAAAAAGTGCTATCTGTTTTTTTTTTTTTTTTTCTCAAAAAAAGAAAAATAAAAAACAGTTTATTGTTATGTACAAAGTGGAAGTTAACTGATTGCTTTATAAATTTCATTGTTAAATTACCTATATTTGAAATAGCTTATCTTTTTATTTTTATTTCAAAGGAACAACATAATTAGAACCCTAGATAGTGTCAGTTTTATGATCTGGTGTTTGTACATGAGAAATTATTACATGGTCTCGGACAAATCACTGTCAACTTTATTTCACTTTTTGCTCATGACTCAACACGTGATTGGTCGGGACTAATGGTCTCAGGACCATGTTATAATTACTCGTTAGTTCGTAGACGCTTCACTTACTCATGGCACAAAATATGTAAGGGTTGGCTGTGTTCCCTACATTTTTACTCTTTTTTTTTTTCCTTTTCCTAAGCATATTTTTACTCCTTTCTCACAATTTTAATTGTTGAAGTTTTAGTTCAATAATGGTCTTACATTCTATGGATGAGAAAATTGCACAACATTTCAGCTTATATTAAATATTGAATATTACATATTGAACAGTTCTTTTAACCATGATATAAGTTCCTTGTACCTTTTCCGGAACCAGAAGCAAGAAGAGTAATGGCATTACTCTTCTTGGTTGAAAGGACAGAAGGTTATTCAGGTTCAGATATTCGGTTAATGTGCAAAGAGGCTGCCATGAGCCACTAAGAAGAGTAATGGAATTACTTGAAGAAAACCAAGAAGTTGTGCCTGAGGACGGTACGTCACTCTAAAGATTTCATTTATATGCTAGTTAGATACTTAATTACTTATGGAACTGCTCCTCTTGTGAACCGAAGGATGACCTACTTTCTTGGGAACCATATTCTTGATTTATTTCTTCCCTTCGCTATATTCATTTATCCATAGGGCACTCTCTTCTGTGTAGCATTTGAAAACACAAATTAGTAATGTTACTTGGAGTCTTCTTGACGGAAATACACACACACACACACACACACACACACATTTTAATAACTTTGAAAACATGTAGACTCACTTAAGTAAAATGCTACTAGAAAATCCCAGTCAACTTGTTTCAAATCCTATGTTAAACACTATAGACAGATTCAATATCCATGGGATGTCCAGTCACCCCATATATGCATACCTTTAGATGCATAACCATGGCTTGAGATAATTTGTGCTAGTTGGATGTTTTAAATTTTTGAAGAACTCTCAACATTCTTTTTATCCCATAGGATTTGTTTATGTCTATCGTTGGCCTAAAAATTTCTTGATGTAGTTCATATTCGAAAGCAATTTGTTGCATAGTTCTAATTTGATATAAAATTGGTCCGTTAAAACATAGTAACAGGGTTGTCATGAAAGTTGTAGCTGGAGCCTAGACAGGGGGTAGCTATATAAGGAGACAACATATTGTTACTTGTTATAGTCCTACAGATAATATTGGAATGATATGTCACATTTCACTGTCATGAATAGAGAATACTCTCCTTGATTGAACATGTCCTTATTAAATTTATTTTTGGATTTCATTTTTATAATTGTTCCTCTATTTCTCTTTCGCATTCTAAGAGTGGTGCGCATGTTTGAGGACTAGTGTGTGTCTACGTGAGCTATTTCTTTGTGTAATCATGGCTTGAGATACTGCGTGTGTGTTTGTTATAATCATTTGAAAAATATTCATATTTCCTCCTTTATTCCCAAATCATCTTTCCTTTTCTTTGATATGATTTAATATTGTCCATCTTTGGCAAAACAAAATTCAAAATCAATGTGCTGCACAGTTTCAATTTGGTTCACTTAAATATAGTAACAGGGTTCTCACGAAAGTTTAAGCTGGAGTGTCGAAAGAGGGTAGCTATATCAGGAGACAACATAGTCTTAAATGTTATAAATAATAACAGTAATGACATGGCATCTACCTGCTATGAATAGAAAATCCAGTCTTTAATAGAACATGTCCATATTAAATGTATTTTTGTAATTTACCTTTTTCTATTATTTTTTTTTGTTTTTTCCTCTGAGAGTGATTGATAGGCTATTTTGTCTGGACATGTGTGTTTTTTTTTTTTTGGGTTGACGGGAAGCGTTCAGGAAGCAGGGGAGAGAGACCAATCCTTTTGCCTAGTTAAAGAGACTACTGTTGTGAAGTGGCATTAGTGCTTACATACTTGGTGGGTCATTGCTAAGGTCTAAATCTTAAGATTTGAAATTGAGTAAGAAGGGGGAGGGTGGAACCATTATTTTTAATGAATTTCTGGAACTGGTTTGGTTAATTTAAGCTTTAAAGGATTGTCCTTTGCATTGAGCAAACCAATCTGGAATTTTTTATCTTCGTGATGCTCGGACAAGCATGGTTTTATGGCCTACCAAATATGTGAAAGTTCTAGAGGTCAACTGGTCATTCATTAACCTTTATTTATTTATTTTCTTGAAAAGTAGTAATTAACATATGATCTGATTTTATTTTCTTTTATTTTTTATATATGTTGGCATTACATTTTTAATTTTTTTCCTCACAGGATCTATTTTAACTAGCTTATTAGGAGTATAACAAAACCATTACTTTTGAAGTAAGATTAGGAGTATAGTTCTGGTTCTCAATCTTCATCTCTGGCAAGTATGTTCTGAATTTTACTAGCTAATGAAGTTCATTTATCAATTATCTCTATGTGAAGTCATAGGTCCTTGTCGTGGCCATTACTTTAATGTTGAAAGCATGGGTCCTTGTTGTGGCTATTACTTTATTGCATTGATATAACATGGGAGTATGGGAACATCGTATGTGGAGGTTGTGGTTGATTGTTATTTGTTGTTGATTGTTGTAAAGTTGTTGTCGGTTGTTGTTGCGTACGTAAGGTAGAAAGTTTCTTAGCATTCCTTTCATTCCAATTTTGATCAGCACATCACTCCAATGGAATACCACAATGTGAATCTTGGTTATCTAGACCCCAATATGATCCAACAACCTCCTCTAGGTCAAATCCCTCCCTGAGTTTAAGCTCCAAAGCCTAGAGGACTTGTGTTTCTTGTACATATGCTCCACTGAGATGAATAGAAAATTACTGCCCCCATATGGTTTAATAACAAAAAAATGAAAAAAAAAAGTAACAATAACATTTGATTTAAAAATAAAAAAAATCAAACTTGTCCTCCAAATTTGTTACTTTTTCCATTAGTTGCACATTTCTTTCCTCAGTAATTTCCACCCTTTTCCTTAAAGCCTCTTCATAAGATGAGGATGCACGTTGACGGCTTTAAACTACAAAAACATTTTCGAGCCCACGGAGATATCCCTTCCTAATACTTAGTTGGTTTTTGCACTATCTCAACATCATTTATGATTCAACTGGTACCATCAGAATTTTGGGAAACTTGTGCAGCCTTCTTTTTCATTTCATCTTGCAATTAAGTTGTTTTGCGGCATTATTGACATTTCTAAAGACATAATTAAAATTTAGAAGTTTAACCAACTCCCTTGAGTTTTTTGGAGTATCTATCACATTCACAGCATCATGCTATCAAAAAACCATCTATGCATCTTAAGCTATTATCTTTGCAAAACATATCAGAAAAAAACCAATTTGATATCATGTAAACAGAAGTGTGTGTTTTTTGTATTCAACTATGAAAACAAAATATCATGTAAACAATCACAAAAGTAAATGCCCAATTCATATACTGTTAGATGGATAAGGAAGTTAGGGAACCTAAACGATTTGACAAGCCAGGCAGAGGCCACGTCATCTCTATATTAAAATTTCCCAAACTTAAATATGGGATAACTATATTTATTAACAAAAATGAGTCATGTTTGTTCTCAATTGAGCTAAACAAAGAAATCAAACTGAAGAAGAAAAATGAAAATAGTGATTATTTGTTTTTGTTCTTTCCTTTTCTGTCTAAAACTTCAAAACAAAGGGAGGATTATGGCCTTCTCTTCCTTTCGTTTGATGGGATAACCCTTATCCCTTTCCTTTGTTTTTCAAATTAATCCATAGATATTTATAAAGAATTCTAATGAATTAAAGAAAATTTTAGACATAGAAATCTAGAAGAGTACTTAATTTCTATCTCTGGTGGAGCAGATAACAACTTCTTCAGCCCCATTTCAAGTTTTTCAGCAGATGCCCCGTTTATTGCAAAGGTTGATTTTAGGCTTCATAGTATAAGAAGAGTTTAATGAAGTATATAATTCTCCTTATATAGAGGGGTTATCTTATCTTCTACAATAATAAAGGCAAGAGTCTCTTGTAAGTACAAACAAAAGACAACACAAAGAAAACATTGACAAGAAAATATGTAAGAAAGCTAAAAATTAAAGGATAATTTAACCTCTCCTCCATAATAAAATTATGTTTAGTCCCAACTCCCAACAAATTTAGTACAAGTAAACTCCAAAATGGTATTAGAGGATTGACAACTAACATTAGCAATTCTACTACAGATTCTCGTGAGAAATTTATTTCAATCTCTAATAATAATTAATTAATTAATTAATTAATCAATAAAATAAATGCTCTCTCCTTCTACAGTGCTAGAACACTAGGTTGACCAGTTAGCATGCTTAAAAGATATGCTAGCAATAGAAGTCAAAGTACCAACAAGTCAGAAATGAGCTATGTTAATAAGAAAATTTTCTGAGGAAGATGTAAGTTAAATTTTCAAAAACAACTTAACGAACCCATTTTGAAGAAGATTCAAGTAAATTTTTTTAAAGTCAAACCCAATAAAACAAGAAGTGGTAAGCAGATTTCCAGCCCCCCTTCCACCTCCCCACTACCAGTTCTAAATTTCCATCTCTGGTGCAGCAGATAGAAACTTCTTCAGCCCCATTCGACCAGTTCTGTATTTTTTTCATTTTCAATTAAGACACTGTTGGTATTTTCTTTCCCTTTCAATTAAGAAACTAACTTAAAAACAAACGTATAACTAGATCTTAAATGCTAATAGCCTAAGATTAATGATTCTAGTACGAATAAACAATTTTTTCATTACCTTAGACCCTATGAAAACATCTAGAAGGGAACAAGAAACGTCAGCCATAGTGTCATTCAATAAGTTGAACACAAAATATTAGGAAAGTAAAGGCGGCTCCAGACTTGGTTTGAAATAAAATAAACGTAAATTCTCTAAGCAGATTGGTGTGTCACCTCATATTTAATATAATTGCAAGATAAAATAAAGACCATTCAATGTAAACAATGCTCACCTGCAATTATCAAGACTCGTCTTCTTTTTTGCAAGCATATCCTTCAACCTCTCAGGGGTAACAACAACGAAACGCACACACTCACACACTTCTTCACGACCTCCAACTACGATCTCATATCAACCCCCCAATGCAAAGTAATGGTCTCAATTTTGGATCGCCATGCTCCCTCAAGGGAACTAGAAACTGCTTCACAACTTCACAGTTCTGCAGAGCAAGCCCTCTTTATGGGCAAATTATCAACCCAAATGGCCCTTCCCAATAGATTCAGTAGTACCAACTTTAAGATGTCGAACCCAATTTAGTATCGCATGAATGATCGATCTGAAAAAGAATTGAAGGTAGTATTACCAAACCCATCCTATATATATGTAATGGCGCAAATTCACACAACAATTTTAGTGTAGATACATGTGTCAAATCTCTTTAATTATATGAGGATAAAACCAGTTTTAATGCTATATTTTCACACAAATTTCTCTCCAATCAAATTTCTCTTCAACCAAACAAGTCAACACAAACAGATCAAAAGATGAAACAATCACTAAAATCACAGCTAAATGAATTGAAGCTAGTGTAACAAAAATTCTTCCATGTATGCAATGATGTTCACACAGAAATTCCAGTGTGTATATGTATGTGTGTGTTTGTGAAATCTCTCTCTATTTTCACTGGTTGATATGATTTTAATAATTTCTTTAATATGTTTTTCTTGTAGTACATTATGTTGAAGCCAATGAGTTCTCTAATATATCCTCTTGAACTAATTATTAGCATGAGTTTAGCTTTATTGTTGTTTTACAACTATTAACTATATTTGTTCCATGTTAAAGTTGTTATTTTTTCTTTGATGTCAAACTATCAATGTGCCTTAGAGATTTAAAAGAGCATAACAGTTATGTTTCTTATATTCCACGTCTAAACCTTTATTGGCAGTTGACATTCCTGGTAATCATGTTTTAGACGCAGAACTTGCACTTGTAGGGTGTTTGCCCTTTTTTGACCTTTTTGTTCTATCTGGAATTGGACGATTGCATGACGGAGTTGAATCCCTGGCAAAGCATGGGCATATGGATTGTATATTTCTTTTGGGGTTTTTTTTTATTGTTTTTGGCTTCTCAAAGTGTGGGACTCCATTTTTTTATCACACATTGGTAAATATTTTAGAGAGTGAAATAGAAAACTAGAATTTTGTCATTACTTCATATACATTATTATTATACTAAAATTAGGATTTGTGTGATGCAGGTACTTGCTTGGATTTTGTACAATGGCCAACGAAGTGAAGGAAGTGTCAAAAATTGGAAGTCAACCAGCGCCAAGAATTAATGAACAATGTGAAGATTGATATCTATTTTTGGGAAATATTAAATTTTCTTTTTAATTTTGGCATGTTGAACAATTAATGATGAATTGTAAATTAATGTCTTACTCTTTTGATATATATTTAATAGTGAATTTAAACATGAATTATTTTTCGTATTGGTATTAAGTGTAAATTTTTAGCATTTTATATAATTATTTAGTTGAAACTGTGGCCAGGTTATCTATGTGAATGATTGGGTAGTAGAGTGCATTAATTTATTATATATATATATAGTTATCTACGGGTGGCTTTAGACCTCGTAAATAAAATATATAGATGTATTGACAAGAGGCCAAATGTGTCGTACATTAATTACTAATGAGAGGCCATATACCACATTAATTAATTATTAATGAGAGGCCATGTACCACATTAATTAATTATTAACGAGTGGATAAAGAACTCGTTAATTAAGTATTAACGAGATGTCATCGCTCTTGTAAATTAATTATTCACAAGTGGATAAACAACTCGTTAATTAATTAATAACGATATTTCATTTACCTCGTAAATTAATTATTAACGAAAGGCCAGAAATCTCGTGAGAGTTTTATTTATGGGAAGCTAGAATCGTCGTGCCTTAATTTTTTACGAGAGTTATTATTTCCCGTAGCAAGTAGAGAGTATTTACAGGACCATAATAGACGAAGGCACAAAAGTCCCATGAAAAAGTTTTCATGGGAGGTCCACACACTTGTAAAAGACCTTTTTTCAGCATAAATTAATTATTAACGAGAGGCTAGTAGTTTCGTAAATTAATTATTAACGAAAGGCTAGAAATCTCGTGAGAGTTTTATTTACGGGAAGCTAGAATGGTCGTGCTTTAATATTTTATGAGTGTTATTATTTTCCGTAGCAAGTGGGGAGTATTTACAGGACCATAATAGACAAATGGCTCAAAAGTCCCGTGAAAAAGTTTTCACGGGAGGTCCAGACACTCGTAAATGACTTATTTTCTTGTAGTGCTTTACTTTCTAGCGATCAATATGAATCATGTGATTGACGTGCACGGTCCTAGCATTCTAGCACAAGTGTTGAGTCTTTTCAAAGCTCAAGCAAGCTTGAACTAACTCATTCTTTAGCAATGACTTCATTTGTCAATTATAAATGTGAATGAAGTTCATAGTCTATTGCTAATGGATATATGAATATATAAATGATAATGATGATATGCATGATCCTATTGAGATGAGCTTTAAATGGATTCATAAATACTTTGACATTGAATCCTAAACACTCACCATCCTATTTACCCCTTTTTTCAAGCTTTGTTCATAATTTTAGGCTTTGAGGTATTCTTGTTTTCTTCCTTCCTTTGAGTTGCTTTCTTGTTCATTGTAGTCCAAACTATCTTTGGAAAGACTTTACATTTAGTTCCTTGTAGCTTCATGTCTTTTTTGTATCCATTGATTTACTTGATGTGATCTTGAATAATGGAATACTTGGAATGATCTTTATTGCTTCATTGAGGTCATTCTTTGAATGTGAATAATCTATAACACTCAATGTAAACATTAGTCTTCTTAAACACCATTAATGATTTGTAATCATCAAAACAACTAGATTGTCCTTGAATGAAATCCTTAAGGTTAACAACTGAGATTGAGAAATAGTTCCTATGTGTGATACCCCTCGAATCCGAGACATAGGTTGATCAGGCCCAAGCCCAAACCCGAGGGAACATCAAACAATTAATATATAAACGAACACAGAATACAAAAAGATTTAAGAAAATAAATAATATAACAATTAAACAATTTATTTAAACAAAACAATTCAATTAAATTCAAGAATTAGCCCAATTAATCAAGCAATTTAATTAAAAAAAACAATTAAACACTTAATTAAAATAAACAGGCAAATAAAACTATAAAAATGTAATAAAATACTTATTAAAATGCCGAGACTATCATTTTAAAATTAGGGGTATTACTGTGATACCCCTCGAATCCGAGACATAGGTTGATCAGGCCTAAGCCCAAACCCGAGGGAATATCAAACAATTAATATATAAACGAACACAGAATACAAAAAGATTTAAGAAAATAAATAATATAACAATTAAACAATTTATTTAAACAAAACAATTCAATTAAATTCAAGAATTAACCCAATTAATCAAGCAATTTAATTAAAAAAATAATTAAAATAAACAGGCAAATAAAACTATAAAAATGCAATATAATACTTATTAAAATGTCGAGACTATCTTTTTAATATTATGGATATTACACTATGTGACTAACAGCTATAGTGGAACCATCGGCTGTATGTATAACAAGAGAGTGAGAAATAGGAGTTTGGGATGTGAGTAAGGTTGGATCAGGTGTCAGGACTAGTAGAGTAGCTAAGTCAAGAGATAACTACATCTATAGATGGTTACTATCTTATTCAGGCAAAATACATATCTGATCTTCTCTTAAAATTGGGTCTAAGTGGCAGCAAAATTGTTGATACCTCACTTGAGTATAACACAAGACTTAATCTACATGATGGAGAATCTCTTCGAGATGGTACTTTGTATCGCCAATTGGTAGGTAGTTTGGTTTATCTCACTGTCCCTCTTCCCGACATCTCTCATGTCGTCCACATAGTTAATCAGTTCATGGCTGCCTCTCGGCCTACTCATTTTGTTGTCGTTCTTCGCATTCTTCGTTATCTCAAAGGCACTAGGTTTCATGGACTGCATTTTTCTTCTTAGTCATTGCTTATTCTTCATGCCTATTCTGATACAGGCTGGGCAGGAGATCCTACAGATCGTTGTTTCACCACAAGCTATTGTTTCTTTCTTGGTGATTCACTTATCTCTTATCGCAATAAGAAATAGACTGTGATTGCCCGATCTAGCACAAAATCTGAATACAGGGCACTTGTTGATACTTCTTCTAAGATTCTGTGGTTACGTTGGCTCCTTCAAGACATGAGAGTTTCTTCATCCACTGCCATTCCTACCTATTGTGATAATAGGAGTGCAATCCAGATTGCACACAATGATATTTTTTATGAGTACACTATACACATTGGGATTGACTATCATTTTGTTCGTCATCGTCTTCTTCAGAAGACCTTACAATTGCGGTCCATCACTTCACATGATCAGATTGCTGATATTTTTACAAAATTGCTTTCGCCATGCTGTTTCTAAGATCTCATTTCCAAACTCAACATGGTTTCATTCAATCCACCTTAATTTTGAGGAATGTGATGCCCGTGTCATCTTTCTCCTTTTTCTGACATTTTTATTTTATTTTTATTTATTTATTTAATTGTTTATTTCTTGGTTTTGTAGAAACCGAGGTAGAGTTTGGTGTTCGGACTTGGTTTTCGACACCACATGCACTTGCATTATTTTATCTTACTGTCTATGCATAGCTTAATTGTGTAGAAAAGCATGCTTATTTAATTTAAATTATTGGGGGTATGAATGCATAGTTTCTTCAGAAACATTTTTATTTTTTGGGGTGCTTTGTGTAATTAACTTTTCAAGATATTTTTACTTAGGGACTTTTTTGCAATTATTTTTGTAAGATATTTAGATGAGGGACCAATTTGTAATTTTTGAAAAGTGTGACAGTGTCACACTTTCCTTGGACCATTTGTTGACTTTTGGTTGGAACACTTGGAAGCCTAGGATGGTGACAAGTGTAAGGCATGGATTAAGCCTTGTGAGGAGGCCTAGGATGGTGACAAGTGGAGGGGTGTGATGTGTGTGTGTGAGAGAGAGGTAGTGTTAGTTTAGTACATGTGACTAACCATCTCATTTCCTTAGTGGAAAATCTAGAGATTAGGTTGTCTTCCACCTTGCTTTTGCCTAGCCACCATTGATAACTTGATAAGTTAGTCTTAGAAGCTCATTTTCAAGCCTCTTCCCCTTAGCTTTTGGTCTTTTTTTTTTTTTTTTTTTTTTTTTCCTAGTTGGGTACTCATACACACTCGAACCCCTGACCTCTCTTTGAGATGTACAAAATCTTCCTCACTCCATTGTCCACCACACCTTATCTTGGATTTCCATTTTGCACACTTTTCTCTTGGTTTCTAGAGATACAATTCTTTAGTGAGGTAAGGGGTGTCTTATGTTTATACCCTTAGTGTTTTAATGTGTTATTTGAGGTTAATATACATTGTATGCATGTTATTTAAATTCTAGGGATGCATATAGATGAATATTGTATGTAAATAACCTAGGGTTTCATATTGTTCAAGGCTTGTATGTGATTTACTTCTTGTATAGATGTTATTTCATTTGGTAGAGAATTAAAATATAGTGATTAATTATTGTGTAACTAATTACATGATTCTTGCAAATGATTTAATTGTGTATTTAATCCTATGTTGTTGTTTAATTAAGGGTTTAAAACTCACTTTATGTTAGCATGAATGGATTTCCTATGTTAACAATCTTGTAGTAGTGTATTTTTATTCTTATTGTGAACATGTCATTACACATGCTAGTAGTTTTGAAGACTTAGAGTATGAATTGTGTAGTTACATGTCTAAGCCTCACAATACTAGTTTGATTTGATTCTTTATGTTAATAACAGTGTGTGCAAATTAACGACTTGATTGAATGGCTTTTGAGTAGTTTATATTGTTTTAGCATTGAGGAATTATTAATGTATTGTCCATGTGAATGAATCATGGTGTGTGTGTATGCCACTTTGTCCTTAGGAGCATGGTGGTCATCATTTTGTTTATAAAGTTCATAAACTTATAAGTTGTGTGTGTACGACATGCATAACATGATTGAAGGATAGAACCTATTTGAACTTGAGAAGTGGACATCGAGTCAAAGGTTTGAAAATCCCTAGTCACACTTCGCCAGTAGGGTACGGAAGTGCACCATTCATTTAATCATTTAAGATATCTGCATTAGCATCACATTGCATTATGGAGTCACATACGTGAGTTACATTATAGTGGAGTCTATGTGTGGGTTGAGTTATAGTTTTTGAAGTGGTGTAAACCTTGTTATCCTACTAGCTTTGTGGTAGTTGTTCTTGCAACAATAGTACTATTGTTTGATGATGAGCACTGAAAAGTGCGCATTTAAACCCGTTAAGCTTAAGCATTCTAGTACCTTTATCTATCTTATTTTGCCGTTTTAGACTTATTACGTGTTATTTATATTTTCAGGCACTAATCCCAAAATTGAGCTAACTCAGCCAAATAAGATCTTAATTGAAGCAATCCTGAGATAAACCAAAGGAGGGAGCAAAGTGGAGAAAGCAAGGAGCAAAAAGGAATCAAAGTTGTGCAGCTGAAACGTTCGATCGATCCAACTTAGAGTTCGATCGATCGAACATCTATGATCGATCACAGTACTTCTCGATAGATCCAACCTTGGCCTTTGCTGAAATTCCAAGTTCGATCGATCTAACATCACCTTCGATCGATCGAACCCTATTTTGTCCTATTCAAATGATTGATCTTATCCACAGCTGTACGCCTATCAACCACTTTTGTCCTTTTCCCCATAAATATCTTCGAAATATCTCAGCCTTGTCCTTATTCGGAGGAGTCAGACCACTTCGATCAATCCAAGATGCAGTTCGATCGATCGAACCCATCTTTGATCGATCCAAGTTAAGGTTCGATCGATCGAACTTCCTCTAGCGAGAAAAAGTTAAAGTCCAGCTCATTTATTCCGTCCTTCACCCAATCATTGGAGAATATGCCTTGCACGACCACAGCTCATCATAGGGTGTATTTGACCTACCTATATAAGGAATATGATACACTTTTTGGAGAGGAGTCTAGAGTCTCTTGTCACACATTGAAAATCATCTTGGAGGCTATTCTTGGAGAGGAAGAAGGGAGGAAGCTAGAGCACTATTGGAGGAGATCTTCACTAACAAGGAGCAGCCATGGAGTTAGCCCTTGAGGGTTGGATCATCACTACCATGAGTGGCTAGACATCTCCTTGGGGCTAGAGTTAGCCCCAAGCATGCTTTCTATACTCTAATCTTGTGTATTATTGAGGGATTAGTGTTGTATGATACATCTGGATATTTATGTATATATAAATCTTGATTATTTCATGGTTTGTATGGTTTAATGCTTCCAATTGACTATTCTATTCTATCCATATGTCTATGTATGCTAGAGTAGGATATTCATGTGCTTATCTCTAGATTTAGTGTTTTTGATGCATGTCTATGTGTATTGATGTTATAGATCTAGAGATTATCAAGATGATATGCTTAATGAATGCTATTTTGGTTCATTTGATGGTTTATGCCTATTCTTGATGGTTTGTGCCTCTCCCCTAGTCTAGATAGCTTTATTTTCATGCTAGTAGTGTAGATTTAGTGTAGTGGTAGTATAATGTTATATGGGAGGACAATCTACTCTTGATGTTTGATGTTCCATGCTTGTGAGTCCAAATGGCATATTCCCCTAATATTGTGTTGTATGTGGATTGTGAGCTTAATGAAAGATTAATGACTTGTTTTGATCTATTGTGCTATCCCCATGTTGTTTAGACAATATATGCTCTATTATTTAGATATATTGTGCTCTTCACATGATGTTTAGACAATACTTGCTTGATTTTTCATCCTTGCCAATTGAATCAACCTAATGCACACACACACCCTTATCATATTGCAACACATCCATTACCCTCAATTGATCACTTGTTAGTAGTATAGAAAAGTATTGCTTGGTGGTGATCTCTACACCCCAAGACCTCTCTCTCTCTTGTTTACCTCATATTATTTTATTTAGTTGAATTCAATTTAGCTTAATCAACCAACCAACCAATTGTGTGATCACTCGACCTACTAACCCTAATTACCATAGTTCACAATTCGATACACCATCAAATCCCTTGGGACGATCCCTACTCGCCCTATCTATATTTTATATAGAGAAAGGTAGTAGTGGCTTTTTATAAATATAAAACTTAGCCACCTCCTAAACACACACAACTCTCAAGCTTTGTTGGTTGTGGCGACTCCATCAAGGAAACCAACAACAAGTTTTTGGCGCCGTTGCTAGGGATTAACGGTTTTGTTGGAATTAAACTAGACAATAGTGTTCATTAGATTGCTTCTATTTTTATTTTATTTTCCATTGTATATTCTTTTCTCTTGATTCTCATTATTATTTGTTCAATTAGGTACTTGACTACAAGGAAGGCGAACTTTGGAACTTAAAGCAATCATTGGAGCTTAAAAGCTAAATTTGGAGTTGAAGTGCTAAAGGACCATTGTGACCAATTCTTGGCTCTCTTGTATTTTAATTGTTTCACTTCTTTGTATGCTTGTGATAGCCCTTGTTGAGGCTCATTTTATTGCTAAATTTTTGTCCAAGCATAGGCCCTTGTTGAGGCCAATTTTTTCTTGCATTTGGGTTTTAATTGTGAATGGAGGAATTTTTTTATCCAAGTTTGGGGGGGAATTACATCCCTTCACCTTATGCTCCTCCATCATGTTTTAATCCTTATGAGATTGAGTCCAATTCATTTCATGCATCATCTTATTATGGACTTGATCACTCATTTAATCCTTCTTGTGACTATTACCCTCCCCCACCATTTTATGATGAATCAATTCCACCACCTTCTAAGTACTCACCCGGATTTGAAGAAAAAGTGTTAGCTTTACTTAATGTGCATATTTCACACACTTCACTTATTAATTCTCATTCTCAAGCTTTAGCCAACTTAGAAGCTCAAGTTGAGCAAATTGCAAGTACTCTTTCTCATCAAGAGGAGGAGGAAGAGGCAAATGAAAAAATGGCAAGAACTTCAATGTATATAGATGAGGATGATGAGAGTGAGGAGAATGAAACAAGTGAGCTAATGCCTAGCGCTCTATCTTGTATAGAGGAGGAAGTGGCAAGTGAGTTAGTGGCTAATCCAATAGAACATAACATGATTAATGAGGACTTTCCTTGTTTTGATTATGATTTTATCTATGATATGACTACTCTAGAGAGTGAGGAGATGTTGACCACACTTGAGGTAGGAGAGAAGGAGGAAGAACTTGTTGAAGAGGGCCTTCCTTCTATTATCTCTAATGACCCTCTTGAGGAATGTCTTTTGGAAATGTATAAAAATTGTGGTTTTGACTTTAAAAGCTCTAAAAATGAAATAAACTCTCTAATGGACTCCTTAGCTTACTTAGAAGGTAAGGGAATGGTAATTTATGAGGAGGAGAAGAGGGATGAAGAGAAGGTGTTTCTTATTAATCCAAATGAGTCTTTGAAAGACAATGCCTCACCAATTATTAATATGGATGATCATTTGAATGTGTTTCAAAAACACAACAAAGAGGCAAGCCTAACCATAATTGATTTTGTTTTCAAGACTGTGGATGAAAGGAACAATATCATCTCTTTTATTTCTTTTCAAGTTATTCTTTTGGAGGATGATTTTATTGCCATAAGTGGGACATTAAATGAGAAAAGTGAAAAGAGGGTCAATAAGGATGTTTCATATCCAGTTTTTGATTCATTTGATTAGTAAGTTGACCTAACGTCTTGCTAGAGATGTTAAACACTAGTATTCATAGAGTTTCACAACTCTATTCCTCCCTCATTTCTATCTTGCATTTTGATTCTTACGAAGTCTAGATACTGTTTTTGTGGTTCATATACATTGGAAGGAACTGAGTAAGGGATTGCATGAGCATTCAAGTCATTTTGAGCATTTAGACATAATTTCGATCGATCCAAGTCTTGGTTCGATCGATCGAACTTTGGTTCGATCGATCCAACTATGGACTCGATCGATCCAGCTCTCATATTGCACCCAACACTTAGAAAAATTTTGGACCTGCATCCAAACTCCAAAATGCATGCTCTCGGCATCTCCAAATTTTCAAAAGTTCGATCGATCGTAAACCATTTCAATCGATCGAACTACCTTTCGATCGATCCAACATGTGGTTCGATTGATCATGAGTCCCAACACTTAGAAAAATTTTGGACCTGCATCCAAATTCCAAAATGCATGCTCTCGGGACTTTTCAAAATTTTTCATGTTCGATCGATCGAATTCCAAGTTCGATCAATCCAAGGTTCCAACACATATCAACTCTTGAACCCTTAAACTTGTGCATTCTTTATCCTCTTCGATCGATCGAAATTTGCATCTCATTAATTTAATTCCCTTTGATTTTTCAAAATTTATTCTAAAAAAAAAAAAAAAAAAAAAAGAAGAAAAAATGCCATTAAGAGTGGAGACCTAAGTTCGATCGATCGAACTCCATCTTCGATCGATTGAACTCTGCATATCGTGTTTTTAAAAATATAACCGAGTTGGATCGATCACTTTGGATCGATCCAACTTCAAAAGGAAACCAAACCCTAGTCTCCCTCTTCTCTCAATCTCATCTCAATCCGGCCAACCTCCATTCCAATCATCTTCCCCATCCCCGGCGAGCCAATTCCGGCAAGGTAGAGCCTTATTTTCACCGCGGCTTCGCACCCTCTCTCTCATCTCATCCCTCTCGGTTTTGAGGTAAACCGCGAGCCATTTCTTGATTTAAAAGCTTAAATTGATGCATGTTATTGATTTTCTATGTCGAATTATGTTATAAATGTGTAAATCATCCATTTTGAAGCTTGAATTTCCTGTTACATGATATACATATACATATCCATTCGGCCAAACCAAATTGGGGATTGTGATGTGATTTGTGGAGTTTGGGGAGTGTTTGGGTGTTGAGGATGGGATGTTTGGTGTGTAGATAGGCCCACAAATACGTTTGTGTGGGCCTCGTGCTCTAGATCTCACAGATATGTGACTTTTCAAATTCGGCATTCGCACAGTTCGATCGATCGAACTTATTCTTCGATCGATCGAAGTAGTGAACTTCATTTCACTATCTTCGATCGATCCAATCTTGTGCACTTTCATGCTTCGATCGATCCAAGTGTTGGATTGATCCAATTCACTTCGATCGATCCAACTTTTGAACATTTTTCACTTCGATCGATCGAAAATTTCTGTGATCGATCGAACTTAAATTTCGATCGATCGAACTTTCACAGATCATACATACACACTCCATTCATCTTGTGTTGTCTTCATGCTATCTTTATATGTACAATGCTTGTGATATTCCACATTGGATGTATTTCATACCTACATTGCTTAGCATGATTCACATATCATCATCATCATAGATTCATGTCATCTGTATTTTGCCTATCTTATTTGACTTACATGTTTCTATTATGCACTTAAATTCTTATATATCTGGCACTGACTTATATTAATATTTTCTTGTCTTTTTGCAGCTCATGCCTCCGCGGTACAAGAGTACAGCCAGGAGATCTTTGGGGCCACAGCGACCCCGCAGACATATACGGCCCAGGATAGAGATGGTTGTAGCGCCATCTCATGCTCAGGAGGAGCCCACACAGGCTACTCCCCCTCAGTCCCCATCCCATGAGGCTGAGGAAGGAGCTGACCACATGCCATCTACATCCCAGGCTCCTCCAGCCTTCACACCATCACCTTCTCCTGTGCGCCATCAGGCAGATGCAGCCGCCATGCCATCACCGCAGCCACCTCTACCGGCTCAGCACCGTGACCAGTTGCTGCCGAGATATGCAGCTATGACCGTGGCTCAGGAGTCATACTTTGATACTGAGTACTTCTCCGAGTCTATCCTGACTCGGTCTGGCTATCAGGATATCATGCAGCGGGGCCTCTCAGCCATCTTTGCCCCAGTCACCGACCTTGTATACCCGCGACTGGTCCGGCTATTCTTTCAGCATCTCCGGCCCTCGCCACGATCTACCGCAGAGATGATCACTACACTGGACGGCCACGAGATTGTCATCACAGTTGACACCCTGGCCCATGCTTGCCGGTGCCCACACCGGTGTCCACCTGAGCTTGCAGAGACATACCCGAGGCTGCATAGGCCTTCATTTTCTGACATGGCTGTCTCCTTGACAGGCCATCATGCCGGTGGTCAGAGATTCGCCACCAGGACCTTCTTGCCTGACGACCTCTGGTTCATTGACACAGTTCTTTTCCAGAACATTTACATGGCGGGCCACAAGATCCAGAGGCGTCATGACTACTTGACAGCTCTTTACGCTTTTTACACGGGCTGCTGGGTATCTATCCCAGTCCTCATCTGGAGCATGATGAGGTTGCTGTATGATTCTTTCATTTCCAGGAAGGACCCTAAGCGGTCCAAGGTCCTGCCCTTCGGACACCTCATCACGCAGATCCTTCTTGACCAGCGCTACAGAGTGCCCCTAGATGAGGAGCCCCTTGCACGGTCCAGCTTCTATAGGAGGAGCGACTGGAATAAGAGCTACAATGCTCTTATTCGGAGTCTTCAGGAGCCAGCTGTAGAGGCAGCAGCTGAACTAGAGGAGGAGGAGGCAGCCCAGGCACAGCCGGCACCTCCAGCAACAGCAGATATAGCAGCGGACGACGCACCAGTCGGTCCAGCTACCGATCGCATGGACATTGACCTGGAGCGACCTGCGGAGGAGTATGTCGATGCTGTAGATGATGCTGATGCCGATGATACCAGTGATCGAGCCGCTGCTCAGGAGCGAGTTCGGGAGTCTTCTTCAGAGGCATCTCTACCTGAGTCTCTAGTTCCCACTCCCGGATTCGGAGCACGCTTGCAGACACTGGAGGAGGACGTAGCAGCCATGCGAGCCGACATCACTGCCCACCGAGCTGAGTTCACCTCTTTCAGGGCGGATGTCATGGCTTGCTTTGCCGATCTCTCCAGCCGACTCCCTGCACCTGCACCCGCACCTGCACCTCCAGCCACTGCAGATCTTCACGATCAGGCCTCCTGAGACTCCACTTCCAGTTGTTTTATGCTTTCATTTCTTTTATTCTGGATCTATATTATACTGTCACTGTTACTGTATTATACTTTGCGGCCGGTCTATCGGCTTTATTATTTTATTGATGTACCTGCACTTTATATTCTCTATATATTGTTTTTTTATTATGGATGTCTCTTAGTAACTCATATTTGTATGTTTGACTCCATCAGGTACACCACAGTGACTTCAGTGAGAGAGTGCTGCCTAATTTTTCAGGACCACTCTTACACCTCTCTTTCTATTCTCTATTTATCCCATTTTACACTTGCATGTCCACTGTGCACTGATTATCCTATCTTGTTATCTAATGAGTTTATCCGAGTGCAAACTTTTCAGGACCACAGTTTATCCCAAGTTTGGGGGGGCCATGCCACCCACTTTGGATACTTCTATCCCGATCATTCATGTCTAAAGCACTGGTATACTCTTTCCTTTGTTCTCTTCACACATCGAGGACAATGTGCAGTTTAAGTTTGGGGGTATTGGTGTATATTTCAGTGTTACTTTAAAATTCAAATTTTGAGCATGTCTTGTGTATTTGAGGGATATTTCTATACTTGGTCCATTTCTAGCTATGATTTTGATCTTTTGAGGATTATATTGCTTAAAATTTAAAAATTGCTTGACTTGAGAGTCCAATACTCCTTGTATGCCTTGAGGATGCCATTTAGGAGTAAATTTTTCAAAAGATTGATATCTTGCTTGCATTTGTGGTCCACATCATCCTGAATTTGTGATTGTTTTGAGATTCATTCTAGGATTCTACACTTGCACCGGTGCACACTAGCATTCATTTGTGGGGTACATGCTTTGTTGATTATTGAATTGGTTATATCCCAATTGGGCTAGTAGTGCATTGAAAGCTTTCATTCTTGATAAAGGTGGATAACAACCCCTTTTCATTGAGTAGCCGGGATTCTTGCCTCATTAAGCAATGAACTTCTCGCGCCGAAAGGTGGAGGGCCCAAACTCTAGGTTAATAATTGAATTGAAAAAAAAAAAAAAAAGAAGAAAAAGTTGCAAAAAGCAATAAAAGTGAGGACTTCTCCCAAAAGGCGAGAAGTGGGAAATGATTCGATGGTTGTTGTCTTAATTTGTAGCCTAGTTGATTTGAGTTTGTAAGTCCGTTGGTGTGTCTTAACACCTAATGCCCTAAAGCCATCTGGTTTGGGAGTCATTGACCTAAAGCTCGCTACCTGAATCTTCTAGAAAGCTTAAGAGATCAACACATTGCACAATACTTCCATCTTTGATCCTCAATAAAAAAAAAAAAAAAAAAAAATAGAGTGAAAAGAATAAGCGCACCTAGAACAATAAAGCTTTAATAAAAGGTCCACTCTCTTATCTTGATGATCGGTACTAGATTTATGTGCTAGTTTGAGGGTAAGGATGTGATTACTTCTCTAGTTGGCTAAGATAGCAACACACTTGATGCCGGACCTCTCACATGGATTCTAGACTTGTTTCGATTTTCATGATCATTTTCTTGATATGTGGAGGACCATACTTGCTTACTTGATATTGAAATTTTGGGAGATTGCTTGGAAATGATTGAAAAATTGCATACTTGAGGTAGTTTTCTCCCAATGCTTGTTTGCAATATTGGTGCCTCTTTTGAAAGAATGAGCTTAATGTTTGTGGGTACCATTTCTGGAAACCCTCACGAGACTTTACTCATCCACTACGGGTAACCTAGGGGTTTAAAAGGCTTGTTGCATATGCTAAATGCAATCGTGTTCCCTACGAAAGTGGCACTATCATTTTACTTGCTTTCCAGTTTATACTTGTTTAGTTGTTCATTTCATTCCTTTACTTCTTAGTTCATTGCTAGGGACTAGCAATATTTAAGTTTGGGGGTGTGATGAGCACTGAAAAGTGTACATTTAAACCCGTTAAGCTTAAGCATTCTAGTACCTTTATCTATCTTATTTTGTCGTTTTAGACTTATTACGTGTTATTTATATTTTCAGGCACTAATCCCAAAATTGAGCTAACTCAGCCAAATAAGAGCTTAATTGAAGTAATCCTGAGATAAACCAAAGGAGGGAGCAAAGTGGAGAAAGCAAGGAGCAAAAAGGAATCAAAGTTGTGCAGCTGAAAAGTTCGATCGATCCAACTTAGAGTTCGATCGATTGAACATCTATGATCGATCACAGTACTTCTCGATAGATCCAACCTTGGCCTTTGCTGAAATTCCAAGTTCGATCGATCCAACATCACCTTCGATCGATCGAACCCTATTTTGTCCTATTCAAATGATTGATCTTATCCACAGCTGTACGCCTACCAACCACTTTTATCCTTTTCCCCATAAATATCTTTGAAATATCTCAGCCTTGTCCTTATCCGGAGGAGTCAGACCACTTCGATCGATCCAAGATGCAGTTCGATCGATCGAACCCATCTTCGATCGATCCAAGTTAAGGTTCGATCGATTGAACTTCCTCCAGCGAGAAAAAGTTAAAGTCCAGCTCATTTATTCCGTCCTTCACCCAATCATTGGAGAATATGCCTTGCACGACCACAGCTCATCATAGGGTGTATTTGACCTACCTATATAAGGAATATGATACACTTTTTGGAGAGGAGTCTAGAGTCTCTTGTCACACATTGAAAATCATCTTGGAGGCTATTCTTGGAGAGGAAGAAGGGAGGAAGCTAGAGCACCATTGGAGGAAATCTTCACCAACAAGGAGCAGCCATGGAGTTAGCCCTTGAGGGTTGGATCATCACTACCATGAGTGGCTAGACATCTCCTTGGGGCTAGAGTTAGCCCCAAGCATGCTTTCTATACTCTAATCTTATGTATTATTGAGGGATTAGTGTTGTATGATACATCTTGATATTCATGTATATATAAATCTTGATTATTTCATGGTTTGTATGGTTTAATGCTTCCAATTGACTATTCTATTCTATCCATATGTCTATGTATGCTAGAGTAGGATATTCATGTGCTTATCTCTAGATTTAGTGTTTTTGATGCATGTCTATGTGTATTGATGTTATAGATCTAGAGATTATCAAGATGATATGCTTAATGAATGCTATTTTGGTTCATTTGATGGTTTATGCCTATTCTTGATGGTTTGTGCCTCTCCCCTAGTCTAGATAGCTTTATTTTCATGCTAGTAGTGTAGATTTAGTGTAGTGGTAGTATAATGTTATATGGGAGGACAATCTACTCTTGATGTTTGATGTTCCATGCTTGTGAGTCCAAATGGCATATTCCCCTAATATTGTGTTGTATGTGGATTGTGAGCTTAATGAAAGATTAATGACTTGTTTTGATCTATTGTGCTATCCCTATGTTGTCTAGACAATATATGCTCTATTATTTAGATATATTGTGCTCTTCACATGATGTTTAGACAATACTTGCTTGATTTGTCATCCTTACCAATTGAATCAACCTAATGCAAACACACACCCTTATCATATTGCAACACATCCATTACCCTCAATTGATCACTTGTTAGTAGTATAGAAAAGTATTGCTTGGTGGTGATCTCTACACCCCAAGACCTCTCTCTCTCTTGTTTACCTCATTTTATTTTATTTAGTTGAATTCAATTTAGCTTAATCAACCAACCAACCAATTGTGTGATCACTCGACCTACTAACCCTAATTACCATAGTTCACAATTCGATACACCATCAAATCCCTTGGGACGATCCCTACTCGCCCTATCTATATTTTTTATAGAGAAAGGTAGTTGTTTCTTTTTATAAATATAAAACTTGGCCACCTCCTAAACACGCACAACTCTCAAGCTTTGTTGGTTGTGGCGACTCCATCAAGGAAACCAACAACATTTGATTTCACATTTTATTTCAAGTTGACAATCCTAAGTAGTTGTAACTTGTTGTTAGCATTGATGGTTCTAATATTGTTTAATTGTGTTATTTGTTGTGGATTGTTTTCAGAATGTTTCAAAGATAGCTTTAGGATGATCCTTTGCTTTCCTTTAAAACTAGACGTTAGGGAGCATGATCCATATGTGTTGGTTTATATTTGTGATACCCCCTGATTTCGGAACACTGGTTGATCAAGTCCACGTACAAAACCAGGGGATATCAAAACAATTAAAGTATTTCAATCAAGCACAGATTACAAAATGAAATAAAAGAATAAATAATATGCTGAAGAAAACTAATAAATAATAATTTCCATTAATAACTCTCCAATGGTTTCTACTTGGGAATCCCGTAACTTAAGGACCCCTTAACCAAAATCCACTATCCAGAAATTCATTAATAAACACTGAAGTAATAATATCCTACTTTGAAATAAAATAAAAAGAATGGATAAGTCCTCCAACTGCGGATCCTCAACCTTGAGATTTGGACCTCTAGTAACCTGAAAGATAAAAATAAGTGGGTCAAACCCATGAGCAAGTTCTCCCTACCAGACCTCTGAAAACCAATAAAAAGATCATCTTTGACCAAAGCCAATCATAATAAAATCTTTTATCTTTAATATACAATAATACACATATATATAAATAATTATATATAATACAATAGTCACATCTATTCCTAGGTTCATTAATTCCAAAACCATTAACAATGATTAAATAATAATCATACCTAGACCAAACCACCATTTTTTTTAAAGAAAAGTTCATTAACCTCAATCCCTTCCTAGAAAGTTAATTAAACATTTAAACAATAACATATAATTAAATGAATATTATATTTAATCCAAAACCTAATAATGATTTAATTATTTAAATCACACGGCCAATATCTAGGCTTTGACAAATCATCCATGTCTCCACCAATATTATTTTATTAATAAACATAAAATAATACACTAATCTGTAATTACTAGATTATTCTAATTTAAGACTATCTAATCCTAATCCAACAACTTATACATACAATAACCTTAAATGAAATTTTAATCATCTATCACATAGCAATTTAATTGCGCTTTGGCAAATCAACCATGCCATTATAAATATATTTATTTATATATTGACAATTCAACCATGCCTCCTTTAAGTATATTTATTTATACATTGGCAATTTAACTATGCCCCCACAAGTATATTTATTTATACATTGGCAATTCAACCATATCTCCACAAGTATATATATTTATACTTTTAAATTAGCAACTCATCCATGCTTCTTATTTTATATATTTTATTTATACAAACACTTAGGCAATATATTTACGCATTTTGTGACGGCTCAAGTTTTTCAACCCGGTGCGTCAGTGATGAACCAAAAGATGACCCGATAACGGATCTAAAATGCGGAAGCAAAAGACAAACAACGGTCTCTAGAGGTACAACATGACTCTAAGACGCCAATGTGACCCATAACGAGGTCACAGAACCCAAAGGAATCAAATTCGGAAACAACGTTTCAAAAACGAACAAGAATGAACCTAGGGGAAAAAACATCATTTCCAGCTTAAAAGTGGGTGCTACCAAGTACACCATTGGAAAGACAATGAAAAAATAATGAATTTAGACTTAAGAATCACTTGATTCGGAGTCCGGATGAAGAAGATATGGCTAACGGAAGAAGAAGAAGGGGCAAAACGGTCAAAAAGTGCAAACCCTAGATCATCTAACCGGTTATCAAGCCTTCCTAACCGGTTAGGAGACCAAAAAACTCAACCAAAACACTGCCCAAGCACATGTAACCATTTACCAAACTCCTCATAACCGTTTAGATGTAAAGGGGGAAAAATACTCAGCAAGGAAAAACTGGCAGTAGGGGTTTTTCCCGAAAAAAATGGGATTTTGAGGCCTTAGATGACATTTTCTGGAAAAACACAAAGAAGAAACCCCCCTCAAAAATTGGTTTTCTACATGATTAAAGAGAAAAATAAAAAAATATGCACTGTGAAATGCCTAAAATGCCCTCCCAAGAAAACTGGTTCAGAGGGTCCAAAAAGTTGCTAAATGGAAAAACCGAAGCTGAACTTTGCGATCAATTTCCGATACCAAGATGACATTTTCTGGAAAAACATGAAGAAGAACCCCCCCCCCCCTAAAATCACATTTTCTAAGTGACCATGTGAAGAACGAAATTTATTTCCCAAAGAAAATTTCCAAAATACCCTTAGGTCAGATTATGCAACAAAAGTGTAAAATGAGTCCGTAGGAGGCTCATTTCACCAAAGAAGAAGCTTTGTCCGGAAACGACCATGCACACAAACGTAACTCACCTAGTAAGATGTGCTATAATGGTCCATGGCCTAAAAATATGACCGATACAAAATATGACCCCCCAACGGCTAAAATGCCAAAAACGAAGTTTGGAATGAAAACTTGGAATTCAAAATCATAAAATGGTTTCAAAATGCCGTTTGGCCCTTGGCCACACTTCATATATGATGAATGAATACTAATGGACAATTTTTCATATACAATGCACACTCCAGCGCAAAATAGCATATTAAAATGCATGAATTTCATATAATCTCATTAAGGGCAAAAATTTAACATCCATGATACAAATGTAATTCCAAAAGAATTTTGGCCCTTGGCCTCATGTCATATACATAAAATGAGAATCAAAAGTGTGCTTAGGCACACATTACAAGTTTAGAATCAAATATACACATTTGACATATAAAGCTACAAAGGCATTTCAAGCCAATCTTCACAAAATGGAAATCTTCAAGTCCACAAGTCATCCAAGCATAATGGGAGTCTCAACTTTAACTCTTGTACCTGAAATATGCCCCAGTATCGTAGGGGTGAGTAACATAAAGCTACTCGTAGGAAATGAGCATACATCGACCTATGTTTTACAAGTTTGCATGATTTAATTATTGTGATTCATTCCACCTAATGTCTATGTCAAAGGTGAGACTCAAGGAGCATTCTAGCTACCTAAGATCATTTCTAGCATCCATCACCTCATTCATGCAATTTTAGCAACATAGAGTCATGCTTACACAAAGCAACAACATAGGAGCATGCTTACACAAAGCAACAACATAGGAGCATGCTTACACAAAGCAACAACATATAGATTCTCAAGGTTATCAACTTGAAGTCTAAAATGCAACATCAACTAAATATAACAATTTAGTATAATTAGAATATCTAATACCACACGTCAAGACATAGATTCTCTAGGTTATCAACTAGAAATCTAAAAGTGTGTAATCAACCAAATATAGCAATTTAGTATGGATGTACTTAACAACATCAAAATCTCTAATAGCCAAAACCACAAGTCAACAAGGTAAATATGATTGTCAACTTGGAATTGAATGCAAAAACAAATAGTGGAAGACTTGGACATCACGCTCGGAATTCTGCCGAGACCTCAATGGTTATTCCGGGCACTAACCCGCAGGGAAGACCACCCTAAGTGCGCACTATCTCAATGACTTAGAGGACTCACGTCCCCGTACTAGAGCCAAACCCTAGCCATCTCAACTCAACAATGTCCCAAGATTCCAAAATAAGCCAAATAAGTTCACAACTTATACATATTACTACTACATAGTAACAAGTTAACAATTTAACTCCCAATAGTGCATAATAAGCATTTCATATCCATAATGTTATGAAATCACAAGCCAATAATATATTCATATGAAACATACTCTCATGAATATAAATTTAACAACAATACTCTTCAATGCATATAACACAATCAAGTGAATACATCATAAGTCTAAATCCATGCTCTTTAAATAGAAACAACTTCTAAAACATGATTAGATCTATGGATAAACAAGATATAATTTAATTACATCAAAATAATTAAACTCTCTAGATTTCAAATCATTTCCAAATGGCCTCAATTTAATATATGATAAAAGACATATCGTGGTCATTACATATATTCACACAAAAGCTTAATTAGGCCCACGAAACCACAAAAATAGATTTTAATTAATTCTCTTAATTAAAGTCTCTAGATTTCCAAACTCAATCAAATGCTCTCAAATTAAAGTATGTTAAAGAACATACCATGACTTAATTTAAAAGCATATTACAACTCAATTTCGTGCAAGTTATGGCTATGAACTTTAATCTTTCACAAAAGATAATTATTAATTAAAAAGAGCAATTCTTATTTAATTAACCCCAATTTAATATATGTTAACCAACATATTAAAATAAGAGTTTCTACCATGCCACAATTCAAATCCAAATTTCTCATCATCATGAATATTAAATCTTATACAAAGAATTAAATATTTCAAATTTCCTAGATTTGATACAAAGCATGCATATAGGTTGTATAAACATGGAAAACACACAATACAACACACAAATAATCCTAAAACATTCCCTACCTCCATTTGAGATGAAATCTCAAATCCCCACCAAAATAAATCGGCTCTGAATTCGACGAAACTCCTAGGTTTTGTCGGGGACAACACCACGAACATGAATCCCAAGGAAGCCCCATCAAAAACACAACTTGACTTTAAACCCGAACTCAAGAAATGGCCAAAATGAGATTCCAATCGGTTGGAATCGAAGGCCTCGCCGAGGGGAACAATAAACATAAAGGCATCACCACTTTTAAGTGAGGGGAGGAAGCTCAAAAGAAGAGAGAGAATATGGCAGCCATGGTTGCCATGAGATCCGGCCAAGAGAGGGGAGAGAGAGTGAAATCTGATTTTTTCACTAAAGACCCCCTTTTTATAGAAAAACTCAAAAAGTGCCCTAAACGGGCTCCGTCGGGTTCGAAAAAGTGAAATTTGAGCAGACACGCTCAAACAGCAAAACTCTGTGAATGAAAAAGATTCCAAATGAGAAAATATGAACAATGGAAGAAACAGCATTGAAAACCGAGTCCCGAGCAGAAAGTTATGCCCAAAACAAGTTTGGCGCAAACCGGGGCCAGAAACCCTAAAACTGGAAAACATCATCCAAGAGGAAATTCTAAGAGTCCACGACTCGACGAAATGTGAAAATGAATCCCGTACGAGGATTCAGGCTCAAAACAAGGCATTGAGCAATAACTTTCATTAATTGCACAATGGCCCCTCTAAAAAGTAAAAGCTGCGAAACTACCCTAGAATGAAAATATCTTCCAAAAGATATTTTCTTAGATACCCCTGAAATAAAATATCTTCAAAAGATATTTATGTAAAACACCCCAAGAAAAGGAAATGTTTCCAAAGAACTTTGCATTCATGCCCCTATGGGCACCAGGAGCAACCAGAGTACTTTCTCACGAAAGTAAAGATACGTATCTCATGGAAACCATTGAGAATGAAGATACGTGAAGTCAAAAACCAACTCTGAACATAAGAAGTGTGGTTACGCAAACAGAGTGACAAACGAGGAAAAGACGAAATAGGAAAAAAGACAAAAAGTGAATAGTGTCGAAAAACGAAAAATGTGGAAATGACTCGGTCCTCAAAGGAAGTTGTCAATCCAAAGAAAAGAGTCTCGGAAATCACTCCAGAGCACTAAAGACGACACTAATCGACAAGAAACTAAACTCAGAAGGGAAAAGACAACGAAAAAAAATTATTTGAAAAATCCGGGTCATTACACATTTGACAACTTATCCATGCCTACAATTCAACCATGTACCAAACCTTAAAAGTTAATTTATCAACCAAACAATTCTTACATAAGCAAATTAACTGATCAACAAAACAACTCATACCTGGGCATTCCATGCATATCATATGCATATAATTAATTTAATAACCAACCTATCCAGATATACTAAATAAGACTAATATAATCATCTTAAATAATATATAGATATACACATATATTATTTAATATATATATATATATATATATATATATATATATATATATATATATAACACATTCCTTAATAATCCTTAATTATTTAAAATCAAATATACATATATATCAATAATTATATATATATATATCCATCTATACAACTCATAAATTAATTAAACCAGATATAGTGACGACCCTGGATTTTTCAACCCAGTGTGTCCTGTGATGACCCGAAGCGGATCCAAAATGCGAAAGCAAAACAGAACCAAGTCCTTAGAGATGTACATCATCCCTAAGACACAAGAATGGCCCTTTAAGGAGTTTCAAGACTCAGTGGAAGCAAAATGAAGACAAGGGTATCAAAACCCTACCAAAAGAAAGACCAAGGGTAAAATGGTCATTTTACCCTAAGAGGAAGGAATTTGACTTCCAATAAGTCAAATGAGATCAAAAATATCCAGAAACATCCTTTGGTAACCTCACATGAAGTCCCAAGGCCAAAGGAAAAGAAATCCCAAATGAACCCTATCCCGGTTCGAACCAAAACTGACATCCTCTCACTAAAAAAATTATATCATAAGCTAGGGGAAGAATCTAAATCTGAAATTGGTACCATTGGAAATCTTACTTTGACGCGGTCAATTTAGACTCAAGAGTAGACCAATTCGGAGTTAAAACGAAGAAGTTACATCAGTTCCAAGTTGGAAGACCAAAGTTGAACCTGCAAAACAGTTCTGCATGACTTGAACCGGTTCAACCTCCTTAAACCGGTTCAACATGGGTAGTAAACCCATGCTGGACCAAAATGAAATCTTGAACCAGTTCAACCTTCTTAAACCGGTTCAACTTGACCAGAGTTGAACTTAAACAGTAAAATTGCAGAAAAAACTGAAAAATGAGATTAGAGCACGGTTTTTGAGACCAAGATGACATTTTTTGGAAAAATTTTGTGAAGAAACTACCCTTGAAATCACATTTTCTATGTGACAAAGTCAAGACCGGAATTTATTTCCCAAAGGATATTCCCAAAATGCCCTTGAACCAAATTTTTCTATAAAAAGGTGAAATGAGTCCATAGGAGGCTCAAAACACAAACGAAAGGGTTTTTCATGAAAACGATCATTCACGCAAACGTAAATAGTGATTTTGAGCATGCAGGAATGGTCCGAGGCTCCCGAAAATGGCCGAGTCAAAATCCGACCCCCTAACGGCCAAAAAGGCGAAAATGAACTTGAAATGGGAATTTTGAAAACCAAAATTAACAAATGACTTCAAATTACCATTTGACCCTTGGCCACGCTTCATACATGATTAATGAGACCCTATAAAGGAATGAAAATAAAATTCCCACACCCGATGCACCCATGGTGAAACAATAACTCGTGATTTTGTAATGTTTTCATAAAATCTCACGAAGTAAAAAATTACACAGGATACAAAATACATGTTATTAGACACCGGCCTCATCTTATACATGTCAAATACATTATAAAGGGTGTAATTGCGTACACATTACATAAATGAAATCAAATATACACATTTTGACATAAAAAGGTTACAAGTGGCATTTCAAGCCAACCTTTACAAGAATTGAAACCTTCAAATCTACAATCATCCAAGCAATGATGAACATCACGAACAAGTCTTCGTACCTAATCAAAACCCCTAGTAACTTCGGGGTGAGTAAACAAGTTTACTCGTAGAGGATGAGCATGCATAAACTCGATTTCCTTAAAGATTTTTACATTAACTTGAAACAATTCAAAAGGATCATGCCACCTAACGTCTATGTGAAAGGTGAGACTCAAGGAGCATCCTAAGCTACCTTAGATCGTTTCTAGCATAATTCACATCCCTCATGCAATTCAAACAACATAGAAGCATGTTATACGAAGCAACATGGTATAGATTCTCAAAGCTATCCACTTGAAATCTAAAATATGAAAACAACAAAGTGGGTCATGCCACCTAATGTCTATGTTCCAAATGAATCTATAGGTTCATTCCTAAGCTACATTTGAATATTTAAAACACAATTCACCATATCGATGCAATTTAACCAACATTGGAACTTCCAACATAACGCATCAAGCACAAATTCTCAAAGTTAACATCTTGTAACTTAAAATGGGAAATCAAATAAGGAACAACAAGTTATAACATCATATAGTTATCAACTTGAAATGAAATGCGAAATCAAACAAAGTGGACACTTGGGCATCACGCCGGATCAGACCGACACCATAGTTACTTTAGGGTTACTAGCCTACGGGTAACCGCCCTATGTGCGCACTACAATATAGGAGGACAGTCCCCCGTACTAAAACTACGTCCTAGCCGTAGTAAAACAATGACATCCCCAAGTTTCTAAAATCAACAAGTTATGTAACAACGTATATAGCAACATGTATATATAAGATAATCAACTATCTACCACGCACAACCAAATTTGGAAACTTATACAATACATGCTCTAAGTCCACAACTACTATAGCATGAAAGATGTCAAATACAAGGTGGACAACTCATTACACAAGGCAACAATATATTCCCTAAAGAAAACATGGCTCTTGAATATAATTATAACAACAATGTTATCTTATGCTCAAAACATAACCAAGTGAATATACAACAAGTCCATGTCCATGATTTGAATACAGAAACAACTTCTAAAACACAATTAGATCCATTGAGCCATTAGATAGAATTTAATTAAACAAAAATAATTAAATTCTCTAAATTTCAAATCAATTTCAAATAACCTCAAATTATTATATGTTCAACAACATAGCATGCTCATTACATATATCAAATCAAAAGAGCAAAATGAGCAAGACATCATCATGTATAATTTAATTAATTTAAATTAATTAAATCTCTAGTTTTTAAAAGTTGTTCAAATGATCCCAAATTAATATATACCAAGTACTAAGTCATGGTCATACTATATATCAAGTCTAAAATGGAATACAAGCAAAACACAATTTACTAGAATTTAAATCAAATTAAATTCATTTAATCTCAAGATTTGAAAACTCATTTAAATCATCCCAATTTAATATATCACAAAGATCAAGTCATGGCCATGCCGTATACCAAGTCTATAATGAGTTATAAGCAAACTATGATACATCATTAGTTTCTTAAATTAACATAAGACATGCATAAAACTTATATCTCATACAAAAGTAAGTAAAACCATTTAGAAAATAAATTATAACACCCCCTACCTCACTAGAGAAGAGTCTCTTTAGAATCCAAGGCAAATCAACACAAAATGGCAAACCAACAAGTGGGTGATGTAGAGGAGGATGAAGGGAACAAAAAGTGTTCCAAGCTTCATGGTATAAGGTGAGTGGAAGGCCATCAAAAATCAAGGTCAAGGCCTAAGGTTTCAAGCTCCATCCATGGAGGCTAGGGTTTTCTTTACAAGAGAGGGAAGAGATATAAATTAAGTGTGAAAGAATGTGAGTGGAGGAAATACAAATCCTCCACTCACTATGTGGTCTTACACCAAGGTCAACACACACAAGTCTTGATCAATTGCACAAAAACCCTCTTTAACAACATAATTCTAAGGTAGCCCAAAAACAATTGCAAGACTAAATTGTGAGCCTACACTTGTCACAAATCCAAGGCTCCTTCCTAGGCTTAATCTCAAGCCTACACTTGTCAACCATCCAAGCCAACAAGTGCACCAATCCTAGACCAACAAGTGGGTGAATTTCCACCCTTCACATGTCATCATCCAAGGCATCAAAGTGTTTCCACACAAATGTCAACAAGTGGACCAATGAGAGTGTCACACTTGTCACAATTTTTCAGAAATTGCAAAAAGGTCATTTTTGAAAATATCTTCCAAATTAAATTGCAAAATGGTCCCTAAGACGAAAAATAATTACTTTAAGTAATTACACATATGACCCCAAAAGAAAGAGACATTCCAAAGAAGTGTGCATCCACACCCATAAGGAAGAAAGTACACAACTAGTATGCTTTTCTACAAAAGTAAAAACACACATAGCATGGAATTTAAATATCGTGGATGCATGTAAAACCGGAATCAAATCCGAACACGAAAAGTGAGGTAGTGCCAACAATGTGACAATCGAGAAAAAGACGAAAAGTGAATAGTGTCGAAAAAGTGAAAATACGGAAATGACTCAGTCCTAAAAGAAAGTTGTCAATCTGAATGAAAGAGTATCGGAAACCATTTCCAAGCACTCAAGATGACACCAAGAGACAAAAAACCAAACTCAGAAAAGAAAAGACAATGGAAAAAATTTATCCGCAAAATTTGAGGAAAAAGGAAAGGAAGAAAAATGACCGGGTCATTACAACCTTCCCACCTTAAAGGGATTTCGCCCTCGAAATCCAGCCCCAACAAAACAGAAGGCGAGACCAGGATAACTACGGAGTACATCTCCGAGTATTCCACGCAACATGTTACAAAAGCAATCCCAAAATTGAAGGCGAACTTTCAAACCAATGTCATTTGCACCACGTGCTCATGACGACCACTCTAAAATGAATGATGACCATACGGCCACACGACAAGTCGAAACTCACACACGAAACCCAAGGTCAGACAAAGGAACAAAAAACCACAACCGTAAGCATTTCTCCTAACGAACTATCAAACGGATCCGAAAACAACCACCAAAAGAACTCTAAGATAAACATATATCAAATCAAGGTACCGAACAGAGACGACGTGGCAGTACGAATAGTGACCAGAACCCGCCCACGGCGTACTCAAATGAGTGGTAGCAATGACAATGCCTAGTGCCCGCCCACACTTACTCATCAGTAAGGTAGCATCGACGGCAACTAGCACTCGTCCATAACACACAACTTTGTACGGTAGCATGACAGTATAAGACACTAGTTCATAACCTGCCTCCACTAGGTCTACCCATGAAACCTCTCGATATAAATGACATCAATGTTGCAAATCACCATTACCAAAAGCAATCCGGTAACCCAGCGTTCCACAAGAGTTGAGACATAGTCTAAAGACGTCGACATCCCCGCTATTCTCAAAATCCTAACGGCAATGTTACAAGTACCTTCCACCTTAAGGTCTCAATCCTCAATACAACAAAACTAACAACTTTAATGTCCCAAAATACTACTACCAACAACATTAATCAAGAATCCAAAGCCAGAAAAGCAAATCGAAACCTCTAGAAATCAAAACGAACCTCACTACAAGACATTTCATTGGAAGTCATTCATATCTCCCTGAAACAGTTCAACTACAAGACCACACTGCAATCAAACATCAGATCCACATCTCTATAATAGATAACTAAATCCTCAAAAAAAATAAGTCCACCACGTGGCACACACATCAAAATCCTTACAACTAAGGTTACAAAATGAGTCTCTCAAAACTGTGCTTGGCAACACCAAGCTAAATCAAAATTCCTTAATTTCCATCGATCCATAAACAACCACTGGAACTACGATTCCTCAAAACCATGCCTAGTCACAACTAGGATGAGAAGACTCCATAAATAAGCCATATCCAACAGCAATCCTGCAGAAACTCTCCTAAGAGTCAACCACATCCAGGTCTCCAAAACCAAAGCAAGTCTCCAAAAGACATCCTTAAATAATGTCAAACTCACACAACGAGTCAACCAAATCCTGAATCAAATGGACACAAGTCCCCGTAAAATGATCTCACACAAATCAACTTACTCAGAGCACCACAACCCATCAACAACCACGGTAAAACTCCCTAAGGGAAGATATGAAAGAAAGGAAACCACTAGTCCTAAGAAGGACAACACCGCGACTCTATCTTTGAAACAAAAGACAACAATGTCAAAGACTTCACCCCTACATAGAAGTAAGTTGACCAAAATCAACCAAATCCTCACCAAGGACTCAAGATAACAATGGTGATCCTCACGAACCAGCCAACCCCAAAACTGTGCACAATATAATGAGGAGAAGAGACTCACACCTTGTGAAGTCCCTAACTCGAACCAAGAAAAGAAAAGAAACCTTATTCTCCCACAAGTGTCAATACGACAAACACAAAAAGGAAACAAAAAGGGAGAACTAAATATAGAAGTCATGCATATGACAAGGAATGCAACTACCAAGTAAGTAAATCTACTCACATAGATAAAATCAAGGGTACATGCGGCACGTTTCCACATAACACCAAAGCATGTCATTAAAGTACAGTAACAACATGGCATCTCTAAGCATATAAAGAAGGCATGCTAATGCCACATAATAAGAAAACAATGTGGACACACTTCCACCTACTCATGCATCACAATATCATTAGTCATATTACTAACATGGTAGTAAAAGAAATTACAAAAGATAAAAATGATGCAACAATGAACCCTATGGATATCGTGTCCCAGAGTGTCTAGGTAAAAAGAATGACCAGTACTAGCTATAAACTGTCTCCAAAAACTAATTTGACAACAACATATCTCAAAACAATCGTGAGCCTTTATCACAATGGTAAAACTCTAACAATCCATCTCCAAATCTAAGGGTGACACTACAAGTGACACTAACAATGTAATGCTCTCACTAACCAAAAACATTGATCAATTGACTTGATCCCAAAAGTATCATCATGCAAGGAGAACTCAAACAAAATGGCTACTCTAGCCATACAATCGAACAATCAAATTGATCTCCAAAATCATCCCCAAAACGACCATCAATCACCGTCTCAACACTAGATGCTCAAAACAAAACTCACATCATCACCAACCAAAAGGACAAGGCCTATCGGAACAAAAACCAATCCTGATTCCATTCGAACTGCGCTTACAGCTTGCCAGCACGATAACATGTCAGTGCCGTGCACTCACCCACAAACCTACCCACCCACGAAAATTGTAATCTTAGAGGAACCTTCCTAAACAAACAAAGAGCCTAAGAGGTCCATAACCTCATCATGGCCTAAAACCAACAAATCCACAAATAATCCAAAAGCTCTAATTAAAGCTATGCTTAACGACTCAATTCACAAGAGCCCAAACAAAAGGTGACCTTCCACCTATCCAAATCCAACGCTAGGCCAATAGCGACCTAAACTACCGTAAAACCATGTGGACAATCACCAACAACCTCAAAGAAGAGTGACTAAACAAAACCAAACACACCAACCACCGCACTAAGTGCAAACTCACCAAACAACCTCAACTCGTGCCTTAATGACCAATCTCGTGTCATGCCAAATATGCAACACAGTTATGCATATACAATTCTAATCTAGCATACATCATATGTTATGCTCTTTACATTAAAATCAAAACAAGCTGAATAGATAACATACCACATATAACATGTAAGCATATAAACATGTTATAAAACCAAAACATGTTATCATGAAGCATATAAGCACAAAGAGTATGGTAACACAAGCATGATATGCACCCAAAACTCATCGTCCCAAGGTTTTCGAACCTAGGAGCTCTGATACCACCTGTGACGACCCTGGATTTTTCAACCCAATGTGTCCTGTGATGACCCGAAGCGGATCCAAAATGCCAAAGCAAAACAAAACCAAGTCCTTAGAGATGTACATCATCCCTAAGACACAAAAATGGCCCTTCAATGAGTTTTGAGACTCAGCGGAAGCAAAACGAAGACAAGGGTATCAAAACCCTACCAAAAGAAAGACCAAGGGTAAAATGGTCATTTTACCCTAAGAGGAAGGAATTTGACTTCCAATAAATCAAATGAGATGAAAAACATCTAAAAACATCCTTTGATAACCTCACATGAAGTCCCAAGGCCAAAGGAAAAGAAATCCCAAATGAACCCTATCCCGGTTCGAACTAAAACTGACATCCTCTCACTAAAACAAGTATATCTTGATCTAATAGAAGAATCTGAATCTAAAATTGGTACTATTGGAAAGCTTACTTCAAAGCAGTCAATTTAGACTCAAGAATGGACCAATTCGGAGTTAAAACGAAGAAATTACATCAGTTCAAAGTTGGAAGACCAAAGTTGAACCTACAAAACAGTTCTGCATGACTTGAACTGGTTCAACCTCCTTGAACTGGCTCAGCATGGCCAGTACGCCCATGCTGGACCAAAATGACATCTTAAACCAGTTCAACCTTCTTGAACCGGTTAAACTTGACCAGAGTTGAACTTAAACAGTAAAATTGCAGAAAAAGCAGAAAAATGAGATTGGAGTACGGTTTTCGAGACCAAGATGGCATTTTTTGAAAAAATGTCGTGAAGAAACTACCCCCAAAATCACATTTTCTATGGAAGTCATGCATATGACAAGGAATGCAACTGCCAAGTAAGTAAATCTACTCACATAGATAAAATTAAGGGTACATGCGGCACGTTTCCACATAACACAAAAGCATGTCATTAAAGTACAATAACAACATGGCATTTCTAAGTATATAAAGAAGGCATGCTAATGCCACACAACAAGAAAGCAATGTGGACACACTTCCACCTACTCATGCATCACAATATCATAAGTCATATTACTAACATGGTAGTAAACGAAATTATAAAAGATAAAAATGATGCAACAATGAACCCTATGGACGTCGTGTCCTAGAGTGTCTAGGTAAAAAGAATGACCAGTACTAGCCATAAACTGTCTCCAAAAACTAATGTGACAACAACCTGTCTCAAAACAATCGTGAGCCCTTACCATAATGGTAAGACTAACAATCCATCTTCGAATCTAAGGGTGACACTACAAGTGACACTAACAATGCAATGCTCTCACTAACCCAAAACATAGATCAATCGACTCGATCCCAAAAGCATCATCACGCAAGGAGAACTTAACCAAAATGGCTAATCTAGCCATATAATCGAACAATCAAATCGATCTCCAAAATGACCATCAATTACCGTCTCAACACTAGATACTCAAAACAAAACTCACATCATCGCCGACCAAAAGGACAACGCCTATCAGAACAAAAACCAACGCTGATTTGATCCGAACTACGCTCGTAGCTAGCCAGCACGATAACATGTCAGTGCCGTGCACTCACCCACAAACGTACCCGCACGAAAATTGCAATCTCAGAGGAACCTTCTTAAACAAACAAGGAGCCTAAGAGGTCCATAACCTTATCATGGCCCAAAACCAATAAATCCACAAACGATCCAAAAGCTCTAATTAAGGCTACGCTTAATAACTCAACTCACAAGAGCCCAAACAAAAGGTGACCTTCCACCTATCCAAAGCCAACGCTAGGCTAACAACGACCTAAACTACTATAAAACCATGTGGATAATCACCAACAACCTCAAAGAAGAGTGGCTAAACAAAACCAAACACACCAACCATCGCACTAAGTGCAAACTCACCAAATAACCTCAACTCGTGCCTTAATGACCAATCTCGTGTCATGCCAAATATGCAACACAGTTATGCATATACAATTCTAATCTAGTATACATCATATGTCATGCTCTTTATATTAAAATCAAAACAAGATGAATAGATAGCATACCACATATAGCACGTAAGCATATAAACATGTTATAAAACTAAAACATGTTATCATGAAGCATATAAGCACAAAGAGCATGGTAACACAAGCATGATATGCACCCAAAACCCGTCGTCCTAAGGTTTTCGAACCTAGGAGCTCTGATATCACCTGTGACGACTCTGGATTTTTCAACCCAGTGTGTCATGTGATGACCCGAAGCGGATCCAAAATGCGAAAGCAAAAAAAAACCAAGTCCTTAGAGATGTACATCATCCCTAAGACACAAGAATGGCCCTTCAAGGAATTTTGAGACTCAGCGGAAGCAAAACGAATACAAGGGTATCAAAACCCTACCAAAAGAAAGACTAAGGGTAAAATGGTCATTTTACCCTAAGAGGAAGGAATTTGACTTCCAATAAGTTAAATGAGATCAAAAAATCCAAAAAATCCTTTGGTAACCTCACATGAAGTCCCAAGGCCAAAGGAAAAGAAATCCCAAATGAACCCTATCCCGGTTCGAACCAAAACTGACATCCTCTCACTAAAACAAGTATAACTTGATCTAAGAGAAGAATCTGAATCTGAAATTGGTACCATTGGAAAGCTTACTTTGACCGGTCAATTTAGACTCAAGAACGAACCAATTTAGAGTTAAAACGAAGAAGTTACATCAGGTCAAAGTTGGAAGACCAAAGCTGAACCTGCAAAACAGTTCTGCAAGACTTGAACTGGTTCAATATGGATAGTACACCCATGCTGGACCAAAATGACATCTTGAACTGGTTTAACTTGACTAGAGTTGAACTTAAACAGTAAAATTGCAGAAAAAACAGAAAAATGAGATTGGAGCAAGATGTTTGAGTCCAAGATGATATTTTTTGGAAAAATGTTGTAAAGAAACTACCCCCAAAATCACTTTTTTTATGTGGCGGAGTTAAGACTGGAATTTATTTCCCAAAGGAAATTCCCAAAATGCCCTTGAACCAAATTTTTTAACAAAAAGGTGAAATGAGTCCATAAGAGGCTCAAAACACAAACGAAAGGGTTTTTCATAAAAACGATCATTCACGCAAACATAAATAGTGATTTTGAGCATGCGGGAATGGTCCGCGGCTCTCGAAAATGGCCAAGAAAAAATCCGACCCCCCAACGGCCAAAAAGGCGAAAATGAACTTGAAATGGGAATTTTGAAAACCAAAATTAACAAATGACTTCAAATTATTGTTTGGTTCTTGGCCACACTTCATACATGATTAATGAGACCCTATGAAGGAATGAAAACGAAATTCCCACACCCGATGCACCCATGGTGAAACAATAACTCGTGATTTTTCAATGTTTTCATAAAATCTCATGAAGTCAAAAATTACATAGGATACAAAATACATGTCATTGGCCTCCGGTCTCATCTTATACATGTCAAATACATTGTAAAGGGTGTACTTACGTACACATTACATAAATGGAATCAAATATACACATTTTGACATAAAGGGTTACAAGTGGCATTTCATGCCAACCTTTACAAGAATTGGAACCTTCAAATCTACAATCATCTAAGCAATGATGAACATCACGAACCAAGTTTTCGTACCTGATCAAAACCCCCAGTAACTTCGAGGTGAGTAAACAAGTTTACTCGTAGAGGATGAGCATGCATAGACTCGATTTTTTTAAAGATTTTTACATTAACTTGAAACAATTCAGAAGGATCATGCCACCTAACGTCTATATTAAAGGTGAGATTCAGGGAGCATCCTAAGCTACCTTAAATCATTTCTAGCATAATTCACATCCCTCATACAATTCAAACAACATAAAAGCATGTTATACAAAGCAATAAGGTATAGATTCTCAAAGCCATCCACTTAAAATCTAAAATATGAAAACAACAACGTGGGTCATGCCACCTAACGTCTATGTTCCAAATGAATCTATAGGTTTATTCCTAAGCTACATTTGAACATTTAAGACACAATTCATCATATCGATGCAATTTAACCAACATTGGAACTTCCAACACAACGCATCAAACACAAATTCTTAAAGTTAACATCTTGTAACTTAAAATAGGAAATCAAATAAGGAACAACGAGTTATAACATCATATAGTTATCAACTTGAAATGAAATGCGAAATCAAACAAAGTGGATACTTGGGTATCATGCTGGATCAGACCGACACCATAGTTACTTTAGGTTACTAGCCCACGGGTAACCAACCAATGTGCGCACTAGACTATAGGGGGACATTCCCTCGTACTAGAACCATGTCCAAGCCCTAGTCAAATAACGACATCCCCAAGTTTCCAAAATCAACAAGTTGTGCAACAACGTATATAACAACATGTATATACAAGATAATCAACTATCTACCACGCATAACCAAATTTGGAAACACATACAATACATGCTCTAAGGCCACAACTACTATAGCATGAAAGATGTCAAATACAAGGTGTGCAACTCATTATACAAGGCAACAATATATTCCATAAAGAAAACATGCTTTCTTGAATATAATTATAACAACAATGTTATCATATACTCAAAACATAACCAAGTGAATATACAACAAGTCCATGTCCATGATTTGAATACAGAAACAACTTCTAAAACACAATTAGATCCATTGAGCCATTAGATAGAATTTAATTAAACAAAAATAATTAAATTCTCTAAATTTCAAATAACCTCAAATTATTATATGTTCAACAACATAGAATACTCATTACATATATCAAATCAAAAGAGCAAAATGAGCAAGACATCATCATGTATAATTTAATTAATTTAAATTAATTAAATCTCTAATTTTCAAAAGTTGTTCAAATGATCCCAAATTAATATATACCAAGCACTAAGTCATGGTCATACCATATATCAAGTCTAAAATGTAATACAAGCAAAACATAATTTTCTAGAAATTAAATCAAAATAAATTCATTTAATCTCTAGATTTGAAAACTCATTTAAATCATCCTAATTTAATATATAACAAAGATCAAGTCATGGCGATGCCATATACCAAGTCTAAAATGAGTTATAAGCAAGCTATGACACATCATTAATTTCTCAAATTAACATAAGACATGCATACAACTTATATCTCATACAAAAGCAAGTAAAACTGCATAGAAAAAAAATTATAACACCCCCTACCTCACTGGAGAAGAGTCTCTTTAGAATCCAAGGCAAATCAACACAAAATAGCAAACCCTTCAAGGGTTATGTAGAGGAGGATAAGGGGAACAAAAAGTGTTCCAAGCTTTATGGTCTAAGGTGAGTGGAAGGCCATCAAAAATCAAGGTCAAGGCCTAAGGTTTCAAGCTCCATCCACGGAGGCTAGGGTTTTCTTTACAAAAGAGGGAAGAGATAGAAATTAAGTGTGAAAGAATGTGAGTAGAGGAAATAGAAATCCTCCACTCACTATGTAGTCTTACACCAAGGTCAACACACACAAGTCTTCGTTAATTGCTTAAAAACCCTCTTTAACAACATAATTCCAAGGTGGCCCAACAACAATTGCAAGACTAAATTGTGAGCCTTCACTTGTCACAAATCCAAGGCTCATTCCTTAGGCTTAATCTCAAGCCTACACTTGTCAAACATCCAAGCCGATAAGTGCACCAATTCTAGGCCAACATGTGGATGAATCTCCACCCTCCACATGTCATCATCCAAGGCATCAAAGTGTTTCCACACAAATGCAACAAGTGGACCAAAAAAAGTGTGAGACACGTCACACTTTTCAGAAATTACAAAAAGGTCTTTTTTGAAAGTATCTTCCAAATTAAATTGCAAAATGGTCCCTAAGACGAAAAATAATTACTTTAAGTAATTACACAAATGACCCAAAAGAAAGAGAAATTCCAAAGAAGTGTGCATTCACACCCCTAAAGAAGAAAATACACAACTAGCATGCTTTTCTAAAAAAGTAAAAACACGCATAGCATGGAATTTAAATATCATGGATATGCATGCAAAACCGGAATCAAATCCGAACACGAAAAGTGAGGTTGTGCCAACAATGTGACAATCGAGAAAAAGACGAAAAGTGAATAGTGTCGAAATAGTAAAAATGCGGAAATGACTCAGTCTTCAAAGGAAGTTGTGAATCTGAATGAAAGAGTATCAGAAACCATTTCCGAGCATTCAAGATGACACCAAGAAACAAAAAACTAAACTCAGAAAAGAAAAGACAACGGAAAAAATTTATTTGCAAAATTTGAGGAAAAAGGAAAGAAAGGAAAATGACCGGGTCCTTGCAGATATACACATATGTAAATAAATATGTATATATATATACTTCCTTTCATCACCAATATATTAATTTAATTATATTTATGCAAATTAAATGTTACTAAATATCATTACAAATGTTTCCCATAAATGTGACGGCCCAAGTTTTTCAACCTGGTGCGTCAGTGATGAACCAAAAAGTGACCCGATAACGAATCCGAAATGCGAAAGTAAAAGATAAAACCAAAGTCTCTAGGGATATAAATCATCCCTAAGACACAAGAGTGACTTTCCATGAAATCACGGAACTTAAAGAAATAACCGAAAGCAAGAGTTAAAACAAAAAGGGTCAAAGGTACCCTATGGCACTAATGACGGCCAAAGGAATGAGATCCAGTTCAAACTAGACTATGTACACCATTAAATAGCTTAAATGAAATGAAAAAGGTCCTGTGGGAACAAACAAGCGGAGTTAACAAGCCTAAGCAACAAACCAAACAAAAACCCACAAGACAGCCCCATTTAGGTCGGCCGAAATGGAACTTCGGTTGACCGAAGTGAGCTAAGAGAAGAAGGGAAATGACCCTTCATTTCGGTCGACCGAAATAACAAACTGGTCGACTGGTTCGTGGCTCGAGACTGAAAATGGCTACTGGAATTGAGTTTTTACTGTGCAATTAAAACCCAAAAGAACATCGGTCGACCGAAACAAACCATCGGTCGACCGAAACAGGTTAAAAATGTGAAAATGAACCTGCTATGCACTAAAACTGAAAAAAAGAGAGACTTTTAAGTCTCATTTGAATCCCCCAAGGCATGATCAAATTGCATTAAATGCAAGTGTGTGATGATGTGAACATACACACAAGTGTAAAATGACATTTTGAACATGTTACAATGGCCTATGGCCTCATTATATTTCATTTACAAAATTTGGCATGCTAACCATCCAAAGTTAGAAAAGTTACATTTTAAAGGCAAAACTTGAAGTTTAAATGCATACACTTGAACTTAAAGGTTTGTGGCCCTTGGCCTCATGTCATACATATCAAATAGGTCCTAAATAATGTATCCAAGTACACCTTACATGTCATAAGGCAAAAATGGCATAATTGAACCTAACCAAGTGTTACAACATTTAAAGGTAAAACTCAAACATGCTAACACTTGCATGTAAACAAGAATGCATTAAAATTAACTTTAAATCTCCAAACCACCCAAGGCAAGTGCAAATCTCCCAATCTTGAATCTTGTACTTGAAAAATGTCCCCACTACGTGGGTGAGTAACATAAAGTTACTCATAGGAAATGAGCATGCATCGACCTAACATTTTACAATTTTATTACCTTAAGGTGAAACATGTTAAAGGGGGGTTCAAGCCACCTAATGTCTATGTCAAGTGTGAGACTCAAGGAGCATCCTAAGCAACCCTAGATCATTTCTAGCATATATCACATCATTCATGCAATTCAAATGACATAGAAGCATGTCATATACAAGGCAACAAGATATAGATTCTCAAAGTTATCAACTTGAAATCTAAAATATGAAAACAACCAAAGTGGGTCATGCCGCCTATCGTCTATGTTCCAATGAATTTATAGGATCATTCCTAAGCCACATTTGAACAACAACACATGAATCACAATATCTATGCAATTTAACCAACATAATTGCATGTTATACCAAGCAACAAAACATAGATTCTCAAAGTTATCAACTTGAAATCTAAAATACGAGACCAACTAAATATAACAAACGATGACATGCCATACACCGCTAATGGCACTAGCATGTTAAACAGATACAGAATATGAAAACATATCGTCTACATCCACATACAACTACCACATAGTCACATATTTTAAACATGTTTCTAAGACATGCCCTAAAATAATGGGCTCATAAACATGTAAAAATGGTCACACAATTGGCAAGTTCGTAAAACCAAAAGAAATGCATGGAATGCCTCTCAAAAGGACACCATGCAAAAAATGTAACACAAAACTTGGATAAGTCCAATATTTCATTACGAGGAAAAGAATCATCCCCTAACGACCACTAAGGTCCTCGCGACATGGTGTTAGCAAGTCTTTCCCAAGACCAGCTTGTACCCCGATGGAACCCCAACACGACACGAAACAAGACAACAATAAAATGGATAGCCCCAATGCCAACCGTTACGTGACATCAGCCAGAAAACCCCCAATCCAAGATGCCAATGAGTCCGATAGGAACTTTACAGGAATCTCCAATGACAAGGGAAAATAATCAATTGCACCAGTGTAATTAATTACACGAGACTACTCACATCCCAACTGTAGCTCGTAAGAGCTGTTCAAGGCAGTACAAGAAGGATTCTAGGTCAACACACCTATCCAAATCCTAAAACTATCATCCTAAGAAAACAAGACACGAGAACCTCGCCTTGAGGCTCACAAAGCAACTCCCAACTCCCAAAGGAAGGATTCGAGCCAATCCTGACTCATCGTCCCATGATGCTAAAAACAAAGACCTTAATGACATCATGACATCAAGATCACCACGAAATCCTAAGAAATGACACCGACACCTCAGACACTACCATGTCTACATCACGAAAGGACAAAAGAAAATGAGACGAAATGGTGCCTTCGTGGCCTACGTCTCATCTCGCCAGACGGAGACTACAACCCTACGCTCACCTAAGCCTTAACGAGAAGACTCTCCTTGAGTTAAGACTGTGACGCTATATGCGTGAAAAGGAAACAAGATCAATAATAACATGAGTTATTATGATCGAATGCAACTCACACTATGAATGCACCAAACAAATAGCATGTTAATGTATGCAACATACGGTCATGCTAAAACAGATAAACATATACAACATGCTAAACAGTTAATGAAAACTTTTAGGTACTTAAACACATAAGCACGTATCAGCTAGGATGCTTTTAAACACATAAGTATATAAGTATAGAAAACATGTCATCACACCGAGCATGTTATCAAAGGCACATAAACATGTTATCAAAAAGCATGTGATCATATCAAAGCAAATCAACAAAAGTATGAAATGCACCCAAACCCATCGTCCAAGGTATTCAAACCTAGGAGTTCTGATACCACTTGTGACGGCCCAAGTTTTTCAACCCGGTGCATCAGTGATGAACCAAAAAGTGACTCGATAACGGATCCGAAATGAGGAAGCAAAAGATAAAACCAAAGTTTCTAGGGATATAAATCATCCCTAAGACATAAGAGTGAACTTCTTTGAAGTCACGGAACTCAAAGAAATAACCGAAAGCGAGATTTAAAACAAAAAGGGTCAAAGGTACCCTATGGCACTAATGACGGCCAAAGGGACAAGATCTAGTTCAAACTAGACTACGTACACCATTAAATAGCTTAAATGAAATGAACAAGGTCTTGTGGGAACAAACAAGTGGAGTTAACAAGCCTAAGCAACAAACCAAACAAAAACCCACAAGACAGCCCCATTTCGGTCAACCGAAATGGAATTTCGGTCGACTGAAGTGAGCCAAGAGAAGAAGGGAAATGACCCTTCATTTCGGTCGATCGAAATGACAAACCGGTAGACTAGTTTGTGGCTCGAGACAGAAAATGGCTACTGGAATTGAGTTTTTACTGTGCAATTAAAACCCAAAAGTGCCTCGGTCGACCGAAACAAACCATCAGTCAACCGAAACAGGTCAAAAATGTGAAAATGAACCTGCTATGCACTAAAACTGAAAAAAAGAGAGACTTTAAGTCTCATTTGAATCCCCCAAGGCATGATCAAATTGCATTAAATGCAAGTGTGTGATGATGTGAACATACACGCAAGTGTAAAATGACATTTTGAACATGTTACAATGGCCTACGGCCTCATCACAATTCATTTACAAAATTTGGCATGCTAACCATCCAAAGTTAGAAAAGTTACATTTCAAAGGCAAAACTTGAAGTTTAAATACATACACTTGAACTTAAAGGTTTATGGCCCTTGGCCTCATGTCATACATATCAAATAGGTCCCAACTAATGTATCCAAGTACACCTTACATGTTATAAGGCAAAAGTGGCATAATTGAACTTAACCAAGTGTTACAACATTTAAAGGTAAAACTCAAACATGCTAACACTTGCATGTGAACAAGAATGCATTAAAAGGAACTTCAAATCTCAAAACCACCCAAGGCAAGTGCAAATCTCCCAATCTTGAATCTTGTACCTAAAAAATGTCCCTACTACGTGGGTGAGTAACATAAAGCTAGTCATAGGAAATGAGCATGCATCGACCTAGCATTTTATAATTTTATCACCTTAAGGTGAAACATGTTAAAGGGGGGCTCATGCCACGTAACGTCTATGTCAAGGGTGAGACTCAGGGAGCATCCTAAGCAACCCTAGATCATTTCTAGCATATATCACATCATTCATGCAAATCAAACAACATAGAAGCATGTTATATACAAGGCAACAAGATATAGATTCTCAAAGTTATCAACTTGAAATCTAAAATATAAAAACAACCAAAGTGGGTCATGCCACCTATCGTCTATGTTCCAATGAATTTATAGGATCATTCCTAAGCCACATTTGAACAACAAAACATGAATCACAATATCTATACAATTTAACCAACATAGATGCATGTTATACCAAGCAACAAAACATAGATTCTCAAAGTTATCAACTTGAAATCTAAAATACAAGACCAACTAAATATAACAATTTAGTATAATTAGAATTTCTAATACCACACATCAAGACATAGATTCTATAGGTTATCAACTAGAAATCTAAAATATGAAAACAACCAAAGTGGGTCATGCCACCTATTGTCTATGTTCCAATGAATTTATAAGATCATTCCTAAGCCACATTTGAATAACAAAACATGAATCACAATATCTATGCAATTTAACCAACATAGATGCATGTTATACCAAACAACAAAACATAGATACTCAAAGTTATCAGCTTAAAATCTAAACTATGAGACCAACTAAATATAGCAATTTAGTATAATTAGAATTTCTAATACCACACATCAAGACATAGATTCTCTAGGTTATCAACTAGAAATCTAAAAATGCGAAGTCAACTAAATATAGCAATTTAGTACAATTAGAAATCCTAAGACCACACATCAAGACATAGATTCTCAAAGTTATCAATTTGAAATCTAAAAGTGTGAAATCAAAAAGTGGGAGACTTGGACATCACGCTCGGAATTCTGCCGAGACCTCAACGGTTATTCCGGCATTAACTCGCTGGGAAGACCACCCTAGTGCACACTATCTAAACGGGAAGAACTCGTACCTCCCGCACTAGAGCCAAACTCTAGCCATATCATAGTAACAATGTCCCAAGTGACTCCAAAATAGATAAGTTAACAACTTATATACGTATTAAATAGTACACAAAACTATCTTCATGCACAAGTAGGTTGAAACCACACAATACATGCTCTAAATCCACAACTACTATAGGATGACAAATGTCGAATCTTCAGAGCGCAATTCGTTACGCCCTTTAATAACATCACATGTCGAATCTTCAGTGTGCGATTCGTTACACGCTATAATAATATAATTCAATATTGAAAGCATAACTTATAAATTCATTACAAGTCTAAAATCATGCTTCAAACATACTACCAATGTTATATACAAGATTAAATCTTCAACGCAATAGAAACGGAAATTAATTACATAACCTAATTGATTTCTCTAAGTTTTAAGTCTAAATTTAATGATCCCTAATTAACGCATGTTATACAACATAGCATGGTCATTACATATATCACATGAAAAACTTAATTAGGTCGTTAAAACAATATGATGGAATTTAATTAAATCATGATAATTAAATTCCTAAATTCTAAAACAACATCAAATGGTCCCAATTTAACATATGCTAGTGTACAAGTCTTAATCATCACAATTATCAAATCAAAAACTTGATTAAGCCAATGGAACCTTTAAAATAGATTTTAATTAACCCTTTTAATTAAAATCTCTAGATATTCATCCTCATCCAAATGCTCTCAAATTAAACTATGTTAAACAACATGCCAAGACTTAATTTAAAAACATGTTACAAGTTAATTTCATGCAAGGTACGTCCATGAGAATTAAACTTTTACCAAAGATAATTATTAAAAAGTGCAATTCTTATCCAAATAATTCCAATTTAATATATGTTAACAAACATATCAAATCCAAACTTTCTAGCATGCCACAATTTAATTCTAAGTTATACATCATCATGAGAATTAAATCATGACCATAGAAATTAATTAAATTAAATTCTAGGACTTAAACCAAAGCATGCATATAAGTTGTATAATCATGGAAAACACTCAATACAACACATACAAAATCCTAAAACATGCCCTACCTCCATTTGAGATGATATCTCAAATCCCCACCAAAATGAAATGGCTCCAAATCCGACGAAACTTCTAGGTTTTATCGGGGACAACACGGTGAACAAGAATCCCAAGGAAGCCCCATCAAAAACACAACTTGACCTCAAACCTGAACTCAAAATTTGGCCAAAAATGAGTTCTAATAAGGGGGAAAGGTAGAGCACAGCAAGGCGAACAAAAAACGCCAAGGCACTAAACCTTTTTACTAAAGGGAAGTGGCCAAAAAATGAAGAAGAAGGGTGGCAGCCCTATGGCTGCTATGGCTGCCGCCCAAGAGAGAGGAAAGAGAGAAAAATATGATTTTTCATCTTAAGACCTCCTATTTATAGAAAAACCCTAAAAGTGTCCCGAGCGGGCCCCACCGGGTCCGAAAAAGTGGAATTTGAGTAAACGCGCTCAAACGGCATAACACCGTAAACGAAAAAGAACCGAAATGAGAAAAAAGGAACAACGGAAGAACCGGTGTCAAAAATCAAGTTCGAGCAGAGAGATATGCCCCAAACAAGTTTAGAGGCAACCGAGGCCAGAAACCTTAAAACTGGAGAAAAACCACCAGAAGGAAATTCTAAGAGTACACTGGTGGTTGTCGCACTCCGAACCCAAAGTTTATGCTTATGTGGCCAAGTTTTACATTTATAAATTGCCACTACTATCTTTCACTAAAAATATAGCTAGAGTGAGTAGGGATCGTCCCAAGGGATTGAGTGTCGTACTAGGTTGATGAATCAAAATTAGGGTTAGTAGGTCGAGTGATCAAAATAGTGGTTGGTTGGTTGAATTAAACTAGATGCAAATTAAATTAAAGTAAGCAATAATGCAATAGAGAGAATGAAAGAGAGAGAGATCTTGGAGTTTAGAGATTACCACTAAGCATAGCTTTTCTACACCTTTAATAAATGATTAATGAGGGGAAGAACATGTATTGCAATGAAGTGTGTGTGTGGTTGTTTCAATAAGCATGGATGACAAATTGAGCATATATTGTCTAAACAACATGGTGGATAGCACAACATATCAAATCAAGCCGTTAATCCTTTCTTTAAGCTCACAATCTAAACACATCACAAGGTTAGAGATACATGTTACTTGCTTTTCATAAGTATGGAACATCAACAACAAGCATGGATTGTCCTCCCATTTAACAACAACATTACAACTAAGCTAAAGACATGAAATTAAACTAATTAAACTAAGGGAGAGGCACAATCCATCAAGCAATGAGTATGAACCATCAAATAACCCACAAGAACATGATATTAAGCATTATGTCCTGACAATCTCTAGATCTATAGCATCAATACATATAGACATGCATTAATAGCACAAGAAATAGAGACAAACACATGAACATCTATTCTAGCATACATAGACATATGGATAGAATGAAATGATCAATTGGAAGCATTAAACCATATAAGTCGTTGAATAAACAAGATCTATATATATAAAAGTGTCAAGACATGAATCACAAAAGAAATCCCCTCAAAAATACATAAATCAAGAAGTAGAAATCATGCTTAGGGCTAACTCTAGCCCTAAGAGGATGTCTAGCCACTCATGGATGATGTCCTTAAACCCTCAAGGGCAAGCTCCATGGAAGAAATCTGCTTCTTGGTTGATGAAGAGTCTCCAATGGTGTCTTTAGTCTTCTCATCTTCTTTGCTTCTTCCCTAAGAGTTCTACTAGGTATGATATGATATGAGATAATACAATATGATCTTCTCCCCACAAAAAAGTAATCCTTATCCTTATATAGGTAGGTCAAATGACACCCAAAATGAGCTGGGGTCGTATAACAAATATTCTCCAATGATTGGATAAAGGACAACTTTTGTGAGCTGGAAATTTAACTTTTTCACACTGGAGGAAGTTCGATCGATCGAACCTTGGACTTAGATCGATCAAACATCGCTGAGATCTATCGAACTGAAGTTGGATCGATCCTTAATGGCGGCGCCTTTTTGGATAAGAACAAGTCTGAGATATTTTGAAGATATTTTTGGGAAAAGGACAAAAGTGGTTGGTAGGGTGGTACAACTGGATAAGATCAATCATTTGGATAAGGACTAGAATGTTCGATTGATCGGAGAAGGAAGTTGGATCGATTGAACTTTTGAGATCTTTGAACAGGGATAAACATGGCTCAGATCTATCTTGAAGTGCTGAGATCGATGAAAGTTTGATCGATCGAACTTTTCTTGAGATCGATTGAAGTTGCTGAAATTCCACCATTTGCTTCCTTTTACTCTACTTTGCTCCTTTCTTTGAATCATCCTAGAATTGCTTCAATTATACTCTTATTTGGCTGAGTTAGCTTATTTTGGGGTTAAGTACTTGAAAATAGAAATAACACGAAATCAATACAAAATGGTAAAATAAGATAGATAAAGGTTCTAGAATACCTAAGCTTAAGGGGTTTAAATACGCACTTTTCAGCGCTTATCACACCCCCAAACTTAAATATTGCTAGTCCCTAGCAATGAACTAGAAAGTAAAGGAATGAAATGAACAACTATACAACTATGAACTATAAAGCAATAAATGGATAACGCCACTTTAGTAGGGAACACGATTGCACTTAGCACATGCAACAAGCCTTTTAAACCCCTAGGTTACCCCTAGTGGACGAGTGAAGTCTCGTGAGGGTTTCCAGAAATGATACCCACAAACATTAAGCTCATTATCACAAAAGAGGCACCAATATTGCAAACAAGCATTGGGAGGAAACTACCTCAAGTATGCAATTTTTCAACCATTTCCAAGCAATCTCCCAAAATCTCAACATCAAGCAAGCAAGTATGGTCCTCCACATATCAAGAAAATGATCATGTAAATCAAACCAACTCTAGAATCCTTTTTGAGTGGACTGGCATTAAATATGTTGCTATCTTAGCTAACTAAAGAAATGATCACATCCTTACCCTCAAACTAGCACACAAATCTAATACCGATCATCAAGACAAAAAGTGGACCTTTTATTAAAGCTTTATTGTTCTAGACGCGCTTATTCTTTTCACTCGATTTTTTTTTTTTTTAATAGGATCAAAGATGGAAGCACGGTGCAATGTGTTTATCTATTAAGCTTTCTAGCGATTCATGAGGTCGAGCGTTAGGTCAATGACTCCCAAACCAGTCGGCTTTAGGGCACTAGGTGTTCAAACACCCCTACGGACTTACAAGCTTAAATTAACTAGGCTACAAATCAAAACAACCTCCATCTAATCATTTCTCACTTCTTACCTTTTGGGAGAAGTCCTCACTTTTTTTTTATTGCTTTTGCAACCTTTTTTTTTTTTTTTGAAGTTCAATTAATAACCTAGAGTTTGGGCCCTCCACCTTTCGGCGTGAGAAGTTCAGTGCTTGATGAGGCTAGAATCCCAGCTACTCAATGAAAAGGGTTTGTTATCCACCTTTATCAAGAATAAAAGCTTTCAATGCACTACTAGCTCAATTGGGATATAACCAATTCAATAATTAATAAAGCATGTACCCCACATATGAATGCTAGTGTGTGCCTATGCTAGTGTAGAATCCTAGAATGAATCTAAAAATAATCACAAAATCAAGATGATGTGGACCACAAGTGTAAGAAAGATATCAATTTTTTGAAAAATTTACTCCTAAATGGCATCCACAAGGCATACAAGGAGTATTGAACTCTCAAGTTAAGCAATTTTTAAATTTTAAACAATATAGTCCTCAAAAGATCAAAATCATAGCTAATATGGACCAATCATAGAAAATCTCTCAAATACACAAGTCATGCTCAAAATTTTGAATTTAAAAACAAACACTGCAAAGCACCATTACCCCCAAACTTAAATGGTACAGTGTCCTCAATGTGCAAAAAGAACAAAAGGAAAGAGTATACCAGTGCAATGAAGCCAAAGAATGGCCGGGACAGAAGTATCCAAAGTGGGTGGCATAGCCCCCCCAAACTTAGGATTAACTGTGGTCTTGAAATTTGGCACTTGGATAAACTCATCAGATAACAAAAAGGATAATACAGTGTATAGTGGACATGAAAGTGTAAATGGGATAGCAACTGAAAAATAGAGAGAGGTATAAGGGTGGTCCTGAAAATTTTGGGCAGTACTCTCTCTCATTGAAGTCACTGAGATGCACCTGATGGAGTCAAATAGACAGATATAAGAATATGAAAATATAACATCCATATAGAAAACATATATAAATAAAAATAAAGTATAGTTCATCCAGTATCAGAGCCGACAGACACGGCTGCAAAAATAGTATAACAGTATAAAAAATGTAGCAAGTATCATGGATATATAAAATAATAGGAGGAAAGGGATAGAGAGATCAGGAAGAAGAGGTAGGACGGGCAGGTCGCGCTCCGCGGATGTCTCAGGATAGATCTCGGAATGCGGTCATGACATCCATATGGAGGGTAGCAATATCAGCTCTAATGGAAACAGCATCCTCTCGGAGAGAGACCGTGTCGGTGCGGATAGATACGATAGCATCCTTCAAAGCCTGAAGACGCTCTCCAAAACCGGGTGTCTGAGCTGGAGCCTTAGGTGTGGTTGGATCGGAAGAATGATGATCCTGAGCCTGCTCCGCATTGTGAATGGGTGACCCAGCTGGAGAGTGCTGCTCTGCGTCCTCCGTAGGCTGCTCCAAGTCAATATCCATATGTATGGCAGCCAGATCGACTGCTGCGTCATCTGCTGCTGGGTCTGCTGCTGCTGCTGCCTCCTCAGCCTCTAACTCCTCTACTACCTCTGTTGCGTCCTCCTGTAATCTCTTGATAATAGCATTATAGCTCTTATCCCAGTCCTTCTTCAGGAAGTGATAGGATCCTCGCTCAGGGTGCTCCCGAGAATGGAAAGGATAGCGTTGGTCTAGCAGGATTTGGGTGATGATGTGGCCAAATGGGAGAGACTTAGCCCTTTTGGGCCTCTCCTTGCTGATGTGCTCATAGTAGAGCTTCCTCATCACACTCCAGATGAGCGCAGGGATAGATAGCCAATGCCCTGTATAGAAAGCGTACAGAGCTGTCAGGTAGTCGCATCTCCATTGAATCTTATGGCCAGCTATGAAGACGTTGCGGAATAAGACTGAGTCAAAGAACCACAAGTCATCTGGCAAATAGGTACGGGTGGTGAAGGTCTTGCCATCGGTATAATGACCTGTGAGAAGAATGGCCATATCTACATATGAAGGTCTGTATAGCCTGGGATATGTCTCCTGTAGCTCGGGAGGGCAGTCATATGGACAATAGCACGATCTGGATAAGGTGTCCACAGTAATAGAAATCAGGTGGCCATCAATAGAGGTCCTCAGCTCCACCGTGTTACGCGGGGCAGGTCAGAGGTTCTAGAAGAACATCCGTACTAGCCTCGAGTACATCAGGTATGTGACAGGGGCAAGAATGGCTGCAAGGCCCCTCCAGAGTATATCCTCATAAGCTGATCGGGTAAGTACCGACCTGGAAAAGAAATCTGTATCGAAGACTGACTCATGTGCCACTAGAAGGCGTGAGTATCTGCATAGTGGCTGGTCTAACTCCCGGACTGGCTGAGCTGGCTGTGGTGGAGATGGTATATGCTCAGCCTTATCATCACTGTGTGAAGGACATGCGCCAGCATCAGAATATAATCTGCTATCAGAATGAGGAAACTGTGTGGGCTCAGCCGGCTCCTCCTGTATAGGGTCCTAGGCATGAGAAGGATGAGCCTCATCATAAAAAATTGGCCTACCTCGGCGGTGATAGTGTCCGCAGGCTACGGTCTTGACCCAAGCCATGGCTTGAAAATAATTGAATACTTACAAGGGAAGTTAGTGCCAGAATAAAGAATTTAAAGCACAAAATAAAATCATGTATGTCAAGTAAGATAGACAAAACAGATAAATGACATGAATCTATGAAAGTGATAGGATGTGAATATGCTAAGCAGTATAAGTGTAAAATGCATCCAATGTGGAAAATCACAGGCATTGGGCATGAATAAGATAGCATGGATACAAGATAAGATGCATGGAATGTGTGTATGAAATCTGTGAAGTTTGATTGATCACAAAAATTGTGAGATCGATCTCTCATGATCGATCTGAGAAATTAAGTAACTAAGTTCGATTGATCTCACTAGATCGATCTGAGAAATATGTTCGATTGATCGAACTCTGCGAAGAATGTGGACAGTCACAGATCTGTGACGTGGATGGCACGGGGCCTTCACGAACATAGTCGTGGGCCCATCAACACACAAATCATCAATCCTATTCACCTATACGAGGCCCATACTCCGAAAAATAAATAAAAATCAACCATATATACAATCATATATACAAGTAAAAATATATATAAACAACAAGCTTCAAACTTCATCAATGGAGGTTTTCAACATTAAAAGAGCATAGATCTAACATTTAAAGCAAGTATGAAGCAAATGGATGCTTGAATCTAAAGGATGGATTCGGATCTCACCTAAGAATTGAGAGAGAGATGTGGAAACTCGAAGGGGTGAGATGAGAAATCTAAGAGGAGAGAGAGAGATCCGGGATGAGATGAAGCTCGCCGGAGATGTTTGCCGGAGATGGGGAAGATGGGTGCAGTGGCGACGAGGGATAGGGTTTGGAAGAGGGTTAGATTGATCTTTGAAATCGATCTTGAAACCCTCGGTTTCATTTTAAAAAACTTTCCCGAACCAGTTCGATTGATCGAACTGAGACCTCAGATCGATCGAACTGAATTTTTTTTTTTAAATTAAAATTAAAAACTGAAAATTAAAATTGAAAATAAAAGTTTTTTTTTTTTTTTTTTTTTTTGGATTTTTGAAAAAAAAAATATAATAATAAAATAAAATAAAATCTTTTTGGGATTTTTGGAAAATAAAATAAAAATTTTTTTGGATTTTTTTTTAAAAAGTAAAAAGTCAAACAAAGTCAAAGATGGTGAGATGAAAAACAGAGATCGATCTGAATAAAATGTTCGATCGATCTGATAGAGAGCAAAAATATGCAGGTTTTTGGGTTCAGAAATTTGGTTAAGTGTTGATCGACCGAAGTTGAAGTTTGGATCGATCGAAAAAGTTATGATCGATCTGAGAACAAGTTTGAACGATGGAACGGAGAGGTGATTTGGATGCAGGTGGATGTAGGTTGAAAATTTTCTAAGTGTTAGATGCAGGTTGAAGTTCGATCGATCGAACTCTCATTTGAGATCGATCGAAATTATGCAAAATGCTCAATCACACCATAAAAGTGTATGCAATCCTAATCATAGTTCTTAGCAATGCAAATGAACCAAAAATAAGTATCTAGACTTCGCAAGAAATGAAATTAAAGATAGAAATGAGGGAAGAATAGGGTTTTGACACCCTACGAAATGTCTTGCTAGTCTTTAACGTCTCTAGCAAGACGTTGGGCTCTTTTAGCCCGGATCAAATATCTTATAGTGCATCCCCTCCTCAATGGGGTGATAAGTGCTTTGAACTCCACCCAACAAATGGTTCTTTAAGGAACTTGTTGGATTAAGCTTAAAAGATGTTTTTGGTCCTTGGTCAATGCAATCTTTGGGCTTCCACGCCCTTTCAAAACAGGATTTTAAAACAACTTTCTTTAGTTTCAAGGTTGAAGATGGACTTTTAGAAACCTTGGTCTCACACAAAAACTTAATTCCTTCACTTTTAAGGTCATGACATTTATCTACAACATTAATCTCTTCATGCTTGTCAAATGAATTGGGGGTTGGATTAAAAATATTCAACTTTACCTTCATGTGGCCAAAAGAGATCTTCATTATCCCCGTCCTACAATTGATGTTGCCATTCGTGGTTGCCAAGAAAGGTCGGCCAAGGATAACGGGAATTTGGCTCTTAGGATTTGCGACCGATTCCGTGTCAATGACAACGAAATCAACGGGAAAGAAGAATTTATCAATTTTAATCAATACATCCTCGATGATACCCCTAGGCTTTTTGATTGATCGGTCGGCAAGTTATAAAACTACCGACGTCGGTTTTAAGTCTCCTAAGCCTAATTTGACATAAACCGAGTATGGAAGAAGATTAACACTTACTCCTAGGTTAAGAAGAGACTGATTAATGATATGATCACCAATGATGCATGAAGTGGTAGGTGAACCGGGGTCCTTAAACTTGGGGAGTGTGTTATGCCGCAAAATTGAGCTCACTTGCTCGGTTAAGACCACTTTTCTAGGTGCTTGGCTTTTGTTCTTCCTCTTTTGGGTGCACAAGTCTTTCAAGAATTTGGTATAAGCCGGAATTTGCTTGATTGCATCTAAAAGTGGAAGATTAACTTTCACTTGCCTAAACACGTCCATGATTTCATTGACTTTGGCCTTTTGTTTGTCATTTGAAATGGATCCTTTTAAGGCATCCGAAAATGGAGCTTTTGGTTCAAAAACCTTTTCAGAATTTTTCTTTGAAGTCTCTTCAACACAAGAAGTTTTCAAATCATTTTGCACATCTTTTTTTTCAAAATCACTTTTCAAATCACTCTTTAACATATTCTCATTTATATGGTCATGCACATGCAATGAAGGAGGAATATGATATGAAACGGGACCGGTGTCAACTTGTGGTTGCACCGGTTCACTCTCTTCATTAGACACACCCACTTGGTTGTCCACAATCTTTCCACTTCTCAAGGTAGTCACCGCATTGACATGCTCTAATGTGTGACCTTCCGATGAGGAATGAGTCTCCACAACACATTATTGCTTTTGTGCGGCATTCAAAGGCATTTTTCCCTTCTCTCTTGCATTCAAAGTGCTAGCTATTTGCCCTACTTGGGTTTCTAGCTTAGCAATGGATTGAGAGTGAGAATGAAGCAATTGTGTGTTTGCCTCTAAAGTGCCCAAAGCGGTTAAAACTTTCTCTTCAAAAGCGGGACTTCTAACATTTCCTTGGGAATATGATTGATTCAGAAAATGAGAATTTGAAAATTAGTTTCCTTGTGATTGATATGATGATCTAAAACCTTAGGAACCTTGGCTTTGCATTGGAGGTGGAATGTACTTTCCTTGAAAACCGCCTTGGGAAGGGTTTGAGCCCTCCCCTTGGTTTTTCCAAGAGAAATTAGGGTGATTCCTCCAACTAGGATTGTAATGATTTCCATAAGGATTGTTCCCTTGATTAGTAAAAACAGCATTTGCTTGTTCATGATGCTCACTTTGCACATGTCCATAGGGACAATTAGAAATTGCCACTACTACCTTTCACTAAAAATATAGCTAGAGTGAGTAGGGATCATCCCAAGGGATTGAGTGTCGTACTAGGTTGAGGAATCAAAATTAGGGTTAGTAGGTCGAGTGATCAAAATAGTGGTTGGTTGGTTGAATTAAACTAGATGCAAATTAAATTAAAGTAAGCAATAATGCAATAGAGAGAATGAAAGAGAGAGAGATCTTGGAGTTTAGAGATCACCACTAAGCATAGCTTTTCTATACCTTTAATGAATGATTAATGAGGGGAAGAACATGTATTGCAATGAAGTGTATGTGTGTGGTTGTTTCAACAAGCATGGATGACAAATTAAGCATATATTGTCTAAACAATATGGTGGATATCACAACATATCAAATCAAGCCATTAATCCTTTCTTTAAGCTCACAATCCAAACACATCACAAGGTTAGAGATACATGTTACTTGCTTTTCATAAGTATGGAACATTAACAACAAGCATGGATTGTCCTCCCATTTAACAACAACACTATAACTAAGCTAAAGACATGAAATTAAACTAATTAAACTATGGGAGAGTCACAATCCATCAAGCAATGAGTATGAACCATCAAATAACCCACAAGAACAAGACATTAAGCACTATGTCTTGACAATCTCTAAATCTATAGCATCAATACACATAGACATACATCAATAACACAAGAAATAGAGACAAACACATGAACATCTATTCTAGCATACATAGACATATGGATAGACTGAAATGATCAATTGGAAGCATTAAACCACATAAATCATTGAATAAACAAGATTTATATATATAAAAGTGTCAAGACATGAATCATAAAACAAATCCCCTCAAAAATACATAAATCAAGAAGTAAAAATCATGCTTAGGGCTAACTCTAGCCCCAAGAGGATGTCTAGCCACTCATGGATGATGTCCTCCAACCCTCAAGGGCAAGCTCCATGGAAGAAATTTGTTCCTTGGTTGATGAAGAGTCTCCAATGGTGTCTCTAGCCTCCTCCTCTTCTTTGTTTCTGCCCTGAGAGTTCTACTAGGTATGATATGATATAAGATAATACAATATGATCTTCTCCCTACAAAAATTAATCCTTATCCTTATATAGGTAGGTCAAATGACACCCAAAATGAGCTAGGGTTGTACAACAAATATTCTCCAATGATTGGATAAAGGATAACTTTTGTGAGCTAGAAATTTAACTTTTTCGCACTGGAGGAAGTTCGATCGATCGAACCTTGGACTTGGATCGATCGAACATGGCTGAGATCTATCGAACTGAAGTTGGATCGATCCTTAATGGCGGCGCCTTTTTGGATAAAAACAATCTGAGATATTTTGAAGATATTTTTGGGAAAAGGGCAAAAGTGGTTGGTAAGGTGGTACAGCTGGATAAGATCAATCATTCGGATAAGGACAAGAATGTTCGATCGATCGGAGAAGGAAGTTGGGTCGATCAAACTTTTGAGATCTTTGAACAGGGACAAACATGACTCAGATCTATCTTGAAGTGCTGAGATCGATGAAAGTTGGATCGATGGAATTGCTACAATCATCCCAGAATTGCTACAATTATGCTCTTATTTGGCTGAGTTAGCATATTTTGGGGATAAGTACCTAAAAATGGAAATAACATGAAATCAATACAAAACGGTAAAATAAGATAGATAAAGGTCCTAGAATACCTAAGCTTAAGGGGTTTAAATACGCACTTTTCAGCGCTCATCATACACGACTCCACGAAAAGTGAAAATGAATCCCGTACGAGGATCCAGGGTCAAAATGAGGCATTTTGCAATAACTTTCGTTAATTGCATAATGGCCCATCCAAAAAGTGGAAACTGCGAAACTGCCCCGGAATGAAAATATCTTCCAAAAGATATTTTCTTAGAAACCCCTGAAATAAAATATCTTCAAAAGATATTTATGAAAAACACCCCAAGAAAAGAATAAGTTTCTGAAGAACTGTGCATCCATGCCCCTATGGACACCTATGGACACCGGGAGCAACCAGAGTATCTTTCTGCAAAAGTAAAGATACGTATATCATGGAAACCACTTAGAATGAAGATACGTGGAGTCAAAAACCAACTCTAAACACAGGAAGTGTGGTTATGCCAATAAAGTGACAAACGGGGAAAAGACAAAATAGGGAAAATGACGAAAATGAATAGTGTTCGAAAAAGGAAAATGTGGAAATTACACGGTCCTCAAAGGGAGTGGTCAATCCAAAGAAAAGAGTCTCAAAAACTATTTTCGAACACTCGAGATGACACTATGTGACGAAAAACTGGGCTCAGAAAGGAAAAGAACAACAGAAAAAAAATATCCGTAAAAATATGAGAGAAAGGAAATGAAGGAAAATGACCGGGTCATTACAATAAATACTCCCTTGATTTAAATAATTTTTTGACACCGTCTTACTAAAATGTAAATATCTCCTAGTACGATGGGATTCTGAGAATTAAATTGGTACCATTTGAAAGAGAATGAAAAATCCTTAAATTTAAGCTCAAGAATGACTCAATTTCGATTTAAAATAACTGAGAGTTATGACCGTTTCAATTTCAAGTATCGAAACAGGCCAACATGGATTTCCCATGTGCGCCTATGCCCTAGATCCAAATTCTGTGTCTGCTTGCACATTCTTATTGGTTGGAGTCTTTCAGCTACTGTGAGCTCGCTACACTAAATCCATCATTTCCTTTATGCTGCATCCAATGGTCACAAATCCGTGCACAAATGAACACGCCCACACTAGATTATTTTCTGTTGGCTAGAATATAACTAAGGTCCATATCAGCGAGTGCACCATCTTCTCATGGTCTGCGCTACACCAGATAATCCAACAGTTGACCAGACCACTTCTATGGCCCAGATGCACATGCACACCAAACTTTCATGCGCCGCGATGCACCATAGTAATCCACATAAGTTCACTTAATCTTATGGCCCTGATTGGCATGTGCACCATCTTCCTATGTACACACCCACACCGAATTATTTCCCTATTGAGGCGCCGATTTATAGAAGCCTCTTACAGAGTAAAGTACACAATATATATTTTACATAAATATATAACAAAACAATTCAAAATAAATAATCTGAAAATATAAAATAATCCTAGAAAATTTCAGAAAATTCCAGAAAAATTCCAAAACTTCTAGAAACCCTAATTTATCCACTTGGGGTCATAGATCACCCTATAAATTGATTAATAAAATATATGCAACACACACACACACACACACACACACACACACACACACACATATATTAATTAAAAAACAAAAATTCTGAAAGAATAAAAATATAATATTTCATGTTTTTAATTCATCAGATCTAACCATGATTTAATCAATAAATTTAATTAATGCCTTGATACTCAAGGTGAAATCTCTATGAGTTCTAAGAGGAAAGATAGAGAATAACTCGCCTAAAGGTTTTGAAGTAAAACTGACGCTTCAACCTTTGATTTTCTCTTCTAATTTCGGTGTCCTCTTTCTCTAATTCGGCCTCCTCTTTGTTAGCCTTCTCCTCTTCTCTCTCTCTGCCTTTCTTATTTTTCTAAAGTGTAAACTTTTAACCCTAAAACCTTCTGTGTATATTTATACACATTAAAATTCAAATCCTATTCCTACTATGCCTACCAAATAAAATAATAAAAATAAGAATTATCTTAAATAATATATATACACATATATTGTATAATATATATATATATATATATATATGTGTGTGTGTGTGTGTGTGTGTGTGTGTGTGTGTGTGTGTGTGTGTGTGTGTGTGTTTCCTTCCATGTTAATCTTTAACTAATTAAATTGTATACACATATATGTATCAATATATATATATATATATATATTTTCTTCCAAAATAATTATTAATTAATTATATTTATATATATATAATTATATATATATATTTATAATTATACAAAAATAGTCATTTAAATAATCACCTAACCATGACCTTTATTAATTAACCTAATAAGGCTTCATTCAAGCCCAAGACCACCTCCTTTGGTCCAACTTCCCTTAAACCCAAATTCAATTAATTAAATAAAATAAATAATTAAAATAAAAACTTAAATTAATATAACTAATTACATGAAGGACATAGACAAAATAAGAAATTACAACCAAGTCACACAATACCAATAAAATCAACATACCAACAATTCAATCAATCATCAAGCACACATACAAACAATCATCATATGTAATCACGAAATAATTTTAATTAAAATAAGATAATTAACCTAAGCACTCAATTAAATAAAAATAAATGATTTTAAAATAAAATAAAAGCAATTAAATCCAATTAAATCAAACAAAATATTTTAATTAAAAATAAAATTAATTAAATCCCAATTATTAATTCCTATAAAATATAGGAGTATTACAATATTACACTTTCAAGACCTTTGAAACTTTAGGTTATACGCATATGCATCATCCTACTGAGTAATTCGATTACTCACCCAAGTTGATATTTATTTTTCAGGCAAGGAGACACTCTTTTTGGATGCTCAACATCCCTAGCTGGGCTTGTGTTTCATTTGGACAACTTTTGTATATTTGACATGCAAGTGTTAGCATGATATTTTGTGTAATGTATTTAGAAGCATGCCTTGCTTTCTTTTGGATGTGCAATATGTACTTAAGTATTCTATTTTGATGCTACTTTAACTTGTATGTGATGAGGCCAAGGGCCAAACACTTTTTATGTATGGAATGTACGTAATTTTATAACATGTTCTTATCTCTTTGACATAGCATAATCTCAAGGGCATTTAGTTTATTTTATGTTACCTTTTATTCTTGGTTTGGACCATGGTTAATTAGAGGATTCATTTTTAAGAGGGGTTTCTTCACAAACTTTTTCCAAAAAGTCCCGTTTTAGCCTTGAAAATCACGCGTTTATGAAAAATAACAGCTCTCAGCCCAGCCATTTACGATCGATCCTAACCATTTATGATCTATCGCACCTGGAACCATTGTTTTTTCCTTCATCATTTGAAATTTAAGGATCGATCCTAACCATTTATGATCGATCGCACCTGGGCTCACTTTGGCAGTTTTTTTTTGAAAACTTCAGAACTTCGTATCTTCTTCATTCTAACTCCAAATTAGGTGATTTTTTTAGTCTAAATTTAGTAATTTTTTGTTGTCTATCCAATGGTATGCACGGTAGCATCTATTTCTATTTAAAATGACCATTTAACCCTAGTTCAATTCCTTGTCCATTTTAAACTTTAGTTTCCGCACTTGTTTCTTTTTGAGTCTTAGAGGTGGTATCCATTTCTAGAGACCTCTTCTCTTTTATTGCTTTCGCGTTTGGGATCCGTTATCGGGTCAATTTTTTGGTTACTCGCTGACGCGCCGGATTCTTTAAAATTCGGGCTGTCACAGAGGGAGACTGTTAAAATATATTGTAGAATATATTCTATCCATGTATAGGTTTACCATATAAGGTTTAGGTTTCTTGTTCTCCACATATCTCATCACCTATATAAACCCTTATGTATCTTCATATCTTGCACATTGACGAGCCCCTTTCTATATGATAGAAAATTGATTTTTTAATGCAAGACGTCGCTTCGCAAGGTCAAAATAGGATTGTGGTTTTGGAAGCCTTTAAAAGTCAAATTTACATTTATAAAACCACTACTACAACTAATGAAGTATAGTGAGTAGGGATCTATAGAGATTATACGTGTCGGAATTTAACTTCGACTCTAGCGTATCAAAAGATTGCGAAAGAGGGTTGGTTTCGTTGATTACACTAAGATGCAATTAATTAAAATGTAAGTAAAGTAAACTAGTGAGAGATAGGGATTTAAGAGATATGAAGAGAGGTCTTAGGGTGCTAGAATCACCACTAAGCTCATGTAATTAACCACTTGCTTTCCATTAATGGGGAATACATTGTAGCAATCTAAATGTGGCCACAACCATAAACACAATTTACATATAAAAGTATGAACTATCTAATGCAAATGTGAATTGTCTACCTAACGAACAAGTAAACTAAGTGTAGAACAACCCACCAAGACAAAGGCATAATCCATCAATTAGCTAATAAGTGTATCTAATGAGAGCACACATCTATCTAGAGAATCATGGAGTTTGCAATAATAAGTGTGGAGTATCAAACCAAGAAAAGATTGTCTACCTACCTACAAACATGAATTAAATTGTAGAACAACCCATCAAGTGTAAGCATAATCCATCAAATTAGTTTACAAACCCATTCAATGAAAACCCATGCTTAGCCATCACTAAATCCTTAATTAATCACACATAGACATGTAACCAACATAGAGAATCTAGTGTAGAGATCAATTCCCAAATAATCACACATAAGACAACATGTAATTAAAATAGAGAATCACTAGGAAGAATTAAATCAACAATCACAAGGCTAACCACTAATCACAACAATATATATATATATATATTAATCCCCAAAAATAGAAATACAAGGGTTTAGATTACACAAGACTTAGGGCTCATCCAAGCCCTAAGGGAAGAGCCTAGCTAATCATGGAGGATGTGGATATGGTCATAAAACCCTCAAGGGCAAGCTCCAAACATGGCTCCATCTTCTTTTTCCTCTTATTCTTCTTCTTCTTTGAAGCTCAAGAGATAGAGAGTGTGTGGATCTAGAGATGTGTTCTTGAGATGTGCCTCCACTTCCCTATTTTCTTTTAACCCTAATCTCCAATTTTCTAGAGAGAGAAACTACAACAAAATAGAATTTACAATGTATCCCTACAAAAATGGTTCAATCCCTCTTATATACAAGGTTTTTAGAGCCCAAAAATGTGAGAACTTGGCCCTAGGATCTCCCCTTTCAAGCACAGCTCGAGTTGGTTACAAATGGGCTTTAGATCTGCTTTTTTATATCTTCTACAAATAGTTCGATCGATCGTAACAACAGTGTAATCGTTTAGAGCTCTATTAATCTATCATAGGTATGGTTCGATCGTTCAGAGGTATGGTTCGTTCGTTCATAGCATGTCGGCGCATAATATGGATAAGGACAAAAGCTGAGATATTTATGGGGATAAGGACAAAAGTAGTTATGAGGATAAGATCAAAAGGTTCGATCGTTTAGAGCTCGATCATTCATAAGTTTGATAGTTCATAGCTCGATCGTTCCAATTAGGCAGTTTTTCAGCATCAACCTCCTTTTGCTCCATCTTCTCACCAAGACTTAGTTTGATTCCAAAAAGGCCTTAATGGACCGAAATTAACCCGTTTGAACCTTATTGACCTAAAATAGACAAAAACATAAATTAGTACTAAAATAGGAAAATAAGATAGATAAAGGTCCTAAAACATTCAAGATTAAGGGGTTTAAATGCGCACTTTTCAGCGCTTATCACACCCCTAAACTTAAATATTGCTAGTCCCTAACAATGAACTACGAAGTAAAGAACGAAATAAACAACTAAACAACTACGAACTAGAAAGCAATAAAAGGATAACGCCTCTTTCGTAGGGAATACGATTGCATTTAGCGTATGCAATAAGCCTTTTAAACGCCTAGGTTAGGCCTAGTGGACTAGTGAAGTCTCGTGAGGGTTTCCAGAAATGATACCCACAAACATTAAGCTCTTTCTCACTAAAGAGGCACCAATATACAAAACAAGCATTGGGAGAGAACTACTTCAAGTATCCATTTTTTCAACCATTTCCAAGCAATCTCCTAAAATCTCAACATCAAGTAAGCAAGTATGGTCCTCCACACATCAAGATAATGGTCATACAAATCAAAACAACTCTAGAATCCTTTTTAATTGAACCGGCATCAAATATGTTGCTATCTAAGCTAATTAAAGAAATGATCATATCCGGCCTCAAACTAGCACACAAATCTAGTACTGATCATCAAGACAAAGAATGAACCTTTTATTAAAGCTTTATTCATCTAGGTGCACTTATTCTTTCTGTAATGACCCGGTCATTTCCTTCCTTTCCTTTTTACTCAGAATTTTACAGATGAATTTTTTTCGTTGAAATTTCTTTTCTAAGTTCGGCTTCTCGTCACATAGTCTCATCTCAAGTGCTCAGAAATGGTTTTTGAGACTCTTTCCTTTGGATTGATAACTTCCTTAAAGGACTGTGTCATTTTTATATTTTTCGTTTTTCGATACTATTCACTTTTCGTCCTTTTCCCTATTTTGTCTTTTCCCCGTTTGTCACTTTGTTGTATAACCTCACTTTTTGTGTTCAGAGTTGGATTTTGACTTCACGTACCTCCATCCTAAGTGGAAAGTACTCTTGTAGGAAAGTACTCTAGTTGCTCCCGGTGTACATAGGGGCATGGATGCAAAGTTCTTCAAAAATATTTTTATTTCTTGGGGTGGTTTTCATAAATATATTTTAGAGATATTTTATTTCAGGGGTTTTTAAGAAAATATTTTTGGAAGATTTTTCATTCTGGGTGATTAGTGCAATTAACCCATTTTAGAGGGGCCATTGTGCAATTAATGAAAGTTATTACAAAAATGCCTCGTTTTGAGCCTGAATCCTCGTACGGGATTCATTTTCACTTTTCTTCGAGTCATATAATCTTAAAATTTCCTTCTGGCTATTTTTCCCCAGTTTTAGGGTCTTTGGCCTTAGTTGCCGCCGAACTTGTTTGAGGCATATCTCTCTGCCCGGGACTCAGTTTTAGACGCCATTTCTTCTGTTGTTCATATTTTATCATTTTGGTTCTTTTTCGTTCATAGAGTTTCACTGTTTGAGTGCGTTTGCTCAAATTCCACTTTTTTGGACCCGGTGAGGCCCTTTTGGGGCACTTTTAGGGTTTTCCTATAAAAGGGGGGTGAGACATTTCATTTTTTATCTTCTCCTCTCTTCATGGACGACCAGCAGCTGCCATGGCAGCCCAAGGGGGGCTGCCACCCTTCTTCTCTCATTTTAACCTTCTTCCCTTAGGTATTTTGCCGTCGTGCCTTAACATTTATCAAAGGCCTTGACTAGGCCTTCTTTTCCCCCTTATTAGAACCAGTTTTTGGCCATTTTTTCAAAGAACTTTGCATCCATGCCCCTATGGACACCGGGAGCAACCAGAGTACTTTCTTGCAAGAGTAAAGATACGTATTTCGAGGAAACCACTCAAGATGAAGGCACGTGAAGTCAAAAACCAACTCCGAGCATGAGAAGTGAGGTTGTGCCAACAATGTGACAAATAGGGAAAAGACAGAACAGGGAAAAAGATTAAACAGGGAAAAGGACGAAAGGCGTATAGTGTCCGAAGAGTGAAAATGCAGAAATGACTCGGTCCTCAAAGGAAGTTGTCAATCCACGGAAAAGAGTCTCATGAACCAATTCCGAGCACTCGAGATGACACTAAGCGACACGAAACAGAGCTCAGAAAAGAAAATTAAACGAAAAAAATTCATTCGTAAAATTTCAGGAAAAATGAAAGGAAGGTAAATGACCGGGTCATTACAACCTACCCTCTTTAAAGGAATTTCGTCCCCGAAATTAGGAACATACCAGAGAGAACAGAATAATGACCGAACAAAAGGTCAAATCAAAGGATAGCTCACAACGCACTGAAGGACAAATCCTGAAGTCTAAAGATCAACTGAAGGAACGCGAAACCATGAACTGAGGCAACACCTTATACAAATCGGCACGTTAACTCAACGTCAACCACTGAGAGAATCCCAAGAAAACAAAACATCAAACGCAGTGAAAGAAGAGAGTGACAAGGCAGTACGAACAGTGACCAGAACCCGCCCATACTTACTCATCAATAAGGTAGCATGATGGTATAAGGCACTAGTCTATAACATGCCCCAACCAGGTCAACTCTGAGAAACCTATTGATACGGATGACATCAATGTCGAAAATGATCATTACCAAAAGCACCGCGGGAACCAGGCATCTGCGAGAGTTGGGGTAACTAATCCCAAAACTCTAACAACAATGACACTGGCACCATTATGCTTAAGGCCTTAGATCTAAAAGCCATGATGGAAAAGGAAATGAAACGGTGCCTCCCTGGCCCACGTCTCACTCCACCAGACAAGGAAAAGGAAATGAATTGCAGTCGTCTACGCTCACATGAGCCTCACTCGCATCAACCAATAGAACAGACAAGAAGGTTCCCTACATGGGTCCTCACAGAATGAATTTCTCCTATCCAAGGAAGAAACTCGTGAAACAAGAACGCTTCCAAGGGATACGACAGATCCTGAGAGACAATGCAAAAACCTGACATAAAGTAAACAAGTAGCATGCCACATAGCATAACTATCTACTCACACAAGTAGTAAACAAGTTGCCACATAAGCAAATAGGCATGTTATCAAATCAAACATGTTATCAAGAAGCATGCAGACATGTTATCACATAAGACATGTTATCAAGATACAAATAACAAATCAAAGCAAAACAACATGAGCATGATATGCACCCAAAACCCGTCGTCCAAGGTATTCGAACCCGGATGCTCTGATACCACCTATGACGACCTTGGTTTTTAGGCTAGCGTGTCCTCTGATGAACCGTAAGGATGATCTGATAACGAATCCGAATACGGAAGAGAAAACAGAAAACAAGACTCTAAGAAGTCAAAGTGACCTTCCATGAGGTCGTGGAACTCAACAAGAACTGATACGGAAGTAAAAGATCAAAAATATGATAAATAAGCCCCCAGGGGTAAAATAGTCATTTTTGAAAACTATAGGTTCGGGTGCCACCGAGTACACCTCTGGAAGGACAATGAAAAACTAATCAAGATGGACTCAAAAATTGCATGATTCGGAGTCCGGACAAAGGAGAAACGGCTTGACGAAGAAAAACGAGCACTTAAGGCAAAAGGGTAAACTGGTAATTATCCAAGAAGAACCGGGTGCAATCGAGCATACAGTTGGAAAGACAGTGAAAAATTAGTCAAGTTCAAAAAAAAATTCACTTGAATCGGAGTCCGGACAAAGGAGAAAAGCCCAAAAGAATAATTGACGTCACGGTGGCCCAACGAGGGCCATAGCGCACACGGCGCCCATGCGTGAGCCCACCGGTACGCATGCCGGCGCCCAAAGACATGGCTGGTGGCAGCCCTTGGCTGCTGCTACATTTTTTTTGATCTGCCCAGAACTGAGGCTTGAAACGGAGGTCAAGACGAGTTTTTCTGGAAAAACACGAAGAAGAAACCCCCACTAAAATCGAGTTTTCTACTTGACCTAATAAGCGGAATCGTAAAAAACTCACTGTGAAATCCCCAAAATGCCCCTACATCAGAACTGAACAAGAGGGTCATAAAGCTGCTAAATGAAAGCTGGAAGCTGAAACTTCACGAGGGATTTCCGATACCAAGACGACATTTTCTAGAAAAACACGAAGAAGAAACCGCCACTAAAATCATGTTTTCTATTCAACCATGTCAAAAGAAGAAAATAAAACCGATATGAAAGGTCCATAATGCCCCTAGATCAGAATATGCAAAAAAAATACGAAATGAATTCACAAGAGGCTCAAAACACAAACGATAAGGTTTTGCCCGGAAACGACCATGCACGCAAACGTAACTTACCTATTTGAATGTGCTACAATGGTCCATGACTTAAAAATACCACCGATACAAAATCCGACCCCCCAACGAGCAAAAAGGCAAAAATGGAACTTGGAATGAAAACTCAGAATCCAAAAATACAAAACGGGATCAAATGACCATTTGGCCCTTGGCCACACTTCAAACATGATTTATCAAACCCTATGAAAGAATGAGAATGGAATTCCCACACCCGATGCAACCATGGTGAAGCAATGACTTGCGATTTTTCAAGATTTTCACAATATTTCAAGTTAAAAAGTACATAGAATACAATATAATGTTCATTGGCCTCCGGCCTCATCTCATACATATGAAATACATTGAAAGAAGTGTACTTAAGTACACATTACATACATGGAATCAAATATACATATTTTGACATATAAGTCTACAAAATGACATTTCATACTAACATTCGCATGAAATGGAAACTTGAAAGCTACACGACATCCAAGGAATGCTAGGCGTCACGAACCAAGTCTTCATACCTGAAATGTGTCCCAGAATCGTAGGGGTGAGTAACATAAAGCTACTCGTAGGAGATGAGCATGCATCGACCTAGCATTTTACAAATTTATCACCTTAAGGTGAAACATGTTAAAGGGGTTCATGCCACCTAACGTCTATATCGAAATGAAACTCAGGGAGCATCCTAAGCTACCTTAGAGTGTTTCTAGCATAAATCACATCATCTATGCCATTTAAACAATATGGAAGCACGTTATACAAAGCAACAAGATATAGGTTCTTAAAGGTATTAACTTGCAATCTCGAATACAGAAACAACTAAAGTGATCATGTCACTTAACGTCTATGTTTTAAATAAGTCTAAGGAATCATCCTAGGCCATGCTGAACAATCAAACCGCAATTTACAACTTCAATGCAATCTAACCACATAAAAGCATATTATACAAGGCAACAAAATACAATTTCTTAAAGCTATCAGCTTGAAATCTAAAGCACGAAAACAACAGAAGTGAGTCATGCCATCTAACGTCTAAGTTATAAATGAATCAATAGGACCAATCCTAAGCTTTGTTAGAACGTCAAAACACAATTTTCAATATCGATGCAATTTAACCAACATTGGAACTTCCAATACAACGTATAAAGCACAATTTTGCAAAGTTAACATCATGTAACTTAAAATGGAACGACAAATAAGAAACAACAAATTACAACATCATTTAGTTATCAACTTGAAAATGAAATGCGAAATCAAACAAAGTGGATACTCGGACGTCACGCCAGATCAGACCAACAACATAGTTACTTTAGGGTTACTAGCCCATGGGTAACCTCCCTATGTGCGCACTAGACCATATAGATGGACTATCCCCCGTATTAGAACCACGTCCTAGCCATAGTCAAACAACGACATCCCCAAGTTTTCAAAATCAACAAGTTGTGCAATAACGCATATATCAACAGGAATATGCAAGATAATCAACTATCTACTAAGCATAACCAAATTTGGAAACCTATACAATACATGTTCTAAATCCACAACTAATATGATATGATGAATGTCGAATCTTCAGTGTGCGATTCGTTACATGATATGTATGAAAGATGTTAAACACGAAGTGTGCAAATCATTACACAAGGCAACAATATATTCAATAAGGAAAACATATTATCACGAATACAAACATAGGAACTATGTTATCCAATGTTCAAAACATAACCAAATGAATATACAACAAGTCTAAGTCCATGATTTGAATATAGAAACCACTTCTAAAACACAACTAGATCATGGAGCAAATTGATAAAATTTAAATAGATAAACACAATTAAATTCTCTAGATTCCGATTCAATTCCAAATAACCTCAATTTAATACATGTTAAAGGACATGGCATGGTCATCACCTATATCCATTCTAAAACTCAATTAGGTTGTTGGAACAACAAAGTAGAACTTTAATTAAATCATGCTAATTTAATTACCAAGGTTTTAAAACAACTTCTAATAGTCCCAAATTAATATATACTAGTAAACAAGTCATGGCCAATACAAATATCAAGTTAAAACCTTAATTAAGCTAATGGGACCCCAAAATAGATTTTAATTAATTCTTTTAATTAAAATCTCTTGATTTTCAAACTTAACCAAATGCTCTCAAATTAACCTATGTTGGAAAACATGCCAAGGACTAATGTAATATCACATTACAAGTTTATTTCATTCAATTTACGACCATGCAAATTAAACCTTCACTAAAGTTAAATATAAAACAAAAGTTGCAATTCTCATGCAATAAATCCCAATTTAATACATGTGAACAACCATACCAAAACTTAATTTTCTAGCATGCCATAATACAATTCCAAGTTGTATATCACCATGAGGATTAAATCTTAAACATGGAATTTTATTAAATAAAAGGTTTCAAAACCTAACCGAATATTCTAAATCAAATATATGTGAAACTATATGCATGTAAATCAAGAATATCAAGTCGGAATTTAAATAGAGTGAATAGTGCACTCGGGGCAAATTAATTAATAATTACTATTTTTCAAAACACCTCCAATCACTTTCAAATTTAACTATGTTGGAGAGCATGCTAAGGCTTAATTTAATATGCTAACACATATTGATTTTAAGCTAGTTAAGGCCATGTGAAGTAATCTTTCACCTAAGATAAATATTAAATAAAATCTTTAATACTTATTCAAATGTTCCAATTTTAATACACGACAATGAGCATGTCAAGGGGCAATATAAAATCATGCTACATGTTTAAACCAAGTCATGAGCAACCGGGAAAATTAGATCCCGTACAAGAAAAATAAATAATAAAACCTCTAGATTTTATATTTAATCATGCAAACAAGTAGTGTAAGTATCACAAGCATGATATTTTACAAGAATTTAAACCTAGAACATCTCCTACCTCAACTTGAGATGAAAATCCCAAAGGCCCACCAAAATGGAACGGTTCCGAATCCGACGAAACTACTAGGTTTTGTCAGGGACAACGCCGTGAACATAACCCCCATGAAAGCCCCATCAAAATCATAACTTGACCTCAAAACCAAACTCAAGAAATGGTCAAAACTGAATTCTAATAAAGGGGAAAGGTAGAGCACGGCGAAGGGAACAACAAACGTTAAGGCCGAAGACTTTCCATCAAGGAAAAGTGAACCAAAAGAGGAGAGAGAAGATGGCAGCACCCCTTGGGCTGCCATGGGAGCTCTAGGTCGTGCATGAAGAGGGGAGAAGATGAAAAATGAAATATCTCACCCCCCTTTTATAGAAATCTCAAAAAGTGCCCCGAACGGGCCCCGCCGGGTTTGAAAAAGTAAAATTTAAGCAGACGCACTCAAATGGCAAAACTTTGTGAACAAAAAAGATTCCAAATGATAAAATATGAATAACGGAAGAAACGGCGTCAAAAACCAAGTCCCGAGCAGAAAGTTATGCCCAAAACAAGTTTGGCGCAAACTAGGGCCAGAAACCCTGAAACTGGAAAACATCGACCAGGATGAAATTCTAAGAGTACACAACTCGACGAATTGTGAAAATGAATCCTGTACGAGGATCCAGGCTCAAAACAAGACATTTTGCAATAACTTTCATTCATTGCACAATGGCCTCTCCAAAAAGTGAAAACTGCACTTATGGCCCAGAATAAAAGTATCTTCCAAAAATATTTTCTTAAAAACTCCTGAAATAAAATATCTTCAAAAGATATTTACGAAAAACACCCCAAGAAAATAAAATAATCTCAAAGAACTTTGCATCCATGCCCCTATGGACACCGGGAGCAACCAGAGTACTTTCTTGCAAAAGTAAAGATACGTATTTCGAGAAAACCACTCAAGATAAAGGCACATGAAGTCAAAAACCAACTCCGAGCATGAGAAGTGAGGTTGTGCCAACAATGTGACAAATGGGGAAAAGACAGAATAGGGAAAAAGACAAAACAGGGAAAAAGACGAAAGACGCATAGTGTCCGAAAAGTGAAAATGCAGAAGTGACTTGGTCCTCAAAGGAAGTTGTCAATCCACGAAAAAGAGTCTCCGGAACCAATTCCGAGCACTCGAGATGACACTAAGCGACTCGAAACAGAGCTCAGAAAAGAAAATTAAACGAAAAAAATTCATTCGTAAAATTTCAGGAAAAAAAAAAGGAAGGCAAATGACCGGGTCGTTACAACCTACCCTCCTTAAAGGAATTTCGTCCCCGAAATTATGAACATACCAGAGAGAACTGAATAATGACCGAACAAAAGGTCAAATCAAATGACAGCTCACAACGCACTGAAGGACAAATCCTGAAGTCTAAAGATTAACTGAAGGAACGCGAAACTATGAACTGAGGCAACACCTTATACGAATCGGCACGTTAACTCAATGTCAACCACCGAGAGAATCCCAAGAAAACAAAACATCAAACGCAGTGAAAGAAGAGAGTGACAAGGCAGTACGAACAGTGACCAGAACCCGCCCATACTTACTCATCAATAAGGTAGCATGACGGTATAAGGCACTAGTCCATAATATGCCCCAACCAGGTCCACTCTGAGAAACCTACTGATACGGATGACATCAATGTCGAAAATGATCATTACCAAAAGCACCGCGGGAACCAGGCATCTGCGAGAGTTGGGGTAGCTAATCCCAAAACTCTAACAACAATGACACTGGCACCATTATGCTTAAGGCCTTAGATCTAAAAGCCATGATGGAAAAGGAAATGAAACGGTGCCTCCCTGGCCCACGTCTCATTCCACCAGACAAGGAAAAGGAAATGAATTGCAGTCGTCTACGCTCACATGAGCCTCACTCGCATCAACCAACAGAACAGACAAGAAGGTTCCCTACATGGGTCCTCACAGAATGAATTTCTCCTATCCAAGGAAGAGACTCGTGAAACAAGAACGCATCCAAGGGATACGACAGATCCTGAGAGACAATGCAAAAACCTGACATAAAGTAAACAAGTATCATGCCACATAGCATAACTATCTACTCACACAAGTAGTAAACAAGTTGCCACATAAGCAAATAGGCATGTTATCAAATCAAACATGTTATCAAGATACAAATAACAAATCAAAGCAAAACAACATGAGCATGATATGGACCCAAAACCCGTCGTCCAAGGTATTCGAACCCGGACGCTCTGATACCACCTGTGACAACCCAGGTTTTTAGGCCAGCGTGTCCTGTGATGAACCGTAAGGATGATCCGATAACGGATCCGAATGTGGAAGCGAAAACAGAAAACAAGACTCTAAGAAGTCAAAGTGACCTTCCATGAGGTCGTGGAACTCAACAAGAACTGATACGGAAGCAAAAGATCAAAAATATGACAAATAAGCCCCCAGGGGTAAAATAGTCATTTCTGAAAACTGTAGATTCGGGTGCCACCGAGCACACCTCTGGAAGGACAATGAAAAACTAATCAAGATGGACTCAAGAATCGCATGATTCGGAGTCCGGATGAAGGAGAAACGGAAAAAATTTGTGAACAAAAAAGATTCCAAATGATAAAATATGAACAACGGAAGAAACGGCGTCAAAAACCGAGTCCCGAGCAGAAAGTTATGCCTAAAACAAGTTTGGCGCAAACTAGGGCCAGAAACCCTGAAACTGGAAAACATCGACCAGGAGGAAATTCCAAGAGTACAAAACTTGATGAAATATGAAAATGAATCCTGTACGAGGATCTAGGCTCAAAACAAGACATTTTGTAATAACTTTCATTAATTGCACAATGGCCCCTCCAAAAAGTGAAAACTGTACTTATGGCCCAGAATAAAATATCTTCCAAAAATATTTTCTTAAAAACCCCTGAAATAAAATATCTTGAAAAGATATTTATGAAAAACACTCCAAGAAAAGAAAATAATTTCAAAGAACTTTGCATCCATGTCCCTATGGACACCGAGAGCAACCAGAGTACTTTCTTGCAAAAGTAAAGATACGTATTTTGAGAAAACCACTCAAGATGAAGGCACGTGAAGTCAAAAACTAACTCCGACCATGAGAAGTGAGGTTGTGCCAATAATGTGACAAATGGGGAAAAGATAGAATAGGGATTAAGACGAAACAGGAAAAAGGACGAAAGGCGCATAGTGTCCGAAAAGTGAAAATGCAGAAATGACTCGGTCCTCAAAGGAAGTTGTCAATCCACAGAAAAGAGTCTCAGGAACCAATTTTGAGCACTCGAGATGACACTAAGCGACACGAAACAGAGCTCAGAAAAAAAAAATTAAACGAAAAAAATTCATTCGTAAAATTTCAGGAAAAAGGAAAGGAAGGCAAATGACCAGGTCGTTACATAAATTGGCAGCATTTGAATAAGAATTGCAAATTTTATTTAATATTTATCTTTTGTGAAAGATTAATTCACATAATTGAAACAAGTATGAAATCAACCTGTAATGTGATATTAAAGTAGGCATTGGTGAGTTCTTTAACCCATGCTAATTTAAGGACATTTGGAGTTATTTGAAAATCTAGAAAAATTGATTAATTAACTTCATTAATTTTATTTAAGTGTTGTAGTCACTTAAATTGATGTTGGATGCAATATATGTGAAGACCATGCTATGTCCTTAACATATATTAATTTGAGTCTATTTGGAATTGATTTGTAATTTAGAGACTTTTCATGTTAAGGTGATAATCTCATGAAATGTAGTGCAATTAATTATCTTGTGAGCATATTACTAATTAAATGTAGAATTAGTACTTGTGGCATGATATAGAATATCATTGATTTGCATAACTTGTTTAAGTATATCTTGCGTAGGTATATAGCTTGTTAGAATATTACAATTGTTTAACTTGAAAGTTAGTTACTAAATTGAAGCTTATTTAGTACTTGTGGCTTAGGATGGCAATGTGGCTCAATTGTTGAAAAATATTCTTGCTTTGTGTATAAATTGCATATTGAGGACATGACATGTCATATGCTATTTAGACTTGAATTCTAGGACATGGTTTGTATGGATTCAACCTTATTTGTGCATGGAATGTGGTAACTTGCATTTGATTTTGTATAAGTTTTGAACTTATTGATTTTGGAAAGCTTGTGAGGACATAATTTATGTAATGGCTAGGGTTTGGCTTTAGTACGTGGACAAGTGTCCTCCAAGTCATAAGTGCGCACTAGGTGGTATCTTGTGGATTGTAATTACCCAAAAATACTTGCTTGGTCTAGCGACTGCATGTCTTAGTCTTTTCACTATTTGATTTCGCATTTAATTTCAAGTTGTTAATCATGGATTACTTGTAGCTTGAGAATTGATGCTTACTTTGGGTATTTGAATCCTATTTAGTATACTTGAACTTGTATACTTGCTCCGTGAGTTTAAATTTCATTTAATATGCTTGTGCCGTGTATACTTGTCTTATGTGTATTTTGTTTAGCTTAGTATACTTGTGTTTGTATACTTGATTTATGAGTACTTTACATATATCAAATATTTGTGTATGTATGCTAGATATTGCTTATCTTGTTTAACATGATTTAGAGTACTTGAATATGTATGCCTGTATGTCGTATAACATGTATTAACATTGTTTTGTATACTTTAGCATGTATACTTGTATGCCGTAGTTCATTTCAATTGCATAAGTAGCTTGAGATGATCCCTTAGTCCTATTTTTAACCTAGACGTTAGGTGGCATGATCCCTTTGAATTGTTTCACGTTAATGTGAAAACCTTGTAAAAAGTTAGGTCAATGCATGCTCATTCCCTACGAGTAGCTTTATGTTACTCACCCCAAAGTTACCGGAGTCATTTTTCAGGTACAGGATTCAAGATTCGAGGGTTTGTATTTACCTTGGGTGATTTGTAGATTTGAAGTTCTTTTAAATATATTCTTGCTCACATGCAAGTGTTAGCATGTTTATTTTCTCTTTTGAAATTGTAATGTAATGTTTAGTTTAACATGTCATTTTCAATTTTGGATATGTAATGAGTGCCTAAACACTCCTTTTAGTACTCATTTGACATGTATGACATGAGGCCAAGGGCCACAAACTTTAAAGTTCAAGTGTATGCATTTAAATTTCAAGTTTTGCCTTTGAAATGTAATTTTACTAACCTTAGAGGTTTGATGTGTAATTTAGAGTAAATGAAATGTAATAAGGCCATGGGCCATTGTAGCGTAGTTAAAATGTCATTTTATACTTGCGTATATGTACACATCATCACACAATAGCATATAATACAATTTGATTATGCTATGGGGGATTCAAATGAGACTTAAGGGCTCTTTTCAGTTTTGGTGCATAACAGGCTCATTTTTCACATTTTCGACCTATTTCGGTCGACCGGTGGCTTGTTTCGGCCGAATGGTTCCATGTTCAATTTAATTTGCACAGTAAAAGTTCAATTCCAGTAGCCAATTTCGATTATGAGCCACAAACCAGTCGATCGATTTGTTATTTCGGTCGACCGAAATGAAGGCTCATTTATTTTCTTTTCTACGCTCACTTCGGTCGATCGAAATGATGCTGCCTTGTGAGTTTTGTTTGGTTTGTTGCCTGGACAGGCTAACTCCATTTGTTTGTTCCCACAGGACCTTTTTTTTCTTGTTTGAGCCATCTAATGGTATACGTGGTCTAGTTTGAACTAAATCTTGTTCCTTTGGTTGTCATTGGTGCCATAGGGTACCATTTGACCCTTTTCATTCTAGCTTTCGCTTTCAGTTATTTCTTTGAGTTATATGACTTCATGGAAGGTCACTCTGGTGTCTTAGAGACGATTTATATCTCAATAGACTTTGGTTTTATCTTTCGCTTCCACATTTTGGACCCGTTACCGGGTCAACTTATGGGTCATCAATGACGCACCAGGTTGCAAAACTTGGGCCGTCATACTTTCCACTTGATTTTTTGAATATTTTTTTTACTAGCCCTAAGGATAAAAGATGGAAGCATGGCGCAATGTAGTGATCTATTAAGCTTTCTAGTGATCCATGAGGTCGAGCATTAGGTCAATGACTCCCAAACCGGACAGCTTTAGGACATTAGGTGTTTAAACAACCCTAAGGACTTACAAGTTCAAATCAACTAGGATACAAATCAAAACAACCTCCATCTAATTATTTCCCACTTCTCACCTTTTGGGAGAAGTTCTCACTTTTTTATTTGCTTTTACAAACTTGTTTCTTTTTTTTTTTAACCTAGAGTTTGGGCCCTCCACCTTTCGGCGCAAGAAATTCAGTGTTTGATGAGGCTAGAATCCCGGCTACTTAGTGAAAAGAGTTTGTTATCCACCTTTATCAAGAATGAAAGCTTCCAATGCACTACTAGCTCAATTGGGACATAACCAAATCAATAATCAACAAAGCATGTACCCCACAAATGAAAGCTAGTGTGCACCTGTGCTAGTGTAGAATCTTAGAGTGAATCTCAAAACAATTACAAAATCAGGATGATATGGACCACAAATGCAAGCAAGATATCAATCTTTTGAAAAAAATTACTCTTAAATGGCATCCACAAGGCATACAAGGAGTATTAGACTCTTAAGTCAAGCAATTAGACTCTCAAGTCAAGCAATTTTTAAATTCTAAGCAATATAGGCCTCAAAAGATCAAAATCATAGCTAGTCATTGACTAATCATAGAAAATCCCTCAAATACACAAATCATGCTCAAAATATTGAATTGAATGCAAAGAACACACATTACCCCCAAAGTTAAATGGCATAATATCCTCAATGTGCAAAGAAAGCAAAAGAAAAAGGAAAGAGTATACCAATGCAACTATGATGATGAATGGGCGAGACACAAGTATCTAAAATGGGTGGTATAATCCCCCCAAACTTAGGATTAACTGTGGTCCTGAAAAGATGGCACTAGAATAAAACCTCATCTAATAGCAAATGGGATAATAATGGTGCACAGTGGGCATGCAAGTGCAAGTAGGATAGTAAATGAAAGAGAGAGAGAAGGATAAGGGCAGTCATGAAAAATATAGGCAACACTCTTTCAGTAAAGTCACTGTAATGCACCTGATAATGGAGTCAATCATTAACAGATATATCAATATAAGATCAAAACATCCATAATATCTAAGAATAAAAATAGTATAAAGTACATCACAGTAATCAGGCCAACAAACTGGCCGCAAAAATTGAATAATAGTATTGATCGGTCTCGTCAACTATCACAATAATAATCAATCCTTTGCAATAGCACAAATCATTGTAAAATAGGGCTATTGTTCGGGTAAGTTGAACCACTGGGATTGCTAGTTTATGGCAACCAAGATTGTAAAATCACTTTTAGTTTGATGAAAGGGGGGTATAAGAGTTGTGTTTTATTTGTCACTTAGAAACTAGGAATTAGAGATTGCATAAAACAATACTTGCAAGGAATTAAAGAGATAAAAATAATGTAGAGGAGACTAGGGAAATGAATCCACTACCTACCATCTTAACATGCTAGTTTGTGGTTAACTTAGGAAATAAATTAGATATATGACAATGATATGTAGCAACACAAAATTGCTACACTATCTTCAAGAATTTCATAGAATCAAGAATTAAGCATAATCCCTTAAAGTTCCACATAGTTGACTACCTAAATTAGAGTGTAGCTTCACATTTTCACTAAGCTAGGGACTATCAAACCCTTCAATAACTATGGTGATAGCACATGGAGCCAAGAATCAGGAAAAGTCTATCAATAGGGGGACCCTAAGCCATGGACTAACAAGGTTCTCAAATACATGCTAATAAAAACACTTCCACAATCTCATTTCCATTGTCACTATGGAAATGAAAGCAATATAATCATAAGAGTAAACAATCTAAGACAAGATAATTAACTCAAAATGATCATTTATAAGCATTTAGGTCCATTACATCAAGTGCAAAGCTCTAGATCATGAAAATACCATATATATACGTATTTCCCAAAATTAAACCCAAAACTAAGACATGCTTACAAGGGAGGGCTTCATTACCTCCCTAGAAATGAAGTTAGTTACCCATAGAAGCAATGGAGGAAGGAGATGGCCCAACCTTTCATTTTTGCACCTGGAGGGAAGCTTCAACCCAAAACTCTCAAGAACACCTCTTTCTCTTTCTAAAACCTTCAAATTATGAGATATGAGATAATACAACCCTCCAAGCCTTCTATATGCCACCATAGACTCCTAACCACTCCAATTTTGTTTTCCAAAATCCCTAAGAGAGTGCGGAACCACACAATAGGTCAATGGGACAGTCTTTGATGAAACAATGTAGACCATGCCCACTTGTCTGCAAATTGGCGGGCTCCCGCGGATGCATGAAGTCTCTGGTCGATTGGGGGCGTGCCCGTGGATTCTGGGTGGGCGCCTGCGGATGTACGAAGTCTCTGGTCGATTGGGTGGGTGCCCGCAAATTCTAGGCGGGCGCCCGCAAATGTAAGACTTTACTGCCCGAATGGGCGGGCGCCCGCGTATGCATGACTTCACTGCTTTCACCATTTTAACTTGAACTATTTTTGGAATGGTCAGTTGATGCGGTCTTCCTCCTTAGCGCTTTGCAGGGATAACCATGAGTTCGATGAGTCACAGGTTTGGCCATAATGAAGGTCCCTGGCAACGGCATACTTTGATCTTGGAAAGTAGATTACACAAAGGCCGGGATATTTTGCTAAAATCTTTAATGAAGCGGCGATAAAAGCTGGTACGACCAAGAAAGGAATGGATTTATCAGACAGAATTTGGAGGAGGAAGATTAGAGATCAATTTAACTTTAGCCTTGTCGACCTCAATTCCCCTTTTTGAAATGACATGTCCCAAGACAATGCCTTCTTGGACCATAAAATGACTCTTTTCCCAACTTAGAATCAAATTTGTCTCTTTGCATCTTTGAAGCACAAGGAATAGATTTTGGAGACAGGAGTAAAAGGAAGATCCAAATACGAAGATATCATCCATGAATACTTCCAAAAACTTTTCAACCATATCAAAAAATATGGACATCATGCACCTTTGGAAGGTTGTCAGTGCATTGCATTGCCTAAAGGGCATGCGTCTATAGGCAAATGTTCCAAAGGGACATGTGAATGTGGTCTTCTCTTGATCTTGAGGATCAATTGCCACTTGGTTACAGCCGGAATAACCATCAAGGAAGCAGTAGTAGCTTTGGCTAGTCTCTCTAGGATTTGATCAATGAATGGGAGTGGGAAATGATCTTTCCTAATGATAGAGTTGAGTTTAAAGGTAGTCAATGCACATATACCACCCGGTGGTGGTACGTTGTGGCACGAACTCGCCCGCTGAATTTTCAACAACGGTAAGGCCGAATTTCTTGGGAACTACTTGAGTGGGGCTTACCCACTTGCTATCAGAGATGGGGTAGATGATTCCCGCATTTAGTAGCTTGATCACTTCTTTCATGACCACTTCTTTCATGTTGGGATTCAACCGGCACTGTACCTCTCTAGAAGGTTTTGCGTCATCCTCCATATGAATGCGATGCATACAAATAGAAGGGTCGATTCCTTTCAAATCAGCCACTGCCCAGCCAATAGCTTCTTTGTGTTCTTGTAGCACTGCTAGAAGGCTATTTTCTTGGTCCTTTAAAAGGTCCAATGCAATGATGACTGGAAGAGTGTTGTTTGCTCTAAGAAACACATACTTGAGGTGGACCGAGAGCGGTTTTAACTCAAGTTGTGGTGGAGATTTTAAGCAAGGGACCGGAGGAGTAGTTGAAAGTTGAGGAAGTGGTTCTCTTGGCATTTTCCAAGGAGGAAAGTCCATGACAGCACCAATGTCAAGTAAAGAATTTACTTCTTGGATAGCTTGGTCAATATCAAAGTTTGAGAAGTCAAGTGAGACATGCAAGTTTTAAGAGAATCTATACTTAGAATAAAGGGGAGAGAGTCTTCGACCACTTCATCTATCACATCAACAAGAAAACAATCATCCTTATCGGAAGGATGTTAAGTTGCATGGAAGATGTGGAGTTTGACTTGCATATTTCTAAAGGCGATGTCCATTACCCCAGTTCGGCAATTAATTAAAGTGTTAGCCATAGCTAAGAATGGCCTACCGAGGATCACGGGAATATGCTTCTTTGGATTATGGACCGATTCCGTGTCAAGAACCACAAAGTCTACAGGGAAGTAAAATTTGTCCACTTTGATGATGACATCTTCAAGAATGCCATGTGGATGTTTGATCGATCTGTCAGCAAGTTGCAAAATCATGGAGGTTGGCTTAAGATCTCCCACCCTAAATTGTAAGTAAACTGAATATGGAATCAAGTTCACACTCGCACCTAAGTTAAGGAGGGCCCTTTCTATCTTGTTGTCACCAATGACATACGAGATTGTTAGGGCACCCGGATCCTTATACTTTGGAGGAGTACTGTGTTGAATGATTGCACTCACATTTTTAGTTAATCTTACCTTCTTTGGCAAATGATTTTTGGAAGTGCGCTTTTGTGTGCACAAATCGTTGAGAAATTTTGCATAGGGAGGGATTTACTTGATAGCATCCATGAGAGGCAAGTTGATCTTTACTTGCTTGAAGACTTCCCACATGTCCTGAATTTTACAATTTTTGTTCCTAAAATGTGTTGACTCTTGGAGACGTTGATGAAACGGAGCCTTAGGCTCATAAGAAGTCTCCACATTTGGGGGCACAAGCTTGGAATTTTAGTGCTAGACTTGGGATTTTCAAGAGTGAAATTTGGATTAGATGAGATGAGATTTGGATTTTTGGGAGGAAGAACTTTTTCCTCTTTTCCTCCATCAACCTTGTTGTCCACAATTCTGCCACTTCTAAGGGTGATGATTGTTTGGACTTGTTTATGAGTAGGCCCACTCGGAGGAGGGGCTTCGTCAATCACATGCATCCCTCTAGGATTCTCAAATGGTTGAGCGGGAAGTTTTCCTATATCTCTTTGAAGAAGTTGGTTCATTGAAGTAGCTATTTGTCCTACTTGATTATCAAGTTTAGCTATTGATTGAGTATGAGAATGAACCATTTGGAGAGTGGGCTGCAATGATGTCAACAGTTGCTTGTTAGATTTTAACATTTGCTTGTTTAGAGATTCCATCATTTGCTTATTTGCAGCGAAAATTTCATTAGTTGGAAACACAGGAGGTGGAGTAGAGACATTTGGATTATAGGGTGGATGGTAACTTGAAGAGGCCTAAAATTGCCTATTTTGAAACTGAGAAGAGGGTTGATTTTGATGCCCTTGATTTTGAAAATTTGAATTTTGTGGGGTGGGTTGCCTCCACGAAAAATTCGGATGATCTCTCCATCCCGGATTATAGGTATTGGAATACAGATTATTTTCAGGCATGGAAAACATAGAATTTGCTTGCTCTTGATTGCTATTAGGAAATTGCTTTGGTGTGGGGCAATCTTTCGAGAGATGGAAAGGGCTAGTGTATGATGCACACACCGCACTTGCCGAATTTTGAGACAAGGAAGGAGAGTGATGTGGTGCCATTAATTGATAGAATTTGTGAGCTATGGTATCCACTTGAGATGATTCTTCCCTCAGTGTCTTTGGCTGACATAGATTAGTATTCTTTGCATTGGTTGAGGTTGAAGCACTATAAGAATTATGTTGTAATGAGTTTTCACTCAAATTCTCAAGTAAGGTCCAAGCCTCATCCGCATTTTTAGACATGAACATCCCTCCACATGATGAGTCAACCATGAATCTATGGGGGTCGGTTAAACCAGCATAGAAAGCTTGCACTAATTACCATTTTGGAATTAGGTGGTGCGGACATTTCTTAAGGAGGTCTTGAAGTCTTTCCCAAGTCTCATGGGGTTGTTCCCCATCAATTTGTGCAAAGCTAAGAACAAAATGACTCATTTGGTTGGTCTTACTCACACGATAATATTTTTTTAAGAATTCTTGCTACAATTGAGCCCATGTAGTGATGAAGTTTGGAGCAAGGGAGTTCAACTAATATTTTGCCCTATCTTTTAAGGCGAATGGGAAGAGATACAAATGGAAAGCATTTTCAGGGAAGCCCCTAAGCTTGATGGTAGAACATATTTCAAGGAATTCATCAAGATGATTATAGGAGTCTTCATTTTCAAAGCCTTGAAAGGATAGAAGCATTTGAATTGTGCTAGATTTGATCTCATATTGGGATGCCTCTATGTTTGGCATCACTATGCAAGAAGGAGAGGTATAAGTTGTATGGATGAAATGGTCCCTAAGAGTCATAGGAACTACATTTGGAATTTTGGCCCTATCATAATTGATTTCCTCATTCCCGACATTTTCTCCATTACCGGCCATTGTATTAAATTCAAGTTCAATTCCTCTTATATTTGCAGATTCCCTAAGGTTTCTTCTAAGAGTCCTTTCAAGCGAATTTATGTCAATGGGAGATTCAAGAGTTAGTAATGATAATGACCTACGGCCAAACATCAACAACACAATTTACAATAGCCACAACAATTCATCACCATAACCTCCACATACGATGTTCCCTTTCTCCTCAATTATTAACAAGACAGAAAATAAATGGCCACGACAAGGACCGATGCTTTATAAAACAGTAAAATAGAAATAGCCTCGACAAGGGCTCTATAATCAAATATCTCTAAATTAACCACATGCAAGATATTCACAATTTCGAAACTAGAACTTCAAAAACTTACCTGAAATCCTCTAGACTTTTGATATTTTCAATTTTTCCATGGCAAGCCTTGAGTACCTAGAATCTCAGTAGACTACTTAAAACACAACAATAGTCAAAATCGAACAAGAAAATATTCACAAGAAATAATATTATTAATCAAACCAAAGTTAATCCTTCAACCTCGGTTACAAAACCGTTTGCAATCCCCGGCAACGGCACCAAAAATTGATCGGTCTCGTCGACTATCACAATAATAATCAACCCTTTGCAATAACACAAATCATTGTAAAATAGGGCTATTGTTCGGGTAAGTCGAACCACTGCGATTGCTACTTTATGGCAACCAAGATTGTAAAATCACTTTTAGTTTGATGAAAGGGGTGTATAAAAGTTGTGTTTGATTTGTCACTTAGAAACTATGAATTAGAGATTGCATAAAACAATACTTGCAAGAAATAAAAGAGATAAAAATAATGTAGAGGGGACTAGGGAATTGAATCCACTACCTACCCTCTTAACATGCTAGTTTGTGGTTAACTTAGGAAATAAATTAGATTTATTGCAATGATATGTATCAACACAAAATTGCTACACTATCTTCAAGAATTTCATAGAATCAAGAATTAAGCATAATCCCTCAAAGTTCCACATGGTTAACTACCTAAATTAGAGTGTAGCTTCACATTTTCACTAAGGTAGGGACTATCAAACCCCTCAATAACTATGGTGATAGCACTTGGAGCCAAGAATCAAGAAAAGTCCATCAAAAGGGGGACCCTAAGCCATAGACTAACAAGGTTCTCAAATACATGCCAATAAAAACACTTCCACAATCTCATTTCCATTGTCACTATGGAAATGAAAGCAATATAATCATGAGAGGAAATAATCTAAGAAAAGATAATTAACTCAAAATGATCATTTAGAAGCATTTAGGTCCATTACATCAAGTGCAAAGCTTTAGATCATGAAAATACCATATATATACATATTTCCCAAAATTAAACCCAAAACTAAGACATGCTTACAAGGGAAGGCTTCATCACCTCCCTAGAAATGGAGTTAGTTACCCATAGAAACAATGGAGGAATGAGTTGTGATGGCCCAACCTTCCATTTTCGCACCTAGAGGGAAGCTACAACCCAAAACTCTCAAGAACACCTCTTTCTCTCTCTAGAACCTTCAAATTGTGAGATATGAGATAATACAACCCTCTAAGCCTTTTATATGCCACCATAGACTCCTAACCACTCTAATTTCGTGGTCCAAAATCCCTAGGAGAGTGCAGAACCACACAATGGATCAAGGGGACAGTCTTGGATGTAACAATGCAGACCATGCCCACTTATTTGCAAATTATCGGGCGCCCGCGGATGCAGGACGTCTCTGGTCGATTGGGCGGGCGCTTACAAATATAAGACTTTGTTGCTCGAATTGGCGGGCGCCCGCGGGTTCATGACTTTACTGCTTTCACCATTTCAACTTGAACTATTTTTGGAATGGTCCGTTGACACGGTCTTCCTTCTTAGCACTTTACAAGGATAACCATGAGTTCGATGAGTCACATGTTTGGCCAGAATGAAGGTCCCTGGCAACAGCATACTTTGATCTTCAAAAACTTATCAAAGCATCACTTTTAACTCTCTTTGGGGAACCAACCTGAAAATAGACAAAAGCTTGCAAATAAAGCTAATATATACAGTATAATTAACTAATGGACTTAACTAATGCAAATAAGGGCGTTTAAATATGCAATATTCGGCACTTATCTAGTATCAAAGTATCAGTCTAAAAATCACGAGTATAAATGAGATAAAGAAAGAGAGGTCAGGCAGAGGAAGACGGTCTGGCGGGGTGTGAACCCCAGATATGTCTAAAAATGTCCTGCAGTACTGTCATGATATCTATGTAGAGAGTGGTCACATCTACTCTGAGGGAGAGGACTACATCTTCTAATGTCCGGATACGCTCCCCTAAGCTCTCAGTCTAAGCCTGAGTGTCAAGAATGACTGGGTCATCTTGATGATGCAATCTTGAGTCAGTAGTAGATTAATGCTCATCCTGGCTCTGGGAATGATGGCTCTGCTTCTGGGAAGGATGTGATGACCCCAGTGGGGGCTCCTATTCCAAGTCAATGTCCATGTCAACTCTCTCTACCGCCAGTGCTGCTACTACCTCTGCCTTCTCCTCAGCCTCAAGATCCTCCGCTGCCTGGGTGGCCTCCTCTGCTAGGCTCTTGTAAAGAGCATTGTAGCTCTTTGACCAGTTGGCCCATCTGAAATGGCAAGCTCCAGTTTCAATGTCCTCCTCTAGGTCAAATGGGTAATGCTGGTCCCAGAGGAGCTGGGTAATCAAATGTGCATATAGGAGGAACTTGGCCCATTGCGGGTCACTCTTGCTAATATACTTATCATATAACTTCATCATGAAACTCCAGATGAGTGTAGGAACTAAAAACCAATGCCATGTATCAATGGCATATAAAGCTGCAAGAAAGTCTCCTCGCCACTGGGTCTTATGCCCAGATATGTAAACATTTTGGTATAAAACTGAATCAAAGAACCACATCCGATCTGGCATGTAAGTCCGGATGGCATAAGTATCGCGGGCAGTGGCGATGCCATGAAAAGCTATAACCATCTCTACATATGATGGCTGTGCAAAGTCAGGTAATCAATCCTTGGAGGACATGTATGGGGGCACTGAGAAGCTGTCGCTAATGTCTCGACAGTAATGCGGATGAGATTCCCATCAATGGTAATCCACAGCTTAGCCAGGTTACTCAGAGCTGGCCTAGGCTTCTAGAAGAACAGCTGAACAAGCCTCGGGTATACTGGGTTGGTCACGGGGGCCAAAATAGGAGAAAGGTGACGACGGTATATCTCGTCGTACGACCACTTGGTTGTGAAAGCCTCTGCAAAAGCCTCCTCATCAAATATGGACTCATAAGAAACTGAGAGTCGCTCAAACTTCTCATTGACCTCCTCCCGGTTAATACTAGGCTGGGCCTGTGGTGGCACGGGTGCAGGTGCTGGAGGTGGCTCGGGCTCACCCTCCGCAGAAGAAGAAGAATGGTGCGTCGACTGAGAAGGAGCTGGTTTCTGAGTCCGGCGCCTCACCCGGCGGTCATAAGTCCACTGCGCCGTGGTCTTGAACCTAGTCATGGCCTGAAAAAAGAAACACACTTGCAATTGTAGTTAGTAACAAGGAATGATATATAAGATGCAGAATTGAAAGTATAAAAGATAGAAGCATGCTTGTCATATTAAGATAGACAACACAGAATAGAACACATGAACCTATCTATGCAAGTGGCAATACAGCCAAGTATATACAGTGACTGAGTAAAAAGTGTGAAAAATGCTAGGCATGACAAGTACAGAATGCAACTAATGTGAAAAACACACGCAATAGGCATAAATATGAAAGCATGAAACACAAAAGAGGGTACAGGAAAATCAATATGCAAAACAGTGAAGTTCGAACGATCATAGAAAAATGAGATCAATCCTTAGTTGGATCGATTATGATATTTATTGGATCGATCGTGCCCTTGATCGATCAGGGCACTGGTGTGATCGATCGAACCTGCTGAGAAATGAAAAGTCACCTGTTTGTGACGTGGAAGGCATGGGGCGAATCCCAATGGTCACTTCAAGGTTCGTGACCCCCTATACACCTCAACAATGCATATTTGGTCACTTAAGATGGCACATGACCCCCGATTCAAATTCAGAAATAAAATATAAATATACGAATATATACACATGCTTGCAAACCCAAAAATGGAAACAAAATCATCATGGAACATTCGAATCAAAACATGGCAAGCTAGATCCACATGAAAACAACATAAAAAAAGAAAAAGAAAACTGAAAAACAAACCAAGGATGAAGAGAAGAGAACCGAGAGGAAGAAGAAGAGATGAGATCGAGGTCTATAAGATTGGAGATCACCGGAAGCTATCGGAGGTAAGGAAGATGGCTGGAACAATGAGGAGGATAGAGGGGGCTTGGAACCTTCAATGTGAACGATCCAAATGACCCCTTGGGTCTATTTTTTAAAAAATTATGCCCCACATGTACGATTGATCATGAGGTTCAATGGATCGATTGAAGTTCGATCATTCATGAAGCATCTCGGATCGATCGAACCCACAAAATGATAAAATATTTTTAAAATTTTTTGAATTTTTGAAAATTTAAAATTAAATTTTTTTTTTTTTTGAATTTATGATTTTTTTTTTTTTTTAAGAAAAAACAAAGTCAATAGAATGAAAACAAAGAACCCTGAACGATCGGATCATGATCAATCGAATCCTCGATCGTTCCAATGTTCGAATGATGCATAGAGAGTTAAAAACCTGCAGAAAACTTCGCACGATGGACAAAGTTTGAAATATGTAGAGGTCCAAAATTTTTCTAAGTGTGGAAGTACGATCGTTCACAGAAACATTGGATCAATTGGAGGTTGCTGTGAATGATCGAACAGAAGGTTCGCATGATGGACAAAGAGATGAAATATGTAAAAAAAATCCTGAACGATGGGACAAAGACCTAAAAATATGCAGAGAGGTGGATGTAGTGAGGTTCAATCGATCTAATATGCTCTTGTGATCGATCGAACAGGCACTAAATGCCTAATTTGAAGATGAAAGTGCATGCATTCCCTATCAAAGCCTTAAACAACATGTATGATCCCAGATTGTATCTAAACGACGCAAGAAATGAAAAAAACAAAAAGAAATGGGGGAGGAATAGGGTTGGAAAACCCTATGAAGCACTTGTGTTTAACGTATTTAGCAAGACATTGGGCTCTTTTAGCCCGAATCAAATATCTTGGTAGGCATCCCCTTCTCAGCGGGGTAAATAGAACTTTGAACCCCACCCAACAAACTATTCCCTAAGGAACTTGTTGGATATGGTTCAAGTGAAATTGATGGCCTTAGGTCAACAAAACATTTAGGCTTCCATGCCCATTCAACACTTGATTTGAAGACACTTTCCTTTGAAATTTTGTTGGAGTGCAAACCATTTGATTGTTCAACGCCAAGCAAAAACTCATTTTTTTCAAATTCTTTTGTAAAATATTTTTCAACAACACATATATCCTCATACTTGTCCATAGAATTTGGAGTTAGATTAAAAATGTTCAACTTCACTTTCATGTGACCAAATGAAATCTTCATTATCCTCATCCTACAATTGATGTTAGCATTAGCGGTAGCCAAGAAAGGACAGCCAAGGATAATAGGAATTTAGCTCTTAGGATTTAGGACCGGTTTCGTGTCAATGACAACGAAATCGACCGGGAAGAAGAACTTATCAATTTTAATTAAAACATCTTCAATGATACCCCGGGGCTTCTTAATTGATCGGTCGGCTAGTTGTAAAACTACCGATGTCGATTTTAAATCACCTAAGCCTAATTGAACATAAACCGAGTAAGGAAGAAAATTCACACTCGCTCCTAAATCAAGAAGAGCCCGATTGATAACATGATCACCAATAGTGCATGAAGTAGTTGGTGAACAAAGGTCTTTAAATTTTGGGAGGGTGTGCTGCAAAATGGAGCTTACTTGTTCGGTTAAAACAACTTTTCTTGGTACTTGGTTTTTGTTCTTCCTCTTAAGGGTGCAAAGATCTTTCAAAAATTTGGCATAAGTCAGAATTTGTCGAATTGCATCCAAGAGAGGAAAATTGATTTTTACTTGCCTAAACACATAAATGATTTCATTTACTTTGATTTGTTACTTTTCAAGAGAGGTGGATGCTTTTAAGGCATTCGGAAATAGAGCCTTAGGCTCAAAATATTTTTCAAAAATCATTCTTTGAAACTTTTTTTGAAAAAATTTCAACAATGTGGTCTTTCACAATCAATGAAGGAGGAATAGGATGTGAGACAGGATGGGTGTCAACTTTGGGTTGCACCAGTTCACTCTCTTCATTGGATTTACCAATTTGATTATCAACAACTCTTCCACTTCTCAAAGTGGTCACCGCATTCACATGTTCAAGTGTATGACCTTCCGAAGAGGATGGTCTCCACTACAAATTGTTGCTTCGGTGGGGGATTCAATGGCATTTTCTCTTTTTTTCATTGCATTCAATGTACTAGCTATTTGCATGACTTCAGTTTCTAGCTTTGTAATCGATTGGGAATGAGAATGAAGCAATTGGGTATTTGCCTCCAAAGTACCCAAAGCGGATAAGACTTTTTCTTCAAATGCGGGACTTCTTGAATTTCCTTGAAAATATGAAGATTAATTTGGAAAATGGGAGTTTGAAAATTAGTTACCATGCGAAGCTTGGTAAGATGAACGATAACCTTGGGAACCTTAGCCTTGCATTGGGGGCGGAACATACTTGTTTTGAAAACCACCTTGGGGAGGGTTTGAGCCTTCCCCTTGTCTTTTCCAAGAGAAGTTTGGATGGTTCCTCCACCCGGGATTATAGTGAGTGGCCATAGGGATTATTCCCTTGGTTAACAAAAGCGACATTCACTTGTTCATTGTGTTCACTTTGCACATATCCATGGGGACAATTGGAAGTAGAATGTAAAACACTAGAACAAGTTATGTAAGATTCATTGGAAGGATGATGAGCATGATTAGTATGATTAGGGAAGAAGACACTTGATGAGCTGAGTTTTGTTTGATCAAAAATTGATCAAACCTTTGAGATAGATACTTAACTTCGGTGACTATATCATTGGAATTATCAACTTGATACAAACCAACATTCTTCCTTCCACCTAGATTTCTACCATTTTTAGATGATAAAGATCGATGCATTGAATTTTCACTCATACTCTCATATAAGCGCCATACATCATCTTTATGTTTATCAAGATAAGAACCACCCATAGAAGCATCAACCATACCTTTATGATTGTCCGATAAACTTTTAAAGAAGTATTAAACTAATTGCCATTTAGGTATATTATGATGTGGACACTTCCTAAGCAAGTCATTTAATCATTCCCATGCCTCATGAAACATTTCCCTATCCCCTAATGAGAATTCACGAATTGAAGTCCTCATTGCATTGGTCTTAGACACCGGATAGTACTTTCTCAAAAACTCTTGTTGCATCTCTGCCTAAGTAGTTATAGAAAAAAGCCTCAAATTATGTAATACTCCTAATTTTAAAAGAATAGTTTTGGTATTTATTTTATGGTTTTATTACATTGTTAAATTCCTTATTTGCTTATTTGGCTATTTGTTTAATTGTTTACATTGATTTATTTATTTTAATTGTTTAAATTGATTTATTTGTTTTAGTTGACATTATATGCTTATATGGAATTGAACTAATTGTTTTATGTGTTAAGTGTTTAGTTGTAATTAAATATTTAAATTAAATGTTTTTTTTTTTAATTTTAAGGAGTTGGGCTTGGACAGTAGTAATGGATTATTGGGACAGGAGATTAAATGAGTATGGTTTTATCCGTGGATAGTTATACATATATATATGGGTATATATGTATATAGAATTATGTTAATTATTAATTATAATTAATAGTTAAATTAATAGTGATGTTCAGTATATGTTATATATTATTATAAAGGTTTATATATATGTATGTATATGTGATTTCTCGTTGGATTAGGGTGCCGATATATTTATTAGGGATTTAGTTTATTTTTTTTATTTTTTTTTATTTTTTCTTAGGTAATTAGAATTAGGTTTAAATAAGTTTGTTTATAAATATACTATTATACGTCTGCCAAGGGTTAAATACCCTATTCACGTATACAGGGAGGTTTGAGAGAAAAATAAAAAAAACAAGTTAGGGTTTTGGTTGGGGGTCGGACCAAAGAGAAAGGAAGGTGATTGCTTATGGGTTGAACCAGGAGTAACAGAGGTGTTTAACGGCAGTTAAGGAGTTGTCGGGAAAAAAATCAGAGAAGACGGTTTAAGGTTTCAAACTAAAACCAAAGGCAAGTTTTATATCTAACTCTCTCCCTTAGGCTACGTGTTCTTTACATGCCTAAACAATTCCAGGAGTAATTGAATATTAAATTGATCTTTCATGCATGTTGAATTTGATTAAAACAGTATGTTATTGGTGCAAATATAATTCTTTGATTTTGAATTTTCTTGCGCAACTATTAGTTTTTATTGATGTTAGCAATGCATAATGGATTTAAATATTTTTCTGGAATACTCTGGGACTTATTTCAGACTATAAAGGGACCTTAGTATGGAGGAACGGAGTAACTGGAAGTCACCAAACGTGGATCAGATGATGAAAACAGGGGGAGAGCCGGCTCCCTTTTGAAGAGAAACGGCTCCCTATTGTGGGGAGCCGGCTCTACAAAGTGGGGAGGTGGCTCCCCTAAAGGGGAAGCCGGCTCCATGTTGGGGGGAGGCGGCTCCTTTCCTGGTTTGTGCTTTTTGACGAGTTTTTGGCCACAGTGCTTGGATTTTAGTGTTCCAGAGTGAATTAAGAACGTCCATGGGGGATTAAAATGATTTCTAGAGTGTATATTAAATTACACTCCTAGAATGTGTATTAATGCACAATGAACCACATAGTGTTAATAGCTTGAACAATATGTAATTCTTAAATAAATTTGTATACTATTATTGGATATGGATGTTTTAAATTGCTTACCTCAACTTCAGAAGTTTTCCATGTATGGTTATACAGTTTTAATCATGATCAGTGGCATAATATAATCATGTTAATTTACATATTTTTATTATGCTTGTTATGGATTTAATTGATATTTAAATTATTATTTATTCCATCAATATTGGATTTGTGGATTATATGCACCGGTATGGGATAGTGGCATGTTAGGAATGGATTAGTTCAAAACACTAAGTCCTACCTATTCTGGAATATGGAAATGGATTAACTATAAAAGTTAAGTCCTACTTATACTTGTGTCAGGTCAATAAACAGTTGAATGACATACCTTGGTTTTGGATGGATTTATATATATATGATTATGATACCGTGATATGAGTTTGAGTCTTAGGATCATGGTTAGGGGCGTATATCGTCTATGATGGATAACTGGACATAGTAGACACCTGGTCCCCTGGTAGGTCTAGGTATACATTCCCACTTTATGTGCGATTTGCATGTTACCTTCTACTCAGGTTGAGACAGACCTATGGACTAGTGAGCATCCTATAGTGTGTATTTATACATATATGGACTATTTAGCTATTGTTGAGTTGTCTAGGATGTACATGCGTATCGGGTCTCTATTTGGATTGTAGTAGAGTAGAACGTATTCGTGGACCTGACCCACTATTATTTTTCCAGGTATCGGACGTTTCCAGTCTTAGAGCGTATTCGTGCTGAGCAGAGACAGTCACTCACTTTTCCGACTACGTAGGACTATTATTTATGTTTTAGTTTTGGAGTTCCTTTTTAGTTCAGTTTTTTTCCAGTTGGAATATTATTAGGGTCCACTAGATGGATTCCCGAGTTATAATAATATTGGAGGTTTTGGAATTATTGGTTTATTTAAATAGTATTTCTAGGATTATTATTTAGATTATTTTTAGCTTAATTATTTATTTTTAAAATTTTTTTATACTCAATGCTTGACTATATACTTAATTGTTTGGTATCCCTCGGATTTGTGCTCGGACTTGATCACGCGTGGCTCTAGAATTGAGGGGTATCACAGTTGGTATCAAAGCACTTCAGGTTCAAGTGTCTCCAGGGTCATTTCGTAATAAGACTTCCGCGTAGCGTATTCTCTTATTTAGAGCTTAAGTTTAGGATTTGTTATATTCCTTTATGGTCCGTTTAAATCAAACTGATGTCTGTCTTTTTATGTTAATAGAATGGTTAACTCTAGAACTAGATGGAACAATAGGCAGCGAAGGGAAGAGGTATGGAGGTAGCAAGATCTCTTACAGCGTCAGTTAATGGAGGAAGTGCAGCAGTTGCCTGGGTTTTAGGATGATGATGGTCAGTTGCATACAGAGCATGAGGACGTTCAGCAGACTACTCAAGAGTCTCAGGATCGGGGCTATGTAATACCCCTAATTTTAACCTAATTTTAAAAAGGATATTCCTGCTATTTAATGGTATTTAATTTATTATTTAAGTGCATTTTATTTGATTATGTGTCATTATTTTTTTAAATTAGGTGCTTAATTGTTTTCTTTTGTGGTGATTTAATTTATTTAAATGATATTTATTTTTAGTTATTTGATTGAAATTACTTGTTAGTGTTTTAATTATTTAATTGGCATTAATGGTTTAAGTGTAATTGGTTTAGTTATTTAATTGGAATTACTTGTTAGCGTTTTAATTATTTAATTGGCATTAATGGTTTAAGTGTAATTGGTTTAATTATTCTATGTGTGTCTTATTTTATGTGTGTCTTATTTGGTTTAATTGGGTTTACTAACTATTATTTTGTTCAATTAGATTATTTGTTAAGAATTTAATGGTGAATAGGGTAATTAGGTAAATACATCTAACTAGGGTTTTAATTCCAGTATAAATTAGGGTTTTATATTATAACCGTCGTAGGTTTCTACGTTAATTGGATGGGCCGGTTAGGATTGTGAGTTGGACTTAAATGAACCTAGGGTTTAGGAAAACTCTATAAGTATAAGGTAGACGTCTGTGTAGGGTTTTTTTAAATAAAGCACACGTTTTGTGGAAGTGGAGAAGGAAAAACGCAGTTTTTCACATTCTGCCAAGGTTTGATCAAAGCTCCGATCCTGCTTCATCCGTGGTCCGATCGAGCTGAATATTGGAGGAGAGGTTCACGACTCAGTGATGCACAATCTGAACGGTGGAGATCAGAGTTTGACCTCGGGAACAGTGATTCGTACTCATGAACAGTAACTGGGTCGCACAGGTTTTTTCCATTCTGCCCAGATTTCATCAAACATCCGATCCCGCTTCGTCCGTGGTCCGATCGAGCTGAAATTTGGAGGATAGGTTCTTGACTCAGTGGTGCACAATATGAACGGTGCAGATCAGATTTTGAGTTTAGGAATAGTGTTTTGTACCTGTGAACAGTAACTGGGTTTTGGAACTCGCCGGGATTTTTTAAGAAGACGACGTTAAAACTTTGAACAAAAGTTTCTGAGGCAAGATTCTATCCTTACTCTTTCCCTTAGGCTTAATACTCTTTGTACTCTTAAATGATTCCAGGATTAATGAAGATTAAACCAAACTAAAATGATATCTGTTTTGCTATGAAACTGGTAGTTACAGTAGTGTTGTATGCTTGTTCAACCTAGACTAAGCATGTTTGTGGATGCATTGTGGTTCTGTGGTTCACGTTTTTCCTTACCACTGCTAGTATAAATTATTGGAAGGATGGGTCTAGATGATAGCTATCTTAACTTCTGTAATAGCAACTGTTGGAACTTAAATACTAGGAGGATTTGAGTTTAACACTAGATCGGTTTTATGGAATACTATAATTTAAGCATGTCTACATACATACTGTGAATATTGTTTTGATGCTTACATTATCACAGTTAGTATCAACTGTGGAGGTTAGGATTTTGTGATACATACCCTACATATCTGTATGTCATTTGTAAGGTGTTAAATGGAAGTTTTAATTAATTCTGTCTTTATATCAGACTAAAGGGAACAACTTAAATTGGGTATGTATATGTTGTTGTTGTGACCCTGTTTATCAATGCTTATTTTATCACTGCTAACATTGAATGTTGGATGTTGGAATTTAGTTGATATATACTTGATTTATTGGTATTATTGACTACTGGAGGATTGGAAAGTAGGCACCGGTATGGGACGGTGGCATACTAAGGATGGGTTTGGTTTTTAAAACAATACCATTACCCACCTACTTGGAATAAGGATGGGATTAACTAAAAGTTGTCCCGTGGATTTGTATTGTCATGGCAACTACTTGTTGAGCGGCAATACCAGGGATTTTGGATGGATTTTATATATGTACTGTTATGGTGCCTCGGTATGAGCTTATGCCTCAGGACCGATGGCTAGGGAGAGTATATGCATCGGGATGTGTAGCTGGCTACGATGGTTGGAGGTGTACCCTGTTTAGGTATAGGTACATATGCCCACTTCGTGTGCATTTTAGCATGTTACCTCTATTCAGGTTGAGACCGGCCTGTAGTCCAGTGAGAGTCCTTTAGTGTGACTATATATATATTTACGGACTATTAGCTATTGTTGAATTATTTAGGATGTACATGCGTATCGGGCCTCTGTTTGGATTGTAGTAGTATAGAACTTACGCGTGGGCCTGACCCACTTCTATTTTTCAGGTACACGACAGTTCCAGGCTTAGACGTGTTCGTGCTGAGCAGAGGTCTCTATTCATTCTTCCGACGATGTAGGGCTCTCTCTATAGTTTTAGTTCTGGACGTTTATTACAGTTGTTCTATCTTCCGTTTGGATGTTTAATAGGGGTCCACTAGAGATGGATTCCCAAGTTGTAAACTGATGGAGTTTTGGAGTTTGGGTTTGATGGATTTTAATAATTATAATATTTTGCGGATTCTATTTTTAGTTCCTTCCAGCTTTAATTTCATTTCTTAATTTATTTTGTATTCCGTGTTCATTATAAAATATTAATTGTTTGATATTCCCTTGGGTTTGGGCCTGGGCCTGATCAACCCGTGTCTCGGATCCGAGGGGTATCACAGTTGGTATCAGAGTACTCCAGGTTCAAGTGTCTCTAGGATGTTTTCGTATTAAGTCTTCCGCGTAGCGTTTTCTCTTGAATAGAGCCTAAGTTAGGATTCATTGTATTCCTTATGGTTCATTTAGAAAGGGTACTGACATCTATCTTTTCGTGTTAACAGATGGTTAACGCTAGAAATGGACAAAACATGCAAGGAACTAGGAAAGAAAGGAGAACGGCACGTAGGCAACAATATCTTCTACGGCGTCAGCAAATGGAGGAAGAACAGCAAAGGCTTGGGTTTCATGATAACATGGATCAGTTTCAGGAGGAACAGGAGAATGTTCAACAGACTCTGGACCAGGTCAGAGATCCAGAGATTCCTCCTCACCTCAATGACCTCGTTGCTCGGGCTATAGAGGCTGGGGTAACAGCTGCACTTCGGAATCAGCCTCAGGTACAGCCGGCACCTGTACCAGCACCAGTGGTTCAGACGGATTCTTGGGGAAAGGCTAGGAGCTCTTTCAAAAAGGGGAGTCCACCTGTGTTCTCAAGCTCAACCGATGCGAGAGTAGCTCACCAGTGGAAACAGGACATTGAGCGTCATCTTCGTTTGGTTCAGTGCACGGAGGTTCAGAAGCAGATGATTGCTACTTTCAAGCTAGTTGGGGATGCACTACAGTGGTGGGAGTCAGTTACCACCTCAGAGGAGAGGATGACATTGTCTTATGATGAGTTCAGTGCTCGCTTTGACGAGAAATATTTTCCCTATGCAGTCAGGGCAGCTATGAAGACCGAGTTTCTAAGTCTGCAGCAGGGAAACATGACAGTGGCGGAGTATGAGCAGCAGTTCACACGCTTGTCTCTCTTTGCACAAGAGGAGGTGGATACAGAGGAGAAGAAGCGCAACAATTTTGTCAAGGGACTGATGTGGTCTATCAAGAGAGCTATTACAGGTAGTCCAGCCTATACTACCTATGCTCAGGTGGTAGACGCCGCTTTACAACAGTATCAGTTGATTGTGGACATCAGACAGGCTCGTGGTGAGAAGCGGGGAGATAAAGACTCTACTAGTCAGTCAGCTGAAAAGGGGAATGGCAATGGTCACCGGCAGAATGACAAAGGCAAGTTCCAAGGACAACAGCCTTGGAAGAAGCACAAAGGTGGTTCAGATGCTCACCGGAATGTGGCACCTATTCAAAGGCAACAGAATGGGGGACCACAGGCAGGACAGGGTCAGCCACAGGCTAACCGACAGAGGAGGCCATTTGGTACTTTCCAGGGTAGTTGTTACACTTGTGGAAAGTATGGTCATACCACCAGGCAGTGTCCTAAAGCAGGACAAGGACAGGGACAGAGATAGTATGTGCAGCAGGGACAGAGGGCGCCAGTGCCTCTACCAGCTCCACAGGTTCCACGGATTCAAGGACAGACACATCTGGCTTTACTGGCACTGCCGCAGACTCAGGGACAGGCACCACAGCAGTTGCACTATGGCAGGGTGTATAACCCCATGCCATAGGATCTTCAGGCACCTCAGACTATTGAGGGTAAGTTTCTTATTCATGGTTTGCATGGACGTGTTTTATTTGATACGGGTGCTACACACTCATTTGTAGCTAGGACTTTTGTTGCTTTGTCTGGGATGAGGACGAGGGTATGCACTAGACCTCAGGGTATTTCAACACCATTGGGTGATACAGCTATTATACATGAGAGTGATGGGCCTGTGACACTAGATATTGGCAGACTTAGATTTCTAGCCAATCTATTAGTCCTGGACATGCACACTTATGATGTGATACTTGGGATGGATTGGTTGTCTCACTACCATGCCCAAGTTATTTGTTTTGATAGATCTATTATTTTTACCATACCTGGTCAGGATATGTATGTAGTAGCTATGCCACGTTCTAAAAGGGGCGGTAGCACCTATTTGTTCCATGTGGAGGAGGAAAATGAGGAGGGGATTACTGTGTCATTGGATAACATACCGATTGTACAAGATTTCCCGGATGTATTTCAGGAGATTCCAGGGTTGCCACCTAGTCGCGAGATCGATTTTGTGATAGACTTAGCTCCAGGCACTGCGCCTATTGCTAGGGCACCCTATAGAATGGCACCGGTAGAGATGAGTGAGCTGAGGGATCAGATTCAGCAGTTACTCAGCCAGGGTTTTATTCGTAGGAGTACATCACCTTGGGGAGCACCGGTTCTATTTGTAAAGAAGGATGGTTCACTTCGTCTGTGTATAGATTACAGGGAGTTGAACAAGGTTACGATTCGTAACAAGTATCCTTTGCCCAGGATTGATGACTTGTTTGATCAGTTAAGGGGAGCCACATATTTCTCCAAGATTGATCTGCGTTCTGGGTATCATCATCTGAGGGTAAGGGAGCAGGATGTTCCTAAGACAGCATTTCTCACGCGATATGGTTCTTATGAGTTTCGAGTTATGCCGTTTGGGACGACTAATGCACCTGCAGTATTCATGGACTTAATGAATAGAGTCTTCCGGGCTTATTTGGATCAGTTTGTTATTGTCTTTATTGATGACATCTTGCTCTATTCTCGGTCGGAGGACTATCATGCTAGACATCTTCGCATAATCTTGCACACGCTCCGTGAGCACCAGTTATATGCCAAGTTCGAGAAGTGTGAATTTTGGCAGCGGGAGGTGAAATTTCTGGGTCACGTAGTGTCAAAAAAGGGGATAGTAGTGGATCCGGTCAAGGTTTCAGTAGTGGTTGAGTGGGGACAGCCTACATCACCTACTGAGATTCGGAGTTTTCTCGGTCTGGCAGGATATTACAGGAGATTCATCCAGGGGTTCTCCAAGATAGCAGGACCACTCACTCATCTGACCAAGAAGGGTGTACAGTTCGTGTGGGATGAACACTGTCAGCGCGCTTTTGATGAGCTGAAAAGGAAGCTGACTTCTGCACCGGTTCTGGCTACTCCGCAGAGCGGGATAGAGTATCTTGTTTACACGGATGCTTCATTGCAGGGTCTTGGATGTGTATTGATGCAGGAGGAGTGACCGATTTCTTATGGATCTCGGAAACTTAAGCCTCATGAGCTTGATTATCCAACACATGATTTGGAGTTGGTAGCAGTGGTCTTTGCCTTGCGTATTTGGAGGCATTATCTGTTGGGTGAGTCCTTCAGATTATTCAGTGATCACAAGAGTCTGCAGTACTTGTTCACTCAGTGGGAGCTAAATATGAGACAGCGCAGGTGGTTGGAGTTTGTAAAAGACTATCATTTTTCTATACAGTACCATCCAGGGAAAGCGAATGTAGTGGCGGATGCACTCAGTCGCCGACCTGTTGGTAGTCTTTCTGCTCTATTCACTACTGAGTGGAATGCTTTAAAGAGTGTGGATGAGTTATCGGATGCTTTTATGGCTTGCATGGTGGTTACACCTTCCATCATTCGCAAGGTTTTACAAACACAACTCACCGATCAGCAGTGTGTCGACAAAATCGCAGAGATAGCTTCTGGAGAGGTTCCATTCTACTATGTTGGGGCTAATAGAGGTTTAAGGTACAAGGGACGGTTAGTGGTACCTTCTGCTGATAATTTGAGGAAGGATGTGATGACTGAGACTCATCACTCTGAGTTCTCTGTTCATCTAGGAGGCGATAAGATGTATCAAGATATGAAGCGGCAGTTTTGGTGGGCAGGTATGAAGAGGGACATTGCTCTTTTTGTTTCTCAATGTAGTACTTGTCAGATGGTTAAGATTGATCATCAGAGGCCGCCAGAAGCTCTACAGCCACTACCAATTTCAGAGTGGAAATGGGAGAGCATATCTATGGATTTTGTGGAAGGGTTGCCAAGTTCTTTCAAGGGGCATAATTCCATATGGGTCATTGTGGATAGGTTGACCAAGTCAGCTCATTTCTTGCCCATTTGCACTGACTACACTTCGGAGCAGTTGGCGAGGCTTTATATTTCAGAGATTGTGAAGCTACATGGCATTCCATTGTTTATTATATCGGACAGGGATTCGAGCTTTGTATCTGGATTTTGGAAGAGCTTTCAGCAGGCTTTAGGTACGGAGTTACACCTTAGTACTGCTTATCATCCTCAGACTGACGGACAGACTGAGAGGGTGAATCAGATTATGGAAGATATGCTTCGGTCGTGTGTTCTGGATTTCAAGGGCCACTGGGAGGAATATTTGCCACTTGTGGAGTTTGCTTATAACAATAGTTTCCAGAAGACTATTGGTATGGCACCATTTGAGGCATTGTACGGTCGACCGTGTCGGTCACCTGTTTGTTGGATGGAGGTTGGAGAGAATCGATTCTTAGGTCCTGAGTTCATCAAGGATACCTCTGAAAAGATTACTCTTATTCGAGATCGCATGCGTACTGCCCAAAGTAGGCAGAAGAGCTATGCTGATCGTCGTACTCGGGCTTTGGAGTTTCAGGTTGGGGATCAGGTTCTACTCAAAGTGTCTCCTATGAAGGGTGTTATGCGCTTTGGGAAGAAAGGGAAGTTGTCACCGCGATTTGTTGGTCCATTCATGATTACGGATTGCATTGGAGCTGTTGCTTATCGGTTGGCACTTCCGGATACTTTGGATCGCGTCCACAACGTGTTTCATGTTTCCATGTTGCGGAAATTTCTTCGACATAAGGATCGGTATCAGCATATCGATGTTGGGGAGATTGCGTTGCAGCCGGATGCAACTTATTTAGAGCCACCGTGTCGTATTGTCGACCTACGAGATCAGATTCTTCGTAATAAGGTTATTCCTTTGGTTCGTGTTCAGTGGAGTCATCACAATGAGTCTGAGTCCACTTGGGAACGAGAGGATGTCATTCGCTCACGGTTTCCAGAAATATTGGAAGAAGGTAAGAGTGAATTCCGAGGACGGAATTCCTTTTGTTAGAGGGGAAGAATGTAATACCCCTAATTTTAACCTAATTTTAAAAAGGATATTCCTGGTATTTAATGGTATTTAATTTATTATTTAAGTGCATTTTATTTGATTATGTGTCATTATTTTTTTAAATTAGGTGCTTAATTATTTTCTTTTGTGGTGATTTAATTTATTTAAATGATATTTATTTTTAGTTATTTGATTAGAATTACTTGTTAGTGTTTTAATTATTTAATTGGCATTAATGGTTTAAGTGTAATTGGTTTAGTTATTTAATTGGAATTACTTGTTAGTGTTTTAATTATTTAATTGGCATTAATGGTTTAAGTGTAATTGGTTTAATTATTCTATGTGTGTCTTATTTTATGTGTGTCTTATTTGGTTTAATTGGGTTTACTAATTATTATTTTGTTCAATTAGATTATTTGTTAAGTATTTAATGGTGAATAGGGTAATTAGGTAAATATATCTAACTAGAGTTTTAATTCCAGTATAAATTAGGGTTTTATATTATAGCCGTCGTAAGTTTCTACGTTAATTGGATGGGCCGGTTAGGATTATGAGTTGGACTTAAATGAACCTAGGGTTTAGGAAAACTTTATAAGTATAAGGTAGACATCTGTGTAGGGTTTTTTTAAACAAAGCACACGTTTTGTGGAAGTGGAGAAGGAAAAACGCAGTTTTTCACATTCTGCCAAGGTTTGATCAAAGTTCCGATCCCGCTTCGTCCGGGGTCTGATCGAGTTGAATTTTGGAAGAGAGGTTCACGACTCAGTGACGCACAATCTGAACGATGGAGATCAGAATTTGACCTCGAGAACAGTGATTCGTACTCGTGAACAGTAACTGGGTCGCACAGGTTTTTTCCATTCTACCCAGATTTCATCAAACATCCGATCCCGCTTCGTCCGTGGTCCGATCGAGCTGAAATTTGGAGGATAGGTTCATGACTTAGTTTTGCACAATCTGAACGGTGGAGATCAGATTTTGAGTTCAGGAATAGTGTTTCGTACCCGTGAACAGTAACCGGGTTTTGGAACTCGCCGGGATTTTTTAAGAAGACGACGTTAAAACTTTGAACAAAAGTTTCTGAGGCAAGATTCTATCCTTACTCTTTCCCTTAGGCTTCATACTCTTTGCACTCTTAAATGATTCCAGGATTAATGAAGATTAAACCAAACTAAAATGATATCTGTTTTGCTATGAAACTGGTAGTTACAGTAGTGTTGTATGCTTGTTCAACCTAGACTAAGCATGTTTGTGGATGCATTGTGGTTCTGTGGTTCACGTTTTTCCTTACCACTGCTAGTATAAATTATTGGAAGGATGGGTCTAGATGATAGCTATCTTAACTTCTGTAATAGCAACTGTTGGAACTTAAATACTAGGATTATTTGAGTTTAACACTAAATCAGTTTTGTGGAACACTATAATTTGAGCATGTCTACATACATACTGTGAATATTGTTTTGATGCTTGCATTATCACAGTTAGTATCAACTGTGGAGGTTAGGATTTTGTGATACATACCCTACATATATGTATGTCATTTGTAAGGTGTTAAATGGAAGTTTTAATTAATTCTGTCTTTATATCAGACTAAAGGGAACAACTTAAATTGGGCATGTATATGTTGTTGTTGTGACCCTATTTATCAATGCTTATTTTATCACTGCTAACATTGAATGTTAGATGTTGGAATTTAGTTGATATATACTTAATTTATTGGTATTATTGATTACTGGAGGATTGGAAAATAGGCACCGGTTTGGGACGGTGGCATACTAAGGATGGGTTTGGTTTTTAAAACAATACCATTACCCACCTACTTGGAATAAGGATGGGATTAACTAAAAGTTAAGTCCCGTGGATTTGTATTGTCATGGCAACTACTTGTTGAGCGGCAATACCAGGGATTTTGGATGGATTTTATATATGTACTGTTATGGTGCCTCGGTATGAGCTTGTGCCTCAGGACCGATGGCTAGGGAGCGTATATGCATCGGGATGTGTAGCTGGCTACGATGGTTGGAGGTGTACCCTGTTTAGGTATAGGTACATATGCCCACTTCGTGTGCATTTTAGTATGTTACCTCTATTCAGGTTGAGACCGGCCTGTAGTCCAATGAGAGTCTTTTAGTGTGACTATATATATATTTACGGACTATTAGCTATTGTTGAATTGTTTAGGATGTACATGCGTATCGGGCCTCTATTTGGATTGTAGTAGTATAGAACTTGCGCGTGGGCCTAACCCACTTCTATTTTTCAGGTACACGACAGTTCCAGGCTTAGACGTGTTCGTGCTGAGCAGAGGTCTCTATTCACTCTTCCGACGATGTAGGGCTCTCTCTATAGTTTTAGTTCTGGACGTTTAATAGGGGTCCACTAGAGGTGGATTCCCAAGTTGTAAACTGATGGAGTTTTGGAGTTTGGGTTTGATGGATTTTAATAATTATAATATTTTGCGGATTCTAATTTTAGTTCCTTCTAGCTTTAATTTCATTTCTTAATTTATTTTGTATTCCGTGTTCATTATAAAATATTAATTGTTTGATATTCCCTCGGGTTTGGGCCTGGGCCTGATCAACCCGTGTCTCGGATCCGAGGGGTATCACAGGCTATAATTAGGGCGGGGATCCAGAGTTTCCTCCCCATATAAATGACCTCATTGCTCAGGCTATAGAAGCATGTATAACAGCTGCACTCTAAAATCAGCCACAGGTTTAGCAGGCACTATCCCAGCACTACTGGTTCAGACTGATCCTTGAAAAAAGGCTAGGAGTTCTTTTACAAAGGAGAGCCCACCTGAGTTCTCAGGCTCCACTGATACAAAAGCAGCTCACCAATGGAAGAAGGATATCGAGTGAGATCTTCGCATGGTTAAGTGCACAGAGGTTCAGAAGCAGATGTTTGCTACCTTCAAGCTTGTCAAGGATGCACTTCAGTGGTGGGAGTCAGTTACCACCGCAGAGGAGAAGACTTCATTGACCTATGAGCAGTTCGGTATTCCCATCGATGAGAAGTACTTTCCATATGCAGTCAGGACAGTTATGAAGATAGAGTTCCTTAATCTAGAGCAGGGGAACATGACAGTGGCTGAGTATAAGCAGTAGTTCACACGCTTATCTCTTTTTGCTCCAGAGGAGGTGGATACCGAGGAGAAGAAATGTAATAGTTTCGTTAATGGACTTATGTGGTCTATTAAGCAATCTATTATAGGTAGTCCATCCTACACTACATATGCTCAGGTGGTAGATGCCGCTCTACAACAGTATCAGTTGACCGTGAACTTCAGACAGGCTAGGGGTAAGAAGTGGGGTGACAAAGACTCTGCTAATCAGTCAGCAGGGAAAGGGAATAACAATGGACACTGACACAATGATAGGGGCAAATTCCAGGGACAGTAGTCTTGGAAGAAGCACAAAGGTGGTTCAGATGCTCACAGGAATGGGCCACCTATTCAAAGGCAGCAAGATGGGGGACCACAGGCAGGACAGGGTTAGCCACAGCCTAACCGACAAAGGAGGCCGTTTGGCACTTTCCAAGGTAGTTGCTACACTTGTGGAGAGTTTGGTCACACTTCCAGGCAGTGTCTTAAAGTAGGACAGGGACAAGGATAACATGTGCAGCAGGGACAGAGGGCACTAATGCCTTTTCCTGTTCCACAGATTTCACGGATTCAGGGACGGACATATCCGGCTTTACCAGCACCGCCACAGCCTCAGGGACAGGTACCGCAGCAATTGCATTATGGCAGGGTTTTCAACCCTATGCCACAGGATGTTCAGGCACCCCAGGCTGTTGAGGGTATATTTCCTATCCATGGTACACATGGTCTTGTTTTATTTGATACGGGTGCTACACATTCATTTGTATCTAAATCATTTATTGCATTATCGAGGATGACGACGCGGGTATGCGATAAACCTCATGGTATTGGTGTCGGTCTGTCGCATGCACCAACAAAGTTGCAATAAAAGTGCGGCCAAGTTTAAATTTATAAAGAGCCACTACTACCTCTAACTAATAATATAGCTAGGGAGAGTAGGGATCGTCCTAAGGGATTGAGGGCTATGTTAATATGGAAACAAGATCGGTTTAGTAGGTCAAATGATCAAAAGATTGTTTGTTTGGTTAATTAAGCTACAATGTAAATGAATTCAATACAAAGCAATCAAAATAAATAAAAGGGTAGAGAACAAAAGAAAGAGGTCTTGGGATCTAGAGGTCACCACTAAACATCACCATTCTAGACATTCAATGTGTAATGAATGAGGGGAAACATATGTTGCAATACAATGAGGTGTGATTAATTGAATCAACAAGCATAGATTGACTAATTAAGCATACATTGTCTAAATAACCTAGCGAATAGCACAATATATCAAACTAAGCCATTAATCCTTCTTTTAAGCTCACAATCAACACACTAACAAGTTAGAGAATTATACTACTTGCATTCATAAGTATGGAACATCAAACAACAAGTATGGATTGTCCTCACATCTAAAGAAGTAAAGCAACTACATTACATCTAAGCGAAGGACATGAAAATTAAACTAATTAAACTAAGGTAGAGGCACAATCAAACAAACCACAAGAGTATTCTGGTTAAGCACTATGCCTTGACAATCTCTATATTCATAGTATCAATACATATAAACATGCATCAATATCACAAAAACTAAAAAATAAACACATGAACATCTACTCTAGCATACATAGACATATAGATAGAATGAAATGATCAATTGGAAGTATTAATCAACACAAATCATTGTAAAAATAAGATTTATATATAAATCAAGTGGTAAGACAATAGTACAACACAAATCCCCTCAAAATACAAAGCATTAAGGTCTAGAAGGCATGCTTAAGGCTAACTTTAGCCCCAAGAAGATGTTTAGCCACTCATTGATATAGTCATCCAACCCTCAAGGGTCATCTCCATGGTAGAAATGCTTTTCTCCTTGATGGAAACCCTAGAAGAATAGAAGAACTCCCAAAATAGTGTATGTCTCTCTAAGCTCTAGCCTCCTCCCCAAGATATGTGTTATGAGATATGTAAGTTATAGATATGATGATATGATGTAAAAATGGCTCAAAGTATTTTTATAGGTAGCTCAAGTGTCATACCCAATGGTATGGACTTGTGCACTAGGGTCCCTTCAATGATTGCACTATAAGCCATCTTTTAATGAGCTGGATTTTATTTTAATTCAGACTTGAGCAGGTTCGATCGATCGAGTTCAGATGAGATCGATCGAACTTTGGCCAGATCCATCGAAGTTAGGCCAGATCAATTAATCCTTGGTGGCGCCTTTTTAGAATAAGACAAATCTGAGATATTTTCAGGATATTTTGGAAAAAAGACAAAAGTGGTAGGTGGGGAAAAGATCAAGGAAGTTCGATTGATCTGAAGAAAGTTGGATCGATCGAAGATGGAAATTCTTTGAGGATAAGGATAAGGGGTCTGATCCATCTTGGTGAGGTGAGATCGATCAAATGTTAGATCGATCGAAAATATTCCTTATAGATCAAAGTTTGCTGATTTTCTTCACTTTGCTTCCACTTTGCTCCATTCTTCCATTCAGCTTGAGATTACTTTTTTGATGCTCTAATTTGGCTGAATTGACTTATTTTGGGGATAAGTGCCTGAAAAGGGCAATAAAATGAAATTAGTCTAAGGCGGGAAAATAAGATAGATAAAGGTCCTAGAATACCTAAGCTTAAGAGGTTTAAATGCGTACTTTTCAGCGCTCATCACACCCCCAAACTTAAATATTGCTAGTCCCTAGTAATGAACTACAAAGTAAAGGAATGAAATGAACAACTAAACAAGTATGAACTAAAAAGCAATAAATGGATAACACCACTTTCGTAGGGAACACGATTGCATTTAGCACATACAACAAGTCTTTTAAACCCCTAGGTTACCCCTAGTGGATGAATGAAGTCTCGTGAGGGTTTCCAGAAATGATACCCACAGACATTAATCTCATTCTCACAAAAGAGGCACCAATATTGCAAACAAACATTAGGAGAAAACTACCTCAAGTATGCAATTTTTCAACCATTTCCAAGCAATCTCCCAAAATCTCAACATCAAGCAAACAAGTATGGTCCTCCACACATCAAGAAAATGATCATGCAAATCAAAACAACTCTAGAATTCTTTTTGAGTGGACCGGCATCAAATATATTGCTATCTAAGCCAACTAAAGAAATGATCACATCCTTACCCTCAAACTAGCACACAAATCTAGTACCGATCATCAAGACAAAGAGTGGACCATTTATTAAAGCTTTATTCATCTGGGTGCGCTTATTCTTTTCACTTAATTTTTTTTTTTTTTTTACTATCCTAGAGGATCAAAGATGGAAGCATAGTGCAATGTGTTGATCTATTAAGCTTTCTAGCGATCCATGAGGTCGAGCGTTAGGTCAATAACTCCCAAACCAGACGGCTTTAGGGCATTAGGTGTTTAAACACCCCTAAGGACTTACAAACTCAAATCAACTAGATTACAAATCAAAACAACCGCCATCTAATCATTTCCCACTTCTCACCTTTTGGGAGAAGTCCTCACTTTTTTTTATTGCTTTTGCAACTTTTCTTCTTCTTCTTCTTCTTCTTCTTCTTCTTCTTTTTCTTTTTCCTTTTTATTTATTTTTATTTTTTATTTTTTTATGAAAACAATTATTAACCTAGAGTTTAGGCCCTCCACCTTTCGGCGCAAGAAATGCAGTACTTAATGAGGCTAGAATCCCGGCTACTCAATGAAAAGGGTTTGTTATCTACCTTTATTAAGAATGAAAGCTTTCAATGCACTACTAGCCTAATTGGGATATAACCAATTCAATAATCAACAAAGCATGTACCCCACAAATGAATGCTAATGTGCGTGTGTGCTAGTGTAGAATCCTAGAGTGAATCTCAAATTAATCACAAAATCAAGGTGATGTGGACCACAAGTGCTAGCAAGATATCAATCTTTTGAAAAATTTACTCATAAATGACTTCCACAAGGCATACAAGGAGTATTGAACTCTTAAGTCAAGCAATTTTTAAATTCTAAGCAATATAGTCCTCAAAAGAGCATGAATCCTAAATCTCAATCATGCAATTAAAGCTTCAACTTAAGTAGAATGCAACAAAGTCACCTTACCCCCAAACTTAAACTGCACATTGTCCTCAATGTGCAATAAGAACAATGGAAAATATGGAAGGAGTATACCGTGGTGGAAAGATATAAAGCCCGGTAGTGATCCACTTCGAAAGACGTCTCCCCCAAACTTGGAATCAACAACCTAATTGAATGACCACACTAGCAAACTCACATCAAATATTGAATGGGATAAGAATAACCAAAGCATGCAATCACAAGATAAAAGAGATATGAGATTAAGCCCAACAGAAAATATGAAAGTATCATGACTACACATAAGGGCACAATGGTAACAAGGGTTTTTTTAAATATTTATATATATATATATGAATGCAAGATTAAACAAAATACAAGAAAATATGAACAATGGTTGCTAAGTTTAACGTCTCTAGCTAGACATAATACTGCTTTGAAGTTTTTTTTTTTTTTTTTTTTTAAAATAGAACATCCTGATCTATCGAGAATAGATCGATCAAATCTAGATCGATCCAACTGGTGAAAACCTGCAGACATGTTTGATCGATGCACAGAGAGCTAAAATTTCAGAGCTTCAAATTTTTTTCTAAGTATAGAACTTCGATCGATCCAAGAGGAACCGGATCGATCTAGGAGTTTTTAGATCGATCGAGAATGAAGTTTGAATGATACACAGTGTGATACCCTTTGGATCAGGCCCAGGCCCAAACCCGAGGGGAATATCAAACAATTAAAGTATTTTAAAGCGAACACAGAATAAAAAGATTTAAATAAGAAAGCTGAAAGAGTTATGAAATATAAAATCCTCCAATTAATACTGAACAATAAAACACCAAATCCAAAACCTCCAAGAGTACAACTTGGGAATCCATCTAGTGGACCCCTAAATAAAAATCCAAACTGAACTGAAAAAAACTAAAATAAATGAAACTAAAACATCTAGAGAAGTCCTATGTATGTAGATGACTGAGAGACTATCCTCGACAAGCACGATTAAGCTATAAGGCTAGAACCGTCCTGAACCTGAAAAGAATAGAAGAGTCGGTCAGGCCCACGAATAAGTTCTAATCTAACTGCAATCCATACAGTGACCCGATACACAGATACACCCTAGATACCTCACAATATCAATTTAGTCCATACATATATATATCCACACTAAGGGACATTCCAACCTTACTGTTCTTCCTCTAAATTGAACTTAAAGGCCTTAAATCTCATTTAGTATTAATTCAAACCTTGGGTTATAGCAATAAGACTTAATACAAGATTAAAACAGTGGCGACTTTTTATGCTAAAACAGAGATGAAGCAAACCATATATGATAGAATTATTTCAGACAAATTTCACAGATAACAGATAATCAAATATAACATATAATAATCATGCATGGTTTAATTAATGTCCAATTAATCCCCTAGAGACTATCTAGGTGCACAGAACACAAGCCAACGAGAAAGAGGAAGAAAAGAACTTGCCTGTGATTTTAGTTATGAAATCTCGGCGTCGTGTCCACGTTTCCGGCAACACTGAACTACTGTCAAGCCTCCTAGTGCTCTGGGATAATCCACCACAACCCCTCCTTGGTCCTCTCTATTTTCCTCCTAGACAACCCTTACGGTGCCCTGTTCTCTCAACCCTCTCTTTATAGAACTACCTTTATGTTTTTTTTCAAAAACCTTAAACCAATGTGATAATTATATTTATAGGCTTAAAACACTAAAACCCTAATCCTTGTATAATTAGAGATAGAGCCCTAATCTAAATTCTAGTCGGCCCAAATAACAAAACTTAGTTTAAAAATCTATGTCGGCTACACTTAGGTGACGTCTAAAAGAACCGTAAGTAATTAACGTATTTAAAAAAAAACTCACATAACTTAATTACAATAATTTCAATCCAATAATATAATTAACACAAACAATTCAAATAATTACAAATAGGTCCATTTATTCAAGTAATAATATAATTAACTCAAACAATTCAAATAATTACAAATAGGTCCATTTATTCAAGTAAACAAAATAAAATTTCAATTAATTCAAATATCACACCAATAAAATAATTAAATAATTAAAAACGCAACAAAATCCTTAATTAAAATACTAGAACTATCATTTAAAATTAAGGATAGTCCTGGTATTTATCTAATTATTTAAATTTCATTTTTATTTATTTGCTTGTTTATTTGTTTGGTTATTTGAATTTTTAATGGTTAAATGATTATTTGCTGAATTATTGAATTATTTGTATTTAATGATCTGAATAATTGAATTATTTGTATTATTTGAATTAATTATATTATTTGTGTTATTTGAATTATTTAAATTAATTGCTTTACTATCATGTAACTATTTAATTATAGGTGTTTTTAAGTTGTTCTGTTATAACTGTATAATTATTTAAGGTTTTAGGTTTCACGTTGTAGCCGACTTGTAGTGGGACTTAGAAGTAGGTTTTGGTTTTAATTGAAGCCTATAAATACTATATGATATGTCGATTATTTGCCACTGGTGGAGTTTGCATATAACAATAGTTTCCAGAAGACTATTGGGATGGCACCATTTGAGGCATTGTACGGCCGATCGTATCGATTGCCTATTTGTTGGATGGAGGTTGGAGAGAGCAGATTCTTGGGTCCTGAGTTCATTAAGGATACTTCTGAGAAGATTGCTCTTATTAGGGATCGCATGTGCACTGCACAAAGTTGGCTAAAGAGTTATACCGATCGTTGCACACATGCTTTGGAGTTTCAGGTTGGGGATCAGGTTCTACTCAAAGTGTCACCCATGAAAGGTGTAATGCGCTTTGGGAAAAAAGGGAAGTTGTCTCCGTAATTTGTCGGTTCATTTATGATTATGGATCAAGTTAGAGCTGTCGCTTATCGGTTAGCACTTTCAGATAATTTAGATCGTGTGCACAACGTGTTTCATGTTTCCATGTTGCGAAAATTTCTGCGAGATGAGGATCGGTATCAACATATCGATGTTGAGGAGACTGAGTTACAGTCAGATGCAACCTATTTGGAGTCACCGTGTCGTATTGTCGACCGTCGAGATCAAATCCTTCGTAACAAGGTTATTCCACTAGTTCATGTTCAGTGGAGTCATCACAATGAGGCTGAGTCTACTTGGGAACGGGAGGATGTCATTCGCTCGCAGTTTCCTGAATTATTGGAAGAAGGTAAAAGCGAATTCCGAGGACAGAATTCCTTTTGTTAGGGGGGAAGAATGTAATATCCCTAATTTTAAAATGATAGTTCTGGTATTTTAATTAAGGATTTTTTTTCTTTTTTAATTATTTAATTATTTTCTTTGTGTGATATTTGAATTAATTGAATTTTTATTTTGTTTACTTGAATAAATGGACCTATTTGTAATTATTTGAATTGTTTGCGTTAATTATATTATTACTTGAATAAATGGACCTATTTGTAATTATTTGATTTGTTTGCATTAATTATATTATTACTTGAATAAATGGACCTATTTGTAATTATTTGAATTGTTTGTGTTAATTATATTATTGGATTTAAATTATTGTAATTAAGTTATGTGAGTTTTTTTTTTAAAATACGTTAATTACTTACGGTTCTTTTAGACGTCACCTAAGTGTAGTTGACAGAGATATTTAAACTAGGTTTTGTTATTTAGGCCGACTAGGATTTAGATTAGGGCTCTGTCTCTAATTATACAAGGATTAGGGTTTTAGTGTTTTAAGCCTATAAATATAATTATCACGTTGGTTTAAGGTTTTTTAAAAAAAACATAAAGGTAGTCCTGTAAAGAGAGGGTTGAGAGAACAGAGCACCGTAAGGGTTGTCAAGGAGAAAAATAGAGAGGACCAAAGAGGGGTTGTGGTGGATTATCCCGGAGCACTAGGAGGCTTGACAGTAGTTCAGTGTTGCTGGAAACGTGGACACAACGCCGAGATTCATAACTGAAATCACAGGCAAGTTCTTTTCTTCCTCTTTCTCGTTGGCTTATGTTCTGTGCACCTAGATAGTCTCTAGGGGATTAATTGGACATTAATTGAACCATGCATGATTATTATATGTTATATTTGATTATCTGTTATCTGTAAAATTTGTCTGAAATAATTCTATCATATATGGTTTGCATCGTCTCTGTTTAGCATAAAAAGTCACCACTGTTTTAATCTTGTATTAAGTATTACTGTTATAAACCAAGGTTTGAATTAATACTAGATAAGATTTAAGGCCTTTAAGTTCAATTTAGAGGAAGAACAGTAAGGTTGGAATGACCGGAGACAAAGCAGATGGGCTGAAACGGAGCAAAACGGGACTGGTAGCTCTCAGAGGAGGTGAGAGCCGGCTCCATGGAAGTGGGAGCCGGCTCCCACACTCACAGAGTAGGCTCCAAGGTCCTTGGAGCCTTCTCCCAAGCACAAAGAGCCTACTTCCAAAGTCATGGAGCAGGCTCTCTCCAATTTACACTTTCTGATTTTTTTTTTTACACACTGTTGGTACTGTTTGAGCATGGGAACTGTTTTGATGGTTCTAGATCTTCACAGAGGGATTAAGAAATTGATTTTGGGTGTTTTTAAAACCTTAAATTGATTTAGGTTGACCTCTAAGTCAATGGGACAAACAGTATAAAATTAATAACCTTTCTATACTGTTAATGGGTGGAAAAGAAATAAATTGCTTAATTAAATTTTAGCAATTTAATGGGATTTAGTATGTTTATAAAACTTATTTTAAATGCATGATAGGGTCATTTATTTATTTGTTTTGATCTATGCATGCTCTTGATGACAATTGTTGAAATATTTAACCTATTCTGCAATTACATGGATTAACGCTTAGATTTTAGTTGCTGAAATATTAAATACTCTTTTGCAATTATTTGGATAGTGGTTTTGGACATTAAATTACTAAACTGTTATCTTGGTTCTGTAATTTATATGGATATGGAGGATGGTATGCACCGGTATGGGACGGTGGCATACTAGGGATGGTTTAGCTCAAAATGCTTGGACCTAACCTATCGGATGAAAGGAATGGATTGTAAAATATTGAATCCTAAATTGTGTTTAAGTCAGATCAACTGACTAAGTTGAGTGACTTCCTGGATTAGTTGGTTGCAGTTAAGTCATATCAGCTGAATAAGTTGAGTGACTAACTGGACTGTGTTTTGTATATCACCTCAATGAATAATTGAATGACATACTCTGGTTTTGGATGGACTTTAGATATATGATTATGGTAGCACGAGGTAAACTTGAGTCTCAGGCTTGTTGGTTAGGGTACGTATATGCAGTGGATGCGTAGCTGGCTATGGTAGGTTGAGGTGTACCCTGTTAGGTCTAGGTACTTATGCCCACCTTTGGGTGCGTTTTCGCATGTTGCCTTCTATTCAGGTTGAGACCCCTATTATAGTCCAGTGAATGTCCCTTAGTATGGATATATATATGTATAGACTAAATAGATATTATGAGGTATCTAGGGTGTATCTGCGTATCGGGTCACTGTATGGACTGCAGTTAGATTAGAACTTGTTCGTGGGCCTGAACCACTCTTCTATTCTTTTCAGGTTCAGGACGGTTCCAGCCTTACAGCTTGGTCGTGCTTGTCGAGGACAGTCTCTCAGTTATCAGCATACGTAGGACTTCTTTCAATGTTTTAGTTTCATTTATTTCAGTTTTTTTCAGTTCAGTTTGGATTTTTATTTAGGGGTCCACTAGATGGATTCCCAAGTTGTACTCTTGGAGATTTTGGAGAACTGGAATATTATGATTCAGTTTTATTTGGAGGATTTTATATTTCTTAATTCTTTCAGCTTTGTAATTTAAATTCTTAAATCTTTATATTCTGTATTTGCTTTAAAATACTTTAATTGTTTGATATTCCCCTCGGGTTTGGGCCAAGGCCTGATCAATCTGTGTCTCAGATCCGAGGGGTGCCACACACAGAGAGCTAAAATATGCAGGAAATTTACGTACAATGGGATAGAGAGGTGATTGGATGCAGAGATGACTGTTCGATCGATCGAACTTCTTTGAGATCGATCGAACATGCAAGAATATGTAGGAAATTGAACTTTCTCTTGGGACCAATGAGTGCATCACTATATCTCTTCGTAGATTGGATCTACCAAATGGGCAGCTTCCATATGCCTTTGAAAAACTTGTCCCTTAATGTAAGGTTTCAACCTTTGTCCATTTACCTTGAATGCGTTACCATTCTTCAAGCTTTGAATTTCAACCGCCCCATGAGGTGCAACAGAAATGATTTCATAAGGACCTTCCCATTTGGTTCGCAACTTTTCGGGAAAGAGTTTTAATCTAGAGTTGAAAAGCCAAGCTTTTTGACCAAGCTCAAAAGATTTTTTCACAATGTGTTTGTCATGAAAAGCTTTGGTCCTCTTTTTGTAGAGTTCGGCATTATCATAGGCATTGTGTCTCAACTTTTCCAACTCACTCAATTGAAGTAACCGATTCTCTTTGGCTTTGTTAAGGTCAAGATTGAGATTTCTAATCGCCCACATGGCTTTGTGTTCTAGCTCAACCAGAAGATGGCAAGGTTTCCCATAAACAAGTCTATAAGGAGACATGTCAATGGAAGTCTTATATGCCGTTCGGTAAGCCCACAAAGCATTATTCAACTTACGTAACCAATCCTTCCGGGTTGTGTTAACCGTTTTCTTAAGAATATATTTGATTTCCTGGTTTGAAACCTCTACTTGCCCACTTGTTTGAGGATGGTAAGGAGTGGTGACTTTATGAGTAACGGAGTACTTCAGCAATAATTGCTTCAAGAATTGATTACAAAAATGCTTTCCTCCATCACTAATCATGGCTCTTGGCATACCAAAACGAGTGAAGATGTTGAATTTAATGAATTGAACAACCACGAAATGGTCATTGGTTTTGGTAGCACAAGCCTCCACCCACTTAGAAACATAATCAACGGCAAGCACAATGTTTTGAAAACCATAAGACATAGGAAAAGGACCCATAAAATCAATGCCCCAAATATCAAAGATTTCAACAACAAGAATATTTGTCAAGGGCATCATGTCTCTTCTCAACATCTCTCACACTCCTTGCAAAAGTTGTAGGCATCTCTATAGATGGTGGGCAAAAATAGTCCACTTTGAAGCACCTTCAAAGCAGTATTCTTTGCACTAAAGTGCCTACCACATGCAAAGGTATGGCAAAACACAAGCACACTTGGAATTTCACTCTCTGGAATGCCTCTTCTCACAATTTGATCTGGGCAATATCTAACCAAGACAGGATCTTCCTAATAGTAATTCCGGATGTTAGCAAAGAAACGCTTCTTTGCTTGCTTTAACCAATTGTTCGGAAGCTTGCCAATTGTAAGAAAATTCACGATATCGGCAAACCAAGACATTTGTCCATTAAAAACTTGGAATAGTTGTTTATCCAGAAATGAATCAAAAATTGGTGGGTTAGGGGAAGATTCTACCACTAATCTTGAAAGATGATTGGCAACCACATTTTCGGTGCCTTTCTTATCTTTGATTTCAAAATCAAATTCTTGAAGAAGCAAAATCCATCTTCTCAAATGAGGTTTTGTTTCCTTTTAAGTCAAAAGGTGCCTCAAAGCAGTATGATTAGAATAGACAATGACTTTTGACCCTAAGAGATAGGACCGAAATTTATCAACAACATACACTACGGCAAGTAATTCCTTCTCGGTAGTGGAGTAATTCAATTAAGCTCCCGAGAGGGTCTTGCTTACATAGTATACGACGCATGGAAGTTTTCCTATCTTTTGCCCCAAAACTTCTCCCATGGTGTAATGACCCGGTCATTTTCATTCCTTTCCTTTTCTCGGATTTTCACGGATATTTTTTTTCCGTTGATCTTTTCCTTTCTGAGTTCTGTTTCTCGTCACTTAATGTCATCTTGAGTACTCAGGAATGGTTTCTGAGACTCTTTTCGGTGGATTGACGACATCCTTTGAAGACCGAGTCATTTTCACTTTTGTGACACTATTCACTTTCGTCTTTTTCTCGGTTGTCACTTTGTTAGCATAACCTCACTTTTCGCGTTCGGATTTGATTCCGGTTTTGCATGCATCTACGATATTTAAATTCCATACTATGTGTATTTTCACTTTTGTAGAAAAGCATGCTAAGTGCTTACTTTTCTTGTAAAGGGTATAGATGCATGACTTTTGTAATTTTCTAAACTTTAGGGGTTTTGTGTAATTACTGTAAAGTAATTATTTTTCGTCTTAGGGACCATTTTGTAATTTAATTTGGAAGATATTTTCAAAAAGGATTTTTTTGCAAATTCCGAAAAGTGTGATAAGTGTCACACTCTCATTGGTCTACTTGTTGTGATGTGTGTGGAAACACTTTGAGGCCTTGGATGAGGATATGTGGAGGGTGGAGATTTAACCACTTGTTGGCCTAGGATTGGTGCACTTGTTGGCTTGGATGGTTGACAAGTGTAGGCTTGAGATTTAGCCTAGGATGGAGCCTTAGATTTGTGACAAGTGTAGGCTCACAATTTGATCTTGCATTAGTGTGTGTGTGAGAGGTAGTGTAAGAGCACATAGTGAGTGGAGGATCTCTATCCCCTCCACTTACATTTCATCTTCATCATTTTTCATTTCCTCCCTCTTTTGTAAAGAAAACCCTAACCTCCATGGATGGAACCTAAAGCCTTAAGCTTTGAACTTGATTTTTGAGAGCCTTCCATTGATTTCTAAGCTTGAACTTGGGAATATATTTTGTTCCCCTCATCTTCCTCTTCATAACCCTAGAAGGGTTTGCTATTTTGTGTTGATTTTGCCTTGGATTCTAGAGAGACACTTCTCTAGTGAGGTAGGGAATGTTATAGGGTTATATATTTGTTGTCTTGCATGTTTTTGATGTTTTTACAACTTGTATGCTTAATTTGAGAAATTATGATTAATGGTAGTTTGCTTATAACTCATTTTAGACTTGGTAAATGGCATGGCCATGAGTTGATCTTTGATATATATTAATTTGGGTTGATTTAGATGAGTTTTCAAATATAGAGATTAAATGGATTTAATTTGGTTTAAATTCTAGTAAATTGTGTTTTGTGTGTAATCCATCTTAGACTTGATATATGGTATGACCATGACTTAGTGCTTGATATAAATTAATTTGAGATCATTTGGACAACTTTTGAAATCTAGAGATTTAATTGATTTAAATTAATTAAATTCTATTTGATGATATCTTGCTTATCTTGCACTTTTGATTTGATATATGTAAAGACCATGATATGTTGCTAAACATATATTAATTTGCGGTTATTTGAAATCTAGAGAATTTAATCACCTTGTTTAATTAAATTCTATCTAATGGCTCCATGGATCTATTGGTATTTTAGAAGTTGTTTTTATATTCAAATCATGGACTTGAACTTGTTATGTATTCACTTGATTGTGTTTTGAGCATTAGACAACTTTGTTGTTATATTTATATTCATGAGAACATGTTTTCTTTATAGAATATATTGATGCCATTTGTAGTGAATTGCACACTTTGTAATTGACATTATGTATGTCATTTTAGAATTGAAACTCTAAGGCATGGATTGTGTGGTTTCAACCTACTTGTGCATGGAAGGTGTTTTCATGCATTACATAAGTTATGTATAAGTTGTGAACTTATTTGGTTTAATTTTAGAATCTTGGAACATTGTTGAATTGAGATGGCTAGGGTTTGGCTCTAGTACGGGGACGTGAGTCCTCTAAGTCATTGAGATAGTGCGCACTTAGGGTGGTCTTCCCTGTGGGTTAGTGCCCGGAATAACTATTGAGGTCTCGGCAGAATTCCGAGCGTAGATGTCCAAGTCTTCCATTATTTGTTTTCGCATTCAATTCCAAGTTAACAATCATGTTTATATTGTAACTTGTGGTTTTAGTTATTGGCGATTTTGATGTTGTTAAGTACATCCATGTATATGATTTTAATGAATCATTTTGATGTTGTTAAGTACATCCATACTAAATTGATATATTTAGTTGATTTCACACTTTTAGATTTCTAGTTGATAACCTAGAGAACCTATGTCTTGATGTGTGGTATTAGATATACTAATTATGCTAAATTGTTATATTTAGTTGATGTTGCATTTTAGACTTCAAGTTGATTACCTTGAGAATCTATATGTTGTTGCTTTGTGTAAGCATGCTCCTATGTTGTTGCTTTGTGTAAGCATGACCCTATGTTGCTAAAATTGCATGAATGAGGTGATTGATGCTAGAAATGATCCTAGGTAGCTAGGATACTCTTTGAGTCTCACCTTTGACATAGACGTTAGGTGGAATGAACCACAATAATTAAATCATGTAAACTTGTAAAACGTAGGTCGATGCATACTCATTTCCTACGAGTAGCTTTATATTACTCACCCCTACGATACTGGGGCATATTTCAGGTACAAGAATCAAGGTTGCGATTCTCGACATGCTTGGATGATTGGTGGACTTGAAGATTTTCATTTCTTGTAAAGGTTGGCTTGAAAAGCCATTTGTAGCCTTGTATGTCAAAATATGTATATTTGAATTTAAACATGAATGTGTACATGAGTGCACTCCTTACAATGTATTTGACATGTATAAGATGAGGCCGGAGGCCAATGACATGTATTTGTATTCTTTGTAGTTTTGACTTTATGGTATATTATGAAAATATTGAAAAATATTAAGTTATTGTCTCATTATGTTTGCATCGGTCGTTTCCGGGAGCCGCGGACCATTCCCGCGTGCTCAAAATCACTTATTACGTTTGCGTGCATATTCGTTTCAGCCTAGAACTGTATTTGGGGTCAAAAGTATGTTTGGTGCAAACTTACATTTTTTGCCGTTTTGAGCCTAAATTGAGCATAAGGGCATTTTGGGGTTTTCACTTAAAAAATAAAGTTTTATTTTGGCTTGGTTGGCTAGAAAACATGATTTTGAGGGTAGTTTCTTCTTTGTGTTTTTCTCAAAAAGGCCCAAAAAGTCCTCAAAATTGCATTTCAAGTCAGCATTTCAAGAGCAGCCTACAGGAGTTCGAGCGCTCTAAATGGGGAGTTCGAGTGCTCAAACTTTGAGCAGATTTCTTAGGGCAAATTTCAAGCACTCGAAGTAATGTTCACAGGTGTGTGTGTCTTGGTTCAGCACTGCACCTCCGACTTCAAATTGTCATAACTTCTTCGTTTTAACTCCGAATTGGTCCGTTCTTAAGTCTAAATTGATCGCGTCGAAATAAGCTTTCCAATGGTACTAATTAGAGCTTTAGATTCTTCTTGTGCCTCAAGGTATTCAAGTTTTAGTAAGGTAGTGTCTGTTTTTTATTCGAACCGGGATAGGGTATCCCTTCCTTCGACTTCAGAACTTGATATCTTTGCCGTCCGGACCCTGAATCAAGTGATTCTTAGTTTATCTTTATTAATTTTTCATTGTCTTTCCAATGGTGTGCACGGTGGTAACCATTTCAGTGTGGAACGACCATTTTGCCCCTAGGTTCATTCTTTTCTGTTTTTGAATCGTTGCTTCCGCATTTTCTTCCTTTGGGTTTCGTAACCTCGTCGAGGGTCACATTGGTGTCTTAGAGGAGTGTTGTATCTCTAAAGACCATTGTTCTATCTTTTGCTTCCGCATTTTGGATCCGTTTTGGGTCATCACAGGACACACTAGGTTGAAAAATCCAGGGTCGTCACAGGTGGTATCAGAGCTCCTAGGTTTGAGTACCTTGGACGACGGGTTTGGGTGCATATCATGCTTATGTTGCAATGCTCTATATGTTTATATGCTTCATGATAACATGTTTCGGTTTGATAACATGTTTATATACTTATGTGCTTATGTGGTATATGTAGTATGCCATTTGTTTAAGCATGATTTTATTCTAATGTAAAGAGCATGACATGTGATGTGTGCTAGATTAGAATTGTATATGTATTGTTGTGTTACATATTTGGCAGGACTTGGGATTACTCATTGGATGTTTGAGTTGAGATTGAGTCGTTTGGTGAGTTTTCACTTAGTACGATGGTTGGTGAAATTGGTTTCGTTTTGGCATTCTTCCTTGAGGTTGTTGGTGATTTTCCACATGGTTTTATGGTAGTATAGGTTGTTGTCGACCTATCATTGGTTTGAAGTAGGTGGTGAGACACCTTTTGTTTAGTCTCTCGTGAGGTGAGTTCTTTGGCGTTGCCATGGTGCTGGATTATTGGTTTTGGGCCACGATGAGGTCATAGACCTCTTAGGATCCTTAATTGTTTTGGAAGGTTCCTCTGATATTGCAATTTTCGTGGGCAGGTACGTTGTGGGCGGGTGCATGGCACTGTCATGCTACCGTACTGGCTAGCTACAAATGCAGTTCGAATGGAATCAATGTTGGTTTTGTTGTGATAGGCGTTGTCCCTTTGGTTAATGATGATGTGAGTTTTGTTTTGGGCATCTGGTGTTGAGAGGGTGATTGATGGTCATTTTGAGGATGATTTTGGAGATTGAATTGGTTGTTTGATTGCATGGCTAAAGTAGCCATTTTGTTTGAGTTCTCTTTGTGTTATGATGTTTTTAGGATCGAGTTAATTGATCGATGTTTTGGGTTGGTGAGAGCATTGCATTGTTAGTGTCATGTATAGTGTCACCTCTAGATTCGGAGTTGGATTGTTGAAGTCTTACCATTGTGGTAAAGGCTCACGCTTATTTTGAGACAGGTTGTTGTCGCATTGGTTTTGGAGTCAATTTATGGCTACGAGTTGTCCTTCCTTTTACCTAGACACTTTAGGACACGGTGTCTATAGGGTTTATTGTTGCATCATTTTTGTTCTTCTGCAGTTTCGTTTACTACCATGTTAGTAGTATGATTTCTGATGTTGTGATGCATGAGTAGGTAGAGGTCTATCCACAATTGCCTTCTTGTTGTGTGGCATTCGCATGCCTTCTTTATATGCTTAGAGATGCCATGTTGTTATTGCACTTTAGTGACATGCTTTTATGCTTACATGGAGACGTGCTGCATGCAACTTTGATTATTATCTATATGAGTAGATTTATTTCTTAGTAGTTGCATTTCCTTGTCATATGCATAACTTCTACTTTTGGTTTTCCCCATTCATTTCCCTCGGTCACACATAGTGTGTATGCGTTTCCACAAGGGTTTTGTGTTGGTTCGTGTTAGGGACTTCACAAGGAGTGAGTCTCTTCTCTCCGTTGCAGTGTGCACAGCTTTGGGGTTGGTTAGTCCGTGAGGATCACTATCGTTGTCTTGAGTCCTTGGTGAGGATTTGATGGATTTTGGTCGACTTACTTCCATGTAGGGGGTGAAGTCTTTGACCTTGTTGTCTTTGATTTCAGAGATGGAGTCGTGGTGTTGTCCTTCTTAGGACTGGTGGTTCCCTTTCTTTCATGTCTTCCCTTAGGGAGTTTTTGCCGTGGTTATTGACAGGTTGTGGTGCTCAGAGTGAGTGGATTGGTGTGAGATCATTTTAAGGGGACTTGTGTCCATTTAATTAGGGATATGGTTGACTCGTTGTGTGAGTTTGACGCTATTTAGGAATGTCTTTTGGAGACTTGTTTCAGTTTTGGAGACCTTGATGTGGTTGACTCTTAGAAGAGTTTTGAAAGATCGTTGTTGGATATGGCTTGTCTGGAGAGTTTTCTCGTCTTAGTTACGGCTAGGCGTAGCTTTGAGGAATCGTAGTTCTGATGATTGGCTGTGGATCAAAAATTGAGGAATTTTGATTTAACTTGGTGTTTCCAAGTACGGTTTTGAGAGATTCATTTTGTGACCTTGGTTATTGGCATTATGATGTGTGTGCCACTTGGTGGATTTGTATTTGGAGGATTTAGTTATCCATGATAGGGATGCGGATCTGATGTTTGATTACAGTGTAGTCTTATAGTTGATCTGTTTCAGGGAGATATGAAGGACTTTCGATGAAATGTCTTATTATAAGGTTTGTTTTGATTTTTGTAGGCATTGACTTGCTTGTCAGGTTTTGGATTCCTGATTAATGTTGTTAATAGGGGTATTCTAAGACATTGGAGATGTTGGCTTCGCTGTGTTGAGGATTTGGGGCCTTAAGCATAGCGGTACCTATAGTATTGTTGTCAGAGTTTTGGGATTGGCCAGGACGGTCCGGCCGGATATCTTTGGACCATATCTCAACTCTCACAAAATGTTGGTCCCCATAGTGCTTTTGGTAATGATCATTTTTAACATTGATGTCATTGGTATCGAGAGGTTTCATGGGTAGACCTAGTGGGGGCAGGTTATGAACTAGTGCCTTATGCTGTCATGCTACCGTACAAAGTTGTATGTTGTGGACGAGTATTAGTTGCCGTCGATGCTACCATACTGACGAGTAAGTGTGGGCGGGCACTAGGTACTGTCATTGCTACCACACATTTGAGTGTGTCGTGGGTGGGTTTGGTCACTATTCGTACTACCACATTGTGTTTGTTCTGTACCCTGATTTGATACGTGATTATTTTGGAGTCCTTTTTGGTGCATGTGTTTTGGATCCGTTTGATGGTTGTCAGGAGGGATGCTTTCGGTTGTTGTCTTCCATTCCCTTGTCTGACCTTGGGTTCTGCGTGTGAGTTCTGACTTGTTGTATGGCCGCGTGGTCATTTTCTTTTTAAGAGGTTGTCTTGTCATGAGCACGTGGGTGCAAATGACACTGGGTTGTGGGGTTCCTTTCAACTTTGAGGTCGCTGGTGTAGCGTATTGTGTGGGATACTCGGAGATGTACTCTGTGGTGTTCCTTGTTTCGCCTTTTATTAGTTGGGGCTGGATTTCGGGGACGAAACCTTTTTAGGTGGGAAGGTTGTAATGGCCCGGTCATTTTCATTCCTTTCCTTTTCTCAGATTTTCACGAATATTTTTTTTCCGTTGATCTTTTCCCTTCTGAGTCAGTTTCTCGTCACTTAGTGTCATCTTGAGTACTCGGGAATGGTTTCTGAGACTCTTTTCAGTGGATTGACGACTTCCTTTGAGGACCGAGTCATTTTCACTTTTGTGACACTATTCACTTTCGTCTTTTTCTCGGTTGTCACTTTGTTAGCATAACCTCACTTTTCGTGTTCGGATTTGATACTGTTTTGCATGCATCTACGATATTTAAATTCCATATTATGTGTATTTTCACTTTTGTAGAAAAGCATGCTAAGTGCTTACTTTTCTTGTAAAGGGTATAGATGCATGACCATTTTGTAATTTTCTAAACTTTAGGGGTTTTGTGTAATTACTGTAAAGTAATTGTTTTTCGTCTTAGGGACCATTTTGCAATTTAATTTGGAAGATATTTTCAAAAAGGATTTTTTTGCAATTTTCGGAAAGTGTGACAAGTGTCACACTCTCATTGGTCCACTTGTTGTGATGTGTGTGGAAACACTTTGAGGCCTTGGATGAGGATATGTGGAGGGTGGAGATTTAACTACTTGTTGGCCTAGGATTGGTGCACTTGTTGGCTTGAATGGTTGACAAGTGTAGGCTTGAGATTTAGCCTAGGATGGAGCCTTGGATTTGTGACAAGTGTAGGCTCACAATTTCATCTTGCATTAGTATGTGTGTGTGAGGTAGTGTAAGAGCACATAGTGAGTGGAGGATCTCTATCCCCTCCACTCACATTTCATCTTCATCATTTTTTATTTCCTCCCTCTTTTGTAAAGAAAACCCTAGCCTCCATGGATGGAGCCTAAAGCCTTAAGCTTTGACCTTGATTTTTGAGAGCCTTCCATTGATTTCCAAGCTTGAACTTGGGAATACATTTTGTTCCCCTCATCTTCCTCTTCATAACCCTAGAAGGGTTTGCCATTTTGTGTTGATTTTGCCTTGGATTCTAGAGAGACACTTCTCTAGTGAGGTAGGGAATGTTATAGGGTTATATGTTTGTTGTCTTGCATGTTTTTGATGCTTATACAACTTGTATGATTAATTTGAGAAATTATGATTAATGGTAGTTTGCTTATAACTCATTTTAGACTTGGTAAATGGCATGGCCATGAGTTGATCTTTCATATATATTAACTTGGGTTGATTTAGATGAGTTTTCAAATATAGGGATTAAATGGATTTAATTTGGTTTAAATTCTAGTAAATTATGTTTTGTGTGTAATCCATCTTAGACTTGATATATGGTATGACCATGACTTAGTGCTTGATATAAATTAATTTGAGATCATTTGGACAACTTTTGAAATCTAAAGATTTAATTGATTTAAATTAATTAAATTCTATTTGATGATATCTTGCTTATCTTACACTTTTGATTTGATATATGTAAAGATCATGATGTGTTGCTTAACATATATTAATTTGAGGTCATTTGAAATCTAGAGAATTTAATCACCTTGTTTAATTAAATTCTATCTAATGGCTCCATGGATCTATTGGTATTTTAGAAGTTGTTTTTATATTCAAATCATGGACTTGAACTTGTTATGTATTCACTTGATTGTGTTTTGAGCATTGGACAACTTTGTTGTTATATTTATATTCATGAGAACATGTTTTCTTTATAGAATATATTAATGCCATGTGTAGTGAATTGCACACTTTGTAATTGACATTATGTATGTCATTTTAGAATTGAAACTCTAAGGCATGGATTGTATGGTTTCAACCTACTTGTGCATGGAAGGTGTTTTCATGCATTATATAAGTTATGTATAAGTTGTGAACTTATTTGGTTTAATTTTGGAATCTTGGAACATTGTTGAGTTGAGATGGCTAGGGTTTAGCTCTAGTACGGGGACGTGAGTCCTCTAAGTCATTGAGATAGTGCGCACTTAGGGTAGTCTTCCCTGCGGGTTAGTGCCCGGAATAACCATTGAGGTCTCAGCAGAATTCCGAGCGTAGATGTCTAAGTCTTCCATTATTTGTTTTTCGCATTCAATTCCAAGTTAACAATCATGTTTATATTGTAACTTGTGGTTTTAGTTATTGGTGATTTTGATGTTGTTAAGTACATCCATGTATATGATTTTAATGAATTATTTGGATGTTGTTAAGTACATCCATACTAAATTGATATATTTAGTTGATTTCACACTTTTAGATTTCTAGTTGATAACCTAGAGAACCTATGTCTTGATGTGTGGTATTAGATATTCTAATTATGCTAAATTGTTATATTTAGTTGATGTTGCATTTTAGACTTCAAGTTGATTACCTTGAGAATCTATATGTTGTTGCTTTGTGTAAGCATGCTCCTATGTTGTTGCTTTGTTTAAGCATGACCCTATGTTGCTAAAATTGCATGAATGAGGTGATTGATGCTAGAAATGATCTTAGGTAACTAGGATGCTCCTTGAGTCTCACCTTTGACATAGACGTTAGGTGGAATAAACCACAATAATTAAATCATGCAAACTTGTAAAACATAGGTCGATGCATGCTCATTTCCTACGAGTAGCTTTATGTTACTCACCCCTACGATATTGGGGCATATTTCAGGTACAAGAATCAAGGTTGCGATTCTCGACATGCTTGGATGATTGGTGGACTTGAAAATTTTCATTTCTTGTAAAGGTTGGCTTGAAAAGCCATTTGTAGCCTTATATGTTAAAATATGTATATTTGAATTTAAACATGTAATGTGTACATGAGTGCACTCCTTACAATGTATTTGACATGTATAAGATGAGGCCGGAGGCCAATGACATGTATTTGTATTCTATGTAGTTTTGACTTTATGGTATATTATGAAAATATTGAAAAATGTTAAGTTATTGTCTCATTATGTTTGCATCGGTCATTTCTGGGAGCCGCAGACCATTCCTGCGTGCTCAAAATCACTTATTACGTTTGCGTGCATATTCGTTTTTAGCGTAGAACTTTATTTGGGGTCAAAAGTATGTTTGGTGCAAACTTACATTTTTTGCCGTTTTGAGCCTAAATTGAGCATAAGGGCATTTTGGGATTTTTACTTGAAAAATAAAGTTTTCTTTTGGCTTGGTTGGCTAGAAAACATGATTTTGAGGGTAGTTTCTTCTTTGTGTTTTTCTCAAAAAGGCCCAAAGAGTCCTCAAAATTGCATTTCAAGTCAGCATTTCAGGAGCAGCCTACAGGAGTTCGAGCGCTCTAAATGGGGAGTTCGAGCGCTCGAACTTTGGGCAGATTTCTTAGGGCAAATTTTGAGCACTCGAAGTCCTTGTTTGAGCGCTCAAAGTACTATTCATGGGTGTGTGTGTCTTGGTTCAGCATTGCACCTCCGACTTCAAATCATCATAACTTCTTCGTTTTAACTCCGAATTGGTCCATTCTTAAGTCTAAATTGATAGCGTCGAAATAAGCTTTCCAATGGTACTAATTAGAGCTTCAGATTCTTCTTATGCCTCAAGTTATTCAAGTTTTAGTAAGGTAGTGTCTGTTTTTGGTTCGAACCGGGATAGGGTATCCCTTCCTTCGACTTCAGAACTTGATATCTTTGCTGTCTGGACCCCGAATCAAGTGATTCTTGAGTCTATCTTTATTAATTTTTCATTGTCTTTCCAATGGTGTGCACGGTGGTACCCATTTTAGTGTGGAACGACCATTTTGCCCCTAGGTTCATTCTTTTCCGTTTTGAATCGTTGCTTCCGCATTTTCTTCCTTTGGGTTTCGTGACCTCGTCGAGGGTCACATTGGTGTCTTAGAGGAGTGTTGTATCTCTAAAGACCATTGTTTTATCTTTTGTTTCTGCATTTTGGATCCGTTTTGGGTCATCACAGGACACACAGGGTTGAAAAATCCAGGGTCGTCACACATGGCATAGTCAAAGGCATCACACATGATTTCAAATAGTAAGGACCAATTGGGAGGTTGCGTAATAGGAGCAGATGACAATAAGTCACGCAACTTATGAAAGGCATCAAGGCATGTTTGATCAAAGAAAAATGGAGTTTCCTTGGCAAAAAGATTGCACAAGGTCTAGCAATTTTGTTAAAGTCTTTGATGAAACGGCGATAGAAGCTAGCATGACCTAAAAATGAGCGAACTTCTCGCATTGTAGAAGGTGGAGGCAATTCAAAAATAAGCTCAACTTTCGCTTTATCTACCTCAATTCCTCTTTTTGAGATGACATGACCCAAAACAATACATTCTTGAACCATAAAATGGCTATTTTCCCAACTAAGAACAAGGTTTGTTTCACGACATCTTTTAAGTACCAAATTTAGATTTTTTAAGCATGCATCAAATGAAGACCCAAAGACTGAAAAATCATCCATAAAGACCTCTAGATACTCTTGCACCGTGTCTGAGAAAATTGACATCATACTCCTTTGGAATATTGCTGGAGCATTGCACAAACCAAATGGCATCCGTCTATAAGCAAATGTGCCAAAAGGACAAGTGAAGGTGGTTTTCTCTTGGTCTAAAGGGTCAAGGGCTACTTGATTGTAACCCGAATAGCCATCAAGAAAGCAATAATATTGTTGCCCAGCCAATCTCTCTAGAATTTGATCAATGAACGGCAAAAGGAAGTGATATTTTCTAGTGGCGGCATTTAATTTGCGGTAATCAATGCATACATGCCATGAATTGGCGGTACGCTTAGAAATTGCCTCACCTTTTGAATTTTCAACCACCGTAATCCCTGATTTCTTAGGAACTATTTGAGTTGGACTCACCCATTTGCTATCAGGGATTAGATAAATGATACCGGCATTTAAGAGCTTAACAACTTCTTTCTTAACCACTTCTTTCACGTTTGGGTTTAATCTCCTTTGGGCATCCCTAAAAGGTTTTGCATCCTCTTGCATAAGAATGCGATGCATACAAATGAAAAGGGTCAATTCCCTTTAGATCCGCCACACTCCATCCCATAGCTTCTTTATTTTCTTTAAGCACATTCGAAAGAGAATTCTCTCGATCTTTTTCAAGATTTACAGAGATGATGATCGGAAGAGTCTCTTTTAGGCCTAGAAAGGCGTACTTAAGATCAGGAGAGAGAGTTTTAAGCTCAAAAGTGGGTGGAGATACCAAAGATGGGACCAGTGGAGTGCTAGAGAGTGGAGGAAGAGGTTCTTTTGGGGCTTTCCAAGGTGGAAAATCCAAACTTGCAACGGATTCCATTAGGTCATTAACCTCGTTCATTGATCTTTCATTATCAATCCCACAACTTTCATACATTTCAAAGAGATAAGATGCAAGAGGATCCTCGGATAAAAGAGATGAATTATTGTCTTCGGTTGGTTTTTTTATAACAATGGAAGGAATGGACTCCTCCACAATCTCATCCAAAACATCTATGAGACAACACTCGTCTTCATCTATAGGATGTCGACTTGCACTAAATACATTAAGTTTAACCATCATATTACCAAAAGAAAGGTCCATAACCTCGGATCTACAATTGATAGTTGCATTTGCGGTGGCAAGAAATGGCCTTCCCAAGATGATTGGGATGTGATTGGTAGGATTAGCAACCGGTTCGGTATCAAGGACCATAAAATCAACCGAGAAATAGAACTTGTCAACCTTGATGAGAATGTCCTCAACCATGCCCCTAGGAGTTTTAATAGATCTATCGGCTAATTGAAGCACCACTGAGGTTGGCTTCAACTCATTCAACCCTAGTTGGACATACACGAAATAAGGAATCAAATTAACACTTGTTCCTAAGTCAAGAAGAGCTCTACGAACTTCATGGTTTCCAATTACACATGAGATGGTTGGAGCACTGGGATCTTTGAACTTAGGTGGAGTGTTGTGTTAAATGATGGAGCTCACTTGCTCTGTTAGGAACACTTTTTTAGGGCCTAGTCCCTTGCTCTTCCTCTTTTGCGTGCAAAGATCTTTCAAAAATTTTGCATAAGGCAGAATTTGCCTAATTGCATCCAAGAAAGGAAGATTTATGTTAACTTATTTAAAGACCTCCATCATGTCATGGATTTTTCCTTTTTGCCTTCCAAAAGGCGAAGTCTCTTTCAAAGCAAAAGGAAATGGAGCTTTTGGCTCATAAGACCTTGCCACTTGAGGGGATGATGAAGAGGGTTGAGAATTCTTGATGATGACACTTTCATCCAAGGAAGTGGGAGTAGGATTAGATATGGGACTTGCCTACCACTTCTCAAAGTAGTAATGGCTTGCACTTGTTCTTAGGAGGGACATCTCAATTTAGAGTTTGCTTCCACAAGATATTGGGCTTTTGGATTCCTTTCGGGTTGGCTAAGCAATTTACCAATTTCTCTTACATTCAATGCATTAGCTATCATCCCGATTTGAGACTCAGGCTTTGATATTGATTGAGAGTGAGAATGCAACAAATTGGTGTTCATTTCCAAACTACCCAAAGCCACTGAGACCTTATCTTTAAATGTGGAGTTGTTAGAAAGTGCATGAGGATGATTAGAGCTACTTTGAGAATTATAAGCTTGAGGATGAGAGAAATGATTCATTCTTTGATGATAAGAAGAGGGTGAAACAAATCCTTTTGAACCTTTATTTCTTTGATGAGGAGGAATATATTGGTTTTGAAAATTTTTAGCTTGAGAAGGATTTGAATATTCACTCCACACTGGAACATAAGCATTTAGAAAAGGGTGAGCAAATGCGGCATTGACTTGTTCATGGTGTTCATTAAGCACATATCCATGGGGACAATTGGAAGTAGTATGTAAGACACTAGAACAAGCCATGCATAGCTCACAAGAATGATGAAGATGATGATGAAGAAGAGATGATGATTGATTTACCGGTTTTTGAATCAGTAAAAATTGATCAAGTTTTTGAGTGAGAGTTTTGACCTCGGCAACAATCTCCATTGGACTCTCAATTTGACATACTTTCAAATTTCTCTTTTTGTTATTAAAATTATGAGACTCAACCGAGAAGTATGAGACTTATGCAATGAATTTTCACTCATTTTCTCAAAAAGGCGCCAAACATCATCCTCATGTTTTCCAAAATATGAACCTCCATATGATATATTAACAATGTCCTTATGAATGTCGGATAGACTTTTATATAAATATTGAACCACTTGCCATTTAGGAATGCCATGGTGTGGGCATTTCCTTAGCAAGTCATTCAATCTTTCCCAAGCCTCATGTAAAGGTTCCCCTTCCCCTTAAGAAAACTCTCTAATGGCGGTTCTCATTGAATTGGTCAAACTTACGGGGTAAAATTTTTTCAAAAATTTATTTTGCATTTGTATCCAAGAAGTTATTGAATTTGCCCCAAAATTGTTGAACCAATGTTTTGCCTTATTTTTAAGAGTAAATGGGAAGAGAAGTGATCTAAGAACTCCCTCTGGGACATTCATATATTTTACGGTGGAACATATCTCAAGAAATTCATCAAGATGTTTGTAAGGTTCCTCATCATTTAAGCCATAGAAAAGTGGACACATTTGAATAGTCTCGGGCTTAATTTCATAATGATTTGCTCCAAAATCAGGAAGCAAGATGCAAGTTGGTAAATGACATTCATGAAGGTTGTAATGATCATGAAGGATCATTGGAGGAATTAGAGCTTGAACTCCAGGAGGAAGTTGATTGAAAGGCGGATGTTCCATGACATTCGGGTCTAAAGAACCAATATGACCCTCTAGATTTTCCATTAGAATGACCAAGGGTTAATTATGACCACACAAAAATCAAGTAACACAAAATCAACAAAGCAAACACTTCACCCCCACAATAAATCAATCAACAAATCTCCATATACAATGATCCCATACTCCCATGCTTGAACAATATGCAAAGAAAAAGTAAATTGCTTCCATGTGGGCTCACGATTTATCTAAGAATTTAAGAAATTGCCACCACGCGGGCCGACGATTTAACTAGAGATTAAGTTAGAAAGATCTCACAAAGGGTCCTTAAGCAACTTCAATTCATTTTTTAATTTTTCGCTTAGCTTTGCAATTTTTAGATTTTAGCCCTTTTTATGCTCAGTTTAGCTCCTTGCTTTCAACCCTCCTTTGCTCAACTTCCTTGCTCAATTCACCTAGTCAAATAAGAACAAACATAATAAGTAACTAAAAATAAAGTAAATAAAAACACGATCAAAAGAGTACTAAAACCTAATTGTTTCCAAAACATGGCGTTGCCAATTCAAATCCCCGACAACGACACCAAAACTTGGTGTCGGTCTGTCGCATGCACCAACAAAGTTACAATAAAAGTGTGGCCAAGTTTAAATTTATAAAGAGCCACTACTACTTCTAACTACTAATATAGCTAGGGTGAGTAGGGATCGTCCCAAGGGATTGAGGGCTATGTTAATATGGAAACATGATTGGGTTAGTAGGTCAAATGATCAAATGATTGTTTGTTTGGTTAATTAAACTACAATGTAAATGAATTCAATACAAAGCAATTAAAATAAATAAAAGGGTAGAGAACAAGAGAGAGGTCTTGGGATCTAGAGGTCACCACTAAACATCACCATTCTAAACATTCAATGTGTAATGAATAAGGGGAAACATGTGTTGCAATACAATGAGGTGTGATTAATTGAATTAACAAGCATGGATTGACTAATTAAGTATACATTGTCTAAACAACCTAGTGAATAGCACAATATATCAAACTAAGCCATTAATCCTTCCTTTAAGCTCACAATCAACAGACTAACAAGTTAGAGAATTATACTACTTGTATTCATAAGTATGGAACATCAAACAACAAGTATGGATTGTCCTCACATATAAGGAAATAAAGCAACTACACTGCATCTAAGCTAAGGACGTGAAAATTAAACTAATTAAACTAAGGTAGAGGCACAATCCATTAAGAAATGAGTATAAACCATCAAACAAACCACAAGAGTATTCTATTTAAGCATTATGCCTTGACAATCTCTATATTCATAGCATCAATACACATAGATATGCATCAATATCATAAAAACCAAGAGATAAACACATGAACATCTATTCTAGTGTATATAGACATATGGATGAATGAAATGATCAATTGGAAATATTAACCAACACAAATCATTGTAAAAACAAGATTTATATATAAATCAAAGGCCAAAACAACATTACAACACAAATCCCCTCAAAATACAAAGCATTAAGATCTAGAAGGCATGCTTAGGGCTAACTCTAGCCCCAAGAAGATGTTTAGCCACTCATTGATGTAGTCATCTAACCCTCAAGGGCTATCTCTATGGTAGAAATGCTCTTCTCCTTGATGGAAACCATGGAAGAATGGAAGAACTCCCAAAATAGTGTATGTCTCTCTAAGCTCTAGCCTCCTCTCTAAGATGTGTGTTATGAGATATGTAAGTTCTAAATATGATGATATGATGTAAAAATGGCTCAAAGTCCTTTTATAGGTAGCTCAAGTGTCACACCCAATGGTCTGGACTCGTACACTAGGGTCCCTTCAATGATTGCACCATGAGCCATCTTTTAATGAGTTAGATTCAGTTTTAATTCAGACTTAAGGAGGTTCAATTGATTAAGTTCAAATGAGATCGATTGAACTTTGGCCAGATCCATCGAAGTTAGACCAGATCGATCAATCCTTGGCGGCGCCTTTTTGGAATAAGACAAATCTGAGATGTTTTTGGGATATTTTGGGAAAAAGACAAAAGTGGTAGGTGGGGATAAGATCAAGGAAGTTTGATCGATCTGAAGAAAGTTGGATCGATCGAAGATGGGAATTCTTTGAGGATGAGGACAAGGGGTCTGATCTATCTTGGTGAGGTGAGATCGATCAAATGTTAGATCGATCGAAAATATTTCTGATCGATCGAAGTTTGCTGATTTTCTCCACTTTGTTCCATTCTTCCATTCAACTTGAGATTACTTCTTTGATGCTCTAATTTGGCTTAATTGACTTATTTTAGGATAAGTGCCTGAAAAGGGCAATAACATTAAATTAGTCTAAGGCGGGAAAATAAGATAGATAAAGGTCCTAGAATACCTAAACTTAAAGGGTTTAAATGTGCACTTTTTAGTGCTCATCAGGTATTTCTACACCTTTAGGCGATACTGCCATTTTACATGAGAGTGATGGGCCTATGACACTAGATATTGGTAGACTCAGATTTCTAGCCAATCTATTAATGATATGATACTTGGGATGGATTGGTTATCTCACTACCATGCCCAAGTTAATTGTTGTGATAAGTCTATTGTTTTCACTATACCTGGTCAGGATATATACGTCGTCATTATGCCATGTTCTAACAGGGTTTTTAGTACTTATTTGTTCTATGTGGAGGAGAAGACTAAGGAGGAGATTACTGTGTCACTGGATAGCATACTAGTTGTACATGAATTTTTGGATGTTTTTCAAGAGATTCCAAGGTTGCCACCTAGTTACAAGATAGACTTTGTGATTGACTTAGCTCCAGGCACTACGCCTATTGCTAGAGCACCATACAGGATCGCACCAGTGGAGATGCGAGAGCTGAGGGATCAGATTCAGCAATTACTCAGTCATGGTTTATTCGTAGGAGTACTTCACCCTGGGGAGCACCAGTTTTGTTTGTGAAGAAGAAGGATGGTTCACTTCACCTGTATATAGATTACAGGGAGTTGAACAAGGTTACTATTCGTAACAAATACCCTTTACCTAGGATCGATGATCTTTTTTATCAGTTAAAGGGAGCTACATATTTCTTTAAGATTGATCTGCATTCTAGATATCATCAACTTTGGGTTAGGGAGGAGGATGTTCCTAGGATAGCGTTTCTCACCAGATATGGTTCTTATGAGTTTCGTGTCATGCCTTTCGGATTGACTAACTCACCAGCAGTCTTCATGGATTTAAAGAACAGAGTCTTTAGGGCTTACTTAGATCAATTTGTCATCGTCTTCATTGATGATATTTTGATTTATTCTAAGTCGGAGGACGATCATGCTAGACATCTTCGTACAGTGTTGCAAATGCTTTGTGAACACCAGTTATATGCCAAGTTTGAGAAATGTGAATTTTGGCAACGGGAAGTGAAATTTCTGGGTCGTGTAGTGTCGAAAAGTGGAATAGCGGTAGATCCAGCCAAGGTTTCAGCAGTGTTAGAGTGGGGACAACCTACTTTACCTACCAAGATTTGGAGTTTTCTGGGATTGGCAGGATATTATCGTAGATTTATTTAGGAGTTCTCGAAGATAGCGGGACCACTCACTCACTTAAATAAGAAGGGGGTATGGTTTTTATGGGATGAACATTGTCAGAAAGCTTTCGATGAGTTAAAGAGCAAGTTGACTTCTGCGCCGATTTTGTCTACTCCACAGAGCGAAATAAAGTATCTTGTCTACACAGCTGCTTCTTTGTAAGGTCTTGGGTGTGTTTTGATGTAGGAGGAATGCCCAATTTCGTATGGATCTTGTAAGCTTAAGCCTCATGAGCTTAATTATCTAATACATGATTTGGAATTGACAGTTGTGGTCTTTGCTTTATGTATTTGGAGGTATTATCTATTGGGCGAGTCTTTCAGATTATTTAGTGATCACAAAAGTCTGCAGTATTTGTTCACTCAATGGGAGCTGAATATGAGACAATGCAGATGGTTAGAGTTTGTAAAAGACTATCAATTCTTTATACAGTATCATCTAGGGAAAGCGAATATGGTGGCAGATGCACTCAGTCGCTGACCCTATGTGAGTCTTTCTGCTTTATTCACCACTGAGTGGAATGCTTTGAAGATGGTGGACTAGTTGTCTGATACTTTTATGGCTTGCATGGTAGTTACACCTTCTATCATTCACAAGGTCTTGGGGGCACAACTCACGGATCAGCAGTATATTAACAAAGTTACAGAGATAGCTTCTGGGGAGGTTCCATTTTACTATATTGGGACTGATGAAGGCTTGAGGTACAAGGGATGTTTAGTGGTACCTTCTGCTGATGATTTGAGGAAAGATGTGATAACTGAGACTCATCATTCTGAGTTTTCTGTTCATCCAAGAGGAGACAAAATGTATCAGGATATGAAGCGGCAGTTTTGGTGGGTAGGTATAAAGAAGGACATTGCTATTTTTGTCTCTCAGTGTAGTACTTGTTAGATGGTTAAGATTGATCATCAGATGCTGCCAAGATCTCTACAGCCATTACCTATACCAGCGTGGAAATGGGAGAGCATTTCTATGGATTTTGTGGTGGGATTGCCTAATTCATTCAAGGATCACAATTCTATTTGGGTCATCGTTGATAAGTTAACTAAATCTGCTCATTTCTTGCCTATTCGCACTGACTTCACTTCGGAGCAGCTGGCAAGACTTTACATTACAGAGATTGTGAAGTTACATGGCATTCCGTTATCTATTATATCAGACAGGGATTCGAGCTTTGTGTTAGGATTTTGGAAGATTTTTTAGCAGGCTTTGGGTACAAAGTTGCATCTTAGCACTGCTTATCATCCTAAGACAGATGGTCAGACCGAGAGGGTTAGTCAAATTATGGAGGACATGCTTCGTTTTTGTGTCCTTGACTTTAAGGGCCACTGAGAGGATTATTTGCCACTTGTCGAGTTTGTATATAATAATAGCTTTCAGAAGACTATTGGTATGGCACCGTTTAAGGCATTATACAGTCAGCCATGTCGATCTCCTGTTTGTTGGATGGAGGTTGGAGAGAGCAGATTTTTGGGTCCTGAAGGATACCTCTAAGAAGATCGCTCTTATTTGGGATTGTATGCGTACTGCCCAAAGTCGGCAGAAGATTTATACTGAACGTCGTACTCGTACATTAGAATTTCAGGTTGGAGATCAGGTTTTATGGTGTGGCTCGGGGCATCAACCCAAACCCACAGTTTGTGCACCAAAAGAGAATGTGGCCAAGTTTTACATTTAGAAATTGTCACTTCTACCTTTTACTAAAAAATATAGTTAGGGCAAGTAGGGATCGTCCCAAGGGATTGGTGGGTCGTACAAGGTTGTGGAATTGAGATTAGGGTTAGTAGGTCGAGTGATTAAAAGATTGGTTGGTGGTTGAATTACACTAATATGCAATGTAAACTAAAGCAGACAATTAAATATAATGGAGAGAAAATAAGAGAGAGAGATCTTGGGGTTTAGAGATCACCTCTAAGCATAGCTTTTCTACACCCTTAATGAATGATTAATGAGGGGGAAAACATATATTGCAACATAGTGTGTGTGTGTGGTTGTTTTAACAAGCATGGATGACAAATTAAGCATATATTGTCTAAGCAACATGGTGGATAGCACAATATATCAAACTAAGCCATTAATCCTTTTTTTTAAGCTCACAATCCAAACACATCACAAGGTTAGAGATATGTGCTACTTGCTTTCATAAGTATGGAACATCAAACAACAAGCATGGATTGTCCTCCCATTTAACATCTAAACTACAACTACACTACAATTAAGCTAATGACATGAAATTAAACTAATTAAACTAAGGGAGAGGCACAATCCATCAAGAAATGAGTATGAACCATCAAACAAAACACAAGAGCATTCCATTAAGCACTATGTCTTGACAATCTCTAGATCTATAACATTAATACACATAGACATGCATCAACAACACAAGAAATAGAGACAAACACATGAACATCTATTCTAGCATACATAGACATATGGATAGAATGAAATGATCAATTGGAAGCATTAAACCATACAAATCATTGAATAAACAAGATTGTTATATATAAAAGTGTCAAAACATGTATTACAATACAAATCCCCTTAAAAATACATAAATTAAGATGTAGAAAGCATGCTTAGGGCTAACTCTAGCCCCAAGAAGATGTCTAGCCACTCATAGATGGTGTCCTCTAACCCTCAAGGGCTAACTCCGTGGTAGAGATTGCTCCTCTTCTTGGTTGATGGAAGAACTCCAAGCTTGTGTCTCTAGCCTCCTCCTTTCTTTTCTTCTTCACTAAGAATATCAAAATTGTGCCTCCATCTACTCTCAAGCATATCAAGTATATCCTTTCAAAAAGTGGCTCATATTCCTTATATAGGTAAGTTAAATATCACCCCAAATGAGCTGGGCTCGTACACTAATATTCCTCCCAATGATTGGATATGAGACAACTTTTAATGAGCTGAAATTTGGATTTTCTTGGGATTTGGGGAGTTCGATCAATCAAACTTGTGGTGAGATCGATCGAACATGGCTGAGATCTATCGAATTTAAGCTGGATCGATCCTCTATGGCGGCGCCTATTTGGATAAAAATAAATCTGAGATATTTTGAAGATATTTTTGGGAAAGAGACAAATGTGGTAGGTAGGGTGGTACAAGTGGATAAGATAGAATCTTTTCGATCGATCGGAAGAAAGTTGGATCGATTGAACTTTGTGGGATCTTTGGATAAGGACAAAAGAGGTTGGATCCATCTTGGAATGCTGAGATCGATGAACTTTCGATCGATCAAATATTTGCTGAGATTAATTGAACATGCTGAATTTCCACCACTTGCTTTCTTTTACTCCCACTTTGCTCCTTTCTTTGATTCATCTTAAGATTGCTTCAATTATGCTCTTATTTAGCTGAGTTAGCTTATTTTGGGGATAAGTACCTGAAAATGAAAATAATACAAAATCAATCTAAAGCGGGAAAATAAGATAGATAAAGGTTCTAGAATACCTAAGCTTAAGGGGTTTAAATGCGCACTTTCCAGCGTTTATCATTTTACTCAAAGTGTCTCCTGTGAAAAAAGTAATGCGCTTGGAAGGAAAGGCAAGTTGTCACCACGGTTTGTCGGTTCATTCATGATTACGGATCAAGTTGGAGTTGTAACTTATCGGTTGGCACTTCCAGATCATGTGGATCGTGTGCACAATGTGATCCATGTTTCCACGTTGCGGAAATTTCTATGAGATGAGAATCGGTATCAGCATATCAATGTTGGGGAGATTGAGTTACAGCCGGATGCAACATATGTGAAGCCACCGTGTCATATTGTCGATCGTAGGGATTAGATTCTTCGCAATAAGGTTATACCTTTAGTGCGTGTTCAGTGGAGTCACCATAATGAGGCTGAGTCTACTTGGGAACGGGAGGATGTCATTCGTTCGCAGTTTCCTGAAATAATGGAAGACGGTAAGAGCGAATTCCGAGGACAGAATTCCTTTTGTTGGGGGGGAAGAATGTAACACCCCTAATTTTAAAAGGATAGTCTCGGTATTTATTATATGGTTTTATTGCATTGTTAAATTCCTTATTTGCTTTTTTGGCTGTTTGTTTATTTGTTTAATTGTTTACATTGATTTATTTGTTTTAATTGTTTAATTGTTTAAATTGATTTATTTGTTTTAGTTGACATTATATGCTTATGTGGAGTTGAACTAATTATTTTATGTGTTAAGTGTTTAGTTGTAATTAAATATGCAAATTAAATATATTTTTTTTATTTTAAGGAGTTGGGCTTGGACAGTAGTAATGGACCCACCGTTTGGGTCTCAGGGATTACTTGGATGGGAGATTAAATGGGTATGGTGTTATCTGTGGATAGTTATACATATATATATGGGTATATATGTGTATAGGATTATGTTAATTATTAATTATAATTAATAGTTAAATTAATAGTGATGTTCAATATATGTTACATATTATTAATTATAAGGGTTTATATATATATATATGCGTGTATATGTGATTTCTCGTTGGATTAGGGTGCCGATATATTTATTAGGGATTTAGTTTTTTTTTGTTTTTTTTTTCTTTTCCTTAGGTAATTAGAATTAGGTTTAACTAAGTTTGTCTATAAATATACTATTATACGTCTGCCAAGGGTTAAAAACCCTATTCAAGTATATAGAGAGGTTTGAGAGAAAAACAGAGAAAACAAGTTAGGGTTTTGGTTGAGGGTCGAACCAAGGAGGAAGGAAGGTGATTGCTTGTGGGTTGAACCAGGAGCAACAGAGGTGTTTAACGGCAGTTAAGGTGTTGTCGAGAAAAAAATCAGATAAGACGGTTTAAGGTTTCAAACTGAAACCAAAGGCAAGTTCTATATCTAACTCTCTCCTTTAGGTTTCGTGTTCTTTACATGCCTAAACAATTCCAGGAGTAATTGAATATTAAATTGATCTTTCATGCATGTTGAATTTGATTAAAACAATATGTTGTTGGTGCAAATATAATTGTTTGATCTTGAATTTTCTTGCACAAATATTAGTTTTAATTGATGTTAACAATGCATAATGGATTTAAATATTTTTCGGGAATACTCTGGGACTTAGTTCAGACTATTAGAGACCTTAGTATAGAGGAACGGAGTAACTGGAAGTCGCTGGAGGTGGAACAGATGATGAAAACAGGGGGAGAGCCGGCTCCCTTTTAAAGGGATGTGGCTCCCCATTGTGGGGAGCCGGCTCTACACCGGCTCCCTCTGTGGGGAAGGTGGCTCCTCTCTTGGTTTGTACTTTTTAACAAGTTTTTGGCCACAGTGCTTGGATTTTAGGGTTCCAAAGTGAATTAAAATGATTTCTAGAGTGTATATTAAACTCCTAGAATGTGTATTAATGTATAATGAACCACATAGTATTAATAGCTTGAACAATATGTAATTCTTAAATAAATCTGCATACTGTTATTGGATATGGATGTTTTAAATTGCTTACCTCTACTTCAGCAGTTTTCCATGTATGGTTATACAGTTTTAATCATGATCAGCGGTATGATATAATCATGTTAATTTACATATTTTTATTATGCTTGTTATGGATTTAATTGATGTTTATATTTATTATTTATTCATCAATATTGGATTTGTGGATTATATGGACCGGTATGGGACGGTGGCATGTTAAAAATGGATTAGTTCAAAACACTAAGTCCTACCTATTCTGGAATACGGAAATGGATTAACTATAAAAGTTAAGTCCGACTTATACTTGTGTCAGGTTAATAACCAGTTGATTGACAGTCCTTGGTTTTGGATGGATTTATATATATATGATTATGATACCGTGATATGAGCTTGAGTCTCAGGATCATGGTTAGGGTGCGTATATCGCCTAGGATGGATAACTGGACATAGTAGACACCTGGTCCCTGGTAGGTCTAGGTATACATGCCCACTTTATATGCGATTTGCATGTTACCTTCTATTCAGGTAGAGATAGACCTATGGACTAATGAGCATCCTATAGTGTGTGTTTATACATATATGGATTATTTAGCTATTGTTGTGTTGTCTAGGATGTACATGCGTATCGGGTCTCTATTTTAATTGTAGCAGAGTAGAACTTGTTCGTGAGCCTGACCCACTATTATTTTTTCAGGTATTGGACGTTTCTAGTCTTAGAGCGTGTTCGTGTTGAGCAGAGACAATCACTCACTCTGCTGACTACATAGGACTATTATTTATGTTTTAGTTTTGGATTTCCTTTTTAGTTCAATTTTTTTCCTGGAATATTATTAGGGGTCCACTAGATGGATTCCCGAGTTGTAATAATATTGGAGGTTTTGGAATTATTGATTTATTTAAATAGTATTTCCATGATTATTATTTAGATTCTTTTCAGCTTAATTATTTATTTTTAAATTCTTCTTGTACTCAATGCTAGACTATATACTTAATTGTTTAGTATCCCTCGGATCTGTGCTCAGACTTGATCACCCGTGGCTCTAGAATCGAGGGGTATCACAAATTGTTAAACCAGTATTTTGCTTTGTCCTTTAGGGTGAAAGGGAAGAGTTTTAACCTCAAAACCTCTTCTGGCATGTCCGGGTATTTCACAGTGGAACACACTTCAAGAAACTTATCCAAATGCTTATAAGGTTCTTCATTAGGTAGCCCATGATAATGAAGAAGCATTTAAATTATTTGTGGTTTAATATCATAATAGTGTGCTTTAAATGGAGGAAGTTGAATGCATGTTGGTACATTATAGTCATTTGGCACATAATGATCTCTCAAAACAAGGGGAGGATTCACAACCGGTGGCTTTACATAAGCCCCATGACTTGCTTGAACAACGGGAGGTGGAGGTGGTGCAAAGAATGGCCTAGGCATTCCCATTAGAACTTGGCCTTGTTGTTGTTGTTATGGAATGACCAGTCTAGGCATGCCTAATGATACTTGAATGTTATCATGTTGATGATGCACATTAGGATGAAGAATGTTTTGTTGGTCGATGTGACCAAGGTCTTCAACATGGTCCTCATTTTGGACATCCATTGATGAAATGGAGTCGCTTGAATTACCCCTTCCCATAGGATTACGAATAACTAATTCAAGATGAAAATTCAATGGGGGTAAGAGTAGGATTCAATGACCTACGACCATGCATACACAATGAAAACAAGTAACAACAACTCAACAACAAGCAAGTAGCAAGCACGTCTCCTTCGTAACAAGTCAATCAACAACAATCCTCTACATACATTGATCTCATACTCCCATGCTTTCAACAAATGCAAGAAATAAATTGCCTCCACACGGGCCGACGATTTAACTAAGTAAAGAGAGTTAGGAAGGCTCAAAAAGGGTCCTTAAGCAACTTCAAATTATTTTTAACTTTTTTGCCTTGCTTTGCTTTGCAAATTTTTTATTTATTTTTTTGTTTTTTATGCTTTTTGTTTTGCTTAGCTTAGCTTACTTCTTTGCTTGCTTCATTTCATTGGCTCCAAATACTTAGTTAATCAAGAACAAACATAATAAGTAACCAAAATAAAATAAAATAAAGACAAGATCAAAAGAGTACTAATTCCTAATTAATTCCAAAATACGGCGTTGCTCAATCCCTGAAAATAGCGCCAAAATTTGACGAGCCCCTTTCTATATGATAGAAAACTGACTTTTTAATGCGAGAATTCGTTTCGTAAAGTCAAAATATGATTGTGGTTTTGGAAGCCTTTAAAAGTTAAATTTACATTTATAAAACCACTGCTATAACTAATGAAGTATAGTGAGTAGGGATCGTCCACAGAGATTATATGTGTTAGAATTTAACTTCGACTCTAGCGTATCAAAAGATTGCAAAGGAGGGTTGGTTTGGTTGATTACATAAAGATGCAATTAATTAAAATGCAAGTAAAGTAAACTAGTGAGAGATAGGAATTTAAGAGATATGAAGAAAGGTATTAGGGTGTTGGAATCACCACTAAGCTTATGTAATTAACCACCTGCTTTCCATTAATAGGAATACATTGTAGCAATCTAGATGTGGGCACAAATATAAACACAATTTACATGTAAAAGTGTGAACTATCTAATGCAAATGTGAATTGTCTACCTAACCAACAAGTAAACTAAGTGTAGAACAACCCACCAAGACAAAGGCATAATCTATCAATTAGCTAACAAATGTATTTAATGAGAGCACACATCAATCTAGAGAATCATGGAATTTGCAATAATAAGTGTGGAGTATCAAAGCAAGCAAAGATTGTCTACCTACCTAAGAACATGAATTAAATTGTACAACAACCCATCAACTTTAAGCATAATCCATCAAATTAGTTTACAAATGTGATACCCCTTGGATCCGAGACGCAGATTGATCAGGCCCAGGCCCAAACCCGAGAGAATATTAAACAATTAAAGTATTTTAAAACGAACACAGAATAGAAATTTAAGAATTTAAATAAAGAAACCAAAATAAATATAACTCCTCCAAACGATAATAATAATAATACTCAAATCTTCCAAAATCTACAAGAGTACAACTCGGGAATCCAACTAGTGGACCCCCAAATAAAATCCCAACTGAATTGAAAACTAGAAATAAATTAAGCTAGAATCATCGAGAGAAGTCCTACGTAAATAGATGAATGTGAGACTGTCCTTGATAAGCACGATCAAGCTCTTAGGCTGGAACCGTCCTGCACCAAAAAAGAATAATTGAAGAGTGGGTAAGGCCCACGAGCAAGTTCTAGTCTAACTGCAATCCATACAGTGACCCGATACGCAGATACACCGTAGATACCTCACAATATCTATCTAGTCCATACATATATATATATATCCACACTAAGGGACATTCACTGGACTACAGTAAGGGCCTTAACCAGAATAGAAGGCAACATGCGAAAACGCACCCAAGGGTGGGCATGAGTACCTAAACCTAACAGGGTACACCTCAACCTGTTATAACCAGCTACGCATCCACTGCATATACGCGCCCTAACTAACGAGTTTGAGACTCAAGCTCATCTCGTGGTACCATAAACATATATCTAAAGTCTATCCAAAACCAGGGTATGTCATTCAATTATTGATTGAGCTGACATACAATATACAACCTAGTTAGTCACTCAACTTATTCAGTTGATATGACTTAACTATAACCAATTAATCCAGGAAGCCATTCAACTTAGTCGCAGTTGATCTGACTTAGTCACAATTAGGATTCAATATTTTTCAATCCATTCCTTTAATCCATTAGGTTAGGTTTAGGGGTTTTGAGCTAAACCATCCCTAGTATGTCACCATCCCATACCGGTGCATACAATCCTCCATATCCATGTAAATTACAACATGTATATAATCATTTAGCAATTTACAGTCCAAAACCAATATCCAAATAATTGCAAAAAGATGTTTAAAGGTTCAGCAATTTAAATCCAAGAGTTAAACCATGTATTGTTTAATAGTTCAACAACTAGCATCCAGAGCATGAATAGATCAGTTTTAATAAATCAACAACTCTATCATGCATATCAATAAGTTTTAAAACCATAATATTGTTTAAGAAATTGCTAAAATTAATTTTAGCAATTCAATTCCTTTTATCCATCAATAGCATGCTAGGTTGCATCCTTGTATATTTTTTTATTGCTTTAGCACCGAGCCATAAACTATACTACAAGTCCAATTGGTTAATTAAAAGACTCCCTCATACATCTAAAATTTAATTTAGAATCATATTATAGCACCTTAAATTGTCAAATTAAAATTAGACAATTTAACTTCCTTCCAGCAATATACCGCGCGCAAGTTATTAAATAGCGCACTGTTAATTCCATTAATACAAAGAGGGTATTTTATGCAATCCAAGACCTTGATTACATCCTAAATTAATTATGGAAACCCCCATTAAAGTCCTAAAACTATTCAAGAACCCCAAGTGCCCAAATAGTAGCAAGTAGTTCGTAAAAACAATAACAGAATGTATAAATTGAAGGGAGTCTGCTCTAATTCTTGAAGAGCAGGGTCTTGTGAGGCTAGAGCCACCTCTTTTAGAGGTAGAGCCTGCTCTAATTCCTTTAGAGCAGGCTCTACTCAAGGGGGAGCCGGCTCCTCTCTCCAGGGAGCCGGCTCCTCTCTCCATGGAGCCGGCTCTCTTCCCCTGTAAGAGCTTTAGTCCGTTCCTGCTTTGCTTCAGCCCGTCTGCTCCGTCTCCGGACCATTTCTACCACTCTGTTGATTTCTAAAACTCATCTTAAGATTATTATTACACCCTAGTAACATTCCCATGGTTCATTTATAGTAGTTGAAATCAATTACAGAGACTAAAGTTACAACAGAAACAACATGCTTAAAGAACAGAAAACTGAAACGAGACATGCATGAACTGTAACAGATTGGATTTCAACACAAACAGATCATCCATATAGCATAAATTAAACATTTAACTTCCAGTTATTGATTGATTAAACCCTAGAGACTATCTAGGTGCACAGAACACGAGCCAAAGAGAAGGAGAAAGAAAAGAACTTACCTGCAGTTTTGGTCTCAAAACTTTGTCACCGTCTTCCTAATTTCCGGCAAACACTGACCACCTTCAAGCCTCCTATGGTTTTGGTTTAATCCACCACAACTCTCCCTTGGTCCTCTCTGTTGTCCTCCTAAGCCTTGTTCTGTTTTCTCTCGCTCGATTCTCTCACAAGTCTCTGTTATCTCTGTATCTTTGGTACGTGAATAGGGGTTGTGTATTCTCAAAACCCTAAGTTGACGTACTGTTCTATATATATAGAGACTTATGTGTAGAGACAGAGCCTTAATCCTAATCCCTGTCGGCCCATAACAATACCTACGTTTTAAAACAGTGACGGCTACACACATGAATTCCATTATACAGTTAAAACTATAACCTAATTAAATTATAAACCATTTAATTTAATCGAATTAAAATAAACCATGAAATTAAAATAATTATACAAATAATAATTAACTAAAATAATCAATCAATTTAAATAAAATAATTAATCAATTAATCAATTAAAGCAAAGCAAAATCCAATTTAAATAACCATTAAATAAACACACAAACAAATAACCAATTAAATAATTAAATAAATACCAGGACTATCCTTTTAAAATTAGGGGTATTACATTCTTCCCCCCTAATAAAAAGAATTCCGTCCTCGGAATTCACTCTTACCTTCTTCCAAAATTTCAGGAAATTGCGAGCAAAACGTCCTCTCGTTCCTAAGTAGACTCAGCCTTATTGTGATGACTCCACTGGACACGAACTAAAGGATTAACCTTATTACGAAGGATTTGATCCCGACGGTCGACAATCCGACATGGTGGCTCCAAATAACTTGCATCTGGCTGCAACTCAATCTCCCCAACATCGATATGCTGATATCGATCTTCATCTCGCAGAAACTTCTGCAACATGGAAACATGAAACACGTTGTGTACGCAATCCAAATCATCCGGAAGTGCCAACTGATAAGTAACAGCTCCAACTTGATCCGTAATCATGAATAGACCGATAAACCGGGGTGACAACTTCCCTTTCTTCCCAAAGCGCATTACACCCTTCATGGGCAACACCTTTAGTAGATCCTGATCCCCAACTTGAAACTCCAAACCACATGTGCAACGATCCGTATAACTCTTCTGCCTACTCTGGGCAGTGCGCATGCGATCCTTAATAAGAGCTATCTTCTCAGAGGTATCCTTGATGAACTCAGGACCCAAGAATATACTTTCGCCAACCTGCATCCAACAAACAGGCGATCAACATGGTCGGCCATATAACGCCTCAAATGGTACCATCCCAATAGTCTTCTGAAAACTATTATTATAAGTAAACTCCACAAGCGGTAAGTAATCCTCCTAGTGGCCCTTGAAATCAAGAACACACGACCGAAGCATATCCTCCATGATCTAATTCACCCTCTCAGTCTGTCCGTCAGTCTGAGGATGATAAGCTGTGCTAAGGTGCAACTCTGTACCCAAAACTTACTGTAAACTCTTCCAGAATCCAGACACAAAGCTCGAATCCCTGTCCGATATAATAGATAATGGAATGCCATGTAACATCACAATCTCGATAATATAAAGTCTTGCCAACTACTCCAAAGTAAAGTCAGTACGAATAGGTAAGAAATGAGTTGATTTTGTCAGTCTGTCCACGATAACCCAAATAGAGTTATGATCCTTGAAAGAGTTTGGCAATCCCTTTACAAAATCCATAGAAATGCTCTCCCAATTCCACTCCGGTATCGGCAATGGCTGTAGAGCTCCTGGCGGCCTCTAATGATCAATCTTGACCATCTGACAAGTACTACATCGTGAGACAAAAAGAGCAACATCCCTTTTCATACCTACCCACCAAAACTGCCGCTTCATATCCTGATACATCTTGTCACCTCCTGGATGAACAGAAAACTCAGAGTGGTGAGTCTCAGTCATCACATCCTTTCTCAAATCATCAGCAGAAGGTACCACCAAATGGCCCTTGTACCTCAAACCTCCAACAATCCTAACATAGTAGAATGGAACCACTCCGGAAGCTATCTCTGCAACTTTATCAATGCACTGCTGATCCGTGAGTTGTGCCATCAAAACCTTGTGAATGATAGAAGGTGTAACTGTTGCCCAAGAATGGACTCTAAAGGGGGGGTGAATAGAGTCCTTGTCCAACTAAAGCAAATTTAAAGATTTGAAGAAGAATTCTTAGAATAACTACTTGAGCTGATATGCAATAGTGAGATAACAGAACCAAGTCAGATAAATCAGCATATAAATGTAAGCAGTAATGTAAAGATGAGAGATAGAGATATTGCAAACATAGACACAGCGATTTTAGCGAGGTTTGGAAGCTCCTACTCCTCGGCTCAAGATCCCTCTTGAGACTTCCCGATCCAATATGGCTCCTCCTTACAGGTAGAGAGCATACCTTGAAAGAAACAGTTTCTTCCTGCTGAGAGACTCTCTCTCAAAGTCTTAGGGACCAAACCAGCCTTTACAGAAATTGGACTAAGAGAATTTCTTCTCCTAATCTAACAAGGAAATGAATAGCTGTGTTACAACAATCTTTCTCTCACAAATTACAGTTCACTCTTTTTAGAGAATCCAATAATACAAATGAAGCTCACTCTCTCGAAAAGATGTATGTGTGAAAGAAGAATCTGAAGTTTAGCTTTGAGGATTAAAGAGTGGAGGGTAGCCAAACTTTCTTTCTCAGTAAGATGATATGAGTCACTTGTTAAAAATGGGGCTCATGGACTTCACCTTTGCAGCTTGCTTCTCATGACATAAATAGAGCTCTTTCATAGACCATAACCGTTGTAAGCCCTTGACTTAGCCATTGAAAGTCCTTTTCTTGATTATGACTTGTCATAGCACATTTGGTAGAGAAGCTTCCCATGACAGAGATTCCTTGTTTGACAAAAGTGTTCAGTGCATAGGGCAGATGAGATTTGAAATCATGTGTATGAACCTTTAATAGATAAAATGGCTGTTGACATCAAGACAAGAGCTAGAAGACACACAATATGTCACTGAACCCACGTGAGTCAAACTATAAAAGCACAAAGAGAAGCACGGGTTGAAGTAAGGAGGATTTCAAGGTCAGATCTGTTTGACCATAAACTAAGTTGCCTAAGTTGAGAACTGAGTCGACTCAGTTCAAAAGTGAGACGGCTTGGTTAGTGATAGAGACGGCTGAGTTGAGTAGTTTCAAGATGCTAAAAGTGATGGAGCCTAGGCCTAATTCAGTCGGCTGAGTTAAGAAGAAAGGCGGTTGAGTTGTAATTTGATTATGACGAGTCTCAGCTTAACTGAGGCGGCTGAATTTCAGACTTAGCCTACTGAGTTGACTTTGGTGCATTATCTTGATGCACTTGATACCTTAGAATGTGTATGTGATGAATGAATGATGTAAAACCTTAGAGAGAGCTTCAATTGATCACAGACTCTTTACATTTTGCTCCTAAGCCACTCACCAATCTGTCTACCCCATAGGTAAGCTTTTATGATCTTTGAAGCCAGTTGTATCTTGATGGTATGTTCCAGTTGTGATTTTAGCTCCAGTGAATTGTATACTTCCTTCGTGACCTTATAATGTTCCTTTTGATCTGGAATGAACTTCAATGAAAACATTAGTCCACTGAACATCATTAATGGTTTGTTATCATCAAAAGTACCGAATTGCCCTTAGGAGAAATGCATAGGGTCAACAATCTCCCCCTTTTTGATGATAACAAATCATTGATGTGTTCTTTATAAACATAAGAAGGGTACTCCTCCTGTCAGTAGGCATTAATTTAAAATTTTATAAAACAAATGCTTATTATGAATTGTACTCATTCAGTAAAAAGTTTAGAGATTTTTATCTCCCCCTATCATTTTGCAGATCTAGGCTTCATTGAAACAAAACACATATATATCTATAACATGTAGAATTCAGTGCATGATGAATATTAAAGCAAAATAGTAGACCACAAAACATCAAGGTGTCCTTGAAACAAAACAGCTAGCCTAGACAACAAAAAATGTTCTAAGTTAAGCTTAAGGTAAGACTTCCTGAAACACTTCTTGAAACACATCTCAACCACTTATTTCTCCCTCTTTAGCAACATCAAAAAGGAGGGAGGTCCAAAGCACTACGAATCTCAGCAAGGTTGGCGTGCATGTCGTCATAGCGAAGAGCCAGTGTGTCCACCCGATGGGTGAGTTCATCCATCTTAGTTTCCATGCGACGAGAGATGCCAAGCTGCTCCAATAAGATATCCCGTGTGGAAGGTGCATCAGATGGGATATCAGCGTCAACGAATGTAGGGTCATCCTCATGGTCAACATCACCATATCAGAAAGACTTCCATCTTGGTGACACTGTCATGGCTACCGGACTTAGGAAGGAAGTTATAGGTAATGATATTGTGAAGAACCCGAGCCTCAAGGGTGAGTTGGTTGGTTTTAATTATGGAGATATTGGTGAGGGATTTGTTGAACTGAATCTGGTGCACAGCTTCGTGTTTATCAAAATCATCTGTAACATGCCAAGTGTGAGTGGAATAATTCTAAATTCCTCGAAAAATTTATAGTGCAGCACCAATTTCTTCTTCATCGAATGTATGTGAAACAAAGCCTAGAAATGTACGAATATTTCTAGTTCTACCAACTCTTTCAAGATGCGTGTAGAAAACCCTTACAATACGCGGATAGGAAGGAATGTCCAATTTCATGAATTGTTCCAATCCAATATCCTTGAACAGCTTGTAGGTATTAAGGTTAAAGGCATCACAGATTTCTTCTGTAAGACACTTACCCTTGGCAACCTTACGATTGACAAAGCTAGTTTCATATAGAGCCTTGTAGGTTGGGCCTTTGAAGAGACGAGTGAAAGGGATGGGCATGCCGCGGCCTTGGGTTTCGACGGGTTGAGGAGGGATTAGGTTGCTAGGGCCTGATTCATCGTTGGGAGTACGCCGAGTTCTCTTAGGGTTTCGGCGAAGAAGAGTGCCGTCAGACATAGTGCGTTAGGGTTTGAGATATGGATGTGATGAAAAATGAGTTGGACGAGTGTGTATGAGATATATATATATATATATAGAAATCAAGAATGGAGGGAAGACGGTGCAGAGAACTTACCGATTTTGAGTGGAGAGAAGTGGAATCGTAACGCCTTTGTTGCATCTCTTTAGATGGCGAGGGGAAATGAATAGGATGAGAAAGATGAACCCTAAAAAAAAAGGCTCTGTCCCGTAAGATTTAGTCAGCTCAGTTAATTTACTGAGTCGGCTCATTTAAAAACTCAGTCGGCTGAGTTAACTACTCAGATGGCTGACTTGGACCGAGACTACATAAAGCTATAGGCGAATTCAGTCGGCTCAGCTACTAACAGAGGCGGCTTAGTTTGAAGTAAGGTCAACTTAGTTTTTAACTACGTGGGCTGAATTGAATTGATGCTTTGAGTTATGAGAAACCAGTGTCTTGATCACTGTGGGCTCATTGGTTAACCCAATCTCTCTTCTAAGGGTACAAAACCTATCTTTATAAAGAGGTTTTGTGAAAATGTCTGCTAATTGTTTATCGGTGGGAATAAATTCGAGATCAATATCGCCTTTAGATACATGATCTCTAAGGAAATGATATCGAATTTCTATGTGTTCGGTTTTTAAATGCTGAATAGGGTTTTTGGAAATGCATATAGCACTGGTGTTGTCACACTTAATGGGAACCTGATCATACACAAGCCCAAAGTCCTCAAGTTGTTGCTTAATATAGAGGGTTTAAGCACAACAATTTCCTGCAACTACGTATTCAGCCTCTGCTGTTGATAAGGCTACTGAATTTTGCTTTTTACATGACCAAGAAATAAGAGATTGACCAAGAAGATGACAGGTTCCACTGGTACTTTTCCTATCAATTTTGCATCCAGCAAAATCCGCATCCGAGTAACCAACAAGCTCAAATGAAGTGTGTCTAGGATACCACAAACCAAGATTAATAGTACCACACAGATATTTAAAAATACGTTTTACAGCGCTTAATTAAATGAGATTCTTTAGGACAAGATTGAAATCTAGCACATAAGCAAACACAAAACACAATGTCCAGCCTACTTGCCGTTAAGTATAAAAGGCTGCCAATCATTCCTCTATACCTTTTAATATCTACTTCAATGCCTTTTTCATCCTTATCAATCTTTAAGGAAGAACTCATTGGAGTTTTGGCATGTTATGTTTGGCGTCCTCCAAGCCAAATTTCTTTAGCAAATCCTTAACGTACTTGGATTGGCATATGAAAATGCCATCAAGTGTTTGTTTGATTTGCAACCCTAAGAAAAAGTTAAGTTCTCCCATCATGCTCATTTCAAACTCATTTTGCATGATAGAAGCAAATTCTTCACATAGCAAGCTATTAGTTGAACCAAAGATAATATCATCAACATAAATTTGAACAATTAACAAGTTATTTTTAATGGTTTTGGTGAAAAGAGTATTATCTATTTTACCTCTAATAAAACCATTTTGAAGGAGGAAGCCACTTAGTCTTTCATACCAAGCTCTTGGAGCTTGTTTCAAGCCATAGAGAGCTTTGGATAATTTAAATACATGATTGGGCCAATCAAAGCTTTCAAAACCCGGTGGTTGTTCAATAAATACTTCTTCATCAATGAAGCCATTTAAGAATGCACTTTTTACATCCATTTGAAATAGCTTGAAGTTTTTGAAGGATGCAAATGCAAGGAGCATTCTAATAGCTTCAAGTCGAGCTACGGGAGCAAAGGTTTCTTCATAATCAATGCCTTCTTCTTGAGTGTAACCTTGAGCAACAAGTCGTGCCTTGTTTCTCATTATATTACCCGATTCATCCTTTTTGTTTCTAAAAATCCATTTAGTGCCAATGATAGTCTTATCTTTAGGTCTAGGCACTAATTCCCAAACTTTGTTTCTTTCAAATTGATTTAGCTCTTCTTGCATGGCAACAATCCAAAACTCATCATTTTCAGCTTCATGAATGTTCTTGGGTTCAAGATGAGAAACAAATGCTACATAATTACAAAGATTTTTAAGTTGTGACCTTGTGCCAACCCCTTTTGATAGATCACCAATTATTTGATTAATGGGATGATTATTGACAAACTTCCATTCCTTAGGAGAGTCACCAATAGCGAGATTATCACTTGCATCACCCTTTTTAGGGTCATCAAGTTTGAGATTTTCAATATCAATGTGGTCAACATTTTTATTTATGTCATTCTTCTCATCATCATCATCCAATGGGATACTTGGCCGTGGAAAATTAGATTCATCAAACACTACATGAATTGACTCCACCACAACTAGTGTTCTTTTGTTGAACACTCTATAAGCTCGACTTTTGGATGAGGAACCAAGAAAAATGCCTTCATCCGATTTTGGTTCAAACTTTCCTAAATTATCTTTATCGTTAAGCACAAAACATTTACAACCAAAGACTTTAAAATAGGCAATATTGGGCTTCTTATTATTCCAAAGCTCATAGGGAGTTTTGTTGAGAATTTTTCTAACAATGACCCTATTGATGACAAAGCATGAAGTGTTAACGGCTTCGGCCCAAAGAGATCTAGGAGACAAATGCTCATCAAGCATAGTCCTAGCCATTTCTTGAAGAGACCTATTCTTCCTTTCAACAACACCATTTTGTTGAGGAGTTCTAGGTGCCGAAAGGTTATAATCATATCCATTTTCATCACAAAACCTTTCAACATCTTGATTGTCAAATTCTCTTCCTCTATCACTTCTAATGCATTTGATCTTACATTCCTTTTCATTTTCCACTCTTCTACAAAGTCTAGAGAAGATTGAGAAGGTTTCATTTTTGTGTGTAAGAAAAAATACCCAAGTGAATCTAGAGAAATCATCGACAATGACATAAGCATATCGCTTTCCACCAACACTAGCAATTCTTTCCGGACCAAATAAGTCCATGTGAATTAACTCAAGTGGTCTAGAGGTTGTTACATCATTTTTCCTTTTGAAAGAAGAGTTGTTTTGTTTGCCTATTTGGCAAGCACCATAAGTTTTATCTTTAACAAAGTTAGTCTTTGGGAGGCCTTTGATTAACTCAAGCTTAGATAATTTTGAAATAGAGTCCATGCTAGTGTGACCAAGCAAACTATGCCAAAGCCAATAATTATCACTAGATGATACAAAGCATTTAACATTTTGATCATGCAATTCACATAAATGCAAAGTGTATAAGTTTCCATTTCTAAGAGCATTAAAAATTTGAATTCCATCTTTTTCAACAATGCATTTATCCGATTTAAATATCACATTAAAGCTTTTGTCACATAGTTGACTAATGCTAAACAAGTTGTGTTTGAGACCTTTAACAAGGAGCACATTATCAATGGATAAGGTTGAAGATATACCTATGGTTCCAATGTCGATTACCTTTCCTTTGGAGTTGTCACCAAATGTAACATTTCCCCCGTTGTGAGGTCTTAGAGCTGAAAATTTTGACCGATCACCGGTCATATGACGAGAGCAACCACTATCGAGGAACCATTTATCCTTGAAGGAAGGAGAAGACTCTATCTCCACCTACAAAACAGATTAATGTGATCTTCCTTTGGTACCCAAATGTTCTTGGGTCCATATGAGTTAGTTTGACGAACATAAGATCCTTTTGGAACCCAAATAAGTTTGGTTCTAAAAGGCTTCCACTTCTCTTTCAAATATCTATCATTTTCATGATGATAGTGAGGTGATGTTTGAGTGCTACACTTGACAAAATGCTCAAACAAGGGCTTTCTTCTTTTTAGTAAACAAGCATCCTTGGAGTGAGGGTTGTATCCTAAGCCATTTTTGAAGAATGCACTTTGTTGACTTCCAAGCATCTTTTTCAAATTTTCTTTACCTTGAGTGAATTTAGTAATGATGTTCAATTGGTCTTTAATAATTAAGTTTAGTGCATCATTTTCAGAAATGAGTTTACTAGTGTTCTTAAGAGAGACAGATTCAATTTCCTTTTTGAGAGAATTATTTTCTTTTCTAGCTTTTTCAAGATTGTTTGAAAGAATAAAGTTTTCTCTTTTGAAAGAAGCACACTTTAAAACCATTTTTCCTAGTTCTTTGTGGAGTTCTTGAAAAGCATCTTGTAACCCATTATATTCATCAAGTAAGTCATTCAAAGAAATGTCTTGATTAAAAGAAGAATTGGTGGAGGAGCTTACCTCATCGTCATTTGCCATAAGACAAAGATTAGCTAGGTTGTTTGTGCCAAGGTCATCATCACTTCTGGAAGTGAGCGAATCATCATCTTCCCACGAGGCTTTCATGGATTTCTTCTTAGATTTTTCTTCCTTCTCCTTTTTATAGAGAAAGTAGTCAGCTTTGAAGTGCCCTTGTTTACCACAATGGAAGCATGTGGATTGATCTTTTTGAGATGAGTCATGTGATGATGATGACGAATTTTTTCTGAGATTGCCTCTTTTATTGTATTTCTTCCTTTGAAGATATCTTTTATAAGATAAAGTGGCAAAGGCAATTTCTTCATCATCTTCAATGGCATCTTTGGCCATCTCTTCATTTGTTGAGGCTTGGAGAGCAGTAGTTTTGGACTAAATGGCTTCCTTTGTGGATTGGTCTTTCATGGTGATTTCATATAAAAGGAGAGACCCAAGAAGCTCATCTAGAGGAAGTTTCTCAATGTCTTTGGCTTCTTGAATAGTGGTAACCTTCGAGTTCCATCCTTTTGGAAGTGCCCATAAGATTTTTCTAACATGATCGGAAGAAGGATATACCCTACCAAGACTCTTTAAGGGGTAAGTTCATATTGATGCACAAGTCTATGAATTTTAGTATTCTTGACTTGACTAGTTCCTTCATAGGTGACAATGAGTTTGTCCCAAATTTCTTTGGCAGTGTCACAATCACAGATTTTGTTATACTCATCTTTACTTAATGTGCAATAGAGATTGTTTTTAGCCTTAGAGTTGCATTGAACTAGTCTTCGGTCATTTGCATCCCATTCCGATTTTAGTTTGGGAACTTCATTTCCTTCTACAGTTTTAGTAGGAACATTATTTCCAAATTCAACAACATCCCATACTTCAATATCAACATTTTCAAGAAATGCTCTCATTCTATTTTTCCAATAATTGAAGTCATTACCATCGAACAAGGGAGGTCGATTGTTGGACTTACCTTCTAATGACGACAATGATACAATGTTGGACATGATTGTATTCTAAGACGATTAAGTCGAATTGAAAGAATTTAGGCTCTAATACCACTTGTTGCCCAAGAATGGACTCTAGAGGGGGGGTGAATAGAGTCCTTGTCCAACTAAAACAAATTTAAAGATTTGAAGAAGAATTCTTAGAATAACTACTTGACCTGATATGCAATAGTGAGATAACAGAACCAAGTCAGATAAATCAGCATATAAATGTAAGCAGTAATGTAAAGATGAAAGATAGAGATATTGCAAACATAGACACAGCGATTTTAGCGAGGTTCGGAAGCTCCTACTCCTCGGCTCAAGATCCCTCTTGAGACTTCCCAATCCAATATGGCTCCTCCTTACAGGTGGAGAGCATACCTTGAAAGAAACAGTTTCTTCCTGCTGAGAGACTCTCTCTCAAAGTCTTAGGGACCAAACCAGCCTTTACAGAAATTGGACTAAGAGAATTTCTTCTCCTAATCTAACAAGGAAATGAATAGCTGTGTTACAACAATCTTTCTCTCACAAATTACAGTTCACTCTCTCTAGAGAATCCAATGATACAAATGAAGCTCACTCTCTCGAAAAGATGTATGTGTGAAAGAAGAATCTGAAGTTTAGCTTTGAGGATTAAAGAGTGGAGGGTAGCCAAACTTTCTTTCTCAGTAAGATGATATGAGTCACTTGTTAAAAATGGGGCTCATGGACTTCACCTTTGCAGCTTGCTTCTCATGACATATATAGAGCTCTTTCATAGACCATAACCATTGTAAGCCCTTGACTTAGCCATTGAAAGTCCTTTTCTTGATAATGACTTGTCATGGCACATTTGGTAGAGAAGCTTCCCATGACAGAGATTCTTTGTTTGACAAAAGTGTTCAGTGCATAGGGCAGATGAGATTTGAAATCATGTGTATGAACCTTTAATAGATAAAATGGCTGTTAACATCAAGACAAGAGCTAGAAGACACACAATATGTTAGTGAACCCATGTGAGTCAAACTGTAAAAGCATAAAGAGAAGCACGGGTTGAAGTAAGGAGGATTTCAAGGTCAGATTTGTTTGACCATAAACTAAGTTGCCTAAGTTGAGAACTGAGTCGGCTCAGTTCAAGAGTGAGACGGCTTGGTTAGTGACAGAGATGGCTGAGTTGAGTAGTTTCAAGATGCTGAAAGTGATGGAGCCTTGGCCTAATTCAGTCGGCTGAGTTGAGAAGAAAGGCAGCTGAATTAAGAAGAAAGGCGGCTGAGTTGAGAAGAAAGGCGGCTGAGTTGTAATTTGATTATGACGAGTCTCAGCTTAACTGAGGCGGCTGAATTTCAGACTTAGCCTGCTGAGTTGACTTAGCGTATTATCTTGATGCACTTGATACCTTAGAATGTGTATGTGATGAATGAATGATGTAAAACCTTAGAGAGAGCTTCAATTGATCACAGACTCTTTACATTTTGCTCCTAAGCCACTCACCAATCTGTCTACCCCATAGGTAAGCTTTTATGATCTTTGAAGCCAGTTATATCTTGATGGTATGTTCCAGTTGTGATTTTAGCTCCAGTGAATTATATACTTCCATCATGACCTTATAATGTTCCCTTTAATCTGGAATGAACTTCAATGAAAACATTAGTCCACTGAACATCATTAATGGTTTGTTATCATCAAAAGTACCGAATTGCCCTTAGGAGAAATCCATAGGGTCAACAGTAACTACCATACAAGCCATAAAAGCATCCGACAACTCATCCACCGTCCTCAAAGCATTCCACTCAGTAGCAAATAGAGCAGAAAGACTACCAACAGGTCGGCGACTGAGTGCATCCGCCACCACATTCACTTTCCCTGGATGGTACTATATAGAAAAGTGATAGTCTTTCACAAACTCCAACCACCTGCGCTGTCTCATATTCAACTCCCGTTGAGTGAACAAATACTGCAGACTCTTGTGATCACTGAATAATCTGAAGGCCTCACCCAACAAATAATGCCTCCAAATACGTAAGGCAAAGACCACAGCTGCCAACTCCAAATCATGTGTTGGATAATTAAGCTCGTGAGGCTTAAGCTTCCGAGATCCTTACGAAATCAATCACTCCTCCTGCATCAAAACGCATCCAAGACCCTGTAAAGAAGCATCAGTGTAAACCAGATACTCTATTCCACTCTGTGGGGTAGAAAAAATCGGTGCAAAAGTTAACTTAGTCTTCAGCTCATCAAAAGCTTTCTGACAATGTGCATCCCACACGAACCGTACACCCTTCTTAGTCAGATGAGTAAGTGGTCCCGCTATCTTTGAGAACCCCTGGATGAACCTCCTGTAATATCCTGCCAAACTGAGGAAACTCTGAATCTCAGTAGGTGAAGTAGGCTGTCCCCACTCAACCACCACTGAAACCTTGGCCGGATCCACCGTTATTCCCCTTTCTGACACCACGTGACCCAGAAACTTCACCTCCCGTTGCCAAAATTCACACTTCTCGAACTTGGCATACAACTGGTGCTCACAAAGTGTTTGCAACACAATCTGTAGATGTCTAGCATGGTCTTCCTCTGACCTCGAGTAAATCAAAATGTCATCTATGAAGACAATGACAAATTGATCCAAGTAAGCCCTGAAGACTCTGTTCATTAAATCCATGAAAGCCACTGGTGTATTAGTCAACTCGAACGGCATCACACAAAACTCATAAGATCTACATCTAGTGAGAAACGCTGTCCTCGGAACATCTTGCTCCTGAACCCAAAGTTGATGATATCCAGACCGCAGATCAATCTTAGAGAAATAACTAGCTCCCCTCAACTGATCAAAAAGATCATCAATCTTGGGCAAAGGGTACTTGTTACGAATGGTAACCTTGTTCAACTCCCTATAATTTATACACAGCCAAAGTGAACCATCCTTCTTCTTCACAAATATAACTGGTGCTCCCCCAGGGTGAAGTACTCCTACGAATAAAACCCTGGCTAAGTAATTGCTGAATCTGATCCCTCAGCTCCCGCATCTCTACTGGTGCCATCCTATACGGTGCCCTAGTAATAAGCGTAGTGCCTGGAGCTAAGTCTATCACAAAGTCGATCTCGCAACTAGGCAGCAACCATGGAATATCCTGAAATACATCAGGGAAATCCTGTACAATTGGTATATTATCCAATGATACAGTAGTCACCTCCTCCGTGTCCTCCTCCATATGGAACAAATAGGTGCTAGTGACCCCGCTAGAACGCGACATAGCGACGACGTACATGTCTTGACCAAGTATGGTGAAAACAACTGACCTATCATAACAATTAACTTGGGAATGGTAATGCGATAACCAATCCATCCCAAGTATCACATCATAAGTGTACATGTCCAGGACCAAAAGATTGGCTAGAAATCTGAGTCTACTAATATCTAGTGTCAGAGGCCCATCACTCTAATGAAGAATGGTTATATTGCCTAACGATATAGAAATACCCTGTGGTCTACAGCATACCCGAGTCATCATCCCAGATAAAGCAACAAATGATCTAGCTACAAATGAGTGGGTAGCACCCGTATCAAATAACACACGTCCAAGTAAACCATGAATAGGAAACTTACCCTCAACAGCCTGAGGTGCCTGCATATCCTGTGGCATGGGGTTTTACACCCTGCCATAATGTAACTGTTGCGGTGCCTGTCCCTGAGGCTGCGGCGGTGCAGGTAATGCCGGATATGTTTGTCCCTGAATCCGTGGAACCTGTGGAGCTGGTAAAGGCACTGGCGCCCTCTGCCCCTGCTGTACATGCTGTCCCTGTCCCTGTCTCTGTCCCTGTCTTGTTGTAAAACACTACCTAAAAGTGTGACCATACTCTCCACAAGTATAGCAACTACCCTGGAAACTACCAAATGGCCTCCTCTGTCGGTTAGCCTGTGGCTGACCCTCTCCTGCCTGTGGTCCCCCATTCTGTTGTCGCTGAATAGGTGCCACATCCCTAGGAGCATCTGAACCACCTTTGTGCTTCTTCTAAGGCTGTTGTCCCTGGAATTTGCCATTGTCATTCTGTCGGTGTCCGTTCCCATTCCCTTTCTCAGCTGACTGATTAGCAGAGTCTCTGTCACCCCGCTTCTCACCCATGGCCTGTCTGAAATCCACGGTCAACTGATACTGCTATAGAGCGGTGTCTACCACTTGAGTATAGGTAGTATAGGCTGGACTACCCATAATAGCTCTCTTGATAGACCACATCAGTCCCTTGACGAAATTATTGTGCTTCTTCTCCTCTGTATCCACCTCCTCCGGTGCAAAGAGAGATAAGCGCGTAAACTGCTGCTCATACTCCGCCACTGTCATATTCCCCTACTGCAGATTAAGAAACTCAGTCTTCATGGCTGCCCTGACTGCATAAGGGAAATACTTCTCATCAAAGCATGCACTGAACTCATCATAAGTCAATACCATCCTCTCCTCTATGGTGGTAACTAACTCCCACCACTGTAGTGCATCCCTAACTAGCTTAAAAGTAGCTAGCATCTATCTCTGAACCTCCGTGCACTGAACCAAGCAAAGATGTCGCTCGATGTCCTGTTTCCACTGGTGAGCTGCTCTCGCATCGGTGGAGCCTGTGAACTCAGGTGGGCTCCCCTTTGTGAAAGAAATCCTGGCCTTCTCCCAAGTATCAGTCTGAACAACTGATGCTGGTAATGGTGCTAGTTGTACCTGAGGTTGATTCCAAAGTGCAACTGTTACCCCCATTTCTATAGCTCGAGCAATGAGGTCATTGATGTGAGGAGGATACTCTGGATCTCCTCCATGATCCCGAGTTTGCTGAGCGTCCTCTTGCTCTTCAAGGAACTAACCATCATCCTAAAATTCTGCCAAATGCTGCTCTTCCTGACGCCGCAGGTGTTCCTGTTGCCTACGTGCCACTCTCCTCTGTCGACTGTTCATCTGTCCCCTTCTAGCGTTAACCATGTTGTTAACAAAGAAACACAGATATCAAAACGAGTTTAAACAAATCGTAAAGGAATAAAATGAATCCTAAACTTAAGCTCTAATTAAGAGAAAACGTTACACGGAAGACTTAATACGAAACATCCGAGAGACACTTGAACCTGGAGAGCTCTGATACCAACTGTGATACCCCTCGAATCCGAGACGCGGATTGATCAGGCCCAGGCCCAAACCCAAGGGAATATCAAACAATTAAAGTATTTTAAAATGAACACAGAACAGAGATAGATGCTAGAATCATCAAGAGAAGTCCTATGTAAATAGATGAATGTAAGACTATCCTTGACAAGCACGATCAAGCTCTAAGGCTGGAACCGTCCTGTACCTAAAAAGAATAATAGAAGAGTGGGTCAAGCCCACGAGCAAGTTCTAATCTAACTGCAATCCATACAGTGACCCGATATATAGATACACCGTAGATACCTCACAATATCTATCTAGTCCATACATATATATATATATATATATCCACACTAGGGGACATTAACTAGACTATAGTAGAGGTCTCAACCTGAATAGAAGCCAACATGCGAAAACGTACCCAACGGAGGGCATGAGTACCTAGACCTAACAGGGTACACCTCAACCTATTATAGCCAGTTAAGCATCCACTGCATATACGTACCCTAACCAACGAGTCTGAGACTCAAGCTCATCTTGTGGTACCATAAACATATATCTAAAGTCCGTCCAAAACCAGGGTATGTCATTCAATTATTGATTGAGCTGATATACAATATACAACCTAGTTAGTCACTCAACTTATTCAATTGATATAACTTAACTACAACCAAATTAATCCAGGAAGCCATTCAACTTAGTCGCAGTTGATCTGACTTAGTCACAATTAGGATTCAATATTTTTCAATCCATTCCTTCAATCCATTAGGTTAGGTTTAGGCATTTTGAGCTAAACCATCCCTAGTATGTCACCATCCCATACCAGTGCATATAATCCTCCATATCCATGTAAATTACAACATGTATATAATCGTTTAGCAATTTACAGTCTAAAACCAATATCCAAATAATTGCAAAAAGATGTTTAAAGGTTCAGCAAATTAAATCCAATAGTTAAACCATGTATTGTTTAACAGTTCAACAACTAGCATCCAGAGCATGAATAGATCAGTTTTAATAAATCAACAACTCTATCATGCATATAAATAAATTTTAAAATCATAATATTATTCAAGAAATTGCTAAAATTAATTCTAGCAATTCAGTTCCTTTTATCCATCAATAGCCTGCTAGGTTGCATCCTTGTATACTATTTTATTGTCTTAACACTGAGCCATAAACTATGCTACAAGTCCAATTGGTTAATTAAAAGACTCCCTCATACATCTAAAATTTAATTTAGAATCATATTATAGCACCTTAAATTGTCAAATTAAAATTAGACAATTTAACTTCCTTCCAGTAGTTTACTGCGTGCAAGTTGTTAAATAGCGCACTGTTAATTCCATTAATACAAAGAGGGTATTTTATACAATCCAAGACCTTGATTACATCCTAAATTAATTATTGAAACCCCCATTAAAGTCCTAAAACTGTTCAAGAACCCCAAGTGCCCAAACAGTAGCAAGTAGTTCGTAAAAACAATAACAGAATGTATAAATTGAAGGGAGCCTGCTCTAATTCTTGAAGAGCAGGCTCTTATGAGGCTAAAGCCACCTCTTTTAGAGGTAGAGCCTGCTCTACTTCCTCTAGAGCAGGCTCTACTCATGGGGGAGCCGGCTCTTCCCTCCATGGAGCCGGCTCTCTCCCCTTGTGAGAGCTTCAGTCCGTTCCTGCTTCGCTTTACCCCGTCTGCTCCATCTCCACACCATTCCTACCACTCTGTTGATCTCTAAAACTCATCTTAAGAGTCTTATAACACCCTAGTAACATTCCCATGGTTCATTTATAGTAGCTGAAATCAATTACAGAGACTAAAGTTACAATAGAAACAACATGCTTAAAGAATAGAAAACTGAAATGAGACATGCATGAACTGTAACAGATTGGATTTCAACACAAACAGATCATCCATATAGCATATATTAAACATGTAACTTCCAGTTATTGATTGATTAAACCCTAGAGACTATCTAGGTGCACAGAACACGAGCCAAAGAGAAGGAGAAAGAAAAGAACTTGCCTGCAGTTTTGGTCTCAAAACTTTGTCGCCGTCTTCCTAATTTCCGACAAACACTGACCACCTTCAAGCCTCCTATGGTTTTGGGTTAATCCACCATAACTCTCCCTTGATCCTCTCTGTTCTCCTCCTAAGCCTTGTTCTATTTTCTCTCGCTCAGTTCTCTCGCAAGTCTCTGTTATCTATGTATCTTTGGTACGTGAATAGGGGTTGTGTATTCTCAAAACCCTAATTTGACGTACTGTTCTATATATCTGAAGAGACTTATGTGTAGAGACAGAGCCCTAATCCTAATCCTTGTTGGCCCATAACAAAACCTACGTTTTAAAACAGTGACGGCTACACACATGAATTCCATTATACAGTTAAAACTATAACCTAATTTAATAATAAACCATTTAACTTAATCCAATTAAAATAAACCATGAAATTAAAATAATTATACAAATAATAATTAACTAAAATAATCAATCAATTTAAATAAAATAATTAATCAATTAATCAATTAAAGCAAAACAAAATCCAATTTAAATAACCATTAAATAAACACACAAACAAATAACCAATTAAATAAAATAAAAATGTAATTAAACAATTAAATAAATACCAGGACTATTCTTTTAAAATTAGGGGTATTACATTCTTCGCCCCTAACAAAAGGAAATTCCGTCCTCGGAATTCGCTCTTACCTTCTTCCAAAATTTCAGGAAATTGTGAGCGAATGACGTCCTCCCGTTCCCAAGTAGACTCAGCCTCATTATGATGACTCTACTGGACACGAACTAAAGGAATAACCTTATTACGAAGCATTTGATCCCAACGGTTGACAATCCGACATTGTGGCTCCAAATAAGTTGCATCCGGCTGCAACTCAATCTCCCCAACATCGATATGCTGATACCGATCTTCATCTCGCAGAAACTTCCGCAACATGGAAACATGAAACACGTTGTGTACGCGATCCAAATTATCTGGAAGTGCCAATCGATAAGCAACAGCTCCAACTCAATCCGTAATCATGAATGGACTGATAAACTGGGGTGACAACTTCCCATTCTTCCCAAAGCGCATTACACCCTTCATAGGCGATACCTTGAGTAGAACCTGATCCCCAACTTGAAACTCCAAAGCACGTGTGCGATGATCCGCATAACTCTTCTGCCTACTCTAGGCAGTGCGCATGCGATCCCTAATAAGAGCTATCTTCTCAGAAGTATCCTTGATGAACTCAGGACCCAAGAATCTACTTTCACCAACCTCCATCCAACAAATAGGCGATCGACATGGTCGGCCGTATAATGCCTCAAATGGTGCCATCCCAATAGTCTTCTGAAAACTATTGTTATAAGCAAACTCCACAAGTGGTAAATAATCCTCGCAGTGGCCCTTGAAATCAAGAACACAAGACGAAAGCATATCCTCCATGATCTGATTCACCCTCTCAGTCTGTCCATCAATCTGAGGATGATAAGCAGTACTAAAGTGCAACTCTGTACCCAAAACCTGCTGGAAACTCTTCCAGAATCCAGACACAAAGCTCGAATCCCTGTCCGATATAATAGACAATGGAATGCCATGTAACTTCACAATCTCAGTAATGTAAATTCTTGCCAACTGCTCTGAAGTGAAGTCAGTATGAATAGGCAAGAAATGAGCTGATTTCGTCAGTCTGTCCACGATAACCCAAATAGAGTTATGATCTTTGAAAGAGTTTGGTAATCCCTCTACAAAATCCATAAAAATGCTCTCCTAATTCCACTCCGGTATCGGCAATGGCTGTAGAGCTCTTTGTGGCCTCTAATGATCAATCTTGACCATCTGAAAAGTACTACATCGTGAGATAAAAAAAAGCAATGTCCCTTTTCATACCTACCCATAAAAACTGCCGCTTCATATCCTGATACATCTTGTCGCCTCCTGGATAAAGAGAAAACTTAGAGTGGTGAGTCTCAATCATCACATCCTTCCTTAAATCATCAGCAGAAGGTACCACCAAATGGCCCTTGTACCTCAAACCTCCATTAGTCCCAACATAGTATAATGGAACCTCTCCGGAAGCTATCTCTGCAACTTTATCAATGCACTGCTGATCCGTGAGTTGTGCCTTCAAAACCTTGTGAATGATAGAAGGTGTAACTACCAGACAAGCCATGAAAGCATCCGACAACTCATCCACCATCCTCAAAGCATTCCACTCAGTAGCGAATAGAGCAGAAAGACTACCAACAGGTCGGCGACTGAGTATAACTGCCACCACATTCACTTTCCCTGGATGGTACTGTATAGAAAAGTGATAGTCTTTCACAAACTCCGACCACCTGTGCTGTCTCATATTCAACTCCCGTTGAGTGAACAAATACTGCAGACTCTTGTGATCGCTGAATAATCTGAAGGCCTCACCCAACAGATAATGCCTCCAAATACGTAAGGCAAAGACCACAGCTGCCAACTCCAAATCATATGTTGGATAATTAAGCTCGTGAGGCTTAAGCTTCTGAGATCCTTATGAAATCGATCACTCCTCCTACATCAAAACACATCCAAGACCCTGTAAAGAAGTATCAGTGTAAACCAGATACTCTATTCCACTCTGTGGGGCAGACAAAACCGGTGCAAAAGTTAACTTAGTCTTCAGCATCAAAACCTTTCTGACAATGTGCATCCCACACGAACCGTACACCCTTCTTAGTCAGATGAGTGAGTGGTCCCGCTATTTTTGAGAACCCCTGGATGAACCTCCTATAATATCCTGCCAGACCGAGGAAACTCTAAATCTCAGTAGGTGAAGTAGGCTGTCCCTACTCAACCACCGCTGAAACCTAGGCCGGATCCACCGTTATTCCCCTTTCTGACACCACATAACCCCAAAACTTCACCTACCATTGCCAAAATTCGCACTTCTCGAACTTGGCATACAACTGGTGCTCACGAAGTGTCTGCAACACAATCCGTAGATGTCTAGCATGGTCGTCCTCTGACCTCGAGTAAATCATAATGTCATCTATGAAGACAATGACAAATTGATCCAAGTAAACCCTGAAGACTCTATTCATTAAATCCATGAAAACCGCTGGTGCATTAGTCAACCCGAACGACATCACAACGGCATCACACAAAACTCATAAGATCCATATCTAGTGAGAAACGCTGTCCTCGAAACATCCTGCTCCCAAACCTGAAGTTGATGAAATCCAGACCGTAGATCAATCTTAGAGAAATAAGTAGCTCCCCTCAACTGATTAAAAAGATCATCAATTATGGGCAAAGGGTACTTGTTATGAATGGTAACCTTTTTCAACTCCCTGTAATCTATACACAGCCGAAGTGAACCGTCCTTCTTCTTCACAAATATAACTGGTGCTCCCCCAGGGTAAAGTACTCCTACGAATAAAACCCTGGCTAAGTAATTGCTGAATCTGATCCCTCAGCTCTCGCATCTCCACTGGTGCCATCCTATACGGTGCCCTAGCAATAGGCGTTGTGCATGGAGCTAAGTCTATCACAAAGTCGATCTCGCGACTAGGTGGCAACCCTGGAATATCCTGAAATACATCCGGGAAATCCTGTACAATTGGTATATTATCCAATGATACAGTAGTCCCCTCCTCCGGGTCCACCTCCATATGGAACAAATAGGTGCTAGTGACCCCGCTAGAACGCGGCATAGCGACGACGTACATGTCCTGACCAAGTATGGTGAAAACAACTGACCTATCATAACAATTAACTTGGGAATGGTAATGCGATAACCAATCCATCCCAAGTATCACATCATAAGTGTACATGTCCAGGACCAAAAGATTGGCTAGAAATCTGAGTCTACTAATATCTACTGTCACAGACCCATCACTCTCATGAAGAATGGTTGTATTGCCTAACGGTATAGAAATACCCTGTGGTCTACAACATACCCGAGTTGTCATCTCAGACAAAGCAACAAATGATCTAGCTACAAATGAGTGGGTAGCACCCGTATCAAATAACACACGTCTAAGTAAACCATTAATAGGAAACTTACCCTCAACAGCCTAAGGAGCCTGCATATCCTGTGGCATGGGGTTGTACACCCCGCCATAATGTAACTGCTGCGGTGCCTGTCCCTGAGGCTACGGCGGTGCTGGTAATGCCGGATATGTCTGTCCCTGAATCCGTGGAACCTGTGGAGCTGGTAAAGGCACTGGCGCCCTCTGCCCCTGCTGTACATGCTATCCTTGTCCCTGTCTCTGTCCCTATCTTGTTGTAGGACAGCCTGGAAGTGTGACCATACTTTCCACAAGTATAGCAACTACCCTAGAAAGTACCAAATGGCCTCCTCTGTCGGTTAGCCTGTGGCTGACCCTCTCCTGCCTGTGGTCCCCCATTCTGTTGTCGCTAAATAGGTGCCACATCCCTAGAAGCATCTAAACCACCTTTGTGCTGCTTCCAAGGCTGCTGTCCCTGGAATTTGCCCTTGTCATTCTATCGGCGTCCGTTCCCATTCCATTGCTCAGCTGACTGATTAGCAGAGTCTCTGTCACCTCGCTTCTCACCCATGGCCTGTCTGAAATCCATGGTCAACTGATACTGCTGTAGAGCAGCGTCTACCACCTGAGCATAGGTAGTACAGGCTGGACTACCTGTAATAGCTCTCTTGATAGACCACATCAGTCCCTTGACGAAATTATTGTGCTTCTTCTCCTCTGTATCCACCTCCTCCAGTGCAAAGAGAGATAAGCGCGTGAACTGCTGCTTATACTCCGCCACTATCATGTTCCCCTACTACAGATTAAGAAACTCAGTCTTCATGGATGCCCTGACTGCATAAAGGAAATACTTCTCATCAAAGCGTGCACTGAACTCATCATAAGTCAATACCATCCTCTCCTCTATGGTGGTAACTGACTCCCACCACTATAGTGCATCCCTAACTAGCTTGAAAGTAGCAAGCATCTATCTCTGAACCTCCGTGCACTGAACCAAGCAAAGATGTCGCTCGATGTCCTGTTTCCACTGGTGATCTGCTCTCGCATCAGTGGAGCCTGTGAACTCAGGTGGGCTCCCCTTTGTGAAAGAACTCCTGGCCTTCTCCCAAGTATCAGTCTGAACAACCGATGCTAGTAACGGTGCTGGCTGTACCTGAGGCTAATTCCAAAGTGCAGCTGTTACCCCCACTTCTATAGCTCGAGCAATGAGGTCATTGATGTGAGGAGGATACTTTGGATCTCCTCCATGATCCCGAGTCTGCTGAGCGTCCTCCTGCTCTTCATGGAACTAACCATCATCCTGAAATCTGCCAAACGCTGCTCTTCCTAATGCAGCAAGCATTCCTGTTGCCTACGTGCCATTCTCCTCTGTCGACTGTTCATCTGTCCCCTTCTAGCGTTAACCATGTTGTTAACAAAGAAAGACAAATATCAGTACGAGTTTAAACGAATCATAAAGGAATACAATGAATCCTAAACTTAAGCTCTAATCAAGAGAAAACGTTACGCAGAAGATTTAATACGAAACATCCTAGAGACACTTGAACCTGGAGAGCTCTGATACCAACTGTGATACCCCTCGAATCCGAGACGCGGATTGATCAAGCCCAGTCCCAAACCCGAGGGAATATCCAACAATTAAAGTAATTTAAAATGAACACATAATAGAAATTTAAAAATTTAAATAAAGAAAGCAAAAGAAATATAAACTCCTCCAAACGATAATAATAATAATGCTCAGATCTTTCAAAATCTCCAAGAGTACAACTCGGGAATCCAACTAGTGGACCCCTAAATAAAATCCCAACTGAACTGAAAACTGGAAATAAATTAAGCTAGAATCATCGAGAGAAGTCCTACGTAAACAAATGAATGTGAGACTGTCCTCGACAAGCACGATCAAGCTCTAAGGCTGGAACCGTCCTGCACCTGAAAAGAATAATAAAAGAGTGGGTAAGGCCCACGAGCAAGTTCTAATCTAACTGCAATCCATATAGTGACCCGATACACAAATACACCGTAGATACCTCACAATATCTATCTAGTCCATACATATATATATATATATCCACACTAAGGGACATTCACTGGACTACAGTAGGGGTCTCAACCTGAATAGAGGCCAACATGCGAAAACGCACCCAACGGTGGGCATGAGTACCTAGACCTAACAGGGTACACCTCAACCTATTATAGCCAATTACGCATTCACTGCATATACGCACCCTAACCAACGAGTCTGAGACTCAAGCTCATCTCGTGGTACCATAAACATATATCTAAAGTCTGTCCAAAACTAGGGTATGTCACTCAATTATTAATTGAGCTGACATACAATATACAACCTAATTAGTCACTCAACTTATTCAGTTAATATGACTTAACTACAACCAAATTAATCCAGGAAGCCATTCAACTTAGTCAAAATTAGGATTTAATATTTTTCAATCTATTCCTTTAATCCATGAAGTTAAGCTTAGGCGTTTTGAGCTAAACCATCCATAGTATGTCACTGTCCCATACCGGTGCATACAATCCTCCATATTCATGTAAATTACAACATGTATATAGTCATTTATCAATTTACAGTCCAAAACCAATATCCAAATAATTGCAAAAATATGTTTAAAGGTCCAGCAATTTAAATCCAAGAGTTAAACCATGTATTGTTTAACAATTCAATAACTTGCATCTAGAGCATGAATAGATCAGTTTTAATAAATCAACAACTCTATCATGCATATAAATAAGTTTTAAAATCATAATATTGTTCAAGAAATTACTAAAATTAAATCTAGCAATTCAGTTCCTTTTATCCATCAATAGCCTGCTAGGTTGCATCCTTGTATACTATTTTATTGTCTTAACACCGAGCCATAAACTATGCTACAAGTCCAATTGGTTAATTAAAAGACTCCCTCATACATCTAAAATTTAATTTAGAATCATATTAAAGCACCTTAAATTGTCAAATTAAAATTAGACAATTTAACTTCCTTCCAGCAGTTAACTGCGCGCAAGTTGTTGAATAGCGCACTGTTAATGCCATTAATATAAAGAGGATATTTTATGCAATCCAAGACCTTGATTACATCCTAAATTAATTATTGAAACCCCCATTAAAGTACTAAAACTGTTCAAGAACCCCAAGTGCCCAAACAGTTACAAGTAGTTCGTAAAAACAATAACAGAATGTATAAATTGAAGGGAGCCTGCTCTAATTCTTGAAGAGCAGGCTCTTGTGAGGCTAGAGCTACCTCTTTTAGAGGTAGAGCCTGCTCTACTTCCTCTAGAGCAGGCTCTACTCATGGGGGATCCGGCTCCTCCCTCCATGGAGCCGGCTGTCTCCCCTTGTGAGAGCTTCAGTCCGTTCCTGCTTCGCTTCACCCCGTCTGCTCCATCTCCGGACCATTCCTACCACTCTGTTGATCTCTAAAACTCATCTTAAGAGTCTTATAACACCCTAGTAACATTCCCATGGTTCATTTATAGTAGTTGAAATCAATTACAAAGACTAAAGTTACAACAGAAACAACATGCTTAAAGAACAGAAAACTGAAACGAGACATGCATGAACTGTAATAGATTGGATTTCAACACAAACAGATCATCCATATAGCATATATTAAACATTTAACTTCCAGTTATTGATTGATTAAACCCTAGAGACTATCTAGGTGCACAGAACACGAGCCAAAGAGAAGGAGAAAGAAAAGAACTTGCCTGCAGTTTTGGTCTCAAAACTTTGTCTCCGTCTTCCTAATTTCTGACAAACACTGACCACCTTCAAGCCTCCTATAGTTTTGGTTTAATCCACCACAACTCTCCCTTGGTCCTCTCTGTTCTCCTCCTAAGCCTTGTTCTGTTTTCTCTCACTCGGTTCTCTCACAAGTCTCTGTTATCTCTGTATCTTTGGTACGTGAATAGGGGTTGTGTATTCTCAAAACCCTAAGTTGATGTACTGTTCTATATATATAGAGACTTATGTGTAGAGACAGAGCCCTAATCCTAATCCTAATCCTTGTCGGCCCATAACAAAACCTACGTTTTAAAACAGTGACGGCTACACACATGAATTCCATTATACAGTTAAAACTATAACCTAATTTAATAATAAACCATTTAACTTAATCCAAATAAAATAAACCATGAAATTAAAATAATTATACAAATAATAATTAACTAAAATAATCAATCAATTTAAATAAAATAATTAATCAATTAAAGCAAAACAAAATCTAATTTAAATAACCATTAAATAAACACACAAACAAATAACCAATTAAATAAAATAAAAATGTAATTAAACAATTAAATAAATACCAGGACTATCCTTTTAAAATTAGGGGTATTACAACAAACCCATTCAATAAAAACCCATGCTTAACCATCACTAAATCCTTAATTAATCACAGATAGACATGTAACCAACATAAAGAATTTAGTGTAGAGATCAATTGCTAAATAATCACACATAAGACAACATGTAATTAAAATAGAGAATCACTAAGAAGAAATAAATCAACAATCACAAGGCTAACCACTAATCACAACAATATATATATTAATCCCCAAAATAGAAATACAAGAGTATAGATTACACAAGACTTAGGGCTCATCCAAGCCCTAGGTGAAGAGCCTAGCCAATCATGGAGAAGGTGGATGTGGTCATGAAACCCTCAAGGGAAAGCTCCAGACATGACTCCATCTTCTTTTCCCTCTTCTTCTTCTTCTTCTTTGAGACCCAAGAGTTAGAGAGTATGTGTATCTAGAGATATGTTTTTGAGATGTGCCCCCACTTCCCTCTTTTCTTCTAACCCTAATCTCTAACTTTTTAGAGAGAGAAACTACAACAATATAGAAATTAAAATGTAAAAATATGAAAAATCCCTACAAAAATGGTTTAATCCCTGTTATATATAAGGCTTTTAGAGCCCAAAAATGTGAGAACTCGGCCCTAGGATCTCCCCTTTCAAGCACAGCCCGAGTTGGTTCCAAATGGGCTTTAGATCTGCTTTTTTATAGCTTCTGCAAACAGTTCAATCGATCATAGCAATAGTGTGATCGTTCAGAGCTCTCTCGATTGATCATAGGTATGGTTCGATCGTTCAGAGGTATGGTTCGATTGTTCATAGCATGTCGGCGCATAATGTGGATAAAGACATAGGCTGAGATATTTATAGGGATAAAGACAAAAGTAGTTATGAGGATAAGATCAAAAGGTTCGATCGTTCAGAGCTTGATCGTTCATAAGTTCGATTGTTCATAGCTCGATCGTTCTAACTAGGTAGTTTTTCAACATCAGCCTCCTTTTGCTCCAGCTTTTCTGATTCCAAAAAGGCCTTAATGGACCGAAATTAGCCCATTTGAACCTTATTGACCTGAAATAGACAAAAACATAAATTAGTACTAAAATAGGAAAATAAGATAGATAATGATCCTAAAACATTCAAGATTAAGGGGTTTAAATGCGCACTTTTCAGCGCTTATCACACATCAATACAATATACAGTTTCTCTCTTTTATACTTAACAATGTGTATAGCTCTATATTTTAAATGTTGAAGTACGATTTAGTCAAAGCTCATCAGAATCAATGGAGTACCAATTATGTTGGGTGCTTACGGGAATCAATGGAAGCTGGTGCTGGCGATAGTGGTGTTGAAGGACCTAATTCCGAGGAGCTGGCTATTGGGCACACTGATGACGACTGCAACAGAGGGAATGGGTTGAGAACTTTTAATTTTGCACATGGCATCGAGATCGTGATCTGAGTGTGGAGATTAGCAACAACGAGAGTGTGACGAACCTGGTTTTTAGGTCAGCGTGTCCTATAATGAACCGAAGATTGACCCAATAACGGATCCGATATGCGGAAGTGAAAATGGAAAACAAGACTCTAAGAAGTCAAAGTGACCTTCCATGAGGTCATGGAACTCAATGAGAACTGATGCGGAAGCAAAAGATCAAAAAAATATGACAAATAAGCCCCCAGGGGCAAAATAGTCATTTTACATAGAAATGACGTCCCTAGAATGTAAATTATTCTCGAGACACATCCGTGACTTCCCGTGAAGTCACGGAACTCAAAAGAAAGTAGCGGAAGCGAATTACAAGAAAACCGGACAAAAATAGCCTCAAGGGCAAAATGGTCATTTCTGAAAAATATAAAATCGGGTGCTACCGAGCACACCACTGGGAAGAAAATGAAAAATTAATCAAGTCCGACTCAAGAATCACTTGATTCGGAGTCCGGACGGAAGAGAACAGTCAAAATAAAGTTTTTACGTCGCCGAGGCCGTGAATAGTAACCTGGGCAAAATGCTGAAGTTCGTATGCCGTTTTGACGTACTAAACGATGTTTTCTGGAAAAACACGTAGAAGAAACCCCCTTTAAAATAATTTTTCCAAGCTGACCATGTCAAAATAAAATTTTATTTTTGACGTAAAATCCCCAAAATGCCCTTACAACAGACTTTTTCAAATAGTGTAGGTGCGCACAGGAAATCAGATTTGACGCGGGGTTTTCGGGTCCGAGATGACATTTTTTGGAAAAATGTTGTGAAGAAACCCTCCCTAAAATCATGTTTTATATGTGACCATGTTAAGACCGGAATTTATTTTTCAAAGAAAATTCCCAAAATGCCCCTAAATCAGAACTAAACAAGAGGGCAAGAGTAGCTACAGTGGCTGTCCTGATCTGAGAGCGGAAACGGGCTACCAAACGAATTTTTCTAGAAAAACACGAAAAAGAAACCCCCACTAAAATCGAGTTTTCTACCCGACTAGGCAAGAGAAAATGAAAAAAACTCACTGTAAGATGCCCAAACCAAGAATTCTGGTAGAGAGGTCCATAAAGCTGCTAAAATGAAAACAGGGAGCTGAACTTTGCGATGGATTTTCGATGCCAAGACGACATTTTCTGGAAAAACACGAAAAAGAAACCCCCCCTAAAATCATGTTTTCTAAGCGACTATGTTGAAAGAATAAAATAAAACTGATGTGAAAGGTCTAGAATGCCCCTAAATCAGATTATGCAACAAAAGTGCAAAATAAATCTATAGGAGGCTCATTTCACCAAAGGAGAAGGTTTGCCCGGACACGACCATACACGCAAATGTAACTTACCTATTTGGATGTGCTACAATAGTCCACGACTTAAAAATACCACCGATGCAAAATTCGACCCCCCAACAGCAAAAAAGTCAAAAATGGACTTGAAATGGAAAATATGGAAACCAAAATTAGGAAATGGTTTCAAATGACTATTTGGCCCTGGCCACACTTCATACAAGATAAATGAGACCTAGTGGAGGTGCCGGAACACACTTTGCACCACCCGATTTGAAAATAAACCCTTAAAGGCTCGGTTTCTACTATTTTAGCCCAAACATGCAATATATGAACTAAAATGCAAAAATGAAAACTAAATGGTGTTTGGCCCTTGGCCACACCTCACATATGGCAAATGAATGTTAAAGGATGAATTTCACACAAAATGCACACACCGGTGCGAGAATGACATATCAAAACCTTAGTTTTCATACTTTTCACATTAAAGGCAAAATTTACAAATGAAGTTTGGCCCTTGGCCACATATTATATACATAGAATTAATATCAAAAAGTGTACTTAAGCACATAATACAAGTTTATTACAAAAGGCTATAAAATGATATTCTATGCTAACATTTGAATGAAATAGAAACTGAAAAGCTAAAAACCATCCCAACGAACAGCAAGCATCACGAACCATGTCTTCATACCTGATCAAATCCCCCAGGAACTTCGGGTGAGTAAACAAGTTTACTCGTAGAGAATGAGCATGCATCGACTCAATTTCTTGAAGATTTTAAGGACTAACATGATATAATTCAAAAGGGATCATGCCACCTAACGTCTATGTCAAAGATTAGACTCAAAAATCATCCTAAGCTACCATGGAGTAATAGCAACAAGAATCATGATATATATACACACATGAAACAAGTCATAGTTGGGATAATCCAAGATTATGACAAGAAGGATACTAGAACATAGGTTAATATGAATTGCATTATCAAATACAATTAAGCAAGATTTAGAATGATTCCATACAACACGACAAAAAGATACTAGAATACAAGGATTTCATTATCAATGCAACTAACATGGTTGGAGCATTCCAATTAACACAATAGGATTAATACACGAAATCAAGAACATGGCATAATATCTACGCATTTTAGCAAGGTTTGGACATTTCAATTAACAAGACAAGAAAAGTACATAGAATCAAGGATAATACATAGTATCAATGAAATAAAACACGATTGGGACATTCCAATTAACAAGGTAAGAATTATACATGAAACCAAGAACAAGGCATAACATATATGCAATTTAATAAGGATGGAACATTTCATATAACACGAAGAGAGTCTTAAATCTTCAAGGAATACGACACTTGAAATTTAAGGAGTGAAGTCATGAATAAGGCATAAAATCTATGCTATGAAACAAGATTGGAGCATTTCACATACACGACAAGTTTAAATCTTCAAGGAATAGCAACTTGAAATTTAAAGAGTGAAATCAACCAATGTGGAAACTTGGATATTGCCCGGATTAAAACCGTACTCTTGGGATCACTTTAGGGCTACTAACCCATGGGTACCTTCCCCTAGTGCGTACTATAGAAAACCGGAATCTTGGGATCACTTTAGGGCTACTAACCCATGGATACCTTCCCCAAGTACGCACTATAGTGTAGAGGGACATTCCCCCGTACTAGAACTGATGCGACCCGAGCGTGTGCACAAAATAATGCACAACACTTTGGTTTTGGAAATGGTATCAAGCGGGCATCATAGTTTACATTTGTAAACCGCTAGACACTTATACTATGTAGTATGAAGTGAGAAGGGATCGAACCCAAGGGATTGAACACGTGTTGGGACTAAACTTGATTTTAATGCTAATTAGATTGTAAAAGAGAGAAGAGAGAGAGAGAGAGAAAGAGTGTGAGAGAAAAATATTTTGGTGGAGTGATTAAACTAAAATTCAATTAAAAGCATGAAAATAGAAATGACATTAAACTAAGAATTAAAGAGATAGGAAGAGAGTCTTAGGGTTAGGATTCACCACTAAGCCCATGCAATTAACCATATGCTTTCAATTAATGGGGAATTTATTAGTGTAATTATAGATGTGGTCACATTATCATCACAAATCACAATTGTAAGCATAGATTATCAACATCAAGAATGAATTGTCTACCTAATGACAATTAAACTAAAGTGTAAAACCCATTCAAGACTACGTCATAACCCACCATACACATTCACAAATGTATCCAATAAGAGCACACATCAATCAAGAAGATAATACTAATTGTAATTAGAAGCATGGATTAAAATAATCAAGCACAGATTGCCTACTTTACTACAATTAACTAATGACAAATAAGCTAATTTGTAAAACAATCTATCATGATTAAGCCTTTATCCATCAAATTAATTGACAATTGTATCAACTAAGTCTCATGCTATGGCCATCACTAAATACAACTAAAAGAAGTATCTAGTGTAGAGTATAATTCTAAATCAATCACACCTAGACATGCAATTTTCATATAGAATCAATGGAAGAATTAAATTCTAATCATCTAATGAAGAATAAAATCCCTAATTAATCATACATAGACATACAATCAATTGGAGATTTCAAAGGAAGAATTTATCAATACAAACCCTAATTTATCAAATCAAGCATGTATATATTAAGAAATCGCAAGGCCATACAATTTAATTACAACATAATAATTCCCCAAGAAAAGAAATACAAAGGTTAGGGTTACATGAACTTAGGGCTCATCCAAGCCCTAAGTGAAGAACTAGCTCATGGAGGAGATGATCATGGTGTCAACAAGTCCTATCTCCATCTTTTGGCCCTTCTTCTTCTTCCTTCAACTGTAGACAAAGCCTCTGTAAAAAATATTCTTGAAACCCTCGCTTTTTTTCTTTCTTTCGTTTTCTTTCAGAGAGAACAATATCACGATACAGATTCCAAAAATAATAATCAAAACTTAAATCCCCAAATAATAAATCACTAAACTAATAAATACTAACCCTAAAAACAATGGGCCTCACTGGGCTTAAGTAATAAACCTATTAAAGCCCACTAGGTTACAAAATAAGCCCAAACATTAAAACAAAAATATGCAATGTTGCCAAGTCCTGAGGGATTGATCCCCCACCCTGGGGGATCGATCCCCCAGAGTTGGAAAATTCCTTTAAGCCTTATTCAGCTCCATTTTTGCCCTGGGCTATTTGGTTTGCTTCTCCATCTTTGGGAACATCATCAAAGGCCCGAGATTGACCGCTTTGTGCCATTTTCTGAAAATCTTTGCTTAACTCCAAAAAGGCTTAATTGGACCGTTCTTAGCTCATTTTAACTTTATTGCCCTGAAATACACATAAACATAAATTAGGACTAAAACATAAACTTAAGATAGATGCAAAGACTGAACTACCCTAGCTTAGGTGCTGAAATGTGCAACATTTAAGCACTTATCAAGAACTAAGTCCTAACCATCTCAATCTTGATTGATATCACCAAGTTTCCAAAATCAATAAGTTGTGTAAATCAAGATAGCATTAAGACACAAGTAATGCATTAAACACGTTTCATGCACAATCAAGATTTTGGAAACATAAAAGTCATGCCCTAAGTTCTCAACTAACTTGGCATGTGAAATGTCAAGAAATCATAGTATGCATCTATATAGACTACAAACTAGGATATATATCACATAAAATCCATCGATGCAAAAATACCACAAGTATAAGATTAATGATTTAATTATTTACTAAGCAATACATGGATAATTAAATCATTCCAAGACAATGATGCAAGTTCATTAAGTACATTACTGAAACCAAGATACACCGGGTATAGTTACATGTGAAAGGCTAAAAGTTCCATGGAATACAAGTTACAACTAAGTGAACTAAGTTCCATACAAGTAAAACAAGTAAGTGTAAGTCTCAAACTTATCTGATTATGCTCAATGTAATACACGTGAAGGAACTTATCAAGACAATCATGAATATAAGGTTAGAAACTTAATCAAGTGCATAGAACCATTAAATGGATTTTAATTATTTCATTTAATTAAAATCTCTAGATTTTGAAAGTCATCCAAATGACCACAATTTAATATATGTTATACAACATGTCATAACTTGATTTAAGAACACAATACAAGTACATTTCATGCAAGTTACGGCCTTGAGTATTAAACTTTAATACAAGAAAAATAATAAATGAAAGGTTTCAAAACCTAATCAAATATTCTAGATTTAATATATGTGAAACTATACGGCATGTACATCAAGAATTTCAAGTCGAATTTCCAATGGAGTGAATAGTACACTCGGAGCAATTTAATTAATCTAATTAATTAAATATTACTAGATTTCAAAACTTCTCCGATTTCTCCCAAATTAATCTATGTTGAAGAGCATGCTAGGGCCTAATATAATATGCTATCACATGTTGATTTAAAGCTAGATAAGGCCACATGATTTAATATTTTATTCAAGATAAATATTAAATAAAATCTTCATTTCTTGTCCAAATAATCTAGATTTAATATATGTCAATCTACATATCAAGGGGTAATACTCTATCATGCCACATGATTAAACAAAGTTATGAACAATCGGGAAAATTAAATCCTTCACAAGAAAAATAAATAATAAAATCTCTAGATTTTACATCCAAGCATGTAATCAAGTTGTATAAGCATCACAAGCATGTAATATAGCAAGAATTTAAATTATAACACCCCCTACCTCAATTTGAGATGAAAACCCCAAATCCCTACCGGAAGAAAAGTGTTCCTAATCCGCCGAAATCGAAGGGTTTTGTCGGGGATAACACGATCCACTTGAATCCGAAGGAAGCCCCATGAAAATCACAACTGAATTTCAACCCCAAACTCAAGAAATGGTTGAAAATGAATTCTGATAAGGGGGAATGGTAGAACACGTCGAGGGGAACAAAAAACGTGAAGACCGAAGACTTTTCACTTAGGAAAAGTAAATCAAAGGAGGAGAGAGAAGGTGGCAGCTCCATGGGCATCCATGGCTGCTTCAGGTCGTGCAAGGGGAGTGGGGAAGATGAAAAATAAAATATTTCTCCCCCCCCCCCTTTAAAGAAATCTCAAAAAGTGCCCTGAACGGGCCCCGCGGGGTCCGGAAAAGTGGAATTTGAGCAAACGGGCTCAAATGGCAAAACTTCATAAATGAAAAAGATTTAAAATGAGAAAATATGAATAACGGAAGAAATGGTGTCAAAAACCGAGTCCCGAGCAGAAAGTTATGCCCCGAACAAGTTCGGCGGCAACTTGGTCCAGAAACTCTGAAACTGGAGAAATATGACCAGAAGGAAATTCCAAGAGTCCACGACTCGACGAAATGTGAAAATGAATCCCATACGAGGATCCAGGCTCTAGACGAGGCATTTTGCAATAACTTTCGTTAATTGCACAATGGCCCCTACAAAAAGGGTTAACTGCGAAACTGCCCCAGAATGAAAATATCTTCCAAAAGATATTTTCTTAGATACTCCTAAAATAAAATATCTTCAAAAGATATTTACGAAAAACACCTCAAGAAATGAAAAAGATTCTGAAGAATTGTGCATCCATGCCCCTATGGGCACCGAGAACAACCAGAGTACTTTCTTGAAAAAGTAAAGATACGTATTCCGAGGAAACCACTCAAGATGAAGGCACGTGAAGTCAAAAACCAACTCCGAGCATGAGAAGTGAGGTTGTGCCAATAATGTGACAAACGGGGAAAAGACATAATAGGGAAAAAGATGAAATAGTGCATAGTGTCCGAAAAGTGAAAATGCGAAAATGACTCGGTCCTCAAAGGAAGTTGTCAATTCACATGAATGAGTCTCAGCAACCAATTCTAAGCACTTGAGATGACACTAAGCAACGAGAAACAGAGCTCAGAAAAGAAAATTAAACGAAAAAAATTCATTCGTAAAATTTCAGGAAAAAAGAAAGGGAGGCAAATGACCGTGTCGTTACAGAGAGCGTTGTAGAGGGACTCAATTGTCATCATAAGCAGGGAGCAGACGAGGGTACGGTGGTCAGAATCTTGTCGCCAACAGCAATGATAAGCGTTTGTGGGTAGTACGCGGCGACGTTCCAACCAATCCAGGCAGCGATTTTGGCATTGGAAAACCCAATTACGAGGAGCTGGTTATGGTGTACACTGATGACGACCCAGATCTTAGTCTTAGCTAGAGCTATGAGAATGTTTGCGCCAGCATCATAGAGATAAATGGTGATAGTTTGGGTTTGAAGTTCATAGACCCAAGCTCGGTGAAGTGTATAAAACCACTGGTGAAGCTTATACAGTCCGGTGAGCCCCCTAGCAACATCGAACCAGTTTGATTGGTTTGGCCTTAAAGAAAGAAGATATGGTGTTTAAGTAATTTCACATGATTTAGTTAGGATAATAATTTATTTACATGTCTTTCAAGGGTAAAATGGGAATTTGAGAATAAAAAATTGCTGACATCATCTATTTTTGTCAATAACAGTGTTTTTCGTTAACAGATAGGCGGTTTTTGTTATTAGTGTATGACATCGGGCCGGCCCAACATTTGATGTTTGATCAGATTGAACAAAAAAAAAAAAAAAAGAGAATATTAATGAATTAAAAATTTCTCAAAAAAATTGATGTTTCAAACCGAGAAAAGAAACAAATGTAATTTGCATATTTGTTCATAAGAAAAAAGGAAAAAAAGAAAAAGGGCTAAACGGGTAAGCCCGTCTAAGCCCAAAAATAGTCGGGTTCAAATTACTAATATAGCCCAGTTTTGTATGACATTGGGCCGGCCCAACCCAACCCGATTTCGGGTTGAGGTCGGGTTAGGACCGGGCTAAGTTGAGCCTGCCTAACTTGCAACCCTAATGTATGTTAACGAAACCTAAAGGAGGTCAGTATAAGGGCAAAGTACAATAAACCCCCCTCCACTATGGGCCTTTTCCAGTAAATCACTTATCTAATTTTTTACCAAAGAACCCCCTCCAACTATCTGAGAGGGGTAAAAGAGTAGATGTTTGGATCAAAATGCCCTTATTGCTATTTTATTTAAACCATAATTCATCCGAACTTCAAAAATTCATATCTCACAAACCGTACTTCCAAAAATTACAAATAATATATGCACGGAAAGCTTATGAAACAAGGATTCCATAAATATAAGATTTGTGTAATAAGCCACCATAACCAGAGAGAAATAGACAATCTAAAAATCTCTTCCACCAATTTCTTGAGATATCATATTGTGCGTTTAAGTTATTTTCATTTTCTTAGACTCATCATTTAAAAAATATATATATCAAAATAAATAATCGGTCTCTGTTGGGGCTAAATTTTGTATATATTATACTCCATACGTAAATGAATAATTCTAGAAATTTTCTTGTAAATATCCCAATTATTTTATTTTCTAAAAATAAAATAAGATTGCTGGAGGAGATTTTTAGATTGTCTCTTTCTCTCTGGTTATGGTGGCATGTTATACAAATATTATATTTCTGGAATTCTTGTTTCATAAGTTTTCCGTGTATATATTATTTGTAATTTTTAGATGTACAATTTGTGATACATGAATTTTTAAAATTTAGATGAATTATGATTCAAATAAAATAGCAATACTGATATTTTGATACAAACATTCACTATTTTAGCCCTTTAGATAGTTAGAGGGTTCTTTGATAATAAAAAATTGGGTAAGGTACAGAGACACCCCCTAAGGTTTGGGGTAAGACACCCAGAGGAAAGTTTGTCTATCTTTGGACAATGACACCCCTTCAAGTTTGAAAAATGGACAAAGAGACCCTGAAGACGGTGAATTGACCTTATTATCCTTTGAAATAAAATTAACATTTTAATTAACTTAAATACCCTTGGATTAAACCCATCTCAAACCCGAACCCAAACCCGCCTGTGTGTATATTATACAGTTCACCGGAGGAGAGAGAACAGAGAGAGGAAGACGGGAGATGAGATGGATGATGATTGTGGCTGCGATGGTGGGTGTAGAGAGAAGCGAGTCAGAGATGAATGGGACAAGTCAGAGCTGGACTCAGCCGAGGTAAAGAGACTCAGGGATGACCTCCTAAATCTCGATGACTCGGATCTCGGAACCAATTGTCCTGACCTCGACTCATTCATGAAGAGCTTCGAAGAAGAGATCTCTGTGTCGCCGGCTCCACCGGCGAATGATGTAGATCTGACATCAGACGCCGAAGATTCCCAACTGGAGCTCGGTTACCTCTTGGAAGCCTCCGACGACGAGCTCGGCCTCCCTCCGTCGACTACGTCATCAAGCGAGGCGGAGAACAACGAAGAAACCGAGTTGGTCCGAGTTCCGTCGGACTCGATCTGACTCGGCGAGTTATGGGGGTTTAATGACGAGATCCCGAGTTACGACTCATTCGGGTTGGGAATCATTGGTGGTGATAGTTATATTAATATCGGCGAGTACGTTGCGTTAGACGGGTTGTTCGTTCATTCGAATCAATTATTCGGGTCATTAGAATATCCGGATGGCTTGTGGTGGTCGGAAACGTTGTTAGCGCAGTAGTAACAGCGAAACGTTGTAGTGAAAAAGCATATTGTAAAAGGAACCCAAACCCGCCTGCCTGTATGTATATTATACAGTTCAGCATCTTTAGACATAAACACCACTGAGGGCAGTCCAAAGATTGTGGAAGTGGACACTGGTAAGCCCAAATCAAGATCCCGGAGAACCAAAACCTGGGTGTCAGATTCCTGCGACGACCCATTTGGCCAACACTCTCCTTACCCTTCCTATGTCGAATTTTAACCCGTTTATCAATCCTCGGTCACCGGAACTCCCAAGACATCGATTGGGGACTAACCGGCAATGAATGCCGGTTCTCCACGACAGAAAGCACCCCTCAGTTTGTAAATTCTGGCGGGTCTAATGCCCCGGTGACGTTGGCGAAGAGCATCTGTGTTGTTACTTATTTCTGGCAGTACACAAATTATCTAAATTACATGGCCAGTACACAATCATTCAAGGCCAAATTGAGGTCCCAAAGTGTGATACCCCTCGGATCCGAGACACGGATTGATCAGGCCCAGGCCCAAACCCGAGAAAATATCAAATAATTAATATTTTAAAACGAATACAGATTACAAAAATGAAATAAGAATAATTATTAAAAGCTGAAAAGAATAATAATGTAAAATCCTCAACTGATAAAACTTAATAAAATCCAACTGCCAAAACCTCCATGGTTACAACTCGGGAATCCATCTCTAGTGGACCCCTAATAATAATCTGAACTGAAAACTAAAAACAACTGAAAGAAACATCCAGTAATAAGCTATGGAGAGAGTCCTACGTAGTCGGTGGAATGGAAGTTTGTATCTACTCTGCACGACCAACACGACCAAGCTCTAACCCTGGAACTGGCGAGCACCTGAAAAATAAGAGAGTAGGTCAGGCACACATGCAAGTCCTAATCTAACTGCAATCCATACAGTGACCCTATATGCAGATATACCCTAAATACCCTCAACATATCTATTTAGTCCATAAGTATATATATAACCACACTAAGGACATTCACTGGACTACAATAGGGGTCTCAACCTGAATAGAAGGCATCATGCGAAAATGCACCCAAAGGTGGGCATGAGTACCTAGACCTATCAGGGTACACCTACCTACTATATCCAGCTACGCATCCACTGCATATACGCACCCTAACCAACGATCTGAGACTCAAGCTCATATCGTGGTACCATAATCATATATCTAAAATCCGTCCAAAACCATAGTATGTCATTCAATTATTTATTGAGGAGACATACAAAACACCGTCTAGATAAGCACTCAACTTATTCAGCTGATGTGACTTAACTACAACCAATTAATCCAGGAAGTCATTCAACTTAGTCAGTTGATTTGACTTAAACACATTGATGGATTCAATATTTTACAATCCATCATTTCCATCCGGTAGGTTAGGTCTTAGCGTTTTGAGCTAAACCGTCCCCAGTATGCCACCGTCCCATACCGGTGCATACAATCCTCCATATCCATGTAAATTACAACATATAAATCATAACTGAGTAATTTACAGTCCCAACTAGTATCCAAATAATTTCATAAATGGTTTCGTTATACTAGCAATTGAAAATCAACAGTAATCCATGTAATAGTAGAAAAGGTTTACTGTTTCAACAATTAAGATCCCAAAGCATGTATAGATCAAAATAAATATATAGAGGACCCTATCATGCATTCAAAATAGGTTTTTATAAACATCCTACATCCCATTACATTGCCAAAATTTAGTTAGGCAATTAATCCATCTTTCCTTCGTTAATCGTATAGAAAATTAGTAATTTTATACCGTTTGTCCCATTGACTAGATGTAAGCTTTAGTCAGTTAAAGGTCTTAATAATACCTAGGATTAACTTTTTAGTCATACAGTGAAGTCCCAAACTCAGTCCAAACAGTCCCCAACTCCTACAGTCTCAAAATTAATCGTAAAAACAAATTTCAGAAACTATATGTGAGAAAGAGCCTTCTCCAGATTTTGGAGCAGGCTCTAGGAACACTTGGAGCCGCCTCCTAGGAGGGTAAAGCCAGCTCTACCTCTCCTAGAGCCGGCTCTTTAATGGGGGAGTCGGCTCTTTGCATTCCAGAGCCGGCTCTCTCCTCCTCTTCGAGCCTCCTTCAACCTCTATTACTCCTGCGACTTTCTGCAGTGTGTTCCGGCCATTTACAACCTGTCTAGTTGGTTTTAAACTGATCCTTTGAGTCCTATCTATGTCCAGTATAATCCCCAAGATGTGTTTATAGCAGTCGAAAACAAATACAGAGGCTACAAGTTTTACAGATTTTCATGCTTTAAGAAACATACTGCTAACAGATACGCACAAACTATAATTGAACAAATTTTCACACATACAGAACATCGATATAACATCTATTATAAATAAGAAACTCAGTTAATACTTAATTAAATCCTAGAGGCTATCTAGGTGCACAGAACACAGGCAAAGGGAAGAAGAAAGAAAAAAACTTGCCTTTGAGTTTCAGACTTGAAACTCTAATTCCCAGTTTCTGTATTGTCCGTTCAACACCCCACTGCTGTTCCACAAACCACGTTCCTTCCTCCTTGCTCCCACCTAGCCTTCCTCTCCTATCTCTCTCTGTTCTCCCTCTGTACCTCACAGTTTCTGTGTTTTTACAGAACTCAATTCACGTCTACGAGCTAACTGCTAGAACCAAAAACCCTAGGTTTACCGCATGTGATATAATTATAAGCTTAACCCTGAACCCTAATCCTTGTAACCTTAGAGCCAGAGCTCATCTCGGCCCATAAACCAACCTATAATATATATCTACGTCGGCCACCCATGTGAATTTTAAACCTAATGAAACTATACGTATTTGTAACAGCAAAAATATTCATGTGTAAATCAGAACCATTAAATTTAAAATTCCATTAAATAAAATCAATTAAACAATTAACTAAATCCAATTAAATAAAAATAATTAAGCAAATAATTACAAAACATGACTAATTAAACAAATAAAACCATTAAGCAAATAATTAAATAAAACAATTACGCAAATAATCAAATAAAATGCAAACAAATAATAAATTAAATTCCAGGAATAGCAAATAATCAAATAAAATACAAACAAATAATAAATTAAAATCTAGGAATAGCCTTTTTTAAAATTAGGGGTATTACACAAAGTGCTCCAAAGCAGAGGCCTGAACCTGAATGATGGAGTCCAAGAATAGCCTAAGTGGGGTTAGAGGCCGAGCTCCGGCGAGATTGAGGAGGTAGCGGTGGTAGAGCTGCTCTTCGGCATCTTTAGTTGGGGGTGGTGGTCACTGGTTGTTTGTGTGTGTGTGTGTGTGTGTGTATATATATATATATATATATAGACAGAGAGATGAAAAGGGTAATTTGGCCATTTAAGTTTTTGATATTTTATAATTAAGATTAATAAAATAGTGAAGGGTAAAATGGACTTTTTACATGATTTAAGGCTCTGTTTGGATGATAAATTTTACAAAGGAGTGTCGTTGTTCAAAAATAGATAAACTTTTTCCTAGTTATCCTTGCCCCAAACCTCAGGGGTGGTCTCTGTACTTTACCCTAAAAAATTAGACAAAAGTCATTTACCAGAAAAGACACAAAGGAGGGGGGGTTATTGGTAGGGCTGCAAGTTGGGTTGACCCAACCCAGCCCAGTCCCAACCCAACCTCAACCAAAATCGGGTTGGGTTGGGCCAACACGAATTATATTAAACATGGGTTATGATTATAACCCAGCCCGAATATATTTGGACGGGTTGACGGGTTGAAAACTTTTTTTTAAAATTTTTTTGTTTTTGGAAATTTATATATATATATATATATATATATGTATTATATTTGATTATATTATTATTAAAAACAAATTATATATATATATAATCAAATATAATACATATATATATATATATATTATATATTTTATTTAGGGCAAATCATTTTAGCCTTCCCCAATCGCCTCTGTCGCCTCTCTCTGAACTTGCCTCCCCCCTCTCTCTCTCTCTCTCTCTCTCTTTCTCTACAACAACTGCAAACTACAAAAACTTCAAAGCTCATATATTTCAGTTTCATCTATCTACAACAATCAAAAGTTCAAAACCCATATCGGCATATCATTTCAGATTGTTCAAAAAATCACAAACCAGATCTTTCAGTTTCCATCACCCGCTGTTCCAGATCGGGTTTGTCGTTCGCCATCGGCAAAGCTTCAACCGCTATCTCTCAACTCTCAACCATTTCAGATCGTTCAAAAAGTCAAAACCCAAATCTTTCAGTTTTCATCGCTCGCTGTTCTAGTTCGCCGTTCGCAAGCTTCAACCGCTGTCTCTCTTTGCAACTGCTACCTTAAATGTATGGGGACGATACACAAAGAAAGAGAAAGAAGGAGAGAAAGAAGAGAGAGAGAGAGAGAGGGGAGAGAGAACGGAGGAAAAAAAAAAAAGAAAAAAAAATTTTTTTTTTTTATTTTAATTTTTGGGTTATGGGTTGGGTTCGGATTGAACCCGAGCCCAACCCGAATATGTCTAGGTTTTGACAAAACCCAACCCGAACATGAACCCGATTTGTAAACTTAAAATTCAAATTTCAAATTCTCGAGTTGGACTTGGGTTGGGCTGGGTTAACCCACCCAAGTTGCGGCCCTGGTTATTGGACTGGCCATTCAGTGTAATTATCCCTAAAAGGATATTATTCGCACATTTTTAAGTAGTTAAATACGACATCGTGGTTTGTTCTGACTTCAATTACTCATTAACCACGACATCGTTTTAAATGTATGTCAAAATCTTAGAAGGTACACACAGATAGATATACTATGTATATGCGTCGTTTTCTGGAGGAAAAAAAAAAATCCTTGAAACTGAGGGTAGCTTTAGATCTCTACTCTACTAATCTTCCCAATTTTCACGCACTGTAACATATCGCCACAGAAGCGATCACACAGAGCTTTCTCTTTCTAAAACCTCTCCCCCCTCTCTCTCTCACTAATGGCTGAATCTCGCCGGCGAAGATGAAGATCACTGCCAAGACTGACCTCGCGGCGATTCTCTCTTCCAGAGCCCTAAACATTCCACCGGACTCGGATCTTCTTCACAAGCCGACCTCTCGCAGACCGCCACGCCGGAAAACAAGGAACTCCGGCTTATCCGGTGACGGAGTGCGGTTGAGGATAGACGGAACTCCGGTGGGGAAGCGGAGTAGACCTGAGACTCCTCTTCTCCGGTGGAAGTTCAAGGATGGAGAGAAAGGAGTCGGTGTTAAGGACGAGAGTTCGCCGCCTGAGTTTGGTCGGAGAAGTGCGCGGGGAGTGGGGAGAGGTGCAGAAGTTGTGGTCTCGGCGAGGAAGCTCGCCGGCGGACTCTGGCGGTTACAGTTGCCGGAGGTTGCAGCCGATGGTGCCGAAAGGCATTGTCTGCCGAAGAACAATCAGGTAAGGATTCTGTTACATTTCATTCTTGATCTCTCATTCTAGGGTTTTTGAATTAATTCAGATAATTTGAATGAAGCAATGATTGACTTGTTCTTACTGTAAATCTAGTGTGATTAATCTCCAATTTAATTTATGCATGTTAAATAAGCCCAGCAAGAACAGTACACACCTTTTTTTTGCAATTAAACTTGTAGTGAAAAATTGGGGTAATGGTTTGATTGCAACATTTTAATTCCACAGTCAGCTATTTTGATCCACTGAAAGATTTGTGAAATAATATGCAGAACGTTTGTTTTCATTATCACATATGAATTTGAGATGATTCAGTCCATTTTCATTTCTTTCTTCTTCTTTTTTATGTATGCAATTTCTTTAATGAATATGAAGTATTGTATATCTCTCAAGCTGCATCTTGTTGAATCTTGTTGGGTGTGGTGATGCTGTAGAAGAAATGGTTTGTCTTTGTTCAAAAACTCATCAAAATTGTGTTGTTCATTTCTTTCTTGCAGTCTTTGCCGGATCATGCAGGCGTCCCGTTTCTTGGTTATCACAATAGCAAAGTGTGTGGTTCTGAAGTGAATGATCCGATACAGAGCCCTCATTCTGTATCTGGTTCAAGAAAAGGATTTTTGTCTAAGGTAAATTTCTTCCTTAAGGTCCTTAATTTAATCAATAACCATTGATGACTAGTTAAAATCGGAAAATACTGAAAAGTTAGGAGCATGTGGCATAATTGCACGATTACATGTTAGACCCACTATTTGGTGGCAGTTAGCAGTTACCTTGTTTTTGTTAAGGTGATTCTCATTCGCGGTTCTGGAATCAAGATTCTTTAAAACGAATCACAACCATAATGGACGTCAGTACAATCCGAAGGATATTATGCCAAAGCTTTACATAATTATTATGAAGCTATCCCGCTAGACATTGATCCCTACGATCGAAGTTATATACTCTATAAGTGTTAATGACTATTATAGTTAGGCAACTGTTGAGAGTTGGAATGACCCTTCTCTTGAAGTTCAATTGCCTTTAATGAAAAGACTTTAAAATTGAAGAAATCGAAGAAGAAGAAAATATTACAATGAAACACTTGAATGAACAAGTTTTCATTAATTGGATACTCGATTAGAAAGTGTAGAATACAAATGAACTAACTAATCTAAACTAAATGCTGAAACTAAGTATTGAAAAGGAATGCAATGATTGAAATGTAAATACAATACTAGAAAGTGGAAGTTTGCAGAGGAGCCTCACATATTCTTCTGACCTTCAATATATATAGTTGCATCAAATCAACAGTTTCTTTTAACAGTAACTCTGGATAACCGCTCAATTGTTCTCTGCCATGTGTCCTTTTGCAACTGCCTTCTATTGGTTTGTAACTTTCCATGTCATGAAAGAATCTCATTGGCCAAAGATACTAAAATCCTTTCCGGCCGCAGGTTTCTTTATTAGCTATAACCTTGTCTCCTTGAAATTCTTCTCAATTTTAGCAGTTGTAACCAGCCACGTGTCAAGTTCTGATATTTTTATACTTATATTATTATTGATCAAGTTTCCAAGTCACTCTTCAGCCATTTCAATGATTTCTTTAATTAGCACCTCAGCCGATAAACGTGGCATAAACAGGTGACTGGGTGATTATCTCTACCGTGTTTTATTTTATATGGACTTCTTAAACTGTCTAGTGTTTGATCTATCAAATTATTGGTATGTGTGAATAGTGATTTCAAATCGCTGTTGATGTTGAATTGCTACTTAGAATCTAATTTACAGAACCTTGATTGCATTCATTAACCCAAAGATGTGGCCTTTTGTTATTTTTAATAATTTACCCCTTTGTTTTCTGGGTCTGTGTTCATCTGATCTTGGAACTATTGTCCTTTACAGCTTGAACCTTCATTTCAATTTTCTAACTCTGCTTTGGAGGGGGCAACAAAGTGGGACCCTATATGTTCAAAAACGTCAGATGAGGTTCAACAGGTTTATGACCACTCAAGGAAAATAAACCAGCAAGTGACTGCTGTCTCAGTGATATCTACACTAAAGGTGGAACTTGAGCAAGCTCAAGCCCGTATCACTGAACTTGAGACTGATAGGCGGTCCTCAAAGAAAAAACTCGAACACTTTTTAAGGAAACTCAGTGAGGAAAGGGCCACGTGGCGGAGCAGAGAACATGAGAAAATCCGTGCAATCATTGATGACCTCAAAGCTAACTTGAGCGTCGAGAGGAAAAATCGACAAAGGATGGAAATTGTTAATTCCAAATTGGTCAACGAACTGGCTGATGCCAAGTTAGTAGCAAAACGCTTTATGCGGGACTATGAGAAGGAGCGGAAGGCCAGAGAATTGATAGAGGAAGTATGTGATGAACTTGCCAAGGAAGTTGGAGATGACAAGGCTGAAGCTGAAGCATTGAAGAGGGAATCCATGAAACTCCATGAGGATGTGGAAGAGGAGAGGAAAATGTTGCAGATGGCCGAGGTGTGGCGTGAGGAACGTGTTCAGATGAAGTTAATTGATGCAAAAGTGATGCTTGAAGAGAAGTACTCTCATATGAACAAGCTCGTAGCAGATCTGGAGGCTTTTCTAAGTTCAAGAAGTGCAACCCCAGATGTGGAGGAGATGAGAATAGGAGAGTTCCTTCGACAGGCTGCTGCCTCAGTGAATATTCAAGATATCAAGGAATTTACTTATGATCCCCCGAATCACGATGACATTTTTTCTGTTTTTGAAGACATTAAATTCAGTGAACCTCACGAAAGGGAGATTGAACCATGTTCTGCATATAGTCCTGCTAGCCATGCCTCCAAAATTCATACTGTGAGTCCTGAAGTTAATGTGCTTAATAAAGCCGGCATTCGGGGACATTCTAATGCTTATTATATTGATCAGAATGGTGACATGGAAGATGACGGGAGTGGCTGGGAGACTGTGAGTAATCTAGAGGATCAGAGTTCAAGTTATTCACCAGACGGAAGCGACCCATCAGTCAAGAAAACTGGCAGGTACAGTAATTTGTCAGGAAGTAGAATGGAATGGGAAGAAAATGTAGGTGAGGAGACACCAATTACAGAAATCAGTGAAGTCTGCTCGGTCCCAACAATGCAATTGAAGAAAGTATCATCCATATCTCGGCTTTGGAGATCACGCCCAAGTAACGGTGACAACATGACAAACTCAATGGAGGGAATGAATGGAAGGCTCTCAAATGGAAGGCTTTCTAACGGTGACATAGTTTCTCCAGATTGGGGGGGTTCAGGTGAAGGTGGACTTAGCCCCCCAGATTTAATGGAACAGTGGAGTTCACCTGACTTGCGAAATCCTCACATAACTCGAGGGATGAAAGGGTGCATTGAATGGCCACGTAGCATGCAGAAGAGCAGTTTGAAAGCAAAGCTTTTGGAGGCAAGGATGGACAGTCAGAAGATCCAGTTGCGCCATGTTCTAAAGCAGAAGATTTAGATGATGTAACTCCTTCTCTATGGTGAACCTTGTTAGGGAATTAACCGATAAAAGTGATTGTGCCCACTGAAACTGCTCAAAGGTCATTACGCAAGACATGCGATTACTCTCTTGGAATTTTTCTTTGCAAAGGTCATGCTCTGGTAAGAGATGACATTACAACTTCCTCCAACCACTTTGGAATGATCTTAAGTGCACAGCTGGTTATTGTCCGGTTTTGATTCGCTGTAGTTTTTCTTTGTTAAGGTACCACATCCTTCTTTGCAAATTATTCAGGAAGCGTAATGTGCTATATATTGTACTGTACCATTTGGAATCAGAGGACACAATCAAGGAACAAAGCTGAAATGTTGACATTCTTTATCTTGTAATTTTGTTGTGAGACATGTCTCCTTGAAATTGAATATGGCAACAATATGTTTCTGCTCATTGCTGACTTGTAATTTTGTTAAAATGTTGAAATGTTGCTTTTGTTAATGAAGTATTGGCTGCTGATTTGATATAATTTAACCAAAGACTGGTGGTGCTTTCAAAGTAGGTTTGGGGTTTAAGCCTTCATATAGGTGGTGTGTAAGTGTGTTTCTTGCTGTTTTAATAAATAAATTAATTAATTAATAAAATTTAAAAGGTATCATGACAATAAGCGGCCTTTGGGATTTCAAGATTGTGGACATCCCTTAAATTGTAATTACTGGGGGTATTAGTAAGGCCAAAAATAATGTTATAGGCTTGTTTGGATCTTGAGAACCTGGAAAGGAAAATAATGCTCTTAGAATGTTGGTATCGACGGAAAGGTTTAGCGGTATCAGCCTTTTATTTCTCAAAGAGAGGTCAGGGGTTCAAGTCTTAAAAAAGACAAGTGCGTGTGAATGCCAACTAGGAAAAAAAAATGTAAGTAAAATTAGGGATAACCGATTAGTCGAATGAGTCCATCCCTAACAGAGGATGTGATTACTCGATTTGTACTAGATAACAAGAACAAAAAAAGAATAGCCATATAACAGAGAAAAAGATGAATTGACTCGATCTAAAGCAAAATAAGTCTCTCTTGCAAATAAGACGGATGTTAATTTTAAATCTGTCTAACACGAGTCACACAACAAATGTAAATTTATTTTCATGTTATAAAACAACACAACATATTACAACAATGGTTCATGAAATAAAATACACAACATTATTGGTTCAACTTCAACAATCCAATGGGATTAAATACTGACTAAATCATACAATTCAATGAACCAGGTATGAAGGAGTTCTGTTCTCCATTTCTCTCATCTGAATTCTTGAAAGTTGACATGGCCTGTTGCCTGTGCATGCTCCACAGCCTCCTGTATATTTACATGAAATTGTCATCGAGAGACTTAAAGAGTCGAGAAATTCCCAAAAAAACAAAGGAGAAAACAAGTAGTGAAGGAGACAGATGAAGATGACTCCATTTTGAAATTGGAAAGCATATCAAGTGTATTGGTGAGAGAGAACCTTCTGGCCGATGACTCCAATTTGGCACACTCCACATCGCAAACTGAAGTTGGAAGTGTCTGTAAAACTTCTTTTCCTGAAAAGCAACAGAATGGAATCACATGGTTGTGCAATAGTCATTATACTCACAATTATAGGTTAAAAAAAAAATTTCTCCGAAAGTTTAAGCAAATGCGCACACATCCACAATATTTGCTCCTAACAAGGCTCGACCACTCGACGGTCTCAACCTCCCCTTTGGGGAAAAGAACCCATACCATCTGGGCTAATGCCCAGTGGTACAAGTAATATGATTCCAGCAACTCAAGAATCAAATAATAATCATTGTGAAATCTGAGGACCATTAGGGTTATTACCCAAGGCTCTAATACTATATTTAAATTTGATTTTGCCCTTGGACACAGGTACCACCACTAACCAACCAAACAGACTTTTGAAAATAAAACAAAAAACTTAGACCCCAAGCTTTTATTACGAAGTATGCTACTTCCCCCTTTGAAAATTTCATGACAAAACAAAAGTAAACCGACAATATGTAAAAATAAAAAAAGATAATATTTCAAAGTTGCTTCTCCTACAAAAAAAAGACATTAACAACTATACCATTGCATCAAATCAACATGATGAAAGAAATCTTACATAAATGGAGCATGAAAGAAAGCATAGAATATATGTTTGGAATATTCCAAGCAAACTCGAATAAGTTTAACTCAAAGCTCTCATTTTCACTTAAAGATTCAATCTTTACTCATTAAAACACTCTTTGTGACTTCAAAAGGAACTCGAATAAGTTTAACTCAAAACTGTCATTTTCTTTCAAATATTCGATCTTTTATACATTAAAACGGTCTAGTGACTTAAAATGTACCTTGATTGAGGTATTTTCATTCAAAGATACAATCTTAACTCATTAAAACACTCTTTGTGACTTCAAAGGGAAATTAAATAAGTTTAACTCAAAACTCTCATTTTCTTTTAAAAATTTAATCTTTATATATTAAAAAGATCTTGTGACTTAAAAGGTACCTTGATTGAGGTATTTTCATTCAAAGATACAATCTTTACCCATTAAAACACTCTTTGTGTCTTCAAAGGGAACTTGAATAAGTTTAACTCTAAACTCTCATTTTCTTTCAAATATTCAATCTTTATACATTTAAAAGGTCTAGTGACTTGAAAGGTACCTTGATTGAGGTATTTTCATTCTTTATACAAAACCTTTTTAGGGAGCTTGAGATGTTCACGAGCTTAACAAGGCTTGTCAAATATCTTGATATTATCTTCTCCCCTTAAAATAAGAAACTGGTGTACTTAAGTTAGAATGCAAATTAGTGGATAGAAATTACAACATAGTGCAAAAAAACTTACTCACTTGAAAGAAAGGTGACTGGGTAGAGACTAGAGACTGTAGGCATTATTTGCAGAAAGTGATTGTCCTCACACTCGAACCTGATTTATCACTCTTGACAATCTGATCATTACATTTTCTCTTGTCACAAATCATGTGTTTTTTAGTTGCCAACATTTTCTTATTAAAGTATATTCCTTGGATAATTTTTTAAGGCTCAAGGGGTGTGTTACTATGGCCAAGTGGCAGCTATTTTAGTTGTCCACAATCCCTAACAAAGCTTGGTGTGGTTCAAGTAGGGCTTGTTAACTAGCCTAAACCTAGAACTTGAGCTTGGGGTTAGATTGTGTAATCAGTAAGACACTTCAACATGGTTTGCTTTTACTACAACATGGATTGGGCATGGACATGTGAACTCTAACATAGGGTGGACTTGAGGCAATGTTTTTGTTGGACTTCATCAACTTTGTTCATTGATTTTTTTATCTTGATGATCTGGTTTCCTCTTTTGGTCTGCCCATAATCATGATTGTAAAGCTATTAGAATTTAGAACTTAGTGTTGGCAAATTTTGGATTTGTCTTCCTTCCTTCTTTTAATTTGTTGATTGTTTTGTTTTTAATAAAATGATGCTTAGGGAAAAAAATGATAAAAATAAATAAATAAATAAATAAAACAAAGAAGAAAGAAAGAAAAATTTGTAACAAAAGCTGGAGTTTGTTACTTTTATTTTATTTTCGAAAGTCAGTTTCGTTAATTAGTAGTGGTACCCATGTTCAGGGGAAAAATCAAATTTGAAGATACATTAAAGGTTTAAAAGATAAAATTGCCTTTTGAATAACTAGCTCATCAACTAAGGTTCATAATCATGCATTCCTATTTTAGGGCATAATGCATAAGTTTCAATTCATGAAAAAAATGTTGAATGCATGAAATTGTTTTGAAGTTGAATGTATATGAATAGTAAATTTTACCAAAACAGTAAGCCTCGACTGATGCGTCTATTGTTTGAAAATTTACAAAAAAAGTTCTATCAATGTTCAAAATGCTTCGATGAAGGCCCAATCCAACAAAGCAGTGCTAGTGAGGTTTGATTGATCAATCGACATATACCCGAATTGTTTTGAAGAGTCTCTCAAATCAGAATTTTAATAGGTTTAGATTTCCTTTTCTGATTACAACTAAGAAACCCTAATTCCTTTGGACTCAAAGCACTAAATCCACACCTCTAGGCTCTCATAGCACAGATACATAGATACAGAGATCTCTACATAATATTGAGAGAATACATGTAAATCTAGAGAGATTTTTATAGAGAGCATCTATGCACATAGTGTGTATATTTTTCTTTTCATCATCTAGAATCTTGCATTAGATGGTAAGTTATTATTTAAGGTGTTGATCATCATAATCCCTTTGCTACACCAAGAATTAAACACCAATGTGGTCTTATTCACAAACACACTGCTTGGATGCCTTGCCATGGTGATCAAAGTGCTTCTGGAGAAATAGATTACGTGAGGAGCGGATATGTTGACGGCCTGGAGAAAGATGGTTTGGCATCAACTGTATCAGGATGTAATTAGGGGTTTTCTAGGGTTTGGGAAGCTTGTAACCTAGTTGTATAATCTCTTTCTCATAGTGAATTTGATTTGTTTGAATTAGGTTTCATGGTTTATTTCGTTGGGTTTTTTTCACGTAAAAATCATATGTTTACGTGTTGTTGCTTGGTTTATTTATTTTTGCTCTTTATACTTAACTGATTCATCTTGATGCATTCCATAAAATCGTTAGATTTTAGAAATCATTTATTCTTGGTTAAAATTAGACAAGATCTATTCACTCCTCTAGATGGTCTTTGAGCACAGTAACGGTCATACGATTTGTCGATTGGCATTAGAGTTGGTTTCTTTAAAGATAGATAGGTACATTTTAATTTGTTTTAGTAAATAAATATTATGGTTCTTAAAAATGAAAAGGGAAAATCTAATTTAGACCTGTGAATCTCATTTTTATTTTTTTTGATAAGTAAAATGTATAAAAAGCGCTCAAAAGGGGAGCATGTCCCAAGGGAACTACACAAGGCCAAAAAGGCCTCTAAACTTTCAAGGAGTCCACAAAATCTACAATCTCCTCTAAATATCTATAATTTCTCCCTATAACCCAACAAAAAAACTTAAGCATGGAGATAGGAGTCTCCTTTCCTTCAAAGGATCTCTTGTTTCTTTCAAGCCAAAGACACGACCAGACACAATGGCGTAACCCTCCAAACATCCTGCACTTGGGCCCCCACTATGTGACCTCGCCAAGCCTCAATCAACCCTCTAGAGGACCTTGGCATAACCCACTGAACACCAAACCAACCAAGCATCAAATCCCAACACTCCCTAGCCATGGTGCAATGCAAGAGAAAGTGATCCACCGTCTCCTCATCTCTATGACACATGTAGCAACAATTGACCACAACCTGATTCCTTTTCCTCAAATTATCCTAAGTCAAAATTTTCCCCAAAACAGATGTCCAAGCAAAGAAAGCCACCTTTAAGGGGGCTTTGGAGCACCAAACAGCCTTCCACAGGAATGGAACCCCGAATCCCTCCATGAAAAATCTATAGAAGGACCGAACATCAAAGTGACCCTGAGAAGCAGGGACCCACAACCATCCATCAGAATCTCCACTCATGATCTCCTGGCGACAAAATCATCAGTAAAAGCAGTGTGAATCTCACTGCTTTTACTGATGATTTTGTGTATTCTAAATCTAAATCCTCACAATCCAACAACAATGGTGTAGTTCAAAATCTAGTTAATTGCCATATACTAATGATGAATTTGAGAATGATTCAGAACATCAGTAAAAGCAGTGTGAATCTCACTGCTTTTACTGATGATTTTGTGTATTCTAAATCTAAATCCTCACAATCCAACAACAATGGTGTAGTTCAAAATCTAGTTAATTGCCATATACTAATGATGAATTTGAGAATGATTCAGAATTTGATGACATTGATATAGAAAAATATTTAGTACTTTTCTTAAAGAGAACGTAAAATAAAAAATTAAGTGCAAAACTGAAAAAAGTATAAAATGATATAGTATTGAAAAATTACATTGTCCTTGAAATTTGCACATAAGACACATAATCTCTTAGATTGATTGAATTGTTTCTTGTTAAGATAATCTTGATGACTAGTTTGTTTGTTTGCTTATTTATTTGTTATTGATGAATTCTTGAGGTTGATATAATGCATGCTAACTTTTTCTTTTATACTCAAAAATCTGATGTGAACTAGATAATTGAAATTTTGGTTTGAGAACCAAAGTTGCTGGACAAAAGATGATGTCTGAGTTTGACAGACAAGTAAGAAAAACATATATATATATATATGAAGAATAAGAAAATTTTAATGATCTGGAACACAAGTTTCACTGTGAATAAAACTGTTAGGTGGAAATTTTTACCTGGACAACATTGTTTTGTCAATTTTAAAAAAAATTCATGCAGTCTAGTTTGATGACCTTAAAATGCTTTGTGATTTGACTATATAAACAATTTTGAAAGAATGGTGTAATTAATTTTATAAAAAAATGAAAAATTACAAAATATTTTATTTTTGAACCTTCTATTCATTTCGTAAAGTTAAATCTTGAAAAACACAAAAGTATTTAAGGTTAATGGATTTATTTTTCTTGTAAAATCTTAATTTAATCATCTCTACTCTTAATACCCTTGGGGACCATAATTTTCCTCCATTATGAATGTTTGTAATTTAATTTTAGTGTTTTAAAGAACAATTTTGTTTATTTGGATGGTTTACATGTCATTAATGATATGGAGTATATTATTTGTTGCTTAATTTGTCAATTTTGTGACAAAAGGGGAAGAAAATAAGAAAAAGTTATAATATGTTTTTATGTTTGAGGGGGAGTTCCCAATTAAGGATGCTTAAAAAATCTTGTATTTCATTACTCAGACCTCACCACTAGAAGTTAGCTTGAGTAATACTTCTTCCTGCCACCCCACAAAGCATAGGTGAAAGGTACGAGTCCCAGTGAATACACATGTATGTTTGTGTGTTATACTAATTTAAAAATATATATATATATATATATATATATAAATGCTCAGACATTCTTCATATTGTGGAACCTGGCTTGCATTGTAGAAGATCAAGAACTACCAGAACATATATTAGAATCCAATCCAATAATGATGAAAAATGTAACTTTAGAAAACACTAGAATTGTGTTAAAAGTTCTGAATTTGATAAAAGAAGCCCACAAATCAGATGGTCCACAATCATCTACTTTAATCCAGTGTTTGTATCAATGGAAAGGAAAAAAATTCATGCACCATTAGGCCACAATGAAACCCAAACATACCTCTGTTGTTCCTTGACAAGATTGAGAGTGAGACCCTCGACTGACCCAATAGTTCGGTCCTTCTGGACAACAAATATTGTCTGATCAAACTCTTCTGGAGCTCCATCGGAAGGAGACATCTGTTGGTACAAGACAAAATCAAATACTACAAGACAGAACTTGAAATATATGTAAAACATGGTACCTACAACTGAAGACAGTTTCAGGAGGAAAAAATAAAGAGTATAGTGGAAGCATGGCAAGTGAAACTGTTATGACAAACGCAACGAACCCAAGATAAAATCAAGAATCACGACAAAAAAGTAAACACACCACACAAAGAACACAAATATTTATACGTGGTTCGGCAATAGCCTATGTCCACGGTTGAGATACGGCAAAAGTCTTCACTATGTGTAAAATCGGAGATTATAAGTTTTCAGCCCCTCATTCTGTTTCTGTACGAATTCTACCACTCCAAACCCTAAGCGCCCTTATATTTCGGGCTACAAGAGACTAACTAGGGTCCATGACCCATGGGTCAAAAATTTCCCTCGGGGGTCCTACTTGGCCCCACACAAAGCTCATCCAATGGGTCGTCAGGACATAAGCAAGTCACAACGCGACCCGGCACCAAATTCGAGCCACAACATCACAAAAACCATTTGAAATTTGTGCCTGTTGATAGGCATGCCTCGGTTGCTGATTGCTATTGGCTTGATAGCGGGAGGTTGACTTGGGATGTGTGGTTTGTGAAAGCTTTCCAGGAATGGGAGTTGGACGACATTTGCGGGTTGTTAGATCGTTTGTATCAACATGAGACCCGTGACAGAGATAGAGATTCGCTTGTTTGGGTGCCTGTTCTCGGGGAAAGTTTGAAGTGAGATCATTTTTCCGATGCCTCTCAGATACTACACGGATTACGTTTCCGTGTAAAACAGTGTGGAGGTCTAAGGCACTGCTCAAAGTGGCGTTCTTTACTTGGACAATGGTGTGGGGCAAGATCTTGATGCTCGAAAATTTGAGGAGGCGAAGACAAATCACAGTTAACTGGTGTTGTATGTGTAAGTGCAATGGAGAATAAGTGGATTATCTTCTTTTGCATTGTCCAGTGGCTTTGGACTGTTGGTGTCTTTTGTTAGGAATGTTTGGGGTTTCATGGGTAATGCCTAGATTTGCAAGAGGATTGATGGAGGCTTGGAGAGGGTGCTATGTGGGAGGTCATGCTCATGGGTTTTGGAGGATGGCGCCCTTGTGTTTATGATGGTGTTTGTGGAGGAAGCGGAATAATAGATCATTTGAAGGAAAGGTATCCTCGATTGTTGTTCTTAAGTCGGCCTTTATTACATCTTTATGTTTTTGGGGTTCGGGTACGCTTTGTTCCTCCCTGAAGGAGATGATTGATTTTATTTCTTCCTTTGGACCATAGGATCCCTTTGTTGTTTCTGGGACGCGTTCTCCTTTTGAGTGTTCCCCTTTTGAACGCTTTTTGAATGAATTTGCTTAATTATAAAAATAAAATAAAATAAAAAATTATTTTTGTGCCATCAAACTTCGCATCCATTTAGCCCTAATAAGAAGAGTAACTTCCAAAGTAATGATCTCATCCATTTAGCTCATGGTCGCATGCGTTAGGTTTGTGGCTCGAATTTCATGTGGCTATGGTGTTCTGGATGCATTGGACTGGTCCAACTTATGTGGACCGGTCCAATATGGCTGAAGATTGCAGAAGTGGGAAACTAAAGTCGATAACTGGTCCAAGGATTATGGAACGGTCCATCACGTCTAATACATGTACGTACACAAGTTTCCTATTCCAATTTGGAAAGCTGTAGAGCAAGATTGATATGGTAACTCCTTGTAGGCAAGTTGTGGAATTCTTGCCCAACAAGGAATTGGATTTGAAGACTCTAAATAGAGAAGAGATGGTGTGAGAGATTAGGGTAGAGAAAGAGAGAGAACTTTAGAGAAAAATTGAATTGAGTTTGTGAGAAGAGAAAGAGTGTGTAACCAAAGTATTCAAGCAAAGATAGTCGTTCTTCCCCCGTGGACGTAGGCAATTTGCCGAACCACGTATATCTCGTCTTGCTTGTGTGTACGCTTTTATCTGTTCTATTTTCCAATAGTGTTTATGCGATTCTAACAGCATGTTTCTTTCTTTATGATCAAATGAAAATGAATAGTGTTGAATGGCTAGAATCATCGGGATAAATATTAGGCTGTAGATCTCTAAAAGCAATGTTTTAAAAAACCTGTAACAGACCGAGCCAATCCAACTGTTCAGGTAGTCAGCTATCCTATTTATGGGCTTTAAATCTGTAAAAAGACTCAAAAATGCTTCAATCCAAAGATCATAATTTCTGAAAACCATCTTCACCCAACAGGTAAGCCTTTGAGCCATCTGAACCATTTCAATTAACTGCCACATTTGCATCTCTAAAATAAAAGGCACATTTTAGGGCTTTGATCAATGGAAAGGAAGGAAGGAAAAAGAGACTCATAATTTGACTGCAACTCCACTTTAGGGATGCTTGAGTCGCTTGACCAGGCATGTATCTTTTTTCCCCCTGTTCTAATATTTCCTTTTTTAAATTCTTTTTCTTGCTGCTTCCTAATTTCTTTTCAAACTTGTTCTTTCCTTTTCTCCTCAATACACACAAACATTAAGAGAGAGTGAAGGAGAGGCCTGGTTCAATGGTGACCTACTCCTTTCTCTTCAACTTGAAGGGCTATATCATATCTTCCGTGATAATTGCAACCTCGTCACCTGTATTTTCAGTTTTACATGGAAATTTCTCCAAACAAAAAGTTATATTTAAGTAAATTTTTATGTTTTATCTTTAAGAATAAATAATTTTGACATTTATAACATAATTTTGACATTTATAACGTTATTATTATATTTTTAGTATACCCCTAGCTATTCGTCACCTGGTCTCTTTTTCCGGTTTGAGAAACGGACAGTCTGTTTTCCGGTTTGAGAGATGGGCTGATTTTTGAGCAGTGCAACACAATAACCATTGAAGGTGGGCATCTAACAAATTCTAAATCATATATCTGGCGCATGTCTAACATAAGCAGAAAATATCCTTTTTAAAATACAACCAGCAAAATGATAACCACACACAGAAGAGATAGAGAGAGGCCATACAGCCAAAGAATCATAATGGAGGCCATCATAGATCAGCATAACCCTTTCGTGATAGTTCTTCCCCTGTTAAGCAGTACCCAAAAGAGAGGAGACAAGAGAATTTCAGTCATGTCGATTTAAGTATTTAACAAGAATCAGAATCATCAACAGCTCATTACTAATTCTAACCTGTCCATATAAATCACATCTTTTGGTTTGGATATCATATGCTGCAATTTCACGTCCATAATACTCTGCTAATATAGAAAGCTCAATGGCACCTTCACAAGAGAAAATAAATAACAAGTTTAGCAGAACAGATCAATAAACTAATCTAAACAGCATCGTAGTGCTTGATTGAGACAAAACGAATATGTAAGGATACCTCCACTGTATAGAGATAATTCCATGCTGATCAGACCAAACATACATGAATTACCTCAATATTATCATAAATAGCCAAGAGTCCAAAAGCAGATCAAACCTTTGAAATTCAAAAACTTGGATTTGTATTTACTGACAATCTAATTTGGGTATTCTAACATGGTACACCAAAAGACAACAAAGACTCCATACAAGATACATTGCATACTAAATGTGGGAAAGTCAAATTTGTTCAATTGTAGAATGAAACATGAAATCGAATCATACACGGATACAGTTACACGTAGCAGGTACAATGGTATACAAATCTGAACCAACAAGCAACCGCTGTAATCAATCAGAAGATCCAATACAATCTCCAATCTCATGGCTATGATAGCTACCATACTAACCCTAATAGCAAGTATAAAATCAACTTCAAGTCCCAATGCTCAAGGTATAAGAATACTTAACTTTCTTTCACTTAATACTCTCTTGAAGCTTTTGTTCATATCATTGTCCGACATTCTTCCCTTTTATTCTCTTGGTCAATTACAAAACGTCGAGCTGCTTATCTCTGCTAGCATTTTATTAATTCTCTATCAATCATTAGTTGTCTCTTTATCTTTACGTTTAACCGTTTCTCTTACTAACTGATGCCTTAGTTAATTGTGTTTATTGATTGCATCTCATTTTATTTGCATGTTTAGTTTAATTTCTCAAATCAAACAACTTGTTCAACTAGGTTAGATTTAAATTAATATGGGTTTAGATTGGTTTTCCATATTTTTCTAAGCAATCCCTGTGGATACAAACTCGTTGCTACATGTCTACACTCCAATATATTCGTATACTTGCAAGTGATTTAAAAACAAACAAGTTAATTGTTTTTATTGATTGCATCTCATTTTATTTGCATGTTTAGTTTAATTTCTCAAATCAACCAACTTGGTCAACTAGGTTATATTTAAATTAATTTGGGTTTAGATTGGTATTCCATATTTTTCTAAGCAATCCCTGTGGATACAACCTCGTTGCTACATGTCTATACTCCAAAAGATTCGTATAATTGTGAGTGATTTAAAAAGAAACGATAAGTTTTTGGCACCGTTGTCGGGGATTGCAAAAGATTAGAATTTTTGCTTCCACCAATAGACCCGTTTCCCAACACCAGAAACGTCTCAGGACTCAGCTGGTTATGTATTATTCTAATTTGATTTGTGTGTTTGTGCCAATGCAAGATATTTTCCATACAGTCATCCATACTAGACCTAGTCAAAGAGAAAAGCTAAACAAACTGAACATCAGAATGTTATCAAGACAGATGTCACTTCGCAAAGCAGTGAGAAAGAGACTCCATTAGCATTGGTCCTGTTATTCCCATAACCGCACACATGAAGTACTCTCGGGTCAAAAAGGCCAGTAGTTGCAGGAAAATTTCTTAACTCGACCCATGTTGTTTTCAATAATTAATCTTGTGGATGTTCCAGCAAACCATAATCAGAGGAGAATGGAAGTTTAAACACACCTCCCCATTTTTCTGGGTTAAGAATCCATGCACAATACTCTTCATTTGACTTTCCAAGAAATGCTTCGGAATATTTTGTTGGATCACTTGCCACTGTTGCAGCTATAACCTTCAAAAACAACATGTAACAAAATGTCAAGGAAACAAAGAAAGAGAAGGAAATTATGCCATTTATACAACATACTGGTACAATTATAGAAGGATAAATGTCCTTACACCAGTGTACTTATACATAGTCAAATTTACAGATGTTCTCGAGCCAGCAACCAACTTTATCCGTGAATTTTAGTATGGTATCAAAAAAGCAAGCAGCTTATATGCTTGGGTTATATATAAGCACCTTCTTGGAGATCCTCAAAAGTATTCAGAAATTTGGATTTTAGACCACTATTCTAGAATTATGATGCACATTTTCCTGGCCAATTTAATGTTTACAGGTTGAGATCATGTTCTAACAAAATCCTAGCTCAAAAATGTACGAGTAAGTATTTATAGATATGAACCGTCTATTTGCTTATACATGCATGAAATCCCTGCAGCAGTTTTACCGGTGAAACATGTCGTCCATACAATACATGGTATGTGTCAGACATTTTTTTGTCATACAACAACAATAAACAAAACCTTTTCGCCAACTACTTGTGGTTGGCTACATGAATCCTATCTAAGCAAACAGCTTACTAATTCCACCCATGTCAACTTTGTTCTTGCCCTTCCCCTAGGCCCTAGGGTTACCCTCAATGTGGACCAAGTCTTCTTTCTAAATGGCGCACATAATGGTCTTCTTTGCACATGTCCAAACCATCTTAATCCTTTTTTTTTCTTTTTTGTTTGGGTCAAAAATATGAAATTTAAACACACAGGAAACAAGAGTGCCTACTAATGAAACTAAAACTTTAAAGACAATAAGATGACATTTATACAGTGTGCTCCATTATTTATTATGAGACAAAAGAAAGTCCAACAATCTCATACCAAGAGATGACACAGGCCCCAATCTGACAAGCATGCATTAGATAAGTACTGCAAGATATTGAGCCTAACCCATGACACCCACTAGACACAGTTTAGTGCCATGCCAAAGATTGTCACTGTCACTTCCCTAATCCATTACATACAACTTCACAGGAGGTTCTGCTTCATATAACTAAAAAATAGATTGCTCTAGGATCGAATACTGCCCATTCAATGTTTAGCTCAAGTACAAAAAATAAATAAATAATAATAATAATAATAATAAAGGATAGATCTAAAAGAACAAGAATATAATAGGAATTCCACCATTACAATATCTCCAGATTTCAGGTACCTATCATTATCAGTGTAAACACTTTCCATTTGGCTCACTTAATCATTTAAAAGCAGCTCGTTCAGGCACGAAAATACAAGATAATAATTTTATGTAAGTACTGATCTCTGAATTAACATGTAGACTCCCTCTCTTTATCCGATATTATACAATTTAATCCAAATCCTAGTAGGACTCCTAAGTTGGTATAATCTTATATAGCTTTTATTTACGATCTTCTAACTCATGTAACACAAACAAGTCAGAATCCTAGTTCTCTCTTTTCCAATTGCCACGAGAGAAACGAGTCAAATTACCACAATACAAAAGAGTCAAAACTCTCTCTCAATCCTATTCTCATATAACTTCATTCTAAAGATAATATTATTAGACAACGACTTGTTCCAAAAGCTTAAGAGTGTTAATAGATGGAATCAACCATGTACGTTTAGCTCTCTCACCCTATCCCGCATGCAATCCCTTCTTGCACACAGAGACAAAATAACAGTCTGAAAAGGCAGAAAAAATGCAGATGGCCCTTTTACATGTGGGAAGACAAAGAGAATGCAGACTTTCACAAGCAAATAGAGCATCGGTTAGAGAGACATCGTATAACAAAAACACCAAAACCATGTTAGATAACCTTTGTCCAAACTGTTAGAGAATGAACCCTTTATATAACAACTTCCGACAACTATATCTCCTCAGATAGTTGATCTCTAAAAGAATGGCCAGTGCGAGTTGATTTCCAAAGCCAACCGCAAATTTGTATTTCTTCCTTCATTCACTTAAAAAATAGTATGAGATTGCGTAAATCCATGTTATGGACTATCATTTGTTAGGAGAGAGCCTAATGGTCATTGTTGGTAGATATCTTTCAATCATAAAACTATTTGCAGGTAAGACAGAGACCAGTTCATCCTATTTATAGAAGTATTCTTAGTAAGTTCCTCCTGCAAAAATTAAAAAGGTAGTATTTATGAATAAATTTTCAGAGAACTATACAAATCTTCAATTTATTTTTTGAGTCTTGGTTTCACTTGTTTTAGAGCTTATCTAATATGCTTCTTTAATCACTTCCTCTGTTTCTATCCAAAAAATATACTTAAATTTAAGTCATTAGTTTAACTAGTCATATTTTTGCTCAAAATGGAACGTGTTTTTTTATTACACATCCCATGATTCCCCCCAACCCAAAAACACACCACCCAACCAATAAGTAGAACATTCCTATAATTCAATCTCGAAAGCCTATCAATCTTATATATAGTTCTGATTCTAATGGCCTCATCGGTGCTGGCGAAGAAATTCATGAAAAGAAAGGCCAAGAAAGCCAGGATAGAGTTTTGACAACCCAATCTCATTTTGGTAATTAGTTTATAGCTGTCAACAATATAGATCCAGATGAAGAAACATGATTTCACTGTTTCTCTATTTCTTGCAGATACTAAAACGGACATTGTAATTCCCAAGTTGCAACAGAAGTGCATTATGAGATAATGAAATAAACATATTTATAAATTTTAAGATATACTAAATTAGGTGATATTCGGACTCCACAACAAATGCACTCCACTTTAAAAGAAAACGACCATTATTGTCCATAACTTCATAAATAAGAGAATAAAAAATTTATTAGGTTAGGGACACTTATTTATATTTTCTTAAAGAAAAAGACTATGGAGTGCATTTGTTAAACAGCAGAGTGCGGATATCATCTCCCTAAATTAACGGTCGGAAACAAAGTACTATTAATTGATCAAACATGCAGAGAATCTCAATCAAAGAGACATGTATGATTACCAAAGTTGACTTATTATATTGCAGTATTAACTCCACTCATAGATCATAAATTACAGAAAGAAAATTTAGGCAGAATTGGATATGAGACTGCTTGATTTTCGAATTTAAGTACAAATTAACAAGTTAAAATTTGTGTTTTCCTTTGACAAAATTTTCACAGGTCGGAGTTCACAAAATCTGCATTTATAATTTGAGAAATCAAGTTACACTGACTGCACGGGATATTCTGATGTACGAGATACATAATGTTAATAAAATGACTCTAGATAAGCATCTTGGTGGGATATATAAGAGAGGAGTAATCATAACCTGTCTCAACTCAGAAGCCTTGTGTTTGTCATGGTCCATAACGTACCTGCAAATGAAAAAACATTAAAAATAAAATTTCAAACACTGGTTGAAAGTTTGACAATCCAAATTAATTAGATTGAAAAAGAAGACATATGGTCAGGAGTTTTACCCAACAGCATTGAAGAGGCAACTGTTGTCCGAAGGAATGACCCTCCTAATGACAATACCTTCCATTTTCGAAGCAAATTTGCACCTGAAAACAATCAGAGCTACATTGGTGACTCCAGTATACTACTAAACATGCCAGAGAGAGTGTTCTGTAAACCTTAATTAACACATAATTAACCAATCTGATTATAAGTAAAAACTTCACCTTGAGGAGAAATAAACTAAATAGAAAATTCAACGAATGATTGACACAAAAAAAAAAAAAAAAAAAAAAAAGGGGGGAAATCAAGATTTATATATCAAAGTAACGTATCAAAAGAGAGACTCAAACCCTCAACAAGAACCTAACTATCCACATAACCAAAAAAAAAAAAATTGAGTAAACCAGACTATTCTAAAAAATTGGGAAAGAAACAAATATATTTGGAAAAAACGTAACAGTAAAATAAATTGAGAAAATATAGTTAAAGTGCAAATCACATATAAATTCACAATCCCATGAAAGAATGAAACAGAATACATAGGAAAAACCAGACTATATCTAAAACCCACTTGAATTTTTAAAGATTTCCACCAAAAATATATATATATATATGTAACCTTTCTGGATGTACAAATCTAAAGTAGGATCCACAAGAAAAAGCAGCCAATATTTTTTTTTTGATGAATGAAATGCAACCCATATTCGAGAGCAATCTAATAATAATTTAGGACTCTAGATAGATTGAACACAATAATTCCCAGAAATAAATTGAACGAGAGAAATGTTAAATAAAAGCTCAAGATGTGTATGTACCAAGAATCGATTCAAACCTTCAAGTGAAGAAAGCTGCAAATGAGAAGAAATATCTATAATTAGGAATATGAGAAAAATGAGAGAAGCTAAGGAGGTTGAGAGAATCTGGAGAGTTGAGATATAAATGTGTGTGTGAAACTGTGTGTCTATTACGCACGAGTCTGTATATTGCTCAGCCAAATCCACAGCTTCACGTCACGAATACAACGGAAGTTCCAAGCAAATATAAGTGGGCGCCGATTGATACCCCACTTTGGATGTTGTTCACTTTGGGAATGTTCGCCTGTGTCCGACCCTAATGATACACCACTGCAGTATGAAAAAATTATACTGCAATTTAGATGTTCCTTCCAGGAGTACAACTTTTGAAAGGAATTTGTAATTATTGCATTGTCCCTTTATTACAAAGATATTCTTTCAAGTTTATATATATATATATAAGTTTAAAATTTTTTAAAATTTTAAATTATATTTTATAAAAATATATGAAATATGTTATTTAAACTTGATAAGTGAATAAGTATTTTAGAACAATTCAAAAAAAAAAAAAATGGACAATTATTATAGGCAGGAGTGAATTACTAATTATAATTTATTGAATGTATTACATATTAAATAATCATTATTATTTAAATTAAATCAAATATAAATTATGTTATACTTTGCCTCTCGTTTCCGTTAAGAAAAGGTTAATAATTAAAAAAATACATGTAAGTTGGAGTGGGATTAAAGTTAAAAATATTTTGTTAGATTCTTAAGGAAAAAAATAAAAAAGAAATCATAATTAATATTTGAATATAGAGGTTGTTCCAACAGCTATAGTACGTGGAATCCTGATTGTCTTCTTCTTAGTTAAAGACGCAACCGTTAAGAATTACCCCCAAGGTCTTACTTAATAATGATAAGTAAAGCACATAGAATAGTTCAGTTGGTATATAAGTCCTCCCCAAACGGGATATCAGTGTTTGAGCACAAACAAGACATGATTTATATTATTCTAACATATTGATAAGATAAACTACGGGTGAAAGAACGACTATATTTCCTTCTAATATAAAGATTACACACTATTTCTCTCGCTCTCAACTCTCTGTGTCTCACAACTCTCTCTTGCAATTCTCTGTTTTCACGCTTTTTCTTTACTCAAACTCATCTATATTTATAGAATCTTCAAACCCACTTGTTGAACAAAAATCCCTCAACTTGACTATGAGAGAGTTATCGTATCAATCTCCAACTCTAAAATAATATCTTAATAAGTCACAACTCCCTCCCGAAGACTTTAGCCAGCCTTGCTCCAATAAAAGTGTAACCGGATTCCCAGAATACATTCTGAACAAGAACTTGAGCCACAACCCAGCAATCTCTACATTGGCTCAAATTCTGTCTTCATGCGCTCCTACATATTACTCCACCTCGAACTAAAAATCTTTTTTCTTCTTATTGTTCTTCGTCGTTCTTTCATACTCACCAATTGCTAGCAAACTCCAAGTTCAAATAATCGAACTTGGAATCTATTCTCAAATCATCGAATTGGACTTTCATTACTTCTTGGATGAAGGTTGGTGTTGCATCCATTACTCTAGTAGATCTAGAAATAGGCTTCCATTCTATCTTTGCAACTGCTCCACCTAACAGAGTAATTCCTGTTAGGGATATTAACTCCCTCCAACCCACTCAATGGTCGATTGTTATCGAGAGTTAAATAACTTACTCATCATACACAGCGAAAGTATCATCACATCACATCAATACAAGCATACATGGTGACACGATCATACATATCCACACATAACACTATATTCTACACGGTTTACATAACTCTAGAGTTACATCCATAGAGATAGATATTTTCACTATTATGAATCAAGGGAGATAATATACAACCATGTTGCCCAAATAATGAATCTAGATGGGGGGTGAATAGAGTCTTTAGCAAACATTTGACGATCCGAATTTCGAAGAACTCGGTACGTCAGCGATTAACCCGAAAGACTAATCCAAAAACGAATCTGAAACGCGGAAGTAATGAAAAGGAAAATGGTCACTAGGGATGGACACCATCCCTAAGACCCAAAGTGGACTTCTACAAAGCCATGGAACTCAAGAGAGAAACAAAAACGAAAATAAAGGTCAAAACGGGCAAAATCCATTAATCAAGGGTAAAATGGTCATTTCATAAATAAAAAGGGAAATTTGACTCCAAGCAAGTCAAATGAGATCCATGCAACTTAATCTAATCATTTCACAACATTCCAAGAGGGTCTAAGAATTTTGGCCAAGAATCCCACAAAACGCCCATTCCCGGTTTAAGAAAAATCTGACACTGTCCCACAAAAACATAAATAACTCCCACTGTGATTTGAATCTGAGAATGACATTGGTACCATTGGAAAGGTGACTCAAAATCCTAAAAGATAGACTCAAGAATGACCCCATTTGGAGTATAAATGAAAAAGATATAACCGTTTGAAGTCTGAGCAACAAAGTTGTCCCAAAACTGAAGAGAAGTGAGCCTGAGGCATTTCGTTTGTCCGAAATGCCATTTCAGGAGCCCAAAATGAACCCAGTCTCACCAGAAATCTTAAAAGAGAAGAAAATTCATTTCGGTCATCCAAAATGAAGAACCGGTCATCCGGTTGTGACCCAAATAGAGCTTTAGCTACTAAAAAATGACTTTTAATTATTCAATTGATTCTAAAAAGAAACTGGTCGTCCGAAATGACTCGAGAAAGAGCAGAAAAACCTGTTATGCACCAGAAATGTTAAGGCTTCACACAAGCCTCAATCCCCATCACGAATTGGTCCAAAAACAAATATTTAAAGCCGTGTAAACATGCCAACAAAAATAATTTTACATAAATGATCAAAATACAACGGTTCACAGCCTCATTACATGTCAATAATTAAAAAATATATTTCATAAGTCCATAGTAACACAAAAATACAACAAAACAAACATGCTTATCAAACCAAAAGACATGTAAAATATACATTAAACGTTAAAATGGCTCATTGACCTCAATTACAACCTTTAAAGGTAAAGTACATGTTTTTCCCTAAAATAGACATGAATTTACATTTCCAAAAGTAAGAAGTGCACTACATCAACTACGACAAGTTTGATATCATAAAATATACAAAGATAGCATGGTTACATTCGAAACAAATCCAAAAGGCAAGAAATGGACACATGTTCGCGCCGAACTAGCCGAGGGTCTCTCCCCAGAAGGCTTTGCCAGCGCTTTATCTCTCGCCCGAGCCTTAGTCATCTGTTCCTGTCGTGATAAAGGCAAAATCCGACCCTTTTTTGGGGAGCTAATAGGATCACATTATATGTGCTCCTCAATATGCTCAAATGCCACATGACTTTGAGATGAGGAATCAGGACCCATTTTGTTATCCTGACCAACTAAAGCAACATCAAGCGAAACAAACTCCTCAAGTAGTGCCTTTCCTTTGAACGCCTGTGCAGTTAACCCATGGAGAACTACATTACCAGTAGAGTAGTCCCCTTGACCATCACCCACAATTAACAATGTTTGTCCACCCACTGTAGATAAAGCCACCGCCTTATTATCTAATTTATCCAATGGAATATGTCCATGACCCACATCAGTAAGCCGAAACAAGTGGCGAGATTCCTTTATCCATTCCGGCAAATTACGATTAGAAGAAAGGGACTTCGAGGTTCTCAGTCTCGTCACCACCATCTGAGTCCCCATCCTCCACATATAGCCAACTTTTGTCATGACCAGCAGCCGTAGATTCACCCCGGTCACTATCTGGATTCCAAAGATCTTTCCCAAGAAACCCATCCACCCCTAACCACAAGCCATACTTCTTAAACTCCGCAGAAAAGTGATTCGGTCCAAACGGACACTTCTTCCAATGGTGACCAATAATGCCACAAGCAAAACAGAAGGAAGGGAGTTTTTCATACCTCACTTGAGCCCAAAACTCCGAACCCAAAGGACTTGTGATCAAAACATTACGTCGCAGAGGTTTAGTAATATCCAACTCAACTTTTAATCGAAGCATCCTACTATCAGCCAGCAACTTTTCTTTACCTTCAAACATGCCCCTATCCCAAAACTCCACTTCTAGACATTGACCCAGATTTTCAGCAATCCTCTGTCCCACTTTAGCGGATATTAAATTGGCATGCACATCTAAGATTTGAATCTAAAAAGGGGAGAGTTGAAAAGGGGAGTTAGAGAGGAGCAACCCATCCTCCCACTCCTTAATCACAAGCAAATGACCATCAAACAGCCACGGGCAACTATTTATAACTCGCTACCTAATAGAGCTATCATTGATAATAAGTTGAAAAAATTCCCCGCAATCTTAAACACCTGAATACGCTTAGAAAGAGGCTCTTGTTGTTGTTCCTTTAGCCATAACTTGGTGAACAATTTGCCAAAGGTAAACTTTGCTCCAGCCAAAGTGGTAGTCTTCGATGCCCAGATCTTTCCAAAGAGATTGTGACGACATAATTGAACGCTTTGAGCCGTATCATCGGCAGTTAAGAGGACCGGCTCTTTTTCCGCATGTGTTAGTGTGAGCCCACGAAATTGATCAACTATATTTGGCTCCATAGTGACTACAACCACAGAAGGAAGAAAGAAAGAAGAGAGAAGCGATATATACCCCCACTGCTTCCTCAAACACAAGTTATAAGGGCTAAGAAACTGGCGTAATGGAGACGCCAAGGTAGTGAAATGATACTCTGAAACCACAAGAAGCTTTGAGAAACGGAATTGCTGTACAATATGACGCAACCCAAATGACATGGAAGTTAAAAGCCTCACAAGCCCGTAACATTTACCAAGGATGACATCAGAATTGAAGGCGTATAGAGTACGCCAACACCTCTGCACCACACAATATAACATATAACAAATAAACGCAATATAGATTACTTGACCAAAAGTCTGAATGCATGTGGGGTCCAGCCACTGATCTCGCTTCTGCACATGTCCCCCTTGCACAAATCTCCACGTCGAGGCTTCCAGAGAACGCAATAGCCTCATCACTTCCCTCTATCTGAAAAAATCATCGCCGCCTAAAGAAGCCTAACCGCCGACCATTACACAACCCCCTGTTTGTAAACGCCTCGCCTATATAACACCAGCAACAACCAACGCAGCATGATACCCAATAGAACATGTGGATACCAAAAAACTTCGCTATAGGCCAACAAATCATATCGCAAATCAGCCCAGATACAAACAAGACCCAACAAAAAAGTAAGAAAACCACGCAATAGTAATATCCCCATCCCCTTAATGTCACGAAACAAAGACCCACCCAATTCAGTCAGCCAATAAACATTCAAATTAAAAATACCCAAAGGGAAGTAGGACAGAAGATGCAACAACGGCATGAAAATCCACCATATCCAAATGAATATGATGAAATTGGCGACAGCAATACGAAACCTAGAATAGCTACAAACCGGCGACATAACAAATTGACTCTTAGCAACAGGACCCAAACATCCGAAACCACCGATAAATCAACTGTACAGGAAGATCACACACGGGCTCAAATCCCCTGCTGTGAGTTACCATACGGTCCCCTGCTGTGAGCTGATGAAAGGCCTTAGTTTGGCCACGTATGCTTCAGTTTGTAATATGTCTGTGGGCTCCACAAAAATGGTGCAAAACTCATTATTCCGTTAAATTTGCCTTCCGTTAACTTATATGGTAATTTATTACATAAAAAGAAAAAACAAATACTCAAAAAGCTAACCCCAATACAATCTCAGAAAAGACGAACCCCTGCAAAGAAAAGAAAACGGCGGCAAAAAACCCTAAATTGTTTGGGTTTCGATCAAAGAAAGGAGAGTCAAAATTCAGCGTTTGTTGGTCGCGATCTTCGCTGGCCTTGGTTTGCTTGCCGTCAAATTCCGGCGCCGTGATTCTAGGTTCTTCTCTGGCCACGGTTTGCTTCGCTATCTTCGCCGGCCTTAGTTCGTCAAATTCCAGCGCCTTGATTCTAGGTTCTTCTCTGGCCACGGTTTGCTTCGCTATCTTCGCCGGCCTTGGTTTGCTTGCCGTCAAATTCCGGCCACGGTTTGCTTCACTATCTTATTAATATTGTGCATTTAATATATTGTTCATTTATAGTGAAATTTTTGTTTTGAACGGAACAATGTAGATTTAGAAAATTTATGATTCTTTCATTTATCATCGATCTGTCATTGTAATGAATGTAAAATCTTCCATAATTTATTTTTAGAACTGAATTGGCTTCAGTAGGTATGAATGTGTTATCAAAAAAATTGGTATGAAATGCATGCGGCAACCAAATCGGGGTGGAAACGAAAAAATGAACAAATGCATAAAGGAGCCGGCTCCACTTTAAAGTGGAGCCGCCTCCACTACCAAGTAGAGCCGGCTCCACTTTGTAATTGAGCCTGCTCTATTTAGAGAATGCTCTAAATCACCTAGAGCAGGCTCCAATAAATATTGGAGCCTGCTCTAGGTGATTTATTAGACATTTCAGAGGTTAATATTTGATATTTATGAGAAAAAAAAAATTGCGAAGTTTAACAAATATGAACTCTGATCACCTTCACTATCAAAATAAGCTATTGACACAGTTCTGTAAAACTAATCTCATACCTCTGTAAAACTAATTTGACACCTAAATTTAACATTTTTTAATTCTTTCATTTGTCATCTGTTAGTGTAAATTATGATATTTTTCTACTCGAAATTGACATTGGTTAAGCATTCTAGCATATTTGAAATGTTGGATAATTGTAGGATTTTTTTCTATAATCTTCTCTAGTGAATGTAAAATCTTACATAATTGTTTTTTTTAACTGAGTTGGCTTCATTAGGTACCAATTTGTTAACTTCGCAATTTTTTCTTCTCATGTATGCGGCAATTACACATTTCATAGGTTATTATGTGACATTTATGAGAAAAAATACATTGTGAAGTTTAATAAGTAGGGACAATGATTACCCTCCACTACCAAGTAGAGCCGGCTTTACTACAAAGTAGAGCCTGCTCCACTTTGTAATTGAGCCTGCTCTATTTAGAGAAGGCTCTAAATCACCTAGAACAGGCTCCAATAAATATTGGAGCCTGCTCTAGGTGATTTATTAGACATTTCAGAGGTTAATATTTGATATTTATGAGAAAAAAAAATTGCGAAGTTTAAAAAATAGGAACTCTGATCACCTTCACCATCAAAATAAGCTATTGACACAGTTCTGTAAAACTAATTTCACACCTCTGTAAAACTAATTTGACACCTAAATTTAACATTTTTTAATTCTTTCATTTGTCATCTGTTAGTGTAAATTATGATATTTTTCTACTCGAAATTGACATTGGTTAAGCATTCTAGCATATTTGAAATGTTGGATAATTGTAGGATTTTTTTCTATAATCTTCTCTAGTGAATGTAAAATCTTACATAATTGTTTTTTTTTAACTGAGTTGGCTTCATTAGGTACCAATTTGTTATCCAAATATTTTTTCTGCTCATGTATGCGGCAATTACACATTTCACGGGTTATTATGTGACATTTATGAGAAAAAATACATTGTGAAGTTTAATAAGTAGGGACACTGATTACCCTTCACCATCAAAATAAGCTATTTACACAGTTCTACTAAACTAATTTCACACCCCTGCAAAACTAATATCACACCTAAATTTAACATTTTTTAATTCTTTCATTTGTCATCCATTAGTGTAAATTATGATTTTGTTTTACTTGAAATTGACATTGGTTAAGCATTCTAGCGTATTTGAAATCTTGGATAATTGTAAGATTTTCTTCAATAATCTTCAATAACCATTCTAGTGAATGTAAAATCTTCGGGCTCAAATCCCCTGCTGTGAGTTACCCTACAGTCCCCTGCTGTGAGCTGATGAAAGGCCTTAGTTTGGCCACGTATGCTTCAGTTTGTAATATGTCTGTGGGCTCCACGAAAATGGTGTAAAACGCATTATTCCGTTAAATCTGCCTTCCGTTAACTTATATGGTAATTTATTACATAAAAAGAAAAAACAAATACTCAAAAAGCTAACCCTATTGACAATCTCAGAAAAGACGAACCCCTGCAAAGAAAAGAAAACGGCGGCAAAGAATCCTAAATTGTTTGGGTTTCGATCAAAGAAAGGAGAGTCAAAATTCAGCGTTTGTTGGTCGCGATCTTCGCTGGCCTTGGTTTGCTTGTCGTCAAATTCCGGCACCGTGATTCTAGGTTCTTTTCTGGCCACGGTTTGCTTGGCTATCTTCGCCGGCCTTAGTTCGTCAAATTCCGGCGCCTTGATTCTGGGTTCTTCTCTGTCCACGGTTTGCTTCGCTATCTTCGCCGGCCTTGGTTTGCTTGCCGTCAAATTCCGGCCACGGTTTGCTTCGCTATCTTCGCCGGCCTTGTTTCTGTTTAGTTAAGTCGAATTTACTCTTTTTTTTATGCTCTTAGATGCTGCTATTTTTCACGAATAAGAAGGTCACAGTTGTGATTACCATTGATATGATTTATTATCTAAATTTTATCTGCATTTGTAAATTTAATTAAATCTTTACAACTTGCTTGTTGAATTCAGTTTTAATTTTTTTACTAGTGAGGCAAAATTGATTAAATTTATAATGGTGATGAAAAGTTCACCATTTAAAGTGTCAGAAAAATATAAATAAATGTGGTGGTTGAGAAAACCTTTAGGATGAGTGATGGATTGCCCCTGAGAAGGTCATGAGTTGGTGACAAAGAAAAGAGTAGTTCATAATTGAGTAGCTTTAACAAGTCGAGTTAATCAGGAGAACTAAGAATTTACTTGGAAAATATGATTCAGATCAGTTTATGTATCATGTACTGGTTTTTTTTTGTGTTACTCTTCCACATCAAGTTCCAAATTTTAATTTTATTCTGTCTGTTAGGTCATTCCACCAGTAGCTTGGGGGGCTCATTGTTTCTAGTATGTCAATAAAGATCCTTATTAGATTCAATCACAGAATATCAGTGTACTTGGTTTCTCAAGTACCCTAAATCACTTTGAAACTTGCTGTAAATGAAGACCAATCTCTCTCCTATGTTAGAATTAAATCTTTACAACTTGCTTGTTGAATTCAGTTTTAATATTTTTACTACTGAGGCAAAATTGATTAAATTTATAATGGTGATGAAAAGTTCACCATTTAAAGTGTCAGAAAAATCTAAGTAAATGTGGTGGTTGAGAAAACCTCTAGGATGAGTGATGGATTGCCCCTGACAAGGTCATGAGTTGGTGACAAAGAAAAGAGTAGTTCATAATTGAGTAGCTTTAACAAGTCGAGTTAATCAGGAGAACTAAGAATTTACTTGGAAAATATGATTCTGATCAGTTTATGTATCATGTATTGGTTTTTTTTGTGTTACTCTTCCACATCAAGTTCCAAATTTTAATTTTATTCTGTCTGTTAGGTCATTCCACCAGTAGCTTGGGGGGCTCATTGTTTCTAGTATGTCAATAAAGATCCTTATTAGATTCAATCACAGAATATCAGTGTACTTGGTTTCTCAAGTACCCTAAATCACTTTGAAACTTGCTGTAAATGAAGACCAATCTCTCTCCTATGTTAGAATTAAATCTTTACAACTTGCTTGTTGAATTCAGTTTTAATATTTTTACTACTGAGGCAAAATTGATTAAATTTATAATGGTGATGAAAAGTTCACCATTTAAAGTGTCAGAAAAATCTAAGTAAATGTGGTGGTTGAGAAAACCTTTAGGATGAGTGATGGATTGCCCCTGACAAGGCCATGAGTTAGTGACAAAGAAAAGAGTAGTTCATAATTGAGTAGCTTTAACAAGTCGAGTTAATCAGGAGAACTAAGAATTTACTTGGAAAATATGATTCTGATCAGTTTATGTATCATGTATTGGTTTTTTTTTTGTGTTACTCTTCCACATCAAGTTCCAAATTTTAATTTTATTCTGTCTGTTAGGTCATTCCACCAGTAGCTTGGGGGGCTCATTGTTTCTAGTATGTCAATAAAGATCCTTATTAGATTCAATCACAGAATATCAGTGTACTTGGTTTCTCAGTACCCTAAATCACTTTGAAACTCGCTGTAAATGAAGACCAATCTCTCTCCTATGTTAGAATTAAATTTTTACAACTTGCTTGTTGAATTCAGTTTTAATATTTTTACTACTGAGGCAAAATTGATTAAATTTATAATGGTGATAAAAAGTTCACCATTTAAAGTGTCAGAAAAATCTAAGTAAATGTGGTGGTTGAGAAAACCTCTAGGATGAGTGATGGATTGCCCCTGACAAGGTCATGAGTTGGTGACAAAGAAAAGAGTAGTTCATAATTGAGTAAATTTAACAAGTCGAGTTAATCAGGAGAACTAAGAATTTACTTGGAAAATATGATTCTGATCAGTTTATGTATCATGTATTGGTTTTTTTTGTGTTACTTTTCCACATCAAGTTCCAAATTTTAATTTTATTCTGTCTGTTAGGTCATTCCACCAGTAGCTTGGGGGGCTCATTGTTTCTAGTATGTCAATAAAGCTCCTTATTAGATTCAATCACAGAATATCAGTGTACTTGGTTTCTCAAGTACCCTAAATCACTTTGAAACTTGCTGTAAATGAAGACCAATCTCTCTCCTATGTTAGAATTATGTGACATAGCCTACAACCAAGTATTCTTCTTGCTTACATGTCAAGACCACAGTTGTTCCAAGCGTCATACTTTATGCAGTTAAGTTTACATGTGCATTGCATAAACTTACTTAAGTAATGTGGAGATCTCCATGTTAAAGTCATAGAACCAGAAATTGCTAAAAACTAACATATAACTCAAGTAATTACTATTTATGTGTAAAATAACTAAACTATTTATAAGTTTTACACTACATCACTTTGTGAACTAAAATAATCCAATATGGACTGCAAAAGGTAAAATTATATATACGTTTGTAAAGTCTGTATGCTTTTTGTAATAATTGCAATAATTTCTTATTTACGAATACATTGAAATTCCATTATTTTTTATTTACATTGCACAAAATAAAAATTGATGAATGCGAAATTTTGTGAAGTCTAGCAAGAGAGTAGCTTGCAGACTTTCATTATTTAGTCATTAGGCATCTAATCCCTTCAATATGCTTCTTCTTTTTCTTCTTCTTCTTTTATTGCACTAAATAAAAATTGATGAATGCGAAATTTTGTGAAGTCTGCCAATTCATTATTTAGTCTATAACCACACAATATTCATTCTCCAATTTTGGATAATTGTTCGTGATTGTGTTAAAAATTCAATTACATAAAAGAGAAAATTGTTGACAACTAAATACCTCATAATCCCTTTCAAAATCCTCTTTAAATTAACATGTGACTGTGTTTTTTTGGATGCTTTTTTTATATGATAAAATTTAACTTTTAACTTTAAATAAAATATAAATAATATGATCTTTTAAGCTTGTAACTTTTAACTTTTATGCTTCTAAATTTACTTAAAGTCTTATTATGATCTCTGTTTTTATAAGTGCAACATCTCATTATGAACTCATAATCTAGGAACATAAAATGGGAAGGATTAAGCATGTGGCCAGGTGCGCTGAAAAAAGGGAAAAATTGCAACAAAAGCCAAAGAAGATGAACAAGAAAAAAAAAGATGTGGCATCTAAACGCGATGGAAAAAGAATTGCTGTAGATAGTGAAAGTAATTGTGATGATGCTTCATACTCTCTTTCTGCCAGTTCTCCATCTCAATCATCAAGTAGTAGCGATGACATTGAAGGTGGAGGTCATTTAAAGTGTAGAAAGGTTAATTGTCAATCGAGACAGACTGAGAGTGTGAAAAACATTGTAGGAAGTTCAAAACTGAAGCGAAAGGGACGAACTGTAAGCCATCATGGACCTTGCTTCTTCAAATTTAGGTATATTTTCAAAACCCTGAATGACAATGAGATCAAATTATTATAAATTTCATGTATTCTGTTATTATTTTAAAAAAATTCTTTTTGTAATGATAAATTATGTTGTTTTCATATATTTTTTTATTGAAGTTATTGATTTGATTAATACAAAAATTTGATTAGAAAGAAATAAAATAAGAAAATATTGAGACTAAGGTACTGAATATATATTGATTAGAAAGAAATATAATAACTCAATATATATATATATGTATATATACAAGAATGCTTTGAGACTAAGGTACTGAATATATATTAGTATATAAGTATGTATATATAACATCATTATGTTGAATTGACTTAGATTTATGAGTGACTATTAGTTTTTCAGCACTATGTGAATCCCTTAATGAGATGGTGAAGGTGTTGAGTGTGGCAATTAATAAAAAATTTTGCCAAATTTTTTCTTTTGACGGTGACGATGAAGGTGGTGAATGTGACAATTAACAGTAAACTTTGCCCAAATTTTTTTTTATTGATATGTTAAATAATCTATAGCTAAGTGTATGTTTTTTTTAATATTTGGAAGAAAAAAAACAAAAAAATAAATGTCGCTCTTTTCATTATTGAACTTTAGAGGATTCACACCCATTTAAAAAGGCACATGAAAAATTGTTTGTGCTGGACTTATTTTGTGGACTGTGATGTTATCAAGTAATGTTATGAAGATCCTTGGTACTGATTTTAACTTTTCTGTTTTTTTTACTAAACTTGATTTAATTATATTTTTTGTTTAAAGTGATGTATTGCACCAATGTTCTTACCTTAGTTATATCTATGTTGATGTATAGAAAACAAAGTCGCAATGTATTTAAACAATAAAGTTTATAAAATTTTAAATGGTATTAAAATTTTTAATTATTCATTGTGTTTATAATTTCAGAAAATATTATCAGGAGAAGTGCAAAGCAGAAAACCCTTCCAAGAATTGGAGAAAAGTTGATTATGCACAAATCAGTAAAGATGCCGGAGAAGTTTGGAATAAAATGAGTGAAACTGAAAAACAACCTTTCAAGGATGAGTGGGAAAAGGAAGAAGCGGAAAGGAAAAAAAATGCACCAAAACAAGCCCCCAAACAAATATGTCATTTTGCCTTCCCTTCCGTCCTATTATTGTTTCATTATTTGAGGCACGGTCCCTTGTTTATAGTATTTTTGTTTTGTAATTGATCATTTAATTGAACTTTGATCCGTAGAAAAATCAGAATCATTGGCACAGATGCTCGATCGATCAATTTGTCAAATGTGTATCCCAACTTGGTGATGAGAAGATCAAAGCGATTGAGGAAATTGGCTTTGGGAAGTTGCTGAACTTGAAATGCACACGTCTGGATCGTAACCTCTTTCGTTATATATTCAGTAACTTCGACTGCCACACCGGTCTTCTTAGAGTCGGCCGTAATGAATATATCTCCACATCAGCACATGATGTCAATTTCATATTTGGCTTGCCTTGTGGGGAGACGGACGTGCCAGAAGGTTCTGATGTTGAAGCAGAATGGATAAATAACTGTGGATTTCGTAGTCCGGGAGGGATGGACATAAATGCTTTGCAAGACAAGGTTACACAACTTGATGTTGGTGACGATTTTAAGCGAGCATTTGTTTTATTTGCATGTGCAACAGTCCTAAGGCCAAATGGTCGGAGTAATGCCCACCTAAGAGGGTTTGAATCTGTGAACAAAGTCAATTCAATTAGGACTTACAAATGGTGTGGTTATACTTATAAACATTTGGTTGAACCCCTCAAAAAGTCGGGAAAAGAAAGATAGAGTTGGACAGGGTGTTTAATTTTTCTGCAGGTATAATATTTTTTTTTTACTGAATGTTACCTTTTAAAATACTTAGTATATTAGATAAAGAAAAGCCTTTCCTCAAACCTCTATATCTCACGACAAGTGTATATATGTTAATTATTTGATGTCATTGAATTCAGTTACTATATCTCATCCGAGTTGATGTGAAATGGCCCGGCAAAGGGGATGTCCAATCTGTGAGTTTTTGGACAGATGAGAATGTAAAGAAACGCCTTCAATGGGAGGAAAATATGGGAGGCTTTGGACATGGTCAGGTAATTTAAATTTTTTTTGTACTTGTAGTTTTTAATTTTTAATTAATTAAAGCATCATAGTTGTATTTATTTTTATAACCGAGTGTAAAACACTTGTGATAGGCTCGTCCCACAACCAATTCTACAAGTGGTCATGAAGTCCCTATCAGTGATTATTATTCATCACCCTCACATTCTACATCTCGTATGACCAATCCAACTGCCGATACAAGTTCGGACTCAGAATACGAGGTAACTATACATTCCATTAATAAATGGATATTTTTATGAAGTTTACATTACATTATGTTTTTTTTTTGTATATTTGTTCTTATTGTCATAAGATCGCAACTTCTTAACCTATTATCTGATGTGTGCAGTGCCGCTTTCAAGAATTGAAGATGCAACTTCAAAATACTAACCAAATTTTCAGGAGACTTCAATCCATTAGGGAAAGGCGACGGGAGAAACGAAAGCAAGGTACTGTGGAGGGTAACACCAGTTCAGGTCGCACGAGTATTGGAGAAGAAAGTGGTGAGCATTTGAATATGCAGCCACAAAGCAACTCCTCCGATCCCCATTTGGTGGTTCATGGAATAAGCGGTGAAGGAGTAAATATTGATGAAAATGACATTGTTGAATTTGACGATGAATGTGGAGTTGTGACAATTCTGACCAAGTTGAAAAGTGCTTTAATCATGTAGAAGAATCAAATGTCGAAGCCAGTATCTCAAATACTGACCAATCCATGGCTCATGCTGGGACGGGTAATCTGGAGGCTGCAGGGGAGGGTGTTGAAGATGGCTTAAATGTTGTGCAAGAGGCACAAAAGGATATCAATTTCTCAAACATCCCTATAGGTATAATTCTTTAAATGCTCAACCATCTTTTCATTTATTCTATTATGATTACCTTAAATTAGTAATTGATATTGATTATACATGACAGGAGTTGATGATTATGTCCCCAAAGAAATTGTTAGTGGTCGTCGACGAGGTAGGTCACGGTATGCACACTCTCCCTGGGACCAAACAGAGTCTAAGGAAAAAATTAGACTTAGTACTGATGACAAAATGTTGTTGAAATATGTCAGAGCCCCTGACCGTGACAAAACGTAAGTAATGGATATGACAGATTCTAGGCATGCCCTTTTTTATGCTTAATCTTATGTTCAATATTTTTTAAATACTTATTTTATTCTGTTATGTTAGTGAAACTTTGGTAAGTATTGATGCTGCACAACTAAATCGGGCTGATGTTCTTACGATGTTCGGTGATGAGTGGGTGGCAAATGTTGTGAGTGGATTACATGAATATTAACCCCATTCATATTTTTAGTCCATGTTAAATTTGTGTTTCTTTTTTTTTTTTTTTTTTTCTTTTTTTTTTTTTGGTCCTTAACATATGGTCTTCCTTTCTTATAGGTAATTGATTGTTATTCGACGCTTCTAAACAAAAAACAGGATGAGAAGAAAATGAAGTACTATTTTTCCAGTTTTGCGGTAAGTTGCATCAGGAATGAGAATGTGGAGTTTGTAAGTAATAAGGAGGAGCGCAGGAAACGCTTGGTGAGCGCCTGGGACAAATACTGCAGAAAATTAAAAATAAAGACCAGCGACTTTCATAAATCTGAGTTGGTATGTTATTTTCTTTAACAATCCATGTCTTCTGCCTATGGTTTCTGGTTGTGACAATATTCCACTACTAATATATGTCATGTGTTTAACAGTTCTATTTCCCTGCATGCGTCAGTAATCATTGGTTCTTGTTTGTCATTCACCGTCCGGATAAGCTTATTCATTACATATGTAGCAGCGGACTTGGTTTTAGGCACACAAATTATGGTTTATTGGTGGTATACAACTCTTTTATTCTAATTCATTTCATTTTTTAATTTGATATGATCATATTGTTAGTAATTTTGTTTTTGTATTGCAGAAAGATTTTCTTGACATTGCACTAGGAGAAAAATTGGATTTTTATGATATCATAAAGCATCAAGATTTACCCGTGCAGCCTGACCCGTATGTTTGACTTTATACTTTTGAAATCTTTTTGTTATTTAACTTATTACTTGTATGTTTGACATGAACTTCCTCAGTAGCTCTCTTATACAATTTTTAATTATTGTTCAGACATTCATGTGGACTTTTTCTTATGAGGTTCATGGAGTTATGGGATGGCAGAAGATTGTTGGGAAGCTTCAATGTTAGTATAATGTCATTGTGAAATATTTTTCTATTTTACAGTGGTTTAAACATAATATATATTTTTTCCTAACAATATGTTACTTCTATGTAACGGTACAGACGGACTCTACTGTGATCCGTATAGAAATGGCACTGCAACTTTTGACGGATCCTTTGAACGAATGTAGGCAAGAGATTTTGAACAACAGTGCCAAGCATGGGAGAAAAGTTAAATTTGCACCAGGTTGTAAGCTTTAATTTTAGGTGGTGATGAAACTGGTGCTATGTTAAGGTTTAATTTTTGTCAATGGAATGCCTTTTGTCATGAAAGTTACTCCGTTTTATTTTTGTCGTACCTTGTAACGATTCAGGCTTGTATGGGGCTGTTATGTGAATGTTTTGTACATGTTAGTTTTGTATAAATTTGGGTACAAGGTAGTTTTGTAAAAAGTTGGCTCTGTATTCATATACTGAATCTAGTCAATCTCTAAACTACTTTTCATATCTCAACATGTTTATTTGGTTGATTCATTTAGGAAATCTAAGCTTATCAAAGCATATATTTTATTGCTTTTATATGCTTTGCAAGTAAATGGTTGCACCCACTATGGTGTTTTTGAGTAGTTCACAGTTAATATTGACGTATCAAATTAAATAAATAAATACCTAGTAGTGAGGTCTGAAACACACTCTATCCTCTGCATATTTTTTAGGGCTTTTTAAGGCGTCAGGTTGATTTATCTGGATTCTACGCACCATGGGTCATGTTGACCTCATTAACATATATTCTTTAGCAAGTCTCTACTGTCTTAAATTGTTCTCCATTTTCAAAATTGAAAGCTTTCACGTAAGGCTGTCTTAAATTCTTCTCCATTTTCAGAACTGAAAGCTTTCATTGGAGACTTGTGTAATCCTTTGATGTAATTGAATACAAGTGTTGGCCTAGGGATGTTATCTAAAGGTCAATCTTATGTTTTGATGATTACAACCCATTAATGATGTTTATGTACTAATATTTTCATTGAGTGAAGTATAGTTGTTCAATCATTCAATCCTTAATGATGAGCTACAAGTTCTATTTCAAGCATTCCAAACACTCAAGCAATGATTTCAAAGAAGCATCAAAGTGCAAGAAAATAAAGAACAACTCGGTCTTCAAAGATCATTCAAGCTTTTCAACAAATCTTTATCAAGCCTAGACGATCATGATCAAGAAATGAAAAAAAGGGTAGATAGGATGGTGAGATACTAAGGTTCAATGTCAAAGTTTAGTTGAATATATTTCGAAGCTCAAAATTACAATTCATGCATATCATTCTCATCTCATCTCTCAAAGAATATAAAATTAGCTCATTTAAACACATTCATACGAGCCTTACATCATACTGGAATTCATTTTAAGCCTCCTACTGAAAGTAGAGAAGGCTCTACAAAAATTAGAGAAGGCTCAAGGGAAAGTAGAGAAGGCTCTAGATTTGTACAGAAGGCTCAGAAAATTAGAGCAGGCTCCATTTCAATTAGAAACGGCTCTAAAAGCTTTTTTCAACAAAATGAAGTTTCCATCCAAAGAGCAGGCTCCCAAAAAGGAGAGCAGGCTCCCAAAAATTGGAATAGGAAGAGCCGTCTCTAGAAAAAGGCAGAGCCGGCTCCTTCAGTGCTAAATTTTTTTTTTTTTTTTTCCAACTCTCGGGATCTCCTCTGCAGACAATTGAGCCTGCTCAACAAAAAGGAACATCCATCTCTCGGCATCTCTGAAAAAGCCCAAAAGAGTCGGCTCTACAAATTAATTGAGCCGTCTCCAAAAAATTGGGTTGAGCCGTCTCCATATTTTTTCTTGAGCCGACTGTCCATTATTTTTTTTTCATTTATTTTTTTTTTGTTTTTGCTTGGCAAGGAGCCGGCTCTAAAAATTCTGAGAGCCGGCTCCATATTTATTATGAGCCGGCTGCCAACTCAAAGAGCCGGCTCAACAACTTAGAGCCGGCTCCATTGAACTTCAAGAGCCGGCTCCATTAAATCCCAAGAGCCGGCTCCATCTCCTTAATATGACCCTTCGAATTGCTCTCTGTTGTATATCATTTACTCACTGTTGGGCATAATTTCATTCACTTCCAGAGAGCATCTCGGCTAGGGCTTTCTTCATTCTCCTCTAGTCTCTTCAAGCAAGTAAGTTTTCATCTATTTTTTTCTACATTTCATAAATTCATTACTTGTTTATTGAATGTTCAGTAATTAATTTTTAATTTACTCCTTTGATTTCATCATTCCATGAGACCCTTGATTGCAATGTAGCCTTTTTCTTTCACATGTAAAAGACTTATTCTAGCAAGAATTGCTTAGTCTATGGTCTGTAAATTCAAAATTTATGTACAAACTTCCATTTGTCCTTTAATCAATTTGTTGATCCATTATATTTTGATCAAATCTTGTGTTCTTGCATAAATTTTGTCAAAAAAAAAAAAAAAAAAAATTAGTTTGGCAAATATTTTTGTTTGTTTTTGTGTTTTATTATCTAAATTTATTTTTGAATACTTGTGATGACTTTGGTTCATTTGAGTAATGCATTTCACAATTATGTTGAATTCCTACTCTTAGGATGAATTTATATATATCTCAATCCCTAGAGCATGTTATATAAATTTTTTTTTGTTTATCAATTTCACATTTTAGGACTGTTCCATGCACTGTCCTGTTAAAATTCCATATGCTTCCATTTCAGTTTAAATTTGAATCCTCTAGTATGCCTCCATTTTGGTTCTTCATGTCTAGATAAATTATTTTTCCCTCAAAATTCTAACTAAATGTGCAACTTTGACTGGGCCTTTCCATTGATTCAATTTGTTTTACTGTTAATCTTCTGTCTACACTTATTTGAGATTGAATTTTTTCATTGGCTTTTAAATTGGATTTTTATTCAGAGAATTCCTCTGTAATTTCAGTTTAATTTCTCGAAATGTCCAAGGCTTCATCCTCACGTAGAAAGAATCCCTTTCGTGGACAAAAACGGTCTACTCAACATAATGATGAATCAGGCCCTAGTGAACCAAATCCTCCTCCACTTCAAATCTCTACCACCATGTTATATAAAAACCCCACATACAAAAGCATATATGACAAATTCTTTCAGCATAGAAAAGTGGCCACAGCAATGGTGTTGTCTGACACAATTTGCAATGATCTTCATCTCAACACGTATAGATTGTTTGATGCAATTGGCCTTGGATCATTTGTTGGAATGAATGAAGGTTACTATCCAAAATTAGTAAAGTTATTCTACACTCATCTTGAAGAAATGCCTGGACAAGAAAAACTTAACTACTATGTGGCTGGAATATATTTTCACTTTGATACAAACAGCATTGCTCGAATCCTTCATCTTCCCTCTGTGGATGGAATTCTATTCTATTCTCATTTCAACTGTGTGGAGGGAAAAAAACTCCCTCCAATAAAAAGCGCACACGTCACCACTACCCATATCTACATTCCAAGGACATATAAGGCCCATCATGCTCAAGCCCAAGTTGAGGGTATTTACAGCCCAAGACCATTGTTATTTGTCCTCCAACTTCCATCAAGGCCGAATCAAGAAGTCATCAGCCCAGCTTGTCGTCAGCCCAGCGTATGAGTATTTAACATCCGGCCTGTTACCCAAGCCCAGCCGGATCAAAATATATTCAGCCCAAGAATGCACAAATCCTACCATTTGAAGGATTTGCTGTAGAAGGAAAATTCGGATAGGAAGTTCTGTACAAGGCAATTTCTATGTATGGAAAATTCGACAATGGAAAGAACTCTATTAGAAAAGAATGGTTATATAGAAAGAATTGGAGGGCAAGCAACGCGAGTCCTACCATAATTTTGCAATCTTTTGTATATAAATAGAGGCTAAGACCTCCAATAAAGGATCAAGCAATTCTACGCTTCTCTACACACTGTTCTTATTTATTTTTATTGTTTTTGAGTGAGTTGTTTTATTTTTCTCAATCATTATTGGTTGGGCGAAATTTTGCACCTACACTTTGGCGCCGTCTATGGGAAGCGTATAAAAATATACTTCCACTTGTTCTGCAAATTAAATCCTTTAGTCGTGTCTGGAATGTCAAACGGAGAGTTAGCAATGAATCAACAGATAGAATTGATGCAAAAGATGCGAGAAGAGTTCTTGCACCAATTTGAGACACTCCGGCAAGCAAACGATACGAGTGTCGCCCAGATAGCTGCGCTTCAGTAGCAGACTCATACGCTGCACACGGCCATGGCCAGGCTAACGCCACAACCACCACCAGGCGATGCTGCGGCACCACCCCCCACCCGGAATTTACCTCCGGTTCACGAGCCTCCAGCCAACGAGACACCACCCAACGGGGCTCGACCTAGTGAGGTTCAGCAAAAGCAAGGGACGAGGTCCGAGGCGGTTGCTTCGGATAATCTCCCGCATTGCACACAGGACGAACAGGTCGAGTCCAGCCATAGGCTTACGGTATGGTCCAATGGCGTTCCAGATGGCGCACGGGTACAAGATGCCTTCGACGAAAAGAAGCTCTTAAGAGTCCAAACACCAGCCGAGATGGCTAGAGAGCACAAGAACTCCTTGGTCAAGACCCCCTTTACTGACGAAGTGTACCTTGTGGAGAGGCCGAAGAAGTTCACTATGCCATCCTTCACCCAGTTCGATGGGGCAGGAGACCCCTCTCGGCATCTCGATCATTATGTATAAAAGATGGCACTGGACGATCATAACGATCCGTGGATGTGTAAGGTTTTTCCTACCAGTTTAACCGGAGCAGCGTTAGAATGGTTCAGGAATAGGCCACACAAGTCTATCCCTGACTATGAGACCTTGTGCACTATGTTCTTAGCCCAGTATTGCGGAAATAAGAAGCAGAAGAAAAGTATCGCCAGCCTTTTCACCATAAGGCAAAGGAAGGGGGAAACTCTGCAAGATTTTTTATCTAGGTTTAACATGGAGGCCTCGGAGATAGCAGATTGCCATCCTGCCACGGCAATCGAAACATTTAAGTTGGCAATGATCGAGGGAACCAAGTTTCACACATCCTTGGTCAAATATTCCCCCCCGGATATGCAGACTTTGAACGCTAGGGCACAAATCTACATTCGGTTGGAGGAAAACGTAGCCCACCGTGCATAGCACGCTACCCTCGTCACGGTGGAAAACAAGTCGCGAGAGAAAGCTGCGAGCACAAGGATGCAGAAGGTTCCTCATACCGCCACACAAGTCACCCAAGCGTCTGAGAAAAGGCGAAGGACAGAGGACAGGCTTACCCCTCTCCGTACTACCTTGACGCGCCTATTCCAAGAGAATAAGACGAGGTTCGAGACTCCTCAGCCCATGAAGCAACCCTTGGAGCAGAGGGACAAAAGCAAACATTGTGCCTACTATAGAGATTATGGGCATACCACCAATGACTGCAGGTCCCTACAGCGACAAGTAGAAAGCATGATAGCGAGAGGATAATTGGTGGAGTATCTCACCACGAAGGAGCGCGTAAAACCTCGGGAGGTTAACCCTCGACAGGTAGAGGGCGGTCAGGTAAAGGTTATCCATGCTATACACGGAAGGTCAGAGGATGATGAAGAGTCTGAAGAGTTGTACAGATCCAGGCTGAGAGAGGCTCATAAGTTACGAAGAGTGTCTTCGGTAAACACGGTTGCACCAGGCAGCATCAACATTGGATTCGGTAACAATGATCTTTCTAGAGTCCAGCGCCCGCATGAGGACCCCTTGGTCATCAGCCTCCTGGTAGCGAATTATATGATCAGGAGAGTGCTGATAGATCCGGGAAGTAGCGCCAACATCATTACAAAAACAGCTTTTGATCAGTTGGGGGTTTCACTATCGTCCATCAGGCCAACTTCCAGCCCCCTAATGGGATTTGATGGTACTAAGGTGAATCCGCTCGGGGTAATCGATCTATCCGTTACTGTAGTAAAGAGGACTCTGAAGGAAAACTTCGTCGTAACAGAAATTCATCCATCTTATAACCTCATTATGGGGAGAGGTTGGATCCATCGTATGAACGGAGTCCCCTCTACACTTCACCAAGTAATGAGGTGTTTATCCCCTGATGGCAGGGAGGTCATCGACCTCTGGGGAGATCAAGTTGCTGCAAAAGAATGTTACATGCTAACGCTATATGAAGCAAAGAAAGCGTCGAAGTCACCTCAGTCAGAGGCGAATCCCAAAGACGCGATCAAATAGCAGTTACAGTATCCTCTGCCCAAGTATCTCAAGGCAGAGGAAGAAGCTGAACCTGAAGCACCTACCGAGGAGTCCCTCGAAGCTATAGAGGTAGTCCTCGGAGACCCCCAGAAGATCACCTACATTGGCTCATCTTGCACAGCCGAAGAGAAGGAAGCATTGATCAGGGTCATTCGGTGCAATTCGGATGTCTTTGCCTGGGATCACTCGGACATGGTGGGGATCGATCCTACAGTCTCATGCCATAGTCTGAGGGTTAACCCAGAGTTTAAGCCAGTCAAGCAGAGGCACCGACGGTTCGCACCTGAACGGAATCACATAATAGCCGAGGAAGTAAATAAACTATTACAAGCAGAATTCATTCGAGAAGTGCAATACCCGCAATGGCTCTCAAATGTAGTAGTCGTTCAAAAGAAGAATGGGAAATGGAGGGTATGCGTAGATTATACCAACCTTAACAAAGCTTGCCCAAAAGATAGCTTTCCTCTGCCCAAGATTGATCAAATGGTGGATGCTACGACGGGTTATGAAAGGCTCACATTCCTCGATGCATACTCCGGCTATGATCAGATTCCCATGAATCCTGAAGATGAGGAGAAAACCGCTTTCATCACAGAAACGGGCACTTACTGCTACAGAGTGATGCCCTTTGGTCTAAAGAATGCCGGAGCCACCTACCAGCGACTTGTCAATAAAATTTTCAATAATCTGCTGGGAAATACGGTTGAAGCCTATATCGATGATATGGTGGTCAAAAGTATACGGAAAGAGGACCACCCCAAGCACCTCCACGAGGTCTTTGATACTCTCAAGAGATACAATATGAAGCTGAACCCCACCAAGTGCTCCTTCGCCGTCTCGTCAGGATAGTTCCTTAGGCACGTCGTAAATAAAAGAGGAATAGAAGTAAGCCCAGCTCAGGCAAAGGCACTAATACAGAACCAGGAGCCGAAAACCCGCAGGGAAGTGCAAGTTCTAACCGGCCAAATTGCGGCTCTCAGCCTGTTCATATCCCGATTATCTGATAAGTATAAACCTTTCTTCGATGCTATTCGATCCAAAAACAAAGATATGTGGGGACCTCAGCAGCAAGAAGCTCTCAATCAATTGAAAAGCTACATGACAAAACCCCCAATCCTTTCTGCTCTAACGCCCGGAGACACTCTCATCCTGTACCTGGCAGTATCAGCTGTAGCAACAAGCGCAGTGTTGATCAAAGAAGGAGGCAAGGTTCAGCACCCAATCTTTTACACAAGCAAAACGATGACGAATGCCGAGACACGGTACAGCAAGACAGAAAAGGTAATCCTGGTGTTAATTTATGCCAAGAGGAAACTTCGACATTACTTCGAGTCTCACAGCATAGTGGTACTTACAAATCACCCTATACGGGCTATCCTAGCTAAACCAGACCTGTCTGGTCGAATTACAAAATGGGCTATTGAACTTAGCTCTTTTGACATCACCTATGCACCAAAGGTATCTCACAAGGGGCAGTCGGTAGCGGATTTCCTACTAGAGTACGAAGATCAACCTGAGGAACCGACACTTCAAGAGCCATACTGGGAGTTACGGGTTGATGGCTTTTCCAACCGGAAAAGAGCAGGGGCCGGTATTGACATCACAACACCCGAGGGTACCAAGCTGCAGTAGTCAATTTTGCTAGATTTCCCATCTACTAATAACGAGGCCGAGTACGAGGCGACACTTGCCGGACTTCGGCTAGCTAAACAGCTACAGGTACGATGTTTAAAAGTTTTTAGCGACTCACAGCTTGTGATCAATCAAGTGACAGGGCAATATTCTCCCAAGGAGGAACGTATGAAGTCGTACAAAAATGCTGTAGAGAGTGCTATCCGGGAGTTCGATCAAATCGAGTTCCATCAGGTACCACGAGATGAAAATACCGAAGCGGATCGATTGGCCGCAGCCGCATCATCTTCAGATGAAGAGTTAATTCAGCTTGTTCCAATCGATGTTCTCGAAGAACCCAGCATTAATCCCCGGCAAGAGGTGATGATGATCCCAGAAGTACCACGCGAGCCCTGCTGGATTGATCCAATCGAGGCCTACCTCAAGGAAGGGGTTCTCCCGAATCAGAAAGCTGAGGCAAGGAAGCTTAGGCTTACCGCGGCTAAGTACGCAATCATCAATAACCAGTTGTACCGAAAGTCATTCTCCGGTCCCTATCTCAAGTGTTTAACCCCTACTGAGGCTCTCACAATTCTAAAACAAGTTCATGAAGGAGATTGTGGAAACCACTCCGGAGGAAGATCCCTTGCACACAAAATTCTAACCCAAGGTTATTTCTGGTCATACTTGGCTCGGAATGCCGAGGAATACTCAAGACGATGTGACAAGTGTCAGCGCCATGGTCCAATAAAGCACCAACCTGCCGAAGGTTTGCACGCCATGGCTAATCTATGGCCGTTCGCCCAATGGGGGATTGATATAGTAGGACCATTACCCAAAACCATGGAAAAAAAGGAATATGTGCTTCTGGCTACGGATTACTTCACCAAGTGGGTGGAAGCTGAAGCCTTCTCTAGCGTCACCCATGAAGAAGTAAAACATTTCATTTGGAGCAACATTATTTGCCGGTTTGGGGTACCAAAAGTCATTGTAATGGACAATGGTAAGAACCTCGATAACAGAAGTACAAGGAAATTCTTTAGCGAACATGGAATCCTGCAAAAATTGGCTGCAGTTAGTCATCCACAAGGCAATGGGCAAGCTGAAATAACTAATCGCACGATATTCGGGTGCTTAAAGAAAAAGTTGGAGAAGTTGAAGACAAAGTGGTACGAGAATCTCCCTCAAGTGCTTTGGGCCTATCGAACCACTCCAAGACGACCCACGGGAGAAAGCCCATTTGCTATGGCATATGGATCCGAAGCTGTCATTCCTACCGAGTCCATAATCCCAACCCTTCGGACATCCTTGGTACTGGAGGGGAACAATGAGCAGCAACTCGAACATAGCCTTGATTTGGTGGATGAAATGAGAGATGCAGCAGCAATTCGTCTCGCGGCATACCAACAGCAGGTGTGTAACAGTTATAACAAACGCGTCAGATTCAGGAGCTTTGTGGTAGGTGATTGGGTTTTGAAGCAGGAGACAGCTCATGTAAAGAAACTGGAACCTAATTGGACCGGACCCTACAGGGTTACCGAAGTAGTGGGGAAAGGAGCATATCGTTTGGCCGAAGCTGGCGGACGTCCCATTGCGCGTCCTTGGAACGCAATACACCTGAAAAGGTATTTCCATTAGTTAAGTTTGTCCATTTTGCTACAACTTCTTCACAAATAAAGCTGTGTATATCCACAGTCAGCCAAGCTTTTCTTTATTTTGCTTCTATATTCAGTACCACTTTCCTCTATTTTTGTTTCTTTTTATAAAAATGGGGGGCCATACTATGCATGGCATTCGTCTAATTTTTTGACCTCGTCTGATTTTTTGACCAAAAACAAAACAAAAATTCGTCTGATTTTTTGACCAAAAACACAAAAAAAGCACAAAGCAACAAAACATGAGTTATGGCCTGTGCTTAAACCTTTCTATCCCACATCAACAAAAAAGTATGTGCCACGTTCTGTTATATATGGGAATATTCAAATAGTTAATCACGGTGTAAGGAGGGCCCACTGGTATTTAAGGCTGTCAAGCTCAATACCAGAGGCATTCCTTACACCGACCTTTTTGACAAAATTTAGTCTATGTCCCACATCGGATATAAATAGAAAAGAAATGCGGTTCATATATGCGTGGTCCACAACATTTGGTTGCCAAGAAGGGAGTATCAGTGGAGGCAGGTCTCTAAAGTCAACACTTGGAAAACTTCACAGCCACTGTTACTCGCTTTCTTGGCCTCCTATCATTTTTGAGTCCTCGGCCTCATGATAAGTTGTTTGAGGAAAAATATAAAACAAACCTCCCCTCAGGCTCCGCACCGGGGAGTAATTCACTCGCCTCGGACCTTAAGTGTCCGATTCGGTACAACCTCCCCTCGGGCTCAGCGCCGGGGAGTAATTCATTTAACCTCCCCTCAGGCTCAGCGCCGGGGAGTAGTTCTCTCGCCTCGGACCTTAAGTGTCCGGTTTGGCACAACCTCCCCTCGGGCTCAGCGCCGGGGAGTAATTCATTTAACCTCCCCTCAGGCTCAGCGCCGGGGAGTAGTTCTCTCGCCTCGGACCTTAAGTGTCAGGTTCGGCACAACCTCTCCTCGGGCTCAGCGCCGGGGAGTAATTCATTTAACCTCCCCTCAGGCTCAGCGCCGGGGAGTAGTTCTCTCGCATCGGACCCTAAGTGTTCGGCTCGGCAAAACCTCCCCTCTGGCTCAGCGCCGGGAAGTGATTCATTTAAACCTCCCCTCAGGCTCCGCGCCGGGGAGTAGGACAATTCGCCTCAGACCCTAGGTGTCTGGCTCCGCGAAAATCTCGCCTCGGACCCTAAGTGTTCGGCTCGGCAAAACCTCCCCGCTGGCTTAGTGTCGGGGAGTGATTCATTTAAACCCCCCTCCGGCTCCACGCCAGGGAAGGTACAATTCGCCTCGGATCCTAAGTACCCGAGACAGCTTCGGACCCTAAGTGTCCTATTCAGCACTAGTCCTCCACGACTCAGCGCCGAGGAGTAATTCGCTTTAGACCTCTGATACCCAGATCAGAACTCTTTCCTCCGGACTCCAAGTGTTTAATACCCTGTGGATGCGGATATATCACAAGTTCATCATACTCCACCCCACATCAGGAACACATGAGAAAGAAAGAGTATGTATACGTCTACTACAGGCAAGTAAAAGGCAAGGAGGGTTCATTTAACAGTTAAATCATTGTCCATATGAATCATCCTGCGATATCAACTAAACTGTTAAAAGGATCTCCTTCTTCCCACAATCCTTGCGTTTTCACGGATAGCATAAATCCGGAGCATAAAGACAATGTTTAGTGTTTAAACACATTACCAGACAGAGAAATATGAACAGTATCAAGAGCATACAGCAAAAACAAGTCAGGCAAGCCTAAAACGAAAAATTATATTCATTATCCCAAAACAGGCTGTTCATAAAAACAAAATACATGGCTCTACTTCCTCTTCGGATCGAAGGGAGTAGATTCAAAAGCATCCACTACATTAGGACTTGAGGTAGGAGGAGTTGAAGCCGCAGGAGCAGGGGAGCTAGGAGTACCCTTCAGGTGTGCCTTCACCATCTCGGCAAAGCGGATTTCAGCTTCCAAAGCCTCTGGCCCTTTATCGTATGGGAAGTGCACCCCCACTTTCTTGTCAAAGGCGTCCGGATCCATCGTCTTAGGACCTGAGCCCTGATTATAGCCAGACCAGAACGCTTTAGCACTAGCCAGGTGCGCCAGACAAGAGTAGCGCCCCTGCATTTGCTTCCCCGCCTTGAAGCAAGTAGTAAGAGCCTCGGTCAGGCGTTGAACCTCGGCCTGAAGAGAATCCACCTTAGCCTCAGAGGCTGACAACTGCCTCTTATACGCATCCTTGGCTTCAGAAGCTATCTTCAGATTGGTAGAGGCAGTAGTGGCTCTCTTCTCTGCATTGTCAAGATCCTTTTCCAACTTCTTGATGGAGAGGGATTGAGCTTCAGCAGTGGCGCAGAGGGCCATGGTGTGGTCTAAACTCTGTTTAACAGGGAAGCAAATATAAGCATAAATAGAAACATAAGCAAGCAAGAGTAACTTAATGCTGAAGGAGCAATGCGAACCTCTATGGCCCGGACTGGGGCAGAGGGGAGTAGTTGCTCCAACCCCATTTGGCTGATGGCTTCCTCGTCCTTTGGGAGCCACATTCCTCGAGCCACCGCCAGTGCAGCTGAAGGGTCTGTAATCACAGAATCCCCTGAGTGCAGGACTGACCTGTCAGCCCTGGTGAAGGAAGGAGTCCAAGGAGCCCCAGTCTCAGCTAGAACAAAGGCCCTGACTTCATCTTCAGGTTCGGCCTCTCCAGCCTTTTTCCCTCTGCTTTCAGAAGGGACCTTGCCCTTGCCAGAGGATGAGGGGTTGAGGCGAGATTTCTTCAATGGTGGTTCCTCAACCTCCACTTCATCCTCAGTTGATCCAATGACGACCAAGGGTTGGGCATCTTCGGCTTTCTTTTTTAAAGCCTCAGCCCTCTGTATCTCCTCCTCAGTCATGGGGAAACTGTCAAAGGATGGTAGAGACAGATCCATGAGGTCTGCAGCAACAGCACTGGAGGCAATGTACTTGAGGTTTGAAGAAGTTAGCAGGTCCTCGATAGGCGAGGGGTCACTCCAGACTCGTTCCTCAAGAAAAGAAAGTCTGTTCCTTGCTGCGGAGGATGGAAATGTAGCTGAAAAAACACCAAGAAACTCATAAATATGGCGAAATATTAAGACTTGGCAAGGAAAACAGCCAGAACACTTGGTATGAAAGGAGGTTAAATATTCTATACCTAATTTCCCGAATTTGCGCGGGATAGGGAGCGCAATTGATTAGGACACGAACCATTTTCCTTTAACTACAACCATCATTTCTTTCCATTTCTTTTTGGATGAAGGGAGGTTCGTGCATATCCTCTGATGAAGGGGAGAAGTAAAAAAGAAGCGACCAGGCTCGGTCCCATGCTTAGATATATTGTAAGTAAGCAGAAGGTCAGCAAGGGTCAAATCCAAAGCCTCTAATTTCCGGCGCACCAACAGTGCTGAAAGGATGCGAAAGAAATTAGGATTTACCTGAAGGGGGGCAAGACCTAGCTTATTGAAAACTAAATGATAGAAGGGATGAAGAGGGAATCGGAGGGCGTTAAGGTGCCCTACCGAAAGAAGCAACTCATCCTCCTTAATTCCCTCGCCGGAGGTGAAATCGGCACCCTCGGGATATTCTGCAATTTCTACTCCCTCAGGAATATCAAATTCTTCCATTACCGAAGCAATAGAGAACTTGATACGGCGAATAGAGATGATTGCTTTCTTCTCTTCATGGGTAAGAACATAATCAGAGCCTAAGGTGGATGTTTCGGTTGGAAGAGGGGAAGTACCTAATGGATTCAACAAAGGGCGATCTGTAGAAACCCTAGGAAGGGGAGCCCTAATGCGAACGGGGGAAGATGAAGGTGTGGATTCAGAATCCCCAAGGTCTACACGTTCGGGAGTAGATGAAGTACTCATAATGAAAGATTGAAGAGAAAGATGCGAAACTAACCTGACAAAGCGAAGGAAGCGATGGGATGAAGGACGCAGAAGTGCAGCAAGGGCAAATGTAACTCTTGCAAAATCTTGTGTGACGGAGTAATAATGAAAGACTACGAACCGTTTCTGAAGCAAAGTAAAAACTGGTTTCAATTCCCTCTTTAATAGGAGCCGTCACTCAATTAAAAATGGAATTTAGGGCAAAGTGTGGAGGGAAAAAAACTCCCTCTAATAAAAAGCGCACACGTCACCACTACCCATATCTACATTCCAAGGACATATAAGGCCCATCATGCTCAAGCCCAAGTTGAGGGTATTTACAGCCCAAGACCATTGTTATTTGTCCTCCAACTTCCATCAAGGCCGAATCAAGAAGTCATCAGCCCAGCTTGTCGTCAGCCCAGTGTATGAGTATTTAACATCCGGCCTGTTACCCAAGCCCAGCCGGATCAAAATATATTCAGCCCAAGAATGCACAAATCCTACCATTTGAAGGATTTGCTGTAGAAGGAAAATTCGGATAGGAAGTTCTGTACAAGGCAATTTTTATGTATGGAAAATTCGACAATGGAAAGAACTCTATTAGAAAAGAATGGTTATATAGAAAGAATTGGAGGGCAAGCAACGCGAGTCCTACCATAATTTTGCAATCTTTTGTATATAAATAGAGGCTAAGACCTCCAATAAAGGATCAAACAATTCTACGCTTCTCTACACACTGTTCTTATTTATTTTTATTGTTTTTGAGTGAGTTGTTTTATTTTTCTCAATCATTATTGGTTGGGTGAAATTTTGCACCTACAAACTGGTTTGAAGGACAAGGCTTTGATAAACTCGCGGCTATTCGGCAAATGAGTTATGATTCAAATGTAACAAATACCAGAGAAGTCAACACCAAACAATTAACTATGGAAGCTCGGCTGATTCACAAGATCATAATGTACTCTATTCTTCCCAAATCTGGCAGTCGATCCAAAGTTTCCCACATGGACGTCTTTCTTATCTGGTGTGTCTTAAATGGCAAGCACTTTGATCTTGCATACATTATATTTCATCACCTTCTTACATGCAAAAGAAAGAAAAAGGTCTCTCTTTATTATCCCATGGTTCTCTCTCACATATTTATGGCTAAGAAGGTTCCGCTTGATAGTCGTGAAACAGTCAAACCAGGGCCAAGACACATTCTCACTGCCTCCAATCTTGCGTCAATGGGGCTAAAAAGGGATTACAATAATGTGTGGTTTTATCCTAGGCAACGAAGGTTGGAAGAGGCTCGAGCTAGAGGAGAAGAGATTGAGGATGTTGATGATGGGGATGAAGATGACCACGAAAGTGATGACGATGATGAAAATGAGGAAGTTCCAGTTGAAAATCGTACCAATCGTGCTCTCTTGTTGGAAATTCTCAAAGGGACTCGTCAAAACCAAGCCACTCTTGAGAAACAACAAACTCAACTTGACGAAATACACATGGCAATTGCTCATCTTAATGACGATTTTACAGAATTTCAAAACCAATATGGACCTTCTTCTCCTTAGAACAGTTTTTCTCCATTTCAAACCCTCTTTTGTATGCACTTATTAGCTTTATTTGCTTTAGAGAAGCATTTTTCTGTGTTTTATAAACTGTGCCTTTATCTGTCATATGGTACTCGTGTTCACGTTCTCTTTATGTTATCTATAAATTGCCATATTTGCTTATCTTTTGCCCTTTAATTCATTCTTCTCTGATATTTCCTGAAATGGCAAGTTATTTTTCTTTATCTATTCATTTAGTCTCCCATTTTTTTTGAGATGACAAAGGGGGAGAAAGATGTGTTATCATGCTAATGTGCTATTCTATTGCTTTTTTAAGTATCTTGATAGATGCATATTGATAGGATTCGAAGCTCAAAATTACAATTCATGCATATCATTCTCATCTCATCTCTCAAAGAACATAAAATTAGCTCATTAGCTTTTTAAACACATTCATATGAGCCTTACATCATACTGGAATTCATTTTAAGCCTCCTACTGAAAATAGAGAAGGCTCTACAAAAATTAGAGAAGGTTCAAGGGAAAGTAGAGAAGGCTCTACAAAAGTAGAGAAGGCTCTAGATTTGTAGAGAAGGCTCAGAAAATTAGAACAGGCTCCATTTCAATTAGAGACGGCTCTAAAAGCATTTTTCAACGAAATGAAGTTTCCATCCAAAGAGTAGGCTCCCAAAAAGGAGAGCCGGCTCTCAAGGCTAGGGAGCCGCCTCCTCTTGTTTACAAGAGCCGGCTCCTTCTAGGGTTTGGGTAATTCATATAGTTTTGTATGTGATATTACTTATACAGCAGGGTGTGAATACTTAATTATGAAGGTGAAGATTGTATTTTTTTTAACGAATATAAATTTTTTTTATGCTTTCTTATTAATATACACACACGCGCCCACACACACACATATTATTTTATCTATATTCACTTCAAATCAGAAAACAGTATGGTGAATTCAGATAATTTCATATGTGCTATTACTTAAATAACAGGATGTGAATACTTAGTTGAGATGGTGAATGTACTTAGAAGAGATTTGCCGGTTCAACCAAATATCTCTATATAAGTTTGTTGTTGTAGATATACTTAGTCATGTCAAACAAGCAGTGCATTTAATTATACATTTACAGCTAATGTTGTGAGTTATTACACAATTTTGTGTTCAACTAATCCTAACCTACCACATTAATTGGCTATGCACATTGACTATATATCCACCATAAGTTCTTCCCTTTCTGGTAAACCAATGGTTAACCTTCCCCCAAAAGGTAACCAGCATACACAAAACAAGTTGGCTCAGAAAATGAAAATAGAAGAACTCCCACCGCCGTTGCTCAGTGAGGTGGTTAGTAGAGTGGCAGCAAATAATTTTCAAGACCTACTACAACTTCAACAATGGTAAGGATTTAATTGTACATTATTGTTTTATGTTTATAATATTTTTTTCATTCACGAAATTTTTTGTTAAAAGTGTTTAAATATGTGCAGTTCTCATAAGCTAGCTATGGTGTGTTTGGAGCCATATATGTTATGACTTCTTAGTTTTAAATCCTTGTACGAAATATAAACGGGGGGTACCAGTGATACTTACTATTTGCGATGCGTGTTCATGCAAAAGGTGTTGATAATGGTAATTTGGAGGCTATGTTTGTCTCCGGAGTGGTACGTTGCTTGCACTCACTTTACTAAATTGTGAAAGTAATTTAATTGGGTTTATTTTTAATAACTTTATGTTGGATGTAGGAGCTATTTTTCTTGCATCAAAATCGGGCAGATGGCCTAAGTATTCTAACCAAAGGTGCATATCTTCAGCATAGTGGTTGTAAGTTTGCTTTAGCCATTGCATTAATATATGGCAATGATGCTGATAAAGTAAATGGTATTCAACAACTTTCGAACATGAACATAGACATAACAAATAAACTGATCATAAAACATCGGAGGGAACAAATGATTTCAATAGTGAAAAGAGGGTGGTCAAATGGGTTATTTCATAACATTCCTGCTTGTTGTGAGGAAGATTATGGACCACCGAACTATGAAGGTGACATGGTTCACGTCAAATGGTGGATGGTCGAGCGAATAAATGAGGAGAAAATAAAATGTAATCTTTGCCATTGCGATCTCCACATATTGATGGTGTCTGGCATCATTGGAGAAAAAGTCATAGTCAACTGATGATAACCGTTGATGTTGTTTTCTGTATGTAATGTGATATATGTGTATGTATGTAATGTGATGTATGTAGTGTGATGTTGTATTTAACTTTTGAAGTAACAAAATGGAACTTTTGGGATGGATAATCTAATTAACACTGTCTAATATAAAATCGCCATATGCAATAGGCATTTAAGTATCGCCATCATTGGAGAAAATAGCCAAATGCCATTCACGGAACCATGTCACCTTGAAATTAATGGTTTTAACCTGTCCCAAATCACAAACAAAATGGACTAAACAATATATGTACACATACATATTTCAATTGACATAAATAGGCCTGAATAAAAATCCTTTTCATTTTCCATATATACAAAACCCAAAAAACAAAAGTGAACAAGTTATCCATACATTTACAAATCTTTACTCAAAAAGGGATATATTTTTGATGCCACCATATTCTGTTATCATCCATCAACCATAGTATACCTATACACCATCAATTTGTCATGAATTTCTTAACTCAAAACAAATTTTGCCGAGCTGGAGGATTGATCTCGGATGTTGTCTCCTCCGACATTGGCATCAAATTACAGTCACCACTGGTGTGATCAACATCCTTAAAATGGATCATACAAAAACAATGTTTGTACATACGTTAATTAATGCAAAGTTAAAACATACATGTTTAGAATATATTGCAGAAGCATAAATTTTATAAGAGATAAACTTACAAGATAATCTGAGAATCGGCATTCATGATACGAAACAAATGGAGTCCCCTGCCAATATATTCTCAATGTTCATTAACTAATGGATTTCAAAAGTATGAAATAATGTTCATTAATTTTTATATACCTAGTTCAGAAAAAAAGTTTGTTTAAACCTGTTCAGTTGGTGGAGTCCTGGGATGACTGAAGTTAGTGGTAGGGCAATATGTCATTTGGTCGATATTTGTTTCCGAATGTAAACGTGCACATGGGTGATGATCTTCGTAAATCCAAGTGGCGTCGCTAGGAATGTCACAACCCTTATTTCAATATAAACATTCTTAATTAAGAGATTATCATACTGAAAATTATAATAATATATAAAAAATAAAAAATCAATGTTTTCATTTAACAAAAGGAGAAAACTCACATTCAGACGTACATATGTAATAGGTGGCACGATACTACTGCCACCTACACCTGCACTAACACTGTTGTTGCCATTTGATTTCTACAAAATAATAGATTTATTCATTGTAAAAACAAAATTATGACATTGCTAATATCAAAATGTTAATGACATATACTGAAAAATTAAATTATCAAATAATAGAAAAATAAATTAAATTAACCTTTCGTTTCGCATAGTTTTTTTTTCTCTGCATGTATTGTTCAAACTTATTCTTCTTCCTGCGCCTTGGTCCCTTACCACCTGTTTCTTTATTCTTTATACCCTTGGCATTACTTCCGGTCACGGCTTCCCTAATGATACTTTCATTATGTTCATGATTATTACTTCTTTCAGTTGAAAAAGCTGAATTGGTTGCCTCTTGTTCAACATCGAAACATTGCCTTTCAACATTAATGTGTTTCCTTTTCCATTTCATCCCCTTTAGCATCAAATTATTGAATACATCTTCTTTCTCGGATGCAAATGAGCTGATTTCTGTAAAAAAAACGACATAACATCCTATACCTTCTGCGTACTTCAAGTTTAGGATCAGCAATAACTTCACATCCACGGATGTCTTGTACGCTGTTATCCCTAGCTTTTCTCATCCACCTTTTTAGTATATACATAGAAGGTAATTCTTTGAAATACTGAGTGTCGTCTTTCAGTACTTTAAGTACATGGCTGCACAAAATACCTTCCATTGCATATTTCCCGCACGAACAAGTTAGAAAGCCATCATCCCACCTTGTTACAGTCCGATCCATACTGCCATCATGAACAGATACTCTAGAAACACGTAATCCATTTTCATCAAAACTTGTTCCTTCCACGGTACCAACCACACAAGCTTCTATGAATTGGTCCTGGAAAAGTTCAAAAATCTTCAATGTGTACATATTGCCCACTTGTTTTAGAATGGGACAATTTTGTTTAAGTCTAGGTAGTTTACTGAGTAAACCATACTCAGCTTGATATTCCTTGTACCGTTTGTCTGACAATAGCCTGTCAAGGTGCATGAAGAAATCTGGAATACTTATTTTCCTGGTTAAGTACTCTTTCAAGCAGCTATTTAAACTTTCACTCAGCTGCGTTGTCCGCATTCCAGCGGTAAACCAATGTTTAACAAATGGATAACCCCATTTTTCTCTTAAACCAAACAAATTGTTCAACCATGTGTTACCAACAACATTGTAGTCCCTTAACATTACATCCCATTGTATACAAAAATCATCCTCATCATCATAACAGTACATGAATTGACTCAGCACACTTTTAATCCCTTCATCATTCCTAAAAATAGTGCCTACATGCTTTTGTGCATTTGCCATAATGTGCCACGTGCAAAGTAAATGTCTTGTCCTCGGCATAACTTGTGCCAACGCCTTTGCCATTGCACCATCTTGGTCAGTAAGAATCGTTTGTGGTGCTTTACCTAACATCACATTCAAGAATATAAAAAAAAAAGGCATGTAAATGAATAGGCAATCTTATCATACATCATCACAAAAATTTTTAACAGGATTGAAAATTTGAAGGCAAGAACATTATGGCCCAATAAAATATCTTCATTTGAAAAAGTAATTCACATAAAAAAGGTAAAAAAGAATGGCCATGTTCAATTATTAAAGGCTGAAGTTGATCATGCCCTTTTTTAACCCTTCCTTTTTTTTTCTTTTTTTCTTTTATATATATATATATATATATATACTTTTTCAGTATGATTCTGATTTTTATTAAAAGGGCATGATCAACTTCAGACTTTAATAATTGCAAAAAAAAAAAAAAAAAAAAAAAAAAAAAAAAAAAAAAAATTTACATTTAGACTACTTACCCGACATTGCATTCAAGAATGAATCAAACAGCCACGCAAAGGAATTGGCAGTCTCGTCATACATCAATGCTAGTCCAAAGACAGCAGTCTCCCGATAATGATTCAAACCAAGAAAAGCCGCAAAAGGACGATTGCTTTGGACGAGCTTGTATGTCGTGTCGAATGTGACGACGTCTCCAAAATGCCCATAGTCAATTATCATTCTCGAATCTGCCCAGAAGATATTAGTTATCATTTTATCGCTATCCAACTACACGGTGTGAAAAAATGAAGGATTCTCACAAGATTGAATTTTGAAATAATTCATCAGCCATGTCTTCTCTCCGTATTCTAACTCACTCTGTCTTCTTGTCCTTAGAAAATTTTGTTGATCAACTTTGGTGTAGCCAATTGATTGCCTCCCACCAGCCTGCCTGCTCATTAACTCAAATGCATTACCGAGTGGAACTCCAGATTGGCAGGCCAATTCCACATCAATTGCTTGGGCAACACTTATTCTTCGTTGTGATGGCATCATATGTGTGCATTCTTCAATTATCATAGGATGATTGTGAGATTCGAAAAAATTATATACAACATACTTTCCCTTCTTGCGGTCATATCTAATTTGCATCAGTGCACCACAACCGGTTCGAGTTTCCGCCCTGGGCTTTCTTGTATGGATATCCCTCTTGTCATTCACCCTAAAACCTTGTTTGGAACACACAAACTTGCTTGTTGTAATATTTCCTGTCTTACGGCTTTTATTTGCATAATCCTTACGAATACTGAATCCAACTTTACCCCCATAAGCATTATAAAAGTCGTATGCTTTATCCTCAGTGTCAAACTGCATGTTCAATTTTGGTGTGAATTCTATGTCAATGGGATTGACAACTTCTGCTACTAAGTTTTCAGAAATATTGATTTCGGCAACGATTGGAACGCTTGTTCTCAGATCATTAATACTTAAGTCATTATCCGTTGGGATAACTTCAGTATGAATGCTACAACAAGCAAAAGGTCCATCAAAACGTTAAAGTCAGTTTCTATAACTTGTGACAAAATATATATATATACTAAATATTTACCGAACTAATGAAAAGGGCTAAAAAATCGTACAATTATCCAAGATTTCAGATACTTTAGAATGCTTAACCAAAGTCAATTTCAAGTAAAAAAAAATACCATAATTTAAATGAACTGATGACAAATGAAAGAATTAAAAAAATTTAACTTTAGGTGTGAAATTAGTTTTGCAGAGGTATGAAATTAGTTTGCAGAACTGTGTTAATTGCTTATTTTGATGGTGAAGGTGATCAGTGTCCCTATTTATTAAACTTCACAATGTATTTTTTCTCATAAATGTGACATAATAGCCTGTGAAATGTGTAATTGCCGCATACATGAGAAGACAAAATATTTGGATAACACATTGGTATCTAATGAAGCCAACTCAGTTAAAAAAAAAACAATTAGGGAAGATTTTACATTCACTAGAATGGTTATTGAAGATTATAGAAGAAAATCCTACAATTAACCAAGATTTCAAATACTCTAGAATGCTTAACTAATGTCAATTTGAAGTAAAAAAAAAAATCATAATTTACACTAACGGATGACAAATGAAAGAATTAAAAAATGTTAAATTAGGCGTGAAATTAGTTTGGCAAAGGTGTGAAATTAGTTTTGCAGAACTGTGTGAATAGCTTATTTTGATGGTGAAGGTGATCAGAGTCCCTACTTATTAAACTTCACAATTCATTTTTTCTCATAAATGTGAGATAATAACCTGTGAAATGTGTAATTGCCGCATACAGGAGAAAACAAAATATTTAGATAACGCATTGGTATCTAATGAAACCAACTCAGTTAAAAAAAAAACAATTATGGAAGATTTTACATTCACTAGAATGGTTATTGAAGATTATAGAAAAAAATCCTATAATTATCCAAGATTTCAAATACGCTAGAATGCTTAACCAATGCCAATTTCAAGTAAAAAGAATCATAATTTACACTAACGGATGACAAATGAAAGAATTAAAAAATGTTAAATTTAGGTGTGAAATTAGTTTTGCAGAGGTGTGAAATTAGTTTTACAGAACTGTGTGAATAGCTTATTTTGATGGTGAAGGTGATCAGCGTCCCTACTTATTAAACTTCACAATATATTTTTTCTCATAAATGTGACATAATAACCTGTGAAATGTGTAATTGCCGCATACATGAGAAGCCAAAATATTTGGATAACGCATTGGTATCTAATGAAGCCAACTCAGTTAAAAAAAAAATAATTATGGAAGATTTTACATTCACTAGAATGGTTATTGAAGATTATAGAAGAAAATCCTAGAATTATCCAAAATTTCAAATCCGCTAGAATGCTTAACCAATGCCAATTTCAAATAAAAAAAATCATAATTTACACTAACGGATGACAAATGAAAGAATTAAAAAATGTTAAATTTAGGCGTGAAATTAGTTTGGCAAAGGTGTGAAATTAGTTTTGCAGAACTGTGTGAATAGCTTATTTTGATGGTGAAGGTGATCAGAGTCCCTACTTATTAAACTTCACAATGCATTTTTTCTCATAAATGTGACATAATAACCTGTGAAATGTGTAATTGCCGCATACATGAGAAGACAAAATATTTGGATAACGCATTGGTATCTAATGAAGCCAACTCAGTTAAAAAAAAATAATTATGGAAGATTTTACATTCACTAGAATGGTTATTGAAGATTATAGAAGAAAATCCTATAATTATCCAAGATTTCAAATACGCTAGAATGCTTAACCAATGCCAATTTCAAGTAAAAAGAATCATAATTTACACTAACGGATGACAAATGAAATAATTAAAAAATGTTAAATTTAGGTGTGGAATTAGTTTTGCAAAGGTGTGAAATTAGTTTTACAGAACTGTGTGAATAGCTTATTTTGATGGTGAAGGTGATCAGTGTCTCTACTTATTAAACTTCACAATGTATTTTTTCTCATAAATGTGACATAATAACCTGTGAAATGTGTAATTGCCGCATACATGAGAAGATAAAATATTTGGATAACGCATTGGTATCTAATGAAGCCAACTCAGTTAAAAAAAAAACAATTATAGAAGATTTTACATTCACTAGAATGGTTATTGAAGATTATAGAAGAAAATCCTAGAATTATCCAAGATTTCAAATACACTAGAATGCTTAACCAATGCCAATTTCAAGTAAAAAGAATCATAATTTACACTAACGGATGACAAATGAAAGAATTAAAAAATGTTAAATTTAGGTGTGAAATTAGTTTTGCAGAGGTGTGAAATTAGTTTTACAGAACTGTGTGAATAGCTTATTTTGATGGTGAAGGTAATCAGTGTCCCTACTTATTAAACTTCACAATGTATTTTTTCTCATAAATGTGACATAATAACATGTGAAATGTGTAATTGCCGCATACATGAAAAGACAAAATATTTGGATACCACATTGGTATCTAATTAAGCCAACTCAGTTAAAAAAAAACAATTGTGGAAGATTTTACATTCACTACAATGGTTATTGAAGATTATAGAAGAAAATCCTACAATTAACCAAGATTTCAAATACGCTAGAATGCTTAACTAATGTCAATTTCAAGAAAAAAAATTCATAATTTACACTAACGGATGACAAATTAAAGAATTAAAAAATGTTAAATTTAGGTGTGAAATTAGTTTTGCAGAGCTGTGTAAATAGTTTATTTTGATGGTGAAGGTGATCAGTGTCCCTACTTATTAAACTTCACAATGTATTTTTTCTCACAAATGTGACATAATAACCTGCGAAATGTGTAATTGCCGCATACATGAGAAGACAAAATATTTGGATAACACATTGGTACCTAATGAAGCCTACTCAGTTAAAAAAAAAACAATTATGCAAGATTTTACATTCACTAGAATGGTTATTGAAGATTATAGAAGAAAATTCTGCAATTATCGAAGATTTTAAATACTCTAGAATGCTTAACCAATGTCAATTTCAAGTAAAAAAATATCATAATTTACACTAACAGATGACAAATGAAAGAATTAAAAAATGTTAAATTTAGGTGTGAAATTAGTTTTGCAGAGGTGTGAAATTAGTTTCACAGAACTGTGTGAATAGCTTATTTTGATGGTGAAGGTGATCAGTGTCCTTACTTATTAAACTTCATAATGTTTTTTTCCTCATAAATATCACATAATAACATGTGAAATGCGTAATTGCCGCATACATGAAAAGACAAAATATTTGGATAACACATTGGTACCTAATGAAGCCAACTCAGTTAAAAAAAAATAATTATGGAAGATTTTACATTCACTAGAATGCTTATTGAAGATTATAGAAGAAAATCCTACAATTATCCAATATTTCAAATACACTATAATGCTTAACCAATGTCAATTTCAAGTAAATAAATATTATAATTTACACTAACGGATGACAAATGAAAGAATTAAAAAATGTTAAATTTAGGTGTGAAATTAGTTTTGCAGAGGTGTGAAATTAGTTTTGTAGAACTGTGTGAATAGCTTATTTTGATGGTGAAGGTGATCAGTGTCCCTACTTATTAGACTTCACAATGTATTTTTTCTCAGAAATGTGACATAATAACCTGTGAAATGTGTAATTGCCGCATACATGTGAAGACAAAATATTTGGATAAAACATTGGTACGTAATGAAGCCAACTCAGTTAAAAAATAATAATAATTACGGAAGATTTTACATTCACTAGAATGGTTATTGAAGAAAATCTTACAATTATCCAAGATTTCAAATACGCTATAATGCTTAACCAATGTCAATTTCAAGTAAAAAAAAAAAAATCATAATTTACACTAACGGATGACAAATGAAAGAATTAAAAAATGTTAAATTTAGGTGTGATATTAGTTTTGCAGAGGTGTGAAATTAGTTTAGTAGAACTGTGTAAATAGCTTATTTTGATGGTGAAGGTAATCAGTGTCCCTACTTATTAAATTTCACAATGTATTTTTTCTCATAAATGTCACATAATAACCTGTGAAATGTGTAATTGCCGCATACATGAGAAGAAAAAATATTTGGATAACAAATTGGTACCTAATGAAGCCAACTCAGTTAAAAAAAACAATTATGTAAGATTTTACATTCACTAGAGAAGATTATAGAAAAAAATCCTACAATTATCCAACATTTCAAATATGCTAGAATGCTTAACCAATGTCAATTTCGAGTAGAAAAATATCATAATTTACACTAACAGATGATAAATGAAAGAATTAAAAAATGTTAAATTTGGGTGTCAAATTAGTTTTACAAAGGTGTGAAATTAGTTTTACAGAACTGTGTCAATAGCTTATTTTGATGGTGAAGGTGATCAGAGTTCCTATTTGTTAAACTTCGCAATTTTTTTTTCTCATAAATATCAAATATTAACCTCTGAAATGTCTAATAAATCACCTAGAGCAGGCTCCAATATTTATTGGAGCCTGCTCTAGGTGATTTAGAGCCTTCTCTAAATAGAGAAGGCTCAATTACAAAGTGGAGTAGGCTCTACTTTGTAGTGGAGGCGGCTCTACTTGGTAGTCGAGGCGGCTCCACTTTGGGTGGAGCCGGCTCCTTTATGCATTTTTTCATTTTTTCGTTTCCAGCCCGATTTGGCTGCTGCATGCATTTAATACCAATTTTTTTGATAACACATTCATACCTACTGAAGCCAATTCAGTTCTAAAAATCAATTATGGAAGATTTTACATTCATTACAATGATAGATCGATGACAAATGAAAGAATCATAAATTTTCTAAATCGACTGTAAATGAACAATATATTATATGCACAATATTAATAACACTTACCAACAATCAAGCATTAATTAGGTCAATTGTAAATACCACATCAGGTCCATTGTAGATTTCCTTCCTGTAGATGAATAGTTGACATTGCATTGAGAAATCAGCACACTGCAATCTGGGTTTTGATTCAAAAAAGATTATAAAAAAGTAAGAATAGAGGAGAGAGGAATTAGGGTTTCCAATAAAAAAGAAATTCAAAAGCAATATGTTTTTTTCATGGAACAAAGAGAGAGGAATAAGAGTTTGGATTAAAATGAAAAAGGAAGGAGGGAAATAACAAAAGCAAAAGGGAAGAAGAGGAAAGTGAAACTGCAGAAGGGCGGAGGCGACAGCTTATTTCAACTTTCCCTCTTTTTTTTTTTTTCTTTTTTTTTTTTTTTTTATCTTTTTATTGACTTTACAGTTGGCACGTTAAGTTACTGTGCCGTTTGTGTACTTCTTTTTCTTGTGCCAAGCCAAACACGGCATTAAGCAACTCACAGCAGGGGACCGTATGGTAACTCACAGCAGGGGATTTGAGCCCATCACACACACCAAAAGACCCCCAGAATCAACTCGAAAGGCAAATCCAAACAACAGCGACCGACGAACCACACCCAACAACCCAAAAACAGCCGGCCACCAAGCCTAGCTATAAATATTTAGCAAGTAAACTGCTCTGGCTATACATGCCCACAAACCTGAGAAAAGAAAACATACAGCTTCTATTTTTAGAAGAAAGACTCATCTTTACTTACCTTCACCCATTAAGAATTTTGTAATTATAATATTGTGATCGGCAAATTTTGTAATACAAAACTCACACTATGTAATATAATGATTATATGTTTAGCGAGTAAAATAAAAATAAAATAGTTAGGCGAAGGAATTTACATTAAAAGGTCAAAAAGGTCTAAGATCTTCTGCATTGGACAAATCAATGGAAGATCTTTTACGAAGGACAAGATAATCTCGAGATCTTCTGCAGAGGGCGTAACAGTCCGAGAACTTCTATAAAGGGCAGACAGTACAAAGTTCGTTTTGTAGCCCTTCCTTTACTTTTGTTACAGTTACTTGCTTTTGCATTATTGTCCAACATTTAAACTTTAGTTTTCATACCCCTAGTTCGTTTATATGGTCCTGGGGTTAGTTTGGCTTCAAGTCCCCTTAGTCAAGGCAAGAAAGAACTAGCTGAGAGGATCATTCCAGCTTTCCCCCCTCACTTAGTTCTTTGGCATTGCCCGCACTAAAAATCTATTGGCTGTGTTTGGAGTTGAAATTGGATCTTAGAAATTGAAATGAGTGGAATTGAAGAAAATTTTGATTTATTTTTCTGAGTTACTTTTCTTCAATTCCACTAACTTCAATTCCATGTATGCGCCCTGTTGGCCGACAACCACAATTGTTGCTAATAGCATAATTTGCCCTCATTATGTTTAGGCTTTTGATCCTGTTTTTTATTTTAATGACAATTAAACATTTTTTTGATCATATAAAGAGTTATATATAATTAGGGAACCATCTGTGGTCTTAATTTGGATATGCTGTACCAAATTTTATTTACATCATTTGGCTAGACATAATAGTATCTTTTGGGAAGAAATAGCAATTTATGCCAACTGTGATACTTTCAAGTTGGAGAACCTTGAGAAAATTCAAATTTCAAATGAGGAAAACTTATTTCGTTGGTCTCAACATAGATTCGACTTTGTATACCAAGGTACAAATGATTCTATTAAGTGCCAATTTCCTTCTTCCACGTCTATCCTTTCTAGTTCCTAATAACTTACTCCACTAGAAACGGTACCAACCAAATCTGAAATAGATCACAAATTTAGAGTGTATATTAATTTAGGTGAACAAGAACTGGGGCATGGTTGTCTTTGGGTTGATCATATTTTGGCAGCAACCACACACAACTATCTCATTAGATTCAGATTCAAATCAAGTGCAACTGCCATGACTAAGTACGATTTAATTCCTCAAACCTCACAAGACGAGGCACAACTTTAATAACAAGAACATTAAACAACTACGCATTCTTCAATCAGTTTTAAACATCAAAACCTTCCATCACGGTAACAACTAACGATAAATACTAAAAAAACTTCAAATAAGCTGAACACCCGAAGAAGCCACCTCCCACCTTATTAAGATCACTACTTCTGGTAGTTGGACCCCCCCAACGGTAAAGGCATCAGAGTGCTGCAATGCACTCGATTTCAATTCTTGCATTCAGAGGTAGAGCTGCCACTTGGTATGTTGAACGAGCTGGAGCAGGCGATGGAAAGTCTGCAGCACAAACCATCTAATCAGGTAGGATCAAGAAGACGATGGTGTCCATATCAATAACAAATTCAGCCCTATTATTATTATTATTATTATTATTTTTTTTTTTTTTTTTTTTTTGGGAGGGTTCTTTCATTCGCTACATGCTAGATCATGAATCAGTAACTGCATTCAATTTCCAAAATGATCTCAATTGATTTCAACTTTATTATGTTTGGACTTTGTCACCACTCATGTGCAAGAGGAAACTTGGTGGAGCACAAACGTTAAGTGGTTTAATACATTGTTTTACACTTCCGGTTAAGAATACTAATTTTTCACCCAGAATGAAACAGGCAACTAGAAGGAAGCAGAAGATAATGAGCTCAAAAGACATGAATGGAATGTAAAGAAGAATAATGAAAGACTAGTTCGACCATTTTGATAAAAGCCAGTCATATTATGACAGAAGCCAAGCATGTAAGTTTTGAGGAAAGATGGTCACACACCTTGAGAAATTTAGACAACGGGCAAGTTCAAAGTTCATCATTAATTCGTTTTTAACAACATGCATGATTAATCAAACAGTGAAAGTTTTAGCCAATTGCACATGTAAAAGCAGTTGCTAAACCAAACAACAGAATTTCACTGACCATTCCAAAAAATCCCAATTAATTTCAGCTTTATTAGGTTTTGGCTTTGTCACCGCTCACGCGCAAGTGGAAACTTGGTGATGCACAAATGTTAAGTGGAACAATATATGCATTCATTGCTTGTGTAATTTCAATTAAGAATACTAGTTTTTCACTTAGGAAAAAAAAAAAAAACCCAGAAGGAATTAGAAGACAATGAGCTTAGAAGACATGAATGAAATGTAAAAAAGAAGAATGAAAAACTAGTTTAACCATTTTGATAAAGCCAATCATCTTATCATAGAAGCTAAGCTCATGTAGGTTTTGAGGAAAGATGATCGATCACACACATTGAGAAATTTAGAGAACATGGAAGTTCAAAGTTCGACATCTAAAAATCACGGACACTTCTACGAGGTGTCGTGTCCGTATCGAGTGTGGGACACCGACCCTCCATAGACACTTTTAGACACGTATCTGACACTTCATGGACGTGTCTATTATTTAAAAATAAATTTTATTATTTCAAGCACTTGGCCAAAACATCTCGTACAATTAGTCGACACATTCCAAACACTCGACCAATACATCCTACATTCTTCGTCTTATATAAATAAATAAAAACATACAACCACCCTTAAAACAATATTACGAACAATTATCAAAGTGCTCAACCTTCAAAGAAAAAAAACTTAACTATAATGACAAGATAGGCTAGTAATATCATATATAATATAACATATTCTTTTTAATATTCAAATAGCGACAGCTTCTAACTCATGTAACTTTAGTATATAATTTATATATTAATTAAAATTCTATGACTGTCTCACTCAACTGATATATAAATGAAATTTTATATTAATATTATCCGTGTCCGTGTCCGTGACCGTGTCCTACTTTTTTAGAATTTGACGTGCCGGCATATCCTTGTCCCATGTCTGTATCCGTGCTTCTTAGTTCAACATTAATTCATTTTTAACAATATGCATGATCAATCGAAGAGTGAAAATTTTAGCCAATTTGCACAAGTAAAAGCAGTTGGTAAACCAAAAACAAAATTTCACTGCTCATTCCTAGAATCAATTCTCTCCCCACCCCCAACAGGACCTTCACATCAGGTTCTAACTCATAAAATAGGGTGAAATTTCAAGTCACCAAATTACAAATTGGAGAATTAAATACACCTGAGTTTATCAGAATCATTTCCCTTAAAAGTGGTGACGTGTACACAGGTACTAAATTATACTAGTGACCCAAACTCTAATTTTCAGATGCTGATAATTCACTGTAATCGCATTATCTTTAGGTGCTTTTGTCATCACAGTGCAAACATGGCTAAAGGTGAGAAACATTATGTTGTGCCTTGGTATGCAGAATTTAAGTATTAATTCTACATTAAAACACATTGATTTCAATTTGTTAAACTCACATTTAGCATATATTTCATTCACTTTCTTGAAGTCTTGCAAATCAGCCAACCTGTAGGGGGAAAAATAATAGAAAAATTATGATATTTGCAGCTCTCACTCTCTGAGAATAAAGGGTTCAAAGCAAAAAATACAATTATTACACACATGATCGTTGTCTTAACCACTGAGGAATAGCTGGCACCACTGGCTTTCAGTATCTCCCCCATGTTCTTGAGAACCTGTGAATTTTCATAAGCTCAAATCTGTCTGTTAGCAATCCACCTCCCAGCATCAAGGGGCAGTTTTTCACCAAATTGAGGAGTAGGGAAAAAGAGAAGACAAGGGCAGATATAATCATTTATCAAGTGCACTTTACTTGTCAGCTGAAGATACATCAGAGAATCCAAAAAAAACCACAATTCATTTCTAAAACTAAAATGAGGCAGGAGGTATCTAACACTATGGAAAAGATTTTGACCATTGAAAAAAGCAAGTGATCAATCTAAATATTGGACATTGGGGGCTTCACTACTATTCTCGACGTATCAAATTGTATCAAAGTGTAAATTCACGAGTAACTTGTCTTTTTCCCGCCTAGTAATATGAACCTGTCATTCAGCTCTATGATAGCTCCTAATTAACACTTTTTCTTATCTAATGAAAAGTTTAACTAGTTCTCTTGGTTTTCATTTGACAGGTTGAGGCCAGACCGTGCTAATCAACAACTGGTCAAAAATCAAAACTATAATGATCGAATTTCAGAATTTTAATCTGGCATAAACTAGCCGTCTACCAATAATACTCATAGAAATCCATAAAATATTTTTATTGTGTATCCACTTTCAACAGCTTCACTAGCAGAGCATATAGTTGCTTGAACTCAGCTCCCTTAGTCGCAAAAGTTCAGAGTACAAGCATAAAGCTAACATTACGAAGAAGCTCGGAGCAACAAACCAAGTTTGAGCTTTGTTATTCCTTTAATAGATTATAGATGACTCATGAAAAATCTAGAACGTAGACATACAATACATTGTACACCAAACATGCTTTTTTTCAAAGTTGGGTAAAAATAGAGGACAAAAATATCCTAATACTAATTTGAAGTTTATTGATCAGCATAATTTACCTGCTCTGTTTGGTCCTCAACACTATCCGAGACGAACTTTCCAGTCTGCATTTAAGCATCAAAAAGATTTCATATGCTACAATTCTACAGTACTGGAGACAGACAAATAATGAATGAATAAATTCAAATATGAAATAACATTGTCACAAACCTCTGGAACAAGACCAAGAACACCAGACATAAATAGAAGATTATTTGCTTTGATGGCCTGAGAATATGGTCCTAGTGCGGCCGGAGCCTTGTCTGTTTGAACAGCCTCCTTTATTCCTACAAACAAGATGAAACACAAGCACCATTGTATGCAATAATTAATAGCATTCGATCAAATAACCAACAGATGCAATTAAGAGAATATATGAAGGAGAGAGGACATATGCAAAAGTAATACCTATGACCGAACCTACTTAATATGGGTCACCTATTCATTGACTACCGAGATAGAAATTTTCGGCTGCGTACGACCCATCTCTCAAAACTTGAATTTGCCAAGCCAAAAGGTCATGTAATTTGTTGATATTGGAAAAATTGGCACATGAAAATAGTACTTTTCTTGCTTTACTGAACTCAAATTTCTAGAATCGACAGATTTTCCATCTTACTCTTGACCAAATCTGTACCTCTGTACCTCTGTACCTCGTTCCTAGTCATAGAGTATGTAGATTGTAAAGAATACTATTTGATTGTCAGGTTATAAATTCCGCAAGAATGTTCTAAAGATTCCCAAACAACATTTCACTTTCAAAAGCAATAAACTACTTCCAATATGCTAGCCTAACAATACCTCATTTCAATTTTGCATTAATGCCCAGCATATTACAACCATTCTTTCCAGAACATATATCAAACAATCGAATTGTTCCTGAATTTTTGAGATGTAAACATAGTGCTGTTACAAGTGAACCAAGAAATCAATATATACATACATACATACATACATATATATATATAATGAGAAAAGTTGAGAATAAATGGAAATGGGAACATGATGTAAAAAAATTACGACATTTTCTCTTCGAAATTTAAAACCACACTCTATGTGGCATTGGCAGTACATGGTTTGCAATCAATTGAGACAACTAGTCAGATTTAAATGTACCACATAGAAGCTACTAACCATCAATCTTAAACCTAAACCTTATTTTTTTAGAAAAAAATAAAAATAAAAAAGAAATAAATAAAAAATAAAAACTCACTGGCATCAGTTGAAATGGACAAACAAGCAAACGGCTTCGATGGCAGAGAGGAAGAAGAAGACCGCCACAAGCTCGAGCCGGCAAGCGATACGCAGCCTATGCCGGCGGCGAAAGGAGCCCGGTTGCGCACTGCGCCCATGTCGATCGGTGGCGTAAGGAAGGATCGGGCGGCGGCGCTCCACGCCATTCTCTCTCTACTCGCTCGCTCTCTTTCTCTCTCTAACTCTTCGCTGTGTAACACTGACTTGTCGTTTTGGATTTTTTTTCCAGTCGTCGCTGCTTCAAAAATCGTGTTGAAACAGGGATTGTTGAGGTTCGTTTGGCAGCGAGGTTATTATTGTCTAGTTACGGGGTACATGGTGGTTTAACGTTAAATGTTTCGTTTGGCAAGAAGAATAGAAAAATGGATGCAAGGAAAAGAAATATATCCTTGGTAGCACCATAAGAGGCTGTTTGGCATGTGTTTTGTTTTGTTTTAAACCGGTTACAATAGCCTCTTTTAAGCCCAAAACATGTTTGGCTGGACTTATTGTGTTTGAAAAGGTTGCAAAACAATTTCAAAAATGGACCCAAAATATGAAACACCATTTTGGTGTTTTTTGTTGTTTCTTGTTAAAAATTACGTAGTGTAAGAAACAAAAATCCTCATTTTACTGTAGCGGAGGCAACAATTGAAGGACGTATAAAAGGAAAAAGTTGCAACAATCTAGGATTCGCGTTTGCTCTGGCGATTGCTAGGCAACAACTGAAGGACGTATAAATCCAAGGTTCCACTACTGTTTTCAGCCGATACCTTCAACGGTCTGCATTCTTTTGCTGTTATCTTTGACGATCTCCACAGGTTTGACGACTTTGTTTGAATATTGAGTTTTTTTTTTTAGTTTTTGTTTTTGTTTTGAGGTTGCAAATCTACAATATTTGAGGGGTTTCTCTCTCTCTCTCTGAGACTTTTGTGATTAATGGGTTGCAAGGTTTGGTCATCAATGTCTATCACTCAACCTCTACTTGTTTGGATTTCATGAATTTTTTTTTAATTATTTTATTTTATTTTATATCTAATTAACAATGGATTTTGCTTTTGGAAGATTTCTTAGCATTACAATATCTGGTTTCACTTTGAATAGACGATGGAAAGACCAATCTAATTGTTTTAATCTATGATCAATGGTAACGCAGATTTTGATTTTGAAAATTTTATAAGCATGACAAAAAAAAAAAAATTCCAGTGGTTTTGTGTGGTATTTACATATAATTTTTTCTGTTTCAACTGGTTTTAAGTTTATGTATCCATCTTGGTGTGTTTGCCAAATGAGGTGGGTGAGCTGATATACAAATTAATCCCAACCCTTCAATGAATGGCTTGGTCTTTGTTGACATTGTTGTCATGTACATGTACTGTGGAGTAATATGTGATCAGCTTGTTACACTTATATGCACTGTTTGGATTGACTTTTCAAACGCTATTTTTAGCTTTCTGGGCTTAGAAGCTATTATGAAGGGTGTTTTGATAATTTTATAGAAGAGCTTTTAGCTCTTAGAAGAGCGTTTTGGAAAAGCTAGGGACCCAGCTTTGGCAAAATGCTCTTCTAATATACACGTTGTAACGACCCTGGTTTTTAGGCCAATACGTCTTGTGATGACCAGAACTGGATCCAAGATGCGGAAGCTAGAAACAAGGCAACGGTCTCCCAAGGTACAACACACCTCTAAGACCCTAAGCTGACTTTCCATGAGGTCATGGAACCCAAAGGGATAAGTGCGGAAGTAAGAGATCAAAAAAAATAACAATTAAGCCCCTAGGGGCAAAATAGTTATTTATGAGAATATAGATTCAGGTACCACCGAGTACACCGCTGGAAAGATAATAAAAACCCAATCAAGATGGACTCAAGAATCGAATGATTCGGAATCCAGATGAAGGAGAAACGACAAGACGAAGAAAAACGAGCACTTAAGGTTAAAAGGGTAAAATGGTAATTTCAAACTGAAACGAGTACCCCCATGTACACCATTGGATAGACAATGAAAAATTAACAAAGATGGACTTAAGAATCGCATGATTCGGAGTTCGGATGGCAAAGATATCATGTCCTGAAGTCGAAGGAAGGGAAACCCTGCCCCGGTTAGAACCAAATTCTGACACTACCTTAGTAAAACATGAATAACTTAAGGTTACAAATGGAATTTGAAGCTCTAATTGGTACCATTAGAAAGTTCATTTTGACGCGGTCAGTTTAGACTCAAGACGGACCAATTCGGAGTTAAAACGAGTGAGATATGGCCCGTTGGAGAAAGATGTTTGGAGTAGGAACTGTTCCCGCGGGGGCCCGCCCAAAAGCTGCGGGGGCCCGCCAAACATGATAGATTCTCATGGGTGCCCGCCAGAACACTGCGGGGGCCCACCAAATGAGGCAGTGGGGTGGTCTGGAGCCTCAAAAAATGCAGAAATAGTGTTTTTAGCAGAAAAATGAGTTTGCAATGCAGTTTTCGTGGTCAAGATGACATTTTTTGGAAAAACACGAAGAAGAAACTCCCCCTAAAATCACATTTTCTATGTGACAAAGTTGAGAACGGAATTTATTTCCTAAAGGAAATTCCCAAAATGCCCTAAAGCAAGTTTCTTCAACAAAAAGGTGAAATGACTCCGTAAGAGACTCAAAAACGCAAACGAAAGGGTTTTTCATGAAAACGATCATGCACGCAAACGTAAATAGTGATTTTAAACATGCGGGAATGGTTCGCGGCTCCCAGAAATGACCAAGTCAAAATCCGACCCCCCAACGGCCAAAAAGGCGAAAATAAACTTGAAATGGAAAATTTGAAAACTAAAATCAACAAATGGTTTCAAATTACCATTTGGCCTGTAACGACCCGGGTTTTGATTCAACTCGGTACTACAATGATGAACCGAAGATTGACCCAATAACGGATCCAGATACGAAAATAAGAAACAAAACGATGATCTTCCAAGGCACAAAACACCTCTAAGACCCTAGGATGATCCTCCATGAGGTTACGGAACTCAAAGAAACAAGGTGCGGAAGCAAAGGACCGGAAGAATGACAATTTAAGCCCCCAGGGGCAAGGTAGTCATTTCTAAAAGTATGAATTCAAGTGTCACCGAGCACACCACTATAAAGGCAATGAAAAACTAATCAAGATGGACTCAAGAATCGCATGATTCGAAGTCCGGACGAAGGAGAAACAACAAGATGAAAAAAATAGGCAAAACTCGTTAATCAAGGGCAAAATGGTCAATTTGCAAATGTGAAGGGAGATTTGACTCTAAACAAGTCAAATAAAGTCCACATAACTTAAATTAATCATTACACAACGTTCCAAGAGGTTCCAAGAACATTGGACAAGAATCCCACGAAATGCCCCTTCCCGGTTTAAACAAAAACTGACACCCTCTCACTAAAATATGAATAAATCTCGCCACAATTGGAGTTTGAATGGATGGTTGGTGTCATTGAAAATATGACTTCAAGCTCATGAATTTAGGCTCAAGAATCACCCTATTTGGGTTAGAAACGAAGAAGTTATGGCCATTCAAAGTCGGAGCAGCAGTGCTGAAACTAAACTGAGGCTACTCTCGGGATCAGGTTATTTTGGTCGACCGAAATGACCCATTGGACGACTGAAATGCACTAAATTCATGTTGAAAACAAGTTTCTGAGGTGAGGTTGCTTCGATAGACCGAAATGGATCATCGGTAAACCGAAATAGGTCCAAACAGCGAAGAAGGCTACTGGAAATGATGGTTTTGATGCTCGAATGAAACCCAAAGGGCTTCGGTCGACCGAACTAGCATTTCAGTCGACCGAAATGACTTGAGGAAGTGCAAATGAACCTGTTATGCACAAAAAGCTGAAAGTCTATATGGAATCCCCCATGGCATGTTCAATTTGCATTATATGCAAGTGTGTGATGATGTGAACATGCAAGCAAGTGTAATATGGATATTTAAACCTATTACACTGGCCTATAGCCTCATTACATCCCATTTACAAAATTTGACATGTCAAACCTCAAAAGTTGACAAAATACATTTTAATGGCAAAACTTGAAGTTTAAATTACATACATATGAACTTAAAAGTTTGCGGCCCTTGGCCTCATGTCATACATGTCAAATACATTAAAAAGAGTGTACTTATGTACACTTTACATACATAGAATCAAGAATACAAGTTTTGTCATGTAAAGCCACAAATCACCCAAGCAATGAAATCTTCAAGTCTTGAGTCATGTACCTAAAATATGCCCCAGTAACATAGGGGTGAGCAACATAAAGCTACTCGTAGGAGATAAGCATGCATCGACCTAGCATTTTACAATTTATATCACCTTAAGGTGAAATATGTTAAAGGGCTCATGCCGCCTAACGACTATGTCATAGTGAGACTCAGGGAGCATCCTAAGCTACCCTAGAGTATAAGCAACAAGAATCATGATATATATATATATATACATATATGAAACCAGTCAAGGTTGGAGTAATCCAAAGAACATGACAAGTAGGATGCTTGAATACAAGTTAACAAGAATTACATTATCAATGCAATTTACACAATTAGAACATTCTAATTACAAGACAAGAGTATACACGAAATCAATGACAAGGCATAAAATCTATGCAATTAACAAGATTGGTGCATTCCACATAGCACGGCAAGAAGTATACTAGAAATCACGAATAAGGCATAATATCTACGCTAACAAGATTGGATCATTCCAATTAACACAACAAGATTTATACATGAGATCAAAGGCAAGGCATAATATCTATGCAATGAAACAAGATTGGAGCATTTGATATACACGACAAGTTTAAATCTTCAAGGAACAGCAACTTGAAATTTAAAGAGTGAAATCAAACAATGTGAAAACTTGGATATCGCTCGAATTAAAAACGTACTCTTGGGATCACTTTAGGGTTACCAACCCAAGGGTACCTTCCCCCGTTCTTGGGATCACTTTAGGGCTATTAACCCAAGGGTACCTTCCCCCGTTCTTGGGATCATTTTAGGGCTTTCAACCCAACGGTACCTTCCCCTATTCTTGATTGATATCCCAAATCCCAAAATCAACAAGTTGTGTAACCAAGATTGTATCAAATACAAGAAATGCATTAACCATGTTTCATGCATAACCAAGATTTTGGAACACACAAGTCATGCCCTAAGTTCTCAACTATAATGGCATGTGAAATGTCATGAAATCATAGTACGCATTTATATAGAATAGAACCAAGATATATAGCACATTCAATCTGTGATACCCCCGGATTTTCGGATGCGGGTTGGCCAGGCCCACGCCCGACTAACCGAGGATATCAAACAAATTAGCAATAAACGAACACAGAATACAATTAAGGAAACAGGAATAAATAAAAATTTGCTGAAAAGAAACTAGAATGATAAACCAAATACTGAAACCTCAGAATAAAATTAAATTAATAAAGAATTATTCTGATACATCCAAATTTTCCATTTCTAATACAACTCGGGAATCCATCTGGTGGACCCCTAATAAAAATCATCACTGAGAAATGAACCACCGAAAAAGAATCCAATGCTAAACCATACAGGAACCACCTACGTCATCGGAAGAATGATAAGTTGTCTCTGCTCAGCACGAACAAGATCTAAGACCTGGAACCGTCCGTTACCTGAAAAAAAAATAGTGGGTCAGGCCCACGAACAAGTTCTATCCTAACTACAATCCAAACAGAGACCCGATACGCAGATACATCCTAGATGTCTCAACAATAGCTATCTAGTCCATACATATATATATATCTCCACAGTAAGGGACATTCACTGGACTACAGTAGGGGTCTCAACCTGAATAGAAGGCAACATGCGAAAACGCACCCAAAGGTGGGCATGAGTACCTAGACCTAACAGGGTACACCTCAACCTACTATAGCCAGCTACGCATCCACTGCATATACGCACCCTAACCAACGAGTCTGAGACTCAAGCTCAACTCGTGGTACCATAAACATATATATAAAGTCCGTCCAAATCCAGGGTATGCAGTTCAACTATTTATTAAACTGACATACAATAAACCAACTAGTTAGTCACTCAACTTATTCAGTTGATATGACTTAACTACCATCTGTTAATCCAGGAAGTCATCCAACTTGGTTACAGCTGATCTGACTTAATCACAATTAGGATTCGATATCTTTCAATCCATTCCATTAATCCATTAGGTTAGGTTTATGCGTTTTGAGTTAAACCGTCCCTAGTATGTCACCGTCCCATACCGGTATATACAATCCTCCATATCCATGTAAATTACAACATATATAACAGTTCAATAATTTACAGACCCAAAAACCACCATCCAAATAATTGCAGAAAAATATTTAAAGCTTCAGCAATTTAAATCCAAACATTTAACCATATAGTTGCAGGAGACGATTTAATAAATCAACAACTAACATCCAGAGCATGCATAGACCAAATTTAATATGTTAGGGACTCCATCATGCATGAGAATAGGTTAAATAATCCTATTATTATCCAATAAATTGCTAAAACAATTTCAGAAGATTGTTTAATATTTCAGCAATTTAAATCCAAGTATTAACCATATAGTTGCAGGAAACGATTTAATAATTCAGCAACTAGCCTCCTAAGCATGCATAGATCAAGATTAATAATTAAATGACCTTATCATGCACTTCAATGCATTCTAAAACAAGTTTTATAAACACATTATATTCCATCAAATTGCTAAAATTTAATTCAACAATCAATTTATCTTCCATTTGTTAATTTTTACACTGTTTGTCTCGACAATTTAGAATTAAACCCTAATCAATTTAAGGTCCTAATAACACCCAAATTCAGCCTTCTAAACTCTCTGTGGAACCCCAGACCCAACAGATTTAAAACCCATGCTCCAATAGTAAGCACAGTACGTAGAAAATTAAAAAAAAAAATTAAAACAAATCGTAAAATAAAAAGGGAGCCTGCTCCAAATTTTGGAGCAGGCTCTTTTTCAGCCTAGAGCTAGCTCTAGGACTCCTTAGAGCCGGCTCTACTTGTTGTGGGAGCCGGCTCCCACTTCTATGGAGCCGGCTCTCACCTCCTTTGAGAGCCTTCAGTCCCCGGTGCTTCGTTTCAGTCTGTTTGCTCTGTCTCTGGACCATTCCTACCACTCTGTTGATTTCTAAAACTCATCTTAAGAGTCTTATAGCACCCTAGTAACACTCCCATGATTCGTTTACAGAAGTTGAAATCAAATTAAAACTAAATTTGTTACCGAAACGAAACATGCTTTAGGAATAAAACTGAAACTATTTTGCAATATCAATTCCATTCCAATCCCTTCTGTTCCTCTTCACTACTGAACTTAGGAGTCTTATCTAATCCCAGTAGCATCCCAATCATTCATTTACAGTTGTTGAAAGAAAATACAGTAACTAAAATTCCAATAGAATTTACATGCTTTAAGAAAACAAAACTAAACAGACTTGCACGAATTGTAACAGATTTAATTTCAACAACAAACAGCCATCAATATAGCATATATTAACCATGTAAATTCCAGTTCTTGATTAATTAAACCCTAGAGACTATCTAGGTGCACAGAACACAAGCCAAAGGGAAGGAGGAAGAAAAGAACTTGCCTGTGATTTCAGTAATGAAATCTCGTTGTCGTCTCTAAGTTTCCGGCAACTGCTAACTTCCTTCAAGCCTCCTATGGGTTTGACTTAATCCATCACAACCCTCCCTTGATCCCCTCTATTCTTCTCCTTGGTAGCTCTTATGATTTCCTCTATTCTCTCAACTCTCTCTTTGTTCTGTTTTATTTCCACTGTGCCGTGAATAAGGTTCTCCCAACCCTCAGTAAAAACTTATACACGTATATATATAGGCACTTAGAAAACCCTAATTAAACTAGAGCTAAGACAAAAACCCTAATCAAACTAGAGTCAGCTGATAAAATCCTAATCATATACATATATAACAGATACCTATATGACGTCCCAATAAAACCCTAATCTTAAATAAAGAAATGAAAATAAATAATTAAATTAAAATAGTAAATCAAAGAATTAAAACTACATCATTTAAATCAACTTACCAAATAAACCAATTCAATTAAATCAAATAACTAATTAAATTACACAATGAAATCAAATAATGAAAGAAAACAATTAAACACCCAAGCAACTAGTCACATAAAAATGAAATAAAAATAATTAAATTCCAATTTTATCCTTTTTAAAACTAGGGGTATTACATTCTTCCCCCCTAAGAAACGAAATTTCGTCCTCGGAATTCACGAAACCTTGAATTATTTTAAAATTCATTTCCGTTTTGTTGTGGACTCTGCCTCTGTGTATAGGCTCCCCCACATTCCAAATCTTCCAAGAACAATTTATGGGTCCAATATAAAGGAAACACAAAAATTATTCAACACTTAAATTGTATGTAGCAACTACGCATTCTGACCCAAATTTTGATATAGGGTAAATATCCATATTCCTCCAAATTCCATAGCATAGATGTGTAAAACTTCTATGCAGCCCATCCCAATGTTTGAAAACACTAATCAATAGGCTACCACCTAAATGAAGAAAAACCATCCATGAGAAGTCAATTTAATTAATACATAAGAACTGACCTTCCTTAATAACGCTCCCTGCTTTCGATATGGAAGACATTCCAAATCAACTGTTTCCTGATAGGAAAAACTATAGTGTACAAGCGGAACTAGTTACCACATCCTACTACCGCCTCCAAACTACGCGTAATCCAATATAAAGAAGCGTATATCTCTCAAACGTATTATTAAATGAAGTTAGGGTCTAATTGTATAACCCCCGCTTCCATGTCAAACCAACAGGTAAGAGGTCTGCACCATATAAAATACAAAACCTTCTACGTTGTCATACTATCCTCCTTGTGCCAACAATATGAGAAGTGAAATAAGCACTTCAAACTTCCCATAAAAACCTAGGATACCTATCCCAAGTATCTCCTCCATGATCGAATATACATTCCCGATTCAATCCCTCGTCGAGATATATGAAGCACAGCTATACCTCCGTTATAAATGCAATGTAGAACTAATACGAAATACCAAAGTGAACATTACGAGAATTAGGTCTAGCAGCAAACTTGCTTAATCCGCCACTCTTAATCCATATGGAATTAAAATTCCAATAGATATCGACAAGTTCTACCAACCTTCCACTTCTGATTAGTCCTACTCCCATTTTAATTTAGGCAATGGCAAAAATCACTAATGAGATTTGGTTATCCATTTACTAGAACCGACATTTGATGTCTTGATGTTCCTTATAACCGTCCGTGTGCATCAAGAAAAGTTCTACGAATTTTACACCTCAGTCACTCCTGATAACACTCACCGAATCAACGAATCCTCCCCTAGTACCTTAAGCTCTTTTCTGAATAAGGTAACACTGCCTCCAGGGTCAGCTCCGACATTGGAGGTTGACCCCCCCTTAATTTCCTTGATAAAAGCAAGTGTCATTAGTTCACAAACTAAGACCCCCAACTCCTAATGTAACAACTAACGAAAAACTCCTATCGGTTGTTACAAACGTCCTCATCCATGTTCCCTTCCACCAGACAGAACTTAACGCAAAGTGCGAATCACCACGTTGATGCATCTAAGTCATCTTGTAATCCCCTCTATTCATATGAACTGATAGTTCACTAATTCGAAATAAACAAGATCTGAGCTGATTTAATTTATAACTCAACCCTCAAGTAAATCTGTAATGATGTTCTATCATTTCCACCTTAGTAAAGAAAATAACTGCAAGGATTTTGTGATCTCTGATGATCCATCTCGACCATCTAATTTTGTTAGACTAGAAGAAAACCACTTTGTCCCTCCTCCTGACCCTTAAAAATTGCTTCAAATCGTGAGTGCATCATATGATCCGCCAGAATGAAGAAAGAACTAAGTGTTGTAACCCTCAGTCCTTGCATCCTCCTCCTATCCTGCCTATCGAAAGCAGCATTAGTTTGGTACTACCAGTTTCCGTCTGCACCCATTGTATAAATCGGAGCATCTACCAAACTAACTCCGCAAACAAACATGTAGATACGGATTCGTGATAACCGTACCGATATAGAAAATCAATCGGTAATTCTGTTCACTGATAGTCAACTAATTATGACTTTTTCACGCACATCGTGTACCGCTCCCTTATGATAGGTGACCGGTCTCACCATCCTATCTTCGACACACCCTACCTTTGTAATATAAGTAGTGTCAATTTGACTCCTTGTCTTGCTTAAAAAGTTTATGAAACTTTTCCCCATCCTCCATCTAGTCATCAATGTCAAAGCAACAACTGATTGTTGCAAATTAGGACCCTAAAAAAAAAAAAAAAAAAATTTCCACATTTGGTTCCTCCTCTAGGTACATACCAGCAACTCTTCCAAATGACACCCTCAAAAATCATGTCCAGATTTCGAATAGACTGATAAAACTTTAATCAGTCCATTATACTTTCTCGGCATCATTCTAACAAGTACCTACCAGCCCAAAATCCTCAGTCCGAACCATAGCGGCATTACAGTGATCTTTACCTACCACAACCTCACGAATCCCCCGAAACATTCACAACCACCATTCTTATAGTGCTGTAAAAACAAATCCCTACTTAGCGTAGAGCATATCCAACTACTCATTGTAGATTATTTGACTCTTATTGGTAGTTAAACCATCCTATCCCAAGTAACGTACCCTATTGACGCACATCCAAGTCCAATATATTGGCTAGGAGTTTATGTTTCTACCCAATCATATGACCATTTATTTACAAATCCTAGCGTACATAGCGCTATTATCCACGTCATCAACACAATAGTTGGTTGATCACATACTTGTGTTCCCAACCAATCCATACTCCCAATCCGGACTAATTAACAAAAATAAAACACGTAACACCAAAATGAAACACATAGTAGTAAAATGCAACACAAAATAACAAAATCAACACACAGATACACACAATGCAACAAAACAACTAAAATATAATTCCTAATTAAAACATCCTCCATTCAAGAGAAAAAAAACCTCCTTTAAACTCAAGTTCACAACTTATGTCACAAAAGTCCATTTTGCGGTTTCGTTGGTAATCATCCAACCGTGAAACCTGTCTTTAACAATGGCTTAAAAGCAATATACTTTTGCCTACGCAAATATAAGAACTCCATCCGATTCCCAACTGCCTAAAGAGTACTTCCTAATTGACTCTCTAAGAGACGACACAAAAATTCCATCTACATGTAGATTGATCTACACCAATTCTACTAGTATCATTCACCATACTGCTGGTGAATGAGATCACCTGAAGTTGTGTTGGCCCCGACATGCGGTGACCTAACACCTACATCTTAATCCATCCTTGGTGTATACTTTCCAAGTAATGCCAACTTTAGGACTAAATCTTCGAACCCCAAGTTCTATTTCTGACAAAGAACTTGACAACATCCTCCTTTACTCCATGGGGTCTATATCGCTTTCACCTTGAACCTGATCCTCCTCCTAGTGTCAACCATTCCATAATTATGGAATATAATTGACATCAGCTCCTCCTACCAAACCGTAACAAGAGTACAACGAATCCTAATATGGCTCTAAGTTTTTAAGAGACGCAACGCGGAAGTCTTATAATGGAAACACTCCTAAGGACACTAGAACCTAGAGTACTTTGATACCAACTGTGATACCCCCGGATTTCTGGATGCGGGTTGGCCAGGCCCACGCCCGACTACCCGAGGATATCAAACAAATTAGCAATAAACGAACACAGAATACAATTAAGGAAACAGGAAAAAATAAAAATTTGCTAAAAAGAAACTAGAATGATAAACCAAATACTGAAACCTCAGAATAAAATTAAATTAATAAAGAATTATTCTGATACATCCAAATTCTCCATTTCTAATACAACTCGGGAATCCATCTGGTGGACCCCTAACAAAAATCATCACTGAGAAATGAACCACCGAAAAAGAATCCAATGCTAAACCATACAGGAACCACCTACGTCATCGGAAGAATGATAAGTTGTCTCTGCTCAGCACGAACAAGATCTAAGACCTGGAACTGTCCGTTACCTGAAAAAAAAATAGTGGGTCAGGCCCACGAACAAGTTCTATCCTAACTACAATCCAAACAGAGACCTGATACGCAGATACATCCTAGATGTCTCAACAATAGCTATCTAGTCCATATATATATATATCTCCACAGTAAGGGACATTCACTGGACTACAGTAGGGGTCTCAACCTGAATAGAAGGCAACATGCGAAAACGCACCCAAAGGTGGGCATGAGTACCTAGACCTAACAGGGTACACCTCAACCTACTATAGCCAGCTACGCATCCACTGCATATACGCACCCTAACCAACGAGTCTGAGACTCAAGCTCAACTCGTGGTACCATAAACATATATATAAAGTCCGTCCAAATCCAGGGTATGCAGTTCAACTATTTATTAAACTGACATACAATAAACCAACTAGTTAGTCACTCAACTTATTCAGTTGATATGACTTAACTACCATCCGTTAATCCAAGAAGTCATCTAACTTAGTTACAACTGATCTGACTTAATCAAAATTAGGATTCGATATCTTTCAATCCATTCCATTAATCCATTAGGTTAGGTTTATGCGTTTTGAGCTAAACCGTCCCTAGTATGTCACCGTCCCATACCGGTATATACAATCCTCCATATCCATGTAAATTACAACATATATAACAGTTCAATAATTTACAGACCCAAAAACTACCATCCAAATAATTGTAGAAAAATATTTAAAGCTTCAGCAATTTAAATCTAAACATTTAACCATATAGTTGCAGGAGACGATTTAATAAATCAACAACTAACATCCAGAGCATGCATAGACCAAATTTAATATGTTCGGGACCCCATCATGCATGAGAATAGGTTAAATAATCCTATTATTATCCAATAAATTGCTAAAACAATTTCAGAAGATTGTTTAATATTTCAGCAATTTAAATCCAAGCATTAACCATATAGTTGCGGGAAACGATTTAATAATTCAGCAACTAGCCTCCTAAGCATGCATAGATCAAGATTAATAATTAAATAACCTTATCATGCACTTGAATGCATTCTAAAACAAGTTTTATAAACACATTATATTCCATCAAATTGCTGAAATTTAGTTCAACAATTAATTTATCTTCCATTTGTTAATTTTTACATTGTTTGTCCCGACAATTTAGAATTAAACCCTAATCAATTTAAGGTCCTAATAACACCCAAATTCAGCCTTCTAAACTCTCTGTGGAACCCCAGACCCAACAGATTTAAAACCCATGCTCTAATAGTAAGCACAATACGTAGAAAATTAAAAAAAAAATTAAAACAAATCGTAAAATAAAAAGGGAGCCTGCTCCAAATTTTGGAGCATGCTCTTTTTCAGCCTAGAGCCGGCTCTAGGACTCCTTAGAGCTGGCTCTACTTGTTGTGGGAGCCAGCTCCCACTTCTATGGAGCCGGCTCTCACCTCCTTTGAGAGCCTTCAGTCCCCAATGCTTCGTTTCAGTCTATTTGCTCTGTCTCTGGACCATTCCTACCACTCTGTTGATTTCTAAAACTCATCTTAAGAGTCTTATAGCACCCTAGTAACACTCCCATGATTCGTTTACAGAAGTTGAAATCCAATTAAAACTAAATTTGTTACCGAAACGAAACATGCTTCAGGAATAAAACTGAAACTATTTTGCAATATCAATTCCATTCCAATCCCCTCTGTTCCTCTTCACTACTGAACTTAGGAGTCTTATCTAATCCCAGTAGCATCCCAATCATTCGTTTACAGTTGTTGAAAGAAAATACAGTAACTAAAATTCCAATAGAATTTACTTGTTTTAAGAAAACAAAACTAAACAGACTTGCACGAATTGTAAAAGATTTAATTTCAACAATGAACAGCCATCAATATAGCATATATTAACCATGTAAATTCTAGTTCCTGATTAATTAAACCCTAGAGACTATCTAGGTGCACAGAACACAAGCCAAAGGGAAGGAGGAAGAAAAGAACTTGCCTGTGATTTCAGTAATGAAATCTCGGCGTCGTCTCTAAGTTTCCGGCAACTGCTAACTTCCTTCAAGCCTCCTATGGGTTTGACTTAATCCATCACAACCCTCCCTTGATCCCCTCTATTCTTCTCCTTGGTAGCTCTTATGATTTCCTCTATTCTCTCAACTCTCTCTTTGTTCTGTTTTATTTCCACTGTGCTGTAAATATGGTTTTCCCAACCCTCAGTAAAAACTCATACACGTTTATATAGGCACTTAGAAAACCCTAATTAAACTAGAGCTAAGACAAAAACCCTAATCAAACTAGAGTCAGCTGATAAAATCCTAATCATATACATATATAACAGATACCTATATGATGTCCCAATAAAACCCTAATCTTAAATAAAGAAATGAAAACAAATAATTAAATTAAAATAGTAAATCAAAGAATTAAAACTACATCATTTAAATCAACTTACCAAATAAACCAATTCAATTAAATCAAATAACTAATTAAATTACACAATGAAATCAAATAATGAAAGAAAACAATTAAACACCCAAGCAACTAGTCACATAAAAATGAAATAAAAATAATTAAATTCCAATTTTATCCTTTTTGAAATACATTTAAATGATCTCAATGTAGTGTATGTTATACAACATGTCAAGACTTGATTTAAAAAAACGACACAAGTGAATTCCATGCAAGAGAAGACCACGAGTATTAAACTTTAATACTAGAAAATAAATAAATGAAAGGTTTCAAAACGTAATCAAATATTCTAAATTTAATATATGTGCAACCATATAGCATGCATATCAAGAATGTCAAGTCGGAATTCCAATGGGGTGAATAGTACACCCGGAGCAAATTAATTAATCAATTTAATTAATAATTACTAGATTTCAAAACATCTCCGATTAAGCTCAAATTAATCTATGTTGAAGAGCATGCTAGGGCCTAATTTAATATGCTAACACACATTGATTTCAAACTAATTAAGGCCATGTGAATTAATCTTTCACTTAGGATAAATATTAAATAAAAACCTTAATACTTATTCAAATGTTCTAATTTTAATACATGACAATGAGCATATCAAGGGGCAATATAATATCATGCTACATGTTTAAACCAAGTCATGAGCAACCGGAAAAATTAGATCCCGTACAAGAAAAATAAGTAATAAAATCTCTAGATTTCATATTTAAGCATGTAATCAAGTTGTATAAGCATCACTATCATGCTATATAACAAGAATTAAACTTAGAACATCCCCTACCTCGATTTGAGATGAAAACCTCAAAGGCCCACCGAAATAAAAGTGCTCCGAATTCGACGATACTGAGAGGTTTTGTCGGGGACAACACCGTGAACAAGAATCCTCAAGAAGCCCTATGAAAATCTCAACTTGACTCCAAACTTGAACTTAAAAAATCGTCGGAAATGGATTCTAATAAGGGCATAAGATGCGTGGCGTCAAAACAAGCATTAAACGTTAAGGCCGAAGACTTTTTATCAAAGAAAAGTGAGCCAAAAGAGGAGAGAGAAGATGGCTGCCATGAATTTCGGCCAGAAGAGAGGAGAAAGAGAGAAAAATCTGACTTTTTCTCTTAAGGCCTCCTATTTATAGAAAATCTCAAAAAGTGCCCTGAAAGGGCTCCGCCGGATCTGGAAAAGTGGATTTTGAGCAACGCGCTCAAAAGGCACAACTCTGTGAACGAAAAAGATTCCAAATGAGGAAATATGAATAACGGAAGAAACAGCGTTAAAAACCGAGTCCCGAGCAGAGAGATATGCCCCAAACAAGTTTGGTAGCAACCGGGTCCAAAAACTCTGAAACTGGAGAAAAATGATCAGAACGGAATTCTATGAGTATACGACTCGACGAAATGTAAAAATGAATCCCGTACAAGGATCCAAGCCCCAGATGAGGTATTTAGTAATAACTTCCGTTAATTGCACAATGACTCCTACAAAAAGGGTTAACTGCAATACTGCCCCTGAAAGAAAATATCTTACAAAAGATATTTTCTTAGATACCCCTAAAATAAAATATCTTCAAAAGATATTTACACAAAATACCGCAAGAAAAGAAAATAATTCCAAAGAATTGTGCATCCAAGCCCCTATGGACACCGGGAGCAACCAGAGTACTTTTTTGAAGAAGTGAAAATGCATATTTCGTGGAAACCACGCAAGATCAAGATATGTGAAGTCAAAAACCAACTCCGATCACGAAAAGTGAGGTTGTGCCAAAAACTGACAAACGGGAATAAAACAGAATAGGGAAAAGGACGAAATAGTGCATAGTGTTGAAAAACGAAAAATGTGGAAATGACTCGGTCCTTAAAGGAAGTTGTCAATCCATGGAAAAGAGTCTCAGAAATCATTTCCAAGCACTCGAGATGACTCTAAGCGACAAGAAACAGAGTTCAGAAAGGAAAATTAAACGGAAAAAATTTATTCATAAAATTTCAGGAAAAAGAAAAGGAAGGGAAATTTTTGGGTCATTACATGGCCCTTGGCCACACTTCATACATGACTAATGAGATCCTACGGAAGAATAAAAATGAAATTCCCACACCCGATGCAAACATAGGGAGATAATAACTTAACATTTTTCAATAATTTCATAATTTTCATGAAGTCATAAATTACATAGGATATAAAATACATGTCATTGGCCTCCGGCCTCATCTCATATATGTTAAATACATTGTAAAGAGTGTACTTATGTACACACTACATAAATGGAATCAAATATACACATTTTGACAACTGAGGCTAGAAGTGGCATTTCAAGCCAACCTTTACAAAAATTAAAGCCTTCAAGTCAACTATCATCCAAGCAATGATAAACATCACGCACTAAGTCTTCGTACCTGAAACAGCCCCCCAGTAACTTTGGGGTGAGTAAACAAGTTTACTCGTAGAGAATGAGCAAGTATCGACTCGATTTCTTTAGACTAACATGATATAGTTCAAAAGGGATCATGCCACCTAATGTCTATGTCAAAGTGAGACTTAGGGATCATCCTAAGCTACTCACGCAATTGAAAGGAGATACATAACATACATGCATACTGGTTACAAGTGTACTAAACGAAGATAAAAACATGCGAGATAAGTATACAAAACACAGGTATACTAAACAGAATCAGAAACACATAAGGCAAGTATACAAGACACGAGTATACTAAATAGAGTTCTAGATACAAGAAGCAAGTGCACGGTTTCAAGTGTGTCAAACGAGATTTAAATACATGAAGCAGACATAATGTCTATGCAATTAAGTAAGGTAGGAAATACTCCATACAATCACGACAAGATTCTTAGATCTTCAAGAGATAACACTTGAAATCTAAGAGTTCAAAGTTTATGCTTGATAGTATAAACTATTACCTGTAGTCCATGCCACCTAGAATCTAAGTCAAGTTGTTTATATAGGATCATTCCTAAGTCATATTAACATGAAGCAACATAAGTCATGATGTCTATGACATTGAACAAGGTTGGGATAATCCAAAGAACACGACTAGTTTATGAATTAACACGGATCACATTATCAATGCAATTAACATGATTTGGAACATCCAGTTAACAAGACAAGAAGAATACATGAAGTTTAGGATAATGCATAATATCTATGCAATTAGACAAGGTAGGAACAATTCATATAACATGAAAATAATTACATGTGAAATCAAGAATAGGGCATAATATCTATGCAAGAGAACAAGATTGGAACATTTCAATTAACACGATAAGAGTTATATATGAAATCAAGAGCAAAGCATAATATCTATGCAATTAAACAAGGATTGAACATTCCATGAAACACGAAAAGAGTCATAGAGCTTCAAAGAATATCACTTGAAATCTAAGGAACGAAATCATGAATGAAGCATAAAATCTATACAATGAAACAAGATTGGAGTATTTCACATACACGGCAAGGTTTAAATCTTCAAGCAATAACAACTTGAAATTTAAAGAGTGAAATCAACAAATGTGGAAACTCGGATATCGCCCGGATTAAAACTGTACTCTTGAGATCACTTTAGGGCTACTAACCCATGGGTACCTTTCCCCCAGTGCGCACTATAGTTTAGAAGGACAATCCCCCGTACTAGAACCAAGTCCTAGCCATGTCAATTCTTGATTGATATCCCAAGTTCCAAAATTAACAAGTTGTGCAACTAAGAGTGTATCAAGATACAAGTAATGTATTAAACCACATTCCATACACAACCAAGATTTTGGAACACACAAGTCATGCCCTAGATTCTCAACTATGATGGCATGTGAAATGTCAAGAAATCATGGTATGCATCTACATAGACTACAACTAAGATATATATATATATATATATATATAGCATTGATGTAAGTATACAACTAGTATAAGATTAATGATTCAATCATTTGTTTAACAACACTTGAATAATTAAATCATTCCAATGCAAGGGTGCAAGTTTATTAACTACATTAATGAAGCTAAGTTGCAACAAGTCATGATACACGCTAAATAGGCAAAAGCCCCATGAAATAGATGTCCAAATCATTAGAACACTAAGTAGAAATTAATTAACCTAATTAATTAATTTATCTAGAAATCAAAGTTTTCCAAAAATTCTCAAATTAATATATGTGCATGTCCATTCCATGGTGATTGCAAATATCACATCAATTTCACAAAGTGAGCAAAATATAATCATGTGGAATTTAATTAATTTAAATCAATTAAATCTCTAGATTTCAAAGGTTGTTCAAATGACCCCAAATAAATATATGTTAAGGATTAAGTCATGTCCTTGCCATATATCAAGTCAAAAATGTAAAATAAGCAAGGTACAATTAACTATAATTTAAATCAAATTAAATTCATTAAATCTCTAGATTTAAAAACTCATTTAAATGGCTCCAAATAATTATATAACAAAGATTAAGTCAAGGTCATACCATATATCAAGTCTAAAGTGAGTTGTATGCGAACTATGATTCATCATTGATTTCATAAATTGATATAAAACATGCATACAACTTTTATTTCATACAAAAGCAAGTAAAATCACTTGAAAAATAAATTATAACACCCCCTACCTCACTAGAGAAGAGTCTCTCTAGAATCCAACGCAAAAAAGGTTAAAATGGCAAACCCTTCAAGGGTTATGAAGAGGAGTATGAGGGGAATAAAAAGTGTTCCAAGCTTCATGGTCTAAAGTGAGTGGAAAGGCCTAAAAAATTAAGGTCAAGGCTTAAGCATCAAGCTCCTCTAATGGTGGCTAGGGTTTTTGGTGAGGAAGGAAATGAAACAATGAGATGAAGTGTGAGTGGAGGAATTAGAAATCCTCCACTCACTATGTGATTTTACACCATGGTCCATACACATAAGTCTTGGTCAATTGCACAAAAACTCTTCTTTAAAACTATAATCCCAAAGTGGCCCAAAAATAATTACAAGGCTAAATTGTGAGCCTACACTTGTCACAAATCTAAAGCTCCTTCCTAGGCTTAATCCTAAGCCTATACTTGTCAACCATCTAAGCCAACAAGTGCGCCAATCCTAGGCCAACAAGTGGGTAAATCTACACCCTCCACATGTCATCATCCAAGGCATCTAAGTGTCTTCACACAAATGTCAACAAGTGGACCAATGAGAGTGTGACACTTGTCACACTTTCCGAAAATTGCAAAAAGGTTCTTTTTGAAAATATCTTCCAAATTAAATTGTAAAATGGTCCCTAAGACGAAAAATAATTACTTTACATAATTACACTAAAACCCCAAAAACAAGAAGTTTCCAAAGAAAGTGTGCATCCACACCCCTAAGGAACAAATGGCATGCATTTATAGGAAAGTAAAAATACACATGGCATGGAATTTAAATATCATGGATGCATGCAAAACTGGAATCAAATCCGAACTCGAAAGGTGAGGTTGTGCCAATAATTTGACAAACGAGAACAAGACGAAAGATGAATAGTGTCGAAAAAGTGAAAATGTGGAAATGACTCGGTTCTCAAAGGAAGTTGTCAATCCGAATGAAAGAGTCTCGGAAACCAATTCCAAGCACTCGAGACGACACTAAGTGACAAGAAACAGAACTCAGAAAAGAAAATTAAACGAAAAAAAATTATCCGTAAAATTTCAGGAAAAAGGAAAGGAAGGAAAATGACCGGGTCATTACACACGTGAAGCCATTTATAGGTTTAATGAATCTTTCAATATGACAAGTGTACCCTTTTCTTTTAGGCATTGAGAAAATAAAATTACAACATCTGCCATTATAAAAGACATCGTATTATTCCTAAACCCTAAGGACAACTCAAACGAGCAAGATCGTCACTTTCCTTCTAAACCCTAAGGACAACTCAAACGACAACTTCTCGATTTAAGGATCTCTTTCGTTTCAAGCAAGGATACAAAATCTTTTACTTTGTTGTATATGAATGATTGATTATATTTTGTGTATGAATGTTTGATTGAATGTATGGTGTGAAGTTTCGAGTGACCAAAATTTTGAACTAATTAATCGTACTGTTTTTCTTAACCAATTTTTTATTTATGTCCTAATCGATCATGTGAATGTTGCATTATTAAACCTCCATTCAACAACCATTTTTCCATGATATATGGATGCATATAAATATACAACATTATAACATTTGTTATAAATATGTTTTTTATACTGTATTTGACATATTATTATAAGTATACTTTTTATACTGTGACTAAAATATTGGAGAAAACTTTAATAATAATTAAAGTATCGAGTACTGTATTCTTTTACTTTGTTGTATATGAATGATTGACTCTACTTTATATATGAATGTTGAATATGGTGTGAAGTTTGGAGTTACCAAAATTTTGAACTAATTAATCGTACTGTTTTTCTTAACCCATTTTTTATTTATACCCATTATTAAATAACCATTTTTGTATGAACAACCATTTTTCCATGATATATGGATACACATATACAACATTATAACATTTGTTATAACTATGCTTTTTATACTGTGTTTGACATATTGTTATAAGTGTTTGTGATTGAGATATTGGAGAAAACTTTAATAAGAATAATTGTAATCTTTTACTGTATTGTATATGAATGATTGATTCTATTTTGTATATGAATGTTGGATTGAATATATGGTTTGAAGTTTGGAATGACCAAAATTTTGAACTAATTAATCATACTATTTTTCTTAACCCATTTTTTTAATTTTTTTTATTTATGCCCTAATCGATCACGTGCATCATTCACATTGTTGTATGGATACATTTACATACATATATGTATGAACACTTAAACAATTATTTTTGTATGAATAACCATTTTTGTATGAACAACCATTTTCCCATGATATATGGATACATATACAACATTATAACATTTGTTATACCTATTTTTATACTATGTTTGAGATATTGTTATGAGTATACTTTTTATATTGTGTTTGAGATATTGGAAAAAACTTTAATAATAATTAAAGTATCTAGCCCAATGCTAATATGTGAGTAATCACCTCTCATTCTTTATTAATTTCTATTCCATTTGTAAATTAGATGGAGGCTGAGAGAGAAAAAGTTAAAACAAAAGCAGTATGGGACTCAACCACACATGCGATTTTTGTTGATCTTGCTGTACAACAAGTGAGAGCTGGTAATAGAAATGGAACACACTTGAATAAAGAGGGTTGGAAGAATTTTATTGAGAATTTTAATAAGGCCACCAACAAAAACTATGAAAGGAAACAACTCAAAAATCATTGGGATAATGTAAGAAAAGATTGGCAGCTTTAGGAGGCATTATTAAGAGCAGAGACTAAATTGGGTGGGATACTGAAAGACAGACTATAGATGCCTCAAGTGATTGGTGGAAGACAAAGTTACAAGTACGTATAGGTGTATATATATTTTTTATTTTTTAACAGTAAATTTAATGGTAATTTTTATTTTCTAACTTCTAAATTAAAAAGTGTAGAAGTTTCCAGATACGGCCAAATTTCGTGTGAAGGGTCTAGAGCACTCACTTAAGCTAGATGAGTTGTTTCGAGATGTGACCGCCACTGGAGCTAACTCTTGGGCACCTACTTTTGGAACCATGCCTGTGACGACCCTGGATTTTTTAACTCGGTGCATCAGTGATGAACCGAAAGTTGACCCGATAAAGGATCCGAAATGCGGAAGCAAAAGATAAAACCAAGTCTTTAGAGATATATACTATCCCTAAGACACAAGTGTGACCATCCATGAAGTCATGGAACTCAAGGAAATAACTAGAAGTGGAAACTAAAATGAAAAGGTTAAACGGTACCCTATGGCACCAATGACACCCAAGGGAACAAGATTTAGTTCAAGCTAGACCGCGTACACCATTAAATAGCTTAAATGAAATAAACAAGGTCATGTGGAAACAAACAAACGGAGTTAACATGCCTAGGCAACAAACAAAACCAAAACCCACAAGACAGCTCCATTTCGGTAACGGTACCCTATGGCACCAATGACACCCAAGGGAACAAGATTTAGTTCAAGCTAGACCGCGTACACCATTAAATAGCTTAAATGAAATAAACAAGGTTATGTGGAAACAAACAAACGGAGTTAACATGCCTAGGCAACAAACCAAACCAAAACCCACAAGACAGCTCCATTTCGGTCAGCCGAAATGGAGCTTAGGTTGACCGAAGTGAGCCAAGAGAAGAAGGGAAATAAGCCTTCATTTCGATCGACCGAAATGACAAACCGGTTGACCGGTTTGTGGCTCGAAACTGAAAATGGCTACTGGAATCGAGTTTTTACTATTTAATTGAAATTCAAAAGGGCATTAGTCTACTGAAACAAGCCACCAGTCAATCGAAACAGGTTGAAAATGTGTAGAATGAACCTGCTAGGCACCAAAAATGAAGAAAAGTCCCCAAGTCACAAATGGATCCCCTATAGCATGATCAAATTGCATTATATGCTATTGTGCGATGATGTGAACATACACGCAAGTGTAATTGGTATTTTATACATGCTACAATGGCCCATGGCCTTATTACATTTCATTTACAACAATTGACATGTCAAACCTCTGAGTTAGAAAGATTACATTTCAAAGGCAAACTCAAACATGCTAACATTTGCATGTGAACAAGAATACATTTAAATGGACTTCAAATCTCTAAATCACCCAAGGCAAGTGCAAATCTCCGGATCTTGAATCCTGTACCTGACCAATACCCCCAGTAACTTCGGGGTGAGTAAACAAGTTTACTCGTAGAGAATGAGCATGCATCAATTCGATTTCTTTATGGATTTTTATAACAACATGAAACAATTCAAAAAGGTCATACCACCTAACGTCTATGTCAAAGGTGAGACTCAGGGAGCATCCTAAGCTACCTTAAATCATTTCTAGCATAAATCACATCCTTCATGCCATTTCAACAACATAGGAGCAGGCTATACAAAGCAATAACAGATAAATTCTCAAGGTTACCATCTTGAAATCTAAAATGTAATAACAACTAAATATAACAATTTCGTACAATTAGAATTTCTAATGCCACACATCAAGACATAGATTCTCTAAGTTATCAACTTGAAATCTAAAAGTGTGAAAACAACTAAATATAACAATTTAGTATGGATATACTTAACAACATCAAATCGCCAATAGCCAAAACCACAAGTCACAATTAAACATGATTGTCAACTTGGAATTGAATGCGAAATCAAATAGTGGAAGACTTGGACATCAAATCTCGGATTTCTGCCGAGAACTCAATGGTTATTTCGGGCATTAACCCACTGGGAAGACCACCCTAAGTGCGCACTATAAATGGGGAGAACTCATACCTCCCACACTAGAGCCAAACTCTAACCATATCACATGTAACAAATGTCCCAAGATTCCAAAATAAACCAAATAAGTTCACAACTTATACATAATTTATAGGATGCACGAAATCACCTTCTATGCACAAGTAGGTTGAAACCACATAATCCATGCCTTAGAGTTTAAGTTCTAAAATGGCATATATAATGTCAATTACAAAGTGTGCAATATATTACACAAGGCAACAATATATTCCATAAAGAAAACATGTTCTCATGAATATAAATATAATAACAATATTATCCAATGCTCAAAACATAACTATGTGAACCACAACAAGTCCAAACCCATGATTTGAATATAGAAACAACTTTTACAACATGATTAAAATTCATGGAATAATGAGATATAATTTAATTAAATCATGATAATTAAATCTCTAATTTCTAAAACAACTCGAAATAGTCTCAATTTAATATATGCTAGTAAACAAGTCCTAGTCATCACAAATATCAAGTTAAAAACTTAATTAGGCCAATGGAACCACTAAATAGATTTTAATTAATCCTTTTAATTAAAATCTTTAGATTTTCAAACTCATCCAAATGCTCTCAAATTAAAGTATGTTAAAGAACATGCTAAGACTTAATTTAAAAGCATATCACAACTTAATTTCATGTAAGGTATGTCTATGTGAATTAATCTTTCACAAAAGAAAAATATTAAACAAAAGTTGCAATTCTTTTCTAAATAATCCAAATTTAATATATGTCAACAAACACACCAAAGCTTAATTTCCTAGCATGCCAAAAATTTAATTCAAAGTTATACATCATTATGAGAATTAAATCTTAACCATAAAAATTAATTAAATTAAATTCTAGATTATGAACAAAAACATGCATACAAGTTGTATAAGCATCAATAACATGCAAGACAACCAAAATATGAAATTATAACACCCCCTACCTCTATTTGAGATAAAATCTCAAATCCCCACTAAAACGAAACCACTCTGAATCCGACGAAACTTCTAGATTTTGTCGGGGACAACACGGTGAACAAGAACCCCAAGAAAGCCCCATCAAAATCATAACTTGACCTCAAACCCGAACTCAAGAAATGGCCAAAAACGGATTCTAATAACGGGGAAAGGTAGAGCACGATAAGGTGAACATAAAACACTAAGACACTATACCTTTTTACCTAAGGGAAGTGGCCGGAAAAGAAGAGAGAAGGGTGGTAGCCCCTTAGTTGCCATGGCTGCAGGCCAAGAGAGAGGAGAGAGAGAGAAAAATCTGATTTCTCTTCTTAAGGTCTCCTATTTATAGAAAAACCCTAAAAGTGTCCCGAACGGGCCCCGCCGGGTCCGGAAAAGTGGAATTTGAGCAGACGCACTCAAACGACAAAACTCTGTGAAGGAAAAAGAAGCAGAATGAAAAAATATGAACAACGGAAGAAACAGCGTCAAAAATTGAGTCCTAAGCAGAAAGATATGCACTAAACAAGTTCAGCGCAAACAGGGTTCAGAAACCCTAAAACTGGAGAAAAACAACCAGAAGGAAATTCCATGAGTACACGACTCAACGAAAAGTGAAAATGAACACCGTACAAGGATCCAGACTCAAAACAAGGTATTTAGCAATAACTTTCATTAATTGCACAATGGCTCCTTTAAAAAGTGAAAACTGCACAACTGGCCCAGAATGAAAATATCTTCCAAAAATATTTTCTTAAAAACCCCTAAAATAAAATATCTTCAAAAGATATTTACGAAAAACACCTCAAGAAATGAAAATGTTTCTGAAGAACTGTGCATCCATGCCCTTGTGGACACCTGGAGCAACCAGAGTACTTTTCTGCAAAAGTAAAGATACGTATTTCGTGGAAACCACTTAGAATGAAGATACGTGAAGTCAAAAACCACTCCAAACACAAGAAGTGAGGTTATGCCAACAAAGTGACAAACGGGGAAAAGACAGAATAAGGAAAAGGATGAAAAGTGAATAGTGTCCAAAATTGAAAATATGGAAATGACTCGGTCCTCAAAGGAAGTTATCAATCCAAAGAAAAGAGTCTCAAAAACCATTCCCGAGCACTCAAGATGACACTAAGTGATGAAAAACTGAACTCAGAAAGGAAAAGATCAACGGAAAAAAAAAATATCCGTGAAAATTTGAGAAAAGGAAAGGAAGGAAAATGATCAGGTCATTACAATGCCTCCTTTGTATAACCAATCACCTACCATTGATGGTAATGTTGATGAGGGAGAACATCTGGAAGAAAGTGAACATGAGGAGACAAAATGGAGAATCTTACAAAATATGTCTAATTTTGAGTTTGATAAGCAAGTTGTCGTTGTTAGTGCTTCGATGGCTCTCCATAATTTTATAAGGAGGGAGGCTATTGGTGACATAGAATTTCAAACATATGGAAAAGATGATTATGTACACGGTGAGGAAATTGGCGAATCCGATATTTCGTTCACAAGTGATGATACTACTGAGATGGGTGTTATCTGGGATAGAATTGCTACAGAGTTAATGCTTAGATGAATATTTGGTATTGTTAAATTAATGATGAGATGACTATTATCCGGGATAGAATTGCTACGAAACTCATGATTGGATAAATATTTTGTTAGTTGATGCTATGACATTTTGTATTATTTGATTATATTGAATGGGTTGTTATTTTGTTAGTTGATGCTTAATACAATGCAATATTTTATACACGACATGAATTATTTGATTATATGTCTGAGTTGTTTGTATATGTCATGTTGGATTATTGGATTATACTGAAATGGTTGTTTATATATGTTTAGAAAAGAGTTAGAAAAAAAAAAAAAAATGTTAACTACTTTATGTTACCAAACAGTTCAAAAAACACTCAATTCAGGGCAAAATAGTTATTTTAGCATTAGAAGAGTTTCAGCAAATGATTTGCCAAACATACATTAAAAACTCTTCTAAAATACAGTTCCTAAACAGTGACAGATAAGCTAAATAGAATTGATAACTTTTGCTTCTCTTTTTCTTCTGCTTAAAAGCAAAAGCAAAAGCTATGCCAAATGAGCACATAGTTAGCTTACTATATCAATCACCATTTTCTACTAATGAAAAAAAAAAAAAATCAACAGCCATACATGGATGATTGTCAACCTAAATACAAGATAAAATTGAAGCAGGTTATTGCAAAGAACTTGTAAATAGGTTATTGTAAATTTTTTTTAGGGTTTTTATAGCCACTTATTATATAGTTATATATGAAAAAATATTTATAATATTTGAATTATTAAAATGTACTTTATAAAATAAATTATAAAATTTATTGACTATTTATATAAATTTATCATTTTATAAAATGTGACATTGTGTTCAAGTTTGAACAAAAAAATTTACAAATGTTGAGTCTCATGTAGTATAGTAAAATGTGACTAGAGATGTTTTTATTTTTAATGTTATGTTGGACTATATAGGTAATATGATACTAAAATTGAAGTAGGTTATTACAAACAACTTGTAAATAGGCTATTGCAAAAATTAATATATATATATATATATATATATATATATATTTTTGTGTGTTTAAATTTCTCCATATCTATTAAAAATATGATAACTATTTATAAATATACTTAAAATTTATAAAAACAAATTAAAAACAATGATAACCAAACATGTTTTTTTGTTTCTGTTTTATTTATTTTTTTTGGCAACAGTTGGACTGACCAAACATGTTTTGTTTTCAAAATTTTTGAAACGCATGACCTACCAAACATGTTTTGTATGTTTTTGTTTTCGACATTTCCACAGCAAAACATCTTTCCCAAACGTGCTTCCGAATTTTTTTCCAAAATACTCCTACAACAAAAACACTGTTACTGTTTTAGCTAAAAACAAAACGTTTGCCAAACAGGCTAAATGAAACAAATGTTTCGGCAAATAGTTCGAGGACTCGTTAATAGTTCGACTCATATTTGTCTGTTTCATAATTGGACCAACATCAACAAATCTTTAAATTTGATTAATAAATGAATCAATCTCAAATAACTTATGTTATGTTCATTTGTTCGTCAACATGCCTATAAATAAAGTGCATAAATGTGTTAACTTATATATCTAATAATACACACACACACACACACACACACACATATATATATATAAAGACATAGAACCTATACATTAATTTTTTTATATATGACCTATTTAGTTTATATTAGCAAGATTCAAGGGTGATGGTCGTGGTAAATTAATCATTGAAGAATATAAATAATAATAATCATAATAATAGAATATTATAAAACTATTATATATAATAATAATATGATTAAAAATCATATAAAATAAAATCATAAAAAAATAAGTATCAAGTACTTGAAATAAAAAGAATTAAAAAAAAAATGATTGTTAATCATATACAAAAAATGTCATTCAATATATGTTGAAATTCTGGTATCAGAGCCATGTTGATGGCTTAAATAAATATTATTAATGCTTTTAGGTGTTGGTAGTGTGAATATTATGGTAATTATGTAAAGAATAATGAGTTAATTATTCAGTTAAAATTCTATTTAAATCTAATGATATTATAGGTTGTCCAAAAGTCGCGTTGGAATATTAAGACCATCGTTTGCATTAAATTGCTCCATAGGTCAATGACTCCATAAATTGTTGGCAGACGAGTAATATCATCACTCCTAAGCAAAACAAAGACAGAATAATAAATCAATATTCATTAAATAATGCTATAATAATTATACTATTTAGTCCTTAAGCATTAACAATATTTTAACATTCATGTTAAATCCTTCTTCTTCCAACATGGATTTACAGGATTCTGAATTAATTGAATATTAAAATGTTCAAAATAAATTGAACAAATGGACTATTCCTCCTGTAAGTGTTAATAGCATTTACAAGATTAGTATGTTTGATGTTGTTGATTGATGGGCAATAAAGTCCGTGGAACAAACAATGCAAGTGAGTAAAAAGGATACAATAATTAGGTTATTGTCTCCACGGGTTCTTCATAAATATATGAAGCACTATAAATATATACATATTGGTTTAATACAAATTACTTTTAAACCTTTGATATTACTTGGGATGAATGCTTGAATCCAAGCAACACTTAGAGATGTTAGGTGTCTGGATTATCTCCCATCATTAATGGGTGCTTTAGAAACCAGTTTATGTCATGGACCGGTTTACTTTGATGTATATCCTAGTTTGAATCTATCCTTAACGGATGCAAACATATATGAAGCAACCAGTCTTCGTATTCAAACTCATGGGTATAATTTCTTACCTGGAACTGAAGTGATAAATGTTATTTATCACATTCATTATAAGGTATTAAATACCTTATGTCCAATGGCTAAAAATAAAAGCCAACCAGAGAAACAGTGTTATGCGAAACTAATATATTTATTTCAAACATTGCAACTCAGAGGTTGGTTTCTTGGAGTGAAGTAACATTTTCTAAATATTGGACAATTCAGAATGCAGTTCCTCCAAAGCGTATTGTAAATAGGAATTTGGACTATGTGATCCAAGATCAAGATGGTGATGTTCTTCTAAATTTTAGAAGATCTCTAGATTTACCTAGAGGTACACCATCTAGAGGAATGAATAATCTTCCTTATAAGATTTCTTTTCCTCCATCTTCTAGACATTTTGTTTCAGAGTATAGGACTGAAGATCCTAAACTAGAAGAATAAGTGTTTGAGGAAGTCATTGCAAGGAATTCAACAATCTGCACAGAAGATTCCATATGGTGTATATCAGACAAAAAAAAGCATCATACCTTGGGAATTTGGTAAGGAATATGATCCCACCCCTTCAGAAATGGGTGAATATTAGTTTAATGGATTTTACAATTGATAGAAAAGACATTAATGCTGAATTTTATCAGGATCAATACCAAAAATTCAAAACATGGTATTTCCAATATTTTCATAATAAACTTTGAAAACAAAAGTGCATAGAAAACGAGATACATGTTATTGGCCTCTGGCCTCATCTCATACATGTTAAATACATTGAAAAGAGTGTACTTACGTACACTTTACATATACGAATCAACGAATACAAGTTTAAACAAATAGGGCTACAAAGAGGCATCTTATGCTAACACTTGCATAAAATAGAAACTTAAAAACTGTAAACCATCCAAGGAGCAATGGAATCTTCAAATCCTGAGTCCTGTACCTGAAATATGCCCCAGTATCATAGGGGTGAGTAACATAAAGCTACTCGTAGGAGATGAGCATGCATCGACCTAGCATTTTACAATTTTATCACCTTATGGTGAAACATGTTAAAGGGGCTTATGCCACCTAACGTCTATGTCAAGATGAGACCCAGGGAGCATCCTAAGCTACCTAGATCATTTCTATCATAATCACATTGTTCATGCAATTCAAATAACATGGAAACATGTTATACAAGGCAACAAGATATAGATTCTCAAAGTCTTCAACTTGAAATCCAAAATACGAAAACAACAAGTGTGGGTCATGCCACCTAACGTCTATGTTCAAAATGAATCTATAAGGTCATTCCTAAACTATATTTGAACATCAAAACATAAATTATGATATCGATGCAATTTAACCAACAATGGAACTTCCAATACAACGCATGAAGCATGCTTTCACAAAGCTACATCTTAAGCTCAAAATAGGAAATCAAATAAGGAACAACAAGTTACGATATCATCTAGTTATCAACTTGAAATAAAATAAAAAATCAAAAAAAGTGGGTACTCGGACGTTACGCCGGATCAGACCGACAACATAATTACTTTAGGGTTACTAGCCCATGGGTAACCTCCCTGTGATGGCTCAAGTTTTTCAACCCGGTGCGTCGGTGATGAACCGAAAGATGATCCGATAACGGATCCGAAATGCGGAAGCAAAAGACAAACAATGGTCTCTAGAGATACAACATGACTCTAAGACACCATTGTAACCCTCAACGAGGTCACGGGACCCAAAGGAATCAAATGCGGAAACAACATTTCAAAAATGGACAATAAGGCACCTAGGGGCAAAATCGTCATTTTCAGCCTAAAAGTTGGTGCCACCGAGCACACCATTGGAAAGACAACAAAAAATCAATGAACTTAGACTCAAAAATCGCTTGATTGGGAGTCCGGATGAAGAAGATATGGCTAACGGAAGAAGAAGGGGCAAAACGGTCAAAAAGAGGACAACCAAGAACATCTAACCGGTTAGGAGACCTTCCTAACCGGTTAGGAAGCCAAAAATCTTGCCAAAAACACTGCTCATGCACATGTAACCGGTTACGAGACCCCTCGTAACCATTTACATGTGAAGGAGGCAGAATGGGCAGCCCAAAAACCTGGCAGTAGGGGTTTTTCAGGGAAAAATGGATATTTGAGGGCCTAGATGACATTTTCTGGAAAAACTCAAAGAAGAAATCCCCCTCAAAATCGAGTTTTTTATGTGACTTAAAAGGAAAATATAAAAATACACAACTTAAAATGCCCAAAATGCCCTCCCAAGAAAACTGGTCCAGAGGGTCCAAAAAGCTGCTAAATTTAAAAACTGAGAGCTGAACTTCGGATGCGATTTCCGATGCCAAGATGGAATTTTAAGGAAAAACACGAAAAAGAAACCCCTCCTAAAATCATATTTTCTAATCAACCATGTGAAGAACGGAATTTATTTTCCAAAGGAAATTTCCAAAATACCCTTAGGTCAGAAAATGCAACAAAAGTGTAAAATGAGTCCGTAGGAGGCTCATTTCACCAAAGAAGAAGCTTTGCCCAAAAACGACCATGCACGCAAACGTAACTTACCTAGTAAGATGTGCTACAATGGTCCATGGCCCAAAAATATGGCCAATGCAAAATATGACCCCCCAACGGCCAAAATGCCAAAAATGAAGTTTGGAACGAAAACTTGGAATTCAAAACTATGAAATGGTTTCAAAATGCTGCTTGGCCCTTGGAAACACTTCATACATGGTGAATGAATGCTAATGGAAGAATCAAAATGGAATTCCCACACCCAATGCAAACATGGTGAATCAAAAACTCAATATTTTACAATACTTTCATAATATTTCATGAAGTCAAAATTTACATAGGATACAATTTACATGTTATTGGCCTCCAGCCTCATCTCATACATGTCAAATACATCGTAAAGAGTGTACTCATGTACACATTACATATAAGGAATCAAATGTACACATGTTGACATATAAGACTATAATTGGCATTCCAAGCCAACCTTCACAAAAATGGAAGTCTCCAAGTCCACAAACCATCCAAGCATAATAAAGACCTCAACTTTGATTCTTGTACCTAAAATTTGCCCCAGTATCGTAGGGGTGAGTAACATAAAGCTACTCGTAGGAAATGAGCATGCATCGACCTACGTTTTATAAGTTTGCATGATTTAATCATTGTGGTTCATTCCACCTAACGTCTATGTCAAAGGTGAGACTCAAGGAGCATCCTAGCTACCTAAGATCATTTCTAGCATCAATCACCTCATTCATGCAATTTTAGCAACATAGGTTCATACTTACACAAAGCAACAACATAGGAGCATGCTTACACAAGCAACAACATATAGATTCTCAAGGTTATCAACTTGAAGTCTAAAATGCAATATCAACTAAATATAACAATTTAACATAATTTGAATATCTAATACCACACATTAAGACATAGATTCTCTAGGTTATCAACTAGAAATCTAAAAGTGTGAAATCAACTAAATATATCAATTTAGTATGGATGTACTTAACAACATCAAAATCGCCAATAGCCAAAACCACAAGTTAACAAGGTAAACATGATTGTCAACTTGGAATTGAATGCGAAAACAAAAAGTGGGAGACTTAGACATCACAGCTTGGATTTCCGCCGAGACAAGGCAAATTTGGAGCTACTAACCCCCAGGCAGCCTACCCAACGTGCGAACTTTATAGGGCTAATTTGGAGCTACTAACCCCCAGGCAGCCTACCCAACGCGCGAACTTTTGACTTAGAGGACTCTTGTCCCCATACTAGAGCCAAACCCTAGTCATCACAGTTTAACAATGTCCCAAGCAACTCCAAAATAAATAAGTTAACAACTTATACACATTACTACTACATAGTAACAAGTTAGCAATATAACTCTCAATTGTGCATAATAAGCATTTCATATCCATAATGCTATGAAATCACAAGCCAACAATATATTCATATAGAAACATACTCTCATGAATATAAATTTAACAACAATGCTCTTCAATGCATATAACACAATCTAATGAATACATCACAAGTCTAAATCCATGTTTTTAAAATAGAAACAACTTCCAAAACATGATTAGATCCATGGATACACAAGATAGAATTTAATTACATTAAAATAATTAAACTCTTTATGCTTCAAATCATTTCCAATTGGCCCCAATTTAATATATGTTAATAGACATATCATGGTCATTACATATATTCACACATAAACTTAATTAGGCCCATGAAACCACCAAAATAGATTTTAATTAATTCCCTTAATTAAAGTCTCTAGATTTCCAAACTCAACCAAATGCTCTCAAATGAAAGTATGTTAACAAACATACCAAAACTTAATTTAGAAGCATAACACAACTCAATTCCATATAAGGTATGGCCATGAACTTTAATCTTTCACAAAAGATAAATATTAATTAAAAAGAGCAATTCTTATTTAATTAATTCCAAATCAATATATGTTAACCAACATATTAAAATAAGAGATTCTACCATGCCACAATTCAAAACCAAGTTTCTTATCATCATGAAAATTAAATCTTATACAAAGAATTAAATGTTTCAAATTTCCTAGATTTGATACAAGGCATGCATATAGGTTGTATAAACATGGAAAACACACAATACAACACATATAAAATCCTAAAACATTCCTTACCTCCATTTGAGATGAACCCACCAAAATAAATCGGCTCCGAATCTGACGAAACTCCTAGGTTTTGTCGAGGACAACACCACGAACATGAATCCCAAGGAAGCCCCATCAAAAACACAACTTGACTTCAAACCCAAACTCAAGAAATGGACAAAACAAGATTCCAATTGGTTGGAATCGAAGGCCTTGCCGAGGGGAACAATAAACACAAAGGCATTACCACTTTTTAATGAAGGGAAGAACTCCAAAAGAGGAGAGAGAAGATGGCAGCCATGGATGGAGCTTGGACCGGCCATAAGAGAGGAAAGAAAGAGAGAAAAATCTGATTTTTCTTTTTAAGACCTCCTATTTATAGAAAAAATCAAAAAGTGCCCTAAACGGGCCCCGCCGGGTCCGGAAAAGTGGAATTCATGCAGACACGCTGAAATGGCAAAACTCTATGAACAAAAAAGATTCCAAATGAGAAAATATGAACAACGAAAGAAACGGCGTCAAAAACTAAGTCCCGAGGAAAGAGTTATGCCCAAAACAAGTTTGGTGCAAACTGGGGCCAGAAACCCTGAAACTGGAAAACATCGTCCAGGAGGAAATTCTAAGAGTCCACGACTCGACAAAATGTGAAAATGAATCCCGTACGAGGATCCAGGCTCAAAACAAGGCATTGAGTAATAACTTTCATTAATTGCACAATGACCCCTCCAAAAAATGAAAACTGCGAAACTGCCCCATAATGAAAATATCTTTTGGAAGATATTTTCTTAGATACCCCTGAAATAAAATATATTCAAAAGATATTTATGAAAAACACCCCAAGAAAAGAAAAAGTTTCCAAAGAACTTTGCATTTATGCCCCTATGGACACCGGGAGCAACCAGAGTACTTTCTCACGAAAGTAAGGATACGTATCTCATGGGAACCACTGAGAATGAAGATATGTGAAGTCAAAAACCAACTCCAAACACAAGAAGTGTGGTTACGCAAACGAAGTGCCAAATGAGGAAAAGACGAAATAGGAAAAAAGACGGAATAGGGAAAATGACGAAAAGTGAATAGTGTTAAAAAACGAAAAATGTGGAAATGACTCGGTCCTCAAAGGAAGTTGTCAATCCAAAGAAAAGAGTCTCGGAAATCACTCTAGAGCATTAGAGACGACAGTAATCAACAAGAAACCAAACTCAAAAGGGAAAAGACAACGGAAAAAATTTATCCGAAAAATCCTGGTCATTACAACCTTCCCACCTTAAAGGGATTTCGTCCTCGAAATCCAGCCCAATGAAACAGAAAGCGAAACTAGGATAACTACAGAGTACATCTCTGAGTACCCCACACAACACGCCACACCAGCGACCTCAAAGCTGAAAGGAACACACAAACCAGTGTCATTTGCACCCACGTGCTCATGACAAGACAACCTCTCGAAGGCAAAATGACCACATGGCCACACGACAAGTCAGAACTCACCCACTGAACCCAAGGTCAGACAAGGGAATGGAAGACAACAACCGAAAGCATTCCTCCTGATGAACCATTAAACCGATCCAAAAATAACCACCAAAAGAATTCTAAGATAACCAAATATCCAATCAGGGTACAGAACAAACACAACGTGGTAGTACGAATAGTGACCAAAACTCGCCCCCGACGTACTCAAATGTGTGGTAGCAACGACAGTACCTAGTGCCCGCCCACACTTACTCGTCAGTAAGGTAGCATTGACGGCAACTAGTGCTCGCCCACAACACACAACCTTGTACGGTAGCATGACAGTATAAGGCACTAATTCATAACCTGCCCCTCACTAGGTCTACCCAAGAAACCTCTCGATACAAATGACATCAATGTCAAAAATGATCATTGCCAAAAGCACTGCGGAGACCAACATTTTGTGAGAGTTGAGATATGGTCCAAAGATGTCCGGCCGGACCATCTCGGCCAATCCCAAACTCTGACAACAATGTCATAGGCACCATTATGCTTAAGGCCCAAAATCCTCAACACAACAAAACCAACACTCCAATATCTCAAAATGCTACTACCAACAACATCAATCGAGAATCCAGAGCCTGAGAAGCAAATCAAAACTTCCAGAGATAAAAAAGAACCTCACCATAAGGCATTTTATCGAAAAGCCTACATTTCTCCCTAAAACTGATCAACTACAAGACTAATCACCATAATCAAACATCAAATCCACATCCCTATCACGGATAACTAAATCCTCAAAATACAAGTCCACCAAGTGGCACACACATCAAAATACCAACAACCAAGGTCACAAATGATTCTCCCAAAACCGTACTTGGAAACACCAAGTTAAATCAAAATTCCTCAATCTTTGATACACAACCAATCATCAGAACTACGATTCCTCAAAACTATGCCTAGTCATAACTAGGACGAGAAACTCCACAACAAGCCATATCCTACAGCAATCCTCCAAAACTTTTCCTAAAAGTTAACCACATCCAGGTCTCCAAAACAGAAACAAGTCTCCAAAAGACATTCTCAAAAGAGCATCGATCTCACCTCACAATCAAACAAATCCTCAATGATATGGACACAAGTCCCCATAAAATGATCTCACACCAATCAACTCACTTTGAGCACCACAGCCGTTAACAACCACGGCAGAAACTCCCCAAGGGAAGACACAAAAGAAAGGGAACCACCAGTCCTAAAAAGGACAACACCTTGACTCTGTCTCTAAAACGAAAGACAACAAGGTCAAAGACTTCACCCCCTACACGGAAGTAAGCCGACCAAAATACATCAAATCCTCACCAAGGACTCAAGACAACAACAATAATTCTCATGGACCAACCAACCCCAAAACAGTGCACAACACAACGGAAAGAAGAGACTCACTCCTTGTGAAGTCCCTAACATGAACCAACACAAAACCCTTGTGGAAACCCGCATACACACTACGTGTGACTGAGGGAAACGAATGGGAATCATGCATATGACAAGGAATGCAACTACCAGAAAGAAAATCTACTCACGTAGATAAAAATCAAAAGTACATGCAATACGTCTCCACGTAAGCACAAAAGCATGTTACTAAAGCGCAATAACAACATGACATCTCTAAGCATATAAAGAAGGAATGCTAATGCCACACAACAAGAAGGTAAATGTGGATACACCTCCACCTACTCATGTATCACAATATCATAAATCATACTACTAACATGGTAGTAAACGAAACTGCATAAGACAACATGATACAACAATGAACCCTATGGACATCATGTCCTAGAGTGTCTAAGAAGGGAAAGGACAATTCCTAGTCATAAACTGTCTCCAAAACCAATGCGACAACGGCCTGTCTCAAAGCAAACGTGAGCCCTTACTACAACGATAAGACTCTAACAATCCATCTTCGAATCTAGAGGTGACACTCCAAGTGACACTAGCAGTGCAGTGCTCTCACTATCCGTAACCTCAATCAATCGACTTGATCCCAAAAGCGTCATCACGCAAGAACTCCTCAAGGAAAATGGCAACTACAGCCATACTAATAACAACCAAATCAATCACTATGACTGATCTCCAAAATAACCATCATCATCATCGATCAAAAGGACAACGCCTATCAAAACAAAACCAACATTGATTCCATCTGAACTGTACTTGTAGCTCGCTAGTATGGTAGCATGATAGTGCCATGCACCCGCCCACAAACGTACCCGCCCACGAAAAAACGCAAGTTCCAAAGGAATCATCCTAAACAATCAAGGATCCTAAGAGGTCCATAACCTCATCATGGCCCAAAACCAACAAATCTACCACTACAGTAACGCCAAATGACTCATCTCACAAGAGCCTAAACAAAAGGTGACCGTCCACCTACCTCAAAACCCATGCTAGGTCGACAACAACCTATACCACAATGAGAATGTGACTACAATCACCATCAACCTCAACTCGTGCCTCAATGACCAATCCCGTGTCATATCAAATATGCAACACAATTATGCATATACAAATCTAGTCTAGCATACATCATATGTCATGCTCTTTACAAAAGAATTAAATCATAATTGATGATTCGATAACGGATCCGAAATGCGGAAGGAAAAGACAAACAACGGTCTCTAGAGATACAACATGACTCTAAGACACCATTGTGACCCTCAACGAGGTTACGGGACCCAAAGGAATCAAATGCGGAAATAACATTTCAAAAACGGACAAGAATGCACCTAGGGGCAAAATCGTCATTTCTAGCCTAAAAGTTGGTGCCACCGAGTACACCATTGGAAAGACAAAGAAAAATTAATGAACTTAGACTCAAAAATCGCTTGATTGGGAGTCCGGATGAAGAAGATATGGCTAATGGAAGAAGAAGGGGCAAAACGGTCAAAAAGAGGACAACCAAGAACATCTAACCGGTTAGGAGACCTTCCCAACCGGTTAGGAAGCCAAAAATCTCGCCAAAAACACTGCCCATGCACAAGTAACAACTATGTTATCCAATACTCAAAAGTAATCAAGTGAACATACATCAAATCCAAATCTATGATTTAAATATAGAAACAACTTCCAAAATGCAATTAAATCCATGGAGTAATAAAGTAAATTTTAATTAAGCATAAATAGTTAAATTCTCTAAATTTCAAGTTAATCCAAATAACCTCAATTTAATATATATTGAAAGACATGTCATGGTTATCATATATATAACATCAAATGACAAGTTAAGTGATTAAAACACTTAAAACAAAATTAATCAAGCTAATTAATTAATTTCCTCTAAATTTTTAAACAATTCCAAATGCCCTCAATTTAATCTATGTTAGAGAACATGCCAAGGCCTATTTAAATACCACATTACAACTTGATTTAATACTTGATACAACCATGTGAATTAAACTTTCACTAAAGATAAATATTAAATAAAAGTTTTAATTCTTAATCAAATGATCCAAATTTAATATATGTTAACCAACATATCTAAGCATAATTTCCTAGCATGTATAATTCAAATTAAGTTATACATCATCATAAATTTTAAATCTTATACAAAGAAATAAAAATTACTAACTTTCTAAATTTGATACAAGGCATACATATATGTTGTATAATCATGGCAAACACACAATATAACACACAAATAATCCTAAAACATTCCCTACCTCAATTGGAATGAAAATCCCAATTACCACCGAAATGAAATCGCCCCAAATTTTCGGCCTTCAACTTGTAAAATTCATAAAAAATTCAATTCTAACCCAAATTGAATGAATCCAAAGCCCAATGAAAGCTTAAACACTGTAATTTGATAATATCAATTTAGTTTAACAAAATATTTTTCCAATTGAAACAGTTTTGTCCCACAACTTTGAAACAAATTCTGCCCAGAAAACACATTTTCAGCCTGTAGCTTCCAACTTTGAAAATTCATGAAAAATTCATTTGACATCCAAATTGGGAAAACCTAATTTATTTTGGAAGTAAACATATGAGAGTATAAAAATGAAAATTTAAGCCATGATCCAATGTCAAAAGGTTAGTGAAATAAATCATTTAAAAATATGTTTTCCAGCTGCAATAAAAACATGGACAGCAGATAGTTTCGGATTTTTACAAAAATTTAGAAATGCTCTAAAATCGTGAAAAAATTCTGAGTAGTGTAAATCCCATGGGGTAAGTTCTAGTAAAAAATATCAAGGAAATTGAAGTAACACAACTCCATATAAAAATTCATTTCCGGACCAAAAAGGAAAAGCTTCAAATTTCCAGCAACTAGGTTGCAACTTCAAAAATTCATAACTAATTCATTTTAAATCCAAATTACATGAAACCAAAACTAAATGAAATCTAATTGAGTATATTTTCATATTCTGTATTTAATTTGACAAGATTAATTTCAAGTTAAAATAGTTTAAGGGCAAAATAGAAGTCATTCTCTTCCATGCATGTAAAACACTCAATAATGACATAAAAATACTTCAAAATAATAAATCAATACCTCACTAGAGAATTGAATCTCTAGATACTAAAGCAAAACTAGAAGTTAGGCTAGATCCTTCAAGTGTTTTGAAGAGGAGGATGAGGGAAACAAAAAGTATTCCAAGCTTTATGGTCTAAAGTAAATGGAAGGGCCTCAAAGATCAAGGTCAATGCCTAAGGCTTCAAGCTCCATCCATGGAGGTTAGGGTTTTCTTGTAAGGAAGAGAATGAAATAATGTGGTTAAGTGTGAGTGGAGGAAATAGAAATCCTTCACTCACTATGTGCTCTTACACCATGGTCAACACACACATCTATGGTCAATTGCACAAAAACCTCCTTTAAAATCATAATCCCAAAGTGGCCCAAAGATATTTGCAAGACTAAATTGCGAACCTACACTTGTCACCAATCCATGGCTCTTTCCTAGGCTTAATCCCACACCTACACTTGTCAACCATCCAAGCCAACAAGTGCACCAATCCTAGGCCAACAAGTGGGTGAATCCTCACCCTCCAAATGTCATCATCCAATGCATTAAAGTGTTTCCACACAAATGTTAACAAGTGGACCAATGAGAGTGTAACACTTGTCACACTTTTCAAAAATTACAAAAAGATCCTTTTTGAAAATATCCTCCAAATTTAATTACAAAATGGTCCCCAAGATGAAAAATAATTACTTTATTTAATTACACTAAAACCCCACAAGTTAAGAATAATTACACTAAAGTATGCATTAATGCCCCTTTATGAAAGAAGTAAGCAATCAACATACTTTTCTAGAAAAGTAGAAATACCACTTATCATGGAAATCAAATATCATGAATGGATGCAAAACCGGAATCAAATCCGAGCACAAAAAGTGAGGTTGTGCAAGGAAAAAGGATAAACGAGAAAAAGACAAAATGTGAATAGTGTTCGGAAAAATAAAATATGGAAATGACACAATCCCCAAAGGAAGTTGTCAATCCAAGGAAAAGAGTCTCGGAAATCATTCCAGAGCACTCGAGACGACATCAAGTGATGAAAAACCGAACCCAAAAAGGAAAAGACAATAGAAAAAAAAATATCCGTTAAAATCTGAGAAAAAGAAAAGGAAGAAAAATGACCGGGTCATTACATTCAGTATTTAAGCTGACAGATCCCAAGAAGAATGAAGAGTTTTTAACTCTTTTTACTCAGAAAATTCAGGGATTAAAAATAAACACTTTATCCCATGATGAATCTGAACTAGTGTCAGACGATGATGAATTTTCATTTCCACAAATTGAGGATCTTCAGGGTTCCTTCTCTAAGATGCCTGAATTCAACAAAATTTCCTATGATAAAAATATCCACTCCAATACAGCTCCATCTCTGAGTAGATATTATTATCCAAGGCCTACCTCTCAAGATATCTTGTATGAAGAAGATTATCTTCATACGTAGAAATCTTTTTATGGGAAAACTATTTATGAATGGAACATTGATGGTAGATCTAACTATCAAATTTATGAAGTCGTACATCAAATGTTGATGTACAGTCAAGTATGTAAATCTAACTTAAATACTGATTCACAAATTGCAAAGTTTATTGTTTGTGGTTTTACAGAAATCTTGAAAGGATGGTGGGATAATGGTCTCACTAATGCTTAGAAAAATGAAATATTTTCAGCAGCAAGATTGTTAAAGATGAAGGTACTCAACACGAAGGCCCAACCCTTGATGCTGTTTATACTCTAATCACTACTATTATTCAACATTTTGTTAGCCACGAAGGGGCTAGTAGTGAACAAAGTAGAGAGCTACTGCAAAATTTGCGGTGTCCATCTTTAACCCACTTTAGATGGTATAAAGATGTGTTCTTAGCCAAAGTTTTACAACTTAGTGATGCTAATAATGAGCATTGGAAAGCTAAGTTTATTGATGGTCTTCCTACTTTCTTTGCAGAAAGAATAAGGAAGAAATTAAGAGATATGAATAATGGTATCTCTATTCCTTATAGTGCATATACCTATGGTGGATTAATAAACATAGTAATCCAAGAAGGTTTAACACTCTGTAATGATTTAAAATTATAGTCCTAGTTAAAAGCTCAACAATTAACAGTCGAAAAGAGGTAGGTGAATTTTGTAATCAATTTGCATATTAAACTCCTTTTATCTTATCATACTCCTAGGAAAAGACATAAGGTTGAAAAACCTTATAAAAGGAAATATTCGAAAAAGAATAATTTTCAAAAGAAAAATGATGATTCTAAACAGTATAATCAACCAAAGAGGAAATATTTTCCAAAAGCCAAGGGTAAGGGAAAGCCCAAATCAGAGGCTAAATGTCATTATGTCAATAAATGCAGAACTAAGGAGAAAATTAACAATCTTCAAATTGATGAAGATTTAAAACTCCAATCAAGTAAATTATTACTCAATACTAGTTCTTCTAAGAATGACTCCTCTAATAATGAGGAAATCATGGAATTACAATCTTCTTCTTCTTCTGAAGAGAGCAGTAATCCATAATGCTCTTGTCATCTTGAACAAGATTATTATAAGGCTATTATTGAGATGAATGGACTTAGTCTAAATGTTTTGACTAGTCATCAACAATCCTTATTAGATCTTATAGATCAAGTTTAAGATCCCCAAATCAAAATGAAGATCTTTGAAATAGGTTGTGCTATCGCACAACCTAAAGAGGATAATGATAATTTAAACTTATAAGAGCTGAAAATCATTATAGCATGAAAGAAGTTCTACAGAGATTAGAACACCAAGGTCAGCACTCTCGTCCTGCAAATCTTCCAGATCTTAGAATGGAAGTTAACAATTTAAAAGTTGAAATTCAACAGTTAAAAATCCATGAATCAAGTATGGATTTAGAACTAAAGCTTTTAAAAGAGAAGGCAAATCTTACTTCATCACCTGAATCCTCCAATTCGGAGAAAAATGGTAAACAGGTAATTGATTATCTTAATATTCTTAACCAAGTTACTTATAAAAAATGGTATATTTCAATCAACTTGGTTATTAATTAGGAATTCAATATTACTAATGTTGTTGCTTTAGTTGATAGTGGTGCTAATATGAACTGTATACATGAAGGATTGGTTCCTACTTAATATTTTAAGAAAACCACTCAAGGACTTACCAGTGCTAGTAGTGGAAAGATGCAAATTAAATATAAGCTTAATCATGTAAATATTTATAAACAAGGTATTTGTCTTCCTTCTACCTTTTTACTGGTAAAAAATATGGCACAATAGGTTATATTAGGCACTCCTTTTTTAGCCTTGATAATGCCAATTAAGAAAATAGATTCTCAAAGGATATGTTCAATTCTACATGGTTAGTCAACAACCTTTGAATTTTTGACCAAACCAGTAAATAAGCATATCGATGCTCTTAAAGATAATATTATCTTTAAAGAAAAGTAACTGAATTATTTGCAAAAAGAAATATTTTCTTTAGCAATAAATCAGAGAGTGGCATAACCCACTGAGTAACAGAAAATTGAGAAGGACGTATGCAGTGACGTTCCTAATGTTTTTTTGGGATAGAAAGAAACATTTTGTTTCTTTACCTTATGAAAAATGGTTTAACTATACAATGATTCCATCCAAAGCTAGTCCAAGCCAAATGAAGGTCGATTATTTGGAACTTTCTAAAAGTGAAATTAGCTCTTTAATGGAAAAGAAGCTAGTTATAACTAGTTACTCCCTATGGAGTTGCAAAGCTTTTATGTTAATAAAAACTCTAAAAAAGAATGAGGTGTTCCTCGCCTGGTCATTAATTATAGACCACTTAATCATGCTTTGAGATGGATTAGATATCCAATTCCAAATAAAAAGGATCTTTTAAATAGATTACAATTTGTTGTGATCTTTTCTAAATTTGATCTCAAATCTGGATATTACCAGGTACAAATCAAAGAAGAAGACAGGTATAAAATTAACTGCTTTCTGTGTACCTTTTGGTCATTATGGATAGACAGTAATGCCTTTTGGTCTGAAAAATACTTCTTCAGAATTTCAACATATACTGAATGACATTTTTAATCCTTATACTGAATTTTCAATTGTTTATATTGATGATATATTAATATTTTCAACATCAATTGATCAGCATTATAAACATTTGAAAATTTTCAGAGAAGTTATTTACAGAAGTGGTTTAGCGGTTTCTGCCCCTAAACTTGTAATGACCCGGTCATTTTCCTTCCTTTCCTTTTTCTCCATTTTTACAGATTAATTTTTTTTGTTGAAATTCTCCTTCGCATAACCTCTCTCTTCACGCTCAGAGTTGGTTTTTGACTTCCCGTGCTTCCATTCTTGTTGGTTTCCCTGAAAGGCGTAGCTTTACTTTTGGAGGAAAGTTCGCCAGTCATTTCTTTTTCCCACAGGGGCGTGGATGAAAAGATTTTTCAGAAACATTTTTGTTTCTTGTGGTGTTTTTCATAAATATCTTTTGAAGATATTTTGGTTTAGGGGTTTCAAAGAAAATATCTTTTAGAAGATATTTTCATTTGGGGTCACTTGCGCAGTTATTCATTTGTGTAGGGGCCTTTATGCAATTAATGAAAGCTAGTTGCTAATTGTCTCCTTGGGGCTTGAATCCTTGTATAGGATTCATTTTCACATTTTGTCGAGTTGTGTACCCTTAGAATTATCTTGCGGTTAAACCTTGCAGTTTTCGGGTTTTCAGCCCCAGTTAGCGCTAAAGTTGTTTGGGGCATATCTCTCTGCTCGGGACTCAGTTTTTGATGCCATTTCTTCCGTTGTTCATTTTTTCTCATTTCAGTTCTTTTTCATTCATGGAGTTTTGCCGTTTGAGCGCGTCTGCTCAAATTCCACTTTTCCGGACCCGGCGGGGCCTGTTCGAGGTACTTTTTGAGTTTTTCTATAAATAGGGGGTCTTGAAATGAAAAATCAGATTTTTCTATCTCTCTCCCCTCTCTTGGCCGGCCCTAGCTCCTCCCATGTTGCCATCTTCTCTCTCCTCTTTTGAACCTCCTCCCTTGAGTGAAAAATGGTAAACCCTTAGTGTTTATTATTCGTCTTGGCGAGGCCTTCAATTCCAACTGATTGGAATTTTGTTTTGGCCATTTCTTGAGTTCAGCTTTGAAGTCAAGTTATGATTTTGATGGGGCTTCCTTGGGATTCTTGTTCACCGTGTTGTCCCCAACAAAACCCCGGAGTTTCGTCGGATTCGGAGAGGTTTCATTTTGGTGGGGATTTGAAATTTCAAATGGAGGTAAGGGGTGTTATAATTTCATATTTGAGTTGTATTGATTGTTTTATGAACTTATACAACTTGTATGCATGCTTTGTATAAATCCTAGAATATAATTTAATTATTTTCTTGTATAGGATTTAATTCTAATGGATGTATGTGGCTTAGAATTGAATTGTGGCATGCTAGGAAATTAAGCCTTGATATATTGAGTAACATATATTAAATTTGGAGCATTTGAATAAGAATTGCAAAACTTATTTAATATTTATCTTTTATGAAAGTTTAACTCACATAGTTGAATCAAGCATGAAATCAACTTGTAATGTGATATTAAAATAGGCCTTGGCATGTTCTCTAACATATGTTAAAATTGAGAGCATTTGGATAAGTTTAGAAATCTAGAGATTTTGAATTAAATGAATTAATTAAAATCTAATTAATGGTTCCACTAGTTTGAATGAGTTTTAACGTGATAATGGTAGTGACTTGGGCTTGTTCACTTGTATATATCAATTTGGGGCCATTTGGGGTTATTTTAGAAAATCTAGAGATTTAATTACCTTGTTTCAATTAAACTTTATTTTGTTGTCTCAATGATTCAATTTAGTTTTGAAGTTGATTTGTGCAGTGACCATATCATGTTGTTTAATGTATTTGAATTAGGGGATCGTTTGGATGAGATAATATTTTGATATTGAAATGAAATTGTCATAGCGTGTAACGAATCGCACACTGAAGATTCGACATTGTGAATGTCATTGTAGACTTGAACTCTAGGACATAGTTTGTGTGGATTCAACCTCGCATGTGCATGTAAATTAATTCCTAGACATTATTTGAGATGTATAAGTTTGGGTCAACTTATTGATTTTGCATAACTTTTGAACTTATTATTTTTGGGAGGATTGTAAGGATTATGTCTATGTGATTGTGACGGCCCAAGTTTTTCAACCCGGTGCGTTAGTGATGAACCAAAAGTGATCCGATAATGAATCCGAATTGCGGAAGCTAAAGGTAAACCAAGGTCTCTAGAGATAGGAGTCACTCCTAAGACACAAATGTGACCCTCCATGAGGTCACGGAACTTAAAGAGGACAAAAACGGAAACAAAGGTCAAAAAGGACAAAATTTGCTGTCCAAGGGGAAAAAGGTCAATTCATTATTAAAAGGAGAAACTTGACTCTAAACAAGTCAAACAAGGTTAATACAACCTATTTTAATCATTTTAACATTCTAAGAGGTTCCATAAGCTTTGGCTAAGAATCCCACAAAATGCCCCATCCCGGTTGAAGTGAAAACTGACACTGCTTCACTAAAATATACATAACTCCCACTGTGTTTGGAATTTGAGAATGAGATTGGTACCATTGGAAATTTGACTCAAAATCCTTGAGTTTAGGCTCAAGAATAACCCCATTTGGATTAGAAACGAAGAAGTTATGACCCGTTGAAGTCGGATGATTAGTGCTGAAACTCAACAGAAGCTAGGCTCGGGTTCTAGCTATTTCGGTCGACCAAAATGAAGTTTCAGACAATTGAAATGAAGATGCTAAGACCTGAAATCATGAAGAAAAGGTTCCAATTGCTTCGGTAGACTGAAATGAAGGTTCGGTCGACCGAAATGACTCTTGAACAATGTTTTTGGCTACTGGAAGGTGAGATTACTGTGCAAACACAAAACCATTTGACATCGGTTGACCAAAATGGTCTACCAAAACACCATGAAATGTTGCTAAAAAAGCTACTAATAAACTCTACTTTGAAACCCTTCATGAATTGGTTCAAAATGCAAGTGTAAAACTAATTTTTTTCATGAAGTTTGAGTGTGTGAACATACTAACATCTTTGATATGGATCCTTGAATGCAAATTAATGGTCCATGGCCTCATACACAACATTTACAAGATTTTCACATGTCAAACCTCAAAATTTGATTAAGAGATGTTTGAAGCAAAACTTTGTTACCAAAGGTGTCTTAGTACAAAAGTAGGCATGCTTGGCCCTTGGCCTCTTTACATACATACTTAAGATGTCAAAAGCAAATATTTGAGTATTATTACATGTCAAGAAAGCTACTAAAGCTCCAAAAGTACCATACACCCATGGCATTCAAAATATGATATCAAAAGTCAAGTCATGCTAAACACTTGCATGTTAATATACAAAAATGCTTCAAATAGTTCAAAAGCTTCTAAGGATGATGAGCATCCATGAACATGGTCTCCTTACCTGAAAAACAACCCAAACCACTAGGGTGAGTAATCAAGTTACTCATAGGAGAAGCATATGCGTATACCCTAAAGTTTCAATATCATTGCAAGATCAATATAGACGAATACAAGGGATTATTCCACTTAACGTCTATGTTCAAGGTGTTCTAAGGGATCATCTTAAACTAACCTGAATGATTCTTTAGCAACACAAATAATTATCAATGTACTCAACAACATCAATTCGCCAATAACAAGAATTTCAAGCTACAATTAAGCATTGGTTATCAACTTGAAATTTAATGCGAAAACAAGTAATGGAAGACTTGGACATCACGTCTCGGACTTAACCAAGAGCAATACGGTTATTCCAGGCATTAACCCGCTGGGAAGACCACCCTAGTGTGCACTATCTCAATTAGGGAGAACTCATACCTCCCGCACTAAAGCCAAACTTTAGCAATGTCACATGTAATAACGTCCCAAGAGATTCCAAAATATATATCAAGTTCAAAACTTATATATATATAATAAGGCATATAAACCACCTTCCATGCACAAGTATTTTGAAACCATACAAACCATGTCTTAAGGTTCCAAATCTAGAATGGCATGCCAAATGGCAAATTCTCATCATGATATTATGCACAATACAATATCACAAATTTATCAATTCAAGTCATGTCTCAATAACAAGCTCTATATACTAATTATCAACATCATAGGAATAAGCTCCTAAATAATTACAATTAGTAATTCACAAGGGCATAGAATTATTGGAACAACAAATATAGCAATTCATATCAATAGAAATTGCATACAACATCAATAATTCTATATGTGTCCCGCATCACTAACACATGTGAAATTTCTAGAATTTAGCATGCTACTAAATTATATAATCCTCCTATACATGATTTACACATATCATACATGCTTAAATCAATATACCCTAAGTCAAGAAGTGAGGGTTTCCTATAGTATGCAATACTATCATATCAAAAGCATGTACACAATATATATTAAACCACAATGACTACAAAACACTTAGAATATAAACATACTACCACCCCTACCTCAATAGAGAATTGAATCTCTATAATCCAAGCTACCAAGCACAAAATGGAAAACAAGGTTAGGATTCTTGAAGAGAAGAGTGATACGAATCTTTTCTCTCCTAAGGTCAAAGGTCTAGGGTGAGTGGAAGAGTGCCAAATGTGAAGTCAAAAGCTCTATACTAAGCTTTCCTCTAATGGAGTCTTTGCTAGGGTTCATGAGAGATAATGGAATGAAGAAGGTAAAGTGTAAAAATGGTGAGTGGAAGGGCTAGAAATCCTCCACTCACTATGTGTTCTTGCACTACCTCTTTCACACACACAATGCAAGACTATATGGTGAACCTACACTTATCACTAATCCAATGCCCCTTCCAAGACTTAATCCTAGACCCACACTTGTCAACAATCAATGGTTACATGTGCACCAATCTAAGGCCAACACATGGATGAATCTCCACCCACCAAATGTCAAGAAGTCATGTGGCCAAGTCTCTTCACCTAAATGCCAACAAATGGCTCCATGAGAGTGTGACACTTGTCACACTTTCCAAAAATTGCAAAATTATCCTTTTTCAAAATATCTTAAAAAATAAATTGCAAAAAGGTCCCCAAAATGAAAAATAATTATTTTACATAATTACATTAAAATCCCAAAAGTTATAAATAATTACACTAAAGTATGCATTCATGCCCTTCATAAGAAAAGTAAAAATACCAATGTCATGGAAATCAAATATCATGAATGCATTCAAAATCGGAATCAAATCCGAGCACAACAAGTGAGGTTATGCAAGGAAAAATGAAAACTGACTAAAAGACGAAATAAGCAAAAGACAAAATAGGAAAAAGATAAAAAAGGAAAATCGTCGAAAATGGAAAAGGAGGAAAAAGACCGGGTCATTACAGTGATGGCTAGGGTTTGGCCCTAGTACGGATTCATGAGTTTCCTAAGTCATATGAAGTGCGCAGTAGGTAGTACCTTGTGGGTCGTAATTACCCGGAATAACTTATACACGTGCGCACTAGGTAGTACCTTGCGGGCTAGTAACCTAGAATAACTTGATTGGTCTGCAGCCAAGGATCCTAGTCTTTCCATTATACGTTTTCGCATTCAATTCCAAGTAGCTAATCATTGATTACTTGTAGCTTGTGAATTGGTGCTTGCCTTGTGTATATGGATCTTGTTTAGTATACTTGCGACTATATACTTGTTTTATGTATTTTGATCCTATTTAGTATACTTGGAACTGTATACTTATTTTGTATATTTTGATCTTATGTAGTATTCTTGGAACTGTATACTTGTTTCGTATATTTTGATCTCATATAATATTCTTGGAACTGTATACTTGTTTCGTGCATTTTGATCTCATATAGTATACTTGGAACTGTATACTTGCTTCGTGTTTTTTGACCTTATTTAGTGTACTTGGACTAGTGTACTTATTTGTGTATTCGAGCCTCTTTTAGTGTACTTGAGCTAGTATACTTATTCCGTGTGCATAGGTTTCATTTAGTATAATTGCGCTATGTATACATGTTTCATGTACAACTCATCTTGTTTTGTATACTTTCTATGTATACTTGATTCACGAGTTTTCTATTTTAATTGTATACTTGTGTAGGTACACTTAGACATTGCATGACTTGTCTTAATATGGTTTAGTATACTTGGAGATGTATGCTTGATATTGCTTACCTTGTTTAACTTGACCAAATGTACTTGTAATTGTATGTTTGTATGTCATATAACATGTTTTAACATTGTTTAGTATACTTGGAGATGTATGCTTGTATGTTGTTTAACATATTTTAACATTGCTTAGTATACTTGAGCATGTATACTTATATACCGTTGTTCATTTCAATTGCATGAGTAGCTTAGGATGCTCCGTGAGTCTCATCTTGACATAGCGTTAGGTGGCATGGCCCCTTTTGAATTGTTTCAAGTTAATGTAAAAATCTTAAAGAAATCGAGTCTATGTATGCTCATTCTCTACGAGTAAACTTGTTTACTCACCCCGAAGTTACTGGGAGTTTTGTTCAGGTACGGATACCTTGGTTTAGGATGCACAATATCCCCGGATTGCTTCGAGGAATTGAAGTTCTTTAAGTGTATTCTTGTTCATGACTCTTGTAAAGGTTGGCTTGAAATACCACTTGTAGCCTTAACTGTCAAAATGTGTATTTTTGATTTCATTTATGTAATGGGTACTTAAGTACACCCTTTACAAAGTATTTGACATCTATAAGATGAGGCCTGAGGCCAATGACATGTATTTTGTATCTTATGTAAATTTTGAATTCATGAAATAATATGAGAGTATTGAAAAATGATAATTTATTGTTTCACCATGGGAGCATCGGGTATGGGAATTCCATTTTCATTATTCCATAGGGTCTCATTAATCATGTATGAAGTGTGGCCAAGGGTCAAACGGTAATTTGAAGTCATTTGTTAATTTTAGATTTCAAAATTTCCATTTCGAGTTAATTTTCGCCTTCTTGGCCGTCGGGGGGACGGATTTTGACTTGGCCATTTCTGGGAGCCGCGGACTATTCCCGCACGCTCAAAATCTCTATTTACGTTTGCGTGCATGATCATTTTCATGAAAAACCATTTCGTTTGTGTTTTGAGCCTCCCATGGACTCATTTCACCTTTTTGTTGAAAAAATTCGACTTAAGGGCATTTTAGGGATTTTATTTGGGAAATAAATTCCGTTCTCAACTCTGCCACATAGAAAATGTGATTTTAGGGGGAGTTTCTTCACAACATTTTTCCAGAAAATATCATCTTAGTCTCGAAAACCGCATTGCAAACTCATTTTTCTGCTATTTCACTGTTTCTGCTGCATTTTTGGTGTTCTGGTGCAGTTGAACCGGTTCAAGAAGGTTGAATAGGTTCAAGAGGGAGTCTTTTGGTCTAGCATGGGTGTACTACCCATGTTGAACCGGTTTAAGGAGGCAGAACCTGTTCAAGTCTTCCAGAGTTTTTAGTTTTGGACTTCCAATTTCAAACTGATGTAACTTCTTCGTTTTAACTCCAAATTGTTCCGTTCTTGAGTAAAAATTGACCGCGTCGAAATAAGATTTCCAATGGTACCAATTTTAATTTTAGATTCTTTTCCTAGCTCTAGATATCCTCATTTTAGTGAAATGGTGTTTGATTTAGTTCGAACCGGGATATGGTTCATTCGGGATTTCACTTCCTTTGGCCTTGGGACTTCATGTGAAGTTACTAAAGGATGTTTTTGGATATTTTTTTATTATATTTGACTTGTTGGAAGTCAAATTCCTTCCTGTTAGGGTAAAATGACCATTTTACCCTTGGTCCTTCTCTCGTCGGGTTTTGATACCCTTGGCTATGTTTTGCTTCCGTTGAGTCTAGAATCTTCTCGGAAAGTCACTATTATGTCTTAAGGATGACGTACATCTCTAAAGACCTTGTCTCTTGTTCTAGCTTCCGCATCTTGGATCCGTTTTGGGTCATCACAGGGCGCACTGGGTTTGTAAAATCCAGGGTGGTTATAGGTGGTATCAGAGCCCCTAGGTTCAAAAACCTTAGGACGATGGGTTTTGGGTGCATATCATGCTTGTGTTGCCATGCTGTATGTTTTTAATTGCTTCTTGATTGCATGTTTTGGTTGATAACTTGTTTATGTGCTTATATGGACGTATGTTTAGAAGTTTATTTTAACTGCTTTAGCATGTTGTATGTGCTTGTTTGTATGAGTGCATTGTATATGCCTGTTTACAATAGCGTATTGTATGTGCTTATTTGCCTTAGCATACCGTATATGCTTGTCAGCTTTAGTACATTGTGTATGCTTGGTTGTCGTAGCTTGTTTTATGCTTGTTTGCTTAGCATGTTGGATATGCTTGTTTGTTTTAGCGTATTATATGAGCTTGTTCATCTTAGCATGATTGTATGATGTATACATTGACATGCCCTATGTGATTTTACTACTTGTGTGAATATGTAGTTCATTGTTTTGTTGCTCGGTAACTGTTTACCTTTATGTCTTGTTTAGGCATTGTGGGTTGTTCTAGCTTGGTTAGTAGAGATTGATGGTAGGGCATTGTCTCTTGTGGTCTGCCGTATCCCTTGGATGCATTCTTGTTTTGCGGAGTTTCTTCCTTGGGTAGGAGAAATTCATTCTGTAAGGACCTTATGTCGGGGAACCCTCTTGTCTGTTTTGCTCGTCTGGGGTGTTGGTATCCTCTCTTGGGGTTTCGTGGTGACCTTGATGTGATGACGTCATTCGGGTCTTATTTTTGGCGTCGGAGGACGATGAGTCGGATTGGCTTGAGTCCTTCCTTAGGGATTTGAAGTTTTGTTTTCGCGAGCCTCAATGGCGAGGTTCTAGTGTTGCCTCTTTAAAGAGTGATGGTTGGAGATTTGATAGGTGCATTGACCTTGGATCCTTCTTGTCTTGCCTTGGACAGCTCTTACGAGCTAAGGTTGGGGTGCGAGTGTTTCCATGTAATTAATTACGTTGGAGCAATTAATTACTCTCCCTCATCATCAGAGACTTGGAGTTGTGTTTAGGGTCCTAATAGGATCTAGTAGAGTTCTCATCAAACTCATCGGCGTCTTGAGTTGTGTTCTCTCGTTGGCGTCTCGTAATGGCTAGTTTTTGAGTTATCCATTGCATCATTGTTTATCCTGTGTGGCATTAGGACTCTACCTTAGGTTTGAGTCAGTCTTGGGGAAAGGCTTGTAGGCTCTTTGTTTCGGGAACCTTAGTGTTCATTCTGGGGAGATGATTCTCATGGTGAGAGATTGGACTCATCCGGGTCTTTGGGATTCACTTTCGGTGAGTTTGTCCTTTTGAGAGGCATTTCATTCCTTCTTACTTATGATTTTGAGGGATTGTTATTTGCATAGTCATTCCTATATGTTTATATGCCTTGTTGTTTTAAGCATGCCTTAGAAACATGTTTAGGGGATATGATTATTTGGTGTTATGTGCTGATATAGATGGGGTGTTTTCCGTTTGCTATATCTATTTATCGCGCTAGTGTCATATGTGATGTGTAGCTTGTCTCTGATGCTTGACACCTATTTGATAGGTAGCATATTTGATTACCCTTGTACACTTTGTGTCTAGTTGTATGGAGCGTGGATTTTTATTTACGTTTAGTATGCTTGTGCATTGTTTACTTCTTTTCGTTTTGGTATAGTATACTGAGCTCGTATACTTGTATACCTTGGATTTAGTACTGTTTAGTATACTTGTGGATATATACTTGTGCATATATATATGGCATTTCTGTTTCGATTTTGCTTAGTATACTTGTGTATATATATATGTTTTGTGACTAATTGCCTTAATTAGTTCATTTCATTTTTCTAGTATTGAAGATTTAGGTCCTTAAGTGTAGCGGTGCCTATGACATTGTTGTCAGAGTTTTGGATTGGCTAGAATGGTCCGGCCGGACATTTTGGACCATATCGCAACTTTCACAGAATGCGTGGTTCCGGTGGTGCTTTTGGTGATGACCATTTTGACATTGATGTCATTTGTATCGATAGATTTCACGGGTAAGCTTGTTAGGGGCAGATGATGAATTGGAGCTTTATACTATCATGCTACCATACAGGTTGTGTGTGGGCGAGTGCTAGTTGCCGTCGATGCTACCTTACATTACCTAGCTAGTAATGTGAGTGTGGGTGGGCACTTGACACTGTGGATGTTACCGCACCTTGGTTACGTTGTGGGCGGTTCTAGTCATTATTAGTGCTGCCATGTTGCTTCTGGGTGTGTTCCTTGTTTCAACGTAGAGTGGCCTTGGTCTCCATTAGAGTGGTTGACATTGGGTTAGTATGTCAATTCGTTGGAGAGGTGTCTCACGATTCGTGGTTTCCTGTCTTTTCGTTGATCTTGAGACCTTTGGAGTAGTCCTTGGGTACCTTATGATCTATTCCTTGGTGTGACCATGTGTTCAGTCCTTACTCGATTCTTCTGGGAGTGTTTCTGATTTCGGGGACGAAATCTCTTTAAGTAGGGTAGGTTGTAATGACCCGGTCATTTTCCTTCCTTTCTTTTTTCTCGATTTTTACAGATTATTTTTTTTCGTTGAAATTCTCCTTCGCGTAACCTCACACTTCATGCTCGGAGTTGGTTTTTGACTTCCCGTGCTTCCATTCTTGTTGGTTTCCCTGAAAGGCGTAGCTTTACTTTTGGAGGAAGTTCGCCGGTCGTTTCTTTTTCCCGCAGGGGCGGGGATTAAAAGATTTTTCAGAAACATTTTTGTTTCTTGGGGTGTTTTTCATAAATATCTTTTGAAGATATTTTGGTTTAGGGGTTTCAAAGAAAATATCTTTTGGAAGATATTTTCATTTGGGGTCACTTGCGCAGTTATTCATTTGTGTAGGGGCCTTTGTGCAATTAATGAAAGCTAGTTGCTAATTGTCTCCTTGGGGCTTGAATCCTCTACGTGATTCATTTTCACATTTCGTCGAGTTGTGTACTATTAGAATTGTCTTGCGGTCGAACCTTGCAATTTTTGGGTTTTCGACCCCAGTTAGTGCCGAACTTGTTTGAAGCATATCTCTCTGCTTGGGACTCAGTTTTTGACACCGTTTTATCCGTTGTTCATTTTTTCTCATTTCGTTTCTTTTTCGTTCACGGAGTTTTGCCGTTTGAGCACGTCTGCTCAAATTCCACTTTTCCGGACCCGGTGGGGCCCGTTCGAGGCACTTTTTGAATTTTTCTATAAATAGGGGGTATTGAAATGAAAAATCAGATTTTTCTATCTCTCTCCCCTTTCTTGGCCGGCCCTAGCTCCTTCCATGGCTTCCATATTCTCTCTCCTCTTTTGAACCTCCTCCCTTGAGTGAAAAGTGGTGAAGCCTTAGTGTTTATTGTTCATCCTGGCGAGGCCTTCAATTTCAACCGATTGGAATTTTGTTTTGGCCATTTTTTGAGTTCGGGTTTGAATTCAAGTTGTGATTTTGATGGGGCTTCCTTGGGATTCTTGTTCACTGTGTTGTCCCCGACAAAACCCCAGAGTTTCGTCGGATTTGGAGAGGTTTCATTTTGGTGGGGATTTGAGATTTCATCTCAAATGGAGGTAGGGGGTGTTATAATTTCATATTTGAGTTGTATTGATTGTTTTATGCACTTATACAACTTGTATGCATGCTTTGTATAAATCCTAGAATTTAATTTAATTATTTTCTTGTATAGGATTTAATTATAATGGATGGATGTGGCTTAGAATTGAATTGTGGCATGTTAGGAAATTAAGCCTTGATATATTGAGTAACATATATTAAATTTGGAGTATTTGAATAAGAATTGCAAAACTTATTTAATATTTATCTTTTATGAAAGTTTAAATCACATAGTTGAATCAAGCATGAAATCAACTTGTAATGTGATATTAAAATAGGCCTCGATATGTTCTCTAACATATGTTAAAATTGAGAGCATTTGGATAAGTTTAGAAATCTAGAGATTTTGAATTAAATGAATTAATTGAATTCTAATTAATGGTTCCTCTAGTTTGAATGAGTTTTAACTTGATAATGGTAGTGACTTGGGCTTGTTCACTTGTATATATCAATTTGGGGCCATTTGGGGTTGTTTTAGAAAATCTAGAGATTTAATTACCTTGTTTCAATTAAACTCTATTTTGTTGTCTCAATGATCCAATTTAGTTTTTGAGTTGGTTTGTGTAGTGACCATACCATGTTGTTTAACGTATTTGAATTAAGAATTGTTTGGATGAGATAATATTTTGATATTGAAATGAAATTGTCATAGCGTGTAACGAATCGCACACTGAAGATTCGACATTGTGAATGTCATTGTAGACTTGAACTCTAGGACATGTTTTGTGTGGATTCAACCTCGCATGTGCATGTAAATTGATTCCTAAACATTATTTGAGATGTATAAGTTTGGTTCAACTTATTGATTTTGCATAAGTTTTGAACTTATTGTTTTTGGGAGGCTTGTAAGGATCATGTCTTTGTGATGGCTAGGGTATGGCCCTAGTACGAATTCGTGAGTTTCCTAAGTCATATGAAGTGCGCAGTAGGTGGTACCTTGTGGGTCGTAATTACCTGGAATAACTTATACACGTGCGCACTAGGTGGTGCCTTGCGGGCCAGTAACCCGGAATAACTCGATTGGTCTGCAGCCAAGGATCCTAGTCTTTCCACTATATGTTTTCGCATTCAATTCCAAGTAGCTAATCATGGATTACTTGTAGCTTATGAATTGGTGCTTGCCTTGTGTATATGGATCTTGTTTAGTATACTTGCTACTGTATACTTGTTTTACGTATTTTGATCCTATTTAGTGTACTTGGAACTATATACCTGTTTCGTATATTTTGATCTCATGTTGTATTCTTGGAACTGTATAATTGTTTCGTATATTTTGATCTCATGTAGTATTCTTGGAACTGTATACTTGTTTCGTGCATTTTGATCTCATGTAGTATACTTGGAACTGTATACTTGCTTCGTGTTTTTTGACCTTATTTTGTATACTTGGACTAATGTACTTGTTTGTCTATTCAAGCGTCTTTTATTGTACTTGAGCTAGTGTACTTATTCCATGTGCAAAGGTTTCATTCAGTATACTTGTGCTATGTATACATGTTTCATGTACAACTCGTCTTGTTTTGTATACTTGTGTATGTATACTTGATTCACGAGCTTTCCATTTTAATTGTATACTTGTGTAAGTATGCTTAAACATTGCATGACTTGTCTTAATATGGTTTAGTATACTAGGAGATGTATGCTTGATATTGCTTACCTTGTTTAGCATGACCTAGTGTACTTGTAATTGTATGTTTGTATGTCGTATAACATATTTTAACATTGCTTAGTATACATGAGCATGTATACTTGTATGCCGTTGTTCATTTCAATTGCAAGAGTAGCTTAGGATGCTCCGTGAGTCTCATCTTGGCATAGAGGTTAGGTGGCATGGCCCCTTTTGAATTGTTTCAAGTTAATGTAAAAATCTAAAAGAAATCGAGTCTATGCATGCTCATTCTCTACGAGTAAACTTATTTACTCACCCCGAAGTTACTGGGGGTTTTGTTCAGGTACGGATGCCTTGGTTTAGGATGCACAATATCCCGGGATCGCTTCGAGGAATTGAAGTTCTTTAAGTGTATTCTTGTTCATGACTCTTGTAAAGGTTGTCTTGAAATGCCACTTGTAGCCTTAATTGTCAAAATGTGTATTTTTAATTCCATTTATGTAATGTGTACTTAAGTACACCCTTTACAAAGTATTTGACATGTATAAGATGAGGCCGGAGGCCAATGACATGTATTTTGTATCCTATGTAAATTTTGAATTCATGAAATAATATGAGAGTATTGAAAAATGATAAGTTATTGTTTCACCATTGGTGCATCGGGTATGGGAATTCCATTTTCATTCTTCCATAGGGTCTCATTAATCATATATGAAGTGTGGCCAAGGGCCAAACGGTAATTTGAAGTCATTTGTTAATTTTAGATTTCAAAATTTCCATTTCGAGTTCATTTTCGCCTTTTTTGCCGTCGGGGGGTTGGATTTTGACTTGGCCATTTCTGGGAGTTGCGGACCATTCTCTCATGCTCAAAATCTCTATTTACATTTGCGTGCAAGATCGTTTTCATGAAAAACCATTTCGTTTGTGTTTTAAGCCTCCTATGGACTCATTTCACCTTTTTGTTAAATTTTTTTAGCTTAAGGGCATTTTGGGGATTTTTTTTAGGAAATAAATTCCGTTCGTCACTCTGTCACATAGAAAATGTGATTTTAGGGGGAGTTTCTTCACAACATTTTTCTGAAAAATATCATCTTAGTCTCGAAAACCGTGTTGTAAACTCGTTTTTCTGCTATTTCACTGTTTCTGCTGCCTTTTTGGTGTTCTGGTGCAATTACACTAGTTCAAGAAGGTTGAACTAGTTCAAGAGGTGTCTTTTGGTCCAGCATGGGCGTACTGCCCATGTTGAACCGGTTCAGGGAGGCTGAACCGGTTTAAGTCTTCCAGAGTGTTTAGTTTTGGACTTCCAACTTCAAATTAATGTAACTTCTTCGTTTTAACTCCGAATTGGTCCGTTCTTGAGTCTAAACTAACCGCGTCAAAATAAGATTTCCAATGGTACCAATTTTAGTTTTAGATTCTTTTACTAGCTCAAGATATCCTCATTTTAGTGAAAGGGTGTTTGATTTAGTTCGAACCGGGATAAGATTCATTCGGGATTTCACTTCCTTTGGCCTTGGGACTTCATGTGAAGTTACCAAAGGATGTTTTTGGATATTTTTGATCTTATTTGACTTGTTGGAAGTCAAATTCCTTCCTCTTTGTGTATAATGACCATTTTACCCTTGGTCCTTCTCTCGTAGGGTTTTGATACTCTTGGCTACGTTTTGCTTCCGTTGAGTCTCAAAACTTCTTGGAAGGTCACTCTTGTGTCTTAAGGATGACGTATATCTCTAAAGACCTTGTCTCTTGTTCTAACTTCCGCATCTTGGATCCGTTTCGGGTCATCACAGGGCGCACTAAGTTTGTAAAATCCAGGGTCATCACAGGTGGTATCAGAGCTCCTAGGTTCAAAAACTTTAGGATGATGGGTTTTGGGTGCATATCATGCTTGTGTTGTCATGCTCTATGTTTTTAGTTGCTTCTTGATAGCATGTTTTGGTTGATAACATGTTTACGTGCTTATATGGACGTATGTTTAGAAGTTTATTTTAACTGCTTTAGCATGTTGTATATGCTTGTTTATCTGAGTGCATTGTATATGCCTGTTTACATTAGCGTATTATATGTGCTTGTTTGCCTTAGCATACCGTATATGCTTGTCGGCTTTAGTATATTGTGCATGCTTGGCTGTCGTAGCTTGTTATTTTATGCTTGTGTGCTTAGTATGTTGGATATGCTTGCTTGTTTTAGCGTATTATATGAGCTTGTTCATCTTAGCATGATTGTATGATGCATACATTGACATGCCTTATATGATTTTATTACTTGTGTGAATATATAGTTCATTGTTATGTTGCTCGGTAACTGTTTACCTTTATGTCTTCTTTAAGCATTGTGGGTTGTTCTAGCTTGGTTGGTAGAGATTGATGCTAGGGCATTGTCTCTTGGGGTCTGTCGTATCCCTTGGATGCATTCTTATTTTGTGGAGTTTCTTCCTTGGGTAGGAGAAATTCATTCTGTAAGGACCCTATGTCGGGGAACCCTCTTGTCTGTTTTGCTCGTTTGGGGTGTTGGTATCCTCTCTTGGGGTTTCGTGGTGACCTTGATGTGATGACATCATTGGGGTCTTGTTTCTGGCGTCGTAGGACGATGAGTCGGATTGGCTTGAGTCATTCCTTAGGGATTTGAAGTTTTGTTTTTGCTAGCCTCAATGGCAAGGTTCTAGTGTTGCCTCTTCATAGAGTGATGGTTGGAGATTTGATAGGTGCGTTGACCTAGGATCCTTCTTGTTTTGCCTTGGACAGCTCTTACGAGCTAAGGTTGGGGTGTGAATGTTTCCATGTAATTAATTACGTTGGAGCAATTAATTACTCTCCCTCGTCATCGGAGACTTGGAGTTGTGTTTAAAGTCCTGATAGGATCTAGTAGAGTTCTCATCAAACTCATCGGCGTCTTGAGTTATGTTATCTCGTTGGCATCTCGTAATGGCTAGTTTTGGAGCTGTCCATTATATCGTTGTTTATCCTATGTGGCGTTAGGACTCCACCTTGGGTTTGAGTCAGTCTTAGGGAAAGGCTTGTAGACTCTTTGTTTCAGGAACCTTAGTGTTTATTCTGGGGAGATGATTCTCGTGGTGAGAGATCGGACTCATCAGGGTCTTTGGGATTCACTTTCTGTGAGTTTGTCCTTTTGAGAGGCATTTAATCCCTTCTTGCTTATGATTTTGAGGGATTGTTATTTGCATAGTCATTCCTACATGTTTATATGCCTTGTTGTTTTGAGCATGCCTTAGAAACATATTTAGGGGATATGACTACTTGGTGTTATGTGCTGATATAGATGGGGTGTTTTCCGTTTGCTATATCTGTTTATCGCATTAGCGTCATAGGTGATGTGTAGCTTGTCTCTGATGCTTGACACCTATGTGATATGTAACATATTTGATTACCCTTGTACACTGTGTGTCTAGTTGTATGGTGCGTGGATTTTTATTTACGTTTAGTATGCTTGTATATAGTATGCTTATGCGTTGTTTACTTCGTTTCGTTTTGGTATAGTATGCTGAGCTCGTATACTTGTATACCTTGGATTTAGTACTGTTTAGTATACTTGTGCATATATATATGGCATTTCTGTTTCGATTTTGCTTAGTATACTTGTATATATATATATGTTCTGTGACTAATTGCCTTAATTAGTTCATTTCATTTTTCTAGTATTGATGATTTAGGGCCTTAAGCATAGCGGTGCCTATGACATTGATGTCAGAGTTTTGAATTGGCCAGGATGGTCCGGCCGGACATTTTGGACCATATCGCAACTCTCACAGAATGCGTAGTTCCCGTGGTGCTTTTGGTGATGACCATTTTGACATTGATGTCATTTGTATCGATAGATTTCACGGGTAAGCTTGTTGGGGCAGATGACTAATTGGAGCTTTATACTGTCATGCTACCGTACAGGTTGTGTATGGGCGAGTGCTAGTTGCCGTTGATGCTACCTTACATTACCTGGCTAGTAATGTGAGTGTGGGCGGGCACTTGACACTGTGGATGCTACCGCACCTTGGTTAAGTTGTGGGTGGGTTCTGGTCATTATTTGTGCCGCCATGTTGTTTCTGGGTGTGTTCCTTGTTTCAACGTGGAGTGGCCTTGGTCTCCTTTGGAGTGGTTGACATTGGGTTAGTATGTCAATTCGTTGGAGAGGTGTCTCACGTTTCATGGTTTCCTGTCTTTTCATTGATTTTGAGACTTTTGGAGTTGTCCTTAGGTACCTTATGATCTGTTCCATGGTGTGACTATGTGTTCGGTTCTTGCTCGGTTCTTCTGGGAGTGTTTCTGATTTCGGGGACGAAATCTCTTTAAGGAGGGTAGGTTGTAATGACCCGGTCATTTTCTTTCCTTTCCTTTTTCTCCATTTTTACAGATTAATTTTTTTCGTTGAAATTCTCCTTCGCGTAACCTCTCTCTTCACGCTCAAAGTTGGTTTTTGACTTCCCGTGCTTCCATTCTTGTTGGTTTCCCTGAAAGGCGTAGCTTTACTTTTGGAGGAAAGTTCACCAGTCGTTTCTTTTTCCCACAGGGGCGTGGATGAAAAGATTTTTCAGAAACATTTTTGTTTCTTGTGGTGTTTTTCATAAATATCTTTTGAAGATATTTTGGTTTAGGGGTTTCAAAGAAAATATCTTTTAGAAGATATTTTCATTTGGGGTCACTTGCGTAGTTATTCATTTGTGTAGGGGCCTTTATGCAATTAATGAAAGCTAGTTACTAATTGTCTCCTTGGGGCTTGAATCCTTGTACAGGATTCATTTTCACATTTTGTCGAGTTGTGTACTCTTAGAATTATCTTGCGGTTAAACCTTGCAGTTTTCGGGTTTTCAGCCCCAGTTAGCGCTAAAGTTGTTTGGGGCATATCTCTCTGCTCGGGACTCAGTTTTTGATGCCATTTCTTCCGTTGTTCATTTTTTCTCATTTCGGTTCTTTTTCATTCATTTTCACATTTTGTCGAGTTGTGTACTCTTAGAATTATCTTGCGGTTAAACCTTACAGTTTTCGGGTTTTCAGCCCCAGTTAGCGCTAAAGTTGTTTGGGGCATATCTCTCTGCTTGGACCCGTTCGAGGCACTTTTTGAGTTTTTCTATAAATAGGGGGTCTTGAAATGAAAAATCAGATTTTTATATCTCTCTTCCCTCTCTTGGCTGGCCCTAGATCCTCCCATGGCTGCCACATTCTTTCTCCTCTTTTGAACCTCCTCCCTTGAGTGAAAAGTGGTGAAACTTTAGTGTTTACTGTTCGTCTTGGCGAGGCCTTCAATTCCAACCGATTGGAATTTTGTTTTGGCCATTTTTTGAGTTCGGGTTTGAAGTCAAGTTGTGATTTTGATGGGGCTTCCTTGGGATTCTTGTTCACCGTGTTGTCTCTGACAAAACCCCAAAGTTTCGTCGGATTCGGAGAGGTTTCATTTTGGTGGGGATTTGAGATTTTTATCTCAAATAGAGGTAGGGGGTGTTATACTTTCATATTTGAGTTGTATTGATTGTTTTATGAACTTATACAACTTGTATGCATGCTTTGTATAAATCCTAGAATTTAATTTAATTATTTTCTTGTATAGGATTTAATTCTAATGGATTTATGTGGCTTAGAATTGAATTGTGGTATGCTAGGAACTTAAGCCTTGATATATTGAGTAACATATTTTAAATTTGGAGCATATGAATAAGTATTGAAAAACTTATTTAATATTTATCTTTTATGAAAGTTTAACTCACATAGTTGAATCAAGTATGAAATCAACTTGTAATGTGATATTAAAATAGGCCTTGGCATGTTCTCTAACATATGTTAAAATTGAGAGCTTTTGGATAAGTTTAGAAATCTAGAGATTTTGAATTAAATGAATTAATTAAAATCTAATTAATGGTTCCTCTAGTTTGAATGGGTTTTAACTTGATAATGTTAGTGACTTGGGCTTGTTCACTTGTATATATCAATCTGGGGCCATTTGGGGTTGTTTTAGAAAATCTAGAGATTTAATTACCTTGTTTCAATTAAACTCTATTTTGTTGTTTCAATGATCCAATTTAGTTTTTGAGTTGGTTTGTGTAGTGACCATACCATATTGTTTAACGTATTTGAATTAGGGATCGTTTGGATGAGATAATATTTTGATATTGAAATGAAATTGTCATAGCGTGTAACGAATCGCACACTAAAGATTCGACATTGTGAATGTCATTGTAGACTTGAACTCTAGGACATAGTTTGTGTGGATTCAACCTCGCATGTGCATGTTAATTAATTCCTAGACATTATTTGAGATGTATAAGTTTGGTTTAACTTATTGATTTTGCATAAGTTTTGAACTTATTGTTTTTGGGAGGCTTGTAAGGATCTTATCTATGTGATGGCTAGGGTTTAGCCCTAGTACGGATTCGTGAGTTTCCTAAGTCATATGAAGTACGCAGTAGGTAGTACCTCGTAGGTGGTAATTACCCGAAATAACTTATACACGTGCGCACTAGGTAGTACCTTGCGGGTTAGTAACCCGGAATAACTCGATTGGTCTGCAGCCAAGGATCCTAGTCTTTCCACTATATGTTTTCGCATTCAATTCCAAGTAGCTAATCATGGATTACTTGTAGCTTATGAATTGGTGCTTACCTTGTGTATATGGATCTTGTTTAGTATACTTGCGATTGTATACTTGTTTTACATATTTTGATCCTATTTAGTATACTTGGAACTGTATACTTGTTTCGTATATTTTGACCTCATGTAGTATTCTTGGAACTATATACTTGTTTCGTATATTTTGATCTCATGTAGTATTCTTGGAACTGTATACTTGTTTCGTGCATTTTGATCTCATGTAGTATACTTGGAACTGTATACTTGCTTCGTGTATTTTGACCTTATTTAGTATACTTGGACTAGTGTACTTGTTTGTGTATTCAAGCCTCTTTTGGTGTACTTGAGCTAGTATACTTATTCCGTGTGTGTAGGTTTCATTTGGTATACTTGTGCTATGTATACATGTTTCATGTACAACTCATCTTGTTTTGTATACTTGTGTATGTATACTTGATTCACGAGCTTTCCATTTTAATTGTATACTTGTGTAGGTATGTTTAGACATTGCATAATATGTTTTAATATGGTTTAGTATACTTAGAGATGTATGCTTGATATTGCTTACCTTGTTTAGCATGACCTAGTGTACTTGTAATTGTATGTTTGTATGCCGTATAACATGTTTTAACATTGTTTAGTATACTTGGAGATGTATGCTTGTATGTTATTTAACATATTTTAACATTGCTTTATATACTTGAGCATGTATACTTGTATGCTGTTGTTCATTTCAATTGCATGAGTAGCTTAGGATGCTCCGTGAGTCTCATCTTGACATAGACGTTAGGTGGCATAGCCCCTTTTGAATTGTTTCAAGTTAATGTAAAAATCTTAAAGAAATCGAGTCTATATATGCTCATTCTCTACGAGTAAACTTGTTTACTTACCCCGAAGTTACTGGGAGTTTTGTTCAGGTACGGATAACTTGGTTTAGGATGCACAAAATCTCAGGATCGCTTCGAGGAATTGAAGTTCTTTAAGTGTATTCTTGTACATGACTCTTGTAAAGGTTGGCTTGAAATGCCACTTGTAGCTTTAACTGTCAAAATGTGTATTTTTGATTCCATTTATGTAATGTGTACTTAGTACACCCTTTACAAAGTATTTGACATGTATAAGATGAGGCCGGAGGCCAATGACATGTATTTTGTATCCTATGTAAATTTTGAATTCATGAAATAATATGAGAGTATTGAAAAATGATAAGTTATTGTTTCACCATGGGTACATCGGGTGTGGGAATTCCATTTTCATTCTTCCATAGGGTCTCATTAATCTTGTATGAAATGTGGCCAAGGGCCAAACGGTAATTTGAAGTCATTTGTTAATTTTAGATTTTAAAATTTTCATTTCGAGTTAATTTTCGCCTTTTTGGTCGTCGGGGGGTCGGTTTTGACTTCGCCATTTCCGGGAGCCGCGTACCATTCCCGCGCGCTCAAAATCTCTATTTACGTTTGCGTGCATGGTCGTTTTCATGAAAAACCCTTTCGTTTGTGTTTTGAGCCTCCTATGGACTCATTTCGCCTTTTTGTTGAAAAAATTCGGCTTAAGGGCATTTTGGCGATTTCCTTTGGGAAATAAATTTCGTTCTCAACTCCGTCACATAGAAAATGTGATTTTAGGGGAGTTTCTTCACAACATTTTTCCGAAAAATATCATCTTAGTCTCGAAAACAGCATTGCAAACTCTTTTTTCTACTATTTCACTATTTCTACTGTATTTTTGGTGTTCTGGTGCAGTTGAACCGGTTCAAGAAGGTTGAACCGGTTCAAGAGGTTTCTTTTGGTCCGACATGGGCATATTGCCAATGTTGAACCGGTTCAAGTCTTCCAGAGTTTTTAGTTTTGGACTTCCAACTTCAAACTGATGTAACTTCTTAGTTTGAACTCCAAATTGGTCCGTTCTTGAGTCTAAACTGACTGTGTCGAAATAAGCTTTCCAATGATACCAATTTTAGTTTCAGATTCTTTTCTTAGCTCAAGATATCCTTTTTTTAGTGTGAGGGTGTTGGATTTAGTTCGAACCGGGATAAGGTTCATTCGGGATTTCACTTCCTTTGGCCTTAGGACTTCATGTGAAGTTACCAAAGGATGTTTTTGGATATTTTTGATCTTATTTGACTTATTGGAAGTCAAATTCCTTCCTCTTAGGGTAAAATGACCATTTTATCCTTGGTTCTTCTCTCGTAGGGTTTTGATACCCTTGGCTACGTTTTGCTTTCGTTGAGTCTCGAAACTTCTCGAAAGGTCACTCTTGTGTCTTAAGGATGACGTACATCTCTAATGACCTTGTCTCTTGTTCTAGCTTCTGCATCTTGGATCCGTTTCGGGTCATTACAGGGCGAATGGGTTTGAAAAATCCAGGGTTATCATAAAACTTAAGATATTTCTTACACAGGTAAAATTTTTGGGTTATAATATATGTGATGGAAAAATTAGACCTATTAACCGCAGTATTGAGTTTGCTTCTAAATTTCTTGATGAAATTAAAGATAAAACTCAACTTCAAAGATTTCTTGGTAGTTTAAATTATGTCAGTAATCACTACAAAAATCTTGCACAGGATAAAACAATTTTGTACAAAAGGCTTGGAAAATCTCCTCCGCCACAGACTTTGGAACATACCAAAGCAGTACAAAAGATTAAATTAAGAGCAAAATAGATTCCTTTTTTATCCTTAGTTAATCCTTCTTAGTTCAAAATTGTTGAAATAGATGCATCCAATATTGCATATGGTGGTATTCTTAAACAAAAGAATCCCAATATAGGAACAGAAGAATTAATTCGTTTCACTTCTGGAATTTGGAAAAATGCACAATTAAATTATTCAACTATAAAGAAAGAAATTCTTTCTTTAGTTAAATGCATTTGTAAATTCCAAAATGATTTATTAAATCAGAAATTCTTATTATGCATTGATTGTAGTGCTGTTAAACAAGTACTGGAAAAGGATGTAAAAAATTTAGCTTTTAAACAGATATTTGCTGGATGGCAAGCTGATTTATCTGCTTTTGATTTTACAATTGAGTATATTAAAGGCACTTTAAATTCTTTACCTGATTTTTTAACTCGTGAATTTTTACAGAGTTTATGAGTCAGCCCAATAAAGGGCAAGGCAGTGGTAATACTACAAAAGGCCATGGAAAAACAAAAGCTAAAGCGGTAATATCGTATGACGATGAGCAATATCCAGCATTGGAGCATTTGTCTGATTTGCTCCAAACACTAAATAAAGTGGTGGGTTCAGCACAGAAAACTATAAAGGAAGTTTTTAAAGAAGAAACTCCTTATCTACCTAATTTAAGGTATAAATTGACTGTATTAATTCTAGATTTCCAAGATGAGCAATGGATGCCAGATCCATGTGAAATTAAATCCAAATATTTTTAGACTTAGCAATATACTGCTCTAGAAGGTAGACACAGATATATCTATGAAGCAAATGCTTATAGAAACTGCTTCTGTGGAAATTACCCATACAAAGCAAAATCCTGCTCAGAAAGAAAGTCTTATTGTTTATAGCAAAGCTATTTTTAAGAGAATTATGAGGCCCTCTGATTGGGAATTAAATCCCAATAGCTCTCGGAAGCTCTCTTTTAGATATGGCTACAAGTACTGGGATTATATCTCAGCATGGACGAATTCGTTTTTCTATCAGAATTCTAAGAAGAAGCATTTTTAATTTTTCAAGATATGCCCTCAATCAATTAAGATTGAATTTCTAAATTGGATTATTCAATGGTGGAATATCTTTGGCCCAAATCTTGATATCTTCCTTGAATTAGTGAGGGAATTATTCCTTCCGTGGCAACAATTTTATCCTCAATTAAGGGGACAGGAAAATATTCCTATAGGGAAATCTACCCTATTATTTTTTGCAGAATTTGGAATTCCATGAATATAGAAATGGGATTTTCAATGTAGCTACAATACAGAAAAAATACCAGTTCTAGAAAGGACTTTCTCCTACAGATGGTGGTCTGGAATGACAGAAACCAGTTCAGGAACTCCTGTCTATTATTCGACAGAAAAATTTGGCATACCGTGATGCCATTCCAAAATTAACATTGGCTCAATTTCTAGCCCCTGATACTTTTAATCCTTTTGAATTGGTTAAAGATATGATTAGGAAACAGAATCCACTAATCATCGAAATAGATTTGATGGTGAAATGTATGGATTTCATGAAGAAAAAATTTGTCAATTCATTTGGTTCTTCCTCTTCTCAAATTAATAATGATTCTTCAATGGCATCTACTACCAGTCAAGAAGGAAATCAATTCCACTATTTGGCTAGAGAATCTCAAGATCTTAATCAGGATTTTGATCAGGAGGTGGAGCCCACTACTGAAGATTATTGGGATTCCCTGACAGTTCTAATAGCAGATAGGATGAAAGCTCCTAAAAAATAAGATTCTCAACTATCTTGCTGATAAAAGGATACAAAGAACTTTTTATAAAAGTTTTGATTCCACAGGAAGAAGACAAAGAACTTTTCAGAAGTCCTTAAATAATTATGATTTTATTCTTGTCAAAAGAATAGCAATGCTATAGGACAAGATGACAGAAATGTTGGGATTTATATGCCCTGGCATAGCAAATTCCTATTTGGATTATAGTGACATATGTTCCTGACATATCTAAAATATTTATGATTTATATAATTGGTGAATTCAATGTATTATGTTTCAATTCATTATGGAATTGATAGTGTCCATTTGATTACAAGAGATATTTATATATGTATGTGATGACGATCAATACATGAATATAAATAGTACTTATAAATTGTTCATAGTCGGTAATTATGGATGGACTCATTATTAACTAAGATTTGAACTGGATCTGTATTATGTTGAGATATATTGCGAGAGCCGTCATATGCAATTGTTCCCTATCACCGTCATGGCATTTGACTCTTAAGTATGAGAGAAGTATAGACTCTTTTATTAATTAGTAATTATTTTGATTTGTTCGGCAAAATCTTCGGAATCTTTAGACTGGCACTTTGGGTAATTATCTAATTAATAGTTAGAGGGTTATATTTTTAATATTTGCATCATTACTACTTGTATTTATTTTGTATTGATTATGGTTGATTACAAAGTAAATTCGAAAGCCTTCGTGTGCTTTTAGACAAAATGATTTATTATATATTTATTTATTTAAATTATTATTTTTGTCAAATAAATATTTTATTGTGATCAAACCGAAAATAATCAAAGGTACCAAAATAAATATATTAATTAAGTAGTCGGATTGATGGCTTTATTTATCCGATAACTAATTATGCATAAAGGGGTCAAAATGCAACATTGACTTAGAGGTTATTTATTATTTAATTGGAGTTCAATTAATTTCTTTTAGTGGAGTAGAAATTAACTTATGAATTAATTGAATTGGGTACATGGATCGGGCCAATTATTAATTCATTGTAGCCAAGAAAATAATAAGCCCAAATGATTCTCACTCATAGCTCAACTTGATATTGGAATCATATTAGATTTGAGATATGGTAATTAGAGATTGAGAAGGATTTATTGTTTCTTTTCCTTATCTTTATGTTGCCTATATATATACATGGTCCATGTATATTTTAGTAGAGACTTTTGGAAGAAAAAGGAATATTTTCTCTCTCTAGAATTTTAGGGTTAGTGTTCTCATCTAATGGAGGCTCCCACAAGCCTAGTTTTCCAAAGTCATTCATGAGGCTTATGGGTGATTCTTAAAGGTAAAACCATTACCAAGAAAATGAAGATCCAAGGAGAATGAATCTAGGAAAGGAATCTACAATAAGTGAGAACATTCACTTTAGAGGAGAGATCTAAGGTTTGCTCAAACCTTAATGTAAGTATTCAATCTATTAATTGAATGATACATCATATTTTATTTTTGCATAAAACTTATTTCTATGTGATGAATCAAGATCTATGTATGAAAATCCCTCAGAATGTTTTAAAAACTTGCACGTTTCCCAACAGTAGTATCAGAGCATGGTTTGATTCATTACTAGAGATTATGTTTTTATCAAAATCATTATTCATGGATCCAAATTATACATGCATACATATATTTACTAATGTATGTTGATGTATGATTTAATATGTTGATATATATTGATATATGACGATGATGTATGTATAATTATGAATGGATGATGATGTCTTTTTTTGGGCCATGGATGAAGCTTAAAGGTTGAATGTAATTTTATCTTTGGATGAATGTAATTAAGGTTTTGATTTAGCCATTTGAAAGTTCAATAATGTAATTTAATTTTTTTCATTGTATTTCAAATTGTAAAATTTATTTAAAGCTATGTAATTTTTATCAAAGGATACTATGAAGCTTCAAGAAGGTTTAAGAGGGTTAAATTAGGCTTCAGAAATTTTCTGGGAATTTTTAGAATTTTTCTGGAATTTTTTAAGGCCAAATTTAATTTTTTGGGTTTTTAAATATTTTTTCTGCAATTTCCAGCAAGAGAGAGCCACCGGTGGCAAGGACAGCGCCGGAAATGAGGATGGTTGTTCCAGCACTTCGTGGTGCACCATCATAAGGTGCAACCGCAACCTCAGCCATATGATCTATCATCAGAGGAGAGGGGATAAGGTGAGGCATGCCTTCAGTGCTCCCTAGCGGTGCCCAACCAGCTAGCTCGTGAGGAACACAAGCCAGTCACTGCCAGTGCACCAGGCGCGTGGCAGCACGTCCACACCCGCGGGTGGGCGTGATGAATCCTACTGAGCGCGTGTGGGCGCGTAGGGGCATGTGAGAGGTGTGTTTGACCGTGTTTTAACTCCTGCGGGTGCGTAGGACGTTACGGTGGACCTCCAGACTTGTTTTAATAATTATTTTGTACTGTTTTCGTTCATTAAAGAGTGAATTATTGCCCCAAAGAGGATTTTCAAGTTATTCTCCATTATTTAAAAATAGTGGGAGTTTAATGGGGTGCAATAATTATAGCACTTAGTAATTATAACATTTAAATGTTAAAAGCTAAATCCATTGGCCATTTTATTTGTTTTATCTGTCATTTATTTATTTATGTGATGCATGGAATAATTAATTGCTAATTATTATTATTCATGCATTGAATCCATGATTTTTTTTATCTAAATGACTTGATTTATATTAATTAAATTATGAAAATTAATTGGATTTGATTACTAATTTATTAGAGGGCACTTATTGGAAAACGAAAAATTATTTTTTGTAAATTATTTTTAAAGTTTGTCTCAAATTAAATATTAATGAATCATTTAAAAGTCCAAATATTTTCTAAATTTAATTGGATTAAAATCAAGGCGTTTTGCATGCATTAAATCATGAATTGAAAATCCTAATTATAAATGATTAAAAATTGAGTGGGAGTGGGGATTTTTATACATTACTCCATGGTCTTTATTATTATAACCATTGTAATTAGATCTTCAAAAATAAGGCCCCACGCATGACTTGAAGAGTCTAAAAATTACAAGAATAGTTGTCTCATGAAAATAAAAATATTAAATGTTTATTATAATTAGATCTTTAAAAATAAGGCCCTACGTATGATTTAAAGAAGTCTAGATTATAATGACAAGATATTTAATATTTTATTTTTCGTTGGAGTATTAATAACGTTATACACTCAATCTAAAATTAATAGTGTTAGCTTCCCAACGGAATGGTTTATATTACGTGATTTTAGAAAAACTAAACATAATTGGAAATCATTTTATATGTATAGACAATGCATTGTCTTAAGAGATATGAAAATGATGGGATTTACCCGCCAATAGTAATAATGAACTTCGTCAACCGAATAAGTTATTGGCGTATTGATTATCCGATTTTTCATGTAGTGGTTAAGGGACCCACATATTATTTTAACGGAAGTGCTCGCCTAATAGCAAATAAAGCTCAACAATAATAATAATGAACTCCTCCATCTGGATAGGTTATTGACGTATTGATTATGAGATTTATTATGCTATGAAGTTGAGGGACCCACATTAATTAAAAGGGATTGTTCACCAATAGTAATAATGAGCTTTTATTCTATTAAGATTTATTATACTATGTGGTTGACAAACTCATTTTAATTTTAAATATGTATGATAGTGTAATGAACTGGTCATTTTCCTTCCTTTCCTTTTCTCAGATTTTCACGGATATTTTTTTTCCGTTGATCTTTTCCTTTCTGAGTTTGGTTTCTCGTCACTTATGTCATCTTGAGTGCTCGGGGATGGTTTCTGAGACTCTTTTCCATGGATTGACGACTTCCTTTGAGGACCGAGTCATTTTCACATTTTCACTTTTGTGACACTATTCACTTTCGTCTTTTTCTCGGTTGTCACTTTGTTAGCATAACCTCACTTTCCGTGATCAGATTTGATTCCAGTTTTGCATGTATCCACGATATTTAAATTCGATACTATGTGTACTTTCACTTTTATAGAAAAGCATGCTAAGTGCTTACTTTTCTTGTAAAGGGTATAGATGCATGACCTTTTTGTAATTTTTTAAACTTTAGCGGTTTTTGTGTAATTACTGTAAAGAAATTATTTTTCATCTTAGGGACTATTTTGCAATTTAATTTGGAAGATATTTTTGAAAATGACCTTTTTGCAATTTTCGGAAAGTGTGACAAGTGTCACACTCTCATTGGTCCACTTGTTGACATGTGTGTGGAAACACTTTGAGGCCTTGGATGAGGACATGTGGAGGGTGGAGATTTAACCATTTGTTGGCCTAGGATTGGTGCACTTGTTGGCTTGGATGGTTGACAAGTGTAGGCTTGAGATTTATCCTAGGATGGAGCCTTAGATTTGTGACAAGTGTAAGCTCACAATGTGATCTTGCATTAGTGTGTGTGTTAGAGGTAGTGTAAGAGTACATAGTGAGTGGAGGATCTCTATCCCCTCCACTCACATTTCATCTTCATCATTTTTCATTTCTTTCCTCTCTTGTAAAGAAAACCCTAGCCTCCATGGATGGAGCCTAAAGCCTTAAGCTTTGACTTTGATTTTTGAGGGCCTTCCATTGATTTCCAAGCTTGAACTTGGGAATACATTTTGTTCCCCTCATCTTCCTCTTCATAACCCTAGAAGGGTTTGCCATTTTGTGTTGATTTTGCCTTGGATTCTAAAGAGACACTTCTCTAGTGAGGTAGTGGATGTTTTAGGGTTGTATTTTTTGTTATCTTGCATGCTATTGATGCTCATATAAGTTGTATGCATGTCTTTTGCTAATTTGATAAATTAGTGATTTATCATATCGTGCATATAACTCATCTTAGACTTGGTAAATGGCATGGCCATGAATTGATCTTTGATATATATTAATTTGGGATGATTTAGATGAGTTTTCAAATCTAGAGATTAAATGGATTTAATTTGATTTAAATTCTAGTAAATTGTGTTTTGCTTGTATCCCATTTTAGATTTAAGATATGGTATGACCATGATTTGGTGCTTGTTATATATTAATTTGGGATCATTTGAATAACTTTTGAAATCTAGAGATTTAATTAAAATTGAATTAATTAAATTCTATATGAAGGTATCTTGCTCATTTTGTACTTTTGACTTGATATATGTAATGAGCATGCTATGTTGTTTAACATAGATTAAATTGAGGTTATTTGGAATAGATTTGAAATTTAGAGAATTTAACTATTTTGTTTAATTAAATTCTATCTAATGGCTCCATGGATCTATTGGTATTTTAGAAGTTGTTTCTATATTCAAATCATGGACTTGAACTTGTTATGTATCCACTTTGTTGTGTTTTGGGCATTGGACAACTTTGTTGTTATACTTATATTCATGAGGACATGTTTTCTTTATGGATTATATTGATGCCATGTGTAGTGAATTGCACACTTTGTAATTGACATTATGTATGTCATTTTAGAATTGAAACCCTAAGGCATGGATTGTGTGGTTTCAACCTACTTGTTCATGGAAGGTGTTTTCATGCATTATATAAGTTATGTATAAGTTGTGAACTTATTTGGTTTAATTTTGGAATCTTGGAACATTGTTGAGTTGAGATGGCTAGGGTTTGGCTCTAGTACGTGGATGTGAGTTCTCTAAGTCATTGAGATAGTGCGCACTTAGGGTGGTCTTCCCTGGGGGTTAGTGCCCGGAATAACCATTGAGGTCTCGGCAAAATTCCGAGCTTAGATGTCCAAGTCTTCCACTATTTGTTTTCGCATTCAATTCTAAGTTAACAATCATGTTTATATTGTAACTTTTGGTTTTGGTTATTGGTGATTTTGATGTTGTTAAGTACATCCATGTTTATGATTTTAATGAATCATTTTGATGTTGTTAAGTACATCTATGTTTTATGATTTTTGTGAATCATTTTGATGTTGTAAAGTACATCCATACTAAATTGCTATATTTAGTTGATTACACACTTTTAGATTTCTAGTTGATAACCTAGAGAACCTATGTCTTGATGTGTGGTATTAGATATTCTAATTATGCTAAATTATTATATTTAGTTGATGTTGCATTTTAGACTTCAAGTTGATTACCTTGAGAATCTATATGTTGTTGCTTTGTGTAAGCATGCTCTTATGTGGTTGCTTTGTGTAAGCATGACCCTATGTTGCTAAAATTGCATGAATGCGGTGATTGATGCTAGAAATGATCTTAGGTAGCTAGGATGCTCCTTGAGTCTCACCTTTGACATAGACGTTAGGTGGAATGGGCCACAATAATTAAATCATGCAAACTTGTAAAACGTAGGTCGATGCATGCTCATTTCCTACGAGTAGCTTTATGTTACTCACCCCGACGATACTGGGGCATATTTCAGGTACAAGAATTAAAGTTGAGACTCCCATTCTGCTTGGATGACTTGTGGACTTGAAGACTTCCATCTTTGTGAAGGTTTGCTCGGAATGTCAATTGTAGTCTTATTTGACAAAACGTGTATATTTGATTCCATATATGTAATGTGTACATGAGTACACTCTTTACATTGTATTTAACATGTATGAGATGAGGTCGGAGGCCAATGACATGTATTTGTATTATGAAAATGTTGAAAAATGTTAAGTTATTGTCTCACTATGTTTGCATCGGGTGTGGGAATTCTGTTTTGATTCTTTCGTAGGATTTCATTAATCATGCATGAAGTGTGGCCAAGGGCCAAACAGTAGTTTCCAATCATTTGCCAATTTTGGTTTTCAAAATATCCATTTCAAATTCATTTTCGCCTTTTTGGCCGTTGGGGGGTCGGATTTTGACGCGACCATTTATGGGAGCCGCAGACCATTCCCGCATGCTCAAAATCACTTATTACTTTTGTGTGCATATTCGTTTCAGCCTAGAAGTGCATTTGGGGTCAAATGTATGTTTGGTGTAAATTCACATTTTTGCCGTTTTGAGCCTAAACTGAGTATAAAGGAATTTTGGGGTTTTCACTTAAAAAATGAAGTTTTCTTTTGGCATGGTTAGCTAGAAAACATGATTTTGAGGGTAGTTTCTTCTTTGTGTTTTTCTCAAAAAGGCCCAAAAAGTCCTCAAAATTACATTTCAGGTTGGCATTTTTAGGTGCAGCTACAGTAGTTCGAGCGCTCTAAAGGGGGAGTTCGAGCACTCTAACTTCTGGCAGAACTTTTAGGGCAATTTTCAAGTGCTCGAAGTCCTTGTTCGAGCTCTCAAGGTACTGTTTATGGGTGTATGTGTGTCTTGGTTCAGCACTGCACCTCCGACTTCAAATCATCATATCTTCTTCGTTTCAACTCCGAATTAGGCGATTCTTGAGTCTAAATTGATCGCGTCGAAATAAGCTTTCCAATGGTACTAATTGGAGCTTTAGATTCTTCTTTTGGCTCATGTTATTCGAGTTTAAGTAAGGTAGTGTCTGTTTTTGGTTTGAATCGGGATAAGGTTTCCCTTCTTTCGACTTCAGAACTTGATATCTTTGTCTTCCGGACTCCAAATCATGCGATTCTTGAGTCCATTCTCATTAATTTTTCATTGTATTTCCAATGGTGTGCACAATGGCACCCATTTTAGTGTGGAATGACCATTTTACCCCTTGGTTCTTTCTTATCCGTTTTTTAAACGTTGCTTCCGTATTTTCTTCCTTTGGGTTTCGTGACCTCATTGAGGGTCACATTTGTGTCTTAGAGGAGTGTTTTATCTCTAGAGCCTATTGTTATATCTTTTGCTTCCACATTTTGGATCCATTTCGGGTCATCACAGGACACACTGGGTTGAAAAATCTAGGGTCGTCACAGGTGGTATCAGAGCTCCTAGGTTTGAATACCTTGGACGATGGGTTTTGGGTGCATATCATGCTTATGTTTCCATGCTCTATATGTCTATATGCTTCATGATAACATGTTTTGGTTTGATAACATGTTTATATGCTTATGTGGTATATGCAGTATGCCGTTTGTTTAAGCATGATTTTATTTTAATGTGAAGAGCATGACATATGATGTATGCTAGATTAGATTTGTATATGCATAGTTGTGTTGCATATTTGGCAGGACTTGGGATTAGTCATTGGACGTTTGAGTTGAGATTGAGTCGTCTGGTGAGTTTTCTCTTAGTACGATGGTTGGTGTAATTGGTTTCATTTTGGCATTCTTCCTTGAGGTTGTTGGGGATTGTCCACATGGTTTTATGGTAGTATAGGTTGTTGTCAACCTAGCATTGGTTTGAGGTAGGTGGTGAGACACCTTTTGTTTAGGCTCTCGTGAGGTGAGTCATTTGGCGTTGCCGTTATGTTGAATTTGTTGGTTTTGGGCCACGATGAGGTTATGGACCTTTTAGGATCCTTGGTTGTTTTGAAAGGTTCCTCTGAGATTGCAATTTTCGTAGGCGGGTACGTTTGTGGGCGGGTGCATGGCACTGTCATGCTACCGTACTGGCTAGCTACAAATGCAGTTCGGATGGAATCAATGTTGGTTTTGTTGTTATAGGCGTTGTCCTTTTGGTTGGTGATGATATGAGTTTTGTTTTGAGCGTCTGGTGTTGAGATGGTGATTGATGGTCGTTTTGAGGACGATTTTGGAGATTGATTCGGTTGTCTGATTGTATGGCTAAAGTAGCCATTTTGTTTGAGTTCTCTTTGTGTGATGATGCTTTTGGGATCAAGTCGATTGATCGATGTTTTGGGTTGGTGAGAGCATTGCATTGTTAGTGTCATTTATAGTGTCACCTCTAGATTCGGAGTTGGATTGTTGGAGTCTTACCATTGTGGTAAAGGCTCACGTTTGTTTTGAGACAGGTTGTTATTGCATTGGTTTTTGGAGACAGTTATGGCTAGGACTGGTTCTTCCTTTTTCTTAGACACTCTAGGACACAATGTCCATGGGGTTTATTGTTGCATCATCTTATTTTTCTGTAGTTTCATTTACTACCATATTAGTAGTATGATTTATGATATTGTGGTGCATGAGTAGGTGGAGGTCTATCCACATTGGTTTCTTGTTGTGTGGCATTAGCATGCCTTAATTATATGCTTAGGGATGCCATGTTGTTACTATGTTTTTGTGACATGACTTTTGTGCTTACGTGGAGATGTGCTGCGTGTACCATTGATTTTATCCATGTGAGTAGATTTATTTTTTGGTAGTTGCATTTCCTTGTCATATGCATAACTTCCAGGTTTGGTTTTCCCCATTTGTTTCCCTCGGTCGCACGTAGTATGTATGCGGGTTTCCACAAGGGTTTTGTGTTGGTTCATGTTAGGGACTTCACAAGGAGTGAGTCTCTTCTCTTTGTTGCATTGTGCACAGCTTTGGGGTTGGTTGGTCCGTGAGGATCACTATTGTTGTCTTGAGTCCTTGGTGAGGATTTGATGGATTTTGGTCGACTTACTTCCATGTAGGGGGTGAAGTCTTAGACCTTGCTGTCTTTTATTTCAGAGATGGAGTCATGGTGTTGTCCTTCTTAGGACTGGTGGTTCCTTTTCTTTCATGTCTTCCCTTGGGGAGTTTTTACCGTGGTTGTTGACGGGTTGTGGTGCTCAGAGTGAGTGGATTGGTGTGAGATCATTTTTCGGGGACTTGTGTCCATATCATTAAGGATTTGTTTGATTCGTGAGGTGAGCTCGATGCTCTTTTGAGGATGCCTTTTGTAGACTTGTTTCAGTTTTGGAGACCTTGATGTGGTTGACTCTTAGGAAGAGTTTTGAAGGATCATTGTTGGATACAGTTTGTTTATGGACTTCTCTCGTCCTAGTATGACTAGGCGTGGTTTTGAGGAATTGTTGTTTCGGTGATTGTTTATGGATTGAAATTGAGGAATTTTGATTTAACTTGGTGTTTTCGAGTACGATTTTGAGAGATTCATTTTGTGACCTTGGTTGTTGGCATTCTGATGTGTATGCCACTTGGTGGATTTGTATTTGGAGGATTTAGTTATCCATGATAGGAATGCAGATCTGATGTTTGATTACGGTGTAGTCTTGTAGTTGATCTGTTTTGGAGAGATATGAAGGATTTTCGATGAAATGTCTTATCGTGAGGTTCGTTTTGATTTCTGTAGGCGTTGATTTGCTTGTCAAGTTTTGGATTCCTTATTAATGTTGTTAATAGGGGTATTTTGAGACATTGGAGATGTTGGTTTTGCTGTATTGAGGATTTGGGGCCTTAAGCATAGCGGTACCTATAGCATTGTTGTCAGAGTTTTGGGATTGGCCAGGATGGTCCGGCCGGACATCTTTGGACCATATCTCAACTCTCACAAAATGTTGGTTTCCATAGTGCTTTTGGTAATGATCATTTTTGACATTGACGTCATTTGTATCGAGAGGTTTCATGGATAGACCTAGTGGGGGGTAGGTTATGAACTAGTGCCTTATACTGTCATGCTACCGTATAAAGTTGTGTGTTGTGGGCGAGTACTAGTTGTAGTCGATGCTACCTTATTGACAAGTAAGTGTGGGCGGGCACTAGGTACTGTCATTGCTACCACACATTTGAGTGCGTTATGGGCGGGTTTTGGTCACTATTCGTACTGCCACGTTGTGTTTGTTCTATATCCTGATTTGATATGTGATTATTTTAGAGTCCTTTTTGGTGGATGTGTTTTGGATCCGTTTGATGGTTGTCAAGAGGGATGCTTTCGATTGTTATAGTCCGTTCCTTTGTAGACCTTGAGTTCTGTGTGTGAGTTCTGACTTGTTGTGTGGCCATGTAGTCACTTTTCCTTTGAGAGGTTGTCTTGTCATAAGCACGTGGGTGCAAATGACACTGGGTTGTGGGTTTCCTTTCAGCTTTGGGGTCGCAGGTGTAGCGTGTTGTGTGGGATACTTGGAGATGTACTCTGTAGTTTTCCTGGTTTCGCCTTTTGTTGGTTGGGGCTAGATTTCAGGGACGAAATCCCTTTTTAGGTGGGAAGGTTGTAATGAACCGGTCATTTTCTTTCCTTTCCTTTTCTCAGATTTTCACGGATTTTTTTTTTCCGTTGATCTTTTCCTTTCTGAGTTCGGTTTCTCGTCACTTAGTGTCATCTTGAGTGCTCGGGGATGGTTTCTGAGGCTCTTTTCCATGGATTGACAACTTCTTTTGAGGATCGAGTCATTTTCACATTTTCACTTTTATGACACTATTCACTTTCGTCTTTTTCTCGGTTGTCACTTTGTTAGCATAACCTCACTTTTCAGGTTCGGATTTGATTCCAGTTTTGCATGCATCCACGATATTTAAATTCCATACTATGTGTATTTTTACTTTTGTAAAAAAGCATGCTAAGTGCTTACTTTTCTTGTAAAGGGTATAAATGCATGACCTTTTTGTAATTTTTTAAACTTTAAGGGTTTTGTGTAATTATTGTAAAGTAATTATTTTTCGTCTTAGGGACCATTTTGTAATTTAATTTGGAAGATATTTTTGAAAATGACCTTTTTGCAATTTTCGGAAAGTGTGACAAGTGTCACACTCTCATTGGTCCACTTGTTGACATGTGTGTGGAAACACTTTGAGGCCTTGGATGAGGACATGTGGAGGGTGGAGATTTAACCACTTGTTGGCCTAGGATTAGTGCACTTGTTGGCTTGGATGGTTGACAAGTGTAGGCTTGAGATTTAGCTTAGGATGGAGCCTTGGATTTGTGACAAGTGTAGGCTCACAATGTGATCTTACATTAGTGTGTGTGTGAGAGGTAGTGTAAGAGCACATAGTGAGTGGAGGATCTCTATCCCCTCCACTCACATTTCATCTTCATCATTTTTCATTTCCTTCCTTTCTTGTAAAGAAAACCCTAGCCTCCATGGATGGAGCCTAAAGCCTTAAGCTTTGACCTTGATTTTTGAGGGCCTTCCATTGATTTCCAAGCTTGAACTTGGGAATACATTTTGTTCCCCTCATGTTCCTCTTCATAACCCTAGAAGGGTTTGCCATTTTGTGTTGATTTTGCCTTGGATTCTAGAGAGACACTTCTCTAGTGAGATAGGGGATGTTTTAGGGTTGTATTTTTTGTTATCTTGCATGCTATTGATGCTCATATAAGTTGTATGCATGTCTTTTGTTAATTTGATAAATTAGTGTTTATCATATCTTGCATATAACTCATCTTAGACTTGGTAAATGGCATGACCATGAATTGATCTTTGATATATATTAATTTGGGATGATTTAGATGAGTTTTCAAATCTAGAGATTAAATGGATTTAATTTGATTTAAATTCTAGTAAATTGTGTTTTGCTTGTATCCCATTTTAGATTTGAGATATGGTATGACCATGATTTGGTGCTTGTTATATATTAATTTGGGATCATTTGAATAACTTTTGAAATCTAGAGATTTAATTAAAATTGAATTAATTAAATTCTATATGAAGGTATCTTGCTCATTTTGTACTTTTGACTTGATATATATAATGAGCATGCTATGTTGTTTAACATAGATTAAATTGAGGTTATTTGTTATAGATTTGAAATTTAGAGAATTTAACTATTTTGTTTAATTAAATTCTATCTAATGGCTCCATGGATCTATTGGTATTTTAGAAGTTATTTCTATATTCAAATCATGGACTTGAACTTGTTATGTATCCACTTTGTTGTGTTTTGAGCATTGGACAACTTTGTTGTTATACTTATATTCATGAGGACATGTTTTCTTTATGGAATATATTGATGCCATGTGTAGTGAATTGCACACTTTGTAATTGACATTATATATGTCATTTTAGAATTGAAACTCTAAGGCATGGATTGTGTGGTTTCAACCTACTTATGCATGGAAGGTGTTTTCATGCATTATATAAGTTATGTATAAGTTGTGAACTTATTTGGTTTAATTTTGGAATTTTGGAACATTGTTGAGTTGAGATGGTTAGGGCTTGGCTCTAGTACGGGGACGTGAGTCCTCTAAGTCATTGAGATAGTGCGCACTTAGGGTGGTCTTCCCTGCGGGTTAGTGCCTGAAATAACCATTGAGGTCTGAGCTTAGATGTTCAAGTCTTCCACTATTTGTTTTCGCATTCAATTCCAAGTTAACAATCATGTTTATATTATAACTTTTGGTTTTAGTTATTTGAGATTTTGATGTTGTTAAGTACATCCATGTTTATGATTTTAATGAATCATTTTGATGTTGTTAAGTACATCTATGTTTTATGATTTTTGTGAATCATTTTGATGTTGTAAAGTACATCCATACTAAATTGCTATATTTAGTTGATTGCACACTTTTAGATTTCTAGTTGATAACCTAGAGAACCTATGTCTTGATGTGTGGTATTAGATATTCTAATTAAGCTAAATTGTTATATTTAGTTGATGTTGCATTTTAGACTTTAAGTTGATTACCTTGAGAATCTATATGTTGTTGCTTTGTGTAAGCATGCTCCTATGTTGTTGCTTTGTGTAAGCATGACCCTATGTTGCTAAAATTGCATGAATGAGGTGATTAATGCTAGAAATGATCTTAGGTAGCTAGGATGCTCCTTGAATCTCACATTTGACATAGGCGTTAGGTGGAATGAACCACAATAATTAAATCATGCAAACTTGTAAAACGTAGGTCGATGCATGCTCATTTCCTTCGAGTAGGTTTATGTTACTCACCCCTACGATACTGGGGCATATTTCAGGTACAAGAATTAAAGTTGAGACTCCCATTATGCTTGGATGACTTGTGAACTTGAAGACTTCCATCTTTGTGAAGGTTGGCTCGGAATGTCAATTGTACTCTTATTTGACAAAACGTGTATATTTGATTCCATATATGTAATGTGTACATGAGTACACTCCTTACAATGTAATTAACATGTATGAGATGAGGCCGGAGGCCAATGACATGTATTTGTATTCTATGTTGTTTTGACTTCATGAAATATTATGAAAATGTTAAAAGATGTTAAGTTATTGTCTCACTATGTTTGCATCGGGTGTGGGATTCCGTTTTGCATCGGGTGTAGGATCTCATTAATCATGCATGAAGTGTGTCCAAGGGCCAAACGGTAATTTCCAATCATTTGCTAATTTTGGTTTTCAAAATATCCATTTCAAATTCATTTTTGCCTTTTTGGCCGTTAGGGGGTCAGATTTTGACGCGACCATTTATTGGAGCCGCGGACCATTCCCGCGCGCTCAAAATCACTTATTACGTTTGTGTGCATATTCGTTTCCGCCTAGAAGTGCATTTGGAGTCAAATGTATGTTTGGTGTAAATTCACATTTTTGCCGTTTTGAGCCTAAACTGAGTATAAGGGCATTTTGGGGTTTCCACTTGAAAAATAAAGTTTTCTTTTGGCATGGTTAGCTAGAAAACATGATTTTGAGGGTATTTTATTCTTTGTGTTTTTCTCAAAAAGGCCCAGAAAGTCCTCAAAATTGCATTTCAAGTTGGCATTTTTAGGTGCAGCTACAGTAGTTCGAGCGCTCTAAAGGGGGAGTTCGAACGCTCTAAAGGGGGAGTTTGAGCTCTCTAACTTCGGGCAGAACACTTAGGGCAATTTTTGAGCACTCGAAGTCCTTGTTCGAGCGCTCGAGGTACTGTTCACGGGTGTATGTGTGTCTTGGTTCAGCACTACACCTCCGACTTCAAATCATCATATCTTCTTCGTTTTAACTCCGAATTAGGCGATTCTTGAGTCTAAATTGATCGCGTCAAAATAATATTTCCAATGGTACTAATTAGAGCTTCAGATTCTTCTTTTGGATCAAGTTATTTGAGTTTAAGTAAGGTATTGTCTGTTTTTGGTTCGAACCGGGATAGGGTTTCCCTTCCTTCGACTTCAGAACTTGATATCTTTGTTGTCCGGACTCCAAATCATACGATTCTTGAGTCTATTCTTATTAATTTTTCATTGTCTTTCCAATGGTGTGCACGATGGCACCTATTTTAATGTGGAATGACCATTTTACCCTTAGGTTCATTCTTATCCTTTTTTGAAACGTTGCTTCCGCATTTTCTTCCTTTGGGTTTCGTGACCTCATTGAGGGTCACATTGGTGTCTTAGAAGAGTGTTTTATCTCTAGAGCCTGTTGTTCTATCTTTTACTTCCGCATTTTGGATCCGTTTCGGGTCATCATAGGACACACTGGGTTGAAAAATCCAGGGTCGTCACAGATAGTATTAATAATTCACCTTATTTATTATATGAATATATTTATGTTCAGATTAATTATGTCTAATGTATTTTATCTACTTGTTAATCATATTCAATGCAACTGGACCTCATTTATACTGACTAGAAAAAGGAACTTAGATATTTTACTCACAACGTGAGGGTACAAAATCTATTTACAACTCCTATACCTAATCCTTTTACTTTAAGATAGCCAAGATGACATTAATACTTTTAATAAGTGAAATAAGACAAATGATATGGCTCGTTGCAATATTCTAGAGTTTATCTCGAATACGCTCCAAAGCTAACATTTGTATTATTTTATTTGTTTTAAGCATCATGTTGAATCTTAATGAGATATTTTGGTGAGATTAGATAGAGCATATGCCTAAGTACTATGTCATATTTAAATACTATCAAAATAGCCTAAGGATCTCCAGTAAAAGATCAAATTTTGGAAAATTGTTATTTATTATTTAAAAATTGAACTGGAGGTTAATATGGTTGACTTGGGTGGTAAGTTTCAAGTTCACATGATTATTGCCTTGTTACCAAACTCGTTCGACTCTTTTATAGTGAATTTAATAAGGAACCAATTTGAGTTCACACTCACTGATTTTCTTATAGAATTGGTAACATATGAAGGGATAATCAAAAGTATAGGTGTTCCTATCAATCTAACCTAGTCTATACCATCTTATTCTAGGCCCAAGTGGAAGGGCAAAGGAAAGAAGAAGGATGATAATAGGACTAGGTTAGCACAAAACATGGGTATCCAAAAGATTAAAGGAAATAAGGAAGTATATGCTGAGGGCGAAGGAAACTATTTCTTTTACGGCCAACTAAGACACTAAAGGACGAACTGTCTAAGCAACGACATGGCATAGGAAAATTTATATTTAATCATTGAGTCATGTTAGGTGGTTGTATTTATTAATTCCTGATGGATAGATTCGGAGTCACTAAACATGTTTGCAATTTGTTGCAAGGATTTTAGGAATCTAGAAGTCTTGATGATATAGATATATATTTGTCTTTTGACCTGATGCCAAGGTTGTAGCTAAGTCAGTGGGAGTATTACATCTGAAATTAGAGAGTATGGGGATATTAGTATTAGATAACTATCTTTATGTACAAATGTTAGATGCAATCTCATTCTTGTTTCACTTTTGGTTTATAAAAATTGTACTGTTACTTTTGGTAAAACTGCTTTTATAAAATTGAATAGATGTGTGATTGCTTCTGATGTATTGAAAGATGGTTAATATACTATAATCACAAGCTCTTAATATTTACATGATGTAGAAATTAATATTGCATCTTCTAGATTGAATGTTAAGAGAAATTTTGTTATTTCTGACTCATTGCATTTTTAGTGTCTATTTTTTTGAATTGTAATCAGTCAAAATGAGATTCAAAGATTGGTATAAGAAGGTTTATAACCTAGTGAGGCAGTGGAGCCCAATCCAACTTGTGAATTCTGTATTGAATGATTGTTAATCGTAAGGGCTTAATCAGCTAAATGAAATAGACATAAAGAACAATTGGAGTCGGTACACACAGACACATGTGGTATTCTGAACATTCAAGCAAGATTACACACATTTTGGATAAATTTCCCTATTGCGACACAAGTCTTAAACTTTTGGTATATTTTGAGAGTGTCAAGACTGATATGGAGTACAGATTAGGTAAACTTATCAAAACATTTTGATCTGATCGTGGATATGAGTATTTCTTGGGATAGTACAAAGACTATATAGTCAATGAGGGTGTTGTGAACCAATTTTCCGCAAGTGATGCTCAATGAATTGAGGTGTCAAATAGGAATAACAGAATTTTGCTTAACATGGTTAGATCTATTATCAGTTATGCTTCATTATCTCTTTCATTTTAGAGTTTAGCCTCAACAATAACTGTGACGGCCCAAGTTTTGTAAACCCGGTGCGTCAGTGATGACCAAAAGATGACCCGATAATGGATCCGAAATGAGGAAGCGAAAGGTGAAACAACGGTCTCTAGTGATACAATGCATCTCTAAGACACCAATGTGACCCTCGATGAGGTCACGGAACCCAAAGGAAACAAATGCAGAAGTGTCGTTTCAAAAACGGACAAAAAGAACCTAAGGGCAAAATGGTCATTTTTGTAAAAAGTGGATTCAGGTGCTATCGAGCACACCGCTGGAAAGACAATGACAAATTAGTCAAGTGCAAAATTTTTTTTACTCAATTTGGAGTCCGGACGGGGGAGAAAGGTCAAAAATAAAAATGATGTCGTGGCGGGCCGACGAGGACAATCCACCACTACTGCAACTGAGAGTAAAAACGGGCATCTAAACGGACATTTTTGGAAAAACTCAAAGAAGAAACCCCCCCTAAAATCAAGTTTCCTACCCTAAAAATGGACGGAAGCAAAAAAAATGCATTGTAAAATGCCCAGAATGCCTCCAAGAAAATCAGGTCAAGAGGAAAAAAAATTAATCCGAGCTACTGCCCAAGTTTTGGAAATAGGGCTTCGGGAGGTTTTTAAATTGCCTAAATTGAAAATGCAATCTTAAAATGCACTCAAAAGGCCTCCGGAAGTTTCAGATCGATCGTGACGATTTTCAAAAAAAAGTCAATGAATAGTACCAACTACATTTGTACTAAAAATTTGCAAAACCTGGCAGCAAGGATTTTTTGAAACAATATTGATTTTTGAGGGCCAAGATGATGTTTTCTGGAAAAGAATAAAGAAGAAACCCCCCTCAAAATTAAGTTTTCTACTTGACTCATTAGGAAAAATGAGAAAAACTCATTTTACAATACCCGAAATGCCCCTGTAACAGAATAGGGTCAAACAAAAAAATATGCAACTTTAGGTTTTTGTTTCATCAAGGAAGGTATTGTTTGCCAAAGTGAGCATGCAAGTGTATGTAATATGATAAAATAGATGTGCTATAATGGCCTATGGCCTCATTACAATACATTTACAACATTTGACATGTCAAAACTCCAAGTTAGAAAAATTACATTTCATAGACAAATCATGAACATGCTAACACTTGTATGTGAACAAGAATGCTTCTAAAGAAGCTCAACTTAGCAAATCACCCAAGCAATTGCAATCTCCAATCTTGTATCATGTACTTGAAATATGGCCCAGTATCGTAGGGGTGAGTAACATAAAGCTACTCATAGGAAATGAGCATGCATCGACCTAAAGTTTTACAAGTTGCATGATTTAATTATTGTGGTTCATTCCACCTAACGTCTATGTCAAGGTGAGACTCAGGGAGCATCCTAGCTACCTAAGATCATTTCTAGCATCAATCACCTCATTCATGCAATTTTAATAACATAAGGTCATGCTTACACAAAGTAACAACATAGGAGCATGCTTACACAAAGCAACAACATAGTGGTTCTCAAGGTTATCAACTTGAAGTCTAAAATGCAACATCAACTAAATATAACAATTTAGCATAATTAGAATATCTAATACCACACATCAAGACATAGATTCTCTAAGTTATCAACTAGAAATCTAAAAGTGTGAAATCAACTAAATATAACAATTTAGGATAGATGTACTTAACAACATCAAATCGCCGATAGCTAAAACCACAAGTCACAATATAAACATGATTACAAACTTGGAATTGAATGCGAAAATAAATAGTGGAAGACTTGGACATCACGCCTCGGACTAAACCAAAAACAAATTGGTTATTCAGGGAATTAACCCACTGGGAAGATCACCCTAGTGCACACTATCTCAATTGGGGAGAACTCATACCTCCCGCACTAAAGCCAAACTTTAGCCATATCACAATAACAAAGTCCCAAGACTCCAAAATAATTAAGTTAACAACTTATATACGTATTAAACAGTACACGAAACTACCTTCATGCACAAGTAGGTTGTAACCATACAACACATGCTCTAAATCCACATCTACTATAGGATGACAATGTCGAATCTTCAGAGCGCGATTCGTTACGCACTATAATAACATCACATGTCGAATCTTCAGGTGCGATTCGTTACATGCTATAACAATATAATTCAATATTGGAACATAAACTCATAATTCCTTTATAAGCCTAAAATCATGCGTTAAACATATTATCAATGTCAATTACATTATTTAATCAACGGTGTAACAAGGTAGAATTTAATTACATCATGATAATTAAATCTCTCAATTCTAAAACAACTCTAAATGGTCCCAAATTAACATATGCTAGTACATAAGTCATAGTTATCACAAATATCAAGCTAAACACTCAATTAGGCCAACGGAACCCTTAATTAGATTTTAATTAATCATTTTAATTAAAATCTCTAGATTTTCATACTTATCCAAATGCTCTCAAATTAAAGTATGTTAAACAACATGCCAAAACCTAATTTAAGAGCATACTACAACTTAATTTCATGCAAGGTACGGCCATGCACTTTAATCTTTCACAAAAGATAAATATCAATTAAAAAGAACAATTCTTATTTAATTAATCCCAATTTAATATATGTTAACAAACATATTAAAACTAGATTTTCTAGCATGCCATAATTCAAATCAAAGTTATATATCATCATGAATTTTAAATCTTATACAAAGAAATAAAAATTAATAACTTTCAAGATTTGATACAAGGCATATATATAAGTTGTATAATCATGCTAAACACTCAATATAACATACACAAAAGCCTAAAACATTCCTTACCTCAATTTGAGATGAAAATCTCAAAAGCCATCAAAATGGAACGGCTCCGAATCCGACAAAACTACTAGGTTTTGTCGGGGACAACGCCGTGAACATAACCCCCATAAAAGCCCCATCAAAATCATAACTTGACCTCAAAACCAAACTCAAGAAATGGTCAAAACTAAATTCTAATAAGGGGGAAAGGTAAAGCATGGCGAGGGGAACAACAAACATTAAGGCCAAAGACTTTCCATCAAGGAAAAGTGAACCAAAAGAGGAGAGAGAATATGGCAGCACCCCTTGGGCTGCCATGGGAGATCCAGGTCGTGCATGAAGAGGGGAGAAGATGAAAAATGAAATATCTCACCCCTCTTTTATAGAAATCTCAAAAAGTGCCCCGAACTAGGTCTGAAAAAGTAAAATTTGAGCATACGCACTCAAATGGCAAAACTTTGTGAACAAAAAAGATTCAAAATGATAAAATATGAACAACGGAAGAAACGGCGTTGAAAATCGAGTTCCGAGCAGAAAGTTATGCCCAAAACAAGTTTGGCGCAAACTGGGGCCAGAAACCTTGAAACTGGAAAATAATGACCAGAAGGAATTTTGAAGAGTACATGACTCGACAAAAAGTGAAAATGAATTCCGTACGAGGATCCAGGCTCAAAACAAGGCATTTAGCAATAACTTTCATTAATTGCACAATGGCCCCTTCAAAAAGTGAAAACTGCACTAATGGCCCAGAATGAAAATATCTTTTAAATATTTTCTTAAAAACCCCTGAAATAAAATATCTTGAAAAGATATTTACGAAAAACACCCCAAGAAAAGAAAATAATTTCAAAGGACTTTGCATCCATGCCTCTATGGATACCGAGAGCAACCAGAGTACTTTCTTGCAAAAGTAAAGATACGTATTTCGTGGAAACCACTCAAGATGGAGATATATGAAGTCAAAAACCAACTCCGAACACAAGAAGTGTGGTTATGCCAACAAAGTGTCGAATGGGGAAAAGGACGAAAAGTGAATAGTGTCAAAAAATGAAAAATGTGGAAACGACTCGGTCCTCTAAGGAAGTTGTCAATCCACAGAAAAGAGTCTTGGAAATCACTCCAGAGCACTCGAGACGACACTAAGTGAAGAGGAACTGAACTCAGAAAGGAAAGACAACGGGAAAAAAATATTCGTGAAAATCCGGGTCATTATAATATCGATGCACATTATGAACTGCATTCCATTTTAGTCTGTCTCAAGGATATACCATTTGAGCTTTGTTTTTGACTAAATCTTAGTTTGAATATGTGCACTTGATATGGACAAGTAAGTTGGAAGTAGATCATAGGCATGCTTGATTTGATGGCTACTCTAAAGGCACTAGGATGGATTATTTTATGATCTCAATGATAAAAGTTGATTGTTTACACTCACTGTTTATCTATAGGAGGATCATAATCACATACCCAGAAGCGTAATGTTAGAGAAAATGGTCAGAGTACCAGTTGTACCACAAATGAACACACTTATTATAGAGATTAAGAATTATATACGAATTCCCTATTGATGCTTTGGCATCATCTAGTACATAGATTCCTGCATTGGTACATTGATGTAGTGGGAGGATTATCATCTAATCTGACAGAATCATGTTTTTAGGTGAGACCTTTATGGACATCCCTGTTAAACATGAGATGGACCCAGTAAGCTACACAGAAGCGTGAACCGATATAGATGCAGATCGTTTTGGCAAGTTGCTATGAAATCAGAGTTGGAATCTATGTATTCTAAAAAAATCTGGGATCTTGTAGAACTTTCTAGTAGGGTGATGCCTATGGAAGACAAGTTAATCTACAAAAGGATACAAGAAGATTTCTTAGTGAATGACCCATGAGTGTACAGGATAATGTCATTATTATTATTTTTTAAAATTTTATATATTGATGACATCCTACTAATTTAGAATGACGTGGAAGTTTAGTCATTAATAAATAGGTAGTTGTTTAATTACTTTGAAATGAAGGATCTTCAAGATGTAAACTATATTCCTAGGATCAAGCTTTTGTAAGATCAGGTTAAAAAGAAAATAGATTTATCTTAATAATCCTACATTGATAAAGTTTTGACCAGGTTTAGTATGCAAAACTTAAAGAATGAGTTCTTGCTTGACTGATGTGGATTGCTCTTTAGTAAGTAGTTTTCCAAGACTAGTAGAGGAGATTGAGCAAATAAGACTGGAATAATATGTTTTGGTCTATGGGAGTCTTATATATGCCATGGTTTATACCAAACAGGACATCCACTACAATGTAGGGATAGTCAATACATATCAGTCCAATCTTAAACTTGATAATTGGTCTATTGTGAAAAATATCATAAAGTACCTGAGGAGAACCAATAATCTCATACTCATTTATGGATGTGATGATGTGGTTCCAGTGGGGTATGCTAGTTCTAATTTAAAATCAGATGTATATATTATAAGGTTCATGACTTGGTGTATGTTTACTCAAGAAAAGGGAAATCAGTTGGTAGATTATTAAGCAGATTTCAACTGCTGACTCAAACATAAAGGTGAAGTACATTGCAGCCTTAAAGGCAGCAAAGGAAGCCTTTTGGTTTGATCTCACTAATTTAGAGGTTATGGAGCATACTAACCTGCCTATCGAGCTATATTGTGACAATAGTGCAAAAGTAGTCCAAACCAATGACCCAAGGTTCTATAGAAGAACAAGGTATACTGAGAGGAAGTATCTACATGATATTATCTAGTAATAAAATGTACTCGTGGCTAGAACATTGCATTGCAACACAAGTTTGTTGATCCATTAACAAAGGTGCCATCGATCAATAGTTTTGATCATCACCTGGATAACATTGGAGTTAGATGCAATTAGAATTGGCTATTAGGGCAAGTGGGAGCTGTTGGGATTTATATGCCCTGGCATAACAAATTCTTATTTGGATTATAGTGACATATGTTCTTGACATATTTGAAACATTTATGATTTCTATAATTGGTGAATTCAATGTATTATGTTTCGATTCATTATGGACTTGATAGTGTCCATTTGATTACAAGAGATATTTATATATGTATGTGATGGCGATCAATACATGAATATAAATAGTAATCATAAATTATTCATAATCGGTAAGTATAGATGGACTCATTATTAACTAAGACTTGAACTAGATCGCATTAGGTTGAGATATATTGCGAGAGCCGTCGTATGCAATTGCTCCCTATCACCGTCATGGCATTTGACTCTTAAGCATGAGAGAAGTATAAACTCTTTTATTAATTAGTAATTACTTTGATTTGTTTGGCGAAATCTTCGGAATCCTTAGATCGGCACTTTGGGTAATTATGTAATTAATAGTTAGAGGGTTATATTTTTAATATTTGCATCATTGCTACTTGTATTTATTTTGTATTGATTATGGTTGATCACAAAGTAAATTCGAAGGCCTTCGTGTGTTTTTAGACAAAATGATTTATTATATATTTATTTATTTAAATTATTATTTTTGTCAAACAAATATTTTGTTGTAATCAAGCCGGAAATAATCAAAGGTACCAAAATAATTATATTAATTAAGTAGTCGAATTGATGGCTTTATTTATCCGATAACTAATTATGCATAGAGGGGTCAAAATGAAACATTGACTTAGAGGTTATTTATTATTTAATTGGAGTTCAATTAATTTTTTTTAGTGGAGTAGAAATTAATTTATAAATTAATTGAATTGGGTCCATGGATCAGGCCAATTATTAATTCTTTGTATTCAAGAAAATAATAAGCCCAAAGGATTCTCACTCATAGCCCAACTTGATATTGGAATCCTATTAGATTTGAGATATGGTAATTAGAGATTGAGAAGGTTTTATTGTTTCCTTTCCTTATCTTTATGTTGCCTATATATATACATGGTCAATGTATATTTTAGTAGAGACTTTTGGAAGAAAAATGAATATTTTTTCTCTCTAGAATTTTAGAGTTAGTGTTCTCATCTAATGGAGGCTTGCACAAGCCTAGTTTTCCAAGATCATTCGTGGAGGCTTATGGGTGATTCTTAAAGGCAAGACCATTACCAAGAAGATAGAGATCCAAGGAGAAGGCATCTAAGAAAGGAATCTACAATAAGTGAGAATATTCACTTTAGAGGAGAGATCTAAGGTTTACTGAAACCTTGATGTAAGTATTCAATCTATTAAGTGAATGATACATTATATTTTATTTTTGCATAAAACTTGTCTCTATGTAATAAATCAAGATCTATGTATGAAAATCCTTCAGAATGTTTTTAAAACTTACACGTTTCCCAACAAAAAACTAGTGTTGGACCATTCAACTGCAAAATAATTCAGTACATGCCATCCAATCACTATGCGGACTTCAAAGTTTAATTTTCAAGTCTGAAGTTTTATGTATAAAAGGGGGCAGTGTATTCCCTCAATGTATCTTTCTGTTTTCTATTCTCTCTTGTATATATTATTTTTCTTAGTGTGTACCTTTCCTTTGAAGTGGAATAAATATATCTTTCTGTAAGTTATTTTTCAAACTCTAAATTATTGCTTTCCATTCTATAGTATTATTATTTCTTTCTTTTTTTTTTAATAGTTTTCCACTACGTATGAAATAGTTTGTGATGTATGTCTTTTAGTTAGTGGTTTTCATCTCTTTATCCTTTTTATAGTAGTGCTTGTACTATTTGTACCATTATTGGAAGTTTTCCACTATCTTTTATATTTGTATTCCATTGTTAGTATTTTTCCACTATCCTGTTATATCTTGGGTATCTCTATTTGGTTTCCCATAACACTGTTTCTCCTGGTTAGCTTTTGTTTTTAGCCTTTGGACATAAGGTATTTTGTAATGACCCGGTCATTTTCCTTTCCTTTTTCTCAAATTTTACGGATAAATTTTTTTCGTTTAATTTTCTTTTCTGAGTTCTGTTTCTCGTCACTGAGTGTCATCTCGAGTGCTCGAAAATGGTTTCTAAGACTCTTTCGTTTGGATAGACAACTTCCTTTGAGGATCGAGTCATTTCCGCATTTTCACTTTTTGGACACTATTCACTTTTCTTCTTTTTCCCTATTCTGTCTTTTCCCCGTTTGTCACTTTTTGGTACAACCTCACTTTTCATGCTCGGAGTTGGTTTTTGACTTCACGTATCTTCATTCTAAGTAGTTTCCACAAAATACGTATCTTTACTTTTGTAGAAAAGTACTCTGGTTGCTCCCAGTGTCCATAGGGGCATGGATGCACTGTTCTTCAGAATTTTTTTCTTTTCTTGGAGTGTTTTTCATAAATATCTTTTGAAGATATTTTATTTTAGGGTTTTTTAAGAAAATATTTTTGGAAGATATTTTCATTCTGGGTCATTAGTGTAGTTAATCCTTTTTGGAGGGGACATTGTGCAATTAACGAAAGTTATTGCAAAATACCTTATTTAGAGCCTGGATCCTCGTACGGGATTTATTTTCACATTTCGTCGAGTCGTGTACTCTTAGAATTTCCTCCTGGTCATTTTCCCCAGTTTTAGGGATTCTGACTACGGTTGCCGCCGAACTTGTTCGGAATATATCTCTCTACTCGGGACTTAGTTTTTGACGCCGTTTCTTCTGTTGTTCATATTTTCTCATTTTCAATCTTTTTTGTTCATGGGGTTTCGCCGTTTGAGCACGTCTGCTCAAATTTCACTTTTCCGGACCCGGTGGGGCCCTTTCAGGGCACTTTTAGAGTTTTCCTATAAATAGAATGTCTTAGAGTGAAAAGTCACTTTTTCATCATCTTCCTCCCCCTCTTGGTGGGCAGCCATGGGAACCCAAGTGGATCCCTTCACTCTTTCTTCTCTTCCACTTGATGTCCTTTGTAAAAAGCTTCGAGCCTTAACGTTTATTGCTCGCCTTGACAACGCGCATCTTTCCCCCTTATTAGAACCCATTTCTGACCATTTTGTGAGTTTGGGTTTGAAGTCAAGTTGTGATTTTCATGGGGCTTCCTTGGGATTCTTGTTCACCATGTTGTCTACGACAAAACCCCGAAGTATCGTCGGATTCAGAGCACTTTTCTTTTAGTGGGGATTTGAGATTTCATCTCAAATTGAGATAGGGGGTGTTATAATTTATTATTCTTGATGTATTGCATGCTAGTGATGTTTATGTAACTTATTTACATGCTTTGATACAAAATCTAGAAACTTTATTATTTATTTTTCTTGTATGAGATTTGATTCTCCTGGTTGGTTATAGCTTAGATTATACATGTGGCATGATATTAAATTACCCCATGATATGATCATTGACATATATTAAATTGAGAGCATTTAGACAAATATTGAAGATTTAATTTAATATTTTTCTTGAATGAAAGATTAATTCATGTGGCCTTAACTAGAGTGAAATTAATATGTGATGTCATATTATATTAGACCCTAGCATGCTCTTCAACATAGGTGAATTTGAGAGTAATCGGAGGTGTTTTAAAATCTAGAGAATATTTAATTAATTGATTCCATGTGCACTATTTGCTCCCTTGGATTTCCGACTTGATATTCTTGATGTGCATGCCATAAACTTTCATATATATTAAATCGGGAATATTTGATTAGGTTTTGAAACCCTATCATTTATTATTTTTCTTGTATGAAAATGTAATTATGATGGTTGTATCTTGCATGGAAATCAATTGTATTAGGCTATTAAATCAGGTCTTGGCATGTTGTATAACATACATTAAATTGAGATCATTTGGATGACTTTCAAAATCTAGAGATTTTAAATAAAAGAATAAATTAAAACCTATTCAATGATTCATTGGTCTTGATTAAGTTTCTAACTTGGTATTCATGATTTTCTTGACAAGTTCCTTCACATGTATCACATTGAGAATAATCGAATAAGCTTTGAGACTTTCATTTATTTATTTTCCTTGTATAGAACTTAATTCACATGGTTGCGTCTCGTATGAAATGAACTTGTAACTCGATATTGGACTTGTCCTAGATATGATCCTTGACATATCTTATTCGTGGAACATTTAAACTTGCCTTGTAATCTTGATAATTTAATCCCTTTAGTAAATTAAATTCCCTTTTATACTCCTATTGAGTTAATCATGCTTTGATATTGAACTTTTGTCAACTTATGAATCGGACTTGTATTTCATGGACTTTTATCTTTTTATCAAGCATTGTGACCCCTTGTACCTTAGTTTCATTAATGTACTTAACGAACATGAATATTTGTCTTGGAATTGTTTAATTACACGTGTTGTTTAGTAAGTAATTGAATTATGTATCTTATGCTTGTTGTATATTTACTTTAATGGATTTCTTGTGCTATATATCTTAGTTCTAGTCTATATAGATACACACTGTGATTTCTTGACATTTCACATGCCATTATAGTTGAGAACTTAGGGCATGACTTGTGTGTTCCAAAATCTTGGTTGTGCATGGAACGTGGTTTAATGTATTTCTTGTATCATGATACTATCTTGACTTGCACAACTTGTTGATTTTGGGACTTGGGATATCAGTCAAGAATTGACATGGCTAGGACTTGGTTCTAGTACGGGAGATAGAGAGCTCCCTATACTATAGTGCGCACTAGGGGAAGGTACCCATGGGTTAGTAGCCCTAAAGTGATTCCAAGAGTATGGTTTTAATCCGGGCGATATGTGACGAGCCTGGATTTTTTTCAACCTAGTGTCCTATGATGACTCAAACTGGATCCAAGATGCGGAAGCTAGAAACAATACAACGGTCTCCCAAGGCACAATACACCTTTAAGACCCTAAGATGACCTTCCATGAGGTCACGGAACCCAAAGGGATATGTGCGGAAACAAGAGATCGGAAAGATAACAATTAAGCCCCCAGGGGTAAAATAGTCATTTATGAGAATAAAGATTCGGGTGCCACCGAGCACACTGCTAGAAATATAATGAAAAACTAATCAAGATGGACTTAAGAATCACATGATTCGGAGTCCAGACGAAGGAGAAACGGCAAGACGAAGAAAAACGAGCACTTAAGGCTAAAAGGGTAACATGGTAATTCCAAATTGAATTGAATACCCCCGTGTACACCATTGGATAAACAATGAAAAATTAACAAAGATGGACTCAAGAATCGTATGATTCGGAGTCCGGATAGCAAAGATAAAAAGTCCCGAAGTCGAAGGAAGGGAAACCCTATCCCGGTTTGAACCAAAAACTGACACTACCTTACAAAAACTTGAATATCTTGAGCTACAAATGGAATCTGAAGCTATAATTGGCACCATTGGAAATTTTTTTTGACGCGGTCAATTTAGACTCAAGAACGGACCAATTTAGAGTTAAAACAAGTGAGATATGGCCCGTTGAAGAAAGATGTCTAGAGTAGGACTGTTCCCGCGGGGGCCCAGCAAAAACCTGCGGGGGCCCGCCAAACACGGTAGATTCTCGCGGGCGCCCACCAGACACTACGGGGGCCCACCAAATAGGGCAGTAGGGTGGTCTGGAACCTCAAAAATTGCAGGAACAGTAACAACATGGCATATCTACGCATATAAGGAAGGCATGCTAATGCCACACAACAAGAAAGCAAATATGGACACACTTCCACCTACTCATGCATCACAATATCATTAATCATACTACTAACATGGTAGTAAATGAAACTGTAGAAGATAAAAAAAAAAAAGATACAACAATGAACCCTATGGACGTCGTGTCCTAGAGTGTCTAGAAAAAGGAAAGATCAATCATAGCCATAACTGTCTCCAAAAACCAATGCGACAACAACCTGTCTCAAAACAAACGTGAGCCTTTACCACAACGGTAAGATTCCAACAATCTAACACCGAATCTAGAGGTGGCGCTACAAGTGACACTAACAGTGCAATGTTCTCTCTACCCAAACATCAATCAATCAACCTGATCCCAAAAGCATCATTACGCAAAGACTCCTCAAAGAAAAAGGGCAACTATAGTCATACCAACAACCAAATCAATCACTACGACTGATCCTTAAAATAAATATCATCATCATTGTTCAAAAGGACAACGCCCATCACAACAGAACCAACATTGATCCCATCTGAATTGCACTTGTAGCTAGCCAGTACGATAGCATGAAGTGCCATACACCCTTCCACAAACGTACCTGCCCACGAAAATTACAATTCCAAAGGAATCATCCCAAATAATCAAGGATCCTAAGAGGTCCATAACCTCATCATGGCCTAAAACCAATAAATCCAGTACTACGGCAACGCCAAATGACTCACCTCTCGAGAGCCTAAACAAAAGGTGTCTCACCACCTATCTCAAAACCAATTGTAGGTCGACAACAACCTACACTACCATGAAATTGTGACTACAATCACCATCAACCTCAACTCTTGCCTCAATGACCAATCCAGTGTCGTGCCAAATATGCAACACAGTTATGCATATACAAATCTAATCTAGCATACATCATATGTCATGCACTTTACAATGGAATCCAAGCAAGGTATACAGTTAGCATACCACATATAGCACATAAGCACAGAAATAGGTTATCAAACCAAAACATGTTGTCATGAAGCATATAAGCACATAGAGTATGACAACATAAGCATGATATGCACCCAAAACCCATCGTCCAAGGTATTCAAACCTAGGATCTCTGATACCACTTGTGACGACCCTAGATTTTTTTCAACCTAGTGTCCTATGATGACCCAAACTGGATCCAAGATGCGGAAGCTAGAAACAATACAACGGTCTCCCAAGGCACAATACACCTCTAAGACCCTAAGATGACCTTCCATGAGGTCACGGAACCCAAAGGGATATGTGCTGAAGCAAGAGATCGGAAAGATAACAATTAAGCCCCCAGGGGCAAAATAGTCAAATTTGAGAATAAAGATTCAGGTGCCACCGAGCACACCACTGGAAATACAACAGAAAACTAATCAAGATGGACTCAAGAATCACATGATTCTGAGTCCGGACGAAGGAGAAACGGCAAGACGAAGAAAAACGAGCACTTAATGCTAAAAGGGTAAAATGGTAATTCTAAACTAAATTGAATACCCCCGTGTACACCATTGGATAGACAATGAAAAATTAACAAAGATGGAGTCAAGAATCGCATGATTTCGAGTCCGGATGGCAAAGATATCAAGTCCCGAAGTCAAAGGAAGGGAAACCCTATCCCGGTTCGAACTAAAAACTGACACTACCTTACAAAAACTTGAATATCTTGAGCTACAAATTGAATATGAAGCTCTAATTGGCACCATTGGAAAGTTATTTTGACTCGGTTAATTTAGACTTAAGAACGGACTAATTCGGAGTTAAAATGAGTGAGATATGGCCCGTTGAAGAAAGATGTCTGGAGTAGGAATTGTTCCCCTGGGGGCCCACCAAAAACCTGCTGGGGCCCACTAAACATGGCAGATTCTCACGGGTGCCCGCCAGAACACTGCGGGGGCCCACCAAATGGGGCAGTGGGGTGGTCTGCAACCTCAAAAATTGCAGGAACAGTGTTTTTAGCAGAAAAATGAGTTTGAAATGTGATTTTGAGGACTTTTTGGGCCTTTTTGAAAAAAACACAAAGAAGAAACCCCCCTCAAAATCATGATTTCTATCCAACCATACCAAAAGAAAACTTTATTTTTCATGTGAAAATCCCAAAATACCCTTATGCTCAGTTTAGGCTCAAAACAACAAAAATGTAAGTTTGCACTAAACATACATCCGGCCCTAAATGCACTTCTAGGCTAAAATGAATATGCACGCAAACGTAATAAGTGATTTTAAGCACGCGGGAATGGTCTGCGGCTCCTGGAAATGGCTGATACAAAATCCGACCCCCCGACGGTCAAAAAGGCGAAAATAAACTTGAAATGGAAATTTTGAAAACCAAAACTAACAAATGATTGGAAATTACCATTTGGCCCTTGGCCACACTTCATACATGATTAATGAATGCTAATGGATGAATATCATACACAATGCACACCCCGGTGCAAAATAACATACTAAAATGCAAAATTTTCATATATTCTTATTAAAGGGAAAATTTAACATCCATGACATATATGTGATTTCAAAAGAAGTTTGGCCTTGGCCTCATGTCATACACTTAAAATGAGAATAAAAAAGTTTGTTTAGGCACACACTACAAGTTTAGAATCAAATATACACATTTGACAAATAAGGTTACAAATGGCATTCCAAGCCAACCTTCACAAAGACGGAAACCTCCAAGTCCACAAACCATCCAAGCATAATGAGAGTCTCAACTTTAATTCCTGTACCTGAAAAATGTCCCCACAATGTGGGTGAGTAACATAAAGCTACTCGTAGGAGATGAGCGTGCATCGACCTAACTTTTTACAATTTTATCACCTTAGGGTGAAACATGTTAAAGGGGCTCATGTCACCTAACGTCTATGTCAAAGTGTGACCCAGGGAGTATCCTAAGCTACCTAAGATCATTTCTAGCACAAATCACATCATTCATGCAATTCAAGTAACATGGGAGCATGCTATACAAAACAACTAGATGTAGATTCTCAAGGTCACTAACTTGAAATCTAAAATGCTAAAGCAACTATAGTGGATCATACCACCTAAAGTCTATATTCCAAATGAATCCATAGGATCATTCTAAAGTCACATTTGAACAACAAATCACAAATCACAATATCAACGCAATTAACCAACATAGAAGCGTGCTACACAAGTATTAAGATATAGATTCTCAAGGTTACCATTTTGAAATCTAAAATGCAATAACAACTAAATATAACAATTTAGTATAATTAGAATTTCTAATACCACACATTAAGACATAGATTCTCTAAGTTATCAACTTGAAATCTAAAAGTGTGAAAACAACTAGATATAACAATTTAGTATAGATGTACTTAACAACATCAATCGCCAATAGCCAAAACCACAAGTCACAATTCAACATGGTTGTCAACTTGGAATTGAATGCGAAATCAAATAGTAGAAGACTTGAACATCACGTCTCGGATTTTCGCCGATAACTAAATGGTTATTCTGGGCATTAACCCGCTGGAAAGACCACCCTAGTGTGCACTATCTTAATTGGAGAGAACTCATACCTTCCGCACTAAAGCCAAACTTTAGCCATATCACAATAACAATGTCCTAAGACTCCAAAATAATCAAATAAGTTCACAACTTATACGTAATTTATATAATGCACGAAAACCACCTTCCATGCACAAGTAGGTTGAAACCACACAATCCATGCCTTAGAGTTTCAATTCTAAAATGGCATATATAATGTCAATTACAAAGTGTGCAATTCATTACACATGGCATCAATATATTCCATAAAGAAACATGTTCTCATGAATATAAATATAACAACAATGTTGTCCAATGCTCAAAACACAATAAAGTGAATACATAACAAGTTCAAGTCCATGATTTGAACATATAAACAACTTCTAAAATTACCAATAGATCCATGGAGCCATTAGATAGAATTTAATTAAACAAGATAATCAAATTCTTTAGATTTCAAATCAAATTCGAATAACCTCAAATTAATATATGTTAAACAATAAAGCATGCTCATTTCATATATCAAATCAAAAGTATCAAATGACCAAGATAGCATCATATAGAATTTAATTAATTTAAATTAATCGAATCTCTAGATTTCAAAAGTTATTCAAATGATCCCAAATTAATATATATCAAGCACCAAATCATGGTCATACCATATCTCAAGTCTAAAATGGAATACAAGTAAAATACAATCTACTAGAATTTAAATCAAATTAAATTTATTTAATCTCTAGATTTGAAAACTCATCTAAATCATCCCAAATTAATATATATCAAAGATCAACTCATGGCAATGCCATTTACCAAGTCTAAAATGAGTTATATGTAAGATATGATAAATCACTAATTTCTCAAATTAACAAAAGACATGCATACAACTTATAAAAGCATCAATAACATACAAGAAACAAAACTATAACCCTATAACATCCCCTACCTCACTAGAGAAGTGTCTCTCTAGAATCCAAGCAACCAAGCTCAAAATGTAAAACAAGTTTAGGGTTATTTAAGAGGAGAGTGAGAGGAATCTTTTCTCTCCCAAGGTTTTTACTCTAAGGTGAATGGAAGTGAGCCAAATTGAAGGGATAAGCTATGAACTAAGCTTTCCTCCAATGGTGGATTGGCTAGGGTTCATGAGAGACAATGAAATGAAAAAGATAAAGTGTAAAATGGTGAGTGGAAGGGCTAGAAATCCTCCACTCACTATGTGCTCTTGCACTACCTCTCTCAAACACACAATGCAAGACTAAATCTTGATCCTACACTTGTCACTAATCTAATGCTCCACCCTAGGCTTAATCTTAAACCTACACTTGTCACAAATCAATGGCTACATGTGCACTAATCCTAGGCCAACAAGTGGTTAAATCTCCACCTTCCACATGTCTTTATCCAAGGCCTCAAAGTGTTTCCACACACATGTCAACAAGTGGACCAATGAGAGTGTGACACTTGTCACACTTTCCGAAAATTGCAAAAAGGTCCTTTTTGAAAATATCTTCCAAATTAAATTGTAAAATGGTCCCTAAGATGAAAAATAATTACTTTACAGTAATTACACAAAAACCCCAAAAGTTGAGAAAATTACAAAAAGGTTATGCGTCTATACCCTTTACAAGAAAAGTAAGCACTTAGCATGCTTTTCTACAAAAGTGAAAATACACATAATATAGAATTTAAATATTGTGGATGCATGCAAAACCAGAATCAAATCCAAACATGAAAAGTGAGGTTATGCCAACAAAGTGACAACCGAGAAAAAGACAAAAGTAAATAGTGTCACAAAAGTGAAAATGTGAAAATGACTCGGTCCTCAAAGGAAGTCATCAATCCAAGGAAAAGAGTCTCAGAAACCATTCCCAAGTACTCAAGATGACGACGAGAAATCGAACTCAGAATGGAAAAGATCAACGAAAAAAAAAATATCAGTGAAAATCTAAGAAAATGAGAGGAATGAAAATGACCGGGTCATTACACGATATCCGAGTTTCCACATTAGTTGATTTCACTCTTTAAAGTTCAAGTTCCTATTCCTTGAAGTTTTAAAACTCGTCGTGTTATGTGAAATGCTCCAATCTTGTTAATTGCATAGATATTACGCCATGTTCTTGATTTCATGTATTATTCTTATCGTATTAATTGGAATGCACAAATCATGTTAATTGCATTGATAATGTAATTCTTGTTAACTTATATCCGAGTATTCTTCTTATCGTGTTAATTGAAATGTTCCAATTATGTTAATTGCATTGATAATGTGGTCCATGTATTCAAGCACCTTTCTTGCCGTGTTGTGTGGATTATTCCAATCTTATCCAATTACGTTGATAATGTGATTCATGTTCATTTATAAACTTTTCGTGTTCTTTGGATTATCCCAACTTTGTTCAATTTCATAGGCATCGTAATTCATGTTGTTTCATGTTGATATGACTTAGGAATGATCCTATATAAGTATCTTGACTTAGATTCTAGGAGCCATGAACCGTTTCAGTGCTTATCGCATTTTAGGTTAAAAGTTGATAACTTTGGATACCTATGTCTTGTTGCGTTACACTATGTGCTCCCATGTTGTTTAAATTGCAAGGATGATGTGATTTATGCTAGAAATGCTCTAAGGTAGCTTAAGATGCTCCCTGAGTCTCACCTTTGACATAGACGTTAGGTGGCATGACCCTTTTTGAATTGCTTCAAGTTAATGTAAAAATCTGTAAGAAATGGAGTCGATGCATGCTCATTTCCTACGAGTAGCTTTATGTTACTCACCCCGAAGTTACTGGGGGATTTGTTTTAAGTACGAAGGCTTGGTTCGTGATGCTCATCATTCCTTAGATGACTTGTAGCTTTTAAGTTTCCATTTCATGCAAATGTTAGCATGAAATGTCATTTTGTAGCTTACATAACAAAACTTGTATTTTTTTTGTTCTAAATATGTAATGTGTACGTAAGTACACTTTTTGTAACATATTTGGCATGTACGACATGAGGCCAAGGGCCACAAACTTTAAAGTTCAAGTGTATTCATTTAAATTCCATGTTTTGCTTTAAAATGTAACTTTTCTAACTTTGGAGTTTTGATATGTGATTTAGAGTAAATGACATGTAATGAGGCCATGGGCCATTGTGACACATTTCATTATGTAAAGTATATATGTTGGTATGTTTACATAGCTTAGAATCTTGTTTTTGGACCAATTTCATGTTGGGGTTTGAGGCTTGGGTGAAGCCTCAACATTTCTTGTGCATAATAGGTCATTCAGCACCATCTCAAGTCATTTTGGTTGTCCGAAATGCTAGTTCGGTCGACCGATGGCTTTTGAAAACTTTATTGCACAGTAAAACACTTGTTCCAGTAGCCATTTTCACTATTTGGGCCTATTTCGGTCGACCAATGGCTTATTTCAGTCTACCGAAGTAACCTCCCTTCAAAAATATGTTTTTAGGAAAGCTTTTGACCAGTTCGGTTGTCCGGAACTCCATTTCGGTCGAACGAAATAGCTTTCAATCACCAGTCTTTTTTGTTTTGTTTCAGCACTAATGTTTCAATTTCAAACAATCATATCTCCTTCATTTCTATCCTAAATGGGGTGATTCTTAAGCCTAAATTCATGTATTTTGAGTCAGCTTTCCAATGGTAATAATTTAATTCTCAAGTTCAAATCACAGTGGGAGTTATTTAAGTTTTAGTGAAGTAGTGTCAGGATTTGGTTTGAACCGAGAAATGGCTTCTTGTGGGATTCTTAGCCAAAGTTCTTAGAACCTCTTGAAATATTGTGAAACGATTGGTTTAGGTTGTGTGGACCTCGTTCGACTTGATTGGATCCAAATATCTCTTCTTAATTATAAATTAACCATTTTGCCCTTGATTAACGGGTTTTGCTTGTTTTTCTTCATCTTGTCGTTTCTTCTTCCTTCGGACTTCGAATCATACGATTCTTTAGTCCATCTTGATTAGTTTTTTTGTTCTATTTCTAGCGGTGTACTCGGTGGCACCCGAATCCATATTTTTGAAATGACTATTTTGTCCTTGGGGGCTTAATTGTTATTTTTCCTATCTCTTGCCTACACACTTTATTCCTTTGGGTTCCGTGACCTCATGAAAGGTTTTCTTATGGTCTTAGAAGTGTGTTGTGCCTTGAGAGACCATTGTCTTGTTTTTTACTTCCGCATCTGGATCCATTAACGGGTAAATCTTCGGTTCATCACTGATACACTGGGTTGAATAAAAATTCGGGTCACTACAAGTGGTATTAGAGCATCTGTGTTCGATTACCTTGGACAACGGGTTTTGGGTGCATATCATGCACACGTTGTTTTGCTTTGATCGGTTATTTATATTTTGATAACGTGTCTTGTATGATAATATGTTCACATGCTCAGGTGTCTTGAGACGCCTATTATTTGTTAAGCATGTTTTTTGTGTATATATGTTTCCTGATGACATGGTCTGGGTTACTATCATGTCCTAGTGTGATATCATGTCTGCGTGCTTATGTTAGCATGACTGTACGCGACGTATGTTGGTATACTTTACGCTTTCCATTCACGTGTATTATCGTACCACGTACTTACGTGCATCTTAATAACATGTTTTGATTTGATAACATGTCTGTTTGCTTATATGGAAACTTGTTTAGAACCTCAATTTGACAATCTTAGCATGTTGTAGGTGTTTGTCTGCCTGAGTGCATTGTCTACACTTGTTTATCTTAACATAATTATGTGCAGCATATTGTTATGCTTTATGTTCTTCTCCTGTATACACTAACATGCTTTATGTGATCTTACTACTTGTGTGAGTAGATAGTCCGTTGTTATGTTACATGCTAGCTGTTTACTTTTATGTCTAGTTTTGGTATTGTCTCTTAGGATCTGTCGTATCCCTTAGATGCATTCTTGTTTTACGAGTTCTTCCTTAGATAGGAGAAATTCATTCTGTAAGGACCCATGTCGGGAACCTACTTGTCTGTTTTATTGGTCGGATGTTTCGAGACCTTAGTCTGACAGTTGATGCGAGTAACGCTCATGTGAGCGTATAATCGCAGTCCTTGTCTAGTGGAGTGAGACGCGGGCCAGGGAGGCATCGTTTCATTTCCTTTTCCTTCGTGGCTTCACGACGTGGTCGGGGAGTATCAAGGGTGTTTTGTAATGTAGGAGCTGTTGGCTCTACTTGCACTGTGGATCTAAGGCCTTAAGCGTAGCGGTGCCTATGACATTGTTGTTAGAGTTTTGGGATTAGCTACCCCAACTCTCGTAGATGCTTAGTTCTCGTAGTACTTTTAGTAATGATCATTTTCGACATTGATGTCATGGTATCGGTAGGTTTTCTGAGTTGACCTGGTTGGGGCATGTTATGAACTATTGCCTTATACTGTCATGTTACCTTACTGACGAGTAAGTGTGGACGGGTTCTGGTCACTGTTCGTGCTGCCATGTCACTCTCTTCTTTTATCGTGTTTCAACATTTTGTTGTCTTAGTATTCTCTCGGTGGTTGATGTTGAGTTAACATGCCGGTTCGTTTGAGGTGTTATCTCGGTTCGTGGTTTCGCGTTCCTTCAGTTGATCTTAAGACTTCTGGAGTTGTCCTTCAGTGTTTTAATTAGCTGTCCTTTTGTTTGACCCTTTGTTCGGTCCCTGTTATGTTCTTTTCCGGTATGTTCCTAATTTCGGGGACAAAATTCCTTTAAGGAGGGTAGGTTGTAAGACCCGGTTATTTTCCTTCCTTTTATTTTTCTCAAATTTTACGGATAAATTTTTTCCGTTTAATTTTTTTTTTTGAGTTCTGTTTCTTGTCACTGAGTGTCATCTCGAGTACTCGGAAATGGTTTCTGAGACTCTTTCATTCGGATTGACAATTTCTTTTGGGGACCGAGTCATTTCTACATTTTCACTTTTTGGACACTATTCACTTTTCGTCCTCTTCCCTATTCTGTCTTTTCCCTGTTTGTCACTTTTTGGTATAACCTCACTTTTTGTGCTCGGAGTTGGTTTTTAACTTCACGTATCTTCATTCTAAGTGGTTTCCAGGAAATACATATCTTTACTTTTGTAGAAAAGTACTCTGGTTGCTCCCGATGTCCATAGGGGCATGGATGCACAGTTCTTCAGAATCTTTTTCTTTTCTTGGGCTGTTTTTTGTAAATATCTTTTGAAGATATTCTATTTCAGGGGTTTTTAAGAAAATATTTTTGGAAGATATTTTCATTCTCGGTTATTAGTGCAGTTACACCCTTTTGGAAGAGCCATTGTGCAATTAACGAAAGTTATTGCAAAATACCTTATTTTGAGCCTAAATCCTCGTACGGGATTCATTTTCACATTTCATCGAGTCGTGTACTCTTAGAATTTTCTCATGGTTGTTTTCCCCAGTTTTAGGGATTTCTGACCCTTATTGCTTCCGAACTTGTTCGGGACATATCTCTCTGCTCGAGACTCAATTTTTGACGTCGTTTCTTCTGTTATTCATATTTTCTTATTTTGAATCTTTTTTGTTCATAGGATTTTGTTGTTTGAGCACGTCTGCTCAAATTTTACATTTTCGGACCCGGCGGGGCCCTTTGGGGGCACTTTTAGAGTTTTCCTATAAATAGAATATCTTAGAGTGAAAAGTCACTTTTTCATCATCTTCCTCCCCCTCTTAGTCGGCAGCTATGGGAGCCCAAGGGGCTTCCTTCACTCTTTCTTCTCCTCCACTTGATATCTTCTGTAAAAAGCTTCGAGCCTTAACGTTTATTGCTCGCCTTGACGACGCGCTTCTTTCCCCCTCATTAGAACCCATTTCTAAACATTTTGTGAGTTCGGGTTTGAAGTCAAGTTGTGATTTTTATGGCGCTTCCTTGGGATTCTTGTTCACCATGTTGTCTCCGACAAAACCCCGAAGTATCGTCGGATTCGGAGCATTTTTCTTTCGGTGGGGATTTGAGATTTCATCTCAAATTGAGGTACGGGGAGTTATAGTTTATTATTCTTGATGTATTGCATGCTAGTGATGTTTATGCAACTTATTTACATGCATTGATACAAAATCTAGAAACTTTATTATTTAATTTTGTTGTATGAGATTTGATTCTCCCTGTTGGTTATAGCTTAGTTTATACATGTGGCATGATATTAAATTACCCCATGATATGATCATTGACATATATTAAATTGAGAACATTTAGACAAGTATTGAAGATTTTATTTAATATTTTTCTTGAATGAAAGATTAATTCATGTGGCCTTAACTAGAGTGAAATTAATATGTGATGTCATATTATATTAGGCCCTAGCATACTCTTCAACATAGGTGAATTTGAGAGTAATCGGAGGTGTTTTAAAATCTAGAGAATATTTAATTAATTGATTCCATGTGCACTATTTGCTCCCTTGGATTTCCGACTTGATATTCTTGATGTGCATGCCATAAACTTTCACATATATTAAATCGGGAATATTTGATTAGGTTTTGAAACCTTTCATTTATTATTTTTATTTGTATGAAAATTTAATTATCATGGTTGTATCTTGCATGGAAATCACTTGTATTTGGCTATTAAATCAAGTCTTGGCATTTTGTATAACATACATTAAATTGAGATCATTTGGATGACGTTCAAAATCTAGAGATTTTGAATAAAAGAATAAATTAAAACCTATTCAATGATTCCTTGGTCTTAATTAAGTTTCTAACTTGGTATTCATGATTTTCTTGACAAGTTTCTTCACGTGTATCACATTGAGAATAATCAAATAAGCTTTGAGACTTTCATTTATTTGTTTTCCTTGTATAGAACTTAATTCACATGGTTGCGTCTCGTATGAAATAAACTTGTAACTCGATATTGAACTTGTCCTTGACATGATCCTTCACGTATCTTGTTCGTGGAACATTTGAACTTGCCTTATAATCTTGATAATTTAATCCCTTTAGTAAATTAAATTCCCTTTTATGCTCCCATCGAGTTAATCATGCTTTGATATTGAACTCTTGTCAACTTATGAATCGGACTTCTATTTCATGGACTTTTATCTTTTTATCAAGCATCGTGACCCCTTGTACATAGGTTTCATTAATGTAGTTAATGAACATGCACATTTGTCTTGGAATGGTTTAATCACACATGTGTTGTTTAGTAAGTAATTGAATCTGTATCTTATACTTGTTATATATTTACTTCAATGGATTTCTTGTGCTATATATCTTGGTTCTAGTCTATATAGATACACACTATGATTTCTTGACATTTCACATGCCATTATAGTTGAGAACATAGGGCATGACTTGTATGTTCTAAAATCTTGGTTGTGCATGGAACGTGGTTTAATGCATTTCTTGTATCATGATACTATCTTGACTTGCACAACTTGTTGATTTTGGGACTTGGGATATCAATCAAGAATTGACATAGCTAAGACTTGGTTTTAGTACGGGAGATAGAGAGCTCCCTATACTATAGTGCACACTAGGGGAAGGTACCCATGGGTTAGTAGCCCTAAAATGATCCCATGAGTACGGTTTTAATCCGGGCGATATCCGAGTTTCCACATTGGTTGATTTTACTCTTTAAATTTCAAGTTACTATTCCTTGAAGATTTAAAACTTATTGTGTTATGTGAAATGCTCCAATCTTGTTAATTGCATAGATATTATGCCATGTTCTTGATTTCATATATTATTTTTATCGTGTTATTTGGAATGCTCTAATCATGTTAATTGCATTGATAATGTAATTCTTGTTAACTTATATCCAAGTATCCTTCTTATCGTGTTAATTGAAATGTTCCAATCATGTTAATTGCATTGATATTGTGATCCATGTATTCGAGCACCTTTCTTGCCGTGTTGTGTGGATTATCCCAATCTTATCCAATTACGTTGATAATGTGATTCATGTTCAATTATAAACTTGTCGTGTTCTTTGGATTATCCCAACTTTGTTCAATTTCATAGGCATCATGATTCATGTTGTTTCATGTTGATATGACTTAGGAATGATCCTATATAAGCATCTTGACTTAGATTCTAGGTGCCATGAACCGTTTCAGTGCTTATCGCATTTTAGGTTAAAACTTGATAACTTTGGATACCTATGTCTTGTTGCGTTACACTATGTGCTCCCATGTTGTTTAAATTGCAAGGATGATGTGATTTATGTTAAAAATGCTCTACGGTAGCTTAAGATACTCCCTGAATCTCACCCTTGACATAGACGTTAGGTGGCATGACCCATTTTGAATTGTTTCAAGTTAATGTAAAAATCTGTAAGAAATCGAGTCGATGCATGCTCATTTCCTACGAGTAGCTTTATGTTACTAACCCTAAAGTTATTGGGAGATTTATTTTAGGTACGAAGGCTTGGTTCGTGATACTCATCATTCCATGGATGACTTGTAGCTTTTAAGTTTCCATTTCATGCAAATGTTAGCATAAAATGTCATTTTATAGCTTACATGACAAAACTTGTATTTTTTTTTGTTCTAAATATGTAATGTGTACGTAAGTACACTTCTGGTAATGTATTTGACATGTATGACATGAGGCCAAGAGCTACAAATTTTAATGTTCAAGTGTATGCATTTAAATTTCAAGTTTTGCTTTGAAATGTAACTTTTCTAACTTTGAAGTTTTGATATGTGATTTAGAGTAAATGACATGTAATGAGGCCATGGTCCATTGTAACACATTTCATTATGTAAAGTACATATGTTGGAATGTTTACATAGCTTAGAATCTTGTTTTTGGACCAATTTTATGTTGGGGTTTGAGGCTTGGGTGAAGCCTTAACATTTCTTGTGCATAATAGGTCATTTAGCACCATCTCGAGTCATTTCGGTCATCCGAAATGCTAGTTTAGTCGACCGTTGTCTTTTGGAAACTTCATTGCATAGTAAAACATTTGTTCCAGAAGCCATTTTCACTATTTGGACCTATTTCGGTCGACCGGTGGCTTATTTTGGTCTACCGAAGTAACCTCCCTTCAAAAATATGTTTTTTGCAAAGTTTTTGCCCAGTTTAGTCGTCCAAAACTCCATTTCAGTTGACCGAAATAGCTTTCATTCACCAGTCTCTTCAGTTTTGTTTCAGCACTGATGTTTCGATTTCAAATGGTCATATCTCCTTCATTTCTAATCCAAATAGGGTTATTCTTGAGCCTAAATTCATGGATTTTGAGTCATATTTCCTATGGTACCAATTCCATTCACAAATTCAAATCAAAGTGGGAGTTATTTAAGTTTTAGTGAAGTAGTGTCAGGATTTGGTTCGAACCGGGAAAGGGCTTCTTGTGGGATTCTTGGCCAAAGTTCTTGAAACCTCTTGAAATGTTGTGAAATGATTGGTTTAGGTTGTGTGGACCTTATTTGACTTACTTGGATCCAAATATCTCTTCTTAATTGTAAATTGACCATTTTGCCCTTGATTAACGTGTTTTGCTTATTTTTCTTCATCTTGTCGTTTCTTTTTCGTTCGGACTCCGAATCATGCGATTTTTGAGTACATCTGGATTAGTTTTTCATTCTCTTTCTAGCGGTGTGCTCGGTGGCACCCGAATCCATATTTTTAGAAATAACTATTTTGTCCCTGTGGGCTTAATTGTTATTTTTCCTATCTTTTGCCTACACACTTTATTCCTTTGGGTTCCGTGACCTCATGGAAGGTCATCTTATGGTCTTAGAGGTGTGTTGTGCCTTGAGAGACCATTGTCTTATTTCTTACTTCCACATCTGGATCCGTTAACGGGTAAATCTTCGGTCATCACTGACGCAACGGGTTGAATAAAAACTAGGGTCACTACATATTTAATACCTTATAATGAATGCGAAAAATAACATTTATCACTTCATGTCTAGGTAAGATACAATGGCTGGCTGCTTCATATATGTTTGTATCCGTTAAGGATAGATTCAAACTAGGATATACATCAAAGTAAACCGGTCCATGACATAGACTGGTTTTTAAAGCACCTATTAATGAAGGGAGATAATCTAAACACCTAGCATCTCTAAGTGTTGCTTAGATACAAGCATTCATGCCAAGTAATGTCAAAGGTTTAAAAGCAATTTGTATTAATTAAACCAATATGTTTATATTTATAGTACTTCATATATCTATGAAGATCCCGAGGAGACAATAACTTAATTATTGTATCCTTTTTACTCAATTGCATTGTTTGTTTTATGGATTTTATTGCCCATCTATCAACAACATCAAACATACCAATCTTATAAATGATATTAGCACTTACAGGCTGACAAAATAAAAATTAGGTCCACAACAATGACTATGAAATTTAGAATACATTAACATAATTTAATAAATGAAGCGTTGGTGTTTTATGAAAATCTTTGTTTATAAGTAGAATTTGCAAATTAAAAAAAAAAATTAATGATAAAAAGATTTGTGCTTAGTTTGGATGTCTTCATATCTTTTTATAACTTTTTGTTATAAAAATATATGGAATATTTAAAAATTGTGAGGTAAGCAATCAAGAACATTTGATCCATACTTCAAAAAAAAAAAAAACAAATCAACAATAAACCCAAAACATATAATTATATTTTATAATCAACAATTATAATTTTGGGTCACATTTTTGTCACGTGAAAATGTGAAATCTGTGATACCCCCAGATTTCCAGATGTGGGTTGGCTAGGCCCACGGTCGAATACCCGAGGATATCAAAAACAAATCGGCAATAATCAAAAACTGAATATAAATATGATAACGAAGATCAATAATCGAACACAGAATACAAATATGATAACTAAGAATAGATAAATTGCTGAAATAAACTAAAATGATAATCCATTGATAAAATCCTCAGAATAAATTTTCATAAATAATAGAATATTCTGATACATCCAATCCTCCAATAATAATACAACTCAGAAATCCATACTAGGTGGACCCCTAGAAAATCCCAACTGAATAAGTGACAACAATAACTGTCTACATCAGAACACTAAAACATAAAGGAAACTCCTATATAGATAATTCGGAAGAATGATGTAAATTGATCCCTGCTCAGCACGAACAACCTCTACTCCTGACGAACACCTGAAAAATAATGGTGGGTCAGGCCCATAAACAAGTTCTACTCTACTACAGTCTAAGTAGAGATCCGATACACGTATACATCCTAATCAATCCAACAATAACTATTAGTCCGTATATATATATATATACACACACTAAGAAACCTCACTGGATTATAGGGCAACATCAACCTGAAATAGTAGGCAACATGCAAAACGCACATATAGTGGGCTTGAGTATCTAGACCTACCAGGGCACATAATGAACCACTATATCTAGCTACACATCCCTGACAATATATGCACCCTAACCATGATCATGAGACTCAAGCTCATATCATGGCATCATAATTATATATGTAAAATCCATTCTATCTAACTACAAGTAATCCATTATAATTAATCCTCTACAAATAATCCTCTATAAGCCATTCAACTTGTTCAGCTGACCTGACTTGAATATAGGTAGGACTTAACATTCTTTTGGTTAATCCATCCCTTTACATAAAAATAGGTAGGACTTAACCGATAAGTTTATCCGTCCCTAGAATGCCACCGTCCTATACCGGTGCATTACATCCATACAATCCAATTATTGATGAAAGAAATAAAAAAATACATCAATAAATCCAGGAATAAACATAATAATAATTAGATATAAAGAATCATATTATGCAACCAACACAAGATTAAAATCACATAACATCCATATTAATTGCTAAGTTATTTTTAAGTAATTAAATCATCCATTTCATCCAATAATTGATGAAGAAATAAAACAACACATCAATTAATCCAGAGATAAGTATAATTAAAATCATATAATTAACCAAGCATATTATACTGCTCATACATGATTAAAATCATGCAACATCCATTTAAATTGCTAGAATAATTTTCAGCAATTAAAACATCCACTAACAACATTCAAATTTAATTAAAATTTCATATTGTTCAAATCCTTAGTACATTAATATAGATTATGCATTATGGGTATTTAACATGTACATCGTAGTCATTTAAAACCCTTATTGCAGTCTAAGCAATCTTAGAAAATCCCAAAATCCAAAACAGAACCAAAAATACACTTTTTACAGTGGAACAAGAGAGCATGCTCCCTTTTTAAGGGAGCCGGCTCTCTCCAAAAGAGAGCCGGCTCTATTCATAAGGGAGAGAGAGCCAGCTCTATCCACTAGGTAGCCGGCTCCCTCCAAAAGAGAGTCGGCTCTCTCCCGAAGAGCCGTGCTACAATATATTTGGGAGTCGGCTCCATGTCCTTGGGGGCCGGCTCTCAACCTGCTACCTCTTTTCTTCTTCATCTTTGGCATCCTCCAAATATTCTGATCAACTCCGTTAAGAGTCCTAAACCTCTGTTCTAAGTCCCAAGCAGTCCCAATTAATTTTATAAAGTTCTTATGCATCTTTTACACCAATTAAAATAAGATTTTAGTAAGGAATTTCAAAATCAAGCAAGTATGAATATAAACACATAAATTCTATTTTAATTTCGATTAAGCATGCATACATGGTTAATTTATTATCTGATTAATCCTAGAATTAACCTAGGCATGTATAGAATACGAAATCTAAAGGAAAGAGTAGAAGAAGAACTTGCCACTTAAGAATTTCAACTTGAAACCTTAAACTCCTTCTTCTCTGATTTTTCGGTGACCTTGGTTGCCATCAAAACCCTGGATGCTCGAGCCCTGGTCCTTGCACAACTTGTCCTTCCTTACTCCTTGGTTCGGCCTTTCGTCCTTGACCAAACCCTAGTTTCCTTCTATCTGTGTTTTCCGTATTCTCTCTCTTTATTAATCTTTTTCTCTCTCTAAGTATACTATATAATGTATAAAAATATTTAAGCCTCCATAGACCTATACTATCGTGTATATATATACAACATATAACCCTAATCCTAGTTTAACCCTAAGTTTGTCAACTTAAGAATAAAATAAAATAAAAAAGAAAATAAATTATATACACAATTATATAATCTAATAACCGCATATATATATATATATATATATATATATATATATATGTATACAACTATCCATGGGTAATCATCCATACCCATCAGACCTCCTATCTCAGTAGTCCATGTGACCCAATTGGTTGGTCCATTACTACTATCCAAATCCATCCTTTAAAATTAAAATAAAATAAAATAAAACATAAATCAATTATATCATTTAATCCTAACAATTAATTACAATTAAACCACACATCATTTAAGCAAGCAAAACACCTAATTATTTAACAACACAAACACCCAATTAAATCAGATAAGTCGTGTAAGCAATTAAGACCCTTAAACATATAATCATATAACCACATCAGGACATAGCCACATAAGCACATAAAATACAATAAGAGAAGTACTTAAATTCCTTTTATATCCTTTTGAAAACTAGGGGTATTACATTCTTCCTTCTAACAAAAGGAATTTCGTTCTCGACATTCACGAAACTCTGAATTATTTTCTTTTAAAATTCATTTCCGTTCTCGTGTGGACTCAGCCTTTATGTATGGGCTCCACTGAATTCCAATACATCCAACAATATACAAGGTTCCTATATTTAAGAAACATAATAAATGTAAAACACCTAGGTTGTATCGGACAACGACTCGATCTTACCCAATATTTATACAGGGGTAACAATCCAAATTCCTCCAAGTTCCATAACATATATGCATAGAACTCCTACTCATCCAGCGCTAACAGTTTGATAATGCTAATCTATAGGCTACTGCCTCAATTGATAAACATAATTCATGAAAAGTCAATTTAATACGTAAAAATTGACCTTCCTCAAAAAATCACATTGTTTTCTATATGGAATACATCCCAAACAATTGTTTTCTGATAGAAATCTCTAGTATACGAGTTCGACTATTTACAAAAAAATCTGTTGCCACCTCCAAACCATGCGCAAACCATTTCAAAGAAGAGTATCTCTCTCCGACGTGTCTTTTAAATGAAGTTAAGGTTAGATTTTACAACCCTTGCATCCATTTCAAACTAACTAATGAGAGGTCTGCACTATATAATATACAAAACCTCAAACGTTGTCACACTAACCTCCTTATGCCAACAATAAGAAAGACAAAAATTTTAAAAGTGAAGTAAACACTTCTGATTATCTATGAAAACCTAGGATATATGTCCCAAGCATATCCTCCATGATCAAATATAATTTCTCGACCAAATCTCCCATCTAGAGATATGAAACAAACTTGCTGCTCCAATATCTTCAGAAAATTCCTTTGAAATAGCATTTTTCATCCACGATAATGGCTATCGACATGCTATAACATACTCCATTATCAGTGCAATGTAAAACTGATATGAAACTCCTAAGTGATCATTACTCTAATTAATGTTCATAAGCGAACTTACTCAATCCTTTACTCTTATCCCATGTGGAAAATTTTCCAATTTAATGTTGATAATTCCTACTGACTATCCATTCCTGATTAATCCTACTCCCATTTTGATATAGGAAGTGGCAAAAATCTCCAATAATATATAATTATCAATTTTTCACCTTTCTAACAGGTGTTACACTTAGAGACAGTTATGTACATGCCCCTATCTGTACCGGCTCACCAAAACTAACATTACAGAGTCGACTAAACCTCCTCCAGTACCTTAAACTATCCGAGTAAGGTAATACCTCCTCCAGGGTCAGGTCTGATATTCAAAGTTAATCTCCTTAAATACCTTGGTAATAGTAAGTGTTATTATTACACATGCTAAAAACTTCAACTAATAACTCAACAACTAACCGAAAGATTTAAATATCATATCGATTGTTGAGAGCATCCACTTCCATATTCCCTTCCACCAGATGAAACTTAATGCAAAATGTGAATCACTACTTCGATTCATTTAAGTCATCTTGTAATCTATTCTATTCATATGAACTAATGTCGTACCAGTTTATAATAGATAAGAATTAAGTTGATTTAAGTTATCCAATAACCAATATCCCAACCAGAATCCTGACCCTTGTGTAAAATCAACAATCCCTCAACTAAATCCATGAAAATGCTCTCTCGTTTCTACCTCGGTACAGGAAATGGTTGTAAGGATCTAATGATATCTGATGGTCCATCGTGACTATCTAATAAATATTAGAATTAGAGACAAAATCACTATGTCCCTCCTCTTGCCTATCCTCCAAACATCTACTTCATACCGTGAAACATCATATTTCCACCTGGATGAATAAAGAACTAAGAGTTGTGAACCTCAGTCCTTGCATCCTCCTTTTAATTTGTCTACAAAAAGTACCGGTACCACTAGCCTTTGTCTGCACCCATTAGTTAAATTGGAGCATCTTCGAAAGCTAACTCCTCGACTAAATCTGTGCACATTGATCTGTGATAAACTTACCGACATGGAAAGTCAACCGGTAATTCTATTCTTCAAAAGTCTACTAACTACAACTGTTCCATACACACCATGCACCTTTTCTCTATTTAGGTGATGGGTCTCTCCATTTGGTCTCTGACACATCCTCATCTTGTACACAAGTAAGTAAGTGTCAATCAAACTTCTTATCTAACTTCAAAAGAATATGAGACCTTTCCATCCTCCAAATAAGTCATTAATTTTCTAGCAACAGCTAATTGTTGCGAATTGTGACCTAAAAAAAAATTCCATATTATCTATGCAAGTGAAAAGACTTGGTTTCCTCCTCCATGTGCAACACCGACAACTCCTCCAAATGACACACCCTCGTGAATAAATTCTTGATTAAGAATAGACTGATGAAGATTTATTCAGTCTATTATCCTCACTCGGCATCATTCCAATAAGTACCTAAGCCAGTACAAATCCTTCTTCCATCTTGGTGACAACTTTTGAAATTTCCAAGAAGATGTCCTGCAACTCCGACACCTCTAATAAACCATCGTGGCGTTACAGTGGTCTTTATTTACCACAACCTCATGAATACCGAAATATTAAGAACCACCATTATCAAGGCGTTGTAATATGATATGAACCCATACCTAACGTAAAATATATCAAGCTAATCGTACTAGATTATTTGACTCGTAGTGATGGTTTAACTATACCATCCCAAATAACATACCATAATGACATATGTCTAGGTCCAATAGATTGGCTAGAATTATGTATATCTACCAAATCCTATGACCACATGTTCATAATCTTAGCGTAAATAATGTTATTACTCCATGTTATTAAAAATAGTAGTTGACTGATCACATACTTGTGTCCCCAACTAAACCACATACCAAATCCCGAATAATAAATGAAAATAAAACACATATGACAAACACAATAATACAAAATACACTCCTACTTAAGATATCGTTCAATCTAGAAAAGAAAGTCTCTTTTGAAATCAACCTTAACAGATTGTTTCACAATTTCCTTTTATAGTTTCGTAGGTAATTATCCAACCTCAAAACAGATCATTTAAACATAGCTTAAAAGCAACATATGTTTGCCTAAGCAAATACCAAGGACTTAACCTTCATCCTCCCTATACGTGGAATGTAAACTATCTAATTTGGCTTTATAAAGCGAATTAGAACGTTATAATATAATACCAATACTTTCTTGAATGTGATATGAAATCATATATTTCATTCTGATAAGAACTTCATCCGATCCTCAAACTCCTAAAAAGAACTTCTTATATATCTCTTTTAGAGATAATAAGTAAGTTTAACTATATGTAGATTGATCAATACTAATTCTACTAATATTATTTGCTACACTACTAGTAAATAAGATCACCCTCGAGCGATCATTCATCTTCAAAATTTAGTACCCTCTTTCTAGGATACTCAGAAATCTCCTCCATTTGGATCCTCTTCAGGCTCCACCTCCTCGCTTGTCTCCTTTTTTAGAATATTTGAAATCATGTTGGTCCCGATATGTGATGACCTAAAACATACACCAAAATTCTTCTTTGGCTTATACTTTAAAGTAGCGCCAACAAGAACTAAACCTTTGATCTCAAATTCTGCCTTCTGGTAAATAAACCGATAACGTACTCCTTTACTCCTTTGAGTCTTTATCGCTTTCGCCTTGGACCCCAGCCTCCTCTTAGTGTCAACCATTTTATAACTACGGAATATAATTGACATCAGCTCCTCCTAACGAACCGTAAATAGAGTACAATGAATCCTAATATGGGCTCTAAGTTTTAAGAGACGCAACGCGGAAGTCATATAACGAAAGACACTCCTAAGGACATTTAAACCTGGAGTGCTCTGATACCAACTGTGATACCCCCAGATTTCCGGATGTGGGTTGGCCAGGCCCATGCCCAAATACCCGAGGATATCAAAAACAAATTCACAATAATCAAACACATAATATAAATATGATAACTAAGATCAATAATCGAACACAGAATACAAATATGATAACTAAGAATAGATAAGTTGCTGAAAGAAACTAAAATGATTATCCATTGATAAAATACTCAGAATAAATTTTCATAAATAATAGAATATTCTGATACATCCAATCCTCCAATAATAATACAACTCGGCAATCCATACTAGGTGGAGCCCTAGAAAATCCCAACTGAACAAGAGACAGTAGTTACTGTCTACATCAGAACACTGAAACATAAAGGAAACTCCTATGTAGATAATCTGGAAGACTGAAGTAGACTGATCCCTACTCAGCACGAACAACCTCTCCTGCTGACAAACACCTGAAAAATAATGGTAGGTTAGGCCCACAAACAAGTTCTACTCTATTACAGTCTAAGTAGAGATCTGATACACGTATACATCCTAGTCAATCCAACAATAACTATTAGTCCGTATATACACACTAAGGAACCTCACTGGACTATAGGTGACCTCAACCTGAATAGTAGGCAACATGTAAATGCACATATAGTGGGCATGAGTACCTAAACCTACCAAGGCACATAACGAGCCACTATATCCAGCAACACATCCCTGGCAATATACGCACCCTAACCATGATCCTGAGACTCAAGCTCATATTATGGCATCATAATCATATATGTAAAATCCATTTTATCCAACTACAAGTAATCTTCTATAATTAATCCTCTATAAATAATCCTCTATAAGCCATTCAACTTGTTCAGCTGACCTGACTTGAATATAGGTAGGACTTAACATTATTTTGGTTAATCCATCCCTTTAAATAAAAATAGGTGGGACTTAACAGATAAGTTAATCCATCCCTAGACTGCCACCGTCCCATATCGGTGCATTACATCCATACAATCCAATTATTGATGAAAGAAATAAAATAATACATCAATAAATCTGGGAATAAGCATAATAATAATCAGATATAAAGAATCATATTATGCAACCAACATAAGATTAAAATCATATAACATCCATATTAATTGCTAAGTTATTTTTAAGCAATTAAATCCTCCATTCCATCCAATAATTGATGAAGAAATAAAACAACACATCAATTAATCCAAAGATAAGTATAATTAAAATCAGATAATTAACGGAGCATATTATACTGCTAATACATGATTAAAATCATGTAACATCCATTTAAATTGCTAGAATAATTTTCAGCAATTAAAATATCCACTAACAACATGCAAATTTAATTAAAATTTCATATTGTTCAAATCCTTAGCAAAGTAATATAGATTATGCATTATGGGTATTTAACATGTACATCGTAGTCATTTAAAACCCTTATTACAGTCTAAGCAACCTTTGAAAATCCCAAAATCCAAAACAGAACCAAAAATACACTTTCTGCAATGTTCCAGCAAGAGAGCATGCTCCCTTTTTAAGGGAGCAGGCTCTGTTCATAAGGGAGCTGGAAGAGAGCTGGCTCCATCCACTAGGGAGCCTGCTCCCTCCAAAAGAGAGTCGACTCTCTCCCTAAGAGTCGTGCTACAACATATTTGGGAGCCTGCTCCATGTCCTTGGGAGTTGGCTCTTAACCTGCTACCTCTTTTCTTCCTTGGATGCTGTCAAAACCCCTGCTACTCGAGCTGTAGTCCTCGCACAGTCTCTCCTTCCTTCCTCCTTGGTTCGGCCCTTGGTCCTTTACCAAACCCTAGTTTCCTTCTCTCTGTGTTTTCTGTATTCTCTCTCTCTATTAATCTCTTTCTCTCTTAAGTATACTATATCACGTATAAAAATATTTAAGCCTCCACAAACCTATATTATTCTATATATATATATACAACACATAACCCTAATCCTAGTTTAACCCTAAGTCTTCCAACTTAAGAATAAAATAAAATAAAAAGGTAAATAAATTATATACACAATTATATAATCTAATAACCGTATATATATATATATATAGATATATATAATATCATAATCCTTAATATATATATATGTGTGTGTGTGTGTGTGTATACAACTATCCATGGGTAATCATCCATACCCATTAGACCTCCTATCCAAGTAGTCCATGTGACTCAATTGGTTGGTCCATTACTACTATTCAAATCCATCCTATAAAATTAAAATAAAATAAAATAAAACATAAATCAATTATATCATTTAATCCTAACAATTAATTACAATTAAACCACACATCATTTAAGCAAGCAAAACACCTAATTATTTAACAACACAAACACCCAATTAAATTAGATAAGTCACGTAAGCAATTAAGACCATTAAACATATGTGACGATCCTGGTTTTTAGGCCAGCATGTCCTGTGATAAACCGTAAGGATGATCCGATAACGGATCTGAAATGCGGAAGCGAAAATAGAAAATAAGATTCTAAGAAGTCAAAGTGACCTTCTATGAGGTCGTGGAACTCAATGAAAACTGATGCGGAAGCAAAAGATCAAAAATATGACAAATAAGCCCCCAGGGGAAAAATAGTCATTTTTAAAAAATGTGGATTTGGGTGGTGCCACCGAGCACACTGCTGGAAAGACAACAAAAAAATAATCAGGATGGACTCAAGAATCGCATGATTCGGAGTCTGGACGAAGGAGAAACGGCCTGACGAAGAAAAACGAGCACTTAAGGCTAAAAGGGTAAACTGGTAATTATCCAGGAAGATCCAGGTGTAACCAAGCACACCGTTGGAAAGACAGCGAAAAATTAGTCAAGTTCAAAAAAAAGTTCACTCGTTTTGGAGTCCGGACGAGGGAGAAATGAGGGTTTGAAGTTGAGACGTCGCGGTGGCCCGACGAAGGCCATGGCGCACACGGTGCCCATGCACGAGCCCACTGGTGCCCATGCTAGTGCCCAATGGCATGCATAAGCTGACAGCAAGAAGAGAAAAAAAAAAAAAAAAAAAAAAAAAAAGGTAAGATTCCAGAACTGATGCTTCAAACGGAGGCCAAGACGAGTTTTTCTGGAAAAACACGAAGAAGAAATCCCCCCTAAAATTGAGTTTTCTACCCGACCTAGCGAACGGAAACGAAAAAAACTCACTGTAAAATGTCCAAAATGCCCTTCCAAGAAATCTGGTCATGAGGGTCATAAAGCTGCTAAATGAAAACTGGAAACTAAAACTTCACGAGAGATTTCCGGTACCAAGCCGACATTTTCTGGAAAAACACAAAAAAGAAACCCCTCCTAAAATCATGTTTTCTAAGTGACTATATCAAAAGAAGAAAATAAAACTGATGTGAAAGGTCTAAAATGCCCCTAGATCAGATTATGCAACAAAATATCAAAATGAATCCCTAGGAGGCTCAATTCACAAATGAAAGGGTTTTTCTTGAAAACGATCATGCACACAAACGTAACTTACCTATTTGGATTTGCTACAATGGTCCATGGCTTAAAAATACCGCCGATGCAAAATTCGACCCCCCAACGGCCGAAAAGGCAAAAATGGACTTGAAATGGAAAACATGAAAACCAAAATTGACAAATGATTTCAAATTACCGTTTGGCCGTTGGCCACACTTCAAACATGATTTATAAGACCCTATGAAAGAATGAAAATGGAATTCTCACACCCGATACAAAAGTTATGACATAATATCTCATGAATTTTCAATATTTCCATAATGAAGTTTGTAAGTAAAAATGCATAACATACATAATATATGATATTGGCCTCCGGCCTCATTACATACACATCAAAAGAGTGTCAAAAGGTGCACTTAAGTGCACATTACATGGCTTAAACAACAAGTACAAGTTTTGTCAAAATAAACAAAAGTAAACATGATATGCTAACATGTGCATATTTAATATCATCAAAATTACTTCAAGACTTCTAACCTATCTAAGAGTGTTGTGTATTCCACAACAAAGCTTCTTCACCTGCAAAACACCCAGTAACTTCGGGGTGAATAAACAAGACTAACAAGTTTATTTGTAGGAGATGAGCATGCATCGACTCGATTTCTTTAGAGATTTTTTAGGACTAACATGATATAGTTCAAAAGGGATCATGCCACCTAATGTCTATGTCAAAGATTAGACTCAGGAATTATCCTAAGCTATCTTAGATCATTTCTAGTATAAATCACATCATCTATGCAATTTAAACAATATGGAAGCACGTTATACAAGGCAACAAGATAAAGGTTCTTAAAGGTACCAACTTGCAATCTAGAATACAGAAACAACTAAAATGATCATGCCACCTAACATCTATGTTCTAAATAAGTCTAAGGAATCATCCTAGACCATGTTGAACAATCAAAACACAAATTACAATTTCAATGCAATCTAGCCACATAAAAGCATGTTATACAAAGCAACAAAATACAAATTCTTAAAGCTATTAGCTCGAAATCTAAAGCACGAAAACAACAGAAGTGGGTCATGCCACCTAACGTCTATGTTCCAATTGAATCTATAGGATCATTCCTAAACTACATTAGAGCATCAAAACACAAATCACAATTTCAATGCAATCTAACCAACATTAGAACTTCTAATACAACGCGTAAAGCATGGTGTCTCAAAGTAAACATCCTAAAACTTAAAACGAAAAAACAAGTAAGAAATGACAAGTCATAACATCATCTGTTATCAACTTTAAATGAAATGTGAAATCAAATAAAGTGGATACTTGGACGTCACGCTGGATCAGACCGACAACATAGTTACTTTAGGGTTACTAGCCTATGGGTAACCTCCCTATGTGCGCACTAGACTATATAGAGGGACAATCCCCCGTACTAGCACCACGTCCTAGCCGTAACCAAACAACAACATCCCCAAGTTTCCAAAATCAACAAGTTGTGCAACAACGTATATATCAGCATGTATATACAAGTTAATCAACTATCTACCATGCACAAACAAATTTGGAAACCTATACAATACATGCTCTAAGTCCACTACTAATATGATATGATGAATGTCGAATCTTCAGTGTGTGATTTGTTACATGCTATTCATGAAAGATGTTAAATACGAAGTGTGCAAATCATTACACAAGGCAACAATATATTCAAAGGGAACTCAAATAAGTTGAACTCAAAACTCCTATTTTCTTTCAACGATTAGTGTTTATACATTAAAATGGTCTAGTGTTGTAATAGGAAACTTGATTGAGGTAGTTTAATTCAAAGATTCAATTTTTACTCATTAAAACATTATTCGGGACGTCAAAGGGAACTCGAATAAATTTATCTCAAAACTCTCATTTTCTTTCAAAGATTCAATCTTTATAACATAAAAAGGTTTAGTTACATAACAGGTACCTTGATTGAAGTGTTTTCATTCGTAGATTCAATATTTAGTCATTAAAACACTATTCGTGAATTCATAGGGAACTTGAATAAGTTAAACTCGAAACTCTCATTTTCCTTCAAAGATTCAATCTTTATACATTAAAAAGGCCCAGTAACATAATTGGTATCTTGGTTAAGGTATTTTCATTCAAAGATTCAATATTTAGTCATTAAAACACTTTCACGACTTTGTTGTCCACTCGAATAAGTTTAACTTGAAACTCTCATTTTCTTTCAGAGATACAATACTTATGCATTAGAAAGGTCTAGTGACATAATAGTTACCTTGATTGAAGTAATTTCATTCAAAGATTCAGTCCTTGCTCATTGAAACACTCATCGTGACGTCAAACGAAATTCGAATAAGTTGAACTCCAAACTCTTATTTTCTTTCAAATATTAAATCTGTATACATTAAAATGGTCTAGTGACTTAATAGGTACCTTGATTGTGGTACTTTCATACAAAAATACAATCTTTACTCATTAAAATACTCTTTGGGACGTCAAAGTGAACTCGAATAGGTTCAACTCAAAACTCCCATTTTCTTTCAAAGATTCAATCTTTATACATTAAAAAATTCAAGTGGCATAATAGGCACCCTAATTGAGTTAATTTCATTCAAAGATTCAATCTTTACTCATTAGAACACTCTTCGTGACGTCAAAGTGAAATCGAATTAGTTTAACTCAAAACACTCATTTTATTTCAAAGATTTAATCTTTATACATTAAAATGGTCTAGTGACTTCATAGGTACTTTGATTGAGGTGTTTTCATTCAAGGATTCAATCTTTACTCGATAAAACACTCTTTGCGACCTTATAGGGAACTTAAATAAGTTAAACTGAAAACCCTCATTTTTTTCAATGATTCAATATTTATCCATTAAAAAGGTTCGGTGACATAATAAGTACCTTCATTCAAGGATTCAATCTTTACTCTTTAAAACACTCTTCGGGTTGTCAAAAGGAACTCGAATAAATTTAGCTCAAAACTCTCATTTCTTTTTTTTCAAAGATTTAATCTTTAAACAATAAAAAGATCAAGTGACATAGTAGGTACCTTCACTGGGAACTCGAGTAATGTAAATCAAAACCCTCATTTTTTTTTCTTCAAAGATTCATTCTTAATACATTAAAAAGGTCTAGTGATACAATATTTACATTGATTTAGGTAATTTCACTGAAAGATTCAATCTACACTCAATAAAACACTCATCGTGACGTCAAAGGGAACTCAAATAAGTTGAACTCAAAACTCCTGTTTTCTTTCAATGATTAGTGTTTATACATTAAAATGGTCTAGTGTCGTAATAGGAAATTTGATTGAGGTAGTTTAATTCAAAGATTCATTTTTTACTCATTCAAACATTATTCGGGACGTCAAAAGGAACTCAAATAAGTTTAGCTCAAACTCTCATTTTCTTTCGAAGATTCAATCTTTATAATATAAAAAGGTTTAGGGACATAACAGGTACCTTAATTGAAGTGTTTTCATTCGTAGATTCAATATTTAGTCATTAAAACACTTTTTGTGAATTCATAGGAAACTTGAATAAGTTGAACTCGAAACTCTCATTTTCCGTCAAAGATTCAATCTTTATACATTAAAAAGGCCCAGTAACATAATTGGCATCTTGGTTTAGGTATTTTCATTCAAAGATACAATATTTAGTCATTAAAACACTTTCACGACTTTATTGTCAACTCGAATAAGTTTAACTCAAAACGCTCATTTTCTTTCAGAGATACAATACTTATACATTAAAAAGGTCAAGTGACATAATAGTTACCTTGATTGAAGTAATTTTATTCAAAGATTCAATCCTTGCTCATTGAAACACTAATCGTGACGTCAAACGGAATTCGAATAAGTTGAACTCCAAACTCTTATTTTCTTTCAAATATTGAATCTGTATACATTAAAATGGTCTAGTGACTTAATAGGTACCTTGATTGTGGTATTTTCATACAAAAATTCAATCTTTACTCATTAAAACGCTCTTTGGGTCGTCAAAGGGAACTCGCATAAGTTCAACTCAAAACTCTCATTTTCTTTCAAAGATTCAATCTTTATACATTAAAAAGTTCAGGTGACATAATAGGTACCCTGATTGAGTTAATTTCATTCAAAGATTCAATCTTTACTCATTAGAACACTTTCTTGACGTCAAAGTGAAATCGAATTAGTTTAACTCAAAACTCTCATTTTATTTCAAAGATTTAATCTTTATACATTAAAATGGTCTAATGACTTCCTAGGTACCTTGATTGAGGTGTTTTCATTTAAAGATTCAATCTTTACTCATTAAAACATTTTTCGGGACGTCCCAGGGCACTCAAATAAGTTTAACTCAAAACTCTCATCTTCTTTCAAAGGTTCAATCTTTATACGTTAAAAAGGTCTAGTGACATAATAGGTACCCTGATTGAGGTATTTTCATTCAAAAGGATTCAATCTTTAATCATTAAATCACTCTTCGCGACTTTATAGGGAACTCGAATAAGTTAATCTCAAAACTTTCATTTTCTTTCAGATATTCAATCTTTAGACACTAAAAAGGTCTGGTGAGGTAATACGAACCTTGATTAGGGTAATTTCATTCAAAGATTTAGTTTTTACACTTTAAAACACTCTTCGCGACGTCAAACAAAACTCAAATAAGTTTAACTCAAAACTCTCGTTTTCTTACAAAGATTTAATCTTTATACATTAAAATGGTCTAGTGACATGATAAGTACCTTGATTGAGGTATTTTCATTCAAAGATTCAATCTTAACTCCTTAAAATACTCTTCGTGACGTCAAAGGAAACTCGAATAAGTTTAACTCAAAACTCTTATTTTATACCTTAAAAATGTCTAGGGACATAATAGGTACCTTGATTGAGCTTTTTTCATTCAAGGATTCAATCTTTACTCAATAAAACACTCTTCACGACCTCATCGGGAACTCAAATAAGTTAAACTCAAAACCCTCATTTTTTTTAATGATTCAATCTTTATACATTAAAAAGGTTTAGTGACATAATAAGTACCTTCATTCAACGAATCAATCTTTACTCTTTAAAACACTCTTCGGGATGTCAAAAGGAACTCGAATAAGTTTAGCTCAAAACTCTCATTTCTTTTTTTTCAAAGATTCAATCTTTAAACATTAAAAAGATCAAGTGACATAATAGGTACCCTCATTGGGAACTCGAGTAAGTTAAATCAAAACCCTCATTTTTTTTTTTTCAAAAATTCATTCTTTATACATTAAAAAGGTCTAGTGATACAATACGTACATTGACTGAGGTAATTTCATTGAAAAATTCAATCTACACTCAATGAAACACGCATCGTGACGTCAAAGGGAACTCAAATAAGTTGAATTCAAAACTCCTATTTTCTTTCAACGATTTGTGTTTATACATTAAAATGGTCTAGTGTCGTAATAGGAAACTTGATTGAGGTAGTTTAATTCAAAGATTCAATTTTTACTCATTAAAACATTATTCGGTACGTCAAAGGGAACTCGAATAAATTTAGCTCAAAACTCTCATTTTCTTTCAAAGATTCAATCTTTATAACATAAAAAGGTTTAGTGACAAAACAGGTACCTTGATTGAAGTGTTTTCATTCGTAGATTCAATATTTAGTCATTTAAACACTATTCGTGAATTCATAGGGAACTTGAATAGGTTAAACTCGAAACTCTCATTTTCCTTCAAATATTCAATCTTTATACATTAAAAAGACCCAGTAACATAATTGGCATCTTGGTTAAGGTAGTTTCATTCAAAGATATAATATTTAGTCATTAAAACACTTTCAAGACTTTATTATCAACTCGAATAAGTTTAACTCAAAACGCTCATTTTCTTTCAGAGATACAATACTTATACATTAAAAAGGTCTAGTGACATAATAGTTACCTTGATTGAAATAATTTCATTCAAAGATTCAATCCTTGCTCATTAAAACACTCATCGTGACGTCAAACGGAATTCGAATAAGTTGAACTCCAAACTCTTATTTTCTTTCAAATATTGAATCTGTATACATTAAAATGGTCTAGTGACTTAATAGGTACCTTGATTGTGGTATTTTCATACAAGAATTCAACCTTTACTCATTAAAACGCTCTTCGTGACGTCAAAGGGAACTCGAATAAGTTCAACTCAAAACTCTCATTTTCTTTCAAAGATTCAATCTTTATACATTAAAAAGTTCAAGTGACATAATAGGTACCCTGATTGAGTTAATTTTATTCAAAAATTCAATCTTTACTCATTAGAACACTCTTCGTGACGTCAAAGTGAAATCGAATTAGTTTAACTCAAAACACTCATTTTATTTCAAAGATTTAATCTTTATACATTAAAATGGTCTAGTGACTTCATAGGTACCTTGACTGTGGTGTTTTCAATTAAAGATTCAATCTTTACTCATTAAAACATTTTTCGGGACGTCCAAGGGCACTCGAATAAGTTTAACTCAAAACTCTCATTTTCTTTCCAAGGATCAATCTTTATACGTTACAAAGGTCTAGTGACATAATAGGAACCCTGATTGAGGTATTTTCATTCAAAAGGATTCAATCTTTATACATTAAAAAGGCCCAGTAACATAATTGACATCTTGGTTCAGGTATTTTCATTCAAAGATACAATATTTAGTCATTAAAACACTTTCACGACTTTATTGTCAACTCGAATAAGTTTAACTCAAAACGCTCATTTTCTTTCAGAGATACAATACTTATACATTAAAAAGGTCTAGTGACATAATAGTTATCTTGATTGAAGTAATTTCAATCAAAGATTCAATCCTTGCTCATTGAAACACTCATCGTAACGTCAAACGGAATTCGAATAAGTTGAACTCCAAACTCTTATTTTCTTTCAAATATTGAATCTGTATACATTAAAATGATCTAGTGACTTAATAGGTACCTTGATTGTGGTATTTTCATACAAAAATTCAATGTTTACTCATTAAAACGCTCTTTGGGACGTCAAAGGGAACTCGCAAAAGTTCAACTCAAAACTCTCATTTTCTTTCAAAGATTCAATCTTTATACATTAAAAAGTTCAAGTGACATAATAGGTACCCTGATTGAGTTAATTTCATTCAAAGATTCAATCTTTACTCATTAGAACACTCTTCGTGACGTCAAAGTGAAATCGAATTAGTTTAACTCAAAACTCTCATTTTATTTCAAAGATAGAATCTTTATACATTAAAATGGTCTAGTGACTTCATAGGTACCTTGATTGAGGTGTTTTCATTTAAAGATTCAATCTTTACTCATTAAAACATTCTTCGGGACGTCCAAGGGCACTCGAATAAGTTTAACTCAAAACTCTCATCTTCTTTCCAAGGTTCAATCTTTATACGTTAAAAAGGTCTAGTGACATAATAGGTACCCTGATTGAGGTATTTTCATTCAAAAGGATTCAATCTTTAATCATTAAAACTCTCTTCGCGACTTTATAGGGAACTCGAGTAAGTTAAATTCAAAACTTTCATTTTCTTTCAGATATTCAATCTTTAGACACTAAAAAGGTCTGGTGAGGTAATACGAACCTTGATTAGGGTAATTTCATTCAAAGATATAGTTTTTACACTTTAAAACACTCTTCGCGACGTCAAACAAAACTCGAATAAGTTTAACTAAAAACTCTCGTTTTCTTACAAAGATTTAATCTTTATACATTAAAATGGTCTAGTGACAAGATAGGTACCTTGATTGAGGTATTTTCATTCAAAGATTCAATCTTAACTCCGTAAAACACTCTTCGTGACGTCAAAGGGAACTCGAATAAGTTTAACTCAAAACTCTTATTTTATACCTTAAAAATGTCTAGTGACATAATAGGTACCTTGATTGAGCTATTTTCATTCAAGGATTCAATCTTTACTCAATAAAACACTCTTCGCGACCTCATAGGAAACTCAAATAAGTTAAACTCAAAAGCCTCATTTTTTTCAATGATTCAATCTTTATACATTAAAAAGGTTTAGTGACATAATAAGTACATTCATTCAAGGATTCAATTTTTACTCTTTAGAACACTCTTCGGGATGCCAAAAGGAACTCGAATAAGTTTAGCTCAAAACTCTCATTTCTATTTTTTCAAAGATTCAATCTTTAAACATTAAAAAGATCAAGTGACATAATAGTTACCTTCATTGGGAACTCGAGTAAGTTAAATCAAAAGCCTCATTTTTTTTTTCAAAGATTCATTCTTTATACATTAAAAATTCAATCTCTCATTTTTTTTTTCAAAGATTCATTCTTTAAACATTAAAATGGTCAAGTGATACAATATTTACATTGATTGAGGTAATTTCACTGAAAGATTCAATCTACACTCAATAAAACACTCGTCGTGACGTCAAAGGGAACTCAAATAAGTTAAACTCAAAACTCCTATTTTCTTTCAACGATTTGTGTTTATACATTAAAATGGTCTTGTGTCGTAATAGGAAACTTGATTGAGGTAGTTTAATTCAAAGATTCATTTTTTACTCATTCAAACATTATTCCGGACGTCAAAAGGAACTTAAATAAGTTTAACTCAAACTCTCATTTTCTTTCGAAGATTCAATCTTTATAACATAAAAAGGTATAGTGACATAACAGGTACCTTGATTGAAGTGTTTTCATTCGTAGATTCAATATTTAGTTATTAAAACACTTTTCGTGAATTCATAGGAAACTTGAATAAGTTAAACTCGAAACTCTCATTTTACTTCAAAGATTCAATCTTTACACATTAAAAAGGCCCAGTAACATAATTGGCATCTTGGTTTAGGTATTTTCATTCAAAGATACAATATTTAGTCATGAAAACACTTTCACGACTTTATTGTCAACTCGAATAAGTTTAACTCAAAACGCTCATTTTCTTTCAGAGATACAATACTTATACATTAAAAAGGTCTAGTGACATAATAGTTACCTTGATTGAAGTAATTTCATTCGAAGATTCAATCCTTGCTCATTGAAACACTCATCGTGACGTCAAACGGAATTCGAATAAGTTAAACTCCAAACTCTTATTTTCTTTCAAATATTGAATCTGTATACATTAAAATGGTCTAGTGACTTAATAGGTACCTTGATTGTGGTATTTTCATACAAAAATTCAATCTTTCCTCATTAAAACGCTCTTTGGGACATCAAAGGGAACTCGCATAAGTTCAACTCAAAACTCTCATTTTCTTTCAAAGATTCAATCTTAATACATTAAAAAGTTCAAGTGACATAATAGGTACCCTGATTGAGTTAATTTCATTCAAAGATTTAATCTTTACTCATTAAAACACCCTTCGTGACGTCAAAGTGCAATCGATTTAGTTTAACTCAAAACACTCATTTTATTTCAAAAATTTAATCTTTATACATTAAAATGGTCTAGTGACTTCATAGGTACCTTGATTGAGGTGTTTTCATTTAAAGATTCAATCTTTACTCATTAAAACATTCTTCGGGACGTCCAAGGGCACTCGAATAAGTTTAACTCAAAACTCTCATTTTCTTTCCAAGGTTCAATCTTTATACGTTAAAAAGGTCTAGTGACATAATAGGTACCCTGATTGAGGTATTTTCATTCAAAAGGATTCAATCTTTAATCATCAAAACACTCTTCGCGACTTCATAGGGAACTCGAATAAGTTAAACTCAAAACTTTCATTTTCTTTCAGATATTCAATCTTTAGACATTAAAAAGGTCTAGTGTGGTAATACGAACCTTGATTGAGGTAATTTCATTCAAAGATTTAGTTTTTACACTTTAAAACACTCTTCGCGACGTCAAACAAAACTCGAATAAGTTTAACTCAAAACACTCGTTTTCTTACGAAGATTTAATCTTTATACATTAAAATGATCTAGTGACATGATAGGTACCTTGATTGAGGTATTTTCATTCAAAGATTCAATCTTAACTCCAAACTGAATTCGAATAAGTTGAACTCCAAACTCTTATTTTCTTTATACATTAAAAAGGTCTAGTGATACAATACGTACATTGATTGAGGTAATTTCACTGAAAGATTCAATCTACACTCAATGAAACACTCATCGTTACGTTAGTGTTTTCTTTCATTAAGTTGTACTTAAAATTCCTGTTTTCTTTCAACGATTAGTGTTTATACATTAAAATGGTCTAGTGTCCTAATAGGAAACTTAATTGAGGTAGTTTAATTCAAAGATTCAATTTTTACTCATTAAAACATTATTCGGGACGTCAAAGGGAACTCGAATAAATTTAGCTCAAAACTCTCATTTTCTTTCAAAGATTCAATCTTTATAACATAAAAAGGTTTAGTGACATAACAGGTTCGTTGATTGAAGTGTTTTCATTCGTAGATTCAATATTTAGTCATTAAAACACTTTTCATGAATTCATAGGGAACTTGACTAAGTTAAACTCGAAACTCTCATTTTCCTTCAAAGATTCAATCTTTATACAGTAAAAAGGTCCAGTAACATAATTGGAATCTTGGTTGACGTATTTTCATTCAAAGATTCAATATTTAATCATTAAAACACTTTCACGACTTTATTGTCAACTCGAATAAGTTTAACTCAAAACTCTTATTTTCTTTCAGAGATACAATACTTATACATTAAAAAGGTCTAGTGACATAATAGTTACCTTGATTGAAGTAATTTCATTCAAAGACTCAATTCTTGCTCATTGAAACACCCATCGTGACGTCAAACTGAATTCGAATAAGTTGAACTCCAAACTCTTATTTTCTTTATACATTAAAAAGGTCTAGTGATACAATACGTACATTGATTGAGTTCATTTCTCTGAAAGATTCAATCTACACTCAATGAAACACTCATCGTGACGTCAAAGGGAACTCAAATAAGTTGAACTCAAAACTCCTGTTTCCTTTCAACGATTAGTGTTTATACATTAAAAAGGTCTAGTGTCGTAATAGGAAACTTGATTGAGGTAGTTTAATTCAAAGATTCAATTTTTACTCAGTAAAACATTATTCGGGACGTCAAGGGGAACTCGAATAAGTTTAGCTCAAAACTCTCATTTTCTTTCAAAGATTCAATCTTTATAACATAAAAAGGTTTAGTGACATAACAGGTACCTTGATTGAAGTGTTTTCATTCGTAGATTCAATATTTAGTCATTAAAACACTTTTCATGAATTCATAGGGAACTTGAATAAGTTAAACTCAAAACTCTCATTTTCCTTCAAAGATTCAATCTTTATACATTAAAAAGGTCCAGTAACAAAATTGGCATCTTGGTTGAGGTATTTTCATTCATAGATTCAATATTTAATCATTAAAACTGTTTCACAACTTTATTGTCAACTCGAATAAGTTTAACTCAAAACACTCATTTTCTTTCAGAGATACAATACTTAGACATTAAAAAGGTCTAGTGACATAATAGCTACCCTGATTGAAGTAATTTCATTCAAAGACTCAATCCTTGCCCATTGAAACACTCAACGTGACGTCAAACTGAATTCGAATAAGTTGAACTCCAAACTCTTTTTTTCTTTATACATTAAAAAGGTCTAGTGATACAATACGTACATTGATTGAGGTCATTTCACTGAATGATTCAATCTACACTCATTGAAATACGCATCGTGACGTGAAAGGGAACTCAAAAAAGTTGAACTCAAAACTCCTGTTTTGTTTCAACGATTAGTGTTTATACATTAAAATGGACTAGTGGCGTAATAGGAAACTTGATTGAGGTAGTTTAATTCAAAGATTCAATTTTTACTCATTAAAACATTATTCGGGACGTCAAAGGGAACTCGAATAAGTTTAGCTCAAAACTCTCATTTTCTTTCAAAGATTCAATCTTTATAACATAAAAAGGTTTAGTGATATAACAGGTACCTTGATTGAAGTGTTTTCATTCGTAGATTCAATATTTAGTCATTAAAACACTTTTCGTGAATTCATAGGGAACCTGAATAAGTTAAACTCGAAACTCTCATTTTCCTTCGAAGATTCAATCTTTAAATATTAAAAAGGTCCAGTAACATAACTGACATCTTGGTTGAGGTATTTTCATTCAAAGATTCAATATTTAGTCGTTAAACCACTTTCACGACTTTATTGTCAACTCGAATAAGTTTAACTCAAAACTCTCATTTTCTTTCAGAGATACAACACTTATACATTAAAAAGGTCTAGTGACATAATACTTACCTTGATTGAAGTAATTTCATTCAAAGACTCAATCCTTGCTCATTGAAACACTCAACGTGACGTCAAACTGAATTCGAATAAGTTGAACTCCAAACTCTTATTTTCTTTATACATTAAAAAGGTCTAGTGATACAATACGTACATTGATTGAGGTAATTTCACTGAAAGATTCAATCTACACTCAATGAAACACTCATCGTGACGTCAAAGGGAACTCAAATAAGTTGAACTCAAAACTCCTGTTTCCTTTCAACGATTAGTGTTTATACATTAAAATGGTCCAGTGTCGTAATAGGAAATTTGATTGAGGTAGTTTAATTCAAAGATTCAATTTTTACTCAGTAAAACATTATTCGGGACGTCAAGGGGAACTCGAATAAGTTTAGATCAAAACTCTCATTTTCTTTCAAAGATTCAATCTTTATAACATAAAAAGGTTTAGTGATATAACAGGTACCTTGATTGAAGTGTTTTCATTCGTAGATTCAATATTTAGTCATTAAAACCCTTTTCGTGAATTCATTGGGAACTTGAATAAGTTAAACTCGAAACTCTTATTTTCCTTCAAAGATTTAATCTTTATACATTAAAAAGGTCCAGTAACAAAATTGGCATCTTGGTTGAGGTATTTTCATTCAAAGATTCAATATTTAGTCGTTAAAACACTTTCACGACTTTATTGTCAATTCGAATAAGTTTAACTCAAAACTCTCATTTTCTTTCAGAGATACAATACTTATACATTAAAAAGGTCTAGTGACATAATAGTTACCTTGATTGAAGTAATTTCATTCAAAGATTCAAGCCTTGCTCATTGAAACACTCATCGTGACGTCAAACGGAATTCGAATAAGTTGAACTCCAAACTCTTATTTTCTTCCAAATATTGAATCTGTATACATTAAAATGGTCTAGTGACTTAATAGGTACCTTGATTGTGGTATTTTCATACAAAAATTCGATCTTTACTTATTAAAACGCTCTTTGGGACGTCGAAGGGAACTCGCATAAGTTCAACTCAAAACTCTCATTTTCTTTCAAAGTTTCAATCTTTATACATTAAAAAGTTCAAGTGACATAACAGGTACCTGATTGAGTTAATTTCATTCAAAGATTCAATCTTTACGCATTAAAACACGCTTCGTGACGTCAAAGTGAAATCGAACTGGTTTAACTCAAAACTCTCATTTTATTTCAAAGATTTAATCTTTATACATTAAAATGGTCTAGTGACTTCATAGGTACCTTGATTGAGGTGTTTTCATTTAAAGATTCAATCTTTACTCATTAAAACATTATTCGGGACGTCAAAGGGAACTCGAATAAGTTTAGCTCAAAACTCTCAATTTCGTTCAAAGATTCAATCTTTATAGCATAAAAAGGTTTAGTGACATAACAGGTACCTTGATTGAAGTGTTTTCATTCGTAAATTCAATATTTAGTCATTAAAACACTTTTCGTGAATTCATAGGGAACTTGAATAAGTTAAACTCGAAACTCTCATTTTCCTTCAAAGATTCAATCTTTATACATTAAAAATGTCCAGTAGCATAATTGGCATATTGGTTGAGGTATTTTCATTCAAAGATTCAATATTTACTCATTAAAACACTCTTCGTGACGTCAAAGTGAAATCGAATTAGTTTAACTCAAAACTCTCATTTTATTACAAAGATTTAATCTTTATACGTTAAAATGGTCTGCTGACTTCATAGGTACCTTGATTGAGGTGTTTTCATTTAAAGATTCAATCTTTACTCATTAAAATATTCTTCGGGAGGTCCAAGGGCACTCGAATAAGTTTAAATCAAAATTCTCATTTTCTTTCCGAGGTTCAATCTTTATACGTTAGAAAGGTCTAGTGACATAATAGGTAACCAGATTGAGGTATTTTCATTCAAAAGGATTCAATCTTTAATCATTAAAACACTCTTCGTGACTTCATAGGGAACTCGAATAAGTTAAACTCAAAACTTTCAGTTTCTTTCAGATATTCAATCTTTAGGCATGAAAATGGTCTAGTGAGGTAATACGAACCTTGATTGAGGTAATTTCATTCAAAGATTTAGTTTTTACACTTTAAAACACTCTTCGCGACGTCAAACAAAACTCGAATAAGTTTAACTCAAAACTCTCGTTTTCTTACAAAGATTTAATCTTTATACATTAAAATGGTCTAGTGACATGATAGGTACCTTGATTGAGGTATTTTCATTCGAAGATTCAATCTTAACTTCTTAAAACACACTTCGTGACGTCAAAGGGAACTCGAATAAGTTTAACTCAAAACTCTTATTTTATATCTTAAAAATGTCTAGTGACATAATTGGTACCTTGATTGAGCTATTTTCATTCAAGGATTCAATCTTTACTCGATAAAACACTCTTCGCGACCTCATAGGAAACTCAAATAAGTGAAACTCAAAACCCTCGTTTTTTTCAATGATTCAATCTTTATACATTAAAAAGGTTTAGTGACATAATAAGTATCTTCATTCAAGGATTCAATCTTTACTCTTTAAAGCACTCTTCGGGATGTCAAAAGGAACTCGAATAAGTTTAGCTCAAAACTCTCATTTCTTTTTTTTCAAAGATTCAATCTTTAAACATTAAAAAGGTCAAGTGACATAATAGGTACCTTCATTGGGAACTCCAGTAAGTTAAATCAAAACCCTCATTTTTTTTTCAAAGATTCATTCTTTATACATTAAAAAGGTCTAGTGATACAATACGTACATTGATTGAGGTAATTTCACTGAAAGATTCAATCTACACTCAATGAAACACTCATCGTGACGTCAAAGGGAACTCAAATAAGTTGAACTCAAAACTCCTATTTTCTTTCAACGATTAGTGTTTATACATTAAAATGGTCTAGTGTCATAATAGGAAACTTGATTGGGGTAGTTTAATTCAAAGATTCAATTTTTACTCATTAAAACATTATTCGGGACGTCAAAGGGAACTCAAATAAGTTTAGCTCAAAACTCTCAATTTCGTTCAAAGATTCAATCTTTATAACATAAAAAGGTTTAGTGACATAACAGGTACCTTGATTGAAGTGTTTTCATTTGTAGATTCAATATTTAGTCATTAAAACACTTGTCCTGAATTCATAGGGAACTTGAATAAGTTAAACTTGAAACTCTCATTTTCCTTTAAAGATTCAATCTTTATACATTAAAAATGTCTAGTAGCATAATTGGCATATTGGTTGAGATATTTTCATTCAAAGATTCAATATTTATACATTAATACACTCGTCATGACGTCAAAGTGAAATCAAATTTGTTTAACTCAAAACTCTCATTTTATTTCAAAGATTTAATCTTTATACATTAAAATGGTCTAGTGACTTCATAGGTACCTTAATTGAGGTGTTTTCATTTAAAGATTCAATCTTTACTCATTAAAACATTCTTCGGGACGTCCAAGGGCACTCGAATAAGTTTAACTCAAAACTCTCATTTTCTTTCCAAGGTTCAATCATTATACATTAGAAAGGTCTAGTGACATAATAGGTAACTTGATTGAGGTATTTTCATTCAAAATGATTCAATCTTTAATCATTAAAACACTCTTCGCGACCTCATAGGAAACTCAAATAAGTTAAACTCAAAACCCTCATTTTTTTCAATGATTCAATCTTTATACATTAAAAAGGTTTAGTGACATAATAAGTACCTTCATTCAAGGATTCAATCTTTACTCTTTAAAGCACTCTTCGGGATGTCAAAAGGAACTCGAATAAGTTTAGCTCAAAACTCTCATTTCTTTTTTTTCAAAGATTCAATCTTTAAACATTAAAAAGGTCAAGTGACATAATAGGTACCTTCATTGGGAACTCCAGTAAGTTAAATCAAAACCCTCATTTTTTTTTTCAAAGATTCATTCTTTATACATTAAAAAGGTCTAGTGATACAATACGTACATTGATTGAGGTAATTTCCCTGAAAGATTCAATCTACACTCAATGAAACACTCATCGTGACGTCAAAGGGAACTCAAATAAGTTGAACTCAAAACTCCTGTTTTCTTTCAACAATTAGTGTTTATACATTAAAATGGTCTAGTGTCGTAATAGGAAACTTGATTGGGGTAGTTTAATTCAAAGATTCAATTTTTACTGATTAAAACATTATTCGGGACGTCAAAGGGAACTCGAATAAGTTTAGCTCAAAACTCTCAATTTCGTTCAAAGATTCAATCTTTATAACATAAAAAGGTTTAGTGGCATAACACGTACCTTGATTGAAGTGTTTTCATTCGTAGATTCAATATTTAGTCATTAAAACACTTTTCGTGAATTCATAGGGAACTTGAATAAGTTAAACTCGAAACTCTCATTTTCCTTCAAAGATTCAATCTTTATACATTAAAAAGGTCCAGTAACATAGGTGGCATCTTAGTTGAGGTATTTTCATTCAAAGATTCAATATTTAGTCATTAAAACACTTTCACGACTTTACTGTCAACTCGAATAAGTTTAACTCAAAACTCTCATTTTCTTTCGGAGATACAATACGTAGACATTAAAAAGGTCTAGTAACATAATAGTTACCATGATTGAAGTAATTTCATTCAAAGATTCAATCCTTGCTCATTGAAACACTCATCATGACGTCAAACGGCGCATAAGTTGAGCTCCAAACTCTAATTTTCTTTCAAATATTGAATCTGTATACATTAAAATGGTCTAGTGACTCAATAGGTACCTTGATTGTGGTATTTTCATACAAAAATTCAATCTTTACCCATTAAAACGCTCTTTGGGACGTCAAAGTAACTCGCATAAGTTCAACTCAAAACTCTCATTTTCTTTCAAAGTTTCAATCTTTATACATTAAAAAGTTCAAGTGACATAATAGGTACCCTGATTGAGTTAATTTCATTCAAAGATTCAATCTTTACCCATTAAAACACGTTTCATGACGTCAAACTGAAATCGAATTAGTTTAACTCAAAACTCTCATTTTATTTCAAAGATTTAATCTTTATACATTAAAATGGTCTACTTACTTCATAGGTACCTTGATTGAGGTGTTTTCATTTAAAGATTCAATCTTTACTCATTAAAACATTTTTCGAGACGTCCAAGGGCACTCGAATAAGTTTAAATCAAAACTCTCATTTTCTTTCCAAGGTTCAATCTTTATACGTTAGAAAGGTCTAGTGACATAATAGGTACCCTGATTGAGGTATTTTCATTGAAAAGGATTCAATCTTTAATTATTAAAACACTCTTCGCGACTTCATAGGGAACTCGAATAAGTTAAACTCAAAACTTTCATTTTCTTTCAGATATTCAATCTTTAGACATTAAAAAGGTCTAGTGAGGTAATACGAACCTTGATTAAGGTAATTTCATTCAAAGATTTAGTTTTTACACTTTAAAACACACTTCGCGACGTCAAACAAAACTCGAATAAGTTTAACTCAAAACGCTCGTTTCTTACAAAGATTTAATCTTTATACATTAAAATGGTCTAGTGACATGATAGGTACCTTGATTGAGGTATTTTCATTCGAGGATTCAATCTTAACTCCTTAAAACACTCTTCATGACGTCAAAGGGAACTCGAATAAGTTTAACTCAAAACTCTTATTTTATACCTTAAAAATGTCTAGTAACATAATAGGTACCTTGATTGAGCTATTTTCATTCAAGGATCGAATCTTTACTCGATAAAACACTCTTCGCGACCTCATAGGGAACTCAAATAAGTTAAACTCAAAACCCTCATTTTTTTCAATGATTCAATCTTTATACATTTAAAAGGTTTTGTGACATAATAAGTACCTTCATTCAAGGATTCAATCTTTGCTCTTTAAAACACTCTTTGGGATGTCAAAAGGAACTCGAATAAGTTTAGCTCAAAACTCTCATTTTTTTTTTTTCAAAGATTCAATCTTTAAACATTAAAAAGATCAAGTAACATAATAAGTACCTTCATTGGGAGCTCGAGTAAGTTAAATCAAAACCCTCATTTTTATTTTCAAAGATTCATTCTTTATGCATTAAAAAGGTCTAGTGATACAATACGTACATTGATTGAGGTAATTTCACTGAAAGGTTCAATCTACAATCAATGAAACACTCATCGTGACGTCAAAGGGAACTCAAATAAGTTGAACTCAAAACTCCTGTTTTCTTTCAACGATTAGTGTTTATACATTAAAATGGTCTAGTGTCGTAATAGGAAACTTGATTGGGGTAGTTTAATTCAAAGATTCAATTTTTACTCATTAAAACATTATTCGGGACGTCAAAGGGAACTCGAATAAGATTAGCTCAAAACTCTCAATTTCGTTCAAAGATTCAATCTTTATAACATAAAAAGGTTTAGTGACATAACAGGTACCTTAATTGAAGTGTTTTCATTCGTAGATTCAATATTTAGTCATTAAAACACTTTTCGTGAATTCATAGGGAACTTGAATAAGTTAAACTCGAAACTTTCATTTTCCTTCAAAGATTCAATCTTTATACATTAAAAAGGTCTAGTAACATAATTGGCATCTTAGTTGAGGTATTTTCATTCAAAGATTCAATATTTAGTCATTAAAACACTTTCACGACTTTATTGTCAACTCGAATAAGTTTAACTCAAAACTCTCATTTTCTTTCAGAGATACAATACTTATACATTAAAAAGGTCTAGTGACATAATAGTTACCTTGATTGAAGTAATTTCATTCAAAGATTCAATTCTTGCTCATTGAAACACTCATCGTGACGTCAAACGGAATTCGAATAAGTTGAACTCCAAACTCTTATTTTCTTTCAAATATTGAATCTGTATACATTAAAATGGTCTAGTGACTTAATAGGTACCTTGATTGTGGTATTTTCATACAAAAATTCAATCTTTACTCCTTAAAACGCTTTTTGGGACGTCGAAGGGAACTCGCATAAGTTCAACTCAAAACTCTCATTTTCTTTCAAAGTTTCAATCTTTATACATTAAAAAGTTCAAGTGACATAACAGGTACCCTGATTGAGTTAATTTCATTCAAAGATTCAATCTTTACTCATTAAAACACGCTTCGTGACGTCAAAGTGAAATCGAACTAGTTTAACTCAAAACTCTCATTTTATTTCAAAGATTTAATCTTTATACATTAAAATAGTCCAGTGACTTCATAGGTACCTTGATTGAGGTGTTTTCCTTTAAAGATTCAATCTTTACTCAATAAAACATTCTTCGGGACGTCCAAGGGCACTCGAATAAGCTTAACTCAAAACTCTCATTTTCTTTCCATGGTTCAATCTTTATACGTTGAAAGGTATAGTGACATAATAGGTACCCTGATTGAGGTATTTTCATTCAAAAGGATTCAATCTTTAATTATTAAAACACTCTTTGCGACTTCATAGGGAACTCGAATAAGTTAAACTCAAAACTTTCATTTTCTTTCAGAAATTCAATCTTTCGACATTAAAAAGGTCTAGTGAGGTAATACGAACCTTGATTGAGGTAATTTCATTCAAAGATTTAGTTTTTACACTTTAAAACACTCTTCGCGACGTCAAACAAAACTCGAATAAGTTTAACTCAAAACTCTCGTTTTCTTACAAAGATTTAATCTTTATACATTAAAATGGTCTAGTGACATGATAGGTACCATGATTGAGGTATTTTCATTCGAAGATTCAATCTTAACTCCTTAAAACACTCTTCGTGACGTCAAAGGGAACTCGAATAAGTTTAACTCAAAACACTTATTTTATACCTTAAAAATGTCTAGTGACATAATAGGTACCTTGATTGAGCTATTTTAATTCAAGGATTCAATCTTTGCTCGATAAAACACTCTTCGCGACCTCATAGGGAACTCAAATAAGTTAAACTCAAAACCCTCATTTTTTTCAATGATTCAATCTTTATACATTAAAAAGGTTTAGTGACATAATAAGTTCCTTCATTCAAGTATTCAATCTTTACTCTTTAAAACATTCTTCGGGATGTCAAAAGGAACTCGAATAAGTTTAGCTCAAAACTCTCATTTCTTTTTTTTCAAAGATTCAATCTTTAAACAGTAAAAAGATCAAGTGACATAATAGGTACCTTCATTAGGAACTCGAGTAAGTTAAATCAAAACCCTCATTTTTTTTTTTCAAAGATTCATTCTTTATACATTAAAAAGGTCTAGTGACACAATACGTACATTGATTGAGGTAATTTCACTGAAAGATTCAATCTACACTCAATGAAACACTCATCGTGACGTCAAAGGGAACTCAAATAAGTTGAAATCAAAACTCCTGTTTTCTTTCAACAATTAGTGTTTATACATTAAAAAGGTCTAGTGTCGTAATACGAAACTTGATTGGGGTAGTTTAATTCAAAGATTCAATTTTTACTGATTAAAACATTATTCGGGACGTCAAAGGGAACTCGAATAAGTTTAGCTCAAAACTCTCAATTTCGTTCAAAGATTCAATCTTTATAACATAAAAAGGTTTAGTGACATAACAGGTACCTTGATTGAAGTGTTTTCATTCGTAAATTCAATATTTAGTTATTAAAACACTTTTCGTGAATTCATAGGGAACTGGAATAAGTTAAACTCGGAACTCTCATTTTCCTTTAAAGATTCAATCTTTATACGTTAAAAATGTCCAGTAGCATAATTGGCATATTGGTTGAGGTATTTTCATTCAAAGATTCAATATTTACTCATTAAAACACTCTTCGTGACGTCAAAGTGAAATCGAATTAGTTTAACTCAAAACTCTCATTTTAATCTTTATACATTAAAATGGTCTAGTGACTTCATAGATACCTTGATTGAGGTGTTTTCATTTGAAGATTCAATCTTTACTCATTAAAACATTCTTCGGACGTCCAAAGGCACTCGAATAAGTTTAACTCAAAACTCTCATTTTCTTTCCACGGTTCAATCTTTATACGTTAGAAAGGTCTAGTGACATAATAGGTAACCTGATTGAGGTATTTTCATTCAAAAGGATTCAATCTTTAATCATTAAAACACTCTTCGCGACTTCATAGGGAACTCGAATAAGTTAAACTCAAAACTTTAATTTTCTTTCAGATATTCAATCTTTAGACATTAAAAAGGTCTAGTGAGGTAATACGAACCTTGATTGAGGTAATTTCATTCAAAGATTTAGTTTTTACGCTTTAAAACACTCTTCGCGACGTCAAACAAAACTCGAATAAGTTTAACTCAAAACTCTCGTTTTCTTACAAAGATTTAATCTTTATACATTAAAATGGCCTAGTGACATTATAGGTACCTTGATTGAGGTATTTTCATTCAAAGATTCAATCTTAACTCCTTAAAACCCTCTTCGTGACGTCAAAGGGAACCCGAATAAGTTTAACTCAAAACTCTTATTTTATACCTTAAAAATGTCTAGTGACATAATTGGTACCTTGATTGAGCTATTTTCATTCAAGAATTCAATCTTTACTCGATAAAACACTCTTCGCGACCTCATAGGAAACTCAAATAAGTTAAACTCAAAACCCTCATTTTTTTCAATGATTCAATCTTTATACATTAAGAAGGTTTAGTGACATAATAAGTACCTTCATTCAAGGATTCAATCTTTACTCTTTAAAGCACTCTTCGGGATGTCAAAAGGAACTCGAATAAGTTTAGCTCAAAACTCTCATTTCTTTTTTTTCAAAGATTCAATCTTTGAACATTAAAAAGTTCAAGTGACATAATAGGTACCTTTATTGGGAACTCGAGTAAGTTAAATCAAAACCCTCATTTTTTTTTTCAAAGATTCATTCTTTATACATTAAAAAGGTCAAGTGATACAATAGGTACATTGATTGAGGTAATTTCACTGAAAGATTTAATCTACACTCAATGAAACACTCATCGTGACATCAAAGGGAACTCAAAAAAGTTGAACTCAAAACTCCTGTTTACTTTCAACGATTAGTGTTTATACATTAAAATGGTCTAGTGTCGTAATAGGAAACTTGATTGGGGTAGTTTAATTCAAAGATTCAATTTTTACTCATTAAAACATTATTCGGGACGTCAAAGGGAACTCGAATAAGTTTAGCTCAAAACTCTCAATTTCGTTCAAAGATTCAATCTTTATAACATAAAAAGGTTTAGTGACATAACAGGTACCTTGATTGAAGTGTTTTCATTCGTAGATTCAATATTTAGTCATTAAAACACTTTTCTTGAATTCATAGGGAACTTGAATAAGTTAAACTCGAAACTCTCATTTTCCTTCAAAGATTCAATCTTTATGCATTAAAAAGGTCCAGTAACATAATTGGCATCTTGGTTGAGGTATTTTCATTCAAAGATTCAATATTTAGTCATTAAAACACTTTCACGACTTTTTTGTTTACTCGAATAAGTTTAACTCAAAACTCTCATTTTCTTTCAGAGATACAATACTTATTCATTAAAAAGGTGTAGTGACATAATAGTTACCTTGATTGTAGTAATTTCATTCAAAGATTCAATCCTTGCTCATTGAAACACTTATCGGGACATCAAATGAAATTCGAATAAGTTGAACTCTAAACTCTTATTTTCTTTCAAATATTGAATCTGTGTACATTAAAATGGTCTAGTGACTTAATAGGTACCTTGATTGTGGTATTTTCATACAAAAATTCAATCTTTACTCATTAAAACGCTCTTTCGGACGTCGAAGGGAAATCGAATTAGTTTAACTCAAAACTCTCATTTTATTTCAAAGATTTAATCTTTATATATTAAAATGGTCTAGTGACTTCATAGGTACCTTGATTGAGGTGTTTTCATTTAAAGATTCAATCTTTACTCATTAAAACATTCTTCGGGACGTCCAAGGGCACTCGAATAAGTTTAACTCAAACTCTCATTTTCTTTCCAAGGTTCAATCTTTATACGTTAGAAATGTCTAGTGACATAATAAGTACCCTGATTGAGGTATTTTCATTCAAAAGGATTCAATCATTAATCATTAAAACACTCTTCGCGACTTCATAGGGAACTTGAATAAGTTAAACTCAAAACTTTCATTTCCTTTCAGATATTCAATCTTTAGACATTAAAAAGGTCTAGTGAGGTAATACGAACCTTGATTGAGGTAATTTCATTCAAAGATTTAGGTTTTTCACGTTAAAATACTCTTCGCGACGTCAAACAAAACTCGAATAAGTTTAACTCAAAACTCTCGTTTTCTTATAAAGATTTAATCTTTCTATATTAAAAATGGTCTAGTGACATGATAGGTACCCTTATTGAGATATTTTCATTCGAAGATTCAATCTTAACTCCTTAAAACAGTCTTCGTGATGTCAAAGGGAACTCGAATAAGTTTAACTCAAATACCTTAAAAATGTCTATTGACATAATAGGTACCTTGATTTAGCTATTTTCATTCAAGGATTCAATCTTTACTCGATAAAACACTCTTCGCGACCTCATAGGGAACTCAAATAAGTTAAACTCAAAACCCTCATTTTTTTCAATGATTCAATCTTTATACATTAAAAAGGTTTAGTGACATAATAAGTACCTTCATTCAAGTATTCAATCTTTACTCTTTAAAACATTCTTCGGGATGTCAAAAGGAACTCGAATAAGTTTAGCTCAAAACTCTCATTCCTTTTTTTTCAAAGATTCAATCTTTAAACATTAAAAAGATCAAGTGACATAATAGGTACCTTCATTGGGAACTCGAGTAAGTTAAATCAAAACCCTCATTTTTTTTTCAAAGATTGATTCTTTATACATTAAAAAGGTCTAGTGATACAATACGTGCATTGATTGAGGTAATTTCACTGAAAGATTCAATCTACACTCAATGAAACACTCATCGTGACGTCAAAGGGAACTCAAATAAGTTGAACTCAAAACTCCTATTTTCTTTCAACGATTAGTGTTTATACATTAAAATGGTCTAGTATCGTAATAGGAAACTTGATTGGGGTAGTATTCAATTTTTACTCATTAAAACATTATTCGGGACGTTCGAAGGAACTCGAATAAGTTTAGCTCAAAACTCTCAATTTCATTCAAAGATTCAATCTTTATAACATAAAAAGGTTTAGTGACATAACAGGTACCTTGATTGAAGTGTTTTCATTCGTAGATTCAATATTTAGTCGTTTAAACAATTTTCGTGAATTCATAGGGAACTTGAATAAGTTAAACTCGAAACTCTCATTTTCCTTCAAAGATTCAATCTTTATACATTAAAAAGGTCCAGTAACATAATTGGCATCTTAGTTGAGGTCTTTTCATTCAAAGATTCAATATTTAGTCAGTGAAACACTTTCACGACTTTATTGTCAACTCGAATAAGTTTAACTCAAAACTCTCATTTTCTTTCAGAGATACAATAGTTACCTTGATTCAAGTAATTTCATTTAAAGATTCAATCCTTGCTCATTGAAACACTCATCGTGATGTCAAACGGAATTCGAATAAGTTGAACTCCAAACTCTTATTTTCTTTCAAATATTGAATCTGTATACACTAACATGGTCTAGTGACTTAATAGGTACCTTGATTGTGGTATTTTCATACAAATATTCAATCTTTACTCATTAAAACGCTCTTTGGGACATCAAAGGAAACTCGCATAAGTTCAACTCAAAACTCTCATTTTCTTTCAAAGTTCCAATCTTTATACATTAAAAAGTTCAAGTGACATAATAGGTACCCTGATTGAGTTAATTTCATTCAAAGGTTCAATCTTTACTCATTAAAACATGCTTCGTGACGTCAAAGTGAAATCGAATTAGTTTAACTCAAAACTCTCATTTTATTTCAAAGATTTAATCTTTATACATTAAAATGGTCTAATGACTTCATAGGTACCTTGATTGAGGTGTTTTCATTTAAAGATTCAATCTTTACTCATTAAAACATTCTTTGGGACGTCCAAGGGCACTCGAATAAGTTTAACTCAAAACTCTCATTTTCTTTCCAAGGTTCAATCTTTATACGTTTGAAAGGTCTAGTGACATAATAGGTACCCTGATTGAGGTATTTTCATTCTAAAGGATTCAATCTTTAATCATTAAAACACTCTTCACGACTTCATAGGGAACTCGAATAAGTTAAAGTCAAAACTTTCATTTTCTTTCAAATATTTAATCTTTAAACATTAAAAAGGTCTAGTGAGGTAATACGAACCTTGATTGAGGTAATTTCAATCAAAAATTTAGTTTTTACACTTTAAAACATTCTTCGCGACGTCAAACAAAACTCGAATAAGTTTAACTCAAAACTCTCGTTTTCTTATAAAGATTAAATCTTTATACATTAAAATGGTCTAGTGACCTGGTAGGTACCTTGATTGAGGTATTTTCATTCGAAGATTCAATCTTAACTCCTTAAAACACTCTTCGTGATGTCAAAGGGAACTCGAATAAGTTTAACTCAAAACTCTTATTTTATACCTTAAAAATGTCTAGTGACATAATAGGTGCCCTGATTGAGATATTTTCATTCAAGAATTCAATCTTTACTCGATAAAACACTCTTCGCGACCTCATAGGGAACTCAAATAAGTTAAACTCAAAACCCTCATTTTTTCAATGATTCAATCTTTATACATTAAAAAGGTTTAGTGACATAATAAGTACCTTCATTCAAGGATTCAATCTTTACTTTTTAAAACACTCTTCGGGATGTTAAAAGGAACTCGAATAAGTTTAGCTCAAAACTCTCATTTCTTTTTTTTTTCAAAGATTCAATCTTTAAACATTAAAAAGATCAAGTGACATAATAGGTACCTTCATTGGGCACTCGAGTAAGTTAAATCAAAACCCTCATTTTTTTTTTCAAAGATTCATTCTTTATACATTAAAAAGGTCTAGTGATACAATACGTACATTGATTGAGGTAATTTAACTGAAAGATTCAATCTACACTCAATGAAACACTCATCGTGACGTCAAAGGGAACACAAATAAGTTGAACTCAAAACTCCTGTTTTCTTTCAACGATTAGTGTTTATACATTAAAATGGTCTTGTGTCGTAATAGGAAACTTAATTGGGGTTGTTTAATTTTAAGATTCAATTTTTACTCATTAAAACATTATTCGGGATGTCAAAGGGAACTCGAATAAGTTTAGCTCAAAACATTCAATTTCGTTCAAAGATTCAATCTTTATAACATAAAAAGGTTTAGTGACATAACAGGTACCTTGATTGAAGTGTTTTCATTCGTAGATTCAATATTTAGTCATTAAAACACTTTTCGTGAATTCATAAGGAACTTGAATAAGTTAAACTCGAAACTCTCATTTTCCTTCAAAGATTCAATCTTTATACATTAAAAAGGTCCAGTAACATAATTGGCATCTTAGTTGATGTATTTTCATTCAAAGATTCAATATTTAGTCATTAAAACACTTTCACGACTTTATTGTCAACTCAAATAAGTTTAACTCAAAAGTCTCAATTTCTTTCAGAGATACAATACTTATACATTAAAAAGGTCTAGTGAGATAATAGTTACCTTGATTGAAGTAATTTCATTCAAAGATTCAATCCTTGGTCATTGAAACACTCATCGTGACGTCAAATGGAATTCGAATAAGTTGAACTCCAAATTCTTATTTTCTTTCAAATATTGAATCTGTATACATTAAAATGGTCTAGTGACTTAATAGGTACCTTGATTGTGGTATTTTCATACAAAAATTCAATCTTTACGCATTAAAACGCTTTTTGGGACGTCGAAGGGAACTCGCATAAGTTCAACTCAAAACTCTCATTTTCTTTCAAAGTTTCAATCTTTATACATTAAAAAGTTCAAGTGACATAATAGGTACCCTGATTTAGTTAATTTCATTCAAAGATTCAATCTTTACTCATTAAAACACGCTTCGTGACGTCAAAGTGAAATCGAATTAGTTTAACTCAAAACTCTCATTTTATTTCAAAGATTTAATCTTGATACATTAAAATGGTCTAGTGACTTCATAGGTACCTTGATTGAGGTGTTTTCATTTAAAGATTCAATCTTTACTCATTAAAACATTCTTCGGGACGTCCAAGGGCACTCGAATAAGTTTAACTCAAAACTCTCATTTTCTTTCCAAGGTTCAATCTTTATACGTTAGAAAGGTCTAGTGACATAATAGGTACCCTGATTGAGGTATTTTCATTCAAAATGATTCAATCTTTAATCATTAAAACACTCTTCACGACTTCATAGGGAACTCGAATAAGTTAAACTCAAAACTTTCATTTTCTTTCAAATATTCAATCTTTAGGCATTAAAAAGGTTTAGTGAGGTAATAAGAACCTTGATTGAGGTAATTTCATTCAAATATTTAGTTTTTACACTTTAAAATATTCTTCGCGACATCAAACAAAACTCGAATAAGTTTAACTCAAAACTCTCGTTTTCTTATAAAGATTTAATCTTTATACATTAAAATGGTTTAGTGACATGGTAGGTACCTTGATTGAGGTATTTTCATTCGAAGATTAAATGTTAACTCCTTAAAACACTCTTCGTGATGTCAAAGGGAACTTGAATAAGTTTAACTCAAAACTCTCATTTTATACCTTAAAAATGTCTAGGGACATAATAGGTACCTTGATTGAGCTATTTTCATTCAAGGATTCAATCTTTACTCGATAAAACACTCTTCGCGACCACATAGGGAACTTAAATAAGTTAAACTCAAAACCCTCATTTTTTTCAATGATTCAATCTTTATACATTAAAAAGGTTTAGTGACATAATAAGTACCTTCATTCAAGGATTCAATCTTTACTCTTTAAAACACTCTTCGGGATGTCAAAAGCAACTCGAATAAGTTTAGCTCAAAACTCTCATTTCTTTTTTTTCAAAAATTCAATCTTTAAACATTAAAAAGATCAAGTGACATAATAGGTACCTTCATTGGGAACTCGAGTAAGTTAAATCAAAACCCTCATTTTTTTTTCAAAGATTCATTCTTTATACATTAAAAAGGTCTAGTGATACAATACGTACATTGATTGAGGTAATTTCACTGAAAGATTCAATCTACACTCAATGAAACACTCATCGTGACGTCAAAGGGAACTCAAATAAGTTGAACTCAAAACTCCTATTTTCTTTCAACGATTAGTGTTTATACATTAAAATGGTATAGTGTCGTAATAGGAAACTTTATTGGGGTAGTTTAATCCAAAGATTCAATTTTTACTCATTAAAACATTATTCGTGACGTCAAAGGGAACTCGAATAAGTTTAGCTCAAAACTCTCAATTTCGTTCAAAGATTCAATCTTAATAACATAAAAAGGTTTAATGACATAACAGGTACCTTGATTGAAGTGTTTTCATTCGTAGATTCAATATTTAGTCATTAAAACACTTTTCGTGAATTCATAAGGAACTTGAATAAGTTAAACTCGAAACTCTCATTTTCCTTCAAAGATTCAATCTTTATACATTAAAAAGGTCCAGTAACATAATTGGCATCTTAGTTGAGGTATTTTCATTCAAAGATTCAATATTTAGTCATTAAAACACTTTCACGACTTTATTGTCAACTTGAATAAGTTTAACTCAAAACTCTCATTTTCTTTCAGAGATACAATACTTATACATTAAAAAAGTCTAGTGACATAAAAGTTACCTTGATTGAAGTAATTTCATTCAAAGATTTAATCCTTGCTCATTGAAACACTCATCGTGACATCAAACGGAATTCGAATAAGTTGAACTCCAAACTCTTATTTTCTTTCAAATATTGAATCTATATACATTAAAATGGTCTAGTGACTTAATAGGTACCTTGATTGTGGTATTTTCATACAAAAATTCAATCTTTACTCATTAAAACGCTCTTTGGGACGTCAAAAGGAACTCGCATAAGTTCAACTCAAAACTCTCATTTTCTTTCAAAATTTCCATCTTTATACATTAAAATGTTCAAGTGACATAATAGGTACCCTGATTGAGTTACTTTCGTTCAAAGATTCAATCTTTACTCATTAAAACACGCTTCGTGATGTCAAAGTGAAATCGAATTAGTTTAACTCAAACACTCATTTTATTTCAAAGATTTAATCTTTATACATTAAAATGGTCCAGTGACTTCATAGGTACCTTGATTGAGGTGTTTTCAATTAAAGATTCATTGTTTACTCATTAAAACATGCTTCGGAACGTCCAAGGGCACTCGAATAAGTTTAACCCAAAACTCTCATTTTCTTTCCAAGGTTCAATCTTTATACGTTTGAAAGGTCTAGTGACATGATAGGTACCCTGATTGAGGTATTTTCATTCAAAAGGATTCAATCTTTAATCATTAAAACACTCTTCGCGACTTCATAGGGAACTCGAATAAGTTAAACTCAAAACTTTCATTTTCTTTCAAATATTCAATCTTTAGACATTAAAAAGGTCTAGTGAGGTAATACGAACCTTGATTGAGGTAATTTCGATCAAAGATTTAGTTTTTACACTTTAAAACACTCTTCGCGATGTCAAACAAAACTCGAATAAGTTTAACTTAAAACTCTCGTTTCCTTACAAAGATTTAATCTTTATACATTAAAATGGTCTAGTGACATGGTAGGTACCTTGATTGAGGTATTTTCATTCGAAGATTCAATCTTAACTCCTTAAAACACTCTTCGTGACGTCAAAGGGAACTAGAATAAGTTTAACTCAAAACTCTTATTTTATACCTTAAAAATGTCTAGTGACATAATAGGTACCTTGATTGAGCTATTTTCATTCAAGGATTCAATCTTTACTCGATAAAACACTCTTCGCGACCTCATAGGGAACTCAAATAAGTTAAACTCAAAACCCTCATTTTTTTCAATGATTCAATCTTTATACATTAAAAAGGTTTAGTGACATAATAAGTACCTTCATTCAAGGATTCAATCTTTACTCTTTAAAACACTCTTCGGGATGTCAAAAGGAACTCGAATAAGTTTAGTTCAAAACTCTCATTTTTTTTTTTCGAAGATTCTATCTTTAAACATTAAAAAGATCAAGTGACATAATAGGTACCTTCATTGGGAACTCGAGTAAGTTAAATCAAAACCCTCATTTTTTTTTTTAAAGATTCATTCTTTATACATTAAAAAGGTCTAGTGATACAATACGTACATTGATTGAGGTAATTTTACAGAAAGATTCAATCTACACTCAATGAAACACTCATCGTGACGTCTAAGGGAACTCAAATAAGTTGAACTCAAAATTCCTATTTTCTTTCAACAATTAGTGTTTATACATTAAAATGGTCTAGTATCGTAATAGGAAACTTGATTGCGGTAGTATTCAATTTTTACTCATTAAAACATTATTCGGGACGTCAAAGGGAACTCGAATAAGTTTAGCTCAAAACTCTCAATTTCGTTCAAAGATTCAATCTTTATAACATAAAAAGGTTTAGTGACATAACAGGTACCTTGATTGAAGTGTTTTCATTCGTAGATTCAATATTTAGTCATTAAAACACTTTTCGTGAATTCGTAGGAAACTTGAATAATTTAAACTCGAAACTCTCATTTTCCTTCAAAGATTCAATCTTTATACATTAAAAAGGTCCAGTAACATAATTGGCATTTTAGTTAAGGTATTTTCATTCAAAGATTCAATATTTAGTCATTAAAACACTTTTACGACTTTATTGTCAACTCGAATAAGTTTAACTCAAAGCTCTCATTTTCTTTCAGAGATACAATACTTATATATTAAAAAGGTCTAGTGACATAATAGTTACCTTGATTGAAGTAATTTCATTCAAAGATTCAATCCTTGCTCATTGAAACACTCATCGTGTCGTCAAACGGAATTCGAATAAGTTGAACTCCAAACTCTTATTTTCTTTCAAATATTGAATCTGTATACATTAAAATGGTCTAGTGACATGATAGGTACCTTGATTGAGGTATTTTCATTCGAAGATTCAGTCCTAACTCCTTAAAACACACTTCGTGACGTCAAAGGGACCTCGCAAAAGTTCAACTCAAAACTCCCATTTTCTTTCAAACTTTCAATCTTTATACATTAAAAAGTTCAAGTGACATAATAGGTACCCAGATTGAGTTAATTTCATTCAAAGATTCAATCTTTACTCATTAAAACAAGCTTCGTGATGTCAAAGTGAAATCGAATTAGTTTAACTCAAAACTCTCATTTTATTTCAAAGATTTAATCTTTATACATTAAAATGGTCTAGTGACTTCATAGGCATCTTGATTGAGGTGTTTTCAATTAAAGATTCAATCTTTACTCATTAAAACATTCTTCGGACGTCCAAGGGCACTCGAATAAGTTTAACTCAAAACTCTCATTTTCTTGCCAAGGTTCAATCTTTATACGTTAAAAAGGTCTAGTGACATAATAGGTACTCTGATTGAGGTATTTTCATTCAAAGGAATTCAATCTTTAATCATTAAAACACTCTTCGCGACTTCATAGGGAACTCGAATAAGTTAAACTCAAAACTTTCATTTTCTTTCAGATATTAAATCTTTAGACATTAAAAAGGTCAAGTGAGGAAATACGAACCTTGATTGAGGTAATTTCATTCAAAGATTTAGTTTATACACTTTAAAACACTCTTCGTGACGTCAAATAAAACTCGAATAAGTTTAACTCAAAACTCTCGTTTTCTTACAAAGATTTAATCTTTATACATTAAAATGGTCTAATGACATGATAGGTACCTTGATTGAGATTTTTTCATTCGAAGATTCAATCTTAACTCCTTAAAACCCTCTTCGTGATGTCAAAGGGAACTCGAACAAGTTTAACTCAAAACTCTTATTTTATACCTTAAAAATGTCTTGTGACATAATAGATACATTGATTGAGCTATTTTCATTCAAGGATTCAATCTTTACTCGATAAAACACTCTTCGCGACCTCATAGGGAACTCAAATAAGTTAAACTCAAAACCCTCATTTTTTTCAATGATTAAATCTTTATACATTAAAAAGTTTTAGTGACATAATAACTACCTTCATTCAAGGATTCAATCTTTACACTTTAAAACACTCTTCGGGATGTCAAAAGGAACTCAAATAAGTTTAGCTCAAAACTCTCATTTCTTTTTTTTCAAAGATTCAATCTTTAAACATTAAAAAGATCAAGTGACATAATTGGTACCTTCATTGGGAACACGAGTAAGTCAAATCAAAACCCTCATTTTTTTTTTCAAAGATTCAGTCTTTATACATTAAAAAGGTCTAGTGATACAATACGTACATTGATTGAGGTAATTTCACTGAAAGATTCAATCTACACTCAATGAAACGGTCATCGTGACGCCAAAGGGAACTCAAATAAGTTGAACTCAAAACTCCTGTTTTCTTTCAACGGTTAGTGTTTATACATTAAAATGGTCTAGTGTCGTAATAGGAAACCTGATTGGGATAGTTTAATTCAAAGATTCAATTTTTACTCATTAAAACATTATTCGGGACGTCAAAGGGAACTCGAATAAGTTTACATCCAAACTCTCATTTTCGTTCAAAGATTCAATCTTTATAACATAAAAAGGTTTAGTGACACAACAGGTACCTTGATTGAAGTGTTTTCATTCGTAGATTAAATATTTAGTCATTAAAACACTTTTCGTGAATTCATAGGGAACTTGAATAAGTTAAACTCGAAACTCTCATTTTCCTTCAAAGATTCAATCTTTATACATTAAAAAGGTCCAGTAACATAATTGGCATCTTGGTTGAGGTATTTTCATTCAAAGATTCAATATTTAGTCATTAAAACACTTTCACGACTTTATTGTCAACTCGAATAAGTTTAACTCAAAACTCTCATTTTTTTTCAGAGATACAATACTTATACAGTAAAAAGGTCTAATGACATAATAGTTACCTTGATTGAAGTAATTTCATTCAAAGATTCAATCCTTGCTCATTGAAACACTCATCGTGACGTCAAACGGAATTCGAATAGGTTGAACTCCAAACTCTTATTTTCTTTCAAATATTGAATCTGTATACATTAAAATTGTCTAGTGACTTAATAGGTACATTGATTGTGATATTTCCATACAAAAATTCAATCTTTACTCATTAAAACGCTCTTTGGGACATTTAAGGGAATTCGCATAAGTTTAACTCAAAACTCTCATTTTCTTTCAAAGATTCAATCTTTATACATTAAAAAGTTCAAGTGACATAATAGGTATCTTGATTGAGTTAATTTCATTCAAAGATTCAATCTTTACTCATTAAAACGCTCTTCGTGTCGTCAAAGTGAAATCGAATTAGTTTAACTCAAAACACTCTTTGGAATGTCAAAAGGAACTCGAATAAGTTTCTCTCAAAACTATCATTTCTTTTTTTTCAAAGATTCAATCTTTAAACATTAAAAAGATCAAGTGACATAATAGGTACCTTCATTGGGAACTCGAGTAAGTTGAATCAAAACCCTCATTTTTATTTTCAAAGATTCATTCTTTATACATTAAAAAGGTCTAGTGATACAATACGTACATTGAATGAGGTTAGTTCACTGAAAGATTCAATCTACACTCAATGAAAACACTCATCGTGACGTCGAATGGAACTCAAATAAGTTGAACTCAAACCTCCTGTTTTCTTTCAACTATTAGTGTTTATACATTAAAATGGTCTAGTGTCGTAATAGGAAACTTGATTGAGGTAGTTTAATTCAAAGATTCAATTTTTACTCATTAAAACATTATTCGGGACGTCAAAGGAAACTCGAATAAGTTTAGTTCAAAACTCTCATTTTCTTTCAAAGATTCAATCTTTATAACATAAAAAGATTTAGTGACATAACTGGTACCTTGATCGAAGTGTTTTCATTCGTAGATTCAATATTTAGTCATTAAAACACTTTTCGTGAATTCATAGGGAACTTGAATAATTTAAACTCGAAACTCTCATTTTCCTTCAAAGATTCAATTTTTATACATTAAAAAGGTCCAGTAACGTAATTGGCATCTTGGTTGAGGTATTTTCATTCAAAGATTTAATATTTAGTCATTAAAACACTTTCACGACTTTATTGTCAACTCGAATAAGTTTAACTCAAAACTCTCATTTTCTTTCAGAGATATAATACTTATACAAGAAAATGGTCTAGTTACATAATAGTTACCTTGATTGAAGTAATTTCATTCAAAGATTCAATCCTTGCTCATTGAAACACTCATCGTGACTTCAAACGGAATTCGAATAAGTTGAACTCCAAACTCTTATTTTCTTTCAAATATTGAATCTGTATACATTAAAATGGTCTAGTGACTTAGTAGGTACCTTGATTGTGGTATTTTCATAAAAAAATTCAATCTTTACTCATTAAAACGCTCTTTGGGACGTCAAAGGGAATTCGCATAAGTTCAACTCAAAACTCTCATTTTCTTTCAAAGATTCAATCTTTGTACATTAAAAAGTTCAAGTGACATAATAGATACCCTGATTGGGTTAATTTGATTCAAAGATTCAATCTTTACTCATTAAACCACGCTTCGTGACGTCAAAGTGAAATCGAATTAGATTAACTCAAAACTCCCATTTTATTTCAAAGATTTAATCTTTATACATTAAAATAGTCTAGTGACTTCATAGGTACCTTGATAGATGTGTTTTCATTTAAAGATTCAATCTTTACTCATTAAAACTTTCTTCAGGACGTCTAAGTGCACTCAAATAAGTTTAACTCAAAACTCTCATTTTCTTTCCAAGGTTCAATCTTTATACGTTAAAAAGGTCTAGTGACATAATAGGTACCCTGATAGAGGTATTTGCATTCAAAAGGATTCAATCTTTAATTATTAAAACACTCTCCGCGACTTCATTGGGAACTCGAATAAGTTAAACTCCAAACTTTCATTTTCTTTCAGATATTCAATCTTTAGACATTAAAAAGGTCTAGTGAGGTAATACGAACCTTGATTGAGGTAATTTCTTTCAAAGATTTAGTTTTTACACTTTAAAACACTCTTCGCGACGTCAAACAAAACTTGAATAAGTTTAACTCAAAACTCTCGTTTTCTTACCAGGATTTAATCTTTATACATTAAAATGATCTAGTGACATGATAGGTACCTTGATTGAGGTATTTTCATTCGAAGATTTAGTCTTAATTCCCTAAAACACTCTTCGTGACGTCAAAGAAAACTCGAATAAGTTTAACTCAAAACTCTTATTTTATACCTTAAAAATGTCTAGTAACATAATAGGGACCTTGATTGAGCTATTTTCATTCAAGGATTCAATCTTTACTCGATAAAACACTCTTCGCGACCTCATAGGGAACTCAAATAAGTTAAACTCAAAACCCTCATTTCTTTCAATGATTCAGTCTTTATACATTAAAAAGGTTTTGTGACATAATAAGTATCTTCATTCAACGATTCAATCTTTACTCTTTAAAACACTCTTCGGGATGTCAAAAGGAACTCGAATAAGTTTAGCTCAAAACTCTCATGTCTTTTTTTTCAAAGATTCAATCTTTAAACATTAAAAAGATCGAGTGACATAATAGGTACCTTCATTGGGAACTCGAGTAAGTTAAATCAAAACCCTCATTTTTATTTTCAAAGATTCATTCTTTATACATTAAAAAGGTCTAGTGATACAATACGTACATTTATTGACGTAATTTCAATGAAAGATTCAATCTACACTCCATGAAAACACTCATGTGACGTCAAAGGGAACTCAAATAAGTTGAACTCAAAACTCCTGTTTTCTTTCAACGATTTGTGTTTATATATTAAAATGGTCTAGTGTCGTAATAGGAAACTTGATTGAGGTAGTTTAATTCAAAGATTCAATTTTTACTCATTAAAACATTATTCGGGACGTCAAAGGAAACTCGAATAAGTTTAGCTCAAAACTCTCATTTTCATTCAAAGATTCAATCTTTATAACATAAAAAAGTTTAGTGATATAACAGGTACCTTGATTGAAGTGTTTTCATTCGTCGAATCAATATTTAGTCCTTAAAACACTTTTCGTCAATTCATAGGGAAGTTGAATAAGTTAAACTCGAAACTCTCATTTTCCTTCAAAGATTCAATCTTTATACATTAAAAAGGTCCAGTAACATAATTGGCATCTTGGTTGAGGTATTTTCATTCAAAGATTCAATATTTAGTCATTAAAACACTTTCACGACTTTATTGTCAACTCGAATAAGTTTAACTCAAAACCCTCATTTTCTTTCAGAGATACAATACTTATACATTAAAAAGGTCTAGTGACATAATAGTTACCTTGATTGAAGTAATTTCATTCAGAGATTCAATCCTTGCTCATTGAAACACTCATCGTGACGTAAAACGGAATTCGAATAAGTTGAACTCCAAACTCTTATTTTCTTTCAAATATTGAATCTGTATACATTAAAATGGTTTAGTGACATGATAGGTACCTTGATTGAGGTATTTTCATTCGAAGATTCAGTCCTAACTCCTTAAAACACTCTTCGTGACGTCAAAGGGACCTCGAATAAGTTTAACTCAAAACTCTTATTTTATACCTTAAAAATGTCTAGTTACATAATAGGTACCTTAATTGAGCTATTTTCATTCAAGGATTCAATCTTTACTCGAGAAAACACTCTTCGCGGCCTCATAGGGAACTCAAATAAGTTAAACTCAAAACCCTCATTTTTTTCAACGATTCAATCTTTATACATTAAAAAGGTTTAGTGACATAATAAGTACCTTCATTCAAGGATTCAATCTTTACTCTTTAAAACACTCTTTGGGATGTCAAAAGGAACTCGAATAAGTTTAGATCAAAACTCTCATTTCTTTTTTTTCAAAGATTCAATCTTTAAACAATAAAAAGATCAAGTTACATTATAGGTACCTTCTTTGGGAACTCGAGTAAGTTAAATCAAAACCCTCATTTTTTTTTTCAAAGATTCATTCTTTATACATTAAAAAGGTCTAGTGGTACAATACGTACATTGATTGAGGTAATTTCACTGAAAGATTCAATCTACACTCAATGAAACACTCATCGTGACGTCAAAGGGAACTCAAATAAGTTGAACTCAAAACTCCTGTTTTCTTTTAACGATTAGTGTTTATACATTAAAATGATCTAGTGTCGTCATAGGAAACTTGATTGAGGTAGTTTAATTCAAAGATTCAATTTTTACTCATTAAAACACTATTCGGAACGTCAGAGGGAACTCGGTTAAGTTTAGCTCAAAACTCTCATTTTCTTTCAAAGATTCAATCTTTATAACATAAAAAGGTTTAGTGACATAACAGGTACCTTGATTGAAGTGTTTTCATTCGTAGATTCAATATTTAGTCATTAAAACACTTTTCGTGATTTTATAGGGAACTTGAATAAGTTAAACTCGAAACTCTCATTTTCCTTCAAAGATTCAATCTTTATACATTAAAAAGGTCCAGTAACATAATTGGAATTTTGGTTGAGGTATTTTCATTCAAAGATTCAATATTTAGTCATTAAAACACTTTCACGACTTTATCGTCAACTCGAATAAGTTTAACTCAAAACTCTCATTTTCTTTCAGAGAAACAATACTTATACATTAAAAAGGTCTAGTGACATAATAGTTATCTTGATTGAAGTAATTTCATTCAAAGATTCAATCCTTGCTCATTGAAACACTCATCGTGACGTAAAACGGAATTTGAATAAGTTGAACTCCAAACTCTTATTTTCTTTCAAATATTGAATCTGTATACATTAAAATGGTTTAGTGACATGATAGGTACCCTGATTGAGGTATTTTCATTCAAAGATTCAGTCCTAACTCCTTAAAACACTCTTCGTGACGTCAAAGGGACCTCGAATAAGTTTAACTCAAAACTTATATTTTATACCTTAAAAATGTCTAGTTATATAATAGGTACCTTAATTGAGCTATTTTCATTCAAGGATTCAATCTTTACTCGATAAAACACTCTTCGCGGCCTCATAGGGAACTCAAATAAGTTAAACTCAAAACCCTCATTTTTTTCAACGATTCAATCTTTATACATTAAAAAGGTTTAGTGACATAATAAGTACCTTCATTCAAGGATTCAATCTTTACTCTTTAAAACACTCTTCGGGATGTCAAAAGGAACTCGAATAAGTTTAGATCAAAACTCTCATTTCTTTTTTTTCAAAGATTCAATCTTTAAACATTAAAAAGATCAAGTTACATTATAGGTACCTTCTTTGGGAACTCGAGTAAGTTAAATCAAAACCCTCATTTTTTTTTTCAAAGATTCATTCTTTATACATTAAAAAGGTACGTACATTGATTGAGGTAATTTCACTGAAAGATTCAATCTACACTCAATGAAACACTCATCGTGACGTCAAAGGGAACTCAAATAAGTTGAACTCAAAACTCCTGTTTTCTTTTAACGATTAGTGTTTATACATTAAAATGATCTAGTGTCGTAATAGGAAACTTGATTGAGGTAGTTTAATTCAAAGATTCAATTTTTACTCATTAAAACACTATTCGGAACGTCAGAGGGAACTCGGTTAAGTTTAGCTCAAAACTCTCATTTTCTTTCAAAGATTCAATCTTTATAACATAAAAAGGTTTAGTGACATAACAGGTACCTTGATTGAAGTGTTTTCATTCGTAGATTCAATATTTAGCCATTAAAACACTTTTCGTGATTTTATAGGGAACTTGAATAAGTTAAACTCGAAACTCTCATTTTCTTTCAAAGATTCAATCTTTATACATTAAAAAGGTCCAGTAACATAATTGGAATTTTGGTTGAGGTATTTTCATTCAAAGATTCAATATTTAGTCATTAAAACACTTTCACGACTTTATTGTCAACTCGAATAAGTTTAACTCAAAACTCTCATTTTCTTTCAGAGAAACAATACTTATACATTAAAACGGTCTAGTGACATAATAGTTACCTTGATTGAAGTAATTTCATTCAAAGATTCAATCCTTGCTCATTGAAACACTCATCGTGACGTCAAACGGAATTCGAATAAGTTGAACTCCAAACTCTTATTTTCTTTCAAATATTGAATCTGTATACATTAAAACGGTCTAGTGACTAAATAGGTACCTTGATTGTGGTATTTTCATACAAAAATTCAGTCTTTACTCATTAAAACGCTCTTTGGGACGTCAAAGGGGACTCGCATAAGTTCAACTCAAAACTCTCATTTTCTTTCAAAGATTTAATCTTTATATATTAAAAAGTTAAAGTGACATAATAGGTACCCTGATTGAGTTAATTTCATTCAAAGATTCAATCTTTACTCATTAAACCACGCTTCGTGACATCAAAGTGAAATCGAATTAGATTAACTCAAAACTCTCTTTTTATTTCAAAGATTTAATCTTTATACATTAAAATGGTCTAGTGACTTCGTAGGTACCTTGATTGATGTGTTTTCTATTAAAGATTCATCTTTACTCATTAAAACATTCTTCGGGGCGTCGAAGGATACTCGAATAAGTTTAACTCAAAACTCTCATTTTCTTTCCAAGGTTCAATCTTTATACGTTAAAAAGGTCTAGTGACATAATAGGTACCCTGATTGAGGTATTTTCATTCAAAAGGATTTAATCTTTAATTATTAAAACACTCTTCGCGACTTCATATAGAACTCAAATAAGTTAAACTCAAAACTTTCATTTTTTTCAGATATTCAATCTTTAGACATTAAAAAGGTCTACTGAGGTAATACGAACCTTGATTGACGTAATTTCATTCAAAGATTTAGTTTTTACACTTTAAAACGCTCTTCGCGACGTCAAACAAAACTCGAATAAGTTTAACTCAAAACCCTCGTTTTCTTGCAAAGATTTAATCTTTATACATTAAAATGGTCTAGTGACATGATAGGTACCTTGATTGAGGTATTTTCATTCGAATATTCAGTTTTAACTCCTTAAAACACTCTTCGTGACGTCAAAGGGAACTCGAATAAGTTTAACTCAGAACTCTTATTTTATACCTTAAAAATGACTAGCGAGATAATAGGTACCTTGATTGAGCTATTTTCATTCAAGGATTCAATCTTTACTCGATAAAACACTCTTCGCGACCTCATAGGGAACTCAAATAAGTTAAACTCAAAACCCTCATTTTTTTCAATGATTCAATCTTTATATATTAAAAAGGTTTAGTGACTTAATAAGTACCTTCATTCAAGGATTCAATCTTTACTCTTTAAAACACACTTCGGGATGTCAAAAGGAACTCGAATGAGTTTAGCTCAAAACACTCATTTCTTTTTTTTCAAAGATTCAATCTTTAAACATTAAAAAGATCAAGTGACATAATAGGTACCTTCATTGGGAACTCGAGAAAGTTAAAACAAAACCCTCATTTTTATTTTCAACGATTCATTCTTTATACATTAAAAAGGTCTAGTGATACAATACGTACATTGATTGAGGTAATTTCATAGAAAGATTCAATCTACACTCAATGAAGCACTCATCGTGACGTCAACGGGAACTCAAATAAGTTGAACTCAAAACTCCTATTTTCTTTCAACGATTAGTGTTTTTACATTAAAATGGTCTAGTGTCGTAATAGGAAGCTTGATTGAGGTAGTTTAATTCAAAGATTCAATTTTTACTCATTAAAACATTATTCGGGACGTCAAAGGGAACTCGAATAAGTTTAGCACCAAACTCTAATTTTCTTTCAAAGATTCAATCTTTATAACATAAAAAGGTTTGGTGACATAACAGGTACCTTGATTGAAGTAGTTTCATTCGTAGATTCAATATTTAGTCATTAAAACACTTTTCGTGAATTCATAGGGAACTTGACTAAGTTAAACTCGAAACTCTCATTTTCCGTCAAAGATTCAATCTTTATACATTAAAAAGGTCCAGTAACATAATTGGAATCGTGGTTGAGGTATTTTCATTCAAAGATTCAATATTTAGTCATTAAAACACTTTCACGACCTTATTGTCAATTCGAATAAGTTTAACTCAAAACTCTCATTTTCTTTCAGAGATACAATACTTATACATTAAAAAGGTCTAGTGACATAATAATTACCTTGATTGAAGTAATTTCATTCAAAGATTCAATCCTTGCTCATTGAAACACTCATCGTGACGTCAAACGGAATTCGAATAAGTTGAACTCCAAACTCTTATTTTCTTTCAAATATTGAATCTGTATACATTAAAATGGTCTAGTGACTTAATAGGTACCTTGATTGTGGTATTTTCATACAAAAATTCAATCTTTACTCATTAAAACGCTCTTTGGGACGTCAAAGGGAACTCGCATAAGTTCAACTCAAAACTCTCATTTTCGTTCAAAGATTCAATCTTTATACATTAAAAAGTTCAAGTGACATAATAGGTACCCTGATTGAGTTAATTTCACTCAAAGATTCAATCTTTACTCATTAAAACACTCTTCGTGACGTCAAAGTGAAATCGAATTAGTTTAACTCAAAACTTTCATTTTATTTCAAAGATTTAATCTTTATACATTAAAAAGGTTTAGTGACTTCATAGGTACCTTGATTGAGGTGTTTTCATTTAAAGATTCATTCTTTACTCATTAAAACATTCTTCGGAACGTCCAAGGGCACTCGAATAAGTTTAATTCAAAACTCTCATTTTCTTTCCAAGGTTTAATCTTTATACGTTAAAAAGGTCTAGTGACATAATAGGTACCCTGATTGAGGTATTTTCATTCAAAAGGATTCAATCTTTAATCATCAAAACACTCTACGCGACTTCATAGGGAACTCGAATAAGTTAAACTCAAACTTTCATTTTCTTTCAGATATTCAATCTTTAGACATTAAAAAGGTCCAGTGAGGAAATACGAACCTTGATTGAGGTAATTTCATTCAAAGATTTAGTTTTTACACTTTAAAACACTCTTCGCGACGTCAAACAAAACTCGAATAAGTTTAACTCAAAACTCTCGTTTTCTTACAAAGATTTAATCTTTATACATTAAAATGGTCTAGTGACATGAGAGGTACCTTGATTGAGGTATTTTCATCCAAGATTCAATCTTAACTCCTTAAAACACTCTTCCTGACGTCAAAGGGAACTCGAATAAGTTTAACTCAAAACTCTTATTTTATACCCTAAAAATGTCTACTGACATAATAGGTACCTTGATTGAGCTATTTTCATTCAAGGATTCAATCTTTACTCGATAAAACACTCTTCGCGACCTCATAGGGAACTCAAATAAGTTAAACTCAAAACCCTCATTTTTTTTAATGATTCAATCTTTATACATTAAAAAGGTTTAGTGACATAATAAGTACCTTCATTCAAGGATTCAATCTTTACTCTTTAAAACACTCTTCGGGATGTCAAAAGGAACTCGAATAAGTTTAGCTCAAAACTCTCATTTCTTATTTTTCAAAGATTCAATCTTTAAACATTAAAAAGATCAAGTGACATAATAGATATCTTCATTGGGCACTCGAGCAAGTTAAATCAAAACCCTCATTTTTATTTTCAAAGATTCATTCTTTATACATTAAAAAGGTCTAGTGGTACAATACGTACATTGTTTGAGGTAATTTCCCTGAAAGATTTAATCTACACTCAATGAAACACTCATCGTGACGTCAAAGGGAACTCAAATAAGTTGAACTCAAAACTCCTGTTTTCTTTCAACGATTAGTGTTTATACATTAAAATGGTCTAATGTCGTAATAGGAAACTTGATTGAGGTAGTTTAATTCAAAGATTCAATTTTTACTCATTAAAACATTATTCGGGACGTCAAAGGGAACTCGAATAAGTTTAGCTCAAAACTCTCATTTTCTTTCAAAGATTCAATCTTTATAAAATAAAAAGGTTTGGTGACATAACAGGTACCTTGATTGAAGTGTTTTCTTTCGTAGATAAAATATTTAGTCACTAAAACACTTATCGTGAATTTATTGGAAACTTGAATAAGTTAAACTCGAAACTCTCATTTTCCTTCAAAGATTCAATCTTTATACATTAAATAGGTCCAGTAACATAATTGGCATGTTGGTTGAGGTATTTTCATTCAAAGATTCAATATTTAGTCATTAAAACACTTTAACGACTTTATTGTCAATTCGAATAAGTTTAACTCAGAACTCTCATTTTCTTCTAGAGATACAATACTTAAACATTAAAAAGGTCTAGTGACATAAAAGTTACCTTGATTGAAGTAATTTCATTCAAAGATTCAATCCTTGCTCATTGAAACACTTATCGTGACGTCAAACGGAATTCGAATAAGTTGAACTCCAAACCCTTATTTTCTTTCAAATATTAAATCTGTATACATTAAAATGGTCCAGTGACTTAATAGGTACCTTGATTGTGGTATTTTCACGCAAAAATTCAATCTTTACTCATTAAAACGCTCTTTGGGACATCAAAGGGAACTCGCATAAGTTCAACTCAAAACTCTCATTTTCGTTCAAAGATTCAATCTTTATACATTAAAAAGTTCAAGTGACATAATAGGTACCCTGATTGAGTTAATTTCACTCAAAGATTCAATCTTTACTCATTAAAACACTCTTCGTGACGTCAAAGTGAAATCGAATTAGTTTAACTCAAAACGCTCATTTTATTTCAAAGATTTAATCTTCATACATTAAAATGGTCTAGTGACTTCATAGGTACCTTGATTGAGGTGTTTTCATTGAAAGATTCAATCTTTACTCATTAAAACATTCTTCGGGACGTCTAAGGGCACTCAAATAAGTTTAACTCAAAACTGTCATTTTCTTTCCAAGGTTTAATCTTTATACGTTAAAATGGTCTAGTGACATAATAGGTACCCTGATTGAGCTATTTTCATTCAAAAGGATTCAATCTTTAATCATTAAAACACTAATCGCGACTTCATAGGGAACTCGAATAAGTTAAACTCAAAACTTTCATTTTCTTTCAGATATTCAATCTTTAGACATTAAAAAGGACCAGTGAGGTAATACGAACCTTGATTGAGGTAATTTCATTCAAAGATTTAGTTTTTACACTTGAAAACACTCTTCGCGACGTCATAGGGAACTCGAATAAGTTTAACTCAAAACTCTCGTTTTCTTACAAAGATTTAATCTTTATACATTAAAATGGTCTAGTGACATGATAGGTACCTTGATTGAGGTATTTTCATTCGAAGATTCAATCTTAACTCCTTAAAACACTCTTCGTGACGTCAAAGGGAACTCGAATAAGTTTAACTCAAAACTCTTATTTTATACCTTAAAAATGTCTAGTGACATAATAGGTACCTTGATTGAGCTATTTTCATTCAAGGATTCAATCTTTACTCGATAAAACACTCTTCGCGACCTCATAGGGAACTCAAATAAGTTAAACTCAAAACCCTCATTTTTTTCAATGATTCAATCTTTTTACATTAATAAGGTTTAGTGACATAATAAGTACCTTCATTCAAGGATTCAATCTTTACTTTTAAAAACACTCTTCGGGATGTCAAAAGGCTCAAAACTCTCATTTCTTTTTTTTCAAAGATTCAATCTTTAAACATTAAAAAGATCAAGTGATATAATAGGTACCTTCATTGGGAACTCGAGTAAGTTAAATCAAAACCCTCATTTTTATTTTCAAAGATTCATTCTTTATACATTAAAAAGGTCTACTAATACAATACGTACATTGATTGAGGTAATTTCACTGAAAGATTCAATCTACACTCAATGAAACACTCATCGTGACGTCAAAGGGAACTCAAATAAGTTGAACTCAAAATTCCTGTTTTCTTTCAACGATTAGTGTTTATACATTAAAATGGTCTAGTGTCGTAATAGGAAACTTGATTGAGGTAGTTTAATTCAAAGATTCAATTTTTACTCATTAAAACATTATTCGGGACGTCAGAGGGAACTCGAATAAATTTAGCTCAAAACTCTCATTTTCTTTCAAAGATTCAATCTTTATAACGTAAAAAGGTTTGGTGACATAACAGGTACCTTGATTGAAGTGTTTTCATTCGTAGATTCAATATTTAGTCATTAAAACACTTTTCGTGAATTCATAGGGAACTTGAATAAGTTAAACTCGAAACTCTCATTTTCCTTCAAAGATTCAATCTTTATACATTAAAAAGGTCCAGTAACATAATTGGCATCTTGGTTGAGGTATTTTCATTCAAAGATTCAATATTTAGTCATTAAAACACTTTCACGACTTTATTGTCAATTCGAATAAGTTTAACTCAGAACTCTCATTTTCTTTTAGAGATACAATACTTAAACATTAAAAAGGTCTAGTGACATAAAAGTTACCTTGATTGAAGTAATTTCATTCAAAGATTCAATCCTTGCTCATTGAAACACTCATCGTGACGTCAAATGGAATTCGAATAAGTTGAACTCCAAACTCTTATTTTCTTTCAAATATTAAATCTGTATACATTAAAATGGTCTAGTGAGTTAATAGGTACCTCGATTGTGGTATTTTCATACAAAAATTCAATCTTTACTCATTAAAACGCTCTTTGGGACGTCAAAGGGAACTCGCATAAGTTCAACTCAAAACTCTCATTTTCTTTCAAAGATTCAATCTTTATACCTTAAAAAGTTCAAGTGACATAATAGGTACCATGATTGAGTTAATTTCATTCAAAGATTCAATCTTTACTCATTAAAACACTCTTCGTGACGTCAAAGTGAAATCGAATTAGTTTAACTCAAAACTCTCATTTTATTTCAAAGATTTAATCTTTATACATTAAAATGGTCTAGTGACTTCATAGGTACCTTGATTGAGGTGTTTTCATTTAAAGATTCAATCTTTACTTATTAAAACATTCTTCGGGATGTCTAAGGGCACTCAAATAAGTTTAACTCAAAACTGTCATTTTCTTTCCAAGGTTTAATCTTTATACGTTAAAAAGGTCTAGTGTCATAATAGGTACCCTGATTGAGCTATTTTTTTTCAAAAGGATTCAATCTTTAATCATTAAAACACTCATCGCGACTTCATAGGGAACTCGAATAAGTTAAACTCAAAACTTTCATTTTCTTTCAGATATTCAATCTTTAGACATTAAAAAGGTCCAGTGAGGTAATACGAACCTTGATTGAGGTAATTTCATTCAAAGATTTAGTTTTTACAGTTTAAAACACTCTTCGCGACGTCAAACAAAACTCGAATAAGTTTAACTTAAAACTCTCGTTTTCTTACAAAGATTTAATCTTTATAAATTAAAATGGTCTAGTGACATGATACGTACCTTGATTGAGGTATTTTCATTCGAAGATTCAATCTTAACTCCTTAAAACACTCTTCGTGACGTCAAAGGGAACTCGAATAAGTTTAACTCAAAACTCTTATTTTCTACCTTAAAAATGTCTAGTGACATAATAGGTACCTTGATTGAGCTATTTTCATTCAAGCATTCAATCTTTACTCGATAAAACACTCTTCGCGACCTTATAGGGAACTCAAATAAGTTAAACTCAAAACCCTCATTTTTTTCAATGATTCAATCTTTTTACATTAAAAAGGTTTAGTGACATAATAAGTACCTTCATTCAAGTATTCAATCTTTACTCTTTAAAACATTCTTCGGGATGTCAAAAGGAACTCGAATAAGTTTAGCTCAAAACTCTCATTTCTTTTTTTTCAAAGATTCAATCTTTAAACATTAAAAAGATCAAGTGATATAATAGGTACCTTCATTGGGAACTCGAGTAAGTTAAATCAAAACCCTCATTTTTATTTTCAAAGATTCATTCTTTATACATTAAAAAGGTCTAGTGATACAATACGTACATTGATTGAGGTAATTTCACTGAAAGATTCAATCTACACTCAATGGAACACTCATCGTGACGTCAAAGGGAACTCAAATAAGTTGAACTCAAAACTCCTGTTTTCTATCAACGATTAGTGTTTATACATTAAAATGGTCTAGTGTCGTAATAGGAAACTTGATTGAGGTTGTTTAATTCAAAGATTCAATTTTTACTCATTAAAACATTATTCGGGACGTCAAAGGGAACTCGAATAAGTTTGGCTCAAAACTCTCATTTTCTTTCAAAGATTCAATCTTTATAACATAAAAAGGTTTGGTGACATAACAGGTACCTTGATTGAAGTGTTTTCATTCGTAGATTCAATATTTAGTCATTAAAACACTTTTCGTGAATTCATAGGGAACTTGAATAAGTTAAACTCGAAACTCTCATTTTCCTTCAAAGATTCAATCTTTATACATTAAAAAGGTCCAGTAACATAATTGGCATGTTGGTTGAGGTATTTTCATTCAAAGATTTAATATTTAGTCACTAAAACACTTTCACGACTTTATTGTCAACTCGAATAAGTTTAACTCAAAACTCTCATTTTCTTTCAGAGATACAATACTCATACATTAAAAAGGTCTAGTGAGATAATAGTTACCTTGATTGAAGTAATTTCATTCAAAGATTCAATCCTTGCTCATTGAAACACTCATCGTGACGTCAAACGGAATTCGAATAAGTTGAACTCCGAACTCTTATTTTCTTTCAAATATTGAATCTGTATACATTAAAATGGTCTAGTGACTTAATAGGTACCTTGATTGTGGTATTTTCATACAAAAATTCAATCTTTACTCATTAAAACGCTCTTTGGGACGTCAAAGGGAACTCGCATAAGTTCAACTCAAAAGTCTCATTTTCTTTCAAAGATTCAATCTTTATACATTAAAAAGTTCAAGTGACATAATAGGTACCCTGATTGAGTTAATTTCATTCAAAGATTAAATCTATACTCATTAAAACACTCTTCGTGACGTCAAAGTGAAATTGAATTAGTTTAACTCAAAACTCTCATTTTATTTCAAAGATTTAATATTTATACATTAAAATGGTCTAGTGACTTCATAGGTACCTTGATTGAGGTGTTTTCACTTAAAGATTCAATCTTTACTCATTAAAACATTCTTCGGGACGTCCAAGGGCACTCGAATAAGTTTAACTCAAAACTCTCATTTTCTTTCCAAGGTTCAATCTTTATACGTTAAAAAGGACTAGTGACATAATAGGTACCCTGATTGAGGTATTTTCATTCAAAAGGATTCAATCTTTAATCATTAAAACACTCTTCGCGACTTCATAGGGAACTTGAATAAGTTAAACTCGAAACTCTCATTTTCCTTCAAAGATTCAATCTTTATACATTAAAAAGGTCCAGCAACATAATTGGCGTCTTGGTTGAGATATTTTCATTCAAAGATTCAATATTTAGTCATTAAAACACTTTCACAACTTTATTGTCTACTCGAATAAGTTTAACACAAAACTCTCATTTTCTTTCAAAGATACAATACTTATACATTAAAAAGGTCTAGTGACATAATAGTTACCTTGATTGAAGTATTTTCATTCAAAGATTCAATTTTTGCTCATTGAAACACTCATCGTGACGTCAAACGGAATTCGAATAAGTTGAACTCCAAACTCTTATTTTCTTTCAAATATTGAATCTGTATACATTAAAATGGTCTAGTGACTTAATAGGAACCTTGATTGTGGTATTTTCATACAAAAATTCTATCTTTACTCATTAAAATGCTCTTTGGGACGTCAAAGGGAACTCGCATAAGTTCAACTCAAAACTCTCATTTTCTTTCAAAGATTCAATCTTTATACATTAAAAAGTTCAAGTGACATAATAGGTACCCTGATTGAGTTAATTTCATTCAAAGATTCAATCTTTACTCATTAAAACATTCTTCGGGACGTCCAAGGGCACTCGAATTAGGTTAACTCAAAACTCTCATTTTCTTTCCAAGGTTCAATCTTTATACGTTAAAAAGGTCTAGTGACTTCAATCTTTAATCATTAAAACACTCTTCGTGACTTCATACGGAACTCGAATAAGTTAAACTCAAAACTTTCATTTTCTTTCAGATATTCAATCTTTAGACATTAAAAAGGTCTAGTGAGGTAATACGAACCTTGATTGAGGTAATTCATTCAAAGATTTAGTTTTTACACTTTAAAACAATCTTCACGACGTTAAAGAAAACTCGAATAAGTTTAACTCAAAACTCTCGTTTTCTTACAAAGATTTAATCTTTATACATTAAAATCGTCTAGTGACATGATAGGTACCTTGATTGAGGTATTTTCATTTGAAGATTCAATCTTAACTCCTTAAAATACTCTTCGGGACGTCAAAGGGAACTCGAATAAGTTTAACTCAAAACTCTTATTTTGTACCTTAAAAATGTCTAGTGACATAATAGCTACCTTGATTGAGCTATTTTCATTTAAGGATTCAATCTTTACTCGATAAAACACTCTTCGTGACCTTATAGGGAACTCAAATAAGTTAAACTCAGAACCCTCATTTTTTTCAATGATTCAATCTTTATACATTAAAAAGGTTTAGTGACATAATAAGTACCTTCATTCAAGGATTCAATCTTTACTCTTTAAAACACTCTACAGGATGTCAAAAGGAACTCGAATAAGTTTTGCTCAAAACTCTCATTTCTTTTTTTTTCAAAGATTCAATCAAAACCCTCATTTTTATTTTCAAAGATTCATTCTTTATACATTAAAAAGGTCTAGTGATACAATACGTACATTGATTGAGGTAATTTCACTAAAAGATTCAATCTACACTCAATGAAACACTCATCGTGACGTCAAAGGGAACTCAAATAAGTTGAACTCAAAACTCCTGTTTTCTTTCAACGATTAGTGTTTATACATTAAAATGGTCTAGTGTCGTAATAGGAAACTTGATTGAGGTAGTTTAATTCAAAGATTCAATTTTTACTCATTAAAACATTATTCGGGACGTCAAAGGGAACTCGAATAAGTTTAGCTCAAAACTCTCATTTTCTTTCAAAAATTCAATCTTTATAACATAAAAAGGTTTAGTGACAGAACAGGTACCTTGATTGAAGTGTTTTCATTCGTAGATTCAATATTTAGTTATTAAAACACTTTTCGTGAATTTATAGGGAACTTGAATAAGTTAAACTCGAAACTCTCATTTTCCTTCAAAGATTCAATCTTTATACATTAAAAAGGTCCAGTAACATAATTGGCATCTAGGTTGAGGTATTTTCATTCAAAGATTCAATATTTAGTCATTAAAACACTTTCACGACTTTATTGTCAACTCGAATAAGTTTAACTCAAAATTCTCATTTTCTTTCAGAGATACAATACTTATACATTAAAAAGGTCTAGTGACATAATAGTTACCTTGATTGAAGTAATTCCATTCAAAGATTCAATCCTTGCTCATAGAAACACTCATCGTGACGTCAAACGGAATTCGAATAAGTTGAACTCCGAACTCTTATTTTCTTTCAAATATTGAATCTGTATACATTAAAATGGTCTAGTGACTTAATAGGTAACTTGATTGTGGTATTTTCATACAAAAATTCTATCTTTACTCATTAAAACGCTCTTTGGCACGTCAAAGGGAACTCGCATAAGTTCAACTCAAAACTCTCATTTTCTTTCAAAGATTCAATCTTTATACATTAAAAAGTTCAAGTGACATAATAGGTACCCTAATTGAGTTAATTTCATTCAAAGATTCAATCTTTACACATTAAAACACTCTTCGTGACGTCAAAGTGAAATCGAATTAGTTTAACTCAAAACTCTCATTTTATTTCAAAGATTTAATCTTTATACATTAAAATGGTCTAGTGACTTCGTAGGTACCTTGATTGAGGTGTTTTCATTTAAAGATTCAATCTTTACTCATTAAAACATTCTTCGGGACATCCAAGGGCACTCGAATAAGTTTAACTCAAAACTCTCATTTTCTTTCCAAGGTTCAATCTTTATACGTTAAAAAGGTCTAGTGACATAAAAGGTACCCTGATTGAGGTATTTTCAATCAAAAGGATTCAATCTTTAATCATTAAAACACTCGTCGCGACTTCATAGGGAATTCGAATAAGTTTAACTCAAAACTCTCGTTTTCTTACAAAGATTTAATCTTTATACATTAAAATCGTCTAGTGACATGATAGGTACCTTGATTGAGGTATTTTCATTCGAAGATTCAATCTTAACTCCTTAAAATACTCTTCGGGACGTTAAAGGCAACTCGAATAAGTTTAACTCAAAACTCTTATTTTGTACCTTAAAAATGTCTAGTGACATAATAGGTACCTTGATTGAGCTATTTTCATTTAAGGATTCAATCTTTACTCGATAAAACACTCTTTGCGACCCCATAGGGAACTCAAATAAGTTAAACTCAGAACCCTCATTTTTTTCAATGATTCAATCTTTATACCTTAAAAAGGTTTAGTGACATAATAAGTACCTTCATTCAAGGATTCAATCTTTACTCTTTAAAACACTCTTCGGGATGTCAAAAGGAACTCTAATAAGTTTAGCTCAAAACTCTCATTTCTTTTTTTTCAAAGATTCAATCTTTAAACATTAAAAAGATCAAGTGACATAATAGGTATCTTCATTGAGAACTCGAGTAAGTTAAATCAAAACACTCATTTTTATTTTCAAAGATTCATTCTTTATACATTAAAAAGGTCTAGTGATACAATACGTACATTGATTGAGGTAATTTCACTGAAAGATTCAATCTACACTCAATGAAACACTCATTGTGACGTCAAAGGGAACTCAAATAAGTTGAACTCAAAACACCTGTTTTCTTTCAACGATTAGTGTTTATACATTAAAATGGTCCAGTGTCGTAATAGGAAACTTGATTGAGGTAGTTTAATTCAAAGATTCAATTTTTACTCTTTAAAACATTATTCGGGACGTCAAAGGGAACTTGAATAAGTTTAGCTCAAAACTCTCATTTTCTTTCAAAGATTCAATCTTTATAACATAAAAAGGTTTAGTGACATAACAGGTACCTTGATTGAAGTGTTTTCATTCGTAGATTCAATATTTAGACATTAAAACACTTTTCGTGTATTCATAGGGAACTTGAATAAGTTAAACTCGAAACTCTCATTTTCCTTCAAAGATTCAATCTTTATACATTAAAAAGGTCCAGTAACATAATTGGCATCTTGGTTGAGATATTTTCATTCAAAGATTCAATATTTAGTCATTAAAACACTTTCACGACTTTATTGTCAACTCGAATAAGTTTAACTCAAAACTCTCATTTTCTTTCAAAGATACAATACTTATACATTAAAAAGGTCTAATGACATAATAGTTACCTTGATTGAAGTAATTTCATTCAAAGATTCAATCCTTGCTCATTGAAACACTCATCGTGACGTCAAACGGAATTCGAATAAGTTGAACTCCAAACTCTTATTTTCTTTCAAATATTGAATCTGTATACATTAAAATGGTCTAGTGACTTAACAGGTACATTGATTGTGGTATTTTCATACAAAAAATCAATTTTTACTCATTAAAATGCTCTTTGGGACGTCAAAGGGAACTCGCATAAGTTCAACTCAAAACTCTCATTTTCTTTCAAAGATTCAATCTTTATATATTAAAAAGTTCAAGTGACATAATAGGTACCCTGATTGAGTTAATTTCATTCAAAGATACAATCTTTACTCATTAATACATTCTTCGGGACGTCCAAGGGCACTCGAATAAGTTTAACTCAAAACTCTAATTTTCTTTCCAAGGTTCAATCTTTATACGTTAAAAAGGTCTAGTGACTTCAATCTTTAATCATTAAAACACTCTTCGTGACTTCATAGGGAACTCGAATAAGTTAAACTCAAAACTTTCATTTTCTTTCAGATATTCAATCTTTAGACATTCGAAGGGTCTAGTGAGGTAAAACGAACCTTGATTGAGGTAATTTCATTCAAAGATTTAGTTTTTACACTTTAAAACACTCTTCGCGACGTCAAACAAAACTCGAATAAGTTTAACTCAAAACTCTCGTTTTCTTACAAAGATTTAATCTTTATACATTAAAATGGTCTAGTGACATGATAGGTACCTTGATTGAGGTATTTTCATTCAAAGATTCAATCTTAACTCCTTAAAACACTCTTCGTGACGTCAAAGGGAACTCGAATAAGTTTAACTCAAAAATCTTATTTTATACCTTAAAAATGTCTAGTGACATAATAGGTACCTTGATTGAGCTATTTTCATTCAAGGATTCAATCTTTACTCGATAAAACACTCTTCGCGACCTCATAGGGAACTCAATTAAGTTAAACTCAAAACCCTCATTTTTTTCAATGATTCAAACTTTATACATTAAAAAGAAACATAATAAGTACCTTTATTCAAGGATTCAATCTTTACTCTTTAAAACACTCTTCAAGATGTCGAAAGGAACTCGAATAAGTTTAGCTCAAAACTCTCATTTCTTTTTTTTCAAAGATTCAATCTTTAAACGTTAAAAAGATTAAGTGACATAATAGGTACCTTCATTGGGAACTCGAGTAAGTTAAATCAAAACTGTAATACCCCGTAATTTATTAAAGAGTTTAGTTATTTAAATTCAATTATGTGTGGATTCCTTTACCTATTATTGTGCATACTGCATTGTTATATTAAGTTCATTTAATGGTGCATGTAAATTAATTGTGTATGTTAAAATAGTAAATTTATTCATTTAATTGTGTGCATGTATTATTATAATTAATTTTATTTGTTGATTATGTTTAATTAAGCAATATTAGTTAATTAAAGTATTATATTTGTGTTATAAAGTATTATGATGATATAATGTATTCTTATGTAAAATTATAATAATAATAATAATAGTTTAATAATATAATAATAATAATAATATAATAATAATAATTATAAAAGTTTATTAATAATAATAATAATTATAATAATAATCATAGTTATAATAATAATAATTATAAAAGTTTATTAATAATAATAATTATTATAATAATAATCATAGTTATAATAATAATAATAGTATTAAACCAATGTCATGATGAAATTAGAGATTAGGATAGGATTTCATCAATGTTTATAGGTGGACTTGAAGCCATATGGTTGGGAAGATGGTTAGTAGATGAAAAAAATTAAATATTTGTAATATTTATATTATATATTTTGTATATAAATTAACTAGCTTACCTTAGAAGAAAAGAAAGGGAGTTAGAAGCAAAGTATAAATTCTAGTGAGCTATTTTATAAGAGTGAAAGGAAAAGAGAAAGAGAAAGAAGCTTGGACCGGTGTAGGCGATTTTACCCGACTACGCGCAGACCGGCGGATTTATTTTAAATCCAAAATGGCAAGTTATTATCTATTTTTCCCCTTTGAATTAATAAATTAATTGTTTAGTTTCTTTATATTATTTTAGAGCATAGAGACCATGTAAGGAGTTTAATAAATTAGGAATTTTAGTTTATTAAATTTGTGAAATTTTAATTATATAGGATGGTATATATTTATTTAATGTCCTATGAAATTAATAATGGCTAAAAATAATTAAATAAGGCTTTAGGGATTTTTCTAGAATTTTCTAGAATTTTTCGGGATTTTTCTGTAATTTCCGGCGAGACTCCGGCGAGATTTCCGGCCACCGGCAACGAGGAAGGTGACCGGAGTGATCCCATGTGGTGCGGCGCACAAGGCTTACTATGCGCGCGCATCAGTAGCGGTTAGATTGGATTTTAAATCACAGATCGATTCAGTGTAGCGTGGCACACAATAGCATGGTGCACGCAAATCAGGAGCCGTTAGATTAAAGGAGGAGCCTTGGATCAATCCAGTGTAGCGCGCCCACATAGAAATAGTACAACCGACCAACCAGCACACGCCGCGTCATCAGGATGCATTAGTGCGCGCGTGGCAGCGCGTGCGCGCGCGTGGGACTCTCCAGACGCGCGTGGAGGCGCGTGGGAGAGTGGGAAAGCTTGGCGGCGCGTGTGGGGAGCTCTGGGAGGCGCGTGGGGGCGCGTGAGGGACCCCTACAGCTACTGGAAAAGTCCAGAATACCCCTAGGGACTGTTTTGTAAATTCCAGAACCTTAAACTTGGATTTTTAGGTACTGTGTTGGTATTTACGGGTTTAACGGGACACGAAATTATTATTTTAACACCCATTACTTATTCTTATGGCCGATTAATCTTTTCTAAGCATTTATTGGCTCGTTCACAGTACAGATACTAATGTGATTTATTTAACGACATTGTTAAATATAAATAGTGTTATTATCTTATTAAATGGTATCAACCATTACTGATAAATTAAATAAGGCCATGGTTGTAGTCAGATAAATTATCCATGATATCTTATGGGATGTTTATACTGTTAATTGATATATAAACCACGATCGTTATGCTGTGTGCACTTTAGGAAATAAATGGACTATTTAATTATGTCGCATTTATATTATATGGATGTGTTGCCATATAGAACCATATGAGCTGGCTAATAAGTTTAGACTCATTTATACCTTATGCATTCGTTGCGATAGACAGATGTGTGGCTGTCGGGGTATGTGGTTTAATATTATTGGCATGTGTTGCCTAATTGACATACTCGGTATATTTATTAATATTGTTGGCATGTGTTGCCTAATTTATATGCTCAGTATATTCATCAGTACTTTGCGAGGTGTTATCACTGTGTAGTTCGTTATAGTCTGTGTTGTCAGTACCGTGCACCATGTATAATAGCTGATTTCCCGGGTAGGGAAAGGCGACACTTAACCACCTAGTGTGAGTCTAAGTGATCACCGTCTATTCTGGTTGAGGTCATGTTATACATTGGATAGTTCCCTTAGGATGTATACAGATATAGTACTCAACCGATTCATAATGATTAATTTATTTGATTCTCTGATTTGGGTCATAGTAGAGAGGACTTGCTCGTGGGGTTGACCCACCATTGTTGTTATTTCAGGATACGGTCAGCATCCGTTTCAAGGCTGAGGTTAGCAGTGTGGGACCACCATCCGAACTCATCTACTCTTACGATCCAGTGCAGGGTAGAAGTTTTATGTAATACTTCAGTTTCAGTTTTTATTTACTTTTGACGTTGAACTCTCAGAGTTATATTTAGGGATCCTTGACATAGGATTTCCAAGTTGTAATGAAGTACGATATTAAATAAAGGATGGATGGATGTTGTATTATTTAGTGTTCATTTCCTGTCTAAATTCTTTTATTATCATCATTTTGTATTCCATGCTTGTATATTGCCAATTGTTTTTGATATCCCTCGTTTTTCGTGTATAAGCCTGATCAACTTATGCGTGGAAAATGTTGGGGGTTTCACAAAAACCCTCATTTTTATTTTCAAAGATTCATTCTTTATACATTAAAAAGGTCTAGTGATACAATACGTACATTGATTGAGGTAATTTCACTGAAAGATTCAATCTACACTCAATGAAACACTCATTGTGACGTCAATGGGAACTCAAATAAGTTGAACTCAAAACTCTTGTTCTCTTTCAACGATTAGTGTTTATACATTAAAATGGTCTAGTGTCGTAATAGGAAACTTGATTGAGGTACTTTAATTCGAGGATTCAATTTTTACTCATTAAAACATTATTCGGGACGTCAAAGGGAACTCGAACAAGTTTAGCTCAAAACTCTCATTTTCTTTCAAAGATTCAATCTTAATAACATAAAAAGGTTTAGTGACATAGCAGGTAACTTGATTAAAGTGTTTTCATTCGTAGATTCAATATTTAGTCATTAAAACACTTTTCGTGAATTCATAGGGAGCTTGAAAAAGTTAAACTCGAAACTCTCATTTTCCTCCAAAGATTCAATCTTTATATATTAAAAAGGTCCAGTAACATAATTGGCATCTTGGTTGAGGTATTTTCATTTAAAGATTCAATGTTTAGCCATTAAAACACTTTCACGACTTTATTGTCAACTCGAATAAGTTTAACTCAAAACTCTCATTTTCTTTCAGAGATATAATACTTATACATTAAAAAGGTCTAGTGACATAATAGTTACCTTGATTGAAGTAATTTCATTCAAAGATTCAATTCATACTCATTGAAACACTCATCGTGACGTCAAACGGAATTCGAATAAGTTAAACTCCAAACTCTTATTTTCTTTCAAATATTGAATCTGTATACATTAAAATGGTCTAGTGACTTAATAGGTTCCTTGATTGTGGTATTTTCATACAAAAATTCAATCTTTACTCATTAAAACGCTCTTTAGGACGTCAAAGAGAACTCGCATAAGTTCAACTCAAAACTCTCATTTTCTTTCAAACATTACATCTTTATACATTAAAAAGTTCAAGTGACATAATAGGTCCCCTGATTGAGTTAATTTCATTCAAAGATTCAAAATTTTCCCATTAAAACACTTTTCGTGACGTCAAAGTGAAATCAAATTAGTTTAACCCAAACTCTCATTTTATTTCAAAGATTTAATCTTTATACAGTAAAATGGTCTAGTGACTTCAGGGGTACCTTGATTTAGGTGTTTTCATTTAAAGATTCAATCTTTATTCATTAAAACATTCTTCGGGACTTCCAAGGGCACTCGAATAAGTTTAACTCAAAACTCTCATTTTCTTTCCTAAGTTCAATCTTTATACGTTAAAAAGGTCTAGTGACATAATAGGTACCCTGATTGAGGTATTTTCATTCAAAAGGATTCAATCTTTAATCATCAAAACACTCTACGTGACTTCATAGGGAACTCGAATAAGTTAAACTCAAACTTTCATTTTCTTTCAGATATTCAATCTTTAGACTTAAAAAAGGTCCAGTGAGGTAATACGAACCTTGATTGAGGTAATTTCATTCAAAGATTTAGTTTTTACACTTTAAAACACTCTTCGCGACGTCAAACAAAACTCGAATAAGTTTAACTCAAACTCTAGTTTTCTTACGAAGATTTAATCTTTATACATTAAAATGGTCTAGTGACATGATAGGTACCTTGATTGAGGTATTTTCATTCGAAGATTCAATCTTAACTCCTTAAAACACTCTTCGTGACGTCAAAGGGAACTCGAATAAGTTTAACTCAAAACTCTTATTTTATACCTTAAAAATGTCTAGTGACATAATAGGTACCTTGATTGAGCTATTTTCATTCAAGGATTCAATCTTTACTCGATAAAACACTCTTCGCGACCTCATAGGAAACTCAATTAAGTTAAACTCAAAACCCTCATTTTTTTCAATGATTCAAACTTTATACATTAAAAAGAAACATAATAAGTACCTTTATTCAAGGATTCAATCTTTACTCTTTAAAACACTCTTCAGGATGTCGAAAGGAACTCGAATAAGTTTAGCTCAAAACTCTCATTTCTTTTTTTTCAAAGATTCAATCTTTAAACGTTAAAAAGATTAAGTGACATAATAGGTACCTTCATTGGGAACTCGAGTAAGTTAAATCAAAACTGTAATACCCCGTAATTTATTAAAGAGTTTAGTTATTTAAATTCAATTATGTGTGGATTCCTTTACCTATTATTGTGCATACTGCATTGTTATATTAAGTTCATTTAATGGTGCATGTAAATTAATTGTGTATGTTAAAATAGTAAATTTATTCATTTAATTGTGCATGTATTATTATAATTAATTTTATTTGTTGATTATGTTTAATTAAGCAATATTAGTTAATTAAAGTATTATATTTGTGTTATAAAGTATTATGATGATATAATGTATTCTTATGTAAAATAATAATAATAATAATAATAGTTTAATAATATAATAATAATAATAATATAATAATAATAATTATAAAAGTTTATTAATAATAATAATAATTATAATAATAATCATAGTTATAATAATAATAATTATAAAAGTTTATTAATAATAATTATTATTATTATAATAATCATAGTTATAATAATAATAATAGTATTAAACCAATGTCATGATGAAATTAGAGATTAGGATAGGATTTCATCAATGTTTATAGGTGGACTTGAAGCCATATGGTTGGGAAGATGGTTAGTAGATGAAAAAAATTAGATATTTGTAATATTTATATTATATATTTTGTATATAAATTAACTAGCTTACCTTAGAAGAAAAGAAAAGGAGTTAGAAGCAAAATATAAATTCTAGTGAGCTATTTTATAAGAGTGAAAGGAAAAGAGAAAGAGAAAGAAGCTTGGACCGGTGTAGGCGATTTTACCCGACTACGCGCAGACCGGCGGATTTATTTTAAATTCAAAAAGGCAAGTTATTATCTATTTTTCCCCTTTGAATTAATAAATTAATTGTTTAGTTTCTTTATATTATTTTAGAGCATAGAGACCATGTAAGGAGTTTAATAAATTAGGAATTTTAGTTTATTAAATTTGTGAAATTTTAATTATATAGGATGGTATATATTTATTTAATGTCCTATGAAATTAATAATGGCTAAAAATAATTAAATAAGGCTTTCGGGATTTTTCTAGAATTTTCTAGAATTTTTCGGGATTTTTCTGTAATTTCCGGCGAGACTCCGGCGAGATTTCCGGCCACCGGCAACGAGGAAGGTGACCGGAGTGATCCCATGTGGTGCGGCGCACAAGGCTTACTATGCGCGCGCATCAGTAGCGGTTAGATTGGATTTTAAATCACAGATCGATTCAGTGTAGCGTGGCACACAATAGCATGGTGCACGCAAATCAGGAGCCGTTGGATTAAAGGAGGAGCCTTGGATCAATCCAGTGTAGCGCGCCCACATAGAAATAGTACAACCGACCAACCAGCACACGCCGCGTCATCAGGATGCATTAGTGGGCGCGTGGCAGCGCGTGCGCGCGCGTAGGACTCTCCAGACGCGCGTGGGAGCGCGTGGCTGATGCCAGACGCGCGTGGAGGCGCGTGGGAGAGTGGGAAAGCTTGGCGGCGCGTGTGGGGAGCTCTGGGAGGCGCGTGGGGGCGCGTGAGGGACCCCTACAGCTACTGGAAAAGTCCAGAATACCCCTAGGGACTGTTTTGTAAATTCCAGAACCTTAAACTTGGATTTTTAGGTACTGTGTTGGTATTTACGGGTTTAACGGGACACGAAATTATTATTTTAACACCCGTTACTTATTCTTATGGCCGATTAATCTTTTCTAAGCATTTATTGGCTCGTTCACAGTACAGATACTAATGTGATTTATTTAACGACATTGTTAAATATAAATAGTGTTATTATCTTATTAAATGGTATCAACCATTACTGATAAATTAAATAAGGCCATGGTTGTAGTCAGATAAATTATCCATGATATCTTATGGGATGTTTATACTGTTAATTGATATATAAACCATGATCATTATGCTGTGTGCACTTTAGGAAATAAATGGACTGTTTAATTATGTCGCATTTATATTATATGGATGTGTTGCCATATAGAACCATATGAGCTGGCTAATAAGTTTAGACTCATTTATACCTTATGCATTCGTTGCGATAGACAGATGTGTGGCTGTCGGGGTATATGGTTTAATATTATTGGCATGTGTTGCCTAATTGACATACTCGGTATATTTATTAATATTGTTGGCATGTGTTGCCTAATTTATATGCTCAGTATATTCATCAGTACTTTGCGAGGTGTTATTACTGTGTAGTTCGTTATAGTCTGTGTTGTCAGTACCGTGCACCATGTATAATAGCTGATTTCCCGGGTAGGGAAAGGCGACACTTAACCACCTAGTGTGAGTCTAAGTGATCACCGTCTATTCTGGTTGAGGTCATGTTATACATTGGATAGTTCCCTTAGGATGTATACAGATATAGTACTCAACCGATTCATAATGATTAATTTATTTGATTCTCTGATTTGGGTCATAGTAGAGAGGACTTGCTCGTGGGGTTGACCCACCATTGTTGTTATTTCAGGATACGGTCAGTATCCGTTTCAAGGCTGAGGTTAGCAGTGTGGGACCACCATCCGAACTCATCTACTCTTACGATCCAGTGCAGGGTAGAAGTTTTATGTAATACTTCAGTTTCAGTTTTTATTGACTTTTGACGTTGAACTCTCAGGGTTATATTTAGGGATCCTTGACATAGGATTTCCAAGTTGTAATGAAGTACGATATTAAATAAAGGATGGATGGATGTTGTATTATTTAGTGTTCATTTCCTGTCTAAATTCTTTTATTATCATCATTTTGTATTCCATGCTTGTATATTGCCAATTGTTTTTGATATCCCTCATTTTTCGTGTATAAGCCTGATCAACTTATGCGTGGAAAATGTTGGGGGTGTCACAGTTGGTATCAGAGCATTCCAGGTTCGAGTGTCTTAGGGATCTGTGATTACTATACTTCCGCGTTGTGTATTCTGATAATTAGAGCCTAAGTATTAGGGTTCTTTGTATTCTTTTAGTCGGTCCATTATAATGTACTGACGTTAGATTTTTTCTGAATTTAAAAGAAGGATGTCTCGGCGTGGGACAAGGAATGCGAACCAGCATCGCAGTATTTCCCCAACTCAAAATGAGAATCAGGAATTTTCCCCTCAAGTTGCTGATATCATTACACGAGCTGTGGCAGCAGGAGTAGCATCTGCTCTACGAAACCAGCAACCTCCTCCGATAGTACCTGTTCCTGAACCAGTGGCACAGCCAATGTCATGGAACAAAATTCGTCACTCATTTATCAGAGGGAATCCACCGACATTTGCAGGGTCCACAGATGTCCTGTTAGCATATCAGTGGAAACAGGAGAGCGAGCGTCATCTTCGGATGGTAATCTGTACCGAAGTGCAGAAACAGATGCTAGCTACGTTTATGCTGATAGGCAATGCATTGCAGTGGTGGGAGTCTATTACTACTGTCGATGAGAGGACCAGATTGACTTATGCTGAATTTCAGACTCGCTTTGACGACAAGTATTTTCCTATGTCAGTAAGATCAGCGATGAAGACTGAATTTCTGGATCTGCAACAGGAGGATATGACTGTGGCTGAGTATGAACAGAAGTTCATTAATTTGTCATTATTTGCACCAGAGGAGGTCAATACGGAAGAAAAGAAGAGAGACCGCTTTGTGAAAGGGTTAATATGGCCGATTAAAGTGGTGATCATAGGTAGTCCTGCATATACTACTTATATCCAGGTGGTTAATGCTGCCTTGCAGCACTGCCAGATGAGGAGTGATTACCGGAAGTCCAAGGGAGATAAGCGGGCTAACCGAGACTACCAGACAGTGGAGAAAGGAAGCAGCAGTGGTACCAAGTCCAATGATCGGGGCAGATTTCAAGGACATCAACCTTGGAAGAAAAACAAAGGAAACCCAGATGTGCAGAGGGATGAAGTCCCTAATCAGGGTAGACAAGGTGGGGTACCTCAGACCGGACAGGAACAGTGGTCGGGAAATCAACAGAGAAGGCAGGCAGGTCCTTTTATGGGACGTTGTTATCACTGTAGAGAGATTGGGCATCCGGCCAAGATGTGTCCCAAAGCTAAGCAGGGACAGTATGGGCAGCCGAGACCTAATCAGCCGTTACCTCTATCGGCCCCACCGATGCCACGTGGGCAAGTTTAGAATTTTCCGGCACTTCCAGCACCACCATTTCCTCCGGGACAACCTCCACAGCAGTTGCATCACGGCATAGTTTATAACTTCATGCCACATAATGCGCAGGCTCCTCAGGCTATTGAGGGTATGTTTTCTATACATGGTAGAACTGTTCGTATACTGTTTGACACGGGTGCATCACATTCTTTTGTGTCTAGATCTTTTGTTATCTTATCTGGTATGACGACTCAGTTATGTGACCAACCTCTTAATATTTATACACCATTGGGAGTTGGCGCAATTTTACGCGAGTGTAGCGGTGATATCCTTATAGATATGGGCCGGCTTCGATTTCTTGCAAATTTGTTAGTGTTAGATATGCATTCGTATGATGTTATACTTGGGATGGACTGGTTATCTCAGTACCATGCTCAGGTTAACTGTTACGAAAAGTCTATTGTATTTTCTATACCAGGACAGGAGATGTATCTTCTTGTTGTACCACAACCGGATAGAGGGCCTAGCACTTATTTATTCGTTCTTGAGGAAGACTCACAGGAAGCGACTTCGGTATCTCTTGACAGTATCCCGGTAGTACAGGAATTCCAGGATGTATTCCAGGAAATTCCAGGCTTGCCACCGAGTCGAGAGATAGACTTCGTTATTGATTTAGCTCCAGGCACTACGCCTATTGCTAAGGCGCCGTACAGAATGGCACCAGTGGAGATGCGAGAGTTGAAAGATCAAATTCAACAGTTGCTCAGCCAGGGATTTATTCGTAGGAGTACTTCACCATGGGGAGCACCAGTACTGTTTGTAAAGAAGAAGGATGGATCTCTTCGTCTTTGTATTGATTACAGAGAACTGAACAAGGTCACTGTTCGCAACAAGTACCCGTTGCCCAGAATTGATGACCTGTTTGATCAGTTGAAGGGAGCTACTTACTTCTCAAAGATCGATTTGAGGTCTGGTTATCATCAGCTACGAGTCAGAGAACAAGATATTCCAAAGACAGCATTTCTCACAAGGTACGGATCTTATGAGTTTCGTGTTATGCCCTTCGGTTTAACGAACGCTCCAGCTGTCTTTATGGACTTGATGAATAGAGTATTCAGAGAATACTTAGATCAGTTTGTCATTGTTTTCATTGATGATATTCTGGTTTACTCTAAGTCGGAGAAGGACCATGCCAGACATTTACGCACAGTATTGCGGACACTTCGAGAACATCAGTTGTTTGCGAAGTTTGAGAAGTGTGAATTTTGGCAGAAAGAGGTCAAATTTCTAGGTCATGTAGTGTCAGAAGAAGGGTTAGCAGTAGATCCAGCCAAGGTTGCGGCCGTTATGGAGTGGGGACAGCCTACCTCATCGACAGAGATTCGCAGTTTTCTGGGATTGGCAGGGTATTATCGCAGGTTCATCCAGGGATTTTCCAAAATTGCGGGTCCACTTACTCATCTGACTAAGAAGAATGTACCATTTGTATGGGATGATTCTTGTCAGACTGCTTTTGCTGAGTTGAAAAGTAAGTTAACTTCTGTACCTGTCTTAGCCACACCTCAGAGTGGAATCGAGTATTTAGTATTTACCGACGCTTCTCTGAAGGGTTTGGGTTGTGTGTTGATGCAAGAAGAGCGACCAGTTTCTTATGGGTCTAGGAAGCTTAAGCCTCATGAGCTTAATTACCCGACTCACGATCTAGAGCTCGCAGCAGTGGTTTTTGCCTTGCGTATTTGGAGACATTATCTTTTGGGGGAGACTTTTCGATTGTTTAGCGATCATAAAAGTCTACAGTATTTGTTCACACAGAGGGAACTGAATATAAGACAGCGCAGATGGTTGGAGTTCGTGAAAGACTATCACTTCTCTATATAGTATCATCCAGGGAAGGCGAATGTTGTAGCAGACGCACTCAGTCGCCGACCCTATGTCAGCCTTTCAGCTTTGTTTGCAACAGAGTGGGATACTTTGAAGACTGTTGATGAGTTAGCAGACGCTTTTATGGCATGTGTGGTAGTAACTCCTTCTATCATTCATCAGGTCATTCAAGCGCAACTCTCAGATCAACAGTGTATTGATCGAGTTTCGGAGTTAGCCTCCGGAGATGTTCCTTTTTATTCTATAGGGACTGATGGAGGATTGAGGTACAAGGGACGTTTAATTGTGCCTTCAGCTGATAATTTGAGAAATGTTGTGATGAGAGAGACACACACTTCTCAGTTCTCTGTACATCCAGGGGGAGACAAGATGTATCAGGACATGAAACGCCAGTTTTGGTGGGCCGGCATGAAAAGAGATATAGCTATCTTTGTCTCTAAATGTAGCACCTGTCAGATGATTAAGATTGATCATCAGAGACCGCCAGGATCGTTACAGCCACTTCCCATACCAGAGTGGAAATGGGAGAGTATTTCCATGGACTTCATAGAGGGATTACCTACTTCACAGCATAATCACAACTCTATTTGGGTCATTGTTGATAGATTGACCAAGTCCGCTCATTTTCTGCCTGTTCGGTCAAACTTTACGTCAGAACAGTATGCTAAGCTGTATATTGCAAAAATGGTGAAACTTCATGGAGTACCATTGTCCATCGTATCAGATAGAGATCCGAAGTTTGTATCAGGATTTTGGAGGAGCTTTCAGCAGGCTTTGGGTACAGAACTTTATCTTAGCACTGCCTATCATCCTCAGACAGATGGACAGACTGAGCGAGTTAATCAGATTTTAGAAGACATGTTGCGGGCATGTGTTCTTGATTTTAAGGGCAATTGGGAGGAATATTTGCCGCTTTCAGAGTTTGCTTATAACAATAGTTATCAGAAAACTATTGGTATGGCACCATTTGAGGCTTTGTATGGTAGACCGTGTAGGTCTCTTGTCTGTTGGCTTGGAGTTGGTGAGAACAGCTTTTTGGGTCCTGAATTTATTAAGGACACGTCAGAAAAGATCGCTATCATTAGGGATCGGATGCGTACAGCTCAAAGCAGACAGAAAAGTTATGCTGACCGTCGAACTCGTGCTTTGGAGTTTAAGGTTGGTGATCAGGTTTTGCTTAAGGTTTCTCCTATGAAGGGAGTAATGCGGTTTGGGTCAAAGGGTAAGTTATCGCCTCGTTTTGTGGGACCTTTTATGATTACAGATCGGATTGGGGCAGTAGCTTATCGTCTGGCTCTACCAGATAATCTTCATAGGGTACATAATGTTTTTCATGTATCTATGCTGCGAAAATTTCTACGGGATGAAGATCGATACCAACACATTGATGTGGGTGAGATTGAGTTGCAACCCGATGCAACCTATTTGGAACAACCTTACTGTATTCTCGATCGTAGGAATCAGATACTGCGCACGAAGACTATTCCATTAGTACGTGTACAGTGGAGTCATCATAGTGCTACAGAGTCTACTTGGGAACGGGAAGATATTATCCGTGCCAAGTATCCAGAGCTTTTTAATACAGGTATGTAGTGAATTTCGGGGACGAAATTCCGTTATTAGGGGGGGAGAATGTAATACCCCGTAATTTATTAAAGAGTTTAGTTATTTAAATTCAATTATGTGTGGATTCCTTTACCTATTATTGTGCATACTGCATTGTTATATTAAGTTCATTTAATGGTGCATGTAAATTAATTGTGTATGTTAAAATAGTAAATTTATTCATTTAATTGTGCATGTATTATTATAATTAATTTTATTTGTTGATTATGTTTAATTAAGCAATATTAGTTAATTAAAGTATTATATTTGTGTTATAAAGTATTATGATGATATAATGTATTCTTATGTAAAATTATAATAATAATAATAATAGTTTAATAATATAATAATAATAATAATATAATAATAATAATTATAAAAGTTTATTAATAATAATAATAATAATAATAATAATCATAGTTATAATAATAATTATTATAAAAGTTTATTAATAATAATAATAATTATAATAATAATCATAGTTATAATAATAATAATAGTATTAAACCAATGTCATAATGAAATTAGAGATTAGGATAGGATTTCATCAATGTTTATAGGTGGACTTGAAGCCATATGGTTGGGAAGATGGTTAGTAGATGAAAAAAATTAGATATTTGTAATATTTATATTATATATTTTGTATATAAATTAACTAGCTTACCTTAGAAGAAAAGAAAGGGAGTTAGAAGCAAAGTATAAATTCTAGTGAGCTATTTTATAAGAATGAAAGGAAAAGAGAAAGAGAAAGAAGCTTGGACCGGTGTAGGCGATTTTACCCGACTACGCGCAGACCGGCGGATTTATTTTAAATCCAAAAAGGCAAGTTATTATCTATTTTTCCCCTTTGAATTAATAAATTAATTGTTTAGTTTATTTATATTATTTTAGAGCATAGAGACCATGTAAGGAGTTTAATAAATTAGGAATTTTAGTTTATTAAATTTGTGAAATTTTAATTATATAGGATGGTATATATTTATTTAATGTCCTATGAAATTAATAATGGCTAAAAATAATTAAATAAGGCTTTAGGGATTTTTCTAGAATTTTCTAGAATTTTTCGGGATTTTTCTGTAATTTCCGGCAAGACTCCGGCGAGATTTCCGGCCACCGGCAACGAGGAAGGTGACCGGAGTGATCCCATGTGGTGCGGCGCACAAGGCTTACTATGCGCGCGCATCAGTAGCGGTTAGATTGGATTTTAAATCACAGATCGATTCAGTGTAGCGTGGCACACAATAGCATGGTGCACGCAAGTCAGGAGCCGTTGGATTAAAGGAGGAGCCTTGGATCAATCCAGTGTAGCGCGCCCACATAGAAATAGTACAACCGACCAACCAGCACACGCCGCGTCATCAGGATGCATTAGTGCGCGCGTGGCAGCGCGTGCGCGCGCGTGGGACTCTCCAGACGAGCGTGGGAGCGCGTGGCTGATGCCAGACGCGCGTGGAGGCGCGTGGGAGAGTGGGAAAGCTTGGCGGCGCGTGTGGGGAGCTCTGAGAGGCGCGTGGGGGCGCGTGAGGGACCCCTAAAGCTACTGGAAAAGTCCAGAATACCCCTAGGGACTGTTTTGTAAATTCCAGAACCTTAAACTTGGATTTTTAGGTACTGTGTTGGTATTTACGGGTTTAACGGGCCACGAAATTATTATTTTAACACCCGTTACTTATTCTTATGGCCGATTAATCTTTTCTAAGCATTTATTGGCTCGTTCACAGTACAGATACTAATGTGATTTATTTAACGACATTGTTAAATATAAATAGTGTTATTATCTTATTAAATGGTATCAACCATTACTGATAAATTAAATAAGGCCATGGTTGTAGTCAGATAAATTATCCATGATATCTTATGGGATGTTTATACTGTTAATTGATATATAAACCATGATCATTATGCTGTGTGCACTTTAGGAAATAAATGGACTGTTTAATTATGTCGCATTTATATTATATGGATGTGTTGCCATATGGAACCATATGAGCTGGCTAATAAGTTTAGACTCATTTATACCTTATGCATTCGTTGCGATAGACAGATGTGTGGCTGTCGGGGTATGTGGTTTAATATTATTGGCATGTGTTTCCTAATTGACATACTCGGTATATTTATTAATATTGTTGGCATGTGTTGCCTAATTTATATGCTCAGTATATTCATCAGTACTTTGCGAGGTGTTATCACTGTGTAGTTCGTTATAGTCTGTGTTGTCAGTACCGTGCACCATGTATAATAGCTGATTTCCCGGGTAGGGAAAGGCGACACTTAACCACCTAGTGTGAGTCTAAGTGATCACCGTCTATTCTGGTTGAGGTCATGTTATACATTGGATAGTTCCCTTAGGATGTATACAGATATAGTACTCAACCGATTCATAATGATTAATTTATTTGATTCTCTGATTTGGGTCATAGTAGAGAGGACTTGCTCGTGGGGTTGACCCACCATTGTTGTTATTTCAGGATACGGTCAGTATCCGTTTCAAGGCTGAGGTTAGCAGTGTGGGACCACCATCCGAACTCATCTACTCTTACGATCCAGTGCAGGGTAGAAGTTTTATGTAATACTTCAGTTTCAGTTTTTATTTACTTTTGACGTTGAACTCTCAGGGTTATATTTAGGGATCCTTGACATAGGATTTCCAAGTTGTAATGAAGTACGGTATTAAATAAAGGATGGATGGATGTTGTATTATTTAGTGTTCATTTCCTGTCTAAATTCTTTTATTATCATCATTTTGTATTCCATGCTTGTATATTGCCAATTGTTTTTGATATCCCTCGTTTTTCGTGTATAAGCCTGATCAACTTATGCGTGGAAAATGTTGGGGGTTTCACAAAAACCCTCATTTTTATTTTCAAAGATTCATTCTTTATACATTAAAAAGGTCTAGTGATACAATACGTACATTGATTGAGGTAATTTCACTGAAAGATTCAATCTACACTCAATGAAACACTCATTGTGACGTCAATGGGAACTCAAAAAAGTCCAAGGGCACTCGAATAAGTTTAGCTCAAAACTCTCATTTTCTTTCAAAGATTCAATCTTTATAACATATAAAGGTTTAGTGACATAACAGGTACCTTGATTAAAGTGTTTTCATTCGTAGATTCAATATTTAGTCATTAAAACACTTTTCGTGAATTCATAGGGAACTTGAATAAGTTAAACTCGAAACTCTCATTTTCCTTCAAAGATTCAATCTTTATACATTAAAAAGGTCCACTAACATAATTGGCATCTTGGTTGAGGTAATTTCATTCAAAGATTCAATATTTAGTCATTAAAACACTTTCACGACTTTATTGTCAACTCGAATACGTTTAACTCAAAACTCTCATTTTCTTTTAGAGATACAATACTTATACATTAAAAAGGTCTAGTGACATAATAGTTACCTTGATTGAAGTAATTTCATTCAAAGATTCAATCCATGCCCATTGAAACACTCATCGTGACGTCAAACAGAATTCGAATAAGTTAAACTCCAAACTCTTATTTTCTTTCAAATATTGAATCTGTATACATTAAAATTGTCTAGTGACGTAATAGGTACCTTGATTGTGGTATTTTCATACAAAAATTCAATCTTTACTCATTAAAACGCTCTTTGGGACGTCAAAGGGAACTCGTATAAGTTCAACTCAAAACTCTCATTTTCTTTCAAAGATTCAATCTTTATACATTAAAAAGTTCAAGTGACATAATAGGTACCCTGATTGAGTTAATTTCATTCAAAGATTCAATCTTTACTCATTAAAACACTCTTCGTGACGTAAAAGTGAAATCGAATTAGTTTAACTCAAAACTCTCATTTTATTTCAAAGATTTAATCTTTATACATTAAAATGGTCTAGTGACTTCATAAGTACCTTGATTGAGCTGTTTTCATTTAAAAATTCAATCTTTATTCATTAAAACATTCTTCGGGACGTCCAAGGGCACTCGAATAAGTTTAACTCAAAACTCTCATTTTCTTTCCAAGGTTCAATCTTTATACGTTAAAAAGGTCTAGTGACATAATAGGTACCCTGATTGAGGTATTTTCATTCAAAAGGATTCAATCTTTAATCATTAGAACACTCTTCGCGACTTCATAGGGAACTCGAATAAGTTAAACTCAAAACTTTCATTTTCTTTCAGATATTCAATCTTTAGACATTAAAAAGGTCTAGTGAGGTAATACGAACCTTGATTGAGGTAATTTCATTCAAAGATTTAGTTTTTACACTTTAAAACACTCTTCGTGACGTCAAACAAAACTCGAATAAGTTTAACTCAAAACTCTCGTTTTCGTACAAAGATTTAATCTTTATACGTTAAAATGGTCTAGTGACATGATTGGTACCTTGATTGAGGTATTTTCATTCGAAGATTCAATCTTAACTCCTTAAAACACTCTTCGTGACGTCGAAGGAAACTCGAATAAGTTTAACTCAAAACTCTTATTTTATACCTTAAAAATGTCTAGTGACATAATAGGTACCTTGATTGAGCTATTTTCATTCAAGGATTCAATCTTTACTCGATAAAACACTCTTCATGACCTCATAGGGAACTCAAATAAGTTAAACTCAAACCCCTCATTTTTTTCAATGATTCAATCTTTATACATTAAAAAGGTTTAGTGACATAATAAGTACCTTCATTCAAGGATTCAATCTTTACTCTTTAAAACACTCTTCGCGATGTCAAAAGGAACTCGAATAAGTTTAGCTCAAAACTCTCATTTCTTTTTTTTTTCAAAGATTCAATCTTTAAATATTAAAAAGATCGAGTGACATAATAGGTACCTTCACTGGGAACTCGAGTAAGTTAAATTAAAACCCTCATTTTTATATTCAAAGATTCATTCTTTATACATTAAAAAGGTCTAGTGATACAATACGTACATTGATTGAGGTAATTTCACTGAAAGATTCTATCTACACTCAATGAAACACACATCGGGACATCAAAGGGAACTCAAATAAGTTGAACTCAAAACTCCTGTTTTCTTTCAACGATTAGTGTTTATACATTAAAATGGTCTAGTGTCATAATAGGAAACTTGATTGAGGTAGTTTAATTCAAAGATTCAATTTTTACACATTAAAACATTATTCGGGACGTCAAAGGGAAGTCGAATAAGTTTAGCTCAAAACTCTCATTTTCTTTCAAAGATTCAATCTTTATAACATAAAAAGGTTTAGTGATATAACAGGTACCTTGATTGATGTGTTTTCATTCGTAGATTCAATATTTAGTCATTAAAACACTTTTCGTGAATTCATAGGGAACTTGAATAAGTTAAACTCGAAACTCTCATTTTCCTTCAAAGATTCAATCTTTATACATTAAAAAGGTCCAGTAACATAATTGGCATCTTGGTTGAGGTATTTTCATTCAAATATTCAATATTTAGTCATTAAAACACTTTCACGACTTTATTGTCAACTCGAATAAGTTTAACTCAAAACTCTCATTTTCTTTCAGAGATACAATACTTATACATTAAAAAGGTCTAGTGACATAATAGTTACCTTGATTGAAGTAATTTCATTCAAAGATTCAATCATTGCTCATTGAAACACTCATCGTGACGTCAAACGGAATTCGAATAAGTTAAACTCCAAACACTTATTTTCTTTCAAATATTGAATCTGTATACATTAAAATGGTCTAGTGACTTAATAGGTTCCTTGATTGTGGTATTTTCATACAAAAATTCATTCTTTACTCATTAAAACGCTCTTTAGGACGTCAACGGGAACTCCCATAAGTTCAACTCAAAACTCCCATTTTCTTTCAAAGATTCAATCTCTATACATTAAAAAGTTCAAGTGACATAATAGGTACCCTGATTGAGTTAATTTCACTCAAAGATTCAATCTTTACTCATTAAAACACTCTTCGTGACGTCAAAGTGAAATCGAATTAGTTTAACTCAAAACTCTCATTTTATTTCAAATATTTAATCTTTATACATTAAAATGGTCCAGTGACTTCATAGGTACCTTGATTGAGGTGTTTTCATTTAAAGATTCAATCTTTATTCATTAAAACATTCTTCGGGACGTCCAAGGGCAGTCGAATAAGTTTAACTCAAAACTCTCATTTTCTTTCCAAGGTTCAATCTTTATACGTTAAAAAGGTCTAGTGACATAATAGGTACCCTGATTGAGGTATTTTCATTCAAAAGGATTCAATCTTTAATCATTAAAACACTCTTCGCGACTTCATAGGGAACTCGAATAAGTTAAACTCAAAACTTTCATTTTCTTTCAGATATTCAATCTGTAGACATTAAAAAGGTCTAGTGAGGTAATACGAACCTTGATTGATGTAATTTCATTCAAAGATTTAGTTTTTATACTTTAAAACACTCTTCGCGACGTCAAACAAAACTTGAATAAGTTTAACTCAAAACTCTCGTTTTCGTACAAAGATTTAATCTTTATACATTAAAATGGTCTAGTGACATGATAGGTACCTTGATTGAGGTATTTTCATTCGAAGATTCAATCTTAACTCCTTAAAACACTCTTCGTGACGTCAAAGGGAACTCGAATAAGATAAACTCAAAACCCTCATTTTTTCCAATGATTCAATCTTTATACTTTAAAAAGGTTTAGGGACATAATAAGTACCTTTATTCAAGGATTCAATCTTTACTCTTTAAAACACTCTTCGGGATGTCAAAAGGAACTCGAATAAGTTTAGCTCAAAACTCTCATTTCTTTTTTTTTTTTTCAAAGATTCAATCTTTAAACATTAAAAAGATCAAGTGACATAATAGGTACCTTCATTGGGAACTCGAGTAAGTTAAATCAAAACCCTCATTTTATATTCAAAGATTCATTCTTTATACATTAAAAAGGTCTAGTGATACAATAGGTACATTGATTGAGGTAATTTCACTGAAAGATTCAATTTACACTCAATGAAACACTCATCGGGACGTCAAAGGGAACTCAAATAAGTTGAACTCAAAATGGTCTAGTGTCGTAATAGGAAACTTGATTGAGGTAGTTTAATTCAAAGATTCAATTTTTACACATTAAAACATTATTCGGGACGTCAAAGGGAACTCGAATAAGTTTAGCTCAAAACTCTCATTTTCTTTCAAAGATTCAATCTTTATAACATAAAAAGGTTTAGTGACATAACAGGTACCTTGATTGAAGTGTTTTCATTTGTAGATTCAATATTTAGTCATTAACACACTTTTCGTGAATTCATAGGGAACTTGAATAAGTTAAACTCGAAACTCTCATTTTCCTTCAAAGATTCAATCTTTATATATTAAAAAGGTCCAGTAACATAATTGGCATCTTGGTTGAGGTATTTTCATTCAAATATTCAATATTTAGTCATTAAAACACTTTCACGACTTTATTGTCCACTCGAATAAGTTTAACTCAAAACTCTCATTTTCTTTCAGAGATACAATACTTATACATTAAAAAGGTCTAGTGACATAATAGTTACCTTGATTGAAGTAATTTCATTCAACGATTCAATCCTTGCTCATTGAAACACTCATCGTGACGTCAAACGGAATTCGAATAAGTTGAACTCCAAACTCTTATTTTCTGTCAAATATTGAATCTGTATACATTAAAATGGTCTAGTGACTTACTAGGTACCTTGATTGTGGTATTTTCATAACAAAATTCATTCTTTACTCATTAAAACGCTCTTTAGGACGTCAAAGGGAACTCCAATAAGTTCAACTCAAAACTCTCATTTTCTTTCAAAGATTCAATCTTTATATATTAAAAAGTTCAAGTGACATAATAAGTATCCTGATTGAGTTAATTTCATTCAAAGATTCAATCTTTACTCATTAAAACACTCTTCGTGACGTCAAAGTGAAATCGAATTAGTTTAACTCAAAACTCTCATTTTATTTCAAATATTTAATCTTTATACATTAAAATGGTCTTGTGACTTCATAGGTACCTTGATTGTGGTGTTTTCATTTAAAGATTCAATCTTTATTCATTAAAACATTCTTCGGGACGTCGAAGGGCACTCGAATAAGTTTAACTCAAAATTCTCATTTTCTTTCCAAGGTTCAATCTTTATACGTTAAAAAGGTCTAGTGACATAATAGGTACCCTGATTGAGGTATTTTTATTCAAAAGGATTCAATTATTAATCATTAAAACACTCTTCGCGACTTCTTAGGGAACTCGAATAAGTTAAACTCAAAACTTTCATTTTCTTTCAGATATTCAATCTTTAGACATTAAAAAGGTCTAGTGAGGTAATACGAACCTTGATTGAGGTAATTTCATTCAAAGATTTAGTTTTTATGCTTTAAAACACTCTTCGCGACGTCAAACAAAACTTGAATAAGTTTAACTCAAAACTCTCGTTTTCTTACAAAGATTTAATCTTTATACATTAAAATGGTCTAGTGACATGATAGGTACCTTGATTGAGATATTTTCATTCGAAGATTCAATCTTAACTCCTTAAAACACTCTTCGTGACATCAAAGGGAACTCGAATAAGTTTAACTCAAAACTCTTATTTTATACCTTAAAAATGTCTAGTGACATAATAGGTACCTTGATTGAGCTATTTTTATTCAAGGATTCAATCTTTACTCGATAATATACTTTTCACGACCTCATAGGGAACTCAAATAAGTTAAACTCAAAACCCTCATTTTTTCCAATGATTCAATCTTTATACATTAAAAAGGTTTAGTGACATAATATGTACCTTCATTCAAGGATTCAATCTTTACTCTTTAAAACACTCTTCGGGATGTCAAAAGGAACTCGAATAAGTTTAGCTTAAAACTCTCATTTCTTTTTTTTTTTTCAAAGATTCAATCTTTAAACATTAAAAAGATCAAGTGACATAATAGGTACCTTCATTGGGAACTCGAGTAAGTTAAATCAAAACCCTCATTTTTATATTCAAAGATTCATTCTTTATACATTAAAAAGTTCTAGTGATACAATAGGTACATTGATTGAGGTAATTTCATTGAAAGATTCAATTTACACTCAATGAAACACTCATCGGGACGTCAAAGGGAACTCGAATAATTTGAACTCAAAACTCCTATTTTCTTTCAACGATTAGTGTTTATACATTAAAATGGTCTAGTGTCGTAATAGGAAACTTGATTGAGGTAGTTTAATTCAAAGAATCAATTTTTACACATTAAAACATTATTCGGGACGTCAAAGGGAACTCGAATAAGTTTAGCTCAAAACTCTCATTTTCTTCCAAAGATTTAATCTTTATAACATATAAATTTTTAGTGACATAACAGGTACCTTGATTGAAGTGTTTTCATTCGTAGATTCAATATTTAGTCATTAAAACACTTTTCGTGAATTCATTGGGAACTTGAATAAGTTAAACTCAAAACTCTCATTTTCATTCAAAGATTCAATCTTTATACATTAAAAAGGTCCAGTAACATAATTGGCATCTTGGTTGAGGTATTTTCATTCAAAGATTCAATATTTAGTCATTAAAACACTTTCACGACTTTATTGTCAACTCGAATACGTTTAACTCAAAACTCTCATTTTCTTTCAGAGATACAATACTTATACATTAAAAAGGTCTAGTGACATAATAGTTACCTTGATTGAAGTAATTTCATTTAAAGATTCAATCCATGCTCATTGAAACACTCATCTTGACGTCAAACAGAATTCGAATAAGTTGAAGTCCAAACTCTTATTTTGTTTCAAATATTGAATCTGTATACATTAAAATGGTCTAGTGACTTAATATGTACCTTGATTGTGGTATTTTCATACAAAAATTCAATCTTTACTCATACGCTCTTTGGGACGTCAAAGGGAACTCGCATAAGCTCAACTCAAAACTCTCAATTTCTTTCAAAGATTCAATCGTCATATATTAAAAAGTTCAAGTGACATAATAGGTACCCTGATTGAGTTAATTTCATTCAAAGATTCAATCTTTACTCATTAAAACACTCTTCGTGATGTCAAAGTGAAATCGAATTAGTTTAACTCAAAACTCTCATTTTATTTCAAAGATTTAATCTTCATACATGAAAATGGTCTAGTGACCTCATAGGTACCTTGATTGAGGTGTTTTCATTTAAAGATTCAATCTTTACTCATTAAAACATTCTTCGGGACGTCCAAAGGCACTCGAATAAGTTTAACTCAAAACTCTCATTTTCTTTCCAAGGTTCAATCTTTATACGTTAAAAAGGTCTAGTGACATAATAGGTACCCTGATTGAGGTATTTTCATTCAAAATGATTCAATCTTTAATCATTAAAACACTCTTCGCGACTTCATCGGGAACTCGAATAAGTTAAACTCAAAACTTTCATTTTCTTTCAGATATTCAATCTTTAGACATTAAAAAGGTCTAGTGAGGTAATACGAACCTTGATTGAGGTAATTTCATTCAAAGATTTAGTTTTTACACTTTAAAACACTCTTCGCGACGTCAAACAAAACTTGAATAAGTTTAACTCAAAACTCTCGTTTTCTTACAAAGATTTAATCTTTATACATTAAAATGGTCTAGTGACATGATAGGTACCTTGATTGACGTATTTTTATTTGAAGATTCAATCTTAACTCCTTAAAACACTCTTCGTGACGTCAAAGGGAACTCGAATAAGTTTAACTCAAAACTGTTATTTTATACCTTAAAAATGTCTAGTGACATAATAGGTACCTTGATTGAGCTATTTTCATTCAAGGATTCAATCTTTACTCAATAAAATACTCTTCGCGACCACATAGGGAACTCAAATAAGTTAAACTCAAAGCCCTCATTTTTTTCAATGATTCAATCTTTATACATTAAAAAGGTTTAGTGACATAATAAGTACCTTCATTCAAGGATTCAATCTTTACTCTTTAAAACACTCTTCGGGATGTGAAAAGGAACTCGAATAAGTTTAGCTCAAAACTCTCATTTCTTTTTTTTTTTCAAAGATTCAATCTTTAAACATTAAAAAGATCAAGTGACATAATAGGTACCTTCATTGGAAACTCGAGTAAGTTAAATCAAAACCCTCATTTTTATATTCAAAGATTCATTCTTTATACATTAAAAAGGTCTAGTGATACAATAGGTACATTGATTGAGGTAATTTCACTGAAAGATTCAATTTACACACAATGAAACACTCATCGGGACGTCAAAGGGAACTCAAATAAGTTGAACTCAAAACTCTTGTTTTCTTTCAACGATTAGTGTTTATACATTAAAATGGTCTAGTGTCGTAATAGGAAACTTGATTGAGGTAGTTTAATTCAAAGAGTCAATTTTTACACATGAAAACATTATTCGGGACGTCAAAGGGAACTCGACTAAGTTTAACTCAAAACTCTCATTTTCTTTCAAAGATTCAATCTTTATAACATAAAAAGGTTTAGTGACATAACAGGTACCTTGATTGAAGTGTTTTCATTCGTACATTCAATATTTAGTCATTAAAACACTTTTCGTAAATTCATAGGGAACTTGAATAAGTTAGACTCGAAACTCTCATTCTCCTTCAAAGATTCAATCTTTATACATTAAAAAGGTCCAGTAACATAATTGGCATCTTGGTTGAGGTATTTTCATTCAAAGATTCAATATTTAGTCATTAAAACACTTTCACGACTTTGTTGTCAACTCGAATAAATTTAACTCAAAACTCTTATTTTCTTTCAGAGATACAATACTTATATATTAAAAAGGTCTAGCGACATAATAGTTACCTTGATTGAAGTAATTTCATTCAACGATTCAATCCTTGCTCGTTGAAACACTCATCGTGACGTTGAACGGAATTCGAATAAGTTGAACTCCAAACTCTTATTTTCTTTCAAATATTGAATCAGTATACATTAAAATGGTCTAGTGACTTAATGGGTACCTTGATTGTGGTATTTTCATAGAAAAATTCAATCTTTACTCATTAAAACGCTCTTTGGGACGTTAAAGGGAACTCGCATAAGTTCAACTCAAAACTCTCATTTTCTTTCAAAGATTCAATCTTTATACATTAAAAAGTTCAAGTGACATAATAGGTACCCTGATTGAGTTAATTTCATTCAAAGATTCAATCTTTACTAATTAAAACACTCTTCGTGACGTCAAAGTGAAACCGAATTAGTTTAACTCAAAATTCTCATTTTATTTCAAAGATTTAATCTTTATACATTAAAATGGTCTAGTGACTTCATAGGTACCTTAGTTGAGGTGTTTTCATTTAAAGATTCAATCTTTACTCATTAAAACATTCTTCGGGACGTCCAAGGGTACTCGAATAAGTTGAACTCAAAACTCTCATTTTCTTTCCAAGGTTCAATCTTTATACGTGAAAAAGGTCTAGTGACATAATAGGTACCCTGATTGAGGTATTTTCATTCAAAAGGATTCAATCTTTAATCATTAAAACACTCTTCGCGACTTCATAGGTAACTCGAATAAGTTAAACTCAAAACTTTCATTTTCTTTCAGATATTCAATCTTTAGACATTAAAAAGGTCTAGTGAGGTAATATGAACCTTGATTGAGGTAATTTCATTCAAGATTTAGTTTTTACACTTAAAAACACTCTTCGCGACGTGAAACAAAATTCGAATAAGTTTAACTCAAAACTCTCGTTTTCTTACAAAGATTTAATCTTTATACATTAACATGGTCTAGTGACATGATAGGTACCTTGATTGAGGTATTTTCATTCGAAGATTCAATCTTAGCTCCATAAAACCCGCTTCATGACATCAAAGGGAACTCGAAAAGTTTAACTCAAAACTCTTATTTTATACCTTAAAAATGCCTAGTGACATATTAGGTACCTTGATTGAGCTATTTTCAATGAAGGATTCAATCTTTACTCGATAAAACACAATTCGCGACCTCATAGGGAACTCAAATAAGTTAAACTCAAAACCTTCATTTTTTTCAATGACTCAATCTTTATACATTAAAAAGGTTTAGTGACATAATAAGTACCTTCATTCAAGGATTTAATCTTTACTCTTTAAGACCCTCTTCGAGATGTCAAAAGGAACTCGAATAAGTTTAGCTCAAAACTCTAATTTCTTTTTTTTCAAAGATTCAATCTTTAAAAATTAAAAAGATCAAGTGACATAATAGGTACCTTCATTGGGAACTCAAGTAAGTTAAATGAAAACCCTCATTTTTATTTTCAAAGATTCATTCTTTATACATTAAAAAGGTCTAGTGATACAGTACGTACATTGATTGAGGTAATTTCACAGAAAGATTCAATCTACACTCAATGAAACACTCATCGTGACGTCAAAGGGAACACAAATAAGTTGAACTCAAAACTCCTGTTCTCTTTCAACGATTAGTGTTTATACATTAAAATGTTCTAGTGTCGTAATAGGAAACTTGATTGAGGTAGTTTAATTCAAAGATTCAATTTTTACACAATAAAACATTATTCGGGACATCAAAGGGAACTCGAATAAGTTTAGCTCAAAACTCTCATTTTCTTTCAAAGATTCAATCTTTATAACATAAAAAGGTTTAGTGACATAACAGGTACCTTGATTGAAGTGTTTTCATTCGTAGATTCAATATTTAGTCATTAAAACACTTTTCGTGAATTCATAGGGAACTTGAATAAGTTAAACTCGAAACTCTCATTTTCCTTCAAAGTATCAATCTTTATACATTAAAAAGGTCCAGGTATGTAATTGGTATCTTGGTTGAGGTATTTTCATTCAAAGATTCAATATTTAGTCATTAAAACACTTTCACGACTTTATTGTCAACTCGAATAAGTTTAACTCAAAACTCTTATTTTCTTTCAGAGATACAATACTTATACATTAAAAAGGTCTAGTGACACAATAGTTACCTTGATTGAAGTAATTTCTTTCAACGATTCAATCCTTGCTCATTGAAACACTCATCGTGACGTCAAACGAAATTCGAATAAGTTGAAACCCAAACTTTTATTTTCTTTCAAATATTGAATCTGTATACATTAAAATGGTCTGGTGACTTAATAGGTACCTTGATTGTGGTATTTTCATACAAAAATTCAATCTTTACTCATTAAAACGCTCTTTGGGACGTCAAAGGGAACTCGCATAATTTCAACTCAAAACTCTCATCTTCTTTCAAAGATTCAATCTTGATACATTAAAAAGTTCAAGTGACATAATAGGTACCCTGATTGAGTTAATTTCATTAAAAGATTCAATCTTTACTTATTAAAACACTCTTCGTGACGTCAAAGTGAAATCGAATTAGTTTAACTCAAAACTCTCATTTTATTTCAAACATTTAATCTTTATACATTAAAATGGTCTAGTGACTTCATAGGTACCTTGATTGAGGTGTTTTCATTTAAAGATTCAATCTTTACTCATTAAAACATTCTTCGGGACGTCCAAGGGCACTCGAATAAGTTTAACTCAAAACCCTCATTTTCTTTCCAAGGTTCAATCTTTATACGTTAAAAAGTTCTAGTGACATAATAGGTACCCTGATTGAGGTATTGTCATTCAAAAGGATTCAATCTTTAATCATTAAGACACTCTTCGCGACTTCATAGGTAACTCGAATAAGTTAAACTCAAAACTTTCATTTTCTTTCAGATATTCAATCTTTAGACGTTAAAAATGTCTAAAGAGGTAGTACGAACCATGATTGAGGTAATTTCATTCAAAGATTTAGTTTTTACACTTTAAAACACTCTTCGCGACGTCAAACAAAACTCGAATAAGTTTAACTCAAAATTCTCGTTTTCTTACAAAGATTTAATCTTTATACATTAAAATGGTCTAGTGACATGATAGGTACCTTGATTGAGGTATTTTCATTCGAAGATTCAATCATAACTCCATAAAACCCTCTTCGTGACGTCAAAGGGAACTCGAATAAGTTTAACTCAAAACTCTTATTTTATACCTTAAAAATGCCTAGTGACATAATAGGTACCTTGATTGAGTTATTTTCATTCAAGGATTCAATCTCTACTCGATAAGACACAATTCGCGACCTCATAGGGAACTCAAATAAGTTAAACTCAAACCCTCATTTTTTTCAATGAATCAATCTTTATACATTAAAAAGGTTTAGTGACATAATAAGTACCTTTATTCAAGGATTCAATCTTTACTCTTTAAAACACTCTTCGAGATGTCAAAAGGAACTCGAATAAGTTTAGCTCAAAACTCTCATTTCTTTTTTTTCAAAGATTCAATCTTTAAACATTAAAAAGATCAAGTGACATAATAGGTACCTTCATTGGGAACCCGAGTAAGTTAAATCAAAACCCTCATTTTTATTTTCAAAGATTCGTTCTTTATACATTAAAAAGGTCTAGTGATACAGTACGTACATTGATTGAGGTAATTTCACTGAAAGATTCAATCTACACTCAATGAAACACTCATCGTGACGTCAAAGGGAACTCAAATAAGTTGAACTCAAAACTCCTATTTTCTTTCAACGATTAGTCTTTATACATTAAAATGGTCTAGTGTCGTAATAGGAAACCTGATTGAGGTAGTTTAATTCAAAGATTCAATTTTTACTCATTAAAACATTATTCGGGACGTCAAGGGAACTCGAATAAGTTTAGCTCAAAACTCTCATTTTCTTTCAAAGATTCAATCTTTATAACATAAAAAGGTTTAGTGACATAACAGGTACCTTGATTGAAGTGTTTTCATTTGTAGATTCAATATTTAGTCATTAAAACACTTTTCGTGAATTCATAGGGAACTTGAAAAAGTTAAACTCGAAACTCTCATTTTCCTTCAAAGATTCAATCTTTATACATTAAAAAGGTCCAGTAACATAATTGTAATCCTGGTTGAGGTATTTTCATTCAAAGATTCAATATTTAGTCATTAAAACACTTTCACGACTTTATTGTCAACTCGAATAAGTTTAACTCAAAACTCTCATTTTCTTTCAGAGATACAATACTTATACATTAAAAAAGTCTAGTGACATAAAAGTTACCTTGATTGAAGTAATTTCATTCAAAGATTCAATCCATGCTCATTGAAACACTCATCGTGACGTCAAACGGAATTCGAATAAGTTGAACTTCAAACTCTTATTTTCTTTCAAATATTGAATTTGTATACAATAAAATGGTCTAGTGACTTAATAGGTACCTTGATTGTGGTATTTTCATACAAAAATTCAATCTTTACTCATTAAAACGCTCTTTGGGACGTCAAAGGGAACTCACATAAGTTCAACTCAAAACTCTCATTTTCTTTCAAAAGTTCAACCTTTATACATTAAAAAGTTCAAGTGACATAATAGGTACCCTGATTGAGTTAATTTCATTCAAAGATTCAATCTTTACTCATTAAAACACTCTTCGTGACGTCAAAGTGAAATCGAATTAGTTTAACTCAAAACTCTCATTTTATTTTAAACATTTAATCTTTATACATGAAAATGGTCTAGTGACTTCATAGGTACCTCGATTGAGGTGTTTTCATTTAAAGATTCAATCTTTACTCATTAAAACATTCTTCGGGACGTCCAAGGGCACTCGAATAAGTTTAACTCAAAACTCTCATTTTCTTTCCATGGTTCAATCTTTATACGTGAAAAAGGTCTAGTGACATAATAGGTACCCTGATTGAGGTATTTTCATTCAAAGGGATTCAATTTTTAATCAGTAAAACACCCTTCGCGACTTCATAGGGAACTCGAATAAGTTAAACTCAAAACTTTCATTTTCTTCCAGATATTAAATCTTTAGACATTAAAAAGGTCTAGTGAGGTAATACGAACCTTAATTGAGGTAGTTTTATTTAAAAATTTAGTTTTTACACTTTAAAACACTCTTCGCGACGTCAAACAAAACTCGAATAAGTTTAACTCAAAATTCTCATTTTCTTACAAAGATTTAATCTTTATACATTAAAATGGTCTAGTGACATGATAGGTACCTTGATTGAGGTATTTTCATTCGAAGATTCAATATTAACTCCATAAAACCCTCTTCATGACGTCAAAGGGAACTCGAATAAGTTTAACTCAAAACTCTTATTTTATACCTTAAAAATGCCTAGTGACATAATAGGTACCTCGATTGAGCTATTTTCATTCAAGGATTCAATCTTTACTCGATAAAACACAATTCGCGATCTCATAGGGAACTCAAATAAGTTAAACTCAAAACCCTCATTTTTTTCAATGACTAAATCTTTATACTTCATTCAAAGGTTCAATCTTTACTCTTTAAAACACTCTTCGGGATGTCAAAAGGAACTCGAATAAGTTTAGCTCAAAACTCTCATTTCTTTTTTTTCAAAGATTCAATCTTTAAACATTAAAAAGATCAAGTGACATTATAGATACCTTCATTGGGAACTCGAGTAAGTTAAATCAAAACCCTCATTTTTATTTTCAAAGATTCATTCTTTATACATTAAAAAGGTCTAGTGATACAGTACGTACATTGAATGAGGTAATTTCACTAAAAGATTCAATCTACACTCAATGAAACACTCATCGTGACGTCAAAGGGAACTCAAATAAGTTGAACTCAAAACTCCAGTTTTCTTTCAACGATTAGTGTTTATACGTTAAAATGGTCTAGTGTCGTTAGAGGAAACTTGATTGAGGTTGTTTAATTCGAAGATTCAATTTTTACTCGGTAAAATGTTATTCGGGACGTCAAGGGAACTTGAATAAGTTTAGCTCAAAACTCTCATTTTCTTTCAAAGATTCAATCTTTATAACATAAAAAGTTTTAGTGACATAACAGGTACCTTGATTGAAGTGTTTTCATTCGTAGATTCAATATTTAGTCATTAAAACACTTTTCGTGAATTCATAGGGAACTTGAATAAGTTAAACTCGAAACTCTCATTTTCCTTCAAAGATTTAATCTTTATACATTAAAAAGGTCCTATAACATAATTGGCATCTTGGTTGAGGTATTTCATTCAAAGATTCAATATTTAGTCATTAAAACACTTTCACGACTTTGTTGTCAACTCGAATAAGTTTAACTCAAAACTCTCATTTTCTTTCAGAGATACAATACTTATACATTAAAAAGGTCTAGTAACATAATAGTTACCTTGATTGAAGTAATTTCATTCAAAGATTCAATCCTTGCTCATTGAAACACTCATCGTGACGTCAAACGGAATTCGAATAAGTTGAACTCCAAACTCTTATTGTTTTCAAATATTGAATTTGTATACAATAAAATGGTCTAGTGACTTAATAGGTACCTTGATTGTGGTATTTTCGTACAAAAATTCAATCTTTACTCATTAAAACGCTCTTTGGGACATCAAAGGGAACTCGCATAAGTTCAACTCAAAACTCTCATCTTCTTTCAAAGATTCAATCTTTATACATTAAAAAGTTCAAGTGACATAATAGGTACCCTGATTGAGTTAATTTCATTCAAAGATTCAATCTTTACTCATTAAAACACTCTTCGTGACGTCAAAGTGAAATCGAATTAGTTTAACTCAAAACTCTCATTTTATTTCAAACATTTAATCTTTATATATTAAAATGGTCTAGTGACTTCATAGGTACCTTGATTGAGGTGTTTTCATTTAAAGATTCAATCTTTACTCATTAAAACATTATTGGGGACGTCCAAGGGCACTCGAATTAGTTTAACTCAAAACTCTCTTTTTCTGTCCAAGGTTTAATCTTTATACGTTAAAAAGGTCTAGTGACATAATGGTACCCTGATTGAGCTATTTTCATTCAAAAGGATTCAATCTTTAATCATTAAAACACCCTTCGCGACTTCACAGGGAACTCGAATAAGTTAAACTCAAAACTTTCATTTTCTTTCAGATATTCAATCTTTAGACATTAAAAAGGTCTAGTGAGGTAATACGAACCTTAATTGAGGTAGTTTCATTTAAAGATTTAGTTTTTACACTTTAAAACACTCTTCGCGGCGTCAAACAAAACTCGAATAAGTTTAACTCAAAACTCTCGTTTTCTTACAAAGATTTAATCTTTATACATTAAAATGGTCTAGTGACATGATATGTACCTTGATTGAGGTATTTTCATTCGAAGATTCAATCTTAACTCCATAAAACACTCTTCGTGACGTCAAACGGAACTCGAATAAGTTTAACTCAAAACTCTTATTTTATACCTTAAAAATGCCTAGTGACATAATAGGTACCTTAATTGAGCTATTTTCATTCAAGGATTCAATCTTTACTCGATAAAACACAATTTGCGTCCTCATAGGGAACTCAAATAAGTTAAACCCAAAACCCTCATTTTTTTCAATGACTCAATCTTTATACATTAAAAAGGTTTAGTGACATAATAAGTACCTTCATTCAAGGATTCAATCTTTACTCTTTAAAACACTCTTCGAGATGTCAAAAGGAACTCGAATAAGTTTAGCTCAAAACTCTCATTTCTTTTTTTTCAAAGATTCAATCTTTAAACATTAAAATGATCAAGTGACATAATAGGTACCTTCATTGGGAACTCGAGTAAGTTAAATCAAAACCCTCATTTTTACTTTCAAAGATTCATTCTTCATACATTAAAAAGGTCTAGTGATACAGTACGTACATTGATTGAGGTAATTTCACTGAAAGATTCAATCTACACTCAATGAAACACTCATCATGACATCAAAGGGAACTCAAATAAGTTGAACTCAAAACTCCTGTTTTCTTTCAACGATTAGTGTTTATACATTAAAATGGTCTAGTGTCGTAATAGGAAACCTGATTGAGGTAGTTTAATTCAAAGATTCAATTTTTACTCATTAAAACATTATTCGGGACGTCAAGGGAACTCGAATAAGTTTAGCTCAAAACTCTCATTTTCTTTCAAAGATTCAATCTTAATAACATAAAAAGGTTTAGTGACATAACAGGTACCTTGATTGAAGTGTTTTCATTTGCAGATTCAATATTTAGTCATTAAAACACTTTTCGTGAATTCATAGGGAACTTGAATAAGTTAAACTCGAAACTCTCATCTTCGTTCAAAGATTCAATCTTTATATATTAAAAAGGTCCAGTAACATAATTGGCATCCTGGTTGAGGTATTTTCATTCAAAGATTCAATATTTAGTCATTAAAACACTTTCACGACTTTATTGTCAACTCGAATAAGTTTAACTCAAAACTCTCATTTTCTTTCAGAGATACAATACTTATACATTAAAAAGGTCTAGTGACATAATAGTTACCTTGATTGAAGTAATTTCATTCAAATATTCAATCCTTGCACATTGAAACACTCATCGTGACGTCAAACGGAATTCGAAAAAATTGAACTCCAAACTCTTATTTTCTATCAAATATTGAATTTGTATACAATAAAATGGTCTAGTGACTTAATAGGTACCTTGATTGTGGTATATTCGTACAAAAATTCAATCTTTACTCATTAAAACGCTCTTTGGGACGTCAAAGGGAACTCGCATAAGTTCAACTCAAAACTCTCATCTTCTTTCAAAGATTCAATCTTTATACATTAAAAAGTTCCAGTGACATAATTGGTACGCTGATTGAGTTAATTTCATTCAAAGATTCAATCTTTACTCATTAAAACACTCTTCGTGATGTCAAAGTGAAATCGAATTAGTTTAACTCAAAACACTCATTTTATTTCAAACATTTAATCTTTATACATTAAAATGGTCTAGTGACTTCATAGGTACCTTAATTGAGGTGTTTTCATTTAAAGATTCAATCTTTACTCATTAAAACATTCTTCGGGACGTCTAAGGGCACTCGAATAAGTTTAACTCAAAACTCTCTTTGTCTTTCCAAGGTTCAATCTTTATACGTTAAAAAGGTCTAGTGACATAATAGGTACCTTGATTGAGGTATTTTCGTTCAAAAGGATTCAATCTTTAATCATTAAAACACCCTTCGCGTCTTCATAGGGAACTCGAATAAGTTAAACTCAAAATTTTAATTTTCTTTCAGATATTCAATCTTTAGACATTAAAAAGGTCTAGTGAGGTAATACGAACCTTAATTGAGGCAGTTTCATTTAAAGATTTAGTTTTTACACTTTAAAACACTCTTCGCGACGTCAAACAAAAGTCGAATAAGTTAAACTCAAAACTCTCGTTTTCTTACAAAGATTTAATCTTTATACATTAAAATGGTCTAGTGACATGATAGGTACCTTGATTGAGGTATTTTCATTCGAAGATTCAATCTTAACTACTTAAAAATATCTTCGTGACGTCAAAGGGAACTCGAATAAGTTTAACTCAAAACTCTTATTTTATACCTTAAAAATGTCTAGTGACATAATAGGTACCTTGATTAAGCTATTTTCATTCAAGGATTCAATCTTTACTCGTTAAAACACTCTTCGCGACCTCATAAGGAACTCAAATAAGTTAAACTCAAAACCCTCATTTTTTTCAATGATTCAATCTTTATACATTAAAAGGGTTTAGTGACATAATAAGTACCTTCATTCAAGGATTCAATCTTTACTCTTTAAAACACTCTTCGGGATGTCAAAAGGAACTCGAATAAGTTTAACTCAAAACTCTCATTTCTTTTTTTGCAAAGATTCAATCTTTAAACACTAAAAAGATCAAGTGACATAATAGGTACCTTTATTGGGAACTCGAGTAAGTTAAATCAAAACCCTCATTTTTATTTTCAAAGATTCATTCTTTCTACATTAAAAAGGTCTAGCGATACAATACGTACATTGATTGAGGTAATTTCACTGAAAGATTCAATCTACACTCAATGAAACACTCATCGTGACGTCAAAGGGAACTCAAATAAGTTGAACTCAAAACTCCTGTTTTTCTTTCAACGATTAGTGTTTATACAATAAAATGGTCTAGTGTCGTAATCGGAAACCTGATTGAGGTAGTTTAATTCAAAGATTCAATTTTTACTCATTAAAACATTATTCGGGACGTCAAGGGAACTCGAATAAGTTTAGCTCAAAACTCTCATTTTCTTTCAAAGATTCAATCTTTATAACATAAAAAGGATAAGTGACATAACAGGTACCTTGATTGAAGTGTTTTCATTCTTAGATTCAATATTTAGTCATTAAAACACTTTTCGTGAATTCATAGGGAACTTGAAAAAGTTAAACTCGAAACTCTCATTTTCCTTCAAAGATTCAATCTTTATACATTAAAAAGGTCCAGTAACATAATTGGCATCTTGGTTGAGGTATTTTCATTCAAAGATTCAATATTTAGTCTTTAAAACACTTTCACGACTTTATTGTCAACTCGAATAAGTTTAACTCAAAATTCTCATTTACTTTCAGAGATGTAATACTTATACATTAAAAAGGTCTAGTGCCATAATAGATACCTTGATTGAAGTAATTTCATTCAAAGATTCAATCCTTGCTCATTGAAACACTCAACGTGACGTCAAACGAAATTCGAATAAGTTGAACTCCAAACTCTTATTTTCTTTCGAATATTGAATCTGTATACAATAAAATGGTCTAGTGACTTAATAGGTACCTTGATTGTGGTATTTTCGTACAAAAATTCAATCTTTACTCATTAAAACGCCCTTTGGGACGTCAAAGGGAACTCGCATCTTCTTTCAAAGATTCAATATATATACATTAAAAAGTTCAAGTGACATAATAGGTACCCTGATTGAGTTAATTTCATTCAAAGATTCAATCTTTACTCAGTAAAGCACTCTTCGTGACGTCAAAGTGAAATCGAATTAGTTTAACTCAAAACTCTCATTTTATTTCAAATATTTAATCTTTATACATTAAAATGGTCTAGTGACTTCATAGGTACCTTGATTGAGGTGTTTTCATTTAAAGATTCAATCTTTACTCATTAAAACATTCTTCGGGACATCCAAGGGCACTCGAATAAGTTTTACTCAAAACTCTCATTTTCTTTCCAAGGATCAATATTTATACGTTAAAAAGGTCTAGTGACATAATAGTTACCCTGATTGAAGTATTTTCACTCAAAATGATTCAATCTTTAATCCTTAAAACTCTCTTCGAGACTTCATAGGGAACTCGGATAAGTTAAACTCAAAACTTTCATTTTCTTTCAGATGTTCAATCTTTAGACATTAAAAAGGTCTAGTGAGGTAATACGAACCTTGATTGAGGTAATTTCATTCAAAGATTTAGTTTTTACACGTTAAAACACTCTTCGCGACGTCAAACAAAACTCGAATAAGTTAAACTCAAAACTCTCGTTTTCTTACAAAGATTTAATCTTTATACATTAAAATGGTCTAGTGACATGATAGGTACCTTGATTAAGATATTTTCATTCGAATATTCAATCTTAACTCCTTAAAACACACTTCGTGACGTCAAAGGGAACTCGAATAAGTTTAACTCGAAACTCTTATTTTATACCTTAAAAATGTCTAGTGACATAACAGGTACCTTGATTGAGATATTTTCATTGAAGGATTCAATCTTTACTCGATAAAACACTCTTCGCGACCTCATAGGGAACTCAAATAAGTTAAACTCAAAACCCTCCTTTTTTTCACAGATTCAATCTTTATACATTAAAAAGGTTTAGTGACATAATAAGTACCTTCATTCAAGGATTCAATATTTACTCTTTAAAACACTCTTCGGGATGTCAAAAGGAACTCGAATAAGTTTAGCTCAAAACTCTCATTTCTTTTTTTTCAAAGATTCAATCTTTAAACATTAAAAAGATCAAGTGACATAATGGGTGCCTTCATTGGGAACTCGAGTAAGTTAAAGCAAAACCCTTATTTTTATTTTCCAAGATTCATTCTTTATACATTAAAAAGGTCTAGTGATACAATACGTACATTGATTGAGGTAATTTCACGGAAAGATTCAATCTACACTCAATAAAACACTTATCGTGACGTCAAAGAGAACTCAAATAAGTTGAACTCAAAACTCCAGTTTTCTTTCAACGATTAGTGTTTATACGTTAAAATGGTCTAGTGTCGTTATAGGAAACTTGATTGAGGTTGTTTAATTCAAAGATTCAATTTTTACTCATTAAAACATTATTCGGGACGTCAAGGGAACTCGAATAAGTTTAGATCAAAACTCTCATTTTCTTTCAAAGATTCAATCTTTATAACATAAAAATTTTAGTGACATAACAGGTGCCTTGATTGAAGTGTTTTCATTCGTAGATTCAATATTTAGTCATTAAAACACTTTTCGTGAATTCATAGGGAACTTTAATAAGTTAAACTCGAAACTCTCATTTTCCTTCAAAGATTCAATCTTTATACATTAAAAAGGTCCAGTAACATAATTGGCATCTTGGTTTAGGTATTTTCATTCAAAGATTCAATATTTAGTCATTAAAACACTTTCACCACTATATTGTCAACTCGAATAAGTTTAACTCAAAACTCTCATTTTCTTTCAGAGATACAATACTTATACATTAAAAAGGTCTAGTGACATAATAGTTACCTTGATTGAAGTAATTTCATTCAAAAATTCAATCCTTGCTCATTGAAACACTCATCGTGACGTCAAACGGAATTCGAATAAGTTGAACTCCAAACTCTAATTTTCTTTCAAATATTGAATTTGTATACAATAAAATGGTCTAGTGACTTAATAAGTACCTTAATTGTGGTATTTTCAAACAAAAATTCAATCTTTACTCATTAAAACGCTCTTTGGGATGTCAAACGAAACTCGCATAAGTTCAACTCAAAACTCTCATCTTCTTTCAAAGATTCAATCTTTATACATTAAAAAGTTCAAGTGACATAATAGGTACCCTGATTGAGTTAATTTCATTCAAAGATTCAATCTTTACTCATTAAAACACTCTTCGTGACGTCAAAGTGAAATCGAATTAGTTTAACTCAAAACTCTTATTTTATTTCAAACATTTAATCTTTATACATTAAAATGGTCTAGTGACTTCATAGATACCTTGATTGAGGTGTTTTCATTTAAAGATTCAATCTTTACTCATTAAAACATTCTTCGGGAAGTCCAAGGGCACTCGAATAAGTTTAACTCAAAACTCTCATTTTCTTTCCTAGGTTCAATCTTTATACGTTAAAAAGGTCTAATGACAGAATAGGTACCCTGAATGAGGTATTTTCATTCAAAAGGATTCAATCTTTAATCATTAAAACACACTTCGCCACTTCAAAGGGAACTCGGATAAGTTAAACTCAAAACTTTCATTTTCTTTCAGATATTCAATCTTTAGACATTAAAAGGTCTAGTGAGGTAATACGAACCTTCATTGAGGTAATTTGATTAAAAGATTTAGTTTTTACACTATAAAACACTCTTCGCGACATCAAACAAAACTCGAATAAGTTTAACTCAAAACTCTCGATTTCTTACAAAGATTTAATATATATAGATTAAAATGTTCTAGTGACATGATAGGTACCTTAATTGAGTTATTTTCATTCGAAGATTCAATCTTAACACCATAAAATACTTTTCGGGACGTCAAAGGGAACTCGAATAAGTTTAACTCAAAACTCTTATTTTATACCTTAAAAATGCCTAGTGACATAATAGGTACCTTGATTGAGCTATTTTTATTCAAGGATTCAATTTTTACTCAATAAAACACTCTTCGCGACCTCATATGGAACTCAAATAAGTTAAACTCAATACCCTCATTTTTTTCAATGATTCAATCTTTATACATTAAAAAGGTTTAGTGACATAATAAGTACCTTCATTCAAGGATTCAATCTTTACTCTTTAAAACACTCTTTGGGATGTCAAAAGGAACTTGAATAAGTTTATCTCAAAACTCTCATTTCTCTTTTTTCAAAGATTCAATCTTTAAACATTAAAAAGATCAAGTGACATAATGGTACCTTCATTGGGAACTCGAGTAAATTAAATCAAAACCCTCATTTTTATTTTCAAAGATTCATTTTTTATGCATTAAAAGGGTCTAGTGATACAGTACGTACATTAATTGAGGTAATTTCACTGAAAGATTCAATCTACACTCAATGAAACACTCATCGTGACATCAAAGGGAACTCAAATAAGTTGAACTCAAAACTCCTGTTTTCTTTCAACGATTAGTGTTTAAACATTAAAATGGTCTAGTGCCGTAATAGGAAACCTGATTGAGGTAGTTTAATTCAAAGATTCAATTTTTATTCATTAAATCATTATTCGGGACGTCAAGGGAACTCGAATAAGTTTAGCTCAAAACTCTCATTTTCTTTCAAAGATTCAATCGTTATAACATAAAATTGTATAGTGACATAACAGGTACCTTGATTGAAGTGTTTACATTCGTAGATTGAATATTTAGTCATTAAAACACTTTTTGTGAGTTCTTAGGGAACTTGAATAAGTTAAACTCGAAACTCTCATTTTCCTTCAAAGATTCAATCTTTGTACATTAAAAAGGTCCAGTAACATAATTGGCATCTTGGTTGAGGTATTTCCATTCAAAGATTCAATATTTAGTCATTAAAACACTTTCACGACTTTATTGTCAACTCGAATAAGTTTAACTCAAAACTCTCATTTTCTTTCAGAGATACAATACTTATACATTAAAAAGGTCTAGTGACATAATAGTTACCTTGATTGAAGTAATTTCATTCAAAGATTCAATCCTTGCTCATTGAAACACTTATCGTAACGTCAAACGGAATTCGAATAAGTTGAACTCCAAACTCTTATTTTCTTTCAAATATTTAATCTGTATACAATAAAATGGTCTAGTGACTTAATAGGTACCTTGATTGTGGTATTTTCGTACAAAAATTCAATCTTTACTCATTAAAACGCTCTTTGGGACGTCAAAGGGAACTCGCATAAGTTCAACTCAAAACTCACATCTTCTTTCAAAGATTCGATCATTATACATTAAAAAGTTCAAGTGATATAATAGGTACCCTGATTGAGTTAATTTCATTCAAAGATTCAATCTTTACTCATTAAAACACTCTTCGTGACGTCAAAGTGAAATCGAATTAGTTTAACTCAAAACTCTCATTTTATTTCAAACATTTAATCTTTATACATTAAAATGGTCTAGTGACTTCATAGGTACCTTGATTGAGGTGTTTTCATTTAAAGATTCAATCTTTACTCATTAAAACATTCTTCGGGACGTCCAAGGGCACTCGAATAAGTTTAACTCAAAACTCTTATTTTCTTTCCAAGGTTCAATCTTTATACGTTAAAAAGGTCTAGTGACATAATAGGTACACTGATTGAGGTATTTTCATTCAAAAGGATTCAATCTTTAATCATTAAAACACTCTTCGCGACTTCATAGGGAACTCGGATAAGTTAAACTCAAAACTTTCATTTTCTTTCAGATATTCAATCTTTAGACATTAAAAAGGTCTAGTGAGGTAATACGAACCTTGATCGAGGTAATTTCATTCAAAGATTTAGTTTTTACACTTTAAAACACCTTTCGCGACGTCAAACAAAACTCGAATAAGTTTAACTCAAAACTCTCGTTTTCTTACAAAGATTTAATCTTTATACATTAAAATGGTCTAGTGACATGATATGTACCTTGATTGAGGTATTTTCATTCGAAGATTCAATCTTAACTCCTTAAAACACTCTTCGTGACGTCAAAGGGAACTCGAATAAGTTTAACTCAAAACTCTTATTTTGTACCTTAAAAATGTCTAGTGACATAATAGGTACCTTGATTGAGCTATTTTCATTCAACGAATCAATCTTTACTCGATAAAACACTCTTCGCGACCTCATAGGGAACTCAAATAAGTTAAACTCAAAACCCTCATTTTTTTCAATGATTCAATCTTTCTACAATAAAAAGGTTTAGTGACATAATAAGTACCTTCATTCAAGGATTCAATCTTTACTCTTTAAATCGCTCTTCAGGATGTCAAAAGGAACTCGAATAAGTTTAGCTCAAAACTCTCATTTCTTTTTTTTTCAAAGATTCAATCTTTAAACATTAAAAAAATCAAGTGACATAATGGGTTCCTCCATTGGGAACTCGAGTAAGTTAAATCAAAACCCTCATTTTTATTTTCAAAGATTCATTCTTTATACATTAAAAAGGTCTAGTGATACAATACGTACATTGATTAAGTTAATTTCACTGAAAGATTCAATCTACACTCAATGAAACACTCATCGTGACTTCATAGGGAACTCAAATAAGTTGAACTCAAAACTCCTGTTTTCTTTCAACGATTAGTGTTTATACATTAAAATGGTCTAGTGTCGTAATAGGAAACCTGATTGAGGTAGTTTAGTTCAAAGATTCAATTTTTACTCATTAAAACATTATTCGGGACGTCAAGGGAACTCGAATAAGTTTAGTTCAAAACTCTCATTTTCTTTCAAAGATTCAATCTTTATAACATAAAAAGGTTTAGTGACATAACAAGTACCTTTATTGAAGTGTTTTCAATCGTAGATTCAATATTTAGTCATTAAAACACTTTTCGTGAATTCATAGGGAACTTGAATAAGTTAAACTCGAAACTCTCATTTTCTTCAAAGATTCAATCTTTATACATTAAAAAGGTCCAGTAACATAATTGGCATCTTGGTTGAGGTATTTTCATTCAAAGATTCAATATTTAGTCGTTAAAACACTTTCACGACATTATTGTCAACTCAAATAAGTTTAACTCAAAACTCTCATTTTCTTTCAGAGATACAATACTTATACATTAAAAAGGTCTAGTGACATAATAGTTACCTTGATTGAAGTAATTTCATTCAAACATTCAATCCTTGCTCATTGAAACACTCATCGTGACATCAAACGAAATTCGAATAAGTTGAACTCCAAACTCTTATTTTCTTTTAAATATTTAATCAGTATACAATAAAATGGTCTAGTGACTTAATAGGTACCTTGATTGTGGTATTTTTCTACAAAAATTCAATTTTTACTCATTAAAACGCTCTTCGGGACGTCAAAGGGAACTCACATAAGTTCAACTCAAAACTCTCATCTTCTTTCAAAGATTCAATCTTTATATATTAGAAAGGTCAAATGACATAATAGGTACCCTGATTGAGTTAATTTCATTCAAAGATTCAATCTTTACTCATTAAAATACTCTTCGTGACGTCAAAGTGAAATCGAATTAGTTTAACTCAAAACTCTCATTTTATTTCTAACATTTAATCTTTATACATTAAAATGGTCTAGTGACTTCATAGGTACCTTGATTGAGGTGTTTTCATTTAAAGATTCAATCTTTACTCATTAAAACATTCTTCGTGACGTCCAAGGGCACTCGAATAAGTTTAACTCAAAACACTCATTTTCTTTCCAAGGTTCAATCTTTATATGTTAAAAAGGTCTAGTGACATAATAGGTACCCTGATTGAGGTATTTTCATTCAAAAGGATTCAATCTTTATTCATTAAAACACTCTTCGCGACTTCATAGGGAACTCGGATAAGTTAAACTCAAAACTTTCATTTTCTTCCGGATATTCAATCTTTAGACATTAAAAACCCTCCTTTTTATTTTCAAAGATTCATTCTTTATACATTAAAAAGGTCTAGTGATACAATACGTACATTGATTCAGGTAATTTCACTGAAAGATTCAATCTACACTCAATGAAACACTCATTGTGACGTCAAAGGGAACTCAAATAAGTTGAACTCAAAACTCCTGTTTTCTTTCAACGATTAGTGTTTATACCTTAAAATGGTCTAGTGTCGTAATAGGAAACCTGATTGCGGTAGTTTAATTCAAAGATTCAATTTTTACTCAGTAAAACATTATTTGGGACGTCAAGGGAACACGAATAAGTTTTGCTCAAAACTCTCATTTTCTTTTAAAGATTCAATCTTTATAACATAAAAAGGTTTAGTGACATAACAGGTACCTTGATTGAAGTGTTTTCATTCGTAGATTCAATATTTAGTCATTAAAACACTTTTCGTGAATTCATAGGGAACTTGAATAAGTTAAACTCGAAACTCTCATTTTCCTTCAAAGATTCAATCTTTATACATTAAAAAGGTCCAGTAACATAATTGGCATCTTGGTTGAGGTATTTTCATTCAAAGATTCAATATTTAGTCATTAAAACAATTTCACGACTTTATTGTCAACTCGAATAAGTTTAACTCAAAACTCTCATTTTCTTTCAGAGATACAATACTTATACATTAAAAAGGTCTAGTGCCATAATAGTTACCTTGATTGAAGTAATTTCATTCAAAGATTCAATCCTTGCTTATTGAAACACTCATCGTGACGTCAAACGGAATTCGAATAAGTTGAACTCCAAACTCTTATTTTCTTTCAAATATTGAATCTGTATATAATAAAATGGTCTAGTGACTTAATAGGTACTTTGATTGTGGTATTTTCGAACAAAAAAGTGACATAATAAGTACCCTGATTGAGTTAATTTCATTCAAAGATTCAATCTTTACTCATTAAAACACTCTTCGTGACGTCAAAGTGAAATCGAATCAGTTTAACTGAAAACTCTCATTTTATTTTAAAGATTTAATCTTTATCCATTAAAACAGTCTAGTGACTTCATAGGTACCTTGATTGAGGTGTTTTCATTTAAAGATTCAATCTTTACTCATTAAAATATTATTCGGGACGTCCAAGGGCACTCGAATAACTTTAACTCGAAACTCTCATTTTCTTTCCAAGGTTCAATCTTTATACGTTAAAAAGGTCTAGTGACATAATAGGTACCCTGATTGAGGTATTTTCATTCAAAATGATTCAATCTTTAATTATTAAAACACTCTTCGCGACTTCATAGGGAACTCGGATAAGTTAAACTCAAAACTTTCATTTTCTTTCAGATATTCAATCTTTAGACATTAAAAAGGTCTAGTGAGGCAATACGAACCTTAATTGAGGTAGTTTCATTTAAAAATTTAGTTTTTACACTTTAAAACACTCTTCGCGACGTCAAACAAAACTCGAATAAGTTTAACTCAAAATTCTCATTTTCTTACAAAGATTTAATCCTTATACATTAAAATGGTCTAGTGACATGATAGGTACCTTGATTGAGGTATTTTCATTCAAAGATTCAATCTTAACTCCTTAAAACACTCTTCGTGACGTCAAAGGGAACTCGAATAAGTTTAACTCAAAACTCTTATTTTATACCTTAAAAATGTCTACTAACATAATTGGTACCTTGATTGAGCTATTTTCATTCAAGGATTCAATCTTTACTCGATAAAACACTCTTTGCGACCTCATAGGGAAATCAAATAAGTTAAACTCAAAACCCTCATTTTTTTCAATGATTCAAACTTTATACATTAAAAAGGTTTAGTGACATAATAAGTACCTTCATTCAAGGATTCAATGTTTACTCTTGAAAATACTCTTCGTGATGTCAAAAGGAACTCGAATAAGTTTAGCTCAAAACTCTCATTTCTTTTTTTTTCAAAGATTCAATCTTTAAACATTAAAAAGATCAAGTGACATAATAGGTACCTTCATTGGGAACTCGAGTAAGTTAAATCAAAACCCTCATTTTTATTTTCAAAGATTCATTCTTTATACATTAAAAAGGTCTAGTGATACAATACGTACATTGATTGAGGTAATTTCACTGAAAGATTCAATCTACACTCAGTGAAACACTCACTGTGACGTCAAAGGGAACTCAAATAAGTTGAACTCAAAACTCCTGTTTTCTTTCAACGATTAGTTTTTATAAATTAAAATGGTCTAGTGTCGTAATAGGAAACCTGATTGACGTAGTTTAACTCAAAGATTCAATTTTAACCTTGATTGAAGTGTTTTCATTCGTAGATTCAATATTTAGTCATTAAAACACTTTTCGTGAATTCATAGGGAACTTGAATAAGTTAAACTCGAAACTCTCATTTTCTTTCAAAGATTCAATCTTTATAGATTAAAAAGGTCCAGTAACATAATTGGCATCTTGGTTGAGGTATTTTCATTCAAAGATTCAATATTTAGTCATTAAAACAATTTCACGACTTTATTGTCAACTCGCATAAGTTCAACTCAAAACTCTCATCTTCTTTCAAAGATTCAATCTTTATACATTAAAAAGTTCAAGAGACATAATAGGTACCCTGATTGAGTTAATTTCACTGAAAGATTTAGTGAAATAATTTGTACCTTCATTCAAGGATTCAATCTTTACTCATTAAAACACTCTTCGTGATGTCAAAGTGAAATCGAATTAGTTTAACTCAAAACTCTCATTTTTTTTCAAACATTTAATCTTTATACATTAAAATGGTCTAGTGACTTCATAGATACCTTGATTGAGTTGTTTTCATTTAAAGATTCAATCTTTACTCATTAAAACATTCTTCGGGACGTCAAAGGGCACTTGAATAAGTTTAACTTAAAACTCTCATTTTCATTCCAAGGTTCAATCTTTATACGTTAAAAAGGTCTAGTGACATAATAGGTACCCTGATTGAGGTATTTTCATTCAAAAGTATTCAATCTTCAATCATTAAAACACTTTTCGCGACTTCATAGGGAACTCGGATAAGTTAAACTCAAAACTTTCATTTTCTTTCAGATATTCAATCTTTAGACATTAAAAAGGTCTAGTGAGGGAATACGAACCTTGATTGAGGTAATTTTATTCAAAGATTTAGTTTTTACACTTTAAAACACTCTTCGCGACGTCAAACAAAACTCGAATAAGTTTAACTCAAAACTCTCGTTTTCTGACAAAGATTTAATCTTTATACATTAAAATGGTCTAGTGACATGATAGGTACCTTGATTGAGGTATTTTCATTTGAAGATTCAATCTTAACTCCTTAAAACACTCTTCGTAACGTCAAAGGGAACTCGAATAAGTTTAACTCAAAACTCTTATTTTATACCTTAAAATTGTCTAGTGACATAATAGGTACCTTGATGGAGCTATTTTCATTCAAGAATTCAATCTTTACTCGATAAAACACTCTTCGCGACCTCATAGGGAAATCAAATAAGTTAAACTCAAAACCCTCATTTTTTTCAATGATTCAATTTTTATACATTAAAAAGGTTTGGTGACATAATAAGTATCTTCATTCAAGGATTCAATCTTTACTCTTTAAAACACTCTTCGGGATATCAAAAGGAACTCGAATAAGTTTAGCTCAAAACTCTCATTTCTTTTTTTTCGAAGATTTAATCTTTAAACATTAAAAAGATCAAGTAACATAATAGGTACCTTCATTGGGAACTCGAGTAAGTTAAATCAAAACCCACATTTTTTTTTTCAAAGATTCATTCTTTATACACTAAAAAGGTCTAGTGATACAATACGTATATTGATTGAGGTAATTTCTCTGAAAATTGAATCTACACTCAATGAAACACTCATCGTGACGTCAAAGGGAACTCAAATAAGTTGAACTCAAAACTCCTGTTTTCTTTCAACGATTAGTGTTTATACATTAAAATGGTCTAGTGTCGTAATAGGAAACCTGATTGAGGTAGTTTAATTCAAAGATTTAATTTTTACTCATTAAAACATTATTCGGGACGTCAAGGGAACTCCAATAAGTTTAGCTCAAAACTATCATTTTCTTTCAAAGATTCAATCTTTATAACATAAAAATGTTTAGTGACATAACAGGTACCTTGATTGAAGTGTTTTCATTCGTAGATTCAATATTTAGTCATTAAAACACTTTTGGTGAATTCATTGGGAACTTGAGTAAGTTAAACTCGAAACTCTCATTTTCCTTAAAAAATTCAATCTTTATACAATAAAAAGGTCCAGTAACATAATTGACATCTTGGTTGAGGTATTTTCATTCAAAGATTCAATATTTAGTCATTAAAACACTTTCACGACTTTATTGTCAACTCAAATAAGTTTAAATCAAAAGTCTCATTTTCTTTCAGAGATACAATACTTATACATTAAAAAGGTCTAGTGCCATAATAGTTACCTTGATAGAAGTAATTTCATTCAAAGATTCAATCCTTGCTCATTGAAACACTCATTGTGACGTAAAACGGAATTCGAATAAGTTGAACTCCAAACTCTTATTTTCGTTCAAATATTGAATCTGTATATAATAAAATGCTCTAGTGACTTAATAAGTACCATGATTGTGGTATTTTCGAACAAAAATTCAGTCTTTACTCATTAAAACACTCTTTGGGACGTCAAAGGGAACTCGCATAAGTTCAACTCAAAACTCTGATCTTCTTTTAAAGATTCAATCTTTATACATTAAAAAGTTCAAGTGACATAATAGGTACCCTGATTGAGTTAATTTCATTCAAAGATTCAATCTTTACTCATTAAAACACTCTCCGTGACGTCAAAGTGAAATCGAATTAGTTTAACTCAAAACTCTCATTTTATTTTATAGATTTAATCTTTATACATTAAAATAGTCTAGTGACTTCATAGGTACCTTGATTGAGGTGTTTTCATTTAAAGATTCAATTTTTACTCAATTAAATATTATTCGGGACGTCCAAGGGCACTCGAATAAGTTTAACTCAAAACTCTCATTTTCTTTCCAAGGTTCCATCTTTATACGTTAAAAAGGTCTAGTGACATAATAAGTACCCTGATTGAGGTATTTTCATTCAAAAGGATTCAATCTTTAATCATTAAAACACTCTTCGCGACTTCATAGGGAACTCGGATAAGTTAAACTCAAAACTTTCATTTTCTTTCAGATATTCAATCGTTAGACATTAAAAAGGTCTACTGTGGGAATACGAACCTTGATTGAGGTAATTTCCTTCAAAGATTTAGTTTTTACACTTTAAAACACTCTTCGCGACGTCAAACAAAACTCAAATAAGTTTAACTCAAAACTCTCATTTTCTTACAAAGATTTAATCTTTATACATTAAAATGGTCTAGTGACATGATAGGTACCTTGATTGAGGTATTTTCATTCAAAGATTCAATCTTAACTCCTTAAAACACTCTTCGTGACGTCGAAGAGAACTCGAATAAGTTTAACTCAAAACTCGTATTTTATACCTTAAAAATGTCTAGTGACATAATAGGTACCTCGATTGAGCTATTTTTATTCAAGAATTCAATCTTTACTCGATAAAACACTATTCGCGACCTCATAGGGAACTCAAATAAGTTAAACTCAAAATCCTCATTTTTTTTAATGATTCAATCTTTATACATTGGAAAGGTTTAGTGACATAATTTGTACCTTCATTCAAGGATTCAATCTTTACTCTTTAAAACACTCTTCGGAATGTCAAAAGGAACTCGAATAAGTTTAGCTCAAAACTCACATTTCTTTTTTTTCAAAGATTCAATCTTTAAACATTAAAAAGATCAAGTGACATAATAGGTACCTTCATTGGGAACTCGAGTAAGTTAAATCAAAACCCTCATTTTTATTTTCAAAGATTCATTCTTTATACATTAAAAAGGTCTAGTGATACAATAAGTACATTGATTGAGGTAATTTCACTGAAAGATTCAATCTACACTCAATGAAACACTCATCGTGACGTCAAAGGGAACTCAAATAAGTTGAACTCAAAACTCCTGTTTTCTTTCAACGATTAGTGTTTATACATTAAAATGGTCTTGTGTCGTAATAGGAAACCTGATTGAGGTAATTTTTACTCATTAAAACGTTATTCGGGACATCAAGGGAACTCGAATAAGTTTAGCTCAAAACTCTCATTTTCTTTCAAAGATTCAATCTTTATAACATAAAAAGGTTTAGTGACATAACAGGTACCTTGATTGAAGTGTTTTTATTCGTAGATTCAATATTTAGTCATTAAAAAACTTTTCGTGAATTCATAGGGAACTGGAATAAGTTAAACTCGAAACTCTCATTTTCCTTCAAAAATTCAATCTTTATACATTAAAAAGATCCAGTAACACAATTGGCATCTTGGTTGAGGTATTTTCATTCAAAGATTCAATATTTAGTCATTAAAACACTTTCACGACTTTATTGTTAACTCGAATAAGTTTAACTCAAAACTCTCATTTTCTTTCAGAGATACAATACTTATACATTAAAAAGGTCTAGTGACATAATAGTTAGCTTGGTTGAAGTAATTTCATTCAAGATTTAATCCATGCTCATTGAAACACTCATCGTGACGTCAAACGGAATTCGAATAAGTTAAACTCCAAACTCTTATTTTGTTTCAAATATTGAATCTCTATACAATACAATAGTCTAGTGACTTAATAGGTACCTTGATTGTGGTATTTTCCTACAAAAATTCCATCTTTACTCATTAAAACGCTCTTTGGGACGTCAAAGGGAACTCGCATAAGTTCAACTCAAAACTCTCATCTTCTTTCAAAGATTCAATCTTTATACATTAAAAAGTTCAAATGACATAATAGGTACCCTGATTGAGTTAATTTCATTCAAAGATTCAATCTTTACTCATTAAAACACTCTTCGTGACGTCAAAGTGAAATCGAATTAGTTTAACTCAAAACTCTCATTTTATTTCAAACATTTAATCTTTATACATTAAAATGGTCTAGTGACTTCATAGGTACCTTGATTGAGGTGTTTTCATTTAAAGATTCAATCTTTACTCATTAAAACATTCTTCGGGACGTCCAAGGGCACTTGAATAAGTTTAACTCAAAACTCTCATTTTCTTTCCAAGGTTCAATCTTTATACGTTAAAAAGGTCTAGTGACATAATAGGTACCCTGATTGAGGTATTTTCATTCAAAAGGATTCAATCTATAATCATAAAAACACACTTCGCGACTTCATAGGGAACTCGGATAAGTTAAACTCAAAATTTTCATTTTCATTCAGATATTCAATCTTTAGACATTAAAAAGGTGTAGTGAGGTAATACGAACCTTGATTGAGGTAATTTCATTCAAAGATTTAGTTTTTACACTTTAAAACACTCTTCGCGACGTCAAACAAAACTCGAATAAGTTTAACTCAAAACTCTCGTTTTCTGATAAAGATTTAATCTTTATACATTAAAATGGTCTAGTGACATGATAGGTACCTTGATTGAGGTATTTTCATTTGAAGATTCAATCTTAACTCCTTAAAACACTCTTCGTAACGTCAAAGGGAACTCGAATAAGTTTAACTCAAAACTCTTATTTTATACCTTAAAAATGTCTAATGACATAATAGGTACCTTGATGGAGCTATTTTCATTCAAGGATTCAATCTTTACTCGATAAAGCACTCTTCGCGACCTCATAGGGAAATCAAATAAGTTAAACTCAAAACCCTCATTTTTTTCAATGATTCAATCTTTATACATTAAAAAGGTTTGGTGACATAATAAGTATCTTCATTCAAGGATTCAATCTTTACTCTTTAAAACACTCTTCGGGATGTCAAAAGGAACTCGAATAAGTTTAGCTCAAAACTCTCATTTCTTTTTTTTCGAAGATTCAATCTTTAAACATTAAAAAGATCAAGTAACATAATAGGTACCTTCATTGGGAACTCGAGTAAGTTAAATCAAAACCCTCATTTTTTTTTCAAAGATTCATTCTTTATACACTAAAAAGGTCTAGTGATACAATACGTATATTGATTGAGGTAATTTCACTGAAAATTCAATCTACACTCAATGAAACACTCATCGTGACGTCAAAGGGAACTCAAATAAGTTGAACTCAAAACTCCTGTTTTCTTTCAACGATTAGTGTTTATACATTAAAATGGTCTAGTGTCGTAATAGGAAACCTGATTGAGGTAGTTTAATTCAAAGATTTAATTTTTACTCATTAAAACATTATTCGGGACGTCAAGGGAACTCAAATAAGTTTAGCTCAAAACTATCATTTTCTTTCAAAGATTCAATCTTTATAACATAAAAATGTTTAGTGACATAACAAGTACCTTGATTGAAGTGTTTTCATTCGTAAATTCAATATTTAGTCATTAAAACACTTTTCGTGAATTCATAGGGAACTTGAGTAAGTTAAACTCGAAACTCTCATTTTCCTTAAAAAATTCAATCTTTATACATTAAAAAGGTCCAGTAACATAATTGACATCTTGGTTGAGGTATTTTCATTCAAAGATTCAAAATTTAGTCATTAAAACACTTTCACGACTTTTTTGTCAACTGAAATAAGTTTAAATCAAAAGTCTTATTTTCTTTCAGAGAAACAATACTTATACATTAAAAATGTCTAGTGCCATCATAGTTACCTTGATTGAAGTAATTTCATTCAAAGATTCAATCCTTGCTCATTGAAACACTCATTGTGACGTCAAACGGAATTCGAATAAGTTGAACTCCAAACTCTTATTTTCGTTCAAATATTGAATCTGTATATAATAAAATGGTCTAGTGACTTAATAGGTACCTTGATTGTGGTATTTTCGAACAAAAATTCAATCTTTACTCATTAAAACACTCTTTGGGACGTCAAAGGGAACTCGCATAAGTTCAACTCAAAACTCTGATCTTCTTTTAAAGATTCAATCTTTATACATTAAAAAGTTCAAGTGACATAATAGGTACCCTGATTGAGTTAATTTCATTCAAAGATTCAATCTTTACTCATTAAAACACTCTCCGTGACGTCAAAGTGAAATCGAATTAGTTTAACTCAAAACTCTCATTTTATTTTATAGATTTAATCTTTATACATTAAAATAGTCTAGTGACTTCATAGGTACCTTGATTGAGGTGTTTTCGTTTAAAGATTCAATCTTTACTCATTAAAATAGTATTCGGGACGTCCAAGGGCACTCGAATAAGTTTAACTCAAAACTCTCATTTTCTTTCCAAGGTTCCATCTTTATACGTTAAAAAGGTCTAGTGACATAATAGGTACCCTGATTGAGGTATTTTCATTCAAAAGGATTCAATCTTTAATCATTAAAACACTCTACGCGACTTCATAGGGAACTCGGATAAGTTAAACTCAAAACTTTCATTTTCTTTCAGATATTCAATCGTTAGACATTAAAAAGGTCTACTGTGGGAATACGAACCTTGATTGAGGTAATTTCCTTCAAAGAGTTAGTTTTTACACTTTAAAACACTCTTCGCGACTTCAAACAAAACTCAAAACTCTCATTTTCTTACAAAGATTTAATCTTTATACATTAAAATGGTCTAGTGACATGATAGGTACCTTGATTGAGGTATTTTCATTCAAAGATTCAATCTTAACTCCTTAAAACACTCTTCGTGACGTCGAAGAGAACTCGAATAAGTTTAACTCAGAACTCTTATTTTATACCTTAAAAATGTCTAGTGACATAATAGGTACCTCGATTGAGCTATTTTTATTCAAGAATTCAATCTTTACTCGATAAAACACTATTCGCGACCTCATAGGGAACTCAAATAAGTTAAACTCAAAACCCTCATTTTTTTTAATGATTCAATCTTTATACATTGGAAAGGTTTAGTGACATAATTTGTACCTTCATTCAAGGATTCAATCTTTACTCTTTAAAACACTCTTCGGAATGTCAAAAGGAACTCGAATAAGTTTAGCTCAAAACTCTCATTTCTTTTTTTTCAAAGATTCAATCTTTAAACATTAAAAAGATCAAGTGACATAATAGGTACCTTCATTGGGAACTCGAGTAAGTTAAATCAAAACCCTCATTTTTATTTTCAAAGATTCATTCTTTATACATTAAAAAGGTCAAGTGATACAATAAGTACATTGATTGAGTTAATTTCACTGAAAGATTCAATCTACACTCAATGAAACACTCATCGTGGTGTCAAAGGGAACTCAAATAAGTTGAACTCAAAACTCCTATTTTCTTTCAACGATTAGTGTTTATACATTAAAATGGTCTTGTGTCATAATAGGAAACCTGATTGAGGTAGTTTAATTCAAAGATTCAATTTTTACTCATTAAAACGTTATTCGGGACGTCAAGGGAACTCGAATAAGTTTAGCTCAAAACACTCATTTTCTTTCAAAGATTCAATCTTTATTAAATAAAAAGGTTTAGTGACATAACAGGTACCTTGGTTGAAGTGTTTTCATTCGTAGATTCAATATTTAGTCATTAAAACACTTTTCGTGAATTCATAGGGAACTGGAATAAGTTAAACTCGAAACTCTCATTTTCCTTCAAAAATTCAATCTTTATACATTAAAAAGGTCCAGTAACATAATTGGCATCTTGGTTGAGGTATTTTCATTGAAAGATTCAATATTTAGTCATTAAAACACTTTCACGACTTTATTGTCAACTCGAATAAGTTTAACTCAAAACTCTCATTTTCTTTTAGAGATACAATACTTATACATTAAAAAGGTCTAGTGACATAATAGTTACCTTGATTGAAATAATTTCATTCAAAGATTCAATCCTTGCTCATTGAAACACTCATCGTGACGTCAAACGGAATTCGAATAAGTTGAACTCCAAACTCTTATTTTCTTTCAAATATTGAATCTGTATACATTAAAATGGTCTAGTGACTTAATAGGTACCTTGATTGTGGTATTTTCATACAAAAATTCAATCTTTACTCATTAAAACGCTCTTTGGGACGTCAAAGGGAACTCGCATAAGTTCAACTCAAAACTCTCATTTTTTTTCAAAGATTCAGTCTTCATACATTAAAAAGTTCAAGTGACATAATAGGTACCCTGATGGAGTTAATTTCATTGAAAGATTCAATCTTTACTCATTAAAACACTCTTCGTGACGTCAAAGTGAAATCGAATTAGTTTAACTCAAAATTCTCATTTTAATTCAAAGATTTAATCTTTATACATTAAAATGGTCTAAAGACTTCATAGGTACCTTGATTGAGGTGTTTTCATTTAAAGATTCAATCTTTACTCATTAAAACATTCTTCGGGACGTCCATGGGCACTCGAAAAAGTTTAACTCAAAACTCTCATTTTCTTTCCAATGTTTAATCTTTATACGTTAAAAAGGTCTAGTGACATAATTGGTACCTTGATTGATGTATTTTCATTCGAAAGGATTCAATCTTTAAAACACTCTTCGTGACTTCATAGGGAACTCGAATAAGTTAAACTCAAAACTTTCATTTTCTTTCAGATATTCAATCTTTAGACATTAAAAAGGTCTAGTGAGGTAATACGAACCTTGATTGAGGTAATTTCATTCAAAGATTTAGTTTTTACACTTTAAAACACTCTTCGCGACGTCAAACAAAACTCGAATAAGTTTAACTCAAAACTCTCGTTTTCTGATAAAGATTTAATCTTTATACATTAAAATGGTCTAGTGACATGATAGGTACCTTGATTGAGGTATTTTCATTTGAAGATTCAATCTTAACTCCTTAAAACACTCTTCGTAACGTCAAAGGGAACTCGAATAAGTTTAACTCAAAACTCTTATTTTATACCTTAAAAATGTCTAGTGACATAATAGGTACCTGGATGGAGCTATTTTCATTCAAGGATTCAATCTTTACTCGATAAAGCACTCTTCGCGACCTCATAGGGAAATCAAATAAGTTAAACTCAAAACCCTCATTTTTTTCAATGATTCAATCTTTATACATTAAAAAGGTTTGGTGACATAATAAGTATCTTCATTCAAGGATTCAATCTTTACTCTTTAAAACACTCTTCGGGATGTCAAAAGGAACTCGAATAAGTTTAGCTCAAAACTCTCATTTCTTTTTTTTCGAAGATTAAATCTTTAAACATTAAAAAGATCAAGTAACATAATAGGTACCTTCTTTGGGAACTCGAGTAAGTTAAATCAAAACACTCATTTTTTTTTCAAAGATTCATTCTTTATACACTAAAAAGGTCTAGTGATACGTATATTGATTGAGGTAATTTCACTAAAAATTCAATCTACACTCAATGAAACACTCATCGTGACGTCAAAGGGAACTCAAATAAGTTGAACTCAAAACTCCTGTTTTCTTTCAACGATTAGTGTTTATACATTAAAATGGTCTAGTGTCGTAATAGGAAACCTAATTGAGGTAGTTTAATTCAAAGATTTAATTTTTACTCATTAAAACAATATTCGGGACGTCAAGAGAACTCGAAACTATCATTTTCTTTCAAAGATTCAATCTTTATAACATAAAAATGTTTAGAGACATAACAGGTACCTTGATTGAAGTGCTTTCATTCGTAGATTCAATATTTAGTCATTAAAACACTTTTCGTGAATTCATAGGGAACTTGAGTAAGTTAAACTCGAAACTCTCATTTTCCTTAAAAAATTCAATCTTTATACATTAAAAAGGTCCAGTAACATAATTGACATCTTGGTTGAGGTATTTTCATTCAAAGATTCAATATTTAGTCATTAAAACACTTTCACGACTTTATTGTCAACTCAAATAAGTTTAAATCAAAAGTCTCATTTTCTTTCAGAGATACAATACTTATACATTAAAAAGGTCTAGTGCCATAATAGTTACCTTGATTGAAGTAATTTAATTCAAAGATTCAATCCTTGCTCATTGAAACACTCATTGTGACGTCAAACGGAATTCGAATAAGTTGAACTCCAAACTCTTATTTTCGTTCAAATATTGAATCTGTATATAATAAAATGGTCTAGTGACTTAATAGGTACCTTGATTGTGGTATTTTCGAACAAAAATTCAATCTTTACTCATTAAAACACTCTTTGGGACGTCAAAGGGAACTCGCATAAGTTCAACTCAAAACTATGATCTTCTTTTAAAGATTCAATCTTTATACATTAAAAAGTTCAAGTGACATAATAGGTACCCTGATTGAGTTAATTTCATTCAAAGATTCAATCTTAACTCATTAAAACAGTCTCCGTGACGTCAAAGTGAAATCGAATTAGTTTAACTCAAAACTCTCATTTTATTTTATAGATTTAATCTTTATACATTAAAATAGTCTAGTGACTTCATAGGTACCTTGATTGAGGTGTTTTCATTTAAAGATTCAATCTTTACTCATTAAAATATTATTCGGGACGTCCAAGGGCACTCGAATAAGTTTAACTCAAAACTCTCATTTTCTTTCCAAGGTTCCATCTTTATACGTTAAAAAGGTCTAGTGACATAATAGGTACCCTGATTGAGGTATTTTCATTCAAAAGGATTCAATCTTTCATCATTAAAACACTCTTCGCGACTTCATAGGGAACTCGGATAAGTTAAACTCAAAACTTTCATTTTCTTTCAGATATTCAATCGTTAGACATTAAAAAGGTCTACTGTGGGAATACGAACCTTGATTGAGGTAATTTCCTTCAAAGAGTTAGTTTTTACACTTTAAAACACTCTTCGCGACGTCAAACAAAACTCAAATAAGTTTAACTCAAAACTCTCGTTTTCTTACAAAGATTTAATCTTTATACATTAAAATGGTCTAGTGACATGATAGGTACCTTGATTGAGGTATTTTCATTCAAAGATTCAATCTTAACTCCTTAAAACACTCTTCGTGACGTCGAAGAGAACTCGAATAAGTTTAACTCAAAACTCTTATTTTATACCTTAAAAATGTCTAGTGACATAATAGGTACCTCGATTGAGCTATTTTTATTCAAGAATTCAATCTTTACTCGATAAAACACTATTCGCGACCTCATAGGGAACTCAAATAAGTTAAACTCAAAACCCTCATTTTTTTTAATGATTCAATCTTTATACATTGGAAAGGTTTAGTGACATAATTTGTACCTTCATTCAGGGATTCAATCTTTACTCTTTAAAACACTCTTCGGAATGTCAAAAGGAACGCGAATAAGTTTAGCTCAAAACTCTCATTTCTTTTTTTTCAAAGATTCAATCTTTAAACATTAAAAAGATCAAGTGACATAATAGGTACCTTCATTGGGAACTCGAGTAAGTTAAAACAAAACCCTCATTTTTATTTTGAAAGATTCATTCTTTATACATTAAAAAGGTCAAGTGATACAATAAGTACATTGATTGAGTTAATTTCACTGAAAGATTCAATCTACACTCAATGAAACACTCATCGTGGTGTCAAAGGGAACTCAAATAAGTTGAACTCAAAACTCTTGTTTTCTTTCAACGATTAGTGTTTATACATTAAAATGGTCTTGTGTCGTAATAGGAAACCTGATTGAGGTAGTTTAATTCAAAGATTCAATTTTTACTCATTAAAACGTTATTCGGGACGTCAAGGGAACTCGAATAAGTTTAGCTCAAAACACTCATTTTCTTTCAAAGATTCAATCTTTATAACATAAAAAGGTTTAGTGACATAACAGGTACCTTGATTGAAGTGTTTTCATTCGTAGATTCAATATTTAGTCATTAAAACACTTTTCGTGAATTCATAGGGAACTGGAATAAGTTAAACTCGAAACTCTCATTTTCCTTCAAAAATTCAATCTTTATACATTAAAAAGGTCCAGTAACATAATTGGCATCTTGGTTGAGGTATTTTCATTGAAAGATTCAATATTTAGTCATTAAAACACTTTCACGACTTTATTGTCAACTCGAATAAGTTTAACTCAAAACTCTCATTTTCTTTCAGAGATACAATACTTATACATTAAAAAGGTCTAGTGACATAATAGTTACCTTGATTGAAATAATTTCATTCAAAGATTCAATCCTTGCTCATTGAAACACTCATCGTGACGTCAAACGGAATTCGAATAAGTTAAACTCCAAACTCTTATTTTCTTTCAAATATTGAATCTGTATACATTAAAATGGTGTAGTGACTTAATAGGTACCTTGATTGTGGTATTTTCATACAAAAATTCAATCTTTACTCATTAAAACGCTCTTTGGGACGTCAAAGGGAACTCGCATAAGTTCAACTCAAAACTCTCATTTTTTTTCAAAGATTCAATCTTCATACATTAAAAATTTCAAGTGACATAATAGGTACCCTGATGGAGTTAATTTCATGGAAAGATTCAATCTTTACTCATTAAAATACTCTTCGTGACGTCAAAGTGAAATCGAATTAGTTTAACTCAAAATTCTCATTTTATTTCAAAGATTTAATCTTTATACATTAAAATGGTCTAGTGACTTCATAGGTACCTTGATTGAGGTGTTTTCATTTAAAGATTCAATCTTTACTCATCAAAACATTCTTCGGGACGTCCATGGGCACTCGAAAAAGTTTAACTCAAAACTCTCATTTTCTTTCCATGGTTTAATCTTTATACGTTAAAAAGGTCTAGTGACATAATAGGTACCTTGATTGAGGTATTTTCATTCGAAAGGATTCAATCATTAAAACACACTTCGTGACTTCATAGGGAACTCGAATAAGTTAAACTCAAAACTTTCATTTTCTTTCAGATATTCAATCTTTAGACATTAAAAAGGTCTAGTGAGGTAATACGAACCTTGATTGAGGTAATTTCATTCAAAGATTTAGTTTTTACACTTTAAAACACTCTTCGCGACGTCAAACAAAACTCGAATAAGTTTAACTCAAAACTCTCGTTTTCTTACAAAGATTTAATCTTTATACATTAAAATGGTCTAGTGACATGATAGGTACCTTGATTGAGGTATTTTCATTCAAAGATTCAATCTTAACTCCTTAAAACACTCTTCGTGACGTCAAAGGGAACTCGAATGAGTTTAACACGAAACTTTTATTTTATACCTTAAAAATGTCTAGTGACATAATAGGTACCTTGATCGAGCTATTTTCATTCAAGGATTCAATCTTTACTCGGTAAAACACTCTTCGCGACCTCATAGCGAACTCAAATAAGTTAAACTCAAAACCCACATTTTTTTCAATGATTCAATCTTTATACATTAAAAAGGTTTAGTGACATAATAAGTACCTTCATTCAAGGATTCAATTTTACTCTTTAAAACACTCTTCGGGTTGTCAAAAGGAACGCGAATAAGTTTAGCTCAAAACTCCAATTTCATTTTTTTCAAAGATTCAATCTTTAAACATTAAAAAGATCAAGTGACATAATAGGTACCTTCATTGGGAACTCGAGTAAGTTAAATCAAAACCCTCATTTTTTTTTTCAAAGATTCATTCTTTATACATTAAAAAGGTTTAGTGATACAATACGTACATTGATTGAGGTAATTTCAATGAAAGATTCTATCTACACTCAATGAAACACTCATCGTGGCGTCAAAGGGAACTCAAATAAGTTGAACTAAAAACTCCTATTTTCTTTCAACGATTAGTGTTTATACATTAAAATGGTCTAGTGTCGTAATAGGAAACTTGATTGAGGTAGTTTAATTCAAAGATTCAATTTTTACTCATTAAAACCTTATTCGGGACGTCAAAGGGAACAAGAATGAGTTTAGCTCAAAACTCTCATTTTCTTTCAAAGATTCAATCTTTATAACATAAAAAGGTTTAGTGACATAACAGGTACCTTGATTGAAGTGTTTTCATTCGTAGATTCAATATTTAGTTATTAAAACACTTTTCGTGAATTCATAGGGAACTTTAATAAGTTAAACTCGAAACTCTCATTTTCCTTCAAAGATTCAATCTTTATACATTAAAAAGGTCCAGTAACATAATTGGCATCTTGGTTGAGGTATTTTCATTCAATGATTCAATATTTAGTTATTAAAACACTTTCACGACTTTATTGTCAACTCGAATAAGTTTAACTCAAAACTCTCATTTTCTTTCAGAGATACAATACTTATACATTAAAAAAGTCTAGGGACATAATAGTTACCTTGTTTGAAGTAATTTCATTCAAAGATTTAATCCTTGCACATTGAAACACTCATCGTGACGTCAAACGGAATTCGAATAAGTTGAACTCCAAACTCTTATTTTCTTTCAAATATTGAATCTATATACAGTAAAATGGTCTAGTGACTTAATAGGTACCTTGATTGTGGTATTTTCATACAAAAATTCAATCTTTACTCATTAAAACGCTCTTTGGGACGTCAAAGGGAACTCGCATAAGTTCAACTCAAAACTCTCATTTTCTTTCAGAGATTCAATCTTTATACATTAAAAAGTTCAAGTGACATAATAGGTACCCTGATGGAGTTAATTTCATTCAAAGATTCAATCTTTACTCATTAAAACACTCTTCGTGACGTCAAAGTGAAATCGAATTAGTTTAATTCAAAACTCTCATTTTATTTCAAAGATTTAATCTTTATACATTAAAATGGTCTAGTGACTTCATAGGTACCTTGATTGAGGTGTTTTCATTTAAAGATTCAATCTCTACTCATTAAAACATTCTTCGGGACGTCCAAGGCCACTTGAATAAGTTTAACTCAAAACTCTCATTTTCTTTCCAAGGTTTAATCTTTATACGTTAAAAAGGTCTAGTGACATAATAGGTACCTTGATTGAGGTATTTTCATTCGAAAGGATTCAATCATTAAAACACTCTTCGTGACTTAATAGGGAACTCGAATAAGTTAAACTCAAAACTTTCATTTTCTTTCAGATATTCAATCTTTAGACATTAAAAAGGTCTAGTGAGGTAATACGAACCTTGATTGAGGTAATTTCATTCAAAGATTTAGTTTTTACACTTTAAAACACTCTTCGCAACGTCAAACAAAACTCGAATTAGTTTAACTCAAAACTCTCATTTTCTTACAAAGATTTAATCTTTATACATTAAAATGGTCTAGTGACATGATAGGTACCTTGATTGAGGTATTTTCATTCAAAGATTCAATCTTAACTCCTTAAAACACTTTTCGTGACGTCGAAGGGAACTCGAATAAGTTTAATTCAAAACTGTTATTTTATACCTTAAAAATGTCTAGTGACATAATAGGTACCTTGATTGAGCTATTTTCATTCAAGGATTCAATCTTTACTCAATAAAACACTCTTAACGACCTTATAGGGAACTCAAATAAGTTAAACTCAAAACCCTCATTTTTTTCAATAATTCAATCTTTATACATTAAAAAGGTTTAGTGACATAATAAGTACCTTCATTCAAGGATTCAATCTTTACTCTTTAAAACACTCTTCGGGATGTCAAAAGGAACTCGGATAAGTTTAGCTCAAAACTTTCATTTCTTTTTTTTCAAAGATTCAATCTTTAAACATTGAAAAGATCAAGTGACATAATAGGTACCTTCATTGGGAACTCGAGTAAGTTAAATCAAAACCCTCTTTTTTTTTTTTCAAAGATTCATTCTTTATACATTAAAAAGGTCTAGTGATACAATACGTACATTGATTGAGGTAATTTCACTGAAAGATTCGATCTACACTCAATGAAACACTCATCGTGACGTCAAAGGGAACTCATATAAGTTGAACTCAAAACTCCTATTTTCTTTCAACGATTAGTGTTTATACATTAAAATGGTCTAGTGTCGTAATAGGGAACTTGATTGAGGTAGTTGAACTCAAAGATTTAATTTTTACTCATTAAAACATTATTTGGGACGTCAAAGGGAACTCGAATAAGTTTAGCTCAAAACTCTCATTTTCTTTTAAAGATTCAGTCTTTATAACATGAAAAGGTTTAGTGACATAACAGGTACCTTGATTGAAGTGTTTTCATTCGTAGATTCAATATTTAGTCATTAAAATACCTTTCGTGAATTCATAGGGAACTTGAATAAGTTAAACTCGAAACTCTCATTTTCCTTCAAAGATTCAATTTTTATACATTAAAAAGGTCCAGTAACATAATTGGGATCTTGGTTGAGGTATTTCCATTCAAAGATTCAATATTTAGTCATTAAAACACTTTCACGACTTTATTGTCAACTCGAATAAGTTTAACTCAAAACTCTCATTTTCTTTCAGAGATACAATACTTATACATTAAAAAGGTCCAGTGACATAATAGTTACCTTGATTGAAGTAATTTCATTCAAAGATTCAATCCTTGCTCATTGAAACACTCATCGTAACGTCAAACGGAATTCGAATAAGTTGAACTCCAAACTCTTATTTTCTTTCAAATATTGAATCTGTATACATTAAAATGCTCTAGTGACCTAATAGGTACCTTGATTGTGGTATTTTCATACAAAAATTCAATCTTTACTCATTAAAACACTCTTTGGGACGTCAAAGGGAACTCGCAAAAGTTCAACTTAAAACTCTCATTTTCTTTCAAAGATTCAATTTTTATACATTAAAAAGTTCAAGTGACATAATAGGTACCCTGATTGAGTTAATTTCATTCAAAGATTCAATCTTTACTCATTAAAACACTCTTCGTGACGTCAAAGTGAAATCGAATTAGTTTAACTCAAAACTCTCATTTTATTTCAAAGATTTAATCTTTATACATTAAAATGGTCAAGTGACTTCATAGGTACCTTGATTGAGGTGTTTTCATTTAAAGTTTCAATCTTTACTCATTAAACATTCTTCGGGATGTCCAAGGGCACTCGAATAAGTTTAACTCAAAACAATCATTTTCTTTCCAAGGTTTAATCTTTATACGTTAAAAAGGTCTAGTGACATAATAGGTACCTTGATTGAGGTATTTTCATTCGAAAGGATTCAATCATTAAAACACTCTTCGTGACTTAATAGGGAACTCGAATAAGTTAAACTCAAAACTTTCATTTTCTTTCAGATATTCAACCTTTAGACATTAAAAAGGTCTAGTGAGGTAATACGAACCTTGATTGAAGTAATTTCATTCAAAGATTTAGTTTTTACACTTTAAAACACTCTTCGCGACGTCAAACAAAACTCGAATAAGTTTAACTAAAAACTCTCGTTTTCTTACAAAGATTTAATCTTTATACATTAAAATGGTCTAGTGACATGATAGGTACCCAGATTGAGGTATTTTCATTCAAAGATTCAATCTTAACTCCTTAAAACACTCTTCGTGACGTCAAAGGGAACTCGAATAAATTTAACTCAAAACTCTCATTTTCTTTCAAAGATTCAATCTTTATACATTAAAAAGTTAAATTGACGTAATAGGTACCCTGATTGAGTCAATTTCATTCAAAGATTCAATCTTTACTCATTAAAACACTCTTCGTGACATCAAAGTGAAATCGAATTAGTTTAACTCAAAACTCTCATTTTATTTCAAAGATTTAATCTTTTTACATTAAAATAGTCTTGTGACTTCATAGGTACCTTGACTGAGGTGTTTCCATTTAAAGATTCAATCTTTACTCATTAAAAAATTCTTCGGGACGTCCAAGGGCACTCGAATATGTTTAACTCAAATTTCTCATTTTTTTTCCATGGTTCAATCGTTATACGTTAAAAAAGTCTAGTGACATAATAGGTACCCTGATTGAAGTATTTTCATTCAGAAAGATTCATTCTTTAATCATTAAAACACTCTTCGCGACTTCATAGGGAACTCGAATAAGTTAAACTCAAAACTTTCATTTTCTTTCAAATATTCAACCTTTAGACATTAAAAAGGTCTAGTGAGGTAATACGAACCTCGATTGAGGTAATTTCATTCAAAGATTTAGTTTTTACACTTTAAAACACTCTTCGCGACGTTAAACAAAACTCGAATAAGTTTAACTCAAAACTCTCGTTTTCTTACAAAGATTTAATTTTTATACATTAAAATGGTCTAGTGACATGATAGGTGCCTTGATTGAGGTATTTTCATTCAAGGATTCAATCTTTACTCGATAAAACACTCTTCGCGACCTCATAGGGAACTCAAATAAGTTAAACTCAAAACCCTCATTTTTTTCAATAATTCAATCTTTATACATTAAAAAGATTTAGTGACATAATAAGTACCTTCATTTAAGAATTCAATCTTTACTCTTTAAAACACTCTTCGGGATGTCAAAAGGAACTCGAATAAGTTTAGCTCAAAACTCTCATTTCTTTTTTTTCAAAGATTCAATCTTTAAACATTAAAAAGATCAAGTGACATAATAAGTACCTTCATTGGGAACTCGAGTAAGTTAAATCAAAACGCTCATTTTATTTTTCAAAGATTCATTCTTTATACATTAAAAAGGTCTAGTGATACAATACGTACGTTGATTGAGCAAATTTCACTGAAAGATTCGATCTACACTCAATGAAACACTTATCGTGACGTCAAAGGGAACTCAAATAAGTTGAACTCAAAACTGCTATTTTCTTTCAACGATTAGTGTATATACATTAAATTGGTCTAGTGTCGTAATAGGGAACTTGATTGAGGTAGTTTAATTCAAAGATTCAATTTTTACTCATTAAAACATTATTCGGGACGTCAAAGGGAACTCGAATAAGTTTAGCTCAAAACTCTCATTTTCTTTCAAAGATTCAATCTTTATAACATAAAAAAGGTTTAGTGACATAATAGGTACCTTGATTGAAGAGTTTTCATTCGTAGATTCAATATTTAGTCATTAAAACACCTTTCTTGAATTCATAGGGAACTTGAATAAGTTAAACTCGAAACTTTCATTTTCCTTCAACGATTCAATCTTTATACATTAAAAAGGTCCAGTAACATAATTGGGATCTTGGTTGAGGTATTTTCATTCAAAGATTCAATACTTAGTCATAAAAACACTTTCATGACTTTATTGTCAACTCGAATATGTTTAACTCAAAACTCTCATTTTGTTTTAGAGATACATACTTATACATTAAAAAGGTCTAGTGACATAATAGTTACCTTGATTGAAGTAATTTCATTCAAAGATTCAATCCTTGCACATTGAAACACTCATTGTTACGTCAAACGGAATTCGAATAAGTTGAACTCCAAACTATTATTTTCTTTCAAATATTGAATCTGTATACATTAAAATGGTCTAGTGACTTAATAGGTACCTTGATTGTGGTATTTTCATACAAAAATTCAATCTTTACTCATTAAAACACTCTTTGGGACGTCAAAGGGAACTCGCAAAAGTTCAACTAAAAACTCTTATTTTCTTTCAAAGATTTAATCTTTATACATTAAAAAGTTCAAGTGACATAATAGGTACCCTGATTGAGTTAATTTCATTCAAAGATTCAATCTTTACTCATTAAAACACTCTTCGTGACGTCAAAGTGAAATCGAATTAGTTTAACTCAAAACTCTCATTTTCTTTCAAAGATTTAATCTTTATACATTAAAATGGTCTAGTGACTTCATAGGTACCTTGATTGAGGTGTTTTCATTTAAAGATTCAACCTTTACTCATTTAAACATTCTTCGGGACGTCCAAGGGCACTCAAATAAGTTTAACTCAAAACTCTCATTTTCTTTCCAAGGTTCAATCTTTATACGTTAAAAAAGTCTAGTGACATAATAGGTACCCTAATTGAAGTATTTTCATTCAGAAAGATTCAGTCTTTAATCATTGAAACACTCTTCGCGACTTCATAGGGAACTCGAATAATTTAAACTCAAAACTTTCATTTTCTTTCAGATATTCAACCTTTAGACATTAAAAAGGTCTAGTGAGGTAATACGAACCTTGATTGAGGTAATTTCTTTCAAAGATTTAGTTTTAACACTTTAAAACACTCTTCGCGACGTCAAACAAAACTCGAATAAGTTTAACTCAAAACTCTCATTTTCTTACAAAGATTTAATCTTTATACATTAAAATGGTCTAGTGCCATGATAGGTACCGTGATTGAGGTATTTTCATTCAAAGATTGAATCTTAACTCCTTAAAACACTCTTCGTGACTTCAAAGGGAACTCGAATAAGTTTAATTTAAAACTCTTATTTTATACTTTAAAAATGTCTAGTGACATAATAGGTACCTAGATTGAGCTATTTTCATTCAAGGATTCAATCTTTACTCGATAAAACACTCTTAGCGACCTTATAGGGAACTCAAATAAGTTAAACTCAAAACCCTCATTTTTTTCAATAATTCAATCTTTATACATTAAAAAGGTTTAGTGACATAATAAGTACCTTCATTCAAGGAATCAATCTTTACTCTTTAAAACACTCTTCGGGATGTCAAAAGGAACTTGGATAAGTTTAGCTCAAAACTCTCATTTCTCTTTTTTCAAAGATTCAATCTTTAAACATTAAAAAGATCAAGTGACATAATAGGTACCTTTATTGGGAACTCGAGTAAGTTAAATCAAAACCCCCATTTTTTTTTCAAAGATTCATTCTTTATACATTAAAAAGGTCCAGTAACATAATTGGGATCTTGGTTGAGGTATTTTAATTCAAAGATTTAATATTTAATCATTAAAACACTTTCACGACTTTATTGTCAACTCGAATAAGTTTAACTCAAAACTCTCATTTTCTTTCAGAGATACAATACTTATACATTAAAAAGGTCTAGTGACATAATAGTTACCTTGATTGAAGTAATTTCATTCAAAGATTCAATCCTTGCTCATTGAAACACTCATCGTGACGTCAAACGGAATTCGAATAAGTTGAACTCCAAACTCTTATTTTCTTTCAAATATTGAATCTGTATACATTAAAATGGTCTAGTGACTTAATAGGTACCTTGATTGTGGTATTTTCATACAAAAATTCAATCTTTACTCATTAAAACACTCTTTGGGACGTCAAAGGGAACTCGTATAAGTTCAACTCAAAATTCTCATTTTGTTTCAAAGATTCAATCTTTATACATTAAAAAGTTCAAGTGACGTAATAGGTACACTGATTGAGTTAATTTCATTCAAAGATTCAATCTTTACTCATTAAAACACTCTTCGTGACGTCAAAGTGCAATCGAATTAGTTTAACTCAAAACTCTCATTTTATTTCAAAGATTTAATCTTTATACATTAAAATAGTCTTGTGAGTTCATAGGTACCTTGATTGAGGTGTTTTCATTTAAAGATTCAATCTTTACTCATTAAAACATTGTTCGGGAGGTCCAAGGGCACTCGAATATGTTTAACTCAAATTTCTCATTTTTTTTCCATGGTTCAATCGTTATACGTTAAAAAAGTCTAGTGACATAATAGGTACCCTGATTGAAATATTTTCATTCAGAAAGATTCATTCTTTAATCATTAAAATACTCTTCGCGACTTCATAGGGAACTCGAATAAGTTAAACTCAAAACTTTCATTTTCTTTCAGATATTCAACCTTTCGACATTAAAAATGTCTAGTGAGGTAATACGAACCTTGATTGAGCTAATTTCATTCAAAGATTTAGTTTTTACACTTTAAAATACTCTTCGCGACGTCAAACAAAACTCAAATAAGTTTAACTCAAAACTCTCGTTTTCTTACAAAGATTTAATCTTTATACATTAAAATGGTCTAGTGACATGATAGGTACCGTGATTGAGGTATTTTCATTCAAAGATTGAATCTTAACTCCTTAAAACACTCTTCGTGACTTCAAAGGGAACTCGAATAAGTTTAATTTAAAACTCTTATTTTATACCTTAAAAATGTCTAGTGACATAATAGGTACCTTGATTGAGCTATTTTCATTCAAGGATTCAATCTTTACTCGATAAAACCCTCTTCGCGACCTCATAGGGAACTCAAATAAGTTAAACTCAAAACCCTCATTTTTTTCAATAATTCAATCTTTATACATTAAAAAGGTTTAGTGACATAATAAGTACCTTCATTCAAGGGTTCAATCTTTACTGTTTAAAAGACTCTTCGGGATGTCAAAAGGAACTCGAATAAGTGTAGCTCAAAACTCTCATTTCTTTTTTTTCAAAGATTCAATCTTTAAACATTAAAAAGATCAAGTGACATAATAGGTACCTTCATTGGGAACTCGAGTAAGTTAAATCAAAACCTCATTTTTATTTTGAAAGATTCATTCTTCATACATTAAAAAGGTCTAGTGATACAATACGTACATTGATTGAGGTAATTTCACTGAAAGATTCGATCTACACTCAATGAAACACTTATCGTGACGTCAAAGGGAAGTTGAACTCAAAACTCCTATTTTCTTTCAACGATTAGTGTTTATACATTAAAATGGTCTAGTGTTGTAATAGGGAACTTGATTGAGGTAGTTTAATTCAAAGATTCAATTTTTACTCATTAAAACATTATTCGGGACGTCAAAGGGAACTCGAATAAGTTTAGCTCAAAACTGTCATTTTCTTTCAAAGATTCAAACTTTATAACATAAAAAGGTTTAGTGACATAACAGGTACCTTGATTGAAGTGTTTTCATTCGTAGATTCAATATTTAGTCATTAAAACACATTTCGTGAATTCATAGGGAGCTTGAATAAGTTAAACTCAAAACTCTCATTTTTCTTCAAAGATTCAATCTTTATACATTAAAAAGGTCCAGTAACATAATTGGGATTTTGGTTGAGGTATTTTCATTCAAAGATTCAATACTTAGTCATTAAAACACTTTCACGACTTTATTGTCAACTCGAATATGTTTAACTCAAAACTCTCATTTTCTTTTAGAGATACATACTTATATATTAAAAAGGTCAAGTGACATAATAGTTACCTTGATTGAAGTAATTTCATTCAAAGATTCAATCCTTGCACATTGAAACACTCATTGTGACGTCAAACGGAATTCGAATAAGTTGAACTCCAAACTCTTATTTTCTTTCAAATACTGAATCTGTATACATTAAAATGGTCTAGTGACTTAATAGGTACCTTGATTGTGGTATTTTCATACAAAAATTCAATCTTTACTCATTAAAACACTCTTTGGGACGTCAAAGGGAACTCGCATAAGTTCAACTCAAAACTCTCATTTTCTTTCAAAGATTCAATCTTTATACATTAAAAAGTTCAAGTGACATAATAGGTACCCTGATTGAGTTAATTTCATTCAAAGATTCAATCTTTACTCATTAAAACATTCTTCGTGATGTCAAAGTGTAATCGAATTAGTTTAACTTAAAACTCTCATTTTATTTCAAAGATTTAATCTTTATACATTAAAATGGTCTAGTGACGTCATAGGTACCTTGATTGAGGTGTTTTCATTTAAAGATTCAATCTTTACTCATTAAAACATTCTTCGGGACGTCCAAGGGCACTCGAATAAGTTTAACTCAAAACTCTCATTTTCTTTCCAAGGTTCAATCTTTATACGATAAAAAAGTCTAGTGACATAATAGGTACCCTGATTGAAGTATTTTCATTCAGAAAGATTCAATCTTTAATCATTAAAACACTCTTCGCGACTTCATAGGGAACTCGAATAAGTTAAACTCAAAACTTTCATTTTCTTTCAGATATTCAACCTTTAGACATTAAAAAGGTCTAGTGAGGTAATACGAACCTTGATTGAGCTAATTTCATTCAAAGATTTAGTTTTTACACTTTAAAACACTCTTCGCGACGTCAAACAAAATTCGAATAAGTTTAACTCAAAACTCTCGTTTTCTTACAAAGATTTAATCTTTATACATTAAAATGGTCTAGTGACATGATAGGTACCTTAATTGAGGTATTTTCATTCAAAGATTCAATCTTAACTCCTTAAAACACTCTTCGTTACGTCAAAGGGAACTCGAATAAGTTTAACTCAAAACTCTTATTTTATACCTTAAAAATGTCTAGTGACATAATAGGTACCTTAATTGAGCTATTTTCATTCAAGGATTCCATCTTTACTCGATAAAACACTCTTCGCGACCTCATAGGGAACTCAAATAAGTTAAACTCAAAACCCTCATTTTTGATTGAGCTATTTTCATTCAAATAAGTTTAGCTCAAAACTCTCATTTTTTCTTCAAAGATTCAATCTTTATACATTAAAAAGGTCCAGTAACATAATTGGGATTTTGGTTGAGGTATTTTCATTCAAAGATTCAATATTTAGTCATTAAAACACTTTCACGACTTTATTGTCAACTCGAATAAGTTTAACTCAAAACTCTCATTTTCTTTCAGAGATACAATACTTATACATTAAAAAGGTCCAGTGACATAATAGTTACCTTGATTGAAGTAATTTCATTCAAAGATTCAATCCTTGCTCATTAAAACACTCATCGTGATATCAAACGGAATTCGAATAAGTTGAACTCCAAACTCTTATTTTCTTTCAAATATTGAATCTGTATACATTAAAATGCTCTAGTGACTTAATAGGTACCTTGATTGTGGTATTTTCATATAAAAAATCAATCTTTACTCATTAAAACACTCTTTCGGACGTCTAAGGGAACTCGCAAAAGTTCAACTCAAAACTCTCATTTTCTTTCAAAAATTCAATCTTTATACATTAAAAAGTTCAAGTGACATAATAGGTACCCTGATTGAGTTAATTTCATTCAAAGATTCAATCTTTACTCATTAAAACACACTTCGTGACGTCAAAGTGAAGTCGAATTAGTTTAACTCAAAACTCTCATTTTATTTCAAAGATTTAATCTTTATGCATTAAAATGGACTAGTGACTTCATAGGTACCTTGATTGAGGTGTTTTCATTTAAAGATTCAATCTTTACTCTTTAAAACATTCTTCGGGACGTCCAAGGGCACTCGAATAAGTTTAACTCAAAACTCTCATTTTCTTTCCAAGGTTCAATCTTTATACATTAAAAAAGTCTAGTGACATAATAGGTACCCTGATTGAAGTATTTTTATTCAGAAAGATTCAATCTTTAATCATTAAAACACTCTTCGCGACTTCATAGGGAACTCGAATAAGTTAAACTCAAAACTTTCATTTTCTTTCAGATATTCAACCTTTAGACATTAAAAAGGTCTAGTGAGGTAATACGACCCTTGATTGAGGTAATTTCATTCAAAGATTTAGTTTTTACACTTTAAAACACTCTTCGCGACGTCAAACAAAACTCGAATAAGTTTAACTCAAAACTCTCGTTTTCTTACAAAGATTTAATCTTTATACATTAAAATGGTCTAGTGACATGATAGGTGTTGATTGAGGTATTTTCATTGAAAGATTTAATCTTAACTCTTTAAAACACTCTTCGTGACGTTAAAGAGAACTCGAATTAGTTTAACTCAAAACTCTTATTTTCTTTCAAAGATTCAATCTTTATACATTAAAAAGTTCAAGTGACATAATAGGTACCCTGATTGAGTTAATTTCATTCAAACATTCAATCTTTACTCGTTAAAACACTCTTCGTGACGTCAAAGTGAAATCGAATTAGTTTAACTCAAAACTCTCATTTTATTTCAAAGATTTAATCTTTATACATTAAAATGGTCTAGTGACTTCATAGGTATCTTGATTGAGGTGTTTTCATTAAAAGATTCAATCTTTACTCATTAAAACATTCTTCGGGACGTCCAAGGGCATTCGAATAAGTTTAACTCAAAACTCTCATTTTCTTTCCAAGGTTCAATCTTTATACGTTAAAAAAGTCTAGTGACATAATAGGTACCCTGATTGAAGTATTTTCATTCAGAAAGATTCAATCTTTAATCATTAAAACACTCTTCGCGACTTCATAGGGAGCTCGAATAAGTTAAACTCAAAACTTTCATTTTCTTTCAGATATTCAACCTTTAGACATTAAAAAGGTCTAGTGAGGTAATACGAACCTTGATTGAGGTAATTTCATTCAAAGATTTAATTTTTTACACTTTAAAACACTCTTTGCGACATCAAACAAAACTCGAATAAGTTTAACTCAAAACTCTCGTTTTCTTACAAAGATTTAATCTTTACACATTAAAATGGTCTAGTGACATGATAGGTACCTTGATTGGTAATTTAATTCAAAGATTCAATCTTAACTCCCTAAAACACTCTTTGTTACGTCAAAGGAAACTCGAATAAGTTTAACTCAAAACTCTTATTTTATACCTTAAAAATGTCTAGTGACAAAATAGGTACCTTGATTGAGCTATTTTCATTCAAGGATTCAATCTTTACTCGATAAAACACTCTTCGCGACCTCATAGGGAACTCAAATAAGTTAAACTCAAAACCCTCATTTTTTTCAATGATTCAATCTTTATACATTAAAAAGGTTTAGTGACATAATAAGTACCTTCATTCAAGGATTCAATCTTTACTCTTTAAAACACTCTTCGGGATGTCAAAAGGAACTCAAATAAGTTTAGCTCAAAACTCTAATTTTTTTTTTTTTTTAAGATTCAATCTTTAAACATTAAAAAGATCAAGTGACATAATAGGTACCTTCATTGGGAACTTGAGTAAGTTAAATCAAAACCCTCAATTTTTTTTTTCAAAGATTCATTCTTTATACATTAAAAAGGTCTAGTGATACAATACGTACATTGATTGAGGTAATTTCACTGAAAGATTCGATCAACACTCAATGAAACACTCATCGTGACGTCAAAGGGAACTTAAATAAGTTGAACTCAAAACTTCTATTTTCTTTCAACGATTAGTGTTTATACATTAAAAAGGTCTAGTGTCGTAATAGGGAACTTGATTGAGGTAGTTGAACTCAAAGATTCAATTTTTACTCATTAAAACATTATTCGGGACGTCAAAGGGAACTCGAATAAGTTTAGCTCAAAACTGTCATTTTCTTTCAAAGATTCAATCTTTATAACATAAAAAGGTTTAGTGACATAACAGGTACCTTGATTGAAGTGTTTTCATTCGTAGATTCAATATTTAGTCATTAAAACACGATTCGTAAATTCATACGGAACTTCAATAAGTTAAACTCGAAATTCTTATTTTCCTTCAAAGATTCAATCTTTATACATTAAAAAGGTCCAGTAACATAATTGGGATCTTGGCTAAGGTATTTTCATTCAAAGATTCAATATTTAGTCATTAAAACACTTTCACGACTTTATTGTCAACTCGAATAAGTTTAACTCAAAACTCTCATTTTCTTTCAGAGATACAATACTTATACATTAAAATGGTCTAGTGACATAATAGTTACCTTGATTGAAGTAATTTCATTCAAAGATTCAATCCTTACTCATTGAAACACTCATCGTTACGTCAAACGGAATTCGAATAAGTTGAACTCCAAACTCTTATTTTCTTTCAAATATTGAATCTGTATACATTAAAATGGTCTAGTGACTTAATAGGTACCTTGATTGTGGTATTTTCGTACAAAAATTCAATCTTTACTCATTAAAACACTCTTTGGGACGTCAAAGGGAACTCGCATAAGTTCACCTCAAAACTCTCATTTTCTTTCAAAGATTCAATCTTTATACATTAAAAAGTTCAAGTGACATAATAGGTACCCTGATTGAGTTAATTTCATTCAAAGATTCAATCTTTACTCGTTAAAATACTCATCGTGACGTCAAAGTGAAATCGAATTAGTTTAACTCAAAACTCTCACTTTATTTCAAAGATTTAATCTTTATACATTAAAATGGTCTAGTGACTTCATCGGTACCTTGATTGAGGTGTTCTCATTAAAAGATTCAATCTTTACTCATTAAAACATTCTTCGGGACGTCCAAGGGCATTCGAATAAGTTTAACTCAAAACTCTCATTTTCTTTCCAAGGTTCAATCTTTATACGTTAAAAAAGTCTAGTGACATAATAGGTACCCTGATTGAAGTATTTTCATTCAGAAAGATTCAATCTTTAATCATTAAAACACTCCTCGCGACTTCATAGGGAACTCGAATAAGTTAAACTCAAAACTTTCATTTTCTCTCAGATATTCAACCTTTAGACATTAAAAAGGTCTAGTGAGGTAATACGAACCTTGATTGAGCTAATTTCATTCAAAGATTTAGTTTTTACTCTTTAAAACACTCTTCGCGACGTCAAACAAAACTCGAATAAGTTTAACTCAAAACTCTCGTTTTCTTACAGAGATTTAATCTTTATACATTAAAATGGTCTAGTGACATGATAGGTACCTTGATTGAGGTATTTTTGTTCAAACATACAATCTTAACTCCTTTAAACACTCTTCGTGACGTCAAAGGGAACTCGAATAAGTTTAACTCAAAACTCTTATTTTATACCTTAAAAATGTCTAGTGACATAATAGGTACCTTGATTAAGCTATTTTCATTCAAGGATTCAATCTTTACTCGATAAAACACTCTTTGGGACCTCATAGGGAACTCAAATAAGTTAAACTCAAAACCCTCATTTTTTTCAATAATTCAATCTTTATACATTAAAAAGGTTTAGTGACATAATAAGTACCTTCATTCAAGGATTCAATCATTACTCTTTAAAACACTCTTCGGGATGTCAAAAGGAACTCGAATAAGTTTAGCTGAAAACTCTCATTTCTTTTTTTTCAAAGATTTAATCTTTAAACATTAAAAAGATCAAGTGACATAATAGGTACCTTCATTGGGAACTCGAGTAAGTTAAATCAAAACCCTCATTTTTATTTTCAAAGATTCATTCTTTATACATTAAAAAGGTCTAGTGATACAATACGTACATTGATTGAGGTAATTTCACTGAAAGATTCGATCTACACTCAATGAAACACTTATCGTGACGTCAAAGGGAACTCAAATAAGTTGAACTCAAAACTCCTATTTTCTTTCAACGATTAGTGTTTATACATTAAAATGGTCTAGTGTCATAATAGGGAACTTGATTGAGGTAGTTTAATTCAAAGATTCAATTTTTACTCATTAAAATTATATTCGGGACGTCAAAGTGAACTCGAAAAAGTTTAGCGCAAAACTCTCATTTTCTTTCAAAGATTCAATCTTTATAACATAAAAGGTTTTGTGACATAATAGTTACCCTGATTGAAGTGTTTTCATTCGTAGATTCAATATTTAGTCATTAAAACACCTTTCGTGAATTCATAGGGAACTTGAATAAGTTAAACTCGAAACTCTCATTTTCCTTTAAAGATTCAATCTTTATACATTAAAAAGGTCCAGTAACATAATTGGGATCTTGGTTGAGGTATTTTCATTCAAAGATTCAATATTTAGTCATTAAAACGCTTTCACGACATTATTGTCAACTCGAATAAGTTTAACTCAAAACTCTCATTTTCTTTCAGAGATACAATACTTATACATTAAAAAGGTGAAGTGACATAATAGTTACCTTGATTGAAGTAATTTCATCCAAAGATTCAATCCTTGCTCACTGAAACACTCATCGTGACGTCAAACGGAATTCGAATAAGTTGAACTCCAAACTCTTATTTTCTTTCAAATATTGAATCTGAATATATTAAAATGGTCTAGTGACTTAATAGGTACCTTTATTGTGGTATTTTCATACCAAAATTCAATCTTTATTCATTAAAACACTCTTTGGGACGTCAAAGGGAACTCCCATAAGTTCAACTCAAAACTCTCATTTTCTTTCAAAGATTCAATCTTTATACATTAAAAAGTTCAAGTGACATAATAGGTACCCTAATTGAGTTAATTTCATTCAAAGAATCAATCTTTACTCATTAAAACACTCTTTGTGACGTAAAAGTGAAATCGAATTAGTTTAACTCAAAACTCTCATTTTATTTCAAAAATTTAATCTTTATACATTAAAATGGTCTAGTGACTTCATAGGTACCTTGATTGAGGTGTTTTCATTTAAAGACTCAATCTTTACTCATTAAAACATTCTTCGGGATGTCCAAGGGCACTCGAATAAGTTTAACTCAAAACTCTCATTTTCTTTCCAAGGTTCAATCTTTATACGTTAAAAAAGTCTAGTGACATAATAGGTACCCTGATTGAAGTATTTTCATTCAGAAAGATTCAATCTTTAATCATTAAAACACCCTTCGCGACTTCATAGGGAACTTGAATAAGTTAAACTCAAAACTTTCATTTTCTTTCAGATATTCAACCTTTAGACATTAAAAAGGTCTAGTGAGGTAATTCGAACCTTGATTGAGGTAATTTCATTCAAAGATTTAGTTTTTACACTTTAAAACACTCTTCGCGACGTCAAACAAAACTTGAATAAGTTTAACTCAAAACTCTTGTTTTCTTACAAAGATTTAATCTTTATACATTAAAATAGTCTAGTGACATGATAGGAACCTTGATTGAGGTATTTTTGTTCAAACATACAATCTTAACTCCTTTAAACACTCTTCGTGACGTCAAAGGGAACTCGAATAAGTTTAACTCAAAACTCTTATTTTATACCTTAAAAATGTCTAGTGACATAATAGGTACCTTGATTAAGCTATTTTCATTCAAGGATTCAATCTTTACTCGATAAAAAACTCTTCGCGACCTCATAGGAAACTCAAATAAGTTAAACTCAAAACCCTCATTCTTTTCAATGATTCAATCTTTATACATTAAAAAGGTTTAATGACATAATAAGTACCTTCATTCAAGGATTCAATCTTTACTCTTTAAAACACTCTTCGGGATGTCAAAACGAACTCGAATAAGTTTAGCTCAAAACTCTCATTTCTTTTTTTTTAATGATACAATCTTTAAACATTAAAAAGATCAAGTGACATAATAGGTACCTTCATTGGGAACTCGAGTAAGTTAAATCAAAACCCTCATTTTTTTTTTCAAAGATTCATTGTTTATACATTAAAAAGGTCTAGTAATACAATACGTACATTTATTGAGGTAATTTCACTAAAAGATTCGATCAACACTCAATGAAACACTCATCGTGACGTCAAAGGGTACTCAAATAAGTTGAACTCAAAACTCCTATTTTCTTTCAACGATTAGTGTTTATACATTAAAATGGTCTAGTGTCGTAATAGGGAGCTTGATTGAGGTAGTTTAATTCAAAAATTCAATTTTTACTCATTAAAACATTATTCGGGACGTTAAAAGGAACTCGAATAAGTTTAGCTCAAAACTCTAATTTTCTTTCAAAGATTCAATCTTTATAACATAAAAAGGTTCAGTGATATAACAGGTGCCTTGATTGAAGTGTTTTAATTCGTAGATTCAGTATTTAGTCATTAAAACACCATTCGTAATTTCATAGGGAACTTGAATAAGTTAAACTCGAAACTCTCATTTTCCTTCAAAGTTTCAATCTTTATACATTAAAAAGGTTCAGCAACATAATTGGCATCTTGGCTGAGGTATTTTCATTCAAGGATTCAATATTTAGTCATTAAAATACTTTCACGACTTTATTGTCAACTCGAATAAGTTTAACTCAAAAATCTCATTTTCTTTCAGAGATACAATACTTATACATTAAAAAGGTCTAGTGACATAATAGTTTCCTTGATTGAAGTAATTTCATTCAAAGATTCAATCCTTGCTCATTGAAACACTCATCGTGACGTCAAACGGAATTCGAATAAGTTGAACTCCAAACTCTTATTTTCTTTCAAATATTGAATCTGTATACATTAAAATGGTCTAGTGACTTAATAGGTACCTTGATTGTGGTATTTTCATACAAAAATTCAATCTTTACTTATTAAAACACTCTTTGGGACGTCAAAGGGAACTCGCATAAGTTGACCTCAAAACTCTCATTTTCTTTCAAAGATTCAATATTTATACATTAAAAAGTTCAAGTGACATAATAGGTACCCTGATTGAGTTAAGTTCATTCAAAGATTTAATCTTTACTCATTAAAACACTTTTCGTGACGTCAAAGTGAAATCGAATTAGTTTAACTCAAAACTCTCATTTTATTTCAAAGATTTAATCTTTATACATTAAAATGGTCTAGTGACTTCATAGGTACCTTGATTGAGGTGTTTTCATTTAAAGACTCAATCTTTACTCTTTAAAACATTCTTCTGGACGTCCATGGGCCCTCGAATAAGTTTAACTCAAAACTCTCATTTTCTTTCCAAGGTTCAATCTTTATATGTTAAAAAAGTCTACTGACATAATAGGTACCCTGATTGAAGTATTTTCATTCAAAAAGATTCAATCTTTAATCATTAAAACCCTCCTCGCGACTTCATTGGGAATTCGAATAAGTTAAACTCAAAACTTTCATTTTCTTTCAGATATTTAACCTTTAGACGTTAAAAAGGTCTAGTGAGGTAATACGAACCTTGATTGAGGTAATTTAATTCAAAGATTTAACTCAAAACTCTCATTTTCTTACAAAGATTTAATCTTTATACATTAAAATGGTCTAGTGACATGATAGGTACCTTGATTGAGGTATTTTCATTCAAAGATTCAATCTTAACTCCTTAAAACACTCTTCGTGACGTCGAAGGGAACTCGAATAAGTTTAACTCAAAACTCTTATTTTATACCTTAAAAATGTCTAGTGACATAATAGGTACCTTGATTGAGCTATTTTCATTCAAGGATTCGATCTTTACTTGGTAAAACATTCTTCGCGACCTCATAGGGAAGTCAAATAAGTTAAACTCAAAACCCTCATTTTTTTCAATGATTCAAACTTTATACATTAAAAAGGTTTAGTGACATAATAAGTACCTTCATTCAAGGATTCAATCTTTACTCTTTAAAACACTCTTCGGGATGTCAAAAGGAACTCGAATAAGTTTAGCTCAAAACTCTCATTTCCTTTTTTTTAAAGATTCGATCTTTAAACATTAAAAAGATCAAGTGACATAATAGGTACCTTCATTGGGAACTCGAGTAAGTTAAATCAAAACCCTCATTTTTTTTTTTCAAAGATTCATTATTTATACATTAAAAAAGTCTAGTGATACAATAAGTACATTGATTGAGGTAATTTCACTGAAAGATTCGATCAATATTCAAAGAGACACTCATCGTGATGTCAAAGGGAACTCAAATAAGTTGAACTCAAAACTCCTATTTTCTTTCAACGATTAGTGTTTATACCTTAAAATGGTCTAGTGTCGTAATAGGGAACTTGATTGAGGTAGTTTAATTCAAAGATTCAATTTTTACTCATTAAAACATTATTCGGGACGTCAAAGGGAACTCGAATAAGTTTAGCTCAAAACTCTCATTTTCTTTCAAAGATTCAATCTTTATAATATAAAAAGGTTTAGTGACATAACAGGTACCTTGATTGAAGTGTTTTAATTCGTAAATTCAATTTTTAGTCATTAAAACACCTTTCGTAAATTCATAAGGAACTTGAATAAGTTAAACTCGAAACTTTCATTTTCCTTCAAAGATTCAATCCTTATACATTAAAAAGGTCCAGTAACATAATTGGTATCTTGGCTAAGGTATTTTCATTCAAAGATTCAATATTTAGTCATTAAAACACTTTCACGACTTTATTGTCAACTCGAATAAGTTTAACTCAAAACTCTCATTTTCTTTCAGAGATACAATACTTATACATTAAAAAGGTCTAGTGATATAATAGTTACCTTGATTGAAGTAATTTCATTCAAAGATTCAATCCTTGCTCATTGAAACACTCATCGTGACGTCAAACGGAATTCGAATAAGTTGAACTCCAAACTCTTATTTTCTTTCAAATATTGAATCTGTATACATTAAAATGGTCTAGTGACTTAATAGGTACCTTGATTGTGGTATTTTCATACAAAAATTCAATCTTTACTCATTAAAACACTCTTTGGGACGTCAAAGGGAACTCGCATAAGTTGACCTCAAAACTCTCATTTTCTTTCAAAGATTCAATCTTTATACATTAAAAAGTTCAAGTGACATAATAGGTACCCTGATTGAGTTAATTTCATTCAAAGATTTAATCTTTACTCATTAAAACACTTTTCGTGACGTCAAAGTGAAATCGAATTAGTTTAACTCAAAACTCTCATTTTATTTCAAAGATTTAATCTTTATACATTAAAATGGTCTAGTGACTTCATAGGTACCTTGATTGAGGTGTTTTCATTTAAAGACTCAATCTTTACTCTTTAAAACATTCTTCTGGACGTCCGTGGGCCCTCGAATAAGTTTAACTCAAAACTCTCATTTTCTTTCCAAGGTTCAATCTTTATATGTTAAAAAAGTCTACTGACATAATTGGTACCCTGATTGAAGTATTTTCATTCAAAAAGATTCAATCTTTAATCATTAAAACCCTCCTCGCGACTTCATTGGGAATTCGAATAAGTTAAACTCGAAACTTTCATTTTCTTTCAGATATTTAACCTTTAGACGTTAAAAAGGTCTAGTGAGGTAATACGAACCTTGATTGAGGTAATTTAATTCAAAGATTTAACTCAAAACTCTCACATTCTTACAAAGATTTAATCTTTATACATTAAAATGGTCTAGTGACATGATAGGTACCTTGATTGAGGTATTTTCATTCAAAGATTCAATCTTAACTCCTTAAAACACTCTTCATGACGTCGAAGGGAACTCGAATAAGTTTAACTCAAAACTCTTATTTTATACCTTAAAAATGTCTAGTGACATAATAGGTACCTTGATTGAGCTATTTTCATTCAAGGATTCAATCTTTACTTGGTAAAACATTCTTCGCGACCTCATAAGGAACTCAAATAAGTTAAACTCAAAACCCTCATTTTTTTTCAATGATTCAAACTTTATACATTAAAAAGGTTTAGTGACATAATAAGTACCTTCATTCAAGGATTCAATCTTTACTCTTTAAAACACTCTTCGGGATGTCAAAAGGAACTCGAATAAGTTTAGCTCAAAACTCTCATTTCCTTTTTTTTAAAGATTCGATCTTTAAACATTAAAAAGATCAAGTGACATAATAGGTACCTTTATTGGGAACTCGAGTAAGTTAAATCAAAACCCTCATTTTTTTTTTTTCAAAGATTCATTCTTTATACATTAAAAAAGTCTAGTGATACAATAAGTACATTGATTGAGGTAATTTCACTGAAAGATTCGATCATCATTCAATGAGACACTCATCGTGACGTCAAAGGGAACTCAAATAAGTTAAACTCAAAACTCCTATTTTCTTTCAACGATTAGTGTTTATACCTTAAAATGGTCTAGTGTCGTAATAGGGAACTTGATTGAGGTAGTTTAATTCAAAGATTCAATTTTTACTCATTAAAACATTATTCGGGACGTCAAAGGAAACTCGAATAAGTTTAGCTCAAAACTCTCATTTTCTTTCAAAGATTCAATCTTTATAATATAAAAAGGTTTAGTGACATAACAGGTACCTTGATTGAAGTGTTTTAATTCGTAGATTCAATATTTAGTCATTAAAACACCTTTCGTAAATTCATAAGGAACTTGAATAAGTTAAACTCGAAACTTTCATTTTCCTTCAAAGATTCAATCCTTATACATTAAAAAGGTCCAGTAACATAATTGGTATCTTGGCTAAAGTATTTTCATTCAAAGATTCAATATTTAGTCATTAAAACACTTTCACGACTTTATTGTCAACTCGAATAAGTTTAACTCAAAACTCTCATTTTCTTTCAGAGATACAATACTTATACATTAAAAAGGTTTAGTGATATAATAGTTACCTTGATTGAAGTAATTTCATTCAAAGATTCAATCCTTGCTCATTGAAACACTCATCGTGACGTCAAACGAAATTCGAATAAGTTGAACTCCAAACTCTTATTTTCTTTCAAATATTGAATCTGTATACATTAAAATGGTCTAGTGACTTAATAGGTACCTCGATTGTGGTATTTTCATACAAAAATTCAATCTTTACTCATTAAAACACTCTTTGGGATGTCAAAAGGAACTCGCATAAGTTCAACTCAAAACTCTAATTTTCTTTCAAAGATTCAATCTTTATACATTAAAAAGTTCAAGTGACATAATAGGTACCCTGATTGAGTTAATTTCATTCAAAGATTCAATCTTTACTCATTAAAACACTCTTCGTGACGTCAAAGTGAAATCGAATTAGTTTAACTCAAAACTCTCATTTTATTTCAAAGATTTAATCTTTATACGTTAAAATGGTCTAGTGACTTCATAGGTACCTTGATTGAGGTGTTTTCATTAAAAGATTCAATCTTTACTCATTAAAACATTCTTCGGGACGTCCAAGGGCACTCGAATAAGTTTAACTCAAAACTCTCATTTTTTTTTCCAAGGTTCAATCTTTATACGTTAAAAAGGTCTAGTGACATAATAGGTACCCTGATTGAAGTATTTTCATTCAAAAAGATTCAATCTTTAATCATTAAAACACTCTTTGCGACTTCATAGGGAAATCGAATAAGTTAAAGTCAAAACTTTCATTTTCTTTCAGATATTCAACCTTTAGACATTAAAAAGGTCTAGTGAGGTAATACGAACCTTGATTGAGGTAATTTCATTTAAAGATTTAGTTTTTACACTTTAAAACACCCTTTGCGACGTCAAACAAAACTCAAATTAGTTTAACTCAAAACTCTCGTTTTCTTACAAAGATTAAAACTTTATACATTAAAATGGTCTAGTGACATGATAGGTACCTTGATTGAGGTATTTTCATACAAAGATTCAATCTTAACTCCTTAAAACACTCTTCGTGACGTCAAAGGGAACTCGAATAAGTTTAACTCAAAACTCTTATTTTATACCTTAAAAATGGCTAATGACAAAATAGGTACCATGATTGAGCTATTTTCATTCAAGGATTCAATCTTTACTCGATAAAACACTCTTCACGACCTCATAGGGAACTCAAATAAGTTAAACTCAAAACCCTCATTTTTTTCAATAATTCAATCTTTATACATTAAAAAGGTTTAGTGACATAATAAGTACCTTCATTCGAGGATTCAATCATTACTCTTTAAAACACTCTTCGGGATGTCAAAAGGAACTCGAATAAGTTTAGCTCAAAACTCTCATTTATTTTTTTTCAAAGATTCAATCTTTAAACATTAAAAAGATCAAGTGACATAATAGGTACCTTCATTGGGAACTCGAGTAAGTTAAATCAAAACCTCATTTTTATTTTCATAGATTCATTCTTGGTACATTAAAAAGGTCTAGTGATACAATACGTACATTGATTGAGGTAATTTCACTGAAAGATTCGATCTACACTCAATGAAACACTTATCGTGACGTTAAAGGGAACTCAAATAAGTTGAACACAAAACTCCTATTTTCTTTTAACGATTAGTGTTTATACATTAAAATGGTCTAGTGTCGTAATAGGGAACTTGATTGAGGTAGTTTGATTCAAAGATTCAATTTTTACTCATTAAAACATTATTCGGGACGTCAAAAGGAACTCGAATAAGTTTAGCTCAAAACTGTCATTTTCTTTCAAAGATTCAATCTTTATAAAATAAAAAGGTTTAGTGACATAACAGGTACCTTGATTGAAGTGTTTTTATTCGTAGATTCAATATTTAGTCATTAAAACACATTTCCTGCATTCATAGGGAGCTTGAATAAGTTAAACTCGAAACTCTCATTTTCCTTCAAAGATTCAATCTTTATATATTAAAAAGGCCCAGTAACATAATTGGCATCTTGGTTGAGGTATTTTCATTCAAAGATTCAATATTTAGTCATTAAAACACTTTCACGACTTTATTGTCAACTCAAATAAGTTTAACTCAAAACTCTCATTTTCTTTCAGAGATACAATACTTATACATTAAAAAGGTCTAGTGACATAATAGTTACCTTGATTGAAATAATTTCATTCAAAGATTCAATCCTTGCTCATTGAAACACTCATCGTGACGTCAAACGGAATTCGAATAAGTTGAACTCCAAACTCTTATTTTTTTTTCAAATATTGAATCTGTATACATTAAAATGGTCTAGTGACTTAATAGGTACCTTGATTGTGGAATTTTCATACAAAAATTCAATCTTTACTCATTAAAACACTCTTTGGGATGTCAAAGGGAACTCGCATAAGTTCAACTCAAAACTCTCATTTTCTTTCAAAGATTCAATCTTTATACATTAAAAAGTGCAAGTGACATAATAGGTACCCTGATTGAGTTAATTTCATTCAAAGATTCAATCTTTACTCATTAAAGTACTCTTCGTGACGTCAAAGTGAAATCGAATTAGTTTAACTCAAAACTCTCATTTTATTTCAAAGATTTAATCTTTATACATTAAAATGGTCTAGTGACTTCATAGGTACCTTGATTGAGGTGTTTTCATTTAAAGATTCAATCTTTACTCATTAAAACATTCTTCAGGACGTCCAAGGGCACTCGAATAAGTTTAACTCAAAATTCTCTTTTTCTTTCCAAGGTTCAATCTTTATACGTTAAAAAGGTCTAGTGACTTAAAAGGTACCCTGATTGAGGTATTTTCATTCAAAAGGATTCAATCTTTAATCATTAAAACACTCCTCGCGACTTCATAGGGAACTCGAATAAGTTAAGCTCAAAACTTTCATTTTCTTTCAGATATTCAATCTTTAGACATTAAAAAGGTCTAGTGAGGTAATACGAACCTTGATTGAGGTAATTTCATTCAAAGATTTAGTTTTTACAATTTAAAACACTCTTCGCGACGTCAAATGAAACTCGAATAAGTTTAACTCAAAACTCTCGTTTTCTTACAAAGATTTAATCTTTACACATTAAAATGGTCTAGTGGCATGATAGGTACCTTGATTGAGGTATTCTCACTCAAAGATTCAATCTTAACTCCTTAAACCACTCTTCGTGACGTCAAAGGGAACTCGAATAAGTTTAACTCAAAACTCTTATTTTATACCTTAAAAATGTCTAGTGACATAATAGGTACCTTGATTTAGCTATTTTCATTCAACGATTCATTCTTTACTCGATAAAAAACTCTTCTTGACCTCATAGGGAATTCAAATAAGTTAAACTCAAAACCCTCATTTTTTTCAATGATTCAATCTTTATACATTAAAAAGGTTTAGTGACATAATAAGTACATTCATTCAAGGATTCAATCTTTACTCTTTAAAACACTCTTCGGGATGTCAAAAGGAACTCGAATAAGTTTAGCTCAAAACTCTCATTTCTTTTTTTTCAAAGACTTAATCTTTAAACATTAAAAAGATCAAGTGACATAATAGGTACCTTCATTGGGAACTCGAGTAAGTTAAATCAAAATCCTCATTTTTTTTTTCGAAGATTCATTCTTTATACATTAAAAAGGTCTAGGGATACAATACGAAGATTGATTGAGGTAATTTCACTGAAAGATTCAATCTACACTCAATGAAACACTCATCGTGACGTCAAAGGTAACTCAAATAAGTTGAACTCAAAACTCCTATTTTCTTTCGACGATTAGTGTTTATACATTAAAATGGTCTAGTGTCGTAATAGGAAACTTGATTGAGGTAGTTTAATTCAAAGATTCAATTTTTACTCATTAAAAAATTATTCGGGGCGTCAAAGGGAACTCGATTAAGTTTATCTCAAAACTCCCATTTGCTTTCAAAGATTCAATTTTTATAACATAAAAAGGTTTAGTGACATAACAAGTACCTTTATTGAAGTGTTTTCATTCCTAGATTCAATATTTAGTCATTAAAACACTTTCTGTGAATTCATAGGGAACTTGAATAAGTTAAACTCGAAACTCTCATTTTTCTTCAAAGATTCAATCTTGATTGAGGTAGTTTAATTCAAAGATTCAATTTTTACTCATTAAAATATTATTCGGGGCGTCAAAGGGAAATCGAATAAGTTTAGCGCAAAACTCTCATTTTTTTTCAAAGATTCAATCTTTATAACATAAAAAGGTTTAGTGACATAACAGGTACCTTGATTGAAGTGTTTTGATTAGTAGATTCAATATTTCGTCATTCAAACACTTTTCGTCAATTTATAGGGGGCTTGAATAAGTTAAACTCGAAACTCTCATTTTCCTTCAAAGATTCAATCTTTATACATTAAAAAGGCCCAGTAACATAATTGGCATCTTGGTTGAGGTATTTTCATTCAAAGATTCAATATTTAGTCATTAAAACACTTTCACGACTTTATTGTCAACTCGAATAAGTTTAACTCAAAACTCTCATTTTCTTTCAGAGATACAATACTTATACATTAAAAAGGTCTAGTGACATAATAGTTACCTTGTTTGAAGTAATTTCATTCAAAGATTCAATCCTTGCTCATTGAAACACTCATCGTGACGTCAAACGGAATTCGAATAAGTTAAACTCCAAACTCTTAATTTCTTTCAAATATTGAATCTGTATATATTAAAATGGTCTAGTGACTTAATAGGCACCTTGATTGTGGTATTTTCGTACAAAAATTCAATCTTTACTCATTAAAACACTCTTTGGGACGTCAAAGGGAACTCGCATAAGTTCAACTCAAAACTCTCATTTTCTTTCAGAGATTCAATCTTTATACATTAAAAAGTTCAAGTGACATAATAGGTACCCTGATTGAGTTAATTTCATTCAAAGATTCAATCTTTACTCATTAAAACACTCTTCGTGACGTCAAAGTGAAATCTAATTAGTTTAACTCAAAACTCTCATTTTATTTCAAAGATTTAATCTTTATAGATTAAAATGGTATAGTGACTTCATAGATACCTTGATTGAGGTGTTTTCATTTAAAGATTCAATCTTTACTCATTAAAACATTCTTCGGGACGTCCAATGGCACTCGAATAAGTTTAACTCAAAACTCTCATTTTCTTACCAAGGTTCAATCTTTATACGTTAAAAAGGTCTAGTGACATAATAGGTACCCTGATAGAGGTATTTTCATTCAAAATGATTCAATCTTTAATCATTAAAACACTCTTCGCGACTTCATAGGGAACTCGAATAAGTTAAACTCAAAACTTTCATTTTCTTTCTAATATTCAATCTTTACACATTAAAAAGGTCTAGTGAGGTAATACGAACCTTGATTGAGGTGATTTCATTCAAAGATTTAGTTTTTACACTTTAAAACACTCTTCGCGACGTCAAACAAAACTCGAATAAGTTTAACTCAAAACTCTCGTTTTCTTACTAAGATGTAATTTTATACATTAAAATGGTCTAGTGACATGATAGGTACCTTGATTGAGGTATTTTCATTCAAAGATTCAATCTTAACTCCTTAAAACACTCTTCGTGACGTCAAAGGGAACTCGAATAAGTTTAACTCAAGACTCTTATTTTATACCTTAAAAATGTCTAGTGACATAATAGGTACCTTGATTGACCTATTTTCATTCAAGGATTCAATCTTTACTCGATAAAACACTCTTCGCGACCTCATAGGGAACTCAAATAAGTTAAACTCAAAACCCTCATTTTTTTTATTGATTCAATCTTTATACATTAAAAAGGTTTAGTGACATAATAAGTACCTTCATTCAAGGATTCAATCTTTACTCTTTAAAACACTCTTCGGGATGTCAAAAGGAACTCGAATAAGTTTAGCTCAAAACTCTCATTTCTTTTTTTTCAAAGATTCAATCGTTAAACATTAAAAAGATCAAGTGACATAATAGGTACCTTCATTGGGAACTCGAGTAAGTTAAATCAAAACCCTCATCTTTTTTTTCAAAGATTCATTGTTTATACCTTAAAAAGGTCTAGTGATACAATACGTACATTGATTGAGGTAATTTCATTGAAAGATTCAATCTACACTCAATGAAACACTCATCGTGACGTCAAAGGGAACTCAAATAAGTTGAACTCAAAACTCCTATTTTCTTTCAACGATTAGTGTTGTAACATTAAAATGGTCTAGTGTCGTAATAGGAAACTTGACTGAGGTAGTTTAATTCAAAGATTCAATTTTTACTCATTAAAACATTATTCGGGGCGTCAAAGGGAAATCGAATAAGTTTAGCGCAAAACTCTTATTTTTTTTCAAGGATACAATCTTTATAACATAAAAAGGTTTAGTGACATAACAGGTACCTTGATTGAAGTGTTTTCATTAGTAAATTCAATATTTTGTCATTAAAACACTTTTCGAGAATTCATAGGGAGCTTGAATAAGTTAAACTCGAAACTCTCATTTTCCTTCAAAGATTCAATCTTTATACAATAAAAAGGCCCAGTAAAATAATTGGCATCTTGGTTGAGGTATTTTCATTCAAAGATTCAATATTTAGTCATTAAAACACTTTCACGACTTTATTGTCATCTCGAATAAGTTTAACTCAAAACTCTCATTTTCTTTCAGAGATACAATACTTATACATTAAAAAGGTCTAGTGACATAATAGTTACCTTGTTTGGAGTAATTTCATTCAAAGATTCAATCCTTGCTCATTGAAACACTCATCGTGACGTCAAACGGAATTCGAATAAGTTGAACTCCAAACTCTTAATTTCTTTCAAATATTGAATTTGTATATATTAAAATGGTCTAGTGACTTAATAGGCACCATGATTGTGGTATTTTCATACAAAAATTCAATCTTTACTCATTAAAACACTCTTTGGGACGTCAAAGTGAACTCGCATAAGTTCAACTCAAAACTCTCATTTTCTTTCAGAGATTCAATCTTTATACATTAAAAAGTTCAAGTGACATAATAGGTACCCTGATTGAGTGAATTTCATTCAAAGATTCAATCTTTACTCATTAAAACACTCTTCGTGACGTCAAAGTGAAATCGAATTAGTTTAACTCAAAACTCTCATTTTATTTCAAAGATTTAATCTTTATAGATTAAAATGGTCTAGTGACTTCATAGGTACCTTAATTGAGGTGTTTTCATTTAAAGATTCAATCTTTACTCATTAAAACATTCTTCGGGACGTCCAAGGGCACTCGAATAAGTTTAACTCAAAACTCTCATTTTCTTTCCAAGGTTCAATCTTTATACGTTAAAAAGGTCTAGTGACATAATAGGTACCCTGATAGAGGTATTTTCATTCAAAATGATTCAATCTTTAATCATTAAAACACTCTTCGCGACTTCATAGGGAACTCGAATAAGTTAAACTCAAAACTTTCATTTTCTTTCAAATATTCAGTCTTTACACATTAAAAAGGTCTAGTGAGGTAATACGAACCTTGATTGAGGTAATTTCATTCAAAGATTTAGTTTTTACACTTTAAAACACTATTCGCGACGTCAAACAAAACTCGAATAAGTTTAACTCAAAACTCTCGTTTTTTTACAAAGATTTAATCTTTATACATTAAAATGGTCTAGTGACATGATAGGTACCTTGATTGAGGTATTTTCATTCAAAGATTCAATCTTAACTCCTTAAAACACTCTTCGTGACGTCAAAGGGAACTCGAATAAGTTTAACTCAAAACTCTTATTTTATACCTTAAAAATGTCTAGTGACATAATAGGTACCTTGATTGAACTATTTTCATTCAAGGATTCAATATTTACTCGATAAAACACTCTTCGCGACCTCATAGGGAACTCAAATAAGTTAAACTCAAAACCCTCATTTTTTTTATTGATTCAATCTTTATACATTAAAAAGGTTTAGTGACATAATAAGTACCTTCATTCAAGGATTCAATCTTTACTCTTTAAAACTCTCTTCGGGATGTCAAAAGGAACTCGAATAAGTTTAGCTCAAAACTCTCATTTCTCTTTTTTCAAAGATTCAACCTTTAAACATTAAAAAGATCAAGTGACATAATAGGTACCATCATTGGGAACTCGAGTAAGTTAAATCAAAACCCTCATTTTTTTTTTCAAAGATTCATTGTTTATACCTTAAAAAGGTCTAGTGATACAATACGTACATTGATTGAGGTAATTTCATTGAAAGATTCAATCTACACTCAATGAAACACTCGTCGTGACGTCAAAGGGAACTCAAATAAGTTGAACTCAAAACTCTTATTTTCTTTCAACGATTAGTGTTGTAACATTAAAATGGTCTAGTGTCGTAACAGGAAACTTGATTGAGGTAGTTTAATTCAAAGATTCAATTTTTACTCATTAAAACATTATTCGGGGCGTCAAAGGGAAATCGAATAAGTTTAGCACAAAACTCTCATTTTTTTTCAAAGATACAATCTTTATAACATAAAAAGGTTTAGTGACATAACAGGTACCTTGATTGAAGTGTTTTCATTAGTAGATTCAATATTTTGTCATTAAAACACTTTTTGAGAATTCATAGGGAGCTTGAATAAGTTAAACTCGAAACTCTCTTTTTCCTTCAAAGATTCAATCTTTATACATTAAAAAGGCCCAGTAACATAATTGGCATCTTGGTTGAGGTATTTTCATTCAAAGATTCAATATTTAGTCATTAAAACACTTTCACGACTTTATTGTCATCTCGAATAAGTTTAACTCAAAACTCTCATTTTCTTTCAGAGATACAATACTTATACATTAAAAAGGTCTAGTGACATAATAGTTACCTTGTTTGGAGTAATTTCATTCAAAGATTCAATCCTTGCTCATTGAAACACTCATCATGACGTCAAACGAAATTCGAATAAGTTGAACTCCAAACACTTAATTTCTTTCAAATATTGAATCTGTATATATTAAAATGGTCTAGTGACTTAATAGGCACCTTGATTGTGGTATTTTCATACAAAAATTCAATCTTTACTCATTAAAACACTCTTTGGGACGTCAAAGGGAACTCGCATAAGTTCAACTCAAAACTCTCATTTTCTTTCAGAGATTCAATCTATATACATTAAAAACTTCAAGTGACATAATAGGTACCCTGATTGAGTTAATTTCATTCAAAGATTCAATTTTTACTCATTAAAACACTCTTCGTGACGTCAAAGTGAAATCGAATTAGTTTAACTCAAAACTCTCATTTTATTTCAAAGATTTAATCTTTATAGATTAAAATGGTCTAGTGACTTCATAGGCATCGTGATTGAGGTGTTTTCATTTAAAGATTCAATCTTTACTCGTTAAAACATTCTTCGGGACGTCCAAGAACACTCGAATAAGTTTAACTCAAAACTCTCATTTTCTTTCCAAGGTTCAATCTTTATACGTTAAAAAGGTCTAGTGACATAATAGGTACCCTGATAGAGGTATTTTCATTCAAAATGATTCAATCTTTAATCATTAAAATACTCTTCGCGACTTCATAGGGAACTCGAATAAGTTAAACTCAAAACTTTCATTTTCTTTCAGATATTCAGTCTTTACACATTAAAAAGGTCTAGTGAGGTAATACGAACCTTGATTGAGGTAATTTCATTCAAAGATTTAGTTTTGACACTTTAAAACACTCTTCGCGACGTCAAACGAAACTCGAATAAGTTTAACTCAAAACTCTCGTTTTCTTACAAAGATTTAATTTTTATACATTAAAATGGTCTAGTGACATGATAGGTACCTTGATTGAGGTATTTTCATTCAAAGATTCAATCTCAACTCCTTAAAACACTCTTCGCAACCTCATAGGGAATTAAAATAAGTTAAACTCAAAACCCTCATTTTTTTCAATGATTCAATCTTTATACATTAAAAAGGTTTCGTGACATAATTAGTACCTTCATTCAAGGAATCAATCTTTACTCTTTAAAACACTCTTCTGGATGTCAAAAAGAACTCGAATAAGTTTAGCTCAAAACTCTCATTTAATTTTTTATCAAAGATTCAATCTTTAAATATTAAAAAGATCAAGTGACATAATAGGTACCTTCATTGGGAACTCGAGTAAGTTAAATCAAAACCCTCATTTTTTTTTTCAAAGATTCATTGTTTATACATTAAAAAGGTCTAGTGATACAATACGTACATTGATTGAGGTAATTTCACTGAAAGATTCAATCTACACTCAATGAAACACTCATCGTGACGTCAAAGGGAACTCAAATAAGTTGAACTCAAAACTTCCTATTTTCTTTCAACGATTAGTGTTTATACATTAAAATGGTCTAGTGTCGTAATAGGAAACTTGATTGAGGTAGTTTAATTCAAAGATTCAATTTTTACTCATTAAAACATTATTCGGGGCGTCAAAGGGAAATCGAATAAGTTTAGCGCAAAACTCTCATTTTTTTTCAAAGATTCAATCTTTGTAACATAAAAAGGTTTAGTGACATAACAGGTACCTGGATTGAAGTGTTTTCATTAGTAGATTCAATATTTCGTCATTCAAACACTTTTCGTGAATTTATAGGGGGCTTGAATAAGTTAAACTCGAAACTCTCATTTTCCTTTAAAGATTCAATCTTTATATATTAAAAAGGCCCAGTAACATAATTGGCATCTTGGTTGAGGTATTTTCATTCAAAGATTCAATATTTAGTCATTAAAACACTTTCACGACTTTATTGTCAACTCGAATAAGTTTAACTCGAAACTCTCATTTTCTTTCAGAGATACAATACTTATACATTAAAAAGGTCTAGTGACATAATAGTTACCTTGTTTGAAACACTCATTCTAAGATTCATTCCTTGCTCATTGAAACACTCATCGTGACGTCAAACGGAATTCGAATAAGTTGAACTCCAAACTCTTAATTTCTTTCAAATATTGAATCTGTATATATTAAAATGGTCTAGTGGCTTAATAGGCACATTGATTGTGGTATTTTCATACAAAAATTCGATCTTTACTCATTAAAACACTCTTTGGGACGTCAAAGGGAACTCGCATAAGTTCAACTCAAAACTCTCATTTTCTTTCAGAGATTCAATCTTTATACATTAAAATGTTCAAGTGACATAATAGGTACCTTGATTGAGTTAATTTCATTCAAAGATTCAATCTTTACTCATTAAAACACTTTTCGTGACGTCAAAGTGAAATCGAATTAGTTTAACTCAAAACTCTCATTTTATTTCAAAGATTTAATCTTTGTAGATTAAAATGGTCTAGTGACTTCATAGGTACCTTGATTGAGGTGTTTTCATTTAAAGATTCAATCTTTACTCATTAAAACATTCTTCGGGACGTCCAATGGCACTCGAATAAGTTTAACTCAAAACTCTCATTTTCTTTCCAAGGTTCAATCTTTATACGTTAAAAAGGTCTAGTGACATAATAGGTACCCTGATAGAGGTATTTTCATTCAAAATGATTCAATCTTTAATCATTAAAACACTCTTCGCGACTTCATAGGGAACTCGAATAAGTTAAACTCAAAACTTTCATTTTCTTTCTGATATTCAATCTTTACACATTAAAATGGTCTAGTGAGGTAATACGAACCTTGATTGAGGTAATTTCATTCAAAGATTTAGTTTTTACACTTTAAAACACTCTTCGCGACGTAAAACGAAACTCGAATAAGTTTAACTCAAAACTCTCGTTTTCTTACAAAGATTTAATCTTTATACATTAAAATGGTCTAGTGACATGATAGGTACCTTGATTGAGGTATTTTCATTCAAAGATTGAATCTTAACTCCTTAAAACACTCTTCGTGACGTCAAAGGGAACTCGAATAAGTTTAACTCAAAATTCTTATTTTATACCTTAAAAATGTCTAGTGACATAATAGGTACCTTGATTGAGCTATTTTCATTCAAGGATTGAATCTTTACTCGATAAAACACTCTTCGCGACCTCATAGGGAATTCAAATAAGTTAAACTCAAAACCTTCATTTTTTTCATTGATTCAATCTTTATACATTAAAAAGGTTTAGTGACATAATAAGTACCTTCATTCAAGGATTCAATCTTTACTCTTTAAAACACTCTTCGGGATGTCAAAAAGAACTCGAATAAGTTTAGCACAAAACTCTAATTTCTTTTTATTCAAAGATTCAATCTTTAAACATTAAAAAGCTCAAGTGACATAATAGGTACCTTCATTGGGAACTCGAGTAAGTTAAATCAAAACACTCATTTTTTTTTTCAAAGATTCATTGTTTATACATTAAAGAGGTCTAGTGATACAATACGTACATTGATTGAGGTAATTTCACTGAAACATTCAATCTACACTCAATGAAACACTCATCGTGACATCAAAGGGAACTCAAATAAGTTGAACTCAAAACTCCTATTTTCTTTCGACGATTAGTGTTTATACAATAAAATGGTCTAGTGTCGTAATAGGAAACTTGATTGAGGTAGTTTAACTCAAAGATTCAATTTTTACTAATTAAAACATTATTCGGGGCGTCAAAGGGAAATCGAATAAGTTTAGCGCAAAACTCTCATTTTTTTTCAAAGATTCAATCTTTATAACATAAAAAGGTTTAGTGACATAACAGGTACCTTGATTGAAGTGTTTTCATTAGTAGAATCAATATTCGGTCATTAAAACACTTTTCGTGAATTTATAGGGGGCTTGAATAAGTTAAACTCGAAACTCTCATTTTCCTTCAAAGATTCAATCTTTATACATTAAAAAGGCCCAGTAACATAGTCGGCATTTTGGTTGAGGTATTTTCATTCAAAGATTCAATATTTAGTCATTAAAACACTTTCACGACTTTATTGTCAACTCGAATAAGTTTAACTCAAAACTCTCATTTTCTTTCAGAGATACAATACTTATACAGTAAAAAGGTCTAATGACATAATAGTTACCTTGTTTGAAGTAATTTCATTCAAAGATTCAATCCTTGCTCATTGAAACACTCATCGTGACGTCAAACGAAATTCGAATAAGTTCAACTCCAAACTCTTAATTTCTTTCAAATATTGAATCTGTATATATATTAAAATGGTCTAGTGACTTAATAGGCACCTTGATTGTGGTATTTTCATACAAAAATTCAATCTTTACTCATTAAAACACTCTTTGGGACGTCAAAGGGAACTCGCATAAGTTCAACTCAAAACTCTCATTTTTTTTCAGAGATTCAATATTTATACATTAAAAAGTTCAAGTGACATAATAGGTACCCTGATTGAGTTAATTTCATTCAAAGATTCAATCTTTACTCATTAAAACACTCTTCGTGACGTCAAAGTGAAATCGAATTAGTTTAACTCAAAACTCTCATTTTATTTCAAAGATTTAATCTTTATAGATTAAAATGGTCTAGTGACTTCATAGGTACCTTGATTGAGGTGTTTTGATTTAAAGATTCAATCTTTACTCATTAAAACATTCTTCGAGACGTCCAAGGGCACTCGAATAAGTTTAACTCAAAACTCTCATTTTCTTTCCAAGGTTCAATCTTTATACGTTAAAAAGGTCTACTGGCATAATAGGTACCCTGATAGAGGTATTTTCATTCAAAATGATTCAATCTTTAATCATTAAAACACTCTTCGCGACTTCATAGGGAACTGGAATAAGTTAAACTCAAAACTTTCATTTTCTTTCAGATATTCAATCTTTACACACTAAAAAGGTCTAGTGAGGTAATACGAACCTTGATTGAGGTAATTTCATTCAAAGATTTAGTTTTTACACTTTAAAACACTCTTCGCGACGTAAAACGAAACTCGAATAAGTTTAACTCAAAACTCTCGTTTTCTTACAATGATTTAATCTTTATACATTAAAATGATCTAGTGACATGTTAGGTACCTTGATTGAGGTATTTTCATTCAAAGATTCAATCTTAACTCCTTAAAACACTCTTCGTGATGTCAAAGGGAACTCGAATAAGTTTAACTCAAAATTCTTATTTTATACCTTAAAAATGTCTAGTGACATAATAGGTACCTTGATTGAGCTATTTTCATTCAAGGATTGAATCTTTACTCGATAAAACACTCTTCGCGACCTCATAGGGAATTCAAATAAGTTAAACTCAAAACCCTCATTTTTTTCAATTATTCAATCTTTATACATTAAAAAGGTTTAGTGACATAATAAGTACCTTCATTCAAGGATTCAATCTTTACTCTTTAAAACACTCTTCGGGATGTCAAAAGGAACTCGAATAAGTTTAGCTCAAAACTCTCATTTCTTTTTTTTCAAAGATTCAATCTTTAAACATTAAAAAGATCAAGGGACATAATAGGTACCTTCATTCGGAACTCGAGTAAGTTAAATCAAAACCCTCATTTTTTTTTTTCAAAGATTCGTTGTTTATACATTAAAAAGGTCTAGTGATACAATACGTACATTGATTGAGGTAATTTCACTGAAAGATTCAATCTACACTCAATGAAACACTCATCGTGACGTCAAAGGGAACTCAAATAAGTTGAACTCAAAACTCCTATTTTCTTTCGACGATTAGTGTTTATACATTAAAATGGTCTAGTGTCCTAATAGGAAACTTGATTGAGGTAGTTTAATTCAAAGATTCAATTTTTACTCATTAAAACATTATTCGGGGCGTCAAAGGGAAATCGAATAAGTTTAGCGCAAAACTCTCATTTTTTTTCAAAGATTCAATCTTTATAACATAAAAAGGTTTATTGACATAACAGGTACCTTAATTGAAGTGTTTTCATTAGTAGAATCAATATTTAGTCTTTAAAACACTTTTCGTGAATTTATAGGGGGCTTGAATAATTTAAACTCGAAACTCTCATTTTCCTTCAAAGATTCAATATTTATACATTAAAAAGGCCCAGTAACATAATTGGCATCTTGGTTGAGGTATTTTCATTCAAAGATTCAATATTTAGTCATTAAAACACTTTCACAACTTTATTGTCAACTCGAATAAGTTTTACTCAAAATAATCATTTTCTTTCAGAGATACAATACCAATACATTAAAAAGGTCTAGTGACATAATAGTTACCATGTTTGAAGTAATTTCATTCAAAGATTCAATCCTTGCTTCTTGAAACACTCATCGTGACGTCAAACGGAATTCGAATAAGTTGAACTCCAAACTCTTAATTTCTTTCAAATATTGAATCTGTATATATTAAAATGGTCTAGTGACTTAATAGGCACCTTGATTGTGGTATTTTCATACAAAAATTCAATCTTTACTCATTAAAACACTCTTTGGGACGTCAAAGGGAACTCGCATAAGTTCAACTCAAAACTCTCATTTTCTTTTAGAGATTCAATCTTTATACATTAAAAAGTTCAAGTGACATAATAGGTACCCTGAGTGAGTTAATTTCATTCAAAGATTCAATCTTTACTCATTAAAACACTCTTCGTGACGTCAAAGTAAAATCGAATTAGTTTAACTTAAAACTCTCATTTTATTTCAAAGATTTAATCTTTATAGATTAAAATGGTCTAGTGACTTCATAGGTACCTTGATTGAGGTGTTTTCATTTAAAGATTCAATCTTTACTCATTAAAACATTCTTCGGGACGTCCAAGGGCACTCGAATAAGTTTAACTCAAAACTCTCATTTTCTTTCCAAGGTTCAATCTTTATACGTTAAAAAGGTCTAGTGACATAATAAGTACCCTGATAGAGGTATTTTCATTCAAAATGATTCAATCTTTAATCATTAAAACACTCTTCGCGACTTCATAGGGAACTCGAATAAGTTAAACTCAAAACTTTCATTTTCTTTCAGATATTCAATCTTTACACATTAAAAAGGTCTAGTGAGGTAATACGAACCTTGATTGAGGTAATTTCATTCAAAGATTTAGTTTTTACACTTTAAAACACTCTTCGCGACGTCAAACGAAACTCGAATAAGTTTAACTCAAAACTCTCATTTTCTTACAAAGATTTAATCTTTGTACATTAAAATGGTCTAGTGACATGATAGGTACCTTGATTGAGGTATTTTCATTCAAAGATTCAATCTTAACTCCTTAAAACTCTCTTCGTGACGTCAAAGGGAACTCTAATAAGTTTAACTCAAAATTCTTATTTTATACCTTAAAAATGTCTAGTGACATAATAGGTACCTTGATTGAGCTATTTTCATTCAAGGATTGAATCTTTACTCGATAAAACACTCTTCGCGACCTCATAGGAAATTCAAATAAATTAAACTCAAAACCCTCATTTTTTTCAATGATTCAATCTTTATACATTAAAAAGGTTTAGTGACATAATAAGTACCTTCATTCAAGGATTCAATCTTTACTCTTTAAAACACTTTTCGGGATGTCAAAAGGAACTCGAATAAGTTTAGCTCAAAACTCTCATTCCTTTTTTTTTCAAAGATTCAATCTTTAAACATTAAAAAGATCAAGTAACATAATAGGTACCTTCATTGGGAACTCGAGTAAGTTAAATCAAAACCCTCATTTTTTTTTTCAAAGATTCATTGTTTATACATTAAAAAGGTCTAGTGATACAATACGTACATTGATTGAGGTAATTTCACTGAAAGATTCAATCTACACTCAATGAAACACTCATCGTGACGTCAAAGGGAACTCAAATAAGTTGAACTCAAAACTCCTATTTTCTTTCGACGATTAGTGTTTATACATTAAAATGGTCTAGTGTCGTAATAGGAAACATGATTGAGGTAGTTTAATTCAAAGATTCAATTTTTACTCATTAAAACATTATTCGGGGCGTCAAAGGGAAATCGAATAAGTTTAGCGCAAAACTCTCATTTTTTTTTAAAGATTCAATTTTTATAACATAAAAAGGTTTATTGACATAACAGGTACCTTAATTGAAGTGTTTTCATTAGTAGAATCAATATTTAGTCATTAAAACACTTTTCGTGAATTTATAGCGGGCTTGAATAAGTTAAACTCGAAACTCTCATTTTCCTTCAAAGATTCAATCTTTATACATTAAAAAGGCCCAGTAACATAATTGGCATCTTGGTTGAGGTATTTTCATTCAAAGATTCAATATTTAGTCGTTAAAACACTTTCACGACTTTATTGTCAACTCGAATAAGTTTAACTCAAAACACTCATTTTCTTTCAGAGATACAATACTTATACATTAAAAAGTTCTAGTGACATCATAGTTACCTTGTTTGAGGTAATTTCATTCAAAGATTCAATCCTTGCTCATTGAAACACTCATCGTGACGTCAAACGGAATTCGAATAAGTTGAACTCCAAACTCTTAATTTCTTTCAAATATTGAATCTATATATATTAAAATGGTCTAGTGACTTAATAGGCACCTTGATTGTGGTATTTTCATGCAAAAATTCAATCTTTACTCATTAAAAGACTCTTTGGGACGTCAAAGGGAACTCGCATAAGTTCAACTCAAAACTCTCATTTTCTTTCAGAGATTCAATCTTTATACATTAAAAAGTTCAAGTGACATAATAGGTACCCTGATTGAGTTAATTTCATTCAAAGATTCAATCTTTACTCATTAAAACACTCTTCGTGACGTCAAAGTGAAATCGAATTAGTAGAACTCAAAACTCTCATTTTATTTCAAAGATTTAATCTTTATAGATTAAAATGGTCTAGTGACTTCATAGGTACCTTGATTGAGGTGTTTTCATTTAAAGATTCAATCTTTACTCATTAAAACATTCTTCGGGACGTCCAAGGGCACTCGAATAAGTTTAACTCAAAACTCTCATTTTCTTTCCAAGGTTCAATCTTTATACGTTAAAAAGGTCTAGTGACATAATAGGTACCCTGATAGAGGTATTTTCATTCAAAATGATTCAATCTTTAATCATTAAAACACTCTTCGCGACTTCATAGGGAACTCGAATAAGTTAAACTCAAAACTTTCATTTTCTTTTAGATATTCAATCTTTACACATTAAAAAGGTCTAGTGAGGTAATACGAACCTTGATTGAGGTAATTTCATTCAAAGATTTAGTTTTTACACTTTAAAACACTCTTCGCGACGTCAAACGAAACTCGAATAAGTTTAACTCAAAACTCTCGTTTTCTTACAAAGATTTAATCTTTATACATTAAAATGTTCTAGTGACATGATAGGTACCTTGATTGAGGTATTTTCATTCAAAGATTCAATCTTAACTCCTTAAAACACTCTTCGTGACGTCAAAGGGAACTCGAATAAGTTTAACTCAAAATTCTTATTTTATACCTTAAAAATGTCTAGTGACATAATAGGTACCTTGATTGAGCTATTTTCATTCAAGGATAGAATCTTTACTCGATAAAACACTCTTCGCGACCTCATAGGGAATTCAAATAAGTTAAACTCAAAACCCTCATTTTTTTCAATTATTCAATCTTTATACATTAAAAAGGTTTAGTGACATAATAAGTACATTCATTCAAGGATTCAATCTTTACTCTTTAAAACACTCTTCGGGATGTCAAAAGGAACTCGAATAAGTTTAGCTCAAAACTCTCATTTCTTTTTTTTCAAAGATTCAATCTTTAAACATTAAAAAGATCAAGTGACATAACAGGTACCTTCATTGGGAACTCGAGTAAGTTAATCAAAACCCTCATTTTTTTTTTCAAAGATTCGTTGTTTATACATTAAAAAGGTCTAGTGATACAATACGTACATTGATTGAGGTAATTTCACTGAAAGATTCAATCTACACTCAACGAAACACTCATCGTGACGTCAAAGGGAACTCAAATAAGTTGAACTCAAAACTCCTATTTTCTTTCGACGATTAGTGTTTATACATTAAAATGGTCTAGTGTCGTAATAGGAAACTTGATTGAGGTAGTTTAATTCAAAGATTCATTTTTTACTCATTAAAACATTATTCGGGGCGTCAAAGGGAAATCGAATAAGTTTAGCGCAAAACTCTCATTTTTTTTCAAAGATTCAATCTTTATAACATAAAAAGGTTTATTGACATAACAGGTACCTTAATTGAAGTGTTTTCATTAGTAGAATCAATATTTAGTCATTGAAACACTTTTCGTGAATTTATAGGGGGCTTGAATAAGTTAAACTTGAAACTCTCATTTTCCGTTAAAGATTCAATATTTATACATTAAAAAGGCCCAGTAACATAATTGGCATCTTGGTTGAGGTATTTTCATTCAAAGATTCAATATTTAGTCATTAAAACACTTTCACAACTTTATTGTCAAGTCGAATAAGTTTTACTCAAAACTCTCATTTTCTTTCAGAGATACAATACCTATACATTAAAAAGGTCTAGTGACATAATAGTTACCTTGTTTGAAGTAATTTCATTCAAAGATTCAATCCTTGCTTCTTGAAACACTCATCGTGACGTCAAACGGAATTCGAATAAGTTGAACTCCAAACTCTTAATTTCTTTCAAATATTGAATCTGTATATATTAAAATGGTCTAGTGACTTAATAGGCACCTTGATTGTGGTATTTTCATACAAAAATTCAATCTTTACTCATTAAAACACTCTTTGGGACGTCAAAGGGAACTCGCATAAGTTCAACTCAAAACTCTCATTTTCTTTCAGAGATTCAATCTTTATACATTAAAAAGTTCAAGTGACATAATAGGTACCCTGAGTGAGTTAATTTCATTCAAAGATTCAATCTTTACTCATTAAAACACTCTTCGTGACGTCAAAGTGAAATCGAATTAGTTTAACTCAAAACTCTCATTTTATTTCAAAGATTTAATCTTTATAGATTAAAATGGTCTAGTGACTTCATAGGTACCTTGATTGAGGTGTTTTCATTTAAAGATTCAATCTTTACTCATTAAAACATTCTTCGGGACGTCCAAGGGCACTCGAATAAGTTTAACTCAAAACTCTCATTTTCTTTCCAAGGTTCAATCTTTATACGTTAAAAAGGTCTAGTGACATAATAGGTACTCTGATAGAGGTATTTTCATTCAAAATGATTCAATCTTTAATCATTAAAACACTCTTCGCGACTTCATAGGGAACTCGAATAAGTTAAACTCAAAACTTTCATTTTCTTTCAGATATTCAATCTTTACACATTAAAAAGGTCTAGTGAGGTAATACGAACCTTGATTGAGGTAATTTCATTCAAAGATTTAGTTTTTACACTTTAAAACACTCTTCGCGACGTCAAACGAAACTCGAATAAGTTTAACTCAAAACTCTCGTTTTCTTACAAAGATTTAATCTTTATACATTAAAATGTTCTAGTGACATGATAGGTACCTTGATTGAGGTATTTTCATTCAAAGATTCAATCTTAACTCCTTAAAACACTCTTCGTGACGTCAAAGGGAACTCGAATAAGTTTAACTCAAAATTCTTATTTTATACCTTAAAAATGTCTAGTGACATAATAGGTACCTTGATTGAGCTATTTTCATTCAAGGATTGAATCTTTACTCGATAAAACACTCTTCGCGACCTCATAGGGAATTCAAATAAGTTAAACTCAAAACCCTCATTTTTTTCAATGATTCAATCTTTATACATTAAAAAGGTTTAGTGACATAATAAGTACCTTCATTCAAGGATTCAATCTTTACTCTTTAAAACACTCTTCGGGATGTCAAAAGGAACTCGATTAAGTTTACCTCAAAACTCTCACTTCTTTTTTTTCAAAGATTCAATCTTTAAACATTAAAAAGATCAAGTGACATAATAGGTACCTTCATTTGGAACTCGAGTAAGTTAAATCAAAACCCTCATTTTTTTTTTCAAAGATTCATTGTTTATACATTAAAAAGGTCTAGTGATACAATACGTACATTGATTGAGGTAATTTCACTGAAAGATTCAATCTACACTCAATGAAACACTCATCGTGACGTCAAAGGGAACTCAAATAAGTTGAACTCAAAACTCCTATTTTCTTTCGACGATTAGTGTTTATACATTAAAATGGTCTAGTGTCGTAATAGGAAACTTGATTGAGGTAGTTTAATTCAAAGATTCAATTTTTACTCATTAAAACATTATTCGGGGTGTCAAAGGGAAATCGAATAAGTTTAGCGCAAAACTCTAATTTTTTTTCAAAGATTCAATCTTTATAACATAAAAAGCTTTAGTGACATAACAGGTACCTTGATTGAAGTGTTTTCATTAGTAGATTCAACATTTAGTCATTAAAACACTTTTCGTGAATTTATAGGGGGCTTGAATAAGTTAAACTCGAAACTCTCATTTTCCTTCAAAGATTCAATCTTTATACATTAAAAAGGCCCAGTAACATAATTGGCATCTTGGTTGAGGTATTTTCATTCAAAGATTCAATATTTAGTCGTTAAAACACTTTCACGACTTTATTGTCAACTCGAATAAGTTTAACACAAAACTCTCATTTTCTTTCAGAGATACAATACTTATACATTAAAAGGTCGAGTGACATAATAGTTACCTTGTTTGAAGTAATTTCATTCAAAGATTCAATCCTTACTCATTGAAACACTCATCGTGACGTCAAACGGAATTCGAATAAGTTGAACTCCAAACTCTTAATTTCTTTCAAATATTGAATCTGTATATATATTAAAATGGTCTAGTAACTTAATAGGCACCTTGATTGTGGTATTTTCATACAAAAATTCAATCTTTACACATTAAAACACTCTTTGGGACGTCAAAGGGAACTCGCATAAGTTCAACTCAAAACTCTCATTTTCTTTCAGAGATTCAATCTTTATACATTAAAAAGTTCAAGTGACATAATAGGTACCCTGATTGAGTTAATTTCATTCAAAGATTCAATCTTTACTCATTAAAACACTCTTCGTGACGTCAAAGTGAAATCGAATTAGTTTAACTCAAAATTCTCATTTTATTTCAAAGATTTAATATTTATAGATTAAAATGGTCTAGTGACTTCATAGGTACCTTGATTGAGGTGTTTTCATTTAAAGATTCAATCTTTACTCATTAAAACATTCTTCGGGACGTCTAAGGGCACTCGAATAAGTTTAACTCAAAACTCTCATTTTCTTTCCAAGGTTCAATCTTTATACATTAAAAAGGTCTAGTGACATAATAGGTACCCTGATAGAGGTATTTTCATTCAAAATGATTCAATCTTTAATCATTAAAACACTCTTCGCGACTTCATAGGGAACTGGAATAAGTTAAACTCAAAACTTTCATTTTCTTTCAGATATTCAATCTTTACACATTAAAACGGTCTAGTGAGGTAATACGAACCTTGATTGAGGTAATTTCATTCAAAGATTTAGTTTTTACACTTTAAAACACTCTTCGCGACGTCAAACGAAACTCGAATAAGTTTAACTCAAAACTCTCGTTTTCTTACAAAGATTTAATCTTTATACATTAAAATGGTCTAGTGACATGATAGGTACCTTGATTGAGGTATTTTCATTCAAAGATTCAATCTTAACTCCTTAAAACACTCTTCGTGACGTAAAAGGGAACTCGAATAAGTTTAGCTCAAAATTTTTATTTTATACCTTAAAAATATCTAGTGACATAATAGGTACCTTGATTGAGCTATTTTCATTCAAGGATTGAATCTTTACTCGATAAAACACTCTTCGCGACCTCAGAGGGAATTCAAATAAGTTAAACTCAAAACCCTCATTTTTTTCAATGATTCAATCTTTATACATTAAAAAGGTTTAGTGACATAATAAGTACCTTCATTCAAGGATTCAATCTTTACTCTTTAAAACACTCTTCGGGATGTCAAAAGGAACTCGAATAAGTTTACCTCAAAACTCTCATTTCTTTTTTTTCAAAGATTCAATCTTTAAACATTAAAAAGATCAAGTGACATAATAGGTACCTTCATTGGGAACTCGAGTAAGTTAAATCAAAACCCTGATTTTTTTTCTTCAAAGATTCATTGTTTATACATTAAAAAGGTCTAGTGATACAATACGTACATTGATTGAGGTAATTTTACTGAAAGATTCAATCTACACTCAATGAAACACTCACCGTGACATCAAAGGGAACTCAAATAAGTTGAACTCAAAACTCATATTTTAATTCGACGATTAGTGTTTATACATTAAAATGGTCTAGTGTCGTAATAGGAAACTTGATTGAGGTAGTTTAATTCAAAGATTCAATTTTTACTCTTTAAAACATTATTCGGGGTGTCAAAGGGAAATCGAATAAGTTTAGCGCAAAACTCTCTTTTTTTTTCAAAGATTCAATCTTTATAACATAAAAAGGTTTAGTGACATAACAGGTACCTTGATTGTAGTGTTTTCATTAGTAGATTCAATATTTAGTCATTAAAACACTTTTCGTGAATTTATAGGGCGCTTGAATAAGTTAAACTCGAAACTCTCATTTTCCTTCAAAGATTCAATCTTTATACATTAAAAAGGCCCAGTAACATAATTGGCATCTTGGTTGAGGTATTTTCATTCAAAGATTCAATATTTAGTCGTTAAAACACTTTCACGACTTTATTGTCAACTCGAATAAGTTTAACTCAAAACTCTCATTTTCTTTCAGAGATACAATACTTATACATTAAAAAGGTCTAGTGACATAATAGTTACCTTGTTTGAAGTAATTTCATTCAAAGATTCAATCCTTGCTCATTGAAACACTCATCGTGACGTCAAACGGAATTCGAATAAGTTGAACTCCAAACTCTTAAATTCTTTCAAATATTGAATCTGTATTTTCTGTCAGATATTCAATCTTTAGACATTAAAAAGGTCTAGTGAGGTAATACGAACCTTGATTGAGGTAATTTCGTTCAAAGATTTAGTTTTTACACTTTAAAACACTCTTCGCGACGCCAAACAAAACTCGAATAAGTTTAACTCAAAACTCTCGTTTTCTTACAAAGATTTAATCTTTATACGTTAAAATGGTCTAGTGACATGATAGGTACCTTGATTGAGGTATTTTCATTCAAAGATTCAATCTTAACTCCTTAAAACACCATTCGTGACGTCATAGGGAACTCGAATAAGTTTAACTCAAAACTCTTATTTTATACCTTAAAAATGTCTAGTGACATAATAGGTACCTTGATTGAGCTATTTTCATTCAAGGATTCAATCTTTACTCGATAAAACACTCTTCGCGACCTCATAGGGAACTCAAATAGGTTAAACTCAAAATCCTCATTTTTTTCAATGTTTCGATCTTTATACATTAAAAAGGTTTAGTGACATAATAAGTACCTTCATTCAAGGATTCAATCTTTACTCTTTAAAACACTCTTCGGGATGTCAAAAGGAACTCGAATAAGTTTAGCTCAAAACTCTCATTTCTTTTGTTTCAAAGATTCAATCTTTAAACATTAAAAAGATCGAGTGACATAATCGGTACCTGCATTGGAACTCGAGTAAGTTAAATCAAAACCCTCATTTTTTTTTTTCAAAGATTCATTCTTTATACATTAAAAAGGTCTAGTGATACAAAACGTACATTGATTGAGGTAATTTCACTGAAAGATTCAATCTACACTCAATAAAACACGCATCGTGACGTCAAAGGGAACTCTAATAAGTTGAACTCAAAACTCCTATTTTCTTTCAACGATTAGTGTTTATACATTAAAATGGTCTAGTGTCGTAATAGGAAACTTGATTGAGGTAGTTTAATTCAAAGATTCAATTTTTACTCATTAAAACATTATTCGGGACGTCAAAGGGAACTCGAATAAGTTTAGCTCAAAACTCTCATTTTCTTTCAAAGATTCATTCTTTATAACATAAAAAGGTTCAGCGACATAACATATACCTTGATTGAAGTGTTTTCATTCGTAGATTCAATATTTAGTCATTAAAACACTTTTCGTGAATTCATTGGGAACTTGAATAAGTTAAACTCGAAACTCTCATTTTCCTTCAAAAATTCAATCTTTATACATTAAAAAGGTCCAGTAGCATAATTGGCATCTTGGTTGAGGTATTTTCGTTCAAAGATTCAATATTTAGTCATTAAAACACTTTCACGACTTTATTGTCAACTCGAATAAGTTTAACTCAAAACTCTCATTTTCTTTCAGAGATACAATACTTATACATTAAAAAGGTCTAGTGACATAATAGTTACCTTGATTGAAGTAATTTCATTCAAAGATTCAATCCTTGCTCATTGAAACACTCATCGTGACGTCAAACGGAATTCGAATAAGTTGAACTCCGAACTCTTATTTTCTTTCAAATATTGAATCTGTATACATTAAAATGGTCTAGTGACTTAATAGGTACCCCGATTGTGATATTTTCATACAAAAATTCAATCTTTACTCATTAAAACACTCTTTGGGACGTCAAAGGGAACTCGCATAAGTTCAACTCAAAACTCTCATTTTCTTTCAAAGATTCAATCTTTATACATTAAAAAGTTCAAGTGACATAATAGGTACCCTGATTGAGTTAATTTCATTCAAAGATTCAATCTTTACTCATTAAAACACTCTCCGTGACGTCAAAGTGAAATCAAATTAGTTTAACTCAAAACTCTAATTTTATTTCAAAGATTTGATCTTTGTACATTAAAATGGTCTAGTGACTTCATAGGTACCTTGATTGAGCTGTTTTCATTTAAAGATTCAATCTTTACTCATTAAAACATTCTTCGGGACGTCCAAGGGCACTCGAATAAGTTTAACTCAAAACTCTCATTTCCTTTCCACGGTTCAATCTTTATACGTTAAAAAGGTCTAGTCACATAATAGGTACCCTGATTGAGGTACTTTCATTCAGAAGGATTCAATCTTTAATCATTAAAACACTCTTCGCGGCTTCATAGGGAACTCGAATAAGTTAAACTCAAAACTTTCATTTTCTTTCAGATATTCAATCTTTAAACATTAAAAAGGTCTAGTGAGGTAATACGAACCTTGATTGAGGTAATTTCATTCAAAGATTTAGTTTTTACACTTTAAAACACTCTTCGCGATGTCAAACAAAACTCGAATAAGTTTAACTCAAAACTCTCATTTTCTTACAAAGATTTAATCTTTATACATTAAAATGGTCTAGTGACATGATAGGTACCTTGATTGAGATATTTTCATTCAAAGATTCAATCTTAACTCCTTAAAACACCATTCGTGACGTCAAAGGGAACTCGAATAAGTTTAACTCAAAACTCTTATTTTATACCTTAAAAATGTCTAGTGACATAATAGGTACCTTGATTGAGCTATTTTCATTCAAGGATTCAATCTTTACTAGATAAAACACTCTTCGCGACCTCATACGGAACTCAAATAGGTTAAACTCAAAATCCTCATTTTTTTCAATGTTTCGATCTTTATACATTAAAAAGGTTTAGTGACATAATAAGTACCTTCATTCAAGGATTCAATCTTTACTCTTTAAAACACTCTTCGGGATGTCAAAAGGAACTCGAATAAGTTTAGCTGAAAACTCTCATTTATTTTGTTTCAAAGATTCAATCTTTAAACTTTAAAAAGATCGAGTGACATAATAGGTACCTTCATTGGAACTCGAGTAAGTTAAATCAAAACCCTCATTTTTTTTTTTTCAAAGATTCATTCTTTATATATTAAAAAGGTCTAGTGATACAATACATACATTGATTGAGGTAATTTCACTGAAAGATTCAATCTACACTCAATGAAACACGCATCGTGACGTCAAAGGGAACTCTAATAAGTTGAACTCAAAACTCCTATTTTCTTTCAACGATTAGTGTTTATACATTAAAATGGTCTAGTGTCATAATAGGAAACTTGATTGAGGTAGTTTAATTCAAAGATTCAATTTTTACTCATTAAAACATTATTCGGGACGTCAAAGGGAACACGAATAAGTTTAGCTCAAAACTCTCATTTTCTTTCAAAGATTCAATCTTTATAACATAAAAAGGTTCAGTGACATAACAGGTACCTTTATTGAAGTGTTTTCATTCGTAGATTCAATATTTGGTCATTAAAACACTTTTCGTGAATTCATAGGGAACTTGAATAAGTTAAACTTGAAACTCTCATTTTCCTTCAAAGATTCAATCTTTATACATTAAAAAGGTCCAGTAGCATAATTGGCATCATGGTTGAGGTATTTTCATTCAAAGATTCAATATTTAGTCATTAAAACACTTGAACTCCAAACTCTTATTTTCTTTCAAATATTGAATCTGTATACATTAAAATGGTCTAGTGACTTAATAGGTACCTCGACTGTGGTATTTTCATACAAAAATTCAATCTTTACTCATTAAAACACTCTTTGGGACGTCAAAGGAAACTCGCATAAGTTCAACTCAAAACTCTCATTTTCTTTCAAAGATTCAATCTTTATACATTAAAAAGTTCAAGTGACATAATAGGTACCCTGATTGAGTTAATTTCATTCAAAGATTCAATCTTTACTCATTAAAACATTCTCCGTGACGTCAAAGTGAAATCGAATTAGTTTAACTCAAAACTCTCATTTTATTTTAAAGATTTCATCTTTGTATATTAAAATGGTCTAGTGACTTCATAGGTACCTTGATTGAGGTGTTTTCATTTAAAGATTCAATCTTTACTCATTAAAACATTCTTCGGGACGTCCAAGGGCACTCGAATAAGTTTAACTCAAAATTCTCATTTCCTTTCCAATGTTCAATCTTTATACGTTAAAAAGGTCTAGTGACATAATAGGTACCCTGATTGAGGTACTTTCATTTAGAAGGATTCAATCTTTAATCATTAAAACACTCTTCGCGACTTCATAGGGAACTCGAATAAGTTAAACTCAAAACTTTCATTTTCTTTCAGATATTCAATCTTTAGACATTAAAAAGGTCTAGTGAGGTAATATGAACCTTGATTGAGGTAATTTCATTCAAAGATTTAGTTTTTACACTTTAAAACACTCTTCGCAACGTCAAACAAAACTCGAATAAGTTTAACTCAAAACTCTCGTTTTCTTACAAAGATTTAATCTTTATACATTAAAATGGTCTAGTGACATGATAGGTACCTTGATTGAGGTATTTTCATTCAAAGATTCAATATTAACTCCTTAAAACACCATTCGTGACGTCAAAGGGAACTCGAATAAGTTTAACTCAAAACTCTTATTTTATACCTTAAAAATGTCTAGTGACATAATAGGTACCTTGATTGAGCTATTTTCATTCAAGGATTCAATCTTTACTCGATAAAACACTCTTCGCGACCTCATAGGGAACTCAAATAGGTTAAACTCAAAAACCTCATTTTTTTCAATGATTCGATCTTTATACATTAAAATGGTTTAGTGACATAAAAAGTACCTTCATTGAAGGATTCAATCTGTACTTTTTAAAACACTCTTCGGGATGTCAAAAGGAACTCGAATAAGTTTAGCTCAAAACTCTCATTTCTTTTGTTTCAAAGATTCAATCTTTAAACATTAAAAAGATCGAGTGACATAATAGGTACCTTCATTGGAACTCGAGTAAGTTGAATCCAAACCCTCATTTTTTTTTTCAAAGATTCATTCTTTATACATTAAAAAGGTCTAGTGATACAATACGTACATTGATTGAGGTAATTTCACTGAAAGATTCAATCTACACTCAATGAAACACGCATCGTGACGTCAAAGGGAACTCAAATAAGTTGAACTCAAAACTCCTATTTTCTTTCAACGATTAGTGTTTATACATTAAAATGGTCTAGTGTCGTAATAGGAAACTTGATTGAGGTAGTTTAATTCAAAGATTCAACTTTTACAAATTAAAACATTATTCGGGACGTCAAAGGGAACTCGAATAAGTTTAGCTCAAAACTCTCATTTTCTTTCAAAGATTCAATCTTTATAACATAAAAAGGTTCAGTGACATAACAGGTACCTTGATTGAAGTGTTTTCATTTATAGATTCAATATTTAGTCATTAAAACACTTTTCGTGAATTCATAGGGAACTTGAATAAGTTAAACTCGAAACTCTCATTTTCCTTCAAAGATTCAATCTTTATACGTTAAAAAGGTCCAGTAGCATAATTGGCATCTTAGTTGAGGTATTTTCATTCAAAGATTCAATATTTAGTCATTAAAACACTTTCACGACTTTATTGTCAACTCGAATAAGTTTAACTCAAAACTCTCATTTTCTTTCAGAGATACAATACTTATACATTAAAAAGGTCTAGTGACATAATAGTTACCTTGACTGAAGTAATTTCATTCAAAGATTCAATCCTTGCTCATTGAAACACTCATCGTGACGTCAAACGGAATTCGAATAAGTTGAACTCCAAACTCTTATTTTCTTTCAAATACTGAATCTGTATACATTAAAATGGTCTAGTGACTTCATAGGTACCTTGATTGTGGTATTTTCATACAAAAATTCAATCTTTACTCATTAAAACACTCTTTGGGACGTCAAAGGGAACTCGCATAAGTTCAAATCAAAACTCTCATTTTCTTTCAAAGATTCAATCTTTATACATTAAAAAGTTCAAGTGACATAATAGGTACCCTGATTGAGTTAATTTCATTCAAAGATTCAATCTTTACTCATTAAAACACTCTCCGTGACGTCAAAGTGAAATCGAATTAGTTTAATTCAAAACTCTCATTTTATTTCAAAGATTTGATCTTTGTATATTAAAATGGTCTAGTGTCTTCATAGGTACCTTGATTGAGCTATGTTCATTTAAAGATTCAATCTTTACTCATTAAAACATTCTTCGGGACGTCCAAGGGCACTCGAATAAGTTTAACTCAACACTCTCATTTCCTTTCCACGGTTCAATCTTTATACGTTAAAAAGGTCTAGTGACATAATAGGTACCCTGATTGAGGTACTTTCATTCAGAAGGATTCAATCTTTAATCATTAAAACACTCTTCACGACTTCATAGGGAACTCGAATAAGTTAAATTCAAAACTTTCATTTTCTTTCAGATATTCAATCTTTAGACATTAAAAAGGTCTAGTGAGGTAATACGAACCTTGATTGGGGTAATTTCATTCAAAGATTTAGTTTTTACACTTTAAAACATTCTTCGCGACGTCAAACAAAACTAGAATAAGTTTAACTCAAAACTCTCGTTTTCTTACAAAGATTTAATCTATATACATTAACATGGTCTAGTGACATGATAGGTACCGTGATTGAGGTATTTTCATTCAAAGATTCAATCTTAACTCCTTAAAACACCTTTCGTGACGTCAAAGGGAACTCGAATAAGTTTAACTCAAAACTCTTATTTTATACCTTAAAAATGTCTAGTGACATAATAGGTACCTTGATTGAGCTATTTTCATTCAAGGATTCAATCTTTACTCGATAAAACACTCTTCGCGACCTCATAGGGAACTCAAATAAGTTAAACTCAAAACCCTCATTTTTTTCAATGATTCGATCTTTATACATTAAAAAGGTTTAGTGACATAATAAGTACCTTCATTCAAGGATTCAATCTTTACTCTTTAAAACACTCTCCGGGATGTCAAAAGGAACTCGAATAAGTTTAGCTCAAAACTCTCATTTCTTTTTTTTCAAAGATTCAATCTTTAAACATTAAAAAGATCGAGTGACATAATAGGTACCTTCATTGGGAACTCGAGTAAGTTAAATCAAAACCGTCATTTTTTTTTTTCAAAGATTCATTCTTTATACATTAAAAAGGTCTAGTGATACAATACGTACATTGATTGAGGTAATTTCACTGAAAGATTCATTCTACACTCAATGAAACACGCATCGTGACGTCAAAGGGAACTCAAATAAGTTGAACTCAAAACTCCTATTTTCTTTCAACGATTAGTGTTTATACATTAAAATGGTCTAGTGTCCTAATAGGAAACTTGATTAAGGTAGTTTAATTCAAAGATTCAATTTTTACTGATTAAAACATTATTCGGGACGTCAAAGGGAACTCGAATAAGTTTAGCTTAAAACTCTCATTTTCGTTCAAAGATTCAATCGTTATAACATAAAAAGGTTCAGTGACATAACAGGTACCTTGATTGAAGTGTTTTCATTCGTAGATTCAATATTTAGTCATTAAAACACTTTTCGTGAATTCATAGGGAACTTGAACAAGTTAAACTCGAAACTCTCATTTTCCATCAAAGATTCAATCTTTATATATTAAAAAGGTCCAGTAGCATAACAGGTACCTTGATTGAAGTGTTTTCATTCGTAGATTCAATATTTAGTCATTAAAACACTTTTCGTGAATTCATAGGGAACTTGAATAAGTTAAACTCGAAACTCTCATTTTCCTTCAAAGATTCAACCTTTATACATTAGAAAGGTCCAGTAGAATAATTGGCATCTTGGTTGAGGTATTTTCATTCAAAGATTCAATATTTAGTCATTAAAACACTTTCAGGACTTTATTGTCAACTCGAATAAGTTTAACTCAAAACTCTCATTTTCTTTCAGAGATACAATACTTATACATTAAAAAGGTCTAGTGACATAATAGTTACCTTGATTGAAGTAATTTCATTCAAAGATTTAATCCTTGCGCATTGAAACACTCATCGTGACGTCAAACGGAATTCGAATAAGTTGAACTCCAAACTCTTATTTTCTTTCAAATATTGAATCTGTATACATTAAAATGGTCTAGTGACTTAATAGATACCTCGATTGTGGTATTTTCATACAAAAATTCAATCTTTACTCATTAAAACACTCTTTGGGACGTCAAAGGGAACTCGCATAAGTTCAACTCAAAACTCTCATTTTCTTTCAAAGATTCAATCTTTATACATTAAAATGTTCAAGTGACATAATAGGTACCCTGATTGAGTTAATTTCATTCAAAGATTCAATCTTTACTCATTAAAACACTCTCCGTGACGTCAAAGTGAAATCGAATTAGTTTAACTCAAAACTCTCATTTTATTTCAAAGATTTGATCTTTGTACATTAAAATGGTCTAGTGACTTCATAGGTACCTTGATTGAGGTGTTTTCATTTAAAGATTCAATCTTTACTCATTAAAACATTCTTTGGGACGTCCAAGGGAACTCGAATAAGTTTAACTCAAAACTCTCATTTCCTTTCCAAGGTTCAATCTTTATACGTTAAAAAGGTCTAGTGACATAATAGGTACCCTGATTGAGGTACTTTCATTCAGAAGGATTCAATCTTTAATCATTAAAACACACTTCGTGACTTCATAGGGAACTCGAATAAGTTAAACTCAAAACTTTCATTTTCTTTCAGATATTCAATCTTTAGACATTAAAAAGGTCTAGTGAGGTAATACGAACCTTGATTGAGGTAATTTCATTCAAAGATTTAGTTTTTACACTTTAAAACACTCTTCGCGACGTCAAACAAAACTCGAATAAGTTTAACTCAAAACTCTCGTTTTCTTATAAAGATTTAATCTTTATACATTAAAATGGTCTAGTGACATGATAGGTACCTTGATTGAGGTATTTTCATTCAAAGATTCAATATTAACTCCTTAAAACACCCTTCGTGACGTCAAAGGGAACTCAAATAAGTTTAACTCAAAACTCTTATCTTATACCTTAAAAATGTCTAGTGACATAATAGGTACCTTGATTGAGCTATTTTCATTCAAGGATTCAATCTTTACTCGATAAAACACTCTTCGGGACCTCATAGGGAACTCAAATAAGTTAAACTCAAAACCCTTATTTTTTTCAATGATTCGATCTTTATACATTAAAAAGGTTTAGTGACATAATAAGTACCTTCATTCAAGGATTCAATCTTTACTCTTTAAAACACTCTTCGAGATGTCAAAAGGAACTCGAATAAGTTTAGCTCAAAACTCTCATTTCTTTTTTTTCAAAGATTCAATCTTTAAACATTAAAAAGATCGAGTGACATAATAGGTACCTTCATTGGGAACTCGAGTAAGTTAAATCAAAACCCTCAATTTTTTTTTTTCAAAGATTCATTCTTTATACATTAACAAGGTCTAGTGATACAATACGTACATTGATTGAGGTAATTTCACTGAAAGATTCAATCTACACTCAATGAAACACGCATCGTGACCTCAAAGGGAACTCAAATAAGTTGAACTCAAAACTCCTATTTTCTTTCAACGATTACTGTTGATACATTAAAATGGTCTAGTGTCGTAATAGGAAACTTGATTGAGGTAGTTTAATTTAAAGATTCAATTTTTACTCATTAAAACATTATTCGGGACGTCAAAGGGAACTCGAATAAGTTTAGCTCAAAACTCTCATTTTCTTTCAAAGATTGAATCTTTATAACATAAAAAGGTTCAGTGACATAACAGGTACCTTGATTGAAGTGTTTTCATTCGTAGATTCAATATTTAGTCATTAAAACACTTTTCGTGAATTCATAGGGAACTTGAATAAGTTAAACTCGAAACTCTCATTTTCCTTCAAAGATTCAATCTTTATACATTAGAAAGGACCAGTAGCATAATTGGCATCTTGGTTGAGGTATTTTCATTCAAAGATTCAATATTTAGTCATTAAAACACTTTCACGACTTTATTGTCAACTCGAATAAGTTTAACTAAAAACTCTCATTTTCTTTCAGAGATACAATACTTATACATTAAAACGGTCTAGTGACATAATAGTTATCTTGATTGAAGTAATTGCATTCAAAGATTCAATCCTTGCTCATTGAAACACTCATCGTGACGTCAAACGGAATTCGAATAAGTTGAACTCTAAACTCTTATTTTCTTTCAAATATTGAATCTGTATACATTAAAATGGTCTAGTGACTTAATAGGTACCTCGATTGTGGTATTTTCATACAAAAATTCAATCTTTACTCATTAAAATATTCTTTGGGACGTCAAAGGGAACTCGCATAAGTTCAACTCAAAACTCTCATTTTCTTTCAAAGATTCAATCTTTATACATTAAAAAGTTCAAGTGACATAATAGGTACCCTGATTGAGTTAATTTCATTCAAAGATTCAATCTTTACTCATTAAAACACTCTCCGTGACGTCAAAGTGAAATCGAATTAGTTTAACTCAAAACTCTCATTTTATTTCAAAGATTTGATCTTAGTACATTAAAATTGTCTAGTGACTTCATAGGTACCTTGATTGAGGTGTTTTCATTTAAAGATTCAATTTTTACTCATTAAAACATTCTTCGGGACGTCCATGGGCACTCGAATAAGTTTAACTCAAAACTCTCATTTCCTTTCCAAGTTTCAATCTTTATACGTTAAAAAGGTCTAGTGACATAATAGGTACCCTGATTGAGGTACTTTCATTCAGAAGGATTCAATCTTTAATCATTAAAACACTCTTCGTGACTTCATAGGGAACTCGAATAAGTTAAACTCAAAACTTTCATTTTCTTTCAGATATTCAATCTTTAGACATTAAAAAGGTCTAGTGAGGTAATACGAACCTTGATTGAGGTAATTTCATTCAAAGATTTAGTTTTTACACTTTAAAACACTCTTCGCGACGTCAAACAAAACTCGTATAAGTTTAACTCAAAACTCTCATTTTCTTACAAAGATTTAATCTTTATACATTAAAATGGTCTGGTGACATGATAGGTACCTTGATTGAGGTATTTTCATTCAAAGATTCAATCTTAACTCCTTAAAACACCATTCGTGACGTCAAAGGGAACTCGAATAAGTTTAACTCAAAACTCTTATTTTATACCTTAAAAATGTCTAGTGACATAATAGGTACCTTGATTGAGCTATTTTCATTCATGGATTCAATCTTTACTCGATAAAACACTCTTCACGACCTCATAGGGAACTCAAATAGGTTAAACTCAAAACCCTCATTTTTTTCAATGATTCGATCTTTATACATTAAAAAGGTTTAGTGACATAATAAGTACCTTCATTCAACGATTCAATCTTTACTCTTTAGAACACTCTTCGGGATGTCAAAAGGAACTCGAATAAGTTTAGCTCAAAACTCTCATTTCTTTTGTTTCAAAGATTCAATCTTTAAACATTAAAAAGATCGAGTGACATAATAGGTACCTTCATTGGAACTCGAGTAAGTTAAATCAAAACCCTAATTTTTTTTTTTTCAAAGATTCATTCTTTATACATTAAAAAGGTCTAGTGATACAATACGTACATTGATTGAGGTAATTTCATTGAAAGATTCAATCTACACTCAATGAAACACCCATCGTGACGTCAAAAGGAACTCAAATAAGTTGAACTCAAAACTCCTATTTTCTTTCAACGATTAGTGTTTATACATTAAAATGGTCTAGTGTCGTAATAGGAAACTTGATTGAGGTAGTTTAATTCAAAGATTCAATTTTTACTCATTAAAACATTATTCGGGACGTCAAAGGGAACTCGAATAAGTTTAGCTCAAAACTCTCATTTTCTTTCAAAGATTCAATCTTTATAACATAAAAAGGTTCAGTGACATAACATGTACCTTGATTGAAGTGTTTTCATTCGTAGATTCAATATTTAGTCATTAAAACACTTTTCATGAATTCATAGGGAACTTGAATAAGTTAAACTCGAAACTCTCATTTTCCTTCAAAGATTCAATCTTTATACATTAAAAAGGTCCAGTAGCATAATTGGCATCTTGGTTGAGGTATTTTCATTCAAAGATTCAATATTTAGTCATTAAAACACTTTCACGACTTTATTGTCAACTCGAATAAGTTTAACTCAAAACTCTCATTTTCTTTCAGAGATACAATACTTCTACATTAAAAAGGTCTAGTGACATAATAGTTACCTTGATTGAAGTAATTTCATTCAAAGATTCAATCCTTGCTCATTGAAACACTCATCGTGACGTCAAACGGAATTCGAATAAGTTGAACTCCAAACTCTTATTTTCTTTCAAATATTGAATCTGTATACATTAAAATGGTCTAGTGACTAATAGGTACCTCGATTGTGGTATTTTCATACAAAAATTCAATCTTTACTCATTAAAACAATCTTTGGGATGTCAAAGGGAACTCGCATAAGTTCAACTCAAAACTCTCATTTTCTTTCAAAGATTCAATCTTTATACATTAAAAAGTTCAAGTGACATAATAGGTACCCTGATTGAGTTAATTTCATTCAAAGATTCAATCTTTACTCATTAAAACACTCTCCGTGACGTCAAAGTGAAATCGAATTAGTTTAACTCAAAACTCTCATTTTATTTCAAAGATTTGATCTTTGTACATTAAAATGGTCTAGTGACTTCATAGGTACCTTGATTGAGGTGTTTTCATTTAAAGATTCAATCTTTACTCATTAAAACATTCTTCGGGACGTCCAAGGGCACTCTAATAAGTTTAACTCAAAACTCTCATTTCCTTTCCACGGTTCAATCTTTATACGTTAAAAAGGTCTAATGACATAATAGGTACCCTGATTGAGGTACTTTCATTCAGAAGGATTCGATCTTTAATCATTAAAACACTCTTCACGACTTCATAGGGAACTCGAATAAGTTAAATTCAAAACTTTCATTTTCTTTCAGATATTCAATCTTTAGACATTAAAAATGTCTAGTGAGGTAATACGAACCTTGATTGAGGTAATTTCATTCAAAGATTTAGTTTTTACACTTTAAAACACTCTTCGCGACGTCAAACAAAACTCGAATAAGTTTAACTCAAAACTCTCGTTTTCTTACAAAGATTTAGTCTTTATACATTAAAATGGTCTAGTGACATGATAAGTACCTTGATTGAGGTATTTTCATTCAAAGATTCAATCTTCACTCCTTGAAACACCCTTCGGGACGTCAAAGGGAACTCGAATAAGTTTAACTCAAAACTCTTATTTTATACCTTAAAAATGTCTAGTGACATAATAGGTACCTTGATTGAGCTATTTTCATTCAAGGATTCAATCTTTACTCGATAAAATACTCTTCGCGACCTCATAGGGAACTCAAATAAGTTAAACTCAAAACCCTCATTTTTTTCAATGATTCGATCTTTATACATTAAAAAGGTTTAGTGACATAATAAGTACCTTCATTCAAGGATTCATTCTTTACTCTTTAAAACACTCTTCGGGATGTCAAAAGGAAGTCGAATAAGTTTAGCTCAAAACTCTCATTTCTTTTTTTTCAAAGATTCAATCTTTAAACATTAAAAAGATCGAGTGACATAATAGGTACCTTCATTGGGAACTCGAGTAAGTTAAATCAAAACCCTCATTTTTTTTTTTCAAAGATTCAATCTTTATACATTAAAAAGGTCTAGTGATACAATACGTACATTGATTGAGGTAATTTCACTGAAAGATTCAATCTACACTAAATGAAACACGCATCGTGACGTCAAAGGGAACTCAAATAAGTTGAACTCAAAACTCCTATTTTCTTTCAACGATTAGTGTTTATACATTAAAATGGTCTAGTGTCGTAATAGGAAACTTGATTGAGGTAGTTTAATTCAAAGATTCAATTTTTACTCATTAAAACATTATTCGGGACGTCAAAGGGAACTCGAATAAGTTTAGCTCAAAACTCTCGTTTTCTTTCAAAGATTCAATCTTTATAACATAAAAAGGTTCAGTGACATGACAGGTACCTTGATTAAAGTGTTTTCATTCGTAGATTCAATATTTAGTCATTAAAACACTTTTCGTGAATTCATAGGGAACTTGAATAAGTTAAACTCGAAACACCCATTTTCCTTCAAAGATTCAATCTTTATACATTAAAAAGGTCCAGTGGCATAATTGGCATCTTGGTTGAGGTATTTTCATTCAAAGATTCAATATTTAGTCATTAAAACACTTTCACGACTTTATTGTCAACTCGAATAAGTTTAACTCAAAACTCTCATTTTCTTTCAGAGATACAATACTTATACATTAAAAAGGTCTAGTGACATAATAGTTACCATGATTGAAGTAATTTCATTCAAAGATTCAATCCTTGCTCATTGAAGCACTCATCGTGACGTCAAACGGAATTCGAATAAGTTGAACTCCAAACTCTTATTTTCTTTCAAATATTGAATATGTATACATTAAAATGGTCTAGTGACTTAATAGGTACCTCGATTGTGGTATTTTCATACAAAAATTCAATCTTTACTCATTAAAACACTCTTTGGGACCTCAAAGGGAACTCGCATAAGTTCAACTCAAAACTCTCATTTTCTTTCAAAGATTAATTCTTTATACATTAAAAAGTTCAAGTGACATAATAGGTACCCTGATAGAGTTAATTTCATTCAAAGATTCAATCTTTACTCATTAAAACACTCTCCGTGACGTCAAAGTGAAATCGAATTAGTTTTACTCAAAACTCTTATTTTATTTCGAAGATTTGATCTTTGTACATTAAAATGGTCTAGTGACTCCATAGGTACCTTGATTGAGGTGTTTTCATTTAAAGATTCAATCTTTACTCATTAAAACATTCTTCGGGACGTCCAAGGGCACTCGAATAAGTTTAACTCAAAACTCTCATTTCCTTTCCAAGGTTCAATCTTTATACGTTAAAAAGGTCTAGTGACATAATAGGTACCCTGATTGAGGTACTTTCATTCAGAAGGATTCAATCTTTAATCATTAAAACACTCCTCGCGACTTCATAGGGAACTCGAATAAGTTAAACTCAAAACTTTCGTTTTCTTTCAGATATTCAATCTTTAGACATTAAAAAGGTCTAGTGAGGTAATACGAACCTTGATTGGGGTAATTTCATTCAAAGATTTAGTTTTTACACTTTAAAACACTCTTCGCGACGTCAAAGAAAACTCGAATAAGTTTAACTCAAAACTCTCGTTTTCTTACAAAGATTTAATCTTTATACATTAAAATGGTCTAGTGACATGATAGGTACCTTGATTGAGGTATTTTCATTCAAAGATTCAATCTTAACTCCTTAAAACACCCTTCGTGACGTCAAAGGGAACTCGAATAATTTTAACTCAAAACTCTTATTTTATACCTTAAAAATGTCTAGTGACATAATAGGTACCTTGATTGAGCTATTTTCAGTCAAGGATTCAATCTTTACTCGATAAAACACTCTTCGCGACCTCATAGGGAACTCAAATAAGTTAAACTCAAAGCCCTCATTTTTTTCAATGATTCGATCTTTATACATTAAAAAGGTTTAGTGACATAATAAGTACCTTCATTCAAGGATTCAATTTTTACTCTTTAAAACACTCTTCGGGATGTCAAAAGAAACTCGAATAAGTTTAGCTCAAAACTCTCATTTCTTTTTTTTCAAAGATTCAATCTTTAAACATTAAAAAGATCGAGTGACATAATAGGTACCTTCATTGGGAACTCGAGTAAGTTAAAATCAAAACCCTCATTTTTTTTTTCAAAGATTCATTCTTTGTACATTAAAAAGGTCTAGCGATACAATACGTACATTGACTGAGGTAATTTCACTGAAAGATTCAATCTACACTCAATGAAACACGCATCGTGACGTCAAAGGGAACTCAAATAAGTTGAACTCAAAACTCCTATTTTCTTTCAACGATTAGTGTTTATACATTAAAATGGTCTAGTGTCGTAATAGGAAACTTGATTAAGGTAATTTAATTCAAAGATTCAATATTTACTCATTAAAACATTATTCGGGACGTCAAAGGGAACTCGAATAAGTTTAGCTCAAAACTCTCGTTTTCTTTCAAAGATTCAATCTTTATAACATAAAAAGGTTCAGTGACATGACAGGTACCTTGATTGAAGTGTTTTCATTCGTAGATTCAATATTTAGTCATTAAAACACTTTTCGTGAATTCATAGGGAACTTGAATAAGTTAAACTCGAAACTTTCATTTTCCTTCAAAGATTCAATCTTTATACATTAAAAAGGGCCAGTGGCATAATTGGCATCTTGGTTGAGGTATTTTCATTCAAAGATTCAATATTTAGTCATTAAAACACTTTCACGACTTTATTGTCAACTCGAATAAGTTTAACTCAAAACTCTCATTTTCTTTCAGAGATACAATACTTATACATTAAAACGGTCTAGTGACATAATAGTTATCTTGATTGAAGTAATTTCATTCAAAGATTCAATCCTTGCTCATTGAAACACTCATCGTGACGTCAAACGGAATTCGAATAAGTTGAACTCTAAACTCTTATTTTCTTTCAAATATTGAATCTGTATACATTAAAATGGTCTAGTGACTTAATAGGTACCTCGATTGTGGTATATTTTCATACAAAAATTCAATCTTTACTCATTAAAACACTCTTTGGGACCACAAAGGGAACTCGCATAAGTTCAACTCAAAACTCTCATTTTCTTTCAAAGAATCAATCTTTATACATTTAAAAGTTCAAGTGACATAATAGGTACCCTGATAGAGTTAATTTCATTCAAAGATTCAATCTTTACTCATTAAAACACTCTCCGTGACGTCAAAGTGAAATCGAATTAGTTTAACTCAAAACTCTCATTTTATTTCGAAGATTTGATCTTTGTACATTAAAATGGTCTAGTGACTCCATAGGTACCTTGATTGAGGTGTTTTCATTTAAAGATTCAATCTTTACTCATTAAAACATTCTCCGGGACGTCCAAGGGCACTCGAATAAGTTTAACTCAAAACTCTCATTTCCTTTCCAAGGTTCAATCTTTATACGTTAAAAAGGTCTAGTGACATAATAGGTACCCTGATTGAGGTACTTTCATTCAGAAGGATTCAATCTTTAATCATTAAAACACTCCTCGCGACTTCATAGGGAACTCGAATAAGTTAAACTCAAAACTTTCGTTTTCTTTCAGATATTCAATCTTTAGACATTAAAAATGTCTAGTGAGGTAATACGAACCTTGATTGAGGTAATTTCATTCAAAGATTTAGTTTTTACACTTTAAAACACTCTTCGCGACGTCAAACAAAACTCGAATAAGTTTAACTCAAAACTCTCGTTTTCTTACAAAGATTTAGTCTTTATACATTAAAATGGTCTAGTGACATGATAGGTACCTTGATTGAGGTATTTTCATTCAAAGATTCAATCTTAACTCCTTAAAACACCATTCGTGACGTCAAAGGGAACTTGAATAAGTTTAACTCGAAACTCTTATTTTATACCTTAAAAATGTCTAGTGACATAATAGGTAACTTGATTGAGCTATTTTCATTCAAGGATTCAATCTTTACTCGATAAAACACTCTTCGCGACCTCATAGGGAACTCAAATAGGTTAAACTCAAAACCCTCATTTTTTTCAATGATTCGATATTTATACATTAAAAAGGTTTAGTGACATAATAAGTACCTTCATTCAAGGATTCAATCTTTACTCTTTAAAACACTCTTCGGGATGTCAAAAGGAACTCGAATAAGTTTAGCTCAAAACTCTCATTTCTTTTGTTTCAAAGATTCAATCTTTAAACATTAAAAAGATCGAGTGACATAATAGGTACCTTCATTGGAACTCGAGTAAGTTAAATCAAAACCCTAATTTTTTTTTTTCAAAGATTCATTCTTTATATATTAAAAAGGTCTAGTGATACAATACGTACATTGATTGAGGTAATTTCACTGAAAGATTCAATCTACACTTAATGAAACACGCATCGTGACGTCAAAGGGAACTCAAATAAGTTGAACTCAAAACTCCTATTTTCTTTCAACGATTAGTGTTTATACATTAAAATGGTCTAGTGTCGTAATAGGAAACTTGATTGAGATAGCATAATTCAAAGATTCAATTTTTACTCATTAAAACATTATTCGGGACGTCAAAGGGAACTCGAATAAGTTTAGCTCAAAACTCTCATTTTCTTTCAAAGATTCAATCTTTATAACATAAAAAGGTTCAGTGACATAACAGGTACCTTGATTGAAGTGTTTTCATTCGTAGATTCAATATTTAGTCATTAAAACACTTTTCGTGAATTCATAGGGAACTTGAATAAGTTAAACTCGAAACTCTCATTTTCCTTCAAAGATTCAATCTTTATACATTAAAAAGGTCCAGTAGCATAATTGGCATCTTGGTTGAGGTATTTTCATTCAAAGATTCAATATTTAGTCACTAAAACACTTTCACGACTTTATTGTCAACTCAAATAAGTTTAACTCAAAACTCTCATTTTCTTTCAGAGATACAATACTTATACATTAAAATGGTCTAGTGACATAATAGTTACCTTGATTGAAGTAATTTCATTCAAAGATTCAATCCTTGCTCATTGAAACACTCATCGTGACGTCAAACGGAATTCGAATAAGTTGAACTCCAAACTCTTATTTTCTTTCAAATATTGAATCTGTATACATTAAAATGGTCTAGTGACTTAATAGGTACCTCGATTGTGGTATTTTCATACAAAAATTCAATCTTTACTCATTAAAACACTCTTTGGGACCTCAAAGGGAACTCGCATAAGTTCAACTCAAAACTCTCATTTTCTTTCAAAGATACAATCTTTATACATTAAAAAGTTCAAGTGACATAATAGGTACCCTGATTGAGTTAATTTCATTCAAAGATTCAATCTTTACTCATTAAAACACTCTCCGGGACGTCAAAGTGAAATCGAATTAGTTTAACTCAAAACTCTCATTTTATTTCAAAGATTTGATCTTTGTACATTAAAATGGTCTAGTGACTTCATAGGTACCTTAATTGAGGTGTTTTCATTTAAAGATTCAATCTTTACTCATTAAAACATTATTCGGGACGTCCAAGGGCACTCGAATAAGTTTAACTCAAAACTCTCATTTCCTTTCCACGGTTCAATCTTTATACGTTAAAAAGGTCTAGTGACATAATAGGTACCCTGATTGAGGTACTTTCATTCAGAAGGATTCAATCTTTAATCATTAAAACACTCTTCGCGACTTCATAGGGAACTCGAATAAGTTAAATTCAAAACTTTCATTTTCTTTCAGATATTCAATCTTTCGACATTAAAAAGGTCTAGTGAGGTAATATGAACCTTGATTGGGGTAATTTCATTCAAAGATTTAGTTTTTACACTTTAAAACACTCTTCGCGACGTCAAACAAAACTCGAATAAGTTTAACTCAAAACTCTCATTTTCTTACAAAGATTTAATCTTTATACATTAAAATGGTCTAGTGACATGATAAGTACCTTGATTGAGGTATTTTCATTCAAAGATTCAATCTTCACTCCTTGAAACACCCTTCGGGACGTCAAAGGGAACTCGAATAAGTTTAACTCAAAACTCTTATTTTATACCTTAAAAATGTCTAGTGACATAATAGGTACCTTGATTGAGCTATTGTCATTCAAGGATTCAATCTTTACTCGATAAAATACTCTTCGCGACCTCATAGGGAACTCAAATAAGTTAAACTCAAAACCCTCATTTTTTTCAATGATTCGATCTTTATACATTAAAAAGGTTTAGTGACATAATAAGTACCTTCATTCAAGGATTCATTCTTTACTCTTTAAAACACTCTTCGGGATGTCAAAAGGAAGTCGAATAAGTTTAGCTCAAAACTCTCATTTCTTTTTTTTCAAAGATTCAATCTTTAAACATTAAAAAGATCGAGTGACATAATAGGTACCTTCATTGGGAACTCGAGTAAGTTAAATCAAAACCCTCATTTTTTATTTTCAAAGATTCAATCTTTATACATTAAAAAGGTCTAGTGATACAATACGTACATTGATTGAGGTAATTTCACTGAAAGATTCAATCTACACTCAATGAAACACGCATCGTGACGTCAAAGGGAACTCAAATAAGTTGAACTCAAAACTCCTATTTTCTTTCAACGATTAGTGTTTATACATTAAAATGGTCTAGTGTCGTAATAGGAAACTTGATTGAGGTAGTTTAATTCAAAGATTCAATTTTTACTCATTAAAACATTATTCGGGACGTCAAAGGGAACTCGAATAAGTTTAGCTCAAAACTCTCGTTTTCTTTCAAAGATTCAATCTTTATAACATAAAAAGGTTCAGTGACATGACAGGTACCTTGATTAAAGTGTTTTCATTCGTAGATTCAATATTTAGTCATTAAAACACTTTTCGTGAATTCATAGGGAACTTGAATAAGTTAAACTCGAAACTCTCATTTTCCTTCAAAGATTCAATCTTTATACATTAAAAAGGTCCAGTGGCATAATTGGCATCTTGGTTGAGGTATTTTCATTCAAAGATTCAATATTTAGTCATTAAAACACTTTCACGACTTTATTGTCAACTCGAATAAGTTTAACTCAAAACTCTCATTTTCTTTCAGAGATACAATACTTATACATTAAAAAGGTCTAGTGACATAATAGTTACCATGATTGAAGTAATTTCATTCAAAGATTCAATCCTTGCTCATTGAAACACTCATCGTGACGTCAAACGGAATTCGAATAAGTTGAACTCCAAACTCTTATTTTCTTTCAAATATTGAATCTGTATACATTAAAATGGTCTAGTGACTTAATAGGTACCTCGATTGTGGTATTTTCATACAAAAATTCAATCTTTACTCATTAAAACACTCTTTGGGACCTCAAAGGGAACTCGCATAAGTTCAACTCAAAACTCTCATTTTCTTTCAAAGATTAATTCTTTATACATTAAAAAGTTCAAGTGACATAATAGGTACCCTGATAGAGTTAATTTCATTCAAAGATTCAATCTTTACTCATTAAAACACTCTCCCTGACGTCAAAGTGAAATCGAATTAGTTTTACTCAAAACTCTTATTTTATTTCGAAGATTTGATCTTTGTACATTAAAATGGTCTAGTGACTCCATAGGTACCTTGATTGAGGTGTTTTCATTTAAAGATTCAATCTTTACTCATTAAAACATTCTTCGGGACGTCCAAGGGCACTCGAATAAGTTTAACTCAAAACTCTCATTTCCTTTCCAAGGTTCAATCTTTATACGTTAAAAAGGTCTAGTGACATAATAGGTACCCTGATTGAGGTACTTTCATTCAGAAGGATTCAATCTTTAATCATTAAAACACTCCTCGCGACTTCATAGGGAACTCGAATAAGTTAAACTCAAAACTTTCGTTTTCTTTCAGATATTCAATCTTTAGACATTAAAAAGGTCTAGTGAGGTAATACGAACCTTGATTGGGGTAATTTCATTCAAAGATTTAGTTTTTACACTTTAAAACACTCTTCGCGACGTCAAAGAAAACTCGAATAAGTTTAACTCAAAACTCTCGTTTTCTTACAAAGATTTAATCTTTATACATTAAAATGGTCTAGTGACATGATAGGTACCTTGATTGAGGTATTTTCATTCAAAGATTCAATCTTAACTCCTTAAAACACCCTTCGTGACGTCAAAGGGAACTCGAATAATTTTAACTCAAAACTCTTATTTTATACCTTAAAAATGTCTAGTGACATAATAGGTACCTTGATTGAGCTATTTTCAGTCAAGGATTCAATCTTTACTCGATAAAACACTCTTCACGACCTCATAGGGAACTCAAATAAGTTAAACTCAAAGCCCTCATTTTTTTCAATGATTCGATCTTTATACATTAAAAAGGTTTAGTGACATAATAAGTACCTTCATTCAAGGATTCAATTTTTACTCTTTAAAACACTCTTCGGGATGTCAAAAGGAACTCGAATAAGTTTAGCTCAAAACTCTCATTTCTTTTTTTTCAAAGATTCAATCTTTAAACATTAAAAAGATCGAGTGACATAATAGGTACCTTCATTGGGAACTCGAGTAAGTTAAAATCAAAACCCTCATTTTTTTTTTTCAAAGATTCATTCTTTGTACATTAAAAAGGTCTAGCGATACAATACGTACATTGACTGAGGTAATTTCACTGAAAGATTCAATCTACACTCAATGAAACACGCATCGTGACGTCAAAGGGAACTCAAATAAGTTGAACTCAAAACTCCTATTTTCTTTCAACGATTAGTGTTTATACATTAAAATGGTCTAGTGTCGTAATAGGAAACTTGATTAAGGTAATTTAATTCAAAGATTCAATTTTTACTCATTAAAACATTATTCGGGACGTCAAAGGGAACTTGAATAAGTTTAGCTCAAAACTCTCGTTTTCTTTCAAAGATTCAATCTTTATAACATAAAAAGGTTCAGTGACATGACAGGTACCTTGATTGAAGTGTTTTCATTCGTAGATTCAATATTTAGTCATTAAAACACTTTTCGTGAATTCATAGGGAACTTGAATAAGTTAAACTCGAAACTCTCATTTTCCTTCAAAGATTCAATCTTTATACATTAAAAAGGGCCAGTGGCATAATTGGCATCTTGGTTGAGGTATTTTCATTCAAAGATTCAATATTTAGTCATTAAAACACTTTCACGACTTTATTGTCAACTCGAATAAGTTTAACTCAAAACTCTCATTTTCTTTCAGAGATACAATACTTATACATTAAAACGGTCTAGTGACATAATAGTTATCTTGATTGAAGTAATTTCATTCAAAGATTCAATCCTTGCTCATTGAAACACTCATCGTGACGTCAAACGGAATTCGAATAAGTTGAACTCTAAACTCTTATTTTCTTTCAAATATTGAATCTGTATACATTAAAATGGTCTAGTGACTTAATAGGTACCTCGATTGTGGTATATTTTCATACAAAAATTCAATCTTTACTCATTAAAACACTCTTTGGGACCTCAAAGGGAACTCGCATAAGTTCAACTCAAAACTCTCATTTTCTTTCAAAGAATCAATCTTTATACATTTAAAAGTTCAAGTGACATAATAGGTACCCTGATAGAGTTAATTTCATTCAAAGATTCAATCTTTACTCATTAAAACACTCTCCGTGACGTCAAAGTGAAATCGAATTAGTTTAACTCAAAACTCTCATTTTATTTCGAAGATTTGATCTTTGTACATTAAAATGGTCTAGTGACTCCATAGGTACCTTGATTGAGGTGTTTTCATTTAAAGATTCAATCTTTACTCATTAAAACATTCTCCGGGACGTCCAAGGGCACTCGAATAAGTTTAACTCAAAACTCTCATTTCCTTTCCAAGGTTCAATCTTTATACGTTAAAAAGGTCTAGTGACATAATAGGTACCCTGATTGAGGTACTTTCATTCAGAAGGATTCAATCTTTAATCATTAAAACACTCCTCGCGACTTCATAGGGAACTCGAATAAGTTAAACTCAAAACTTTCGTTTTCTTTCAGATATTCAATCTTTAGACATTAAAAATGTCTAGTGAGGTAATACGAACCTTGATTGAGGTAATTTCATTCAAAGATTTAGTTTTTACACTTTAAAACACTCTTCGCGACGTCAAACAAAACTCGAATAAGTTTAACTCAAAACTCTCGTTTTCTTACAAAGATTTAGTCTTTATACATTAAAATGGTCTAGTGACATGATAGGTACCTTGATTGAGGTATTTTCATTCAAAGATTCAATCTTAACTCCTTAAAACACCATTCGTGACGTCAAAGGGAACTTGAATAAGTTTAACTCGAAACTCTTATTTTATACCTTAAAAATGTCTAGTGACATAATAGGTAACTTGATTGAGCTATTTTCATTCAAGGATTCAATCTTTACTCGATAAAACACTCTTCGCGACCTCATAGGGAACTCAAATAGGTTAAACTCAAAACCCTCATTTTTTTCAATGATTCGATATTTATACATTAAAAAGGTTTAGTGACATAATAAGTACCTTCATTCAAGGATTCAATCTTTACTCTTTAAAACACTCTTCGGGATGTCAAAAGGAACTCGAATAAGTTTAGCTCAAAACTCTCATTTCTTTTGTTTCAAAGATTCAATCTTTAAACATTAAAAAGATCGAGTGACATAATAGGTACCTTCATTGGAACTCGAGTAAGTTAAATCAAAACCCTAATTTTTTTTTTTCAAAGATTCATTCTTTATATATTAAAAAGGTCTAGTGATACAATACGTACATTGATTGAGGTAATTTCACTGAAAGATTCAATCTACACTTAATGAAACACGCATCGTGACGTCAAAGGGAACTCAAATAAGTTGAACTCAAAACTCCTATTTTCTTTCAACGATTAGTGTTTATACATTAAAATGGTCTAGTGTCGTAATAGGAAACTTGATTGAGATAGCATAATTCAAAGATTCAATTTTTACTCATTAAAACATTATTCGGGACGTCAAAGGGAACTCGAATAAGTTTAGCTCAAAACTCTCATTTTCTTTCAAAGATTCAATCTTTATAACATAAAAAGGTTCAGTGACATAACAGGTACCTTGATTGAAGTGTTTTCATTCGTAGATTCAATATTTAGTCATTAAAACACTTTTCGTGAATTCATAGGGAACTTGAATAAGTTAAACTCGAAACTCTCATTTTCCTTCAAAGATTCAATCTTTATACATTAAAAAGGTCCAGTAGCATAATTGGCATCTTGGTTGAGGTATTTTCATTCAAAGATTCAATATTTAGTCACTAAAACACTTTCACGACTTTATTGTCAACTCAAATAAGTTTAACTCAAAACTCTCATTTTCTTTCAGAGATACAATACTTATACATTAAAATGGTCTAGTGACATAATAGTTACCTTGATTGAAGTAATTTCATTCAAAGATTCAATCCTTGCTCATTGAAACACTCATCGTGACGTCAAACGGAATTCGAATAAGTTGAACTCCAAACTCTTATTTTCTTTCAAATATTGAATCTGTATACATTAAAATGGTCTAGTGACTTAATAGGTACCTCGATTGTGGTATTTTCATACAAAAATTCAATCTTTACTCATTAAAAAACTCTTTGGGACCTCAAAGGGACTCGCATAAGTTCAACTCAAAACTCTCATTTTCTTTCAAAGATACAATCTTTATACATTAAAAAGTTCAAGTGACATAATAGGTACCCTGATTGAGTTAATTTCATTCAAAGATTCAATCTTTACTCATTAAAACACTCTCCGGGACGTCAAAGTGAAATCGAATTAGTTTAACTCAAAACTCTCATTTTATTTCAAAGATTTGATCTTTGTACATTAAAATGGTCTAGTGACTTCATAGGTACCTTAATTGAGGTGTTTTCATTTAAAGATTCAATCTTTACTCATTAAAACATTATTCGGGACGTCCAAGGGCACTCGAATAAGTTTAACTCAAAACTCTCATTTCCTTTCCACGGTTCAATCTTTATACGTTAAAAAGGTCTAGTGACATAATAGGTACCCTGATTGAGGTACTTTCATTCAGAAGGATTCAATCTTTAATCATTAAAACACTCTTCGCGACTTCATAGGGAACTCGAATAAGTTAAATTCAAAACTTTCATTTTCTTTCAGATATTCAATCTTTCGACATTAAAAAGGTCTAGTGAGGTAATATGAACCTTGATTGGGGTAATTTCATTCAAAGATTTAGTTTTTACACTTTAAAACACTCTTCGCGACGTCAAACAAAACTCGAATAAGTTTAACTCAAAACTCTCATTTTCTTACAAAGATTTAATCTTTATACATTAAAATGGTCTAGTGACATGATAAGTACCTTGATTGAGGTATTTTCATTCAAAGATTCAATCTTCACTCCTTGAAACACCCTTCGGGACGTCAAAGGGAACTCGAATAAGTTTAACTCAAAACTCTTATTTTATACCTTAAAAATGTCTAGTGACATAATAGGTACCTTGATTGAGCTATTTTCATTCAAGGATTCAATCATTACTCGATAAAATACTCTTCGCGACCTCATAGGGAACTCAAATAAGTTAAACTCAAAACCCTCATTTTTTTCAATGATTCGATCTTTATACATTAAAAAGGTTTAGTGACATAATAAGTACCTTCATTCAAGGATTCATTCTTTACTCTTTAAAACACTCTTCGGGATGTCAAAAGGAAGTCGAATAAGTTTAGCTCAAAACTCTCATTTCTTTTTTTTCAAAGATTCAATCTTTAAACATTAAAAAGATCGAGTGACATAATAGGTACCTTCATTGGGAACTCGAGTAAGTTAAATCAAAACCCTCATTTTTTTTTTTCAAAGATTCAATCTTTATACATTAAAAAGGTCTAGTGATACAATACGTACATTGATTGAGGTAATTTCACTGAAAGATTCAATCTACACTCAATGAAACACGCATCGTGACGTCAAAGGGAACTCAAATAAGTTGAACTCAAAACTCCTATTTTCTTTCAACGATTAGTGTTTATACATTAAAATGGTCTAGTGTCGTAATAGGAAACTTGATTGAGGTAGTTTAATTCAAAGATTCAATTTTTACTCATTAAAACATTATTCGGGACGTCAAAGGGAACTCGAATAAGTTTAGCTCAAAACTCTCGTTTTCTTTCAAAGATTCAATCTTTATAACATAAAAAGGTTCAGTGACATGACAGGTACCTTGATTAAAGTGTTTTCATTCGTAGATTCAATATTTAGTCATTAAAACACTTTTCGTGAATTCATAGGGAACTTGAATAAGTTAAACTCGAAACTCTCATTTTCCTTCAAAGATTCAATCTTTATACATTAAAAAGGTCCAGTGGCATAATTGGCATCTTGGTTGAGGTATTTTCATTCAAAGATTCAATATTTAGTCATTAAAACACTTTCACGACTTTATTGTCAACTCGAATAAGTTTAACTCAAAACTCTCATTTTCTTTCAGAGATACAATACTTATACATTAAAAAGGTCTAGTGACATAATAGTTACCATGATTGAAGTAATTTCATTCAAAGATTCAATCCTTGCTCATTGAAACACTCATCGTGACGTCAAACGGAATTCGAATAAGTTGAACTCCAAACTCTTATTTTCTTTCAAATATTGAATCTGTATACATTAAAATGGTCTAGTGACTTAATAGGTACCTCGATTGTGGTATTTTCATACAAAAATTCAATCTTTACTCATTAAAACACTCTTTGGGACCTCAAAGGGAACTCGCATAAGTTCAACTCAAAACTCTCATTTTCTTTCAAAGATTAATTCTTTATACATTAAAAAGTTCAAGTGACATAATAGGTACCCTGATAGAGTTAATTTCATTCAAAGATTCAATCTTTACTCATTAAAACACTCTCCCTGACGTCAAAGTGAAATCGAATTAGTTTTACTCAAAACTCTTATTTTATTTCGAAGATTTGATCTTTGTACATTAAAATGGTCTAGTGACTCCATAGGTACCTTGATTGAGGTGTTTTCATTTAAAGATTCAATCTTTACTCATTAAAACATTCTTCGGGACGTCCAAGGGCACTCGAATAAGTTTAACTCAAAACTCTCATTTCCTTTCCAAGGTTCAATCTTTATACGTTAAAAAGGTCTAGTGACATAATAGGTACCCTGATTGAGGTACTTTCATTCAGAAGGATTCAATCTTTAATCATTAAAACACTCCTCGCGACTTCATAGGGAACTCGAATAAGTTAAACTCAAAACTTTCGTTTTCTTTCAGATATTCAATCTTTAGACATTAAAAAGGTCTAGTGAGGTAATACGAACCTTGATTGGGGTAATTTCATTCAAAGATTTAGTTTTTACACTTTAAAACACTCTTCGCGACGTCAAAGAAAACTCGAATAAGTTTAACTCAAAACTCTCGTTTTCTTACAAAGATTTAATCTTTATACATTAAAATGGTCTAGTGACATGATAGGTACCTTGATTGAGGTATTTTCATTCAAAGATTCAATCTTAACTCCTTAAAACACCCTTCGTGACGTCAAAGGGAACTCGAATAATTTTAACTCAAAACTCTTATTTTATACCTTAAAAATGTCTAGTGACATAATAGGTACCTTGATTGAGCTATTTTCAGTCAAGGATTCAATCTTTACTCGATAAAACACTCTTCGCGACCTCATAGGGAACTCAAATAAGTTAAACTCAAAGCCCTCATTTTTTTCAATGATTCGATCTTTATACATTAAAAAGGTTTAGTGACATAATAAGTACCTTCATTCAAGGATTCAATTTTTACTCTTTAAAACACTCTTCGGGATGTCAAAAGGAACTCGAATAAGTTTAGCTCAAAACTCTCATTTCTTTTTTTTCAAAGATTCAATCTTTAAACATTAAAAAGATCGAGTGACATAATAGGTACCTTCATTGGGAACTCGAGTAAGTTAAAATCAAAACCCTCATTTTTTTTTTTCAAAGATTCATTCTTTGTACATTAAAAAGGTCTAGCGATACAATACGTACATTGACTGAGGTAATTTCACCGAAAGATTCAATCTACACTCAATGAAACACGCATCGTGACGTCAAAGGGAACTCAAATAAGTTGAACTCAAAACTCCTATTTTCTTTCAACGATTAGTGTTTATACATTAAAATGGTCTAGTGTCGTAATAGGAAACTTGATTAAGGTAATTTAATTCAAAGATTCAATTTTTACTCATTAAAACATTATTCGGGACGTCAAAGGGAACTCGAATAAGTTTAGCTCAAAACTCTCGTTTTCTTTCAAAGATTCAATCTTTATAACATAAAAAGGTTCAGTGACATGACAGGTACCTTGATTGAAGTGTTTTCATTCGTAGATTCAATATTTAGTCATTAAAACACTTTTCGTGAATTCATAGGGAACTTGAATAAGTTAAACTCAAAACTCTCATTTTCCTTCAAAGATTCAATCTTTATACATTAAAAAGGGCCAGTGGCATAATTGGCATCTTGGTTGAGGTATTTTCATTCAAAGATTCAATATTTAGTCATTAAAACACTTTCACGACTTTATTGTCAACTCGAATAAGTTTAACTCAAAACTCTCATTTTCTTTCAGAGATACAATACTTATACATTAAAACGGTCTAGTGACATAATAGTTATCTTGATTGAAGTAATTTCATTCAAAGATTCAATCCTTGCTCATTGAAACACTCATCGTGACGTCAAACGGAATTCGAATAAGTTGAACTCTAAACTCTTATTTTCTTTCAAATATTGAATCTGTATACATTAAAATGGTCTAGTGACTTAATAGGTACCTCGATTGTGGTATTTTCATACAAAAATTCAATCTTTACTCATTAAAACACTCTTTGGGACCTCAAAGGGAACTCGCATAAGTTCAACTCAAAACTCTCATTTTCTTTCAAAGAATCAATCTTTATACATTTAAAAGTTAAAGTGACATAATAGGTACCCTGATAGAGTTAATTTCATTCAAAGATTCAATCTTTACTCATTAAAACACTCTCCGTGACGTCAAAGTGAAATCGAATTAGTTTAACTCAAAACTCTCATTTTATTTCGAAGATTTGATCTTTGTACATTAAAATGGTCTAGTGACTCCATAGGTACCTTGATTGAGGTGTTTTCATTTAAAGATTCAATCTTTACTCATTAAAACATTCTCCGGGACGTCCAAGGGCACTCGAATAAGTTTAACTCAAAACTCTCATTTCCTTTCCAAGGTTCAATCTTTATACGTTAAAAAGTTATAGTGACATAATAGGTACCCTGATTGAGGTACTTTCATTCAGAAGGATTCAATCTTTAATCATTAAAACACTCCTCGCGACTTCATAGGGAACTCGAATAAGTTAAACTCAAAACTTTCGTTTTCTTTCAGATATTCAATCTTTAGACATTAAAAAGGTCTAGTGAGGTAATACGAACCTTGATTGGGGTAATTTCATTCAAAGATTTAGTTTTTACACTTTAAAACACTCTTCGCGACGTCAAACAAAACTCGAATAAGTTTAACTCAAAACTCTCGTTTTCTTACAAAGATTTAATCTTTATACATTAAAATGGTCTAGTGACATGATAGGTACCTTGATTGAGGTATTTTCATTCAAAGATTCAATCTTAACTCCTTAAAACACCCTTCGTGACGTCAAAGGGAACTCGAATAAGTTTAACTCAAAACTCTTATTTTATACCTTAAAAATGTCTAGTGACATAATAGGTACCTTGATTGAGCTATTTTCAGTCAAGGATTCAATCTTTACTCGATAAAACACTCTTCGCGACCTCATAGGGAACTCAAATAAGTTAAACTCAAAGCCCTCATTTTTTTCAATGATTCGATCTTTATACATTAAAAAGGTTTAGTGACATAATAAGTACCTTCATTCAAGGATTCAATCTTTACTCTTTAAAACACTCTTCGGGATGTCAAAAGGAACTCGAATAAGTTTAGCTCAAAACTCTCATTTCTTTTTTTTCAAAGATTCAATCTTTAAACATTAAAAAGATCGAGTGACATAATAGGTACCTTCATTGGGAACTCGAGTAAGTTAAAATCAAAACCCTCATTTTTTTTTTTTCAAAGATTCATTCTTTATACATTAAAAAGGTCTAGCGATACAATACGTACATTGATTAAGGTAATTTCACTGAAAGATTCAATCTACACTCAATGAAACACGCATCGTGACGTCAAAGGGAACTCAAATAAGTTGAACTCAAAACTCCTATTTTCTTTGAACGATTAGTGTTTATACATTAAAATGGTCTAGTGTCGTAATAGGAAACTTGATTGAGGTAGTTTAATTCAAAGATTCAATTTTTACTCATTAAAACATTATTCGGGACGTCAAAGGGAACTCGAATAAGTTTAGCTCAAAACTCTCGTTTTCTTTCAAAGATTCAATCTTTATAACATAAAAAGGTTCAGTGACATGACAGGTACCTTGATTGAAGTGTTTTCATTCGTAGATTCAATATTTAGTCATTAAAACACTTTTCGTGAATTCATAGGGAACTTGAATAAGTTAAACTCGAAACTCTCATTTTCCTTCAAAGATTCAATCTTTATACATTAAAAAGGTCCAGTGGCATAATTGGCATCTTGGTTGAGGTATTTTCATTCAAAGATTCAATATTTAGTCATTAAAACACTTTCACGACTTTATTGTCAACTCGAATAAGTTTAACTCAAAACTCTCATTTTCTTTCAGAGGTACAATACTTATACATTAAAAAGGTCTAGTGACATAATAGTTATCATGATTGAAGTAATTTCATTCAAAGATTCAATCCTTGCTCATTGAAACACTCATCGTGACGTCAAACGGAATTCGAATAAGTTGAACTCCAAACTCTTATTTTCTTTCAAATATTGAATCTGTATACATTAAAATGGTCTAGTGACTTAATAGGTACCTCGATTGTGGTATTTTCATACAAAAATTCAATTTTTACTCATTAAAACACTCTTTGGGACCTCAAAGGGAACTCGCATAAGTTCAACTCAAAACTCTCATTTTCTTTCAAAGATTCAATCTTTATACATTAAAAAGTTCAAGTGACATAATAGGTACCCTGATAGAGTTAATTTCATTCAAAGATTCAATCTTTACTCATTAAAACACTCTCCGTGACGTCAAAGTAAAATCGAATTAGTTTTACTCAAAACTCTCATTTTATTTCGAAGATTTGATCTTTGTACATTAAAATGGTCTAGTGACTCCATAGGTACCTTGATTGAGGTGTTTTCATTTAAAGATTCAATCTTTACTCATTAAAACATTCTTCGGGACGTCCAAGGGCACTCGAATAAGTTTAACTCAAAACTCTCATTTCCTTTCCAAGGTTCAATCTTTATACGTTAAAAAGGTCTAGTGACATAATAGGTACCCTGATTGAGGTACTTTCATTCAGAAGGATTCAATCTTTAATCATTAAAACACTCCTCGCGACTTCATAGGGAACTCGAATAAGTTAAACTCAAAACTTTCGTTTTCTTTCAGATATTCAATCTTTAGACATTAAAAAGGTCTAGTGAGGTAATACGAACCTTGATTGGGGTAATTTCATTCAAAGATTTAGTTTTTACACTTTAAAACACTCTTCGTGACGTCAAAGAAAACTCGAATAAGTTTAACTCAAAACTCTCGTTTTCTTACAAAGATTTAATCTTTATACATTAAAATGGTCTAGTGACATGATAAGTACCTTGATTGAGGTATTTTCATTCAAAGATTCAATCTTAACTCCTTAAAACACCCTTCGTGACGTCAAAGGGAACTCGAATAATTTTAACTCAAAACTCTTATTTTATACCTTAAAAATGTCTAGTGACATAATAGGTACCTTGATTGAGCTATTTTCAGTCAAGGATTCAATCTTTACTCGATAAAACACTCTTCGCGACCTCATAGGGAACTCAAATAAGTTAAACTCAAAGCCCTCATTTTTTTCAATGATTCGATCTTTATACATTAAAAAGGTTTAGTGACATAATAAGTACCTTCATTCAAGGATTCAATCTTTACTCTTTAAAACACTCTTCGGGATGTCAAAAGGAACTCGAATAAGTTTAGCTCAAAACTCTCATTTCTTTTTTTTCAAAGATTCAATCTTTAAACATTAAAAAGATCGAGCGACATAATAGGTACCTTCATTGGGAACTCGAGTAAGTTAAAATCAAAACCCTCATTTTTTTTTTTCAAAGATTCATTCTTTATACATTAAAAAGGTCTAGCGATACAATACGTACATTGATTGAGGTAATTTCACTGAAAGATTCAATCTACACTCAATGAAACACGCATCGTGACGTCAAAGGGAACTCAAATAAGTTGTACTCAAAACTCCTATTTTCTTTCAACGATTAGTGTTTATACATTAAAATGGTCTAGTGTCGTAATAGGAAACTTGATTGAGGTAGTTTAATTTAAAGATTCAATTTTTACTCATTAAAACATTATTCGGGACGTCAAAGGGAACTCGAATAAGTTTAGCTCAAAACTCTCGTTTTCTTTCAAAGATTCAATCTTTATAACATAAAAAGGTTCAGTGACATGACAGGTACCTTGATTGAAGTGTTTTCATTCGTAGATTCAATATTTAATCATTAAAACACTTTTCGTGAATTCATAGAGAACTTGAATAAGTTAAACTCGAAACTCTCATTTTCCTTCAAAGATTCAATCTTTATACATTAAAAAGGTCCAGTGGCATAATTGGCATCTTGGTTGAGGTATTTTCATTCAAAGATTCAATATTTAGTCATTAAAACACTTTCACGACTTTATTGTCAACTCGAATAAGTTTAACTCAAAACTCTCATTTTCTTTCAGAGATACAATACTTATACATTAAAACGGTCTAGTGACATAATAGTTACCTTGATTGAAGTAATTTCATTCAAAGATTCAATCCTTGCTCATTGAAACACTCATCGTGACGTCAAACGGAATTCGAATAAGTTGAACTCTAAACTCTTATTTTCTTTCAAATATTGAATCTGTATACATTAAAATGGTCTAGTGACTTAATAGGTACCTCGATTGTGGTATTTTCATACAAAAATTCAATCTTTACTCATTAAAACACTCTTTGGGACCTCAAAGGGAACTCGCATAAGTTCAACTCAAAACTCTCATTTTCTTTCAAAGAATCAATCTTTATACATTAAAAAGTTCAAGTGACATAATAGGTACCCTGATAGAGTTAATTTCATTCAAAGATTCAATCTTTACTCATTAAAACACTCTCCGTGACGTCAAAGTGAAATCGAATTAGTTTAACTCAAAACTCTCATTTTATTTCGAAGATTTGATCTTTGTACATTAAAATGGTCTAGTGACTCCATAGGTACCTTGATAGAGGTGTTTTCATTTAAAGATTCAATCTTTACTCATTAAAACATTCTCCGGGACGTCCAAGGGCACTCGAATAAGTTTAACTCAAAACTCTCATTTCCTTTCCAAGGTTCAATCTTTATACGTTAAAAAGGTCTAGTGACATAATAGGTACCCTGATTGAGGTACTTTCATTCAGAAGGATTCAGTCTTTAATCATTAAAACACTCCTCGCGACTTCATAGGGAACTCGAATAAGTTAAACTCAAAACTTTCGTTTTCTTTCAGATATTCAATCTTTAGACATTAAAAAGGTCTAGTGAGGTAATACGAACCTTGATTGGGGTAATTTCATTCAAAGATTTAGTTTTTACACTTTAAAACATTCTTCGCGACGTCAAACAAAACTCGAATAAGTTTAACTCAAAACTCTCGTTTTCTTACAAAGATTTAATCTTTATACATTAAAATGGTCTAGTGACATGATAGGTACCTTGATTGAGGTATTTTCATTCAAAGATTCATTCTTAACTCCTTAAAACACCCTTCGTGACGTCAAAGGGAACTCGAATAAGTTTAACTCAAAACTCTTATTTTATACCTTAAAAATGTCTAGTGACATAATAGGTACCTTGATTGAGCTATTTTCAGTCAAGGATTCAATCTTTACTCGATAAAACACTCTTCGCGACCTCATAGGGAACTCAAATAAGTTAAACTCAAAGCCCTCATTTTTTTCAATGATTCGATCTTTATACATTAAAAAGGTTTAGTGACATAATAAGTACCTTCATTCAAGGATTCAATCTTTACTCTTTAAAACACTCTTCGGGATGTCAAAAGGAACTCGAATAAGTTTAGCTCAAAACTCTCATTTCTTTTTTTTCAAAGATTCAATCTTTAAACATTAAAAAGATCGAGTGACATAATAGGTACCTTCATTGGGAACTCGAGTAAGTTAAAATCAAAACCCTCATTTTTTTTTTTCAAAGATTCATTCTTTATACATTAAAAAGGTCTAGCGATATAATACGTACATTGATTGAGGTAATTTCACTGAAAGATTCAATCTACACTCAATGAAACACGCATCGTGACGTCAAAGGGAACTCAAATAAGTTGAACTCAAAACTCCTATTTTCTTTCAACGATTAGTGTTTATACATTAAAATGGTCTAGTGTCGTAATAGGAAACTTGATTGAGGTAGTTTAATTCAAAGATTCAATTTTTACTCATTAAAACATTATTCGGGACGTCAAAGGGAACTCGAATAAGTTTAGCTCAAAACTCTCGTTTTCTTTCAAAGATTCAATCTTTATAACATAAAAAGGTTCAGTGACATGACAGGTACCTTGATTGAAGTGTTTTCATTCGTAGATTCAATATTTAATCATTAAAACACTTTTCGTGAATTCATAGGGAACTTGAATAAGTTAAACTCGAAACTCTCATTTTCCTTCAAAGATTCAATCTTTATACATTAAAAAGGTCCAGTGGCATAATTGGCATCTTGGTTGAGGTATTTTCATTCAAAGATTCAATATTTAGTTATTAAAACACTTTCACGACTTTATTGTCAACTCGAATAAGTTTAACTCAAAACTCTCATTTTCTTTCAGAGATACAATACTTATACATTAAAAAGGTCTAGTGACATAATAGTTACCTTGATTGAAGTAATTTCATTCAAAGATTCAATCCTTGCTCATTGAAACACTCATTGTGACGTCAAACGGAATTCGAATAAGTTGAACTCTAAACTCTTATTTTCTTTCAAATATTGAATCTGTATACACTAAAATGGTCTAGTGACTTAATAGGTACCTCGATTGTGGTATTTTCATACAAAAATTCAATCTTTACTCATTAAAACACTCTTTGGGACCTCAAAGGGAACTCGCATAAGTTCAACTCAAAACTCTCATTTTCTTTCAAAGATTCAATCTTTATACGTTAAAAAGTTCAAGTGACATAATAGGTACCCTGATAGAGTTAATTTCATTCAAAGATTCAATCTTTACTCATTAAAACACTCTCCGTGACGTCAAAGTGAAATCGAATTAGTTTAACTCAAAACTCTCATTTTATTTCGAAGATTTGATCTTTGTACATTAAAATGGTCTAGTGACTCCATAGGTACCTTGATTGAGGTGTTTTCATTTAAAGATTCAATCTTTACTCATTAAAACATTCTTCGGGACGTCCAAGGGCACTCGAATAAGTTTAACTCAAAACTCTCATTTCCTTTCCAAGGTTCAATCTTTATACGTTAAAAAGGTCTAGTGACATAATAGGTACCCTGATTGAGGTACTTTCATTCAGAAGGATTCAATCTTTAATCATTAAAACACTCCTCGCGACTTCATAGGGAACTCGAATAAGTTAAACTCAAAACTTTCGTTTTCTTTCAGATATTCAATCTTTAGACATTAAAAAGGTCTAGTGAGGTAATACGAACCTTGATTGGGGTAATTTGATTCAAAGATTTAGTTTTTACACTTTAAAACACTCTTCGCGACGTCAAACAAAACTCGAATAAGTTTAACTCAAAACTCTCGTTTTCTTACAAAGATTTAATCTTTATACATTAAAATAGTCTAGTGACATGATAGGTACCTTGATTGAGGTATTTTCATTCAAAGATTCAATCGTAACTCCTTAAAACACCCTTCGTGACGTCAAAGGGAACTCGAATAAGTTTAACTCAAAACTCTTATTTTATACCTTAAAAAAGTCTAGTGACATAATAGGTACCTTGATTGAGCTATTTTCAGTCAAGGATTCAATCTTTACTCGATAAAACACTCTTCGCGACCTCATAGGGAACTCAAATAAGTTAAACTCAAAGCCCTCATTTTTTTCAATGATTCGATCTTTATACATTAAAAAGGTTTAGTGACATAATAAGTACCTTCATTCAAGGATTCAATCTTTACTCTTTAAAACACTCTTCGGGATGTCAAAAGGAACTCGAATAAGTTTAGCTCAAAACTCTCATTTCTTTTTTTTCAAAGATTCAATCTTTAAACATTAAAAAGATCGAGCGACATAATAGGTACCTTCATTGGGAACTCGAGTAAGTTAAAATCAAAACCCTCATTTTTTTTTTTCAAAGATTCATTCTTTATACATTAAAAAGGTCTAGTGATACAATACGTACATTGATTGAGGTAATTTCACTGAAAGATTCAATCTACACTCAATGAAACACGCATCGTGACGTCAAAGGGAACTCAAATAAGTTCAACTCAAAACTCCTATTTTCTTTCAACGATTAGTGTTTATACATTAAAATGGTCTAGTGTCGTAATAGGAAACTTGATTGAGGTAGTTTAATTCAAAGATTCAATTTTTACTCATTAAAACATTATTCGGGACGTCAAAGGGAACTCGAATAAGTTTAGCTCAAAACTCTCGTTTTCTTTCAAAGATTCAATCTTTATAACATAAAAAGGTTCAGTGACATGATAGGTACCTTGATTGAAGTGTTTTCATTCGTAGATTCAATATTTAGTCATTAAAACACTTTTCGTGAATTCATAGGGAACTTGAATAAGTTAAACTCGAAACTCTCATTTTCCTTCAAAGATTCAATCTTTATACATTAAAAAGGTCCAGTGGCATAATTGGCATCTTGGTTGAGGTATTTTCATTCAAAGATTCAATATTTAGTCATTAAAACACTTTCACGACTTTATTGTCAACTCGAATAAGTTTAACTCAAAACTCTCATTTTCTTTCAGAGATACAATACTTACACATTAAAAAGGTCTAGTGACATAATAGTTACCTTGATTGAAGTAATTTCATTCAAATATTCAATCCTTGCTCATTGAAACACTCATCGTGACGTCAAACGGAATTCGAATAAGTTGAACTCCAAACTCTTATTTTCTTTCAAATATTGAATCTGTATACATTAAAATGGTCTAGTGACTTAATAGGTACCTCGATTGTGGTATTTTCATACAAAAATTCAATCTTTACTCATTAAAACACTCTTTGGGATGTCAAAGGGAACTCGCATAAGTTCAACTCAAAACTCTCATTTTCTTTCAAAGATTCAATCTTTATACATTAAAAAGTTCAAGTGACATAATAGGTACCCTGATTGAGTTAATTTCATTCAAAGATTCAATCTTTACTCATTAAAACACTCTCCGTGACGTCAAAGTGAAATCGAATTAGTTTAACTCAAAACTCTCATTTTATTTCAAAGATTTGATCTTTGTACATTAAAATGGTCTAGTGACTCCATAGGTACCTTGATTGAGGTGTTTTCATTTAAAGATTCAATCTTTACTCATTAAAACATTCTTCGGGACGTCCAAGGGCACTCGAATAAGTTTAACTCAAAACTCTCATTTCCTTTCCAAGGTTCAATCTTTATACGTTAAAAAGGTCTAGTGACATAATAGGTACCCTGATTGAGGTTCTTTCATTCAGAATGATTCAATCTTTAATCATTAAAACACTCCTCGCGACTTCATAGGGAACTCGAATAAGTTAAACTCAAAACTTTCGTTTTCTTTCAAATATTCAATCTTTAGACATTAAAAAGGTCTAGTGAGGTAATACGAACCTTGATTGGGGTAATTTCATTCAAAGATTTAGTTTTTACACTTTAAAACACTCTTCGCGACGTCAAACAAAACTCGAATAAGTTTAACTCAAAACTCTAGTTTTCTTACAAAGATTTAATCTTTATACATTAAAATGGTCTAGTGACATGATAGGTACCTTGATTGAGGTATTTTCATTCAAAGATTCAATCTTAACTCCTTAAAACACCCTTCGTGACGTCAAAGGGAACTCGAATAAGTTTAACTCAAAACTCTTATTTTATACCTTAAAAATGTCTAGTGACATAATAGGTACCTTGATTGAGCTATTTTCAGTCAAGGATTCAATCTTTACTCGATAAAACACTCTTCGCGACCTCATAGGGAACTCAAATAAGTTAAACTCAAAGCCCTCATTTTTTTCAATGATTCGATCTTTATACATTAAAAAGGTTTAGTGACATAATAAGTACCTTCATTCAAGGATTCAATCTTTACTCTTTAAAACACTCTTCGGGATGTCAAAAGGAACTGGAATAAGTTTAGCTCAAAACTCTCATTTCTTTTTTTTCAAAGATTCAATCTTTAAACATTAAAAAGATCGAGTGACATAATAGGTACCTTCATTGGGAACTCGAGTAAGTTAAAATCAAAACCCTCATATTTTTTTTCAAAGATTCATTCTTTGTACATTAAAAAGGTCTAGTGATACAATACGTACATTGATTGAGGTAATTTCACTGAAAGATTCAATCTACACTCAATGAAACACGCATCGTGACGTCAAAGGGAACTCAAATAAGTTGAACTCAAAACTCCTATTTTCTTTCAATGATTAGTGTTTATACATTAAAATGGTCTATTGTCGTAATAGGAAACTTGATTGAGGTAGTTTAATTCAAAGATTCAATTTTCACTCATTAAAACATTATTCGGGACGTCAAAGGGAACTCGAATAAGTTTAGCTCAAAACTCTCGTTTTCTTTCAAAGATTCAATCTTTATAACATAAAGATTGAATCAGTGACATGATAGGTACCTTGATTGAAGTGTTTTCATTCGTAGATTCAATATTTAGTCATTAAAACACTTTTCGTGAATTCATAGGGAACTTGAATAAGTTAAACTCGAAACTCTCATTTTCCTTCAAAGATTCAATCTTTATACATTAAAAAGGTCCAGTAGCATAATTGGCATCTTGGTTGAGGTATTTTTATTCAAAGATTCAATATTTAGTCGTTAAAACACTTTCACGACTTTATTGTCAACTCGAATAAGTATAACTCAAAACTCTCATTTTCTTTCAGAGATACAATACTTATACATTAAAAAGGTCTAGTGACAAAATAGTTACCTTGATTGAAGTAATTTCATTCAAATATTCAATCCTTGCTCATTGAAACACTCATCGTGACGTCAAACGGAATTCGAATAAGTTGAACTCCAAACTCTTATTTTCTTTCAAATATTGAATCTGTATACATTAAAATGGTCTAGTGACTTAATAGGTACCTCGATTGTGGCATTTTCATACAAAAATTCAATCTTTACTCATTAAAACACTCTTTGGGACGTCAAAGGGAACTCGCATAAGTTCAACTCAAAACTCTCATTTTCTTTCAAAGATTCAATCTTTATACATTAAAAAGTTCAAGTGACATAATAGGTACCCTGATTGAGTTAATTTCATTCAAAGATTCAATCTTTACTCATTAAAACACTCTCCGTGACGTCAAAGTGAAATCGAATTAGTTTAACTCAAAACTCTCATTTTATTTCAAAGATTTGATCTTTGTACATTAAAATGGTCTAGTGACTTCATAGGTACCTTGATTGAGGTGTTTTCATTTAAAGATTCAATCTTTACTCATTAAAACATTCTTCGGGATGTCCAAGGGCACTCGAATAAGTTTAACTCAAAACTCTCATTTCCTTTCCAAGGTTCAATCTTTATACGTTAAAAAGGTCTAGTGACATAATAGGTACCCTGATTGAGGTACTTTCATTCAAAAGGATTCAATCTTTAATCATTAAAACACTCCTCGCGACTTCATAGGGAACTCGAATAAGTTAAACTCAAAACTTTCGTTTTCTTTCAGATATTCAATCTTTAGACATTAAAAAGGTCTAGTGAGGTAATACGAACCTTGATTGGGGTAATTTCATTCAAATATTTAGTTTTTACACTTTAAAACACTCTTCGCGACGTCAAACAAAACTCGAATAAGTTTAACTCAAAACTCTCATTTTCTTACAAAGATTTAATCTTTATACATTAAAATGGTCTAGTGACATGATAGGTACCTTGATTGAGGTATTTTCATTCAAAGATTCAATCTTAACTCCTTAAAACACCCTTCGTGACGTCAAAGGGAACTCGAATAAGTTTAACTCAAAACTCTTATTTTATACCTTAAAAATGTCTAGTGACATAATAGGTACCTTGATTGAGCTATTTTCAGTCAAGGATTCAATCTTTACTCGATAAAACACTCTTCGCGACCTCATAGGGAACTCAAATAAGTTAAACTCAAAGCCCTCATTTTTTTCAATGATTCGATCTTTATACATTAAAAAGGTTTAGTGACATAATAAGTACCTTCATTCAAGGATTCAATCTTTACTCTTTAAAACACTCTTCGGGATGTCAAAAGGAACTGGAATAAGTTTAGCTCAAAACTCTCATTTCTTTTTTTTCAAAGATTCAATCTTTAAACATTAAAAAGATCGAGTGACATAATAGGTACCTTCATTGGGAACTCGAGTAAGTTAAAATCAAAACCCTCATTTTTTTTTTCAAAGATTCATTCTTTGTACATTAAAAAGGTCTAGTGATACAATACGTACATTGATTGAGGTAATTTCACTGTAGATTCAATCTACACTCAATGAAACACGCATCGTGACGTCAAAGGGAACTCAAATATGTTGAACTCAAAACTCCTATTTTCTTTCAATGATTAGTGTTTATACATTAAAATGGTCTAGTGTCGTAATAGGAAACTTGATTGAGGTAGTTTAATTCAAAGATTCAATTTTCACTCATTAAAACATTATTCGGGACGTCAAAGGGAACTCGAATAAGTTTAGCTCAAAACTCTCGTTTTCTTTCAAAGATTCAATCTTTATAACATAAAGATTGAATCAGTGACATGACAGGTACCTTGATTGAACTGTTTTCATTCGTAGATTCAATATTTAGTCATTAAAACACTTTTCGTGAATTCATAGGGAACTTGAATAAGTTAAACTCGAAACTCTCATTTTCCTTCAAAGATTCAATCTTTATACATTAAAAAGGTCCAGTAGCATAATTGGCATCTTGGTTGAGGTATTTTTATTCAAAGATTCAATATTTAGTCGTTAAAACACTTTCACGACTTTATTGTCAACTCGAATAAGTTTAACTCAAAACTCTCATTTTCTTTCAGAGATACAATACTTATACATTAAAAAGGTCTAGTGACATAATAGTTACCTTGATTGAAGTAATTTCATTCAAAGATTCAATCCTTGCTCATTGAAACACTCATCGTGACGTCAAACGGAATTCGAATAAGTTGAACTCCAAACTCTTATTTTCTTTCAAATATTGAATCTGTATACATTAAAATGGTCTAGTGACTTAATAGGTACCTCGATTGTGGTATTTTCATACAAAAATTCAATCTTTACTCATTAAAACACTCTTTGGGACGTCAAAGGGAACTCGCATAAGTTCAACTCAAAACTCTCATTTTCTTTCAAAGATTCAATCTTTATACATTAAAAAGTTCAAGTGACATAATAGGTACCCTGATTGAGTTAATTTCATTCAAAGATTCAATCTTTACTCATTAAAACACTCTCCGTGACGTCAAAGTGAAATCGAATTAGTTTAACTCAAAACTCTCATTTTATTTCAAAGATTTGATCTTTGTACATTAAAATGGTCTAGTGACTTCATAGGTACCTTGATTGAGGTGTTTTCATTTAAAGATTCAATCTTTACTCATTAAAACATTCTTCGGGACGTCCAAGGGCACTCGGATTAGTTTAACTCAAAACTCTCATTTCCTTTCCAAGGTTCAATCTTTATACGTTAAAAAGGTCTAGTGACATAATAGGTACCCTGATTGAGGTACTTTCATTCAAAAGGATTCAATCTTTAATCATTAAAACACTCCTCGCGACTTCATAGGGAACTCGAATAAGTTAAACTCAAAACTTTCGTTTTCTTTCAGATATTCAATCTTTAGACATTAAAAAGGTCTAGTGAGGTAATACGAACCTTGATTGGGGTAATTTCATTCAAATATTTAGTTTTTACACTTTAAAACACTCTTCGCGACGTCAAACAAAACTCGAATAAGTTTAACTCAAAACTCTCGTTTTCTTACAAAGATTTAATCTTTATACATTAAAATGGTCTAGTGACATGATAGGTACCTTGATTGAGGTATTTTCATTCAAAGATTCAATCTTAACTCCTTAAAACACCCTTCGTGACGTCAAAGGGAACTCGAATAAGTTTAACTCAAAACTCTTATTTTATACCTTAAAAATGTCTAGTGACATAATAGGTACCTTGATTGAGCTATTTTCAGTCAAGGATTCAATCTTTACTCGATAAAAAACTCTTCGCGACCTCATAGGGAACTCAAATAAGTTAAACTCAAAGCCCTCATTTTTTCCAATGATTCGATCTTTATACATTAAAAAGGTTTAGTGACATAATAAGTACCTTCATTCAAGGATTCAATCTTTACTCTTTAAAACACTCTTCGGGATGTCAAAAGGAACTCGAATAAGTTTAGCTCAAAACTCTCATTTCTTTTTTTTCAAAGATTCAATCTTTAAACATTAAAAAGATCGAGTGACATAATAGGTACCTTCATTGGGAACTCGAGTAAGTTAAAATCAAAACCCTTATTTTTTTTTTTCAAAGATTCATTCTTTATACATTAAAAAGGTCTAGTGATACAATACGTACATTGATTGAGGTAATTTCACTGAAAGATTCAATCTACACTCAATGAAACACGCATCGTGACGTCAAAGGGAACTCAAATAAGTTGAACTCAAAACTCCTATTTTCTTTCAACGAATAGTGTTTATACATTAAAATGGTCTAGTGTCGTAATAGGAAACTTGATTGAGGTAGTTTAATTCAAAGATTTAATTTTTACTCATTAAAACATTATTCGGGACGTCAAAGGGAACTCGAATAAGTTTAGCTCAAAACTCTCGTTTTCTTTCAAAGATTCAATCTTTATAACATAAAAAGGTTCAGTGACATGACAGGTACCTTGATTGAAGTGTTTTCATTCGTAGATTCAATATTTAGTCATTAAAACACTTTTCGTGAATTCATAGGGAACTTGAATAAGTTAAACTCGAAACTCTCATTTTCCTTCAAAGATTCAATCTTTATACATTAAAAAGGTCCAGTAGCATAATTGGCATCTTGGTTGAGGTATTTTCATTCAAAGATTCAATATTTAGTCATTAAAACACTTTCACGACTATATTGTCAACTCGAATAAGTTTAACTCAAAACTCTCATTTTCTTTCAGAGATACAATACTTATACATTTAAAAGGTTTAGTGACATAATAGTTACCTTGATTGAAGTAATTTCATTCAAAGATTCAATCCTTGCTCATTGAAACACTCATCGTGACGTCAAACGGAATTCGAATAAGTTGAACTCCAAACTCTTATTTTCTTTCAAATATTGAATCTGTATACATTAAAATGGTCTAGTGACTTAATAGGTACCTCGATTGTGGTATTTTCATACAAAAATTCAATCTTTACTCATTAAAACACTCTTTGGGACGTCAAAAGGAACTCGCATAAGTTCAACTCAAAACTCTCATTTTCTTTTAAAGATTCAATCTTTATACATTAAAAAGTTCAAGAGACATAATAGGTAACCTGATTGAGTTAATTTTATTCAAAGATTCAATCTTTACTCATTAAAACACTCTCCGTGACGTCAAAGTGAAATCGAATTAGTTTAACTCAAAACTCTCATTTTATTTCAAAGATTTGATCTGTGTACATTAAAATGGTCTAGTGACTTCATAGGTACCTTGATTGAGGTGTTTTCATTTAAAGATTCAATCTTTACTCATTAAAACATTCTTCGGGACGTCCAAGGGCACTCGAATAAGTTTAACTCAAAACTCTCATTTCCTTTCCAAGGTTCAATCTTTATACGATAAAAAGGTCTAGTGACATAATAGGTACCCTGATTGACGTACTTTCATTCAGAAGGATTCAATCTTTAATCATTAAAACACTCCTCGCGACTTCATAGGGAACTCGAATAAGTTAAACTCAAAACTTTCGTTTTCTTTCAGATATTCAATCTTTAGACATTAAAAAGGTCTAGTGAGGTAATACGAACCTTGATTGGGGTAATTTCATTCAAAGATTTAGTTTTTACACTTTAAAACACTCTTCGCGACGTCAAACAAAACTCGAATAAGTTTAACTCAAAACTCTCGTTTTCTTACAAAGATTTAATCTTTATACATTAAAATGGTCTAGTGACATGATAGGTACCTTGATTGAGGTATTTTCATTCAAAGATTCAATCTTAACTCCTTAAAACACCATTCGTGACGTCAAAGGGAACTCGAATAAGTTTAACTCAAAACTCTTATTTTATACCTTAAAAATGTCCAGTGACATAATAGGTACCTTGATTGAGCTATTTTCAGTCAAGAATTCAATCTTTACTCGATAAAACACTCTTCGCGACCTCATAGGGAACTCAAATAAGTTAAACTCAAAGCCCTCATTTTTTTCAATGATTCAATCTTTATACATTAAAAAGGTTTAGTGACATAATAAGTACCTTCATTCAAGGATTCAATTTTTACTCTTTAAAACACTCTTCGGGATGTCAAAAGGAACTCGAATAAGTTTAGCTCAAAACTCTCATTTCTTTTTTTTCAAAGATTCAATCTTTAAACATTAAAAAGATCGAGTGACATAATAGGTACCTTCATTGGGAACTCGAGTAAGTTAAAATCAAAACCCTCATTTTTTTTTTTCAAAGATTCATTCTTTGTATATTAAAAAGGTCTAGTGATACAATACGTACATTGATTGAGGTAATTTCACTGAAAGATTCAATCTACACTCAATAAAACACGCATCGTGACGTCAAAGGGAACTCAAATAAGTTGAACTCAAAACTCCTATTTTCTTTCAACGATTAGTTTTTATACATTAAAATGGTCTAGTGTCATAATAGGAAACTTGATTGAGGTAGTTTAATTCAAAGATTCAATTTTTACTCATTAAAACATTATTCGGGACGTCTAAGGGAACTCGAATAAGTTTAGCTCAAAACTCTCGTGTTCTTTCAAAGATTCAATCTTTATAACATAAAAAGGTTCAGTGACATGACAGGTACCTTGATTGAATTGTTTTCATTCGTAGATTCAATATTTAGTCATTAAAACACTTTTCGTGAATTCATAGGGAACTTGAATAAGTTAAACTCGAAACTCTCATTTTCCTTCAAAGATTCAATCTTTATACATTAAAAAGGTCCAGTAGCATAATTGGCATCTTGGTTGAGGTATTTTCATTCAAAGATTCAATATTTAGTCATTAAAACACTTTCACGACTTTATTGTCAACTCGAATAAGTTTAACTCAAAACTCTCATTTTCTTTCAGAGATACAATACTTATACATTAAAAAGGTCTAGTGACATAATAGTTACCTTGATTGAAGTAATTTCATTCAAAGATTCAATCCTTGCTCATTGAAACACTCATCGTGACGTCAAACGGAATTCGAATAAGTTGAACTCCAAACTCTTATTTTCTTTCAAATATTGAATCTGTATACATTAAAATGGTCTAGTGACTTAATAGGTACCTCGATTGTGGTATTTTCATACAAAAATTCAATCTTTACTCATTAAAACACTCTTTGGGACGTCAAAGGGAACTCGCATAAGTTCAACTCAAAACTCTCATTTTCTTTCAAAGATTCAATCTTTATACATTAAAAAGTTCAAGTGACATAATAGGTACCCTGATTGAGTTAATTTCATTCAAAGATTCAATCTTTACTCATTAAAACACTCTCCGTGACGTCAAAGTGAAATCGAATTAGTTTAACTCAAAACTCTCATTTTATTTCAAAGATTTGATCTTTGTACATTAAAATGGTCTAGTGACTTCATAGGTACCTTGATTGAGGTGTTTTCATTTAAAGATTCAATCTTTACTCATTAAAACATTCTTCGGGACGTCCAAGGGCACTCGAATAAGTTTAACTCAAAACTCTCATTTCCTTTCCAAGGTTCAATCTTTATACGTTAAAAAGGTCTAGTGACATAATAGGTACCCTGATTGAGGTACTTTCACTCAGAAGGATTCAATCTTTAATCATTAAAACACTCATCGCGACTTCATAGGGAACTCGAATAAGTTAAACTCAAAACTTTCGTTTTCTTTCAGATATTCAATCTTTAGACATTAAAAAGGTCTAGTGAGGTAATACGAACCTTGATTGGGGTAATTTCATTCAAAGATTTAGTTTTTACACTTTAAAACACTCTTCGCGACGTCAAACAAAACTCGAATAAGTTTAACTCAAAACTCTCGTTTTCTTACAAAGATTTAATCTTTATACATTAAAATGGTCTAGTGACATGATAGGTACCTTGATTGAGGTATTTTTATTCAAAGATTCAATCTTAACTCCTTAAAACACCCTTCGTGACGTCAAAGGGAACTCGAATAAGTTTAACTCAAAACTCTTATTTTATACCTTAAAAATGTCTAGTGACATAATAGGTACCTTGATTGAGCTATTTTCTGTCAAGGATTCAATCTTTACTCGATAAAACACTCTTCGCGACCTCATAGGGAACTCAAATAAGTTAAACTCAAAGCCCTCATTTTTTTCAATGATTCGATCTTTATACATTAAAAAGGTTTAGTGACATAATAAGTACCTTCATTCAAGGATTCAATCTTTACTCTTTAAAACACTCTTCGGGATGTCAAAAGGAACTCGAATAAGTTTAGCTCAAAACTCTCATTTCTTTTTTTTCAAAGATTCAATCTTTAAACATTAAAAAGATCGAGTGACATAATAGGTACCTTCATTGGGAACTCGAGTAAGTTAAAATCAAAACCCTCATTTTTTTTTTTCAAAAATTTATTCTTTGTACATTAAAAAGGTCTAGTGATACAATACGTACATTGATTGAGGTAATTTCACTGAAAGATTCAATCTACACTCAATGAAACACGCATCGTGACGTCAAAGGGAACTCAAATAAGTTGAACTCAAAACTCCTACTTTCTTTCAACGATTAGTGTTTATACATTAAAATGGTCTAGTGTCGTAATAGGAAACTTGATTGAGGTAGTTTAATTCAAAGATTCAATTTTTACTCATTAAAACATTATTCGGGACGTCAAAGGGAACTCGAATAAGTTTAGCTCAAAACTCTCGTTTTCTTTCAAAGATTCAATCTTTATAACATAAAAAGGTTCAGTGACATGACAGGTACCTTGATTGAAGTGTTTTCATTCGTAGATTCAATATTTAGTCATTAAAACACTTTTCGTGAATTCATAGGGAACTTGAATAAGTTAAACTCGAAACTCTCATTTTCCTTCAAAGATTCAATCTTTATACATTAAAAAGGTCCAGTAGCATAATTGGCATCTTGGTTGAGGTATTTTCATTCAAAGATTCAATATTTAGTCATTAAAACACTTTCACGACTTTATTGTCAACTCGAATAAGTTGAACTCAAAACTCTCATTTTCTTTCAGAGATACAATACTTATACATTAAAAAGGTCTAGTGACATAATAGTTACCTTGATTGAAGTAATTTCATTCAAAGATTCAATCCTTGCTCATTGAAACACTCATCGTGACGTCAAACGGAATTCGAATAAGTTGAACTCCAAACTCTTATTTTCTTTCAAATATTGAATCTGTATACATTAAAATGGTCTAGTGACTTAATAGGTACCTCGATTGTGGTATTTTCAAACAAAAATTCAATCTTTACTCATTAAAACACTCTTTGGGACGTCAAAGGGAACTCCCATAAGTTCAACTCAAAACTCTCATTTTCTTTCAAAGATTCAATCTTTATACATTAAAAAGTTCAAGTGACATAATAGGTAACCTGATTGAGTTAATTTCATTCAAAGATTCAATCTTTACTCATTAAAACACTCTCCGTGATGTCAAAGTGAAATCGAATTAGTTTAACTCAAAACTCTCATTTTATTTCAAAGATTTGATCTTTGTACATTAAAATGGTCTAGTGACTTCATAGGTACCTTGATTGAGGTGTTTTCATTTAAAGACTCAATCTTTACTCATTAAAACATTCTTCGGGACGTCCAAGGGCACTCGAATAAGTTTAACTCAAAACCCTCATTTCCTTTCCAAGGTTCAATCTTTATACGTTAAAAAAGTCTAGTGACATAGTAGGTACCCTGATTGAGGTACTTTCATTCAGAAGGATTCAATCTTTAATCATTAAAACACTCCTCGCGACTTCATAGGGAACTCGAATAAGTTAAACTCAAAACTTTCGTTTTCTTTCAGATATTCAATCTTTAGACATTAAAAAGGTCTAGGGAGGTAATATGAACCTTGATTGGGGTAATTTCATTCAAAGATTTAGTTTTTACACTTTAAAACACTCTTCGCGACGTCAAACAAAACTCGAATAAGTTTAACTCAAAACTCTCGTTTTCTTATAAAGATTTAATCTGTATACATTAAAATGGTCTAGTGACGTGATAGGTACCTTGATTGAGGTATTTTCATTCAAAGATTCAATCTTAACTCCTTAAAACACCCTTCGTGATGACAAAGGGAACTCGAATAAGTTTAACTCAAAACTCTTATTTTATACCTTAAAAATGTCCAGTGACATAATAGGTACCTTGATTGAGCTATTTCCAGTCAAGGATTCAGTCTTTACTCGATAAAACACTCTTTGCGACCTCATAGGGAACTTAAATAAGTTAAACTTAAAGCCCTCATTTTTTTCAATGATTCGATCTTTATACGTTAAAAAGGTTTAGTGACATAATAAGTACCTTCATTCAAGGATTCAATCTTTACTCTTTAAAACACTCTTCGGGATGTCAAAAGGAACTCGAATAAGTTTAACTCAAAACTCTCGTTTTCTTTCAAAGATTCAATCTTTATAACATAAAAAGGTTCAGTGACATGACAGGTACCTTGATTGAAGTGTTTTCATTCGTAGATTCAATATTTAGTCATTAAAACACTTTTCGTGAATTCATAGGGAACTTGAATAAGTTAAACTCGAAACTCTCATTTTCCTTCAAAGATTCAATCTTTATACAATAAAAAGGTCCAGTAGCATAATTGGCATCATGGTTGAGGTATTTTCATTCAAAGATTCAATATTCAGTCATTAAAACACTTTCACGACTTTATTGTCAACTCGAATAAGTTTAACTCAAAACTCTCATTTTCTTTCAGAGATACAATACTTATACATTAAAAAGGTCTAGTGACATAATAGTTACCTTGATTGAAGTAATTTCATTCAAAGATTCAATCCTTGCTCATTGAAACACTCATCGTGACGTCAAACGGAATTCGAATAAGTTGAACTCCAAACTCTTATTTTCTTTCAAATATTGAATCTGTATACATTAAAATGGTCTAGTGACTTAATAGGTACCTCGATTGTGGTATTTTCATACAAAAATTCAATCTTTACTCATTAAAACACTCTTTGGGACGTCAAAGGGAACTCGCATAAGTTCAACTCAAAACTCTCATTTTCTTTCAAAGATTCAATCTTTATACATTAAAAAGTTCAAGTGACATAATAGGTACCCTGATTGAGTTAATTTCATTCAAAGATTCAATCTTTACTCATTAAAACACTCTCCGTGACGTCAAAGTGAAATCGAATTAGTTTAACTCAAAACTCTCATTTTATTCCAAAGATTTGATCTTTGTACATTAAAATGGTCTAGTGACTTCATAGGTACCTTGATTGAGGTGTTTTCATTTAAAGATTCAATCTTTACTCATTAAAACATTCTTCGGGACGTCCATGGGCACTCGAATAAGTTTAACTCAAAACTCTCATTTCCTTTCCAAGGTTCAATCTTTATAAGTTAAAAAGGTCTAGTGACATAATAGGTACCCTGATTGACGTACTTTCATTTAGAAGGATTCAATCTTTAATCATTAAAACACTCCTCGCGACTTCATAGGGAACTCGAATAAGTTAAACTCAAAACTTTCGTTTTCTTTCAGATATTCAATCTTTAGACATTAAAAAGGTCTAGTGAGGTAATACGAACCTTGATTGGGGTAATTTCATTCAAAGATTTAGTTTTTACACTTTAAAAAACTCTTCGCGACGTCAAACAAAACTCGAATAAGTTTAACTCAAAACTCTCGTTTTCTTACAAAGATTTAATCTTTATACATTAAAATGGTCTAGTGACATGATAGGTACCTTGATTGAGGTATTTTCATTCAAAGATTCAATCTTAACTCCTTAAAACACCCTTCGTGACGTCAAAGGGAACTCGAATAAGTTTAACTCAAAACTCTTATTTTATACCTTAAAAATGTCCAGTGACATAATAGGTACCTTGATTGAGCTATTTTCAGTCAATGATTCAATCTTTACTCGATAAAACACTCTTCGCGACCTCATAGGGAACTCAAATAAGTTAAACTCAAAGCCCTCATTTTTTTCAATGATTCGATCTTTATACATTAAAAAGGTTTAGTGACATAATAAGTACCTTCATTCAAGGATTCAATCTTTACTCTTTAAAACACTCTTCGGGATGTCAAAAGGAACTCGAATAAGTTTAGCTCAAAACTCTCATTTCTTTTTTTTCAAAAATTCAATCTTTAAACATTAAAAAGATCGAGTGACATAATAGGTACCTTCATTGGGAACTCGAGTAAGTTAAAATCAAAACCCTAATTTTTTTTTTTCAAAGATTCATTCTTTATACATTAAAAGGGTCTAGTGATACAATACGTACATTGATTGAGGTAATTTCACTGAAAGATTCAATCTACACTCAATGAAACACGCATCGTGACATCAAAGGGAACTCAAATAAGTTGAACTCAAAACTCCTATTTTCTTTCAACGATTAGTGTTTATACATTAAAATGGTCTAGTGTCGTAATAGGAAACTTGATTGAGGTAGTTTAATTCAAAGATTCAATTTTTACTCATTAAAACATTATTCGGGACGTCAAAGGGAACTCGAATAAGTTTAGCTCAAAACTCTCGTTTTCTTTCAAAGATTCAATCTTTATAACATAAAAAGGTTCAGTGACATGACAGGTACCTTGATTGAAGTGTTTTCATTCGTAGATTCAATTTTTAGTCATTAAAACACTTTTCGTGAATTCATAGGGAACTTGAATAAGTTAAACTCGAAACTCTCATTTTCCTTCAAAGATTCAATCTTTAGACATTAAAAAGGTCCAGTAGCATAATTGGCATCATGGTTGAGGTATTTTCATTCAAAGATTCAATATTCAGTCATTAAAACACTTTCACGACTTTATTGTCAACTCGAATAAGTTTAACTCAAAACTCTCATTTTCTTTCAGAGATACAATACTTATACATTAAAAAGGTCTAGTGACATAATAGTTACCTTGATTGAAGTAATTTCATTCAAAGATTCAATCCTTGCTCATTGAAACACTCATCGTGACGTCAAACGGAATTCGAATAAGTTGAACTCCAAACTCTTATTTTCTTTCAAATATTGAATCTGTATACATTAAAATGGTCTAGTGACTTAATAGGTACCTCGATTGTGGTATTTTCATACAAAAATTCAATCTTTACTCATTAAAACACTCTTTGGGACGTCAAAGGGAACTCGCATAAGTTCAACTCAAAACTCTCATTTTCTTTCAAAGATTCAATCTTTATACATTAAAAAGTTCAAGTGACATAATAGGTACCCTGATTGAGTTAATTTCATTCAAAGATTCAATCTTTACTCATTAAAACACTCTCCGTGACGTCAAAGTGAAATCGAATTAGTTTAACTCAAAACTCTCATTTTATTCCAAAGATTTGATCTTTGTACATTAAAATGGTCTAGTGACTTCATAGGTACCTTGATTGAGGTGTTTTCATTTAAAGATTCAATCTTTACTCATTAAAACATTCTTCGGGACGTCCATGGGCACTCGAATAAGTTTAACTCAAAACTCTCATTTCCTTTCCAAGGTTCAATCTTTATAAGTTAAAAAGGTCTAGTGACATAATAGGTACCCTGATTGACGTACTTTCATTTAGAAGGATTCAATCTTTAATCATTAAAACACTCCTCGCGACTTCATAGGGAACTCGAATAAGTTAAACTCAAAACTTTCGTTTTCTTTCAGATATTCAATCTTTAGACATTAAAAAGGTCTAGTGAGGTAATACGAACCTTGATTGGGGTAATTTCATTCAAAGATTTAGTTTTTACACTTTAAAAAACTCTTCGCGACGTCAAACAAAACTCGAATAAGTTTAACTCAAAACTCTCGTTTTCTTACAAAGATTTAATCTTTATACATTAAAATGGTCTAGTGACATGATAGGTACCTTGATTGAGGTATTTTCATTCAAAGATTCAATCTTAACTCCTTAAAACACCCTTCGTGACGTCAAAGGGAACTCGAATAAATTTAACTCAAAACTCTTATTTTATACCTTAAAAATGTCTAGTGACATAATAGGTACCTTGATTGAGCTATTTTCAGTCAATGATTCAATCTTTACTCGATAAAACACTCTTCGCGACCTCATAGGGAACTCAAATAAGTTAAACTCAAAGCCCTCATTTTTTTCAATGATTCGATCTTTATACATTAAAAAGGTTTAGTGACATAATAAGTACCTTCATTCAAGGATTCAATCTTTACTCTTTAAAACACTCTTCGGGATGTCAAAAGGAACTCGAATAAGTTTAGCTCAAAACTCTCATTTCTTTTTTTTCAAAAATTCAATCTTTAAACATTAAAAAGATCGAGTGACATAATAGGTACCTTCATTGGGAACTCGAGTAAGTTAAAATCAAAACCCTCATTTTTTTTTTTCAAATATTCATTCTTTGTACATTAAAAAGGTCTAGTGATACAATACGTACATTGATTGAGGTAATTTCACTGAAAGATTCAATCTACACTCAATGAAACACGCATCGTGACGTCAAAGGGAACTCAAATAAGTTGAACTCAAAACTCCTATTTTCTTTCAACGATTAGTGTTTATACATTAAAATGGTCTAGTGTCGTAATAGGAAACTTGATTGAGGTAGTTTAATTCAAAGATTCAATTTTTACTCATTAAAACATTATTCGGGACGTCAAAGGGAACTCGAATAAGTTTAGCTCAAAACTCTCGTTTTCTTTCAAAGATTCAATCTTTATAACATAAAAAGGTTCAGTGACATGACAGGTACCTTGATTGAAGTGTTTTCATTCGTAGATTCAATATTTAGTCATTAAAACACTTTTCGTGAATTCATAGGGAACTTGAATAAGTTAAACTCGAAACTCTCATTTTCCTTCAAAGATTCAATCTTTATACATTAAAAAGGTCCAGTAGCATAATTGGCATATTGGTTGAGGTATTTTCATTCAAAGATTCAATATTTAGTCTTTAAAACACTTTCACGACTTTATTGTCAACTCGAAAAAGTTTAACTCAAAACTCTCATTTTCTTTCAGAGATACAATACTTATACATTAAAAAGGTCTAGTGACATAATAGTTACCTTGATTGAAGTAATTTCATTCAAAGATTCAATCCTTGCTCATTGAAACACTCATCGTGACGTCAAATGGAATTCGAATAAGTTGAACTCCAAACTCTTATTTTCTTTCAAATATTGAATCTGTACACATTAAAATGGTCTACTGACTTAATAGGTACCTCGATTGTGGTATTTTCATACAAAAATTCAATCTTTACTCATTAAAACACTCTTTGGGACGTCAAAGGGAACTCGCATAAGTTCAACTCAAAACTCTCATTTTCTTTCAAAGATTCAATCTTTATACATTAAAAAGTTCAAGTGACATAATAGGTACCCTGATTGAGTTAATTTCATTCAAAGATTCAATCTTTACTCATTAAAACACTCTCCGTGACGTCCAAGTGAAATCGAATTAGTTTAACTCAAAACTCTCATTTTATTTCAAAGATTTGATCTTTGTACATTAAAAATGGTCTAGTGACTTCATAGGTACCTTGATTGAGGTGTTTTCATTTAAAGATTCAATCTTTACACATTAAAACATTTTTCGGGACGTCCAAGGGCACTCGAATAAGTTTAACTCAAAACTCTCATTTCCTTTCCAAGGTTCAATCTTTATACGTTAAAAAGGTCTAGTGACATAATAGGTACCCTGATTGAGGTACTTTCATTCAGAAGGATTCAATCTTTAATCATTAAAACACTCCTCGCGACTTCATAGGGAACTCGAATAAGTTAAACTCAAAACTTTCGTTTTCTTTCAGATATTCAATCTTTAGACATTAAAAAGGTCTAGTGAGGTAATACGAACCTTGATTGGGGTAATTTCATTCAAAGATTCAGTTTTTACACTTTAAAACACTCTTCGCGATGTCAAACAAAACTCGAATAAGTTTAACTCAAAACTCTCGTTTTCTTACAAAGATTTAATCTTTATACATTAAAATTGTCTAGTGACATGATAGGTACCTTGATTGAGGTATTTTCATTCAAAGATTCAATCTTAACTCCTTAAAACACCCTTCGTGACGTCAAAGGGAACTCGAATAAGTTTAACTCAAAACTCTTATTTTATACCTTAAAAATGTCTAGTGACATAATAGGTACCTTGATTGAGCTATTTTCATTCAAGGATTCAATCTTTACTCGATAAAACACTCTTCGCGACCTCATAGGGAACTCAAATAAGTTAAACTCAAAACCCTCATTTTTTTCAATGATTCGATCTTTATACGTTAAAAAGGTTTAGTGACATAATAAGTACCTTCATTCAAGGATTCAATCTTTACTCTTTAAAACACTCTTCGGGATGTCAAAAGGAACTCGAATAAGTTTAGCTCAAAACTCTCATTTCTTTTTTTTCAAAGATTCAATCTTTAAACATTAAAAAGATCGAGTGACATAATAGGTACCTTCGTTGGGAACTCGAGTAAGTTAAGATTAAAACCCTCATTTTTTTTTTTTCAAAGATTCGTTCTTTATACATTAAAAAGGTCTTGTGATACAATACGTACATTGATTGAGGTAATTTCACTGAAAGATTCAATCTACACTCAATGAAACACGCATCGTGACGTCAAAGGGAACTCAAATAAGTTGAACACAAAACTCCTATTTTCTTTCAACGATTTGTGTTTATACATTAAAATGGTCTAGTGTCGTAATAGGAAACTTGATTGAGGTAGTTTAATTCATAGATTCAATTTTTACTCATTAAAACATTATTCGGGACGTCAAAGGGAACTCGAATAAGTTTAGCTCAAAACTCTCGTTTTCTTTCAAAGATTCAATCTTTATAACATAAAAAGGTTCAGTGACATGACAGGTACCTTGATTGAAGTGTTTTCATTCGTAGATTGAATATTTAGTCATTAAAACACTTTTCGTGAATTCATAGGGAACTTGAATAAGTTAAACTCGAAACTCTCATTTTCCTTCAAAGATTCAATCTTTATACATTAAAAAGGTCCAGTAGCATAATTGGCATCTTGGTTGAGGTATTTTCATTCAAAGATTCAATATTTAGTCATTAAAACACTTTCACGACTTTATTGTCAACTCGAATAAGTTTAACTCAAAACTCTCATTTTCTTTCAGAGATACAATACTTATACATTAAAAAGGTCTAGTGACATAATAGTTACCTTGATTGAAGTAATTTCATTCAAAGATTCAATCCTTGCTCATTGAAACACTCATCGTGACGTCAAACGGAATTCGAATAAGTTGAACTCCAAACTCTTATTTTCTTTCAAATAATTAATCTGTATACATTAAAATGGTCTAGTGACTTAATAGGTACCTCGATTGTGGTATTTTCATACAAAAATTCAATCTTTACTCATTAAAACACTCTTTGGGACGTCAAAGGGAACTCGCATAAGTTCAACTCAAAACTCTCATTTTCTTTCAAAGATTCAATCTTTATACATTAAAAAGTTCAAGTGACATAATAGGTATCCTGATTGAGTTAATTTCATTCAAAGATTCAATCTTTACTCATTAAAACACTCTCCGTGACGTCAAAGTGAAATCGAATTAGTTTAACTCAAAACTCTCATTTTATTTCAAAGATTTGATCTTTGTACATTAAAATGGTCTAGTGACTTCATAGGTACCTTGATTGAGGTGTTTTCATTTAAAGATTCAATCTTTACACATTGAAACATTTTTCGGGACGTCCAAGGGCACTCGAATAGGTTTAACTCAAAACTCTCATTTCCTTTCCAAGGTTCAAACTTTATACGTTAAAAAGGTCTAGTGACATAATAGGTACCCTGATTGAGGTACTTTCATTCAGAAGGATTCAATCTTTAATCATTAAAACACTCCTCGCGACTTCATAGGGAACTTGAATAAGTTAAACTCAAAACTTTCGTTTTCTTTCAGATATTCAATCTTTAGACATTAAAAAGGTCTAGTGAGGTAATACGAACCTTGATTGGGGTAATTTCATTCAAAGATTCAGTTTTTACACTTTAAAACACTCTTCGCGATGTCAAACAAAACTCGAATAAGTTTAACTCAAAACTCTCGTTTTCTTGCAAAGATTTAATCTTTATACATTAAAATTGTCTAGTGACATGATAGGTACCTTGATTGAGGTATTTTCATTCAAAGATTCAATCTTAACTCCTTAAAACACCCTTCGTGACGTCAAAGGGAACTCGAATAAGTTTAACTCAAAACTCTTATTTTATATCTTAAAAATGTCTAGTGACATAATAGGTACCTTGATTGAGCTATTTTCATTCAAGGATTCAATCTTTACTAGATAAAACACTCTTCGCGACCTCATAGGGAACTCGAATAAGTTAAACTCAAAACCCTCATTTTTTTCAATGATTCGATCTTTATACATTAAAAAGGTTTAGTGACATAATAAGTACCTTCATTCAAGGATTCAATCTTTACTCTTTAAAACACTCTTCGGGATGTCAAAAGGAACTCGAATAAGTTTAGCTCAAAACTCTCATTTCTTTTTTTTCAAAGATTCAATCTTTAAACATTAAAAAGATCGAGTGACATAATAGGTACCTTCATTGGGAACTCGAGTAAGTTAAGATTAAAACCCTCATTTTTTTTTTTTCAAAGATTCATTCTTTATACATTAAAAAGGTCTAGTGATACAATACGTACATTGATTGAGGTAATTTCACTGAAAGATTCAATCTACACTCAATGAAACACGCATCGTGACGTCAAAGGGAACTCAAATAAGTTGAACTCAAAACTCCTTTTTTCTTTCAACGATTAGTGTTTACACATTAAAATGGTCTAGTGTCGTAATAGGAAACTTGATTGAGGTAGTTTAATTCAAAGATTCAATTTTTACTCATTAAAACATTATTCGGGACGTCAAAGGGAACTCGAATAAGTTTAGCTCAAAACTCTCGTTTTCTTTCAAAGATTCAATCTTTATAACATAAAAAGGTTCAGTGACATGACAGGTACCTTGATTGAAGTGTTTTCATTCGTAGATTCAATATTTAGTCATTAAAACACTTTTCGTGAATTCATAGGGAACTTGAATAAGTTAAACTCGAAACTCTCATTTTCCTTCAAAGATTCAATCTTTATACATTAAAAAGGTCCAGTAGCATAATTGGCATATTGGTTGAGGTATTTTCATTCAAAGATTCAATATTTAGTCATTAAAACACTTTCACGACTTTATTGTCAACTCGAAAAAGTTTAACTCAAAACTCTCATTTTCTTTCAGAGATACAATACTTATACATTAAAAAGGTCTAGTGACATAATAGTTACCTTGATTGAAGTAATTTCATTCAAAGATTCAATCCTTGCTCATTGAAACACTCATCGTGACGTCAAATGGAATTCGAATAAGTTGAACTCCAAACTCTTATTTTCTTTCAAATATTGAATCTGTACACATTAAAATGGTCTACTGACTTAATAGGTACCTCGATTGTGGTATTTTCATACAAAAATTCAATCTTTACTCATTAAAACACTCTTTGGGACGTCAAAGGGAACTCGCATAAGTTCAACTCAAAACTCTCATTTTCTTTCAAAGATTCAATCTTTATACATTAAAAAGTTCAAGTGACATAATAGGTACCCTGATTGAGTTAATTTCATTCAAAGATTCAATCTTTACTCATTAAAACACTCTCCGTGACGTCCAAGTGAAATCGAATTAGTTTAACTCAAAACTCTCATTTTATTTCAAAGATTTGATCTTTGTACATTAAAATGGTCTAGTGACTTCATAGGTACCTTGATTGAGGTGTTTTCATTTAAAGATTCAATCTTTACTCATTAAAACATTCTTCGGGACGTCCAAGGGCACTCGAATAAGTTTAACTCAAAACTCTCATTTCCTTTCCAAGGTTCAATCTTTATACGTTAAAAAGGTCTAGTGACATAATAGGTACCCTGATTGAGGTACTTTCATTCAGAAGGATTCAATCTTTAATCATTAAAACACTCCTCGCGACTTCATAGGGAACTCGAATAAGTTAAACTCAAAACTTTCGTTTTCTTTCAGATATTCAATCTTTAGACATTAAAAAGGTCTAGTGAGGTAATACGAACCTTGATTGGGGTAATTTCATTCAAAGATTCAGTTTTTACACTTTAAAACACTCTTCGCGATGTCAAACAAAACTCGAATAAGTTTAACTCAAAACTCTCGTTTTCTTACAAAGATTTAATCTTTATACATTAAAATTGTCTAGTGACATGATAGGTACCTTGATTGAGGTATTTTCATTCAAAGATTCAATCTTAACTCCTTAAAACACCCTTCGTGATGTCAAAGGGAACTCGAATAAGTTTAACTCAAAACTCTTATTTTATACCTTAAAAATGTCTAGTGACATAATAGGTACCTTGATTGAGCTATTTTCATTCAAGGATTCAATCTTTACTCGATAAAACACTCTTCGCGACCTCATAGGGAACTCAAATAAGTTAAACTCAAAACCCTCATTTTTTTCAATGATTCGATCTTTATACGTTAAAAAGGTTTAGTGACATAATAAGTACCTTCATTCAAGGATTCAATCTTTACTCTTTAAAACACTCTTCGGGATGTCAAAAGGAACTCGAATAAGTTTAGCTCAAAACTCTCATTTCTTTTTTTTTCAAAGATTCAATCTTTAAACATTAAAAAGATCGAGTGACATAATAGGTACCTTCATTGGGAACTCGAGTAAGTTAAGATTAAAACCCTCATTTTTTTTTTTTCAAAGATTCGTTCTTTATACATTAAAAAGGTCTTGTGATACAATACGTACATTGATTGAGGTAATTTCACTGAAAGATTCAATCTACACTCAATGAAACACGCATCGTGACGTCAAAGGGAACTCAAATAAGTTGAACACAAAACTCCTATTTTCTTTCAACGATTTGTGTTTATACATTAAAATGGTCTAGTGTCGTAATAGGAAACTTGATTGAGGTAGTTTAATTCAAAGATTCAATTTTTACTCATTAAAACATTATTCGGGACGTCAGAGGGAACTCGAATAAGTTTAGCTCAAAACTCTCGTTTTCTTTCAAAGATTCAATCTTTATAACATAAAAAGGTTCAGTGACATGACAGGTACCTTGATTGAAGTGTTTTCATTCGTAGATTGAATATTTAGTCATTAAAACACTTTTCGTGAATTCATAGGGAACTTGAATAAGTTAAACTCGAAACTCTCATTTTCCTTCAAAGATTCAATCTTTATACATTAAAAAGGTCCAGTAGCATAATTGGCATCTTGGTTGAGGTATTTTCATTCAAAGATTCAATATTTAGTCATTAAAACACTTTCACGACTTTATTGTCAACTCGAATAAGTTTAACTCAAAACTCTCATTTTCTTTCAGAGATACAATACTTATACATTAAAAAGGTCTAGTGACATAATAGTTACCTTGATTGAAGTAATTTCATTCAAAGATTCAATCCTTGCTCATTGAAACACTCATCGTGACGTCAAACAGAATTCGAATAAGTTGAACTCCAAACGCTTATTTTCTTTCAAATATTGAATCTGTATACATTAAAATGGTCTAGTGACTTAATAGGTACCTCGATTGTGGTATTTTCATACAAAAATTCAATCTTTACTCATTAAAACACTCTTTGGGACGTCAAAGGGAACTCGCATAAGTTCAACTCAAAACTCTCATTTTCTTTCAAAGATTCAATCTTTATACATTAAAAAGTTCAAGTGACATAATAGGTATCCTGATTGAGTTAATTTCATTCAAAGATTCAATCTTTACTCATTAAAACACTCTCCGTGACGTCAAAGTGAAATCGAATTAGTTTAACTCAAAACTCTCATTTTATTTCAAAGATTTGATCTTTGTACATTAATATGGTCTAGTGACTTCATAGGTACCTTGATTGAGGTGTTTTCATTTAAAGATTCAATCTTTACACATTGAAACATTTTTCGGGACGTCCAAGGGCACTCGAATAGGTTTAACTCAAAACTCTCATTTCCTTTCCAAGGTTCAATCTTTATACGTTAAAAAGGTCTAGTGACATAATAGGTACCCTGATTGAGGTACTTTCATTCAGAAGGATTCAATCTTTAATCATTAAAACACTCCTCGCGACTTCATAGGGAACTCGAATAAGTTAAACTCAAAACTTTCGTTTTCTTTCAGATATTCAATCTTTAGACATTAAAAAGGTCTAGTGAGGTAATACGAACCTTGATTGGGGTAATTTCATTCAAAGATTCAGTTTTTACACTTTAAAACACTCTTCGCGATGTCAAACAAAACTCGAATAAGTTTAACTCAAAACTCTCGTTTTCTTGCAAAGATTTAATCTTTATACATTAAAATTGTCTAGTGACATGATAGGTACCTTGATTGAGGTATTTTCATTCAAAGATTCAATCTTAACTCCTTAAAACACCCTTCGTGACGTCAAAGGGAACTCGAATAAGTTTAACTCAAAACTCTTATTTTATACCTTAAAAATGTCTAGTGACATAATAGGTACCTTGATTGAGCTATTTTCATTCAAGGATTCAATCTTTACTAGATAAAACACTCTTCGCGACCTCATAGGGAACTCAAATAAGTTAAACTCAAAACCCTCATTTTTTTCAACGATTCGATCTTTATACATTAAAAAGGTTTAGTGACATAATAAGTACCTTCATTCAAGGATTCAATCTTTACTCTTTAAAACACTCTTCGGGATGTCAAAAGGAACTCGAATAAGTTTAGCTCAAAACTCTCATTTCTTTTTTTTCAAAGATTCAATCTTTAAACATTAAAAAGATCGAGTGACATAATAGGTACCTTCATTGGGAACTCGAGTAAGTTAAGATTAAAACCCTCATTTTTTTTTTTTCAAAGATTCATTCTTTATACATTAAAAAGGTCTAGTGATACAATACGTACATTGATTGAGGTAATTTCACTGAAAGATTCAATCTACACTCAATGAAACACGCATCGTGACGTCAAAGGGAACTCAAATAAGTTGAACTCAAAACTCCTTTTTTCTTTCAACGATTAGTGTTTACACATTAAAATGGTCTAGTGTCATAATAGGAAACTTGATTGAGGTAGTTTAATTCAAAGATTCAATTTTTACTCATTAAAACATTATTCGGGACGTCAAAGGGAACTCGAATAAGTTTAGCTCAAAACTCTCGTTTTCTTTCAAAGATTCAATCTTTATAACATAAAAAGGTTCAGTGACATGACAGGTACCTTGATTGAAGTGTTTTCATTCGTAGACTCAATATTTAGTCATTAAAACACTTTTCGTGAATTCATAGGGAACTTGAATAAGTTAAACTCGAAACTCTCATTTTCCTTCAAAGATTCAATCTTTATACATTAAAAAGGTCCAGTAGCATAATTGGCATCTTGGTTGAGGTATTTTCATTCAAAGATTCAATATTTAGTCATTAAAACACTTTCACGACTTTATTGTCAACTCGAATAAGTTTAACTCAAAACTCTCATTTTCTTTCAGAGATATAATACTTATACATTAAAAAGGTCTAGTGACATAATAGTTACCTTGATTGAAGTAATTTCATTCAAAGATTCAATCCTTGCTCATTGAAACACTCATCGTGACGTCAAACGGAATTCGAATAAGTTGAACTCCAAACTCTTATTTTCTTTCAAATATTGAATCTGTATACATTAAAATGGTCTAGTGACTTAATAGGTACCTCGATTGTGGTATTTTCATACAAAAATTCAATCTTTACTCATTAAAACACTCTTTGGGACGTCAAAGGGAACTCGCATAAGTTCAACTCAAAACTCTCATTTTCTTTCACAGATTCAATCTTTATACATTAAAAAGTTCAAGTGACATAATAGGTACCCTGATTGAGTTAATTTCATTCAAAGATTCAATCTTTACTCATTAAAACACTCTCCGTGACGTCAAAGTGAAATCGAATTAGTTTAACTCAAAACTCTCATTTTATTTCAAAGATTTGATCTTTGTACATTAAATTGGTCTAGTGACTTCATAGGTACCTTGATTGAGGTGTTTTCATTTAAAGATTCAATCTTTACTCATTAAAACATTTTTCGGGACGTCCAAGGGCACTCGAATAAGTTTAACTCAAAACTCTCATTTCCTTTCCAAGGTTCAATCTTTATACGTTAAAAAGGTCTAGTGACATAATAGGTACCCTGATTGACGTACTTTCATTCAGAAGGATTCAATCTTTAATCATTAAAACACTCCTCGCGACTTCATAGGGAACTCGAATAAGTTAAACTCAAAACTTTCGTTTTCTTTCAGATATTCAATCTTTAGACATTAAAAAGGTCTAGTGAGGTAATACGAACCTTGATTGGGGTAATTTCATTCAAAGATTTAGTTTTTACACTTTAAAACACTCTTCGCGATGTCAAACAAAACTCGAATAAGTTTAACTCAAAACTCTCGTTTTCTTACAAAGATTTAATCTTTATACATTAAAATTGTCTAGTGACATGATAGGTACCTTGATTGAGGTATTTTCATTCAAAGATTCAATCTTAACTCCTTAAAACACCCTTCGTGACGTCAAAGGGAACTCGAATAAGTTTAACTCAAAACTCTTATTTTATACCTTAAAAATGTCTAGTGACATAATAGGTACCTTGATTGAGCTATTTTCATTCAAGGATTCAATCTTTACTCGATAAAACACTCTTCGCGACCTCATAGGGAACTCAAATAAGTTAAACTCAAAACCCTCATTTTTTTCAATGATTCGATCTTTATACATTAAAAAGATTTAGTGACATAATAAGTACCTTCATTCAAGGATTCAATCTTTACTCTTTAAAACACTCTTCGGGATGTCAAAAGGAACTCGAATAAGTTTAGCTCAAAACTCTCATTTCTTTTTTTTTCAAAGATTCAATCTTTAAACATTAAAAAGATCGAGTGACATAATAGGTACCTTCATTGGGAACTCGAGTAAGTTAAAATCAAAACCCTCATTTTTTTTTTTCAAAGATTCATTCTTTATACATTAAAAAGGTCTAGTGATAAAATACGTACATTGATTGAGGTAATTTCACTGAAAGATTCAATCTACACTCAATGAAACACGCATCGTGACGTCAAAGGGAACTCAAATAAGTTGAACTCAAAACTCCTATTTTCTTTCAACGACTAGTGTTTATACATTAAAATGGTCTAGTGTCGTAATAGGAAACTTGATTGAGGTAGTTTAATTCAAAGATTCAATTTTTACTCATTAAAACATTATTCGGGACGTCAAAGGGGACTCGAATAAGTTTAGCTCAAAACTCTCGTTTTCTTTCAAATATTCAATCTTTATAACATAAAAAGGTTCAGTGACATGACAGGTACCTTGATTGAAGTGTTTTCATTCGTAGATTCAATATTTAGTCATTAAAACACTTTTCGTGAATTCATAGGGAACTTGAATAAGTTAAAACTCGAAACTCTCATTTCCTTCAAAGATTCAAAGGTCCAGTAGCATAATTGGCATCTGGGTTGAGGTATTTTCATTCAAAGATTCAATATTTAGTCATTAAAACACTTTCACGACTTTATTGTCAACTCGAATAAGTTTAACTCAAAACTCTCATTTTCTTTCAGAGATACAATACTTATACATTAAAAAGGTCTAGTGACATAATAGTTACCTTGATTGAAGTAATTTCATTCAAAGATTCAATCCTTGCTCATTGAAACACTCATTGTGACGTCAAACGGAATTCGAATAAGTTGAACTCCAAACTCCTATTTTCTTTCAAATATTGAATCTGTATACATTAAAATGGTCTAGTGACTTAATAGGTACCTCGATTGTGGTATTTTCATACAAAAATTCAATCTTTACTCATTAAAACACTCTTTAGGACGTCAAAGGGAACTCGCATAAGTTCAACTCAAAACTCTCATTTTCTTTCAAAGATTCAATCTTTATACATTAAAAAGTTCAAGTGACATAATAGGTACCCTGATTGAGTTAATTTCATTCAATGATTTAATCTTTACTCATTAAAACACTCTCCGTGACGTCAAAGTGAAATCGAATTAGTTTAACTCAAAACTCTCATTTTATTTCAAAGATTTGATCTTTGTACATTAAAATGGTCTAGTGACTTCATAGGTACCTTGATTGAGGTGTTTTCATTTAAAGATTCAATCTTTACTCATTAAAACATTCTTCGGGACATCCAAGGGCACTCGAATAAGTTTAACTCAAAACTCTCATTTCCTTTCCAAGGTTCAATCTTTATACGTTAAAAAGGTCTAGTGACATAATAGGTACCCTGATTGAGGTACTTTCATTCAGAAGGATTCAATCTTTAATCATTAAAACACTCCTCGCGACTTCATAGGGAACTCGAATAAGTTAAACTCAAAACTTTCGTTTTCTTTCAGATATTCAATCTTTAGACATTAAAAAGGTCTAGTGAGGTAATACGAACCTTGATTGGGGTAATTTCATTCAAAGATTCAGTTTTTACACTTTAAAACACTCTTCGCGATGTCAAACAAAACTCGAATAAGTTTAACTCAAAACTCTCGTTTTCTTACAAAGATTTAATCTTTATACATTAAAATTGTCTAGTGACATGATAGGTACCTTGATTGAGGTATTTTCATTCAAAGATTCAATCTTAACTCCTTAAAACACCCTTCGTGACGTCAAAGGGAACTCGAATAAGTTTAACTCAAAACTCTTATTTTATACCTTAAAAATGTCTAGTGACATAATAGGTACCTTGATTGAGCTATTTTCATTCAAGGATTCAATCTTTACTCGATAAAACACTCTTCGCGACCTCATAGGGAACTCAAATAAGTTAAACTCAAAACCCTCATTTTTTTCAATGATTCGATCTTTATACGTTAAAAAGGTTTAGTGACATAATAAGTACCTTCATTCAAGGATTCAATCTTTACTCTTTAAAACACTCTTCGGGATGTCAAAAGGAACTCGAATAAGTTTAGCTCAAAACTCTCATTTCTTTTTTTTTCAAAGATTCAATCTTTAAACATTAAAAAGATCGAGTGACATAATAGGTACCTTCATTGGGAACTCGAGTAAGTTAAGATTAAAACCCTCATTTTTTTTTTTTCAAAGATTCGTTCTTTATACATTAAAAAGGTCTTGCGATACAATACGTACATTGATTGAGGTAATTTCACTGAAAGATTCAATCTACACTCAATGAAACACGCATCGTGACGTCAAAGGGAACTCAAATAAGTTGAACACAAAACTCCTATTTTCTTTCAACGATTTGTGTTTATACATTAAAATGGTCTAGTGTCGTAATAGGAAACTTGATTGAGGTAGTTTAATTCAAAGATTCAATTTTTACTCATTAAAACATTATTCGGGACGTCAAAGGGAACTCGAATAAGTTTAGCTCAAAACTCTCGTTTTCTTTCAAAGATTCAATCTTTATAACATAAAAAGGTTCAGTGACATGACAGGTACCTTGATTGAAGTGTTTTCATTCGTAGATTCAATATTTAGTCATTAAAACACTTTTCGTGAATTCATAGGGAACTTGAATAAGTTAAACTCGAAACTCTCATTTTCCTTCAAAGATTCAATCTTTATACATTAAAAAGGTCCAGTAGCATAATTGGCATCTTGGTTGAGGTATTTTCATTCAAAGATTCAATATTTAGTCATTAAAACACTTTCACGACTTTATTGTCAACTCGAATAAGTTTAACTCAAAACTCTCATTTTCTTTCAGAGATACAATACTTATACATTAAAAAGGTCTAGTGACATAATAGTTACCTTGATTGAAGTAATTTCATTAAAAGATTCAATCCTTGCTCATTGAAACACTCATCGTGACGTCAAACGGAATTCGAATAAGTTGAACTCCAAACTCTTATTTTCTTTCAAATATTGAATCTGTATACATTAAAATGGTCTAGTGACTTAATAGGTACCTCGATTGTGGTATTTTCATACAAAAATTCAATCTTTACTCATTAAAACACTCTTTGGGACGTCAAAGGGAACTCGCATAAGTTCAACTCAAAACTCTCATTTTCTTTCAAAGATTCAATCTTTATACATTAAAAAGTTCAAGTGACATAATAGGTATCCTGATTGAGTTAATTTCATTCAAAGATTCAATCTTTACTCATTAAAACACTCTCCGTGACGTCAAAGTGAAATCGAATTAGTTTAACTCAAAACTCTCATTTTATTTCAAAGATTTGATCTTTGTACATTAATATGGTCTAGTGACTTCATAGGTACCTTGATTGAGGTGTTTTCATTTAAAGATTCAATCTTTACACATTGAAACATTTTTCGGGACGTCCAAGGGCACTCGAATAGGTTTAACTCAAAACTCTCATTTCCTTTCCAAGGTTCAATCTTTATACGTTAAAAAGGTCTAGTGACATAATAGGTACCCTGATTGAGGTACTTTCATTCAGAAGGATTCAATCTTTAATCATTAAAACACTCCTCGCGACTTCATAGGGAACTCGAATAAGTTAAACTCAAAACTTTCGTTTTCTTTCAGATATTCAATCTTTAGACATTAAAAAGGTCTAGTGAGGTAATACGAACCTTGATTGGGGTAATTTCATTCAAAGATTCAGTTTTTACACTTTAAAACACTCTTCGCGATGTCAAACAAAACTCGAATAAGTTTAACTCAAAACTCTCGTTTTCTTGCAAAGATTTAATCTTTATACATTAAAATTGTCTAGTGACATGATAGGTACCTTGATTGAGGTATTTTCATTCAAAGATTCAATCTTAACTCCTTAAAACACCCTTCGTGACGTCAAAGGGAACTCGAATAAGTTTAACTCAAAACTCTTATTTTATACCTTAAAAATGTCTAGTGACATAATAGGTACCTTGATTGAGCTATTTTCATTCAAGGATTCAATCTTTACTAGATAAAACACTCTTCGCGACCTCATAGGGAACTCAAATAAGTTAAACTCAAAACCCTCATTTTTTTCAACGATTCGATCTTTATACATTAAAAAGGTTTAGTGACATAATAAGTACCTTCATTCAAGGATTCAATCTTTACTCTTTAAAACACTCTTCGGGATGTCAAAAGGAACTCGAATAAGTTTAGCTCAAAACTCTCATTTCTTTTTTTTCAAAGATTCAATCTTTAAACATTAAAAAGATCGAGTGACATAATAGGTACCTTCATTGGGAACTCGAGTAAGTTAAGATTAAAACCCTCATTTTTTTTTTTTCAAAGATTCATTCTTTATACATTAAAAAGGTCTAGTGATACAATACGTACATTGATTGAGGTAATTTCACTGAAAGATTCAATCTACACTCAATGAAACACGCATCGTGACGTCAAAGGGAACTCAAATAAGTTGAACTCAAAACTCCTTTTTTCTTTCAACGATTAGTGTTTACACATTAAAATGGTCTAGTGTCATAATAGGAAACTTGATTGAGGTAGTTTAATTCAAAGATTCAATTTTTACTCATTAAAACATTATTCGGGACGTCAAAGGGAACTCGAATAAGTTTAGCTCAAAACTCTCGTTTTCTTTCAAAGATTCAATCTTTATAACATAAAAAGGTTCAGTGACATGACAGGTACCTTGATTGAAGTGTTTTCATTCGTAGACTCAATATTTAGTCATTAAAACACTTTTCGTGAATTCATAGGGAACTTGAATAAGTTAAACTCGAAACTCTCATTTTCCTTCAAAGATTCAATCTTTATACATTAAAAAGGTCCAGTAGCATAATTGGCATCTTGGTTGAGGTATTTTCATTCAAAGATTCAATATTTAGTCATTAAAACACTTTCACGACTTTATTGTCAACTCGAATAAGTTTAACTCAAAACTCTCATTTTCTTTCAGAGATATAATACTTATACATTAAAAAGGTCTAGTGACATAATAGTTACCTTGATTGAAGTAATTTCATTCAAAGATTCAATCCTTGCTCATTGAAACACTCATCGTGACGTCAAACGGAATTCGAATAAGTTGAACTCCAAACTCTTATTTTCTTTCAAATATTGAATCTGTATACATTAAAATGGTCTAGTGACTTAATAGGTACCTCGATTGTGGTATTTTCATACAAAAATTCAATCTTTACTCATTAAAACACTCTTTGGGACGTCAAAGGGAACTCGCATAAGTTCAACTCAAAACTCTCATTTTCTTTCACAGATTCAATCTTTATACATTAAAAAGTTCAAGTGACATAATAGGTACCCTGATTGAGTTAATTTCATTCAAAGATTCAATCTTTACTCATTAAAACACTCTCCGTGACGTCAAAGTGAAATCGAATTAGTTTAACTCAAAACTCTCATTTTATTTCAAAGATTTGATCTTTGTACATTAAATTGGTCTAGTGACTTCATAGGTACCTTGATTGAGGTGTTTTCATTTAAAGATTCAATCTTTACTCATTAAAACATTTTTCGGGACGTCCAAGGGCACTCGAATAAGTTTAACTCAAAACTCTCATTTCCTTTCCAAGGTTCAATCTTTATACGTTAAAAAGGTCTAGTGACATAATAGGTACCCTGATTGACGTACTTTCATTCAGAAGGATTCAATCTTTAATCATTAAAACACTCCTCGCGACTTCATAGGGAACTCGAATAAGTTAAACTCAAAACTTTCGTTTTCTTTCAGATATTCAATCTTTAGACATTAAAAAGGTCTAGTGAGGTAATACGAACCTTGATTGGGGTAATTTCATTCAAAGATTTAGTTTTTACACTTTAAAACACTCTTCGCGATGTCAAACAAAACTCGAATAAGTTTAACTCAAAACTCTCGTTTTCTTACAAAGATTTAATCTTTATACATTAAAATTGTCTAGTGACATGATAGGTACCTTGATTGAGGTATTTTCATTCAAAGATTCAATCTTAACTCCTTAAAACACCCTTCGTGACGTCAAAGGGAACTCGAATAAGTTTAACTCAAAACTCTTATTTTATACCTTAAAAATGTCTAGTGACATAATAGGTACCTTGATTGAGCTATTTTCATTCAAGGATTCAATCTTTACTCGATAAAACACTCTTCGCGACCTCATAGGGAACTCAAATAAGTTAAACTCAAAACCCTCATTTTTTTCAATGATTCGATCTTTATACATTAAAAAGATTTAGTGACATAATAAGTACCTTCATTCAAGGATTCAATCTTTACTCTTTAAAACACTCTTCGGGATGTCAAAAGGAACTCGAATAAGTTTAGCTCAAAACTCTCATTTCTTTTTTTTTCAAAGATTCAATCTTTAAACATTAAAAAGATCGAGTGACATAATAGGTACCTTCATTGGGAACTCGAGTAAGTTAAAATCAAAACCCTCATTTTTTTTTTTCAAAGATTCATTCTTTATACATTAAAAAGGTCTAGTGATAAAATACGTACATTGATTGAGGTAATTTCACTGAAAGATTCAATCTACACTCAATGAAACACGCATCGTGACGTCAAAGGGAACTCAAATAAGTTGAACTCAAAACTCCTATTTTCTTTCAACGACTAGTGTTTATACATTAAAATGGTCTAGTGTCGTAATAGGAAACTTGATTGAGGTAGTTTAATTCAAAGATTCAATTTTTACTCATTAAAACATTATTCGGGACGTCAAAGGGGACTCGAATAAGTTTAGCTCAAAACTCTCGTTTTCTTTCAAATATTCAATCTTTATAACATAAAAAGGTTCAGTGACATGACAGGTACCTTGATTGAAGTGTTTTCATTCGTAGATTCAATATTTAGTCATTAAAACACTTTTCGTGAATTCATAGGGAACTTGAATAAGTTAAAACTCGAAACTCTCATTTCCTTCAAAGATTCAAAGGTCCAGTAGCATAATTGGCATCTGGGTTGAGGTATTTTCATTCAAAGATTCAATATTTAGTCATTAAAACACTTTCACGACTTTATTGTCAACTCGAATAAGTTTAACTCAAAACTCTCATTTTCTTTCAGAGATACAATACTTATACATTAAAAAGGTCTAGTGACATAATAGTTACCTTGATTGAAGTAATTTCATTCAAAGATTCAATCCTTGCTCATTGAAACACTCATTGTGACGTCAAACGGAATTCGAATAAGTTGAACTCCAAACTCCTATTTTCTTTCAAATATTGAATCTGTATACATTAAAATGGTCTAGTGACTTAATAGGTACCTCGATTGTGGTATTTTCATACAAAAATTCAATCTTTACTCATTAAAACACTCTTTAGGACGTCAAAGGGAACTCGCATAAGTTCAACTCAAAACTCTCATTTTCTTTCAAAGATTCAATCTTTATACATTAAAAAGTTCAAGTGACATAATAGGTACCCTGATTGAGTTAATTTCATTCAATGATTTAATCTTTACTCATTAAAACACTCTCCGTGACGTCAAAGTGAAATCGAATTAGTTTAACTCAAAACTCTCATTTTATTTCAAAGATTTGATCTTTGTACATTAAAATGGTCTAGTGACTTCATAGGTACCTTGATTGAGGTGTTTTCATTTAAAGATTCAATCTTTACTCATTAAAACATTCTTCGGGACGTCCAAGGGCACTCGAATAAGTTTAACTCAAAACTCTCATTTCCTTTCCAAGGTTCAATCTTTATACGTTAAAAAGGTCTAGTGACATAATAGGTACCCTGATTGAGGTACTTTCATTCAGAAGGATTCAATCTTTAATCATTAAAACACTCCTCGCGACTTCATAGGGAACTCGAATAAGTTAAACTCAAAACTTTCGTTTTCTTTCAGATATTCAATCTTTAGACATTAAAAAGGTCTAGTGAGGTAATACAAACCTTGATTGGGGTAATTTCATTCAAAGATTTAGTTTTTACACTTTAAAACACTCTTCGCGACGTCAAACAAAACTCGAATAAGTTTAACTCAAAACTCTCGTTCTCTTACAAAGATTTAATCTTTATACATTAAAATGGTCTAGTGACATGATAGGTACCTTGATTGAGGTATTTTCATTCAAAGATTCAATCTTAACTCCTTAAAACACCCTTCGTGATGTCAAAGGGAACTCGAATAAGTTTAACTCAAAACTCTTATTTTATACCTTAAAAATGTCTAGTGACATAATAGGTACCTTGATTGAGCTATTTTCATTCAAGGATTCAATCTTTACTCGATAAAACACTCTTCGCGACCTCATAGGGAACTCAAATAAGTTAAACTCAAAGCCCTCATTTTTTTCAATGATTCGATCTTTATACATTAAAAAGGTTTAGTGACATAATAAGTACCTTCATTCAAGGATTCAATCTTTACTCTTTAAAACACTCTTCGGGATGTCAAAAGGAACTCGAATAAGTTTAGCTCAAAACTCTCATTTCTTTTTTTTCAAAGATTCAATCTTTAAACATTAAAAAGATCGAGTGACATAATAGGTACCTTCATTGGGAACTCGAGTAAGTTAAAATCAAAACACTCATTTTTTTTTTTTCAAAGATTCATTCTTTATACATTAAAAAGGTCTAGTGATACAATACGTACATTGATTGAGGTAATTTCACTGAAAGATTCAATCTACACTCAATGAAACACGCATCGTGACGTCAAAGGGAACTCAAATAAGTTGAACTTAAAACTCCTATTTTCTTTCAACGATTAGTGTTTATACATTAAAATGGTCTAGTGTCGTAATAGGAAACTTGATTGAGGTAGTTTAATTCAAAGATTCAATTTTTACTCATTAAAACATTATTCGGGACGTCAAAGGGAACTCGAATAAGTTTAGCTCAAAACTCTCGTTTTCTTTCAAAGATTCAATCTTTATAACATAAAAAGGTTCAGTGACATGACAGGTACCTTGATTGAAGTGTTTTCATTCGTAGATTCAATATTTAGTCATTCAAACACTTTTCGTGAATTCATAGGGAACTTGAATAAGTTAAACTCGAAACTCTCATTTTCCTTCAAAGATTCAATCTTTATACATTAAAAAGGTCCAGTAGCATAATTGGCATCTTGGTTGAGGTATTTTCATTCAAAGATTCAATATTTAGTCATTAAAACACTTTCACGACTTTATTGTCAACTCGAATAAGTTTAACTCAAAACTCTCATTTTCTTTCAGAGATACAATACTTATACATTAAAAAGGTCTAGTGACATAATAGTTACCTTGATTGAAGTAATTTCATTCAAAGATTCAATCCTTGCTCATTGAAACACTCATCGTGACGTCAAACGGAATTCGAATAAGTTGAACTCCAAACTCTTATTTTCTTTCAAATATTGAATCTGTATACATTAAAATGGTCTAGTGACTTAATAGGTACCTCGATTGTGGTATTTTCATACAAAAATTCAATCTTTACTCATTAAAACACTCTTTGGGACGTCAAAGGGAACTCGCATAAGTTCAACTCAAAATTCTCATTTTCTTTCAAAGATTCAATCTTTATACATTAAAAAGTTCAAGTGACATAATAGGTACCCTGATTGAGTTAATTTCATTCAAAGATTCAATCTTTACTCATTAAAACACTCTCCGTGACGTCAAAGTGAAATCGAATTAGTTTAACTCAAAACTCTCATTTTATTTCAAAGATTTGATCTTTGTACATTAAAATGGTCTAGTGACTTCATAGGTACCTTGATTGAGGTGTTTTCATTTAAAGATTCAATCTTTACTCATTAAAACATTCTTCGGGACGTCCAAGGGCACTCGAATAAGTTTAACTCAAAACTCTCATTTCCTTTCCAAGGTTCAATCTTTATACGTTAAAAAGGTCTAGTGACATAATAGGTACCCTGATTGACGTACTTTCATTCAGAAGGATTCAATCTTTAATCATTAAAACACTCCTCGCGACTTCATAGGGAACTCGAATAAGTTAAACTCAAAACTTTCGTTTTCTTTCAGATATTCAATCTTTAGACATTAAAAAGGTTTAGTGAGGTAATACGAACCTTGATTGGGGTAATTTCATTCAAAGATTTAGTTTTTACACTTTAAAACACTCTTCGCGATGTCAAACAAAACTCGAATAAGTTTAACTCAAAACTCTCGTTTTCTTACAAAGATTTAATCTTTACACATTAAAATTGTCTAGTGACATGATAGGTACCTTGATTGAGGTATTTTCATTCAAAGATTCAATCTTAACTCCTTAAAACACCCTTAGTGACGTCAAAGGGAACTCGAATAAGTTTAACTCAAAACTCTTATTTTATACCTTAAAAATGTCTAGTGACATAATAGGTACCTTGATTGAGCTATTTTCATTCAAGGATTCAATCTTTACTCGATAAAACACTCTTCGCGACCTCATAGGGAACTCAAATAAGTTAAACTCAAAACCCTCATTTTTTTCAATGATTCGATCTTTATACATTAAAAAGATTTAGTGACATAATAAGTACCTTCATTCAAGGATTCAATCTTTACTCTTTAAAACACTCTTCGGGATGGCAAAAGGAACTCGAATAAGTTTAGCTCAAAACTCTCATTTCTTTTTTTTCAAAGATTCAATCTTTAAACATTAAAAAGATCGAGTGACATAATAGGTACCTTCATTGGGAACTCGAGTAAGTTAAAATCAAAACCCTCATTTTTTTTTTTCAAAGATTCATTCTTTATAAATTAAAAAGTTCTAGTGATACAATACGTACATTGATTGAGGTAATTTCCCTGAAAGATTCAATCTACACTCAATGAAACACGCATCGTGATGTCAAAGGGAACTCAAATAAGTTGAACTCAAAACTCCTATTTTCTTTCAACGATTAGTGTTTATACATTAAAATGGTCTAGTGTCGTAATAGGAAACTTGATTGAGGCAGTTTAATTCAAAGATTCAATTTTTACTCATTAAAACATTATTCGGGACGTCAAAGGGAACTCGAATAAGTTTAGCTCAAAACTCTCGTTTTCTTTCAAAGATTCAATCTTTATAACATAAAAAGGTTCAGTGACATGACAGGTACCTTGATTGAAGTGTTTTCATTCGTAGATTCAATATTTAGTCATTCAAACACTTTTCGTGAATTCATAGGGAACTTGAATAAGTTAAACTCGAAACTCTCATTTTCCTTCAAAGATTCAATCTTTATACATTAAAAAGGTCCAGTAGCATAATTGGCATCTTGGTTGAGGTATTTTCATTCAAAGATTCAATATTTAGTCATTAAAACACTTTCACGACTTTATTGTCAACTCGAATAAGTTTAACTCAAAACTCTCATTTTCTTTCAGAGATACAATACTTATACATTAAAAAGGTCTAGTGACATAATAGTTACCTTGATTGAAGTAATTTCATTCAAAGATTCAATCCTTGCTCATTGAAACACTCATCGTGACGTCAAACGGAATTCGAATAAGTTGAACTCCAAACTCTTATTTTCTTTCAAATATTGAATCTGTATACATTAAAATGGTCTAGTGACTTAATAGGTACCTCGATTGTGGTATTTTCATACAAAAATTCAATCTTTACTCATTAAAACACTCTTTGGGACGTCAAAGGGAACTCGCATAAGTTCAACTCAAAACTCTCATTTTCTTTCAAAGATTCAATCTTTATACATTAAAAAGTTCAAGTGACATAATAGGTACCCTGATTGAGTTAATTTCATTCAAAGATTCAATCTTTACTCATTAAAACACTCTCCGTGACGTCAAAGTGAAATCGAATTAGTTTAACTCAAAACTCTCATTTTATTTCAAAGATTTGATCTTTGTACATTAAAATGGTCTAGTGACTTCATAGGTACCTTGATTGAGGTGTTTTCATTTAAAGATTCAATCTTTACTCATTAAAACATTCTTCGGGACGTCCAAGGGCACTCGAATAAGTTTAACTCAAAACTCTCATTTCCTTTCCAAGGTTCAATCTTTATACGTTAAAAAGGTCTAGTGACATAATAGGTACCCTGATTGACGTACTTTCATTCAGAAGGATTCAATCTTTAATCATTAAAACACTCCTCGCGACTTCATAGGGAACTCGAATAAGTTAAACTCAAAACTTTCGTTTTCTTCCAGATATTCAATCTTTAGACATTAAAAAGGTCTAGTGAGGTAATACGAACCTTGATTGGGGTAATTTCATTCAAAGATTTAGTTTTTACACTTTAAAACACTCTTCGCGACGTCAAACAAAACTCGAATAAGTTTAACTCAAAACTCTCGTTCTCTTACAAAGATTTAATCTTTATACATTAAAATGGTCTAGTGACATGATAGGTACCTTGATTGAGGTATTTTCATTCAAAGATTCAATCTTAACTCCTTAAAACACCCTTCGTGACGTCAAAGGGAACTCGAATAAGTTTAACTCAAAACTCTTATTTTATACCTTAAAAATGTCTAGTGACATAATAGGTACCTTGATTGAGCTATTTTCATTCAAGGATTCAATCTTTACTCGATAAAATACTCTTCGCGACCTCATAGGGAACTCAAATAAGTTAAACTCAAAGCCCTCATTTTTTTCAATGATTCGATCTTTATACATTAAAAAGGTTTAGTGACATAATAAGTACCTTCATTCAAGGATTCAATCTTTACTCTTTAAAACACTCTTCGGGATGTCAAAAGGAACTCGAATAAGTTTAGCTCAAAACTCTCATTTCTTTTTTTTCAAAGATTCAATCTCAAAACATTAAAAAGATCGACTGACATAATAGGTACCTTCATTGGGAACTCGAGTAAGTTAAAATAAAAACCCTCATTTTTTTTTTTCAAAGATTCATTCTTTATACATTAAAAAGGTCTAGTGATACAATACGTACATTGATTGAGGTAATTTCACTGAAAGATTCAATCTACACTCAATGAAACACGCATCGTGACGTCAAAGGGAACTCAAATAAGTTGAACTCAAAACTCCTACTTTCTTTCAACGATTAGTGTTTATACATTAAAATGGTCTAGTGTCGTAATAGGAAACTTGATTGAGGTAGTTTAATTCAAAGATTCAATTTTTACTCATTAAAACATTATTCGGGACGTCAAAGGGAACTCGAATAAGTTTAGCTCAAAACTCTCGTTTTCTTTCAAAGATTCAATCTTTATAACATAAAAAGGTTCAGTGACATGACAGGTACCTTGATTGAAGTGTTTTCATTCGTAGATTCAATATTTAGTCATTAAAACACTTTTCGTGAATTCATAAGGAACTTGAATAAGTTAAACTCGAAACTCTCATTTTCCTTCAAAGATTCAATCTTTATACATTAAAAAGGTCCAGTAGCATAATTGGCATCTTGGTTGAGGTATTTTCATTCAAAGATTCAATATTTAGTCATTAAAACACTTTCACAACTTTATTGTCAACTCGAATAAGTTTAACTCAAAACTCTCATTTTCTTTCAGAGATACAATACTTATACATTAAAAAGGTCTAGTGACATAATAGTTACCTTGATTGAAGTAATTTCATTCAAAGATTCAATCCTTGCTCATTGAAACACTCATCGTGACGTCAAACGGAATTCGAATAAGTTGAACTCCAAACTCTTATTTTCTTTCAAATATTGAATCTGTATACATTAAAATGGTCTAGTGACTTAATAGGTACCTCGATTGTGGTATTTTCATACAAAAATTCAATCTTTACTCATTAAAACACTCTTTGGGACGTCAAAGGGAACTCGCATAAGTTCAACTCAAAACTCTAATTTTCTTTCAAAGATTCAATCTTTATATATTAAAAAGTTCAAGTGACATAATAGGTACCCTGATTGAGTTAATTTCATTCAAAGATTCAATCTTTACTCATTAAAACACTCTCCGTGACGTCAAAGTGAAATCGAATTAGTTTAACTCAAAACTCTCATTTTATTTCAAAGATTTGATCTTCGTACATTAAAATGGTCTAGTGACTTCATAGGTACCTTGATTGAGGTGTTTTCATTTAAAGATTCAATCTTTACTCATTAAAACATTCTTCTGGACGTCCAAGGGCACTCGAATAAGTTTAACTCAAAACTCTCATTTCCTTTCCAAGGTTCAATCTTTATACGTTAAAAAGGTCTAGTGACATAATAGGTACCCTGATTGAGGTACTTTCATTCAGAAGGATTCAATCTTTAATCATTAAAACACTCCTCGCGACTTCATAGGGAATTCGAATAAGTTAAACTCAAAACTTTCGTTTTCTTTCATATATTCAATCTTTAGACATTAAAAAGGTCTAGTGAGGTAATACGAACCTTGATTGGGGTAATTTCATTCAAAGATTTAGTTTTTACACTTTAAAACACTCTTCGCGACGTCAAACAAAACTCGAATAAGTTTAACTCAAAACTCTCGTTTTCTTACAAAGATTTAATCTTTATACATTAAAATGGTCTAGTGACACGATAGGTACCTTGATTGAGGTATTTTCATTCAAAGATTCAATCTTAAGTCCTTAAAACACCCTTCGTGACGTCAAAGGGAACTCGAATAAGTTTAACTCAAAACTCTTATTTTATACCTTAAAAATGTCTAGTGACATAATAGGTACCTTGATTGAGCTATTTTCATTCAAGGATTCAATCTTTACTCGATAAAACACTCTTCGCGACCTCATAGGGAACTCAAATAAGTTAAACTCAAAACCCTCATTTTTTTCAATGATTCGATCTTTATACATTAAAAAAGTTTAGTGACATAATAAGTACCTTCATTCAAAGATTCAATCTTTACTCTTTAAAACACTCTTCGGGATGTCAAAAGGAACTCGAATAAGTTTAGCTCAAAACTCTCATTTCTTTTTTTTCAAAGATTCAATCTTTAAACATTAAAAAGATCGAGTGACATAATAGGTACCTTCAATGGGAACTCGAGTAAGTTAAAATCAAAACACTCATTTTTTTTTTTCAAAGATTCATTCTTTATACATTAAAAAGGTCTAGTGATACAATACGTACATTGATTGAGGTAATTTCACTGAAAGATTCAATCTACACTCAATGAAACACGCATCGTGACGTCAAGGGGAACTCAAATAAGTTGAACTCAAAACTCCTATTTTCTTTCAACGATTAGTGTTTATACGTTAAAATGGTCTAGTGTCGTAATAGGAAACTTGATTGAGGTAGTTTAATTCAAAGATTCAATTTTTACTCATTAAAACATTATTCGGGACGTCAAAGGGAACTCGAATAAGTTTAGCTCAAAACTCTCGTTTTCTTTCAAAGATTCAATCTTTATAACATAAAAAGGTTCAGTGACATGACAGGTACCTTGATTGAAGTGTTTTCATTTGTAGATTCAATATTTAGTCATTAAAACACTTTTCGTGAATTCATAGGGAACTTGAATAAGTTAAACTCGAAACTCTCATTTTCCTTCAAAGATTCAATCTTTATACATTAAAAAGGTTCAGTAGCATAATTGGCATCTTGGTTGAGGTATTTTCATTCAAAGATTCAATATTTAGTCATTAAAACACTTTCACGACTTTATTGTCAACTCGAATAAGTTTAACTCAAAACTCTCATTTTCTTTCAGAGATACAATACTTATACATTAAAAAGGTCTAGTGACATAATAGTTACCTTGATTGAAGTAATTTCATTCAAAGATTCAATCCTTGCTCATTGAAACACTCATCGTGACGTCAAACGGAATTCGAATAAGTTGAACTCCAAACTCTTATTTTCTTTCAAATATTGAATCTGTATACATTAAAATGGTCTAGTGACTTAATAGGTACCTCGATTGTGGTATTTTCATACAAAAATTCAATCTTTACTCATTAAAACACTCTTTGGGACGTCAAAGGGAACTCGCATAAGTTCAACTCAAAACTCTCATTTTCTTTCAAAGATTCAATCTTTATACATTAAAAAGTTCAAGTGACATAATAGGTACCCTGATTGAGTTAATTTCATTCAAAAATTCAATCTTTACTCATTAAAACACTCTCCGTGACGTCAAAGTGAAATCGAATTAGTTTAACTCAAAACTCTCATTTTATTTCAAAGATTTGATCTTTGTACATTAAAATGGTCTAGTGACTTCATAGGTACCTTGATTGAGGTGTTTTCATTTAAAGATTCAATCTTTACTCATTAAAACATTCTTCGGGACGTCCAAGGGCACTCGAATAAGTTTAACTCAAAACTCTCATTTCCTTTCCAAGGTTCAATCTTTATACGTTAAAAAGGTCTAGTGACATAATAGGTACCCTGATTGACGTACTTTCATTCAGAAGGATTCAATCTTTAATCATTAAAACACTCCTCGCGACTTCATAGGGAACTCGAATAAGTTAAACTCAAAACTTTCGTTTTCTTCCAGATATTCAATCTTTAGACATTAAAAAGGTCTAGTGAGGTAATACGAACCTTGATTGGGGTAATTTCATTCAAAGATTTAGTTTTTACACTTTAAAACACTCTTCGCGACGTCAAACAAAACTCGAATAAGTTTAACTCAAAACTCTCGTTCTCTTACAAAGATTTAATCTTTATACATTAAAATGGTCTAGTGACACGATAGGTACCTTGATTGAGGTATTTTCATTCAAAGATTCAATCTTAACTCCTTAAAACACCCTTCGTGACGTCAAAGGGAACTCGAATAAGTTTAACTCAAAACTCTTATTTTATACCTTAAAAATGTCTAGTGACATAATAGGTACCTTGATTGAGCTATTTTCATTCAAGGATTCAATCTTTACTCGATAAAATACTCTTCGCGACCTCATAGGGAACTCAAATAAGTTAAACTCAAAGCCCTCATTTTTTTCAATGATTCGATCTTTATACATTAAAAAGGTTTAGTGACATAATAAGTACCTTCATTCAAGGATTCAATCTTTACTCTTTAAAACACTCTTCGGGATGTCAAAAGGAACTCGAATAAGTTTAGCTCAAAACTCTCATTTCTTTTTTTTCAAAGATTCAATCTCAAAACATTAAAAAGATCGACTGACATAATAGGTACCTTCATTGGGAACTCGAGTAAGTTAAAATAAAAACCCTTATTTTTTTTTTTCAAAGATTCATTCTTTATACATTAAAAAGGTCTAGTGATACAATACGTACATTGATTGAGGTAATTTCACTGAAAGATTCAATCTACACTCAATGAAACACGCATCGTGACGTCAAAGGGAACTCAAATAAGTTGAACTCAAAACTCCTACTTTCTTTCAACGATTAGTGTTTATACATTAAAATGGTCTAGTGTCGTAATAGGAAACTTGATTGAGGTAGTTTAATTCAAAGATTCAATTTTTACTCATTAAAACATTATTCGGGACGTCAAAGGGAACTCGAATAAGTTTAGCTCAAAACTCTCGTTTTCTTTCAAAGATTCAATCTTTATAACATAAAAAGGTTCAGTGACATGACAGGTACCTTGATTGAAGTGTTTTCATTCGTAGATTCAATATTTAGTCATTAAAACACTTTTCGTGAATTCATAAGGAACTTGAATAAGTTAAACTCGAAACTCTCATTTTCCTTCAAAGATTCAATCTTTATACATTAAAAAGGTCCAGTAGCATAATTGGCATCTTGGTTGAGGTATTTTCATTCAAAGATTCAATATTTAGTCATTAAAACACTTTCACAACTTTATTGTCAACTCGAATAAGTTTAACTCAAAACTCTCATTTTCTTTCAGAGATACAATACTTATACATTAAAAAGGTCTAGTGACATAATAGTTACCTTGATTGAAGTAATTTCATTCAAAGATTCAATCCTTGCTCATTGAAACACTCATCGTGACGTCAAACGGAATTCGAATAAGTTGAACTCCAAACTCTTATTTTCTTTCAAATATTGAATCTGTATACATTAAAATGGTCTAGTGACTTAATAGGTACCTCGATTGTGGTATTTTCATACAAAAATTCAATCTTTACTCATTAAAACACTCTTTGGGACGTCAAAGGGAACTCGCATAAGTTCAACTCAAAACTCTAATTTTCTTTCAAAGATTCAATCTTTATATATTAAAAAGTTCAAGTGACATAATAGGTACCCTGATTGAGTTAATTTCATTCAAAGATTCAATCTTTACTCATTAAAACACTCTCCGTGACGTCAAAGTGAAATCGAATTAGTTTAACTCAAAACTCTCATTTTATTTCAAAGATTTGATCTTCGTACATTAAAATGGTCTAGTGACTTCATAGGTACCTTGATTGAGGTGTTTTCATTTAAAGATTCAATCTTTACTCATTAAAACATTCTTCTGGACGTCCAAGGGCACTCGAATAAGTTTAACTCAAAACTCTCATTTCCTTTCCAAGGTTCAATCTTTATACGTTAAAAAGGTCTAGTGACATAATAGGTACCCTGATTGAGGTACTTTCATTCAGAAGGATTCAATCTTTAATCATTAAAACACTCCTCGCGACTTCATAGGGAATTCGAATAAGTTAAACTCAAAACTTTCGTTTTCTTTCATATATTCAATCTTTAGACATTAAAAAGGTCTAGTGAGGTAATACGAACCTTGATTGGGGTAATTTCATTCAAAGATTTAGTTTTTACACTTTAAAACACTCTTCGCGACGTCAAACAAAACTCGAATAAGTTTAACTCAAAACTCTCGTTTTCTTACAAAGATTTAATCTTTATACATTAAAATGGTCTAGTGACACGATAGGTACCTTGATTGAGGTATTTTCATTCAAAGATTCAATCTTAAGTCCTTAAAACACCCTTCGTGACGTCAAAGGGAACTCGAATAAGTTTAACTCAAAACTCTTATTTTATACCTTAAAAATGTCTAGTGACATAATAGGTACCTTGATTGAGCTATTTTCATTCAAGGATTCAATCTTTACTCGATAAAACACTCTTCGCGACCTCATAGGGAACTCAAATAAGTTAAACTCAAAACCCTCATTTTTTTCAATGATTCGATCTTTATACATTAAAAAAGTTTAGTGACATAATAAGTACCTTCATTCAAAGATTCAATCTTTACTCTTTAAAACACTCTTCGGGATGTCAAAAGGAACTCGAATAAGTTTAGCTCAAAACTCTCATTTCTTTTTTTTCAAAGATTCAATCTTTAAACATTAAAAAGATCGAGTGACATAATAGGTACCTTCAATGGGAACTCGAGTAAGTTAAAATCAAAACACTCATTTTTTTTTTTCAAAGATTCATTCTTTATACATTAAAAAGGTCTAGTGATACAATACGTACATTGATTGAGGTAATTTCACTGAAAGATTCAATCTACACTCAATGAAACACGCATCGTGACGTCAAAGGGAACTCAAATAAGTTGAACTCAAAACTCCTATTTTCTTTCAACGATTAGTGTTTATACGTTAAAATGGTCTAGTGTCGTAATAGGAAACTTGATTGAGGTAGTTTAATTCAAAGATTCAATTTTTACTCATTAAAACATTATTCGGGACGTCAAAGGGAACTCGAATAAGTTTAGCTCAAAACTCTCGTTTTCTTTCAAAGATTCAATCTTTATAACATAAAAAGGTTCAGTGACATGACAGGTACCTTGATTGAAGTGTTTTCATTCGTAGATTCAATATTTAGTCATTAAAACACTTTTCGTGAATTCATAGGGAACTTGAATAAGTTAAACTCGAAACTCTCATTTTCCTTCAAAGATTCAATCTTTATACATTAAAAAGGTCCAGTAGCATAATTGGCATCTTGGTTGAGGTATTTTCATTCAAAGATTCAATATTTAGTCATTAAAACACTTTCACGACTTTATTGTCAACTCGAATAAGTTTAACTCAAAACTCTCATTTTCTTTCAGAGATACAATACTTATACATTAAAAAGGTCTAGTGACATAATAGTTACCTTGATTGAAGTAATTTCATTCAAAGATTCAATCCTTGCTCATTGAAACACTCATCGTGACGTCAAACGGAATTCGAATAAGTTGAACTCCAAACTCTTATTTTCTTTCAAATATTGAATCTCTATACATTAAAATGGTCTAGTGACTTAATAGGTACCTCGATTGTGGTATTTTCATACAAAAATTCAATCTTTACTCATTAAAACACTCTTTGGGACGTCAAAGGGAACTCGCATAAGTTCAACTCAAAACTCTCATTTTCTTTCAAAGATTCAATCTTTATACATTAAAAAGTTCAAGTGACATAATAGGTACCCTGATTGAGTTAATTTCATTCAAAGATTTTACTCATTAAAACACTCTCTGTGACGTCAAAGTGAAATCGAATTAGTTTAACTCAAAACTCTCATTTTATTTCAAAGATTTGATCTTTGTACATTAAAATGGTCTAGTGACTTCATAGGTACCTTGATTGAGGTGTTTTCATTTAAAGATTCAATCTTTACTCATTAAAACATTCTTCGGGACGTCCAAGGGCACTCGAATAAGTTTAACTCAAAACTCTCATTTCCTTTCCAAGGTTCAATCTTTATACGTTAAAAAGGTCTAGTGACATAATAGGTACCCTGATTGACGTACTTTCATTCAGAAGGATTCAATCTTTAATCATTAAAACACTCCTCGCGACTTCATAGGGAACTCGAATAAGTTAAACTCAAAACTTTCGTTTTCTTCCAGATATTCAATCTTTAGACATTAAAAAGGTCTAGTGAGGTAATACGAACCTTGATTGGGGTAATTTCATTCAAAGATTTAGTTTTTACACTTTAAAACACTCTTCGCGACGTCAAACAAAACTCGAATAAGTTTAACTCAAAACTCTAGTTCTCTTACAAAGATTTAATCTTTATACATTAAAATGGTCTAGTGACATGATAGGTACCTTGATTGAGGTATTTTCATTCAAAGATTCAATCTTAACTCCTTAAAACACCCTTCGTGACGTCAAAGGGAACTCGAATAAGTTTAACTCAAAACTCTTATTTTATACCTTAAAAATGTCTAGTGACATAATAGGTACCTTGATTGAGCTATTTTCATTCAAGGATTCAATCTTTACTCGATAAAATACTCTTCGCGACCTCATAGGGAACTCAAATAAGTTAAACTCAAAGCCCTCATTTTTTTCAATGATTCGATCTTTACACATTAAAAAGGTTTAGTGACATAATAAGTACCTTCATTCAAGGATTCAATCTTTACTCTTTAAAACACTCTTCGGGATGTCAAAAGGAACTCGAATAAGTTTAGCTCAAAACTCTCATTTCTTTTTTTTCAAAGATTCAATCTCAAAACATTAAAAAGATCGAGTGACATAATAGGTACCTTCATTGGGAACTCGAGTAAGTTAAAATAAAAACCCTCATTTTTTTTTTTCAAAGATTCATTCTTTATACATTAAAAAGGTCTAGTGATACAATACGTACATTGATTGAGGTAATTTCACTGAAAGATTCAATCTACACTCAATGAAACACGCATCGTGACCTCAAAGGGAACTCAAATAAGTTAAACTCAAAACTCCTATTTTCTTTCAACGATTGGTGTTTATACATTAAAATGGTCTAGTGTCGTAATAGGAAACTTGATTGAGGTAGTTTAATTCAAAGATTCAATTTTTACTCATTAAAACATTATTCGGGACGTCAAAGGGAACTCGAATAAGTTTAGCTCAAAACTCTCGTTTTCTTTCAAAGATTCAATCTTTATAACATAAAAAGGTTCAGTGACATGACAGGTACCTTGATTGAAGTGTTTTCATTCGTAGATTCAATATTTAGTCATTAAAACACTTTTCGTGAATTCATAAGGAACTTGAATAAGTTAAACTCGAAACTCTCATTTTCCTTCAAAGATTCAATCTTTATACATTAAAAAGGTCCAGTAGCATAATTGGCATCTTGGTTGAGGTATTTTCATTCAAAGATTCAATATTTAGTCATTAAAACACTTTCACAACTTTATTGTCAACTCGAATAAGTTTAACTCAAAACTCTCATTTTCTTTCAGAGATACAATACTTATACATTAAAAAGGTCTAGTGACATAATAGTTACCTTGATTGAAGTAATTTCATTCAAAGATTCAATCCTTGCTCATTGAAACACTCATCGTGACGTCAAACGGAATTCGAATAAGTTGAACTCCAAACTCTTATTTTCTTTCAAATATTGAATCTGTATATATTAAAATGGTCTAGTGACTTAATAGGTACCTCGATTGTGGTATTTTCATACAAAAATTCAATCTTTACTCATTAAAACACTCTTTGGGACGTCAAAGGGAACTCGCATAAGTTCAACTCAAAACTCTAATTTTCTTTCAAAGATTCAATCTTTATATATTAAAAAGTTCAAGTGACATAATAGGTACCCTGATTGAGTTAATTTCATTCAAAGATTCAATCTTTACTCATTAAAACACTCTCCGTGACGTCAAAGTGAAATCGAATTAGTTTAACTCAAAACTCTCATTTTATTTCAAAGATTTGATCTTCGTACATTAAAATGGTCTAGTGACTTCATAGGTACCTTGATTGAGGTGTTTTCATTTAAAGATTCAATCTTTACTCATTAAAACATTCTTCTGGACGTCCAAGGGCACTCGAATAAGTTTAACTCAAAACTCTCATTTCCTTTCCAAGGTTCAATCTTTATACGTTAAAAAGGTCTAGTGACATAATAGGTACCCTGATTGAGGTACTTTCATTCAGAAGGATTCAATCTTTAATCATTAAAACACTCCTCGCGACTTCATAGGGAATTCGAATAAGTTAAACTCAAAACTTTCGTTTTCTTTCATATATTCAATCTTTAGACATTAAAAAGGTCTAGTGAGGTAATACGAACCTTGATTGGGGTAATTTCATTCAAAGATTTAGTTTTTACACTTTAAAACACTCTTCGCGACGTCAAACAAAACTCGAATAAGTTTAACTCAAAACTCTCGTTTTCTTACAAAGATTTAATCTTTATACATTAAAATGGTCTAGTGACACGATAGGTACCTTGATTGAGGTATTTTCATTCAAAGATTCAATCTTAAGTCCTTAAAACACCCTTCGTGACGTCAAAGGGAACTCGAATAAGTTTAACTCAAAACTCTTATTTTATACCTTAAAAATGTCTAGTGACATAATAGGTACCTTGATTGAGCTATTTTCATTCAAGGATTCAATCTTTACTCGATAAAACACTCTTCGCGACCTCATAGGGAACTCAAATAAGTTAAACTCAAAACCCTCATTTTTTTCAATGATTCGATCTTTATACATTAAAAAAGTTTAGTGACATAATAAGTACCTTCATTCAAAGATTCAATCTTTACTCTTTAAAACACTCTTCGGGATGTCAAAAGGAACTCGAATAAGTTTAGCTCAAAACTCTCATTTCTTTTTTTTCAAAGATTCAATCTTTAAACATTAAAAAGATCGAGTGACATAATAGGTACCTTCAATGGGAACTCGAGTAAGTTAAAATCAAAACACTCATTTTTTTTTTTCAAAGATTCATTCTTTATACATTAAAAAGGTCTAGTGATACAATACGTACATTGATTGAGGTAATTTCACTGAAAGATTCAATCTACACTCAATGAAACACGCATCGTGACGTCAAAGGGAACTCAAATAAGTTGAACTCAAAACTCCTATTTTCTTTCAACGATTAGTGTTTATACGTTAAAATGGTCTAGTGTCGTAATAGGAAACTTGATTGAGGTAGTTTAATTCAAAGATTCAATTTTTACTCATTAAAACATTATTCGGGACGTCAAAGGGAACTCGAATAAGTTTAGCTCAAAACTCTCGTTTTCTTTCAAAGATTCAATCTTTATAACATAAAAAGGTTCAGTGACATGACAGGTACCTTGATTGAAGTGTTTTCATTCGTAGATTCAATATTTAGTCATTAAAACACTTTTCGTGAATTCATAGGGAACTTGAATAAGTTAAACTCGAAACTCTCATTTTCCTTCAAAGATTCAATCTTTATACATTAAAAAGGTTCAGTAGCATAATTGGCATCTTGGTTGAGGTATTTTCATTCAAAGATTCAATATTTAGTCATTAAAACACTTTCACGACTTTATTGTCAACTCGAATAAGTTTAACTCAAAACTCTCATTTTCTTTCAGAGATACAATACTTATACATTAAAAAGGTCTAGTGACATAATAGTTACCTTGATTGAAGTAATTTCATTCAAAGATTCAATCCTTGCTCATTGAAACACTCATCGTGACGTCAAACGGAATTCGAATAAGTTGAACTCCAAACTCTTATTTTCTTTCAAATATTGAATCTCTATACATTAAAATGGTCTAGTGACTTAATAGGTACCTCGATTGTGGTATTTTCATACAAAAATTCAATCTTTACTCATTAAAACACTCTTTGGGACGTCAAAGGGAACTCACATAAGTTCAACTCAAAACTCTCATTTTCTTTCAAAGATTCAATCTTTATACATTAAAAAGTTCAAGTGACATAATAGGTACCCTGATTGAGTTAATTTCATTCAAAGATTTTACTCATTAAAACACTCTCTGTGACGTCAAAGTGAAATCGAATTCGTTTAACTCAAAACTCTCATTTTATTTCAAAGATTTGATCTTTGTACATTAAAATGGTCTAGTGACTTCATAGGTACCTTGATTGAGGTGTTTTCATTTAAAGATTCAATCTTTACTCATTAAAACATTCTTCGGGACGTCCAAGGGCACTCGAATAAGTTTAACTCAAAACTCTCATTTCCTTTCTAAGGTTCAATCTTTATACGTTAAAAAGGTCTAGTGACATAATAGGTACCCTGATTGACGTACTTTCATTCAGAAGGATTCAATCTTTAATCATTAAAACACTCCTCGCGACTTCATAGGGAACTCGAATAAGTTAAACTCAAAACTTTCGTTTTCTTCCAGATATTCAATCTTTAGACATTAAAAAGGTCTAGTGAGGTAATACGAACCTTGATTGGGGTAATTTCATTCAAAGATTTAGTTTTTACACTTTAAAACACTCTTCGCGACGTCAAACAAAACTCGAATAAGTTTAACTCAAAACTCTCGTTCTCTTACAAAGATTTAATCTTTATACATTAAAATGGTCTAGTGACATGATAGGTACCTTGATTGAGGTATTTTCATTCAAAGATTCAATCTTAACTCCTTAAAACACCCTTCGTGACGTCAAAGGGAACTCGAATAAGTTTAACTCAAAACTCTTATTTTATACCTTAAAAATGTCTAGTGACATAATAGGTACCTTGATTGAGCTATTTTCATTCAAGGATTCAATCTTTACTCGATAAAATACTCTTCGCGACCTCATAGGGAACTCAAATAAGTTAAACTCAAAGCCCTCATTTTTTTCAATGATTCGATCTTTATACATTAAAAAGGTTTAGTGACATAATAAGTACCTTCATTCAAGGATTCAATCTTTACTCTTTAAAACACTCTTCGGGATGTCAAAAGGAACTCGAATAAGTTTAGCTCAAAACTCTCATTTCTTTTTTTTCAAAGATTCAATCTCAAAACATTAAAAAGATCGAGTGACATAATAGGTACCTTTATTGGGAACTCGAGTAAGTTAAAATAAAAACCCTCATTTTTTTTTTTCAAAGATTCATTCTTTATACATTAAAAAGGTCTAGTGATACAATACGTACATTGATTGAGGTAATTTCACTGAAAGATTCAATCTACACTCAATGAAACACGCATCGTGACCTCAAAGGGAACTCAAATAAGTTAAACTCAAAACTCCTATTTTCTTTCAACGATTGGTGTTTATACATTAAAATGGTCTAGTGTCGTAATAGGAAACTTGATTGAGGTAGTTTAATTCAAAGATTCAATTTTTACTCATTAAAACATTATTCGGGACGTCAAAGGGAACTCGAATAAGTTTAGCTCAAAACTCTCGTTTTCTTTCAAAGATTCAATCTTTATAACATAAAAAGGTTCAGTGACATGACAGGTACCTTGATTGAAGTGTTTTCATTCGTAGATTCAATATTTAGTCATTAAAACACTTTTCGTGAATTCATAAGGAACTTGAATAAGTTAAACTCGAAACTCTCATTTTCCTTCAAAGATTCAATCTTTATACATTAAAAAGGTCCAGTAGCATAATTGGCATCTTGGTTGAGGTATTTTCATTCAAAGATTCAATATTTAGTCATTAAAACACTTTCACAACTTTATTGTCAACTCGAATAAGTTTAACTCAAAACTCTCATTTTCTTTCAGAGATACAATACTTATACATTAAAAAGGTCTAGTGACATAATAGTTACCTTGATTGAAGTAATTTCATTCAAAGATTCAATCCTTGCTCATTGAAACACTCATCGTGACGTCAAACGGAATTCGAATAAGTTGAACTCCAAACTCTTATTTTCTTTCAAATATTGAATCTGTATACATTAAAATGGTCTAGTGACTTAATAGGTACCTCGATTGTGGTATTTTCATACAAAAATTCAATCTTTACTCATTAAAACACTCTTTGGGACGTCAAAGGGAACTCGCATAAGTTCAACTCAAAACTCTAATTTTCTTTCAAAGATTCAATCTTTATATATTAAAAAGTTCAAGTGACATAATAGGTACCCTGATTGAGTTAATTTCATTCAAAGATTCAATCTTTACTCATTAAAACACTCTCCGTGACGTCAAAGTGAAATCGAATTAGTTTAACTCAAAACTCTCATTTTATTTCAAAGATTTGATCTTCGTACATTAAAATGGTCTAGTGACTTCATAGGTACCTTGATTGAGGTGTTTTCATTTAAAGATTCAATCTTTACTCATTAAAACATTCTTCTGGACGTCCAAGGGCACTCGAATAAGTTTAACTCAAAACTCTCATTTCCTTTCCAAGGTTCAATCTTTATACGTTAAAAAGGTCTAGTGACATAATAGGTACCCTGATTGAGGTACTTTCATTCAGAAGGATTCAATCTTTAATCATTAAAACACTCCTCGCGACTTCATAGGGAATTCGAATAAGTTAAACTCAAAACTTTCGTTTTCTTTCATATATTCAATCTTTAGACATTAAAAAGGTCTAGTGAGGTAATACGAACCTTGATTGGGGTAATTTCATTCAAAGATTTAGTTTTTACACTTTAAAACACTCTTCGCGACGTCAAACAAAACTCGAATAAGTTTAACTCAAAACTCTCGTTTTCTTACAAAGATTTAATCTTTATACATTAAAATGGTCTAGTGACATGATAGGTACCTTGATTGAGGTATTTTCATTCAAAGATTCAATCTTAAGTCCTTAAAACACCCTTCGTGACGTCAAAGGGAACTCGAATAAGTTTAACTCAAAACTCTTATTTTATACCTTAAAAATGTCTAGTGACATAATAGGTACCTTGATTGAGCTATTTTCATTCAAGGATTCAATCTTTACTCGATAAAACACTCTTCGCGACCTCATAGGGAACTCAAATAAGTTAAACTCAAAACCCTCATTTTTTTCAATGATTCGATCTTTATACATTAAAAAAGTTTAGTGACATAATAAGTACCTTCATTCAAGGATTCAATCTTTACTCTTTAAAACACTCTTCGGGATGTCAAAAGGAACTCGAATAAGTTTAGCTCAAAACTCTCATTTCTTTTTTTTCAAAGATTCAATCTTTAAACATTAAAAAGATCGAGTGACATAATAGGTACCTTCAATGGGAACTCGAGTAAGTTAAAATCAAAACACTCATTTTTTTTTTTCAAAGATTCATTCTTTATACATTAAAAAGGTCTAGTGATACAATACGTACATTGATTGAGGTAATTTCACTGAAAGATTCAATCTACACTCAATGAAACACGCATCGTGACGTCAAAGGGAACTCAAATAAGTTGAACTCAAAACTCCTATTTTCTTTCAACGATTAGTGTTTATACGTTAAAATGGTCTAGTGTCGTAATAGGAAACTTGATTGAGGTAGTTTAATTCAAAGATTCAATTTTTACTCATTAAAACATTATTCGGGACGTCAAAGGGAACTCGAATAAGTTTAGCTCAAAACTCTCGTTTTCTTTCAAAGATTCAATCTTTATAACATAAAAAGGTTCAGTGACATGACAGGTACCTTGATTGAAGTGTTTTCATTCGTAGATTCAATATTTAGTCATTAAAACACTTTTCGTGAATTCATAGGGAACTTGAATAAGTTAAACTCGAAACTCTCATTTTCCTTCAAAGATTCAATCTTTATACATTAAAAAGGTCCAGTAGCATAATTGGCATCTTGGTTGAGGTATTTTCATTCAAAGATTCAATATTTAGTCATTAAAACACTTTCACGACTTTATTGTCAACTCGAATAAGTTTAACTCAAAACTCTCATTTTCTTTCAGAGATACAATACTTATACATTAAAAAGGTCTAGTGACATAATAGTTACCTTGATTGAAGTAATTTCATTCAAAGATTCAATCCTTGCTCATTGAAACACTCATCGTGACGTCAAACGGAATTCGAATAAGTTGAACTCCAAACTCTTATTTTCTTTCAAATATTGAATCTCTATACATTAAAATGGTCTAGTGACTTAATAGGTACCTCGATTGTGGTATTTTCATACAAAAATTCAATCTTTACTCATTAAAACACTCTTTGGGACGTCAAAGGGAACTCGCATAAGTTCAACTCAAAACTCTCATTTTCTTTCAAAGATTCAATCTTTATACATTAAAAAGTTCAAGTGACATAATAGGTACCCTGATTGAGTTAATTTCATTCAAAGATTTTACTCATTAAAACACTCTCTGTGACGTCAAAGTGAAATCGAATTAGTTTAACTCAAAACTCTCATTTTATTTCAAAGATTTGATCTTTGTACATTAAAATGGTCTAGTGACTTCATAGGTACCTTGATTGAGGTGTTTTCATTTAAAGATTCAATCTTTACTCATTAAAACATTCTTCGGGACGTCCAAGGGCACTCGAATAAGTTTAACTCAAAACTCTCATTTCCTTTCCAAGGTTCAATCTTTATACGTTAAAAAGGTCTAGTGACATAATAGGTACCCTGATTGAGGTACTTTCATTCAGAAGGATTCACTCTTTAATCATTAAAACACTCCTCGCGACTTCATAGGGAACTCGAATAAGTTAAACTCAAAACTTTCGTTTTCTTTCAGATATTCAATCTTTAGACATTAAAAAGGTCTAGTGAGGTAATACGAACCTTGATTGGGGTAATTTCATTCAAAGATTTAGTTTTTACACTTTAAAACACTCTTCGCGACGTCAAAAAAAACTCGAATAACTTTAACTCAAAACTCTCGTTTTCTTACAAAGATTTAATCTTTATACATTAAAATGGTCTAGTGACACGATAGGTACCTTGATTGAGGCATTTTCATTCAAAGATTCAATCTTAAGTCCTTAAAACACCTTTCGTGACGTCAAAGGGAACTCGAATAAGTTTAACTCAAAACTCTTATTTTATACCTTAAAAATGTCTAGTGACATAATAGGTACCTTGATTGAGCTATTTTCATTCAAGGATTCAATCTTTACTCGATAAAACACACTTTGCGACCTCATAGGGAACTCAAATAAGTTAAACTCAAAACCCTCATTTTTTTCATTGATTCGATCTTTATACATTAAAAAGGTTTAGTGACATAATAAGTACCTTCATTCAAGGATTCAATCTTTACTCTTTAAAACACTCTTCGGGATGTCAAAAGGAACTCGAATAAGTTTAGCTCAAAACTCTCATTTCTTTTTTTTCAAAGATTCAATCTTTATACATTAAAAAGATCGAGTGACATAATAGGTACCTTCATTGGGAACTCGAGTAAGTTAAAATCAAAACCCTCATTTTTTTTTTTCAAAGATTCATTCTTTATACATTAAAAAGGTCTAGTGATACAATACGTACATTGATTGAGGTAATTTCACTGAAAGATTCAATCTACACTCAATGAAACACGCATCGTGACGTCAAAGGGAACTCAAATAAGTTAAACTCAAAACTCCTATTTTCTTTCAACGATTGGTGTTTATACATTAAAATGGTCTAGTGTCGTAATAGGAAACTTGATTGAGGTAGTTTAATTCAAAGATTCAATTTTTACTCATTAAAACATTATTCGGGACGTCAAAGGGAACTCGAATAAGTTTAGCTCAAAACTCTCGTTTTCTTTCAAAGATTCAATCTTTATAACATAAAAAGGTTCAGTGACATGACAGGTACCTTGATTGAAGTGTTTTCATTCGTAGATTCAATATTTAGTCATTAAAACACTTTTCGTGAATTCATAGGGAACTTGAATAAGTTAAACTCGAAACTCTCATTTTCCTTCAAAGATTCAATCTTTATACATTAAAAAGGTCCAGTAACATAATTGGCATCTTGGTTGAGGTATTTTCATTCAAAGATTCAATATTTAGTCATTAAAACACTTTCACGACTTTATTGTCAACTCGAATAAGTTTAACTCAAAACTCTCATTTTCTTTTAGAGATACAATACTTATACATTAAAAAGGTCTAGTGACATAATAGTTACCTTGATTGAAGTAATTTCATTCAAAGATTCAATCCTTGCTCATTGAAACACTCATCATGACGTCAAACGGAATTCGAATAAGTTGAACTCCAAACTCTTATTTTCTTTCAAATATTGAATCTCTATACATTAAAATGGTCTAGTGACTTAATAGGTACCTCGATTGTGGTATTTTCATACAAAAATTCAATCTTTACTCATTAAAACACTCTTTGGGACGTCAAAGGGAACTCGCATAAGTTCAACTCAAAACTCTCATTTTCTTTCAAAGATTCAATCTTTATACATTAAAAAGTTCAAGTGACATAATAGGTACCCTGATTGAGTTAATTTCATTCAAAGATTTTACTCATTAAAACACTCTCTGTGACGTCAAAGTGAAATCGAATTAGTTTAACTCAAAACTCTCATTTTATTTCAAAGATTTGATCTTTGTACATTAAAATGGTCTAGTGACTTCATAGGTACCTTGATTGAGGTGTTTTCATTTAAAGATTCAATCTTTACTCATTAAAACATTCTTCGGGACGTCCAAGGGCACTCGAATAAGTTTAACTCAAAACTCTCATTTCCTTTCCAAGGTTCAATCTTTATACGTTAAAAAGGTCTAGTGACATAATAGGTACCCTGATTGAGGTACTTTCATTCAGAAGGATTCACTCTTTAATCATTAAAACACTCCTCACGACTTCATAGGGAACTCGAATAAGTTAAACTCAAAACTTTCGTTTTCTTTCAGATATTCAATCTTTAGACATTAAAAAGGTCTAGTGAGGTAATACGAACCTTGATTGGGGTAATTTCATTCAAAGATTTAGTTTTTACACTTTAAAACACTCTTCGCGACGTCAAAAAAAACTCGAATAACTTTAACTCAAAACTCTCGTTTTCTTACAAAGATTTAATCTTTATACATTAAAATGGTCTAGTGACACGATAGGTACCTTGATTGAGGCATTTTCATTCAAAGATTCAATCTTAAGTCCTTAAAACACCCTTCGTGACGTCAAAGGGAACTCGAATAAGTTTAACTCAAAACTCTTATTTTATACCTTAAAAATGTCTAGTGACATAATAGGTACCTTGATTGAGCTATTTTCATTCAAGAATTCAATCTTTACTCGATAAAACACACTTTGCGACCTCATAGGGAACTCAAATAAGTTAAACTCAAAACCCTCATTTTTTTCATTGATTCGATCTTTATACATTAAAAAGGTTTAGTGACATAATAAGTACCTTCATTCAAGGATTCAATCTTTACTCTTTAAAACACTCTTCGGGATGTCAAAAGGAACTCGAATAAGTTTAGCTCAAAACTCTCATTTCTTTTTTTTCAAAGATTCAATCTTTATACATTAAAAAGATCGAGTGACATAATAGGTACCTTCATTGGGAACTCGAGTAAGTTAAAATCAAAACCCTCATTTTTTTTTTTCAAAGATTCATTCTTTATACATTAAAAAGGTCTAGTGATACAATACGTACATTGATTGAGGTAATTTCACTGAAAGATTCAATCTACACTCAATGAAACACGCATCGTGACGTCAAAGGGAACTCAAATAAGTTAAACTCAAAACTCCTATTTTCTTTCAACGATTGGTGTTTATACATTAAAATGGTCTAGTGTCGTAATAGGAAACTTGATTGAGGTAGTTTAATTCAAAGATTCAATTTTTACTCATTAAAACATTATTCGGGACGTCAAAGGGAACTCGAATAAGTTTAGCTCAAAACTCTCGTTTTCTTTCAAAGATTCAATCTTTATAACATAAAAAGGTTCAGTGACATGACAGGTACCTTGATTGAAGTGTTTTCATTCGTAGATTCAATATTTAGTCATTAAAACACTTTTCGTGAATTCATAGGGAACTTGAATAAGTTAAACTCGAAACTCTCATTTTCCTTCAAAGATTCAATCTTTATACATTAAAAAGGTCCAGTAGCATAATTGGCATCTTGGTTGAGGTATTTTCATTCAAAGATTCAATATTTAGTCATTAAAACACTTTCACGACTTTATTGTCAACTCGAATAAGTTTAACTCAAAACTCTCATTTTCTTTCAGAGATACAATACTTATACATTAAAAAGGTCTAGTGACATAATAGTTACCTTGATTGAAGTAATTTCATTCAAAGATTCAATCCTTGCTCATTGAAACACTCATCGTGACGTCAAACGGAATTCGAATAAGTTGAACTCCAAACTCTTATTTTCTTTCAAATATTGAATCTGTATACATTAAAATGGTCTAGTGACTTAATAGGTACCTCGATTGTGGTATTTTCATACAAAAATTCAATCTTTACTCATTAAAACACTCTTTGGGACGTCAAAGGGAACTCGCATAAGTCCAACTCAAAACTCTCATTTTCTTTCAAAGATTCAATCTTTATACATTAAAAAGTTCAAGTGACATAATAGGTACCCTGATTGAGTTAATTTCATTCAAAGATTCAATCTTTACTCATTAAAACACTCTCCGTGACGTCAAAGTGAAATCGAATTAGTTTAACTCAAAACTCTCATTTTATTTCAAAGATTTGATCTTTGTACATTAAAATGGTCTAGTGACTTCATAGGTACCTTGATTGAGTTGTTTTCATTTAAAGATTCAATCTTTACTCATTAAAACATTCTTCGGGACGTCCAAGGGCACTCGAATAAGTTTAACTCAAAACTCTCATTTCCTTTCCAAGGTTCAATCTTTATACGTTAAAAAGGTCTAGTGACATAATAGGTACCCTGATTGAGGTACTTTCATTCAGAAGGATTGAATCTTTAATCATTAAAACACTCCTCGCGACTTCATTGGGAACTCGAATAAGTTAAACTCAAAACTTTCGTTTTCTTTCAGATATTCAATCTTTAGACATTAAAAAGGTCTAGTGAGGTAATACGAACCTTGATTGGGGTAATTTCATTCAAAGATTTAGTTTTTACACTTTAAAACACTCTTCGCGACGTCAAACAAAACTCGAATAAGTTTAACTCAAAACTCTCGTTTTCTTACAAAGATTTAATCTTTATACATTAAAATGGTCTAGTGACACGATAGGTACCTTGATTGAGGTATTTTCATTCAAAGATTCAATCTTAACTCCTTAAAACACCCTTCGTGACGTCAAAGGGAACTCGAATAAGTTTAACTCAAAACTCTTATTTTATACCTTAAAAATGTCTAGTGACATGATAGGTACCTTGATTGAGCTATTTTCATTCAAGGATTCAATCTTTACTCGATAAAACACTCTTCGCGACCTCATAGGGAACTCAAATAAGTTAAACTCAAAACCCTCATTTTTTTCAATGATTCGATCTTTATACATTAAAAAGGTTTAGTGACATAATAAGTACCTTCATTCAAGGATTCAATCTTTACTCTTTAAAACACTCTTCGGGATGTCAAAAGGAACTCGAATAAGTTTAGCTCAAAACTCTCATTTCTTTTTTTTCAAAGATTCAATCTTTAAACATTAAAAAGATCGAGTGACATAATAGGTACCTTCATTGGGAACTCGAGTGAGTTAAAATCAAAACCCTCATTTTTTTTTTTCAAAGATTCATTCTTTATACATGAAAAAGGTCTAGTGATACAATACGTACATTGATTGAGGTAATTTCACTGAAAGATTCAATCTACACTCAATGAAACACGCGTCGTGACGTCAAAGGGAACTCAAATAAGTTGAACTCAAAACTCCTATTTTCTTTCAACGATTAGTGTTTATACATTAAAATGGTCTAGTGTCGTAATAGGAAACTTGATTGAGGTAGTTTAATTCAAAGATTCAATTTTTACTCATTAAAACATTATTCGGGACGTCAAAGGGAACTCGAATAAGTTTAGCTCAAAACTCTCGTTTTCTTTCAAAGATTCAATCTTTATAACATAAAAAGGTTCAGTGACATGACAGGTACCTTGATTGAAGTGTTTTCATTCGTAGATTCAATATTTAGTCATTAAAACACTTTTCGTGAATTCATAGGGAACTTGAATAAGTTAAACTCGAAACTCTCATTTTCCTTCAAAGATTCAATCTTTATACATTAAAAAGGTCCAGTAGCATAATTGGCATCTTGGTTGAGGTATTTTCATTCAAAGATTCAATATTTAGTCATTAAAACACTTTCACGACTTTATTGTCAACTCGAATAAGTTTAACTCAAAACTCTCATTTTCTTTCAGAGATACAATACTTATACATTAAAAAGGTCTAGTGACATAATAGTTACCTTGATTGAAGTAATTTCATTCAAAGATTCAATCCTTGCTCATTGAAACACTCATCGTGACGTCAAACGGAATTCGAATAAGTTGAACTCCAAACTCTTATTTTCTTTCAAATATTGAATCTGTATACATTAAAATGGTCTAGTGACTTAATAGGTACCTCGATTGTGGTATTTTCATACAAAAATTCAATCTTTACTCATTAAAACACTTTTTGGGACGTCAAAGGGAACTCGCATAAGTTCAACTCAAAACTCTCATTTTCTTTGAAAGATTCAATCTTTATACATTAAAAAGTTCAAGTGACATAATAGGTACCCTGATTGAGTTAATTTCATTCAAAGATTCAATCTTTACTCATTAAAACACTCTCTGTGACGTCAAAGTGAAATCGAATTAGTTTAACTCAAAACTCTCATTTTATTTCAAAGATTTGATCTTTGTACATTAAAATGGTCTAGTGACTTCATAGGTACCTTGATTGAGGTGTTTTCATTTAAAGATTCAATCTTTACTCATTAAAACATTCTTCGGGACGTCCAAGGGCACTCGAATAAGTTTAACTCAAAACTCTCATTTCCTTTCCAAGGTTCAATCTTTATACGTTAAAAGGGTCTAGTGACATAATAGGTACCCTGATTGAGGTACTTTCATTCAGAAGGATTGAATTCGCGACTTCATAGGGAACTCGAATAAGTTAAACTCAAAACTTTCGTTTTCTTTCAGATATTCAATCTTTAGACATTAAAAAGGTCTAGTGAGGTAATACGAACCTTGATTGGGGTAATTTCATTCAAAGATTTAGTTTTTACACTTTAAAACACTCTTCGCGACGTCAAACAAAACTCGAATAAGTTTAACTCAAAACTCTCGTTTTCTTACAAAGATTTAATCTTTATACATTAAAATGGTCTAGTGACACGATAGGTACCTTGATTGAGGTATTTTCATTCAAAGATTCAATCTTAACTCCTTAAAACACCCTTCGTGACGTCAAAGGGAACTCGAATAAGTTTAACTCAAAACTCTTATTTTATACCTTAAAAATGTCTAGTGACATAATAGGTACCTTGATTGAGCTATTTTCATTCAAGGATTCAATCTTTACTCGATAAAACACTCTTCGCGACCTCATAGGGAACTCAAATAAGTTAAACTCAAAACCCTCATTTTTTTCAATGATTCGATCTTTATACATTAAAAAGGTTTAGTGACATAATAAGTACCTTCATTCAAGGATTCAATCTTTACTCTTTAAAACACTCTTCGGGATGTCAAAAGGAACTCGAATAAGTTTAGCTCAAAACTCTCATTTCTTTTTTTTCAAAGATTCAATCTTTAAACATTAAAAAGATCGAGTGACATAATAGGTACCTTCGTTGGGAACTCGAGTGAGTTAAAATCAAAACCCTCATTTTTTTTTTTCAAAGATTCATTCTTTATACATGAAAAAGGTCTAGTGATACAATACGTACATTGATTGAGGTAATTTCACTGAAAGATTCAATCTACACTCAATGAAACACGCATCGTGACGTCAAAGGGAACTCAAATAAGTTGAACTCAAAACTCCTATTTTCTTTCAACGATTAGTGTTTATACATTAAAATGGTCTAGTGTCGTAATAGGAAACTTGATTGAGGTAGTTTAATTCAAAGATTCAATTTTTACTCATTAAAACATTATTCGGGACGTCAAAGGGAACTCGAATAAGTTTAGCTCAAAACTCTCGTTTTCTTTCAAAGATTCAATCTTTATAACATAAAAAGGTTCAGTGACATGACAGGTACCTTGATTGAAGTGTTTTCATTCGTAGATTCAATATTTAGTCATTAAAACACTTTTCGTGAATTCATAGGGAACTTGAATAAGTTAAACTCGAAACTCTCATTTTCCTTCAAAGATTCAATCTTTATACATTAAAAAGGTCCAGTAGCATAATTGGCATCTTGGTTGAGGTATTTTCATTCAAAGATTCAATATTTAGTCATTAAAACACTTTCACGACTTTATTGTCAACTCGAATAAGTTTAACTCAAAACTCTCATTTTCTTTCAGAGATACAATACTTATACATTAAAAAGGTCTAGTGACATAATAGTTACCTTGATTGAAGAAATTTCATTCAAAGATTCAATCCTTGCTCATTGAAACACTCATCGTGACGTCAAACGGAATTCGAATAAGTTGAACTCCAAACTCTTATTTTCTTTCAAATATTGAATCTGTATACATTAAAATGGTCTAGTGACTTAATAGGTACCTCGATTGTGGTATTTTCATACAAAAATTCAATCTTTACTCATTAAAACACTCTTTGGGACGTCAAAGGGAACTCGCATAAGTTCAACTCAAAACTCTCATTTTCTTTCAAAGATTCAATCTTTATACATTAAAAAGTTCAAGTGACATAATAGGTACCCTGATTGAGTTAATTTCATTCAAAGATTCAATCTTTACTCATTAAAACACTCTCCGTGACGTCAAAGTGAAATCGAATTAGTTTAACTCAAAACTCTCATCTTATTTCAAAGATTTGATCTTTGTACATTAAAATAGTCTAGTGACTTCATAGGTACCTTGATTGAGGTGTTTTCATTTAAAGATTCAATCTTTACTCATTAAAACATTCTTCGGGACGTCCAAGGGCACTCGAATAAGTTTAACTCAAAACTCTCATTTCCTTTCCAAGGTTCAATCTTTATACGTTAAATGGGTCTAGTGACATAATAGGTACCCTGATTGAGGTACTTTCATTCAGAAGGATTGAATTCGCGACTTCATAGGGAACTCGAATAAGTTAAACTCAAAACTTTCGTTTTCTTTCAGATATTCAATCTTTAGACATTAAAAAGGTCTAGTGAGGTAATACGAACCTTGATTGGGGTAATTTCATTCAAAGATTTAGTTTTTACACTTTAAAACACTCTTCGCGACGTCAAACAAAACTCGAATAAGTTTAACTCAAAACTCTCGTTTTCTTACAAAGATTTAATCTTTATACATTAAAATGGTCTAGTGACACGATAGGTACCTTGATTGAGGTATTTTCATTCAAAGATTCAATCTTAACTCCTTAAAACACCCTTCGTGACGTCAAAGGGAACTCGAATAAGTTTAACTCAAAACTCTTATTTTATACCTTAAAAATGTCTAGTGACATAATAGGTACCTTGATTGAGCTATTTTCATTCAAGGATTCAATCTTTACTCGATAAAACACTCTTCGCGACCTCATAGGGAACTCAAATAAGTTAAACTCAAAACCCTCATTTTTTTCAATGATTCGATCTTTATACATTAAAAAGGTTTAGTGACATAATAAGTACCTTCATTCAAGGATTCAATCTTTACTCTTTAAAACACTCTTCGGGATGTCAAAAGGAACTCGAATAAGTTTAGCTCAAAACTCTCATTTCTTTTTTTTCAAAGATTCAATCTATAAACATTAAAAAGATCGAGTGACATAATAGGTACCTTCATTGGGAACTCGAGTGAGTTAAAATCAAAACCCTCATTTTTTTTTTTCAAAGATTCATTCTTTATACATGAAAAAGGTCTAGTGATACAATACGTACATTGATTGAGGTAATTTCACTGAAAGATTCAATCTACACTCAATGAAACACGCATCGTGACGTCAAAGGGAACTCAAATAAGTTGAACTCAAAACTCCTATTTTCTTTCAACGATTAGTGTTTATACATTAAAATGGTCTAGTGTCGTAATAGGAAACTTGATTGAGGTAGTTTAATTCAAAGATTCAATTTTTACTCATTAAAACATTATTCGGGACGTCAAAGGAAACTCGAATAAGTTTAGCTCAAAACTCTCGTTTTCTTTCAAAGATTCAATCTTTATAACATAAAAAGGTTCAGTGACATGACAGGTACCTTGATTGAAGTGTTTTCATTCGTAGATTCAATATTTAGTCATTAAAACACTTTTCGTGAATTCATAGGGAACTTGAATAAGTTAAACTCGAAACTCTCATTTTCCTTCAAAGATTCAATCTTTATACATTAAAAAGGTCCAGTAGCATAATTGGCATCTTGGTTGAGGTATTTTCATTCAAAGATTCAATATTTAGTCATTAAAACACTTTCACGACTTTATTGTCAACTCGAATAAGTTTAACTCAAAACTCTCATTTTCTTTCAGAGATACAATACTTATACATTAAAAAGGTCTAGTGACATAATAGTTACCTTGATTGAAGAAATTTCATTCAAAGATTCAATCCTTGCTCATTGAAACACTCATCGTGACGTCAAACGGAATTCGAATAAGTTGAACTCCAAACTCTTATTTTCTTTCAAATATTGAATCTGTATACATTAAAATGGTCTAGTGACTTAATAGGTACCTCGATTGTGGTATTTTCATACAAAAATTCAATCTTTACTCATTAAAACACTCTTTGGGACGTCAAAGGGAACTCGCATAAGTTCAACTCAAAACTCTCATTTTCTTTCAAAGATTCAATCTTTATACATTAAAAAGTTCAAGTGACATAATAGGTACCCTGATTGAGTTAATTTCATTCAAAGATTCAATCTTTACTCATTAAAACACTCTCCGTGACGTCAAAGTGAAATCGAATTAGTTTAACTCAAAACTCTCATTTTATTTCAAAGATTTGATCTTTGTACATTAATATAGTCTAGTGACTTCATAGGTACCTTGATTGAGGTGTTTTCATTTAAAGATTCAATCTTTACTCATTAAAACATTCTTCGGGACGTCCAAGGGCACTCGAATAAGTTTAACTCAAAACTCTCATTTCCTTTCCAAGGTTCAATCTTTATACGTTAAAAGGGTCTAGTGACATAATAGGTACCCTGATTGAGGTACTTTCATTCAGAAGGATTGAATTCGCGACTTCATAGGGAACTCGAATAAGTTAAACTCAAAACTTTCGTTTTCTTTCAGATATTCAATCTTTAGACATTAAAAAGGTCTAGTGAGGTAATACGAACCTTGATTGGGGTAATTTCATTCAAAGATTTAGTTTTTACACTTTAAAACACTCTTCGCGACGTCAAACAAAACTCGAATAAGTTTAACTCAAAACTCTCGTTTTCTTACAAAGATTTAATCTTTATACATTAAAATGGTCTAGTGACACGATAGGTACCTTGATTGAGGTATTTTCATTCAAAGATTCAATCTTAACTCCTTAAAACACCCTTCGTGACGTCAAAGGGAACTCGAATAAGTTTAACTCAAAACTCTTATTTTATACGTTAAAAATGTCTAGTGACATAATAGGTACCTTGATTGAGCTATTTTCATTCAAGGATTCAATCTTTACTCGATAAAACACTCTTCGCGACCTCATAGGGAACTCAAATAAGTTAAACTCAAAACCCTCATTTTTTTCAATGATTCGATCTTTATACATTAAAAAGGTTTAGTGACATAATAAGTACCTTCATTCAAGGATTCAATCTTTACTCTTTAAAACACTCTTCGGGATGTCAAAAGGAACTCGAATAAGTTTAGCTCAAAACTCTCATTTCTTTTTTTTCAAAGATTCAATCTTTAAACATTAAAAAGATCGAGTGACATAATAGGGACCTTCATTGGGAACTCGAGTGAGTTAAAATCAAAACCCTCATTTTTTTTTTTCAAAGATTCATTCTTTATACATGAAAAAGGTCTAGTGATACAATACGTACATTGATTGAGGTAATTTCACTGAAAGATTCAATCTACACTCAATGAAACACGCATCGTGACGTCAAAGGGAACTCAAATAAGTTGAACTCAAAACTCCTATTTTCTTTCAACGATTAGTGTTTATACATTAAAATGGTCTAGTGTCGTAATAGGAAACTTGATTGAGGTAGTTTAATTCAAAGATTCAATTTTTACTCATTAAAACATTATTCGGGACGTCAAAGGGAACTCGAATAAGTTTAGCTCAAAACTCTCGTTTTCTTTCAAAGATTCAATCTTTATAACATAAAAAGGTTCAGTGACATGACAGGTACCTTGATTGAAGTGTTTTCATTCGTAGATTCAATATTTAGTCATTAAAACACTTTTCGTGAATTCATAGGGAACTTGAATAAGTTAAACTCGAAACTCTCATTTTCCTTCAAAGATTCAATCTTTATACATTAAAAAGGTCCAGTAGCATAATTGGCATCTTGGTTGAGGTATTTTCATTCAAAGATTCAATATTTAGTCATTAAAACACTTTCACGACTTTATTGTCAACTCGAATAAGTTTAACTCAAAACTCTCATTTTCTTTCAGAGATACAATACTTATACATTAAAAAGGTCTAGTGACATAATAGTTACCTTGATTGAAGAAATTTCATTCAAAGATTCAATCCTTGCTCATTGAAACACTCATCGTGACGTCAAACGGAATTCGAATAAGTTGAACTCCAAACTCTTATTTTCTTTCAAATATTGAATCTGTATACATTAAAATGGTCTAGTGACTTAATAGGTACCTCGATTGTGGTATTTTCATACAAAAATTCAATCTTTACTCATTAAAACACTCTTTGGGACGTCAAAGGGAACTCGCATAAGTTCAACTCAAAACTCTCATTTTCTTTCAAAGATTCAATCTTTATACATTAAAAAGTTCAAGTGACATAATAGGTACCCTGATTGAGTTAATTTCATTCAAAGATTCAATCTTTACTCATTAAAACACTCTCCGTGACGTCAAAGTGAAATCGAATTAGTTTAACTCAGAACTCTCATTTTATTTCAAAGATTTGATCTTTGTACATTAAAATGGTCTAGTGACTTCATAGGTACCTTGATTGAGGTGTTTTCATTTAAAGATTCAATCTTTACTCATTAAAACATTCTTCGGGACGTCCAAGGGCACTCGAATAAGTTTAACTCAAAACTCTCATTTCCTTTCCAAGGTTCAATCTTTATACGTTAAAAGGGTCTAGTGACATAATAGGTACCCTGATTGAGGTACTTTCATTCAGAAGGATTGAATTCGCGACTTCATAGGGAACTCGAATAAGTTAAACTCAAAACTTTCGTTTTCTTTCAGATATTCAATCTTTAGACATTAAAAAGGTCTAGTGAGGTAATACGAACCTTGATTGGGGTAATTTCATTCAAAGATTTAGTTTTTACACTTTAAAACACTCTTCGCGACGTCAAACAAAACTCGAATAAGTTTAACTCAAAACTCTCGTTTTCTTACAAAGATTTAATCTTTATACATTAAAATGGTCTAGTGACACGATAGGTACCTTGATTGAGGTATTTTCATTCAAAGATTCAATCTTAACTCCTTAAAACACCCTTCGTGACGTCAAAGGGACCTCGAATAAGTTTAACTCAAAACTCTTATTTTATACCTTAAAAATGTCTAGTGACATAATAGGTACCTTGATTGAGCTATTTTCATTCAAGGATTCAATCTTTACTCGATAAAACACTCTTCGCGACCTCATAGGGAACTCAAATAAGTTAAACTCAAAACCCTCATTTTTTTCAATGATTCGATCTTTATACATTAAAAAGGTTTACTGACATAATAAGTACCTTCATTCAAGGATTCAATCTTTACTCTTTAAAACACTCTTCGGGATGTCAAAAGGAACTCGAATAAGTTTAGCTCAAAACTCTCATTTCTTTTTTTTCAAAGATTCAATCTTTAAACATTAAAAAGATCGAGTGACATAATAGGTACCTTCATTGGGAACTCGAGTGAGTTAAAATCAAAACCCTCATTTTTTTTTTCAAAGATTCATTCTTTATACATTAAAAAGGTCTAGTGATACAATACGTACATTGATTGAGGTAATTTCACTGAAAGATTCAATCTACACTCAATGAAACACGCATCGTGACGTCAAAGGGAACTCAAATAAGTTGAACTCAAAACTCCTATTTTCTTTCAACGATTAGTATTTATACATTAAAATGGTCTAGTGTCGTAATAGGAAACTTGATTGAGGTAGTTTAATTCAAAGATTCAATTTTTACTCATTAAAACATTATTCGGGACGTCAAAGGGAACTCGAATAAGTTTAGCTCAAAACTCTCGTTTTCTTTCAAAGATTCAATCTTTATAACATAAAAAGGTTCAGTGACATGACAGGTACCTTGATTGAAGTGTTTTCATTCGTAGATTCAATATTTAGTCATTAAAACACTTTTCGTGAATTCATAGGGAACTTGAATAAGTTAAACTCGAAACTCTCATTTTCCTTCAAAGATTCAATCTTTATACATTAAAAAGGTCCAGTAGCATAATTGGCATCTTGGTTGAGGTATTTTCATTCAAAGATTCAATATTTAGTCATTAAAACACTTTCACGACTTTATTGTCAACTCGAATAAGTTTAACTCAAAACTCTCATTTTCTTTCAGAGATACAATACTTATACATTAAAAAGGTCTAGTGACATAATAGTTACCTTGATTGAAGTAATTTCATTCAAAGATTCAATCCTTGCTCATTGAAACACTCATCGTGACGTCAAACGGAATTCGAATAAGTTGAACTCCAAACTCTTATTTTCTTTCAAATATTGAATCTGTATACATTAAAATGGTCTAGTGACTTAATAGGTACCTCGATTGTGGTATTTTCATACAAAAATTCAATCTTTACTCATTAAAACACTCTTTGGGACGTCAAAGGGAACTCGCATAAGTTCAACTCAAAACTCTCATTTTCTTTCAAAGATTCCATCTTTATACATTAAAAAGTTCAAGTGACATAATAGGTACCCTGATTGAGTTAATTTCATTCAAAGATTCAATCTTTACTCATTAAAACACTCTCCGTGACGTCAAAGTGAAATCGAATTAGTTTAACTCAAAACTCTCATTTTATTTCAAAGATTTGATCTTTGTACATTAAAATGGTCTAGTGACTTCATAGGTACCTTGATTGAGGTGTTTTCATTTAAAGATTCAATCTTTACTCATTAAAACATTCTTCGGGACGTCCAAGGGCACTCGAATAAGTTTAACTCAAAACTCTAATTTCCTTTCCAAGGTTCAATCTTTATACGTTAAAAAGGTCTAGTGACATAATAGGTACCCTGATTGAGGTACTTTCATTCAGAAGGATTGAATCTTTAATCATTAAAACACTCCTCGCGACTTCATAGGGAATTCGAATAAGTTAAACTCAAAACTTTCGTTTTCTTTCAGATATTCAATCTTTAGACATTAAAAAGGTCTAGTGAGGTAATACGAACCTTGATTGGGGTAATTTCATTCAAAGATTTAGTTTTTACACTTTAAAACACTCTTCGCGACGTCAAACAAAACTCGAATAAGTTTAACTCAAAACTCTCGTTTTCTTACAAAGATTTAATCTTTATACATTAAAATGGTCTAGTGACACGATAGGTACCTTGATTGAGGTATTTTCATTCAAAGATTCAATCTTAACTCCTTAAAACACCCTTCGTGACGTCAAAGGGAACTCGAATAAGTTTAACTCAAAACTCTTATTTTATACCTTAAAAATGTCTAGTGACATAATAGGTACCTTGATTGAGCTATTTTCATTCAAGGATTCAATCTTTACTCGATAAAACACTCTTCGCGACCTCATAGGGAACTCAAATAAGTTAAACTCAAAACCCTCATTTTTTTCAATGATTCGATCTTTATACATTAAAAAGGTTTAGTGACATAATAAGTACCTTCATTCAAGGATTCAATCTTTACTCTTTAAAACACTCTTCGGGATGTCAAAAGGAACTCGAATAAGTTTAGCTCAAAACTCTCATTTCTTTTTTTTCAAAGATTCAATCTTTAAACATTAAAAAGATCGAGTGACATAATAGGGACCTTCATTGGGAACTCGAGTGAGTTAAAATCAAAACCCTCATTTTTTTTTTTCAAAGATTCATTCTTTATACATGAAAAAGGTCTAGTGATACAATACGTACATTGATTGAGGTAATTTCACTGAAAGATTCAATCTACACTCAATGAAACACGCATCGTGACGTCAAAGGGAACTCAAATAAGTTGAACTCAAAACTCCTATTTTCTTTCAACGATTAGTGTTTATACATTAAAATGGTCTAGTGTCGTAATAGGAAACTTGATTGAGGTAGTTTAATTCAAGGATTCAATTTTTACTCATTAAAACATTATTCGGGACGTCAAAGGGAACTCGAATAAGTTTAGCTCAAAACTCTCGTTTTCTTTCAAAGATTCAATCTTTATAACATAAAAAGGTTCAGTGACATGACAGGTACCTTGATTGAAGTGTTTTCATTCGTAGATTCAATATTTAGTCATTAAAACACTTTTCGTGAATTCATAGGGAACTTGAATAAGTTAAACTCGAAACTCTCATTTTCCTTCAAAGATTCAATCTTTATACATTAAAAAGGTCCAGTAGCATAATTGGCATCTTGGTTGAGGTATTTTCATTCAAAGATTCAATATTTAGTCATTAAAACACTTTCACGACTTTATTGTCAACTCGAATAAGTTTAACTCAAAACTCTCATTTTCTTTCAGAGATACAATACTTATACATTAAAAAGGTCTAGTGACATAATAGTTACCTTGATTGAAGTAATTTCATTCAAAGATTCAATCCTTGCTCATTGAAACACTCATCGTGACGTCAAACGGAATTCGAATAAGTTGAACTCCAAACTCTTATTTTCTTTCAAATATTGAATCTGTATACATTAAAATGGTCTAGTGACTTAATAGGTACCTCGATTGTGGTATTTTCATACAAAAATTCAATCTTTACTCATTAAAACACTCTTTGGGACGTCAAAGGGAACTCGCATAAGTTCAACTCAAAACTCTCATTTTCTTTCAAAGATTCAATCTTTATACATTAAAAAGTTCAAGTGACATAATAGGTACCCTGATTGAGTTAATTTCATTCAAAGATTCAATCTTTACTCATTAAAACACTCTCCGTGACGTCAAAGTGAAATCGAATTAGTTTAACTCAAAACTCTCATTTTATTTCAAAGATTTGATCTTTGTACATTAAAATGGTCTAGTGACTTCATAGGTACCTTGATTGAGGTGTTTTCATTTAAAGATTCAATCTTTACTCATTAAAACATTCTTCGGGACGTCCAAGGGCACTCGAATAAGTTTAACTCAAAACTCTCATTTCCTTTCCAAGGTTCAATCTTTATACGTTAAAAAGGTCTAGTGACATAATAGGTACCCTGATTGAGGTACTTTCATTCAGAAGGATTCAATCTTTAATCATTAAAACACTCCTCGCGACTTCATAGGGAGCTCGAATAAGTTAAACTCAAAACTTTCGTTTTCTTTCAGATATTCAATCTTTAGACATTAAAAAGGTCTAGTGAGGTAATACGAACCTTGATTGGGGTAATTTCATTCAAAGATTTAGTTTTTACACTTTAAAACACTCTTCGCGACGTCAAACAAAACTCGAATAACTTTAACTCAAAACTGTCGTTTTCTTACAAAGATTTAATCTTTATACATTAAAATGGTCTAGTGACACGATAGGTACCTTGATTGAGGTATTTTCATTCAAAGATTCAATCTTAACTCCTTAAAACACCCTTCGTGACGTCAAAGGGAACTCGAATAAGTTTAACTCAAAACTCTTATTTTATACCTTAAAAATGTCTAGTGACATAATAGGTACCTTGATTGAGCTATTTTCATTCAAGGATTCAATCTTTACTCGATAAAACACGCTTCGCGACCTCATAGGGAAATCAAATAAGTTAAACTCAGAACCCTCATTTTTTTCAATGATTCGATCTTTATACATTAAAAAGGTTTAGTGACATAATAAGTACCTTCATTCAAGGATTCAATCTTTACTCTTTAAAACACTCTTCGGGATGTCAAAAGGAACTCGAATAAGTTTAGCTCAAAACTCTCATTCCTTTTTTTTCAAAGATTCAATCTTTAAACATTAAAAAGATCGAGTGACATAATAGGTACCTTCATTGGGAACTCGAGTGAGTTAAAATCAAAACCCTCATTTTTTTTTTTCAAAGATTCATTCTTTATACATTAAAAAGGTCTAGTGATACAATACGTACATTGATTGAGGTAATTTCACTGAAAGATTCAATCTACACTCAATGAAACACGCATCGTGACGTCAAAGGGAACTCAAATAAGTTGAACTCAAAACTCCTATTTTCTTTCAACGATTAGTGTTTATACATTAAAATGGTCTAGTGTCGTAATAGGAAACTTGATTGAGGTAGTTTAATTCAAAGATTCAATTTTTACTCATTAAAACATTATTCGGGACGTCAAAGGGAACTCGAATAAGTTTAGCTCAAAACTCTCGTTTTCTTTCAAAGATTCAATCTTTATAACATAAAAAGGTTCAGTGACATGACAGGTACCTTGATTGAAGTGTTTTCATTCGTAGATTCAATATTTAGTCATTAAAACACTTTTCGTGAATTCATAGGGAACTTGAATAAGTTAAACTCGAAACTCTCATTTTCCTTCAAAGATTCAATCTTTATACATTAAAAAGGTCCAGTAGCATAATTGGCATCTTGGTTGAGGTATTTTCATTCAAATATTCAATATTTAGTCATTAAAACACTTTCACGACTTTATTGTCAACTCGAATAAGTTTAACTCAAAACTCTCATTTTCTTTCAGAGATACAATACTTATACATTAAAAAGGTCTAGTGACATAATAGTTACCTTGATTGAAGTAATTTCATTCAAAGATTCAATCCTTGCTCATTGAAACACTCATCGTGACGTCAAACGGAATTCGAATAAGTTGAACTCCAAACTCTTATTTTCTTTCAAATATTGAATCTGTATACATTAAAATGGTCTAGTGACTTAATAGGTACCTCGATTGTGGTATTTTCATACAAAAATTCAATCTTTACTCATTAAAACACTCTTTGGGACGTCAAAGGGAACTCGCATAAGTTCAACTCAAAACTCTCATTTTCTTTCAAAGATTCAATCTTTATACATTAAAAAGTTCAAGTGACATAATAGGTACCCTGATTGAGTTAATTTCATTCAAAGATTCAATCTTTACTCATTAAAACACTCTCCGTGACGTCAAAGTGAAATCGAATTAGTTTAACTCAAAACTCTCATTTTATTTCAAAGATTTGATCTTTGTACATTAAAATGGTCTAGTGACTTCATAGGTACCTTGATTGAGGTGTTTTCATTTAAAGATTCAATCTTTACTCATTAAAACATTCTTCGGGACGTCCAAGGGCACTCGAATAAGTTTAACTCAAAACTCTCATTTCCTTTCCAAGGTTCAATCTTTATACGTTAAAAGGGTCTAGTGACATAATAGGTACCCTGATTGAGGTACTTTCATTCAGAAGGATTGAATCTTTAATCATTAAAACACTCCTCGCGACTTCATAGGGAACTCGAATAAGTTAAACTCAAAACTTTCGTTTTCTTTCAGATATTCAATCTTTAGACATTAAAAAGGTCTAGTGAGGTAATACGAACCTTGATTGGGGTAATTTCATTCAAAGATTTAGTTTTTACAATTTAAAACACTCTTCGCGACGTCAAACGAAACTCGAATAAGTTTAACTCAAAACTCTCGTTTTCTTACAAAGATTTAATCTTTATACATTAAAATGGTCTAGTGACACGATAGGTACCTTGATTGAGGTATTTTCATTCAAAGATTCAATCTTAACTCCTTAAAACACCCTTCGTGACGTCAAAGGGAACTCGAATAAGTTTAACTCAAAACTCTTATTTTATACGTTAAAAATGTCTAGTGACATAATAGGTACCTTGATTGAGCTATTTTCATTCAAGGATTCAATCTTTACTCGATAAAACACTCTTCGCGACCTCATAGGGAACTCAAATAAGTTAAACTCAAAACCCTCATTTTTTTCAATGATTCGATCTTTATACATTAAAAAGGTTTAGTGACAAAATAAGTACCTTCATTCAAGGATTCAATCTTTACTCTTTAAAACACTCTTCGGGATGTCAAAAGGAACTCGAATAAGTTTAGCTCAAAACTCTCATTTCTTTTTTTTCAAAGATTCAATCTTTAAACATTAAAAAGATCGAGTGACATAATAGGCACCTTCATTGGGAACTCGAGTGAGTTAAAATCAAAACCCTCATTTTTTTTTTTTCAAAGATTCATTCTTTATACATTAAAAAGGTTTAGTGATACAATACATACATTGATTGAGGTAATTTCACTGAAAGATTCAATCTACACTCAATGAAACACGCATCGTGACGTCAAAGGGAACTCAAATAAGTTGAACTCAAAACTCCTATTTTCTTTCAACGATTAGTGTTTGTACATTAAAATGGTCATGTGTCGTAATAGGAAACTTGATTGAGGTAGTTTAATTCAAAGATTCAATTTTTACTCATTAAAACATTATTCGGGACGTCAAAGGGAACTCGAATAAGTTTAGCTCAAAACTCTCGTTTTCTTTCAAAGATTCAATCTTTATAATATAAAAAGGTTCAGTGACATGACAGGTACCTTGATTGAAGTGTTTTCATTCGTAGATTCAATATTTAGTCATTAAAACACTTTTCGTGAATTCATAGGGAACTTGAATAAGTTAAACTCGAAACTCTCATTTTCCTTCAAAGATTCAATCTTTATACATTAAAAAGGTCCAGTAGCATAATTGGCATCTTGGTTGAGGTATTTTCATTCAAAGATTCAATATTTAGTCATTAAAACACTTTCACGACTTTATTGTCAACTCGAATAAGTTTAACTCAAAACTCTCATTTTCTTTCAGAGATACAATACTTATACATTAAAAAGGTCTAGTGACATAATAGTTACCTTAATTGAAGTAATTTCATTCAAAGATTCAATCCTTGCTCATTGAAACACTCATCGTGACGTCAAACGGAATTCGAATAAGTTGAACTCCAAACTCTTATTTTCTTTCAAATATTGAATCTCTATACATTAAAATGGTCTAGTGACTTAATAGGTACCTCGATTGTGGTATTTTTATACAAAAATTCAATCTTTACTCATTAAAACACTCTTTAGGACGTCAAAGGGAACTCGCATAAGTTCAACTCAAAACTCTCATTTTCTTTCAAAGATTCAATCTTTATACATTAAAAAGTTCAAGTGACATAATAAGTACCCTGATTGAGTTAATTTCATTCAAAGATTCAATCTTTACTCATTAAAACACTCTCCGTGACGTCAAAGTGAAATCGAATTAGTTTAACTCAAAACTCTCATTTTATTTCAAAGATTTGATCTTTGTACATTAAAATGGTCTAGTGACTTCATAGGTACCTTGATTGAGGTGTTTTCATTTAAAGATTCAATCTTTACTCATTAAAACATTCTTCGGGACGTCCAAGGGCACTCGAATAAGTTTAACTCAAAACTCTCATTTCCTTTCCAAGGTTCAATCTTTATACGTTAAAAAGGTCTAGTGACATAATAGGTACCCTGATTGAGGTACTTTCATTCAGAAGGATTCAATCTTTAATCATTAAAACACTCCTCGCGACTTCATAGGGAACTCGAATAAGTTAAACTCAAAACTTTCGTTTTCTTTCAGATATTCAATCTTTAGACATTAAAAAGGTCTAGTGAGGTAATACGAACCTTGATTGGGGTAATTTCATTCAAAGATTTAGTTTTTACACTTTAAAACACTCTTCGCGACATCAAACAAAACTCGAATAACTTTAACTCAAAACTCTCGTTTTCTTACAAAGATTTAATCTTTATACATTAAAATGGTCTAGTGACACGATAGGTACCTTGATTGAGGTATTTTCATTCAAAGATTTAATCTTAAGTCCTTAAAACACCCTTCGTGACGTCAAAGGGAACTCGAATAAGTTTAACTCAAAACTCTTATTTTATACCTTAAAAATGTCTAGTGACATAATAGGTACCTTGATTGAGCTATTTTCATTCAAGGATTCAATCTTTACTCGATAAAACACTCTTCGCGACCTCATAGGGAACTCAAATAAGTTAAACTCAAAACCCTCATTTTTTTCAATGATTCGATCTTTATACATTAAAAAGGTTTAGTGACATAATAAGTACCTTCATTCAAGGATTCAATCTTTACTCTTTAAAACACTCTTCGGGATGTCAAAAGGAACTCGAATAAGTTTAGCTCAAAACTCTCATTTCTTTTTTTTTCAAAGATTCAATCTTTAAACATTAAAAAGATCGAGTGACATAATAGGTACCTTCATTGGGAACTCGAGTGAGTTAAAATCAAAACCCTCATTTTTTTTTTTCAAAGATTCATTCTTTATACATTAAAAAGGTCTAGTGATACAATACGTACATTGATTGAGGTAATTTCACTGAAAGATTCAATCTACACTCAATGAAACACGCATCGTGACGTCAAAGGGAACTCAAATAAGTTGAACTCAAAACTCCTATTTTCTTTCAACGATTAGTGTTTATACATTAAAATGGTCTAGTGTCGTAATAGGAAACTTGATTGAGGTAGTTTAATTCAAAGATTCAATTTTTACTCATTAAAACATTATTCGGGACGTCAAAGGGAACTCGAATAAGTTTAGCTCAAAACTCTCGTTTTCTTTCAAAGATTCAATCTTTATAACATAAAAAGGTTCAGTGACATGACAGGTACCTTGATTGAAGTGTTTTCATTCGTAGATTCAATATTTAGTCATTAAAACACTTTTCGTGAATTCATAGGGAACTTGAATAAGTTAAACTCGAAACTCTCATTTTCCTTCAAAGATTCAATCTTTATACATTAAAAAGGTCCAGTAGCATAATTGGCATCTTGGTTGAGGTATTTTCATTCAAAGATTCAATATTTAGTCATTAAAACACTTTCACGACTTTATTGTCAACTCGAATAAGTTTAACTCAAAACTCTCATTTTCTTTCAGAGATACAATACTTATACATTAAAAAGGTCTAGTGACATAATAGTTACCTTGATTGAAGTAATTTCATTCAAAGATTCAATCCTTGCTCATTGAAACACTCATCGTGACGTCAAACGGAATTCGAATAAGTTGAACTCCAAACTCTTATTTTCTTTCAAATATTGAATCTGTATACATTAAAATGGTCTAGTGACTTAATAGGTACCTCGATTGTGGTATTTTCATACAAAAATTCAATCTTTACTCATTAAAACACTCTTTGGGACGTCAAAGGGAACTCGCATAAGTTCAACTCAAAACTCTCATTTTCTTTCAAAGATTCAATCTTTATACATTAAAAAGTTCAAGTGACATAATAGGTACCCTGATTGAGTTAATTTCATTCAAAGATTCAATCTTTACTCATTAAAACACTCTCCGTGACGTCAAAGTGAAATCGAATTAGTTTAACTCAAAACTCTCATTTTATTTCAAAGATTTGATCTTTGTACATTAAAATGGTCTAGTGACTTCATAGGTACCTTGATTGAGGTGTTTTCATTTAAAGATTCAATCTTTACTCATTAAAACATTCTTCGGGACGTCCAAGGGCACTCGAATAAGTTTAACTCAAAACTCTCATTTCCTTTCCAAGGTTCAATCTTTATACGTTAAAAAGGTCTAGTGACATAATAGGTACCCTGATTGAGGTACTTTCATTCAGAAGGATTCAATCTTTAATATTTAAAACACTCCTCGCGACTTCATAGGGAACTCGAATAAGTTAAACTCAAAACTTTCGTTTTCTTTCAGATATTCAATCTTTAGACATTAAAAAGGTCTAGTGAGGTAATACGAACCTTGATTGGGGTAATTTCATTCAAAGATTTAGTTTTTACACTTTAAAACACTCTTCGCGACGTCAAACAAAACTCGAATAACTTTAACTCAAAACTCTCGTTTTCTTACAAAGATTTAATCTTTATACATTAAAATGGTCTAGTGACACGATAGGTACCTTGATTGAGGTATTTTCATTCAAAGATTCAATCTTAACTCCTTAAAACACCCTTCGTGACGTCAAAGGGAACTCGAATAAGTTTAACTCAAAACTCTTATTTTATACCTTAAAAATGTCTAGTCACATAATAGGTACCTTGATTGAGCTATTTTCATTCAAGGATTCAATCTTTACTCGATAAAACACGCTTCACGACCTCATAGGGAACTCAAATAAGTTAAACTCAAAACCCTCATTTTTTTCAATGATTCGATCTTTATACATTAAAAAGGTTTAGTGACATAATAAGTACCTTCATTCAAGGATTCAATCTTTACTCTTTAAAACACTCTTCGGGATGTCAAAAGGAACTCGAATAAGTTTAACTCAAAACTCTCATTTCTTTTTTTTCAAAGATTCAATCTTTAAACATTAAAAAGATCGAGTGACATAATAGGTACCTTCATTGGGAACTCGAGTCAGTTAAAATCAAAACCCTCATTTTTTTTTTCAAAGATTCATTCTTTATACATTAAAAAAGTCTAGTGATACAATACGTACATTGATTGAGGTAATTTCACTGAAAGATTCAATCTACACTCAATGAAACACGCATCGTGACGTCAAAGGGAACTCAAATAAGTTGAACTCAAAACTCCTATTTTCTTTCAACGATTAGTGTTTATACATTAAAATGGTCTAGTGTCGTAATAGGAAACTTGATTGAGGTAGTTTAATTCAAAGATTCAATTTTTACTCATTAAAACATTATTCGGGACGTCAAAGGGAACTCGAATAAGTTTAGCTCAAAACTCTCGTTTTCTTTCAAAGATTCAATCTTTATAACATAAAAAGGTTCAGTGACATGACAGGTACCTTGATTGAAGTGTTTTCATTCGTAGATTCAATATTTAGTCATTAAAACACTTTTCGTGAATTCATAGGGAACTTGAATAAGTTAAACTCGAAACTCTCATTTTCCTTCAAAGATTCAATCTTTATACATTAAAAAGGTCCAGTAGCATAATTGGCATCTTGGTTGAGGTATTTTCATTCAAAGATTCAATATTTAGTCATTAAAACACTTTCACGACTTTATTGTCAACTCGAATAAGTTTAACTCAAAACTCTCATTTTCTTTCAGAGATACAATACTTATACATTAAAAAGGTCTAGTGACATAATAGTTACCTTGATTGAAGTAATTTCATTCAAAGATTCAATCCTTGCTCATTGAAACACTCATCGTGACGTCAAACGGAATTCGAATAAGTTGAACTCCAAACTCTTATTTTCTTTCAAATATTGAATCTGTATACATTAAAATGGTCTAGTGACTTAATAGGTACCTCGATTGTGGTATTTTCATACAAAAATTCAATCTTTACTCATTAAAACACTCTTTGGGACGTCAAAGGGAACTCGCATAAGTTCAACTCAAAACTCTCATTTTCTTTCAAAGATTCAATCTTTATACATTAAAAAGTTCAAGTGACATAATAGGTACCCTGATTGAGTTAATTTCATTCAAAGATTCAATCTTTACTCATTAAAACACTCTCCGTGACGTCAAAGTGAAATCGAATTAGTTTAACTCAAAACTCTCATTTTATTTCAAAGATTTGATCTTTGTACATTAAAATGGTCTAGTGACTTCATAGGTACCTTGATTGAGGTGTTTTCATTTAAAGATTCAATCTTTACTCATTAAAACATTCTTCGGGACGTCCAAGGGCACTCGAATAAGTTTAACTCAAAACTCTCATTTCCTTTCCAAGGTTCAATCTTTATACGTTAAAAAGGTCTAGTGACATAATAGGTACCCTGATTGAGGTACTTTCATTCAGAAGGATTCAATCTTTAATCATTAAAACACTCCTCGTGACTTCATAGGGAACTCGAATAAGTTAAACTCAAAACTTTCATTTTCTTTTAGATATTCAATCTTTAGACATTAAAAAGGTCTAGTGAGGTAATACGAACCTTGATTGGGGTAATTTCATTCAAAGATTTAGTTTTTACACTATAAAACACTCTTCGCGACGTCAAACAAAACTCGAATAACTTTAACTCAAAACTCTCGTTTTCTTACAAAGATTTAATCTTTATACATTAAAATGGTCTAGTGACACGATAGGTACCTTGATTGAGGTATTTTCATTCAAAGATTCAATCTTAACTCCTTAAAACACCCTTCGTGACGCCAAAGGGAACTCGAATAAGTTTAACTCAAAACTTTTATTTTATACCTTAAAAATGTCTAGTGACATAATAGGTACCTTGATTGAGCTATTTTCATTCAAGGATTCAATCTTTACTCGATAAAACACTCTTCGCGACCTCATAGGGAACTCAAATAAGTTAAACTCAAAACCCTCATTTTTTTCAATGATTCGATCTTTATACATTAAAAAGGTTTAGTGACATAATAAGTACCTTCATTCAAGGATTCAATCTTTACTCTTTAAAACACTCTTCGGGATGTCAAAAGGAACTCGAATAAGTTTAGCTCAAAACTCTCATTTCTTTTTTTTCAAAGATTCAATCTTTAAACATTAAAAAGATCGAGTGACATAATAGGTACCTTCATTGGGAACTCGAGTCAGTTAAAATCAAAACCCACATTTTTTTTTTTCAAAGATTCATTCTTTATACATTAAAAAGGTCTAGTGATACAATACGTACATTGATTGAGGTAATTTCACTGAAAGATTCAATCTACACTCAATGAAACACGCATCGTGACGTCAAAGGGAACTCAAATAAGTTGAACTCAAAACTCCTATTTTCTTTCAACGATTAGTGTTTATACATTAAAATGGTCTAGTGTCGTAATAGGAAACTTGATTGAGGTAGTTTAATTCAAAGATTCAATTTTTACTCATTAAAACATTATTCGGGACGTCAAAGGAAACTCGAATAAGTTTAGCTCAAAACTCTGGTTTTCTTTCAAAGATTCAATCTTTATAACATAAAAAGGTTCAGTGACATGACAGGTACCTTGATTGCAGTGTTTTCATTCGTAGATTCAATATTTAGTCATTAAAACACTTTTCGTGAATTCATAGGGAACTTGAATAAGTTAAACTCGAAACTCTCATTTTCCTTCAAAGATTCAATCTTTATACATTAAAAAGGTCCAGTAGCATAATTGGCATCTTGGTTGAGGTATTTTCATTCAAAGATTCAATATTTAGTCATTAAAACACTTTCACGACTTTATTGTCAACTCGAATAAGTTTAACTCAAAACTCTCATTTTCTTTCAGAGATACAATACTTATACGTTAAAAAGGTCTAGTGACATAATAGTTACCTTAATTGAAGTAATTTCATTCAAAGATTCAATCCTTGCTCATTGAAACACTCATCGTGACGTCAAACGGAATTCGAATAAGTTGAACTCCAAACTCTTATTTTCTTTCAAATATTGAATCTGTATACATTAAAATGGTCTAGTGACTTAATAGGTACCTCGATTGTGGTATTTTCATACAAAAATTCAATCTTTACTCATTAAAACACTCTTTGGGACGTCAAAGGGAACTCGCATAAGTTCAACTCAAAACTCTCATTTTCTTTCAAAGATTCAATCTTTATACATTAAAAAGTTCAAGTGACATAATAGGTACCCTGATTGAGTTAATTTCATTCAAAGATTCAATCTTTACTCATTAAAACACTCTCCGTGACGTCAAAGTGAAATCGAATTAGTTTAACTCAAAACTCTCATTTTATTTCAAAGATTTGATCTTTGTACATTAAAATGGTCTAGTGACTTCATAGGTACCTTGATTGAGGTGTTTTCATTTAAAGATTCAATCTTTACTCATTAAAACATTCTTCGGGACGTCCAAGGGCACTCGAATAAGTTTAACTCAAAACTCTCATTTCCTTTCCAAGGTTCAATCTTTATACGTTAGAAAGGTCTAGTGACATAATAGGTACCCTGATTGAGGTACTTTCATTCAGAAGGATTCAATCTTTAATCATTAAAACACTCCTCGCGACTTCATAGGGAACTCGAATAAGTTAAACTCAAAACTTTCGTTTTCTTGCAGATATTCAATCTTTAGACATTAAAAAGGTCTAGTGAGGTAATACGAACCTTGATTGGGGTAATTTCATTCAAAGATTTAGTTTTTACACTTTAAAACACTCTTCGCGACGTCAAACAAAACTCGAATAAGTTTAACTCAAAACTCTCGTTTTCTTACAAAGATTTAATCTTTATACATTAAAATGGTCTAGTGACATGATAGGTAGCTTGATTGAGGTATTTTCATTCAAAGATTCAATCTTAACTCCTTAAAACACCATTCGTGACGTCAAAGGGAACTCGAATAAGTTTAACTCAAAACTCTTATTTTATACCTTAAAAATGTCTAGTGACATAATAGGTACCTTGATTGAGCTATTTTCATTCAAGGATTCAATCTTTACTCGATAAAACACTCTTCGCGACCTCATAGGGAACTCAAATAAGTTAAACTCAAAACCCTCATTTTTTTCAATGATTCGATCTTTATACATTAAAAAGGTTTAGTGACATAATAAGTACCTTCATTCAAGGATTCAATCCTTACTCTTTAAAACACTCTTCGGGATGTCAAAGGGAACTCGAATAAGTTTAGCTCAAAACTCTCATTTCTTTTTTTTTCAAAGATTCAATCTTTAAACATTAAAAAGATCGAGTGACATAATAGGTACCTTCATTGGAAACTCGAGTAAGTTAAAATCAAAACCCTCATTTTTTTTTTTCAAAGATTCATTCTTTATACATTAAAAAGGTCTAGTGATACAATACGTACATTGATTGAGGTAATTTCACTGAAAGATTCAATCTACACTCAATGAAACACGCATCGTGACGTCAAAGGGAACTCAAATAAGTTGAACTCAAAACTCCTATTTTCTTTCAACGATTAGTGTTTATACATTAAAATTGTCTAGTGTCGTAATAGGAAACTTGATTGAGGTAGTTTAATTCAAAGATTCAATTTTTACTCATTAAAACATTATTCGGGACGTCAAAGGGAACTCGAATAAGTTTCGCTCAAAACTCTCGTTTTCTTTCAAAGATTCAATCTTTATAACATAAAAAGGTTCAGTGACATGACAGGTACCTTGATTGCAGTGTTTTCATTCGTAGATTCAATATTTAGTCATTAAAACACTTTTCGTGAATTCATAGGGAACTTGAATAAGTTAAACTCGAAACTCTCATTTTCCTTCAAAGATCCAATCTTTATACATTAAAAAGGTCCAGTAGCATAATTGGCATCTTGTTTGAGATATTTTCATTCAAAGATTCAATATTTAGTCATTAAAACACTTTCACGACTTTATTGTCAACTCGAATAAGTTTAACTCAAAACTCTCATTTTCTTTCAGAGATAGAATACTTAGACATTAAAAAGGTCTAGTGACATAATAGTTACCTTGATTGAAGTAATTTCATTCAAAGATTCAATCCTTGCTCATTGAAACACTCATCGTGACGTCAAACGGAATTCGAATAAGTTGAACTCCAAACTCTTATTTTCTTTCAAACATTGAATCTGTATACATTAAAATGGTCTAGTGACTTAATAGGTAGCTCGATTGTGGTATTTTCTTACAAAAATTCAATCTTTACTCATTAAAACACTCTTTGGGACTTCAAACGGAACTCGCATAAGTTCAACTCAAAACTCTCATTTTCTTTCAAAGATTCAATCTTTATACATTAAAAAGTTCAAGTGACATAATAGGTACCCTGATTGAGTTAATTTCATTCAAAGATTCAATCTTTACTCATTAAAACACTCTCCGTGACGTCAAAGTGAAATCGAATCAGTTTAACTCAAAACTCTCATTTTATTTCAAAGATTTGATCTTTGTACATTAAAATGGTCTAGTGACTTCATAGGTACCTTGATTGAGGTGTTTTCATTTAAAGATTCAATCTTTACTCATTAAAACATTCTTCGGGACGTCCAAGGGCACTCGAATAAGTTTAACTCAAAACTCTCATTTCCTTTCCAAGGTTCAATCTTTATACGTTAAAAGGGTCTAGTGACATAATAGGTACCCTGATTGAGGTACTTTCATTCAGAAGGATTCACTCTTTAATCATTAAAACACTCCTCGCGACTTCATAGGGAACTCGAATAAGTTAAACTCAAAACTTTCGTTTTCTTTCAGATATTCAATCTTTAGACATTAAAAAGGTCTAGTGAGGTAATACGAACCTTGATTGGGGTAATTTCATTCAAAGATTTAGTTTTTACACTTTAAAACACTCTTCGCGACGTCAAACAAAACTCGAATAACTTTAACTCAAAACTCTCGTTTTCTTACAAAGATTTAATCTTTATACATTAAAATGGTCTAGTGACATGATAGATACCTTGATTGAGGTAGTTTCATTCAAAGATTCAATCTTAACTCCTTAAAACACCATTCGTGACGTCAAAGGGAACTCGAATAAGTTTAACTCAAAACTCTTATTTTATACCTTAAAAATGTCTAGTGACATAATAGGTACCTTGATTGAGCTATTTTCATTCAAGGGTTCAATCTTTACTCGATAAAACACTCTTCGCGACCTCATAGGGAACTCAAATAAGTTAAACTCAAAACCCTCATTTTTTTCAATGATTCGATCTTTATACATTAAAAAGGTTTAGTGACATAATAAGTACCTTCATTCAAGGATTCAATCCTTACTCTTTAAAACACTCTTCGGGATGTCAAAAGGAACTCAAATAAGTTTAGCTCAAAACTCTCATTTCTTTTTTTTTCAAAGATTCAATCTTTAAACATTAAAAAGATCGAGTGACATAATAGGTACCTTCATTGGGAACTCGAGTAAGTTAAAATCAAAACCCTCATTTTTTTTTCTCAAAGATTCATTCTTTATACATTAAAAAGGTCTAGTGATACAATACGTACATTGATTGAGGTAATTTCACTGAAAGATTCAATCTACACTCAATGAAACACGCATCGTGACGTCAAAGGGAACTCAAATAAGTTGAACTCAAAACTCCTATTTTCTTTCAACGATTAGTGTTTATACATTAAAATGGTCTAGTGTCGTAATAGGAAACTTGATTGAGGTAGTTTAATTCAAAGATTCAATTTTTACTCATTAAAACATTATTCGGGACGTCAAAGGGAACTCGAATAAGTTTAGCTCAAAACTCTCGTTTTCTTTCAAAGATTCAATCTTTATAACATAAAAAGGTTCAGTGACATGACAGGTACCTTGATTGCAGTGTTTTCATTCGTAGATTCAATATTTAGTCATTAAAACACTTTTCGTGAATTCATAGGGAACTTGAATAAGTTAAACTCGAAACTCTCATTTTCCTTCAAAGATTCAATCGCGAAGAGTGTTTTATCGAGTAAAGATTGAATCCTTGAATGAAAATAGCTCAATCAAGGTACCTATTATGTCACTAGACATTTTTAAGGTTTAAAATAAGAGTTTTGAGTTAAACTTATTCGAGTTCCCTTTGACGTCACGAAGGGTGTTTTAAGGAGTTAAGATTGAATCTTTGAATGAAAATACCTCAGTCAAGGTACCTATCATGTCACTAGACCATTTTAATGTACAAATATCAAATCTTTGAAATAAAATGAAAGTTTTGAGTTAAACTAATTCGATTTCACTTTGACGTCACGGAGAGTGTTTTAATGAGTAAAGATTGAATCTTTGAATGAAATTAACTCAATCAGGGTACCTATTATTTCACTTGAACTTTTTAATGTATAAAGATCGAATCATTGAAAAAAATGAGGGTTTTGAGTTTAACTTATTTGAGTTCCCTATGAGGTCGCGAAGAGTGCTTTATCGAGTAAAGATTGAATCCCTGAATGAAAATAGCTCAATCAAGGTACCTATTATGTCACTAGACATTTCTAAGGTATAAAATAAGAGTTTTGAGTTAAACTTATTCGAATTCCCTTTGACGTCACGAAGGGTGTTTTAAGGAGTTAAGATTGAATCTTTGACTGAAAATACCTCAATCAAGGTACCTATCATGTCACTAGACCATTTTAATGTATAAAGATTAAATCTTTGTAAGAAAACGAGAGTTTTGAGTTAAACTTATTCGAGTTTTGTTTGACATCGCGAAGAGTGTTTTAAAGTGTAAAAACTAAATCTTTGAATGAAATTACCCCAATCAAGGTTCGTATTACCTCACTAGACCTTTTTAATGTCTAAAGATTGAATATCTGAAAGAAAACGAAAGTTTTGAGTTTAACTTATTCGAGTTCCCTATGAAGTCGCGAGGAGTGTTTTAATGATCAAAGATTGAATCCTTCAGAATGAAAGTACCTCAATCAGGGTACCTATTATGTCACTAGACCTTTTTAACGTATAAAGATTGAACCTTGGAAAGGAAATGAGAGTTTTGAGTTAAACTTATTCGAGTGCCCTTGGACGTCCCGAAGAATGTTTTAATGAGTAAAGATTGAATCTTTAAATGAAAACACCTCTATCAAGGTACCTATGAAGTCACCAGACCATTTTAATGTACAAAGATCAAATCTTTGAAATAAAATGAGAGTTTTGAGTTAAACTAATTCGATTTCACTTTGACGTCACGGAGAGTGTTTTAATGAGTAAAGATTGAATCTTTGAATGAAATTAACTCAATCAGGGTACCTACTATGTCACTTGAACTTTTTAATGTATAAAGATTGAATCTTTGAAAGAAAATGAGAGTTTTGAGTTGAACTTATGCGAGTTCCCTTTGACGTCCCAAAGAGTGTTTTAATGAGTAAAGATTGAATTTTTGTATGAAAGTACCACAATCGAGGTACCTATTAAGTCACTAGACCATTTTAATGCATACAGATTAAATATTTGAAAGAAAATAAGAGTTTGGAGTTCAACTTATTCGAATTCCGTTTGATGTCACGATGAGTGTTTCAACGAGCAAGGATTGAATCTTTGAATGAAATTACTTCAATCAAGGTAACTATTATGTCACTAGACCTTTTTAATGTAGAAGTATTGTATCTCTGAATGAAAATGAGAGTTTTGAGTTAAACTTATTCGAGTTGACCATAAAGTCGTGAAAGTGTTTTAATGACTAAATATTGAATCTTTTAATGAAAATACCTCAACCAAGATGCCAATTATGCTACTGGACCTTTTTAATGTATAAAGATTGAATCTTTGAAGGAAAATAAGAGTTTCGAGTTTAACTTATTCAAGCTCCCTATGAATTCACGAAAAGTGTTTTAATGACTAAATATTGAATCTACGAATGAAAACACTTCAATCAAGGTACCTGTCATGTCACTGAACCTTTTTATGTTATAAAGATTGAATCTTTGAAAGAAAACGAGAGTTTTGAGCTAAACTTATTCGAGTTCCCTTTGACGTCCCGAATAATGTTTTAACGAGTAAAAATTGAATCTTTGAATTAAACTACCTCAATCAAGTTTCCTATTACGACACTAGACCATTTTAATGTATAAACACTAATCGTTGAAAGAAAATAGGAGTTTTGAGTTCAACTTATTTGAGTTCCCTTTGACGTCACGATGCGTGTTTCATTGAGTGTAGATTGAATCTTTCAGTGAAATTACCTCAATCAATGTACGTATTGTATCACTAGACCTTTTTAATGTATAAAGAATGAATCTTTGAAAAAAAAAATGAGGGTTTTGATTTAACTTACTCGAGTTCCCAGTGGAGGTACCTATTATGTCACTCGATCTTTTTAATGTTTAAAGATTGAATCTTTGAAAAAAAAAAAAAATGAGAGTTTTGAGCTAAACTTATTCGAGTTCCTTTTGACATCCCGAAGAGTGTTTTAAAGAGTAAAGATTGAATCCTTGAATGAAGGTACTTATTATGTCACTAAACCTTTTTAATGTATAAAGAACGAATCATTGAAAAAAATGAGGGTTTTGAGTTTAACTTATTTGAGTTCCCTATGAGGTCGCGAACAGTGTTTTATCGAGTAAAGATTGAATCCTTGAATGAAAATAGCTCAATCAAGGTACCTATTATGTCACTAGACATTTATAAGGTATAAAATAAGAGTTTTGAGTTAAACTTATTCGAGTTCCCTTTGACGTCACGAAGGGTGTTTTAAGGAGTTAAGATTGAATCTTTGAATGAAAATACCTCAATCAAGGTACCTATCATGTCACTAGACCATTTTAATGTATAAAGATTAAATCTTTGTAAGAAAACGAGAGTTTTGAGTTAAACTTATTCGAGTTTTGTTTGACGTCGCGAAGAGTGTTTTAAAGTGTAAAAACTAAATCTTTGAATGAAATTACCCCAATCAAGGTTCGTATTACCTCACTAGACCTTTTTAATGTCTAAAGATTGAATATCTGAAAGAAAATGAAAGTTTTGAGTTTAACTTATTCGAGTTCCCTATGAAGTCGCGAAGAGTGTTTTAATGATCAAAGATTGAATCCTTCTGAATGAAAGTACCTCAATCAGGGTACCTATTATGTCATTAGACCTTTTTAACGTATAAAGATTGAACCTTGGAAAGGAAATGAGAGTTTTGAGTTAAACTTATTCGAGTGCCCTTGGACGTCCCGAAGAATGTTTTAATGAGTAAAGAATGAATCTTTAAATGAAAACACCTCAATCAAGGTACCTATGAAGTCACTAGACCATTTTAATGTACAAAGATCAAATCTTTGAAATAAAATGAGAGTTTTGAGTTAAACTAATTCGATTTCACTTTGACGTCACGGAGGGTGTTTTAATGAGTAAAGATTGAATCTTTGAATGAAATTAACTCAATCAGGGTACCTATTATGTCACTTGAACTTTTTAATGTATAAAGATTGAATCTTTGAAAGAAAATGAGAGTTTTGAGTTGAACTTATGCGAGTTCCCTATGACGTCCCATAGAGTGTTTTAATGAGTAAAGATTGAATTTTGGTATGAAAATACCACAATCGAGGTACCTATTAAGTCACTAGACCATTTTAATGTATACAGATTCAATATTTGAAAGAAAATAAGAGTTTGGAGTTCAACTTATTCGAATTCCGTTTGACGTCACGATGAGTGTTTCAATGAGCAAGGATTGAATCTTTGAATGAAATTACTTCAATCAAGGTAACTATTATGTCTCTAGACCTTTTTAATGTAGAAGTATTGTATCTCTGAAAGAAAATGAGAGTTTTGAGTTAAACTTATTCGAGTTGACAATAAAGTCGTGAAAGTGTTTTAATGACTAAATATTGAATCTTTGAATGAAAATACCTCAACCAAGATGCCAATTATGCTACTGGACCTTTTTAATGTATAAAGATTGAATCTTTGAAGGAAAATGAGAGTTTCGAGTTTAACTTATTCAAGTTCCCTATGAATTCACGAAAAGTGTTTTAATGACTAAATATTGAATCTACGAATGAAAACACTTCAATTAAGGTACCTGTCATGTCACTGAACCTTTTTATGTTATAAAGATTGAATCTTTGAAAGAAAACGAGAGTTTTGAGCTAAACTTATTCGAGTTCCCTTTGACGTCCCGAATAATGTTTTAACGAGTAAAAATTGAATCTTTGAATTAAACTACCTCAATCAAGTTTCCTATTACGACACTAGACCATTTTAATGTATAAACACTAATCGTTGAAAGAAAATAGGAGTTTTGAGTTCAACTTATTTGAGTTCCCTTTGACGTCACGATGCGTGTTTCATTGAGTGTAGATTGAATCTTTCAGTGAAATTACCTCAATCAATGTACGTATTGTATCACTAGACCTTTTTATTGTATAAAGAATGAATCTTTGAAAAAAAAAAATGAGGGTTTTGATTTAACTTACTCGAGTTCCCAATGGAGGTACCTATTATGTCACTCGGTCTTTTTAATGTTTAAAGATTGAATCTTTGAAAAAAAAGAAATGAGAGTTTTGAGCTAAACTTATTCGAGTTCCTTTTGACATCCCGAAGAGTGTTTTAAAGAGTAAAGATTGAATCCTTGAATGAAGGTACTTATTATGTCACTAAACCTTTTTAATGTATAAAGATCGAATCATTGAAAAAAATGAGGGTTTTGAGTTTAACTTATTTGAGTTCCCTATGAGGTCGCAAACAGTGTTTTATCGAGTAAAGATTGAATCCTTGAATGAAAATAGCTCAATCAAGGTACCTATTATGTCACTAGACATTTCTAAGGTATAAAATAAGAGTTTTGAGTTAAACTTATTCGAGTTCCCTTTGACGTCACGAAGGGTGTTTTAAGGAGTTAAGATTGAATCTTTGAATGAAAATACCTCAATCAAGGTACCTATCATGTCACTAGACCATTTTAATGTATAAAGATTAAATCTTTGTAAGAAAACGAGAGTTTTGAGTTAAACTTATTCGAGTTTTGTTTGACGTCGCGAAGAGTGTTTTAAAGTGTAAAAAACTAAATCTTTGAATGAAATTACCCCAATCAAGGTTCGTATTACGTCACTAGACCTTTTTAATGTCTAAAGATTGAATATCTGAAAGAAAATGAAAGTTTTGAGTTTAACTTATTCGAGTTCCCTATGAAGTCCCGAAGAGTGTTTTAATGATCAAAGATTGAATCCTTCTGAATGAAAGTACCTCAATCAGGGTACCTATTATGTCACTAAACCTTTTTAACGTATAAAGATTGAACCTTGGAAAGGAAATGAGAGTTTTGAGTTAAACTTATTCGAGTGCCCTTGGACGTCCCGAAGAATGTTTTAATGAGTAAAGAATGAATCTTTAAATGAAAACACCTCAATCAAGGTACCTATGAAGTCACTAGACCATTTTAATGTACAAAGATCAAATCTTTGAAATAAAATGAGAGTTTTGATTTAAACTAATTCGATTTCACTTTGACGTCACGGAGGGTGTTTTAATGAGTAAAGATTGAATCTTTGAATGAAATTAACTCAATCAGGGTACCTATTATGTCACTTGAACTTTTTAATGTATAAAGATTGAATCTTTGAAAGAAAATGAGAGTTTTGAGTTGAACTTATGCGAGTTCCCTTTGACGTCCCAAAGAGTGTTTTAATGAGTAAAGATTGAATTTTTGTATGAAAATACCACAATCGAGGTACCTATTAAGTCACTAGACCATTTTAATGTATACAGATTCAATATTTGAAAGAAAATAAGAGTTTGGAGTTCAACTTATTCGAATTCCGTTTGACGTCACGATGAGTGTTTCAATGAGCAAGGATTGAATCTTTGAATGAAATTACTTCAATCAAGGTAACTATTATGTCACTAGACCTTTTTAATGTAGAAGTATTGTATCTCTGAAAGAAAATGAGAGTTTTGAGTTAAACTTATTCGAGTTGACAATAAAGTCGTGAAAGTGTTTTAATGACGAAATATTGAATCTTTGAATGAAAATACCTCAACCAAGATGCCAATTATGCTACTGGACCTTTTTAATGTATAAAGATTGAATCTTTGAAGGAAAATGAGAGTTTCGAGTTTAACTTATTCAAGTTCCCTATGAATTCACGAAAAGTGTTTTAATGACTAAATATTGAATCTACGAATGAAAACACTTCAATCAAGGTACCTGTCATGTCACTGAACCTTTTTATGTTATAAAAATTGAATCTTTGAAAGAAAACGAGAGTTTTGAGCTAAACTTATTCGAGTTCCCTTTGACATCCCGAATAATGTTTTAACGAGTAAAAATTGAATCTTTGAATTAAACTACCTCAATCAAGTTTCCTATTACGACACTAGACCATTTTAATGTATAAACACTAATCGTTGAAAGAAAATAGGAGTTTTGAGTTCAACTTATTTGAGTTCCCTTTGACGTCACGATGCGTGTTTCATTGAGTGTAGATTGAATCTTTCAGTGAAATTACCTCAATCAATGTACGTATTGTATCACTAGACCTTTTTAATGTATAAAGAATGAATCTTTGAAAAAAAAAATGAGGGTTTTGATTTAACTTACTCGAGTTCCCAATGGAGGTACCTATTATGTCACTCGATCTTTTTAATGTTTAAAGATTGAATCTTTGAAAAAAAAGAAATGAGAGTTTTGAGCTAAACTTATTCGAGTTCCTTTTGACATCCCGAAGAGTGTTTTAAAGAGTAAAGATTGAATCCTTGAATGAAGGTACTTATTATGTCACTAAACCTTTTTAATGTATAAAGATCGAATCATTGAAAAAAATGAGGGTTTTGAGTTTAACTTATTTGAGTTCCCTATGAGGTCGCGAACAGTGTTTTATCGAGTAAAGATTGAATCCTTGAATGAAAATAGCTCAATCAAGGTACCTATTATGTCACTAGACATTTCTAAGGTATAAAATAAGAGTTTTGAGTTAAACTTATTTGAGTTCCCTTTGACGTCACGAAGGGTGTTTTAAGGAGTTAAGATTGAATCTTTGAATGAAAATACCTCAATCAAGGTACCTATCATGTCACTAGACCATTTTAATGTATAAAGATTAAATCTTTGTAAGAAAACGAGAGTTTTGAGTTAAACTTATTCGAGTTTTGTTTGACGTCGCGAAGAGTGTTTTAAAGTGTAAAAAACTAAATCTTTGAATGAAATTACCCCAATCAAGGTTCGTATTACGTCACTAGACCTTTTTAATGTCTAAAGATTGAATATCTGAAAGAAAATGAAAGTTTTGAGTTTAACTTATTCGAGTTCCATATGAAGTCGCGAAGAGTGTTTTAATGATCAAAGATTGAATCCTTCTGAATGAAAGTACCTCAATCAGGGTACCTATTATGTCACTAAACCTTTTTAACGTATAAAGATTGAACCTTGGAAAGGAAATGAGAGTTTTGAGTTAAACTTATTCGAGTGCCCTTGGACGTCCCGAAGAATGTTTTAATGAGTAAAGAATGAATCTTTAAATGAAAACACCTCAATCAAGGTACCTATGAAGTCACTAGACCATTTTAATGTACAAAGATCAAATCTTTGAAATAAAATGAGAGTTTTGAGTTAAACTAATTCGATTTCACTTTGACGTCACGGAGGGTGTTTTAATGAGTAAAGATTGAATCTTTGAATGAAATTAACTCAATCAGGGTACCTATTATGTCACTTGAACTTTTTAATGTATAAAGATTGAATCTTTGAAAGAAAATGAGAGTTTTGAGTTGAACTTATGCGAGTTTCCTTTGACGTCCCAAAGAGTGTTTTAATGAGTAAAGATTGAATTTTTGTATGAAAATACCACAATCGAGGTACCTATTAAGTCACTAGACCATTTTAATGTATACAGATTCAATATTTGAAAGAAAATAAGAGTTTGGAGTTCAACTTATTCGAATTCCGTTTGACGTCACGATGAGTGTTTCAATGAGCAAGGATTGAATCTTTGAATGAAATTACTTCAATCAAGGTAACTATTATGTCACTAGACCTTTTTAATGTAGAAGTATTGTATCTCTGAAAGAAAATGAGAGTTTTGAGTTAAACTTATTCGAGTTGACAATAAAGTCGTGAAAGTGTTTTAATGACTAAATATTGAATCTTTGAATGAAAATACCTCAACCAAGATGCCAATTATGCTACTGGACCTTTTTAATGTATAAAGATTGAATCTTTGAAGGAAAATGAGAGGTTCGAGTTTAACTTATTCAAGTTCCCTATGAATTCACGAAAAGTGTTTTAATGACTAAATATTGAATCTACGAATGAAAACACTTCAATCAAGGTACCTGTCATGTCACTGAACCTTTTTATGTTATAAAGATTGAATCTTTGAAAGAAAACGAGAGTTTTGAGCTAAACTTATTCGAGTTCCCTTTGACGTCCCAAATAATGTTTTAACGAGTAAAAATTGAATCTTTGAATTAAACTACCTCAATCAAGTTTCCTATTACGACACTAGACCATTTTAATGTATAAACACTAATCGTTGAAAGAAAATAGGAGTTTTGAGTTCAACTTATTTGAGTTCCCTTTGACGTCACGATGCGTGTTTCATTGAGTGTAGATTGAATCTTTCAGTGAAATTACCTCAATCAATGTACGTATTGTATCACTAGACCTTTTTAATGTATAAAGAATGAATCTTTGAAAAAAAAAATGAGGGTTTTGATTTAACTTACTCGAGTTCCCAATGGAGGTACCTATTATGTCACTCGATCTTTTTAATGTTTAAAGATTGAATCTTTGAAAAAAAAGAAATGAGAGTTTTGAGCTAAACTTATTCGAGTTCCTTTTGACATCCCGAAGAGTGTTTTAAAGAGTAAAGATTGAATCCTTGAATGAAGGTACTTATTATGTCACTAAACCTTTTTAATGTATAAAGATCGAATCATTGAAAAAAATGAGGGTTTTGAGTTTAACTTATTTGAGTTCCCTATGAGGTCGCGAACAGTGTTTTATCGAGTAAAGATTGAATCCTTGAATGAAAATAGCTCAATCAAGGTACCTATTATGTCACTAGACATTTCTAAGGTATAAAATAAGAGTTTTGAGTTAAACTTATTCGAGTTCCCTTTGACGTCACGAAGGGTGTTTTAAGGAGTTAAGATTGAATCTTTGAATGAAAATACCTCAATCAAGGTACCTATCATGTCACTAGACCATTTTAATGTATAAAGATTAAATCTTTGTAAGAGAACGAGAGTTTTGAGTTAAACTTATTCGAGTTTTGTTTGACGTCGCGAAGAGTGTTTTAAAGTGTAAAAAACTAAATCTTTGAATGAAATTACCCCAATCAAGGTTCGTATTACGTCACTAGACCTTTTTAATGTCTAAAGATTGAATATCTGAAAGAAAATGAAAGTTTTGAGTTTAACTTATTCGAGTTCCATATGAAGTCGCGAAGAGTGTTTTAATGATCAAAGATTGAATCCTTCTGAATGAAAGTACCTCAATCAGGGTACCTATTATGTCACTAAACCTTTTTAACGTATAAAGATTGAACCTTGGAAAGGAAATGAGAGTTTTGAGTTAAACTTATTCGAGTGCCCTTGGACGTCCCGAAGAATGTTTTAATGAGTAAAGAATGAATCTTTAAATGAAAACACCTCAATCAAGGTACCTATGAAGTCACTAGACCATTTTAATGTACAAAGATCAAATCTTTGAAATAAAATGAGAGTTTTGAGTTAAACTAATTCGATTTCACTTTGACGTCACGGAGGATGTTTTAATGAGTAAAGATTGTATCTTTGAATGAAATTAACTCAATCAGGGTACCTATTATGTCACTTGAACTTTTTAATGTATAAAGATTGAATCTTTGAAAGAAAATGAGAGTTTTGAGTTGAACTTATGCGAGTTCCCTTTGACGTCCCAAAGAGTGTTTTAATGAGTAAAGATTGAATTTTTGTATGAAAATACCACAATCGAGGTACCTATTAAGTCACTAGACCATTTTAATGTGTACAGATTCAATATTTGAAAGAAAATAAGAGTTTGGAGTTCAACTTATTCGAATTCCGTTTGACGTCACGATGAGTGTTTCAATGAGCAAGGATTGAATCTTTGAATGAAATTACTTCAATCAAGGTAACTATTATGTCACTAGACCTTTTTAATGTAGAAGTATTGTATCTCTGAAAGAAAATGAGAGTTTTGAGTTAAACTTATTCGAGTTGACAATAAAGTCGTGAAAGTGTTTTAATGACTAAATATTGAATCTTTGAATGAAAATACCTCAACCAAGATGCCAATTATGCTACTGGACCTTTTTAATGTATAAAGATTGAATCTTTGAAGGAAAATGAGAGGTTCGAGTTTAACTTATTCAAGTTCCCTATGAATTCACGAAAAGTGTTTTAATGACTAAATATTGAATCTACGAATGAAAACACTTCAATCAAGGTACCTGTCATGTCACTGAACCTTTTTATGTTATAAAGATTGAATCTTTGAAAGAAAACGAGAGTTTTGAGCTAAACTTATTCGAGTTCCCTTTGACGTCCCGAATAATGTTTTAACGAGTAAAAATTGAATCTTTGAATTAAACTACCTCAATCAAGTTTCCTATTACGACATTAGACCATTTTAATGTATAAACACTAATCGTTGAAAGAAAATAGGAGTTTTGAGTTCAACTTATTTGAGTTCCCTTTGACGTCACGATGCGTGTTTCATTGAGTGTAGATTGAATCTTTCAGTGAAATTACCTCAATCAATGTACGTATTGTATCACTAGACCTTTTTAATGTATAAAGAATGAATCTTTGAAAAAAAAAATGAGGGTTTTGATTTAACTTACTCGAGTTCCCAATGGAGGTACCTATTATGTCACTCGATTTTTTTAATGTTTAAAGATTGAATCTTTGAAAAAAAAGAAATGAGAGTTTTGAGCTAAACTTATTCGAGTTCCTTTTCACATCCCGAAGAGTGTTTTAAAGAGTAAAGATTGAATCCTTGAATGAAGGTACTTATTATGTCACTAAACCTTTTTAATGTATAAAGATCGAATCATTGAAAAAAATGAGGGTTTTGAGTTTAACTTATTTGAGTTCCCTATGAGGTCGCGAACAGTGTTTTATCGAGTAAAGATTGAATCCTTGAATGAAAATAGCTCAATCAAGGTACCTATTATGTCACTAGACATTTCTAAGGTATAAAATAAGAGTTTTGAGTTAAACTTATTCGAGTTCCCTTCGTCGTCACGAAGGGTGTTTTAACGAGTTAAGATTGAATCTTTGAATGAAAATACCTCAATCAAGGTACCTATCATGTCACTAGACCATTTTAATGTATAAAGATTAAATCTTTGTAAGAAAACGAGAGTTTTGAGTTAAACTTATTCGAGTTTTGTTTGACGTCGCGAAGAGTGTTTTAAAGTGTAAAAAACTAAATCTTTGAATGAAATTACCCCAATCAAGGTTCGTATTATGTCACTAGACCTTTTTAGTGTCTAAAGATTGAATATCTGAAAGAAAATGAAAGCTTTGAGTTTAACTTATTCGAGTTCCCTATGAAGTCGCGAAGAGTGTTTTAATGATCAAAGATTGAATCCTTCTGAATGAAAGTACCTCAATCAGGGTACCTATTATGTCACTAGACCTTTTTAACGTATAAAGATTGAACCTTGGAAAGGAAATGAGAGTTTTGAGTTAAACTTATTCGAGTGCCCTTGGACGTCCCGAAGAATGTTTTAATGAGTAAAGAATGAATCTTTAAATGAAAACACCTCAATCAAGGTACCTATGTAGTCACTAGACCATTTTAATGTACAAAGATCAAATCTTTGAAATAAAATGAGAGTTTTGAGTTAAACTAATTCGAATTCGCTTTGACGTCACGGAGGGTGTTTTAATGAGTAATGATTGAATCTTTGAATGAAATTAACTCAATCAGGGTACCTATTATGTCACTTGAACTTTTTAATGTATAAAGATTGAATCTTTGAAAGAAAATGAGAGTTTTGAGTTGAATTTATGCGAGTTCCCTTTGACGTCCCAAAGAGTGTTTTAATGAGTAAAGATTGAATTTTTGTATGAAAATACCACAATCGAGGTACCTATTAAGTCACTAGACCATTTTAATGTATACAGATTCAATATTTGAAAGAAAATAAGAGTTTGGAGTTCAACTTATTCGAATTCCGTTTGACGTCACGATGAGTGTTTCAATGAGCAAGGATTGAATCTTTGAATGAAATTACTTCAATCAAGGTAACTATTATGTCACTAGACCTTTTTAATGTAGAAGTATTGTATCTCTGAAAGAAAATGAGAGTTTTGAGTTAAACTTATTCGAGTTGACAATAAAGTCGTGAAAGTGTTTTAATGACTAAATATTGAATCTTTGAATGAAAATACCTCAACCAAGATGCCAATTATGCTACTGGACCTTTTTAATGTATAATGATTGAATCTTTGAAGGAAAATGAGAGTTTCGAGTTTAACTTATTCAAGTTCCCTATGAATTCACGAAAAGTGTTTTAATGACTAAATATTGAATCTACGAATGAAAACACTTCAATCAAGGTACCTGTCATGTCACTGAACCTTTTTATGTTATAAAGATTGAATCTTTGAAAGAAAACAAGAGTTTTGAGCTAAACTTATTCGAGTTCCCTTTGACGTCCCGAATAATGTTTTAACGAGTAAAAATTGAATCTTTGAATTAAACTACCTCAATCAAGTTTCCTATTACGACACTAGACCATTTTAATGTATAAACACTAATCGTTGAAAGAAAATAGGAGTTTTGAGTTCAACTTATTTGAGTTCCCTTTGACGTCACGATGCGTGTTTCATTGAGTGTAGATTGAATCTTTCAGTGAAATTACCTCAATCAATGTACGTATTGTATCACTAGACCTTTTTAATGTATAAAGAATGAATCTTTGAAAAAAAAAAATGAGGGTTTTGATTTAACTTACTCGAGTTCCCAATGGAGGTACCTATTATGTCACTCGATCTTTTTAATGTTTAAAGATTGAATCTTTGAAAAAAAAGAAATGAGAGATTTGAGCTAAACTTATTCGAGTTCCTTTTGACATCCCGAAGAGTGTTTTAAAGAGTAAAGATTGAATCCTTGAATGAAGGTACTTATTATGTCACTAAACCTTTTTAATGTATAAAGATCGAATCATTGAAAAAAATGAGGGTTTTGAGTTTAACTTATTTGAGTTCCCTATGAGGTCGCGAACAGTGTTTTATCGAGTAAAGATTGAATCCTTGAATGAAAATAGCTCAATCAAGGTACCTATTATGTCACTAGACATTTCTAAGGTATAAAATAAGAGTTTTGAGTTAAACTTATTCGAGTTCCCTTTGACGTCACGAAGGGTGTTTTAAGGAGTTAAGATTGAATCTTTGAATGAAAATACCTCAATCAAGGTACCTATCATGTCACTAGACCATTTTAATGTATAAAGATTAAATCTTTGTAAGAAAACGAGAGTTTTGAGTTAAACTTATTCGAGTTTTGTTTGACGTCGCGAAGAGTGTTTTAAAGTGTAAAAACTAAATCTTTGAATGAAATTACCCCAATCAAGGTTCGTATTACGTCACTAGACCTTTTTAATGTCTAAAGATTGAATATCTGAAAGAAAATGAAAGTTTTGAGTTTAACTTATTCGAGTTCCCTATGAAGTCGCGAAGAGTGTTTTAAGGATCAACGATTGAGTCCTTCTGAATGAAAGTACCTCAATCAGGGTACCTATTATGTCACTAGACCTTTTTAACGTATAAAGATTGAACCTTGGAAAGGAAATTAGAGTTTTGAGTTAAACTTATTCGAGTGCCCTTGGACGTCCCGAAGAATGTTTTAATGAGTAAAGAATGAATCTTTAAATGAAAACACCTCAATCAAGGTACCTATGAAGTCACTAGACCATTTTAATGTACAAAGATCAAATCTTTGAAATAAAATGAGAGTTTTGAGTTAAACTAATTCGATTTCACTTTGACGTCACGGAGGGTGTTTTAATGAGTAAAGATTGAATCTTTGAATGAAATTAACTCAATCAGGGTAACTATTATGTCACTTGAACTTTTTAATGTATAAAGATTGAATCTTTGAAAGAAAATGAGAGTTTTGAGTTGAACTTATGCGAGTTCTCTTTGACGTCCCAAAGAGTGTTTTAATGAGTAAAGATTGAATTTTTGTATGAAAATACCACAATCGAGGTACCTATTAAGTCACTAGAGCATTTTAATGTATACAGATTCAATATTTGAAAGAAAATAAGAGTTTGGAGTTCAACTTATTCGAATTCCGTTTGACGTCACGATGAGTGTTTCAATGAGCAAGGATTGAATCTTTGAATGAAATTACTTCAATCAAGGTAACTATTATGTCACTAGACCTTTTTAATGTAGAAGTATTGTATCTCTGAAAGAAAATGAGAGTTTTGAGTTAAACTTATTCGAGTTGACAATAAAGTCGTGAAAGTGTTTTAATGACTAAATATTGAATCTTTGAATGAAAATACCTCAACCAAGATGCCAATTATGCTACTGGACCTTTTTAATGTATAAAGATTGAATCTTTGAAGGAAAATGAGAGTTTCGAGTTTAACTTATTCAAGTTCCCTATGAATTCACGAAAAGTGTTTTAATGACTAAATATTGAATCTACGAATGAAAACACTTCAATCAAGGTACATGTCATGTCACTGAACCTTTTTATGTTATAAAGATTGAATCTTTGAAAGAAAACGAGAGTTTTGAGCTAAACTTATTCGAGTTCCCTTTGACGTCCCGAATAATATTTTAACGAGTAAAAATTGAATCTTTGAATTAAACTACCTCAATCAAGTTTCCTATTACGACACTAGACCATTTTAATGTATAAACACTAATCGTTGAAAGAAAATAGGAGTTTTGAGTTCAACTTATTTGAGTTCCCTTTGACGTCACGATGCGTGTTTCATTGAGTGTAGATTGAATCTTTCAGTGAAATTACCTCAATCAATGTACGTATTGTATCACTAGACCTTTTTAATGTATAAAGAATGAATCTTTGAAAAAAAAAAATGAGGGTTTTGATTTAACTTACTCGAGTTCCCAATGGAGGTACCTATTATGTCACTCGATCTTTTTAATGTTTAAAGATTGAATCTTTGAAAAAAAAGAAATGAGAGATTTGAGCTAAACTTATTCGAGTTCCTTTTGACATCCCGAAGAGTGTTTTAAAGAGTAAAGATTGAATCCTTGAATGAAGGTACTTATTATGTCACTAAACCTTTTTAATGTATAAAGATCGAATCATTGAAAAAAATGAGGGTTTTGAGTTTAACTTATTTGAGTTCCCTATGAGGTCGCGAACAGTGTTTTATCGAGTAAAGATTGAATCCTTGAATGAAAATAGCTCAATCAAGGTACCTATTATGTCACTAGACATTTCTAAGGTATAAAATAAGAGTTTTGAGTTCAACTTATTCGAGTTCCCTTTGACGTCACGAAGGGTGTTTTAAGGTGTTAAGATTGAATCTTTGAATAAAAATACCTCAATCAAGGTACCTATCATGTCACTAGAATTTTTAATGTATAAAGATTAAATCTTTGTAAGAAAACGAGAGTTTTGAGTTAAACTTATTCGAGTTTTGTTTGACGTCGCGAAGAGTGTTTTAAAGTGTAAAAACTAAATCTTTGAATGAAATTACACCAATCAAGGTTCGTATTACGTCACTAGACCTTTTTAATGTCTAAAGATTGAATATCTGAAAGAAAATGAAAGTTTTGAGTTTAACTTATTCGAGTTCCCTATGAAGTCGCGAAGAGTGTTTTAATGATCAAAGATTGAATCCTTCTGAATGAAAGTACCTCAATCAGGGTACCTATTATGTCACTAGACCTTTTTAACGTATAAAGATTGAACCTTGGAAAGGAAATGAGAGTTTTGAGTTAAACTTATTCGAGTGCCCTTGGACGTCCCGAAGAATGTTTTAATGAGTAAAGAATGAATCTTTAAATGAAAACACCTCAATCAAGGTACCTATGAAGTCACTAGACCATTTTAATGTACAAAGATCAAATCTTTGAAATAAAATGAGAGTTTTGAGTTAAACTAATTCGATTTCACTTTGACGTCACGGAGGGTGTTTTAATGAGTAAAGATTGAATCTTTGAATGAAATTAACTCAATCAGGGTACCAATTATGTCACTTGAACTTTTTAATGTATAAAGATTGAATCTTTGAAAGAAAATGAGAGTTTTGAGTTGAACTTATGCGAGTTCCCTTTGACGTCCCAAAGAGTGTTTTAATGAGTAAAGATTGAATTTTTGTCTGAAAATACCACAATCGAGGTACCTATTAAGTCACTAGACCATTTTAATGTATACAGATTCAATATTTGAAAGAAAATAAGAGTTTGGAGTTCAACTTATTCGAATTCCGTTTGACGTCACGATGAGTGTTTCAATGAGCAAGGATTGAATCTTTGAATGAAATTACTTCAATCAAGGTAACTATTATGTCACTAGACCTTTTTAATGTAGAAGTATTGTATCTCTGAAAGAAAATGAGAGTTTTGAGTTAAACTTATTCGAGTTGACAATAAAGTCGTGAAAGTGTTTTAATGACTAAATATTGAATCTTTGAATGAAAATACCTCAACCAAGATGCCAATTATGCTACTGGACCTTTTTAATGTATAAAGATTGAATCTTTGAAGGAAAATGAGAGTTTCGAGTTTAACTTATTCAAGTTCCCTATGAATTCACGAAAGTGTTTTAATGACTAAATATTGAATCTACGAATGAAAACACTTCAATCAAGGTACCTGTCATGTCACTGAACCTTTTTATGTTATAAAGATTGAATCTTTGAAAGAAAACGAGAGTTTTGAGCTAAACTTATTCGAGTTCCCTTTGACGTCCCGAATAATGTTTTAACGAGTAAAAATTGAATCTTTGAATTAAACTACCTCAATCAAGTTTCATATTACGACACTAGACCATTTTAATGTATAAACACTAATCGTTGAAAGAAAATAGGAGTTTTGAGTTCAACTTATTTGAGTTCCCTTTGACGTCACGATGCGTGTTTCATTGAGTGTAGATTGAATCTTTCAGTGAAATTACCTCAATCAATGTACGTATTGTATCACTAGACCTTTTTAATGTATAAAGAATGAATCTTTGAAAAAAAAATATGAGGGTTTTGACTTAACTTACTCGAGTTCCCAATGAAGGTACCTATTATGTCACTCGATCTTTTTAATGTTTAAAGATTGAATCTTTGAAAAAAAAGAAATGAGAGTTTTGAGCTAAACTTATTCGAGTTCCTTTTGACATCCCGAAGAGTGTTTTAAAGAGTAAAGACTGAATCCTTGAATGAAGGTACTTATTATGTCACTAAACCTTTTTAATGTATAAAGATCGAATCATTGAAAAAAATGAGGGTTTTGAGTTTAACTTATTTGAGTTCCCTATGAGGTCGCGAACAGTGTTTTATCGAGTAAAGATTGAATCCTTGAATGAAAATAGCTCAATCAAGGTACCTATTATGTCACTAGACATTTCTAAGGTATAAAATAAGAGTTTTGAGTTCAACTTATTCGAGTTCCCTTTGACGTCACGAAGGGTGTTTTAAGGAGTTAAGATTGAATCTTTGAATGTAAATACCTCAATCAAGGTACCTATCATGTCACTAGACCATTTTAATATATAAAGATTAAATCTTTGTAAGAAAACGAGAGTTTTGAGTTAAACTTATTCGAGTTTTGTTTGACGTCGCGAAGAGTGTTTTAAAGTGTAAAAACTAAATCTTTGAATGCAATTACCCCAATCAAGGTTCGTATTACCTCACTAGACCTTTTTAATGTCTAAAGATTGAATATCTGAAAGAAAATGAAAGTTTTGAGTTTAACTTATTCGAGTTCCCTATGAAGTCGCGAAGAGTGTTTTAATGATCAAAGATTGAATCCTTCTGAATGAAAGTACCTCAATCAGGGTACCTATTATGTCACTAGACCTTTTTGACGTATAAAGATTGAACCTTGGAAAGGAAATGAGAGTTTTGAGTTAAACTTATTCGAGTGCCCTTGGACGTCCCGAAGAATGTTTTAATGAGTAAAGAATGAATCTTTAAATGAAAACACCTCAATCAAGGTACCAATGAAGTCACTAGACCATTTTAATGTACAAAGATCAAATCTTTGAAATAAAATGAGAGTTTTGAGTTAAACTAATTCGATTTCACTTTGACGTCACGGAGGGTGTTTTAATGAGTAAAGATTGAATCTTTGAATGAAATTAACTCAATCAGGGTACCTATTATGTCACTTGAACTTTTTAATGTATAAAGATTGAATCTTTGAAAGAAAATGAGAGTTTTGAGTTGAACTTATGCGAGTTCCCTTTGACGTCCCAAAGAGTGTTTTAATGAGTAAAGATTGAATTTTTGTATGAAAATACCACAATCGAGGTACCTATTAAGTCACTAGACCATTTTAATGTATACAGATTCAATATTTGAAAAAAAATAAGAGTTTGGAGTTCAACTTATTCGAATTCCGTTTGACGTCACGATGAGTGTTTCAATGAGTAAGGATTGAATCTTTGAATGAAATTACTTCAATCAAGGTAACTATTATGTCACTAGTCCTTTTTAATGTAGAAGTATTGTATCTCTGAAAGAAAATGAGAGTTTTGAGTTAAACTTATTCGAGTTGACAATAAAGTCGTGAAAGTGTTTTAATGACTAAATATTGAATCTTTGAATAAAAATACCTCAACCAAGATGCCAATTATGCTACTGGACCTTTTTAATGTATAAAGATTGAATCTTTGAAGGAAAATGAGAGTTTCGAGTTTAACTTATTCAAGTTCCCTATGAATTCACGAAAAGTGTTTTAATGACTAAATATTGAATGTACGAATGAAAACACTTCAATCAAGGTACCTGTCATGTCACTGAACCTTTTTATGTTGTAAAGATTGAATCTTTGAAAGAAAACGAGAGTTTTGAGCTAAACTTATTCGAGTTCCCTTTGACGTCCCGAATAATGTTTTAACGAGTAAAAATTGAATCTTTGAATTAAACAACCTCAATCAAGTTTCGTATTACGACACTAGACCATTTTAATGTATAAACACTAATCGTTGAAAGAAAATAGGAGTTTTGAGTTCAACTTATTTGAGTTCCCTTTGACGTCACGATGCGTGTTTCATTGAGTGTAGATTGGATCTTTCAGTGAAATTACCTCAATCAATGTACGTATTGTATCACTAGACCTTTTTAATGTATAAAGAATGAATCTTTGAAAAAAAAAAATGAGGGTTTTGATTTAACTTACTCGAGTTCCCAATGAAGGTACCTATTATGTCACTCGATCTTTTTAATCTTTAAAGATTGAATCTTTGAAAAAAAAGAAATGAGAGTTTTGAGCTAAACTTATTCGAGTTCCTTTTGACATCCCGAAGAGTGTTTTAAAGAGTAAAGATTGAATCCTTGAATGAAGGTACTTATTATGTCACTAAACCTTTTTAATGTATAAAGATCGAATCATTGAAAAAAATGAGGGTTTTGAGTTTAACTTATTTGAGTTCCCTATGAGGTCGCGAACAGTGTTTTATCGAGTAAAGATTGAATCGTTGAATGAAAATAGCTCAATCAAGGTACCTATTATGTCACTAGACATTTCTAAGGTATAAAATAAGAGTTTTGAGTTCAACTTATTCGAGTTCCCTTTGACGTCACGAAGGGTGTTTTAAGGAGTTAAGATTGAATCTTTGAATGAAAATACCTCAATCAAGGTACCTATCATGTCACTAGACCATTTTAATGTATAAAGATTAAATATTTGTAAGAAAACGAGAGTTTTGAGTTAAACTTATTCGAGTTTTGTTTGACGTCGCGAAGAGTGTTTTAAAGTGTAAAAACTAAATCTTTGATTGAAATTACCCCAATCAAGGTTCGTATTACCTCACTAGACCTTTTTAATGTCTAAAGATTGAATATCTGAAAGAAAATGAAAGTTTTGAGTTTAACTTATTCGAGTTCCCTATGAAGTCGCGAAGAGTGTTTTAATGATCAAAGATTGAATCCTTCTGGATGAAAGTACCTCAATCAGGGTACCTATTATGTCACTAGACCTTTTTGACGTATAAAGATTGAACCTTGGAAAGGAAATGAGAGTTTTGAGTTAAACTTATTCGAGTGCCCTTGGACGTCCCGAAGAATGTTTTAATGAGTAAAGAATTAATCTTTAAATGAAAACACCTCAATCAAGGTACCTATGAAGTCACAAGACCATTTTAATGTACAAAGATCAAATCTTTGAAATAAAATGAGAGTTTTGAGTTAAACTAATTCGATTTCACTTTGACGTCACGGAGGGTGTTTTAATGAGTAAATATTGAATCTTTGAATGAAATTAACTCAATCAGGGTACCTATTATGTCACTTGAACTTTTTAATGTATAAAGATTGAATCTTTGAAAGAAAATGAGAGTTTTGAGTTGAACTTATGCGAGTTCCCGTTGACGTCCCAAAGAGTGTTTTAATGAGTAAAGATTGAATTTTTGTATGAAAATACCACAATCGAGGTACCTATTAAGTCACTAGACCATTTTAATGTATACAGATTCAATATTTGAAAGAAAATAATTGTTTAGAGTTCAACTTATTCGAATTCCGTTTGACGTCACGATGAGTGTTTCAATGAGCAAGGATTGAATCTTTGAATGAAATTACTTCAATCAAGGTAACTATTATGTCACTAGACCTTTTTAATGTAGAAGTATTATATCTCTGAAAGAAAGTGAGTTTTGAGTTAAACTTATTCGAGTTGACAATAAAGTCGTGAAAGTGTTTTAATGACTAAATATTGAATCTTTGAATGAAAATACCTCAACCAAGATGCCAATTATGCTACTGGACCTTTTTAATGTATAAAGATTGAATCTTTGAAGGAAAATGAGAGTTTCGAGTTTAACTTATTCAAGTTCCCTACGAATTCACGAAAAGTGTTTTAATGACTAAATATTGAATGTACGAATGAAAACACTTCAATCAAGGTACCTGTCATGTCACTGAACCTTTTTATGTTTTAAAGATTGAATCTTTGAAAGAAAACGAGAGTTTTGAGCTAAACTTATTCGAGTTCCCTTTGACGTCCCGAATAATGTTTTAACGAGTAAAAATTGAATCTTTGAATTAAACTACCTCAATCAAGTTTACGACACTAGACCATCTTAATGTATAAACACTAATCGTTGAAAGAAAATAGGAGTTTTGAGTTCAACTTATTTGAGTTCCCTTTGACGTCACGATGCGTGTTTCATTGAGTGTAGATTGAATCTTTCAGTGAAATTACCTCAATCAATGTACGTATTGTATCACTAGACCTTTTTAATGTATAAAGAATGAATCTTTGAAAAAAAAAATGAGGGTTTTGATTTAACTTACTCGAGTTCCCAATGAAGGTACCTATTATGTCACTCGATCTTTTTAATGTTTAAAGATTGAATCTTTGAAAAAAAAGAAATGAGAGTTTTGAGCTAAACTTATTCGAGTTCCTTTTGACATCCCGAAGAGTGTTTTAAAGAGTAAAGATTGAATCCTTGAATGAAGGTACTTATTATGTCACTAAACCTTTTTAATGTATAAAGATCGAATCATTGAAAAAAATGAGGGTTTTGAGTTTAACTTATTTGAGTTCCCTATGAGGTCGCGAACAGTGTTTTATCGAGTAAAGATTGAATCCTTGAATGAAAATAGCTCAATCAAGGTACCTATTATGTCACTAGACATTTCTAAGGTATAAAATAAGAGTTTTGAGTTAAACTTATTCGAGTTCCCTTTGACGTCACGAAGGGTGTTTTAAGGAGTTAAGATTGAATCTTTGAATGAAAATACCTCAGTCAAGGTACCTATCATGTCACTAGACCATTTTAATGTATAAAGATTGAATATTTGTAAGAAAACGAGAGTTTTGAGTTAAACTTATTCGAGTTTTGTTCGACATCGCGAAAAGTGTTTTAAAGTGTAAAAACTAAATCTTTGAATGAAATTACCCCAATCAAGGCTCGTATTACCTCACTAGACCTTTTTAATGTCTAAAGATTGAATATCTGAAAGAAAATGAAAGTTTTGAGTTTAACTTATTCGAGTTCCCTATGAAGTCGCGAAGAGTGTTTTAATGATCAAAGATTGAATCCTTCTGAATGAAAGTACCTCAATCAGGGTACCTATTATGTCACTAGACCTTTTTAACGTATAAAGATTGAACCTTGGAAAGGAAATGAGAGTTTTGAGTTAAACTTATTCCAGTGCCCTTGGACGTCCCAAAGAATGTTTTAATGAGTAAAGAATGAATCTTTAAATGAAAACACCTCAATCAAGGTACCTATGAAGTCACTAGACCATTTTAATGTACAAAGATCAAATCTTTGAAATAAAATGAGAGTTTTGAGTTAAACTAATTCGATTTCACTTTGACGTCACGGAGGGTGTTTTAATGAGTAAAGATTGAATCTTTGAATGAAATTAACTCAATCAGGGTACCTATTATGTCACTTGAACTTTTTAATGTATAAAGATTGAATCTTTGAAAGAAAATGAGGTTTTGAGTTGAACTTATGCGAGTTCCCTTTGACGTCCCAAAGAGTGTTTTAATGAGTAAAGATTGAATTTTTGTATGAAAATACCACAATCGAGGTACCTATTAAGTCACTAGACCATTTTAATGTATACAGATTCAATATTTGAAAGAAAATAAGAGTTTGGAGTTCAACTTATTCGAATTCCGTTTGACGTCACGATGAGTGTTTCAATGAGCAAGGATTGAATCTTTGAATGAAATTACTTCAATCAAGGTAACTATTATGTCACTAGACCTTTTTAATGTAGAAGTCTTGTATCTCTGAAAGAAAATGAGAGTTTTGAGTTAAACTTATTCGAGTTGACAATAAAGTCGTGAAAGTGTTTTAATAACTAAATATTGAATCTTTGAATGAAAATACCTCAACCAAGATGCCAATTATGCTACTGGACCTTTTTAATGTATAAAGATTGAATCGTTGAAGGAAAATGAGAGTTTCGAGTTTAACTTATTCAAGTTCCCTATGAATTCACGAAAAGTGTTTTAATGACTAAATATTGAATCTACGAATGAAAACACTTCAATCAAGGTACCTGTCATGTCACTGAACCTTTTTATGTTATAAAGATTGAATCTTTGAAAGAAAATGAGAGTTTTGAGCTAAACTTATTCGAGTTCCCTTTGACGTCCCGAATAATGTTTTAACGAGTAAAAATTGAATCTTTGAATTAAACTACCTCAATCAAGTTTCCTATTACGACACTAGACCATTTTAATGTATAAACACTAATCGTTGAAAGAAAATAGGAGTTTTGAGTTCAACTTATTTGAGTTCCCTTTGACGTCACGATGCGTGTTTCATTGAGTGTAGATTGAATCTTTCAGTGAAATTACCTCAATCAATGTACGTATTGTATCACTAGACCTTTTTAATGTATAAAGAATGAATCTTTGAAAAAAAAAATGTGGGTTTTGATTTAACTTACTCGAGTTCCCAATGAAGGTACCTATTATGTCACTCGATCTTTTTAATGTTTAAAGATTGAATCTTTGAAAAAAAAGAAATGAGAGTTTTGAGCTAAACTTATTCGAGTTCCTTTTGACATCCTGAAGAGTATTTTAAAGAGTAAAGATTGAATCCTTGAATGAAGGTACATATTATGTCACTAAACCTTTTTAATGTATAAAGATCGAATCATTGAAAAAAATGAGGGTTTTGAGTTTAACTTATTTGAGTTCCCTATGAGGTCGCGAACAGTGTTTTATCGAGTAAAGATTGAATCCTTGAATGAAAATAACTCAATCAAGGTACCTATTATGTCACTAGACATTTCTAAGGTATAAAATAAGAGTTTTGAGTTAAACTTATTCGAGTTCCCTTTGACGTCACGAAGGGTGTTTTAAGGAGTTAAGATTGAATCTTTGAATGAAAATACCTCAATCAAGGTACCTATCATGTCACTAGAGCATTTTAATGTATAAAGATTAAATATTTGTAAGAAAACGAGAGTTTTGAGTTAAACTTATTCGAGTTTTGTTTGACGTCGCGAAGAGTGTTTTAAAGTGTAAAAACTAAATCTTTGAATGAAATTACCCCAATCAAGGTTCGTATTACCTCACTAGACCTTTTTAATGTCTAAAGATTGAATATCTGAAAGAAAATGAAAGTTTTGAGTTTAACTTTTTCGAGTTCCCTATGAAGTCGCGAAGAGTGTTTTAATGATCAAAGATTGAATCCTTCTGAATGAAAGTACCTCAATCAGGGTACCTATTATGTTACTAGACCTTTTTAACGTATAAAGATTGAACCTTGGAAAGGAAATGAGAGTTTTGAGTTAAACTTATTCGAGTGCCCTTGGACGTCCCGAAGAATGTTTTAATGAGTAAAGAATGAATCTTTAAATGAAAACACCTCAATCAAGGTACCTATGAAGTCACTAGACCATTTTAATGTACAAAGATCGAATCTTTGAAATAAAATGAGAGTTTTGAGTTAAACTAATTCGATTTCACTTTGACGTCACGGAGGGTGCTTTAATGAGTAAAGATTGAATCTTTGAATGAAATTAACTCAATCAGGGTACCTATTATGTCACTTGAACTTTTTAATCTATAAAGATTGAATCTTTGAAAGAAAATGAGAGTTTTGAGTTGAACTTATGCGAGTTCCCTTTGACGTCCCAAAGAGTGTTTTAATGAGTAAAGATTGAATTTTTGTATGAAAATACCACAATCGAGGTACCTATTAAGTCACTAGACCATTTTAATGTATACAGATTCAATATTTGAAAGAAAATAAGAGTTTGGAGTTCAACTTATTTGAATTCCGTTTGACGTCACGATGAGTGTTTCAATGAGCAAGGATTGAATCTTTGAATGAAATTACTTCAATCAAGGTAACTATTATGTCACTAGACCTTTTTAATGTAGAAGTATTGTATCTCTGAAAGAAAATGAGAGTTTTGAGTTAAACTTATTCGAGTTGACAATAAAGTCGTGAAAGTGTTTTAATGACTAAATATTGAATCTTTGAATGAAAATACCTCAACCAAGATGCCAATTATGCTACTGGACCTTTTTAATGTATAAAGATTGAATCTTTGAAGGAAAATGAGAGTTTCGAGTTTAACTTATTCAAGTTCCCTATGAATTCACGAAAAGTGTTTTAATGACTAAATATTGAATCTACGAATGAAAACACTTCAATCAAGGTACCTGTCATGTCACTGAACCTTTTTATGTTAAAAAGATTGAATCTTTGAAAGAAAACGAGAGTTTTGAGCTAAACTTATTCGAGTTCCCTTTGACGTCCCGAATAATGTTTTAACGAGTAAAAATTGAATCTTTGAATTAAACTACCTCAATCAAGTTTCCTATTACGACACTAGACCATTTTAATGTATAAACACTAATCGTTGAAAGAAAATAGGAGTTTTGAGTTCAACTTATTTGAGTTCCCTTTGACGTTACGATGCGTGTTTCATTGAGTGTAGATTGAATCTTTCAGTGAAATTACCTCAATCAATGTACGTATTGTATCACTAGACCTTTTTAATGTATAAAGAATGAATCTTTGAAAAAAAAAATGAGGGTTTTGATTTAACTTACTCGAGTTCCCAATGAAGGTACCTATTATGTCACCCGATCTTTTTAATGTTTAAAGATTGAATCTTTGAAAAAAAAGAAATGAGAGTTTTGAGCTAAACTTATTCGAGTTCCTTTTGACATCCCGAAGAGTGTTTTAAAGAGTAAAGATTGAATCCTTGAATGAAGGTACTTATTATGTCACTAAACCTTTTTAATGTATAAAGATCGAATCATTGAAAAAAATGAGGGTTTTGAGTTTAACTTATTTGAGTTCCCTATGAGGTCGCGAAGAGTGTTTTATCGAGTAAAGATTGAATCCTTGAATGAAAATAGCTCAATCAAGGTACCTATTATGTCAGTAAACATTTCTAAGGTATAAAATAAGAGTTTTGAGTTAAACTTATTCGAGTTCCCTTTGACGTCACGAAGGGTGTTTTAAGGAGTTAAGATTGAATCTTTGAATGAAAATACCTCAATCAAGGTACCTATCATGTCACTAGACCATTTTAATGTATAAAGATTAAATCTTTGTAAGAAAACGAGAGTTTTGAGTTAAACTTATTCGAGTTTTGTTTGACGTCGCGAAGAGTGTTTTAAAGTGTAAAAACTAAATCTTTGAATGAAATTACCCCAATCAAGGTTCGTATTACCTCACTAGACCTTTTTAATGTCTAAAGATTGAATATCTGAAAGAAAATGAAAGTTTTGAGTTTAACTTATTCGAGTTCCCTATGAAGTCGCAAAGAGTGTTTTAATTATCAAAGATTGAATCCTTCTGAATGAAAGTACCTCAATCAGGGTACCTATTATGTCACTAGACCTTTTTAACGTATAAAGATTGAACCTTGGAAAGGAAATGAGAGTTTTGAGTTAAACTTATTCGAGTGCCCTTGGACGTCCCGAAGAATGTTTTAATCAGTAAAGAATGAATCTTTAAATGAAAACACCTCAATCAAGGTACCTATGAAGTCACTAGACCATTTTAATGTACAAAGATCAAATCTTTGAAATAAAATGAGAGTTTTGAGTTAAACTAATTCGATTTCACTTTGACGTCACGGAGGGTGTTTTAATGAGTAAAAATTTTGAAATTAACTCAATCAGGGTACCAATTATGTCACTTGAACTTTTTAATGTATAAAGATTGAATCTTTGAAAGAAAATGAGAGTTTTGAGTTGAACTTATGCGAGTTCCCTTTGACGTCCCAAAGAGTGTTTTAATGAGTAAAGATTGAATTTTTGTATGAAAATACCACAATCGAGGTACCTATTAAGTCACTAGACCATTTTAATGTATACAGATTCAATATTTGAAAGAAAATAAGAGTTTGGACTTCAATTTATTCGAATTCCGTTTGACGTCACGATGAGTGTTTCAATGAGCAAGGATTGAATCTTTGAATGAAATTAATTCAATCAAGGTAACTATTATGTCACTAGACCTTTTTAATGTAGAAGTATTGTATCTCTGAAAGAAAATGAGAGTTTTGAGTTAAACTTATTCGAGTTGACAATAAAGTCGTGAAAGTGTTTTAATGACTAAATATTGAATCTTTGAATGAAAATACCTCAACCAAGATGCCAATTATGCTACTGGACCTTTTTAATGTATAAAGAATGAATCTTTGAAGGAAAATGAGAGTTTCGAGTTTAACTTATTGAAGTTCCCTATGAATTCACGAAAAGTGTTTTAATGACTAAATATTGAATCTACGAATGAAAACACTTCAATCAAGGTACCTGTCATGTCACTGAACCTTTTTATGTTATAAAGATTGAATCTTTGAAAGAAAACGAGAGTTTTGAGCTAAACTTATTCGAGTTCCCTTTGACGTCCCGAATAATGTTTTAACGAGTAAAAATTGAATCTTTGAATTAAACTACCTCAATCAAGTTTCCTATTACGACACTAGACCATTTTAATGTATAAACACTAATCGTTGAAAGAAAATAGGAGTTTTGAGTTCAACTTATTTGAGTTCCCTTTGACGTCACGATGCGTGTTTCATTGAGTGTAGATTGAATCTTTCAGTGAAATTACCTCAATCAATGTACGTATTGTATCACTAGACCTTTTTAATGTATAAAGAATGAATCTTTGAAAAAAAAATGAGGGTTTTGATTTAACTTACTCGAGTTCCCAATGAAGGTACCTAATATGTCACTCGATCTTTTTAATGTTTAAAGATTGACTCTTTGAAAAAAAAGAAATGAGAGTTTTGAGCTAAACTTATTCGAGTTCCTTTTGACATCCCGAAGAGTGTTTTAAAGAGTAAAGATTGAATCCTTGAATGAAGGTACTTATTATGTCATTAAACCTTTTTAATGTATAAAGATCGAATCATTGAGAAAAATGAGGGTTTTGAGTTTAACTTATTTGAGTTCCCTTTGAGGTTGCGAACAGTGTTTTATCGAGTAAAGATTGAATCCTTGAATGAAAATAGCTCAATCAAGGTACCTATTATGTCACTAGACATTTCTAAGGTATAAAATAAGAGTTTTGAGTTAAACTTATTCGAGTTCCTTTGACGTCACGAAGGGTGTTTTAAGGAGTTAAGATTGAACCTTTGAATAAAAATACCTCAATCAAGGTATCTATCATGTCACTAGACCATTTTAATGTATAAAGATTAAATCTTTGTTACAAAACGAAAGTTTTGAGTTAAACTTATTCGAGTTTTGTTTGACGTCGCGAAGAGTGTTTTAAAGTGTAAAAACTAAATCTTTGAATGAAATTACCCCAATCAAGGTTCGTATTACCTCACTAGACCTTTTTAATGTCTAAAGATTGAATATCTGAAAGAAAATGAAAGTTTTGAGTTTAACTTATTCGAGTTCCCTATGAAGTCGCAAAGAGTGTTTTAATTATCAAAGATTGAATCCTTCTGAATGAAAGTACCTCAATCAGGGTACCTATTATGTCACTAGACCTTTTTAACGTATAAAGATTGAACCTTGGAAAGGAAATGAGAGTTTTGAGTTAAACTTATTCGAGTGCCCTTGGACGTCCCGAAGAATGTTTTAATGAGTAAAGAATGAATCTTTAAATGAAAACACCTCAATCAAGGTACCTATGAAGTCACTAGACCATTTTAATGTACAAAGATCAAATCTTTGAAATAAAATGAGAGTTTTGAGTTAAACTAATTCGATTTCACTTTGACGTCACGGACGCTGTTTTAATGAGTAAAGATTTTGAAATTAACTCAATCAGGGTACCAATTATGTCACTTAAACTTTTTAATGTATAAAGATTGAATCTTTGAAAGAAAATGAGAGTTTTGAGTTGAACTTATGCGAGTTCCCTTTGACGTCCCAAAGAGTGTTTTAATGAGTAAAGATTGAATTTTTGTATGAAAATACCACAATCGAGGTACCTATTAAGTCACTAGACCATTTTAATGTATACAGATTCAATATTTGAAAGAAAATAAGAGTTTGGACTTCAATTTATTCGAATTCCGTTTGACGTCACGATGAGTGTTTCAATGAACAAGGATTGAATCTTTGAATGAAATTAATTCAATCAAGGTAACTATTATGTCACTAGACCTTTTTAATGTAGAAGTATTGTATCTCTGAAAGAAAATGAGAGTTTTGAGTGAAACTTATTCGAGTTGACAATAAAGTCGTGAAAGTGTTTTAATGACTAAATATTGAATCTTTGAATGAAAATAACTCAACCAAGATGCCAATTATGCTACTGGACCTTTTTAATGTATAAAGATTGAATCTTTGAAGGAAAACGAGAGTTTCGAGTTTAACTTATTCAAGTTCCCTATGAATTCACGAAAAGTATTTTAATGACTAAATATTGAATCTACGAATGAAAACACTTCAATCAAGGTACCTGTCATGTCACTGAACCTTTTTATGTTATAAAGATTGAATCTTTGAAAGAAAACGAGAGTTTTGAGCTAAACTTATTCGAGTTCCCTTTGACGTCCCGAATAATGTTTTAACGAGTAAAAATTGAATCTTTGAATTAAACTACCTCAATCAAGTTTCCTATTACGACACTAGACCATTTTAATGTATAAACACTAATCGTTGAAAGAAAATAGGAGTTTTGAGTTCAACTTATTTGAGTTCCCTTTGACGTCACGATGCGTGTTTCATTGAGTGTAGATTGAATCTTTCAGTGAAATTACCTCAATCAATGTACGTATTGTATCACTAGACCTTTTTAATGTATAAAGAATGAATCTTTGAAAAAAAAAATGAGGGTTTTGATTTAACTTACTCGAGTTCCCAATTAAGGTACCTATTATGTCACTCGATCTTTTTAATGTTTAAAGATTATATCTTTGAAAAAAAAGAAATGAGAGTTTTGAGCTAAACTTATTCGAGTTCCTTTTGACATCCCGAAGAGTGTTTTAAAGAGTAAAGATTGAATCCTTGAATGAAGGTACTTATTATGTCACTAAACCTTTTTAATGTATAAAGATCGAATCATTGAAAAAAATGAGGGTTTTGAGTTTAACTTATTTGAGTTCCCTATGAGGTCGCGAACAGTGTTTTATCGAGTAAAGATTGAATCCTTGAATGAAAATAGCTCAATCAAGGTACCTATTATGTCAGTAGACATTTCTAAGGTATAAAATAAGAGTTTTGAGTTAAACTTATTCGAGTTCCCTTTGACGTCACGAAGGGTGTTTTAAGGAGTTAAGATTGAATCTTTGAATGAAAATACCTTAATCAAGGTACCTATCATGTCACTAGACCATTTTAATGTATAAAGATTAGATCTTTGTAAGAAAACGAGAGTTTTGAGTTAAACTTATTCGAGTTTTGTTTGACGTCGCGAAGAGTGTTTTAAAGTGTAAAAACTAAATCTTTGAATGAAATTATCCCAATCAAGGTTCGTATTACCTCACTAGACCTTTTTAATGTCTAAAGATTGAATATCTGAAAGAAAATGAAAGTTTTGAGTTTAACTTATTTGAGTTCCCTATGAAGTCGCAAAGAGTGTTTTAATGATCAAAAATTGAATCCTTCTGAATGAAAGTACCTCAATCAGGGTACCTATTATGTCACTAGACCTTTTTAACGTATAAAGATTGAACCTTGGAAAGGAAATGAGAGTTTTGAGTTAAACTTATTCGAGTGCCCTTGGACGTCCCGAAGAATGTTTTAATGAGTAAAGAATGAATCTTTAAATGAAAACACCTCAATCAAGGTACCTATGAAGTCACTAGACCATTTTAATGTACAAAGATCAAATCTTTGAAATAAAATGAGAGTTTTGAGTTAAACTAATTCGATTTCACTTTGACGTCACGGAGGGTGTTTTAATGAGTAAAGATTTTGAAATTAACTCAATCAGGGTACCAATTATGTCACTTGAACTTTTTAATGTATAAAGATTGAATCTTTGAAAGAAAATGAGAGTTTTGAGTTGAACTTATGCGAGTTCCCTTTGACGTCCCAAAGAGTGTTTTAATGAGCAAAGATTGAATTTTTGTATGAAAATACCACAATCGAGGTTCCTATTAAGTCACTAGACCATTTTAATGTATACAGATTCAATATTTGAAAGAAAATAAGAGTTTGGACTTCAATTTATTCGAATTCCGTTTGACGTCACGATGAGTGTTTCAATGAGCAAGGATTGAATCTTTGAATGAAATTAATTCAATCAAGGTAACTATTATGTCACTAGACCTTTTTAATGTAGAAGTATTGTATCTCTGAAAGAAAATGAGAGTTTTGAGTTAAACTTATTCGAGTTGACAATAAAGTCGTGAAAGTGTTTTAATGACTAAATATTGAATCTTTGAATGAAAATACCTCAACCAAGATGCCAATTATGCTACTGGACCTTTTTAATGTATAAAGATTGAATCTTTGAAGGAAAATGAGAGTTTCGAGTTTAACTTATTCAAGTTCCCTATGAATTCACGAAAAGTGTTTTAATGACTAAATATTGAATCTACGAATGAAAACACTTCAATCAAGGTACCTGTCATGTCACTGAACCTTTTTATGTTATAAAGATTGAATCTTTGAAAGAAAACGAGAGTTTTGAGCTAAACTTATTCGAGTTCCCTTTGACGTCCCGAATAATGTTTTAACGAGTAAAAATTGAATCTTTGAATTAAACTACCTCAATCAAGTTTTCTATTACGACACTAGACCATTTTAATGTATAAACACTAATCGTTGAAAGAAAATAGGAGTTTTGAGTTCAACTTATTTGAGTTCCCTTTGACGTCACGATGCGTGTTTCATTGAGTGTAGATTGAATCTTTCAGTGAAATTACCTCAATCAATGTACGTATTGTATTACTAGACCTTTTTAATGTATAAAGAATGAATCTTTGAAAAAAAAAATGAGGGTTTTGATTTAACTTACTCGAGTTCCCAATGAAGGTACCTAATATGTCACTCGATCTTTTTAATGTTTAAAGATTGAATCTTTGAAAAAAAAGAAATGAGAGTTTTGAGCTAAACTTATTCGAGTTCCTTTTGACATCCCGAAGAGTGTTTTAAAGAGTAAAGATTGAATCCTTGAATGAAGGTACTTATTATGTCACTAAACCTTTTTAATGTATAAAGATCGAATCATTGAGAAAAATGAGGGTTTTGAGTTTAACTTATTTGAGTTCCCTTTGAGGTCGCGAATAGTGTTTTATCGAGTAAAGATTGAATCCTTGAATGAAAATAGCTCAATCAAGGTACCTATTATGTCACTAGACATTTCTAAGGTATAAAATAAGAGTTTTGAGTTAAACTTATTCGAGTTCCCTTTGACGTCACGAAGGGTGTTTTAAGGTGTTAAGATTGAATCTTTGAATGAAAATACCTCAATCAAGGTACCTATCATGTCACTAGACCATTTTAATGTATAAAGATTATTCGAGTGCCCTTGGACGTCCCGAAGAATGTTTTAATGAGTAAAGAATGAATCTTTAAATGAAAACACCTCAATCAAGGTACCTATGAAGTCACTAGGCCATTTTAAGGTACAAAGATCAAATCTTTGAAATAAAATGAGAGTTTTGAGTTAAACTAATTCGATTTCACTTTGACGTCACGGAGGGTGTTTTAATGAGTAAAGATTGAATCTTTGAATGAAATTAACTCAATCAGGGTACCTATTATGTCACTTGAACTTTTTAATGTATAAAGATTGAATCTTTGAAAGAAAATGAGAGTTTTGAGTTGAACTTATGCGAGTTCCCTTTGACGTCCCAAAGAGTGTTTTAATGAGTAAAGATTGAATTTTTGTATGAAAATACCACAATCGAGGTACCTATTAAGTCACTAGACCATTTTAATGTATACAGATTCAATATTTGAAAGAAAATAAGAGTTTGGAGTTCAACTTATTTGAATTCCGTTTGACGTCACGATGAGTGTTTCAATGAGCAAGGATTGAATCTTTGAATGAAATTACTTCAATCAAGGTAACTATTATGTCACTAGACCTTTTTAATGTAGAAGTATTGTATCTCTGAAAGAAAATGAGAGTTTTGAGTTAAACTTATTCGAGTTGACAATAAAGTCGTGAAAGTGTTTTAATGACTAAATATTGAATCTTTGAATGAAAATACCTCAACCAAGATGCCAATTATGCTACTGGACCTTTTTAATGTATAAAGATTGAATCTTTGAAGGAAAATGAGAGTTTCGAGTTTAACTTATTCAAGTTCCCTATGAATTCACGAAAAGTGTTTAAATGACTAAATATTGAATCTACGAATGAAAACACTTCAATCAAGGTACCTGTCATGTCACTGAACCTTTTTATGTTATAAAGATTGAATCTTTGAAAGAAAACGAGAGTTTTGAGCTAAACTTATTCGAGTTCCCTTTGACGTCCCGAATAATGTTTTAACGAGTAAAAATTGAATCTTTGAATTAAACTACCTCAATCAAGTTTCCTATTACGACACTAGACCATTTTAATGTATAAACACTAATCGTTGAAAGAAAATAGGAGTTTTGAGTTCAACTTATTTGAGTTCCCTTTGACGTCACGATGCGTGTTTCATTGAGTGTAGATTGAATCTTTCAGTGAAATTACCTCAATCAATGTACGTATTGTATCACTAGACCTTTTTAATGTATAAAGAATGAATCTTTGAAAAAAAAAATGAGGGTTTTAATTTAACTTACTCGAGTTCCCAATGAAGGTACCTATTATGTCACTCGATCTTTTTAATGTTTAAAGATTGAATCTTTGAAAAAAAAGAAATGAGAGTTTTGAGCTAAACTTATTCGAGTTCCTTTTGACATCCCGAAGAGTGTTTTAAAGAGTAAAGATTGAATCCTTGAATGAAGGTGCTTATTATGTCACTAAACCTTTTTAATGTATAAAGATCGAATCATTGAAAAAAATGAGGGTTTTGAGTTTAACTTATTTAAGTTCCCTATGAGGTCGCGAAGAGTGTTTTATCGAGTAAAGATTGAATCCTTGAATGAAAATAGCTCAATCAAGGTACCTATTATGTCAGTAGACATTTCTAAGGTATAAAATAAGAGTTTTGAGTTAAACTTATTCGAGTTCCCTTTGACGTCGCGAAGGGTGTTTTAAGGAGTTAAGATTGAATCTTTGAATGAAAATACCTCAATCAAGGTACCTATCATGTCACTAGACCATTTTAATGTATAAAGATTAAATCTTTGTAAGAAAACGAGAGTTTTGAGTTAAACTTATTCGAGTTTTGTTTGACGTCGCGAAGAGTGTTTTAAAGTGTAAAAACTAAATCTTTGAATGAAATTACCCCAATCAAGGTTCGTATTACCTCACTAGACCTTTTTAATGTCTAAAGATTGAATATCTGAAAGAAAATGAAAGTTTTGAGTTTAACTTATTCGAGTTCCCTATGAAGTCGCAAAGAGTGTTTTAATGATCAAAGATTGAATCCTTCTGAATGAAAGTACCTCAATCAGGGTACCTATTATGTCACTAGACCTTTTTAACGTATAAAGATTGAACCTTGGAAAGGAAATGAGAGTTTTGAGTTAAACTTATTCGAGTGCCCTTGGACGTCCCGAAGAATGTTTTAATGAGTAAAGAATGAATCTTTAAATGAAAACACCTCAATCAAGGTACCTATGAAGTCACTAGACCATTTTAATGTACAAAGATCAAATCTTTGAAATAAAATGAGAGTTTTGAGTTAAACTAATTCGATTTCACTTTGACGTCACGGAGGGTGTTTTAATGAGTAAAGATTTTGAAATTAACTCAATCAGGGTACCAATTATGTCACTTGAACTTTTTAATGTATAAAGATTGAATCTTTGAAAGAAAATGAGAGTTTTGAGTTGAACTTATGCGAGTTCCCTTTGACGTCCCAAAGAGTGTTTTAATGAGTAAAGATTGAATTTTTGTATGAAAATACCACAATCGAGGTACCTATTAAGTCACTAGACCATTTTAATGTATACAGATTCAATATTTGAAAGAAAATAAGAGTTTGGACTTCAATTTATTCGAATTCCGTTTGACGTCACGATGAGTGTTTCAATGAGCAAGGATTGAATCTTTGAATGAAATTAATTCAATCAAGGTAACTATTATGTCACTAGACCTTTTTAATGTAGAAGTATTGTATCTCTGAAAGAAAATGAGAGTTTTGAGTTAAACTTATTCGAGTTGACAATAAAGTCGTGAAAGTGTTTTAATGACTAAATATTGAATCTTTGAATGAAAATACCTCAACCAAGATGCCAATTATGCTACTGGACCTTTTTAATGTATAAAGATTGAATCTTTGAAGGAAAATGAGAGTTTCGAGTTTAACTTATTCAAGTTCCCTATGAATTCACGAAAAGTGTTTTAATGACTAAATATTGAATCTGCGAATGAAAACACTTCAATCAAGGTACCTGTCATGTCACTGAACCTTTTTATGTTATAAAGATTGAATCTTTGAAAGAAAACGAGAGTTTTGAGCTAAACTTATTCGAGTTCCCTTTGACGTCCCGAATAATGTTTTAACGAGTAAAAATTGAATCTTTGAATTAAACTACCTCAATCAAGTTTTCTATTACGACACTAGACCATTTTAATGTATAAACACTAATCGTTGAAAGAAAATAGGAGTTTTGAGTTCAACTTATTTGAGTTCCCTTTGACGTCACGATGCGTGTTTCATTGAGTGTAGATTGAATCTTTCAGTGAAATTACCTCAATCAATGTACGTATTGTATCACTAGACCTTTTTAATGTATAAAGAATGAATCTTTGAAAAAAAAAATGAGGGTTTTGATTTAACTTACTCGAGTTCCCAATGAAGGTACCTAATATGTCACTCGATCTTTTTAATGTTTAAAGATTGAATCTTTGAAAAAAAAGAAATGAGAGTTTTGAGCTAAACTTATTCGAGTTCCTTTTGACATCCCGAAGAGTGTTTTAAAGAGTAAAGATTGAATCCTTGAATGAAGGTACTTATTATGTTACTAAACCTTTTTAATGTATAAAGATCGAATCATTGAGAAAAATGAGGGTTTTGAGTTTAACTTATTTGAGTTCCCTTTGAGGTCGCGAATAGTGTTTTATCGAGTAAAGATTGAATCCTTGAATGAAAATAGCTCAATCAAGGTACCTATTATGTCACTAGACATTTCTAAGGTATAAAATAAGAGTTTTGAGTTAAACTTATTCGAGTTCCCTTTGACGTCACGAAGGGTGTTTTAAGGTGTTAAGATTGAATCTTTGAATGAAAATACCTCAATCAAGGTACCTATCATGTCACTAGACCATTTTAATGTATAAAGATTAAATCTTTGTAAGAAAACAAAAGTTTTGAGTTAAACTTATTCGAGTTTTGTTTGACGTCGCGAAGAGTGTTTTAAAGTGTAAAAACTAAATCTTTGAATGAAATTACCCCAATCAAGGTTCGTATTACCTCACTAGACCTTTTTAATGTCTAAAGATTGAATATCTGAAAGAAAATGAAAGTTTTGAGTTTAACTTATTCGAGTTCCCTATGAAGTCGCGAAGAGTGTTTTAATGATCAAAGATTGAATCCTTCTGAATGAAAGTACCTCAATCAGGGTACCTATTATGTCACTAGACCTTTTTAACGTATAAAGATTGAACCTTGGAAAGGAAATGAGAGTTTTGAGTTAAACTTATTCGAGTGCCCTTGGACGTCCCGAAGAATGTTTTAATGAGTAAAGAATGAATCTTTAAATGAAAACACCTCAATCAAGGTACCTATGAAGTCACTAGGCCATTTTAAGGTACAAAGATCAAATCTTTGAAATAAAATGAGAGTTTTGAGTTAAACTAATTCGATTTCACTTTGACATCACGGAGGGTGTTTTAATGAGTAAAGATTGAATCTTTGAATGAAATTAACTCAATCAGGGTACCTATTATGTCACTTGAACTTTTTAATGTATAAAGATTGAATCTTTGAAAGAAAATGAGAGTTTTGAGTTGAACTTATGCGAGTTCCCTTTGACGTCCCAAAGAGTGTTTTAATGAGTAAAGATTGAATTTTTGTATGAAAATACCACAATCGAGGTACCTATTAAGTCACTAGACCATTTTAATGTATACAGATTCAATATTTGAAAGAAAATAAGAGTTTGGAGTTCAACTTATTCGAATTCCGTTTGACGTCACGATGAGTGTTTCAATGAGCAAGGATTGAATCTTTGAATGAAATTACTTCAATCAAGGTAACTATTATGTCACTAGACCTTTTTAATGTAGAAGTCTTGTATCTCTGAAAGAAAATGAGAGTTTTGAGTTAAACTTATTCGAGTTGACAATAAAGTCGTGAAAGTGTTTTAATAACTAAATATTGAATCTTTGAATGAAAATACCTCAACCAAGATGCCAATTATGCTACTGGACCTTTTTAATGTATAAAGATTGAATCTTTGAAGGAAAATGAGAGTTTCGAGTTTAACTTATTCAAGTTCCCTATGAATTCACGAAAAGTGTTTTAATGACTAAATATTGAATCTGCGAATGAAAACACTTCAATCAAGGTACCTGTCATGTCACTGAACCTTTTTATGTTATAAAGATTGAATCTTTGAAAGAAAACGAGAGTTTTGAGCTAAACTTATTCGAGTTCCCTTTGACGTCCCGAATAATGTTTTAACGAGTAAAAATTGAATCTTTGAATTAAAATACCTCAATCAAGTTTCCTATTACGACACTAGACCATTTTAATGTATAAACACTAATCGTTGAAAGAAAATAGGAGTTTTGAGTTCAACTTATTTGAGTTCCCTTTGACGTCACGATGCGTGTTTCATTGAGTGTAGATTGAATCTTTCAGTGAAATTACCTCAATCAATGTACGTATTGTATCACTAGACCTTTTTAATGTATAAAGAATGAATCTTTGAAAAAAAAAATGAGGGTTTTGATTTAACTTACTCGAGTTCCCAATGAAGGTACCTATTATGTCACTCGATCTTTTTAATGTTTAAAGATTGAATCTTTGAAAAAAAAGAAATGAGAGTTTTGAGCTAAACTTATTCGAGTTCCTTTTGACATCCCGAAGAATGTTTTAAAGAGTAAAGATTGAATCCTTGAATGAAGGTACTTATTATGTCACTAAACCTTTTTAATGTATAAAGATCGAATCATTGAAAAAAATGAGGGTTTTGAGTTTAACTTATTTGAGTTCCCTATGAGGTCACGAACAGTGTTTTATCGAGTAAAGATTGAATCCGTGAATGAAAATAACTCAATCAAGGTACCTATTATGTCACTAGACATTTCTAAGGTATAAAATAAGAGTTTTGAGTTAAACTTATTCGAGTTCCCTTTGACGTCACGAAGGGTGTTTTAAGGAGTTAAGATTGAATCTTTGAATGAAAATACCTCAATCAAGGTACCTATCATGTCACTAGACCATTTTAATGTATAAAGATTAAATATTTGTAAGAAAACGAGAGTTTTGAGTTAAACTTATTCGAGTTTTGTTTGACGTCGCGAAGAGTGTTTTAAAGTGTAAAAACTAAATCTTTGAATGAAATTACCCCAATCAAGGTTCGTATTACCTCACTAGACCTTTTTAATGTCTAAAGATTGAATATCTGAAAGAAAATGAAAGTTTTGAGTTTAACTTATTCGAGTTCCCTATGAAGTCGCGAAGAGTGTTTTAATGATCAAAGATTGAATCCTTCTGAATGAAAGTACCTCAATCAGGGTACCTATTATGTCACTAGACCTTTTTAATGTATAAAGATTGAACCTTGGAAAGGAAATGAGAGTTTTGAGTTAAACTTATTCGAGTGCCCTTGGACGTCCCGAAGAATGTTTTAATGAGTAAAGAATTAATCTTTAAATGAAAACACCTCAATCAAGGTACCTATGAAGTCACTAGACCATTTTAATGTACAAAGATCGAATCTTTCAAATAAAATGAAAGTTTTGAGTTAAACTAATTCGATTTCACTTTGACGTCACGGAGGGTGTTTTAATGAGTAAAGGTTGAATCTTTGAATGAAATTAACTCAATCAGGGTACCTATTATGTCACTTGAACTTTTTAATGTATAAAGATTGAATCTTTGAAAGAAAATGAGAGTTTTGAGTTGAACTTATGCGAGTTCCCTTTGACGTCCCAAAGAGTGTTTTAATGAGTAAAGATTGAATTTTTGTATGAAAATACCACAATCGAGGTACCTATTAAGTCACTAGACCATTTTAATGTATACAGATTCAATATTTGAAAGAAAATAAGAGTTTGGAGTTCAACTTATTCGAATTCCGTTTGACGTCACGATGAGTGTTTCAATGCGCAAGGATTGAATCTTTGAATGAAATTACTTCAATCAAGATAACTATTATGTCACTAGACCTTTTTAATGTAGAAGTATTGTATCTCTGAAAGAAAATGAGAGTTTTGAGTTAAACTTATTCGAGTTGACAATAAAGTCGTGAAAGTGTTTTAATGACTAAATATTGAATCTTTGAATGAAAATACCTCAACCAAGATGCCAATTATGCTACTGGACCTTTTTAATGTATAAAGATTGAATCCTTGAAGGAAAATGAGAGTTTCGAGTTTAACTTATTCAAGTTCCCTATGAATTCACGAAAAGTGTTTTAATGACTAAATATTGAATCTACGAATGAAAACACTTCAATCAAGGTACCTGTCATGTCACTGAACCTTTTTATGTTATAAAGATTGAATCTTTGAAAGAAAACGAGAGTTTTGAGCTAAACTTATTCGAGTTCCCTTTGACGTCCCGAATAATGTTTTAACGAGTAAAAATTGAATCTTTGAATTAAAATACCTCAATCAAGTTTCCTATTACGACACTAGACCATTTTAATGTATAAACACTAATCGTTGAAAGAAAATAGGAGTTTTGAGTTCAACTTATTTGAGTTCCCTTTGACGTCACGATGCTTGTTTCATTGAGTGTAGATTGAATCTTTCAGTGAAATTACCTCAATCAATGTACGTATTGTATCACTAGACCTTTTTAATGTATAAAGAATGAATCTTTGAAAAAAAAAATGAGGGTTTTGATTTAACTTACTCGAGTTCCCAATGAAGGTACCTAATATGTCACTCGATCTTTTTAATGTTTAAAGATTGAATCTTTGAAAAAAAAGAAATGAGAGTTTTGAGCTAAACTTATTCGAGTTCCTTTTGACATCCCGAAGAGTGTTTTAAAGAGTAAAGATTGAATCCTTGAATGAAGGTACTTATTATGTCACTAAACCTTTTTAATGTATAAAGATCGAATCATTGAGAAAAATGAGGGTTTTGAGTTTAACTTATTTGAGTTCCCTTTGAGGTCGCGAACAGTGTTTTATCGAGTAAAGATTGAATCCTTGAATGAAAATAGCTCAATCAAGGTACCTATTATGTCACTAGACATTTCTAAGGTATAAAATAAGAGTTTTGAGTTAAACTTATTCGAGTTCCCTTTGACGTCACGAAGGGTGTTTTAAGGAGTTAAGATTGAATCTTTGAATGAAAATACCTCAATCAAGGTACCTATCATGTCACTAGACCATTTTAATGTATAAAGATTAAATCTTTGTAAGAAAACGAAAGTTTTGAGTTAAACTTATTCGAGTTTTGTTTGACGTCGCGAAGAGTGTTTTAAAGTGTAAAAACTAAATCTTTGAATGAAATTACCCCAATCAAGGTTCGTATTACCTCACTAGGCCTTTTTAATGTCTAAAGATTGAATATCTGAAAGAAAATGAAAGTTTTGAGTTTAACTTATTCGAGTTCCCTATGAAGTCGCGAAGAGTTTTTTAATGATCAAAGATTGAATCCTTCTGAATGAAAGTACCTCAATCAGGGTACCTATTATGTCACTAGACCTTTTTAACGTATAAAGATTGAACCTTGGAAAGGAAATGAGAGTTTTGAGTTAAACTTATTCGAGTGCCCTTGGACGTCCCGAACAATGTTTTAATGAGTAAAGAATGAATCTTTAAATGAAAACACCTCAATCAAGGTACCTATGAAGTCACTAGGCCATTTTAAGGTACAAAGATCAAATCTTTGAAATAAAATGAGTGTTTTGAGTTAAACTAATTCGATTTCACTTTGACGTCACGGAGAGTATTTTAATGAGTAAAGATTGAATCTTTGAATGAAATTAACTCAATCAGGGTACCTATTATGTCACTTGAACTTTTTAATGTATAAAGATTGAATCTTTGAAAGAAAATGAGAGTTTTGAGTTGAACTTATGCGAGTTCCCTTTGACGTCCCAAAGAGTGTTTTAATGAGTAAAGATTAAATTTTTGTATGAAAATACCACAATCGAGGTACCTATTAAGTCACTAGACCATTTTAATGTGTACAGATTCAATATTTGAAAGAAAATAAGAGTTTGGAGTTCAACTTATTCGAATTCTGTTTGACGTCACGATGAGTGTTTCAATGAGCAAGGATTGAATCTTTGAATGAAATTACTTCAATCAAGGTAACTATTATGTCACTAGACCTTTTTAATGTAGAAGTATTGTATCTCTGAAAGAAAATGAGAGTTTTGAGTTAAACTTATTCGAGTTGACAATAAAGTCGTGAAAGTGTTTTAATGACTAAATATTGAATCTTTGAATGAAAATACCTCAACCAAGATGTCAATTATGCTACTGGACCTTTTTAATGTATAAAGATTGAATCTTTGAACGAAAATGAGAGTTTCGAGTTTAACTTATTCAAGTTCCCTATGAATTCACGAAAAGTGTTTTAATGACTAAATATTGAATCTACGAATGAAAACACTTCAATCAAGGTACCTGTCATGTCACTGAACCTTTGCATGTTATAAAGATTGAATCTTTGAAAGAAAACGAGAGTTTTGAGCTAAACTTATTCGAGTTCCCTTTGACGTCCCGAATAATGTTTTAACGAGTAAAAACTGAATCTTTGAATTAAACTACCTCAATCAAGTTTCCTATTACGACACTAGACCATTTTAATGTATAAACACTAATCGTTGAAAGAAAATAGGAGTTTTGAGTTCAACTTATTTGAGTTCCCTTTGACGTCACGATGCGTGTTTCATTGAGTGTAGATTGAATCTTTCAGTGAAATTACCTCAATCAATGTACGTATTGTATCACTAGACCTTTTTAATGTATAAAGAATGAATCTTTGAAAAAAAAAATGAGGGTTTTGATTTAACTTACTCGAGTTCCCAATGAAGGTACCTATTATGTCACTCGATCTTTTTAATGTTTAAAGATTGAATCTTTGAAAAAAAAGAAATGAGAGTTTTGAGCTAAACTTATTCGAGTTCCTTTTGACATCCCGAAGAGTGTTTTATTTTTGTAAAGATTGAATCCTTGAATGAAGGTACTTATTATGTCACTAAACCTTTTTAATGTATAAAGATCGAATCATTGAAAAAAATGAGGGTTTTGAGTTTAACTTATTTGAGTTCCCTATGAGGTCGCGAACAGTGTTTTATCGAGTAAAGAATGAATCCTTGAATGAAAATAGCTCAATCAAGGTACCTATTATGTCACTAGACATTTCTAAGGTATAAAATAAGAGTTTTGAGTTTAACTTATTCGAGTTCCCTTTGACGTCACGAAGGTTGTTTTAAGGAGTTAAGATTGAATCTTTGAATGAAAATACCTCAATCAAGGTACCTATCATGTCACTAGACCATTTTAATGTATAAAGATTAAATCTTTATAAGAAAACGAGAGTTTTGAGTTAAACTTATTCGAGTTTTGTTTGACATCGCGAAGAGTGTTTTAAAGTGTAAAAACTAAATCTTTGAATGAAATTACCCCAATCAAGGTTCGTATTACCTCACTAGACCTTTTTAATGTCTAAAGATTGAATATCTGAAAGAAAATGAAAGTTTTGAGTTTAACTTATTCGAGTTCCCTATGAAGTCGCGAAGAGTGTTTTAATGATCAAAGATTGAATCTTTCTGAATGAAAGTACCTCAATCAGGGTACCTATTATGTCACTAGACCTTTTTAACGTATAAAGATTGAACCTTGGAAAGGAAATGAGAGTTTTGAGTTAAACTTATTCGAGTGCCCTTGGACGTCCCGAAGAATGTTTTAATGAGTAAAGAATGAATCTTTAAATGAAAACACCTCAATCAAGGTACCTATGAAGTCACTAGACCATTTTAATGTACAAAGATCAAATCTTTGAAATAAAATGAGAGTTTTGAGGTAAACTAATTCGATTTCACTTTGACGTCACGGAGGGTGTTTTAATGAGTAAAGATTTTGAAATTAACTCAATCAGGGTACCAATTATGTCACTTGAACTTTTTAATGTATAAAGATTGAATCTTTGAAAGAAAATGAGAGTTTTGAGTTGAACTTATGCGAGTTCCCTTTGACGTCCCAAAGAGTGTTTTAATGAGTAAAGATTGAATTTTTGTATGAAAATACCACAATCGAGGTACCTATTAAGTCACTAGACCATTTTAATGTATACAGATTCAATATTTGAAAGAAAATAAGAGTTTGGAGTTCAATTTATTCGAATTCCGTTTGACGTCACGATGAGTGTTTCAAATAGCAAGGATTGAATCTTTGAATGAAATTACTTCAATCAAGGTAACTATTATGTCACTAGACCTTTTTAATGTAGAAGTATTGTATCTCTGAAAGAAAATGAGAGTTTTGAGTTAAACTTATTCGAGTTGACAATAAAGTCGTGAAAGTGTTTTAATGACTAAATATTGAATCTTTGAATGAAAATTCCTCAACCAAGATGCCAATTATGCTACTGGACCTTTTTAATGTATAAAGATTGAATCTTTGAAGGAAAATGAGAGTTTCGAGTTTAACTTATTCAAGTTCCCTATGAATTCACGAAAAGTGTTTTAATGACTAAATATTGAATCTACGAATGAAAACACTTCAATCAAGGTACCTGTCATGTCACTGAACCTTTTTATGTTATAAAGATTGAATCTTTGAAAGAAAACGAGAGTTTTGAGCTAAACTTATTCGAGTTCCCTTTGACGTCCCGAATAATGTTTTAACGAGTAAAAATTGAATCTTTGAATTAAACTACCTCAATCAAGTTTCCTATTACGACACTAGACCATTTTAATGTATAAACACTAATCGTTGAAAGAAAATAGGAGTTTTGAGTTGAACTTATTTGAGTTCCCATTGACGTCCCGAATAATGTTTTAATGAGTAAAAATTGAATCTTTGAATTAAACTACCTCAATCAAGTTTCCTATTACGACACTAGACCATTTTAAGGTATAAACACTAATCGTTGAAAGAAAATAGGAGTTTTGAGTTCAACTTATTTGAGTTCCCTTTGACGTCACGATGCGTGTTTCATTGAGTGTAGATTGAATCTTTCAGTGAAATTACCTCAATCAATGTACGTATTGTATCACTAGACCTTTTTAATGTATAAAGCATGAATCTTCGAAACAAAAAAATGGGGGTTTTGATTTAACTTACTCGAGTTCCCAATGAAGGTACCTATTATGTCACTCGATCTTTTTAATGTTTAAAGATTGAATCTTTGAAAAAAAAGAAATGAGAGTTTTGAGCTAAACTTATTCGAGTTCCTTTTGACATCCCGAAGAGTGTTTTAAAGAGTAAAGATTGAATCCTTGAATGAAGGTACTTATTATGTCACTAAACCTTTTTAATGTATAAAGATCGAATCATTGAAAAAAATGAGGGTTTTGAGTTTAACTTATTTGAGTTCCCTATGAGGTCGCGAACAGTGTTTTATCGAGTAAAGATTGAATCCTTGAATGAAAATAGCTCAATCAAGGTACCTATTATGTCACTAGACATTTCTAAGGTATAAAATAAGAGTTTTGAGTTAAACTTATTCGAGTTCCCTTTGACGTCACGAAGGGTGTTTTAAGGAGTTAAGATTGAATCTTTGAATGAAAATACCTCAATCAAGGTACCTATCATGTCACTAGACCATTTTAATGTATAAAGATTAAATCTTTGTAAGAAAACGAGAGTTTTGAGTTAAACTTATTCGAGTTTTGTTTGACGTCGCGAAGAGTGTTTTAAAGTGTAAAAACTAAATCTTTGAATGAAATTACCCTAATCAAGGTTCGTATTACCTCACTATACCTTTTTAATGTCTAAAGATTGAATATCTGAAAGAAAATGAAAGTTTTGAGTTTAACTTATTCGAGTTCCCTATGAAGTCGCGAAGAGTGTTTTAATGATCAAAGATTGAATCCTTCTGAATGAAAGTACCTCAATCAGGGTACCTATTATGTCACTAGACCTTTTTAACGTATAAAGATTGAACCTTGGAAAGGAAATGAGAGTTTTGAGTTAAACTTATTCGAGTGCCCTTGGACGTCCCGAAGAATGTTTTAATGAGTAAAGAATGAATCTTTAAATGAAAACACCTCAATCAAGGTACCTATGAAGTCACTAGGCCATTTTAAGGTACAAAGATCAAATCTTTGAAATAAAATGAGAGTTTTGAGTTAAACTAATTCGATTTCACTTTGACGTCACGGAGGGTGTTTTAATGAGTAAAGATTTTGAAATTAACTCAATCAGGGTACCAATTATGTCAATTGAACTTTTTAATGTATAAAGATTGAATCTTTGAAAGAAAATGAGAGTTTTGAGTTGAACTTATGCGAGTTCCCTTTGACGTCCCAAAGAGTTTTTTAATGAGTAAAGATTGAATTTTTGTATGAAAATACCACAATCGAGGTACCTATTAAGTCACTAGACCATTTTAATGTATACAGATTCAATATTTGAAAGAAAATAAGAGTTTGGAGTTCAACTTATTCGAATTCCGTTTGACGTCACGATGAGTGTTTCAATGAACAAGGATTAAATCTTTGAATGAAATTACTTCAATCAAGGAAACTATTATGTCACTAGACCTTTTTAATGTAAAGTATTGTATCTCTGAAACAAAATGAGAGTTTTGAGTTAAACTTATTCGAGTTGACAATAAAGTCGTGAAAGTGTTTTAATGACTAAATATTGAATCTTTGAATGAAAATACCTCAACCAAGATGCCAATTATGCTACTGGACCTTTTTAATGTATAAAGATTGAATCTTTGATGGAAAATGAGAGTTTCGAGTTTAACTTATTCAAGTTCCCAATGAATTCACGAAAAGTGTTTTAATGACTAAATATTGAATCTACGAATGAAAACACTTCAATCAAGGTACCTGTCATGTCACTGAACCTTTTTATGTTATAAAGATTGAATCTTTGAAAGAAAACGAGAGTTTTGAGCTAAACTTATTCGAGTTCCCTTTGACGTCCCGAATAATGTTTTAACGAGTAAAAATTGAATCTTTGAATTAAACTACCTCAATCAAGTTTCCTATTACGACACTAGACCATTTTAATGTATAAACACTAATCGTTGAAAGAAAATAGGAGTTTTGAGTTCAACTTATTTGAGTTCCCTTTGACGTCACGATGCGTGTTTCATTGAGTGTAGATTGAATCTTTCAGTGAAATTACCTCAATCAATGTACGTATTGTATCACTAGACCTTTTTAATTTATAAAGAATGAATCTTTGAAAAAAAAAAATGAGGGTTTTGATTTAACTTACTCGAGTTCCCAATGAAGGTACCTATTATGTCAGTCGATCTTTTTAACGTTTAAAGGTTGAATCTTTGAAAAAAAAGAAATGAGACTTTTGAGCTAAACTTATTCGAGTTCCTTTTGACATCCCGAAGTGTGTTTTAAAGAGTAAATATTGAATCCTTGAATGAAGGTACTTATTATGTCACTAAACCTTTTTAATGTATAAAGATCGAATCATTGAAAAAAATGAGGGTTTTGAGTTTAACTTATTTGAGTTCCCTATGAGGTCGCGAACAGTGTTTTATCGAGTAAAGATTGAATCCTTGAATGAAAATAGCTCAATCAAGGTACCTATTATGTCACTAGACATTTCTAAGGTATAAAATAAGAGTTTTGAATTAAACTTATTCGAGTTCCCTTTGACGTCACGAAGGGTGTTTTAAGGAGTTAAGATTGAATCTTTGAATGAAAATACCTCAATCAAGGTACCTATCATGTCACTAGACCATTTTAATGTATAAAGATTAAATCTTTGTAAGAAAACGAGAGTTTTGAGTTAAACTTATTCGAGTTTTGTTTGACGTCGCGAAGAGTGTTTTAAAGTGTAAAAACTAAATCTTTGAATGAAATTACCCCAATCAAGGTTCGTATTACGTCACTATACCTTTTTAATGTCTAAAGATTGAATATTTGAAAGAAAATGAAAGTTTTGAGTTTAACTTATTCGAGTTCCCTATGAAGTCGCGAAGAGTGTTTTAATGATCAAAGATTGAATCCTTCTGAATGAAAGTACCTCAATCAGGGTACCTATTATGTCACTAGACCTTTTTAACGTATAAAGATTGAACCTTGGAAAGGAAATGAGAGTTTTGAGTTAAACTTATTCGAGTGCCCTTGGACGTCCCGAAGAATGTTTTAATGAGTAAAGAATGAATCTTTAAATGAAAACACCTCAATCAAGGTACCTATGAAGTCACTAGGCCATTTTAAGGTACAAAGATCAAATCTTTGAAATAAAATGAGAGTTTTGAGTTAAACTAATTCGATTTCACTTTGACGTCACGGAGGGTGTTTTAATGAGTAAAGATTTTGAAATTAACTCAATCAGGGTACCAATTATGTCAATTGAACTTTTTAATGTATAAAGATTGAATCTTTGAAAGAAAATGAGGGTTTTGAGTTGAACTTATGCGAGTTCCCTTTGACGTCCCAAAGAGTTTTTTAATGAGTAAAGATTGAATTTTTGTATGAAAATACCACAATCGAGGTACCTATTAAGTCACTAGACCATTTTAATGTATACAGATTCAATATTTGAAAGAAAATAAGAGTTTGGAGTTCAACTTATTCGAATTCCGTTTGACGTCACCATGAGTGTTTCAATGAGCAAGGATTGAATCTTTGAATGAAATTACTTCAATCAAGGAAACTATTATGTCACTAGACCTTTTTAATGTAAAGTATTGTATCTCTGAAACAAAATGAGAGTTTTGAGTTAAACTTATTCGAGTTGACAATAAAGTCGTGAAAGTGTTTTAATGACTAAATATTGAATCTTTGAATGAAAATACCTCAACCAAGATGCCAATTATGCTACTGGACCTTTTTAATGTATAAAGATTGAATCTTTGATGGAAAATGAGAGTTTCGAGTTTAACTTATTCAAGTTCCCAATGAATTCACGAAAAGTGTTTTAATGACTAAATATTGAATCTACGAATGAAAACACTTCAATCAAGGTACCTGTCATGTCACTGAACCTTTTTATGTTATAAAGATTGAATCTTTGAAAGAAAACGAGAGTTTTGAGCTAAACTTATTCGAGTTCCCTTTGACGTCCCGAATAATGTTTTAACGAGTAAAAATTGAATCTTTGAATTAAACTACCTCAATCAAGTTTCCTATTACGACACTAGACCATTTTAATGTATAAACACTAATCGTTGAAAGAAAATAGGAGTTTTGAGTTCAACTTATTTGAGTTCCCTTTGACGTCCCGAATAATGTTTTAATGAGTAAAAATTGAATCTTTGAATTAAACTACCTCAATCAAGTTTCCTATTACGACACTAGACCATTTTAATGTATAAACACTAATTATTGAAAGAAAATAGGAGTTTTGAGTTCAACTTATTTGAGTTCCCTTTGACGTCACGATGCGTGTTTCATTGAGTGTAGATTGAATCTTTCAGTGAAATTACCTCAATCAATGTACGTATTGTATCACTAGACCTTTTTAATGTATAAAGAATGAATCTTTGAAAAAAAAAATGTGGGTTTGATATAACTTACTCGAGTTCCCAATGAAGGTACCTATTATGTCACTCGATCTTTTTAATGTTTAAAGATTGAATCCTTGAAAAAAAAGAAATGAGAGTTTTGAGCTAAACTTATTCGAGTTCCCTTTGACATCCCGAAGAGTATTTTAAAGAGTAAAGATTGAATCCTTGAATGAAGGTACTTATTATGTCACTAAACCTTTTTAATGTATAAAGATCGAATCATTGAAAAAAATGAGTGTTTTGAGTTTAACTTAATTGAGTTCCCTATGAGGTCGCGAATAGTGTTTTATCGAGTAAAGATTGAATCCTTGAATGAAAATAGCTCAATCAAGCTACCTATTATGTCACTAGACATTTCTAAGGTATAAATTAAGAGTTTTGAGTTAAACATATTCGAGTTCCCTTTGACGTCACGAATGGTGTTTTAAGGAGTTAAGATTGAATCTTTGAATGAAAATACCTCAATCAAGGTACCTATCATGTCACTAGACCATTTTAATGTATAAAGATTAAATCTTTGTAAGAAAACGAGAGTTTTGAGTTAAACTTATTCGAGTTTGTTTGATTTCGCGAAGAGTGTTTTAAAGTGTAGAAACTAAATCTTTGAATGAAATTACCCCAATCAAGGTTCGTATTACCTCACTAGACCTTTTTAATGTCTAAAGATTGAATATCTGAAAGAAAACGAAAGTTTTGAGTTTAACTTATTCGATTTCCCTATGAAGTCGCGAGGAGTGTTTTAATGATCAAAGATTGAATCCTTCTGAATGAAAGTACCTCAATCAGGGTACCTATTATGTCACTAGACCTTTTTAACGTATAAAGATTGAACTTTGGAAAGGAAATGAGAGTTTTGAGTTAAACTTATTCGAGTGCCCTTGGACGTCCCGAAGAATGTTTTAATGAGTAAAGATTGAATCTTTAAATGAAAACACCTCAATCAAGGTAACTATGAAGTCACTAGACCATTTTTATGTACAAAGATCAAATCTTTGAAATAAAATGAGAGTTTTGAGTTAAACTAATTCGATTTCATTTTGACGTCACGGAGAGTGTTTTAATGAGTAAAGATTGAATCTTTGAATGAAATTAACTCAATCAGGGTACCTATTATGTCACTTGAACTTTTTAATGTATAAAGATTGAATCTTTGAAAGAAAATGAGAGTTTTGAGTTGAACTTATGCGAGTTCCTTTTGACGTCCCAAAGAGTGTTTTAATGAGTAAAGATTGAATTTTTGTATGAAAATACCACAATCGAGGTACCTATTAAGTCACTAGACCACTTTAATGTATATAGATTCAATATTTGAAAGAAAATAAGAGTTTAGAGTTCAACTTATTCGAATTCCGTTTGACGTCACGATGAGTGTTTCAATGAGCAAGGATTGAATCTTTGAATGAAATTACTTCAATCAAGGTAACTATTATGTTACTAGACCTTTTTAATGTAGAAGTATTGTATCTCTGAAAGAAAATGAGAGTTTTGAGTTAAACTTATTCGAGTTGACAATAAAGTCGTAATAGTGTTTTAATGACTTAATATTGAATCTTTGAATGAAAATACCTCAACCAAGATGCCAATTATGCTACTGGACCTTTTTAATGTATAAAGATTGAATCTTTGAAGGAAAATGAGAGTTTCAAGTTTAACTGATTCAAGTTCCCTATAAATTCACGAAAAGTGTTTTAATGACTAAATATTGAATCTACGAATGAAAACACTTCAATCAAGGTACCTGTCATGTCACTGAACCTTTTTATGTTATAAAGATTGAATCTTTGAAAGAAAACGAGAGTTTTGAGCTAAACTTATTCGAGTTCCCTTTGACGTCCCGAATAATGTTTTAACGAGTAAAAATTGAATCTTTGAATTAAACTACCTCAATCAAGTTTCCTATTACGACACTAGACCATTTTAATGTATAAACACTAATCGTTGAAAGAAAATAGGAGTTTTGAGTTCAACTTATTTGAGTTCCCTTTGACGTCACGATGCGTGTTTCATTGAGTGTAGATTGAATCTTTCAGTGAAATTACCTCATTCAATGTACGTATTGTATCACTAGACCTTTTTAATGTATAAAGAATGAATCTTTGAAAAAAAAATGGGGGTTTGGATTTAACTTACTCGAGTTCCCAATGAAGGTACCTATTATGTCAGTCGATCTTTTTAATGTTTAAAGATTGAATCTTTGAAAAAAAAGAAATGAGAGTTTTGAGCTAAACTTATTTGAGTTCCTTTTGACATCCCGAAGAGTGTTTTAAAGAGTAAAGATTGAATCCTTGAATGAAGGTACTTATTATGTCACTAAACCTTTTTAATGTATAAAGATCGAATCATTGAAAAAAATGAGGGTTTTGAGTTTAACTTATTTGAGTTCCCTATGAGGTCGCGAACAGTGTTTTATCGAGTAAAGATTGAATCCTTGAATGAAAATAGCTCAATCAAGGTACCTATTATGTCACTAGAAATTTCTAAGGTATAAAATAAGAGTTTTGAGTTAAACTTATTCGAGTTCCCTTTGACGTCACGAATGGTGTTTTAAGGAGTTAAGATTGAATCTTTAAATAAAAATACCTCAATCTATGTACCTATCATGTCACTAGACCATTTTAATGTATAAAGATTAAATCTTTGTAAGAAAACGAGAGTTTTGAGTTAAACTTATTCGAATTTTGTTTGACGTCGCGAAGAGTTTTTTAAAGTGTAAAAACTAAATCTTTGAGTGAAATTACCCCAATCAAGGTTCGTATTACCTCACTAGACCTTTTTAATGTCTAAAGATTGAATATCTGAAAGAAAACGAAAGTTTTGAGTTTAACTTATTCGAGTTCCCTATGAAGTCGCGAGGAGTGTTTTAATGATTAAAGATTGAATCCTTCTGAAGGAAAGTACCTCAATCAGGGTACCTATTATGTCACTAGACCTTTTTAACGTATAAAGATTGAACCTTGGAAAGGAAATGAGAGTTTTGAGTTAAACTTATTCGAGTGCCCTTGGACGTCCCGAAGAATGTTTTAATGAGTAAAGATTGAATCTTTAAATGAAAACACATCAATAAAGGTACCTATGAAGTCACTAGACCATTTTAATGTACAAAGATCAAATCTTTGAAATAAAATGAGAGTTTTGAGTTAAACTAATTCGATTTCACTTTGACGTCACGGAGAGTGTTCTAATGAGTAAAGATTGAATCTTTGAATGAAATTAACTCAATCAGGGTACCTATTATGTCACTTGAACTTTTTAATGTATAAAGATTGAATCTTTGAAAGAAAATGAGAGTTTTGAGTTGAACTTATGCGAGTTCCCTTTGACGTCCCAAAGAGTGTTTTAATGTGTAAAGATTGAATTTTGGTATGAAAATACCACAATCGAGGTACCTATTAAGTCACTAGACCATTTTAATATATACAGATTCAATATTTGAAAGAAAATAAGAGTTTGGAGTTCAACTTATTCGAATTCCGTTTGACGTCACGATGAGTGTTTCAACGAGCAAGGATTGAATCTTTGAATGAAATTACTTCAATCAAGGTAACTATTATGTCACTAGACCTTTTTAATGTATAAGTATTGTATCTCTGAAAGAAAATGAGAGTTTTGAGTTAAACTTATTCGAGTTGACAATAAAGTCGTGAAAGTGTTTTAATGACTAAATATTGAATCTTTGAATGAAAATACCTCAACCAAGATGCCAATTATGCTACTGGACCTTTTTAATGTATAAAGATTGAATCTTTGAAGGAAAATGAGAGTTTCGAGTTTAACTTATTCAAGTTCCCTATGAATTCACGAAAAGTGTTTTAATGACTAAATATTGAATCTACGAATGAAAACACTTCAATCAAGGTACCTGTCATGTCACTGAACCTTTTTATGTTATAAAGATTGAATCTTTGAAAGAAAACGAGAGTTTTGAGCTAAACTTATTCGAGTTCCCTTTGACGTCCCGAATAATGTTTTAATGAGTAAAAATTGAATCTTTGAATTAAACTACCTCAATCAAGTTTCCTATTACGACACTAGACCATTTTAATGTATAAACACTAATCGTTGAAAGAAAATAGGAGTTTTGAGTTCAACTTATTTGAGTTCCCTTTGACGTCACGATGCGTGCTTCATTGAGTGTAGATTGAATCTTTCAGTGAAATTACCTCAATCAATGTACGTATTGTATCACTAGACCTTTTTAATGTATAAAGAATGAATCTTTGAAAAAAAAATGGGGGTTTGGATTTAACTTACTCGAGTACCCAATGAAGGTACCTATTATGTCACTCGATCTTTTTAATGTTTAAAGATTGAATCTTTGAAAAAAAAAGAAATGAGAGTTTTGAGCTAAACTTATTCGAGTTCCTTTTGACATCCCGAAGAGTGTTTTAAAGGGTAAAGATTGAATCCTTGAATGAAGGTACTTATTATGTCACTAAACCTTTTTAATGTATAAAGATCGAATAATTGAAAAAAATGAGGGTTTTGAGTTTAACTTATTTGAGTTCCCTATGAGGTCGCGAAGAGTGTTTTATCGAGTAAAGATTCAATCCTTGAATGAAAATAGCTCAATCAAGGTACCTGTTTTGTCACTAGACATTTCTAAGGTATAAAATAAGAGTTGTAATACCCCGTAATTTTAAAGAATGTATTTAAATTAATCTTGTGTTAGGTTAATTAATTTTATTTATTTGTGCATACTACATTATTATATTAAGTTCATTTAATTGTGCATGTAAATTAATTGTGTATGTTAAAATAGTAAATTTATTCATTTAATTATGCATGTATTATTATTAATACTTTTATTTGTTGGTTATGCTTATATTAATCAATATTAGTTAATTAAAGTATTATTTTTGTTATATAGTATTATGATGATATAATGTATTATTTTGTAATAATAATAATTATATTAGTTTAATAATAATAATAATAATAATAATATAATAATAATTATAAAAGTTTATTAATAATAATATTAGTAATAATAATAATAATAGTTATAATAATAATAATAGTATTAAACCAAAGTCATGATGAAATTAGAGATTAGGATAGGATTGCATCAATGGTTATGGTTGGAATTGAAGCCTTATGGTTGGGAGGATGGTTAGTTGATGAAAAAATAAGATATTTGTAATATTTATATTATATATTTTGTATATAAATTAACTAGCTTGCCTTAGAAGAAAATAAAGGGAGTTAAAAGCAAAGTATAAATTCTAGAGAGCTATTTTATAAGAGTGAAAGGAAAAGAGAAAGAGAAAGAAGCTTGGACCGGTGTAAGCAATTTTACCCGACTACGCGCAGACCGGCGGATTTATTTTAAATCCAAAAAGGCAAGTTATTATCTACTTTTCCCCTTTGAATTAATAAATTAATTGTTTAGCTTATTTTTATGCATAGAGCCAAGGTTTGGAGGTTAATAAATTATTAATTTTATTTTATTAAATTAATGGAATTTTAATTATATAGGATGGTATATATTTATTTAATGTCCTATGAAATTAATAATGGCTAAAAATAATTAAATAAGACTTTAGGGATTTTTCTAGAATTTTCTAGATTTTTCCGGGCATTTTCTGCAATTTCCGGCGACCTTCCGGCGAGTTTTCCGGTCGCCGGCAGTGGGGGAGACGACCGGAGTGATCCGGTGCGACGCGGCGCACCATAGGAGGGTGTACGCGCGCATCCTGGCCATTAGTGGAGTCTGATTGATCCGGTGCATCGCGGTCCATGATACCGCGGTACACCCGGATCCGTGGACGTTGGATGAAGGAGATGTAGGTGGATTGATCCGGTGTGGCGCGCACGTAGGAAATCTGATGCAACCGACCAACCAGCACACGCCGCGTCAGCAAGGCACCCCTAGTGCGCGCGTGGCAGCGCATGCACGCGCGTGGGACTCTCCAGACGCGCGTGGGAGCGCGTGGCTGATGCCAGACGCGCGTGGAGGCGCGTGGGAGAGTGGGGAAGGTTGGGCTGCGCGTGGGGAGGCTCTGGGAGGCGCGTGAGGGCGCGTGTGGGGTCCCTACAGCTGCTGGAAATTACCAGAATACCCCTAGGGCCTGTTTTGTAAATTCCAGAAACTTAAAACTTGGATTTTTAGGTACTGTGTTGGTAATTACGGGTTTAACGGGCCACGAAATTATTATTTTAACACTCGTTACTTATTGTTATGGCCGATTAATCTTTTCTAAGCATTTATTGGCTCGTTCGCAGTACGGATACTAATGTGATTTATTTAAATGACATTGTTAAATATAAATAGTGTTATTATCGTATTTAATGGTATCAAACCTTACTGTTAAATTAAATAAGGCCATGGTTTTAATCAGATAAATTATCCATGATATCTTATAGGATGTTTATACTGTTAATTGATATATAAACCATGAATATTATGCTGTGTGCATTTCAGGAAATAAATGGACTGTTTAATTATGTCGCATTTATATTATATGGATGTGTTGCCATATAGAACCATATGAGCTGGCTAATAAGTTTAGACTCATTTATACCTTATGCATTCGTTGCGATAGACAGATGTGTGGCTGTCGGGGTATGTGGTTTAATATTATTGGCATGTGTTGCCTAATTGACATACTCGGTATATTTATTAATATTATTGGCATGTGTTGCCTAAATTGACATTCTCGGTATATTTATTAATATTGTTGGCATGTGTTGCCTAATTTATATGCTCAGTATATTCATCAGTACTTTGCGAGGTGTTATCACTGTGTAGTTCGTTATAGTCTGTGTTGTCAGTACCGTGCACCATGTATAATAGCTGATTTCCCGGGTAGGGAAAGGCGACACTTGACCACCTAGTGTGAGTCTAAGTGATCACCGTCTATTCTGGTTGAGGTCATGTTATACATCGGATAGTTCCCGTAGGATGTATATAGACATAGTACTCATCCGATTCATAATGATTAATTTATTTGATTCTCTGATTTGGGTCATAGTAGAGATGACTTGCTCGTGGGGTTGACCCACCATTGTTGTTATTTCAGGATACGGTCAGTATCCGTTTAAAGGCTGAGGTTAGCAGTGTGGGACCATCATCCGAACTCATCTACTCTTACGATCCAGTGCAGGGTAGAAGTTTTATGTAATACTTCAGTTTCAGTTTTTATTTACTTTTGACGTTGAACTCTCAGGGTTATATTTAGGGATCCCTGACGTAGGATTTCCAAGTTGTAATGAAGTACTGTATTAAATAAAGGATGGATGGATGTTGTATTATTTAATGTTTCTTTCCTGTCTAAATTCTTTTATTTCCATCATTTTGTATTCCATGCTTGTATATTGCCAATTGTTTTTGATATCCCTCGTTTTTCGTGTATAAGCCTGATCAACTTATGCGTGGAAAATGTGGGGGTGTTACAGTTGGTATCAGAGCATTCCAGGTTCGAGTGTCTTAGGGATTTGTGATTACTATACTTCCGCATTGTGTATTCTGATAATTAGAGCCTAAGTATTAGGATTCTTTGTATTCTTTTAGTCGGTCCATTATAATGTACTGACGTTAGATTTTTCTGAATTTAATAGAAGGATGTCTCGGCGTGGGACAAGGAATGCGAACCATCATCGCAGTATTTCCCCAACTCAAAATGAGAATCAGGAATTTTCTCCTCAAGTTGCTGATATCATTGCACGAGCGGTGGCAGCAGGAGTAGCATCTGCTCTACGAAACCAGCAACCTCCTCCGATAGTACCTGTTCCTGAACCAGTGGCACAGCCAATGTCATGGGACAAAGTTCGTCACTCGTTCATCCGGGGAAATCCACCGACATTTGCGGGGTCCACAGATGTCTTGTTAGCATATCAGTGGAAACAGGAGAGCGAGCGTCATCTTCGGATGGTAATCTGTACCGAAGTGCAGAAACAGATGCTGGCTACGTTTATGCTGATAGGCAATGCATTGCAGTGGTGGGAGTCTATTACTACTGTCGATGAGAGGACCAGATTGACGTATGCTGAATTTCAGACTCGCTTTGACGGCAAGTATTTTCCTATGTCAGTAAGATCAGCGATGAAGACCGAATTTCTGGATCTGCAACAGGAAGAGATGACTGTGGCTGAGTATGAACAGAAGTTCATAAATTTGTCATTATTTGCACCAGAGGAGGTCAATACGGAAGAAAAGAAGAGAGACCGCTTTGTGAAGGGGTTAATATGGCCGATTAAAGTGGTGATCTTAGGTAGTCCGGCATATACTACTTATATCCAGGTGGTTAATGCCGCCTTACAGCACTGCCAGATGAGGAGTGATTACCGGAAGTCCAAGGGAGATAAGCGGACTAACCGAGACTACCAGACAGGGGAGAAAGGAAGCAGCAGTGGTTTTTGCCTTGCGTATTTGGAGACATTATCTTTTGGGGGAGACTTTTCGATTGTTTAGCGATCATAAAAGTCTACAGTATTTGTTCACACAGAGGGAACTGAATATAAGACAGCGCAGATGGTTGGAGTTCGTGAAAGACTATCACTTCTCTATTCAGTATCGTCCAGGGAAAGCGAATGTTGTAGCAGACGCACTCAGCCGCCGACCCTATGTCAGCCTTTCAGCTTTGTTTACAACAGAGTGGGATGCTTTGAAAACGGTTGATGAGTTAACAGACGCTTTTATGGCATGTGTGGTAGTAACTCCTTCTATCATTCATCAGGTTATTCAAGCGCAACTCTCAGATCAACAGTGTATTGACCGGGTTTCGGAGTTAGCCTCCGGAGATGTTCCTTTTTATTCTATAGGGACTGATGGAGGATTAAGGTACAAGGGACGTTTAATTGTGCCTTCAGCTGATAATTTGAGAAATGTTGTGATGAGAGAGACACACACTTCTCAGTTCTCTGTACATCCAGGGGGAGACAAGATGTATCAGGACATGAAACGCCAGTTTTGGTGGGCCGGCATGAAAAGAGATATAGCTATCTTTGTCTCTAAATGTAGCACCTGTCAGATGATTAAGATTGATCATCAGAGACCGCCAGGATCGTTACAGCCACTTCCCATACCAGAATGGAAATGGGAAAGTATTTCCATGGACTTTATAGAGGGATTACCTACTTCACAGCAAAATCACAACTCTATTTGGGTCATTGTTGATAGATTGACCAAGTCCGCTCACTTTCTGCCTGTTCGGTCAAACTTTACGTCAGAACAGTATGCTAAGCTGTATATTGCAGAAATGGTGAAACTTCATGGTGTACCATTGTCCATCGTATCAGATAGAGATCCGAAGTTTGTATCAGGATTTTGGAGGAGCTTTCAGCAGGCTTTGGGTACAGAACTATATCTTAGCACTGCTTATCATCCTCAAACAGATGGACAGACTGAGCGAGTTAATCAGATTTTAGAAGACATGTTGCGGGCATGTGTTCTTGATTTTAAGGGCAATTGGGAGGAATATTTGCCGCTTTCAGAGTTTGCTTATAACAATAGTTATCAGAAAACTATTGGTATGGCACCATTTGAGGCTTTGTACGGCAGACCGTGTAGGTCTCCTGTCTGTTGGCTTGGAGTTGGTGAGAACAGCTTTTTGGGTCCTGAATTTATTAAGGACACGTCAGAAAAGATCGCTATCATTAGGGATCGGATGCGTACAGCTCAAAGCAGACATAAAAGTTATGCTGACCGTCGAACTCGTGCTTTGGAGTTTAAGGTTGGTGATCAGGTTTTGCTTAAGGTTTCTCCTATGAAGGGAGTAATGCGGTTTGGGTCAAAGGGTAAGTTATCGCCTCGTTTTGTGGGTCCTTTTATGATTACAGATCGGATTGGGGCAGTAGCTTATCGTCTGGCTCTACCAGATAATCTTCATAGAGTACATAATGTTTTTCATGTATCTATGCTGCGAAAATTTCTACGGGATGAAGATCGATACCAACACATTGATGTGGGTGAGATTGAGTTGCAACCCGATGCAACCTATTTGGAACAACCTTACTGTATTCTCGATCGTAGGAATCAGATACTGCGCACGAAGACTATTCCATTAGTACGTGTACAGTGGAGTCATCATAATGCTACAGAGTCTACTTGGGAACGGGAAGATATTATCCGTGCCAAGTATCCAGAACTTTTTACTACAGGTATGTAGTGAATTTCGGGGACGAAATTCCTTTATTAGGGGGGGAGAATGTAATACCCCGTAATTTTAAAGAATGTATTTAAATTAATCTTGTGTTAGGTTAATTAATTTTATTTATTTGTGCATACTACATTATTATATTAAGTTCATTTAATTGTGCATGTAAATTAATTGTGTATGTTAAAATAGTAAATTTATTCATTTAATTATGCATGTATTATTATTAATACTTTTATTTGTTGGTTATGCTTATATTAATCAATATTAGTTAATTAAAGTATTATTTGTGTTATATAGTATTATGATGATATAATGTATTATTTTGTAATAATAATAATTATATTAGTTTAATAATAATAATAATATAATAATAATAATAATAATTATAAAAGTTTATTAATAATAATATTAGTAATAATAATAATAATAGTTATAATAATAATAATAGTATTAAACCAAAGTCATGATGAAATTAGAGATTAGGATAGGATTGCATCAATGGTTATGGTTGGAATTGAAGCCTTATGGTTGGGAGGATGGTTAGTTGATGAAAAAATAAGATATTTGTAATATTTATATTATATATTTTGTATATAAATTAACTAGCTTGCCTTAGAAGAAAATAAAGGGAGTTAGAAGCAAAGTATAAATTCTAGAGAGCTATTTTATAAGAGTGAAAGGAAAAGAGAAAGAGAAAGAAGCTTGGACCGGTGTAGGCAATTTTACCCGACTACGCGCAGACCGGCGGATTTATTTTAAATCCAAAAAGGCAAGTTATTATCTACTTTTCCCCTTTGAATTAATAAATTAATTGTTTAGCTTATTTTTATGCATAGAGCCAAGGTTTGGAGGTTAATAAATTATTAATTTTATTTTATTAAATTAATGGAATTTTAATTATATAGGATGGTATATATTTATTTAATGTCCTATGAAATTAATAATGGCTAAAAATAATTAAATAAGACTTTAGGGATTTTTCTAGAATTTTCTAGATTTTTCCGGGCATTTTCTGCAATTTCCGGCGACCTTCCGGCGAGTTTTCCGGTCGCCGGCAGTGGGGGAGACGACCGGAGTGATCCGGTGCGACGCGGCGCACCATAGGAGGGTGTACGCGCGCATCCTGGCCATTAGTGGAGTCTGATTGATCCGGTGCATCGCGGTCCATGATACCGCGGTACACCCGGATCCGTGGACGTTGGATGAAGGAGATGTAGGTGGATTGATCCGGTGTGGCACGCACGTAGGAAATCTGATGCAACCGACCAACTAGCACACGCCGCGTCAGCAAGGCACCCCTAGTGCGCGCGTGGCAGCGCGTGCACGCGCGTGGGACTCTCCAGACGCGCGTGGGAGCGCGTGGCTGATGCCAGACGCGCGTGGAGGCGCGTGGGAGAGTGGGGAAGGTTGGGCTGCGCGTGGGGAGGCTCTGGGAGGCGCGTGAGGGCGCGTGTGGGGTCCCTACAGCTGCTGGAAATTACCAGAATACCCCTAGGGCCTGTTTTGTAAATTCCAGAAACTTAAAACTTGGATTTTTAGGTACTGTGTTGGTAATTACGGGTTTAACGGGCCACGAAATTATTATTTTAACACCCGTTACTTATTGTTATGGCCGATTAATCTTTTCTAAGCATTTATTGGCTCGTTCGCAGTACGGATACTAATGTGATTTATTTAAATGACATTGTTAAATATAAATAGTGTTATTATCGTATTTAATGGTATCAAACCTTACTGTTAAATTAAATAAGGCCATGGTTTTAATCAGATAAATTATCCATGATATCTTATAGGATGTTTATACTGTTAATTGATATATAAACCATGAATATTATGCTGTGTGCATTTCAGGAAATAAATGGACTGTTTAATTATGTCGCATTTATATTATATGGATGTGTTGCCATATAGAACCATATGAGCTGGCTAATAAGTTTAGACTCATTTATACCTTATGCATTCGTTGCGATAGACAGATGTGTGGCTGTCGGGGTATGTGGTTTAATATTATTGGCATGTGTTGCCTAATTGACATACTCGGTATATTTATTAATATTATTGGCATGTGTTGCCTAAATTGACATTCTCGGTATATTTATTAATATTGTTGGCATGTGTTGCCTAATTTATATGCTCAGTATATTCATCAGTACTTTGCGAGGTGTTATCACTGTGTAGTTCGTTATAGTCTGTGTTGTCAGTACCGTGCACCATGTATAATAGCTGATTTCCCGGGTAGGGAAAGGCGACACTTGACCACCTAGTGTGAGTCTAAGTGATCACCGTCTATTCTGGTTGAGGTCATGTTATACATCGGATAGTTCCCGTAGGATGTATATAGATATAGTACTCATCCGATTCATAATGATTAATTTATTTGATTCTCTGATTTGGGTCATAGTAGAGAGGACTTGCTCGTGGGGTTGACCCACCATTGTTGTTATTTCAGGATACGGTCAGTATCCGTTTCAAGGCTGAGGTTAGCAGTGTGGGACCATCATCCGAACTCATCTACTCTTACGATCCAGTGCAGGGTAGAAGTTTTATGTAATACTTCAGTTTCAGTTTTTATTTACTTTTGACGTTGAACTCTCAGGGTTATATTTAGGGATCCCTGACGTAGGATTTCCAAGTTGTAATGAAGTACTGTATTAAATAAAGGATGGATGGATGTTGTATTATTTAATGTTTCTTTCCTGTCTAAATTCTTTTATTTCCATCATTTTGTATTCCATGCTTGTATATTGCCAATTGTTTTTGATATCCCTCGTTTTTCCTGTATAAGCCTGATCAACTTATGCGTGGAAAATGTGGGGGTGTTACAAGAGTTTTGCGTTAAACTTATTCGAGTTCCCTTTGACGTCACGAAGGGTGTTTTAAGGAGTTAAGATTGAATCTTTGAATGAAAATACCTCAATTAAGGTACCTATCATGTCACTAGACCATTTTAATGTATAAAGATTAAATCTTTGTAAGAAAACGAGAGTTTTGAGTTAAACTTATTTGAGTTTTGTTTGACGTCGCGAAGAGTGTTTTAAAGTGTAAAAGCTAAATCTTTGAATGAAATTACCCCAATCAAGGTTCGTATTACCTCACTAGACCTTTTTAATGTCTAAAGATTGAATATCTGAAAGAAAACGAAAGTTTTGAGTCAAACTTATTCGAGTTCCCTATGAAGTCGCGAGGAGTGTATTAATGATTAAAGATTGAATCCTTCTGAATGAAAGTACCTCAATCAGGGTACCTATTATGTCACTAGACCTTTTTAACATATAAAGATTGAACCTTGGAAAGGAAATGAGAGTTTTGAGTTAAACTTATTCGAGTGCCCTTGGACGTCCCGAAGAATATTTTAATGAGTAAAGATTGAATCTTTAAATGAAAACACCTCAATCAAGGTAGCTATGAAGTCACTAGACCATTTTAATGTACAAAGATCAAATCTTTGAAATAAAATGAGAGTTTTGAGTTAAACTAATTCGATTTCACTTTGATGTCACGGAGAGTGTTTTAATGAGTAAAGATTGAATCTTTGAATGAAATTAACTCAATCAGGGTACCTATTATGTCACTTGAACTTTTTAATGTATAAAGATTGAATCTTTGAAAGAAAATGAGAGTTTTGAGTTGAACTTATGCGAGTTCCCTTTGATGTCCCAAAGAGTGTTTTAATGAGTAAAGATTGAATTTTTGTATGAAAATACCACAATCGAGGTAACTATTAAGTCACTAGACCATTTTAATGTATACAGATTCAATTTTTGAAAGAAAATAAGAGTTTGGAGTTCAACTTATTCGAATTCCGTTTGACGTCACGATGAGTGTTTCAACGAGCAAGGATTGAATCTTTGAAAGAAATTACTTCTATCAAGGTAACTATTATGTCACTAGACCTTTTTAATGTATAAGTATTGTATCTCTGAAAGAAAATGAGAGTTTTGAGTTAAACTTATTCGAGTTGACAATAAAGTCGTGAAAGTGTTTTAATGACTAAATATTGAATCTTTGAATGAAAATACCTCAACCAAGATGCCAATTATGCTACTGGACCTTTTTAATGTATAAAGATTGAATCTTTGAAGGAAAATGAGAGTTTCGAGTTTAACTTATTCAAGTTCCCTATGAATTCACGAAAAGTGTTTTAATGACTAAATATTGAATCTACGAATGAAAACACTTCAATCAAGGTACCTGTCATGTCACTGAACCTTTTTATGTTATAAAGATTGAATCTTTGAAAGAAAACGAGAGTTTTGAGCTAAACTTATTCGAGTTCCCTTTGACGTCCTGAATAATGTTTTAATGAGTAAAAATTGAATCGTTGAATTAAACTACCTCAATCAAGTTTCCTATTACGACACTAGACCATTTTAATGTATAAACACTAATCGTTGAAAGAAAATAGGAGTTTTGAGTTCAACTTATTTGAGTTCCCTTTGACGTCATGATGCGTGTTTCATTGAGTGTAGATTGAATCTTTCAGTGAAATTACCTCAATCAATGTACGTATTGTATCACTAGACCTTTTTAATGTATAAAGAATGAATCTTCGAAAAAAAAAAATGGGGTTTTTGATTTAACTTACTCGAGTTCCCAATGAAGGTACCTATTATGTCAGTCGATCTTTTTTATGTTTAAAGATTGAATCTTTGAAAAAAAAGAAATGAGAGTTTTGAGCTAAACTTATTCGAGTTCCTTTTGACATCCCGAAGAGTGTTTTAAAGAGTAAAGATTGAATCCTTGAATGAAGGTACTTATTATGTCACTAAACCTTTTTAATGTATAAAGATCGAATCATTGAAAAAAATGAGGGTTTTGAGTTTAACTTATTTGAGTTCCCTATGAGGTCGCGAACAGTGTTTTATCGAGTAAAGATTGAATCCTTAAATGAAAATAGCTCAATCAAGGTACCTATTATGTCACTAGACATTTCTAAGGTATAAAATAAGAGTTTTGAGTTAAACTTATTCGAGTTCCCTTTGACGTCACGAAGGGTGTTTTAAGGAGTTAAGATTGAATCTTTGAATGAAAATACCTCAATCAAGGTACCTATCCTGTCACTCGACCATTTTAATGTATAAAGATTAAATCTTTGTAAGAAAACGAGAGTTTTGAGTTAAACTTATTCGAATTTTGTTTGACGTCGCGAAGAGTGTTTTAAAGTGTAAAAACTAAATCTTTGAGTGAAATTACCCCAATCAAGGTTCGTATTACCTCACTAGACCTTTTTAATGTCTAAAGATTGAATATCTGAAAGAAAACGAAAGTTTTGAGTTTAACTTATTCGAGTTCCCTATGAAGTCGCGAGGAGTGTTTTAATGACTAAAGATTGAATCCTTCTGAATGAAAGTACCTCAATCAGGGTACCTATTATGTCACTAGACCTTTTTAACGTATAAAGATTGAACCTTGGAAAGGAAATGAGAGTTTTGAGTCAAACTTATTCGAGTGCCCTTGGACGTCCTGAAGAATGTTTTAATGAGTAAAGATTGAATCTTTAAATGAAAACACCTCAATCAAGGTAGCTATGAAGTCACTAGACCATTTTAATGTACAAAGATCAAATCTTTGAAATAAAATAAGAGTTTTGAGTTAAACTAATTCGATTTCACTTTGACGTCACGGAGAGTGTTTTAATGAGTAAAGATTGAATCTTTGAATGAAATTAACTCAATCAGGGTACCTATTATGTCACTTGAACTTTTTAATGTATAAAGATTGAATCTTTAAAAGAAAATGAGAGTTTTGAGTTGAACTTATGCGAGTTCCCTTTGACGTCCCAAAGAGTGTTTTAATGAGTAAAGATTGAATTTTTGTATGAAAATACCACAATCGAGGTACCTATTAAGTCACTAGACCATTTTAATGTATACAGATTCAATATTTGAAAGAAAATAAGAGTTTGGAGTTCAACTTATTCGAATTCCGTTTGACGTCACGATGAGTGTTTCAACGAGCAAGGATTGAATCTTTGAATGAAATTACTTCAATCAAGGTAACTATTGTGTCACTAGACCTTTTTAATGTATAAGTATTGTATCTCTGAAAGAAAATGAGAGTTTTGAGTTAAACTTATTCGAGTTGACAATAAAGTCGTGAAAGTGTTTTAATGACTAAATATTGAATCTTTGAATGAAAATACCTCAACCAAGATGCCAATTATGCTACTGGACCTTTTTAATGTATAAAGATTGAATCTTAGAAGGAAAATGAGAGTTTCGAGTTTAACTTATTCAAGTTCCCTATGAATTCACGAAAAGTGTTTTAATGACTAAATATTGAATCTACGAATGAAAACACTTCAATCAAGGTACCTGTCATGTCACTGAACCTTTTTATGTTATAAAGATTGAATCTTTGAAAGAAAACGAGAGTTTTGAGCTAAACTTATTCGAGTTCCCTTTGACATCCCGAATATTGTTTTAATGAGTAAAAATTGAATCTTTGAATTAAACTACCTCAATCAAGTTTTCTATTACGACACTAGACCATTTTAATGTATAAACACTAATCGTTGAAAGAAAATAGGAGTTTTGAGTTCAACTTATTTGAGTTCCCTTTGACGTCACGATGCGTGTTTCATTGAGTGTAGATTGAATCTTTCAGTGAAATTACCTCAATCAATGTACGTATTGTATCACTAGACCTTTTTAATGTATATAGAATGAATCTTTGGAAAAAAAAAATGTGGGTTTTGATTTAACTTACTCGAGTTCCCAACGAAGGTACCTATTATGTCACTCGATCTTTTTAATGTTTAAAGATTGAATCTTTGAAAAAAAAGAAATGAGAGTTTTGAGCTAAACTTATTCGAGTTCCTTTTGACATCCCGAAGAGTGTTTTAAAGAGTAAAGATTGAATCCTTGAATGAAGGTACTTATTATGTCACTAAACCTTTTTAATGTATAAAGATCGAATCATTGAAAAAAATGAGGGTTTTGAGTTTAACTTATTTGAGTTCCCTATGAGGTCGCGAAGAGTGTTTTATCGAGTAAAGATTGAATCCTTGAATGAAAATAGCTCAATCATGGTACCTATTATGTCACTAGACATTTCTAAGGTATAAAATAAGAGTTTTGAGTTAAACTTATTCGAGTTCCCTTAGACGTCACGAAGGGTGTTTTAAAGAGTTAAGATTGAATCTTTGAAAGAAAATACCTCAATCAAGGTACCTATCATGTCACTAGACCATTTTAATGTATAAAGATTAAATCTTTGTAAGAAAACGAGAGTTTTGAGTTAAACTTATTCGAGTTTTGTTTGACGTCGCGAAGAGTGTTTTAAAGTGTAAAAACTAAATCTTTGAGTGAAATTACCCCAATCAAGGTTCGTATTACCTCACTAGACCTTTTTAATGTCTAAAGATTGAATATCTGAAAGAAAACGAAAGTTTTGAGTTTAACTTATTCGAGTTCCCTATGAAGTCGCGAGGAGTGTTTTAATGATTAAAGATTGAATCCTTCTGAATGAAAGTACCTCAATCAGGGTACCTATTATGTCACTAGACCTTTTTAACGTATAAAGATTGAACCTTGGAAAGGAAATGAGAGTTTTGAGTTAAACTTATTCGAGTGCCCTTGGACGTCCCGAAGAATGTTTTAATGAGTAAAGATTGAATCTTTAAATGAAAACACCTCAATCAAGGTAGCTATGAAGTCACTAGACCATTTTAATGTACAAAGATCAAATCTTTGAAATAAAATGAGAGTTTTGAGTTAAACTAATTCGATTTCACTTTGACGTCACGGAGAGTGTTTTAATGAGTAAAGATTGAATCTTTGAATGAAATTAACTCAATCAGGGTACCTATTATGTCACTTGAACTTTTTAATGTATAAAGATTGAATCTTTGAAAGAAAATGAGAGTTTTGAGTTGAACTTATGCGAGTTCCCTTTGACGTCCCAAAGAGTGTTTTAATGAATAAAGATTGAATTTTTGTATGAAAATACCACAATCGAGGTACCTATTAAGTCACTAGACCATTTTAATGTATACAGATTCAATATTTGAAAGAAAATAAGAGTTTGGAGTTCAACTTATTCGAATTCCGTTTGACGTCACGATGAGTGTTTCAGTGAGCAAGGATTGAATCTTTGAATGAAATTACTTCAATCAAGGTAACTATTATGTCACTAGACCTTTTTGATGTATAAGTATTGTATCTCTGAAAGAAAATGAGAGTTTTGAGTTAAACTTATTCGAGTTGACAATAAAGTCGTGAAAGTGTTTTAATGACTAAATATTGAATCTTTGAATGAAAATACCTCAACCAAGATGCCAATTATGGTACTGGACCTTTTTAATGTATAAAGATTGAATCTTTGAAGGAAAATGAGAGTTTCGAGTTTAACTTATTCAAGTTCCCTATGAATTCACGAAAAGTGTTTTAATGACTAAATATTGAATCTACGAATGAAAACACTTCAATCAAGGTACCTGTCATGTTACTGAACCTTTTTATGTTATAAAGATTGAATCTTTGAAAGAAAACGAGAGTTTTGAGCTAAACTTATTCGAGTTCCCTTTGACGTCCCGAATAATGTTTTAATGAGTAAAAATTGAATCATTGAATTAAACTACCTCAATCAAGTTTCCTATTACGACACTAGACCATTTTAATTTATAAACACTAATCGTTGAAAGAAAACAGGAGTTTTGAGTTCAACTTATTTGAGTTCCCTTTGACGTCACGATGCGTGTTTCATTGAGTGTAGATTAAATCTTTCAGTGAAATTACCTCAATCAATGTACGTATTGTATCACTAGACCTTTTTAATGTATAAAGAATGAATCTTTGGAAAAAAAAAATGAGGGTTTTGATTTAACTTACTCGAGTTCCCAATGAAGGTACCTATTTTGTCACTCGATCTTTTTAATGTTTAAAGATTGAATCTTTGAAAAAAAAGAAATGAGAGTTTTGAGCTAAACTTATTCGAGTTCCTTTTGACATCCCGAAGAGTGTTTTAAAGAGTAAAGATTGAATCCTTGAATGAAGGTACTTATTATGTCACTAAACCTTTTTAATGTATAAAGATCGAATCATTGAAAAAATTGAGGGTTTTGAGTTTAACTTATTTGAGTTCCCTATGAGGTCGCGAAGAGTGTTTTATCGAGTAAAGATTGAATCCTTGAATGAAAATAGCTCAATCAAGGTACCTATTATGTCACTAGACATTTCTAAGGTATAAAATAAGAGTTTTGAGTTAAACTTATTCGAGTTCCCTTTAACGTCACGAAGGGTGTTTTAAGGAGTTAAGGTTGAATCTTTGAATGAAAATACCTCAATCAAGGTACCTATCGTGTCACTAGACCATTTTAATGTATAAAGATTAAATCTTTATAAGAAAACGAGAGTTTTGAGTTAAACTTATTCGAGTTTTGTTTGACGTTGCGAAGAGTGTTTTAAAGTGTAAAAACTAAATCTTTGAATTAAATTACCCCAATCATGGTTCGTATTACCTCACTAGACCTTTTTAATGTCTAAAGATTGAATATCTGAAAGAAAACGAAAGTTTTGAGTCAAACTTATTCGAGTTCCCTATGAAGTCGCGAGGAGTGTTTTAATGATTAAAGATTTAATCCTTCTGAATGAAAGTACCTCAATCAGGGTACCTATTATGTCACTAGACCTTTTTAACGTATAAAGATTGAAACTTGGAAAGGAAATGAGAGTTTTGAGTTAAACTTATTCGAGTGCCCTTGGACGTCCCGAAGAATGTTTTAATGAGCAAAGATTGAATCTTTAAATGAAAACACCTCAATCAAGGTAGCTATGAAGTCACTAGACCATTTTAATGTACAAAGATCAAATCTTTGAAATAAAATGCGAGTTTTGAGTTAAACTAATTCGATTTCACTTTGACGTCACGGAGAGTGTTTTAATGAGTAAAGATTGAATCTTTGAATGAAATTAACTCAATCAGGGTACCTATTATGTCACTTGAACTTTTTAATGTATAAAGATTGAATCTTTGAAAGAAAATGAGAGTTTTGAGTTGAACTTATGCGAGTTCCCTTTGACGTCCCAAAGAGTGTTTTAATGAGTAAAGATTGAATTTTTGTATGAAAATACCACAATCGAGGTACCTATTAAGTCAGTAGACCATTTTAATGTATACAGATTCAATATTTGAAAGAAAATAAGAGTTTGGAGTTCAACTTATTCGAATTCCGTTTGACGTCACGATGAGTGTTTCAATGAGCAAGGATTGAATCTTTGAATGAAATTACTTCAATCAAGGTAACTATTATGTCACTAGACCTTTTTAATGTATAAGTATTGTATCTCTGAAAGAAAATGAGAGTTTTGAGTTAAACTTATTCGAGTTGACAATAAAGTCGTGAAAGTGTTTTAATGACTAAATATTGAATCTTTGAATGAAAATACCTCAACCAAGGTGCCAATTATGCTACTGGACCTTTTTAATGTATAAAGATTGAATCTTTGAAGGAAAATGAGAGTTTCGAGTTTAACTTATTCAAGTTCCCTATGAATTCACGAAAAGTGTTTTAATGACTAAATATTGAATCTACGAATGAAAACACTTCAATCAAGGTACCTGTCATGTCACTGAACCTTTTTATGTTATAAAGATTGAATCTTTGAAAGAAAACGAGAGTTTTGAGCTAAACTTATTCGAGTTCCCTTTGACGTCCCGAATAATGTTTTAATGAGTAAAAATTGAATCTTTGAATTAAACTACCTCAATCAGGTTTCCTATTACGACACTAGACCATTTTACTGTATAAACACTAATCGTTGAAAGAAAATAGGCGTTTTGAGTTCAACATATTTGAGTTCCCTTTGACGTCACGATGCGTGTTTCATTGAGTGTAGATTGAATCTTTCAGCGAAATTACCTCAATCAATGTACGTATTGTATCACTAGACCTTTTTAATGTATAAAGAATGAATCTTTGAAAAAAAAAAAATGAGGGTTTTGATTTAACTTAATCGAGTTCCCAATGAAGGTACCTATTATGTCTCTCGATCTTTTTAATGTTTAAAGATTGAATCCTTGAAAAAAAAGAAATGAGAGTTTTGAGCTAAACTTATTCGAGTTCCTTTTGACATCCCGAAGAGTGTCTTAAAGAGTAAAGATTGAATCCTTGAATGAAGGTACTTATTATGTCACTAAACCTTTTTAATGTATAAAGATCGAATCATTGAAAAAAATGAGGGTTTTGAGTTTAACTTATTTGAGTTCCCTATGAGGTCGCGAAGAGTGTTTTATCAAGTAAAGATTGAATCCTTGAATGAAAATAGCTCAATCAAGGTACCTATTATGTCACTAGACATTTCTAAGGTATAAAATAAGAGTTTTGAGTTAAACTTATTCGAGTTCCCTTTGACGTCACGAAGGGTGTTTTAAGGAGTTAAGATTGAATCTTTGAATGAAAATACCTCAATCAAGGTACCTATCATGTTACTAGACCATTTTAATGTATAAAGATTAAATCTTTGTAAGAAAACGAGAGTATTGAGTTAAACTTATTCGAGTTTTGTTTGACGTCGCGAAGAGTGTTTCAAAGTGTAAAAACTAAATCTTTGAATGAAATTACCCCAATCAAGGTTCGTATTACCTCACTAGACCTTTTTAATGTCTAAAGATTGAATATCTGAAAGAAAATGAAAGTTTTGAGTTTAACTTATTCGAGTTCCCTATGAAGTCGCGAGGAGTGTTTTAATGATTAAAGATTGAATCATTCTGAATGAAAGTACCTCAATCAGGGTACCTATTCTGTCACTAGACCTTTTTAACGTATAAAGATTGAACCTTGGAAAGGAAATGAGAGTTTTGAGTTAAACTTATTCGAGTGCCCTTGGACGTCCCGAAGAATGTTTTAATGAGTAAAGATTGAATCTTTAAATGAAAACACCTCAATCAAGGTAGCTATGAAGTCAGTAGACCATTTTAATGTACAAAGATCAAATCTTTGAAATAAAATGAGAGTTTTGAGTTAAACTAATTCGATTTCACTTTGACGTCACGGAGAGTGTTTTAATGAGTAAAGATTGAATCTTTGAATGAAATTAACTCAATCACGGTACCTATTATGTCACTTGAACTTTTTAATGTATAAAGATTGAATCTTTGAAAGAAAACGAGAGTTTCGAGTTGAACTTATGCGAGTTCCCTTTGACGTCCCAAAGAGTGTTTTAATGAGTAAAGATTGAATTTTTGTATGAAAATACCACAATCGAGGTACCTATTAAGTCACTAGACCATTTTAATGTATACAGATTCAATATTTGAAAGAAAATAAGAGTTTGTAGTTCAACTTATTCGAATTCCGTTTGACGTCACGATGAGTGTTTCAATGAGCAAGGATTGAATCTTTGAATGAAATTACTTCAATCAAGGTAACTATTATGTCACTAGACCTTTTTAATGTATAAGTATTGTATCTCTGAAAGAAAATGAGAGTTTTGAGTTAAACCTATTCGAGTTAACAATAAAGTCGTGAAAGTATTTTAATGACAAAATATTGAATCTTTGAATGAAAATACCTCAACCAAGATGCCAATTATGCTACTGGACCTTTTTAATGTATAAAGATTGAATCTTTGAAGGAAAATGAGAGTTTCGAGTTTAACTTATTCAAGTTCCCTATGAATTCACGAAAAGTGTTTTAATGACTAAATATTGAATCTACGAATGAAAACACTTCAATCAAGGTACCTGTCATGTCACTGAACCTTTTTATGTTATAAAGATTGAATCCTTGAATGAAGGTACTTATTATGTCACTAAACCTTTTTAATGTATAAAGATCGAATCATGGAAAAAAATGAGGGTTTTGAGTTTAACTTATTTGAGTTCCCTATGAGGTCGCGAAGAGTGTTTTATCGAGTAAAGATTGAATCCTTGAATGAAAATAGCTCAATCAAGGTACCTATTATGTCACTAGAAATTTTTAAGGTATAAAATAAGAGTTTTGAGTTAAACTTATTCGAGTTCCCTTTGACGTCACGAAGGGTGTTTTTAAGGAGTTAAGATTGAATCTTTGAATGAAAATACCTCAATCAAGGTACCTATCATGTCACTGGACCATTTTAATGTATAAAGATTAAATCTTTGTAAGAAAACGAGAGTTTTGAGTTAAACTTATTCGAGTTTTGTTTGACGTCGCGAAGAGTGTTTTAAAGTGTAAAAACTAAATCTTTGAATGAAATTACCCCAATCAAAGTTCGTATTACCTCACTAGACCTTTTTAATGTCTAAAGATTGAATATCTGAAAGAAAACGAAAGTTTTGAGTTTAACTTATCCGAGTTCCCTATGAAGTCGCGAGGAGTGTTTTAATGATTAAAGATTGAATCCTTCTGAATGAAAGTACCTCAATCGGGGTACCTATTATGTCACTAGACCTTTTTAACGTATAAAGATTGAACCTTGGAAAGGAAATGAGAGTTTAGAGTTAAACTTATTTGAGTGCCCTTGGACGTCCCGAAGAATGTTTTAATGAGTAAAGATTGAATCTTTAAATGAAAACACCTCAATCAAGGTAGCTATGAAGTCACTAGACCATTTTAATGTACAAAGATCAAATCTTTGAAATAAAATGAGAGTTTTGAGTTAAACTAATTCGATTTCACTTTGACGTCACGGAGAGTGTTTTAATGAGTAAAGATTGAATCTTTGAATGAAATTAACTCAATCTGGGTACCTATTATGTCACTTGAACTTTTTAATGTATAAAGATTGAATCTTTGAAAGAAAATGAGAGTTTTGAGTTGAACTTATGCGAGTTCCCTTTGACGTCCCAAAGAGTGTTTTAATGAGTAAGGATTGAATTTTTGTATGAAAATACCACAATCGAGGTACCTATTAAGTCACTAGACCATTTTAATGTATATAGATTCAATATTTGAAAGAAAATAAGTGTTTGGAGTTCAACTTATTCGAATTCCGTTTGACGTCACGATGAGTGTTTCAATGAGCAAGGATTGAATCTTTGAATGAATTTACTTCAATCAAGGTAACTATTATGTCACTAGACCTTTTTAATGTATAAGTATTGTATCTCTGAAAGAAAATGAGAGTTTTGAGTTAAACTTATTCGAGTTGACAATAAAGTCGTGAAAGTGTTTTAATGACTAAATATTGAATCTTTGAATGAAAATACCTTAACCAAGATGCCAATTATGCTACTGGACCTTTTTAATGTATAAAGATTGAATCTTTGAAGGAAAATGAGAGTTTCGAGTTTAACTTATTCAAGTTCCCTATGAATTCACGAAAAGTGTTTTAATGACTAAATATTGAATCTACGAATGAAAACACTTCAATCAAGGTACCTGTCATTTCACTGAACCTTTTTATGTTATAAAGATTGAATCTGTGAAAGAAAACGAGACTTTTGAGCTAAACTTATTCGAGTTCCCTTTGACGTCCCGAATAATGTTTTAATGAGTAAAAATTGAATCTTTGAATTAAACTACCTCAATCAGGTTTCCTATTACGACACTAGACCATTTTAATGTGTAAACACTAGTCGTTGAAAGAAAATAGGCGTTTTGAGTTCAACAAATTTGAGTTCCCTTTGACGTCACGATGCGTGTTTCATTGAGTGTAGATTGAATCTTTCAGTGAAATTACTCAATCAATGTACGTATTGTATCACTAGACCTTTTTAATGTATAAAGAATGAATCTTTGAAAAAAAAAAAAATGAGGGTTTTGATTTAACTTACTCGAGTTCCCAATGAAGGTACCTATTATGTCACTCGATCTTTTTAATGTTTAAAGATTGAATCTTTGAAAAAAAACGAAATGAGAGTTTTGAGCTAAACTTATTCGAGTTCCTTTTGACATCCCGAAGAGTGTTTTAAAGAGTAAAGATTGAATCCTTGAATGAAGGTACTTATTATGTCACTAAACCTTTTTAATGTATAAAGATCGAATCATTGAAAAAAATGAGGGTTTTGAGTTTAACTTATTTGAGTTCCCTATGAGGTCGCGAAGAGTGTTTTATCGAGTAAAGATTGAATCCTTGAATGAAAATAGCTCAATCAAGGTACCTATTATGTCACTAGACATTTTTAAGGTATAAAATAAGAGTTTTGAGTTAAACTTATTCGAGTTCCCTTTGGCGTCACGAAGGGTGTTTTTAAGGAGTTAAGATTGAATCTTTGAATGAAAATACCTCAATCAAGGTACCTATCATGTCACTAGACCATTTTAATGTATAAAGATTAAATCTTTGTAAGAAAACGAGAGTTTTGAGTTAAACTTATTCGAGTTTTGTTTGACGTCGCGAAGAGTGTTTTAAAGTGTAAAAACTAAATCTTTGAATGAAATTACCCCAATCAAGGTTCGTATTACCTTACTAGACCTTTTTAATGTCTAAAGATTGAATATCTGAAAGAAAACGAAAGTTTTGAGTTTAACTTATTCGAGTTCCCTATGAAGTCGCGAGGAGTGTTTTAATGATTAAAGATTGAATCCTTCTGAATGAAAGTACCTCAATCAGGGTACCTATTATGTCACTAGACCTTTTTAACGTATAAAGATTGAACCTTGGAAAGGAAATGAGAGTTTTGAGTTAAACTTATTCGAGTGCCCTTGGACGTCCCGAAGAATGTTTTAATGAGTAAAGATTGAATCTTTAAATGAAAACACCTCAATCAAGGTAGCTATGAAGTCACTAGACCATTTTAATGTACAAAGATCAAATCTTTGAAATAAAATGAGAGTTTTGAGTTAAACTAATTCGATTTCACTTTGACGTCACGGAGAGTGTTTTAATGAGTAAAGATTGAATCTTTGAATGAAATTAACTCAATCAGGGTATCTATTATGTCACTTGAACTTTTTAATGTATAAAGATTGAATCTTTGAAAGAAAATGAGAGTTTTGAGTTGAACTCACGGTAGTTCCCTTTGACGTCCCAAAGAGTACTTTAATGAGTAATGATTGAATTTTTGTATGAAAATACCACAATCGAGGTACCTATTAAGTCACTAGACCATTTTAATGTATACAGATTCAATATTTGAAAGAAAATAAGTGTTTGGAGTTCAACTTATTCGAATTCCGTTTGACGTCACGATGAGTGTTTCAATGAGCAAGGATTGAATCTTTGAATGAATTTACTTCAATCAAGGTAACTATTATGTCACTAGACCTTTTTAATGTATAAGTATTGTATCTCTGAAAGAAAATGAGAGTTTTGAGTTAAACTTATTCGAGTTGACAATAAAGTCGTGAAAGTGTTTTAATGACTAAATATTGAATCTTTGAATGAAAATACCTCAACCAAGATGCCAATTATGCTACTGGACCTTTTTAATGTATAAAGATTGAATCTTTGAAGGAAAATGAGAGTTTCGAGTTTAACTTATTCAAGTTCCCTATGAATTCACGAAAAGTGTTTTAATGACTAAATATTGAATCTACGAATGAAAACACTTCAATCAAGGTACCTGTCATGTCACTGAACCTTTTTATGTTATAAAGATTGAATCTTTGAAAGAAAACGAGAGTTTTGAGCTAAACTTATTCGAGTTCCCTTTGACGTCCCGAATAATGTTTTAATGAGAAAAAATTGAATCTTTGAATTAAACTACCTCAATCAGGTTTCCTATTACGACACTAGACCATTTTAATGTGTAAACACTAGTCGTTGAAAGAAAATAGGCGTTTTGAGTTCAACTTATTTGAGTTCCCTTTGACGTCACGATGCGTGTTTCATTGAGTGTAGATTGAATCTTTCAGTGAAATTACCTCAATCAATGTACGTATTGTATCACTAGACCTTTTTAATGTATAAAGAATGAATCTTTGAAAAAAAAAAATGAGGGTTTTGATTTAACTTACTCGAGTTCCCAACGAAGGTACCTATTATGTCATTCGATCTTTTTAATGTTTAAAGATTGAATCTTTGAAAAACAACGAAATGAGAGTTTTGAGCTAAACTTATTCGAGTTCCTTTTGACATCCCGAAGAGTGTTTTAAAGAGTAATGATTGAATCCTTGAATGAAGGTACTTATTATGTCACTAAACCTTTTTAATGTATAAAGATCGAATCATTAAAAAAAATGAGGGTTTTGAGTTTAACTTATTTGAGTTCCCTATGAGGTCGCGAAGAGTGTTTTATCGAGTAAAGATTGAATCCTTGAATGAAAATAGCTCAATCAAGGTACCTATTATGTCACTAGACATTTTTAAGGTCTAAAATAAGAGTTTTGAGTTAAACTTATTCGAGTTCCCTTTGACGTCACGAAGGGTGTTTTTAAGGAGTTAAGATTGAATCTTTGAATGAAAATACCTCAATCAAGGTAACTATCATGTCACTAGACCATTTTAATGTATAAAGATTAAATCTTTGTAAGAAAACGAGAGTTTTGAGTTAAACTTATTCGAGTTTTGTTTGACGTCGCGAAGAGTGTTTTAAAGTGTAAAAACTAAATCTTTGAATGAAATTACCCCAATCAAGGTTCGTATTACCTCACTAGACCTTTTTAATGTCTAAAGATTGAATATCTGAAAGAAAACGAAAGTTTTGAGTTTAACTTATTCGAGTTCCCTATGAAGTCGCGAGTAGTGTTTTAATGATTAAATATTGAATCCTTCTGAATGAAAGTACCTCAATCAGGGTACCTATTATGTCACTAGACCTTTTTAACGTATAAAGATTGAACCTTGGAAAGGAAATGAGAGTTTTGAGTTAAACTTATTCGAGTGCCCTTGGACGTCCCGAAGAATGTTTTAATGAGTAAAGATTGAATCTTTAAATGAAAACACCTCAATCAAGGTAGCTATGAAGTCACTAGACCATTTTAATGTACAAAGATCAAATCTTTGAAATAAAATGAGAGTTTTGAGTTAAACTAATTCGATTTCACTTTGACGTCACGGAGAGTGTTTTAATGAGTAAAGATTGAATCTTTGAATGAAATTAACTCAATCAGGGTACCTATTATGTCACTTGAACTTTTTAATGTATAAAGATTGAATCTTAGAAAGAAAATGAGAGTTTTAAGTTGAACTTATGCGAGTTCCCTTTGACGTCCCAAAGAGTGTTTTAATGAGTAAGGATTGAATTTTTGTATGAAAATACCACAATCGAGGTACCTATTAAGTCACTAGACCATTTTAATGTATACAGATTCAATATTTGAAAGAAAATAAGAGTTTGGAGTTCAACTTATTCGAATTCCGTTTGACGTCACGGTGAGTGTTTCAATGGGCAAGGATTGAATCTTTGAATGAAATTACTTCAATCAAGGTAACTATTATGTCACTAGACCTTTTTAATGTTTAAGTATTGTATCTCTGAAAGAAAATGAGAGTTTTGAGTTAAACCTATTCGAGTTGACAATAAAGTCGTGAAAGTGTTTTAATGACTAAATATTGAATCTTTGAACGAAAATACCTCAACCAAGATGCCAATTATGCTACTGGACCTTTTTAATGTATAAAGATTGAATCTTTGAAGGAAAATGAGAGTTTCGAGTTTAACTTATTCAAGTTCCCTATGAATTCACGAAAAGTGTTTTAATGACTAAATATTGAATCTACGAATGAAAACACTTCAATCAAGGTACCTGTCATGTCAGTGAACCTTTTTATGTTATAAAGATTGAATCTTTGAAAGAAAACGAGAGTTTTTAGCTAAACTTATTCGAGTTCCCTTTGACGTCCCGAATAATGTTTTAATGAGTAAAAATTGAATCTTTTAATTAAACTACCTCAATTAAGTTTCCTATTATGACACTAGACCATTTTAATGTATAAACACTAATCGTTGAAAGAAAATAGGCGTTTTGAGTTCAACTTATTTGAGTTCCCTTTGACGTCACGATGCGTGTTTCATTGAGTGTAGATTGAATCTTTCAGTGAAATTACCTCAATCAATGTACGTATTGTATCAATAGACCTTTTTAATGTATAAAGAATGAATCTTTGAAAAAAAAAAATGAGGGTTTTGATTTAACTTACTCGAGTTCGCAATGAAGGTACCTATTATGTCACTCGATCTTTTTAATGTTTAAAGATTGAATCTTTGAATAAAAACGAAATGAGAGTTTTGAGCTAAACTTATTCGAGTTCCTTTTGACATCCCGAAGAGTGTTTTAAAGAGTAAAGATTGAATCCTTGAATGAAGGTACTTATTATGTCACTAAACCTCTTTAATGTATAAAGATCGTATTATTGAAAAAAATGAGGGTTTTGAGTTGAACTTATTTGAGTTCCCTATGAGGTCGCGAAGAGTGTTTTATCGAGTAAAGATTGAATCCTTGAATGAAAATAGCTCAATCAAGGTACCTATTATGTCACTAGACATTTTTAAGGTATAAAATAAGAGCTTTGAGTTAAACTTATTCGAGTTCCCTTTGACGTCACGAAGGGTGTTTTTAAGGAGTTAAGATTGACTCTTTGAATGAAAATACCTCAATCAAGGTACCTATCATGTCACTAGACCATTTTAATGTATAAAGATTAAATCTTTGTAAGAAAACGAGAGTTTTGAGTTAAACTTATTCGAGTTTTGTTTGATGTCGCGAAGAGTGTTTTAAAGTGTAAAAACTAAATCTTTGAATGAAATTACCCCAATCAAGGTTCGTATTACCTCACTAGACCTTTTTAATGTCTAAAGATTGAATATCTGAAAGCAAACGAAAGTTTTGAGTTTAACTTATTCGAGTTCCCTATGAAGTCGCGAGGACTGTTTTAATGATTAAAGATTGAATCCTTCTAAATGAAAGTACCTCAATCAGGGTACCTATTATGTCACTAGACCTTTTTAACGTATAAAGATTGAACCTTGGAAAGGAAATGAGAGTTTTGAGTTAAACTTATTCGAGTGCCCTTGGACGTCCCGAAGAATGTTTTAATGAGTAAAGATTGAATCTTTAAATGAAAACACCTCAATCAAGGTAGCTATGAAGTCACTAGACCATTTTAATGTACAAAGATCAAATCTTTGAAATAAAATGAGAGTTTTGAGTTAAACTAATTCGATTTCACTTTGACGTCACGGAGAGTGTTTTAATGAGTAAAGAATGAATCTTTGAATGAAATTAACTCAATCAGGGTACCTATTATGTCACTTGAACTTTTTAATGTACAAAGATTGAATCTTTGAAAGAAAATGAGAGTTTTGAGTTGAACTTATGCGAGTTCCCTTTGACGTCCCAAAGAGTGTTTTAATGAGTAAAGATTGAATTTTTGTATGAAAATACCACAATCGAGGTACCTATTAAGTCACCAGACCATTTTAATGTATACAGATTCAATATTTGAAAGAAAATAAGAGTTTGGAGTTCAACTTATTCGAATTCCGTTTGACGTCACGATGAGTGTTTTAATGAGCAAGGATTGAATCTTTGAATGAAATTACTTCAATCAAGGTAACTATTATGTCACTAGACCTTTTTAATGTTTAAGTATTGTATCTCTGAAAGAAAATGAGAGTTTTGAGTTAAACCTATTCGAGTTGACAATAAAGTCGTGAAAGTGTTTTAATGACTAAATATTGAATCTTTGAATGAAAATACCTCAACCAAGATGCCAATTATGCTACTGGACCTTTTTAATGTATAAAGATTGAATCTTTGAAGGAAAATGAGAGTTTCGAGTTTAACTTATTCAAGTTCCCTATGAATTCACGAAAAGTGTTTTAATGACTAAATATTGAATCTACGAATGAAAACACTTCAATCAAGGTACCTGTCATGTCACTGAACCTTTTTATGTTATAAAGATTGAATCTTTGAAAGAAAACGAGAGTTTTGAGCTAAACTTATTCGAGTTCCCGTTGACGTCCCAAATAATGTTTTAATGAGTAAAAATTGAATCTTTGAATTAAACTACCTCAATCAAGTTTCCTATTACGACACTAGACCATTTTAATGTATAAACACTAATCGTTGAAAGAAAATAATAGTTTTGAGTTCAACTTATTTGAGTTCCCTTTGACGTCACGATGCGTGTTTCATTGAGTGTAGATTGAATCTTTCAGTGAAATTACCTCAATCAATGTACGTATTGTATCACTAGACCTTTTTAATGTATAAAGAATGAATCTTTGAAAAAAAAAATGAGGGTTTTGATTTAACTTACTTGAGTTCCCAATGAAGGTACCTATTATGTCACTCGATCTTTTTAATGTTTAAAGATTGAATCTTTGAAAAACAACGAAATGAGAGTTTTGAGCTAAACTTATTCGAGTTCCTTTTGACATCCCGAAGAGTGTTTTAAAGAGTAAAGATTGAATCCTTGAATGAAGGTACTTATTATGTCACTAAACCTTTTTAATGTATAAAGATCGAATCATTAAAAAAAATGAGGCTTTTGAGTTTAACTTATTTGAGTTCCCTATGAGGTCGCGAAGAGTGTTTTATCGAGTAAAGATTGAATCCTTGAATGAAAATAGCTCAATCAAGGTACCTATTATGTCACTAAACATTTTTAAGGTATAAAATAAGAGTTTTGAGTTAAACTTATTCGAGTTCCCTTTGACGTCACGAAGGGTGTTTTTAAGGAGTTAAGATTGAATCTTTGAATGAAAATACCTCAATCAAGGTAACTATCATGTCACTAGACCATTTTAATGTATAAAGATTAAATCTTTGTAAGAAAACGAGAGTTTTGAGTTAAACTTATTCGAGTTTTGTTTGACGTCGCGAAGAGTGTTTTAAAGTGTAAAAACTAAATCTTTGAATGAAATTACCCCAATCAAGGTTCGTATTACCTCACTAGACCTTTTTAATGTCTAAAGATTGAATATCTGAAAGAAAACGAAAGTTTTGAGTTTAACTTATTCGAGTTCCCTATGAAGTCGCGAGTAGTGTTTTAATGATTAAATATTGAATCCTTCTGAATGAAAGTACCTCAATCAGGGTACCTATTATGTCACTAGACCTTTTTCACGTATAAAGATTGAACCTTGGAAAGGAAATGAGAGTTTTGAGTTAAACTTATTCGGGTGCCCTTGGACGTCCCGAAGAATGTTTTAATGAGTAAAGATTGAATCTTTAAATGAAAACACCTCAATCAAGGTAGCTATGAAGTCACTAGACCATTTTAATGTACAAAGATCAAATCTTTGAAATAAAATGAGAGTTTTGAGTTAAACTAATTCGATTTCACTTTGACGTCACGGAGAGTGTTTTAATGAGTAAAGATTGAATCTTTGAATGAAATTAACTCAATCAGGGTACCTATTATGTCACTTGAACTTTTTAATGTATAAAGATTGAATCTTTGAAAGAAAATGAGAGTTTTAAGTTGAACTTATGCGAGTTCCCTTTGACGTCCCAAAGAGTGTTTTAATGATGTAAGGATTGAATTTTTGTATGAAAATACCACAATCGAGGTACCTATTAAGTCACTAGACCATTTTAATGTATACAGATTCAATATTTGAAAGAAAATAAGAGTTTGGAGTTCAACTTATTCGAATTCCGTTTGACGTCACGGTGAGTGTTTCAATGGGCAAGGATTGAATCTTTGAATGAAATTACTTCAATCAAGGTAACTATTATGTCACTAGACCTTTTTAATGTTTAAGTATTGTATTTCTGAAAGAAAATGAGAGTTTTGAGTTAAACCTATTCGAGTTGACAATAAAGTCGTGAAAGTGTTTTAATGACTAAATATTGAATCTTTGAATGAAAATACCTCAACCAAGATGCCAATTATGCTACTGGACCTTTTTAATGTATAAAGATTGAATCTTTGAAGGAAAATGAGAGTTTCGAGTTTAACTTATTCAAGTTCCCTATGAATTCACGAAAAGTGTTTTAATGACTAAATATTGAATCTACGAATGAAAACACTTCAATCAACGTACCTGTCATGTCAGTGAACCTTTTTATGTTATAAAGATTGAATCTTTGAAAGAAAACGAGAGTTTTTAGCTAAACTTATTCGAGTTCCCTTTGACGTCCCGAATAATGTTTTAATGAGTAAAAATTGAATCTTTGAATTAAACTACCTCAATTAAGTTTCATATTATGACACTAGACCATTTTAATGTATAAACACTAATCGTTGAAAGAAAATAGGCGTTTTGAGTTCAACTTATTTGAGTTCCCTTTGACATCACGATGCGTGTTTCATTGAGTGTAGATTGAATCTTTCAGTGAAATTACCTCAATCAATGTACGTATTGTATCACTAGACCTTTTTAATGTATAAAGAATGAATCTTTGAAAAAAAAAATGAGGGTTTTGATTTAACTTACTCGAGTTCCCAATGAAGGTACCTATTATGTCACTCGATCTTTTTAATGTTTAAAGATTGAATCTTTGAATAAAAACGAAATGAGAGTTTTGAGCTAAACTTATTCGAGTTCCTTTTGACATCCCGAAGAGTGTTTTAAAGAGTAAAGATTGAATCCTTGAATGAAGGTACTTATTATGTCACTAAACCTCTTTAATGTATAAAGATCGTATTATTGAAAAAAATGAGGGTTTTGAGTTTAACTTATTTGAGTTCCCTATGAGGTCGCGAAGATTGTTTTATCGAGTAAAGATTGAATCCTTGAATGAAAATAGCTCAATCAAGGTACCTATTATGTCACTAGACATTTTTAAGGTATAAAATAAGAGCTTTGAGTTAAACTTATTCGAGTTCCCTTTGACGTCACGAAGGGTGTTTTTAAGGAGTTAAGATTGACTCTTTGAATGAAAATACCTCAATAAAGGTACCTATCATGTCACTAGACCATTTTAATGTATAAAGATTAAAAATTTGTAAGAAAACGAGAGTTTTGAGTTAAACTTATTCGAGTTTTGTTTGACGTCGCGAAGAGTGTTTTAAAGTGTAAAAACTAAATCTTTGAATGAAATTACCCCAATCAAGGTTCGTATTACCTCACTAGACTTTTTTAATGTCTAAAGATTGAATATCTGAAAGCAAACGAAAGTTTTGAGTTTAACTTATTCGAGTTCCCTATGAAGTCGCGAGGAGTGTTTTAATGATTAAAGATTGAATCCTTCTGAATGAAAGTACCTCAATCAGGGTACCTATTATGTCACTAGGCCTTTTTAACGTATAAAGATTGAACCTTGGAAAGGAAATGAGAGTTTTGAGTTAAACTTATTCGAGTGCCCTTGGACGTCCCGAAGAATGTTTTAATGAGTAAAGATTGAATCTTTAAATGAAAACACCTCAATCAAGGTAGCTATGAAGTCACTAGACCATTTTAATGTACAAAGATCAAATCTTTGAAATAAAATGAGAGTTTTGAGTTAAACTAATTCGATTTCACTTTGACGTCACGGAGAGTGTTTTAATGAGTAAAGATTGAATCTTTGAATGAAATTAACTCAATCAGGGTACCTATTATGTCACTTGAACTTTTTAATGTACAAATATTGAATCTTTGAAAGAAAATGAGAGTTTTGAGTTGAACTTATGCGGGTTCCCTTTGACGTCCCAAAGAGTGTTTTAATGAGTAAAGATTGAATTTTTGTATGAAAATACCACAATCGAGGTACCTATTAAGTCACCAGACCATTTTAATGTATACAGATTCAATATTTGAAAGAAAATAAGAGTTTGGAGTTCAACTTATTCGAATTCCGTTTGACGTCACGATGAGTGCTTCAATGAGCAAGGATTGAATCTTTGAATGAAATTACTTCAATCAAGGTAACTATTATGTCACTAGACCTTTTTAATGTATAAGTATTGTATCTCTGAAAGAAAATGAGAGTTTTGAGTTAAACCTATTCGAGTTGACAATAAAGTCGTGAAAGTGTTTTAATGACTAAATATTGAATCTTTGAATGAAAATACCTCAACCAAGATGCCAATTATGCTACTGGACCTTTTTAATGTATAAAGATTGAATCTTTGAAGGAAAATGAGAGTTTCGGGTTTAACTTATTCAAGTTCCCTATGAATTCACGAAAAGTGTTTTAATGACTAAATATTGAATCTACGAATGAAAACACTTCAATCAATGTACCTGTTATGTCACTGAACCTTTTTATTTTATAAAGATTGAATCTTTGAAAGAAAACGAGAGTTTTGAGCTAAACTTATTCGAGTTCCCTTTGACGTCCCGAATAATGTTTTATTGAGTAAAAATTGAATCTTTGAATTAAACTACCTCAATCAAGTTTCCTATTACGACACTATACCATTTTAATGTATAAACACTAATCGTTGAAAGAAAATAGGCGTTTTGAGTTCAACTTATTTGAGTTCCCTTTGACGTCACGATGCGTGTTTCATTGAGTGTAGATTGAATCTTTCAGTGAAATTACCTCAATCAATGTACGTATTGTGTCACTAGACCTTTTTAATGTATAAAGAATGAATCTTTGAAAAAAAAAAATGAGGGTTTTGATTTAACTTACTCGAGTTCCCAATGAAGGTACCTATTATGTCACTCGATCTTTTTAATGTTTAAAGATTGAATCTTTGAAAAAAAACGAAATGAGAGTTTTGAGCTAGACTTATTCGAGTTCCTTTTGACATCCCGAAGAGTGTTTTAAAGAGTAAAGATTGAATCCTTGAATGAAGGTACTTATTATGTCACTAAACCTTTTTAATGTATAAAGATCGAATCATTGAAAAAAATGAGGGTTTTGAGTTTAATTTATTTGAGTTCCCTATGAGGTCGCAAAGAGTGTTTTATCGAGTAAAGATTGAATCCTTGAATGAAAATAGCACAATCAAGGTACCTATTATGTCACTAGACATTTTTAAGGTATAAAATAAGAGTTTTGAGTTAAACTTATTCGAGTTCCCTTTGACGTCACGAAGGGTGTTTTAAGGACTTAAGATTGAATCTTTGAATGAAAATACCTCAATCAAGGTACCTATTATGTCACTAGACCATTTTAGTGTATAAAGATTAAATCTTTGTAAGAAAACGAGAGTTTTGAGTTAAACTTATTCGAGTTTTGTTTGACGTCGCGAAGTGTGTTTTAAAGTGTAAAAACTAAATCTTTGAATGAAATTACCCCAATCAAGGTTCGTATTACCTCACTAGACCTTTTTAATGTCTAAAGATTGAATATCTGAAAGAAAACGAAAGTTTTGAGTTTAACTTATTCGAGTTCCCTATGAAGTCGCGAGGAGTGTTTTAATGATTAAAGATTGAATCCTTCTGAATGAAAGTACCTCAATCAGGGTACCTATTATGTCACTAGACCTTTTTAACGTATAAAGATTGAACCTTGGAAAGGAAATGAGAGTTTTGAGTTAAACTTATTCGAGTGCCCTTGGACGTCCCGAAGAATGTTTTAATGAGTAAAGATTTAATCTTTAAATGAAAACACCTCAATCAAGGTAGCTATGAAGTCACTAGACCATTTTAATGTACAAAGATCAAATCTTTGAAATAAAATGAGAGTTTTGAGTTAAACTAATTCGATTTCACTTTGACATCACGGAGAGTGTTTTAATGAGTAAAGATTGAATCTTTGAATGAAATTAACTCAATCAGGGTACCTATTATGACACTTGAACTTTTTAATGTATAAAGATTGAATCTTTGAAAGAAAATGAGAGTTTTGAGTTGAACTTATGCGAGTTCCCTTTGACGTCCCAAAGAGTGTTTTAATGAGTAAAGATTGAATTTTTGTATGAAAATACCACAATCGAGGTACCTATTAAGTCACTAGACCATTTTAATGTATACAGATTCAATATTTGAAAGAAAATAAGAGTTTGGAGTTCAACTTATTCGAATTCCGTTTGACGTCACGATGAGTGTTTCAATAAGCAAGGATTGAATCTTTGAATGAAATTACTTCAATCAAGGTAACTATTATGTCACTAGACCTTTTTAATGTATAAGTATTGTATCTCTGAAAGAAAATGAGAGTTTTGAGTTAAACCTATTCGAGTTGACAATAAAGTCGTGAAAGTGTTTTAATGACTAAATATTGAATCTTTGAATGAAAATACCTCAACCAAGATGCCAATTATGCTACTGGACCTTTTTAATGTATAAAGATTGAATCTTTGAAGGAAAATGAGAGTTTCGAGTTTAACTTATTCAAGTTCCCTATGAATTCACGAAAAGTGTTTTAATGACTAAATATTGAATCTACGAATGAAAGCACTTCAATCAAGGTACCTGTCATGTCACTGAACCTTTTTATGTTATAAAGATTGAATCTTTGAAAGAAAACGAGAGTCTTGAGCGAAACTTATTCGAGTTCCCTTTGACGTCCCGAATAATGTTTTAATGAGTAAAAATTGAATCTTTGAATTAAACTACCTCAATCAAGTTTTCTATTACGACACTAGACCATTTTAATGTATAAACACTAATCGTTGAAAGAAAATAGGCGTTTTGAGTTCAACTTATTTGAGTTCCCTTTGACGTCACGATGCGTGTTTCATTGAGTGTAGATTGAATCTTTCAGTGAAATTACCTCAATCAATGTACGTATTGTATCACTAGACCTTTTTAATGTATAAAGAATGAATCTTTGAAAAAAAAAATGAGGGTTTTGATTTTACTTACTCGAGTTCCCAGTGAAGGTACCTATTATGTCACTCGATCTTTTTAATGTTTAAAGATTGAATCTTTGAAAAAAAAAAGAAATGAGAGTTTTGAGCTAAACTTATTCGAGTTCCTTTTGACATCTCGAAGAGTGTTTTAAAGAGTAAAGATTGAATACTTGAATGAAGGTACTTATTATGTCACTAAACCTTTTTAATGTATAAAGATCGAATCATTGAAAAAAATGAGGGTTTTGAGTTTAACTTATTTGAGTTCCCTATGAGGTCGCGAAGAGTGTTTTATTGAGTAAAGATTGAATACTTGAATGAAAATAGGTCAATCAAGGTACCTATTATGTCACTAGACATTTTTAAGGTACAAAATAAGAGTTTTGAGTTAAACTTATTCGAGTTCCCTTTGACGTCACGAAGGGTGTTTTAAGGAGTTAAGATTGAATCTTTGAATAAAAATACCTCAATCAAGGTACCTATCATGTCATTAGACCATTTTAATGTATAAAGATTAAATCTTTGTAAGAAAACGAGAGTTTTGAGTTAAACTTATTCGAGTTTTGTTTGACGTCGCGAAGAGTGTTTTAAAGTGTAAAAACTAAATCTTTGAATGAAATTACCCCAATCAAGGTTCGTATTACCTCACTAGACCTTTTTAATGTCTAAAGATTGAATATCTGAAAGCAAACGAAAGTTTTGAGTTTAACTTATTCGAGTTCCCTATGAAGTCGCGAGGAGTGTTTTAATGATTAAAGATTGAATCCTTCTGAATGAAAGTACCTCAATCAGGGTACCTATTATGTCACTAGACCTTTTTAACGTATAAAGATTGAACCTTGGAAAGGAAATGAGAGTTTTAAGTTAAACTTATTCGAGTGCCCTTGGACGTCCCGAAGAATGTTTTAACGAGTAAAGATTGAATCTTTAAATGAAAACACCTCAATCAAGGTAGCTATGAAGTCACTAGACCATTTTAATGTACAAAGATCAAATCTTTGAAATAAAATGAGAGTTTTGAGTTAAACTAATTCGATTTCACTTTGACGTCACGGAGAGTGTTTTAATGAGTAAAGATTGAATCTTTGAGTGAAATTAACTCAATCAGGGTACCTATTATGTCACTTGAACTTTTTAATGTACAAAGATTGAATCTTTGAAAGAAAATGAGAGTTTTGAGTTGAACGTATGCGAGTTCCCTTTGACGTCCCAAAGAGTGTTTTAATGAGTAAAGATTGAATTTTTGTATGAAAATACCACAATCGAGGTACCTATTAAGTCACCAGACCATTTTAATGTATACAAATTCAATATTTGAAAGAAAATAAGAGTTTGGAGTTCAACTTATTCGAATTCCGTTTGACGTCACAATGAGTGTTTCAATGAGCAAGGATTGAATCTTTGAATGAAATTACTTCAATCAAGGTAACTATTATGTCACTAGACCTTTTTAATGTATAAGTATTGTATCTCTGAAAGAAAATGAGAGTTTTGAGTTAAACCAATTCGAGTTGACAATAAAGTCGTGAAAGTATTTTAATGACTAAATATTGAATCTTTGAATGAAAATACCTCAACCAAGATGCCAATTATGCTACTGGACCTTTTTAATGTATAAAGATTGAATCTTTGAAGGAAAATGAGAGTTTCGAGTTTAACTTATTCAAGTTCCCTATGAATTCACGAAAAGTGTTTTAATGACTAAATATTGAATCTACGAATGAAAACACTTCAATCAAGGTACCTGTCATGTCACTGAACCTTTTTATGTTATAAAGATTGAATCTTTGAAAGAAAACGAGAGTTTTGAGCTAAACTTATTCGAGTTCCCTTTGACATCCCGAATAATGTTTTAATGAGTAAAAATTGAATCTTTGAATTAAACTACCTCAATCAAGTTTCCTATTACGACACTAGACCATTTTAATGTATAAACACTAATCGTTGAAAGAAAATAGGCGTTTTGAGTTCAACTTATTTGAGTTCCCTTTGACGTCACGATGCGTGTTTCATTGAGTGTAGATTGAATCTTTCAGTGAAATTACCTCAATCAATGTACGTATTGTATCACTAGACCTTTTTAATGTATAAAGAATGAATCTTTGAAAAAAAAAAAATGAGGGTTTTGATTTAACTTACTCGAGTTCCCAATGAAGGTACCTATTATGTCACTCGATCTTTTTAATGTTTAAAGATTGAATCTTTGAAAAAAAAAAGAAATGAGAGTTTTGAGCTAAACTTATTCGAGGTCCTTTTGACATCCCGAAGAGTGTTTTAAAGAGTAAAGATTGAATACTTGAATGAAGGTACTTATTATGTCACTAAACCTTTTTAATGTATAAAGATCGAATCATTGAAAAAAATGAGGGTTTTGAGTTTAACTTATTTGAGTTCCCTATGAGGTCGCGAAGAGTGTTTTATCGAGTAAAGATTGAATCCTTGAATGAAAATAGCTCAATCAAGGTACCTATTATGTCACTAGACATTTTTAAGGTACAAAATAAGAGTTTTGAGTTAAACTTATTCGAGTTCCCTTTGACGTCACGAAGGGTGTTTTAAGGAGTTAAGATTGAATCTTTGAATGAAAATACCTCAATCAAGGTACCTATCATGTCACTAGACCATTTTAATGTATAAAGATTAAATCTTTGTAAGAAAACGAGAGTTTTGAGTTAAACTTATTCGAGTTTTGTTTGACGTCGCGAAGAGTGTTTTAAAGTGTAAAAACTAAATCTTTGAATGAAATTACCCCAATCAAGGTTCGTATTACCTCACTAGACATTTTTAATGTCTAAAGATTGAATATCTGAAAGCAAACGAAAGTTTTGAGTTCAACTTATTCGAGTTCCCTATGAAGTCGCGAGGAGTGTTTTAATGATTAAAGATTGAATCCTTCTGAATGAAAGTACCTCAATCAGGGTACCTATTATGTCACTAGACCTTTTTAACGTATAAAGATTGAACCTTGGAAAGGAAATGAGAGTTTTGAGTTAAACTTATTCGAGTGCCCTTGGACGTCCCGAAGAATGTTTTAATGAGTAAAGATTTAATCTTTAAATGAAAACACCTCAATCAAGGTAGCTATGAAGTCACTAGACCATTTTAATGTACAAAGATCAAATCTTTGAAATAAAATGAGAGTTTTGAGTTAAACTAATTCGATTTCACTTTGACGTCACGGAGAGTGTTTTAATGAGTAAAGATTGAATCTTTGAATGAAATTAACTCAATCAGGGTACCTATTATGACACTTGAACTTTTTAATGTATAAAGATTGAATCTTTGAAAGAAAATGAGAGTTTTGAGTTGAACTTATGCGAGTTCCCTTTGACGTCCCAAAGAGTGTTTTAATGAGTAAAGATTGAATTTTTGTATGAAAATACCACAATCGAGGTACCTATTAAGTCACTAGACCATTTTAATGTATACAGATTCAATATTTGAAAGAAAATAAGAGTTTGGAGTTCAACTTATTCGAATTCCGTTTGACGTCACGATGAGTGTTTCAATAAGCAAGGATTGAATCTTTGAATGAAATTACTTCAATCAAGGTAACTATTATGTCACTAGACCTTTTTAATGTATAAGTATTGTATCTCTGAAAGAAAATGAGAGTTTTGAGTTAAACCTATTCGAGTTGACAATAAAGTCGTGAAAGTGTTTTAATGACTAAATATTGAATCTTTGAATGAAAATACCTCAACCAAGATGCCAATTATGCTACTGGACCTTTTTAATGTATAAAGATTGAATCTTTGAAGGAAAATGAGAGTTTCGAGTTTAACTTATTCAAGTTCCCTATGAATTCACGAAAAGTGTTTTAATGACTAAATATTGAATCTACGAATGAAAGCACTTCAATCAAGGTACCTGTCATGTCACTGAACCTTTTTATGTTATAAAGATTGAATCTTTGAAAGAAAACGAGAGTCTTGAGCGAAACTTATTCGAGTTCCCTTTGACGTCCCGAATAATGTTTTAATGAGTAAAAATTGAATCTTTGAATTAAACTACCTCAATCAAGTTTTCTATTACGACACTAGACCATTTTAATGTATAAACACTAATCGTTGAAAGAAAATAGGCGTTTTGAGTTCAACTTATTTGAGTTCCCTTTGACGTCACGATGCGTGTTTCATTGAGTGTAGATTGAATCTTTCAGTGAAATTACCTCAATCAATGTACGTATTGTATCACTAGACCTTTTTAATGTATAAAGAATGAATCTTTGAAAAAAAAAATGAGGGTTTTGATTTAACTTACTCGAGTTCCCAGTGAAGGTACCTATTATGTCACTCGATCTTTTTAATGTTTAAAGATTGAATCTTTGAAAAAAAAAAGAAATGAGAGTTTTGAGCTAAACTTATTCGAGTTCCTTTTGACATCTCGAAGAGTGTTTTAAAGAGTAAAGATTGAATACTTGAATGAAGGTACTTATTATGTCACTAAACCTTTTTAATGTATAAAGATCGAATCATTGAAAAAAATGAGGGTTTTGAGTTTAACTTATTTGAGTTCCCTATGAGGTCGCGAAGAGTGTTTTATTGAGTAAAGATTGAATACTTGAATGAAAATAGGTCAATCAAGGTACCTATTATGTCACTAGACATTTTTAAGGTACAAAATAAGAGTTTTGAGTTAAACTTATTCGAGTTCCCTTTGACGTCACGAAGGGTGTTTTAAGGAGTTAAGATTGAATCTTTGAATAAAAATACCTCAATCAAGGTACCTATCATGTCATTAGACCATTTTAATGTATAAAGATTAAATCTTTGTAAGAAAACGAGAGTTTTGAGTTAAACTTATTCGAGTTTTGTTTGACGTCGCGAAGAGTGTTTTAAAGTGTAAAAACTAAATCTTTGAATGAAATTACCCCAATCAAGGTTCGTATTACCTCACTAGACCTTTTTAATGTCTAAAGATTGAATATCTGAAAGCAAACGAAAGTTTTGAGTTTAACTTATTCGAGTTCCCTATGAAGTCGCGAGGAGTGTTTTAATGATTAAAGATTGAATCCTTCTGAATGAAAGTACCTCAATCAGGGTACCTATTATGTCACTAGACCTTTTTAACATATAAAGATTGAACCTTGGAAAGGAAATGAGAGTTTTAAGTTAAACTTATTCGAGTGCCCTTGGACGTCCCGAAGAATGTTTTAACGAGTAAAGATTGAATCTTTAAATGAAAACACCTCAATCAAGGTAGCTATGAAGTCACTAGACCATTTTAATGTACAAAGATCAAATCTTTGAAATAAAATGAGAGTTTTGAGTTAAACTAATTCGATTTCACTTTGACGTCACGGAGAGTGTTTTAATGAGTAAAGATTGAATCTTTGAGTGAAATTAACTCAATCAGGGTACCTATTATGTCACTTGAACTTTTTAATGTACAAAGATTGAATCTTTGAAAGAAAATGAGAGTTTTGAGTTGAACGTATGCGAGTTCCCTTTGACGTCCCAAAGAGTGTTTTAATGAGTAAAGATTGAATTTTTGTATGAAAATACCACAATCGAGGTACCTATTAAGTCACCAGACCATTTTAATGTATACAAATTCAATATTTGAAAGAAAATAAGAGTTTGGAGTTCAACTTATTCGAATTCCGTTTGACGTCACAATGAGTGTTTCAATGAGCAAGGATTGAATCTTTGAATGAAATTACTTCAATCAAGGTAACTATTATGTCACTAGACCTTTTTAATGTATAAGTATTATATCTCTGAAAGAAAATGAGAGTTTTGAGTTAAACCAATTCGAGTTGACAATAAAGTCGTGAAAGTATTTTAATGACTAAATATTGAATCTTTGAATGAAAATACCTCAACCAAGATGCCAATTATGCTACTGGACCTTTTTAATGTATAAAGATTGAATCTTTGAAGGAAAATGAGAGTTTCGAGTTTAACTTATTCAAGTTCCCTATGAATTCACGAAAAGTGTTTTAATGACTAAATATTGAATCTACGAATGAAAACACTTCAATCAAGGTACCTGTCATGTCACTGAACCTTTTTATGTTATAAAGATTGAATCTTTGAAAGAAAACGAGAGTTTTGAGCTAAACTTATTCGAGTTCCCTTTGACATCCCGAATAATGTTTTAATGAGTAAAAATTGAATCTTTGAATTAAACTACCTCAATCAAGTTTCCTATTACGACACTAGACCATTTTAATGTATAAACACTAATCGTTGAAAGAAAATAGGCGTTTTGAGTTCAACTTATTTGAGTTCCCTTTGACGTCACGATGCGTGTTTCATTGAGTGTAGATTGAATCTTTCAGTGAAATTACCTCAATCAATGTACGTATTGTATCACTAGACCTTTTTAATGTATAAAGAATGAATCTTTGAAAAAAAAAAAATGAGGGTTTTGATTTAACTTACTCGAGTTCCCAATGAAGGTACCTATTATGTCACTCGATCTTTTTAATGTTTAAAGATTGAATCTTTGAAAAAAAAAAGAAATGAGAGTTTTGAGCTAAACTTATTCGAGGTCCTTTTGACATCCCGAAGAGTGTTTTAAAGAGTAAAGATTGAATACTTGAATGAAGGTACTTATTATGTCACTAAACCTTTTTAATGTATAAAGATCGAATCATTGAAAAAAATGAGGGTTTTGAGTTTAACTTATTTGAGTTCCCTATGAGGTCGCGAAGAGTGTTTTATCGAGTAAAGATTGAATCCTTGAATGAAAATAGCTCAATCAAGGTACCTATTATGTCACTAGACATTTTTAAGGTACAAAATAAGAGTTTTGAGTTAAACTTATTCGAGTTCCCTTTGACGTCACGAAGGGTGTTTTAAGGAGTTAAGATTGAATCTTTGAATGAAAATACCTCAATCAAGGTACCTATCATGTCACTAGACCATTTTAATGTATAAAGATTAAATCTTTGTAAGAAAACGAGAGTTTTGAGTTAAACTTATTCGAGTTTTGTTTGACGTCGCGAAGAGTGTTTTAAAGTGTAAAAACTAAATCTTTGAATGAAATTACCCCAATCAAGGTTCGTATTACCTCACTAGACCTTTTTAATGTCTAAAGATTGAATATCTGAAAGCAAACGAAAGTTTTGAGTTCAACTTATTCGAGTTCCCTATGAAGTCGCGAGGAGTGTTTTAATGATTAAAGATTGAATCCTTCTGAATGAAAGTACCTCAATCAGGGTACCTATTATGTCACTAGACCTTTTTAACGTATAAAGATTGAACCTTGGAAAGGAAATGAGAGTTTTGAGTTAAACTTATTCGAGTGCCCTTGGACGTCCCGAAGAATGTTTTAATGAGTAAAGATTGAATCTTTAAATGAAAACACCTCAATCATGGTAGCTATGAAGTCACTAGACCATTTTAATGTACAAAGATCAAATCTTTGAAATAAAATGAGAGTTTTGAGTTAAACTAATTCGATTTCACTTTGACGTCACGGAGAGTGTTTTAATGAGTAAAGAATGAATCTTTGAATGAAATTAACTCAATCAGGGTACCTATTATGTCACTTGAACTTTTTAATGTAAAAAGATTGAATCTTTGAAAGAAAATGAGAGTTTTGAGTTGAACTTATGCGAGTTCCCTTTGACGTCCCAAAGAGTGTTTTAATGAGTAAAGATTGAATTTTTGTATGAAAATACCACAATCGAGGTACCTATTAAGTCACCAGACCATTTTAATGTATACAGATTCAATATTTGAAAGAAAATAAGAGTTTGGAGTTCAACTTATTCGAATTCCGTTTGACGTCACGATGAGTGTTTCAATGAGCAAGGATTGAATCTTTGAATGAAATTACTTCAATCAAGGTAACTATTATGTCACTAGACCTTTTTAATGTATAAGTATTGTATCTCTGAAAGAAAATGAGAGTTTTGAGTTAAACCTATTCGAGTTGACAATAAAGTCGTGAAGGTGTTTTAATGACTAAATATTGAATCTTTGAATGAAAATAACTCAACCAAGATGCCAATTATGCTACTGGACCTTTTTAATGTATAAAGATTGAATCTTTGAAGGAAAATGAGCGTTTCGAGTTTAACTTATTCAAGTTCCCTATGAATTCACGAAAAGTGTTTTAATGACTAAATATTGAATCTACGAATGAAAACACTTCAATCAAGGTACCTGTCATGTCACTGAACCTTTTTATGTTATAAAGATTGAATCTTTGAAAGAAAACGAGAGTTTTGAGCTAAACTTATTCGAGTTCCCTTTGACGTCCCGAATAATGTTTTAATGAGTAAAAATTGAATCTTTGAATTAAACTACCTCAATCAAGTTTCCTATTACGACACCAGACCATTTTAATGTATAAACACTAATCGTTGAAAGAAAATAGGCATTTTGAGTTCAACTTATTTGAGTTCCTTTTGACGTCACGATGCGTGTTTCATTGAGTGTAGATTGAATCTTTCACTGAAATTACCTCAATCAATATACGTATTGTATCACTAGACCTTTTTAATGTATAAAGAATGAATCTTTGAAAAAAAAAAATGAGGGTTTTGATTTAACTTACTCGAGTTCCCAATGAAGGTACCTATTATGTCACTCGATCTTTTTAATGTTTAAAGATTGAATCTTTGAAAAAAAAAAGAAATGAGAGTTTTGAGCTAAACTTATTCGAGTTCCTTTTGACATCCCGAAGAGTGTTTTAAAGAGTAAAGATTGAATACTTGAATGAAGGTACTTATTATGTCACTAAACCTTTTTAATGTATAAAGATCGAATCGTTGAAAAAAATGAGGGTTTTGAGTTTAACTTATTTGAGTTCCCTATGAGGTCGCGAAGAGTGTTTTATCGAGTAAAGATTGAATCCTTGAATGAAAATAGCTCAATCAAGGTACCTATTATGTCACTAGACATTTTTAAGGTACAAAATAAGAGTTTTGAGTTAAACTTATTCGAGTTCCCTTTGACGTCACGAAGGGTGTTTTAAGGAGTTAAGATTGAATCTTTGAATGAAAATACCTCAATCAAGGTACCTATCATGTCACTAGACCATTTTAATGTATAAAGATTAAATCTTTGTAAGAAAACGAGAGTTTTGAGTTAAACTTATTCGAGTTTTGTTTGACGTCGCGAAGAGTGTTTTAAAGTGTAAAAACTAAATCTTTGAATGAAATTACCCCAATCAAGGTTCGTATTACCTCACTAGACCTTTTTAATGTCTAAAGATTGAATATCTGAAAGCAAACGAAAGTTTTGAGTTCAACTTATTCGAGTTCCCTATGAAGTCGCGAGGAGTGTTTTAATGATTAAAGATTGAATCCTTCTGAATGAAAGTACCTCAATCAGGGTACCTATTATGTCACTAGACCTTTTTAACGTATAAAGATTGAACCTTGGAAAGGAAATGAGAGTTTTGAGTTAAACTTATTCGAGTGCCCTTGGACGTCCCGAAGAATGTTTTAATGAGTAAAGATTGAATCTTTAAATGAAAACACCTCAATCATGGTAGCTATGAAGTCACTAGACCATTTTAATGTACAAAGATCAAATCTTTGAAATAAAATGAGAGTTTTGAGTTAAACTAATTCGATTTCACTTTGACGTCACGGAGAGTGTTTTAATGAGTAAAGAATGAATCTTTGAATGAAATTAACTCAATCAGGGTACCTATTATGTCACTTGAACTTTTTAATGTAAAAAGATTGAATCTTTGAAAGAAAATGAGAGTTTTGAGTTGAACTTATGCGAGTTCCCTTTGACGTCCCAAAGAGTGTTTTAATGAGTAAAGATTGAATTTTTGTATGAAAATACCACAATCGAGGTACCTATTAAGTCACCAGACCATTTTAATGTATACAGATTCAATATTTGAAAGAAAATAAGAGTTTGGAGTTCAACTTATTCGAATTCCGTTTGACGTCACGATGAGTGTTTCAATGAGCAAGGATTGAATCTTTGAATGAAATTACTTCAATCAAGGTAACTATTATGTCACTAGACCTTTTTAATGTATAAGTATTGTATCTCTGAAAGAAAATGAGAGTTTTGAGTTAAACCTATTCGAGTTGACAATAAAGTCGTGAAGGTGTTTTAATGACTAAATATTGAATCTTTGAATGAAAATAACTCAACCAAGATGCCAATTATGCTACTGGACCTTTTTAATGTATAAAGATTGAATCTTTGAAGGAAAATGAGCGTTTCGAGTTTAACTTATTCAAGTTCCCTATGAATTCACGAAAAGTGTTTTAATGACTAAATATTGAATCTACGAATGAAAACACTTCAATCAAGGTACCTGTCATGTCACTGAACCTTTTTATGTTATAAAGATTGAATCTTTGAAAGAAAACGAGAGTTTTGAGCTAAACTTATTCGAGTTCCCTTTGACGTCCCGAATAATGTTTTAATGAGTAAAAATTGAATCTTTGAATTAAACTACCTCAATCAAGTTTCCTATTACGACACCAGACCATTTTAATGTATAAACACTAATCGTTGAAAGAAAATTGGCATTTTGAGTTCAACTTATTTGAGTTCCTTTTGACGTCACGATGCGTGTTTCATTGAGTGTAGATTGAATCTTTCAGTGAAATTACCTCAATCAATATACGTATTGTATCACTAGACCTTTTTAATGTATAAAGAATGAATCTTTGAAAAAAAAAAATGAGGGTTTTGATTTAACTTACTCGAGTTCCCAATGAAGGTACCTATTATGTCACTCGATCTTTTTAATGTTTAAAGATTGAATCTTTGAAAAAAAAAAGAAATGAGAGTTTTGAGCTAAACTTATTCGAGTTCCTTTTGACATCCCGAAGAGTGTTTTAAAGAGTAAAGATTGAATACTTGAATGAAGGTACTTATTATGTCACTAAACCTTTTTAATGTATAAAGATCGAATCATTGAAAAAAATGAGGGTTTTGAGTTTAACTTATTTGAGTTCCCTATGAGGTCGCGAAGAGTGTTTTATCGAGTAAAGATTGAATCCTTGAATGAAAATAGCTCAATCAAGGTACCTATTATGTCACTAGACATTTTTAAGGTACAAAATAAGAGTTTTGAGTTAAACTTATTCGAGTTCCCTTTGACGTCACGAAGGGTGTTTTAAGGAGTTAAGATTGAATCTTTGAATGAAAATACCTCAATCAAGGTACCTATCATGTCACTAGACCATTTTAATGTATAAAGATTAAATCTTTGTAAGAAAACGAGAGTTTTGAGTTAAACTTATTCGAGTTTTGTTTGACGTCGCGAAGAGTGTTTTAAAGTGTAAAAACTAAATCTTTGAATGAAATTACCCCAATCAAGGTTCGTATTACCTCACTAGACCTTTTTAATGTCTAAAGATTGAATATCTGAAAGCAAACGAAAGTTTTGAGTTCAACTTATTCGAGTTCCCTATGAAGTCGCGAGGAGTGTTTTAATGATTAAAGATTGAATCCTTCTGAATGAAAGTACCTCAATCAGGGTACCTATTATGTCACTAGACCTTTTTAACGTATAAAGATTGAACCTTGGAAAGGAAATGAGAGTTTTGAGTTAAACTTATTCGAGTGCCCTTGGACGTCCCGAAGAATGTTTTAATGAGTAAAGATTGAATCTTTAAATGAAAACACCTCAATCATGGTAGCTATGAAGTCACTAGACCATTTTAATGTACAAAGATCAAATCTTTGAAATAAAATGAGAGTTTTGAGTTAAACTAATTCGATTTCACTTTGACGTCACGGAGAGTGTTTTAATGAGTAAAGAATGAATCTTTGAATGAAATTAACTCAATCAGGGTACCTATTATGTCACTTGAACTTTTTAATGTAAAAAGATTGAATCTTTGAAAGAAAATGAGAGTTTTGAGTTGAACTTATGCGAGTTCCCTTTGACGTCCCAAAGAGTGTTTTAATGAGTAAAGATTGAATTTTTGTATGAAAATACCACAATCGAGGTACCTATTAAGTCACCAGACCATTTTAATGTATACAGATTCAATATTTGAAAGAAAATAAGAGTTTGGAGTTCAACTTATTCGAATTCCGTTTGACGTCACGATGAGTGTTTCAATGAGCAAGGATTGAATCTTTGAATGAAATTACTTCAATCAAGGTAACTATTATGTCACTAGACCTTTTTAATGTATAAGTATTGTATCTCTGAAAGAAAATGAGAGTTTTGAGTTAAACCTATTCGAGTTGACAATAAAGTCGTGAAGGTGTTTTAATGACTAAATATTGAATCTTTGAATGAAAATAACTCAACCAAGATGCCAATTATGCTACTGGACCTTTTTAATGTATAAAGATTGAATCTTTGAAGGAAAATGAGCGTTTCGAGTTTAACTTATTCAAGTTCCCTATGAATTCACGAAAAGTGTTTTAATGACTAAATATTGAATCTACGAATGAAACCACTTCAATCAAGGTACCTGTCATGTCACTGAACCTTTTTATGTTATAAAGATTGAATCTTTGAAAGAAAACGAGAGTTTTGAGCTAAACTTATTCGAGTTCCCTTTGATGTCCCGAATAATGTTTTAATGAGTAAAAATTGAATCTTTGAATTAAACTACCTCAATCAAGTTTCCTATTACGACACCAGACCATTTTAATGTATAAACACTAATCGTTGAAAGAAAATTGGCATTTTGAGTTCAACTTATTTGAGTTCCTTTTAACGTCACGATGCGTGTTTCATTGAGTGTAGATTGAATCTTTCAGTGAAATTACCTCAATCAATATACGTATTGTATCACTAGACCTTTTTAATGTATAAAGAATGAATCTTTGAAAAAAAAAAATGAGGGTTTTGATTTAACTTACTCGAGTTCCCAATGAAGGTACCTATTATGTCACTCGATCTTTTTAATGTTTAAAGATTGAATCTTTGAAAAAAAAAGAAATGAGAGTTTTGAGCTAAACTTATTCGAGTTCCTTTTGACATCCCGAAGAGTGTTTTAAAGAGTAAAGATTGAATCCTTGAATGAAGGTACTTATTATGTCACTAAACCTTTTCAATGTATAAAGATCGAATCATTGAAAAAAATGAGGGTTTTGAGTTTAACTTATTTGAGTTCCCTATGAGGTCGCGAAGAGTGTTTTATCGAGTAAAGATTGAATCCTTGAATGAAAATAGCTCAATCAAGGTACCTATTATGTCACTAGACATTTTTAAGGTACAAAATAAGAGTTTTGAGTTAAACTTATTCGAGTTCCCTTTGACGTCACGAAGGGTGTTTTAAGGAGTTAAGATTGAATCTATTAATGAAAATACCTCAATCAAGGTACCTATCATGTCACTAGACCATTTTAATGTATAAAGATTAAATCTTTGTAAGAAAACGAGAGTTTTGAGTTAAACTTATTCGAGTTTTGTTTGACATCGCGAAGAGTGTTTTAAAGTGTAAAAACTAAATCTTTGAATGAAATTACCCCAATCAAGGTTCGTATTACCTCACTAGACCTTTTTAATGTCTAAAGATTGAATATCTGAAAGTAAACGAAAGTTTTGAGTTTAACTTATTCGAGTTCCCTATGAAGTCGCGAGGAGTGTTTTAATGATTAAAGATTGAATCCTTCTGAATGAAAGTACCTCAATCAGGGTACCTATTATGTCACTAGACCTTTTTAACGTATAAAGATTGAACCTTGGAAAGGAAATGAGAGTTTTGAGCTAAACTTATTCGAGTGCCCTTGGACGTCCCGAAGAATATTTTAATGAGTAAAAATTGAATCTTTAAATGAAAACACCTCAATCAAGGTAGCTATGAAGTCACTAGACCATTTTAATGTACAAAGAACAAATCTTTGAAATAAAATGAGAGTTTTGAGTTAAACTAATTCGATTTCACTTTGACGTCACGGAGAGTGTTTTAATGAGTAAAGATTGAATCTTTGAATCAAATTAACTCAATCAGGGTACCTATTATGTCACTTGAACTTTTTAATGTATAAAGATTGAATCTTTGAAAGAAAATGAGAGTTTTGAGTTGAACTTATGCGAGTTTCCTTTGACGTCCCAAAGAGTGTTTTAATGAGTAAAGATTGAATTTTTGTATGAAAATACGACAATCGAGGTACCTATTAAGTCACCAGACCATTTTAATGTATACAGATTCAATATTTGAAAGAAAATAAGAGTTTGGAATTCAACTTATTCGAATTCCGTTTGACGTCACGATGAGTGTTTCAATGAGCAAGGATTGAATCTTTGAATGAAATTACTTCAATCAAGGTAACTATTATGTCACTAGACCTTTTTAATGTATAAGTATTGTATCTCTGAAAGAAAATGAGAGTTTTGAGTTAAACCTATTCGAGTTGACAATAAAGTCGTGAAAGTGTTTTAATGACTAAATATTGAATCTTTGAATGAAAATACCTCAACCAAGATGCCAATTATGCTACTGGACCTTTTTAATGTATAAAGATTGAATCTTTGAAGGAAAATGAGAGTTTCGAGTTTAACTTATTCAAGTTCCCTATGAATTCACGAAAAGTGTTTTAATGACTAAATATTTAATCTACGAATGAAAACACTTCAATCAAGGTACCTGTCATGTCACTGAACCTTTTTATGTTATAAAGATTGAATCTTTGAAAGAAAACGAGAGTTTTGAGCTAAACTTATTCGAGTTCCCTTTGACGTCCCGAATAATGTTTTAATGAGTAAAAATTGAATCTTTGAATTAAACTACCTCAATCAAGTTTCCTATTACGACACTAGACCATTTTAATGTATAAACACTAATCGTTGAAAGAAAATAGGCGTTTTGAGTTCAACTTATTTGAGTTCCCTTTGACGTCACGATACGTGTTTCATTGAGTGTAGATTGAATCTTTCAGTGAAATTACCTCAATCAATGTACGTATTGTATCACTAGACCTTTTTAATGTATAAAGAATGAATCTTTGAAAAAAACAAATGAGGGTTTTGATTTAACTTATTCGAGTTCCCAATGATGGTACCTATTATGTCACTCGATCTTTTTAATGTTTAAAGATTGAATCTTTGAAAAAAAAAGAAATGAGAGTTTTGAGCTAAACTTATTCGAGTTCCTTTTGACATCCCGAAGAGTGTTTTAAAGAGTAAAGATTGAATCCTTGAATGAAGGTACTTATTATGTCACTAAACCTTTTTAACGTATAAAGATCGAATCATTGAAAAAAATGAGGGTTTTGAGTTTAACTTATTTGAGTTCCCTATGAGGTCGCGAACAGTGTTTTATCGAGTAAAGATTGAATCCTTGAATGAAAATAGCTCAATCAAGGTACCTATTATGTCACTAGACATTTTTAAGGTACAAAATAAGAGTTTTGAGTTAAACTTATTCGAGTTCTGTTTGACGTCACGAAGGGTGTTTTAAGGAGTTAAGATTGAATCTTCAAATAAAAATACGTCAATCAAGGTACCTATCATGTCACTAGACCATTTTAATGTATAAAGATTAAATCTTTGTAAGAAAACGAGAGTTTTGAGTTAAACTAATTCGAGTTTTGTTTGACGTCGCGAAGAGTGTTTTAAAGTGTAAAAACTAAATCTTTGAATGAAATTACCCCAATCAAGGTTCGTATTACCTCACTAGACCTTTTTAATGTCTAAAGATTGAATATCTGAAAGCAAACGAAAGTTTTGAGTTTAACTTATTCGAGTTCCCTATGAAGTCGCGAGGAGTGTTTTAATGATTAAAGATTGAATCCTTCTGAATGAAAGTACCTCAATCAGGGTACCTATTATGTCACTAGACCTTTTTAACGTATAAAGATTGAACCTTGGAAAGGAAATGAGAGTTTTGAGTTAAACTTATTCGAGTGCCCTTGGACGTCCCGAAGAATGTTTTAATGAGTAAAGATTGAATCTTTAAATGAAAACACCTCAATCAAGGTAGCTATGAAGTCACTAGACCATTTTAATGTACAAAGATCAAATCTTTGAAATAAAATGAGAGTTTTGAGTTAAACTAATTCGATTTCACTTTGACGTCACGGAGAGTGTTTTAATGAGTAAAGATTGAATCTTTGAATGAAATTAACTCAATCAGGGTACCTATTATGTCACTTGAACTTTTTAATGTACAAAGATTGAATCTTTGAAAGAAAATAAGAGTTTTGAGTTGAACTTATGCGAGTTCCCTTTGACGTCCCAAAGAGTGTTTTAATGAGTAAAGATTGAATTTTTGTATGAAAATACCACAATCGAGGTACCTATTAAGTCACCAGACCATTTTAATGTATACAGATTCAATATTTGAAAGAAAATAAGAGTTTGGAGTTCAACTTATTCGAATTCCGTTTGACGTCACGATGAGTGTTTCAATGAGCAAGGATTGAATCTTTGAATGAAATTACTTCAATCAAGGTAACTATTATGTCACTAGACCTTTTTAATGTATAAGTATTGTATCTCTGAAAGAAAATGAGAGTTTTGAGTTAAACCTATTCGAGTTGACAATAAAGTCGTGAAAGTGTTTTAATGACTAAATATTGAATCTTTGAATGAAAATACCTCAACCAAGATGCCAATTATGCTACTGGACCTTTTTAATGTATAAAGATTGAATCTTTGAAGGAAAATGAGAGTTTCGAGTTTAACTTATTCAAGTTCCCTATGAATTCACGAAAAGTGTTTTAATGACTAAATATTGAATCTACGAATGAAAACACTTCAATCAAGGTACCTGTCATGTCACTGAACCTTTTTATGTTATAAAGATTGAATTTTTGAAAGAAAATGAGAGTTTTGAGCTAAACTTATTCAAGTTCCCTTTGACGTCCCGAATAATGTTTTAATGAGTAAAAATTGAATCTTTGAATTAAACTACCTCAATCAAGTTTCCTATTACGACACTAGACCATTTTAATGTATAAACACTAATCGTTGAAAGAAAATAGGCGTTTTGAGTTCAACTTATTTGAGTTCCCTTTGACGTCACGATGCGTGTTTCATTGAGTGTAGATTGAATCTTTCAGTGAAATTACATCAATCAATGTACGTATTGTATCACTAGACCTTTTTAATGTATAAAGAATGAATCTTTGAAAAAAAAAAATGAGGGTTTTGATTTAACTTACTCGAGTTCCCAATGAAGGTACCTATTATATCACTCGATCTTTTTAATGTTTAAAGATTGAATCTTTGAAAAAAAAAGAAATGAGAGTTTTGAGCTAAACTTATTCGAGTTCCTTTTGACATCCCGAAGAGTGTTTTAAAGAGTAAAGATTGAATCCTTGAATGAAGGTACTTATTATGTCACTAAACCTTTTTAATGTATAAAGATCGAATCATTGGAAAAAATGACGGCTTTGAGTTTAACTTATTTGAGTTCCCTATGAGGTCGCGAAGAGTTTTTTATCGAGTAAAGATTAAATCCTTGACTGAAAATAGCTCAATCAAGGTACCTATTATGTCACTAGACATTTTTAAGGTACAAAATAAGAGTTTTGAGTTAAACTTATTCGAGTTCCCTTTGACGTCACGAAGGGTGTTTTAAGGAGTTAAGATTGAATCTATGAATGAAAATACCTCAATCAAGGTACCTATCATGTCACTAGACCATTTTAATGTATAAAGACTAAATCTTTGTAAGAAAACGAGAGTTTTGAGTTAAACTTATTCGAGTTTTGTTTGACGTCGCGAAGAGTGTTTTAAAGTGTAAAAACTAAATCTTTGAATGAAATTACCCCAATCAAGGTTCGTATTACCTCACTAGACCTTTTTAATGTCTAAAGATTGAATATCTGAAAACAAACGAAAGTTTTGAGTTTAACTTATTCGAGTTCCCTATGAAGTCGCGAGGAGTGTTTTAATGATTAAAGATTGAATCCTTCTGAATGAAAGTACCTCAATCAGGGTACCTATTATGTCACTAGACCTTTTTAACGTATAAAGATTGAACCTTGGAAAGGAAATGAGAGTTTTGAGTTAAACTTATTCGAGTGCCCTTGGACGTCCCGAAGAATGTTTTAATGAGTAAAGATTGAATCTTTAAATGGAAACACCTCAATCAAGGTAGCTATGAAGTCACTAGACCATTTTAATGTACAAAGATCAAATCTTTGAAGTAAAATGAGAGTTTTGAGTTAAACTAATTCGATTTCACTTTGACGTCACGGAGAGTGTTTTAATGAGTAAAGATTGAATCTTTGAATGAAATTAACTCAATCAGGGTACCTATTATGTCACTTTAACTTTTTAATGTACAAAGATTGAATCTTTGAAAGAAAATGAGAGTTTTGAGTTGAACTTATGCGAGTTCCCTTTGACGTCCCAAAGAGTGTTTTAATGAGTAAAGATTGAATTTTTGTATGAAAATACCACAATCGAGGTACCTATTAAGTCACCAGACCATTTTAATGTATACAGATTCAATATTTGAAAGAAAATAAGAGTTTGGAGTTCAACTTATTCGAATTCCGTTTGACGTCATGATGAGTGTTTCAATGAGCAAGGATTGAATCTTTGAATGAAATTACTTCAATCAAGGTAACTATTATGTCACTAGACCTTTTTAATGTATAAGTATTGTATCTCTGAAAGAAAATTAGAGTTTTGAGTTAAACCTATTCGAGTTGACAATAAAGTCGTGAAAGTGTTTTAATGACTAAATATTGAATCTTTGAATGAAAATACCTCAACCAAGATGCCAATTATGCTACTGGACCTTTTTAATGTATAAAGATTGAATCTTTGAAGGAAAATGAGAGTTTCGAGTTTAACTTATTCAAGTTCCCTATGAATTCACGAAAAGTGTTTTAATGCCTAAATATTGAATCTACGAATGAAAACACTTCAATCAAGGTACCTGTCATGTCACTGAACCTTTTTATGTTATAAAGATTGAATCTTTGAAAGAAAATGAGAGTTTTGAGCTAAACTTATTCGAGTTCCCTTTGACGTCCCGAATAATGTTTTAATGAGTAAAAATTGAATCTTTGAATTAAACTACCTCAATTAAGTTTCCTATTGCGACACCAGACCATTTTAATGTATAAACACTAATCGTTGAAAGAAAATAGGCGTTTTGAGTTCAACTTATTTGAGTTCCCTTTGACGTCACGATGCGTGTTTCATTGAGTGTAGATTGAATCTTTCAGTGAAATTACCTCAATCAATGTACATATTGTATCACTAGACCTTTTTAATGTATAAAGAATGAATCTTTGAAAAAAAAAAATGAGGGTTTTGATTTAACTTACTCGAGTTCCCAATGAAGGTACCTATTATGTCACTCGATCTTTTTAATGTTTAAAGATTGAATCTTTGGAAAAAGAAGAAATGAGAGTTTTGAGCTAAACTTATTCGAGTTCCTTTTGACATCCCGAAGAGTGTTTTAAAGAGTAAAGATTGAATCCTTGAATGAAGGTACTTATTATGTCACTAAACCTTTTTAATGTATAAAGATCGAATCATTGAAAAAAATGAGGGTTTTGAGTTTAACTTATTTGAGTTCCCTATGAGGTCGCGAAGAGTGTTTTATCGAGTAAAGATTGAATCCTTGAATGAAAATAGCTCAATCAAGGTACCTATTATGTCACTAGACATTTTTAAGGTACAAAATAAGAGTTTTGAGTTAAACTTATTCGAGTTCCCTTTGACGTCACGAAGGGTGTTTTAAGGAGTTAAGATTGAATCTTTGAATGAAAATACCTCAATCAAGGTACCTATCATGTCACTAGACCATTTTAATGTATAAAGATTAAATCTTTGTAAGAAAACGAGAGTTTTGAGTTAAACTTATTCGAGTTTTGTTTGACGTCGCGAAGAGTATTTTAAAGTGTAAAAACTAAATCTTTGAATGAAATTACCCCAATCAAGGTTCGTATTACCTCACTAGACCTTTTTATTGTCTAAAGATTGAATATCTGAAAGAAAAAGAAAGTTTTGAGTTTAACTTATTCGAGTTCCCTATGAAGTCGCGAGGAGTGTTTTAATGATTAAAGATTGAATCCTTCTGAATGAAAGTACCTCAATCAGGGTACCTATTATGTTACTAGACCTTTTTAACGTATAAAGATTGAACCTTGGAAAGGAAATGAGAGTTTTGAGCTAAACTTATTCGAGTACCCTTGGACGTCCCGAAGAATGTTTTAATGAGTAAAGATTGATTCTTTAAATGAAAACACCTCAATCAAGGTAGCTATGAAGTCACTAGACCATTTTAATGTACAAAGATCAAATCTTTGAAATAAAATGGGAGTTTTGAGTTAAACTAATTCGATTTCACTTTGACGTCACGGAGAGTGTTTTAATGAGTAAAGATTGAATCTTTGAATGAAATTAACTCAATCAGGGTACCTATTATGTCACTTGAACTTTTTAATGTATAAAGATTGAATCTTTGAAAGAAAATGAGAGTTTTGAGTTGAACTTATGCGAGTTCCCTTTGACGTCCCAAAGAGTGTTTTAATGAGTAAAGATTGAATTTTTGTATGAAAATACCACAATCGAGGTACCTATTAAGTCACCAGACCATTTTAATGTATACAGATTCAATATTTGAAAGAAAATAAGAGTTTGGAATTCAACGTATTCGAATTCCGTTTGACGTCACGATGAGTGTTTCAATGAGCAAGGATTGAATCTTTGAATGAAATTACTTCAATCAAGGTAACTATTATGTCACTAGACCTTTTTAATGTATAAGTATTGTATCTCTGAAAGAAAATGAGAGTTTTGAGTTAAACCTATTCGAGTTGACAATAAAGTCGTGAAAGTGTTTTAATGACTAAATATTGAATCTTTGAAAGAAAATACCTCAACCAAGATGCCAATTATGCTACTGGACCTTTTTAATGTATAAAGATTGAATCTTTGAAGGAAAATGAGAGTTTCGAGTTTAACTTATTCAAGTTCCCTATGAATTCACGAAAAGTGTTTTAATGACTAAATATTGAATCTACGAATGAAAACACTTCAATCAAGGTACCTGTCATGTCACTGAACCTTTTTATGTTATAAAGATTGAATCTTTGAAAGAAAACGAGAGTTTTGAGCTAAACTTATTCGAGTTCCCTTAGACGTCCCGAATAATGTTTTAATGAGTAAAAATTGAATCTTTGAATTAAACTACCTCAATCAAGTTTCCTATTACGACACTAGACCATTTTAATGTATAAACACTAATCGTTGAAAGAAAATAGGCGTTTTGAGTTCAACTTATTTGAGTTCCCTTTGACGTCACGATGCGTGTTTCATTGATAGTAGATTGAATCTTTCAGTGAAATTACCTCAATCAATGTACGTATTGTATCACTAGACCTTTTTAATGTATAAAGAATGAATCTTTGAAAAAAAAAAATGAGGGTTTTGATTTAACTTACTCGAGTTCCCAATGAAGGTACCTATTATGTCACTCGATCTTTTTAATGTTTAAAGATTGAATCTTTGAAAAAAAAAGAAATGAGAGTTTTGAGCTTAACTTATTCGAGTTCCTTTTGACATCCCGAAGAGTGTTTTAAAGAGTAAAGATTGAATCCTTGAATGAAGGTACTTATTATGTCACTAAACCTTTTTAATGTATAAAGATCGAATCATTGAAAAAAATGAGGGTTTTGAGTTTAACTTATTTGAGTTCCCTATGAGGTCGCGAAGAGTGTTTTATCGAGTAAAGATTGAATCCTTGAATGAAAATAGCTCAATCAAGGTACCTATTATGTCACTAGACATTTTTAAGGTACAAAATAAGAGTTTTGAGTTAAACTTATTCGAGTTCCCTTTGACGTCACGAAGGGTGTTTTAAGGAGTTAAGATTGAATCTTTGAATGAAAATACCTCAATCAAGGTACCTATCATGTCACTAGACCATTTTAATGTATAAAGATTAAATCTTTGTAAGAAAACGAGACTTTTGAGTTAAACTTATTCGAGTTTTGTTTGACGTCGCGAAGAGTGTTTTAAAGTGTAAAAACTAAATCTTTGAATGAAATTACCCCAATCAAGGTTCGTATTACCTCACTAGACCTTTTTAATGTCTAAAGATTGAATATCTGAAAGCAAACGAAAGTTTTGAGTTTAACTTATTCGAGTTCCCTATGAAGTCGCGAGGAGTGTTTTAATGATTAAAGATTGAATCCTTCTGAATGAAAGTACCTCAATCAGGGTACCTATTATGTCACTAGACCTTTTTAACGTATAAAGATTGAACCTTGGAAAGGAAATGAGAGTTTTGAGTTAAACTTATTCGAGTGCCCTTGGACGTCCCGAAGAATGTTTTAATAAGTAAAGATTGAATCTTTAAATGAAAACACCTCAATCAAGGTAGCTATGAAGTCACTAGACCATTTTAATGTACAAAGATCAAATCTTTGAAATAAAATGAGAGTTTTGAGTTAAACTAATTCGATTTCACTTTGACGTCACGGAGAGTGTTTTAATGAGTAAAGATTGAATCTTTGAATGAAATTAACTCAATCAGGGTACCTATTATGTCACTTGAACTTTTTAATGTACAAAGATTGAATCTTTGAAAGAAAATGAGAGTTTTGAGTTGAACTTATGCGAGTTCCCTTTGACGTCCCAAAGAGTGTTTTAATGAGTAAAGATTGAATTTTTGTATGAAAATACCACAATCGAGGTACCTATTAAGTCACCAGACCATTTTAATGTATACAGATTCAATATTTGAAAGAAAATAAGAGTTTGGAGTTCAACTTATTCGAATTCCGTTTGACGTCATGATGAGTGTTTTAATGAGCAAGGATTGAATCTTTGAATGAAATTACTTCAATCAAGGTAACTATTATGTCACTAGACCTTTTTAATGTATAAGTATTGTATCTCTGAAAGAAAATGAGAGTTTTGAGTTAAACCTATTCGAGTTGACAATAAAGTCGTGAAAGTGTTTTAATGACTAAATATTGAATCTTTAAATGAAAATACCTCAACCAAGATGCCAATTATGCTACTGGACCTTTTTAATGTATAAAGATTGAATCTTTGAAGGAAAATGAGAGTTTCGAGTTTAACTTATTCAAGTTCCCTATGAATTCACGAAAAGTGTTTTAATGACTAAATATTGAATCTACGAATGAAAACACTTCAATCAAGGTACCTGTCATGTCACTGAACCTTTTTATGTTATAAAGATTGAATCTTTGAAAGAAAACGAGAGTTTTGAGCTAAACTTATTCGAGTTCCCTTTGACGTCCCGAATAATGTTTTAATGAGTAAAAATTGAATCTTTGAATTAAACTACCTCAATCAAGTTTCCTATTACGACACTAGACCATTTTAATGTATAAACACTAATCGTTGAAAGAAAATAGGCGTTTTGAGTTCAACTTATTTGAGTTCCCTTTGACGTCACGATGCGTGTTTCATTGAGTGTAGATTGAATCTTTCAGTGAAATTACCTCAATCAATGTACGTATTGTATCACTAGACCTTTTTAATGTATAAAGAATGAATCTTTGAAAAAAAAAAATGAGGGTTTTGATTTAACTTACTCGAGTTCCCAATGAAGGTACCTATTATGTCACTCGATCTTTTTAATGTTTAAAGATTGAATCTTTGAAAAAAAAAGAAATGAGAGTTTTGAGCTAAACTTATTCGAGTTCCTTTTGACATCCCGAAGAATGTTTTAAAGAGTAAAGATTGAATCCTTGAATGAAGGTACTTATTATGTCACTAAACCTTTTTAATGTATAAAGATTGAATCATTGAAAAAAATGAGGGTTTTGAGTTTAACTTATTTGAGTTCCCTATGAGGTCGCGAAGAGTGTTTTATCGAGTAAAGATTGAATCCTTGAATGAAAATAGCTCAATCAAGGTACCTATTATGTCACTAGACATTTTTAAGGTACAAAATAAGAGTTTTGAGTTAAACTTATTCGAGTTCCCTTTGACGTCACGAAGGGTGTTTTAAGGAGTTAAGATTGAATCTTTGAATGAAAATACCTCAATCAAGGTACCTATCATGTCACTAGACCATTTTAATGTATAAAGATTAAATCTTTGTAAGAAAACGAGAGTTTTGAGTTAAACTTATTCGAGTTTTGTTTGACGTCGCGAAGAGTGTTTTAAAGTGTAAAAACTAAATCTTTGAATGAAATTACCCCAATCAAGGTTCGTATTACCTCACTAGACCTTTTTAATGTCTAAAGATTGAATATCTGAAAGCAAACGAAAGTTTTGAGTTTAACTTATTCGAGTTCCCTATGAAGTCGCGAGGAGTGTTTTAATGATTAAAGATTGAATCCTTCTGAATGAAAGTACCTCAATCAGGGTACCTATTATGTCACTAGACCTTTTTAACGTATAAAGATTGAACCTTGGAAAGGAAATGAGAGTTTTGAGTTAAACTTATTCGAGTGCCCTTGGACGTCCCGAAGAATGTTTTAATGAGTAAAGATTGAATCTTTAAATGAAAACACCTCAATCAAGGTAGCTATGAAGTCACTAGACCATTTTAATGTACAAAGATCAAATCTTTGAAATAAAATGAGAGTTTTGAGTTAAACTAATTCGATTTCACTTTGACGTCACGGACAGTGTTTTAATGAGTAAAGATTGAATTTTTGAATGAAATTAACTCAATCAGGGTACATATTATGTCACTTGAACTTTTTAATGTACAAAGATTGAATCTTTGAAAGAAAATGAGAGTTTTGAGTTGAACTTATGCGAGTTCCCTTTGACGTCCCAAAGAGTGTTTTAATGAGTAAAGATTGAATTTTTGTATGAAAATACCACAATCGAGGTACCTATTAAGTCACTAGACCATTTTAATGTATACAGATTCAATATTTGAAAGAAAATAAGAGTTTGGAGTTCAACTTATTCGAATTCCGTTTGACGTCACGATGAGTGTTTCAATGAGCAAGGATTGAATCTTTGAATGAAATTACTTCAATCAAGGTAACTATTATGTCACTAGACCTTTTTAATGTATAAGTATTGTATCTCTGAAAGAAAATGAGAGTTTTGAGTTAAACCTATTCGAGTTGACAATAAAGTCGTGAAAGTGTTTTAATGACTAAATAATGAATCTTTGAATGAAAATACCTCAACCAAGATGCCAATTATGCTACTGGACCTTTTTAATGTATAAAGATTGAATCTTTGAAGGAAAATGAGAGTTTCGAGTTTAACTTATTCAAGTTCCCTATGAATTCACGAAAAGTGTTTTAATGACTAAATATTGAATCTACGAATGAAAACACTTCAATCAAGGTACCTGTCATGTCACTGAACCTTTTTATGTTATAAAGATTGAATCCTTGAAAGAAAACGAGAGTTTTGAGCTAAACTTATTCGAGTTCCCTTTGACGTCCCGAATAATGTTTTAATGAGTAAAAATTGAATCTTTGAATTAAACTACCTCAATCAAGTTTCCTATTACGACACTAGACCATTTTAATGTATACACACTAATCGTTGAAAAAAATAGGCGTTTTGAGTTCAACTTATTTGAGTTCCCTTTGACGTCATGATGCGTGTTTCATTGAGTGTAGATTGAATCTTTCAGTGAAATTACCTCAATCAATGTACGTATTGTATCACTAGACCTTTTTAATGTATAAAGAATGAATCTTTGAAAAAAAAAAATGAGGGTTTTGATTTAACTTACTCGAGTTCCCAATGAAGGTACCTATTATGTCACTCGATCTTTTTAATGTTTAAAGATTGAATCTTTGAAAAAAAAAGAAATGAGAGTTTTGAGCTAAACTTATTCGAGTTCCTTTTGACATCCCGAAGAGTGTTTTAAAGAGTAAAGATTGAATCCTTGAATGAAGGTACTTATTATGTCACTAAACCTTTTTAATGTATAAAGATCGAATCATTGAAAAAAATGAGGGTTTTGAGTTTAACTTATTTGAGTTCCCCATGAGGTCGCGAACAGTGTTTTATCGAGTAAAGATTGAATCCTTGAATGAAAATAGCTCAATCAAGGTACCTATTATGTCACTAGACATTTTTAAGGTACAAAATAAGAGTTTTGAGTTAAACTTATTCGAGTTCCCTTTGACGTCACGAAGGGTGTTTTAAGGAGTTAAGATTGAATCTTTGAATGAAAATAACTCAATCAAGGTACCTATCATGTCACTAGACCATTTTAATGTATAAATATTAAATCTTTGTAAGAAAACGAGAGTTTTGAGTTAAACTTATTCGAGTTTTGTTTGACGTCGCGAAGAGTGTTTTAAAGTGTAAAAACTAAATCTTTGAATGAAATTACCCCAATCAAGGTTCGTATTACCTCACTAGACCTTTTTAATGTCTAAAGATTGAATATCTGAAAGAAAACGAAAGTTTTGAGTTTAACTTATTCGAGTTCCCTATGAAGTCGCGAGTAGTGTTTTAATGATTAAAGATTGAATCCTTCTGAATGAAAGTACCTCAATCGGGGTACCTATTATGTCACTAGACCTTTTTAACGTATAAAGATTGAACCTTGGAAAGGAAATGAGAGTTCTGAGTTAAACTTATTCGAGTGCCCTTGGACGTCCCGAAGAATGTTTTAATGAGTAAAGATTCAATCTTTAAATGAAAACACCTCAATCAAGGTAGCTATGAAGTCACTAGACCATTTTAATGTACAAAGATCAAATCTTTGAAATAAAATGAGAGTTTTGAGTTAAACTAATTCGATTTCACTTTGACGTCACGGAAAGTGTTTTAATGAGTAAAGATTGAATCTTTGAGTGAAATTAACTCAATCAGGGTACCTATTATGTCACTTGAACTTTTTAATGTATAAAGATTGAATCTTTGAAAGAAAATGAGAGTTTTGAGTTGAACTTATGCGAGTTCCCTTTGACGTCCCAAAGAGTGTTTTAATGAGTAAAGATTGAATTTTTGTATGAAAATACCACAATCGAGGTACCTATTAAGTCACTAGACCATTTTAATGTATACAGATTCAATATTTGAAAGAAAATAAGAGTTTGGAGTTCAACTTATTCGAATTCCGTTTGACGTCACGATGAGTGTTTCAATGAGCAAGGGTTGAATCTTTGAATGAAATTACTTCAATCAAGGTAATTATTATGTCACTAGACCTTTTTAATGTATAAGTATTGTATCTCTGAAAGAAAATTAGAGTTTTGAGTTAAACCTATTCGAGTTGACAATAAAGTCGTGAAAGTGTTTTAATGACTAAATATTGAATCTTTGAATGAAAATACCTCAACCAAGATGCCAATTATGCTACTGGACCTTTTTAATGTATAAAGATTGAATCTTTGAAGGAAAATGAGAGTTTCGAGTTTAACTTATTCAAGTTCCCTATGAATTCACGAAAAGTGTTTTAATGACTAAATATTGAATCTACGAATGAAAACACTTCAATCAAGGTACCTGTCATGTCACTGAACCTTTTTATGTTATAAAGATTGAATCTTTGAAAGAAAACGAGAGTTTTGAGCTAAACTTATTCGAGTTCCCTTTGACGTCCCGAATAATGTTTTAATGAGTAAAAATTGAATCTTTGAATTAAACTACCTCAATCAAGTTTCCTATTACGACACCAGACCATTTTAATGTATAAACACTAATCGTTGAAAGAAAATAGGCATTTTGAGTTCAACTTATTTGAGTTCCCTTTGACGTCACGATGCGTGTTTCATTGAGTGTAGATTGAATCTTTTAGTGAAATTACCTCAATCAATGTACGTATTGTATCACTAGACCTTTTTAATGTATAAAGAATGAATCTTTGAAAAAAAAAAATGAGGGTTTTGATTTAACTTACTCGAGTTCCCAATGAAGGTACCTATTATGTCACTCGATCTTTTTAATGTTTAAAGATTGAATCTTTGAAAAAAAAAGAAATGAGAGTTTTGACCTAAACTTATTCGAGTTCCTTTTGACATCCCGAAGAGTGTTTTAAAGAGTAAAGATTGAATCCTTGAATGAAGGTACTTATTATGTCACTAAACCTTTTTAATGTATAAAGATCGAATCATTGAAAAAAATGAGGGTTTTGAGTTTAACTTATTTGAGTTCCCTATGAGGTCGCGAACAGTGTTTTATCGAGTAAAGATTGAATCCTTGAATGAAAATAGCTCAATCAAGGTACCTATTATGTCACTAGACATTTTTAAGGTACAAAATAAGAGTTTTGAGTTAAACTTATTCGAGTTCCCTTTGACGTCACGAAGGGTGTTTTAAGGAGTTAAGATTGAATCTTTGAATGAAAATACCTCAATCAAGGTACCTATCATGTCACTAGACCATTTTAATGTATAAAGATTAAATCTTTGTAAGAAAACGAGAGTTTTGAGTTAAACTTCTTCGAGTTTTGTTTGACGTCGCGAAGAGTGTTTTAAAGTCTAAAAACTAAATCTTTGAATGAAATTACCCCAATCAAGGTTCGTATTACCTCACTAGACCTTTTTAATGTCTAAAGATTGAATATCTGAAAGAAAACGAAAGTTTTGAGTTTAACTTATTCGAGTTCCCTATGAAGTCGCGAGGAGTGTTTTAATGATTAAAGATTGAATCCTTCTGAATGAAAGTACCTCAATCAGGGTACCTATTATGTCACTAGACCTTTTTAACGACTAAAGATTGAACCTTGGAAAGGAAATGAGAGTTTTGAGTTAAACTTATTCGAGTGCACTTGGACGTCCCGAAGAATGTTTTAATGAGTAAAGATTCAATCTTTAAATGAAAAACCTCAATCAAGGTAGCTATGAAGTCACTAGACCATTTTAATGTACAAAGATCAAATCTTTGAAATAAAATGAGAGTTTTGAGTTAAACTAATTCGATTTCACTTTGACGTCACGGAGAGTGTTTTAATGAGTAAAGATTGAATCTTTGAATGAAATTAACTCAATCAGGGTACCTATTGTGTCACTTGAACTTTTTAATGTATAAAGATTGAATCTTTGAAAGAAAATGAGAGTTTTGAGTTGAACTTATGCGAGTTCCCTTTGACGTCCCAAAGAGTGTTTTAATGAGTAAAGATTGAATTTTTGTATGAAAATACCACAATCGAGGTACCTATTAAGTCACTAGACCATTTTAATGTATACAGATTCAATATTTGAAAGAAAATAAGAGTTTGGAGTTCAACTTATTCGAATTCCGTTTGACGTCACGATGAGTGTTTCAATGAGCAAGGATTGAATCTTTGAATTAAATTACTTCAATCAAGGTAACTATTATGTCACTAGACCTTTTTAATGTATAAGTATTGTATCTCTGAAAGAAAATGAGAGTTTTGAGTTAAACCTATTCGAGTTGACAATAAAGTCGTGAAAGTGTTTTAATGACTAAATATTAAATCTTTGAATGAAAATACCTCAACCAAGATGCCAATTATGCTACTGGACCTTTTTAATGTATAAAGATTGAATCTTTGAAGGAAAATGAGAGTTTCGAGTTTAACTTATTCAAGTTCCCTATGAATTCACGAAAAGTGTTTTAATGACTAAATATTGAATCTACGAATGAAAACACTTCAATCAAGGTACCTGTCATGTCACTGAACCTTTTTATGTTATAAAGATTGAATCTTTGAAAGAAAACGAGAGTTTTGAGCTAAACTTATTCGAGTTCCCTTTGACGTCCCGAATAATGTTTTAATGAGTAAAAATTGAATCTTTGAATTAAACTACCTCAATCAAGTTTCCTATTACGACACCAGACCATTTTAATGTATAAACACTAATCGTTGAAAGAAAATAGGCGTTTTGAGTTCAACTTATTTGAGTTCCCTTTGACGTCACGATGCGTGTTTCATTGAGTGTAGATTGAATCTTTCAATGAAATTACCTCAATCAATGTACGTATTGTATCACTAGACCTTTTTAATGTATAAAGAATGAATCTTTGAAAAAAAAAAATGAGGGTTTTGATTTAACTTACTCGAGTTCCCAATGAAGGTACCTATTATGTCACTCGATCTTTTTAATGTTTAAAGATTGAATCTTTGAAAAAAAGAAAGAAATGAGAGTTTTGAGCTAAACTTATTCGAGTTCCTTTTGACATCCCGAAGAGTATTTTAAAGAGTAAAGATTGAATCCTAGAATGAAGGTACTTATTATGTCACTAAACCTTTTTAATGTATAAAGATCGAATCATTGAAAAAAATGAGGGTTTTGAGTTTAACTTATTTGAGTTCCCTATGAGGTCGCGAACAGTGTTTTATCGAGTAAAGATTGAATCCTTGAATGAAAATAGCTCAATCAAGGTACCTATTATGTCACTAGACATTTTTAAGGTACAAAATAAGAGTTTTGAGTTAAACTTATTCGAGTTCCCTTTGACGTCACGAAGGGTGTTTTAAGAAGTTAAGATTGAATATTTGAATGAAAATACCTCAATCAATGTACCTATCATGTCACTAGACCATTTTAATGTATAAAGATTAAATCTTTGTAAGAAAACGAGAGTTTTGAGTCAAACTTATTCGAGTTTTGTTTGACGTCGCGAAGAGTGTTTTAAAGTGTAAAAACTAAATCTTTGAATGAAATTACCCCAATCAAGGTTCGTATTACCTCACTAGACCTTTTTAATGTCTAAAGATTGAATATCTGAAAGAAAACGAAAGTTTTGAGTTTAACTTATTCGAGTTCCCTATGAAGTCGCGAGGAGTGTTTTAATGATTAAAGATTGAATCCTTCTGAATGAAAGTACCTCAATCAGGGTACCTATTATGTCACTAGACCTTTTTAACGTATAAAGATTGAACCTTGGAAAGGAAATGAGAGTTTTGAGTTAAACTTATTCGAGTGCCCTTGGACGTCCCGAAGAATGTTTTAATGAGTAAAGATTGAATCTTTAAATGAAAACACCTCAATCAAGGTAGCTATGAAGTCACTAGACCATTTTAATGTACAAAGATCAAATCTTTGAAATAAAATGAGAGTTTTGAGTTAAACTAATTCGATTTCACTTTGACGTCACGGAGAGTGTTTTAATGAGTAAAGATTGAATCTTTGAATGAAATTAACTCAATCAGGGTACCTATTATGTCACTTAAACTTTTTAATGTATAAAGATTGAATCTTTGAAAGAAAATGAGAGTTTTGAGTTGAACTTATGCGAGTTCCCTTTGACGTCCCAAAGAGTGTTTTAATGAGTAAAGAATGAATTTTTGTATGAAAATACCACAATCGAGGTACCTATTAAGTGACTAGACCATTTTAATGTATACAGATTCAATATTTGAAAGAAAATAAGAGTTTGGAGTTCAACTTATTCGAATTCCATTTGACGTCACGATGAGTGTTTCAATGAGCAAGGATTGAATCTTTGAATGAAATTACTTCAATCAAGGTAACTATTATGTCACTAGACCTTTTTAATGTATAAGTATTGTATCTCTGAAAGAAAATGAGAGTTTTGAGTTAAACCTATTCGAGTTGACAATAAAGTCGTGAAAGTGTTTTAATGACTAAATATTGAATCTTTGAATGAAAATACCTCAACCAAGATGCCAATTATGCTACTGGACCTTTTTAATGTATAAATATTGAATCTTTGAAGGAAAATGAGAGTTTCGAGTTTAACTTATTGAAGTTCTCTATGAATTCACGAAAAGTGTTTTAATGACTAAATATTGAATCTACGAATGAAAACACTTCAATCAAGGTACCTGTCATGTCACTGAACCTTTTTATGTTATAAAGATTGAATCTTTGAAAGAAAACGAGAGTTTTGAGCTAAACTTATTCGAGTTCCCTTTGACGTCCCGAATAATGTTTTAATGAGTAAAAATTGAATCTTTGAATTAAACTACCTCAATCAAGTTTCCTATTACGACACCAGACCATTTTAATGTATAAACACTAATCGTTGAAAGAAAATAGGCATTTTGAGTTCAACTTATTTGAGTTCCCTTTGACGTCACGATGCGTGTTTCATTGAGTGTAGATTGAATCTTTTAGTGAAATTACCTCAATCAATGTACGTATTGTATCACTAGACCTTTTTAATGTATAAAGAATGAATCTTTGAAAAAAAAAAATGAGGGTTTTGATTTAACTTACTCGAGTTCCCAATGAAGGTACCTATTATGTCACTCGATCTTTTTAATGTTTAAAGATTGAATCTTTGAAAAAAAAAGAAATGAGAGTTTTGACCTAAACTTATTCGAGTTCCTTTTGACATCCCGAAGAGTGTTTTAAAGAGTAAAGATTGAATCCTTGAATGAAGGTACTTATTATGTCACTAAACCTTTTTAATGTATAAAGATCGAATCATTGAAAAAAATGAGGGTTTTGAGTTTAACTTATTTGAGTTCCCTATGAGGTCGCGAACAGTGTTTTATCGAGTAAAGATTGAATCCTTGAATGAAAATAGCTCAATCAAGGTACCTATTATGTCACTAGATATTTTTAAGGTACAAAATAAGAGTTTTGAGTTAAACTTATTCGAGTTCCCTTTGACGTCACGAACGGTGTTTTAAGGAGTTAAGATTGAATCTTTGAATGAAAATACCTCAATCAAGGTACCTATCATGTCACTAGACCATTTTAATGTATAAAGATTAAATCTTTGTAAGAAAACGAGAGTTTTGAGTTAAACTTATTCGAGTTTTGTTTGACGTCGCGAAGAGTGTTTTAAAGTGTAAAAACTAAATCTTTGAATGAAATTACCCCAATCAAGGTTCGTATTACCTCACTAGACCTTTTTAATGTCTAAAGATTGAATATCTGAAAGAAAACGAAAGTTTTGAGTTTAACTTATTCGAGTTCCCTATGAAGTCGCGAGGAGTGTTTTAATGATTAAAGATTGAATCCTTCTGAATGAAAGTACCTCAATCAGGGTACCTATTATGTCACTAGACCTTTTTAACGTATAAAGATTGAACCTTGGAAAGGAAATGAGAGTTTTGAGTTAAACTTATTCGAGTGCCCTTGGACGTCCCGAAGAATGTTTTAATGAGTAAAGATTGAATCTTTAAATAAAAACACCTCAATCAAGGTAGCTATGAAGTCACAAGACCATTTTAATGTACAAAGATCAAATCTTTGAAATAAAATGAGAGTTTTGAGTTAAACTAATTCGATTTCACTTTGACGTCACGGAGAGTGTTTTAATGAGTAAAGATTGAATCTTTGAATGAAATTAACTCAATCAGGGTACCTATTATGTCACTTGAACTTTTTAATGTATAAAGATTGAATCTTTGAAAGAAAATGAGAGTTTTGAGTTGAACTTATGCGAGTTCTCTTTGACGTCCCAAATAGTGTTTTAATGAGTAAAGATTGAATTTTTGTATGAAAATACCACAATCGAGGTACCTATTAAGTCACTAGACCATTTTTGTGTATACAGATTCAATATTTGAAAGAAAATAAGAGTTTGGAGTTCAACTTATTCGAATTCCGTTTGACGTCACGATGAGTGTTTCAATGAGCAAGGATTGAATCTTTGAATGAAATTACTTCAATCAAGGTAACTATTATGTCACTAGACCTTTTTAATGTATAAGTATTGTATCTCTGAAAGAAAATGAGAGTTTTGAGTTAAACCTATTCGAGTTGACAATAAAGTCGTGAAAGTGTTTTAATGACTAAATATTGAATCTTTGAATGAAAATACCTCAACCAAGATGCCAATTATGCTACTGGACCTTTTTAATGTATAAAGATTGGATCTTTGAAGGAAAATGAGAGTTTCGAGTTTAACTTATTCAAGTTCCCTATGAATTCACGAAAAGTGTTTTAATGACTAAATATTGAATCTACGAATGAAAACACTTCAATCAAGGTACCTGTCATGTCACTGAACCTTTTTATGTTATAAAGATTGAATCTTTGAAAGAAAACGAGAGTTTTGAGCTAAACTTATTCGAGTTCCCTTTGACGTCCCGAATAATGTTTTAATAAGTAAAAATTGAACCTTTGAATTAAACTACCTCAATCAAGTTTCCTATTACGACACCAGACCATTTTAATGTATAAACACTAATCGTTGAAAGAAAATAGGAGTTTTGAGTTCAACTTATTTGAGTTCCCTTTGACGTCACGATGCGTGTTTCATTGAGTGTAGATTGAATCTTTCAGTGAAATTACCTCAATCAATGTACGTATTGTATCACTAGACCTTTTTAATGTATAAAGAATGAATCTTTGAAAAAAAAAAATGAGGGTTTTGATTTAACTTACTCGAGTTCCCAATGAAGGTACCTATTATGTCACTCGATCTTTTTAATGTTTAAAGATTGAATCTTTGAAAAAAAAAGAAATGAGAGTTTTAAGCTAAACTTATTCGAGTTCCTCTTGACATCCCGAAGAGTGTTTTAAAGAGTAAAGATTGAATCCTTGAATGAAGGTACTTATTATGTCACTAAACCTTTTTAATGTATAAAGATTGAATCATTGAAAAAAATGAGGGTTTTGAGTTTCACTTATTTGAGTTTATTGGGAACTCGAGTAAGTTAAATCAAAACCCTCATTTTTTTTCTTTCAAAGATTCATTCTTTATACATTAAAAAGGTCTAGTGATACAATACGTTTATTGATTGAGGTAATTTCACTGAAAGATTCAATCTACACTCAATGAAACACGCATCGTGACGTCAAAGGAAACTCAAATAAGTTGAACTCAAAACTCCTATTTTCTTTCAATGATTAGTGTTTATACATTAAAATGGTCTAGTGTCGAAATAGGAAACTTGATTGAGGTAGTTTAATTCAAAGATTCAATTTTTACTCATTAAAACATTATTCGGGACGTCAAAGGGAACTCGAATAAGTTTAGCTCAAAACTCTCGTTTTCTTTCAAAGATTCAATCTTTATAACATAAAAAGGTTCAGTGACATGACAGGTACCTTGATTGAAGTGTTTTCATTCGTAGATTCAATATTTAGTCATTAAAACACTTTTCGTGAATTCATAGGGAACTTGAATAAGTTAAACTCGAAACTCTCATTTTCCTTCAAAGATTCAATCTTTATACATTAAAAAGGTCCAGTAGCATAATTGGCATCTTGGTTGAGGTATTTTCATTCAAAGATTCAATATTTAGTCATTAAAACACTTTCACGACTTTATTGTCAACTCGAATAAGTTTGACTCAAAACTCTCATTTTCTTTCAGAGATACAATACTTCTACATTAAAAAGGTCTAGTGACATAATAGTTACCTTGATTGAAGTAATTTCATTCAAAGATTCAGTCCTTGCTCGTTGAAACACTCATCGTGACGTCAAACGGAATTCGAATAAGTTGAACTCCAAACTCTTATTTTCTTTCAAATATTGAATCTGTATACATTAAAATGGTCTAGTGACTTAATAGGTACCTCGATTGTGGTATTTTCATACAAAAATTCAATCTTTACTCATTAAAACACTCTTTGGGACGTCAAAGGGAACTCGCATAAGTTCAACTCAAAACTCTCATTTTCTTTCAAAGATTCAATCTTTATACATTAAAAAGTTCAAGTGACATAATAGGTACCCTGATTGAGTTAATTTCATTCAAAGATTCAATCTTTACTCATTAAAACACTCTCCGTGACGTCAAAGTGAAATCGAATTAGTTTAACTCAAAACTCTCATTTTATTTCAAAGATTTGATCTTTGTACATTAAAACGGTCTAGTGACTTCATAGGTACCTTGATTGAGGTGTTTTCATTTAAAGATTCAATCTTTACTCATTAAAACATTCTTCGAGACGTCCAAGGGCACTCGAATAAGTTTAACTCAAAACTCTCATTTCCTTTCCAAGGTTCAATCTTTATACGTCAAAAAGGTCTAGTGACATAATAGGTACCCTGATTGAGGTACTTTCATTCAGAAGGATTCAATCTTTGATCATAAAAACACTCTTCGCGACTTCATAGGGAACTCGAATAAGTTAAACTCAAAACTTTCATTTTCTTTCAGATATTCAATCTTTAGACATTAAAAAGGTCTAGTGAGGTAATACGAACCTTGATTGGGGTAATTTCATTCAAAGATTTAGTTTTTACACTTTAAAACACTCTTCGCGACGTCAAACAAAACTCGAATAAGTTTAACTCAAAACTCTCGTTTTCTTACAAAGATTTAATCTTTATACATTAAAATGGTCTAGTGACATGAAAGGTACCTTGATTGAGGTATTTTCATTCAAAGATTCAATCTTAACTCCTTAAAACACCCTTCGTGACGTCAAAGGGAACTCGAATAAGTTTAACTCAAAACTCTTATTTTATACCTTAGAAATGTCTAGTGACATAATAGGTACCTTGATTGAGCTACTTTCATTCAAGGATTCAATCTTTACTCGACAAAACACTCTTCGCGACCTCATAGGGAACTCAAATAAGTTAAACTCAAAACCCTCATTTTTTTCAATGATTCGATCTTTATACATTAAAAAGGTTTAGTGACATAATAAGTACCTTCATTCAAGGATTCAATCTTTACTCTTTAAAACACTCTTCGGGATGTCAAAAGGAACTCGAATAAGTTTAGCTCAAAACTCTCATTTCTTTTTTTTCAAAGATTCAATCTTTAAACATTAAAAAGATCGAGTGACATAATAGGTACCTTCATTGGGAACTCGAGTAAGTTAAATCAAAACCCTCATTTTTTTTTCTTTCAAAGATTCATTCTTTATACATTAAAAAGGTCTAGTGATACAATACGTACATTGATTGAGGTAATTTCACTGAAAGATTCAATCTACACTCAATGAAACACGCATCGTGACGTCAAAGGGAACTCAAATAAGTTGAACTCAAAACTCCTATTTTCTTTCAACGATTAGTGTTTATACATTAAAATGGTCTAGTGTCGTAATAGGAAACTTGATTGAGGTAGTTTAATTCAAAGATTCAATTTTTACTCATTAAAACATATTCGGGACGTCAAAGGGAACTCGAATAAGTTTAGCTCAAAACTCTCGTTTTCTTTCAAAGATTCAATCTTTATAACATAAAAAGGTTCAGTGACATGACAGGTACCTTGATTGAAGTGTTTTCATTCGTAGATTCAATATTTAGTCATTAAAACACTTTTCGTGAATTCATAGGGAACTTGAATAAGTTAAACTCGAAGCTCTCATTTTCCTTCAAAGATTCAATCTTTATACATTAAAAAGGTCCAGTAGCATAATTGGCATCTTGGTTGAGGTATTTTCATTCAAAGATTCAATATTTAGTCATTAAAACACTTTCACGACTTTATTGTCAACTCGAATAAGTTTAACTCAAAACTCTCATTTTCTTTCAGAGATACAATACTTCTACATTAAAAAGGTCTAGTGACATAATAGTTACCTTGATTGAAGTAATTTCATTCAAAGATTCAATCCTTGCTCGTTGAAACACTCATCGTGACGTCAAACGGAATTCGAATAAGTTGAACTCCAAACTCTTATTTTCTTTCAAATATTGAATCTGTATACATTAAAATGGTCTAGTGACTTAATAGGTACCTCAATTGTGGTATTTTCATACAAAAATTCAATCTTTACTCATTAAAACACTCTTTGGGACGTCTAACGGAACTCGCATAAGTTCAACTCAAAACTCTCATTTTCTTTCAATGATTCAATCTTTATACATTAAAAAGTTCAAGTGACATAATAGGTACCCTGATTGAGTTAATTTCATTCAAAGATTCAATCTTTACTCATTAAAACACTCTCCGTGACGTCAAAGTGAAATCGAATTAGTTTAACTCAAAACTCTCATTTTATTTCAAAGATTTGATCTTTGTACATTAAAATGGTCTAGTGACTTCATAGGTACCTTGATTGAGGTGTTTTCATTTAAAGATTCAATCTTTACTCATTAAAACATTCTTCGGGACGTCCAAGGGCACTCGAATAAGTTTAACTCAAAACTCTCATTTCCTTTCCAAGGTTCAATCTTTATACGTCAAAAAGGTCTAGTGACATAATAGGTACCCAGATTGAGGTACTTTCATTCAGAAGGATTCAATCTTTGATCATTAAAACACTCTTCGCGACTTCATAGGGAACTCGAATAAGTTAAACTCAAAACTTTCATTTTCTTTCAGATATTCAATCTTTAGACATTAAAAAGGTCTAGTGAGGTAATACGAACCTTAATTGGGGTAATTTCATTCAAAGATTTAGTTTTTACACTTTAAAACACTCTTCGCGACGTCAACCAAACTCGAATAAATTTAACTCAAAACTCTCGTTTTCTTACAAAGATTTAATCTTTATACATTAAAATGGTCTAGTGACATGATAGGTACC